>NC_136068.1:1229639640-1234639640 GCF_964261635.1 Lissotriton helveticus
TCACATGTGCATGGAAATTTTTGATTTTGAATGTTTTTGTTATATAGCCATGTTAAAAGTGACGCAACCATGCTGGAAAGCCAATCAAAAAATGCTTTCATGTGTTTTAATGACATTTTAAGTCATTTTCTGATGTGCAGTGTTTAGAAATTATGATTTGAAAATCGTTTTTGTGGAAAAGGAATTGTTTTTAAATTCATGACAAGGATATAATGGTGTATGGTTATTTATAAGGCAATTGACTGTCCTTGATGTTATTTTTCTCATTTTAGTGTAAGACCTTTCTCTGTGGCGCAAATTGCTTGTAAATATGCTCTTACATGTGCATGAAAATTTTAATTACCAATGTTTGTGTTACATAGCCATGATAAAAGTGAACCAACCATGCAGGAAAGCCAATAAAAAAACGCTTTCATGTGTTTCAATGACATTTTAAGTCATTTTCTCATGTGCAGTTTTTTGAAATTATGATCTGAAAATCGTTTTTGGGAAAAAGGAATTGTTTTTAAATTCATGAGAAGGACATAATGGTGTATGGTTCTTTATAAGGCAATTGACTGTCCCTGATGTTATTTTTCCCATTTTAATGTCAGACCTTTCTTTGTGGCGCAAATTGCTTGTAAATATGCTCCCACCTGTACATTGAAAATTTTGATTTTGAATGTTTATGTTACATAGCCATGTTAAAAGTGACCCTACCATGCAGGAAAGCCAATCAAAATACGCTTTTATGTGTCTTAAGGACAATTTAAGTAATTTTCCCATGTGTAGTGTTTTGAAGTTATGATTTGAAAATCGTTTTTGAGGTAAAGGAATGTTGTTAAAATTTATGTTCGCCATATGCCCCCAAATTTCTTTCTCAGGGTTGCAGCAGGGTGTTCTTGAGACACCCCTGCACTTTTGGAATAAATTCCTAATTTGTGATGAGCAAATTGTTAATCGCAAATTGCACCTTCATTTATATGAGCCTCCTAGCCCATGGAAATGAATGAGTAATTTGCAATTAGCAATTTTCTCATCGCAAATTTGGAATGGTAAAGAATCGCTATTTATTCCTTAAAATTCGCTTTTTTGGAAATGCAAAATAGTTATATGATACATATGGCGGTTGATGTCTAACAAGATAAGAAGCTTATGGATACATTTATGATGACTGGTGCAATGAAGTAGAAATCACTTACTTCATTGGTAGGCCTTTACAATAAATTATCTCCTCTGTATTCTTCATCAAGCATAACTTTAATCTGCAATCCTGAGTAGGCCTCACCTTAAACAAACCTCTGGATAGGCCACATCTTATTGTCATCCTGATTTAATCATTTATAATTCTAGGGACAGATTTATGATAGGTGTATACCTCTTTTGTGCCACTTAGAAAACATTGTCCATGGGGAAATGACTTAAAATGTCATTAAGACACATGAATGTTTTTTTTTTAAACGTTTGCAATTTTTTTGGGTCACTTTCAACATGGCTATGTGTCTGAAACAGTCAAAATCTAAATTTGCAATGCACTGGTGGGAGCATATTTACAAGGAATGTGCTTCATGGGGAAAGGTCTTATAATGTAATATGGGAAAAATGACATTAGAGATACTGAAATGCCTTATAGAGAAGCATACACCATTATGTCCTTGTCATAAATTTGCAAACCATTACTTTTCCCCAAAAACGATTTTCAAATTATATTTAGAAAACAGTGCACATGTGGAAATTACTTAAAATGTCAATAATTCAAAATTTGTGATTCCTTAAATGCAATGTATAAAAAAAAAATATGTAAAAAATGATATTAAGGATTTGGAAACTACCACCAACTTGTAGTTTGTGGTAATTTGCGAATTCTTTTCAAAAAGCATTTTTTTTTTTTTAAAAAAAAGGTCCCATATGACGCCCATACATGCCATTAGGGCATGTAGGTGTGCCATGTGCTCCCAAATTTCTTTTTCAGGGGTGCAGCAGGGTGTTCTTGAGATACCCCTGCACGCTTGAAAAAAATCCTATTTTGTGATGAGCTAATTGCTAATCACAACTTGCAACATTAATTCCTATGAGCCTCCTAGCCTATGGAAATGAATGGGTAATTTGCAATTAGCAATTTGCTCATTGCAAATTAGGAATAGTAAAGAATCGCTATTTATTCCTTAAAATTTGCTATTTATAATATGTAAAATATTTTGATGATACATATGGCAGTTCATCTGTAACAAGATAAGAAGCTTAGGGATAGATTTATGATGAGTGGCGCATCCCCAGGGATGTGACAGTCATCCTGCGCCACTGTTCCGCCACCCATGGTGTGCTGCATTTACAATGCGGCGCAGCATGGGGCAAAAAAGGCACAGATGCGTGACGCATCTGTGCTGTAAAGGTGGCGCATTGCTGGAGTTGTATCGTAAGTGCGATGCAGCTCCAGCAAGGATCAGGGGTGCCCCATCTATACAATGCTGCGTCAAGACCTATGCCAGCTTCAAGCAGGCGCAGGGTTTTGAAGCAGCTTTCTCCTATCTGATTGTAAATGCGGCACACCATGGGTGGTAAAGCAGTGGTGCACATTAACTGGTGCATGCCTGGGGATGTGCCATTTAATATAAATCTGCACTTTAACATTTGAGTATGTGCAGGGGACACAGAGTCGTTGAGGCTTATCCAAGGTTAAGAACAGATGAGTCCTGTTCAGTGAAAAATTAGACATAGGCTTCACCTGCTCAGCATCGCTGGACATGGCTAAATAATAGCTGCAAAATGTTACTCTTGTTAAATAATTTTACTATTATAATCTGTGAGATTTGTCTCTTACTCTGCAACATCTCATTGTTGTTGTCTTTCTTTAAAGATAAAGACAACCTCAACATGAGCGACAATCTGCAATCAGTTGATTTTGACCTCATCATTGAACTTGTAATTGAAACATCAGTGGATGTTGATCCATTGGATGATTTAAATCCTGAGGATGAAGAAGAGCGTGATGAGGATGCAGATTTGTCCGAATTATATGATATAGGATGGGAAGCTGACCTGCTTGAGCCTTTGGAATTATAAACATTTATTTTTAAAATTTATAATCAATAAAAAGTAAAAAGGTAAACCGTTTAATTTAAAAATAAAGACACCTTCAAAAACAGGTTATGTGTAGTGTCTTCAATAAAATATTAAAATATGCTCATAAAATTAGATCAGATTCACATATAAAATAGCATAGGTAACATAAATATAAATCTCATTTCTTTTCTGCTATTTCTGTATTGTAAATTTGCAAGGACTAAAAAATCTTCTATTTAAAATGTCAAGTAGTGTGTTATGTTTTTGATCACTATTACTGATTTACTGTTTGATAATATTTTTTTATTAACATTTTTATTATATTTTTCCTCAGATTCAACTATGCCTACAAAAATAAGAGAGATGAAGGCTGCAAAACGTCAAAGACAGCAGGAGAAAAAAAAAATGCAGCAGTCCTCTAACAAAAAGATTTCTCAAGCGATGAAGAAAGCACCGGGTAAGAGCTCTAAATATTTCATAAAAAATATTTCTAATAAAAAAAATATTAGTACAGAAAATGTTTCAATCCATAACAACACAAGTAAATCAAATGGAAAGAAAAGGACAAATGAAAATGTTACTGCTAGAGCAAGAGATAAATCTGTGCATGATAGTAGAAGGAAACAACAGTTTACGGAGATTCGTAAACGAATGTTCCGTAACAGGATAATTGGCAATTTGTTAAAAAATATTAAGAAAGGTCAACAGAAATTAGTTTTTTATAGGAGAAAAAAAAAAGTTGAGAAAGTTATTGATCAGGCTTTTGAAATTAAACGTAAGTTATTTATTTTGATAATCAATAGAATTAGGAAGCTAAACAAGGCAATTTTTGATTTCAAAAGAAATAGTAGATGGAAGAGAATAGTTAATCGTAGTAATTTTTGTGAAGTTTTTTCTGGAGAATGGATACATAGTTCAAGCTGTGAGGCATTTTTTAATGAAGAGAGTTATTTCCAGGATAATGATTTGGTGCATGCAGTTGACATCAGTGGTCGTGCTTATGAAGTGAAAGATGGTTGTCCAGTTGAAAAAGAAAAACTTGTGACAACAGAGGCAGAAGAGTTGTTAGGTAATGAGGTTTTAGGAAGACGTGCTAAGGGTCCTGTGTACACCTGGAAGTGTAGTAGTATTTGCAGTGTGCGACAGGATTCCATCAATTTGCTTTGTGATTTTGTACGGTCATTTAACAAGAAAAGTTTGAAGCAGAAAATGAGGTTGTTGCAAGAATTAGATCCTTGCAGAGTGAGAGAAGTGACAGGTTTGCATGGTCATTCACTGGCTTGTCTTTCCAGGAGAGTATGCCAGAGTGTTTTTCATCATTTCAGGATGCTAGCAGTGCATCATAACAAAGTGAGGAAGTTAGTTAGACTGTTGTATTATGCTAAGAGTCCAGCAATTATGCTGAAACAATTATGCGCTGCTCTTTTGCATGGTTCTGAAATAGATGTGAGGAATATATGTGAAGAAATTGAGTTTTGTTACTTTGGAAGTAAAGAGGAGAATGTTGAAATTGAGCAAGAAATAGAGGGTCATTTGGAAGATACTGTACATGTTTCCAGTACAGATAATTTCCAGAGGGAAATTGCGACGTTTGACATGAAATCAAGTGAGAGGCCTAATTTCACTTGTGTGTGTTGTCGACGCACTTATTATAAGAATCAGACTAAGTTAGTGGATTTATATGCAAAAAGTGAAAGGGAAAATAATAGTGAATGGAAGGATTTTGCAACATACTTGATGGTAGAAAATTGTTTTGATTTGGGATTGGATCAACGTGTGTGTACTTATTGTTGTAACAAATTAAAACAAAACCAGATGCCTGCTAGAGCAGTTCATAATAATCTGGAATTGGTTGAGATTCCTTCTGAATTGAAGGATTTAAATACTTATGAATCTATTTTGATTCAAAGTATCCATCCCTTTCAGGCTATTGTAAGAATGGAGCCAAAGACAGGGAAATTGCCTCCATCAGATTTACAGAGAGGATTAAAGGGAAGAGTTGTTTATTTGCCTCTAGATTTGAAGAAAAACATTAACACAATTGGAGTAGAAAAAGTGGAAGAGGAACCTCTGGTTATCTTAGTTAATGGGGTTCCGACAAAGAATAAGAAAATATGGCAAGATTTAGTAGATGTTAGGAAAGTTAAAAAGGCAACATTGTATTTGAAAAAAAATAATAAATACTATAAGAATGTATATGTTGCAGAAGAGGAAGTAAGTGAGGAAGAGGATAGCGATTTGTGTGCTGGTCAAATTGAGAAAGTAGAACCCTCTACTAGTGAGGAAATATATGAACATTATAGTGTTCATCCTTTGCATTCAAAGGAAGTCATGGGGAATGCTATTGAGTTGTTTCAAATGAAACAAGCCAAAGGGAGTCCCATTAGTGTTTGGGAGGAAAGTTTGGAAGCTCGGTGTTTCCCACAGCTTTTTCCAACAGGTCAGGGAGGAAGATATGATGAGCGACCTCATCAAATTCCTGCTTCTGAATACCGGACTTTGCGATTGTATGCAGGAGATGCTAGGTTTCGACAATGCATTCCTTATTTGTTTCATCTCCTGTTTGAAAGCGATCTGTCTGGACTGTCATATGCAGTGAACCACATCTTGAAAAGTGGTATACACATGCAAAACATCTCGGCAAGTGATTTTATGGATAAAGTGAATGTCCAAGATAGTATTTTGGATTCTCACCTGATTAATCTCATGGCGTGTCAGCGTGGTACTAATGAGTACTGGTACCGTCGTCATGGTGATTTAAAATGTATGCTGAGGAACTTAGGTACTCCCACATGGTTCCTCACTCTGAGCTGTGCCGAGTATGGCTGGGAAGACTTACTTGAATTTCTACGAGAGGCAAATGCTAACGTAGAAAACATCGAATTCAAGACACCCGGAGAACTGTGCTCTTTGGATCCAGTCAATGTATGTAGGTACTTCAATCATAGATTTGAAGCTATGATGTCTTTCATCATGAATAAGAAGAATCCACCTCTTGGAGAGGTGTTGGATTTCTTCTGGAGAAAGGAGTAAAAAGCAAGAGGTGCTCCTCATATACATATGTTGCTGTGGATCAAGGATGCACCTAAATTTGGAACGGATCCAGATGACTCAGTGATGAGTTTCATCCAACAGTATTCTACGTGTGCTGTTCCAAACGCAAAGGAGAAGAAAAGCCTAAGAGAAAAAGTTCTGCGTTTCCAAAGCCATCGATGTGGAAAGTACTGCCGTCGTAAATTCCGAAACAAGGACAAGTTCTACACTAAATGTCGTTTCGGCTTTCCACGACCGGTGATTTCTAAAGGAAGAGTAAACAGTTTGATGTCTTCGCTGCGACACAATGTCATGAAGAAATCACCTAAAAACACTTACAATTTGAAGAGGAACGAAGAGTCCAAGTACATCAACGACTACAACCCGGTGATTTTGTCCATGTGGAATGCTAACATGGATATACAGTTTGTGGCTGATAACTGTATGGCTGTGGCTCGGTATGTGACGTCTTACATCACCAAAAAAGAGAAGACAGAATTGAAGGATATGTGGGAGGACATTTCCCATGAAAAGAGCCTCAGCAAGAAGTTGTACAGTTTCAGTCTGAAGATGTTGTCGCATCGAGAAATCGGAGCGTACGAATGTTCTGACCGGTTGTCTTCAGCAAGTCTCTATGCCAAGTCCAGGAGTATCGTTTGGGCGAGTCTTGGTCTTGCTGCAACGCGTAATCGAGTTCTCAAACCTGTGCGGGAAATTGAGTATTTGGCGGAAAAGGAGCCAAACAGTACCGACATTTTGAAGACAAACATGTTGGATACATATTATCCAAATCGAAGCAGTCACCTAGAGAATGTTTGTCTGTATGAGGTTCTGCAAAATTACATGTTCAAGAGGAACATCAAAGAAGATACTGAGAAAGGAGTGTATGCTGTAATAGGAAGTGAGGGATGTCTGGTGAAGCAAAGAAAATGCCACTTGATAAACCATCGAAAATTGAGTGGCGAATCTCCTGAAAAAAAGGAGTTTTTCTATTTAGCACTTTTGCAACTTTTCAAGCCTTGGCGTGCAGAAGAGGAACTGCTTGGAGATTTCCTCTGTTATGAAGACTCTTTCAATGCCGCCAAGGAGACCATAGAATGTCCTGCTTTTCCCAAATATGTAGAAATGTTGAATGCGGAAATTGAGCAGGAAGCAACGATTGCAGCCGAGATTGCCAGAGACAGTTCTCAGGACAGTCAGAGTTCTGCTTCATTGAGTCAGGATCCACTAGGAGGACCTCTTATTGAAAATGAAGCTGCCACTGCTATGAATGAGGTGGAAAGAGCCATGGCACATGCTCAAGAGGATGCGGTTAACTTAGAAGAGTTGGAAAGGCAACTCAACGTTGAGCAGAGGAAAATATATGACGAAGTTACCATGCAAATTGATCATGGATTAAGTCATGATAAGAAAGAGTGCTCATGTACGTCGTTGAAGCCTGTCCGACTGTACGTGAGTGGAGAAGCGGGAACTGGAAAAAGTTTCCTCATTAAAGCAATTTCATGCTATTTGCAGGAAAGGACAGAGTCATCGCTGTCTTGTGTTGTCACTGCTCCAACTGGACTGGCAGCACATAATATTAAAGGGATTACTTTACATCGTTTACTGATGCTGCCAGTGGAGCATGACAACAAATTAGAATATCACAAGCTATCTGGAGATGCTTGTTTTGAAGTTTCAAGAATCTTGAGGAAAATGAAACTTCTTATCATTGACGAAGTAAGCATGGTTTCCAATGTCATGCTTGCCTTTGTGCATTTGAGGATGCAAGAAGTTCTCAAAACAGAGTATGATGTGTTATTTGGTGGCAAACACATCATTGTTTTCGGAGATCTTCTGCAGCTGACACCAGTGAAAGGGCAACCTGTGTTCAAAATGCTCACGCATGAAGATACCAGGAAGTGCCTAGGCAGCATTGGCAACGTCAATATATGGTTAAACTTCAATTATGCTGAACTGCATGAAAATATGCGTCAGGCAAAGGATGAAGTTTACAAGACTATTCTACAAGATGTTAGAATTGGAAAAGTGACCGAGCATGGGAAAGAAGCTTTACATGCACGATTACTGTCAAATTTATATCCAGAACAAGATGTTGTGCCTGAGAATATTTTTCAGAAAATTACTGATAAGAAATCTGGAATATGTTTGATGCCAACTCTTGCAGAATGTGCCAAATTTAACAACAAAATGTTGCATTTAGAAAAGCAAGAGATTGTGAAAGTGGAAGCTATTGATAGAGTAGAGCATATGGGATCAACAATTATTTTGTCTGAGAATCTGAAATCAAAATTGGATTCATTAGAGAAGACTATATCTAAAACTGCAGGTTTTGAAAAGACTCTGAATGTGTGCTTGAACTGCCGTATAATTTTAAGAAGGAATTTACATGTTGAAAGAGGTCTGGTAAATGGATCAATGGGTAATGTTGTTGATTTTGTGAAATACAGAAATAGAGATGGAATTGAATTTTTAAAAATTAAATTTGATGGCATTGAGGAAGTACAGCTAATTGCTTGTTGTTCTGCTAGATTTTTGCTTGTAAAAGACTTATATGTTCGCCGTAAGCAGTTCCCTGTTTGCTTGGCATATGCGGTGACAATTCATAAATCGCAAGGTTTAAGTGTAGACACTGCATTGGTGAATATTGGCAGTTCTGTGTTCAAGGAGGGTATGGCATATGTGGCATTGTCACGAGTTAGAACTTTATCGGGATTGTACTTGATTGAGTGTGATGTCAGAAACATTTGTGCAGATCTAGATTGTGTTAAGGAATACAATAGGTTAAGAAGAGAGTATGCGCCACATTTGCCTCAGTTTCCTTTGTTTGAGAAACGTCTGGTAGGCCGGAAACGAAGAAATGAGAACAATACTGGGGAGGTTGTAGCAAAAAGACAAAAAGTGAATGAACCTAAAATTACAAGCAGAAACAAAGAGGATTCTGTTGAAGATGTTGTTGGTTTTCAGTTTGAAAACAGTTCTGGTGTCAACTGCTATGCTAATGTAGTAATGAATGTTTTGTTTTCTCTAAAAAATGTAAAAGAAGAGATTGTGGTCAATTCTGATCAAAGATTTTGCAGTTTGTTGAATTCTGTGTTAGAGAAATGTAGCACAGATAGAACAAAAATAGAAAGTGTGTCTGAAATTCGAAACCTGTTAGACAGATGTTCAGGGCAAACACAATTCTCTCAAAATATTCAGCAAGATTGTCAGGAGTTTTTAATGTATATGCTTGATGTATTACATGCTGAAGGTGTAGATGTAGATCAGCTGTTTGGGCTTTCTTATCAATGGCAGCATGACTGCGAGAACTGTATGGTATCAAGTACTACTAGTGTAGACTCAGAAAGATTTATATATTTAACTTTGCCAGACAGTAAATCAGTCTCCTTTAATAAGCTAGTAAAAGCTGCTAATCACAGCATGGAGTGTAGCCAATGTAAATCTGAAATGATGTCCACATTATTTATACGAACATATGGCCAGTACGTCATTTTAATGTTCCAACGATGTAGGCCTGATGGAACAAAATTGACAACTTTAATAAAAAATGTTGTAGCTTCGCAGTTGTCAATATCAGGAAGGACTTTTGTAACTACAGCAATTATATATCATGACGGCCCTTCAATATCATCAGGACATTACACAGCTTATTTAAAGTCTAGAAATGGCTGGTCATTCTGCAATGATTCTGTTTTAATTTTTAAAAAAAAATTGCCGTATGACCTTAAAAACTCTTACCTGGTGTTTTTAAAACCAAAATTTTAGGAAAATAATCTCGGGATATGATCTGTGGAATTTCAAGAAGTTCTAATGGCTCCTACACAATTTGGCCTTGAGGATAAGTGTAGTTCAGAGACATAACTTCTAATCAAAGGATTGGACATCATGGAGATGTATGTGCACTTTAAATGAGTTCAGAAAAACTGTTTCTTTTCATAAGCTAATTGAAGCAGCCAATCAAAACATGGAGTAGAGGGAATGTAAGTCTGCAATGCTGTCTACTGTTTTACATTGCTTTGTGATTAAAAGTGATGTAGAGAATTAAATAATTGTAGTACTCATAGAGGTAGTGTAAGTCTGCTTCATATTAAGCAGTATCAGTGTCATAGGAAATGTAGAACATGACTGACCAAGAAGGGGAAGATATTACTATTCCAGGATTGTGAAAATGATCTTCAACATTTTAATTCTGAAAGTTGCGGAAATGCCAAATGATGGGATTGGCTTACAAGAAATCCAAGAGTTATAAATATCTCTGACTAGATTTGGCCTTGTGGAAAATAGTGGTAGAGAGCAAGAAGTCATTTATTGCATGTAACGTGTTTTTAAAAACGATGGAGGTTTTCTTTCAGAAAGTGGCGGGCTGAAAGTAATAACAGCACAAAAGAGTGTAAGCTGTTCATAGGACATCCTTGGACGTCATGGAAAGTAAGTTAACTTTAAGGAGTTCTGAATTTTATTTTCTGATGTTGTATGGGTTTTTTAAACACAATCATTTTGATTGTGTTTTTTTTTCCCCGCTGTTACATGATGAATACCTTCAAGTCACTGTTTTTAGTGAATTTTGATACATTCTGAGAACAGCAAAAATAAACCATTTAACATGTATAATTAATTCTGTACTGTTTGCATTTATGATGTATATGTAGAACTGTGTAGGAGGCATGGAGAAGGTGAGTTTTCTGTAAGTGTTAAATTTATTGTATGCAGTGCTGCACTTCTACGTATTCTTTCATATGCTGGACTACATCTGCACAATGAGATACCTAAGCAAAGGAAACACAAGTGATGTGATTGTGAAATGAGCAAAATAAATTGCACATATTTCAATTACATCACCTGAGTTTCCTATCATTACGAATCACATTGTGCAGATCAAGTTTAGGTCTGTCCAGGGAAACATAGGAGGTTTCTACTTTGTTGAAGAGTGCAGTGGACATGACTCACTTCATTAGTAGACTTTCACAGATATTATCTCCTCTGTACACTTCAACAAGTGTAAATCTCATCTTGAACTCTGAGTAGGCCTCACCTCAAACAAATCTCTTGATAGGAGACATGTTATTGGCATACTGAAGCGACACTTTTCTGAAACAAGAGCAATGCAAAAGATGCACCATGTTTTAAGATAGGCCTCACTTCATCTGCATCAAGATACTGTTAGTTTAAAATGTATATCTTTAGCATTGTGTAGAGGACCTGGAGAAGCAGAAGCTTCTGTCAGTGTCAAAGTTGTTGAAAAACTATTTGTCCTTCAATATTTTCCCTTGTCTTTTGTAATTTTTAAATACATATTTTAATTTTTTTCAAATGTTGGTTCTCTCTTTCACAGATTGAAAGTATAGAAATAAAATGTGATTAATTTAACGGCAATTACAAGGTAAATAGTTGTACTCTTTTCGTTACATTTCTATCTCATTCACCTACTATTAGATCCACTGCTTCACTTCTTTAATCCTCAGTTTCCTGCCTTTGCTACTTTCCTCATTCCTTTCTCTATTACCTATTTACTCAACTCCTTCCACTCTTTTTCTCAGTCCCTCTGTTCTCATAGTTCCTCAGTCTTGTTCACTCACTTCATCTCTATTACTCTTAGTGTCTGTGAATTACTTTCCCAACTTTTTTTTTTTTGGGACCGCTTCCTGGGAAGTTGCCCAGTTCGCAAACCAGCAGCGTTATGGCAGTCCACCATTTTGTGTTTCGTTCGAATCAAGATACAAGATGGAGGGCAAATAATGTTCAGAATAGGTAGAAGGGGGCACGGTAGATGTATCTTGACCCCCTTGGTTTTCTGAGGGTGGCTGAGGAGGACCATAGTTCTTCACTCTTGTTCACTCTCTCTGTTTCTATTAATGTCACTGTTTATGACTGATCAAAAAAATGTTTTTTAAAAAAGAACAGTAACTATAAGGGAAGGAAATAGACAGTTATGTTAAAAGAAAGACAGCTATAGGGAGTAAACTAACGATACTGTTACCTACAATCCACTGCTGTTGATGTTACTGACCATGTCATGAATGATGTAATATGTGAAATCATCAACAGTGGATTGTAGGTAACAGTATCCTTAGTTTACTCCCTAGAGCTGTCTTTCTTTTAACATAACTGTGTATTTCCTTCCCTTATAGTTACTGTTCTTTTTTAAAAAATATTTTTTTGGTTAGCTTCCGGTACGCGTACCGGGTAGCGCTCCGGGAGCGAACTAAGAGAAATACAGGTTGGCAGAGTTCCAAATATTCTACCAATTTTTTTATAATGGGGAGTTAGTTCTGAAAAGAACTTTTTTTTTATGTTTTTGTTGTTTTATATTTTTTTTAGTATTTTTTGAACATTTTTTTACTTTTTTTGTATTTTCTGAACGTTTTTAAAATTTTTTTGGTTTTTTTGGGGGGGGGGGAAACAAAAACGATCCATTATAAAGGGCTCAACAGGAGCAAAAAAAAAAAAAGAATTTATTTTTTGGTGCGTCTTGTGCAAACATTAATATGATTTTGAATTGCTCGCAAAATCAAAGTGATGCTACTTTCTCTGTAGCAGATGAAAGCGCCACATTCCACGCACACTTGTTTTACGTGCCCAAACAACATTTGGATGTTTGCAATCACCTCCCTCGCCTCTGGTCCCGACACCTCTGGAACCACCGATCTTCTTGCCATTTGGAGGGGATTTTGTTGTTGGTCACGTAGCTGGGCAGCACTATAGTTATTTGGGTGCCACCTACTCATATGCCGATGCATAGTATGATTGCCATAACTATATTTTTTATCAGTGCCCCTTGACAATCTGTCACCGCATATGCGGCAAAACACGTAACGAGCATTCACTTTCTTTTGCCCCTCAGGAATTCTGTAGAATTGCCAGATATAATTCTCCTGTCGATTGTACCTCCTGGGCTCCTCTGGCAAAAACTCATGCTCTTCCTCCTCTTCCTCCTCTTCCTGTTCTTCCTCTTCTTGCAGAATTACTTCTGCAGGTGGTCCTCTCTTTCTTGGATTTGGTGGAGGTGGTGGGCTAGCACCAGCTGAAGCTACTAATGAAGCCATCACAAAGTCTCAATAAAGGGTCTTTCTCTCACCAAGATGAAAGTCAGAGTGATGAAAGAAGGAGGGGTTTTCATCATTTGGGAAAAACAAAAGTTCTAAACCAATGAAAAGTGTCCATTTTAGATCACATAACCTTGTATTACATCATTAGGAAACCAAAAGTGAAATGAACCAATGAAAAGTGTTATTATCGAGTCACATGACCTGCTATGTTTACATTACGCGGTCGGCGCCGCGCCGCGGATCGCTTCCGGTTCGCGTACCGCTGCGCTTCCGGGTACGCGAACGTAGCACGTAATATGACGTATTACGCGAGAACGCGAAACGTCATGCTGACGCGAAGCGTCGCGATGTTGTTTTGTAACGCGAGAGGTGCGCTAAAGGAACGTTTACCAGTTCGCGTACCGGGTCGCGCCTCCGGATTGAGCTAACGGGAAGCTAACCGGTACGCGTACTGGGAGCGAAACAAAAAAAATAAAAAATAAATTGTATAAA
Source organism: Lissotriton helveticus (assembly GCF_964261635.1). Taxonomy (NCBI): domain Eukaryota; kingdom Metazoa; phylum Chordata; class Amphibia; order Caudata; family Salamandridae; genus Lissotriton; species Lissotriton helveticus. Next base: position 1,229,653,257 of record NC_136068.1, read on the forward strand.
AAACATGTAAAAAATATTTTTCTTTTTAAAGAATAATACATTGTAAAGGTTTTGATATTAGCTATTAAAAAACCAATGAAATTCACTGAAAAAACCATAGGTTATAGACCATATATAGTTAGGAATTAGCATTTACAAAACCTTAAAAATTCACTGAAAAAACCATAGGTTATAGACCATATATAGTTAGGGATTAGCTTTTAAAAAACCTTATTTTACTCACACAAAACCATTGAAATTCCATATATAGTTAGTTGTACTAACTATATATCACGCACCCGCAATCCACTGCTGATGATGTCACATATTACATCATTCATGACATGGTCAGTGACATCACTGATGACATCACTGATGACATCTCAAATGACATCACTGATGACATCACTGATGACATCTCAAATGACATCACTGATGACATCACTGATGACATCTCAAATGACATTACTGATGACATCACTGTTGTGATAATACGATGAACCTCTTCAGACTCTAATATAACCTTAGATACACTCAGTGTAAACACAGACTCACAGATTGTCACTCATCCATGAAGTTACACACACACCTAGACAGTCATGCAAACAATCAATCACACCTCCATTTCCTTAACTATACAGTTAAACACACCTTACTTACTTATTCAAACAAATACTAAAACATATTTACTCACTTATACAATCCTGGATACAAGTTCACAATGATCCATACAGCCACTCACACATTCACTGGCTCTTATGCACAGTTATTTATATATGTCAACTCTCACATGTACTGTATTTTACATATGTACTTAATTTGACATGTAGCACTGAGATATCTATTCACTCACCAATACAGTCATGCACACAGTCAACCGCCCATACAGCTGTTTCCAACATGCACTTTTGAACCCATACATCTATGCACAGAGTCATACACTTCCCAGCCACTCACACACACACTCAGTCTCCCATACAAATGCTTGGGCAACCAATCAATAACCTATATAGTTACTCATATAGCTACTGATCAACACATGCAGCAGTTTACAGAACAACAGACATAATGATGCACAAATTAAGACAGTTTAGTTACTAACCCATGCACTCAGTGAGACACATTTAATCACTCACTTATACAGTCAGTCACGCACCTACTAAATCCTTCATCCAGACACTTCTACATCTACTCATTCTTCAATATGTAAAACATATTTAAACTTTACAGAAACACACAGTCACTGGATGATGTCATCAGTGATGTCATCAGTGATGTCATTTGAGATGTCATCAGTGATGTCATCAGTGATGTCACTGACCATGTCATGAATGATGTAATATGTGACATCATCAGCAGTGGATTGCGGGTGCGTGATATATAGTTAGTACAACTAACTATATATGGAATTTCAATGGTTTTGTGTGAGTAAAATAAGGTTTTTTAAAAGCTAATCCCTAACTATATATGGTCTATAACCTATGGTTTTTTCAGTGAATATATATATACACACACACACATATATATATATATATATATATACGCACACATATATATATATACACACACACATATATATACACACACACACATATATATATATACACACACACACATATATATATATATACATATATATATATATATATATACACACACATATATATATATACACACATATATATATATACACACATATATATATATATATATACACACATTCCATCCTTCATGCCAACAGCTTCCACCCGACACCACTAAAGCAGTCGATCCCCTACGCTGAATGCCTTAGGATGACACGAAATTGTAGCACTGATGAGGGTCTCACTGATGCCAAACGTAATCTCTTCACAAGACTCAAACGTAGGGGTTACTCTGAAGCAACCTGCAACAAAGCTGAAACAAAGTGTAGCACGAAAAACAGACATGATCTACTGTTTCCCCAGACATCGGAAACACCCGCACAACAAAGACAACCCCCAAGATTAATCACAGGGTATAATCGACACCATGCGAACCTTCGCAAAATCCTGAGAAGGCACTGGCCCCTAGTAAGTAATGACACCACCATAGGCAATCTAATGGGCAATCACCCATTGGTGTCATTCAGGAAGGCTAAATCCATGCGGGCAGAACTAGTCTGTAATGCCCCGGCAATCAAAAAGAAGAAAAACTGGCTGCAATCACAAACTGGTTTCAAAAAATGCAGTAAATGCAAGGCATGCACGCACGGGGTTAACACAACCAGTGTGGTGACGCCCTTCAGAAAAAACCCCCTTACCATCAGAGATCAGTTTTCCTGCAAAACCGAATTCGCAGTGTATGTTTTAACATGCGAATGTGGGAAACGATATGTGGGATCCACCATCCATCAAGCACACGTCAGGATACTACAGCACTTGCGTGCTATAAATAACAAAGACCAAACCTACCCAGTAGCGCGCCACATCCATGAAGCACATGGTGGAGATTCGTCTGGTCTAACTTACTTTGTGATTGACAACATCCCCAAAAATGTGAGAGGCGGGAACCGTAAATTAGCCTTACGTCGATTGGAATCAAGATACATAATTCTATTGAATTCCAAGATCCCGTCAGGGCTGAATGCTGATGAAGCCCTTACTGTCCATATCTAGTAGCCTCCTTCCCTTCCCCCAGTACCCGTGAAGCACGTCTCACCATCATTTTACTTCACTACATTCACTTGACTGCGGTTGAGCACAAGTAAAAAACTATCATGTACACTGAGGCTCATAATCGCAATAACGAATCTCCAAGGCACACCATCTCATCCCGCGCCTACCTGAGCCAAACCATTAGGGTAGGTACATACCAGTAACCGTAGATGCCCACCGGCACTATGCCGCCATTAGAAACCGCGCCTCAGACCGACTCAACTCTCGAGCGCACTGTCTCCGCGCATCAGGAAGCAAACCAGAGTTGTCGGCATGGTTGCTAGGGTTATACTCACAACAACAGTCCTTAGCCAATCAGGGATCCACACGTCTCCAAGTTTACTGAAGCTGACGTATCAGGACCCATTCAAGGTTAACGTGGGCGGATACGGGAGGGCGCAATGTGGATGATAACTTTTAACGGAGAACTGTTTACATAAATCTACAGTAATAGCCTCACTGTACGATCAATATATAATTTCTCACTGGTCCAAGGGCAAAGCTGACAATGAATGATGCGATATTAATGTTGACATGATGTAATGTTTAATGTTTAAATATCACACAAATAGTCACTGTATATGAATAGACTACGGCCATGCAGTTAATGTGCCTTGTTTAGACAACTGTGACGTCACTAACCAGGATGCAATTGAATCACCTTAGCAACAAGCAATGCTAATTATGTCTGTGACGTCTGTGCTCCAATCGCTGTTTGTATATATAAGTGCACTGTGAGATGGTCAGATGTTAGTGAGCAAGGCGGGAGTTAGCCGCCGAAACGCGTCTGAGCAGAAGCTGTAACTGAGAATAAAACGCTTGAATATTGATACACGGAGTCAGCGCCTTCTTTTGTTGGAAAGTGTGGTATGGTGAATATATACACACATATATATATATATACACACATATATATATATATACACACATATATATATATATATACACACATATATATATATACACATATATATATATACACATATATATATATACACACATATATATATATATATACACACATATATATATATACACACATATATATATATATACACACATATTACCTACTGGCGGTCGCCAGTAGGTATATATAGTTAGGATTTTTTCTCTATGGGTTTTTTGAAAATTCTATGTCTAATAACTTTGGCGTTTGTGGACGGAATTGGCTGAAATTTTCAGGAAAATGGCACATTTTGTTTCTGAGCAGCCCTTGAAAATTTGGGGGGGGTTCGTCCAGTGGGGGCCGAGAAAAAAGGGGGGTCCCAAAACGTGTTTTTAACATTGAGTTTTCCATAGGGCGGTTGGCCTCACTTTTAGCCCGAACGGCTGAATGGATTTGCACGAAACTTGGCAAAATTGTAGGGACTGGTAGCCCGATGTGCCTTTTGTAGGTCTCAATATATGTGCTCCAGTGGATTTTGAGAAATTAACGTTTAAAAAAAGATATATATCTGTAAGCGCGGACCAGGCAGCGCACTGGTTCGCGGACTTTTCGCGCAACGGAGCTTTGTGAAGCGAAGCTGATTGGTTCTCCGGCGTCTGTCAACATTCCAAACAGTCCGTAGCGGCCGCCATCTTGTCTCTCGGTAGGATCGAGAGACAAGAGGAGGTCAAAACAAAGGGGGAAATAACTATAAGGGGGCATAGTAGATCCTCGCTGACCCCCTAGGTTTGATGTGGAGGTTTTAAAAGGGCCCCGCGGGGCAAAAAAAAATAATAATAATAATAATCGAACGGCTGAATGGATTTGCACGAAACTTGGCAAAATTGTAGGGACTGGTAGCCCGATGTGCCTTTGCTAGGTCTCAATATATGTGCTTCAGTGGATTTTGAGAAATTAACGTTCAAAAAAAGATATATATCTGTAACAGCGCACCGCTTCGCGTACTTTTCGCGTTACGGAGCTTTGCGAAGCGAAGCTGATTGGCTCTCCGGTGTCTGTAAACATTCCAAACAGTACGTAGCGGCCGCCATCTTGTCTCTCGGTAGGATCGAGAGACAAGAGGAGGCCAAAGCGAAGGGGCAAATGACCATAAGGGGGCATAGTAGATCCTCGCTGACCCCCTAGGTTTGATGTGGAGGTTTTAAAAGGGCCCCGCGGGGCAAAAAAAAAAAATAATAATAATAATCGAACGGCTGAATGGATTTGCACGAAACTTGGTAAAATATTAGGGACTGGTAGCCCGATGTGCATTTGCTATGTCTCAATATATGTGCTTCAGTGCATTTTGAGAAATTAACGTTCAAAAACAAGATATATATCTGTAACAGCGCTCCGCTTCGCGGAGATAAAATTATATCTGTATTACCTAGGTGTTGCTAACACCAGTTAGCGACGGCTAGTAGGAGATAGCGACCATCTTGGGTCCCACTTTGCATGTGAGTGATATTTATCACTAATGACATGCAAAGTGGGCATGCCAAGATGTTAGCGACTGGAAACAGTCGCTAACATCGCTATCTCCTATTATCAACTTTTGGAAATATTCGAGATAAGCGCGAATATCTCCAAAAAGTAACAGCTGCCCTGAGCAGTTCTTAGCCATGTTATCCAATGGGAGGTGGATAACATGGCTAAGAGCATTAGCTCGGTAATGCATGAATATCGCGGAGTTTTCAGCGATATTAATGCATTGCGCTCGTTTTTTATCGTATTTGTGATAAACCTTGATAATAGCAAGGTTTATCTGCGATAATTTCTGACGGTAAAAAAATCTTTGCAATGCATCGTTAGGGATAAATATCGCTTAACTTTGGTAATATGCCCCAACGTCTGTTAACGTTCGATTCGAAGGAAATCAGGTATTGTTGAAAAACATTGTGTGCGCCATCTTGTCTTTTTTCAAATGCCACACTTTTGTCGTGCACGGCAGCCATTTTAGATGCCTTGACCAGACCCACTCTGTGCACGCTGTCGATCCTTAGCATGGCTCCCCACCCTCGCAAGCATCTCACCCAGGCAGTGGTCACCCCCGCTCTCTGTCTTATGCATGGGTAATAAACCTCCCCCCATCTGCGCTGCTCTTCCCTGAGAATCACACCCTGTGCCCGCCCGACACCTCCCTTTCGCCCTATTCACTACCGCACCCTCTGACACTCCTTTTCCTCTGTGTCCGATTGTCCAGGCCGGTCCTAGGCTATCAGCTAGCCCTGCAGATGTAGTTTATGGCCACAGCTGTAAAGAATCACCCCTCTTCAAAGGAGTTATAGTAGATCAAGGCCCACACTCGATGAGATCCGTCACAGCAGAAGCGTTGCTATTATCTGAAAACCATCCTGTATTGTGATTGGGGAGGGGACCGAGCGTGAAGCGGAAGATTCCAGGGATGACTCTTTGTACATCAAAGTTTTTACAATTATGTGTCACATTAAAAATATATAGCACTCCGACAAAGTAGTAAGATTATAAAACTTTAATAATTTATAAATATATACAAGAAAACAAAAATAGTAATAACATATAAACATTTTTAGAGAAAAACAACGAAGTAGCGGTCGGCTGTGCGAATAGTCCCAACGCAGCACAACGTCCAGATTTCCGGCGTGGGGCGTCGCGGGGGGTGGGTCATCAGTAGCAAACTGTTGTGCGAATAGTTCCAAGGCCGCAGAACGCGCCGAAATCTAGATGACACGAAAGTGATGTCTAGTAAGTTGCCACCCAGCAAATAACGGCGTGGGGCGTCGCGGGGGGTGGGTCATCAGTAGCAAACTGTTGTGCGAATAGTTCCAAGGCAGCAGAACGATGGCACCAAGGTGATGTCCAGTAAGTTGCCGCACTGGTTTTGGTATCCTACAATGCTGCTCCGAATAACGGCGTGGAGCGCCCCGGGGGAGGCGGCGTGAACGGGCCTCTCCAGGTGGAGTCTCATCTGTTTTAGTGGGGCGCCCCTTTACCGTTTCAGTTGCCATTCCGTCCGCTTTTGGTCCACTGTGTCAAAATCCGCCATTCAGCTGAGTTGCGCCCACTCTTGCGGTGCAGCGATAGGCGGCTGCCACAGGACTCTCAAAATGGCGGCAGGCTCTTTCCTTTTTGGGCGTGGTCCACTGAAATGGCCCTGGGACACCTTGGAAATCGGACGCTTGTCTGCTAGGTCTTGGACCCCATTCTCGAAAGCGTCCCCTCCGCCTTGAGAATTCATCAAAAGTTTTGGGGGCCCCGACTCCTGCAGGCTTCTGGTGGGGAGCGGCTGCCATGATTGCTCGCGGAATGACCACGACGGAGCTACGAGATGGTGGTGCTCTCATGGTGACGCCAGTTTAGTCTGAAACATCCAGAAACAAGGTGGGGCTTTCATCGTTTGGGGGGAAAAAAAAGTTTTCATCCAATGAAAAGTGTTGTTTTTAGGTCATATGATCAAGCCTTCCATCATTAGGAAACCAAAAGTAAAATGAACCAATGAAAAGTTTTATAAACAAGTCACATGACCTGTTATGCGGCATAGGGTATAAAATGCGGAGAAAATACGTTGGCACGTGAGGCGGCGTCAGTAGCGGACCGATGTGCGAATAGGCCGAAGGCAATACAACGCGCCAAGATCCGGATGGCACCGAGGTGGTGTCATAGTTGAGAGTTCTGAGCAGCGGTTGTAACACTGTCTGAAGCTTATTTGCAGCTGCTGCAGCTTCACTACGCGCCAAGATCCGGATGGCACCGAGGTGGTGTGTAGCAAGTTGCCGCACTGGTGTGGCCATCCTACAATGCTGAAAGTCGGCGTGGGGCGCCCCGTTGGCCTGTGAGTTTGCGTCAGTAGCGGACCGATGTGCGAATAGGCCGAAGGCAGCACAACGCGCCAAGATCCGGATGGCACCGAGGTGGTGTCTAGTAAGTTGTCGCACTTCTGTGGCCATCCTACAATGTTGAAAGTCGGCGTGGGGCGCCCCGTTGGCCTGTGAGATGGTGTCAGTAGCGGACTGATGTGTGAATGGGGCCAAAGGCAGCGCAACAATATTTTCTACTATATTTCCGGAGTAGAAGACACCACAAGGCGCTGAGATGCCAAGATCCGGATGGCACCGAGGTGGTGTGTAGCAAGTTGCCGCACTGGTGTGGCCATCCTACAATGCTGATAGTCGGCGTGGGGCGCCCCGTTGGCCTGTGAGATGGCGTCAGTAGCGGACCGATGTGCGAATAGGCCGAAGGCAGCACAACAATATTTTCTGACTGACACCACAAGGCGCTGAGATGCCAAGATCCGGATGGCACCGAGGTGATGTCTAAGTTGCGGACTGATGTGCGAATGGGGCCAAAGGCAGCGTAACAATATTTTTTGTATGGAAGATACCACTAGGCGTTGAGATGCCAAGATTCGGATGGCACTGAGGTGATGTCTAGCAAGTTGGTGTGGTCATCCTACAATGCTGAAACTCGGCGTGGGTCGCCCCATTAGCCTGTGAGATGGCGTCAGTAGCGGACCGATGTGCGAATAGGCCGAAGGCAGCACAACGCGCCAAGATCCGGATGTCACCGTGGTGGTTTCATAGTTGAGAGGCACTTCATCTGCAGTGGGGCGCCGAGATCCGGATGGCACCGAGGTGATGTCTAGCAAGTTGCTGTACTGGTGTGGTTATTCTACAATGCTGAAAGTCGGCGTGGGGCGCCCCATTAGCCTGTGAGATGGCGTCAGTAGCGGACTGATGTGCGAATGGGGCCAAAGGCAGCGCAACAATATTTTCTGACGAGAAGACACCAAAAGGTGCTGACATTCCAAGATCCGGATGGCACCGAGGTGGTGTCTAAGTTGCGGACTGATGTGCGAATGGGGCCAAAGGCAGCGTAACAATATTTTTTGTATGGAAGATACCACTAGGCGTTGAGATGCCAAGATTCGGATGGCACTGAGGTGATGTCTAGCAAGTTGCTGTACTGGTGTGGTCATCCTACAATGCTGAAACTCGGCGTGGGTCGCCCCATTAGCCTGTGAGATGGCGTCAGTAGCGGACCGATGTGCGAATAGGCCGAAGGCAGCACAACGCGCCAAGATCCGGATGTCACCGTGGTGGTTTCATAGTTGAGAGGCACTTCATCTGCAGTGGGGCGCCGAGATCCGGATGGCACCGAGGTGATGTCTAGCAAGTTGCTGTACTGGTGTGGTCATCCTACAATGCTGAAACTCGGCGTGGGTCGCCCCATTAGCCTGTGAGATGGCGTCAGTAGCGGACCGATGTGCGAATAGGCCGAAGGCAGCACAACGCGCCAAGATCCGGATGTCACCGTGGTGGTTTCATAGTTGAGAGGCACTTCATCTGCAGTGGGGCGCCGAGATCCGGATGGCACCGAGGTGATGTCTAGCAAGTTGCTGTACTTGTGTGGTCATACTACAATGCTGAAACTCGGCGTGGGTCGCCCCATTAGCCTGTGAGATGGCCGTTCTTTGGATTTGGGCCTGGTCCACCAAAATGGCCCTGCGACACCTTAGAACTCGGACGCTCGATTTTTTTTTTCCTTTCCTGTACATGCAAAAAAAGGTAAATGCCCGGTACGTTACACGCTTCATCTGCCACGATGAACTCTCCAGAGGAACCGAAAAAAAATATAGTTGTGGTAACTATACCATGCATCGTCATATGGAGAGGTGGCACCAATTAATTATAGTGCTGCATAAAAGAGAGATTTGGAGGAGAACCCCTGACCTGCTAGTACATTCATCAAAGAAGTGGCACTGAGAGCTTCAGAGGCAAGGGAAACGGTCCCAAATATTTAGAAGAACTTTGGAAAGATTAAAATGACATGTTTAGATTGTGGCAAATTAATTTCATGTGGACAGATGAGTGTTACTCTAATAAATACAGCATATGAAGATCATCATAGTCGATGGTTGGTAGAGACATTTTGACTATATCCTGGACCTGCCCGTCCTCGCCCAAAATGGCGCCAGAATAAATGGGACTCGTAACTCCTTGTTGTGTACTGGTTGCAGAACCTTGAAATCACGAGATACGTATGCAGTTTTGAAGCACATGGCGGGCGGGGACGAGAATTGATTGAATATTTCGACATCCCTATTGATATTAAGTTCTGATGTGTTATTGATTACTGTACTGTTGAAAGTTCGAATTAACGTCACCCATGGTACTTGCCCGCAAATGTATATCTAGATAATTTTATTGTAACTGGCCCTGTCGTATTTTAATTATAAAATGTACGTCCACCGATTCCGTAACTGTTAGACACCTTAGTTCTTGCAACCTAATGGCCCGCCCGTTACGTTCCTCTACAGTGTAAATGTCTATTCATCATATACGATTACAGTTTGCTCTGTGGCAGGCCCACGTGGTTATAGGCTCGTATTTGTATAATGAAATTTTCTCAATAAAGGTTTTTAAAAGAAAACATGGTAGTAGTATATACATTGGTAAAGTTTTTAATAATAGTGACTGTTTTAGAATCATTAAAAGGCAAGTGAAATAAAGCAGACCAATTACATGAAGGGTAAAAGGTATAATACGAAGGAACGCAGTAAAGATAAATGGTCAAGGGCTGTTGTGTTTTCTATTCCTGCAACATAAAGTGATCGATAAGAATCTCATATTCAGGCGTATCGGCGACTAAGACAGCAGGTCGACCCTCTTTTGCTCAACGGCTCCGTCATGGGACGAAGAAACGCTCTTTTTCTCGAAAAAAGAATATATTTTACTTGCAGGACAGTTGTAAAATTTCCGGGAAAGTACATTAGCCTGGAACATTATAACATATATTTAAGAAAAAATAATGTTCGGAAGTAATGAAAAGCGTAATTTTTAGGTCATATGACCAAGCCTTTCATCATTACAATAAGAAAAGTAAAATGAACCAATGAAAAGTTTTATTAACAAGTCACATGACTTGTTATGCTTACGTTACGCGCTGCGCGCCCCAGATGACTTCCGGATGCGCTAACGCGGCGCGTCATATGACGCATTACGCGACAACGCAGGTACAGAATATAGTCAAAATGTCTCCACCAACCAGCGGTCGGAACACAACCCCTTTCAGCAGGCTAAATAGTTCTGTTAAATGACAACAGAAGGGACAGGCAACAAGAACCATCAGTCAAAGAGGGGAGAGCTAGTTCTTCTCTACCGGGTTACATTGGGGCGCTACCGGAACTGATCGAATTGGTAGTCTACAGTGTTTCTGGATGTTTCAGACTAAAGCTGGGGTTAGCATGAGAGCAGCACCATTTCGTAGCTCCGTCGTGGTCATTCCGCAACCAATCATGGCAGCCGTTCTTTATCGTTATTTTGGGCGGGGTGGGTGGCGGAGCCGAGTTGTTTTGCAGCCATCATTGTGTGGAGTTCAGTTCATCTCACTAGTTTTGTATTTGTCATGAGGGGTTGTTCCTAATGTTTCTATTTTAGCGAGGTCAAAAAGAGATCCCATTAGTGGCCTACTGATTTTGCTCGATTCCTTTTCTTTTTTTTTTACACGATTTTTCGTTATCTGCAAAGACTGAACAGAGTATTGCGACTCTGTGTTTGTTTGTAAATAGAGAATGAACCAAAGAGAACTAATTCTAAAACAGTAAATACTTGGATAACAATCAATCAAATGGAGAGAGAAGCAGGCACGACGGATTACAATGGGGGCAAAGACCTGCGTTAACTACCTTTCACTATCTGCAAAGAGAGAGTACTCCTAATAGAAATGAGGGGGGGGGGCACCATTCAAAGCAGATCAGTGTGCATAAACACGAAAATGTTTTCACTTACCACGTACTTGACATTCGACAGCTTATGATATTTGCTATTAAAAAACCATTGAAATTCACTGAAAAAACCATAGGTTATAGACCATATATAGTTAGGAATTAGCATTTACAAAACCTTGAAAATTCACTGAAAAAACCATAGGTTATAGACCATATATAGTTAGGAATTAGCATTTAAAAAACCTTATTTTACTCACACAAAACCATTGAAATTCCATATATAGTTAGTTGCACTAACTATATATCGCGCACCTGCAATCCACTGCTGATCATGTCACATATTACATCATTCATGACATGGTCAGTGACATCACTGATGACATCACTGATGACATCTCAAATGACATCACTGATGACATCACTGATGACAACATCCAGTGACTGTATGTTTCTGTAAAGTTAAAATATATCTTACATATTGAAGAATGAGTGGATGTATAAGTGTCTGGATGAAGGATTTAGTAGGTGCGTGACTGACTGTATGAGTGAGTGATTAAATGTGTCTCACTGAATGCATGGGTTAGTGACTAAACTGTCTTAATTTGTGCATCATTATGTCTGTTCTGTAAACTGCTGCATGTGTTGATCATTAGCTATACGAGAGGCTATATGTGTTATTAATTGCTTGCCCAAGTATTTCTATGGGAGATTGAGTTTGTGTGGGGGTGGCTGGAAGGTGTGTGACTCTATGCATAGATGTGTGAACAGTTTATTCACTAGGTGTATGAGTTCAAGAGTGCATGTGGAAACAGCTACATGGGCAGTTGACTGTGTGCATGAGTGTATTGATGAGTGAATGGATATCTCAATGCTACATGTCATAGTAAGTACATATGTAAAACACAGTACATGTGAGAGTTGGCATATATAAATAACTGTGCATGAGAGCCACCGAATGAGTGAGTGGTTGTATCGATCATTGTGAACTTGTATCAGGGATTGTATAAGAGAGTAAATATGTGTTAGTATATGTTTCAATAAGTAAGGTGTGTTTAACTGTATAGTTGAAGAAATGGAGATGAGATTGTTTCTTTGCATGACTGACTGGGTGTGTGAGTAACTCCATGGATGAGTGGAAGTGTGTGAGTGTCTGTATACACTGAGTGTATCTAAGGTTATATTAGAGTCTGAAGAGGTTTATCGTATTAGCACAAGAATGATGTCAAATGAGATGTCATCAGTGATGTCATCAGTGATGTCATTTGAGATGTCATCAGTGATGTCATCAGTGATGTCACTGACCATGTCATGAATGATGTAATATGTGACATGATCAGCAGTGGATTGCAGGTGCGCGATATATAGTTAGTGCAACTAACTATATATGGAATTTCAATGGTTTTGTGTGAGTAAAATAAGGTTTTTTAAATGCTAATTCCTAACTATATATGGTCTATAACCTATGGTTTTTTCAGTGAATATATATATATACACACATATATATATACACAAAAATATATATATATATATATACAAAAATATATATATATATATATATATATATATTTCTTGTGTATTGATGGCTCTTCAAAGGTAGTTTTTTTAAATTTTTCCATGAGCAGCCTTTACGAGGAAACGTTTCTTATTTATGTTTATGACAGGGAACTACTGCTACCAATGTGTTGGTCATAACATGTAATTAGGGAGCGGAGTTTCAAAATACAACAGTCAGTTTCAAGGCAGCATTTGTTTTTCAAAGAAACAACATGATAGATAGGGAAGGGGTTGGAGGGTAGGGAGAAAACGAAGGATGATTACCTGGCTGAGGCTGCTCGATGGTGAATGGAATGATAATGACAATGGCCGGTAGCAGGGTTTGGACCATAACTGAACGAGGTGATGCATTGTGTCTAAACGCTTCTGGGTGACAGCTGTTGCCGTGCCCAAGCCTTCGTGCAGCGCATTTCACGTACCACACTTAAACATTCTCAAATACAAAGCTTACCTGGTCTCGCACTGCGTTCTGCACCCTCAATCATAAACTGACAACCTGGGTGCGCTACAAAGTTTCACAACAAAAACAGCTTCAAAACTAGACCGAAACATGGAATTAATTATTGCGAATTCCCGTGACCTATCGGCGCCCATATTAAGTGGACAGCGCATGCGAGTGGCGGACATGTTTAGTGTAGAGAAACGGTAGTCTTGTACTAAAAGAAGAATGAGAACACCCTTGATAGGGCATCATCGGTGCTACAAAAAGGATTACCTATGCAAAGAGAAAAAATATGCCGTTATTAGGCAGTTTCTTCATTCTCTTAACGGGGTGTTACAATTATTAGCCGTGCTCACGTACAAAGAAACAAACCCTGCGCGCTTCAGTGTTTTACGCCAGGCCACTGACGTTTTTTTCTGTGGTGTCTCTTTTCTATGTCTAATAATTTGAACATGGCGGCACCGGCAATGGTGCGAAGGTGACAGTTTCTCTTGGACTTTTGTGGTTATAGCTATTTTCCGGCCTCAATTCATCCCACCCCCAGCCTGGGGATGTGGACGATGCGGTTTCTTGGTGGGATTGGAAGCCTGTGTAGTTTCCGTAGGCCGTGGTTGAAGTCGTGTGTCAGATCTGACCCTTTACACACAGGGAGGCTGCATGGCTTTCTGTGTCGATGGCAGCCGGTGCGAGGTTTGCAGGGGCGGAACCCATTCACTCGTGGCCAGGAGCGGGAGTGGAAGAGCCGAAATAAAACTGTGCTAACTTATATTGCAGCAGCGGCCGTGGGCATGGTGGGAATGTCCTATGCAGCAGTCCCACTTTATCGATTGTACTGCCAGGTACTACTCTCACTTGCCTCCTTAATCTTTCGGCTTCTTTATACCATAATGAAAGTGGCCAAGTCCCAAAAGGCGACTTGGACTCACACTGGTACAGCCTGTGGGGTTAATACTCACAATATTTCAACAGTACTCAATTTCAATTGCACTGTTAAACATACACAAAATGTATGAATCATATCACACAATTTTTAACCATTGTAGCTTAATTCATTTTCTCAAGTATTTTGAAAAAACACATTTTTGTTATGCAAACTGTGGTAATTGCATGAATTTCAAAAAAGTAAACAAACAATACATTCAAGTGAATAGTTGTAGGTTAAAGCAACAAAATGGAAACAAAACAATTAATGAAGCCCGCCCGATGCATTTCGGGACTCCTGTCCCTTCGTCATGGGCAAAATCTGAAAAAATCATTAAAAGCTTATGGCAATAATCTGTTAAGATTGCACAGTCGAAACAATTACCTAGTAAACGGTTACATAATTATCAGAATTCAATGTGACCCATGTTGCAAAATGAGGGTGCTCGCTCAAGGAATATCCAACACGCAGCCTCCTAATCAGACTGAGTTCTTACGCAGTTTGCGCATGGTTCCAAAAGTTACCGTCACCAAATCACCCAGTGGGTGTCAGAATCTAATAGAGGTGCCCAATGTTTTTGAATGCTGTTGACCAAATACCTTAGTGCCAAGCACTGCCTTTACAATGAAAAATCTCCGGACCACCTCGGTTCTATAGAAGCAACAACATGAAAAAATATCACAACAATTTGACAATTTTATTGACTGTATAATTAATTAAAATCGTTACAGTAAAATCAACAATGAAACAATTTCTGTATATATAAAAAATAGATACTTAAAAAAAACTGAGTTTAAAAGCTAGTGCTAAAATCAGAACTGTGATTAGTTCCATCCTTTACTAGCAATTAAGTATTTTATTCGAGTGACTAAGACCCACATGATTGTCCGTTCCCCAACTTATGTGCCTCGGAGTTAGTCTGTTGCAGTTGAGCGTATAAGCTACTATCGATGGTGCATTGAGTTTCTTACTAGTTGCGTTGTTTTCTTGGAAGGGGACGTGCAAATAGGACGCTGACATTGGAGCTGCGTGAATGGATCCCGTCCGCTGTGGCCCACAGCTTTTAAGGCCAGCCTGATTTGGTGGATGAATTTCGCCAGTCTTGCCAGGATCATTGTGCTGGTATTAGACAAACATAGTGCTGATGCTTCGCTACAAGACTTAATATTCGTGCTGAGGCAAATTGGGCGCAGCAATCGCCGGCGGTCGTTGTTGAGGTTTGGGCAGCAACAGAGAAGGTGCAGCCAGGATTCCTTCTTATAGGTACACAATCTGCACGTTATGGATTCCCCGTTTCGGGCCCAAACGGAATTGAAATCAGCTATCCCCAGCATGGTCAGCCTCATGTATAGAATTTTGCGTCTGGTCGGAATTGTGAGAGACTCACTTAGGTAGGGTTGAGCTGTTCCTGCCCTATATGAGTCATTTAGTGGGGCCAAATGCGGGCTTCGGCGAAGTGATTTGTGGTCAAGGTCGAAGGAAGTTTCGCGCACTTGTCTATTAATGGCTTTCTTCCATGCGCTCAGGGGGATGTCCTGCCTCGGCATGCTTTCTTCCTCGATCTTCAAGACTCGTATTGCCTTTCCCAGCCTTGTGTGCCATTCCGAACCTGGCTGCTCGTAGATAGATCTCAGATGATATTTTAAAGAGTTGGCCGGGGCCCTTAATATTAGTAAATATTGCTTTATAGTCTCACCTTGACATATCATGTCTGGTCTTGCAAGGCCGAGCTCCAGTCTTAGCCTGGTTTTTCTTGCCAGCTTTGGAATTTGTAGCACCGATTTATATGCCTTGGCCTGAGCAAGATTGAGAAGAGTATCCAGTTTCCCGGGGAAGGCTAGGTGGCCATAGCTGATTGCTGGAAGAAGTTTTGCTCTAAGGGCTATCAGAATAGGGCTGGCGGAAGGGCTAGACAGGTTCTGGCTGAGTTGTCTTAATGCGTGGATGACCTTATTGGCTTTCGAGCTCTGCTGGTTTATATGAATGTTCGCCTTGGCCCGTTCCGTGAGCCAGACCCCTTAGTAGTTATATGAGGCCACCGAACTAATTAGATCGTTCCCCATTTGCCTCTGTGCTTTCTTTTTCCGTTGGTAGGGCCCAAAGATAATGACCTTGGTTTTCCCTTGGTTAACTGTCAAGTTGTTTGCTATGTTGGAGCTGTTTAGAGCGTTTAATGCTCTTTGTAGTCCCACCTTCGTATGGTCCAGTATGACTGTATCATCGGCGTACTGGAGAACAGGAAGCCTCACGGTTCCTAATCTTGGGGCTATTAGGCTGGCGCCTTTTAGTGCCTCTCCCAGGTCTGCCGTATATAAGTTAAAGAGGGTGGGGGCTAGCACGCACCCTTGCTTCAGCCTGTTCTCTATGCTTATTTTGGGGGAGACTGTGCGGGCACTTGTTTTTACCCTCACCCAGGTGTCCTCATGTAATGACATTATTGCCTTCAAAAGATTTGGAGGGATGCCCCACTTTTCTAGTTTCCACCATAATCGTTTTCTGACTACTTTGTCGAAGGCGGTGCTGTAGTCCACGAAGCAGCAAAAGAGTGGGAGGTGGTTCTTCAATGTTGCCTGGGCTGAAATGTGTGCGAGCGCCATGACATTGTCCATTGTTGATGCCTGGGGCCTAAAGCCTGTCTGGTGCATGGGTATTATGTTTCTCTCTTCTACCCATTTTTCTAGATCGTTCAATAGTAGGCGAGCGTAAGCCTTAGCTTCCAGATCTAACAGGGCGATGAGCCTGTAGTTTGTCGGCTTTAGGCGATCTCCTTTTTTGAAGATTGGGACGAGTATGGAGCCCCTCCAGGACTCAGGGATTGTTGCTGTCGAAAAGGAGTAATTGATGAGCGGAGTCAGGAGTTTGGCCCAGAATTCCGGTGCCTGTTTGAAGACCGGAGCTGGAATCCCGTTAGGCCCCGGGGCCCCGTCGTTCCTCATGCTCTTGATGGTTTTGATGACCTGTTGGGTGTTTACCCAAGTTGGTAGAATATCACCTACGATGTCCGGGGATCTATTTCCCTTCGGGGCCTTGTCTGGGCACGGAATTGGAGCTCCTGGTTTTGTGCCGCTCAGTTGCACCGGCTCTGCAGACTCCGCTTTATCCCTTGGTGGGGAGGCCGTTACATATAGCTGCTTCACATGTTGTATCCAGACCCTTTCTGCAATCCCATTTTCTCGTGATGGGCCTCGGTTGCTCAGCTGATTTATATATCTCCAGAGTTGTGCTGAGTTCTTTTGTTTAAGCAAGGAGAAGACCTTGAGCCACTTGCTTTCTGTGTCAGCTTTTTTGTGTTCCCAAACCTTCTTCCTGAGTGAAGCCCTCAGTGAGGCAATCGATACTCCCTCGGTTTGGGGGCGACCTCTTTTCTTGTCTGCAAGTGCTTTGCGCAACTGTCTTTTATGGTCACGTATGTCCTGTGGGAGGGTACTTCCTGGTCTATGTGGCCGGTCTATTCTAGGGTTTTGGGGTTTGGGGTTCCCAAGCTTGGATTGTAGATCCTCTATTATATTTTCCCATCCTTTTATGAGTGAGGGCTCTCTCAGTAAGCTGCCTTCCAGAGCCTGGTCCAGCCAAATTTGAAGTGTACTGTTAATCTTTTCTGACCACTTAATCCTCCGCAGGACAGTGTGTTTCTCCTCCCCACTTGAGTTCCCGATGGATTGGTAGACGATGGCGGGCGGTACATCCAGCTGGAATGCTGCTCTTAGTGGCCTGTGGTCACTTTCCTTCCTGTCTTCCACTTCGAATTCATCCATTCTGGCCGCCAGCTCTTCGCTGATCATGATGTAGTCTATTCTTGAAACGTCCCGGAATGTGGGTTTGGGCTGCCATCCGGTCGAGCGGGCTCTCATCAGTTCGTTGGTGGATATCAGCTTGTGATTGTTTAGAAAATCGTACAGGGAGTCTGCCCTGCCCGAGCCCCCAGGAGATGTTTCGGTTTTGTCCAGATTTTTCAAGTTGAAGTCCCCAGCGAGGATGACCTGGGAAGTTTTGTGCTTGTTTAGCAGATCTTCAAGTTTCTGTGCCAGAGCCTCCAGTTTGCCTTTCATTAAGGTCTGTGCAGGGTTGATGTAGCAGTTTATTACCAGTAGGCTCATTGGCTGTTTATTGAGACTCAAGCCTCTTATCTGCACAGCTTGCAAACCGGGGAAGTTCAAGTTGATAGAGGTGACTGTGAGTGCACACTCATGTTTTGTAAAGACGGATAGACCGCCGGCTGGGCGACCGAAGATATTCATTTTTACGGCTGGTATTTGATGTTCGTAGTACCCTGCCAGAGGAGTGGTGGACAAGGCCCACGTTTCTTGGAAACAGATTATGTCTCCGCTTTCCAGAAACTGTTTCAGGTTTTTGTTTTTACCGATTTTGCTGATCCCTGCTATGTTCCAGGATATTATAGTTAAATTCGGCTTTAACGTTGGTCTGGGCTCGGCGTCTCCTCTGGCAGGCTGGCTTTTGTCCAGGTTAGGAATGCTGTGTACTCCTTCTTGCGTGTCCGGTTTGGTCAGGGGGGGGATATGGTGCAGATGACCCGTTGGTTTTTTTGGCAGGAAATTCTAATGCCCAATTGATCCCTTTTATCAGTCTGGTTTCTGTCTTTAGGGCCCGGACTGTTTATCCCATGCAGTACCGACCAAGTGGCCTTTCTCCCTCTTTCGGGGGCCAGTACGTGTGGATATTTTGGATTCGGCAAGATCCGAACTTCAATGCCCCATTCCGCAAATCGGGTGGTGTTGTTCACTACAGCTTGTTGTATTGCTTTGTGTTATAATCTACTGCTGCATTTCCCTTCTCTATGGTTTCCCTTTCTACTGCTCAGCCAGTGTGTGAGTGGATGTGCCTGAAGATGTCTAGAATGTTGAGAGTATGATGTGATCGTGGAATGTTGGGTGCTGAGAGAGCTGTGGAGTGTCAGTTGGTAGCAGGCTGAGCAGGACAGAGGCTGCTCCTGGTGGGGCGTTATATGGATTTACCATCTTCCTGTAATTAACTGATGTAACTATCTTAACAATAAATCTACCTTATTAATCTACACTACATCTGGCTACAAAAGACTATCATATTTACAATACTTTGTTCTTCAGAGCCAACACTGAGGAGTCACCATGAGTGTCCCCCTTCATGCTCTCGAATTTCACCCATTCTATGTCGCCAGTGCCTATCTTGTCTAGGGTGTCCAGATGTTTAAACAGGCGTAAGATGTTACTCCGGTTCAGGATGTCGTGGTTTCCCGTGCTCGGGAATCTAGGTGTGAAAACCACCTCATAGACAACTTCTAATGGAGCCGGCGTTTGTGCTCTTTCTTCCTTTTCTATAGCAGGCGCTGCTGAAGTTGGCTCTTCGTTTACACTTCCTTGATGGCTTGAGGGGGCGCTTCCTTGAGGCCTTACGTTTTGGCCGCTGTTCATCCAGGTAGCAAGCTGGATCCGCATGTTTGGAATTAATTGGTTTAAGGTGATCCCTTGCTGCTTCTTTGTTGCCAAAATTATCTGGGATGGCGATTCTCTAGTAAGTGGTTGTTTTCCGCCCGTTGAGTGGATATCGGTGAGATGGTTTTGCCTCTCTGGTGACTTTTGACCATTTGCTTTGGAGCTCCTTAAGGGGGTTGTTAATTTGAGTTGGGCTTCCGTTATCGAGGCGGCTGGGTAGGCCCTATTACCCCAGTTTTTTTCTGTAAATATTGGATACAGCTGGGTTGCTTTTGTGCCCGGTTTTGGGGGCGGTTGATTGATTTTCAATAGCTGGGTTTGTCTCGCTTTTAGCTTTGTTTTTTTCTGCTGTTTCTATAGCTTCTTTTTTGCTCTCCTTGATAATGATATTTCTTGCGTATCTGTTGCACGTGAGCTGTGCTCCTGCTTGACTGTTCCGGAAACATCACCGTCCCCGAGATTTGGGCTTTGTAAGTTTTTAGACGCTTTTAGGCTACTTTCTAGTATGTTATTTGTAAGCTCTTCGCTTTTGCCATTGTTGGCGGTGTTCTGCTGTCCGAGTGGGACCACAGGGTGCTGTGTTTCCCTGGGGATGGAACTGTTGTGCTTCTCCCGTTCTTCTTGCTTGTTATGGGTTGGAACCGCCTTGCCCCCTTTCGCTAGTTTCACTATATCTGCTAGAACCTCGGGAAGGCAGGCCCATTTCTCGATGAGCGTAGAGCAGCGACAGGAGCAATCGCTCCGGTGGAAGGACGCAAGTTCGGAGATCCTGTCGTCAAGGGTCTCCACCTTGAAGCTTATGTCTGCTAGGCGGCCTGCAATAGCTTGTAGGAGATCTATTTGCACTTCCATCTTCGTTGATTGCCATAGAAGAGCTTTATTGGTGGCACTATTAGTCTCCGTCAAGAATGATTTCTCTGGAGTCAATTCCGCACTGCTATTACAGGCGAGATAGAGCGATTTTGTGTTAGGGGCCCATGGGGACATCAAAGGCCATGACAAGTTTGGTGTTAGGTCGAGGGTTTGTTCGATCTTTTGTTCCAGACTATGGAGAAGTGAAATTGTAGGATCGCCTGCCGCTGCGGCCGAGCCGTCAGGCTGGGGGGCCGTTGATTTAGGATGATTAGGTTCATCTAGCGGGTCGCTTTTCCCCGAGGGCTGAAGGTGAGGGCCGAAGTCATTAGTCTGGTGGATTTGAGCTGTTGTCCTTACTGTGTGGCCTCCTGTGGGTATTGCTGTTTCGATGGTTTTGCGGTTTGTAATGTCCGGCCCGTTGTCTTTGGGCGGAGATAGAGTTCCACCCCTGGGTTGATTTATAGATTGCATTGGGTAGGGCTGTTCTTGGACTTCGCTGCCATTTCCTGGTTAGTCCTATGTATTTCACCTGTGACAGTCTGATCCTTAGATTTACTGGAAGACAGAGACAAAAGTCTACTGTGGTGGTTAGTGCTGTTTTCTCGGGCTGGGCGTGGAACATCAGGGGAAGCGCCCTGGTTAGGATTTTGGTTGCTGCTTAAGGGATCTATTTTCTTGAGGAATTTTCTGATCGAACCCCTTTGGTCTACCTTTTGCGGTTTTTCGTTTAGGCTGTCGGTGAGTGATTTGCTCCTCGTGACTCTGGTTAGTGACGGGTTGGTTGGCGGTTGCATCTTGGGGCTTTTTTCCGGGGTCATAAGTGATCGCCCCTTATTTTTGAGGCCCATGTGGCCGAGGACCTTCGGGGGTTTCTCTTCCCTCTGGCTGGCAGCAGCACTGAGTCAAGGAACCCAGCCTCTGCTGTCCTCCGTAGGCTGTTACTTTGTTGTCGAGCTCCACGCTCTGTCCCTGTCCACTCTCTCCCCTCTTGCTTTGTGGCGGAAGAGGGGCCTATCAATTTTCCCTGTCCGTCGCTCTCACCAAGGTTGCAGCCTATGCGCCCCTCATGGCTGTTATTGCGTTTAGCGTCGCTCTCACCTGGGGCAGTTGGATGGCAGATCAACTTGAGGGTGGTGAGGGTGAGCGTGGCTCACGATGCAAGGCACTGTTAGCACCCCGCCCTGGCAATCCGGGCTTAGGCTGCCTCTTGCTGCTGGTTGCTTGTTGCTGTAGGCGCTATGCTTGCTACCAGAGCACCACTCGCGGCTGCTGCCGCGTCCTGCAAGGGCTCTCCCAAAGCTCCACTCGCGTCCTGCAGGGGCTCGCGGCTCTGGCCGCGCCCAATGCGCCACTCGCGGCTCCTGCCGCGTCCAATTCGCGGCTCCGGCCGCACCCAAAACGCCACTCGCGGCTACTACCGCTACCGGACGCTCGCGGCTCCGGCCGTGGCCCGAGCACCCCTCGCGGCTGTTAGCGCGTTTGAGCCGCGTTTGAGCCGCGCCCGGAACACGGCACAGACTCCCACCGTGCCCGCGATATTTTCCGGCAGGGGGGTTTCCTCGGGGGGATTGCCTCCGCGTCTCGGACCGGGCGCTTTGGTCGGCGTCCTCCTTTGCGCCTTCCTCGTCTCACGGCTCGTTGCTCCACCTCTCACAGTGATTAGCCTCCACCTCTCACAGTGATGACCGAGGTGGTGTTGCTTCCTGAAACTTCTTTCAATTCTGTCCCTTCTTGCAATGTGTTCCAGCACGTAATCTGACATTCAATCTGTAAGACGCCTACCTCTGCCGTGTCAGTGTAGTGCAGCTGAATCGGTGGTCGTGTCTCTCGTGCTACGCAATAACACGTGCGTCCACTACCTGCAATTACCAAATACTCCAGTAGTTATCATGCTGATAGACCAAAACTGACAAACCAGCCATGTACCACTGCTCATTGCCTACCCTTACCTTGGAAGGAATACTGCTAACGACTCTTCAATGCGACCAATTTCCCTTTCTCCTTCTCCTTTGGTTTGTAGCCCACCTTCAAAAGAAGCCCAAAATTAATTTCGCTGCCTTTCCGCTCACAAAGTATGCTAACGTCCCACCGCTGACACTAACTGCTCTTACCTTTTCAATTACTGTCTCTGGTAACAACGTGTCATTAGTTGCCGAAACGCCGTTTGCCTCTTACGCTATTATTGAACTAACAAACTAAAGAAAGGACTACGTAATTGTGCCGTATTACGTGTTCGCCATATTGGATAGGTTATCCTCCAGTGTGACTACCGTGATGTCTGGCAATGTAAGAATGTTTCCACACTATTACATTTCTAATTCTGTACAAATTGAAAAAACGTGCCAGGATCCGTTAAAATAACGCGTATGAACTATCGCGCACATCCACTGTACTGCATCACATGTATATGCGGGAACCTTCTGTTGCCCAACCTTACGAGGCAATCTCTATACGCTTGCTTGAATGAAGGAAATGATCTAGCTGGTGTATGTGGTAACTGACCCGCGAGGTCCCGATCTATGCAGCAGTTCATCTGCTGCCTCATATAATGGATGTTCCAAGAACAGCGTAGCCACTAGTTATCCTCATTCTGCCTCATCTGTCACATTGATATTCAAATTCGTAACAACCATGGTAAAAAACAATGTCAAACGACACCTTACCTACATGTTTCACATATTAAGACAGTAAAAGACATTCCTGAGCTTAGCATACGGATAAACAGTGTTGAATGCTACAACCATATGTTATGCCAATTGTTATGTGGCCGTGTACTACTCAATGGGTTTGTGTCATCATTTAGTGTTTATGATGGTAAAGGGGCTATAGTGTCACTGTGAATTCTAAGTTCAATGTTGCTCTATAAGAAACATGCCATGACCAATTTGTCATTCAACCCATTGGGCATAAGTGTATCCAATTTCTTGATCCTAAAGATCTCTCTTTGCAGTAATCTTTTCACATTGTCCAAACCTTGTTGTAGCTTGAATAGCTCTATTATTTGAAATTGCACCTGGGCAATAGTATGTTTTGCTTCACCCCAATGTACAGCCAAACTAGAGGTGCTGTTTTTGTTTCTGATCCTGCTTTTATGCTCAGATAATCGCGTTTTCATCTTCCTGTCCGTCTTCCCAACATAAAATAAACCACATGGACATTTGATGGAGTACACAATGTGCAATGAGTTACAATCAAATGCCTGTTTTATCTGAATTTTCTTTCCTGTTCTTGGGTGTAAAATGATATCTCCTTTAATCACATTGTTACAATGAATGCAGTTTCCACATTTCGTTGTCCCTGGTTTTGATTCTACTGAATTTGTCTGTTTTGTGGATAAGTATTCCTTTATTTTTTTTTTTTTTTTTTTTTTTTTTTTTTTTTGAAAACCTTTATTGAACAGAGAAAGCTCACAAATACGGGCCTACAACCCACCAGGGCTGGCCACCACATAACAAAAACAGCAGGAGACATATATCAGGTGTCACAATATACTAAGGCAACAAATCAGGGGAAAGAGCAAGCATCTTAGAGCAATCTCAGGAGCAAACAAATAGAAAGGTAGTTTTCTTTTTTAAGAACGGGTTTGGGAGGTCAGGAGCCTGGCGGGCCATAACACAAGCCAGAGGGGCGGGGTCGCGGCGGGCAGCAACGCAGCGATCTTAAAGACACAGGAGAAATAAATACGACAGAGGTATACCAGTAAGTACCGGGCAAAACAACGGGTAGAAAGAAAAGCAATTGTGCACACAATCCACTGCCCGCCCACCGCAGCCACCACCCGTCCCACCGATCAGCACAATAAAGGACCCAAATACCAAAACGATACGAAATGCACCCCCAAGTAGAAGAAAACCCCACAAAAAGGGGGGGGGAGAGGGAAGGGAAAGGGGGAAAAAGGAAAAGGAAGGGACCCCAACCCAACCACCCGCCCCCAGGTGACAAAGCAGGAAAAACAAAATTCCGGTACAAAATCGACCACAAAATAGGAAGACAAACAGAACAAATCACCATCTTTGTAATACCGGAAAAATACACCAGAAAGACACCCGGGGGACAGACGGCGATACAGAGCCCCGAAAAAGGGGATACACAAGGGCCATAGAACCAAATAGGGAGAAAAAAAAAGGGAGGAGAGAAAGACCCCTCCAAAAACAACAACAGACCCTCCCACCCACCCCACAAGCCCTCCCTACACCCCCGCAGAGGGCTATGGCCTACCCCCCGGCAGCGTGCCTGTCGCCCTAAATAGAACCCGAAATATAGAAGAAAAGGAACAGGGTAGAAACAAAGACAAAAGGGAGGGGGCAGGGGAAGGGAAGGAACAACGCACACGGGGGAGGGCGAAAAATCAGTATCATCTGCTTCCATCCCGCCACCTGCTACAAGGGAAGGGTATAGCCCATGGGAAGTTAACGATATTAGAAAAAGTTTCAGGAGTCCCATAAAATTACAGGAACATCACAACAGCACTTGTCAATCACATAACAAAGAAACCAGACTACCGCATATAAAAGCCGTTTCAGCCCTGTCCACTTTTGTCCAAGGTTGTAACCATCCGAACAAACAAAGAGCAAACGATGAAGGACACAGGGCTCAGGAGAAAATTTCGCGGCAGTCCAAAGAAGAAACTGGAAAGAAAATATTGAAGATCCAGGAAAGACACAGTACAACAATCGTATTGCAGACAGAGTTCCAAGGACAGTTCGAACGAGGCAGGCCCAGCCGGGCCGGAACATACTTCTCGGTCGGGGAGTCGACGCGAAGAGAGACTGGAAGGATCGTCGACGCCAGGCCAGGATACAAGCGGACCGCAGCCCAGTGGCCGAGGCAACCAGACAGGACAACGGGGGGCGTCGGAGACTCTCCGAGCCAAGGATGCGGTCCCCGCCGGGGGCACAGAGTCCAGGAGCACATCAGTCGCGATCCTCGACGAGGAGGCCAAATCCGATGACGGGGGCCCGCATTGTTCAAAATGAGGGTCCGCCCCCACAGTGGAGACAGACACAGCCACGGTAGTCCGCCAGGAGTTCAGTGCATCCAGGACAACTCGAAGCGCAGGAAACTCTTTACAAGATCCGACATCCGGGCCATGCGGCGGGCCCCCAGTGCTCGCCCGGGCCCGGCAAAGACTCCCAGGGCAGGCCGCCATCTTAAGAGCCCAGCACGTCCCCGGTCGTCGGGAACCCCGGCCGGGGTAACACCAGAGCAAAAGGAGGTCAGCCGGACTGCGGCAGGGCGCCCCAAGGCAGAAAGGAGAGCCACCAGAAGAAGGATGTCCGTCGGTCCCCCCGTACCGCCGGCCCCGTTCTCCGAGCCCGGGCGGAAAAATTCAAAATGGCCGGGCCGGGGAATAGAAGGGGGACCCAACCAGACAATTGAGTAGGCTCTCCCGCGAGGAGCAGCGTTCGTACCTCTGGGCCCAGGCCAGTCGGGTCCGTCAAGGGGCACAGCCGGCCAATTCACACATCAGCCTCCGCGTCCAGCTCCACAGCGCCAGCAAGGGCCGACCAACATGTTCCGTCACGGCCCAGCGTAGCAAGGAGGCCCGGCCAGACCGCCCCGGAGGCTCCGAGCGGGATCACTGCACAGGATCGACAGCACTCAGGATCACCGGAGCAACGGGTAAGTGTCCGCTAAGTGACTGGAGTACCGAAACACAGCAAGGAGGGCTTCCCGGGGCAAGAGGAATACAGGATAAATGAAGATAAACAGGCGGCCGGACGGAGCCGAGCTAAAACGCGGCCATCTCGGTCGCGAGCTAGGCTCCTCCCCCATAAGTATTCCTTTAGATTTCGTCCTCTGGTGTATGCATACATAGGTTTAGCAAGAAATAGACCATTGAACTCTGGTTCTACCTGAAGCAATTCCCATAGTTTATTAATGATGTTTTTAATGTCTGCAGAGACTGTGGAAAATTTCGACACAAACACAATTCTATTACTGGTTGTTGGAGAACGTTTTTGTAAGAGATCACTCCTCTTGTTTTGTTGAGTTCGATGGATGTGTTGAGTTAATAAACTCTCTGGATACCCTCGTTCTAGGTAATTATTTTTCTGTTTTTCCATCGTCGCCGCACATATGGCTGAATCTGATGTTATTCGTTGTATTCTGAGTAATTGTGAATACGGTAAGTTTTTGATTAACCATGGAGGATGAAAGCTACCAAATTCCAATGCATTGTTTTTATCTGTTTCCTTTCTGTAGATCTTAGTAGATAAATGATCCCCCTCTACCTCTATCCATGTGTCTAGAAAAGCGATCCCACTTTTCCTTATGGTGCTCGTGAATTGAATACGTTCATCAATCGAGTTTAAATAGCCAATGTTTTGATTCAATGCTTCTTCACTGTCCTCCCAAATCAGAAAAATGTCGTCTATGAAACGTTTTAGAAACACCAAACCTTTTTGCCATTCGACGTTCTGGAGAATGTGCTTGTTTTCAAATTTCGCCATGAAGGTGTTGGCGTAGACCGGTGCCCCTGGAAAACCCATGGACGTCCCGTTTAGTTGCATGAACTAATCTTCCTTCCATTCAAAATAGCTGTTCATCAAGTAAAATTGCAGTAGTTCTAACACAAAACTTTTCCTTGGGATAGGAATAGCAACCCAACCAGCTCTTCTTTGTGTTATTAGATGGTGGATTATTGTGTGTAACAGTATAGATGGAACTGTGCTCATAGGGTTTCCTTCCCTTTTTTAAAAAACATTTTGTGCAAAATTACGTATTTTTTGTTTGCTTTTGAGTATTGTTCTGTTCTGTTGATATTTTTAACTGTTACGTTATCTATTTAAATATGTGGATCGTGTTCAATTTATACATTTTAAAGATGTATTTTATTGATGTATTGTGTTGATGAGTTTATAACGATAAAACTTTTTAGATGTATCTGTTATGATTACAAGTAAAAGAATAAAGAAGAACGTAAGCACTACATTTTCATTTGAAGGTATATTTCACACGCGGCCTTACAAGTTGGGACTCCAACACAGTGAAAGTGTTTGGAAGTATGATGTGATAGTGGTTGCAAGAGTGTCTGGGAGAGCTATCATCCAGGGGAAGTTTTAATTCTCGTCCTGCCAGGAATGGCAAGAAATTGAACACCCCACAACATCTGCTGAAATGGGATCCAAACTTTCTGTTTGGCTGAAGGGATGCCCCCAGCCAAGCAGAACCTACCACTCCCGTCAAGGACGGGTGATTATACTCGCTGTATATAACCTGTGCTCACCCTTGGGTAGCTTGGTACTGAACCTTCCCTCAAAGGCCTTGTGTAAAGCAAAGGCTGAGCACTCACACACAATAAATACACTGAGCGTCACAAAAGAGAGTTCACGTAGGATGTATGTAAATAATGTTTATATTCAACTCACATATTCAATCATAACTTGAACATCACATATGTTTGGGCATAAAACACTTTTGGAAATATTACCAGCAATACTAGGCCCACTCGGATTGTTCTGGTATTAATAGTTTGAACACTGGACAATTCCTAACCTCCACTCCACAGAGAGAGCACCCTTATGTAGTGCAACAAGCTGTCTACCCCAGACCCACCTTAGCAATTTGGATAGTACAATCCCACACAGTTATAGAATACACCAGGGTCACATTGATATCAAAGACATGTTAATACATGAAACAAGAACAATTTCTATTAGCATGGAGGGCCGGAGCCACATGGGTAAATCCAAAGTAATTGCATTTGGCATGAAATCAACGTATACAGTGGCACCGCCGGCTAGTATCATGAATCACAGGCAGTCTGCAGACTATCACTCACACACACACACTCCGCTCTGCTACTCAGTGCAACAGGTATCAGCTAGTCTGTATGCAACACTCTTGCACACATACGCACTCAGCACCCTAATGCGGTGCTCTTAAAACCCAGCAGGTCAATGGATAGCCCCACGCAGACTCTGTAGGACCAGGCTTCCTCCACCCTCCTATTCACCCCTGTGTCCTATACCCCAGATGGAAGAAAACCAGCCCCGCCTCCAGGGCACTAGACGGCACATGTCTGAAGTCACACTTAGTCTGGGTCCTTGGGAAGCAGGGGGATGATATGTAGCAGTTTTAATTAGGAGGAGGTAGATGTAACCAAGGGGAGTTTTGCAGCCACTCAGGAAGTTCACCCACAGGTCTCAAAACACAATGGAGTCACGCAGTCTCTTGATCTGCTTCCGAAATGTCTTGGAAGAGTCCCTTCAAGCCAGTCAATCTCTCTCACTACTACTTTGTGCCAATATGTCTTTAGCAGGGGATAGGTGTGGAGAGGGCAGTTGTTCCTTTGCGATGAGGGCCAAAGTGTAACAACCGACGATTGGGGAGTAACAAAGGGGAGCCTCTCGGTAGGAGGAGAAAGACCGATCAGTACACGGTGATCAGGGTCGTGCCCAGGCAATCTGGGCACATGGTCTGGTGCACGTTGGTATGAGTCTCGCCAGACACTTCTGATTTAAAACACAAAAATTTGAAAATGTTGCATCTCTCTGGAAATGAGAAACAGTGACCGCTGTATGTTGAGATGGGTTGCACCAGGCAAATCCAGCCACAAACAGCGAATAGTTGCAATTCCGTACCTCCCTGGAAATGATGCACAACGTCCGATGCATGATGATACAGGTTGCACCAGACCAGTTCTGTCAACACACACAGGCGTAGGTTCAGCGGAGCCACACAAGGTAGATTGAGGCACTACTACAGGTACACCCCCATTTCCAAGGGTCACACCCTGTAATTCGGACACCGCATGCAAAGAGCAGGCAGTCGTCGTGAGGCACGAGAGAGAGATGTGGCACGATTGACGAAATAAGCCATGAGGAGTCCCGCAATTGGAGAATCCGCTCACCACCAACTAGACGCTTATGAAGGTCAGGGTCCCTGCAGTTTAGGGACCACGCTCTTTAGATGCGGGCAATATTTATGGGGCTCCACACTAGACAATCTGGTCTCAAGGCACAAGTGATAGCTTAGTTCCACGCTATCAGTTGGGATTCAGTATCCGATGTGGGCTCTTGAGAGGGCACCGCTCTCCAGGTGTCACAGGTAGATGGTGTAGGTCTTTCGCGGGGGAGCTTTGAGGTCCCTGGGATCTCCGGGAGAACAGGAGGCCTGCAGACAAGCCTTGGGAAAGCACACTTCAGGGCGCCACACTGCAGCAGGTTTTCAGCCAGGCCAGCCACTATTCAGAAAGGGCACAAGGTCACCTTCATAGGCAGTTATCCTCCATGTGCACAACAGAGTCCTCTGGCAATGTGCACCACTCAGTCCGGGTTCTCTAGTCCTGGGTCCCGCAAGCTTATTTATTTCACCCTGTGCTCAACAATGCCACCAGTAGTTATACTGGTGTGTGTCTTCGAAGTTAGGGGTGGTTTAAGGGATTTCCCATTGAACCACAGATGTCTTCCCTGGAATGCAGATCTTGATCTTTAGAGGGGCCAGAATTCGGCCCCTAAAGGTTAAGTGTCAAAGCCTCTCTCCAATATATCCCATTCATCCATCAAATGTCAGAGATCTGCCGTTCTTGTGGGGTGCCCATGGTTTATGGCTGTTGTTTGGGGAATGCATAGATTTGTTCCCCCGTCCCGTGGTGTCCACCGGAGCCAGGCAGCATGGCACACAAGACTCTTGAAGCATAGAAATGTCCATATTCTATAAGTGGCATTTCTAAGCAAGTTATGCTAAACCCCCTTTACCATTGGAAAGGGTTTGGCATGGTAAATCCATTCATAGTTAACATTATGAGGCTGCTCCTTTGCAATCCACTATTGTAGCTTGAAGTAGTGCCAACCATTTCTCCTATGTTAACTTATGGGAAGAGCAAGACTCATAGGTAGTGAAAACACATGCAGGTATTCCTCACTACCCGGGCGCACATGCGTTAGTTCGCACACAGACCTGCAAAGGCAGGCCAGACACAGTCCCCAGCACCAGGGGTGCAAGTGCTCCCACCAGAATCTGCAACAACAGATTGGACACTGGCTTAACTAATATGTGTGTCAGTGCGCACGCATAAGCCTGCAGTGGCAGATTACAAAAGCAATCACAGGCACAATAGGGGAGAGTGCGCACATACAGCAGCCTGCAATGGCAGGCTGTTCATGTTTTTTAATCATGATAGATGCCAGTGTGCACACATTGGTCTGTGATGGCTGACTGGACTATGGGCTTACTCAAGCCATAACACCTTAGGTGCGAGTACGCAGTCACCACCCTGCCCGGGCCAGTCAGGCTCGGGTTGACCCCCTCCTTACCACTAGCACCCTGGGTGCAAGCACCCGGCCGTAGGCCTGCAATGGTTGGAACACAGGAGACGCAAGTATGCACTCACAGGCCCAAAATGGCAGGCTGGACACCTATCAAAAATGCCATAGTTGCCGGGGGGGCCATCCTCGAGGCTGCAACAGCTGGCTGTATACATATTCGAAATGGCATAAGGGCCGGTGCACACACCCCAACCTGGCATGGCAAGCTGGGCACATAGTTAACTTCACACAGGTGTATGTCCGCACTCCCAAGTCTACGCTGGCAGACCGGCCCTTGTTTCAGCATCTTCCTAGCCTGTGTAGGAAGACGTACACACTTCTATACTGCCTTGACAATGGGAACATGTTTACAGCCCGGAGGCCACACAAGAGAATCGGCAGTCCCCAAGGTGCATCCCTTGTGAAACGCCAAACTTCAAAGCTGGGGAAGCCCCAAGCGCGGGGTCCCTTACTGCCTGGATAGGGAACATACAGATGTACCCACCCAGCCTTCAGCCTACCACCCTCTTGTGCCTGTCAGGGCGTGCCGGGGGAGGGGGTGGGTTGCCATAATGGTATGGGATGGCCCACTCAGAGTTGGCTCAGGCGTAAGTGATGCCAACCTAGACGGGTGCAATGACACCCCACAAGCCTGTAATGGCAGGCCCGATACAGGTTTGACAGGCTATCCGGTGGGTGGCACACTTAGTGCTATGCCCCCGCACTAGCCAGTGCCATACTCGCTCTGAGTATGTGGTGTAACTGTTTACGGAGCGCAAGCCGGTACGGCACCTAAACCCATTCAGTACGCACCCACTGCCGGCGAGGAGTGCGCCCACACCATCCCTCTGCAGTACAGTGGGAAGGTGCCCAGATTCCTAAGGTCATACGGAGAGAGTTGGCAAAGTCTAGGAGGAAAAAGCTAAAAGTTTTGGGGTACTTTCCACTAAGAAGAGCCAAGTCCAACATATGCCCTATCTGTAATTGTGCCCTAAGACACCTAAACTCTAATCTGTGCTGTCTAACATATTTCTTGTCTACTAATCTGCCACCAGGTTTGCTGATCCTGGCATATATTCTACCAACAGACATCAAGTTTTCATATGTATTTCTTTTATTTTGGAATAGTTTTTGTAAAACATTATTGTTGTGCGAGCTGCCAGGCTCTCACCAAAATGACAAAAACATCAGTTGAAGCAAAAAAATATTTTTGGTTTAAAAAAACAGACATTGCCATAGTACTGCATGGAACTGAAGAAAATAACTGTGTGCCGTTGTGCTCCTTGTGAAAGAGCAGAATGCAATCACTCACAGTGAAGGTAGCTATATAAACGCACACCACTCCCCATCCCCATTCTACACACTGCACAGTGATGGTCGCCTCTGTGTAGTTCTAATTAGCCCTAGTTACCATATGGGGGAGTGTTTTTTGGCTTGATAATAACTTTGGCACCGTTTGTGAATCTTCACAAAACTTTTCAAATGAAAAGTTTATCCACCCGCGCTCCTTCCTTGAAAGTTTCAGCGTGAATCGTAAATCGAGAGCCAATAAAAAGGGAGGTCCTGAACCACAATTTCTCCATGCAATTTCCAATGGTATTTTTGAACAGCACTACAGCCCAAACGGATTTACTGCAAATGTGTCAGAAAGTTAGATCTTTACCCAGAAAGTGTGCTTTTTGTGTTCTGGTGTAAATCAGTTCAGTATATTTGAAGAAATTGAGGTTCAAGGTTTATGTATATCTGGATTGTTGGGTTTGCGGAACCCTCTCTGGAGTCCTACAAGCATGCAACTTTAAATAATAGAGCAATCTGATTGGCTGAGAGGGCCTCTTTAGCTCGCGCTCTGATTGGCCGGCTGCAACAGTAGGAGAAATGTTGTGGCCACCATTTCAGGAAACAAGTTATATGGGGACCAAATAAAAACAAGCATTTACAATGCAACGGTCTCGCCTTTGCAAAAGTTAGAGCTATTGGCATTGTAAATGATAACATTTTTATTCATGTGTTGGTTTTGAAAACAGATACATAAATGGCATTCTCATTTACAATGCCAATATCTTAATCTCTCGCAAATGCGAGACCTATTACATTTGCACCCACACACAGAGCCACACACACACACACACAGAGCCACACACACACACACACACACACACACACACAGAGCCACACACACACACAGAGCCACATCTATTTTCTGCAGTCATTCCACAGCTTAAACGCGGTCTAGCCTAAGACTAGATCTGGTGAGACATTCTTTCTGTTCTGTTCTTTCGAACTCCACAAGCTCAGAGACACATGGGTTTGGGAGCAAGGCTGGATCTAGCAGAAGGGAAGCAGATTTTGCCTGCAAAACAGTTAACCAGTTATTCGGATGGTCAACAAAAGCAGAACAATAAAAATATCTCTGACTATGTTTTGGGGATATGGTGCTTGGGAAGGAGTGCGGAGAGAATACTCACAATGGAAAACTAGGATTACATGATAACAGTCCATAATGCCAACCATGTATACAACATGTTTTTACAACATAGTCCTCATATAAACAGTACAAAACAATGCATCATTATTTAATCTATGTAACTCTTATGAGAGCCCGCCCGATGCATTTTGGTATGTGTCGTCCCTTCATCAGGGGCCAACCTGTGGGGAGAAACAAAATATCGCTTACTAAACTATACATTTACAAAGTATACAGACAACCGCATGGATAGGTTACATTGTCCCAAACACCTACTCGTCAAACATGTGTGACCAAATGTCAAACCTAACCTTACAAAACTCATGTGCATGGTAACGTGTCTAGTGCTCATTGGTGTAGTTCCTTTGAAAATAATGGAATTTCAGCTACACCCAAAAAAAACCAAGAGAAAACGAGACCAAATCATACCACATAAATACCTCTTAAAAAAGACACGCCGTGATAACTGCCACGTTGAACCTTAAACAAAGTAAATTCAGTGATGAGCCATTCGAACTGTATTGATATAATAACCTCATGACTTGATTTGCGTCAATACCCCTGTCGCTCACCTCCTTAATTTTGGCAGATTGTTGCAATTATCCCGAACACCATACCACTGTTAATTCTGAAATACTGAAATCAAAACATGCAGATAGTCAGTTTCAAGTCACTTGTATATACTTCCTACCTTTGATGTGGATGACTAATACCAACGATCACCTCAATCGTCTGAAGCGGCATGTATAGATACGGACCAGGACGGTATGTAGTTGCGACTCTCCTTATCAAAAGATAAAATCTCTTAGTGAGTCGAGTCCTTACATGTAAAAATATCTCACTTTGTTTCTGAGCATAAATCCCGCAAAAATCGGTTCATAGCCGAAGTAAACGCTGTGCCGTAGTGAATCCAAATCTCAAAGAACGATGCAGTGAAGTATCTCTGTCGCGTCTGACAATTGAATGCTCAAAGAATAGAGGGAAGAGAGAGAAATGGGACTAACGCGGGAAATATCGACGCCACCATGTAATAAAGTCTTCTGCCTAAACACGAATAAAAGAAACATCCCTACAAACTATTCGCCACTAAATAAGATGTTATGATGGGAATGGATCAATAATAAGTGATAATGTGCCACTCCAAGCAATTAGGTTTTGATGGGAATATGAACATGCCCAAAATTCTGAAAGCCCAATGATTTAATGCCACGACCATACGTCCGTGAACAATTAGCCTGATCATTTTATAAGACGGAGTGTAAAGACTAAAATGGATTTCACATGAGCCAAGAACATAAGTTTATGTGACGATTGGCAAAAAACTTCCTCTAACTGCACAATCAAATCAACACAGTCCGCTAGGTGATACGGACGGGAAATCTCGGTGACTAAATCAGATCCCAGAACTATCCAAACAAGCACGGTCTGCTTTCACTTCCTCCCTTCGTGAAAGCTTTCTCATCTTTATGGGGCAATGTGTTTAAAGCACATAGCCTCATAAAGATAAGGATCCTTTTGCGACGGGAGGAAGTCAAGTCTGAAAAGGACGGGGCTTAAAGAGAAAGAAGAACATCACTAGGACCTCTTCTCCAATGTCTGGCCACCGTTTAGCATGAACGGTTCGCCAGCCAATGGAAAAGAGGGGCGGGGCTTAACCTCGCTCGTGAAAAATACACTACCTCATAAAAATCTCGCCAGCTCAACTGCACATGTGTGCAGTCTTTCTCAGGCCGAGACCTAAAAAAACAATTGGGTTTCTGCGATTTCACAGGAGCCTGCATTCATGAGAGTCCTGTGGCATCCGAAAACCATAAAAGAAAGGTGGGAGGGACATGATTGTCTCTGGTGTGTTGGCTGTGAGTGATGTTAAAGTTAGTTATGGTACTATCTTACTGTGCATTAAAAAAAAACTGAAAAATTCACTGAAAAAACAAATATTAAAGTGGCGTTATAGTTTTGTAAAAATGTCATTGTAAACATAACATTTTAAACAAAGAAAACAAGAAACTCACCAGTTATAGTTATTTCAAGTTACTACAACTCACGCCCTCACCATGCACTGCTTATGACCTCGCATATTATATAATTGATAACATCATTGATGACATCTGAAATGACATAACTGATGACAACAATGTATGCAAAACAGAGCAAGAGTTATAATTGGTGAATTTCAGTTTTGTAACTTAAAAATCGTATGTTTAAACAGACATTTTAGCCTACCTATAACGTAATTATAACCTTTGTTATTTTCAGCGAGTATATATATTTTTAATGCAAGCAAAGCGCCTTGGCTAATGCCTCTCTTTTAGCTCCATCTCCGTGGTGGGGGAGGTACATAGTTCTCCACGGTAAGTGATCCATTTGTCCCACTTTTGAGCCCATTTCTTGGGACACCCTCTGTCTTTGAATACTTCTTTTTTGGCGAGCATGCATTTATCCATTTCCTTAGCTTACCCCCTCGAGGTCGGCACCTCGGATGCTCCCCAATGCATTGCTATACTGCGCTTAACCAGTGTGTATCCCAGGGTGGCCCATTGCTGTTCTGGTGCAGTAAGGTCTGTTGCATCCCATATGTTCAGGAGCCCCAGTTGTGGTGTTGCTTGTATATCTTTGCAGATAGCCGTTCGCATGTGTCGTATAGCTCTCTCCCATAGTGATTTTATGTGAGTGCAATCCCACAGGAAATGATAAAAGGTAGCCTCCTCTGCACATTGGCGAAGGCAGAGTGCATCCTATCTGTGCCCTATCTTTCTGAGTTTCCCCTGTGAGATATGTTCTATGTAATGTCTTTAGTTGGGTGAAAAGTGATAGCTGCGTCCTGTGGCGACATTAGTGCAGTTTGCCAGTCTTCATCCTCCAGTGGCCCTAATTCATCTTTCCACTTTTCTCGGAGGCTTTAGAGTGGGTCGGGCAGATTATTGCTTAACTTCCAATATGTCAGCAATATGGCTTTTTTCTAAAAAGATTCAGATAGTAATCTATCTTCCAGCAGGGATATCCCCGGTATATCCCCTGTTGCGGGAAGTGCTGCTATCAGGGCGTGATGGATTTGTAGGTACCGGAAGACCTCCTTCTGGTCCAGGTCATACTCTTTTTGCAGTTATGAGAATTGTACCATTTTCCCTTTTTTCCTTAGATGGCCTATGGAGGAGATACCTATGGTGTCCTATTTATCAAAACCCGGTTTGTTACATAGTGTCCTGAGTCTCTGAGCGGACCACAGTGGGGTGGCGAGAGTCAGGGTGTCCCGCCAGCCAAATTGTTTATTGGCTTAGCGCCAGATATCAATGGTTCGGGTGGTAGGGCTGAAATATTGGCCTCTCCTGAGCTTGGAATATAGAGCCCCAACGTATCCTTCTCTCCCAATCTGATATTTGTCCAAGAGATAAGTGGGTTCAGTCAGGGGTAAGACACCCAATAGTTTACCACCACCAACTTTGATTCCCAATAATAAAGGCGCACATCAGGGAGTGCAATTCTCCCATCGTACCAACTACTGGTTAATTTACGTGGGGCGATGCCACAGCAAAGACCTGATTTCGATATCAATGTTTCTAAAATATGACTCGGGGACTCTATGCAGGCAGTTCTAGAGTTCTTATAGGAACCGAGGGAGCGCAAACATTTTGAACAGGGTGGCCCGGCACAATAGAGAGATGGGCAGTGTCCTCAAGATTTTTAGTGTAAAAAAGATTACGATCCCGAGTTACAAAGATACCGAGGTAGCAGAATCCCTCCTCTGCCGCCACCACCATCTCGCAGCCCTGTGGGAGTCTTGGGACCGGGCCGTGGATTGCGAAGATCACTGACTTGGAGCCGTTAATCGAATAGCCCGAGTATTTACCAAAGTTTGTAAAGATGTTTAAGATTCTATGAAGGGACTTTGTTGGTGATGCAAGATAAAGCAGGACATCATCAGCATACAGGGATATCCTGTTCTCCTGTCCCTCAGCCCACTTCAACCCTCTTATTAATTTGTCTCCTCTGACTTATGTCACCAGCGGCTCGAGCATCAAAGAGAAAATCAATGGAGACAGAGGGCATCCCTGTCTGGTACCCCTTTTCAGTGGAAATATTCTCAACGTTGGATTATTGACTTTCATTTGGCCTTTTAGATCCATATATAGAAGCCTGACCCAGCCAAGGAATTTCGGGCCGAACCCTAGGCGACTTAGCACTCAAAAAGGTAAGGCCATTTTGGCATCCAAGGACAATATTATGTAGTCCTTTTCTAATACCTGTTTGCGGCCTAACACGTTATGAAGTTGGCGGATATTTAGGGGCGTATTGTGGCACGGCATAAAGCCGGATTGATCTGCATGTACAAGTGAGGTAATAATGGGGTCGAGTCGGGAAGCCAATAGTTTTGCTAGCATTTTCGCTTCAACATTTATTAAAGAGATTGGCCGGTAAGACCCACAGCTGTCGACAGGTTTCTCCGGTTTACGGATTACAACAATTGAGGTGAGCCTCTGGAACTCCGGCAGGAGCCCCTTGTCGTAGCTCTCTTTATACATTACCCGCAAATGAGGCGTGATTAGTGAAAAGGTTGATTTGTGGAACTCAATGGGGATCTCATTGGGCCCATTACGTTCCCAGATTGTACGTAACTTATCGCTATGCGGATTTCATCTTCAGTAATATCCTCTTCCAACGAGTCTCTTTCTCTGGGAGACAGGGTAGGTAGGGGTATGTCTGCCAGTAGCTGGCGTGAGTCCTCTGCGGTGGTAGCGACAGAGGGAGTGTATATCCGCTCGAAGTAGTCTGCAAAGGCCTCTGCAATCTCTTGTGGGTCTGAGATAATATGGGTGTCATTTATACATAATCGGGGGACCCAACGCTCTGCCAGCTCCCAGCTCCCTCCTCTTCAGCAGGGATGTGGAATTCCTATAGCCCGACGCCCAGGACATATTGTTTGGGGTCAAGGGCAACAAGTGTTCATGTGTATTTTGTCCTTGGGACAAGTAGGCCCAACCCCCTGCAGCACAAACCCTTTGGCTGCCAGTTTTCAGTAGCACATTATGGGCCAGGGAAGGGCACTGCCTGAAGTTAAGTTATTATTTGTGTGCCTATGTTAATGCTGTTCAAACTTGTATTTATGGTTCATTAATTGAAAGCCTTTATTATTAGGGTGCACACTCTAAGTAAATGTAAGTTCTGACTGCACTACTGACAGTGGTTACAGTATAAAAATGTGTACTCACGGTTTCAAAGTTTAGCAATATGAGGCTATGCATAATGCTCCCAGAATGCTCTCTGATTAGATGCAAATATTTGTAGAAGCTTGATAGCAAGATTAATGACTTTGCTTTCAATATAAAATATTCCTATAAAAATGAAAGTAGGAAAAAAAAACATTTGCTACACTACTGTGAAATTTCAGGTACCGTTTCTTTGCAGCATCATTTAGTAAGGTGTGTTGATGCATGCTAGTATTTTGCAAACATGTTCATATTGGAAAATCAGTGTAACCAGTTTCAATAAGATTATGAGTAACATACAAATAAACAAGCATTGGCAAAGCCAGTAGGTCTGAAATTAGTGGTCAGCATTTTAGTTTTGCCAATATGTGAATTGTTTTGGCATGGTTTTTGTAAAGCCTTCTTGATGTGAGAGCTGCCGGGCCCTCACCATTATAACAAACACTGGCAAAAGCAACAAAAAAAATTGTTCTAAAAAAAGCACACTGCCACATTAGTTACTGCCACTGTCGATACAGAGAGAGGGAGAGAGAATTTTAATAAACACAAAAGGTTGTGGTTAACACCAGACCAAATTAAGGGCCCCATTATTAAAGAAAGTCTCAAAAGTGCACCCTTGGAATATGTTCTTGCATTAAGTGCAGCTATATAGCTTTCATGAATTTACAAGAATTTATTAAAGTAGGGCAAGAAATGTACACCTGGAAAATATTTGTGAACTGCAGTTTATCATGAGCAAATATGCATGTGTAGATTTACTCATGCGAAAACCCGAGTGTTTGCAAGGTCATTTTCCCATGAACCACTTTTTTCCCAACCCTGGAAGAAGGTTTACGTCTGCCATTGTCAGGAGTAAATTTCCAACATTTCTCAGTATGGGAAAAGATTAGAGAAGAGTTCATGAAAACCCTTAAAACATGTAAGTTAGTAGATTTGCACAGACTTGAAGGGCATTCCAACCCTGGAACTATTGCTTACCACTACCTTCAGTCCCAGTATGTAGATCTGCAGAAACGTGGAAACATAAAGGGATTGCTAGTATTCAAAAACTACTACGGTATGAGTCCTGTCATAATCAGAGAGGCCATATAAGAGCTCTTATATAATGAGATTGCTGCCATAATTTGTCACCGAGCCACATGGCACCAAATGGACAAGTGAATTTTGTTACAGGACAAGTAGATTTATTAAGCAACTTGCCCCATGGACAAGTAGATATTTCAATAAATTCCACACCCCTGCTTCAGCCATGCAAGCAATTAGCCACCTCTTCCCGAGCTCATACAGTCTATGGTGCATAGCCGTAAATTTGGCTCCAGCCTTTTCTTTACCCAATGCTCTATATTCAAGTTGCTTGACATTTAGTTTGTACCTAGTGGCTTCCTTAGGGGACCATCCGTACTCTATTTCATGATTTTGGAACTCAGTCTCAAGCTGTTCAATCTTATTTTGCAGTTTTTTTATGTATCCCACCTTAAGTGCTAGTGCCTGGCCCTTCACAACTGTTTTAAAGGCCTCCCATGTTAATTGGGCAGAGTCCACAGAGCTGATGTTGTCTTTGAAAGAATTTAGTTGTGGGCTCACTTTTATATCGGGGATCTTAAGCAGCCATTGATTAATTGGTATTGTGTTTCTGTGGCGCCGATTATTGTAGGTGAATTTGGCCCAGATAGGGGAGTGGGTCGAGATGCCCCACGGAAGACAGTATGGTTCTCTAAAATTGCCTTAGTCTGCTGAGTGAGTTAGGAGATAATCTATGCGGGAGAGGCTTTTGTGGGCGTTCGAGAAATAGGTGAATCGAGACGTATCCAGATGGAAGTGGTGCCATAGGTCCGTAATGCCGATTGCGTTGAGAAACTCGGACAGGGGCTTAGTGAGTCTTGTCGGGGGGCATATTGGCTGTCTGTCTATCTGATCATTCAGTGTCATGTTAAAATCTCCCCCTAGAATAAACGTGCCAATTGGGAGGTCAATGATGATCTTTCCCAGGTCTGTTAGCGCTTCTTTACCAAGCGCCGGTGGGGTGTATACCGAAATAATGTTGATTGGTCTTCCCTCCCAGTTCGCCTCCAGCACCAAGACTCTGCCCTGGGGGTCAGCCCACGTGCGTTGTGGAGTTAGTGCAAGATTTCTTCTCATTAGGATGCCATTTTCTCTGGGCCCCGAGGTGAACCCAGCGTGTACTATTAGTTTATATCCCCACTGTGAGAAGTTGGCCTGGTATATGATGTTCACTATTCTAGTGAGCACCTTGCACCAGTCCAAACAACCCTTATGGTGATGGTTGTAAAGTCAACCTTATAGACCAGCTATCCTAGTGGTAGCATGGACAAAGCAGTCTTAGGCTAAACTCAAGAGGGCATGTGAAGCCAGCTGTTTTACCATATGCAATCCCTTTAATACCAAATGAAAGGACACCACACAGGTTATATATATAAAATATATATGTATTTATTACTAAATTAATCCTCTGAACTCTTTATGAGATCAGAGGCACAAGCACATAACAAGATACTTAATCAGCATACAATAAGTTACACAAAATACAGTAATGCCCTAGGGGCACTTCGAACCATATACTAAAATAGTGGTATAAGAACCACGTCACAAACAAAGGATAGGCCTAGGGCCTGGAGAGTCGCGGGGACTACGCTGTACTACCAAAGGATAGGGAGAAGGAGGCCCACGGGATGCGCATGCAGTGTCTTTACACACACGCGAGTTACCATAGAGTTAGAATGGGAACGAAAGAATTGGAAACTAGTTCTTTTAGGTCACTTCCGGATGGACAAGGAGAAAGCTACTTGAAAGTTAGACACTAGGATAGTAAATACCCACAGGAGCACCGAAGTACTCGCGTTACCTCACCCACAGGAAGCAGGTGCATAGGTGGCAAAGTGTGTTGGGTTTCATCGCTGAATCCTTTGGAGCCTTGAAGAAAGATGCTGCAGGCGACCAGGAGGGAAGTGTCCGGTTGGATCCAAGGGCGGATCGAGGATGAAGAATACCTGAAAGCAGAGGGGACGGAGTCTGGGTCACTAGCCAGTGACCAGGATGGAACCAGGAAGGAACCAGGCGATGTCGCGAAGCAATCAGGTGATGTCGTGAAGCTTGTCTCTGCAGCCAAGTGGACCAGGAGGTGTCGACGACGACCAGGAGCTGGATACAGACTGTCCCACGAAGGCTCTCGCTGTCGACGGTGTCGGCTTCCGGATTGGAGTCAACAAGCCTTGGCAAAGGCAACCCACGCAGGAATCGAAGATGGCTTACGGATCGGACCAGGAAGGTCTGATGGGCTTCTCCTTTTCAGGGAAGCAGGGGCCAGTCTGGAGCAACCAGACCAGCGGTGTAAATCAAAAGGTTCATCGTCACAGAGGCCACTAGCCAACGGGCAAGTGACCGGACAGACGCGTCGAGAAGGAAAATGCAGAAGGGCCCCACGCAGAACTCGTGGAGTGTGGAGGGCTGATCTTTGGTGCAGTTGGTGCTCGGGGCTGGGACTTCTCAATCCCCAATGCACAACTTCGAGGGTGCCTCAGAAGTTGCACGGAAAGGAATTCGCTGGTTTTCCAAGATGGCCGGTCCCACGTCTCTCGTCGCCTCCACGGGTCTCAGCTCTGCTGTGACTGTGGATCGGGCTGTTGTAAGTCTGGAAGTCCGGGTCTTGTCAGGCTCTGTGCTCGGGCTCTGGCGGGAGCGTCGACAAAGCAAACCGTTGATCGCTTGATGGTACCTGCTTGCACAGGGTGGTCACTCCTTGACCACAAGGGAGATTCTTCAGTCTTCTATCTTCAAGTAGAACGTCGAAGGTCCAGAATTTTGTTTCAAGTTTCAGTCAGGATAAATCTAAAATCTTGGGACTCAGCTCCTACCTATATACCAAATTTAGGGCCTAGATTACCTGCTAGGTCCCTCCTATGGGTGGGACCAGGGAAGTGGGTGGTTACACCCCTTTCCCTTTGTCCAGTTTCGCGCCAGAGCTGGGGCTGGAGTGCCCCAGCACCGGTTTGAACCGGACTATGCATAGGACAACTTGTGTGCCCCAGGCAGTGTCTCA
Source organism: Lissotriton helveticus (assembly GCF_964261635.1). Taxonomy (NCBI): domain Eukaryota; kingdom Metazoa; phylum Chordata; class Amphibia; order Caudata; family Salamandridae; genus Lissotriton; species Lissotriton helveticus. The sequence continues at coordinate 1,229,695,718 of NC_136068.1, forward strand.
TTTCATTCAGCCCTTCCTGCCCCAATACACTATGGCCTGTCTGGGGTGGTGCTAGCACCTCCCAAGACAGGAAACCTATTGTCCAAGCCTCCCTCGCTGGAAGGACTCCCAGCAGCAGGAGGTCAAACTTGTGTCTGTGGCAGCAGCATCCATTTTGTGATGCTGAGGCTCTGGTTAACTTTAACTGGGATTAGTAGGAACAACATGTCTTCTCCCTCTAGAAGGGTGGAATGCTACCCCCGTCGCCAGAACTGGCAACGGAGTAGTATTCCAAAGCGTATGACACCTTACACGACATGTTTTGATAAAGCCAAACCAAAGTTGGCATTCAACCGCGAGGATTATAATGCTCTTAAGAGTATATGGTATGGTATGGCTATATCCTAGAACAGCTATAAGGACATGGTTCCAAAAGCTGCAGACAGGCTCAGCTCATGCTAGAGCATCATCTCACATAAAACCAAGCACTCTGCCTCCAGGATTGTTAAGGCCTGCCATAGGAGTGACTGATAGGTGTATATGTGTCTAGATATAAGGTTAGATATAGGAATACTATATCTAAGCAAGGGGTAATTACACGACCTTGTGATCAGCCAGTTGTGTCAGTTTGGATGGCCTGCCAGGGGTGGCAAAAGATATGCTGCAGCCCCTGGTAGGCCTTGGGTGCACCTATGCCCTGAGTACCTATGGTACACTGAACAGGGACTCACAAGAGTGACCCAATTCCCAATTGGTGATGTACCTAAAGTACATAGAGTCCATTTTACAGTGAGAGCAGATAGCCTGGGGCCCTGATTAGCAGGATCCCAGGCCAACTAAGTCGAAAACCAGCTAAACACAAGGCAAAAAATCTGAGGTAACCGTAGTCAGGTATCCACCTTCCTACACCCACCTAGTCAGAACTTTGCAATTGTTCCCACCAGGTGTGTCTCCTGTAGTAGGACTATATTGGGGGCCTGTTGTTTAAGGTACTGTAGTACTAGCCCCCTTTTTAATGTATCTTCCTTCCCGTTGACATTCTACATTAGGAAAGTCAATTGCGTTTCGATGAGATTTGTAACCATTGCGCATTCAAGTGGAACATGTGTGAGCCCGGGACATATTGTCTGATGTCAAATCTGCGAGGACGGTCCCTTCGATAACCCTCTGGACAGTTAAGTGATGTATTCTAGATCTAACCTTAGTTGACCATGTGAATATGTGTATTCTGTGAGTTTTAGTGTGAGATTAACTGTGTGATTAGTCTGGGAGAAAGAAGTGTGTCTCTTGCTGCTGATTGTAAGAGTTGCCTGGCGTAACTCAACAGATGACTGGAGAGAGAGACAGGTTAGAGAAAGTATCAGGTGAGAGAGCTACAGTTTTATGCTGAGGAAGAGTGCATTTTGGGGTACTGTTAACAGTGTTTCACAGAACAGATTCTGTGCAGAGTATACTAAAGAATCTGGTGACTCAGCATCTGCAGAGTAGGAAAGGCAGAGAGAGCGAGTGGAACACAGAGAAGAATATTTACAATGAAGTGGCGGAGCGTGGCGTTCCCTCCTTGGTTTAATGCCACGCTCTGCCACTTCTGGATCACCGGGCTGTACCATATTTACAACAACATGGTGCAGCCCTGCGTTTTCCTGTGCACAAAATTTAGCAGCCTAGTGTCAACGCAGGTACCCTTGCACCATAGTGCAAGGTGGTCTGTGTTGAGGGGAAGAATGTGCAGGAAGATGTTCCTTTCTGCACATAAACAATTTTTAAAAGCCATTTTGAAATTTCTCTGCGTACTGCCTAATGCAGAACACACAGAAGTTACAAAATGTCATTTTTTCTTAAAGATTGTTTATGTGCAGGAAGGGTCACCTTCCTGCATAGAAACAATGGATGGCCTTTTTGCTGTTTCTATATGTGCTGCACAACACAGCACACATGGAAACAGCAAAACCAAGGAGAAATAAACTCCTGCGGAGGCTGTGTATTGACCTGTGTATAGAAAAACAAAAACAAAACCCCTCCCCACCTTCAACTGTATGCACCCCTCCCTGCCGCCCTGCCAGTGGATTTCGAACTACATATTACCCCAACAAGGCAGAGTGCCTGTCGCCCCCCCCCCCTCCTGTCTTAGAAAGGTGCCCATGGTGCAGCCTCTCCCTTCCCCAGCCCATCCCTGAATAATTCAAAACTGTGAATATGAGGTTATAGATCATAGCCTAACGCGAGTAGTTATCATTGGTTTGATACTTATGTTTATCCCCCACTTGTTGCAAAAGTCAAGTAAACTTATTTGTCAGGGTCCTAAACCGTGTCTTTACCAGTACGGCAAATCCAAATGCCCCCATGTTTTGGCTTAGCTCGACTTATCTGTACATTGTTCCGTCCATCGGTGGGCAAACCTCAGTGTCTATTTAGCTCCAAGGGCCCGGGTCTGCAACTCCGCCAGTTGGTCTGCTGCTCGTCCCGTGGGAGGGCTCAGTCCTGTTCCCTCTTGTCCCAGTGTGTTTTTTTTTTGTTCCCGGATTTTCCCACTTGTCTCCATCCCGCCAACCATTCCCATGCCTCCTCTGGTGAAATAAAGAACCGGTTTTTGCCGTTGGCTTCGATGTGCAGTTTGGCAGAGAAAATCATGGCATATTTTATAGCTCTGTCTCTGAGTGCTCTATTGACCTCCAGGAAACTGCGCCGTAGATTCTGGACTTTTATCGGGGAAAAAATGATACCACACAATTTTCTAGTTTGATTGGTGGCGTACTACGCGATGTCTGTAGTATGGAATCCCGGTCTCGGAAGTTGAAGACTCTGGCCACTATCGGTCGAGGAGGGGCCCCTGGTGTAGGCCACCCTCCAGGAACCCGTGGAGCCCGCTCTGTTGAGAAATAGTTCGAGAGACCCTTTGGCTGCAGATGTTTGGGGACTATCTCCTCAATAAAGAGGTTTGTTGCTGGGCCCTCTGCTTGCTCCGGCACCCCGAGGATGTGCACATTATTCCAGCGTGCTCTGCCTTCATAATCGTCCAGTTGTGCCTCCATTTTATCCTGTAACTGTTGTACTTGTCGCTTGAGTTGAGAGGTGTCAGTGGTGATCGTTTTGGTGACATCCTCTACCTCTTTGACTCTTGTGTCCATCTTCCTGAGTTCTGCTCTTTTATGGGAGACTTCAATGTTTACAGAGTCGAGCCGTGACTCCATGGAGGACCGTACACCGTTGAGGGCGGCCATGATATCTTGGAGTGTTAAGTCGGACTGCCTGAGGGGGAATTGTGTCTTCTCTTGGTTGGCTATTTTGGTAGCTTCTTGTTCCTTTCCGTTCCTATTCCATGCATACTTGTCTAGTTTGGTTTGTAGCGTCGACTTGCCGCCTCTACCGCCAGCCATCTTTAAGCGTTCTCAAGTTGTTTATTGGAGTTTTTAGTTTAAGGATATGGCGCGGTACTCCCCGCTTCCTGCCTAGGGACCACTAGCCTCCAGCGGCCTGTTGGGTTTCCCAAATTAAGTTATGAAAGACTGTTTGCACCCGGTGTTGGAAGTGATCACTTGGCAGCTCCTTGCCTAGGTCCCGTTGGCTACTTCCGTCTGCACCGGCGCTTCTCCTTTTTATTGTTTCCTTTTTGCTTTCTCCCAGGCCCCGTGGGGGGGAACGATGACACCCTGATTTCTCTAGCGCCGTGGAGGGTCCCACACCAGCTGTAGTGCTGCGGGCTCACCCCGCTTCAGAATTGAGGGCCTGGGGCCGAGGGCCAGTCTCCGTTACCCCGCCACTATCCAACTTTAAGTCTGGGATCACGCTGCCTTGAAGCCCAGTTTTACTGTTGGCAGTTTAGTCAATCTCTATTTATGTGGGTATGTCCTGAGAGATTGTCTTCTATCTCCTACTGGATGGCATTTCCGGTGCGTCTCCACCCATTTGTTGTCCTTAGGGCCTAGGTTGCGGGGCTAGGTGAATCTTATTTCCGGCCCCAGGTGATGTGACGCAGGCCGCCAACCGCCGAGGGTCACAAATACACATCGCGCTGCCTGCCCCGCACCACAATGTCTCAATTCCTAAAACTGCACTGTGTTTATGGACGGCGACTTACTTCTCCTCAATTGCGGTTTGACAGGAGCAGTTCTGGTGGCCTTCGGGCGTGCCCCTTCGCGTCTAGCCCCGTGGAAGAAAATCCTCTTGGCCCACTGTCCCTACATCGGAGGCCTCTCACCGCTTCCCCAGCGTGTTCCACAAGGGTCACCGATCATCTGCCAGCGTCACAGATGACTTTGGGTGTGGCCGATCGGGAAAGGCCTGCTCCCATCCCCCTCGCTGCCGCCACTTCCAGCCGAGTTGTTGTGCAGGGGGTTCGATGACGGAGGGTGGCACCATCTTCTTACATCATGCGGCCGTCGGACTCCCGGACCGCCACAGGCTCCGCGGTTTCAGCAGCAGTGCCCCCGAGCCGCTCCGGCACTTCGGGCCCCCCCGCTGCCACCGCAACTCTTCTTGCCAGGTAGGGATCTTGCTTCGGTTCCCTTCTCCCGGCTTCTCTATTACGCCGGTGTTACTTCTGCCATTTTGCGCCTTGTCTCCTCCGCCAGGCCGTGGGCTCTTGGTGCGACGCTGCCGCACAATCAGGCCAAACTCCGCCAGTGTCTCGTTGCCCGCTGCACTAGGGCCTGCGGTCAAGCTTTGGTTGGGGTTTGGACTGCTGAATATGCCGGATTACTGCAGGATAGTAGGCGAGGGCTTCAGAGCCACGCTAGTGTGCGGCCATTCCTGTCGGCTGCTGGCCACGCCCCGTCATACCCATTTTTGAAGGGCAGTGTGTTTTTTGCACATTGATTGGAGAAGTTAAGGAAGTAAAGTTGAAACTGTTTAGATGTTTTGACCTGGTCTGTCCTAAGCAGAATATGCAGCACTGTGAGGCTCACTGCATCTTCACTGACAGATTCCCACTTTGCATTGATAGACTGTTTGAGGAGCATATCAGGTGCCTTATCCCACCATTTGAAAATGCTGAGATTTCACAGTTGATGGCATCCTGGAGTTTGAAACATCTATCATAAAGTCATAAACCATGTCGTTCCTCCACAAATGAGTGGCTGTATTTTCCTCTAGTGGGCATGCAATGTGCTAGCAGCTAGACCACAACACCTTTTGCAGGTAGGTTCTGACTACACAACACTTATCAAATATAACCTCATGCGATCAAAGAGTGGTCACATTAGATTTATTCCCTTGATGTTTCAGATTATTGAAGTTTACCGAATCACCTTTCTGGACTCCCCCGGTCTTTATTGCATTAATTGAGATTTTGTTCTTTTTTGCATTCATGGAATTTTTGAGACCACTTACTTGTTATAGGTTGCGTGCTGGACTCGTCACTGTTTCCGTAACACATTAAACTGCTGAAGTTGTTTTTATTTTTTATGACCTACACCTCTCAGAGGCACAAACTATATAATTTTGTACTGGCTATTAATCTTGTGTCCGTAGTTCAGTGTATACAGTTTAGTGTATTGATATGTATAGTTGAATAGTGAATTTTCTTTTAGCTCATTGTATGTCCTTATGGTGTGAGTTTTTTTATATTTATTGCTGATCCTAAGCTAGACTGGAACATCACTGACCTTCTTTCTGGATAACTTATCTTTCCACGCAGCAGGCCAATGAATCTGGCTGAGACTGGTCATGGCTCCTAGTTACTGGATTGCCCATAATTATCTTGCTGCATGAAACTTTTAGTGGCAACAGTAAAAATAGTGAACTAGCTACTTGACACCCAGCGACGGCCCTCAACAAAGGCAATGACATCGCTGGGACACTGGAACACTCTACTGCACTCTGATCCTGCGTTACAGTTAGCCAAACACCCACTGTATATGTAGACACCCTCACCCCTCTGAAATCATCCCACAGCGTAAAATGTGGAAACCAAACTGCTCTTACTTTAATTAAACAAAACTGTTGTGTGACAATAATCAAACTGCTCGTTTGCTAGCCACTGTCCCTACATGAAGGCACCCATATAGTTTTGATCATTATATATGAATTTTCTAAAGCAGGGAATGGTTCTTTACTTTTAGAATAGTGGATAACAAGAAATACTAATGACTTTATAAGTGAACACAAGGGTGTCAGTACTGGAAAAAACTGCCATTTTGACTTTACACTGTCAGGAAGGACAGATGGTCTATAAATCTCTCACAAATGACAAGTTTGACTCTGTTACATGTATTGAATCCCAGTCAATATGGGCATTAATTTAGTTATCTAACGCACGTGCAACCGTTGTTTCCTACTGTCAGAGCAATTTCGGCACTCCCACCAAAGAGGTTCCTCAAAAAGACGTTTAAGTGTAGTTATATGAAATCACTGTCTTGTCGGTTAACTGTGCGTGTTACCGGAGCTGATCTAAAACAACATGCTTGTCTCCAAACGGTGAATAACCTTACAGAAGGAAGACTGCAGATGGCCAAGACAATATTTTTCCTCGCACCACTTGCTAAACTTTCGTTAAATAATCTAAACATAGACATTGTTACATTTCAAGCCTCACTTTCTGCTGTAGTTTGCACAACTTAGAAATAGGCATTAGGAATGAACGTTTAAGGCCTGCAGCAAAAATCTAAAGCAACCAGGAATCAGCTTGAAATATAGAATCTGGAGTGTCTTCTGTTGAATGAACGTCTATGTTTTGTTTCTGTGTACGCTTTTTTATACTTTCGTGATGCTAGTAAATGCATGCCAATACTACTCCCTTACTTCTGCCCATAAATTAATTTACACCAGCCATATCTGTTTGCCAACTCTAAACAGACTACTTGAATATTCGTTGAATGATATATAGCCAGCAGCTTGTCAGTGGCCTGCAAATCTCCTTCCCGCAAACCACTTCCCCGCAAGTTAATTTTGAATCAAAATAATGACTGCTTTTTTCTTTGTACTCCAACGGGACCCTTTACAGCATTTATCTTCATAACATGACTTGTAAATAATAATTTTTATTTACCTAAATCCAGAAAACTCAGAGCAAACTTTGACCGTCGGAACCAGAGATAAGCCTGTATTCGCAATGACACTTGTCTGGCACTTCTAGTCTAAGGTCTAGTGAAAGGTTGAGGTTAGAATTTGATCTGACATAGCCTTTTTATAGTTAATTAATATATTTTTGTAAAGGCTTTCAGTTAACGAGCACTCCTGGCAAGCATTCCTAATGAAGTTACAAATTCACTAAGGAACTGCTGGGTAAAATGAGTTGATCCTTCACGCCAATCCTTGCCACAATTACATTTTCAGTTATCGGTATTGAGGAAGGTTTCAAAGCTCGCTATTCCTGGTCTTGGTCCTACTTGCATTGAGCCATAGAAAGCCTTACATCTGGAAGTGAATTTCAATTATAATTCCTCTCGCCTAGTTGATAAAACTGAGATTTCTTATGAGATTAACCATTTATTTTTTTATTATGTTTTTCCAAGGCATGGTAATCTGTTTTTAGGAACTTTCCACTTCCGTCAGACATTTCCCTTCTATGAATCACATGATTAAAATTGGAATCAAAACCCGACCTTTGCATAAAGCTAAACTAATTACAAGTTTACTTTTGTCATGCCATCGCTTACCCTTGAAGCAGAGGTTTGGTTCAACTGCCTCTCTCAAACAACTCCTACAATGTAGCGTATTTGAATATCAAACAAGATGTATATAGATATAATACTATTCTGCATCACTGTCACACTATCAAAAGCTATACACTACAGATCCAATACATCCCAGGTTCCAGATCCCCTTCACTGCCTCCTAAAAAGGACCTCTGATGCACCAAAATGATTTCTTTAACAAAGATTGGATGGGATGGCAGCTTTAAATTCATGCTGTACATTTCTTGTTTAGGCTACTGGACTCGGAGGTACACCTGTATCTGGTCACAGTTCTGACCAAATTGAAGCAATGGAACCTGTCAAAGACCGAATAATTAAAGTCACTTTTAACGCAGATGTTCACGCAAGCCTGCAATGGAATTTTAGACCCCAGCAAAGTGAGATATACGTAAGTTGCAGAATGATGTACTGTTTCATTGAATGCAAATGCATGTACCGTCTTTTTTTTGTGAATGGGTTTTATTTTGCTGATTGTCTGCTTCCAATTAAATCGCTGAATCTAATAATAAATGATTTGATTCTTCTGTCTTTTTTCCCAAAATTGAAAACAAATGCAACATTAATTGTGCCATACTCTTTAAAAGGGCACGTTTATTCTCTGACATGATGTGATGTGGGCACATAAGTCAGCTAGAAGTTTTTCTGCCGCCTGCAGCTCAGACAAGTGCTAATTCTCTACCTTTCTTCTAGAAAAAGGGGGCAACCCAGTAGCCCAGGGACCTGGGATGGACAATTATTCTACAATAACTGGTCCCTATAGGGGAAGTGTAGCCCTTGATTTCCACAGCAATAATATCACTATAGGTATAGAAAAAGCTCTCAAATTATTAAGTTTTAGTTATGCTTTTAGTTCATTTATTTATACATATCTCTTTTAAGGAATTTAGGATTATATGAATCTATTTGAACAGTATAATGTAATACTTGTACAAGGTTCTCCTAAAAGGTGACGGCGCAGTGAAGTTGATATATGATTCATAAAAAGTGCATTTGTGCTATGTACAGAAATATATGTATTCATATATACATACATGTATATATACACACATGTGGCTGATGGGGACAATAAAATGTTTGAAGTCAACACCTGTAAAACAAGTGTTGATATCCACAATCAGATTCTTAAAAACACATTCCACATAGATTAATCAACTTTACGACCCCTGAGCACATGTATTTTAAGCAGGGTCCTCATCAGTGCCCAAAATATGTAACGGAGACACCAATGGATTGGGACAGAAAGTCCCACAATCGAGTGAATGTCAGACAATATATCCTGGAACAACTTCAAAGTGAATATTGGCATGCATATTAAAAGCGCGCCAAAAATGCTTCAAGAGAGCCCCTACAGTGCAAAGCCCGATATAATGGCAGATGAATTTGTCATCCGAAAGATTGAAGCCTCAGTCGAGAGACGCTTCGTATTCAGTTTCTATAAATGATAAAGTGATTGGCCTCCAAAACACCAGCTCTACCTGCACACCTTTATTGTTTCCCTGAACTTAGTCCATTTGTGACAAAAATTGAATACCACCACAACCTAAAAGAAGATTTAAAAAATCTATAGAACTCTGGTCATATGCTAATTAGGTACATTACCAGCACTTGGAAAAGAGTGCGAGTCAGATCTGAGAAAGTTATTGATGAAGATTGGCAGATTGTGTTAATGGCCCCCAGGGAAGTTGTAGCCTACCTGTGCCCCAGATTGCAGTGAGCAGAGTCCAGGAAGTGGTAAGGAGACAGACTAGTGCTGTCTCTTCCCAAAACAAAAGTTGTTTAAAAAAGCGATTTTTCCTTTCTGTGATTACTGTCTTTGCATGTGGTTGTTACAGTTTAAAATTACAGTTCTGACCTGCCTTTGATTGCATATTTTATCACCTGTTTTGTGTTTTAAACTTGTGGTTTTCCCTGTCCACGATTGCTTGCATTTAACGTGTTGAATTGTGGGATTGGCAGTCCAACCTCTGTAGTTTGTCCCTCTCAAATCAACCGGCAACCCTAGCTAAACCCCCACATATAACAACTGTCTCCTCCTGTGGTAGACGTCTAAAGTGGAATAAAATCGTTATGGACCCTATTAAGATCTCCACTATAGACGATCTACTTATGGCCTCACAATTAGAACTGGACAACATCAATCCAGCTTTGTTAAATGAAAGGGCAACACCTATTTTTGAAGCAGTTCTCAAGTCCATAGGGGAAGTCTTCGTGGCTAGGGGCCCTCCAGGGAGGAATTTGTCACATCCCAAACCCAGGGGTAAGCACGACTGGTATACTCCAGAATGTAGACGGGCAAAGTCTAATTTATTAGTAGCAGTCAAAACTAAATCCCAATCTTTGATTCAGTCTGCTAGGAAAAAGCATAAGATCACACTGGCATACGCTAAAAAAGAATGGGAAGAAGAGTACTGGTCTACTCTTAAAGAAGCCAGTCTCAAAAAAGACCCTAAATGTTTCTGGGATACAATTAGAGCCAGAAACAGGCCTGATAGTGATCTTATTTCATGTAACATTCCAAGCCAAGCGTGGGTTGCCCATTTTTCAAATCTATATTCCCGACATGACATTTTGACCCCTATTGAGGCCTCCAATGCTGTTGAAGGGAGGCCTGTGGTTCTGGCAACGAATTTTTCTTTAGATTGGTGTACTGTCCTCTTTCTCATTTGCTCTGTGCTAAGACCTGGGTGTTAAAACAGTGCACCCCCAGCCACCATTTTGTGTTCGCAAGTCAGTGAGGCCGGCCCCACTGCCCCCCCCCTCCCCCCCCCCCCCCCCCCACCCCCCAGCTACAGGGATATTCTACATCAGAGGGTGCTTCTGTGAGCTGTTTAAACTGTATTTACTGGGGCCTGTGCACTTCGTTTTTTGGCCAGCAGGGGGAGTAACGTTTTATTCAAACAGTATTGTTAGATTTCGAGTTAGTGAAGCCTTTACCTGCAGAATTCCAAAGTGTGGATTGAGCCTGTCTGTCTCCTAGGAGATTCTGAACAGGAGAAGCAGCTTCCAACTCCCTGGCCAGCAAACCTTGTCTGAGGTCGCTGGGACCTTATATGGTCTGCTAGTGGTTGGCACATGTGTACACCGATTGGTGGGTGTATCTGGAGTTTCTTTTGGGTTAGGGTTAATGTTCTCATTGGTTGGGTATTTGAGGGTTCTGATTGGTTTCGGGGTCTGTGATTCAATCATTGTAGGGTTGGGACTAGGGCTAGGATTTCTATTGGAAGTAGGGACTAGGGCTACCTGTACCATTGGCTGCTTGGACTTGGGTTAGGATTACTGGTAGGGCTAAGGCCTTCATTGGATGTAGAGATCCGGCGTTTTGAACTGATTGGGTGCTTGGGCTAGGGCTAAGATTGGCAGTAAGGTCCTGGTCTCCTACTGGTTCTAAATATTAGGGCTAGTGTTGTGATTGAATAGTGTTAGGGCTAGGGTTCCCAATGGTTGAAGGGGTCACCTGATTACTAGGGCTATAAAATAAGTCAGGCTTAGGGCGTCTCAGCCCGGCAGTCGAGGCTAAGGGCGGAGAGGACAAGGGTAGTTGCCTGTTTGAGCCTGTTAAGGGTGGAGAGGACAAGGGTAGTTGCCTGTTTGAGCCTGTTAAGGGCGGAGAGGACAAGGGCAGTTGCCTGTTTGAGCCTGTTCGGGACTAGGGCCAGAAATGCTGCCCTTTTTCTCATTTAGCAATACCCAAAACTCCTTTTTTACTCATCCAAAAGCCTCCTCCTATTGCTAAGACCTAAAAGAAACCCTTTATCCCTCCACTATGCCTCTGGGCCGGTCACTCCACCACGCGCACTCCCCGTGTGTGTTCCCAGACTGCCCCGTCTCCGCTGCTGCCCACAGCTGTGCCCCTGACCACGAGGCGTGGTCTCTGCTTCTGGAGCGCAGCGCCGCTCCCTGTGTGCCTCTCACCCGGCTGTTCGCTGTTCCTGCACTTTTGTTTTTATTCCCCCTGTGCTGGTGCTGCTTCCCCAGCGGTGCCCAGCCTGTCTGTCTTCTCACTTGTTAGTCTATTGCCGCCGTTTCTCCCGCTGTAACCCCGCTGCTCTTCCCGCCACCTCCCCGCTCCCTGCCGCTGATCCCCTGCGGCCCGCCCCCTTCCACCTGGAGCCTTCCCATTCGCCGCCCCGCTCCCGCCTCCCAGCTGCCCCTCCCTCCCACTGGACCATATAGGGAGGAGTGCACGCAGTGGAGACCTGTGACCTCTGTGCCTCTGGGCCGGTAACTCCACCACGCGCACTCCCCGTGTGTGTTCCCAGACTGCCCCGTCTCCGCTGCTGCCCACAGCTGTGCCCCTGACCACGAGGCGTGGTCTCTGCTTCTGGAGCGCAGCGCCGCTCCCTGCTGCCTGTGTGCCTCTCACCCGGCTGTTCGCTGTTCCTGCACTTTTGTTTTTATGCCCCCTGTGCTGGTGCTGCTTCCCCAGCGGTGCCCAGCCTGTCTGTCTTCTCACTTGTTAGTCTATTGCCGCCGTTTCTCCCGCTGTAACCCCGCTGCTCTTCCCGCCACCTCCCCGCTCCCCGCCGCTGATCCCCTGCGGCCCCGCCCCCTTCCACCTGGAGCCTTCCCATTCGCCGCCCCGCTCCCGCCTCCCAGCTGCCCCTCCCTCCCACTGGACCATATAGGGAGGAGTGCACGCAGTGGAGACCTCTGACCTTTGTGCCTCTGGGCCGGTCACTCCACCACGCGCACTCCCCGTGTGTGTTCCCAGACTGCCCCGTCTCCGCTGCTGCCCACAGCTGTGCCCCTGACCACGAGGCGTGGTCTCTGCTTCTGGAGCGCAGCGCCGCTCCCTGCTGCCTGTGTGCCTCTCACCCGGCTGTTCGCTGTTCCTGCACTTTTGTTTTTATTCCCCCTGTGCTGGTGCTGCTTCCCCAGCGGTGCCCAGCCTGTCTGTCTTCTCACTTGTTAGTCTATTGCCGCCGTTTCTCCCGCTGTAACCCCGCTGCCCTTCCCGCCACCTCCCCGCTCCCCGCCGCTGATCCCCTGCGGCCCCGCCCCCTTCCACCTGGAGCCTTCCCATTCGCCGCCCCGCTCCCAGCTGCCCCTCCCTCGCTCCGCCCCCCCCTCTCTCCTCTTATGGCAGAGGGGCAAACGCGCAACGTGCACGCGCAGCGGGTGCGCCGATTGTGCGCCGAAGGCGCGCCAAAGGTAAGCCCGTCAGCGCCCGTCCGCGCCTGGACCGCGCCCAGTGCCGGAACCCCTGGCCCCCGCAGACCCTAGCCCACCCGCCGGACAAACGACGCCGCCACCCTCAACGCACTCAACGCCGGCCGAACCCCTGGATGCTACCGAGCCACCCCGAGACGCACCCACGGACCCTTCAGCTGCCGCTCCTGCAAGTTCACCTGCATCCGGACCTGCACTACACCCGCACCCACCAAGACCAAGACGAGCAACAACAGCAGCCACCTGAAGTGCATCCTGCTCAACACCCGCTCCGTCCACAGACATGCCGTCGAGCTCTGGAACCTGCTCGACACCACAGACCCAGACGTCGCCTTCCTCACGGAAACCTGGATGAACGCCTCCTCAGCGCCCGACATCGCCATCGCCATCCCGGACGGCTACAAGATCATCCGGAGAGACCGCGTCAACCAGACAGGAGGAGGCATCGCCATCATTCACAGGAACACCATCCGCATCACGACCAACACCGACGACACCATCGCACCCGCCGAACACCTGCACTTCCAGATCCACGTCAACCCCAAGACCACCCTCAGAGGCACCCTCATCTACAGACCCCCGGGACCACGCACACAATTCAGCGAGGACATCGCCGACTTCATCAGCCCGCACGCCCTCCCCTCCGCTGACTACATCCTCCTCGGGGACCTCAACTTCCACCTGGAGAACAACAACGACCGCAACACCGCCACCCTGCTGGAAAACCTCGCAAACCTGGGACTCAAGCAGCTGGTGACCACCCCCACCCACCTCGCCGGACACACACTCGACGCCGTCCTCTCATCCAGCAAAGACATCGCCTTCAGCCACGCCACAGGACTCCACTGGACGGACCACAGCTGCGTCCACTTCACCTTCAGAAGAACGACGATCCACCACCACCAGCAACAGGTTGCCCGAAGAAGCTGGAACAAGATCACAGCCGACCAGCTCGCCGCTTCCCTGAGTCAGCACCCTCCCGCCAGCTCAGCGAACCCCAGCCAGGCCGCCGACAACCTCACGAAGTGGATCAGCAACTGCGCGGACAAACTCGCCCCTCTGAGGACCCCGCCCAGCAGACCCGGCAGCAAGAAAGCCCCATGGTTTACCGACGAACTCAAGAGCTCCAAGAAGGACTGCCGAGCCCTCGAGAAAGTCTGGAGAAGGGAACCAACACCGGACAACATGACCACCCTCAAGCTTGCCACCCGGAAGCACCACCAACTGATCCGCGCCACCTAGAGAACTGCATTCAAGGACCGGCTGGACAACAACGCAGACAACTGCAAGGAACTCTTCAACATCGTGAAAGAGCTCTCCAACCCCAGCGCCGGAAACAACGACATCACCCCATCGCAAGACCTCTGCAACTCCCTCGCCTCCTACTTCCACAACAAGATCACGGACATTCACAACAGCTTCAGCATTCAACCATCGCACACAACGACCGCAGCAACGCCGCCCACCACCACCCTCCGCGCCTGGACTCCGATCAGCACCGATGACACCGTCCGCATGATGAACTCCATCCACTCCGGATCTCCGACCGACCCCTGCCCTCACCACGTCTTCAACAAGGCCGACGCTGTCATCGCACCCCACCTGAGGGACATCATCAACACCTCCTTCGACACCGCCACCTTCCCGGAGGGCTGGAAGCACGCCGAGCTCAGCGCTCTACTAAAGAAACCGACTGCGGACCCCACCGAACTCAAGAATTACCGCCCTATTTCGCTCCTCCCGTTTCCAGCCAAAGTCATCGAGAAGACCGTCAACAAACAGCTGGCCGCCTTCCTCGAGACGAATGGATCCCTCGACCCCTCACAGTCTGGCTTCCGAGCCAACCACAGCACCGAGACCGCCCTCATCGCTGCCACCGATGACATCCGAGCCCTGATGGACAACGGAGAAACAGCGGCCCTCATCCTCCTAGACCTCTCCGCGGCTTTCGACACTGTCTGCCACCGCACCCTAGTGCAGCGCCTCAGCAACGTCGGAATTCAGGAGAAGGCACTGGAATGGATTGTCTCCTTCCTCGACGGAAGAACACAGAGAGTCCGTCTACCACGGTACAAGTCAGAGGCCACCGGAGTCATCTGCGGCGTCCCTCAAGGATCCTCCCTGAGCCCCACCCTCTTCAACGTCTACATGAGCCCCCTCGCGACCATCGCACGCCAACACAACCTGAACATCATCTCCTACGCCGATGACACCCAGCTGATCCTCTCCCTGACCAACGACCCCGCCGCTGCCAGAGCCAATCTTCACGAAGGGATGAAAGATGTAGCCGAGTGGATGACGACCAGCCGCCTGAAACTGAACTCAGACAAGACGGAAGTCCTCATCCTGGGTTCCTCGCCCTCCGCCTGGGACGACTCCTGGTGGCCTCCCGCCCTGGGCACCGCACCCATACCGACAGACCACGCACGCAACCTGGGCTTCATCCTGGACTCCTCCCTCTCCATGACCAGACAAGTCAACGCCGTCTCCTCGTCGTGCTTCAACATCCTGCGCATGCTACGGAAGATCTTCCGGTGGATCCCCACCGAAACCAGGAAGACGGTCACCCAGGCCCTCGTCACCAGCCGACTGGAGTACGGCAACGCCCTCTACGCCGGAACCACCGCCAAGCTCCAGAAGAGACTCCAGCGGATCCAGAACGCCTCAGCCAGACTCATCCTCGACATCCCCCGACGCAGCCACATCTCCGGACATCTGAGAGACCTGCACTGGCTCCCCGTCAACAAGAGAATCACCTTCCGTCTCCTCACCCACGCACACAAAGCCCTGCACGGTCAAGGCCCGAGCTACCTCAACAACCGCATCAACTTCTACGCTCCCAAGCGCCACCTCCGATCAGCCAGTCACGCCCTCGCCGCCGTCCCCCGCATCCGAAGAACGACAACAGGAGGAAGGTCCTTCTCCTACCTGGCCGCCAAGACCTGGAACTCCCTCCCTCCCGACCTGCGCCTGACCCAAGACCACCTCTCCTTCAGGAAGAAGCTCAAGACCTGGCTGTTCGAGCAGTAGCAGCACCCCCCCCCCCCCCAAGCGCCTTGAGACCCTCCGGGTGAGTAGTGCGCTCTATAAATGTCCTGATTGATTGATTGATTGATTGACTATCTTTTTCAATCGAAATTAACAGACTAACATGTTCACTTCTCAAATTCCATATTAAACTATACTAATATACTACCCAAATAACTGAATAACATATCCACTACTCAAATTACTTCATATTTGTTTTACTATACTAATTTTCAACAGTAATCCTTTATGGGTTCTGGAGTGGTGTGCTACTCACCAGAAAAGCAATTCAACACCCATTAGGGGTAACAAGTGCTATATGAATGCAAATCTTTCTTCCCCTTTTATCCCTCCGCTATCCTTCTCACTCCAAGTAACTGACTAATATCCACCACTGTAATTACTTCATATTTCACCATTTTAATTCACCACTAATCCTTTGTAGGCTTCCTGAATAGCGTGCGTCAACAAGCGCTACATAAATAAAAACCTTTGTCCTCCTTTATCCTTCTGCTATCATTCCAAATCCAAATAACTGACTAACCTATCCACCACTTAAAATGTACTTGCATGTTTCACTATACTAATTCAACACTAATCCTCTATGGATCCCGGAGTAGCGTGCTACTTGCCGAAAAAGCGCTTCGACGCCTCATCGGGGGTAGTAAGCGATATATAAATGCAATTACAATACAATATAGATTGATACAATTCAGATATTTACATTTCTTTTACTATATCAGGGGTAACTGTGGGTTGTAGGTAAGTCGTCATCCCCTATTTGTCTGATGTGTCAGGAAGAGAAAGAAAACATATTACATTAGGTATGGAATTTCTGACTGGTTCAGTGATACTGGGGATCAGTGCTCAGGGGCAGGTCTGAAGTCACAAGACAAGACATACCATTACCCTGAACCCAGGCATCACATTACACATTTACTAGTTGAGCAGCATATATGAAGGCTTTTTTTGGCCCCGGGCTTTTTTTATAGCTAACAGAGATATTACACAACACTGGAGAGCATCAGTAGCTCCTTCTACGTCTAAATTCAGAGCGGGCGAGACCATTGTACGTTATTGAAGACGCAAGTACATGATGTGCAAGGTTGCCTGCAAAAACATGGGCATATTTGGGGGTTGTGGATGGAACTAAACTAACGACTCCTCTTTGGTATTATGATGCTGTACACTTGTGTAACAATAAAGGTGGGCTTCTAACAAAAACATTTGATAAAACTATTGTACAATGCTGCACTGCTTTTCCATGGTTGTTCTTAATATAAATGCTAATAAAAAAGGTTTTTAAATGAAACAAATGATATGGTATTGGCCTCTTTTACCTCCTGTAACAAACAATGCCCACCAGACGCAACCACTGCTTCCTATGACATGGGCAGTAAATTTAGGAGGCATGATCACTGCAATTCATCTTCTTTTCTTATTTACATAAGTGGAAATCCAAATAGAGAATTAAGGAGTTTGATGAGTAACAATAGGACAATTTAAGATAAGCCAAGAATGCAAGGCTTTGAAATCACACGTGGGTTCAATAGTTCTGTTTTGTAATTTAGGTGTCAGATGTCTATGTTTCAGTTATTGATTTTAAAGAAAGGAGTCTAGGAATTAAGCCATACAATTCTCTTCCTGCAAACCCCTTATGTATTTCTGTCTATATGGTAGATTCCACACTGTAGAGCTGGCACTGACATTTAGGCTTAAACAATAATATGATTGTGTTTTCATTCTTTCTTGCTCAGTAGTCCAAGAACCACACGAACATCACAACTAGTCATTTACTATGACATTGAGGGGCCTCAGTAACTTGGGCCTCTTTCTGCTAAGACAAAACTCTTTTCCTAATCTTATAAATCTATCCAACCTGCTCAGACCACAGTATTATTTTATTAAATTAAAATTGATGCCACATTTGGGTGGTCCCCAACAAAGGACTGTGGAAGCCGAAAGATCACATTCCCGGCTGCAAATTCGGCTGCTGTCATCTAGAATTGTCTTTACACTATTTATACACATGCACTGAATTCAAAGAGGGTATAATTTGTCTTCCTAAACCTCTTTTTATTGTGGTGAACATTAGAGCCTGCGATTAAGCCATGATTGTAAGGTTAGATGGTTCCAACATTCAGTTGAACTACAGGTTTGTAAAATGCTTTACCACATTCGAAAATAAACAGTATGGGGCATTCTAGTAGAATTCATTTTATTGTGTTTTAACATTTGTGTGATTTTGTGATGTTGTAAAGATTTTTATTAATCGAACAATACATTCTTACTTGCCTTAATAGTAGAGTCTTGTGGCTAGTGCAGTTTATCTTATATGTCCGATTAACATTAATCAGATTTCTCTTAAATATTATAACTTTATTTTAAAGTGGTTATTTTCTTTTTTGCACAGATAGTACAATTTCTTTCAATGTGGGGCTGTATTGCTTTATAAAGAGACTTTCACTGATTGCATGATTTGTTGGGCCAGTCTTTCTAGACTATTGTTTTTCCGAAACATTATACATAATATATAAGAAAGAAGGTGCTTTTGGTCAGCGCGCTTCATTCATAAGTCTGGTAATTATCACTCACATTTTGCTTCTGCCAACCTCATCATACGGTATGGGGCAATGAGGCAACATATTGTACCATTTTGAGTTATTGCATGACGTCTATGCACATTGTTCACATCTACGTAAAATATTTCCTATCTCTTCAGATGCAAAGCTGGTTCTAAATGTGCTTTTTTAGGTCTCGTCCTACGCAACGCGCATGCGTTGCATAGGAGGGGACCTAATGCCATCGGTAGAGCTTTTGCAGCAAAGAAGTGCACGTGTTGCAACGCGTGCACATCTTGGCGATTTCCTTTCGGGAGTGCGCAGCGCCATATGGTCGCACGCTCCCTTAAGGAAATCGCCCATGCCCCTCCCCCTGCCACTTTCACTGCCGCGCGGCCAATGTCTGCCGTGTGAGGCACGCGCGCCTCCTCCTGTTGCCGGCAGACCTGCCGTGCTTGTCTAAGCATGTCATTGATTTTTTTTATTTTAAGATAGTTTTGTAATTTTCGACCTTCATTAATATTTCTATTGTGTTTTGATTTCGTTTTTATATCACTCTACACACGTTAACTGTATAAATACATAAATAAATACAGCACTCAAAAATATCTGCTGCCACGTTTTGCACGTCTGAATATTTAAAACTTCTATATTGGGTGTGTGCGTCAGTGCATGTATTTCTAATTGTATCATTTGTTTATTTTTCGAGGGAACCACCAGACCTCATTTATACACCTTATCTCAAGTACTTGATTGTAGGTAGAACTTCCCAAGACCCTCCCTTTTCTGGATTCATATGACATACCTGCAACAATCCAACGTTTTAGCTCGATATTTATTTCGGAACCTAAGCGGCGGGGGGGGGCTTCTTTCGGCCAGCACCCTTCCTCCATTGGTACCATTTCTGTGCCCACCACAGGATGCGGTGTGGGGCAGCGGGTCAGCCTCCATCAGTCACTGGCACTGCCCAGTGAGTGACAGCATGTGCTCTGTGCGCCATGTGACCGTCTGCACATTACGTGCTGCACTTCACTGCACTGCTGCGGGACAACGTTGCTTTTTGTTA
Source organism: Lissotriton helveticus (assembly GCF_964261635.1). Taxonomy (NCBI): domain Eukaryota; kingdom Metazoa; phylum Chordata; class Amphibia; order Caudata; family Salamandridae; genus Lissotriton; species Lissotriton helveticus. The sequence goes on from NC_136068.1 coordinate 1,229,715,154, forward strand.
AATGTTCACTTTACATGCTTCACAACCATACCTCTAGAGCTGCTGAAGCGTGTGGTGTCCCTCGCACATGTAAGCTCGGGCCAGGGAGGGGGCCTTTACCCAGAGGCCTCCAGGACCCACTGCCCCACCATCTCAATGTTCACTGGGGTCTCAGAAGCGGATATCACAGCACTGATAATCACGTTAGTATTTGGGAGCAGGACTGTTCCTCTGGAGGGGTGCACCTTTCAAAAGATGCTACAGAATTCTTCTCGGCCCGGATTTTATTCCTGGAATCCACAGAAAAGCTTCCTCTCCAAACTTGCTGAGTGGTTTATGAGCATGAAAATATATCAGCAAAAAATGAGTCTTTACAAACTGATGTATTAAAAAAAACAACCATCGCTTTTTAATAAACCTAAAAAAATTTTTTTTTAAAGCAGTTGTTAGTTTATTTCTTAAATGGCAAAATTGGTCACAAAATGATATATCAAATGCAGTTGTGAGTCGACTAGAGCGGAGTTTAAGCGAGTGGAGTACAGCGGATTCTATTAGAGTAGCATGGAGTGGTGTGTATCAGAGTGAAGAGGACACAACAAGGAGTCGGCCATGTACAATCGCTATGAAGTACAAGCTACCGGAACTCTGCCCCCAAACACAAAAGGCAAAACAAGCATTTGCAATGCAATAGGTCGCTCATTATTTAAGTTTGAGCTATTGGTGCTGCATTATTTAGCAATGCCAATAGCTCTAACTTTAATAATACAAGACCTATTGCCTTGCAAATGCTTGTTTGTATGTTTGTATTCACTTTAAATAATGGCTCTTTATGTTTCCTTCACTCCTTTCAAAGTTGATGCTATTACACGTGTAAGTAACATTAGAACGTTGTCGCTGCCTGTGATTTGAGTAGTTGGTTAGGCAGCAATTTATTTGTGCCTCCTTCACAACTAATCACATTAAAGAATTCATGACACAACAGAATGGCTTGTCTAAAAATAGGACTACTAAAGCAGCTGCATCATTGAATGCTTTTAAATGTAAATTGTTTATTGCAAGTATAATACAGCCATATTCATGTGATGGTACATATTCTATTTTTTCCCATTTAGTTTTCGTCTACACAGTGCTTGCAAAATCTATTGTAATGAAAACAAGAACATTTTAAAAAGGGGCTTGGAACCCACTCATTCCTTACCTTTACTTATCGTGTCACTCATTTCCTTGCTTCCTATTGGTCAGTTGCTCCTACTGGCTTTCAGCATCAACTTATAATCAACTTATAGTATTTAATGTTCAGTCAGTGATGAGAGGTTTGGTGAAGTTTAAAGTTAAATTTTTTCATTAAGAAATTAGTCTGTATTTTTGTTGTTTTATTTAGGTTAGTCAAATAAGTCTTTTTATTGTAATATGGTGATGACATAACATAATACATTAAATACCCGTAGCGTAAAGCGTAGAATAGCTATGATCTGGGATCGAGCCCCTCCCCCCCCCCAACCCCCCTCATACACACACACACCGCGGATTAAAAATCTGGATAGTCGACACCACGTTTTATCAAGAGCAGCTGGCGGCATTTTGGGAGGTGATGACTGTGGCATTTAGACCGAAGGATATTTGGGGCCCTTTTGTAAATTGGTTTCAATTAGCGGATACAGACACTTCTGTGCCTGCAGAGGCGGCACCAGACAGGTGAACTTAGGTTTCTTCATACAACATGGCCCATATGATTGCACAATGTATATGCCTGAGATATTAGTCCCCTGTATTAACTGTTTGCACATCCAAAAAGCAACAAAAGAGATGTTATCACGAAGTGTAAATCAAGCAAGGACATAATTGTATCACTGTGTAAAATATGCCTATATTTGTGTAAACTGTACTTTAAATCTGCTTATACTACCAATAAAAAAATAAGTCTGTTTACAGAAATATCAAGAAAATTAGTTTGAATTAGCTTGCAAAATAACTGCGTGTTCTGTAAAGGAAATAATGCCTATTTTAATCTAAGGCTACTTCACTTATCCTAGCCATAACCCATAAACAGTTCCTTTGGAAAAGAGCAAGAGAAAATTTGAAGCAACCGGCTAATAGATATAAGGGGCCAAACTCCCCATAAAGAGTAGCTCTGAAAAGTCAGCCGGGTTCCCAAACAGCTACAGTTGCAACCATTAAAACGAGTGGAAAGAAATAATCACAGCAGTAGCCTTCATCAGCATGGCGAAAGTCTCCAAAAAAGAGTCAGAATAGCAGAAACTCACTGCCAGCTGTAGCTCACAGCACCTTCTGGCAAGAGTAGCACAGTCAAGTGCTAGAGGGCGTGGCAGGGGGGGAAAGATGTGCACAGAATACCTTACCTCTCTAACTAGGGACACATACTATATAGAAAAGCACAAAACATGGTGCAACTCTGAATGTTGGATCATCTCTAGCCAATGGGAAAGGAGCTTCCAATGGTCCGGCATTTTCTGTCTTGATTCCTACGGTAAACGTTTATGTTGACGTTATTTGAATATTGCTACAGTGTATTACAAAAAGATACATATAGAAAGGTTCTGTTGAGAACCTTTTCAAGTCTACTCTGTTAGCTGGTCAGTGTCCCATAATGTACCAATGGGCTGCTCTATGAAATGAAACATTAATATCTATCATGTTCTGGTTAGAGCATGAGACTCTAATCTATAGCTATGTACTTGTTCATTATAAGCATGTGGCAAAGGTAACTATCTAATTTATGATGAAGTCATATGGTGTGAGGAAGGATAGAAATACGATGTGCAGCAAGCACATTTCACAAAGATTTTAGGTTCTACAGTTCCATTATAACATTAAATCAGCATTTACAAAAAGGCATTTTTTATTAAACAGAAAGGAAGGAGTAACAGAAAATATTGAGGCCTAGCAGTGAAAGAACAACAGAGATGGGAACATTCTGCAGTAATAAGCAGCTGTTTACACTTTTAATAAAAGCCCACTTTCTCTAGCGTTTTTATTGACACTTTTTCCTGCGTTAATGTTAAGGCACATTTCTACATTATCAAGTTAATGACTTACCTACATTTTTTTTAACTTCTTCAATCACCTGTCTGATGATTTTTATTTATAATCACAGATCTGTTTTACATGTGAGCCAATTTCAGAGTGCCCTTTTCGTCAGTTGAGTCTAGTCTTTTTCTTTTCAAGCACTTGAATTTCAGAGTTCATGTAATTGTCTTTCATAATGCCCCTCAAACCCAGATCCTGCTAATACAATTTATTTTCCAACATTTAATTTCTCTTGCAAAATATGCATCTACAGCTCAAAAATAGTGCCTAAAGAATTATTAAACAAAGTCCCAATATCACTATTGGCATTAAAATAGCCATCAATATACAATTTCCTGCTGTTGAAAACCAATTTCGATAACTCCCTCTCCAAATAAATTTGCTGTTTTCAATTCACGCAATTTGAATGTTCTTAGCGAAACCACCTATTTTTATACTCTCGTCAGGTATGCATGTATGTACAGTAATAAGTTATTTTAAGCATTTTGCATACTCCAGCCTTTTCTGCGAGTAAGATGTCTAAGGCAAATTAGCCCTGCAAAACCATCGACCGTATAACAATTAGTTGGCATTGGCGCTGGAAAAAGGGTGGCAGGCAGTGCTGCAGCACTCCCAAAATAACCATGCTGGAGTTCAGAATTTGAACTAACAATTGGGATACCTTAAAATTTTGTTTTTATTTCCGCACATGCTCTACGCTTTAAACATGTTAAATGTCAGGTATGTTGTTTAACAAATTACTGTTTATTCTTTTAACATGGAGAGTGTTACTTAATTATTTTTTTTCTTTACTGCAAAGTGAGTAGGCTTTGTAAAGTGAACTATGTGGCAATCTAACTGGGATACAGGAGTGTGCAAAGAAAGACCGTAGGATGTAATTTATTTTGTCTAATACATAGCAACATATAAATACTTGTAAATGAACTGTACAATACTTTAGACAATATCAGCAGTTAGGAAAGCTTAAGAGAAGCATATTCTTTTTGTAATTCTGAAGGGTGATGGAAAAAAAGACGTTAAAAGGATCAGAGCAAATCAATACACTTGGTAATGGCAAATTGAATTTTTACAGAAACTTGATTTCCACACATTATTTATGGTACGCTTCATAGTTCTAGCAGTATAACTGTATGTATGTGCCATTTAGTGGCCATTTCAATGGGAAATGTGTTGTCTGTAAATTACTTCTCTCGTGCTGATTGCATTTGCTACATTTGTTCTTTGTGTGATGTTTGCATCTTTTTTTAGAATCCCTATACCTTCAGTGATGTTACAATAATGGCAGCACTCAGACTCTGAAAATTGTTCCAGCACCACTACACCCACCTTCGGGTTCGATCCCACATCCTCTAACAACCTAATATTGACCCATAGCCTACATTTGGTATTGCATTGGACCTCTGATAACTTTTAAATGAATTCCAACAAAAAACAAATGATTAATAGCACCTGCTAAAGGGATTTTATCTGCTATGCTGACCCAGCCTGACCTGTCATAATGGGAAGATGCCCTGCCCCCTTGCCTGTTGTACGTGGTCATAGAGTTTTGTTTGCTCCCAAGGCCTCGATTTAGACTTTGGTGGGCAGTTGTATGTCTGTCAGGACAACAGAGTAAAATGCTTTACCACCCTGCAGATCTGGTGTCCACCACAGTTAGAGAGTCTTGCTGGCCCTGTGAACATCTCTTAACACTGGAAGGCACCAATTTTATGTTGAGTCTTTTGAATGTTGTAAAATTTTGACATAGGGCTCTGTCAAACATGGTGGCCCTCTGTGAAACTTTTACAAAGTTTTGTATTTTTCAAAACACAACTACCAAAGTGGGATTCTGTTATTGAAAAGTATAAAACTAATGGACCCCACACTATGGTACTTTCCACCCAAGACTTGGTGGGTCATTATTTTCTTTTTGTATTGTTCCTCATTACCAGAATTACCTGGCAGTGGCAGACAATGTAAAAAAGCCATCTGACCACCCACTCTAAATAGGAGTGGGGGTCAGGTGGCTAACCTCAGACGACCTGTACTCTGTTGGGCTATCGGAGGAGTATGTCAGGCTTTGTCGTTGAAATACTTTCAGCCTAACCGCCTCTAAATAAGGCAGGCATTCCAAGAGTTTGGCATAGAGGGTACTCCCCACCAAGCTATAAATCAGGGCCTAAGATATCTTTTGAAGCACAGGTATACAAACTAGCCAGTACCGGTTTTTTCCAGCTAACATTTTTGTCACATACTGCTGTTTATTCACAAACATTTCCATGTTCTTATGAATGCTATCTTTCAATCATAGTGGGAATACAGCAACTGTATTTACTTGGCAGCTCCAGTTAAAATGCAGAACTATATCCAACTTCCACGTAATAAAAAATACAGCAGCGCAGCTTGTCTGTAATATTCCAAAATAGCATTATGTCTTGCCTGGGCTAAACAGTTGCATTAGTTACCTATCCGATAGAGGATTCTTTAAATCCATGGTAATTCTATTCTATACAAATTAATTCATAAATGTATTCCTGACTTTCTTGCTTCTACATTTACTCATTCCAAACTTTCATGTGTTTTGCGTTCTACTTCCTTGTTTTTCTTTAATATTCCAAAGTGAGAACAGTCATCTACGATGACTTCTTTTTCTATAGCTGCAGCTAAATGTTGGAATTCATTGTCTCGATTTCTACATGCAGAACCCGTACTCCTTTGTTTCAGAAAATGTCTGAAACCATATCTTTAGTACCAGTAGAGGACTAAGTTAAGAATCCCAGATTATTGTGCACCATGAAACTTGTGCATAAGTGCATTCAATTAATAACTAATAACATTAAATATAATTCGACAAATGTTATTAAGGACATGGTTCTATTAAGTTACATTTCAAGATCGGATTCTGACTAAATAAGTGAGATACTTTTGGCCATTAAATGCAGTTCAAACCTAAGTGGTCCTCCCTAGATAAGTTCCAAAAGGAAATGTAATTATGTGTCGGCCTTCTAAGGCCATTCCTTGTTCCAAGGTATCTCATTTGGATGAACTTTTTGCCTCAAGACATTGCCCTCCAGGTGGTACTCATTGACCTTTGCACCATGAATTTCAAACCACTTCCCTACTTTCCTGAAATCATTATGAAAGAAGGGAAAACATTCTAACTTTCACCTTTCTTGATCATGTCTGCCTCACTTCACCTCACCAAATAGGGCGGAATCCATGCAGTTTAGCACTCAAGTAACCAAAACCACTTAAACCTAATTCTCGGCCAGTAATGCCCCGCCCCACCCCCATAAAAAGCTCACACCATTTACTGAATAAGTCAAGCCTCTGCCAACTCCCCAACATTCACTGGCAAAAGACACATTGCAGTGTCATTGAAGTCCACTCATTTCCCAGTCAGGACTAACAAACCTGCCTGTGATAGAATGCTACCACAGCGTAACTGCAGCTGTCAGATTATCCCAGTCATATGATGGTGTTCTTCCTTTATCTGGCTGTTAACAAAGACTTGGATAATCAGCATACAGGAGCAGGATGAACTGTGAAACTAAAGACCTCATAATTTGTAAGCGCTCAGATTTTGCCACTGGCGTCAATCTATCCTGGCTGATTAGGAGTGAAACCCCTAAACCGGTCCTAGGATGCTTGTTTCCAGTCCAGAGAGGACCTGGCCGGGCAGTTTGCCCTGGACTGTTCCCATTGGGTTCACACTGGAATAGCATGGAGAGCAAAAAAACGATGGTTTTAGGCTGAGATATCTGTACTGGGGTGAATGCATGACATTGGTCTGCATTCTGTCCATCAATTCTTTTTATATTTGTCACCCCGAATAGGACGGGTATGCCCAGACGTGGGTCCAGTGCTCTCCATGCCACAGTAGTCAAGCTATCCTGGCTGGTGAAGGGTGAAACCCCAAAACTGGTCCTGGGATGCTTGTTTGCAGTCCAGGAAGGACCTGGCCTGAAAGTTTGAGCTGGACTGTTCCCATTGGTCGCAGGGTCAAGACCGATTTGCATTTGGCTGGGTACAAACTGGAATGGCATGTTGAGCAAAATACTGATGGATTTATGCCTAGATCTCTGTACTGGGGTGAATGTATGACATTGTTCTGCATTCTGTCCATCAATTGTTCTTTTTGCATTTGCCACCCGGAGTAGGACGGGTATGCCCAGACTTGGTTCCCGTGCACTCCATGCCACTGGAGTCAAGCTATCCTGGCTGATGAGGGGTGAAACCCCAAAACCAGTCCTAGGATGCTTATTTCCAGTCCAGGGAGAACCTGGCCTTACAGTTCGGGCTGGACTGTTCCCATTGGGTGCAGGGTCATGACTGATTTGCATATGGTTGGGCTCAAACTGGAATGTCATGGTGAGCAAAACAACAATGGATTTAGGTCCAGTTCTCTGTACTGGGGTGAATGTAAGACTGTTGGAAGTGGGGGTCTTTATCCCTCACCGCCGCCAGCAAATGCTGGAGGCAGGAGTCCCTTACCCCTTGTTTCAATGTTAGGCTAAGTAAGGAGATAGCCCTGGTCACCCCCTTAGTAGCTTGGCATGAGCAGCCGGGCTTATCTCCAAGGCACGAGTGTACAATATGTGCAACCACACTCACAGCAACCCAATGATGTCACCACAAATAGACTCCACGCAAGTTTTGATAAAATGAGTATAATCTTTATATAAGAAGTTATACAATATGACCACATGATACAAAATCAACATATAAGAAGGGTAGTATTCCTTCGGGTGGGTTGGTAGGTTCTAATCCCAACCATCGCTTCTAACCAACAGTTAGGCTCACTTCTAACCTTTTCCAAAAGGTTAGGCAAGTCAGTTCAGTTCAGACGTCTTTATTTCGATTATTTCATCATAAAAGACAAGCATTAAAAATTAACATAGACATCATACTTTAACACATATCACAATGAACATCATCCTTTGACACATATCACAATGATTTTAAAAAACATTTAGGCATAACAGTGAATGCTTAAGCATGACAATGAATGCTTACAAAACAATTCATATCAGAATAAAACTGCAAAATGTAGTGTACAAAAAAGGGTGCAGATACCAAGCAAATAAGTTATATAGAAAATTATTAACGGGCTCAGAAAATGTTTTAAAATAATTCAAGTCACTACTGTTTGGCCTCTATCTATGTAGTTGGCTCTGATTATCCACGTCCAGCCCAGGAACTTTGCTACTGCAATTACCACTGATTCCCTTGTATCAGCCCTCATAATCCTTAGAGCCTCCAGCCCCACCCGTGTTCCCATATTTTTACAAATTGGTTTAAGCCATTTAGTCCGGGGGGCTATATAGGCAGGGCTTGCAAAAAATAAATGGCCATGTGACTCCTTCTGGTCCTTACACCAGGGGCAAGACTCATTCTCCTGTCTTTTCATTTTTTTTGTGAACGATCTTATTGGGCGTGAGCCAACCCTAAACTGGTGGTATAGCTTCATGTCACTACTCTTATTGATGATATCCCAGTAATTTTCTAAGGGTGGGTGAAGTTTGTGTTCCAGGAACCTACCGGACAGGGAGGAGGTGTTTATCTGGTCAATATATTTTTGTTGTACTGTGAGCCAGTATAAAACCTTAAAATCCTTTTTTAATGGGAAGGGGTTGTTAGCTGAATCAGTCCACAGGTTGCTCAGTCCCATATTCTCTAAAATCAATCTTACTTTTTTGAACCAGGGATTGTTACCCGAGCCCACCACGGATCTAACATCCAAAATTTCTTTGGCAAAAAGTGCCAGTTCAGGGGTAGTCCAAATTCTCCCCTACAGGGCCACTGGTTTGTAATGTGCCTCATCATCAATTGCGTGGCAACCCAAATCCAATAACAGAGGCTTCAAAGGACTAGAACGGGGGAGGCCTACTAGGTTTCTAATAAATTTATTTTGAAGTCTGACTATCGGGGAAAGGTCTGCAAAAGCCCAAAGGTCCGCGCCATACAAGATCGCTGAACTTATCTTGGCGTTGTAGATTTTCACAGCAGGACCTATCCTTTTAGTGAGAGGAGATCTCTGTTCCTTAATTAGACACCCTGAAAACTGCGCAAACTAAAGGGAGAGAGTATCAATCTGGGGTTTCCAGCTAAGCCTACTTTCCAAAACGACCCCTAGATATGTCATGACATTTACCTGCTCTAATTTGGAGCCATTCATATTAACATGTCCAACCACAGGTCTATTTGTTGTTAAAACCATGAATTTTGTTTTTGTTACATTGACCTCTAGGTCATTTATTAGGCAAAATTCCTCAAATTTGTTTAGGGCAGCCTGGAGGCCCTTCTGGGATTTTGACATTATTAAGGTGTCGTCCGCAAACATAAATAGCGGAAACTTGGTGCCACCTAAGGCTGGGGCGTCAGTTGGAAATGCTGCAAAGTACTGCACAACCCTGTTAATGAACAACAAAAACAGGGTAGGTGCTAGTACGCACCCTTGGCGTACACCACGAGACACCGGAAATCTCTCCATGACCTGCCCTTGTTTGCCCCATCTGACCTGTGCAAAATTCGCTTCATATAACAAAATTACCAGTTTTAGAAGTTCCTGGGGCATCCCCATGTTTCTTAATGCGCCCCATAGCTTGGCTCTGGGACTAAGTCAAAAGCAGACTTGAGGTCTACAAAAGCGGCAGAAAGTAGTGCCACCTCCCAAACTAACAATCTTCCAATAAATTAGTATAATCCTAAAGACCTGTTCAATCGTACTAATACAGGATCTAAACCCAGCTTGTAGGGGAGATAAGACATCCTCTAATTCCATCCAGCTCTGGATCTTAGCAAGCACCATCCTGGCAACAATTTTCTGAATAGCGTCTATCAAACTTATTGGCCGATAGTTCCCCGGGACGCAACGATCCCCCTTTTTGAATATGGGCAAGATCTCAGCCCCATGCCAAGAATCCGGGATGCATGCCCCTCTCGCAATGGCGTTAGCTAGAAAGGTAATGTAGGGCACCCAGTTAATTGAGTCGTGTTTAAAGAGCTCTGCCGGAATGCAGTCCATTCCTGGTGCTTTTCCACCTTGAACCTTTCTTAGTGCATCCTCTACATCTTTCTTGTCAAACAATAGGGGTTGACAGGGAGTCAATGGCCTAGGAGAAATGTCGCCAAGGGGGATAACTATTTCTGGTTCCAGTTCCCTAAACTGAGACTGGAAATGTTCAACCCAATCCGCAGGGGTCACATAGTTTTCAGGGACTTGTGAGTGGGCAGAGTTCCCCCATTTAACTATGTGCCAGAACTTGGTCTGGTTTTTCAACCTACTGGCCTCAAGTAGCTCCTGCCAATGCTGGTCATCCCAGTCCTTTTTGGCCTTGCTATGAGTTTTACGATAGGCTAGCCTTGCCTTCCTAATATCCAGGGTGTTTCGAGATTTTATAGCTGACACCAATAAGCCGTAGGCATCAGGGCATAGTTTATTATACCATGATTTCTCTGGTATTTGGGGTCGCAACTGAGTGGATTTACCACTTTTGGTGAAATAGGATTTCAACTCCCTGAAAAGCTGTTCATAGAGTAAAGTTATCTTCTCCTTTATATCTTCTTGGGAAGGAAGTGCTTTCAGGGCACACAGAGTGTGGGAAACCTCATGGGAGATCTTATCTAGGGTTATAGGATCAACAATTACCCTAGCCCACCTTACCCTGTGCATATCGTTGGTAAGCTTAGCCTCCACGGTAACTATCTCCGTTGATTTGTTAATCTCGAGACACCCACCTATTTTTAGGCTCAATAAGAGCGGGTTATGATCGCTCTCTGGACGATCAGGTATTATCATATCCTCAAGAATAAACCAATACTCAACCTTTATAAAGATGTAATCTATTCGGCTTGTGCTAGTACCATTGTCGAAGGTAGCCTTACCAATTTTGTCTGAGGTAGAACGCCCATTAACTGCTCTCAAACCCCACTCCAGGCAGAAGCCCATCCACTGTAGGGCTGGTTCTGTCCACTTCTTAATTGGATTCAAATCGAGGAGGGGAATATTCCATTGGGCGTCTTTCTCTGCCAAAATGGTTTCCCCCTCATGGTTTAAGGGTTCAAATGTACAGTTAAAATCCCCTGCCACAATCACATAGCCGTCCAACCCAGCAGAATTAAAAAGGGAATCCAGCTCGATAGAAATTCCCGAGCCCCGCCCCCCGACTGGCCTCTAACATACACATTTACAATGAAATCTCTAGTTGATTGGGCCGTTTCAACTTTATAGCAAGTATATCAGGGCTTTCCACCACAACTTCGAGGGGCCTGTAATTAAGTGATTGCCTAACCCAGGTGGGTAGGCCTCCGGAAGGTCTACCTTTTTTAGGTCTCGGCTAGAAGCGAGCGAAGCTCGCTCTCGCCAGAGACCTTATTGTTAACGGCTCAGCTTCCCAGGAGGACAGCACTGGCCGCGCGCGCCGATTTGTTAAGGCCACGCGCACGAGAACGCGCTCGCGGCCAGGTGCTGTCCTCCTCGAAAGCTGCCTCCCTTCCCCGTGCAGGGCGGGCCGCCGCGCTGCCTGCGGCGACCCGGAAGCATTGCCGGCCAAACCGGAAGTAGGTGCTGTTGTTGCTTGTTATATTTGCCTCCTTCTCGTTTTACCCTGCGCTCTCGTATATTTCTGATTTCTGCCTCCCCCTTTGCTCCTACACACCTTCCTTACGCACCTCTCTGTCTAACCGCCTCTCGCTCACTCTTTCTTTCCCCTTCTCTCTGTCACCTTCTGCCTCTTACTCTCCCTGCCTCGATCTTTATCCCCGTTGTGGTCTCTGAGACTGCCACGCCGTCGTCTCCCCTCCCATCCTCCCTGGCTCGGTTTCTTATCTGTTTTCCATTTGTCATTTTCTTTCCTTCCCCGCCCCGCGCTCCTCGACTTTACGCTCCTCCGCTCTTCTCCCGTCGCCTCGCCACTTTCTTTTTGTCGAACCTTTCTCTCCCTTTCCTCCTGCTCGTCGCTTCTTTCCAATCATGTCTCGCTCTTCATTCTCCCCTCACTCCCTCCCTCTCCACCCTCTTCCTCGCTCTTTGCTCTCCTCTCTCCCGTGAGAGGGCAGGTGCAGGGGTGGGAGTCAGGGGCAGGCGTCTTTAGCACATTAACCTTTTCCGGGCTGTGCACAGGGGTCCAGACACATTACAAATGGTCAGCTTTAATCATGATGTCAGCTCATTAACCCGCTGAGACCCCTCACTGCAAAACCATTTCAGAGCCGGTCCTTCACCGCCCGGCTCGGCCGCGCCTACAGCCCTGCCTGTCCGAACAGACCCGCCTGTCCAAGTCGACCTGCTTGCCCCCAGCCCTGCCTGCCCGCGTGCCTCGCAGTCCTGCCTCTGCCGTCAACCCTGTCCGTGCCTTCATGTCTGCCTGTCCATATAGACCTGATTGTTCCCAGCCATGCCTGCCCCGGACGTCCACCCAGCCCCTGCCTTCAGCTGTGCCTGTGTCTTCATCTCTGCCTGTCCCATCGCTCCCCGCCTGTTTACCCAGCCCTGCCTGTTCCTTCAGCCCTCCCTGTCCTAACCACATCTGCCTGCCCGCAGCCCTCTAGCGCAGCCCTGCCTGCCTGTCTCACACACCCCCCCGTCCACCCTGGCCACAGTGCTGCTTCCTCCGCCTGTGTTTTCATACCTGCTGTCCACCCAGAAAGAACTGACTGTCTCCTGCTATGTCTTTCCACCAGTCCTGCCTTTCCCCCAACCTTGCCTGTGCTCCATGGCCACCTGTCCTCGGACTTGGCTGTTTAGCACCACCTGCTGGTTCTCTATTACTGATTGAACGTCAGACATCAGTACAGACCTTCATGCACCAGGTCTGTGGTTACCATGCTCTGCTTGTCTCCGTGGTACTAGGCATCCACAGGCCTGCCAACGCCCCCCATCACCTGCCCCCACCATCACCAGCCCACCCAGTCTTGCCTGAGTTCATGTCCTCCAGCGCTGCCTGTACCTCAGCACCACACGCCCCACAGACCTCCTTCTCCCTAGCTCTGCCTGTCCCCTCTCCCGCACACACCACTATTGTATTAATCTTTGTATCTGAAAGAAACAGGTTAGTATTAGATTCCTTACCTTAGAATATCCCCAGGCGTCAGTCTGGATCCGGAAACTTTTGCGTAGCAGTACCCCTGCGCGTCGGTAGGCGTCGTCTGCAGGCGTCCCCTGCGGCTCCGCGTCGTCGGCGTCGTGCGCCGTGATGACGTCGCTGGAGTATATAGACGCCGCCTCCGCGCGCTGACGTCAGTTCTTCTTTTTTCCGCGCCAGTTAGCGCAGATCCGAAGAGCAGTACTCCGGTCTTTTGACCAAGTGTTTGTAAAATTTAATCTTTCTACGGTGCCGGTAGGATGCCTGGGTTTAAGAGCTGCGACGAGTGCGACCGCATGATGTCGGTCACCGACCACCATCGACTCTGCCTCCGGTGTCTGGGCGCGGACCACGACGTGGAGTCCTGCGTCGACTGTCGGGCCTTGACTGGAAAAGCTAGGCGGGAGCGGTCCCGCAAGCTTCTCGAGCTCCGGGTGTCGGCCCCGCGTCGAGAGCGGTCCCGGTCCGGTCGGAGGTCGAGGGAGCGGTCGAGGGAACGATCGCGGAGCCGCCATGGGCGCTCCGGGAGTCGCCACCATTCCTCCGGCTCGTCAGGTAAGCACAAGAAGTCGGGGCGTCGCCATCGCACCCCCGACTCCCCCCGACGCCCGCGTAATGCGGCCGGGGGCTCGGGTGACCCCACCCCCGCGGCCCCGCGTGGGTCGCCGACGCCGTCTACCCCATACCCGTCGGTCCCTGGGGAAGGCGCGTCGCGTGAGGAGATCGAGGCCTTCCTCATTGCTATGAGGGCGAGGTCTTCTCCGGCGGGGCCTTCGGCGCCTGCGGGCCCGTCGGTCCCGTCTGGGGGCCCAAGCGGTTCGGGTGCTCCTGCCCCGGCGCCGCCGGCGGCTCCGGCCCCGGCGCCGCTGGTTCCCTCTGGTTCGTCGCCGGCTGGTCTCCCGGCCTCTCCGGCGTCGGTTCCTGTGGGCCAACCCGTGGTACCGCCCCCGCGTGGTGCAGCGACTCCGCCGTCGGCTCCGGCCGGCGTCGGGTCCCCGGCACCGACGCCGCGCGGCGCCACCCCCCTTTCCTCCCCGACTCCGGACGCGGAGTCTGACCGGCGTCGGCCGACGCCGGATTCGACGCCGATGGGGCCCGTTGACCCCGACGTCTATATCGTCGACCCAGAATATGGGTATGATGACGATGAGTATGGAGAGGGTTGGGAGGGGTCTGAGGACCCTCTATCCCGTGCCTGCCAGTATGATGTGGACTGGGTAGGTGATCTGGGTGATGCCAGTGGCCTGGACGAGTCGCCCAACCCTGGGTTTGTCTCTCCGTCCCCTGTGGCGTCTGAGGCAGGTGCTGCCTATTCGGTGGTCCTGATGAGGGCTGCCAAGGCCTTGCACCTTGAGCTCCCCGTCGCGAAGGTCAAGCCGAACATTCTGACCGAAGTGTTTAAACCGCAGTCATGCCCCCAGGAGCCTCTGCTGCCGTTTAATGAGGCCCTGTCGGATGTCCTTTTGGGCACCTGGTCCAGGCCCGCTTCTGGTGCGCCGGTTGACCGGAATGTCGCGAGGCGTCACCGTCCATGCTCGGACGACCCTGCCTTTTTATCCACCCATCCCTCCCCGGAGAGTCTGGTGATCCAGGCCTCCACTTCGCAGTCCGCATTTCCGTCGGCTCCGCCCGATAGGGAATCAAAGCGGTATGACCAATTTGGTAAAAAGGTCTTTTCCTCTTTGAGCGCTGGACTGCGGTCTTGTAATACCGCGTGCCTCTTGGGCCGCTACACCCACTCCCTGTGGGATACGGTCGAGGAGTGTCTGCCGCAATGTCCCCAGGAGGTGCGGGACAAGCTCACACGGGCCTTAGTTGAAGGCCGGGATGCGGCGCGGTACTCGATCCGTTGTGGTCTCGACACGACCGACTCGTTGGGACGGGCGATGTCCACAACGGTGGCGATTCGTCGCCATGCTTGGCTGAGATCTGCCAACTTCTCGCCAGACGTCCAAAATTCACTCATGGACATGCCATTTGATGGCAGTCGCCTGTTTGGTGACAAAGCGGACCACGCGCTGGAGCGCTTCAAGGACTCCAGGGTCACGGCCAAGTCCTTGGGTCTTTCGACCCAGCGCCAGCAGACGGGTTCGTTTCGGCCCTTTCGTGGCCAAGGGAGGGGAGGTCCCACACGTGCTGCCAGCCACGCGACGCAGAACGCTCCCCAGCGCGGTGGCGGCCGTGGTTTCCGCCGTGGTGGCGGTAGAGGCCAGCGGCGTGGTCAGTCCACGCCTCCCTCCGCTGCTGCATCCAAGCCTTCCTAGTCCGAGCTTTCGGGCTCACGTGACGCCAGTGGGTGGCAGGGTTCGCCATCACCACTCCCGCTGGCGCGCGATAACATCGGACAGGTGGGTGCTGCAGCTTGTCCGAAGGGGCTATGCCCTCCCCTTCGAGTCCACTCCTCCAGCCATGCCACCGCAGAACCACCGTGTGTCGGGGGACCACTTGACACTTCTGCAGGAGGAAGTTACGGCCCTCTTGGCCAAGGGGGCCATCGAGCGCGTTCCTGGGCCAGAAGTAGGGTGTGGTTGCTACTCCCACTACTTTCTGGTACCCAAGAAGGACAAGGGAGGCCTGCGTCCTATCTTGGATCTACGGAACGTCAACGGCTTCCTCCGGAAGGAGAAGTTCAAGATGTTGACTTTGGCTCAGGTCTTGGCTGCTCTAGACCCACAAGACTGGATGGTAGCGTTGGACTTGCAGGATGCGTATTTTCACATCCCCGTCCTGCCGGCCCACCGGCGTTACCTGCGGTTCACGGTAGGCCACGAGCACTTTCAGTTTATCGTGCTCCCATTCGGCCTTACCAGCGCCCCACGGGTGTTCACGAAAGTGATGGCGGTGGTCGCAGCTCATCTGCGCCGGTTAGGGGTTTCAGTCTTCCCCTACCTCGACGACTGGCTGTTGAAGGCGGGCTCGCCCCAGACAGTCGTTCACCACCTTCAGATGACGGCAGACCTCCTGCACGAGCTGGGGTTTTCCATCAATGTGCCGAAATCACACCTGTGTCCCTCTCAAAAGCTCCTTTTCATCGGAGCGGTTCTCGACTCGGCGCAGTTTCGGGTTTATCCTCCGGAACGGCGGGTCCGGGATATTCAGGCTCTGATTCCCATCTTTCAGCCGTTATCCCGGGTTTCGGTCAGGTTGACGCTGCGGCTTCTGGGGCTGATGGCCTCCTGCATCCTTCTGGTGCATCACCCCAGGTGGCGGATGCGGGCTCTGCAGTGGGACCTGAAGTTTCAGTGGGCCCAGCATCAGGGCAACCTATCCGACCATGTCCTGATCTCGGAGGGCACTGCGAGACAGTTGCAGTGGTGGCTTACGGACCGCGATTGGGTCAGGGGCAGATCCCTCTCCCTTCCCCAACCGGAGCACGTGGTTGTGACGGACGCGTCCCTCCAAGGCTGGGGTGGCCACTTGGGAGAGGCGGAGATCAGAGGCCTCTGGTCTGCGGCGGAATCCCGGCTCCATATCAACATGTTGGAGCTGCGGGCGATTCGCCTAGCACTGAAGGCATTCCTCCCCTTTGTCAACGGGAGTGTGGTGCAGGTGTTCACGGACAACACCACCGCCATGTGGTACTGCAACAAACAGGGCGGTGTGGGGTCGTGGACCCTTTGCCAGGAGGCTCTGCGCCTCTGGCAATGGCTGGAACGTCAGGGCGTGACTCTGACGGTTCAACACCTGGCAGGTTCTCTGAACGCCAGGGCGGACGAACTCAGCCGTCGGTGCTCGGTGGATCACGAATGGCGTCTGAACTCGGATGTGGCGAGAGGCCTCTTTCAGCAATGGGGAGAGCCTTGGTTAGATCTATTCGCCACAGAAGAGAACGCGCAATGTCATCAGTTCTGCGCGTTGGAGTTTCCAAGACGGCACTCGCTCGGCGACGCCTTTCGGCGCGAGTGGAGTTGCGGTCTGTTGTACGCCTTTCCGCCTATACCACTTCTGCCCAGAGTGCTGAAGAAGATCAGGCGCGACCGGGCCCAAGTTATCCTTGTGGCTCCGGACTGGGCTCGAAGGTACTGGTATCCCGAGCTACTCAGCATGACAGTCGGTCCCTCGATCCGCCTGCCCCTTCAGGAGGACCTTCTGTCGCAGCAGCAGGGGACGGTCCTCCACCCGAACCTGTCCAGTCTCCACCTCCATGCGTGGAGATTGAGCGGCGACAGTTGAGGCCATTTGACTTGCCTCCTGAAGTCTGTGATGTCATTCTGGCAGCCAGGCGTCCCTCCACAAAGTCGGTATACGCCTGCCGGTGGAACAGATTTGTGGCATGGTGCACAGCAAAGGCTGTGGATCCCCTTTCTGCCCCTCTGTCTGAGGTTCTCCTCTTCCTCCTTTCCCTTGCCCAGCGGGGCTCTGCTCTGGGCACTATCAAGGGCTATCTTTCTGCCCTTTCCGCCTTCTTGAGGCTACCTGATCAGCCATCTTTGTTCAAGTCCCCTATTGTGTTAAGATTCTTGAAGGGCATCACGCACATGTATCCTCCAACTCCGTTCGTGATGCCTCAGTGGGACTTGAACTTGGTTTTGACTTTCCTGATGTGCGCTCCCTTTGAGCCCCTTCATTCCTGTCCTCTCCGTCTTCTCACCTTAAAGACGGCCTTCCTGGTAGCCATCACCTCTGCCAGGAGAGTGAGTGAGCTCCAGGCTCTTTCTATTCAACCTCCTTTCTTGTCTGTTCATCCTGATAAGGTGGTTCTTCGGACTAGACCTTCTTTCCTGCCCAAGGTAGTCTCTGCTTTTCACATTGGGCAGTCCATCACCTTGCCTTCCTTCTTCCCGCCTCCGCATCCTTCAAAGGATGAAGAGCGGCTCCATCGTCTGGACCCAAAACGTGCGCTTTCATTCTATATGGATCGCACACGCCAGTTCCGGGTGGATGACCAACTGTTTGTTGGCTACGTGGGTGAGAAGAAGGGAAGGGCGGTACAGAAACGGACCATCTCTCGGTGGGTCGTCCTGTGCATCAAAGCATGCTACTCTTTGGCTCGGAAGGAGCCTCCTGTTGGGCTGAGGGCCCATTCCACTCGGGCCACGGCGGCTACTACTGCCCTGGGCCGGGGAGTCCCTTTGCAGGACATTTGCCAGGCGGCCACGTGGGCCTCGCTGCACACCTTTGCGAGGCACTACTGCCTGGACAGTCAAGTCCGGAGGGATGGCTTCTTTGGCCGTTCGGTCCTCCAGGACTTTCTGGTGTAGGTTGTATTGGTTCGCAGACCCACCACCGGGGTTGGTATTGCTGGGGTATCTATTCTAAGGTAAGGAATCTAATACTAACCTGTTTCTTTCAGATGAACAAGTTACTTACCTTCGGTAACGATATATCTGTAAGAAACAGTAGTTAGTATTAGATTCCTTACCGCCCCTCCCATCCTCCCCGTTCTGCGAACTGATACCTAGGGTTAAGGACATCCCTTTCAGGGCCCTAGTTTTCAAATGGCACCAGTGTTGGTTCTCACATGGCTCTGCGTGTTCTGGCACGGAAAAGCTGTGTGCAAAGAACTGACGTCAGCGCGCGGAGGCGGCGTCTATATACTCCAGCGACGTCATCACGACGCCGACGACGCGGAGCCGCAGGGGACGCCTGCAGACGACGCCTACCGACGCGCAGGGGTACTGCTACGCAAAAGTTTCCGGATCCAGACTGACGCCTGGGGATATTCTAAGGTAAGGAATCTAATACTAACTACTGTTTCTTACAGATATATCGTTACCGAAGGTAAGTAACTTGTTCATTTGTATTTGTATCTCTCACAGCAACACAATATAACTATAACAGTAACTATCTCTCACTCTAACACAATACTCAAAATTCAATCTCTATCTCACTCTCACTCAATCTATCAGTACATCACTATGTATTTCGGTATCACTCCCTCACTATATCACCACACACTCTCAAAAAATAACTACATCACTCTCACTAACTCACAAATTCACTCTCTTTCTAAATTACTAATTTACTCACTCACTACATCACTCTCAAATACACTAAGTCACTAACACGCTCTCTTTCACTACCTCACTATCTAACACAGTTTCCTAGTAGGTTTGTCCCATCAAATGACCATGCCATTTATTTATGATTTAAAGAAATGTAATGAGTAATGCCAATAACTCTACCTTTAATGCTGCCGAGACCATTGCATTGTAAATGCTTGTTACCTCTTATCGCTGGTTTATAAAAATTTAAATACCCAGACCGATGGATAGGATCCACAGCCCAGGTCTCCTGGAAAATCAGGATTTCCTGGTCTTCCACCAGTTCCCACCACTCAGCTATAAATATTTGACTCCTTAACCCTGCGATATTCCAGGAGACAATTTTCAACTTATGGAACTCATCCGTTTTGTTACTCTGATTGTGTACCTTAACCGGCGATTTTATCCTAATTTCCCTCCTTCCCACATTTAAGGCCCCACATTCGGGGGACCCTATGACCAATCTCTCCGAACTTTGACCATCCAACCAACCTCCCATAGTCATCACCAGACTAGTCTCCCCAAAATACGCTGTGTTTAACCCGGGAGGCTGGCTGGGACCCGATCCAATCCCAGGAGAAACACTATCAAGATTTGTTTCTCCATCATCAATTTCCAACTTCCTACTTTTACTTTCTCCAACTTTTTCCTCACCCAAGAGATGGTCCGCTATAAAGCCAATGATATTATTCTCATGTCAATCCACCCCTCTAACCCTGAGAATAACTCATAGCAATTTGACAGGATGGGGTGGAACTCGTCCCTGTCATGGGGGTTAAAGCTGTATGGTCTCTTTATGCGACTGTTATGGGGGTAGTTGGTTGGGCGTAGGGGAGCACGAGCATAGAAATAGTTAGGACAAAGCGATTGAATTTCACCCACCCCTCCAGTCCTTGCTTCGTAACATATATGCCCAACCACCCAAGGATGTCTAAAGTTTACAATTATGCAGTCGCCTTCTATGTCCTTTTGTCTGCGTCCCACCCAGCTCACCCTTCTTACATTTAGGATTTCTGCATTTGTAGAGGCTGGGAGCGTCCTGTTCCTATTAAGCCAATAGGTGACCTTATTTTTCAGCTCTCTATGAGATTCCAGCTTTTCCTCACTAATCCCGGGAACTCCAGCCAATATTACCGTATACGGTACGGACTCTGGGGGGAGGTCAATACAGGGAAACCGTTTATTTCCACCCTCTTTACCCTGTGCGATTTTCCCTTGCGTCGGCCTCTATCCTACCCGGTCATGTGTTACAAGCTGACTTCCTACCTCCTTACCCGTCCCTTTTTCACCCTCTCTAACATAGCGTGGTGATTTGCTCCGTTCGGTGCACCGCTCGGCACAGGACAAAGTATTCCGATTTTTGGCACTACTAATTACTTCTTGAAGAGAATCCTTAGTGTTGCTCCTGGACCAGTGACCTGACTGTGGGAGGCTCTGGGGTTTGAGCCCTCAATACCTTCCACTACCTTTTCCAACATACTAGAATTCGCTGTTACTATTTTTCCTAGTTTCTCCAGGTTTACGTTTATTAATTTAGTTCTCTCCAGGAGGGGTAACATCAAGGATTTCACTAGTTGTTCCATTTGGGCTAGAAGACCATCATTAACACATTTTGCAGCACATTGGCAGGCGGTTGATTTGGATATCGGGTACTTGTAGATGGAGTAAGGAGCTGTTCATTTGATGTTGGAATGGGGTTTGGTCTAGTAATTTTAGATACTTTATCTGATCTTCCCTTTTGAGAACCACCTCCTCTCTTTCTTTTACCCTGTAACTGTTGGCCTTGGTACCTTTACTAGCTGGTGACTCAGGAATTGGGTTTTTGCTGGACAAGCTATGTGAAGATAGCGGAGTCTGGGGAGCTCCTGCTCTCGTTCTCGTTTGTCTCGTCTGTCCTGGAGACTTTGGGGAACCAGGACCGAGCGCGGGACTGTGAGGACCGGCAGCCGTAGCGGGAAATCATCGGCCGCAGCTGGGGACTCTTCCCGCCCACTTCCTGCCTGTATTTAGCTACGCCCATCTCCGCGTATCAACCTAACTTTGAACTCATCTAGTGCTCTGAGAGCTTTCTTTTCTGCTTCCTGGAGAAAGTAGTTCCGAATGATTGGATTAGGAATTAAGTTTACTTCATATGTATCAGTCTGATAAATATTGTGTTACAAATTTGGGGCGCTCACCTCCTGAATGTCGAAGCTTTCAGAAACGTGAAGTGCGACACCTGGAAAGTAGTACATCTGAGTGTTTCCTGGCCAGAGAAAGGACGCCATGGGGTAATAAAGAGAAGTTAAGCCTGTAGGCCATCTATTTTCACTGAGCCGCTTATTTATATTTGCATCAAGCTTTCACTTTCACTTTAAGTGAAAGCACGGTGCAAAAATAATCACGCGGCTGAGTGAAATTAGATGGCCCCCTAATAAAGATAAGATATTGCTTTGCGGCAGCCCCAAAGCAGACAAGTCAGTCTGGATGGGCCGGAAGAAAGGAGAAAGGGCAGTGGCCCAAAACCATAACTTTCAATGGGAAGGCAGCGTTTAGCATAAACGCTGATGCGACCCTATGAAAATGATGGGCGGGGCTTCAAGTCCCCTTCTATAGTCCCCTTGATCACAAGAGGTCTCACAGAGCAAGCAGTGAGTTGCCCTGCAATGCTACATATGACCTAAAAAGGGGACCCTCAGACCACTCTTCAGATCACTTCTGGAACTGTTGATACTACAGAAGAAGGACTGCCAAGCTGTGTGAAGTCTGACCTGCTGACCAAGAGCTGCTCTTCTGCCCAAGGACTCTTCTGCTGCTTGGTTTGCTCTGCTGAGGTTTTCCTGACTGTTTGGATCCAGAACCTCCAGAGTGTCCACAAGGGTCAGTCGGCTGATCTCCTGTTCCGAGCTAGTGGGGCATAGCAGAGCTCCTTGGCTCCTGCACATCTCGATGCTGGACCGCACATGTCTGCTTCTGTTAGGCGGCTTCGCAAGCACCAATCTAGCGCAACATAGCTCAATGCCAACAACTGTCCCAGTTCGAGGTATCTCTTTGCAAGTCCTCGCACAATCAGCAGCTTCATCGAGCTCGACGCAGAGTCAAGTAGCTCTACACCTGCATTGCAACTCCTGTTCGGTGGCTTTATGTGCGCAACTCATCTTGACACAGGACCTCGCACTGCAGCTCCCATTGACGGCTTTCGACACCAACACAGCACAGGTTGACACAAGCCTTCGCATCTTGTATCCTGCTCCATTGTAGTCAGTCTGAAGTTGTGACTTGGACCTGGTCCGCCATGACCAGATAAGTGCAGTTGGCGTGTCTTCCTTCTAAGCGCTACTTTGTTTCAAAACATTTAAGATTGCAAATCTCCAGTTCCCATGATTGGATTTTTATCGTTTTGCTGTCAAATAATTGATTGAATTTGACTCTTTTTCTAAATTGGTATGCTTCATAAATACTTTACACCTTGCCTCTAAGTTTTGTGGCAATATAGTGAGAAGCAAAGCGTTGGATGCATAATAGATACATAAAAAACTTTTGCTTAAACTGCCTTTTGTCCATGATATTGGTTTATATATGATTAATCTGGAGAGTGGACCTCGTCGGAAAGAATAATTTGAGTTTTCCTTCGAGTTACTGTGTGATACATATTCGTTCCAATGCATTGTTTGTATTTACATGTACTTATTTACCCAGATGCGTTAGGGTTATTTGGGTTACCCCTTTGATATAGCAGCTGTTGCTGAAGTGGGGCATGGAGCTGATTAAACACTAGAGCACTGAAAATACTATTGTGAACATATCCAGGCTTTTAAGGATTTCTGTAAATATTGTTGTTTGCATGTTTTGCATATTGTGACCGGTAGAGTTTCAAAATTTCCGCAGCTGAGAAGAAGAAGGCCCTGCCTGTGATACCTATCTGATTAAACCTTGGTATTACCATTAGAGACTCCTCAGTGGGGTGCGGAGTACAATTGGGAGCATACCAAGTATAACTTTCCCTGAGGTAAACAGGTCCAGTATCATAGAAAGCTCTATTAACATGACATAAAGATTTAAAAATAATTCTCAGTCACTAGAGTCCTATGGAGTAAATCCAATGAGACTGAGGCAGAAGCGTATCAAGTCAGACCACAATACACTTTTTTACATTCGTACACGGTGCCTGAAACTTACTGTGCCACTCCATTATTGAATGTAATTCAAGTGGGTTTAAAATACATATGGAGGTACGATCTCAGGTGGGGTCAGATCCTCAAGGAGCGCAAGAAACCTACTACTGAAACCCCAAAGGTTCAACAAGAGGAAAACTTATAAACGATCCTTCTCAGGGATGGCGCCCAGAATATGGAATACACTGACCCCAGAAACCAGACTGAATGCTTCTTACGCATCTTTTAAAAAGGAAGTTAAAGCGATTCTCTTGGCAAAATACACCTGATCATAGACTAATTATATTATGAGATCAACAGCTCCCACTTTTTTTTACCATGTTTAAAGACCGAACTGAACTGACCCTGACTTGAATCATCAGGCTTGTTTCCTATTATGTACCATACTGCTTTTGCATGACATGTTATGTATACGTGATTTTTTTTCTGGCCGACATTTATTTGTTTGTATATCTAATAGTGCTCAATGTAAAGCGCTCTGATATCCGCAAGGATCTTGTTTGCGCTCTATAAAACTTTGAAAATAAATAAACCATCCAAATACTTTAAACTAGAAGCATTTCTCATGACCCCTTGATACTTGTATAGACATAATGATCGTCTTCTACATAAGCCTTCAGATGTGCCTCTCTACTGCCATTGAGCGAAGTAGTATTTCAGAGCATGTCCTAGAGTATACTGCAGTGTTTGTTGGATATTCTAAAATAAGTTTGTGAGGTTATCCTCATGTCTAAGTCCTCTCATCGGAAAAGAGTAAGGGGCGAAGGTAACTTGAGGAAGCCTAGAACCTAGAGATGTAATAGAAGCACCACCTGACTAGAGAGACATGGAGTCACCTACATCCAGGTAGACAAAATCTGACTATATTGGAGTTGGCAGAGGAAGAGAATGCATTAGTATACACACAGCAAAGACACTATGAACAAATGAATAAGGACGAAAGGCTCTTACCTCTGTAGCACAGGCATAAACATGTGAATAAAACCATAGCACAGTTGACTGTTTGCCCTGAACGGACTCCCACATCTGCCCCCAGACAGGTTGTAGAGGATTTCCACTGCTTTGGCCAAGACCCATACAAATCTAAACCACACAATATCCCTACAACAAATGCCTTGAGATCAGGTGCTTTCCTCAACTCTTGTTTTACCTGTTTAAATTATTTTTTGACATTTAAGACTTTAAAGAAATTCCCTACCTCTTCTACACAAATTATGCAGCACTCTAGTTTTACCTGAAAGGTTGGCTATGAATTTCTAAAAAGTCATCCATGCGCAGGAATGACACTGCCTCTTCTTGTTCCATGGAGAACTAAGTTTGCAAATTGTGTTCATTAAATCAGGTTTTGTTTTGACTCCACCTATTAGTCCAAGTGTAATCTAAATACCAGATCTCACTATTACCAAATTGACATTTCTCTTAATTGAGAGCGAGAATTCTCAAGACCACTAAACACACTGGAAACAATGTGCCACATCTAGATTTCCTAAAATAGACGCTCGTACTCTCTAAAAAACAGAGGCTGCTTATTCCAGCTCAAATGGAATCCTCAAAAAACGTGTTTGCCCCCATCGGAGTCATAAAAGATTTCAGTACTTCTGAAAATTGATGTAGTCTAATCTGATGGTAGGCGGATGCGAGATCAAGAGAGAAAAAGACGCAATAGGTGACAGAGAATGACAAATCTACTCCAGCTGAAGGAGTCTTTTTTTCGAGAGCACTCGGTACTGTACAATACCCTTGATCTTCCCAAAGGTTAGATCAAGGAGAATGACTCAAGCACATGAATGAGACCTACGCACGAGACCTGACCGCTAAAGATTTTATGTCTAGAAAGGCGATAATCTGCAATAAAAAATGGATCTTGAAGACAAGCAGGTTTGCAACCTCCCCACAGCTACCATTTCATTTTGAATGGAGATGAGGGGTTGTCTCTCCTTCCAAACTCAGTACGACCAAATGTCTTGCATACTTTGATATTGAAATATCCCATTCGCTTTTTTCCTAATGTCCACATACCTGGACAAGTTATTAATTATCGATTAAACTTAGCAGTATATGATGATTTCACACCTAGTCCTCTGACATGGGATGTGTTGGAATCCATCTTCATTTCTTATGTCCCTCCCCTGCCAACCACCCTCTCCTCCACCCCCTGTTCAAATTAAAAATTATGTCTATTGTACAGGCTTGGTTACATTGTGCTAAACTGACAGTGCTGGAACAATATCGCTTTGTGTTCTCCTTTATGTGGAATCAGGTGGATCAGTCCATAACATACTTATTGGAAGAAATGCATATTGAATATTATTGTTTAGCGGCTTTGGTGTGCTACGAGTGGGACCTATTCTTTCTACATTGTGACTGTATACATATATCTCCAGTGGCTCACAGTCGCATGTTCAGCATGACTAATTGGTCGTGTAACTTTCGGTATGTCTGTATATGCTCAATAAAATATATATTTTATATAAATAAGTTAGTATATTAGTTGGGTTTTTTGTTTTATATATTACCTGTTACACATTCATATATAATTTTGTGAATTAAATCTATTGTTTCTCTATTGTAGTCACCTCACATAGTTTATGGAATTCAAGTTGTCCATCATCTAAGGAGAATTTCTTTGCCCTTTGTTTCCTACCAGAGAGCATGGCTATTTTCTCTGAACAGTTGTTCCTTCTTTGTGCCAGACTCTGCTCAATCACAGGAAACTTACCCTATTGCTTTCAGCTTGGCAGGCATCCTACTTGCTCTAAGCTGATCAAATCACCCATGTCTATCGATCCTTGTTCTTACCGTGCCTCATACATGTTATTATATGTTTAAACTCATGCAGTGTCCACTGTGTTTTTCAAGCACTTTCTTTCTTGATGTCGGCTTCTATTGAAAAGTAATCGTCTAAATATGATGCTCTCCGCATTCTTGATTGAAGCATATCACTCTTTATATAACATTCATTCATTCATTCATTATAGGTATTCTTATACAGAGAATATAGCCACTCTGGCAGCCAAGAACATGCAAAGGGCTGACAGTGCAGAAAGAAGGCAAGAGAAAAGGCAAAGCAAGATAAAGTAGTATTTATTGCGAGGAGACACACAGAGGTGTAGGAAGATTATTCTGTGAGATCTGAGGAAAGTGTGGGAGTAAGTCTAATGTTCTGGTGGATGCATGTCTCAGTTTAAGGAAGGGTAAGACTTGATTGGTTGTGTGTTTTTCCACTTTGGGGTCCTGTTGACAGCGCTGTAGTGTTCTGGATTTACCAGGTGTTTATTTGATTTTCTAAGAGAAGTGGTTTGATTCCAGATAAATTAAACTCGTGGTGAAGCTATTCTCCCCTGAGAAGGGGGGAGAGACCTGGTTTAATTTCTAAATGTTGTCTTTAATGTGAGCCTAACGTGTTATCTTACCTTAAAGGTGGTTCTCATAAGACCCCAAAGAGGTTGTATTCACTGTTAATGTGGGAAAGTGAAAATACATTGGAAATGCTTGATAAAATGTTTACTTTTGCAGAGCAGTCCTTAGTTTTACCACATGTTATTAAAGGGCATGTTCTGTCATGTGTACAGCCTGTGGTTTGAGCAAAAGAGAAAAGAAAGGAAGAGCGTGAGAAACATGCTACAGGGCGAGGCTGTTTTGACTGATTGATGATAAGTGGTTTGTAAGGGTGGAGGAGTAGTAACACTTTCATTACCATGTTGCATTTGAGAATTATTAATTGATTGCAAAATAACCAACAATACATTATTTTACAGCTAGTTCCTGGAGAGACTGCATTGGCCTTTTACAAAGCAAAGAATCCAACTGATAAGCCCATAATTGGAATTTCTACCTACAATGTGGTACCATTCGATGCTGGGCAATACTTCAATAAAATACAGGTAAAAATAAGTGTGTGTAAGTGTGTATATATATATTTTTAAATATATATTAATTTTTTAATTGTGCTTGATACCTTTCTCATGACAGCATTGACTCTTGAAACAGCAGTAGTTAGATATCACAGTACCCAGTTTTAGAACATTCCTAAAACCTATCCTATGAAATCCTGCAACTCTGCAGAAATGTATCCGTTTCCTTTTTACTTGATTTCCTTCCTAATCTAACCTCAGTTGGGTTTCAACTTGGCAAACATGGTAGAGAAGTTTTCAGAATCTCCTTTATTTCGCCCCGCATTGTGCAAGGACTAAAAGCCTCATGCCCCTTTAAAAAGAGCCCGCTCCCATTAGCCCCCCAGTCGGGTTCTAATCCTCCTGCTAACCCAATATGCACAGCGATTATCCATCACCCAATGGGAGAGGTTTATATTGTACAATCCACCCTTAAGGCCTGAATGCACATGGTAAAGTAGCCAGCCACCCAATGACCTAAGAGTGATTATAGTACATGATAGGCCACCCACGCAGCCATCATGGGCACAGGGTAATAGGTTTCTTCCCTTACAGTACCTTTTGGAGGATGCAGACCGAAGCTTCAGAACTATCTCCCCCCTAGAATGAGGGGTCCTCTCCAAACCTGAGAATCCTAAGTTAAAATATCCATGGGTTTGAACGCCTGAGGACAGTAGTGAACTGGAGGAAAGTTTGAAACCCTTCCATTTCGTATGTCTTCAGGAGTCCTGTTTGAGGGAGGACCAGTCAGTAGAAGGCTTTGAAGGTGCTGAATAGTAAAGGCAGGAGCCGGGGTAAGGGGAGCGCATCTGCTGGTGTCCTAACACTAATATCTACCAAGATCATCATGAGATCATAAGTGGCCTCTGATTTTCAGTGGTAGAAATGGTCTGAGCAACAGCATTATCAGATACTTTCTACTTATAAACATTTATATTCACAAAGAAGACCATCGGCAAATGTATTCTTGGCTGGAATTATTTTAATCTCCCTTCCAGCAAACTATCCAGGAACAGGAATAATAATGGCTGGGGATGTTAATGCTCGTCTCTTACCTGCACAGCAGGATCTGCATTCCCTGTACAGCAGGATCTGCAGCTGGAGGAAGTGTAGTGTAGTTCCTATATTCCCAATAGGCTTTGTGCATTGGAATAATATATCGTAGGACATAGGACTTATGTCTAATAGGTCTCTATCGAATATATTAGACTTAATTGTGAGTGCCAGCCAGCTCAGAGGTCACTAGAAACTTTCTCGAGTTCACAAGAAGGGATTTAGTTTCTGACAACCGCATAAACATGACAATTTGTTTCCCCAAGATGAAACTGATCTTCAGAGTCGTGGAAACAATAGATAGATATTTTACTCAGTCATTCGTGCATGCTTCGTTTCACCAGAGGTGCAGAGACATAGATAGATGGGCGTTTTCAATAAAGGAATTTATTGAACACTCTTCTTTCTCAACCATAAGAAGTGAACTGCTACAATCGTAATACTGGTTGCAAAATATAATGCATACAGTAAAAAGAGTAGAATAAAATAATACTGTAAGAGCATTGTATGGTTCCTAGACCATAGATAAATACATACATAAATAACAGAGGCTAAAAAGCCCTTGACTGGTGCGTCTAAAATACGCCTACCCCGATGTACCTAACCTAAGCTTAGTACGAGGGACGGAGTAAGTGAGGTGTAGCATAAATGTAGTATTTTTTGCCAAGAATCGATCCAAGATTTCTCTAAGGGTCTAATCAGCTCCGTACCTTGGTGTAGAATGAAGACGGTCAGTCTCTGGACTCGATTTCCCAATAACCCGCAAGGGTAGCTTGGAAACACTGGAGCTGGATTTCTCAGCAAGAGAAAAGACAGCGTCTCTCTCAGTGCGTCTGCTGGAGGGTCGGCTCCCTTCGGCACTTGCTGTAGCAGGATGCGTCGGGCAAGTAGATAGTCGAACTGCTCCAAACCACCGTGTGTTTGCTATGGCAAGTGTGGGCATATTTATACCTTGAAGGTACCGAGATTAATGTAAAGGTGGACATAATAACGTCATCAAAGAGTCTCAGTTCTTTGAAAACTCCATGAGTTCTTGGATAAGTCAGTATTCGAGCAAGGAGAAGTCCCTAGCTGCTGAAGCCGAGTTTTTCACGAAATCGTTGTGGATTTTCGGAACTAGTGGAAGTATCCCTGCCGTATTTGGACTGCATGAGCTATGTCTAAATATGGTTATTATTTCTATACCTATATAAGGATATGGTGATTTATACCTATATAAGGGCATGAATCGGGAACATTACAATAGGGTCCTAAAATGTTATTCAACAGAAGTGTTTGATTTTTGGAACATCTCCCCAGCGCAGTTCCCTTCTAGCGTCATTAAAAAGGAGGCCAAAATGTTGAGTCAATGGCTGACTAATCATAGCTTGATTTATTTAAATGGACGTTATAAAACGATTCGCCAGCAGCAGTAACTTTCCGTCAGGGCTAGTCTCTAAGCCCTATTGACTACATATTTACATATCTTTGGCATTTCAACCATTTTAAGGATTTTGAGGCGGCAAAATATGAGGGTAGTGATCACTGGGCAATGCAGTCCTTGACCAGTGTGATCCAGTGTCCCTTGAGAGGGTTTTGCCCTTAGGAATGTCCTTCCTGCGTAGGCTCTCAACACGCCTGGATCCCAGACATCTCCAACAGTTAACAACCCTTCAATTACAGGAGAAGATTGAAATCCTCCCTATTTACGTATGTGATATCATTGTATGGTACAGTAAAATTGTACAAGTTTTGGGCTGTCTCACAGTAAATATACGAAAGGAAGGGTTTGCGAGCAGACCCTTGTACGAAGGGGTGGGGGGTTGGTTTGATTCCGACTGCTGAGAGTTGAAGCGATTGGTGAGCCGAAGTGTCAGAAGGGCAAGACACCATCAAGCTCCTCGTCTTCCCAGGAATTGATCAAGCGTAAACAGCAGTATAAATGTCTTGTGCAGACAAAAAAGCCTCCTTCTATCATAGTAAGTGGGAAGAGATGCAGGAAATTTTACTTCTTAAGGAGCAGCAGAAGTTCTGGCCAAAGGTCAACGAGTCAAGTGGTCAAAATAGGGGTACTCTCGTTTGTATGATCCCGGAAGCCTAGTGGACTATTTATTTTAGAGATCTATAAAGGGGCCTCACTGGCTCAGATAGGGCCCATATAACTCTCGATCGAAAACTCCCGGTTGCTTGGTTTTCAAAAGGGAAGTTAAAGCAGTCATCGAAAGAGTAAAGCTCTGCCGTGCTGTTGGCCCTGATAACATCCCAGTACTCAAAACAGATAGTGTTTGGTGGGCCACTGTCTACTCTTCCTTGTTTAACTGGATTGCCATGTCTAGTCTTTATCCCCTTTCCTGGAAAGGGTCAATAGTGAAACTGATTTTTTTTTTTAAAGGGAGCGATATAGACCCCAAAATTTATAGGTTGATCAGCCTTCTTGATATTTCACTAAAGATTTTTTCAAAGATTATCTTATCTAAGCTAGAAGACTGGGCCAGCGAAACTAAGAGAATTCCAATAGAGCAGGGGGGCTTTCGGGAGTGTCATTCCACCATAGATCATTGCTGTGCATTATGGGCCACTATTCAGAAGGCACAGGAGGAAAATCAAAGGCTGTGCTGCTGTTTTTAGACTTCAGGACAGCCTTCGACTCTGTGGATAGGGATATCATGTGGGGGAAACTTGCTGCCTGGGGGCTCCCGTTAAACCTCTTTAGAGTTCTCCAATCTTGGCACTCTGGTAATTAGGCCAGGTAGAGCTAGATAAGTTGGGTCACTTATCTCCCATTGACAATGACCTTCGGCAGGGGTGCATTTTAGCAACCCCTGCTTTTTAGTATTTTTTCTAGCCGACTTCCTCACATTTATTTCCCAATCTAACTCCTTTTCCTCCAAAATCGGGAAACAGCACATTGCCTGTCTGCTTTATGCAGATGATCTGGTGTTATTAGATTCTACCCCTATTGGTCTGCAGAGGAAATTAAATGCTCTGCAAACCTATAGTAGGCAGAAACAACTTCACATTAATTTGGGAAAGACCAAGATTTTGTTTGTTTAGAAAAGAGTAAATAAATGTAATTGGTATTTAAATTTACAGGAGGTGGAGCAAGTCGACCAATATAAATATTTAATCTTAAATTCAAGAGGAGCTTGAACTGGGGTGTATGCATTGGGATGCCATCAAGCAGAAGGTCTTATTGCAGGCCAGCTGTTATCAAGTTTTATTAGCAGATTTGGGGGAACTCTCTCATCTTCAATTTCTAAGGGACTATGAGGAGAAGATACCTTCACTGGGTCTTTACGGAAGAGTTTTTTATACCGCTTGACCCGACATATGAATGGAACAGATTAGAAGGGGTAGTGCTTAGGATGCTTCTATCCCTCCCCCAGGGCACTATGGTTCAGGCGATAAAGAGAGAGTACAATCTGGTCTCTTGGAGCCTCATGGCCTTTACTTGGGCCCTAAGATATTTCAATACATTCGTGGAGGATGATAAGGTGTATAAAGTCTCCAAATTGTGCTGGGAAGAGATTCAATGCAGCAAAACAATTTGGGCAAAGGTGCAAGAAATAGATGAATTACTCTTAGGAACCTCCATTTAGATAGTGGTACAATTACATCTTGGTCCCCCTTCCCGGGCAAGCAGGCGTTGATCTGTTGCTTTGGTGTCGGGAATTAAATGACCCATCTTATGTGCGCAAGAAACCATCCATCAGTTTCTCAATCCCTACACTCGGCTAGGACACTGTTTTTCCTTATTTATTGCAGCTACCAGACCCAGGGTTGCAAATTGAAATATTGAGGGTCAGGGTGGGTTCCAATCCAATTTTTTCTTTTTGCCTATACTGGACCAGAGTCCAGGATAACAGTGTAACAGTGGTCTCTGCCCCTGAAAGTTAAGTGTTCCCTACTGCAAATACTGATGGACTGTGTCTTTTATCTTGTAAATTGAATTACGTTTTTAAGACCTCTATTTTTTAAATATGGTGTTGTTCATAGCAGAAAAGCTGTGGAGCTGTTGACAGAAATGCGTTACTTAGATGTGGCTGTTGGGATTGCTCAGTTTTTACGGTCTGTTAAACAAAGTTTTAATGAAGAACTGTAGTGGGTTGGGGGCGTTTGGTAGTTAGGATGGGACGTTTCTTATGATCTTAATTGTTATTTGCGTTTTAGACTGTTTTATGGACAATTGTCTAAATAAAATCAATTTACTTACTTCCTAATCTAAAAAATGTTAACGATAATTCTACCCCAGTTATAGTATTGAGAAGTGACGTGTATTCACAACTGAACTGGAAGAATCAGCCAATTGCTGTGCCTGTCTTGTAAACCATGAACCTGAGAGTCTAAGATAGAGAAACTGACTAACATACGGGAGGCAAGGTATGTTGTACAAAGAGATAAACAACAAATTATGGTTCTAGATGGAACAAACACAAGCAGGCACATGCTCACTCCTCCATGTTATAAAATAAACATCCTCATAGCATCATCTGGTGTCTTAACAATCTTTAATTAGTCCTGTTCAATGAACTAAAAAGAATCTTACATCAGGCTCATCCTAAATGAAGAAGTACTTTACTAGTTGGTTTTGTCAAACTACTGATCAATTTTCAACATGCTTTTATCGATATAGTTTATTTATTTATTTATTTTGTGTACTTGTATAGTGCGATCCTGTCGCCCCAAGGGCATCCTGGCGCTTGAGTTCCGGTCGATAGCACTTCCATTGCTCAGCCAATTCTAGGGAAAAGATGGGTTTTTAAGGCTTCCCTGAACGGAAGGTAGTCCCCCAGACTTCTTAAAGGAAGTGGCAGGGCGTTCCAGAGTTTGGCCGCTGCGACACTAAACGAGCGGCCACCCATCCTTACTCTCTGAAACCTCGGAACCACCAACAGATGAGCCGAAGAGGAACGAAGGGGCCGCGGGGCGGAATACCAAGCAAACATATTTTGCAATGGCACTGGGCCCTGTCGGTGTACCGCCTTAAATACTAGGCATGCCGCTTTGTACATTACGCGCAGGTGCACCGGCAGCCAGTGTAGATTCCTTAATGCTAGGGTAGAGGAGCTGAAGTTTGGACGAGAAAGAGCCAGCTTAGCAGCCATGTTCTGCACCCGTTGTAGCTTCCCCAGCAGATTTTTTGGTGCCTCCAGAAGTAGCGCATTACAGTAGTCTAAACGACTCAGTATGGTCCCGCGAACTACTTCCGGCCTGGCCAGTGCAGGGAAAAGGGGCAGTACTTTACGCAACATGCGTAGCAGCATCATGCACGAAGAGATGGTCTTGTTGACATGCATGTCCAGCTGTGGCCGATACCGTCTCGGGGAACGTGGCAGGCCAGAAATTCTCCGGGAGTGCCCTCGGAGTCCGGTCCATGGAACAATGGAGCACCTCGGTCTTTGTGCTGTTGAATTGTAGGGAATTAGCCCGAAGCCAGTCCGCCGTAGCTGCCATGCAGCGATGGAATGTCTCCAGCGGGACCGCATTACTACCTTCCAGGGAGAAGACCAGCTGGGTATCGTCAGCATAGTTAAAAGCCGAGATACCGAAAGATTTTATAAGCTGGACCAAGGGGCGGAGGTAAAGATTGAACAATATGGGGCTGATGGCCGAGCCCTGTGGGACCCCCTGCCCTACTTTCCGCGGCTCTAACTGATACGGGGGGAGCGTGACCATCTGCTGCCGGTTATTAAGGTAAGATACCAGCCAGTCTCTTGCCCTCTCTGTGACCCCGCACTCCTCAAGCCTCCTGATGAGGGTCCGATGGCAAACCGTGTCGAACGCGGCCGACATGTCGAGCAGCACCAAAAAGGCTGCCCGACCACTGTCGACTCGCGAACGAAGATTGTCCAAAACGGTTACTAGTGCGGATTCCGTCCCATGTGCGGGGCGGAAACCGAACTGCGACTCATCGAACCATCCAGTTTCTTCCAGGAAGCCAGAGAGAGAGCGGGTCACCCACTTTTCCACGATCTTAATAGGAAAGGGTAGCAAGGAGATTGGCCTATAGTTGGAAAGACAGGCGGGGTCCAGCGTCGGTTTCTTGAGCAGTGGTGACACGACTGCGAGCTTCCAACATTCAGGGACCGTTGCCGAGTCCAAAGACTGGAGGCAGATGGAATACAAAGGCCGGAAAAGTTCCGCCTGAAATGTCTTCCAGAATTTGGGAGGCAGTGGATCAAGCGGAGAGCCTGAAGTCACTGTACATGCCAGACTGCAGAACTCCTCAAAGGAGAGGGTGGCAAAGTGTCTTAGTTGGGGTCGACTGGGCACGGCTTCCGGAGCTCCTAAGCTGGGAACAAAACCACTCGGCCGGGGCCAGCTGGGCGAGGTATCCTGGGCTACCCAGGCTGCCTGACTAGAGGCAGACCTGCTTTGCCCCGTTGGACCGGCCCCAACACCCAAAGCCACCGAAGCAAGGGTATGTCCACTCAGCAAGGGTCGACTGGAAGGAGTGTCCGGAGCTCCCAAACTAAGATCTGGGTCACTCGGGTGGGGTCGACTAGGTAGTCCGTCCGGAGCTCCCAGGCTGGCGTCAGATACAGCCGGCCGGGGTCGACTGGACGGGCCAACTGGACCTCCCACGCCGAGAGCCAGAGGCACTGAGTTTTTTAGACCTTCCAAGATCTTAGCGGTCTTCTCCTCAAAAGCGTCCGCCAGGGAGTCACACAAAGTCTGCGACGCAGGGACCGTGTTAGCCACGCACTTAGGGTGGGTTAGATCCCTGACGATTTTAAACAGGGCTTGTGACTTGTTCGGCGCCTGGTTCAAGGTAGTTTCCAGAAAGGCAGCCTTGGATATAGATGTTGGAAGGGTATCTGTTTCTCAAATATCTTCCGTATTTCAACAAGATAACCTCATATCAGACAAAGGAACAGGATTCCTTGAATGCCATCTGCGATGTACTCACAAACACTGTTGATTCTCTTGACTTCTTAACACCAACCACTACTCCAAAGACTAATAAGCATCACTGAATTCGATATTCAGTTTTGACTTTTCTTTACATTACTGGGCTCCTGGATATGGCTCTTACTTGAATCGGATTTTTCATTGCAGACAAGGGTCAAATAGTCCTGCTCCATTCCGTCCAGCACATTCCATCCTTCAGATAGAAGCCCTCCAAAACTCAAAGATCAACCCTCTTTTCGTCATTGTGTACCTATTCCTACGTTTGAGAATCACATTCCATTCAAGCTGACTTATTACAGTTTCACTGACAATACACAGGTAATTCTAAAAGTGGTTAAAAAAAAACCTTGTGCTGAACTCCTCAGACCTCATCTAATACTGGTAGACTATTAGATGTTTCTGAACTTTCATAAAACTTAAATCCTCTGAAAAGGAGATCCTCAGATGTGGACAGGGGTAAAAAATGTTGCAGGGCGTGGCCAGGCAAGATGGCTGAGCGGATGTGGTCCGCTTCAGCTCCAGACCCCCAAGCCTGGCACAAGCCGTATACAGCACATGTGGAGGACCTAATCTCGCCTGGGTCAGTCCAGCAGGAAGAATCTCCAGGAGGTCCTGACTTTGCACAGTTTGAGCTACAGCGAGGTGAAACTAATGAGGGACTGAGGTCGCGAGGTGTTCCCAAAATGGTGCTGAGGACTGAGAACGACGAGGAAGACGCAGCACCCTAATTACCAGTGGCCATGACGAGTCACAGTCCCTGAGGAGTGAAGGCTGAACCTGCGAGTCCGATTGCGCAGAGAGGCTGTGGAGAGCCAGTTGAGGGTCAACACAGCTTTTCACACCGCACCTGGTGACATTGCAGAGCTGCGAGGCAAGATGCGGCTCTTTGGGAGAACGCGATCGTAGCGCGTCGCGTTGTGAATAAGGTGAGCGAGGCACGGAGGCGGTGCACCTCTGCTGGGTGTGAGCTGCCCTGGTGAATTATCCCCTATAGTAAGCTGCGCCAGTGAGGCTCAGAACTGTGGGCCTTTGTTGAAACTGGAAGGGTGCACTCATGTCTGACCTTAAGATGGCGCCTGATCTGGGGAATACATGGGAGGTGGTTATGCAGTTCTAAGCAACCACATAAAAGCTGCATGATGGGGCACGCTGCAAGATGGGGCACTTTTGGCTGAGCTGCACTTCTCACTGAGCACAACCAGACCAAGAATTTCTGCAGGTGCCTGAGACCCTAAGATGGCCCCCACAGTGTGATCCCTCTTACAAGTCAAGTTTCATTACAGCACCCATTGCACGTTTTTCAACAGCACCCAAGAGGCTATCATCCAGAGGAGCTGCTCGTGGCCCGGCGGAGGAAGGCACGTTTCGCTGCCCTTATGCCACCAAAAAAAGTGGCAAACAAGGTCTCAAGCTACTTTGCTGCATCTGAGAAGGGCCAAGCCCACGTCGAAGGGGAACAGTTGCGCAAGATAGCGCTCACCAGAGAAAATCTAGAGGCTTCCCTGAGGGTCTTTAAAGCAGAGCTTTGCCTAGAAATTAAGCAGGACCTAGGGTCATCCATAGATCAACTGAAGGGTAACCTCACTGAGCAGATGACAACACTGCAGCTCAGAGTATTGGAAGTGGAAGAACAGGCGCAGGAGTTGGACGCTCGCTTCTCTAAGTTACAGGATACGCAGCTAGCTCTTCAGACGCAACTCCACCAAGTCCTCCTGAAGGCAGAGGACTTTGAAAATAGGTCCAGAAGGGAGAACATTCGGATTTGATACCTGGAGGAAGGTGTGGAGGGGCATGATCTGGAGGCCTTCGTGGAGGGTCTCTTCGCCGAGATCTTGAGCCCCCGGCAGATGAAGCTCAAGATAGAAAGGGCCCACCGGGTGGGGACACCACAGTCTCGTGTCCGCAGACGCGCACAAGACATTCTCGTTAAGATGCATTCCTTCAAAACAAAAGAAGCGACCCTGAATGTGGCAAGGAAAAACAGAAGAGATCTCTTTCCAAGGCTACAAGTGTGTGCTCATTCACGACCTGACTCCTTCTATACTGGTACGCAGGCAGCTGCTAGGTCCAATTACCACTAAACTACGCGAAGATAATGTGCGCTACCGCTGGACTTTCCTCTTTGGGCTCACTTTCGAATACAATAGTAAATCTTATCACATCTCAGATTTGACAGAGGGTCTTCGCATTCTGGGTCTCCCGATCTCCGAAGACGAAAGTGACTCCGGCTCTCCGAATGGACAAGAACCGACACAGAGACCTGTCCAGCCGTGGTGCACGGTCTTGAAGGGCAAGTCAAACCAGAAATGAGGGCACTACTGGAGTTGGTGAGCCGTGCACAAGGGGGCGCATGGTGTGACTATGGGACACTTCCTCTATGGGGAACTCGCTATCAGAGACATAATGAAATTGAGAGCACTGGTGCCCAATCCTGGGAAAGGATATGATACGCCAGACTAGTACTGGTCTTTTCACTTCTCAAGGCATCAAGCGGCAGCCAGGGGACCGGACCCTGTCTGTAACGCCCGCAACCATACTTCTCTACTTAGAGAATTGCCGAGCTGGGTGCCTGTTGGCTCCCCAGGGAAAAGTTTCAGGGGGGTTTTGGGGTTGTTATGTTAAGGGGGGAGGGTTCCTGGTGGTGGTAAAGTGGGACAGCCGCCCAGGGTCTTCACAAGGGACAAGCAAGCCGTCTCTTTGAATCTACTCCCGACATGGGAGGACGCAGAGGGGGAGGCCCAAGGGGTTAAGCAAAGCTCACGATGGGTGGACAGACGAGACGGTGAGACTGGTCATTTTTCCCAATGGTTTCCATAGCTTCATGGAATGTTAAAGGCCTAAACTCGCCGCTCAAGCGGCAGAAAATATGGAAATACCTTAACGATCATCAATTGGAGGTAGTGGCATTGCAGGAAATGCATCTCAAAAAGTCTGAGGAGCTTCGGCTATGCCACAAAAGCTATCCCTTAACTTATAGATCCTCTGCCAACACCAAGCAAAAGGGAGTTGCTCTCCTCTTTCTCAGTTCGGCCAAGTTCCAACCCGATGCCATAAAGGCTGACCGGGACGGGAGAATACTTATGGTGAAGGAGAAACTGAGGGGCAGACTTTTCACTTTTATTTCCATTCATGCCCCCAACTCTGGGCAAGCGGTATTCTTGACCACCCTTCTGGACTTGATTAGCCAGTTTGCGGAAGGACCCGTAGTACTTCTGGGAGACTTTAACCTAACCTGGCACGCTGATCTAGATAGTTCTCATTCTCATAGGGCGGCCATCAACAACTTCTCTAAAGGGATTAAACAGAAAATACAGACTTTAGGTCTTCGTGATGCATGGCGCACGCTACTTCCTACCACCAGTGACTACACCTTCTTTTCACATGTACATCAGTCCTACCCCAGGATAGAATATATTTTCTTCAGTCAATCGATGCTGGGTCAGTTACAGGCAGCTCGGATACTCCAGATTTCAATTTCAGATCATAGTCTAGTGACCATTAACCTGGCATGGGGAAAAGCGAGACCTGGTACGCCCTAATGGTACTTTCCGATCTCGATCACCAGGGACAAAACCCTTCGAGATGAGCTACGGGTCTCCATCACTGAATACTTTGAACTAAATCACCCACAGGCCACTTCCCCCCTCCCCAAAACAACTAGGACGCGTTTAAAGCAGTCCTACGTGGTAAATGCATCAACTTAATGCTACTCTGAACACACATCAAAGGAAAGAGTAGATCTCATGAGGGATCTGTACATGGCCAATTCTCCCTCTGGATGTTGCAACTCCAGCAAGACCTTAAGCAGTGGAGGCCCTTGTTCATCTCTTGGGTGGGAAGGATAAATGCAGTCGAAATGACAGTGTTGCCAAAATTCCTATACTTAGGCGCTCCCGGTGGATCTAGATCGGGATCTACGGCCTAGATTACGCTCTCTTGTTACTTAATTCATCTGGCAGGGTGGAAGAGCATGGCTGCCTTTGCACATGCTACGACGCTCAAAAAAGATGGGGGAGTGGCCCTACCTGACTTCGTGCTTTATCAAACAGCACAGTTATGGGTGGTTGTTGAATAGTCCATGAGGGAGTCCGATAAACATTGGCTCCACATGGACAGGGTGATAGTAGGCAGAACCATTTCGGATATTCTTTAGAAACCACAAAAGGACCTGCCAGCGAATGCGTATCTCAGCACCCCGACACAAACTACACTTAAGTGTGGGACGAGATCATGAAAAAAGAGGGGTGGACCTCTTTCCCTTCCCTATATATACCCATCCATTTGAACCCTGATTTTCCTCCATCACTACATGAAGGGCACTTTCACCGGCCGCGTGAGGGGGCTGCTTGATGGCATCCGACATGTTCCACAATTATGACGTGCTCATGTTTGAGAGCTGTCAAAGGGAATTTAAGATCCCGAAAAGCGAGCCTTACCATTACCTCCAAATCAAACACTGGGTATTCCTGCCACGGGTGAGAGACGCCGCCACTAGAGAATGTACACCGATAGAGCAGTTGATACGGAGAGCAGGCACCATGAAAGTGGCAATCTCTTCATTGAACACCATGTTATTAGCAACACAACATGCCCCACAAGCACGATACATGCCTTTCTGGGATCGAGTGATCGGAAGAGAGATTGCTGAAGATGAATGGAAACATATATGGGGGACCTAGCCCGGCATAACCATTCAGTTGCCTTGAGGGAAGCCCACTGTAAGACACTTTTTTATTAAATGTTTTATTTTATTTTATAAAAGTGGATGTTTAGTATTAAATTTGTTTTATTGACAAAATACTGGGCATGAAAAATAAAAAAAAACACAATCAAAGTCGCCTACAACCCAGCGGGCCGGCGTGGAAGGATCAGTTGCACAGCAAAGCAAAAATCATAAGGGGGTGTCAGAACTTAAACACAGCAAGCCGCCTACAGCCCTTACCGGGCCGGACGCGTCTTAAGCAAGTAGAAAGGCGGTAAGAGGGCTGCACTCTAGCATTCTCATCAAGGACGCTGTCATAGGCCGCCAATCCAAGCCGACCCCATGAAGCACACCCTCACGTGAAAGGACACCAGCATTGAATCCCTTCCACCGGCCTTGGGCAGGCACGCTAACTTGTCGATTATTACAAACAAGAAAAGGGACCCCAAAAGGAAGAACCCACCCCCCCAAACAAACCCAGCCCATTACCCCCACCCTCCCCCAACTCACCCCTTCCCCATGGTCCATGTCAACCGCACACTGTCAACCTGCCAAGCATACCTACTCCGCCCCAACCTACCCCATCCATGACCCCCTACCCTGTGTCCGCAAGGCGCAGCAGTCTGAGATATCTGGGGCAGGTAACCTCCTGAAATTTGGAAGCCAACAGAGACAGGAACATTTGCCACAACTCAGCGTATTTAGCGCCCTCCCCTGCTCTTGATAATAAGAGTTTTTCCATGCCAAGCACCATCCAGAGGTGGTGAAGCCACCCTTGGTATGTGGGAACCTGCGTTGAGCGCCAGAGTGCCAATATATTCTGCATCGCTGAACCCAGGGCTATAGCTATCAGTCGGCCTCTACGGGAATGCAGCGGGTAAGTCAAAGGATTGGGGAGTCCCAGAAGGACATACGAAGGGAAACGGGGGATCTCTGTGTCAAAGTGGGCATCTACGTCATCCAGAATCTGTTTCCAATACCCCGTGAGCAGCGCGCAGTCCCAGAGCAAATGAACCAACGTGCCCAACTGACCGCAGCCGCGCTAACACAGGGAGTCCTTGGCAGGATCCATCTCGTAGAGACGCTCAGGGGTGTAGTACCAGTAGGTCGCTACCTTGGTGAGGGTGTCAGTGAGCCCCATGTGATACGCTGAATGCGCGCTCTATAATATATCTCCTCCCATTCTTTGTGAGAAAGCGTCCTTTCCAAGTCCCGCTCCCATCTCCACCCTGCCAGCGCCGTAGGTGTGAGTGTGTTTGCCCTGGAGCATCTTGTAGAGGTCCGAAATCAGTTGCTTGTCTGTTTGGCGCGTAATCAACCAACGTTCGTAGGGCGTTAGGTGTCTGTTCGCTGAGGGGCGCACATGGTCGCTGAGAGCCCAGTGCCGTACCTGCAAGTAACGGAGCCTCTCCGATTCCGGCAACCCGAACTCTTGGCGGAACTGCACAAATGGAATAACACTCTCTGGGGTGTACATGTGATAAAGGAACCGGCAGCCAGAGGGCTTCCACCTAGCAAAGGCCACCTCTTCCAACCCCGGCTGGAAATCCGGGTTCCCCACAATGGGGGTGAGGGGGACGGGAGGGTCGTGAGTTTATGGCTCACTTTCGTACGATCCCAGATCTCCAGCGGGACTCTCATGACGTAGAAGGCATACAGGTTAGGAGGGCTGTGTCGTCTATGCAGGAAGGGGATCTCCTGTAGGGTTCTACCAGCGATAGCTTGATCTTGGAATAACCAATGCTTCCCAGACTCCCACCTGCTCCACTCCACTAAAAAGCGTAGTTGTGCAGCTTGAAAGTGCGCTGCCAAATCCGGGACCCCGATCCCGCCCTGTTCAGTGGCCTGCATCACCAGACGTAGCTTCAGGCGTGGTTTCCTCCCATGCCATATGAACTGTGACAGCTCAGATTGCACCTGCTTTATCCAGCCCAAAGGGGGACGGAGAGGGATTGTGCAAAAGAGATACAAGATCTGGGGGAGGACTGTCATCTTGACCGCCGCCACCCTACCTAGCCAGGATAGAGGGTAGTGCCTCCATTGTCCCAACTCACGCCTAATTTTCAGTCGCAATTGGGAGTAGTTGATAGTCACGGAGGACGATGGTGAAGGGGCCACGCTGTATCCCGAGGTATGGCACCGCCTCCGCTGACCACTGAATGGTGAACGACTCCTGCAAGAGGGCTCGAATAGGTTTCTCAAGGGACAGGTCCAGGGCCACCGATTTGGTCATATTGACCTTGAACCCCGATACACGACCGAATCGTGTCAGGTCCTCAAAATATGCCGGTAAGGAAACCCTCGGACTAGAAAGCGAGATCAGAACGTCGTCCGCGTACAAGCTGATTGTATGCACGTCCCCCCCATATTTGATCCCCCGCACCCTCTGATCTAATCTTAGAAGTTGCGCAAGGGGCTCCATGTAGAGGGCAAATAGCAGGGGGGACAAAGGACACCCCTGTCTCGTACCCCTTTCGATGGCAAATCGGGGAGATGTGAACTCGTTGACCCGGACCGTGGCCGTAGGGAACTTGTAGCAATTCATCACCCGAGCACGGAATTTCGGACCCATACCTACTTTCTCCAGGACCTTCTCCAGATAGGGCCAGTGGACCCTATCGAACGCCTTCTCGGCATCTATGGCCAACAACATGTATTCCCCCTCTGTGTGTGCGGCCTTTTCTAGGAGATGGAAGGCCCGCTTAGTATTGTCGGAGGTCTGAAGCTCCGGGATAAACCCGGACTGATTGGATCCACCAGGCATCCCATGTATGGGCCCAGGCGGGAGGCCAGGATCCCGGTATAGAGCTTGAGGTCAGCGTTAAGCAGGGAGGTAGGTCGGTATGCCCCACAATTCGTACGGTCCTTACCCGGTTTGGGTATGACAACGATGGATGCATTAGCTTTCAAGCGAGAAACATGTCGACCAAGCATAGCACTTACTAATCCGCGACTTGTGAATAGGAAGCATAATACTCCAACAAGTACCGGATAGTTTTCATTTTAACTAGAGAAGGGGACCGCCAGAATAAAGTCATTTTTGGTACTCCTAGCTTTATTTTATCCCACACTATCACGTCTACGCACTTCTGGACCCACACCCGCACTTCATCTAAACGGCAGTTGGATAAAAGATCTCTGCCAAAGAGCCCCTCTTTGAGGTGTTGCTCGTTGGGTATTGCACCGCCGACCCAACGAGGAGCAAGCCCAGATGATGAAGCATGACACCTGAAAGGGTGTGTGAGGGCATTACATCCAACATAATGGATGCCCAACAGTAGGATCCCCTGGACCCCACAACATCCTTCACACCACAGGGACACGTACATTCCACAAACACAAGGAACAGCCCAGCAATTTTTGGTAATTATATAACCAGATTAAACCACCCTTAACCAACTTGACCGAAGTAAAGATCCTAGCTGCGATCAGTGACTCTAACTTTTTACTCCAAACTAAGGCTAACCAGTTCACCAAAAGGGCTTTTATTGCACCATAGCCTAACTGGGTCTCATAACCCCTCAACCAATTTGTTAAAAATAGAAGATTTGAATGTATCAAAATGTATAGCGAAAGAGCTGAACAATTTTGTACCATCAGTAAAAAGCTAATTCTTTAAGGATTTACCTCAAGTCCCTGTTCAGTTGCAATATAAATTGACTGCTCCAGCTAAGAGTTCTATTGTCTTTAGAGATGATAGTGAGGAAGCTGCCTGATTAAGGGGGGCAGTTATGGTGTGGCCACAGAGCTGGATGAGAGAGCTTTCATAATCTCTGGAGCTGGATTGGTGAAGCTGCGGCTTCTTCCAAAATAGAAACTGTGCCAGTATTTTCAGATTTGATAATCTTGTTACAGAATATTAAATTGTTCACTTTAAATCTATTTGAGCTACATTTGTTTACTCTGTCCACAATGTAACATCTGAACTGAAATCACTGGCAGACCGCTTAATTACCCAATGAATTTAATTGAGGGCATCCCAACAAACTATAAAGAATCCAAATGAAAAAGTGTATAAAGTGTATCTGTAAGAATATACATCATTTATGGAATCGCCCCCCCCCCCCACACACACACACTTTTTCGTTCCTGGTTTCGCTGGCTGTAGAAGTCTGTGTGCTCTACCACTCCTAACCAGTGACTGTGTCTGTACTTCGACCCTAAAACAGAAACTTTGCAATGACGTCCTATAATTGGCTTTTTTAGTTCTACAATAAAGCCATGGTTGATGGCATAAGAAACAAGCATTAGGAATGCATTAGGGCTCGGGTTTGTTTGAGTTTCATATAATGGCATTGTAAATGGTAATGTGTTTTAGCCATGTTTTTTGGAGTGCACTGACAGCTGTTGATGATTGTGCCAATTGAAAGAGTGGCTGGTGCACTGTCAGCTGTTGTTGTGTGTGTGTGTTTAGTGAAAGTTGCACTGACATTGTTTGTTGTGTGCGTGGGTGTTTAGCGGCACTGATGCATGGTCGTGTTTGTTTTTGGTGAAAGCGTACATT
Organism: Lissotriton helveticus; assembly: GCF_964261635.1. Taxonomy (NCBI): domain Eukaryota; kingdom Metazoa; phylum Chordata; class Amphibia; order Caudata; family Salamandridae; genus Lissotriton; species Lissotriton helveticus. Next base: position 1,229,759,426 of record NC_136068.1, read on the forward strand.
GATGGTTGTTGGTGTTTGTGCCTGGTGAAAGCATTAATTGACGGCTGGGGGTGTGTTGTTGTGTGTGTTGTTTTCTGTGTAGTTTTCTGCACTCTCAATCTGCACTCTCAAACTGCACTCTCAAACTGCACTCTCAAACTGCACTCTCAAACTGCACTCTCAAACTGCACCCTCAAACTGCACCCTCAAACTGCACTCTCAATCTGCACTCTCAATCTGCACTCTCAAACTGCACTCTGATTCTGCACTCTGATTCTGCACTCTGATTCTGCACTCTGATTCTGCACTCTGATTCTGCACTCTGATTCTGCACTCTGATTCTGCACTCTGAAACTGCACTCTGATTCTGCACTCTGAAACTGCACTCTGAATCTGCACTCTGAATCTGCACTCTGAATCTGCACTCTGAATCTGCACTCTGAATCTGCACTCTGAATCTGCACTCTGAATCTGCACTCTGAATCTGCACTCTGAATCTGCACTCTGAATCTGCACTCTGAAACTGCACTCTGAATCTGCACTCTGAAACTGCACTCTGAATCTGCACTCTGAATCTGCACTCTGAATCTGCACTCTGAATCTGCACTCTGAATCTGCACTCTGAATCTGCACTCTGAATCTGCACTCTGAATCTGCACTCTCAATCTGCACTCTCAATCTGCACTCTGAATCTGCACTCTCAATCTGCACTCTCAATCTGCACTCTGAATCTGCACTCTCAATCTGCACTCTGAATCTGCACTCTCAATCTGCACTCTCATTCTGCACTCTCAATCTGCACTCTCAATCTGAACTCTGCATCTGCACTCTCAATCTGCACTCTCAAACTGCACTCTGCACTCTCAATCTGCACTCTGCACTCTCAATCTGCACTCTGCACTTTCAATCTGCACTCTCAATCTGCACTCTGCACTCTCAATCTGCACTCTCAATCTGCACTCTCAAACTGCACTCTCAATCTGCACTCTCAAACTGCACTCTCAATCTGCACTCTGCACTCTGCATCTGCACTCTCAATCTGCACTCTGCATCTGCACTCTCAAACTGCATTCTGCACTCTGCACTCTCAATCTGCACTCTGCACTCTCAATCTGCACTCTGCACTCTCAATCTTCTCTCTCAAACTGCACTCTCAATCTGCACTCTCAATCTGCACTCTCAATCTGCACTCTCAATCTGCACTCTCAATCTGCACTCTCAAACTGCACTCTGAAACTGCTCAATCTGCACTCTCAAACTGCACTCTCAATCTGCACCCTCAAACTGCACTCTCAATCTGCACCCTCAAACTGCACTCTCAAACAGCACTCTCAATCTGCACCCTCAAACTGCACTCTCAAACAGCACTCTCAAACAGCACTCTCAAACAGCACTCTCAAACAGCACTCTGAAACTGCACTCTCAATCTGCACTCTGAAACTGCACTCTGAAACTGCACTCTGAAACTGCACTCTGAAACATCACTCTGAAACTGCACTCTCAATCTGCACTCTGCACTCTCAATCTGCACTCTCAATCTGCACTCTGCAGTCTCAATCTGCACTCTCAATCTGCACTCTGCACTCTCAATCTGCACTCTGCACTCTCAATCTGCACTCTCCATGTTGGACAGGCCACATGAAGGGCTCGCTCCCTCCCCGCAGGACAGGGCCCGGGCCACCGTCAGCACCATTGCCCGGCCCCGCCGCCATCTTGGACACGGCACCACGCGGCCGTGCGGCCTCAGCCCGACCCCAACCCTGGGCCTGGCCAGGCCCCGACATCCCGGCACCACCCTCCACCCAGGAGGTGAACGGCCCACTTGGCAGGTCAATGGGAGTACGAAGTGTCGATGGCTCTCCCCCGCCAGGTGCCGAGCACCCCCAGCCTCCTCGGGCGCTGGCTCCACCCCCCTGCTGGGTGTCTGGACTCCCTCATCCCGGACCTCCCGACCTCCAAGAGCGAGGGTCCGGACATCAAAGGGCGCCAGACCTATAACTGAGGCAGCCCCAGGACAGGAAGGCAGTTGTATCCTGGAGTCGAGAGACACCGCGACGAACTCATCCTTGACGGACTGTTGGCGCTGCCACAGCCCTGCCTTGTGAACTATTGTCCTGCCTGCTGGCGCTGCCGCGGCCCTCTGCAACCTTCATCCTCGTGGGACCTGCTGGCGCTGCCGCGGCCCTCTGCAACCTTCATCCTCGTGGGACCTGCTGGCGCTGCCGCGGCCCTCTGCAACCTGCATTCTCGTGGGACCTGCTGGCGCTGCCGCGGCCCGTTGTAACCTTCATCCTCGTGGGACCTGCTGGCGCTGCCGCGGCCCTTTGCAACCTGCATTCTCGTGGGACCTGCTGGCGCTGCCGCGGCTCATTGTAACCTTCATCCTCGTTGGGACCTGCTGGCGCTGCCGCGGCCCGTGCCACCTACGACCTCTTCGGGACCTGCCGGCGCTGCCGCGGTCTGACCCCTCCGAACACCGAGCTCGAGGATTGTGAGCTATCACCGTTACACACCCGTACCCGTGGGTACCAAGACTGTCCCGCTACCCCCTTCCCTTACTAGAGACTAGAATTGAGAGGATCATCGTGTCCTGATCGCCCTGTATCGTACCACTCTAGTACCCGAAGTGCCTATAAAAGGTGTTACCATAAGCTTTGTGTGGTGTCCATCTGTGGGGGGGAAGTTACCTGTCTGTGCGATCACTGTGCTCGGCCGACCCTCCAGGTCGCCGTCTAACACTCAATCTGCACTCTCAATCTGCACTCTGCACTCTCAAACTGCACTCTGCACTCTCAAACTGCACTCTGCACTCTCAAACTGCACTCTGCACTCTCAATCTGCAATCTGCACTCTCAAACTGCACTCTGCACTCTCAATCTGCAATCTCAATCTGCACTCTGCACTCTCAATCTGCACTCTCAATCTGCAATCTCAATCTGCAATCTGCACTCTCAAACTGCAATCTGCACTCTCAAACTGCAATCTGCACTCTCAAACTGCAATCTGCACTCTCAATCTGCACTCTCAATCTGCACTCTCAAACTGCACTCTGAATCTGCACTCTGAAACTGCACTCTCAATCTGCAATCTCAAGCTGCACTCTGAATCTGCACTCTGCACTCTCAATCTGCACTCTGCAATCTCAATCTGCACTCTGCACCCTGCACTCTCAATCTGCACTCTGCACTCTCAATCTGCACTCTCAATCTGCACTCTGCACTCTCAATCTGCACTCTCAATCTGCACTCTCAATCTGCACTCTGCACTCTCAATCTGCACTCTCAATCTGCACTCTGCACTCTCAAACTGCACTCTACACTCTCAATCTGCACTCTGCACTCTCAATCTGCAATCTCAATCTGCACTCTGATTCTGCACTCTGATTCTGCACTCTGATTCTGCACTCTGATTCTGCACTCTGATTCTGCGCTCTGATTCTGCGCTCTGAAACTGCGCTCTGAATCTGCACTCTGAATCTGCACTCTGAATCTGCACTCTGAATCTGCACTCTGAATCTGCACTCTGAATCTGCACTCTGAATCTGCACTCTGAATCTGCACTCTGAATCTGCACTCTGAATCTGCACTCTGAATCTGCACTCTGAATCTGCACTCTGAATCTGCACTCTGAATCTGCACTCTCAATCTGCACTCTCAATCTGCACTCTCAATCTGCACTCTGTACTCTCAATCTGCACTCTCAATCTGCACTCTCAATCTGCACTCTCAATCTGCACTCTCATTCTGCACTCTCAATCTGCACTCTCAATCTGAACTCTGCATCTGCACTCTCAATCTGCACTCTCAATCTGCACTCTGCACTCTCAATCTGCACTCTGCACTTTCAATCTGCACTCTCAATCTGCACTCTGCACTCTCAATCTGCACTCTGCATCTGCACTCTCAATCTGCACTCTCAAACTGCACTCTGCACTCTCAATCTGCACTCTGCACTCTCAATCTGCACTCTGCACTTTCAATCTGCACTCTCAATCTGCACTCTGCACTCTCAATCTGCACTCTGCACTCTCAATCTGCACTCTCAAACTGCACTCTCAATCTGCACTCTCAATCTGCACTCTGCACTCTCAATCTGCACTCTGCACTCTCAATCTGCACTCTGCACTCTCAATCTGCACTCTCAATCTGCACTCTGCACTCTCAATCTGCACTCTGCACTCTCAATCTGCACTCTCAATCTGCACTCTGCACTCTCAATCTGCACTCTGCACTCTCAATCTGCACTCTGCACTCTCAATCTGCACTCTCAATCTGCACTCTCAATCTGCACTCTCAATCTGCACTCTCAATCTGCACTCTCAATCTGCACTCTCAATCTGCACTCTCAAACTGCACTCTCAAACTGCACTCTGAAACTGCTCAATCTGCACTCTCAAACTGCACTCTCAAACTGCACTCTCAATCTGCACCCTCAAACTGCACTCTCAAACTGCACTCTCAATCTGCACCCTCAAACTGCACTCTCAAACAGCACTCTCACACTGCACTCTCACACTGCACTCTCACACTGCAATCTCACACTGCACTCTCAATCTGCACTCTGAAACTGCACTCTGAAACAGCACTCTGAAACTGCACTCTCAATCTGCACTCTCAATCTGCACTCTGCACTCTCAATCTGCACTCTCAAACTGCACTCTCAATCTGCACTCTCAATCTGCACTCTGCACTCTGCATCTGCACTCTCAATCTGCACTCTGCACTCTCAATCTGCACTCTGCACTCTCAATCTGCACTCTGCACTCTCAATCTGCACTCTGCACTCTCAATCTGCACTCTGCACTCTCAATCTGCTCTCTCAAACTGCACTCTCAATCTGCACTCTCAATCTGCACTCTCAATCTGCACTCTCAATCTGCACTCTCAATCTGCACTCTCAAACTGCACTCTCAAACTTCACTCTGAAACTGCTCAATCTGCACTCTCAAACTGCACTCTCAAACTGCACCCTCAAACTGCACTCTCAAACTGCACTCTCAAACTGCACCCTCAAACAGCACTCTCAAACAGCACTCTCACACTGCACTCTCACACTGCACTCTCACACTGCACTCTCAATCTGCACTCTCAATCTGCACTCTGAAACTGCACTCTGAAACTGCACTCTGAAACTGCACTCTCAATCTGCACTCTCAATCTGCACTCTGCACTCTCAATCTGCACTCTCAATCTGCACTCTGCAGTCTCAATCTGCACTCTGCACTCTCAATCTGCACTCTCAATCTGCAATCTGCACTCTGCACTCTCAAACTGCACTCTGCACTCTCAATCTGCAATCTGGACTCTCAATCTGCACTCTCAATCTGCACTCTCAATCTGTACTCTGCACTCTGCACTCTCAATCTGCACTCTCAATCTGCAATCTGCACTCTCAAACTGCAATCTGCACTCTCAAACTGCAATCTGCACTCTCAATCTGCACTCTCAAACTGCACTCTGAATCTGCACTCTCAAACTGCACTCTCAATCTGCAATCTCAAACTGCACTCTCAATCTGCACTCTGCACTCTCAATCTGCACTCTGCAATCTCAATCTGCACTCTGCACCCTCAATCTGCACTCTGCACTCTCAATCTGCACTCTCAATCTGCACTCTGCACTCTCAATCTGCACTCTTAATCTGCACTCTGCACTCTCAATCTGCACTCTGCACTCTCAATCTGCACTCTGCACTCTCAAACTGCACTCTACACTCTCAATCTGCACTCTGCACTCTCAATCTGCACTCTCAATCTGCACTCTGCACTCTCAATCTGCAATCTCAATCTGCACTCTGCACTCTCAATCTGCACTCTGCACTCTCAATCTGCACTCTGCACTCTCAATCTGCAATCTCAATCTGCACTCTGCACTCTCAATCTGCACTCTGCACTCTCAATCTGCACTCTGCACGCTCAAACTGCACGCTCAAACTGCACTCTCAAACTGCACTCTCAAACTGCACTCTCAATCTGCACTCTCAATCTGCACTCTCAATCTGCACTCTCAAACTGCACTCTCAAACTGCACTCTGAAACTGCTCAATCTGCACTCTCAAACTGCACTCTCAAACTGCACTCTCAATCTGCACTCTCAATCTGCACTCTGCACTCTCAAACTGCACTCTGCACTCTCAATCTGCACTCTCAAACTGCACTCTCAAACTACACTCTCAAACTGCACTCTCAATCTGCACTCTCAAACTGCCCTCTCAAACTGCACTCTCAAACTGCACTCTCAAACTGCTCAAACTGCACTCTCAAACTGCACTCTCAAACTGCACTCTCAATCTGCACTCTCAATCTGCACTCTGCACTCTCAAACTGCATTTTGCACTCTCAAACTGCACTCTCAATCTGCACTCTCAAACTGCACTCAATCTGCACTCTCAAACTGCACTCGCAAAACGGCACTCTCAAACTGCACTCTCAAACTGCACTCTCAAACTGCACTCTCAAACTGCACTATCAAACTGCACTATCAAACTGCACTCTGAATCTTGAAGACGTGGTTACGCGAGGGTGGTGCTTCTTTTCTGTTTGTCCAGAGAGTCCCTGCCTATATCTGTGCCTCGGGGTCCCTTTTTCTCTGGCATTGTTTGTTTAATCTTGTTCAGTAATGTGGCACACCGACCCAAACTAGCATACCAGTGCAAACGGGGAACTAACCCCTCGCTGGTAATCTGGGGCCCAGTCCTGCACTTTAGGCGTTTTATCTGTTGCAAAAGATGTATTTGCAATAGTGCTAACATTTAACGCAGTGCTGTTGGGTCGTCTTTAAGCTCTGGTGTCGCCAGAAATCACTCTAACATTCCCTGTCCCAATTCCTTGACGGTCTATTATAATAGCGCTGCTATTCACGTCTGTCAATCTATAACGCTAAACTCTGATCCCCACCGTAGCAAAGGCAGCAAAATCATACGTGTGCCCACCCCTGCATAAGCTGCACTCCGCTCCGAGACATAACAGCATACAAATAATTGTTGTGTTCTGCTTACATATTTGGAAAAGGGCTTTCTGACAATAAGGTTCTCCAGTTAAGAGGGGTGAAAAGTCATACCTGCTATCATTAAATGTTGTGCTTCAAAAAGCATGTACACAAATGCGGGCCTACCAAAGGAATGCCGACGCGGTAACCAACACTGCGCAGCTGTTAGAACGAGGGTTTCATTATTCCGCCTAATGAGTAACGCTATCCCCCTGAAAACGGCTCCCAAAAGTCCGTTCGTTATGCCCCTCGTGAAGCGCATCGAAGCCCGCCGGCTCTTCCCAGGCTCCCTCCATGTGAGCCCAGCCCTCGCCTGCCTTCAGTGCGCGATTCTTTACTGAAAACAGTATTTACCTGCTGTGCCACTTAACTTTCAAGGAGCGGTTACAAGGAAAATACTCATCAATTCCCTCTTCGTGGGGCTGTAATTTCAGCATTGCCCCTTCCCTCGGCTCGAGTGCAAATATATTAGTCACACCAGCCCGCTCGACGGTGGGCGCGCAGGGACATTCCATGCCTGCGGGTGCTAAAACATTCAGCACTTCAAAGTCTAAAGTTGGGGGCGATTTATTGGAACAGTAATGGTAAAATATTTACCTGCTTACACCCCCTGGACAGTAAGATTTATTCTGCTTTAATTATATGGGAAACATTAAGACCAACGCTCGTGGCGGTGTGTTCTACGGACTACAGCACCTCGTTTTTTGCCTCTTAAGCCTGACGTGAACGTAGTCACTGCCCAGCAAAACTAGAAACAGGGGGCAACAAGGCTTTATTGAAGTCTCAGGGTACTTTGCCAGGAGGCGGAGGGCTGCAAACAGCCTTATGCAGTGACTGGCCTTGAAGCTACAGGAAACTTCTCGCTTTTTCACTTTTTTTTTTTTTAAAGGTTTTACACTTTGCTTTAATGCGGACGCTTTCTTACACTGTGGCATGGAGTCATCCTGCTCAGCTCTCGGCCTCGCGCGCGCGCCACTGCAGGCATATGTTTTCAATTATCTCCGCCGTGATGGCGAGATAATTGAAGATATATGGCCTTCTGCTCTTAAGACCATGCCTTTCACGTCTGCCCTACACGGAAAGAAAACACAGGAAAAGCACGAACGCCGCCATTCACAGCAGACTGGTGAACACGCCCACGACATCTGCATTACATTATCGCGGCACCCTGACAGCTCCTAATTGAAATTAATGGACTGCTGTACGCGTAACCGCACAGAAAATGCCAAAATGGCGAGCGAAAATTACATATAACCTATCGTGTCAAGGCTACTAAAAAGACAGCACAGCGAAGACGAATCACTGTGCAGATGCCATAAAAAAAGCTCGCGCACTAAGGAATGTTTCTTTCCCGAGCCCTAAAGAAACCTTTTTTTTTTTTCTTTAACAATAGGAGCTCGGAGCTTCGCCCCACTTCGTGGTGACGTAGGCCGAGCCCTAATAAACCAGTGGCTTGAAAGTTAAATGTCATATGTGGGCCACAGGTTAAATTTACAAAACCTATATGACAAAAATGGCTTCCTAGAACACCATTATGCTTCGGCTGTGTTGCAGCCTAAAAGTACTGCATTACCTATGTGTGAAGGAAAAGTGCCTTTAATGTGTTAGAAAAAAATATTTTTATGTAGTGCCTAATCAGCTTTGAGGTTTGCTGTGTGCGCTTAAATGTTTGGGTGATTGTTGTATAAAAACGTAGCATACTAGATACTGAGAAAAGCAACAAGCCATAGTAAGCAAGAGCTAAAAATGTGTTTTCACTGTGTAGATAATACTAATTTGAGGAATGGGAAAAATCTAACGCGATCATTACTTTTTTTTCCACTTTTAAAAATCTATTGACAATAGATTTCTGATAACTAGTGGAAATGTAACTTTGGAATAAGTTACTTTATGCTGCCTTAGTAAACTTATTTAGTGTAGGTTTGCCTCACAGATCTGCTCCAGAGATTAAATACACATTCTTGGTTAAGTCGTAATGACCCTTATGGAAAACCGTGACTGACTGGGGAACAGGAACAGCTAATATCTCACAGGAGCGCTTTTATAATTCTTCTTTGAAGTGTAAAAGCTAAATGGGGCAACCATTGATTCTCCGAGCAACTCTAGACTTTGTCGTTGTCCCAAGCAGGCGGGAATACCAATTTTACCACTGATTGAGGTATGGAAATCGCTACAGAGGAGTGGTGAAAAGAAGGGCCCAGGATTCTGCAGGTGGAAGAAAACTGGGACCATTTTGGCCCACTGGACATTTGGAAAGTTTGCAGTAAGCTGGAAAAGACAGTAGGAATCCAGTGAAAAAATAGCACCAATTGGTTAAGTGGGACTCTCCAATCAATGCTAGTGCACAGAATCAGACCAGCACCCGAAAATTCCTGGACTCAGGAAAAGAGGTTATGGAGAAAGAAGACTTACTGATAGCTGGACTAAAGAAGACCCAAAGACTCCGGATGTCTGATGGGACCTATGGACTGGAATAGCTTTTAAAGGATCAAGTGATTGACCTTTCATTATGTGCCATCTGGATTCAGATAGCAGCAGTACGCCTGTCTCCAGGAAGGAACAGCTAACCCCTGTGTTCTGGATCTTGCTGAAACCCTGGTTGCATGGAGAAACCTGATACCTGGAAGTCTGCCTTAAGGGCTGCATGAGTGACTAGAAGGAACTTTCCCCCAAGGGTGCAGACATTTGTGGTGCAGTCAATATTTTTACATCTGCAGCAGTGAAACAAATTTTTGCCAGTGAGCAGGGCAATCAGATTTGCCATGCTCAGAGGCTATTGCTGCTCTGAAAAAGGTTTCAGGGGACTGCATGGTTTAGGTACAGACTTGTAAAGCCCTCCCTAAGTCTCAATTTTGCAATAAGTGCTGTATCTCCAAGGCGGGTAAATAGCAAGCCAAAGCTGGCAGACACGTGATCGCATCGCTCCGGTTCAAACAATTATCCTGCACAATCAACTCGCAGTGGGCCCACCCGACCCGAAAATATGCTGCACCGTCCTGTTCCGCCCCGGACTACGCAGCCTTGAGCCTGGGGATGGACTTGGAGTGCCGCAAGAGGGGCCCAGAGCACTGCGCCCGCTGGACCAAAGTCTCTGAAGAAACAGACGAAATGAGTACTGCCGGCATTATCGCCCAGTTACAGAGGTGAGCTTTTGCCCTGAGTGTGCTGGAGGGCTCCCTACCCGAACATGCAACTCAGCCTGGAGCACTGCCCCATGGTCTCCAGATCGCGCACTCATGTGGCCCATGCAGAGACTGGAGCAGAGACAACGGCGCCCAGGGACGAAAAGTAAGACAACGGCTGTGGTCCACTGAGTGGGCCCTATTACTCACTGGCCCGTCTCCCCCCTTAAACTGCTGAGTACATCCGACACTTAATCGGCCGGGGTAAGCGAAGACAGGTGCTACAGAGAGCACATTAGACTCCAACGACCTCTGGCCACGGCCTTCATCACTTCAAGCTGCTCAGCCCTACTTCAAGAGGTGAGGTTACAGAAGCATAGCACTGCAGTCCAGACCCTCAATTACTGGATCCCTGCATTTGGCTGCATTACTCTGGGGACCTGGGATATGACTGTGTGCATGACCCTGGAAAACTGGGGAGCCCAGCTGGCAAAAGAGCACAGCGCACAGCCCTACCCACCTTGACTCTAGTCCCTATTTGAACATATGGCAATCTTTGCGACGCCTGGGGGTGCGACCTTTTGGACTGAGGAACATGTGTGCTGTGAGCTTTACATTATGGACTTGAAAGTGGCTGCCAGGAACAACTATGGAGCCATCTCTGCAGGCTCCAGTGTAGGGCCCCTTATTATCACCCCCATAGCCCCTGATGACTAAGATAACAGGTGATGACTTGCTGGGACTGGGGCCAATGATCTCTGGGATGAACAGAAAGACCTGTTGTAGGCACTACACAGCACAGGCGACCAACTGGGGGCCTCAACACAATGCAATCTGGCACTACTGACCGAACTGCGAGGGAGGCAGATCAGCCAAGCCCACAACAAAAGAGTTCATGCCTTGTGAACGCCCACGCAGCGGCCAACCTGGGTGAAGTCCTACCCCTGGAAAGAATTGGAAGAGCAATATGGTACAAAAGGGGGTGGTGATGGACGGAGCATCTGAACCAATCAAACACTCACACCCAGTCAACAGATCTGGGTATAATCCATCACCGTTCTTTAGCCCACTCTGCCACCCCAGTTCAGACCTGGCCATATGCACATCAGTCTGACCCTGTGCCTCATGGGAACAGTCCAGCCCGAACTGCCAAGCCATGCCTTCCCTGGACCGGAATCAAGCTTCCTAGTACCGGTTTCTGGCATTCCAGCCGTCTTCAGCCAGGCTTGCTTGAATCCAGTGGCACAGTGAGCAAGGGACTCACGTCTGAGCATACCCTGTCAACTTATGGCGACAAAGCGGTACAAAAGCGGGTGGTGATGGACGGAGCCATTGAACCAATCAAACACTCACACCCAGTCAACAGATCTGGGTTCTTTAGCCCACTCTGCCACCCCAGTTCAGACATGGCCATATGCACATCAGTCTGACCCTGTGCCTCATGGGAACAGTCCAGCCCGAACTGCCAAGCCATGCCTTCCTTGGACCGGAATCAAGCTTCCAGAGCTTGGAAGAGCAATAATCTTATGCCCACTAGACTGTGGGAACATGCAAATCGATGACTCTGGTGAGGAGAGCGATGCTAAAGAGTAGATCCATAGGGGTGCCCATGTGTGGAACTTGATCATTCGTAGCACAAATGGGTGCTTGGACCTGGCATTCTTGAGATCCGGGAGTTATCATTGACTGCAATTCGGCCCATCCAGGTGCCCTCGTCACTCCTGTCACCCCCTCTGTAGATGTCATCCTTATCAGCTATATACCTGATGGACATAGGAAAGTCAAGGGTCAGACAATCTAGCGCTTAAACAGGTGCAAATGAACCAGCGCTGTCCACACGTGAAGGCTGATGGTTCCGATCACATGGCACCTCTCATGCAATTACAATTCAACAAAATATTAGCAGCTGTAGCAGGCACACTATAACAAGACGTTAGTGCCATTTCAGTGGAACTGGGATTCCTGTGAGCAGACCACCATAAACTAGCAGATAGGGTGAAAGAAGTGGAGACGGGGATTGTGGAAATACCACCTGCACAATTGAACTTGCCCAGACAGGTCACAGCATTGACAGATAAGGCGTCTACACTGGAATATCGAGCTGAAGATGCAGAAGGCTAAAACAGATGGAACATGGTTCTCATAGTGGGCATGCTGAAGAGTACAGAAGGAGGAGACCTGAGGTCCTGTCTCAAACACTGGATGCGGCCAGAGGTAGCCTCAAACCATTTGACACCCTTTTTAACCATAAAACAGGCACACAGAGTACCCAACCAACCGGCCTCCCCACCCAGTGGTGGCCAGGCTTCTCCACTTCAGAGATAGAGATGCCCTACTGCAGAGGACCCGGACCGAAGGCCTATACACCATTGGTAATGGGAAGGTTTTGCTGTTCCTGTACTATACTGCCACAGGACAAACTAAGAGACCCTCCTTCATAGAAGTAAAAAAAAGACTTAGAGAAGAAGGTGTGCGGTATTCCTTGATGTTCCTAGCCAAGCTGAAGCACTCCTGCCGGGCAGAACCCACTTTTGTGAAGAACCTCAGGAGACCTGGGATTGGTTGGAAGCCTAGAGGGTGGGGACGAGTCCGGTGGATCCTCGACGAGTGGCGAGGGAAAACAAACGCAGACTTAGGAAAACAACCTCAAAGGGCCAGGAGCAAAAGTGCCCTGAAGAAAATAACCTAAAAGACCCAAGCTGAGCAGGAAAGAGCGGTGGCAGTTCTGTGGCGGTGGATACTGCAGCGCAGACAGGAATGGAATCCGAGATTGGCTCAACTTTGGAGATGCAATGAGCAGACTCTACAGAGGGATCAGGTTTGAATGGAGGAAATCTCCCTGTGGTGACCCCGCAGTCTGTTAACGAACTGACCTGATTCAAAGGTACCATGCACAACTTGACATGCTGTCCTGCGTGACAGCTGGCATGGCACAGCAGACAATCACTAACGCCGCCACCACCTGAGAGATGGCTGTAACTACCCTACAGCCTCATACCCATGAGGTGAGGCAAACTGCCTACACCAATGTCTTCTGCACAGTTGGATTGTGGACTTATTGCAGACTTTGATGGCAGTCTTGACTTATTCTGGGTGAGCACAGCACAGGTAAGCAGGAGCGGATGCATGAGTGTTAGACAGCTCTTGCCTGCACTCTGCCACTTGACCCTTCCTAGGAGTCTAGTGGAGCCTACCTTATGACTCTGTTTGTTAGTTACTGTAAGTTTTGGCAGATGGGCGTTGCTGACCTGCCCTGGGGAGTTCAAGCTGGGGTACCGGTTTGTCTCAAGAAGGACACTGCTTGCAGGTATGCTGATGACACCCAACTAGTAGTGAACCTGTCTTATTCTACTTCTGTTATGGCTGAACGATTCGAGGCATGTCTATCTGACGTTGACGCTTGGATGACTAACAACTGCTTAAAATTAAACGCCAACAAATTGGAGATTCTGTTAGTGGGAAAAACTCCCTCAATATGGACATCAGCATGGGGGCCAGTGGCTCTAGTGGAACCCCCATCCCATAAACAAAGGGTTAAGAACCTCGGAGTAATTTTTGACTCAAAATTAACCTTTAAAGACCTAATCAGGAAAACAGCAGGAAAATGCTTTGGCACCCTAAAGACAATGAGGAAAATTCTTGACCTTATTCCTACTAGATCTCGGAAAACCATAGTCCACACACTCATTACATCTCAATTGGGCTATGGAAATGTACTTTACTTAGGTGCATCTAAAGGGAATCTTAAATTGCTGCAACAAGTTCTAAATGCGGCAGCGAGACTTATTCATAATATCCCCAAAAGATCCTCAGCTTCCAGCGCTCTCGTCCAACTACACTGACTCCCAGTGGCTAAAAGAATCCGCTTGAAAGCACTATGCATCTGCTGCCGCATTTAAAGAAACAAGGTCCCAGCTACCTTCACCCATTAGTTCAAACACTAATCCCCACTCGGAATCTCAGATCCTCCGATGCGAATCTGGCACCTATACCCAAGATTAGGAAGGCGAGAATGGGAGCTTTATTATTTGCTTACAAAACGACTAAATTATGGGACTCTCTTCCCAGAGTCCTCAGAGATTCACCCTCTGAAACTGATTTTAGGTTAAAGCTTAAAACCTGGCTGTTTAGCAATCATATCCAATTCTAATTAGATCCTCTGAAGTAGTTCCTTTGTTCCGGTGCCTCTTATTTTCTTAATTTGCTCTCGTTTCCAGTCCGATCTAGGGTCCAGTGCGGTAACACACCGGTTTGGTGTTACAAATTATAATACCATATCAGTTGGGGTTGGCCTGGAAGTTACTGGGCAATGTTAAGGATAAATGGCTGCTAGTATCCTTGGACTCATCTGTATGACCTGGAAGGTCAGGGGGATAGGATCTGCAACTAAGCAACACAATATTCATAGATACCTTAGGTGCAGAGGAGTGCACATTTCCATGCTGAAGGAGACGCATCTTACAGGATAGAAGTGGAGCAGCTACATCGTAGATGGCATGGCCAATTCTGTGCCTGCCTCTCTCGTTCACCCTAAAGTGTCTTTGAAACAAAGCACTCTACTGGTTAAACTGTAGGCTAAAATGTTGTCTCATACTTTTTTTATAAAAATACCATCCAATAATATACAACAAATCTTTGGTAATCTCAAAAAGGTAATACATAAGTCAGTTGTCATACACTAAAACAGTGCATTCGATTTGTCAAAAAATGTTAGATCACATTATTTTGACTTTAAGTACATTCTCAAGATAACACACAGTTAACAGTCATGACTTGTGTGTGGATCTCAGTGCCTTTCTGGTGATTTCACCCTTCTTCAGGGGCAGCTGTAAAATCAACGATACTCAAATTACCATGCAATCCAGAACGGTAACCTTAAAACAATCTTTTCAGAAACACCAAGTAAGAGAACAAGATATTTGGAAAAAGAATGGAAACCCCAATCTGTGACTTACATTCAGCACGTGTTGAATTTGCTTTTGAAAATCGGCTCTATGCGCGAGCACTTGTGCTCACAAACCACTTTTTTCTTAGATTTTTTCCATTTTCTTTAAGCAGCGCCCATAGCTGTGGGTATTAAATTCCTCTGGTTTCCCCCAGATTTTCTCCCTCCCTTGGCCCTGACCCATAGTCCTCAACAAATCGAGACATAGAAAAGCTCTGGTTAATCCCGCAGACCAGGTTCTGACAAACTTAGTGACCACATAGATATGACATCACAGATGAGTGGCATTACCAGATAAACTGCAATTATGTTTTCAAATAATTGTGAATGTACACTAAGCAAACCTATGATTGAATGTATAATGTTTGTTTCTATTTTGGTGCTGTGTATCCTTGCCCACTCAACAGATTGACTGGTCTGTAGTACATATTGTTTGTATAAATAACCAAATGCCAATAAAATATATATATATTTTTTTTTTAAGTGTTGTATTTTTAATTAATTTGGCACACTAACAAACATTAGCGGTACGGGCGGAGCGCGTTGAAGATGGCAGCTTGAGCCTGCGTCGCCTCCCATGGAAGAGCCTTTTTAAGCCTCTTAATACGCTTCTTGCGGTATTTAAGGCCATTCCTTTCACCAAATCTCTGCTGAGAGTCTGGGTAAACGAACAGCATCGATACATCGGAGAGCCACTTACCGGTTGCGTAGTGGCCCATTCTCTACCAGCCCTATCATCACACATCGTACCTCCGAGGCAGTGCCCCACTCAGGCTTCTCGTGGCAATCGTTATTGCGGCATTGAGGCACTGCTGAGACCAGGCAACATCTAAATGACACGGGGAGGAAAGAGGTGAATGAGGGTGATGTGAGCTTTTCAGCCTCAAAGAAGTAAGTCCAAGCACGCTTAATCCCCTGCGCTCGGACTGCCTGACTTTAAAATGGCGGCTGCAATGAGGGTCTTTTACAAGATTCCCATCTACACCTGCTAAACTTGCTATCACTGCAACCGGCTACCTGCAAAAACATATAGCCTAGTGCTCTTATGAGATCAGGCTAATCTTCCAGGGCTCCACAGCAAATATAGTGCCTAACCGCGCCTATGCAAGACTACAGTACCTGACCCTGCTATGGCCCCTATCATGGTATCATGAATTCCTCCGCGGAGCTGCACAAAATGGCGGCCCCTAAGTCCCGAGGGAGGAACCCTTAAGCGCCCCCTCGGACCGTAGTAGATCTGATGTGCTGATACCCCGTTCAAGGCTACTGATTACCAGGTTTACTCACTTGCTGAAACGATCGTCTGGAGTCCTGGCGTGCCTTCGCCTTTCTCTGCCTCCACTTCTTGCCGCTCTCCTCCCAGATCGAGCACTTGAAGTGTTCAGAGCCTGCTGCCAGAACAGCAACCTGCGCTGGGACTCGGAACGAGGACTCAGAGGGTTCTCCAATTCGTTAGGATGGATGGCCGGATTTGAAGACAGCCATGGCTGCAGCTGGACTCTTCCTTACTTAATCCTACTAGGACTGTGCCTGACCTCAAGATGGCATCTGGAATTCATTCGGACCATGGTTTCGACCCCCTTCCCCTCCCCCGGCCACACAAATCTGACAGTCTCTGAGTACTCCTGATCTCCATCCTGACAGCGGAGCCCGAGCGTTATGTCTGACGTCCGGTGGAGCTGCTCTGTTCAGTTATTGAGGAGATCAGCCTTGGTTCATCCCTGACCGTCACCTACCCAGCCGGACTTTGGGCGCAGTTTTTCTCCCCATCTCGCCCACCCTACCCTTCATCGTATTTCTGTAACTCTGCTTTTTCCTTGTCTATCTATCTGTTCCCATTTAGCACTCTTTCTTTCTTTGTCTACTTCCTTTGCTTCTTTCCCCTTGCCCACTACACCGCCTAGCCCCCTGTCCTTTTGTGCCCTTTGACTAAGCACTTCGTCTCCCCTTGTTGGGGAAAGATCCAATTTATAGACTCTGGAGTCTCAGCGAACCCGCTGAGAGAGTCCATAGCGCCAAGGGAGCCACTCACAGTTGAGGTATGGTGTGGCACCCCTTGCCAAAGCACTCCCTCTCCCTTATTTGGTGAAGGATCCAGTGTGTAGGCCTTGGAGTCTCAGAGACCCCTCAGAGAGAGTCCACTGCGTATAGGGAGCCTCTCGCAACAGAGATGGGGAAATGATACCACTTCCCCTGGGTTCACAGCTTAATGGACTTTGGACGCAGCTTTGACTCGTCTACCGGTTTGTGTCCCCCCATCACCCTCCCCCTCCTCTTTCCATGCTTTGTCTCTCGCCCTCCCCTCCTCTTTCCCTCCTCTATTCTCTGTCTACTTCCCCTGTTCTTATCCCCCCTCCCCGGAATGCCTCCCCTTGCCTGATTTTTCCATTACGTATATGTCCTTTTTGTTTGTCTCGACCTTACTTGTAACTATGCTGCCAGGCTCTAATAACTGTGTAACCTTTGATTATGATCTGATACTCATTTAAAGCGCTCTGATACCTCCGGGTCTAGCCAGCGCTATATAAAACCTTTAAAATAAATAAATAAATAGCATCCACATCCTCTGTTTTCGCTTTATGCATTACAGATTTATCTTATTCATTGCAAAAGAAACATTCTCTCTTCCAGGAATTTTATTTGGAATTGCCAAGAATGGGCTGTCAGATAGATCTGCATCACCTTGTTTTCTTTTCTGACCCCGTTACAGCTTTAGATTGTACATTGTTAAAACACCACCCTGCATTGTTAGTCCTTAATGTCTGCTCAATTCCAGAATCGTCATGAAGCCGTTCTAGTTTGATATTCAGAGGTATGCATTCTAATTCTTTAACTTTATTTAGGTTATGGTATAACACACTATATCCTGACCCATAATGTTTGCGTGCAGCATTTACTGGGAAAATAAGTCTTTCTTGTGTGCTTTCTTGACGAAGAACATGGATGGACCAGTTTGTTGCAACATCATCATGCTGGACAGCTTGACCATTGGTTGTTGGTGTTGCAATAAGGTATTGTTTTGACATGTTACTCATTTTCAAGCATTACAGAACATATGTTGAAGCTGAAAACAAAATAAAGGTATATATTAGTTGATAATACATATTAATAAAAGTTAATATATGCCAATAAGTATAAATATATACACCAAATATATAGCAGATTTGAATTTTAAAGATTTCTACATGATTTTGGGGGCCAATTTGGATTTATATTTGTCGTCACAGTCTAGAGCCAACGTGGGCATGTAAATGACATGCATTTGACATGCATTGACCTGTACACATGAACTTTTTTGCCAAATTTGACGCAAATCGAAAGATTTAAAATCATTTTTTGTTATTTGTTGGCCATCTTGGATTTCAATTAGACTATATGACATCATAGGCAATATCCACTTGGGGTGTTCCTCTTTTATGATTACTATTACAGAGATGAATATCTGTACCAGCTTTCAGCTCTATCACAAGGAGAACAATATTTCAGTCTAACAGTTATGCTATACTTGTATATATTTTAAACTGTGTTATTTTATACCACATTAGTGCTCGGGTCCTTAGGCGAGATTTACATCGCCTACAGGGTCCCAGTTCGCTTCTGTTCACCGGCGCAGCCAATCTTGGCGCTGACGACCGGCACGCAGAGGGACAGCCGCCATCTTGGGGGAGGCAGGGGAGCGGTCCAGCTTCTGGCCGCCTCCCGCCCTCCCGTGTTTACTTAAGGCGCGCTTCTTACAGTCGAGTTCAGACTGATTTCTTACTTCCCCTGAGGCGGAAAGCCGGGGGCGCTATCCTCTGTTATTTACCGTGCCTCCTGCACTCTTTTGGTGATTTGATTTTAAATACTTGTATATATTTTAAACTGTGTTATTTTATACCACATTAGTGCTCGGGTCCTTAGGCGAGATTTACATCGCCTACAGGGTCCCAGTTCGCTTCTGTTCACCGGCGCAGCAAATCTTGGCGCTGACGACCGGCACGCAGAGGGACAGCCGCCATCTTGGGGAAGGCAGGGGAGCGGTCCAGCTTCTGGCCGCCTCCCACCCTCCTCATGTATAACAACAGATGGTCTTCCCGTCCGCGCAGCGGGCGGGCGCGCCGATGGTGCGCCGAAGGCGCGCCTAAGGCAAGCCCGTCTGCGCCCGTCCGCGCCTGGCCCGTGCCCAGTGCCGGTCCCCCTGTCTGTTCCTCGACTGCTCCCAGGGTAAGTTGGTCCAGAAATCAACTATTACAAATGAGACCCACGGTATGCATTGGGTTCCCTACCTGCTGTCCTAGCAATTTGGAACACGCTTCTTATCATTGTTCTCACGTTCACACTACCGCCAGTGAGTAAACGTCCACCCCATTGCTATAACATACATACACGTATCTCCCAAACGTTACCGCTGAAAACTGCTTTGGTTAATTGCCGCTCGCTTCCACGCCATGCTGGCGAGATATGGTCTTCCCTTACTTCTGATGCCTGGGATGTATTGTTTCTCACGGAAACATGGCTGAAGGACTCCTCTAATCCTGATATTCTCTTAGCTGTCCCCCCTGGCTACCTTCTGAATGGTTGTCATCGTGAAGATGGTCAAATGGGGGGGGGCTTGCCATTATTCTGAAAAACCATTTTAAACTGATTACTAGTAAATTGGGGAATCTTGGCAAGATTGAAGCTTTGTATTTTACCATTGCTGATTCAGCAGCCGTTATTCTAGCTGGGATTTTAGTATATAACCCCCCCACGGCAACGATAGCCTCCCTTACCTCTTTGGTTCATGTGATTGCAGACCTATCCCTCAAACATTCCCACTTTATGGTACTGGGTGATTTTAATCTGCATGTGGACAATCCACTGTGTAGGCAGGCCACCCAGTTCCTTGATACTATGAAGAGCTTGAATCTCCATCAATTAGTGCAGGGCCCTACTCATGTAGCTGGTCACACTTTGGACCTGATTTTCACAGGGAATCTGGATATCAGGCTTCAGCCACTCCTCCCCCTTACCTGGTCAGATCACTTTCTTCTCCCTTTTGATCTCGCCCTTACTATGGCACCCATGCCTATTGCCCTTAATAAGGAGTTTGGGAGAAAATGGCACAATGTTACTTGCGCCACCCTAAGCCCATTGCTCCCCGATCTTATGGTTTCCATGACTGACAATACTGATGAAAGGCTCTCAAAGTTTAATTCTTCTTTGTTGCTTGCCATTGATTCCATTGCTCCTCTTCAACCTATCACTTCCGCCAGATCTCATCCGTCAGCTCCTTGGTTTTCCTCGACCCTTCGGGAGGAAAAGAGCCGATGTAAAAAATTAGAACGTCAATGGCGGAAAGATTATGACCCAAATGCCAAATCTGTCTATAAAATCGCCCTAAGTAAATTCCTCAACCTTAAACGATCTACAATGAGAGATTTTTTCTCTTTACAAATTGAGACATCCAAGAATTCCTCTAAATCTCTGTTTAAAATTGTAAAAGATTTTACTCATCCTTCCGCCCTATCCTCTCAGATTGTGGCCAGTCAAGCCCTTTGCAATGGTCTGTCCGACCATTTCCAGGAGAAAATCTTGACTATCAGATCGGCATTTCCCTTGGAGGGATCCTTCCTGACTTCCAGAGAGGTAGAGTCGGGCACTTCCTCTTTTATTTCCTTTAAGGAGCTGACCTGTGAGTCCTCATTACAATTAATCACCCATTGTAAATCTGGCTCTCCTCTCGACCTTGTTCCTGCTAAAATGATGGGAATATTAGCTCCTGTGCTGATCAATCCCCTCCTTTCTATCTGGAACTCCTCTCTTGAATCAGGTCAATTTCCCATGTTGTGGAAGGAGGCGATGCTAGTTCCTATTTTGAAAAAGGCGAACGCTGATCCTTCCCAATTTAATAACTATCGCCCGATCTCCCTTCTGCCTAATTCGGCTAAGATTCTGGGGAAAGCGGTGCAACTCCAACTGGCAGATTATCTGGAGACTAGCCGGCTACTCCATGACTCCCAATCAGGATTTAGGACGGGTTACAGTACAGAGACAGCTCTCTTGGAGGTCTCTGAGACAATCAGAGAGTGCGTGGACAGGGGCGAGGAAGCTATGTTAGTCCTCCTCGACCTGTCCGCGGCCTTTGATACTGTCTCACATGAAATACTACTGGCTCGTCTTAGTCATGCGGGAATTGGGGGCATGGTGCTGGCATGGCTTGCCTCGTTTCTGAAAGACCGCTCTCAGAGGGTTTTCCTCAGACCTTTCAAATCAGTGGCTCAGCCTCTTCTTTGTGGTGTCCCCCAGGGCTCGGCCCTGAGCCCATTGTTGTTTAATGTTTATCTGGCCCCTCTGGCTAATGTGGTGGAATCTTGGGCTGTCAGGGTGATCTCTTACGCTGATGATACACAGCTTGTATTCTCATTTAAGGATCACTCTGACCCTGGGTTTACCAACTTCCGCCAATGTCTGAATAATATATGCACTTGGATGACTACCAACCATCTTAGACTTAATACAGACAAGACGGAGGTAATGTTCTTTAATCAGAGAACTACCATTTCCCCGAGCCTCTGGTGGCCGACTGTGCTTGACCCCCCGCCTATTCCTGCCTCCACGGTCCGCAACCTAGGCTTTCAGTTTGATAACACCCTCTCCTGTATCCCCCACATTAATAAAACCACCGCCGCCTGCTTTGCGAAACTGAGTATGATGAGAAAGATCTTTCCTTACCTCCCTTTAAATGCTCGTAGAACTGTGGTCCAGGCGTTAATCACCTCTCACCTGGACTACGCTAATAGTCTCTATGCCGGTGCCCCTATGTACCAGATTGAACGCCTGCAGATTGTGCAGAACGCCGCGGCCAGACTCATCGGCAACATCCCCTATCGTCAATCAGTAGCATCTTACCGTAAAAAACTTCATTGGCTTCCTGTCACTCGTCGTATCCACTTCAAGATTTTAACATTTGCTTTTCGAGCCCTGAATAATTCTGGTCCTGACTATTTGAAAAAGCGGATTGTCCTCTCTCATTCTATCAGATCTCTTCGATCTAATAGCCTTCGTCTTCTGGTTGTTCCTCGCTTCCGTCTCTCTAGGATGGGCGGAAGAGCATTCGGAGTTCTGACGGCCAGACTCTGGAATAAACTTCCCTTGGATTTAAGATTTGCTCCTACTGAATCTGTTTTCCGCCGCAAACTTAAGACATGGCTGTTCTCCTCTTAATTGTTCTGTTTTTTTGGTTTGTTTCTTTTCTGAATTTCAGTCGTTAGCGCCGGGACACCCCCTCGGGGGTAGCCGAGAGCTCTATAAATTTCTTAAATAAATAAATAAAATACCAATAGTCCAAGGTAGTGGTCTATGAGACAGGATGCTGTTCCCTATTCAATGTCCGCCCTCAATATGTTCAAGGCCATTGGAATTATGCAGTGGGAGTGTGCCAGATTATGCTGCAGGGTTGACTAAATTGTGCAGCAAGAAAAGGAGAATTATGCGCTTAGTGTGGTACATTTTCTGATCTATTACTTTTCATTAGTTTGTCGTTTTCCACACTTGTTAACACTCCCTGGGCATATATTACATTATAACAATTCTCAACAGAATGGTGAGCAGTCAACCTTTGCGAATGGCCTTCCGCTGCACGAGAACAGGCGTTGCTGTGATTTTCCAAACTTTTGAACTGTTTGAGCTAGAAGCAATTTTTTTTGTTAATGCCTGCAGATAATGTGGTAGATGACTTATAATGTGGCAAATGTGGCAGATTCATAGTTATGCGAAAACCTTTACGGCTGCACAGTTGCAAAATAACAGTGGCCCTGGATATGTTCAGGTATTCCAGAGCGTTGCCCATCTTGTTAAAGGTGCCATCCAGTGTATATAAAACACATTTCTCTTTCACAGTCCGGAATCTTTCAGTTACCAACTAAACGAATATTGCATTGTTTGATGGTGTCACTTGGGATTTTGGGATGTAGTGTGACCTCATTCACTGGATGGTCCGTTGCAGATACCACTAGTGAGGCACTGCCAGTCACACAAGGAGGGACGGAGGGTTTGTTAGTTCCTGTATACACCCCCCCCCCAAGTGACTGATAAAAAGAAAATGTATGCTGTTCCTAGGGGTGACAAGGGGCAGCGGGGTAAAGAATGGGCAAGGGGGCAGGCCACGGCAGTGGTGGCTGGTTCCCATAAGGTGCTAGGTAGAGTAAAGATGGGCATACTCGTCCAGAGATAGCTCCTATAAGGAGCAAGGACCCTCACACATCCCGAGGGGTGTCCTGCTTCATCATAGTGTAACTGCAACAAATGGTGGGCGGAATGCTGAATGATTCAAACATTCTTCCCCAAGTCAAGAGATCTGGGTTACATCCATCATTATTTTGCCCACTACGCCACCCCAGTTTTGACCCAGCCATTTGCAAATCAGTCTTGACTCTCTGCCTCATGGGAACAGTCCAGCCCGAACTGCCAAACCGGGTCCACCCTGGACCGGAAAGAAACATCCAGGGACCGGTTTCGGGGTATGTCACCATTCATCAGCCAGGCTATCTTGAATCCAGTGGCACAGTGGGCAAGGGACCCACGTCTGGGTATACCCATCGCACGTAGGGCAAAAAGTGTAACTGCAACAAATGATGGACGGAATGCTGAATGATTCAAACATTCTCCCCCAGCCAAGAGATCTAGGTAAAATCCATTGTTCTTTTGCCCACTAAGCCACTCCAGTTTGGGCAAATCAGTCTTGACCCTGTGCCTCATGGGAACAGTCAAGACCGAACTGCCAAGCCAGGTCCTCCCTGTACCCGGAAGAAGCATCCTGTGAGCTAAAGAATGATGATGGATTCAACCCAGATCTGTGAGTGTTTGAAAAGTTTCAGCACTCCGTCCATCATCTCCTTGTGTTTGCTTTGTTGGCCCTAAGTTGGCAGGTTATGCCCAGACGTGAGTCCTTTGCTCACTTTGCCACTGGATTCAAGCTAGCCTGGCTGATGGAGGGTGTTTCCCCGAAACCGGTCCCAGGATGCTTTTTTTCCGGTCCCGGGAAGACCTGGCTTAGCAGTTCGGGCTGGACTGTTCCTATGAGGCACAGGGTCAAGTCTGATTTGTATATAGCTGTGTCTGAACTGGGGTGGCGAAGTGAGCTAAAGAATGATGATTGATTCAACCTAGATGTGTGACTAGAGGTGAGTGTTTGAAAAGTTTCAGCCCTCTGTCAATCTCCTTGTGTTTGCTTTGTTAGCTCTAAGTTGGCTTGGTATGCCCAGACGTGGGTCCCTTGCTCTCTTTGCCACTGGATTCAAGCTAACCTAGCTGACGAGGGGTGTTACCCAACGGGGAGAGATGTGACCTCAAGAACTGGTGCCCCATCTCTCTCCGGAATGTAGACTACAAGATCCTGGCAAAGATATTAGTAAATAGACTGAAGGGCGCCATGGGAGAGTTAGTTCACCCAGACCAAACCTGCAGGCCTCCGGGGCGCAGGGGCTCAGATAGCCTGGCACTGATCAGGGACACGATCCAGTAAATCTAAGACCGCAAGATTCGGGCTGCCTGGTCTGTCTAGATCAGGAGAAGGTATTCGACCGCGTTTCCTATGAGTTCATGAAGAGGGTACTACACGGGTTTGTGCTGGGGGAGCTGTTCAGCGGTTACGTTAAAGTAATGTATAAAGACATCTTCAGTTCAGTCATTGTTAATCGTTGTAAAACAGACCCCTTTCCTATAAGGTCTGGGGTAAGACAAGGCAGCCTGTTCTCGCCAACTCTGTTTGTTATGGTTATAGAGCTACTCGCTGAGTACAGATGGAAGAACCCGAACATCAGAGGGACCCCGACACCTGGCGACACGAAGAAGGTCAAGTGATTGCTGTACATGGACAACGTCACCCTTTGGCAAGGCATCAGGGGCGAAAATCAACCTGGACAAGTCACAGGCGAAACTCTTCGGACAATGAGACCTCTGCAATGAGCCTCTTCCCCATCTAGACAGGAATGATGAAGAACCTCAGTATCTGGTTTGGAAGCCCAGGGGCAGCTGGGAAGAGCTGGAATGAACGCCTGGCCAAGGGATGCAAAAACTGGGTCTTTGGCGTCTGAGAAACTTGAGCATTGAAGGGAATGCTATGGTGCTCAGGAACGAGGCACAGCCTGTGCTGAAGTATGTGACACAGGCCTGGCCACTCCAAGCCAACGTAGCATGGGCCATCAACAGCATGGTGTTCCATTTTGTCTGGCAGTCAAAGATGGACAGGGTGAAAAGGTCAGTCATGCACAAGGAGCACCGCAAAGGAGGGCAAGGCAGTCCCAGACAACTCTACAGCCCTCAGGCCTTCTTTGTGTGTGGCTGCGTCCGAAAAACCCTGTCAAATGTCAACAAGGACCACTCTGCCTACAAGGTGTTCTGCTTTTTCCTCCTCCCGGTGTGGAGACGGCTGAGATGGTATAAGTGGGAGAATGCTGTGACATTAAACTGGGACCTCCCATGGTACTGCAGGGAGGTAAAAACGTTTGTGGAGGAATTTGGGCTGAACTGTGTTACTCCTAGCTTTCGGAAGCCCAGGAAAATCCACAAACCTATCAGGACCAGGGACATCATGGAACCAGTGAGCGGCCTGCCACCGGCATCTGCAATGCATGTGTGGGGAAATGTATCCTCCCCAATTCTGACCAAACGACACAAAGACATTGCATGGATGGCCGTGAAGGGGGGTCTTCCAGTGAGGTCATTCATGCCCAGCAGAGGCCTGTGCCTGCAAAGGAACTGCCCAATGGGATGCCCCGCAGAGATATCTGCACACCATCTTTTCTGGGCCTGCCCCTTTGCCCAGAGACTATGGGCTGCCTTACGACAAGAACTGGAATCCCCCAAACCACTGCAAGAACATTACGCACCAATCCATGCTGTATGGGCTGTTTCCAGGGACACACATAGAGGAAGCTATCCAGGGGTGCTGGAGACACTTCTTTTGTTTGAAGGACATTCTCCTGTATGCCAAGACCATGTCTTGTCACCATGGAAGCATGCCGCAGGATGGTGCACAGTCTGCTAAGAGACTACGCAGCCATGGACAAAAAGGAGTGTGAGGAGGAGGAATAACTGTAGAACAAATCCCTCTTTCATCACTGCACTCTTTCAAATGGCGGCCTAATTAAAAACTTAACTAACCCGCGTATTGCAAATAATTCTGAAATCCCAAACTGAAAGAATATAAATGTTAAATTGGAATTTGAACAAAGTGAGGTACCACTTCCTTCAAAACTATATATCGCAACTTGTAAGCACTTAATAAAAGTTTTTGCCCCCTGAAAAAAACTGTCCCAGGATGCTTGTTTCCAGGGAAGACATGGCTTGGCAGTTTGGGCTGGACTGTTCCCATGAGGCACAGGGTCAAGACTGATTTGCATGTAGCTGTGTCTGAACTGGGGTGATAAATTGTGAGCTACAGAATGATGATGGATTCAGCCCAGATCTGTGACTGGGGGTGAGTGTTTGAAAAGCTTCAGCACTCCGTCCATCATCTCCTTGTGTTTGCTATGCTTCATCACAGGGCAGCTTCTCGTTGGGCCGGCGCTGCAATGCCCAACGGGCCCCGGGGGTTCTTTACCGGATATCTTCTCGGGTTGCCGTCGCTAAGCTGGATCATATAGATATGAGGGTGCCTTTATAAAGTTAGTAAAAGTGGGATAGTGAATGTGCAGTAAAAATGGCTTCTTGATCTCCAACCCTTTTTTCGAGGAGTACCTGGGCCATGATTAAAAACCGACTAGAGAGTCATGTACTGATATGGAGAAGATTAAACCCATGTCATTCCTAGTGAGTTGTGGAGGGGGTCAACATGTTTCTTGCCTCAAAATTGTCCCAAGGGGATCTAGGCAATTCTTCAAGACCGTCAAAGTCCTCGTCTACTCTAAAGGGGCTGCATGTGGTGTTCCGCCTTTAGGAACTATGTGTCACGTCCCCTTAAGTATGGATTCTGTAGTAATACTGAAAGTGTAAAAGAAATGTGAAAGAACTATTACCGGAGTTATAGGTATACCTTCTGGAAAATAATGCTCCTAGAAGGGTGAGATGGAGTTGCCTCTACTGGGACGTGATGAGATGGAGAAGCTCGCTAAATATTGCTAGTAGGAACCACTGTGGTCCTTGCGGTGCCAGAGTCAGAACCTACCCTCAGAGCGTCCGTCCCTGGTTTACTAGTGAGGCACTCATACTTTTCTTCAACCTGTTTTGCAACAGTTACCCATTGCTTCCTCTCTAGGCCTACGCCCCTGAGAAACTAGAGCCCATTGCTGCAACCTAATGTGGTTAGTGCTCGAGAGGGGAGGGGAGAGCCTCACAAATCATGTGTTTGATGTTAATATTAAGAGAGTGATTGTGCTATGGTTTCCATATTGTGCTACACCTCCGCTATCACTCCCACAGTTTAGTGGTGCAGTGAGAGAAGAAATTGTCTCGTATTATTTCGCCCTAGGTTTCATTGCTGTCAGTACAAGATTGGTATGTGAGCTAGAGGTTGAAACAAGCCACAACCTGCTTGCATAATGTGACACTTGTATATCTTTGTAATCTTTGTAAAAGTCTATCCTCGCTTTTCTTCTTTCTCCTCTAGTTGCCCTCCCTCTCTTCTTATGTCTTCACATTCCTCTCTTTTCAACCAAGCGTATTTCCCTGGGTGCTTTCTCTGTGCTAATTCATTCTCAGCAAACTTGCTCTTCCTGTTTTTCCCACTTACATCTTGATCTCTCACTATTCAGTCTTCCTGTCGTCTTTCCTTTCCAGAGTCTCCACCCCTTTTCTATTTCATGCTCCTCTGTTTCCCTTTGTCTTGGTCCTTCTCCAACCAGAGGCTCCTACTTAATTTCCCATGTCTACCACTAGATACTTTTTCAACTCTCTCCCCCTTCACCATGACAGTTCTTCTCTAAGCTGCACTACCTCTATGACTTCTCTTCATTGATCGTTTTGCTCTGCCTGCTTATTTTCTATGACTCACTATAGCTCATGAGCTGTTCCTGTAACATCTGCATGTTACCATCCGGGCAGCATGTGTTCAGAACTGGAGCATGCTGTAGCCTATTAACAGAATTTGAAACTATGTAATCAGGCTGTTTCCCAACAACCCCATAGTTTCTGCGGTTGCCTACATAACGTTTTGGCTGTTTTCACAGACCGCATTGTAACAAACATTTTAACATGTACTTAATGTACACTGCTTGGGAATACTCAAAGGAATATTCCTTTACCATAGACTTGTATATAATGATAATAAACGAAAATGTTCTAAAATATAATCTGTTGAAAAATGTTTCATTCCTGTTTAGGAATAAATAGTTTTTTGTATTTTTCTCTTGTAGTGCTTTTGTTTTGAAGAGCAGAGACTCAACCCACATGAAGAGGTTGACATGCCAGTATTCTTTTTCATCGATCCGGAGTTCGCAGAAGATCCAAGAATGGCCAGGGTTGACACTATCACTCTTTCTTATACCTTTTTTGAGGCAAAAGAAGGTACTATGTTGCCACTTCCAGGATATAGTTATAACCAAATTTAGCACGGACATATGCTCCATGCATATTTGAACATTCTAGAACAAAAGGAGGATGCTACCTCTTTTCAGAATTTAAACCAGTTGTCAAGGAGGAAAACAATAAACGAAGAGAGAAATCAATGCAGCTGAAACATTTTAAAATGAAGTTGGGTTTGAAACACAGTCTTTGATATTAAAAACTGGTATAAGACAATTTAGTTTGTACAGACTACCTTTTAATCCTGAGGCAATCATAAATTCACGGTGTAGCTGAATGAAGCATGGCGGGAAGTGAATAACAAATACAAAGAAATTTAAGAGATAGGATTATTTTTTTCCTACTGTTGGGTCTTAGACGGTCATGACAGGTATGATGCTTATGTTCGTTAATTGGCTGTGTTTTGTTTTAAATGTTGGTTTTTAGTCCTGGCAGATGCTTCCTGTGAGAGGTGCTGTTGGCATCACTTCTAGTATATGGAATATGGATCTGTCACAAATGACATGGAGTCTACCTGATTTCTTATATAACTCTTTTATCCTGTCGGCATGGAAAAAACTGTGAAGGCAATAATTAATATAAATACTGACTCTAAGTTGCGTATGGCTCATTTTTTACTTTATCGTACAATTTGGGCACCAATGAGAATTTGCCTAGCTTAAGTGAAGGTAAGTTTCAATTCTGTTGAGGACACGGATGCGAGGATTATGCTTTTAACAGATGCCATAAAAACATTAAAAAATGTATTTTCCCATGAACACCTGGAAAACAACAAAGCTCATAAGTCCTTCCTCAGTCTCCACAACCAGATCCCAGTATTGTCCTCTGTTGCTGCTCCTTCCCCCTCTTTCTTCTCTTGAATCTAAGGTTTCATTCATCTCACACATCTTGTTTTGCTCCGTGAGTCCCTGCAAAGATATGTAATGTTAGTGCCCAGCACACCACCTTTGTGAACAAAGAGTACCAGTCGAGAATCCTTTAATAATTCCTACAGAAAAGCACTTCTTTATAAAGGCAATACCGACATTACAATTGGTTGAAACAACCTGTTGGGTACAAATAATCGACACCATCGTGAACTATAGGACAAAATCAAAGTAGTAACTTCATAACTGGGAGGGTTATGTATCATTGAACTCCGGGTGGGACAATCCTCACTTCCGTGTCCTTAATAGAATTAAAACTTTCCTTTACTTAAGGTATGCAAATTTTCTTTGTATGTCCGGACCGGAGGCAAAGATTACCCTAGTTCAAAGCTTACTCACCACCAACCAGGTGATATCCACCACCGGCTCAAAATAGAATCTCTTGAAAGTAGAGTCTGAATACCATTCCGCAGCACGCACAAGATCCTCCAGACGTAAACCCAAAGCTTTGGAAGCCATTGCCTTTCATAGTCGAATGTTCCTCAAATGTTTTGGTATCTATGCCAGCTTCTTGCGTCACCCAACAGACCCAACGGGTTATGGGTGGGGTAACAGCTGTCTAAGGGTTTCTCAGAGTAATGAGGATTTGTTTCTCCACAGGACTTCGCACCTAGTCTGTCATCTGCTCCTATGCCTTGAGGCATTGCACCACACAGAGCTTAAGAGACTGCAAAAGCTGGATAAGAAATTGTGCGAGTACTAGATTTAGTACACCTGCTGACTGTGAAAACCATCCTACCAGGTGAAAAAACACAGGCTGTTATGTCCAAAGCCCGAACATCGGACACTCTTCTACAAGAGATCAGGCAAAGTAACATGCCCAACTTGGCTGAGAGCTCTTTTCGAGATAAAAAACAATTTGGTTGCCATGACAAGAGAGGATTGAGGACTAGATTCACGTCTCAAAGGGCTGTATAATGCGTTCCGGGAGAAGGGAAAGCTGAATCCCCCAAAGTAGCCTGCAGACAGAGGGGTGTTCACCCACTGAGACCCCACTCACAAGGGCATGTCCCGCTAAGATTGTCGAGCAGAAGGTGTTAATTGATTGATACGCCAGACCTTACTCTGCAAGACTTGAGAGGAAGTTTAGAACTTGCATACTTCAGCGCCCATGGGATCCACATCCTGTCACAGACACCTACTAACCCATGTTGCCCAGGATATACTGTAATGCTTGGTAGTGCTGTTGGCCCAGGCTTTGGAGAGCAGGAACTCAGCATGGCGCGAAAGGCCTAGTTGCGTAAAGCGTTGCTTGTAATCTACCACACTATCGACGACAGAGGGCCCTCTTCCCCCAATCAGTGGGGCACTAAGTCCAGACTCCTCAGAATGTGAGGAAACTGGGGAGTTGGATTGAAGAAGAAGAACTGGAAACCACATATGAGACTGCCATGTGCAGATTATCATGACCACTTCTGCCTGCTGCAGGCGGACTTAAGCAGACGCCCGAGTGGTCGACAAGGGAGGAAACGCATAACCCTTTTCCAGACTCCCAGCCTGGAAAAACATGTCCATTGGTTCCGCCTGAGGATTCGGTCTCCAACTGCAGAGCCGTGGTAACTGGTGGTCAAGGCGGGATGCGAACGGATCGATCAAGAAAGTTCCCTGTTGTTCCCAGCGTGTGCAAGACCTGAGTATCAAGCTTCCATTTGCTAGAATCGTTGAGGTGCCAAGAGTGCCAGCCCGATACCTGGTTTGCCCAGCCACGCAGGTACTCAATGACAGAAACTTGATTCTCTAGACCGAAATTCCAGATTTTGTTCATCTCTGCAAGGATGTGAGACATAATGCCTCCCAGGCGATTGATATAACGCACTGCTGATATTTTGTCCATCTGTAGAAGGACCGATGACTGAACTTTGTCCTTGGTCCAAAATCGAACCGCAAACAACCCTGCCAGGAAGGAGCTCCAAACAAAACTTTGTTTGCGTGAGGACCAACTGCCTCCTGTGGAGAATTTCCCACACCCAGCCTGATCTGCTGGCATCCAACTCTATTACCAAATCTGGAGCGGAACCGAAGATTGCTCTGTCGTTTCACGCCTTAATGTGTGTAGGCCACCATTCCATCTCCTCTTTGGCTTCACTGCGAGACGGATTGCACATTTGTAAGGCCTTTCCTCAGGTGGTGTGCCATGAGGCGCTGTAGGGCCTGATAATGCAGGCGACCTGAGAAGAAAGCTAGACTTGATGGAGAGAGCAGTACCACCAATTGGGCAGTCTGCCTAGGGAATGTGTGATACTTGGCCAACGTCTGACGAAGCTCATGCTGGATCTTTGCCATCTGTCGAGAGAGAAGGTTCAGGGACGCCAATGTTAAATTGACGATGAAACCTAAGAAGGTCGCATTATAGTACGGACCAAAAGGGATTTCTTTTTGTTGATCACAAAACCCAGCCCCTGCAATAGATTGAGCGCCATCTGGAGATGTGACATCAGTTTTCTGGGACACTAAGCCAGAAGGAGAATGTTGTCCAGATAGACAATGCACTTGATTCCCTGGGATCTGAGGAACACTATTTCTGGTTTGAAGACCTTTGAGAAGCACCAGGGGCTGACAACAGGCCAAAAGGAAGAGTAACTGTTCGACTTGGCCCTTTTTGCAGGGTTATCCCAAAACCTTTTGCTTCTTCCTCCTATTTTTTCCTGACCTGTTGTTGTTGGCTATAGGACTCTGGGCATTTTACCACTGCTAATCAGTGCTAAAGTGCATATGCTCTCTGTGTAAATTGTGGGCATGATTGGTTATTCATGATTGGCATATTTGATTTACTGGTAAGTCCCTAGTAAAGTGCACTGAGTGTGCCACGGCCTGTAAATTAAATGCAAATAGTGGGCCTGAAGCCCTGATTGTGCTACCCACATGAGTATCCCTGAAAAGGTAACTCAGACCTGCCACTACAGTGTCTGTGCAGAATTGTGACTGCCACGTCGACTTGGCTAGTGCACCAACTTGCCAGTCCCTAATCTTCGCTTTTCTCACTTATAAGTCACTCCTAAAGTAGGCCCAAGGTACCTCTCTGCGCAGGGTACTGTGTATGTAAAAGGTAGGACATGTAATGGTGTGTGTGACATGTCCTGGGAATGAATTACGGTGCAATTTGTTTTTCACTACGGAAAGGCTATCTGTCCCGTAGGATAGAATGGTAGTGTATTTATAACATCTTATACATTTAAATTCCCATTGGGACCAGGCATACTAAATAGAATTTAGTATGCCTGGACTCAGAATATAAATATGCATCTTTTAGTAAAGATCATTTTTATATTGTGTGTTGGAAAATACCACTCTTAGAAAGTTGGTATTTTCTTGCTTAGTCATCCTTTGTGCCTCTGCTGATTTGTGGATTGACTGTCTGGCTTTGGAGTTACAGGGGCTGGGTATGTACATTCTCTCAGACAGCCGCCGGGGAGGCGGAGGGGGGGCAGTTGATGTGTGTACTGATTTTCCTGAATGAGTCAGGGCTAGGCTGAATAGACCTAGGCTGCATTCAGAGTTGTGGGAGGAGTTTTCACTGGCACCTAAATTGGCCTGGTCTATATTTAGAGTAATGGGCGGAGATTTTCCTTGCACCTGAATAAGGCCTGTTTCCCTTGCGCATTGCTGTCTCCGCCTCCTGTGGTCACGCTGCAGGACAGAACTGGTTTGGACTGGGCTCAGAGACCCTTTCACAAAGATAACAAAGGTATTTTGGGGTATAAGTATTAGACCTAAAACCACAGACATTTGGACTACTTCTGTACTCAAGAGAAACCTCTGCCAAGGAGAAAGGCTGAAGAGCTGTGAGGAGGAGTACTGCCCCTTTGCTGTGTGGGATTGGCCTGCAGTAGCTGTTTTTGCCAGGGAGAGGACAACGACTGGAACTTTGCTTTGAAGCTCATTGAAGAAGATCTACAAGGGTCTGAAGTGTGCTGGCCCCCTGTTTTGAAATCTCAGGGACACAAAGACTTCACCCCAAGCTGCCCGAACCCTCTTGCTCAGTGTTCTGAGCGGCCAGGAGGTTCCTATTCCAGTTTTGGGCCTCTGGAGTCTGTTCCTGGGAGCTGGAAGAAACCTAAGTGAAGCAAGAAAACCTATTTCCGACGACGCTGTGACGCAGCTGCGACCTGCACTGGGGTATCGCTCATGTAGTGAATGATGCACCACCCGGCCTGCACCGCAACTCTGATGCCTGCAGTTATGCCCGTGCCCGACGCCAGCGCTCGCATGGCCAGCGCCTGCTTGCTTTTATCGCAGCACCGATAACCGTTAAGGGTGACTCACAAACTCATCAACTTCGCATCGTCACCGCAGCTGTGTTCCCTTGTCCTGGATATCACATGTCACCTCCGCGTACACGACGCCTCGCCTCCCCCATGACAGCCAGGGAGCCGACCTCGGCAACGACGCCTCACCTCCACGACGCTGTGCATCGTCATAGACTTAGTTTCCAAGGTACTGTTTGTTTGGGGGTCCGTATGATTCCGTGCCCCACGCTGTCGGTGCCATACGTTTGATTTATTTCTGTCACAGCGTCGCAATAGCCCAGGTGGAGCTATTTGTTTTCTACAATCTTTATTTTTGCAATAACTGTCCTAAAGTTATATCTTATTACCTGTATGTTGGATTTTTGTTGTTTTGGTCTTGTTGAATTTAGATAAAGATTCTTTATTGTTGTAAACTGGTGTGGTGTCCATTCGTGGTGTTATCACTGCATTACTGTGTGTTTTGAGTACAAATACTTTACACATTGCCTTTGGGATAAGTCTGTCTGCTCGTGCCATGCTACCAGGGGGTTAGCAGGAGTTATCTAAAGTGTGTATCCCCCTTACCCTGACTGCAAGCAAGGGTCCCTATTTGGACAAAGGTATCTACCCCTGCCAATTAGAGACCTCCATTTCTAACAGTCCCGAAATCGAAGGTCTAGGAACACCAAAGGAACTTCAGAAAAGGTCAGTGAGTGGGAAGCACTGGGACAGTTGGGCATGCATCCTTCAGGTCCAGGCGTACCATCCAATCAGACAGAAGCAACACATCCCTGAGGAGGTAGATGCTCTCCATTTTGAAGTGGTGGTATACAAGCCACTCAAAGTCCAGAGGGTGATTACCGGACTGTGGCCCTGTCAGACTTATCGACAAGAAAAAGGTTGCTGAGAAACCCGCTGGGGTGTGTCTCTGAGCGACAGATTATCCCTTTGTAGAGGAGAGCCTGGACCTAGTACACTCCCTCACTATGTGCGCAGACAGGCGTTTTATAAGACCCACCAGGCCATTCACTGCCCTATAAATTGAGGAATATCCAGCCTCGTAAAAGTTCTCGTCCCACTGGAGGAAGGACAGAGACTTCTCCACATAAGTGGTTTGAGGAAACTGCATTTTAATAATAGCGAGGCATCTAGAAAGGCAGATCTGAAGGGGTGGGGCTAAGGTTGCCCTGGTGAAACAGGCCATGTCTGAACTGGGGTGTCTTGGTGAGCAAAATAACTATGGATTAAACCCAGATCTGTGACTGGGGGTGAATGTGTTGCCATTGTGCAACATTCTGTCCATCATCTTGTGTATTTTGCTGTTCACCCTATGTGGGAAGGGTATGCCCAGACGTGGGTCCCGTGCTCACTACGCCACTGGAGTCAAGCTATCCTAGCTGAAGACGGCTGATAGCCAGAAACCGGTCCTAGGATGCTTGATTCCGGTCCAGGGACATGGCTTGACAGTTTGGTCTGGACTGTTCCCATGAGGCACAGGGTCAAGATTGATTTGTATATGGCCATGTCTGAACTGGGGTGGCTTGGTGAGCAAAATAACGATGGATTAAACCCAGATCTGTGACTGGGGGTGAATGTTTTGCCATTGTGCAACATTCCGTCCATCATCTTGTGTGTTTTGCTGATGAAACACACTCAAGTGTGTATGGAATTTAAGCTGGGAGGGAGGCCAGGCTATGTGGGTGGCCAAAGGCACACTATTATGATGGCACAAGCCCTGGGGACACCAACACCCTTACCATGACAGGGTGAACAACTGCCTGGGACTATCTCCCCTCCACTGGCTCTAAGAAGCCTTGCTTAGTACAGACTCCGCAGGGTGTCTAATTGCACAACTCCACAGTACAGACCCCGATCAGGCTGTCAAAATAGGAACATTTAGGGAATTACTGACCCAGAAATATTCAAGGCGTTACCCTGGGCAGCGAAGCTCCTTCACTATAAGGCTCCGACAACGTGCATGGCACTCCCAAACCAGGGAGACACACACCACGGATCCAGAGTGTCACCTGACAACAGCAACCTCTAGGGGTGTCTATAATGCACCGGTTTACACATAAGCGGGGCTAGGCCGTGTAAGGAGCACAGAAGAGTTCCCACAGCCACCAGAGGGAATATGTTGAGGAAGCACACATCACCACCAATATTACAATAAAAGCCAAAGTAGGAAGGAAAAACAAATCACCATGCACAAAACACTATGTAGTAATGGGTGATAACTGTGAGTGCGTGAGCGCAGCTGAAGGCAACTGACTAGCGCAAACATTTGAAGACCATATCTCATAAAACGGCAACACTCTCACAATAAAGTCAAGTGAAAGCAAACCGCACTTTACTGGCTGCTGAGTAGTGAAGAGAGAGGGGGAAGGAGCAGTAACAGAGGACTATATTGGAACCTGGTCATGGAGACTGACTAAGGGCTTATGAGCTTTGTTGTTTCCCTGGTGTTCATGAGAAAATTAGTATTTTTGATGTTTTAATGGCTTGTTGATATTAAAGCAAAGAAGAAAAGCATAATTCTCGTCTCCGGTCCTGACAAAGAATTCACTTCTCCACAATACACCCACGCACATGTTTGGTAACACTTTTTGGTGTCTTGCTGTAGAAGAGATATTCTCTTCACCAGTCCTCTCTGTGCTGGACGCTTCTCCCCCTACAGTGGACACAATGGAAGAAAGATTTTGAAATTTACCTTGCTGCTATTGACTGTGATGTTTTTATCAACAAAAGAAAAAAGTAAGGTTAATTCACAATATGAGGCCAGAAGGGAGGGCCATTATTTTTAAGATCTGCTGTTTAACTCACAAAGCTCTACATGATAAAGGGCCGACCTATTTATCATCGAAGCTCACTCGCTATTTCCCCTCCAGATTCTTAAAACCAGGCGACAAAGCTCTGCTTGAGTTCCAGGTCAGGAGGCAGGTTGTTTCCCTTCATTGCTCCCTTCTATTGGAATAACTTGTCATTGCAATTACGTATCATTGAGGACCACCTCAGGAAATTACCCAAGACTCACTTATTTTAAAGGTAGCACCCTTTTATCTGCGGTCTTGGTTTCGCGCTGATATACTCCTCCGGGGGTGATTTGTGCACGTAATAAATTAACATGACATAACATTCTCAAAACAAGCAATACAAAAGTGTGTGTTGGTGAAGAAACGATGCAGTTGATACTGGAGACAATTGTTGCTACTTAAAGGACAAGATTATTGGAGAACAATAAATTGAGAAAACAAATAAGAAGCTCAGGATACTTTGATATCTACAGATTATTCTAATGTGAGTGTGCTTTAAGCATTTTTAGAGGGATTGAGCATTCAGAGATATACATGACCGAAATGCCCGACAGAAATTAAACCAAGTGGTGTAAAGAAATCAAGGCACAATGTGCCTAGACAGGGATTTTCAGTAGGTGAGTCAGGAATATAAGATGAACATCTTGCAATTCCACCTAAAAATTAATCAAAACATTTTCTGGGTAATTTGGACTTTATGTTTGAAAACCGGAACCATGTGGGAAAGGCCAACCTTTGCATAGCATGGATCTGTGTTTTAAATGGAGTTGAAAGGGCCTTTTGCTCTTGTGTTTGAGTTCGGTTCCATTGTCAAATGGACAATTTATAATAAGTACAGGGATTAAACTTGAGAACGAAGATAGTGAGGAATGTGGCTGTGCATTGACTGATGACAAATAGTGTGTGTGTGGCTAATTTCAGGATGATGCGGTAGCTGTTACAGAATTAACAATGAAGCCTCGATTTTGTAACATTTCTACAAATGGTCACATAGTATGGGTCATATACGACTCTGAGTTACCTTTCACCTTGATCAAGGACATGAAGACTTAGGGAGTTGACCATTATTCTGGATCCTCATCACCCAGAACAAGTACGTTTAAAATAAAGTTGCCAGGAATAGCCCAAATGAAGATGAAAATGTGGACGTCTTGAAACATCTACAAGGGTTTTCTGAAGCATTTAGCAAGAGTCTTGAGAAGTTAGTGGGTTTCTGCACATAATTGTCCTGGAAATAAAACGTTGTACTGGTTGTAGACAAATTGCCTTTGAGTTTAAAGCAGTAACTATGCAAATAATTAGAGAAGCTGTGTAATTTCGCTATTGTCAAACCTTTAGAGTGCTAAGAATGGTTGGCTACTGTCTCCTTGGCTTGCAAATGGAACAAGCCTCTGAGTTTGTGTGTCGACTTGCATGACTTTAGCTTCAAGGTTGATCACAAACGTTTAACCACAATAGGAGACGTTATGTGCACCTTAAAGGATGCAAACATTTTCACAAACTGACAAGTCCAGGTACCATCACATTGAGTTGTGTTAACTGGTCACCTTATGTCCATCGTAACCACAGAAGGTGCGCACATGTACAGAGGTATGCAGTTTGGTTTGATTTTTGGATTCTCCTGAGTTTTCAGAGAACCATTCTTCTGTAATGTGTGGTGTGGTGCACTTTCACAGTGATAAATTGGTGTTTGGAAACAATGCAAAAGAGCCCAATGAGCGATTCTGTGCAGTGTTTAGAATCCTAAAATATCACAATTTGACACCATCAAAGAGAAGCGTAGCATTAAGGCAAGTCCTACCCCAGGTTTGAAATATCAGCTAAAATATTTTGTTGGGTTGGAGTATTATTCCGCATTTGTGCCACACTTTGCTGAGAAAATGCCATTGTTGCACAGATTGTTTAATAAAAATAAAAATGTATGGAGTGATCAGTGCCAGTCCGCTTTTGGGAAAGTAAACTCATCCATTACCAAAAACCAACTTCTCAATCCTTTTGCTACCAGAGATACCCTACATCATCATAACAGGTGTAAGCAATAATGATGCGGGGGTGGGTTTTCTCCAAATAAGAGAT
This sequence comes from Lissotriton helveticus, assembly GCF_964261635.1. Taxonomy (NCBI): domain Eukaryota; kingdom Metazoa; phylum Chordata; class Amphibia; order Caudata; family Salamandridae; genus Lissotriton; species Lissotriton helveticus. Next base: position 1,229,797,981 of record NC_136068.1, read on the forward strand.
GGTGGTAGGGAAGAAATAATTGCTTTTGCTTCCAAAATACTGTGAGGAGCTGACTCTACCTATTCCACCATTGAGAAAGATGCACTTGCATTGTGGTGGGGTCACACAGTAGTTCAGAACATATGTCTGGGTATTCCGTTTTGTTTTGAAGACTGACCATAAACTCCTGGCACCTTTGTACGTTCAGGGCCACGCCTAGAAGCGTAAAGCTGCAGTTCCATCTTCAAGAGTGTCAATATGTTATGTCACAGATAAAAATACTTTGTGGCAGATTTCTTATTGAGAATGGCAGTGATGTGCGTATCTTGTGATGGAGAGTAGGAAGATGATTTTGAATTTGTGTGGGTAGTGAGACAAGTGGATAGTGTGTTAGGGGACTTGTTAGAGAAAGGTGAGTGAAGAAAGCATTTGTAAAATGACACCATTTTGAAACAGGTGATGGCATATGTATCGCAGGGATGGCCATCAATCAGGAGATTGAACTATGAAGTTGTCTTTTTAGTTTTGAGTGATCTGTCATGTAATAGTGGGTTGCTGAGACTGTGGGTTGCTTATTGACTGCACCTGAAGGTTTGAAAGCACATGTATTGTGTTGCCTATGAGTGTCTTATTTGCATCAGCTCTAAGAAGCGAAGGATCAGACAAAATGTGTTGTCCTGTCATTGACAAAAATGTGGAGGGTTATGATAGGCACTGTAACTTTTGTGCTCACTTTTGTGTGCTCAGCAACTATCCACAGGTAATTAGTGCTGTACTGAGCACTCCTGTGGAGCCACCTATGTTGCTTTAGAATAAACTAGCCTTAGACATTACAGGACTCTGTGGTCTTGGGAGAGAAGCCCAAGTATGCTTTGGTTCTTGTAGATTGTATGTCCAAATCGCCTGAGCTAGGATTTTTGGGTAATGTTTGCACACACAATGAACTGAATCTTTAGAGAATGTGTCTGGAAGAGAGTGGTTCCCAAGCAAGCTCATAACTGGCAATGTTACCAAATTGGATTCCGAGGAGATCAGAAGTTTTTCAGACCAATTGTAACTTTCTTTGATTAATATAGTGGTTTAATAGACAGAACTTGAAAGATATGTTACGGACTAGGAGAACCATCCCACACGCGTGTCCTGGTGTAGCACCATTCATCTAGCTTAAGTCAAGAGTTCCAGGTTCCAAGTTGAACTGGATGGAACATGGATCTTTCTAAGGTAATGGCTATAACAAAGTATCTTCAGAGCAAGTATACAATGGCAGAGAGGGATGGTGTTGGCATGCTGTTGCGTGTGTAGAACTAGGTGAGAGTTACGAGATATTGGCTTGTCTTCAAGTGGGAATCCAGGTTTTCAGCACCTGTTCGGATTGTCAGGGACCAAATTGTGATAACTGAGGACGGAAAGGCCTAGAGTTTCGGTAAAGTGTCAGCTGAGCCGTGTGGAAAAGTCTTCTTGTAATTGAGTATTTTGTTCCTAGTTTTGTTATATTTGTTTTTTTAGGGAACAGATGTGTTGGGTATTTGAATGTCATGATGTTCGTGGGTATATTCTGTAAAGAAGTGTATTATCTTTTAAGTGCATTGAGTTCTGAGCTCTGGTAGTTGTTGCCTGGGCGAAATGCCAATTCTGGTGTTATGGAATATATCATCTGGAGCCAACCTAATTTCTTGGGTGCTCTGTTCTTATCACCTATCCTTCACAGAAATACATTTGTTTGTGCTTCAGGGATTGGAACCCCCCCAGCATAAGTATGTGATTTCCTGTAAATGCCCCTTTTTCAGGTATCCACTTATTTGTAAAAGGTTTCACACCTTCTTTCCTCCCCATCCCTAATTTTACAATCATCGAAAATCCTCCTCACTGCTGGAGTTTGTCCACTAAAAGTGCAGGGTTTACATCGTAAAATTCCACAAATTAAAAAAAAGACAGTTAAATGCACCAGAAATGTTGGCATGTGTACCCTTGTTGGCATCTGCATGTAATTTCCCAGTTGGCCCACCAAAATGAAGTCCAATTGGGAAACTACGGTTTGCCCATCTGTTTTTTCATTGGAGCAGTAAGACCATGTCTTGGTATTTATTATAGCTGACAAACGGACTGCTTCCTAACAACACGAGTAAGCCCTTTATATTGCTATCAGCCGATACCATGTGATGAGATAATAATCATGATCGGGCAAACCTCCAGCTTGTAAAGTCTGGGAATTTTAAAGCACCTACCCATTTGTCATACAATTATGAAAGCCCCCCACACAACCTCACACTAATGCTATATTTCAGTACTGTTATTTGGTGCACTGCTCAGAGTGAATGTTTCATTGTCACACAACACCCTAGATTGCCCTCCAAGTGTTTTACCCGGATAATAATGCATAATAGTATGCATAGTTGTGGACTTACAGTTGGGAGGACCTTTATGTGAGAATTTGAGCCTGTAATCTTTAGTAGTTCATACCGATTTGCTGCCTCTTGAATTTGTTCTTGTGCTGCCACATAGAAGGCTTACATGTACCTTTTTAAAAATATTTTCCTTTGCGACCGCCAACTATGCTAAAAGACGAATCACACCATCATAATAGGATTTGTGTTCTGCAAACTCATGTAAATATCTTTAGAGTAGCCAGTTTAATTATCTACTGACGGTTTGTTAACTTTATTCCATCAATTCTGCTTTTCAAGAAGGGACACTCTAGAAGCATGTGATTTTTGTGTTGTTTTTGTGATCAATAAAACCTTTTTTTGCACCTTGAAACAAAAGTAACGTTATCACATTTTTAGGTCTCGCTAGCATTGTAGCGCGAAAGCTCTGCCATCGCTTTGTTATTTATTGGGACTTGGAGTTACTGCTTGATGTACGATCAGCTTTTGAAGGGTTTATGTGTAGTAGAATAAATCACATTTGTGTTTTGAATGTTAATTTAAATAAATCATTTTCTCATATTTGAAGTCATATGAAATGTTTGCAAAGAAACTTTTCACATCAAATTAATAAATGTTTCATATGATATCTGGCATAACTGTATTTAAAAAATATCTGAAATTAGATGAGCTTGTCATTGTTTTCTCTCATTACCCTTTCTCCGTTGGTTGGTTCTTAAGATTCCAAATTACATTCTCCCAGTTTATAATCCTACGAACACGCTCTAAAATGTGTATAGTACTGAAGCCTCTATCTGCTATTCTTATTTCAGGTAGTTATTAGTAAGCGACGAAAAATTGTAAGTAAAGTTTATTTATTAATGACAGGTCGATTTTTTAGATTCTTTTGACAGCTAAGCCCCAGCGAAAAGATCTAATTATTTTTTCATTAGCTGCTATTTGCTTTCTCTTTTTGGAGGTTTCACTTTCTACAGACCTGTCCCAGAAACATATTTGCTTGTCTTTACATCCTCTTGAAAGCAAGAACATTGCTTGGCAGATTGTTTGATTATATCAGATTGGATAGATATGTCTTATTCCATGTTTTGCTGTCTCTTGTAACTTCCACAGAAAGGGCAAAGAAGTAGACCGTGTGTTTTTCTACTCTATAGTTCTAGTTTGAACGAGAACTGCAGCAGAGCTTTTTTTGGCATCAGTTGACTATATTCCAGTCTGCTAGGGTTCGTTCGCACTTACTCGGACTCAAGCAACTGGTGACCACCCCCACCCACTACGCCGAACACACACTCGACCCCGTCTTCTCATCCAGCAAGGACATCGCCTTCAGCCACGCCTCCGGACTACACTGGACGGACCACAGCTGCGTCCACTTCAGCTTCAAAAGGACCACGATCCACCACCAACAACAACAGGTCCCACGCAGAAGCTGGAACAAGATCACAGCCGACCAGCTCACGTCCTCCCTGAGCAAGAACCCACCCACCAGCGCAACGAACCCCAGCCAAGCGGCCACCAACCTCACCAAGTGGATCAGCGACTGCGCAGACGACCTCGCCCCCCTGAGCACCCCGCCCAGCAGACCCGGCAGCAAGAAAGCCCCATGGTTCAACGACGAACTCAAGAGCTCCAAGAAGAACTGCCGAGACCTCGAGAGAACCTGGCGCAGAGACCCAACACCGGACAACATGACTGCCCTCAAGCTCGCCACCCGAAAACACCAACAACTCATCCGTGCCACCAAGAAAACTGCTTTCAAGGAACGACTGGACTACAACGCACACAACAGCAAGGAACTCTTCAACATCGTCAAAGAGCTCTCCAACCCCAACGCCGGAAACAACGACATCATCCCTTCGCAAGACCTCTGCATCTCCCTCGCCACCTACTTCCACAACAAGATTGCGGACATACACAACAGCTTCAGCACTCAACCAACGCACGCCATGACCGGACCACCACCCCCCACCACCACCCTCCGCGCCTGGACCCCGATCAGCACCGAAGACACCGTCCGCACGATGAACTCCATCCACTCCGGATCTCCGACCGACCCCTGCCCCCACCACGTCTTCAACAAGGCCGACGCTGTCATCGCACCCCACCTGCGGGACATCATCAACACCTCCTTCGACACCGCTACCTTCCCGGAGAGCTGGAAGCACGCCGAACTCAGCGCTCTTCTCAAGAAGCCATCAGCCGACCCCACCGACCTCAAGAACTACCGCCCCATCTCGCTGCTCCCGTTCCCTGCAAAAGTCATCGAGAAGACCGTCAACAAGCAGCTGGCCGCCTTCCTCGAGACGAACGGATCCCTCGACCTCTCGCTGTCTGGCTTCCGGGCCAACCACAGCACCGAGACCGCCCTGATCGCAGCCACCGATGACATCCGAGCACTGCTCGACAACGGAGAAACAGCAGCCCTCATCCTCCTAGACCTCTCCGTGGCCTTCGACACGGTCTGCCACCGTACACTAGTACAGCATCTCAGCAACGTCGGAATCCAGGAGAAGGCACTGGAGTGGATCACCTACTTCCTCGCCGGAAGGACACAGAGAGTCCGCCTCCCACCGTTCAGATCTGAAGCCACCGAAGTCATCTGCGGCGTTCCCCAAGGCTCCTCGCTCAGCCCTACCCTCTTCAACGTCTACATGAGCCCCCTCGCAGCCATCGCACGCCAGCACAACCTCAACATCATCTCCTACGCCGATGACACCCAGCTGATCCTCTCCCTCACCAACGACCCCGCCACCGCCAGAGCCAACCTCCACGAATGGATGAAAGAGGTAGCCGAATGGATGAAGAACAGCCGCCTGAAACTGAACTCGGACAAGACGGAAGTCCTCATCCTGGGATCCTCACCCTCCGCCTGGGACGACTCCTGGTGGCCCCCCGCCCTGGGCAGCGCACCCAAACCAACAGACCACGCACGCAACCTGTGATTCATCCTGGACTCCTCCCTCTCCATGACCAGACAAGTCAATGCCGTCTCCTCGTCGTGCTTCAACATCCTGCGCATGCTACGTAAGATCTTCCGGTGGATCCCCACTGAGACCAGGAAGACGGTCACCCAGGCCCTCGTCACCAGCCGCCTGGACAACGGCAACTCCCTCTACGCCGGAACCACCGCCAAACTCCAGAAGAGACTCCAGCGGATCCAGAACGCCTCAGCACGACTCATCCTGGACATCTCCCGTCGCAGCCACATCTCCGGACACCTGAGAGACCTGCACTGGCTCCCGGTCAACAAGAGAATCACCTTCCGTCTCCTCACCCACGCACACAAAGCCCTACACAACCAAGGCCCAGGGTACCTCAACAGTCGCCTCAACTTCTACGCTCCCAAACGCCAGCTCCGATCGACCGGCCACGCCCTCGCTGCCGTCCCCCGCATCCGAAGAGCCACCACAGGGGGGCGGTCCTTCTCCTACCTCGCCGCCAAGACATGGAACTCCCTCCCGACCCACCTTCGCCTGACCCAGGACCACCTCGCCTTCAGGAAGCAACTCAAGACCTGGCTGTTCGAGCAGTAGCGGACTCCCCTCCCCTAGCGCCTTGAGACCCTCTGGGTGAGTAGTGCGCTATATAAATGATTTGATTGATTGATTGATTGACTTTCCTGATTGGTCTAGTTACACAACTGGCATTTGGATGTTCGTCATAGTGCATTCTGCTTAAAACATAAGTGGGTCTCCACTTTCTGTTAGTTGAGACGTATTACCTCCAGTAGCAGTAAAGTAACATTTTTCCTTACTTATGAAAAAACTGCTTCATTGGGCCACTACAGGAACAGAGCCATACACTTATCACATGATTTTTATTGCCATTCTTCACAATTACTTCCTTCAAAAGGAGTGCGTTATGAACGTAGTGTGTGCATTTGACATAAGAAATATTTTAATATTGACAGTGGTATACTTGCATGTGTTTTACTGTGCACAGTTAAACGTGGTTTCTCGTTTCATTCTCTGTGTAGCTTCAGTTAAAATATGTCCTTTTGCATTTTGTATTAAATATTCTTAACTCGGGCAGTTTTGCAAACTTACCCTCATGTAACTTTTGTTAGTCGTTTTCTTGTTTGTGATGTACCTAAAGGAAGGAGCAGAGCTCTACTATATCTTTACAAGGCCATTTCCTTTGGCTAACGGAGACTACATATGTAGTTTGAAATGTGCCATTGTTTGCTATTTACTAGTATTTAAGCTATTTATTATTCATGCATGATTGTTATGTTATGTTAAAATACTTGTACAGCGCATGCATTCTAATTTTCCATATGCTGTCTTGTTTTACCATTGGATGTTTTAATGTGTCATTAGTTTCATATCACTGTGACACATTTCTCTGTTTGCAAAGCTACATGACATACTGTTTCTGTAATGTGAGCCAGGCAGTACTTAATTTGTAAATAAATAAGTGCTCGTCCCTCGTCAAGAGGTCACTGCTGCTTGCACCACCCATTGCCCGTGCCAGGGCTGCCAGTGACAGTACTAACACAATTACTGCCACCACACACATACAAGTGTGACAATTGAGAATATTCGAGGCCCCCAATGCTATATGAATGGCTTGAGCAGAAGGAATCAGTCATTTTAATGCATATTGACTCAATAAACAACTGTTATGCTGATCTCTAAATTAGACAGATAGTGCCACCATATGGCAAACTGTCATAAGTGCAGGAAATTAAGTGCTGGTGTTGAACATCGGAAACCACTGGCAAAAATTAGGCACTGGAGCCAGGTCCTTCTTGGCTTCCCTTAGAGAGCAGATCCCACATTAGTCTGTTTATTTACTCTGGACTGAAGGACTTCCCTTGTTCTCCTTGAAGTTGGAATTCATGTTGGTCGTCTTATTGATTCAATACATGAATGAATGAAATGCGACTTGCATAGCGCACGGCTACTCAAAGTAGTTTACAGAGAGATTTTTCATGATTCTCTTTTTCCTTAAAAACAAAACAATTGGTGCCGGCTGTTAACTAGAATAGGACTGAGCTTTTGTTGCCTACATCAATTCGCATTTATTGCCTACATCAATTCGCATTTGTTTGCATTATAAATATTTTAAATTGAATTGACTAACAATTTGCCTTCGGTAATACAACATTTTAAATTAACCTTCATGGTTTTCTACTTGAATCTTGCCCCTTGTGGGTTTTTCAGGGTGGAATTTCTGTGTGGTTTTTCCCATATGGGTTTTTTTGTATTTTATTGCTTTGGCTCACATTCTTTGCAACTCGCACATAGCCCTGATTTGTCCAGTCGGCCCTTTTAATGGTAAAAAGTGCAGACAGCAACAACTGCAGTAGCAGCCTGGTTTCTACTTTCACCCCTGTAAGTGGGGTGAATGAGGTGTGACAGTTGTAGTGACTTTGAATGTGAAGCAACCAGTACTACATAAGGAACATAAAATATACAGAGCACTGTTTTGAATGAAGAGATTCATTTGCATGCTTCAAAGACTAAGATAATTGTATTTACTCTGTATATAGAAATTGTACATAGCAAGTTCACTATTGATAACTAAGAGTATTTTACTAGCCTTATCCCATCCATTGTTATGACTTGTATTCAGTCCTACGTGTAGACTGACAACACATGGCTTTGGAGGTGCCTGTTGCTGTTGACTTTGAGGGTATAATGTCCACCTTTATTTGGACTTGGTAATACAACCTCTTGCCAAGCCTCAAATTCCCCTTTTATTGCATATACGTCATCTTTGAAGTAGGCCATAAGTAGCCCAGAGGGCGAGGGTGCATTGTAAATAAAAGGTTGGGCATGTATGTTTGTTTTACATGTCCTGCTAGTAGAAAACTCCTAAATTTGTTTTTCACCACTGTGAGGCCACCTCTCCCATTGAATAACATTGGGTTGTCTTATTACATTTAATAAGTACTAACGTTTAATTGGGGATAGGTAAGTATTTCATGGTCGGTGTTTAAGAAATTGTAAGAAAGTTGACATTGTCCTACCCTTGCTACTTTGTGCCTGCAGCCTGTTCCTGGTTCACATGACTTGGTGTAGTTGGCAGTTGGACTTGTATTCCTCCCAAACAGGCACACAATTGAGAGTTTAGGGGTGCCAAGATGGGCCGTCATCTGGCATGATGTGGGGGCAGACCTGGGCACAGCCCCATTCGCACCTTAATAGGCAGTGACCCGCCTTTACACAAAGGACTTGTTACCCCTGCATTGTCCCTTCAAACAGCCATGAGCCAGGGCAAGGCAGCAAGAATTGTCAAGCACTTCAAAGGGAATTCTTTTGAAACTTATACTGCAAAGAAAGCACCAAGTATAAAAATAGAAACCTCAGACCCATTCTTCAGTTTACTTTTTGGGCCTGCAGAAGAAATCTGTGGACTGCCTGCTGTTGTTTACTCCACAAGACTGCTTTGCTGCACGTGGAATAACTGCTTTTCTGCCTGGAGCCTGCTTTGAACCCTCAGATGCCTGCCATGCTGCTTGTGGCTTGTTCCACTTCTTGAACCCAGGACTATCGGAGTGACTCCAAGGGCTAGTTGGTTGGCCACCTGAGCAGAGCCTAAGGGACAGAAAGGCTCTAACCATCGTGAACCTGCACCTGGACCCAGCCTGAGTTATTCCTGAGCCACACAAATGGTGCCTCTCTAGTCCTGGATCCATGGTGCTGGAAAATATGTGCCTAAAATGCTTTCTTCCTGACTCTATTAATTTTTGTTCACAATAAATATTCTCTGGAGTTCATCTACACAATTCATGTTTTCTTTAGGAATGCAACACATTAACAAGAGGGGACCAAGGGCAATAAAGGTTACACAAGACCCAAGATATGAACTGTAAACCACAACGTGTGCTGTTCCTAACAGAAGGAAGAAAGGGTTTTTCTGGGGGGGGTAGGGACCCAAACAGGAAGGGGATTAGATCCTATAAAAAGCAAGGACCCTCACACACACCAGGGGGTGTCATGCTTCATCATAGGGCAGCTCCTTGTTGGGCCGGCGCTGCATTGTCCAATGAGGCCTGCAGGGGGACTCTTTGCAGGGATCTTTTCCCTGTGATCTTAGCCGTTTGATGAAGTGGTTGTGTGTGGGATATGTGGTGTATATACAAAATTGAGGCGAGTGTGGGGTGAGTAAATTTGAAAAATAACTGTGGGAACCAGCTGCACTAACTTTAATTAGCGCTTTCTATGTCATGATTAAAACGTGTAATACGTGCACAAATGGATTATAATAGTCTCTTCAAGCATTTTGAGTAAGGATAATGGTCAAAATGTTTCAATCCCTGATGTGTCATAAAGATTGTGGCATTTCTTCAGGACCTAAATACCCTACTTGCTACTCAGAGGGGTGGTTCATATCTATGTGTAAAATTTAATAACCGTGCCCTCACCAAAATACACCAACTGCAGCAAGGTTCCTCCTGAGTAGGGACCGGGAGTGCCTGGGAGACGAGCCCAAAGCTCCAGAATCACAGGACGCTCGGGGTCTGACTTCGTGACTGGCCTACCTTCAGGATGATAAGTAGTGCTTTACAAATACTACTTGATTGATTCTTTTTTTTCCGTTCATGGGGCGTGAGAACTGCTATCTTCTTTTGCTCTCTACATGTTATTTCTTACTTCTTGCCTCGATCGTAGGACCTGCAATCTATATCCGCTGTTATCCTCAATCATTGAAAAACAAGACTTATATAGTCACAGGAAAGTTAGGAAATGCTGTTGGAAAACATATACATTTCCAATTACTTCCCTAACTTGACTGTAAGCTTTCTTTTGATATTTTTGAGTTTTTATTTGTTGTCAATGGACTGTGGCCTAGAAGAGGATCAGGATTAGTGTCCTCTCTTATTACCCCTGTATATCTTATGGGCGGGGGCAGGTGGGTACATGGTAGCCCATTCCACCTTGTTCAAGGATAGGAGGTATTTGTTGCCCTGCTCTTCCACCTTGCTTATTTAGTACCCCCCCCCCCCCTTCACCCTATAACCTTGCCCTAGGACAATGAGTAGCAATTCGCCAGGGGTGGTAAGCCCATTACCTCTTAGCCCATTACCTCTTAGCCCACCAAATGGTGCGGGCCATGGAGGACCAGGATCAATTAACAGTAGCCCAGTGACTTGGTAAAACTAGCAAAAACTCCTCCCCCCCCTGCTATAGCTCAAGTCAGGGGAGCAATACATGCTCCTCCCTCCAGCTTTAGGTAAGGTCTAGGAAGGAATTAGAACACACGTTTCTCACCTCACTGTTCTTATGACTGAATCATTAAATGTCTTGCACCTTCAGTGACACAATCAGTTCCGTAATGTCCTATGTTTGCCATCTTTTACACATGATGGTAGGGGTTAAATTTAACATACTACTCTTGTCTATTTTCTCTCTTCTAAGAATTTGTGATGTATACCCTTTTGAACTCTATTGAAGCTTAAATAAGACTTACCTAAAGTGTTCTTCTAGTGAAATATGTCTTAAGTGAAAAATAACTTTATTGCATGGTAGTTATGGTTCTTTGCTCAAAAATAAAAATAAAGATTATTGTGGAAAAATAAAATTCATCTATTAAAGTTGGGTGCAAAACCTTAAACCAGTTACACTTGCTGGGTATTGTGAGCATCTAAACCACCTCATCCCGAAATTACACTGCTCATAACTTCACACTGAGTCCCACATGTCACACTCAGAAGACATCACGGGTGTCTCCTCATTGCATTTCATTGTGGATAAAAAATATCCCATTGTTGTTTCCATCTGTCCCTTTATTTGATCTTCGGATGCAAGCAGGTATGTAGAGAAGATCAGAGCCACTTCACCTCAAACCACTCCAATTAGGCAGTACATGTTTGTGGCCTTCAGCACTGTGTGTGTGTGTGTGTGTTTTTGCATCCATACTTTTCTTGACTTCCCTGTTCATCCCCTTACTCTCCCCCCCCATTAGGGCCCTAATTATACTTCTATAGTAAATATGTGCAGAAATTCTAGATGTGTCAGATTGCAGTTTCCGACTGTGGTTGCCACACATATTTAATCCTGTTATGTTATGTTAGGAATTTGTAGAGCGCATGGCTGCCCGAGGGCTTCCCAGCGCTGAAGAGTACTGTTTACTAGCTCTATCCATAAGTCTAGAAGGGGAACAGCAAAGTTTTGAGATGTTTCCTGGAAACGGTTTCGTTGGGTAGAATTCTTATTTTATATGGGAGGGCATTCCACATCTTTGGTACCAGCTGGACAAATGATCTGCCCCCCTCCAACCTGGCTCTTTTGGCTCTCGTTGTCCTGGGAAGCTGTTGCAGGGCTGATCTTAGATGTGGGTCGAGAGGTACCTGGACATCATTTGTCTCAGTTTTATTGGGCCTTTTTTGTTAACAACTATATATACCAGGCATATGGACTTAAACTTTATTCTTGTTTCAATAGGGAGCCAGTGTAGCTGTTTCAGTGCTTCTTTAGTCAAAGTGCCTTTGGGGATTTTTAGAAGTAGTCTTGCCGCATTTTGTACTACCTGAAGTCTCTTTGTCACATATTTAGCGTGCCTACATAAAGTGAGTTACCATAGTCCAAGCGCGAGATTATAAGAGACTGGATGACTGTTTTTTCCAGATGTTCTGGGATCACCTCAATAATGTTCTTAGTATTTTAAGCAGAGAAAAACATATTTCTGACAGTTTCCTGGATTGGCAATCTATTGTTCTACATCCAGACCCCCAAGTTTTTTATAACTGATTTGGGTATAGGTGGGTTTCCCACACAAGGGGGCCTCGGTGTCAGGGGTGCCTGGATAGTGGATTTTCCTAATACAATAATTATGTTTTTGCCATTTAATTTCAGATGGCTATTGACCATCCAATTTACCACTCTCTCCGGACAGTGACTCAACTGCTGATTCGCGGTATCTGTTAGGGAGACTATCAGCTGAGTGTCGTCAGCATACGACACCACTGAGACACCATCTTATTAGCCAGCTGTCATACATACATATTAAATAGGGTAGGACTAAGGGAAGATCCCTGTGGGTTGCCACATGTAATTGGGAGGTGGTCTGAAAAACAGTCCCCTTCCATCACTTTGACGTACCTGTCTTTCAAAAGAGAAGCTAACCAGTCCATGGCAAAGCCCTGGACTCCTATTTCCCTTAGTCTTCCCATTAAAGTGGTCTGATGTACGGTGTCAAATGCTGCACTGAGGTCTAACAAAAGGATAGCGGCAGAACCACCCTCATCCAACAATGCCTTTTGCTCCTCTGTGACCACCAGTACTGCTGATTCTGTACTATGGGAGGCACGGAAACACATCTGTGTGGGATGCAGTATTTCATTAGTTTCCAGGCAGTTAGTCAAGGTATTGTTTACATGCTTTTCTAAAAGTTTGCTAATAAATGGCAAAAGTGAGATAGGGTGAAGATTGCTAAAGACAGTAGGGTCCAAATTGTTGTTTTTTTTTGTAAAGGCCTAATGAGGGCATGCTTCCAAGCTTTTGGGACCGAAGCTGTTTCTAATGATAGGTTGAGCAATTGCGTTATGGAGGGTAAAATGTTCTCCAGTGATTTAGCTAAAATCTGGGGGTGGGTGGGGGGCTGGATCCATAGATGATCCAGATTTAGTACCTTTTATAACATCTTTTTCCTCAAGTCTGGGCAAATTAGCTAATTTTGGGAAGTATAGTGTTCCTTCCACCTCTGGTCCTGTATCAGAGTTGAAGTCCCTATCCTTTGGGAATTGGTCATATATTTCTATTACTTTTTTATGGAAAAAGGTAGCTATGTCATTACACCTTTTGACTGAGACCGGGAGGGTTTTTGTATTTTCATGGGTTTTAACCACTCTGAATAGTTCTCTTGAGGATTTAGCCGATTGAGAGATTTTGTCTTCATAGAATTTAGCTTGAGCACTCTTCATATCATTATGATAGGTCCTAATTACCAGCTTGTATCTAGATGTTAATGCTGGTTCATAGTTCTTCCTGAATAGTCTACCCAGTTTCTTACATTGTGTTTTTTCATTCAAAGAGCTATTCATTATACCATGGTGCCCTTCTAAGGCATGTTTTATTGTTAATAGTTCTCATTGGGGCACATATATCAGCTGACTGGGTAATCCAGTCTTCCCATTGCTGATATTTCTCTTCTATGTAACCAGCAAATTTTGGAATGCTGTCCGTTAGGACCGTCTGCCAGGTTTCTGGGGCCATTCTAGCCCAACTACGCCTTACAACCGTTTGGGCTTGAGATTTCTCCTGCTGTGCGGGTTTGGTTAGGCCAAATCTAATTAGAAAGTGATCTTACCAGGAGACGGGGATAGTTTTTAGTTATGAGTTAAACCCCTCCGAATGAGTAATAATTGACCCAGATTTACTGTGTGCTATAATGTACGAAATTCCCAGTTCCCTGCTGTCTCTCTCTCGCCCGCCCACCCACCACCTGCCCTGAGCAGGTGGCAAATGTGTGTGTGGGATCTACACTTAGGAGGGAAAGGAAGGTTTGTGGTGAATGAGTGCATGTTATCTGGCAGGATGGAGCATTACATGCTCTCCACCTGTCTTGTTTGAGGATCAGGCAGAAAGCAGGAAATGGTTTGGGATGCAATGCAGCCAGTTCCCAACGCCATATTAATGCCTGGTTTTCACAGCTGGTAACATTTGGTCTGTTGTGCCACCTGGCAAATCTGGATGCGGAGACACTTGCCATCCCATGTGTAAATCTGTTCCACACAGCTTGTAATCAGGCCTAAGAGTTTGAATCCTTCTTGTTCAGTGTGTGTATTAGCCATGGACTGTGGCCCTAATATAGCTCATTAGCTGATAGTGAAGGAGCTTCATGTGCTGTCCATGCACATACATTTTCAGCTTTTGCTCTGTTATGCACTAGGGGCCTACTCGGTAATCAGACCACAAAAGAAGACATTTATACTAAACTGTGCTAAATAGTGAGAGTACTGAGATCAGCTCACGAAGATGTAGTACATTTATGGGTGACAATTCACCCCATTGAGACCTAGTCAAGGCAAAGACCCGTAATCATTTGGATTCGATGTTAGCATAACTGGCGTACAAAGGTCTTCAAGACTCCCCAGACCATGTTTTATCAAGCAAAATGCTATCAGAAAATACCCTGGTTAAAATCTGTTGAAAGTATTCTTAGGGTCACCAAACGTAGTCACTTCAAGTATACCCAAGTTGCCATATAAAAGAAGGATGTGGTGAATACTGGGTAAGCTGCACCAGTCAAAATGGCTCCTCCTTCAAGAAGGAGGAGAATTTGTTATGCGCAGTATCCATCATCCATCTTGCATCTTGCCCCCTTTGCTATTTAGTTTCTATTCAGGCCTCTGCTTTTTGTGGTTTAATTGGGCATGAAGAATAGCATTCCCCTAGTGATGGTTTCTTCATCTGTGATGAAGTACCTCCTCCTTAAGCAGATGTGTTACATGTTATGCTGATACACTTTGGCTTCACTATTTGATCAATTAATTTTCCCACACGTTGAAGCATAGTTTTTGTTGCTAAGTAATGATCCCTTGGTATTTGTTGGGAGGGTTGTCCCCTGCATTAAGTACAGTCATGTTTCCCTGCCATGAATGCCCGACTTGGACTATCTTGTTTTTTGATTTTGGTCCCGTCCTCAAGTGTGTGCGCGAAGGCTTAGGTCTGTCCCCTGACATTATGGAGGTCCTTTAGCAGTCCTGTAACCTGGAGGGACGTGCAGAGTGTTCTCATTTGACCAGCAGTGGATTACTGTCTCTGACATGGGTATAGCATGTAAAACCGTAGTTATGAGCTGACCCTTTTATCTGTGTAACTCTGTAACTGGAGTGGAGCTCTACTGACCCACTTGTGTAAAGTTCCATTCCTATTTGCTAATCTACATCCTAGCACTAACATCACAAATGTATGATATGCATGCGTCTGTGTGACCACGGTGGTATATAAATTGTGTGTATAAATGAACCAGAATAAATGAGAACGCCGGGTTCCATTATGTAAGCCCCTGGCCTGTTCTTGTACACAAGATGAATATGTGGTTGTTTTCCCAGAAAGTAGAAGTATATTTCAAATATTCTGGATTCTGGAGGGAGGAGACAGGGCTTCCTTTAAAAATTCGATTAAATCCTTATGCAGAGAGGGCCTGCTGCCATTTGGTAGATTGCAAGGGTAAAGGGTCACACTGCAGTTTCTTGTTAAGTGTATGAAGGGTCCTTTAGGTGAAGCCATCCTTTTATCGCTTTCCTTATAACTGTTTTGTGTGGTTGTTTGCAGCATGTGGCTTTGTTCTGGGCACTTCAGGCTGGAGACTACCCTGCTGTGAGTAGCACCACTCTGCACAAAGGCTGTGTGGAGAACAGCCTAAAGAGAATACTCAAAAGAACCACCCCTAGCTGGTTCTGAAAGTACCGACAGACAATCTGCATGCCCAGTCGGCTTTAACTATATATAAGTGAGAGCCACTGACACATTAGTTGTTCCCGTTCCAAGTTGTTTTGACCACGGAAGGAAGTGCTCCGAAGAACACTGCTCTACAAACAGAGCTGGTGTATGCTTCATAATCAGCATTCCAGAAGTGAGGGAACATCACCTGAAGTCCTACCTGGAAGGAACAAGCTGTCTGCTTGTCCTGAATTGCCTTAAGGCCAACCTGCCTGCTATAGGGAGGGAAATGCCATTCCTGCAGGAGGTGTGATTGTCCATGACAAGTCAGAAGCAGATTACCTCAAAGGTTAAGTATCCGCCCACTTAAGAAGATGAAGTGCTCCAAGCTGTGTGCTCCAGGAACAGGAGAGCTGTCTCCTCCTATGAGTGACTACACCCCTATAACATCTGCACAGAAGAGAGTGGCCGCCTCTGCTGCTGCGTTTCGCTGACTTGACCTCAGGGCCACTGTCACCACTATTGGAAGAGTGAGAGAGAGCCATAATTGGACTGCAAGTCACTGTTGTGGCCGAAGGGCAGACAAAAATCTACAGTTGTCAAATAAAGACAACTGGGCCTAAAAGAGTAACTTAGTGCAGTCACACTGCATCTTTTCATGATACTTGCCCGAGACGGAACTTGAACCTGGGAGAGGCGACAGAGTAAGGGGAGGAGGGAAGGATGGATTACCAGCCCCCAGTACAGTTGCTGCACACCAGCGATTTTTTTGCACGTGAGGTGTCTATCGTTCAAACAAGCCTGAAACAGAGAAAAGCAGGTATTAACTGTTTCAGACTTGTGCTGTCTTTATTTCATTCCTTAACTCGAAGTTTTAGGTTTGAACTTTAGACACTGCTATTGCAAAAATCTGGCGCATGGCTCTGTGGATCAAGCGCAGCTCTTCATGATGCAGCCCCTGAGCTTCAAGCACCCCAACATGACCTCCCTTTGAGGCTTGTGACTGTTCTCCATCTCTACCACTGAGAAACAAATGATGAAGGGGCTTTTCTTTGCGCAGTTTGCAGAGCTATATTTGGATGTACTCTGGGACATCGGATGCGAATAGCCCCAGCCCCCAAGTATTGTATTTTATTGTTATTGCATTTATATAGCGCTTACTACCCCTGACGAGGCATAGAAGCGCTTTTTCGGCGAGCATCACGCTACTCCGGGACCCATAGAGGATTAGTGTTCAATTAGTATAGTGAAACATGCAAGTACATTTTAAGTGGTGGATAGGTTAGTCAGTTATTCGGATTTCGAATGATAGCAGAAGGATAGAGGAGGACAAAGGTTTGTATTTATATAGCGCTTGTTGACGCACGCTATTCAGGAAGCCTATAAAGGATTAGTGGTGAATTGATATGGTGAAATATGAAGTAATTTCAGTGGTGGATATTAGTCAGTTACTTGAAGTGAGAAGAATAGCAGAGGGATAAAAGGGGAAGAAAGCTTTGCATTCATATAGCACTTGTTCCCCTGATGGTGAGTAGCATGCCACTCCGGAACCTATAAAGGATTAGTGATGAAAATGAGTATAGTATAAAGATGAAGTAATTTGAGTAGTGGATATGTTATCCACTTGTTTGGGTAGTATATTAGTATAGTTGAATATGGAATTTGAGAAGTGAACATGTTAGTCTGTTAATTTTGATTGAAAAGGATAGTGGAGGGATAAAAGAGTGAAGGATGTTTTTATTAGGTTTTTGTTTAGGTCTTAGCAGTAGGAGGAGGCTTTTGGATGAGTAAAAAGGAGTTTTGGAGGGGAGGAGTCAGAGGGAAGAGTTTAGAAAGGTTTGTTTTAGAGGAGCAGTATAGTAAAAAGAGGTGTCAGATGATGCAAGGAGAGGTAGAGTAGGAGAGAGTTTAGATCATAGTAGTGGTATGGGTTTTGGGATAAATGAGAGAGTGGATGTAGAGGATGTATTGATGTATAGGATGAGAGATAGGGTAGTGTATTGGAAGGAGTAGTAGAAAAGAAGTTTGAGATGAGTCAGAAGGTTGGGCTAGAAGATATATTGACCGAAGTATAGGCTGAGAAATAGGGTAGTGCATTGGAAATGCTAAATTAGAAGAAAGTGATAAATATATAGATCCATAAGTACATTGAAAGTATATAGATACATAAAGGAGGTAAGTATATGTAGATTAAAGATATTGATTATTATTATTATTATTATTTGAAGCTTGTATATGTAGATTAAAGATATTGATAGAGGCACAGGATGAGAAATAGGGTAGAGCAGTGGTTCCCAACCTTTTGGCTCCTGAGGACCCCCATTGAGGCAGGACTGGAAGCCGGGGACCCCCAAGCAATCTGTATGATTTAAATTAAAAAACATTAAAACAGTAATTTGAAAAAAAAATAAAAAAAACCTAGGTGTGCACACAAAACAAATAGTTGAATTACTAAGGATTTTAGTATTTTATATTGAAAGAATCTGCAAAACCTTTATTGGGAAGGTTGATTCTGCATCTCCGTGGCTAACATTTAAATGGTTGGTTTTATTAAATGGTTGGTTTTATTTCACAGTACGAGGCTCCTTCTTCTGCCAGGGCAAGACTGGAAACCCAAAGCAGCCCTGGCAAATGTTTTCAGACCAGTCCCCATACGCTGCACACCAAGTGCAGTGAGTGAGTCTAACCACTACAAAGGGGGCTTTGGGAGGTTCTCCCCCCCCCCAAGACAATTTAGGAAACAATAGTGCATTCTACAACACATTTATCATTATAAATTGGTTTGTTTTAGCTTTTAAAGAATAGTAAATGATGACCTTACTATCCACCGGGATACGACAATCTTTCTTGGGGTTCTTCAATGATTCCCTTATTTTCACCCTTCAGCAGTGCCGCTCATCTCTCCATAGTCCCTCTGTCACATGTATTTAATTTGTTTTATAGCATCTCTCATACCATTGTAGGATGTCAGAGCACTTTACAACACACACACATATAGGGCAGATATACAAGCCCCCTTGCGCAACCGGTGCATCACAAAAAGTGACGCTCGGCTGGCGCATTTTAGTCCCCCATATTTACAAAGTCAGGAAAAGCCACCCATGCATGGTTTTTCCTGTTGTAAATATGGCCCCTGTGCACGCCGCACTTTGCGTGAAAGGTGCATTCCGTGGGTTTTGCTGTGAGCCAACGCAACACCCAAAAAACCAGACACATTTCCAAATTTACGAGGAATCGTAAATCTGGAAATGTGTCTGAATGCTACACCTCCTCAAGGGAGGCCTAGGGAGGCGCAACACGAAGAAATGTATTCATTTCTCCTCTTTGTTTAGGAAGATGAAATCCCCTCTAGTGATTGTTTATGTGCAGAAAGAGAATACTACCTGCACATAAACAATCTCCCCACAACGCAGGCATCCTTGCACCATGGTGCAACGGTGCCGGCGCACGGCAGCAGTTTGTGCACCAGCGCAGGGAGAGCACTGAGATGCATCATACTGTGGTAAATATGTTGCATCCCTGTGCTTTGAAAATGACTAAGTGCAGCGCAGCCAAATGGCTTGCAGCACTCACTGAGTCACTTTCCTTGTAAATCTGCCCCACAGAGACAATGAATCATACATGTAAACCAGTGTATAAAAAATGTTACATAAGGCAAAGGCGACTACAAGTTGTAGGATTCACATGTCATTCATACTGGTAGGCATAATATAGTGTTTAGCATTGACTTGAACAATGAAACTTTATTTCCATTCAAATAAACCTTTTTAGCAGCATCAGGATAATGAAAGACTTGGAAAAAACATAAGTTACTATCTTGTACCATGCAGTTTGCAAACATCTTTTTGATACCAGTTTATATGTCACTGTGCTAGATCAGGATTGTCACCTATAAACTGCACAGTAACTAAAGAATCTCTGTGACAAAAGCAGTAACCCACTGACCTATGCAGATAAAACACAGTTGTTTTTTAAAAATGCAGGTACACTTTCTTTGCAAGAGGCATATTAACCCTCTGTGCTACATTAAATAAGTCAAGCTGCCACTATACACAACTCATCTCTCTCTAGCAGGAACATTAATCACTGGTGTTATCTTGACACTTTTATTGTTGCTCGAAAGCCTCTAATTATACTTGGGATTTCGCAGTGCTTTTAAAACTGCTGCCTGAGGACCCCCTGGGAATGTGTCACGGACCCCTAGGGGTCCGCGGACCACAGTTTGGGAAACATTGGGGTAGAGCATTGGATATGTGTTTTCAGGAGAAAAGTAACAGACACAGATCCAAGTACATGGAAGGTACATAGATGCACAATGGAAGTATGTACATGTAGACCAAAGATGATTTTTAATTATTTATTATTATATTTCTCCTAACATAATATTATTTTACATGTTTATACAAAGTAATACACTAAGATAGGTACATATCTATAGTGAAAACAAATGCTTATATACAGAGGCATATGCTGTAAAATTTCTGTTTGCGTATGGTGCCTATGTGGTGAAAGAGCCAAATCTTGAGTAGTTTTCTGAAGATAAGGTTGTTGTTAGTGGACCTTATGTTGGGGGGTACAGAGTTCCATAGTTCAGCTGCTTGAACAGAGAAGGATGTGCCACCCATGTTTTTTTTCTTGTATGGTGGGATTTTGAGGCGAGATGCTCCTTTAGAGCGCAGGTTCCTTTGTTGAATGTGTTTGGTGATTTTATTCCTGATGAAGAGTGGTCCTATTCCATGTATTGCTTTGTGGGTGATACAAAGCAGCTTGAACGTGGTTCTTCTGGCAACCGGTAACCAATGCAGGGCTTTCAAGGCAGGAGATATGTGGTCTCGCGGTTTGATATGCAAGCCGAGTTCTGAATCCGTTGTAGTCTTTTCATGGTTGTTAAAGGTGATCCGTGGTAGAAGTTATTGGCGTAATCGAGTTTGGACAGAACAAGGGAGATGGTAGCTTGGACCTTGTGTGGAAATCCCAAATGAGGGAAGATTCGTCGCAGCGTTTTTATGGTAGCAAAGCTTGATCTTGCTAGTTTATCCACTTGGGCATTCATCGACAGCTTGGAGTCCATGGTCATTCCGAGGTTTCTTACTTCCTTTGATACTTTAGGCAGTGATCCCAGTTCATCAAGCCATGCGGCAAGCGGGTTGTAATGTTTCCAATCGCCACACATGAGTATTTCAGTTTTTGAAGCATTCAATTTGAGATGGCTCCAAGTCATCCACTGATCCACGGCTCTGAGACAGCTAAAAATTGTCGATTTTCCAATGTCTTTGGGGCATTCCAGTTGAAGGAGTATTTGCGTGTCATCTGCATAGTTATAGCACGTGAGGTGAAATGTATTGATCAGTACTGGTAATGACTTCATGTAGATGTTGAAAAGCATGGGTGAGATGATAGAACCTTGAGGGACCCCTGCTTTTGTGGAGTACGGTTTGGACGAGAAAGGTGGGGTATGAATGACATTAGTTCTGTTTAGAAGGTAGGACGCGATCCAGTCTAGAGCAGTTCCCTCTATGCCGGCTTCATAAAGTCTTTGTTTCAGAGTGTCATGGACAACCTTGTCAAAGGCAGCTGAGAGGTCCAAGAGAATTAGCGCAGCAACCTCGTTGCGGTCAACTGTATTCTTTAGGTCATCCCAGATTGCAAGGAGGGCAGATTCAGTGCCTCTTCCTGGACGGAATCCTGTTTGGAAGTCTGAAAGTATGTCATTCTCTTCAATGAATTGTGACTTCTGGGTGAACTTCTCTTTCTATCAGTTTGCCCAGGAAAAGTCCATTTGTAATGGGTCTGTAGTTATCAGGGTTCAGCGGGTCCCAGTGTGTTTTCTTCAGGAAAGGGCGTATGTATGACTTTTTGAGTTCTTCTGTAAATATTCCGTTAGTTAAGGAATCGTTGATGATTCTTCTTACTGGAGTGGCAGTAGAGTTTGTTAAAAGAATTGTCTTGAAAGTTTGTGGCGGACAGGGATCAGAAGGGCTGCCGGCAGGCCTGCTTGCTTTGACCAGGTCCATAAATTCATCTTGTGAGATGTGTTGGAAGGAACGGAGAGGCTTGATTAGAACATTCTTGGATTGTTGTTTTGTACAAGGGTTGGTGCTGCTGCTTTGTTTCTGTTTTAAGTACGAGTCCAACGTGTCTGCTTTATCCGTGTAATGATTTGCCAGTTTGTCTGTGAAATCTTGAGTAACAGGATGAGTTCCTTCTAGGCAATTTGGTTTGCGAAATTCATTGAGTATCTTATAGAATTCTTTATTTGCACATTTAGCGTTTTGAATTCTGTCTGAATAGTACCTTTTCTTAGTTTTTTTGATAGCTGACTTGTATCATTTGTTAATATTCTGTAGGTGAAGTTTGTCTTGTTTGGCGTTTGTTTTGAGCCAGGTATGTTGCAGCTTTCTAATTTGTTGTTTTATGTCTTTTATTTCTCTGTTTCTCCATTGCGCTTTTTTTCTTTTGTTCTGTTGTGTGGTTTTGAGTGGTATCAGAATGTCAAAAGTTTCCTGTAGCCACTCATAGATTTTGAACAGAATTTATGGTTTCCAGATTTGTACTGGATGTTAGTTGTGTTTCCAAGTGCTCCAAATTGAGTTTGTTCCGCGGCCGATAGGTGAATGGATGTAAGGTAGTTTTAGGTGAGTCGCTTAGCATTGTTTTATGTTGGAAAGCAAGCAAGTGGTGGTCTGACCATGTGACTGGCGTTATAGTTTGAAAGGTAACTAGTTCAGTATTAACAAAAATTACATCTGGGATATGTCCAGCGGTGTGTGTTGGATTGTGGACAATCTGATGCAGGTTCAATGCGTCTAGGCCGGTGATTATTGTTTTTGGATGGGTCATATCGGGTTTATCAAACCAGATGTTAAGGTCACCCAGAACACATAGGTTGGAGTGTATTGTTATCAGGTTTGAGACTATGTCTAGAAGTGCTTCTGGGAATGTTGCCTTGCTAGGTGGAGGTCTGTAAAGGAGCAGGAAGTTACAGGAGGAAGACGGTGTAGGATTGCATCTTGTTAGAAGAGCCTCACAATTCTTTATGGAGTTGTTGTCAATTTTAGTGATATGTATTGTTTGCCTGAATACAACAGCTAGACCACCTCCTTTTCTGGCTATATGATTGTGGGTGATTATTTGATAGCCTAGAGGAATGGCTTCATGCAGGACTGGAGCCATATCTTCTCCCAACCATGATTCGGTTAGGAATAGTATGTCTGGTTTTTCATTGGTGAGAAGGTCGTAGATGTGATGCTTGTTTTTAGAGAGGGATCGAGCATTTATCAGTAGACAGTTTAGTGAGTGGCCTTTGGTGATAGTGGGACTTTGTTTTGTAGAAGAGTGATCAATATTGTGTGGGTTTGAAGCAGGTGTGTTTTTAGTGCTGGTATTAGCTGTATTAGGATAGCAATCGTGTAGCTGTTCTGTATTGTGTTCCTCATCCAGCATGCTAAGAAGGCATTTTGATGGGTCTTCGTGTGTATGAGTTGGAGATGGTGTTTGATAGTGAGTTGGAGTGCTGTGTTGCTTTTGTTTTGTAAAATTGTTGTGAAGTAGACATGGGGAAGCAAAGTTGTGAGGTGTGGAATGTTGCTTATATTTTTGTGTGTGTTTAAGGTGGAAGGTGTATGAGTCAGGGGAGGTGGTGCAGCATGTTGGTCATGTAGTAGTGTTCTAAATTGTCCAATGGATGAGAGGCGGTTAGAAGAGAGGTGCTGTATTGCTGTATCTGTGTTAGGTGTGGTGGAAAGGGTGAAAGCTTGGCATTGGAGTTTGTTCCTTTGGGTGGTTTGAAAGGTAGGTATATGTTTGTATTTTATGAGGGTATGTATTCTGAGGTGTTGCGCTTTGGAGATCTTGTTGTGCTTGTGTGTGTGATATGTTTTGCTTTTGAGGAGTAGTGAAAAGGGGTGCTGATGTATATGTTTCATGCAATGGACTTGGTTGTATAGTATTGTTTGTGAGAGGAGGTTGTGACGTAGAGGGGGTGATGTGTTTATGAGTAGGGTGTATGTTGTGTGTAGGAGGGAATGAAGTAGACGTGAAAGTGTTTATCTTAGACTGGTTTGTTGCAAGAGTTACAAAGTCACGTGGTGTGCAGTGTGTGTGTTGTGCATTAGTGTTATTATGGTAGAAGGGAGAGGAGGGTGTTTGTTGGACAGCTGATGGAAGGATGATTATATGTTTGTTAGTGATAGAAGGTGGTCTGTTAGTTGTAATTACAGCAGGGAGAGTGTGTGTGAATGGGATGTAGTTATGTATGGTGTTGGTTTGGTGTGGTGTTTGTGATAAGTGTATTGGTTAGTGGTATAGGATAGAGTTGTGTATTGTTTGTAGGTGATGGTGGATATGTGTGGTAGGTGGGATAGTAGGGTGTGTAGGTGTGGTTTGGTTGGGTTTGTGGTGCATGTTGGTATATTAATCTGTGCATAGTGTTGTGCGTGGTGTACATTTGGTGTGAGTGTGTTGCTCTGTTTGTGGATGGTGTGAGGTGGGTATTGCTAAATGAGAAAAAGGGCAGCATTTCTGGCCCGAGTCCCGACCAGTCTTGAACAGGCTCAAACAGGCAACTGCCCTTGTCCTCTCCGCCCTTAATAGTCTCAAACAGGCAACTGCCCTTGTCCTCTCCGCCCTTAACAGGCTCATACAGGTAACTGCCCTTGTCCTCTCCGCCCTTAGCTGAGACGCCCTAAGCCTGGCCTCTTATAGTCCTAGTAATCAGGTGACCCCTTCAGCCAATGGGAACCCTTGCCCTAACACTATCCAATCACTACACTAGCACTAAAATCTAGAACCAATAGGAGACCAGGACCTTACAGCCAATCTTAGCCCTATTCCAAGCACCCAATCAGTTCAAAAACCCTGATCTCTATGTCACTGGCTTGTGAACACAAAATGGTGGCTGGGGTGCACTGTTTTAACATACAGGTCTTAGCACAGAGCAAAGGAGAAATTTGGAGGGAAACAGATTTGTCACCAAGGAATGAGAGAGATGAACTACAGAGGTTGGACTTCAAATCCCACAGTTCAACACGTTAAATGGGAGCTATCATGGGCAGGGAAAAACCACAAGTTTAAAACACAAAACAGGTGATAAAATAGGCAATCACAGGCAGGTCAAAACTACAGTTTTAAACTTTAACAACCACAGGCAAAGATAGTAATCACAGAAAGGGAAAATCGTTTTTTAAACAACTTTTTGTTTTGGGAAGAGATAGCACTAGTCTGTCTCCTTATCACTTCCTGGACTCTGCTCACTACAGTCTGGGGCACAGGTAGGCTGCAACTCACAAGATGGAGGAGAATGATTTGGGGTGCACCCAGCAAGGCCTTAGGGGGCCTGGGCAGGTGTGAGAGGAGGGCTCAGACTTGCCTGGTAGCTGAATAGCCA
Organism: Lissotriton helveticus; assembly: GCF_964261635.1. Classification (NCBI taxonomy): domain Eukaryota; kingdom Metazoa; phylum Chordata; class Amphibia; order Caudata; family Salamandridae; genus Lissotriton; species Lissotriton helveticus. The sequence continues at coordinate 1,229,823,060 of NC_136068.1, forward strand.
ATGGTCTTCTGGCCTGGGGGTGGGGGCTGGGGAGCTGCTTTTCCTGTTCAGAATCTCCTAGGAGACAGACAGGCTCAAACCACACTTTGGACTACTACAGGTAAAGGCCTCACTAACTTGAAATCTAACAATACTGTTTGAATAACACTTTACTCCCTCTGCTGGCCATAAAACGAAGTGCACAGGCCCTAGTAAACACAGTTTAAACAGCTCACAGAAGCACCCTCTGATGTAGAATATCCCTGTTGCTGGGGGAGGGCAGGGAGGGGGGCTGGTTTCACTGGCTTGTGAACACAAAATGGTGGCTGGGGGTGCTCTGTTTTAACATACAGGTCTTAGCACAGAGCAAAGGAGAAATTTGGAGGGAAAACAGATTTGTCACAAGGAATGAGAGGGATAAACTACAGAGGTTGGACTTCAAATCCCACAATTCAACACGTTTAATGGGAGCCCCCTGGATCCCGAACGAGGTTTGACTATATGTGAAAAAAATATACAGGTAAAAGGGGATTCATTAAAAGCCTACAGTAAAGGGAAAAAAAGTTCCATTGAGAACCGGGTTAACATAATTTGTGACATGCATGTACGAGGCAATGCAATATGAAGGTAACTATTTTGTCTGGAGTAAGGAAGTTATTGCGGACAAAATGATCACTTAAAATATGCACTGTGAATATCATTCTTCTGGAATGTCCTGACAGTGACAGATCACACAGTAAATATTTTGACAGAGGAAACATTAGATGTTTTGATAGATCATTCATTATATCCCAGGACACCAGGGAGAATGTCAGTACAGCTTGAACTCAATTACATTTGCGATTCTCCTGCGGAGAGTATCCTGTGAATGAATACAATTAAAATGCAATTTGTAACTTCTTTACAATACCGGCATGTCAACTCATCAGTGCTAACGATTTAATATATTGAAATGTTTTGAAATATGTGCATCTGTATGTCCAAATATTTAAATATGGTTGTTATTTGTAGTTCATACTGAGTGCTGCCATTTGCTCATAAACACAAATCTGCAGATACATTTGTTTACATGTGTTAAAATATATTTACATACTTATTGAATGTAAATAATGTATTCCCCCACACTTTAATCGGCCATATACACTGGAAAAAAGATAATTTTAACGAGTGGACCTGAGTCACAAAGATATTTGCAAACCTATATGCAACGTGGGTGTTCACAGAACTGCTTTTCGAGTTCAAAATCCCATTCCTGGTACACGGTCATGAATGTTGGGAAATCTGCCCTGTAGGTGATTTTTCCTTATACAGAAAATCTGCCAAAATGGTGACATTTATATGAGCAAATCCTACTAATAAAACTTAGTAGGAAATCTGCCTTTTGTGCATGGTCAAACCTTATTTTTTGCTGGCGTAGAACATTGTACATTTTACAGCAGTGATGTGCCTGTGCTCCCCTTTTAAACATGGTTCAATTGGCATATTCCTAATTGGTATATATAACTTACCTATCAATCCCTAGTTAAATGTCACTAGTGGATTGCAGCACCTATTGTGTCAAACACTACAGTGGCGGTGAAAAACATGGCTTCAGGCCTACCATTGTAGCCTGACTCTGGAAGTTTAAAAACTGCAGTTCGACCTGTAAAAAGAAACCTTTTTGACTGGTTCAAATCTTCCTTTTAAATATTCATGTCACCCTTTTTAAGCCTTGCAGTTCACACAGCATGTGCATGGTATTTAAAAGGAGGACATGTAACATGTCCGTACAAAGGACTAATGCAGAAACATTATTTTCTACTATGGCAGGCATAGCTGTCATGTGTAGAACTCCAGAGTACACATTAAAATCCTTATACTGCATCTCGGGAATAGGACTAGGTACAAAAATAATTCAACAACTATGTTTAATAGTTATTAAAACTCCAATTGAATGGTGAGGTTGGATTTCTAATACATTTTAAGGAAAAGTAAATTTTTCCTGATTGAAGTTCCTGGAGGCAAAATTTCCATTGGCTCTCCTACTTATGCCAGCCAGTAGTTAGTCTTTAAATCAATGTGAAATTGGTGTGAAGTGCCTCCCAAGAGCAAATAATGGGCCTCTGTGAATGAGCAGAAATTACTCCACAAAACCTGGCAGAATAAGCATGGTGGGTCTGTGCGTATCCTTTTTGACATTACAGTGGGAACTTATTTGAAAGGAAGGGAAACCGGATGCAAAAGCAGTTCTTGTGTATCCACTGTCTGGTTGCTGAACATCTCTGTTTTGTTCTCCCGGACTCCTGTCTCTGGGCTTGTTGGAGGTGGAGTGACTGCCATTAACTGGATTTTAATGTTCGTTGTGAGAGGACACTAGGCTTACTATAGTACACTCCCTCCACAAACACTCAGCCTTCGAAGCCTAAAATTAGAGGGGCAGAAGACTTCTACCATCTTCATAGTGCCTAAAGTTAGCAGGGTTGGCATGGAGATCTTTTACCCCTTTGGTTAGGGTGTGCCCAGGAGTTATATGAGCTAGTGAGCCTGTGCCAAGTATAAATGTGGCACCTCCGGACACCCACTTCAGAAGTCTCCTGGACCTGAGGAGAACAGAGAGGGACTGAACTTGCTTTCTGACCTGATCAGAGCCCTGAACAACTGGACCTGCTCTCTCTTTTGCTCAGGACAAAGAAGTGGGCTTCAAGGGCCATACGTTTGACCGCCTGTTAAAGTTACAGGGACACAACAATCTACAGGAGGCCTTTTTCTGCAACTCCCCAGCTGGCCAGTGGCAACTGGACCTATACTGGACCCTATTGTTTGGCCTCTGCCTGACACTTTGTGACTCTTTAATTGCCTTCCCAAGGTCCTGGGGATCTTTAGATGTGTAATCCTGTGGTGGATGGGGACCTAAAGGATTAAAGTCAGAAGGAAACCCCTTTGAAAAGGAGGAACCGGGATGGTGTATCCAAGTCCCACGCCATCACGGTCATTGTCCCAAGCCACACTACATAACGGTCAGTGCCAAATTACAGCTATTGACTCTCATTGGCACGTTTTGCTTCTTGGGGCTATTCCTACTTAAAGCTTTAAAAAAAATCATATCTCATATTCTACCTATTGGAATTTTGTCAATTAAATGTAATTTTGTTTATTACATTTTACTATTTTTTCCAATTTGGTTTGGGACTTTGTTTCGAATTTGTACTGTACTACTGTTTTGATACTGCATACACATTGCTGTAAGTTAAGACGGTCTACTCTGTGCCATAGCTACCAGGGGGTTGAACTCAGCTTAATTAATTGACTTTAAGCATTTACCCTGACTAGGATTGTGATTATTCCTTGAGGTTGGTAGCCACTCCCTCACCCTCACCCCCCAATTAATCATCCAATTTCTTACAGGCTTGGTTTGTGGGAGTTCTAGTGTGAGTCCACCTGCAAAAGCTGGAAAACTTCAACATGTATTCATCAAACATTTGCAAGTGGTTTCCTATTTCTAATACACTTATACGTTTAGGACTGAATTAATTTTACATTTGAGGTAGAGACAGGAAGTGTTAATTCCTGGTTTGAGTGAAAAGCGATATCCTAGGGTGGCTCACTTAGTTTGAATGGGGAACTAAGAAATAAAAAAAAAATCAGTTGTGCCAAGGATAGACCGGAAATATTTACATGAATGGATGTTATGACTAACAAGGTGGAGATTACCCGAGGCCTGATTTATAGTTGTAAAACAATGTAATCCACCACAAATGTCGCAGAGTACCCTGCCTGCCAAACTGACACGCTTTTTAGAATTAGGCAGACAGTCCTGTTTCTGATGGTGGTGCCTCTGCTGTCTCCGTTATCTGTGTTGGTACATCATACGAGCCACGATATTTAGATTGGTACGTCTGATGTACATTTTATTCCGATACGGAGCACTATAGGAACCCTTGCAGTCCCCAGCAGAAAAAATAGAAAAATTACTCTCACACCATGGAAAAAAACCTCTTAATTTCAGAGTTCGTTTTTAGAAGAAAAAAATGTTTGATGAGTGGATGCCTGAATCACGGTGGCTGCTCACCAAATTTTCTGTGCCTTTAGAGCCATCACAGCAGATCCTCTGAAGGTTCAGAGATCTCTGCCCTGCCAGGGGCGATCTCAAAATAGGGCAGGTGGTAGTCCTGCAATGGTGGTGAAGGAAAGACCTCTATCAATCCGATGGACGAACGGCCACATTCGAAAGTCTAAATCGGGTCCTCTGTATTTATAAGGGTAATAATAGACAATAATAAAGAACTGTACTGTCCCTTCAACGTCTTTATCAATCTATATCTGAGGTTCATAGAAACAACCTGGCATCCAAGACAAGTGACTAGAACATTGCCTCTGGTCAGTCAATCGTATTCTGCATGCACATTCAAACAAGTGCCGTTGAACGATAGAGCATGTCAAAGTCCAAGCCTCTGTCTCTGTTCCCCTGGGGGCAGTGGTTATTGTTTAGGTAGCCCTGGTTGCAGATCATCGCTCTCCCCTGCTAATATGCTAATTGTAGTGTGCTACCGGTCTCCCATGGAAATGTCAGTTCAGGACCTAACTACTGTATTTAGAGTATCGCTGCTGTTGGCAGTAGTTGAACATCATGATGTTAGAGAGCAGCTGTGAAGATGCTCCGTAGTAGAACTCTTCCCAGTGGATGGTAACTGTGTAGGAACTATGTGAAAACAAAAAGAGGAGTATCCCCAACGAAGATATAGAAGAAAATTCTCTGGAGTTTTTTGGCAAAAAGGAGAACATTCATCCTTTTGTTTAAAACCCCTCACTCACCAACCTAGTGGAGACATGCTTCATCATTGGGGTCCACCCTGGTGACCTAGCGCCACCAGGATGTGCTTCAACACCTGTAGTACAGTGGAGCGGGTTGTGACTGTAAGTGCAAAAAAAATGTTAAAAATTGTCCTGGTTTAACTCAAAAATATGATTTTTATTATGGAGCAACTGAACAATATTAAAAACTTGCTTGGCGAGATCCTGGTAGGGAAGTTACGACCAGAGGATCTCTATATGTGTTTGTGTCGATTGGTCAACATGTTTCTACCATATGGGCGGGTTGCCCGGTATTCCTCAGGACCAAAAAACAGGAGGACGGAAGGTGTGGGCCCCCTAAAAGGCGCACCCTGTCCTGATCCCCTGTGTACCTGCTGGTAAATAGCCAGTGGTATGTATGCTCAATCAAATAAATGAGCATGTGAAAAAATAAAAAGAGACCTGTGGAAAGAAGAGGGTAAACAAATTTCAGTTATGATCATGCTTACTCTCCTGTAACGTCGTGAAGTGTCTCTGTGATGTGATATTTCATGCCAATGAGGTTGATTATAACCCTCCGAGAGATATGTGTAGGAAGACAGCCTGTAGTGCTAAGAGAAGAAGTGAGACTGTCTACAAGAAACTTGTTAAAAAAAAAGCTGACAATTTGTACTGGAGATAAAAGGCTTGCTCCTACGACCTGTTACACATACTATGGGCATACCCTGCCATATCAGATTACGTGCAAGAGTTGCTGGTGGCAATACGAAATATATAAGCTACAGTACATTTCATCCTTCTCCTAAACTGACCATTCTGAATCACATGACTGACATGGACTCTGTGCTGTCACACTAGAGGCGATCCATGGCATACCCATTGTTGACTGTTAAGACACGTTTACTAAGGCACTGGCTATGAATTGCTGCATCTGCTTAGGGTGAATGAGTCTCGTAGCTCATCCAGCTGGCATCTCACCAACACATTAAATATAGACTGTACGATAATGTGAAGGTTATTAATGATGTCTAGGGTCCGTTCCTGGAGTGGAGAGCAAATTGGGTGGCTGACAGGAATTGACCTTTCTATTCTCTAAACAGAGTAGGCCCCCTCCCTCCTTCCCCCTGATGTATTATCACGCATCTTTCCAATTCCTTCTCAGTTAATCTCTACCCATTAGGGAACACTTACTCCTTCCTTGTCCCTGATTGTTTCATTTGCTTCCACGTGTGTTCAGCTCCCTTGCCCCACTCCCCTCTTTTAGGAGTTTGGTCAGAATATAGAAAAAAATATGTGACACAAAAATATAGTTACAGGAATATCATGATGTCGAAAAGATCTACATAAATATTGAAGGTAAGTATATTGTTTTTAGTGTTATTTTTATTATTGTCAAATATATCATTTACTAAAATATCCTTGTATATAATGTTGTTTTTTTACAAGAAGTTTGTTAAATTGCTGTTAGTTTTAACGTACAAGTTACTTACCTACGGTAACGATGTATCTGGTAGTGATGATTCTAGCCGCAGATTCTTTAACGTACAATTATCCCCAGGCGTGAGACTAGACCCGGAAAACTTTCTTGCCCAGCATCTCTGCTTGCCGGGGGGGGTTACCACGAGACCCCGCCCGACGTCCTCCGCTGGCGTGACGTCAGCGAGGTCACATAAGCCCCACCCCGGCGCGCTGACGTCAGTTTGCTTCAGAGAACTTTTCCGCGCAACAACGCGGAGCCATCACAACAAAACTGAGGAGAGCATGGGGACAGTGTGCGAAACGAACAGAGAGAAACACCACCAGGTTGGCACCAAGGCACCAGAAGGCGACAACAGCAGGCCGGAGCAGGAAAGGAGAAGAGCACCACTCTGAGGCACCAGGTGTGCAAGCCAAGGCGAAATCACCAGTAAGCAGTAAAGCACCAGAAGGCCCGAGCAGCGAAGCCATAGCAAGAAAAGCGCAAAGTACCACTCCGTGGAACCACCTCGCAAGGCAATGCGATAGCCATCCTGGAGGCACAAGCATGGGAAAGCGCTGTGGCAGAAAGAGAGAGAGAGAAAGAGAGTCTGCAACTACAACCACAAGGGGAAGGGCCACAAGCCCGGAACAGAGGAGCAACAGTAATACATCCTCAGACTACACTGCCAAGGATGGCCATACCTCCTGAAAGGAGAAGGAGGTCAAGGACAGGTAATCCATTCGCTGACTACAGTGCCATCTGAAAAGAACAGGAGGCCAAGGACAGTTAAAAGAACCCCCAACAAAGAAGACCAGGTGGGGATCAGAAACTCTAACAACAGAGGGAAGAGCAAAAGTAGGCCCCCACGCTGGAGAGAAACCAGCTGGAAGGATACCTAACCAGAACAAAACGCAGAGGACACCCACAGAAGACAAGGCACCCAGAGGGAGGCGCCTTCCGTATTCCAAGCAGAGGGTCCTCGCAGAACGGGGAGGAAGGGTGGGTCGTGAAGGAATCAGCGTCTAGAATCGTCTCTACCAGATACATCGTTACCGAAGATAACTTGTACATCTGATAGAGACTACTAGCGCAGATTCCTTAACATAGAATAGATACCCTAGCCATACCCAAAAAGGAGGAGGGCCTGCGAGAGAGCCACCCCACCAGGAGAGACACAGAGCCCCAGCAGGGGACATGCCACAGGGACAAGAAGGGAAAGGCCAGGATACCCTAGGCTCCACCAAGGGAGAACTGCCCAACACCCTGCAGGGACAGACAGCGCCCGAAGATCCTCAAGGAACACAAGGACCACCTCAACCCTTAGGGAGGAGAGGTAGAACCAGAGGCAGGGCCCACTTGAAGAAAAGCTGAACACACCCAGCCGCAACGGACAAGACAGGGACGACTGCACCACTAAAAGTGCAGACGAAAGAGAAAGGCACAATGGTGTAGAAGAAAAACAGGCCTGCACTGGCATGCATAGCCAGCAACAGACAACACCACGGAACAGTGCACCCAGGACAAGCCAGATGCCAGCCAAAAGCAGAGGCCAAGAAGGGCCGGGACACGCCCAAAGGGAGGGTCCGACACTCACAGACCCACGAATGAAGTGAAACCAGGCAGAGCTACAACGCAAGGCCGCAGACAGCAGGCCAGACCAGGCTAGCGACACAGCGATCCAGGTGAAAGACAGACCGGGCGCAACGCAAGCCACTCCAAAACCATCAGCAAGAGGATCGCACCTGTGACACATTGACGCCGCGGAGAGCAGAGGCCCGAAGCATGACCACTCCTCCCCAGCACATTATAGAACTATATAATATATACCATTACCCCACATAAGGCATGTTAGGTCCCAAGAACATGGGAACCCTCTTAGGAAAAAGTTTCTGCAGCAGTGGACAAAGACAAAAACCTACGGAGAAACCGCAGGCGGCTTGCCAATCAGCCAACAATCAATCAATCATTTGTAAAGCACACTACATACCCGCGAGGGTCTCAAAGCGCGGGGGGGGGCGCTACTGATCAAACAGCCAGGTCTTCCTGAAGGTCAGCAGGTCTTGGGTCTGTCGTAGGCTCAGTTGGAGGGTGTTTCATGTCTTGGTGGCGAGGTGGGAGAAGGATCTCCCACCGGTGGTTGTTCTTCGGATGCGTGGGATGGTGGCGAGTGAGAGGTCGGCGGAGCTTAGCTGACGGTTGGGGATGTAGAAGGAGAGCCGTCTATTGAGGTAGGCTGGGCCGGTCTTGTGGAGTGCCTTGTGTGCATGGGTGAGGAGCTTGAAGGATATCCTCTTGTTGATGGGGAACCAGTGCAGGTTTCTCAGTTGGGGGTGATGTGGCCGTGGCGTGGTACATCGAGGATCAGTCGTGCCGAGGCATTTCGGATGCATTGTAGTTGTTTGATGAGCTTGGTCGGGGCTCCCGCGTAGAGAGCATTTCCGTAGTCGAGTCTGCTGCTGACGAGGGCCTGGGTGACTGTCTTTCTTGTATCTGTCGGGATCTATCTGTAGATCTTGCGGAGCATGCAAAGGGTGTTGAAGCAGGAGGAGGAGACCAGGTTGACTTGCTTGGTCATTGAGAGCATTGAGTCCAGGATGATTCCCAGGTTGCGTGCGTGGTCGGTGGGTGTCTGGGCTGCCCCCAATGCCGTCGGCCACCAGGAGTCGTCCCAGGCTGAAGGGTTGGAGCCGAGGATGAGGATGAGGACCTTTGTCTTGTCTGAGTTCAGCTTCAGACGGCTGGTCTTCATCCAGTTGGCGACGGCCTTCATTCCTTCGTGGAGGTTGGCTTTGGCGGTGTTGGGGTCCATGGTGAGGGAGAGGATCATCTGAGTGTCGTTGGCATAGGAGATTATGTTGAGGTTGTGGTGTCGGGCTACGTGTGCGAGCGAGGCCATGTAAATGTTGAACAGCGTCGGGCTGAGGGAGGATCCCTGGGGTACGCCGCAGATGATCTTGGAGGCTTTGGAACGGAATGGGGGGAGGCGGACACTCTGGGTTCTACCGGAGAGGAAGGAGGTGGTCCAATCCAGAGCCTTGTCTCGGATCCCTGAGGCGTGGAGGCTTGCGCGTAGTGTGCGGTGGCAGACAGTGTCGAAGGCGGCAGAGATGTCTAGGATGATGAGTGCTGTGGATAAACAGAAGGACTAATCACAGGGCCAACACGGTTTACCAACTGCCAAAACCACAAATCAAAAATGGCCGGACCAGCAGCCAACGCACCAAAGTCCCAACTAAAGGACCTGAAGGCACATCAACCACACAGAACACACAACAGGGGCTACCCGCTACAAGGCCCTAGAAAACAACGGGAGAACACCTCCCATAACACAGACCGACTTACAGGTCACTGAGGGGGAGAAGGAGGAGGAGGACGAAGCCCCGCAAGAAACCTATGAATGGCAGAGTCCGCAGGGGTGTGGAACAAGAGTGCCATTAAAGAGAAGGTCTACCAGCCATTCCGTAACATTCTCCGGGAACACACTATCCCGTAGCCAGACATGTCGACGAAGGGCCACTGAAGATGCCATGGTACGACCAAGCACCGCCAAAATGTCCAGAGCAGAGCGAATAATAAATGCCGCCAGCTCTCGGCCATCCAATACATGGTGCCGCAGATCAACGCAGGCACCCTCCTGAGAAGCGGCAGACAAAAGGGACTCCGCCGAATCCCACAAGCAAGACATGACCCTAGCCAATACACAAAGAGTGTTAATGGCCCGCAAAGCCTCACTGGTGGAGGCGAAGATATTGTGGCCCCAAGAATCCAACCAGCGGGCCTCCTGTGATGGGGGAGACAACACCGATGGCAGGGAGGTAACCGCAAACTGTAAAAGAGGGCCCCTGGTAGAGGGGTGGAAGGAAAGACAGACAGGATCATGTGGCACAGGACGGTGGTGGTGCAGAAGTTGTTGGGGCATTGGGTCCCCCGTGGCTTGCCTTCCCCAAGCCCCCAAAAGAGAAGTGTGGAGCGAAGCCTCGAAGGGAAGAAGCAGCTCCCAACCACCAGAACCCTGATGGAGGGCCTCCAGAAAATGATTGGTGGGGTAACGGGCAACTGGATCGCCCATGCGCAAGATTCCCGCAACCATGGAAACAGTCCGAGCGAAGGCAGCACCCGCTTCCGTAGGGCCCCGTGGTGGGGAAAGCAGTTCCTCTGTGGGTGACGGCTGCAAGCTAAGGAGGCCATCCTCCAGTCAGTCCAACTGGAGGAAGGAAGGGCCAATTCTGGATAGGGGGACCAAGGAATGGGGAGCCTGAGGTGCCTCCGGCAAGACTGCGGCCACGGCGAAAAGCCGTACTTAGACGACGCCGGGGAAAAAGCCACGATGTGGCGACCAGTCTCCGGAGAAGATGAAACCAACAACCGCCGAACCTCTGGAGAAGAGGGGGCATCTGAAGATGAATTAATGACCCGACACCGTCCCAGCGCCATAGAGTTTGCGACCAGCGGCAGGTCAAAGTCGACCGGCGACGAAGGAGATGCTGGAACGACCTCTGCCACAACGCGCGGCGCCACATCCTCCGAACCTGGAGCCAAACCTGTTGGCGCCAGAGCCGCCGGCGACGTCTCCGCACGCTGCAAGGGATCCCCAGACGTAGAAGGAGAAGCCAACGAGGCCTTCAAGGCCACCGCATAGGCCTTCATCTGGGCTCTAGTCGCCCCATGCCGGGAAACGGCAGATAGGGTGGCGACGCACTGGGCGCACCACCCTCGGAGAACTCACGCCCCCAACAGGCCGAGGAGCAGTAACCCTCGCGGACAAACTGCGACACTTACCAACAGGTGAGCGACTCTCTTGCAGCCTGGGAGAAGGACCATGTCGGAGACTGAGGCAGCGGTTCTTGAAGCCATCCGCGGGGAACGGACGTGGCTACAACACCTACCTGGACATGTGTGCCGAAAGGAGTTTCATCCGGCACTTTTGCCGGGACTTCGGTTTAATTTGCTGACATGCCTCATAGTCTGTGGAATTGTTAGTACTTTTTATAATTTTGAAGTTTTACATTTTACGTATTTAAATATGTATTATATATATATATATGTATATATATATATATACCAATCTGTATTGAAGATTGAGTGGATATATAGGGTCTGGTAGGAGGATTTTGTAGCTGTCTGACTATCTGTTTAAATGAGTAATTAAAAGTGTCTCACTTAATACATGGATTAGTAAGTAAACAAAGTGAATGTGTGCATCACTGTCTCTGTTGTATAACATGCTGCATCAGTTGGTCACTAACTACATGAGTGTGTATTAGTTATTGATTAGTTGGGTGAGTATTTGTATGGGACACTGAGTTTGTGTGTGGTTGGATGGGGTGTGTGTAACTCTATGCATATATGTGTGAATGGTCGATTGACTAGGTGTATAGTTTTAAGAGTGCATGTGGAAACAGTTGTTTGGGTGACTGAGTATGTATTTGTGTGTTGGTGAGCCAGTATATGTTTTAGTTGTACATCTTCAACAAAGTAAAGAAATAAAAGGCATTTTATGCGAGAGTTGGTGTATATAATTAAGTATATGTAAGAGTCCGTGATTGTGAGAGTAACTATATGATTGAGTGTATAATTGTAATGGTGATTTTTTAACATTAACTATGTGTTTGATAAAATGAGGTGTGTGTATTATTGTGAAAGTGAGTAAATGTAAGTGTGATTAATTTTGTTCATGAGTGAGTAGGATGACTGCATAACTGACTAAGATGACTGCTGATGTGTCAATGTCTATATATGCGATGTCACTGACCTTGTCATGAATGATGTAATATGTGACAGCACCAGCAGTGCATTGCGGGCGCGCAAGTTATGGTTAGCAGAACTAACTATGGCGGAGGAATTTCTATCGTTTTGTACGAGTGAAATGTCCATCTAACTATAACACCCCTGAAACCTATGTTTTTTTCAGTGAATTTCTAAGGTTTTTTAAATGCTGATTTCGAACTATAACGTCTCTGAAACCTATGGTTTTTTCAGTGAATTTCAAAGCTTTTTTTAAATGCTAATTTCTAACTATAATGTCTCTGAAACCTACGGTATTTTCAGTGAATTTGAAGGTTTTTTAAATGCTAATTTGTAAGTGTAATAGTAGTTATACCTATTTTTTTTACTGATTTTCTACAAGTTTTTACCTATTTATTAATAAATATTTTATTCATTAAATAACATATTTTTCTGAAAATTGCAAAAAAAATGTTTTAAATCAAACTGAAATATTGTTTAATTTTTTTGTTTTATTTTTTCTTTCAATATATTTATATTATTTTCTTTTTAAATTATTTTTTTTCCAAATTTTTTTCTGAGCCGCGCACCCAAAGCGTACCCATCAGGGTGGGTGCGCGGATTCTAGCTGCGATTTTAGAAAAGTTGTGAAGGATCCGCGTACGGTGTGTGATGGCTGCGTGTTTTTCAGTTGCATCATATCCATTTAATATTACGTGATGTGCACGATGGGTATGCGAACTGTCCGCGGCGACTCCTCCCGTGCATTCATGACACATGCGCATTACAGTACGGGATGCTTGACTCCAGAGGCATGGAGAGCACGGGACCCACGTCTGGGAGACTTATTTGTTATGAACTTTCCTAATTTCCTCATTTAATACAGTCTCCTCAGTAGGAAATACTTTCAGTTTTTTTACTTTGGTTCCATCAAGAAGGCATTCAGATATCACACGTTTGCCATAATTTCTGAATGTTAGTTAGCACTCTAGTTGCTCATTATATCACTGTAGTAAAGCTACCAGGGAAGTCTGCTGCTGTTATTCAAAGTGCATGTTTCAGTCTGCATGTCAGAATGTTTTAATGAAATAGAAGAGGATTTGAGAAGTCAAAATGTGCCCTAATTTTTCTTTCTGCAGCACTAATCATAATTACTGTGGCAAAATTAACCCCCTCATTTTGTTCCTTTGCAAATTAAATATTTTAAGTGTTACCGCTTTATTCCAATCAAGATGGCTTCAGGTGTGCCATACTTTTGTCATAAGTAAGACTATTAGCGCTCTAGTTGTTCTTTAGAACACTCTAAGACATTCATCATTGGGCTATACTTGGGCTACATCTGGGTGATATTTGTCCACATTTGGGCTCTTTTGTCTCTGGTGGCCATCTTGGGAGACTTATTTGTTATGAAGTTTCCTAATTTCCTCATTTACTACAATCTCCTCAGTAGGAAATACTTTCATTTTTTTACTTTGATTCCATCAAGAAGGCATTCAGATGTGTCACACATTTGCCAAAAATTCAGAATGTTGGCACTCTAGTTGCTCATTACATCACTGTAGTAAAGCTACGGCTCACCAGGGAAGTCTGCTGTTGGTATTCAAAGTGCATGTTTCAGTCTGCATGTTAGAATTTTTTAATGAAATAGAAGAGGATTTGAGATGTCAAAATGTGCCCTAATTTTTCTTTCTGCAGCACTAATCATACTTTCTATGGCAAAATGAAGCGCCTCATTTTGTTCCTTTTAAATTTAAATTAAATGTTTTTAGAGTTACCACTTTATTCCAATCAAGATGGATTCAGGTGTGCTATACATTTGTCATAAGTAAGGCTGTTGGTACTCTAGTTGTTCTTTAGAGCACTCTGGGAAGCTGCAATAGAACACAAAAGAATCAACTGACAGCCTCTGCCCTTGTTGGATGTACATGTTTTACTGAGAATGTCAGACTTCATTCTCACATGACTGAGAAAGATAATGTGAATTTACAGAAAACATGCTCTCAGTTTAGCTTATAGATCACCTTCCAAACCTCTGTGGGAAAAGCATGAGAAAATAGTTTTCTCTCAAACATGATTCATGATATCCCAGCAGAAGGCTTTTTCGCGTGGTAAAGTTACCTTAGAACACACCACAATGCCTAAAATGAGTATGTACCATCAACAACTGGTTTATAATGTAACTAAAGTCTTAGAACCTTCTATTAACCGCAATGCTTTTTAATGAGGTGCTATCAGGTATATTGGTCCCAAGATGGCTGCCAACACTTCTTGGATGAAGTGCTGACAGCCAATCAGATCTCACGATGAGATGTGTCGTTAGGCTCTGCCTATATATATATTTATATATATATATATATATATATATTTCACAAAAAAAGCGCCCAGATTTGAGGCCGCACTTCGTGACTCTCATCAGAGGCCAACGTTTGAAAACATTTATCTGCCACCGCACCCCCTTTAAGCGCACTTGATTACTTGAAACTTTATCCCGAAAATGAACTGATGAAAACAAACGCAATGGAGCGTGTTAAATGCATAAATGAACCACACTCCCCATAATGCACCGTTCAATATTGACTCGACTGCGAGGGCACACCGGAGGCCAATTAAAGTAATCAAGTGCGCTTAAAGGGGGTGCGGTGGCAGATAAATGTTTTCAAACGTTGGCCTCTGATGAGAGTCACGAAGGACTTGAAACGCGTAAGGCCGAGGGATTTACCTAACGAGATGGGAAGCTGCATGTTTTAATAAAAAATGGTTTGTAACCTACCTGAATGCGGAGTGCGGCCTCAAATCTGGGCGCTTTTTTTGTGAAATACAATCACGGCGGTTCCGGCCGTGGAGGCGACGCACCACCTGAGGAACGAGCAAAGGACCACCGGAGGGGTACTGTGCCTCTCTGCCTGGGCGCTGATGGTGTTTTAAATTCAAGCATGCAGAATCTTATCTGGGGCCCACTGGAGGGCTGTAAAACTTTATCCCGAAAATGAACTGATGAAAACAAACGCAATGGAGCGTGTTAAATGCATAAATGAACCACACTCCCCATAATGCACCGTTCAATATTGACTCGACTGCGAGGGCACACCGGAGGCCAATTAAAGTAATCAAGTGCGCTTAAAGGGGGTGCGGTGGCAGATAAATGTTTTCAAACGTTGGCCTCTGATGAGAGTCACGAAGGACTTGAAACGCGTAAGGCCGAGGGATTTACCTAACGAGATGGGAAGCTGCATGTTTTAATAAAAAATGGTTTGTAACCTACCTGAATGCGGAGTGCGGCCTCAAATCTGGGCGCTTTTTTTGTGAAATACAATCACGGCGGTTCCGGCCGTGGAGGCGACGCACCACCTGAGGAACGAGCAAAGGACCACCGGAGGGGTACTGTGCCTCTCTGCCTGGGCGCTGATGGTGTTTTAAATTCAAGCATGCAGAATCTTATCTGGGGCCCACTGGAGGGCTGTAAAACTTTATCCCGAAAATGAACTGATGAAAACAAACGCAATGGAGCGTGTTAAATGCATAAATGAACCACACTCCCCATAATGCACCGTTCAATATTGACTCGACTGCGAGGGCACACCGGAGGCCAATTAAAGTAATCAAGTGCGCTTAAAGGGGGTGCGGTGGCAGATAAATGTTTTCAAACGTTGGCCTCTGATGAGAGTCACGAAGGACTTGAAACGCGTAAGGCCGAGGGATTTACCTAACGAGATGGGAAGCTGCATGTTTTAATAAAAAATGGTTTGTAACCTACCTGAATGCGGAGTGCGGCCTCAAATCTGGGCGCTTTTTTTGTGAAATATATATATATATATATATATTCCTTTAATATCTAAAAAACTACTGAACAGATATACACCATTTAACAAAAAGACACGCATCTGAACCAAGGACTACCTCTTTGCTAGATTTGGTGTAATTCCGTTCAGCAGTTCGGGCTGTAGCTGTGACTAAAGGTTCCTATGGGAAATTGCATGGAGAAAACATGTTTTGGGACCCCCCTTTTATCTTGGCCCCAGCATGACGAATCACCCCGAGACTTTCAGGATAGGAGCGGACCGGAGCTGGCCAAAAGTTTTGAAAATTGCGAGGATATTCGTCAACGGGCGCCAAAGTTATTGGGAAGAGAATGTTGCAGATTTCCTATGGAAAATAGGTCCTAACTATATCTACCTACTGGCGACCGCCAGTAGGTAATATATATATGTTAATGTCAAAATAGTTTTTGATATTTTTGATATTGTTTTAATTTCTAAAAGTTACAAAATTGTTTTAAATTTTGATTTAAAAAAAGTAAATGTTCTTTATATAATTCTACGTTTATGTACATTTATTTTATGTATATTTTGTTTGTTTAATAAAATGTAAATATTAGTAAGTGTCTATGTATTATTGTAATTTAGTGTTTTTAAAATTATAAAATAAATGTAAAGCCATTTTTTTTCCTACTTTTTATAAATGTTATTGGTTTTTAAATTTATCTAGTAAAGCACTGCTCCTAACTCCTGGTATCCAGGCGCTGAGGTATGGCTGGTCTCTTTCGAAAAGCTGGGTCTTGAGTTCTCTTCTGAATTCCAAAAGGGAGGGGGATGCTCTTAGGTGGAAGGGCAGGTCGTTCCAGGTTGTCGCGGTGTGGTAGGAGATAGCATGTCCTCCGCTGCGGCAGATACTGGGGGTGCGTACGATGGTGTGGGAGTGGAGCGCAGGTGTCTGGCGGGTTGGTGGAAGGCTATGCAGTGGTTGATGTAGGCTGGTCATTGTTCGTGTAGAGCTCGGTAGGTGTATGTTAGGATATTGAACTGGTCTCTCTTCTCGATGGGGAGCCAATGAAGGTTCCTGAGGAGTGGGGTGATGTGGGTGCATTTCGGGAGGTTGGCTGGTGACAATGGCTTTGGATGACTATTTGTTTTCATGGTGTTGAAGGGGATCCATTTAAAGATTTTCTGGAGCATGCAAAAGGGTGTGGAACGACAATGAGTTTGGTGTTGAGGATTATGCAGAGCTTGCAAGTATAGTCTTTTGGTGTGGCGGTGGGTCTGAGCTTGGTGGTTCAGCAGCTGCTGTCCCACAGGGAAGTGTTCTTCAAGAAGATCAGCACTTCTGTCTTTAGCAGGCAGTTGGTCATCATCAAGTCGGTGACACTGGTCATGGCATTGCAGAAGTTTGTTCTGGTGGTTGAGGGGTCATTGGTTGAATTGTGTGTTTGATTAGGATACCATGTTGAGCCCATGGGATTTGACAATGTCTGCGAGGGGAGTCATGTAGGTGTTGAACAGGGTGGGGCTGAGGGACAATCCTTGGGGGACGCCTGCAGATGATGGTATTTGGTCCATAGGAGAAGGAAGGCAGGTGGATTCTCTGAGAAAGATGAGAACCCTTGGATGCCGATGTGGTTGAGTCTGTTGATGAGGGTGTGAAGGGATACGGTGTTGAATGCAGTGAGAGGTCGAGGAGGATCAGGGCTTCTCGTTCACCGTTTTCGAGGAGGGATGTGATGTCATCAGTGGCTGCAGTTAGGGCTGCTTTGGTGTTGTAAATGCAGGGAAGCCAGAGTAAGAGATGTCAAGCAGGTTATTTTCTTCTAGTTATCTGGTGAGCTTGCTGCCTTTTTGAGGACGCAGTGAGATGGGCGGCAGTTGTTGAGTTCACTGGGGTCAATGGAGGGTTTCTTCAGAAGTGGTCTTACTTCAGCATGTTTTAATCTGTCAGGGAAGGTTGCCGCGGTGATGGAGGCATTGAGGATCTTGGTGAGTTTGGTGCTGATTTCTTGGGTTGAAGAATTTGTGAGGGAATGGGTCCGTGGGTCCTCCGCAGTGGGTTGAGGGCTGCGTGGTGATCAATCTCCATGTGGTGATGGAGGAGGTGGTTTCCATGGGTAGGCAGAGGTCGGTAGGCTGAGGTTGTTGAAATTAACATTGGTGGGTTGGGAGTTGAAGTTGTTGATGGTGGCTATCTTGCTGTGGAAGTACTCTGAGAAGGTGTCTCAGCGTTCTTGTGAACGGTGAACTGTGTTCTCGGTGGCTGACAGGTTGTGGAGAACACCCTGACTATCCTTCTTGCTATTGGTGCTTGTTTCAGTGCAGTGTGTGAAGGAGTCTCTTATGGTGTACTTGATGTATTGGTGGTAGCTGCTGAGGACTGATATAAGGTGGTACGGTCGCTGGAATTTTTGGTGGTGCGCCGTTGTTTCTCTAGTCATTCACAGTTGTGCTTGATGGTTCTGAGTTTTGGTGTGTTAAGCAGTGGCGGCTGGTGAGGTCTGTGAGTGGTGCGGCTGGGCTCGCTGGCGGCGGGGTTCAGGGTGTGGGGATTCATGTTCGGGGTGGCACCATATTTTTAGGGTAGGATGGTCGCCATCAATGGACACATCTGTTACGGTTCTTTCAGCACAAGTCGAACTCTGTCCCCTCCTGCCTCTAAAAGTCGCTCCCAATCACTCTTCAAGCCAGCTTTTGAGGGTTCATTACATGGCCCGGACAGTTGTCTGTTACTCAATTGCAGAGACCCCAGATATCCATAGCACTGTGCTTCAACGCTTGTATCCAAAATTGCCTGCAATTCCAGTGCAGGAACCCCTATTATCCGAACCACAGCATTTCAATCAAGTTATCCGGTACTGTGTACATCAGTGCAGGGACCCTTGACATCCATGCCACTGCACTTCAATCCTGGTATATACCATTGTGTAATATTCTAATGAAGGATCCCAGACAGCAGACCACTGCACCTCCATCATGCCTAGCACTGCTGTATGATTTTCAGCACATAACAGTGTCAATTCACCTCGAAGGTGTCCTGCACTAACTGGCTACAAATGACCAAAGACAACATGCAGCTTCACACCAAATCATTGCCAAAACGTACCCAATAGTAGCACAGATACCGCCTTTAAAATCTTTCCCCCAACGAAAACTTTAAAGTAACTGTGGAAGTTCTTGTAATTTCCGGATTGTACATCTTGAAATTGGTCCACAGATCTGAGGGAGTTTTGTATGCATCCTACACCCGCTACTCTGTCAATGTATCTCATAGCTAACCTGCAGCACCTAATGCTATTACGGCACTAACTCCTCAAGTTGTTTTTTCGATTTACCTCAATCCTAACGGCCCCTCCCTTAAATGTACGTCTTTCCCAGCCGTCTCTGACCTGTTACGCTGCTCTGTCAATGTACCTCTGCCCTAACCTGCAGCACACACTGCTATTCTAACACTGACCCCTGCACAGTGTTCTGAAAATATACCTCACTCCAAATCTGCAGCACTCCCTGCTAATTGCAGCACTGGGACCTCACTAAACTGCAAGGCACGCTGCTTTTCTAGCACTGCCTCCTCACGCTCCCCTACAAATCTTCATCAGTATTGACCTGCAGCACCCACTGCTTTAACAGCACGGGCCTTTTACATCGCTCTGCCCATGCATGTCAGTCGCTATGAGTATCAGCAGTTCCCAGATGTTCCAGACCTCCCCATCCAATGCACCCTGCAGTCGGGCCTCTAGATGTGCTTCTTAGCCGAATTACCCAAAGTCAGGCCCCATGTACCAGCAGTGCATAGTGGAAGGCAATTACAGTTTATTAAGGTCCGGCAAAGGACGGACTTATCAAAAACAGCTAGTTTTACCAGCTATTGCCAACAGAGAACAAACTGAAGGATTGTGTCTCACCTAATTGCAGACAATTGGGCCCTCTTTGTCCGCCTCAGCATGGTTGTCCGATCTCTTTTCTACTGCTCTGGCTCGCTCCACTCGAGCTGGAAATATGCTGCTGCTAATAAGTGGTCAGCTCGTTAATGGAAGAAGACAAAGCTGGGGATTTATCAGTGGCAGAGCTGAACTGAACTTCCTACTCCAGCGCTCATTAGCACGGAGTCCGGGTACTTGAAAACACCCTGAGATGGGTCTTGGCTGGGGGAAAAAAGATGCACAGCGAGAGTGGTGCGCCATGACACGTTTGGTCACAGCCTGCCAGTAGCAGCGCGGGAAGCAGCCACCTCGAGTCTGCGCAGTGTGTCTTCCAAGGTCCTAATGACAAACTGCGCAGGCTCAATTGCGTAACTTCCTGCATGCCTGTGACGACTGGGGAAAGGGTGGGGTGACTCCTCTCCTCTCCCTGATTGACGTGAAGCCCCTGGCACTGCAGGGCTTCCACCTGAAGCGCCCAGGACTAACTTTATCCTCATGTCATCAGGGGGTGGAGACTGGTGCCTGAGGCTATGTGTTTGCCGAGCTGATGACCTCACAGGCCTCAGGGCAGTGAGCTTGTCAGCCCGGCAAACACTGTACACTCAGGGCCCGCTGCCAGTGTCACGTGACATAATATTCGTGAGTCATCAGTTATGATGTTCACTGGAATAACAGACCTGTGCACCGCCTCAAGCGAGAGGTGTAAGTCATTTTATTTTTGTTTTTACTGATAATTAATATTGTGTTTTACTATTCACTTCTTTAATGGTCGGCCCTGGGGGGGTGATAGTAAAGGGGGCGGAGCCCCGACGCCCCCATGCAGAAACCGCCACTGGTGTTAAGAGCTGACTTCTGGAGGCTATGCATCTTTTGGCTGGTTTCATGGGGATGACTCTGTCAGAGCATTTGGTGAGCCAATTGGTAAAGTTCTAGACAGCCTGTTCCAGGTTTGATGTGACATCAGGCTAGGAGTTGTTGAGGGCAGTGCCCATTTGGCCTCCTTTACTTTGTTCCATCTGTTGTTCGAGGAGCTAAGTGGCTTGGTGGTTGTGTCCTCTGAGC
Source organism: Lissotriton helveticus (assembly GCF_964261635.1). NCBI lineage: Eukaryota > Metazoa > Chordata > Amphibia > Caudata > Salamandridae > Lissotriton > Lissotriton helveticus. The sequence continues at coordinate 1,229,843,735 of NC_136068.1, forward strand.
CTGTGATGGTGAAGTGGCCGATTGAGTGGTCGGTATAGGTTATGTTATGTTATGTTAAGCTGTTTTATAGCGCGCACAATTACTGCTGGAGTATCCTGGCGCGGAGAGAGAGAAAAGAAATATAACAGCAGAGCCCTGAACCAACCTAACAAACTAGACAGCTAATCTGAACAAATGAGTTTTTAGCGCTTTCTTAAAAGCCATGAAGTCCACAGTACTGCGCAGAGAGGCAGGGAGCGCATTCCATGCTCGCGCAGCCCTCACTGCCACAGAGTGTCCACCCAACCGGATGCGCCGAAAACACGGAACCTGCATGAGATGTTGAGCTGCTGAGCGCAATTCTCGGTTGGGAGTGTACCGCAGGAATCGTTTCATCAAATAAACGGGAACCCGCCCGTTGATGGCCTTGTGGGCCAGAGTCAGAATTTTGAAAGTGATCCGATGCGGCACCGGCAGCCAGTGCAGAACCTCCAGGTAACTCCTAACGCTAATCTGCCTGGAGATATTCCCCAGTAATCTGGCGGTAGCGTTCTGAATAATCTGGAGCCGCCCTATCAAGTAGGCCGGAGAGCCACTAAACAGAGCGTTGGCGAGTTCAGAGATGTGGCTGTATTTGATTCTGTCACTGGATGTCAAGATCGATTCAAGTGTTTGTTCTGCACTGTGTGCGGGGTCAGTCACCAGTAAGGTGAGGCCGATATTGCTCATATTGTCTAGGAAATCTAGAGATCTGGGTTTCATCCATTGGTTTTTTTCTCACCACGTCACCCCAGTTTGGACCCAGTCATGTGCAAATCAGTCTTGACCCTACTCCCCATGGGAACAGTCCAGCCCGAACTCCCAGGCCAAGTCCTCACTGGACCTGAAACAAGCATCCTGGGACCTGTTTCAGAGTATCACCCCTCATCAGCCAGGCTAGCTTGTATCCAGTGGTACAGGGAGCATGGACTCATGTCTGGACATACCCTTTCCACTTAAGGCAACAAAAGCAAAAAGAACAGGTGATTGACTGAATGCTGAACAAATCAAACATTCACACCCCAGTCACAGATCTGGGTTTAATCCTTTGTGTTTTTTGCTCAAAATTGTTTTAAAAAATTACATTTTGGGAATGAATCTTTAATATAGTTTTTTTGTATTTCATATTTTAACATTTACAATTACAACTTTAAAATCATTTATTAAATAATTCTTAATATTTACATTCATTTTATATTTGATGCATTTAAAATATATTCAATAGAACACCCTGAGGGTTAGGAATAAAAAGTTCAGGCTCCCAACTATTCTACTTTACTGCACGACCATCAATTGTGTATCTAGAATTTTTATGCCAATGCACAACATTTCTGTAAGACCCAAACAAAATACCAGTACATTCAAACTTACACAGATGCTGGAAATACTACAAGAGATATGTTTTATATAAAATTGTACATGTTTTTAATACATATTAATGGTTAAAAGTTATTTCACAAGCATAAAGTGATCACCAGAGCAATAACACAAATTATTACATAAATAAATAAAATACAACAAAAAATCAATAGAGGCTAGTACAATGACCAACAGTTAAAATATGTCTTGAAAACAAAAGTCGACGCGGCGTTTCGGTTAAAAAACCTTCAGGACAGTTTCTATAAGAAAAACACAACATTACTTAAACAATATTAGCTGCACCTATGCGCTTTGTCTTTCAATAGATAGGTGGAATCTGACTAGAGTGCATTTACATTTCATGGGTATTACATACATGCGGAACCTCAAGGCTCACCATGTGCCTCTCTGGTCATTATTGTTGTCTAGGACTTGACACAAGAAAGAATGCATAAGGTAACTCTACAGTTAAACAGATGGAATCTATTACTTCAAATTACTAAGAGATCAGAGATACATCCTATGATTTTATTTGGTGGTTGTGCCAGTAAATAAATGGGACCTAGTACTGTCTCAAAGCTCAATTGGAAATATCAAACAAGTACTGGGAAGCTATTCTTCCACATTAAAATACAATCACATGGAGTTAAGCTCTCTTACCTCGAAGCAAGAATAGCGTAACACGCTCAGAAGATTAATCACTGAGAGCAAATGTTACAGTAGTGTCCTGGTATGGGTCCACTTTTGGAATAACAACTTGCTCGGGAGATAGGGCTGGATATAGTTGTACTCAATTATGTCTGTAAAATTGAAAAGGGCATTTTGATCAAAAGACTCATGTATCTTATATGATTTTATTCCTCTCCTATTTCATTTACTCCTAAATTATTTGGAAAATATACCTTATAGACAAGTCAATAGAGTCCCGGCTGGATCGGAGCGGCCACCGTTTAGTAATGGTATTACTTGAACTTGTTCTACAAAATGGAAAGAGGGTCATAAGATTCTGGTTTCTCTACATGTGTGTGTCTTATAGAGTGGTATTTTTATTTTTATTGTTATTATTAAAACTCACCAAGAAAGGGAGCTCACTCATTCACCGCAGCCGTGTGCTGGATATGCGCTGTCTGCTCTTATAAAGTACCGGAAGCTCCTCACGATATCAAGTTGTTATTCCAAAAGTGGACCCATAATTTTGTGTTTTTCCTATAGAAACTGTCCTGAAGAAGGTTTTTTAACCGAAACGCTGCGTCGACTTTTGTTTTCAAGACATAGTTTAACTGTTGGTCATTGTACTAGCCTCTATTGATTTTTTGTTGTATTTTATTTATTTATGTAATAATTTGTGTTATTGCTCTGGTGATCACTTTATGATTGTAAAATAACTTTTAACCATTAAAATGTATTCAAAACATGTACAATTTTATATAAAACATATCTCTTGTAGTATTTCCAGCATCTGTGTAAGTTTGAATGTACTGCTATTTTGTTTAGGTCTTACAGAAATGTTGTGCGTTGGCATAAAAATTCTAGATACACATTTGGTGGTCGTGCAATAAAGTAGAATAGTTGGGAGCCTGAACTTTTTATTCCTAACCCTCAGGGTGTTCTTTTGGTTTGGGCCATTCTAAATCTTTTTCAGTCTATTCCCCTGGTCCTTGAATTTTCATATTAGGGGTCCTCCTATATTTTCTTTTTAAAATATATTCTACCGTTGTTTTATGTCTAGTTATTATATGTGTATGTGTTAATTTCCCACAAATTTTATTTTTTTACATTCATTTTGTATTATTACAATTTTATTTTTCTAAAATTCATAAAATGCTCTCTCAATTTTTAAGCTATTAGTTTGTAATTTCTATAATATGTATTATTGTTACCAACGTTTATAAATATTTTACTTATATTCTTGATATTGTATTTGTAATTCTTTTTAAACATTGTTCTTTTTTTGTCATGTTTTATTTTATATTGTTAGTAACATTTATTTTATTTGTATTGCTATTTATGAATTTTGAAAATAATGTGTTGCAGCAACAGTAATTCTTATCCTTTTATTGTTCAACAACTTCCCCCAAATGGTTTTGATTAGAATGTAAATAGTAATTTTTACCTCTTTAGTGTCCCAACACCTTCCAAACATGGTTTTGATTTGAGTGGGGATACTAAATTTTACCCATTTAGTGTTCAACACCTTCTGCAAAATAATTTGTATTGGTGTGGGAATAGTTAAACGTACCACTTTAGTGTTCAACACCTTCCCCAAAACTATTTAAATTTGAGTGGTGAATAGCCAATTTGACACTTTAATGACCAACACCTTTCCTAAAATGGCTTACATTGAAATTGGAATAGTAACTCTTAACCCTTTAGTGTCACACAGCTTTCTCAAGTGGCTTATATTGGAACAGGAATTGTAAATTTGACTCCTTTAAGGTCCAATTGATCTCCAAACATAGGGCCTCATTACGATGCTCGGTGGACTGGCTTCTTCTGTCCTGATGGAGTTGATCGTACCATAGAATTTCTCATCAGAAGCAGTCGGTCCAACCACTGTATTACAATGCATGTGAATAGACACTTTTCCAACCGCAGCGCTGCGAAAATTACGAGCGCAGGGGTGTCGGAAAGGACCAATTGAGGTCGTTGGACAGCGGAACGCCTCACATTCTGCCTGCCAAATTACGCTGTGCCATTCTGATGATGTAATCGTAGCGATCCAACCGGCTCGTCAAAGCTGGCGGACAGGGAGGGAGAAGAGAGCAAAACCCACATGTACACAGCTTTGTATGTCCTGTGGTGCCAAGAAGCCCATTGCACACATTCTGCCGCTGCTCTACCTGCTCAATGCTGTTCAAATTACACACTGTTGTGGATGCAACCACCGGTAAGACTCACACTTACCTCTATACAGTCAGTCCACAACCAAACGATGCACCACCATGCACAAGCAGGGGCAGAGCTTGCGCAGTATGAGTGGGGACGGTGTGTGAGTAACATGTAACACATGGGGAAATGTTGCTAATACATTTTGCATGAGAAACATGAGGGGGCCTGAAAGGACAGTTGACAAGGTTAGTAGTGAGAGTAGAGTAGGGTCTGCCTGCAGTTAATACCTGCAGGCTGAAAAAGCTGATTCAGACATGCTTCCCATTGGACTCCATATTTGCCCTCACCCTCAGGATGCTACATTAAACAAATTCAGCAGCAGAAACCTTACGCATATGCAACTGCAAAGACACTCGCAATGCACTGTTCCCAGTGTTGGCTGCTCAATACTGAGACAGTATCTTAATCCAATGAAATGATGACACAGTAGACATCCCTACTAACAACCATTGCCAAATCCAATAATCCTGGCTACATGTATGGGCAAAGCAGCTCCTTGTATCACATACCTAAATGTTTTGCTATGTCAGAAGGGTGACAAATTACTGATAATTTCCGGAGCTTGTGTACTGATGTATGCATTAAATAGTGTCACTAAATAGTTCCTCCACATCAATGATATAGGAATCAACTTCTGTGACACCCTCACATTGCTATTAAGTTAGATCCTGTTGTCACATTGAGCAGACATCAATAAGGATGTCTCAGGAACATAAAACACCCCTCCACTGCTAAAACATTGCAATTAATTTCACACATTACCCACATGAAAAAGAAAAGGCAGGGAAATGGAATGCATACAGTGGCAAACATTTGAAATCCATATAGTAAAGACTCCCTTCGGAAATGGGTTACTCAAACCGGGGGCACTTGTGGCAGGTGAAGGGCCAAGGCCACAGTCCATATTGCATCTGCCTCATAGTCTCCATGCTCACAGGACCTGTGGCAGGAGGTTAAGCAAGGATAACAAATATTTTCACAAAGTGGCACGCACAGGTGGCTATTGTGTGAGTGAAAGTTCTTTGAAAAATAACATAGCAGTAACAGCAGTTGTCAGATATCTACTAGAAAATGTTGATACAACACACATGAAAATGGTTATATGTGCATCCAAAGTACCAAATAGGTATGACAATACACAGTACGCATGTGTGGAGAAACAAGTATCAACTTCACACACATATCCACTATACTTCCCAGGTGTCACAGGAAGCCCAAACACCTCGACAATGGCCAAGGCTAGCTGAAATACCTACCATAGCAGATACCACACAATGCAGTGTCTTCCCCAATAGGAACTCTTCCCACAGATGCATCCATTGAACCTGAGCTCGGCTGCTGTAAGTACATAACTTGTCCCAAGGTCTGACTATACTAACAACTGCAAATGGATCAGCTATCATGGTCAATCACACCTGTAGACACAGATTCAAAAATATACAAATGCAACGATTGGTATCAGTAGCAATGGCAGGACAAATGTCATCAACAATAAGAATGTTTCAGACCAAGTTCAGCTGTAAAACAAAGGCCAACGGCCAGTCCATTTTCATAAGTGCAGTCCAGCATGCTTCTGTGCCATAATCTTGCCTTCATCAACACTGCTAGGGAAACTTCCCCAGGAAGGTGCATTGAGTGGGTAGGCCAGGCACCTCAATAAATGTCACTCGGCCACCATGCGGGGCTTCATGCCCAACTGCCTCGGGTGCCAATCCAAATGCCCATCCAAAGCACAATGAAATCTCCCATGCAAACAATTGAGGACCCTGTAGTATGGGACCAGCACAGTCTCCAGGGTATCAAAGAAGCCTTCATCATCAATGTTAGGCGCATAGATATTCATTGGGCGTGCTTCACACCAATCCAATATACCATGCAACAGTATATAACGTCCCTCCACGTCTGCCGGCTGCCCCCTCAACTGAAGGGAACTCCCGGAGCCACCCATATCGACACCCCCAAGCGTAGGATGAGTAGGTAGCGGAATACTGCTGTCCTCGCCATTTTTTTACCAAGCTTTTGGGCATCCTCCTCGATGAGATGTGTCTCCTGGAGAAAATCGATGCCTACTCTCCTCCATCTAAGGTAGTTGTGTGTTTGAGCCCCCTTACATTCCAAGACAGCAATCAAATTACTTCAGCCATTTCGCATCAGCTCCACACATATTCACCATTCCCTCCCAGCTGCCCCCCTCCACCGTCCACTCGCCTCCTCCAGGTCCCATATCCCACTAAATATCATTACTGCTGCACATATAATGAAACACTGTGATTTAACTAGCAAAGAACATTGTCCACCCCACCCCAGGTAAACACCCCACAACACAACTAGTGCCTGCCCATACATCACAACCACCCCTCGTCAACACCGCTATGCCACTGCAAGAGTTGGATTGTAGTTAGATCTCCAAAGGAGTGTGTTCATCACCCCAGGAAGCAGCCACCCCAGTGCAACTATCCAAATGTCACTAAATGTGTAAACAGAAGTCCAGAGACACCGCTCAAGGAATGTGGACATGTGACTGAACAAAAACATAGTCTGGTGTGCATATCCCCAATAGGCACATTAAGTCACTGCCAGATCAATTACCCCTTTAGAGGCAGGTTTTTGTCTCTAACCAACTGGCGGAGGTGCTATCCCTTACCCACATCCCACAGACACCCCTCCTTCACTCCTTTCAAACCTCAGCAGAGTCCAATAGTGAGCCAACAATCTCCTCCTGCATCTCCGACCTGGCACTGAAGCCGATGTAACCGTCTCGACCAGTGCCCTGGCCTCTACCCTCTCCGGCTGTTGAGATTCCAATGACATAGTGCTATCAGTCTTTAGTATCACCTTTGCACCTGACAGAGTCCCCCTTTGACGACTGCTCCATTTCCGTGGTTGTGAGCCTATTGCCACCTTGTTCCTAGACGTATCTCATATCTGCACCATGGACGTAGCTTGTATTTGGTCACCACTCTTTTTCTCCAGCCAGTCTCACATTTCCTCCGGCATCGTGAAGAAGAAAGTCTGGCCATCATAAATCACCTTCAACTTGGCAGGATACAGAAGCATATATTGTAGTTCCATGGCTGACATTTTTTCTTGATACCTCAGAACAGTTGTCTCTGCTGCTGTACAACCCTGGTGTAATCTGTGAAAAATCAAATGGTAGCATTGAAGAATTTTGGGTCCCCTAGTTTGCTGATAGTCTGCAGGATTTCATACTGATCCCTGTAATTCAGAAATGTGGCAATAATTGTTTGGGTGGGTTAGCCCTAAGCTGCATTGGCAGGCCAAGGATCTATGTGCCCTTTTCACTGTGAAAAAGTTGGAGAGCCGGGCTGTCAAGAGCACTGATTTAATCCAGTATCACAAGAAAACTTTGGAACCCACATTTTGGAGGTTGTATCTGTGTGATCACCCTTTTGCATTTTCCATTCTGGCATCCATTTTATTTGAAAGGGCGTCAAGTGTACTTACTGTTTTCTTTAGCTCAGAGACTTCGTCCCTGAGTTCGGTCACCTGGCTCTCCATTTCCGTTGATCATTCCGCCACCTTACACAGGCCTGCTCTCAACGGGTTCACTTTTACCGCTATTGCTTCAGCTTTCGCCTGAACTGCCAGGCTGGACGCCACAATGGTCGCACGTATCTGAGTTCCCATTGGCTCTGGCACATTTCGAGTTATCTCCCCCTCCATAGTCTGCTGACCACTACTTGTTTATGGAGCAGTGTATTGGTCCATTTTCATCTGTTGAGTGGTCCGTGTTGCTTCATTGCTCCCATGGTGCTATACAACGTGTTAGTAGGCTTTTACCACAAAGTAGCTCAATTGTCGCTGACCCCAAAGCTTGGGCTGGCTGAGCACCAGGGAGTCTGGTACCGGATGCGGTTGCAGCACAGGTCCCCCGAAAAACTCAGTGCGAAGCTACTCCAGGGAGGCCTTCACCATACCCATCTCTGAACAGCGCAGGCTCATCTGCAAGAAGGTAATGACCATCAGTGGCACTGTAATGGGGTAACCTTGAACGTGTCAACTGTTACGGGGTACAAAATGGCCCAGAACCACACCGTTTTTCTGCAGTCACTAGGACGGTAAGTCAACCCTGGCAGGGACAACAGCACTCCTTGACTCAATCAGGTTATTGAACATCCAGGGGACACTTGTGTTCTGTGTGCGGTGCCTTCACTTGCCTCAGCGGGGGACTTTACAACTTTTGCACTTTCCCTCCTGGCACAGGTCGCTCCAGGTGCACCTCTCCGCGGGTTGCCACACCTAGTCCTCCATACTTCTGCAGTTGAGTCTGACGAAAGCTCCTTTGTCCATGGGCCCTGCCAGCCACCAACCTCACTCAGTTCCTCTTGGTGCCCGGCCACAGCTCGCCCGACCCAGTCCCCTGCAGCATGAGCTCAGGGACCGAGGTCCTCAGTTCCACAGGCCCCAAGTCCTTTCTAGAAGATTACTCTATGCCTGCTCCCCAGGGCCTCCGCACCCAGCATTGCACCGCTGCCTACCTCCACAGCTTTCCTCGCTGTGGATTTCGGGACAGGCTAGGTGTCTCCCAGGAAGTGGGAAAACACCACAGCTCCTCTCCCCATTCAGTCCAGCTCCTCCGCCACCAATCAGGTTGATCGCAGCCCTCAAGGTCAGCTCTTCACCACACCACGATGTCAGCGACGTTCCAGGCAGCCCGCATTCCAATCAGCTGCATTCACCTGGCATCCGGCACCCCACTTCTCACACAGGCATTGATTCTTCTTCCTAGAGGGTGTCCCCACTTGCATGTGGTGAACAGGCGGTGTTCTAGCGCACAGGAACAGCAGGATGTTATAGGATTCAATTTGTGGGGCTCTAGCAAGCGCTCAGTGCTGCAACTCTGCCATCTTGTTGGCCTCACCCCTGAGGCAGCTGTCGATTAACACATTTTTCCAGAACCTTAGACAATCCACCAACAACAGCTGAGGCACAATATGAGGCTGTGTGTGACTTCCCAGCTCCACTGGCCTTCAGATAGAGCTGGGAGGCAGGGGGCCTCCGGAGTCCACAGTTATTCTACTGTCGGTTCTGACCCGCTAAGTGTGAACACAAGAACTCTGTGCACCACACAGATTGGTGTGGCAAAAAAGCAGAAAGCCATCATGGCTGCACTAGTCTTAGCGGGGTCCCTTAGCAGGATGGAGACTGCTTCCGCCACTCCTCTATTTACTGCTGCTTCATCCCTGACCAGAAGACACCCTATGGCCATGAAGCTAGAGACAAACCTGCCTGCAAGCCATAAAGGAAACCAGGCTGGATTTTGGGGGTAAGTTAGACCCTGTGGTCCTTGAGATGGAGATCCCAAGAGAAGACCAGCGCAAACTCACGGAGAGTGAAACAGATGGAATCAGCTATCCATGACCTGCAGCCTCAAACTAAACCCCTTCGTAGTCAGGTTGAAACTCACACCAACACATTATGACTTTTGGAAGGGAAATTGAATGATATGGAAGGAAGATCCTGACGCAATTACATCCGCATTATGGGCTTCCCAGATGGCGACAATCCCACTACCTTCTTTAAAAATGGACTTACCACATGCATTGTGTCAGAAAGCATCTCCCCTCACTTTCTAATAGAATGAGCCCATAGAGTGCCACCTAGGCTGCATCTGCCCAGCCACGCTCCTATGCCAGTGGTAGCCAGAATACTGAATTTTTGAGAAAGAGATGAAATATCAATCAGAGCATTTGTAAAGCGCACTACTCACCCCTGAGGGTCTCAAAGCACTAGGGGGGTGCTGCTACTACTCGAATAGCCAGGTCTTGAGTAGCCCCCTGAAGGTTAGTAGGTCCTGGGTCTGCCATAGGAGGATGGAGAGGATGTTCCAGGTCTTGACGGCAAAGTGGGAGAACAATTTGCTGCCGGTGGTCGCTCTTCGGATGCGGGGGACCTTGGCGAGGGCGAGGTTGACGGAGCGGAGCTGGCGGTTCGGGGTGTAGAAGGTGAGTCGTCTGTTGAGGTATGCCGGTCCGGTGTTGTGGAGTGCCTTGTGTGCATCAGTGAGGAGCTTGAAGGTGAGCCTCTTGTTGACTGGAAGCCAGTGCAGGTCTCTCAGGTGGGGTATGATGTGGCTGTGGCAAGGGATGTCGAGGATCAGGCATGCAGAGGCGTTCTGTATGCGTTGAAGTCGTTTCAGGAGTTTGGCCGAGGCTCATGCGTAGAGGGCGTTTCCGTAGTCCAGCCTGCTGCTGACGAGGGCCTGGTTGATCGTGATCCACCTGTAGATCTTGCGGAGCATGTGGAGGGTGTTGAAGCAGGAGGATGAGACGGCATTGACTTGCTGGGTCATGGAGAATGTTGAGTCGAGGATGAGCCCCAGCTTGCGTGCTTGGTCGGTGGGTGTCGGTGCTGCTCCCAGTGCGGTCGGCCACCACGAGTCTTCCCAGGCTGAGGGGGTGGCGCTGAGGATGAGGACCTCCATCTTGTCAGAGTTCAGCTTCAGACGGCTGTTCTTCATCCACTCGGCGACGGCCTTCATTCTTTCGTGGAGGTTGGTTTTGGTGGTGAGGGGGTCCTTGGTGAGGGAGAGGATCAGGTGGGTGTCGTCGGCGTAAAGAGATGATGTTGAGGGACACAGCGGCACCACGCCTGCCTCTTGGTGTCCCTACGATGCCTGCACTACAAAGCATACCAAGCAAAACTGCATTCAGAGGGCAATAGGCCTGGCTGTTTACTTTCTTGGCTCCTCTAAAGAGAGACCACACATGAACTAATAACAGCAATTTATACTGGCCCCACTACTGTAATGTGCTCACAGTCAGCCTTCCATGAGACATGTCTTATCCTTTACCAACTCCTCTATACCCCAGGTAAGACCGCAACACCCGGGGTCAGATGAGTATTTGACCACAACCACTCCATTCCCAGTCATGATCGCGGAACAGTGACTATCCTTGAAGGCCCCAATATTAGAACAAGAGATCAGATGCGCCATCCATGATTCCCTAATATGCAAAACTCAAGGGTTCACTGGTTTTCCCATTGAGTGCTTTAAGGTGAACGCTGTTCTGTTGATCCCAAAACTAGACAAATGGAACACCACAGCTTTATCAGCTGGTCGTTACGAAAGTCCATGCACAGACTCTATTGGTTTTGCTCCTCAAGCTGTATTGAGACCCCGTAGAAGTTGCCTCCTATTGGCCACTAGCCATGTTAGGATGCGACTGCAAACTTCTGCAACCCGACTTCTGGAGTGTATACCACATCTGGTTCACGGTAACCAAAACAGGTTCATCCCAGGAAGATCCACATCCCTTGACTTGCGACGCTTACACCTGATCTTTGAAGAAGCCGAGACGCAATCCGCCCTCTAAGTCTGCCTAGTCCTGGACCTTCAGAAAGAATTTGGTATGCTGAACTGGGGCTCTATATTAACAGTGCTTCGATATGTGGGTATTGGCGACAAGATGATAAGCCTGGTCAAATTGTTATACACGAAACCAGTGGCCAGGGTAAAAATAGATCAGTTGATCTCAGCCCCTTTACCGGTAGTTTAGAAACTTGCAAAGGCATCCCATCATTGCTGCTTTTATTCGCTTTGGTCATAGAGCCTTTGGCGCAGTAGGTACGGCACTCTGGAAGGGCCTAGGTATTCCTTTATGAGGCGAAGAGTACACGGTATGATTGTATGTAGAAGATGTTCTTGTTCATGATCGAGATATACAAAATTGCATGAATGACATTGCATGTGAACTGAGCGACTTAAAGAATGCCTCAGGCCTAGGGGTTAACTGGTCGAAAATCAGCCTTTTTCCATTGCACTGGGACTGCTCTTCTTACCCTATCATGGTAGATAACCACAAGGGTAAATGGGAGGCCCACACGTTCAGATACTTGGGTATGAATATAAATTACTCCGCTCTTGAAGGCAGTTTAATGAGTGCCATCTCTGCCCTCCAGCGGCAGTCACCCTTTCTAAATTACAATTACCCATGGATAGCTGTGGGCTGGGGTGCTCCGATCTTCAAGCACTACTATTTTAAAGCTCAGCTCTAGTGGTTAGCAGGGTCCAATGTGACAGAGGTCTCGGCTGTGCTTAGTAGAGATTTGCTGTGCTCGGTAGAGATACGAAAATTATTCCTTCCTAAAACATCACTGCCTACATCTTACATGCCTTACTTTGAGTGGCACATATCAGCTTTCGGCGAACTCTACAGTTCTTGCCTTACGTGCTGGAAAAATCTCTGCAGTTTCTAGTGGCTTTCCGTGCAGCACTTGGTCAGAGCAGATCGGCCTCTCGGCTGGGCAATTCTTAATACACAGGAACTTGCTCCACATATATTGGAATGACTCTGGAGCGTTACAGCAACTGAACCTCCACACATCCGCTAGCCCACACACTCTTCTCATTTGGCCCCGGTAGGAGGATAATTTCCTGGATTACAAAATGTAAATGTATGTGTCTTGTAAAGCGCACTGCTGCCCTGAGGCGTCATGGCGCTGTAGACCGCTGGGGAACCCGTCCTGGCTATCCCTGTGAGATGGTCCCTACTGGGTATCTCCAAGGTGAAACCAGGCATCCCCGGCGAATCTGGGGGGCCGTTGTAGAGGTGAGGCAAGCTAATGCCCAGAGTTGCTGAGTGTGATCCCTGGTTAGAGTAGGTACCGAGGCGAGAATTATCGAGTCCGCTGACCCTGGTCCACGACCCTGCCGTGTCGGGAATTGAACCCTGGTCCCGGGCCGTTCTCTGCTCCGGGTCTGCCGCCTCTAACCAGTGAGCCACACCACTCCACAAAGGCCATTTGAGATAGGACCATTGACACTTTTGTTTCCCTACGTAAACTATGGGTACAGGATTTAGGACACCTTATGACCCCCAAAGAATGGCAAAGAACACTTATTTCCGGCGCAAGGTCTCCCGCAAGGCACGCTTCCAATACATAGAGCACAACATCCTCCAAAGGGCCCATTTCACAGAATATACCCCACGGTGTCACCTGCTTGTCCTCACTGGCAAGCTCTTCCAGCTAACTTCTTACACATGTTCTAGGGCTGCCCAATGGTGTGAGCCTTCTGGCATGCCATCTGCATGGCTCGCCTGTGAGTAACAGGTCGACAAGACTTAAATAGCATAGGCAGCTGTGCCCTGGGCCTTTGTACACCGAGTTGAACCGGGAAAAGGCTCTATTGAGTTAGCGCTTTTATTAACTAGACATTTAAGTGTGATGGGGTGGAAGGCAGCATCACTCCTGTGGGTCTCACATTGGCAAGCCACAGTGATCAAGTGGGCAGAGGCTGAATCTGCAGCACTGTGGCGGGAGGGAGTCCGTGGTCTACACAAACATCCCTTAGTGGCAACGCGGGGCGAGCTACTGACCGTAGCTGCAGGTGAGGTCCCTGTCCTGGCGAATATTGGGCCATGGTACAGAGCGAAGTTATTTCCGAGATGCCAGGCTAACATATCACTCATGAGCTTAGTACCCCGATCCACCCCATCAAAGAATATTCCAGATTTAGATTTGCAATAACCCGCATCAGGGACAAAGCTCGAAGTTGAGATCATTTGGTCTTTTTATTTCTTGTTCCTGTTCTTCAAACAATTGTACGATCCTCAATCTATTGTTTTAAGTGAGGCAATTACATTTTATGACGAGTGCATGATGTATTGTAATTATTCTTATGTAGGCATTGCATATTCCATGCCATGTAATACTAGAACTTAGCCTTATAGCCCGCCATAGACATCTGTACTGGCCACGCATTTAAGGAGAAACACTGTATGGATGCAATAAGGCCTCCTTGTGGTTTTTAGGCACTACTGCTGTTTTGTTTTAATAGTGTTTTAATTTTGTTCTTAAACTTGGGCTCATTTGCTATTTGCACATTAGAAGGGGAATTGAAATTGCTGGTGCTGTGTGGACCAGTGGGGGAGGTGGGAGCAGCTAAAAACCAGTGAGGAAAATCTGAACTTTTCTCACCATTTTCACTCGATTTGGGACATAGAGTGACCCCATCTTGAGCAGTGCACGCTCTTGTCTCTGGCCACATATATTTAAGGAGAGGTGCTGAGCGAACGTGCCTCTGGCCCACCAAAGGCAAGCCTGTCTTTACCGTCAGCATCTTAGAAGCGGCCAGCACCAGTCACTAGTAAGTCTGAAGGTAAACCTTGTGTAACCTATGACAGCGTAGTTCTGCACAGCTTAGCTCCAAAGATGACCTGTGTACTCCACCTCCCATTCAACCCACTTAAAACTGATTTCTTCTGTCCACACCGTCATTGGACGCCATATCCCATTGCAGGGAATAAGTCCACTACTAATACTCTTACCAGTAATTCAATTACGTCGGATTTCTCGACTGCTTTACTAAACGTCCGATCGTTGCAAAATAATTTTGAGTTCCTAGATGAAGAAAAAACAGACATTCTGTTTATTACAGAAACTTGGCTTACAGAACTCTCAAAGCTGCCTCTTTCTACTGCTATCCCTCTGGGATATAAAATCCTTAGACAACATCTTCAAAATGGCAGAGGTTGGGGGGTGGCCATAATATATAAAAGCGAGTATGACTGTGTATCTGAGAGTTTAGGCTTCTGTTGCACGTCATCCCCCCAACAGTCTATTTCTGGGGTTTTGATTTATAGACCTCCAGGGCATGCTGGCCTCTTCCTGAGATCACGGAGCACTACCTTGGCACCCTGTTCTCTCCAATATTCGAATTGTTTTGCACTTGGTGATTTTAAACTTAATATGGATACACCATCTGATTCCAAGGTAACCACTCTTACAGATATGATGTCTTCCCTTGGTCTTACCCAACAGGTATTCAAACCTAGTCACCAGGTCGATCATATTATTGGCCAAATCTTCTCTAACATAAAGAAAACCATCATAGCCCTTACTCCTAGTATGGTCATATCATTCTTTAATACAGTTCAGATGGCCTAAATCTATTTTTAACTAGCTTCTTCTGAAACAATCCATACCATGTCAAGAGCCTATCACAAAATCGTCCAATCAGACCTGTGCCACTCTCAGATGCTGCTGCTAGAGGCCAACAGCCTTCAGCTGAATGGTGTGACCTAGTGGCCTCTTATTTTCACAACATAACTACTATTATCCAAGCTACCCTGCTTACTAACTGCCAGGCTGCATATATTCCCCATGAGTTGGTACTTCCCAGCAAGTCCACTTCTGAGATGCCTTCTCTTTGCATTTTCCCAAATATTGCAACGGAAGAATCATTAGCTGCCATTAAGCGGCTTAAATTGGGTTCTCCATTGGATCCATGCGAGGTGCGCACGCCGATGCTGTCATTAATTAATTAATTTAGATACAGGATTGTGCAGTTCCTTTAGAGAAAAGTTGGAAAAAAGAGGAAAAATAAAACGAATATGTTTTCAGGTCACAGGAATCAGCTCCAATAGGAGCAAGTGGCCTCACACACCCCAAAAGGTGTCTTGCTTCATCATTTGGGCATGCTCTTCGTCCGGCTGGCACTGCAATGCCCGATGGCACCCACGAAGGGGCTCTTTACCAGAGGTCTTTTAATTCATCGTATGATGATGTGTGGGTATGTAAGTTGTGTAAAATATGTAGTGTGGTGGTGGTGGATTGTGAATTAAAATAGGTCTAATGATGCCAGATTGGTAAACTTTTACTGATCAAGCTCACAAACCTAATTAAAAAACTGTGCTGCTCGTCTGAGATACAATGATCCTAAGGAGCAGTCTGGATCATTTGTTGTAATGTGAGGTCAACATGTTTCTTGCCAAAAATCAGTCCACAACGGATCTACTGGCCATTCATCAGGACCAAAAAAAACTATAACCTACACAACTGGGTAACTTGATTCAAAAGTTAGTGATAGGTGCTCAAGTAATCAGTCACACAATGCACAACAAAACACTCATGTACCTTGTATTGGAATCTGACCTGGAAACCAAGCAGACAAACATGTCATAAAACATTTAGATGTGTATTCTGTCATTCTACTCGTTGTTCAGTAGTGTTGTGTTTGCATGTGATCATTTTTATTTTTCAATACATGCCCCACGTGGTTTCTCAAGAAAATGGAAACGGTGCGCAAATATGGGTTAGGTATGGTAAACACAGGATTAAAACCACACTGAAAACCAAGTTGAATACCCTTGTGCAAAACCCTTCTTTCATAAGATCATGCTGTGTACCATTAACACTGGCAACACGTGTCAGTGATCGTGTTCTTATCGAGTTCCCAGAATTAAAACCACAACATCAAATTGCCATAAACCTTGCACAAAACTCATTGTTAACAAGGGACATACACGTGCATGTAAACTAGCTCCACTCTTAGTACAGCGACTCACGCGTATTAGAGCCAGTACCGACCTCAAGGGGATGAGGCAGAGAATAACTCTCATTCACGTCCTGTGAGGATAAGCAAGAGAGTTTTAAACTGGTAAATGCTTCTTACCCCGATTCAGTAGCGGAGGCCACTTGTAGGAAAGGTACTCACTGAAACACAGTGTGGCGTCAGGTTCTACATCTACCCGCTCTGCTTCCCGTGTAGAGGCAAGCGGAAATATTTCTACATAGGTGCTTCCTGAGTTCACGTTACTGTTGGAAAAGAACTAGTGTGGGACCGACGGCCCTCATATTGAGGGGAGGAGGGAGTGGGTGGAGACCTATGATATGTATAGGAAAGGGCAAGGAATAAGGCTGAATTTTATCGTATTCCTCGATTGTATTACTCAGTAGGGAATCACTGTGCGCAGATAATTTAAAAAGGGGAATTACATGATAGACTTTGTAGGAAAACACATCCTGTCTCCCATTCTCACAGAGGGAATATTGTTACATGGCGTCGATACATCGATGACATACTGATTTTTTGGAAAGGGAACAGAGACATGGTTACTACTTTCATTGCATGGGTCAATGAATTGTACCTGAATTTACATTTCACTGCCAATATCTCTGAAATAGAACTCCCCTTCCTTGATCTTTTGATTAACCAGACTGAAGCTCATCAGAATACAAAAACCTTTAAAAAACCAACAGACAGCCACAGCTTACTGCTTTTTAGCAGTGACCACCGGAGGGCCAAACTGGAGAATCTACCATATGGCCAATTTTTGCACTTACGCCGCAACTGCAGCAATGTATGTAACTACATGGAACAGTCAAATGATCTAGTGGCGCACTTGGCAAACCGTGATTATCCACCTAGATGCATTACAACAGCACAAAAGAGAGCCAGCAACAATAACAGAGAGGCTTTTTTAGAACCCCGAGAAATACCTCAATCTGATGAATTAACATGTTACTACTTATACTCCAGAATCAAACTTTATTAAGATAGTCATTAAGAAACATTGGAACATTTTGCAAACTGGGAAGCTCTCATTTAATTCCCCAAGATTTGCATTGAAAAGAACAGCGTACCTAAAAGACATGCTTATCAGCACAAGTCCAAAAACACACACTATTCCTGAGTAGATATGACTTTGACTTCACCAGTGGTGGGACATCACCCTGTGGCCAATGTAAGGTTTGTCCTTTAGCACAGACTATGAAGAAGGTCCAACTCAATGAATCCTTGACATGGACACAGAGAAAACATACAAATTGCAACACACGTAATTGTATATATTTGATTACCTGCCCATGTCAGCTAAAATATATAGGGATAACCACAAGGTCAGTTGAGGTACAAATTACTGAACATTGTAGCAACATTGGGTGCAGAAAGACTAACACCAAGATGTATGCCCATTTCACCACTGTCGGACATACCCCTGACGACCTGAAATGAACTGTCCTTGAGTCACACCCAAAGATGCGACAGGAAGCCCTTTTCAGGAAAGAACAAACGTGGACTTTTAGATTATCCATACATAGGGACAGGTTGAACGATGACATCCCATGGGGAAAACTGAATAAATAACCGCATTACTCTGTAAAATGAATCCCTGAGTTGCAGTTATCTCCTTAGTCAATGGTCTCCCCGCATTGTAATCCTGACAGGAGAGCTATTGCTACACAACACTGGGATCCCTCAGTTATGGATGCGTGCCCACTATTCATCGTGGATCATAGGAGAGACTTTTTACCTCTCAGAGTCAATATAAGCCTTTCTACTGTACTAGGATATTTTTCAAAATGACACTCTCAAACTGTATTATAATCATTAGGTAGGGAGGAGGATTTCTGGTCCATTCAGATCCCCAGTATCAATGTACCAAATAATCATGAAGGAGAATGGACACTTGTAACTACTTAACCATCAGGTTAGATTGAAACACCCTCATAAACGCCATGTAAATGTGCGGTGTATATCTTTTTTCCGCCCCACATTAGCGTTACGGCATTGTCATCGGGTGTCCAATTACATGCTATATGCCTGCCTCATCCGGAGGCAACCTCTGGTTATTGGTAGTAGTGTCCAGAGATAGGGGGTACCCCCAACACAAGGAAAAAATAACGAAAAATGGTAGTGAGTCTAAAAAACACAACTCCACCATCAGTGAACTTTAATATAAAGGTGAGGTTGTAGTTAGTAAAAATTGGTAGGTATAAGCTTGAGATCGAGTTATTGGATCTCTTTATACCCTATTGTAAGTAAAGTCAACATGTTTCTGCTCCATTCCGCCCAGCCGGGTCTACGGAGCATTCGTCAGGACAAACAGGACAATAAACGAATAAGTTACTTACACAATTTGTGAAGTAATTCAGAAAGTGTTGATTCTAACACTTTGTTTCTTGTGGGAGGGGGGCCACACAGCCCCCCTCCTGGAGCCTTGTCGTGGCCCTGGGGACCACCCCCCCCTCAGGGCCAGCTCCTGCAGTGTCCCGGAATGCCCAATCCCAGGACACTGTAGTTTGCTATGGCAAGGCGAGAGCCTCGCAGCTCCCGCCCTGCCATAGAAAACTTGGTTTGGATTTTGAAAGAGAGAGCAGAGAAACCTGCTCTCTCCTTCAAAATGCAAACCAGATTGCTTTCCTACATGTTAGCAGCTCCCCATGTGGAAAAGCAATGCCGGCTCCCGAAGGACGCGGGGAGCCGGCGGGACCGTGGTGGCATTGGGGCTTCCCCCACGATCCCCAACGTTGTATATAGGTCCCGGGTGATGGGGTCCCCATGGACAATGGAAATTAGTGGTAGGTGCTAAAAATATTTTTACGGTAAAATTAGGAGTCGCGCACCCAGCGAAGCCCCCTGGTGTGAGCGCGTTGGGTGCGCGACTCCTGAACGTGTTGGCTGCGCAACTCCAAACAAAAAAAGGTAGGCAGACAAAATATCGATTTTTAAATATCGACATACAATAATGTCGATGTTTAAATATTGAAGGGAACAGAATATCGAAGGTTAGTAATATCGATATTTTTTATATAGATTGGGCCAGGATTTCGAAGGTAAGTAATATCGATTTTGTTAATATCGATGTTAGTAATATCGATGTTACTATTATCGATATTTTAATGATTTTTATGTATATTATTATGTATTTAATGTCTTTTTTTAATGTAATTTAAGTACATTTTGTATTTTAGTAGCGGGTTGTGGGTTTATAGGGGAATAGGGTGGGAAGTAATTGAATTATACTAAATTAATTAATAATTTTTAGGAATTATAAATTACATTTAATTAATTCGTAATACATTTTTATTAATTGTAATTAATTTTTATTAATTGATTAATTGATAATTATGTTCTGGGTTATGAGTTTATAGGGGAATAGGGTGGGAAGTAATTTAAATCTAATTAAGAAATCATTTATTTTAATTAATTCTTTTTGTTAATTATATTATTGATAATTATTTATTAATTGGCAATTAATTTTTTTAGTTGGTAATTCATTCGTATCAATTGATTAATTGATAATTATGTTCTGTAGTGGGTTATGGGTTTATAGGGGAGTAGGGTGGGAAGTAATTTAAATGTAATTAAGTAATAATTTATTTTAATTCATTGTTTTGTTAATTATATTATTGTTAATTATTAATTGGTAATTAATTTGTATTAATTGATTAATGTTCTGTAGTGAGTTATGAGTTTATAGGGGAGTTGCTTGGGAAGTAATTTAAATGTAATTAAGTAATAATTTATTTTAATTAATTGTTTTTGTTAATTATATTATTGTTATTAATTATTAATTGGTAATTTATTATTAATTGGTATTTATTATTAATTTATTTGTATTTAATTATTTATTGGTAAATATATTTTTAATAATTATGTATTGGTATTTGTAAACAGTTTAGATTTATTTAATAATTAATATTTTTAATATATTAATTTATTTGTAAGTATGTTATTTTTAACTCCTACGCTATCCAACACTTTCCCTACTGTTGCTCTCTGTGGAGTGTGAATAGTAATTTTTACCCCTACGCTTTCCAACACTTTCCCTACTGTTGCACTCCCTGGAGTTGGAATAGTAATTTTTACCCCAACGCTATCCAACACTTTCCCTACTGTTGCACTCTCTGGAGTTGGAATAGTAATTTTTACCCCTACGCTATCCAACACTTTCCCTACTGTTGCACTCTCTGCAGTGGGAATAGTAAATTTTACCCCTACGCTATCCAACACTTTCCCTACTGTTGCACTCTCTGGAGTGGGAATAGTAATTTTTACCCCTACCCTATCCAACACTTTCTCTACTGTTGCACTCTCTGGAGTTGGAATAGTAATGTTTATTCTTACGCTATCCAACACTTTCCCTACTCTTGCACTCTTTGGAGTGGGAATAGTAATTTTTATCCCTACGCTATCCAACATTTACTTACTTTTTAAAATTTGTTTTACATTTTTATTAATTTTTATTTATATTATGTATAGATGTATTTGTAAATTATAGTATTTTTAATTATTTATAAGTTATTTAAATAATTGTTTTAAGTTATTATTAAGGAAGTATATGTTAAGTATTATATGTATATGTTTAATTATTTTTTAAATTAAATTATGTATATTAATTTCAAATATTATACCATATTTCTAACTATGTTTATTACATTTTTATAAGTATTATTTAATTTATTTTACTTAAAAAAAATAATTTAATTACGATAATTTTGACATCAATATTTTTTTCTCAATATTTTTGTACTTACCTTGTTGGAGATAGGATGTTGATATTGTTGACATCGATATTTTTGTTGTGATAGTTTTTTAGGTCGATATTTTTTATATCGACATTTTGTCAGACATTCACAAAAAAAGTAATATTCTTTAAATATACATCAAGCTTGATCTTGGGTGGTTCTAAAAAGAGCCCTTGTGTTTATTGTGAGATTTTGGTACCAATAAGTAAGTACCTATGCAGTGTTTAAAGTTGATGAGGAAGACTCTGTTACCCTCATCTGTAAAATGTACACCATCTCTCCTATAGATGCCATCCATGTTAAAACGCAGATTGTTGTGGTAAATGGACCCCATCCTATAATCTCTGAGATAAGCAGAAACAGCTTTATGGACATGTTGCCTAGCTTTCTCAATCTGTGGACAAAATTGATTGGACCGGTTCTATTTCTGTCTTTGGCATATGTTAGAATAGACAAAGGCAGTTTGGGGGGAAGTGACATTAATTCTCCAAAGGTGTCCTTCATCAGCATTTCCAGACCTACCCCAGTCAAGGTGCCTAGGTCATTGCCACCACAGTGCACAATTATGAGGTCAGGGTGTTGGAGATGCAAAAAGGATTTTACCAATGGCATCAATTGGTGCCACTTACATTCTCTCTGTCCAATCCATTTAATGTCTACATTTAGCAAAGCTAAATCTTTGTCAATACCTCTGTTTTCTGCATGCCTTTTTCTCCAGAAAATATAGCTGTGTCCCACAATCCACACTCTAAGCATCTTGAAGGGAGGTCTAGATGCACTCAGAAGGTGCCTGAATGTGAAAAGAGCAGTTTGAAAACTAAGATGTTTTTAAAATGGTGGATAAGATGCAGTTTTGAACAAAGAAGAGAAATGATTGGCTGTTTGAGAACATTATAGACTGAAAAGTAGGATGCATGTTTCTGTGTTTTAAAAGCATCTTTCTTATTGGTTAAAAAAATCTGTTTGGAAGGAACATTATATAGGATAAGCTGATATTTTGAAAAGTCAAGCACACTTGCTGTTTGGAATTGCAACATTGTGTGCTGAACTTTTAACCTGTGTGTTCAGTTGAGTGTTTGATGAACTGTTACTATGGTAACAGGCATTAAGCAGAATGGGGGTAGGGTTGAAAGTTATGTCAATTGGAAAGGGTTGAAATGAAAGTCCAACCTATCCTGTTGTCAAGTTTTAGTAGTATTAGAAGCTAGTCATTGCTTATGCATTCGCAGAATGAGTCAGGCATTCACACTAGAGTGCAGTTGTGAAATATGTAGAATGTGTGCAGTCACCTTACCCCTTCCAAACTACTGAGTCTCTTCTGCTAAAGTCCAAGGAATAGTGTTGCTTGTCTAGAATCACACTGTGAGTCTGTGTGCATTTGGGCAACCATTGTGAGAGAAGCATTTGGTTACTTCATGTCTTTGCTGACATATAACTGTTTGAAACCTATCCTTATGTCATGTTTTAGTAGTATTAGAACATAGTCATTGCTTATGCATTCGCAGAATGAGTCAGGCATTCACACTAGAGTGCAGTAGTGAAATATGTAGAATGTGTGCAGTCACCTTACCCCTTACAGACTAGTAAGTCTGTTTTGCTAAAGTCCAAGGAATAGTGTTGCTTGTCTGGAATCACACTGTGAGTCTGTGTGCATTTGGGCAGCCATTATGAGAGCAGCATTTGGTTACTTCATGTCTTTGCTGACACATAACTGTTTAAAAACCTATCACTCCCTTGCATTTCTCTAGTGACCCATTCAGCACCATGCACTAATTCATTCACTGCACCAAAACTTAACCTCTTATAAATTCACCCAAGCATTCTCCTTACAGTACTCTAATCATTCAGTCAGTACTCATGCAGTGATCCAGGCCTTAGCACATGGACTCCTACAAATCTCTGTCTAATATGCATGCAGTCCTGTAACCACGTACACACTTATCTTTCACACCTTCATTTCCCCAGGCAGTATCTATACACTCCAGCAAACACCTTGTCACTCCCCTTGCACTCCTCTAGTGACCCATTCAGCACCATGTACTAATCCATTCACTGTGCAAAAACCCAACTGCTTATAAATTCACCCAGGCATTCTCCTTGCAGTTTTCTAATCATTCAGTCAGTACCCAACCATTTAAACCTAATCTCTGTTATTTCGGAGCTTCTTAATCTTTAATGCTGCTATTTTGAATGCAATTCCAGTACTGCTGCTCTTAGCCCCCGTTTTCACAGTTTTTAATATTTCTCTCATTGTTTTTTAAATTACATGCTGCTACTGCTTTACCTGTATTTGCACTCCTGTCTTCTCTCCCGGTCCACCGCAGCTTCCCTGTAGCTGTTTGAGTGGAGGAGAAGAGCGGAGGATTTCTCGTCTAGGAATACTCACTTCCGGCGGTAGTGAGGCAGGCGCTCTAGTGGTTGGCCTTTCCTCTGATAGGATTCTCGCCTCACTCTATTTAGGGTAGATATGGCACCGTTGCTCAGCGGACGTGCCGGCGGCGCGCCAAAGGCAAGCCCGTCTGCGCCCGTCCGTGCACGGACCGGGCTCAGGGCCAGTCCCCCTGAATCTTTTGCCCCAGGGAAGATATATTATATCAAAGACACCCTAATGAATCTTGACCCTCTGAGGGGGAAGGCAAAATGCCCCAGATTTTCACCTAATACCCACCTTCAAGGTCAAGTAGCCCCCTGTATAAATTGCCAGTCAGCTCTCCCACAGATTACGTCTCTTCCCAGCAAATTGGTGGCCACATTAACTGGAAGAAGTGACAGGCAAAGGGATGGCGTGCAAAGCAAACTGCCGTTAGTTAATGTAACAGGGATGTTGCCTAGCTTACCGAGAAAGAACAGCATGAATCGTGGTATGCTTAACGTAAGATCGCTTCCTAAGCACTCCACAGAGATACAGTTAATGATAGAGACACACAACCTAGATGTCTTATTTATGACAGAGACATGAACTATGGTAGGACTAGAGCTAGAACTGGAATCGGCCTGTCCAGTGGGATACAAGGCCTTTCACAAGCGAAGATCCAGGGGTCCGGGAGGTGGAATTGGAATCATTTTTAAAGAAATATTGAATATCTCTCCACTAGATATTGATGAAATCACCTGCGCAGAAATATTGGGCATTTCTGTTAAAGATCACACAGGACACTCTCTTACGGGTATGATTTGCTATAGGCCACCGGGGGCATTTAATGTACAACAACAGCAAGAACTGATTGATGTAATAAATAACATGGCCCTTACTCACACCAGGCTCCTAGTCTTGGGAGACTTCAATTTGTGGGCTAATGGTAGAATGGACACGGCATTTAATAACCTTATTCAGTCCTGTGCAAACCTGAGCCTGACACAATGGGTGACAGACCCAGCGCATACCGAAGGTCATATCATAGATATGATATTTGCGGAGGAAGGATTTATTACGATGAGGGAAACTCTGCCGGTGGGATAGTCGGACCACCATCTAGCCGATTTTAGTAAGCCAATCTAAAGTAAAACAAGGCCTTTGAATAAGCAAGAAAGGACCTTCTGTGGCAGGGACGGGAAAGGATTACTAAGAAAGGATAATACAGGCCCTTTATTTCAGACAGGGACCCTGTTTAACCCGGAGAAACAGGTAACAGAGAATTATACAGCTCTCTGTGAGTTCCTAACCAGGAAGATTGACCAGCTTGTCCCGGTAAAAGATATCAGGAAAAGAGGTAGTCCCTCAGCCCCATGGTATACAGAAAATTTAAGGACTCTTAAATTAACTTGTAAAACGGCAGAAAGACAGTGGAGAAAGAACTATGCGGAAAAGGACAAAGCAAGCTGGAGGATAACTTTAATAAAATATAAAAAAGAAATAGCTCTGTTAAAGCAGAATACTTTGCCTGCACCATACTTGAATCATCTAATAAATCTAGGGACGTATTTAGGATAGTTAGAGACATGACCCACCCTGACTGTGTTAACTGTGAAATTAAACCTACTCAGGAGTTATGCGATGGGCTGACTCTCTTCTTCAAAGAAAACATTAGGAAGATTGTGGATGGCCTGAAAGATGTGACTCCATCTGGTGCTCCAGAGCAGGAAAAGGGAGAAACTAGTGAGAACAATCTTAAATGGGATAGTGATTCTAACTTGGATGTACCTGAGGTTGTCATGGATGGTTTCATGATACCATCGGAAGAGGAGTTTGCCCGAGTAGCCCTGGGAATTTCCTCCAGGTCACCTTTGGATCCTATCTCCCACAAGATAGTGAAGGAACTCAAATTAGAGCTCTTCCCTATCCTATATTAGCTATGCTGCCAATCCCTTAACAGCGGAGAGGTGCCACTCAGCTGGAAGCAGGCCATTATTACGCCGCTATTGAAAAAACCTACACTAGATCCAAGCTGCCACAAGAACTGCAGGCCTATTTCCCTCTTACCCTACCCAGTTAAGATACTGGAATGTCTCGTTAGTAGGGCGCTGTCCCTCTTTCTGGAGACCAACAACAAACTGGAAGAGGAGCAATTTGGGTTCAGACCTGGTCACTGAACGAAGACAGCCTTGGTGACCGTCTTAGACAATCTTCGAGTGACAGGGGGGGTATTGAAGTGGATGCGCTCTTACCTTTCCGATAGATGGCAAGTCGTAGCGCTCCCTTCATATCAAACAGAGTTTTTAAAAAACGAACATGGTGTACCCCAGGGGTCATCAATAAGCCCTATCTTGTTTAACGCATATATGCGACCACTGCTGGAGATTATAAAAACGCATAACATCAGCGTGGTTAACTACGCTGATGACACTCAGCTCATGGTGTCTCTGGATGGCGATCAGGCTGATCCCCTGGAAAGGTTTCACGCCTGTATGCTTGAAATGGTGAAATAACTGCAGATCAACTTGCTTCAATTCAATAGCGAAAAAACTGAAATTTTACACTGTAAGGGGGGAAGGATCCCACGAGGACTACCAACTGATTTTTGGCCAATAACCACGGATGGCCATCTGACACCAGTGAGTACAGTACGTAATCGGGGGGTCAGCTTTAATGAGAAGTTCAATCTGGAGTCCCATGTTAACAAACTGGTGGGAGGCTGTTACACTCTCATCCGAGGACTCTGGAAAGTGCTACCATTGCTGCCAGTCCAGGTTAGAACCATGGTAGTCAGGAGTATTATACTAAGCCGCCTGGTTTATTGTAATGCCTTGCTCTTAGAGTCTCCGGGAAATCTGATTGCCAGACTCCAGAGTATCCAGGCGGCAGCAACAAATCTGTCTCTGTCTCGAGCACGCGGCTCCTCGACGACGCAAGCATTGGCGGAACTGCACTGGCTCCCAGTTACTCAAAGAATTTTGTTTAAATCTTTATGCATAGTTTTCAAAGCACTTCATGGACAGGGACCAAAACTGCTTAAAGATAGGTTCAAATGGCATGAACCTATACGTAACCTCCGTTCATCCACTGCCAGCCTGGCCAGGATTCCAAGGATAAAGAGAGTAACCTTGGGGGGAAGAGCCTTTGGCGTGGCGGCTCTCCGCCTATGGAACCGCCTTCCTCTGGAAATCAGGGGCACACAGGACTTAATGCTTTTCCGTAAGAGAATTAAGACATGGCTCTTTCCCAAAGCGTGATCCCTGACTCAGTTACATGATTCTTGCATTAGCTGCTTCTTTTTCTTTCCTCTGTCCAGCTTTTCTCTCTTTTTTGCCTCAGCGCCAGGATGCCCATAGGGTTGCAGCGCGCTATACAAATGCCCAAAAAAAATAAATATAAATAATAAAGTATTCATGCAGTAATCCAGGCCTTACAACATGGAGTGCTACAAACCTCTGTCCAATGTGTGCATGCAGTCCTTTAATCACCTATACAATTATCTTACACACCTTCGTTTTCCCAGGTGGTATCCATACACGCCAGCAAACACCTTGTCACTCTCCTTACACTCCTCTAGTGACCCATGCAGCACCATGTACTAATCCATTCACAGTGCCAAAACCCAATTGCTTATTAATTTATGTTGGACTCTCTTTGCAGTACTGAAATTACTCTAGTTAAAAGAAATATACTTAAGGATTGGCCTAGCCACTAACCCTAGTACAAGTCAATTTCTTTATATACTATGCATGCAAACCTGCAAGAAACTACAAAAGTAGTATTACACTCTTCAAAATACCCAGTTAATACCTATGTAGTGTTGGAATCCCTCTGTCATAGGATCCCGTGTGAACTGAAAAAAAAGATTTGATTGGTTCATAACATTTCCCATTGTACCTATTGAAGGACTGCAAGCACTTCAATCGTTATTCTTTAAGCATCTTTGGAAAGCTATCTCTGTGCTTATCTCCTGTCACTCTCATGCAATTTTTCAATCAATCAACTAGCAATATGTTCTTATTGTAACAGTCTGCCAATACCTAAGCACTTATGAGGCAGATTTAGAAGCATCCTGTACCAACAATATGTCACTTTTTGTAACAAAGTGATGGCGCAAGACACTCTTTCATATTTACAAGGAGAGGAAAAGGCACTCTGTGTAGCTTTTCTTCTCCATGTAAATACGACCTCATCATACACAGCACTTTGCTTTGAAGGGGCGTTCCATAGGTGTTGCTGTGGGTGTTGCACACAACACTCAAAGAACAAGACACATCTCCAGATTTATCAGCAATCATAAATCTGGAGATGTGTGTGAATGCTGCATCATCCTCCAGTTGGTGTAGCAAGGCATAACAAGGAGAATTCTTTTCATTTCTCTTCATTTTTTCTCTTTCAATAAATGCTGCATTGCACAGCATACATTGAAGGAGAAAAATGCATTCACTGATTGTTTTTGTGCAGGAAGGTGTGTCTTCCTGCACAAAGACAAAATCTGCACGAAACAGATATCCTTGAACCATGGTGCAAGGGTGCCTGTGTCACCGCATGGCTGCAGTTTGTGCAGCAGTGCAGAGGGAAGCATAGACTTGCAACATATTTATGTACATATGTTGCATCCCTGTGCTTCGGAAGTACCACAGCACACTGCCGCTAAAGAGCTTACAGTGTCATGCCGCAGCACTTCCTTATAGTTCTGCACTTATACATTCACCATACTCTACTAATGCGTTCTTTCAGTCAATTATGCACTACGCATACATTCAACCAAACTTTCACACACTATCATACAAATATAGCTCTTTCTTTAACCAGAGAAGATAGTTCTGAAAATAACTTTTTTTTGTTGTTTTTTTGTTTTATATTTTTTTTGTAGTTTTCTAAACGATTTTGTTATTTCTTTGGTGTTTTTTCAAAAGAAAAAGACGAAAAAAACAGGCAACTTCAGGAATTAGTAGCCATTCCCAACAAAAAAAAGCAAACAAAGGTGTAACAATCATGATTTTGTTGCGCCGCACACACTAGGTCAACAGACTGCTCTCCATAGCATATAAGCTGGTTGCACTTTATGCAGTGCTGCTTCATTAGAGCAAATTCAGGACGTATGTCCGGTGGTGATGGTGATGTGGAACTGCCAGAGGTTCTAGGCGCTGCAGGTGCTGGGTTCTGCTGTAATTTCCTGCACTCCTCCCGAGCCAGATTCACTGGAGGAAGAGTCTTCAGGTGTTTGTACATAGAGGCAGGACCGCATGAATATTTCTTCTCAGCCCCACCTCTGGATAGGACTCTTTCACATATCTTGCAGGTGACTTTGGTGGCGTTCACCTTATTCTGCTCCTCTGGATAGGTGAAAAACTTCCACACCACCGATACTGGCCTTTGTTGGCGTGGAGGTTCTGCAACAAATTCTTCCTATGAAGAATGTTCTGAGTCCTGTTGTTGTTGTCCTGATGCCATGTTGTCCTTCTTTTGAAAAAAAAAACACACAAAATGATGGTATTTAAGTTCTTCTAAGTAGAGATGTGTCTCCAAAGAAGCTCAAAGTAGAATGATGGAAATGGATGGGGTCCTTCAATAGTTACAATGGGAAATGTTATGAACCAATCACATTTTTTTTTCAAGTCACATGGGATCTGTGCACCGTGCGCACAGGCTGTACGCACCCAACACGCCTTCGTGAAATTGCATTTAAAAATAATATGTTTATTACAAGTAAAAATATATTATTTTTATGAATAGCTTAGATAATGTATTGCCCTAATATGTGTATATATATCATTTTAGACAATAAATAATTTCGCAGGAGTCGCGCACCCACCGCGTCCAACACGTATATGACGTCACGTGGAAGTGCGCGAGCGTCGCGTACATTGATGCGCATGTGTCGCGAATGCACGGGAGCTGGAGTCGCGTACGGTTGCATAGCAATCACGCATGAAAATACGCACCCGTCGCACACCCAACGCGGATCCTACACAACATTCCTAAAATGGCAGCTAGGTTCCGCGCAGTGATCGAGAAAGGTACGCTTTGGGTGCGCGACTCCAACATTTTTTTTGAAAAAACAAAACAATAAAGAAAATAGTATAAACATATTAAAATAAAAATATAAAACAAAAAAAACAATATTTGATTTTCAATATTTTAAAAAACATTTTTCCCCATTTATATTAAACATATATAATGTAATTTAAAAATTAAAATATGTAAAAATAAATAGTTAAAAAAATGTAGAAATCCATTATCAAAAAGTAAATATAACTATTATTACATTTAAAAATTGTTTTTTAACCCGTTTCATGCGCCCGCGATTTTGCGGAAGTGCGGTACTTCCGCAAAACGGGCGGGGCCGCGTCGGCCATTGGCCGACGGCAGCACTGGGCAGGTAGTGCTGCCGTCGGCCAGTGGCCGACGGCCGCATGGAAGGGGTTAAAAAACCTTCGAAATTCGCTGAAAAAAACATAGGTTTCAGACATGTTATAGTTAGGAATTAGCATTTAAAAAAACTTAGGAATTCACTGAAAAATACCATTGAAATGCCTCCGTTATAGTTAGTTCTACTAACTATAACTCGCGCGCCCGCAATACACTGCTGATGATGTCACATATTACATCATTCATTACATGGTCAGTGACATCGCTGATGTCGGTCTGGATCTCTGATGCGCTTGAGCACCTCGTCTCAGTAAAATGGACGAAAGGTCGCAGCACCAGGTCTAGTCCCTGGTATAACACCAAGCTCGCTTCCTTGCGTAAAGAGTGTAAGAGGCTGGAGAGAGCATGGAAAGGAACTATGACCCTAATTTGAAAAATCTTTATGGTGTAGCTATTAAGCAATACCTTGGGTCTATTCAAACGGAACGGGCCACCTATTATGCGGAGGAGATCAAGTGCAGCACTAATCCATCTAAAAGTATCTTCTCGATATTGAAAGCGCTGAAATCATCTACAGCCCTGACTACCACCCCATTGTCATCTAATGATCAATGTGATGCCCTGGCCCCCTTCTTAGTGGTTTCCCTATTAAGGAAACCTAACCTGGATGCTACTAAGTTGGAGAGTTTCCGGCCCATCTCCCTCCTGCCCTGGGTCTCAAAAATTTCTGAGGTCCACGTCAATACTATCCTGACGGAATATCTGGAGGTTCACAATCTTCTAGACCCATCTCAGAATGTATTCCGTCCTGGTCACTGCATGGAATCTGCTCTTCTTGCTGTCACCGAACATCTGAGATGGGCTGTAGACCCAGGTCGTACGTCAGCACTGATTCTGCTTGATCTCAGTGCCACGTTCGACACGGTCTCCCATCAGATCCTGCTCAGGTGCTTGGAGGAAGCAGGCATAGCGGACAGCGCCCTGGATTGGTTCGCCTGTGGAAAAGTAAATTTTGCCATGTTGTATGTGCCTACGTGTTCCCCATCTTATGTTATATGTGCATGATCGATATGCATGTATCCCCCTATGATCGATTAAAGACGCAATCATAGTTGTGTCCAACTCTAGTATGCCAGTTTCCAGTCTTCGTGAAAACAACGAATATCAGGCCTATGTAAATCTATGTTGCCATGTTTTACAGTGTGCACGTTAATTCATTGAATTGTCCCCGTTTCTAGGCCTCAAAAGGGCCCGGACACCAGATTCAGCTCCTGTCTCCTGAACCCTCTCCGAGGAGCGATACAGCCCCCACCTGCATCCCTGACCCTTCACTTACTTCCTGCCGCACAGTGCCAGGCCCGGCCCGGCCTGGCTCTGCCTGCCTGTCTGCCAAGAGTATGTCATGCTTCTAGTTATCAGTCCAGCCCTCCTTCTCTGCATTCCTAAGCTACTGAATCGCATCAATAGTTTCAGCCATAGTCTAGCCTTCCTGTCTCCATGTAAGAGAAATACTGTACTAATATTCATAGAATATTCCTCGCACACGCAATACATGTAGAATAATGCATGCACCAGCCTTAGTGTCAAGTAGCCTTTGCCCTGATAACTTTTGGATTCTATCAACATGTTCTCCAAACACCAGATACCAGATATGCCTTAGGTACATGTCGCTCTGACACTCCAGACTTTAGTCTCCTCTTCTAGCACAGAAGTCATAGCCCCCAGTTCTCCCTGGTAACACGTCATTGCCCGTTTGCGCGCACCACTAGGTTAAAGGTCCCGGCTGCTCAGGTAGCCCCCTCCATGTTTCCGCCCCATTTATGACACTTCTGTTACGTTTACATCACATGTCTATGTACACGCCTCTTGTTACACCTACTTTATGCCTTATCTTTCGCGACTGCTAATAGTCACGCCTACTGTATTGAATGTAATGCAATTGTTTTGATATATATATCATGTACTGTTAATATGATGTACCCCCATTAGAGCGCTCATCCCATTCCTGCCCCCGGCAGCTGCCATCCTATTCCCATGCAGGCTGTCCTGTTCCTGTCCTTTATGCCTGATTAAAGCCTGTAGACTCAAGATACCTCGAATCCTGTCTCTTATTTATTGAGCTATCTGTTTATATGAGTATCCTGAAAAATAGAACCGGTAATTAATTATTTATTTACCACATAATGGCGCCCGAACAGGGACTTGCCCTTTCCCCACGCGCCGGCGAAGCCACGCAGGCCCCCTGACCCTCTGCAGCCGTGACGGAAACATACCGTGCACGTGCAGATATTTCTGCTTCAAGTATCCCTCAGGCCCACGGAGGAGACGGAGGTTGCGGTCCAGCATCCAGACGAGGCGGTGTGGAACGCGGCGAGTCCCGACCAGAGCCCAAGCCGAGAGTACAAGGTCCGAGGTATCCGGAGGCCCACCTGTAACTGAAGTCCGAAGTTCGTAGTCCGTCGTCGTAGCAGTCCAATCCAGTCCGAGGCCTTCCGTTCTTGCTGCCCGGTGAGTACCGTTGCTGGGGTAGTATCTAGACAGGGTCAATTAATTTGTCTCTGGTCCGTGGGTTTGGGTACACAGATCCAACACGAAGTGTCCATCTAGGTGGATGCGGGTCCTGACGTGTCTCTTTATGGGACCGGTATGTTTCGTACTGTTTCAGCAGTGCATCTAGTAATTCTAGTAAGTTCCGTTCTCAAGAAATTCATGTGTTTCTGTTCTCAGTATTCCAGGTCATATTCTGTCCGAACTGTTATTTTAAATGTTATTTCAATGTGTTTTCAATGTTGTGGTATGAGTGATTTGTTCTTCCAGTTATCATTGTGTTTATCGTGTATTGTATTGTGTCCAGATTCAAGGTTTACAGAATGCCTCTATTCTCCAAATTACGTCAGTTAAAAACCAGAAAAGGGCTGCTCGAGGAAGCAGTCCCTGTCCCTCCTAGGGACAGTCCAGGACATTTTATGTATCACAAGCATGGCTTAAGTGCCATAATATATCTAGACTTATGGTCTGATTATACCAGACATCTCGAAGAAAAATATAGATGGCCTGTAACAGGCACATGGGATGCCGAGTGCATCATGCGAGTAGAAGAAGCATTATGGAAAAAGAAAGCCAGACAGTCCCAGAAAGATGCCATCGAGTTATGGCGCAAAGAATCTCATAGAAGAACAGAAAAAGAAATCAGAAAAACAGAATTAAGTAGGGAATCCTCAGAAAAAGCCCAAGAAAGGGAATTAATCGAAGTAGGTGAACGAGTTAAAGCAGAACCGTCAGACAGACAGAGAAATGCCCTTATTAAGGGTATGTATCCTCTTCTTGCCGAGGGCTTGCCAAAAGCAACCCCGGAAGCACCATGTAATTTACCGCCACCATTAGTTCCGATTAAGCTACGTCATAAACCGACCGCAGCTGATATTTTTCTCTCGTCCTATTTGGACGACACAGTCCCAGAATATGCAAATCCTGTTCCGCCAGCTCCTGTAAATAATGTAATTCCTGTTCCTCCAGCCACCGGGGCACCCGTTGCAGTACCTGTCACGGTACCCCCGGTCCAGCCTACAGTACATGTACCCGCTACATCAGTCACTCTGCCAGCACGTACAATACCCGTCAACGATTCTAGTCTAGGGGCCATGGGGGGAAGTCCTCCTGGAACCCCGCCTCAACACAGACGTATGACGATACTTGAGTTACATGAACGAGCGTTACAGCGTTCGCCAAAAATTCAGACATTTGCAGATATCAAGCGAGCACTTACTGAATGTCGTTATGATCCAGTTCCAGGCAATGGCCACATGGTCATATATTCATTGCGTGTAAGACGGGTGACCGAATATTTGGACACCCTACCGAATATGAAAGGTTATCTAGACAGAATATATCGTTTTATCCGTACAGGAGTAGATCCAGAAAGTATTGGCGACGCCATGGTCCAAAGAAAAGTCGAGATTCAGCTCATGCTTTTAAAATTCCTAATTAATTGTTTAATAAGGGAACAAGACTATCCAGATAAAGATCCGGAAGAAATGAAAGTCCTGACCAGGTGGAGTGACCACATAGCCGAGGGAAAACACAAGACACAGAACAGTATAGAGAGTATGTACAAGAAAATAAGAAAAGAAATTGTAAGTATACACGAGAAAGAAAGAGTAAGTAGAGCAACCGAGAAAGAGAATGACTCTTCTACTGAAGAGGTAGACGACGAGAATCCCTCCAGAATAGCGTATGTAGGTAGAACTAGACATTCCGACCGACATTCACGCCTAGAACACAAGAAAGTTTTTCCCTCTCCAGCAGCAGAACAAGGTTCTCTAGAACAAGTATTCCAGGCTACAGATAATATCCTGAAATCACGAATAGGCTATAGTGAGCTTAGTACAATGCATGAACAAGAACTAGCCCGATCAGCAGTCCGATGGACTACTGATTCTACCACTTTTCCAGACGAAATAGTGGCACAAATGTTTCTGAAATTGCCCCCAGCCGAGCAGCGACTGGTGGGTATGTATATGATCCAGCACCTCATTACACTGTATGAGGGACAGCATTCTGATCCAGGTCCGTTACATGAAGTTTTGAACGAGTTACTCCAGTATAGATGGAGAGGTCTAGGTACCGATTTGATTAGTATCATTCTAGAACAGCGCCACAAATACCGAACGTTTCTGAATCCGCATTTTGTTCACGTCTCACCCCCAGAAAGTAAATCATTCTACATAGATAGACAGCATCCGTTACGAGAAGTACACCCAGTTAGGACAGCGGGTGGTGATCTAGAACGAGTATTTGTTTACACCCCTATCACAAAGATGGAACTCTTAGAGATGAAGAAATTAATTCCCTGTCACGACAAAGATCCAGCAGGGTTCCATCGAGAATTAAAAGACATGCTCCGTATGGGAGAATACACGTATCCTGATATCATTAAAATGTTAAAGGTCCTGTTGCCTGCGGGCATATATGAAAAACTCAAAGAAAAAGAATGGGAGGTGGGAGAGAAAAAGATAGATTGGACAGCTCTAGAAGCTAATACACGAGTACCAGGTACCGGTCTTGGGGATAAAGCTAAAGAATTGCCCGAGTTATTGATACAAGTTTTGCCAAGATTACTAGCCACGAAAAAGGAAGACTGGGATGCCATCTCAGCCTGTAAACAGAAACAAGACGAAGATACCAGTGATTTTTATTCTAGATTTGAGAAATGTTTTATTATTAACAGTGGTCTGAGAATGAGTAGTGAATCATACCCTCATCTTTTTGTTACCAAACTAGTAGAGAATTCAAGTCCACAAGTTAAAAATCGAGTACTGAAAGTCGAAAGTACCTGGCAAGCTAATACTCCATCACAGATGTTACAAATGCTCCAGTACCACCAGAATAGAATCAGGGAAGAGCAAGAACACGAAAGGAGACGTATGAAAGACACGAAAATGAAAGTATTAGTTGCACAATCTGTTCCCCAAGACAGTCAGCAGAGGGGTCCGAATCAAGCCAGTCATCCTGCAGTTCCCGTTAAAGGGACATGCAATTACTGTAAACAGCCAGGTCATTTTATAAACGAGTGTGCAGTTCTGAAACACAACATAGCTACTGGTAAGACTAAAAAAAGACCACGTCCGCCTAGACAAGAACAAGTTTCACAGACTTCTCAGCCACCACAGAATGCACAACAGACAGTTACAGTACCGCAGCCTATAGCTGCAACACAACACGTTACACAGCAGATGTACCAGTATGCACAGTCTGAGTATCCAGATTATCAGCAGTATTCATGAAACAGCCTAGAGAGGGAGGTAGGCTTGCCTCTCATCGAGATACCTGTAGATCAAGAGGGTCCCTATGTACACAGTCAAGTATTAGGGAAAGACAGAAAGTTTTTGATTGATACAGGGGCAAGTAGGACTACCATCAGTCATGACGAGGTTCCAGGGGCTCCGCTCTCAGGCTCTAGAAATGTTTCCCTTGGATTTTCAGGAAAGCCTATTGTTAATGAAATTTCGAAACCAGTTTCTCTAGAAGTTGGTCCATTGTCCCGAACTACTGATTTGTTACTTACGAAGTCATGTCCAGAAAATTTGTTAGGCATTAAGACATTGAAAGAGTTAGGAGCAGTTATATGCTGCTCCCCAGAAGGAGTGCGATTGTTCCTTAGAGACTTTAAAGGTCATTATGTATTACGTGATTTTGATCCAAGATTATTGAATGTACCACAGCATTTATGGGCGCAAGGTCCAACTGATGTAGGTTGTATGCAGATCACACCCCATCGTGTGACTCTGAAGCAAGGTATAGTTTTGCCACGAATCAGACAGTACAGATTGCCACCTGAGGCTGTAGCAGCCTTATCCAAAATTATTGACGAACTTATTGCTCAAGGAGTGGTTGTAGAAACTGACTCCAATGTATGTAATTCTCCTATCATTCCAGTCATGAAACGTACTGATCCAAATGCACCTCCAGTATATCGATTAGTGATTGACCTTCGAGAACTTAATAAATGTATTATTCCTCAGTACCCAGTAGTCCCAGATATTTCATCCCTATTGACAGCTATTGATTCTGAAGCTACGTTCTTTACAGTCATCGATCTCAAGAACGCATTTTTCAGTGTTCCCATTCATCCAGACAGCCAGTACCTTTTCGGTTTTTGTTTAAATGGAAGGAGCTATAAATTTACACGAGCTCCTCAAGGTTTCACAGAAAGTCCTAGCATTTACAGTCAAGCACTTAAGAGACAACTAGACAATATTCACATGCCAACTGACACTGCCCTGCTCCAGTATGTCGATGATCTACTGATCACAGCCCGTTCTGAACGTGACTGCGAACGTGCGTCACTTAAAGTCCTGTATTTTCTGGCCGAGATGGGGCACAAGGTGTCCCCTTCCAAATTACAATTCTGTGTCCTGCAAGTGGTCTACTTAGGACACTTACTGTCCAAGAGGGGTAGGCAGTTGACACCTGACCGTATCCAGTTAATAGCGAGTCTTCCACAGCCCAAGACTCAGAAGGAGGTACGAGCTTTTATTGGCCTCACTTCTTACTGCAGACAATGGATTCCTCAGTATGCATTTCTAGCCAAGCCACTGATACAGTTAACGACACAGGAGGCAGCCGTATTGACTGTCCTCCCTTGGACCCAGGAACATACACTTGTCTTTAATGAGTTAAAGAAAGCCTTATGTCAAGCACCTGTTCTAGCAACACCGAACTACAGTAAGCCTTTTACACTTTTTGTTACTGAACGCGAAGGTACTGCATTATCTGTTCTCACACAAGATCAAGCAGGACAATACAAGCCCTGTGCTTATTTTTCGAGCACATTAGATCCAGTGGCCCAGGCTCTACCTGCGTGCCTCAAGTCAGTTGCAGCCACAGCACTAGCTATCAGACAAAGTGATTCCATAGTGTTAGGACATTCCCTGACAGTACAAGTCCCACACTCCGTGGAAGTTCTTTTGAACCGAACCCAGACTCAGCACTTGACAATTGCACGTTTAACAGGTTATGAACTGACACTGTTCCAGCCACACATAGAAATCAGACGCTGCAACATTCTGAATCCTGCTACACTGTTACCGTCAGTTACTTCAAATCCTGCCACACATGACTGTGTGGAAGTTGTTAACACCATGACTAAGCCAAGACAAGACCTGACAGATATTGCATTACCTGATCCTGACCTGACACTTTATGGGGATGGTTCATGTATGAGAACAAGTACAGGAGAAATAGTAGCCGCGTATGCAGTGACTACTGAAACTGAAGTTATAGAAACACATCGTATTGACACCCTGTCTGCTCAAGCAGCAGAGCTAGTCGCTCTGACCCAAGCCTGCATACGTGCCAAGAACCTGAAAGTAAACATATACACAGATTCACGTTATGCATTCGGAGTCGTACACGACTTTGGAGTGCTCTGGCAAGAGAGAGGTTTCATGACTTCCCATGGAACCAAGATCCAGCATGGTCTCCTCATTCAAGCTCTGTTAGATGCAATACATTTACCGACAGCTATCGCTATCATGAAGTGCAAAGCACATACGAAAGTCACTGACATCATTTCCCAAGGTAACGATCTAGCCGATCGAACAGCCAAGCTTACAGCTCAGACTCCAGACGTTCCAGTTAACACAAGACTGACACACACTCCAGATCAGACTACTTGTATGACTGTTAAGGACCCTACACAAGATGTCATAGACATACAGTTACATGCTACTCCTGAAGAAATCAAGAAATGGTCCGAACAAGGAGGGGTCCAGACAGATCAGGGATGGTTGACGAAGGGAAAAGCCACATGGTTTCTCCCCGACTCTATGGTTCAAGTCATTATTAATACCGCACATAGTCCAGCACATCTAGGAGAAAAAGCTATGCTAGACAGTATCCAGAACCTCTGGTTCAACAAGCACTTACGAGCTGCAGCCAAACAGAAAGTCCGTACCTGTATGATATGTTGTCAGTTCAATCCAGGTAAAAGTGTCCCGGTGGAACAAGGTGGATTCCAACCTCCTGACCACCCTTTTGAAGTCCTCCAGATGGATTATATTCAGATGGAGCGATGTCGAGGTTTCAAGTATGTCCTCGTAGTTGTATGCGCTCTGTCCAGGTGGACAGAAGCATATCCAGTCCCAGATTACACAGCTGCGACCACTGCCAGGCAGTTGGTTCGTGAATTCTTTCCCCGCTATGGATTACCTAGGGTCGTGTATTCAGATAACGGCCAGCCATTCTCATCTGAACTCATGAAACAAATTTCCCTTCTGTTAGGGTACCAGTGGAAGTTCCATTGTGTACGCCATCCTGAAGCAGCCGGTCTCGTAGAGAGACATAACCAGACTCTGAAAATCCGCATTGCAAAAGTTTGTAAAGAAAAAGGTGTAGACTGGCTAGTAGCTTTGCCAGTTGCTCTATTTTACATGCGAATGGTTGCACATTCCAGATCAGGTCTGTCCCCGTATGAGGTCGTATTCGGCCGCCCCCCAAACATGTGGGGTACACCTAGACCCCGTAGTATTACAGATGTTTCCAGTAATATGCTGACAGATTACCTAGCTTCCTTGATGTCTGCCCTACACTCTTGTCGTTCACAGGTTGCCGCCGCATTTCCAGACAACACCGAGGTGAAACCGCATGAAGTCGTTCCCGGTGACCTCGTATTTGTCCGGAACTTTGATCGTTCAAGTCCGCTGGAGCCCCGCTGGAAGGAGCCCCGCATGATCTTACTAACAACAAGGACCGCAGTCAAGCTAGAGGGAAGAAAAGGATGGGTCCATCTGAGCCATATAAAGAAATTTCACGGACTTAAACACTGCCCTATTCTCAAGGACTGCCCAGATACAGACTCTGAATTCAAGTCTCCCCTGTTAGAGAAAACTCCACAACAGGAGTATAAACAGAAACTCAGGTCTAGTAAAATAAGTCAGCCAGTTTAATTGTCTAAGTCCCTCTCGGGTGAAACGGTTAGACAGGTTCCTGACATGTATGAGATAGACCCCCACAGTGAGAGAGTTAGTCAAAACTCTAAAAGATGTATTATTATTCTATGTTTTCTATTATTTTTGAGTCTTATGGTTACCTGCACAAGTTATGCTTTACATTTATGTTTTCCAATTTCACATGTACATATGTTTTCCAATGCTACAGTAGAGCACACATTTAGTGATCTGCCTCCTCACGAGTTATCCTATCGTCTTGCCATGCGAAATAATACATTCATCCAAATGTTACACTATTCACACCAGACCAGCAATGCTACTAATTGTTGGGTGTGTGGTCGACTCCCCCCTTTCCAGACACCAAAGGGAGTTCTGCCACTCTTTCCTTATCCATTTTCACATAATGGTTTATGTGGAGCGTGGTCCACGTTAACGTCATCCTCAACTGATATGTCCTTCCTGAATAGAACATGTTTCCCAGACAAGCAAGGTCTCACCCATAGAACAGGGTTAGATCTAGAAAATGAAGTATATGATTTAGGTAATTATTCCTCGAATTTTATGGTTCTGAATGTTCAGTCCGATAC
Source organism: Lissotriton helveticus (assembly GCF_964261635.1). Lineage (NCBI taxonomy): Eukaryota > Metazoa > Chordata > Amphibia > Caudata > Salamandridae > Lissotriton > Lissotriton helveticus. The sequence continues at coordinate 1,229,883,820 of NC_136068.1, forward strand.
TACTCCAGATCTACCTGCTATTTCAGTACTACCAGTCAAAGGCGAATTATGTGTCAGAAAGAATGGTTCCGCACATGTAGGACATAGTGATTGTACTACTATGGTCGAGTATAGTGACAGTGGGAAATCTATTTTCAAGGCCTCACGTCATTCTTATTTTGTTTGTGGTCAGACCGCATATGTTCGTCTGCCCCTCGATTAGGATGGAACATGTTACATTGCCTTCCTACTGCCACCAGTTTTTCTAGCCCCATCTGATTATCACAGAAACACACATCTAGTACACATAAGACATAGAAGGGAGATCGAGTCCCCAATTGTCGATCAAACTGAAACTGCTTTAGAACAGTATACAGACTTTAATAGAGGTTTCTTCTTCTTTGTAGGACCTATCCAGAATAGTAAGTTAATACGTAGGTTAACCAAAACCCTTGAAGCAGTAGTGAATGAGACTACTTCTGCTCTAGGTAACTTAACCGAAGAGCAATCTGCTATGAGATGTGTCGTGCTCCAAAATCGTCTCGTTCTTGACGTCATACTGGCCGATAGAGGAGGAGCATGTAGAGTCATCGGATCTAGTTGCTGCATTTTCATTCCTAATAACGCGCCGTCTGTTTATTCAGCTATAACCAGACTTCATAAAATTGCCCATCAGTTACACCAGAATCCAGGCACCTGGACATGGTCCGGTTGGCTCTGGAGTATCATATCTGCCTGGGGATGGAAAGTATTGTCATTCCTAGGTATTGCAGTAATGATCATATTCAGTTGCTGCCTCTCCTATACAATGTGGCCCTGCGATTTGCGGCATGTGTGCTACCTCTTGTATTCCTAGTCCTAGTCCTAAGTCCCGTTCCAAGACAATTCGAGACGAGCAAATGATGCTATATGAAATAATAGATGGTATCATGAATATAGATGTTTCCTGATGGAAACGTAGGGCACAAGGAGGGAATGTGGAAAAGTAAATTTTGCCATGTTGTATGTGCCTACGTGTTTCCCATCTTATGTTATATGTGCATGATCGATATGCATGTATCCCCCTATGATCGATTAAAGACGCAATCATAGTTGTGTCCAACTCTAGTAAGCCAGTTTCCAGTCTTCGTGAAAACAACGAATATCAGGCCTATGTAAATCTATGTTGCCATGTTTTACAGTGTGCACGTTAATTCATTGAATTGTCCCCGTTTCTAGGCCTCAAAAGGGCCCGGACACCAGATTCAGCTCCTGTCTCCTGAACCCTCTCCGAGGAGCGATACAGCCCCCACCTGCATCCCTGACCCTTCACTTACTTCCTGCCGCACAGTGCCCGGCCCGGCCCGGCCTGGCTCTGCCTGCCTGTCTGCCAAGAGTATGTCATGCTTCTAGTTATCAGTCCAGCCCTCCTTCTCTGCATTCCTAAGCTACTGAATCGCATCAATAGTTTCAGCCATAGTCTAGCCTTCCTGTCTCCATGTAAGAGAAATACTGTACTAATATTCATAGAATATTCCTCGCACACGCAATACATGTAGAATAATGCATGCACCAGCCTTAGTGTCAAGTAGCCTTTGCCCTGATAACTTTTGGATTCTATCAACATGTTCTCCAAACACCAGATACCAGATATGCCTTAGGTACATGTCGCTCTGACACTCCAGACTTTAGTCTCCTCTTCTAGCACAGAAGTCATAGCCCCCAGTTCTCCCTGGTAACACGTCATTGCCCGTTTGCGCGCACCACTAGGTTAAAGGTCCCGGCTGCTCAGGTAGCCCCCTCCATGTTTCCGCCCCATTTATGACACTTCTGTTACGTTTACATCACATGTCTATGTACACGCCTCTTGTTACACCTACTTTATGCCTTATCTTTCGCGACTGCTAATAGTCACGCCTACTGCTACGCCTACTGTATTGAATGTAATGCAATTGTTTTGATATATATATCATGTACTGTTAATATGATGTACCCCCATTAGAGCGCTCATCCCATTCCTGCCCCCGGCAGCTGCCATCCTATTCCCATGCAGGCTGTCCTGTTCCTGTCCTTTATGCCTGATTAAAGCCTGTAGACTCAAGATACCTCGAATCCTGTCTCTTATTTATTGAGCTATCTGTTTATATGAGTATCCTGAAAAATAGAACCGGTAATTAATTATTTATTTACCACACGCCTCCTTTCTGTCTAGGCGGACCTTCCAGTTGACGTCCCCTCCTTTTTCATCTAGAGTCTATGCCATCAAGCAGGGGGTTCCTCAGGGTTCGGCTTTGAGCCCCACCTTGATTAATCTGTTTATGCAACCACTGGCAGCGGTGGCTAAAAACAGAGGCCTCACAGTGGTAGTCACTCTCACCGACGACACTACTCGAACCGCTTGCAATTTTTGCAGCGATCTCGAGGCTGTCGCTAGGTGGATGACTGCCAACTGTTTACAGCTTAGCGCTAGTAAGTGAGGTTTTGTTGGTGGGGAGAGACCCAGAGTTGTGGTGCGAACCCTGGTGGCCCGCCGCATTGGGCTTGGCACCCGCCCCTAAACAGACGGTAAAGAAACCGGGGATCTGGCTTGACACTGCCCTTAACTTTAGAATTCAAACTAAAAAGGTGGCTGGGACGTGCTTTGGGCTGCGGCAGGGGCTTAAACCCCTTCTGGGCTTCTTCGACGCCTCAGTCAGGCAGGTTTTTGTCCAGACTGGACTATGCTAGCTCCTCTACATCAGGGCCAATCAAACTGAGATTGTCAGACTTCAAAGGGTCCAGAACGCAGCAGCCCGAGTGCTCCTTGGCTTGCCAAGGCGTTGTTCTATCTCGAATGCAATACGCCGCCTTCATTGGGTGCCTGTTGCCAGGCGTATTGAATTCAAGGCCCTCTGTATTACCTTTAAAATCTTCAACTCTTCATCACCCAGCATTTTGTCAAAGCTGCACTCTTTCTATACCCCCTCCCGCCAACTCCACTCTAAGGGACAGAGGGGGAGGAGGGCTTGTGCTGGTGGCCGCTCTTTTCGGGTGCTGGCTTCTACACTCTGGCATTCCCTTCCCATCGCCATTCGCAGTCTACAGCATTATCTGCCCTTCCGTAAAGCTACGAAAAATGTTTGTTCCCACCTCTATAAGTTGTTCTGTTGTCTACCAGCAGCGCTAATCTAGTTTCAGCGACGGGACGCCCCTTTGCTGGGGCTGCCGTGTGCTTTACAAATCAGCTTAACATAACATAACATAACATGTTTATTTGCGGGGACAATTTTTTTCTTTGATTGCTGCACGCGTCACTGTTGGCCCATCTTTGGTGGTTCAGCTTTGGCGCCTGTCACTTAATCTCCCAGTCCCGTTTAAATACTGAGATTTAATGTCAGACACTTCAGGCGCTGTTTTCGAAATCCCCTCTTTAATTTCCTTTGACTATCAAGCCCCTCCAATTTCAATGATTCTTGTTTTAGCAAGCCTCGGCCACCGGTTCTTCAGCAGCCCAACCTGGCAGCACTGTTAAGGCAAAGGCCTGGGCAACTCCTGTCACATTTTCTTTCATGCTTGTTTGTATGATGAGAACTCGAGCCACCCGAATCTGTTGCAGAGCTTTACAAGAGCGGCAGTTACATTACACCATGTCAGATACATTTTGGGGGGCATTTTTATTGAGTGCGAACTCGACTTACCCAAAAGTATTGAAGCTTTTACAAAAGTACCAGTAACATTACATAAGGTCAGGTAAATGTTTTTGTTTTTAGGTGCGCAGAGATTTAGTGATGTCAACGCTGCGCCTGTGAGGTGTGGCGCCGCGGCTAGGGCGACTAACTCTGGAATCTGGCGATCACGGTTCGATCCCCGGCACCGGCGGCAGATTAGCCCAGCACCATATGACTCTGGGCAATAGCTTGCTTAATCTTCCCGACGGCCCCCAGCGCCTAGAGACCCTTACGGGTGATTGTGCGCTTTACAAATGTGGATTATTATTATTATTTATCCATTATGCTCTCTCAAGTGGGTGTAGCATTCGTCCCACCCACCTCCTCCCATGTCACCGCATACCAGACTAATGCCTCTTCCTTTCATCCTCCGCCTCATGGAGCTCTAATCTCACAGCACATTCACTGCAGCTTCCCAGGAAACGTAAGGCATTTTTCATTATATAATGTGAACTTGACCAACCCGAAGATGTTGGAGCACATTACATGAGCGCTAGTTACATTACACAATATCAGATACATTTTTGAGGGTATTTTTATAGAGTGCGAACTTGACTGACTCAAATGTATTAAGCGCCTTACAACAGTATGAGTTACATTACAGAAGGTCAAGTTCATTGTTTTGTTTTTAGGTGTGTGGAGATTAAGTAATAACGCCACCCCAGTTTATTAATAATTTCCCCTTTACCTGACAAATGGAAGCAGCATTCATCCCTCCCACCTCCTCCCATATCGCTGCATGCCCGCCCGCATCTCCTTCTCTCAGAGCTCTAATTTCAAAGCAAATTCACGGCAGCTCCCTTGGGTTAATTTTTTTGTTTATTAGTGAGGCCGATGCAGTCCCTGTTTATTGATTATTTCCCCTCTACTTAACAAAAGGAAGCATTTTGTTGTTGTTGCTATGTCCACTGCTCCTATATCCAGTTGGCTGGGACAGAAGGTGAGGCCGGGCGGGAACTTGCAGGTAAACAGATGGTGCGAGCAGTGTGTTAAATGGAAACCGCTGGAGAAGGTTGCCTGGTGAATAGGAGCCTGGAGGTGTAGGGATGTAACACCTCTGCCACTAGAATGTACTTCACTGCTTTGTTTCATAGGCTGTTCAGTACTCTAGTGATGCAGTCTCACATGGAATGTTATAGTACTGTTGACTTGTTTTACTTTTCTGCTTGTGTTCTGAGTTGTGTTCAGTATTTTTACCTTTATCTGCGTGTCCCTTGTTTTTTTTCTCAGTGGCGCAATTATGCGTAGAACATTCTTTCTCCAACATTCAATCTTATTTTTAAACAGTCCTGCACTCCACCTGCCTGCCATCCCCTTTCAATTTGCAAAAAGGCACTGACAAATGTGAAAATTTAAATAAACAGGCGAATTATTTTTATTAGATCTAAACGCAATGTAGTATTCAAATACTGTAGCAAATTAGCAAATGAGAGAGACGCTGCCTTTTAATTCACATAAAGTGTGTGCAAATAGGAAGGCAGTGTCTCTTACTATTGTTATGTTATGTTATGTTATGTTATGTTAATAACATTTATTAGGCGCAACAGCTGCCCCAGCAAAGGGGCGTCCTGGCGCCAGATCATGTACACAACACAACAGATCAGGGCTGAAAAAAAGGGAAGATCAGACAACAGGGGAAAACAAATGGGTTTTAATGGCCCATCTAAAAAGAGTCAGACTATTAAGGGCACGAATGTGCACCGGAAGAGAATTCCACAGATCAGCCGCCAGAACACGGAAGGAACGTCCTCCCATCCTGCTCAGCCTGAACCTAGGCTTACTCACCAAATGGAGTGATTCAGATCTGAGGGACCGCGTGGGGACGTAAGAAGAAATGAGGCCCACCAAGGCGGGGGGGGAAGAAAGCTTCAGAATCTTAAATGTCAGACAGAGAGCCTTGAATTTGATTCTCTGTCTGACCGGAAGCCAGTGAAGAGAGGTCAGAACAGTCGAAACCGAACACCGTCTAGGAATGCCGACAATGGCCCGTGCAGCAGCATTCTGCACCCTCTGCAGCCTAGTAGCCTCCGCCTGGTTGACTCCTAGCAGCAAGGCGCTCCCGTAGTCAATCCGGGAAAGGATGGAGGCCTGAACCACCAGTTGCCGAGTGGGGGGGTCGAAGAATTTGAGGACAGGTCTCAGTCCTCGCAGAATACCATAACAGGTAGCTGCTGTCTTCTTCGTGTGGCTGGTAAAAGATAGATTAGAATCCAGCCAGACCCCCAGATTTTTAACTTCGGCCGCTGGAAGGGGGGTCACCCCTAGTTCGGAAGGCCACCACTGATCTCCCCAGAGGTCCGCCTGCTTCCCTACCACCAGGACCTCGGTCTTCTTGGCATTAAGCTGTAGGCAGTTGTTACGCATCCAGCTAGCCACAGCTATAAGTCCTGCCCGGAATCTGAGCGCAGTCACCTCAGGGTCCCCACTGAGTGTCACCGCCAGCTGCGTGTCGTCGGCATACGATGTCATGGTAAGGCCAAATTGCCTGACGACAGCAGCCAGCGGCTTCACATACAGGTTGAATAAGGTGGGGCTAAGAGCAGAGCCCTGAGGGACTCCCAGTTCCAAAGGATTAAGCGAGGACTGGCCAGGTGGTATAGCTACCTTGAAAGACCGGTCCGAGAGGAAGGAGCGGAACCACTGAAGGGCCTTCCCCACAATGCCCACTTCCTCCAATCGCCGCAACAGAATGTCATGAGACACCGTGTCGAACGCGGCGCTCAGATCTAACAATAAGAGCGCCGCAGTCTGCCCCGCATCCAGCACCGACCGCAAATGCTCGATCATAAAGAGCAAAGCAGTTTCAGTGCTGTGTTGAGCACGAAACCCATTTTGGCTCTCGTCAAGAATGTTATTGCGAGAGAGGTGAGCAGACAGAATAGAATTCACGTGCGCCTCAGTGACCTTGGCGGTCCAAGGTAAGAGGGAGATGGGCCGATAGTTCTCCGTGAGCAAGGGGTCAGAGTTGGTTTTCTTCAAAATAGGGCTGACCACAGCTTGCTTCCAGGAAGACGGCACCATGCCCTCACTGAGGGAGAGATTGATCAAGTCCAAAATGGGCTCCCGACAGAGAGGCGGGAGGCGGGCGAAGAGCTCCGGCTTCAGAGGGTCTAAGGGGGAGCCCGATTTAATTTTGAGGCTCAGCGTGTTAAATACCCCGTTAGACATGGCCGGCAAGGTGGACAGAGTTTCGGACACCGAGACCTTCACATCATTCAGAGTATCCCCAGGATCAGATGGAATAAAAGCACGGTAGATTTTCTGCACCTTCTCTACGAAAAAGTCTGCCAGGTTTTCGCAGTGCGAGTCCGTGCATATTACTTGCGAGGTGGCCCGTTTCCCCATCAAGTCTTTAAGTACTATTGTTTGCTAAACTGCTACAGTATTTTCATTCTACATTTGGTTTTTGGGTTATAAAAAAGTATGTGCTTATTTACTCCAATTTTTACATTTATCAGTGTATTTATGCAAATTGAAAGGCTGTGTGTTTCTTTTCCAAATGGTTTCTGGTAATATGCTTTAGGTGCATCTGAAAGGTAGCGTGTCTTTATTTTCACATTTGTTTTTAAATTGAAAATGTTGCATATATAGGCTTACAGTTTAAAAAATGTGCTTGCCTAAGTACACAGTGTTTGCAATTCCAAAATATAAATAAGAACGAAAACACACACTGCCTTTTAGATGCCCTAAAAGCACATTGCCCCCAAAAAACACTTAACTATTTACAAACACTAAAATATACGTAAAACAGACCAGATGTTGTTTAGAAACTCCATCAAACTTATTTGTAGCTTGTAAACTAGGGTCATTGTCGGTCAGTAGGTTCCCATCCTGACATTACAGACAATTCACTAAACGTTTACATTCACTTTTTTTTTCTTTTAAACACTTTATATTTCCCATCAAGAGGGCAACAAACTCAGCACATATTTACATTGAAAAAAAAAAAAAAACGTAACACGTGTTGAAAACAGGATGACATACATCATTAAGCAGCAAGGAATTGCCAAAGCTTAACATATATCAAAATCAAACAGAGTTACAATCACATAGGCCTGTTTCTAAAATAGGAGCCCCCATATTGCATTTATTTTTATCATAGAGCGAGTACCCCTTATTTTTGCCAATGTATGTTCTGTTTCGTACGCTTCCGGAACCAACATCCACCAATCACTTATAGAGGGAGGTTTTAGAGCAATCCATACCCGGCAACTACCAGCCTGGCGGCTTCAAGTAGTATTCAAGATAGGCAAGTAATTCTATGATTCGGATTCTTGAGACCAATCATAATTTCCATGACTGAAAGAGGTGAATCGATCCCCAATCCCTGCGAGAATACTTGACCCACCTGCTGCCAGAATAACTCCAATTCCGAACATGTGCGAACATATGCGTTATACTAGCCGCATAAAGATCACATCTAGGACATTTCGTCGAAGCACCGACTGAACCGGACATAGCCCATTTAGCTATCTTTTCTGGCGTGTAATACAACAAGCATATAGTTCGAAATTGCTGTAGCCGCAAATTGATAGAATGAACTGAGTCATCGATGATGCTTAGTGCTTGTTCTATGGCACGAGATGTAACCATTGTACCCAGAATCTTACTCCAGCGTTCCGTCAACCTTTCACAATCACTTTGTCTGTAATTAATAAAGCATTTATACATATGGCTTATCAGAGATTTTGTCTTCTCCATATGCAAACAATCCAAAATCTCAGAATTAATCGTTTTTGTCAGGATTAGATGTCTCGAAAAGTAATCCCTGATTTGGAAATATTTACTAGCGTTATCTTGGACTACCTCCAGGAATAACAGGTTTCCCCATCGGGGGAGTTTATCATAATAAAATGATATATTACATCTGAAAGAGGTGGCGCACTATATATATATATATATATATATATATATATATTACCTACTGGCGGTCGCCAGTAGGTATATATAGTTAGGATTTTTTCTCTATGGGATTTTTGAAAATTCTATGTCTAATAACTTTGGCGTTTGTGGACGGAATTGGCTGAAATTTTCAGGAAAATGGCACATTTTGTTTCTGAGCAGCCCCTGAAAATTGGGGGGGGTTCGTCCAGGGGGGGTTGAGAAAAAAGGGGGGTCCCAAAACGTGTTTTTAACATTGAGTTTTCCATAGGGCGGTTGGCCTCACTTTTAGCCCGAACGGCTGAATGGATTTGCACGAAACTTGGCAAAATTGTAGGGACTGGTAGCCCGATGTGCCTTTTGTAGGTCTCAATATATGTGCTACAGTGGATTTTGAGAAATTAACGTTTAAAAAAAGATATATATCTGTAACAGCGGACCGGGCAGCGCTCCAGTTCGCGTACTTTTCGCGCAACGGAGCTTTGTGAAGCGAAGCTGATTGGTTCTCCGGCGTCTGTAAACATTCTAAACAGTCCGTAGCGGCCGCCATCTTGTCTCTCGGTAGGATCGAGAGACAAGAGGAGGCCAAAGCGAATGGGCAAATGACCATAAGGGGGCATAGTAGATCCTCCCTGACCTCTTAGGTTTGATGTACCATTTTGCCAAGTTTGGTGTAATTCCGTTCAGCCATTCAGGCTGTAGACGTATCTAAATGTCAATAATCGAACGGCTGAATGGATTTGCACGAAACTTGGCAAAATATTAGGGACTGGTAGCCCGATGTGCCTTTGCTAGGTCTCAATATATGTGCTCCAGTGGATTTTGAGAAATTAACGTTCAAAAAAAGATATATATCTGTAACAGCGCTCCACTTCGCGTACTTTTCGCGTTACGGAGCTTTGCGAAGCTGATTGGTTCTCCGGCGTCTGTCAACATTACAAACAGTCCGTAGCGGCCGCCATCTTGTCTCTCGGTAGGATCGAGAGACAAGAGGAGGCCAAAGCGAAGGGGCAAATGACCATAAGGGGGCATAGTAGATCCTTCCTGACCTCTTAGGTTTGATGTACCATTTTGCCAAGTTTGGTGTAATTCCGTTCAGCCATTCAGGCTGTAGACGTATGTAAATGTCCTATGGAAAATTGCATGGGGAAAACACATTTGAAAGTGTTGAAATTTAGAACCAATTAAAATGTTACTTTGGTTTTGTATTTGTGTGTGATGAAAGTTAATTGGTTATGTATATATCTCAAATGAGAGGAAACCACAGCCATTTTGTGATACTACTGTCTGAGGTACATTTGTGAGGAATTTTTGGTGGTGAATTTCTGGTGTTTGATTTACACAGTACTAACACTTCTCCTACTTTTAAAAAGGTGAGTTGTTAATTTGTAAGGGGAACTATGTTGTACACTTGAAGATAATTTGAAAAATGTTTTCTGTTATTTATTTGCAGTCCTTCTGTTATACTAAATACTTGATAAAGTTAGTTTTATATTATGTATTACTAAAAACGATAAATGAAAGTGATCATTTTTTTCTGCAATTTACAGCAAGCAATTTCAAAATAAAATGGCTCACAATGAAGAGACCGTGGCAATTTCTTTTGCATTGTCCACTACATTGATTGAAATTGAGAGCACCAATAATGAAATATTGTCACAAGGAGGAGATGACTTGTATGATTTCATTAGATTGATTGAAATTGACAGCACCAATAATGAAATATTGTCACAAGGAGGAGATGACTTGAATGATTCCACTACATTGATTGAAATTGAGAGCACCAATAATGAAATATTGTCACGAGGAGATGACTTGAATGATTCCACTACATTGATTGAAATTGACAGCACCAATAATGAAATATTGTCACAAGGAGGAGATGACTTGAATGATTCCACTACATTGATTGAAATTGACAGCACCAATAATGAAATATTGTCACAAGGAGGAGATGACTTGAATGATTTTTTTGATCAATCTGTTGATGGCGAATTTATCGAATGTTTGGAGACCATAGAGTTACAAGAATCGTCATTGCAGACTTTTAATGAGGAGATTCCAGATGAGATGATTGAAGAGGAAATTGCTGATGAGGACATGTTACTAGTTCTTTCAAATTTAGAAAATTCTGAAGAATAAATTTATATTTAGAAATCAAAAATTGTTTGAGACATTATTCATTTTTATTTTTAATTTATGAGGTTGTAGCGAAGTGATTGTAGTATAAAATGAGACTTATAGTATAGAGTGCAACATTTTTATGTTACATGGTAAGTTTACTCATATTTACTTCCCTTCTCCCACTATATTATCTCCAATGTGTATTTGACATCTCTTCTTCATCTCCGGCCTCCTTTCTCTCACTGTGTGTCTCTGATGCATCTTATCGCTGCTATTTTGTGTAATTACAGAAGAGAGTAAAATAAAATAGTTCGGAACGTGAAAAGGGGGCAAAGTAGAGTACCCCTCACCCCCTAGGCCTTCTCAGGCGGTCCCAAAAGGATCAGTTTCTGCTTTCCTGAGAGATTATGGTATGAGTTCCATATACCACAATAATTTGCATTACAACATGCAAGATATATATCTCCTATTACCAACTTTTGGAGATATTCGCGCTAAGCGCGAATATCTCCAAAAAGTAACACCTGCCCTGAGCAGTTCTTAGCCATGTTATCCAATGGGAGGTGGATAACATGGCTAAGAGCATTAGCTCGGTAATGCATGAATATCGCTGACTTTTTAGCGATATTCATGCATTGAGGCCGTTTTTTATCGCATTTGCGATAAACCTTGATAATAGCAAGGTTTATCTTCGATAATTTCTGACGATGCTTAGCGGTAAAAAATTCGTTGGTAAGCATCGTTAGCGATAAATATCGCTTAACTTTGGTAATATGCACCAACGTCTGTTAACGTTCGATTCGAAGGAAATGAGGAAGTGTTGAAAAACATTGTTTGCGCCATCTTGCCTTTTTTGAAATGCCACACTTTTGTCGTGCACGGCAGCCATTTTAGATGCCTTGACCAGACCCACTCTCTGCACGCTGTCGATTCGTAGCATGGCTCCCCGCCCTCGCAAGCATCTTCCCCAGGCACTGGTCACCCCCGCTCTCTGTCTTATGCATGGGCAATAAACCTCCCCCCATCTGCGCTGCTCTTCCCTGAGAATCTCACTCTGTGCCCGCCCGACACCTCCCTTTCGCCCTATTCACTACCGCACCCTCTGACACTCCTCTTCCTCTGTGTCCGATTGTCCAGGCTATCAGCTAGCCCTGCAGATGTAGTTTATGGCTCCAGCTGTTACGAATCACCCCTCTTCAAAGGAGTTATAGTAGATCAAGGCCCACACCCGATGAGATCCGTCACACCACACGTGTTCCTACTATCTGAAAACCATCCTGTATTGTGATTGGGGAGGGGACCGAGCCTGAAGCGGAAGATTCTAGGAATGACTCTTTGTACATCAAATTTTTTATAATTATGTGTCACATTAAAAATATATAGCACTCCAACAAAGTAGTAGGAATATAAAACTTTAATAACATATAAATATATACAACAAAAAAAAAACAGTAAAAACATTTAAACAACGAAGAGACCGTGGCAATTTCTTTTGAATTCCTGATGAGGACATGTTACTAGTTCTTTCAAATTATGAAAATTCAGAAGATGTTGCCTGGGGGTGGGTCGTCAGTAGCAGTCTGTTGTGCGAATAGTTCCAAGGCAGCAGAACGCGCTGAAATCTAGATGGCACGAAAGTGATGTCTAGTAAGTTTCCGCCCAGCAAATAACGGCGTGGCGCGCCGCGGGGGTGAGTGAGTCCAGTAGGCACCACAGCTATTCTTACCGGCATTGCAGAATTACTGCTGGGGACAATGCCTGTGCTGTAGCAGGGTCACAGCAGAAACAAAAAGGATTCTGTTGAAGATGTTGTTGGTTTTCAATTTGAAAACAGTTCTGGTGTCAACTGCTATGGTAATGTAGTGGTTAATGTTTTGTTTTCTCTAGAAAATGTAAAAGAGGGGGAGGCAGTCCAAAGTTCCGTTAAAAGGGCAAAGGAAAGGATCGGTGGTTTGAACTATCACTTCAAAAGGGGAGGGGGTGCAACAATTTTTCCTACCGGGTCACACTGTGCTTTCACCGGAACTGAGGTCTGCAGGATTCTAGTAATTCAAAGTGAGGCTGGCGCCAGCATGGGAGCGCCGACGTCCCGCGGATACAGTTTCGTCACTCCACGGGCGATCATGGCAGTCATTCCCCATCGGGGGTCGGAGACTCCCGCGGCTCCTGTAGAATCTTCAAGGTCGTGGAGGACTACGGTGGTGGAGTCAACCAGTGACCGGGCGATTTCTTCATGCTGGGCCCGCTCTTGCCAGGTCGATCGCCATTTTGAGAGTTCGGCAGCTACCGGCGATCGCGGGGTCACATGAGCGGACGAGCTCCACCCTGCCGGGCGAGACGTTGCAGCATCGCCACAGTGGACGAACCCTTTTCGGGGCGCCTGGAGCGCTGAGGGTGCAGCTGGGAAGCCTTCACCTGAGGAGGCGGGAGAGGCCTGTTCGCACCGTCTCTCCCTCCCAGTGCACCCCACGGCGCCCCGCTTGACATTTGTTATGGCCGGTGGCGATGAGGACGGGGGGGGGGGTCGGATGCATGTGCAAGACATCCCCCCCAGTGTTGTCAAAGCCATTTTTGAAGAAAGAAGTGGTGCCTGGCGTGTTGCCGCTGCTATTACGAAGGAGAAAAGAAAAAATGTCCCGTCCGTCTTTGGGCCGGGCTTCCGGTGGATGTCGGCCGGACGCCCCTGGCTCTGGCCCCATGAACGGGTTCCTTGGTTTATCGGCTGCAGCCGGATCCCGTCGGCCTCGGCCCCCCGACCGTTGGTGGCCGGACCGGAAGAGCATGTGGCGGGACTACCTGAAACTCTCAAGGGCCACCGCGGCCGGACTGGGAGAGAGAGGGGAGGGTTGAGGAGACATTCCCCCCCCTGCAACTCTTCAGCGTTGTAAAGGCAATCCCCTGGCCGGGTCCCGCTGGCCTCGGCCTCTCCTCCGGCTACACCCTACGTTAGGATCTCCTGGCCGAGGCGTGGCAGCAGGACCCGCCTTATATGGGCTGCTCCCGGCTGGGCGTAGCCGCAACCCTGCCCCACCTTGGAAGTTTCCAGAGTGGGGGCGGATGTTCTACTGACTTGCATTTTCCCTAGTCTATCGATTTTTTTGGCGTGGCAGGCGGTGGGACAGCGAGGGGTGATTTGGTTTCTCTTACTGTTTTTCTGGTCTCTCACCACTGGCATATTTCTAACGTTTTCTTGTTTCTAGGACATTAATAGGTTTTATCATTACGTTATGTTATCGTTTCTTTGTTCGTTGTTTAATAAAAGTTCATGTTCATCAGTGGCCTACTGATTTTCGTTTTCCTATTCTTTTCTTTCCAGGTTGTTTCATGCTAAAGTTTCTGTTAACAGGATACAGTGATCACTTCGTTATTATTGCATGTGTCCTTTTCACTAGGGGTGCTCTCTGGTCGGGCCAGATGACGTATCTCTAGTAAATGGTCCGGGTGAAACAGGTGCATCAATCAGTGGGGAGTAGATAGGCATGACAGATTACAACGGGGGAGAAAGGTCCGCATTACGTACCCTTTCACTATTTGCAAAGATTTTCCTACGTATATTTGCAAACAGGGAATACCTCCAAAAAGAACCAATTCCCAAACAGTCAATGTTTGGGGAAACAATCAATCAATGAGGAACGAAATAGGCACGACGTGTTAAAGGTTTGCGTTACCTACCCTTCACTATCTGCAAAGGGAGAGAGAATATTCCTATTCTTCCTCGTTTGCAGGCAGAGAAGATTCTTAAGAGAACCAACTTCGAACAATTCAATGGTCGATTCAAACAATCAACAAGGGGTACTGTGAACACAAATGAACGCCGCTTATGTACATACACATTGGTATTATCAACAGGTTGTTCCTAATGTTTCTATTTTAGGGAGGTCAAAAAGAGATCCCATTAGTGGCCTACTGATTTTGCTCGATTCCTTTTGTTTTTTTACACGATTTTTCGCTATCTGCAAAGACTAAACAGAGTATTGCGACTCTGTGCTTGTTTGTAAATAGAGAATGAACCAAAGAGAACAATCAATCAAATGGAGAGAGAAGCAGGCACGACGGATTACAACGGGGGCAAAGGCCTGCGTTAACTACCCTTCACTATCTGCAAAGAGAGAGTACTCCTAATAGAAATGAGGGGTGGGGGGGCAGCATTCAAAGCAGATCAGTGTGCATAAACACGAAAATGTTTTTACTTACCACGTACTTGACATTCGACAGCTTATGATATTTGCTATTAAAAAACCATTGAAATTCACTGAAAAAACCATAGGTTATAGACCATATATAGTTAGGAATTAGCATTTACAAAACCTTGAAAATTCACTGAAAAAACCATAGGTTATAGACCATATATAGTTAGGAATTAGCATTTAAAAAACCTTATTTTACTCACACAAAACCATTGAAATTCCATATATAGTTAGTTGCACTAACTATATATCGCGCACCCGCAATCCACTGCTGATCATGTCACATATTACATCATTCATGACATGGTCAGTGACATCACTGATGACATCACTGATGACATCTCAAATGACATCACTGATGACATCACTGATGACAACATCCAGTGACTGTATGTTTCTGTAAAGTTAAAATATGTCTTACATATTGAAGAATGAGTGGATGTATAAGTGTCTGGATGAAGGATTTAGTAGGTGCGTGACTGACTGTATGAGTGAGTGATTAAATGTGTCTGAAAACTCTCTTGTCTACCAAGTTTTCAGCGTAATTGGTGTAGATGTGAAACATCTCTTTGAGAGTAGGCTGGGCAACACTTTTAGTGACATGGGAACTGCAATATGTTCCATGTTAGAATACTTGCCACTTGGTAAGCAAAATAATGTTGAGGAGCAATTCAGGACATTTTATTTTACAGTGCATGAGAAATGGCTTGCATTGATGCATAGAAATTCCCCTTCACCAACCATGGCATTTGAAGTCAATGAAGCCTCTCTGTGGTACTTTGCACAAGTTCTAGATCCCTTCCAGAAAGGGGGATGTTACCCTGACTTTGAAAAGTACTGCTTCATTTTTTACCTCTTCAATAACTCTGAGGGCATATGCACCCGGTTCAATGCTTATGTTGCAGAACCTGTCCCAGAGAATCGCAATCTTCAGGTGTACCAGTATTGGCATGGAAAGTTATATCAGTAGCCAGAGTTAGCAAATTGTGTACTGGCTGTTTTAACATTGCCTGTCTCAAGTGCCAGTGATGAGAGAGCCTTTTCACAGATAAAAGTTTACATAGGAAGGAAAGAGCGAGAGCACATGACCAAAGACTCACTAAAGAAATATTGTATTGTGTCTTACAATAAGTTTGATTTGTAAAAATGTATTTGGACCTCATATATGCTGTGCATACACTGTCTATAAACCATGCACTATCAGTGCAGAATACAAGCAATAATAAGGGCAAAAGTCCCATAAACACACAAAAAAACACTCCTTCTGTTGTTTTTAATGACGTCAAAATGTGTAACCACTGATAACTACTGTTTTTTAAGGTATTGAAATCACTGAAAAATCCCCACCAGAATTTAGCAAAAATATTAGCTGAAAATAGGAAAGCCTAAGCATCTATAATCATACGTATGTATGCAATAAAACTACTATGCAAAATAAAAACCTGAGACATACATATAAATAAAGCTTCTATTTTTTTGCATACTCAATCAATCAATCAATCAGAACATTTGTAAAGAGCACTATTTACCCATGAGGGTCTCAAGGCGCTGGGCGGGGGGATGCAGCTACTGTTCGAACAGCCAGGTTTTGAGGAGTCTTCTGAAGGTCATCAGGTCCTGGGTCTGCCGTAGGAGGATGGGGAGGGTGTTCCAGGTCTTGGCGGCGAGATGTGAGTACGATATGCCACCGGAGGTCGCTCTTCGGATATGGGGGACGGTGGCGAGGGTGAGGTCAGCAGGACGGAGCTGGCGGGTGGGGGTGTAGAAGCTGAGTCATTTGTTGAGGTATGCTGGTCTGGTCCTGTGTTGTGGAGTGCTTTGTGTGCGTGGCTGAGGAGCTTGAAGGTGATCCTCTTGTTGATGGGAAGTGAGTGCAGGTCTCTCAGGTGGGGTATGATGTGGCTTCGGCGGGGGATGTTGAGGATCAGGCGTGCGGAGGTGTTTGGATGCGCTGGAGTCGTTTCAGGAGCTTCGTTGAGGTTCCTGCGTAGAGGGCGTTTCCGTAGTCCAACCTCCTGCTGATGAGGGCCTGGGTGACCGTTCTTCTTGTTTCGGTGGGGATCCACCTGTAGATTTTGCGCAGCATGCAGAGGGTGTTGAAGCAGGAGGACGAGACGGCGTTGACCTGTTTAGACATGGAGAGAGTAGTGTTGAGGATGAACCTGAGGTTGCATGCGTGCATGCGTGGATGGTGGTTGTTGCAACTGTTCCCAGTGCCATCTTCCACCAGGAGGGTGAGGGGGCGGGGCAGAGGATGAGGACCATCTTGTCATAGTTCAGCTTCAGACTGCTGTTCTTCATCCACTCAGCGATGGCCTTCATTCCTTCGTAGGGGTTGGTTTTGGCAGTGAGGGGGTCCTTGGTGAGGGAGAGGATCAGCTGGGTGTCATCGGCATAGGAGATGATGTTGAGGTCGTGCAGTCGGGCAACATGGGCGAGTGGTGCCATGTATATGTTGAACAGAGTTGGGCTGAGGGATGAGTCTTGGGATACGCCGCAGCTGATCTTGGTGGTGTGGGACTGGAAAGGGGGGAGGCGGACGCTCTGTGTTCTGCCGGAGAGGAAGGAGGTGGTCCAGTCCATAGCCTTGTCTCGGATCCCAGCGTCATGGAGGCGTGTGTGTAGGGTGCGGTGGCAGACGGTGTCGAAGGTGGCAGACAGGTCTACGAGGATGAGGTGACCGCTCAGCCCTCCACAAGGCTTGGCCGCCCCACTCACTGCTGCCGCTCCTGCCTGCCTTTGCCGCCTCCTGCCTGCAGATTCCTTCGCTCGCTGCCCGCTGCTCCTGGGAATTTCCCGCTGCTCCTGGGAATTTCCCGCTGCCCGCTGCTTCTGGGAATTTCCCGCCGCTGCCTCCCTGCGGCCCCGCCCCCCTGTGATTCCATTCGCCGCCCCGCTCCCTCCACCCAGCTGCTCCTCCCTCCCGGCTCCTTACTTATGACGCCCCCAGAGCGACCGCGCAGCGGACGCGCGCAGCGGGAGCGCCGAAGGTGCGCCAAAGGTAAGCCCGTCTGCGCCCGTCCGCGCCGGGCCCCCGCCCAGCGCCAGGACCCCTGGCCCTCCCCGCCGAGGCAAGACGACCCGACTGACCTACGACGCCGCCACTCTCAACGCACTCAATGCCGGCCGGACCCACGCCTGCTGCTGAGCCACCCCGAGACGCACCCACGGACCCTTCACCTGCTGCACCTGCAAGTTCACCTGCCTCCGAACCTGCCCCGCACCCGCCAAGACAAACACCAGCAGCAACCACCTCAAGTGCATCCTGATCAACACCCGCTCCGTCCACAGACACGCCGTGGAACTCTGGAACCTCCTCGCGCTACATCACCGGACGTCGCCTTCCTCACGGAAACCTGGATGAACGCCTCCTCTGCACCCGACATCGCCATCGCCATCCCGGACGGGTACAAGATCATCAGGAGGGACCGCATCAACCAGACCGGAGGTGGCATCGCCATCGTCCACAGGAACACCATCCGCATCACGACCGACGCCAACGACTCCTTCGCCGCAGCCGAACATCTCCACTTCCAGATTCACACCGACCCTAAGACGATCCTCAGAGGCACCCTCGTCTACAGACCCCCGGGACCACGCACACAATTCAGCGAAGGCATCACAGACTTCATCAGCCCGCACGCCCTCCCCTCCACTGACTACATCCTCCTCGGGGACCTCAACTTCCACCTGGAGAACAACAAGGACCGCAACACCACCGCCCTGCTGGAAAACCTCGCCAACCTCGGACTCAAGCAACTGGTCAACACCCCCACCCACTACGCCGGCCACACGCTTGATCCCGTCTTCTCTTCCAGCAAGTACATCACCTTCAGCCACGCCACCGGACTCCATTGGACCGACCACAGCTGCGTCCACTTCAGCTTCAAAAGATCCACGACCCACCACCACCCGCAACAGGTACCTCACAGGAATTGGAGCAAGATCACCGCAGACCAGCTCACCACCTCCCTCAGCCAGAACCCACCCGCCAACACAACGGACCCCAACGAAGCAGCCCGCAACTTCACACAGTGGCTGACCGCCTGCGCCGACGACCTCGCGCCACTAAAGAACCCTCCCAGCAGACCCATAAGCAAGAAGGCATCCTGGTTCACCGACGACCTCAAGGACTCCAAGAAGACCTGCCGCACCCTCGAGAAAGCCTGGCTCCTCGACCGGACCACCGACAACATGACCTCCCTCAAACACTCTACCCGCAAGCACCACCAGCTGATCCGCACCACCAAGAAGAAATCCCTGAAGGAACGACTGGACAACAACGCCCACGACAGCAAAGAGCTCTTCACTATCGTCAAGGAGTTCTCCAACCCCAGCATCGGCACCAACAACATCACTTCATCACAAGACCTCTGCGACTCCCTCGCCTCGTTCTTCCACCGCAAGATCGCCGACATCCACAACAGCTTCTGCGCCCCACCCACGCACCCAACCGTCGAACCAATGCCCCCCACCGCCACCCTTCGCACCTGGACCACGGTGACCACTGAAGACACAGCCCGCACGATGAACACCATCCACTCCGGATCACCGACCGACCCCTGCCCACACCACGTCTTCAACAAGGCCAACTCCACCATCGCACCCCAACTCCGGAACATCATCAACGCCTCCTTCAACACCGCCACCTTCCCGGAGAGCTGGAAGCACGCCGAGATCAGCGCCCTCCTGAAGAAACCTACAGCGGACCCCACCGATCTCAAAAACTTCCGCCCCATCTCGCTCCTCTGTTTTCCTGCTAAAGTCATCGAGAAGATCGTCATCAGACAGCTGACCACCTTCCTCGAGACGAACGGATCCCTCGACCCCTCGCAGTCCGGCTTCAGAGCCAACCACAGCACCGAGACCGCCCTCATCGCATCCACCGACGACATCCGGACCCTGCTCGACAAGGGTGAAACAGTTGCCCTCATCCTCCTGGACCTCTCCGCTGCGTTCGACACGGTCTGCCACCGCACCCTAGTCCAGCGCCTCAGCAACATCGGTATCCAAGAGAAGGCACTGGAGTGGATCATCTCGTTCCTTGCCGGAAGAACACAAAGAGTCTGCCTCCCCCCGCTTCGCTCCGAGGCCACCGAAGTCATCTGCGGCGTCCCGCAAGGATCTTCACTCAGCCCCACCCTCTTCAACATCTACATGAAACCTCTCGCAGCCATCGCACGCCAGCACAACCTCAACATCATCTCTTACGCCGACGACACCCAGCTGATCCTCTCCCTCACCAGAGACCCCGACACCGCCAGAACCTGCCTACACGAAGGGATGAAAGACGTCGCCAAGTGGATGAAGGACAGCCGCCTGAAACTGAACTCGGACAAGACGGAGGTCCTCATCCTGGGATCTTCGCCCTCCGCCTGGGACGACTCCTGGTGGCCCCCAGCCCTGGGCACCGCACCCAAGCCAACCGACCACGCACGCAACCTGGCCTTCATCCTGGACCCCTCCCTCTCGATGACCAGACAAGTCAATGCCGTCTCCTCATCGTGCTCCAACACCCTGTGTATGCTTCGCAAGATCTTCCGCTGGATCCCGACCGAGACCAGGAAGACTGTCACCCAGGCACTCGTCACCAGCCGACTGGACTACGGAAACGCCCTCTACGCCGGAACCACAGCCAAGCTACAGAAAAGACTCCAGCGCATCCAGAACGCCTCCGCCCGACTCATCCTGGATGTCCCCCGACGCAGCCACATCTCCAGCCACCTGAGGAACCTGCACTGGCTCCCCGTCGACAAGAGGATCACGTTCCGGCTCCTCACCCACGCACACAAGTCTCTCCACGACCTGGGCCCCAAGTACCTCAACGACCGCCTGACCTTCTACACGCCCACCCGCCAGCTACGGTCCACCAGCCTCGCCCTCGCAGCCGTACCACGCATCCGAAGAGCCACCGCCGGAGGAAGATCTTTCTCTTACCTGGCTGCCAAGACTTGGAACTCCCTCCCCATCCACCTTTGGCTGACCCAGGACCATCTCGCCTTCAGGAAACAACTCAAGACCTGGCTGTTCGTGCAGTAGCATACCCCTCCCCCCAAGCGCCCTGAGACCCTCCCGGGTGAGTAGTGCGCTATACAAATGGCATGATTGATTGATTGATTGAGTTTCTCCATTGTTCAGCAGGGCCCTGTCCGGCAGGACCCTGATGTAATGTAATGTAATGTAATGGTGCTTTTGTATAGCACGGCTATCAATCCAGGGAGCATCTTGGCGCTGAGAAACCAGACGGATGGGAGGCGCTGGATCAACTGCTCATCTAGGTGGACCCGTCATTTCAGATTAAATCTTTACACAGTGTGTCTGGTAGGCTATAGATCCAGATTTTTAATAGTTTCCTAAATACTGATTCAGAGGTGGTTTGACGAAGGGGTGGGGGAAGTTTGTTCCAAGCCCTTGAACCCAAGACCGCCAGAGCTTTCCCTCCCTTGGTTTTTAGTCTAAAGGTAGGAATGGTCAGCAGGTTTGCACTTGAGGATCTCAGATTTCGTGATGGTAGGTATCGCTCAAAACTCCTCTGACGGTATTTGGGCCCTCGTGAATGAAAGGCCCTAAAAGTGATCAGTAGGACTTTGAACAGTAACCGCTTGTGAATCGGTAGCCAGTGGAGGGCATCCATCGCCGCTACGGCCAATGATCTCCTAGGCCATCTCAGCACCAGTCTGGCTGCTGCATGCTGGACCATCTGCAGCTTGTGCATAACCGCCTTGTTAGTACCTGCATATAGACTGTTACAGTAGTCCAGCCGGGATGTTATAAGTGCCACCGCCACCATTTTTCTGACTGGGAGTGGTAGTAGGTAAAAAAACATTCTCAGGCCTTTTATGATGCTAAAACAGGTGCCTGCCACGACCAGGGCCTGTTGTTTAAAGGACAAAGTAGCATTGAACTTGATCCCTAGCTTCCTGACTGCATTGATTGTGTTTGGGGGAGTGGTGGTATCTTTAGGCCACCACTGCTTGGGACTAAAATGATTACATTGGCCAAAAGGCAGAATTTCCGTTTTTCCTGAGTTACACCTCAGGTGATTGTTGCTCATCCATTTAAAGGTGGCTGAGAGGCAGTTTTTTAAATTTTCTTCAGCCTCTGTTGTATCATCATCCAGCACCAGGATGAGCTGCGTATTATCCGCATAAGAGATGGTGTTAATCTTAAAGGATGATATCAGTTCAATCAGGGGGGACATGTATATATTGAAGAGCGTGGGGCTCAGGCAGGATCCCTGAGGGACCCCTGAGGTAAGCTGTTTTCCCTCCGAGCGGAAATGTCCCAATGTAATCACTTGCCGCCTGTTTGTCAGAACATTTTTAATCCAGCCCAATACATTTCCTGCTATGCCAGATGCGGCTAAACGGTCTACAAGGATGGTATGTGAGACCGTGTTGAAGGCCGCGGACAGGTCCAATAAAACAGGACGGCCTTCTTTCCCTGGTCTATAGCAGCCCGCAGTGTTTCTGTGGTGAAGAGGAGAGCTGACTCTGTGGAGTGTTGGGCCCTAAAACCTGCTTGATTTGGGTGCCAGACATTGTTTTCCTCCAAAAAGGCGGTAAGCTGTCTGTTTACAAATTTCTCAGTTAGTTTACAAAGAACAGGTAGGAGCGAGATAGGTCGTAGGTTTGAGAGAGTTGTGGGATCCGCTAACTGCTTCTTTTGTAGGGGTTTTACTGCCGCTAATTTCCATTCTATGGGAATCGCTGCCAGGTCAAGTGAGGAGTTTATTATTTTGTTTATGATGGGATTGACAATGTCCACCATGGACTGTAGGACCAAAGGGGGACAAGGGTCAAATGGGGAGCCTGATTTAATGGACAGTATGGCTTTGTGAGTTTCCTCCAGGTTAATAGGAGAAAACGTGTTCATACTGGCAGTGTATGTCACAGCCTTAGTATCCTCCTTTAGGTTCAATGGGATCGGGAGGGGAAGTCTTTGAGTAGGATGTGAATTTTTTCTTCAAAGAAATTGGCTATGGTGTTGCAGAGACTTTGAGAGGGGGGAATTTCTTGCAGCAGAGTTTTGGGGTTCATAAAGGTGTTTACTATGTTAAAAATCTCTTTCTGTTTGTTGTTATTATTTTTTATGGCTTCCGTATAGAAATCAGTTTTAGCAGTTTTTATCAGGACATGATATTGTCGCTGTGCAAGTTTATAAGTATTGAGATCTTTGCTCTCATAATTTCGCCGCCATCTTCGCTCTAATGCCCACACTTCCTCTTGTTTTCCTTTTAGAAGCAACGAAAACCATGGTGCGTATGTTTTCCTATTCCGTGCTTCCTTTTTTTTAGGAGCTGTGGGACCTGACTCCATACTGAGTTCCGTTATCCAATCCCCAAACAGCTGGTTATCCTTGATCGGGTCTCCTATCAAATAAGGCCTCTTTTCTAGGGCTTTATTCATGAAGTCGGGTGTCCTATGATGTTTTTCCAACAGGGTTTTCCCTGTAGAGGCGTTATCGCTTTTGCTATACTTTTGCCGACTGGGCAATCCTTGACTGAGAGTTCAAATGGGATAACATTATGGTCTGTCCATGTTTGTATTAGAGGCTGTTTTACATTAAGTGTTTCTAAATTAGAGCAGATACAATCAAGGATATGGCCTGCCCTATGTGTGATGTCTAGTGTGAGCTGGGATAGGCCTAGGATGCTCATAATGTCCTTAAAACAGGTTGCAGCCAGATCTGTGGGGGAGTCGAGATGCAGGTTTATGTCCCCCCAAAGCGTAAAATTGGCGCACCTAAGAGGTAGGTTACTGAGTACTTCCCCCACACTATCCAGGAACCCATTATGCTGCCCTGGAGGTGAATACACTAATGCTCCTGCAAAAGTAAACGAGTCATGGACCTGTATGGAAAAGCCCATACTCTCTGCTTCTTTGAGGTCTGGAAGATCGTATGTTAGACGCCTCAGGGTGTCACGATAGATTATTGCAAGGCCTCCTCCGCGTTGTTTAGGTCTATCTGCCCTTGAGATTAGATAGGCAGGGGGGAGAGCATTTGCAATATCCGGATTACAACAGGTTTTTAGCCAGGTCTCAGTTATAAAGAGACAGTCTAAATCTCCTTCTGTTATGGCACGCCAGCGGCGCGCCCGCTGCGCGTGTCCGCTGCCATCCACGCCATCTGTGCTTTATATGGAAGGGTAAAGTTCGGTCCTAGCCTGAAGACTGGACCGTAACCTCACCCAAAATGGCCTCCAATAATGTGCCCCCAGAAGTGGGTCTGATTCACTCCCTGTGTGGCGCGCTTGTAGCCTCCCTCCACGCAAACAGCACAGGTTGCGGTGGACCGGGGAGAGAAGCGGCGATTTAAATGTAAGTAACAGTAATTATATCACATATACCCTGTCTCACATAAGATTTATATTTTTAAAATGTCCACTGCTGAAATCGTCAGTCATCCATACAGTGCGCCCTACTAAGAATTAAGAATTAAAAATGCTCTACTGAATCGCCATTATTCACTAAATGCATAAACAAGTTGATTTCCAAGTATCAGGCTTTCCGCGATGTACCGGTATACCTCTGTGTGCACTTGTTTTCTAGCTGCGTGTTTGTTTCAGGGTCCTCTAAATAGTAGGCTGAGCCTGGTCCTAGCCCGAAGACTAGACCGTAACCTCACCCAAAATGGCCTCCAATAATGTGCCCCCGGAAGTGGGTCTGATTCACTCCCCGTGTGGTGCGCTTGTAGCCTCCCTCCACACAAACAGCACAGGCTGCGGTGGACCGGGGAGAGAAGCGGCGATTTAAATGTAAGTAACAGTAATTATATCACATATACCCTGTCTTACATAAGATTTATATTTTTAAAATGTCCACTGCTGAAATCGTCAGTCATCCATACAGTGCGCCCTACTAAGAATTAACAATGCTCTACTGAATCGCCATTCATTCAATAAATGCATAAACAAGTTGATTTCCAAGTGTCAGGCTTTCCGCGATGTACCGGTATACCTCTGCGTGCAGTTGTTTTCTGTTTTTCTGGTTCATAGGTGGCAGTGATGAGTGCGATTTCAGTGCTGTGGTTGCTTCGCAATCCGGACTGGGAATGGTCCAGGATGCTGTTCCCATCGGGGCACCAGGTCCGTTGTCTGTTGACCATCTTCTCAATGACCTTCGCCGGGAAAGGGAGCAGGGAGATGGGCCGGAAGTTCTTGAGGTCTTTGGGGTCAGCCTTGGGTTTCTTGAGTAAGGCGTCGATCTCGGCATGCTTCCAGCTCTCCGGGAAGGTCGCTGTCTCGAAGGAGATGTTGATGGCGTTCCCGAGGTGGGGTGCTGGCTGTGTTGAAGATGTGGTGTGGGCATGGGTCTGACGGAGAACCCGATTGGATGGTGTTCATGATTTTGATGGTGTTGTTGTCGTTGATGTTGGTCCAGGAGCGCAGGGGGCTGGTGTGTCTGTTGGAGGGTTTCTTGAATGGGGCGAGGGTGTCGGCGCAGTCGTTGATCCACTGTCTGAGGTTGCGAGCAGCGTTGTCTGGGTTGGTGGGGTTCACGGGTGGGTTCCTGGCGAGGGAGGTGGTTAGCTGGTCTTCGGTGACTTTGCTCCAGCAGCAGCGGGAGATCTGTAGGGTGCGGTGGTGCGTGGTGGGTTTCCGGAAGGTGAAGTGGATGTAGCGATGGTCGGTCAAGTGTAGTTCGGTGGTGTGGTTGAAGGTGACGTGGGAGCTCGCGGAGGAGATGGGGTCAAGCGTGTGGCCGGCAGAGTGGGTGGGTGTTGTGACGATCTGCCTGAGTCTGAGGTTGTCGATCAGGGTGGTGGAGTTGGTGTCGTTGTTCTTGAGGTGGAAGTTCAGGTCCCCAAGGAGGATTTAGTCCGTGGAGACGAGGGAGTGTGTGCTGACGAGGTCGGCGATGGCGTCGCTGAACTATGCTCGGGGTCCGGGGGATCTGTAGATGAAGGTTCCACCGAGGGTGGTGTTGGGGTCGGTGTGCATCTGGAAGTGCAGGTGCTCGGCGGTGCTGAGGTAGTCGTTGGTGTTGGTCGAGATTCTGAGAGTGCTCCTGTGGACGATGGCGATACCTCCTCCTACTCCGTTGGTGCGGTCCCTGTGGGTGATCTTGTAGTCGTCCGGGATGGCTATGGTGATGTTGTGTGCCAAGGAGGGGTTCAGCCAGGTCTCTGTCAGAAAGGCGACGTCCGGGGAGGATACTCACACACAATGCAATCAACAGCACTGCAATTGATGCCAACCTACTCCTCTGCACAACTATGCTTTACACAACTCCCCCCAAAACCACTTTACAACTCTCCACTCTACCTCAAGTCAACGAAACACAAATCTACAATATTCCACTCACAAAAGTCCATTAAACTTTACTCCAACATCACACTCAAATCCAATCTATATCAATCAACGCAACAAAACTCTATATCACTCTACAAATCAAATCTACACCAATCAAGTTTACACTACTCCACCCTACAATAGTATGGCACTCAAAACACTCTTTGCAACACCCTCTATACCACTTCATACCACTTTAGTCCACTCTAATATAAAACACACTAATACACCCTACACCACTACTCTATGCCACTCCACTATACTCAAAGGGGCATATTTACAAGAGCTTTATTTCCGCTTTTTTGGCTTAAAAAGCCTAAAAAGTGGAGATAAAAATATCGCCCTATTTACAAGAGGGTGCGAACATGCATAATCGCATGTTAGCACCCTTTTGCACCACGCCTAACTTTGCATCTCTACTGAGATGCAAAGTGGGCGTTCCTGACATACACTACATGTCAGGACATCAACAGCGCGGCTTCGCGCTACCAGCAAGGATGCCCTAGCATTTTAGCAGACTGCTGTTTTCTCCAAAAACTAACGTCTGCTAAATTCTTGATTTATACATCTAACAAAAGGTTCAGGGGAGAGAACCCGCAGCATTGGAACTTTCAAGCGGGCGAGAGACAAACCCGCAGGAAGTTCTATCAGTGGGGCCCCCCGCAATAGTTGATGCAAATGTGAGGGGTAACAATACGATACCTATCTTCAATCTGTCTGAGCACTTATTATCTTCAGCTGAAATTTCATTGCTTACAAAGGGACTTAGCTTTGTACCGACCGAAAAATCATGTCTTTTTGAAACACAGCTAGAACTGTTACAATTTTTTCGGAAATTACGGCTTAAGGCCTTTTTTCTTAATAACAACACGCCTATGGTGGATAGCCAATCTGGACTGCGTCCACCCTCTGTTTTTAATCCACCTTCTAGCCAAATGCCAATTGATCTGTTGGCATTTGAGTCCATGGTACTAAAGGAAGTCTCTGCTCTTAATAAGAACTTTGAGTATATCCCATACAACATTTCCCTTACCGAACGTCAGGCGCTGGTGAAACTTAAACAAAATCAGGAAGTCATAATCAAGCCGGCAGATAAGGGCGGAGGGATCGTTGTACAGTTGATGGATAAATATAAGGCTATGAACAATGCAGATCACTATTTGAGTTTAAGAACTAACCACATTCATGATATCCAGCGTATGATTGCAAATGTCACCACATCAGCAAAAATGGAGGGATATTTAAGTGAAAAAAAGTTTGCTTTTCTTAATTCAAAAAACCCACGTACACCTCTTTTGTATAACCTCCAAAATGTACATAAAGATATGGTGAATCCTCCAGGTCGACCCATAGTGTCGGGCTGTGGGTCGGTCCTGGAGCATCTTTGTAAATACATAGATGTATTTATAAAAGATTTTGCTATGACAACACGCAGTTATGTCCGTGACAGCGGAGACATTATTGTACAGCTGGAAGCAATGAAATTTTGCCCGGAAAATCAATTGTTGGTATGTTTGGACCTGGAGTCCTTATATACCAACATTCCCCAACTGGAGGGTATAGAGGTCATCAGGAGGGTACTAGATACCCGGATGGCCCCTGTACCTGTTCCTACTGACTTTATTGTTGAGTTGTTACGAATTTCTTTAACGCACAATTATTTTGAGTTTGACGGACAATATTATTTACAGATTAAGGGGACTTCCATGGGGGCTTCTTATGCCCCTAATTTTGCTATTTTGTTTGTAGACGACTTTGAACAGCGGTTTATTTTTGACTGTTACAATAATCCTTTTTTTGATAGCGTCTGCCATTGGCGACGCTATATCGACAAAAAAATTTTCATTTGGACTGTGACAACTGATGATTTGAATTTGTTTCTCAGGTGGCTCAATTCTTGCTCCCTGGACTGAAGGTTTACTTCTAATTCCAGCAAGATCCAAATAGATTTTTTGGATTTGACAATCTTTCCGTATGATGGGGGTCTTTCCACTAAATTATTTACGAAGCCTACCTCTCGTAACACTTTATTGGAATGCTGTAATAATTATCCTAGAGGCCTTAGAGACGGCTTTCCCTTTGGGCAGTTTCTGCGAATACGCAGAAATTGCCGCTTCAAAGAAGACTATTTTTGTGAGGCTGAGATTCTAGCCAAGAAACTCCAGCAATGTGGATATCCACATAAGTTGATCAAACGATCAATGAAACGAGCGTGGTTTAACCACCGTGAATTTCTACTTAACCCCCAAAACTAGGAAACAGATCAAACGCATCCCGTCTGTTACCACATTTGGAACACACAGCAATCAAATGTCTGCTATCATCAAAAAACATTAGCCACTGATTATTTCAACTGGTATCACACATGAACTGCCCTTGTTCTCCTACAAAAGAGGAAGAAATCTTCGGGACCACTTGGTCAGAGCAGCACTACCTCGTGCAGAAACCACCGCTATTACATCTTTGTGGGGTTTCAATAAAATTGTGAGTCACTATAAATGTGGTGGTTGTCTCATGTGTGGAACCAGTATGAACACAAAGCAGTTTATCCATAAGAATATCACCTATGATCTGCGAGATTTTTCAAATTGTAACACAACCAATGTTGTGTATGCAATTTGGTGTCCCAGCGAGCTGATTTATATTGGGCAGACAACCCAAAAAATCAAAACAAGGCTGGGACAACACAAAAGCAGGATACGCTGCCAAACAGAAAATGTGCCCTTAGTAGCACATTATCTGGAAAGGAACCATGCACCCAGTGAGATGCGTTGGCAAGTAATCGAAGAGATACACACTTCTGTGAGGGGTGGTAGCATTACCAATATCCTGAATAAAAGCGAATGTCGGTGGATACTTTGCTGTGACAGTATAAACAAGGGACTTAATTTGATGGAGGAATGTCATTCTGTTGTTTCTTAATGATGGAATTGGTTATTGATTATAACTATTTGTTCACTGTTTTCAAATAAATTGTACACATTTACTTTTGTTCCTTGTTATGAATCGGTATAGTTTCTACACTGTTAAATCATATAACGTCTACATCTGTATATGATTAATATGATAATGGTGGTGACATCACGCTTTTCATGCAGGATTAATGTAACTAGACCTCTATATAAATACCTAACTCCTCTGATTGAAGACATTGCAATGCATTATTATTCTAACAGAGTTTATTGTGACCTCACTTTATCTCTATTTTTCTTTATGTATTTTTTCTGCATTATTATTTCTTTTTACTTTATTTTTCTTTTTACTTTACTTTTTAAGTTTTACTAACACTCGTACTGGATTATTCTCTGACCGGCACATCTAAATATTGTAATTAATTTCAACATCGATTTATTTCCGGTTTGATTCTGATCTCAGCCTTCCTTTTTTCATATCGGAACACTCATGCAGTTCACATCGGGTCCAGTGTAATGTTTTTCTGACTAGCACATTTATTTTTGCCGACTGACCGTCCTAAGATGGCGGTTCCTTTTTCATTTTGTTTCGGGCATGAGTTAGTCCTTTTTCTAATACAACCAAAATAGTATTTAGTTCCGGCGGGTGGGTCTGCTTCTTTGAAGCTGACACGGACACGGAACGATTGATTCTTTTGCTCATAACTTTCCTAGCTGGTAAGTCCTTGATCGCTACATCGCCGCGATATCGGGCTAACTTGTATGAGGCATTGTTAGTACTCGTAAGGGTTGCTGTGTACATTTTACGCTGGCGGTTAAACCGACGCGTAGTTGCAACCGTATTCAGCGCTTACTAGTAAGCTTATGCAAATGTCTCGCGCTGTCTAACTTTATGATGGTATCGTATTATTTCCGATAGTTTTTGTTAACTGAGTGCGGACAGATATATAGATGCGAGACAGATTTTTTAAAATAGCGTCCCATGATGAATCACTATGAGATGCTTTGAATGAACTTTATTGATTATCCGATATGCAGCCATTTTTTAACAGTGTTTTACAGCATTGATTAGACAAGAACATACGGCTCAAACGATCCAAATGTCTTGAGTTATATCACCATGGTTTACCCACATGATGGATCCTAGTGTATGTAAACTATTTTATGCCAGCTGGAGGAGCGCAACGAGTTTACCTGCCCGTTATTGTGGTTAAATGGATTTTGGCTACAAGTCCACTTCGTTTGTCTCATTTTCCGACAGCACTATTGACTGTACTTTGTCTTGGGATATATCTAGTTACTTCCTTATTCTTTTTAAACAATAAACATCAATTGGTATGGTACGGGCACTAAGTAACATCATCTTTTTGCCACTTTTTAACAGCCAAGTAATGAGGCGAGCAGTTGTGTAAAGAATTGAAGCCACTGCATTAATACAAAGAAGTAATTTAGATGTAGCGTCTCCTTCCGCTATCCCTGGTAAGTGGGTTTCCTTGAGATCTCACTTAGATGTTGCGCATGATGGTAGTACCAAACTAAACCTCTGTTCTTTTTTGTTTTAGTCTCCCAAAGGTATCTATGGACGACCATAAGTAAAGATTGGTAATTTTAATTCAAAGGTGATGCTGCCTTTATTTGTGTTAATTCTGGTATGTGGATCTTCCTGTCACTTTGATGTTTTGGGATTGTTTTTTCTTTTTCTTTTATAATTCTCACGTGGTGTCTATAAGTCTTTTCTTCCAAAGAAGCCTATGATATGAATGTATCACAATGTAATAAATTAGTAGTAAATATGATTTTGTATTGTACAGATTTATTGCTCAAGCAAATCTCAAGTCCTGAAGATGACCGCACAATAAATATAGTGGTCGAAACGCCGTCGACGCTTTTCTGTGGCCCAAATTAAATTAATGACACGATATCCATGTTTATGTTGTTCCTTTTTTCCAATATGTAATGGTTTTGTTTGCCACTTGTCTGGTTTGTGATATTTTTTTTCTTTTATGTGCACCAGCACTTTTGTCTTGAGCATATCTGTTTTTTAGAATTTTTTGTGTATTATATAATATAAATATGGAATTTTGATATCAGTAAGACTGTTTTAAAGGGCTTCTTTAACCACGGTTTATTCTCTTTTCTTGTTCTCCTTTGTTTCTATGATTGAAGATGTGGGACTATGTATAGTTTTTATTGATTTCTCCCCCTGAACCTTTTGTTAGATGTATTGATCGACTGTCCCGGGTTCGGAGTGTTTGGACAGCCCCTGTGGTTGTTAATCGAATTCTTGATTTAGCCACCTCTAACATAGGTGGTGGATTGTGCTGATACGACCCTGTGGGTCGTATCAGCAAGTTTATTCCCCTTTTGCAGGGAACATTGCTGAAAAACCAGTGATGTTCCCTGCAAAAGGGAGATAACCTCGCTATCACTGGAATTTTTATCGCCCTGGAGTAACACACTGTTAATTACGCGCTACCAGGACGATAAAAAGCAGAGATAGCCTGCGATAATCTAATTATCGCTAAGCACGGCCAGCGATAATTATCGCTGGCCGTTGCTAATGTGCCCCTAGACTCCTTATATTACACAACTCAACGTTACAAAACTTCACTTAAAGCTCTTGTACACTACTAACCTTTAGCCGTACTAAATAACAACCACACTAATATACAACAAAACTAAAATATATTGGCAAAGTCATCAGGCAGACGTATTGGCCATGCCATTGCAAGACAGTGTTGTGAAAAGGATGCCTTAAAGCATTAGTCTTGCACATCATGGTTGTCAGAAACTTTAGACCACTAATTTGTACGCTATGAGGTATACAAAGGGATTCCCTAAAAAGTATGGTTGTGGGGGAATGATCTGATGAGCTAAGGGCAGTGGTACTAACTACAACAGAGGTGAAGAAGTTCCCACTCTATCATCTGTTTGGCTCACAGGTATTCTAAGAAATGAGCATACAGTTATCAGTTGCTCTGTACAGTTGGGAGCTCATATGCAGACCAGCATATCCAGACTCAATGATGCCTACCGATAGAACCACCTGGAGTACAAAGCCCATTGTGCTGAAAGTGCTTTAGCCCCCTCGTATTCTGCTGTAGCACGAGTTGTGGAGTACACAGGCAGTTCTTTAACTGCTTCGGGGCTGTGGCTGACTGTGCCGGGCAGACGTCTCAGCCTCCTCCAAAGTATTTCACAGGTCTGCAAAAGACCAAGTTTCAGTCCAGTTATGTTTAATTTCTTTAGGCCTCCCTGCTGTCCCCACTCTTGCTATGGGCTGTTTCTGCCAGAGTTGGGAGAAAGAATGTTGTTAACTATACAACGGTGGGCAAGCAGCATGTGATTAGGGAGTGCTGAGCCAGAGCCCAGCAAATGTTCTGGTATAGCTCTAAGCTTCGACACAGGAACTGAGCCCTCTGCGTGGTAAACAATTCATCATTTAACAATTTCTTATTTAACAATTTCTTTAAAGTACATTTCTTTAACTTGAAAGCATTTCACTTCAGTACACTAGTATGAATGTCTGCATTGACTGTGACATTTATCAGCATTCACAATTTCTAAATGTAAACTTTTGATGGCGATGCTATTAGCAGGGCCACTGGAACTGAGTGATTTTGGGCTGCAGCGTTTTTTGAATAATAATGGTTTGCCACAGTTGCCATATAATCCTTTGTCTGCTGCATAATCTGTAGATTTCAACAAAAAGAAAATTGTTTCTAGCTCAAACAGCTCAAAAGCTACTAAAACATTGCGGTACCTGTTACTGCGCTCCGAAAGGCCCTTTGCAAAGATTGTGTGGTTATATTTCAGTTGCTGATTGCTGTAGCTAGATGTTAAATTGGTACTAATAAGTTGAAATCTTTTCAGAGAAAGTGTAGTAAAAATGACAATATAACGAAGTAAACTATCACAAAATAAACCACATTAAGCCACATAATTTACCTTCTCTTGCCACATAATTTAATAAAAACTGCTGTATAATTTGGTCCGCCTCTGCCGCATAATTCCAGTGGCTCTGGCTATTAGTCATCCAAGAGGCAAGTCAGTTGCCATGAGAACCCCACTTAGATTTTTATAACATATGAGCAACATTAAGGTCTATCATAACATATGAGCAACAAAATGGTCTAATGAAACAAACAAGTGAGTTTTTTAATGGTACTCTAAAAAGTAACAATAAAACACATGAAGGCACAATGGAATAAGGTAATTGCCTTCCGTAAAAAAAATTGTTTAGTAGGTAAACCAGGTTTCACGAATGTAGTCACTAGATGGGAAGGGACTTGGTGACTGACATAAGGACATGGGTAGCAGAAGCCACATGAATTCTTGACTCGAAGTTCCACAATATTTTTTCCAGAGCTCAGCATCTGGCTCTGGCCTGCAATGGCTCTTCCACATCTAGAAAAGTAACTTTCCGCATGTCCAAATGTATGACATTTTGTTCCAGGATCAGCTTCGATAATCATAGTGCAAATTACACCTGAATCCCCACTTGCCAACTGACAAGAATATGGTGAATTACTTAGAGTGTCTAGGGATAAATAATCCTGCATTCACACAGCTCACACTGGACTCACCCAGGTTTACTAGTCATCCTTCCCTCGCATGGGCTCACCGTTTACTCTCCTGATGCACTTACAAGAGAACCCTGGTCAACAACTTGTCACATGGGCACATCACTTATAACTCTCACCCTGCACTTAAACAAGCATTCCTTTCACCCTGCACCACTCACAGCGCTCACCCTGCTCTTACACCACTCACCATCACTCAGCAGTTACACACCACTCCTCTAACACAGCACACAATAAACTACCCAACACTTGTGAGCAGGCACCCATGCCCACAAATGCAGGCATATGATACTTGCTATTCCTGTAGTGTGAGATGCCTATTCAGTTCCATCCGTAACTACAGGTCCAGTACAAGAGGGGAAAATGTACTAACACTGTGGGATGGTAAGAGAAATTAACAAAAGCGGCCTGTGGTGGGAGTGCTGCTGGGCACTGACCTGGGGCGGGGGAGTGGCAGGGTGGGGGATAGCAAACTACGGGTTACGGTCGATTAGAGGTAAGTAAACATATAAATAAATAAAACGAATTTCGATGCACGCAAGGGAGTGGTGAAAGCAGCCAAAGGTAGCAGGAGGGGGAGCAGCACAACAGGCTAAGAATGAAGCACTGCAACTAAGGCTGTGAGATGTTGTGGCAGTTGACTGGGACTGCAGCTAATGGTATGATACGGGGGAATTACAGATCAAGAGGCACTTGTTGGCCCTGCACTGAGCTCCATTGCCCTTCATAGCAGCTGGTGTGCCGAAAGGTGGGGAGTCACCTCTGGCAAGACATGCTGTTTTTGCTGCTTCTGAAGGCATGATGTAGACCAACATCTCAGCCCTGTTGGCTGCATAGCAGTAGCGCTCTGCAGGGGCTGGTATTGGAGGGGAGAACTTATTTAGGCTGCAGCTGTTGTTTGAGATGAGAGCAGGCCGTTGGGGAGCAGGTGAAGTGGGTGAGAGTGATCTAAGGATGTGGGTTGATGTAGGAGGAGGTACTGGCTTGAGACTGTTGCGGCACATTCCCACAGGGTAAGACTTCAGTGAGCAGTGCTTCTGGAGTGCCAGGAAGGTTGGGGCAAACAACTATTTGTGATCTGAATGGCACTAATGCAAATGGGGAAGAAAAAACAAATCAACTCAGATGCCACTGTGTTGTCATGGTGGACATAGCAACAATTTAGAATGGGGGAAATCCCTTAATGGAAAGCTCTTTTCAATAATTCTTCTACCAGTTATACTGTTGCTTGCGCACAAAGCAATATTCTTAGCCAGTACCTCCGGAACCAGCAGCCGTGGTCAAGAGCTTAGGCATCCAGGTGGATGGCAAGTTGTCTATGCAGAAACAAGTTGGGACTGTCGTGGGGACCTGTGTCGGCCTCCTTCGACAACTTAGGAAAGTTTCACCTTTGTTGTCCTTCTCCACTCTGAGGCGAGCGGTCTCCGCCACGATCCTAGCTAGGCTAGACTATGGCAATTTGCTATACATAGGGCTGCCGCAAAAACTTCTGAATAAGATGCAGGTTGTCATGAACGACGCTGCTAGGCTTATTTTTAAAAAGCCTAGGAATACCCATGCATCCCCCCTTATGCAAGAACTGCACTGGCTGCCGGTTAAGCAAAGGGTGATGTTTAAAGGGTTGTGCATTGTTCACAAAGCCCTCTACGGTAAGGCGCCAACCTACATGAAATCTCGCCTAGTCCCCTATAGTCCAGCTAGGGTGCTTCGATCTGCTGACGCCACCCTCCTTACTCAACCACGCTGTAGATTGGCCACAGTGGGTGGTCGTGCCTTCTCCTATTTACTTCTAGCAGCCTGAAATAAGCTGCCAATGGATTTGCGGAAGGAGTCTAATTTGTTGTCCTTCCGAAAAAAATTAAAAACTGTGCTTTTTCAGCAAGCATGTGGTGGGTTGTAAATTTTATGAACAGTTGTCCTCCACGCTACTCAATGTTTTTGATCCTGACAAAGCGCTTAGAGACCCCTGGGTTATAATGCGCTATATAAATTAAATAAATTAAATAAATAAATAAATACATACTATCACATTGTGGAGGGTCTTTTTCTTCCCACTGCCATGTAATTGTATTTGATGGCAGAGCCATGTAAGGAGAGTGAATACCAGTCAGGCGTCAATAGGAGTGCAATAAGTACTGCACTATTTCCTGGCAGCGCCACACAAGTTCTGCCCAATCAAAAGCTGTAATCACGTTAAACACGTGGGCGCAGAGCCAAAGTCTCTCTGACAGATGTGCTTCTTAAAGCTTTTTTCTGTTGATCACATAAGGTATGGACCTAAAAAGTAAATTTCAGAAGTATTGAAACACATCCCGTAAGGTGCTTAAGAACACACATCGTAAAACTATACATTAACCTAAGTACATTAACTCTTTAAGAATAACAAATGGATTTATGTCATGTGTTGTGCAGTACTGGTGAATATCCAAAAGTAGTGAAGTGGTTTTTATTAGTTTTATTCAAAATACACTATGGCAGATTTACAAGGAACTGACGCATCTGGATAGATGCGTCAGTTTCCTTGATTCAGCGCTGAATGTCCTTGCACCACTATGGATGCGTTGTATTTACAATACTGTGCTCCATGGCGAAAGGATTAACAGATGCTTCAGAAATTCTGACGCATCTGTTGGTGCAAAAGTGACACATGCTGGAGTTGCTCATGAAAGTGGCGCAACTCCAGCAATGCGCCACAACAGATGGGTGAGTCCCAGTCGAAAAGCCCTGCATCATTCCTTACTCCTGGTCTGAGCAGGCATAGGGATTTTGACGCAGTGAAGACGTAGAGTGACACAATGAAATCTTGTAGATTTCACTGCGTCTGTTCTATATGGCTTTTTGCATGGGAAAGCCCAGCCTGCATTCATTATACCTGACGCAGTTATAATGTGACGCAGAGCTTTACAACATGAAGCATCTCCCTAGATGCTTCACGTTGTAAATTGGCCACATTTTTTAAGCCGCCACTGCGTTATAAAAGTGACGCACCAGCAGCGGAAAAGTGACGCAAGGGGCTTGTAAATCTGCCTCTTTGTTTTTATTCTGTTCCTTTAATGCATTTAGTGCCCAGACTCTGGCACCATTTCTACCTGCAGCCTTTGTGCCCTTTGACTCCCATTAAAAACTTCATATTAAGTAAATTACCGTGACTATATAGACTTAGTGTATTTTTTTCTTTTTTTTGCAGATTTATATAGCGCAAATCGACCCGAAGGTATTGGAGTGCTTTACATGAGCACCAGTTATGTTTACACAAGGACACATTTAATTATTATTTTTTTTTTGCTAGGCACAGGGACATTATGTGATTTGCCCAGAATCCCACGATGCTGAGCCGACGTCGAGGGTTGAACCTGGTTCCCTGGCTCCAAAGTCAGCAGCTCTCGCCGCGAGGCCACAAACTCTCCCCTATATAGTTAGACACTATGAATACAAAGCCTTTCTGGCAGAGGGATTGTGTCAGATCCAGTTCAGGGGGCATGAGGAAAGCAGTAGCTACTAGACCTCAGCCGTGGGGGCAGGGGCGGTTTGCCTGAGATGACCTACAGTCTGTCCTACTATGGCTTCACAAAATGGCCTACTATGGCTTCACAAAATGGGCGACGTACAACCCCTTCACAGTTGACTCTCAGTGGTAGCACTTTGGAGCAGTCACGCACTTCTCAGAGAGGTAGTGTAAAGGTATGGAAACTCAGATCACCCAGCAGAGCAAGATCATTTTGTCCAAACCAGTGCCTTATTTGGATGAGAAACATACTGAAATAGACACGCTCAAAACGGTTTACTGCAGCAGGTACAGAAATATGCACTGCAACTTGGTCTAATACATACTGTTTCCTATTCCTCTTCTTTCTTTTACACGAGTCCTTCCTCTTGTGAGTCTAGGCTTGTCCTAATAAGGTTAGTTTTGTGAGACATTAAACGAGGCTCAGTTGCAGGCAAGTACCTACGTTCAAATATGTAGGAAGCTGGCTTTCTATATAGTGTATTAAAAAGAAGTAAACTGTACAGAGAGTCCAGAAAATCCCCAAATGGTACACAGAGGTAAAACAGATAATTCTAATGCTCTTTTTGTGGTAGTGTGGGTGAGCAGTTCGGCTTATCAGAGGGTAGTGCTAAGCAATTTTTATACTCACAGAGGCAATAAATGGGACACACACTCAAAATAAATCCGAGACCAATTTGCAAAAATAAAGTAAATTTGTATGTATTTTCAAGACCAAGAACACAGTTCTAAGGTAAGTACTTTCAGAGTTCCAATTTTTAAAATTTCAGAAAATGTATAATTTTTGTGCACAATTACGCACCATAGGAATTGAAGGGGAAAAATGCATTTAAAATCAGGCAATGATTTCACGAAGTTCACCTTCTTGTTTTGGGTCGATGTCACGACCAGGTCCAAAGTTCCAGCAGAAGAAGTTCGGGAGCACCCCACATCGGGTGCTGTGGGTCTTAGAAACTGGAGAGCAAAGACGAAGGGGGCCACTTGTAAATACACTACACAGGTGGACTTACAGGTAAGTCCATGGGTCTCCTTGGAGGGAAGAGGTTACTAGGGCCTGTAGACCACGGGAGCAGACTAGTTAGTCATTGCAGGGGCCTGTGGGTTCGGGTACAGAGAAAACAAGTGAGCCGGGCGTCGTGCTCCTTGTGGTCAGGAGCAGAATAATTGGAGAGGTGGTCTCAGAATAGGTGGGCCACTCAGGAAGAGGGTCTCAGGTGTCTCAAAATCCATCAACATGTGCTTGCTTCTGGTGTCAGGGTGGACTCTTCTTTTTGGTTTTTACAATTGGGGTCTGGTGTCCCAGGTATTGGTACACTGCAGTTCCAGTAGGTCCTAGCGCCTCCAAACTTGGTGGAGAGGCAGATCTGACCATTCAGAGCTGTTTTACCTCTTCTTGCTTTGGTGCTGCATCGAGGTCATCAGGGAGCAGCAAGTCGACATACCAGACTTTATGGGATTAGCGCCTGAGGTGTGCAGGGGAGTGATATCTTCACTCAAAGGGAGAATCTATTCAATTTCTCCAAGGTTGGAGGTGCTCCAGGGTTCTTGGAGTCCTTCAGGTTTCAGGACGACACAGCAGTAGCGATTGTCGAGTCCTTCTTGCATCTGGCAGAGTTTGGCTTCTGTTTTCACAAAGCAGGTCTTCTTTTGTCCTGGTCTTTTTTGGTCTGATGTATATGATCTTCAGGTCTCAGCAAGCCACCACAATACTTAATTCAGGGGTGTTATAAGGGGAGACAGACATTAGCCAATGGGTTACTAACATTAGGGTGTCTACACCATCTAGTGACTACTTCCTGTGGGCAGAGGCACTACTCTAGCCCTGATTGGTAGTTTTTCCACCATTTTACGATGATGGAATTTCAGGAAAGGGGTTCACCTCTCCTACCCTGCCCTAGGCATGTGCAGGCTGAATGAGGTCCTCCTTCTCATCTAACTAATTTTCCCACCTTTCCTCCAGCCAAAAATGGAGATGGAAAGGGCTTGGCCTCCCATGCTATCTGGGGGGTTCTGTGTTAGATTTCAAAGGCAATATTGCCTTTGAAGCTTCCCACCCAGGAAGGCCACCCTGTCCTGGAAGAAGTGTGAAACACCCCCGTCTACAGCAGGTATTGTTTCTGTTCTCTGAGAGCTTTGGCTCTCACCCCAGGAGGTCAGAAACATGTCTGGTGGTGGCAGGCTGGTGAAAACCAGCTAGAGACCCCATTAGTGTTTGGTTAAGTATCAGGGGACCCGCTAAAAGGATCTCCTGTGTGAAATATTTTATTAAATCCAGCACTGGCATCAGACAAGCGGTTTGATACCAATCACCTTGAAAATCAATGAAGCCATCATGGAGCTAGGATACTCCTGTTGACAAGTATCTAGCCCATGTACACTTTATGACTTCTCTGTCACTCACATCACAAAATGGACTGGACATTGTAGGGGCATATTTGCTCATGATGATATGACCACACATAGGATATAGTGCACCCTGCCTTCGGGCCGAAGGCCTGCAGTAGGGGTCACTTACCTATATCTTATGCAGTGTATGGGTGGCATGGCACACAGGGCTGTGTGCCATGTCGACTCTTCAGATTTTCCTGCACCAAGACACGCAGCCTGCAATGACAGAGTTCATAGCCTTGGTGCGGGGGCCCTCGGGTGGCACAACAAGTGCTGCAGCCCCAGAGGATCCTCTTCAGTACCCATGACCTAGGTACCAAGGGTATAATTTACTAGGGACTTACATGGGTAGCTGAAGTTGTGGCAATCATGGTACAGTATTTTGGGAAAGAGATCTGGCACTGGGGACCTGGTTAGCAGGGACCCAGTGCATTTATATTTCAAAATCACATCAGGCATCAGGCAAAAAGTCAGGGCGAACCATGCAAAAAGAGACACTTTCCTACAAATTATGGTTGTGCTCAGTTCAGTACAGTCCTCTAGATACAGTCTCTCCACAATGCAGGTCTTTGTGTGTTTCAGCATGATGTGTCTCCGATCTTGCTCGCTTCTAGGATAAGACAGCATATTGCAGAAGCGGCCGTTAAACTGGGTAGGCTGAAGCAGGATGGGGCTACCAGTGCAGCAGCCATGAGACCATTAGTGAATGAAGGTAATGGGAGTTAGTGAGGTCTCATGGCAGGCATACGACCCATTTCTGGGTCACTGGGCAGCAGATGGACTGCCACTTACATGGGTTTCACAGCAGCATGCTAGCAGTCTCCGGATGCACTTTTATAGATACTTCAGTGGTGACCTCTATATACAGAAGTCTTGGCTTTGAGGGCGATGTCCACCATGGACACAATTCTTGACTTCTGTGGAGAAGTCAGCCACAGGCACAGCTCTGGGTTTTGGGGGCTATATTCATCTTGTGCACAGTTCTTGATTTAAGTAGCAATGTTAACCGTGATTGTTTCTATTTCATAATGGCAAGGTTGGCTATCTGCCTGTGATACCCTTTTGGATCCGCACTTCTGGAGAGACTGCACCCACCCTCTTTGGACTTGCAGATTGGGCTATGCTGCCTTCTTTCTCCTAGTAGACCCTCCACACTAGAGCCTGGTAGTTTGTGGCATTCTCTGGACAGACACACCTCCTTCGGCTTGACAAGCTCTTTCACTCTCTAAGCAGGCAGGCTGCCTTCTAGGTGATTTTGGTCATGGGTTTAGCTCTTCCAGCAAGTAAAGACACTAGGCGATGAACCCTCTCCTCTGGGAAGCTGGCTAGCTGTCACACAGACACCAGCTATGGTGGTGTAGTAGTTCTCAGAGTATGCTACAGAATCCTCCCTACATGGTGAAAGGATTTGGAACTGGAGCAACAATTATGTAGGTAGCTCCCACTTTTATGCCATCAATGCAGATAAGGAACGTGGATTCTCTGTATGCAATCTCAAAACAGGTTTGCAGCTGTTCTTCTGTCAAGTGTCCTCACTAGGCTGTTCTCTAGCCTAGAGTACCTACAACAGTGGCCCAAAGAGGCGTGAGGTTTCTGCAACTGTTTTGTTCACCAGCCACGTTGAATAGTGATCAGGATGAAGACAAAAGACTAGCCTCACCTAAAATATCTTTCTCACACTGTACAACAGGGACAAGAGTCCCACCTGACCACCTACCAATCGGCAGTACCATAGGAAAATGAATCAGCAACTCCACTCAGCAGGGGCTCTTCAAGTGAATTTGTAAAGGAGTCTTATCTCCTCCCTCTATTTTCAGGACTGACAGAAATACTCTTCCACTGGTTGTGAAAACAATCTTACCTATAGTTTGTGCACAAGAGCAGGCTAAGGGCTTCCAAAATGGGACCAACAGGCCTGCATAACTCTGGCTCACTTATGCACACGCTGCATGCTCTACACAAGCCTAAAACACACAAAATCCACTTGGGATGTTAGTACTAGGATCTAGGTAACATACTGCTGCAAATCGTTACACGAGGGAGGTCTGCCAGACAGATAGGTCTGGTCATTACTGTGAATTCACAAAAGATGACATGTTGCCACCACTACTGTTCATGCTAAGCCCATGACAGGCTGGAAGTCCACTGTCAGCAAAATGAGGGCACACTTGGTGAACTCATCCAGGTCACAGGACAGTTCCAGAACTTCGTTTGTATCAGGCACAGGTGTAAGCCTCTGCACCTGCTATATTAGCGTGAGCCTAGAGCAAAAGCAAAAACTGGGACACAAAATAGTCGCAATCGGGCATTCAGAAAATGGCACAATGATGGCACACCCCACAGGGAATATTACCAGTGCAACAGTATATTCAGGCGATATTATGTTTTTCCTACATTAAATGACTTATCTTATGTCTTTCCACTACATATATGTTTAGTTGACTCCAGAAAACATGCATTTTGTGGATACTAAACAAGTGCATATTTGATTCTCAATGTATAATCATTGGTGTAAATATACATTATTTTCAATCATTGCCCATCCCTACACAGTGCACACATTCAGGAGTAGCTGCTCCTCACCCTCCAAATGGTGAATCTCTTGGGATGTTTTATTTGTTGAAAAGACTGATGACGTGGTAGCATGGAAAGCTGAAAGGAACCAATAAAGCAAACAATCTTTGCAACTTGGCATCTGCCTTTCTCAAGGGAGACCTGCCCTATATCCTGGAGAGCTTACTACTCCCTGAATAGTGGAGAGTGGCCAAAATCACTTAACATGGGGCAAAAGGTGTGAATAGAGTGAGCTGGTGAGGGCCTGCAGACCTGATGAGATGCCTCAAGGTCACAAAAAACAGCCTTGCTAGAAGATTTCAGAGGGAAAAGGGTCCGTCATCCATAATGTCCGAACTGGTAGTTCCTTAGGAGATTTCGATTCCTTGGCAGTACAGCTGAATGCCTCCTCTCCACTGGCTCTTGCTGTTTGAAGGGCAAACCTGTATGACTTCCCACCCACCAATTTCACTCTTCTTGCTTCCCTTCCCACTGCCTAACCACAATTCCAGAAGCTCAGTAAGTTCACCATATAACAAAACACAAAAAGATCTACATTCACTCACCTTTAATCTCATCAAGGCTTCATCAGACCTTCCTCAATGCCTGTGGGCCAGCAGAATCGCCTTCAGAACCAAGTTCTCATGACTAGCTCTACAGTTAATCCAACCAGAACAGTCAACACCTTGTCGAAAAGGAACTCTAAAAGCCTTACCTAAAACCCTGCCTATACCAAACAGGCTTTGAGCCAAGAAAGCTCTCTAATCGCTGGCTGATAACAGACAGTTTTTAGTCAAAAAGACAGAACAATTGAAGGACCTACCTCAAAACATATACATATACATATACATATACATTACCTACTGGCGGTCGCCAGTAGGTATATATAGTTAGGATTTTTTCTCTATGGGATTTTTGAAAATTCTATGTCTAATAACTTTGGCGTTTGTCGACGGAATTGGCTGAAATTTTCAGGAAAATGGAACATTTTGTTTCTGAGCAACCCCTGAAAATTTGGGGGGGGGGGCCGAGAAAAAAGGGGGGTCCCAAAACGCGTTTTTCCCATGTTAATTTCCATAGGGCGGTTGGCCTCACTTTTAGCCCGAATGGCTGAATGGATTTGCACGAAACTTGGCAAAATTGTAGGGACTGTTAGCCCGATGTG
Organism: Lissotriton helveticus; assembly: GCF_964261635.1. NCBI lineage: Eukaryota > Metazoa > Chordata > Amphibia > Caudata > Salamandridae > Lissotriton > Lissotriton helveticus. The sequence continues at coordinate 1,229,927,076 of NC_136068.1, forward strand.
CCTTTGCTAGGTCTCGAGATATGTGCTCCAGTGGATTTTGAGAAATTAACGTTCAAAAAAATATATATATCTGTAAGCGCGCTCCGGGCAGCGCCCCGGTTCGCGTACTTGACTCGTAACGGAACTTCGCGAAGCGAAGCTGATTGGCTCTCCGGTGTCTGTCAACATTCTAAACAGTCCGGAGCGGCCGCCATCTTGTCTCTCGGTAGGATCGAGAGACAAGAGGAGGCCAAAACAAAGGGGGAAATGACCATAAGGGGGCATAGTAGATCCTCCCTGACCCCCTAGGTTTGATGTGGAGGCTTTAAAAGGGCCCCGCGAGGCAAAAAAAAATAATATTTGTTTTTTTTGCGTGGGGAGCGCCCGGTACGCGCACCGGGAAGCGGTCCGGGGAGCGTACTATAAGGAAAAAAGAATGATAGACTATGATATTTTGAAATATTGTATGTTTATTGATTGTTCTTTTTGTTGGTTTTTTTATTTTTTTATTTAAGTAGCAGTATTAATGATTATTAAATATAAATGTATTTTTGGAATTGTGCACAGTATACTATAAGTCTGACTTTACATTATAATCAATTTGGTACTAGTTTATGAATTACATATAAAAATGATTAAAGACTCAAACAATTTTTTTATATTAAATATAATTTTATTTTTCTGATTCTTTTTCAAAATTTAATAGAACGTCTAACATTTGACTGTCCGATATGTCCTCTTGTTGAGTGAACATAACTTCCCACATTTGACCGTCATCATAATGAAGTAAATAATCCACAGATTCTACATATTGTAGAAGTTCATGGTCTCGTGATTCATCCATGAATTCCAAGTCAATGGGTTCAATGATTTCCTCATTGTTCATGTCTAGGACAATTTCAAAAGAAACGTTCTGTTCTCCTTGCATTTTTGTGCTGAAATTTGAATAAAAAATAAATATATCAGTAGAGATAGGGCACTGTTGGGTTTAAGTTCTGACAGGTACTTTTGAGGCATGAAGTAGTACTATTAAAAAGTGCCTGTGAAAAAGTCTATGTAAATTCATAATTATACCACAGAAACCTAAATCAATCCATAATTATAATAAACAAGCCTTTCTCAATGTCTAACTCTTACAGAGGGATAGTATATAACTATCTGAAAATGTTTTCAAATTTATAAAATAATATCTTACCTTTTAAAAACAAGTTTAAGTTGTGAGTAAAAATGATCTTGCAATGTAGTTCAGGAAGTAGTAGTCAAAATGGCTGTGTTTCTCTCTCTTTTTTTATATATATTCAGGTACATAACCAATCAAATGTCAGGTAAAAAAAGTAGAAAATGAAAGTAACATTTTAATTGGTTGTCAATTCCAACACTTCAGATGTGTTTTGTGAAGTAATTTACCTCAGGGTATTTAGAGAGGTCTACAGGCTAAATGGCTAAATGGAATTCCAACCAAATTTGTGAAAATGGTAGGGATTGGTATGTAGTATGAGTTAATCTATATTTGGTGACATTGTCTCCAGGGTTTTTTCTGTAAATTACTTTCCCACCTTTTTTAATGGAGCGCTTCCCGGTGAGCGCCCTGGTACGCGAACCGGCAGCGTTACGGGAGTCCACCATTTTGTTTCGGTCGAATTAAGATACAAGATGGAGGGCAAATAATGTTCAGAATGGGTAGAAGGGGGCACGGTAGACGTATCTTGACCCCCTAGGTTTTCTGAGGGTGGCTGAGGAGGCCCATATGTGCGAAAAAAAACCATTTAAAAAAAAAATTTGCGCGGTTAGCGTCCGGTGCGCGTACCGGGTAGCGCTCCGGGGAGCGTACTTTGTTGAAAATTTGTGAAAAAAGTTAGAGTAAAATAATAATTGTGAGTGATCAGATGTAGGGTAGCTCTGAAAAGAGCTTTTGGGTCCTGTGGCTGATGTAGGTACCTACAAGTAGGTAGCAATGCACAGTCTTAAATTGAGGATGAAAATTCTGTTCCCCTTATCTGAGAAGTGAACTCCATCTCCTCTGTAGATATCTTGCATGTAGTAACGCAAGTTATTGTTGTACATGGAGCCCATTCCATGGTCTCTCATGTAAGCTGAAACAGACTTATTTACATGCTTCCTCGATTTCTCAATTTGTGGACAAAATTGGTTCGACCACCTCCATTTCTGTCTTTGGCATATATTTGAATATACCAAGGCAGTTTGAGGAAAAAGTGCCATCAATTGCTCAAAGGTGTCCTTTAAAAGCATTTCCAGACCTACCCCAGTCAAAGTGCCCAAGTCATTACCTCCACAGTGCACAATTAACAGGTCAGGTTTTGGCAAATGCAAAAAGGTTTTCACCAATGGTATCAATTGGTGACATTTTAATCCTCTTTGGCCAATCCACTTAATTTCCACATTTTGTAAATTGAGGTTAGGTAAATTTCTGTTATCAGTATACCTTTGAGCCCAGTAGATGTAACTATGTCCAACAATCCAGACAGAAAACATGGTGAGAGGAGGTTCTGCTGCAGTCAGATGAAGTGTGGCAATGAAATGGCAGTTGAAAAAATAAGAGTTTAAAATGAAAAAAACTGTGGAGTTTCTGTGTTAATGAAGCAGTAGCAGTGATTGGTGGATTTTGATTGCTGAAAACAGATAGTTAGGGTGCATGGATGAGTTATTTGAAAGATGTAATTTGAATGGTCAAGAAAAAATCATTTTATGAAAGATTGCACTGGATATGCAGGTGTACTGAGAGTTCAGAGTTCAATTGAAACATTGTTGTGTGAACTTGCAAACATCAGAGGTCTTTCAGGAGGTGGTTGCTATGCAAAAAAGGCAGAAAGGGCAGAGGGGGGAAGGGTGTTGATTAAGTGAGGGAAGAGTTTTGATTGGGTGACATGAGAGATATGTGTGATGAATTACAGCTTTTCTGTGCTTTTTATGGCTGCAGACTCTGGAGTGCATACCTTTTGCTCTGCTAAAGACAAATTGGTGTGTTTCTGAGACTGTTTTGAAACTCATAAAGTATTTGCTAAGGTGAGAAAAGATTCATTTAATTTAGATAGAGAATAGTATGGTTTAGGGAGAAAATTATGAAGAAAGTTGTGTATTTAAAATGTTGCTTTGTGTCAAGTGTTTTACAAATAGATTTTGTTTCTTTGTGTTACATAGCCATGTTAAAAGTGACGCAAAAATAGTGCAAGGGTCTTACAAAAATGCTTTCATGTGTCTTAGGGTATTTTAACTCACTTCCCCATGAATGTATGAATATAATTTCTTTACAAGATGTGTTTAAAAACGTTTTTTGAAATCAATTAGGTTTCTTGATATGTACTGCTAGAGTTTCATAGGTTGCTTGGGGCATATTTTCAAGGCTTTTGAGTTCCTTTGATGTAATTTTTCCCATTTTAATTTAAGACCTTTCCCCGTGGTGCAAGGTCCTTGTAAATATGCTCCCATCTGTGCTTGGCAAATTTAGATTTTAATTCTTTGACTAACATAGCCATGTTAAAAGTGACCCAAAAATGTTGCAAGGGCCTTAAAAAAAACGCGTTCATGTGTCTTAGGCCATTTTAAGTCATTTCCCCTTGAATGTAGGTATATAATTGATTTAGATGATGTGTTTAAAAATGATTTTTGAAAACAATTAGGTTTCTTGATATGTACTGCTAGAGCTTCATAGGTTGCTTGGGGCATATTTATAAGGCCTTTGAGTCTCTCTGATGTTATTTTTCCCATTTTAATTTAAGACCTTTCCCCGTGGTGCAAGGTCCTTGTAAATACGCCCCCATCTGTGCTTGGCAAATTTAGATCTTGATTATTTGACTTACATAGCTATGTTAAAAGTGATCCAAAAATGGAGCAAGGGTCTTACAAAAATGCTTTCATGTGTCTTAGGGTATTTTAACTCACTTCCCCATGAATGTATGAATATAATTGCTTTACAAGATGTGTTTAAAAACGTTTTTTGAAATCAATTAGGTTTCTTGATATGTACTGCTAGAGTTTCATAGGTTGCTTGGGGCATATTTTCAAGGCTTTTGAGTTCCTTTGATGTAATTTTTCCCATTTTAATTTAAGACCTTTCCCCGTGGTGCAAGGTCCTTGTAAATATGCCCCCATCTGTGCTTGGCAAATTTAGATTTTAATTCTTTGACTAACATAGCCATGTTAAAAGTGACCCAAAAATGTTGCAAGGGCCTTAAAAAAAGACGCTTTCATGTGTCTTAGGCCATTTTAAGTCATTTCCCCTTGAATGTAGGTATATAATTGATTTAGATGATGTGTTTAAAAACGATTTTTGAAATCAATTAGGTTTCTTGATATGTAGTGCTAGAGTTTCATAGGTTGCTTGGGGTATATTTAAAAGGCATTTGAGTCCCTTTGATGTTATTTTTCCCATTTTAATTAAAGACATTTCCCCGTGGTGGAAGGTCCTTGTAAATACACCCCCATGTGTGCTTGGCAAATTTAGATTTTGATTATTTGACTTACATAGCCATGTTCCATACAGTTCTCACCTTCTGCGTAGTCTTTGATATGCTACACTCCATCTGCACAATGAGGTACGTAAGCAAAGGAAACACAGGTGATGTGATTGTGAACTGAGGAAAAGAAATTCCACATTTTTCAATTACATCACCTGTGTTTCCTAAGTTTACGAATGACATTGTGCAGATGAGGTTTAGGCCTGTCCACGGACACAGAAGAGGTCTGGCCTTTGTTCAAGAGTGAAGTGGACATGACTTACTTCATTGGTAGGCCTTCACATGTATTATCTCCTCTGTACTCTTCAACAAGCGTAAATTTCATCTGCAACCCTGAGTAGGCCTCACCTTAAACAAACCTCTGGATAGGCCACACCTTATCGTCATCCTGAATCAATCATTTAAAATGTTAGGGACAGATTTATGATAGGTGTATGCCTCTCTTGCGTCACTGTGCGTCACTTTTGTGACGCAGCGGCGGTGCAAAAGATTTGCTATGTGGTGACATATTTACAACTTGATGCATCTAGGCAGATGTGTCATGCTGTAAAGTCCCGTGCCACATGAAACCGATGCAGCAGTGATGCAAAAGATGCACCATGTTGCAAGACAGGCCTCACTTCATCTCCAACAAGATAAGAAGCTGAATCTTCTGTAAATGTCAAAATTGTTGTATACACTGCTGAACTTCTGTGTACTCTTTGATATGCTAGACTCCATCTGCACTATGAGATACCTAAGCAAAGGAAACACAGGTGATGTGATTGTGAAATGAGGAAAAGAAACTCCACATTTTTCAATTACATTACCTGTGTTTCCTAACATTACGAATCACATTGTGCAGATGAGGTTTAGGCCTGTCCAGAGAGATAGAGGAGGTCTGGCCTTTGTTCAAGAGTGCAGTGGACATGACTCACTTCGTTGGTAGGCCTGCACATGTATTATCTCCTCTGTACTTTTCAAGAAGCTAAATTTCATCTGCCAAACTGAGTAGGACTCACCTGAAAGAAATCTGTGGATAGGCTACACCTTATCAGCATCTAGAAACAATCATTTAAAATGTTAAGGGCAGTTTTATGAAGGCTGTGTGCCTCTTTTGCGCCGCTGTTCCGTCACTTTTGTGTAAAAGATGCACCATGTTGCAAGATAGGCCTCAGTTCATTTCCAGCAAGATACCGTCACTTTACAATGTATATAATTAGTACTGTGTAGGGGGCATGCAGAAGCTGAGGCTTCAGTAAGTGTCAAAGTTGTTGCATGCAGTGCGTACTCTTTCATATGCTGGACTACATCTGCACAATGAGATACCTAACCAAAGGAAACACAAGTGATGTGATTGTGAAATGAGCAAAAGAAATTGCACGTTTTTCAAATACATTACCTGTGTTTCCTAACATTACGAATCACATTGTGCAGATGAAGTTTAGGCTTGTCCAGGGAAACAGAGGAGGTCTGAACTTTATTGGTAGGCCTGCACATGTATTATCTCCTCTGTACTCTTCAACAAGCCTAAATGTCATCTGCAACCCTGAGTAGGCCTCACCTGAAACAAACGTCTGGATAGGACACACCTTATTGCCATCCTGAAATAATCATTTAAAATGTTAGGAACAGTTTTATGATGATTGTGCACCTCTTTTGCGCTGCCATTGCGTCACTTTTGTGAGACAACAGCAGTGCAAAAGATGCACCATGTTCCAAGATAGGCCTCACTTCATCTGCATCAAGATACTGTTAGTTTAAAATGTATATCTTTAGGACTGTGTAGGGGGCCTGGAGAAGCAGAGGCTTCTGTAAGTGTCAAAGTTGTTGAAAAACTGTTTGTCCTTCAAACTTTTCCCTTGCTTTTCTAATTTTTAAATACATGTTTTAATATTTTTCAAATGTTTGTTCTCTCTTTCACAGATTGAAAGTATAAAAATAACAAGAGACTAAGTTAACGACAATTATAAGGTAAATGTTTTGTACTCTTTTCGTTACATTTCTATCACATTTAACTACTATTAGTTCCACTGCTTCATTTCTTTAACCCTCACTTTCCTGCCTTTGCTACTTCCCTCATTCCTTTCTCTATTACTTACTTACTCTACTCCTTCCACTCCTTTTCTCAGTCCCTCTCTTCTCATAGCTCCTCACTCTTGTTCACTCACTCCGTCTCTATTACTCTTAGTGTCTCTGACTGATCACTCTTTCACTACTTGTTCATTATGCTTTCTCTGTGTAGTTGAAGCACACTAAGGGGCATATTATGAACACAGCCAATAAAATTATTGCTGCTTTTATCGGCAGAAAACTGCTGCAAAAGCGGCTTTAGCGGCAGTTTTCTGCCGCAAAAGCGGCTTTAGCGACACATTTCTGCCAATAAAAGCTGCGAAACTTTTATTGCCTATGTTGATAATATGCCCCTATGTTATTTACATTTCTTTGCTGTTTCAATTATTCCTTTTCTGTTACTTCTTCTTTTCTGCTTTCTGTTTTTTCTCTCTGTTATTCCACATGTTTTAATCTTATTTTGAACATTCACTCACATTCTCTAAGAAACTCTTCTTTGTTATTCTTCTACTCTCCTTTTTTTCTTTCCCTTCCTTATCTATTTTGTTTTTCACAATTATACCCTCTTCCATCTTTTCTTCGGTAAATAGATCTATTAAACAGTATCTCTGGTTTAGTCCCTATAGCTGTCTTTCTTTTAACATTACTCTCTGTTTACTTCCCTTATACTTACTCTTCTTTTTAAAAAAAAATGTTTCGGTTCGCTCCCGGTTCGCGTACCGGGGAGCGAACCGGGAAGCGAACCAAAAGAAATAGAGGTTGCCAGAGTGCTAAACATTCTAGCAATTTTTTTATAAAGGGGAGGTAGTTCTGAAAAGAACTTTTTTTTAATGTTTTTGTTGTTTTATATATTTTTTTATTTTTCTGAACATGTTTTTTTTTTTTTTTTTTGAACAATTTTATGTTTTTTTTGGTTTTTTGGGGGGGAAACAACGAAAAACAGGCATTAGGAAGGGCTCAACAGGAGCAATTTATTTTTTATTTTTTGGGGGGTTTTGAGCACTTGTGGTTTTCATATGCTCTGTTTATCAAATTGATACTCATATTTGCACATGAGAGTAAGTTACCACAATAAAGACACACTATCTTCATGTGCACAACATTTTCTTGAATGTTTGGCACTGTTTCCCGTGCCTCTGGCCCCGACAGAGTTACCTGTGCCGATGTACTGGCCACAGGAGTTGGTGGGTTGTCTTGGAGGTCACGCATCTCTGCCATGCTGTAATTCAGTGGATGCCACCTCTGCATATGACGGTGCATAGTATAGTTGCCGAAACTATACTTTTTATTTGTGCCTCTAGATAAATCTTCTTTGCATATGAGGCATGTCACATAGCGAGCATTCACTTTTTTTTGTCCTTGAGGAAAAGAAAAAAACTGCCAAATAAAACTATTTTTGTGGTGAGATATCCGGGGCTCCTCACGTAAAAACTGCCTTGGCTGTACTTCCTCTTCCTCTTCTTCATCCTCTTCCTCCTCTGTGTTGGGAAGGAACTGTGGAGGTGGTCCTCTCTTCCTTGGTGGTGGTGGTGGTGGTGGGGGTGCACCAGCTGCAGCTACTACTGAAGCCATTTTCTACTAAGCAAAATAGGTCTTCCTTTCACAAAGTTGAAAGTCAGAGTGAGAAAAAAGGTGGGGGCTTTTATCATTTTGGAAAAAAAATAGTTCTAAACCAATGAAAAGTGTTATTTTTAGGTCACATGACCTAGCCTTACATCATTAGGAAACCAAAAGTGAAATGAACCAATGAAAAGTTTTCTTAACAAGTCACATGACCTGTTACGCTTACGTTACGCGCTGCGGGCCGCGCCCCGGATCGCTTCCGGGGAGCTGCACTTCGCGCCTCGGTTCGCGTACCGGAGCACTTCCGGGTGCGCTAACGCGGCGCGTCATAAGACGCATTACGCGACAACGCGATACGTCGCGCTTCCGCGATGCGTCACGATGTTGATTTCTAACACGGCAGTTGCGCAAACGGAACGCTTACCGGTTCGCGTACCGAGTCGCGGCACCAAATTGAGCTAACGGGAAGCTACCCGGTTCGCGGACCGGGAGCGAACCAAAACATAATAATACATTTTTTTTTATTAATAAACATATAAAATATATTTTTTGATTTAAAGAAGAATACATTTTAAAGCTTTTGATATTTGCTATTAAAAAACCATTGAAATTCACAGAAAAAACCATAGGTTATAGACCATATATAGTTAGGAATTAGCATTTACAAAACCTTGAAAATTCACTGAAAAAACCATAGGTTAAAGACCATATATAGTTAGGAATTAGCATTTAAAAAACCTTTTTTTTACTCACACAAAACCATTGAAATTCCATATATAGTTAGTTGTACTAACTATATATCGCGCACCCGCAATCCACTGCTGATCATGTCACATATTACATCATTCATGACATGGTCAGTGACATCACTGATGACATCACTGATGACATCTCAAATGACATCACTGATGACATCACTGATGACATCTCAAATGACATCACTGATGACATCACTGATGACATCTCAAATGACATCATTGATGATATCACTGATGACATCACTGATGACATCATTGATGACATATCAAATGACATCACCGATGACATCACTGATGACATCACTGATCACATCTCAAAAGACATCACTGATGACATTAGTCATGTGATAATACGATGAATCTCTTCAGACTCTAATAAAAACTTAGATACACTCAGTGTAAACAGACACTCACAGACTGTCACTCATCCATGGAGTTACTCACACACCTAGTCAGTCATGCAAAGAATCAATCTCACATCCATTTCCTCAACTATACAGTTATACACACCTTACTTATTCAAACATATACTAACACATATTTACTCTCTTATACAATCCCTGATACAAGTTCACAATGATCCATACAGCCACTCACACATTCACTGGCTCTTATGCATAGTTATTTATATATGTCAACTCTCACATGTACTGTGTTTTACATATGTACTTACCTTGACATGTAGCACTTAGATATCCATTCACTCACCAAAACACTCATGCACACAGTCAACCGCCCATACAGCTGTTTCCACATGCACTTTTGAACCCATACATCTAGTGAATCAACTGCTCACACATCTATGCACAGAGTTATACACCTCTAAGCCACCCACACACACACTCAGTCTCCAGTACAAATACTTAGGCAATCAACCAATAACCCATATAGTTACTCATATAGCTACTGATCAACACATGCAGCAGTTTACAGAACAACAGACATAATGATGCACAAATTAAAACAGTTTAGTCACTAACCCATGCACTCAGTGAGACACATTTAATCAGTCACTCATACAGTCAGTCATGCACCTAATAAATCCTTCATCCAGACACTTATAAATCCACTCATTCTTCAATATGTAAGACATATTTTAACTTTACAGAAACATACAGTCACTGGATGTTGTCATCAGTGATGTCATTTGAGATGTCATCAGTGATGTCATCAGTGATGTTATTTGAGATGTCATCAGTGATGTCATCAGTGATGTCACTGACCATGTCATGAATGATGTAATATGTGACATGATCAGCAGTGGATTGCGGGTGCGCGATATATAGTTAGTACAACTAACTATATATGGAATTTCAATGGTTTTGTGTGAGTAAAAAAAAGGTTTTTTAAATGCTAATTCCTAACTATATATGGTCTATAACCTATGGTTTTTTCAGTGAATATACATATACATATACTATATTCATAGAAAATATCTTACTTTCAGACTACAAAAACATATTCCGGTATGGCTGACGCACAGAAGCAGCAGTGATTTCCATGTGGATTGATTTTAAAACTACAGTGGTTTAAAAATGGAGTACTGTCACACCTATTACTTTAACTCTGCCTTGCCTTTGATACAGTTCATCCTCAATACTACTAAACGTAGAAAGATCTGTGTGAAGCACACAAGAACTGTAACCTGTTTGGGACTGAAAAACATAACAGAAGAAAGCCAGTCTCTTCTACAGAGACGTTACAACATTAGAGTGCAGGGTGCTTACCTGAAGCAGATTGCACCTTTTTTATTAGACAGATCATCATTTCACTCCTCTCAGGCCCATTCAAATCACAATTAATGTACCAAATATCCTACCCCGTCTTTAACATTAAGTCTAGCTCTCTATTGCACCCAATCTCCTCCTTTAATCTCAAGTGTTACTGTTAAGCATATAATAAACAAATCATACATATGATAACCCGTCTGACTTTGATTCATACTCAATCGGACAATGAATCAGTCAAATAATGAATTACATCTAACCACAGAAATAAAGAAATGGTTACAAATCGAAGTATCTATATGCAGCAAATGGATCAAACACCACCCATCAACAATATGGCGTCAGCAAGTAGGCCCACCACCAAACAACTGAGCCCAAGGGAGTTATCTAGGGATAAATACGGACTCCAGTCTGTCAATCATAATAGGATTATATTTGTCTAATACGTTTAAACTGCAGCTTGGCACTTCTTTCCCTCATATTGGCTATAAAGAGATCTCCACTTACATTGATTGAAATTGTTGTCCCGCCCAATTGATTAGAAGAGTTAGCCCCCCTTCGAAGGTTGAGTCTAGTTGCGCCTCTGACAACCATTATCTGTTATTAGAATGTGGGAGTTGCTCTCTCTGCCTAATTCACTAGTGCTTCAGGTTAGTTTGTTGCTATGCTGCATTTTCAATGTTTTTTTCTTTTTTTAATCAGACCTTGCTATAATGTCATAATCACTGGGGTGAGCATCCATGTGCATGGGAGCCCGGAATGGTCCATGGCATGTAACATGAGTCCATCCCAGTAGCTTCAGCTATACAAAGTGAGTCACTTGGTGGTCTGATTCTCTTCTGGATCTTGATGTGTCTCCATGTAGCAGAGTGTAGTGTCTCGCTGTCCCCGCCTCGACATTATGGCTCATGTCGTAGAACCTTCATCGGTGCAGAACATTGATGTGTGAAGGTTCTACACCGGGCGTTAGTGTCAGTTAAGCTGTGAGCTGCACTGTTGCTGCTCTGCTTGATGGTCCAGCAGAGAATAAACTTTTCATAACTTACCTGCCTCCTATCATCGGATTGGAACACAGAGCTCATTAGCAGCAGGAGCCAAATTCCCAGACACAGGTAGAATTTCACAGTGCATGAAGGAAGCTTACCATCTCCTAAATTTGTGTTTCCACCTTGGCGCTCCATCTTCAGCACCAACTGTGGGGCCAGCACCAACACACTATCAGTAAGAGCATCCTTGGTACATAGTGGTAGCATAAGTGTGGAGCTTATCGAGGCACTTGTTGGCTTGATCGTTGGGTTGTTTCTCCACTGTGGCTAGGTACACAGTGGTCAAATGAAGGGGCTCTGGTGAATGGAGGCCATCTCACCCTGAGATGAAGGGTCTGTTCCAGCCATGCATCCCACAGTGCTACGTATGAGCTTAGATTCTATCCACAAGGTTGCAAGGTAGAGACAGTGGGCATCCAGATGAGCATCTGTTGCCCTACATTGAAGAAACAGTGGTCAGCTGCAAGGTGCAACAAGGAGGCCAATGCTTGCATTGGCAGCATACAGGATAATATCAGTATAAAGGGGGATACACAGCTGAGCTCCACGCTCTCTCATACTTCTTGTCTGCTGCCTAGCCATGTTCTTGCTATTTTCAACCATTGATTTGGTGGAGCGCATATAAAGGCAACTATAACAGTGTACAATACGGAGTCCTCTGCCCCATGTGTTGTACAGCGTTGACCTCTGTGGGAATGACGAGCTCCCTAACTCAAAGTAATAAGTTTAATTTAATAAACAAACCGTAGGCTTTTTAAACCTTTGCCTAAATGCACCTCTACTTTGCGATGTCAATATGTCTGATAGCTATGGGCACCCATGCTTTTATTGCTCGTGGCCTGTCATGGCGTCTCTGTAGGCTACATATTAATCTTTTGAGGTAAGGCAATGCAGCAGACTTTGCAGAATTTAAAGCACCAGTGTTCCCTAGAGTATACTGGGAGTGGCTTGTCGGAAAACACCATATAGATAACTTTATATGCTGCATGGCTGACTGTCTACATGGATTCTGCTTTGAAAGCAAAAACTGTTTATTCTAAGTTAACAAAACATATTGGCAAAGGTCCGTCCAACATTCAACCAACCGTTGTGTCAGCTTGCATCCTTTTGTATTTATGTCCCTAATATTCCATCGCCAAAGGCCATCACAGAAACTAGTCATCAGAATACCCGAAATGGGAATCTTGTCTGCAGTGTTTATTACCCAAGAGCCATTTCCGATGTCCATGGGTGTTTGTTAAATGTGATCCATGGGTCTTAGAATTACGATAATCTGGTTAAATTGCAATATTATCCTATCTTTTTAGTAGTTTGTCTATTTTATATTGCTCTATTGTTGGTTTTAATGATGTAGTTTTGTGGTATTTTTTGTCATTGCACTTATGTGAATATGTGTGCCTCAGAACCAATAAACCTCACGTCACTATCTTTCATGGTTAATTTAGATTCAATGTGACAATCAGCAAACGTGTTCTAAGAGACAGGTCGACAACTCATTTTTGTCGCAAGCAAATTATTTTCAACATAAATCATTTTACTATCCCAATGTTTAAAAATATATATTTCAAAAAAACACTTCAGGAAAGTATCTGGAATATGTTACAGTGCACTCTGAAAATTGTCACCAGCAGTTTACAGCAACTTTATTACATACATTTTTATAACGTATACAATTAAGAATTTTCGTCTGCTAGAAGGCAAACATAAATTGAACACAAATATTGCTTTATAGTGCGTACCAAACAAATATAGTATTCGATCTCTGTCATCTGCTTGGCATTTCACAAAGCATGAAATGCAATTCACCCATGAAAATGCAGTCCGGTAGCACATCACTCTAGTTTATAAACCATCTAAAAAGGAACATCTTGTCTCGGCAGAGCAATATATTACCTTGAACATCAACATGGGAGGAATAGGGCCCATTACTTAAAACTAAAAGGCCTTTAAAAAACGAGTTACTAGGTTAGACTGCAATATTTTTGAAAATAGTTCCACTTTCATTAGATTTAACTTAGTTGTTGCTAAAGTTGTACCATGCACTTCATTGTCCATCAGTTGGAATAGTTCTGCAAAAAAGAAAAACATAAAAGGTTCATGAATAAGTTAAAGGAACTGCATTTTCCTTCACATAGTTTTGCTTCTTTATTGTAGTTTTTAGGCTTTCAAAATAATCCTTTAACGTTATATGGATGCATGTGTGAATAAAACGGAAAACGGCTGGGGTGAGTGTGCACTTTCCAAACAAAACATAAGATGCTGAACCATTCAAGGGAAATCAAAACATAAGAAAATGATAAAACATCATTCTAGAAACACATGCGGTTTTATCCAAGCTGCCATAAATTCTTCTGGATGAAAGGAGCTATCTGTACTTGAATAAAGCCAAGTCTACGGTTCTAGTTATGAGCGAGTGGGAGCCCAGTTCATTACTCTTCATTTGGGCTTCTGACCTTAGAACCCCTTTTAAAACATTCACGAAGGTCAGTACCTGGGGATACTTTTCAGTTCCAAACTCACATTTGTCCCTCAAGTCAATGCGGTGAGAAAGGGTGTGATTCTGTAGGCCTCCTTTCTCCGAATAATCCTCCAACCTTTCCATACCGACATGAGATACTATCAGCAATCTCAAGTGAGCAGGTCGCAAAGCACAGACAGTTGCCAAATTACTCCTTGAGTAAATTTGACAAAAATTGTAACCAGGCAGAAGCAGCACCAAAGCGCCCGCAGCTGATGCACCGGTACTCCTTTTCCTTTGTGGAAACATGGGCATACATGAACAAGACATCCTAAAATAAATTTACCATTTGATATAGAGCTACACATAATATGAAATGTGTAAAATCCCTTAACGAGTGCTGAAAAAATGTCCTAGTAAAATCATGATACTTATTGAGTTCACGTCTCAAGAACACACGTTACCGTCTGCCTTAGTGCAATTCATACTTGTGAGTTCCATATTACACATACATGCCTGCTCCAGGCACTCAACCCACTGAGCTTTCCGAATGGCTGGATTGAACTGATCATTTGCTTTTACCCTGTAATTCTGCAACATAACAAGCCATGTGCTTGATTACATGCTGTGAGCTGTGATGTTAAGAGCTGCTGCCTAAAGTCTCTATCTTTACTCATATGATGGTCAGTTTTTAAATTTTTTAGTTTTGAAGGAAGGTTAACAAGAACACCTGATGCCCGGTAGCCCCAGCCTTTCGACCCCCTCATTTCATATTATGAGGAACAGAATCAAGAATACTGTTCTGCTAATGGGTGTGGCCAAAGTACGCTTTCAATTTAGTAAGTAAAGTTAAACCACACACCATTTGCCCAATATGGAGGTATACGCCAAGATTTTGCATCACAGAGCGTTTGTGTGCGGGGGTTCCTAATTTAATAGCTTCACCTCACACTGAACAGGACTGACCAAGAAGCTGTTCCATGTAACGACAGCCCAGTGGCTGAGATTAATTCAAGGACTTCTCCTGTCGCTTTTTAGGTTTTGCCCGTTAAACTGAGCCTAGAGGGAAAATGATACCGTATTACCTTGGACAAATATAAATGTGAATAGAATGTTCATACGCAACTCCTGCTTTAGTGTAAGGACAATCAAGACCACATATCTCCCTTTCCTTTCTACCCAATATCTGCCCTACCAAAAGCTGGCAACCAAAAACAAGTGACCCTAATTAAAGTATTATCTTTGTAAAATCGCAATGTATGCTTTTTGAAAAGACGAGAAAAAGAACCAGCCTATGGGCACGGGTGAGTAAGAACAAGCTATGTTGTTATGCTGATCATCATTCAGTCCAACACTGCAATACAATGCAGAAGCCAATGAAATACACGGAAATAAATTAAACCACAGAGAATACAAAATGCGACGTTCCAGTATATAAACCTGACCCTGTCATCTTGGGATTGGCTGGAACTGATGTATGCACATGCACCAAAAGTAAGTATTTAATAGTCACATATACTGTAGCCCTGCATATACAATATATAAGACTTAAAATCTGGGGGGGCAGAGGGGGCAGTTGAACCAGGTTTGACTCAGATCCAATTTGTAGGCCGCCTGCCCACAAAACCTGAATAAAATCATGTTAAGTTTCCTTCTTCCTTGCCATAGATAGCATCTTGTTTTCAAATAAATAATAAGTAAATACATTCATAAAACAATCAAATTTAAAGAACATTTGTTATTTTCTGTGGGCAGCGAGACCTCTGTGGGAATGCAGCGGGTTCGAATTCACATCTGGTTAAAACAAAAAAAGAAACATTTTCTAAGAAAACAAAATACTTCTCTGGCAAACATTCCTAGCAATGCCTGATGCTTTGGGAATTTAATGATAGCTACTGTCAAGCAACAGTAGGAAAGAATAAGAGCCGCCCCTTCAAACAAAGTACAGGGGCTTCTTAACGCTATAGACATACGTGGAGAGAAAACTGAAGCAGTATTGGTAATAAACAGACAAACTTTTGGGGAAAGAAGGCTTTCGCAGAAGGGACCGGAACAAAGAGACCTGGTTGGCTGGCTCACTAGCCTCGCAGCTGCTGGCTGACGCCAGCCAAACAATCAGCAGCAGTCCTAGCTGTTACTGGAGACCAGTGACAGAATATAAGAGCAAGATTTACAAGCCTGTTTACAGAAAAGCAGCAGCTCCGAGCAAGTGAAAACTGGACTGATTGTGTCAATTGGTTTTCAAGAAAGAAAAAAGGAGTTCCTGAACAGATGTTAAAATGGTGAGCAGTGTATTTATATAGTACTTGGTCCCTGCTCTCTGGGAGGGCTAAACACAGCAGGAGTCATGACAAATGCATGGCATGGGCAAACAGGGAGAACAGGAGCGTGACAATGGGGCCAGCAAATAGGAAGACTATGAACGGGCTGTAAGCCCACAATGTATATACATGTCTCAAAGAGAAAGTGCAAGCTCTGTCTAGACGTATCTAAAAATGGCACAGAGTCAAATGCAAAGGATCTTGAAGGATATATGCTGCTGAATGCTAAGTAGTGCAGAACCTTGAGATAAAAGAGCACAGGCTTGCATTTACCGACTCTCACCTGCATTCTGGACCAACTGCAGCTGGGCTGGGTACTTTGGCCGATCTAAAGGCAGTTTAAGTTAGACTTTGAAAGACAAAGTCCTACTCTAATCATGCATAGGCACTAACAAAATACATATCATGCAAAAACACTTTGTTCACACTAAAGGCAGTTTAGATTAGATTTTGCCTGACAGGCACTAAGATGAAAAATCCCAGGTGTGTATTTTCAGACTCCCACGAGCAGATGGTGCAGTGGGAGCACATTCTGAAGCATGTCCAGTTGGTTTGTCAAATGCTTTGGTAACTCAGGTGAATGGAACTTGCACAGATGAGTAGGAATTCTATGAGTGACCTTGAATTTGCATTCAACCTACTTCCAGTGTCAGTGTATGCAAGCAAACAACCTCTCGCTTATGACCGTTGTCAAGGTTCACTGTGTAATTCACCCCATAGTCTTGCTGCTTCTGGATAAGTGGGGTGAAACCTGTTCTTTTCTGCTGATGGAGAATGTCATTAACGCATGGGTCTTCATTTATGAGGCTGTCAGTCTTGTAAAAATCAGGGCCAGAGCATAGGCAAATGGCACTCTGACCTGGAACTAGATTACCAAGCCTCTTCTCTTGTCCTGCAGGTGTTGAAGAAATGAGAAATTCCTCCATTAAAGGACCTTGATTAGTATTCACAGAGAAATGGAAGCTTTGAGGAGACATTATCATAGAAGAGATCTAGGGGACTTATTTACAAGCCCATTTCACCGCCAATGGGTCACTTTTTTTGACAAACAGGCAGCGCAGAGTGCAGACCTATATCTACGAGGCCACGCAGAGCCACTTTGCATGGCTTTTCATGGCCTCATAGATATGGACTAAGACAAAGCAGCCAGGTTGCTGCATTGCCTTAGTCTGCATCAAAGATGCATTCCATCGGCGTTGCAGTGGGTGTTCCCATGCAACACTCATGGATTTTGACGCATACCTAGATTTATATGGACTTGTAAACCTGGAAATACGCCAAAAGCGTATGCCTCCGCAGGGGAGGCGTAACGAGGAGATATAATTATATTTCTCCTCACTTCCCGCTCTTTCTTTGCGTGCTACATTCTGCAGCACACGTAGAAGGATGAAAACACCTCAATTCCCTACAATGCAGACAACCTTGCACCTTGGTGCCAAGGTGCCTGCATTGGCGCAAGGCAGCCAATTGCGTCCCACTGCAGTGGGAGAGAACATGAATGCGCTGTATCTATCTAATGCAGCACACGGCATAATAGGACCAACGTCCAAGTATGTTTCCTTCCTGCGCAAAGCCTAACCACTATCACACACAATACATGCAACCCATGTCATTAGATGTCCTGTGGGAATTCTTATTTGGTCTGCGGTATAAATGCAACAGATTCATTACCCAAGCTCTAAATCCAAAACCACACTGATTTTCCTTGGCCTTGTAAACTTTAATCAGCACCAACTGACTGCTGCTACATCTGCTTCAGAGCATTTGTAGGTAATAAATGCAGCTTTTAGTTTTTCCTCCCTCACTGGATTGGGATCTAGGACAGGCATTCCTTTGTTCTGGATGGGATCCTGTCTCTTTTTTCCAAACCTACTTGTCTTATCCTATAGGTTGGTTTATGGAATACATTAGACCCTTTAGGATATATAAAAATGGAGAGCACAAATGGTTGCAGATATTTCACCTCCTATGGTTTGGTTCCCAAATACTCCTATTGATGGCCTTCCCTTTTCCTTCTTCAATTTGTTCGTATTTGAGTTTGTAGTAGTTAGTGCAAGCCATGCCCAGCCTCTTTATGGAAGACTCCAACCTTCATCCTCTTGCCACTTGTTATGGTGATCCTTGTGTTTGTCACAAAAAAAATCCTTCGTGATCCAATGCCTCCTGTTCCAGGGACCTTCAATGTTGGTTCGTTGCTTATCTGGATATCACCACCACACCATCCTTGGAAGATGCTATCATTCTTGCCAAAGTCTTCATACCAGTGACTTGGTTCTTAATCTACAAAACAAAATACGCTGTACCCCGCTAAATATTGTTGCAAGGGGATGGGGTAGCCGATGAAATCAACACATAAGGAAAATGCCCCTTGGACATTACATATAATCATTAATGTTCATCCATCCTTGTCCATGAAGAGTTCAACATCTCATTGATTGGTTGATCGGGCTCTGCGCGCCAGAAGATGATAAGTAGTCTGATTCGGCCGTGGAATGTCCTGTCACAAGTCAGGGAGATATGTGATGACACTGTTGGTGATGTGCGGGCAGCTCTGGGCTTGCACACATCACGCTTTCATTGAGCCTCAGCAGTACGTCTTGCCTCAGAGGTTTGGCAGCCTTTGTGTATGAGGGTGCGCCATGCTGGACTCCTGTGTGTCCTTCAACTGCTTCTTTTGTCTTCTGTGGGAGTGCTTTCCCTGAGTGAGTTATCCGTAGAAGAGCTGCTTGGGATGCACTCATCTCACATTCTGACAAAATGCCCAGTGCATCTGGTTCCATTAATTGATTAAATTGTCCCATTTATCTTTTTACATGGCAAAATCAAAAAACAGAATAGAGCAATTAGAGACAAGAAACTCTTTTTTAATTTTATTTACAGAAAAGACTAACAAAATAATAAAATACTAGAAAGATACCAGAAATGAAACCATACATGTCCCCCCACAAAGAGAGCCACACTAACCCTATCACATATCCCTTCTAAAATGCATAAATACAATACACCTGACACAATTTAAAAACAAACAAGAGAAGTAAGATTGAGAAACTAAGAGTCCAAAACAGAAGGGAAAAGCACCCTCCTTGTTTTTCGAAATAGTTGCCTACTCTACTTTTGATAACAGCTATCAAATGCCCTGTGGAGTTTCTAATCTGACGACGCTTCAGTCCCACTCATTTCATTTCTAAGGACCATCCTCAGGACATTGATGAGGCATATGTATTTATAGGGCCTGAAATAATCAATAGTGACTTTTCCCAAATATCCACACAGTAGCTTGGATGTAATCAATGCCAAACATAGTCCAAGCGAGTCATCAGGGGCAGTGTAGAGTCTCCAGATTTGGAAAAGCTTTTTTCCGGAGTTAAATACTTGGATGTGACAGCGGAAAATCGTGAACAGTTTGGAGGACAAGAGGCTAAAGGATTTGCAAAACAGGGCCTGCTTTCCTGAATACGGGTACAACTTGTTACATTTAGTCATGATAATACGACTCTGGAGAGAGGCTGCTAAAATAGAGCACTGGCTCTGATGGTCCAGCTAATGGTCCTTATTCTTGCAGGATTCTATAAATAGCGCACAATCCACCAGCAGTTTTTTTTTAAACAAAGTTTATCTCTAATGAAGAGTTATATCTTTTTTTGCAAAGATATCTCTTCATATCAATCTCATGTAGAGGTGCCCATGGAGGAACAAAAAATGGCACTCAAGGAAGTAGTTGTATGTAGTGCATGGCCTGATATAGACTTAATGACAATGTTAATATAATACAAGCTCACCTCCTTCCCCTAAATATGCAATTTAGTTTACTTTACATATGTGGCATATGATGGAAAATAGTTGCTGAATGTTTTCTCTCACTCAGAATGCTTTGATTATTTACCAGTAATCTTACTCCAATTACTTTTCCTTTTCCTATACTTATATGTTGGGGTCACGTCACCATTCAGGCACCAGGTGACCTAAGTCTTAAAGAAAAAGACTACCTTACTTCCGTTCACATGTCTTTCCCTCCCTATTGACTCTGCCTAACTGGGGGCATGAAGGTAGTTAGGTTGGAACACATACTGCCATAAGTAACTTCAGAGAATATAGATCGGAAGAACATGAGAGAAGGTTGTAAGTCCTGGGAAGACAACATTTTTGGGGTTAGCGCAGATTACCAGGATGTAATTGGTGTATTACATTCTCAACACAGTCCACACTATATGAGTATTTTGCAAAGCAGAAATAGCAAATCGATTTCTAAAATGGAAACAAGACAACTCTTCAATAATGTAATATGTTTCAAGCTGTAGTATGAACTTCTTTGCAATACAGGACAAAATGGACTTCATAACCCTAGAACTTAAGTGTAGAAACTGTTGATCTTTTACCACCAATCAATTGAATTAAATTAATATAGAAGGAACCACTGAAATAACAGCCTTAGAAATGTCCTGAATAGAAAGCACGATAGGCCTTGGTCCTGGATGCAGCCATTCCTTGAGTAGATATTACTGAATCAGAACCTGGAAAGAAAATCACTGAAAGGTATATACCATTGTCCATTCAACTGTGCTAGGTCGAAGAAGCTTTATAATCTTGTCAGAAGAACCCAACATTTTTACCAAGAGATTCTCACCTTCAATCAATCAATCAGGAATTTATAAAACACAACTACTCACCCGTAAGGGTCACAAGGTGCTGTAATCAAGTACTCTTACAAGACAAGCAGCTCAGATATCATTCAGCATATACCAAACCTGCTCTGCAGGTGAAGATGGCAAAATGAAAAAAAAGAAGTAATAGAGATATTCTGATCATGATCAAAGGAAGAAATCAATTTGGGATAAAAACCTGGTCCCGGATGTAAAAGTAATCTGTCACAGTATATTCGTAAATATGCAGACTTAATAGATAAAGACCTCAGTTCTCCAAATATAGGGGTCAGGGTGAAAAAGTGGTACAAATTAAGGTCAATTTCTACAAGGGGTAGAAAGGGAGGAAATTGAAGAGCAGTAAGAACTAGGGGTAAATCGAATGAAGCAATGGTTAATCTAACAGTAGGTCACTGAAGAGAAAACAAACCTCTGTAATCTCCTGCCTAGACTTTCCTTCTCAGAAAAACCCCACTCAGGAAAATCTGATTGCCTTCATTGCTGACCATTGGGCACGAAGGCTCGATGATTCTAAAACCTGATTAAATCCACCTTGTATAGCTGGACACACAACTTTGGTTCAATACGAATGGTCTAAGGCTATGCTTAAATGTCATGAAGAAAACAATGCTTAGTGGTAATGGTAAGATTATTGAGTAAACTGCAGATAATAGTTTTGTACTTAGGCTGCTTCTGGGAATGAAAGGCTTAGATTCTTGAAACCATTCCTCCCAACAACCAACAGCCAAGTTGATAGACACATTCACTGACAGGAGGGCTGGGAGAGAATAGGTAAAACAGTTTTAGGGAAGATCCACTCTGGAGCCTAGCCATGAGCCATGGATAGCAAGCCACTAGAATATACACCACCTTTTTCCTTCAAAGGCACATTAAATGGTGGAAAAGGAAAGAGTAGAGGACCTCATCCCACCTCCCAAGCTTCTGCGCCCAGAAACAAAACACATAAAAAGAGCATACTTGGAGGTGGCAAATTAATCGATTGGATGGGACCTAACTAATTTCTTATCTTTAGAAAGATGTTGCAAGCTAGACAAAAGTCATAGTAAGATTCTGCTTAGTCGGTCTGCTACCACAATGTCTATCCCTTGAATATAACACCCTGAAACAGAAACATTAGATGGTGTTCTGCTCAGTTGCTTGTTTGAAAGGCAAAAAGAGGCTAAACTCTGAGACGCATCCTAACTATTCTTGTGATAGGCTGTGTGACTGTAATGTCTGTCCAAAATAGAACCCCTATCTCTGCAGAAGAGGATCAAACCAAAGCAGAGAGCAGTAGTATGCCATCAGTTGCCTCTAGTTGCTTCTGGAAGCCACCTGTCCTGAGCTTATTGGGTTTCTAAAGTTGCTCCCCATCCTAGTTTGTGTGTGGCTGTGGTACAAAACCTCTGGAGGAAACAGGCAAAGTGGAGCATCTTTATTATATCTAGGGAAAGAAGTCATTGTTGAATATCTTCTCAGGTTGAACTGGGTATTGGTATTGGAAGGCCGTAGCCCTGGGGCCCATGGTGCCATGAATACACAGGGGGCCAGCAGACATATACAGAAAAATATAACTCAAAATATTGTTACCTTAAAGTGAGCAGACGACTCAACGTAGTCTCTGCAAGACCGAGGCTTACTATTAAGTATGAGCGCAAAATCCGTTCCGCTCGCGGATTTTGCGAATTTTCGGTAAATTCGCGATCCGCGAACTCCCGCGAATTTACCGAGAATTCGCAAATCCGCGAGCGGCGGATCCGGGGGCAAAAGTTGAAGCCTGGCCTGTTGTAACTATTTTACGATGGCGCCGGCAAGCTGCCAGCGCCATCCTAAAATAGTTACTAAGTTAGCTTCAACAGGAAGCTCTAATAGATAAAATAAAGCAGGTGCTCGATTTTATCTATTAGAGCTTCCTGTTGAAGCTAATTTAGTAACTATTTTAGGATGGCGCTGGCAGCTTGCCGGCGCCATCGTAAAATAGTTACAACAGGCCAGGCTGGTGTGCTTTCTTTTCTTCCCAAATCTACCGTCGAAAATCAGCTGTGATGCTGGATAGAGGCCTTTGCATCCTTGACTTTCACGAGCGCAATCCCTTTGCTGTTCCTGTGGCCAGGAGGGTCTGTCTCTTCATCTACTGCTCTCTGATCGGTCTCAGACCTTTTAAACACACAAGAGGCATGTGCACTCGCATGGAAGCCCCGCCCACACACTCGCGGTGTGCACCGTCTTCCCGCCATTGGCCCACTATGATGGACAGCTCACCCAAGGGACCCCTGCGCCCTTCGGGGCGATTGCATAGTAACACACACATGGTCGCTGGAACTAGTTGAAGCTCAAATTCAGTGACTCATTCATCAGCCCAAAAACAGTTGTGCGCGTCATCGAGGCTGGGCAGGTGTGCCTTCTTCCCAAATCTACCGTCGGAAATCAGCTGTGATGCTGGATAGAGGCCTTTGCATCCTTGACTTTCACGAGCGCAATCCCTTTACTGTTCTTGTGACCAGGAGCTTCTGTCTCTTCATCTACTGCTCTGATCGCTCTCAGACCTTTTAAACACACAAGAGGCATGTGCACTCGCATGGAAGCCCCGCCCACACACTCGCGGTGTGCACTGTCTTCCCGCCATTGACCCACTATGATGGACAGCTCACCCAAGGGACCCCTGCGCCCCTCGGGGCGATTGCATAACACACACATGGTCGCTGGAACTAGTTGAAGCTCAAAATCAGTGACTCATTCATCTGCCCAAATCCGCGGATCCGCAAATCCGATCCACGATCCGCAAATCCGCGGATCATGGATCCGCAAAATCCGCCCATGCTTACTTACTATGTTGCCCAAGGAAAGTACCAACGCCAGATCGGGCTGAGATGCTGACCTATACGCCGTTCTTATACTTGTGTTTTGAAAACAAGAAGAAATACAGCTTTTGGAAGGGACTTTGCTGCATACTTCAATTATTTCATGAATTCTAAGTCTTGAGGGTCAGTTTGGGTTTGGCTAGTAGAAAGCCGACCCTGGTTGTGTCTCTTTGAATTTTAAGGAAAGGAGATCAGCGCATCATCTCGGGAGGAACACATCACGATTCCCTTGTTGTGAAAAAGAGATGGTACAGGAGCCAACAACTTAGTGAATACTGTTGGTGCAATCTGTAGTCCAAACGTTTGAACCTGAAACTACCAATGAAGAATTCCTACAAAGAACCTTGTGGTGCTTTGGAAAGAGTGGGATATACAGATAAGCATACTAAAGATGTATCATTGTTCCATCTGCAGAAATCAAGGGAATGATGCACTGTAAAGTGTCCATTTTTAAGAGAATTTTCATGTTCTAGAAATTAAGACCCTTGAGATTTATGATTGGCTGAAATTTCCCTAAATTCCACTTCCCTACAAAGATCAGAGAGTAGATCCGCTGAAATACCACTGATAAAGCAGGCAGACCTATTGCCTTTTTCAGAGCTAATTCTGCAACTCACTGATTAGAGTTTGTTGTTTGACATTATCCATGAGACAAGCCATGTAAATTAAACAGGAACATGGTGGAATTTTCTCAGTCTCTTGCGAATATCATTGTTAAAACATTATTCTGTGTTAGGTTCTTCCCAGATGTGCTAAAGGTTAGAGTGATGTCCTCTCACTTGGACTTTGGGCAAAGGATCAACATAGTCAAGCAGGCTAATTAGTATCCGAAGAGGAGGTAGAACAGTGACTTGAGCCCTGACTTTGAAATAACAAAAGCTAAAATTGACCTCAACTACTGATGCTTGAAATCATCTATGGTGATTTCTTTGAGAAGGATGACAAGGAGAGCCAACTAGTTAAGGTTGTGTTCTAAAAATCTGGGCATGCATCTGATATTTGAAGACCCAACAGAAAAAATCTTCTAGCTAGTGTCCAAAAAAAGAAGTTACAAGGAAAGTCACTTGTAAAACAACTGCCTTTCCGGGCACCTTCTGCTTTACATAATCACAGATAAATTTGATGTTGAGTTGCAAAACTGAATAGAGAGGTAAAGCTAAGACCTTTAAATGTAAATGTAAATGTAAATGTAGTATACTTGTAAAGCGCACAGCTGCCCCAGCAACGGGGCGTCCCGGCGCTGTATAACTCTGGGGAACCCGTCCTGGCTTTCCCTGTGGGATGGTCCCTGCTGGGAGTCCCCAAGGTGGAGCCAGGCATCCCCGGAATTGGTGGGGCCGTTGTGGAGATTAGGCAAGCTAATGCCCAGAGTTGCCGAGTGTGATCCCTGATTAGAGTAAGCACCGGAGCGAGAATTATCGAGTCCGCTGTCCAAGGTCCACGACCCTGCCGCGTCAGGAATCGAACCCTGGTCCCGGGCCGACTTCTGCTCTCGGGTCTGCCGCCTCTAACCAGTGAGCCACACTACTCCACTACTCTTTATGATATCATATTTAAAATTGCAGAGTAAAAGTTAAGTGCCGAATGAAAGAACTGTACCCCATACTTTTGGTGCTCCAAATGAAGGGAAAAGGTTAGACCTTAACAGAGACTAAATCACTGACAAAGCTTTCAATGGTACCAAAGGGGATGATGGACGGAGCGTTTGAGCAAATCAAACACTCACCCCAGTCAACTGATCTGGGTTTAATCCATCATCATTCTTTAGCTCACTCCACCACCCCAGTTAAGACATGGCCATATACAATTCAGTCTGACCCTGTGCCTCATGGGAACAGTCCAGCCCGAACTTGCAAGCCATGTCTTCCCGGTTCCGGAAACAAGCATCCTGGACCGGTTTCGGGTTCATAACCCTCATCAGCCAGGCTATCTGGAATCCAGTGGCAAAGTGAGCAAGGGACCCACGTCTGGGCATACCCTGCCAACTTAGGTTGAACAAAGGAAAACCAAAGGGGATGATGGACGGTGCGTTTGAGCAAATCAAACACTCACACCCAGTCAGCTGATCTGGGTTTAATCCATCATCATTCTTTAGCTCACTCCACCACCCCAGTTATGACATGGCCATATGCAAATCAGTCTGACCATGTGCCTCATGGGAACAGTCCAGCCCGAACTTGCAAGCCATGTCTTTCCTGGACCGGAAACAAGCATCCTGGGACCGGTTTCGGGTTCATAACCCTCATCAGCCAGGCTATCTTGAATCCAGTGGCAAAGTGACCAAAGGACCCACGTCTGGGCATACCCTGCCAACTTAGGGCGATCAAAGCGATACCTGAGGCACAGGCTCAGACTGATTTGCATATGGCCATGTCTCAACTGGGGTGGTGGAGTGAGCTAAAGAATGATGATGGATTAAACCCAGATCATTTGACTGGGGGTGAGTGTTTGATTTGCTCAAACGCTCCGTCCATCATCCCCTTTGGTATTGTAAAGCTTTAAATGGGCCACCCTCCCAACTGATATCAAGCGGGAAATGGAAAAACTTCAAGTGAAATTACAAATAAAAATAAAAGAACGAGGTAACAATACAAGATGAAAAACAGATAACAAATATTCACAAACACAAACTTTCAAAATAGGCGTGTGGCTGCTGCCTTAGATAGCACCTTCACTAAGGCCCCCTAGGGCCCACTCCAAAATGTTTGACAAATGACGGCAAAGGGATTACTTTTTGTAAATTACCCACCAAGAATTGCTCGTCTATATGATATTTCTGGACTCCCCGGTATTTGAAGGTGTAAGGTTCCCAATATAACCTATCTCTGAGAGCCAAGGGTCCATCAGTGACAGTGGACACTCACACGCACTGGATAACTTCATGATTTGGTCCAGTTCACTTTTAAACCCAACAATCTACCAAAGGTGTCTAGTGTGGGCACAGTTCTTTATATATCTCTCTCATCACCCAGCGATTACCGGAGCAAGTAATTGGCCAATAGTGACACATACAGTGTATCTACTTCAACCCAGATACCCTGACAACTCCCACCTTATTTATTTTATTTTTATTTATTTTGTATAGCGCAAACAGCTACCCAACAAAGGGTTTCCCGGCGCTTATGATTCAGTGAAGGGTAATTGGACAGCTGACCTAGACGTTGAACAGCCAGGTTTTTATGGCTTTTCTAAATCTGATGTAATTAACCTCTGAGCGCAGAGCTTGTGGCATGGAGTTCCACAGGGAGGGACCAAGGTATGCGAAGGATCTGCCTCCCATGCGTGATAGTCTTATTTTGGGCACAACAAATTTATTCGCTGTTGCAGATCTTAGAGTCCTAGATGGAAGGTAACATTGTACCAGACTTCGTAGGTATTTTGGAGCTTTATTTGTTGAGATTTTATGCATGAAGCATAATGATTTGAATTTGATTCTGCTCTCAATTTTTAACCAGTGCAATTCACGTATGAGTTTGGTAGTGGGTGCATGGATAGGAATTTTACCTAACAGTCTTGCAGCTGCATTCTGCACAGTTTGTAGTTTGCGGACTGTGGCCTTGTTGGATCCTAAGTATAACACATTGGCGTAGTCTAATCTTGATGTTATTAGGGCGTTAATGACAGTTCTTTTAGTATGATCCGGTAGCATCCAGCAGATTTTCTTTAGCCACTTCAGGATGACGAAGCAGGTGGCTGATGTTTTGATGGCCTGCTGGTGCATACTAAGTGTGTCATCAACAACAAAGCCTACTTTACGGGCCTGGTTAGTTGGAATTGGAGGAGAGCCCATTTCCGGTGGCCAGTGTTGGGGTCCCCAAAGTTCTTTATTTTTTCCCAGGATTATAAATTCGGTTTTTTCACCGTTTAATTTCAAGAAGTTTTTTTTCATCCATCCAGCGATTTTCGTAAGTCCTGCTCTTAAAGTAGAAGGATCATTATTGCCTGTAGGTGGAAGGGAAAAGAGAAGCTGAGAATCATCAGCATAGGAGAACATTATCAGTCCAGTTTCCTTAGCTATTTTAGCAAGAGGGCTCATGTATAAATTAAAAAGTAGTGGACTTAAAATTGAGCCTTGTGGGACTCCATGTTTGAAGGTATGGATATCAGAGCACACAGAATTAGAGAAGATTTGAAATGTTCTGTTTTCGAGAAAGGATGTGATCCAATTTAGAGCAGGGCCACAGATGCCTATTGAGCGAAGAGTTTTTATTAGTACCGCATGTGAAACAGTGTCAAAAGCGGCACTGAGGTCTAACAGCACCAGTGCCACTGTTTCACCCTTATCTATCATTGAACGAATGTTTTCTGTTACACCTAGGAGGGTGGTTTCTGTTGAAAAACCTGCTCGGAAGCCGGATTGATGGGGAGGTAACAGATCATGTGTCATTATATAATTTGAAAGACAACGGTGGACATGCTTTTCTAGAATTTTGGCAAAAATGGGTAGGAGAGATATTGGTCGGAAGTTTGCGGGTACCTTCGGGTCAGCATCAGCTTTTTTTTAGAAGGGGATGGATCATCGCATGCTTCCACTCCTGAGGAACACATTCTTCTTGCAAGGAGTTATTTAAAGGATCTGTAATGGTGGATAAAGCTTTCCTACTAAGTAATTTTAAGATGGGGCAAGGTAGAGGGTCATTTGGTGATCCAGATTTTATTGTGCTTAGAAGTTCGGTGACAGTGTCAACATTGAGTGTTGGCCAAGCACTCAGTGTGGGGGTGGAAGTTTTATCCAAAAGGGTAGCAAAAATGGTCTCTTCAGTGCATAGTCTGTTAGGATCATTACCGTCATAATTATCTTCTTCATGATTGTTCTGATTAAGTTGGATGGCCTGATAAATTTTATCAACTTTGTCGACAAAGAATGTGGCAAGTTGAAGGCATTGAGTTTTATTTAAATCAGGTGGAATTGGTGAGGTATTTGAGCCGGCTAGCTCTTTAACTGTTTTAAAAAGCGTTTTAACTTGATTTAAGGCTGCAGTGATTTTAGTGCAAACAAAATTAGCTTTTGCTCTGCTGCACAACTTTTGGTATTGAGTTAATTGATTTTTGTAATCATTTTTAGCTTCAATGGAGTAGGACTTCCTCCATTGACGTTCAGCGTTCTTACATTTTGTTTTTTCATGCTTTAGAGAATCATTAAACCACGGAGCGGGTGGACGTTGGTTTATGCCTTTTAGCTTGGTCTTAGGGAGGCAAGAGTCAATGGCTGTTAAGAGCCATGATTGGATAGAAACTGATAGATTTTGTACTCCTGAGTTGGTGCATGGAGTTGTGTCTTCTAGCAGGGTATTGAGAATATTAATATCGAGTTTTTTCCATTTTCTCACCATGGAGGGTTGAGCCGTAAGAGCGTTATTGGAAGTTGGCATTTGAAAAGAGAATTTGATAGGAAAATGGTCTGACCAGGGAATAGGTAGAGCTGGAAATGTGTTTAAATTATGAATATTTGAAAAGATTGGATCCAGTAAATGACCTGCAGTATGAATAGGGCCCGAGTTTTTGAGACTTAAATTGAGGGACATAAAGTCATCAATAAGTTCAGTAGCCTTAGTAAAGTGCTCATTGTCCAGATGAAGATTCAGATCACCAATGACTGTAAAATTAGTAGTATTCATAATAAAAGGGCCTAAAAGCTCTGAAATGTTATTTAGCCAATTTGATGCAGCACCCGGTGGACGGTAAATAAGTGCACCGGAAAAGGTAAAATTGGGTGAGAGTATAATTTTGAAGGTGGCGCCTTCACACCCTGGACATGGAAGGTTTATAAACTCACAGGTATAGATTTTTTTTTAAATAATTGCTATGCCTCTTCCGGTTTTGTTTATCCTGTCAAGGCTTGCTTGACAGGATACTTGCTCAACAGTACCATCTAATGGCTTCACAGCAGTGGCAAAAGGTACAGGGGAGACGGGGCACCCTTGTCACGTACCCCTTTCAGTAAACACAAACATCAGATATGTGACCCGTGGTTATAATCTTGGCCTAATAGACAGTGTTAAGTAGTAGTCCATATCCCCCATTACCGCATTACCGCATACAAGTACTTTCAGTGAAGGGAGTCAAAGGCTTTCTCGATGTCAACATTGTGTATCAGAGCCAAGGGACAACCTGGAAAGTCCTGATGTAGCACTAGGATCAACCTCTGAATGTTGGGCATTGTGCTGCATTTAGGGATGAACCCAGTTTGGTCTTGGTGATTCAGACCACTTATCTTCGGTGGCAGCTGATTCTCTAAGATCCTGCTCAATATCTTATAGTCAACATTGAGCATCGACAAGGGCTTTTAGGAAGAGACCAATGTGGGGGCCTTCCCTTTTTTGGGAAGAGAGACAATCAGTGCCTCTCTTATGTGAGGTAACAAGCTGCAAAGACGGCAAGCTTCATAAAACATTGTTGTGAGTTTGCGTGCCAACTCTTCCATAAAGGATGCAAAAAACTCAATAGGCAGTCTGTCAGTTAGTGTCTAAGATTAACTGCTGAGGAAAACACAGACAATCTTAAAATTATTCAGTGTGGTAAATGTAATACAATAAGCATAGAAGTCATCAAGGTGAACTACCGCCAGATGAAAGCAAACATGATTGCCGGTGCCACAATAGAAGGATCTTTGTTGAAGGAGTACTTGCATTAAAACTGAAAATGGACAAGAACATTATCGTATACATTAATGCCCGAGGCCAACGCTGTGTGTATTTAAAATGCATGCTTAGAACACTGCCACTACGAGCACATACTTCATGATGGATATGCCAGGAAGGTAGCGGTGGTTTATGCTCCAGCAAAAAGGGAAGAAACTGCGTTGTGTTATGTAGCAGATATGCCAGGTATGCAGGGCATAATGCGATCATAAATTAGCTCACATGAATTGAACTAAAAAAGAAGTAGGAGCAGCCTTTGCCTAAACAAAAACACTAATGGTCCCAACAATTCTTCCTGCCTAGAAATTTCTGTGTGATTTATATGATTTTCATAGCTTTTTAAATGTATTAAAATTGTGTCTTTATAATGGATATTTATTAATGAAGCTCACCAATTGTACTGGTTTCAGCTGAAACAATATATATATACTTAAGGAAACGCTAGGACTTTCACACACGGGGGCTCTCCCTATTTACAAAACGTGCACTTCTTGCTAGGATTTACAGCCAGATTTAAGATCGAACTTGGGCTCCACACACGGTACTTACCAGTTGCTGCATGATGGGAACTGCAGTCCAACAACTTTGAACTGCAGCTGAAACTCTTCAGCGGGTGGAGTCAGCTGACCTCAGTTAATTAGGAGGACCTGCGTATATCAAGACTGTAAGGAGGAGTTCTCCCGGACTAAAGCTTACGGCATCCGAAGAAGGCAACACGCCGAAATGCATCATGCCACTTTTAAGCTGTCATTAAAGTGTTTCCGCAAGTTCCCCTTGTGTCCTCTGGCTTTCTTCACTGAGGGGCCCGTTGTTTCATATATATATATATAGCACTTTACTGTCTGCCACGGATTTATGATCATACAGGCACTTCGTTTATTATACTGTATATGTTTACTACAAATACACTTTATACTAACCCTGTATTTATACAGTTAGAGTTAAGTCTATAACTAGACTTATATTTGGAGTTAGTTTGTAAGTTGTTACATTACAGTTGATAATCATCAATTCTGGATTTATCCAGTAATATGTTTTGAAGCCTGTTTGGGATCTATGGAATTACCAGTGGCAGTATGTTTTCTCTTTTCACTGTTAAATTATGTCACATGACACATTACGTCACTGTGAGGGGTGTTTCCTTGTAAGTTTGCATTTAAAAATAGCATTTGGTCATGCATTCATGTTGCGGCGTGATCAAGGGCATAACTTGCCAGAAACGCGTAGCTGCTCTGTGCATCTAAATAAATCTGCTGATGCTGAAATATTGTGGTCCGTCTCCCTTTGTTTGCTGGCGTTTCGTACGAGGCCGTGCTGGGCCTGAGATGCGAGAGATTCGAGGAGGAGTCATGTGGTATATATATATATATATATATACACACACATATATATATATATATATATACACACACATATATATATATATATATATATATATATATATATACACACACATATATATATATATACACACACATATATATATATATATATATATATATATATATATATATATATATATATATATTTGTAAATTAAGAAGGTATGAGGGGAGGGAAAGGAATGAGAAGTGCTAATTGGAGAAGGTGGAAGGGCTTGGCCAAGAAGAATAAAGAGTAGAGGAAGGACTAGGTTGGGGTGAATGAAAAATTAGTGCTTACTATAACATTTATACTGGTTCAAAGACTATAAATAAAATATGCGAATAAGGTAGCATGAATAAAGCGCGAATAAAGGAAACCATGTTATTGGTACCACGCTAGCAAGAACAGAACTAGGGACTAAGACAGCCATTCAGCATCTGAATGTAGGAGTTGCGAGTAAGGTCTTATATAGCAAACAAGGGGCATATGCTCAAGGAAGTTATGGCGTGAGGCGTTAGCCGTCATGGCTTAACGCCTCACTCCGGCACTTCAAAAATGCAAGGCTGCACAATATTTACAACGATGTGGTGCAGCCTTGCGTTTCCCCCTGCTCTGGCGTTACACTTTGCAGTGTAGCGCCAATGCAGGCACCATTGCACCATAGTGCAAGGGTGACTGCGTGCAGGGGAAAGATTGTTTATGTACAGGAAGTTACCCCTTCCTGTACATAAACAATCTTTAAATGCCATTTTGTAACTTCTATGTGTGCTGATTAATGCAGCACACATGGAAATGACAAAATAGCATTTCTTTTAAAGATTTTTTTTGTACAGGAAGGGGGACCTTCCTGCACATGTACAATCCAAGGCATTTTGCTTTTTCCATGTGTGCACACATGGAAAAAGCAAAACCGAGGAGAAATAATGCATTTCTCCTCGTTTCACCAACTTAAGACCAGGTTTAACCTGTTCTTAATTTTGGCGCTTCCTCCTATTTATGCTGCACTTGTAAATAGGGGCAGTGCCAAAATCAATGGGTGTTGCTGTGGAACATCCACCACAACACTCACTGCCCACCCCTTCAAGCTCGCGTGAAACGGGGCCTTATTTACAAGGTAGCGTTAATGCACGTTAAGTGGCTTAACGTTGCCTTGTAAAAAGCTGCCACTTTTTCTGGTTGATTCAGATATGTATTCTTTTACAGATACTGACAGCAGAATGTCGTCACTCATCTTGGATGGAATCTTTTAGCTTCTAAAAGAAGATTTTATTTTGTGGGGACACCTCAGTTTATGAAGCACTTCTGTGGTTTTCACAGAATTTTTCATGATAAGGTGTGCGCAGGATGGATTTTATTCTGTATAGGTTAACTAGGGATTCCTAAATTATTAAAATAGTTGGAGTTTTCTGTAAAATCACCTGTGTATCCCAGTCTTCTTGTTTAATATTTCACAAAGTGGCACTGAAACATCTATTGTGCTGTTGCAGCCAATTCTGGAAGTATGTTCAGGCATTGTACCCAGATTAATCTATTAGATAAGCCTTGCACAAGGATTGGACTCTGTGATTGTCCTTAAGTGATTTCAAGGGTTAAAATCTGTTTAGAAAGCTTGCTTACCTGCTAGAGGATGTTTGGCTCTTGGATGCAACAATTTAGTGAAGGTTCTCTGTGAGCAAAGGAAGCAATTAAACTATAATAGCTGTCTAGTTCACAAGAGAGTGTTGACATTCTAAACTGTAGTGTTCCCACTTTAGTTGTGGGGGATGAAGTGGTCTTATGAACCTGGATTCCTTTGTGAGATATAGTTGCTGTATTTCCGTTAAGTGAACAAATTAGAGTGTCTGATGTAAGATGCTGGTTGACACTAAGGTGGTACAAAAGGGGGGGTACAAAAGGGGGTGGTGATGGACGGAGCATCTGAACCAATCAAAGACTCACACCCAGTCAACAGATCTGGGTTTAATCCATCACCGTTCTTTAGCCCACTCTGCCACCCCAGTTCAGACATGGCCATATGCAAATCAGTCTGACACGTGCCTCATGGGAACAGTCCAGCCCGAACTGCCAAGCCATGCCTTCCCTGTACTGGAAACAAGCTTCCGAGGACCGGTTTCTGGCATTTCAGCCGTCTTCATCCCGGCTTGGTTGAATCCAGTGGCAAAGTGAGCAAGGGACTAACGTCTGAGCATACCCTGCCAACTT
This sequence comes from Lissotriton helveticus, assembly GCF_964261635.1. Taxonomy (NCBI): domain Eukaryota; kingdom Metazoa; phylum Chordata; class Amphibia; order Caudata; family Salamandridae; genus Lissotriton; species Lissotriton helveticus. The sequence continues at coordinate 1,229,961,163 of NC_136068.1, forward strand.
ATGGCAAACAAAGTGGTACAAAAGGGGGTGGTGATGGACGGAGCATCTGAACCAATCAAACACTCACACCCAGTCAACAGATCTGGGTTTTATCCATCACCGTTCTTTACCCCACTCTGCCACCCCAGTTCAGACAAGCCCATATGCAAATCAGTCTGACCCTGTGCCTTATGGGAACAGTCCAGCCCGAACTGCCAAGCCATGCCTTCCCTGTACTGGAAACAAGCTTCCGAGGACCGGTTTCTGGCATTTCAGCCGTCTTTAGCCCGGCTTGTTGAATCCAGTGGCAAAGTGAGGAAGGGACTCACGTCTGAGCATACCCTGCCAACTTATGGCGAACAAAGTGGTACAAAAGGGGGTGGTGATGGACGGAGCATCTGAACCAATCAAACACTCACACCCAGTCAACAGATCTGGGTTTAATCCATCACAGTTCTTTAGCCCACTCTGCCACCCCAGTTCAGACGGCTGAAATGCCAGAAACCGGTCCTCGGAAGCATGTTTCCGGTCCAGGGAAGGCATGGCTTGGCAGTTCGGGCTGGACTGTTCCCATAAGGCACAGGGTCAGACTGATATGCATATGGCCATGTCTGAACTGGGGTGGCAGAGTGGGCTAAAGAACGGTGATGGATTAAACCCAGATCTGTTGACTGGGTGTGAGTGTTTGATTGGTTCAGATCCTCCGTCCATCACCACCCCCTTTTGCACCACTTTGTTCGCCATAAGTTGGCAGGGAATGCTCAGCCTTGAGTCCCTTGCTCACTTTGCCACTGGATTCAAGCAAGCCGGGCTGAAGACAGCTGCAATGCCAGAAACTGGACCTCGGAAACTTGTTTCCGGTCCAGGGATGGCATGGCTTGGCAGTTCGGGCTGGACTGTTCCTATGAGGCAAAGGGTCAGACTGATTTGCATATGGCCATGTCTGAACTGGGGTGGCAGAGTGGGCTAAAGAACGGTAATGGACTAAACCCAGATCTGTTGACTGGGTGTGAGTGTTTGATTGGTTCAGATGCTCCGTCCATCACCACCCCCTTTTGTACCACTTTGTTTGCCATAAGTAGGCAGGGAATGCTCAGACGTGAGTCCCTTGCTCACTTTGCCACTGGATTCAAGCAAGCCGGGCTGAAGACGAATGCAATGCCAGAAACCAGTCCTCGGAAGCTCGTTTCCAGTCCAGGGAAGGCATGGCTTGGCAGTTCGGGCTGGACTGTTCCCATGAGGCACAGGGTCAGACTGATTTGCATATGGCCATGTCTGAACTGGGGTGGCAGAGTGGGCTAAAGAACAGTGATGGATTAAACCCAGATCTGTTGACTGGGTGGGAGTGTTTGATTAGTTCAGATGCTCTGACCATCACCACCCCCTTTTGTACCACTTGGTTGTCACTAAGGGGCAGATTTACAAGAAAGTGACGCATCTGTAATGAAGCGTCACTTTTCCTGCGCCACCCTGAGAAAACCTTGCGCTCTATTCATGCGCCATATTTATTATACGGTGCACCATGGCAAATGGATTGACAGAAGCGTCAGAAATTCTGAAGCATCTGTTGATGCAAAAATCACACATTGCTGGAGTTGTGTCGCAAGCACGACGCAGCTCCAGCAATGCACTGGGATGGCTATCCTCATTGTGCTGCATCACTCCTTACGCCTGCTTCAAGCAGGCGTAAGAATTTGACGCAGTGGCACCCTAGAAGTGGCACAGTGAAATCTTGTAGATTTCACTGCGTCACTCTAAGAGGCTGTTTGCGTTGGAACGCCCACCCAGCATATATTATACCTAATGCAGGTATAATGTGACGCAGGGCTTTACAACGTGACGCATCTCCCTAGATGCGTCACGTTGTAAATGGGCCGCATTTTTACACTGCCGCTGCGTCACAAAGAGTGACGCAACAGCAATGACGCAAGGGGCTTGTAAATCTGCCCCTAAATGCATTAAATGATTACAAATTGCAAAATATAAGATTAACAGCAACCACAATCCTTGTCAGGGTAAGGCACAATCAAACCCCAAATTAACCTGTGCTCACCCCCTTAGTAGCTTGGCACAGAGTAGTCAGGTTTAACTCAGAGGCAATCTTTAAAGTATTTGTGCAACAATTCAAACAGTACAACAGTTTAAACACACCACAATGGGATCCCACAACAGATTTAGACAAATAGAGTAATTTCTAATAAAGCAAGACCAGAATGACAAAAATGCAATTATTAGAGCCGGAGATATTAAATGGTAAAGGTTTTAGTGAAAATAGCACCAAAAAGCACAAATCGCCAACTGGAGATATCTGGTCCTGCAGGACCAGGACAAAGTCACAACTTCAGGCCAAACGTGATGGAGCACAGGCCAAATACAGGGACCCAGTTAGGCCCGCTGAACAGAAAATCTTAAATTCTGGTTGTGGAATGTTGTGCGGATATGCATCGAAGATGCACCACACAGCCAAAGCGATGCATCAGTTCCAAGATGTGGCGAGGCTGCAGTGCGAGTTCCTGTTGGGGTGTCACTGAGGATCCCATCAATGGGGCTTGCGATGTGAAGTCAGGCATCAGGGATGTGGCAGCAGGTGGTGATGCGTCAGTTCCGAAGAGCAGCTAGGCTGATGCGGAGTCCAGAGTCATCGCTAAGGCTGCCATCAACAAGAGATGCAGGTACCAGGGGTGTGGAAGTGAAGCCCTGTCAGTGCGATATGTTGGATCCGAGGGCTGCTGAGACATTGTGGGTCTTTTCAATGGAACCAATCCACACAGCAGTGACAATGTGTAGGGTCTGCTCAGTTAGGTTCAGCTCAGCAGAGGAGGTGGTTCGGTTCTGCTCGGGGATGCGCTGCTCATAAGAGAAGATACGTTGGTTCAACTGACAAGACCCTTAGAACCAAGACTGGGGTGGAATCACTAAGAAGGGTAGACTCACGGATGCAAGGTGTAAGGTTGCTGGAAGCCTATTATGTCCATGTGGAATCAGATAAGGAGGCCAGCCAACTAGCCCTGGGAGCCACTCTGTGTTCTGGATTTAAGAGATGCAGGTCCAGTCCTTCTCACCCAGACAAGAGGGCAGCAGGCACAGGTGAGCACGGCAAAGCAGGAGTTCATCATAGCGGCAGTTCTTCAGCAGCACAGTAGTCCTTCTTCCTAGTAGAGTATCCACAGGTCCAGTTGTGTACTGAAGAATTGGTGTCTGAGGTTCTTCTATTTTACCCTGGCCCTGGTTCTAGAAGGTAGGACAAGTTTCTAGACAGTATCTTTAAAGTGCATGGAATTCCATACCTCATTTGCCCTGGCTCCAAATTGGCTGAAATGCATGGTTGTTAGGCTCTTTGTGTGGACAGGACAAAGCCTATTCAGGTGTGAGGCTGTGTCCAGCTCCTCCCTCTCATCCTGCCAGTGATGGCCCAACCAGTCACACCTAAGCTCCCACTCTGTGTGGCTGTCTAGGAGGAATGCACAAAAGACCAACAGCCAAGTACACCCTTTCATGTAACCAGAGACAGACTGCAGGCACCAATTTTCTAAGGCAAGAAAATGCCAACTTTCTTAAAGTGGTACAAAAGGGGGTGGTGATGGACGGAGCATCTGAACCAATAAAACACTCACACCCAGTCAACAGATCTGGGTTTAATCCATCACCGTTCTTTAGCCCACTCTGCCACCCTAGTTCAGACATGGCCATATGCAAATCAGTCTGACCCTGTGCCTCATGGAAACAGTCCAGCTCGAACTGCCAAGCCATGCCTTTCCTGGACCGGAAACACACTTTCGAGGACCGGTTTCTGGCAATTCAGCCGTTTTGAGCCCGGCTTGCTTGAATCCAGTGGCAAAGTGAGCAAGGGACTCACGTCTGAGCATACCCTGCCAACTTATAGCGAACAAAGCGGAAACAAGCTTCGGAGGACCGGTTTCTGGCATTTCAGCCGTCTTCAGCCTGGACTGTTCCCATGAGGCACAGGGTCAGACTGATTTGCATATGGCCATGTCTCAACTGAGGTGGCAGAGTGGGGTAAAGAACGGTGATGGATTAAACCCAGATCTGTTGACTGGGTGTGAGTGTTTGATTGGTTCAGATGCTCCGTCCATCACCAACCCCTTTTGTACAACTTTCTAAAAGTGGCATTTTCAGAATTGTAATTTAAAATCCGACTTCAGAACCCAGTAAGTTAGGATTTTAAATTAGGATTCCAGAGGCACCAAATTTGGACCAATTATATCTTCCTATTTGAAAATTACACTTATAAAATACCGTATAAGGTAATCCCAAGGTTATCCTGTGGGAGAGACAGACCTTGCAGTAGTGAAAAACTGATTTAAGGGGTTTCACTATCAGGACTTATAAAACTTAAAAGTAAACGTCCTGCTTTTTTAATGCATTGCACCCTGTCCCCTGGGCTGTCCAGGTCCTACCCTAGGGGTGACTTGTATGTATTCAAAAAGAAGGATTGGGCCAGGCAAATTGTATATTTTAACAGGTCAAATGGCAATTTAAACTGCACACACAGGCTTTGCAATGGCAGGCCTGAGACATGTTTAAAGGAGTGGAAGAGGTGTGGTGCAGCGGCCAGGGTGCCTGACTCTCGACCACGGAGTTCACAGTTTGATCCCCGGTGCCGGCGGCAGGTTAGCCCAGCACCATGTGACTCTGGGCAAGCTCGCTTAATCTTCCCGACGACCCCTAGTGCCGGGACACCTTTCCGGAGGTAGCTTTGAGCTTAACAAATGCTGGTATTTAATTTCATTTCATTTCACTTAAGTGGGTCACACAATTAGTGCTGCAGGCCCCCAGGCTCACTAGTATACAAAAATGTGATGGATGGAATGCTTGAAATTATCTCAGCCACTGGTAATTACTCAGGCTGCATCCTACTCCACGGTTATTTTGAAACCCATGTCATCTCAGTTTGGACCTAGCTAAATGCAAATCAGTCTTGACCCTGCTCCAATCCGAACAGTCCTGCATAAACTGCAGGTCCTCATTGAACTGGAACGCAAGCAACCCAGGACTGCTTTCTCCCTAGTTATGGGCTAGGTACAGCTTAGTTCCTGTGACACAGTGAGCAGGAAACCCACGTCTGTTCTTTTCGTAATACTTTAGTGGGCAGGCCCACTAGTAGCATTTAATTTACAGACCCTGGGGACATGTACTGCACTGTACTAGGGACGTATAGGCAAAATTAATATGCCAGTTGGGTATGAGCCAATATTACTTTGTTTTAGAGGAGGGATCACATGCACTTTAGCGCATTTTGACCTTAAGGCCAGCAAAAACTAGGTCAGAAAAATGGAGAAGGAAGACTAAAAGTTGGGGGGGGGGGAGACCACCCTAAGGCTGACAGGTCTAACAAGTATCAACTTCATTCCTGTTTGTTTCAGCACTATCAAAGCTTTCCAGTACCATGATGCAGAAGGACATGCACTTCCATTTAAGGAGGTTTAGCAGGGACAACCACCAATCTTAAAAGAAAGCATATTGGTGAAACAGAGGAGATTTTTGTATTCTGATCTGCAGCAAAAATACTTTACCTGTTCTTTTAGCATTCCGTGTTTTGTTTGACTTCTGTCTTAAAGAGGTACTTGTCAATCTCTTCATAAATTGCTCTAAAACAGAAAACAGAATTAGATATTAAATATTACAAAACTTTACTTTGCTTTGTCCGTAATCATCACAGAACCATTCTGTCTCTTTGAGAGTCTAAAAATTAGACACAACTGCCAGCAAATGTTATCTGTATCGTGTCACTGTAAATAATAAGTGTGCTAAATTTAACGGGTAGATGATCACTATAAAATTGTAGGATGTTATTAATAGTGTTTCTATCAGTGTATCCAGAAATGCATGGGGATTAAGTGTTAACTTGATCATGTTTCATGCCAACAGATTTGAACATTATGGTTCTAGACCAGTGCTGATATAGTGAGATGAACTGTAAAACACTCTATCAATCAACGAATCAACCAGTCAATCAAATCTTGAACTTTTCAAGTCTACTTGTAACACTTGTGGTGCATATGACTTATTTTAGCTATATAAATGATGTTAGATAAATCATCTGTAGATTGAAAGGTATATTGGCTCTTTATTTGCTACTCTTTGTTGCCACACTTTTTGGCTCTGTTTCTTATTGATCAGTGTTTTCATAGCATACTAATCACATGTGAGGGTATTAATGTGCTTTGTAACTGGTTTGTCAGGTCAGCCCTAGGGGCTTACTCAAAAACCAGGTATTTAGCTTCTTGCAAAAGTCAATAGGAGAGGAGGAGGCTCTGATGTGTTGTTGAATGCCGTTCCAGGCTTTAGCGGTCAGGTGCAAGAAGGCGCATCCCCTGCTTCGCCTTTGTGTGTGTTAGGTGTGGGCTAGTAAGAGATCTGAAGAGTGGAGGTGTCTGGAAGGTAGGTTGAAGTGAATGCAGATGTTCAGGTAGGCAGGACCAGTGTAATGGAGTGCTTGTAGGTGGGGGTGAGACGTTTAAAGTGTGCATGCACACGTATCAAAACCCAGTGGAGTTGCCTAAGGTGTGGAAGGTTGAGGACAAGTCTGGCTGCTGAGTTTTAGATGGTCGTCAGTCTTCTTGTGAGCTGGTTGGTAATCCCTGCATACACATTGTTTCCATAGCCTAGTCTGCTGGTGATGAGGGCTTTGGTGGTCATTTTCCTGGTGTTGTCAGGTAGCCACTTCAAGTTTTTCTTCAGCATACTTAGTGTGTTGAAGCAAGCTGGGACCACAGCATTGACTTGGACAATCATGTCCAGTTTGTTGTCTATCATAATTCTGAGGTGTCTTGCTTTCAAGCAGAGCATGGGGGTGCGTCCAAGGTCTGAGGGCCACCAGGTGAAGTCCTAAGGCGAGGCTTTCTTTTCTAAAGACTACCTCCTCAGTCTTATCTGTTAAACTTGAGGCAGTTGGAGTCTAAAGACTCTAAAGAGCAGAAAATTGTAAACACACGTCCGAGAGGCCATGCATTGTCACCCAGAGCTCACACGCCTCTGCTTTCTTTTCCTCCTTCGTGGTTACACACTCCACTTTTTTCCCTGAGGAAACCAGTTTGCGCTTCTTTGCAGGATGGTAGTCAGCATTTCTCCAATATCTCCATTACTCTGAAAGAGTCTAATGATGGTTCTCCTAGCCAAAGCCAACAAATCAAGGAAACTGTCCCTCCTCTAGTGCTGAAGAGGGTAAAGGTATATGTGCAATACTGGCAAATTGCTGAAAATATCCCAGAAACCCACCTAACTTCCCTGTAGTCATAATGCACATACCATTATGTTCCACATGAAATGCAATTGCCCTATGACCCAAAAATAAGGAGGGGAGAGTGTGAGAGAGATAGAGAAAGGGAAAGTAAGACATCCAAACTTATTATTCCCAGTAGACCACACTGGACACAGGCCAGGGTTTGCCGCATCTTCCTGAGCATAGATAGATTGGCAAAGGAACACGTCTTGAGAATAGGAGAGATGTAATTACATCTGAAGTGACATATGGTACAAAATGCATTATTATGACATGCCTAGACGTCTGGTTCACAGAAGTAAAAATAAGTAAAACCACCTTTGGTAGCCTACATTGACAAGTGCCCAAGGAAAGGTTATGTAGATTGCATAGAAATCCAACCAATACAAACATACACTAATGAGTAATCTTCAAATCACATGTTTAAGTTAAAAGATAGAAATATAATAGAAGCAGATTTTCTGAAGTGAGGTTGCTTTCAGGCTTGTTAATGTGGTATTAAAGTGTGTTGGGTTGGGAACATAGCAGTACATTTACTTGAATAATGATTGGAAAATGGTTGGTGTGTGCTTGTCTATTGGAGATTCCATGCTGATATTCATGTGGTGCATAGTTCTTGGGCACAATTGCTTCATTTGGTCTTTTTCTTGTTGCATACTTTAAATCTGGTGTTGGAGTTACTACATAGAGTGCTTATAGGGATGTTTTCATGTGATTGCACTCTTTCACATTAAGGCACAGTCTATGCTCCTAGGTTGGAGGTCTATGTAGGCTCTCAAAGAGCTTTAGAGGCGATTGGTGTAGATTAAATTCCACTCAATGATTGATTTGATTTATTAAGATTGGTTTTTCCCAGCACTGAAATTTGTTGCCCTTTAAAGGCTCATACACTTGAGTTTCCAAATACAATGTCTGCTTGTAATATCGTTCCTCATTGCCGTCTTTCTGTCTTGGGAATTGTGATGTCCAAAGAACAAATGATTAAGACAATTTCAATGTCCACCCAATAACAGCTTTGACTCTAATCAGTCAAAGATAATTTCTTCCATCTGTTGATAGCACAGGTACTTGTTGTTATTTGCCTGGACTCCCACCACTTTTTCCATGGAGATGGTTACCAAGTATGGAGAAGATGAGGAGGACCTGATGCTAATACATTTAGAGTAGGCAAGAACAGATAGATTTTAAACAACAGAGGTAACAGAAGACATCTGGTGTGCTACTCATGAGTCCTTAACAATTTCCCTTTCCTTTCAGTTTACGATTTTAATACTTGCTGGAGGAAAGATTCCTGATTACAGTTTATGAGTTATTTTATAATTGAGGGAGACAATCAGGTACTCTGAATCAGAATAAATTGTACAAATGGATCCGCCTTGAAGTGGGGATGTATAAACATACAGCTAATTAATTGAAAAATACAGTCACTTTTTGTTACAGACAAATAAAAATACTGTTCACATAAAACTGTTCATGTAAAATGCTCGCAGATTCTTGAACTCCCTGCACAGGGCACTTAATCACTAAAAGCGCCATTTCCAGTTTCCAACAAGGGGGCATATGTACAAGCCACTATTGCCATGGGGATGTAACTAAAAAGTAATTTTAAACTGTTGACTTACCTGTAATTCAACCACTGCATATGAACCTGCATTCAGCAGATTTTGCAAAGAATTATTTCATTTACCTGCACCAGGCTTGGCTTGGTTCTAGAATTAAGATAACGAAATAATATTTTTGATACAAACAAATTGGTCTGAGTTCAGTCTTTGAGTGTGTGACATCATTTCTTGCCTGAGTGTGTACAACAAATGCTTAACAGTACCCTCTGATAAAGCCTTACTGTTCACCCACAGTACACAAATAGAGATTAAGGTGATAGCTACTTCTACCTCTGCCTACCTTTGGGGTTCCACTGGACTCTGTGCACACTGCACCTCATTTTGGTATAGTATAAACAGAGCAACCTTCCAACATTGGTGGATCAGTGGTGGGATATACAACTTTGTATTTGTTGGACTGACTCGATCAACACCTGATCACACAACAGAACTCCTAAATTGTCTTTAGAAATTCTGAATTTTTTAATTGGCAAATATTTCTAAATTACTAAAAGTCTTGTTAGGGCCTTGGTTAAGTCCCTTTAGAATTTTAGAAAAATAAAAGCTCACTTTAGTTAGAGGTATGAGGGATTTGAAGTTTTCTTTTACAATGTCTCTTAACAAGAACCCAGCTGTTAGTGAAGATAACAACAATGACATAGAGAACTGGGATGAGGAGCTCAACCTCATCCCTTATCTTTACTTAGAATTTAGGAAGTTAAGGTCTCTATGTAAACTTAAAAATATTAACATTGGGTCCCATCCCTGCAAACAAAGGCTCCAGGAGCTGTTGGCAGGGTATGCTAAGTATCATCCCTCTGAGAATGGTGAAGACCTCTCACATGGGGAAGAAGATGGTGGGGATGAAGATACCTTCCTACCCCCCTACTTCTAAGGGAGAAAATTGCCCCAGTGGCCCTGACTCCAAAAATACACCTCTCAGCACCTAGAGCCCACACAGGTGGGTCAGGTGCTTCTGAGGACATTTAGGACAGCCTCAATGAGGAGATCAACCATTTAGTAAGGTTGACGAAAAGGATAGATCTAACCAGACCAGACCACTGGCTTTAGAAAAGGAGAGAGCAGAGATCGGCTTAGCTCCCATCAATGGTGGCAGAAATATACCAAATAAGGATAGAGAGCAATCTTATGATCCCAAAACCTTCAAAGGGATTGGCCCCAAATAAGAAGACGGTGATGACATCACCAAATGATTCACAGCTTTTGAGAGAGCTTGTGAAATGAGAAAAGTGAAGAAGTCACATTGGTGGGCACTCCATTGGGAACTGTTCACTGGTAACTGCAGCAACAAACTCCTGACCCTTACTGGGGCAGATGCTGGGTCTTATGACCTCATGAAGAATACTCTGATTGAGGGCTTTGGACTCACAACGGAGGAATATAGAATTAGATTAAGGCAGGATCACAAAACCCAAAATCAGTCCTGGATTGACTTTGTTCACTACTCAATTAAGAGCACTAGATGGATTGTTAACTGGCAATAATGTGCATGATTTCAATGGACTTTACAATCTGTTTATGAAGGAACATCTTTTGAGTAATTGCTCAACATTTGGTAGACCTAGGTCTAATTTCTCCCCAAGAATTGGGAAAGACGGCAGACTACTAGGTCAAGACTAGGGTAACAAAAACAGCCACTGGGGGTGACCAAAAGAAAGGGATTACAACACCTCCACAGGGGGAAGAGGTGAGAACCCCAAAGATAAAAAAACAGAGTCTTCAAAAGGGCTCCAAAGACCTGCCCAGGGGTGTGGGTCCTAAAACTCTTCACAGACCAGTGGTAGATACAAATGAAAGAACTTTGATCCCATAAAGGCCTGGTGTTTCAACTGTAAGATGTTGGGACACTTAACTGAAGATGCTACTTGTCCTAAGAAGAAACCACCCAGGCTTCCTACAGCTACTACTTCAGATGAAATCAACAGTATACTCAGAGCAAATCAGGGTTCACACTGAAGCAGGGCTAGTCACTGAGGGTGCAGTTGAGTTTGCCACTTTAGCCGTGTGGCCACCCAAATTAAAGAAGCATTTGCAGGGGGTGTGGCTAGCGGCTGAAGGAAATGGATGCTTGCTAAAGCGGCTCCGCAGCCCTCGCCAAATAATCTGACAATTAATCTGTCCAACGATAAGGAGATTTACCTGGAACCACCGGGGAACACTCCCGAGGCCAATCTAGCTTGGAGGCGATACTGCAGACTGATAACTGCCTCATTCAGCACCAGAGTACTCATCCGACTCAGAGCATCCCGGACAGATCAAAATGGCGACTCGACACCAGTCGCACACATAGCATCGGAACACCAATCATTGAGCTCAGCTGTGTCGCCCTGAAGACCGGAGAGGGCGTCGGAGGTGACCGCTACCTCCCGGAGTGCCTTCCTGGTTTGCTACGGGAGGCGATATACCGGGAAGACCTATCAGATGTAAAGAACGCCGGGGAACGACTGAGGGCGCATCTGGCTGACTGCAGCTCCTGAGTTGCGGAGCTGGACTACTCGAGGCCCCGGCTCTGGGTTCCCTCTTTGCGACTGCCACAGGGAAGGAACGGCTGCTGTGCCCTCTAAAAATCCGAGGTGATGAGGAACTGGTTGGGAGCAGTGACGATACAGAAGATGCAAGGCGCGGTCTCCGCTGCTCACAGTGAGTGAAGTGCACACACGGACGTGAAGAGGGGAAATTGAGGCCCCGGTCATACGCCCTATTCTCAAGCAGACAATCTGAGCAATGCGCATTCAGTATCGATCCCCCCGGGGAGGCTATTCAGGTTGTGTCCTTGCCTAAGCCTGCAGCTTGCTCCAGACCCGCTTTGTCCCAGGTAGTGGTGAGGGGTGCCGGACCCTGGAGAGGTGGGGGCGGCCCAGCGCTCACAAAACACAAAACATCGGGCCTGTGTACATATCGGTGCGACCTCTACCATACTCCGCCGCGACGACTGGGGCATACACCGGATCCACGGCCACAACAGAGGCACAGCCTATTTGACTTCCCCCCTGATACTCGAAGGTCTTCTAGAACTCCCTGTTGGGGTCATCCATATACCTCATCATATCATAAGACTGGGGTCATCCATATACCTCATCATATCATAAGACTGACTCGGGCCTAGCTCGCCATCTGTGGACCTATCGCTGGTGCAGATTGAGATTCTGCCCAAAACACTATTGGGAACTGTCCGGTCTGGCCTGACTACGTCCTGACCTCCATTGTCACCCGGCCCTATAGATCCACCTGGAAAACCGACAGGCCGGCAGAGGGCAGCCTTTCATCTGAGCAGGCGGTGGCGAGCACAGGCGAGATCTCCAAAGAAACCTACAGCTGAGACACATTGCTCATGGCGAATAACAAGGGTCTCAAATACCAGGCCCAAAAACAGCTGCCGAAGTTTGCCTGGACAAAGCAGGGAGAAGACACCGAGATGGCATCGGGCGGGGATCCCAAAACCTCACAGACTTACCCACCGACTAAAACCCTCACCCTTGAAGACATTATGGAGGCCATCGCTGGGGTACGGACGTCCCTGGAAACACGCATCGACTCTGTAAACATTGAAGTCACCCTCCTCCGAGCAGACTTCTAGAAAATGGACTCCAGGGTCAGGGAAGTCGAGACCACTACAGCCGCCCTCCTAACCGTCACCTCTGCCCTCCAGGACCAAGTCGCCCATTTGCAGACTCAACAGAAAAGAATGGAGGAGCTCCTTGACAATTACGAAGGGAGGGCTCGGAGAAACAACATACGCATCCTTGGAGTACCCAAACGGATGGAAGGGCCGGCAGCTGAACTCTTTGTGGAGGACCTAATCCTTAACAAACTTCAACCTAAACGTCTCTCTAGTTACTTCTCCATAGAACATGCTCATAGGGTTCCTGGGGGATGCCCTAAGCCCGGGCCGGGGCTCCGCCGCGGCCCCTGATCGCAAGAGTTTTCAATTTTCAAGATAGGGACGTCATTTTACAGACAGCAATTGCAGGACCTCCATTGAAAGTTGACAACGCCATCATCACATTCTTCCCGGACTTTACTGTCAAAGTCCAAGCGCAACGACGCAGCTTTACAGCGGTAAAGAAAGCCCTCCGAGACAAGAACATCAAATACTCCATGCTTTTCCCTTGCTAAACTTCGGGTGGAATCCGAAGATAAGACCTGGTGCTTCCTGTCCCCCGAAGGAGGCGTGGGACTGGATCGAAGGGCGGCAAAGAGAGCGGGAAGACATACAGACAGTCGCAACAATGGAGCCCCCAACAACAGCCAGCGGGCTTCCCCCGCAAATGAGAGAGAAGCAATCGGAGGAGGACACACCTGAACCACATTGACTTGTGCTGTGCAGCCCAGCATGTCTGTGAACTAGATCCACAACTTTAATATCACTGTCTTCTGCATCCTGTATAAGAGAGCACCACATCCTTGATGTGGGACTCGCGGAACCTGCCATACGCCTCACCATCCTGAGAACATCAAGTAACGTTAATATAAGATTGGACTGCACCGAAGATTGTCTACTTACATACGAATATTACTATGTTTAATGGCGAGGGTTGGAGGTGGTTAGCCGGGCACCTCACAAATGGGAGGGTGGGCCAAAGGCACTCTGTCTTGTTGGGGAGTGGACAGTTTAAATTCCACTGACAGGGGGGGCTGGGTGGGGATCAAAAGGGGGTCGGGAAGGGCTGTTGGGGTTTAGTTTGTTTTCTTTACCATGCACAGAATACACCAGAAAATGGGGGATTTCTAACTCTTGAAGCTACACACACCAATTGTCGGCAAACAGCAACATTAGAATTACTGGGCTCTGGTCGACACCGTGGCCACAAACCAATCTTTATCACCCAGTCCACAGCCAGAGTCGCCGCAACTTGCACAGGGCTCCACATTTGTTCGTTGTAACTAATAGATGTGGCAGACTCTACAGATTTTAATCTATCCGTATTGACGTGGAATGTTAATGGGCTAGGCAGCAAAATAAAAAGGGGGATAGTCCTACAATACCTCAAACACCACTCACCAGACCTGATACTATTGCAAGAAACCCACTTGGTGGGAAACAGCTGTAAGGCCCTCCACAGATGGGGGTACCAACTCGTGGCACATGCTGGTTTCACGTCAGGCTCTAGAGGTACGGGCATCCTTATACGGAAAAGCCTAGCCCTCACACCTACTCATGTCTGGGCCGGCTCGCTGTCCTAGAGGCAATATGGGAAGGGAAACAACTGAATATAATTTCGGCCTATCTCCCACAAGCCCTAGGCAATACAGCACTAAAAGACCTAGGCAGCATTCTTGTTGATCTCCCTCCGGGTACGCTCATTCTGGGCGGAGACTTTAACATGACTATTAAGACATGTTGAACAGTCCCCCCAAAGACCTTCTTCCAGGAGAAACACCTCCCTAGCAGATTTTGACCGAGCACTGAGACTCACAGACATATGGCGAACGTTAAACCCAGACACACATTCTTTACACACTACTCCAACGCACACATGAGTATATACCGCATTGACTACTTTTTTACTTTCATACCCGACATAGGGTTCTTCCAGTATCCCCAAGGGCTCCCTAGGGGTATCTCCGATCACTCTCCCCTTAGGATTGAACTCACCTTTCACAGACTTATAGTCCGAGGCCCTATCATTATCAATCCATGGTTACTCACAGTGCCAGATATCAAAGAAGACCATGCCGAACATCAGATCATTATTTCCCTGAAAATGCAGGCTCCGTAGACTCGGCTAGCACCATCTGGGAAGCATATAAGGTTGTTATCAAAGGTCGAGCCTTGGCTTTAAAAATTGGAAATATTCGTAACCAGAACAAACAACTGACCCGGCTGGAGAGCAATCTGCTTTTACTTGAAACGGAGCATAGCACATCTCCCACTGAAGCCACTGCCCACAAACTCCAAAACAAACAACTAGAATATAAAGCGTTAGCAAGGGAAAAAGCCCAAGCCAGACTACTTCAAATGGGCCACAGAGTCTATGAACTCGGGGAACGGACAGGCAAAATGCTGGCATGGCTAGAAAAACGTGATCAAGAGACTCGATGGGTTCCAGAAATCGTACGGGAAGATGGGAGGCGGGTGACGGACCCTCAGGAGGTAGCGGAGACATTTGCTGCTTATCTGGAGGCTGTGTATACCTCCAGGACGGTGTCCTCCTCTGAAGATTCTCATCAACTTCTGGAGGAAATGACATTACCAACGGTATCAGACTCAGACAGGGAAGCCAGACGCTGATATTACTGCAGAAAAAATCTGCAAAGCTATCTTCGCTGTTAACTCTAGTAAAGCAATGGGGACCAACAGGGTTCCCATTGAGTTCCTTAAGGGGATGGCCCTCAAGATCGCTCCTCCCCTCAAAAACATGTATGAGGAAAGTTGCGAAAATGGCATGCTTCCCTTAGACCAACGACTGGCTTCTATAGTCTTCATTCGTAAACCGGGTAAACCGGCAGAGAACTGTGGCTCCTATAGGCCCATCTCTCTGATTAGCTCAGAGGCCAAGGTGCTGGCCAAATTACTCGCATCCCAACTTACATCTATACTCCCATCCTTGGTCCATGAGGACCAATCAGGATTTATACCAGGCCGTAATACCGCTCTTAGTACTAGACGTGCTCATAATGTCCTAGGTAGACAGCCCGACCTCCGCGAAGACGCGGGTATTCTGTCCCTAGACGCCACCATAGGGTCCGACTCAATAGAGGTCTTGGCGTGATTGGTTTTCAGCCCCCGTTTCAGACAATGTGTAGCACTGCTATACAAAGATCTGCTGGGTCAAGTCAGGGTGAATAATCACACTTCTCGCACATTTGTCCTGCGAGGAGGCACCAGGCAACGTTGTCCTCTATCCCCCTTGCTATTTGCCCTAACCCTCGCGCCATTAGCCCACTGGATAAGACGGGACGTTTCCATACAGGGACTAAAGTGGAGTGAGGATACAAAGGACAAAATATCACTTTATTAGATGACATCCTCATATACCTGGCTTCCTCCCGAGCCTCTCTCAACAGCTTATTTAATGTCACCACTAATTTTGGCAAATATTCCGTTAATACTATCAGCTGGTCCAAATCAGTGATATATGTTCTCCACGGCTCCCGGCCTCGTTTACCCCGTGGATACTTGGACATATTTATTACAACTGACCCTAAACAGTTTTTACGACTATAATCTTCTAGGCCCCCTCAAGAGGCTACAAGAAGATGTGAGACACTGGAGATCGCTGCCCCTATCCCTCCTGGGAAGAGCAGCGCTACTTAAAATGTTAGCACTGCCTCGATTTTTATATGCACTCCAAAACTGCCCATTCCTCATAGCTGACAATTATTTCACCACCATAGAAGGGGAACTTCATACCTTATTGTGGGATGGGAAAACACCAGGTATTGCCCTCCAGAAGCTCACCAAGGGGTGGTATGACGGGGGATCGTCCTTCCAGATTTATACCTTTATTGGGCCTCTCAACTGGTAGCAGTTAATCACTGGATCCAAAGATCCCCAACAAATCCAGCCTTCCACCTAGAAAAATACCAAACAGGCCGGGAGGGGTACTTGGGGGCCTTATACAGTAAAACCAGAAAAGGCCGATAACTGGGGCCTTTGGTACACACTGTGGCAGTCTGGCACAAGGCAAATAAGCGCCTGGGGTGGGAAGACACCTTCACGAAAACTACGCCACTATGGTCATCGCAAAGACTGGGATACCTTTGGTTCCATAAGGGATTTGATAAATGGGACATTATCGGACTAAATAACCTAGGAGACTTGGTCTACAGTTTTACCTCTGCCTTCTTTTGGGGTTCCACTGGCCTCTGTGCACTCTATACCTCATTTTGGTATAGTATATACAAAGCCAGCTACCTACACAATGTTTATGAGGCATAGTGGAGGTGAACAGTGGAAGAAACAATGGGAAAAATAAAAGAAGAGTTTGACAATCGAAAGAAAGTGAAGCTAATAGATGTATTAGGATTGGAGACTGGGTAGGGATCAGACTGCAAGGGTCATATGGAAGTGGAACAGAGTTGCAAAATCCAGTATGGTGGAGTTGAAAGGAGATAAGGAAGTGAGTTCGGAGTGCAGCAAGGGTGGAGGAAATCATGAGGATCTGAGCAGAAGAGCAAGAACCATCATCAAACCGTCATAAGGATTTTATAAAATGATGTACATATGTGAATTTTGAACGTGGTTTTGAAAAGAAGACATTAATGTTATGTTTTGTTAAGATGGGAAGGTGTGTGGTAGTTAGAGATGTAGAATAGAAACTCCTGTGTGTGCCTGGCCTTTTGCTAGGTGAACCAGGGTTCTTAGAATGTAGCAATTCAAATTAAGGGGCGTTGGAGAGCTGGCCCAGGGAAGGCAGGCAGGGCAGAACCGGTTGGAGTGATTGTAACGATCTTGAAAAAAAACCATCTGCTTCAGAAGCTTACCTCGATCTGTGTTGTCTTCTTTTCAAAACTATTGATGCCAAATTCCAAAAATACTACAAAGTCAAGAAACCCTTTCATAGCCGAAGACAATGCAACAAAAAAAGCGACACAACCTCATCTATCTGGACACAGTGAGAGCAAGCATTGCTGCGTCTCGTTGATGCTTGTATTTACACTTTTTATTTTTTGATTAACTCCTCCTTGGTAGTTATTGTATTTACACTTTCTAGGCAAGGATCAACAGTCACCTTTAGGCCAGATTAACTAATGCCTGGCGGGGTGCAGCTGCTTATTTTGTTTTTGTTTATGAAACATTGGCCTTCATTTAGAGAGCATTCAAATATGTTGTCAGCGCACCACATTACCACATTACAGAATGGGAAGGCCTTACCAGTAAGAATAGGCTGGTGCTTACTCCACACCTTTAAATAGGGGAAAACTTCTTGAAGTACCATTTCACTGCATTATTCCACATGTAAAAGTTATTTTGTAGTACAATCGTGATTACTGTATGCTGCAACAAACACGTGATTTGTTAAATTCCTTTCAATTATTCGAGAAAAAAGGCCCCAAATCTTGTGATTCGTACAAAGTTGAGGGAGGCACACCTCAAAGAGTAATTGTCACTCAATGAGTTCAGATCAAGGTGATAATTCTTACGAGCACAAGAATGAAATAAATACTATTATCTCCTCTGCAATTTGTCTTCTCATATTTCAACTGCAATTGCATATCCTTTTTGACAAAAGTAAAATAACTTTGTCAAAACACCTTTATCTGGACTAACTGAATGATTATTACACTTTATGGCGTGCTTCTCTCACCTTTGTGTAAATTGTCCTATATATTATGGGTCTTGGAACGGACAACCCAGGGGTTGGGCACCCGTGACGTTCAACGACTCTGAGTGCAGCAATACATACCACAATTTCGGAGTGTTTTGGGGACATCGTCAAATCGTGTTAATAGTTCTTCAGGTTTTAGTCTTCTGCGTATAATATCTGTTTTCTTTAGCCCCTTGATGGCATGATGGTGATGAAACCCCAAAGAGAAAGCTAATAAATACATACGAACTGATTAGACCCACGCTATTAAAAAGTGCCTATTAGGATAAGGAATCGACTGATCAGTCGCTGTGTATTTAACCCATACATATGGCACAATGGTATATTAGCCGTGACATCTGATTACACTTACCATTGTGTGCATGCAGTAAAGCTTGCACACCCTCCTAAAGCTAATATAAATTCTTTTCCGGTTTGTTAGGGCTGTTTGATAGACTATTCAATGGGGACAGGCTTAAAATCAAATAACACATTTTGTCCTGCTCAGCACTCTCTAGAGGACGGGTTGTTTGCCAAGCTGCACATAATAGGAATCCTAGATTCACATTTATGACTGTTGTGGAGGAAATGCGGATGACCCCAAGAAAATTGCTTCTGACCCTTAACGTCTGAGACTGAACAGCAATTGCCGAGGCTGCGGGCAAAGCTTTGAGTATTCGGTGGCGTGGGCTGGATGCGTGCTCCATAAATGCTACATATTTGTCCGCTCTGGTTTCTGTAAAATGGGACAAGACCCCTTTGCCCTCTTCTAAAATGAAAACAGTGTATTCAAAAGCGAGGCGAGAAAGGACGTAAAATACAAAGCCTTAAATCTATGGCTAATGACTACAAATAAAAAGTATCCTTTCATACACTGATTTTCTATAAGTAAATGCATCATCCTTGAAACCATTATTCTCTTATTACAAAACATAATTAATGTTCGAGATTTTCATTTAAAGTTATGTATGGTTGTCGTAGTGACCTCTTTTAATGGTCAATACGCGGTATGACATAAACTGGCATCCATCCAATAGGGGATGTGAATATCATCTACGCATGCGCAAAGCGAGGGCTGACAAAGCTTCAGTCTGTCATTTTGCAGCGCCTACTTACTCTGAATGGCTGGTGTCCGCCAATGGATCGAACTCTATTAGCTCGTAGTAGCTCGGTGGCAGCGAACTCTCTTTGATGGTGTCTGAAAGAGCAAAATGCGGAAGGTGAGTCGTGAAGCGTTCACACATGGCCTAGCATTGCCACAGACATCTACCGGCTTGCAATCGTGGATTAAGGTACCCAAAACGCGTGGCCTTTTGCAGTTTCAAGCAGTGCTAACAGCGGTATCTTTACTCAATGCCACAACTCGCATAACAGAATTATTAAATAGTTGATTCTTGAGAAATGTACAAATGTGTGCTAAAATAGCAATTTAAAGTTGTTTCTTGATAACTTTCCAAACGTGTAATAAATTAGCAATCACCGCCTGGGTGATTATTTCAGCTTAATTTTTCAGCTGAATTTCAGTGATTATTTCAGCTTAATTTTTCAGTTCTGTGCTGAAAGAAGCTTGCGCTACGATACCAGTTCTATGCAAGTTCTGTGAATGAAGGAAGTATGCACTGCCTGCCGCTGGACGCCCCTACCTATCCTTTGGCTGAGGGGCACGCACAATACTGCTGGCTAGATCACCTGTAGTGTGTGAGGGAAGCCTGTACTACCAATTCCTGTGCTCAGTACTTAATTTGAGCTGGCAGTTGCAGGTGGTGCCCACCGGCACTCATTTTGGGGACCAGCACCTAATTTCCCCAAGCCGACTTCGTTCCAGAGCAACAGAGAGAAAAACACAAAAGGGTTTAAAGAGGGAGGAAGAGAAACATGGAAATACGGTGACAAAGGGAGTGCCTGGTGGTGGATTAAAAAGGCATCAAGTGGAATCAAGATTATACAACTTTGGTATTCAGTACCCTGACCTTTGATAGTGCAGGCTGCTGCCTTCTGAGCAAAACATTGGACCCCAACACGTTATTATTTTACCGTTTAAGCATCGCTGTACATGTTCTGAGAGTGAGGGAAGAATGCACTTCTCCTGAACACTCTACCTATTCTTTGGCTGAGGAATGCCTGCCATGCTGCTGACTATCCCACCTCTAGTGTGTGATGAAAGCTTATACTGCTGCTTGATAAATACTCGGGGGCTGATTAGCATGGCGCGCAGACTTTTTCCGCCCGCCATTGCCCTGGGAAATGGGACCGACCGCAATGCATGCAGCAGTCCTGAATTTGCAATTTGGATTCGCTCGCCAGTGTGGCGGGTGCATCCAAATTGCAAATGCGGGACTGTTGCATGCGGCGAGCGGTGCTGCCAGCAGAACCCACTGCAAGTTTAAAAATGCATTTGAATGCACAACATGACAGGCATCGCGCGGTGCCTGCCACGTTGTACATGCAAAGGCAGGGGGGTACCATTGGTACCCCCCATGTGCACCCTCCACCCCCCACAATACCTGGGGGCCTGCTATGGGCCCCCAATGTCAAGGACCGCATGCGTTGCTACCACTGAAAGGCAAATCCCTGCATGTATCCTAATATGGATGGAGGTGTCTACCAGACACCGCCACCATATTAAAACCTTTTCTGCTCGGTCAACTCATCGACCGGGCGGAAAAACTGGCAGATGGTATTTCCGTCCGCCGGGGTCCCCCCGCCATAATAATATGGCGGGGGAAATTGGGTGGTGGATGGTGGATTATGGCGGGTGGATCGCCACCAGCATGCAGGCGGTTGAGATCCGCCCACCATTGTAATCAACCCCCTAGGTTTGGACGTAAGTTGTGGAGTTTCACTATGCGGAATTCCGTGGAGTTATATGAAAACCCGCAAGATTTTGCATAGTTCTGCAAATGGGTGGGAATTAGGACGTTGTGCTCCTCGCACTGATTTTTATTGATGGAAGATCTTCTGTGCTGAAAAATCAGTGCGAACGGCACCACGAAGCATGCCGGAGGGCAGTGCTTCTCAAGTAGGTTTTGCAGCTGCTCGAATAGATTTTCTAATCAAGCTGTAGCTTTTTCACTAGGGAACGGTTGCAACCGCCAGCGACCGCCTGCATAGGGAAAATTGCGCGGCGGGATGCCAATTCTTGCTCGTGCTCATCAACTTACCATTGGCGAGCCGTGTTTGAGAAAAGAGTGGCAGAGTTTGGCCGGAAATCCGCATTATGCTTTATAACGTGGAGTGGGCAAAACTCTGTGAACTCTGCCAGAGGAGTGGGATTTATCACCCACCTCTAATAAATATCCGTATTTTGTGTGTATGAGGATTAATAGCTGCTACCTTTGTTGCACCTATTGGTTGCATGAGGCAAGCATGTACCACTGCTGTTTGTGCAGTAATGGTCTGTGAGAGAGCCCTGCACTGTTGCCCACTGTGCTGCACTTGTTCCATGCATATTTGAGGGAAGCGTGCACTGCTGCCACTGTGCTTGTTGTATTCTTGCCCATACTTCCCATTCTGTGTGTCAAGGAAGGACATCTACACTGTGCTCTGTAACTATGATGTCCTAACTTGCAGGCAGCATTTTTCTATTAGTCAAGAGCAGGCTCTCTGTCACTTCTTCAAATAATGTCTACTTTGGATTGATTTACTCCTTTTTTTTTTTTAAGAGACCTTTATTGTTTGGTTATTCACATTACACAGCTTCTGGCCTACAACCCCGGGGCCGGCCGCCATCTTACTGTAGTGCATGTTGTTAGACGTGTTACACAGCCCATTAGCCGCCATCCCGGGGGCGCGGCGGCAGTTCACTGTCACCCCTGTGGGTGTGCCATTATCTCAACGCGAATCATAGAGGTCCAATTTTTTTATTTTATAACCTTCAACTAGAAAATCAACTAGAAGTTACCACTTTCGGTCTATAGTTTCCCTAGCAATGGGTACAGCTCCCCTGCTTCGGCCTTAATTATCGCTTGTATGTCATATGGACGCAGGTCCAGTGTTACGCAGTCTGCTTTCGTCCCTCCCTCCATGGTCGGTGACCTCCCCGCTTCCTCCCATGCCATGATCACATCTCCTACCTTTCCCCCTCCTTACTTCTGACGGCCCTCTCAAGTTGTGTTTCGTGTTCCCCCTTCCCTACATTCTAACTATTCTTCTTCATCTTCCTCGTCTGATGTCAGTGAGTCTTCCTCTTCCAGGGATTCACATATGTCCCCCCTGAATGAGTTCCATGGGAGCCATATCTTGTTCCACTTATGCGGGCATACCCTAACTGTGTAGACTGTTCTTTCTATTAGCATGACCCTGTCCATGTTCGCACACCACTGTGCTAGTGACGGGGTGGTCGCTGCCCCCCATTTCTGCGCTATGTCCCGTTTGGCGACTATCATTCCTAATGTGGACCATTGTCGTCCGTGTCTGTTGAGATCTGTGGGTTCCCATACGTTGAGTAAGCATTTTCGTGGTTCGGGAGTCAGGGACACTCCCAAAGTTTGCGAAATAGTCCGCATAACCTGTCTCCAGAACTCCTGGATGCGGGAGCATTCCCATAAGGTGTGAAACAGTTTCCCTTCCTCCCCGCACCCTCGCAGACAATATGGGTGTTGTACTCTATGTATTGCGTATAGCATCGTTCGCGTGTAATACACCCTATGCAAGATCTTAAGTTGTACAAGGCGGAATTTCGCCGATATGCCTACTTCTTTGGGTGCCGCCAACGCCTCGTTCCATTCGGACTCGTCCAAGTCCCCTACCTCCTCCACCCATTTAGCTTTTAGCGCTATGGTCGGGTCGGCTAGATTATTCACTAGTTTGCGATACGTGAGGGAGGTTGCCCGCTCCTGCATAAATTCTGTGAGTAGCCTGTCTTCCATGGGCGACGCTTCTGGGATTTTCGTGCCACTGGGAATGGCGGTTAGTAAGGCATGTCTCACTTGTATATACCTATATAGTTCCGTGGGCCCCATCTCATATTGCCGTCGCAGTTGGTCGAAGGGGATCACTGTGTCCTTGTCCCACAAGTCTCCCACCGTGGACAGACCTATGTTGTCCCACAACGTGAATCCTTTACTACTCCTTAGGTTACCCAGGGCCTTCGTGTCCCATAGAGGGGTCATTCTCGTGATTTTCCCTTTCCACCCCAGTTTCGCTTGTGCCTTATGCCACAGTGACACAGTGAGCTTTGTGGGCCCCACGAGTATACGTACCTTCCTCTGGTCATAGAGTGGGGTCAGGAGGGTGTTGGTACCTAATTGCAATCTGTCCGCCCGATATGCAGGGTCGTCCTGAGGTACGTGCAGCCATTGGTTAATGGATTTCAATTGGGCGGCCCAATAGTAGAGTTGCAGATTTGGTAGCGCGATCCCTCCATCATACCACCCTCTATGCAGTTTAGCCTGAGCTATCCTTGCCGGGCGGGTATTAGCGCGGATACCCTCCCGAAGTATCGAGTGTCGACTGGGTATGGGGTATTTTCCAGGATGTACAGGAACCGGGGCAGGGCCATCATCTTGTAGAGTGCTGCTCTACCCAACATTGTCAGCGGTAGCGCCGCCCAGAATTTGACATCCTGTTTCAGGCGTTCAAGTGGCGGTAACAGGTTCTTTTGGAAGAATTCCGCTGGGTCCTTCGTAACATGGACACCCAGGTATCGGAGGGAGGATCCCGCCATTTTGAGAGGGCATGTTTCGCCCAGCACGGGGGATGGGCCCTGCAGTACATACATTTCTGACTTGCTCCAGTTCAAAGTATATCCCGACACCCTACCCTGGTCGTCACAAAGCTTCAGCAGTGCCGGTACACTCCGCTCCGGTTCTGTCAGGTACACCAACATGTCATCTGCGTATAGAGACAGGCGGTCTTCCCATCCCTCTGTCCAGGCAATTCCTTTCAGTAGTGGGGAGGAGCGTATCTGGGCCGCTAAGGGTTCCAACGCGATTCCGAAAAGCAACGGTGAGAGCGGGCAGCCTTGACGGGTGCCTCGCCCTAATTGGAACGTCCGAGAGATATGGCCGTTTGCTACTACTTGTGCTAATGGCTCGGTGTAGAGCAGACGGATCCAGGCCACGAATTTCGGGCCGATACCCATACGCTCTAGGACTTCGAACAGGTATTCCCACTCCACCATATCAAACGCCATTTTAGCGTCTAGCGCCAGGATTACCGCCTTTTCCGATAGTGTTTCCGCTCTAGCCAGTGCGTTATGCACCCTACGTAAATTGAGGGCGGTATTCCTATGTGGCATAAAGCCTGACTGGTCTGGGTGAATAAGGTGGGGTAGGAAGGCCATTAACCGGGTGGCGAGGAGTTTAGCTAAGATTTTAATCTCGGCGTTAAGGAGGGAGATGGGGCGATATGACGCGCACTCTCCCGGCTCCTTCCCGGGCTTGGGGATTGCAACTATGGTTGCCACCCTCTGGTCCATCGGAAGTATGGCCTTTTCCAGGCTATCTTTATACATAGCCAGCAGGGGACCACTAAGTCTGTCCGCCGCTGACTGGTACCATTCTATTGGAATACCATTTGGCCCGGCCGCCTTTCCCGGCTTGACGTCGTGAATCGCCCTTTGGATTTCCTCCACCGTGATATCTGCCTCTAATTCTGCCCCTTCCTCTGGTGAGAGCGTGTGTATGGGGACGTTGTCCAGTGTTGCTCTCGCCTTTTCTGCTGTCACCATAGTTTCTGGCGTATACACCCCCTCAAAATACTCAGCTAACGTCTCCACTATTTCCTCAGGGCTCGTGCTTATCTTCCCATGTTTGTCGTGGATGCGCTGTATCCCCCTAGCACTACCTCCTCTCCTGTCCAGCCATGCCAACATTTTCCCTGCCTTGTCCCCTATGTCATATATTCTATGGGCCGTGTCTGTGATCTGGGACACCGTCTGTAGCTTAACATGTTCCCTGAGTAGCTGTTGGTTTAGAATTACGGTCTGAGAGGTCGCTGGTGTGGGATTTGCCTCATGTGCCACCGTCGCTGCGTGTAGTGCCAGTTCCAATTCAGACCGTTCACGGTGTTTCTCTCTTGTATGTCCTGTTATAGAGGCTATGGCCTGGCCTCGTAACACCGTCTTGTAAGCTTCCCATAGGGTAGCCGGTGAATGGACTGATTCAGTGTTTTCCCTAAAGTAGTGGGACGTCGTTGTTTTAAGTGTTTTACGAATCTTGGGAATCTTGAGGTATGATGCGTGTATTGGATATATTCTCCTACGTTTCCGTTCTTGCGTGGATAGTTCGAGTGTGATCGGGGAGTGGTCAGATATACCCCTAGGGTGTATGTCAGCAGAGTCGATTTGTTGAAGTCCACCTCCCAGCGCCAAGAAGTAATCTATTCGTGTCAGGCTATTGTGCACCGTTGAGTGGTAGGTGTACTGCCTCGCGGCAGGGTGTGTGTAACACCAGATTTCGATCAGTCCCAGTGCCGTCATGAATCTTTGCATCTGGGAGGGACTCCCCGTTTGCGGCAACACCGGTAACCTATCCGCAGTGGGATCAATCACTGCGTTGAAGTCTCCTCCGATTAGTATGTCTCCCCCAGGTAGGTCCAACAGGAATTTACCCAACGCTGGAAGTATGGTCGAGTGTAGTGCCGGAGGGACATAGACTGATACCACATTCAGGAGTCTCCCCTCCCATTGGCCCTGAAGTGCTGCGAAACACCCTAGCGTGTCTACCTTGGTACTGAGTGTAATGAACTGTGCTGACTTCTTCATCAGTATGCCTGTTCCCCTTGAGCCCGTAGAAAACTCGGAATGCACCATCATCTTGTATCCCTTTCTGTCAAGTGCCTTCGTCGCGGACCCTGTAAGGTGCGTCTCCTGGAGGAGCACCAAGGCCGGCCCCAACCTTTTGACCGCATTCAACACCAACCCCCTTTTGATCTTGTCCCCCAACCCCCTCACATTCCATGACATGAGCTGGAGTGGCGTTACCCGAGATCGCAGCATCCCCATCTCAGCTGCATGTGCTTGTGTGTCTTGCATTATGTATCTTGTAAGGTAGGTTGCGGTACTTGGATCCCATTCTCGGGGTGCGTCCGTGCATTGTCTGACCCAGGTTATGCATATGTACAGGTGCGTTGCTAGACCTTGCTCGTGGAACTTCAAAAACTTGTAAACAACCCCATCCCTCCACCCCCCTCCCTGCCTCCCTGCTGAACGAACTTGCAACCGCCCGCCTCCCCAACATAGCAGAGTGCTTAACCCATCCCTTTAACAGTTTACTTGCGCGCTGGGGTGGAGAATCTTCCGGAGCAGGCGACATCCCTGCCCTCCCGTGAGCCCTCCAGGCCCAGTGTCCAGGCTTGTCCCCCGTCAGAGAGTGTCTTAACGGAGAAATAAGCGGCGCAGTCCGTAGAGTCAGCATTCCACCCCTCCTGCAGCCCCCTGACTTTCCAGCGTCGGTGAGCCACTTCCCCCATCCCTTCCAGATGACTGTGATCCTGGGGGTCTATCGTTTCGGTGGATCCGGTCCTGTGTTTTTGTGCGATGTGACTGGCTCGCGGGTCTCCAGCCCTCCAACCAGTCTCGTGCCGCCTCCGGCGTCTCAAAGAACCAGACCTTGTCTTCTGCCACCACACGAAGACGCGCCGGGAAAAGCATGGAGTAGGGCACCTCCTTCGCCCTCAACGCCTTCTTTACATCCAAGAAAGTCTTCCTCCTGCGTGCCACCTCGGCAGTGTAATCCGGAAAGAAGGCGATAGTTGAGTTCTGGATATTGATGGGTGGGGATACCCTGGCCGCCTGCAAGATGGCGTCCCGATCTCGGAAGTTGAAGAGTCTTGCTAGGATAGGCCTTGGGGCCGCCCCTGGCTTGGGCGTTCCACCAGGCACTCTGTGGGCCCTTTCCACCGAAAAGAAGTGTGAGAGGCCCTTGGGCTGCAGGTGTGTTTTGATCAACTCCTCTACATAGAGGTCCATTGCCCCTTTTCCTTCAGATTCCGGAACTCCTAGGACTCGAACGTTGTTCCTCCTCGAGCGCCCTTCCTGATCGTCCATCTTGTCTCTGAGGAATTTGTTTTCGGCCGCCATCTTCTCCATTGCCACTTGTAGTTCTGAGACGTCTTCCACCAGGGATTTCGTTACCACCTCCACTTGTTTTACTCTTTCGGTCATCTTTTGGAGGTCTGCTCTAATTAGGGTGACTTCAGTTGCAGTAGAGCCCACCGTGGTCTGCACCTGCGCCAGGGCACGCATTACATCCTCCAGCGTCGCCTTCTTCGTGCCGTCTCCTTCCTGGGTCTTGCCCATAGAATTACGAGAGTCCCCTTGGGGTGAGGTGTTTTTGTCGTAGGCGAATTTGTCCAATCTCGCCTGTGCGGAGGTGTGTTTGGGACCCCTGCCCGCCATGGTCTTTCTTGTGTCCGCCCCACTCCTGTTTCGTGAGGTCACCGTATCTTCGGGTTCCGTCCGCCAGATGCGGGCTTTCCGTCCCGCCCTCAACCTCCGGGAGTCCAGTTGGCCGCTATACTCTAGTGACCACCACAGGCCAGTTCCGCTTTACGGGGTTGTCGTTAGGCTTCTAGCTGGACTCTTGTTGCCGGTGGTGCGTGTGCTAGGCTGTGCCCCTGTCACCACCGTAAGTTGCACCGCCTCTCAGATGTGGCAGTGAGGTGCGTGTTGTCCCCTCGGTAAGCCTCAGTGCGGGCCCACTTCTCCGGCTCTAAGGTTGTCGCTGTCCAGGCCCTGCTGCCACTCTCGCGTTAGCCCCAGCTCTCTCTGCAACACAGTCAGCTACCGACTGGATGAGCCGCTCCTAACCATTGCTGCCTTCATGCGTCTGGACCATCATTGTTCCTGGGTTGTGGTGGGGGGCCAGACTAGGCGATTACCCTGAGTTGAAGGTGGCAGTGTGTGCCAGGATCAGTTGGTCCCAGCCCAGAGCAGGCCCCGGCCCTCGACTCTCGCCAGGGGCCCCCCTGTAGTTGCCGCCTTCTTGCCACCGGTCCCCGTGTGACTTGCTCGGGGGGGTCGTAGCGCCGACTCCTCTCGTTACCGGAGCTCTGCCAGCCGAGTGCCCGGCTCGCACCCCTCTTACACCGACTCGTGGGCATCCCGGCCGTAGTCCGAGGCTTCTAGTGGCTCCCAACGTGGCGCCG
The DNA here is from genome assembly GCF_964261635.1 of Lissotriton helveticus. NCBI lineage: Eukaryota > Metazoa > Chordata > Amphibia > Caudata > Salamandridae > Lissotriton > Lissotriton helveticus. The sequence continues at coordinate 1,229,989,347 of NC_136068.1, forward strand.
ATACGTCCGTCGTGTCTGGTGCCGACCTTAATAGTGCCGCCGCTGCCTCCGTTTCCAGTGGCGCTCCAAGCTTCTGGCCGCCGGCCACTTCCGGTGCCCGAGTCCCGCCGCCTCCTCACTTCCACCCGGGTCTCTGTCTTAGGGCAGTCCGCTGCTGTCCTTCTCGCACAGGCCTCTCCGCGCCGGATATCTCCTCTCCTGTCCCGGGTGCCCGCCGGCTCTCAAAACGCCTCTGTGGGGTTCCGCCCGGTCCTAGACCTGGTCAGCTCCACCGGAGTACAAAATTGGACGGATCAGTGCAGCGGATTTATGGGGGATATCGCCTCACTCTCGGAGCTCCGCTGCTAAGCTGCCTCCATGTTCGGCCGCTAGCCACGCCCCCCCTTGATTTACTCTTTTGAATGTGATTCATTTATGACCTGATTTGATCATGACGTATTGTTAATAGCAGCTCGCCATCCATTGATGATGATTTGATGGAGCCTCAGAAGATATCCAGGAAGACTTCTTTTCCTTTACTAAAACTCCAACACTGGTCCTTGCTATTATTGAAGGATTTGATACCATATTATATTTTTCTGATCAGCTGGAGTAGGATTCGAATATTGAGATAGCAGGCCATTCTTTAAAATAAATGTCATGTTATCTTCAATATAAATGATTGTCTTTGTAAATGTGTATAGGTTGATTTCGTATTCACATACTCAGATGTTTGTATAACAATATTTATTATAATTTTAGTTTTGCACACATTATTAAATACCTAATATTTTTCAATTTCACTCACAGACATGCTCCTCTAATTTATCTTTTCTCTTTCTTTATATATTAATAGTCATATTTTCTAGTGATTGTTTCTTGGAAGCATCATGTTTAGATATTCATGAACTATCCCATCTTCCATGGTGTTGTTTAGCAGCCCTTATTTGGTTTAATGTATTTTTAAGGCTTACCAAATGACAGGCTATTTTGTTGTTAGGGGCACCCACTACTAGTTGTCATATCTTTAGCTTGAGTACAGAATTAAGGCCATACAAATGGACCAGGTGCAGACCAAGGCTGCTGGCCGTTTTGCAGGTGACCTTCCAATCCCTTCTCATGTAACATATGACTGTGGATACCTTCCTCTCGAAGATGTCCCAGCCAATGAGATCTGACAGTGCTGACCTATATCAATCGACTGACTCCAAGAGGATAGGAATGTACAGAACAGGCTAGCAACCCTAATCACCTGCTTTTTTCCACTAATAATTATTAATGGCCAACAATGATAAAAGAGTCATAAGGTTCCGAAAGCACAAAGCTTGGCACTCCACTGTTCTGGCTGGATTCTCAATGCAGAGCACCAAATTGTTAGGCATCCTCCCTGGCTGACCATCAATGGAGCAAGATCAGGCAAGACCAAGTCTAACACTTGTCCAGAGTTTTACCTTCACACTTCGTCACTTTTTTATATCAACATCTGCCAGTTGAGCCATGGTGGGAAGCTGTGGCTTGTGTCAACAAGAATTCACATTGACTGAAATTGAGAGTAACATTTCAGAGTAAGTCATTCAATTTAAAGCAGGAGTCACACTCCTAAGTCTTTTATCAGGAAAATACGAATTCTTCCAAGAAAGTCTTATCAGAGCTTTTCTGTTCATACCAGTACACTGAGGTCAGAGTAGAGTTAGCAGTTTCTAAAAGGTTAAGCCAGCAGTGTTCGATGAATCTACCTGAGTGAATCATGCAGGCTTCCAGCAAATTCACCCCCAACTACTTTGCAGTAAGATCTGGAACGTGATTGACAGGGCTGACATATGGCAAAGTTGAGCTCATAATGCTTTGTTTTCTAGTTTTGCAAGATAGTGTACGAAGCCTTGTCACAGTTGCTTTTTAGGTCTCAGCTAGGCAGCACATGCGCTATCTTGTCGAGAGATGCTGTATCCAGTATTTTGGGGGGAAGCTCCGCCCACTTTCCGTCTATGTTTTTCATTGGCTTCAATATTAAATGCTGTATTTTGATTAGTTTTCAGGTTGTTAGTCCCTCCTCCTGACGGCCATGTTGTCATTTATATCCTTCCCTGGCTATTTTCCCCTTTACTCCAAAACTATTTTTGCCCCTGTGCCCCCCCCTCACCCGCCCGGAGTCCGTGACGACCGAGGAGGGGAGCTGCAGGAGCCAACACTGTATGCCACAAAGACCACGTAATTGGACACTAAGGAGTCCTCTGGTACTACGACATAGGAGGCGGGGGCTAAGCCCAAAGTGGGCACCGCAGCACTCCGTAACAATTGGACGAAGGAAAGGTCGGGGATCCTAGAAGTTGACGTAGCAGACAGGACTGATAGCGATTGCTTGTGTTTTTTCAGCCAATCCTAAGGAACAATACAGTCTTGGGCAGCCCACAGCTAATAAACAACAAGCAAAGCTCCCCAGCCAATCCACGTAAGAGTTTTCGTAACCAATTCAAGGCCCCTACACTTTCCTACCATTCAATAGCTTTCCGCCAACGTGTTATTATTATGAGTTGTGCGAGCTACATAGTTTCACCACTACTAACGTTCATGGCGATGTTGAAAATAGGCAAGTACGTACGCGTCATAGAATGAGTGAGTTCCACACACAATAAACATGCTTGGCAAAAATCCTGATTCCTGTGGGATACTACATTTTCAGGGGTAATCTCCCGATTCCTGCACTCAAAAACCGGATTCCCTGGGGTCTTCAGATGGCAGGGGCTGGTCTTGTTAATTAAGTGTCCATCCCGATTTTCTGTCCAAGACCAACCCTGCATAGGGTGTACTACTGGTAAACCAGTTCAGGTGGGCAATGCACTAGTTGCAGAGCTATACTTCTCATCTGCTGATCACAGGTGCGTGTGACGCTTCATAAAATGCTTTCTGAGTCTTGAGGCCCTTTCTGCAGAGAGATGCACGCACTCCTTGGGGAGTGGATGTATACTTAAGGGTTGATGTTTTTAGTGCAGAAACCCTGTGGTACCTGTGGTAAATAAATAATTAATTACCGGTTCTATTTTTGACTATAATCAATAAACAGGTAGCTCAATAAATAAGAGTCAAGATTCGAGGTAGCTGGAGTTGACAGGCTTTAATTAAGTATAAAAGGACAGGAACAGGACAGCCTGCATGGGAATAGGATGGCAGCTGCCGGGGGCAGGATCTGGGAGCATAAGGGGGTAACTTTTAATAACAGTGCACAATATTTATAGTTAAACAAATACATTGCATTCAATACAGTAGGCGTAGCAGTAGGCGGGGTTTGTAGCAGTCGCGAAAGATAAGGCATAAAGTGGGTGTAACAAGAGGTGTGTACAGGGCGTATACATAGACATGTGATGCAAACGTAACAGAATATGTCATAAACGGGGCGGAAACATGGAGGGGGCTACCTGAGCAGCTGGGACCTCTAACCTAGTGGTGCGCGTAAACTGGCAATGACGTGTTACCAGGGAGAACTGGGGGCTATGACTTCTGCACTAGAAGAGGAGACGAAAGTCTGGAGGGTCAGAGCGACATGTACCTAGGCATATCTAGTATCTGGTGTTTATAGTACATGTTGATAGAATCCAAAAGTTATCAGGGTAAAGGCTAACAGACACTAAGACTGGTGCATGCATTATTCTAAATGTAGTGCGTGTGTGAGGAATATTCTATGAATATTAATACAGTATTTCTCTTACATGGAGACATAAAGGCTAGACCATGACGGAAACTATTGATGTGATTCAGTAGCTTAGGAATGCAGAGAAGGAGGGCTGGACTGATAACTAGAAACATAACATACTCTTGGCAGACTGGGAGGCAGAGCCAGGCCTAGCCGGGCACTGCGAGGCATGAAAGTAAGTGAAGGGTCAGGGATACAGGTGGGGGCTGTATCGTTCCTCGGAGAGGGTTCAGGAGACAGGAGCTGAATCTGAGTCCGGGCCCTTTTGAGGCCTAGAAACGGGGACAATTCAATGAATTAACGTGCACACTGTAAAACGTGGCAACGTAGCTTTACATAGGCCTAATATTCGTTGTATTCACGAAGACTGGAAACTGGCATACTAGAGATGGACACAACTGTAATTGCGTTTCTAAATGATCAGAGGGGAATACATGCATATCGATCATGCACATATGACATAACATGGGGAACACGTAGGCACATATAACATGGCAAAATTTACTTTTCCACATTCCCTCCTTGTGTCCTACGTTTCCATCAGGAAACATCTATATTCATGATACCATCTATCATTTCATATAGCATCATTTGCTCGTCTCGAATTGTCTTGGAACGGGACTTAGGACTAGGAATACAAGAGGTAGCACAAATGCCGCAAATCGCAGGGCCACATTGTATACAGAGGCAGCAACTGAATAGGATCATTACTGCAATACCTAGGAATGACAATACTTTCCATCCCCAGGCAGATATGATACTCCAGAGCCAACCGGACCATGTCCAGGTGCCTGGATTCTGGTGTAACTGATGAAGTCTGGTTATAGCTGAATAAACAGACGGCGCGTTATTAGGAATGAAAATGCAGCAACTAGATCCGATGACTCTTCATGCTCCTCCTCTATCGGCCAGTATGACGTCAAGAACGAGACGATTTTGGAGCACGACAAATCTCATAGCAGATTGCTCTTCGGTTAAGTTACCTAGAGCAGAAGTAGTCTCATTCACTACTGCTTCGAGGGTTCTGGTTAACCTACGTATTAACTTACTATTCTGGACAGGGCCTATAAAGAAGAAGAAACCTTTATTGAAGTCTTGATACTGTTCTAGAGTAGTTTCAGTTTGATCGACAATCGGGGACTCAATCTCCCTTCTATGTCTGACGTGTACTAGATGTGTGTTTCTGTGATAATCAGATGGGGCTAGAAAAACTGGTGGCAGTAGGAAGGCAATGTAACATGTTCCATCCCAATCGAGGGGCAGACGAATATATGCGGTCTGACCACAAACAAAATAAGAATGACGTGAGGCTTTGAGAATAGATTTCCCACTGGCACTATACTCGACAGTAGTAATACAATCACTATGTCCTACATATGCGGAACCATTCTTTCTGACACATAATTCGCCTTTGACTGGTAGTACTGAAATAGCAGGTAAGTCTGGAGTAGTATCAGACTGAACATTCAGGACCATAAAATTCGAAGAATAATTACCTAAATTATAAACTTCATTTTCTAGATCTAACCCTGTTCTATGGGAGAGACCTTGCTTGTCTGGAAAACATGTTCTATTCAGAAGGGACATATCATTGGAGGATGACGTTAACGTGGACCATGCTCCACACGAACCATTATGTGAAAACGGATAAGGAAAGAGTGGCAAAACTCCCTTCGGTGTCTGGTAAGGGGGGAGTCGACCACACACCCAACAATTAGTAGCATTGCTGGTCTGGTGTGAATAGTGTAACATTCGGATGAATGTATTATTACGCATAGCAAGACGATGGGATAGCTCGTGAGGAGGCAGATCACTAAATGTGTGCTCTACTGTAGCATTAGAAAACTTATTTATATGCGAAATTGGAAAACATAAATGCAATGCATAACTTGTGCAGGTAACCATCAAACTTAGAAACAATAAGAAACTTAGAAAAACTATACATCTGATAGAGTTTTGACTAACTCTCTCACTATGGGGGTCTATCTCATACATGTCAGGGACCTGTCTAACCGTTTCACCCGAGAGGGACTTAGACAATTAAACTGGCTGACTTATTTTACTAGACCGGAGTTTTAACTTATTCTCCTGCTGCGGAGTTTTCTCTAACAGAGGAACTTTCAGTTCGGGATTGAGATTAATGTCTGATTTAGAGTCTTGTTTCAGGCAGTCTTTAGAAATGGAACAGTCTTTGGAATTGTCATTAAAAGTCTTTTTTCGGATTCCATGAAATTTCTTGATATGCGACAGATGGACCCAACCCTTGCGGCCTTCCAACTTCACGGCCGTACGGGTGGTCAGAAGGACTAGTCTCGGCTCCTTCCAGCGAGGCTCCAGCGGACTTGAACGATCAAAGTTCCTGACCAGTACTAGGTCACCTGGGATGACCTCATGCGGTTTCACTTCAGTATTGTCTGGAAATGCGGCGGCAACCTGCGAACGACACGAGTGTAGGGCAGACATCAAGGAAGCTAGGTAATCTGTCAACATATTACTGGAAACATCTGTAATACTGCGGGGTCTAGGTGTACCCCACATATTTGGGGGGCGGCCGAATACGACCTCATAAGGGGACAGGCCTGATCTGGAATGTGCGACCATTCGCATAAAGAATAAAGCAACTGGCAGGGCAACTAGCCAGTCTACACCTTTCTCTTGACATGTCTTGGCAATACGGACTTTCAGAGTTTGATTATGTCTCTCTACGAGACCGGCTGCTTCAGGATGGCGCACACAATGGAACTTCCACTGGTACCCTAACAGAAGGGAAACATGTTTCATTAACTCGGATGAGAATGGCTGGCCGTTATCAGAATACACGACCCTAGGGAGTCCATAACGGGGGAAGAATTCACGAACCAACTGCTTGGCAGTGGTCGCTGCTGTATAATCTGGAACTGGATATGCTTCTGTCCACCTGGACAAAGCGCATACAACTACAAGGACATACTTGAAACCTCGACATCGCTCCATCTGAATATAATCCATCTGGAGGACTTCAAAAGGGTGGTCAGGGGGTTGGAATCCACCTTGTTCCACCGGGACACTTTTACCTGGATTGAACTGGCAACATATCATACAGGTACGGACTTTCTGCTTGGCTGCAGCTCGTAAATGCTTGTTGAACCAGAGGTTCTGTATACTGTCTAACATGGCTTTTTCTCCTAGGTGTGCTGGACTATGTGCGGTATTGATAATGACTTGAACCATGGAGTCGGGGAGAAACCATGTGGCTTTTCCCTTCGTCACCCATCCCTGATCTGTCTGGACCCCTCCTTGTTCGGACCATTCCTTGATTTCTTCAGGAGTAGCATGTAACTGTATGTCTATGACATCTTGTGTAGGGTCCTTAACTGTCATACAGGTAGTCTGTTCTGGAGTGGATGTCTGTGTCTTGTTAACTGGAATGTCTGGTGTCTGAGCTGTAAGTTTGGCTGTTCGATCTGCTAGATCGTTACCTTGGGAAATGATATCAGTAACTTTCGTATGTGCCTTGCACTTCATGATAGCAATAGCTGTCGGTAAATGTATTGCATCTAACAGAGCTTGAATGAGGAGACCATGCTGAATCTTGGTTCCATGAGAAGTCATGAAACCTCTCTCCTGCCAGAGCACTCCGAAGTCGTGTACAACTCCGAATGCGTAACGTGAATCTGTATATATGTTTACTTTCAGGTCCTTGGCACGTATGCAGGCTTGGGTCAGAGCAACTAGCTCTGCTGCTTGAGCAGACAGGGTGTCAATACGGTGTGTTTCAATAACTTCGGTGTCAGTAGTCACTGCATACGCGGCTACTAGTTCTCCTGTACTAGTTCTCATACATGAACCATCCACATAAAGTGTCAGGTCGGGGTTAGGTAATGCAATGTCTGTCAGATCTTGTCTTGGCTTAGTCATAGTATTAATGACTTCCACACAGTCATGTGTGGCAGGATTTGAAGTAACTGATGGTAACAGGGTAGCAGGATTTAGAACGTTGCAGCGTCTGATTTCTATGTGTGGCTGGAACAGTGTCAGTTCATAACCTGTTAAACGTGCAATGGTCAAGTGCTGAGTCTGTTCGGTTTAAAAGAACTTCCACGGAGTGTGGAACTTGTACTGTCAAGGAGTGTCCTAATACTATGGAATCACTTTGTCTGATCGCTAGGGCTGTGGCTGCAACTGACTTGAGGCACGCAGGCAAAGCCTGGGCTACTGGATCTAATGTGCTCGAAAAATAAGCACAGGGCTTGTACTGTCCTGCTTGATCTTGTGTGAGAACAGATAATGCAGTACCATCACGTTCTGTGACAAAAAGTGTAAAAGGCTTACTGTAGTTCGGTGTAGCTAGAACAGGTGCTTGGCATAAGGCTTTCTTTAATTCATTAAAAACAAGTGTATGTTCAGATGTCCAAGGGAGGACAGTCGATACGGCTGCCTCCTGTGTCGTTAACTGTATCAGTGGCTTTGCTAGAAATGCATACTGAGGAATCCATTGTCTGCAGTAAGAAGTAAGGCCGATAAAAGCACGTACCTCCTTCTGTGTCTTGGGCTGTGGAAGACTCGCTATCAACTGGATACGGTCTGGTGTCAACTGCCTACCCCACTTGGACAGTAAGTGGCCTAAGTAGATCACTTGCTGGACACAGAATTGTAATTTGGAAGGGGACACCTTGTGCCCCTGCTCGGCCAGAAAATACAGGACTGTAAGTGACGCATGCTCGCAGTCACGTTCAGAACGGGCTGTGATCAGTAGATCATCGACATACTGGAGCAGGGCAGTGTCAGTTGGCATGTGAATATTGTCTAGTTGTCTCTTAAGTGCTTGACTATAAATACTAGGACTTTCTGTGAAACCTTGAGGAGCTCGTGTGAATTTATAGCTCCTTCCATTTAAACAAAAACCGAAAAGGTACTGGCTGTCTGGATGAATGGGAACACTGAAAAATGCATTCTTGAGGTCTATTACAGTAAAAAATGTAGCTTCAGAATCAATGGCTGTTAATAGGGATGAAATATCTGGGACTACTGGATACTGAGGTATGATACATTTATTAAGTTCTCGAAGGTCAATCACTAATCGATATACTGGAGGTGCATTTGGATCAGTACGTTTCATGACTGGAATGATAGGAGAATTACATACATTGGAGTCAGTTTCTACAACCACTCCTTGAGCAATGAGCTCATCAATAATTTTGGATAAGGCTGCTACAGCCTCAGGTGGCAATCTGTACTGTCTGATTCGTGGCAAGACTATACCTTGCTTGAGAGTCACACGATGGGGTGTGATTTGCATAAAACCTACATCAGTTGGACCTTGCGCCCATAAATGCTGCGGTACATTTGACAATCTTGGATCAAAATCACGTAATACATAGTGACCTTTAAAGTCTCTTAAAAACAATCGGATTCCTTCTGGGGAACAGCAAATTACTGCACCTAATTCTTTTAATGTTTTAATGCCTAACAAATTTTCTGGACATGACTTCGTAAGTAATAAATCAGTAGTTCGGGACAATGGACCAACTTCTAGAGAAACTGGTTTTGAAATCTCGTTCACAATAGGCTTTCCTGAAAATCCAAGGGAAACATTTCTAGAGCCTGAGAGCGGAGCCCCTGGAACCTCGTCATGACTGATAGTAGTCCTACTTGCCCCTGTATCAATCAAAAACTTTCTGTCTCTCCCTAATACTTGACTGTGTACATAGGGACCCTCTTGATCTACAGGTATCTCGATGAGAGGCAAGCCTACCTCCCTCTCTAGGCTGTTTCATGAATACTGTTGATACTCTGGATACTCTGTCTGGGCATACTGGTACATCTGTTGTGTAACATGCTGTGTTGCAGCGATAGGCTGCGGTGCTGGAACTGTCTGTTGTGCATTCTGTGGTGACTGAGAAGTCTGTGAAACTTGTTCTTGCCTAGGTGGACGTGGTCTTTCTTTAGTTTTACCAGTGGCTATATTGTGTTTCAGAACTGCACACTCGTTTATAAAATGACCTGGCTGTTTACAATAATTGCATGTCCCTTTAACGGGAGCTGCAGGATGACTGGCTTGATTCGGACCCCTCTTCTGACTGTCTTGTGGAACAGATTGTGCAACTAATACTTTCATTTTCGTGTCTTTCATACGTCTCTTTTCGTGTTCTTGCTCTTCCCTGATTCTATTCTGGTGATACTGGAGCATCTGAAGCATTTGTGACGGGGTACTAGCTTGCCAGGTACTTTCGACTTTCAAAACTCGATTTTTAACTTGTGGACTTGAATTCTCGACTAGTTTAGTAACAAAAAGATGAGGGTATGACTCGCTACCTGTCTTCAAACCACTGTTGATAATGAAACATTTTTCGAATCTAGAATAAAAACCACTAGTGTCTTCATCCTGTTTCTGTTTACATGCTGAGATTGCATCCCAATCTTCCTTTTTCGTGGCTAATAACCTTGGCAAAACCTGAATCAATAACTCGGGCAATTCTTTACATTTGTCCCCAAGACCAGTACCTGGTACTCGTATTTTATCTTCAGCTTCTAGAGCTGTCCAATCAATCTTTTTCTCTCCCACCTCCCATTCTTTTTCCTTGAGTTTTTCATATACCCCTGCGGGCAACAGGACCTTTAGCATTTTAATGACATCTGGATACGTGTATTCTCCCATACGGAGCATGTCTTTTAATTCTCGATGGAACCCTGCTGGATTTTTGTCGTGACAGGGAATTAATTTCTTCATCTCTAAGAGTTCCATCTTGGTGATAGGGGTGTAAACAAATACTCGTTGCATTTCACCACCCTCTGTCCTAACTGGGTGTACTTCCCGTAATGGATGCTGTCTATCTATGTAGAATGATTTACTTTCTGGGGGTGAGACGTGAACAAAATGCGGGTTCAGGAACGTTCTATATTTGTGGCGCTGTTCTAGAATGACACTAATTAAATCTGTACCTAAACCTTTCCATCTATACTGGAGTAACTCGTTCAGAACATCATGTAACGGACCTGGATCAGAATGTTGCCCCTCATACAGTGTAATGAGGTGCTGGATCATATACATACCCACCAGTCGCTGCTCGGCTGGGGGCAGTTTCAGAAACATTTGTGCCACTATTTCATCTGGAAAAGTGGTAGAATCAGTAGTCCATCAGACTGCTGATCGGGCTAGTTCTTGTTCATGCATGGTACTAAGTTCACTATAACCGATACGTGATTTCAGAATGTGATCGGTAGCTTGAAATACTTGTTCAAGATTCTCTTGTTCTAGTGCTGGAAGGTGAAAAACTTTCTTGTGTTCTAGGCGTGAATGTCGGTCGGGAAGTCTAGTTCTACCTACATACGCTATTCTGGTGGGATTCTCGTCTTCTACCTCTTCAGTATCAGTGTTGTCTTCTTTCTCGCTTACTTGTGCTGCTTTGCGTTTCTCGTGTAACCTTATTATTTCCTTACGAATTTTCTTGTACATACTCTCTATACTACTGAGTGTCCTGTGTCTTCCCTCGGCTATATTATCACTCCACTTTGTCAGGACTCTCATTTCGGTCGGATCTTTAGTCGGATAATCTTGTTCCCTTATTAAACAATTAATTAGAAACTTTAATAGCATGAGCTGGGTCTCAGCTTTCCTTAGAGACATGATTTCGCCAATACTTTCTGGATCCTTTCCTGTACGGATGAAACGATATATTCTGTCTAGATCTTCTTTCATATTCGGTAGGGTGTCCAAATACTCGGTCACCCGTCTTACGCGCAATGAATATATAACCATATTATCATCGCCTGGGACTGGATCATAACGGCATTCGGTAAGAGCTCGCTTGATATCTGCAACGGACTGATGTTTGGGCGTACGCTGTAACGCACGTTCATGTAACTCGACTAACGTTACACGTTTGTGTGGCGGCGGGGTACCAGGAGGACCTCCCCCCGCGGCCCCTATACTAGAATCGTTGACTGATACTCTTCGTGCTGGCAGAGTGACCGATGTAGCGGGAACTTGTACTACGGGCTGGACCGGGGGTACCGTAACAGGTGCTGTAACAGGTGCCCCGGTGGCTGGAGGAACAGGAATTACATTATTTACAGGAGCTGGCGGAACAGGATTTGCATATTCTGGGACTGTGTCGTCCAAATAGGACGAGAGAAAAATATCAGCTGCGGTCGGTTTATGACGTAGCTTAATCGGAACTAATGGCGGCGGAAATTTACATGGTGCTTCCGGGGTTGCTTTTGGCAAGCCCTCGGCACGAAGAGGATACATACCCTTAATAAGGGCATTTCTCTGTCTGTCTGACTGTTCGGCTTTAACTCGTTCACCTATTTCGATCAATTCCCTTTCTTGGGCTCTTTCTGAGGATTCTCTACTTAATTCTGACTTTCTGATTTCTTTTTCGGTTCTTTTATGAGATTCTTTGCGCCATAACTCGATGGCATCTTTCTGGGACTGTCTGGATTTCTTTTTCCATAATGCTTCTTCTACTCGCATGATGCACTCGGCATCCCATGTACCTGATACAGGCCATCTATATTTCTCTTCTAGATCTTTAGTATACTCGACCCATAAGTCTAGATATAATATGGCACTTATGCCATGCTTATGATACATAAAATGACCTGGACTGTCCCTAGGCGGGACAGGAACTGCTTCTTCGAGCAGACCTTTTCTAGTTTTTAACTGACGTAGTCTTGAGAACAGAGGCATAACTAGGCTGGAGTCTGAACACAATACAATACACGATAAACACAATAATAACTTGAAAACAAATCACTCATACCACGACATTGAAAACACATGAAATAACATTTAAAATAACAGTTCGGACAGAATATTACCTGAAATACTGAAAACAGAAACACATGAATTTCTCAAGAACAGAACTGACTGGACTGACTAGATGTACTGCTAAAACAGTACGAAAACTTACCGGTCTCATAAAGAGACACGTCAGGACCCGCATCCACCTAGGTGGACACTTCGTGTTGGATCTGTGTACCCAAACCCACGGACCAGAGACAAATTAATTGACCCTGTCTAGATACTACCCCAGCAACGGTACTCACCGGGCAGCAAGAACGGAAGGCCTCGGACTGGACTGGACTGCTACGACGACGGACGGACGAACTTCGGACTTCAGTTACAGGTGGGCCTCCGGATACCTCGGACCTTGGACTCTCGGCTTGGGCTCTGGTCGGGACTCGCCGCGTTCCTCCACCGCCTCGTCTGGACGCTGGACCGCAACCTCCGTCTCCTCCGTGGGCCTGAGGGGTACTTGAAGCAGAAATATCTGCACGTGGCCGGTATGGTTCCGTCACAGCTGCAGAGGATCAGGGGGCCTGCGTGGCTTCTCCGGCGCGTGGGGAAAGGGCAAGTCCCTATTCGGGCGCCATTATGTGGTAAATAAATAATTAATTACCGGTTCTATTTTTGACTATAATCAATAAACAGGTAGCTCAATAAATAAGAGTCAAGATTCGAGGTAGCTGGAGTTGACAGGCTTTAATTAAGTATAAAAGGACAGGAACAGGACAGCCTGCATGGGAATAGGATGGCAGCTGCCGGGGGCAGGATCTGGGAGCATAAGGGGGTAACTTTTAATAACAGTGCACAATATTTATAGTTAAACAAATACATTGCATTCAATACAGTAGGCGTAGCAGTAGGCGGGGTTTGTAGCAGTCGCGAAAGATAAGGCATAAAGTGGGTGTAACAAGAGGTGTGTTCAGGGCGTATACATAGACATGTGATGCAAACGTAACAGAATATGTCATAAACGGGGCGGAAACATGGAGGGGGCTACCTGAGCAGCTGGGACCTCTAACCTAGTGGTGCGCGTAAACTGGCAATGACGTGTTACCAGGGAGAACTGGGGGCTATGACTTCTGCACTAGAAGAGGAGACGAAAGTCTGGAGGGTCAGAGCGACATGTACCTAGGCATATCTAGTATCTGGTGTTTATAGTACATGTTGATAGAATCCAAAAGTTATCAGGGTAAAGGCTAACAGACACTAAGACTGGTGCATGCATTATTCTAAATGTAGTGCGTGTGTGAGGAATATTCTATGAATATTAATACAGTATTTCTCTTACATGGAGACATAAAGGCTAGACCATGACGGAAACTATTGATGTGATTCAGTAGCTTAGGAATGCAGAGAAGGAGGGCTGGACTGATAACTAGAAACATAACATACTCTTGGCAGACTGGGAGGCAGAGCCAGGCCTAGCCGGGCACTGCGAGGCATGAAAGTAAGTGAAGGGTCAGGGATACAGGTGGGGGCTGTATCGTTCCTCGGAGAGGGTTCAGGAGACAGGAGCTGAATCTGAGTCCGGGCCCTTTTGAGGCCTAGAAACGGGGACAATTCAATGAATTAACGTGCACACTGTAAAACGTGGCAACGTAGCTTTACATAGGCCTAATATTCGTTGTATTCACGAAGACTGGAAACTGGCATACTAGAGATGGACACAACTGTAATTGCGTTTCTAAATGATCAGAGGGGAATACATGCATATCGATCATGCACATATGACATAACATGGGGAACACGTAGGCACATATAACATGGCAAAATTTACTTTTCCACATACCCCTCAGCTCACAAAGCCCAGCCCTGTCTAAGGAGTACAGTGGGCCCAGTGCACACTGCATACATACATCTATCTACATGTAACATGTAAAGGCCAAGGTATGAATTTTCGTAGCCTTTAACTCTTTTACAAAACACACATACATACACGCACACATACACACACACACACACACACACAGACACACACACAGACACACACACACACACACGCACACACTCTCTTACACCCAGGGCTTTAAGTAGGGTGAAAAAACTGGGGGGGTCTCTCAAAGGGGCGTGGCCAATGTAATTAAGGGCATGGCTTAAAAACACTTAAGCCAAAAATGTGTGCTTAGCATAGTGTGCTGCCTGACTTCTATCTGGCTGTTTCGGTCACTGCATCCAGATATATGATACAACAAGCAACATCTTACCTTCAATAAGTCAGGACTTTTGGCTTTGTCAATGGTTGCTGGTTGCATAAGATAAATAAGCAGCAACTATGGCTTGAATAGAATATTGAAAACGCTTCCACTTAAAGTCCTGGTGACACCCTAACAGTGTCGCTGCTCCTGAGTTTCAAAAGGAGAAGGGAAATTCAGAGAGAAAATGACTCTCTTTAAAGGATTTCCTTCCCCTACAACTCTCACCTGGCATGTCGTCATGCTGTAACTTCTCCACTACTGAGAAGTGAGCAGTGTGAGTATATGCACATCGATGTGCCTTCTGGCACTGCTGTCCAAGCAAGCATTGGCATAGCCAATAGGTCTCGCCTTTGGGACCTTACAAGTGTTTAGTTATCCAGCACAATATCCTTGGTGCAACAACATCAAGTGTTGCATGGCTCAACACTTATAAGGTCTCAAAGGCGAGACCTATTGGCTATGCCAATGCTTGTTTCTCTTGAGATAGTTTTTTTCTGTCCGTATCGCACCGCCAGAAAGAGACTGGTAGTGAGGGACTGAAAAAAAACTATAGTGACCCCCGCACCATGGGAGAAACACCCTATGGTGTAGAAGTCATCAATTTTTTGTTTTTCAGAAACAAACTCCTGCTTTGGGAGTTGGTTTATGGAAAATGAAAAAAAAAAAGTTTTGTGAACAGCCATCAAAACTGACTTTTTGTACCTTGAAGGTAACTACTGTGACGGCGGTTCCTTTCAATGTACAGAGATGAGTATCTCTCAATTTGATGGACGGAGTACAGTCTTAATTGACTCACTGATAAATCCATAAGAACTACATCATTGATGTATCACTTCTGCATTATTATTAAACAGATAAATGCAGAATCAAAAAGACTGTCAAGACTTTGTCCCTCATGCTGTTGCTAAGAGCTACAAATTGAAAATTATATATGTGCATAAACCAAAATAGCTACCCTAAAGTACTTGCCAATTAACCCTCTGAGGTTCTGCCATCAACATTACCATACTACTATTATTTGTCTGTCCAGCCAAGGAGGAATGTTTGCTCTGACTGACAAGTATACAGATGAAATGACAATCCAAATCCATCTTCACAGAAACCAGGACATTTTGCTCAAACACAGGACTACAACTATCACCACATCACCACCCCCTTAATTTTCACCAACACTGGGGGGGGAAGAAGGGAAAGTGACTAAATGGGACCCCAAGAAGACACTGGAGAGCAATAGCATCCATATATTGAGCCATCAGATGGGAAAGACTGTTGAAAAGTGGCCTAAATCAATCTGAACCCTTGTAAACGAATTCTTGGAGCAGAACATTTGGTAAAAGGCATTATTCCGGGGAGTAAAGAGGTGAAGGAAATCCTGTCTGCATGAAGTCAGCTTTTCCCATGGTTGGCACCGTTTTTGTTTTGCTTTAATGAAACTGGGTGTACTGGACTATTGTACGTATTATGACAGTGGGCGCTGGGAAACAGCTTAACAGTTCTCACTACAGTTTCTATGACCTCTAAGCATGGTGAAGTGTTGGCTAACCCTAATTGCCACATTTGATTCTTCAGTAAAGCCAGTACGTATTATGATGCTGGAGGAGGACCAGTGGCATACAATTTAAGTATTAGCTGTAAGATGCAGTGATCATGTTCATCACCACCTAACTTCCTAACATCATTAATTCAGGCCGGCCACGGGAGCCCTAAACTGGTGTATGCAGTGTTCCAGCAGCTTCATTTCAAAGCAAAGTATTTTAGACATCCTTAAACATTTTTTTACATTAGATTATTCAACCAGAGGTAGTGCCTTGAATCCCTCAATGGTGGGTGCATAATGTGCGAAAGTGAGAAATACCTCTCGTTGCAATGGGTGAGTCTCTGCAGTGTCAGGATATAAATGCTCTTTTCACTCTACAGGCTAGAATAGCTTTTCAACGTAGAAGAAGCCTACCTTTAATAAAAAGTCAAGTTTCCCACATGCCAGGCCAGTAGAACGCTACGTACTTTATCCCTGTACTGTTATATAACATAATTATAACATATTGATAATAACACATTTTTATAATAGACTGCAAAGTTTAATTTCATAAAACATGTTTGTTTCTGTCTATAAAACCTGGCCGGTAGTTAAACCAGTTCTGACATGCAATGTCCTTCTCCAGTAATAGTGATTAATTATTCAGAGGTGTGAAAAGCCCTACTTGGGAGGGAGAAGACAATCTGATTTGCCTTAGTGGCAGGAAAGCAGGAAGCAGCTGATTACAGGCCTGGATATTTAGCATGTAGAGAATTAACAATGGCCTTGCGAGAGGTGGGCCCTGCTAGTGGGCTGTTCCCAGACAACCTGTTTCTGCTAAGTGTAGGAAGGAACTTGACATTTGGTTTTCAACGAGAGTTCCCTCATCTGAGTCAGACAGCTGTTGGGTTGTCATTCTATGGTCCACACACTTGCCATGAGTTTTTTACTTTTTGAAAGACAACCAGAAGAAGGATTCCTGGGATTGTATACCATAAAGTGTCAAGAAGCACTGCAAAACTAGGCTGATTTTTGACTGGGAGTTTTCTTATGATTTGATTAAAAGTTGTCACCAATAACAGGTAAGTATGCCCTATATATCAGTCTTTCCTTGACTAGCTAATCCGAACACAACTGAACAGGAAGAAGAACACAAGTGGAAGACCTGTTCTATCTGCTATGGAAAGACTGAGGACAGAATACTAGTTCACCCATATTGCACCGATTTGAAATTGCTCCAAAGGGCTAGTAGACCTGTGGGCACTGGTACTCATAATGAAGTCCTGGTTGGAGTGAGTAGTTGAGGGTTCCTCCCACTGCTGACTTATGGCTTGCACACTAGAGCCACTCTGGGGGTTTGTGAATGAGCTGGAGGATGTTATGTGAATTTGTAGAGCATGGCTAATCACCCGTGAGGGTATCCAGGAGCTAAGTTGAGCAGGCCTGATGGGGGAAGAGGAGATCATGCCTGTTTCATCTGGAAGATCCATGTATTGAGTTTCCTTCAGAGGTCCATGAGGGAAGGGGAGGCTTTGATGAGTATCAGGAGTCAGTTCCAGGTCTTGGCTGTGAGATATGAGAACGAGCATCCTCTGTTTTTGGTCTTTTTCATTCGAGGGAGGTGAGCTCCTGCCTGGGATACAGATCAAAGGTGTCTGGTGGGTTGGTAGAAGTTGAGGCAGTGGTTGAGGAAAGCTGGACCGGTTTTGTGGAGAGCTTTGTCGGCGTGGATGAGTAACTTAAACTTACATCTTTCCTGGACTGAGAGCCAGTGGAGATTGTTGGAGTGTGGAGAGATGTGGGTTTTTTATGGGATGTTCAGGATGAGTCTGGCGGCGGCGCTCTAGGTGGTTTAGAGTCGACATAGGATATGGGCTGGGATTCCGACAATGAGGGCATTTCTGAAATCAATCTGCTTGTGATAAGAACCTGGATGACCATGTGTCTAGTGTTCAGTGGGATCCACTTGACCATCTTTTGTAGCATTCACAGGATGTGGAAGCATGATGAGGAGACAGCGTTGATCTGTTTTCTCATGGAGTGGCAGGTGTCCAGGATGATCCCATGGTTCTTGGTATGGTCCACTGGGGTATTTGTGGGGGCCAAGTACTAATGGCCTCCTAGAGGTGTTTCAACCTCGAGAAATTGGAACTGTAGGCTGCAGTTACTCAGAAGTGCACCAGGACGATTGGAATCTTTTATGTGTAGCAGCCTGAAAGGTAACATGCTCAGCACCTTCTTTCACAGCCTCTTTAAGGCAGAAGAACAAGCTGGTAATTTATTGCTGTTTTCATTTGGGTGTGAGAATGTCTCTCAGTGACCACTTTTAATAATTTGCATAGACTAACTTTGACTTTTAAAACTCCATTCACAGTTTTTCCTGGTTTAATCATTAGATTTAATCTCCTTTCACTATATTGGTACTGGAATTTAGGTTTTGTTTTATGACTTCAATATTAGCTTTGTGCTGCTAAACATGCAGTTCTCATTTCTCTAGGGAAAGCCTGCTGCTTTGTTTCATTCCTACCAAGAATTTAAATCAGATTTTATCAGTGATTGTGGAAGTAGTTTACTAAATTTGTCAGAGCCCATACCTGGTCATACCACCATTTATTATTTTAGAATCTCACCCTGTTTATATCATCTGCAGCCACAATATTCATGCCCTGACTGTGACAGGACATACTGCATTAAGTTTCATACATTTAAAATATTTGAGTTTCGATGATAAAAGATATCAGCAGTGTGTTGCGACCTTTAGGTTAAGATGTGAAGTAGTCACTACCTGACAATTGCCAGTAACTCAATGTCTTTCGTAGATAGCCTTGGGCTTAGTGAAACTGATCAGACGTGAATCGCCCACTTTTTAATTTTTAGCAATTCGAGATTTAACCAAGGCTTGATTTTTTCAGTGATTCGAAATAGACTATAAAAGGTCAATCTGCTACAGCTTGTAATCAGAGTATTTATGGAGGAGGTCAGTGTGATATGCAGATTTTCAAAGTGGGACTAGATGCATACTAGCTAGGTTCATTGTGAGGCAAGTGAGAAGGCCATGGGCCGCTTCTTCCCATTCATCTCCGGTCTATAGAACTTTGTAGTAGCCTGAGAGGAAGAGTGGTTAACAATTTAAATCTCAAAGTACAGTGTGATCATTAGGATTACACAATACAAGTCTCAGTCAATAACTTGTAATCAAAAAGGTTTATTACAAATCCAAACCCAGAATAATATATATTAATGTCAAAAACATAATATAAAAGTATAAAATAACCAAAGGGAGACCAAAGTGTCTTACAATATTGGTCCTCAACAGCAAATAAGCATATAAGGATTTCCATAGTGGCATTACAAAAATAAGAAAAAGGATTTGATGATTCGGCAAGTGATTTCAATCCTTCTTCCCATACATGGAAAAGATTTGCAACATCTACTAAACCCTACACTAAGCTTAGAGTATGGAAAACCCTATTGAATCAAGGTAGCAAGAAAGGTGTCAGCCTCAGATCCTCTGTAGGAGTTGTATATTGAAAGAATCATGTATAGCATGAAGCCACACAATAAGAGATGTCAAGAGGTCTGTACCTCTCCAAATCTAAAGGGAATCTAACTAAACTCACGGTGGGTTCACTAATTAAATGCACAAAAAACATTCGAGAAAACATGACCTTATTCACATCGTAAATTTGTTCTTCATTAAAATCATTTGACCTTGCCAGCTCTTTCTCGCCTCACTATCTCTGAAATACAATGTGCTTTTCACTAACTGACAAATGTCTTTGGTCTGCACCTGCAAAGAAGGCTAACATACAGAAAAACAACTTTCAGGTTAGTAATACCTGTCTCAACTGTAAGCTTAGAGCTCACAATCACGCTAGCTTAACATTTCTCTTAAAAGCACATTAGTTCTACAACCTACATATAATCCGATACATCAAATCTTTAATAATGAAACAAGCTATATCATGCTGTACTTTTATTTTTTATTTATTTATTTATTTATTTGTTGTCCTCATTTGCCTGGCCCTCCTCTTATTCAGCCTCCAGCTGCCTTGCGCGTATTAAATCAAAGTGCAAAGTTTCCACTGCACCTGAAAACACGATTGGTGAGAATCGGCAGGAGATGGCCCGAAGAGAAAAACGGGTAATGACTCCAAACTTGATGTTTAGTCAGTTGAACTAGCCTTCGGAACCAATTGAGGGGGCCTAGTTCTTGGAGTTCTAAGCTGTACTTTTATATGTTACAGCAAACAAATGATGGACGGAATGCTGACAATGCAAACAATCCCCCCCAGTCAAAAGATCTGGGTTAAATCCATCGTTCTTCTGCCGACTACGCCACCCCAGTTTGGACCCAGTCATATACAAATCAGTCTTGACCCTGTGCTTCATGGGAATTCCCAACTCAGACTGTCCAAGGCCTTCTCTATATCTAATGCCATAAAAGCTGCTGTACCTTTGTCTACAAACTCTTCATTTCTAAGTGAAAGGAGTATACAGATATTTAGCAAAGTACTGCACCCAGGAATAAATTCCGTTTGATCCATGTGAAGTAAAGTAGACAGGTGGGGCAAGAGATGAGATACCAGAATTCTACTAGTATTTTTTAATCCACATTAAGCATGGACAAAGGCAGACAAGCTCTTACATCCATTGGAGGGCGACCTGGCTTCAATAATGGGTTAACCAAAGTTTCATATGTGGATACAGGAAGACGGCTCAATTTGCTGGCTGTAGGGTAGAGTTCTACTAATTTTGTAGCCAAAATGTTTCCATAAGTGGCAAAGAACTCCTCAGGCACTAGGAACTTCACAGCAAACCATATTTTTAATGGCATTGCTTATTTCCTCAATTGTAATTTCTCTTTATAACTCATCTGCATTTACTTGTGAGAGCACTCAAAGCTGACCCAGTGACAGGAAGTCTTCAATGGCCTGAGGATGTATCTTTTGTGATGGGGTATAGAGGGATGCATAACATTCCCAGAATCTAGTATTAATGGCAGATAGACTATATAAAGGTGCACCTGAGTCTGATTCGAGCTCTGAAATCATGGATCCCCTATTTTTCAGTTTGACAAACCACACTAATAAGATGCCTGCTTTGTTATGCTCCACATGTGCATGAGTCAGATACTCCCTGTAATCAAAACAGTGGAGCCTCTCAACTTAAGATGCCAGTAATTCCTTTGCCTCAGTCAATCGGTGCTTAAGGGTGGGATTCACCAGCCTCTGCCGCTCTAGGTCCTGCAATGCCCTTTCCTGGTATTCAGCCTCATCTACTGGCATACGTTGAAACCCAACCACTTCCACAATACAGCAACCTCTGATCACAGATTTTTAACAAATCTTTTTTATTGAACATGTAACGCTTGCAGTATACAGTACAATATTTCAGGCAGTTGATGATACAAACATCAAAGCATACATTTTGAGTATTTTGGTCCATTAGAGCGTCAGACTTATCGAACCTAGCAATTCTGACATCTGATATTGTAACATCACATTCACAATCTGGTATCATGCCAGCTGTCTTCCCTCCCTACCCCTCCCAACTTTACAGACCCCTTTATGTCTCCCGTTGGTGCCATATTTTCTCCAATTGTTTGGGACAATCCCGGCTCTCATATACAACCTTCTCAGCGGCACAACACCAGTCAAGGTTGGTCTTCCACTGATCCACCTTCGGTGAGAGGGTGGCTCCCCACACCCTGGCAATGCTTCTCCTAGCCACCATTGCTGCCACCATTAACCAGATGTTTTGGTATTTCAGCCATATTTGTTCCCCGTTACACACTGTATGTGCCACCTGGCGTCTATAGGGATGTCTTGACCCACGACCAGAGACGTCACATGTATTACTTTCCCCCAATATTGTTGTATAAGTGGGCACTCCCAAATAATGTGGAAAAAGGTACCCCTGCGGCCACAGCCCCTCATGCAGCTATCCGCCCAAGTTTGTGCATATGTGCACTCATGGAGTAAGATCTATGTAGAATTCTTAACTGTACTAATCTGAATTGCGCTCTGACAGCCACTTCTCTTGGACTTTGTATGGCCTCTATCCAGTCATCATTTTCCAATAGCCCCATATCAGTCTCCCAGGCCTCCCGGACCGCCCCTAGAGGATCAGGTGAGTTGTTAACGATCTTCCTATATGTGTTGGATAGTGCATTTTCTGGGATTGGATCCAGTAAAAGTTGGTCTTTTAAGGGGCTATATTCCCGAATGTCCGATCACAGTTTTAAACTCATCTCAATCAATCAAAGGTGAAGATTAGAACCAGCATTAACTGCAAAATAGTCCCCAATGGCCTCACCAATGTTTTTTTGAAAAACTGGGTCATCCAATGACTTTACCCGTAGTCACCAATAAGGGATGCATGCGTGCTCACACTTCCAATTCAGATGTAGCAACACTGGGTTATGATATGAAATTGAAAGGCATAAATATCCTACATCATGTAGGGTTAGAAGCACAGGCTCCCCATGCCCAGGACCAGAAGCAAGGGACTCCCCATCCAAACTAGTTGGAAACCGTCCAACTTAAGTGCATGCATGATAAGCACAGCAACAATTTGGGTATGGGCGCCTACCACAACACACCATCTCTGCAAGAAACATACAATATAATCCCCACAAAATTAGGCCACGCATGATATAGTCACCTAATATTTTAACCCTGTTAGACAAATGAACCAGCACTACAACATTCTTTGCTAATATAGAACTAATATTCATGCATAGCAGATAGGAGAGCTTTTAAATCATCTAATCCGAAGTCCCTGGAGTAATCTTTGGCAAGGATTGAGATGATCCCAAAGACAAGACTGATGCTTGGTCAGAGTCTGAATCATGCAGTTCTCCATCCTCATTGACAGACAGCGGAGCAGATCTCCCTTTAATTAAGGCAGCCAAGCTTCCACCACATGCAGGTGCTCATAACACACATCTGCAACTGTGACGGAGCAGTTGTTCATGTGCCCATTGATTTCCTGAGGGGCAGTCGGCAGCCTCGGTGCCCTTTTTTCAGGGCAAGATCTTCTTTCCATTGAGGAAGTTGATCTATCCATTCGCACCTCCCAAGGTCACCCTCAATCTAGCTGGGAATAGCAAAGCCTACGTGCTGCCCAGTAGACAAAGACATTTCTTGCCATCCACAAAGGAGGCCCTTTTCTTCTGTATCTCAAGTGTGTAATCAGGGCAGGACATTCTTCTGGAATTCTGAAGCATAATGCCTCCTCTAAGTCTGGCCTGAGACAGAATATGAATAAAGAACACAAAGGGAACCCTGACCCTAATCAAAGGATACTGGGGAACAACCCAAGTCAATAATAAGAACAACATGAACGGGAAGTTCCCATTACTCTGAAAGGAAGTAAATCACAATATAGACAATTGCCCACAGAGACAGCTGCTGATATCAAATCATTTTATTTTCATATACAAACATTTTATTATTTCATTACTTAAGGGGATCTATAGATATCCAGGATTAATGTAGCATCAGCCCAGAACAGCAAAAGAACAGTAAAAACATTGTTATATACAAAAGTCACTCATACCGTCAGACATACTCACATCTAAAAGTCACCACATACATCAGAAATACTATAAACTACAACCACATTCTCAAACAGCAAGCAGAAAAAAGCGCCGACGCGCGTTTCGGAACAAGTGCCACCATAGGGGATTCCTTCATCAGGGGGCAAGACACTCATTTATATATGGCCATCATGGTCCTTCAGTCTGTCAAAAGGGATGAGGTTTTAGCTTAATTCAAACGTTTCTGGGCATAAAGCAGCTTATTACAGCATATCACCAAACATAAGAATACAAGGTCTCCTGAACCAACTCTCGTCAATTTTCCTGCCAGAAGGAACAGCAATGTCTGTGCCTTGAAAACCGGAGAAAGCAGGTAACTAAGAAGTTAACCGTTTACAGGGCAGAGGAAAAATGAACGGACCCTGGGGACTTTATTATCAAATCGACACGATTGCAGCCAAAAGGCGGAATTGCATTAATCACCAAAGTCGGGAATTTAAAACACGTGTCTGGAGAGAAACACTCTAGGTTCTCACTTGTCAAAGTACGTGTGAGGCAGACCGAATACAGCAACATCCGCTGAGCCTGGCCAGGTAGGGGCAGGATTTACACTTTAGATGTATTTTTTGTCAACGTGTGGCGAATCTCTCATAAGTCTCTCTGACCGGGAAACCCTCAGACAGAATATGTTCTCTGTCCTTATATTTCAAAGGTTTCTCCAACACTGGACGGGGGACCGCTCCAGGCAGCGGGGTTCGCCAGGGGACATGATGAGCAAGTTCTAAGGCGTAAGAGGACGACAAGCCCAGTTGTTTCTGAAAAGGAAAAATGTTAACAATACATACACATATATGTCAAACCCACAATGGATGCACTTCTATACCTTCGGTGCTCCATATCTGTTGGAAAATGAGGCAGCATCTGTGAGGCCTGCACAAATAACATGACTACATTTGTCCTTCACTGGGAACTAAACACCCAACTGTAGTGCCTGACTCTCAGAGGGTAGCACTGCAAAGCAGTCTGAGACTTATTCAAGGGAGGTGGTGTGGGTTAGTAATCGCCATTTGCAGATGCGCAGAAATAACACTTAATAATTGATTGTCCAGTCTATACTTTGCTTTATAAAAGTAAACACACACACACTACTCAGTACTATGCACAAGTTACAAATATACATAAGCTGTTGGAATTACTTTGTGACATTGCGTAACATCTCCACCCCTCCTGCAGGGGGGTGGGGTCTAGTACCATAACTCCCATGTATGCACATCATCTTGTCCCCAATGCAGGTAGTTAAACATAACCTGGAGTGAGGGCCCTGCGCACTGGCACCATCTCTGTGGGGACCCACCCCATTATCTCAACAAGCATTTAAAATAGGTGACCCTCCGGAGGAGCTTAGCGCGCACCCAAGATGGTCGCGTGAGCTCAGGGCTCCCGGACCTCCGCCACCTCCACCGACTATCCTGTACCCTATCCTGACTTAGAGGACCGGTTATTATTGGCACGGCCCTGCTGATCGTTTATCCGTTTTCGGACTTCGATTCGGACTTCGGGAGCCGAAGATATGGACTCTCGAACTTTTCCGGCATGCTCCATGGTGCTGCCCCGGGCTCAGTTTCTCTGCCAGCCGGACAGTAATTGAATAACAACGGATCATGCGAGCCTCCCTTGCCCGGTCGTCTACTTTCAGTTTCGTTTCTTGTGCTTAGACCTATCTGACTTTGTCTTGCTCTCCCTGGCTTGCTGCTTTCGACCTACCCACGCCTCAACAACTGGCGACTCGGCCTCCTGTTACTCTTCACCTGGTGATAGGTCCTCATCTTATTTTCCACATTGCAGCGGGCGCATCGAGTCTAGCTATTTTTACTAGGTCTCAAACTACCCTTCGGGCGCATGAACTAAAATGGCCGCCAAGCCTGAGGGTGAGAAACGCAAGACCAGACCGGCAATGCGAGGGGGCTCCGTGCAATCAAATGTCATGGACAGGTACACCCTCGCTAAGGGCTCTCCGGGCGGATCGACTAAATCCCCGGCCAACGTTGGAGAAGAATCCCCGATGGATGAAGATCTGTCGTTGAGGGACGTCATGGGCGCCATTGCCGGGATGAAGGCCACACTGGGTCAACAGTTTGATGCCCTGGCTCACAAGTTGGATACGGTCGCTATCGACGTTACCCTGATCAGGGCTGATCTTGCGAAAACCAATGAAAGGGTCAACTCCCTCGATCTAAAGACGTCTAGCCTTGTTACTGACGTCGCCGATTTACAGGCAGAGGTCGGTAATTTGCGCGCCGCCCGTGACTATCTCACTCGACGCTTGGACGATTTTGAGGGCCGAGCAAGACGGAACAACGTCCATTTGGTTGGTGTCCCGGAGACATCGGCAGCATCCTCGGTGGACCTGCTGGTGGAAGATCTGGTCCTGAATCACCTAGCACCCAAGGGCCTCAGCAAGTTTTTTGCTGTAGAACGTGCACACAGGATCCCGGGTGGCCCGCCTAAGCAGGGAGTCACTCCGCGTCCCATCATTGCTCGTATCTTTAACTTTCGGGACAGGGATGCGATCCTGCAAGCGTCACACCTATCTGGTCCTATGGCTTATGAGAACACTACAGTCAGCTTCTACCCGGACTTTACCCAGCAGGTTCAGAAACAGCGCCTAGGGTTCCAGGGGGTGAAAAAGAGGCTGAGGACTAGAGACATGAAATATGCTATGCTTTTCCCGGCCCGGCTACGTGTGGTGTACAATGAACGAACATTTTTCTTTGATCATCCAGGGGCGGCAAGTGACTGGCTGGACACGCTGCCTCCGGGACCAGATCATTCTGCACACTCTGGACACTCCGGTGGAGCGGGGGGCGGCCCGGTGGAGCAGGAATAGGGGGCGGGATCGGCTCCCGGTCCGTCGTATTGATTTTCGGCTGTGGTCTGGTGATATACTACTATTGCTTGCTAATGTGCTATCTTATTGGGGTGTGAGCGGGGGGGGTGGGTGAGTCTTCCTCCTCTGGGGTTCTTCTCGTAGAATAGTTGTATGTTAGGGTGACAGGCACACTGCAAGTTGGGGTGGCTTTTGAGTCTTACACAGGGGTGCGGGTGGGGGGTGTGTTGTACGGGGTCTCTTGGGGTTTGGGGGGTTATGGTTTACGTTTCACTGTTTTCTTCAAGGCACAGTATCGATGATCTCCTGCTGTACAGTGTCGCATCGGGTCTGGGGTGGGGATGGGGTTGATCTTTGGGATGGGGGTAGGCGACTTAATTTACTGTGTTGGAACGTTAATGGGTTGGGGGATAGGATCAAGCGGGGCGGGGTGTTGCAGTTGTTGCGACGTTTGTCCCCTGATGTGGTTTTGCTTCAGGAGACGCACTTGCTCGGCAATACGTGCCATGCCATGACTAGGCGTGGCTATCGTCTCATGGCGCACTCAGGTTTCACTTCTGGCTCCAGGGGGGTGGGCATTTTGGTTCGGACCTCCCTCCCTCTTGCTGTTGACGACATCATCCTTGATGATAGGGGACGGTACGCCGCCATTGTGGGGCGCTGGGAGGGGAGGGTTATTACCCTGCTCTCCGTATATGTACCGCCGGGTCCCCAGACTACTACTTATGCGGATCTGGGAAGAGTGATCTTGGGAGTCCCCGAGGGTCTGCTTGTAGTGGGCGGGGATTTCAACTCTGTAGTGTCGGGGATGTGTGATCGCTACCCCCCCGTGAAATTGCGAAGTCACAATCCTGGTTGGGGGACTTCCTGGAGGCTCTAGGGCTGCTGGCTGCTGGCGCCTGCTTCATCCTGGACGCTTGCAGTATACCTTTCACTCTGGGGCCCACTGCAGTCTTTCGAGACTTGATTATGTGCTGATGCCCTCCTCCCAGGCCTCCTCCATAAGGGAGGTGAAGCATCTAGCTAGGGGTATCTCGGACCATTCCCCACTCTGGTTGGTAGTGGACGCTCACTTGGGGTCGGAGGGTAGAGTGGCCCCGATAAACCCCTGGTATCTCCGCGATCCCAAGGTCAGGGCGGAACTCATTAAAACGATTGACCAATACTTTGCTGAAAACGTGGGTTCTGTGTCCTCCTCTGTCACGTTGTGGGAAGCGTATAAAACTGTTATTCGGGGACAGGCCCTCTCCTTGATTGGCGATGTTAAGAGATGTAGGCGGGAGAAGGTTGTCCGACTTGAGCATGATATTACTGTTCTTGAGGGGGAGTTGGAGTCCGTGGTCACCCCGGAGAGGCTGCACCTTTTGGGTCTAAAACAACTCGAGTACAGGGCGATGGTGACAGATGCGGCGAAGGAGATGAGCATAGAACAGCAGGGACATTTGTATGATGTGGGGGATAAGGTGGGGAAATTGCTCGCTTGGCTGGATAAGAGAGAATGTGCGAGTCGAGTGGTCCCTGTGATTATGGATGTGAATGACGTGAGTATCACCGACCCTGCTGATATTGTTGAATGTTTCGCTGACTATTTCAGGGAAGTGGACTCCCCTGTATCTGATAGACCTGAGCAGGACTCCCACTTGCTCCTGCGCAATATCTCGCTGCCACGTTTGTCCGACCCTGAAAGGGATCTCCTAGAGGCTCTGCCTACAGTTGATGAGGTCGCGACCGCCATCCGCTCGGTGCGCTCGGGGAAGGCCTCGGGCCCTAATGGACTCCCTATAGAGCTTTACGAGCTCCGTCCAGATGTGATAGCACCGTATCTGCGGTCGATGTTTTTAGAATCACTGGAGGTAGGCTCCCTCCCTCCTGATCAAAGATTGGCTTCCATAGTGGTGATTCACAAGGACGGCAAGCCACGTGACCGCTGCGCCTCCTTTAGGCCCATATCATTGATTAACGCTGAACCGAAGATCCTGGCCAAAGTGCTTGCTAACCGCTTGGTCACTGTCATAAGCGATCTGGTTCATCCGGACCAATCCGGATTCATACCCCATCGCAACACGGCACTGAATCTCCGGCGCTTGCATGGAGTCCCCGCGCGGGCGGCGACTCTGCGAGAACCGGCCGTCTTGGCGTCTCTAGACGCCACCATGGCGTTTGATACGTTGGAGTGGCCATATCTTTGGGCGGTTCTCTCTAAATTCGGCTTCGGCCCTACCTTCATTGACTGGGTGAAACTGCTCTACACTGACCCCTTGGCCCAAGTGGTGGTGAACGGTCGTGTCTCAGCCTCCTTTGCTCTCGGAAGGGGAACGCGCCAGGGCTGCCCCTTGTCTCCTCTCTTGTTTGCCCTTGCTTTGGAGCCACTGGCGGCCTGGGAACCGTCCTTGAGGGGCATTAGATGGAATCCGGAGTTTGAAGATCACGTATCCTTATACGCAGATGACATACTCCTGTATCTAACGTCGCCTCGGAAATCGTTGATTGTCCTTTTTGACGTCTTGACTTCTTTCCGTACAAATTCCGGTCTTGTCATTAACTGGTCGAAGTCTTGCGTCTATGTTCTCTACGTTGAGGCTCCTCTCCTGCCTCGTGGATGTCCTATCTCGGTGGTGCGGGAGGGCTTTAAGTACTTGGGGATTTTAATCACCTTGGACCCTGTGCTTCGCTATGAACGCAATTTGTTGCCCCCTCTCCAGCGCCTCCGTGCTGATGTGACTGCGTGGGGTAGGCTCCCTCTCTCTCCTCTGGGACGGGCGGCGTTGTTTAAGATGATGTCGCTCCCCCCGTTCCTTTATGCGCTGCAAAATACACTTGATATTGTGCCTGCCCGCTACTTCCGTGAGATTGAAAGCCTACAGAGACAGTTGATATGGGGGGGCCGTTCTCGTATCGCTCTTGCGAAGCTGACGCTCCCGTGGTACGACGGGGGTATTGAGCTCCCGGACATCCGCCGCTACTATTGGGCCTCTCAGCTGGGGGCCATCAATCACGGCACTTACGGTCCTTTGCCGAACCCGGCGTTTGAGATGGATAGATGGCTGCTACCCGGTGGAGACTATAACAGGGCTCTGTACGCGAGATCTGTTGGCAAATCTCTCACGGGCCCCACTAGGACGGCAGTACAGGTGTGGTATTGCGCTACAGCGGCCCTGGGCTGGGCTGATAAGCCGACTCGTGCTACCCCGCTTTATGCGTCGGAAAAACTTGGATCCCTCTGGAAATCGAAGGGTTTCGATAACTGGGATGTGATCGGTATCAGCAGCGTGAATGATGTGGTGGATCAAGGGTGGAATCAAGACGTTTGAGGAGCTGAAAGTGGAGTATGACTTGACTGATAGAGAATCCTTTCGGTATGCGCAAATCCGACATGCGGTTTTGTCCGTCTTTCCCCTGGGCTCGGATATTCCGGAGGTGTCCCCGCTTGAAGATCGGATACTGGATGGGCATGTCCCTGATAGCACGATCTCGCTAATTTACAAAAAGTTGATCAATACCAGATCTGAGAGTGATCCCCCGATATAGTCTTTGATCGAGAGACTGATTATCTAGTCTCTCTTGATGTTGAGTCCCTGTATACCTCCATTCCCCAGGATGCGACCTTGGATACCATCCGATCCATCCTGGGGGAATCGGAATTAGACTCCATCACCCCAGTGCCGTTCATTATGGCTTTGGCTACCATAGCCATGAAAGAAAACTTTTTCATGTACGAGGACCAGATATACCATCAAGTCTCTGGGACCAGCATGAGCAGTATTTTTGCCCCTTCCCTGGCGAACCTATACGTCCATGAGTTCGAACAAACCACAGTATTGCACCCCACCAACCCCTTTTTTCCATCTATAATTTGGTGGAAAAGATACATCGATGACATTCTGATGGTTTGGAGAGGGACTAGTGAATCGGTCCTACTGTTTCACCAATGGCTCAACAGTCAGAATAACTATCTCCGCTTTACTATTGAAATGAGTAAAGAGAGACTTCCTTTCTTGGACCTCTCGATTTATAGCACCACGAATGGGTTGGAGAGTGAACTATACCGAAAGCCTATGGCAAGGAATTCCCTTCTCCTGTACGAAAGTCAACACCCCAAGTCACTGAGGGATAATCTGCCCTTTGGACAGTTTCTTCGAGTTCATCGGAACTGTTCTACCCCAGAAACTTTTAAACGTCATGCAGATGATCTATCCAAGCAGTTGAGTGAGAGACATTACCATAAAAAACTGGTCCAGCGCTCATATAAACGAGCAGCAAATAACCATCGTGCTGCTCTACTTGAACCCCGTGTAGAGAAACCACCATTGGATCGGTTAACATTAGTGAGTACATTTAACACTAAATCAAACTATGTTCAGAAAGTGATCAAAAAACATTG
Organism: Lissotriton helveticus; assembly: GCF_964261635.1. Classification (NCBI taxonomy): domain Eukaryota; kingdom Metazoa; phylum Chordata; class Amphibia; order Caudata; family Salamandridae; genus Lissotriton; species Lissotriton helveticus. The sequence goes on from NC_136068.1 coordinate 1,230,020,306, forward strand.
GAAAATTCTGAACAGTGGTAAAGAAAAAATTGCATTTCCACTCTTTGCCTTCAAACGCTCCACAAACTTGAGGGATCGTCTGGTACACACTCGCCCTAAAGTTACACCCAGGAGAGAGATAGGCACTCTATGGGATCTCCCTCCGGTGGTAGGTCACCATCCGTGTGGAGGTTGTTCTATTTGCCCTCTAACTACTAAAATCACTAGTGTGGACATTGGTACAGATCGGCCTTGGGAACTGCGGCAGTTTACAAACTGCAATAGTACCAACTTGATTTACCTCATCACTTGCACGTGCAATGAACGGTATGTGGGCATGACCACGAGGAAGGTGCGTGTGAGGATGCAGGAGCATAAAAGTACTTTTCGTTGTAAGAAAGACATCTCGAAACTCACCAAGCACTTCATCACACACAATCATGCGGAAACAGACTTTAAGTGGCATGTTTTGGAGAAACCGTATATTCCACCACATGTGAGTGATGTGTCTAGATACCTGTTCATTCGTGAACAAAAGTGGGTTTTCAAATTGGGGACAGACAGACAAGGATTGAACGATGACATTCCTTGGTTCAACTTGTCTTGCTATATTTGAATACAGGTGAGAGTGTGGTGACCGTCATGTGATGTATACCCGAAAGGGTTAATGAATGGTTATGACTAGACCTTTACATAGTAGTAACAAATCTACTATGCACATTCACTAAGCACACTAATTTTCCCTAGGCTCGCGATTAATCTGAGCCCTACCATCCAGTGGGAGGTGGCTTTATAAACTGTATTTTTGTCTTTGGTCTGAAGAATAAACCATAAATATCTATTCACTGTAATGTATGATCTTAGCCCAGGGTCTGTATCCAATTTGGGAATAGTTTTAGACACTCTTATTGCCCCTAGGCTCGCTACTAATCTGAGCCCTACCATCCAGTGGGAGGCGGCTTTATAAACAGTATTTTTGTGTTTGGTCTGAAGTATAAACCATAAATATCTATTCCCTGTAATGCATGATCTTAGCCCAGGGTCTGTATCTAATTTGGGAATAGGTTTAGACACTCCTATTGCCTGGGCGGGCTACATCCCGATAAAACTACCGATCGACGCAGGCTTGCGTCATCTGGTAGTTGCTGTTCGCTCCCAGGGAACGCTGCATGTACCGCTAGGCGGAAGTCACATGAAGAAACTACACCAAAAGGAGACGTGACGTCACGTTGTAGTTCCATACCGGTGAGTCTCGCGAGATCACGCGCGCGAGTCCGGCATTGAGTTATGGAACAACAACTTGTATTCTCCGGTTATTAATCGATTCCTGAGAATAGCGGGTGTGATAATTGAAGGTGACAGTTAAATATAAGTCATCCTAGCAGATCTGTTCAGCCCCTCACGCACAGGCGGCGATCGGGTCAGCCCCTCCCTCACAGGCACCGATTGGGTGTCTCTCTCACCATAACAGTGAAGTAGTCAGACTGAAGGAGTATCTGTGCCTCCCCCTGACTCAGTCACTGCCTGAGACAACGACGGACAGGTAGGAACCTAGTTCTACCGTTTTTTACAAGCTTCACACCAGGCATTTTTCATTCTGCTAGCTGATTGCTGGCTCTAAGTAGTTTAGAGCACTACTGTTCATTTAGCCTATAGTTGACAGGGGAATGGACAGAAGGTTGTATTTGTGAATCTTTTGATGTTTGTTAATGAGCTCCATACACAGAAGACCTTATGATTTCGTATTATGCACATCGCCAGAGCAGATTAATAGCTGATCCCTCGGTCTTTGGTATTTACGGAGTCGGTTTCTGTTATTGTAGAGCGGGGTCTCACATATCCTGAGCCAGGTCCAGGAAGAGGTGAGGTCCACTCCCCGGACACTCTGGGTGAGTAAAGAAGTTGCTTAATTTTTGAGAAACAATGTATTTTGTTTATAACGGACCAGGGTAGCTGATTGTGATCTACTTGTACGTTTGTCCTCCTCATACAGTATTTATCCAACCAGGTGCCGAAGAGAGGAGTTGATACAGTTGAAGGAAAACTATATCCTTTACTGGTTTTCACTTGTGTGTTTTTTTGTATAATTTTTTCACACCTTATTCACTTATAAGCAGTAGTATATTTATAGAACAGAGACCATGACGAAAGCCTGAGGAGTTAACCTATGGTGGCTGAAACATGTTGGTCTCCTCGCAGCTATTTGTGTGGACTGCGATGACGATACTACACTGTTCTTGTTTTTAATAGGGAAGGGGCTGACATTTATTAAAATTATTCCTGGTTAAGCTCCCTATCCTTTTTTAGATCACCTCTTATCTTTATTTGCACTGCACTTCCCATCACATCAACATCATGTGGTAGTACCGAGTGATTGTGGGTCGCTACCCCGAACTGGCTATCTGGGTATGCTGGTCTCAATGATCAAGAGACACAATACCCGATAAGGATTACCAAATGATAATATTGATTCATACAAGACCTTTGATGGGAATCCTCAACCAGGGGTGACTTACGTTTACTGGTTCTTCACATCTTGTGATCTGGTTCGTTAGTTTTACTATCATTGTACCCTTGTATTACTGACAAAGCAACTATGAGTATAGGATCACTCTTGGATTCCTAACTAGACCCCTAAGTTTGTTGTTGATTAGCAATACCAGAACCGACCTACTGAGTAACCTTCGAGAGGTATGGACTGGGGACGGTCTGGAACTCGATGACGAGGATTGGCAGGCTGCGATCTCTTCCCCGAAGGAAGTGTCTATCCCGGCGGGCCTCCGGTTTGTCCAGCTCAAAATTCTTCATAGGGTTTACGTGACTGGTCCGCGACTGGTGCGCATGGGATTCTCTGTGGATGGTCTGTGCAGGCGTGGTTGTGGTTTGGTGGGCACGTTTCTCCATATCATTTGGGAATGTCCTGTAGTGATGCGCTATTGGACTCGCGTGCACGAAGTTATAAGTGAGGTCACGGGTGTGCAATCGATGCCAGAGGCGAGACGGTGTCTGTTGAATGTCTGGGAGCCGAATGATTATGACCTGGCGCAGCTTCGATGGGTGACCTTGGGTAATATGATTGCCAAGAGAGACATTGCTCAGTTATGGGGTGCCCAGAGGCCGCCGACAGTTCTGGTGTGGAAACAAAACATGGACTGGTGCATGTTTAGGGAAAAGACAGTGTATGTCTCCCGTGGCACGCCCCGCAAATGGGGGAAAATCTGGAATCATTGGAACGCATACCGTGGTGATATATGTACTACCCCCCGTTCAGAATTGGACACTGACCCGTCATCCCCCCGGCCTGATGTTTCCTCCACGGGAATCTAGATGTCTTGCTTATTCCTGGTCTCCTCCCCCTCCCCAATCTCACCACATGTTTCTGGTATTTGATTTGAAAATGTACCCCCCTCCCCCGGCACCGAAATGACACATTTGTAATGTACTGCCTTGTTTTTTGTTTTCTTTTCTATGTTTTTTGTTATTTGAATTCAATAAAAAGATAAAAAAAAAAAATAGGTGACCCTGCCTTGGTGACACATAATCCTGACTGAACATTTCCTACTCACCATGAAGTATACACCTCTACATCCTAAGGGCTAGCAGTCTGGGTTCTTCACCTAAGCGCAGCAGCAAGAATACATGTTTACGCATCACTTTAGATTGACAGTACTCAGCACATTTGTGGATCATTAGAATGCATTGCCCCTAAAGGCATCACAGATGAAATCACAGGATTACGCATATACAGCCAGACACCCTATCAGGAATGTCTGGTAACATAACCCCACTTTGCTTATGACGTCACCTGTACACAGGTACTTTACATTACACATGTGACCTTCAGTCCCTCTGAAAGAAATAACATTATTAAATGCACTACAGGCGCAATTACACCTCTTCACCTCCAGGGGAGGCCCTTCTCCAGACATCCCCAACTCAGCCCTTCACTCCTTGATGCACTTCTGAAGACACCCTCAGCTGTAGAACAAAGGTTCCAAGCCCAGAAGTTGCTAAAATGCTGGCTGAGCCCTTGAGGGGTTATTCTTTTCAAGTCCCCATGAGACTTAGGGAGGGACTTCCAGTTTCGTGCTGGGGGAGACTGCGCTTTTCCAGCAGCTCCCCCTGCACCTTTGCTCCTGTGTGGTGGTGAACCCATTCACCAAGGGCCACCACAAGCAGAGAAAAATGCTGATTGCCCTGGCAGGCCGGTCCCGGGACTTTGTGCATGTTAGAATAGTGGCTCTCCCGCTGCTCCGGGGAGAGCCGCGATGTGGGCCTCTGGCTGCGTCGGCTGGCGGTTGGAGGGTCCATTCCCACCCGGACCCCCAGGTGAGAGAAACGGCTCAGGGAACCCACCCCCTGCCGCCTATGCCCATTTTCGGGGGCCAGGTCCCACCGGGCCCCTGGCCGCACCCTCCGTTCTTTTGGGGCCCGGTCCCACCCGGGACCCCCGCACGCCTTTTCGGTGGAGGGCAGCCCAGGGAGACCACCCTGGGCTCCACATCCCCATAGGGGAATAATGAAGTGAAAACAGTAAAACACACTGACTTTCCCTGGCATGTTTCTTCCCAGTATATAAAGCCTATTCATGTTACCACACCCATTCTGCATAAGTCTGGCCACACCAAGTGTATGTGCACCTGCTCTTTGGCTGCGCACGCTAGGAATCTCCCCTGTGCAGCCCCTACACATGTGCACACGCATGTACACATGTGTCCGCATGTAACCAGCCCGGTGTCCCTAACTCCAGCTGCTGCGCAGTGGCCTGGTCAAGCCAGGGGGACACCAGTAAAATCCCCATGCAGTCTCTTTCATCCCGAGTTCACTGTGGGTGAGTCCCAACTTATGAGGCTCCCCCACGGTAAAAGCTCAACAATTGGTGCTCAAAAAGCAAAATATCCTGGCGGCCCATAGTGTCAGAACCACCTTCTAACAATATCTCTTTAGTGTTATTGCGTTACACAAGTACATAAGGCCAAGTGTAAATATATATGTACATGGCCTAGCCAAAAGTAGAAGGAGTGAGCTTAAATTATGACACTGCACAAGCAAATGCAGGAATTGGGCCAGTTGTTAATGTAGTTACTTTATTTGTTTCGTGGCAATAACAATAAATAAAATGTTCAGACAAAATGGCGAATCAGCCCAGGCAACAGCTCTTTGTTTTTCCTTCCTAAATAAATCATCAGAGAGGAATATTGAACGTTTGAGCTAGATTGAAAACATAGTTTGCAATGCTACTTAATGAACATTGCTAGAATTAAGGTACTGAGAAAGGTTTATGATTTACCATTTGATTATTACTTGATTAATCACTTGTTGTTTAATTAGTTATTTGCGCTCCCCTGGATCGAGAGAAGAAACAGTTTGAGAGATTTCTGCACTGCTAGTGAGTGAGATAAGCAGGCAGAGTATGCAATCGTTATTTGGCACTGAGATAGCCATGCTGTTAGTTTGAGTGCGTTCTGCACTGATAAAGATGGAGGCAGGCAAGGTCTGTTGAATTGTAACAGCACTGAGGAACCAATTTACCTCCTTAGAGAATAAAACATCCATTCCGAAAAGTACATGTATTTTTAACAGAACAACACTACACTTTTTGAGAGCCTGAGACAGGCTCTGTCCATTCCCTTGCAGAGTCACATGAGTAACATCGGAAGTGTTACCTCCTGGGAGACAGTTAACAACACTTGATTCCCAGAGTCAGTTTACACTTGACAGGCGCACTCTGCCCTCCTAGAGAGACTGAGATGTCAGGCGGCGTTTCACCTATGGCGTGATGTGAGTAAAACCTCTAAGCATAGCCATCTGAGAGCCACAGAGAATGACATGTTGTGCCAACAGCACATTATTTTTGACAGCAGAACACTCCATTGCTGGAGAGATTGACTTCTCCTGTACACGTGCCCTAATTCTCCACTAATATGTCCTGGGCAGAGAAAGATTTGAAGTTGGTGTGTGGTAGTTGCAGCAATTCAATACAGGTGAGTATCAATTAGACTGTGGTGCTGTGCTGGCAACAAAGCATATACTCTGCAGGTCCATCACACTAGATTAGTGTGTGCAGAGGCTACTGACGCCAAGTCATTAAATGCACGCAGGCACAGCAGCTGTCTCAAACAACACGTCGTAGTCAGACCGAAAATGGCCTGTGGAAAGATTATCACAACTACCATCTTGTCCAGAGCTACACAGTAACTGTTGAAGTCAGATTATACCGGGCATGCCAGGGGACGGCCATAAGTCTACTGGTTCTGGGGCAGCAGAGTAGCCCTGCAGATGCCAGAAGGTCGGGGAATGAGTGTATTGGGGTTTGACATGCAGACTTCAAACCCAACCAGAAATTGAAGAGTTTGAGCCTGATCTTGATGATGATCAAGATTTTGACTATGGTCCTGCTCCTTTGGCTTGGAGGAAAGTCTTATTTCAGAACATCACGAGTGACAACGAGTTCAACCCAGTTGTCACAATGCTGGGAGAGATGGCTCAAAGAAGGCCGATAAACAATAAAACATTGTGTTTTAGACCTCTCCATAAACCAATAGCTACCATCACCACAGTGCCAGAAGGAAATATACAATGCTTGCTAGCACTGACATACTGATTATGTGGCCGGCTGACATACTGATTATGTGACGCTAAAACACCAACCCAGTGTCACAGAGGAGGAAAGTGACCTAAAAACTATGATTCATGACACATGCTGAGTGCCGAACTTGCTATAATGTCAGCAGCAGAGCTCCTACTTTGTCGAAATACATGGTATCAAATAGTTGAGAGCAGTGGCAAACCACTACAGAAAAAATGCCAGTAGGAGTAACATTGTGTACATGGTAATATATTAGTCATAGCAGCAGGTGAATATCAAAGTGGGAAAACATTACCCAAATCCCAGGGCAGTACAGTGCACCCGAGTATGGACATGTGAACTAGTAGTCGATGCACTGACTACCACATACCCGGGCACGTTTACTTTGATTGGCAGACATCTGGGGTCCAACACTAGCAAATAGACAGTGAATCGTGGTTAATCTCCGGTTATTCATCTGCAAGGGAGCTGACATTCGTGAGACACTGGTAGAAGTAGCATCACATTCACTTTCTACTTCTCAATTACATTTGGGTTTTGTGGAGTCTGTGTTTCGAATGAGATTGTTGCTTTTAGGCTTCTCAAGTCAGATAATTTACCTTCTTTTGCCTATGTCCTCTAATTTTGTGGTGACACAATTTGATAACCACTGCACATCTATCAGAGTGATGCATTATGTAGTTGACTAGATTTGTTCTGGTTTCAGCTAGTCATACACTCAGAAATGTGTTGTGCCTTTTAAGAGGTGTCATAAATGTTCATGCCATCAGGCAAACATATCCTATGCTCTCCAACATTCAGTTAGTATTGCAGACGCCGAGACACCATTTTTGGTATTCGTGCATTTTATACATTTCATTATCATTATCATGCTACACCACCAGAACAAGCCCTGTAGTAAGTGCCTACTCCTGCACTCATACCTGAGCACTGGATGAGTACACCTCACAACTCAGTGACAGTTCAGTAGCAACGCCTGTTGTATGGCCTGATATTTTTAGAAGGCTGGCAATGAAGTTAACTAAAATGCTTTAGCATTCAGAGTAGCAAAACACACAAGATGATGGACGGAATGTTGCACATTGGCAAAACATTCTCCCCCTGTCACAGATCTGGAATTAATCCATTGTTATCATGCCACCCCAGTTCAGACATGGCCATATGCAAATCAGTCTTGACCCTGTGCCTCATGGGAACAGTCCAGCCCGAACTGGCAAGCCATGTCTTCCCTGGACCGGAATCAAGCATTCTAGGTCCGGTTTATGGCTATCAGCCGTCATCAGCCAGGATAGCTTGACTCCAGTGGCATAATGAGCACGGGACCCACGTCCGGGCATACCCGTTCCCACATACGACGAACAGCAAAACACAAAAGATGATGGACGGAATGTTGCACATTGGCAAAAGATTCACCCCCAGTCACAGATCTGGGTTTAATCCATCATTATTTTGCTGACCGCGCCACCCCAGTTCAAGCATGGCCATATGCAAATCAGTCTTGACCCTGCGCCTAATGGGAACAGTCCAGCCGGAACTGCCAAGCCATGTCTTCACTGAGGTGCTGAACAGGAGTCTTCTGGAAAGTCAGAGATAGTGGAGCTGGTTAAAGGATGACTTCAGGATTTTTGTGAGGATGTACACAAAGTACATATGAAAAGCAATACTGAATTTCTCTTGGTATCATTCCTTGATACCGGCTTCCATTTCAAAGTCTCAACATTTGAAATTGTAGCTGGAAAAGTGTCACGTTCAGACCAAATTACATATGTAAGACTGCTCAGTAGAGGTTATGGGAAGAGGAGTTATTGGAAGAACTGAAGGAGGATGTGAGAAATTGGGTTTTTGGTTGTGGAGGGTGAAACCCTACTCAAGCAACAGCCACAACCCTTGTCAGGGTGAACCACAAAAAGTCACAAAATTAGTCTGTGCTTAATCCTCTAGTAGCTTGGAACAAAAGCAATCAGGCTTCATTTAGAGGCAATGTGCGAAGTATTTATGTAGCACTCCAACTGTAATACAGTGAAAACACAACAAAAAACAAAATTTCACAAAAAATTTGAAAAACTGATTACATTTTACTAAATTAATTGCAAAGCAACAACAAAAATCTAATCAGTAGAACCAGAGTTATGAGTCTTGAAAGATTTAGGTAAGTGTAGCGCCACAAAGCGCCACTCATGGTAATCTGGTTGTGCTAGACCTGGGGAAATCTCATGCCAACCGCGATGGAGCATGGGCTGGATACAGGGACCAGGTTAGTCCTGCTGAAAAAGTTACCTTCTTAAAGCCTGGTGCGAACAGTCCACTTCCTAGTGAAGGAGCCAGCGAGGATGGAAGACAGCGTCACGGATGGTCATTGCTGTAAAGCGAAGATCCTGTCATATGTCTCAGATGGTCATTGCTGGTGCTTCATATTGGCAGTCACTGCGGGCTGGTTGTCGCTGGCGGTCGCTGTAGCTGAAGTAATTGTGTACACTGGAGATTTGCATTGGTAGTCATCACAGGTGTCAAGATCTCAGTGCAACCAGGTCCATTTACAAAGAGCCCACACCTTCAGAACTTCTCGTTTGTCTTCAGAGGAGTTCACTCTGATACCAACCAAGGGCACAGGATCCGGGAAGGAGCCTCTTCGGGACTAGCAACTCATTCTTGCAGAGACCAGCAGGGCTCAGGCAGGTCTAGTTGCAAGTCCAGGAAGGCCCAGTTTCAGCAGGTCAGCTGATCAGTTGCAGGGAGGCCTCTGGAGCTTGTTGTGTCCCTGTAGCTCAGACAGGAAGTGAGCCAACTGACCCCTGGAGTCACTCTGGGAGCCTGGGATGAATGGTGTAGGTCCAGACATCCCTCTCAGGCAGCAGGGCAGGCTTCCAGTAGCAGGGCCTCCTTTCTCCCTAGTCTTCCACACGTCGGGAAGTGATCTGAAGGGTGGACCCAGGGTCCAATATAAATACCTGGTGTCAGCTTTGAAATGGGAAAAACGTATAGACTTACGCCCACTTCTGCTTCTGGAATTTCTTTCCTTCCCCAGCCCTGGCTCCAATAAACTAGTGTGAAGTCCTTTGTAAGTGCTTAGATACCCCCTTTGAAGTGCAAGTGTGATTGGTGACAGCTCCACCCCTCCCATCCTGACTAGATAGCCCATCCTGACAACACCTAGCCCCTTTTGTATCACTGTCTAGGAGAAATACACATAGGCCAACTACCATCTACAACTAGTCATATAACCCAGGATACAGGCTGTAGGCACCAAATGGTTTAGGACAAACTCATGCCAAATGTCCATATGTTGCATTTTCAAACCTGGGAGGTAAAATTCGACTTTGCCATTAAAAATTATTTTAAATTACAACTCTTTAGAGCATGACATTTCTACCTATTTCCAAACAAACGTTATTGCTTATTAAATGTAATAAGGTAACCCAATGTTATCCTATGGAACAGGTAGGCCTTGCAGTAATAAAAAAAAAACATGAGTGTTTTTCACTACCAGGACATGTCCAACTTTTAAAATACACTGTGCCCTGCCCTAAAGGCGGTTTAGGGCATACCTTATGGGTGGCGTATGTGTATGAAAAAGGAAGATGTAGGCCTGGCAAGAGGCTTATTATGTCAGCCTGAAATGGCAGTTCAAAACCCCACATAGGCTGCAATGGTAGGCCTGAAACATGTTTTGAAGGGCTACTCCAGTGGGTGGCACAATGAATGCTGCCGGCCCACTAGTAGCAATTAATTTACAGCCATAGTTGCATACAAGTACATTAACTGTGCCAATTGGGTGTAAGCCAAGTTTACCATGATTAGAGGAGTGAACACAAGCACTTTAGCCCTCGATAGCAGTGGAAAAGAGTGCAGAGTCCTAATGCCAACAAAAACAAATTCAGCAAAACTAGAGAAAGGAAGGCAAAATGTTTGGGGGAAACTATGGCAAGGATGTCAGGTCTAACAGAGGACATGCCACAGCTACTGATTAGCCATTAAATCATCCTGACAGTGCAGAATCTTAAATAGACTTTAGTGATGCCAGCTTCATTGTGCCTGGCGGCTTGCAAAGCCTTTCCATGTCTTATGCTGAGTAACATGGACACATACAATTAATTTGGTTAGTAGGTAAATAGGATCAAGACCTGGCGCTCACCACATTTATATGTACCAGTTACAAAATAGTCAAAACACATTTTTCCGTAGGCTATTGTCACTGCCCTGTTCAGCAACCTCACGTCTATCAACGGTCAGGCCAGATTACTGGTTAAAAATTGATTATTGGACTGTATAGTTGCAAAGAGGTGGAGAGCTGAGTGGAAAAAGGGTAGGGTGATGATGTACCCCCATCGTGTACTACACCTGGCATTGAGCCATTGTTGATGGTGCCTCATCATCAGAGATTTCTTTTGTTGAAGTTTAGACTGGGCGTGACCTACTTTCTAATGTCTGTCCCTTCTAATGGTTTCTCTGAGAAGGATCTGGATCGATGCCCATACAGTTACGCTCCAATCCAAATTGCACATGCTCTTTTTTGTGAGCTTTATAAAGAACAGAGAAAATGATTTTAAAGCCACTCTTAAAAATGTGAAATATCAGAAAGTGTTAAGAGGCTTTAGGGCATTTACAAATGCTCCAGATGAATCAAGTCTGCAGAACTGTATATAGATTTCTTGTTCATGTTATGAAAGGCAGGAAACTGGTGGGGATATGATGAATTTTATCAGGATCTTATTGAATTAAATGTTTTTATTAATAAGTCTATTGTTTAAAATTTGTACGGAAGCACTTTATTCGGATTTGTGTTTTAAGATGAATTTATTGAATATATTCCAGTGCGATGATTAGAAGTTTTAATTGTTTTATTGTATGCTTTTATGGTTCTTTTAAACCGAATAATGTATTGAAATGTGAATGTACCCACTGACCAGTCTGGAAGAGAAAATTGAACTCTTGTGCGTGCGTGTTCCTCCGGCTTTTTGAGGAGGGGTCGCCTTGAGGATGGGTTGTGAATCCCTGATCACCTGTTCATTGAGCACGTGGTGCTGTGACGCTCCACGGATTGTGGCCAGGCCTGCCCTGGTTTGTAATACTGCAGATGAACTGCCGTGGTGTCATGGGCTGATGTTGATGAGGGGTGGTGTTGTGGGTTCGGGGTGCTGACCTTGCCGGGTTGCCTAATCCCCACGGGTGGGGGCTGGCCCTGAGGGGGTGGTTCATCGTTAGAGGGGATAGTTGGGATCCATTGGTATGGTTGGCCTTGGGCTCTCTGTTTTAGGCCTGAGGCTCCCCATGCCGCGACAGATGCTTCAGAGTTCTGTGGAGCGTAGGGGTGGGGGGTTGGTTCCAGGGGTTGGAGTGTTGGGGAAGGGGTGTTGGGGGGGGGGCTGGGGGAGGGGATTGGGGTGGCCGGGGGGGAGTGCACGTGATTACTGAAGCTGTACCGTTCCTTGAAAGGAGTGTCTTGACCGGGTGCTGGGGTCATTGGGATCATTTCCACCTTGACTATGGCTGATCTACCGTCTGCGGGACTCCCTAGGGAGTCAATGAGAATATTAAGCTGGAATGTCAGGGGAATGCTGGATAAAATTAAGAGGGGAGCGGTCCTGCGTTGGGGTAAGCGGGAGGCTGCCGATGTCTTGTTGTTGCAAGAGACGCACATGATGGGCACGAAGGTGCTGAGCCTGCAGAGATTTGGTTACCAACAGGTGTTTCATGCTGGGCTCTCCAGAGGTTCGAGGGGGGTTGCCATTCTAGTTCACCGCAGACTGGCCTACACTCACGAGCGACAATGGCTGGACCCACAGGGCCGATATGTATTTATTAAGGGTATGATTGATGCTGAACCGGTGGTGTTTGGGAGTGTGTATGCTCCCCCCCGCTGCAGTGGGCTCTGGCTGAACGGCTGTTTGAGGTGTGGGCAGGTATCCCGGATTCCCTGGCTGTGCTGGGCGGTGACTGGAATGACGTCATGGATGTTTGCATGGATCGTAAGCGACTGCAGGGCACAGTAGCGGCGGTGGTCCCTACCAGACTGTGTGCGGCGGTTGAGGGCCTGGGCTGGGTGGATGTCTGGAGACATATGCATGCCACAGTGAGAGAATATACGTATGTGTCTGCCGTGCATGGCTCCTTTTCTCGACTGGACTATGTCTTTATGCCAGGGGCCTTCCTTGATAGAGTGAGAGAAGTCAAGATTCTGCCGCGGGGACTGTCCGACCACTCTCCAGTTGCCCTACGAGTGGAGCTCCGTAGGAAGCGTCAGCCGTTCCGGTGGAGAATGTCCTCGTGGCATCTTCAACAAGCGGATTATGTTCAACACATGCGCGGTGCGATCGCCCGGTACTGGCGGGAGAACTTGGTCGGGGGCGTCGATGCGGCGTCGGTCTGGGAGGCCATGAAGCCTACTCTGCGGGGGGGTGGATATAGCATGGTGCGCGGCCGCCCGTCGGCGTCGTCGGGAGGCTATCGTTGCGGCGGCGGCGCAGGTCGAACATCTGGAACAGCGTTGCCTGAGGGAGGGGGACGGGATTGCGGTTCGGTTGCTCCTACAGGCGCAGCAGTCCTACGCATCTGTCTTGATGGACGAAGCGTGGCAGGCGTGGTTGGCCACGCGGAGTAGGGTGTATCAGTGGGGTGATAAGTCCTGTACCATGCTACACAGACTGTGTCAACGCGTCATGCAACCTGTTGTGCTGCCGGGACTCACGGACGGAGAGGGAGTCTCTATCACAGACCCAGCCGCGCTAGCGGCGAGTTTTGCCCGCTACTACGCAGACCTATATGCGCAACGGGATTGCCTCCCAGTGGATGCGATTGATAAATTTATAGCAGATCTGCCCCCCCAGGCTGTCTCTGATGATACCAAGGCTTCCCTTGACCTTCCCCTCACGGCGGAGGAGCTGGGAGAGGCGTTGGGGCAGCTTAACCCTGGGAAGGCGCCCGGCCCAAGCGGCTTTCCGAGTGAATTTTATAAGAAGTTTCACCTTCAACTGGGATCCCATTACAGGGTTGCACTGGAGTTGGCGAGGGACCGGGGCTGCATGCCAGCAGACTGGCGTCACGCCGAGGTTGTGGTCTTTCAGAAGCCCGGCAGGCCCCCGGACCGACACGACTCGTATCGCCCCATTTCACTACTTAACTTTGAGGCTAAGTTACTGGCAAAGGCACTGGCTAACCGCCTCCTCCCGTACGTGGCCGACCTTGTGCACCCGGACCAGGCGAGCTTCATGCCCCACAGGGCGACACGACACAACATCAGGCGCGCGCAGGCGGCCATCGACGCCGTGGGGTCCTCTGGGGAGCGGGCGGCCTTATTGCTCGCGGACATAGATCGAGCGTTTGACTCGGTCAGCTGGACCTACCTGTTCGCCCTCCTACCGCGCCTTAACTTGGGCCCGGTATTTATCTCCTATATCAAACTACTGTACACTGATTTGACCACTTCTGTGCGGGTGTCCGGGGCGATCTCGGAGAGATTCTCGATAGGTCGGGGGACCCGGCAGGGTTGCCCGCTATTCCCCTATCTCTTTGCGTTGGCCATGGAACCCTTGGCTTCCTGGGTGCGCATCGATGCCCAGCTTCGTGGCTTTGTGTGGGGTGGGGGACTCTCCGATAGAATTGCGCTCTATGCGGACGATGTCCTCTTCTTTCTTACAGACCTCGACCGGTCCGGCCCCCGCATACTGGAGATCATGCGCGTATTCGGCGAGGTGACGGGGCTCTTCCTCAGTCCACGTAAGTCCACCCTTTGGGTGCTGGGCGGGGGCCCCGGTGTCTGCCCATGGGCTTCGGCCCTACGGGTGGCGGCTGGAGGCCTGCAATACCTGGGCGTCTTCCTGTCCGAGTCCTCTGACATAGCGTGGGAGCGTAACGTACTGCCAGTATGGGAGAAAGTTCAGTCAGACATCAGGACGTGGTCCCGGATGCCTCTCACGATCTTTGGCCGATCCGCCATCTTCAAAATGGTTGCGCTCCCACGCCTGCTGTACCAGCTACAGAACCACCCGTGCCAGATAGATCCACGGTGGTTCCGTCGGGTCAACTCGGTGCTGGGCCGCTTTCTGTGGGCCGGGGGCGCCGCCAGGGTGGCACTGCGGACATGCTTCTTGTCCACTTACTGTGGAGGACTGGCCACATCGGACCTCCTATCGTACTATCAAGCCTCCCACCTTTTAGTTCTTAACGAGTGGTGGTACGGCGATAGGGGGGACCCCGCGTATGCCCTTGAGCGCTCGCTGATGGGCGACACCACGCTTCATACGCTCCTATACTCGGCCAGGCTTCGGAAAGAATTGCCCCGGGTCACACAGGTGGTCTTCGCGATATGGCGCAAGGCGCTGCGCCGAATGGGATGGTGGGGTAAGTTGACGGCGGAGACCCCGTTGTGGAGGAACGGCCTACTTCCCGCCTTGTCCTCGTTGCAGGGTTTTGGGGGCTGGGACTCCATTGGAATCTCTTCCCTTGGACATGTGCTAACTGGGACTACGCTTAAATCCTTTCAGGACCTTAGCTTGGAATTTCACATGCCTCAATCCCAATTCTTTAAATACCTACAATTCCGCCACGCGCTCGCTCCGAGCCTGGTCGGACTCGAACGACTGCCGGAATTCAGCCCAGTTGAAGCTAAACTCTTTATGGGAGACCTGGGAGACAAAAAGGTGTCCCGAATTTATCAAACCCTGGTCACTCACTGCGCCGCCTCTTTGCTCCCGCTCAAGGTCTCCTGGGAAAAAGATGTTGGTCCCCTGGATGAAGACGATTGGAGGGAGGCCTTGGAATCACCTTGTGGGGCGGCAATTGCAGTACGTCTCCGACTGATTCAGTTTAAATACCTACATAGGGCGTATTATACCAGGGAGAGACTGCATAGGGCGGGTCTGATTGCATCCCCTGTCTGCCTGCGTTGTGGGACTGAGAGAGGTACGCTGTTGCACACAGTGTGGTTATGTTCTGGTTTGACCCGGTTCTGGCACGGGGTTTGGAACTGTCTGTCGGAGGTGTTGGGATGGGATCTCCCCCGGTCTCCCCGGTTGGGCCTCCTTCATGTGTTGGAGAATGTGGGCGGAAACATTTACAAGCGTCACCTTCTACTGTTGGGTCTAGTAGTGGCCAAGCGAGACCTGGCGAAGGCGTGGAAGAGTGACCCGGCTCCGCCTCTCGGGGCCTGGAAGGCAGGGCTTGATTATTATATGGGATTGGAACGACCTGTGTTTGAAGCCAGGGGGTGCCCACGGAAACACTTTAAAATCTGGAAACGGTGGTCAGACTACAGGGAGTTGCCCCTGGAGCCCCCGGCTGCCCCAGACGATGAGTTGCCTACATTGGAGGACCTCCAGGCCTAGAGTGACACTCGATGATTGCTGTAATGTGATTAATTGTTGGAACTGTCGTGATCACGTGCATTGGGTTAGGGTGGGATAAGGGGTGGGTAGCGGGGGCATTGGGTAGTTGGGGTGGCTGGGGGTGGACAGGGGGGGTTTTCCTTCCGTTTTCTTTGTCTTCTTTTCTCTTGCTTGATTAGACTGTACGTATATTGAAATATGCTTTGCCTCCTGACAGTATCTTCCTGTTTGTGGAAAACTGTGAATATCCCTCTGTCTAATGAATCAATAAAATCAGTTGTGGGAAATGTGAATGTACCAGTTAACCTCTGGGGAACGCTTTCTTGCATTATTACAAAATAAAACCATTTAGGAGGTCCAATCAAATGTTATTTTCAAAAGGTAAGAAATGTATTTCTTGTGACTTCCAAATTACTGTTCATAGTTCATAACTTAAGGTCTCCACATCGAAAGACATCATCAGATATCCTTGCTCTTGTGGGAGATGATGAGAATTTTACACTATTCAAGATCGCTTTAACAGGATAATTTCTGATTCTCATTTTCTCGGTGCAAAATTATCAATATTCTACCTAAGATGTTGTGAAGAATTATCAAATGAGGCCTCTTAAGATGGTGGCAAATCTTGATATTATCATGAACTACATGCCTCCAGTTTGAAATACGCCATTGGATGCCTTTATTCTTGTGGGAGGTCGTGAGAATGCTACAGTATGAAAGATTGCCTGAACTGAATAATATCTGATTCCCAATTTCCTTTTGGTAATAGTTGATTCCCAATTTCCACATTGCATAGGCCTTTTCACCAGTCTGAGATAAACTATATGGCAAGTGATCACACCAATGATAGCCACACTTCCTATCCTGTCTAAGATGCAATGAAATGTTACCAAATGAAACATGTGGTGAACATGTGATTTAGAAAGTACATTTTCTGTACAATTTGAGGAATCTACATAGAGCTCGGCACGCAACGCATGTTTTCCATATTTTCTACTGATGCGTACACATACAATACACACACACACAAACAAATGTATGGCATATGTTGCAATGAGACATGCACCACCCAGCATATCATCTCCAAGGGCCATATGTATGAAGTCAATTTGCGATCGCAAATTAGCAGTGTGCAATGTAGCCCCTTGCAAAATAAGGAACCTCAAATTTTGTGATTCCCTATTTTAAGGAATTTCAAATTGCGATTCCTTAAATGCAAATGTAAGAAGCACAAAAGAATGTGTGATTTGGCCTTAAGTAATCGCAAATTACCACCAACTCCGAGTTGGTGGTAAATTGCGATTTCACTTAGAAATGCACTATTTTGCATTTTTTAAAGTGCACACAAGCACATTTCAGGGTGCAACAGCGTGTCCTTTTGACACCCTTGACAATGAATTCTCAATTTGCGATTCTCTAATTGGTAATCGCAAATTGAGAATGCCTTACCATTCATTCCAATGGGCCTCCTAGCCCATAGTAATGAATAGGAAGGTATTCTTTATTTGCGAATCTCAATTTGCGATTCGCAAATAAGGAATATGTGGGATTTGCAATATTATTAGCAAATCCCACATACATTTTGCGATTCTCAAATTGCGATTCACTGAAAATCGCAATGAGAATTGCAAACTCGATTTTGATACATATTACCCTAAGTGTATTGCTACTAAAAAGAGTGCGTGCATGATCTAGTCAGTAAATTGCAATTCCACATTGCAAAAGCTTTATTACCTGTGTGAGTGAAACCACATGGCATGTGACTATACCAATGCCAACCACATTTGCCATACAAATTCAGTAGCAGTTGCTGTGAACAGTAAATGTGTTTGGTCAATCTTTCCCTGCTCTTAAAAAAAGCACACACAAACAACACCAGTGGCGTAACAGAACTTCAGGGGTACCACCTCCCCGGCAAGCTAAGGTAATTGGGGCCTTTTTACCTATTCTGCTGAGTGTTTTATTTGTTTGCAGCTAGCCAGCACGAAGGGATCAACCTTTGGTTTGTCCGGTGTGGGCCCCCTCCCGCACCGCAGGGGCTGCTGGGCCTCTGTTATGCCTGTGATCATCATAGTCCCACAGAGGGAATCCTGACTGACAATGTTTCTCAGCTATTCCAGGTATAGCACCCCAAAACAATCCATCTAACTCTGGCAATTTACAAATATTTGAGTATGTAATACAAATATGTGTAACCATGTTATGTATGTTATATTACGATATGTTATTTATTTGTAGGAAACGTAAAGTGAAGATAAATAAACCCAATACAGTGTTAAGAATGAATAATCCATATGTAACATTTTTGTTAGCCAAAGGAAGAAATCTCATTTGAACCTCGAGTGCTAAGGGTAGCGGATTTTTTAACCTTGCTCAATACATTCTGTAGACCTAGCGACGAGGCAAAAGTGATGGAGTGCTATGTCTATGTTTTCTTCTTTCATTCCCCTTTCCCTGCCTCTACAGTAAGCCATTGTATTTCCATATATGTGGTCATTGTGTGAGTGGCGAGGGGCAGAAAAAGGCACAGCAACGCTTTAATGGTTTGTGCAGCATTCCCAAAGGTTCTTGTTTGTGAGGACTGGCACGCCCTTTTTCCTGACTTAATCAATCTGTTCAACTTTATTTCTGTTCTTTAAACCATAAACGCATGTTACATAAAATGGATACAAATATCAACTTAGAAAACAAATTGATAACATAGTCAATTCTAAACTAAATCGATTAAACTGAGTTCAGAGAGCATGTTATGACGATTTCCAAAGAGAGTCAGTTGGAGCAGATGAAAAGAAGAGCCTCAGTCACGAAGTTAGAGTGAATAACACAAGAACCATGTTAAAAAGAACGCTACAAAATGAATATAGTTCCATTTGATACAGGAGAAAGCAATAATACAGTTCCCAGACCTCATAAACCATAATAACCCTAAAATCCATTTATTTGAGTTGACCAAATACAGACATAAGTCCGTATACATTTAAAACAGGTGGTCCCCACCGTTTCCCTGTATAACCAGACAGTATAGAGGTATTGGCTAATTCCGAAAGCCACAACCTGGCTTGTATCTGATCTCATAATATGATAAACCATCTGACAGGATCTCCCCCCCCCCAGATTGCACAATGGTTTAATCCATCTCCACCAGGACCTGGCATATATTGGACAAAAAAATAAGATGTGTTCAACGTCCTCACTGGCATATCTGCAAAATTGACAGGCTAATTGGATAGATTGATGAAGCTTCCAACTGTGTGTAAATGTATTTACTAAAAGTGTTTCCTGTCTAAATTGATAAATCGTGCATGCCATAGATGGGTTGGATCTGATTTACATATTCTTCTTTAGCTGGGTGAACTTTACAGGCTACGAATGCTTCAATCAATCCCCCTTTTGCTTTTTGATGGTGTTCATTGATTTTCTTGTCCCAGAACACAGCTTTGAGTCTACCCTTGGTGCCGACCCAAATTTTAGAAGGATTACTCTAATAATCACTCAAACCTAAGTCAATAAAGTGAGATTTAACAAACTTAAACCAGGGGAGGAGATGGACGTTTCTGTGACGCCGTCTATCCTCCACTGCTAGCCTATAATAGTGGAGAGCTGGGGTGGACCACAGCCTCACCCAGTACAGAAGTGGTTTTCCTGACTCATTCCCACCTTGTAAAAGAAGGGTCAATCCCTTTCCAGGATGGGAAAGAGCAGGGAACACTCAAAATTGGTGGGATGCAGTGGAAGGGATATTCTTAGGGGTGTCAACATTTTCTGTGGAGAGTAAAAGGTACAAAGATAATGGCCAGTGGTATTGTGCATTTTCTGGGATTTTATCATGAAATATATATTTGCTCTTGCGCAAATGGAAATCACAAAGGGGCAGATTTATGTTGGGAATGCGCCACATTTGCGTCACGCAACTGTGGCGTAAACGTGGCGCATCCCTACGACCCATTTACAACGTGACGCATCTAGGCAGATGCGTCACGTTGTAAAGCCCTGCGCCATTTGTGGGCGTTCCGGCGCAGGGTGGGCGTTCCGGGGCAGGTGCGCCTCGCAAAAGTGGCTGAGTGAAATCTATAAGATTTCACTCAGTCACTTTCAGGCCAATGCTGCATCAAAACCCTGCGCCTGCTTGAAGCAGGCATAGGTTTTGACGCAGCATTGTAAAGATGGGGCACCCCCGAGCCTTGCTGGAGCTGCGTGGCGCTTGCGACGCAACTCCAGCAATGCGCCACCTTTACGGCACAGATGCGTGACGCATCTGTGCCGTTTTTGCCCCATGGTGCGCCGCATTGTAAATGCGGCGCACCATGGGTGGCGGAGCAGAGGCGCAAAATAACTGGCGCATCCCTGGGGATGCGCCAGTTATCATAAATATGCCCCAAAGTATTTCAGGGGTAATCCAGGTAAAACAGCAACGGTTTTAGTTTCCTATGAGTACTTCTGGAAACCTTTGTTAACCACCATAAAATCATAAATCTGCTGAAAACGACGGAGGAAGACTACCGTAGTATATTTATGTTTTTTTGTGAATCAGGCCCATCATGCGTTCTCTAGTAGAGCTACACTAGAATAAGGCAGAGGAAGCATGGCTATAAGAGATTACCTGTGTCCCTTGCTGCTGGCAACCCTTCAGATCTTGCCTCAGTATTTACTGTAACACTAACAGGTTCGAGTGGTTCAAGCGCTGTTAGTAGTTGATGGCTGGATGACAAAGGAGTGAAGCCCTATCGAGGATAAAAAGAGTTGTTAATGTGAGTCAAAATGCTTTAATTCTTTATGTGTATCCGTTAATTAAAACCATTACAAAAAGATAAAAACTTTAAAAGCAGCAAATCAATTTAGACAAGCGTATCAATACAATTTATCACCTCATTATTTTCCGCCTCAACCACTTCAACAAATGTGTACTCTCTTTCCTTTGGGAGAAATGGGTTCTGTAATTATAAGTACCACTTAAAACACTATCAAGTTTTCGAGCAGCAATTAAAAGTGCTAGTGCCTGCTATATTCGCTAATTTCAGGAGAAGAATTAAAGTGCATTAGGGCTTTCTAATTTTATGAGTTCTTAACTTGATGATGAGTACAGCCCTAAAAGGTGATTCTGGTTGCCTAGGGAGTGGCCTGCCATAGGGATAAAAGGGGGAGCTAATAGCAAATTTACGCAAGGGATCTCAGGCTCTTGAGTCTTTTCCTGAAGAAGCGAGCCCAATAGGCTGGGTTATTTGACTCCTGGTTTTCTTGTATGGTAGTCAGGTATAATTTTCTGGACTGGAATTTTCTGCCGGCGATGCATGAATTCGGGACGAGGGTATATAGCATCACTAAGCCTTTTTACAAATCCTCCTGCAATGTGGGAGGGTGGAGACAGCAGATTGTGAAAAAAATACTGCTGTACGGATCCTTGTCTCAAAATATCTGCCTGAGTAAAACTCTCCTTTTTTATCACAGCAACATGATTTGTGTTTGTAGTTACATAACCTACAGGCACTTCCATTGTCCTGGCTGGCCTATGCCGGATTGAAGTCAAGTATCGGTGGGCCCAGCAAATGCATATACATGAACTTTCTCCATGTTCTGAGGTTGATAGCAACTGATAGGTAAGGCTGGGTTTTATCTATCAAATACAAAGAGTTTAGATAGTGCAAGGACTCTGTTTTTTTAGAGAGGCCTGGCCTTGCTTGAGTCAAAATGCATTCAGCCAATAAATGGACAGGTAATGCTTTTCTCTAGCAAATTACATTGTATTTGGTACATAGTTTAAACTATTGTTTTACATGGGAAATGACAATGCCATTTTCTGTTTGAAACTCTATAATAGCTTGATGTGGTGTAGGGCCAGACAATCTGAAGCAGGCTCAAGGCACCTTGACCCTTCCAAAGCACTAAAATGACTAAATAAATAAATTGGAAAAATATTGATTAACAATTGAGTTTGGATATGGATTAGGCTACTAATATGCACCAAACACAATCGCCATAGCAGTTTTACTTGATAAAATCATGTATAACATTTGCCTGGAGAGAAATGTTTTTGTAGATTAAGTTACACAAAATGTACAACATTGGATTCACATTTGGGTGTGAGCATGCTTACCACAATTGTGCATGGTGCCAACAGTGCTTAGAGGGATTTTGGAAGTTAAAATAATATCAGGGACTTATCCTGTTCTGTTTATCATTCTTAAAGGTAGAAGACGAAAAAAAAAACCATTAGAGGTAAAAGCTGGGCGTAATTATGATCAATGGAAACTTAAAGTGAGTTTTATGGAGCTGTTTGGTTCTTTTCCAATTTGCTTTTAGTTTTGAATGCACATTTAAATAGTGCATTATAGGGATGGTTATAAGTGTGATTGATTTGGAAGGAAAGAATGTACTCATTTGTATTGTTCTAATGAGTTAAAGAATTCTAAGATACTGAAAAGGGGGATTAACACCCAACTTTCTACTTTTATAAAAAAAATAGCAATGTCTTGGATTCAATTTAGGCTGGTTTCCGTCCCCTTCTATGGTAGGCTATGCTGGCAGTCAAATCTGTATGCAGCTGGACAGTGGACGCAGTGCAGCATTAGTGCTACTGAATCTGATTCTTCCGTTCATTACTGTCTTGTCTCCCACTCTACACTAAGTCTCTGGCCACATTCAGTAGGGATTCATGATGAGTTATGCTCTTTCATTTAATCCAATTGTGCTTTATTGAGTCTGAGACCAGGCATGATTCAAAATAAAACTGATATGGCCAACTTCTACGATGGGTGTAGCCCACTTTCACCTTTGCCATTGCCTACATTTCTATGTTGTTCTACTATCTGTAACCTCTTCCTCTTTGTTCTTTTCTTTATTACCCATCATCTATCACCACATACCCTCCAATTTCTAATATGCCCTTTCTGTCTATTTTTACACTAACTCTCCCTGCACCATCCCTTTCTTACCTATACCCTGTCTCTTTTCTATACGTCTCCCCTCCCCTCCACTCCTCAGCATCTCTCTCGCCAACTTACCCCTTCCCAGCTCTTTTCGGTGTAATATTTATCTCCTTGTTTTCCTTTATGTTTAATGCACTACTGTAGAAAAGTAAGATCTTTCTTTTATGCTTCCCCCCACGTTTTGCCTGGTGTCAGTTTGTTTTGACTGTAGTTTGCTGGGGTCCTGCTAACCAGGACCCCGGCATCTGTGCTCTCTCTCCAAAAAATGGCTTTGATAAGTACTTTGGTACCTCCACAATTGGTTACTGGTGTACCCTTATAAGTCCCCAGTATATGATACTAAGGTACCCAGGGCATAGGTACACCAGGGGTCTTCCATGGGCTGTAGCATGTATTGGGCCATTCATGGGCGTCCACTTAAACTCTGACTAAAGGCATACCATTGCATACTGGGCGAGATGATGCTTGCACCTCTCATGACAGAACTCAGTTTTCTTATATCTGAGGTCACTAATTAAAACTTACAAGTCACCTATGATAGGCCCTTTGGTCCTGAGGACAGGTGCTTGGTTATAAGCCTGAGTATGCCCCTGCATGATCAGGACACCCACACAAATCTCGGAGTTGATTCTCCAGGCTTTGTGAGTGCTGTTATCCATTTTAAGACATATAGTGGACATCAATCATTATGAGATGTCTAACTATATAATGGCTGTGCTGAACCTGGTCATGTTTGGTTTCAAACATGTTGGAGTCATATCCAACACTGATTCCGGTGTTGGTGGTAGGATCCCATATACTCGGGAGCTCCTTAAAGGAGCACCCTGTACTCCCAGTTACAGCCTTTCAGGCTCTGTCAGCAAGCTAATTCTGCCACCGACCACAGACACTGTTCTAATATCCTGCTGCTGAGCAGAGCTTGAGCAAAGGAAGGTAGAACAATAGGTTTCCTGCCACAGGGAAATGCGACCACCGCTAGATATGACCTCTGAAACCAAGACACTCTTTGACCGTCTGGACACTTCGCTGGACTTCACCTGGAACTGAGTCTGCATCAAGGAAGACTCCTGCTGCTTCTGGTCTAACTGTTCTGCAAGTATTCTTCCTCCTCTGTATCTATGCTTCTCCAAGACTCTCCAGGGGCCTGTGGGCATCAGGGCCATCTGAAGTAATCTCCCTTGGAGTGAAGGAGTCACTCCCCTGCATCTGCAGGTACCGCATCGAAGCTGACCAGTCTACTGCTCCTGTCATCCTTCCCGAGGCCCAGCGACACAGGTGGTGGATCTGTGGCTTCCCAGAGGCCTGACCTGTCTGCCCTGTAATTTGGAGGACAGTATACCTCGTTGGAGCCGATGGATGCAAACCTCTGTGTACCGTGTCGACCTGCCTTTGCAAAGGCTTGTTGGTGCTGCACTCCAGAGATCTTCAGACTACAAGAATGTCCAGCATCTCATCCCTCGAAAACCAGCGACCTCTCTGCATCCCTTAAATCGTGGGCCTCCATCTTTGGTGAGCTGCCTGAGGTCCTCTTGTGACTCCTGTGCCTTCGGCCTGTGGGTCCTCTCAAGGGTCTCCTTCTGCTTTGGTTGGCTCCCCTGCTCACTCATGGAGTACTCTGACTTTCCTGACGTGGTGAGTCCCTTGGACCTTGCTGGTCCCAACAATTGCATCTGCTCATCTTCCAGACCAGTTGTGGCTACCAAGGCTTGTTGGGGCTCCCGCCAGACACTAACCAACTGTACATCAACATCTAACGCAGAACAGCTTGTGTACAGCTACTGGTCTTTCACAGCATTGGTTGTTCCCCACAGCTGCAGCGACAAGGTCCTCGTGAACTCCTGAGCTTCCTGCCAAGGTTGGGCATTGTGCCTCCATGCCTCCTGGTCACCTCCAAGTGGCATAGACTCTGTTCCATCTGCTTGCAGGTTCTCCTCTTCCAGAATCCATCCTTGAATTCCACCGGACTTCTTCACAGACTTGTCCATAGGCCTTTCTTCTCAAGTCGCTCATTGTCGTCTACAAGAGATTCTGACATCACTTCAACCCTACGTATCTGGCTTTCCTGGTGCAGGTTTCTGGGGCATCCACTGGTGGGGTGGCTCTCCAACCTCACTTTCTCCAAAGGGTTTCTTTGGGGTACTGTGGGAAGAGTCCTTTTTTCTTTAAAATGCAACCTCTACTTCTCCGTTGACTTCTATGGAACACATGGCTGTGTTTCTACTCTGCACACAGCCTCCTTGGGGTCCCTGGGTACTTACTTTGGATGGTTCCTGGTTCTACAAGTCCTATGGTCCTAGTCCCATCCTTCTTTGTAGTTCACATTTCACTTCTTTAGTACATGGTTTGGTCTCCCCCTAGAGACCTAAGTGTATTTGCACAACTCACCTGATTTCTTTGAAGTATTCTTATGTGTATTGTTGATATCTTCACATAGGAGATATACAAAGTGATAGTGGATGTGCTGTGTTAATATATAAACTTATTTTTCATAAATACTGTGTGATTTTTTCTCATCTAACCTACAATATTGATTAAATGTGGTGAAACAATCTGCTTTGCACTCCTTCAAGATAAGCCTGGAGGCTGCTCTCCACATCTACCCCTTTGAGAACTTTTAAGGTTATCAAAGCCAACTAAAATCACCAGAAGAGTTGCTTGAATTATTGTAGGGGGCATCATTCCTTTAGCTGTGTGCACCATATAACAAGCCAGGTTGTTATTTCACTGTGTTGCATAAAAACTCAGTGGAATTCCATGAATTTCTGCTCCGCCCTACTCATTACCCATTGCTCAGGTTGAAAACGCCCATACATTTGAAATAATAAGATTATATCGCGCTGCCAATTAATCCAAGTAATTAGAGCTTTACGGAGCGCAGTTAGAGTTTGATTTCACCAGTTTAATTGGCCCTGAAGCACTTATAGGCATCCTACATGCCCAAATAATACAGCACGGCAGCTTAAGTGGATGTGTAAAATAAACAAAGTAACAGGACCAGTGAAACGCAGAGAAGTCAAACACATAGTACTACGTTTTCCTGGTCTGTGTAGCTAGCACTTGCTAACACAGGGACCAGTTCACAAAAAAGAAAACGTGTACTCAAACCTGATCAAAATGCACATGATTTCCAATGATGATTGAGAACCATTTGCATATCTTGAATGTGCCTAGGCACAAAAGGCTGTGTGCACAACGCATGGGCTTCACCTACATCAGCAATCAAGAATGTTCAAAGAGAACATATTGAGTAATATGGTTAACGTCTAACGGCTCAAGTCACCTGCCCTCGAGCTGCCACCACCTGCACAAACTCCGGCTATGATCACTCCAGGAAGTAGTGCAATGGTGAGTACGCAGGCGTACGTCACAGCTCATGAGACAAACAGGACGGAGGGGACGCTCGTGCGTGCCACAATTCTCGGTCAACCACCTTTTGCTGCTCACACTGACAGTACAGCACTCTCCACCACCCCTTTACGTTTTTGTAAATTTCCACTGCCTCACCTGCAACTACATTTAAGGTCAAGCTCCACTGTGCCGGATACCGCTATCATTCATCTCTGTTGATTCTCCAGGGTAGTGCACGTGTGTGACAATGCACGAGAGTAGTCTTGCACTTGTGCAAGAGTACCCAGGTGACCTCACATCATAATGGTGGGGGCAAACTCCACTAACTCCACTCAAGATTTCTTTTTGCTGTACTCCGCACTCCCAGCAGAGCGCTGAGTCACAAAATTCTGCAAACTTCATCCGCGTAGTGGAGTTAACCGCCCACCCCTACCTACAAGTACATTCTACATTTCTCTTCCCTCTCTCCCCATCCCTCTCCTTGATACCTTGCTTGACTTTTCGCCCTTTATCTGATTCGCTCTTTTCTCTTGCTTCTACAA
Organism: Lissotriton helveticus; assembly: GCF_964261635.1. Classification (NCBI taxonomy): domain Eukaryota; kingdom Metazoa; phylum Chordata; class Amphibia; order Caudata; family Salamandridae; genus Lissotriton; species Lissotriton helveticus. The sequence continues at coordinate 1,230,047,007 of NC_136068.1, forward strand.
TGTTCTCTTTTATCTCTCATAACAATTGTTTTTCTGTCTTATCACCTCTCTGCCTTTCAGTCCTGCTCTCTGTCATCTCTCATCTTTATCTTAGCCCTGTCCCTTGACTCAGGCCATAAGTGACTTCCAGAATTTGTAGATTTTACATTTGTTTCTTTTTTGATGTGTTTATCTTTTAAGTGCATGCCACGTTTAACAGTGTCTCAAAATCACACTGAATTCTTTGAACAACCCAGAAAGACCTAAAATTGTAAGTATTTATTTATATAAACATGAATGTGTGACAACACAGAACGCACAAAATTCCTAACGAAGCTTCCTGTTTCTTACAAGCAGTCACACTGCTCAGTGGTTGAAACACAGCAACATGCTTTGGCCAAAATTTTTTTTTACATAGGTGGTAACCATGGCGCCTCGCAATGCCTGAACAAAGCAAGCCTTCCCCCATGGTTCAATCACTTGATATCTTGGCAAAAAAATTTATCTCAGAGCTGTAGCCCCTTCCCTCTAAGTCTATCCCTTTGCCCTCGTTCAGTAAACACAGTTTCAGTGCTGAATAATTTAGGCTGCTCTGGAATGTAATTTTATGTGGCCTACAAACATTACTATACTCAGGTATCCGGCAACACACTGAGGGACAGAAGAACCGATCTGTAATTATCAACATCAGACCTTACAAGTGTTTCTTTCTGCGTCTGGTCTGATCTGATAATGGCAGCAAAAATTGAGGCACGAGCGACCCACACCAGTCTGTTTTTAAACAATGGAACAGGTTCAGTATACACTGTCTTACTAGATGACACCTCCCTTCCTAGCAGTTAACCATGTTGCATGTGTGTGTGTGTTGGGGACCGAGGCGGTCACTTAGTGACATAACCAATGCTTTCTGCTGTGGTGTATCTAGGGCATGTTCCCAACTCTGAAGTGAAGAGAATCTAGTAGTGTTGTCCGCCAGCCGAGTCCAGCGACGCTCCACACAAACTGCAGACTTGAGGATAGTGATTGGCCCAGGCTCCCAGTTACAGTGTTGAAGGCCAGATCATTGGTGAGAGATTCAGAAGGCATGGAAATGGATACTACAAAAGTAAGATATGCAGTGTACGCCTTAGGCATCACAGGATGGGGGACTACTGTGCTGTCCCAGTCAGCATGGTCAGGACAGCACAGTGAAAGAACTGAGTGAAAACCTATTGCATGGGGCACCTCACTGCACCAACCCACACCATTTAAGAAGCCGCTTTATGCATGTTGATGCTACATCGTCTATAACTTGACATTTGTGGGCTTCAGAGAGAGAGCAGGCAGCTACGGAAGATTATCAGATTTAAAGAATTGAAAGGCTAGAAAAGTCCTGGTGAGGCCTACCAACACAAATTAAGTTATCTCACTGGTTATCGCAAAGCGACATTCTGTCATCATTCATTGTGAGTTGATTCCTAATAGGACCCTCCTGCGAAGAAAAGGTTTGAGCTGGGATTTCTCACAGTCATGTCTGTTCTTATAGTTGGGTACCTCCCAATGTTGAACCATGAAGGAGCCCCTAGCTGGCATGAGTGGTTGAGCCTGCTTCGCACTGCTGAAATATGCTGTAGCTCACGTATAAGTGAGTAGTTGAGTCTGCATATCACTGCACAGCTGTAATCTATGATTTTACATACTCCGCGAAGCCTCCCCACATACTTGGGAACCTTCATGATTATTATCCAGTCACCTGAAACGTTTGTAATCATTGTAGTATACTAACATGGGTGTAACATGTTTTTGGTTTTCATGTTGGTGCAAGAGTGGACTCAAGTGTCTGCATTTGGTGTTGCACATAAACTATCTGTGACTTTACACATATATTGCTCCTATGGAGATGTATATACATTTGCTTCAAACACGAAAATCACCTGTTGACTTACTTACATTTTGATTAGTTTTAGTCATCAGGTTTGTTATATTACTCTCCTGTGTGCTAAATTAGTTTAGGAATGTTATTATTTGTTTTTCTGAATGTAATATTATTCTTTTGGTGTTGGATGCTTTATTACTTACCACACATTTCTCTGGTTAGGCCTTTGCTACCAGGAGGTAAGGCCAGTTTTCTCATTGAAGCTGTGTTTTGAACTACTCTGATATTGTGTTATGACGTAACGATGGTCCCTCCTTCCAAATATATCCAAAATCTCACAATTTGCCTATGAAGAGATGTGGAATGCTACAATATGCAAACTGGTACAAGATAATATTTGTAATGAAATTGCGGAGCTGAAGGTTGTACAAGGATGAGCAGATTCGACATCCTTGTGTAGCCCCCATAGGCAAGAGAACGAGCTCCTTGTATAGCACTGTTTACAATCAGTCTTGCAGGCAGACGGTCATAGAGTAATTAGAGCACTTGGTTAATGTCTCTACTAATCAAAACCAAGACAGAGTCAGCCAGATAAACAAATGCTTTTTAATATTATACATGTGCACATACAATATACCTCTCATTTAGGCATATTTAGGGAATCAGAGAGTTAAAATAGATAGGTTAGAGGAGAGAAAGGTGTTTATGTGAACCATGAGTGAGCTCTCACAGGACGTAAACAATTAGACACAGAAAGCAAATTGTTCATATTACAAATTTCTTTTGGTAACTGAGCACAAACAGGAAAGCTTTCCTCACAGAAAATGGATGCGGCGAATGTGCAAAAAACAGACAACATAACCATAAATTAAAAACAGACTTAGGGGGTTTACACCAAGCTAACTGAAAAGAAAGAAATGCAATTATACAATTATTTCAATTATGATGAAAATTGGTATAGGAATCACCCCAGAGAAAAGCATTTAAAGTGTTTGTTTAATGTTATCATACGGGATAAAGCAAAGAATAAATAAACGTCAATTGATTAATAGGAATCTAACCATTCTCTGCGGCAGGCCTGAGATTAGGTACCGTCACATAACAGTTGGTCATTCCCACAGAGAGCTTTAAACTTCAAACTTCTGGTATCTTTACTGTTAGACCTGGCACCTTGGCGTGAGTTTCCCTTCCACTTTTTGCTGTTGTGCCTCAGATGTTTTGCTGGTGTCCGCTACTCAGGGCACTGCGCCACGGCCAACCCGTGCCGCAGTGCAAGTGCTCCCTACTGTAAAGTGTACATGTGATTGATATACCTGATTGGTTCATTGGATTTACTGTCAGTCCCCAGTAAAGTGCACCAGGAGTGCCAGGGCTTGTGAATGCCAATACTGCTAGTGGGCCTGCAGCGCTGGTTGCGCCACCCACAGAAGCAGCCTTAAAATGTGTCTAGGGTCTGCCATTGCAGAACCTGCGTGCAGTCTGGTACTGTCATGCTGGCTGGGCAAGTGCACACACTTGCCAGCCCCTAAACCTTCCCTTAACTTCATATTAGTCACCCCTATGGTAGGCCTAAGGGCAGGGTGCATTGTAAGTGTAAGGTAGAACATGCCCTGATGTGTGTGGCATGTTCTAATAGTGAATTACTGCCAAATTCGTTTTTCACTATTGTAAGGCTACCAGTTCCCTTCTAGGCCAGATGGGCTGCTGGAATTATTACACTCTATAATCCCAGCAGGCTCAGGGAACATGGTAGAAATTAATGTTTAGTATGCCTGAACTCAGAATAATAAAATACTTCTTTTAGTAAAGTTTATTTTAATATCCTGTGTTTGCAAATGCTACTTTTAGAAAGTTAGCATTTGCTTGCCTAACCATTTCAGCCCGCCTCTGCTTGGATGTGGATCTGACTGTCTGGTGTGTGTGAGTGACAGGGCTGGGAGTTGACAGGTAGTGAATAGCCAGATGACACCTTAGTGGGTGGTGGGAGTTTCCCCTGAATGATGCATCAGGCTGTGCTCTGCCACCACAATGCTGGCTCCGCCCTCCTGGGGAGCGACTGATGACTCAGCCTGCACCTGGCCCAGGAAGGACCGAAGCTTGTCAACAGAGTGCTCAGGCTGCCCCTGTCTTCACAATGCCGGCTCCGCCCCCCTGGGGAGCGGCTGATGTGCCTGCCCTCACACTGAATGCAGAAGCAGAAGTACCCACCACAAGTGCTCCGGAGCTGAGAGCAGTTATGCAGAGGCCCCCCTGGCCAGTGAGAACAAAAGAAACTGTGTATAAAAGTAGGAGCCCTGCTCCTTGTAAATTAGAATCCTGTTTCACCACGAAGGACCTCTGCCCGACTAGAAGGAGAAGAGACGCTGGGAGAACTGGCCTGCTGCTTGCCTTGCTGAGAAAGGAGAGGAAAAGACTTGATAAGAAAAGACTTTGCTGCTTTGTGCTTGAACATTCTCCAAGGGCTTGACTGAGCTTGCCCCCTGACCTGAGCCACAGGACCATCTGGCTCAACCTGCCTCTGCTCGTCTGCCGGTAATTAACCGGGATATCTACTACTGCCGGAGCTGTGACCTTGGTGCCCCCAGCCCCTCCCTGAGGCCGTGACCGACTGTGTCTCCTCGTCCCCGCCGAGGAAGAGCTCCGCTCCGTTGAGCTGCTCTCCCCCCGCTGAGGAGATTGCTGTGTTGACCGCCTGGAAGGCTCGCTGCTGTGGTGCCCCCCAGCCCCTCCCTGAGGCCGTGACCGACTGTGTCTCCTCGTCCCCGCCGAGGAAGAGCTCCGCTCCGTTGAGCCGCTCTTCCCCCGCTGAGGGGATCGCTGTGTCGACCGCCTAAGAGGGCCCGCTGCGGTGCCTCACCCTCCCGCCAGAAATCCCCACCGGACGCAAACAGACCCAGGGGACAGACCTCCGAACTGGACGGACGCCTCGGGTGCCAGCCTCGCTCTGCCTGAGCCGCTGGGCACCTCGCCTTTGTCCCCGGAGGAAAGCCGCCACCGAGACCGTCAACGGGCTCGGGGCCCGCAACGTTTGTTTCTACCCTTGATTTTGAGGTTGCCAGCCTGCCTGCAAGGGCCCAGGAATTGTGAATATCACCCGCGGTGCGAGCCGCCCCTGTTCCGCTGACTCGCACCGCTCTGTGTGCCTGCCTGCAGCTCCGCGCTGAGAAGAGTGCTCCAGCCCCTCCCGCTGGAATCCGTTAGCTGTCGGGAGGACGAGGCTGCAATCGGAGCCCCTGCCCGAGTGACTGGGGCTGCGCTGGGTCCTTGGGCCTCCCCTCCACCTGGACAGCTCTGAGGTCGGTGTTTCCCCCCCGGGGGAGTCCCGCAGACCAGGGGGGCCACTCGCTGTCAGAGACCCGGCCGGGCCGATCGCGTCTCACGCGGGAAGCGTGAGACTTGGCAGGGCGTCGGGATTTCACCCGTCTAAAGCGCAACCGAGTGCAGAAACGAACAAAGAATCAAGAGAACACTGTGGAATACAACTTGAGATAAGAACAGTGCATTTTTGAACTACAACTAAGAAGAAAAGTGCCTATTTACAATCTGTGGTGCTACCAAAACGTTATTTGATCTTGTGATAAGTCTGACCTAAGAGATATATATATTTTACATAAAGAAGCGTATTTTTATATACTCACAGCCTGGTGTCCATTTGTGGGGGGATTGGTATATTTTACTGTGTGTGTGTCTACAAATGCTTAACTGACTAACGCCTGGAGGATCGCCTTGGCTGCTCACGCCACGCACCTAGAGGGTGAGCAAGGGTAATTCTGAAGGGTCATCCTTTGCCCTGACTTAGAGGAGAGGGTCCCTGCTTGTCACAAGTACCTACTTGCGCCAACCAGAGACCCCCAATTCTAACATTGGTCGCAGCGGTGAGGATTTGCGAATTTGCATTTGTAGTTTACATACAGTGAATTACTGATCACCACATAGGGAGAGCAGATCTATAACGCAGCCACAGGTTTCCAGTTCCTTTTTGCTAATTTTGTTGAGACATCTGCCATTACTGAAGCCATGCCTGGCTCACTTCCTGCCGGAAGAGCGCTCTCTACCTTCTCTGGAGCAGATGACATAGATTGGAGAGAGGGAGCCTTGAGGAGCTTAACCAATGACCAGCTGAAAGATCTCTGCACAAAATGCAGAATTGCCAAAGGTGGATTGAGCAACAAGACCCAACTCGTGACGGCGCTGAGAGCCTGGAGGGAGTCAAGAGATCCACAGACCCCGGTGGATATCGTTCCACCAGATGGCGCTGTAGAGCCCCCCAGAGGCCTGTCACCAGAGGAGCTGGCAGACAGAGCCGCAGACAGGGCACATGCAATGGAGATGGCAAGATTAGCTGGGCAAATGGAAATGGAAAAACAAAAACTGGAAATGGACAAGCAAAGATTGGCCATGGAGGCACAGCAACGCCAGCTGGACCATGACCTGAGAATGAAGGAGTTGGATCAAAGAGGTTTGGGAGCAGCTCCTTCTGGTGGCAGCACAACGCCGGTACAGGTAGAGTCCAAGGTGTACATCCCCAAAGATATAGTTAAAGAATTCTTTAGGGGGGATGACATAGGACAGTGGTTTAGGGCATATGAGGTAGCCATGTCCTCCCACCGGGTCCCTGAGAAAGATTGGGGAGCGGGGTTGTGGGGAAGGTTCCTTAGCGAAGGGCGGGACACCCTGCTAGATTTGCCCACTGCAGAACAGATTTCTTATCCCCACATGAAAGAGGCCTTAATGACCAGGTATGGGCTTACCCCTGAATTATATAGACAGAGGTTCAGGGGGTGTGCAAAGCGTCCTGGGACTACGTATGTGGAGTATGTGAATTTTTTTTGCAGAGCCCTGGATGGTTGGGTGAAGGGTAACAAGGTGAATGATTTTCAAAGTCTCTTTGATTTAATTGCATGGGAGCACTTGTCTGATAACTGTTTTCCTGAGTTACGCCAGCACCTGATTGATAGCAAGCTGTCCAACCCGAGGAAGCTTGCTGAGGAGGCGGACCGCTGGCTCAGCACCAGGGTCCACAAGGGTCCAGTGGGAGACTCCGCCAAGGGTGGGCAGGGTCCCCAGCAGAAGAGTGGGGGGGACAGGGGTAAACAGAAAGGGTTCCCTAAAGGCCCCCAAAGTAATCCCCAAGGGAACCAGCAGAAGGGTTCTCAGCCTCCCCCACCCCCAAAGCAGAATGGGGCCCCAACAGGTAGACCTGTTCCAAAGGGGCCCTTCAATTGTTACAAATGTGGTGACCCGGGGCACATAGCCAGTGACCCCAAGTGTCGCCTGTTTGGAAAACCAGCACCCACTGGTGCTCCGCCCCGACAAGTGACCAGTGTTCACTTAGGAGAAGAAGTGATGGTCCCGGGGGGTGGAGATCCTGTTCAGATGACCCTAGTCTCACTAGGAGACAGTGAGATGGTCCCTACAAACTACCTGCCCTCTAACACTAAAAAATATGGGCAGGTGGTTACCATCAATGGAAAGAAAGCTGAGGCTCTTAGAGATACAGGAGCCAGTGTGACTGCAGTGAGGCAGCACCTGGTGTCTCAAGAGCAGGTTGTACCCCATGCCTACTGTAGGGTTGTCAACGCTGACAATTCAGAGAGTCAGTGTCCGATGGCTCAAGTTCCCTTCGAGTGGGGGGGGGTCTCTGGTACTCTGCAGGTCTGTGTGAGGAAAACCATGCCTGTTGACTGTTTGCTAGGGAATGACTTGGAGGACTCCCCTTGGGAAAAGGTGGAGAAAACGACTCACCTGAAGATGGTGGGTCTACCTGACTGGGCGTGCGTGACCACCCGGTCAATGGCAGCCAGTAGGGGTGATCAAGAAGTCCTGGGACCTGAAGGAGAGGCCCAGGAACCGGCCTTAGAGAGAAGGCGCAGGGGGCGCGGGAAACCGGCCCCTGCTGTTCCCACGGTCCAGGAGGAAGCAGACCTTGAGGGGGATGCCCTGGAGCCTACAGGGGAACAGATTGCTGAACTGGGGGACCTGCCTGAGCTGACCCATTGGCAGCAAGAAGGAGGCCCCTCCAGGGAGGAATTCTGCAAGGAGCAGAAAGAATGCCCTTCTCTCGTGGGTATGCGGCAGCAGGCTGCAGACCAGGCCAATGGTGTTCAGGCCAAAACACATTATGTGTACTGGGAGAATGACCTCCTGTATTCAGAGCCTAAGACTGCTGAACCTGGGTCAGCCCGTGTGCTGGTGGTACCCCAGAAGTTCAGAGCCTTCCTACTGGGACTGGCTCATGATGTGCCGTTAGCAGGACATTTGGGGATGGACAAGACCTATGACAGGCTTGTCACCCACTTTTACTGGCCCCAAATGCACAAGAGCTCAGATGCTCATTGTAGGACCTGTCCAACTTGCCAGGCAAGTGGGAAGAGTGGAGGGAAGAACAAGGCTCCACTCCAACCATTCCCTGTGGTCAGTACTCCATTCCAACGAGTGGGTATTGACATTGTTGGGCCTCTGGACCCCAAGACAGCCATGGGCAACAGGTTCATCCTGGTCTTGGTGGATCATGCCACCCGGTACCCTGAAGCCATCCCTCTGAGGACAGTGACGGCCCCCGTGGTGGGGCGTGCACTAATGGGAATTTTCTCCAGAGTGGGGTTCCCTCTAGAGGTGGTGAGCGACAGAGGGACCAACTTCATATCCAAGTATATGAAGTCCCTTTGGCAAGAGTGTGGTGTGACCTACAAGTTCACCACACCTTACCATCCCCAAGGAAATGGGTTGGTTGAAAGATTCAACCGAACCCTAAAGGGCATGATCATGGGCCTGGAAGGTCCAATGAGGCGTAAGTGGGACGTCCTCTTACCATGCCTGCTCTTTGCATACCGCGAGGTGCCACAGAAGTCTCTAGGGTTCAGCCCCTTCGAGCTGCTGTATGGTCACCCCGTGAGAGGACCACTGAGTTTGGTAAAGGAAGGCTGGGAGCAATCTCCCAGGAAACCTCCCCAGAATGTATATAGCTACATGCTGGCCTTCAGAAACCAAACCAGGCGCTTCAGACAACTTGCTGAGGCAAATCTGGAAGCTAGCCAGGAGGAGATGAAGCGGTGGTACGACCAGAATGCCACTCTGGTAGAGCTTCAGCCTGGACAAGAGGTGTATGTCTTGGCCCCAGTGGAACCCTGTGCACTTCAGGATAAGTGGACAGGCCCATTTGAGGTTGTGGAGCGCAAGAGCTCAGTGACATACTTGGTGGACATGAAGACGCCCAGGAATCCTTTAAGGGTCTTACATGTCAACCGCCTCAAGCCCCACTTGAGAAGGTCCGAAGTGGGCATGCTGTTGGCCACTGATGATGGAATGGAAGAGGAGTCTGAGCCTCTTCCTGACCTCTTAGTGGCCTGTGAGAAAGATGGGTCAGTGGATGGAGTTAACCTCTCACCCACCCTGACCCCTGAGCAACAGGAAGACTGCCGCCAGTTGCTGGGGCAGTTTCCAGACCTGTTCTCCCTGGTTCCTAGTGTCACAGATTGGTGCGTCCATGATGTGGACACAGGAGACAGCTTACCTGTGAAGCATAAGGCTTACAGGGTAACTGACAGGGTCCGGGCCTGCATCAAGGAGGAGGTCTCCAAGATGCTTGCTCTTAGGGTGGTTGAGTCTTCCAGCAGTCCTTGGTCCAGCCCCGTGGTCTTGGTCCCAAAGGCTGCTGCGCCGGGAGCCACACCTGAACTCCGGTTCTGTGTGGACTACAGAGGACTCAATTCAGTCACCAAGACTGACGCGCACCCTATCCCCAGAGCTGATGAGCTCATTGATCGGCTAGGGGCTGCCCGGTTCCTCAGCACGTTTGATTTAACGTCTGGGTACTGGCAGATCGCCTTGACCGATGGGGCAAAGGAGAGGTCCGCATTCTCCACACCAGATGGGCATTTCCAGTTCCGGGTTATGCCATTTGGGATGAAGAATGCCCCTGCCACCTTTCAGAGGTTGGTCAACCAGGTGTTGGTTGGGCTGGATGAGTTCAGTGCCGCCTACCTGGATGACATCGCAGTGTTCAGTGGTACCTGGCCAGAACACCTGCGACACCTCTGGGAAGTGTTGATGGCCCTGCGCAAGGCAGGCCTCACAATCAAGGCGAGCAAGTGCCAGATTGGGCAGGGTTCCGTGGTGTACTTGGGACACCAAGTGGGGAGTGGCAAGGTGGCACCCTTGCAACCCAAAATTGAGACCATCCTGGCTTGGGAACCCCCCAAGACCCAGACTGCAGTGAGAGCCTTCCTGGGGCTCACTGGGTATTACAGGAGGTTTGTCAAGGGCTATGGCACTATTGTGACCCCCTTGACAGAGCTGACTTCTAAGAAGCAGCCCAGGAATGTGATTTGGACTGACACCTGTCAGAAGGCTTTTGACACCCTGAAGACTGCCATGTGCACAGCGCCCGTGCTCCTGGCTCCTGATTTCTCCAAGGAATTCATAGTGCAAACAGACGCTTCAGAGCATGGTGTAGGGGCTGTTCTCTCACAGATGACTGAGGAGGGCTGGGACCACCCTGTAGCCTTCATCAGTAGGAGGTTACTTCCACGGGAAAGTAGGTGGAGTGCAATAGAGCGTGAAGCATTTGCTGTGGTCTGGGCACTGAAGAAGCTAAGACCCTACTTGTTTGGGTCTCACTTCCGGGTTCAGACAGACCACAGGCCCCTCAGATGGTTGATGCAAATGAGGGGTGAGAACCCAAAACTGTTGAGGTGGTCCATCTCCCTACAGGGTATGGACTTTACGGTGGAACACCGCCCTGGCACAGATCACGCCAACGCTGACGGTCTGTCCAGGTTTTTCCGCCTTAGTGATGTGGAACTCCCTGGGGAAGGGTAGTTCCCCCCACATTTCAGCTGGAGGGGACACGTGTTAGACCTGGCACCTTGGCGTGAGTTTCCCTTCCACTTTTTGCTGTTGTGCCTCAGATGTTTTGCTGGTGTCCGCTACTCAGGGCACTGCGCCACGGCCAACCCGTGCCGCAGTGCAAGTGCTCCCTACTGTAAAGTGTACATGTGATTGATATACCTGATTGGTTCATTGGATTTACTGTCAGTCCCCAGTAAAGTGCACCAGGAGTGCCAGGGCTTGTGAATGCCAATACTGCTAGTGGGCCTGCAGCGCTGGTTGCGCCACCCACAGAAGCAGCCTTAAAATGTGTCTAGGGTCTGCCATTGCAGAACCTGCGTGCAGTCTGGTACTGTCATGCTGGCTGGGCAAGTGCACACACTTGCCAGCCCCTAAACCTTCCCTTAACTTCATATTAGTCACCCCTATGGTAGGCCTAAGGGCAGGGTGCATTGTAAGTGTAAGGTAGAACATGCCCTGATGTGTGTGGCATGTTCTAATAGTGAATTACTGCCAAATTCGTTTTTCACTATTGTAAGGCTACCAGTTCCCTTCTAGGCCAGATGGGCTGCTGGAATTATTACACTCTATAATCCCAGCAGGCTCAGGGAACATGGTAGAAATTAATGTTTAGTATGCCTGAACTCAGAATAATAAAATACTTCTTTTAGTAAAGTTTATTTTAATATCCTGTGTTTGCAAATGCTACTTTTAGAAAGTTAGCATTTGCTTGCCTAACCATTTCAGCCCGCCTCTGCTTGGATGTGGATCTGACTGTCTGGTGTGTGTGAGTGACAGGGCTGGGAGTTGACAGGTAGTGAATAGCCAGATGACACCTTAGTGGGTGGTGGGAGTTTCCCCTGAATGATGCATCAGGCTGTGCTCTGCCACCACAATGCTGGCTCCGCCCTCCTGGGGAGCGACTGATGACTCAGCCTGCACCTGGCCCAGGAAGGACCGAAGCTTGTCAACAGAGTGCTCAGGCTGCCCCTGTCTTCACAATGCCGGCTCCGCCCCCCTGGGGAGCGGCTGATGTGCCTGCCCTCACACTGAATGCAGAAGCAGAAGTACCCACCACAAGTGCTCCGGAGCTGAGAGCAGTTATGCAGAGGCCCCCCTGGCCAGTGAGAACAAAAGAAACTGTGTATAAAAGTAGGAGCCCTGCTCCTTGTAAATTAGAATCCTGTTTCACCACGAAGGACCTCTGCCCGACTAGAAGGAGAAGAGACGCTGGGAGAACTGGCCTGCTGCTTGCCTTGCTGAGAAAGGAGAGGAAAAGACTTGATAAGAAAAGACTTTGCTGCTTTGTGCTTGAACATTCTCCAAGGGCTTGACTGAGCTTGCCCCCTGACCTGAGCCACAGGACCATCTGGCTCAACCTGCCTCTGCTCGTCTGCCGGTAATTAACCGGGATATCTACTACTGCCGGAGCTGTGACCTTGGTGCCCCCAGCCCCTCCCTGAGGCCGTGACCGACTGTGTCTCCTCGTCCCCGCCGAGGAAGAGCTCCGCTCCGTTGAGCTGCTCTCCCCCCGCTGAGGAGATTGCTGTGTTGACCGCCTGGAAGGCTCGCTGCTGTGGTGCCCCCCAGCCCCTCCCTGAGGCCGTGACCGACTGTGTCTCCTCGTCCCCGCCGAGGAAGAGCTCCGCTCCGTTGAGCCGCTCTTCCCCCGCTGAGGGGATCGCTGTGTCGACCGCCTAAGAGGGCCCGCTGCGGTGCCTCACCCTCCCGCCAGAAATCCCCACCGGACGCAAACAGACCCAGGGGACAGACCTCCGAACTGGACGGACGCCTCGGGTGCCAGCCTCGCTCTGCCTGAGCCGCTGGGCACCTCGCCTTTGTCCCCGGAGGAAAGCCGCCACCGAGACCGTCAACGGGCTCGGGGCCCGCAACGTTTGTTTCTACCCTTGATTTTGAGGTTGCCAGCCTGCCTGCAAGGGCCCAGGAATTGTGAATATCACCCGCGGTGCGAGCCGCCCCTGTTCCGCTGACTCGCACCGCTCTGTGTGCCTGCCTGCAGCTCCGCGCTGAGAAGAGTGCTCCAGCCCCTCCCGCTGGAATCCGTTAGCTGTCGGGAGGACGAGGCTGCAATCGGAGCCCCTGCCCGAGTGACTGGGGCTGCGCTGGGTCCTTGGGCCTCCCCTCCACCTGGACAGCTCTGAGGTCGGTGTTTCCCCCCCGGGGGAGTCCCGCAGACCAGGGGGGCCACTCGCTGTCAGAGACCCGGCCGGGCCGATCGCGTCTCACGCGGGAAGCGTGAGACTTGGCAGGGCGTCGGGATTTCACCCGTCTAAAGCGCAACCGAGTGCAGAAACGAACAAAGAATCAAGAGAACACTGTGGAATACAACTTGAGATAAGAACAGTGCATTTTTGAACTACAACTAAGAAGAAAAGTGCCTATTTACAATCTGTGGTGCTACCAAAACGTTATTTGATCTTGTGATAAGTCTGACCTAAGAGATATATATATTTTACATAAAGAAGCGTATTTTTATATACTCACAGCCTGGTGTCCATTTGTGGGGGGATTGGTATATTTTACTGTGTGTGTGTCTACAAATGCTTAACTGACTAACGCCTGGAGGATCGCCTTGGCTGCTCACGCCACGCACCTAGAGGGTGAGCAAGGGTAATTCTGAAGGGTCATCCTTTGCCCTGACTTAGAGGAGAGGGTCCCTGCTTGTCACAAGTACCTACTTGCGCCAACCAGAGACCCCCAATTCTAACATTTACCTAGAGAGAGCGCCTCAAGTTTGAATATGTTGAATGGTGAAAGACGCAGAAGATTGTGTCATTATTATGGAGGCTTTGCGGGGTGATCTAGTCCTTCAGGAAGGCAGGAATTACAATGTTTCTTCATAATTACTGTAGAACTGCTACCTTGACAAAAAGTCTTGAAGTCTTCAAGACTAGCTCCTCAAACTGTAGTCCAGTGTTTCTGTTTAAGAGAGTGTTCATACATCTCTGCATTCAGGTCCATATGGAAGGTCCATTCCCAAATGTGCCAATGGAATTCTTCCAGGCCAACAACACATTTCTCTGTTCCAAGACATTCTGCAGCCTTCAGCCATGGGGAGGGAAGAGAGACGTTCCACATGTGCAAGCAGGATTGTCTGGCAGAACCACTTAGTCCTATGTGCAAGCCTGAGACTGGACCTGCATGCATCTGAGCCTAGTGCCCACTTTTACTAATACCCGGACAGGAAGACTGTAATTCTTAAGTGCAGCAGTCAGGGAAGTTATAGCTAATCTTCAGCTATAGACAGGTTCTGTACGTGGTATGTGGAGTGTGCCATGTACGGTACCTGAAAGGGCAATCCAGTCAGTTTTTCGTCGGATCTAGCCAATTCTAATACAAATCCCAGCCTCCTCGATCATAGTTTTGAAAGAAAGTGATGCAGTTCATGTGAGAAGTATCTGTTTGTGACGCTCTCCCAGAGTTTCATGCTCCCAAAATGATAAATCCCTGACTCTGCTTTACATAATAATCCACATTTGTAAAGCGCACAACTACCCGTAAGGGACTCTAGGCGCTGGGGGCTCTCGGGAAGATTAAGCAAGCTATTGCCCAGAGACACATGGTGCTGGGCTAATCTGCCGCCGGTGCCGGGAATCGAACCATGATCCCCAGATTCCGGAGTCAGTCACCCTAGCCGCAGCGCCACACCTCTTCCTCTTACATAGCTCTCTCCTTACACCTAGTTCAACCTACAAGTTCAACCCACTGCACTCCAAAGCTTAGTTCCTCCTCTGATTCAAAACGTGTAGCAAGCATACTGCAAGCCATGCTCCAGTGAGTCTCATAAGCCACGCCTGTAAATGCAAACATGCCATATCAATATATTCAAACAGAGATGTCCTTCTTTGAAGCCACTGTAGTTGACCTCAACACCAACCTTGCCAGTCTGTGTTTGGTCCTTTGAAGTGACAGCTGGTGAACAGAACCAACAAAAGGTGTGAATTGTAGCAATCTGAGAAAGAAATGTGCATGCCCTTTGAAAGCTGCTGCACTTAGACAGTATATATTTTATATAAGAAACTGCTATCAATAAAAACTTGTTTTTATATAGTGCTTTATACAACACTTTTGCATTTATAAACATTCATTTTACAATTACACAATTTAATGGTATTTGGCTTACCAACCTCAGAAGGATAAAAGGATGAACTTGCCTTGCTGGGATTTGAACTTGTGACCTGCAGATAAGAAATGATGATAGCAGTGAGCAATAACTCAAGCTCTTGTTCTTTTACCATAGGGAGAGTACTGGCAATATTGAAATAAATATACCTATAATTGTTAAACACAGCAGGTACGACTGAGTCTTCTTACCAGGTCAAAGCCTCTGGATAATTCAAGACACCAGATTTCCAGAAAAAATAAATTGGTAGGGAGCAAGACAAAAAAATGGATTTACTTTGCAGGATGGATTAGGGCCTACTCTATGAATTCAAAGACCCACTCTAGGTTTGGAAGCTGTCAGTTGGATCCTATCCAGCTTGTCCTTTGCTGTGTATGTTATCCATATCTGTCACGGTGCTGTACCAACCCAACAGAGTTTTGAGTTTGTCAGTGAGCTCCAGCCACATAGGTTGCCTTGCATTAAAGCTTGTGCGGAGCACTACAGTACTGCAAACAATAGCAAATGAGGGTGTCAGAGATGTTTCTATTCATGTTCACCACATTTTGAGGTGATTAGCCTAAGTCATTTTCTTCCATGGGAATTGGCATATAATATACTAATAATAATAATAATAATATTAATACTGACATTTATAAAGCGCAAACAGGTACCTCAAACAGAGGTGTCCCGGCACTCTAGCGAAAGGCGGCAGGCAGAGAAGGCCTGAACATAAAGCCCTGAGAACACTAGCCTAGGCCAAAGAGCAACGTTTTCACTGCTTTCCTAATTAGCAGCTCTGATTGGATGGGCCGGATATAGTTTGGCAAAGAGTTCCAAAGTTTGGAGGCCCCAACCGTAAAAGATCTGCCAGCAAGCTGAGTGCTCCTAAATCGTGGAGAGCAGAGCAGATTTTGAGAGTTAGATCACAATAAACGGTTCTGCTTAAAGCTACATAGCAGTTGTTTTAAGTAGCTAGGACAGGTCCCATGCATTGACCGGAATGCCAGCGTCAAAGCCTTAAACTCAACTCTTCTTGCCAACGGCAGCCAATGGAGTTCTTTAATATGCGGAGAGACATGGTAACAAAATGGTACACACCTAATCAGTCTTGCAGCTGCATTCTGTACCATCTGCAGCCTTCTGACTAGGTACCCCGACAGGCCCAAATAAAGGCCATTAGCAAAATCCAGCCTAGATGTCACAGTGGAATGGACTATGGCTCGTTGGCAGTCCCCCGGCCACAGATGTAAACATTTCCACAGATGTCTCAATTTGCTAAAGCAGGAGGCTGTCACCTGTCGAATTTGGGCAGAAAAAGAAAGGTTGGCCTCCCACTTCACTCCCAGATTTTTTGCCGTGACTGCTGGGGTGGGGGGGATCCCATTTCCACCAGCCACCACAAGTCCGATACCTGCGGTGGGCTCTTGCCGAAGAACAACACTTCCGTTTTCTCAGCATTGAGTTTGAGTTTATTGTTATTTATCCAAAGGACAATGTTTTTCAGACAGCCCTTAAAACTTTTAAAGGAGTCCCCCGACTGCTCTTTAAAAGAAAACACCACCTGTGTATCGTCGGCATACGATATCGCCTTCACGCCCTAGTTGGCTATCAGTGAGAACAACGGGCCATATATATATTGAAAAGAAGCGGGCTCAGCGCCGACTCCTGAGGTACTCCACACCAGAGACATTTGGGTCCCGACAATGGGGTTGCAGGGCCACCTTTTGTGCGTGATTGTTAAGAAAAGACTTCAGCCAAGCCAACGCCGCCCCTCCAATACCAATGTCCTGGAGTCTCTAACCCAGCATAAAATGGTCTACAGTGTTGAACGCCGTGGATAAATCCAGGAGCACCAGCATCACTGATGCCCCTGAATCCACCAACATTCCCACCGACTGCCACCTCTAATAGAGCTTTCTCAGTACTAAAGCCTGGCCTGAATCCAGACTGAGTATCATGCAAAATACCATGATTCTCAATAACATTGGCCAGTTGACGCTGCTCCATTTTTTCCAGCATTTTTCCTGGAGCAGGTAACAGAGAAATCGGTCGATAATTGCTCATATCCAAAATTATGAAGGTCGACATCAGGTGTATCATAAATAAGGATTTATATGTCAATCCAGATCAATACAGGAAAAACAAACCAGCCGACACGTGTTTCGTCACAACGTGGTACAATTGTGATTCTTCAGGGCTGTATGTTTGGCAAATGTGTCATTGTAATCGCATTGCCGGTGATAATTCCGACCCGGTAGGGACACGGATTAAGTAAAAAGTAAAAACCGGAAGGGTAGAAAATAATCCTTCCATGCATCCCCAGGTAATCGGGACACGAGTGGGAAGACTGATAGGTCCTAGTTTTGGAGGCAGTCAGCGCTCCAGAATCTCGTGTGTAAGATTTGCGTTGTCCTATCCAGGGTAGTGGAGAGTGCCATTTCTTCCTGTCCTTAATCTAAACCTCCACTGATACAAATACTTATCTGCATTATTAATACACCTAGTTACATAGTCCCTCCTGGCCTCTCTCATCAATTTATGAAGCTCTTTCAGTGCTTTCTTATATGCCACTTTGGCCGTAGCACAGTAATCCATCCTCCACTGGTGTTATAGGCGTTTGCACTTACTTTTATTTAACCTAAGAGTTTCAGAAAACCAGGGGGCCGAGGGAGAATACCTCAACATTTTAGTGACTCTGGCTGGGGCAAGGGCCTCCACAGCGGTGGAAATCCACTTATTTAAAGCAAGTGTATCCACATTTGGATCATTAGATAATGATGGTTGACGAGACAACAAAATTGGATCTAAGGACTCAGCGGTCAGCTTCTTCCAATTTCTTTTTAGGAAGTAACGAGAACCCCTGATCTGACTAGGTCTTTTCAAACTAAATGAGAATGGAATTAAACAATGATCAGATTAAACCAATTGGCTTGGGGTCTCGGTTATCAAGGACAGAATGTTGGCAAACAGGAGGTCTATGGTGTGCTCTGCCTTGTGGATGGGGAGTTTCACATGCTGAATCAAATATGCTCCGGAAAGAGACAATGCAAACTGTACTGCTTGAACACAGCTTGGGTCATTCACATGCAGGTTAAAATCCCCTAATGCAGTAAACTTGGAGTACAATGAAGGTTTCTGGGCAATATAATTTAAAAAATGTCCGCATTCATACTTGGTGCGCAGTCTGGGAGTCTATAAATGAAAAGTCCTGAAAAAGAGGTGGTAGGGCCAATCTTAATACAAACATGTAGCCCTTCTATTGTATCCATATTAGGCATTGATTACAATGCTATATCCCAGGATTCCCTTAAAATATTGACTACTATTCCTCCTCTTTTTTCTCCCTCCCTGTTTGCACAGCAAATCTGGAAGCCTGGCGGAATGGCTAAGGCAACTGCTGATAGGCCATCCTCTTTCATCCATGTTTCTGTCAGAAACATGACATCCCATTAATTCTCTGCAAGTATGAGCAATATATCCTCAACATGCTTAACCAAAGATCTGCAATTAATTAGGTAAGCCCTAATCTTATCTGCATACTTACTCAAACCCCTAAATATCCTTTAGTGATCCCCAGGGCCCCATTACAACCAGCAAAAGTACTAGGGAGCGCTTCATTTGCAAGGTTGATGACATGTTCCCTAGGACAAGGATTACCTCTAAAGGACAGCGGATCATCCCTACCCCAACGGGTCACCTCGTTGCTGGGCAGACAAGCAGCATGACCGGCCCTGGCCCCGTTCTGGATGCGGACGGGCGCACACGGGCTTGCCTCTGGCGCGCCCGCTGCACGGCCGGGCAGCCATGTGAGTTAAATACTGCCTCCAATAACGGAAGTCTGGGAGTAGGGGGAGGAGCCACGTCCCTCCACACAAAGGGCAATGAGAGCTGCGGCGGACTGGGTTCCAGCAGGGAACAAAGTGACAAATGCTTAAGGTAAATAGTTATCACAGTGCAAACACGATTGACACAAAACAGCATTAAAACAATGTTAATTTTAAAAAAAAACTGTCAATATCCAATAAAACACTAAAATGCCACGTCTCGTTTCTCAATTAGTTTTTGGCTTCTGGCGCTCTGCTACCTAACGCTGCATATGTAAGATGTATACTTCTAAATTAGAGAGTGGGAACCCTGCTTCACGCCCTACAGCAGGTTTTACATCTGGACTGGTTCACATTTATGGTTCTGAGAATTTTCCGCTGGGCAAGTCTGGGATCTGTAGCTGGTCGGGCCTCTGCACAGGTTTAATACCTTCACTGTACGACCTCTCATTATGCACAAACACCTTTTTTCAGGGGCAACAACTCAGGATTAGCAGAATGAACCTGGAAATGTTGCCTGCTGAGCGTGAACCTTACTTCTTGTAATCTCAGCACCCTGTCCCAGTCCTCTGTTCTGGAGTTTACAAAAATGAGAAAGTCCCAAAAGTTTCTCAATGCTGGGCAACATCAGTCCCAATCTCTCTGAGAAGTCTACGTCCTCAGGGCAGGCTTGATGAACCAGGTATCTCTTCTCTACAGCAGGGCTCTCTTACAATCCACTGCAGTCCACTCACAACTACTACTTCAGAGCTCAGATCCTTCTGCCTTTTATTTCCAGGCAGTAGTAAGTGGTAGACCAACTAGATGACCCATCAAAACAATTCCTGTTCCTGCATGCCAGCAGGGGTTAGGAGTCCTTATGGTTTAGTTTCACAGCGTCTGGCAGAATGGTCTTCCTTGAGACGTTCTTCCAAGATCAGGAATGTACTGAGGGATGTGGTGGAGAGGTGCCAAGATTATTCAGTGCAATAGCCAATGACTAGAGTATGCTCTATACCCAATCAGGTCAACCACAGAAATCCAATTCTTCCAGTTATTGTAAAACTTCCCAGAAACACTCATTCAGCACAACCTAGAACCTCCTACCCGGTGGAAATGAGGCAACCCCTTCTCTCCATATGTTGTTGACAGTTTACCCTGCAGCTGTGGTAATGGACAAATCGTTTAAGGAGCTCTGGATTTGAACATTAGTCTGTTCGATGTCCATTTGGATTTTCCACTTGAAAGGAAAAGCTGTTGTGGAAGTCCTTTGTCTTACCATCTGTTCTCATACCCACCCAGTTGACTCATCCCTGCTAACTAATCAGTAATTGCATGATCCCAGGCTTTTAGAGGATGTATTATCCTCCAGGAGGCCAGTTGCTCACACCTAATGTCCAAAGCTAATTATTGTATTTCAAGTGTTGGAATGCAGAAAAACCCATTGGTTTTTAAGAAGAACGCCCACCCACCAACCTAGTTGGTGGCATGCTTCATCACTGGGTTTCCAATTGGGCTGCCCAATGCAACACCTGTGTTGCAGCGGAGCATTTAAAAAAAAATGTTTTTATATGTAAAGTGTGTTCAGAGTGGAGATATTAAAAATGTCTCTGGGATCCCCTGCTGAAAAGGTTTTATTCCTGGAGTCCTGGTACACAATAAAAACAGTACGGGATAATATGAAGGTAAGAATTGGTCTTCGTTATCCCTTTAGGTGTTGGTTGACATGTTTAAGACTTCTTAAAGATTATTATGAGGCTTTCTTCAGGACCATGTGAAGTGAATTGTAATGTGGCAAAAAGAAAGCCACGTGATTTGTTTACAGCACACGCTCTAAGGTGTACTGTGCATGGTGTGGTGTAGCCGTACTTACGGACCCACTGGCCAGTAAAACCTGAAAGACAAAACACAACATAAAGGACGTAGACAACATGTAGAGCAGCTTGACTGTGACTCATGTCTAGGTTTGTTATCCTTTCGTCTGTGCTGACTTTTCTATTCAAGTGCACTCCGTGAGTCAGTTTAAAGGATTCCTTATATACATTAATTCACATCTAGACATGCAACATACACCTAGTGTATGCAAATGTGTGCATTTGTGGATGGTGCTGGCATGCATTTTCTTGTAGTGAACATTTGTAATTGTGTAGTCACATGTAAATGTAAATGTAAATGTTTTTGAAATTTGTAAAGTGCACTGCTACCTGTCCATAGGTCTCCTGGCGCTGTATAACTCTGAGGAACCCGTCCTGGCTTTCCCTGTGGGATGGTCCCTTGCTGGGAGTCCCCAAGGTGGAGCCAGGCATCCCCGGAATTGGTGGGGCCGTTGTGGAGACTACGCAAGCTAATGCCCAGGTTTGCCGAGTGGCACCCTGATTAGAGTAAGCACCGAAGCAAGAATTATCAAGTCCGCTGACCAAGGTCCACGACCCTGCCGCGTCAGGAATTGAACCCTGGTCCCAGGCCAACTTCTGCTCTCGGGCCTGCCGCCTATAACCAGTCAGCCACACTACTCCACCATATCTATGTGGTCATGGTTTTGAGAAAAATATCTTTATTGGGGCTTCCATTTCCGGTGTAAATGGTATTGTAGGTATCTATTACCTTTAAAAAAGGCCAGTGTATTAGGTCATAAATGAATTCCATTTTCATATGAATGCATGCGTGCTGTAAAAAGGCATGCAAATTACTAAAAAAGTTATTTTTCTCTTAGAAGAAGCAGTAGAAAGTGGGTGAGAAGCAGTATCTTACATAGCTTCATAGATTGCGTAGCTTTAATAGGTCCTGAAAGGGGGCGGACTCCTGTAGTCAAACACCGGTGAAACAAATACGCCATTTTAGATTTTAAGTCTAACGAACCTTGAATATAACAGAGAAATTATTGCCAGGTGATGCTATGGTTGGCCTAGATTTTGGTTGTAAGAACACTTACTTCATCGAGGTTGATCGCTTGCTGATCCTACCTTTTATGGTCTTCTTGGAATCCTGTAGGTGATCGAGGACGGCTTGCGGTCCTTTGAATGGTTCTCGGCAGTGGCTGGGGGAGCAGCCGCGTGTGAGGACGTGACCACCTGATTTCGGGGACGTAAAATTTGCGGAACCACTAGACCGTCTCACATGGTGTGCTTCATACACTGGTATTTTGCAACAGAAGTGTATAGAAACTGAGTATGACGAGTTGACCATCATATTGGATATGCGGCTTATTTAAAAATAATACACTGAAGAAATGGTAATTTGTATTTGGGCATAACCATCACTATACATATGTGACAAGCCATGGTTTTGCAAACAGGGAAAGGGTATTGATTCATGTATGTGCGTGTCATAGTGGTCTTTGAATTAGTGTAGCCTGCATAACACAGTCGTCCCTCGAATTACAAGTTGATCACTAGTGTTGAGCAGTCCGATTGCTAATAAGTAATGAGTATTAGTATATGCTCGGTATTAGAAGACCATCAGAAGAAAAGTGAATGTTATTTGCATATCTGTATGCAAAGTGTTATGCACTTTTTTGATGGGATTAGACTCTCGGTGTAGTGATATACAGGTGCAATGTTTCCGATGGTATATTTTTCTTAATTTCTTTATGTAGTTCTTGTGAAAACAGTACATAAGTGCCGAGCTCCTGTCTGCCTTGCCACAATAATATACTACTGTCCGCCTTGCCACAATAATATACTACTAAGTGAATAAATCATTAAATCATGTACTAAGCTGCCCTGTTTTGTTGGCAAGTGGGAGTGTCTGTCAATTATGGTGTGTTTAATGAGGTCCATGGTATATTATCGTTTAGTCCATTTTTGTGTGTTGATAAACAGTAGACCCACTGTTGTTCTTTTTCAAGAAGGCGACTCTGTAGATTAGTTGAGCCCTTCTCCAGCTGTTCAATAAGGATCTTCTGTCGTTTGTTGTGTGTCCAGTTCTTAGGAAATGATGAGTCATCTTTGTGTTGTTGCGTTTATTTCGGATGTTTCTCCAATGCTCACAAATCCAGATTTTGACTTTGTTACTGGGAAAAACCTATGTTCTCATACAAAAGAGCAAGAAGTCTGAAAGACTGCCTTGTGGCAACACATCCACAACTTCATGTCAAACTGGCCAAAATAGTGTTAAATGCCAAAAGATACCGCCCATTTCGCTTGTGGAAACTGTAGCGTGTGCCACCTCAGTTAAACTACAAAATCTTTGAACCTGGAACCAGATAGTATCTGGCAAATCAGAACACATACAAACTGTAATTCCTTCAATGTTATTTACTTAATCACTTGCCCTTGCAATCTCCGATATATCGGCATGACCAGTTGCAAAGTCAAAATCCGGATTTTCAAGCATAGGAGTAACATCCGATGTAAACGCAACAACACAAAGATGACTGATCATTTCCTAAGAACTGGACACACAACAAACGACATAAGATTGTTATTGAACAGCTGTACAAAAATGGACTAAACATTAATATCCCTTGGAACTCATTAAACAGACCTTAATTGACAGACTCTCCCTCTTGCCAACAAAACAGGGCAGCTTATTACATGATTTAATGATTTAATTACTTAGTAGTATATTATTGTGGCATGGCAGACAGGAGCTCGGCACTATGTACTGTTTTCACAAAAACTACATAAAGAAATTGAGAAAATTATACCATCAAAAACATTGCACCTGAATATCACTATACTGGGAGTCTAATCCCATCACATAGTGCATAACATTTTGCATACAGATATACACATAACATTCACTTTTCTTCTGATGGTCTTCTAATAACGAGCATATACTAATACACATTACTTATTAGCGATCGGACTGATCAGTACTAGTGATCAACTTGTAATTTGAGGGACGGCTATGTTATGCAGACTACACTAATTCAAAGACCACTATGACATGCACATACAGGATTCAATACCCTTTCCCTGTTTGCAAAACCATGGCATTCCACATATTTGTAGTTTTGGTTATGCCCAAATACAAATTACCATTTCTTCAGTGTAATATTTTTAAATAAGCTGCATATCCAATATGTCGGTCAACTCTTTATACTCAGTTTCTATACACTTCCGGTGCGCAATACCAGTGTATGAAACACACCACGTGAGACGGTCTAGTGGTTCTGCAAATTTCACGTACCGGGAATCAGGTGGTCACATCCTCACACGCGGGCCGCCCCCAGCCACTGCCGGTAAGCATTCAAAGGAACACAACCGCCATACAGGGTCACCTACAGGATCCGGAGAAGAACGTAAAAGGTAGGATCGGCGGGCGGTCAACCTCGATGAAGTAAGTGTTCTTTGAACCAAAATCTAGGCCGACCTTGGCATCACCGGGCCATCATTCCTAACTTTATATCCAAGGTTTGTTAAACTTTAAATCTAAAATGCCATATTTGTTTCACCAGTGTTTGACTACAGGAGTCTGCCCCCTTCTGGGACCTATTAAAGCTATGCAAACTACGTAGCTAATGTAAGATACTGCGGGCAGTTCTCATCCACTTTCTACTGCTTCTTCTATGACAAAATTAACTTTTTTGTAATTTGCATGTCTTTTTACAGCACACATGCATTCTTATGAAAACGTAATTTGTTTATGACCTAGTACACTGGCCATTATTAAAAGTTAATAGTTACCTAGAATACCATTTACTCCACAAATGGAAGCCTCAACAAAAATATTTTGCTCAAAACCGTGATCACATAGATATGTGACTACACAATTACAAATGTTCACTTCAAGAAATGCATGCTGGCACCATCCACAAAATGCACGAATTTGCACACACTAGCGGCCACATGCATCATTGCGAAAATTAAGGAATCGCAATTAAGAAATCGCAAAAAACTATGTATTAAGAAATCCCAATTTTATTTGCGATTTCTTAATTTTCCTTAATTGCGATTCACAATTTGCGAATCGCAATTAAGGAATACCTTCCCATTGATTCCTATGGGCCTAGAGGCCCATAGGAATGAATGGGAAGCCATTTCCATTTTGCGATTCGCAATTACCGAATCGCAAAATGAGAATTCTATTTCATGGGTGCAGAGGGGGGGGGGGGTCCAAAGGGCCCCCCCTGCACCCCTGAAATTAATCTTTAAGAACATTTTTCACACACACATGCTCCAAGGGCATGTGTGTGTGTAAAATGAAACTTTCAAAAATTCACTTTTGTGCATTTTTGAAAGTTTTCACAAATTACCATGAAGTTCAACTTCATGGTAATTTACCTCTTCCTATTTGCGAATTCGCAAACAAAAATGTTAATGCATTGCATTTAAGAAATCACAAATTGCGATTTCTTAAATTGCAAAAAAATGAAAAAAAATAATGCATCCCATAAAAGGAAATTGCATTCGCAAACGGCCGAATTTTGCGATTCGCACCGTTTGCGAATGCAATTTACTTTGATGCATGTGGGCATAGGTGTATGTCGCAAGTCTAGGAGTGAATGAATGTATATAATGAATCCTTTAAACTGACTCATGGAGTGAACTTGAATACGAAAGTCAGCACAGATGAAAGGATAACGAAGTTAGACGTGAGTCACAGTCAAGCTGCTCTACATGTTGTGTACGTCCTTTACATTGTGTTTTGTCTTTCAGGTTTTACCGGCCAGTGGGTCCGTAAGTACGGCTACACCACAGCATGCACAGCACACCTTAGAGCGTGTGCTGTAAACAATTCACGCGGCTTCCTTTTTGCCACATTAAAATTCACTTCACCTGGTCCTGAAGAAAGCCTCATAATACGTTTTTAAGAAGGCTGAAAAAAGTCGACCAACACCTAACGAGATAACGAAGACCAATTTTTACCTTCATATTATCCTGCACTGTTTTATGGTGTACCAGGACCCCAGGAACAAAACCTTTTCAGCAGGGGATCCCAGAGATATTTTTAATATCACCACTCTAAACACACTTCACATATAAAAACATTAAAAAAAAACACTCCACTGTAACACAGGCGTCCAAGCACAGCTGGGTTGCATTTGGCAGCCCAGCTGGGAACCCAATGATGAAGCATGCCACCAACTAGGTTGGTGGGTGAGGGTTCTTCTTAAAAACTGATGGGTTTTTCTGCATTCCAACACTCGAAATAGAGTCATCCTGGCACAAGGATTCATTAGTGGGTTCGTCCACATTGTTCTAGACTATTAATCAGGAGAAAAGGACGTCCCCATTGTCCTTCCTTGCTCTCTTTTTGTTACTTTCAAAACTAAATTTTGTCATTAAAATGGCGGTATCCAGCCAAACTAATTTTAATTCGAGGTAGTAGAAAGAATACTTTTTAAAAGTTACTTTTCTAGTACACCTACAAATATTTACGTTTCCCATTGAACTACATTGTTGGCAAAATGTGGAAAGTAGCATTTAAAGAGATTTTTAATATTTTCCCTAGTAGAGTTGAGAAAATCGATTTTCATTCAGTACCACACCTATTCATGGAAAAAGTAACTTGACCTGTACAGTGACAAGCAGCTTTTGGTAACATTTCACTATGGTGACATAATTTCATCTAATATGTAGAACATCACACCGTTTACATTAGGCCCCCAACTCAGTGGCTTTTTGAGGCACACTTACCAGTGAATTGGCTAGTGTATAAAATTAGATTTTCTACAGGGCAAAGGCCTTTTCTTCCTTTGTGTCACTGCAGTGGTTTTAACCTGCAACCCAGCCACAACACAATGGATTTCTGTTCTCTGGAACCGGACACTTTAGGTATACATGTGGGTGATGTAAATGCACACCGCAGCCCACATATGACATTTAACTTACACATCAGTGGTTCATTTCCAGCACCATTGTGCCACGACCTCACTAGAAAGTTAACTTGGATGTAATCAATTCACCAGCACGAAATGTTTAGGGACATCACATTCTAAACCTGCACACAGTTAGAAATGCACTTAACTCAATCTTTAATTCTTTTGTTTTATGTGCATGCACGAAAGAGGCTAAATAAATAAAACATGAGTTGAGAACTTAATGAGTGGTTTCTTTGAGGATCGCTGTTTAGGCATAATTTACCTACGTTTAAATGTACAAATATGCGTTGCATTGTTCATGAATGTGTGTGTGTGAAATGGCTATGCTTTATAGTCTTAGAAAGGTAGGGTAAGCCTTTTATCTTTTGTACTTGAGATTAGTATTAGTTTCTAAATGATTATTAGTACTTTGCATATAAATTGAGTTAGAGAGAGAATCACTGAATACAAATCATGTAATTAGTGTGATTTAGGATGGAAATGTTATAAAATTATAGTGTTTTAGTATGGATGTTTTAGATTGATGTACTCCTTTTAATGCAAGATACTTGATTGTGGGTTTTTTATTTGACCAAGAATACTACAATGATGAACCGAGTGCTCCCCTTACATATTTTCCACTGAACTTTATACAGTTCACTGGTTAAACTCTCTAAAAACGTACAGCTCCATATACATTAAAAAACACGAAATAAAAAATGTAGTCTTTTTGTATTACTCACGTTGTCATAGAGGCGAGGTGGTAGCACATGTTGACCTTCACATTGTGTTCCTTTTGTAAACCTAAAAAAGCATGAATATAATTGAATATTAGAAACAATGCACATATGTGCATTTGCATTTTGTTGTTGGGTTTATTGGCATCAGATTGAAGAAATTGAAAGTTTGTAGTATTAGTTGAGGAGGCTGAGAACTCATCTCAAATAATAATCACAAACCTTGTTAGGGTGAACCATCATAGTTAATAAATGAAGCTGTGTTGAACCCTCAGTCAGCTTGGCACACGCCCGTCAGGCCTAACTTGGAGAGAGGCAATGTGTAAAGTATTTCTCCACTGCTCAAATAGTAATAAAGTGAAAATACAACACAAGACAAATTCCAAGCTAACTTACAAAAATAGAGTACATTTTAATAAATAAAATGACACCAAAATGACAAAACTCCAAAACTGGAGATATGAACTTTAAAATAAAATTAAAAACAGTGCCGAAAAGCACAATGCACCAACAGTGGTTATCTGATCGTCCTGGGCTGGATCAAAGTTAAAAGTTAATGCTGAGTCTGATGGAGTGCGGGTTAGATACAGGAACCAGGTTCATCCTGGTGAAAGTTTTACTGTCGGAATTATAAAACTTTATGGTGAAAAAGTGTTTGTCTGTGGGGCAAGCTGGATCCGAAACAGGGCTCGACAACAACTGGTTGCTGAAGCTTAGGATCAGGGTCAAGCCAGGTGCAGACAGTGTTGAAGTGTCAAAGCTCTGAGTGGGTGAAGTCCAGAGTCTGTGCCCAGGTAGGCCTCAAAATAGATCGGCTTTGGTTTCGTGATTGTCTTGATGAAGCATTCTACGTTCAGACTTAGAAACTTTTCTAGAAGTCAGCTCTCCTTCAGTGGTTCAAACCAGCAAGCTGAGACTGAGCAGTGATTCAACGTCGATGACTGCAGCTCCTATAGAGATCTGGGTCCCAAGCAGTTTTTCTGGAAGAAAATTGGCAAAAAGATTCTAGATCCCACCTTTTGCAATGTGGACAAGAGGAGTACACTCTAACACCAGCCAAGGGTTCATGGCACAGGGGACACCACTTGAGGGATAACACTCACTCCAACAGTGATCAGTAGAAGGGGCCATGGGTTGTTCACTTGGGACTGGTCGGCTGGGTTATTCAGGGAAAGTGTCCTCTGGAAGATTGTGTCTTTCTAGCTCAAATAAGAGGTCAGCCAACTGACCTGTGGAATCACTTCTCGGGGCATTGGTTCAAGACAAGCAGGTCCAGTCTTCCTTCAGGTTCTTGAGACAGCAGGACATTCCTTCTTCTGATTCTTTACAGGCCTATACGTGTTATGAGGAGAGGGCTGTGGGGTCCATATTTATGGCCCATGCCAGCCTGCGGGTGGAGGGCAAGCCACCATCCACCCCCTTAACCAGTTCTGTTTAATTCCTGTAACCCCCACTGGGGTTGGTACAAGCCTGATAAGAGAGACAAAGGAGAGGCAGGCCTAGGTGTGAGCTGCATCTGTCAGTGCCAATGTATTTTTTTTTTTTGTCAAACAATTTTTATTGCAGATTAAAGTATATACAAATAGGCAACATCATCATTATTAGAGGGTACAGAAGCATCAATTTCTGAGCAACAGTCAAAATGTGGGAAAACACAGCCATTCAGCCCTCATCCCGGAGGCAGGGCGGCGCTAATGCTCAAAATAGGTTAACACGTAAGATACTGCGATCATCTCCAACAACGGTCAGTGTGCTATGGCGTCTGCTTTTATTTTTTTTTGTCCTCCGCGGGTGAAGTAGCCCTGATGTACTAGTATAGTGATATATATGTCGTAAATGCCCCCCTCTTAAACTATAGCTCCCCCCCCCCCACCCCCCCTTGTGTCAGCGCCTGCGTGTGGAGCAACTGTAAGCACTCCTGGTCTGGGAATCCGGATCATTCGTGTTATACTGCGTGTGTGGTATCCCTGGTAGTGTCGAAGGTCCGTTTATTGTGGTTGGGGCCGATCCGTTCCCCCCTCCTCTACCTCCTCCCCCTCCAGTGTGCTATCTCTGAGAGCTTGTACTAGAATTTCCCATGCCATCGCCGCATCCCGTGCCTTATCATCCGAGTTACGGCGGGCCAATTGATAACGGATTGTGCTCTCCGCAGTGGCCCATTTAAAAAATTCGTGTAGCCATCTCCTGTGTGTTGGTCCCACCCTTGATTTCCAGCCTTTAGTCAATTCTCTTTTGGCAAGGAGTAAGCCCATGTCCATGAATTTACTGGACAGCTTGTTTTTTTTGGTGTGGGGGAACCAGTGTAGAATAGTGACTGCATTGTCATAGAGTAGCTCCCTGTCTGTGATCGCGTTCAAAGTCTCCCCTATGGTGGTCCAGTAATCTTGGAGCGCGGGACACCCTCTCAGCACATGTACTAAGTCAGCCCCTATGTGGTCGCATCTAGGGCAAGCCGCGTCAGCCACGTGAAAGTATGCAGTGATTTTTTGCGGAGTGAGGTAGGCCCTGTGGAGGATGTATAAATGTATTAGTTGAAAACGCGCATTCCTGGTGCTCTTTCTAGCTCTACCCACTAGCTGTGCCCATGTCGTGTCCGGGATGTCTAATTGCAGGTCCTCTTCCCATTTAGTTTTAAGCGGCGTAAGAGGCAGCAGTGTTTCGGAGAGCATTCTGCGGTAGAGGCATGTGACAGCTTTAAACGTACCCGCCGCCATCATCGTGTATTGACATGCTAGTGAAGTCGTGGGTTCCGATAGTCCTCCTCCCCAGTGCCTCTGCATGGCTCTCACCACCGCTGCGTGCAATAAGTAGTCACCTCTGGGGAGGTCGTACCGCTCTTGTAGAGTCTGGTATGGGGAGAGCACTCCATCCTCGTATAAATCGCCCAGCATCTGGAGCCCTGCTTCTTCCCATAGGCGTAACCCCGACCAGTCTCCGCCATGCGGTAGTGCCGTCACCATGCCTAATGGGATTTCAGGGGCATATGGGCGACCAGGCCCGACCCGCTTCTGTGCACGATTCCAGCATTGTCGGAACGTCCGCTCCTCCTGAGATAGTCCCCTCAGGAACAACTTCTGTTGTAGAGTGATATACGCCAGGACATGGCGAGGGGTACCCCTTTCCCTGTCCTGCTCCGGTCCCCGATAGACTCTCGCCACCTCCTGCGTAAAGCACTGCAGCTGTCCCGCTAAGTAGTACAACTCAAAATCCGGGACTGCTAGTCCCCCCTCGTCTCTTGGGCGGGTTAGTGTCGCCAGCGCAATCCTACGCCTACCCGTACCCCATAGGAACGACACCAATATAGTTTTCAGGTGTTTAAAGGTCGACCCTGGTATCCACACGGGGAGGGTCCGAAAAAAGTAGAGCAGTCTCGGCAGGACAATCATTTTCAGGAGTGCCACTCGGCCGGCCATCGAAAGGGGCAAGGTGGCCCAGAAGGATATACAACTCTTCAGGGCACGGATACACCGACCAATATTGCCGTCTAGGAGGTCAGCCGGGTCGTGATAAATGTGGACTCCTAGGTAGCTCAGACAGCGGGGTTCCCATCGCAGGCGTGAACGGAGTGGTGGGCTTTCCACCCCCCTCCGGAGTGGGAAAAGGCACGTTTTTGTCCAATTTACCCTCAATCCCGAAATATTGCCAAAGTACTCTAAGAGTTTCTCAGCACCCTCCACCGCCTCATCCGCGTTGTCTAGGAAGAGGAGGAGGTCATCTGCATATAAGGAGATGTGGTGGAGGTCTCCTCTGAAGGTCAGGCCTGTATAGTATTCCCCGCTCCTGGCCGCAGCCGCGAGCGGTTCCACCGCTAGTGCAAACAGTAGCGGAGATAACGCGCATCCTTGTCGGGTTCCTCGAGTCACCTCGAACTGGTCCGACACCAGCGGTCCGATCCGTACCCTGGCCCTCGCAGTGGAGTAAAGCACTCTAGTCCATTGGATGTATCCCTCTCCCAGACCAAATCAGTGCATCACTTCGTATAAGTAATTCCATTCCAGGCTATCAAAGGCCTTTTCTATGTCCACCGCCAGTACGAGGGGGGAACCCGCCTCCGGTGGCGGGGCATCTACCAGTCGTAGCAGTCTAAGAATGTTATGCGAAGTATTCCTCGTGGGTATGAAACCCGATTGGTCTTTATGGATCAGTTCTTGCATATGGGACAACAGCCTGGTAGCCAGCACCGTGCTTAGAATTTTGTAATCAGTCGTTAGCATAGCTAGGGGCCTGTAAGAAGCAGGATCAGTGCTTTCTCTCCGCGGTTTCAAAAGAGGGATCATTATGGCCTCGCTCATCGACAGGGGGAGTCGGCCTGCCTCTTTTGCCTCGTTATAAACTAGTTGTAGTCTTGGGGCCAAGAGGTCCAGGTATTTCCCGTAGAACTCAATGGGGAGTCCATCCATCCCCGGCGTCTTGTTACGCGCCATTCGCTTCACAGCACTGCGTACGTCAGATAGTGTAATGGGACCCCCCAGCGCTTCAGCCTGCTCCCGTTCTAAGTGTGGTAGCGGTAAGTCGGCCAGGAAGGCTTCCAGCATGTCTGAGTTGTCGCCCAACCCAGATTTATACAACTCCTCATAGTACGCTCTAAAGCAGTCCGCTATTGCAGGTTGCGTGGCATGGTCCTGGCCTTCAGGTCCCCGCAAGGCCAAAATCGATTGGCTGTTTCTGCAGGGATTCGCTAGCCAGGCCAGGAGGGATCCTGTTTTATCACCCTCTGCGAGAGTTTTCGTGAGGTATGTCCTGTAATCAAAACTGCGGAGGCGCTCCACCTCCACAGCCACCGCCTCACGTGCCTTACACACCATCTCCTGCAGTTCCGGGCGATTAGGGCGGTCGATCTCCGCCTCCCGCAGCGCGCTCTCAGCCTTTTCTAGGTCTTCTATCAATGACCTGCGTGCACCTGCATATTTCCCGATACAGTGGCCCCGTACCACTACCTTAAATGCATCCCACTCCGTTGCTCTGGAGGAGGTGGTGCCCTCGTTGTCTCCAAAGTACTGGCCGATCCGCGCCTCCAGGTCAGCACGGAAGGGCGGGTCATCCAGAGTGTCGGGACGCAGCCGCCACGTCGGGATTTTTGGGGGCACAGTCATCCAGTCCAGGGACAGGAGGAGCGGGTTATGATCCGACAATGTGCGCGCTAGATACTCCGTGCGGAGCACCGCTGCGAGCACTGCAGGGGAACACAGAAAGGAGTCAAGACGCACATGCAGGTCGTGGAGGCTGGAGTAGAATGAGTAATCTCGCACAGTGGGATGCTGCGTGCGCCAGCAGTCCGATAGGGCCCAAGCAGTTTGCCATTCGGTTCTACATTTCGCTAATCGGTACACAGGGGAGGTGCGCAGCGGAGGGTGCGATCTATCTAGTGTAACATCCGCAATGGAATTGAAGTCCCCACCCATTAAAGTTGGGCCTGAGATATAACTGGTAAGTACCCTGGAGAGTTTGGTAAAATAAGTAGCCTGATCTACATTTGGCGCATAGATGTTGCAGAGCGCTATGAGTCGGCCTCTGAGCAGGCCCTCTACAGCCACGTATCTCCCCTCTGGGTCCTCAGTGTGCCTAGTGACCTGCAGAGGAGTGCCCGCCCTTATCCAAATCAGTACTCCCCTAGCGAATGCAGAGTAGGTAGTGTAGAATAAGTGGCCCCTCCATCTACGCTGAAGTGCAATACCCTCTTGCTTAGTCAGATGTGTCTCCTGCAGGAATGCAATCTGCACTCCGCGACGAATCAGGTATGAGTGAATTTTGTGTCTCTTCGTCATTGTATTTAGGCCCCGCACATTCCAGGTCACACATTTCAACGGGCACATATTAGCCATTGTCCCATACAGTGAATGATGAAGGTCTAGTAACCTGCATCCAGACCATAGGCACTGACACACACATTCCCACCCCAGCCCCGTTCCCCAACTCCCCCCTCATAGCTACGCCCAGAGAACCCCCAACCGCTCCAGGCCCCCCCTCCCCCAGAATAGGACCCCTCTGCAATAGAGACACTCCCATCCAAACAAGTGAGCAACGGCTCACAGAACCTCTATTCCGTAGTCGAGCTACGGTGGCCTTATGGGCCTTGGGGTGCGTACGCTAGTCACTAACGCCTGAGAGGACTGCCCTCAGGCCTCCGCCCTGTAATACACATCACAGTTTGCAATAGTTCAGTCTCACAGCCGCCTGCTCCAGAGTTCGCAGCAGCTGCGGCAGTGGTGGCAGCCCCCCGCCTCCCCACCTGGTACCTTGTCGAGGGTTCAGCTCTCGATGATTTCACCTGACGTCTGCGGCGTGACCTTCGGTCCCCTGGCTCCACCTAGCTCCGATAGTTCAGTGTCTGAGCCCGTACCCTGGCCCTCCGAGCCCGAGCCCCTCTCCGAGTGGGTCAGTGCAGGCCCCGAAACTTCTTTAACCGCCTGCAATGCCGCTCTTCGTTCGTCCGCCGTTTGAGTGTTTGTTGGTCTCTTAGGGCCCCGGGCTCGACCCCGGTGACGTCTCGACCGTCTGAGAGATTGTTCCTGGCGTTCCTCTTCTTCCCCGTGCCGAGCACCGTCCGTGCCAGCTTTGTAGGTGTCCCACCAGGTCCAGGCCGCATCTGATGTCTGAAAAAACAACGTGTTCTCACCCACTACAACTCGGAGTCTAGCTGGGAACAAAAGCGAGTATTGGATTCCTTCCGCACGGAGCTCCCGCTTGATAGAAAGGAATGAGGCTCGCTGTTTTTGGGTTTCAAATGTATAGTCCGGAAACAGGGTCACCCTACTGTTGTCCACCTGAAACGGGCCGGCGTCCCTGGCGCGCTGCAGCAACCAGTCTCGATCTTTGTAGTGCAGGAGTTTTACGACCACCGGGCGAGGTGGGAAGCCCGGTTTCGGGGGCCTCGCCGGTACTCTGTGCGCTCTTTCCAGAGTGAAGAAGGGGGAAAGTCCCTCTGGGGCCACCACTGAACGCAACCAGCCATCGAGATATCCCAACATGTCCGTCCCTTCTGTTTTTTCTGGCAGGTCAACGAGGCGCACGTTGTTCCGGCGGCTGCGGTTTTCGGCATCCTCGGCTCGCCTTTCCAGGGTGCTGATCCGATCTAGTGCCTCCGTGAGCTTCCCCTCCATCGATTTCTGCGACGGCGCGATATCCTGTAGGGTGGCCTCCGCAATCTTGACTCTGTCTGCCAACTTTGCATGGTCGGCCCGCAGAAGCCCCAGGCCCGCTGACACCTGAGCGATGTCGCTGTGCAGCGACTCTTTCGTTGCAGCAATAGCGTCCAGTATTCTGTCCTGCATTAGTTGGAGATCCGTCGTCGGGTGCACGGGGCCTTCGGACTCTTCCGAGGGGGGAGTCCCCTCCGTCCTTGCGCCTCTTGTCGTCTTGCCCATTATGCTCCGCTGTCCGTCGTCCCAACGCTCGAGGGGTTCGGGTCTTCCGTCGTGTTCGCTGCCCACGCCTCCCGTGTTCCGCGAGCTCCGTGATGGGGTCAGCAGAATCCCCCCTCGTAATCCCCGGCGGCGGTGAGTACTCTAGGCGCCCTCTCGGTTAGCCCCCTTTGCGGGCGTCCTCAGTTAGGAAGGTGGCGGGCCCGTTGAGAGCACCGCTGTAAGCCGTCAGGAGGGATAGGGCCACCCAGCCTTTCCCTCAGGGGGCTCCGCTGATGGTCGTCGCGCCAGTGGCCTCGGCTGGAGGGGCCACCTGTGGGCGGCGGGGCTCAGCTCCGGGACGGGGCGCGGTGCCAGGCGACGTTCAGCGTCCTGGGAGAAGGCACCCGACTCCAAGCTATTTGTGAGGCAGGGGCCAGCGGCTTCCCGCGAGTCGTAGGCCAAAGCGCAATGGTGCTGGGTCGTAGGCAAGTCCGGGCCGGCCCCGCAGTGGCAGAGCGCCTTACACCCCCGTTCTCGCACCGCTAAGCGGCCAGCTGGGCACTAGGGGCGATCAGCTCGCGCCACCACAAACTCCGAGGGGGAAGCCCCACACAACAAGACAGGATCCGGGAACTCGGAGGAGGGGGAGGGTCCCCGCCACGGGTGTAGGCCTCTGCGCCGGGGAGTAAATTTGAAGTCTCCCCCAGCGAGGCGGGACCCCGCCGGTGCTCCAGTGGCGGGGTGTCGCTCGGGGCTCTCCGAAGGTCGAGGTGGGCACCCGCCAAGTTGTCCCAGGGTACGGTCCGCAACGCTGGTCCCCGCAGTGCTGGGGAGGGACTCCCGGGGTCTCGTGGCTCACCTCCGTTTGGGGGTCTCCTTCTCGCGGTCGGCAGGCCTCGTCCTCCCCAGTGGTCGGTCGCCGCCAACCAGTTGGTCAGGTACCAGGGGGTCAACCAGCGCCCGCCGCCCTGAGCCCGGCGGGAGAGCCATGCGCAGCAGTGCAGATTCCAGGAACTCAGGGTAGGGGCAGGCCCCCGTCCAGGGCGTAGGCCTCAGAGCCGGGGGAAAAAGTTCAGGGCCGTCCCGGAGAGGCGGGGCCCCGTCGGACCCCCGGCGACGGAGCTCCGTTCAGGATGCGGCGTTGTCTGGGGACGATCGCCCGCCGGGGCGTCCCAGGGCACGGAGCTCCAGTTCGGTAGTCCCCGCTGCACGGGCGGGCGCCGTCGGGGAGCCCTCAAGGATTCGCGGCTTGTCTCAGTTAGGGAGACTGGGTGTCGCCATCTTGGGAGCCAGAAGCTCCGTCCCTCGCAGCGTTCTGTCGTCCTTGCGAGCAGTTCCCAGGCGTATAACTCGCACCGGAGCAGGTTTCAGTGGCAGTACCCGGGATCTACCCGAGGTGCGCGGGGATCCCGGGACATAAGCAGGATATTAGGCGGATATTTGGGCAGAGGGTCGGGAGCCTCGTTAGGCTGCGACCGTCCTCATCGGCTGCTAGCCACGCCCCCTGTCAGTGCCAATGTAGGCATCCTTTAAAACTCAGGAAGAGGCTGGATACCGCACCAGGCTATCCTGTCAAGGTAGGTGTCGCCCTCCTATTCTCAGGTTCCTATGTGTAGTGTCTGGAAGAAATGCACATCTCACCGTAAGGGAGCCATCAGGAGTAAGTATCCAGCTGGCCACTGGCAAGAAAGCCTTTTGGTTTTAGGCAGGAAAACGACAACTTTCTAAAAATTTAATTTCTAAGATAGTAATTTAAAATCAGATTTGACAATTAGGTTGGATTTTAAATTCCTTTTAAAATGGGACCTATGGGAAGGCCAATCCTGCCACTATGAAAAAACAACTTAGGTGCTTTTTCACTGCCTTGACATGTAAAATATTATATAACATTATATATACCTCAAGCATGGGTCTTCTGGGTGACGCTTGTAGTGTATTCTTGGTTAAAAGAAAGGCCTCTTATCCTCAGAGGCAGAAACAGATGTTCTGTCATTGCTGCAGGAGGAGTCAGCACAGCCTGAACATGTCAGGATATCAGATGCATGGCAGCTGAGGAGGAAAACAAGCTCCAAGGCAGGGCCCACATGAGGGTTTTATGTAAGGAGACACTCTCTACAACATATTCTACTTTTTAAATACCATAAATCCTGCCCTATGTGCATTTTTGGCCTACTCTAGGGGTGACTATGTCAGTAAAATTGGTCTCCCACCTTCGCAGCTCCACCATCAACTGAAGCCCTCCTGAGCCCCTGCACTCTTGAGTGTTGGTGTTCGAGACCCTCCTCCACTCTTTTTCTCGCTCTGTTTTTCTGCTTGCCTTTTCTTTTCACCTCTCATCTTTCACCTTCGTTTTTCGCCCTTTTAACATCAATCTCTTCCTATCACTTTCCATCCTCCATTTCACATTTACTCTGTTTTCACTCTACTCTTCATTCTGTGCACCTCTCTCCTGATTTTCCCTGCCGCTGCTGACCCGCGGCCCCTCCCCCCAGCGCGACCAGCCCTCCCCGACCCCTACTTAATGGCGGCCACTGCGGGGACAAGAGACAAGACCACTGACTTATTTTCAGTGAAATTGCTCTCCCACCCTCGCAGCTCCACCATCAAGTGAGGCGCTCCTGAGCCCCTGCACTCTCAAGTGTTGGTGTTCGAGGCCCTCCTCCACTCTTTCTGTCACTCCGTTTTTCTGCTTGCCTTTTCCTTACACCACTTTCCTTTCACCTTCATTTTTCCCGCTTTTCCCCACTGCTGCTGCTCCACAGCCACTCCGCCCAGCGCGACTAGCCCAAGCCAGTTTCCCCTCCCCACTCCCGCCTCCCAGCTGTCCAGCCCTCCCCAATTCCTACTTATTGGTGGCCCGCCGAAGGGACGTCAAAGGTAAACCTGTCCGCGACCCGAACGTAACCAGCGCCAGGAACCATGGACCTCCGAACCACCAATGCTAGAACCCAGCGGCACTCTATGCACTCAATCCAGGTTGCAACAACAACTGCAAGCTAGCACCACCAGCCGACACCCACAGACCTATCAGCTGTCACCGCTGCCGCCATTCCTGCAGCAGCACCAAGACCACGGATCCAGCACAACCCGACCGCAACAACACGACCGCACCAAAGACCATGCAATGGATCCTCCTCAACGTTTGATCCCACCACAAACACCGCCTTCCCCGCCCTGAAATCTGGGACCTCCTCGACAGCACCACTCCGGACGTCGCATTCTTCATTGAAGCCTTGACTAACACCACCTCGGGACCTGACATTGCCATTGCCATTCCCCAAAGATACAAGATCTCCCGCAAGGGACGCCCAACCCGCCCTGTGGGGGGGGGGGCCATCGCCATCATCCACCAATCCACCATCCGACTGAGCACACTTTCTGACAAGCTCACAGACCTGATGTAACACCTACATTTCAGGATACAAGCCGGTCCTACCACCACCCTCCGGAGAACCCTCATCTACCGACCCCTCGGACCATTCACCAACTCCATCACGGACACCATCACCCCGCAGGCCATCGTGTCCACCATCTACACCTTGCTGGGAGACCTCAACTGCCACCTCGACAACCAACAAGACCCCAACACCATATCCCTCATGGACAACCTCCACAACATAGGACTCTGCCAGATCGTGACCCACGCACTCAGCACGACACACACCTTCGACCCCATCTTCACCAGTGGAAACTCCATCACTTTCAGCCACCCCACAAAATCCCATGAACAGACCATCGCTGCATCCATTTTACCTTCAGAACACCCACCATCCACAGAATCCAGCTCCTGCTCCCACGCAGAAGTTGGACCAAAATCACAAACAACCAGCTCACCACCTCACTCGGCAACTCCAACCCAACCATCACAGACAACGACGACACCAAAACCGCAGCCCGAACCTTACACTGATGGATCTTTGACAGCACCAACACCATAGCCCCCCTTAAGAAGAACAACACACACGCCAGGAAAGCCAGCTAGTTCACCACCGAACTCTGGGAGTCCAAACGCACATGCCGCCACCTCGAAAAGGCCTGGGGGAACTCCAAATCTACAGAAGCTCACTACAACTTCAGAGCCACCACCAATGCCCACCACCAACTCATCAGAAATACAAAAAAGGAAGCGATCCAAGACAGCCAAGACAGAATGTCCACACACGCGCACAACAGCAAAGAACTCTTCAGCATCATCTAGGGGTTTGCCCAAACCATCAGCGAGTCTACAGACATCCCTGACTCACAAGACCTCTGCGAAAAACTCACCACCTTCTTATGCCACAAAATCAAGAACATTTACTGCAATTTTGGTGAAGACAGCCAACACACAGAACCCTCACCAACCACCCGACACCTTGAAGCCAACGATTAACAGCTGGACAGTCCTCACCACCGAAGACATACTGAAGATGGTGAAGTCAATACGCTCCGGGGCCCCCACGGACCCCTGCCCCACCACATTTTCAACAGAGCTGCCAACACCATCGCCCCCATGCTTCGCCACACCATCAACAGCTCCCTCACAAACGCCTCCTGCCCCTACGACTGGAAGCGGTACAAAAAGGGGGTGGTGATGGACGGAGCATCTGAACCAATCAAACACTCACACCCAGTCAAAAGATCTGGGTTTAATCCATCACCGTTCTTTAGCCCACACTACCACCCCAGTTCAGACATGGACATATGCAAATCAGTCTGAACCTGTGCCTCATGGGAACAGTCCAGCCCGAACTGCCAAGCCACGCCTTCTCTGGACCGGAAACAAACTTCCTAGGACCGGTTTCTGGCATTTCAGCCGTCTTCAGCCAGGCTTGCTTGAATCCAGTGGCAAAGTGAGCAAGGGACTCACGTCTGAGCATACCCTGCCAACTTATAGCGAACAAAGCGGTACAAAAAGGGGGTGGTGATGGACGGAGCATCTGAACCAATCAAACACTCACACCCAGCCAAAAGATCTGGGTTTAATCCATCACCGTTCTTTAGCCCAATCTGCCACCCCAGTTCAGACATGGGCATATGCAAATCAGTCTGACCCTGTGCCTCATGGGAACAGTCCAACCCGAACTGCCAAGCCATGCCTTCCCTGGACCGGAAACAAGCTACGACTGGAAGGACGCTGAGATCAACCCCCTCCTGAGGAAACCTTTGGCGGACCCCACTGACCTCAAGGACTACAGACCCATCTGCCTGCTCCCAATCTCAGCAAAAGTCATTTCGAAAGCCATCAACAACTAATTCGCCACCTTCATCAAAGAGCAAAAAGTCCTTAACTCCTCCCAATCCGGCTTCAGAAAGAACCATAGCAAGGAAACCGCCCTCCTCGCAGCAACAGACAAAATCCGCTCCCTCCTGGACATAGGAGAGACAGTAGCCCTCATCCTCCACGACCTTTCAGCGGCCTCCGACACAGTCTCTCACTGCACCCTAACACGCAGATTTCACAATGTAGGGATCCGGGATAAGGCCCTCGACTGGATCCACTCATTCCTCTCCAGCAAAACGAAGTGGGTCAGACTCCCTCCCTTCCTCTCGGAACCCACACTGACCACCTGCGGAGTCCCCCAAGGATCCTCCCTCAGCCCCATGATGTTCAACAGCTACATGGCTCCTCTAGCCCCCATCATCTGAACCCACGGACTTAACATTGTTTTATACGCAGACAACATCCAACTCATTCACTCCCTATCCAACTAACCCAATGCAGCCAAACACAACTTTCAAGAAGGCATGGAAGCAGTCACCCAATGGATAAAGAGCAGCTGTTTACAACTCAACACGGACAAAACAGAAGAACTCATCAAGGGCCCACACCCCGATGCCTGGAACGACAACTGGTGGCTCCCTACCCTAGGAAGCCCGCCCACCCCCATGAACCACACACGCAACCTCGGAAACATCCTGGATTCCGAACTAAAAATGGACCGCCAGATCAACTCCTTCGCATCCTCCTGCTTCCACACCCTCCGCCTCCTAGGCAAGACCTTCAAATGGATCCCCCTCGAACACAGAAAGACCGTCACACACGCCTTCGCCACTAGCAGACTTGACTACGACAACACAGTCTACGCCGGAATCAACAAAAACCTCATCCGCAAACTTCAAAACATTCAGAACGATGCTGCCGGACTAATCCTCAACCTGCTACGACACTGCCACATCACCCAGCACCTGTACACACTACACTGGTTCCCCATAGAGGCAAGAATCACCTTCAAGATTCTCACCCACGCACACAAAGTCCTCCACAACACCGGACCAGCATACCTGAATAGACAACTCACATTCCACGCACCCCAAAGGAACCTTCGATCAGCCCAGCTCTCCAACACCATGGTCCCTCACACAAGGAAGTCCAGATCGGGAGGCCGCTCCTTCTCCTTTCTCGTGGCCAGAGCCTGGAACGCCCTCCCGCTCCTCCTCAGACAGGCGACATCACTCCCCAACTTCATGAGGGACCTTAAGACATAGCTCTTAGATGGACCTCCCCCTTGATGGACAGGACCCTACACCTTCCCCCCTCCCCCAGCTCCTTCAGATCCTACGGGTGAGTAGTCGAACTCAACAAACCCATGATTGATTGATTATGTGTGTCTTTTTTTTATATAAGTATTACCAGGCATTAGTAAATGGATTAGGTTTTGCCTATGTGCATAACAACAAGCTGCTTTTTTTTAAACGTGTAGCTTGCTGAGTAGTTGTACAATATAAGTTACATAATTCTGTTAAAGTGTTATGACTTGTCTATGTACAAAAAGGCAATCTATTGTGCTGTTACTAGTGGTACAGTGTGGGTAAGTAATAGCAACATTTAAAAAAAGAAATGAAAGAGGAAAATGATAGAATTAATCGACGTAATAGAAATATTAGGTGTTTAGAGGAGTTCTGACAACTTTTGGGCACACAAACACTGCACCTGCTACACCATTCAAATCATGCCCCTAGTGCCTGCAAGATAACTGCATTTGTGACTGCCTGTTCAGTAGTAAAACATAGCAATATTTGGTGTTTACAGGAGTTCTGACAACTTTTGGGCCCGGTGCTACTGCACCTGCTACATCATTCAAATCATGACCCTAGTGCCTGCTAGATAACTGCACTGTCTTGTTTAGTAGTAGAATTTAGCAATAGTCTGGGTGTAGTGGAGTCCCTAGAGCTTTTGACCCCAGAGCCGATTCACCTACTATACCATTCAAATCAAGTTCCTTTTAACGGCAAGGTAACTGCAATTGTGACTTCCTGTTTAACAGTCAAATATAGCAATATTATGTGTTTAGAGGCATTTTGACAACTTTTGGGCCCGGTGCTACTGCACCTCCTACACCATTGAAAACATGACCTTGTTGTCCGCAAGGTAATTGCACTTGTGGTTGCCTGTTTAGACATAAACTATAGCAATATTAGGTGTTTAGTGGGGTGCATGGAGCTTTTGCTCCTGGTGCCACTGTACCTGCTGCATTATGGAAATCATGACCCTTGTGCTTGTTAGATAACTGCATTATAGTTGTAAATAGCAAAATAAGGTGTTTAGAGGAGTTATAATAATGTTCGACCCGGTGACACTGCTCCTGCTGCACCATTCACATATTGACCCGGTTGCCTACAAGGCCTGCACTTCTGACTGCCTTTTAGTAGTAAAATATAGAAATATTTGGTGTTCAGTGGGGTTATGACAACTTTAGGCCCCAGTGCCACTGCACCTGCTGTACCATTCATATCATGACCCTCTTGTGTGTAAGGCAATTGCACTTGTGACTGCCAGCTTAGTTGTAATTTTTAGCAATACTCTGGATTTAATAGAGTCCCTAGAGTTTTTGACCCAACTTGCTGCACCATTCAAATAAAGTCTCTTTTAACTGCAAAGTAACTGCAATTGTGGCTGCCTGTTGAGTAGTCCAATATACAAATATTATGTGTCCAGAGTACTTCTAGCAACTTTTGGGCCTGGTGCTACTGCACATGCTGCATCATTCAAATCATGACCCTGTTGTCTGTGAGGTAACTGCACTTGTGGCTGCCTGTTTAGCAGTAACATATAGCACAGCTCTTGTATATTAACTTTATTTTAACACACAATGTGTATTACAACAGTTAGAATCTGATTATAATGACTGAATAGATTAAGTGGAAAAATCAATCTGACAATGCCTACAAAGTGCAAAGG
Source organism: Lissotriton helveticus (assembly GCF_964261635.1). Taxonomy (NCBI): domain Eukaryota; kingdom Metazoa; phylum Chordata; class Amphibia; order Caudata; family Salamandridae; genus Lissotriton; species Lissotriton helveticus. The sequence goes on from NC_136068.1 coordinate 1,230,089,587, forward strand.
AAGTTACAGAGGCATGAATAGTAAATGCCACAAACGTTCTAATGCTAAAGCATGTGCTTTACACAATGAAGTAATCAAAAGCAAGCATTCAGCATATTGTTAGACGCTGTCTGCCTTTTCTGTGGGAAGAAATCTTATCTTGACAGTGAATGGGGCTTAAACAGTCTGAACAGCTTTAGTAGAAGTATTGTAAAGGCGTGCAGCAAGTGGAAGTAAAAAAAATGAAGTTCAGCACAAAAGCAAATAAACACAGTGATTTGGTGATGGGAACTGATCAGAGCCCCCTTTTAAGATATATTAAATATAAGGGATTTCACAAGCATAGCACAAGCGCTGTGCAGGCAAAACCAGAAAGTAAGTGTAGGCTTGCCAAAGGGTTTGTTTTAGTAGGTCGAAAAGACAATTTAAAACTGCACAACCAGGCTGCAAAAGCAGGCCGGGCAACATGCTTTACAATGATACTTTAGTGGGTGTCACAATAAGGGCTGTAGCCCACTAGCAGCATCTGATTTACAGTCTCTGGGTACTCATGGTTCCATTTACAAGGGATTTACAAGTAAATTAACAGTGCCAATTAGGGGTATGCCAATGCTCACATGTTTAGAGAGGAGAATAGAAGTGTTGTATATCTGGTTAGAAGGTTTGAAGAGCACAGAGTTCTACAGCCAACAAAAATAATGTTCAAGTAAAACTCAAAACATCTCAGTTTACCCTGTAGTAAGGGCAACTATCCAACAAACATCATTAAACCTTTAAAGCTAATGTCAGGTTAAAAGTCCTTATTTTAAGAAAAAGCTATTGTAACACATAGAAAATCCCATAAGAAGATTGTAAATAAAACATATGGACATCACAATGTCAGGAATATGCAATAGAATGTGATTCTTCAATCAGTATAGCTTCTTTAGTCCTATAAGAGTGCACGTAAACTTGTTTTAGGTACAACAGGAGTTTGTGCCTGAGTCGGGTTTCTAAGTATTGAACAAATGTAACACTGTTTTTCTTGCACAATTTTTGCCAGCGACCACTTGGCAGAATAAGTGAAGGGTAAAGCCACAAACAGAGGAAAATATGTGGGGTTACCACATTATGACCTGTTTGGAAGTGCAGGACTTCGAATATGGAGGTAATACTGCACCCTAAAAGGCTGGTATGTATTGGATGGAGTATTACCTCCCCTAACAACAGGCCTCTTGTAATCAGACCCCCACTGTCCACAGCTGCATTCCTAAATGGAAGTGGCCTGTCATGGACAGCTTGCAATAAGTAACAACCAACTGAACTGGGGGTCCAATAGATATCAAGCCACCAAGTGCTTTATAGGTTACTAGCGACATAATTAGAAGAGTGAAAAATATAACAGGAATATTAAGAGAACCAAGAAGCATCGAGCTAATCTTGGATTCCCATCAATAATCAGAGTGATCAATCTTATCATCTGGTTATCTGCCCATATGGATCGTATGTCTCCTGATCATGGAGACAAACTTCCAACAAGGGATTCACTCAATGGTATCAGAATAAGCAACACATAGAAAAGTGAGACAGACTGTACAGTCTTTTCAGTATGTGACCACTTGGGAACCAGAAAGCAGTGCAAAACCAAAAAAACAAAAGTGTGTGAAGTTAAAATAGAGTCATGAGGAGAAAATACAAAGTTTATTAGAGTTATCACCTTACCCTCTAATCTAAAAACATAGCAGTGCAAGGAGCAGTATTGGCAAATAACTTCTAGGTATTCATGGCCAACATGTTTCAGCCAATAGGGTAAAAGTGCCCTAGGCTTTCGTCAGGACCGCTGTTCTTAACAATGCTACTGCTTAAATACCTCTCTAAGTAAAGTGAACAAATAAAAATAAAGAAAAATACAAATATGTAACAGGGTGGAATGAATACAACCTACTTCCACATCTCCTCCGCTTCAAGGGATGCAAATGGCATCTGTAGGAAACATTATGAACATATTCCTAGTTAGTTCACTCTTTCAATACTACTTTCTAATGTGCTAAGAAAAACGCAGATTACGTAATAGGCATCATTTCAATGAAAGGTGCAACCATTAGTGTCTCACCCATCTTGATCGGGGAGTGTACCTCACCTCTCCTGGACCTAGCTCAGGATTAAGAGGCCCCGCTCTAAGAAAGAAACAGAAGAAGACAACGGGGGAAAAGGGGAACAATATAAACCATTCATAGTTTTGTACCTTCCCACTTTAGACCACATACTTCTCCTATGATTTTAAAAACATACTGGAATACTCAACAAGGCCTCGTCCAGAGACTTCACCTCGCAACTACTTTACTCGCTCACATTTCCCTTACATTGCACCTCCTATTAGGACTGTTTATTAATGTCATTTGTTGTATACATAGTGTTTTAGGATAGCAAGGGACCTAACTGATCTACTACGCAGTCCCACTCTCTTTCAATCTCGGGATACTCATGTCCTCTTTACAATCCCATATTCTCTATAGAGAGCCTTATGCAATTTAATATGGGCCTCATTAAATATTTAAAATATTGGAAAGACTATTGAAATCTGGGATCCACTTTGAAAAACCACAGTTCTAGACCTAGGAACAAACAGCAACTCTCCCATTAATGCTGAAGCGATTTACAAAAGACTCCTATGCATGTCACGCAGAGCCTACCTATCTGTCGTTGCCTCCGGGGTTTTGCTGAGTCAAGGGGAGGCAACGGCAGGACTGTTGAGGCGTGCTTTTATCTGTCTACCCATGCATTCGACCCTTGGTGTTTTACTGTTGCCTCGCCTGATTGGTGCAACCAAGTCACCCAGTCTCAAGCGCTTCGTTGGAAAATATCTAAAAATATCAGACTGTTTCAATCCCAGCCGGTTAAGCGCGCCTCATGTTTAAAGTTCCATACTTTATGTGGCCATTTAACCTTATTGTGCCAATATCTGTCAAATGGAGACAGTAAAACAAGCATTTGGGCTATTAATACGCCTCCTCATAGAGTCTTAATACACATCTCCACTCATGCTTACAAATAGTTAGAATAGTTACCGACATCCGCCCGCAGAGGAAAGGGGTACTGTTTGCATAACTAGTGAGTACATGCATACCAAAGCTTACTTATTATTTCATCGATGTCCCTCGGGAGAAATACTTCCGTATTTCGTGAATCTCCCTAGTCTCGCGAGTGCTGCGCTAGGGACTACCGTATGACGTCACCTTTGTGACGTTTGTAGCTCCAAAGGCGTTTGTAGTTCTAAAGACGGTGTGATCACAAAATGTAGTCCCAGATGGAATATGGAGCATACACTAATTAATATTATATATTGTAAATTGTGTGCTACTCATTACAGGATGGCTTGAAACACCCCTAAGAGAAATGCTTGAGTCTACCTAGACTTGCGAATGTCCCGCTGAGTACCACAGAATGACGTCACCTCCGTGACGTTTGTTGTTTTAAGAGTCTCCTAGTTGTAAGAGACAATAGAACATCCACATGCAGTTTGCCAAAAATCATTGTGTTTTATTACAGAAAGGGAGAAAACTCAGGAAATACACATCAATGCTCCAATATGATACCTATATATTTCGCAGATATTAGAGGAAGGATGCCATATCTTCTTGAGATGATAATTTAAGCATATGGGTCCCCTCCACAGTAGGACCCTCTCAGCCAACCAAGACATGTCTCAATAGCGGATGCACCTCACATCTAACTATGTCGTGAATAGTCATCACTGCACCCAAAATTTAGATTTTATAACAACCTGAAAATGTGGTGTATAGTTAGCCTGTAATCAATCTCTAGTCTACCAAATACTCGTAGTAAGCCTACCAGAGATGGGAAGTGTTGAAATGATCACAAGCTAGCCCACGGTATATGATCGTTTAAACCTTGCACATCACTGTGCAGTCTAAACACCCATTTTTGTTCTTTGGTGAACAGATATTTGGAAATGTCACTGCAATGTGAGGGCATAAATGGTTTCTCAAGTACTGTCCACTGAAAATCCTCAGCTCCATGATTTCTTTTGACAAAGTGTCTCGTGAGCTTTGTCAGGTTTTTTTTTGCATCGGAATGAGCTTTTGTGTTCCAGCATGCTTAACTTGACCTGGGCAGTTCAGCAAATAGATAGGTTCTCACTATTCCAGTTTGTAAAGGTGGATTGTACCCAGGGTCGCTGTGTCCCTATATCAATAGTGGTAGAATGTTTAGTCTGAAGACAGACGGAACAACCCCCACAAGGGTGGTGTCCCACAACTGCCGGTAGGTCCCACAGTGTCCCTATAGGTCTCCTGGGTGTAGATTTAGAGTGTGTATGCACCAACCGATCCAGTAATTTGCCTGATCTTTTAAATGCAAATAACGGTGAAGCAATTTTGTCATTGCAAGAGTTTAAAATCCGCCATTGTTTGAGAATAATCCTGGTTTGGTAACCGGAGGTTCCAAAAGAGCTGTGCGCTGGTTATTTCTAGCTCGTTTGAAGAAATGCTTCACCAGTTTACATGGATAGTGTCTAGATATTAGCTGCTCTGTCAAACCTTCAGCATGGGTTCTGAACACACTATCCATTGAGCAATTTCTTCGTGTTCAAAGAAACTGCCCATAGGGCAAATTATCCCTTAGTGCTTTGGGATGTTGATTTTCATATAGCAATAGGGAATTTCGTGCCAGTGGCTTCCGGTAAAGTTCTGTTTCTAGACCAGTAGGTGTTACAAAAATAGATAAATCTAGGAAGGCCAATCTCCCCTTGTCAATTTCCACCATCAACTTCAAGAACTGGCTTCTAGAAATCAACCATTGGTGGAAGCAAAATATAGATTCATGATTCAGGCACCTGGAACTTCTAGACAACAGTGGAGAGGGAGGGGCAGACCAAACGGATTTAACAGCAATAGGGGTCAGCCGAATCCTTATTTCCAACAATGGTGGCCACCTGCACCTTGGGGTCATCCACCACACCCATTCCAGCCTCCTGTGACTCCATTTAAAGGATATCAACCTGAGTATAATCCACAGCCTTTTTTAGGGTTTGGCTCACAGAGATCGAGGGGCAGAAGAAGAAATCAGCAGGCTCAAGTGCATTGAGACGATTCTACAGGCCCACATGCAGGGACTCAGAGCCACACCAGGAGGAACCCACAACAAGCAGGGACTAGTACAGAACCAGCCTTGTAGTGAATATGAGCGCTAGGACTCTTACCAAGGACGACATTTCGGTCCTTGACAGGGGCTTGGGCTTTGTCACTACTTTTGGGGGGAACCAGTTCCAAATCCAATGTGAGTTGGCCCAATTTTTCGGAAGCTGAGACTTCACTACTTTTTTAAAGACAAACAAACTCTAGACACGACTGAAAATGACAGGAATACAGGCCTGAGAAAAAGATCAACATTCAATCCTCCAGCACACACTGTACCATCACAGGTTTTGACATTTGAAAAGGCAGTCAAAGAGGAGGTTTTGAAGTTATGTGAGAATCATCAAAGCACTTACAAAAATCTGCCAGCATGCAAACAACTAGCCTTGTGGACTCTATCCCAGGACCAGGGTATCATGATGAAACCAGCCGATAAGGGCGGTTCGATTGTGATCCTAGACACTACAGATTATAGAGCTGAGTGTCTCCGACAATTGGGCAACAGAAAAGCTTACCAGCCATTGACGGAAGACCCAACTGACAGATTGACTAGAATCACTGAGGGGATGGTAGAATAGGCTTTGAATGAGGGATGGATTATTGACCTTGAAGCCCAGTTCCTTCGAACTAAACATCCGGTAATGCCCTATTTTTACGTCTTGTCGAATGAGCACACCCCCCAAAGACCACTTCTGGGGAGGCCGATTATTTCGGGCCAAGGTTCAATTTTAGAACCTCTGTCCACCTTCGTTGATCACTTCTTGAGGCCGATTGTACAGCAAATGCGACGTATCTACAGGATACGAAGGATGTATTACGAGTGATACCTGACATCGAATATAACACAGAGAGAGACTTTTTAGTGTCATTCAATGTTGAATCACTTTATACCTCTATCCCCCAAGAAGAGACACTTGAGACCATTTTTTCTATCTTAGGCCAGGCTGATCTTGAATCCATCACCCCGGTTCACTTTATCATGGCACTAGCCCGGGTGGGCATGAAATACAATTTTTTCAGATATGAAGATACCATCTACCTACAGGTCTCTGGAACTAGCATGGGCAGCGTTTTTGCGCCGAGCCTTGCAAATTTATACGTGCACTACTTCGAACAAGAACATGTGCTGACACCTGCTAACACGTTCTTTACGTCCATTCGATTGTGGAAGCATAATATAGATGACGTGTTGGTGGTGTGGCATGGTGTTCCTGAATCTATATTTCGCTTCCACCAGTGATTGAACTCTAGAAACCAGTTCTTGAAGTTTACGGTGGAAATTGACAAGGAGATATTGTCCTTAATAGATTTATCTATTTTTGTAACACCTACTGGTCTAGAAACAGAACTTTACCGGAAGACATTGGCACAAAATTCCTTATTGCTATATGAAAGTCAACATCCCAAAGCACTAAGGGATAATTTGCCTTATGGGCAGTTTCTTTGCGTATGAAGAAATTGCTCAACGGATAGTGTGTTCAGAACCCATGCTGAAGTTTGACAGAGCAGCTAGTATCTAGACACTATCCACGTAAACTGGTGAAGCGTTCCTTAAAATGAGCTAGGAATAACCATCGCGCAGCTCTTTTGGAACCTCCGGTTACCAAACCAACTCTGGACCGTTTGACTTTTGTGAGCACTTTCAGCAGGAAAGCTAACAGCTCACAGAGGATTATTCGGAAACACTGGCTGATTTTAAACTGTTGCAATGACAAAATTGCTCCACCGTTATTTGCATTTAAAAGATCAGGCAACTTACGGGATCGGTTGGTGCATACATGCCCTAAATCTACACCCAGGAGACCTATAGGGACACTGTGGGACCTGCCGGCGGTTGTGGGACACCACCCTTGTGGGGGGTTGTTCCGTCTGTCCTCAGACTAAACATTCTACCACTATTGATATAGGGACACCGCGACCCTGGGTACAATCCACCTTTACAAACTGTAATAGTGAGAACCTTATCCATTTGCTGAACTGCCCATGTCAGATCCAATATGTTGGGATGACGACCCGCAAGGTCAAGTTACGCATGCTGGAACACAAAACCCATTCTGATGCAAAAAAACCCTGACAAAGCTCATGAGACACTTTTTGGAAAAAAATCATGGAGCTGAGGATTTTCAGTGGACAGAACTTGAAAAACCATTTATACCCTCACAGTGCAGTGACATTTCCAAATAGCTGTTCACCAAAGAACAAAAATGGGTGTTTAGACTGCACAGTGATGTGCAAGGTCTCAACGATGATATACCGTGGGCTAACTTGTGATCATTTCGACACTTTCAATCTCTGGTAGGCTTACTATGAGTATTTGGTAGACTAGAGATTGATTACAGGCTAATTATACACCACTTTTTCAGGTACTTATAAAATCTAAATTTTGGGTGCAGCGATGACTATTCACAACATAGTTAGAGGTGAGATGCATCTGCTATTGAGACAGTTCTTGGTTGGCTGGGAGGGTCATACTGTGTAGGGGACCCATTTTCTTAAATGATGACATCTCAAGTTGATATGGCATCCTTCTCTAATATCTGCGACATATATAGGTATCACATTGGAGCATTGATGTGCATTCCCTGAGCTTTCTCCCTTTCTGCAATAAAACACAATGATTTTTGGCAAATTGCATGTGGATGTTCTATTGTGTCTTACAACTAGGATACTCTAAAAACTACAAACGTCACGGAGGTGACGTCATTCTGTAGTTCTCAGCGGGACATTCGTGAGTCTAGGTAGACTCAAGCATTTCTCTTAGGGGTGAGTCAAGCCGTCCTGTAATGAGCAGCACACAATGTATAATATATATTATTAATTAGTGTATGCTCCTTATTCCATCTGTGACTACATTTTGTGATTACGCCGCCATTGGAATTACAAACGTCACGCTGGTGACGTCATTCGGTAGTCCCTAGCGCGGCATTTGCGAGCCTAGGGAGATTCACGAAATACGGAAATCTTTCTCCCAAGGGACCGCGATAAAATAACAAGTAAGCTTTGGAATGCATGTACTCACTAGTTATGCAAACAGTACCTGTTTCCTCTGCGGGCGGATGTCGGTAACTATTTTAACTATTTGTAAGCACGAGTGGAGATGTGTACTAACCGCATCAACGCGGTGCAGATTTCCACGGTGCACTGTAGATTTCAAAAACCCGCGGTTCATGACGAGCTCAGCAGGTCATGAGCGTACGAGATGTGTACCTCATGACGAGCTGAGCTCATCATGAGCGTCGAAGGGGTTAAGACTCTATGAGGAGGCATATTAATAGCCCAAATGCTTGTTTTACTGTCTACATTTGACAGATATTGGCACAATAAGGTTAAATGTCCACATCAAGTATGGAACTTTATACATGAGGCGCGCTGAACAGGCTGGGATTAAAACAGTCTGATATCTTTAGATATTTTCCAACGAAGCGCTTGAGACTGGGTGACTTGGTTGCACCAATCAGAGGAGGCAACAGTAAAGCACCAAGGGTCGAATGCATGGGTAGACAGATAAAAGCACGCCTCAACAATCCTGCCGTTGCCTTCCCCTTGACTCAGCAAAACGCCGGAGGTAACGAAGGACAGGTTGGCTCTGCCTGACATGCATAGGAGTTTTTTGTAAAGGGCTCCAGCATTAATGGGAGAGTTGCTGTTTGTTCCTAGGTCTAGAACTGTGGTTTTTCAAAGTGGATCCTAGTTTTCAATAGCCTTTCCAGTATTTTCAATCTTTAATGAGGCCCATATTAAATTGCATAAGGCTCTCTATAGAGAATAAGGGATTGTAAAGAGGACATGGGTATCCCGCGATTGAAAGAGAGTGGGACTGCGTAGTAGATCAGTTAGGTCCCTTGCTATCCTAAAACACTATGTATAAAACAAATGACATTAATAAACAGTCCTAATAGGAGGTGCAATGTGCGGGAAATGTGAGTGAGTAAAGTAGTTGTGAGGTGAAGTCTCTGGGTGAGGTCTTGTTGAATATTCCAGTATGTTTTTAAAATTATAGGAGAAGCTACAAAACTATGAATGGTTTATATTTTTCCCCTTTTCCCCGTTGTCTTCTTCTGTTTCTTTCTTAGAGCGGGGCCTCTTAATCCTGAGCTAGGTCCCGGAGAGGTGAGGTACAGTCCCCGATCACGACGGGTGAGACACTAATGTTTGCACCTTTCATTGAAATGATGACTATTACGTAATCTGTGTTTTTTCTTAGCACATTAGAAAATAGTATTGAAAGAGTGAACTAACTAGGAATATGTTTAAAATGTTTCCTACAGATGCCATTTGCATCCCTTGAAGCGGAGGAGATGTAGAAGTAGGTTGTATTCATTCCAACCTGTTCCATTTTTCTATTTTTCTCTATTTTTATTTGTTCACTTTACTTAGAGAGTTATTTAGGCAGTAGCATTGTTAAGAACATCGGTCCTGACGAAAGCCTAGGGCACTTTTACCCTATTGGCTGAAACATGTTGGCCGTGAATACCTAGCAGTTATTTTTTAATACTGCTCCTTGCACTATTCTGTTTTTAGATTAGAGGTTGAGGTGATAACTCTAATAAACTTTGTATTTTCTCCTCATGACTCTATTTTAACTTCACACACCTTTGTTTTGGTTTTGCACTGCTTTCTGATTCCCAAATGGTCACAGATTGAAAAGACTGTACAGTCTGTCTCACTTTTCTCAGTGTTGCTAATTCTGATAGCTTTGAGTGAATCCCTTTGTTGGAAGTTTGTCTCCTTGATCAGGAGACATACGATCCAAATGGGTGGATAACCAGATGATAAGATTGATCACTCTGGTTATTGATGGGAATCCAAGTTCAGCTCAATGCTTCTTGGTTCTTTTAATATTCCTGTTGTATTTTTCACTCTTCTAATTCTGTCGCTAGTAACCTATAAAGCACATGGTGGCTTGATATCTATTGGACCCCCAGTTCAGTTGGTTGTTGCTATTGTATAAATTTGGGATTGGAACTGTGGCTGGTCGGTAAAATATCCTTTTGACCCTAAATTCTCTTTTGTTTTTTCGCAGCTTGCAATAAGCACATTCCTTTGACTGACGATGATGGAATTTGTAAAGTGCCGGAATCTCCCCGGGAGGTGTATCTCCGCGCCAGAGAAGCAGAGTATGCAGAGCCTGAGTGGTCAGTTACTGAAAAGTTCTTTCTTTAGAAGTTTACTAAAGTGGAGGAGATTAGTGCACTTCCGTAGTTGAACAGGCAATGCATTACAGTACATTGAAGCAAGATATGCAAAAGATTTTCCCACCGCCCAAAGTTTTCTGTAGCTGTGGACAACAAGCAGAGCTTTTTCCCTCTGAACGAGGGATCTTGCGGGCAGATAGTACTTAAGTTTTTCCGCAAGGTAGCTTGGGCCTCTGCCTTGTAATGCTCTGTGGACTAGACTGCTGATGTTAAACTTGATGCTCTGACAGATGGGAAGCCAGTGAAGCTGCCACAAAAGTGGCCGGGCAGGGGTTCTTTGGGGCACATTAAGAGCCAGGCGAGCTGCTGTATTCTGAACCACCTGCAGTCTATTTAGCGGGGATTCGTTAGCAGACATAAATATTGTGAATCACAGTATGTGCAACTGCAAAATCCTTTAGTGTGATCTCATTGCCCCCTTGTTGAACTTGGCCCTTTTGCAGGGACATCCAAACAGCTTGGCCACACCCCTCCTCCTCCCGGGGGCCGCCAAGCAGTTTGCCACGGCTGATTTCGGTTACCAGTCTTGCCCTGGCTGCTGTGGCTTGACATGTAAAGAAAAGCAGAGTATGCAGAGCCTGAGTGGTCAGTTACTGAAAAGTTCTTTCTTTAGAAGTTTACTAAAGTGGAGGAGATTAGTGCACTTCCGTAGTTGAACAGGCAATGCATTACAGTACATTGAAGCAAGATATGCAAAAGATTTTCCCACCGCCCAAAGTTTTCTGTAGCTGTGGACAACAAGCAGAGCTTTTTCCCTCTGAACGAGGGATCTTGCGGGCAGATAGTACTTAAGTTTTTTCACAAGGTAGCTTGGGCCTCTGCCTTGTAATGCTCTGTGGACTAGACTGCTGATGTTAAACTTGATTCTCTGACAGATGGGAAGCCAGTGAAGCTGCCACAACAGTGGCCGGGCAGGGGTTCTTTTGGGCACATTAAGAGGCAGGCGAGCTGCTGTATTCTGAACCACCTGCAGTCTATTTAGCGGGGATTCGTTAGCAGACATAAATATTATGAATCACAGTATGTGCAACTGCAAAATCCTTTAGTGTGATCTCATTGCCCCCTTGTTGAACTTGGCCCTTTTGCAGGGACATCCAAACAGCTTGGCCACCCCCCTCCTCCTCCCGGGGGCCGCCAAGCAGTTTGCCACGGCTGATTTCGGTTACCAGTCTTGCCCTGGCTGCTGTGGCTTGACATGTAAAGTGTAAATGTAAATTGATACTTGTAGCTATTTTTGCAACTTCTCTTTTACTACATATCAGTCACCACTAAGGTAGGCCCTAGCTAGCCCGATGGGCAGGGTGGAGTGTAGGTATACGGTAGGACATGTGCCTTAACTGTGCGGCATGTCCTGGTAGTGACAAACGGCCTATTTTGTTTTGCACTGCTGTGAGGCTGCCCTCTCATAGGGTTGCATTGGGCATTCCCTGATATGCGGTCAGTGGTAATTCCTGACATGAGAGGGGCAGCTTGACTGTGTTTGGTATGTTTGGAATAATAGTGATAAATCCTGCTGTTGGTGAAAGCAGATTTATTATTCATATTTTAGAAATGCCTCTTTTATAAGTGGGCATTTCTTTGTGCTATGTATCTTTGTGCCCTGCCAAGATTTGTATTGATGGTCTGGTTCTGACTGACAGGGGAGAGGGGATGTGCATTCACTCCAGCCAGCCCCCTGGGGGGGTTGAGGTGTGTCCTGCCCTGCCGGAGTGACTCAGCGCTAGGCTGAATAGACCTTGGCTAAATTTAGAGTAGCAGGAGGACTTTTCCCTTGCACCTTAATAGGCCTGGTCTGCATTTGGAGTGGTGGGAGGATTAGCACCTTCACCTGAATAGGAGTGTGCCTGCCTCCACAATGCTGGCTCCGCCCCCTGTGGTGTGTCTGGGGCCAAGGCTTACACTGTGAATGAGGGGTGTGCACTTGAAATTGAATTTTAATGTGCCCCCAGATCAAAGACACTAGGACCATAAGTAAAGAGGCTGTGGCCCCATGATAAGATATTACGTGGGATGAGAGGACTGCTGTGTGCCAGGAGGAACCCCCATCGAGGACTACCTACTAGTAGGACTGAACCTGCTGCCTGCTGGGCAGATGAAGGGACTGCAACTCTGCTAAGGGCCCCTGTGTGCAGGCCTACCTGTGCCCTGTTTTCTGGCCCTGGGTAATTGGTAGCATCGCTGGGTGAGCGCTGTGATTGCCACACTGTGAGTTGTTTTTCGTTAGCAGTGCGTGGCGAGCGCTGTGAAGTTAGTTGGTGCATTCTTACTGGCGCCAGGTGCTTTAGTTCTTATGTCACTCCCTAGATGAGCGCTACAGTCTCTTGTGGAACTACAGAAGGAGGAGCAGAGAGGATGGAAGTGGTCTCCCACGGCATCAATTGGCTTATCAGCAGTCGGTGCTCTGCTAACAGGCCCCAGGCTTCAAGTCGGCGTTGATCGAGCGGAGACCAGGCGGGTGTTGCTGAAACGCTGCAGCTGTTGCTGAAAGAAACCTCCTTGTGCAACTTACCATAGCAGGGGCCGGAAGCAGTGACGGCTCGTGCATTGGGACCGCCCTCCCCACCCACAGAACCAGCACTGTGACTGCTGCAAAGGCGGGGCAAGCAGATCCCAGTTGGGGCAAGCAGCTCCTGCAGAAGAGGAAACCCCGGGCTGGGGTTCCAGCGTTGCCGAGCGACGCCAATGTAATTGTGAGCGGGCCCACTGGAGAGGAAGGCCAAGCGATGGAGAAGCAACGTCTATGGAGACTTCGCTTTGTGTCCCGCTGCCGCCACACAGAGGAGAACGGTGTGGAATCCATGCCCTTCACAGCATTTACCAGGCAGCAGCACAGCGGGATCGCGAAACTCTTCAGTCGTGCGCCCACCCGGGGGAGACCAAGGTATTTCTTGCAATTGTTTTTGTGAGAGTGTGGGCACTCTTCCCCTGCACGGGTGACCCTACCCAGGGGAGCAGATCCTACTCAGTGGACCGGACGGAAAGGAAGCCTCTATGGAGGTCCCGGCCCAGCTGAGCCTGTTGGGAGCACTGGATTTTGGTGTTAGGATGGGGTGAGACCTTGACAGAGGCCCCCAAGTCCTGGAGGAAGAAGGAACCTCCACGACATTTCCGCATTTCCCATAAGGTTGGTCCGGAGGCTTCTGTGTGCCCCTCTATGTGGAGAATTACTGCATAACGGGTAATGTGGATGGGGTGTGGCCTGATGTAAGGTTGCCAGTAAGGATATTAGTATAAGGTATGCAGGTTACAAGGGTGCACTTATATATAAATGAGATTTTTGCATAGTGTTTTATGCTCAGTGCAGTCCTACCAGTACTTACTGGGTATTCCTAACTGTAATGTTAAGACAGTGGCCCGATTGGCCAAGAGGTTTATGTAATCCTTGTGACACCATGACAAGTGCATAGTGGCACAGTAATCTATGTGATTGTGATCTAATGTGTTTTCTATGAATGATACAAAGGATATTTTTATATACCCAGGTGTGGAGTCTCTTTTGTGGTATGCCTGGTGTGGCACTGCTGTGTGAGTGTGTTGCACAAACGCTTTACGCATTGCCCCCGGGATAAGCTTGACTGCTCTACCAAGCTACTCAGGTGGGTAAGCAGAGGTTATCTTCGGTGTGTAACTCCCTTGCCCTGACGAGAGTGGTGGGTTCTGCCTGGCTTAGGTGCATACCCTAGCCACCCCCGAGGTGGAGGGAACGTCCACAGGGACTGCGGCGTTCCATCCATGCAGATTAGGATGTGACCGCCACCCTGGCGGTCACATACCCTATGTTTAACATTGCGGCGGGTGCTGTTGAAGCAGGGCCCGCCACAAGGTTAAAAGTGCATGCTTTGAATGCACAAAGCGGCAGGCACCGCGCGGTGTCTGCCGCTTTGTGCATGCATATGCAGGGGGGTACCATAGGTACCCCCCATGTGCACCCTCCATGTGCTCGCAACGAGCCCCCAAAAACGAAAGACCACATGCTTGTTCACGGCAAAAAAGCCGCCGCGGAAAAGCATGTCCTCTGCCCCATCCTAATATGGCTGGCGGTGTCTGATAGACACCGCCACCATGTCAGAGCTTTTCCGCCGCGGTCGGAATGCGACCGCGGCGGAAAAGTGGCAGACGGTCTTCCTGACCCACCAGCCACCCTAATCTGGCGGTGGGTCTTTGGAGCCTCCGCAGCGGTGAATCCGCATCCTCCGGGTCGGCGGTGGCTTCCGCCGGCCCGGAGGATGCGGATTCACCGCGATCCGAATCGGCCCCTTAGTATACTGCTGGACATAATTATATAAGGAGTGACTCTACAATGAGAACTACATAGAGTGTGGAATTTATGTTTTTTGTTTTTTATTGTCTTTTATGTATTACTCTAGAACGGCACCATGACAAATGCTAAGTTATAGAAAAATATATTACATTGCTTTCCACATATTGGTGATGTGTTTTGCACTACATAACTTAATTGTTAAGTTCATCCTTCTTGTAAATTCTTATCTTTCCAGACTGTTGGACCCGGCCTCATGGCGTGGTCCTACCCCTCCCGCATGGCGGGCCCAGGACGACATCGGCCCTCCACCCAGCATCGGGCAGCCCTTTTGCCCGACACTGCACGCCCCAACATTGCTGGTCCGGCCACCATCCCGGACCCCCACTACCGACCTGGCTCCATCGTGGGCCCCTCACGACCTAAGCACGAGGCCGTGCCCGACTCCATCTTGGGCCCACCACGTCACGACCACGTGGCCTCGGCCCCGGCCCAGGCCCCAGCGAAGCCCGGACATCGAGGCACCAAGATCCACCCAGGTGGTCGAGTGGCCACTCGACAGATCCCGGAGAAAAGGGAGTTTCGATGGCCCTCCAGCCATCCCCAGACGCCTAGTATCGATCGCCCTCCGGCCTCCCTGGGCGCTGGCTCCACCCCCCTGCTGGGTGTCTGGACACCATCATCCTGGCCCCTCGGACCCCCAGGCGAGAGGGTCCAGACATCAAAGGACTCCAGTCCTATATCTGGGCCAGCCCCGGAGTAGGACGCCAGTTGTATCCTGGACTGGAAGCCCTGCTGACGCTGTCACGGCCGACACCAGAAGAACTCCTTGCCCGTAACCTGAAGAGACCCTGAGAGCCTGCTGGCGCTGCCGCAGCCCACCTGTGCTGTACCATCTTAAGAGCCTGCTGGCGCTGCCGCGGCCCACCTGTGCTGTACCATCTTAGGAGCCTGCTGGCGCTGCTGCGGCCCACCTGTGCTGTACCATCTTAAGAGCCTGCTGGCTCTGCCGCGGCTGGACCACCTGAGAGCCTGCTGGCGCTGCCGCGGCTGAACCATCTTGAGAGCCTGCTGGCGCTGCCGCGGCCTCCTCTCCGATAAGACCACCTGTCGAGTCCTGCTGGCGCTGCCGCGGCTCGACCTCTCGGAACCCCCGGCTCGAGGATTGAGAGCTGTGCACAGGGTATCCCTTCTTGCATCCATACTGAGACTGTCCCGTTACCCTGTCCCTTTTACGAGACTCTATAGATCCCTCGATCTGCCTGTATATACCGCTGAGACCCAGCAACCTTTATTCTTGATAAAGCCTAAGAACTTAACCTCTTGTGTGGTGTCCGTTTGTAGTGTTGTGGTTACCCTGCTGTACGATCCTAGGAGAGGACCCTCACCCAGGAGGCCTCTCGATAACGCTCGGCTACTTCTCGACGGAGGGGTGGACCTAGGGGTGGTCAGTCAGACATCTTCTGCCTCCCCCGGGATGGCCTTTCTAACAGTGGTGGCAAGCGACGGGATCCGAGCCGACGCAGATCGTACAGAGGGTGATTCACTCACTACCGAGAAAAACACACTACGACCATGACTACGCAAGAGACAAGACCGACTACGGAATTCCAGAAAGATAAAATGGAAGATTACAGTCACAAAGAATTAAAACAATTCTGCAAAGACCTGGGCATCGCTACCACTGGGCTAAGCACCAAGGAAGACTTTAAATCAGCCCTACAAGCATGGGTGGACACCGATGATACACCACCCCGGAATGAAGACAACCCGGGCCCGAGCGGATGCCCGGAGACCGACACGACCCCAGCGGGGGAGAGACCCATCAATCCAGGCACGAGCCCCCACAAAGACGCCCGAGAGCGGGAGAGGAACCGGCTCCACGAGTTGGAGCTCGCCCGACTCCGGTTGGATGGAGAACTACAGCTGGCGGAAAGGAAAATCGCACTCGAGCAACTACGGCTAGAAGGAGACCTGGAGGAGAAGCGAAGACAAAGAGACCTCGAAGAAAAGAGACTCATGCTCGAGCATGAGCGCGGCCTAAAAGAACTAAAACTCAAGGCCAAAACGAATGATGCCAACGCCTCCGGGGGCAAGACCTCGCCCCCGCCCTTGGACACAAAGGTGCACATACCCAAGGATGTCGTCAAGGAAAACTACAAGAACGACGACATCCAACAGTGGTTTAAAGCCTACGAGGTCGCCATGACCGCACATCGAGTACCCCTCAAGGACTGGGGCGCCGGCCTGTGGGGGAAGTTCGTCAATGAGGGGAGAGACGCCCTGCTAGAGCTCCCCGACGCCGAGATGACCTCGTACGAGCACATGAAAACCGCTCTCCTCACTCGCTATGGACTCACCCCCGAGATGTACCGGCAGCGATTCCGAGACTGTAAAAAAATCCCCGGTACCACTTGGGTGGAATACATGAACTTTTACAGCAGAGCCTTCGAAGGATGGATCAAAGGCAGCAAGGTCACCACCTACCAGCAGTTGGTCGACCTCATTATATGGGAACATCTGTCCAACAACTGCTTCATCGAACTCCGGCAGCACCTCCTCGACAGCAAACTGACTGAGCCCCGAAAACTCGCTGTCGAGGCGGATCGATGGGTGAGCACCCGAGTCCCCCGGAGTCCGATGGGAGACTACGGCTGGGGATCCCCGGGGAACCACCGACCACGAGACGGCAGAGGAGGCCAGAGCAGGGGACGAGACACCCCCACGGGGTCCTCCCCTACCTCCACTTCACCAGCCCTGGGCCGAAGGGGGGTTCCCCTAGCCCGACACGGGCCATGCCCGAATGTGACGTGCCACAGATGCCAGCGACAGGGCCACTACGCGAACGACCCCCTCTGCCCGATGAACCAGCGACCCGGCACCACCGGTCCTCCCAACCGCCAAATCGCGGCCGCCGCCCTGGGGGAAGAAAGAGGCGAGGAAGACGACAACGACCCCGAACAGGCCGAGTGGGAGCCCGCCGCCATGATATTGGCATGCCTGGGTGATCGAGACATGGTCCCCCGAGACCCGATCCCAGGCAACACCCAGAAATATCGCCAATGGGTCACCATCAATGGCCGCCGGGCCGAAGCCCTCCGAGACACTGGAGCCAGCGTAACAGCGGTCCGACGCCACTTGGTGACCCCAGAGCAAATTCTCCCCAATATCATGTGCCCGGTGCGGACGGCGGACAACTCCGAGAGTTTGTGCCAGCTGGCCCGCATCCCCTTAGAATGGGGAGGGGTGTCGGGTATGCTGAAGGTGACCGTCCGGGACGATGCCCCCGTGGACTGCCTCCTCGGGAACGACCTGGAAAGTTCCCCCTGGGCCAGCGTCGAGCGGAGAGAGCATCTGGGGATGCTAGGCCTTCCAGAGTGGGTCTGTGCGACCACCCGCTCCATGTCCGCCCGAGCCTTCGCCCCACCGGAGGATGCCCCAACGAGGAACCCGAGTGGCCCGCACCACCACCGGCCGCCGTCCCCGAAGATGCCGACCCTGAACCTGGCCCCCAGGGGCCCAACCATGAAGACCTCACCGAGCTCGGCCACCTTCCAGAACTAGCTCAGTGGCGCCAAGAAGGTGGCCCCATCCACGGACAATTACGGCAGGAACAGAAAACCTGTCCCTCCCTCGAGGGAATCCGACAACAAGCCGCCACTCAAGCCGCTGGAGGCCCCTCGGGGTCCCACTGGGTCTATTGGGACCACAACCTTCTCTACAGCGAGCAGAAAGTTGCCGAACTAGGGGCCAGCCAAGTACTGGTCGTTCCCCTCCGTTTCAGAGACTTCCTCTTGAACTTGGCACACGACGTGCCCCTCGCCGGGCACCTGGGGCAGGATAAAACTTACAGCCACCTGGTGACCCATTTCTACTGGCCGAAGATGCGCAACGATGTGCACAACCACTGCCGATCCTGTCCGACGTGTCAAGCCAGCGGGAAGAGCGGGGGAAAAGTCAAGGCCCCACTCCAGCCCTTTCCTGTGGTCACCACCCCCTTCGAGAGAGTGGGGATCGACATTGTGGGACCCTTGGACCCCCGCACCTCTCAGGGGCACCGCTTCATCCTCGTTCTGGTGGACCATGCCACCCGCTATCCTGAGGCCATCCCGCTCCGAACCATCACGGCCCCAGTAGTAGGCCGAGCCCTGATGGGGATCTTCTCCAGAGTCGGCTTCCCCCGAGAAGTCGTGAGTGATCGGGGTACAAACTTTATCTCCAAGCATATGCGATCCCTGTGGCAACAGTGCGGGGTCACATATAAGTTCACCACCCCGTATCACCCCCAGGAAATGGACTTGTAGAACTGTTTAACCAAACGCTGAAGGGGATGATCAAGGGCTTAGACGAGCCACTATGACGCAGATGGGACGTCCTGCTGCCCTGCCTCCTGTTTGCGTATCGAGAGGTACCCCAGAAGTCCCTGGGGTTCAGCCCCTTCGAACTATTGTATGGGCACCCAGTCCGAGGCCCCCTCAGCCTGGTCAAAGAAGGCTGGGAGACGGCTGTCCGAGGTGCCCCACCAGATGTCTACCAGTACCTCCTGACACTCCGCAACCAGACTCGGAAGTTCCGGGAACTTGCCGAGGCCAACCTCGAGGCCAGTCAGGAGGAGATGAAACGCTGGTATGACCAGAACGCCTCCTCCATCGAATTCGAGCCGGGCCAGCAAGTCTGGGTCATGTCCCCGGTTGAACCTTGCGCCCTCCAGGACAAATGGACGGGGCCCTTCAAAGTGGTGGAGCGCAAGAGCCCCGTCACTTACCTGGTGGACCTGGAATCCCCCCGTGACCCCCTCCAGGTTCTGCACGCTAACCCGCTCAAGCCGCACTTCGCCCGCACTGAACTAAGTCTGCTGCTAGCGACCGATGACGGAGCTGAAGACGACTCCGAACCCATACCAGATCTCATGAGCATCACCGAGAAAGACGGCTCCATCGAAGGGGTCACGCTCTCCTCGACCCTGACCCCAGAACAGCACCAAGACTGCCGGGAGCTGCTGGGGCAATTTGCAGACCTATTTTCCCTCACCCCTGGAGTCACCCGGTGGTGGGTCCACGAGGTGGACACCGGAGACAACCCGCCTGTAAGACACCGAGCTTTCCGAGTGCCTGACCGCGTTCGGGCCTGCATTCAATCCGAAGTGGCCAAGATGCTAGCTCTGGGGGTAGTCGAACCCTCCGACAGTCCCTGGGCCAGTCCAGTTGTCCTGGTCCCTAAAGCCACTGTCCCTGGCACACCCCCGGAGCTCCGGTTCTGTATTGACTACCGGGGGCTGAATGCAGTCACCCGGACCGACGCCCATCCCAATCCCCGGGCGGATGAACTGATCGATCGCCTGGGGGCCGCCAAATATCTCAGCATCTTCGACCTCACGGCTGGGTATTGGCAGATCGGCCTCACCCCTGGAGCACAAGAGCGATCGGCCTTCTCGACCCCTGATGGCCACTACCACTTCAAAGTGATGCCCTTTGGCATGAAAAACGCTCCGGCCACCTTCCAGAGACTCGTGAACCGGGTACTGGCCGGACTAGAAGAATTCAGTGCCGCCTATCTAGACGACATTGCGGTGTACAGCCCCCACTGGGGTGAGCACCTGACCCACCTCCGGGAGGTCCTGTCGGCCCTCCGACGGGCCGGACTAACAATAAAGGCCAGCAAGTGCCAGATCGGCCAAGGGTCCGTGACGTACCTGGGGCACCAAGTGGGGAGCGGCCTGGTGGCTCACCTCCAGCCAAAGATTGACGCCATCCGGGCCTGGGAGCCCCCGATCACCCAAACAGCCGTCCGAGCCTTCCTGGGGCTCACAGGATACTATCGGCGCTTCATAAAAGACTATGGAAGCATTGTGGGGCCCCTCACAGAACTGACCTCCAAGAGGCTACCCCAGAAGGTACGCTGGACCCCAGAGTGCCAAGCAGCCTTCGAGGCTCTAAAGACTGCCATGTGCACCGCCCCTGTGCTCCAAGCCCCCGACTACAGCCGAGAGTTTGTGGTCCAAACCGACGCCTCGGAGCACGGCATTGGGGCGGTCCTCTCACAGGTGAACCCTGAGGGAATCGACCTTCCCGTTGCCTTCATCAGCCGGCGGCTGCTGGCCAGAGAACAGCGCTGGAGCACCATCGAGAGGGAAGCCTTCGCCGTTGTGTGGGCACTAAAGAAGCTCCGGCCCTACCTCTTCGGCACCCACTTCCGGGTCCAGACCGACCACCGGCCCCTGCGGTGGTTGATGCAGATGCCGGGAGAAAACCCAAAACTGTTGCGATGGTCCATCTCCCTGCAAGGGATGGACTTCACTGTGGAGCATCGCCCCGGCAACGACCACGCCAATGCTGACGGCCTGTCCCGATTCTTCCGCCTCGGCGAGGAGAATCCCCAAGAAGATGGGTGACTCTCCCCTGCCTTCAGCTGGGGGGGACGCGTGTTGGACCCGGCCTCATGGCGTGGTCCTACCCCTCCCGCATGGCGGGCCCAGGACGACATCGGCCCTCCACCCAGCATCGGGCAGCCCTTTTGCCCGACACTGCACGCCCCAACATTGCTGGTCCGGCCACCATCCCGGACCCCCCACTACCGACCTGGCTCCATCGTGGGCCCCTCACGACCTAAGCACGAGGCCGCGCCCGACTCCATCTTGGGCCCACCACGTCACGACCACGTGGCCTCGGCCCCGGCCCCAGCGAAGCCCGGACATCGAGGCACCAAGATCCACCCAGGTGGTCGAGTGGCCACTCGACAGATCCCGGAGAAAAGGGAGTTTCGATGGCCCTCCAGCCATCCCCGGACGCCTAGTATCAATCGCCCTCTGGCCTCCCTGGGCGCTGGCTCCACCCCCCTGCTGGGTGTCTGGACACCATCATCCCGGCCCCTCGGACCCCCAGGCGAGAGGGTCCAGACATCAAAGGACTCCAGTCCTATATCTGGGCCAGCCCCGGAGTAGGACGCTAGTTGTATCCTGGACTGGAAGCCCTGCTGACGCTGTCACGGCCGACACCAGAAGAACTCCTTGCCCGTAACCTGAAGAGACCCTGAGAGCCTGCTGGCGCTGCCGCAGCCCACCTGTGCTGTACCATCTTAAGAGCCTGCTGGCGCTGCCGCGGCCCACCTGTGCTGTACCATCTTAAGAGCCTGCTGGCGCTGCCGCGGCTGGACCACCTGAGAGCCTGCTGGCGCTGCCGCGGCTGAAACCATCTTGAGAGCCTGCTGGCGCTGCAGCGGCTGAACCATCTTGAGAGCCTGCTGGCGCTGCCGCGGCTGAACCATCTTGAGAGCCTGCTGGCGCTGCCGCGGCCTCCTCTCCGATAAGACCACCTGTCGAGTCCTGCTGGCGCTGCCGCGGCTCGACCTCTCGGAACCCCCGGCTCGAGGATTGAGAGCTGTGCACAGGGTATCCCTTCTTGCATCCATACTGAGACTGTCCCGCTACCCTGTCCCTTTTACGAGACTCTATAGATCTCTCGATCTGCCTGTATATACCGCTGAGACCCAGCAACCTTTATTCTTGATAAAGCCTAAGAACTTAACCTCTTGTGTGGTGTCCGTTTGTAGTGTTGTGGTTACCCTGCTGTACGATCCTAGGAGAGGACCCTCACCCAGGAGGCCTCTCGATAACGCTCGGCTACTTCTCGACGGAGGGGTGGACCTAGGGGTGGTCAGTCAGACATCTTCTGCCTCCCCCGGGATCGCCTTTCTAACACAGACTATATTGAAGCATTATACCAATTATGTATTGTATTAGGTCCAGTTTTTAGCCCCTTGATATGCACTAAGAAGTCCACCTGGAATTATTCAGGAGTGGTACTAGGTATCAATTAACATTGCAAACACAAGGAGTTCGAGTTGGACTGTTCCCATGACGCACAGGGTCAAGACTGATTTGATCATAGCAAATAGCTATGTCTGAACTGGGGTGGCGAAGTGAGCGAAAGAACGATGATGGATCCAACCCAGATCTGTGACTGGGGATGAATGTCTGAAAAGTTTCAGTGCTCCGTCCATCATCTCCTTGTGTTTGCCTTGTTCGCCCTAAGTTGGCAGGGTATACCCAGATGTGGATCCCTTGTTCACTTTTCCACTGGATTCAAGCTAGCCTGGCTGATTAGGGCTATTAGCCTGAAACCGGTCCCAGGATGCTTGTTTCTGGTCCAGGGAAGACATGGCTTGGCAGTTCGGGCTGGACTGTTCCCATGAGGCACAGGGTCATGACTGATTTGCATATAGCTGTGTCTGAAGTGGGGTGGTGAAGTGAGCTAAAGAACGATGATGGATTTAACCCAGATCTGTGACTGGGGGTGAGTGTCTGAAAAGTTTCAGTGCTCCGTCCATCAGGCCCGGACTGGCCATAGCGGGCACCGGGCAATCCCCCGGTGCGCCGCAAGGGTGGGGCCGGTTTTGAGCCACTGGAGGCTGATTTCGGCCGAAAACCAGCCGTAGCAAAGCGCTCGGCGGCACCTCCAACCCCCCCCCCGAGTGGGGGGGGGGGGGCGGCCGAGCACCTTGCCAGGGCCGGTTTTGGTTCCCAGTCCGGCCCTGCTTTCCATCATCTCCTTGTGTTTGCATCAAGTAACATTGTCCTGACGAAAAGCCATAGGGGTAAGGCTTGAAACATGTAGACTGGGAGTTACACATCCATTACTTTGTGCACCTCACTGAACCCCCCTTTTCTAACAATACCAGCCACAGCATTCATTAAAATGTAGGTTCTAAGTGGCATGGTATTTTTTAATTTTCACAATTGCCCTTTCACTCCTACATTAGCAACATAGTCCACACCTTCCAAAAAGTGCTCCCACGTCTCCGTTTGTAGCACACCCCGTCCCTCAACAGGGCGAGAAGAACCCGATGATGAAGCCACCAAGGGACCTTTCGGTGGGTGATGGTTATTTTAAGAAAACTCATTGTTTCCCTTAGGGATCACCAAGATGCCTGGAATGATATTTTCAGTGTATTTTCTAGTGGACTTCTTTTGGTTGTTTGTATGAAACAGGAGGCTAGGTCCACTACGTACCTCTCTCTCCCCACTTTGATTAGACCACTAGTATCGTGGCCATCACTAAAGCATTGTTTTTTCTAACAATCATGCCTGTGAAGATACAGGAGCTGTGTCCCAATTGAAGTCTTCCTTATGGATTATCATGAAAATCATCTGCTATCTAACAAGGCAACTGTCCTACAGAAATTCTATTCCCTCTCCTTTCCCTCGTCCATGAACAGAAGCTCCATCACTCTCTAGTGACTGGATTGGGAGCAAGAAATAAAGGGAATGTAGTGTACAGGAACAGGTGTCTCAAGTGGGACACCAGAACCCATGGCCCTTCCTGACATCACAAGCATGCATAGTTTATAACCATTTTCACTCACAGAGCTCAAGACAAACTTAGTAAGCAGGTGAGAGAAACATCAAGTACCTGTATCAGATTTCGATTTCAGAAGTGAAACCTAAAGGAATTTCGCTGCCTAGACACTATTTGGTACTAGCAAAAACAAGCAAGAATTGCACATTGTTAGAAGTGGAATTCCTGGCTGGCTGAGTTATGCACCCGGCCATGCAGGAACCACCACTTTAGACAGAGTAAGCTAGATGAACACTAAAAGATGACCTGTGCTCACCATTTGGTAGCTTGACACTGAGCAGTCAGGCTTACCTAAAGAGGCAATATGTAAAGTATTTGTGCAACACACACACACACAGTAACACAATGAATACACCACACGTAGGTTAAAAAATATAGATTATATTTTTATGAATAACTCAAGGCCATAACAACCTAATCTAATGGGTAGAACCATAGTTATAAAATTATAAAGATTAAAAGAGTGTTTAGAAGTCACTAGCGGTCAAAATGTTACTTGAGGTTGCAAGGGACTGCTGCAAATCCAAATTTCAGGCCAAATGTAATGGAGGACAGGCCGGCTACCGGACCCATGGAGGGCCCACTGAGGAGGTGCCTTGATGCAATAAAGTGTTAATCTTCGTCATCGAGCTTCAGTGAAGGGAAGTCAATGCATTGTTGTTGAGCTACGCAGAGCGGTGTTGTCGGGCTGTGCAGGCTGTGAAACTGCTGGCACCGGGCAGACTCTGCATCAGAGTCGAAGCGCAATGCATTGTAATTTCTCACGCAGTCGATGCAGAGCATCGGGTATTAATGAAACAGCTGCAGAACCTACTTCTGAGGCACAGAGCCTGGAGGGCCACCTCAGTCAAGGGTAGGACTCACAGAATGCAGTGTCCAGCAGCACCGAAAGAATTGTAGGAAGTCTTATGTATCCCTGAGACTTCAGAAGAACAAGAGGCAAGCTACCGAGCCTTTGGAGATCACTTGGAGGGAAGGCAGAGTCCTTCCAGCATGGTCATGGAACAGCAGGCACCAGGGTAACAAGCAGAAAAGCAGTCCAGTTGAGTCCTTTAAGCAACACAATAGTCCTTCTGAGGTTGAGTTCAAGATCCAGAAGTATCTTATTTTAGGGGGCCAGAGACCCAGTACATATACCCAAAATTGCCTTTGATGTAGGGGGTAACTTCACAGGAAATTTCTGAAGTGCACAAGGATCCCTTTCAACCCAGTCCTGTCTGTCAGGCTAACCCTGGGGGTAAAATCAGTGCTTTGTGTGTGGACAGGACATTACCTATTGAAGTGTAAATATCAGCCCCTCCCATTCCTCCCTGCCCAGGAAGACCCATCAGAATGCAGATGAAGGTAGATGAGTGCTCAGAATGCAAATTAATCTCACTTTCCTGTGTTTGTGGCTGTCTAGAGGGAATTCACAAAGTGCCGCTGTCGCCTAACCAAAACATTTCATCGGTACAGGTAGGGCCCAATGTACTAGGGCCATATTTATCATGGTTTTGAAGGTTGACACAAACTTAGAACCTTGCATGGCCCTGCTTGGTTTGTTCAATGTGAAGGAAAGCAAGGCAGCATAATTTGCTGCCTTGAGTAGCTCTGCCCCAGGGAGGTGTTCCATGGGTTGAGCATAGATGTCCCCACACTTCTACCCAAGGATTGTGGCACCTTCCCAGATTTACCATTAGTGGTAGACATGGGAATGCATCAAAATATTACACCTCCCCAGGGGAGACATAATGAGGAGAAATATGTTCATTTCTACTCATTCTTTACTCTTTTTACATGTGGTGCATTCTGCAGCACAGATAGAAAGAGGAAAGAGGAAAAAGAGTCAGAGGATTCCTGCATGCAATTCGGCACCCTTGCATGGAAATAGAATGTTTGTCAGTACTAGCACATGCAAAACATAAAAGTACTACTTTTTACTTCCGTAACATCCTGCCCTTAAGGCTACCTAGGCGACTTGAATGTAATAAAAGGGGAGTTTAAGGCCTAGCAAGTAATTTAAATGCCAAGTCGAAGTGCCAGTAAACTGCACACACAGACAATGCAGTGGCAGCCCTGAGACAGCTTTGAAAGGCTTCGTCTATGGGTGGCGCAATCAGTGCTGCAGTCCCACTAGTATCATTACATTTACAGGCCCTGTGTATATGATATGCAATTTTACAAGGGCCTTACAGGTAAATTGAATATGCCAAGCAGGTGTAAACCAAGTATACCTAGTTTAGAGGAGAGAGCACATGCACTTTAGCACTGGCAGCATTGGAAAAGTGATCAGAGTCCTAAATTCAACAAAAACTTGGTAAGAAAAACAGGAGAAAGGCAAAATGTTTGGGGTGACGGTTCAGAGAGGGCCATTTTCCAACACACATGGATCATGAATTTAGCCTTGAATTTGTAATTGTATGCTTAGAAGGATCATCAAAATTGCATAGGAACTAGAGGGGCATTTACAAGGATTAGTGGAGGGATTCCAAAAGTAGATCAACACCAGGGTGTGAATTACGATGATGGTCGGACCACAACCGACAGCTTGTCTGTTGCGGCTCGACTGCCATCTTCTGCTATCGATGTATTACAATGCGTGCGGTCGGAGGCAGCAGGCGAGGGGACCGTCCGTGGCACTTCAGATGGGCTCAAGGAGCCCATTCGTGCATCTGAAACCCTTCATAATCCCTTTATGATAGCTCTGCTAGCAGGATTATGATGCCGGTTTCCGACAGCTATTCCATGTCATCCTTTCCGACATGGAAAGGGTACCTGAAAGTGACACTAGTGGCCCCTAGCAGTGTCCCCTTCGTTTCTGAACCTCCACTCTGGGGCCCTAAACATCCTTGCACTATATAGCAGGCACTGTGAAGTGCCTGCCACACGGTGCAGGGATGTTTGAAAACATAAATATTTCAACAGAAGCTTGTGCTGCAGGCCTTTCCCACCCACTGCACAAGCTTCCATCGAAAAATTGATGTTTCAAAACGTCCTGTGAGTTTTCGTGTCCAAATACTGTGGTCGGAACCTCCAACCTAAGGTCCAGCCATTCCCAATCTGCAGTGGATGTCCACCCGACATCAAAATAAGCTCCATAATATTTAGCACTTCATCAGTGGTTCAATAACCTGTAACTAGACATTTCTGGTAGCCTAAAAACAGTCAAAAACAGGTCAATTGATTAATTCATGATACTCCTACATTTAAATTAGTACTTCTAGACAAAATGTACTCACAGAGCTGTTCTGTTGTCTTCTAGCATTAGCGAGCTCAGCTGGGGATATAGAAAAGGCATAGTTGTGACAGCATCAGTCGTATTGGACTCCTGATCTGCAACAGGGAAGAAATATATTTAATCTTCAGTGCTTGGATAGATAACTAAAGAAAAGCGTACAAACATACATGTACACAATAATTTAGACTGCTATGTCTAATTTTAATCACATTAGTATGTTGAATTCAGGACCAGTTTTGGAAAAGGGGGTGGTGATGGACAGAGTTTCTGAATGATGCAGAATACTCTTAACAAGTCAAGAGATCATGGTTTTAATCCATCACCGTTTTTTAGCTCAATGCACCATCCCAGCTCAGAACCTGGCTATATGCAAATTAGTCTGTTCCTGTCCCAGTGCATGATGGGAACAGGGCATGGTGGGAACAGGGCAAACCATCATGCACTGGGACAGGAACAGACTAATTTGCATATAGCCAGGTTCTGAGCTGGGATGGTGCAATGAGCTAAAAAACAGGTGATGGATTAAAACCATGATCTCTTGACTTGGTAAGAGTATTCTGCATCATTCAGAAACTCTGTCCATCACCACCCCCTTTTTCCAAAATCGAATTCAGGACCAGTGCA
The DNA here is from genome assembly GCF_964261635.1 of Lissotriton helveticus. NCBI lineage: Eukaryota > Metazoa > Chordata > Amphibia > Caudata > Salamandridae > Lissotriton > Lissotriton helveticus. Next base: position 1,230,117,348 of record NC_136068.1, read on the forward strand.
ATGAATATTACGCTATGCGAAGCAACACTTTACTACATTCTGCATTTCTTTTTTTTTAAACTGGACAATATTTGTTGCTTTTAGGACCACTTTTGTGTCCCTTTGCTGTTGGTGCCCATTCTGCTGCTTAGTACTGCCAACTGCATTTTTTTAAATAACAGTTTCATCCAATGAAAACTCTTTGTTTGATAAAAGACATTTTATGGAAAATCCGCTACACATTATAGACCAAATGTTACAGAAAGAACACTTGTTATTGCACTCGTTTTAATTAACCACACAATGAAATGAATACAAACTTCAGGTTGTTGTATAGTTCTGTTTTTTTATTCCAGAAGGGGTGCTGAAAAGTGAGGAGTGGAAGGGTGGGGGAAGGGGGATTGGAAAAAAACTATGAGTTTAGGAACCCTCAAAATGTTTGTCCCCATGGCACTCAAGCCATCATCAGGACATGATTGTATCAGATACCTCACAAAGTTCATTCATGTCTTCAGGCCCTTGCTGAACCTGTCTCACCCAAATGCTTTCTATCTAAGTAGTCTTTCATTGATTGTGGTTGGGAGAACACATGTTTTGCCCTTGCACATCACTCAAAGCACAATTGGTAAACAAAGTGAGACCCTCAGACCCGCCACAATCGTTTTTTTGGTCCTGTGTAGTTCCTCCCTCTGTGTAGCATGACTGAAGTCAGGAAAAAGGTAAAATCTTATTTCTTAGACTCTGCAACTCTTGTCACAACCTCTCTTTGTTATGTATTGCTGAGTGCCTTTGCTGCCATACAGATTGACTCCAGGTCTTCTTCTAACAGTCCCAGCTGCTCCTCATAATCCGCTGTATTTCCATGACTGGCTGTATATATGTATATTAATTACAATTATATATATTTTTGCCTGAGAGACCCTATAGAGCTCTTTCTGGCCTGCCAATAGCCATCGACTTTTGATCTTGAACTCAAAAGGAGTCCCGGAAAGTGATTGCTACTCCACCCCCTGGTTTTGATCCCATGTCCGGTCTGACCAGCTTATAGTTGTTTGGGACTGCAATGGGGATGCACGGCAGCAGTGTAGTCAGGTTTCTGTAATAAAGCATAGATCTGGTGGTAAGTATGCAAGAAAGTCTTCCATTTCTACTGTATGCTTGGGGATTGACCTTGCGTTGAAGTGAAGGTATTTAAGGGCAGGGGGTCTGGACTATAATTTGGTTGGTGTCAATAGTTTGGGAGGTGGAACTTGTTAGGACAATCGTCCTGAGTTTGACTGGGGTAGGGCCTTCCTTTTTGCCAATGGGCAACATGTATCAGCGATGGAGCAGGAGAATCTTTAAACCACTTAAATCCTTGGTGTGTAGTTCTTTCATATGAAATAGAGAGCATAGCTGCAAATATGAATATGAACAATACGAATATAATCTCTAGTGCACATTTAAATATTTATTGGCAACATGATATTAGAATCAGTTTAATACACATGCATTTTTTTAAACTGCAGTAGCTGAGAATGTGTAGAAACATGCAGAAAGATTCTAACTTTTCTGTAATTACCTAAAGTTTGTAAAAATGTACATGTTGCCATAAATATCTACTTTCTGCTTGTCACTGTAAGCTAGAAAAACAGAGCAGAAGAAAGACAAGAAACGTTTGTTTTCTTTCCAGCAGTTGCTTTCATTATGCTCTGTAACCTGAAATGCTTTCCCCATGGCTGCTGGCTCTGGGTGTGGAAAATGACAATGTATATGTACATAAGCGGCGTTCATTTGTGTTCACCCTCGCCACGGTTGAAGGTAAAGCGAAAGTCACGGCACAGTGGCCCCGCCATCTTGTCCCCTTTTAGGCCCCATCACGAACATAGATAGTAGCCATTTTGTGTGTCATGACCTCTCTGCCCACTGCCAATAGCCTGCATCTCTCTCTCTCTCTCTCTCTCTCTCTCTCTCTCCCCCCAGCCTCGTAAGTATCCCCCCGCGCCCCGACAGCCCCCGGTCTCTCCTGTTCGGGCCATAAACGCACCACTAAACACGACCCTGTCTCCGTGCTGAACCCCTGCCCCCTCGCTCTTTCATCCTACCCATAGAACAGGCCCTTTTGGTAACCTCTTCCTCCCTGCCCGATAGCCCGGCCTGATCCCAGGCCATCACCTAGTCCAACAGATGCAGTTTATTGCTCCCTACAGTAGGACCTCGCCTCACATCAGAGGAGCGGTGATTACTCAAGGCCTTCACACCCCTAGATCTGACCGACACCCCTGCATTCCTCCCGGGAACACCCTTCCTCTCTTCTGATGACCACCCCCCCCCGGCTACACCTGGCCTCTCGACCCAGTCCCATATCATAAAACTAGGTCTCGTGGATGTACCCCCTCCGGCCCCGTATAGCGAAACGTGATCTTATTGCCTGCCCAACCTTAGATCTGACCACCCCACTCTTGCCCTCGTGTCCTGTCGGGACGTCCGGCTGCGGATTACAATCACATGTTACATTTGGGAGGGGAAAACAACATCAGAGCGACCGGTATGGGAATAGGCCTGAAGCTGGGATTCCAAACATGCCTTTTCGTACTTCAAAGTGTCTTTATTACAATAAGGAATGTTTGTACATCATAAACCTGTGTATAAAAGACGGAGCCGTAGAGAAACTTGTTAGAGCACCTCGAGAAGATACCCTGTTGTCTGATTTGACGTGTTCTGTTCCGTCGGAAATAAACTCCTGTTTCTTGCCTTCCAGTCTCCAGTGCCTGCCTCTTTATTTGGTAATCGTAAGTTGGGTGAGAAGCGGCTAACGCCGGGCAAACCTAGAAAAGGGGTAAAACAACCTGATCTGCCTGAACCCTTTTTCATCAATTGGCGTCCCAAACGTGGGGCCCATCAGCGACACGTGGATCCAGTGAGAGAGGTCCCAACGACAGAGTGAACGACTGCAACGATCGGGAAGAGCTCCTGCCCGATAGACCCTTGTCTGGCAGCCGATCATCCGAACTTCACTGGTTCCGAACAGACCTCTCTCGAGTGATCTACGATCCTGACTGGGAACCATCAGGAGTGCCACAGCAATTACGGAGAATAGAGGACGATCGGGCGCTGGAAACGGAAGACGAGAAACTGTCCATACGGTCCGTGTAAGGTCGTGTAAACACGACAAATTGCGAATTGATTGTTTGATTGTCATTGAAAAATACTAGTATTACGCATTTGATTGTTTTGTCCTGAGAGATTCTCTGTCTACAAACGAGGAAGGATAGGAGTATTCTCCCTTTGCAGATAGTGAAGGGTGGGTAGCGCAGGCTTTTGCCCCCGTTGTAACCCGTCGCGCCTACTTCCCTCTCCATTTGATTGATTGTTATCCAAGCATTTATTGTTTTGGAATTGGTTCTCTTTGGATCATTCTCTATTTGCAAACAAGCACAGAGTCGCCATACTCTGTTTAGTCTTTGCAGATAGTGAAGGATAGGTAACGCAGGCCTTTGCCCCCGTTGTAATCCGTCGTGCCTATTTTTATCCCCCACTGATTGATTGTTTGACCGAACATTGATCGTTCGGAATTGGTTCTCGGAAAGGATCTTCTCTGCCTACAAACAGAGAGGAACAGGAATATCTCTCTCTTTGCAAATAGTGAAGGGTAGGTAGCGCAGGCTTTTGCCCCCGTTGTAACCCGTCGTGCCTATTTTATTCCTCATTTGATTGATTGATTGTTTGTCCGAACTTGACTGTTTGGAATTGGTTCTCTCTTTGGGTATTCCCTATTTGCGAATACTGTAGAATAGAAATATTCTACCTAGTCTCCGCAAAGTAGTAAAGGATAGGTAGTGCTGACTTTTGTCCCCGTTGTAACCCGTCATGCCTATCTCCCCCCCATTGCTCAGTAGTTGGTTCAGCCCGGACCATTTATTAGAGGTAGACCATCTGGCTCCACCGGAGGACACCCCTAATAAAAAGGACATATATAAAGAAAATGCGGATTAGCCGCTGTATCATGCTAGCAAATAAAAGAACATAAAAATCGTTAGGAAAAACAAAAGGAATCGAGTAAAATCAGTAGGCCACTGATGAGATCTCTTTCCAGCCTCACTGAAATGGAAGCATTAGGAACAACCCCTCAGGAAATATGAAACTAGTGAGGAAAGCCGAACTCAACGCCATGATGACTGCGAGACAGCTCGGCTCCACCGCCCACCCCGCCCAATTAACGACAAACCCTAGGCAAATATTAGAAATATACAACACTATAGCAAAGTAACAGGTTAAAACGTTTTTATTTGAACAAAAATATATTAAACAACTATTTACTTGGCAAACGGCTGCAACAACAAACCCACAATGCATTTCGCCGTCTGCTTGACGCCGTTCCTGTCCCTCCTTCCCCAAAGTAGCAATGTCGGGCTACTTTGGGCTACTTTCTAGTAGGTTTTTGGGCGTCAGAAAGTCTACAAAAGCCGTCGGCGGCGGCCTGGGGTGGAGAACCATTACGCGAATAGTCCGGAGGCGACACCACACGCCAAGGCCTGTCCCCGGGATGAACCAAGGAACCCGTTCCTGGGGCCGTGGCAAAGAGCGGCCGGCCGCCATCGGCCGGAGAAGGCATGGGCCCGACCCGAAATGTACTGGTCCTCCCATTCCCTTCTTCTCCCGGCGCCTTGCAGGCCACGGGGGGGGGATGTCTTGCATATGCCTCCGACCCCCCCCTCTTCTTCATCGCCTGGTCCGGCCATAACAAATGTCAGCGAGACGCCGTGGGGTGCACTGGGAGGGAGAGGCGGCGCGGACGAGCCTCTCCCGCCTCCCCAGGTGGAGGCCCCTCAGCTGCACCCCCAACGCTCCACGCACCCGGCAAAGGGTTCGTCCACTCTTGCGGTGCAGGGACGCTCCACACACGCGGCAAAGGGTTCATCCACTCTTTCGGTATAGTGACGCTCCACTCACCCAGCAGGGTCTCGTCCACTGTCGCGGTGCTACGACACATCGCCCAGCAGGCTGGAGTCCGTCTGCTCATTTGACCCAGTGACTGCCGGTAGCTGCAGAACTCCTAAAAATGGCGGTCGACTTTGCAGGAATGGGCCTGGCGTGAAAAGTTGGCCTGGTCGCCTGTCAACCAGAAAATGGGCCCCTGTCCAGAGGCGTTCTCCTCAGCTTTGAAGATTCTACGAGAATTGCGGAGGGCCCTCGATCTCCGCGGGCCCCCGACCGCCCCCCGATGGGAAATGACTGCCATGATTGCCCGCAGAACGACCAAGACGTAGCCACGAGATGTTGGCGCTCTCATGCTGACGCCAGCCTCAGTTTGAATGACCAAAAACCCTGCAGACTACTGATTTGATCAGTTCCGGTGGAACACCAGTATGACCCGGTAGGAAAGATTGTTGCCCCCTCCCTTTTCTTTGATTAATGGTTCATGTCACCGGTCCCTTCTGTTGCCCCTTAGCGGAACTTCTGGACTGCCGAAAGAGATTCTGGTCCAACCCCGAGTTGGTGGAGACATTTTGACTATACTTGGACCCGCCTGGCCCCACCCAAAATGGCGCCGGTACAAACGAAACTCGCAATTTCCCGTTGTGTTCCGGATGCTCAGACTTGATATCATGAGATATGTATGCAGTTTTTGAAGCACATGGCGGGAGGGGATGAGTATTGCTTGAACATTCGGACAATGAATTGATATTAAGTTCTGACGCATCATTGATCACAGTATTATTGAAAGTTCGAATTCTTTGACACTGATGATACTTGCCCACAATGAATTTTCGATATGATTTTATTTGCACTTATCGTACCTTGATGAAATAAAACGACCACCGACTCAGTTATGTTTTCCTCAGATAAATATGCCATCATGTACAGTTCCAGTCTGCTCCGTGGCTGGCCCACGTGGTTGTAGGCCTGCATTTGTACGCCAACATTTTTTAAATAAAGGTTTTGTGAAAAACAAATATAGTCGTAGCTCTTGGATTGGTAAGTTCGAATACATAGCCATTATTTCCGATCTACGTAAAATACAGGCGAAATAAGGCAAGTCGATTACTGAAAGGTTAAAAAGCAAAGTACCCAGAAATATTGAAAATGTGAATGGTCCAAGTTTGTTGCGTGTTTTTTTTTTTTTTTTACTTTTGTGCAACATAAGGCAGTCGATAAAGGTCCCGGTGTTCTGCTTTACTTTGTATGCCACATATCTCAGGGAAATTGTTTCAGATGCCCCTAAACCAGACCCGGTACTACTGTAAACGCACCCCGCCTCCTCGAAGGAGAACACGAGTTCACCCCCACTTTACACTGACTGCCCTTTTGTTTCGACCCCCCCCCACAAGATCCGCAATACCACACGTGGGCGATCTATGCAATGTGCAGTCCATCAATGATTATGCCTCCCGCACTACCAGTCCCTCTGGGCTTAAAACGCCGAGATGGAAGGGACTGCACCCCGCGGAGATAGGTCGAATACGTGGTAAGTAAAAGCCTTTTGGGTTTATGCGCGCGGATGTGTCTTAAAACGCTGCCCCCACCCCTTCTTTTTCCCCTTCTTTCTGCAGGTCACATCGGAACATCGACTAAAGTATGGAGAAGACCTAAGCAACGCGCCATGGTTCCGCGGGGACAAATGACACATTATCCATTGGGACTGCCCCTGAGGACATGACGACTTTGGGTGATATGAATGCACGCGTGTATGACCGGATGTGTATAACTCGACTGGATATACGTTGCACGCGCTGGCTTGATAAGAGAGATGTTTTTGTACGACTTGAGTGATGATCAAACGACCGATGGAATGGGGAAAAAGGGGGTCTGAACATGGTGCCTATACACGACGAGCAAACATAGATATAAACACACCCTTACTTAGAAACGACCATCTCTCTCTCTCTGAACCCAACGACTGGAAGGGGGGGGGCCGAAACAGAAACTTGACAGGTTATTGCAGTATGACAAAAATATGACTCCAACCGGCCCCCGAATAATGCAACCAAGAATGACGTGCACCTACGAGTAGGTTCGTACGATAACTAAATAGGGGAAGGTTCAGGGCTATTCCAGGGTGAGGTTTACCCAAGTACCCTCCTCCTGGAAGACTGAGCCGTAAGTACTAGCCCGACCAGGTTAGTTCCCGAACAATTGACGAAAGTGTAAGTATTTGCAACAGAGGCCAACAGCAAAAGACAGCCAAGCGAATTAAATAGGATACTAAGGATGCGCAGCATGCAGGAGGAAATATCTTTGGCCAAGTACTGTTCTATGTGTTGTCTTGAGTTCTGTATATAATACATGTACCCCCCCGCCTGAATTCATGTGTACGTAGTATATGGATTTACGTTGTCCCTCAGTCTGTGTTTCTATATAACATGACCCCTACTGTTTTGTGTTGTGTGTGCATTAAATGGCCTATTATTGTACACGTTTCTCTCTCACTCTCTCTCTTTTTCTCTCTCTTCATGTTGTACGTGTACCGAATAGTTCATTTAAAATGCGGACGACTCTCCCTCCGAGGGTCCCCCCTGTTCCCTCTTCCTTTGTGTGGTAACGTTATGCCCCACCGGCACGAGCCTAATTGGTTTTCGAACACAAAGGTGTTCGGCAAATTGACAGAAACTAAAACAATTGTAATTTGCCATATTACTACCTCTCCTTTCTGTAAAATGATGGAACTTGAATTGGCTATAAAGGAAAGGACAGGTTAGACGACTGAAGTCCCCTAATCTGGCCTTCTTACAGGAGGATTATATGTCAGTGGCTTTCTGTTCTCAGCTCGTTAGAAACAATGCCCAGATTGCCCCACCCCTCTGCACCCAAGTACGGATGTCCAAACGTCCCCGTTTACTCCCGATTGGCCCCAGCTCCATAACACGAAGTATAACTGATGACCCCGATTAACTGTTGCCCCCCCCCCCCGAGAAAAGAATGTTTAGCCACTATCCCTCTCTCTCACGTTGATAGAAGACTGCCAGGGCTAGGGTCAGAAAGCCACATACGTCATGAATGAACGCCAAATAGACTTAGTACAAACTCAGTAGAAATGCCTGTATACATGCTCCACAGTGATAACTCCTGACCGTGACCGATGAAACGTACCCCCAACTACCTAGATCTGGGACGGAATTGAAATGTATAAATGCCTTCTCTTGCCAGTTCGCTAAAACCTGTTTTGTACCCATTCAAGGATACACAGTCACCGGAGGCGAGGGGCTGGACGTGACGCACAGCCTGGCCACAGATCATGAGGCGCGTGTGACCTCGACCTAAGATGGAGCCGCAGAGCAACGGGACGCGGGACGATGCACCACTCTCAAACGCAGAAAACGAAGGAATGGAGGGCTGCCTTGAAGCCCTCTACTTGTCTACCCACGCGTGCCAGAAGTCCCCGCCCCTTTGAGCCCGATTGATGGACCTGCCTGCGCATCACCCTTTTGCTCCCTTGGTCCGTCTCAAAGATCCGGTCCCACTCCGCCCTCTCCTCCCTCGATTATCCGACAAAACCCCCTTCTATCCTTTCCACATGGATTTTGACTCCGAGAAAGAAATGCAGGTGCCCAGCATGAGGCACCCGTAGGAGAGATTAGTTAGGAAACAGGACTGTGGCCTAACGGCAAAGGACAGATCACACCCTGCGACGTATAGAGAAGGACCCGAGCTGGACCTATAGCTCCACCGCCGGTGCTCAACAGCGCCAACGGAAGAAAACGAACTACCAGAACCTACCAGTGATGGCTCGCTACAAAAAGAAAAAGGACACTGTAACGAAGTATCCCCCCCTTTTTTTGTTTCGGAACTTTCTACACCCCTTGACTAATTGCTTGTATTGGACTAAATTCCTCCCTCAACCACGTTTTGCTTGTAAAATGTTTCATCGGTCACTTTTTTAAAATACGACAAATGTAAATTTATATGTATTCCACCTCGTATGTCGCATCAACTGCACACGGTTATATGCAAATCCACCAGTATTGACAAACGCTATTTCATTGACAACACACGACTATATGTACACCCCGTCAGCTATGATAAACACGCAAATGACCTAACTTATGTTAAAAAGCGGCGACTGTGGAAAATGACAATGTATATGTACATAAGCGGCGTTCATTTGTGTTCACCCTCGCCACGGTTGAAGGTAAAGCAAAAGTCACGGCACAGTGGCCCCGCCATCTTGTACCCTTTTAGGCCCCATCACGAACATAGATAGTAGCCATTTTGTGTGTCATGACCTCTCTGCCCACTGCCAATAGCCTGCATCTCTCTCTCTCTCTCTCCCCCCAGCCTCGCAAGTATCCCCCCCGCGCCCCGACAGCCCCCGGTCTCTCCTGTTCGGGCCATAAACGCACCACTAAACACGACCCTGTCTCCGTGCTGAACCCCTGCCCCCTCGCTCTTTCATCCTACCCATAGAACAGGCCCTTTTGGTAACCTCTTCCTCCCTGCCCGATTGCCCGGCCTGATCCCAGACCATCACCTAGTCCAACAGATGCAGTTTATTGCTCCCTACAGTAGGACCTCGCCTCACATCAGAGGAGCGGTGATTACTCAAGGCCTTCACACCCCTAGATCTGACCGACACCCCTGCATTCCTCCCGGGAACACCCTTCCTCTCTTCTGATGACCACCCCCCGCCGGCTACACCTGGCCTCTCGACCCAGTCCCATATCATAAAACTAGGTCTCGTGGATGTACCCCCTCCGGCCCCGTATAGCGAAACGTGATCTTATCGCCTGCCCAACCTTAGATTCGACCACCCCCTCTTGCCCTCGTGTCCTGTTGGGACGTCCGGCTGCGGATTACAATCACATGTTACATTTGGGAGGGGAAAACAACATCAGAGCGACCGGTATGGGAATAGGCCTGAAGCTGGGATTCCAAACATGCCTTTTCGTACTTCAAAGTGTCTTTATTACAATAAGGAATGTTTGTACATCATAAACCTGTGTATAAAAGACGGAGCCGTAGAGAAACTTGTTAGAGCACCTCGAGAAGATACCCTGTTGTCTGATTTGACGTGTTCTGTTCCGTCGGAAATAAACTCCTGTTTCTTGCCTTCCAGTCTCCAGCGCCTGCCTCTTTATTTGGTAATCGTAAGTTGGGTGAGAAGCGGCTAACGCCGGGCAAACCTAGAAAAGGGGTAAAACGACCTGATCTGCCTGAACCCTTTTTCATCATGGGAGCAGGCATTGTGAGGTCAGATCTAAACTGTAACTTCAGGACTCAACTCTTAAGTTATTACCATTGATTTTTCTTTGTAATAGGCCAGTGGGTACTTCACAAGTCTTCTACTATGCGAAGAAACTGAGACAGATTTTTAAACAGGGATTCTAGAATCCCATGTATTTAGTTGGTGTATCAACTCTTTGAGTTTACCTACTACATTTTGTGACAACTAGGTTGTATGACATCATTTCGGATACATTTTTATAATATGCAAAATAGCAAAATAGCATCTACAAAAATATTGTATTTTCATTAAATGCTATTTATTTTAGCATAAGATTATCTGCACTTAGATCATTTGTCAGAATATAGTTTTTGTATGTACATACCAGAGACATGTAGACAATATAAAGGACACAACAAATACTAACAAGCATTTGCAATGTAATAGGTCTCATTTTCTTGCAAGTTTGGGCTATTGCATTGTAAATGACAATGCCTTTTATTTATATTTTGGGTTTTAAAACATAAATAAAAGGCTTTGTCATTTACAATACTAATAGCTTAAACTCTCGCAAATGCGAGACCTATTGCATTGCAATGAAGGGCCTCCTCAACCGCTTGTTGGATTGTAAATATCAGAGGAAGAGAGCGTCCTGCGGTATCTTCAAAGTAATGATAAACAGTGTAGTGAAGTAGATGTGCAAGTGTTGTAAATTACACCAGACACAAAGTGTGAAGTGAGAGTTACATAAGATCTGAGCTATAAACACTAACAAAGTGCTCCAAAACCTTTCGCTTTGTGATTTCACTGCTGCTGCTCAGGAGGAAGAGCGGGGGGGGGGGCTCTCCGTGATTTGAGTGTGCAGTGTGGCATTGCATAATATTATTGCTATCTTTGGCCTAATAAAAAACACTCCATTTGTAGTAGGGCCCTGACTACAGTTCCTGGTGCAGGGCGGGCTGTGGTTTATGGCAAGCATGTACAGAGGGAGGGAGGGATGGATGGTATTGGCTGCAGATCCGGCCTCGTACAGTGCCCCTGCTATTACTAGTGGTATTGGTATTGGTGGTGGTGGTGGTACTAGTATTGGTGGTGGTGGTATTGTATTGGTGGTGATGGCATTGGTATTGGTGGTGGTGGTATTGTATTGGTGGTGGTGGCATTGGTATTGGTGGTGGTGGTATTGGTATTGGTGGTGATATTGGTAGTGGCATTGGTAATGGTGGTGGTGGTATTGGTGCTATTGGTATTGGTGGTATTTGTGGTGGTGTATTGGTGTTGGTGGTGGTATTGGTGGTGATTGTATTGTTGGTGGTGGTATTGGTGGTGGGGTATTGGTGGTGGTATTGGTATTGCTACTGGTGGTGGTTGTATTGGTATTGGTGGTGGTATTGTTGTTGATGGTGGTGTTGGTGGTATTGGTGGTGGTGGTGTTGGTGGTATTGTGGTGGTATTGGTGGTGGCGGTATTGATGGTGGGGGTGGTATAGGTGGTATTATTGGTGGTGTTGGTGATGGTGGTATTTGCGGTGCTATTGGTTGTGGTGTGGTATTGGTGGTGGTATTGGCGCTGGTGCTATTGGTGGTGGTATTGGGGTGGTGGTATTGGTGGTGGTGGTATTGGCATTGGTGGTAGTGGTATTAGTGGGGGTGGTATTGGTGGTGGTATTGGTGGTGGTATTAGTATTGGTGGTGATTTTGGATTGGTGGTGGTATTGGGGTGGTATTAGTGGTGGTATTGGTGGTGTTGGTGGTGGTATTGGTGGTGGTATTGGTATTTCTACTGGTGGTGGTTGTATTGGTATTGGTGGTGGTATTGTTGTTGGTGGTGGTGTTGGTGGTATTGGTGGTGGTGGTGTTGGTGGTATTGTGGTGGTATTGGTGGTGGCGGTATTGATGGTGGGGGTGGTATAGGTGGTATTGTTGGTGGTATTGGTGATGGTGGTATTTGCGGTGCTATTGGTTGTGGTGTGGTATTGGTGGTGGTATTGGCGGTGGTGCTATTGGTGGTGGTATTGGGGTGGTGGTATTGGTGGTGGTGGTATTGGCATTGGTGGTAGTGGTATTAGTGGGGGTGGTATTGGTGGTGGTATTGGTGGTGGTATTAGTATTGGTGGTGATTTTGGATTGGTGGTGGTATTGGGGTGGTATTAGTGGTGGTATTTGTGGTGTTGGTGGTGGTATTGGTGTTGGTGGTGATGTTGGTGGTGGTGGTATTGGTGGTGGTATTGGTATTGGTGGTGGTATTGGTGGTGGTGGTATTGATGATGGTGGTATTGGTGGTGGCAGTGGTGGTGGTAGTGGTATTGGCGGTGCTATGGTTGTTGGCGGTGGTTGTATTGGTGGTGGTATTGATGGTGGTGGTATTGGTGGTGGTATTGGTAGTGGTGGTATTGGTGATGTATTGATGGTGGTGGTATTGGTGGTGGTGGTTGTATTTGTGGTGGTATTGCACTGAGAACAAATGGCTGTTGTTATAAACAGAACAATCAGCACCTCTGTGACGTTTTGCACAGTATGAAAGAACTACGTATATATGCTTGCTCAATATAAAACACTGTGCCACTTACTCATTGTTACCCCGTATGAGGAAAACCAAGATTCCCCTCAATACATAAATTGAAAACATACAATGTAGAGCACAGCAAAGCTGTTTAGGAGACTGACTCTGTTGTCAGTCAATTTTAATTATGAACAAACAAGTGTAGAGAAGCAAATATGTGTACAGTCTTATATGGGCCAAACATAAGACAATCCAAATGAAATTTTGTCCATATATGAAATGTCTAAAGAGTCTTTCATATCGTTGGGATGTTGTAGTCACGTTGATGCTGACAGCATCAACGTGACTACAACATTCCAACAATACGATTTCATTTGGATTGTCTTGCGTTTGGACCATATAAGAATGTACGCATATTTGCTTCACCACCATTCAAGCCCTGATTATATCCCGGCTGGACTACGGGAATGGCCCCAATCTGGGCATGCCTAGTTATTTGCTGGACAGGCTTCAGCATGTACAGAATGCAGCAGCCCATATAATCTTTGAGTTCCCTCAGAATGCGCATGTGTCCCACCTCCTGAGGAGTCTCCAATGGCTCCCAGTAAGAAAAAGAGTAATCTTTAAGACTCGGCTCGTTACCCAGAAAGCCCTCTATGGGACAGGGCCAGGGTATCTCAAACGCAAGATTTCATTTTATACCCTACGAAGAAATCTCCGTTCATCCAACCTGCTGCTAGCTAACATCCCCATATTAAAAAGTCTAAGACAGGGGGCAAGGCTATCTCCTGCCTTGGACCTTCCCTCTGGAACAAAATGCTCCTCCATCTGAGAAACATTGAATCTACACCTCTGTTCTAGAAAAAACTGAAAACTTGGCTCTACTCATGTCCATAACCCCTCCTTCCCCCGCTGCTACCCTTCAGCTTTTAGCACCAGGACACTCCCTGGAGTAACTGTGCGCTCTATAAATACTCGCAAATAGACATAGACAAAGTAGGGTCAACGTTTGTATGATGAAACAATGCAGGAAAATACTTTGCATGCCTTTACCACACATTTTTCACCCCACACTTTTTTGGATCGCATATCTTTTTACAACCTATGCCTTTACCACACATTGTTTGTATATTTATTTATATATATATGACCCCCTGCACCCTTGAACTTACCTTAAATGTGTGGTAAAGGCATACCTTGTAAAAGCATATCCGTTCTTAAAACATGTGTGGTGAAAAATGCATGGTAAAGGTACAACGTGGTAAAAACCTTGTTGTAAAGGCTGTTTCCCAGGGCCAACAGGGGTCAGACTGTGCAGACTATCCCTTTGGCCCTCCTAACAGCCAACTAGAAAAGCATTACACCCAGGAAGCCATTCTTATTAACTGAATAGTAGCAAATGGGATTGACTGAAATACTAGGTTTATATCAGACATTCTGATTGGCTGCCAATTGACAAAGTGGTATCTATATTTAGACAATTTTATTTGCTCCTGGGCAGCCAATCTGGATAGGTGGAAAAACAGGCAACTTTCTGGACCAGAATGTTGTAGATGAATACCCCTGATTATGATTACTATTATGTCACAATTATCAACAAGCTGGCACTCCTTTAATGTATTCCCCTCCACCCTCCAGTAGCTTTTTATTTATTACAATTTGCTCTATTTGTCTAAATTGGTTTGGGATTTTTCGTGTGTTGTGTTTTCACTTAATAATTGTATGTGTGCTGCATAAAGGTATAGCCGAAAACACGTTTCAATGTATACTTCTAAACTGTAGATCTGCTTCAAAACATGCAACTGATATAGCCGACCTCATACTCACTCATGATCATGACCTCCTAATGTTGACCAAAACATGGCTAAATTAATTGTTTACCCCCATCCGCGACATAGTGGTACCCCCAAATTAGAATATCATAAGATTAGATAGAAATGATAGGCCAGGTGGCAGTATAGCTTGCATGCATTGGAACAGTCTCTCAGTGATCCACTCACACTCACTGGTATTATCCTCATGTGAATACCTCTGTTTCGACATCACTTGTAATACAAAACCAGTATGTTCACTGCACACATTCTACCACCCGCCAGGTGATAACCTCACCTTCATCGATCATTTCATGGATATCGTGACTATAAATTCTGTACAACAAAATACTCAAATATTCCTAGGAGATTTCAATCTCAATTGGAATGACATTAACGATTTGGCGGTAAACAGCCTCAAAACCTTCCTCTCCGACCTTGACCTCACCCACATCTGTAATAGCCCCACAAACCACAAAGGCTCAATACTAGATCTGGTCATTTCCAAGGCTGATGCCATTCAGCTTGAAACCATTCTCCCATGTGATTGGCCTGACCACCATATCATTACATTCTTCATCAATGAAGCAGTAAAGGTATACTCTGCACAACTCACAAAAATTAACATATGGAGGAGGACTCTAAAAAATGCTGGTGCCAACTTAATCACAAACTCCAGTGCCAACCTCCTGCTTCCCCCTGAAGGCATATGTGATGTTCAAGAGTTGACTAACCACTACTTTCATTCCATGACCATGATATTAGACACAGCCGCTCCCCTAAAATTGAAGAGAGTACACACAAAATACTCAAAACCATGGTACAATGGTAGACTCAATGAGGACAGACGATCCCTAAGATTAATTGAACTACGTTGGAGATCAGCACCATCTTCTGACCTCCTAAAACTGCTAATAACCATGAGAAACTCCTACTACAGAAAGGTCAGACGATTAAAAGCAGACTTTTTTACCAATCAATGAAACCAAGCCAAGAAGCGACCCAAAAAACTAGTTGAACTAATCAAAACACAATATAAAGGCTTACCTCATCCCCCCAAACTAACACTGGCACACTACCCAACTGCAAAGAATTTGCCTCCTTCTTCACCATGAAGACTGAAAAAAAGACGGACCTGCTTAATGACTTAATAACTCATGCTGACACTCACACGGGCATCTCATCTCCCTGTCCAGGAACCCCAATTGTTTGCTCACCAAAGTACAACCTCAAATATAACACCTCTTGGCCCTCCTTCAATACTTACAGTGAATACGCCATATTAAAGGCGCTCATGGGTTTGACCCCTCCAATCACATCGTAGACCCTCTTCCCGCAAACTACTTAAAAGACTTCATACCATGTTACTACCACTATGGACCAAAGTTATAAATACCTCTCTACTTCAAGGAATCATCCCAGAAATCTTTAAATCTGGACAGGTATCCCCCATCCCAACGGCAGACTTCTCGGACTTAAATTACTACTGCCCAATATCCAAATTCTCAACTCTGGCCAGACTCTTCGTAAAATGTGTTCACATATAATTTAGCAACCACATAGACCATTTAAACCTGCTCAACCAATAGCAATCTTGTGTCCGTGCAGGACACAGCACTGAATCAGCCATGACTCATATTGCAGATGACGCACTAGAAATCCTAGACCAAAACGAAGCCTGTTTGCTAATCTAACTCGACCTATCTTCAACTTTGATACCCTAAAACAAGACAACTTGCTAGATCTCCTGAAACACAGAATGGGATTATCTGGATCAGTTCTCAATTGGTTCACCTTCTTCCTTCAAAATAGATCACAAAGATTCAAGGCCAATCAATCCTTGTCCAAGTCCGTCCCAGTCACGCAAGTATCATCCCTCTCATACGCTTTTCAACCTATTCATGGAGCCCCTCACCAAAATTCTCAGCTCCTTAAACTCCATTATCACATGTACGCAGATGATACACAACTATATTTAAAGATTCGCTCTCTAGAGGACATCAAATCTCTCAACTCAACACTACAAAAAACTCAAACCTGGCTGAAAACCATCTGAAACTAAACACCCTCAAAACTGAATTCCTCCCAATCGCACCTCCCAACCAATCTACCATTATACAAGAATGGATGAAACATCTAACAGCACTCAACTGCCAACCTCTTATTGTCTACTCTGAGAAATCGCTGGGATTAACTCTTGACCAAAATCTAGACATGCAGAAACATATTAGAGCCGCAACAAAAGGAGCACATTTTTCAGATGATCACCTTGAGAAAATTAAAACCAGTCCTTCCTGCAAATTACTTCAAATTGGTAGTTCATGCACTAGTAATCCCAAGAGTGGAATATTGAAGTGTCTCTCTCTGTGGTCTTCCCAGATCGACGACGGCTCCTCTAAGAGCATCAATAAACGCAGCAGCCAGACTCATCACAGGCTCTAAAAGAAACTGTCACTTCTCCCCTGACCTTAGAGCTCTGAACAGACTACCTTTCGAAGACAGAATTTATCTAAAAATTGCATGCATGACTCACAAGGCCATACTTCACAACACTCTGAGCTACCTGGCTCATAATTTGGTACTTTCCTGTGGTAACAGATCCTCCAGGAGCTCCAGTAACCTTCTACTGAAACCACAACGATTTGCCAAGGAAAAAACATACAACCGTGCCTTCCCTGGGATTGCTCCTAGGATTTGGAATACAATGCCCCCAGTAACCAGACTGAATCCCTCTACTGCATCTTTAAAAAAAGAAATGACATCTCTTCTCATGTACAAATTCACATGAACTATATACATAACTCATAATATGATTGTTGTCTTGTATAGTGCATATCTACATTTCTCAAGTCTTTCTCTATTTCAAATGTCTCCCTTTGTAAAGCGCTTTGATACCCGTAAGGTTCTTGTTTGCGCTATATAAAACTGTCCAAATAAAAAATAAAATAAATATTTTACACATTCCATTAAGTTAAGTTTGACTGCTTTTGTGCCAAGCTATCATACAGTTTAGCACTGGTTAATTTAGTGGCTTTTGTAGCTCACCCTGACAAGGATTGTGGTTGTTTCCTAAGTGGGGCTTTCACCCCCTCAAGCAATTACCCAGTGTCTTACAGCTCTGGTTCCCCAAACTGTGACAGACACCCTCTCAGGCAAAATGTCTGTAATTGTGCTAACTTATACAGGAGTGAGCTCACATCATGATACATCCGAAAAGGTCATCATTACATGTTACTTAGTGCCTCAAATTGCCTGTCTGGATCCTAGACCCTACATCCATGTGTCTTACACAGCCCCAATAAGAACTCATACTTAGCAGTGAGAGCCATACATAACCAAAAGTTGTAATTAGTTTGAACTATAGAGAGTACCACATTTATCTAAAAAAGATGGGTTACATATTGGTACATCATACACTCACCTGGAGACTGCTTAAAGCATACACCCTACTTGCCATTTTTGCTTCACTGTCTCAAATGATTTCATAGGTGGAAGAAGTAACTTAAACATTCAGCTGGGAGACGGCACAGAATGCATAAGTACCTGAATGCCAAAAGGGCCTGTCGGGTGTTGGGCTGTGCTTTCCAGGAAACTAGCACAAGTCTTGAAGAGGTTCAACCTTCAAATATGGAATGCGGAGACGCAACCTACCTTATGTCTTCCTCAAGGTACGTAGTCCTATCAACAGTGACCCTCCGTACACCGCCCACTTAGATTTTACAAAGAAAGTAAAGGCAACAGAATGCTGAGACTTCTCTGAATCTTGTGTATCTCAAGAAGACAGGCTGGGGTCAAGATGGCTGGAGCAATTTGCCCGGTAGATGGTTGTACCCTACCTATGGCTAGCATACACAGTCCCTTGGGTTCTTGAGGGGGTTGTTTAACTTTCAAGAAAGGCCCCTTTAATGATCAGGATCCTCCTCTGGGGCAATCATTCTCCAACCTATGTGCAAGGCCACACATGGATGCCCACAAGCCAGCGCAACCTGATTTGCTTATTTTGTACTGACTACAGATTGATCTCCTACCTGGAGTCTTCCAAAGCAATCATACATTTCTGTGGGAGCACAATGAATAAACTCCATGAAGGCGCAATCAATAATTTTAGATTCATGCATAGTTTAGAATTCTTCTCAGGCTCACTACCAGTAGCTTCCCAGAGGTTTGTGTAAGCACTGCACTTGCAGAAAACCACTACGCGTACTTCTCACACCTTTGGAAAGACAAAACTTCCAACAGTTAATCCAGTCTTCTATTAAACCAGTCCAGACCACCCAATCCAGAATAAATCCCAAGACCCTAGACTCAAATATCTAGAACTCTAGAATTATTGCACCAATTTTGATCTGTGTACACTACATATGGGCTCATTAGGATGTCGGTCGGAAAGCCTTCGACTGCAGGTTGGAGGCTTTCCAAGCGACATCCTTGGTTTAAAGACCAACGACCTAATTACAATGTAGGCAATTGTAATTTAAACTGGCTGGTCGGACTGACTGGCTTCCAACGGACTCAAGGAGTCGGTCGACCAGTCAGAGGCCGCACATAATCCCCTATGGACGGCGTTTCTGCCATCGGGATTATGATGTGTGACAGGCTTTTCATGTTGTGAACTAAATGGAATTTAATCTACACTAGCAGAAAAACTACTCATGGCAGAGGACTTCAGTTCCAAGACCGCCTTGTCCTAGTAGACCCTATTGCAGTTTTCTGTATTAAAGCTACCCCATTCCATTTTACAGAATCAACACCATACATACATTATGCACTATCTTCTATTTTCTTTTTTACTGATTACACCTACTGTTTGAAAGTTGGCACTTTTTGAAATTTGAAATGCCTGAATGTACCAAAGGTGCCTCCCAAGGCTCAGTTCTTTCACTCTTACATTTCACATACTGCTTTATGTCTATCATAAGTAGATGTAGGACACTCAACTACTGTACAAATCAAGATAAACAAGGGCTGCCTCTCAATTCATGAATTCTTGACAGTCCTCTACATCCAATGACTCACCCTAAATATGTGAATACCTGCATTCCTCTATTCCAACTTTTGCACACCTTCTCTCCGATCTAGTCAAGATATTTTTGCAATCCTATCATTTTAGTAACAATGATCAATAACTTAGAAGGTGTGTATTATCATGGCCTTCCATTTTCTAGTGAAAGTAGGCAAGAACAAGATTTCTGAAGAAAAAATCTAATGAGTTTACTGCTTTCTTTTCAAACTAAAAGGACATATCTTACTACATGCATTTTTGACTGCGAACTAGACTACTGCAAACTACCCAAGATTATAAAAAAAAGCAGTCAAACTAAAATTAGTACAGGATCAAGAATTTGGGTGCATTTCCAAGTTAAAATGAGAACAAACGGGCTAACAATAATTTGTGTTGTATGGCTCAGTCTGGAAAATAGGGCCTAAATGCTGTAGATGATAGATAGGTGGGAACACCCTTGGTCCTTTTTGGACATTAACTGCATTCCATTTTCTAAACAAAGGGTGGAGTGCGTAAATAAAAGGAATGAATATTATGATCTATTGACAGATCCCTTTAATTGCACAATGCATTTGACATCCAGTAAAAATAACAGCGATATAGAGGAGGGAGCGAACATTAAATTATTTCAAACGTATCAGCTGGTAGCTAAAATGTTCTACTGCTTTTAGGGTGAACACCACTGACATGTGTCCCAGCTAGGTCTAGAGGGAAACGCTGCCATTTTTACATGTAGATAGGTTTCTTCCTACAGTTGCCTTCACTCTCACACAATGACTTTTGCCACACATTTGCAACCATGGCAGTGAGGATTAGTTTCTAGGAAACTATACTTGCTTACAAACCAACTTTGCAAGAATACTATGATACCTTGACACATCATGCACAAGGTTAATACATACATTGTGCAAATGTGATTATTTGTTTTGTACATATGGCAACAGAGCAATCCATAACACATAAACAATGGTGGCCTCACCAAGACCTCGACCCAATGCAAGGATGCCTTTTGTTATAAATAAACATCAGTTTCTGAGTGCTGGAAGAGGAGCACTTTGCTGTTATTGGCTAGGTCTTTACATGCTGATGTTTTGCCCCAGCAGCCTGCTCATATCTCTGCGAGGGGTGTCCAGCTCATTACCATGATGGGGATCTGCATTCTTTCCCTTCAGGTAACAGGGGTTGTATCATCCAGTATGGGGATTCTTGGCAAAACACACACCCTAGACACTTGGGTTAGGGGAAGGGTAGTAGGAGTACGCCAGATTACTATATTGTTTTATATGCTTGCATATATACATTGTTTTACCACGATGGTAGAACTTTTCATTCTGTTCACTGACCTAATACTTCTAATAACTTTCATATGTTTCTGCCGCTTGATCGTTGCAGCACATATATTTAATTCAAGAATCATGTCGGTTCAATAAATATCGAAAATGTCCCACTGTGTATTCCTTGTATATTTCTATGAGAGAAAGAGAGAACAAGTGACTGAGAAAAAGAAAAAGGGTTCTAGATCTGTTACCACAATTCCTGGGGGATCAGGGTTGTCATGTTCAGTATTGCCAGAACCATTTGCTGCCTGCCTAGGGTTAGGGGGGCTTTTGGTGGCACTGTGAGATAGCTGGCCTTCAGGATGGCATATCCTGAGGGGGTGTATGAAATCAGTTTGGCACCATCCCTGTGGTTATGCTGTTCACAAACATGCAGTTCCTACTGTAGAGTGAAAACAACACACTACTACCTAATTCAATGCCTGTCCTTAATCAACACTAATGGTGAGGACTCAATTTACTTTAGTTTTCTCCAGCTTTTACTAGTGCGATTAACTGATATCCATTACCCGCAATTATACATCCATGGCAGAACTTATCCGTAACCAAAGGAAATTTCCACTCACTCACTGGGGTGGCGCACAAATGACAGGGTTGTAAGAGAATTTATAGTCTGGGAGGAGGCAATGCTTGACCCCAGCATAAATCAAGGTGAATAAATTCAGAAATCCTGAAAAGATTGATTCACTGAATCACACAATTTGTCAATATGCAGACTTCATCATATGAAAGCAGGCTTTCTAGTTTTGCAAAACGCCACTCAACCACATCTACTGATGGAATAGTAAAGTGTGGTTATAAGATGAACAGAGGTAATACAATAGCACATATGTTTATTTCGATTTTCAGTGTTCATGTCAGAAATTCAAGGGTCAAGTCACCTCATTGCTTGCCCCTCTTTTACCACTTAGTAGCCTTGTTCACTTGTATCTTATACTAAGTGAAACTGTACATTCTGTCAAGACCAGCAGAGTTTGTGCTGTCTTAAAACCCTAAGTACCTCCTTCTGCTCCTGCTCCATGCCATTCCCCATGTTCTTGGTAGTATTCTATTTATTTAAAGAGATAGTTTCACTGCTTGTACCATCGACATGGACAATAAAGCAAGAAATGCAATAATAAAGTGATAGAACTAGGGTTTTAGAGTTACCCAAGAGAAAAGTCAATGTATGAGTTAGAAATTAAATAGATGTTTCACGTTTTTCATAGAGAGTAGCTAGGGATTAAACCTCAGTATTTTTTTAGAGTCTTGACATGCGGCCTGGTTTAACATTTTAATTTTTTTTTGTGTTTGGGCATCCATGGAGTAACATTAGTGAACGCCTGGTGTACCCTGTGATGAGGATCTTATCTTTTAAATAGTTAGGTAGACTAAAATCCAAAGGAACAAATGAGAGAAATAAATGTTTATTAGTTGGTTAATTAAAATCATTACAAACAAGATTAAAAACACTTTGGGTTCTGACAGGAACTTGAATATACCAATTTGATCTGACTGGAATCACATCTTTATCCGAAAAAGCACATATACTACATTGTTTTTAAATAATATCAAGGTACATTGTAAAGTGCTCTAGTGCAATGTCTTACATCCAGCAGCAATAATGAAAAAGCACTTAAATATACCCATTCGATCAGGCTAATATCACAACTTTAAAATTCAATAACACATATAATATATTTTGTTGTGAATAATATCAGGGAGCATTTTAAAATGGATTTATATTTCTCACCAATCACAAAAACCATTACTCCAAATGGATAGTAAATACGTTCTCAATGGACCTACCCACCCTACCTCCACATTTAAAATACATATATAAAAGTACAAAAGTTAACTTTTGCAGAATCTTACAACTAGCAGCAGTAGTTAAGGAGCACTTGTGTAAGAATTACATTTAGCAGCAATAGTTAAAGTGCAATTGTGCAGCATCTAACATCTAACCGTATTCTAAACAATTAATTAGAATGGATAATTTCTTCTCGTCAGAACAGGCCCACACAAGCAAATAATTGATTTAGTATTGGGATTATACCCGATTATTGCAAATAATTAAAATCTTTTAAAACTTCGGTTTGAGGACTATTCACATAACTTCAGGAACAATTTTAAGGGACTGCAAATTTTCTTTAACATTTTTAAGACTGACAACAATGTCCTGAAAAACCAGTCATTAATATTCTAGGCATGTAACTGATGTCTGGTGTCACACTCAGAAAGTAGCTTTTTTCTGCAGTGAGGACAAACTTTACAAACTGTTAGGTCAGGAGAGGTGTATTCCCAGAGAGACAAGTTATTACAGCTTGTTGATATGTTCTCACCACTAATTTGTTAAAGATGGATTTTAATAAGACTTTCCTCTCCTCTAACAGCTGAGGGCAAGTGGTTACAATATGCACAAATTAAACCTTATAAAAACCACATTACCTACAGCTGTTTGAGGGCCAAATTTGTTCCCATTTAGGGATTCCATCCTTTGTGGGATATCTCTCAAATCATAACAACATGAATATGTTCCTTACAAATGATTTTAAATGGGTTGTGAGATACAATTGTGGTTCTAATGTAGTGAATGAATTAGTAACTGACCAGGAGTGACTCTTCTTGGATTGCTCGTCCTTGTCTAAGAGAATTGATTCAAAGTTAGCTGTTTGATTCAGTGTCTGTTTAAATGCCACTTTGCTCCTGGTTACGTCTTAAAGGGGCGGCGACTTAAAGCTATTTACACTCTCCATTAGATATATTATCTCCAGCCCTTAGCATGCTCATACCTCATTATGTCCTGCCAGCATTGGTTCGCAAGGGTCCCCTGATCTGAACAAAAAAAAGAATGTAACGATTTTAAAAAGGCAGATTGTCTTATCAGAGTTTGTCTTTTCAGACCAAATTCCAATCTGACATTGGCATGCCCAATATACCTTGATACCCTAAAACAGATTGAAAAACTTTTATTTGTAGGTTATCAAGGATTTTTGCGTCTTTACCTCGAAAAATCGTTTAACCATAACCCAAAGAGAGAATCAGCTTTGATTTCATGACCTTAAGTAAATGCTCATGGTTTGGACATGCCAAGGTATCTCTCAACTTTCTAAAAGCAAAAGACAAGGCTGTAGCTTTAGCTTTTTGGTTAATAAAATGCTGTTGAAAAGACAATTTATCATCTAATGTAATACCCATGTATTTATAAAATTTCACAGTTTCAATATATAACCCATTGATCTTTCCTACTCTCTTTACTAATTTTGTACCACTAATTGTCAATATTTTTGTTTTCTTGGTATTCATTTGAAGGTCATTAACGGATATATAATTATTGAATGAATCAACTAGTCTTCTTAGACCTGTAGCAGTGTGGCTTAACAATATGGTATCATCTGCATATTGTAAATATTTGATATCTTGACCTGTAAGTGAGTGGGCATTGACATTTTTAAGATATAACGGTAGGTCTGCCATAAAAGGAATAAAAAGACATGGTGCCAAAACGCAACACTGTTTAAGACCACTTTGAGTTTCAAATCGGCGAGTTGTACATCTACCGTTTCTGACTTTAACCTTGACCCACGCATTAATATATAGCAACTTAATCATGTCAAGCAATTGATTTGGAATACCTCATTCCGATAACTTAGCCCATAGTAAATTACGGGGGACAGAATCAAAAGCCGCCTTAAGGTCGACAAAACAAATAAATAACTTTTGCTTTCTATACTTTGCTCTTTCAGCCAATAAAGTCAGTAAAGTCAAGTTTGTGATTGTTGTCTTGCCCCTTCAAAACCCAGTTTGGAATGTTGGAATTAGATTTTCTTTTGAGGCCCATTCTTCCAGATCATTCAACAAACAGTTTGAGAAGATTTTTGCCTTCACATCTGTTAGAGCGATTAGCCTGTAATTTGCTTGGTTGTCTTGTGGGGACCATTTTAGTTTTAATAACATCATTAAACAAAGTTGTTAAGATCTCTGACAAAAGATCAAGCTTAGCTTTACAAATTGAAGTTGGGATTGCGTTGGGGCCTGGTGCACCATTCGATCTAATCCTGCTTATTTCCATTTTTACTTGTTCAGGTTGCCATATCTTATTGACTTGTGGCTCGGCTTAAATGCAATTCTGATCATTCCTGGGTGTTCCACCGTCTTCGCCGATCATCGTGCTCAACGTTTGATGAAAGGCATTATTATTAACCAATACATCTGGGGATGCCCCATAAAGGTTGGAAATAAAAAGACGCCCAACAGGATTCGGCTATATTAGCACTTTTCGCTCTTTTGATACCAAAGGATTGTGAATAAAGTAAGCTATTTTAAAGCTACACCTGGCTTTGAGTAGAAACCATTGGTGGTCTCTCATGATAACATTGATACCATCTGAACTTTCAGCATCTTTGATGAGGCAGGCTGCAGTGTCGAAGATGGCTTTCAAAAAGGTCTTGGGGAACCAGTTTGTATTGCCTTACCAACACCGAGATGTGACAGAAAAAAGGGAGTCATCACCAGTATGGTGCTGTAGAAGGAGCACCACAATTGACTGTTCTCCTGCCCAGCTAAACTTGAAGTTCCCCTGAAGTGCTGGATGGTTTCCCTTTGCCTCTCCTGCTCTTGCAAACATGGGTTGAGTTGCCAGTGACAAATTCACAGACTCTCCCTCCTGCCTCAGAGAGCCATTGCAATAGCGAACATAATGGGGTGAATTCCTACTCTCCATCTCCTACCTTCACCTTAAGGATGAGTGTGGTAGGGAAGGCATATAAGACCTTACTATAGCAGATGATACTGTATATGGGCCCTTGAAGTTGCACATGTGTATTTAAGGCTATATCTGAACATTTCAACTTGTACATGGACATCTGAGAGCATGAATTAGGCATTTGAGGTTAGACTTGAGCATCTGGGCTGCGCTTCGGCATTTGAATGCATAGTTTGGTATATGACCCTGTTCCTTTGCATATGGGACCATCTCTGTGGATTTGAGGGGTTAGTGGGGTATTTGAAATTTGCCACGCATAGCCATATGATTGCTGGGTATGTGAGGGTAGGCATGGATATGATGGTTGTGCCTGAGACTTGGCTTTATACAAGATAGCAACAGTGAGTACCATGCTGTTCAGTGAGCAGTGCACGAGAAGCTTCATAGGGATAGCATTTGTTCATTGGCACCATATAAGAGGATTACAAGTCTTTGTGTGGCTTCAAACACAGGGATAGAATCATACAGGCAACAGCAAGAGACGACAGCAGCTATGCAGGAGGAATTGAAACAGTACTTGATCTAGTGCAAATTGTTCATTTAAAGTTTACCATACAGTCTAAGAAATTAAAGACATTAAGAGGGAATAAAACAAGAAGACAACATTCCTTCTTAAGCCACTGAGCAGAGGAATAACAGCTCCTCTGGAGTCACCATACAGAGATACACAAAGGAGGACAGCGGATATTGAGGGGGCAACACAATGATGGGCATACAGGTAGACAGTAAGTTTTCAAGTGCCATGTTATATATGTAGCTACACAAATGGAGATCAGCTGCTCAGGGCAGCATGCAGAGGGCGAGCTGCTTTTGACAGGGCACGATGTAGGCAGATGTTCGGGAATACAACCACTTCATGGATCCCTTGAGTGTAGAGCAACAAGCAATTCCTGGCGAGTCAGCCTGGCTCCACTGAATTCTGCCCGCCATCCTCACTTGCACCATACAAGAGATTAGGTTTAGTTTAGCCATTTGTAGAGCAGCTGGTTACACCACCTGTGTGTCCCCGCGCTATAGACTGCATTCTAAACAGATATGGGAGGATGTGGCATATGTACACCCTATCTCACTAATTTACTGCGTTGTCGAAAAGAGCCAGGTCTTCAGTTGTTTGCGAAATTTCGTTTCGCATTGTTCGACTCTTAAATCCATTGGGAGGGAATTACAATTTTTTGCTGCTTGATATCTAAAGGAGCAGGACCCCATTCTGGCTTTGAAAATTCTGGGTATTATAACCAATGCCCTATCCCTGGATCTTAAATTCCGTCAAGGGCAGTACTGGGTTAACAGAGTATGCAGGTATCTTGGGCCTTTTTTTAACAGTATGCGGTGACCATAGCACATTGCTTTGAACACTATTTGTTTCTCCACTGGCAGCCAGTGTAATTCTGCTAGTGCTTTCTTTGTGGAGGCTCTTCTCGGCAAGCTAAGAACCAAACGCGCCGCCGCATTTTGTACCTGTTGGAGTTTTAATAACCCCTTCTTAGTGACACTTAGGTACAGAACATTCTGTAAGTAGGGTCCACACACAGTTTGAAGTAGATAAGTAGATTCAGTTTATTCAGCAATTACGAAGAGACCTCCAGCTCCTTCTCCAGCATCTTCTTTACTGGCACAATCCAAGGCATAACATTCTAAGCACCTAGCAACTAACAAAAGTGTTCTAAGAATGCAGGTGCAAATGTAATGAGCATAGATCCCAACACATCTCCCCCATTACAAATAATAATAGAAATACAACAAGATAATGCAGTTACAAGGAAAAAACAAAATACATTAAGGAGCAGAACACTTCGCAACATTGCCACAGCTCCAGGCAGAACCATCTGACAAAATTAAAACATTTCTTTTGACAGAATTGATTTGCATAGGTTGAGAGAACTTGCTGTCACCTTTGACAACAAATCCACATTTCTTAGTCACAACCCAATCACCCACTTTGAAATCATTTTCACGTACTCTCATTCTCAAATTATACGACAGAGCAGAGTCACCCTGCTGTTTGTCAACACCATACTTCACTCCCCTGCGATTGACCCACACACACTCCTTGCTTCTCAGCCAGCCAGGAACCACCTTGAGACCAGGCTCACGACCTTTAAGAGAAACAAATGGTGAAACACCAGTAACAGAGTGCGGAGTAACTCTGTAGGACCACATCATTTTCTTTAGTTCGTTAGACCAAGTCAAACCATTGGCAAGGGATAACTGAATATTTTCCATTAACAACCTGTTCACTCTTTCCACTAATTCATTGGCTTGTGGCCTGAATAATGCCACTCTCTCATGGCAAACTCCCATTCCATCCAGGAACTCCTTCATCTCCCTAGAAACTAATTGCACACCGTTATCCGACACTAAAGTTTTAGGAATTCCTTCACTCAAGAACGCCCTCTCCAGAAACCCAATGACTCTTCTAGTATCAATAAACTCAGTGGACTCCACCACAAACCATTTGGAATGATAATCTACTAGTACCATCAAAAACCTGTTACGCACGCCCAATCTATGAATTGGACCCAAAGAATCTATAGCTAATTTCTCCCACGGCTGTTCTGGGAACTCTACACATTGGAGGGGAGGTTGTCTGACCACTTTGGTCTTGTCGCTGCTCGCACAAGCATGGCAATTCTTTACAATTTCGTCTATTTCCCCATCCATACCTGGCCACCAATAGGATTCACAAACTCTCCTCTTCGTCATGTTGCGACCCAAATGGCCCTCATGTGCCAAGCTCATAATTTTAGATCTAAGACTGCATGGTGGAACCAATCTACTTCTACGCCATAATTTTCCTTCCGCAACACTTAATTCTCCTTCCACATGAAAGAACCCTTTTAACCGAGCATCACCACAAGATTCTTTTGACCAACCACCAGACACAATATTCATAACTATTTTTAATGAATGATCATCATTCATAGCAACTTCCCACTCGGCTCTGTCAAATGCCAAAATTTCATTGCAACTGGCACAAAATTCATCACCCACAAAGTCCTCAGACACCACATAAACCGGCATCCTAGATAAATAGTCCGCAACTACATTTTTCTCACCCTTGACGTATTCCATATCGAAATTGTATTCTAGAACTGACAAAATCCACTTTGATATTCTAGGAGTAACATTCCCCTCAAGGCCTCTACCACCTTTGAACAAATGCACCAGAGGTTTATGATCTGTCCTGACCCTAAATGGTAAGCCCCACAGAAAATACCTAAAATGCTTGATACCCCAGGTACAAGCGAGAGCTTCTCTCTCAATCACCGAATAAGAAGCTTCCGCACCTTGAAGTCTTCTAGAAGCGAATCCAATGATCCTTTCAACACCATCAGATATTTGAGTCAACACTGCTCCAAGCCCCACACTACTTGCATCTGTAGTTACCAAAGTTTTTGCCCGAACATCAAAATGACCTAAAGTCGGTGCATGCAGTATACCATCTTTCACATTCTTAAACGCCTCATCACAGCCTTCACTCCATTTGAATACGACACCATTTTTCATTAGCAATCTTAAGGGTTCTACAACATCAGCAAAACTCTTGATAAATTTCGAACAATATTCAGCTAAGCCTAAAAACGATCTAAGCTGATCTTTATTAGAAGGTGTAGGAGCATTGTTGATCGCAGAAACTATGCTTTTTTTTGGTTTAATTCCCAAACCAGATATTTCATGACCCAAATAAGTTATACAGTCACGTTTAAGTTGGCACTTTTCCTTTTTTATAGTCAATCCATTCTTTTCCATACGTATTAAAACCTCTGTTAAAATCTTATCATGGTGTTCGCAATCTTTACCAACAACCAACACATCATCTTGGAACCACAAGACATTCTCCACACCAGCTAAAACTTTCTGCATTACTCTTTGAAATACTGCAGACGCAGATGCTAGCCCAAAAGGCATCCTGCAATACCTAAAAGCTCCTAGTGGAGTAACAAAGGAGGTAAGGTGACGTGATTGTTTATCTAAGTCTATTTGGTGATACGCAGCTGACATATCGATCACACTAAAGACTACGCCCCCACCCATCGCACTCAGCATCTCAGAAATATTGGGTAGGGGTTGCCTGTCTACCCAAATATTTCTATTCAGGTCGCGCAAGTCCACACATAAACGAATTTTTGCTCCACCGTTCTTTGGAGCGACCACAATGGGCGCAAGCCATTCAGAGGCTTCAATAGGTTCAATAATTTTTAAATCTAATAACTTGTCCAGCTCATCTTTCAATGGAGTTCTCATTAAATGTGGAACGTTTCTGACCTTGTGAACTACAGGTACTGCGTTCTTTTTGAGTATTATTCTGTGCGAAAACGCTTTTAATTTACCTAGCTTCTCAGTAAAAACATCTGGAAATTTTCTCATAATATCAACTTCAAAACCATCAACATTGAGAACAGTGAAGGACGATACTGGTTCAGGTGCATTGGGATTTAAAGTAATACCTAAATCCTTTTGATGGCGCCAGCCAAGTAAATTAGAACCTTGCTTGGTCAGGTAGACTCTTCCAAACACCTTCTTAGAAGAAAAAGTTATTACCATCCATTTCAATCCCAAAATATCTATGGTCTTGCCACCGTATCCCACAGCCTTGATATCTGGAGCCTCCCAAGAAGAAAGATCATTATTCTCCGCCCAAATGCTGATGTACATATCTTTAGAAAGCAATGTATAAAGACTTCCAGAATCAATTAGCATTCTAACATCCTTAGATCCAGGATGCTTAGGATCTCTGCAGTCAAAACTAATCAAACTATGTGGCTTCTCCAGCTTATCCGTACTTTCAGTAGGAACATCAATTAAGCACACAGCATTTTGAGAAGTATTACTCTTCTCATCAACTCCATCAATACATAACATGAACCCTTGGACATTCTCACAACAATCATCAACTTCACTAACATGTTGAGATTTTAGATTACAAACTTTAGCCAGATGTCCCCTCTTGCCACAGTTTCTACAAATAGAATTTCTCGCCATACAACGTGTGCTAGAGGCTATCAGCCTGATTCATGTAGCTAATAGCGCTCGCAAAAGGGCCAGATTCTGAGAATCTGGCCCTTTGCGAGTGCGATTTTTGCATTTGGTATTCACAATCCCAAATGCAAAAATCGCTATTTAAGAATTCGCATATTTGCGAGGAATGGCATTTAAGGAATCTCTAATAGAGATTCCTCAAATGCTATTCATGACACAAAAAAAAATTGCGATTTTACACTTTTGGGCCGCTATTTACCGAGAGGTCAGACCTCTCGGTAAATAGCAAAAACTCAGAAAAATGCTTTTAAAAGCATTTTTCTAAGTTGCATGTTGCACACACACATGTCCTTTGGACATGTCTGTGCGCAACACCTGTTCAAATGTGCATTTTAGGGGTGCTACAGGGTGTCCTTTGGACACACCTGGCACCCTTCAAATCGCTATCTGATTTGCGAGTAGCAAATTGCTACTCGCAAATGAGGGATACTCCCCATTCATTCCTATGGGCCTTTTGGCCCATAGGAATGAATGGGGAGTCATTCCTTTTTTTGCGAGTAGCAAATTGCTACTCGCAAATAGAGAACATGTAGGAATCGCTATTGATTTAGCAATTCCTACATGAATGCCGTTTTGCGTGTCCTCAATAGCGAGTCGCTATGATTCGCTATTAGGGCCACGCAAAACGGCCCGTACATGAATCAGGCTGTATATGACCAGGAGCCCCACACCTATAACATTTCACTTGGCGAAAACTTCCTTGTTGTGAAGAGGTCATAGGATTAGGACGAAAATTGTTAGGAGATTTACTATAAGACTTGGAATCAAACTTTCCTATAGGTTTAGCGACCTTAGTTTCATTAACACTGGTTTCAACAAGAGAAGGCTTTTCATTGACTTCAGATTGCTTAGTAGAGCTCTCCCTTGATGTCACAGCACTGGTGCACTTGTCCATTTCTTTGATCCACAAGTCAGTATTTTCAAGTCCTTTAGCAATCTGGATTGCTTCCTCCAATGTGCAGTCCTTTATAAGTAATTTTTCTCTAACCCTTTTGTTATTAGTGCATCTCACGATCTGGTCACGAATCAAAGAATCATTCAAATCTTTAAACTGACAATTGGTAGAGAGTCCTCTTAGAGCCGCTACATAACTCGCTATGTCTTCATCATTCTTTTGCGCACGACAAAAGAATTTATGTCTTTCAAGTACAGTGTTAATTTTAGTCATAAACCTTTTTTCAAGCATTTGTATGCTCATTTCATAGACTTTGTTTGGCTGCCCATTTCCAATGCCCAAAGAAATTTCAGGCAAATCTTCATAAAGCCTTCTGCCCTCTACCCCCAAATTATGAAGCAAAATTGCTTGCCTGCGAATTGGTCCGAATTTGTCTGAACCTGTAGCCAAAATATAGGTTAAGAATAACTTTTTCCACTCCTTCCATGGTATATTTGGCTCTCCAGGGGTTGGAAGAAAAGAAGGAGGAGTAGCAAAAGTTTGTTCAGCCATGTCACTACAATATACTATTAGAACAGAGCAAAGTACTTTTAAACCCTCAAAAAAATATAACACTGTCACTTTAATAGCTCAACTGCACAAGGTCGACTTACGATTGAATGAACACTATCTGCTTATTACTTGCCAGAAATGTTCAGTTCGAAGGTATACTTCGCAGGAGCTTGCCGCTTGCTTAATTATGCAGAATTTGATAACACCATGTCGCGGTGTTGCGGAAATTCGATGCGCACTATCTCTTTCTGTTTATTAAAGACAAATGCGCATCAGCAAGTAATTCAGACTCGCGTCGCTAAGCAACGCGAAAACAAAGATGGCCACCAACGCAGGGTCACGCAACGTGAAGACGCTATGACATCACTAGGTCATCGGACTCCAATGACGATCAGCGAGGCTCTGCAACACTCGGATTCCAAGATTCTTGTTCCGGGTTCTGAAGAGAAGCTAAGGGAAGCGTCACGATGTAAGTTCCAAGGTGGAGCGTGACGGTAAGCGCGGTACGGTTGAAATTTTTTGAAGAATGCGCAAAGGTTGAAGTACAGGATTAAGGAATTTTGGAAGAAAAGTGCAGGGTCAATTGATTCCAAAATCAATTCCAAAATCACCAACACTTACTTGGGGGTAGCGAAGTAGATTCCAAAAGGGCAAAAGCGTTCCAAAAGGGTAGAAGGAGTAAATGTATACTACCAGCTCCAGGTATTATCATCCAGGGAGGAAGGTCATCAGAAGTACTCTGTTCCCTGCCAGAGGATCCACACACAGTTTGAAGTAGATCAGTAGATTCAGTTTATTCAGCAATTACGAAGAGACCTCCAGCTCCTTCTCCAGCTTCTTCTTTACTGGCACAATCCAAGGCATAACATTCTAAGCACCTAGCAACTAACAAAGTGTTCTAAGAATGCAGGTGCAAATGTAATGAGCATAGATCCCAACACATTCCCATAATCCATTTGCGAGGTAACCACAGAATGTACTATGGTTTTCCTCATCTTGGCAGGCAGCAGGTCCAGGATCTGGCTTAGAGTTTTCATGGTCCCGTAGCATTTTCCTGCCACTTTCGAGATTTGATTATCGAAAGTTAGATCAGAGTCGGACCATACTCCAAGGTTCTTTGCTGTAGATTTTGGGGAGGGAAAATTTCCCAATATTTCAGGCCACCATGCTGGTGACCAGATGGTCGGGGTCTTGCCCACAATCATCACCTCCGTTTTATTACCATTGAGCCTGAGGCAGTGGTTGAACATCCATGTTGCTACTTCTTCTAAGCATTTGGAGCACTGAATTGCTGCCGGTTCTCCATCTTGAGATAGCATCACAATTAATTGTGTCATTGGCATACGACACGGTCGACACCTTGTACTTCTCAACTCGCTCTGCTAGCAGTC
The DNA here is from genome assembly GCF_964261635.1 of Lissotriton helveticus. Taxonomy (NCBI): domain Eukaryota; kingdom Metazoa; phylum Chordata; class Amphibia; order Caudata; family Salamandridae; genus Lissotriton; species Lissotriton helveticus. Next base: position 1,230,150,742 of record NC_136068.1, read on the forward strand.
CTACATATAGGTTAAATAAGGTGGGGCTCAGGATTGATCCCTGTGGAACCCCCTGAAGCAGATTGATGTTCCACTTGAAAACTCTGCGCGGACAGAAAAGATGACATTCATCTCAGTGCGTTTCCCCTAATACCACACTCCTCCAATCTTTGGTGGAGTATCCTGTGGGAAACGGTATCGAAGGCGGCGCTTAGATCCAACAGGATCAGCGCAACCGTTTGTCCCTCATCGGCAAGCTTTCTCATCGTTTCAGTTGCCATTAGCGATGCTGTCTTAGTCGAGTGAGCAGCTCTGAAACCCGATTGGGAGGGGTGGAATAGATCATTTTTATTGATATGATCTACAAGTTGTTTATTCACTAACTTAGCCACAAACGGTAGCAAGGAAATAGGGCGTAAGTTTTCCAATACGGTCTGGTCTACTGCCGTTTTTTTTCCAGGAGTCTGATTATTGCTTGTTTACATTTCATGGGAACCTCTCCTGTTTGCTCCCTATTCCTCCCTACAGGTTCACCACAGAGAAAAGACCAGTGCCTGGCTGGGCTGGTCACACAAACAGAGAGAATCCTTTCACATGATAGGAGGGAAATCAGCAGGCTTCCTTAATGGCTGGGTTGAATGATGAACCCGGAAGGAGCCCTGAGGGAGAGGCACTCTGCTTGTTACAGGCTCATATATGATTTCCTTCTGCCTCAGAAAAATACCCGTCCTGGGGACTGTACACCCTTAAAATGCTGGAAGTTTCCTTCCCATCTACCTATAAAGCGGAATGTTTGGTTTTTGCAGAATCCTCTTCAAACGTAATGATAATTTCTCAATTGGCATTGGAATGGGGATGCTAATGTTGAATGTTGTCATTTCCTGGCACAATCTGGTAGCATTGATGAAGAGACAGAACTATGCTAATGCAGGATGCAGTCCCTGAATGCCCACATCCTGCTCTCTATAGCTAGTGATAAAAAGAGGCAGCTGTAGATATAGTAGTTGTAGTAATAGTAGGGGATGTTGTAGTAGTTGTAGTAATAGTAGGGGATGTTGTTGTACTGATGTTTATCTTAGACTACTAGCAAACCCATAAAACAGTACATAGAAATCATACAAGCAGTAAACATGCATTGGTTCGTAAAACGTGAAAGTCGCGATAAAAGTACAGATTGTTAGACACCCCCAGCCGATCAGGCAATGAATACAATTTTAGAATGCTAATAACTTTTTATTAGCTCTCCTTCTCTAAGCCTGTAGCTGAAGGAGGCCGACTGCGAGCAGACGGTTCTAAGATACAAGATAAATACTAGCATGCATGGCACATTCTGAAAATGGGCATAATGTATATAAGCCGTATACAGGATAAAAGGGTGCAGAAAAGTGAGCAGTGCACAGTTGGTGTCACCCAGACGAATACACTCTGGGGACTGTGCAGTGGGTATTGAATGTTTGAGCAGTAATGACAGATTTGTGTCAGTCTCAGAGATTACTATACCTGCCTAGCTGTACTAAATGAAAAGGCAATTCGTGCTAAATTTGTGTGAGGTGCACCAAACATCAGAGTTTAAACCACCGGTCCACACAACTTCAGAACTAAATGTGTTTCAGTCATGAAATCAACGTGACCAAGGATTTCACTTGTTCCTGGGACTCAGTTCTCTGGGGCGTGACGTTCTCTTAAGGGCCAGGGGTTGTTAGACTTATGCTAAAAGCCATGGCTTATGATAAACGTCTGGTCTGCCTAAGGCACTTAGGGGCATATTTACAAGCCCCTATAGCCCACACAACGCCACTTTCAGTGACGTTGTGGTGGCGATAGGGGCCTCGCCTTATTTACAAGGCAGCGTTAAGCCACTTAACGTGGTTTAACGCTGCCTTGTAAATAAGGCCCCCTTCCACGCTATACTTATCGTGATTGCGGTGGGCATTGGGGGTTGCGGTGGGCATTCCACTGCAACATCCATTGCTTTTTATGCTGCCACCTATTTACAAGGGCAGCATAAATAGGTGGCAATGCCACACTTTAAACCAGGAAAACCCTGGTCTTAAGTTGGAGAAACAAGAAGAAATGCTTTATTTCTCCTCGGTTTTGCTTCCATGTGTGCTGCCTTGTGCCTCCCCCTTTTTGAATCGTTTTGGCCACCACGAGTGTGGAAGGGTATGCTCAGATGTGAGTCCCTTGCTCACTGAACCATCAGGATTCAAGCAAGCCGGGCCGAAGTTGGCTGTAATGCCAGAAACCAGTCCCCGGAAGCTTGTTTCCTTTCCAGTAAAGAATTGGCTTGGTAGTTTGGTCTGCCCTGTTCCCATGATGCACTGGGCCAGGGTCAGACTAATTTGCATGTAGCCAGGTTCTGAACTGGGATGGTGCAGTGAGCTAAAAAACGGTGATGGATCAAGCCCTGATCTTTTGACTGGGTAGGAGTGTTCTGCCTAATTCAGATACTCTGTCCATCACCACCCCCTTTTTGAATCGTTTTGGCCACCACAAGTGTGGAAGGGTATGCTCAGATGTGAGTCCCTTGCTCACTGCACCATCAGGATTCAAGCAAGCCGGGCCGAAGACGGCTGTAATGCCAGAAACCGGTCCCCGGAAGCTTGTTTCCTTTCCAGTAAAGAATTGGCTTGGTAGTTTGGTCTGCCCTGTTCCCATGATGCACTGGGCCAGGGTCAGACTAATTTGCATGTAGCCAGGTTCTGAACTGGGATGGTGCAGTGAGCTAAAAAACGGTGATGGATCAAGCCCTGATCTTTTGACTGGGTAGGAGTGTTCTGCTTAATTCAGATACTCTGTCCATCACCACCCCCTTTTTGAATCGTTTTGGCCACCACTAGTGTGGAAGGGTATGCTCAGATGTGAGTCCCTTGCTCACTGCACCATCAGGATTCAAGCAAGCCAGGCCGAAGACGGCTGTAATGCCAGAAACCGGTCCCCGGAAGCTTGTTTCCTTTCCAGTAAAGAATTGGCTTGGTAGTTTGGTCTGCCCTGTTCCCATGATGCACTGGGCCAGGGTCAGACTAATTTGCATGTAGCCAGGTTCTGAACTGGGATGGTGCAGTGAGCTAAAAAACGGTGATGGATCAAGCCCTGATCTTTTGACTGGGTAGGAGTGTTCTGCTTAATTCAGCTGTCCATCACCACCCCCTTTTTGAATCGTTTTGGCCACCACAAGTGTGGAAGGGTATGCTGAGATGTGAGTCCCTTGCTCACTGCACCATCAGGATTCAAGCAAGCCGGGCCGAAGACGGCTGTAATGCCAGAAACCGGTCCCCGGAAGCTTGTTTCCTTTCCAGTAAAGAATTGGCTTGGTAGTTTGGTCTGCACTGTTCCCATGATGCACTGGGCCAGGGTCAGACTAATTTGCATGTAGCCAGGTTCTGAACTGGGATGGCGCAGTGAGCTAAAAAACGGTGATGGATCAAGCCCTGATCTTTTGACTGGGTAGGAGTGTTCTGCTTAATTCAGATACTCTGTCCATCACCACCCCCTTTTTGAATCGTTTTGGCCACCACAAGTGTGGAAGGGTATGCTCAGATGTGAGTCCCTTGCTCACTGCACCATCAGGATTCAAGCAAGCCGGGCCGAAGACGGCTGTAATGCCAGAAACCGGTCCCCGGAAGTTTGTTTCCTTTCCAGTAAAGAATTGGCTTGGTAGTTTGGTCTGCCCTGTTCCCATGATGCACTGGGCCAGGGTCAGACTAATTTGCATGTAACCAGGTTCTGAACTGGGATGGTGCAGTGAGCTAAAAAACGGTGATGGATCAAGCCCTGATCTTTTGACTGGGTAGGAGTGTTCTGCTTAATTCAGATACTCTGTCCATCACCACCCCCTTTTTGTATCGTTTTGGCCACCACAAGTGTGGAAGGGTATGCTCAGATGTGAGTCCCTTGCTCACTGCACCATCAGGGATCAAGCAAGCCGGGCCGAAGACGGATGTAATGCCAGAAACCTGTCCCCGGAAGCTTGTTTCCTTTCCAGTAAAGAATTGGCTTGGTAGTTTGGTCTGCCCTGTTCCCATGATGCACTGGGCCAGGGTCAGACTAATTTGCATGTAGCCAGGTTCTGAACTGGGATGGGGCAGTGAGCTAAAAAATGGTGATGGATCAAGCCCTGATCTTTTGACTGGGTAGGAGTGTTCTGCTTAATTCAGATACTCTGTCCATCACCACCCCCTTTTTGAATCGTTTTGGCCACCACAAGTGTGGAAGGGTATGCTCAGATGTGAGTCCCTTGCTCACTGCACCATCAGGATTCAAGCAAGCCGGGCCGAAGACGGCTGTAATGTCAGAAACCGGTCTCCGGAAGCTTGTTTCCTTTCCAGTAAAGAATTGGCTTGGTAGTTTGGTCTGCCCTGTTCCCATGATGCACTAGGCCAGGGTCAGACTAATTTGCATGTAGCCAGGTTCTGAACTGGGATCGTGCAGTGAGCTAAAAAACGGTGATGGATCAAGCCCTGATCTTTTGACTGGGTAGGAGTGTTCTGCTTAATTCAGATACTCTGTCCATCGCCACCCCCTTTTTGAATCGTTTTGCCACCACAAGTGTGGAAGGGTATGCTCAGATGTGAGTCCCTTGCTCACTGCACCATCAGGATTCAAGCAAGCCGGGCCGAAGACGGCTGTAATGCCAGAAACCGGTCCCCGGAAGTTTGTTTCCTTTCCAGTAAAGAATTGGCTTGGTAGTTTGGTCTGCCCTGTTCCCATGATGCACTGGGCCAGGGTCAGACTAATTTGCATGTAGCCAGGTTCTGAACTGGGATGGTGCAGTGAGCTAAAAAACGGTGATGGATCAAGCCCTGATCTTTTGACTGGGTAGGAGTGTTCTGCTTAATTCAGATACTCTGTCCATCACCACCCCCTTTTTGAATCGTTTTGGCCACCACAAGTGTGGAAGGGTATGCTCAGATGTGAGTCCCTTGCTCACTGCACCATCAGGGATCAAGCAAGCCGGGCCGAAGACGGCTGTAATGCCAGAAACCTGTCCCCGGAAGCTTGTTTCCTTTCCAGTAAAGAATTGGCTTGGTAGTTTGGTCTGCCCTGTTCCCATGATGCACTGGGCCAGGGTCAGACTAATTTGCATGTAGCCAGGTTCTGAACTGGGATGGTGCAGTGAGCTAAAAAACGGTGATGGATCAAGCCCTGATCTTTTGACTGGGTAGGAGTGTTCTGCTTAATTCAGATACTCTGTCCATCACCACCCCCTTTTTGAATCGTTTTGGCCACCACAAGTGTGGAAGGGTATGCTCAGATGTGAGTCCCTTGCTCACTGCACCATCAGGATTCAAGCAAGCCGGGCCGAAGACGGCTGTAATGCCAGAAACTGGTCCCCGGAAGCTTGTTTCCTTTCCAGTAAAGAATTGGCTTGGTAGTTTGGTCTGCCCTGTTCCCATGATGCACTGGGCCAGGGTCAGACTAATTTGCATGTAGCCAGGTTCTGAACTGGGATGGTGCAGTGAGCTAAAAAACGGTGATGGATCAAGCCCTGATCTTTTGACTGGGTAGGAGTGTTCTGCTTAATTCAGATACTCTGTCCATCACCACCCCCTTTTTGAATTGTTTTGGCCACCACAAGTGTGGAAGGGTATGCTCAGATGTGAGTCCCTTGCTCACTGCACCATCAGGATTCAAGCAAGCCGGGCCAAAGACGGCTGTAATGCCAGAAACCGGTCCCCGGAAGCTTGTTTCCTTTCCAGTAAAGAATTGGCTTGGTAGTTTGGTCTGCCCTGTTCCCATGATGCACTGGGCCAGGGTCAGACTAATTTGCATGTAGCCAGGTTCTGAACTGGGATGGTGCAGTGAGCTAAAAAACGGTGATGGATCAAGCCCTGATCTTTTCACTGGGTAGGAGTGTTCTGCTTAATTCAGATACTCTGTCCATCACCACCCCCTTTTTGAATAGTTTTGGCCACCACAAGTGTGGAAGGGTATGCTCAGATGTGAGTCCCTTGCTCACTGCACCATCAGGATTCAAGCAAGCCGGGCCGAAGACGGCTGTAATGCCAGAAACTGGTCTCCGGGAAGCTTGTTTCCTTTCCAGTAAAGAATTGGCTTGGTAGTTTGGTCTGCCCTGTTCCCATGATGCACTGGACAGGGTCAGACTAATTTGCATGTAGCCAGGTTCTGAACTGGGATGGTGCAGTGAGCTAAAAAACGGTGATGGATCAAGCCCTGATCTTTTGACTGGGTAGGAGTGTTCTGCTTAATTCAGATACTCTGTCCATCACCACCCCCTTTTTGAATCGCCATGGAAAGGCTGGCAGGGATGTGCTTTGGTGGCCCGTTTAGGGCCCCCGGGGTAGGTGGGGGGAGCACTTGCCGTGTACCCATGGTACCCCCCTCCATTTCCATTCAAAAGGTGGCAGGCACCACGCGGTGCCTGCCACGTTGCGCATGGAAATGCACACCATGGCACTTTGGCATTGTGGCGGGTGCTGCTTACAGCAGCAGCCGCCGCAATGTCAAACATGTGGAATGCCACCGCCAGGGTGGTCGGTGCATCCTAATTAGCGGTGCGGGACCGCCGAACGTCTGGCGGCTGGTCCCAGCACTGCAAGGATGGCAGGCGGACATCCTAATCACCCCCTAAGTGATCATGTTAACCAGCAACCCCACCACTGCTCAAGAGTGCACATACATCGCACTAAGCTACCTGCCACCTAGAGGTGGATGAGCCAAGAAATTAACAGGGAAAGACGAGTCAATGGTCTGGCTTGGCTCTTAGGGCTTGTGCACAAGCCAAGCCCTGAAAAAGTTTGCTATGTAAATCATACAACAAACTTCACATAAAAGATAAACTCTCTTCTAAATGTAACCCCTTTGCTGCCAGGCCTCTTCCCTGCAGTGACATGCCCCTGTTTTGGCTATTTGTGGCAGTTTGCATTTAGGCCCCCATACCTAGTTGTCCACATAAGGTATCAATGTGTGTCCTTTGGGTTTTTTCGAGAAAAATGGGAAGAAAGTGCTGCAGAACAAAGCTTTCAGACTTTTGTCAGAAAACCAACACTTTCTACACGGTTTTTGTATTTTACTGGGACATTGCCTATGTTTTCTATTTTGTGTGCGTTCAGCCTCCTTCCAGTTAGTGGTAGCAGTGGGCATGAAACCAATAATGGATCCCAGAAAGCTATACATGTCTGAAAATTGGACAAAATTCTGGAATCAGCATTGGGTCATTTATGTAGATCCTTCAAGATTTTTCTATAGAAAGTAACAGTTGAAATAAAAAAATATTGACATTGAGTTGAAAAAAAAAAGCCATTTGTGCCTACATTTTCACCTGTAACTTCTTCTTACTATATGAAATATTTGAAATCAATATACTTTTACATCTGCGGTACCCTTCTGGTTGTGGGTATATAAAGTCGTTCCACAAAAACACAGAGGTGATATTGCCTATTTGCGAATGCACATCTATATAACAAATCACCCGGAAAGTTGTATAAATGTATATATATATATATATATATATATATATATATATATATATATATATATATATATATATATATATATATATATATATATATATATATATATATATATATATATAAGTCTCTTGCCAGTAGGTAGTTATAGTTAGGCCCTAGTTTCCATAGGAAATCCGCAACATTCTATTTGGAATAACGTTGGCATCGGTTGACGAATCTTTGTGAAATTCTTCAAGAAGATGGGGCGCTCCACTCCGCTCCTATCCTGAAAGTTTCGGGGTGATTTGTCAAGCGGGGCTGAGAAAAAAGGGGGGTCCCAAAACTTGTTTTCCCCATGCAATTTTCCATAGGGACCTTCAGACACTGCTACAGCCTGAACTGCTGAACGGAATTACACCAAATTTGGCAGAGACTTATATATATATATATATATATATATATATATACATATATACAACTTTCCGGGTGATTTGTTATATAGATGTGCATTCGCAAATAGGCAATATCACCTCTGTGTTTTTGTGGAACAACTTTATATACCCACAACCAGAAGGGTACCGCAGATGTAAAAGTATATTGCTTTCAAATATATATATATATATTTATATATATATATATATATATCGAAAAATGGAGAGCCAACAGCTGTGACATCCGCGTAAGGTAAAAGAGTATTGCTGACATGCACAGACCCAATAAAGGGTCAGCAAGCCAGGATGTCACAGCTGTGGACTCTCCATTGTGTTGTGTGTAACAGGATTCTTCATTTCCTCCTATAGAGCCTGCCCCACAGAGTCGGTGGCCCCGATAAAAGTGGAGAAATACGTGTTTATATATATATCGCATCAGAGCACCAGTAAAATTGAGTTTCTTGATGTTCAGGTAATAGTAACTAACAACAAACTGGCAACAACAGCATATAGAAAACCTACAGCAGGGAATGCAATTCTCCATGCGTCTAGCGCACACCCCAAGCATTTGATAGCGAGAATACCTTATGGCGAGGTATTGCGACTCAAGCGGATTTGTAGTTCCCCTGAAGAGTTTGAAAAGTGTAGAGATGAGAGCATAGAAAGACTCCGTGCCTGAGGATACACAGAAGATACACTCAATAGAGCCATTAGTAGAGCTGACATTAAATCAAGAGCAGAATTATTGCTACACATAGAAGATCCGAGGGGGGTATAGAATCAGATAAAGACACAGATGCGCCAAGATTGATAACTACATTTAGCAGGCAGGAGCGCAAAATAAGAGCCATATTAAATAAAAATTGGCCAATTGTGCTGACAGACAGCATCCTGAAGGAAGACCTCTCTAATAAACCACAGGTGACCTTCAGGAGATGTAAGAACATGGCTGTTCAACTGACACAACTACTGGGGGCAGGGGCAGCTGCTCCCACGTGGATGCCAGTTAAACAAGGATTCTTCAAATGCTCCACATGTCGAGCATGTACCTTTGGTGTTAATACCAGTAAATACAGCACACCCTTTAGCAAGAATGAGTTAAAAATAAAGGGGAACTATGACTGCCGCACAGAATTTGCTGTATATATTCTCACGTGCACCTGCGGCCTAAGGTACGTGGGCAGCACAATAAAGCTGGTGCACGTGAGAATATTGCAGCACATTAGAGCAATTATCAACAGCGACCCCACCTACCCGGTGGCTAGACACTTTAAGGCGAGACATGACAAAAACATTAAGTGTCTATCTTACTATGTCATTGATGCAGTACCAACCCCGAAAAGAGGTGGGGATAGAGAGAACTTGTTAAGGCAGCTGGAGACTAAATACATACTTAATCTTAACAGAAAGTCTCCCAATGGTTTAAACACCACCGAGGACATGCATACGTTTCTGTAGTAAATCTCAAATAAAATAGGAATCACGACTTAACCTGAACAAGTTTTAAACATTTCGTGTAAAAGAATGTCATTGATCAGCCTCTACTTTCAAATATTTTTTTTTTTTAAATTCACTTATTTTTTCATTTGCACAGCACTATGCACTTTCTGTTGACTCAATGAGTTTTAATATCTTATGAGCTTTTAGGGGGGGTGGTTTTTGGATATCCAGGCTTGGATTTTTATACCATGTAACCCAATTTTAGCTCATAGGAAATGATTATTACAGTTTACATGGAGATTACGGTTCTGATCAAAATGATTTGTTAGTTACTAATTCAATTAGTTGCAGCATTTGCACCGAAACATGATTTGCACTAAAAAGCGTAATTTTGCACATATTGGTTTTATAGGCATTTATGCTGAGATGTTTTAACTCCATATTGAATATTTTCATAAAGTTTTTAATATGAGATGTTTACATAACCTATGCATCATATTGCACATACCAACTTTAGGCATTTATGCTGTTATCATCATTTATATGCAATGATGCAAATGAGAATTGAGTCTCTATACACACATGCATTTATATATGTTTAAGTTATTTATTGCGCAATGTTGCACATTGTTAGATAATGCATTTATGCAGTAATATGTATACAACTTTATAAACCAGAACCTATCCAATGTTTAAGCTGGTCGCTATTGATATATAAAGACATAGCGTCAACAGAAGTATTTCTTCACTGTTTGTCATCACATGACTGAAATGTTTGAAAAAATTAGTATTTAAGATTGTAACAAGCTGCAGTGTCGCTATGTGATCAAGGTTACTGGTTAACCGAAACGCCTCATGCCTGGAATACCATTTTTTGAGAGCAAATAAATCTTCACACTGAGAACTTACCTGCTGCTTGGGGTCCTTCTTTCTGTTTGGTGTGGAATCGCCGAGGAAACAGGATTTGCTACGATATATATATATATCAGGGTCTTGAGCCCAAATATCCACGGACTTGATAATTCTCGTTTCGGTGCCTACTCGAATCACGGGTTCACACTCTGCAGCTCTGGGCATTAGCTTGCTTAATCTCCACTACGGCCCCCCGCGGCGGGATGCCTGGCTTTCACCTTGAGGATGCCCAGTACGGGTATCTCACAGGGAAAAAAGCCAGGACGGGTTCCCAAGGCAAGCGCCGAGATGCCTACGGGTAATCGAGCGCTATATAAGAACGCATAATAATAATAATAATAATAATATATATATATATATATATATATATATAAAATATATGCACAGAATGCATTTGGAAAGGTCTCCAATCGTTAAAATAGGTCTAGATGCATTTTGTGTTATCCGGCACATATTGTGAAGGAACAAATGCCAGTTTTTTCAATATTCAACGTCTTTTTAAAGACATCCAGACTCTGCGTTTGCCCATTTACTACCGGTACGCTATGCTTTGGGGTGCCGGGTTTCTTTGCCTACAGGTCCTAGCCATGAAAAAGTCTGTTAGACGAAAGACTTGTCGGCTGCCAGTATGTTTTTTTATATGAATCTTTGAACAAAAGAATAAGAGAATAAAGTTAAAGGACTATCTTAACGGACTCCCTGTGATTACTGAATTGGTTTTTGCCTATTTTTACAATATGGGGTAAATTCTGTGTGCCTCTGCAAATGTGCATGTCGTTGGTTGTGGGGGTATATTGAGCTTGTAGGTTCACCACGAACCCGAGGTACCCAGAGCCAACAACTGAGCTACACCTTGCAATGCTTTTTCATTGTGTACCGGGTATGCAGCAATTCATGTGCTACAATATAAAGAGTGAAAATTGGTATCAAGTAAACCTATGTATTTCTGAAATGGCAACAAGATATCGAGTTTAGAAGTAGTGGTTATTTGCACATATGTGAATTTGTTGGAGCCCATAGTAGCATGTGAATTAGAGGGCATTTTTCAAAATGACTTCTTTTTTACATACAGTCTTACATCTGGAAGGCAGAAATGCATAGAAAGACAACTGGTAATAACACGTGTTAAACTATTCTTTGTTCCCCTAAGTCTCGCAATAAAAACAGTACCTCATAGTGCCTGTGCCAGGAAATGGGTCAAAATGCACTGTGGACACATCGCCTTTTTGCACTGAAAACTGACCCTCTTTTTGCAATGTGCTTAGCTGTGGATTTTGAGCGCTAGCTCTGTCGGCACCTAGGGAAACCTAGCAAACCTGTACATTTTTAAAACATGACACTCAGAGGAATTCAGTTTGGGGATTATTTATGTGGCTCTAATCATATTATGTTACCCAATATCCCTTGAAAACTTGTCAAAAAACACATTTTCCTCACATTTGCGTGATGGAAATGTCAGGTTTCTGTGAGGAGCCACACTCTTTCACCCACCCAGTATCCCCCCATGTCTCCTGATACAAATGGTACCTCACTTGTGTGGGTAGGCCCAGTGGCCGTGATAGGAAACAGCCCAAAACGTAGCATGGACCCATCTAATTTCTTCACAGAAAACTGACCCTTTTTTTAGAATGAGCCTAGCTGGTGATTTTGGGCCCTATCACAGCCGGCACCTAAGGAAACCTAAGAAACCTGTACATTTTCTAAAACAAGACTCCCAGGGGAATCTAGGATGGGGTGACTTGTCTGGATCTCACCAAGTTCTATTACCCAGAATCCCTTGCAAACCACAAACTTTGTAAAAATAAAAACACATTTTCCTCACATTTCTATAATGGAAAGTTCTAGAATCTGTAGGGAGCCACAAACTTACAGGCACCTAGCATTCCCAAAAGTCTTCCGATACAAATGGTTTCTACCTTGTGTGGGTAAGTCTACTGCCGGCAAAAGGAAAAGGCTTAAAACGCAATGTGGTTACATCACTATTTTCCACAGAAAACAGACCCTTTTTTTGCAATGAGCCCAGCTGTGGATTTTGGGCTCTATATCAGCCGGCACCTAGGGAAACCTAAGACGCCTATATATTTTTTAAAACTAGACACCCAGTGGACTATGACGTCGGCTGGGAAGGTGGGGCCTGACCTTGGAGGGCCCGCGAAGAGCACTTCCCTTGGTCTGGGCCTGCCAAAGCACGAAGGCCGAGCATGAAGGTGAAGCATGAAGGTGAATCCAGCGAAAAGTGAGCTTTGAGCCTGGGAAAAAGCATGCAGGTGATTGGTTAGCTGGATTTGAACCCCTCAATGAGAGAAAAACACCTGGGGGAAGCCAAGATAAGAAAGGGAGCAAGGGGCAGGAAGGCCATACATTCACCTCTCATCGTTGGCCCACCCACACTGAAGAGCGGGGTATCACAGACGCAAGTTGGGAGAGAGCAAGGAGACCAGCTCAAACAGCACAATGTTTCCAGACTAGAAAGCACACTAGCCTAGGATGATGAGCCAAGCAAACAGTGTCCTTGGGATGGCTTTCACCAGGGGCACTGGAGAGAGCAGCTTGGGGTCTTAGACAGACAGTCACGGCACTTGCAGCTCGGGTCGGGCCTGACAGCCACCCATTCAGATAAAAGTACCAAGGGAAGCCTTGAGGCAGCAAGCGCTAGACAACAAAAAGGAGGGCCATCACACAAGGTGGCTAGCTGTGCTGGAAGTGCTGGAAGTGCTGGAAGAAGCTAGGAACCAATGCATTAGAATATGATATTTTATAGATGTGATATTGTGTGAAATCATGGAGCATACAGATAATAAAAAGAAATCCGTTGTTGATGTTTCATGTTTCCAAATACACTATGGCCATTATGCACCAGCAAAGACTCTGAATTTGATTACCCAAAGGGAGTTCGGTATTGGGGCCTGAGCAAAGCCGTAAGTGGAGGGGGCCACTCGCACATCTGGCAGGTATTTCAGGATGGGGTGACTTGTGTGGCTCTCACCAGGTTCTGTTACATTTTTCGCAATGTGCCTAGCTGTGGATTTTGGGCCCTAGCTCAGCCGGCTCCTAGGGAAATCTAGAAAAGCTGTACATTTGTGAAAACTAGACACCCTGGGGAACCCAGGATGGGGTGAATTGTGTGGCTCTCACCAGCTTTTGCTACCCAGAATCCCTTGCAAACCTCAAACTTTTTTTTAAAATCCGCATTTCCCTCAAACTGTTTCAAGACTACCAATGTAGTAGCTGCTGGAAAGCAAGCCCTGTCAGCGGTAGACATAAACAAAATAAGCTGTGAACTTAAAACAACATGCCTTGCCAACATAGGCAAAAACACTGCAAGCCATTAACACTTCCAAGTCTACTAGAAAGTTTCAAAGTGGCTGAGGACATTGATCTTCTTCTACCTGATGCTGCGGTCCGCAAAGCTGGTTTAACTGAAGTTATCATCTAGCTTATTTGGTGCAGACGGACGAACAAAGAAAAGTCAGTTCCTCCGTGGACTGCAATTCATGCTCTGATCTCCCAGAATACCGTCCCACTGAAGAAAGTTGGGTTTTTACCAGTAATACCATCCATCTCTAGTCACAAACTATGCAACAATATACACAGGTCCAAAGAATTTCCCAAATGTGCGTGCTCTGCTTGAAGACAAGCCTATCTTGCCAATTTTCTGTGATGAAGGTGTTTTTCGTCTTGTAGCTGACATTTTTATGAGCAACCCAGTAGGATTTGATGATCTTTATCTAATTAAAAGGCACTTTCCACCTGATAAATGTTGCACTGCGGTGTGCATGAAGTTAGCTCATTCTCCCACCCACCTGGTGATAACCACACATTCATCGAACAAATCATGGATGTTATCTCTTCCCACAATGAAGGTCTTAATAACCAGATCTTTCTTGGCAACTTCAACATTCACTGAAACAATCCCAACACCCTCTCATGAACAGGTTTATATCCTCCCTCCAAGACCTTAACCTTATCCAAGCTTGCAACAACCCCACCCACAACAAAGGTGTTGTGTAGTTCCTATAAACCTTAATAGGACCTGAGCGTTTAGACAATATAAACTGTGGGATTGAAGTCCAGACTGATTCCAGACACCCCCACCGGGTATGTTTGCCTCTATGCCTAGCTAGCTCACACTGCCACTCTAAACCCTCTTACCAAGGAGAGAATAGATCTTGGCACTTTTCGAACATGACAACTCCGCCCCATCAGGGATCATGGAAACAGTACAGTACTTTTCACTCAGTCACTCGTGCTCACTATGTCTCAGAGAGATACACAGAATAAACTGTGGGAACGTTTTCAATAAGCATTTATTGAACCAACCTCATTCTAGTGTAAAATAGGTGTGCTGAAACAACCATAAGACAGAAACAGATATGAACGATATTAAGCACCAACAGAGTGAATGGATGGTTGTTTTCTACCATAGTGCTAAAACAATGGATATATGCAAGCATATAAATACATGACAATAATAATCTGTATCTGCACTAAGGGGGCTAAAATTTCTCCTGATTTAAGATAGATAGATAGACCAAGGTATGTGGTATGCCAAAGGAAAAACGAACGTGGATATACTCTGTTCGAAAATGGTCTGTTTGTCGTTCTCGGCGGTAGTTGGAATAAGGTGTATTGAGAGAATTTCTCCTATTGTCTCGAGTGCCCTCAGACACCCTTACGAGTGTCAAATATCATCATAGGGCGTTGCTCTTCGTGTGGGTGGCGCTGCAGTCCCTCACGGGCCCCGCAAGGGGGCTCTTTGTTGGAGATCTTTTTAAGGAGTTGCTGCAGTTGTGCATGAGGGTGTGGGGGCCTAAGAAAAGGATTGTGTGGTGAGTTAACATGATCTAACAGTTCCCGGAATCAGTTTTATTCTTGGGTCTGTATGGTCAATTAAAATGGGGTGGGTCCTGGGGAAAACCTCTAAAAAAACTAATAAGAAGAGTGGTTGTTCAACTAGCCACTGCTGACAGGACAGGTGATCTGGTGTGCTAGTGTAAGTGATCCTATGTGGTCAACATGTTTCGCGCTCTCTAGTGGTCCCTAGCGGATCCCTAAGCGCTTAATCAGGACGAGGAATCTCAATAGGTCTTGGTAGAGTGATCTAAAAATCTAATAGTAGGTTCTGGGTAAGAGGCCCATGGACCTATAATACCTTAATCTTCAAGGTGTGACGCGGTTTGGCGCTGATGGATACCGTAGTTCTTGGTACTCATCCCCAACCTAGATAAACCAAACATAGAAAAGACAAACAAGCAAATAAGGATAAACAATCATCATCTGTATTGTATAATCCCATCATTGACGTGCTCAGTGCTGCCGTGCCTGGAAAGATAATCTAATGGGCCTGTGGTGCCATTAGGTCTGCTCATGGTGATGACCCGTATGGTCCCACGGTGGTGCTGAGAATCAGGCAGTGGTGCTCGGTATGTAGATGCAGCAAATACAATAAAAACAATCAAATGGACTACCTGGCATACTAGGGTGGACACAATTATCTGAATGAGAGCTGTGTTGTTTTTTTACAGGAACATACGGTTGTTAGATATGTTGCTAAGTTATGTGAATATCATGCCCAATTGTTACTACATCACACTACTTTTCGCAGTAACAGTCCGTGCTTCGCACCCCTTTAAAAACCCAGTGCACATCCGGTTGGAAAGTGTATGAATGCCATAACGCTAGTGTGCCCGATAGTGGGTTCTTAAAGACACATCCTATATGAAACAGCAAAAGTCGAATAGTAGCCTACCCCTAAATTTCAAAGGTGGTGCTCCCTCAACAGCTGTTCGGTGAGTACTGGCAACTGTAATGGAGAAATGTGTCAGGTGAATAACATGAAAGGTAAAAGAATTCAGAACAGATAGGCTCTAAGGATAATAATAGCGCTCGATAAATTCAGTAATCGATCGAGTAGGTCAGGATCAATGGGCAGTGACTCAAGCAATGAGGGAAGGGTTTACACACCTCGGAATAGAGGAGCACGAGAACACTTCCCACCTCCTTTACTACAACACTTCCCATAGTCTCCATTCCAACCACCAACATACCATGGACCATGGATGGGACAACCCCCAATGTGAAACATGCCACCGGGAAACCAACCACCCCTCTTTCACCAATTCCCGAACCCCCCTTTTTATGACAGAGGGAGGGGCAGAGGAAGAGGCAGAAGAAGAGGAGGCTCTGGTCCAATGGCAAGACCAAGCTGCAACGAGCCAGCCGAACAAGACGAGGGGACCGAAACTTTAGTTGTGAACCTATCCTCACGAGAACTGACCAGCAGAGAAATCACACTCTTAGAGAAGGGTCTATGCTTTGTGCCGACTCCTTCCGAAGACCCATTCCGCCTTCAACAAGAACTTCACCAATTCTTCAGAAAAGTAAGATTGAAAGCCTTTTTCCAAGACAAACCAGACACAGAACCAACTGAGACAGGACTGAAGAAACCTTCCAGGTTCACCCCTACAGCGGCCATGACCCTGAATGAAATCCTAACTTTCGAACAAGCCGTTCTGAAAGATGTGACAGCGTTGAACCATAGACGTCCATTCAACAACTTTTCCAATGAAGAGAAGCAAATTTTCAAGTCCATCACAGAAGATACAAGTATCATCATCAAACAAGCAGACAAGGGCGGGGCCATTCTTATCCAGGATGTAACCAAGTATGACGCCGAATGTGACCCCCAACTATCTGACAGGAGGTATTATCATCCCATCAGGGAAGATCAGACCCCACGACTTACTATCCGCATCAAGGGCATTGTAGAGGAAGCTACAGCGGAAGGATGGATCTCACAACAAGAAGCAGCATTCCTGACCAATGAGGATCCTCAGACGCTCTACTACTATACTTTACCCAAGATCCACAAAGGAGTGGATTCCCCTCCGGGCCGGCCGATAGTCTCAGGGATCGATTCGGTCCTAGAGCCCCTGAGTGATTTCTACTTGCGCCCACTAGTGAGTAAAACTCCATCCTATTTGAGGGACACACCAGAAGTGCTGAACCTGATTGAGAACTTTTCTGGACCAGGCATGATCAACATTCTAGTCACCATGGACGTAGAGGCCCTATATACAAACATACCCCAGGATGCCACATTGGAAGTCCTGGACACAACATTACGGAACATAACACCCTGGCCTTATGAGACACCGGTCTCCTTCATCTGTGAATGTGCCTCCATTGCACTAAAATAAAATGTCTTTGCCTTCAGATCCCAACTCTACCATCAAACCCAGGGCACCAGCATGGGAAGCACGTTTGCTCCCAGTCTGGCCTGCCTCTATATGCAGACTTCGAAGACAAACACATTCTGGGTACATCCAATCCCTACAGACAGAATGACGATATCATCATCTTTTGGAATGGGGATGAAGAACAATGTGACAAATGTTGCGACTGGGTCAACACTCTGGATCCATTCCTCAAGTTCACCAGCACCAGGTCACGTGAGCAGATCCGTTTTTTGGACCTATTGATTTCTTTGGAGAATGGCATACTACACACTACCAACTACAGGAAACCCACTGACAGAAATAGTCTCCGTGTCTATGACAGCCATCACCCCAGAGCACTCAGGAACAACCTACCAGTAGGGCAGTTCTTACGTCTATGGAGGAATTGTGACACCATTACTGAATTCAAGAAACAATCAGAAATCCTAACAGGAAATCTGCAGAAAAGGAACTACCCTAACAACATCATACACCAGGATTACAAAAGAGCTAGGAACAATCCATGCTCGGCCCTTCTTGAAGTCAAGGAAAAACAACCTTCAGACACTATCACATGTGTAACAACCTTCACGCCAAACTCCAATATCATACAAAAGATAGTGAAAAGACACTGGAACATATTGAACACAGGGACGTTCTCACCAGGTCCCACTTCATTGTTTGCCTTCAAACGAACACAGAATCTCAGAGACCATCTCATCATCACATGACCGAGACATACACAGGAGAAACAAGCTACGTTGTGGGCTTTAACACCGATTATGGGGTATTATCCCTGTGGATCGTGTACCTCATGTGCAGAAACAGCAGCCACGAAAGAGATAGAACTAGGTCTCAAGACCCCATGGCGACAAACCAAACACACAAACTGCAATACTAAGAACTGCATATATACCATTCTCTGTCCCTGCGGGAAGAGATATGTCGGGATGACGACACGGCCTATCAAGATAAGGATAGGCAAACATAAAAGCACGATACGGCGCAGTAAAACGAACACGAAGATGTTGGCTTATTTCTCCACAGAGAACCACCCCGCGACCAGCTTAAGGTGGACCGTCATAAAGTCAAACAAGAACTGGAGTACAAAAACCCTATTCAGGAATGAACAGAGATGGGTCCACAGACTCAAATACGATGAAGAAGGACTGAATGAGGAGATACCCTGGGTAGAACTGTATTGAATCGCTAGCACACCTATTCCAGATTCCCAGGTTTAGTGTGCTCACACTACTTACCATCAGGACCTTCTTAAGTCACCCCATACTCACTGAGTATTCTATATCTCCCTGGCATCTCAGGCTTATCCCAGGACACCCCTACAACCAATATGGAGCAAAAATCAAGGGGGAGGCTGAGCATTTATTTTGGAACACCGTGACCCACAATACTAGCCCTGGTGAGGCACTGGCGAAATCAGGGACACCTCTATAGATAGCCCTTCACTGTGGCCCGTGACCCCTACACCTACGTTACAGACTATGGCAGCTACCTGACTGTACTGTAACTTTTTCTGAGTACGCATACAGAAGGGACCTCCTGGGCGCACGTTATGATGTTAACTCGGATCTATGACCCCATCACAGACTTACATGACTTTCTCTTCCCCCCCCGCAGTCACATCCCAGGAGGAGAAGGAAAGATAACAGGGATCATTGAGCAAGAGCCATCTTCCCCTCTGCTGCGCATTACAACTTCTGTCGAATTACCACTCACAACATTGAAGAACTCAGTGAGGCAGTGTACATGTTTGACTTAACTTTCACATTACTTTGACCATCTTAAGATGACCGCCAAGCGTACTCGCTCTATCAACCCAAAGTAGAGCTTGACATGCAAAAACCCTCGTGTGATGTCAACGCGCTACTCCCCGGCCATCGACCCACCGCTCGCTCCCCCGGAACTTAACAGTTTATAGGGGACGGACAAACAGAGACCCCCACCACTTTCCGACACCTTTTCGGGTGGGTAGGTCGTCGGCAGCACGAGTACGGGACACTAGTAAGTAAATTACTTGGCGCAGAGGCGCTACTAAGCGGGACACATGCTGTGCCACTCGTTTTTTTATCGAGCGCTGGTATTATTCTTAGAGCCTATCTGTTCTGACTTCTCTTACCTTTCATGTTATTCACCCGACACATTTCTCCATTACAGTTGCAAGTACTCACCGAACAGCTGTCGAGGGAGCCCCACCTTTGAAATTTAGGGGCAGGCTACTATTCGACTTTTGCTGTTTCATATACGATGTGTCGTTAAGAACCCACTATCGGGCACACTAGCATTATGGCATTCATACACTCTTTCCAACCGGATGTGCACTGGGTTTTTAAAGGGGTGTGAAGCACGGAGTGTTACTGCGAAAAGTAGTGTGATGTAGTGACAATTGGGCATGATATTCACATAACTTATCAACATATCTAACAACCGTATGTTCCTGTAAAAAAAAACACAGCTCTCATTCAGATAAATGTGTCCACCCTAGTATGCCAGGTGGTCCATTTGATTGTTTTTATTGTATTTGCTGCATCTACATACCGAGCACCACTGCCTGATTCTCAGCACCACCGTGGGACCATACGGGTCATCACCATGAGCGGACCTAATGGCACCACATGCCCATTAGATTATCTTTCCAGGCACGTCAATACTGAGCACCTCAATGATGGAATTATACAATACAGATGATGATTGTTTATCCTTATTTGCTTGTTTGTCTTTTCTATGTTTGTATTATCTAGGTTGGGGATGAGTACCAAGAACTACGGTACCCATCAGCGCCAAACCGCGCCACACCTTGAAGATTACTGTATTATAGGTCCATGGGCCTCTTACCCAGAACCTACTATTAGACTTTTAGATCCCTCTACCAACACCTATTGAGATTCCTGGTCCTGACGAAGTGCTTAGGGATCCGCTAGGGACCACTAGAGAGCGCGAAACATGTTGACCACATAGGATCACTTACACTAGCACACCAGATCACCTGTCCTGTGAGCAGTGGCTAGTTGAACAACCACTCCTCTTATTTGTTTTTTTAAAGGTTTTCTCCAGGACCCACCCCCATTTTAATTGACCATACAGACCCACGAATAAAACTGATTCCAGGAACTGTTAGATCATTTTAACTCACCACACAATCCTTTTCTTAGGCCCCCACACCCCCATGCACAACTGCGGCAACTCCTTGAAAAGATCTCCAACAAAGAGCCCCCTCGTGGGGCCCGTGAGGGACTGCAGCGCCACCCACACGAGGAGCAACGCCCTATGATGATATTTGACACTCGCAAGGGTGTCTGAGGGCACTCAAGACAACAGGAGAAATTCTCTCACTACACCACATCCCAACTACCGCCGAGAACGACAAACAGACCATTTTCTAACCGAGTATATCCACGTTAGTTTTTTCTTTGCCATACCACATACCTTGGTCTATCTATCTATCTTAAATCAGGAGGATCTTTAGCCACCTTAGTGCAGACACATATATCCTTGGGAGCATTGGCACTGTACCTCACCTGTCCATTTTTTTCATAACTAGCTCCCTGTCCCCCTTGAAACGTGTAGAATTAATAATAATCTGTACTCCTACGTTGCAACCCTAACTAGATGTATCTATGTATTTCTGACATGTATGTAGTTGTAGAGCCAAGAATCCCCCTAGGCTGAAGCCAACCCCATCACCTGAAATGAAAGACTGTAGGACCCCGTCTTGGTCTCGATATGGACAACCCACGAGGGATGCCAGACCACTGCGAACTGGAGTGTCTGTTTGTGGGAACCTCAGTGTATCAGTGTGTCAGCATAGACGTCTTTCTCCTCTCCCTGCCTAGGCAAAGTTATGATGTATATATACACAAAAGGTACCCTCAGGGGATTCTACCTTGCTGTGTCATGTCAGCTGAGGATGACAATAGGGATGACCCTTATACATAGTTAGTATGCAGAAGATGGTAATCGTGCTGTGATTCTGAGAATCTTCATGCATAATTAATTAAGCTAGTTTTTGGGGAAAATCATACATTTTAAGCAGTACCTAACTAGGTACAAGGTCAATACCACAACTCGTTATGTAGTGTAATGGTATGGTAAATGTAGGTGAAGCGTCAGGAGACTACTCAGGACTATATTGGGGTATCTATGAAACATATCAAAGGGGCTACTCTAGACTTAGTCATTGCCAAAGTAAATAGGTGCAAATTGGATCCATCGTACCCTGCAACTGGATGGGCCATCATCTCATCACCTTCCGTCTCTTAGAAAAAACAACTATATCTAAGGGCCAACCTGTGAAAGCCAAACACTGGGTCTGTGACACCCATAACATAAACTCACTCTCCTTGTAGGCTCTGAGTAACAACACCCTGCTCCCTTCCCCCTTCATGCAAGATGCTCAGGACCTCACTGATCACTCAATCAATTCCATGTCTAATATCATGGACACCCTTGCCCCCAAACAACTTAAGAGAATCCTGTCAATAATATCCAACCTCTGGTTTAATTGTAACCATAATGAATAACGTCGACAACTCAGAAGTGCACAAAGGGAAATACCTCCTTTCTGCCTCAAACTTCTATGACAAAGACGTAGGGCTTACAATAGGTGCATTAGGATATCCAAAGCAACTTTCGTACAAAACCAACTAAACACTGCAACAAACCAACAAAAAAAAACTTGTGAGATCATCAAAAATCAGTTGATTAAAAAAAGCCAGTCCATCTCCAAAGAAACCAAGAGTCCACCCAACTGTGAAACCTTTGCCTCTTTTTTTGCCAAGAAAAATACACTAATCACCAATGATATCCAAAACGATTTTCAACACTTACCACATGAACCCCCCCCCATTTCCCACCTCTCTCTATCAGGAAGTATGCCCGTGAACCCCCTCACACCTAAAAATCACGCCATCTGGTCTAGCTTTAAAATCTTCAACAAAAATGAACTATTCAATCTTCTGACCTCTTTGAAATACTCCAACCACTTTAATGATGGCCCTTTCTTCTAAATTTCTCAACTAGTCCACTCACCTACGTTTCCCTTTATGGACCATGATAATTAATGCCTTATTCACTCAAGGTTCCTTGCCCGACTGCCTAAAAAGCGGCCAGGTTATGCCTATCATAGAAAAAACCCAACAAATACTAGTCTGATCCCAACAACTACTGCCCTATCTCCAATATCCCAACTTTAGCCATCTTAGAAAGATGTGATCACTTACAGCTTCAAAATCACATTGAGCGATTCCAACTCCTAGACCAATGACAGTCAGATATTCGACCAAGCCTTAGCACCGAAACCGCCACAATCCACATTGTCGACAATGCCGTACGCTCACTCGACCAGAATGAATCATGCCTCCTAATTCTACTTGACCTCCTAAACCTTCTAGAACACAGGATTAGTCTCTCTGGCACTGTTCTTAAATTGTTCTCCTATTTCCTACACAACAGATCTCAGAGCATCCTACTCAACCACGTTCTTTCTGACCAGTTACCAGTGATGCTGACCGGACTCTAAGGCTCAACTCTCTCCCCACGACCGTTTAACCTATACATTGAGCCCCTAATGGAAATCCTTAAACTTGTTTACATTTCCTATTATATCTATGGGGACGATACTCAACTCTACATGAAAATCACTTTGCCTGATTACACCAATATCTTCAAACTCACCTTGACAAAAATGCAACACTGGCTGACTAATAAATGCCTCAATCTTAATGCCCTAAAAATGGAATTCTTATTGATCTCGCCACCCTCCATTCATTCTCACTAGTATCAAAGACTGGCTTCCACACTTTTTTACCTTTAACTGTACCCCACACCTTGTTGACTCTGCTAAATCCCTAGGTTTGACCTTGGACAACGCCCTCTCCATTGGAAACCAACCTGAACTACAAGGAAGCAGCGCAGAGCGTAGTGCGCTCAGAGGAGCTATTATAAGCCTATTTTAAACTCCCGTTTTTCGTCATTTATTGTTTGCGTTTATTTTTGCCTTATACCCTGTTTTTAAACTGGCCACTTACTTGCACTGTAATAGTTGGAGTACACCGTGTTTGGTGAGGGTCCTTTTTCCCTTTCTCCCTCGAACAGCTTAGCGGTGGACATCTTGGGTGGGGGGTGAATGGCCCAGAAGCTTCGCGCGGTCTAGTCGTCACAAGGACGCTAGACCGGTACTTAAACCGGGTAAATCAGGCGGCCTGCCATTGGAAACCAACCTGAACTACAAGGAAGCAGCGCAGAGCGTAGTGCGCTCAGAGGAGCTATTATAAGCCTATTTTAAACTCCCGTTTTTCGTCATTTATTGTTTGCGTTTATTTTTGCCTTATACCCTGTTTTTAAACCGGCCACTAACTTGCACTGTAATAGTTGGAGTACACCGTGTTTGGTGCGGGTCCTTTTTCCCTTTCTCCCTTTCTCCCTCGAACAGCTTAGCGGCGGACATCTTGGGTGGGGGGCGAATGGCCCAGAAGCTTCGCGCGGTCTAGTCGTCACAAGGACGCTAGACCGGTACTTAAACCGGGTAAATCAGGCGGCCTGCCATTGGAAACCAACCTGAACTACAAGGAAGCAGCGCAGAGCGTAGTGGGCTCAGAGGAGCTATTATAAGCCTATTTTAAACTCCCGTTTTTCGTCATTTATTGTTTGCGTTTATTTTTGCATTATACCCTGTTTTTAAACAGGCCACTTACTTGCACTGTAATAGTTGGAGTACACCGTGTTTGGTGCGGGTCCTTTTTCCCTTTCTCCCTTTCTCCCTCGAACAGCTTAGCGGCGGACATCTTGGGTGGGGGGTGAATGGCCCAGAAGCTTCGCGCGGTCTAGTCGTCACAAGGACACTAGACCGGTACTTAAACCGGTCATGCAGACGCGCAGCGGTCACGCGCTGCGGGCTTGCCAGAGCATCGCCAAAGTCACGCCAGAGTCCAGCCCGTCTGCGCCCGTCCGCGCACGGACGGGCGCAGGGGCCAGGCCCCTTGGCTACCGGCTAGCGTACTCGTCGGAGGAGCTTTTTCAACTCGATAAAGGTGAGCTGCCATTAGATCCTGCAGTCTTATCAAAATTGGATAAGTATGCTATTAAACGTCTCGACAATGGCAAGCTCGGAACCCGGTCTTCTCGGTTGAAGTTAGCTAGTTTAAATACCAGGTCACTCCATAAGCATTATGTGGAGATTTTTACCCTGCTTCAGGATAATGACATTGATGTCCTGACCCTAACTGAGACTTGGATGAATGACAACTCCATGCCAGATATTATTGCGGCTCTCCCAATTAACTACGACGCAATTTGGCATAACCGTGCAGGAAGTGCACGGGGGGGGGAGTAGCGATTCTATTTAAAAAGAATCTGTCAGTAGGAAGATTACTGTCAGAAACAGTGGACTTATCCGACCTGTTAGGGGTAAAAATCACCCTGAATAACTCTTGCTTGGTAGTCTTGTCGGTCTATCGTCCACCTAATTCGACCTCGCTATTCAATGATCTATTTGCCCCCATTATGTCTGATCTCTGCACGCGATACAAAAAAATCGTGGTTGCTAGAGATTTTAATTTACATTGGGAAAATCCCCATATGGATCTGGCTACACGTCAACTGAATACTACAATGTCCTCTCTAAGCTTTAAACAACTAGTGGAAGTACCCACACACATCAAGGGTCATACCCTCGATCTTGTATGGACCTCAGATCCAAACGTAACACTCAGATGTGTTTTACCATGTATTTGGACTGATCACTATCTAGTGAATTGTGAGGTCGGTATTGATGGCCACCTAAGTGATCTGCCTCGGAGAGTCAGGAAAACCCGCAAATGGGATGAGGTTGATTTAAAAATCCTGACCGAGACATTTCCGAAAGTGGCCCGACCTCTTGCTGGAATCAATTTGGACCTGGAATATACGGACTTAACGTGGAGCCTGCGTCAAGCTATCGATCAGATAGCACCTGAAAGGACACAGCTCATTAGAGGTCCAGGCAAAGGAGCTCCATGGTTTACCCCACTCCTGAGGGAGCATAAACGAAAGCTCCGGGCTTCGGAGAGATCCTGGAGGAAAACTAAACATGATATAGCCAGGGATCAGTACAAAGCTTCCCTTCATAGGTATAAAAAACTTATATTGCAAGCAAAGGCAGAGCACTATGAGTCTCGTCTAAACAAGGCTGGGAATATTCAGAAAGAGACCTTCAAAATCTTATCTGAGCTGAGTAAGAAACCGGAAAGCTCAGAAACTATCATAGATTGTAATACCCTTCAGGGATACTTCCTAGAAAAAGTGGAGAACATCATCTCGGAAATAAAAAGCAACACAGTGAATGGACTTGTCCTACACCCTGATTCTCATAACTCCACGGATTGTACTATCATGGAGTTTCCGGAGATAGATGTGTTGAGTCTGGAGCAATTGATGGGTAGAACTAAATCCGGTTCCCCAGCTGACCCGTGCCCCCCTAGTGTATTTCGCGTGGCACGTCCCATTTTGGAGGAGCGTATTATCTCCCTCCTTAATAGATCTTTAGAAACGGGGTATTTACCTGTTGAATTTAAGGAAGCGCGTGTTAGGCCTCTGTTGAAGAAACCCGGCGCCGATCCTGCGGTCTTGAAGAACTATAGACCAATCTCCCAGCTGCCTTTTCTTTCCAAGATTTTAGAACAGCACGTCCTGAAGTTTCTATACCTTCACGTGGAGTCTCATGATCTACTCCACGAGCGACAGGCAGGGTTTCGAGCACATCACAGCACCGAACTGGTGATGCTCTCGGTGCTGGATGAACTAAGAGGCATGGCTGACATCAAGAAATCGAGCGCCCTGATTCTTTTAGATCTGTCAGCGGCGTTCAATACTGTCAGCCATGCCATGCTCCTGGAAAGACTTGACAACTACGGGGTTAAAGGTGTGGCTTTTAAGTGGCTGAAATCCTTTCTCTCGGGAAGGACACAGAGGATACAACTGGGGGGATTTGACATCAGATGTGAGGACCTTAGAGTGTGGGGTGCCCCAGGGCTCCGCGTTGTCCCCACTGCTGTTTAACTTATATTTTCAGCCTCTGATTGTGTCTCTAGCCAGCATGGGATGCAGAGTGTTTAATTATGCTGACGATACTCAGCTTGTTCTGAGCATCGATAACACTGAGGCCGTGCAGTCCCAAGTACAGAATATCCTGAGATACACGGTCGGGTGGAAGACGGGAAATCTGCTGAAGGTCAATCCAGATAAGACTGAGGTATTGGTAATTCCATCGACCACCTCACCTTGGAGCGATCTTTACTGGCCACAGGAGTTAGGTCCAACTCCGAAGCCGAGTGCAATTGAAAAGAGTTTGGGGATTAAGCAGGACTGTGATTTGTCAATGGGCAGCCAAATCTCCCCTGTTGTTGGGAGTTGCACGAATATCATCAGGCAGCTACGTAAGCTAGCCCCCGTTCTTTCTCAGGCCATGTTGCGAACAATCGTAGCGGCAACCATTATCTCATGACTAGATTATGGGAATGCCCTTTATTTAGGCCTCCCAAAAACTCTGACAAATAGACTGCAGGTCGTGATGAACGACGCAGCGCGACTGATTTTTAGACTCCCTAGGAGGACAAAAGCTTCTCCCCTATTGCAGAGCCTACATAGGCTCCCCATAAAACAGAGGGTAGAGTTCAAGAGTCTATGCACGGCCCATAAGGCAATTTATGGCCATGCACCTGCCTATATCAAAGACCGTTTGGATGTGTACAGCTTAAAAAGAACACTTAGATCCTCTTATTCTCAGCTGCTGATCTGTCCTCGGTACAGATTGGTGACTAAGGGAGGGAGAGCCTTCTCTGTGTTGGTCCCTCAGCTATGGAATAAGCTGCCGGAGGGACTACGCAGAGAGGTGAATCTCCTGCGGTTCAGAAAATCTTTAAAGACATGGCTGTTTGGGAGGGCTCTGGATGCATTGTAGGCTGTTGCACTACCCCTCTGTGTTGTATGTAGTTATTGTATGAATTTCATCGATTTCCGAGCGCCTAGAGACCTGTAGGTGATTGGCGCGATATAATTCCAACATACAAATACAAATACAAATACAAATACAAAAACACATCAGTGCTGCCACCAGGGATGCTAACCATTAGTTGCATCTACCTAGGACATTTAAACTTTTCCTCCTTTCAGAAGACTTCAAAACTGCGGTTTAAGATACTGTACTACTGAAACTAGACTACTGTAACTCTACCCTTGTGGGCCTCCCAAAAACATCACTTGCACCTCTGAAGGCCACACTGAATGCAAGAGCAGCGAGATTGGCAACCTTGCTGTGAGTTGTACTAGCGTTGTTAACCGAGTGGGATTGGGGTTTGAAAATCTTTGAAGGCCAATAAGCTGTTTTACGTGTAGTATTTTTAAACAATGTTTGCGGTGACTAAGACCGCGCTAAGATCTTATCTTGTGCATTTTTTTAAATGTGTTGCGGTGACTACGATCGCATAATTCCTACCTGCTGACCTTCTTGTGCTGGTCCCCGTTCCGCCACGGCTTGTGCCGCTTGCGCGGAGGGACAGAAAGCACCCGGCGCACCAGCAGCGTCATCAGAGCTGCCCGCCCCCTTCCCTACTTAAACCACCACACAGCGCGGATGCGAGCAGCGAGATTGGCATCCTTGCTGTGTGTTGTACTAGCCTTGTTAACTGAGTGTGATTGGGGGTTGAAAATCTTTGAAGGCCAATAAGCTGTTTTACGTGTAGTATTTTTAAACATTGTTTGCGGTGACTACGACCGCGCTAAGATCTTATCTTGTGCATTTTTAAATGTGTTGCGGTGACTACGATCGCATAATTCCTACCTGCTGACCTTCTTGGGCTGGTCCCCGTTCCGCCACGGCTTGTGCCGCTTGCGCGGACGGACAGGAAGCACCCGGCGCACCAGCAGCGTCATCAGAGCTGCCCGCCCCCTTCCCTACTTAAACCACCACACAGCGCGGACGCGCGCAGCAAGATTGGCAACCTTGCTGTGTGTTGTACTAGCGTTGTTAACCGAGTGGGATTGGGGTTTGAAAATCTTTGAAGGCCAATAAGCTGTTTTACATGTAGTATTTTTAAACATTGTTTGCGGTGACTACGACCGCGCTAAGATCTTATCTTGTGCATTTTTTTAAATGTGTTGCGGTGACTATGATCGCATAATTCCTACCTGCTGACCTTCTTGTGCTGGTCCCCGTTCCACCACGGCTTGTGCCGCTTGCGCGGAGGGACAGGAAGCATCCAACGCACCAGCAGCGTCATCAGAGCTGCCCGCCCCCTTCCCTACTTAAACCACCACACAGCGCGGACGCGCGCAGCGGCGCACCTGCGGTGCGCGAAGGCGTGCCAAAGGCAAGCCCGTCTGCGCCCGTCTGCGCCAGGACGCCGCCCGCCGCCCTACCCCTGGCTGATTTGTGTGGTGCCTAAGTGGTCTGTGTATATTAATCATGATCTGTTACAACCGTCAGGAATTGCTCCCATTAAACCAAAATATTTTAGTAGAACCCCAGGTAGTTTGTCCTACTGCTATACCTTTTAAGAATGATTCGGCCAGGATGGCTGTCTCCTCCCTATTACGTAGGGACTCAGAGGAAATCAGTCCCGAGAGTCTGCGGGAACCAAGCAATATTAGTACGAATACGGACCTTAATTTACTTACCGCTCTCTATCTTAATACAAGATCTATCCCTAAACATGCCTTAGAACTTTGGTGCCTACTGGACAATCAGAAACCTGATATTTGTTTCTTTACGGAAACGTGGCTTCATAATCAGGCTTCTCCTGATATTGCCACGCATTCCCCAGTGAATACCACCTGATTAGGCATGATAGAGTTGGAAAACGAGGGGGAGGCATCGCAGTAGCCGCAAAGGCTCCCCTAGAAATTACACGCCTTGACTCGCTTTCCAGCGACACGCTTAAAATCCTGATAATTAACATAAAATACAACATGGCAGTGGTAGGCAGAGGAGCCCTGGTATATAGACCCCCGGGAGGTAAATCTGAATTTGCCAAAAATTTGTTGGATATTTTAGCCTCCCATGTGCTAGCCACAGATGATTTTATCTTACTAGGTGATTTTAATCATCATGCTGAGCTATCACATGACTTGGATTCTTGCCATTTAATCTCAACCTTGGAAACCCTGGGACTAACTCAGCGGGTTCAAGGCTCCACCCATCAAGCTGGTCATTTATTGGATATAGTATTTTCTAATATGACTGATTTATATTGTGACCCCCCTCTGCAGATGATCTGGACGGATCATTTCCTAATAAATTGTAAACTCCCTATACCTCCCAGGTCAAGGACTGCTACCCATAAAGAATCCACACTTATCCGACCTTGGCATAAACTGTCTCCCGAGGCGTTTAAGATGCATTTTAAACCTCCGGACAACAGTTCTAATGATGCTGGAACAATGGCCATGCAATTAGAAACGTCTATTAGAAACACGCTTGACGAAATTATTCCGGAAACAAAAGTTAACTTGAAAAGAATCGCTTCACCATGGTTTACCGAGACCCTGAAACGAGAGAAAACGGATTGTAGATTGGTGGAGAGACTATGGCGTAAGTTCAGAACGCCTGAAAACCGCAAGAAGTATAAATTAATTCATTCTGATTATATGAGAATATAAAGGCAGCCAAATCTCTTTATATTACGCAAAGAATAAATAAGGCCTCCCAATCTAGCAAAGAATTGTACAAAATAGCAAGGGAGTTTACTACTCCACAGGTTGAGTAATCTGAGTTTGACCCCTCCTTGGAGTGGATGAACTCACTGTCCTCCTATTTTCACAGTAAAATCCAACTAATATATTGCTAATTTCCTTCCTCACCTTAAAAAGTGGTTTTAAGTGAGGAGGCTTCTTCTAATTCTGAGCCCTCACTTGAAACTACGGATCTTCCATCTATGATAGAATTGGAGCCCACTTCCCCAGCAGAAGTGCTATTGGCACTCAAATAAATTAAGTCAGGATCTCGTAATGATCCCCTGCTCCCTCGTAAGTGCAGTGAGTTATTCCCGTTACTGGCTGACGGTCTGGCCAGTATTTTTAACGTTTCCTTTGAGTGTGCCTTCTTCCCTAGTAGTTGGAAACTGGCGCAAGTCAGGCCAATCCTTAAAAAGCCCAATAGTGACCCTTCTATTTTTTCCAATTACAGACCAATATCCCTTTTACCTTACTTTGGCAAGGTTCTTGAATATTTGGTAAACAAACGCGTGTCTTCCTACATTGAAACCCATGCACTTCTTGATCTGTCACACTCTGGCTTCCGTGCCGCCCATGGCACGGAAACCGCAGTAATAGAAATAGTGGATAACATCCGACTCTCCTTGGATAGGGGCGAGTCAGCCATCCTGGTATTATTGGATCTTTCCGCTGCCTTTGACACCATCTCCCACAGCATTTTGAAACAACGGTTGTGGGAGGTTGGTGTCAGAGGCAATGCTTTGTCTTGGTTCGCGGACTATCTCAAGGACCGTTATTCCTATATCAGGATGAACTCTCATGTATCCACCACTACCCCTCTTTCGTTGGGGGTCCCGCAGGGTTCGATCCTTAGTCCCTTATTATTTAATCTTTATCTTTACCCTCTGGCCCATATTATAAAATCTTATGGCTTCTACACAGTGTCTTACGCAGACGAAACGCAGATACTTATTACCTGTAGATCCAATTCCCAGGAAACCTGCACCAGTTTTAAACAACGTATGATTCACATTAAGAACTGGATGAGTGATAACAAACTTCAACTCAACTGTGGCAAGACCGAAATCTTACTATTCGGCAAGGCAAAGACCTTCTGGTCTCAGGACTGGTGGCCTTGTGATCTAGGGCCTTGTCCTGAGCCTAAAGAAGCTGTAAGAGACCTAGGGATCATGCTCGACGAGGATCTTTCCATGAAGGTTCACGTCAACCAGGTTGCTGGGACTTGTTTCGGCATACTTCGGCAACTGCGTAAAATCTTCAAATGGCTTCCATTGGAAGCCAGAAAGCCCCTGGTCCAGGGATTGATTGTCAGTAGGCTCGATTATGGAAACGCCATGTTCGCTTCCATAAATGAGAACCTGCTGACTAAACTACAAACCATTCAGAACGCGGCGGCAAGGTTAGTGCTGGGTCTGCCTCCTAGGTCTGCCTCTAAACCTACTCTTAAAAAACTGCACTGGCTACTTGTGCGCCAAAGATGCCATTTTAAAATCTTGAGCTTAACTCATAAACTCCTTCACGGCATCGGCCCTTCTTACTTAACAAAAAAACTAGCCTGGTATACCCCGTCCAGAGCCCTCCGCTCTAGCCTAGAGTACAGACGTCCAGGAATGGATGCTGATCCTTCTCATATGTGGCCCCCCAACTATGGAATAAGTTACACACTTATCTCCTGTCCCTCTCCAATTATTTGGAGTTTCGGAGGGGTTTAAAGACGTGGCTCTTTCCCAAATAAAGTCTCCTTGTGTTGTGTCTCCACTCTGGCAGGTTAATGCCTTTCTTCTGCAAAGCGCCTTGAGACCTCTTGGTGATAAGTGTGCTATATAAAAGCATCTGACATTTGACATTTGACAATGCAACAGCTACGCTTATCATGGGATCAAAAAAAGAGACCCCGGACCGCCAGTCACTGAAATCGGTACCCTATGGGGAGAGGATCCAATTAAAAATTGCATGAATGACTCATAAAGCGCTGTACCACAATACCCCTTCCTACCTGGCTAAGAAACTGACACTTTTGGGTGGAAACAGGTCTTCCAGAATTACAAACTCCCTAATATTCAAGCCACAAAAATTCAAGAAAAAAACATACTACAGATTCTTCTCTGACAATTTTCATAGAATCTGGAAGCTCTCCCTCCCAAGATCAGATACAACCCTTCCACATCCCTCTTCAAGAAAGAAGTCAACATTTAATCATCCAACAAATTCACCACCCACTAAGGACTTATCCGCTTCTCGATCGACTTTTCTCCCACCTACTCCCGAGTCTCGCATTGTTCTTTCTCCTATGTCTCTTGTTAATTTAAACTACGATCCTCAATCCCTTGAACTACTTTCAGGCTGGGAATTTGTTAGACTTTGTCACCTTATCTTTCTTCTACCCCTTTGTGCATGCATATACTGTTCTTCATGATATATGCTATTTTATGTATATTATATCAGACTATACTACTTTGTTATTATTATTTGTCTGCTTTTGCTTATCCTGTAAAACGATCTGTCACCCCTTCAGGGTTGTTTGCCCGATATAAAACTCTAAATAAATAAATAGTAGTCCTGACACTTAAGGAAACTACTTTATGTGTGGATGTGCTCCTTGGTAACTCACAGTGTAGTCAGCCAATGGTTGAGGTGGACTGACCCACTCCTCTATGCATGCTAGAGTGGGTGGTAGAAAAATATGAATGACACAACAACAGCCTAATGGATGATGTCTGGTTGAAAACTCCCATAGCTATTTTATACACACACAATTGGTAACATCAGAAGGTCTTGGTATACACCCAACCTAAAAAAATCCAGTTGGTCTGGCCTTGGCAGCATGCCTCTTACCTTTGCTAATATTTATTATGCAATATTTTTCGAAATATTTAGTAAAAATAGATAGAGAAGGTTGAAATGATAGATGAACAGAAAGGCTTGCAAAGCCAGATAAATAATCAGCGAGTATAAATAGATAGTGTTGCACAGAAAGATCACTAGCAAGATAGGTTGATAGGAGGACAGGGGCATAGTTAGAAAAGATAGATAGATAGATAGATAGATAGATAGATAGATAGATAGATAGATAGATAGATAGACAGATAGACAGATAGACAGATAGACAGATAGACAGATAGACAGATAGACAGATAGATGGATAAATGGATAGAGAGATAGTCAACCGCAAGTAGTCTTTTGCGGGGGAGCTCTTTTTAGTCGGTGCACGCAGCGAGACAAAAACAAAATCTCGCAAGGATATTATCCGCAAAGATAAAGAATGCAGCACTCCTCTTGGCTGATAATGTTTATCCAAGCCGTAACTCTCCTACGCGTTTCAAACACCCAGTTACTGATCACGGTTAGCCTATAATGAAGTATTATGGGTATGGTAGTTTTATATTTACAATCATTTTTGATTGAAAGTTTTTGTTATATTCGGCCTGCCCGATGCATTGGCTCCCATGTCCATTGAACCTATCGATAATGATCCTCTATATGAGCATGTGTGTCATGTGCATTCTAAATGTTTTACATTATGCTCATATATTTACGTGTCTGGTGACATATAGTAGATTGCTATGAGCCCTGACAATAACTGTCACGGGTATCGGGCGATCCATTTCTCATGCTCTATGTGGACTGAATGTCCTAGTTCATTAGTATTGGGCTGAGTGCCCTTATTCATTGGTTGAATGTACCACAGGGGCCCCTGCCATAGCATAGCCCATACAACAAATAAAATACCGTTTTCTTTACTTAAGTTACTTATTCAACATCAATAGTCGATTGCTCATTAATAGTGTCCATACAATAAAAGAACTCAATATTGGAATCAAATTCAAACATGTTTTCAAAAATGTTTTTAAAAAAACTTGTTTAAAAAAAATTCTTCTTTTTAAGGAAATTCTTTTTAAAGTTCATTATGTCCCAATAGTTGTTTTCAATCTCATAGATGCACATACATCTCCTCGTCCCCGTTTAGTCCCTAAGGCATCTTTGTCTTGAACCTTATTATGATCCTGGATTCTAACCATCTAAGTGTTTGTGTTCTATTTCCTCCCCTTTCATGTGGCGGTATTGTTGCTTATCCTAAATATGTCATATCCAGCCATGTCTTTCCATCATGCATGCTCATGTGTTTTGCAATCGCATAAGTATGATCTGAGTTCTGTGTTGCTCTAATATGTTCAAGTATTCACTTTTTATGGGGAAAAGTGGTACTTCCTATGTATTTTCTCCCACAAAAGCACTCCAACATGTACACTGCATAGGTTGACTCACAAGTAATGATTTCTTTAACTTCAAAGGTTTTTTCTCTGGGGTCCTTCAAGGATTACAGATTTTTTCAAATCTTGCAGGCCTTCCATGTTGTACATTTAGTAAAGCCTTTTCCTCTCAATTTTAGCCGTGATTCAGATTTTTTCTCTTCAAAATGGTTTTTACTAGGGAACCCAATAGTGTAGGTGCTCTCCTGTAGGACAGCAAAGGCTGATCTCCGATTTTGTTGCCTATATCTGGATCTTTTCGTAGAACATTTCAATATTTAACTAGAGTTTGCTGAATCCTAAAACTCTCTTTGCTGTAGGTCATTATTAGGCGCTGTTGCTCCTCATTTGACCTCGCTTCCTCCTTCTCCTTAATTATTTTCTTCTTGTCCCCCAGGTTATGTGCTCTTGTTTTCAGCCTTGCTTTCTTTTCACCTTGCTCGATATCAGTATGTCTGTATCCTCTTTTACAAGGCGTGATTTGGTTTCATCAAATTTCCTCTCCATTTCTTTTTGTTCCAAACAGTTACTTTTCATTCTCAAGAACTCTCCGTATGGTATACTTATTTTTAACCATTGGAGTTGGAAACATGACCCATGAAGCAGGCTATTGGTTGCAGTTTTTTTTCTGTATAGCATCGTGTGTATTTGGTTTGACGGAATATAGATCTTAGTGTCCAAGAAGTCTATTTCTTTTGAGTTGATGTTATGAGTAAATCTTAATCCCACTTGATTTTCATTCAGGTCCGCTAAATATGCCAGAAGTTCCAAATCAGTCCCCCTCCACAGGAGGAAGAGGTCATCAATGAATCACAGCCAAAGGGCAACGTTCATCATGTATTGGTTGTTCTCCTCTCTCGAAGCTATGCTTCTCTCCCACCACCCCATCACGAGATTGGCATAGCTCGGAGAAAAGGAAACTCCCATCGCGTTTCCACAGCTTTGGGAATAGATGCTGTTCTTCAAGCATAGAGTCATCATATCAATCAACATGTTTGTATGTTGCAGTTCACTTATAGGTCTTTGTTTTAGGAAGTACATGATGGCATTTATTCCCATATCATGATTGATTGAGGTGTATAGTGACATCATGTCAATTATTACAAGCAGATAGTCAGGTTGCCATTTGGTGCCCATTATTATTCTGAGGAATTCCCCAGTATCCTTGATGCAAGAACTCAATGTAGGAACTATTGGTGCTATAAAAAAGCCAACATATGCCGCTGTATTTTCATACAAACTGCCACAACTAGATATAATTGGGCGCCCTGGTGGCTTGTTCAGAGTCTTGAGAACTTTGGGCAAAAAATATATGGTGGGTATCACCGGACTCTCCATCATTAAGAAACTTTTTTCTTCTTCAGTTAAGAGGCCTTTCTCAGACCAGAATTCCAATCGGTTTCTCAAATCATTTGTCAATTCATTGATGCGATTTATCTTCACACAGTTGACGCGTGCTTTGTCTATATAATTTTGCTTGTCCATAACAATTACATTTCCGCCTTTGTCAGCAGACTTTATTTCAATTAGGTTATTGCTTTTCAGTGTGTTTAAAGCTTCACGTTCTTTCATGGATAAGTTTTCCAGTTTTTTATGATTTCTAACTGTTAGAAATGGGATTTCTGGTTAGCTAAGGCTTGCGCCAAAGCCAGGCAGAAACCACCACTCTAGTCAGGGCAAGGGAGTTACACGCCAAAGATAATCCCTGCTCACCCCCTTGGTAGCTTGGCACGAGCAGACAGGCTTATCCCGGAGGCAATGTGTAAAGCATTTGCGCACGCACACAGTAACAACATCCCAGGCACACTACAAAAGGAACTCCACACAAGGTTATATAAAAATTACTTTTGTATTCTTAAAACACATCAGATAGTAATCACACAATATACATTGTGCCAACTGGCACGGGCAATATTCACCAGAGATTATTTACACAGGACAGTGCACGTGGGCCACTGTCAGGATCAGCATTTGGTAGAAATAGCACTTAGAGTAGCTGTAGTACCAAATAACAATTATAGAACACAACCAGTAACCACTGGTAAAAGGTAGGTACACACTACACAATACTAATCACCATAAGCATAGATCACGCAGGGACACATAACCTCACTAGTATAAACTATACTAGGCAAAACAAACTCCTAAGCATGAACACACATTTAGAGGTATCACAGGCTAACAGCAGTGCACATTACGCATAAATACAGTAGGCAATCTCCTCACTAGTCTAAACACATTAGACCCTACCCCCTAAGCATAACTCACATTTAGGGGTGTAAATTACAGTGAAGCACAATCTCACTAACAAAAACCTCCATAGGTAAAACCATCTCTAGAGGTCTCAACACAGTGTGCGTAAAACATACTAGATGCATTACCTTTCCTAGCACCACATTTAAAGCACACAAATCACATTAGGGCCTGGCGCCCTATCCATATACCAGTCCCCCTGGCCAACTGGCCATCACAAGAAGGGGGCTCAAATGCCCTTTGTCCAGAATGTCAGGGCGCGCTGCCAACGCAGCGCCAGTCAGGGGTGCGCCACAGGCGCAAACCTAAACGTTGCAGCTGCCCACTACTTGCTGGGCAGCTGAGGACAAGCACAGGGCCTAAACGCTGCAGCTGGCACTAAGTGTTGCGCAGCTGTGAAAGGCCAAGGTAGGGGCGAAGGAGTGCATCCCACTACTGAGTTCACAAAGAGCAATCCCTAGGAAGAAAAACCTAAACGGTGCAGCTGACCACTACTTGCTGGGCAGCTCGAAACTCAGCACTGCGACAGGGGGCTCTCACTAGCCCTTCAGAACATTGCGCCAAAACGTTGGAGGGACACGGGGCTCTGAAGATACATATTGCGCAAAAGGTGGAGCCCTCTAGGCTCTGAACACACATGTGCCCTCTGGAGCACTCTGGCTCCTCAAATACAAAGACTGCAAAAAAAGGTTGGAGCCCTCTAGGCTCTGGACAAATGATGGGCAACACTTGCCCCCTGGAGCCCACTTGCTCCTTAAAGAAATAAATGCCCCCAAAGGTGGAGCCCTCTGGCTCTAAAAGTAACCGGGCCCTCAGGGGCACGGAGACGGGCCCCTCTGGCTCTCGGGACCCCCACTGGTGCCTTTTAGGTAAATAGGGCAATCGTTGGAGCCCTCAGACTCTTATGAAGAATGGGGCCATGACACTGGAAAAGAACACTGGCCCCCACAAAGTAAATCTGCCCCAATGGCGGAGCCACGGTGCTCTGGGAATGAACAGGTCTCTAGGAGCACACTGGCTCCTAAAATGAATATATCCACAACGGGGGCAACCATTGGCCCCCGGGACCACCCCGGGGCCCTAGAATCAGGCTCGGGAATCACTGGGCAACCTCCGGAGTCATCTGGCCCCTGAAATCAATAAAACATTTGCCCCGTTGGCGCCACGTGGGCTCAGAACCAGTAAACATGCCCCTAAGGCGTGGGAGCGGCCCGCTGCCATCTGGAGCCGCTCTGGTCAAGGGGCACCGCTGTCGACCCTACATAGGTAGGGGTGCGTGGGCCCCTCAGGGCCTTCTAAACAACTGGAGGCATCGTGGGAGCGGCCCCTTCTCAGGCGGGGGCTGCTCAGTAGAGGATGCTGCCATGCCCCCCTGCCCAGTCCTTTCTCACCGGGGTCCAGCGCAGGTGGGCTTCTCCTCACGGCGACGGGCGGCAATCTTCTTCTGGGGTTCCCTCCTGGTCATGGGAGCCCTGCAACATTCCGGGCAGCTTTCTGCTGGCGGCCCCGGGGCTCTCCTCAGCTCACGGGAGCCCCGGGCTTCGGGAGGCCCTCTCTCCGCCGGCTTCCTTCTTTCTGGCTGTACTTCCGCCTGGCGCCCCGCCCATGTCCCAACTAGTGTTGCCTGCCTTCCTGGTCGCACCGAGGGCAGCCCAGAGAAGGCTTCAATATCGGCTCGGACTGCGGCGGTTACTTCTGGGGGCACCACGAGGGGAAGGCTCCCTCCATTTTAAATGGCACAGCGGGGTGGCACCCGGAATATAAAAATATAAATGCGGGCATAATGCAGGGTAGGCTCCTGCCAACAAAAATATCGCAAAAAGCGGGGCGGGCACCCGTAATGAAAAACCGCAATTAAACCGGGTCTCAGCTTCGTGCTGCCGAGCAGCTACGCTCCTCTCTTGGGCCACAAGGGATAGCGTATCCTGCAGCGTTAGAGGCAAGGCACAGCACCTAAAGTCCCCAATGTCCCTTAAATAAGGACAGACAGCAACCAGGGTACTCCCAGATGAAGGGGGCAGCAGGGCCCCAAAGAAACAAGGTCTACCAGAGTCTTTCAGCATCCAGGGCATCCAGGCCTTGGCAAGGCCCAGGGAGGCAAGCCTTCCCTGGGCCCCAGCAGCAGCAGGCCTCTGGTAGATTCGAGTACAGAACAAGAACATTTACTTGCGGTCATAGCCCCTTTTTTATACACAGGAATCCTTTGTTGTACAAGGTGCAGGCAAGGGGCGAACCAGGCGCAACTGGTTCTTGAGAACTTTGTTTTGCTCAGCCCCTCTGCCTATTCACAGGATGGGTCAGGGACATCAGACACACCACAGTGGGTGGAGCCAGCATTGTGGAGGGAAGGTCCAGCCCTATTTAGGTCCCAGGTGTACTCCTCCCTCCCATCAACATGCAGATCTCTCCATTCACCACCGGGGCAAACCCATCCTGACTCCTGGAGTCAGGCACACCAGCCAGCTCCAGCCAATCACAAGCTAGACAGTCAATTCACATTCACTGCACAGACATGCCAACTTCTAGAAGTGACACTTCCACACTAGACACAATAAATCTGGGCACATCATCGGGCAGCATTTATTCTCACGAGTTCGCACATAACAAACTCGACACTGCACTCCCCACACATCAGAAATTACCATGGTCACACATTTTTCTCATGCATTCCTATGGGAGGGCAGGCCACTCTCACCACACATACACAGAGAGCGCACGCACTTTACACTTGACCCTAGCGAAAAAGTGCGCAGAGGTCTAAAGTCACCCACACCAGGTTACAGAAACAAGCTAGGCAAATGCAAAAAGTTGCGGGGTGAACCTGCCAAAAGGGCCAAGTCCAACACAACCCCCTTCCAGCCAAAACGCAGGGTAGACCAATCACTCCCTTGATGGGCTTCCCTGCTTTGGGCGATAGAACACGGACACGGGCCCGCACAGCAGGGACACCCTCCGGTTCTACGCCATTCTGAACACACATGGTTTCCTCCAAACAAGAACTCTCTGGCCCAATTAGGATACCCCACTGGTACTCTCTAGTTGTCCATGGCCAGGACCAGGCCTTAGGCCATCCAGATGCCACAGGTCCTGACCAATTCACAGAGCGGGGGGCAGTAACCCCTGGCACACAATAGCCATTCTCCACTCTTTCTTTCAGTGTAGCTACAACTACCACTGCTACTTCAGCCTAGGGTCTGCACCCTCAGGCTGACCAGAGGTCACGGGCAACAATGCCCCACCCTACCTCTACTTCTGGGGTTCCGCACCCTCCCAGGGAAGCACCTACCAGAACACAACTCTCCCACCAGTTCAGGACCTCTCTTCATCACTGGTCTACCACCTGGGATCTGGAAACTATTTCACTTTGGAGGTACAAAGCACACAGCACAGCCCCTCTTCAAGCAGGTGGGGGGACACAGCACACAGCAAAGTCCCCTTTCCTCTACCTTAGTGGAAACAACAAACTGCAGGTGAGCCCCAGAACACACAGCAAGGGCAGCCCCCCAGTCTCTTCAGTTGATCTACTTTGACAGAGATTCCTTCTTGACCTGGAAGTTTCCTAATCTCCCAACCTAGGGTCTAACCCCTCAGGTTGCACCGGGGTCAGAGGCGAGGACGCCCTCCCTCTGCACCCCCTTCCAGAGTTCTGCACGATCCCACTTTGGAGCGGTACCCCCGGAAGCCAAACCGGTCAGGACACTGATTACAGATGCCCTTCCCTCCAGGTCAGGCTGAACCTGAACCTGGCCTTCCCCTCCTCAGGGAATGACCTCCAGAGGCCCCACAAATGGTCAAGCAGTCTGAGCGGTCAAATGCCC
This sequence comes from Lissotriton helveticus, assembly GCF_964261635.1. Classification (NCBI taxonomy): domain Eukaryota; kingdom Metazoa; phylum Chordata; class Amphibia; order Caudata; family Salamandridae; genus Lissotriton; species Lissotriton helveticus. Next base: position 1,230,191,177 of record NC_136068.1, read on the forward strand.
AGTGAACCAGGACTTCACGGGGAACACCCATTGAGGGTGACACATCACTAATCACTAATGTGTTGTGCGACAGTCTGCCTGTCACTCAGAACAGAAGTGGCATCACAATGGTCACTCACGGATGGCTTAGCCCTTCTGGCTGGCCCCTGACCCACTGGCTTCTCCACTGGGGTGTTTGGCCTCCTATAACCCCTCAACCAGGACTTTTGCACCCTCCACTTAGGAGCGGTACTGCCCAACACCAGGACCGCCGGAGTTCTGGTTACAGACACTCCCTGTCCTCTAGACACAGGAAGATCCTCCTCAAATGACTGGTAAGTACAGCCTAAGCCCCCAACCTGGCGCTCCCTTAGGGAACCTTCCAGGCCCTGAGACAGGGTTTCGGGCCACCGTGGGACACACCGTCCCACACTCACTCCGCCTCAACTGAGACAGGACGTGAGCCTCTACACCCCTCCCATTCTACTGGGACCTAGCTGGGCTACACATGAACCTCTTCCCCTCCACAGGACCAGAAGATACACAAGCCACTCCTTTTGGAATCACTCGCCAATGCCTCTGCAAGACATCTAGCACACCGCTAGATGTCCACCTTCTCGTCGAGTGCCTCTGCAGGACCTCCTGCACACCATGGGAGGTACACCTCCCATGCAAGCTCCTTTTATCACCAAAAGAACTCACACCAACTCCTTCAGTGCAACACATACTCATCTATACTCCCCCTCCAGACTAGTGAGGCAGTTCCTCACTGTCCCTGACTCTCAACCTGTACCCCTCTTACTGAGCACCAGGCACCATACTCTGTGAACTGGGAATGGGACTTCACGCACTGAACACATTTTTGCTGCCACCACTGGATTCTACCCTACTGGGGAATCCAGACACACACACTATACTCAGGGGATAACCACCCTACCGAGCTAGCCATTTCTCCTCCAAACTCCCTCTCTCCCATCTACCCACACCTCTGGGGACAGGATCAGGGATTGGGCACTGGACCCAGCAAGGGAACCCCTATCTACTGGCGTCCCGCCCTGTCATTTTCTCTCTTCTGCCACTAAACATAAAGCGCAGGAAACCATTTGAAAATGACACTCTTGAGGAAAAACAAAATCAAAAACAATAATCCCAACATGTGATTATCTAAAATGCAGAGTTTTGTAATGTAGCCAGTTGTCGCTATGGTACTGAGCAAACACAAGTCCTAATCCTCACCGCTGATCACCAATGATAGAGTGGTGGTTTCTGCCTGGCTTTGGCGCAAGCCTTAGCCAACCAGAAATCCCAGTTCTAACACTAACATTCTTCATAACCTCTAGTTCTGCCACCACTAGATCATTGAAAGTGTCAATTTTATTTCCTGGGTGGAGTGCTGGATAAAATGTAGATTGTTTCTTGAATTGCGTTGGAACCCGTTTGTCTGCTTGAACACCCATTTCTTCAAGAATTTGTGTGTCTTGTAACTGTGTCGTATTTACTTCATTTGATAGCTCGTAAGCAGTTCTCAGGCTTGGGGCTTCCACAATTGAGTAAGTGTTCTGCTCTTCTGTTATAGTCAAAGTACTTTGTTGATCTCCAATTGTCTGTGGCAGCTTGGCAAAGAATTTCAATTTTCTGATGTATTTATATACATCAATCTTAGTATCCACAGGATCTTGATGCTTTTCCGGGTAAAATGTCATCCCTCTATTCAGGAGGCTGCATTCTGCTTCTGTCAAGTTGTATCTAGATAAGTTAATGACTAGATTTGGCGAAAACTCCCATAACTATTTTATACACACACAATTGGTAACATCAGAAGGTCTTCGTTTACACCTGACCTAAAGAAGGCCGGTTGGTCTGGCCTTGGCAGTATGCCTCTTACCTTTGCTAATATTTATTTTGCAATATTTTTCTAAATATTTAGTCAAAGTAGATAGAGAAGGTTGAAAAGATAGATGAAAAGAAAGGCTTGCAAAGCCAGATAAATAATGTGCGAGTATAGATTGATAGTGTTGCACAGAAAGATCACTAGAAAGATAGGTTGATAGGTGTACAGGGGCATAGCTAGAAAAGATAGATAGATAGATAGATAGATAGATAGATAGATAGATAGATAGATAGATAGACAGATAGACAGATAGACAGATAGATAGATGGATGGATGGATAGATGAATAGATGGATAGATAGACACTTTGTCCAGACTCAAGAAAGCACCCAGTATAAGTCAAAACAACTCCATTTCAGGCCTAGAGTCACAAATAAATTATGCAAAATAGGAGGCAGAGAACTGTGGGTAGTTTCCAAATGTTGGTGGAGAGCAGCTCCTATAAAGAGCACCTTGCAACACCAGCAACATGTTTCATCTCAAATGTCTGTTTTTCTAGCATTGTTTTTAAGCATATCTATACTACTATTATAAAGAGAGAAGTCTGTCCTTTGAGCCAGGTAAACTCAAAAAGTACACCACCAATCTAAACACCCAAGACATCTATGAAAACCTCAGGGCAAGCAGAAGGACATAGGCGATATAAAAATAAAAAAATATACGTTATTTAAAACATTTACGAATAAAAATAAAGTAGTCCCTAGAAAGTAGCGCCGGCCGCAACGTCTGCGTGATGACATCCGGAGCGAGGGGAGGAGCGGCTTACAGGAGCAACAGGAAGAGCGGAGGACATGAGCGCGGGAGGAGCTGCGGAGGACAAGCGGAAAGGAGCAGCGAGAAGCGGAGGAGCAGTGGCAGCGCGGGGAGGAGTGGTGAATGAGGTAGTGGACAAGCGGTCAGGAGCGGCGAGAAGCGGAGGAGCAGTGGAGAGGTAAACACAACAGCCCCCATTTTAATTGACCATACAGACCCACGAATAAAACTGATTCCAGGAACTGTTAGATCATTTTAACTCACCACACAATCCTTTTCTTAGGCCCCCACACCCCCATGCACAACTGCGGCAACTCCTTGAAAAGATCTCCATCAAAGAGCCCCCTCGTGGGGCCCGTGAGGGACTGCAGCGCCACCCACACGAGGAGCAACGCCCTATGATGATATTTGACACTCGCAAGGGTGTCTGAGGGCACTCGAGACAATAGGAGAAATTCACTCACTACACCACATCCCAACTACCGGCGAGAACGACAAACAGACCATTTTCCTACCGAGTATATCCACGATAGTTTTTTCTTTGCCATACCACATACCTTGGTCTATCTATCTATCTTAAATCAGGAGGATCTTTAGCCACCTTAGTGCAGACACATATATCCTTGGGAGCATTGGCACTGGACCTCACCTGTCCATTTTTTTCATAACTAGCTCCCTGTCCCCCTTGAAACGTGTAGAATTAATAATAATCTGTACTCCTACGTTGCAACCCTAACTAGATGTATCTAAGTATTTCTGACATGTATGTAGTTGTAGAGCCAAGAATCCCCCTAGGCTGAAGCCAACCCCATCACCTGAAGTGAAAGACTGTGGGACCCCGTCTTGGTCTCGAGATGGACAACCCACGAGGGATGCCAGACCACTGCGAACTGGAGTGTCTGTATGTGGGAACCTCAATGTATCAGTGTGTCAGCATAGACGTCTTTCTCCTCTCCCTGCCTAGGCAAAGATATGATGTATATATACCCAAAAGGTACCCTCAGGGGATTCTACCTTGCTGTGTCATGTCAGCTGAGGATGACGATAGGGATGACCCTTATACATAGTTAGTATGCAGAAGATGGTAATCGTGCTGTGATTCTGAGAATCTTCATTCATAATTAATTAAGTTAGTTTTTGGGGAAAATCATACATTTTAAGCAGTACCTAACTAGGTACAAGGTCAATACCACAACTCGTTATGTAGTGTAATGGTACGGTAAATGTAGGTGAAGCATCAGGAGACTACTCAGGACTATATTGGGGTATCTATGAAACATATCAAAGGGGCTACTCTAGACTTAGTCATTGCCAAAGTAAATAGGTGCAAATTGGATCCATCGTACCCTGCAACTGGATGGGCCATCATCTCATCACCTTCCATCTCTTAGAAAAAACAACTATATCTAAGGGCCAACCTGTGAAAGCCAAACACTGGGTCCGTGACACCCATAACATAAACTCACTCTCCTTGTAGGCTCTGAGTAACAACACCCTGCTCCCTTCCCCCTTCATGCAAGATGCTCAGGGCCTCACTGATCACTCAATCAATTCCATGTCTAATATCATGGACACCCTTGCCCCCAAACAACTTAAGAGAATCCTGTCAATAATATCCAACCTCTGGTTTAATTGTAACCATAATGAATAACGTCGACAACTCAGAAGTGCTCAAAGGGAAATACCTCCTTTCTGCCTCAAACTTCTATGACAAAGACGTAGGGCTTACAATAGGTGCATTAGGATATCCAAAGCAACTTTCGTACAAAACCAACTAAACACGGCAACAAACCAACAAAAAAAAACTTGTGAGATCATCAAAAATCATTTGATTAAAAAAAGCTAGTCCATCTCCAAAGAAACCAAGAGTCCACCCAACTGTGAAACCTTTGCCTCTTTTTTTGCCAAGAAAAATACACTAATCACGAATGATATCCAAAATGATTTTCAACACTTACCACATGAACCCCCCCATTTCCCACCTCTCTCTATCAGGAAGTATGCCCGTGAACCCCCTCACACCTAAAAATCACGCCATCTGGTCTAGCTTTAAAATCTTCAACAAAAATGAGCTATTCAATCTTCTGACCTCTTTGAAATACTCCAACCACTTTAATGATGGCCCTTTCTTCTAAATTTCTCAACTAGTCCACTCACCTACATTTCCCTTTATGGACCATGATAATTAATGCCTTATTCACTCAAGGTTCCTTGCCCGACTGCCTAAAAAGCGGCCAGGTTATGCCTATCATAGAAAAAACCCAACAAATACTAGTCTGATCCCAACAACTACTGCCCTATCTCCAATATCCCAACTTTAGCCATCTTAGAAAGATGTGATCACTTACAGCTTCAAAATCACATTGAGCGATTCCAACTCCTAGACCAATGACAGTCAGATATTCGACCAAGCCTTAGCACCGAAACCGCCACGGTCCACATTGTCGACAATGCCGTACGCTCACTCGACCAGAATGAATCATGCCTCCTAATTCTACTTGACCTCCTAAACCTTCTAGAACACAGGATTAGTCTCTCTGGCACTGTTCTTAAATTGTTCTCCTATTTCCTACACAACAGATCTCAGAGCATCCTACTCAACCACGTTCTTTCTGACCAGTTGCCAGTGATGCTGACCGGACTCTAAGGCTCAACTCTCTCCCCACGACCGTTTAACCTATACATTGAGCCCCTAATGGAAATCCTTAAACTTGTTTACATTTCCTATTATATCTATGGGGACGATACTCAACTCTACATGAAAATCACTTTGCCTGATTACACCAATATCCTCAAACTCACCTTGACAAAAATGCAACACTGGCTGACTAATAAATGCCTCAATCTTAATGCCCTAAAAATGGAATTCTTATTGATCTCGCCACCCTCCATTCATTCTCACTAGTATCAAAGACTGGCTTCCACACTTTTTTACCTTTAACTGTACCCCACACCTTGTTGACTCTGCTAAATCCCTAGGTTTGACCTTGGACAAAGCCCTCTCCATTGGAAACCAACCTGAACTACAAGGAAGCAGTGCAGAGCGTAGTGCGCTCAGAGGAGCTATTATAAGCCTATTTTAAACTCCCGTTTCTCGTCATTTATTGTTTGTGTTTATTTTTGCCTTATACCCTGTTTTTAAACCGGCCACTTACTTGCACTGTAATAGTTGGAGTACACCGCGTTTGGTGCGGGTCCTTTTTCCCTTTCTCCCTCGAACAGCTTAGCGGCGGACATCTTGGGTGGGGAGTGAATGGCCCAGAAGCTTCGCGCGGTCTAGTCGTCACAAGGACGCTAGATCGGTACTTAAACTGGGTAAATCAGGCGGCCTGCCATTGGAAACCAACCTGAACTACAAGGAAGCAGCGCAGAGCGTAGTGCGCTCAGAGGAGCTATTATAAGCCTATTTTAAACTCCCGTTTTTCGTCATTTATTGTTTGCGTTTATTTTTGCCTTATACCCTCTTTTTAAACCGGCCACTAACTTGCACTGTAATAGTTGGAGTACACCGTGTTTGGTGCGGGTCCTTTTTCCCTTTCTCCCTTTCTCCCTCGAACAGCTTAGCGGCGAACATCTTGGGTGGGGGGTGAATGGCCCAGAAGCTTCGCGCGATCTAGTCGTCACAAGGACGCTAGACTGGTACTTAAACCGGTCATGCAGACGCGCAGCGGTCACGCGCTGCGGGCTCGCCAGAGCATCGCCAGAGTCACGCCAGAGTCCAGCCCGTCTGCGCCCGTCCGCGCACGGACGGGCGCAGGGGCCAGGCCCCTTGGCTACCGGCTAGCGTACTCGTCGGAGGAGCTTTTTCAACTCGATAAAGGTGATGTGCCATTAGATCCTGCAGTCTTATCAAAATTGGATAAGTATGCTATTAAACGTCTCGACAATGGCAAGCTCGGAACCCGGTCTTCTCGGTTGAAGTTAGCTAGTTTAAATACCAGGTCACTCCATAAACATTATGTGGAGATTTTTACCCTGCTTCAGGATAATGACATTGATGTCCTGACCCTAACTGAGACTTGGATGAATGACAACTCCATGCCAGACATTATTGCGGCTCTCCCAATTAACTACGACGCAATTTGGCATAACCGTGTAGGAAGTGCACGGGGGGGGAGTAGCGATTCTATTTAAAAAGAATCTGTCAGTAGGTAGATTACTGTCAGAAACATTGGACTTATCCGACCTGTTAGGGGTAAAAATCACCCTGAATAACTCTTGCTTGGTAGTCTTGTCGGTCTATCGTCCACCTAATTCGACCTCGCTATTCAATGATCTATTTGCCCCCATTATGTCTGATCTCTGCACGCGATACAAAAAAATCGTGGTTGCTGGAGATTTTAATTTACATCGGGAAAATCCCCATATGGATCTGGCTACACGTCAACTGAATACTACAATGTTCTCTCTAAGCTTTAAACAACTAGTGGAAGTACCCACGCACATCAAGGGTCATACCCTCGATCTTGTATGGACCTCAGATCCAAACGTAACACTCAGATGTGTTTTACCATGTATTTGGACTGATCACTATCTAGTGAATTGTGAGTTCGGTATTGATGGCCACCTAAGTGATCTGCCTCGGAGAGTCAGGAAATCCCGCAAATGGGATGAGGTTGATTTAAAAATCCTGACCGAGACATTTCCGAAAGTGGCCCGACCTCTTGCTGGAATCAATTTGGACCTGGAATATACGGACTTAACGTGGAGCCTGCGTCAAGCTATCGATCAGATAGCACCTGAAAGGACACAGCTCATTAGAGGTCCAGGCAAAGGAGCTCCATGGTTTACCCCACTCCTGAGGGAGCATAAACGAAAGCTCCGGGCTTCGGAGGGATCCTGGAGGAAAACTAAACATGATATAGCCAGGGATCAGTACAAAGCTTCCCTTCATAGGTATAAAAAACTTATATTGCAAGCAAAGGCCGAGCACTATGAGTCTCGTCTAAACAAGGCTGGGAATATTCAGAAAGAGACCTTCAAAATCTTATCTGAGCTGAGTAAGAAACCGGAAAGCTCAGAAACTATCATAGATTGTAATACCCTTCAGGGATACTTCCTAGAAAAAGTGGAGAACATCATCTCGGAAATAAAAAGCAACACAGTGAATGGACTTGTCCTACACCCTGATTCTCATAACTCCATGGATTGTACTATCATGGAGTTTCCGGAGATAGATGTGTTGAGTCTGGAGCAATTGATGGGTAGAACTAAATCTGGTACCCCAGCTGACCCGTGCCCCCCTAGTGTATTTCGCGTGGCACGTCCCATTTTGGAGGAGCGTATTATCTCCCTCCTTAATAGATCTTTAGAAACGGGGTATTTACCTGTTGAATTTAAGGAAGCGCGTGTTAGGCCTCTGTTGAGGAAACCCGGCGCCGATCCTGCGGTCTTGAAGAACTATACACCAATCTCCCAGCTGCCTTTTCTTTCCAAGATTTTAGAACAGCACGTCCTGAAGTTTCTATACCTTCACGTGGAGTCTCATGATCTACTCCACGAGCGACAGGCAGGGTTTCAAGCACATCACAGCACCGAACTGGTGATGCTCTCGGTGCTGGATGAACTAAGAGGCATGGCTGACATCAAGAAATCGAGCGCCCTGATTCTTTTAGATCTGTCAGCGGCGTTCAATACTGTCAGCCATGCCATGCTCCTGGAAAGACTTGACAACTACGGGGTTAAAGGTGTGGCTTTTAAGTGGCTGAAATCCTTTCTCTCGGGAAGGACACAGAGGATACAACTGGGGGATTTGACATCAGATGTGAGGACCTTAGAGTGTGGGGTGCCCCAGGGCTCTGCATTGTCCCCACTGCTGTTTAACTTATATCTTCAGCCTCTGATTGTGTCTCTAGCCAGCATGGGATGCAGAGTGTTTAATTATGCTGACGATACTCAGCTTGTTCTGAGCATCGATAACACTGAGGCCATGCAGTCCCAAGTACAGAATATCCTGAGGTACACGGTCGGGTGGATGACGGGAAATCTGCTGAAGATCAATCCAGATAAGACTGAGGTATTGGTAATTCCATCGACCACCTCACCTTGGAGCGATCTTTACTGGCCACAGGAGTTAGGTCCAACTCCGAAGCCGAGTGCAATTGTAAAGAGTTTGGGGATTAAGCTGGACTGTGATTTGTCAATGGGCAGCCAAATCTCCTCTGTTGTTGGGAGTTGCACGAATATCATCAGGCAGCTACGTAAGCTAGCCCCCGCTCTTTCTCAGGCCATGTTGCGAACAATCGTAGCGGCAACCATTATCTCAAGACTAGATTATGGGAATGCCCTTTATTTAGGCCTCCCAAAAACTCTGACAAATAGACTGCAGGTCGTGATGAACGACGCGGGGCGACTGATTTTTAGACTCCCTAGGAGGACAAAAGCTTCTCCCCTATTGCAGAGCCTACATTGGCTCCCCATAAAAGAGAGGGTAGAGTTCAAGAGTCTATGCACGGCCCATAAGGCAATTTATGGCCATGCACCTGCCTATATCAAAGACCGTTTGGATGTGTACAGCCTAAAAAGAACACTTAGATCTTCTTATTCTCAGCTGCTATTCTGTCCTCGGTACAGATTGGTGACTAAGGGAGGGAGAGCCTTCTCTGTGTTGGTCCCTCAGCTATGGAATAAGCTGCCGGAGGGACTACGCAGAGAGGTGAATCTCCTGCGGTTCAGAAAGTCTTTAAAGACATGGCTGTTTGGGAGGGCTCGGGATGCATTGTAGGCTGTTGCACTACCCCTCTGTGTTGTATGTAGTTATTGTATGAATTCCATCGATTTCCGAGCGCCTAGAGACCTGTAGGTGATTGGCGCGATATAATTCCAACATACAAATACAAATACAAATACAAAAACACATCAGTGCTGCCACCAGGGATGCTAACCATTAGTTGCATCTACCTAGGACATTTAAACTTTTCCTCCTTCCAGAAGACTTCAAAACTGCGGTTTAAGATACTGTACTACTGAAACTAGACTACTGTAACTCTACCCTTGTGGGCCTCCCAAAACATCACTTGCACCTCTGAAGGCCACACTGAATGCAAGAGCAGCGAGATTGGCAACCTTGCTGTGTGTTGTACTAGCGTTGTTAACCGAGTGGGATTGGGGTTTGAAAATCTTTGAAGGCCAATAAGCTGTTTTACGTGTAGTATTTTTAAACAATGTTTGCGGTGACTACGACCGCGCTAAGATCTTATCTTGTGCATTTTTTTAAATGTGTTGCGGTGACTACGATCGCATAATTCCTACCTGCTGACCTTCTTGTGCTGGTCCCCGTTCCGCCACGGCTTGTGCCGCTTGCGCGGAGGGACAGGAAGCACCCGGCGCACCAGCAGCGCCATCAGAGCTGCCCGCCCCCTTCCCTACTTAAACCACCACACAGCGCGGATGCGAGCAGCGAGATTGGCATCCTTGCTGTGTGTTGTACTAGCCTTGTTAACCGAGTGTGATTGGGGGTTGAAAATCTTTGAAGGCCAATAAGCTGTTTTACGTGTAGTATTTTTAAACATTGTTTGCGGTGACTACGACCGCGCTAAGATCTTATCTTGTGCATTTTTAAATGTGTTGCGGTGACTACGATCGCATAATTCCTACCTGCTGACCTTCTTGGGCTGGTCCCCGTTCCGCCACGGCTTGTGCCGCTTGCGCGGACGGACAGGAAGCACCCGGCGCACCAGCAGCGTCATCAGAGCTGCCCGCCCCCTTCCCTACTTAAACCACCACACAGCGCGGACGCGCGCAGCAAGATTGGCAACCTTGCTGTGTGTTGTACTAGCGTTGTTAACCGAGTGGGATTGGGGTTTGAAAATCTTTGAAGGCCAATAAGCTGTTTTACATGTAGTATTTTTAAACATTGTTTGCGGTGACTACGACCGCGCTAAGATCTTATCTTGTGCATTTTTTTAAATGTGTTGCGGTGACTATGATCGCATAATTCCTACCTGCTGACCTTCTTGTGCTGGTCCCCGTTCCACCACGGCTTGTGCCGCTTGCGCGGAGGGACAGGAAGCATCCGACGCACCAGCAGCGTCATCAGAGCTGCCCGCCCCCTTCCCTACTTAAACCACCACACAGCGCGGACGCGCGCAGCGGCGCACCTGCGGTGCGCGAAGGCGTGCCAAAGGCAAGCCTGTCTGCGCCCGTCTGCGCCAGGACGCCGCCCGCCGCCCTACCCCTGGCTGATTTGTGTGGTGCCTAAGTGGTCTGTGTATATTAATCATGATCTGTTACAACCGTCAGGAATTGCTCCCATTAAACCAAAATATTTTAGTAGAACCCCAGGTAGTTTGTCCTACTGCTATACCTTTTAAGAATGATTCGGCCAGGATGGCTGTCTCCTCCCTATTACGTAGGGACTCGGAGGAAATCAGGCCCGAGAGTCTGCGGGAACCAAGCAATATTAGTACGAATACGGACCTTAATTTACTTACCGCTCTCTATCTTAATACAAGATCTATCCTAAACATGCCTTAGAACTTTGGTGCCTACTGGACAATCAGAAACCTGATATTTGTTTCTTTACGGAAACGTGGCTTCATAATCAGGCTTCTCCTGATATTGCCACGGCATTCCCCAGTGAATACCACCTGATTAGGCATGATAGAGTTGGAAAACGAGGGGGAGGCATCGCAGTAGCCGCAAAGGCTCCCCTAGAAATTACACGCCTTGACTCACTTTCCAGCGACACGCTTAAAATCCTGATAATTAACATAAAATACAACATGGCAGTGGTAGGCAGAGGAGCCCTGGTATATAGACCCCCGGAAGGTAAATCTGAATTTGCCAACAATTTGTTGGATATTTTAGCCTCCCATGTGCTAGCCACAGATGATTTTATCTTACTAGGTGATTTTAATCATCATGCTGAGCTATCACATGACTTGGATTCTTGCCATTTAATCTCAACCTTGGAAACCCTGGGACTAACTCAGTGGGTTCAAGGCTCCACCCATCAAGCTGGTCATTTATTGGATATAGTATTTTCTAATATGACTGATTTATATTGTGACCCCCCTCTGCAGATGATCTGGACGGATCATTTCCTAATAAATTGTAAACTCCCTATACCTCCCAGGTCACGGACTGCTACCCATAAAGAATCCACACTTATCCGACCTTGGCATAAACTGTCTCCCAAGGCGTTTAAGATGCATTTTAAACCTCCGGACAACAGTTCTAATGATGCTGGAACAATGGCCAGCAAATTAGAAACGTCTATTAGAAATACGCTTGACTAAATTATTCCGGAAACAAAAGTTAACTTGAAAAGAATCGCTTCACCATGGTTTACCGAGACCCTGAAACGAGAGAAAACGGATTGTAGATTGGTGGAGAATCTGGAAGCTCTCCCTCCCAAAATCAGATACAACCCTTCCACATCCCTCTTCAAGAAAGAAGTCAACATTTAATCATCCAACAAATTCACCACCCACTAAGGACTTATCCGCTTCTCGATCGACTTTCCTCCCACCTGCTCCCGAGTCTTGCATTGTTCTTTCTCCTATGTCTCTTGTTCATTTAAACTACGATCCTCAATCCCTTGAACTACTTTCAGGCTGGGAATTTGTTAGACTTTGTCACCTTATCTTTCTTCTACCCCTTTGTGCATGCATATACTGTTCTTCATGATATATGCTATTTTATGTATATTATATCAGACTATACTACTTTGTTATTATTATTTGTCTGCTTTTGCTTATCCTGTAAAGCGATCTGTCACCCCTTCAGGGTTGTTTGCCCGATATAAAACTCTAAATAAATAAATAGTAGTCCTGACACTTAAGGAAACTACTTTATGTGTGGATGTGCTCCTTGGTAACTCACAGTGTAGTCAGCCAATGGTTGAGGTGGACTGACCCACTCCTCTATGCATGCTAGAGTGGGTGGTAGAAAAATATGAATGACACAACAACAGCCTAATGGATGATGTCTGGTTGAAAACTCCCATAGCTATTTTATACACACACAATTGGTAACATCAGAAGGTCTTGGTATACACCCAACCTAAAAAAATCCAGTTGGTCTGGCCTTGGCAGCATGCCTTTTACCTTTGCTAATATTTATTATGCAATATTTTTCGAAATATTTAGTAAAAATAGATAGAGAAGGTTGAAATGATAGATGAACAGAAAGGCTTGCAAAGCCAGATAAATAATCAGCGAGTATAAATAGATAGTGTTGCACAGAAAGATCACTAGCAAGATAGGTTGATAGGTGTACAGGGGCATAGCTAGAAAAGATAGATAGATAGATAGATAGATAGATAGATAGATAGATAGATTGATAGATAGATAGATAGATAGATAGATAGATAGATAGATAGATAGATAGATAGATAGATAGATAGATAGATAGATAGACAGACAGATAGATAGATAGATAGATAGATAGATAGATAGATAGATAGATAGATAGATAGATAGATAGATAGATAGATAGATAGATAGATAGATAGATAGATAGATAGATAGATAGATAGATAGATAGATAGATAGATAGATAGATAGATAGATAGATAGATAGATGGATGGATGGATAGATGAATAGATGGATAGATAGACGCTTTGTCCAGACTCAAGAGAGCACCCAGTATAAGTCAAAATAACTCAATTTCAGGCCTAGAGTCACAAATAAATTATGCAAAATAGGAGGCAGAGAACTGTGGGTAGTTTCCAAATGTTGGTGGAGAGCAGCTCCTATATAGAGCACCTTGCAACACCAGCAACATGTTTCATCTCAAATGTCTGTTTTTCTAGCATTGTTTTTAAGCATATCTATACTACTATTATAAAGAGAGAAGTCTGTCCTTTGAGCCAGGTAAACTCAAAAAGTACACCACCAATCTAAACACCCAAGACATCTATGAAAACCTCAGGGCAAGCAGAAGGACATAGGTGATATAAAAATATACGTTATTTAAAACATTTACGAATAAAAATAAAGTAGTCATTAGAAAGTAGCGCCGGCCGCAATGTCTGCGTGATGACATCCGGAGCGAGGGAAGGAGCGGCTTACAGGAGCAACAGGAAGAGCGGAGGACATGAGCGCGGGGAGGAGCTGCGGAGGACAAGCGGAAAGGAGCGGCGAGAAGCGGAGGAGCAGTGGCAGCGCGGGGAGGAGTGGTGGATGAGGTAGTGGACAAGCGGTCAGGAGCGGCGAGAAGCGGAGGAGCAGTGGAGCGGTAAACACAACAGCGCAGGGAGGAGCGGCGGATGAGGTAACTCAAGCAGCCGTGGGTGCGCAGCAAGGGACGGGCAGGGGAAACAAAGCGCGGGCAGAAGCGGCCAGGACCTACAAAACGGCCGCTCTGCAGCGCCTCTCCTGCTGCGATGCTGCCCCCAGCCCCTTTCTGCCCCGGGCAAGGCCGGGGCGGGCTGCTAGTATATATATATATATATATATATATATATATATATATATATATATATATATATATATATATATATATATATATATATGTATATATATATATATATATATATATATATTGACTAAGCTGGAGTCCATACAATGGCAATACAATTGGTGTATTATCACGTTAGACATCGAGTCATTGTATACATGTATTCAACACACTAAGGGCATTGAGGCAATCAGACATTTTTTGGGACGTAAATCCTGTGCATAATACAGCCATAACAAAATGATATGTGATTTGGTGCAGTGGTGCCTCAACAATAACTATTTCTCGTTTGGTAAGGAGATATGGAGGCAGATACGCGGTGTTGCTATGGGATCCTGCTTCTCTCCCAGCTACGCGTGCTTGCACGTAGGGTTGTGGGAGGAGCAGGATCTCGTCAACGTCCCTGGTATCCAACATGTGAAGCATTGGATGAGATTCATCGATGATGTGTTCTGTGTATGGGAGGGCGACATAAATGGTGCTAAAATCTTTGTCGATGCTCTCAACACCAATTGTTTCAATCTATTTTTTACATCAAGCATTAGCACTTCTTCTGCTGAATTTCTAGGTGTCTGTATAAGTATCAACGGCGCAGTGATTGGCACTTCACTGCATCGAAAACCCACTGCAGGCAACAGTATTCTGCACGCCAGCAGTGGGCATCCCAGACACGTAATATCCAGTATCCCTTTGGGTGAGTTGTTGCGTTTAAAGAGAATCTGCAACACCCAGGAAAAATTTGAGGAAGGAGCAGTTGCCATGATGGCCAGACTACAAGCTAGGGGTTACAGTAAAAATTGCTTGTTTAATGCACTAGCAAAGAACAGAGAACGATCAAGAGTCTCTCTACTGGCACCTAAATTGCTTGATGACCAGTACAGACACTGTTAGATTGATAACAACTTACAGTAGACAACATCGCCAAATCAAATCCATTGTTAACAAACACTGGTCTATACTCAAGACAGATGGTGTTCTTCGTGACAGGACCGCTGATAAACCAGTGGTGACATTCAGACGGGCAGTCAGCATGCACAACAAGCTGGCTAAATCCAGCCCTGAACTGCCAAAAGGTAATGAGTGGTTTGGAGGTAAAGGTTTCCACAAATGCTTTTCCTGTCGAGCTTGCAAATATGGTCAAAACACCACCCACTATAGTACCCCATTTTCCAACATGGAATTACCCATTCATGGCAATTACAATTGCCACACTGAGTTCGCTGTTTACGTACTGACATGCACCTGTGGTCTGCGCTATGTGGGTAGTACTGGTGCCCAGGTGCATGTCAGGATATTGCAGCATCTACGTGCCATTGTCAATCATGACGGGGCATATCCAGTGGCGCGTCATTTTAACATCAGACATAACAGGGATCTGTCTTGTCTTACATACTATGTAATTGACGCCGTTGCCCCCCTCAGACGCGGTGGCGACCGCGATAAACTACTTCGCAGATTGGAAACGCGGTACATAATCAAGCTTGACAGCAAACAACCCAACGGGTTGAATGCGACTGAGGATTTGCACAATTTTCTGTAGATAGTCGTTTCAATCGCATCCATATCGTATTTAGGCCCTTATACCTCCATGTTGGAGGTTTCAGCAATGCTTTACTTGCACTGTAGATTGGGGTACACACAAATATTTCATATGACACACATTAAGATGAAAACAAAGAGTGTACTCCAGTATGATGACCTCCAGTCCTACTACCATTTTTAGATTGGTTGTTTTGGTTATCAAATAATGCGGTCTTTTAAATATTATTTGGTTATTCTTTGGGTGGTTAAATTACACTGTGTATATATAGGAGCACTTGTTAATCATTGTAATTACAATTTTTTGTTAGTAGGTCGTAATATTTATGAAGAACGAAATTTATAAATGCATACATTTTAATAAATATATAGGACTGTAGCTTATAGTCACGGTTAAACATGCAGGTGCATTTAGTGGCAATTCCTTTGTCGCATATGATCCAGCTGAGCTCTGGTCTAAGTTCCAACAACAGTGCGTCAGGCCTAGCATTTAAACTTGTCTACAATGTCATTACATGATCATTTAATTTTTTGGTCTATTGAACTATGTAGCTAACAAGGTTATGCACTATGCATGTAGGCATTTTATTTTAATTAATCATTGGATTATTTATCTGCATTCAAGCAGTTAAGATATAACAACAATGTCATTAATGTATTCATACAGTAATTTTCTGTGCATGTTCACAATGAGTGTATACTGTGGCAGAATCAACATTAGTGGTATCATTTTTATCGCTATGTACGTCAAATGCCTCTTCATGACATTGTCCGTTATCCCTGATTTCTTTTACATGTAAAATGAAGCGTTGTTGCTTTAAATCTGTGAAATCCGGGCCACGGGCTGGACTATGTGATGCACGTGTGGGAGGTGTGGCCCATAGGTGGGGTCAGAACCAACAACATAAAAGAAAACCAAAAAAACAAATGTGGTGTGTGAACAAGAGTACGCTAGTACTCGAAACGTTGCATTTTGAAGGCTTGTGAATAAAACAACCTGCCTGGATATCGTGGGGTCTGTCTCTTCTTTCGCCGCGCAAGTGGAGGTCTGAAGATTTCGGTGATATATATATACATAAGTAAGTAAGGTGTCCGTGTTGTCCTTCCTGGAGCTGGGGGAGTGCGGAGTGATATATATATATATATATATATCTTGCTCCACAGCCGAAAAACTACCAAACCAGCACACACAGTAGGTTAAATCTCTTCAGATTTATTGCGCGAAACGGACAAACACGTTTCAGCTTCTGCCTTCGTCAGTGTCATATATATATATATATATATATATATATATATATATATATAGCTAGAATTAAACAGATAGAATGACAGACGGCAATAGGATAACATAGGTAGGTAGAGTTGCAGTGATGAATAGATAGATAGATAGATAGATAGATAGATAGATAGATAGATAGATAGATAGATAGATAGATAGATAGACTGACATTTGGGCTGATAGACTGGCAGACAGATAGACAGGCAGATGGGGGTAGATAAACAGGTACACAGAGGTAGATAGACGGACAGAGCTAGACAGCCAGCCAGATAGACGGGTAGGCAGACAGATAGACAGTTAAGGGTGCAAATAAATAGATACATCAGGAATTTGGAATAAATGGCGCAGCTTCAATAAGTAATATAATAGTTAACTTACTACATAGGCATGGTATACAAGAGCACTGAGAGCAAACTAAACTAGAAAGACATAGAAGCAGGATATACAGAATACATTTGTTTAGAAGTAGAACAGTAGTCCTCATTTTAAATACATACTGGCATTTAATACAGGCAGGAGCAGCACGTGCAGGTAAGAGCTGTGGAGTGGTGGGGCGTTCTAGAGGGGCGACTCGACAGACGACAAAGACGAAAATGTTTTAAAATAATTCATTTTCCCTCATTGTCGCCTGTCGAGCCCCCACACTACCCTACAACTCTTACCTGCATACAGGAGTGCCGTTATAAATGCACTTCCTCGTATGCATGCTAAAACATTACTTTATAAAGAACAGTTTTAAATGGATACAATATTGTATCCAGTCGTAGCAGCAATCAGATAAATGCAGGTTATTCAAAAAGAAATTTACAAAAGCATTAGCAGGAGTTTGGAACTGATAAAGCTGCCATACTCTCTGTGCCTTAAAAGCTGGTAGAAAGTGCCCTGCTATCACAGAAGCCTCTGCTCACAAAGCCTGCAATAAATTAATAATGAAGTAAAACAAGCATTTGCAATGCAATCGGTCTCGCCTTTGGGACCTTATATGTATTTAGCTGTGCAGCACATTAGCCTGTGTGCTAAAACATCTACTGTTCTTTAACATGGAGGGAAAATAAGCACCAAACTGTAGAACGTGCCAGGTACAGGGAACACATGGAGAGAAATCGTGCCAATCAGCGGGAAATTGTATTGTCCAAAACTCTTTAATATAAAATCAGTCTCATCAGTGGTCCTATCACTGAAGTACAAGAGTTGAAAAAACTAATATTGTCTACGGTTGCTTGTTGAATACAAGTTTCTATGGCCTGGTATCTAGGGAATGCTAAAGTGCTTCTGGATATTTTAGGGACCTCTACTGGTCGTTTTCTATCAAGACAGTTAAATAGAGGCAGTTGAACAGAAAAAAAAGTCCCTAAGCAGAGGCAGAAGCAGACAGGTCCTAGGGCTGATCTCCAGATCCCACAAAGTACATACAACAGATCTTCCAGACAGCCCAAGTGCTGTCTAGGCTCAACCTAAAAAACAAGCATTGGCATAGCCAATAGGTCTCGCTATTGGGGCCCTATAAGTGTTTAGCTATAGATATTGGCTTCGCTAATGTTTTTGAGGAATATTGTAGGGCAGAATGGGTGCTGTGCAGCATGTTGTTCGCATTAGTCCACTGGCATATTGTTGCCCTACCAATGTACCACTACTAGTGGTAGAATTAGGGCCCTAATCCAAGAGCAGATGATCGTGTGTTCCTGGGTCCCAAAAGTACAAGTGAACAATACTGATGTCAACGCATGTGTTAAAGACACTCAAAAGCTGACAGCCCAAGTTGGTTGTGCCGTAAAATGTATACTGATCCTTAATTGGGATCAAGTTTATTTTAGTTCTTAGTTACCATACTTGAAAAAGACAATATGTATTAGCAAAGATGCTCAATCGACAAGAAATTACATTCAGCGCTGCATCTGCACGGTTCCGGTCTAGTGTCCACCCATCCAGTGACACCCGTCCTAATTCCACATGCACAAAAATGAACTGAACGTAAATAGGCAATTTGGGTGACCTGCCCTCTAGATACGAGTAGAGCCCCTGTATTTTGCTACCAAGTTCTCAGGTAAACTGTCAAATAATGTAATAGTTGTAGAAATAATGATAATAAAAAGGATGATAGGTCAATTATTCATTATGTTTCAAGAGCAGAAGTAAAGTACATCTACTTCCCGTAAAATTAGGAAATCATCCATTTAATGACAGGTAGAGGCCATTATTAAAGTTAATATAATATAGGAATAAGGTTTGGAAAATACACATTGGCAGTAACAAGTAAGGGCTACATATAAATTATAGTTTTAGCATACACAGTGATGTATTGCAATAATGAGAAATAGATGCCATTAGTAAAGTTAAACCATACCCGTTATTACAACGTGTAGGAATAAAGATAAAAAAAGGAAAAAAAGAACGCTTGCAACAAATATAAGGGACTATACACATATTTGTAAACCGATTGTAAAAACAAGAAGGATAAATACATTTGTTTTTTTATTGAAGCATGTAACACGTGATAGCGTGTAACCAAGGCTTTCACGAGTATAAAAGTATAATTCTGTTTCACTCGATTGAACAGCAGACACTGGTCAGTCAGATGGAAACAACAGCACCCGCAATAAGTGTGATGTTGAGTGCCTGGAACCGCTTTTCTTTAGCGGTTTTATTTATTTTTAAGCTTCAATTAACCCAAAGATCACGGGTATATTTATACGGAGACCATATAGAGACTGGCTCAGTGTCTATTATTGGGAGTTTCTTCTTGTTAAAACAATATGTATACTTAAAATAGGGAGACTTTGTTTGTTCCATAACAAGGGGCAAATGTGCTCAGTAAATTTAGATCCCACATTTAAATAAAGAAAACATGTGATCTTCCTTTGGTTATAGATTAGGAGACATGAAACCAATATAAATAGAAGGAGTAACCTGGTTGTTTAAAATGTATAATCTTCGACTGCATGATAAATCTTATACAGAAAAGGTGTGGTTAATAGGGGTTACTTAACTAGATAACCACAAAGAAACCACATTCACAAAAAGTAATTTGTTATAAATTGTGAAAGTTCAAAACTAGGTGTGTAACTTTGTAATAAAACCCTGTGTGGACATTGTTTGTTACCTTCAGATTACAAAAGGGTGCCACCATCAATTTACCTACCAAATGTGTTTTTAAGGAGTCGTAATTCATCAACCACGAAAAATGTAAATACGTGGTAAAAGGATTTTAAACAAAAGGTGAGAAATACAACCTTCTGAATGTAGGGCATGTCCATAAAATCAAAAAGAGAAAATAGTTAACACAAACAACGGGAGGGGGTGGAAAGAAAATTAATATGGAAAACGGGATTGTGTGTGTTGCAGTTTGCATATCTATTTGGAGAACATGGACAAAGGGAGGGGCGGGAGGATGGAGAACGCAGACAATGGGATGGGGTGGGAACACAGGGAACGCAGACAACGAGAGGGGGCGGGAGAATGGAGAACACGGACAACGGGAGGGGGCAGGAACAAAGTAAAGCACAACAGAAAACTAAAGAAAGAGGACACGTACCGTGTAACAACCAAGTAAAGGGGCCAGTAGCCATGGGAGGGTAGAATGAACACATGGCCTTACTAAGGAGGGACTAACAAGCCTATTAAGGAGTCAGATACCAGCATTTATGAAGGGAAAAGACACAAGCCAATGAAAAATGTGGGCGGGGCTTCTCCTCCGTACTCTACCTATAACAGATCGCCAGAGCAGCACTTGCTCAAGCTCGACCTAAAAACAGAAACAGTGGCACTGAAAGGAACTATGGATGTTTTCGTTGTGAAAGACCAAAATGCAGTCACTAAAGTGAAGTTAGCCAGGGGCTAAAGGAGGCTGAGCCACTACCCCATGGTGTATGCTGTAGTGGGCAGAAGTAAAACTTGAATGACACCAAAACAGACTAATGGATAAAGAGAATTGGAAGAAACCCCCTTTAAGTATGTTATTAATATAATCTTGGCAAAATCCTGGCTAACGCGAGACCTAAAAAGCCAAGGGTACTCTCATGGACAGTGAAAATATGAAATACATCATAAGGCTGCACAGTGTTTCAGATATATTCGTCTTCACAAGGCAATCAGTAGAAAATATCGACAGAGTGAAAAAATTATGCAATAGATAATTAGAAATGCTTTTTGACACGGTACGGACTTTTGATGAGACAGCATGAGAGTATTTGAGGTCCCGAATACATAATAGCAATATAATAGATAGATGTGAAGCAAGTGCTGTTTGGAATCATTTATTTAAACAGTTGCGCTAGTTATCAATTATATCATTGACCTAATATGACCCAAAACGGAAAACTCGAACCCTGAATAATTATGTTTATATTTAATCTTCATGCACAGCGAGAAAGTGGCTTGATATATAAAAAAAAGTGTATGGTGAACATTTTTTTTTTTAAATAAGCAGGACTTTCCTTATCCGTTTGTCAATAATCTGTGAGCGGAAGTGAAAGAAATTATTCCATTGTTAGCAAAGAATTGCTAAGCAATACAACAGAAACAAATATGAGAACGGAATTAACAAAGGAAGTTTCAAAGCTCCCTTGAAAGGTAGGGGAATGGCTTTGCTCGTGATTACTGTGAAAATCATAGCAGAGTGACAGACAAAGACGTCATTTGCGGTGAGGTTCCCATTTGTTTGAATAGATCCAATTTAAGTGACATTATAATGCCAGGATTGTCAACATGCTATTCTTCTCTTATATAACTATGGTCTTCAATGGAGCTGTGGATGGAAACGCTCACTCTAATTGAGCGTACAGAGAGCTCCCTTGCACTAAAAATATGAATGAACTTTGGTAGCGGGATATATTCAGATTGTATGGGGAACTCAAAGAAATGTATTTAGAAGCAGATGCACTGCTCGCAATTACTGACAATACCTTGGGGGCCTGACTTAGAGAAGGGCCGTAATTAGAGACGGACAGAAGATCTGCCAGTGATTGGCAGGTGGCTGATACGGTCATGTATGTACCCTATTTGTTCCACCTCAGCTGAAGAGCGCCATTCTGGTACAGAATTCTCCGGCTCTGCTAAGGTCCAGATGTGATGGGTCGATTAGCTGCCACCATGACTCACTGGGTGCCAACTGGACTTCAAAAGATATGGTGGGGGACTTTCATGAAGGGTAAATATAATGTTTCTAAGCTCTGGAGACACCCATTACCATATGTAGAAAAAAGGAT
The DNA here is from genome assembly GCF_964261635.1 of Lissotriton helveticus. NCBI lineage: Eukaryota > Metazoa > Chordata > Amphibia > Caudata > Salamandridae > Lissotriton > Lissotriton helveticus. The sequence goes on from NC_136068.1 coordinate 1,230,213,225, forward strand.
AAGTGGGCACTATCAATGGATCTCGAAACTTACGCTACACTCTCCGTTTCCATAGTTGGTGGCAGACATTCTGACAGCAGTGTTAGGCTGTGCAGGATGTCGATGTCAGAGGTTTTCGCTACAAAATACTCATCCTCGGCCCTGTTGGTAAATCCTTCAAATTGTCAGATGGAACATGTACATAATCCCTTTGCACTAAAAGAAACATTACATAACAGTTCTGTACATATTATTAAAATAATAAACTAGTTGATGTCAGAAATAAATTGTGTATATTAATTGCAAGGAGCACTTTGTGTACAAAATGAATGTATCATGTGGTCACATTATTTTCAATAAAGAGAAGACAAATGATATACACCCAATAATGGGGAATATTCTCAAGGACTTATACCCGAGTTATTGGCACTTCATCACAGCCAAAGTGGCAATAAATGTATCGCCCCATTTACCAGCTGGTGCTAACAGTCCATATCACCAGTTTACTTGCGATAGCAGCCGCCAAAAACATCGCGACAAATGACCCTGGCAACTAACACTAATTATATGCAGAGTAGGCGTTCCCGTGTAAAAAGCCGCAACAACACCACTCCACAACATTCTCAACGACCAGCCAGATCGGCAATAAGATCGCAAAACAGGCGATAAGGCGCGTTAGCAGCAGGGATATAACACCTGCTCTTACCTGGTGTAAAGTCGGATGACAACCTGCACCATAAAAGGGAGCCCAGCCCAGAGCCACACCAGAAGAACAACAGATGCCATGGAGATACTGATCATGTAGCTCGGAGCCCCAAGAGGGCCACAACATCCACCACCACCACACCCAGGCCCGCCACCCCCCCAGACCTCCCCCGCACTCCCCTCCCGGACTACCACAGAGGAAGGGCAGACAAAGACAGCGGACCTTCCAAAAATGCGCCAGCCTCACAGACCCAACACCAGAGGATGTAATTGCCTACTACAGGCTCAAAAGGACAACCATCCTCCGCATCCTGCACATCATAGCCCACAGGCTGACAGTATCAACACAGCGGAAAACCGACATCCCTCCGCAGACAAAGCAGCTGGCTGTGCTGCACCTGTTGGCCTCTGGTACCTTCCAACCAACAATTGCCAGAGTCGGAGGAGTCTCACAGCCAACCCTATCAAAGTTCCTCACAACTGTCTTGGATGCCATCATCAGCTTGGTACCCCAGCACCTTCACTTATCCCACACTGCGCAGGAACGGCTGGAGACCAAGCAAGGCTTCTATGCCATAGCGGCTTCCCGCACGTGTTGGGGGCAATTGACAGCACTCATGTCCTACTCGTGCCCCCTGCCGGCACTGCAGACAATTACCGCAACAGAAAGCACACGCATTCCATCAATGTGCAGGCAATAGTGGACCTCCGGGGACTCTTCACCAATGTCGTCGCCAACTACCCAGTCAGTGTGCCTGATTCCTACACCTTCCAACAGTCCATCATCAACCGGCGCTTCCAGGATGGCACCTACGGAAATGCTCTGCTTGTTGGTAATTACCAAATGAACACACCGCACACCCCAACTCCACAATCATGCAACTCACAACTCTGGTATTGCACATGTTACAAACTCACATACAACATGCCAAACAACATGCCGAGCCACTATACAGGACAGCACAACTTACTGTGGTAACCTGGGCTAGCCATGTACATGAGCCATCAACGGCATGGCACCTCAGCCACACAATAGCAGATTGTGGGAAGAGGTGGGGACCAGGCATGTGTGAAGGAGGCAAGTGACCCATGAATGACAATGTACACAATGCCAAGTGTGGCAAGGATGTGATGGACAGACCGCGGTATGCAGAACACAGACATGTCCATGTCGACATACACTGCTGGTGTTTGGAGTGTAGTGGACAGTGGATGCAACCATGTTACCTCAGCCAGTGGGAAGATCGCGGGAATGTCGTTTGTTACTTACTCCCCTGTAAGTGTGAGCGGAGGGGGCTAGCCCGGCGTATGCCAGGCCAGTGTAGGGGTGTGAATAAAAAGCATGTAGCTCTGGGAGTGGTTCTCTTCTGGAATGGCCAACGTGTCTGCCAGGGCGGCGCCTCTCGCCACAAGGCCAACGGCATGTGCGTGGTGCCTGCGGCCGGTGGGCCCTGAACCCGTTTTACCTGCCCCTGCGCACCCAGGCCTCACTGCTCATCTGCCGACACCGGTGTGTGTTAAAGAGGGCCCACCACGTGCCGGTGCAAGCTCCAAGCCTGAGGCCCACGACCTTGGCAGCCTCCTCAGACCATCTCTGGCCTCTGCGACACAGGCCCCCAGCACTCCTTACTCGTTGACATACTCCACCGCTGCCTCCGGCCTACACTATGGTCAAGTAGGTCACACATTTGGAACTGAGTCTTGATATCCTGATGGCCGAGTTCATACGTTAATGGGACGTTTGATATCACTGTACTCCCTTCCATGTGGTGCCTCCAACTCTGTGCATAGCATCCCAACCGTACGTGTCTATAGTCCCTTGCTGACTACTGTCTTCAGCCCACATTGCGGTCCAGTAGGTCACACATTTGGAACTGAGTCTTGATTTCTCAATGGCAGAGTTCATATCATTGCACACAAGGAGAGATGTAAGAGGAAGATGCGTTTCAGTCCGGAGGAAGAAAGGATCATTGTCACAGAGGCGATCGAACACTACCAACAGCTGCTCTGCTGTCACTAACTCTGTGCATCGCAAGTCAACGACAAATGGCTGTGGGCCCCTGCTGACCGTTGCCTCCAGCCTACACCCGGGTTGAGTAGGTCACACATTTGAAACTGAGTCTTGATTTACTTATGGCAGGGTTTATATCATTGTACAGGCCTCATCGCAGACTGCATACACTGTCAGCTTCGGTGGCACTAAGTCTGTTCCCCGAAATTCATGGACACTCACTGGTTGAACTTTGGTGACATCTGAGTATATGGTCTGGTGGTTGTCTTCATCCTCATGTAGCTGATACTGAATTGGTGGTAAAAATGAGTCTGTAGCACTCATCTCCTTCATATTGCCTGTTTCTGCTTGGTTCTGCCCTCTACATCATGCCCTGGAAGAACACCTTCCACTGTCCCCCGCAACACTCTGCGACATTCACCTCGGACATTGACGAGGACCCGCTCAGATCGCGTGGCCCTACTGCAGTGCATCACAAGTCACAGTCCTGTGGCAGTGTGCCTGTACCAGCCGCAGTGCATCCAGGGCCACTAACTCTATGCAGCTCAAGTAATGGACCCTTGCTGTTTGAACTTTGAACTTCTTATTGTCTGATCACTGTTGTAGTTGTTGCCAGCACCAAGTAGCCCCTGAGGGGTGGCCTACACTCACCCCACACCCATCCAGCACAGGCATCACTGGACAGTGAACCTGGCAGGGGCCGGGCGCACGTGCCCTTAGCCAGTCCCACAAACTATCTAAGTTTGTCCGTGTGGTCAGTATATATATGCATGAGGGTCCCGAGCCCTACCACATTACATTGTGCTGTGTACAGTGGACTCAACCATGTCACCTCAGACAGTGGGGTAGACCTGGGCCATGAAGCTGTGTCGTAACAGACCTGTGAGCATAAGCGGAGTGGACTTGCGTACGACAGTCCAGCGCAGGGGTGTGGTTAATCATCCTGTGGCTCTGGGTGTAGATAAGTGTTGGCCTTGCCAAGGAGGTAACTAATGCGTGTGTCTCTGTTGTAGTGTAAGCACCACCTGTCCTGCAATGGACAATGTTGCAATGTAGCATGCCCCCGGAATGCGGGCTCGGCCAAAGGGGTAAATGAGGGAGCGCAAGTCCACTCGGTGTCCGGGATCATACATGCCAATTGTGTGTGTCGCTATTACCGCAGCATAAGCCAAAGGTCTACCCTTAACTACACGACAAGTGCAGCCAGCCATGAACTTCACATCTGTGTCCGCCCTATCCTTACCATAGGCCTACACATACGTCACCATCCACCTTCAGCACACAACATCACTGTGTCATCAGGCTTTTAGACATGCGCAGACAGGCATGACAATGGTGTACTGTCGGGGTGCAAGTGATGCAACCGCGCTACCCCCACTAGTAAATAGGCCCGAAAGGATGGAGGAGCAGCAATGAGGTTAAGTAATACACATTGATTCCGCTCATTTGCTACAAGCATTACATGTCAAACAGGAATCACTAAGTCACACATATCACACACCAGTGAAACAGTGAGCCTGCCAACACGTCATGCATAACCAACTATTGACTCATGTCTCTCTGCACTGTCACAGGTTATCAAGGATATGCACTCTGCACTTGGATGATGACACCGCTCTGAGCCCGAACACACAGGCCCAGAGGCAGTACAATGCAGCCCACAAACGCACCAGGGGCATCGTGGAACGCACATTTTGCGTGTTGAAGTCACGTTTCAGGTGCCTGGACATCAAAGGTGGAAGGCTCCTGTACAGCCCAGACATCGTGTGCAAGATGATCGTTGCATGTTGTGTGTTGCACAACATATGTGTACGCGCCAATGCCCCATGGATACAAGTGCCAGATGCACCGGACGATGATGAGGAAGATGAGGCAGGTGGACCACACACCACTGCAGCTGCAACAGGAATATCCTGTAGGAACACCATCATTGACAATTTCTTCACATAAGCATGTCAAATTGTGAGAGTCCTTAGCAATCATGGGACAGTACAAAATGACCACCGGCACAGCATGTGCACATAAATGCATTCCAAGACATATTCCCCCAGTGCATGTCACTCATCTGTACAAGCACACCACTCAGACAGGTGTAAGTGCAACATGTAGTACTACCAATTTCATGATTTTATAACGGATGGTGGGTGTGCCACCTCTGTACAGAGAGGCTGTTTAAGGTGTCATGTATTCAAAATGCCAGTTCTGTGTGTCACATATAGTACGGAATCCCACACATCTGCGTTTCACATGTGTCCCACATCATTACATATAGGCTGTCATTTGTGACCTACAAGTGACAACAGGGCTTATTTTGGGGTCAAATTTGTAACACCATGATGCAGAGATGCACCCTTTGACTCAAGTCCCACAACATGAGCAATAAGTACGTAAGGGGGAGTCACTGCCCCTACATTCGTCCATGCTTTCATACTTGATTGATCATAGACATGTCACGTCTGTGAGCAGGAGGTGTTGGTTGTCCCTCTGAAATGTGATGGGGAGATGCAGTTTCACAGTGTGTTCCATGTATGTTTACGCATTGGCGCAATTTACATACAGACTGCATGTCGATCGTACATTGTGACTGTTTGTGAGGAGATGCCTACTTGTTACGGGACAATGGACATTTGTTCTACATTACGGATGTGAGGTTGTACTCCTACTTTGTCATCTCACTGGTTTTTCTCTGCTTTTATGGTGCATTTTCCCGCAGGACATGTGGGAATTGCAGGCCTGTCGCTGGTTATTGCTGATTTTTGTATTGCGGTTTGGGACATCGCCTCTTTTTTCGCGTTCGTGTTTCACATTTTTTAGGCGTGCATTTATTTTAACACAGTTATTTGACACGTTATCATGAGACTATTGCATGATGCCGCTGTGTTGTGAATTCCACGTTAACACAGCGTTATTTTCCCGCGATGGACTGCGATGTTGAAAGTTACGTTTAGCTAATTTTGCGATAATTAACACATTCTTGAGAATATCCCCCTCTGAGTATAATGTGCAGAGCTACTTAGGACTCATAATTGCAGAGCCCAGGTGCTAGTTACAAGAGACTGGCCATCATGGTCACTCTGGTAGTCCTGGGTACAGGTTGCAATAATCAAGAGGGCATCAAGTTAGCACAGCAGGCAGCAGTCATTCAGCGCTGCAGTGCAGCAGAGTGGCAGCTCTTTCAGCAGCACAGAAGTCCTTCTGCGACCTCTGACCTTTCTGGGTAGGTCGCCCCCCACTGCAGCCCCGCCAGCGCCCTGCATCTTGTTTTTTGCTGCCCATCCTTGTGCGCAGCTTTTCCTTGCCCCCCTCGTGCCCACTGCTCATTTCCCGCCGCTGCTGCCCCTTTGGCCCCGTCCCCCCGTCCCCCCCACGCCCATTCGCTTCCCCTGCCTCCCGCCTCCCAGCTGCTCCTCTCTCCCAGCTCCCCTTAAAATGGTGGCAGCTGCAGGGCCGCACAGTGGGCGCGCCGCTGGCGTGCCGAAGGCAAGCCTGTCTGCGCCCGTCCGCGCCTAGACCGCGCCCAACGCCAGAACCCCTGGACCCTGCGCAACACCAGACTCCACTACGACGCCAGCAGCCTCCACGGACTCAACGCTGGCTGAAACCACACCTGCTTCCAGGCCACCCCGAAACGGACCCACAGACCCTTCTCCTGCCGCACCTGCAGCTTCACCTGTGACAGAACCACCAAACCTCCAAGGACTGGACCCAACCACCTCCGCTGCATACTCCTCAACACCTGCTCCGCACGCAAAAATGGCGTCTAGCTCTGGGACCTGCTCGACGCATCTGCCCCAGACGTGTCCTTCCTGACCAAGACCTGGTGGAACAACTCCTCAGCGCCCGACATCGCCGTAGCCATCCCGGACGGCTACAAGATCACCCGCAGGCATTGCGCCAACGGAACTGGAGGAGGAATAGCCTTCCTCCACAAGTCTACCCTCAGGGTCGCCACCCACGCAGACAACACCCTCAACACCACCGAACACTTGCACTTCCGGATCCACACCGACCCCAACACCACCCTCAGAGGAACACTCATCTACAGACCCCCCGGACCCTGGGCTCAGTTCAGCGACTCCATCACTGACCTTGCCAGCACCCACGTACTCGCCTCCATGGACTACATCCTCCTCAAGGACCTGAACTTCCCCCTCGAGAACAACAACGACGCCAACCCCGCCACCCTGATCGACAACCTCACCAACCTCAGTCTCAAACAACTCGTCACCGCGCCCACCCACGCCGCCAGCCACACGCTGGACCCCATCTTCTCCACAGGCACCCACGTTGCCTTCGACCACACCACCGAACCCCACTGGACCGACCACCGCTGCATTCATTCCACCTTCAAGAAACCAACTATGCACCCCCGTACTCAACAGCTGCCTCGCTGATGCTGGAACAAAGTCACGAAGACTGGCTGACCACCACCCTCACCCAGAACCCACACACCAACCCAGACGCCGCAGCCGGCAACCTCAAACAGTGGATAGAAGACTGCGCCAACACCCTCGACCCACTCAAGAAACCCTCCAACAGCCACGCCAGCAAGAGAGCCTCCTGGTTCACAGTCGAGCACCAGACCTCCAAACGCGCATGCCGGAAACTGGAGAAAATATGGCTCCACGAACGCACACCGAACAGCCACGCAGACCACAAGGGCACCACCCGCAGACATCACCACCTCATCAGATCAGCCAAGTGATCCTCCTTCAAAGACCGTTTAGACAACAATGCACATGACAGCAAAGAGCTCTTCAGCATCATAAAAGAACTCTCAAACCCCAGCGCCAACGACATCCCGCCCTCACAAGAACTGTGCGACTCACTAGCCATCTTCTTCCACTGCAAGATCGCTGACATCCACGACAGCTTCAAAACCACAACTGCCCTGACTACGCCAGACTTCTCCTCCCCTGTGATTACCACCAGCAACATCCGCCTGACCTCCTGGTCCAACGTCAACGATGACGAGACACGCAAGGTCATGAACTCCATCCCCTCAGGATCTCCGTCAGACCCGTGCCCACACCACATATTCAACAAACCAGACGCAGCCATCGCACCCCAACTACGGAAGGACATCAACATCTCCTTCGAAACAGCAACATTCCCGGAAAGCTGGAAGCGCGCCAGAATCAAGGCCCTCCTCAAGAAGGCCAAGGCGGACCCCAGGGACCTCAAAAACTTCTGGCCCATCTCCCTGCTCCTGTTTCCGGCAAAGGTCATTGAGAAAATCGTCAACAGGCAATTGACCCGCCACCTGGAAGACAAAAACATCCTGGACCCGTCCCAGTCCGGATTCAGACAAAACAACAGCTCCAAGACAGCCCTCATCGCCGCCACAGACGACATCAGGCGCCAACTAGATAACGGCGAAACATCGGCCCTCATCCTCCTGGACTTGTCGGCTGCCTTCGACACGGTCTGCCATCGCACTCTAAAAACACGCCTCCTAGAAGCCGGAATCCAAGAGAAGGCCCTTGACTGGACCACGTCCTTCCTCTCCGGCAGAACCCAGAGCATCCGCCTCCACCCTTCCGATCCAAAGCCACCGACATCATCTGCGGCATCCCCTAGGGCTCATCCCTCAGCCCGACGCTGTTCAACAACTACATGGCCCCCCTCGCACAAGTGGCCCGCCAGCACGACCTCAAAAGCATCTCCTACGCAGACGACACCCAGCTAATCCTCTCCCTCACCAACTGGTGCTATGTAAAGCGCTCTGATAACTGATTCGGTTCGGTTATAGTTCGCGCTATATAAAACTCTGCAAAAAAAAAAAAAAAAAAAAAAAGGACCCACACACACTGCCAATACCAACCTCCACGAGGGAATTAAAGCCATCACCGACTGGATGAGGAGCAACAGCCTGAAGCTGAACTCGGACAAGACGGAGGTAGTCATCCTTGGACCCACCCCCTCAGCCTGGGACGACTCCTGGTGGCCGATCACACTGGGAGCAGCACCAACACCCACTTCCCATGCACGCAACCTAGGATTCATCCTCGACTCCTCCCTCTCCATGGCCAAGACGGTCAACGCCGTGTCCTCCTCCTGCTACAACACCCTCCGCATGCTCCGCAGGATCTACAAGTGGATCCCGACCGAAACAAGAAGAACGGTGACACAGGCCCTCAGCAGCAGCAGACTGGACTACGGCAACGCACTCTACGCAGGAATCCCAGCCAAACATCTACGATGACTACAACGCATCCAAAACGCCTCCGCCCGACTGATCGTCAACATCCCCCGCCGTAGCCACATCACCCCCACCTAAGAGACCTACACTGGCTCCCCGTCGACAAGAGGATCACCTTCAAGCTCCTCACCCACGCACACAAAGCACTCCACAACGCAGGACCAACCTACCTTAACAGCAGACTCAGCTTCTACACCCCCACCCGCCAGCTCCGCTCCACCAGCCTCGCCGCTGTCCCCCGCATCCAACGAATGACCTCTGGTGGCAGATCCTTCTCCTACCTCGCAGCCAAGACCTGGAACACCCTCCCTACCCACATTTGGCAGACCCGGACCTACTCGCCTTCATAAGACTCCTCAAGACCTAGTTCTTCGAGCAGTAGCTCTGGTGGCAGATCCTTCTCCTACCTCGCAGCCAAGACCTGGAACACCCTCCCTACCCACATTTGGCAGACCCGGACCTACTCGCCTTCATAAGACTCCTCAAGACCTAGTTCTTCGAGCAGTAGCTCTGGTGGCAGATCCTTCTCCTACCTCGCAGCCAAGACCTGGAACACCCTCCCTACCCGCATTTGGCAGACCCAGAACTACTTGCCTTTAGAAGACTCCTCAAGACCTGACTCTTCGAGCAGTAGCTCCACCCCCCCTCCCCCCCCTCAGGGCCTTGAGACCCTCACGGGTAAGTAGCGCGAACTACAAGTATATTGATTGATTGATTGATTGATTCTTCCTGGCAGAATCGCAAATAAGGAATGTGTAGGAATCGCAATTTATTTAGCAATTCCTACATGAATCCCGTTTTGCAAGTCCTTAATAGCGATTCCTTATGAATCGCTATTAAAGACTCGAAAAACGGCCCTTTCATGAATCTGGCAGATAGGGCCATATGTATCAACAAACCCTTTTGCGATCCCTAAATAGCGATTTTTAAGGAATCGCTATTTAGGAATCGCAAAATGGTATGTATGAAGAAAATCGCTATTTTTTAGCGATTCCTTATTCTTTCTTATTTGCGAATTCGCATTTTGCGAATTCGCAATTAAGGAATAATTTCCAATGCATTCCTATGGGCCAGGAGGCCTATAGGAATGATTGCGAAATAAATCTCAAATTGCGAATTCACAATTTGCTAATCGCAGTTTGAGAATTATTTCAAGGGTGCAGGGGTGTCTCAAAGACACCCTGCTGCACCCCTTAAATGTACATGTGTGTGCATATGGCGCACATACATGCCCTATGGGCATGTGTGTGCATCACATGCCACCTTAAAAAATGCCAAATTGTGCATTTTTTGAAGAATTCGCAAGTTACCATCAACTACAAGTTGGTGGTAAATTGCGAATTCTTAACCAGAATTCGCAACCCAAAAAAGCTTCATACATAGCATTTAAGGAATCACAAAAGTGCGATTCCTTAAATGCTATGGCAAAATAAGGAATCGCAAATATTTGCGATTCCTTATTTTGGGAATGTTTCATACATCCCAAAACATGCAAAAAGGCCTTTGCGATTCGCAAAAGGCTTGATACATATGGCCCCAAGTCGAAATGGCAATTTAAAATTGCACACACAGGCTGCAACGGCAGGCCTGAGGCATGTTTAAACGGCTACTTAAGTGTGTTTACACAATAAGTGCTGCAGGCCCACTAGTAACATTTAATTTGCAGGTCCTGGGTACATATAGTCCCACTTTGCTAGGGATTTATGAGTAAACTAAATATGCCGATTGGGATGAAGGCAATATTACCATGTCTTAAGGAGTGAGCGCACACACTTTAGTACTGGTTAGCAGTGGTAAAGGGCACAGAGTCCTAGGCCCACAAAAATGAAATCAGAAAAATATGGAGGAGTAAGGCAAAATGTTTGGGGGAAGACCACCCTAAGGTGACATATGTAACAACATGTGATGATGACCTATCATTTCCCCAATCCAGAACAGAGGCCAAAAATACAGAAGCCCAACATGAAGAAAACCATGAGAAACTCATTTGCAGATTAAGTTTCTTACATAACCCTCTTCAAAAAAAAGAATATTCAACAAAGAATAACAAACCCCACTCAAGCGTTCTTGGGGTAATAAGAACAAGAACCTGGATGGTGCATCTAATTTCGCATGGCTTGTGCTAGATTAATTTATGTGAACATGTCGTCTAAAAAGAAGTATCCTTTAGTGCCAGGGCTGGTGAGTAAATACTTTACTTAGCTAATGCTTACCATTCCTTCTCCTTGTTTTTTAAATCGTCTTGGTGTGTTTAAACAATGCTTTCGGGTTACAGCATTTCAAAGTTAATAGTACCTTTTGTCTGTCCTACCTAGTAAGACTCATATTAAATAGCTCTTAAACCCTAGTGTGGTTTTCTTTGTGATTTATTTTTTTACTTTGAGTATTTTCCCTATTTTTTACAGAAACCACATGAACCTATAAATTCTTTCTAAACTCTTTTTTTGTTTAACACGTTGCACACAAAGCCACAATCACTTTCTCAGCAAAGTGTCCTATTGCCCAGGGTAAGCTAGTCAAGGTGAGACAGGACTGCTTGCCTTATTAAAAGCTATTTATATTTTCGTGGAATCGTCTGCCTGGCCAGTGTGGAAATTCAGCCAAAGCGCGCACCAACAACTGTGGCTTCTTTTCCAGTAGACTGACTCTGGATGCTCTAATAGTGTGCCTCTAGGCTTATCTCTTTTTTTACAGCAAAAAAGACGGAGATACCCACGCTTTAACAACAAACGTTTTCAACGTGGCTTCAGCCTCAGGCCGTATTATGCAAAAATACACAAGAGAGCATTTTTGCTATTCGATCATTCTTAAGTGTTTTTTTAACTTTCCCTCGCTTTACTTTTTGGTTCTTTTATAGTTGCAGAATCAAGTGCTTGCTCAAGGTTTCTGGTTTCTATTTTATTTATATCCTTTTGCATTAGCTCATGATCTGGGGTGACGCTCTTAATGCTCCTGTTGGACTTGGCCCTTTTTGCAGGGTCATCCCTAAACATTTTGCCTTCCTCCTAGTTTTTTCTAACATGGTGTTGGTGGTTTTAGGACTCTGGGCACTTTAGCACTGGTTAGCAGTGCAGAGTGAGTGTGTTCTCTGCCCTCCATAGGCTAACATTGGGAACTCCCCCCTTATGGGATAACGCCTAAATAAAACAAAATAAGTATGGCATGTTTGGTGTGTGTGGAATGGAAATGATAAATGCTGTGCAATGGTGGGTGCAGATTTATTTTTTACTATTTTGGGAATGCCACTTTTAGAAGTTGGTATTTCTCTGTGCCTGCCTGCATGTCTGTTTCTAGAAGTGACCGGGGCTGGTGAGGAGTGGGTGTCTCCAGGGAGGCAGGGTAAGGTTGAGTGGGAGGTTTGCAACTGGAGTAGTGGGTGAAGAAGTCCCCTGTCTCTGAATAGGTCTATGCTTGCCCTGTGCAATGCTAGCTCGACCCTGACTAACAACCCTCATAGTGCCAGTTGGGACTGGAACTTCCAAGACCCTTCCAGAAACCCCTACTCCTACACCCTTCCAGAAGCTTCTGCCCCCTTCTAGACCCAGGGCAGAGAGGTGTATAAATACAGGGGCAGTGACCCCAGGTGGTTGTTGTGCTTGTGCTGACTTGGAGGGGACACTCTGCCAGGAGGAACCGCATTGGGGCCCTGAGTGCTGGCCCCTGTGCCCAACTTTGCCCCTCTGTCTTCTACAGGATCTGGAAGAGACTCTGCAGGAGTAAAGGCTGCTGTACTGGAAGGATTGCCTCTTTGCTGTGCTTTACTGTTCCAAGGAACTGCAGCCCTGCCTAGTGTTCTGTCCCCCGGGCTGCTGACCCTGCCCAGCCTTGCCTCTACCTCTTGGACCTAGCGTTTTGTGAGCGCTACAACTCGATTCTACACTCTGGGATTGTTGCCCAACTCTGCCTGCTTTCCAGCGCATGGTGAGTGCTATATTTTAATCTTTCCAAAAAGGAAGGAGCGTGGATCCTGCAGCGCTGTGCTGCTGACGTGCTGTGAGGGAATCTGGGCGTGTGGGATTCCCCCCTGCACTCCCGAGATCAGCGGGAGGCCACCCCGCATTATGCAGCTCTTTCGCGGCTGCCATGCACTGCATTTATGCCTTTAAATACAGCGGGTGCCCACCCCGCATATGGACGCTCTTAAACTAAAGCGGGAGCCCACCCCACGTTTGTGCCAATTCTGGATGCCTTAAACTAGCGGGAGCCCACTTGGCACTTTTAAATCCCCCAGAATCACTGCCGCAACCCGAGCCAAGAACAAGAAGAGAGCCGCGCAGTGGCTCGTGGTGACCCGGGAGCCTAAGCCTGGTTGTGGGTGGGGCCAGCCGTTGTCCGGAAGAAGCCCTAGGAGAGGAGTGAAGAGCGCGGCGTGGTGAATGGGACCTCCCAGTGTGGAGAGGGGAGAGCCCCACGTATTGCTGCACCCACCTTAGAGTTCCAGTGGAAGTCCCAGGTCCCAGGAGGGGAGTCGGGTGAATTCGGAAGACTCCTCAGAGATCCCTTTCTCAGCGGAGGTAGCCCCTCTGTGTGTGCGGGGGCTGCCGTGCTTCAGGAGAGAGGTAGGAATCAGGCCAGCGGAAAGTGGAGAGCGAGTCCGGCTGTGACCTCATCTGCCCAGCCCCAAGGAGTGGTGAGTGGGGCTGGGCTCTTGCTGTTGTGAGATGGGGCCCACCTTCCACTTGTTGAGGTGCCAGGGCTTTTGAAACTGCACAGCAACATCGCAGTTGCGGGCCGCTGCACCGTGTTGGGGATAATTTTACTTTATTGCCCGGCGAGTGGGGCTATCCTTGTGCTTGGTCCTTGTGCTGGTGAATGGTAGCAGGAGCGCCCGTATTTGTTTTTCATCACAGCTGCGCTGCAGAAGCGGGCAGCTGCAACGGTTGGGCATATCTTTAACTTCAGAGTCCCAGAGGGGGCTCCAAAGGACCAGTGCTGACTTGATCTTTTGCAACTGTCCCGCCGGACAGTGGGCAGTTGCAACATTGGGCAGAAGATTGTTTTTAGAGTCCCAGTGGGGGCTCAGGAGGTACGGGTAGTGCCAGTGCTGATGTACTTTAAAAGCTGCCCCACAAGAGCGTGGGCAGCTGCATCGAGGGGCATGTTCGTTTTACATAACAAGGTGGGCCCTACAATGGGAGGGTAGTAATCTGTGGGCTCTACTGATTATGTTTTATGCCCCATGTTCATGATTTATGCCTAATGAGATGATTATGATTAATGCCTATTGGGATGATGCATTTACACTTATGATTTTGTGCAGGATATGCCTCTCTCAGTAATGCCATGATGTATGCATAATGTGTTTAGGCCTAATCTAATGTCATGCTCTGGTGCTTGCATTCTATGCCTGAGCTAACGGGTTCATGCTAATTTGATTTATGACTAACATGATAATGCTCAGTTCACTATTTTACCAGTAGCTACTGGCAGTTATTACTGGTTGTTTTATACTTATTACATGTACTTGTGTGATGGTTATGGCAGCGACCCGATTGACGCTGCCCGTTACATATCCCATGTAAAGAAGGTCCTGGTGCCTGTAGGCACAGTGTATATGTCTGTGATTCTAATGTGTTTTTAGAATACAAAGCCAATTTTTAGATAACCTTGTGTGGAGTCTCTTTTGTTGTGTGCCGCTGTGTGTGTTGCGCAAATGCTTTACACATTGCCTCTGGGATAAGCCTGACTGCTCTTGCCAAGCTACCAAGGGGGTAAGCAGGGGTTATCCTCAGGGTTTAGCTCTCTCGCCCTGACTACAACGGGGGTTTCTGTTTGGCTTTGGCGCTTGCCCTAGCCTACCGGGAAACCCCGTTTCGAACAGCTCCCAAATGATAAAACTGTCAATCTCTGTTTAAACTGCCTGAAGGATAACTAGGAGACAAAAAGAAAAGGGTTCGGATCAATAGGGTTGCGCTGTAGACATGTTTTGAGCACACCGCAGCTTTCTCCGATTACATATTTAACAAGCATTGACAAGCATTGACAAAGCCAGTAGGTATTTTGAGCCCTGAAAAAACATTAACAAGTGTGATGTAGTGAGGAAATTAAACACCAAACTTTCACTTACTATATATAGTGCACCTTTGAAGAAAAGATTTCAGGGCAAGATATACTAAGCATTTTTGCTGTAGCATACAGCTTGATTAGGTGAATTGCAATTTGGAAACTTGCTACTAAATTGCAGTTTGGATTTGTGAAAACAAGCTGAATTGCTATTTTGAAGTGGTGTGTTCAGGGTGCCCCATTCAAATAGAGAATCTGAATAGTATGTAGTAATGTTTTGGGACTGAAATGTAGCTGCAAATCATTGGTACTTTACCATCAACTGAAAGCAGGTGTTAACCCATTCGCAAATTGGAAGGGATTACCGTGGGACCCTTTCACTTTAAGAATATTTACAAAACAATTTTTTTAAGATGGCTTCGGCAGGGGATGTCGAGGACCGGTCTGAAAATTCAAATGAACATTTAATTTAATTTTTTAAATGAATACAGTTTTCCTTTTAGGAAAAACAGGCTGCATTTTTTTAACTGACTGCTTTCTTTAAAAGCAATCACAAATATGGTGGTCTGCTATCCCCCTCACAGAAATAACTGCAAGCAACTGTTAAATATTTACAAGCCTGTTGTCTCTCTTTCTACTCGCAGTCACAAGTAGAAACAGAGTAAACAGAGGTTTCTGCAAACACTGATCGGTGTAACTCGGAGAAACAGTTGCTAAGGTACTACCAACATGTTGTCCCTGGGCACCTGATATAGATTAAGTTAATTGGCACTAATCTAGTAAGCGGAAAATGAGTGGTGTGATGCAATGAAATATTGGCGAACCTGAAAAACAGGTTGCGGTGCACATTATTCGTGTGATTAGAAACCATGGTATAAACAGGAGATAATCTCGTAGGAAATGAAGGCATGACGAGCTGCAGAATTCAAGAATGGCAGATATGAAGTAAATCTTAAAATAAATGGAATGGCGATAATCTGAATTCGCATTGGTGCATACTTCTTTGCTCTCCAGCACATTATCACATTCATTTGTAAAAAAAAGTTCTCCATTGCGCCAACTGAATGTGTAAAAGCTGCTATGTATAACAAACCCGATACATTAAAACGTTGATGAGAATTGTTTGTTATTTTTAGCTTTACAAAAATTATATTTTATGTAATGAATGCATATTGTGTATGTTTTTGTTAAATGAAGAAAATATATTTACTTGTCCAGCCACCATTGCCATTTGACATTATTTAGGCTCACTGTTCTTTTCCACTCATTAATTTCCAGTGCTCCTTCTCTCTTTTAAAATGTTCATCCCGTGATGACTCTGCAGTCTATCTCTGAAATCCAAAACTTGATTCTGGAATCAGAGATCTGTCCCTGCAATCATCATTAATACCAGCAGTCTGGAAACGTGTCACTATATATGTGCTGTTACTTGAAAAGACCATATCAGATCCTTCCATCTAGGCCTATAGGCCCATCTCCATACTGCAACAACCCTGCATAGTAATCAAGAAAGCGGCCAACATTCAAATCTCTCATTACATTGAAGCTTACAATATCTTAGATCCCTCACAGTCTGGATTCAGGCAAGGACACAGAAACAAATCAGCCCTCCTTACTAAGCTAATGATATTAAGCATATTCTTCATCAAGTAGGCTCAGCCACCTTTGTATTACCAGATCTTTTGGCACTATTTGGCCGCGTGTCCAATGAAATACTCAAAATTAGATTAATAGGCTTTGGGGGTACGCCCCTGAAATGGATACTCCCCTTCCCAAGAAATACAGCTCAGACACCTTTTCTTGAACTGTTTCAGTCTGATCCATTTTCTTTAGGATGTTGGGTCCCTAAAGGATTGTCATTGAGACTCACGCTTACAGGCATTCTCCCTCGCAGCCTTAGTTAGATCTTTTGATCTCAAGTTAATACCCTACTCAGATCATGTCCAAATTTTTCATCATTATTTTACACACTTCTTGTGAGGCCAAAACTAACTTTCAAAATTATATTAAGGCAGTTTCTACCTGGATGCACAAACATTGACTCATGCTTAATAGAGATATGATGTAAATTTTACTTTTTGGCAAACAATGTGAAATTTGGACACCCAACTGGTGGACGAGCGAACTAAGCTCCCCTCCCCCAGTCAACTCAGCCAAAATCTTGGTGTCTAGTTCGACACCTCTCTGACCATTTAGCTTCATATTTCCAAAATGACTTCCACATGGATCTTGAGCAAAATTTTCCCTCTACTCCCTTACAATTCTAGGAAGACAATTGTTGAAGGTCTTTTCTGCTCAAGAACTGCTTAGGGCAATTCCTTGTTTCTAGGAACTCCCATTACAACCCTGAAGCACCTGAAGACAATTCCAAATGTCCCCCATGCTTATTCTCGATATACCTAAGTGCACATCGGTGGAATCCTACCTTTCCTCTTTACACTGGCTCCCAATCCATGAAATAATTTCCTTTAAGTCTTCTAGTTGTGTACACAAAGCTCTTCAGAATACCAGACCTACATATCTTTTCACTAAATTCTAAATTTATAAACCTCTTCACAAACTAAGATCAGAGTCTAATTATCTGATTAACATTCCTACCATCAAGTTCTGCCAATGGGGAGGTAGATCTTTCTCCTACATTGCAACCAAATTATGAGACTCGCTTTCTTTATCCTTGAGATTTAAACACGATTATATACTCTCGTCCCTAAACCTTTTACAACCTTGCTTTTCTCTCCTCAATAACTGCTATATGCTTCATTTGCAGTAACAGTAATCCTAGCGCTGGGATGCCTTTAGGAAGCTGTGCACTTTATAAACTCACATTTACTTATATTCAAAGGAAAACGTCTTTCTTTTTTCCTGGTCCAGCATCATTAGCAATAACTAGCAATAAGCATTAAAGGATGTTGTTATATTATGACATCTGCTGGGCATTTAAGACACTGTGAAATCATTCACTGGCTGACCCCTTTAAATCGTCTTTAAAATCATTTGGGTGACATGTGATATAAGAATGATAAATACATAGCTTAACCCACCTATCCATTTGTCCGTCTGTTTATCGATCAATCTACTATTGTCACTTTCTATTAAAGAGACATTTAACTTTCCATATGGAACTCAAAATAAAAGTGTTGCCTATTACTTTGGACCTGTTTGACTAAAATAACCAAATTTCCCAAAAAAGCTACTGGACGTCAAGGGTGCTTTTATTAACGAAGTCTGGTGACTTTAGGCTATGGATGATCTAGCGTGAAAGGCATTTTCAAGTCAGTTTTGATCACTTTTTTAACATGGACTCCTACATAGAATATAAAAAGTTAAATATCTGTTAACATTTTTACCAAATTTTGCATACACGTATATAACCCACTTACAACACAAATGCACTTTAAAATTGATGACACCCTGATCCAGTGATTTAAGAGAGAAAACTAATTTCACTGGGGTTGGATTTATGTATGAATCAATCGAAACAGAACTATAGGGCCGATTCACAGAACTAACTTAAGACAAAATCCTAAATTTACTACTATTTTGGTATTCACAGAAGGCACTTACTCATTTTGGTATTCACAGAAGGCACTTACTCATTTCGGTACGTTTGAGAAGGCAGTGAGAGACGATGTTGAGAAATTATGTAACATGAAGAACCGTACCTACCGAAATCTATTTAAACTAGAACATCTAGCTCTACAGTCTCTAGTAAAGGATTCTATGATCACGATCAAACCAGCCGACAAGGGCGGTGCGATCGTGATCCAAGACACTAGTGATTATAGAGGAGAGTGCCTTCGTCAACTGAATGATAGGACATCATACGAACCTTTGACAGTTGATCCTACAGAGAAACTGATGAACCAAATTAAGATCTTGGTAGAGGAAGCGCTCAGTGAAGGCTGGATTACTAATCAAGAGGCACAATTTTTACAGACTAAACATCCAACGATCAACACTAGAGCAGCAGGGGTATAGGGCAAGAAATCACTGCACTTTATCCAACGTTTATGGTCTACTTATTTTGAAGAGTTTTTTGGGTGCCAAGAACCTGAAGTCATATTCCCCTAGACTCCCAAGGGCACGGCCAAAGCTTTACAACAAAACACAATGGTTCAGCCCTCCCCCACAATAAACATTCGCAGTAATAATCAAGGTAATGATTTAAGGAATCCGTTCAGTAGGTCTTAAAATTTTCTTTTATTCAAGTTCTTCATACACAGCGTAGCCAACGCATTTCGTCCAGAGGACTTCTCCAGGGCGAAAAATTACAGAGACTATATCAAGTATATTCCAGAGATGTATTATTTCAAAAGTTCCCAGTAGATGTGCCTGGCATCCACATTTCGAAGCCGACATCGGGGTTGAGGTGACACGCTGCTGAATACAAGCGAACACAGACGCCACAGTGATTGGATGTGAATACTGGCATTATTTAAAGTCATCCCTCCAGGTCACAAATTAAGAGAAATCTTTAAATTCGAAGGAGTGACTTGCTCGATTTTTGATAAGGTGATCGCTGTCACATCTACTGGGAACTTTTGAAATAATACATCTCTGGAATATACTTGATATAGTCTCTGTAATTTTTCGCCCTGAAAAAGTCCTCTGGCATAAAAGAAAATTTTAAGACCTACTGAACGGATTCCTTAAATCATTACCTTGATTATTACTGCGAATGTTTATTGTGGGGGAGTGCTGAACCATTGTGTTTTGTTGTAAAACATCCAACGATGCCTTATTTTTGCACGCTGCCGAATGTGCACAAAGCCCAGAGACCACCGCTTGGTAGATCTATAATATCTGGTCTAAGTTCTATTTTGGAGCCTTTATCCGCATTCGTGGATCATTTTTTGAGAACAATAGTGCACACTATGCCCACATATTTGCAGGACACTAAAGATGTGTTACAAGTAATACCAGAGATTGATTATGATATCGAAACAGATTTCCTGGTCTCTTTTGACGTTGAGTCTCTATATACCTCTATCCCCCAGGATGAGACGTTAGAGACCATCATGTCCATCCTGGGGGAGACTGGACTGGATTCTATCACACCGGTTCAACTTATAATGGCACTGGAGAGACTCGCGATGAAAGAGAATTTTTTCAGATATGAGGATACGATCTACCTCCAGGTATCAGGGACCAGCATGGGCAGTATTTTTGCGCCAAACTTGGCTAACCTTTATGTTCATGTTTTTGAACAACAACACGTCTTGACATCCACTAATCCTTTCTTTCCATCAATAATATGGTGGAAACGATATATAGATGAAGTGCTTGTTGTATGGAGAGGGGACAGGGAATCAATACTGCAATTCCATCAGTGGCTAAATACCAGGAATCGTTATTTGCGATTTACAGTAGAGATCAGTAAGGACAGGCTTGCTTTCCTGGATCTCTCTATTTATGCCACCCCTGCAGGACTAGAGAGTGAACTGTTTTGTAAACCTATTGCCAGGAACTCTCTGTTATTGTATGAGAGTCAGCATCCTAAAGCCCTTCGGGACAACCTGCCGTATGGGCAATTTCTCTGTGTCCGGCGAAATTGTTCAAACATGCAGAGGGCTTATCCCAACAACTCCGAGCTAGACACTATCTGAGAATTTTGATTAAACGTTCGTTAAAGCGGGCGAATAATAACCACCGGGAAGCACTTCTTGAGCCTCCTGTGGAAAAGCTTCCTTTGAACCGCTTAACCTTTGTAAGTACTTTTAACACTAAGTCCAATCATATCCAGAGGATTGTCCGCCGACATTGGCGTGTACTGAATTGTAGCAATGATAAGATCGAACCTCTATTGTTTGCTTTTAAGTGATCGCGTAGCATACGCGATCACTTAATACACACCCGACCAAAAGAAAATCCCAAACGAGCAGTCGGGACGCTATGGGACTTACCTGGAGTGACAGGACATCATCCTTGTGGATGTTGCTCGGTCTGTCTACAAACAACACATACGACACAAATTGACATAGGCCTGGAGCGACCTTGGGAGTAAATGCAGTTTACAAATTGTAACAGCGCACATGTGATTTACTTGCTAACTTGCACCTGTTTGACTAAATATATTGGTATGAGAACTCGTAAAAGTACGAACACGGATGCTAGAACACAAAAGTACATTTAGATGTAAGAAAACTATAACCAGACTTACCAAGCACTTTGTAGAAAAGAACCATGCAGAGGACGACTTTAAATGGACAGTACTGAAGAAACTATTCATACCATCACATATTGGTGATGTATCCAGGTACTTGTTCATGAAAGAACAGAAATGGATTTATAAGTTGTGCACACACACCCTAGGTCTCAATGACGAAATACCTTGGACCAGCCTTTAATGACTGGTAATGCGACTAGTTTCTTCATAGGGTAATAATAGAACGTAACAAGATCGGTTTCAATGCATTACCCTATTAGGTTTAAGAATCCATATGCTTGGGTGTTATGTCCTCTCACTGAAGTATCAACTGAATAACATCAGGTGTAATGTCTCGATAGAACAGCACTTTGTGAGTCAGAGCACCCATGGAGTCATGGGTGTGTATTTGGGTAGTTGACGAATGATAGTGGTGCAATGCACATACATATGGTTTAGAGAACATCACCTTTTCTGATAAACTACAGAAAACATAGATGTGACGTCACTCTGTAGTTATAAATAGTTTAGTGATTAGGTGAGTCTGTCGACACAATGCACAAAACCGTACGACTGGTCATATTTGCATAAAACAAAGAAGGTCCATCTTTCAGTTTATGACAAGTTTCGTTGAATCTCATCACGAATGTGAGTCAGCGGGACCGCGGATTACAAAAAACTACAATTGTGAGAACACAACCTGTTTTGATAAAGTTTTTGTGAGTGAAAAACTACAGAAGACATAGATGTGATGTCATTCTGTAGTTTTAAACAGTTTAGTGTTTCGGCGAGGCTGGCGACACAGTGCACAAACTGTATGATCGGACATATTTGCAAACAACAAAGAAGGTCCATCTTTTAATGTATGGCCAGCTACGCTGAATTTTAGCACGAATGTGAGGCCGCGGGACCACGGATTACTTAACCCACAATTTTGATCTTGCTGACATCATTGAGTAGGCCATTGTGTTCTCGCGATATTGACAATGAGATCTCAAACGCGAGCAGCATACTACTCCATTATACCCTGGTTGAATGTACCGATCCACAAAGTTTCAAGAATTGCTGATTTAGTAAGTAAAAAATTGGGGGATGCAACCTCTTTTGTTCCGCATATTTAGATTGACAAGTGGTTTCAGTGAGGGCGGGGAATTATACAACATTCGCAATCCCGCCCTACGAGTGCGTCTTTAAATAATGCCCATCCTGTGCCGGTCGTTGCCTCCCCCTCGACTCAGGTACCACCAGAGGCAACGACGGACAGGTGGGTCAAGACAAGGTTACGCTTTGGTGGATTCCCACCATAGTGTTTTCTGTTCTTTTCTTTTCTTTTCTTTTCGAATCATTAACATCAGAAATAGCCATTTTACTTGTTTGACAACTGGGACATAAAACAAGGGTCCTTTTGGACCACTGGCATGTGTGTTGCCTTATGCCATTACAGGTAGGGCAACAAGGATTGCGATTGATCATAACTCAAGAGCCATAACTGTCTGTATACAGGATGAGTAGTTAACTGTGAGAGAGGGTAGTGTGTAGGGTTTACAACAGTTTGGATGAATAGAAGGTGCTTCGATGTCTCGTTCTTCATTCAGTGTATCCCATACCTTGCTTTCACAGAGCGGGGCCTCCTACTTCCTGAGCTTGGTCCAGGGGAGGTGAGGTCTAGTCCCTGATCAAACTGGGTGAGTTAAAAGAATCTATTAATCTGAAAAAGTTCATATCTGATTGTGAAACACAGTTGAACATTGACTTCGAACGCATTATGTTTGTTTTATAGATGTGAGACACACCATTTGACACGGAGGAATAGAAACATGGATTGATTTGTTTACCTATATCCTTTATTGAAATTGATTTGTTCACTGATATCCTTTATTGAAACTGTTTATGAACACTTTACGCAGTAGCAAGAATATTTAGAGCAGAGGCCGGGGATCTCTTTCCCAGTCGGCTGAAACATGTTGGCGCGTCCGCAGTTATTTGTTGAAACTGCTTTTCTGCACTGTTTTTTGTTTTATTAGCAGAAGAGTCAACACTCAATAAAAATCCCTTTATTTTTGTCTCTTCACCCTATTTTACTCACCACTTCTATATTTTTTGTTTTGCACTACACGAGTTCCCATACTATTTCATTTCTCATGGTCAGAAAGTGATTGTGGGCTTGACCCATTTTTGTATCTATACATTGGGTATGGAACGAGTCTCAATGATCAAGAGACATACCATCCCATTTCTTGGATGACCAAATGAGATAATTGATCATTACAACTATTTGATGGGAATCCACTGACTTGTTTATGAGTCTCACCAACAATCACGTGTGTCTTTGTTTCTGTCTATTGTTGTTTCCCTGTCTATAGGCTGTAGAGGAACTCGCGTCCTGACTCATTTTGTAAAGAGTCTTAGCCTTTTTGAGCCTAGTAAGTCAGCTTCTTTTTAGACCCCCAGTTTTCTGTGTTATAAATATTGATTGTTATTGGACTTAAACCTGGGCAGGTCTCTATATATCCCTTAAACCCCCTTTTCTCGGTGGTGTTTTTTTGATGGGTAGTGATTGAGCAACTGGACTATAACGCCAGCAACATCCAACAACAACTGCTGGATAAAGAGAAAAGATGGGTATATCGGATGTCCACTCATATCCAAGGGTTGAATGACAACATACCCTGAAACAGTCTCAACCGCTGAAATAATGTGGGCAAAACATTTTGGGAAATTATATACAGTCATAGTTTGCATTTGTGATTGCCCTAAACATGATGTCATAAGAGTTTTGAACTCACAGTAGTTTCTAGTATAAACATCACTATCTTTATAATGATTACATAACCCTACCGTATTATGCAGGTGTTGTTTCATTGTTTTTGTGTTGTTTTATTGTGTTTTTTTGTAATCAAACCATAACACCTCGTTTCTAATGTGAATTTGCTTCACATAAGTACTATCCAAACAAGCGCGATTCTGCTTTCTCACAAACACCATTAGCGGGGCAACTCCAGCTAGAGTTAGCGCTCTAGACAATGGGCGTTGCTTCACACGTTACGTATGTGATGACGTACACGCTACCCGGAAGTCTTTCCACGTTCGACCGGAGCTTTTCTTAAAAACAAGCACCTGCTCCTCCGATTTCTACCAGCCTGCTCCTGATGACACCGCAATACGTCATGCAGCGGGAGAGACCGCTTCACCAAGTAAGATTGAACCATGTCTGGGTACAGTCGGCTTTTTGCATACTTCGCCGCTGAACCCATGTCAATATCTGCCATGCCAAAACTTAATTGCACGAAGCAAGCCATGATGTCTACATTGACCATCCCCTCTATTTTAACCCCCCTTTTTTTGTTTTAGTATGTGACTTAAAAGGATCCCCCCCCTCCCAGGACCAGATGCGTGAGCCAATCATACAATTAGTGTAAATATTAAACACTAATCACTTCTTCATAAGTCACTGTAGAATATACTATAACAAAAATCACAGTGCTACATTGGGTTTATTAAAACCTCCGTTAATGATGACAATCACATTAAGTCCAAAAGAGCATTCACTGCCACTGTTCACAACGAACAACAATGCTTAATATAGGGCACCAAAAAGCGCGCCTTTCCTATAGTATTTGATGGCATGATCACCATATCATATACAAGCATCTTCTATTGAGTGCATCGTATGTGTATGAAAGGTACTGCAAGTATGTCTGACACCGCCTGCCGCAGTAAAAAAACTATAGTCCACCACCATTGCAGTTAAGGCATAACATATTGAATGTCTGAGTTCTGTTTTTAATCGTTGTATTGTATTGTGTTATGTCCCTTTTCTTTTTCGAATATTAGCCAATGTGAGGACCCAAAACACAGTCAGTCCTCCCAGGATATACAGTGCTCCTTAGCGTGAGTACTAAAAATGCTTTAACACCTGGTTGATTTTTTACCACTCACTTTTTCACTTCACTCACTTTATTTGAGAGGTCCTGAAGAAAGCCCCAATATTTTCAAGTGGGCTGAAACATGTCGACCATCAAAGGATAATACTAGGCTACACATAGTATCCTTAACACATTATCCCCTCTCTTGTTTATACCCTGGATCACCAGGAATAAGATAATAGGTAGAATCCCGGAGGTAATTTTAAATTCACATTCACTTCATCACATTCACCCACACCTTAAACCCGCTCCACTGTAAACAGGTGTTGCAGCACAGCTGAGTAGCATTCATCTACTCAGCTGGGACCCGATGATGAAGAATGACACCAACCAGGTTGGTGTGTGAGGGTTTTCTTAACAAACTTTTGAGGTGCCAGACACTATAGGGTCAGCCAGTCATTTAAAGTGGCCGTCTTAGTTGGCTTATAACTATATTAAGGGACAAGGACGGACGTCCATCTGTCCTAGCTTTCTCTTTTGTTTTTTTAATCACTTTAAGAACCCCAGCAATAGCTTTAAAAGCCTCCAGGCCCTCTCGATTTCCAGCAACACTATCAAGACAGATATTAATTTCACTAAGACAAAGTGCAAACAGTGCCCCTTGCAGGTGTTGGGGGTCTATCTGAGACCATTTCAGCCATCTCCCCTGCTCAACAGTGGAGAGCCTCCTCGAATCCCCCATATGCTATAACCAGGGAGCTTGGCTACATCCAAAGTTACAGATAAGGGGTTGTGATCACTAAAAGTACTAACAATGAGGTTAAAATGGGTAATGAACCAATATAGTGATGCAGAAACAAAATACAATAAACAACCTACAGCCCCTCCCTTTGAAAGTTGGAGAAATTTTAGGATCCTGGAAATTCACAAATTTCTCCATAGTAAAGACCAGATTATGACAATCCGGGAACTCATTGAGCTCCTGGCCTTTCCGTGAATTTTCAAAATGTAGCCCTTCTCTCAGCAGACAAGTACAATTTGATGCCTCACCATCCTGAGGGGTGTTACACAGATGACAAAATCACCCGAAATCACTGCTGGAACTTTCCCATCACCCTTGGCTAAAATGGACTACAAAAGGCGGTCCAATTGTGAACACTTTCAAACCTCCGTCTCAGAACTACCACATTTACTATTATAGAAATTGACTAAAACCACTGATAGGGAGACAGTATTAACTGGAGTCCCTGCATTGCATTTACATGCCACTGGAGATCAAAAATGCAACCACTCAATTCCACTTTGACAAATGGAATAAATCCTCCCTTCGGCCTACATGCCCTTGAGGGTATAGCTGAGTCAAAATAAGTCGCATATCCCTCAACATAGAAACTATTCACCAGATCTCAGGTTTCTTGGAGACAAATGATATGGAAAGATGTAAAAAAAACTGGACCCACCTTGGATCAGAAAACTTGATGGAGAGACCTGCTATATTCCAGGACAACAGTGTATAACCTTTTAAAGATTGAGAGGGGACTGCTACAGGGAACTGGGGCAGGATACCCTGGGGTGATGAACAGGATCGCATACCTCCAGTCAGTCACAGAACTCCAACCCAGTCAATGATAGAAATCTATTAGAGACAGACACAGGAGGTAATGACCTTGATTCAAGGTGTTCACTAGTTAGGTGGGGCCCCCTGTGAATGTGCCAAAAATCTGATGAATCAATAGTCCTGCTTGGTGTATAGAAATATGCCAGTATAAGGGTGACTATCCCTGATATTCCTACTATCGGGCGGGGGGCAGCCTCAAGAAGTTTACCCGTTGCCAAGGATTGTGGAAGTTAATCACCACACAATCTTCCCCCCCACGGTTTCCTGTCCATACCTACCGAGCTTACTCTGTCTGCCGTGATGATGGAGTGTGCTACCCCCTTACTGCAGGGCAGATGTGCGCTAAACCAGTGCACCACCTTATGGTGCACTGGTTTAGCCTCCTTTGAGGCCATGGCTGCGACCCGCCATGGCCTCAAAGGAGGAAATTCTCTCCAAGATATACCTGGAGCAGTTTTTGGCATTTCTACAACATTCCACCCAAAAATGGGTTCACCAGCACGCCCGCCTCACACTGGAAAATGCGATGGAGATCGCCAGTGCCTACAGCCGGGCCCAAGACTTTCAGAAACCGAAAGACGAGCACACCCATCGATCCCAAACCCATAACCCCAACCGGGCCCCAAGGCCTCTTTTGCCCAGGAAACCGGAACCCGCTCCTCTGTTCCCTTACCCTGCTATGTCTCGACCACCCCCGCCTGGACCTCAGTGTTATCACTGCGGGGGATATGGACACATCACCAGAGTATGCCCCCAGAAGGAGGAACCGATGGAGGTGGGTCTCGCCCGGAACTTCGTCTGCCTCCCTGCGGAAACCACCCCTCCCAAATATCACTGCCCCGTGAGAATCGATGGACACCCGGTTCTAGCCCTTGCTGATATGGGCTGCAGACAGAGCGTGCTCCGGCCCCAGGAGCTACCAACCCCGGTGGGACCAGTGACCGGTACCGTAGCCATCCAGTCGGTACACGGTGATACAAAACTGTACCCTACCGCCCGGATTAGGGTTCAACACCCTATGGACCATGGAAGCACGCTGACTGTGGGTCTTGTACCCCATCTTCCGGAGCAGGTGATACTGGGCAGTGACTACCCCGGTCTTCCCCGTCTTCTCCATGACACTACCACCTCCTTAGAGAAGTGGTGGTCGGAAGCTCCGTTTCCTCACGGCCATCCATCCACAGAAATAACAACCAGACCGTAAAAAACAAAAACCCAAAAGAAGAAAGAGAAGAGGAACTACGCTACGGCTTTTCCCATTCGTGTGGAGGAGCACCCCTGGGAAATAGACAGGGAATTCCGCGCTGCACAACAGGAGGATCCCGTCCTACAGGATTTATTTATTTAGTGTATTTTATATAGCGCGCAGCTACCCCATCGGGGTGTCCCGGCGCTCCTGTGTGTACTTATGTTGGGCCAGATTTTTAGAAGGATGCATGGGGACGTGCCCTGGACAATGAAGACCCCCTACATGTAGGTCCTTACTTCTATAAAAAGAACGGCCTTTTGTACAGAAAGGGGGGGCCAACAAACACCACAGTTGATAATCCCGGGGCCCTTCCGCAATAAGGTGTTGTTTCCCGCCCACAGTCACCTACTGGGGGGCCACTTTAGCGATGAGAAGACCGGGCAGGCAATCCTGGAAAAGTTTTACTGGCCAGGCGTCTACGAGCAAATAAAACAGTACTGCCGTGCCTGCCCGACCTGCCAAAAAAATAGCAGATATCGGTCCCCCAGAGTGCCTCTTCAACCCCTACCCCTTATCGACATACCCTTCAGTAGGGTGGGGATGGATATAATAGGCCCCATGTTACCCTCCCGAAGCGGGTGTCGATATGCATTAGTCCTCGTCGACTACGCCACCCGTTTTCCTGAAGCTATACCCCTACGGCAACCCACCACCCAGAACATAGCCAAGGCCCTAATCTCGATCATTTCCAGGGTAGGCTTCCCTAGGGAAATCCTGATGGATCAGGGGACCCCCTTGTATCCGCCCTCATGAGACAGGTATGTTCCCAGTTAGGCATTAATCAGATAATAACCTCTGCTTACCATCCTCAAACCGATGGGGTCGTTGAGCGCTACAACGCCACCCTAAAGACTACCTTAAAAAAAATTATTGGCCCTTGAAAGCAAGAGGTGGGAAGAGATGTTACCCCTAGCCCTGTTTGCGATCCGCTGCAAAGTCCAGAGCAGCACAGAGTTTTCGCCTTATGAGCTTTTATATGGGCGTCCCCCGCGAACCCTGTTAGACATGGCCAGAGAGGCCTGGGAGGCCGAACCCGATCGAACCTGACCCCTTCCTGAGTATGTGGAGAACCTCAAAACCCATCTGGCTCAAATACGGGACATTGTGCGGCAGAACATGGTGACCGCACAAACAAACCAGAAACAGCAATATGATAAGGGCACAAAACCACGGTCCTTTCTCCCCGGAGACCTGGTACTCCTCCTGATGCCATCCTCAGACCACAAATTGCTGGGTCAATGGCAAGGCCCCTTTTCGGTCCTACGGCAGGTGGTATCTGTTACTTATGAGATAGAAACAGACCCTATCCGGCGTATCACCCAAATATACCACGTGAACCTTTTAAAAGAGTGGGTAGGCCCTCACCCCGTTCTCTCCAGCACATTACCAGAAACCGCCCTCTCCTATGAGGTCTGTATGGATCCAGATTTGACAAACAATCAGAAACAGGAACTCTGTACCACCTTGAAGCCGTTACAACAGGTGTTTTCCTCCTACCCTGGCCACACTTCTGTTATTGAGCATGCCATCATTACCTAACCCGGTAAAACAGTACGCCAGTGTCCCTATCGGGTCCCTTAGGCCCGCAGACCCGTTGTTAAGGATGAGATAGCCCAGATGCTACGTATGGAAATCATAGTACCCCCTGTTAGCAGTTGGAACTCGCCTATTGTGCTGGTGCCAAAACCTGACGGGTCGATCAGGTTTTGCATTGACTTCCGCGAGGTTAATAAGATCTCGTCCTTCGATACCTACCCTTTGCCTCGGGTTGATGAGATGATTGAACGCATAGGGAAGGCCAAGTATATCAGCACACTCGACCTATGCAAGGGTTATTGGCAGATCCCTTTGAGAGATGAGGACAAAAAGAAAATAGCGTTTTCCACCCCCGAAGGATTGTATGCGTTCACCGTGTTGCCCTTCGGCCTTCACGGCGCCCCCACCACTTTTCAGAGGGCCATGAACCAGGTGTTACGTCCTCATTCCCAATATGCGGGGCCCTATTTGGATGACATAATCATCTACAGTGATGACTGGGACCAACACGTACGCCACCTACAAGACGTCATCTCCTCCTTGGGTTCCTTTGGGTTCACCATTAACCCCTCAAAAACCACATTAGCGGCCCAAACAGTCAAGTACCTGATTACCTGTTAGGCGAGGGAGTTATCCGACCCCAAAACAATAAGATCACCGCCATACAGTCAATCCCCTTTCCCCAAACACGAAAAGAGCTACACGCATTTTTAGGCCTCTTAGGATACTATAGGAGATTCATCCCTAACTTTTCTCAGACCGAAGCACCCCTAACCGATCTCCTAAAGAAGTCTACGAAGACGGAATAGGCACTAAGGCAACCTGACCCCTCTTTGCTACACGCATTTAACACCCTTAAGCAGTCCCTGATGTCTAGTCCAGTGCTCATCAGCCCGGACTATTCCCAACCCTTTATTCTCCAGACTGACGCTTCAGAGCAGGGCTTAGGGGCTGTCCTCTCTCAAAAAGACCTCAACGGAGAGGAACGACCCATCCTCTTTTTGAGCAGAAAGTTGTTTCCCAGAGAGATGAACTACGCCGTAGTCGAAAAAGAGGCTCTGGCCATCAAATGGGCGGTGGAAAGCCTCCGCTACTACCTGGACGGACGAGACTTCATCCTGTACACCGACCATGCCCCGTTGGAGTGGATGGCCCGTAACAAGGGACACAATGACCGCGTCATTAGTTGGTTCTTATCCCTACAGCCCTTTAGGTTCAGGACTTTACATCGGAAAGGCGTTGATCAGGGGAACGCCGATTACCTCTCCCGATACCCTCTCCCTCCAACCCGATCAAGAAGGACAGCTAGGGGAAGGGGATGTGAAAGGGCCACGACCCCTACCTCGTCGGGGCTGCACCTTCCCCCAAGGTCCCGGGCCTCGCCGTCGGATCCTGTGGCGTCCATAGCAACCCGGACTCCACCCCTCTCTCCTTCGTTGCAGGAACCAATCGCGACGGGCGGAAACCCGGAAGAACTCTCCAACAACCCCGGAAGTCCCTCCCACGACCCAGAGGCAGAGCACGGAAAAGCCGGAAGCGAAGAGAGCAGAGCGTTCAAGCAAGCGGACTCGTGGCAGGAGACAGCGTGCGGAGAACCTGAGGAGAAGAGCGGCGAAGCGGAAGAAGACGAAGTCTGGACCGAGGACTTGTGGAGTCCAGTGGAGGAGGCTGGAGAGCGGCCGCAACTCGGAGGAGAGTTGCGGCGGGGCATGTGAGTACCGATCTCCGGCTATATCGAGAGTGTATTATAGTGTATAAAGCAATCACATCCACTCCTTGCACCCCTCACTGTAAATATATCGTGTATAGCACCCGTATATTCATTCACGAGCACGACTGTATAGAAGACCCCCGCACCCGCCCGTCACTCCGTCACCCTTCCGCCCTCCTAATCTTCCTCTTTCCCCCTCTTGACCCGTCCCTTGCCTTCCTCACGCTCCTTTCATCCCCTAAACCCCCTGGTGTCAGTACAAAGCAACGCCCGATCCTAGATAGTCGGACTAACGGCCCCTCTTTTCTCTCTCCTTCCCATACCTCCGAGGAACCATCATCCCGGTGGCCGGCCGACTAGAGCCCATTGGTAGAAGCCCGCAACACGTCTTCCGACCAAGCACCATCCCGAGGAACCATTGTCTCGACGTCTGGCCAAGCACCGCTCAAGGAATCTCCTTCCTATGTTTCCTTATCCCCCCCTCCGATCTTTTACAACTTCCTGTACATTGACAATAAAAACCGGCTCAGAGATAGCCCACTATATACGGCCTCCCCGCCTGTTATTCCGGTCCGCCTACACCCCACGATCACACCACTCCATCAGTAACCAGAAGTCGGGGTAAGAAGTGGCACCCAGAGACTCCACCACCTTCTCTGGCTTAGGAGCAGCCAGGACAGGATCTGTGGCTGGGACAACATGATTTAACACAGGGTCCCTCTCATGGCAAGAAGGCTCAAGTGGGCCCTGCTCCCAACTAGCCCCACACCCCACCCTCCCCTTTTCATCATGGTAAATATCTCTGCGAACTTCTCTTCAGTCTGAGAAAGTCTCACCAAAATTTGATCCAATTTGTTATTTAACATTAACTACAAATCTTTAATCAATACATATCTAATGGACGAACCCCCTTCATCGTCCGTTATAATAGTAGTAGAACGACCACCCACCTTGGGCTCAGCAAGAAGCTAGGCAGTTTTCCTATTTCTCTTGTGCTTTGGGCTGACAACCAGTGTGGGAAGAGTTATGGAGTTACTTTCACGATTCCCATGGGTGACCTCCCCAGAGCTCCCTCCTGCCCACCCAGACGATCTAAATCAAAAGGAGGCCCCTCCAATCCAGAACTTGCCAGTGACCCATTGGGGAGTATGAGGGGCCTGTCCCTCTCCAAAGAGAGTCTCCTTTCGACCAGGTCTATTTCCTTGGCTACAGCCCCCACTGCCTGGTGGAGAAAGCCTTCTATGGCATTGACACGAGGGGCTGCTGATGGGGATGGAGTTTTAATAGAAGGACCTTTCTTCTACCCAGATTTACCACACCTTTTAACACCATTAGCACTTTTGCCAGGTTAACCCACACTCAGAATTGCCGGGTGAAAGTCACCAAGAACGTGGCCAATTGGCTCAGTTTAACGAGCCAGTCAAGAAGAGCAAGCAAGAGAAACGGTACACTGTCCTGGACATGGAAATATGGCTATATAATTGTTCACTGCTCCACAGTACCCAACAATAGGACCAAAGGAAGTGGTCCCACCCCACCTCCTCCTGTGCTGAGGGATGCATACGGTCCCACTCTTGGCCCGGTATTGGCTGCTGGTGCCCAGGCTGAAATAATCATGTGCCTCTAGGCATGGACTTTGGTGTTGGCGGCTTCCTGCCACACAGGTAACTGGGGCTTGTGGTCTGTCCCCGGTTTCAGTCTCTTCCCCGCGCTGCGGGAGCCCAGGCTGACTTGATCGCGGACACTGGCGGCTTCGTGCTGTAGAGGTAACTTGGGATTGTGGTCTGCCCCCTGTTGCAGTCTTGGTCCTCAAATTATAGGGTGCTGGTCAGATAAAAGTCAGGGATATTACATTTCTCCAAATAAATAAGGGCCTGGTCTCTTACTGGCAATGAGGGGCAAAGATGGCCCACTCTGAGCTCAGTCTGAGCCCAGGCATGCACCTGTGCACATCCCACACTGTGGATGGTCATGTGCGGATCAGTACGTGCTGACCCCTCCTCTTGCCATGGGGCTGCTGGAGGAAAAAGACCCACCCCAGCGGTAATGCCAGAAACGAAGGATAATCAGTACGGGCAGGGAAAAGGATTGTTCATCTGAACTGTGCTGTGGGATGCTTGAGCACTCATCAGCATGTGCTGGCCCCTTCTCTCTCCACAGGACAGCTGGGGGACAAAGTCTCACCCCAGCAGTAAGACCAGAAATGCCAGAAAGTCAGTGCAGGCAGGAAACAGGAAAGCCCAGCGGTCACTGAAGGTGGGGGGATTCCCATGCTTAAGCTCCGCAGCAGCAGCTTTATGTTATGTTATGTTATGTTATGTTATGTTACCTGAGTTCATATAGAGCACAACTGCCTCAGCGAAGAGGCGTTCCGGCACTGCCAGCAGAGAAACCAGGAAGGCTAGGAGACTGAACAGGTGGGCACAAGGAAAAGGCACAAGGAACAGAGCACAAAGTCCAGCAGGCGGTCCAGGCTAAGGATCTGGAAGGGCAGGGAGTTCCATAGCTTGGCTGCTAAACAGTGGAAGGATCGTCCCCCGGCCCGGAGATGCTTCACTCGGGGGACTATAACCAAGTGCTGTCCCAGGGAACACAGCTGGCTAGTCGGGACATAAGGTACCAGCAGATTAGCCAGAAGGCCGGGAGACGCAAGCTTCAAGATCTTAAAAGACAAACAAAGGGTCTTAAATTCGATCTGCTTGGCCATGGGTAGCCAGTGCAGCCGCCGGATAGCACCGGTAGAGGGGCAGCTACGCGGAAGACCCAGCAGGGCTCTGGCAGCTGCATTTTGGACACACTACAAGCGCATCACCTCAGCCTGATTAGCCCCCAGAAGGAGTGAGCTCGCATAATCTAATCTAGGTAGAATGGCTGATTGAACAATCAGCGGGCGTGTGGGTTAATCAAAGAACCTCAACAAGAGCCTAAGTCCCCGAAGAAGACCAAGGCATGTGCCGGCAACTTTCTTAGTGTGATCTTGGAAGCTGAGCGTAGAGTTCATCCATACCCCCAAGTTCTTAACCACCAACTTGGGGGTGGGAACACTACCAAGAGCAGTTGACCACCATTGCTCCCTCCAGAGACTCCTATCCTTCCCCACCAGCAGCACCTCCGTTTTATTGGCGTTCAACTGGAGACAGTTGGGGGTCATCCAATCCGCGACAGTGGCCAGGCCACTCCTAAAACTAGAAGCATCCTGCATGGAGCCATCAGAGAGGGCCACCACCAACTGCGTGTCCTCTGCATACAAGACCATGATGAGGCCATTGTTCCTGGCCACTGTAGCAAGAGGTTGAACATACAGATTAAACAATACGTGGCTCAGAGCAGAGCCCTGAGTCACGCCCTGACTGATGGAATGAGCATGGGAGAGAAACGGGGGGCCGACACTCTGAATGATATCCCTGTCAAAAACGGTCTAAACCATTCCAGAGCTAGGCCAACAACACCCGCTTCTTCCAGACGGTGTAACAGAATCCCATGGGAAACTGTGTCAAATGCGGCACTGAGATCAAGCAAGATCAGTGCCGCTGTGTAACCAGAGTCAAGAATGGTCCGCAGATGTTCTGTCACAGCCAGGAGAGCAGTCTCCGTACTGTGACCACGGCGGAAACCATTTTGAGAGGGATCCAAGATGTTATTGGTATTCAGGACCTCATTAAGATGTTATTCACATGAGCCTCAGCGATCTTAGCTACCCATGGAAGGAGGGATATCGGACGAAAAGTTTCCAGTTTGGACGGGTCTAACAAAGGTTTTTTGAGTATGGGGTCACCCTCGCCTGTTTCCACAGCTCAGGGACCACAGCTGTGGTAAAAGAAGTATTAACAACCTGGCACAAAGGAGCCAGAACGACAGATAGAGAGTCCCTAAACTGGGCTGGTTTTAAAGGATCGGCCGGAGAGGCAGATTTAACTTTCACACTCAATAGTGTGAACTCTTCCTGTGTAATGATGGGAATAGCCTCCAGAGAATAAAATGGAGGTGACCCACAAAGAGCAACAGAAGGAAGAGGCCTTAGAGGGAAAGAGCTATAGATGGTATCTACTTTATCAACTAAGAAGGTCGCTAGGTCCTCACACTGTTGCTCAGATGTGATCAAAGAGGCAGAGGAGTTTTTTCTAACTCTGAGATCCTTGAGTATTTTAAAAATACACTTGGCCGGATTAGGGCTTAGTTTGATTTAATTAGCGAAATAGGCCGCCCGGACAGTGCAAATGGTCCTATGATAGCTCTTAATAGCGGCCGGATTGCACCTTTAGCCACAGGATCATAGTCCTTTCTCCAGGCACACTCCAATTTCTTACATGATTTATGTAGTACATTCAGAGAGTCATTATACTATGGACTAGAGTCTGACGTGCGACCTTTAGACCATTTAGCTGGAATGAGGGAGTCCAGCACTTGGACAATCCAGTTGCAGAAAGATCTATAAAACACATCTGGATCGCTGTGTGGTTTAGGAGGGTTTGCAGCAAAGAGCATGGAAGTCCTCTAGTTTCAATTTGCGCCAGGGATGTTTAAAAACAGGCAGTTGAACAGCCTTGTTAAGGGGCTCGGATGCAGGGAAAGACAAAGATACCAGAGAGTGGTCAGACCAGCCTACAGGTTTAGGTGTCTCCACCGACGCAAAAGGAATATTGGAAAAAACGGGGCCGAGCAGATGCCCAGCTATATGGGTTGGACCCGGGACCAATTGATTTAACAAGCAGACTGCAAATTTCAATATCTTGCAAGAGATGGAAATGCAAGTTAAGGTCACCCAGGATGCTGAAATTGGCTGTACCCATTGCGAGCGTACAGGTGGCCTCCATAAGGGCAGACTTAAATTTCTTGGCAGGCGCCGGAGGGCAATATACTAACAGCCCTGAGATAGTCGAGTGGGCATTGAAAGTAATACTGAAACGAGCGCAATCACAGCCCTCCATCACCTCTTTAACAAATAAGCAAGAATAGCAGGACTTGAAAATGACCGCATTGCCGCCCTGTTTAGACTCTCAGTTAACAGTAAGAATGTTATAGCCTGGAGGCAGAGTTAAGCTAGGTTCTGCAACCATGTCTTCCTTAAGCAATGTTTCGGTTAAGAAGAACACATCAGGAAATTCCTCCAGAACCAAATCATAGATTTCTAGGTAGTGTTTGGCCAGTGACCGGACATTTAAATGGTGAATTTTCATAAGGGACCTGGGCTGGGAAGGGGGAAGTGAGGGAGGCAGTATCGTGAGTGAATCAAACCAGCAACCGAAACAGCCAAAAGGCCCTTCCAAAGGACCAAGTAGAGGTGCACTGCAAGCCTTAACCAAAGAGTTGACAGCCAGCAGTTCTGCCCTGGAGTAAGTATACAATCCTAAAGAGCCACCGCCAGCATTTCTGGCAAGAGGCGACGTCCAGGCGTGGACTGGCGCTGACGGGCTTGACTTCGGCTCGCCACCGGCATGCCCGCTGCGCGCGTCCGCTGCGCTCCCACGCCATGGCCCAATTAAATATCGACAGAAGGAAATAGGCCAAAAAGACTAGACCGCCACCCAAACAGTATGGTGGCTGAGAATAGCCAACCGGAAGTGTGGATGGTACTCACGGCAGGCCCTCATGCCCTCTTCGGTCTCACTGACAGACTATGGCAGTTCCGGGAGAGCTGCCGCTGTTCTGCGCTCAGGAGACAGTTTGTTGGTGGTTTGTTCAAGGCAGCGGGGCAGGGCTTCTTAGGTCATCGGGAAGTCTGATGCTGCTCGGTTATTGAGCGGTGCCTGATCCCGATTGAGAGGCAGTGGACCCGGTGTGTTGCAACAGCCGGTGGTGAAGAACTCACCTGCCTAGCCGTTATTTCCAGAACTTTCCCCCACCCCCTTCTGCACACACGTTAGTAAAATATCGGGTACAATTGCCGATATAAAGCGTCCTCCCGCAAGCTTTTACTCTGCTGTACAGTTCATCGGGGTCAAAAGCACACTTATCGAGGGGGTTGAGGAAGAGGGTAATCAAAAGGCAGGTCACACTTAACTGCTGCCTGGGTCCATGCTTGGTTTGAAGTCTATTTACATCCGACGTGCATTGCTGTTTTTCACCACATCGATTACATCCCAATCGTAAGACTTAACTGCAGCTGTATTTTAACGAAAGTAGCCATATCCAAATGCAAAAGCACCACGGATTTCTTTAAGCATGCATATCGTTAAGTATCATTTCTCAATCCATGATATAGAGTAGCAGACATTTAACAACTCATAGGCAATTCTACTGATCTATGTTCACAAATGCTTTATGCTTTATTTGGTACAATCAATGTTGGTGAGAGAAACACCTCTTACCTAGAGATGTATGAAGTGGCAAAATTGTGATAGTGAGCACTGTATATAAACTATGATGGTATAATTGTTATTATTATTTTAGTATTGGTAAATATTCCACAACATTTCATGAAACAGCATATACTGCTTGGAATACTCACTTGAATAATGATGAGATTGGAATGGGTCTGTAGAAGGTTCAAAACCCATTGAAAGAATGTCCATGTTAGTTTCTGGAAGAGAGGTTTTGATTGCTCGAGTCTGAATATCAGGAGCTTGTGATCTAGAATTCAGATCAATTAAGTCACTCTTTGGGGCTGATGGTTTGTTTGTTTCTATCTGAAATATAGACAACACAGGAGCCTTAACAACACCTCAATCATACCTTGTAAACACTAATACCTCTGAAGAAGCAGAAATGTGGCGAAAATAGTCTATGTCCATGAGCATGTTGACGCAAACCTGGATCAGGAGATAGGAAGCCACAAAACATTTCAATTTGCACATCTCCCTGTATACTGCATTGCTAGGCACAGAAATTAGTTTTACCCTGCTTCACTGATATTGTGTTTCATTGTCTTAAAAATCCCATTTTACATTGTAGTGTGGTGCTAACTTAAAACTACAAAGACAACATGGATTGTGACAGTGTGAGAAGCTGGCCGGGTATATGATGTCCACTAATGTAAGTGGGCACCTTGCACCAGTCCAGACAACCCTTATGGTGATTTAGGAGGTCTCAGACTACCTTAAAAAGCTATCCAAGTGGTAGCTGTGGAGTGCAGCCTTCAGGCTTAGTCTTGAAGAAGAAGTGTAACGCTGCTTGTTTTACCAGAATGTAATCTTATAGTATAGATTAAATTAAAAGGAACCACACAAAGTTTGTATAAAAATATGTATTTATTATATTCCACTCTCTAGTATGTTACCGTATCTCCTACACACTGAGATAGACACAAAACACACAATACTTTAGCAAAGAAATCCCAGTAAATAGCACTAATATGCAGTGGGCGCTGGGGGAAGATCAAACCATATACTAAGAGAGTGGTATAAGAACCACGACTCAAGTCAGGACAATGTTGAGAGGGCGTAGAATTGCTGGGGACCCACAGAACCACCCAAGGTAAGTAGATAGGGACCACATGGAGAGCGTGTGCAGTGTGTGAACACGACCACATGCTCCGTACAAGCCTGTGTGCAAGTGGCGGTTGGAAATTTAAAGATTAGGTAACTTTCCCAGTGGACCCTGATGAAACCCTGTAGAAGGTTAGAGAGCCACCCCACCCGTGGATACCATGGTACCCAAGTTACCTATCCCAGGGGAGCCCGGTGCATAGGTGTGAAGTGGCGTCGGAAACCGCCATCAAACCCAATGGAGGACTTCAGGAAAGTGCCGCTGCTGGAAGAGGAGAAAGTGTCTGGAGGAATCCAAAAGTGGATTCTTGAAGAGGAGTACCTAAAAGCAGAGGGGACAGTGTCTATGTCACACAGGAGTGACCAGTAGACTTGGAAGTTGGATCCCCTCCGATGTAGGGTGCTTCAGGAAGGATGACAGTGACCTTGACTCTGCAGCTGCGTGGACCAGGTGATGCTGAGGATGACCAGGACCCAGAAATGAGCTATCTCACAAAGGATGTCGAGTGCTGATGTGTCGGTGTCTGGTGGGAGCACCAACACGCCTTGGCAAATGCAACCCACACAGGAAATCAAGAAGGTGCATGGTTGGGACCAGCAAGATCCAGGGGACTCACCACAAGCAGGGGAGTCAGAGCAGGCCCGAGCAATCAGGGGAGCCAAAGGAAAACAAAGGTGACCCTCAAATGGACCCACAGGCCAGAGGCACTGGAGTCACAAGAGGACCACAAGCAGCTCACCCAAAAGATGCAGGCCACGATGCACACAATGCGGTGTGGCCAAAAATCCTGGTCAATGGAGGTGCACGAGGTTGGGGCTACTTGGAGCCCGAAGATCTTCTTGTAAAGATGTCATCAAGCCTTTGCAACTGCCTAGGGGTTCGGTTATTGCAACCCCCACAAGGTCTACTGGCCTTAAGCTTTGGTAAGCGGGTAGAACAGATCCCAATGGCTAAGGAAAAGCACCATCTGTGTTGCAGAGCCCAAGGTGTCCAGAGGAGAGGAGCTTGGGATCTGCAGACTGGTTGTCTTCATTGCGGTGCCTGAAGATGCAGGGGAATTAATTTTGTCAATCCAAGGGAGATTACTACGGTTGTCCTTGATGCTTCACAGGCCTTGGAAGGTTACTGAATGATACACAGGCACAGACGATGCACCAGACTGCAAGGGAGATGAAGTCAGGTCTAAATAAAGTCCAGCACAATCCAGAGTGCCCAGACGGTAGCAGTGTAGTGGTTTCAGTTCTGAATCCTTTCCCAAGGTGACTATTCAGGGGACCCTCCCAGGGAACGGTCTGGACAGCGAGGAGGTTACTCCCATGTCCTTTGTCCAGTTTTGCACCAGAGGTGGAGCCAACGGCACCCTGTACTGGTTTGAGCTGAATTATGCACAGGGACACCAAATGTGCCCCTCATGTAAACTGTGATGGCTGAATGATAACACAGAAGAATAAGACTACTTTCTGTAGTTGAGACAAAGTCTGAAATCTGGGAAAATCCCTGCAGGGGCTTCTGGTTCAGGCAAGAGTAGGTCCTCAAATGGAAGCGTTCCAGCTTATAACTCAATTCAGCAAAGCTGTCATTCCTTATGGCACCACAGTTATCTTGGAATATCTATCACAGACTCTTGACTATGTTTCCTTGGTGACTAACTCAGGAACATGCTCACAATCTAACTTTTGGAGAACAATAACACAGAATTGGATTCATATGAACACTCTAAACATTTACAGTATGCTGAGACATACGATTTTACAAATAAATGTTTTTCTACAAACATCTTTGTCCCAAAGGGCCAATTGAGGAGCAGGACCAGAGAGTGTAGCGTTGATGTGCTCACAATCAATCTGGGAGGTGGGTGACATAGGATTGGGTTGGGTGCTTATCTATTTAGAATACACAGAGATTTAACAATATTGAGCCACAAGATGACACTCTAAAAACAGGGAAGTGGGGGACAAACAACTCGATGTGCCCGTGCACCCAAATAATGAATAAATCAAAATGAAGGGTCACTGTTCCTAAGAAAAGACAGAGGTGTAGTTTTAGAGAGACAAAAGTGGAAGTCAGGGTGAATTTTACTTGGTGCCCTTTCACATTGCAAGGGATGTCATCCTTCATCATAGGGCAGTGCTCCTCGTTGATCCAGTGCTGTGATGCCATATGGGTCCCCAGAAGGGACGCTTTGGCAGAGATCTTTTTGTTTCCATTCCATATGATGAAGGTGAAGTAGTGCTCCTGGAATGATGAGTGAATTACAAAATGGCTAGAGAGT
The DNA here is from genome assembly GCF_964261635.1 of Lissotriton helveticus. Taxonomy (NCBI): domain Eukaryota; kingdom Metazoa; phylum Chordata; class Amphibia; order Caudata; family Salamandridae; genus Lissotriton; species Lissotriton helveticus. The sequence continues at coordinate 1,230,253,947 of NC_136068.1, forward strand.
ATCTATGTTACTCAGATTTAATGACAGAAATCCCTCATTCACAGTTAAAAAACCAAAAAGGCTGTGGCTGCTCGAGGGTTGTAATGGCCCTAAGTAGCTATGATATGCTATACAAATCTGTGAGTGAGATAGACTAGGTCAACATGTTTTGCGCTTTTAATGGTCTCAGGAGGAGATCCATAGCACTACTTCAGGACCAAAAAGAAGTTTAGACAAAGTGTTTATGTAGTGGAGATGCCAAACTGAAATGAAGTAGTGCCACCAGTGGGACGCTGGTGGTGGTCCAATCTAAAACCACAAGAGGGGAAGAGGGTACAGACAGACAGTACACAAAATATAATTAGTCATGTCTATGGTGTATAAATCTTAATACATCCAGATGGCCTCTGATGGGTGCACCATATTTATATCTCTGGCCTCAAGCTTGTAGACCAGACGCAGTCTCGGAGATGGCTAAGCAAGTGAAGCCATAGTTTAAAACAGTGTGAGGCATTCAAAATTCATAAAACAGGTATGGGGTGAGAGAGAGCACCCCAACACATTACCACAATTAGTTGTTGGATAAGTATATTGGGGTGATGAGTATACTTCAACTTTTTTTTATACCAGTGTATTTATAGAGAAATATCAAGAAAAGTATCCAAAGTAGCATATAGTATTAAAAATGAAAGCAGGCTCTGAAAAATTTAAAGGCAAGCGTTATCGGTATATTCCCAATAATTGCAAACCCTTCATTAAAAGGTGATTTGTGCCATGAGGGAAGGGGTGAGAGAGAAGGAAATGGAGATACCTCTTACCTATGGGACATAGAGAATAGTCTCCATGAGTCATACAAGAGGGTGCATTCCATAATGATCTGTATTAGAAACCAGCACAGTTACCAGTCTGCCCAACATGGAGCATAAAGAGCTCACTTTGCGAAAGCCAGAAAGGTTGTGGTGGAAGTCACAAGTTGCCGCACCTACCAGACCTCTTGTGTGCTCATAGATGGAAGCGGGCGGAAGGCCCTCAGGTATTGTAGTGCTCAGCTTCAGGAAATGGTTTGCGGAGGCACCAGAAGCCGGGCTGCGGTCGTGCTGTGCGCGACCGCATCTGGGAACAGTGAACGGCTGTCGATAATGGCAAGCCTGTGTGTGTTGTCATCGGCTGCTATCTTGGAACGGTGATTGGCTGCGAGACATGCAAGCATGTGTGTGTGTAGGTATGCTCAATACAAAACTTATGAGGGTTTGCAAATAAAGTTGCACACAGCTAAAGGGGTTTATAAATTAAGTTAGGGCAAATGGTGAATAGCTGTTGATTTTATTAAGTCTATGTTTGTTTGTATACTCAGTATACAGCGTATGGCGGAGGGGCTGATATATGGCATCAAGTTGGTAGCAGATTACTTGGGGACAAAGACATAGGATATATGGCCTGTTATATTCCATATATGTACCGTAATATAGACCTCTGTCATTTCATTACTCTTCACCTATATTCTTCCCTACATTACACTTTTCACAGTTTACAGGACTGACCTTTTACCTGCATTCAGAAGGAGGGTTTTCCCTAGTTTGAAATCTCATACATTTTGCATGAGGATTCTTGGAAGCACAGCAGGACTACCATCTCCTGTATGATATCTATGTATAAAGTTCATGCACAACGTCATCCTTAGGCCGACAGAAATACAGCAAGGTAGGACCCCTGGGGAGATCTATGAGTATATATACATCACATCTTGCTAAGATAGCTAGAGGAGACAGAGACTTCCCGGCCGACACACTGACCAGAGACGCTGAGGTTCCTGCTTGCAGACACTCGAGACCACTTCAGGTAATGGAGTTGACTAAATCCGAGAGGGATTCTTGGCTTAACACCTATACACAGGCTAGTCAGGGAGACATCGAAGGAGTAGGCATCTTTTTATCATGTGTTTTATATACTCAAATGTATTCATGATTATAATAAGATGGTAGTACCATACCATCTATTTACCTTTATGGTGCAATTAAACATTTATATCTTATACTGTCTAATGGTTGTTGCAGCTCATCTAGTATACACCAGATTAAAAACTGTTCAATAAACGCCCAGTCTGTTTATTCTGTGTATCTCACTGAGACAGACTAAGTAAGCATGGGTGACTGAGCGAAAAGTATTATATTGATTCCACGGTCCTGAGGGATCAGGGTTGTCATGTTCGATGGTTGCCAAGAACTATTCTCTCCTTGATAAACACAGATTCAAGTGGCACTGTGAACTAGTTGGTACAAGAACGCAACATATCCAGTGGGGGTGTCCGGAATAAGTCTGACACCAGTCCTACAGTGTATATTGTCTAAATGCACAGATCCTATATATTTTTTATAGGAGCTACACGACAGGCCCAGCCTGTCAGAGTACAAGGTTTTAAAGGGGGCCTAAATATCGCAATGGTATGGGATCATACTCCACATAAAAGATGAGCTTACAGCCAATAGATTTAAGATCTATGCTTCTAGCATTGAAATGTGAATGGCTCTGTGTGAAATGGAGAGTAAGACACAGAGTGGGGAGATATATGCCAAAAGTGTGTTGAGAGAGACAGTGTGTTGAGACGATGTACCTGAATGAAAAGTGCGACTGTATTTCATTCCAGGGTTTAGCATCGTTTTGGCCATGGATATGTGAGCGAAGGCGGATCACCCAACACTGTTCTTTATTAAACAGAGTAGTGGTACTCCAGGTTGGATTAGCCTCCAAAATAGTCCATGTCAAGCGGTCAGTGGTATGCTGGAATTCAATGTAGTGGTTGCACATTTTTGTAGCGCAGTGGCCTGCAGCGAATATTGCTTTTGTGCTCACTGATCCTGGTTTTCATTGGTCTGGTGATCATGCCTACATAGTGTAAGTTGCACGGACACAACATGAGATAAACGCAGTTTTTCGTATTACAGGCTGTGTGTTGTTTCTGTGTCCATCAGAAATTGCCCATCTCTAAGGTTTTTGTGTGACATGATGAGGCACAGACACTGCAGCTACTGCATGGGTAGTGACCTTTCACTGCTGGTAAGTTCCATTGTGTAGTTTGCTGTGTTGTGGCCTGGGGGTGTGGTCTTGTATGTACTAGGAGGTCCCTGAGGTATTGTGTTCTGTTGAAGACGAATCTAGGGTGTTCCAAGTTCAGCTCCCCTGTGTTGACAATCTTCCAAAGTTTTAAGATGATGTTCTTAAGTGGTTGCTTAGTGCTCTCTTATTCGCATTTCTGATCACTTTGGTGGGGTAGTGTCCATAGGGTGAATTTTCACCTAATGCTTTTGGGTGATGGCTATTGAAGGGGAGGAGGCTATTGCTGTCGGTCTTTTTCTTGAAGGTTCTGGTTTTGAGTACTCCACACTCCAAGGAAATGAGGAGGTCAAGAAAAGTGATTTCCCCAGTGAATTTTGAAAGGAAGAAGTTCAGGTATGGATCCATCGAATTAATCCATAGGTGGAATTCTTCCCATCTTTGTTGTGTACCTCCCAAAACACCAGGATGTCATTGATGTAGCATTTCCATTTGATGATGTCAGTCTGGTAGGGGTTGATATTGGAGAACACGTGTGTGGATTTGAAGTGGGCCATATAGAGGCATGCCAGACTGGGCGCAAATGTGTGGCCCATAGGGTCCTATATATTTGGTGATACAATTGTTTTTTATATTGAATTTTTTTATTTCAGGGCAATGCTCACACACTCTATGATGAAGTCCACTGGGATAGATGAAGGGGTCATGGTGGTCCTAAGGATGGTGTCAGTGACCCTGATGGTGGCATCTTGCGGAATATTAGTGTAAAGGGCCTCCACATCGAGGGTGACAAGGAAGGTAATCTCCAGAGAATTCAACAGGTCATTGAATAGACATAGTATCTCCTTGGTGTCCTTTAGGAAGGATGTATTATTCTATACCAAGAGTCAATTCTGTGTCCACTATTTAAAAACCTGTCGAATCCTCAGGAGATTACCTTCCTTGTCACCCAAACAATAAGAGGCGAGGCCAGGGAAATGAGCAGTCTTGTCATTTAAAACTGGTTCTGGGAGGGAGATCTCTTCCAACTGGGTTTGGTGACAAGCTAGCTGCAGTAACAAAATGTTGCCTTCTCTATGTATCATTTTACATTTACATGTGAAATGGCAGGCCCCATTACAAGTTAATAGTTTCTGGCTGTACCCTAACTGGTCTTCCTGCAAGGGGAAGAAAACTTCACCCCTCACATCCAGGCTATTGGTCATCAGCTGCAGAAAGTTGTTTTCACATTTGTAAATTGGTATAATTACTCAGAAGTTGCTTTTAAAGTCAGTATTCAAGGGTGGGAAATTCTAAACTTTTGTGCACAACCACAAACTACATGTTTCTATGTATTCACCAACTATGCTCTGACCCATTTTAACCCTGTAAATGTACACTAATGTAATCATGGGAAGATTGGAGTAAATGCCTATTAAGTCTGAGGAGAAACTTGTGAAATCTCTAATATGTGGCTGTAGGGGACACATATTTTCCCTGTGGAGAAACCTTCATACAGTTGCACTTGCTCTGATGTGCTTGCAAGAATATACGTATTTATGTTCTTATGCATTCTTGCATTTGAACATGGATATGTACTGTATTCTATCCAGTGTAAACATTTCAGATAATAATAATAATAATAACACTCAGATTGCTATAGCACTCCTAATCACTTGGGGGGGGGGTCTCTAGGCGCTGTTCCTAGGCACAGGGAGATTACGTGATTTGTCCAGAGTCACAGGATACTGAGCTGATGCTGAGACTCGAAATTGGATACCTAGCATCAGAGTCAGCAGTTTTGGCCATTACGCCACACCCTCTCCCTATACACCAGTACTCTCTGTCATGCATATACTCTGAATCAAAATACGACCATATAAAAAGGTACATATATAAATCTCACATACAATCACACATACAATCATACAACTTAGTAGCGACTGCTGACAAGTACGAGCTCTATTCTCTTGTCAGTACTTAATTTGTAAAAGAACAAATACAGGTACTTGAAGCTCTACTCAGAAGCTTGCAGTCAACACTATTACATGGCAGCACGCCGAATACTAAGACTGCATAGTCTGAAATCCATCCCATGCCTCGTTAACTCCCTCTTGCAGGTTCCTACTTTCATCTTTTGTAATGGTTTTCTGTATTTCTGTTTTTCCTTTGTCTTGACCAGTCTTACTGTCGGGAAATGCCTAATGAGGGAAAATAAATGATGTTCCCCAAAAATGAGTGTATTGAGCCCCATCGGCAACCATGGGCTGAAATTACTCACTGGTTTTCTCCATGAATGGGAAATGGGGTGTTCAAAAGTGGCTTAACTTTTTTCACACTGAGAATGAAGACATTAAGATGAGGTCAGGGACCAAGAAAGCTGAACTAATCTGGGTATGTAAGAGGAGTGGGAGGAGAGGGCGTAAACACATAGGACTTGAGCCTATAACCCAATCTCCTCTAATGATTCACCAGCAACACTAGGTGCGCCATAAATTGAGGGCCTGTCTGTAGGCCATGGGAGAAGCAAGTCTACATGTAACATTGCTGTCCAATAAATTAAGGCCCTGATATAGAGTTTGGCGGAAGGGTTACTCCATCACAAACATGGCGGATGTCACATCTGTATTTGTAAAAGTGCCAGGAGATATAATGCACTTGAAAGAAGGTGGACAGGATATTCGTAGCTTTCATGATAGAGTAAGATGTCTACAAAACTCAAAACCAGGGCCGTAGTCCAATATCCCCCTGCTTCTGGTCAATATTTCATAGTACATCACTCAATCAGTGTATGAATAGTACATAACTAGTGTTAGAAATGTGGTTTCTGGTTGGCTAAACTATGTACTTAAGCTATTCACAACCCACAACTCTAGTCAGGGTAATGGAGTTACACACATAAGATAACCCCTGCTCACCCCCTTGGTAGCTTGGAGCAAGCAGTCAGTCTTATCCCAGAGAGTGTAAAGCGTTTGAGGAACATCCTCACATCAGCGACTCCCTGAATACACAACAAAAGAGACCCTACACAGAATTATATATGCAAAATACTGTCTGCATTGCATTTAAATATAGACCCAAGCAACATGAGCTGATAATTACTTTACCAACTAAACAATTGTCATAAAATCACAGTTAGTGCAATAAGATAAATACTTAATGTTGCACACATCATGGAAACACCATCACCACACCAACAAATGTGAATCCTGAATTCATACTCGTTATCCTGAAAAGGCAAGGTGAAGCATCATATAGTATAACATTAAGGCATGAACTGCAGCAGTTAGGTTAGAGAGAGAAAAAACAAGAATCACTAAACATCACTGTACATAAATGACCAAATATCACCATAAGTTCCTAGACCACTGAGTACTGCAATAAAAATGTAGGGTAAGTCTACAAGTGCAGGAATCGTCTATACACAGCTCACTCTGCTTCCATTATACTTTATTCAACTTTTACTGTCAGCCCCTTGGGATAAATGCACAAGTAAACTGTAGACCGTAGGAACACCTTCACACCTACAACAGGAGGTGCAGAAATGTAGGCATGAAATATAGGGCCCGTCGTTCCTTGGGCACCTGCTGCAGGTTATATGGTAAATCTGCTAGTTTTTTTTCATCAACAAGTTCATTAACAAAGCCAGGCCAATGGCGATTGGAATTCCATCAGAGATCTGTCCCCAAACTTGAACCAGTGCTCCCACAGGTATGTTTTACCAGGAAAGGTGAAGCCACCCACACTGTGGATTTGGTGAGGTCTCCCTTGGTACCTCACATGTGCTAAAAACAGAAGAGTGCGGCTGCCCATAATCATGCAGGACCAATTGTGAAGCCCGTGATGCAGGCTCATCTGGGAGTCCGGTGGACTGTGGTGGACTGACTTCGCTGGTTGGAGCAGTTTCTGTGGTCCAGAGGGCATGACAGCAAGACCTTCTAAGCCGATGCTTCCGTCCCTAGCATGGTCTCTTCCTCTTTACAATGGCAGAAGGCAGCAGGGAACTCCTCCTGCACTGAGGTGGGATTAGCACAGTACTCGTAATCTCTGAGTGCCTAGGCAATGCACCCTTCCAGGAAGCAACTCTCTAGGTCTGCACTGCCTGTGCAGTGGCATGATTGGTACAAGGGACACGCCGGTCCCACCCGCAGAGTACATGGCACTTCTGGCAGAGCACTCGACCAGCGCTACTCATTGAAAATGCTAACACATTCTGGACTCCAGTGAGAATTGTCCTACAGAACTAAGGTTTTAACTTTTTTTGGAAGGGGAAAATACTCCATCCATGGCCACTCTGCAGAGCAGGAAAGTTTGAAAACACTCTGTTCTCCCAAATACTGGCTGTGAGTAGACCTTACGGCGAAACAGGGAGGGTGCACACTACCTAGACCCTGGAGAACAACTGGGAAGCATGAGAGCAGGGGCCATGTAGCAGGCCAACACATCAGGGTCTTTGAAGCAAAGAGGCAGTTCTTTTTGTAGCCACAGGTCAGCACAACAAGAAAATCAGTCCAATGTTGTTTCTTCCTGGCAGCATAAAAGGTACTTCTGGCAATGTCCAGTCTTTAGAGGCGGTACAAAAGGGGATGGTGATGGACGAAGCATCTGAATCAATCAAACACTCACACCCAGTCAAAAGATCTGGGTTTAATCCATCACCGTTCTTTAGCCCACTCTGCCACCCCAGTTCAGACTAGGCCATATGCAAATCAGTCTGAACCTGTGCCTCATGGGAACAGTCCAGCCTGAACCGCCAAGCCATGTCTTCCCTGGACCGGAAACAAGCTTCAGAGGACCGGTTTCTGGCATTCCAGCCGTCTTCAGCCCGGCTTGCTTGAATCCAGTGGCAAAGTGAGCAAGGGACTCACGTCTGAGCATACCCTGCCACACTTATGGCGGCCAAAAGCGGTACAAAAGGGGTTGGTGATGGACGGAGCATCTGGAGTGGAGTGCAAAAAAACGATGGATTTAGGCCCAGATCCTTGTACTGGGGTGAATGTATGACATTGTTCTACATTCTGTCCATCAACTGTGTTTTTTGCAATTTTCACCCCGAATGGGCTGGGAATGCTCAGACGTGAGTCCCAGGCTCTCCACACCACTGGAGTCAAGCTATCCAGGCTGATGAAGGCTGGTAGCCAGAAACCGGTCCTTGGATGCTTGATTCCGGTCTGGGAAAGACATGGCTTGGTAATTTGGACTGGACTGTTCCCATGAGGCACAGGGTCAGAGCTGATTTGCATATAGCCAGTGTCTACCCAGGGTGGTGTGGAGTGCAAAAAAACGATGGATTTAGGCCTAGATCCTTGTACTGGGGTAAATGTATGACATTGTTCTACATTCTGTCCATCAACTGTGTTTTTTGCAATTTTCACCCCGAGTAGGCTGGGGATGCTCAGACGTGAGTCCCAGGCTCTCCACACCACTGGAGTCAAGCTATCCAGGCTGATGAAGGCTGATAGCCAGAAACCGGTCCTTGGAAGCTTGATTCCGGTCTGGGAAAGACATGGCTTGGTAGTTCGGACTGGACTGTTCCCATGAGGCACAGGGTCAGAGCTGATTTGCATATAGCCAGTGTCTAACCCAGGGTGGTGTGGAGTGCAAAAAAACGATGGATTTAGGCCCAGATCCTTGTACTGGGGTGAATGTATGACATTGTTCTACATTCTGTCCATCCACTGTGTTTTTTGCAGTCTGTAGAGGCAGCAGGTGTCTGGTTACAAGTCCCAGGCAGTGTCTAAAATAATGGGGTCGGAACCCCAGTACTTACGCTCAAAATGTCTTTGATGTGGAGGTAACTTCAAAAGAAACTTAGAAGTGCACAATAACCCCATTCAATCCCAGCCCTGGCTAAAGACATCAGTAGGGGGGTAAACAAGTCTTGTGTGTGAGAGCAGGGCCCAGCCTATACCCATGTAAGTGCACCCCACCTCCCTCTCTCCCAGCCCAGGAAGATCATTCATTATGCAGTTTAAGGCATATCAAACCCATTACACCAAACCCTTCCTGTGTGATGGCTATCTGGAAAGTATGCACCAAGCCTAGCTGTCACTCTGCCCTAGAGTCAGGAGTCAGGCTGCAAAGCACAGAGTCATAAGAACATAAGAATGCTCACTTTCTAGAAGTGGCATTTCCACCATAGTAATATAAAATCCACTTACACCAATAAGCCGGATTTATCGCAACTATTCCAAGCAACGCTACTCCTTTCAGATCAGAAATTAAAACTTAAAGACTTTTAAGGGCATTCCCAATGCTAACCTATGAGAGAAGCAGCACTCACAGTAGTGAAAAACGAAATAGGGTGTTGTCACACCAAGGACATGCCACAGAATAAATGCATATGTCCTAACTTTACCTAAACAGCACCCTGCCCATGGGGCTACCTAGGGACTACCTTAGGGGTGACCTGAATATAGTAAAAGGGGAGTTTCAGGCTTGGCACGTAACTTTAAATGCCAAATCAATGTGGCAGTAAACTGTGCACGCAGGCACTGCAGTGGCAAGCCTGAGACAGGTTTGAAAGGCTACTTCTGTGGGTTGCGCAGGCAACACTGCAGGCCCGCTAGTAGCATTTAATTTACAGGCCCTAGGTACATGGAAAAAGCACTGTACAAGGGACTTACAAGTAAATTAAATGTGGCAAACAGGTGTAGACCAATCAAACCTTGCTTAAACGAGAGAGTACATGCTCTGAACCCCAGTGGTAAAGTGCCCAGAGCCCTAAAGGCAACAAAACAGCTCAGAAAAAAAATCAGGAAGAAGGCAAATAGTTTGGGGGTATTCCTGCAAAAATAGCCAGGTCAAACAACTAGCCCTATGAAATTGGTTTAAAAGAAGGTACTTATATCATATTGTTTCATTGATGAAAGGTTTGTTTTTGTGTAATTTTAAGACTGATCCTAATACTTTAGAATGTTTCATTCCAACCCCAAGCACACCAACTGACAGGACTAGCAGAAACGTATCTATCCTTTTATACTTTTACTTTTTCTTTTTGGAGATCATCCGTTAAAGCAAAGATCGTTTCCAATGATTTTGAGTTTTTTTTTCTTTAAAACAAGTGACGCAACTTGTTCTGAAAAAAAAAAACAAGTGACGCAGGTGCAATCACGATAACACGAAAATAACCTCTGGTGATTTGGGTAGCTTTGACAATTCCTTACTAGTTTCGTTTCCTGGGAATATCATTAACAGAGGACAGTACCTGTGACATTCAGAACACAAGCTCTTTACTGAGTAGGCTGAGAGGGTCATGTAGACTTTCTGGAAGACCATCCACCCTATTGAGAGACCTCAGCCTGACTGCCGTGCTGATGAAGCTGTGTTTTTTCTTTGATGCTATTTGAGGACCGAATCCATGTGTCGTGCTAGAAGACCTGGGGGCATATTATCAAGGGATTTAAAAGCCAAGAAAGCGGAGATAAAATTATCTCCCTATTACCTAGCTGTCGCTAACACCAGTTAGCGACAGCTAGTAAGAGATAGCGATCATCTTGGGCCCCGCTTTGCATTTCAGAGAAATTTATCACTAATGACATGCAAAGTGGGCATGCCAAGATGTTAGCGACTGGAAACAGTCGCTAACATCGCTATCTCCTATTACCAACTTTTGGAGATAGAATATCTCCAAAAGCTAACACCTGCCCTGAGCAGTTCTTAGCCATGTTATCCAATGGGAGGTGGATAACATGGCTAAGAGCATTTGCTCAGTAATGCATGAATATCGCTGACTTTTCAGCGATATTCATGCATTTCGGCCGATTTTTATCGCTTAGGAGATAAACCTTGATAATATCAAGGCTCCTAAGCGATAAAAATCGTCGCTACACGGCGATAAAATTATTGCCGCTAAGCCAACCTAGCGATAATTATCGCTAGTTATTGGTAATATGCCCCTGAATCTTTATTGGGAAGTGCTTAATATATTCTATTAAATAGAAAGGTGCACATGGCGCCGCGCAAATGAGCTTTCTCTGCTAACATAAATCCTCTATTCCAGCATTTCTCCTTACCTTTTTTTCCTTTTCAAAAGTCTTATATATAGGCAAAGTGTTTCGTTGTTTTTCGTACCCTCCTGCACTTCACATGAATGTTGTGATCGAGTTTCGTTCTCAAACAAAAGCAGGGGATGGTCTATCAATAGTGAAGCAGGTACACTGTCATCAGGAGGCCTCAATAATACTGTGCCCCCTTCCACCTAAATTGCCGCTGGCACCACGACACGAAGGGGAGTATGGGGGGACAGCGCCCTAGTCCCACACATCTGGCGAGCGCAGCTTGCAGCGCGCCACCGGTGCCGCCCCCCCCGGACAACAGCCAATGGGGAGGGCTCGTTGTGGACGGGGGAGGGCGCTTTCAGGTATATACTTGGCCAGCAGCCTGGCTCGGCCTTTCTTTCCCGCTTCCGTGGTTGCTCTGCGCTGTAGTGGCTGCTCTGCGCTGTAGTGGCTGCTCTGCGCTCTGCCCTTCGTCGGCGAGAATTTGAGGTATGGGGCAGCATCCACCTAGTCTCCCCCCGGCCTGATCCCTGGACATGACCAGGTTGATCGGGCCCTGTGGTGTCGGCCACGGGGGGGGCTGGGGGTTGCGGGTCGCGGGAGTAGCGCTCGGCCGTGTTTGTTGTGTTTGCCCGTGTGGAGCAGGGAGGGGTAGATGTGTCTGGTTGGTCCCGTGGGGCAGGGAGGTCTCTGGTCGGCAACGCTGTTCGCGCAGCCATTGCCGGCCATGAGCGGCCCGCCGCATTGGGTGCGAGGGTAGAATGGACATGCTCCACCACCGGGTTGCCCATGCGCTGCATGGCAGGGCTGCACGGCAGGGCCTTCCCGCCTTTCGTTGTCTCCCGTGGGGGCGGTGGGGGCACTGGCCGGCTACGCTTTTGTGCCGCCATTGCCGACCACGAGCGACCCGCCGCCATTGTTGCGCGGCGGTCACGGCAACATGCTCCATCTTCGGGCAGCCCATGATGTGGGCAACGGGCCTTCCCACCCTTCCTTTTGTAAGGGTGCTGGTTTGTCCCGTGGGGGCGGGGGGGGCCACGGGAGCCCGCCGCCATTGTTGCAAGAGCACAGAGGCCACAGAACGGGGCCTGTGCTTGCGGAAGTAAATAGGTCCCCGGGCGTGGGGGCGGCAGCACTTCGGTGTAAGGGTGCTGGTTTGTCCCGTGGGGGCGGGGGGCACTGGCCGCCCACGCGTTTTGCGCCGCCATTTCCGGCCACAGGAGCCCGCCGCCATTGTTGCTCGGCGGGTGGAATGCAAAGAGGCCGTTTGAGTGAGAACGTGTTTCCAGTACATTGGAAGCGGCCTAAGTAGAGTTCCGTAGCCACAGTGGGCTGATATCATTATTGGCATTTATTAATATTCCTCCGAGAAAAGCAGCATTTATCCGCGGCAGTTTCCTCACGGTTAATTTTGCTTCTCATAGAAAGGATCTTGCCCCCAGGCTGAGAGCTGAAGAGGAGGGCGCGTGGGGCATTCAATGCACTGTGCCTGGCTGCGGCGTGACGTCGCATCCCTCAGGCCGGGCTGAAGACAAAGAACGTGCTGTCAGCAGGGATACCCCGGCCATACCGGTAATTCCAGGGGGAGCGCGTGGCAGTTTTGTGGTTCCTTTGAGTCCCTCGGAAAGAAGCTATTGTGCAACTTCCTGATCTCCACGAGCCCCTAGTGCAAATCATATTTTCCCACGGGGAGCCGAGCAAACACCCCTGCTTATTTTCTGTTCAAACAGCACAGAAAATGAACGTTTTCTGCGACCTGACATCGTAGACTGTGGGTTAACCATGCAGTAATGCGTGTGTGGCGAAGGTTGTTGTTTGGGTAGGATTGTGTCGCTGGTGCTCCCAGGTTGCGGTAGTTGCTGAGCAGCGACACGTGGGAAAAGTGGCGCTGGAGTCCGGGGATCGGCGTAATATTCACTGTCCGACGACTACCGGTTGGGTAGGTTTGGTTTGCGATTTATTCTGCCGCCTGCGCTGTAAGGCGCTGTTCCCCTTCCCGCCAGGTCGCGTCAACGGGGTCCCTTAGATCCCCCCTCGAGCACTCGAACATAAGCGCTGATCTCGTTTTAAATTGGTACTGCCGATGGATCCTAAGCAATTATTATATCGAAAAATTTGCAAATCTTTCGGTGGGTTCGCGGAACGTTTTGTCACAAAATGAGAATTTCCAATTAGAGGCACCGCTTGATCTTGTTGGCAATTACTCCACATTAGTATGTCAGTAACACTTTTTATGACATCATACCCTCATATTCTTCATCAATGGTCGGCATGCCCCACCAAAATAAAACGTTTTAGAAGCACAGCTCCAATTCAGCTATTAGCATAAATCAATTCTTCCTTGAAACATATTCACAAACGTGTTAAGAACACTCCCCGTCTTGGTGCATATTTAACTACGTCATTCACAAAGGATGAGCACATTTTCTGAGGGAGAGTGCTGTTGATAGCTGCACACAGAACACAGATAGGAACTGGCACAGCTAGGATCCTGCTGGTTGGTCGCACACACCGCAGGTTAGGAGTGGGATTGTTCCGGGGTAGTATGTCGGATAGAGGCAACCCTTGAACTGCTGTTTGCATGCAGAGGGTTTGCTGGCATTTGTCCTTTTTCTAAGTGAAGCGCAATGAGAAAACACTCCCATTCAATGGCACCATATAGTGTCCAAATGCATGTTGCGGATGCTGCGCGGTGCTGAGCAGGGCTTCCATGCTTCTGACCGGGCATGGGGATACCCTGGAGGAGCTATGACGAGTCTCTTTGAAGAGGCGTATGCGGCCGGTTTCGCGGGTTTAAATTAAAGAGAACGACATTCTGGTTTTCACATCGATAAATGTCAGGTGTGCATAATTCCAGTTTCCAAGCAGTCAATTTTGTGACGAGGTGAAACTGAAGAGGCAGCACCTGTAGAGGGGCACATGCCAGGCTACTGCTACTTGCCAGGTGCCCTGTGGTCTGCACTGACATTTTGCCCATTGGTTGTAACCAGCGCCTTTGTCTTCGTCTCTCACTTGCTTCTATGCTTAAAAGCTGTGTTGTAAATAGCGCGTTTGTCAGAATTGTCTGACGAACATCAAAGCAGGGTCATTTTAAGCGTGGCAGGTTGGAGACGCCTTAAGTATGTAGGTTGAGGCCAGGGGCAGGGCAAGAGGACTCGCACCACCCTCTAACCTTTGTTGTAACATCCACACAATGTTGCACTCGCAAGACACAAATTGTATATACATATATTAGTATGAAATTATATTGACACCATATACAGGATATAAGCTTGCTACCTAATTAACGACAACGTTCTAGCAAAAGGTATAAGCTTTCTTTTAAACTTGTACATAAATTAAAGCTAGTGGTTGAGGTTCCGTCTTCTGGCGACGAGCGCGAGCGGCGGTTTGTGAAGTCTGGGGGGACCGAGGGGGAGCGGGCCGGGCAGTGTCTGTTCCATGCGGGTTCACACGGGTCTTGCTGCCTGCAGTCTCCCTCGCGTTACAGTGCTTTCTTATGAACCTGAAAATAAATTAAAGTGAGTGGTGGATGTTCCGTCTCTTTTCGGTCTTGCAACTGTGAGCAAGAAGTGACCATGTACGCCCGGTGCTTGTATTTACTATTACGGTAACCGGCTCCAAAGTTGTAAATAGAATAGAGTGCCCGGTTCCATGTTCGACATCTAAAGAACGGGCGCGTTGAGTCGAAAACGGGGCGTCTCGGTTCTGCGCGCGGAGGGCATGTCGTGACTGCGAGGGTTGGCTTGCTAAGAATATGCAACCTGGTCGCAAGTATGCGGAGTAACCGACATAAAATTGGGACTGCGCATACTTCGAGCAGGGTTTAGTATTAAACACTTGCATTGGTTTGCTCCAAGTAAAATGAAGGGGCAGGCCAGTCACGTGGCTGTTTTGTAGCTGTTATGTGCACTCAAACTCCAAATTGTTATCAAGCAGATGTTGAATTGGTTGCATCACTGGGGTTCAACACCTTTTGTAGGAAAGTGATCAAAATAAAATGTATCTTCGTGGTTCGCACCCGGTGTCGGGCTTTCGGTCGACGGGATTAGTTTTGCGGGCCTGCAAGTACATCCCCAGTGTTGTCTAGGCATTGTCCCCCATGGCTGCCTTGTTAAGCTTCCAGGCACGCTTTCTTTAGGAGAACACATCCTTACCTGGGTAAGGTAGCATGGTCGCACTGACGGGTTGTGCCTGCGGCTGCCTTAACGGGCTCCTCTCGGCCAATTGAGGCACGATCACGGTTGCCTCAACACATTGGGGTTGCTCAGGCGAGCCCGTTTATGTCTCTAAGCTTTATAACTAGTGTATCAAGTCGCTGCCCACTCATGCATTATTGGCTGATTTATACGAAGGAGATCTCCTGACGCTTTGCAGTGCCTCCCATCCAGGCGCAGTAGTAGGTTTGAACAGACTGTCAAATTGTCTCTCCCCCACCCAACTGAGTATCAGGTCAGATTTAAGCAATAACGAAAGGGTGAAAGCGAGCCTTGCAGGCGGCGCACAAACGGCTCCAGGCACAGAAACCGCTCTTCCTCTTTTGCTATCGCGCACTCCTGCCAGCAATGCTCGCAAATACAGCCACTTTCCAAAGGAAAGATTATATAAAAATTATGCGACATGGCAGGGTAAAGCCGCTTGGCGTGACGCGTGGTGGGGGTTGCAGGGCATCAGGGCTTCCGTGACGACTTGGGTCTCCCCCCCCCCGAATATTCAGCCTTTCTCGGCATGGCTGTTAAGGTTTCAGATTGCCATGCGTGACATTCCATATCTTCACACATGGCATAACGCACCGGTGGCACACCAAATACATACAATACATAATGCACATGCCCGGGTACTTTGGCGTTCCCAGGCATGTTGTAGGATGAGTGTCAAACGTTGCTCCTGCCGAACATATGCCTAAATGGTATATAAATATCTCAAAAGACGTTAAGATGCGCATATTAGCCTGTATGTACCTTGTCTACTCGCCTTTCATTATATATTATGTTATACACTCATCATGAAGGGTTTGAAGTGCATCATGGTGCCTTCCCTACATTCTGTTGGGGTTCTCACTGGAAATTATGTTACTCGGACTTAATAAAATAAAAAACGGAATATCCTTAAATTACTGCATTCAACATTGAAAACGTTCTTGCACCAACGGGACAGGGCGGGTTATTGCTCCTCTGAACATGCTCGAATTCCCCTGATGTTTCTCTTGGTGGGAAGTCCTCTTACCGTTGATACTATATATATAAATAAAGGTATTTATACATTTCGCTAATTTGCCTGCTTCCTGGGGTAGAAGGGAGCCATCGAGGGTGCTTTACCGGATCAATGGAAATAATTCCACTTCCTGCTCACGTGGAAAAGAACTACCCTACATGACACACGCAATATAATGTATAGTGTCTGGGGTAGACGATACAACCTGCTCTTAGAGTAGTATGCGCCCGACTGGTAAATTGGCTGCTCTGTTAGTGCATCCAGCTATATAATACAAGTAACATTACACCTACAGCAAGCCAGGACCATTGGCTTTGTCGTTGGTTGTTAATTGCACAAGATAAATAAGCAACGACCGTGGCTTTATCTATAATATTGAAAATGCGTCAATGCTGGAGGATTCAGTCTCACACTCCCTCACGCTCGCTTTTCACTAATGAATAGCTGCGTGGGCGGCGGTCAGGTAGGCAGGGTTTCGGCGCGCCTACCTTGGAGCACTACCTACTCCATGCTTTTTCTGGCAGCTATAAAGCGCCAGCTGTAAAAGGTTTTCAGAGTGCTTCCATGCATATAATTCTTGCATGCTCTACATGCTAATGATAGATTCACGGGCCCTGTGTTACCCCTGTGACGTCTCCCAGAAGCTGCTCACACTCTGTCTCTCCACTCTAATATAATAGATAGCTCATTAAAGAGGCTGTCTTGTGACACCCAGTTTAGAAATTTTTCCTCCTTACTTTACAGGTGGACTGCACAAAATAGATGTAAGATGTTACCTTTATAATAAATCGATGTAAGATGCTACCTTTAAACTTATTGAGGCTCTTTTAGCAAGCAACAGGGCGGAACGAGGTGCTATACTGTGTCCATTGGATAGATGTGCTATTATATTAAAATACACTTGAATTAAATTCTTTCAAAGCCCAAAGCCCCTATCTGTTGTACAGTAGCATGAGGTGTTGATAAGTAAAAGCAGTCACAACCGCGGAGCCTACACTGGCTAATGCTCATTACAAACATATCCAAATCGCGCGATAGGGACCATAACTGGCACTTGTGCAAGTATCAAAGGCAAACAACAGGTGAGAAGTGGCAAACAGTGTGTTACAAGAGAAAAGTGGCGTGGGCAGGTTACAAAGGAGTACGAAACGCAGGTACAAAGATAATACTGCAATAAATGGTAAACACTCCACAGGGACTTAAGAGAGGCATGCCTTTGACTTTGTCACTCTACATATAAGTGCAGGCACTGTAAGATTGCCGGAGGTCTTTGTCTGTCCCGTACTTACCAATTAACGATTCGATTAGTACTAGAGTTAGTCTTACAGCACTACTCTTCCCAAGCGGATGGTAGAGTGCTTTAAGTACTATGCATTTATACATGGACAATGCAGTGCGTAAGTGGGTAATTAAAGCAGTATACGTGATGTGTTACATTGACGGGGAGGGTTACAAGGTATAGGAGTCCCATAGACTTCATAGTCCACAGTGCTATATTAGAAGGATTCCAGTTTGTGAGCTGCAAGTAACAAGCTACAACTAATACTAATCAGCCATCGGCACACTATAGGATGTGCTTTCAGGGGAAGCATAAACCTCATGCCAGCGATATCCCCAACATTGTGTGATGCCTATTGTGCTAACACAAGGCATGTAGGATAGTCATCGTGTCAATCAGCTTCGATTGGCGTCCACATGAAGGGGGGAACCATGGCATGTGGGTCTATTACGACTGTAGAAACTGTGGGTGTATGTGAGATGAAGAATAAGGGGACGAGTTGAGCGGTGACACTAAATGGCGCTCGACAAACTACAATGTCATTGGCAAGATGCGGCATGTGAATAAGTGACCTAGTCAAAATGCTGCAATACTGCATCTGGCGCCAAACAGGCTTGACCAGGGTAGCGAGTGGGGGCATTGTGATCCCTGTTCATGTCAGAGATGGGATTGGTAGACAAAGGGGGGCAGGGCTGCTAAGGAGCGTTTTCTGTCCCCAATGCAGGAACGGCACTGGGAAAGGACCCTACTCACATGGTTCCAAGTATGCCTGATGTAGCAGTTGGTATTTTACGACCTCAGATGGCTGTAGGAGGTAGACTCAGTCAGGTTACTGTGTAACGAAAGTGACGAACATCCAATACACCTTATTCTGATTGTCGCGTGTGGGTTATGGGCCATTCTTACGTACCAGGTTGGAGCACAAGAGATGGGATTTGACCTTAGCGAGGACTCAAATTCTATGGCTGGGTTTCCCAAGAATGAGATGGGGTCAGCTAAAGGGCAGACTGCAGCAATGTCTAGCAAAATGGGGCGGTCCTCCCAGCATCCTGATTATCCATCTAGTGTGAAATGACCTGGTCAAGGGGGGAGGAAAGCCTTAAGGGAGGCCATGCAGAAGGATGTGACAGCTATAACTAACCAATTGGGAGCTCCGGAGATAATATGGCTGAGATTGTGCCCCGCAAGGCCTGGAGGGGAGCACGGTCGGTAGAGGCAATAGAGCAAGGCCGGAAGAGGGTTAACAGGTCCATGCAGAAATCTTGGAAAGGAGGTGCCTGGGTTTCATTAGGCATGCGCTGATAAGGAAAGGACAGAAGGATATTACGAAAGCGACGGAGTACATTTGTCTGGGCTGGGAATGGATGTCTTTCTACTAGACTTACATGAAGCCCTGTCGGCGGCAGGGTGCCGGTAACTGGTAGGTGGGGGGGCTCTGTCATCGACGGGGGCCTCCTCCAGAGCTTTGGCGGAGTACAGGGCGATCTGGAAGCAGATGGACAGTAGGGGTACCTCTGCGGCAGAAGGATACAGTCTAAATACCTCTGCATGGCACAGTAGGGTGCCCGAGCCAAGAACCTGGAGCCGAGGGGGTTCCAGGAAACAGCGTCGGCGCCCCGTTAGTCCTTCAGGCGGTCGGGGGGCCTGAACCGACCGGGGGTGTGCCTCATCTTCCGCCCTGACAGGGGGGGCGGGAGTCTAACAAAATAAAGTGAATGTACTGCACCGTCTGAGCATCGACTCGCCGTGCAAGATGGCTCCTTGGGCAAGCGGGTCAGCGAGAGGCTGCCGTTTTGGATCGCCTGTAAGATGACCCACCTACCAGTACCTGTGTTGTACGAAATAAACCTGCACCACTGTTTTCCCACAAATATGTCTCTTGGTTTCCTTGGTATGTAAGTTATGCATGCAGGGCGAAGTAAGCCTGATGGTGTGGGCACTATGCCGCTGGCACCATGACACGAAGGGGAGTATGGGGGGACAGCGCCCTAGTCCCACACATCTGGCGAGCGCAGCTTGCAGCGCGCCCCCGGTGCCGCCCCCCCCGGACAACAGCCAATGGGGAGGGCTCGTTGTGGACGGGGGAGGGCGCTTTCAGGTATATACTTGGCCAGCAGCCTGGCTCGGCCTTTCTTTCCCGCTTCCGTGGCTGCTCTGCGCTGTAACCCACCCTGAACCCTGACCCAGCTGCAGAGCAGCTGGCACAGTTTGGAATACTTTAATGATCATGTTTTATGTTGCAGGCGGAGTCACAGGGCGATCTGGAAGCAGATGGACAGTAGGGGTACCTCTGCGGCAGAAGGATACAGTCTAAATACCTCTGCCTGGCACAGTAGGGTGCCCGAGCCAAGAACCTGGAGCCGAGGGGGTTCCAGGAAACAGCATCGGCGCCCCGTTAGACCTTCGGGCGGTCGGGGGGCCTGAACCGACCGGGGGTGTGCCTCATCTTCCGCCCTGACAGGGGGGGCGGGAGTCTAACAAAATAAAGTGAATGTACTGCACCGTCTGAGCATCGACTCGCCGTGCAAGATGGCTCCTTGGGCAAGCGGGTCAGCGAGAGGCTGCCGTTTTGGATCGCCTGTAAGATGACCCACCTACCAGTACCTGTGTTGTACGAAATAAACCTGCACCACTGCTTTCCCACAAATATGTCTCTTGGTTTCCTTGGTATGTAAGTTATGCATGCAGGGCGAAGTAAGCCTGATGGTGTGGGCACTATGCGCCTTTCTTTTACTGTCGAACAGGGAGGGACGCTGGTCCATTTCCCCAGCCTCCATAATGACTACCTCACGGCTGAACAAACCATTTGTGTCACAAAAGCTGACAAAGCTTTACAGAGAGGCGTTTTAAAGTAAAATAAGGTCTAAATCCCACGACCAATCCAAAATTTAATTTGTTCCCAGATCATTTTAACAGATCATTTTAGAGTTGTTTTTGTCAATAAAACGTGGCACATTGATTTTGTTTCGTTTCCCATGGCGTGTTTTTTAAGTTTTCTATGGATTTATATTCTTGGCCTTACCATTTGCAGCCATTTTTCATGACGCGTTGACCGTTCATATATACTTACTGACATCGACGTACTACGAACAGGTATAATCGGAATACTCCTACAGTTGCAATCCTTTTGAAGACATGTGTTCCCAACTAGTGAGGAATGCTGTAGCTTTTCTCTGGGACCGAATATTACATTATATGTCACAATTTTGTGAGAGAGGGCAGTTTTTTTCTCACTGAGCACGTGCCACCACCAGTAAACACTTTTCTACCTCATTTTGTGTATTATAGTCTGTGACTGGGGAGGTCGGGGTAGGAATGTAACCTCTCCCCCCTTCTTGTTGTGTACAGGACCAAAATTACTTGCCAAATCCATTATATTTCCTTTCAAGTGTGCACTCGATCTCACACATACTTACCCTTTCCTGTGTAGCAACCGTTAGACCCATTACTCTTGGTACTATTCCAGTGCTCAGCACCAAGGGTTCTCACAATCTACAGGGATTTCCTAAATTAATCATATTTACTGCTATTTTTAACTGCAGGTGCACGTTTCTAAGCAAAATGTAAATTGAAGACGTGGAATCAAACCCCAACTTAACTGTTTAGA
Organism: Lissotriton helveticus; assembly: GCF_964261635.1. Lineage (NCBI taxonomy): Eukaryota > Metazoa > Chordata > Amphibia > Caudata > Salamandridae > Lissotriton > Lissotriton helveticus. The sequence goes on from NC_136068.1 coordinate 1,230,275,056, forward strand.
TGTGTGTTACATCCTCCTTTCTTCTCCTTCCCCTCCTTCCCCGCGCCTCTCCTTTGCCTGGAACATGGAACTCTGTACCTGCGTTGTACAATTCATGTTCCATGTTCCATAGTTCTCTAGTGATCAGTTATTGCCTCAGCCTTGTATGGGTTGGTTGTTCTGTGCCTCTCTACGAATAAACCTTTTGTTTTTACTTCCCATCTGGAGCCTCGTCTTTACAAAGTTAGCGACGACCGGCTAATTACTTCGCTTGCTACTTCTTCTTTTGAGGCACAGGTGCTGCGACGTTTTCCTGTTCTTCACTTCTCTGCCTTTTTAGAGCTTCTCTACGTGCTGGATGCAGTGTTCCTGTACTCAAGCCTGGAAACTGCAGATTTCTGGCTCTTTTGGTGTCATTCCAGCGCATTTTCATCGTATTTAGCGAACTTCTGCAGACCAACGGCCATCTTCTATTTATTCAACAACAGCTGTTGTCTAACTACCACTACTGACGCACTGCCTGGATACTGGCTCTGATGCGCTGCCTGTATACTGGCTATGAAGTGGGACCACAACTGTTGCCTGGCGACTTCTACTGACGCGCTGCCTGGATACTGGCTGTGAAGCTGGATGCTATTTCCGTTTCTCACGTTCGCCACGCTGTGCGTCGTTACGCCTGCGGCCATTTTGGAGTGGGTTTGTTGTCATCTTTTACTGCGTCTGTTTCACCCGAAGGTTTACCGCGTCTGTTTCACCTGAAGCCTCGAGTACATCAGGACGCTTGTTGCCAGCATTTCCTCAGAGGGTGATGAGCACACCTCGTTGAATGCTCTCCCGTAGTTCATTTTCATGGTGATGAGGAAATGTTAATCTGACTACAGGTAGGAAAGCCTGTTCATCTTCGGTGACAAAGTTACAAAAAAGGGTTAACCCGGAATCACTGGGGACTGGGTACAAGACGGTAAATATAATAGTGGTCCCAGCGTCATACACACTTTGAGCGTGGGGGGGGAGGGAGGAAGGTTAGAAGATAATATTCACAAAACACAAGTCATGAAAGAAGGAGGAATGTGTCACCAATGTTATTTCATCACATTGGGAAAACAAAATACATTAGAACCAAAGAGCATATTGGTAAAGCAATTTTACAAAAAACACCTTGAACAGGTATCACATTTGAGTGTGTGGTGCCAAGGGGGGGCGAAAGAAAGAAAATTAAGTAGTGAAATGAAAAGGGAAGGTTTAAGTGGAAGTGACAGAAAATCACATACAATTTTTTCTTGTATACATCGTATACCAGATGGTACAAATCCACAGTTTATACACATATATATACCATATGACCGTAATGAACCCAGTTAATTAATCACTGTCAATTCAGTATTGGCAAATGTTGTGAAGTCGACTTTTTGACCCCTATATCCGTAGGTATCTTGAACCTTACTGCTGGGGTCTTTTTCAGGACCAGTGGTGTGTGGAGGAGGGGGGCGTGTGACACCTAAGAAAATGAAGGAGCGGCATGGGTAAGTGCCTGTCTAGTGTTTAGAATTATGGGTAAACAACCAGGAGTTAAAATAGTAATTAAGAAAAATTACCAGAAGGACAAGCAAATGGCGTGAGGGGGGAAAAAAGGGACGTCTTTCACAGTTCAGTTGTGAAGAAGGGGAGTTCCTTAGTTCTCCAGGATTTTCAAGAGTAGGCAGAAGTGAGCAGTCACCTTAAAAATAAAGGTGGCAGTTAACCTCAAGTTGAGTAGGTTAGTATGAATTGAAAACAAATATCGGGGCTGCACACTTACTGCATATTAATGCGTAGTGTGCACGGTTCCTATTAACCAAAGTCGATCCTTTCCAAATTGAAGTTTATCACAAGACGTCGTCTGCCCAAATCAATCAGGGGCAGGTAAGGGGAGTAAATCTCAAAGAAAAGGAGAAATCAACCAGGTATGAGACCGCATTTGCGGTTCAGAGGGAGCATATCTACAATGTAGAACAATGTCAATGCGAAAAGAGGCGCGCGATTAACAAACAAGACTACTTGAGCCGGAGTAAAATGTTCATTAAATTGTTAACTGGAAGATGCTGCAGTCTCACAAATTAAAACGTTGTGGGAGTTGTGGTAATAATTATTTTAGATCCCATGGGGCATATGGCCGAGACGCTGTGGTCTCATAAATGTAAACGATCAATCCTGTCTGGGAAACACCGGGAAGTGCGGCGGCAAAAGGCTGGTTGCTCATTAATCGTAGAATGCCGAACGGTACAGAATATGAGAAAAGCCGTAGATCAAAACTCGAGCATAAAAACGGCTAGTGCAGACATCACATAATAGTGATGTCAAATGGTGTACTAAATACAAGGTGACAATGCTTACGGCGGACAACCAAACGGGCCCACGCGGTGGTTACAACCGGGTGAGTGAGCACAAAACCGAAGCTCAGCACGTACCCATCACCAGGGATCAAAAAGCTCCTAAGTTATTTTTACAGAGTTGGGCAGTGATCATAAGCATTAGAGCGGGGCTGGCCAGCGTCTTACGGTAATTATCCAGGATGTATTCTCTCAGGGAACAACGTGCATGCAGAGCGCTCTCTGTATTTAAACGAGGTCTACGCCCGAAGCGTGCACGTTGGTGGTGATGCGTGACGTGTCATGGTAGACATAGTAAACAGGCTAAAGGATGCTAGCGCTCTGTTGACAATGATGTAAATTAAAAGGAAGGTGACAGTAGGTATTTTGAGCATTAAAGGTTAGAGCAGAATGAATGTATTACCTCGGACGGAATCATTAGGTACCTTTGGCGCAATATAATTTTTTTTCAGTGTATTACAAACATAGTAAGCAGGCTAGAGGATGCTCGCGCTCTATTGTAAATGCTGCAATTAAACGTAAGGTATCATTTGGTGTTTGGACATTACAGGTTAAAGCAACATAGAATTTAACAATGTATTACATTAGACAGAATTATTAGGTACCTTGGGCAATGGAGGATGATTAACACAACATAATATTTGCACAATGATAATGGCCAGGTAGTAGCCTGTTTACTATGTGTACCATGATACGTCATGCATCACCACGAGCGTGCACGCTTCGGGCGTAGACCTCGTTTATATACAGAGAGCGCGCTGCGTGCAGGTTGTTCCCTGAGAGAGTACATCCTGGATAATTACCGGTAAGACGCTGGCCAGCCCCGCTCTAATGCTTATGATCACTGCCCAACTCTGTAAAAATAACTTAGGAGCTTTTTGATCCCTGGTGATGGGTACGCGCTGAGCTTCGGTTTTGTTTTCACTCACCCGGTTGTAACCACCGCATGGGCCCGTTTGGTTGTCTGCCGTAAGCATTGTCACCTTGTATTTAGTACACCATTTGACATCACTATTACGTGTTGTCTGCACTAACCGTTTGTATGCTCGAGTTTTGATCTACGGCTTTTGTGAAGGCTTTTCTCATATTCTGTAACGTTCGGCATTCAGTGAAGTAGTGTGGCTCACTGGTTAGAGGCGGCAGACCCGAGAGCAGAGGACGGCCCGGGACCAGGGTTCGATTCCCGGCACGGCAGGTTTCTGGATCAGGGTCAGCGGACTCGATAATTCTCTCGCCTCGGTGCCCACTCTGATCAGCGATCACACTCGGCAACTCTGGGCATTAGCTTGCCTCATCTTCACTAACGGCCCCACCAGACCGCCGGGGATGCCTGGTCTCACCCTGGAGATACCCATTAAGGGACCATCTCTCAGGGAAGCCAGGAAGGGTTTCGCAGCGGTCGAAGCGCCTTGGGACCCTACGGGTAAGTAGTGCGCTATATAAATGCCTATACATTTACATACATACACATTCTACGAATAATGAGCAACCAGCCTTTTGCCGCCGCACTTCCCGGTGTTTCCCAGACAGGATTGATCGTTTAAATTTGTGAGACCACAGCGTCTCGGCCATATGCCGGTGTGCAGTCATAATATCGAGTTTTTTATTTCGACTGGACAGAATATCGAGTAAAAAATATAGAATGGACATAATATCGACTAGACATAATATAAACAACAAAAATATCGACTAGAAAAAATGAATATCGAATAGAATGGACATAATATCGAATCAAAAATTTTAGAATGGACATAATATCGACTAGACATAATATAGACAACAAAAATATCGAATTTAAGGTAAGTTAATATTATTATTTTTTTTTGTGTAATATAATTCTGTAGCGGGTTGTGGGTTTAAAAGGGAATAGGGTGGGAAGTAATTTAATTATAATTAATTAAATATGTTAATTTATTTATTGATATTTATATAGAATTAATTGTTAATTAATTATTAATTGGTAATTAATTAAAATATAATTGGTAATTAATTATAATTGATTAATTGATACATATTTTAATTTTAGTAATTTATTTTCTGCAGCGGGTTGTGGGTTTATAGGGGAATAGATTGGGGAGTAATTTAATTATAATTAATTACATTTGTTAATTTATTTATTGATATTTATTTAGAATTAATTGATAATTAATTATTAATTGGTAATTAATTAAAATATAATTGGTAATTCATTATAATTGATTAATTGATAAATATGTTAATTTTATTACATTATTTTCTGTAGCGGGTTGTGGGTTTATAGGGGAATAGGGTGGGAAGTAATATAATTATAATTAATTCAATATGTTAATTTATTTATTGTTAATTATTTTGAATTAATTGTTAATTAAATAATAATTGGTAATTAATTAAAATATAATTGGTAAATAATTTTAATTGATTAATTGATAAATATGTTAATGTCATTAAATTATTTTCTGTAGAGGGTTGTGGGTTTATAGGGGAATAGGGTGGTAAGTAATTTAATTATAATTAATTAAATATGTCATTTAATTTATTGGTATTTATTTAGAATTAATTGTTAATTAATTTTTAATAGGTAATTAATTAAAATATAATTGGTAATTAAAATTAATTGATTAATTTTTAAATTGTAAATTCATTTATTGTTAATAGGTAATTATTAGTATTAATAGGTAATTTTTATCATTAAATAATTTTAATTTGTATTTATAAATAATTATTTAATATATTTTATACAATTGTAAAATATTTTAATTATTTTGTAATTGGTATTACTATTTATGTTATTTTTATTTATATATGAAGTATTTACTTTCCCTACTGTTGCACTCGCTGGAGTGGGAATAGTAATTTTTACCCCAACGCTATCCAACTCTTTCCCTACTGTTGCACTCTCTGGAGTGGGAATAGTAACTTTAACCTCTACGCTATCCAACGCTTTCCCTACTGTTGCACTCTCTGGAGTCGGAATAGTAATTCTTACCCCTATGCTATCCAACTCTTTCCCTACTGTTGCACTCTCTGGAGTGGGAATAGTAATTTTTACCCCTACGCTATCCAACGTTTTCCCTACTGTTGCACTCTCTGGGGTGGGAATAGTAATTTTTACCCCTACGCTATTCAACTCTTTCCCTACTGTTGCACTCTCTGGAGTTGGAATAGTAATTTTAACCCCTACGCTATCCAACACTTTCCCTACTGTTGCACTCTCTGGAGTGGGAATAGTAATTTTTACCTCTACGCTATCCTACGCTTTCCCTACTGTTGCACTCTCTGGAGTGGGAATAGTATTTTTTACCCCTACGCTATCCAACGTTTTCTCTACTGTTGCACTCTCTGGAGTGGGAATAGTAATTTTTACCCCTACGCTATCCAACGCTTTCCATACTGTTGCACTCTCTGGAGTGGGAATAGTTATTTTTACCCCTACGCTATCCGACGCTTTCCCTACTGTTGCACTCGCTGGAGTGGGAATAGTAATTTTTACCCCTACGCTATCCAACGTTTTCTCTACTGTTGCACTCTCTGGAATGGGAATAGTAATTTTTACCCATACGCTATCCAACGCTTTCCATACTGTTGCACTCTCTGGAGTGGGAATAGTTATTTTTACCCCTACGCTATCTGACGCTTTCCCTACTGTTGCACTCGCTGGAGTGGGAATAGTAATTTTTACCCCTACGCTATCCAACACTTTCCCTACTGTTGCACTCTCTGGAGTGGGAATAGTAATTTTTACCCCTACGCTATCGAACGCTTTCCCTACTGTTGCACTCTCTGGAGTGGGAATAGTAATTTTTACCCCTACGCTATCCAACGCTTTCCATACTGTTGCACTCTCTGGAGTGGGAATAGTTATTTTTACCCCTACGCTATCCGACGCTTTCCCTACTGTTGCACTCGCTGGAGTGGGAATAGTAATTTTTACCCCTACGCTATCCAACACTTTCCCTACTGTTGCACTCTCTGGAGTGGGAATAGTAATTTTTACCTCTACGCTATCCAACGCTTTCCCTACTGTTGCACTCTCTGGAGTTGGAATAGTAATTTTTACCCCTACGCTATCCAACACTTTCCCTTCTGCTGCACTCACTGGAGTCGTTACAGTAAATTTAAACCTCTTGCTATCCTACGATAAAAATATTGTATATGTCTTGTTAATAATATGTATATATATATATATATATATGTATTAAAAATAAATAATTTTTTTAAAAGTTGTATTAGTTATTTTTTAATGTTATGTTTATTTAAGTATTTTAAATAAGTTAAAAAACATTTTATTTATTATTATATTACTTTTAAATTACTTTTAAGACATTTAAAAAATTTGATATTTTGACAGTCTATATTTTTTACACTCGATATTTTGGAGTCGATATTTTTGTACTTACCTGTTTGAAGATAGGAAGTCGATATTTTGTAGTCGATATTTTGACCTCGATATTTTGTCATCTCGATATTGTGACTGTCGATATTCTGTCAGTGATCCCATATGCCCCATGGGATCTAAAATAATTATTACCATATGTGGAGAAGTGTGGCTCACTGGTTAGAGGAGGCAGACCTGGAAGCAGAGGTCAGCCCGGGACCAGGGTTCAATTCCCGGCTCGGGGGGGTCTTGAGTCCTAAAATGTCCATGGACTCAACAATTCTCGCTCCGGTGCCTACTCGATTCACGGGTTCACACTCTGCGACTCTGGGCAATAGCTTGCTTAATCTCCACAACGGCCCCTCGCGGCGGGATGCCTGGCTTTCACCTTGCGGATACCCTGCCGGGGTTATCTCACAGGGGAATACCAGGACGGGTTCCCTAAGCAAGCGCTTAGAAACCGCTTGGTGATTTGCGCTATATAAATTCCTGTACATTTACATTTAACTCCCACAAACGTTTTAATTTGTGAGACCACAGCGTCTTCCAGTTAACACTTAAATGGACATTTTACTCCGACTCAAGTAGTCTCGTTTGTTAATCGCGCGCTTCTTTTCGCATTGACATTGTTCTACATTGTAGATATGCTCCCCCTGAACCGCAAACGCGGTCTCATACCTGGTTGATTTCTCTTTTTCTTTTAGATTTACTCCCCTTACCTGCCCCTGATCGATTCGGGCAGACGACGTCTTGTGATAAACTTCCATTTGGAAAGGATCGACTTTGGTTAATAGGAACCGTGCACATTACGCATTAATATGCGGTAATTGTGCAGCCCCGATATTTGTTTTCAATTCACACTAACCTACTCAACTTGAGGTTAACTGTCACCTTTATTTTAAGGTGTCTGCCTACTCTTGAAAATCCTGGAGAACTAATGAACTCCCCTTCTTCATAACTGAACTGTGAAAGACGTCTCTTCCCCCCCCCCACGTCATTTGCTTATCCTTCTGGTAATTTTTCTTAATTACTATTTTAACTCCTGGTTGTTTACCCATAATTTTAAACACTAGACAGGCACTTACCCATGCCGCTCCTTCCTTTTCTTAGGTGTCACACGCCCCCCTCCCCCACACACCACTGGTCCTGAAGAAGACCCCATCAGTAAGGTTCAAGATACCTACGGATATAGGGGTCGAAACCTCGACTTCACAACATGTGCCAATACTGAATTGACAATGATTAATTAACTGTGTTCATTACGGTCATATGGCATATATATATGTGTATAAACTGTGGATTTGTACCATCTAGTATACGATGTATACAAGAAAAAATTGTATGTGATTTTATGTCACTTCCACTTATACCTTCCCTTTTCATTTCACTACTTAATTTTCTTTCTTTTGCCCCCCCTTGACACCAAACACTCAAATGTGATACCTGTTCAAGGTGTTTTTTGTAATATTGCTTTACCAATATCCTATTTGTTCTAATGTATTTTGTTTTCCCAATGCGATTAAATAACATTGGTGACACATTCCTCCTTCTATCAACAAAAAGAAATACAGAGTTCCCCGGTTGCAGTCAGCTAAAGGACTGTCATTGGTCTCTCTCTTGTCGGGTCAAACAGTAAAAAGGTGAGTGTAGTGAACCCTCTCTTGGAATTTTTGGGGTACCTCACACAAGTCGCCGGTTGGACTACACTTGTAATCCCACCCGGTGATCGTTCAGCGTCATCATCGGTACCCTGCCCCTGCGCCAGGCTGGCAGTGCAATGCCTGTCGGGCAACAATACTTGTTGCTCTTTGGCGGGGATCTTCTATTCCTTCGCCAAAGGGTGTGTGGATGTAAGGGGACCATGCAAGGAGGTAATATGTGAGTGTGCAAAAGTGAGCGTGGGTGAAATAAAAGGAGTCAGTGGAGTCCAAAAATTGGGATTTTAATGATATGGCTCACTGCTCTATTAAAAATACAAGGGGTATAGAGGCAGAACTATCAAGGTAGTAAGCCTCATTCAACCCTTGGTGAGTGGATGGTCAACATGTTTCTTGCTTATAGAGCAATTCGTCAGGACCAAGGGGTGCTCATATGATTTGCAAGGGCTCCCCCGTGATCAGGGGGCCCAGTATACGACCTGGTAGGTGTCGTATGGAAGTCCTTTCCTCAGGACCCTTCCCAGGACTAAATGGGAGAGAGAAGAGAGAAGTGTACTGTTAAGGAGAGACCAGAGAGACATCATGGACAAACGTGGAAACATTCGCGTTTTGTGACTGTCATAATATACAGTGGGTGAGCATGCCTTTGGTTTGCTCAAGGAAGATCGCATGCTTAGTGGTATCCAACAAAGTTGGTTGGAAGTTTGTCATGCAGTAAAAAACCTGTGAAAATCAAGGGCTATTACTGTGCTATCAGCATGCGCGATAGCTAGTGGAAATTGAGACAACATTTGTGGGGAGAAAAACAGACTTCAAACATGTCTTTGTGAAGTTTCAGAAAAGAACACTAGATGGAGTCAGTGTATGGGTAACTAACCCTTGGATTAAACCGTAACACCAGCCGCAATAATACAGTGATGGTAAAATTTAGAACAACCTTACCCGTTTGTTACACTACGGAGGCTTCCTCGAGCTGACCGGGTGGGGCCAGGACTTGGTGGAGACCACCTGTTAGGAGGAAGTATCCCCGCCATGTTATCGATTGGCGGTCAATGCGTCTCCCCATTCAACTGCTTAAAGCTTGGTCCCGCCGTGGCGCTCAGAAAGAGGCGCACGCGGGGGCGCAGAATGGAGCATATGTGCCTTACCTCGGAGTTCCTGGCGTAGGGCGTCTAGTCACCTACCCTTCCCACTGCGGACGGTGCCGCAGATCAGCCGGTAAAGTTTGGCGTCCCGGGCGCACTACTTATGACCCGTGTGTGTGGCCAGTTTAGTGGGCGTGGCCCCGGCGTGTTACCAGGCAACGAGTGGTAAATAATGGACACAGAAGATTCACTCGCTCCGTGTGTTGCCGGTGGTTAACAACGAAGACGGCTTCGCGTGCTAACGAGGAGGGAGGGAAACGTGAGTGCCATCTTGAGAGGGAGGTGGAAATAGGCAGCTTCATGGTTATGGGCTGGGTTCGGCATAGTAAGGACAAAACAGTCCATTGGTCAGCTATCTAGTGAGCATTGTCCAGGGCACCGCATCGTTGAGCCCGTTTTCATCTGTGTGTAGACGGTGTACCCATCTCTGCTCCAGTCTGAAGAGGGATTGCTGATTCATACCAGGTTGGCATTCTAGAACTGTCCACTTTATATGGCTTCGTTCGAGAAGAGGTACATCTACCCTCCGGAGCAAAACCCCTACCGAGAGAACTTAACTCTCTGGCGTCGCTTTATCGACGACATCTTGATTCTTTGGAAAGGGGACCGTCCCAGCTGTGAAGCCTTTTGTGACTGGATTAACTTACAAGACCCCTTCCTTAAATTTACTGGAACCATCTCGGAGACGTCCATACCATTCCTCGATCTTACCATCAATCTGGGACCCGAAGCAATAACCACCACGCTATACAAGAAAGATACTGACAGAAATAGCTTGCTTCTCTACCAAAGCCACCATACTAAAGCCCTGCGAGATAATTTACCCTTTGGGCAATTCCTTAGAATTCGGAGGAATTGTAGCTCTGTCCAAGACTTCAGACAAGAGGCCCGGACCCTACAGCATAAACTCCAGGACAGAGGGTATCCCACCCGGTTGTTAAAGAATTCGTACAAACGAGCATTGAACAACAATAGAGATGCCCTTCTAGAGGTCCACCCTAAAGAACCAGATGACATCATCACCTGTGTCACCTCCTACACCAGGCATTCATCATTTATCAAGAAAGCCGTGATGACACATTGGGGTATCTTGAACTCCACTGGGATGGAATTGGCACGACCACGGTTCGCTTTCAAAAGGACTGCCAACCTCAAGGACACATTGATCCACACTCGCCCTAAGAAATTACAAACTCGACCAGTCAGGACCCTTTGGGATCTTCCCCCTGTCACTGGACACTACAAATGTGGTTCCTGTGTGGTATGCCCCCAAACCATCCAAGGCAGAACAATCGAACTCCCAGGAGATTTCACCTGGACCTTTCACAAACACACCAATTGTAACAGCTCGAGATGTATATACATCTTGGTGTGCCCCTGCAGATTGCTCTATATCGGGATGACAATGCGCCCGGTGAAACAACGGATAATGGAGCACAACAGTAATATTCGATGCTCCAAAACACACACCGGGCTGTATGAACATTGCAAGGAACACAAACATACCACTGAGGACATAAAGTGGACAGTTCTAGAATGCCAACCTGGTATGAATCAGCAATCCCTCTTCAGACTGGAGCAGAGATGGGTACACCGTCTACACACAGATGAAAACGGGCTCAACGATGCGGTGCCCTGGACAATGCTCACTAGATAGCTGACCAATGGACTGTTTTGTCCTTACTATGCCGAACCCAGCCCATAACCATGAAGCTGCCTATTTCCACCTCCCTCTCAAGATGGCACTCACGTTTCCCTCCCTCCTCGTTAGCACGCGAAGCCGTCTTCGTTGTTAACCACCGGCAACACACGGAGCGAGTGAATCTTCTGTGTCCATTATTTACCACTCGTTGCCTGGTAACACGCCGGGGCCACGCCCACTAAACTGGCCACACACACGGGTCATAAGTAGTGCGCCCGGGACGCCAAACTTTACCGGCTGATCTGCGGCACCGTCCGCAGTGGGAAGGGTAGGTGACTAGACGCCCTACGCCAGGAACTCCGAGGTAAGGCACATATGCTCCATTCTGCGCCCCCGCGTGCGCCTCTTTCTGAGCGCCACGGCGGGACCAAGCTTTAAGCAGTTGAATGGGGAGACGCATTGACCGCCAATCGATAACATGGCGGGGATACTTCCTCCTAACAGGTGGTCTCCACCAAGTCCTGGCCCCACCCGGTCAGCTCGAGGAAGCCTCCGTAGTGTAACAAACGGGTAAGGTTGTTCTAAATTTTACCATCACTGTATTATTGCGGCTGGTGTTACGGTTTAATCCAAGGGTTAGTTACCCATACACTGACTCCATCTAGTGTTCTTTTCTGAAACTTCACAAAGACATGTTTGAAGTCTGTTTTTCTCCCCACAAATGTTGTCTCAATTTCCACTAGCTATCGCGCATGCTGATAGCACAGTAATAGCCCTTGATTTTCACAGGTTTTTTACTGCATGACAAACTTCCAACCAACTTTGTTGGATACCACTAAGCATGCGATCTTCCTTGAGCAAACCAAAGGCATGCTCACCCACTGTATATTATGACAGTCACAAAACGCGAATGTTTCCACGTTTGTCCATGATGTCTCTCTGGTCTCTCCTTAACAGTACACTTCTCTCTTCTCTCTCCCATTTAGTCCTGGGAAGGGTCCTGAGGAAAGGACTTCCATACGACACCTACCAGGTCGTATACTGGGCCCCCTGATCACGGGGGAGCCCTTGCAAATCATATGAGCACCCCTTGGTCCTGACGAATTGCTCTATAAGCAAGAAACATGTTGACCATCCACTCACCAAGGGTTGAATGAGGCTTACTACCTTGATAGTTCTGCCTCTATACCCCTTGTATTTTTAATAGAGCAGTGAGCCATATCATTAAAATCCCAATTTTTGGACTCCACTGACTCCTTTTATTTCACCCACGCTCACTTTTGCACACTCACATATTACCTCCTTGCATGGTCCCCTTACATCCACACACCCTTTGGCGAAGGAATAGAAGATCCCCGCCAAAGAGCAACAAGTATTGTTGCCCGACAGGCATTGCACTGCCAGCCTGGCGCAGGGGCAGGGTACCGATGATGACGCTGAACGATCACCGGGTGGGATTACAAGTGTAGTCCAACCGGCGACTTGTGTGAGGTACCCCAAAAATTCCAAGAGAGGGTTCACTACACTCACCTTTTTACTGTTTGACCCGACAAGAGAGAGACCAATGACAGTCCTTTAGCTGACTGCAACCGGGGAACTCTGTATTTCTTTTTGTTGATAGTCTTTCTAGGACACATACATTGGACCCCTTTAAATAATTGTCCTAACCCTGTGTTCCTCCCTGTTGATACAATTCCTTGCGTGCCTTTGGCACGGGAACCCCTTTTATAGGTTACCAATTGGCGAAGATTTCACTCGCCACGTTGGACCATTCTGAGACAACATTTTAAGTGGGAGAATCACATTAATCTTAACAATCACCTCACTCTGGCCGGCAGACATCCTTGGCACCGCATCCGGAACCTTTACGACCATGGAGGACGTCCCAGGGCTGAGTTTTAATGAGGACATCATAGCCGATGCCCTAAGATCGACACCATCCCTCCTTACAAATCCCCCTACCACATCATCCGGCGCATCTTCCGATGATTGGACCATACTATCGGAAATGAAAAAGGAACTCATCAGGATCACCATTCACGGAATCATGATGACTGAATACTTGAGGAGTAATATAGCCCCACAAGGTTTGGTAGTGAACATAATTCCGAGACTATTTCTGGACGACAAAAGGTTCAAATTAGAGTGGTGTCAAGTTTCGTGGAAATGCACCAAGGATCTCCTCTTTCTCATCAGTCAAACGGCGAAGCGTCTATCAGATGCTTTAATAGAGAAGATCTCCGCTATGGAAGCTACCATGAAAACCGCCATATCCAAGAACAATAAGACAGCGTTTACGACCAAACTCTCGGAAATAAATCAAGAAATGGCGGATCACCATGAGTTTCTACTGAAACAAAAAACAACCAAACTCGAGAAAGATATTGCCAAATTTGTAAAAGAAAAAGTCTACCCCTACTTGAAGGATGATTACAACGGGAAAAAGAAAACCTACTCCTCTGATGAAAACTCAGGGAGCGATACCAGACGTGGATCGGATAGTAGTGATTCCAGTGGGGGAGTCCCACCAAGAAATCCCCGACCACCTCGGACATGGCAACAAGGCTATTACCAAAGCCCAGCCTTCCATGGGCCACCACAGATGGCACCCCCCTGGCAGTACCCCTTCTACCCACAGGGCCCCCCGCAATTCTACCCCCCCAATCTGCCACCTTTTCACGGCAGAGGCTGGGGCAGAGGAAGAGGGCGAAAGCGAGGAGGGCAAAAGGGTGTACAGTGGCAGGACCAGATACCAGCACCAGCAGCAATGGAGACCAGGAGCATGTCATCCAGGGGGAGACGAGCTTAGTTGTCAATCTATCAAAGAGAACCCTGACACCAACCGAAACACGAGTACTAGAGAAAGGTCTTGGCTTTGTTCCCACACCGACCCCAGACCCATTCCAAGAGATGATCGAACTGAAACAATTTTTTAGGAAAATCCGTCTTCGGGCATTCTTTGAAAACCAACCTGAGCTCCCGGATCTTGATACAGGTCTAAGAAAACCCTCCACCTTTACTCCCACTGACGGGATGGTACCACCCGAAGTCCTGACTTTTGAGCGGGCGGTCCTGAGGAGCATGCGTGAGATACCTTCGAAGAATACCTTCCACAATCTGTCCAATATAGAACGACTAGCAGTCAAAACACTAGGCCAAGACGAGTCGATCGTCATTAAACAAGCAGACAAGGGGGGCGCCACGGTCATTCAGAACTACGAAGACTATGATCGTGAGTGCAGAAGACAATTGACAAATACCAACCATTACAGACCTCTCCTTGAGGACCCAACTAAAAGATTGACAACTACCATCATGGGCCTTGTGATTGAGGGGGAGACTAACGAGTGGATTAGTAGGAAGGAAGCAGATTTCTTGATAACTCCGGATCCTGTTATCCCCTACTTTTATACTCTCCCGAAAATACACAAGGGCACGTCTCCTGTCCCTGGGAGACCCATTGTCTCTGGAATTGGATCTCTACTAGAACCACTGTCACAATTTTGTGATGCGTTCTTCCAACCTTACGTCAAACAGATACCATCCTACCTGCAAGACACCAGGGATGTACTCCGTCTAATTGCAGACATAGATGGCAGAGAGGACACTGACTTGCTTCTTACCCTCGATGTGGAGGCACTTTATACTAATATCCCGCAACAAGCAACCCTGGAAGCAGTGGATTCGCTGATGCGAGAAGAGGAATGGTTATCCCCAACACCAATAACATTCATTATGGAACTGGCCCACATCGCCCTGACCGAGAACTTCTTCAGGTATGAATCCCAGTTATACCATCAAGTGCGGGGGACTTCGATGGGTTCTACCTTCGCGCCGAGCTTGGCCTGCATTTATATGGCTTCGTTCGAGAAGAGGTACATCTACCCTCCGGAGCAAAACCCCTACCGAGAGAACTTAACTCTCTGGCGTCGCTTTATCGACGACATCTTGATTCTTTGGAAAGGGGACCGTCCCAGCTGTGAAGCCTTTTGTGACTGGATTAACTTACAAGACCCCTTCCTTAAATTTACTGGAACCATCTCGGAGACGTCCATACCATTCCTCGATCTTACCATCAATCTGGGACCCGAAGCAATAACCACCACGCTATACAAGAAAGATACTGACAGAAATAGCTTGCTTCTCTACCAAAGCCACCATACTAAAGCCCTGCGAGATAATTTACCCTTTGGGCAATTCCTTAGAATTCGGAGGAATTGTAGCTCTGTCCAAGACTTCAGACAAGAGGCCCGGACCCTACAGCATAAACTCCAGGACAGAGGGTATCCCACCCGGTTGTTAAAGAATTCGTACAAACGAGCATTGAACAACAATAGAGATGCCCTTCTAGAGGTCCACCCTAAAGAACCAGATGACATCATCACCTGTGTCACCTCCTACACCAGGCATTCATCATTTATCAAGAAAGCCGTGATGACACATTGGGGTATCTTGAACTCCACTGGGATGGAATTGGCACGACCACGGTTCGCTTTCAAAAGGACTGCCAACCTCAAGGACACATTGATCCACACTCGCCCTAAGAAATTACAAACTCGACCAGTCAGGACCCTTTGGGATCTTCCCCCTGTCACTGGACACTACAAATGTGGTTCCTGTGTGGTATGCCCCCAAACCATCCAAGGCAGAACAATCGAACTCCCAGGAGATTTCACCTGGACCTTTCACAAACACACCAATTGTAACAGCTCGAGATGTATATACATCTTGGTGTGCCCCTGCAGATTGCTCTATATCGGGATGACAATGCGCCCGGTGAAACAACGGATAATGGAGCACAACAGTAATATTCGATGCTCCAAAACACACACCGGGCTGTATGAACATTGCAAGGAACACAAACATACCACTGAGGACATAAAGTGGACAGTTCTAGAATGCTAACCTGGTATGAATCAGCAATCCCTCTTCAGACTGGAGCAGAGATGGGTACACCGTCTACACACAGATGAAAACGGGCTCAACGATGCGGTGCCCTGGACAATGCTCACTAGATAGCTGACCAATGGACTGTTTTGTCCTTACTATGCCGAACCCAGCCCATAACCATGAAGCTGCCTATTTCCACCTCCCTCTCAAGATGGCACTCACGTTTCCCTCCCTCCTCGTTAGCACGCGAAGCCGTCTTCGTTGTTAACCACCGGCAACACACGGAGCGAGTGAATCTTCTGTGTCCATTATTTACCACTCGTTGCCTGGTAACACGCCGGGGCCACGCCCACTAAACTGGCCACACACACGGGTCATAAGTAGTGCGCCCGGGACGCCAAACTTTACCGGCTGATCTGCGGCACCGTCCGCAGTGGGAAGGGTAGGTGACTAGACGCCCTACGCCAGGAACTCCGAGGTAAGGCACATATGCTCCATTCTGCGCCCCCGCGTGCGCCTCTTTCTGAGCGCCACGGCGGGACCAAGCTTTAAGCAGTTGAATGGGGAGACGCATTGACCGCCAATCGATAACATGGCGGGGATACTTCCTCCTAACAGGTGGTCTCCACCAAGTCCTGGCCCCACCCGGTCAGCTCGAGGAAGCCTCCGTAGTGTAACAAACGGGTAAGGTTGTTCTAAATTTTACCATCACTGTATTATTGCGGCTGGTGTTACGGTTTAATCCAAGGGTTAGTTACCCATACACTGACTCCATCTAGTGTTCTTTTCTGAAACTTCACAAAGACATGTTTGAAGTCTGTTTTTCTCCCCACAAATGTTGTCTCAATTTCCACTAGCTATCGCGCATGCTGATAGCACAGTAATAGCCCTTGATTTTCACAGGTTTTTTACTGCATGACAAACTTCCAACCAACTTTGTTGGATACCACTAAGCATGCGATCTTCCTTGAGCAAACCAAAGGCATGCTCACCCACTGTATATTATGACAGTCACAAAACGCGAATGTTTCCACGTTTGTCCATGATGTCTCTCTGGTCTCTCCTTAACAGTACACTTCTCTCTTCTCTCTCCCATTTAGTCCTGGGAAGGGTCCTGAGGAAAGGACTTCCATACGACACCTACCAGGTCGTATACTGGGCCCCCTGATCACGGGGGAGCCCTTGCAAATCATATGAGCACCCCTTGGTCCTGACGAATTGCTCTATAAGCAAGAAACATGTTGACCATCCACTCACCAAGGGTTGAATGAGGCTTACTACCTTGATAGTTCTGCCTCTATACCCCTTGTATTTTTAATAGAGCAGTGAGCCATATCATTAAAATCCCAATTTTTGGACTCCACTGACTCCTTTTATTTCACCCACGCTCACTTTTGCACACTCACATATTACCTCCTTGCATGGTCCCCTTACATCCACACACCCTTTGGCGAAGGAATAGAAGATCCCCGCCAAAGAGCAACAAGTATTGTTGCCCGACAGGCATTGCACTGCCAGCCTGGCGCAGGGGCAGGGTACCGATGATGACGCTGAACGATCACCGGGTGGGATTACAAGTGTAGTCCAACCGGCGACTTGTGTGAGGTACCCCAAAAATTCCAAGAGAGGGTTCACTACACTCACCTTTTTACTGTTTGACCCGACAAGAGAGAGACCAATGACAGTCCTTTAGCTGACTGCAACCGGGGAACTCTGTATTTCTTTTTGTTGATAGTCTTTCTAGGACACATACATTGGACCCCTTTAAATAATTGTCCTAACCCTGTGTTCCTCCCTGTTGATACATTCCTCCTTCTCTCAAGACTTGTGTTTTGTGAATATTATCTTCTAACACTCCCCCCACGCTCAAAGTGTGTATGACGCTGGGACCACTATTATACTTACCATCTTCGATGACAGGCACACCTTGAATGTTAGTTCTACAGCCTGCCTCATTTTCTGTGACAGCGGTACAAAAGGGGGTGGTGATGGACGGAGCATCTAAACCAATCAAACACTCACACCCAGTCAACAGATCTGGGTTTAATCCATCACCGTTCTTTAGCCCACTCAGCCACCCCAGTTCAGACATGGCCATATGCAAATCAGTCGGACCCTGTGCCTCATGGGAACAGTCCAGCCCGAACTGCCAAGCCATGCCTTCCCTGTACCGGAATCAAGCTTCCTTGGACCGGTTTCTGGCATTTCAGCCGTCTTTAGCCAGGCTTGCTTGAATCCAGTGGCAAAGTGAGCAAGGGACTCACGTCTGAGCATACCCTGCCAACTTATGGCGAACAAAGCGTGCCAAAAGGGGATGGTGATGGACGGAGCATTGAACCAATCAAACACTCACACCCAGTCAACAGATCTGGGTCTAATCCATCACTGTTCTTTAGCCCACTCTGCCACCCCAGTTGAGACATGGCCATATGCAAATCAGTCTGACCCTGTGCCTCATGGGAACAGTCCAGCCCAAACTGCCAAGCCATGCCTTCCCTGGACCGGAATCAAGCTACCTAGGACTGGTTTCTGGCATTTCAGCCATCTTCACCCAGGCTTGCTTGAATCCAGTGACAAAGTGAGCAAGGGACTTACATCTGAGCATACCCTGCCAACTTATGGCAAACAAAGCGGTACAAAAGGGGGTAGTGATGGACAGAGCATCTGAACCAATCAAACACTCACACCCAGTCAACAGATCTGGGTTTAACCCATCACCGGTCTTTAACCCACTCTGCCACCCCAGTTCAGACATGGCCATATGCAAATTAGTCTGACCCTGTGCCTCTTAGGAACATTCCAACCCGAACTGGCTAAGCCATGCCTTCCCTGGACCGGAATCAAGCTTCCTAGGACCGGTTTCTGGCATTTCATCCATCTTCAGCCAGGCTTGCTTGAATCCAGTGGCAAAGTGAGCAAGGGACTTACGTCTGAGAATACCCTGCCAACTTATGGCAAACAAAGCGGTACAAAAGGGGGTGGGGATGGACGGCGCATCTGAACCAATCAAACACTCACACCCTGTCAACAGATATGGGTTTGATCCATCACCGTTCTTTTAAACCCAGATCTGTTGACTGGGTGTGAGTGTTTGATTGTTTCAGCTAAGCTAAGCACAGCTAAGGCCTTAGAGTAATCTGATAAGTGGATGAAGTCACTCAACAAAGAAAACAAATCTTCCATGTCCAGTGAGGTCAACACCATCAACCCTAGCACCTCTATGGGTTACTCCAATGACAGAGGTGACTCTAGCACCAAACAAATTTACTATTATAGGTGTGACAATCTTGTGATTGCCACACAATCACAAGATTGTGTGGCAATCTTGTCCTTCTGTTGGTAAAGAGTGCAGTAAGTGCGGACGTTTAGGACATTTCTCTAAAATGTGTAAGAATAGTATGTGAGGTGACCCAAACTCCAAGAAGTCTGTACCTCCTTCTTCTAAATTCTCCAAAGGGAAAGTTTCTTGTGTCACTTGTGACCTTCAGTGTTGTGATCATTTTCAAGGTGACTAAGAGTCTGGCATTGTTTCGATCTAAGATTCCTTCGATGTCTCTGAGGCTGATAAGATTTCTTCTCCTATATGTAGTGTATGCATCATGGGGAGGGAGTTGTAACTAATGGCAGACTCCGGATCTCCTTGGACTATAATCACAAAAGATTATTGCTTGGAATCCTTGTGAGAATTAATTGATCTCAATCTATTATGCAACCCTGATATTGTGGCGCAGAATTTTGATGGCTCCTACATTGATTTTATAGGCTTCAAGGAAGTACTTATTGAATTCAAGGGTAATTATGCCTCCATCGAGTTATACATAGCTTTCAAAGGTGTTAATGTCTTAGGCTAGCATGGCCAGGCCAAGTTGGGTATTCTATTGAACCCCAGAAGCAAAGAACTTGTTTCTGCCCTTGCTTTATCTTCTGCCAGTACTAATTTCACTGATTTGATTCCTAATGTATTCTTCGATGATCTTGGCAAACTTATTGGTTTTAGTCGCAGGATCAAAGTTAAAGAAGGTTCTGTTCCTGTGAAATAGAAATTAAGGGGAGTCCCCATCAGCATTAGGACTGACTTAAAGAACATGTTAGATGGAATGGTTAAGAATGGCATAATTAAGGAAATTGACTCCTCAGAATGGGTTTCTCCCATTGTTTTAACCAAAAAACCTGATAAAAGTATTAGGTTATGTGTTGATTTGAGGGCGTTGAATGCAAATTTGGTATATAATTGCCACTCTCTTCGAAATATTAACGAGATGGTATGCATGTTGGATGGTGCCTGCATTTTTTCCACTCTTGATCTTTGTTCGGCTTACCACCAAATTGAACTCACTGGGGATTCCAAACACTTCACTGCTTTTATCACACCCCATGGACTTTTTCAATTTAAAGGATGCCTTTTGGCCTTGCCTCTGCCGCATCTGTGTTTCAGAGGGCCATGTACCACATTTTTAAAGATGTCAGTAATTTTGTTAAATGCTTCCAGGAGGATATCCTAATTTTTTCCAAATATGAGGAAGATCACTTTCATCATGTTAAGGAAGTTTGCCATAGGTTAGAAAAGTGTGGTTTGAAACTTAAAGTTTTTTTGCGAATCAGTGGAATATTTAAGTCACACGCTTTCTGGTAATGGTGTAGTGCCCAAAAAAATCTTTGGTTGATGCCATCATCAATGCACCTGATCCTGACAATAAAGAGAAACTTCTCTCTTTTACGGGCCTTTGTGAATATTATAGCAAATTCATACAGAACTTTGCCACCAAGATAGAGCACCTTGGAGCACTGACCAGAAAGTCTACTGAGTTTGTCTGGTCAGATAAACAAGAGTCAGCTTTCAGATAGATCAAAAACGAGATTGTTGATCCTCCCACCCTGAAGTCCTTTGCCAGTCTTTATGGTCTTGGGGGTATTCTTAGCCAGTGTTCGGGAAAGGAAGAGTGGAGTGAGGCTTTTGCTTCTAGGACTCTATTGGATACTGAGAGGAGATATGCCGTGATTGAGAGATAGTTGTTGGCGTGGATCTGGGCCATCAAACATTTCCGCAACTATGTGTGGAGAAACCGATTTACTATCAGAACTGATCATAAACCCCTTGTCGGCATATTATCCCCAGGGGAAGGATGAAACTCTACTGCTCGCAGAGCCCGCCTCATATCCAGGCTACAGGAATACGATTTTGAGATGGTGCATGTCCCTGGCAGGAGCAATGTCACCGCTGATTTTCTTTCTTGGTTGCCGTGTCCTGATGGGTGTTTTGTTCGTGATGAACAAGAAGTGGGCATAGTTGCCACTGTCAAGGATTTTGTATCTCAGGAGTTTTTGTGCTTGCCTGAGACTGAGTGGAGGGCTGAAATGAATAATGATGATGTGTGCCAACGTATTATTGAATGCGTGAAAAATGGCTGGCCCAGAGAAAGGTCTGCTAAGGCTGACATTGTTCCTTTTTGTCGTGTCTCTGATGAGATTGAAGACATTGGTGGTTTGCTTTTCAAAGGAGGAAAGGTTATCCCTCCTGCTTCTTTGCAGAACAAGATTTTACTTCTTGCTCACTAAGGACACTTAGGCATGTCCTCTATGAAACGGCTTATCAGGAGCAACTTTTGGTGGCCTGGACTTGACAACATTTTAGCTAGGTCTGTCAGAGAATGCCCGAATGCATCAGCAGTGATGAAATGCTTCAAGTTTCTTCTTCCCCTCTTAAACCGGTTTCTTGGCCTGAGTGCCCATGGCAAGAAGTGGCTTTTGATATTTCAGGTCCTTTTAAACACTTACCTTCGAATGCCCGTTTTGCTCTTGTCATGGTGAACTTTCACTCTAAGTGGCCGGAGGTCAAGTTTGTAGCAAATGCCTCTACTCAAGTAATCATCACTTTTTTCAAAGAGGTTTTTGCACGTGAGGGGTCTCCCGAGGTCCTTGTAACGGATAATGGGGTACAACTCACGTCGCAGGAGATGGAAAGTTTCATCCATATGTGTAATATCAAACATGTGACTACATCCTTATATGAACCGAGAGAAAATGGCCAAGTGGAACCCTTTAACGTGTACTCAAAGACGGTATTCAATCAGCTGGCATGTTCAATGAGTCTTGGAAGGATGTTGTAAGAAAGAAGTTATGGATGTATCGCATCACTCCCCATTCGGTGACTGGAGTTAGTCCTTTCAGACATTTGAAGGGCAGATAACCTATTTTGGAAATGTGTCCATGGTGGATCAAAATAGTTATTAAGGTTGATGAATATGTTGATGTGAATCTGGTTGCTAAGCGGGTGGAAAGTAAGCAAGACAAGATGAAAATATTGTTTGACTCCAAAATGAATGTTAAAGTTCCAGATTTTGCTGTAGGAGACTGGGTTAGGATAAAACAAACCTTGTTTCCTGGTGAAAGTTACTTCCAAGTTCAGTCTTCCTATTAAAATTGTTAAGGTTTGTAAGAACAGTGTCATTACTCAGGATGGTAGAGTATGGAATGTTAGGAGGGTTGCTAAATGCAAGTCTTTAAGTCTCACTACAGATAGTGATGAAGTTTCACAGTCACATGATTTTCCTGATTCCAATTGTAACTCTTCTCATTCCACCCAATCTGTGGCATCAGGAGTTAAAAGCAATGATCGACCCAGGTTTTTACCTGCCAGGTATTTGTCTTGATTTTCCTGTATTCCTTTCTCTTTCCTTTTTAGTGTTAAGAGTGAGATGTGTTACATTCTCCTTTCTTCTCCTTTCCCCTCCTTCCCCGCGCCCCTCCTTTGCCTGGAACATGGAACTCTGCACCTGCGTTGTACAGTTTATGTTCCATGTTCCATGTTCCAGAGTTCTCTAGTGATCAGTTATTGCCTCAGCCTTGCATGGTTTGGTTGTACTGTGCCACTCTACGAATAAATCTTTTGTTTTTACTTACCATCCGGAGCCTCGTCTTTACAATGTGAGCACCTTGGACAACTTATTGTTTGGGACTTTAATAATAGAAGGCTTGACAGGACAGGAAAGGAAAGTAAACAATCTAAAGAGGTCGCTGTACTACAAGCCTTATTTGATGCCTGCTCTATATCATCCGCCCACAATCTTAAGAAAGCAAAGGATCAGACTTGGGCCCGCTCCCAACATACAGGAACATCTCTACAATCGATTATCTATTCATCGGCAGTACACTAGCCTTACATCTGAATTACTTTTATATTGACAATCAATTAGAGAGCAACCACATGCCCCTTAGAGCACCCTTTAGTCTTTCCACTGCTGTATCTTGCAAGTTCATACCTGTAGGTGAATCTACTGGAAAAAAATGTGATAAAGTCCCCTGCAGGATAAAATACCACTAATCCCGGCCCAAAATTGTCCATACGGACAATTAAAAATGAACAATTAAAAACCTCTCTCAACTCACAAGCCCTGCTAGATTACTGGCCTACCCTCCTGATGGACCTGCATCGGGCGCTAGGTGGAATATTGGACGCTCGACAAAAGCTGGACCAATTGATCTAAACTGGTACCCAAATAAGGAAACGCTGTAATGGAAAGTGTCAACATTCCCCAAAAGTAAAACAAAGAGGGGAAAAAGCATTGCAGGGTGCTGCTATTGGATCGCTTCGAGCTGTCTATAAGAAATGCGCATGGGAGCAACACATTAAACGAATAGAGGACGCCTGGCTTAAAATGTTCTCTCTCTCAAGGAAAAAATCCTGCTTCATTCAGGAAATATATTAATCAAGTCAGCAATTGTGGCCAGTCTAAGGAGAATGTGGTATCAAGAATGTCTGGGTGAATCATATCAAACAGCTTTACAGCAGCGGGACAGGGGAGACGCCAGCCCTCTATTCGCCCCAAGCACCAAATTATGAAAACATTCAGGGTCCGGACATCTTTAAAGCTGAAGTAATCAAGATCATTAGTCGCATGAGGAACGATGGCACGCCAGGGCCAAATGCAATACCCGCTGCAGTCTTTAAATCAAATTGATCCTTTTGAGCAGAGCTCCTCACGCTGCTCTTTAAACAAGCCTTTCTTACAGCCACAATTGCATCTACCTGGCAGGGCTCAATATTACATCCAATCTACGAAAAGGGCAACCGCTCAAATCCGGCCAATTATAGGTTAATAGCATTACTGGACATCGAAGCTAATGCCTACGCCCGTGTCCTGCTGGCAGAACTCGAAAACTGTGTCACAGAAAACAGCATCCTCCCCCGTACTCAATAAGGCTTTAGATCAGGCTGCTCTTCAACAGATAACAATGGCGCTGTCTTACTTGTCCTGGAGAGCCACTAGGGATGTTATGGAACAAGTGAAATTCTTGGGGGATACCCTCCACACTTCTCTCTGCACTGATATCACTACATCAGAAAACTTGGGTGAGGATTAAAACCAGCGCTGGGCGGCGTACGACTACAGATCATGCAATACGCTGATGACATTATCATTATGGATCATACAAAAACAGGACTACAAAGAGCGCTCACTGCCCTTAATACATCAATCAATCAATCAATCAAAAACATTTATAGAGCACACTACTCACCCGTAAGGGTCTCAAGGCACTGAGGGGGGGTGCTGCTACTGCTCGAAAAGCCAGGTCTTGAGGTGTTTCCTGAAGGTGAGATGATCCTGGGTCATTCGTAGGTGTGCGGGGAGGGAGTTCCATGTTTTGGCTGCCAGGTAGGAAACGATCTTCCTCCGGCGGTGGTTCTGCGAATCCGTGGGACGGTGGCGAGGGCGAGGCTGGCTGAGCGGAGCTGGCGGGTTGAAGTGTAGAACGAGAGGCGGTTGTTGAGGTATTCGTGGCCCATGTCAACATACATACAACATAAAAAATAATCTTCTGATGAATGAGTCAAAAAATAAACTTATGATTTTTGGGAAACATCAAAGAAAGAAAATCCTGTCTTGGCGAGTAGGTGGTCTACAAATTGCGACCTGCACCAGCTATAATTATCTAGTTGTCTGGTTCAATAAAAGAGCAAACCAAGTGGCCCATCTCAAATATCTTCAGCCAAAGGGAGCTGGGGTTATACATAGTTTGAGGCGCTTGCACAGCCCCACTGCTGAGCCAATTTAAAGGGTTTTATGTGCCAATCTGCTCCCGGCATTGTCTTATGGTCACTTGACTTTCCCTGGCAAAGTGGACTCATTCCTCGTGAATTATCAAACAATGGCCTATAAGAAAATATTTTCGGCTCCCCAGCATGCAAGGAGGGCCAGGTTGAGACTCGAGCTGGGCCCGGCAAGTGCAGATCTTCACTGCCTAGGGACTTAATTACATTTTACATCTACACGCTGAGTGCATTAGCTCATTCCATGAAAGAACAATTACAATCATTGTTCATGGACGAACTCTCTACTTGGTACAGATAGCTGCACTTGGCCATTTCCAAATTGAAAATTGAAACCATGAACCTCTCTAACCCAATCATTCCCCTATCAACGTGGAAAAAAACAATAAAAAGCCAAATTACCCTAGTTTCATTTGAGAGAGACATAGCTCAGCTTCCCAAAAAGCCACTCCTAACAGCTCTGGATGCCTCATATATCAAGGGGAAACCTCAACCATACTTTAATTACTCCCTCCAACCACAGACTCGTATGAGGCTGTTAGCCCTTCCAATTCACGATTTTAACCTGTTGTGGGCTCGGAGGAATGGACAGCTAACATGTAGGCTCTGTATTTATCCACATGAGTCCCGGTTACATCTGCTATATTGTTGCCCTCATCTTGCTAACGGCCGTCGACAACTACTGGTCTCAGTCTATCGGGAAAAGTTACTGAGGCATTGCAGGGAAACATCTGATTTGTGCTTCGGTAATAATTCAGCTCAAGTTCTAGCAAGGGCTGGGAAGTTTGTTAATATTATTTTAACTGCACTGCACACATCCCAGCACTAAGAAATAGACAAGTTCTACTTCATATTGTTATAGTACAAATGAACTTTGATGAAAGTTAGCTATTGGTATCTGTAACAAGCATTGGGACATTTTTGTTAGTGCCTTCTGCACTACACACTTTCCTTTTGGACTAAACGGCTAATTGTGATATATTGTCATCAACCTGAAATGCTGTTTTTGGAATTGACATTTACTTCGTATTGCTAGATTTTATAATGTGTATTCAACTGGATTCAAGATTGCCTGGCTGATGAGGGTTATGAATCCGAAACCGGTCCCAGGATGCTTGTTTCCGGTCCAGGGAAGACATAGCTTGGCAGTTTGGGTTGGACTGTTCCCATGAGGCACAGGGTCAGACTGATTTACATATAGCCATGTCTGAACTGGGGTGGCCGAGTGAGCTAAAGAATGGTGATGGATTAAACCCAGATCAGTTGACTGGGGGTGAGTGTTTGATTTGCTCAAACGCTCCGTCCATCATCCCCTTTTGTATCGCTTTGTTCGCCCTAAGTGTGCCAGGGTATGCTCAGACGTGAGTCCCTTGCTCACTTGGCCACTGGATTCAAGATAGCCTGGCTGATGAGGATTATGAATCCGAAACCGGTCCCAGGATGCTTGTTTCCGGTCCAGGGAAGACATGGCTTGGCAGTTCGGGCTGGACTGTTCCCATGAGGCACAGGGTCAGACTGATTTGCATATAGCCATGTCTGAACTGGGGTGGCCGAGTGAGCTAAAGAATGGTGATGGATTAAACCCAGATCAGTTGACTGGGGGTGAGTGTTTGATTTGCTCAAACGCTTCGTCCATCATCCCCTTTTGTATCGCTTGGTTCAACTTTTTAGCCTTCATTTTATTAAGTACCAATATGATGTTTGAATTTTACGGTTTTAATTAACTGTATATTGAAAGAGACCTTGGACAAGTAAATTACAGAATTGTAGGCTTTGCACATCTATCTGGTGTAATAGGGTGCTTGCCTCTGCACCTTCTGTGCCTGCTTATCGTGTAAGAGAATTTCTTCCTAACATGGCAAATTCCTCATGCTACTCTAGTCAGCCGAAGTTTAAACCGTTTCAACATAGCAGCCGCCATTATTGGGCTATACAGCAACACATTCCAACATGGGCTCCAGCTTCACAATTGAACCCTCATCGCACCAGATGCTATTCTGATGTGCAGCCGCATTGGGAGCTGTAAATGAATATCAGTATCTTGAATGTGGGTCTTTTGAAACAGAGTGTCAATGTTGCGGTTCTGTTGACCGTGTCCACAAATATGGTTCTTCTGTCTTTAAATCTTTACTGTGCCTGGTGGACTTCTTGGAAGAGCCCTCCTGACATTTGGAGCTTAATCTACTGCTAATGTGAGGAGAGTGATACTTTTAGATTTCTGTTGTGGTAACATCAGTCAGGCATCTGAGGATACTAGGGGATGGTCACTTAACGTTCCTCTAATACATATATGTACCCTCTACTTTACCTGAACTGTGCAATGCCTGGTATAATGCCTCTCTGTTCTATGTGTTACATGTACACTACCTCCAACACCAACCACAGAACCCCAGAGGTATTTGTATTGTCAGCGTTTCAGAACTGATCTCATAGTTAGGGTCTTTCAGCTCCAAATCTTCAGTAAAAGAGTGTCTTCAAGGCATGATGATGCAAGGGCAATGCCGGGCCTCTTTTCTACACCAAAGTTAAAAGGGTTATTTCAATTTTCAGAAGCAATTACAATGACTATCTGCCTGTAGTAGTCAACAGAGTCAATCTTTTTAGAAACAACTCCACTGAATCCCCTCAGTGCAGGCCACTGAAAGAACATAAGGTTAAAATTGACAATCCTTCTGCAATTCCACCAGCAAAGATCTGGCATGGAGAGTTACCACTTCTGTTGGAGTGTTGTGGAGTACATAGCTCTGAAGTCGATATGCCAAACATATTGCTTGCATGCACATCAGTTCATTAAAATGTATGGCAGCAGTGATATCATGCATCATTTGTTCACAGCAAAATCACATGCTCGATTCCGTGTAGCACTCTTAACCCCTCAATAGTCCTGTATGAGCTGCTGAGGGCCTGAAGAAGAGCAGATAGTGAACATTACAGTAAACAGATCTAACAGTCTTGTTTTCTTCCTTTTCCTGCCACTTACTTCATTACTCCTCAGACCAGGGTAGCAGTCAGTGCAAGGTTCAGCAGATGTTACCCCTTTTTAGTGCTATTGACAGAATATGGATACTCATTTTCACACATCTTTGTGTTACTTTTTCAAACTTGAAATGATGAACCTAACTCTGGGGGTGCAGGGGTGCGGGGTAAAAAAAAAAGAAAACGGTTACCAGAAAAAACACTCATACCATATGAATATACTCATTATAAGAGTGACCGATAGAAATCTACAGACACAAATGCTAGGTATTAATTTCCTAATTACCTAAAATAAATGTTCTAAAATATAGCAGCAAACTAATAACCAGCAACCAATATAAACATGTGACTCTGGGAAGTAGTTTGCTTAATCTTCCCGACGGCCCCCAGTGCCGAAATGCCTTCGGGTAGCTGTTCGCGCTTTACAAATACAGGATTAAAACACTGTATCATACTCTATAACTGATACAAACATATCTACACAATAGACTAACTCCCACAGTAAATACGTTAAGACCGCATTATGGCTATATGCAGAGAAAGTTAAAAGAGTGAATAGAAGCGCCCAAAGTCCACCATGGGTCTTGCAAGGTTTCTATCTGAGACCGCCCACTATGAGTTAATAAAAATGGAATGTGATTATAGTGATTGCCGGTGGCACAGATTGATTCAATAATTATTTACATCACTCTTGTGCTGCCTCCATGACTCACCCTACAGGTATTGCCCGACAGGTTTGCATGCTTGCTGTGTCCTACCGACACAAGCTACATGAATTTAACTGAACTATGACAATGAGTGTAGGACGAGCCAACTTCACAATTTAAGACATGGCGAAGGGTAGTCTTGCCTACTGCTTTGCCTGGATCACTAGTCTGGCAGCTCAAATGCCATGAGTTTCTAAAGTAGACAGATGTGATGCCCAGAACAGTCTGTAGTTGGACACGTGGGGACGCTGAATGGCTGCACTCTTGTCTTTTCTGTGCCATTGATATGGGCATGATGTGCTAGTGACTGGTCTGGTGCCTGCAGTGCCTGTGGTGTTTCTCCAGCTCCGTCATTGGATATCCCGACATAGAACACCAAAAGGCACCTGTGCAGTCTTCATTCACCATGCCAACTTGGGCACATATGTATCTTTAAAACCGGTGGCAGCATTTTCTTTTGGATATATAGAGTTCATTCCCCTTACCTGAGTATGAAGTGTCCACATGCATTTTTGTAAAATCTCCAACATAAATGCAGATAACCAGCACCAGCATGCATCAACAACAGCAATGCAGGTAATGACTTCACTTCAATCATTTTGGAGAATCTCCTTTTGGAGAATTTCCTTTTCTTCTCATCTGAAACTCTTTAGCAAATAGTTTTCTCAAATGTTACCAGAGAGACACTCTTTTGCTGCTGGTTTTAGATATAATTGTTTTCTATTTGACCCATTTATAATTAATGTGTTTTAAGATTGTTTTTCCTCGCAGATCTATTTTACCACCTTTCCAATAATTACGTGTTCTTTAATTTCTGGCTAATAATGAATAAATGCCACTTTGTTGGGTGAAGACCAGTTGCTATGTTGTATCTGTCTCTGGTTAATCCCTTTGAGCAGACTAAGTGGATTTTTTAATTGTGGGATGGATTTGAGGTAATCATTGGTCAGGTGGAGGCTACTGCTACTGATACTTTTGTGCAGCTGGGCAAAATATGTTTTTTGTAATAAAAATATCTGAAAGTGAAGGTAATAACTTTTGCTCAAATTTGCCTGGGGTCTCAGACAGCTGTTAAACCAAAGTTGTGATGGTGCAGCCATGTGGGAAATCACGGGAGACAGGGGTAATGATAGAGAAGACTGATACATTAGGTATAGCCATACAAGAAAGCATGGTATTAACATAGTGAACCATACCTATCTCAGGCATTGTAGAGAGCTTGGTGGATTTAATCAAGTGAACAATCCATTGTAAAAAGAAAACATCTGTCAAATGTAGGGCTATTGTGTGTCACCTATCATGATTCTCAGATGGTCACAGACATAGGGGTCAATGCCTTTGCTGGGCTTAAATGTAGAATAGAATTCAAAGACAGAGAATGTGATGGTCTTCAATGCACCATTTAACAACATATTTTTGGGGAATCTTACAAGGAATAGGGATTTTGGTAATGGGCTATCACTATCAGTATGAATTAGCCCAGGCCTTTTTTAAATTCCATTCTTATTGCATATATAATAAACAAAGTAGAAGAACACTAAAAGAAATGGAAGAGATGACAACTGATCTAAGGTCATGAATATGACTGCGATATCAAATGAATACAGAAAGGAATATACTGTTCATTTCTCTGATCCTAGAATTATCTCCAGCAGTGTTTATGATATCACTAATTCTATGTTTACAGGAACATTTTTAATTTCCCACCTCAACAACTGCAAGTATTGTTTAATAATGGTTTGTTTTTTACATTTATTATCATACCTCTGTACAATCAGCTTGTCTTATGTGTTCCTCTGTCAAACGGATTCTGTTTCGAGAGAACCTGTGATGAAGCACAACATGTTTTAATGTACTGAATACCAAAAGTTCATTGCCTTTGAAGAAGTAGATACTGGATAAAAGAAT
Source organism: Lissotriton helveticus (assembly GCF_964261635.1). Lineage (NCBI taxonomy): Eukaryota > Metazoa > Chordata > Amphibia > Caudata > Salamandridae > Lissotriton > Lissotriton helveticus. The sequence goes on from NC_136068.1 coordinate 1,230,305,733, forward strand.
ATGTCTTTCATACACACAGAAGGAAATAATATTTTAAAATAACATATTTTCTTAGCATTTGTAGATTTCTCAATATGGTAGACTTGGCTAGTAATGTATATGTGCCAATACAATCGTATTTTTTCTCTTTTTGGACTCCTGTGTTATGGTCTATAAATTGATTAATTGTATGCCAAAGAGGCCACATTCACTGTGTGTTCTGTTTAAAATGAATAGTCTTCACTTCCACCGCAGCACCTGCTATTATACTAGCAGAGAAGCTCCAGACTGCCTGTGCAATTAAACGTATACATGTATGATAAAGATAGTAGTATATTTTTTTACTAATTTCTAATATTCACTGAAATATTCAGAAAGCAAACGGACAACACAAAAGTGCACTACCATATGCAAGGAAATAAAGTAAACTCTAGGCTAATAACATTTAGGTGCTGTAGGCCACTAACTTGATTTGCACAGTGTTAACAATAGTTTACCTGAAACAAATAAATGAGTTCGAATATCTCTTTTGATTTTAGACTTGGGGAGGTTGGAAATCGATTTTTGAGAAAGGGAGGAACTACAGAAATACTAACATGTCCTGAAAATGTGTGAGAAAACAATAAGCTTACAGTCGTAGGCCTACTTGAAGGTCCAAGCAGCTTATTACTCAAAAACGTACTGTGGAAATAGGCGAGATGAGGGGGTAGACTTGTTAATGATTGGCTCTGCCTTGCTAGGGTGGAGTCTTTAGTCCTAGCGCGGTTCACTACAGAGCAGGATTGTTCAATGTAGGGCTTTTTCCGATCTAACCCTGTGATTTAGATTCACTTAACTTCATTGTCTGCAAATGTATCTCATATAAATGATCTGAAAATCTGATATATGGTCAGCCTCAAACCTACTAGATGTACACTTCCCTATGGAAGCTTCATAGACGCTCTTTTAACAGAATTCTGTTGAATGGTTTATTTGCTGCTTTCATGAATCCATTAAGAATGTCTTTCTTTTGAACTTCTTTTAAGTTTTGAAGTTGAGGTTTTCAAAGGGTGGACACCTTCCACCATTGATAATTTTCCCTATTACTCTCTATAAGATGTCCTGTGAAAATTGGAGTCTTATGTGAGAAAATATCAGGATTCCCACTACTGACATACCAAGAAATTTCTTTCAGTAGTTCTTTAATGCTATTTATCTGAGCATTTTGGATGTGAAGAGATGAAGCACTGTTATAATCCCACACCACTGCCACCAAATGTTAGACCCGGGATCCCTGGTTGGCTGAGGTAGGTACCTTAGGGCAAATAGGGGCCCTCGTTTCCATTTCAGGGAAAGGAAGGACACCTTCTGAGATAGCCCCCGCTCACCCCCTTGACAGCTTGGCAAGAACAGCCAGGTTTATCTTCAAGGCAAATGTGTAAAGTATTTTCAACCACGCTGACAGCAACCCAATGATGACTCCACAAATGGACTCCACATGAGTTTTATAAAAACAAGTATACATTTTATATAAAAAGATATACGATAAGACCACACAATATAAATTCAACATATGAGTATGTGTAATATTCCTCCTGGCTGTTTGTTAGGCTGTAATGCCAGAAACCGGTCCCCGGAAGCTTGTTTCCTTCCCAGTGTAAGAATTGGCTTTTGTAGTTTGGTTTGCCCTGTTCCCATCATGCACTGGGACAGGAACAGACTAATTTGCATACAGCCAGGTTCTGAAACTGGGATGGTGCAGTGAGCTAAAAAACGGTGTTGGATCTAGCCCTGATCTCTTGACAGGGTGAGAGTATTCTGCTTAATTCAGAGACTCTGTCCCTCACCACCCCTTGTTGTAAATATTTTTGTCCACCCTAAGCGTGGAAGGGTATACTCAGACATGAGTCCCTTGCTCATTGCACCATCAGGATTCAAGCAAGCCGGGCCGAAGACGGCTGTAATGCCAGAAACCGGTCCCCGGAAGCTTGTTTCCTTCCCAGTGTAAGAATTGGCTTTTGTAGTTTGGTTTGCCCTGTTCCCATCATGCACTGGGACAGGAACAGACTAATTTGCATACAGCCAGGTTCTGAAACTGGGATGGTGCAGTGAGCTAAAAAACGGTGTTGGATCTAGCCCTGATCTCTTGACAGGGTGAGAGTATTCTGCTTAATTCAGAGACTCTGTCCCTCACCACCCCTTGTTGTAAATATTTTTGTCCACCCTAAGCGTGGAAGGGTATACTCAGACATGAGTCGCTTGCTCATTGCACCATCAGGATTCAAGCAAGCCGGGCCGAAGACGGCTGTAATGCCAGAAACCGGTCCCCGGAAGCTTGTTTCCTTCCCAGTGTAAGAATTGGCTTTTGTAGTTTGGTTTGTCCTGTTCCCATCATGCACTGGGACAGGAACAGACTAATTTGCATACAGCCAGGTTCTGAAACTGGGATGGTGCAGTGAGCTAAAAAACGGTGTTGGATCTAGCCCTGATCTCTTGACAGGGTGAGAGTATTCTGCTTAATTCAGAGACTCTGTCCCTCACCACCCCTTGTTGTAAATATTTTTGTCCACCCTAAGCGTGGAAGGGTATACTAAGACATGAGTCCCTTGCTCATTGCACCATCAGGATTCAAGCAAACCGGGCCGAAGACGGCTGTAATGCCAGAAACCGGTCCCCGGAAGCTTGTTTCCTTCCCAGTGTAAGAATTGGCTTTTGTAGTTTGGTTTACCCTGTTCCCATCATGCACTGGGACAGGAACAGACTAATTTGCATACAGCCATGTTCTGAAACTGGGATGGTGCAGTGAGCTAAAAAACGGTGTTGGATCTAGCCCTGATCTCTTGACAGGGTGAGAGTATTCTGCTTAATTCAGAGACTCTGTCCCTCACCACCCCTTGTTGTAAATATTTTTGTCCATCCTAAGCGTGGAAGGGAATACTCAGACATGAGTCCCTTGCTCATTGCACCATCAGGATTCAAGCAAGCCGGGCCGAAGACGGCTGTAATGCCAGAAACCGGTCCCCGGAAGCTTGTTTCCTTCCAAGTGTAAGAATTGGCTTTTGTAGTTTGGTTTGCCCTGTTCCCATCATGCACTGGGACAGGAACAGACTAATTTGCATACAGCCAGGTTCTGAAACTGGGATGGTGCAGTGAGCTAAAAAACGGTGTTGGATCTAGCCCTGATCTCTTGACAGGGTGAGAGTATTCTGCTTAATTCAGAGACTCTGTCCCTCACCACCCCTTGTTGTAAATATTTTTGTCCACCCTAAGCGTGGAAGGGTATACTCAGACATGAGTCCCTTGCTCATTGCACCATCAGGATTCAAGCAAGCCGGGCCGAAGACGGCTGTAATGCCAGAAACCGGTCCCCGGAAGCTTGTTTCCTTCCCAGTGTAAGAATTGGCTTTTGTAGTTTGGTTTGCCCTGTTCCCATCATGCACTGGGACAGGAACAGACTAATTTGCATACAGCCAGGTTCTGAAACTGGGATGGTGCAGTGAGCTAAAAAACGGTGTTGGATCTAGCCCTGATCTCTTGACAGGGTGAGAGTATTCTGCTTAATTCAGAGACTCTGTCCCTCACCACCCCTTGTTGTAAATATTTTTGTCCACCCTAAGTGTGGAAGGGTATACTCAGACATGAGTCCCTTGCTCATTGCACCATCAGGATTCAAGCAAGCCGGGCCGAAGACGGCTGTAATGCCAGAAACCGGTCCCCGGAAGCTTGTTTCCTTCCCAGTGTAAGAATTGGCTTTTGTAGTTTGGTTTGCCCTGTTCCCATCACGCACTGGGACAGGAACAGACTAATTTGCATACAGCCAGTTTCTGAAACTGGGATGGTGCAGTGAGCTAAAAAACGGTGTTGGATCTAGCCCTGATCTCTTGACAGGGTGAGAGTATTCTGCTTAATTCAGAGACTCTGTCCCTCACCACCCCTTGTTGTAAATATTTTTGTCCATCCTAAGCGTGGAAGGGAATACTCAGACATGAGTCCCTTGCTCATTGCACCATCAGGATTCAAGCAAGCCGGGCCGAAGACGGCTGTAATGCCAGAAACCGGTCCCCGGAAGCTTGTTTCCTTCCAAGTGTAAGAATTGGCTTTTGTAGTTTGGTTTGCCCTGTTCCCATCATGCACTGGGACAGGAACAGACTAATTTGCATACAGCCAGGTTCTGAAACTGGGATGGTGCAGTGAGCTAAAAAACGGTGTTGGATCTAGCCCTGATCTCTTGACAGGGTGAGAGTATTCTGCTTAATTCAGAGACTCTGTCCCTCACCACCCCTTGTTGTAAATATTTTTGTCCACCCTCAGCGTGGAAGGGTATACTCAGACATGAGTCCCTTGCTCATTGCACCATCAGGATTCAAGCAAGCCGGGCCGAAGACGGCTGTAATGCCAGAAACCGGTCCCCGGAAGCTTGTTTCCTTCCCAGTGTAAGAATTGGCTTTTGTAGTTTGGTTTGCCCTGTTCCCATCATGCACTGGGACAGGAACAGACTAATTTGCATACAGCCAGGTTCTGAAACTGGGATGGTGCAGTGAGCTAAAAAACGGTGTTGGATCTAGCCCTGATCTCTTGACAGGGTGAGAGTATTCTGCTTAATTCAGAGACTCTGTCCCTCACCACCCCTTGTTGTAAATATTTTTGTCCACCCTAAGTGTGGAAGGGTATACTCAGATATGAGTCCCTTGCTCATTGCACCATCAGGATTCAAGCAAGCCGGGCCGAAGACGGCTGTAATGCCAGAAACCGGTCCCCGGAAGCTTGTTTCCTTCCCAGTGTAAGAATTGGCTTTTGTAGTTTGGTTTGCCCTGTTCCCATCACGCACTGGGACAGGAACAGACTAATTTGCATACAGCCAGTTTCTGAAACTGGGATGGTGCAGTGAGCTAAAAAACGGTGTTGGATCTAGCCCTGATCTCTTGACAGGGTGAGAGTATTCTGCTTAATTCAGAGACTCTGTCCCTCACCACCCCTTGTTGTAAATATGTTTGTTAGGCCAGCCATCCCTTGTAAGTTCTAGTGATATTAATGAGCACTTCTAAACATTCCACTGGAGTCCTAATACAATGTTATGCAGTTCATAATTCTAGAATCATGCACCTTGCAATGGAAAAGTAATGCAACGCATAACGCAACACTCAAGCACTGTGCAATGTAAAAATAATGCAACGCACAACGCAACGATCAGGCACTTTGCAATGTAGAAATAATGCAATGCGATACGCAACAACCAGGTACTTCGTTATGCAGAAATAATGCATTGTGTAATACACTAAGCAGGTAGTTTGTTATGCAGGAAGAGTGCAATGCGTAATATGCTAATCAGGTAGTTTGTTATGCAGAAACAATGCAATGTGTAATACGACAATCAGGTACTCCGTTATGCAGAAATAAAGTAATGCGTAATACACTCCAGCACCGATCACAGTGCCTAAGGCAGTCTCTCCGCCACTCATGCCGACTCGCAGTTAGCCTCTGTCAATAGTTGCCCCCAACATGGGTATAGTACAACAAAAAATGCTGCTCTGCTCTCTGGCCCTGGTACTGCCACTCCCTTGGCCAGTAAGAAACTGGCAGTCTGTTTTGCGTTTGTAGCACGGAGTGTTAATTTTCTTAAGGCACTGCCACCTAATAAGCAGAGCAAGCCGTAAATGGGTAGGATCGATTTCTGGTGCTGTAAATCTCTAAATATTTTTCACAAAAGGACAGACTTTCAATATTTTACAAATGTTTGGTTAAGGTAAAACTGCTTTTACCTAGTTTTTAAATTTATATTGGACCCTTGAGTTCCAAAACAAATGGTGGGTCAATGTTCAATCTATCAAGACACTGAAGGTACCATAGCTCATTTAGAGGCTTTAGAACATTTCAATCTAACATTAAACTGTCGAAACTGAACTATGAAGCAGACTTGTGGGATTCCCACACCTGCCTTGACTATCGTAAGTAGTTTGAGTTCTAGAAAATATTTACACAGTCTAACATCTAACCAGAGTAAACTTATAGTTTGTAATGGACATTCACAAGAAAGACTGACCCTTCACCTCTGGACAGCTTAGAGTTTTTAAAATTAGATTAGTAAAATTGACCAGGAAGTCATACTTGAGGTGCCTGAATGTTCTGGCCTCCAGGACTCATATTTTTTGACAGCATTCAGGTTAATTCCTCTAGGCATTTTTATGCCATCTTGTAGCTGACTGTGAGAACGTGATATGTAGGTCCTGGTTAATTTTCTGAATTACATTATTAATGATATGTAATGATATTGAACACAACAGTTTTACAATTTGTTTTAACTCATAGAGCATATAATGTTAACTTTTTTAAATTTTTTATAACGTGTGCATGCAAAACAATTCTCCAGTATTTGTGGTCTAACTTTTTGTTTCTGTCAACTACTGAACTCCATTTGTCCACATTTGTTTTCGTCTTATCTTTTTATTTAAACCTAGTGTGGCCATTTATTATTTGTATTTCTTACTATCGTGTTGCATTCATTATTTTTTGTTAATCGTAACACACAGAGTCACTTTCTCTGATGATTGACAGTCAATTGAGCTGCCTTTGAGCAAAAGTGTGGCTTTTGGCAATGTTCTATTCCCAGTACCCATGACCTTAATGCTTAATTAGGTGCTAATTCTGGTTCTTTTTTCTTAAATTTATGAATTGTTTACGAGCCAGTTTCGCAGCAAAAAAATTAAAACAAATAATAACATTAGGACATTTTCCATTCCTGTACCATGTTTCCTCTGCCCTAAGGCTGTTTTATTTTCCTATACTCTCCTCTATTTCTTAGACGAATTATGACAAAAATGCAAAAGGGTCTAATTTCCATGTAAGTTGAGTTTTTCCTTATAAACAAATACTTTTACAAATATTTTACAAACGTAACTTGTAATCACTCATAGTGGTATAGACATGTCACATGAATTACAGACACAACACTGTTTCACAGTACAAGTGAGAAAAAGCTAAAGAAGGTATCACACAACATTATTGTGTTACTGGTGTGACGCAGTTTCTGATCTGGCTCAAGAAAAGACATACACATGATGATCTTACATTGAAAAAACATGCAAATTACTGGCATAACCTATATAGAAAATATTCAAGTGCGTAGGCTTATGGAAATAAGGAAACCCCTCAAAATATTGGTATGCCAATAATCAGGATTTCCACAAAAATATACTCTCTTATTACACGAACCCCATAGTTATCTTGTGACTGGCATTTCGCTAATAAATTAAAAACCACATTAAATCGCACATTAGCTAGAACACACATTTTATTTGTGAACTCTTGTTAGTCCTGCCAGGCTTGGGGAGGTATTCCCCCAAACATTTTGGCTTCACCCTTCCTGTTTTGCTGAATTAATTTTTGTTGGCATTAGGACTGCTGACCAGTAATAAAGTGCTTGTGCTCTCCTCCTAAAACATGATACAATTGGTTTGCAACTAATTGGCACATTTATGTTACTTATAAGCAACTAGCGTGTGGTAGTACATGGTACCCAGGGCCTGAAATTAAATTCTATTAGTAGGTCTGAACTACATATTGTGCCACCCACCTAAGTAGTAGTTTACAACTTTTCTCAGGTCTGCCACTGCTGCCTGTAGTGCAGTTTTAAACTACCATTTCAAACTGACATAATAAACCTTTTGACAGGCCCAAACCTTCCTTTTTAATCCATATGAGGCACCCCTAAGAATCTGAGTAAAGGCCCATTATACAGGGTGCATTATTTGTAAACAATAGGACATGTGGGTTCAAGTTTTACATGTCCTGGTTTCTCCTTATCATTATTATTATAATTGCATTTATTGAGCGCACAGCTACCCGGAGGTTTCCCGGTGCTAAAGGCAGACAAAAGGTGAGCTAAGTTAAGATGGAATGAGCACGCATTTTAAGAATTAAAAAGCCAGGTTTTAATTCCTTTACGGAATTTCAGGTAACAAATTTCAGATCGTAGTGATTGAGGCATAGAGTTCCATAGGAAGGGTGCAAGTAGCGCAAACGAGCGACCGCCCATTTTGGCTTTGTTGAAACGGGGGGTCTGAAACTTGTTTTGCGTGGAGGATCTCAGAGTGCGGGAAGGAACATAGTACTGTACTAAAGAGGACACGTATTTTGGGGATTTACTAGTTTTGATATGGTGCATTAGGCAGAGAGCTTTAAATTTCACTCGGCTCTCAATGCGCAGCCAGTGCAGCTTGCGCAGATGGGCGGCGGCCGAGGACCTGGCAGGCAAGTTACAGATAAGGCGAACTGCCATGTTCTGAACCACCTGCAATTTCTTTATGACCTCCTTGCAGGCACCCAGGAGCAAAATGTTCCCGTAGTCCATCCGTGAGGTGACAAGGGCCTGGACTACAGTTCTCAGGGTATCAGCTGGAAGCATCCACGTAATTTTTCTCAGCCACCTTACGATGGTGATGCAGGTGGCTGAGACTTTTACAATGTGTTGCTTCATTGACAGCTGGTTATCAAGAAGGACCCCGAGGTTGCGGGCTGTGGCTGAAGGGGTAGGAATAGGGCCCATCTGATGAGGCCAGTGTTGTGAGCCCCAGAGCGATGGATTTGGGCCAAATAGAAGCAGCTCCGTTTTGTCACCGTTAAGTTTTAATTTATGTCTATGCATCCAGTTGGAAATTTGTTCCAAACCAGGCTGCAAGGAAGACGTGGGGGAATTTTTATTTGTGGATAGAGAGTAGACGATTTGTGTATCGTCAGCGTAGGAGTAGATCGTAAGACCTGCTTGCTCCACCAAAAAAGCTAGAGGACTCACATAAAGATTAAAGAAAAGGGGGCTAAGAATAGAACCCTGGGGAACACCATGAGGGGAAGTGAGAGTGGAGGAGACAGAGGTAGAGGAAAAGACTTGAAAAGTGCGGTTAGAAAGAAAACTGGCAATCCAGGCCAGGGCAGGGCCGTCTATACCCACAGATTTGACCGCTCGAGCCTGCCCAGGCGAGGTCGCCCCACCTACGCCGCTCCTGCCTGCTGCTGCCAGCACCCTGCCCTGCTGCCCTGCTGACGGCTGCGCTCTCCTGTTACCTCCGTTTTTGCCGCTGCCTGCCTGCCATCCACTGCGTGCCTGGTTCCCCTGTCGCCTGTTGTCACCCCGTTTCTTTCTGTACCCCTGCTGTGTGCCTGTTGCCTCCCCTGCCCGCCGCCTGTTCACCCTCTCCTTCTGTTACCCTCTCCCCCGCTTCGGCTGCCCTCCCCCTCTGGGGTGCTCTTGCCGTCTTCTTCCCGCCACTGCCCTCTGGTGCCTCCGCCCCCCTCCTGCCCATTGGCCGCCCTGCTCCCGCCACCCAGCTGACCCGCCCTCCTGGCTCCTCACTTATGACGCCCCCTGAGCGACCACGCAGCAGACGCGTGCAGCGGGAGCACCGATTGAGCGCCGAAGGTGCGCCAAAGGTAAGCCCGTCTGCGCCCGTCAGCGCCTGGCCCGCGCCGAGCGCCAGAACCCCTGGCCCCCACCGACGGAAGCCGACCCGACGGACCTACAACGCCACCGAACTCAACGCACTCAACACCGGCCGATCCCCGGCCTGCTACCGAGCCACACCGAGACGCACCCACGGACCCTTCAGCTGCCACTCCTGCAAGTTCACCTGCAACCGGACCCACGCTACACCAGCACCCACCAAGCCGAACTCCAGCAGCACCCACCTGAAGTGCATCCTGCTCAACACCCGCTCCGTCCACAGGCACGCCGTCGAGCTCCGGAACCTGCTCGACACCACAGCCCCCGACGTCGCCTTCCTCACGGAAACCTGGATGAACGCCTCCTCAGCGCCCGCCATCGCCATACCGGACGGCTACAAGATCATCCGGAGGGACCGCGTCAACCAGACAGGAGGAGGCATCGCCATCGTCCACAGGAACACCATCCGCATCACGACCGACACCAACGATACACTTGCACCCGCCGAACACCTGCACTTCCAGATCCACGTCAACCCCAGGACCACCCTCAGAGGCACCCTCATCTACAGACCCCCGGGACCACGTACACACTTCAGCGAAGACATCGCCGACTTCATCAGCCCGCACGCCCTCCCCTCCGCCGACTACATCCTCCTCGGGGACCTCAACTTCCACCTGGAGAACAACAGCGACCGCAACACCACCACCCTGCTGGACAATCTCGCCAACCTCGGACTCAAGCAACTGGTGACCACCCCCAACCACTACGCCGGACACACACTCGACCCGGTCTTCTCTTCCAGCAAGGACATCGCCTTCAGCCACGCCACGGGACTCCACTGGACGGACCACAGCTGCGTCCACTTCAGCTTCAGAAGGACCACGCTCCACCACCACCAGCAACAGGTTCCCCGCAGAAACTGGAACAAGATCACTGCAGACCAGCTCGCTACTTCCCTGAGCAAGTACCCTCCCACCAGCACAACGAACCCCAGCCAAGCGGCCACGAACCTCACAAAATGGATCAGCGACTGCGCAGACGACCTCGCCCCGCTGAAAACCCCGCCGAGCAGACCCAGCAGCAAGAAAGCACCTTGGTTTAACAACGAACTCAAGAGCTCCAAGAAGAACTGCAGAGCACTCGAGAAAACCTGGCGCAGAGACCCAAAACTGGACAACATGACTGCCCTCAAGCTCGCCACCCGAAAACACCACCAACTGATCCACGCCACCAAGAAAACCGCATTCAAGGAACGACTGGACAACAACGCACACAACAGCAAAGAACTCTTCAACATCGTGAAAGAGCTCTCCAACCCCAACACCGGAAACAACGACATCACCCCTTCGCAAGACCTCTGCAACTCCCTCGCCTCCTACTTCCACAACAAGATCGCAGACATACACAACAGCTTCAGCACTCAACCGACGCACGCCACGACCGAACCACCGCCCCAACAACCACCCTCCGCGCCTGGACCCCGATCAGCACCGAAGACACCGTCAACACGATGAACTCCATCCACTCCGGATCTCTGACAGACCCCTGCCCTCACCACGTCTTCAACAAGGCCGACGCTGTCATCGCACCCCACCTGCAGGACATCATCAACACCTCCTTCGACACCGCTACCTTCCCGGAGAGCTGGAAGCATGCCGAACTCAGCGCCCTACTTAAGAAGCCATCAGCCGACCCCACCGACCTCAAGAACTACCGCCCCATCTCGCTGCTCCCGTTTCCGGCAAAAGTCCTCGAGAAGACCGTCAACAAGCAACTGGCCGCCTTCCTCGAGACGAACGGCTCCCTCGACCCCTTGCAGTCTGGCTTCCGGGCCAACCACAGCACCGAGACCGCCCTGATCGCAGCTACCGATGACATCCGAGCCCTGCTCGACAACGGAGAAACGGAGGCCATCATCCTCCTGGACCTCTCCGCGGCCTTCGACACTGTCAGCCACCGTACCCTAGTACAGCGCCTCAGCAACGTCGGAATCCAGGAGAAGGCACTGAAGTGGATCATCTCCTACCTCGCCGGAAGGACACAGAGAGTCCGCCTCCCCCCGTTCAGATCGGAGGCCACCAAAGTCATCTGCGGCGTTCTTCGTTCAGCCCAACACTCTTCAACGTCTACATGAGCCCCCTCGCAGCCATCGCACGCCAGCACAACCTCAACATCATCTCCTACGCCGACGACACCCAGCTGATCCTCTCCCTCACCAACGACCCCGCCACCGCCAGAGCCAACCTACACGAAGGGATGACAGACGTTGCCAAGTGGATGATGAACAGCCGCCTGAAACTGAACTCGGACAAGACGGAAGTCCTCATCCTGGGATCTTCACCCTCCGCCTGGGACGACTCCTGGTGGCCCCCCGCCCTGGGCAACGCACCCAAACCCACAGACCACGCACGCAACCTGGGCTTCATCCTGGACTCCTCCCTCTCCATGACCAGACAAGTCAACGCCGTCTCCTCGTCGTGCTTCAACATCCTGCGCATGCTATGCAAGATCTTCCGATGGATCCCCACCGAGACCAGGAAGACGGTCACCCAGGCCCTCGTCACCAGCCGTCTGGACTACGGCAACTCCCTCTACGCCGGAACCACCGCCAAACTCCAGAAGAGACTCCAGCGGATCCAGAACACCTCAGCACGACTCATCCTGGACATCCCCCGCCGCAGCCACATCTCCGGACACCTGAGAGACCTGCACTGGCTCCCGGTCAACAAGAGAATCACCTTCCGGCTCCTCACCCACGCACACAAAGCCCTACACAACCAAGGCCCAGGATACTTCAACAGCCGCCTCAACTTCTACGCTCCCAAACGCCAGCTTCGATCGACCAGCCACGCCCTCGCCGCCTTCCCCCGCATCCGAAGAGCCACCACAGGAGGAAGAGCCTTCTCCTACCTGGCCGCCAAGACTTTGAACTCCCTTCCGCCCCACCTCCGCCTGACCCAAGACCACCTCGCCTTCAGGAAGCAGCTCAAGACCTGGCTGTTCGAGCAGTAGCGGACCCCCTCCCCCCAGCGCCTTGAGACCCTCCGGGTGAGTAGTGCGCTATACAAATGCTTTGATTAATTCATTGATTGATTGATTGATTTCAAAGTGGACAACAAGATGGAATGGGAGACGGTGTCAAATGCGGCACTCAAATCTAACAGAATGAGTGCCACTGTCTCCCCGTTGTCCACTTAATTCGTTTTTCACAACCATAAGGCCTAACTCTCTCACTGGATAACATTGGGTTGCCTTGTTATATTTAATTAGTGCTAGCTTTTGATTCGGGAACAGGTTGAAACCTCATATTTAGATTCAAATGAATGAGTCGGATTTTAAGTAAAAAGTCTGAAAATGCCACTTTTATAAAGTTGCCGTTTCTTATCCTTACAATATTTGCCTTCTGACAGTGTTCTTTCACCTTCTGCCAGTGTTCTGGCCACATGACTGTACTGGGCTCTGCTGCTGGTCTGTGTGTATTCCTTAGGTAGTGGCACAAAAGGGATTATGGGTGGACAGGATTGGCCACCCTGCCAGGATGGCTAGGGCAGAGCTGTGCCCCGCCGACTTGCACTTCAAAGGAGGATCCATCCAGCACCCACAAAGGAGCCTGACATGAGCATTTAGCCACCCCAGACTTCTTTGAGTCTCCACAAGGAAAGGGGAAGACCTTCCAGAACCAGATGTGGAGATAGTATAAGGAAGCCCCCCTTTTCAAAGGCTGGCACCAGGTATTAATATAGGACCTTCAGAATATCTTTTCAGTACACTCTTGGTCCTGTGGAAGATTTCAGAAGGACCTCCTTGACCCCCAGAAGACTGCTATCAGAGGATTGCCCTGCTTCTTGCAGGCCAGGCTTAATGCTCGAAGGAGAACTGGCCCATCTCCTTGAACCCACAGCCACCAGATGTGACCCCAAGTGCTAGATGGCTAGACTGCTGTGTGAGCTAAAGGGACATAAAACTCTCCTGATGCCTTGAACCCTACACCTGGCCTCTGAGTCCTAATGCCCCCAAGTGGTTCCCACCAGGTCCTGAATGTTTGGAAATGGTGTTAGTGGTTCTGCTCCAGCCTAACCCTAAAACATGGGAACTAGAAAGATTTTCACCAAAACGTGCCGTGCAAACTGACAGAAGACCGGGACCTACCTGTCAGATGATTTGCACAAGGTACATTACCGGCTGGCCTGACTTCACTGCAGCTCTGCTACGTCTTCTCTATAGCAGCAAATACTGTTCAGTGCAGGTTTCTAACCTCATCCACCCTTTTTCGGCTAAAGCTTGCAGCTTCATCCCACTGGGGATTTTCCACTTCCACAAAAGTGACTAAGCCAAAAGGTAAAAATCGTCACTGTAACATTGTCCAGCAACTCCCCAATGATCACAACTCCTCCTCAGACACCGCCTGCTGCTGTGGCCCTCTGAACTTTACCTTCTCAGGAACTTTTCTTCAGGATTTTTTATACTTCTGAAGCTAAGCCGAGATCAGTCCAATTCAATCAGTCCAATTCACCCGCTGTATCCGAGCCCCCTTCATGGTCGATGCTAATATTTGACTTTCCCCTGTCTCACGTGACCAGATAAGTATGGTTGGAGATTTGGGGCCCGATGTAGGAGCCCTAATACCGGTCGGAAACGGCCGAATTCGGCCGTTTCCGACCGGTATTACGGTTTTCTTATGTAGGGGGCTACAGAAGTACAGATTCGGTAATTTTACCAATTCTGTACATTTACCGATTCGGTAAAATACCGAATCGGTAAATGTACAGAATCGGTAAATAGAGATGTAGGTGGCACTCTGAAGAGTGCCACAGGCCTTCAAGAGTCGGTATTTTACCACCCAATCCAATTGGGTGGTAAAATACCGAATCCATCTGTGCATGCACACCTGTGCCATGTGACACACAGACATGCCCTTAGGTCATGTCTGTGTGCCACATGGCACACAAGCCTGTAATTGGGGTGCTAGAGAGTGTCAAAGTGACACCCCCTGCACCCTTGCAAGAATAGGTAATTACCGAATCGGTAAATACCGATTCGGTATTCCACATTGATTCCTATGGGCTTCAAGGCCCATAGGAATCAATGGGGGATACCGATTCGGTATTTACAGAATCGGTAAATACAGAATCTTACAGATTCGGTATTTGCCGAATCAGAATTACCTACATTTCCCCCCCTCTAATTTACCACTTCTTAAATACCGAATCGGTGTGATTCGGTATTTTAGAAGTGATAAATTAGATTTACCTACATCGGGCCCTTGATCTTTAGGCACTGTTTTGCAATAAGAATTTTAACAAATCATAACTTGGGTTCTATTGCAAAGATTTCATTTGCTCTTGGTGTCAGTTTATTTATTACATTTTATTCTATTTTTCTAAATTGGCTTGAGATTTTTCAGTGTTTTTCAGTGTTGTGGTTTCACTTTATTACTGTTTGTGTGCTGCAAAAATATTTTGCACATGGCCTCTAATTTAGGCTTCACAGCGTTGTGCCAAGCTACCAGAGGGTTCAGCATAGTTTATTTTAATGACTTTTGTGATTCACCCTGGCAAGGATTGTGGTTGTTGCATGGGTGAGGTTACAGCTTCCCTAAAGCCAATGGCCTAATTTCTTACAACTCTACAATGCATGGTGGCAAAAAATAACATTCTTGGCCAATCAAACTTAGGTAGTTTAGAATTACGGTTCAATATCATTTGTGACCAAACTAATAAAATATACTAAAGATTAGCTAGTCACAGTCAACAGGGCAGATTTTGGATTTACGCTACCCCCCCCCCCAAAAGAAAACAAAGTAAAACATTCAATCTTTATACCAAGTTTAGTGTACATCTGTTCTACAGTTTTTAGTCTAAGAGAGAACAAAAGATGCTATTGGAGTGAAAATGAGAAACTGAACTTTTTGATCCATTCAAAACATGTATTGACCCATTCATACTTCTCCACCAAAGTTGAAAATTGACATACAACCTGTGTCAAATTATCAATATGGCTGACACATTTGATATGGATTTGGTGAATATTTAGCAAGTCAAACACCACATTACCTATTGATTAAGCATCTGAATATTCTGACATCAGTACAATATTGCATCACACTATCCATTATACTGGAACCATGATTTCAGTTGGTGTCTTATTCCTGACATGCTTGTCTGCAGCCAGTGCAAACTACCCCCGCCTTCTCTTCCATGTTCTTCATGCTACCTTATTCATTCTGATCCTTTCCTCCACTTTGCTTGTCCTGTTTGACTGCCCTTTCCATTTCTGCTACTTAAAGCATTACACATTGAAGTAGACCCCATCTGATGCACAGACTGCTGTCTGTACCAACCACAAATAACAGATGGTTGTTTGAAGGAGGACCAAATTAAAAGACTAACAAGCCACCATCAACAGTAGAGCACAAATATCCCATGATCTAATGACCCATATTCAAGTAACCAAGACAATCACATACCACCCTCTGGCCCCCCACATCTGTTCCTTTTGCTATCTCATACATCTCTTTTCTCCAAGTTGTCCAGAAACAGTACCAAGTGGCTAAATGGCTATGCCTACTGATGCCTCTTTCAAAGGTGATACAAATAGTATTAGTTCCAGGCCACCAATAATGAAAGCAGAACATTGACTCACATAACCTACTGACCTCTTGTAATCCGTCTTAGTTTCCTTCGTTCTTATAGATATAAAGGTAACTGCTCTAGGTGACCAATGCAAAGTGCAAATGTAGACTGAGATGTTGCCTCTCTGGACCTATAAGCAACTTCAGAGCTAGAAACCATGCATCCCAGTGTTGTGTAGTTTCTACAAATCTATTTAGGATCGGCACGTTTAGACAACATAAACTAAGGGATTGGTGTCCAGACTGATTCCAGACACCCCCACAGGATTTGTTAGCCTTTATACCTGCTAGCTCACAGTGCCACTATAAGCTCCACAATCTTACCAAGGAGTGAATAGTTTCTGACAACTATCGAACATGACAACCCTGTCTACTGTGTGCTGGAGTGTCTGCATGGAGGGACTTCAGTGTCTCGGGTCAGCACGGACGTTTCTCATACATCGCAGGTCAAAAACATAAATACAACTATGAAAAAGGTTAACATGAGTAATACCTCATTTACATGTAAGCTACAGGTTATGTTGTTAACAAGATGTAGCATAAGCTAAAGTTCATGGACAAAGCACAGTAACCAACTGAGTCTGAGTGAAGGTGTGTGTGGTCCATTCCCTAGAGTGCCCAAGTGCCACACCAATCATAGACACATGCAGGCCCAAAGTTATGTTGACTCAAATAAAGGGAACAGTAAGCTTGACAAAAATTAAACATAATAAATCACCAAGGTCTGTGTGGGCAAGACCTGTACCTTGGTGTTTCTCACTAGAACACTCACCATATATCGGTACATCTCACAAGTGAAATCTGTCCTCTTAACAAGCATAGATTGATGCTGGTAAACACTGCACATTATCAGTGGTAGAAGCACACAGCCTAGGCATTTCAACTGTAGTACAAAGTTTACAAGCATCAATGAAAACACATTACAATAGTATGCCTCGGTGTGTGGAGAATCACCCCTCAAGACGACATTCAAGAACATCTTTAGGAGAAAAAAATTGTTTTAAGACACAATAATGCTACATGATGTTCAGCACAGCCACTGAAAGAGTGTAAACATTTAAAAGCCTGTGAGGCTCCCTGGAAAGAAACTAAAGATAGGGAATTTAAGGATGATTGACCGTTAATAATGGGTGTAAGAAAAAAACTTTAAAAAAATAGCAAATTCCAAATTTAAACGTACCTTACTCTCTTTCCACCAGCTGTGCAATGATCTGCTGATCCTTGCTAGTGACCGGAACATGGGCACGAAATTACGTTTGATAAGAGGGACATATATACAATTATATCCCTTCTTTAACATAGACATAGAGCTGATGGGTTCTACACAGCCACAGTTGGATGACATTCTGTATAAAGCAAGTGGATGCAATAGTCTCTTCAAGCTTCTGGATGTGTTGTAGACTAATATTCTGTTATTAGAAGACAGCTTAAGGTGGTGAAGTATGGAGGAATGGAATGTTTATAGAGGAATGGAATATCTATGTGGTATCTTGCATGGATTTCACATTGATTATTATTTGACAGTTATGTATAAGGAATGTTTTAATAAAATAATTTTAGTAATGATATTGCTGTTAAGCTTTCACATACGTTTTGAATCTTGGCAAACTCACAGTGTACGGGGCCCAATGTCTGATCCTCAACTACACGTAAGATTGGTTACCATATGTATAGTTCTCTTCGTAATATATTGTTTGTGCTGTTATTAGCTGTAAATATTTTTAAATGAAATAAAATATGTTAACTTGTGAGTGACATTTTTGTCCAGTTGGACCCCATGTATCAATTAGTTTTGAGCCATGGTACTTCATAAAGCTCTAGATATGCATAAAAGAAGCACACTGAGTCTTTATAGTGGCAGTGCGCCTATTTCAATGCTCAAAGTGAATAGTACAATCAGTTTTGCATAACGTGTTCAGAAGCTGATCTATCTAAGGTGTGCTTGAGCTTTAGGACTCAGGACTTTAGGACTTTAGGATCGTATCAATGTATACATTACAAATTTGTTTGACATATTAGTAGTTGTAAGCCACTCCTATCAGATGCATGGTGTGAAAGAGATTGATGTAATGGCTGGACTAGATAATAAGTTTTGATGCTGCCCCTCTTATTTTCAATCTAATTAATTTCCATTCCTTGAAACAATAATATGCAAGACCTATAATCAATTCTGATGACATATTTTAATGGCTTGGTCACTGGCTCAGGTAAAAGGATGTGCTAGACAATATGAAGTTCATTCTATCTTAAACTTCAATAGTTATAACATGTTGGGTGATGGTTCCACATAGCCAAGGAGCTGTGCAATCAAGAAAGGCTTAGATCTCAGCTGTGTTTTGGTGGACGATCTGTCAGTATCATATCACTTTATTATTTTAGACAATACCAACGTGAATATCATTGTTTACAAATCTGAAACTGGATCTCATTTGGGGAAACCGGAAATGTAAAATATAAAGATCAAATTGGTTCCTATTCTTTTTGCTTTCTGTTGGTCTTTCCGAAAGATCAAAAAGCCTACTAGCAGGGGGCAGTAGAGAACAGAGGGACATATGTATCAAAAAAGAGTTTTGCGATTCTCAAATTGCGATTTTTAGAGAATCGCAAAATGCAATGTATGTAGGATTTGCTAAACATTTTGCGAATCCTACATATTCCTTACTTGCGACTCACAAATGGAGATTCACAAATAAGGAATACCTTCCCATTCATTCCTACAGGCTAGGAGGCCCATAGGAATGAATCGGAAGACATTCTCAATTTGCGATTAGCAATTAGGATATCGCAAATTGAGAATGCAATTTCAAGGTTGCAAGGGTGCCAAAAGGACATGTATGTGCACCACATGGCACTTCGAAAAAAGGCACAAAAGTGCATTTTTCAAAGAAATTGCAAATTACCACCAACTTGAAGTTGGTGGTAATTTGCGATTCCTTAATGCCAAATCGTAATTTTTCCATGATTCCTACATTGCATTTAAGGAATCGCAATACGCGATTCCTTAAATGCATTCGCAAAATAGGGAATCGTAAATTTTGCGATTATTTATAGAGTGTTGTTTTCTTTCATACATTGCACACAGCTAAATTGCAATCGTAAACGCTGAAATTCTGCGAATGTCATCATTTGCGATCGCAATTTAGCTTGATACATATGCCCCAGAGTTATGTGTAGGGTTAGTAAAGATTAAAATATCCACACAATATTTCAACTGTAAAGGGTGATGACGTCTTAAATTATTATACAGTGTTTTATTGGCATCGGGGATATTTAAAATGGCATAACTAACCATTGATATGAGGCGCAGTGGTCTTGAGGAATTGTCTGTATTTTGAAGGATTTAAAATATTATTTTACGCATCATGTCACTGTTATTACCTTTTTATAATCCATAACTTTCCAATATGTTTCTTTCGCATTAGTCTCTCCTATTTTTGTTAGATACAACCTAAATACGTTGTCTGCATTTCATAACGTTGAATTTCTGCAGATCAAACTTAGCCATGATTACCAAGTGTAGCCATTAAAGCAATTTATTTGATTTAGCTACCTTTCGTATCTCAGAAAAGCGTTGTTTAGATCATCATTCACTTGGATGAGCTCAGCTGTCACGTCATCGTTCTGTACGGCCACCAGCAGCTCCATAACCCTCTCCTGCATACTGCGACATGTTATGTTCAATTTCTATAGGAAGAGATATAAAAAGAGTTATATGATTTTTAAATCATCATACTGTAGATGGTCACAACTTAGAGAGTGCAGTACTTCAAGTTCAACAGTCAAAGAGTTTCTTGGGAGGTTACAGCAGTCATTTGCCCATTATTGGGGCTGCATACCACTGCACGGGTGCTGCCCTCTATCATTCTGTCCTTCAGTCCTATTTCATCCCTATTGCCATGCACAGTGCTCCATGGATCTCCAAATAGATGTGCACAGTGATATAATTTCAATGCGTACGCTGAACTTTGGTATTTACCTAATGTAAGCAACGTTCAGCTTTCATGCATTGATGGATTTATTCTTAGTTGTTGCATGTCTTGTGTGAATAGTTATTCAATTTGGTTTTGGTTTTTCTTTTGCATTTGTAATGAAAACCAAACTACATGATGGAGAATGCAATGATAAAAACAATGACTGGCAAGGGTATTTTCCTAACATGGTCAACCAGTTTTACTTAGCTGTATGAGTCAGCTGTTCAGTGGGGGATGCACTGAAAGGACAGTATGAATTTGGACATTCTCATTCAGTGGCAGCTGATACCTGGAAACAGCAGTGGGGCGGGGCGGGGTGGGTGAAAGGGCAAGTGTATGGTTTTGGGGGGACGGGTTAAAAAAAACACTTACCTTCAGGCTGGCCGCCACCTCTCCTACGTCCTCTTCCTGGCTTCTGGGGGAAACAGGAAGCACCAGGGCTTCCAAGCTCTCTGCAGCCAAACACAATGCCGCAATGCAGCGTTGTGATTGGTCTGAGTGCCGTGACAGGGCATTCAGCCAGGGGTTGGAGGGATGGGCATGTTCTCCATGCAGGCTTTAATGCAGCCTGCATGGAGAACACGTTATGTGCCGGCCCGCCCAGAAAAATTATTGATGGGAGCTGATCTTATCATTGCTCAAATTTATGAGCTCATTAACATCTCCTTCCAGAAGGGAGAAGTCCTCATTAGCAGGAAACAAGCAATAGTACGTCCACTGAAAAAAAAATCATCACTAGACATAGCAGTCTTAGAAAATCTGCACCCAATTTCGCTGCTGCCATTTGTCGCAAAGATTGCAGAACAAGTAGCTAACAAACAGCTAACCAATTATATCCAGGAAAATGATCTACTACACCCCTCCCAATCTGGCTTCAGAACAGCCCACTCGACAGAATCAGCTCTGCTCCTGGCACAATGAGATGTTGTGCGGATGAGGGGCAGACAACAGCTATGATCTTACTGGACCTAAGTGCGGCGTTCGATACCGTATCACATGGGCTACTTCTGCAA
Organism: Lissotriton helveticus; assembly: GCF_964261635.1. Taxonomy (NCBI): domain Eukaryota; kingdom Metazoa; phylum Chordata; class Amphibia; order Caudata; family Salamandridae; genus Lissotriton; species Lissotriton helveticus. Next base: position 1,230,326,742 of record NC_136068.1, read on the forward strand.
CGACTAGAGGAATGTGTGGTAAATAAATAAATAATACCCTATTTTTGAATGAATAAATGAATAACAGGTAGCTCAATAAATAAGAGTCAAGATTCGAGGTAGTAGGAGTTTTGCAGGTTTAATACAGCATAAGGACAGGAACAGGACGACCTGCACGGGAATAGGATGGCAGCTGCCGGGGACAGGATCGGGAATGACGGCGTCTAACTTTTAATAACAGTACATGAGCATATATACATAACGCAAACACATAGCATTACATTGCAATAGGCGTAGCGGTGGGTGGAGCAATAGGCGTGACGCGTAGCAGTCGCGAAAGATAAGGGTGAAAAGAGGTGTAACAGGGCGTATACATAGACATGTGATGCAAACGTAACAGAATATGTCATGAATGGGGCGGAAACCATGGAGGGGGCTACCTGAGGAGCCGGGACCTCTAACCTGATGGTGCGCGCAAACTGGCAATGACGTATCACTAGGAGAAGCTGGGGGCTTCGAACTCTGTGCTAGGAGCAGAGACTGAAGTCTGGAGAGTCAGGGCGACATGTACCTAAACAGTATCTAGTATCTGATGTTTAGGGAACATGTTGATATAAACTAGAAGTCAGGAGGGGAAAGGCTAACAGACACTAAGACTGGACCATGCATTATTCTACATGTAGTGCGTGATGAAGAATATTAAATGACCATTAAATGCAGTATTTCTCTTACATGGAGACGTAAAAGCTAGACAATGACGGAAACTATTGATGCGATTCAGTAGCTTAGGAATGCAGGGAAGGAGGGCTGAACTGATAACTGGAATCATAACATACTCTTGGCAGACTCAGAGGCAGGGCCGAGCTGAACCGGCCACTGCGAGGCAGGAAGTAAGTGAAGGGTCGAAGATACAGGTGGGGGCCGTGTCGCTCCTCAGCGAGGGCTTCAGGAGACAGGAGCTGAATCTGGTGTCCGGGCCCTTTTGAGGCCTAGAAACGGGGACTTTACAATGGAATAACGTGCACACTGAGAAACGTGGCAACGTAGCTTTACATAGGCCTGATATTCGTAGTATTCACGAGAACTGGAAACTGGCATACTAGAGATGGACACAACTGTAATTGCGTCTTTAATCGAACATGGGGAATAACATATGCATATTAATCATGCACATATAACATATGATGGAGGACGCGTAGGGACACAGAACATGGCAAAATTTACTTTTCCACATTCCCTCCTTGTCACTACGTTTCCTTCAGGAAACATCAATATTCATGATACCATCTATCATTTCATACAGTATCATTTGCTCGTCTCGAATTCTTTTTGAACGGGATTTAGAACGGGGCTTGGGACTGGGAATACAAGAGGTAGCACAAATGCCGCAAATCGCAGGGCCACATTGTATACAGAGGCAGCAGCTAAATATAATCGCTACTGCAATACCTAGAAAGGACAAGACTTTCCATCCCCAGGCGGAAATTATATTCCAGAACCAACCGGACCATGTCCAGGTGCCTGGATCTTGGTGTAACAGATGGGCAATTTTATGGAGTCTGGTTATAGCTGAATAAACAGACGGCGCGTTATTTGGAATGAAAATGCAGCAACTAGATCCGATGACTCTACAGGCCCCGCCCCTATCGGCCAATATGACGTCAAGGACGAGACGATTTTGCAAAACTACAAATCTCATAGCAGATTGCTCTTCGGTTAAGTTACCTAGAGCAGAGGCAGTCTCATTTACTACAGCTTCAAGGGTTCTGGTTAACCTGCGGATTAGTTTACTATTCTGGATAGGTCCTATAAAGAAAAAGAAACCTCTATTGAAATCTGTATACTGTTCTAGAGCAGTTTCAGTATAATCGACAATTGGGGACTCGATCTCCCTTCTATGTCTAATGTGTACTAGATGTGTGTTTCTATGATAATCAGATGGGGCTAGGAAAACTGGTGGCAGTAGGAAGGCAATGTAACAGGTTCCCTCCCAATCGAGGGGCAGACGAACATATGCAGTTTGACCACAAATAAAATAAGAATGACGTGAAGCTTTGAAGATAGATTTCCCACTGTCACTATACTTGACAATAGTAGTACAATCACTATGTCCTACGTGTACGGAACCATTATTTCGGACACATAATTCGCCTTTGACTGGTAGTACTGAAATTGCAGGTAAATCTGGAGTGGAATCAGACTGAACATTCAGGACCATGAAATTCGAAGAATAATTACCTAAATTGTAAACTTCATTCTCTAGATCTAACCCGGTTCTGTGGGGAAGACCTTGCTTGTCTGGAAAACATGTATTGTTAAGAAAAGACATATCTGTTGAGGATGACGTTAACGTGGACCATGCTCCACACGAACCATTATGTGAAAAAGGATAAGGAAAGAGTGGCAGAACTCCCTTCGGTGTCTGAAAAGGGGGGAGTCGACCACACACCCAACAATTAGTGGCATTGCTGGTTTGGTGTGAGTAATGTAGCATGCGGATAAAAGAATTATTTCGCATAGCGAGGCGGTAAGAGAGTTCATGAGGAGGCAGATCACTAAACGTGTGTTCTACTGTAGCATTAGAAGACGTACTTACATGAGAAACTGGGAAACACAGGTAAAATGCATAACTGGTGCAGGAAATCATAATGCTGAGAAATAATATGAAACATAGAAAAATGATACATCGGATTGAGTTTTGACTAACTCTCTCACTATGGGGGTCTATTTTATACATGTCAGAAACAGTCTAACCGTTTCACCTAGGGGAGGACTTAGACAATCAAACTGGCTGACTTATTTTACTAGACCGGAGTTTCAACTTATACTCCTGCTGCGGAGTTTTCTCTAACAGGGGAGGGTTTGTAACAATGTCTTTTGCGGGACAGTCCTTGAGAACAATATTTTGGCAATCCTTCAAATCCTGGGAAATGTTCTTTGAGACGGGTTTCAGTCCATAAAACTTCTTCACGTGCGAAAGGTGCACCCAGCCTTTGCGACCCTCCAACTTCACGGCCGTACGGGTGGCGAGGAGGACCTGTCGGGGCTCCTTCCAGCGTGGCTCCAGCGGACTTGAGCGGTCAAAATTCCGGACAAGGACCATGGATCCTGGAACGATTTCATGCGGTGCCACCTCGGTATTGTCTGGAAATGCGGCGGCAACCTGTGAACGACAAGAGTTGAGGGCAGACATCAAGGAAGCTAGGTAATCTGTCAGCATATTACTTGAAACATCGGTAATACTTCGGGGTCTAGGAGTACCCCACATGTTAGGGGGGCGGCCGAAAACGACCTCATACGGGGACAGACCTGATCTGGAATGTGCGACCATGCGCATATAGAACAAGGCAACTGGCAGAGCTACTAGCCAGTCCACACCTTTCTCTTTACAAATTTTTGCGATGCGAATTTTCAGGGTCTGGTTATGTCTCTCTACGAGACCGGCTGCTTCAGGATGGCGTACACAATGGAACTTCCACTGGTACCCTAACAATAGGGAAACGTGTTTCATTAACTCTGATGAGAATGGCTGGCCGTTATCAGAATATACGACCCTAGGGAGTCCATAACGGGGGAAGAACTCACGAACCAACTGCTTGGCAGTGGTCGCAGCTGTGTAATCTGGGACTGGATATGCTTCTGTCCACCTGGACAAAGCGCATACAACTACAAGGACATACTTGAAACCTCGACATCGCTCCATCTGAATATAATCCATCTGGAGGACTTCAAAAGGGTGGTCAGGAGGCTGGAATCCCCCTTGTTCCACCGGGACACTTTTACCTGGATTAAACTGACAACATATCATACAGGTACGGACTTTCTGCTTGGCTGCAGCTCGTAAATGCTTGTTGAACCAAATGTTCTGGATACTGTCTAACATAGCTTTTTCTCCTAAATGTGCTGGACTATGTGCGGTATTGATAATGACTTGAACCATAGAGTCGGGGAGAAACCATGTGGCTCTACCCTTCGTTAACCATCCTTGATCTGTCTGGACCCCTCCTTGTTCGGACCATTTCTTGATTTCTTCAGGAGTAGCATGTAACTGGATATCTATGACATCTTGTGTAGGGTCCTTAACTGTCATGCATGTAGTCGGATCTGGAGTGTGTGTCATGTTAACTGGAATGTCTGGAGTCTGTGCTGTAAGCTTGGCTGTGCGATCTGCTAGATCGTTACCCTGGGAAATAATGTCAGTAACTTTCGTATGTGCTTTGCACTTCATGATAGCAATGGATGTCGGTAAATGTATGGCATCTAACAGAGCTTGAATAAGGAGACCATGCTGAATCTTGGTTCCATGAGAAGTCATGAAACCTCTCTCCTGCCAGAGCACTCCAAAGTCGTGTACAACTCCGAATGCGTAGCGTGAATCTGTGTAAACATTAACTTTCAGGTTCTTGGCATGTATGCAGGCTTGTGTCAGAGCAACTAGCTCTGCTGCTTGAGCGGACAGAGTGTCAATACGGTGTGTCTCAATAACTTCGGTGTCAGTAGTCACTGCATATGCGGCGACTAGTTCTCCTGTACTTGTTCTCATACATGAACCATCCACATAAAGTGTCAGGTCGGGGTCTGGTAACGGAATATCTGTCAGATCTTGTCTTGGCTTTGTCGTAATGTTAACTACTTCCACACAGTCGTGTGTGTCCGGACTTAAAGTAACTGATGGTAACAATGTAGCAGGATTTAAAACGTTGCAGCGTCTGATTTCTATGTGTGGCTGGAACAGTGTCAATTCATAACCTGTTAAACGTGCAATTGTCAAGTGCTGAGTTTGTGTTCGGTTTAAAAGAACTTCCACGGAGTGTGGAACTTGTACTGTCAGGGAGTGTCCTAATACTATGGAATCACTTTGTCTGATAGCTAGTGCTGTGGCTGCAACTGACTTGAGGCACGCAGGCAGAGCCTGGGCTACAGGATCTAATGTGCTCGAAAAATAAGCACATGGCTTGTATTGTCCTGCTTGATCTTGTGTGAGAACAGATAATGCTGTACCTTCACGTTCAGTGACGAAAAGTGTAAAAGGCTTACTGTAGTTCGGTGTAGCTAGAACTGGAGCTTGGCATAAAGCTTTCTTTAACTCGTTGAAACTAAGTGTATGTTCAGACGTCCAAGGGAGGACAGTCGGTGCGGCTGCCTCCTGTGTCGTTAACTGTATCAGTGGTTTGGCTAGAAATGCATACTGAGGAATCCATTGTCTACAATAAGAAGTAAGGCCGATAAAAGCACGTACCTCCTTCTGGGTCTTGGGCTGAGGAAGACTCGCTATTAACTGGATACGGTCTGGTGTCAACTGCCTACCCCTCTTGGACAGTAAGTGTCCTAAGTATACCACTTGCTGGACACAGAATTGAAGCTTCGAAGGGGACACCTTATGCCCCATCTCGGCTAGAAAATACAGAACCGTCAGTGACGCTCGCTCGCAGTCACGTTCAGAACGGGCTGTGATCAGTAGATCATCGACATACTGGAGCAGGGCAGTGTCAGTTGGCATGTGAACATTATCAAGTTGTCTCTTAAGTGCTTGACTGTAAATACTAGGACTTTCTGTGAAACCTTGAGGAGCTCGTGTGAACATATAGCTCCTTCCATTTAAACAGAATCCGAAAAGGAACTGGCTGTCTGGATGAATGGGGACACTGAAAAATGCGTTCTTGAGATCTATGACAGTGAAAAATGTGGCTTCGGAATCAATGGCTGTTAATAGGGAAGAGATATCTGGGACTACTGGATACTGGGGAATAATACATTTATTAAGTTCTCGTAGGTCAATCACTAATCGATATACTGGGGGTGCATTTGGATCAGTACGTTTCATGACTGGAATGATCGGAGAATTGCATACATTGGAGTCAGTTTCTACAACTACTCCTTGAGCGATGAGCTCGTCAATAATTTTGGATAAGGCTGCTACAGCCTCAGGTGGTAATCTGTACTGTCTGATTCGTGGTAACACTACACCTGGCTTGAGAGTCACACGATGGGGTGTGATTTGCATGTAACCTACATCAGTTGGACCTTGCGCCCATAAATGCTGCGGAACATTAGACAATCTGGGATCAAAATCTCGTAATACATAGTGACCCTTGAAGTCACGTAGGAACAGACGTATTCCCTCTGGGGAACAGCATATAACTGCACCTAATTCTTTCAGTGTTTTAATGCCTAATAGGTTTTCTGGACATGACTTAGTAAGTAACAGATCAGTAGTACGGGACAATGGACCTACTTCTAGAGTAACTGGCTTTGAAATTTCATTTACGATAGGTTTTCCTGAAAATCCAAGGGAAACATTTCTAGAGCCTGAGAGCGGAGCCCCTGGAACTTCGGCGTGGCTAATTGTGGTCCTACTTGCCCCTGTATCAATCAAAAACTTTCTATCTTTCCCTAGTACTTGACTGTGAACATAGGGACCTTCTTGATCTACAGGTATCTCGATGAGAGGCAAGCCTACCTCCCTCTCTAGGCTGTTTCATGAATACGGTTGATACTCCGGATACTCGGACTGTGCATACTGGTACATTTGCTGTGTAACATGCTGTGTAGCAGCGATGGGCTGCGGTGCTGTAACTGTCTGTGGTGCATTCTGTGGCTGAGGAGTCTGTGAAACTTGTTCTTGTCTAGGCGGACGTGGTCTTTCTTTAGTCTTACCGGTAGCTATGTTATGTTTCAGAACTGCACACTCGTTTATAAAATGACCTGGCTGTTTACAATAATTGCAGTTCCCTTTAACGGGAGCTGCAGGATGACTGACTTGATTCGGACCCCTCTTCTGACTGTCTTGAGGAACAGATTGTGCAACTAGTACTTTCATTTTCGTGTCTTTCATACGCTTTCTCTCGTGTTCTTGCTCTTCTCTGATTCTATTCTGGTGGTATTGGAGCATCTGTAACATCTGGGACGGGGTATTAGCTTGCCAGGTACTTTCGACTTTCAAAACTCGATTTTTAATTTGTGGACTTGAATTCTCGACTAATTTAGTAACAAAAAGATGAGGGTATGACTCACTACTTGTCTTGAGGCCACTGTTGATGCTAAAACATTTCTCAAATCTAGAATAAAAATCACTAATGTCTTCATCCTGTTTCTGTTTACAGGCTGAGATTGCATCCCAGTCTTCTTTTCTAGTTGTCAATAATCTGGGTAAAACTTGTATTAATAATTCTGGTAATTCTTTACATTTCGCTCCAAGACCGGTACCTGGTACTCGTGCCTTATCTTCAGCTTCTAGAACTGCCCAATCGATCTTTTTCTCTCCCACCTCCCATTCTTTTTCCTTGAGCTTTTCATACACCCCTGCGGGCAGCAGAACCTTTAACATTTTAATTATATCTGGATACGTGTATTCTCCCATACGGAGCATGTCTTTTAATTCTCGGTGGAACCCTGCTGGATCTTTATCATGACAGGGAATTAATTTCTTCATCTCTAGGAGTTCCATCTTTGTAATCGGAGTGTAAACAAACACTCGTTCTAGTTCGCCACCCGTTCCTCTAACTGGGTGGACTTCTCGTAACGGATTCTGTCTCTCCATGTAAAATGGTTTACTTTCTGGGGGTGAGACATGAACAAAATGCGGGTTCAAAAACGTTCTATATTTGTGACGTTGTTCTAGAACGACACTAATTAAATCGGTACCTAAACCTTTCCATCTATACTGGAGTAACTCGTTCAGGATATCATGTAACGGGCCTGGATCAGAGTGTTGACCCTCATACAATGTAATGAGGTGCTGAATCATATACATACCCACCAGTCGCTGCTCGGCTGGGGGCAGTTTCAGAAACATTTGTGCCACTATTTCGTCTGGAAAAGTGGTAGAATCAGTAATCCATCGGACTGCTGATCGGACTAGTTCTTGTTCATGCATGGTACTCAACTCACTGTAACCGATTCGTGATTTCAGAATGTGATCGGTAGCTTGGAATACTTGTTCTAGAGAACCTTGTTCTGGTGTTGGATGATGGAAAGTAGACTTGTGTTCTAGGCGTAAATGACGATCTGGAAATCTAGATTTTCCTACATACGCTATTCTGTCGGGATTCTCGTCCTCTACCTCTTCAGTATCAGAGTTACTTTCTTTCTCGCTTACTTGTGCTGCTTTACGTTGATCGTGTAACCTTATTATTTCTTTACGAATTTTCTTGTACATACTGTCCATAGCACTCATGGTTCTGTGCTTACCCTCGGCTATATTATCACTCCACTTTGTCAGGGTTCTCATTTCGGCTTGATCTTTGGACGGGTAATCTTGTTCTCTTATTAGACAATTGATCAGAAACTTTAATATCATGAGCTGGGTCTCAGCTTTCCTTTGAGACATGGCCTCGCTAATGCTTTCTGGATCATCCCCTGTACGGATGAAACGATATATTCTGTCTAGGTCTTCTTTCATATTCGGTAGGGTGACTAGATACTCGGCCACCCTTCTTACACGTAATGAATATAAAACCATATTATCCTCGCCTGGGACTGGATCATAGCCGCATTCATTAAGGGCTTTTCTTATTTCTGCTACAGACTGATGTCTGGGCGTACGCTGTGACGCTTGCATATGTAATTCGGCTGTCGTTAAACGCTTATGTGGCGGCGGGGTCTGAGGAGGACCTCCCCCTGCGGCCCCTAAACTAGAATCGTCGACTGATCCTCTTCGTACTAGTGTGGCAGGAAATTGAAATGCGGGCTGAACTGGTATGGCGGGCTGGACCGGGGGTACCGTAACAGGTACTCCGGTGTCTGGAGGAGCGGGAAGTGCCTGATTTACAGGGACTGGCGGAGCGCGAACAGGATTTGCATATTCTGGGACTGTGTCGTCCAAATAGGACGAAATAAAAATATCAGCTGCGGTCGGTTTGTGACGTAGCTTAGTCGGAACTAATGGTGGCGGGAAATTACTGGATGACTCTGAGGTCGCTTTTGGCAAGCCCTCGGCAAGAAGAGGATACATACCCTTAATAAGAGCATGCCTCTGTCTGTCTGACTGTTCGGTTTTAACTCGTTCACCAATCTCGATTAATTCCCTTTCTTGGGCTCGTTCCAAGGATTCTCTACTTAATTCTGACTTTCTGATTTCTTTTTCGGTTCTTTTATGAGATTCTTTGCGCCATAACTCGATGGCATCTTTCTGTGACTGTCTGGCTTTCCTTTTCCATAATGCTTCTTCTACTCTCATGATGCACTCGGCATCCCACGTACCTGATACGGGCCATCTACACTTTTCTTCTAACTGTTTGGTATACTCTACCCATAAATCTAGATATAATATGGCGCTTATGCCATGCTTCTGATACATAAAATGACCTGGACTGTCCCTAGGCGGAACTGGAACTGCTGCTTCCAGCAGACCCTTTCTAGTTTTTAACTGACGTAACTTGGAAAACAGGGGCATGACTGAACTGTAATCTAGACACAATACAATACACAATGAACACGATACTTATTCCCCATTCATACCACGACATTAAAATACATGAAGAACATTTAAAATAACAGTTCGAACAGAATACTACCTGGAATACTGAGAACAGAACACATGAATTTTCTCGAGAACAGAACTGACTAGAACAGAGACTAGATGCACTGCTGAAACAGTACGAAACTTACCGGTCTCATAAAGAGACAAGTTCAGGACCCGCATCCACCGAAGTGGACACTTCGTTTGTGAGTCTGTGTACCACCAACCCACAGACCAGAGTCAATTAGATTGACCCTGTCTAGATACCACCCCAGTAACGGTACTCACCGGGCAGCAAGAACGGAAGGCCTCGGACTGGACTGGACTGCTACGACGACGGACGACGAACTTCGGACTTCAGTTACGGGTGGACCTCCGGATACCTCGGACCTTGGACTCTCGGCTTGGGCTCTGGTCGGGACTCGCCGCGTTCCTCCACCGTCTCGTCTGGATGCTGGACCGCCTCCTCCGTCTCCTCCGTGGGCCTGAGGGATACTTGAAGCAGAAATATCTGCCGGTGCGCAGAAGAGTTCCGTCACGACTGCAGAGGGTCAGGGGGTCGGCGTGGCTTCACCGACGCGTGGGGAAAGGGCAAGTCCCTATTCGGGCGCCATTATGTGGTAAATAAATAAATAATACCCTATTTTTGAATGAATAAATGAATAACAGATAGCTCAATAAATAAGAGTCAAGATTCGAGGTAGTAGGAGTTTTGCAGGTTTAATACAGCATAAGGACAGGAACAGGACGACCTGCACGGGAATAGGATGGCAGCTGCCGGGGACAGGATCGGGAATGACGGCGTCTAACTTTTAATAACAGTACATGAGCATATATACATAACGCAAACACATAGCATTACATTGCAATAGGCGTAGCGGTGGGTGGAGCAATAGGCGTGACGCGTAGCAGTCGCGAAAGATAAGGGTGAAAAGAGGTGTAACAGGGCGTATACATAGACATGTGATGCAAACGTAACAGAATATGTCATGAATGGGGCGGAAACCATGGAGGGGGCTACCTGAGGAGCCGGGACCTCTAACCTGCAGGTGCGCGCAAACTGGCAATGACGTATCACTAGGAGAAGCTGGGGGCTTCGAACTCTGTGCTAGGAGCAGAGACTGAAGTCTGGAGAGTCAGGGCGACATGTACCTAAACAGTATCTAGTATCTGATGTTTAGGGAACATGTTGATATAAACTAGAAGTCAGGAGGGGAAAGGCTAACAGACACTAAGACTGGACCATGCATTATTCTACATGTAGTGCGTGATGAAGAATATTAAATGACCATTAAATGCAGTATTTCTCTTACATGGAGACGTAAAAGCTAGACAATGACGGAAACTATTGATGCGATTCAGTAGCTTAGGAATGCAGGGAAGGAGGGCTGAACTGATAACTGGAATCATAACATACTCTTGGCAGACTCAGAGGCAGGGCCGAGCTGAACCGGGCACTGCGAGGCAGGAAGTAAGTGAAGGGTCGAAGATACAGGTGGGGGCCGTGTCGCTCCTCAGCGAGGGCTTCAGGAGACAGGAGCTGAATCTGGTGTCCGGGCCCTTTTGAGGCCTAGAAACGGGGACTTTACAATGGAATAACGTGCACACTGAGAAACGTGGCAACGTAGCTTTACATAGGCCTGATATTCGTAGTATTCACGAGAACTGGAAACTGGCATACTAGAGATGGACACAACTGTAATTGCGTCTTTAATCGAACATGGGGAATAACATATGCATATTAATCATGCACATATAACATATGATGGAGGACGCGTAGGGACACAGAACATGGCAAAATTTACTTTTCCACAAATGCGGTATAGATGGCACCTTATTACGCTGGATGACATCCTTCTTATCATTACGCAGTTTCCAAGTTCTACAGCAGTCACAACTCTCTAAGAGTATCATGTTGCCCCAGGGAGTCCCACAAGGATCAATTTTGAGTCCCACGCTATTTTATCTGCATGTGGGACCACTGGCAGAGTTAGTGGAAAAACATCATGTTACCATTGTATCGTACGCTGATGATACTCAACTAATTGTGACACTATCAGGAAACAGCAAACTGAAAGCGCTCAATTTCACCAGGTGCTTAGAAGAGGTAGCAGGATGGATGTCTGATCATTGCCTGAAACTGAACAGCAATAAAACAGAGGTAATGATAGTGGGCAATACACCGAAAATATGGTCCTCTGCATGGTGGCCGGAAACATTGGGACAAGTTCCTACGCCTAAAACGGAAGTAAAAAATTTGGGAGACTGGTTCCATCTTAAATTGTCTTTCGAGGCCCACATACAGTAGTGGGGAAATGTTTTGGAATCCTAAAAATTCTGAGGGAAATTCTGGACCTTCTACCACCTAATGCAAGGAAAACCATAGTGCATGCCCTGGTGACAGCACAATTGGACTATGGAAATGTACTGTATTTGGGAGCACCTAAAAGGGGGCTAGCCAAATCACAGGTGGTGCAAAATGTAGCTGCACAGCTTATATTGAGTCTCCCTGGAAGAGCTTCCACAAGAAAAGCCCTGAAAGATTTGCACTAGTTGCCGGTGGAGGGAAGGGTCCTTTTTAAGTCAATGCGCTCCTGCCATAAAATACTTGCAAAAAAAGGACATCGCTACCTGCACCCTCTAATCTCTCAATATATCCCAGGCCGTAATCTGTGATCAAAAGGAAGGTCGCTAGTGAAAGTTCCTAGAGTTCGGAGTGCAAGAATGGGGTCACGGTCCTTCAGTTATCTTGCGGCAAAGTATTGTAATGGTCTACCGGAAACTATAAGAATGGAATCATGCGAAGGTAAATTTAGGAAGAAGCTAAAAACCTGGCTATTTTCCTCTGCGATAGAAAAAAAGAGTAGAGAGGCGCACTCAATGAAGTCAGTAGCACAAAAAGTCCATTAAATATGTAGATCTTCTGTTGTTTTCTTAGATATATTCTTTATTTTCTTTCACATACAACGGCACAGCCAACGCGTTTCATTCCCAATTGTGCCTAGGGAATTTCATCAGGGCTGAAAAAAGACATTTACGTACATAAGTATTTGATTTATCTTATGCTTAAAAATGCAAATAAAATGGAACATGTCCAAGCTAGTATGTGGAAAGATGTAATCTTTACAAAGAGACTAGCAAGATTTAAAAACATACCAATAGATCCAGACATATTGGACAGATTTAATGTCTGCCAAATGACAGAGCTACTTATCCCCTTACGGATGCATATGCTCCCTCACCAGTGCATTGCAACCATAAGGCCAGTTCGAGCAATAGTGCTCAGAGCTGGTGGAAAGAGACCCCAGGCTATTGGAGAGATAGATGCCTGGAGGGAGTCGAGTGATTATAACATGCATGAAGTTTGCTGTGTCAATAAAGATAGTGTGTGGTCGAGAAGACCATAGTCCAAGATTTACAGGTGAAAATCTTGGACTATGGTCTTCTCGACCACACACTATCTTTATTGACACAGCAAACTTCATGCATGTTATAATCACTCGACTCCCTCCAGGCATCTATCTCTCCAATAGCCTGGGGTCTCTTTCCACCAGCTCTGAGCACTATTGCTCGAACTGGCCTTATGGTTGCAATGCACTGGTGAGGGAGCATATGCATCCGTAAGGGGATAAGTAGCTCTGTCATTTGGCAGACATTAAATCTGTTCAATATGTCTGGATCTATTGGTATGTTTTTAAATCTTGCTAGTCTCTTTGTAAAGATTACATCTTTCCACATACTAGCTTGGACATGCTCCATTTTATTTGCATTTTTAAGCATAAGATAAATCAAATACTTATGTACGTAAATGTCTTTTTTCAGCCCTGATGAAATTCCCTAGGCACAATTGGGAATGAAACGCGTTGGCTGTGCCGTTGTATGTGAAAGAAAATAAAGAATATATCTAAGAAAACAACAGAAGATCTACATATTTAATGGACTTTTCGTGCTACTGACTTCATTGAGTGCGCCTCTCTACTCTTTTTTTCTATTGCTTTGACATACATCCTTGGCAGCGGATGGTGAGAGTAGCAGCACCACTAAATACCTTTGAAACAGGCAAAGTTGATGTGCGAAACCTTGGTCAGCTGCTGTGTGCTTTGGTTTACTATTTTCCTCTGCGTATTAAAGTAAAGGAGAGCCACAGCAATGTATTAGTTGGTACATTTTTCTGTGAAGTGCCTAGAGTCGTTCCCACTTAGCAAGTCTTTTCATTCATTCATTTCCGTCTTTATTTCGACAATGTTGTCATAAAAGAAATCACATTTAATTAAGCAGTTTAAAAAGAGAAATACATTGCATTCAAATACAGTATAAAAATAAGTCTACGTCATCACAAAACCAGGGAGCTATTTCATCACAATCTTTAAGCTAATAATAGACATATATAAATAAATAAATAGATACATGTTCAACTAACATCCCTTGCCCATCTCAATATCCAAGATCATGCTTCCTAAGACCTATGGAATTATTCCCACTGTCCTATTTCAAACAGGGTTCACCAATTTCCTTCTAATGATCCACATGGCTGCTAGAAATTTTGTTACAGCAAAAACAATTAGAGGAGAAAGATCTGTTTTGAATATTCTATATACTTGTGAACAGTACGTGATCCCCAAATTTTTGCACAGTGGGATAATCAACTTTTTTCTAGCTCTTTGGTACAAAGGGCAGAAAAACATGACATGCAACTCATTTTCAAGGTCCGAGGAGCAACCAGGGCAATTTTTAAGTGACGATGAACACCACTTACTCGTGAAATCTCTGATTGGCAGAGAACTGTGTCTCCATTGGAGAAACATCTTCCTGGAAACAACAGGACTAACATCATCGAGAACAGACTCAAATTTATAAAAGTCTTTGGACATTAAAAACGCGAAAGACAAAGTACCAGTTTTGACATTCACTAGACAAGCAGTTAAGTTGCTTTCATGATACAATTTGGCCAGATGCTTGCGCGATACAGTTCTGCAAGCATGTTCTGGGTCGGACCACATGGGCGCAAGCTCTAATCTCTCAAATTCCTCTCTTATATACTTTAACCATGGAAGTTTCCGAGCATTCGGAAGTCTTAAAACATCCGAAAGCTCTTGCCTATAGATCTTTAACTCTGGGGTAACCCAGAGTCTCCTCCAAAAAGTTAAAGGTTTGAGGCCCAGTTCTTCATTTATGGGTCTAAGTCCCAGGTCCAGCCTGAGCGGCAGCAATGGTGTACTCGGTGGCAGTGCTGTCAACTGTCTTAAAAATCTATTCTCCACGGCGGCAATCGCTGGTGCACACTTATGACCCCACAGTTCGCCACCATGGATCACAGCCCCCCGTGCCTGCAATTTATAAATTTCCAGTGGTGGACCAATTGGTTTGGCAGTGGAATTATTTTGAAGCTTGATAATGGCCCTCACTTTTTGGGACAGCTTAAGTTGCAGTTTTATTTGATGTTGCCCCCATGTCATATTTTCATTTAAGGTGAGACCCAGGTACTCAAACGTCTGACTCTTTCAAGGCAAATTCCACCTATCACAGGGCTAGGACGAGTTGTTATTATTGGGGGGTTGAAAATCATATATTTAGTTTTCATAGTGTTTATTTCCAACCCCTGGTCCTGACAGAAAAGCACAAAACCATCCAGGACTCGCTGGATGCCCATAGGGGTCTTAGAGAGTAATAAGGGATCATCCGCGAACATAATCGCGGAGACATCGATCCCAGCAAGTCTTGGGGCGTCACTGTTGGGGACCGCATTCAGGTGGGCGATTACCCCGTTGACAAAGAGGCAAAACAGGGTAGGTGCCAAAACGCACCCCTGTCTTACCCCCTGCCAACGGGGAATCTAGATGTCAAGGAACCATTTATCCCACACCTGACCTGTGCGAAGTTCTCAGTGTGCGGTCGGATTATTATATTCAAAAGTGCTGGAGGAATATCCAACTCCGAGAGCACATTCCACAGTTTCCAGCGTGTAACTAAATCGAAAGCCGCACGAAGGTCCACAAAGACAGTGTAGAGTGAGCCGCCCTCGATCTTAACAGTTTTCCAGTAGAGCATGGTTAAGCGAAAGATCTGCTCCGTAGTGGACACATTCTTTCTAAATCCAGCTTGGTAAGGGCTTAAGATGTCAAATTCCTCCATCCAATCTAAAAGGCGATCTAAAATCAACCTCGAGAATAGCTTTTGTGACACATCAATGAGGCTGATTGACCTGTAGTTGGCTGGGAGCAGAGGAGAGGCCTTCTTGAAGATAGTGACTATCTCTGCTCCCAGCCAAGTACTAGAGACCGCAATACCTCCCAGAATGGCATTAAAAATAACAGTTAGATAAGGGCCCAGACCCTGGGTTCATGCTTAAAAAGATCGCCAGGCACCTTATCCAGCCCAGGGGCTTTACCAAGCGGGAGTTTGGAGATAGCAGCCCTCACTTCTCCCTCTGTGAATTCAGGCTCAATCATTTCAGGATTAGAACATGGAACTAATCCGCCTTGTGCCAGGTCCTCAGTAAGATTTTCCCCCTGGTACAGAGTATGGAAATGTTCTTCCCACACATTCGCAGAGATATTAGGAGCTACAGCCAATACAGGGTCGGCGGACCCCGTGTTCACAATCAGCCAGAACTTCCGAGCAGCTCTTACTGACAGAGCTGATGTTAGATTTTCCCAGTTCTCGTTGCCCCACTCGAGCTTGGCATGATGGATTAGGTGGCGATATGCTACCCTCCTTTGTTTTATCAGTGCCCTGTTGTTATTTTGTTTCACCGCCTCGAGAAGTTCTGTTTTCGCCGTTCTACAGGCCTTATTATACCAGGTAGGTTTATTGCCGGCTCTTCTTCCTCTAGACTCTGGGGGGTTAAGAATTTCAGCTAAGCTATTAACTAGATTCTTGTTCGATTCTCCTAACTTTACATGTGCTTCGGGTGGTAGGTGCTGCAGCTTTAGAGCGCCAACAGCTTCCAGTACCGGAATTATCCTTGCATATAGCTCTGCCACTAAGTCCGGATGGGCAATCAGTTTGTCCCATCTCACCCTACGCCTGTTGTTTGCTAGGAGAACCCTGTTACCCGAACCGCACTCTTCACTGCAGCTATCTACGGGGATACCTGGGGATAGAAAGTCTAGGATCAACGCATTGTGATCACTTTCGCCCCTAGGGACCACCCTGAAATCAAGCACCTTATGCCAAGCAGAGCACTTGACAAATACATAATCCAGGCGTGATTCTTGCCCTGGTTTATTAAAAGTGCACTTTGAGGGAATATCTGATTTTACACGGCCATTACAAGCCCTGATTGAATGATTCAGAGTTAGGGCCATAATCTGTACTGCCAATGGCACCCATGACCTTGCAGGTGGACCCACCACTTGAGGGATTTTCCAGTGCTCATCCTCCTCCTGACTTCCACCTTCCAATAGATCCGCCAATGGCTCAAAGTGAGAGTTGAAATCACCCCCTATCACAACTATGATCACCACTGGGATCCTATTTAGAAAAAAAGAGAGCTCCTCAATATTTCTAGACTCAGATGTAATACTCACAGGTCTAGAGTAGATATTGACCAGAGCGAGTCTAGAGCCATTCAGCCACTCTAGGACCACACATTGCACATCCTCTGAGCTAGTATCCATGACCCTCGCACTGCAACCCAGATGGACTCCCACCCAAATTGTTAGCCTTCCTGACGGTCTACCCTCCCCCCCCCCCACCTGGCTGGGACTGAGAATGATGCAAAGCCAGATCGGAATTGATCTTCCCTAGCCCAGGTTTCCTGGAAGAGGCAGACATCATTCGCGTCTATAAAGGAACCCCACTCAGGACAGGCCACTTTGTTGCTCAGGCCTGCCACATTCCAGGCAAGGATTTTTAATGGAGTATGATCAGCTCGCAATCCTTGGTCTGGGGAGGTGCCTTCAGCAACAGTCGCTAGAGTGAGAGCCCTATCAATTTTTAGTTGCCCCATAGCTTTACTATCGGAAGGGTACTCTGATGGTGCGGCCTCAGACATCCTTGATTGAATGTTCCTCACACTATCTTCTTCCCTACCACTATGGTGATTCAAGGCAGCCCTCCCCCCAGGACAACTCCGTACAGCAACATGACAACGCAGTCAGTCTACCTGGTCAAAGCAACTGTGCCTATTGGTGTGGGAGTAGTGGTTAGTCATAAAAGGCTCATGCAAATTGGTCCTGTACCCTCTAGTGTGGCCCCTGGGTCCCACCCTTGACCAACCCTCTTCAAGCCCAGGTTCAGGATGAGTATTAACAGGGGGGTAAAAAAACGACAATGGGAGCGATTGAATTGCAGTGTCATGCATACTGCCCGGCCAATTGCAGATATGTGAGACAGTGGCAGCATTCCTAAAATTTACCAGAATGCAGTAGCCCTTAATTGTTTTGTTGGTATGACCCACCCACGGAACCCTTCTAACCATTAAAATTTCACTTGAAACATGGGGGGGAGGTGTCTAAAGGTGTTCAACCAGCAAGCAACTTTATTCCTAAGAGATGGAAATGATTCTGCCGTAGGGTTGCTAAGCTCAGGGACACCAGGAAGAACCACTACATAGGGAGCAGACTCAGGGGGTAAATTAACTACCTTTTTTTACCTCAGTCTATTACCATCAGCATTAGTCCGCTCATCATTCGCAATAGGTTTGCTAGCCGGCCTATGAGAATTACTCGATACAGCAGACTCGATGTTCTCTGCTGGAATGGTAGGAATTACTTGTACAGGGATGTTTATTAAAGGAGGTGGGTTGGATGTTAAAGAACCTACCCTATTAGCATCAGGGACCCTCTGGGAATTATCCACGGACTTCAGCTGGAGTACCATAGCCTGAGTGGCCGTTTCTATAGTTTGCAGCTTAAGATCAATTCGATCGAGTCTAGCAACTAGGGGGTCCATCAACATTTTCAAAGTATTTGTGAGGGCGAGAGTGAACGGTTCACCCCCAGCATGAGCAACATCCCCAAATCTAAAAGCAGTAGGCTGCACAATAGGCAATGTTTTAGGAGGTAGATTGATAATAGCATTAGTTGCTTGGGGAATCACAATAGCTTCTGTGGGACCTAAGGCATCTTTGTTGGTGGAGCCGTTGTCTAATTTTGCCTTTTTTCCACCCCTTACCTGTGCCCCGCGTTTTCTTTTTGGGACAGCCCCTTCCCGAATTCCTTGTAGGTGAAGAATGTTGGAATCATTGCTATCTCCTGGTAACACATTACTATTGTTTGGTTGTACTAAAATAACCTCAGGGATAGCCGCGAGGGAATGTCTATGCACAACAGGGCTAGACCTAAGCTCTTGAAGTACAGTTGTTATTGTTTCATCAATAGTATTAAGAAGAGCAATAGGCGATTCCCCAAGTTTTTCAGGGGGTTTTGCATTAGCAATTAGGCCCAATGAAGATCTCCTGACATTTTCAATTCCCTGCGAGAGACGTCTTTCTAGAACAGTTAGTTCATTAGTCACGATAGAGTTCGCTCTGAGCAAGAAATTGTCCAAGGTACCTGCCACCATGGTACTCGACGACGTAGCTCTGCTTCTGGTTTCCCGAGTTGACATAGTCCCTGGTCCACAAAGATCCTCCAGCCAAAGAAGAACAGGTACCTGTATTGCATGTGATCAAAAGTGCAGGAGCCAAGAGAGATGGCCCGGTCCGGTCTTACTCGGTCTGTAACGGGCTAGAACGGACCCGCAGTCCCGCCGGTAAAATGCCCCAAACAAAAGTCTCTGCTCAACTAAGCCTCCGAGCGGCTCCCGCGAAGCGGGGGACGCAAGGTGCTATTTTATCCACCCAGGTGCAGTGGGGGCAGGAAGAGGACGTAACGTTGCCGCGCGGGCTGCCGGTCCTCGCAGTCCCGCCGGTAAAATGCCCCAAACAAAAGTCTCTGCTCAACTAAGCCTCCGAGCGGCTCCCGCGAAGCGGGGGCCGCGAGACGCTGTTTTATCCACCCAGGTGTAGTGGGGGCGGGAAGAGGACGTAACGTTGCCGCGCGGGCTGCCGGTCCTCGCAGTCCCGCCGGTAAAATGCCCCGAACAAAAGTCTCTGCTCAACTAAGCCTCCGAGCGGCTCCCGCAAAGCAGGGGCTGCGAGACGCTGTTTTATCCACCCAGGTGTAGTGGGGGTGGGAAGAGGACGTAACGTTGCCGCGCGGGCTGCCGGTCCTCGCAGTCCTGCCGGTAAAATGCCCCAAACAAAAGTCTCTGCTCAACTAAGCCTCCGAGCGGCTCCCGCGAAGCGGGGGCCGCGAGGCGCTATTTTATCCACCCAGGTGCAGTGGGGGCGGGAAGAGGACGTAACGTTGCCGCGCGGGCTGCCGGTCCTCACAGTCCCGCCGATAAAATGCCCCAAACAAAAGTCTCTGCTCAACTAAGCCTCCGAGCGGCAAGTCTTTTCAGTGCGGGGACATGCCAGTTGGCGTAACCATGCTTTTATAAATGTTAAAATAAATAAATAAATGAATGTTTGGGAGGTCCGAGAGGGCCGGCCAAGCACTCATGCTCACATAGGGAGTGCAAACCACTCCTCCCACTGCTCTGAGAGCAGCCCCTCCCCACAAGTTGCTGCAACGAGGAAAACTAAAACGATAATCACCTCAAGTTATTATCATTTTAATTTTCCCTTTTTTACAGTGGAAAAAGCAGTGGGACAATGCTCCTCCACCTTAGTGGAGGAGCCACCACTGTTCTCATTCTAATTAACTGTGACAGGCAAGCCAGCATTCATCTGCTTTTGTGGTGTGGGAGGGCACAGTAAGGCCTTGGTGTTACTGGCACCATTGCTCCTTTGTTGAGGAAGCTGTACCATTCTTGAACTATAGGTGTGTGTGTTTGATGCAATTAGTATTGCTGCCCAGCACCAGTGTGTCTTTCATGCATACGAGGAACTATCCACCTGATGGTGCAGACTTAAAGTCATAGCATTATGTTGCGACAAGGATCAGTCATTTTATGACCAGACTGCACTTCGATTGCAATTAACGATAAACATGCTATCTTAGTAAGCAAAAACAATGCTGAATGTCAGATTAAGTAGGAGAACCTATTGTGGGAATTGACTTGCTAAGGAAAGTACTTTAGAGCAAGTAAATCATTATGATTATTTGAGCATTCCCTTCAATAGTATCCTGAGATGGGGCCCTTGCAGAAGCAAATATATTTGCATGTTTATGTTTTAACATCATATATAGTGGCTATTCTTTATAGCACTCTAAAGTATGCCCTCCTTTGATCTATGATGCCCCAATGCGGCTTCCTTGTACGAGTAAACCAATATATGTATTAGAGGGCCATTGCGGAGGAAGATGGCATTAGAAAGGATATTGGCAAGTAAGGTATAAGCTCCAATTGAGCCACTGCATTGATATGAACGTTTGTAAACAGAGCTAAGTCTCATGCTTTAGTTGATTACATTTATAAAGGGTTAATTGGTACTATATGATGTTATTCAAAAAATATTATTTTCTTTAATAAAATGATTAGAAGGTTTAACTTTAAATCTGATACATCTGATATTAAGATGGAGGATAAAGATAGTTAAAAGGTTGTCGGTTATGTTTTGGTATGGCAATTGAGTAATATAAGTGTTGTAATATATATCAAGTTTTTAATTATCTGATAAAATCCCTTAAATTGTTATGGAGTAGTCTCATGTACTGAAATTAGCTGGTATAATGTCACTTGATTGTGGAGTGGTGTGACAGTGGAGTGGTGTGGCTCACTGGTTAGAGGCGGCAGACCCGGAAGCAGAGGACGGCCCGGGACCAGGGTTCTATCCCCGACGCGGCAGGGTCGTGGACCAGGGTCAGCGGACTCGATAATTCTCACCTTGGTGCCTACTCTAACCAGTAGGGACCATCTCACAGGGAAAGCCAGGACGGGTTCCCCAGCGGTCTACAGCGGAGATACTCCTTCGGGAGTCGATTCTAGCACTTTAGAAACCCACAATTAATTAATTAATTAATTGTTAAGTTAGATATAGTGATGCTGTTATGTACATGTTATGTTATGTTAAGGGTTTGGTAAGCGCAAACAGCTGCCCCAGCAAAGAGGCGTCCCGGCGCTGCTAGATCTAAAGAGACAGATACTCGAGGCTAGCCATACATGGATGGAAGAGCCTATGATGATGAGAAAAGAAAAGTTTTAATGGCTTTCCGAAAAGCCAACAGGTTCTCAACTCTACGAATGTTAGCCGGCAAGGAGTTCCAAAGTTTAGCCGCCAACATCCGGAAAGAGCGACCACCCATACGGCAAAGTTTGGTACGTGGTACACTCCCCAGGTGTTGTCCCAATGAATGCAGGCTACGCCGGTGGAACATACAATGTCAGCAAAGGGCGCAACAAAGGTGGTCTCCTGGTTTTAAGGATCTTAAACGCCATGACAAGGGCTTTAAACTGGATCCGAGATGCGATCGGGAGCCAATGAAGCCTTCCAATCGTAGCTCTGACAGGGGATCTGCGAGGAAGCCCAATCAGAGTTCTCGCTGCCAAGTTTTGGACCCGTTGGAGTCGCAGAACCTCAGCTTTGTTGGCACCCAGGAGCAGCACGCTAGCATAGTCCAAACAAGAGATAATCATGGCTTGAACAATGAGCTGACGTACTGTTGGCTCAAAATACTTCAGGATGGGTTTAAGGCCTCTCAACAGGCCCACACAAGTAGCTGCCACTCTCTTTGTGTGGGTCTGAAAGCTAAGTGAGGAGTCTATCCACACTCCCAAGTTCTTAACTAGAGGCTTTGGCAGTGGCATCATGCCCAGCGAGGCCGGCCACCAATGCTCATTCCAGAGGGCGATGTTCTTCCCTACAAGCAAAACCTCAGTTTTGCTAGCATTGAGCTGCAGACAATTGTCAGCCATCCATTGGGCGACAGCTGCCATCCCATCTCTGAACCTAGTAGCTGATGTAGATGGCCCTTCAGCTAGGGTGATAACCAGCTGGGTATCATCCGCATATGACACCAGCACTAGGTCCCACTCCTTTGCCACTACTGCCAGAGGTTGCACGTACAGATTGAACAAAGATGGACTGAGTGCAGAGCCTTGCGGAACCCCCTGACTGATAGAGTGAGACTGAGAGATGTATGGTGGTGCCGAAACCCAAAAAGATCTCTCCTCTAGGAATGATCGCAACCACTCTAAGGCAGAACCCGTAATCCCTACCGCCTCCAGCCGATACAAAAGAATGTCATGTGATACCGTATCAAAGGCAGCGCTGAGATCTAACAGAATCAGCGCTGCACTCTGACCGGCATCAAGGATCATCCTTAAGTGTTCAGTAGTGGCAAGAAGGGCGGACTCAGTGCTATGGCCAGGTCTGAATCCGTTTTGAGACGGATCCAGAATGTCATTATGGCTCATGTATTGAGTTAGAACATTATTCACGTGAGCCTCAGCCATCTTGGCCACCCACGGGAGGAGGGAGATTGGCCTAAAGTTTTCTAGTTTTGACGAATCCAGTGAGGGCTTCTTGATGATGGGGGATACCCATGCCTGTTTCCAGGTCCTAGGGACTTTGGCTGTGGAAAAGGACAGATTAAGTATGGCGCCGAGCGGCTGTTGGAAAAGCGCCAGGGACTCCATAAATTGAGCCGGCCTCATAGGGTCCGATGGAGATCCCGATTTCACTTTCCTGCATAGTTTGACTAGTTCTTCATCTGAAATCTCTGGAATGATAGCTAAGGTGGTGCCACCAACCCAGGTATCTGCAAAAAGATGTGGGCCCGGAGAATGCTGCGGAAAGGTCTTATACATTTTTTGCACTTTTTCTACAAAGAAAATGGCTTGGTCTTCGCACTGCTGTGCAGAGGTTAAATTAGATACTCTGGATCTGTTTTTTGTTAGCTCTTGCACAATTTTAAAAATACATTTAGTGGGATTAAGACTGGTTTTTATTTCCTCTGCATAAAATAAGGCACGTGCAGAACAGATCGCTTTGTGATACAGCTTTATTTTAGCCAAATAAATTGCTTTATCCCCCTCTTTATAATCCCTTCTCCATGTCCGCTCAGCTCTCTTGCATTGCTTCCTCAGTGCTCGCAGAGCCTCACCGTACCATGGATTAGAAATGGTCCTGCGCCCCTTAGTCCATTTAACTGGAATGAGAGCGTCCAGACCTCTTGTAATCCAACCACAAAAGGCAGTGTACGCCACCTCTGGGTCAGTTATGTCCTCCAGGGAAAACATCCCTAGAAAAGCATGAAAATCCTTCATTTTGAGTTTATGCCAAGGTCTTTTCAAGACCCTATTCACCTCCTCCACCGAGAAAGGCTCAGGGATCACTATGCTGATTGTTACCAAGAAGTGGTCAGTCCAGTCCATAGGCTTAGGCATATCCCCTTCCACTTGCGGAATATTTGAGAACACTGGTTCCAAAATATGCCCGGCCAAGTGCGTGGCGCCATTAATCAGCGGATCTAGCTGTAAGGCGGCCGGGTCCGCCAACAGTTTGCAGATAGTTGGATCCTGGGTCTGATCAAAATGGAGATTTAGGTCCCCCAAAATTGTAAAATTGGCAGATCCCACCACTAGCGAGTTAGCTGCTTCTAGCAGAGCATCAATAAACTTCGAGGCAGGCCCCGGTGGGCGGTAAATAAATAGTCCTGAAAGAGTAAAATGAGCACTGATAGCAATCTTAAAACGGGCACATTCACCACCACAGATCTCTTCCTTAATAAAGGAACAGGGATATTGAGCTTTATAAATTACTGCAATACCACCGCTTCTTGAGTCCCTGTTTAGTGTCTCAATCAGATATCCTGCGGGGAGAGTCAGATTCACTATTCCTGTCATATCATCATCTCGTAGCCAGGTTTCACAAATAAAGAACACATCAGGGGATTCTTCAGCGATAAGTGTCTGTACTTCCAGATAGTGTTTGGCAAGTGATCTGACATTTAGTTGGAAAACCGTGATCTGTATGTGATTCTCCAGTCCCCTGGCTCGTCTCACTCGGCCAGGTACTGGGGCAGCAAAGTTGCATGTGGTACAGGTCAAACATGTCTCCCCTAGATGTTTCGGCAGTCTCCCACACAACTCCCCACCTGGATTCAAAGTTAAAAGAACCTCTCGTTCATAAACAAGGGGCTCCGGCAGCACTCGACCAGGGGAACTGGCGGGAGGCGATGTCCTGGCGATGACGGGCGCAGACGGGCTTGCCTTTGGCACGCCTTTGGCGTGCCGTCGGCTCGCCCGCTGCGCCCGCCCGCTGCGCGGACGTTTGGTGGTGGCCATAAGTAGAGGAGAGAGGTGGGCGGGCATTAAAAAACAACTAGACCGTCACCCCAAACTGGTCTGAAAATGGCGCCTAGGCCTGCGTGAGTCCCTGAGCAGCTCCTAGTCGGCTGCAGGGTTCGCGGTAGCAGTGCGGGAGGGAGTAAACACCGCGTGGGGTAAGTGCAGGGCAGAAACAACAGTAGATTTTTAAAAACAAGCAATTTTACAAAATTATCAATCAATTCTTAAAATGTGAGCGCACTCCTAGCTTTCCCGGCTGAGCCTCAGGAAAGTGTCTAATAAATCTGGCTGGCGCGCGAAGTCACAGCGCGATTTAAATAACCTCAAATTGCCTGGAGGGCGGGCACCAAATACAACTAGACCGTCACCCCAAACTGGTCTGAAAATGGCGCCTAGCAGTGCGGGAGGGAGTAAACACCGCGTGGGGTAAGTGCAGGGCAGAAACAACAGTAGATTTTTAAAAACAAGCAATTTTACAAAATTATCAATCAATTTTTAAAATGTGAGCGCACTCCTAGCTTTCCCAGCTGAGCCTCAGGAAAGTGTCTAATAAATCTGGCCGGCGCGCGAAGTCACAGCGAAATTTAAATAACCTCAAATTGCCTGGAGGGCCGGCATCAAAAAACAACTAGACCGTCACCCCAAACTGGTCTGAAAATGGCGCCTAGGCCCGCGTGAGTCCCTGAGCAGCTCCTAGTTGGCTGCAGGGTTCGCGGTAGCAGTGCGGGCGGGAGTAAACACCGCGTGGGGTAAGTGCAGGGCAGAAACAACAGTAGATTTTTAAAAACAAGCAATTTTACAAAATTATCAATCAATTCTTAAAATGTGAGCGCACTCCTAGCTTTCCCGGCTGAGCCTCAGGAAAGTGTCTAATAAATCTGGCTCATTTAAATGGTTTTAATCAAACTGATAAATAAACTGAAAGAAATCAAAATAACGAAAGAAATAAGAGGAAGTTACTGTGATAGGTATGAACAAATGTACTTAAAGAAAAGCAATTGTAATATTTTCTCACTGTGCCCTTACCAGGTCCTCTGTATATTTCAGTCGAGTCCCCTGCATTTATATCATCATTAGAGACACCATTAACTAGCCAACTCTTGGAACCAGTGGAACAGTTTTGTAGTACAAGTCATCAGGTTCGTGGGAAAACCTATTTATGTTAGCAAATTCTTTGTAATCTTGATTGTTCTATGATCTCCACAAGTGTTCATGAGATATTGAGAGTCAGATGAAAGAGAACTGCAAGGAATTGTATCCTGGAAAAAAGGCAATTGTGTTTAGAACCACAGACTGTCTATCCAAAATGAATATCTTAACTCTGTTTCCTCTTTTTTTGGTGTAACTGGAACTCTAGCACAAACATTTAAAAATCTAGGGATACTCTTCTTGATAACCTCTTTTTGTGGACACAGACTAAGAATTTTGGCTCCATTGTGAGTTCATGGAAGACCAAACTAGGCATGCCAAACCTAGATTCAGGATGGTCAGATCCATACTATCAGTTCAGAGTAACCACTGTGTAAATGTTTTCATTTTAAAACCACTATATGTATGCTTATCTTCCATGGATTTCTTGAAAATCTAGAATGGAACAGGTCCTTCTGGTTCTGTGTTGCCCACTCATAGACTACATCAACAGTTATACATTCTTATTTCAAACGTGTATATTTTCTCTCTACAAAAAGTCCAAAATGCAGGGTCTCGCCCACAAATATGATACTAATGGACTGAGTTCCTGATCAAATTGTAATGGCTCTCTTCATTCTATGAGTGAATGAGAGATGCTGTACCTAGATAATTACAGAACAGTATGCCCTGATACACCCTGGGTGGCCCCTGTGATCCTATTTTAGTAATATATTCAAATAAGGCCTGTTGGTGGTTGATTCCTTTAGCACATACACAATACAGTGAAAAGATGTTCGCTTCTAGGGTACGTTTCCTAACAATATTTAGTATGCTTCAATGCATAAGTAATTCAGTGACTTCATGGAACTCTATCTCTGTGATCATTTGGGCAGTTGCCAACCAATCTGTGCATAGGGGGCATCTCTCTGTAATGTTCGACACAAATTTTCATGTATTCAAATATTCTCTTATTTATGCATGCACCCATTAATTATTTCATTTATTTAATCATTCAAATGATACCTACTTAGCAAAAGCTCAGAATATACAGCCCATCTACAAAAGACCAGTCCAAACTCTCCAACTATTAACATTGCTAAGCCATGAGATCCCCCAAACACTACACCATCCACAGAAGGGTAGCACTGCATGATGTATCCATTACCTCACACTAGAATCAAAACCCTATTATGCTACACAGCCCTCACTTTAAAATGATTTTATTGACAAAGAGCACAGCCAGGACACTCAACAGACAACACGAAGGGTAACAGGGGAAACACCAACTCCAGGAAGGGCAACGTTGGGAGTTGATACATATCCATTACAGGATATGCTTAGTGAAAGGTATGTGCATGTTCCGTGGAGTAGAGGTGACGTTGGTGCATTTATGAATGACTACACCCGGGTTGAGGGAGAAACCTGCTGAATGGTACAAGCAAACCGATCGCTTTGTTAAAATCTCAAACGTGTTGTGAATTGATTTGAACACCTTGTTTGAAATTGTGATTCCTAGTGATCTGTGGTCTGCTTGTAAAATATCTATTGAAGGGCCTGCTGCTGAGCCAATGACGGTTTCAGTGACTCATGGTTCTCCGCTGCTGGTTAAGAAAAGTACGATCAGGTGATCACATGGTTGCATTTCAAAATAGCCCCTCAAGACATTGATTGGACTAAGATAGATCGAATGACCCAGGAGCCTAACGAGCCAGTGCATGCTACTATGAAAGATTCTTGCAAGCCTTTAGTCAGTATAGTGGGTTGGACACACTCAACCCTAAAGACATGGGCCAATTTGTCTCAACATTTGTGACAGGACTGAGACCGGAAATCAGCCTCATGATCCAGCAACATTAGATCTGCTGGCAAAATACGTCAGCGGACGTAATTCTATGGTATGCCAGATATTGCAGTGGCGAGGTGGATTTCAAACATAGGAATAAAAAAGAGAAAAGTAAATATGGGTTTAATGCAAAATGCACAGAAGTGAGAACAGGTACAGGTAACCGGAGGAATGGTACTTCACAATCAGGGATGTCCCAGGAGTAGTTCACATTATATCAGTTGCAGGTTCGGCGGGACAGGGAAGAGGAAGAGGTGTCCCCATAGATCCTAAAACAGGTATAGATGTTATTATGCTGAAAAAGACCACTGCCTGTCATGTTTGTCAGAAGTGCGAGTGCCGGTTCATCCGGGGAATCAGTGACAGATGTGGTAAATCATTTACCAACAGTGACGAAGCCAAGATTCCTCAATGCGGGGGGAATCTGAACCCAAGTGCCCTAACCTCCGAGAAGCTTGCAGGAAAATCAAACATACCATCAGATGCCCTTAATGGAAGCACTGGATGGATTTGATCAGGACTCGTCCTTATGACGGTACCTGAGGGGGGAGGAAAACTGTACACTTGGCGCAGTCTTGGAGGTAGACCAGAGCGGACCATATGTAGATGCTGACATAGATTGATATCGCATTACATTCCTGATTGATACTGGTGCTACCCGTTCTACTGTGAGATCTGCAGTAGTCCCAAATCTTCCCCTCTTGGGGAAATTGTTCCAAGATGTAGGGGTAGCTAACACAATAATGACCAACCCTCTGACAGTAAAGTTGCCGGTGAAAATCAGAATCTTTTAGGATCATCACCAGTTTGTAGTATGTGACTTGAGTCCAGTCTGTTTGTTAGGGCGTGATCTCTTGTCTAAATTGAATTGTACCATCTATTACATGCCAAAGGGAATTGAATTGCTGACTAATGGTGAGGACATTACCTTCAAATTGGCAAATCAGAATCATTGAACAGCTATGTTTCCTTACCTGACAGTGGAAGACATGCCACTGGATTTGAGGGACACCATCTCTCCCATGGTATGGGACTTCACAGGAGAGGAAATCAGAATAATTTGAGTTGAGCCAGTCGCATACAGATCAAACCTAATGCAGAATTTCAGAGAACACCTCAGTACAACCTGACCCCTGAAACGGTGGCAGGAATTCCACCTGTGATTTAGTCCATGATTGCGCAGGGCATACGGAAGGAGATCATAGGAAGTCCGTGCAATTCGCCCATTATGGGATTGCAAAAAACTGAACAGAAGGTATCACATAGTCCAGGACCTTAGAAAGGTGAATAACGTTGTGGTTCCATGTTGTCCTGTGGTTGCGAATCCATCTGTGATTCTATTCCAGATTGCTTTGGAAGCTGTCTGGTTCACAGTGATTGACCTCTGTCAGGCATTTCTCTCTATTCCATTGCAAGAGAAAAGCTAATTTTTATTTGCCTTCCGTCCGGAGAATCGTGTCTTAACATGGCTTCATATCCCCGAAGGGTATACTGAAAGTCCACCCATCTTCAATCAGTTCTTGAAGAAGGACCTTGAGAGCTAGATTCCTCCCTGAAACTCAGTGCTTGTTCAGTACCTCGATGACCTCATTGCATCTGAAACACAGGAGGCTTGTAGGGGCGATACTATTGCTTTATTGAACCATATGGCAGACTATGGGCATAAGGTGTCTCCGAGAAAACTTCAGTACTGTCTGACTGAAGTTGAGTATTTGGGTCATCGAATTGAGAGAGGCAAGAGGAAGGTGCCACTAGAATGAGTGAAGGCGATCATGAAAACCATCCAAAAAGAGGTCAGGATGTTTTGGGGAATGGTTGGCTACTGCCAACAATGGATTTCGAATTTCTCATTAATGGCAAAACCTTTGCAGAGGCAGATGCTGACCCACAAGGATGTGAGTGACCCCGTACATTTGGCTTATGACTGCTTACTTGCTTCCTTGGAGCTGAGAGAGTGGCTTCATTGCGCTCCAGCCTTAGGAATGCCTGATTAGATAAATGCGTTGTCGCTGTTCTGCCACAAAAGGGAGGGTTGTGCTTTTTCTGTACTCACCCAGACACATGGAGGTGCCCGCAGACCTGTGGCCTATTTCTCAGCTACATTAGATCCTGTACGATCAGCGTTTCCCGGATATCTCAGGTCCATTGCTGCAACAGGTGTCAGTATGGAACAATGTGAAAACAATGTGATGGGTTATACACTTACTGTATATGTACAGCAATCAGTTGAACTTCTGATAACGAGAACCAAAGCACAACATTTGACAAATAACAGGCTGAAAAGATATGAGCAGGTGTTGCTTGCCATAGAGAATGTCACTCTGAAGCGCTGTTCTATGTTAAATCCTGCTACCTTGTTTCCTGTTCCAAATACTGATGGGGAAGATTGGGAAGACCATGAATATCTGGATGTTATTGAGCTTTGCACCAAGCCGAGACCTGACATTGTGGATGAACCATTGCCTGATCCCAATCAAGTCCTTTTTGTTGATGGTTCATGTCTAAGAGACAATGAGGGTATTTTGAGAGCGGCGTTTGCTGTATGTTCTATCTCTGGAGTTGTGGAAGCTGATTGTTTACAGGGAGTACACTCTGCGCAAGTAGCCAAAATCATTACTTTGACCCGTACATGTCTTGACTCTGAGTAGATCCGAGTCACCATCTATACCGATAGCTCGTACAGTTTCGGTGTAGTCCATGACTTTGGACAGCTATAGTCGCAGAGAGGGTTCCTAACGGCATCAGGCTCTTCCACTAGGGAAGGGGAACATGTGAGACAATTGTTGGGAGCAATTGCAGTTTCCAAAGGAAGTGGATGTTGTTAAATGTGCTGTCCATGGGAAGGGAGATGACTTTGTCATGATGGGAAACCGCAATGCGGAAGAAGTTGCCGGTTTTTGTGCTACACATGCATGCATTTTCAAGGTGGAATATGTTGGCGAGAGTGCAGAGAAGACCAAACTCCACATGATGCTAGTTATCACAGACACATGGGATGAAGTTAGGTGTTTGCAAATGGAAGACACAGATCAGCAACAAGCGGGTTGGATCAGAGAGGGTTGTGAGAAAGGAGAAAGTAACATATGGGTCTCAACTGATGGTAGGGCAGTGTTACCTGATTTTCAGATAAATCCAATGGCAGGGCAGATTCATGGAGCAGCTCATATAGGAAGGGTTGCAATGGTGAGATTGTTCAGGCAGACTTGGTTCAGTCCAAGCTTTCGTGTGATTGCAGAAGCAGTGTGCCATCGGTTTGTCACGTACCAACAGATGAATGCTGGGAAAAAGGCAGTTGTTGCTCTGAGTCACATTGGCAGATCAGGGGATCCCTTCAATAGGATCCAATTGGATTGTGTTGAGATGCCTATGTATAATGGACTGAGATGCATCTTTTCTCGGTGGGTGGAAGCTTATTCAACTAGAAGGTGTGACAGTTTCACAGTAGCGAAGTTATTGTTGAGGAAGCTTATACCTTGTTTCGAATTTCCAACTATGTTGGAGTCTGATAGAGGAATTGACTTCAACAGTGAGATCATGAAGCTGTTGTGTACCACCTTGAGATGTGGACCAAAGACTGCATTGTAATTACAGGCCAGAGGCATGAGGCCTTGTAGAGCAAATTAATGGGACTTTAAAAGTTAAGCTGGCAAAAGCATGTGCTTCAACATTTTTTAAATGGCTCAATTTGTTGCCCTTGGTTCTAATAAGCTTGTGCAGCATTCCTGACAGGAGAACTATGTTATGGCCGCATGAAATTCTGATAGGATGGGTGATGCCCTTACCTGCAGTGCCAAGACTTGATCCTTGTCTACTGTAAAGGATTGGCTGATGTGGTTCATTTTATGTCTCATCAGATTTAAGAGACAACTGCACCGACATCTAAAGACCTTTGCAATGAACTGAGTTCTGGGGACTGGGTGCGCATCCAAAAGCATGTAAGGAAGAACTGTCTTAACTTTTGGTTGTGTTTACCATATCAGGTGACATTGGTGATCAATAGTCCTGTGAAGTGTAGAGGAGTGCCGAACTGGATCTACGCTTACCATGCCTGACGAGTCCCAGGTCCCTCCGATGAAACAGCTCTTCTCCCAGAAGTAGTTGTAGCCGTGATCGAAGGGTCACCTGAGAGGGAAAGCCAAGAGCGGTGGAGGCTCCTGACGAGGCTGGAAACCCACTAGATCAAGCTCAGGGAGGTCAAGCTGTACAAGACTGTTAGAATTGGGGGTCTCTAGTTGGCACAGGTAGGTACTTGTGACAAATAGGGACCCTCTCCTCTAGTCAGAGTAAGGGAGATTACACTCCTAAAATAACCCCTGCTCACCCTCTAGGTAGCGTGGTGCAAGCAGTCAAGGCTTATTTCAGAGGCGGTGTAAGTTAAGCATTTATGACCACATACAGTAACCCAGTGACAAGACTACAAATGGATACCACACAGGTTGTATATAAAAATAAGTTGTACTTTATATAGAGTTACCACAAGACCAATAAACAACAAAAAGAATCCACAGTACTATTAGATTTCAAGAGTTCTGATTAAAAGGCTTAGTTCAAGGTTCTGTGCGAGTCGGTAGCCCGGTCTAGCTACAGCATTGTTGAAATAACACAGAGTCTAGCAATCCAGCGGACCCCATCAGTACGGGCCCACTCAAATTTCGACAGACTCAGTCGCAGTACCTTTTACTTGGGGCGGCCGGCACGGATGTGCAAGCCGGTTCCAGTGATCGTCATGGTGCAGAAAGGAAGCATTGCAGGACGCGTTGTCCCTCGATGTAGTCCAGGCAGCGGCCCGTTGACAGAGTCGGTGGATCCAAGACTTGCGTTGCAGGGCGAGACGTTGCTTCGATGCGGTGCTTGCAGCTTGCGGTGCGGCAAACGAGCCGGAGTTCGGGAGCTGGCGTCGGTCAGTCCAGACAGCGGTGCGAGTTAGGCGGTGCGTCGCAAAGCGTACGAGACGGAGTCCAACTCCGGTGCGGTCACAGGACTCGAAGTCAGCAGCAGTGACTGCGTCGGTCAGACCAGTTTGATTCGGTGTAGCGAGGCGTTGCACATCATGGTGTCCTTCCAGTCGCGGTGCAGGCTAAGCCCCGTTGACGGAATCGGTGAGCACAGAGCTTGCGTTGTTCGAGGCGGACGTTGCTTGTTAAGGTCCCTACAGGACATTGGGCCGGTCGTGAGAGTCGGTCACAGCTCCCTGCCTCTGTAGCCACTTGTTTCAAGTAGCAATTCACAAAGGCTGGTGAAGTCCACTGGTCCTGGGAATTCGGTCATGGGGCAAGCTCTCTTCCACGCCCTTGGAGATATTTGCACAAGTTGAAAGAAAAGTCCACACAGTTCTTTCTCCTCTCTTTGGCAGTCAGGCAACCACTGCAGGCCAATTCCCCAAGCAGCACTTCAGCTTGGGAATAGTCTTTCCTCAGTTTCTTCAGCTTCCTCTCCTCAGCAGAGGTTTCGTCTTGTAAGTCCAGAAGTGATCTAATTTCTTGGGATCAGGGTCCCAATATTTATACCCCAAAATCCTTTGCTCTCTGAGGTGAGAGGGGCCTGTGCCCAGTCCAAACCAGTATTGAAGCACTCTGTTTACCAGACTTCTCCTTTCCTTTCACAGTGCAGGGCAGGCACATCAGACGCCCCACAGAAGGTGGAGCCAGCATTGTGGAAGGCAAGTACAGCCCTGGAGCACTTTGTTGATAGTCTTCCTTCTCTTCTTTTAGTGTGCAGGGCAGAGACATCAGACACACCACAGGGGGTGGAGCCAGCACTGTGGGGGTCGGGCACAGTCCTATTCAGGTCCCAGGTGCAACTCCTCCCTCCCATCTATATGCAGAGCACCCTATTCACCACCGGGCTGCCCCAGCCTGTCTCTTGGAATCCCCCAGCCCTGCCACTCACAAAACCAGACGAAGGAATATACAACCTCGCAGATGCAGGCTTAAATGGTTAGGCAAGCAAATACCTACTTTCTAAAAGTGGTATTTGCAAACACAGAATATTAAAATAAACTTCACTAAAAGGTGTATTTTATTATTCTGAGTCCAGGCATACTAAACTCGAATTTCTACCATGTCCTCTGAGTTGGTTAGGATTATAAAATGTAATAAATCTAACAGCCCATTCTGGCCTATTGAGAACAAGTAACCTTGCAATAGTGAAAAACGAAAATGGCTGTAATTCACTATCAGGACATCCCTCATACATCAGGGCTTGTCCTACCTTATACTTACAATGCACCCTGCCCTTGGGCCTACCATAGGGGTGACTAATATGAAGAAAAGGGAAGGTTTAGCGACTGACAAGTGGGTGTACTTTCCCAGTCAGCATGACAGTACCAGACTGCATGCAGGCTCTGCAATGGTAGACCTTAGACTCATTTTACAAGGCTGCTTCTGTGGGTGGCACAACCAGTGCTGCAAGCCCACTAGCAGCATTTGGAATTGCACGCCCTGGGCACACTCAGTCCTACTAGGGTCCGACAAGTAAACCAAACAGTCAATCATGGAATCACCAATTAATACATCAATTTACAATAGGGAGAGCATATGCACTTTAGCACTGGTCAGCAGTGGTTAAGTGCCCAGAGTCATAAAATAGCCAACAACAGGTCAGAAAAAATATAGGAGGAAGGCAAAAAGTTCAGGGATGACCCTGCAAAAAGGGCCAAGTCCAACAGACCCAGATATAGTCTCTGAGGGAAAAGGAAACTTTGTGAGTGTTTTAGAATCTGACTCAGTTGAATAGACTGGCACGGAAATCAGGTGTGTGTAGTCAAGGAAGAAAGATGCCGCAGATGAAATGTGGCCTGTGAGACAGAAAAGAAGGAATTTGAGACTTGCATCTGATAGAGAACTTGCACCTATAAATGAATCATCTGAGTCTGATCGGAGTGAGTCCGAGCAAGCCTCAGGAAATGTAAGGAGATCAAAGAGAGCAAGAGTACTGTGTTAGAGATATTCCTCTCCCGAGTGGACTTATCTGGTTACTCGATACTGATCGTCACGATCTTGATGAGAGTTCCTGGAATAGAGGCTAATTCAATCCTGTTATTGACTGTGCCTTTACCACCAAGATTGAGTGGTTTACAGACTCTAATTCTGGAAGACATCGAATTTCGAGCTTCAGAACATAACTGCCTACTCAGGAGATTGCAGTATTCAGAGCAGAACTGTTCCAGCGAGTCATTGAGGAGATTGGCTCTGATCTCATAAGGGATGTAAATTGAACTTTTGAACTAGAAATAAAAATTACTTGAAAGAAGATAACTTAGGCCCGAGTGAAAGAAGAAGCAAAATAGGGACTTTCAATTAGAAGAAGAAAGAGGGTTAAGGAAGTTTTCCAAGCTGTGTAAATACTGTGCCAAAGACTGCTACAGAATTTCCCAACACCCAAAAGAAAGCTGCTCAAAGACTGTTGTTGCACAAAAATAAGAGGCGGAGAAAAGAGACTCTGTGTGTTTATCCTCTTACAGCTTTAAACACAAGCCACTTTAAAAATGTAGTCTGGAATATGAAATCGGCACAAATGTATTTTAGGTACACTTATTGTAGGGGTAATCATAGTAATAGCTGAAGTCATTATTGAGTCCATTTTAAGTGCACACAATTTTGAGGAACAGGGAGTGGTGGTACATGAAAAATCTGCACCTACCACTGCTGCCTCAAAAGAGGGTACATTAGGATCTGCTAAAGGCTTAATAGAGGAAACTTGTTGCTTCCTGCATGTAGATTTGTCTAAAGGTGATTGAACGCTAGATTGTTGCTTTCAATATTCTGTCATTGATTCACTAAAATCATTTAATAGTGTATCAAGCTCAACAGACCAAACCAGTTATTTGCAGCTTCATACACAGCAGTAAATTACCTTTGAATCATCATTGTATTTCCTCACATGTCCAAATGTCATTAGAACCCATGGTGTAAGTTTGCGTTTTTTGTGCAGTGGATAGCCATTTGTATTCTTGCCTGCTAATTTGCTATGACATCTTATAAAGCTTGAACCTCTAGCTAAAGGATATTTTCAAATGGATGGGCTTTTGTTTGCTCACATGTGACACATTAAAATATTCACTATTCAGAAGTAAAAGTCGAGAATTCTGAAGAATTAAACTACACCTTAAATGCAAAGGAGCTAACTGCCCGGTATGCTAACTAGGTACAGACCTAACTAGAAAAGCACACAACCAGTTATCCAGTCATGATTTCCCAGCAAACCCTGGGTCAGTTCTAAACCCTTCTACTCTATCATATATTATCTGGTATTTCTTGAAATAAGGATCAAAATTAAAGACGATTAGAAACTATACCTGTGACTCTTCAAGGACGAAAGATACCCTGTCAACACACCAGAATGGCAGTTTACCAATGAAAGATGTTCTTTAAATACGTTACTATGGCATATAGAGTCACACATAGAAGCATAGGTGCTATTCCATATTTACTCCTATTTGCAACTAAAGCGAAATACATAGCTCTTTTTCTCATCATATATTTATGAAAAGAAATCGAACAAATGATGGCCGACATCCAACAGTAGCTGAAATAACAAGTTAGCCTTAAACAGCAACAGGACAGAACATATGGTGGTAGGGTCCTGCACATACACCCTTAGTTTGGACTATTGCAGGATTGATCATGATTAGCTCAGTTAAAAGTTATAACCTTGCTTTTTTTGTTTGATTCTATGCTGACATTTGGGGGGTTATTATGATAGCGGGGGTTATTATGATAGCGGTCGGTCGGACCGCTGACTGCTATCACGGCGGTCAGGAGACTGCCAATCACGCAATCGGCGGTCCAACCTCCGCATTACGATGCGATCGATGTGCTGGCGTTCGCAAAGTGCTCCTTTACACGGTGGCTTGTGCTGCCAGGAAAAGGGCTGCAGCACCTGCCGCCGTGTAAAGGAGCACTTCTTGCGCATCCATGCACCATGCGGAGCATGGCATACGATACATGGAGGTGTTTGGGGGCACTACATGTGCCTCCTGAGTCACTTTATAGTGTCCCACGATGGAAGGGCGTCCTGTTTGTGGTCCCCAAAATGTGTTCCTGACAGCCTTTTCATGGCAGTCTTTCCAACATGAAAAGGCTGTCTTAAAGGGATAGAATAATGCCAAAGGCTGTGGCTGTCTCGACACTGCCTCCATTCAGGATTGTTATTCCGACCACCACCCTGATGGGTTCACTGACCTGTCGTAGGTCTCAGTCATCCCCCCGACTGCATAGGGTCCTACTGCCTTGATTGTAATCCCTAGAGGAAGGGGGTCCCAATGTAGAACCAAGTTACTTAACACACAATTGTAATCCAGCAGTCGGACCGAAGGGCTGTCAGTTGGTCAGACCACCACCGACTGTCTGTCGGTGGCGGTCCCACTGACATCACAATCAGGCCCTTGGTAACTAGGTAAATGTTGTGACTTTGCACTGCATTTACTATAGGTATATATTAGGAACGCTTCACTCTTTCATAGATGCTGAAGCTCTGACCATTGTTTCTGGGATCTGTTTTTTGGATCTCCAGGTGAGCTGATCAACATGTTGCAAAGTATATAAAAATATGAACCATGAATGGTCATGGAAACAGCAACATTTGATCATGTATCCTTTATCCTCCATGCTCTGCAGTGGTTGACATGAAAGTCGAAGATCCTTCTTACAGCCTTGTGTACCCCCAAAACTGTATTGATCATGAAGAGCCTGAGCGTTGGAATTTGGTCAAAGCCTAGTCGCCTTTCTGAGATAGGTGTTTAGGATTACTCACAAATTCAAATATTTGTAGCAATTGAAGGAGGTCTTTGGAAAACACATTTTCCATTAGAAAAAACACACCAATAGTACAGATTATATTGACTTGTGACCAGTGGGTATTCAAACAAAAGCCGTTTTGTAACTTGTAAGATTTTGGTATTTGCCGTCTTGATTGCTGCAGGTAATTTATTTCATTTATATTCTGTTTTTTAGTAGCACTGTCTTGTGAAGTGTAAATAGAAATCCACCTCTATGACGAACTAAATGCTCTAGGTATGACAGATGAACGTGTTAGAGATGTGAAGTGGGGGGAGTCTTATAAATTGAAGCAAAAATCAGTAGTTTAAGAGATGACCCGTTCCATTACCTGTCAAGTTATAGCTTGGTTGATTAAGTAAATCCAATATCAGAGTTCAAAATGCTGTCATACCGCGAGGGATTAATCCAGACTCTAGACAGTTCTTCTAAACTAACATACAAAGGTTTTCCTCCACTGGAATATTTATGCCCAAGGAAGAAAATCCAAAGGATATTGTGAACATGGGAATTGTGTGGCAAAGAAATTAAAGAGACATCACATGTAATTTCAATTTTTCTGACACTAAAATATGAAAAACAAATTGTATTTGTGTCCAGTATAATTAAATTGTATTTGTAGAGTAGGGCCGGTGACACTACGTTTAGTCTATTTACCAAGTTAACTAACTCATTGCTTTAATGGCTACACGTTTGTAAAAAACGTTTTCAGATGTATTAAATGCTGGATTTAGAAATTTGATTTTTATGTTCGTCAGTGTTAGTGAATTATATTATTTTTTTGATGATGGGTTTGAATTTAAGTTTTGCTGGCTTTCCTATAAATCTAATATTAAATATCAAAATACTGAATTGAATTGGCCATATACCTATCGGAGAACTGCAGCCATTCCCTACCAACCCTGAGTTTGATAAGAATAATCCTCACAAATGAAAGAGTGGATGAAATATTGCCTCTTTAGGAATGGACAGCTGGAGCAAACGTTCATTTTTTTTTAGACAATTCGAGGATTGATTCGAGTGCAAGAACAATGTTAAGACCAGTTATCTTTCTGGCACCTTCAATATAAGCTACCCTTACTCAACCCTACCTGCAGATGTGCAGTGCTTGGATACCCGATTTTGACACTATTCAAATTACTTTGATTGATGAAGCATGCAAAATAACGTAAATATATTACTCCTCCTAGAAAACTATAATTGAAATGTGTTTTTTATGTTTTTTCCTGGAGCTCTTCGAGAGGTGTAGAAGGGTTCCCTGGAAGCCACATTATAACTTTCTTAGTTGTCTGTTTGAGAGTACCACCTATGTATGACCTTGTTTATGTATCTTCTTACCTGTAGTTTAAAATATTCCTGTGTATTAGAACCAAATGGAAGAGAGAGCAATTACAATGCATATGCACTTTCGGTTTGTTACATAACAAATACTGAGGGCAGGTTTACTGTTATATTCAAGCAAAAGAGGAGGTTTGCGGTTCTACATTGTTTGAAAATAAGATGTCTGCATAATGTGGGCCTCTTTGCTAGGTGGGAGCTGCATGCCTCAATGAGCCACCGCCATTCTTGCCCAAGTTCAGCGGCCACCAATGTTGTCATTCATGAAGGAATCCAGGCAGGGGCGCAGTAGAGTTGTATCACATTTTAACAGTTCTAGGTCGACTTTTGGCATATATTCATTGTATGGTCAAAGTTTTCATCCTTTGTCAGGGCTATATATTGGCAGCTGATGATGGGACTTGACTTGACCTGCTATGATGCTATTTGTCTCCTAGATAATTACGGTGTTTGTTCTTCTCAGACAGCAGCTCAGATGGGAGAAGGAGAGTCAGGAGGAATGTGTTGCTGTATTGCAGTCCCAGCTCCTCCCTCACCACTTCCACCATCAACATCAGAGATACCATAACATGGCATTGCATGAGAACATTGTGTTTTTTCTTTCCTAGTTTAACGATTTATGGACATGCATACAGAGACTTTTTTATTGAAGCTCCTTGGCTACTGTTTGTTTATTCCTCTCTCTTCATTTGTGTCCACGATCCTGTCAGTCATTATTTTGTTAACCCTTACATGAGGAGCCAATACAGTAATGTAAGCACACAAGGAGAATCTTTCCATATTTATTTATTTTATTTGGTGAGTTGTATTTAGTGCTGGCTAGACCCGGAGGTATCAGAGCGCTTTACATGAGTTACATATTGTTACAAAGTTACATCAGAAACTAATTACATCAGTTGCAAGGACGTTACATAGAGTGGAAAAGGAGAATAAGGGTGGGTAGAGGGTGAAGAGGAAGAGAGGAGGCGAATGTCGATTAGAACAGGACCATAGGTGACACAAGATGCTGATCCGGAGAAAGAGTCAGTTCGGGGGAATGACGAGACCGTAAGATGGCGGTTTCAGTCACCTGGATCCCAGGTACCTTGCAATACAAATCAGGTGAAAAGTTCCCAAAAAGGAAAAACCTACACCACGAGCAGGGTTGAGAGGGGGCACATACCAGACGCATAATGAAGGAACGCAAGAGGTAGCCTTAACTTCGCAGGTAAGTTTGTAAGTATTATTTATAACTTTATATCAACTCTAATAAGTCAATATAATTATTCATTTTAATGTAGCATTTAATTAAAAAAACATTGCAATAATAATATTATATTTAGTTTACTTCAAATGTATTATTTCAAATTTATTATTTGCATATATTAAATTAAATGAACGTATTTATCATTTATATAATACATTGTAATTTTAAATGATCCATACCTAAATCCTAAAAACACTTTAATGCTATCCTCCCTTGAAACCTGAACCCCCCCTTACCACCTCTTAACACTACTCTTCCCTGAACTATAAAAACTCCTTACAAAAGCCTAACATTTATTTATTTATTGAGTTGTATATAGCGCTGGCTAGACCCGGAGGTAGCAGAGCGCTTTACAAGAGGATACACATTTAAAAAAAGTTACATCGGTTAAAAGTTACACATTGTTACAAACTTTACGTCCGATACAAGTTACATCTGTTGGTTAATGGCATGTAGAATGGAAGGAGGGCAATGTAAAAGGGTACGAAGAGGGAGATATGGCTTAGAGGCAAAGGAAAGTCTGTCCAATGTCCGGCTGGGTAGGTGAGGGCCAAGGGGGAAAGCCACAGCCCATCTCCTCAATAGCTAACAAGGTACCTCCACTGGACATCGGTTAGAATGCTAGGTCTCCACTGTAGGTAGCAAGAGTCACAGATTCAGTGTCATGATGGGTGAGCCGGATAGGGGTGGAGGGTGGGGAAAATGCGCAGGGTCTGGTAAATGTCCATTCCAGGTGGTGTCGTATTCATATCCACTGTACAGCATGGTGGAGAAGTGTGGCTCACTGGTTAGAGGAGGCAGACCCTGAAGCAGATGTCAGACCCGGGACCAGGGTTCAATTCCCGACGCGGCAGGGTCTTGAGCCCAAATATCCACGGACTCGATAATTCTCGCTTCGTGCCTACTCGAATCACGGGTTCACACTCTGCAGCTCTGGGCATTAGCCTGCTTAATCTCCACTACGCCCCCCCGCGGCGGGATGCCTGGCTTTCACCTTGGGGAAGCCAGGACAGGTTCCCAAGGCAAGCGCCGAGATGCCTACGGGTAATCGAGCGCTATATAAGAACGCATAATAATAATAATAATAATAATAATAATAATGGTCAGCCCACCACTACTCATCTCACCTGCTGATCTGAAACTGGAGACTCACCTTTCGGGGTACAGCCTCATCAATTTGTTGGGCTCGAATTAATACTATGCCAGGAACTATCTTATTGTCAGGCAGGCTAGGGCGCTCCATACAGCCCTTTCTGCAATGAAAGTCAGCTTCCAGAGGGGTTAAACCACCCCTAGATCTGCTGGTGTAGACTTGATGGGCCAGAATAAATGGCCTTTCTCTTCATCAATAGGGGAACTCTGAAGAGACCATAAAGTTGTGGGCACTAGAAAACGTAATATGAGGCCATCCTGGGGGTTCAAATTCCTCACCATCCAATTGTGGTGTTTCACGGGAGGAGTGGGGAAAATACACGGAAAGGTTTGAGGGCGGCAGAGAGAATAAGCCCAGGTCTCGATGTGGGATCGCATCGTACGCCATCTTGAAGATAGAAGTCTGGCCGATCGTTGCCAATTTAGGGATCCGACTGCTGGTGGAAAGTTGTCGGATTGAGAGACATCCTTAGGACACGGTGCTCGGGCGTCAGCACCGCAGGAGTAGGGGGCAGCTCGCTGTAAAAGCAAAGAAACGGACAGAGAGGACTGGACAGAGGTGAAAAAGGTGGAGGGACTTGGGATTAGTGATGAGGCAGGGCCCAGAACAATTCCCAGTGCTCCGGTGGCTGACCCGTCGCAGAGATGGGGAGGCACATCCACAAGTCAGCCAGAGTATGCGGTGGGGGGGCACAGCTCTGCATTCGGAGCTCCGGAGGCTGCTCTGGAACCGGGAGGTTTCCTACAGCGTTGGCAGCTCAGGGCCGGGAGGCGTCGAACAGCAGAAGCAAAGCAAGGTCGGCAATAGCAACCCCAATCGAGGCGACACATGATTTAAGTGCTCCTCGAGGCGGCACGAAGACCAACGTTGGCACTGCAGTCCCACAGTGTTGCCGGTGGCTGTGGGGTGGCAGGGACCAGATCGACACTCAGAGCTCCTGCATGGACCCACATAATGAAGCGGACTCATGACTGGAGTGCAGTGCGACGTGGTGAGCCAGCGCAAATGCCCGCACTGGCAGCCGTATCAGAGGGGGACCCCGGTAGGTCACGACAATGCGGCCCCTCAGCGCCCACGATGATGTGAGAACGGCGACGAGGAGAGGCAAGTCCACCCCATGGGAAATCTGTCCAGCTGATGCGAAGTGAGTCAGTTGGCGGTGCAGCCCTGACTCGGTGCATCCGAGGGTGGAGGAGTCGCTTCCCGCCTGGCCTGGTGGGTGCCACTCTGTAGAGGAGTGGCGAGGCCGGCTAGGTGATGGAGCGTCGGGTCCCCGGAATTTGTCTTTGCAGGTAGGACACGATGTAGTAGAGGTCCTTTGCTAGATGGGTGAGAATGTTTGTGGCTAGGGGGTGGATGGTTGGGTAAACAGAGGGATATTTACCGATTTAGATCCGGGAGGGTAATCTACCATTCCTTCGCGGCCACTAAATAGGTAGGGTAGTATATTCTTCAGGGTCCAAGCCATAGCCAAGGTTCCCTCTAAATGGAACTCTAATGCTCTTCTTTGGTGAGGAGTTGCCTACCAATACAAGCAACTAGTTGATCCTAACCCTCATCCTTGGACTGTGACAATACTGCCCAAATCCCATGTTCAGAAAAATCAGAGTGCCACTATAAGGGTACCAAATGCCTTCTGACACTTATCAGTCCAAATGACTTTCTTGGCTGTTTCTTTTAGGTGAGTTCTGTCAGAGGTGGCACAATAGTGCCATACCCTTTCTCAAATTTCCTGTAGTACCCAGTCAAGCCCAGAAAGGCCCTGACCTGGGTCCTAGTTTTGGGAGGTATAGATCCATGATGGTTTGGATCTTGAGCCAGGGAGGTTGCTGCAGTCTTTAACCAACTGGGCAGCCTAGGCACACTACAGAACCCTGCCCTACCTGCCACTTCCTGGCTTTGATAGTCAGGCCTGCTTGTTTCAAGGTCTGATGTACTTCCTTGAAGTGGGTCAGGCATTTCTGCAAAATGTACCTAAAGAGCCAGATATATCATCCAGATATGCTGCACTAAAGGTCTCCAATCCAGACAGTACCCAGTACACCATCCTCCAGACGGGTGTAGGGGCATTCTTCACACCAAAATGCATAACTTTGAATTGAAAGTGGCCCTCAGGAGTGGAGAATGCTGACCCTTCCTTCCTCAGTTAGACCAAGCTGTCAGTACCCAGAAGTCAAATCAACAGTGCTGATATACGTCACATGCCCTACTTTGTCAATGAGATCATCAGTTGAGGTTAATGGGGTGTGATCCAGTCTTGGTGACAGCAGTGAGTCCCCTCTAGTCTACACTGAATCTAAGTTCTGGGGCCTGGAGACTACTGAAGAGCTCAATTACATCGCCCACCCCACCCCCG
Organism: Lissotriton helveticus; assembly: GCF_964261635.1. Taxonomy (NCBI): domain Eukaryota; kingdom Metazoa; phylum Chordata; class Amphibia; order Caudata; family Salamandridae; genus Lissotriton; species Lissotriton helveticus. The sequence continues at coordinate 1,230,370,246 of NC_136068.1, forward strand.
ACAGGCCAGCAGGCTGCTAGGTGACAGCTGGGGATTAACACCTATTGAGGCTTTAGGCACAAAAAGTCACATTTTTAAAAGTGGTGTTTTCAAAATCAAAATTTGAAATCAGACATCAGCATTAGATTAAACTATGAATTAAAATTAATTTGAGCCCTTAAATAATGGTTTTAGCTATCCTCAAACTGAAGTTATGCATAATAATGTGTTTCAATGTAACTCAGTGCTTTTCTATGGGAGAGCCAAACTGCCACAGTGCAAAATGACTTGGAACATTTTTCCAGTACAGGACATGTAAAACCTAATTACAGATGTCCTCCTTTTAAATACTATTCACCCTGCCCTATGGGTATTTAGGTCACACCTACGGACGACTTATAAGTATTAATATGAAAGTCTGGCAAATTATTTATTTTACCTTGTCAATTTTTCAGTTTAAAAACTGCACAATAAGGTTTCAAGGGAGGACCTGGGGGCATGCTTTGTCACTCTAGTGGCAGCACAATAACTGCTGCAGTCCACCAGTGACATTAAACTACACTGGCCACCATATACTAGGAACTTATCTGTAAGTTAATTGTGCCAATTAGGATTTCTAACAATTTCCACACATTTTAAGGGTCAGAGCATATGCTTTTTAGCCTTGTTAGCAGGATCCCAGAGTTTAGAGTAGAAAAAACAACAGAATCAGTCCAAATAAAGTGGTGGTAATCGTGCAAAAAGAGGTATTTTTTCACAACTATGTGTTGGAAAGCTGAGAAACATAATGATGTTGACAGGCCAGCTCTCTGGTTAGAAAGATTAGCACAAAGTCTGTCAGTAGCAGCGCATTGTTTGCGCATTACCCAACTAGGTGGTATTTGCTTCACCAATCAGGTGGTTGAGTCAGCCCTGCTAGGTTGGAACGAGTGACTGCAGATTACACACAGGCCCATGAGTCAACCATTACTTCACTGAACTATGCACTGAGCTATTGTTCCTGCTCAGCCCTTCCCTGTGCCATTATGTACACACGAGGCTTCAGATAGTGACGCCTGATCTAAGTTAAATATTGTTTTCACTGCAGTAAAGTCTTAGGAGTGGTAAGCATGAGATCCTTCGCAAGCCTCAACCAGCTCATTGTGGCTGCTTAAAATGAAGCCAGAACCCCAACAAAGTGTGGGACAATCTTTTACCACATAATTGATGTTACCAAAACGAACACATCGAAGACAGCGTCATCGTTCGGTTAATACTTTGAATAAGTGCTACTCTTTGTCGTGACTCAAGACGTGAAAAATAAGTGCTGACGATAACATAGGCGAGCGGGAAGGGCATGAACACCCACCTCAGAAAAGAACAGGAAAACCAAACAAGCCCTCTCCGTCCCAGGGGGCTTGTGCATGATTCCTGTGAATAAATAGCATCAAGGAAATTAAGACAAATTCTCAATCCTCTACATTTTGTGGCTAACATTAAAAACAATAGAATTCAGAACCTGTTTGAAAGGGAACAGAGGCGGAAATAAAACTCTGTGTAAACATTGCAGTCTCAGGCATTAGACAAGGGAGCTATCCCTTAAGTTAGACATTGTTGAAATCCACAGACAGCAGAACTGTTCCTAAGGCAACATGAATACTGCAGGTTCAGACAGAAGAGACACACGATCTTGCCTCCTCAGCATGCAGACATCAGTCTCAGATACTGACATTAAGGTTCTATGCAGCTCGCAGACCTCGTCAAATAGCTTCACATGATTCAAGAAATATCCACAATAAATGTGAGAAAGTGCCCTCTAGTACAAATAGCATGGCGCTGTATCAAGAGCAAACAACGTCTTCATAGCAACACGAGCTGTCACGCAATATCAGCTTGCAATAAACGAGAAGCATCTAGGCAAGGCCTTAGCTTTCATCCTACAGGTTGCAGCAGACAGCATCCCCCCTCCTTTTAGAGGATTCTTGGGCGTGGTATCTCAGTGGGATATTGCATTGGCTACAGGCATCTGCTCTGATATTCGAAGAATGGCAGGACCATGAAACAATTAATAATTTTGAGGATTAAAATAATTACTTGTTTTTATGTAGTGCTTCATACAACACATCTGCCGTTTTAAGTGCTTTAAATGGTAGATGTTACTAGTAGTAGTAGTAGTAAAATCTTCATTTCGGCCGCAGGATCATAAAAGTACCGAATAAAAACAAGGCACAAGCTGGCAGCTGTCGCAGATCAATAGGTGCCCCTGTAATTGGAAATCCCATGTTACAAAAAGATGCAGTACGGATGAGGAAAGCCATTCGAATAAAGTGCACCGTGGCATATCGGCATAGATCGGTACGTGCACAGTTAGGTAGAACACTGCGACGATGATGAGCAAGGGTTAAAAAAAAACAAAAAACTATTGTGCATTTGACGTACCGCTTTATACAATACATTGCATGAGCAAGGTAAAACGGATGACAACATCATTAAAAGTTTTTTAAAAACCAAAAGACGATTACAAAAAAAATGTACCCATCCAGAAACCAATGTATAGTAGCTAGGCAGATTATGTTTTCAAGTTGAAAAAGCGAAAGAGGAGACAAAAACCTCCATTTAGGGCCCACTATGTGCTCCTACACTGTGCTGTTGGGTCTAAATACTTGAACAAGGCTTGGGAAAGGACCAAACACACAACAAAGCCGCTATAAGCTGTGGGGCTAGGGTGTCTACAGTGGGTTAAGGGGTTTGGTGCGAACAAGGCATGGTGAGTGGAAAGAAAAGATAAGGACTTCGTAGGTGTAATGTACAGAATCATCAGATTACCTGTCATATCATGTGTACAGTTGGAGATACAGAAGGCAAATGTTACCTAGGGATTTAGGATGAGCGCTTAGGATATTTAGAGAGATACCTGGATCGTATGAACCAAGCTGCATGGAGATATCTGCTGGTGGCGAATGCAATAATTCTTGCAGGATCAGTTGTAAAGATCCTACGAGCATCCAGGGATATATTAAAACCAAAGTGAGCCACAAAGGGGGTGAAGGTGGGGGAGGGGGTCCATTTGCATCAGGCTGCAGGAAAATGAGCAGAAAAAACAGGAAGTGATTAATATCCTCACGTTTATGCCCTTATAGTTAACAATCGCTCATCAAAGCAAGATCTTGTGTTCTATTGCTGGCAAAGGCCCCCAGAGGCAGTATGCCAAAACTAAATTTAATGTACAAACTTTTCGCCATGGGTGGGGTGATTAAGTCAAGATAACTCTCAAATTTGGGTGTAGGTTTGCAAGTCAAGAGTTGGAGTGATAAAGGACATACGTTGGTTAAGTAGTGCACCTTGGCAACTAAAACGTTCCAATATGCAGTCTTTAAAATGGTCTTTGAATTAGCAGTGATGCATTCAGTAGTGCTATAAAAGTACTGCAAACCCACTTTTGCAAACCAGTCCTTGAGATGAGCGAACCACTTGATCTTGTTGCTTACATCTAGGTCCCTGATTTCAAGGACATTCCTTCTATAAAGATCAAGTTTCTGGTTGGACCAAAGTCGGATCCAATGAAGAAAGGGTCTTAAGGCTGCAAGTTGTTCTATACCTTTATGTGTGGTGTCAATAATGATCGTCAAGTTAGGAGTAGAATGAGGGAGTTTAAGCAGCGCCCTGAGGAACCTAAGGTTCCTAGAGGTTAATTCCTTATTACATCAGTCTCAGTCAGGGTTTAGATCTAACCTGAGTACTGAAACCGCGTTACTTGAGGTGACGGAGGCTGTAAAGGAAACTCTTGACAGGGGTGGAAAGGCCTTGCTCATCATGCTTGATCTATCGGCGGCTTTCGACACCGTTCCCCACGACCTTCTCCTGACAAGACTCTGGGAGATTGGCCTGAGGGGAACGGTGTTCTAGTGGTTTCAATCTTTTCTGGCCGACCGCAGACAAACGATCTGGGCCCCCCCATTTGCCGCCCCTATGCCGCAGCTTGAGGTTGGAGTCCCGCAGGGCTCCATACTCAGCCCCTCCCTTTTTAACATCTTTATGTCACCTTTGGCGGCTCGGGTGGAGGAGTTAGGGGCTCAGGTCGTGTCCTATGCGGACGATACGCAGCTCCTGTTCACTTGTGACAGGGGCTGTGATTTCGACGGAGTAGCCATCAGGAAATGTTTGGAGTTTGTGTTTGATTGGTTTGGGAAAAGCGGCCTCAAATGCAACTCGGACAAATCCGAGATACTGTTCTTTGGCTGCCCTGCAGACTTAAGATGGAGGCACTGGTGGCCTGCAAACATGTTTCCCCCGGCAAGCGATTCTGTCACAGCTAAGAATCTGGGCATGTTGGTTGATAACACTCTTTCCTTCACGGCCCAGGTTGCTGGCCTGACGGGGAAGTGTTTTGCCATATTAAGGATGTTAAGAAAGTTTTTGCCATATCTATCTTTGGAGCACAAGAAGATCACGGTGCAGGCCCTGATAGGATCACGCCTGGACTTTGCTAACATCCTCTACCTGGGCCTTCCTGAATATCTGTTGACCCGTCTGCAGATAGTCCAAAATTCGGCAGCCAGGGCAATCTTTGGCCTTACTAGAAGAGCCAGGGCGAGCAACCTCCTTGTGACTCTGCACTGACTGCCGATCTGAAAGCGCATCGCTTTTAAGGCTTTAACTATAGCCTTTAAGGCGCTCCACAATTTCGGCGCTGGTTATTTGCAGAAAAGGGTCAATTTCTACCTACCATCTAGACCCTTGAGGTCGGCTGCCCAGGCCAATGCCATCGTGCCGTCAGTGCGACGTGTGCGCTGTGGAGGCCGCTCTTTTAGCTACCTTGCCCCTCGTCTCTGGAACACTCTGCCCCTGACGCTGCGAATGTGCTCCAGTTTGTTTGCTTTTAGAAAGGGACTTAAAACCTATCTCTTTGCTCTGTAGGCTGTCTGTGGCTTTTGGTGCCGCATGGCTGTATGATGTTAGTTGCTGGTGTTTGTGTGAGGATCTATAGCGCCGGGACGTTCTTTGAGCAGCTGAGCGCTTTACAAAACCCCCAGTAACATAACATAACATAACCTAAGCTCTTTTGATTTTAGCAAGTTGGATTTTGAGTGTCCCAATAGCTTGGCGCTGTAAAGTGCTGGCGCTTGTGTTTTGGCTCTGTAAACCTTCAGTGCTGGGGAGGTCGCCTGGAGTTGGGAGAACTTGTGCATTTTTATGATTCAGCAGAAGTTTGGGGAATAATCAGGCTGCTTTTGAGAATCTGAGGTGACCAAGAGAGGGAGCTAGAGATCCTTACCCCAAGATAGTCAAAGGTTGAAACCGACTGCAAGGGGTCAAGCCGAGTTTGAGCTGTTACCTACGGTTACTAGGTGGTATAAAAGCCATGAGTTTGGTCTTCGGCGTGTTAATTTGCAGACCTCTTGTCTCGCAAAAAGTCCTCAAACTTAGTTAAAAGAAGTTGGAGACCAGACGAAGTTTGAGAGAGGAGAAGGATATCTTCCGCGAAGAGGAGAACCGGAATCTTAATTCCGCTCAACTTCGGGGATCTGCCCTCTCGACATCGAAATTGTCAATGACCCTGTTAATGAATGGAGAGAATAAAGTAGATGCCAGTACGCACTCCTGGCACACTCCCCTGCATCTATAGCTACTGAACATCACCTAAAAGAACAGTTTCAGCTTTAAATATAAAGTGTGAAATAGTTCTTCCTTTCTAAAATTGAGTACTGGTGTGGTTTGCTCTATCGTTTTCTCATTTTAAATGTGTACATAGTTAAGTGAGCGTCAGTTTCTTGACAGAGCAACTCCAAAATCATTTTATTTTCTTTCTTTAAGATGCAGATTTACAATTCGACTTCTTACCTCCATTTACTCATATCGTACTTTGTATCATAATAATTATAGCATTGCCTGTTGTTAAGATGTATGCTCCCTCTCTCTGTCTGAATCTTCTAGATTTTCCTTGGTTACTGCTGCCTCTCTGCTGGAGTCATAGGACCACCTCTTCACATGATTGGGCACATGACATGTGCAAGTTAATCAACATAGAAACAGGACTCTCTGTGGAATATTTTATTTCCACTGTGGTAATGGTAAATGTATTTCTATTTTGCTTAAAAGGACTACAATGTGTGAATATTTCAAGCTATTACTATAATTTATTGACTGAGGTGAACTTATTCTTCCATGGAAGGATTGGGTAAAACTCTTTGAATCCTACCTAATAGCCATAGGGGAGAGAAATGTTCCTCTTTATGTAAACAGCACATATTGCAGCACGATTTAGGCATACAAGGGAGGAAGGTATTTGAAAATCTGGTGGGCGTGGACCTGAATGAGTATGATGATGAAAAGGTGACTGATTTAGATTTATATAAAACTACATTCAAGAAATTAGAAGAACACTTTGGAGAAAGCATTAATATAGTCCTAGAAAGCCATAGGTTCTTTAACTGAAGTCCTGGTAAAAATTAAAGAGATACCAGTTACATAGTAATCCTTAGAGGATTATCATTTACCTCTGATTTTAGTCCTATGACGGGTTTATTAATAAAGGAACAACTAGTTAGATGCACTAATTACCCAAAAGTACAAGAAAATGTTTTATTGCTCAATCCTGGCCTCAAAGAAGCCATAGGAGTGGCCAAAAGTATTGAACACACAGCATTATGCATAAAAGAAATAAAAGTAGGAAGGGAACACATCAAGAATCATATATAGAAATACAAGAATAATGAAGTGGATCAAGTGTGCAAAATAAAGAATACCCATATTATAAAGAATAATTCTGACTCTCAGAAAATAAAAGTACATAACCAGAAACTCCAATGTTTTCTCTGTGGTAACAGAAAACACTTGGCAAATAACCCGAATTAGTATGAGGGGCGTACCCTGCAAGTACTGTATCACAATAGGGCATTGTGCCATGATCTATGGAGAGTTTGACAACAAAAAAGTACACAATGAAGGTGGAGATAACAATGAAATTATATTTGAAGTAAAAACTACCACCAAGTCTAACTGTAAAAATGTGTCATGTCCTATTTGCACTATCACTCTTGAAGTGTATGCTGATTCATTCTCTCTATATACCCTTATTGACAATAATACCTTTAAAAAAAATGAGAAGTATAAACTATGACGTTTAACTATCAGAAATAAGACCAGAAGGGTATAACAAAGATCCCATACCATTAGAGGGAACGGTAAAGATGCACATATCATTCAAAGGCAGATCGCCCATATGTAAAATATATTTAATGAAGCATTGTTCTAGTATTTTGGGCTGGAAACATCAAATGGATTTGGGAATAGTGGATCGAGGTTTGCTGGGACCAAGACGCCCCTGGGGACCCGTGGATACTGCTGGCCATCTGGAGATTGACTGTTTGGTGAATCGGCGGGCGCGGCGGCCGGGGACTGCGAGTACCAGCATTCCCCAATACCACCAACAGCTGGTACTCTTCCCCAGCCGGCCCCGCCTCCCTGACCTACTTACACAGTTTGTGTGCAAGTCCCGCGGGACGCGCGCGGGTCGAAGCGCGGGGCTAAGTCCGGGCAAAGGGCGGGCCCTCTGTGGCCCTCGGAGGCCAGTGGAGACCGGACCGGGCCTGCCCCCTTGGTTTTGTCTGGAAGATACAAGGTGATACTGACATTACGTTCATTATTATTTCATTATTACTTGCTTACTTTAAGACCCTCACTACGGATCCTCTTGTGAGACTTTACTGTTGAACCAGTACTTTCATGTCACGTAAGGTGGCTCCTAAGAGCTGTGGGTCTCAGAGGAGCGAGGTCATGGGGCCCATGGATTGCTATCTAGAAAGGGTAACCTCACCCATCACCCATGAACTAGATAGATTAGAACAACGCTTGTCCAGAGATAGCGTGCTTTGTAATCACTCTGTTACATACACAACCGATGTAGCACATGGACCAACCTTGCTGGAAGAATTAAATGACCTTTGTAAGACGCAGTATGTCGCTGCAGATTATGTAACTGAGCAACTCCATGCTCTGGTTAGTCCCCTAGCAACTCCTAACGTCCAGCCCGTTAATCCCTTACTGATATCTAAGCACAAAACTTTGGAATTTTCTGCTCCTACCCCCCAGGCTACTTTACTGGACCGTATAGAACGGCTGGTCACTTCTATTATATCCCCACTGACAGCAAGAATAACTAGTCTAGGAGAAAAGCTCAGCGAAATTGAGATGTCTATCAACGCAAACACGTTACTAATAAAGAATATGGCAGAACCCAGACAGCAACCTGTTCTAGCTGCCACTGTGGTACACGAATCACCTACCCAAAGCATTAACAGTGGAAATAAACTATTAGTTACACATAGGAGAGCACGAAAACGTCCAAATGTAGTTAGCCTCCCTACTAATACGCAGCCCCCCAGCCCCAAAGTAAAGTCGACTCTGGCCTCAACACCTCATAATATGATATCTGATAAACAAGGCAACATCTCTGGCAGAAGTGACCATATAAACTTACCTCCAATAGCCGCCCCTTTTGTATGTGTACTTTCGGGTGTTCCAGCACTTAAGAAAGGTATAGTGTGGAGAAGTGTGGCTCAATGGTTAGAGCGGCAGACCCTGATGCAGAGGTCTAGCCCGGGACCAGGGTTCAATTCCCCGCCTCGGCGGGTCTTGGGCTCAAAAATTCCACTGACCTGATAATTCTCGCCTCGGTGCCTATTCCAATCATAGAGTCCCACTCTGCAACTCTGGGCAATAGCTTGCTTAATCTCCACAACGGCCCCCACAACGCTAAGGATGCCTGGCCTTCACCTTGGGGGTGCCCAGGAGTGGACACCTCACAGGGAAAGCCAGCATGGGTTCCACAGCGGTATTCGTACAAGCGCCTTGAGACCCTTGCGGGTGAGTATTGCGCTATATAAGTATCAATTTACATTTTTACCTGAAAGACAGCACGACTTAAGAAATAAAGTCGTTTTTTGGCTAACGAAAAACAGACCCCTGCCATCTAATATTGACGGCTCGAAAGTAAGCGTCAGAAGGGTGGGTTGGCTGGGACCGCGCCCTAAGGACATTAAAGGGGACCTTGTCCTGATAAGATTTAGAAACGAACGTGTCGTCCCCTACCTACAATCCTGGCACCCTCAACTGGGAGATGGCCCTATATCGACATGGCAATTACATTACTTTTATCCTAGGGCATCTTACCTTACCCCGATAAGGCCTACAGTACAGGGCAACTATCAATTGGATAGAAATGTATATGTAATTTAGACAGGGGAAAACCCTAACTGATTTAACGTTAATTTAACATGTTTTAAATATCTATATATCAAACTCTGTAAAATGTTGTTTTCTTTTAAAACGTGTAAATAACTATCTTTAAATGATGTAATTATTGTGACTGCTCTGTATGCTTTTATGATTTATATTTTTTAAATCGAATAAAGCTGAATTGAACTGAACTGATTTGGGAATAGAACTAGATCCCAACAATGTTGAAAAAATCATGCTAGGTGGATAGATCCACTAAAGGTACGGAAGTGTGAGAGAACTTCCCAGAAGTTCATTCAGATAGCATAGGACTACTAAAGGATTTCCTTCATGAAATTAATTTTAAACAAGGGGCCAGGCCAATAGCAAACACGGCAAACACCATACCTCTCCTAATGCTAGAATTTCTTTCGAATGAATCAGAAAAAGTAGTTGAACAAGGTATAATTAAAAAAAAAATGTTCTGAGAGTTTAGCTCCCATTGTTTTAGATAACAAAGAGATGGTAAAAGCATTCACTTGTGTGTGGATTTGACAGACTTCAATGTGAGCATATGGGTAGACAGACATTCGTTGCCCAGAATAAACAAGGCACATAGGGGCCAATTACGATGTAGGGCTGAAAGCCTTCTCCCGATAGTTGAATTCTCCTTGACCGTGTCAGAGCTCTTATGCCTATATATTCATATCCCTCTCCTTCATATACTAATATTCAGACAAGTCATCAGCTCTCCAGTCATATTATATCATCATAGTGAATAGTACCGGGCCCAGACATCCTTTACCCTTGCTCACAAATTCTCCATTTTTGTTTCTTCAGCTGGGTCTAAATCATATTTTCCCTGCTGATCTTGTTCTGAAAAAGCACCTGGAAGTTCTGCGGCTTTTCTGATGACGGCGTAGTGTATGCCGAAACGTGCGTAGAAGGAGATCCATCAATCAGCCACTCAGTCATCTCTTTCTACATTTTCTTTGATCCAAATTACATTTTGATATTTATTGTATGAATTTATTTTCATTGTTTCTTTACTTATGGTTATGTTTGTCAACTGTGTATTTCTGTGAGTCATGTTGGAATACCACACTGAGGGGCTCATTAGGATTGCGGTTTTTCCGCATCCTCTGGGCCGGCGGAATCCACCGCCGGCCCGGAGGATGTGGAAAAACCGCAGCGGACCGACCAAAGACCCACCGCCACATTAGGATGGCTGGTGGGTCCTGTTTTCCGTCCGCAGCTTTTCCGCCGCGGGTGGCTTACAACCGCGGCGGAAAAGCTGTAATATGGTGACGGTGTCTCTCAGACACCGTCCACCATATTAGGATGCACAGAAAGAAATGCTTTTACACGGCGGATATTCCGCCGTGTAAAAGCATACGGTGCTTCACTGCGGGGGCCCTGGGTGAAGGGGGGGTGGGGGGTGCACATGGGGGGTACCTATGGTACCCCCCTGCATATGTATGCAGCAAGCGGCAGGCACCGCGTGGTGCCTGCTGCTTGCTGCATACATATGCAATGTATGCTTTTTTAACATTGCGGCGGGTGCAGCTTAATTCTAATCCTAATTTGCACGGAGGGACCGCCGCAGCCCATGCGGACGGTCCCTCCTACTCTAGGGTGGCGGACGGACGCAAGTCCGTCCGCCATCCTAATGAGCCCCTATGTATGTAAAGTAGTTATCCGATGACACATTTTCAAAATGTTTTTTAAGTATTTTGTATAAAAAAAATTGTTTTTTAAATGTATTTGATTGTACACTAAGTTCCTAATATCATGTTTGCAGTTCTCATAGTCTGTTAATTGTTATAGACCTTTAGTTGCCTAGGTTTTTGTTTTCAACAATTGTGTATGAATGTATGACATTACAACGCATGCTTTTACCACGCATGCCTTTACAATGCAGTTTTTACAACGCATGCCTTTACAACGCATAGTGCTTTGGGGCGCTGGATAGTGAATAGTTTAATTTACTATTCCAACTCCAGTTCCCGTGGATAGTAGGGAAGGTGTTGGATAGTAAATTAAACCTATTCCCTATCCTAGAGCGCCCCCCAGCGCAATGCGTTGTAATGGTTTGCGTTGTAAAAGCTGCGTCGTAAAGGCACTGCGTGGTAAAAGTTGCGTTGTAAAGGATGTTTCCCATTGTGTATTTGCCCTGCCCTGGTAATTTATATTTACAGCAGGGGGTCCTTGTTATTTTCTTTGTTTTCTGTTATGAGCATAGACATTTCAGCTATTATGTAAAACAAGTGTGAAGAATGCATGGCCAGGGACAACACTCTTTGCCTTCTCAAAGTATCTGTTCTTAAATGTTGGCCTAAAGGAATAGAGAGTTAGTTGGGGTGATTAAACTATTCTGAGAAGTCAGAAATGCACTCTCCTTACAAAATGATCGGAGAACAGAGTAAGGAAATGCATACCTTCTAAAGAAATAAGAGAAAGCATTATTGATTTGGCACATGAATGTCATCTGGGGAGAAGTCTCACGAAGAGTAGAGTGAGAGGTGCATATTTGGTTCCTGTTTGAAATGGAGTATCTAGTTGGCAGTGGTTTGCATCTTGTCCAAGAAGTGACCACAATCCTTGTTAGAGTAAACTAGATACACACTTTAAATTAAGCTGTGCTCCCCCTCCAGCAGCTTGGAGCACTGCAGGCAGGCAGGCTTAAGTTAAGAGGCATTGTGTTATGTTTTATGCAAACACACACACACACACAAGCACACACACAGTAACCCAATGAAAACACAACAGAAAGAGTCCACACAGATTTAGACAAATAGAGAATATTTATCTTAAGTCTTTAAGATAAGACCAAAATGACAAAAATCTAATGCATCGAAGTCAAGATATGAATTTTTAAAGATCAGTCATAAAAACAGTGCTTGGAAGTCACTAGCAGTCCAAAGGTTGCTTGAGGTCACAAAGGAGCAGTGCAATAAAAAATGTTCAAGCTGACTGCAATAAAGGGAAGGAGAGAAGCAGGTCCTGACAACAGTCAGTCCAGGTAAAGTGGCAATCCTTACAACGCAGCAGTCTTTACTCCAGCAGAGTTTTTTCTCAGGGTCAGTTAGTGTACTGTTTTGGTAGGATCAGAGCCCCAGTACTTATATCCAAAAGTGCCTTTGGTGCAGGGGTGACTTCAAAAGAGCCCTCTGAACTGCACAAATATCCCTGTCAACCAAGTGCTGCCTGCCAGGCAAATTCTAGGGGGCGAATCAGTGTTTTGTGTGTGGACAGAACCCTACCTATTGAAATGTAAGTGTCAGCCCCCTCCCATTCCTCTCTGCCCAGGAAGACCCATCAAAATGGAGATGAGTGCTCAGAATGCAGATGAGCCTCACCTTCCTGTGTTTTTGACTGTATAGAGGAAATGCACAAAGTGTAGCTGTCACCCAGCCCAGATGTGCGATGGAGACAGGCTGCAGACATACATAGCAGTTAAGAGCAGAGAAACACCACTTTATAAAAGTGGCATTTCTAAAATAGTAATATCAAATCCATCTTTACCACTAAAGAGGATTAATCATGACCATTCCAAAGATATGAAGTATAATTTAGCCACTCCTTTCTAAGCAGGAATTACAGCGTAAAAGTGTTTTAACGAATTCCCAATCCTAGCCTATGAGAAGAGTAGGCCTCACAGCAGTGAAAAAACTAGTTTTGCTATTTGTCACCACCAGAACATGTAAAACTTAAAAGTACATGTCCTACCTTTTATTTACACAGCACCAGGCCCATAGTGCTACCTAGGGCCTAACTTAGTGACCTTTGTGTAATAAAAGGGGAGTTTGAGGTGCTTTTTAAAAAAAAACTTGTTTTTATTAAAAACCGCTTCCACTGTATCAGGTACAAAGGACATGCATATATAAGTTAGGATATTATAAGCAGTATATAGTCTGTGGTGTCCACATATCATATCCTGTTCAGAGACAGTCTCACTTTATGTGAGCGTACTATTTGTCTATTATAACAGTGCAAATGCAGTTTATATTTTTATGTTTATAGGACCTATACTCTACATAACAAATAAATAACACTAATGATCATCCCAACTAGGGAATTAAGTTTCCTCCCCAATCTATCTCCTACCCTCCTACCCTCGGCACAATGGCAGACAGGTGGCCCAGTCTGGTTATCCTTAGTAGAAAGCTGGTATTGCACTCATAACTAGCATGTGAATCATGTGTTCATGTTGTGATACGGTGTAGGGAACAGTGACTCTTCAGGGTATGTTGAGAGGAGTATGGTGCTCTGTGTGCCATGTAAGCAGTCTGAATCACTCTCATTTGTTGTTGTGGACATTGCGGTTAACATTTGCCCCCATTCTAGGAGATCACTCTCCGCATTGTCACCTGTCCGCACTATCTTAAGACGACACTCCTTGGCTACCCTTCATTCCCGTAAGTCTGCCTTCCATATTTTCCATTCATGTGGACCTGGTTGTAACCAGTGAATAGCTATTCGTCGTTTTGCCAGGACCAGTCCCAAGAGAACGAACCTATAGTGCATCTTCTTCCCTTTCTCAGGTATCGGAAGTACCCCCAGTAGGCAGTGCTTCATGGAAACATCTATGCACACTGCAGTCACTATGACAAGAGACTGCACCACTTGGTGATAGTACCGCTGCAGACATATAGCTGGATCTGTGTCACATCACGGACATGCGGAAGATACCTCGACGTGAATCGAGCCTGGCGCTGTGGGGTCAAGTATGTGCGATGAAGGTACTAAAATTTAACTAGCTTAAATTGTGCATTACTGGTAGCTTCGGCTACCTGTGCTAACGCTCTCCTCCTCTCGCTATCTGTCAAAGGGGTTGTGAGGTCCGCTTCCAAACGTGCCCGGGCCACGTCTAAGTTCGAGCCTCGGTCCACCTTCAATGCCTTATATATGCAGGAGATAAGCCCTCGATTGGATCCTGGGTCCAGCAGAGTCACCAGTGTACTCTTCCGGACAGTACACTATATCTTAGCGTACTTGAAAAAATGTCCTGGGGGCACCTGAAACCAGGTCTGCCTGATTTTTACCATTCTGGTATAAATCTCCAGCCATCGCACAACCTCCCTCATACCATTTTGAGAGATCCATGACACCTTGTACCCTCCGAAAACATTATAACGATTGCAGCGGTAGTAAGCTAGCATGCAGGGTTTTCTAACGACCCAAGTCACTGCCTGCTCCTAGACCTCAGTAACCTGGTAGACTCTATGCGGGCATGTTTTTGGAACCCTCAAGCCCATCATTAGGTATTTCTGGAGTTGCATCCCCTCATTCCAGCTCTCCAGTAATTCTGTCTCAACTGTGCCATCTCCCACGCACCACTGAGTAGCATATTGCAGCAAGCCCGTCATATAGTATAGTCATGGGTCCGGCAACCCTAGGCCACCCCCATGTCAAGTTTTAGTATATCCAATTTGGCTTTGCTCCGCTTTCCAGCCCGAACCAAGGATATCAGGGGGCTGTTCAGCGTATCAAATGTCAACTTTGGAATTTTACAAAAGGAGTTCTGGAGCACATAGAGACAACGTGGTGGTAACACCATTTTTGCTATCGCTACTCTCCCCATAGCCAACAGAGGTAACCTATTCCAGAACGCTATTGATGCCTTTAGGTCATCCAAGACCCATCCCATATTCAGGTCATATTGGGCCTCTGGACTATGTGCAATCTGCAGTCCAAGGTACTGGAAGCGATCTCACTTCCAAGCCATACCAATTGCTGGGAGATCCTGAGCTTCCTTCCGTGCCAGAGCCGCGAGCGGGAACAGGATAGTTTTCTGACTATTGATACAGAGGCTCAAGGAAGTTCCAAGTAGGTGTAATATTCCTGAACTGTGGGAATCACTCTTTCTACCTCACATATATAGAGGAGACCATCGTCTGCATATAGAGGACCCACATGGTACAGCAATCCACGTTCACACCCATGGCTCCATGTCTCTGCGCAAGCGTATCGCCAAAGGCCCCATGACCAGGGCAAACAGCAATGGAGACAATGGACATCCCTGCCATGTGCCCCTCTTGATCTTAATGGCCTTTGACACATTTCTCCCAGACAGCACCCTGGCCATCGGTACCTGGTACAAGAGCTTAACCCAGGCTAGATACTCATCTCCAAACCCCATTCTCCACAGTACTTCACAGAGGTAGGCCCATCTAAGAGTATCAAAGGCTTGTTCAATATCCAGGGCAACTACCACCGCCCTGAGGTCTATGTCTGCAACCGAATGGAGGACATGTGACAGTCTTCGTAGATTCATGTGCGTACCCCTCCCGGGCCTAAACCCACATTGGTCTTCATGGACCAGGGAGTTCACCACCTTCCGTAGCCTAAGGGCCAAGACTTTAGCTAATAACTTTGCACCCACACCCAACATGGACAAGGGTCTATATGCAGCAGGGTCCTCAGGGTCCCTGTCGGGCTTGGGGAGCATGACGAATTGTGCCTCACGCATGGATTGGGGAAGAATTCCCTCCTGTTTAGCTTCCTGCAGGGTGTCCAGAAGTCGTGGAAGGATAATATCAGCATATGCCTGATAAAATTCAACAGGAAGCCCACCCGGGCCCGGTGCTTTGCTCCTGGCCATCACTCTCAGGGCCTCCTGAAGGTCATCCAACCATAACTCTGCTTCTAAATGCTTCTGCTGGTCATCTGAGAGCCTTGGGAGCGGGACCTCCTGGAGAAAGGCACACCCGTCTGAGTCATCATCTCCTGCATTTTCACTGAACGTGGTCGCTAAGTGATCGAATAGATTTGTGTTAACCCTGTCCTGTGTGTTCGCTGAACCTCCCTCAGGGTGACGCAAGGTAAGAATCAGCGTGGGGAGTTGATGTTTTAACAGCCATACAAGTAGTCTACCTGATCTTTCACCTTCCCTTTGCAATAACTGTCTAAATTCCCTGAGGGTCATACAGTTCAGCCTGTCCCAAGTCTCCCCCACCGTGCACTGTGTCTGTGAGAGGTTATCAGAGGAGTGGCCTGTCGCATGTGCTCTACGTTGTAACCGGGCCAGCGTGTCTTCCGCTTTACCTAGTTCCACCTCTAACCATTTCCTTTTACCTCCCACTGTAGCCAGGCAGTCCCCCTGAGTGACGACTTTAAAGGTGTCCCATTCAGTACTCCTGGAATTGGTAGTAGACCAATTCTCACTAAAGTAATCCTCTCTAGAAATGAGATCTTTCAGTGTCTGTGCTTGCAGCCTACATATCGGGACTCTTGGTCTAACCCTCTTGGGACCCCACTCCAGCAGTATGGGGTCGTTATCCGATAGGAAACGGCTCAATAATTTAATGTCACCCACACCATCACACAGCAAGCATGATATCAGAAACCTATCTAATCTGCTATATACCACGCAGGCCGGGGTGTGACATGTAAACTGGCAATCTCAAGGGCGTGTATCATGCCATACATCTACACACTGCAGCCTTTCCATCACCTTACTCAGAGCTTCCGTCATATGAGGTTTTGTGTGGTGCCTGGGGGGATGCCTATCCAGTGCCCCATCTAAGACACAGTTGAAGTCACCCGCCCATATCACAGGAATTCCTATGACTGGCAGCAACCTGTGCTCCAGTTCCCCAAATTATTTTGTATCATTCAGGTTTGGAGCATAAACGTTCACTAAACACACCTCCAAATTATCCATGTCTCCATGTACTATTACATATCTACCAACTACGTCTGCTTCGTAGCTAAGCAGCTTAAACAGAACCTATGGAGCTTTCCAGATGGTCACCCCCCTTGCATAAGAGGAGAAAGTACATGCAAACAGTTGCACTTTCATTTTTCATGCAGTTTCTGTATTTCCACATCCAGTAGGTGAGTCGCTTGGAGCATAGCCACATGCACACCCAGCCGTCTCAGATACGTCTGCACCCTGTAGCGTGTAATTTCGATGGTATAGAATATTGATGTGCAATAATATCGATAGACAGAATTACTATTCCCACTCCAGAGGGTGCAACAGTAGGGAAAGCGTTGGATAGCGTAGGGGTAAAAATTACTATTCCCACTCCAAAGGGTGCAACAGTAGGTAAAGAGTTGGATAGCGTAGGGGTAAAAATTACTATTCCCACTCTAAAGGGTGCAACAGTAGGGAAAGCATTGGATAGCGTAGGGGTAAAAATTACAATTCCCACTCAAGAGGGTGCAACAGTAGGGAAAGCGGTGGATAGCGTAGGGGTAAAAATTACTATTCCCACTCCAAAGGGTGCAACAGTAGGGAAAGCGTTGGATAGCGTAGGGGTAAAAATTACTATTCCCACTCCAAAGGGTGTTTCTTAATGTATGTTTAGAAATTAGTAATACTGCCGGTAGCAGTTGGAGATCAAGGGTCAGAGCACGCCACCACTACGGAGGTAAGCGTCTGTTAAGTGTTCTCCGTTCAGCGGAGTAATTAGGAAACGGGTGAAACAAGGGTTCGTTTTTGACACATTATTATTTTAACTTTATAGTTTCTGGCTGTCCATGTCTTGAAAAATCGCCGCACATAGGAAGACACTACCAGTCTCGGATACGTGCGTCTTTGGTAAGAGGGGTTACTCTTGTTTACTTATTGCGCACGAGCAGTGTTTTGTTTCTCACAGTGACTCTTGCCTCTCATAGCGACTCCTGACGAACAAATATTACTATTATTTCTAGAACCTGATGATTCTATGAGTCCTTGAGATAACTAATCATACACCAACAGCGTATGCGAGTTGGGTAAGTCTTATTATTCTATACAGCTGAGCACGCGTGCCACTTTTATGAGAGGTAGCGTTTGTGGTTTTTAGTTGGTTTGGGAGACCGGCATTTATACTTTAGAAAGAGACGTTAATCACTTAAGCCTGGTGAAGGTTGCATAATTTCACGTGGTTAAGCGAATACATTAGTGGCAGATGGCTTTTTACATCACCTTGGAATCTAGTGGAAATTAATTAAGCATTGTTTGTCATACATACCGTTTATGTTGTTACTTATACCCCCGTTATGATTATCATTCACACAGTGCCTGAAAATAGGATTGAAGTGTTTTGAAACTGAACAATTATCGAATATCAAGGACCAGTACTTAATGAAAATCACCATCCCTTGAAGAAGGGTCCACAAGGGACCCGAAATGCATTGGGACATGTTTTGTATATGTATAACTTTTACATGAGATTTTTGTGAAAACTGCAATGATTGATACATGTGAGAGACAACAATGTATTGAGTAAATTTTGATTTCATATGCATTATTTTTCGTCAAATGTTAACAAACCTTGCTGATTGTATCAGTAAAAACAAGTATTACCCATCAGGAATGCATTATTGTTGACTATGTGTTTAAATTGGGACAAGTTACGGTAAAACTAGTATCACTATTTTGAAACCATTACAGGACTTAGGTTGAGCTCCCAGACCGACCTGGGTTAGCCCAGGTCCTTACAGGGCTGTTATACTCGTTATTGTGGGCGCAATTCGCAACTGGGATGCTCCCATATTTATTTAACTCTCGTTTACGTTGTGAATAAGATAGGTTTAATTTAAAAAGGTGTGCAGGCCAGTCACTTACATAGCAGTAAAAGGAAAGCAGACATCCCACAAAAATTCCCACTCACACACCCCCACAAGGATAAGGCACATATTTATGTCCCAGCGGTCCTCTCAACTCGTTTTGTCTACAAATCACTGCATCCTCGAGTGGGCTGGTCATGCTGGGTCCGACAGTTGTGCAGTGTCTTCCACCACATCGCCAGTTCTTGTGTCCGAACCCGTGGCTGTCACCACCCCAACCAGGACCCTAGCCACAACTTGCTCAGCCCGTTGCATCTCCAGGTCAATTCTAGGGGACCTCCTGTCCCCTCCCCTTCATCGGCACTCTCCAGTTCCAAGGAACCAACTTGCAGCACCACCACTTTCTGCGTAGACTTGAGCGGCCATCACCAGTTGTGCCTGACACATGTGGCCCGGACCTTGCCACCACTCGTCCCCCCCACAACACTTTACCTTCCCCATGTACCTCCAACCAGTCCCACGCCTCCTCTGGCATTGTGAAAAAATGTGCACGGTCCGCATGGAGGACTGTCATCTTAGCTGTATAGGGAAGCATGTATTTCAATCTCATGACTTGCATTTTTTGCTTGACTCCAAGGAAGGATGCCCTCTGTTGTAGGACCAGGCGAGTGTAATCTGGGAAGATACGAATTTTCAGATTTTTGAACGACGGATCTCCTTCTCACCTTGCGTTCCTGAGGATACTGTCCTGGTCCCTATAATTAAGAATCCCAGCGATGAGATTCCTGGGTTTGGCCCCCGGTGGTGGTGGCGGCGCGGCAAGCACCCAAGGCACCTGCTCTATAATAAAGACATATGAAAGTTCCGCAGTTGGTAGTGCCTCCCTTATCCATTTTCTCGTGGAAGAGTTCTGGATCTTTCCCTTCCATTTTCTCTGGGAAACCGAACAAAAAGCAGGTTACATCTGCTGGACCTCCCCTCCGCATCCTCCTCACGATGTTCCAGGGTCAACGTTTTGTGCGAGAGTTCTGTGAGAGTCACCTTCAGGGCAGACACCTCCTCCCGCAGCTCACTGACGGGTTTCTCCGTGGCCAGAGACCGCTCCGCCACGGCGCTCAGATCCTACCTGAGCATCCCCACATCCTGGTAGACTGCGTTGATTTTTTCATGCACCCTTACCCTCGAAGCTTTTATGGCAGCCAAGATCTGGGAACCCATAGGCTCAGTTTGCCCCACTGCTCCCCCTGCTGTGGTGCCGGACATCTCAGCCATCCTTGAGGCCACATTTGGGGCAATATATTGATCCATCTTTGTTTGTTGGACAGCCCTCTGCAATTCATCTTTACCAATTGCCAACTGCTACACTCTGCGTGTCCCCCGATCCTCAGCACCCCAGTCCCACTCTTGCCAGCACACAGCTTTTGGGCCAAGAATTGCACTCTTGCGAGGTCACTGATGGCTGCCCAGTATGTCCGTTCACCCAGAGAATGGACCCTCTCCCAGGCCTGCCAGATATTACTTGCAACCCCCCTGAGTGTCGCTAATCAGGCACCTTCTGCCAATCCGCAGGAGAGGGGTATTTCCAGGGCTCCTGCCGTGCTCCCTCAACTGTTCGTCACCCCCTAGGAAAGGTCCAGCATGGGGGTCACTTACTGTGCTCCAGTACAGATATGACCAATACATGAGGTGTCGCTGTTCCCCTCTCAAAGAAGCCTCCTCACCTCAGCACAGGAGCATAAATCCGGTTTTGGTTCCCCCAACACATCCCACTGCGCACCTCACATCAATCCCAAGGGTAAGCGAGGGGGGCAGGGGGCTCCAAGCCAGGCAACCCCTCGCTCTCCATACTGGCATCCTCAAAGGGTCAGCACCGACTTGCCCAGCCTCCAGAGCACAACTCCAATAATAGCAGGTGCCGCCACGCAGCTCCGCCCGTGGTGTCAATGGCAGCGGGAGACCACTTGTCCGTCCGTCGTAGCCCTCAATGCTGCTCCCCCAGCAGAAAGACCGCCTGGCATCCTCAGCCACCGGCACTTTGGACAGCCTGCTTCTGTTACATGTGAAGGCCTCCACTGGGCCAGGAAAGGGCAGCCGCCCGAGCATCAGCCAGCTGGCAGGTCCACAACCTCAATGCCAGACTAAACCGCCCAGTCCGCGGGAGACAACTGGTGCTGCAATCAGCCCACAGCCGCACCCCTCACCTCCACCTCACCTCCACCTCACCTCCAATGTCCGAGCTTGCGACGGACCCGCCGACCGCGTGTCTGGGATTAATTCGAGTGCGGAGGGGGATGGGGGCTTCGCTGTCGCCTCCAAGGATTGTCTCACCCCTCTGGACCGCACCAGGTGAACGCCGTCCGGGTCAGCCCTCTTGGTGCGGCAATTCACTGCGGGGCCTGAGGCCTCTCGTGCTGCGTCGCACCGGCCACCAGCCGATTTGCTTCCTGGACTGATGCCGGTCCCGCAAAAACCACCCTGCAGATGACCAGTACTTCCCCTGCAGCAAGGTGATATTTATGCCAGTCGTGGGGGCCGGATGCACATGATTTTGAAGGATTTTGATGTGGGCGGGCGCGGAGCTCCACTAAGCTGCATCCACTCCCATTACCATCTTGGCCACGCCCCCGGACTTTAAGGCTTGGCAAGTAGTTTTGAATGCCAAGTCGAAGTGGCAGTAATGTGCACACACAGGCCTTGCAATGGCAGGCCTGAGACAGGTTTGAAAGGCTACTTGTGTGGGTTGCACAACCAGTGCTGCAGGCTCATTAGTAGCATTTAGATTATAGGCCCAGGTATATCAATCAATCAATCAATCATAGTATTTGTATAGCGCGCTACTCACCCGGAGGGTCTCAAGGCGCTTGGGGGAAGGGGGCCGCTACTGCTCGAACAGCCAGGTCTTGAGTTGTCTCCTGAAGGCGAGGTAGTCCTGGGTCAGCCGAAGGTGGATGGGGAGGGAGTTCCATGTCTTGGCCGCCAGGTAGGAGAAGGATCTGCCTCCGGCGGTGGCTCTTCGGATGCGTGGTATGGCGGCGAGGGCGAGGCTAGCGGACCGTAGCTGGCGGGTGGGCGTGTGGAAGGTCAGGCGGTCGTTGAGGTACTTGGGGCCCAGGTTGTGGAGAGACTTGTGTGCGTGGGTGAGGAGCCTGAACGTGATCCTCTTGTTGACGGGGAGCCAGTGCAGGTTCCTCAGGTGGCCGGAGATGTGGCTGCGTCGAGGGATGTCTAGGATGGTATACAACCTTTACCACGCATTTTTTACCACGCAATACCATTACAACGCTGGCATTACAACGCAAACCATTACAACGCATTGCGCTGGGGGGCGCTCTAGGATAGGGAATAAGTTTAATTTTCTATCCAACACCTTAACTAGTGTCCACGGGGACTGGAGTTGGAATAGAAAATTATACTTACCACTATCCAGCACCTCTAAGCGCTATGCGTTGTAAAGGTATGCGTGGTAAAAAACGCGTTGTAAAGGTATGCGTGGTAAAAGTATGCATTGTAACGCCATACATCTGTCTAGGATGAGTCGGGCGGAGGCGTTCTGGATATGTTGTAGTCTTTTCTGTAGCTTGGCTGTGGTTCCGGCGTAGAGGGTGTTTCCGTAGTCCAGCCGGCTGGTGACGAGGGCTTGGGTGACCGTCTTCCTGGTTTCGATGCTATACCACTTCAAAAGGGACATACAGTTAACTAAATATACCAATCAGTTATATACCAATGTCACCATGTTTTAGGGGAGGAGCACACACACTTGAGCACTGGTGAGCAGTGGTAAATTGCTCAGTGTCATAAGGCCAACAAAAAGATTTATCAAAAAGTAGAGGTAAGCAGGCAAACAATTTGGGGAAGACCACCCTAAGAATGACAGTTCTGACAATTCCCCAACATGGATTTTATGATTGAGCTTAAAGTGAGAGACTGTTATGCTTTTGAATTGTGTAATAAAAACAAATCCCCTTGTAAGCCTTCTTTACCCCTGGTGATTGTACCATCTAAGCCATGGGATAAATAGGACCTAATAACTGATGTAATGTGCTAAGAAATGTTATGTTTGTCATGGTGGATCATCACTCACATTGGGTCGCGTACAAAATGGTGAACAGCATTATATCCAGAGTTCTTGTCTGACACTGGTGTGCAATTCACGTTTGACTCCAAAAACGAATTTCTTGCAAACATGTCAATTGTCATGAGAGAAATGCTTTGTATTGGCATAGGGCTAATGGGTTGGTGGAAATAGTAAATATGACGATGAAGGAATGAAGCTAGCTACTATGGCTCACAGTCCTGTAGAAAAATCTTTATGTGACATGTTATGGTCTTACCATATCACACCTATTTTAGTGACAGATGTCTTGCCATTTGTTCACTTAAGAGGAAGAGAATCAGGTACTATATTGACTTTAAAGTGGTTGAATGGTGATGATCCAGTGGGGATACTGCGGATTCTTTTGTTGATTGGGAGCCAGTGGAGGTCTCTCAGGTGGCCGGTGATGTGGCTGCGGTGAGGCATATTGAGGATGAGCCTAGCAAAGGCATTCTAAACGTTTTGCAGTTTCTTGAGGACTTTCTGAGTGTTGCCAGCATGGAGTGCATTGCCGCAGTCGAATTTGCTGCTGATGAGTGCATGATTGACCGTCTTTCTGGACTCGGTGGGGATCCACATGAAGATCTTTCAGAGAAGGCATAGTGTTTGGAAGCAGGATGATGAGATAGCATTGATCTGGCAGTTCATGGTGAGTGAGGAGTCCAGGATGATGCCAAGGTTATGTGCATGGTCTGTGGGTGTGGGGGGGTCCAAGATCTGCGGGCCACCAGGAGTTGTCCCAGGTGAAGGGGGTGGAGCCCAGGATGAGGACTTTAGTCTTCTCTGAGTTTAGCAGCTTGAGGTAGCTGTCCTTCATCTTGGTGGTGACAGCCTTAATCCCATTGTGAATTTGTTCTTGGCAACTGAGGGTTTGTTGGTGAGGGAGAGGATCAACTGGCTGTCGTCGGTGTACAAGACGATGTTGAGTCCATGGTTCCTGATGATGGTTGCCAGCGGGACCATGTGGATGTTCAAGAGAGTGGGACTCAGGGAGCATCCCCTTCAGGTTCAGAGTGGAACGGTGGCAGTATGACTCTCTGTGTTTGGCCAGTGAGGAAGGAGCGGATCCACTCCACAGCTTTGTCGCAGATGGTGGCGTTGTGGTGACTTGCGCATAGGGTGCAGTGGGTGATGATGTCGAAGGTAGCCGAGAGGTCCAGGAGGATGAGAGCTGCAATTTTGCCTCGGTCGGGGAGGGTGCGGACATCGTCTGCGGTGGCAGGGAGGGCAGCCTGTGTGCTGTGGTTGCAATGAGAGCCAGATTGAGAGAGGTCCGAGATGGATGAACTCGGAAGGTTGGGCGCTGATGGTCTTTTCGATGACCTTGTCGGGGAAGGGGAGCAGAGAGATGGGTCCGAACTTCTTGAGGGCCTTTGGGATGGCAGAGGGTTTCTTCAGCAAGGGGTTGATCTCTGTGGGCTTCCAGTCATCCAGGAAGGTGGCGGAGTTGATGGAGCAGTTGATGGGGCGGCAGAGTTTTTGGGGCGACTAGGGTTGGGCTATGTGTCCTGGAGCAAGTCAATATATTCAACTCCGACTGCAAGGGTTTAGTGTACAGGTTTTGTTGAAGAGGTTGCGCAGGCAGGAGTCGGAGGGTGCTACGGAGTGGATGCTCTTCATTATCTTGAGGGTGTCATCAGCAGTGAGGGATTCCAGCTGAGCAGGGTCTGCTGCGGTCAGGTGTCATTGGGTACAATGGTTGCGAGTAAGGTGAGGAGGGTCTTGGTTATCAAGGCTGTTGAAGCCGTCGTAGATCTCCTTAATTTTGCAGTGGAAAAAGGTGGAGGGTAGGATGTCTGTTCTCTCTCTGCTGGGTTTGGTAAATTCTTTGCTATTGAGTGTATTTGCAATGATCCTTTCTTGTAGGATCACTTTCTTTGTTGTTCTGATGGGTCGGTGGTGTGTTATGACAGTGGTTGTAAAGGCTGAGCGATGTTCCGGGTCTTGCTTCTCCTCCATCTCTTCTCGACCCGTCTCCAGATGCACCTGGACTCAGGAAGGGCAAGAAAGAACCAGCTGGATTTTTGGAGTGTTGCTTGCCTGGCGCCTTCTTGAGGGGAGCCCGTGTGCCGACTTAGTTGGAGATCCATCTGTGGAAATTGCGTACTGGCATTACGTGAAAGTTGGCGGTGGGGTTTTGCTGAGAGAGGTGGTGAGCTGTTCTTCTGTGACCTTGTTCCAACTTCTGCGAGGGTAGTGGTGGGGGTGGTGGTGAATGGTGGGTTTGGTGAAGGCGAAGTGGTCACAGCAATGGTCGGTGCATGAGGACGCAATAAATACAGTTCTTCTAGTAATTTGCTGCATTTATGATTCTCTTATAATAGCCCCCTTTTCCAGCCATTCCCAAGTCTCTTCAACATTAGCTATTATGTAGCAAAGTTGCAAGGAATGTCTGAGCTGCTGCTATAATCTCCAACCCTGTACGTGAGCAGCAGCAGCTAATCACTGAGTGAAAGCTGCTCCCTTCAAGAGTGGATTCGCAATCACCATTGTGCAGCAACCACCAATGCCCCACATTACTCTTTCCTAATGTCAGACTATTGATTACATATAAAAAGTTAGAGAGTATACATTATAGATTTCCTAAAACAAATCTCAATAATGGTTGCCTACTAAGATCAAATATTAATCAATGTTATAAAAAAAACTTCCTGGAAAGGCTTCAGATGAAGGGGTATTATAGGTATGATCCAATACCTAAACACAATGAAATGAGCTTTATATGATAAGTTACACACACACATAGTGCCTAATGCACTTATCAGTTCAGGAAAGCTTTATGTTGATCACTTTAGATAAAAAAGAGTACTACACGAAACTGTACACTTATAAACACAAAATAGTACACATAAAACTTCAAATACTCTTTTATCGGTCCATTTCAATAGCAGCAGAATAGAGAGGTTTTCATTTAAAATGACCATAAAAGTTCACCATTACAACACTTTTGTTATAATAGCAAACTAAAAAGTAAGATAAAAATCTTCTATAAATACTAAAAGACATTAGTCAACTGCAATGTATCCAAGTAGCTAGATACAGTAAAAAGGTACCCTGGGAGGGGTAGCTTTTAAAAACTACCAAGTAGACACTCGGCACGTCTAATCCACATTGCCATTAGGAATTTGGCTATACAGAATACCACAATACGGTTTGAATGTGTTTGCAGTATTCTGAACGACTCCTGGTGCTTCCTAAGTCCCAAGTTCCTGCAGAGGGGGGCTATTCATCTACCTCAGGACTGTCTATAAAGGGGAGAGAAATATACAACATACTTCAGTGACTCCTTCTTGGCAACAGATACAATCCTCATCCACCATATCCATTTCTTTATGCCACTTCCTTTTAAAGGTATTTACAGGTAGACATCAATAACTTGACTGTAGGAATAGTTTCCTTACTCCTGGGGGGACAATTTGACAATTTCGTCAATGACGTCCTTGTACAATTAGGCCGGTTTAAAATCAATAAAAGCAGCAGACAATGAACCTTTGCAATTTTCAATATTGTCCACTGCAACACTACCCTAGTAAGCAGCTTTGAGACTGGGCTTTAGGATTAGACCTAATGTCTCTGGGAATTCCCAATATATGTCAAGGCTTTGCCCCTGTAAAAGACCCTTTATAGTGAGGAGCCACAACATCTTAATTACACATTTTGGTGATATTAGGGCTGTTGTGGACCATAATCGGTACTAAAACATAAGCAGCCTATACTGAATCTTATGGGTATTTGTTTTTTGCGCGAAGTCAAACTAAAGGGAGTCAGTGTGGTACTCATTGGAAGGTTTAATTAAGATCAAAGACATTTGCATTCTGTCACTATCAAACTAATAAATTGTGTGCAGCTCCATAGCTCCAAACCATATAAGACTGCACATGCAGCCATAACATTATAAGGGCCATATGTATCAACACATTTTCCCATTGACACAGAATGGGTGAAACCCTTTGATACATCTGGCCCTAAATCTCTAATGCAGGGGCACCCTTCTAGATATGGAATTTCTGTGAATTTGCTGTCTGTTGCTCCAGGGACAACTGTGCCCTTTCCACATGTGGAGACCAACATATGTTTCTTGTGAATTTTATACCCAAATAGTCAAACTCAGCCACTACTTCTAAAGGGATGTGATCCACAAACATCTGTCTCCTGCACTGAGTCATTGATCTGGAGCAAAAGATTATACATTTGGTCTTGGAGCTTCTAAGCTCCAAGCCCTGCTCCAGACGGAATACCTAGACATTGTCCAACAGCAGCTGCAGCCCCTGGGCGACTTTGAAATCAGCAACGTGCCATCTGTAAGAGTGCAGGGGCCCTCCACTCTGCTATTTTCAGAGCGTCTCACCCATCTTTGTTCAAATACTCAATGACACCATTAATATATAGAGTGAACAATGTTGTTCACCAGTACTCACCCCTGCCTTACCCCTTTATCAATATGAATGGATTCCGTCAATGCCCCATCTTCCCCCACCTCACTTGAGCCCGATGTCTGCGTGTAACCTCATCAATGCACTTATCAAGACCTCATACTTGGCCTCAAGTATATAGTAACATGGCATCTTCAGTCACTGGTGACATCATGTATGACATCGCAATTGACAGCACTGGTGATTCTATAATGGGGCATTCCATATTGCCTTGCACTGAGAAGTCATTATTTGGTTATTAGATTTAAATAGAAGTTACAGTGCTATATAGTGAGTGGTGACATACCTTCCCCGAAGAAATGGCTAAAACCCCATCAAAGAAATGTCTTGTTAAAGATCGTATGGGGAGTCAACCAGGCAGCGCTGCTGGCTGTAACTTGATATCCTCTCAGATATTACAAAGAGAGGAAAGGCTAATGATATACTCACAAACATTAAATTGTATAATATCGCTGCTAGAAACTAGATGCACTAACAAGCTCATATTAAGAAAGACCGAAACAGTTGCACTATGAATGTAATGATATTGTTGCACACATTAGGTGCAGATGGAGTGCTGCCGTTCCACTACTAGTAACTAAATGTCCATGCATAGATTATAGGGAGACGAGAGGCAGCTGGGATCACAGTATGAAATAATAGCAGTGAAAGAAAGACGACACGCAGGTAAGATTCCAACTTCCTTTAATAACGTCCAGTCTCCCAGCTCGCCTGGCAGCAACTGCCGATAGCACAACATTCCATGTTCCACGCAGGGAACACACGGAGAGGAATGCGCACGAGACCTAGATAGCATGAGATCACAACAAGCAGAATTTCTGACACGCATTAAATGATGTTGAGGCAGCAATAGGGCTGTCAACAGTAGTTTTGTTTCGCAAGATCATGAGCACACAAGGCTGCATTTTTAATGGCGAAAACATGTAATGTCTTTAGTGATGTCATTTGAGATGCAGTCACTAATGCCAGAAGAGAGGTTATTAGCTGAGTATGTTAGGTGTGTTAGTTTTATAGCTCAGCATAACTAGTTACTTTCAGAGCTTTCTAAGTTTTGGGCAATAATCATAATTCTCCATCACCAGGAGAAAAGGTGACGGTTTCTTTCAACATTGACAAGCAGCCAATATTAGTGTGCATTCTCAACGTTTTTGAAAAATTATTTAAATTATTAAATTTTCTTACGGAATTTACAATGGCATCTTTGCCCAAGTCCGCAGAACAATCTGGGCTAAACCAAACCTCCGATTTCTTGCCCCTTCTGCCTTCTCTGCTTGGCCTTTTCTTTTAAAAACCTCTCGCAGTCACTAGTCATTGTTGGGTATGGTCTTGAGCCATGAAGAGAGGGCAGTTGGGTCATTGGCACACAGCTAACCTTTGTCCACACCCAAATTCTCCATGGACCCAGTGCCTATGGCCATGCCAACCAAGCAATGGATATGGGACATAGTCTCCTGCTACGGCTAATGTCCACACATCGGGGCAGCTGGTGACGGATTCTGGCAATATGCGCCGGGATCGGGCACATTGTGTGTTTTGCCACATTTTATGCTCAGCTCCTACCCCACATCCACAATATAAGCATAGGGTGTACGTTAACAGTTTTTGTGTTCAAGCTTCCCAGTGTTTCCATATGGGAATTTCAATTGAAAATGATCCTTTTAGGACCCCTAAACTTCCTTCACTAATCTGCAAAAAAATTAAATTTTATGCATAATATAGTTATGATCTTTTTAATTTCCTGGCTAATTTGCTGAAAATTCAATTTTTGACGCATCCGAAAAATGTCATTCCTTTGTCTCCTTTCTTACTTCAGCCACTGTCTCCATTGATTCTGTAAAAACAGAGGGCTTGGAAATCTGAAGACGCGGGTGACATATCCACCTCATCTTACAATGTAAGGCCAAGATCAGTGACTCTGACTCAGTGCTTGCATTGTCTTCACCACATCCACCACTCCCTTTTGTTGCAACAATTATCAGCCCATCTGAAGGTGCCTTATCTCTTGAGGGTCAACCTATCCTGACCGGGGTTTGGCATCGCAGTCTTACACCCACTTATGATTGTCACTGTTACACCAAAGCCAGTGAATTCTTAGGGTAATAAGGGGTAGTATTTTGCCCTCTTCCACACCATACCACGCTCTTGTGAGGAGGACTGTAGTGAATTCAGACTGTGAGAGAATGTCAAAATATGTCCTTATTCCTGGTGTTGGATAGGGGAGGGGTATTTAACCTTAATTTTTCTGTATACCCACAATTACATTTCAGTGTTAAAAGGGATCCTGCATTACATCTCATTATATGCATAATCAACAGAAAAGGGCATGTCTGTTCAGACTCAGTGTCCTCAGAGTACCTGAAATGGATGAAGTACTGATGCTTGTGTCTGTAAGGCACTATATCATTGAACTGTACAGCATTGGAAATGAATGGTGCAATATCACACAATATTAACCAAGTCTTACAGGTTGCACTTACCAGAGTATTTTGGGGGTTGGCTGCTATAAGGCGTGCACAAAGTAGGTATTTGCACAGGGCTGCTACCTTCAAAGGTCCCTTCTGGCTTAGTGAATCCTGCCATAATAACACTGCTCATAAAAGCCACCTTCTTTTTAAATTTGACCACTGAGCATCTTAACAGAAATGTAGGGCCAGGCTTACTAAGGGTTTGTGTCAGGGCAAAGTCATGCAAAATGTCTCAAAGCTGCACAAACTCTTACAATGGTATTTACTTTACAGCACAAAATATTGCACTTCTTTGCACCACTTTGTTCCAAGGGTGGATACTTTGGTGTAACTTGGGCAGATTAGTGCAAGCACCCAAAGTTTTTGACACAACGCTCGATTTACTAAAATAGCCAGATTGGCATAAAAAAGAACACCTCCTTAAAGCTTGTGACAACATGAAGAAATGTTTACATTTCTAAAAATTTTACACATAATACATATGAGCTACTCAGCACACATGAAAGTGTAGAATACTGTGTAGTCACAGAATTTAGTAGGAGTATGACTATGGTGCAAATCCTGTGCTAGACAGAAAGTACACACACCTACGCCGTGGTGCAAAGGTTGTGCACAACAACCCTGCCCCTTAATGTGTGTGCCTGGCCTGCCCAGACTTAACCAACGCATTCTCAGGAAGTTGGTGGCAATTAAGTTGAAACATAATTTTGATTTGCTATTTCTCTCTCCCTGCTTTACCTTGCCTCTTCTACCTTAACACTCACTCTTTACTTTTCTAATTACCTTCACACTGTCTTGTTATCGCAGCCATTTCTACCACACCTCTTTCTCAATATCCCCAATATATCTCACTCAACTTCATTTGACCATGCCTCTCGCTGTCACTTTCTGTTCCTACATATATATTTCTCACTCCTGATCCCATCTCTATATCTAAACTTTCTATATCTCACCCCTCTTCCCTTCACTGCTCACATAACCTCGATCTTTACTAAGCCTCTCTCTCCATGCCTCATCACCTTACCTCTCTTTACCTCACTCTCCTCAAACTCACTACTTACTCTCCCCTCTCCCCTCTCTATCCCATTTTCTCTTTACTTCACACCTCCCTCATTACCTCACATCTTTCTACTCTACCACTCTCTCTCTGTCACTACCTAATCTCTCCAGTGGTGGCCGGAACAGATCAGAGGTAGGAGACGGGTCCTGTAGGGTGGAAGCGGATATAACAAAATAATATAAAAAACAAAAACTTACCTTCTCGCTGCTTCCTTGCTGTGTCTCTCCTCCGAAGTTCTCCCTCACTAGGCCTCAACAAGAAGCACATCCCGGCTTCCAGTCAGCCAATCAGAAGGCTGCGTTAGCAGTGTTGTGATTGGTCTGAGTGCTGTGTTTCGGCGCTCAGGCGCTGACTGGGAGCCTGGGCATGTTCTCCATGCAGACTGTAATGCAGCCGTCATGGAGAACATGTGAAATACACCAGACTGTTTTGGCAGCCCAAGAGGGCCAGCCAAGCAGTCATTGCACACTTAGGAGGGTGCTACCACTCCCCTACTGCCCTCACCCTCTCTTATCATTTTATTTTCCCTTTGTTTCACTGCAAAAAAAGCGGTGAGGTGATGCGCCTCTGCCTTAGCAGAGGAGCTCAACCGCTCAATTTACCTCACTATTAGTTCACTACTTCACCTCTCCACCTCCCTTTTCTCTCGTTCCTCCTCTGTTCCCTTTCCTCTCTAAATATCTTACTCCTTTCTGGCTACCTCTATTTCTCTAACTTTACCCCTTTTGCTCCATCATCAACTTCTCTCTCTACATTCTTCTCTCACACAGACACATAAATATCTGTTGGCTTCCTTCTCCATTTAAAACCACCCCTCTAGCTTAACTGTCTAACTGAATTTTTTTAAATAGATTTCTCTTCATCATCATATTTTCCTCTCACAACTCTCTACCTCTGTGTAAACACAACCTCTGTTTCTCTATTTCATGTATGTCCATCAACTTCCACTTTTCACTCTATGCCACGTTTCTCTTTCTACCCTTGACTGCACTGTCTACCTTTCTTTCTTTGCCACACTATCCTTACCTGGCCCATTTTCCAATACCATTTTTCACTCTCTACCTTACATCCAAAAGTATAATAAAATATTAAATATTTTGTTTTTCCTCAAGTGTCATTATCTACCTACGCCTCTCGCTGCCCTTCCCCCTCTCTAATTCACCCCTTTTTCTGCATTACCTCTCTCTCTATCTCACTCCTTGGAGTACTGTACTCCTCTGTCTGCATTTCCTACTCCATATATTTCTCTATCTCTATCTTTCTTCCACACTCTTAAAACTGTCCTCTTTCAAACTCTCTTTATCTTTCCATCTCACTTCTCAGCTTTCTCTATTTGCTTTACTTCTCTTCCTACCTCACAAATCTTTCTTCAGCAGCATCTCCCACCCAGACCCCAAAGCCAACCTTGAACAGGATGTCAAGAACTTCACTACCTGGGTTACCGACTGCACCAATAACGTTGACCCAATCATACCCACCAAACGCAAGAGATCGACCCATACTACCAGCTGATACACCCCAGAACTGAGAACCTCAAAATGCAGCTGCAAATAACCAGGAAGGCAATGGCACACCAGCAAGAACCCCACAGACTGCGCCACCTTCAAGACATCGCTCACCAACTCCTGAAAGAGACGAATCAGAGTGCCCTAGCCTGCTGCATCGAAGCAAATCCCAACCACAGCAAGGAGTTCTCCAGCCCATCAGCACCTGGAAACATCAACACTCCTTCCCGGGAACTCTGCAACACCCTGACTGACTTCTTCTTCGACAAAATCCTCACCATCTACAAACACTTCGAACACTTCGAACCCCAACCTGCTGCCTCCGACATCCTCAGCCTCCTCGCTCCCACAGATACAAACTCGACCACTAGATCACCACCTGGGAGCATCTCTATCTACTCAGGAGCCCCCATGGACCCCTGTCCTACAATGTATTCAACCTCAAAAACAGGAACATCAGCAAATAGCTCACTGCCATCGTGAACACATCCATCAAATCGGCCACCGTCCTGGAAGAACGAACACACCACAGTCAAGCCTCTCCTCGTTAACCGCCTACTGACCCCAACGATCTCAAGAACTACCAGCCCATCTCTCTGACCCACCTTTCCCGCCAACTGACTGAATACCTGGAAATCAATGATCTTTTGGACCCATCACTATACGGATTCCACATGACCATTAGCAGCGAAACTGCCCTGATCATACCCACCAACAACTTTAGAACCTTTCTAGACCAAGGAAGAACGGCCACCCTGATCCTCCTTGACCTCTCACAGCCCTCGACACTGTCCCACCACACCTTGATCAAGAGGCTTCATCAGATCGGTATCCAAGAAGACTCTATCAAATGGATCACATCCTTCCTCACTGGAAGAACACAGAGAATCCACCTACCACCGTTCACATGGGAACCCAAAGACTTCATCTGCAACGTCCTCCAAGGCTCATCCCTCAGCCCTATGCTGTTCAATGCCTACATGACCACCCTGGTCAACGTCCTCAAAACACATGGACTGAAAATAATATCCTACACAGATAACACCCAGATCATCCTCTCTCTCTCTATCAGAAGAACCATTCACCACGAGGTACAACTTCCACATGTGCATGAACAGCATAGCGGACTGGATGCAAAACAACTGCATAAAACTCAGTAGACAAAACAGAAGTACTTATCTTCGGGAACAACACCTCCCCATGGAAGGACCCTAGTGGCCTGCTGTAATTGGACCTTCACCCACTCCTAGAGCCCACGCCTGGAACCTCAACATCATCCTGGACAGCAAATTCACTGTGTAAATCAGATCAATGGAGTCTCCTCCACCTGCATCGTATACCTTCAAATGCTCTGAAAAATCTTCAGATGGATCCCAGTCAGCACCAGACATACCATCACGCAAGCTCTCGTCACTAGATGCCTGGACTGCAGTAATGCACTCTACACAGGAATCACCACCAACCTCCTAAAGAGACTGCAAACCAGACAGAACTCAGAGGCCACACTCATCCTCCACCTTCCCAAATGGACCCGCATCACCCCACACCACAAGAGGCTCCACTGGCTCCCCATCCTTTCCTATTACCTATCCTGAAGAAGCCAGTAACTTTAGGCCTATGTCCTTACTATAATAATAATAATAATCCACATTTGTAAAGCGCACAATCACCCGTAAGGGTCTCTAGGCGCTGGGGGCCGTTGGGAAGATTAAGCAAGCTATTCCCTAGAGTCACATGGTGCTGGGCTAATCTGCCACCGGAGCCGGGGATTGAACCGTGATCCCCAGATTCCGGAGGCAGTCGCCCTGGCCGCGGCGCCACAGCTCCTGCAAAAATATTGGAGAAACTGACCCATCAGCAACTGGCCCCCTGTGTAGAAACCAATGAGCTACTGCATGATTCTCAATCTGGCTTCCGCACTGGTTACAGAACGGAATCAGCACTGATTGAATTTGCATATTCCATCCGATGGGCGGTTACCGGAGGCTCTGCAGCCATGCTGGTA
This sequence comes from Lissotriton helveticus, assembly GCF_964261635.1. Lineage (NCBI taxonomy): Eukaryota > Metazoa > Chordata > Amphibia > Caudata > Salamandridae > Lissotriton > Lissotriton helveticus. Next base: position 1,230,404,482 of record NC_136068.1, read on the forward strand.
CTCCTCGATCTGCCAGCAGAGGTTGACATGGTGTCTCACCTTATTCTGCTTGACAGACTTAAGCAAATAGGCATCCGAGGGGCAGCATTAGAATGGATTGCCTCCTACATCCATGCCCGATACCAGCAAGTCTTTCTCCACCTGTACACGTCTACGGCATAACCACTCAGATGTGGAGTGCCTCAGCTTTAGGCCCACTACTCTTCAACATCTATCTGATTCCATTGGCAGATCTCATCGCTAAGAATGGGGTCAAGGTGATAGCCTACGTGGATGAGACCCAGCTGATGTTTTCTTTCAGAGATGTTTCATCGTCAGACTTTTGCTCTTTCAGAGACTGTCTTAAAAGAATTGCCATCTGGATGAACAGTAACTTTTTAAAGCTCAACACCGATAAAACGGAGGTTCTATTTTTTAACCAAGCTTCTCCCCCCCGCCATCCTCTGGTGGCCAGTAGAACTCGGTGTTCCACCAGTGCCTAAGGATTTGGTTAAAAACCTTGGTGTCCGATGTGACAAAGACCTGTCCCTTTTTGACCCTTGTCCAGCAAGTTTTGGCAGCCTGTATGGAAAGATGAGAACTATCAGAAAATGTATTGACTTTCTGTCGGAGGAATGCTGAATAAACTTTGTGCATGCCTTGGTGACCTTGCACCTGGACTATGCCGAAGGCCTGTATCTGGGCCTACTCAGCTGTCTGATCAGAAGGCGGAAGATAGTGTAGAATGTTTCAGCGAGCATGGTCTTTAAGGTTCCTCTCCGCTACCATATCTCACCTCATCACAGACAACTCCATTGACTCCCAGTCACCAAGAGAATTAAATTCAAGACCCTTACATTTGCGTTCTCGGCGTACCAAGGCATAGGCCCTAGTTACCTGAGGAAGAGACTTATCCCTTACCAGCAGGAGAGGTCTTTGAGATCCAACCAAAAACGTTACCTCACTGTCCCTTGGGTTGCCAAACCAGGCTAGGGGTAGATCGTTTGAGGTGGGAACCACCAAACGGTGGAATGATTTGCCTCTTCACCTACGCATGCTGAACTTGGAGCTGGAGTTCAGAAAGGCATTGAAGACCTAGCTTTTCAAGCATAGGGATTAGCACCACGTTTGGTCAGCTCTGTTGGCTTCCGCCCTAGCGCCGGAACGGATCACTGACATAATATCGATGTCACAAATATCGAGATACACAAATATCGAGTGAAAAATATCGAGTGACAAAATATCGACTCCCTATCTACAAACAGGTAAGTACCAAAATATCGACTCCAAAATATCGACTTACAAAAATATAGACTGTCAAAATATCGATTTTTTTAAATGTCTTAAAATTAAGTTAAAACTAATATAGTAATACATATATTTAATATAAACTTAGAAATAATTATTTTAAAATTTTAATTTTAATAAATAATTTCTATAATTAAAAAAATTATATCACCAAAAATAATACATATATATATATATATATATATATTCACTGAAAAAACCATAGGTTATAGACCATATATAGTTAGGAATTAGCATTTAAAAAACCTTATTTTACTCACACAAAACCATTGAAATTCCATATATAGTTAGTTGCACTAACTATATATCGCGCACCTGCAATCCACTGCTGATGATGTCACATATTACATCATTCATGACATGGTCAGTGACATCACTGATGACATCACTGATGACATCTCAAATGACATCACTGATGACATCACTGATGACATCTCATTTGACATCAATGACCACATCACTGATGATATCATTCATGTGACAATACAATGCATCTCCTCACATTTTAATATAACCTCTGTTTCACCCAGTGTTAAATACAGAATATAATTTTTGAAACCATTGACACACCAATACTAGTTACTACATACGCACTCACTGATTCCTACGTCTACACACACCTTCACTCATTCACCCATACTATCATTCATACATACAATCACTCATCTTTACAACACTATCATATGCACTCATACACCTATACAGACACTCACAGTCTGCCACTCATCCATGGAGTTACTCACACACCTAGTCAGTCCTGTAAAGAATCAATGACACTTCCATTTTCTTGTCTATACAGTTAAACATAGAGCACCTTACATTTTCAAACATATACTAACACATACTTACCTTGTTATACAATCATTGATACAAGTACACATTGATCTGCACAGAGTCACACACCTCCCAGCCAGCCACACACACACTCAGTCTCCCATACAAATACTTGGACAATCAATCAGTAACCCATATAGTTAATCATATAGCTACTGATCAAAACATGCAGCAGTTTACAGAACAACAGACATAATGATGCACAAATTAAGACACTTTAGTCACTAACCCATGCACTCAGTGAGACACATTTAATCACTCACTCATGCATTCAGTCATGCACCTACTAAATCCTTTGTCCAGACACTTATACTTCCACTCATTCTTCAATATGTAAGACACATTTTAACTTTACAGAAACATACAGTCACTGGATGTTGTCATCAGTGATGTCATCAGTGATGTCATTTGAGATGTCATCAGTGATGTCATCAGTGATGTCACTGACCATGTCATGAATGATGTAATATGTGACATCATCAGCAGTGGATTGCAGGTGCGCGATATATAGTTAGTGCAACTAACTATATATGGAATTTCAATGGTTTTGTGTGAGTAAAATAAGGTTTTTTAAATGCTAATTCCTAACTATATATGGTCTATAACCTATGGTTTTTTCAGTGAATTTTCAAGGTTTTGTAAATGCTAATTCCTAACTATATATGGTCTATAACCTATGGTTTTTTCAGTGAATTTCAATGGTTTTTTAATAGCAAATATCATAAGCTGTCGAATGTCAAGTACGTGGTAAGTGAAAACATTTTCGTGTTTATGCACACTGATCTGCTTTGAATGGTGCCCCCCCCCCTCATTTCTATTAGGAGTACTCTCTCTTTGCAGATAGTGAAAGGTAGTTAACGCAGGTCTTTGCCCCCATTGTAATCCGTCGTGCCTGCTTCTCTCTCCATTTGATTCATTGTTATCCAAGTATTTACTGTTTTAGAATTAGTTCTCTTTGGTTCATTCTCTATTTACAAACAAACACAGAGTCGCAATACTCTGTTTAGTCTTTGCAGATAACGAAAAATCGTGTAAAAAAAAAGAAAAGGAATCGAGCAAAATCAGTAGGCCACTAATGGGATCTCTTTTTGACCTCGCTAAAATAGAAACATTAGGAACAACCCCTCATGACAAATACAAAACTAGTGAGATGAACTGAACTCCACACAATGATGGCTGCAAAACAGCTCTGCTCCGCCACCCACCCCGCCCAAAATAACGATAAAGAACGGCTGCCATGATTGGTTGCGGAATGACCACGACGGAGCTACGAAATGGTGCTGCTCTCATGCTAACCCCAGCTTCAGTCTGAAACATCCAGAAACACTGTAGACTACCAATTCGATCAGTTCCGGTAGCGCCCCAATGTAACCCGGTAGAGAAGAACTAGCCCTCCCCTCTTTGACTGATGGTTCTTGTTGCCTGTCCCTTCTGTTGTCATTTAACAGAACTATTTAGCCTGCTGAAAGGGGTTGTGTTCCGACCGCTGGTTGGTGGAGACATTTTGACTATATTCTGTACCTGCGTTGTCGCGTAATGCGTCATATGACGCGCCGCGTTAGCGCATCCGGAAGTCATCCGGGGCGCGCAGCGCGTAACGTAAGCATAACAAGTCATGTGACTTGTTAATAAAACTTTTCATTGGTTCATTTTACTTTTCTTATTGTAATGATGAAAGGCTTGGTCATATGACCTAAAAATTACGCTTTTCATTACTTCCGAACATTATTTTTTCTTAAATATATGTTATAATGTTCCAGGCTAATGTACTTTCCCGGAAATTTTACAACTGTCCTGCAAGTAAAATATATTCTTTTTTCGAGAAAAAGAGCGTTTCTTCGTCCCATGACGGAGCCGTTGAGCAAAAGAGGGTCGACCTGCTGTCTTAGTCGCCGATACGCCTGAATATGAGATTCTTATCGATCACTTTATGTTGCAGGAATAGAAAACACAACAGCCCTTGACCATTTATCTTTACTGCGTTCCTTCGTATTATACCTTTTACCCTTCATGTAATTGGTCTGCTTTATTTCACTTGCCTTTTAATGATTCTAAAACAGTGACTATTATTAAAAACTTTACCAATGTATATACTACTACCATGTTTTCTTTTAAAAACCTTTATTGTGAAAATTTCATTATACAAATACGAGCCTATAACCACGTGGGCCGGCCACGGAGCAAACTGTAATCGTATATGATAAATAGACATTTACACTGTAGAGGAACGTAACGGGCGGGCCATTAGGTTGCAAGAACTAAGGTGTCTAACAGTTACGGAATCGGTGGACGTACATTTTATAATTAAAATACGACAGGGCCAGTTACAATAAAATTATCTAGATATACATTTGCGGGCAAGTACCATGGGTGACGTTAATTCGAACTTTCAACAGTACAGTAATCAATAACACATCAGAACTTAATATCAATAGGGATGTCGAAATATTCAATCAATTCTCGTCCCCGCCCGCCATGTGCTTCAAAACTGCATACGTATCTCGTGATTTCAAGGTTCTGCAACCAGTACACAACAAGGAGTTACGAGTCCCATTTATTCTGGCGCCATTTTGGGCGAGGACGGGCAGGTCCAGGATATAGTCAAAATGTCTCTACCAACCATCGACTATGATGATGTTCATATGCTGTATTTATTAGAGTAACACTCAGATGTCCACATGAAATAAATTTGCCACAATCTAAACATGTCATTTTAATCTTTCCAAAGTTCTTCTAAATATTTGGGACCGTTTCCCTTGCCTCTGAAGCTCTCAGTGCCACTTCTTTGATGAATGTACTAGCAGGTCAGGGGTTCTCCTCCAAATCTCTCTTTTATGCAGCACTATAATTAATTGGTGCCACCTCTCCATATGACAATGCATGGTATAGTTACCACAACTATATTTTTTTTCGGTTCCTCTAGAGAGTTCATCGTGGCAGATGAAGCGTGTAACGTACCGGGCATTTACCTTTTTTTGCATGTACAGGAAAGGAAAAAAAAATCGAGCGTCCGAGTTCTAAGGTGTCCCAGGGCCATTTTAGTGGACCAGGCCCAAATCCAAAGAACAGGCCGCCATTTTGAGAGTCCTGTTGCAGCCGCCTGTCGCTGTAGCATCAAGAGCAGCCGAAACTCAGCTGAATGGCAACTGAAACGGTAAAGGGGCGCCCCACTACAGCAGACGAGCCAGGCCCAAATCCAAAGAACTGCTATCTCACAGGCTAATGGGGCGACCCACGCCGAGTTTCAGCATTGTAGGATGACCACACAAGTACAGCAACTTGCTAGACATCACCTCGGTGCCATCCGGATCTCGGCGCCCCACTGCAGATGAAGTGCCTCTCAACTATGAAACCACCACGGTGACATCCGGATCTTGGCGCGTTGTGCTGCCTTCGGCCTATTCGCACATCGGTCCGCTACTGACGCCATCTCACAGGCTAATGGGGCGACCCACGCCGAGTTTCAGCATTGTAGGATGACCACACCAGTACAGCAACTTGCTAGACATCACCTCGGTGCCATCCGGATCTCGGCGCCCCACTGCAGATGAAGTGCCTCTCAACTATGAAACCACCACGGTGACATCCGGATCTTGGCGCGTTGTGCTGCCTTCGGCCTATTCGCACATCGGTCCGCTACTGACGCCATCTCACAGGCTAATGGGGCGACCCACGCCGAGTTTCAGCATTGTAGGATGACCACACCAGTACAGCAACTTGCTAGACATCACCTCGGTGCCATCCGGATCTCGGCGCCCCACTGCAGATGAAGTGCCTCTCAACTATGAAACCACCACGGTGACATCCGGATCTTGGCGCGTTGTGCTGCCTTCGGCCTATTCGCACATCGGTCCGCTACTGACGCCATCTCACAGGCTAATGGGGTGACCCACGCCGAGTTTCAGCATTGTAGGATGACCACACCAACTTGCTAGACATCACCTCAGTGCCATCCGAATCTTGGCATCTCAACGCCTAGTGGTATCTTCCATACAAAAAATATTGTTACGCTGCCTTTGGCCCCATTCGCACATCAGTCCGCAACTTAGACATCACCTCGGTGCCATCCGGATCTTGGCATCTCAGCGCCTTGTGGTGTCAGTCAGAAAATATTGTTGTGCTGCCTTCGGCCTATTCGCACATCGGTCCGCTACTGACGCCATCTCACAGGCCAACGGGGCGCCCCACGCCGACTTTCAGCATTGTAGGATGGCCACACCAGTACCACAACTTGCAAGACACCACCTCGGTGCCATCCGGATCTTGGCATCTCAGCGCCTTGTGGTCTCTTCTACACCGGAAATATAGTAGAAAATATTGTTGCGCTGCCTTTGGCCCCATTCACACATCAGTCCGCTACTGACACCATCTCACAGGCCAACGGGGCGCCCCACGCCGACTTTCAACATTGTAGGATGGCCACAGAAGTGCGACAACTTACTAGACACCACCTCGGTGCCATCCGGATCTTGGCGCGTTGTGCTGCCTTCGGCCTATTCGCACATCGGTCCGCTACTGACGCAAACTCACAGGCCAACGGGGCGCCCCACGCCGACTTTCAGCATTGTAGGATGGCCACACCAGTGCGGCAACTTCCTACACACCACCTCGGTGCCATCCGGATCTTGGCGCGTAGTGAAGCTGCAGCAGCTGCAAATAAGCTTCAGACAGTGTTACAACCGCTGCTCAGAACTCTCAACTATGACACCACCTCGATGCCATCCGGATCTTGGCGCGTTGTATTGCCTTCGGCCTATTCGCACATCGGTCCGCTACTGACGCCGCCTCACGTGCCAACGTATTTTCTCCGCATTTTATACCCTATGCCGCATAACAGGTCATGTGACTTGTTTATAAAACTTTTCATTGGTTCATTTTACTTTTGGTTTCCTAATGATGGAAGGCTTGATCATATGACCTAAAAACAACACTTTTCATTGGATGAAAACTTTTTTTTCCCCCAAACGATGAAAGCCCCACCTTGTTTCTGGATGTTTCAGACTGAAGCTGGCGTCACCATGAGAGCACCACCATCTCGTAGCTCCGTCGTGGTCATTCCGCGAGCAATCATGGCAGCCGCTCCCCACCAGAAGCCTGCAGGAGTCGGGGCCCCCAAAACTTTTGATGAATTCTCAAGGCGGAGGGGACGCTTTCGAGAATGGGGTCCAAGACCTAGCAGACAAGCGTCCGATTTCCAAGGTGTCCCAGGGCCATTTCAGTGGACCAGGCCCAAAAAGGAAACAGCCTGCCGCCATTTTGAGAGTCCTGTGACAGCCGCCTATCGCTGCACCGCAAGAGTGGGCGCAACTCAGCTGAATGGCGGATTTTGACACAGTGGACCAAAAGCGGACGGAATGGCAACTGAAACGGTAAAGGGGCGCCCCACTACAACAGACGAGACTCCACCTGGAGAGGCCCGTTCACGCCGCCTCCCCCGGGGCGCCCCACGCCGTTATTCGGAGCAGCATTGTAGGATACCAAAACCAGTGCGGCAACTTACTGGACATCACCTTGGTGCCATCGTTCTGCTGCCTTGGAACTATTCGCACAACAGTTTGCTACTGATGACCCACCCCCGCGACGCCCCACGCCGTTATTTGCTGGGTGGCAACTTACTAGACATCACTTTTGTGTCATCTAGATTTCGGCGCGTTCTGCTGCCTTGGAACTATTCGCACAACAGTTTGCTACTGATCACCCACCCCCCGCGACGCCCCACGCCGGAAATCTGGACGTTGTGCTGCGTTGGGACTATTCGCACAGCCGACCGCTACTTCGTTGTTTTTCTCTAAAAATGTTTATATGTTATTACTATTTTTGTTTTCTTGTATATATTTATAAATTATTAAAGTTTTATAATCTTACTACTTTGTCGGAGTGCTATATATTTTTAATGTGACACATAATTGTAAAAACTTTGATGTACAAAGAGTCATCCCTGGAATCTTCCGCTTCACGCTCGGTCCCCTCCCCAATCACAATACAGAATGGTTTTCAGATAATAGCAACGCTTCTGCTGTGACGGATCTCATCGAGTGTGGGCCTTGATCTACTATAACTCCTTTGAAGACGGGTGATTCTTTACAGCTGTGGCCATAAACTACATCTGCAGGGCTAGCTGATAGCCTAGGACCGGCCTGGACAATCGGACACAGAGGAAAAGGAGTGTCAGAGGGTGCGGTAGTGAATAGGGCGAAAGGGAGGTGTCGGGCGGGCACAGGGTGTGATTCTCAGGGAAGAACAGCGCAGATGGGGGGAGGTTTATTACCCATGCATAAAACAGAGAGCGGGGGTGACCACTGCCTGGGGGAGATGCTTGCGAGGGTGGGGAGCCATGCTAAGGATCGACAGCGTTCACAGAGTGGATCTGGTCAAGGCATCTAAAATGGCTGCCGTGCACGACAAAAGTGTGGCATTTGAAAAAAGACAAGATGGCGCACACAATGTTTTTCAACAATTCCTGATTTCCTTCGAATCGAACGTTAACAGACGTTGGGGCATATTACCAAGGTTAAGCGATATTTATCCCTAACGATGCTTAGCAACGATTTTTTTACCGTCAGAAATTATCGCAGATAAACCTTGCTATTATCAAGGTTTATCGCAAATACGATAAAAAACGAGCGCAATGCATTAATGTCGCTGAAAACTCCGCGATATTCATGCATTACCGAGCTAATGCTCTTAGCCATGTTATCCACCTCCCATTGGATAACATGGCTAAGAACTGCTCAGGGCAGCTGTTACTTTTTGGAGATATTCGCGCTTATCTCGAATATTTCCAAAAGTTGATAATAGGAGATAGCGATGTTAGCGACTGTTTCCAGTCGCTAACATCTTGGCATGCCCACTTTGCATGTCATTAGTGATAAATATCACTCACATGCAAAGTGGGACCCAAGATGGTCGCTATCTCCTACTAGCCGTCGCTAACTGGTGTTAGCAACAGCTAGGTAATACACATATAATTTTATCTCCGCGAAGCGGAGCGCTGTTACAGATATATATCTTGTTTTTGAACGTTAATTTCTCAAAATGCACTGAAGCACATATATTGAGACATAGCAAAGGCACATCGGGCTACCAGTCCCTAATATTTTACCAAGTTTCGTGCAAATCCATTCAGCCGTTCGATTATTATTATTATTATTTTTTTTTGCCCCGCGGGGCCCTTTTAAAACCTCCACATCAAACCTAGGGGGTCAGCGAGGATCTACTATGCCCCCTTATGGTCATCAGCCGTTCGATTATTATTATTATTTTTTTTTTTGCCCCGCGGGGCCCTTTTAAAACCTCCACATCAAACCTAGGGGGTCAGCGAGGATCTACTATGCCCCCTTATGGTCATTTGCCCCTTCGCTTTGGCCTCCTCTTGTCTCTCGATCCTACCGAGAGACAAGATGGCGGCCGCTACGTACTGTTTGGAATGTTTACAGACACCGGAGAGCCAATCAGCTTCGCTTCGCAAAGCTCCGTAACGCGAAAAGTACGCGAAGCGGTGCGCTGTTACAGATATATATCTTTTTTTGAACGTTAATTTCTCAAAATCCACTGAAGCACATATATTGAGACCTAGCAAAGGCACATCGGGCTACCAGTCCCTACAATTTTGCCAAGTTTCGTGCAAATCCATTCAGCCGTTCGATTATTATTATTATTATTTTTTTTTGCCCCGCGGGGCCCTTTTAAAACCTCCACATCAAACCTAGGGGGTCAGCGAGGATCTACTATGCCCCCTTATAGTTATTTCCCCCTTTGTTTTGACCTCCTCTTGTCTCTCGATCCTACCGAGAGACAAGATGGCGGCCGCTACGGACTGTTTGGAATGTTGACAGACGCCAGAGAACCAATCAGCTTCGCTTCACAAAGCTCCGTTGCGCGAAAAGTCCGCGAACCAGAGCGCTAACCGGTCCGCTGTTACAGATATATATCTTTTTTTAAACGTTAATTTCTCAAAATCCACTGGAGCACATATATTGAGACCTACAAAAGGCACATCGGGCTACCAGTCCCTACAATTTTGCCAAGTTTCGTGCAAATCCATTCAGCCGTTCGGGCTAAAAGTGAGGCCAACCGCCCTATGGAAAACTCAATGTTAAAAACACGTTTTGGGACCCCCCTTTTTTCTCGGCCCCCACTGGACGAACCCCCCCCAAATTTTCAAGGGCTGCTCAGAAACAAAATGTGCCATTTTCCTGAAAATTTCAGCCGATTCCGTCCACAAACGCCAAAGTTATTAGACATAGAATTTTCAAAAAACCCATAGAGAAAAAATCCTAACTATATATACCTACTGGCGACCGCCAGTAGGTAATATATATATATATATATATATATATATATAAACATAATATTAAATAAACATATATAACATTTTTAGCGTAGCATAGAAAATGGTTAAAATGTATTGTAACAACTATAGTGAGTTCAACATTAGCAAAAGTGTTGGATAGCGTAGAGGTAAAATTTACTATTCCCACTCCAGTGGGTGCAACAGTAGGGAAAGCGCTGGATAGCGTAGGGGTTAAAATTACTATTCCCACTCCAGGGATGTATGACGTTACAACGCATACTTTTACAACACCTACCATTACATCAAAACTTTTACAACACAAAAACTTTTACAACTCATACATTTACAACGCAAGATTTTACAACGCATATACCTTTACAACGCATACCATTACAACGTAAGTATTGGTAAGTATATAATATTTTTTTTAATATAAATTAATTTAAAATATTATAATATAATTTAATTTTATTTAATTGTATTTAATTAATGTAATTTAAATGTAATTTTACTTTATTTTTACAAAGTACCCCTGTACCCCAAAAACCCTAAACTGACCCTGAACCCTAAAAATACCCCTTTACCCAAAAACTGAAAACTGACCCTGAACCCTACAAATACCCCTTACCCAAAAACTGAAAACTGACCCTGAACCCTAAAAATACCCCTTTACCCCAAAAACTGAAAACTGACCCTGAACCCTAAAAATACCCCTTTACCCAAAAACTGAAAACTGACCCTGAACCCTAAAAATACCCCTTTACCCCAGAAACTGAAAACTGACCCTGAACCCTAAAAATACCCCTTTACCCAAAAACTGAAAACTGACCATGAACCCTAAATATACCCCTTTACCCCAAAAACTGAAAACTGACCCTGAACCCTAAAAATACCCCTTTACCCAAAAACTGAAAACTGACCCTGAACCCTCCAAAATACCCCTTTACCCAAAGACTGAAAATAGACCCTGAACCCTAAAAACACCCCTTTACCCCAGAAACTGAAAACTGACCCTGAACCCTAAAAATACCCCTTTACCCAAAAACCCAAACATATAACATTTTAAAAATAATTATATACTTAGCAATACTTACGTTGTAATGGTATGCGTTGTAAAGGTATCTGCGTTGTAAAAACATGCTTTGTAAATGTATGCGTTGTAAAAGTTTTTGAGTTGTAAAAGTTTCATTGTAATGGTAGTGCATAGTAAAAGTTGCGTTGTAAACGTTGCATACCCACTCCAGTGGGTGCAACATTAAGGAAAGTGTTGTATAGCGTAGGGGTTAAAATTACTATTCCAACTTCAGAGAGTGCAATAATAGGGAAAGTAAATACTTCACAAATAGATATAAATAGTAATACCAATTACAAATAAATACATTATTGTACTTGTGTATAAAAAACGATGACATATTTATTTATAAATACAAAATAAAATTATTTAATTATAAAAATTGCCTACTCATACTAATTAATTACCTATTAACAATAAATTAATTTACAATTTCAAAATTAATAAATTAATTTTAATTACCAATTATATTTTAATTAATTACCTATTAAAAATTAATTAACAATTAATTCAAAATAAATACCAATAATTTAAATGACATATTTAATTAATGAGAATTACATTATTTCCCACCCTATTCCCCTATAAACCCACAACCCGCTACAGAAAATAAATGAATGAAATTAACATATTTATCAATTAATCAATTAAAATTATTTACCAATCATATTTTTATTAATTACCAATTATTATTTAATTAACAATGTATTCCAAATAATTAAGAATAAATAAATTAACATATTTAATTAATTATAATTAAATTACTTCCCACCCTATTCCCCTATAAACCCACAACCCGCTACAGAAAATAATTTAAGAAAATTAACATATTTATCAATTAATCAATTATAATTAATTACCAATTATATTTTAATTAATTACCAATTAATACATAATTAACAATTAATTATAAATAAATATCAATAAATAATTTTAAAAATGTAATTAATTTTAATTAAATTACTTCCCACCCTATTCCCCTATAAACCCACAACCCGCTACAGAAAATAAATTACTAAAATTAAAATATTTATCAATTAATCAATTATAATTAATTACCAATGATATTTTAATTAATTACCAATTAATAATTAATTAACAATTAATTCTAAATAAATATCAATAAATAAATTAACATATTTAATTAATTATAATTAAATTACTTCCCACCCTATTCCCCTATAAACCCACAACCCGCTACAGAAAATGAATTACTAAAATTAAAATATTTATCAATTAATCAATTATAATTAATTACCAATTATATTTTAATTAATTACCAATTAATAATTAATTAACAATTAATTATAAATAAATATCAATAAATAAATTAACATATTTAATTAATTATAATTAAATTACTTCCCACCCTATTCCCCTATAAACCCACAACCCGCTACAGAAAATGAATTACTAAAATTAAAATATTTATCAATTAATCAATTATAATTAATTACCAATTATATTTTAATTAATTACCAATTAATAATTAATTAACAATTAATTCTAAATAAATATCAATAAATAAATTAACATATTTAATTAATTATAATTAAATTACTTCCCACCCTATTCCCCTATAAACCCACAACCCGCTACAGACTTATATTACACAAAAAATAAAAATTAATATTAACTTACCTTAAATTCGATATTTTTGTTGGCTATATTATGTCTAGTCGATATTATGTCCATTCTATATTTTTGATTCGATATTATGTCCATTCTATTCGATATTAATTTTCTCTAGTCGATATTTTTGTTGTCTATATTATGTCTAGTCGATATTATGTCCATTCTATATTTTTTACTCGATATTCTGTCCAGTCGAAATAAAAGACTCGATATTATGACTGCCCACCCGCCGGAACACATCAGCAGAGGTAGCTGTGTGCTTTATAAAGGTGCTTCATTATTAATATTATAATTATTATTAATATTATCCACAAATGTCACTTCAAGATGATGACCCCTGCCAACAAAGCCCTGCACAATCAAGGACTGGCATTCATCAACCATTGTTTGATCTACCACAAACCCTCCAGACACCTGCACTCTGCTTCTCTCTGCGTCGCTCATACCCCCCACATCTGTCAAAGCAACAATGGAAAATGTTCCTTTTCCGATCTTGCCGTGAAGTCCTGGAACAGCCTCTTCTTCCACCTCTGGACACCACCCCACCCTCTCTTCAGGAACTCAGAAAGGGTCTCAAGACCTGGTTCTTCAACTGATTCCACCCAAGCAGATTGCACTCAGAGCCTGGATACACTTGCGGTTGAATAGCAGCACTTTACAAATCCTATTTGATTGATTGATCTCGTTCTCTACCTCCTTCTCCCTCTAGATCTCTACATAGTGCATGTTGCTATACGGTTCGCTTGATGTCTCTGTTCATCCCTTATAAAATGCCCCATCCCCATTCTCTTACTTAGCAGGGTCACCGGTGCGTGTCTAGCCAGAGATGGGTACATCTATAAAAGGAGAAGATGGACAAGACAGGGGAAGAAAAATTAGGAGACTACTATTAGGCTTTAACCAGTGGAATGTTAGAAATCCTCAGAGCAGCAATTTCATTTTCAATGTTACAGCAATAATGCCAGTAATGAAGGGGGTGATTACAAGTATTTGGCAACTAAATCTACAATTTTAGGTGCTATGTGCATTGATCCTAATTTAATATTGTGCAGTAGTCGACTTAATATCTCACAAGTCAACTTTAGGCTTGTTTTTCTTACAATGGGAGCAGTAGCGGCTGCCAGTGAAAAGTACCGGTGTGGCGGGGGCCAGCGAGGGGTAGGAAAATCAATAAAATTACTTAACTGGCAGCTGGCCGTCGTCTCGCCTCCCTCCTCTTCTCTTCCTGCTGCTGGGAGCAAGAAGCACACACAGACTCCCCTAAGCAAATCACGATGCTGCTGCCACCATGACAGCGGCGTTATGATTGGTCTGAGCACTGTGGTGCGGCACTCAGATGTGGACCATGAGCCTGTTCATGTACTCCACCAAGGCTGTACAGTACAGCCCCTGGAGAACTTTCAAAGTGAACATCATGCTTTGTTCGTCCGAAGACAGCTTGCAAAACGTCATGTGCGCCGCGGAAGGACGAATAGGTCCAAGGAGGAACCAGACCGAAAATCTCGGTCTCTTTCTCTGCCAAGCGACCCATGAAGCTTTTTACAAGGAAAAACAGATCAAGCTTGAGGGAATCCCCTCTAACAGTTACAGCGCTTAGCGAGCGCCACACATAGCCAAAACACCACCTTCACTTAAATTAAGTTTATTCTGCACTTCTCACATAGTAAATGGTCCTGAGGAAAGCCAGCTTAAAATCAACAAGGCACTGGCTGAAACATGTAGACAGCACTAGACGCTGGAGGTCATAATCAGCACTCCATCACGTCTCCTTGCCTTTTTATCTGCTAGCAGAGGCCCAGTTCATTAAAGATTAGCATGCCTCGGGTGCTGGGACCTCCTGCATAGCTTTTAATCTACACCTTCTCACCCTTTTCACCGCACACTCAGCAACATACCAGCTCCGCAGTCTCCTGGCGTTGAAGCACACCCGGGGCACACTCGGTGCCACTGTGGTGGGCCCGATGATGAAGCATGCCACCGACTAGGTCGGTGGGTGAGGGCTTTATGAGGAAAACAATGTTCTTTTCCCCACTCTATGTTGCTCCTCGACGTACCTATCAGAGTCTCTTATATCCTACTAAACTAGCTAGTCCTTATTGATATATGTACATATAATTCAGGGGATCCGGCCTAGCTTATCTAGTCCTCTCTCTCCCTTTGATCTAAAACACACTTAAGTGCCCTAACCACTCCTCCCTTCCTGGCTGTGATGACAGCGATCCCGCCCCTTAAATCTCCCTTAGTATAGAAAAATAAAATGATAATAATGTTGCGTTATTTTCATTTCACTTTTCCTTTTTTCACTGCTCAAAGAGCAGGGGGACCGCGCTCCTCCGCCTTAGTGGAGGAGTCACTTCTGAATGGGAGTAACAACCTGCTTATACACTAAAGTCCATGTTAAATATTGATGTTGCAAGTAAAATAAATGTAGATCCAAATTAAAAAATAAATGACTTTATCAATGCTTGTTCAAGCTTTCTTTGGGTGCTATTTGATTGGTTGACACTAGGCAGTTTGAGTATGAGTCTATTTTAGTGCATCTGTTTCTGAAGGTTTAGCCTATAATTCCATATTGTTTGGTATCATGAGGGCATGAATGAGTTGAAAAGGGGTAAAACAGGTAAAGTTGTCTCAAACAGGGGCTCCATGACATATTGCCCTGGGCCCCACAAATCCTTAAGATGTCTCTGGTGTGTAGGTATTTCTTTACCATCTGACTAATAATCATTATCAATGTTACAACAATAATGCCAGTAATGAAGGGGGTGATTACAAGTATTTGGCAACTAAATCTACAATTTTAAGTGCTATGTGCATTGATCCTAATGTAATATTATGCAGTAGTCGACTTAATATCTCACAAGTCAACTTTAGGCTTGTTTTTCTTACAATGGGAGCAGTAGCGGCTGCCACCGAAAAGTACCGGTGTGGCGGGGGCCAGGGAGGGGTAGGAAAATCAATATAATTACTTAAACTGGCCTGTACCTTGATAAGCCCTTACTTTCTCGAATTGCTGTCACAAGGCAAGGGTAGTTGCATTCACTTCCACCTGGGGCATCCCTTCCCTATTTAGAGGTTTCTTCCACTATGAGCAGGGTCGGACATTGAGCAATTACAGATGGGGGACTACCACAGCCCAAGTCATTATGGACATGGTTTCCTGTTCTGGATTTTTGTGTGATAGCCTATTGCATCCTGGGTGTTGTAAGCTTGTTTTACTTCCACTAAAGTAAATGAACTAACACCCGAAAACTATGATTTGTAGGTGCACAGCTCAGGACTGGAGACTGTGTCCTTAATGACCTGGAGTGGGGTGGTCGTTGTAACTACAGCCTTCACTGTTATGAATTGCTTAAATCCAAAGGTGATGTCGCCAAATCTTGCAAATGTAACGAAAATCAAAATGGTGATGCATGAAATACATCATACTACACCTGCAAATAATACAGGGAAAAAGAGTGGGAACAAGGGAAAAGAAAGGGAGTGAGAGTGAGGCAGAGGGAGGTTTCTGGAAGTAATGCACCATTTATTTTATAATGTGAACATAATGACTACAAGAGAGTTGATCTTTCACTCAAGCAATACATCCCTATAATTTTGTTTTCAAGTGTTCAGCTGCAGTCATTGATAAGCGCATCCATATAACTGTGATTGGTTCTCTCTGTGCCACTGCATTAGATGGCCTTCAGCAGAACTTGTTTAAATCTTTTTAGGGGCTACATTCAAGTGGTCCCATTCCCCTATAATAAATGTAAGTGTAGTAATAGTGGTAATCACCATGTAGTGCAGTTCGCAAGTCATATTGTAAGGGATCTTGACATGCATGCCTTATTCAAAATATAAACATTATATGTATGTCATAAATACAAAAAACATTAAATATTTACTTTCGAATATACACACGACATATCTCCAACCACAATTATTCAATCATGTTGAGAGCAGATTAATACAAATCAGCAACAAAATAGATGGATAACAGGAATGAGATGGCATGGATCATTCATAGAATCGCTTTAGAGTCAGTGTTGATGTTTCAGCACGCGCAGAACTACGGACTGCCTTTTTCAGGATAGAAATGGTGAGATTTATTTTAAGTAACATTTCCACTGCAGCATTACATTAGACCGGCCATACTTCAAATCTTAACAACGAACCTTTTGACAGCCATCACTTTCAAAGAATAAGCATCCCTATGTCTAACATGGAGGATTTCATTGCATACAAAAGAGCAAGTCTTTGTCCAGGAAAAATGCACAGCCCTTGTCTCTAGAGAACGCACCATGTATTGTTTTCCATGTATGTGAATAAGGAAAACACAGGTACCTGTGAAAGTGATAACCATCAGGTTTAATTGACTAAGGTTTAAAACAGCTTCTATTACGTTACACGGACCATAACGTACATGGATAAAAATGTGGACCATACTCTTTCATTATGCTGTAAAAGAGAAGAACACTTTTACTGTTTCCAAAATTCCTATGAGTGAGAGAGCTGAAATGCCTTTATAATTGTGCAATCAGCTTATATGGACACGTTTCTTGAGATCTGTAGACCCATTGCTTGTAATGACTGTTGTGGGGAAGAGTGAGTAAGAGAAAATATAACGCAAATAATCTGTTGCTCACCCATAATCATGGCAATTAAAGTCTAAATCATGAAGCGAATATATCACATATAAGGAGTCACATTTCTACTTATGGGATAGAATCTGGGGAAGGGAGTGAGCAAGCGGTACATTTTGCTATCTGATGAAATGTTAAAAATCCAGGTGAATATTGTTTTTAAAACTTGTTTGAGGCAACTTAAAACGTTAAGATCTTTTGTTGCCAGTTACCGATACAGCTTACCACCTAACTAATATAAATGCATGGAATCAGCCAAAGCTAGAATATGGCAATGACATCCATTTAGATGTCCAAGATGCCCTTCTTCACCAACCTCAGTTAGTACAAAATGCAGTTTTTTGCTGGTTATTAATGCTTCTAGAAAATCTCACAATTCTTCCATTCCACATTAGCTTCACTGGCAACCGGTGAATAATAGGATCTTCATTAGAGTCATGAAAATTGGTCATAGGGCAATATATCAACATTCTTCAGATAGTTTAGCTAAGAAATTCAGCATGTGTGTCCCAACGAGAGAATTATGTTCTGCCCAAACTTTTCAGCTTATAGTTCCAAGAGCTTGCACTTGTAAATTCAGAGGCATATCCTTTTTGATTGTTCGGCCAAGCCATGGAGCTCTCTCCCTCAAGTCATTTGTTCTAAAAAGAATGTACATAAATTCAAGGCAGTCTTGAAAATGTATGTATTTTGAATGTACTCTTCATCGAACAGCGACTTCTGGTTTTAAGTGCCATAATATCTTGGTGAACGTGTGCTTTATAAGTGCATACCATAAACTACAGGTTAGATTAAATAGTGGGAAATGGCCCAGGAAAGCGTTGCCTTGTACCTGTAAAAGATCCATGTCTTGAAGATTCGTCGTGTCTGGAGCATTTTCTAGTAGAATTGCTGACATAGCAGTCACATTTGTTTTCACCATATCCAGTTCACTGTAGAGTTTGCCAATCTATGTATTGGAAAAAAGAAACACTGTCAAAGAATTCCCATTCGAGGAAGCATTTACAAAAATTAGAATCATCCACTTTAAAGCAGTTTATGAGTTTACTTTATGTTTTCTAATTCTCATATTGAAGACATTTATTTTAAACATGTGGCTACTGCTACTTGTAGAAGAAACCATGGCTATAGCTCACTATCAACTCTTATAGATAAATATCCACTGTAAGAACAGATTTATATAATGTTAGTATAGAAAATTGGGTTTTTGTTTGGGGGGACGACTCTTTTCAAGCAACAAACACAATCCCTGTCAGGGTAAATCACAAAAGTCACTAAATTGCCTGGGGCTTAACCCTCTGGTAGTTTGGCACACAATCAGTCAGCTTAACTTAGAAGAACTGTGTTAAGTTTTTATGCACCACCCAAACAATACTAAAGTGAAAACATAAAACAGGAAAAACTCCTACACCAATCTAGGGAAATAAAGAACATTTAAATAAATCAAATGACCCCAAAACTAATTAAATTCAATCAATAGAATCAGAGTTATGAATTTTCAAAGATTTAAGTTAAAAATAGCATCTAAAAGATTAGTGCGCCAACCACCGGTATCTAGTCGCGAAAGACCAGGACAAAGTCAAAAGTTAAGGCTGACCACGAGGTGGATTGCACCTGGTCTCGGCTTACTTTCAGACTTAGATATTTTTTTGAAGAAAAGTTCCTGAGAAGGTAGAGTTCAGCGAGACAAGGTAGCTGACGGGCATCCAAGGAGGAGGCATTATCATCGGGGAGTTGCTGGACATAGTCACTGTATAGTATTCTACATTCGGAATTGAATCGGAAATCTTCAGCTGCAGGCTGTAGCTAATGAGTGTTCCACAAGGCGGGATACACTTTCTGTGGGGTTCAAGATTTGTTGCTGCTGAAAAGAATGTAGCGGAAGCTGCACGAATCTAGGCAGACCGGCGATGCACGGGTCGGTGAGCAGGTAGGTCCCAGTTTACTCACAGCTCCCAACCCACTTTTTGGTTGAAATTTTTCTACGTACTAAGTTTCAGATTATTGAAGGAGGAACATCTTTAGCATGACTTCCATGGTTCTGGGCCTAGTTGGGCACAAGGAATAGGGTTAGGACTCACCCCAGGCAGAGGCCAGGTGCAGGATTCAAGGTTTCTTGGGCTTGTTATGTTCCGTAGCTCACACAAGAAGCCAGCCAACTAGCCCTTGGATTCACTGTGTTACTAGCAATTGGGATTATGCAGCAAGGCAGGCCTTGAGCAGCATGGAAGTCCACTGAGGTACAAACTAGGTCTCAAGCAGCATGCCAGTCCTGTGAAGCACAAGGCAGTTCATCTGGGGGTCCTACGCAGGTCTGGGAATGTACTGAAGAGTTAGTCTGGAGGTCCAATATTTATACCTATGCCATCCCTTCAAGTGGAAAAAACTTCTAAGCTATCCCTGATATGGTTCCAGAAAAATAAGTCCCACCCATGACCAGGCTCCAAGTGATCTAGGGTGCTAAAAGGCTGGTGTGAACATATTTTGTGGGTGTGCTGGAGGAAGGTTTTTCAAATGTAAGTGGGGCAGGAATTAGCCCTGCCCCACCCATCCTAGCCAAAATGGCCCAACCTATGGGATAGTCCCCCTTTGTCTTACTATCTGGGAGGAATAAACACAGGCCAGCTATTCAAAGTCATATGACCCAGGATACAAGCTGCAGGCACCAAATGGTTAGGACAAGAAAATTACATCTTTCTAAAAGTAGCATTTCCAGAATTGTGACTTTACCATTAAAGAGGAATTTAAATGACAATTCTTTTGAGAACAAATACAACATTTTATCCTATTTCCAAACAAAAGTTAGCACTTAATAATTGTAATAATGTAATAATGTAACCCAATGTTATCCTATGAGAGGTAGGCATCACAACAGTAAAAAACTAATTTGGACGTTTTTCAGTATCAGGACATGTAAACCCCTAAAAAACACGGCCTTCCTTTAAATACAACGCACCCTGCCATATTGGCTGTTTAGGGCCTATCATAGGGGTGAAGTGAAGTGTATGTATTAAAAAGGGAGTTTTTTTCTGGCAAAAGATGTATTTGGCTAGTTAGAATTGGGAGTTTAAAACTGCACACACAGGATGCAATGGCAGGCCTAAGATGTTTAAAGTGATACTCAAGTTGGTGCCACATTAAGTGCTGCAGGCCCACTAGTAGCATTTAATTTAATTTACAGGTCCTGGGTACATGTGGTACAATTTTACTAGGAACCTATATGTAAATTAAATGTGGCAATTGTTTGGAAGGTGGGCAGGTCTAACCATTAGTAAGGCAGTTATTCATCACTTGGAACCCTCAAGTCCAATTGCATGTGATCAGCAACCTATTACACCAAGTCATCGTTTTTATTAACTTCTCATACACATTTGTAACCCCACTGTTCCCCATCTCTTTCCTTGAGCCACCACAAAAGTAGTGTAGGATATATGAAACCCAAGGTTTAGCCAATACAGGACAATCATTAGGATTTTGCTTGTTGCTGGTGTTGCCAATGGTCACCACTCCTGCAAGTGTAGACATCTTCCATTCTTCCTTTAATCTATCTTTATGCACTCATTTAATGTGTTTGATCAGCTTCAATAATGTGTTTGAGAAGTTAGCGCCAGACCTTTGAAACTGACTTTCATTTGTACGAGTGATGGGTATTTGCTAACCAAGCGCAAGAACAAATATTACTACAGATCTAGTATGAAAGTATGTACATAATGTGTAGTTGGATCTGTCCACACATGTATCAGTTAGGCCATAGCAATGGAACATTTGTTTGTTATATCTATGTATTAATGTTCCTGAAAATGAATGTCTCAGAAAGTTATATGTCCGAGCCCTTCAAATGCAGAAAAGGCAAGGTTACAGTAATCGTGACATGAATGTACTTCTTTGTAATACAGCATGAATGACACACTTGTTTCAGTTAATTCACTGCACCAGTTATTTGGAAACCAGGAGCTGTATTTCCCTTAGTGAAGCTTTCCGAGGTGTCATGTACTGTCCGAGAGTACTGTTTATTAAAGTGTTCAGAACTTTCATATAATAATGCAGCAGGCTCTGGTTCTGACTTCCTGTTATCTAACTTAAAGTAGTTAAATGTTTGCTTACAAAAGTTGATTCTAACATATTTTCTTAACTTATGTGCTCCTGAGACTTTAGGAAATAGTTCTTTCCTTTGTGCTCCCACTGTTAATTTGGGCCCAAGGATACAAACTTACCTTCCTTGGGGATGGGGAGTGAGATTGTATTTTGCAACAGTTTGCATGTAGTTTGGTGCCTGCAGCGCACAGCCTTGCGAACTGTACGCAGTTCTTGAAACGTATTATTGAATCCCTAGAAGCCAATTTATAGTGTTTTTTTTACACTAGTGTCTTGAGTTGATGCCTTTTGGTGTTCAGACAGCACTTTATGGTTTGTTTTGTAAAAAGGTGGTTTCTGGGTTTACCATTGAGACTGCATGAATTCTATTCAATGGTAGGAATTCAGTGGGGAAACTATCTCGAGAGAGTCAACGTTGGTGCATCAGACTCTTATCTACATTGGTGCCCGGTGGTGTGAAGTTATGTTCTGAACCAAACAGGACATCCAAGGTGCTGACCTTGGTCACTTGAAGAGTGTCTTTGGTTAGAATCTATGACCCAAGTGAAGGACAGTGCTTTGACTCTTGCTGTAAGCATGTTGAACACCTCTAGAATGTATTTGCTCAAGCATATTCTGCTTTCAGAGACTGAGTAATGGAGGTGTTTCAGTCATTTCTAGCAGCTCCTCTGAGTTTCTGTTCCATCTCCCAATTAAAGATGAATTTAGTTATCTCCTGCATATTTTGGTGTATGGTGGGGCTCAAAGATCCTCCTTCTTTTAAACAAACTTATAAATCTACACCACAGCTCACCTACCAAGCATGTGTGTAGTTTTACAGCTGGTAGGCATTCACATAGATTCAACTACCACTGATTTTCAGGCATGTCTCTGGAAAACGTTTGTAAAATTATTTTGTATGTGAGAATATACATGCAGATATTTTGACATATAAAAACAAGCAAGTAATTTTTTCCTCCCCTAAGTAAGTATTTTGCCTCTTGGAGAAATCTCTTCCCTAACAACCCCGGAATTTCTGGAGAGTTCCCTCCAGATCCCGCTCTCCAAAGGGAATTCATTTTGCCCTTGAAAGCAGTAAAGTATGAACATTTCCAAAGCAAGAAAGGGTCAGGAAAAGCTTTCTGACAACCCACAACCAAGTAAGTTTGTGGCATACACAAAGTTCCAAAGAATTCCCATCCCAGAAGGTCGACTCCTAAACTGCATGAAAAGGTTTACTAAGACATAAACGTCAATGTGAGCAAGCCCTTTCAGGAGGGCATAACGTGATTTTGTGAACTACAAAGATGGGTTTGTAATTGCACTTGAACTTACATGTGCACATATCTTTCTGAATCAGGCCCATGTAGTCTAGCTAATGGGTACGTGGATACATGTAAAAAAGGACTAAGGACAGGAAGGGTAACTAAATTGAGGGACTTACTAGCTCTGCCTAAGTGTTAGAATAGGAGTGGGTTATTTGGCTTATTGGAAAGGATTGTACTGGTTCCAGGGTTATCCATTAATTCCAGCCCATTCACAGATGTGCTCATTTAGGATCTGGTTGTCAACTAAGTCTTAGATGGGTGACACCTCTAGTCGCATTGAGGCTGCTAGATGGGGTCCTAGAAGACTACTGTTTTCATCCTGGGCCCAGGAGCGGAGTTCGGGCAGCCCTGCTGAGCCGGTAAATCACGTTGGATGCCGGAAAGAACATCATGACTGCAAGATGGTGGCTGGTGTACTCAAGGTGTGGGGCTGGAGCTACTAAGGACCTGTGAGGGCACGGGCGGTCCCTGGCACGGGGCAAGGGCGGACCGTGACCCCCCCTGCCGGTACTGGGAGCTGTCGGTGCTTGTCTAATGGAAGCATTGGGCGAGAGCACCATTGCTGCAGCTAACGCAAGCCCGGTCGCTGTATGCAAAACAGGAGACGCAGCCGCGGCAGAGCTGCCGGTCCTGGTCGGGAGCTCAGGAATGTTTACAACTGGGAACGGAGGTGAGCGGTTGATGTTCCGCCGCAGCTATGCAATAATGGTCTTGTGGTTGCCAGCGAGCATTGTTTGGGCGGCCTGACCCTAAGATGGCGACCATTTGTGAGGTACGAGGAGTGCCTCACCTTCCCCCATTGGGCTGCGCAATGGAGTCTTGTAGCTTGGACAAGTATTTCTGATGCGGTGCCTGTTGATTATTAGGGATTGAACTGTTGCTGGCCCAATTCTCGCTAGCACCACTTTTTCTCATGGGCGCTGAGCCTGTCCCTAAGATGACGCCTGTGTTTTAATGACTTGGCGTGTTTTACAAATGATATGATTGTCCATAACTGTTTCGCGGCTGTCCCCTGGCCATTTCAGATGCGTTGACTGCTGATGGGGAGGTGCGCTTCATTGGAATGACTTTCTCCTCCACGACGATCTTTGTGGGATGGGTGCCTGTCCCTAAGATGGCGCCCATGACTCTGTTCTTGGCGCTTGCAATGAGGGCTGTGGCCATCTGGTGGTATTGATATTGGGCGATTCACTTCCCTGTTGCTCCAGGCTGGGGGACTCTTTCATCTACACTGCCAGTTTCCTGGTAGACTAGCCTGCAAAGTTTTTGTCATATCCCTGAAATGGGGGCCAGAGTCTGCGTGCTCCTAGCGCTGAGTGGGCTTCGACCAGCTGGGGAGAGATGAGTACCGGATAGCTGGAGGTTGCGGCAGGCGGCATTCCCCAATACCACCTGAGACTGGTGTGGCTGATGGAACTTTGACTATGCCCTCTGGCAGAAACCTTATATGTTTCATTGATCGCGGTGCCCGAGCAACATGGCCGATGCCCGGTGGAGCTGTTTTGGCATTTGTAGAGGAGATTGACTTTGGTTTCACCTCCTTAGCCATCACCTACCCAGCCGGATATTGGACATTGGTATTCCTCGTCTCTCCGCTGTGTTTCCTTTCCCTCCCCTGCCTTCTACCTGCGGTAGCCTGCAGATTACTCCCCTTTCCAGCCGTACATAACCTTGTTTGTTTTTCTCCTACCCCCCCTGTCGCGAACCCTCACCCCCCAACCTCATTTATGCTCCAGATAACTTGTGTATGTTTTTTATTTTATGATATGATAACGAATGTAACTTTGCTCAACTTGTTCTTATGTAAAGCTCTCAGATACCTCTGGGAGCAGCCAGCGCTATATAAAACAAACAAATAAATAAATAAATAAAATGGTCTCCATCAGAAAGTCAGGGTGGATTTCTGTCAATATCAACTCTGTTACACTCACTGGCCCTAAACTTGACTGGATGTCATAAAGGATGTTATGGATATCAAACTACTCCTTGAGTTGTACAGTTTCCTCCTCTTCAGGATCTTGCTTGACACAGTGGGTTTATTTTGGAGGATAACAATTAGTATTTTTACTACTGATCTTACAATAGCATATTCTGTGAGATCTGGAAATGTGCCATCGAATAAAAACCACTAGCCATCAAGAACATTATTGGGTAGGAGTGTTGATGAAATCTTTGAATCCAGAAACTGGTTCTACTTGCTTTGTTGATGCTTTCATCATCCTGACTATGCCTCATCTTGTGATGGGACAATCACTTTAAAGATAGGGAAGGTGTTACTCCGTTCCAATCATTTGGAATTGCAAGGTTTTGTGAATTCTCTATTTTGTTCACAGTGTTTCACCGTTTGATAACGTTTGACATGAAACATGTAGGTTTGTATTGTGTTGTTCTGATTAAGCAGGAGAAGACGAAATTCTGATTGAGCAGAATAGACTATGTGCTTTTGGAATATTTTATATCCTAAAAGATCTGGACAAATTGTGCAGTAAACATATTACTCCATTAATCGCATGTAGTAACATTTTTTACTTAATTGACTGGATTGTGACAGATTCTGGAGATTGATCAAGTGCAATCTGTCTGCGTCAGTCATAGATTTCTGTCATACTTTTCCTAATGTTATTCCCTCTTGACTTGTAGTAGCTAAGGACAACATAATTTACCTGACCCATAGGAATTGTGAGCTATGCAGAAGCACTGCAGATCTGTTTTCGTTTTGCTGAGTTATTTTACTGTTTAAAACAGCTGAAAACTTTGGAGGAAACTGCAAGGAAGATGGAGAATTACTGGTTGAATCTAACATGCAAGAGTCAACAGATTCAATGGTATTGTTAATTCCGGTGGTGCATTTAAACTGATGTTGGTCTGTAGAACTAAGGGTACTAATAACGAGGAATGAGTTTGGAGGTTTATCTAGGAATGTGGTGTTTTTTACTGGTTGGTGGTAGATAACTGTTAAGGTTAGTGAGCCATACAGGCAGGAAAGAGAAGGAAGCCAAAACTGTACAAACGGTGGGGCACATAAACAATACAATCTAGCCAGTGAGTGATTTGGCTGTGCTTTTCTGGCTTGGCTATGCTTTTCTGGTTCTGCTCCATATTATTCATAGAAACAGGGCCAGCTTAACAATTTTTGGATGGGTACACTGTCACGAATGTGATGGATATCTCATTCTGCTTATTAGAACTGCATTAGGATATAATCCATTTGTAATAAGGCAGACAGGATATCCATCACATTTGTGAAGGAGTACTCATCTGCCATACTCTAAATCAGGTACATAAATCAGGTACATAGCCCCCCGAATTGAAACATTGTTCTAACTGCCTTAAAAACCTTAACGCTAATTGTCTTTATTTGAAGTTAAGGAAGGAACTATGAACAGTGTTTCTCTCTAGGCCTCAAACATCCATCATGACATTCTAAGGTTAAATTTATTCATGAGCTGCAGAAATGTAATATAGTTCAACAGTTCGATGAGTATTCAGACTATGTTAACCTTGAAACATGCTTGTTATTTTCACACAGTCAAAAAATATCACACCCTGACATAGAAATCACTCTGCTTTGGTGATAAGTTAAACATGCCAAAAATCACACCACACTTTGCTATTTCTTAGGGTTGAGCCAGTGAGTGCATGCCCTAGCACATACGTCTTGCTTGTAAGGCACTGTTGTATAGGAAAAGGGCTTGGAACCCACCCACTGCTGCAGCCTCCTTAATTGGTCACTGTAGATATAACATAATGTCTTGTCACTTCAGTGGAGCAGGGACCAAGTGCATATTAATTCAAGGTAATTCTGTGCCCATCTGCTGCTCTCGAAGGGATTGAGATACTATTTCTCACCTATTCCCACTTCCCGCTGCTCGCTTTTTTCTTGTATCATATAGCCATGACCATAACTGGACCCGAAGGCATTGAAGTGCTTTACAAGTGCACCAGTTACATTACACATTAATTTAATGAATTCTACTTTAAGCGATTTGCACAGGATCACTGTACATTGGGCCATTGCCGAGACTCTAACCTGGTTCTCCAGTTCTGAAGCTCTGGTCATTGCACCGCGTCCTTCTTCCCCCTTTCACCCACTCTTACTTCATCAGACTACTTTTCTGCTTTCTGACACTCAAACGCTCACCTAGATGGCCAGCAAAGGGCAGGGTGGGCTCTGCTGTAAACTCGCTCACCTTCTTGCTCCCAATAAGCACCAGTTACCACAAGTTCACATTAATTGCATTATTTGTTTGTGATTTGTCTAGGAGCACCACGTACACTACAGAAGTTAACATCAGATAAGCTGACAAAGAGGCTCTTCCCCCCAACCCAATACTTCTACATTTGGCGTCTTTTCTACTTTCGGATGCTCCCGCACCTGCCTAGATGGCATACAAAAGGCGGGGAGCACTCTGCTATTAACACCACCCCCTTTTTGTAATTATTTTGGCCACCATGAGTGTGGAAGGGTATGCTCAGACATGAGTCCCTTGCTCATTGCACCATCAGGATTCAAGCAAGCCGGGCCGAAGACGGCTGTAATGCCAGAAACCGGTCCCCGGAAGCTTGTTTCCTTTCCAGTGAAGAATTGGCTTGGTAGTTTGGTCTGCCCTGTTCCCATGATGCACTGGGCCAGGGACAGACTAATTTGCATATAGCCAGGTTCTGAACTGGGATGGTGCAGTGAGCTAAAAAACGGTGATGGATCAAGCCCTGATCTGTTGACTGGGTAGGAGTGTTCTGATTAACTCAGATACTCTGTCCATCACCACCCCCTTTTTGTAATTATTTTGGCCACCATGAGTGTGGAAGGGTATGCTCAGACATGAGTCCCTTGCTCATTGCACCATCAGGATTCAAGCAAGCCGGGCCGAAGACGGCTGTAATGCCAGAAACCGGTCCCCGGAAGCTTGTTTCCTTTCCAGTGAAGAATTGGCTTGGTAGTTTGGTCTGCCCTGTTCCCATGATGCACTGGGCCAGGGACAGACTAATTTGCATATAGCCAGGTTCTGAACTGGGATGGTGCAGTGAGCTAAAAAACGGTGATGGATCAAGCCCTGATCTGTTGACTGGGTAGGAGTGTTCTGATTAACTCAGATACTCTGTCCATCACCATCCCCTTTTTGTAATTATTTTGGCCACCATGAGTGTGGAAGGGTATGCTCAGACATGAGTCCCTTGCTCATTGCACCATCAGGATTCAAGCAAGCCGGGCCGAAGACGGCTGTAATGCCAGAAACCGGTCCCCGGAAGCTTGTTTCCTTTCCAGTGAAGAATTGGCTTGGTAGTTTGGTCTGCCCTGTTCCCATGATGCACTGGGCCAGGGACAGACTAATTTGCATATAGCCAGGTTCTGAACTGGGATGGTGCAGTGAGCTAAAAAACGGTGATGGATCAAGCCCTGATCTGTTGACTGGGTAGGAGTGTTCTGATTAACTCAGATACTCTGTCCATCACCACCCCCTTTTTGTAATTATTTTGGCCACCATGAGTGTGGAAGGGTATGCTCAGACATGAGTCCCTTGCTCATTGCACCATCAGGATTTAAGCAAGCCGGGCCGAAGACGGCTGTAATGCCAGAAACCGGTCCCCGGAAGCTTGTTTCCTTTCCAGTGAAGAATTGGCTTGGTAGTTTGGTCTGCCCTGTTCCCATGATGCACTGGGCCAGGGACAGACTAATTTGCATATAGCCAGGTTCTGAACTGGGATGGTGCAGTGAGCTAAAAAACGGTGATGGATCAAGCCCTGATCTGTTGACTGGGTAGGAGTGTTCTGATTAACTCAGATACTCTGTCCATCACCACCCCCTTTTTGTAATTACCTTCTTTGTTAAGGGCTGATGCTCTGTTTTGCTTGGTGTAAAAAGACCTCTGCTCAGATTTGAACAGGTGATTGAGGTGTTTCATGTGTGTAAACAGACGCTTTGGGACGCAATATATGCGGGTTGCTTTGAAATCTGAACAGTAAGTTAAGAGTTTCAGTCACAATCTGTGAGACAGAGCAGGATCTGTTCTTCGACATCATGGAGTGGTACATTTTCACAAGTTTAATTCTTGCTCTGTGTGCATTTCACTAGATATTCGTTATGTTTTTTCCTACTCCTAGATCACTTGTGTTTATGCTGCTCAACATATTTTTCTAGAATATTAAAACTTTTTAGTTGTTCTGTTTATAATATTTTAATTGAGTTGTTTATTTCTTGCATCAAAACATGTCTTCTTGTCCTTCACGTTTTCAACTTGATAGTGAATTACTCTTTTCCTTGCTGTACTGCAATTAGTAAACGTATCACTGCCCCCCCTATCAGCTCTTACAAGTGGTCTCTCTCCCACCTTTAATTGATAGTCACTCTTAAACACATCCAGTGGACCTAACTCCTATTTAGGGGTGGGTGGAGCTTGCGGAGTTGCACTACGCAGAATTCAGCGGAATTGCATAAAACTCAGTGGAATTCCAGGGAGTTCCGCTCAACCCTACATAATACTATGTAGCTCCTTTGATGAGATTTTCGCCCATGAGAAGCACAACCAACTCAACTGCTCACACAGCCACCGATATTGGGACGCATAAAGCTTAGAAATTTTACTCACCCACACTTGCCTCCCCGAATGTGTAGGTCTTGTCGGAACCCGTTCGCCTGCAAGCGATCATGGTAGCGTTGTGCAGCCCTGAAAGAAAGACTGCACCAGTGGTTGCATGCATGCCGGGTACACAGCCTCCTGGTTAGGGGTCATAGCTCCAAAACGAAAAGTGCCGTCTTGTCCCATAGTGAGCTCCCATGGTCCCACCTGCTGACAAGGCTGGTTTCCATGGAGCACCTCAAGGGGGAGCAGCGACCACACACGCACAGATACCTACACTGGACTCTGATCTGCTGGAAGCTCTGACCCATGGTGCCGTTGTCAATAACCAAGAAGAAGAAATTTAAACATCCCAACTAGAAGAGAGATGCCAGCAATGGAACCAAACAACACAGTCGATGCACCATACCAGCACCGTAGACATGGAAGTCAGGCTGCACCAAGGGGTCAACAAAGAAGGAGAAAACAGGTGAAGACAGACCATTGATGCCTATAGAAGACAGACTAACTTAGGCTCGGGACTACCGTATGTATACATTCTGTGCATGTTTGCATGATTTCTCTCACTAAATTTAAGCCATTGTCACAGCCATGTTTTCTTGTGCCTATCATACACCGGACAGGAAAACATAAAATCAATTTCTGACTCATCACAATGAAGGCAATTAAAACAGTTACCAGTCTAATAAAGAGACTGCCACATGACTGAATAAATGTACCTAACGAGAATATTTACAAACAGATATATTATGAAGTGCTTTTGCCATTGAGCATTTTACATTAATTAATAATGTTAAAACAGAGGCACACATTTTAAGCATCAAGAAAAACTCAGTGGAGGAATGGATTAATGCGGACTAAGATGGCCACGCTCTGCTGAATCTACAGTCCGGTCTTGTCTAAATGGCTGTGTTCGACTCACTCAGGT
Source organism: Lissotriton helveticus (assembly GCF_964261635.1). Classification (NCBI taxonomy): domain Eukaryota; kingdom Metazoa; phylum Chordata; class Amphibia; order Caudata; family Salamandridae; genus Lissotriton; species Lissotriton helveticus. Next base: position 1,230,435,136 of record NC_136068.1, read on the forward strand.
GGCGGTACATGATGGGAGTTTACAGGACGAAGGCTATGTCAGACTTACTGCTGAGGGAGACTGCAGGAAAGACGGCCTTCCTAGTAGAGCCTCCGTGTTCAGTCATGTATATGTAATTTTAAAACAAAATACAGCAAATCATTAATTATCTCTTCAGACCATGACCCTACCAAGTTTCAGTTACCAATCAGTGGGCCAGCACTGGTAAACTCCACTACACTACATGGGAGGCAGAGTTTTTTTCCTCAAACTCCACGTTCCAAGCGAAGCACGTAGTAAAAAAGACTTTTCAAGCTCCGCCCAGCTGAGTGGAGGTCACCGCCTACCACTACTACTATTCCCTCCACTTCAGAACATCGCCTAGTTCTTGTGTTGGGTACAGTTAATCTTGGAACCTTTGCCTCACAGCAAGCATTCAATGCTGGGCGCCGGCCCGAGACTACCTCCGCTTGTTGTTGATGACAATCAGAGGTCCGCTATATGCCTCTATCTTTCGTACCGCCCTGTTCTTGCGATATCCACACCCGACAAATTTGTGGGTCTGGACTCTGCATTTCAAGCCTCCCGCTTTCAGATCTACATACAGTCCAACCATCTCCTCTGATCCTGCTGCATTCCTCTGTTTCACCTGCTGTTCAAATCCTCCACCTGGCATAAACAAGCACTCTTTCTGAGGAATCACACATTTTCTGCCCGATAATACTGTGTAAACATGACAGTTTTGTTCATGCTGTGCAATATGAGCATTGTGGACTTTGGCAATAATTTGTAGCCAAGAGGATAGCATCATGGATACTGTGCAGCACTGCTAAACATAATAATAAAAAGGTACTATTGTGCATCTAGTGCTAATGCACTTTAAAAAAAGGTGCACTGGCTGGGTCATAATGATTTTTTTAAATGAGTTCTAGAAACACTGCAAAGCATCCATGATTCTGTAGAGCAGGGCTACAAAACATTGCCAAAGCTAATAGCTCTCATAGGCAAGTAATATTGGCTTTGCCAATGCTTTTTAAATTTGCTGCAATGTTGTGTCCCAAAAAGTGCTACTAAGGAAATTCGATAAAAACACTGTTGCAATCAAATCAACAAGCAATAAACGTAGATAGTAACAATGGTTGTGTTTCATAAATATAGTATTGTTTCCCACGGTAGACATATCAATTGCTTTGATTTTGTGTGTTGTATTTCTTCAAATGATTCTACATACTTCTAACGAGAAGATTAACTTTGTAGGTCAATGTATAAAAAATGAAGCAAGGAGGCAAAGCTTCAAATCCCAGTTTTCCAACCTAATCAAACTTTCATGAAATTGAGCAATCTAGTTTATGTCTTTATGCCCTATTTGCATACCTTATCTGCCAGCATTTGAAACATCAAGGGGTCTATTAACAGACGTGTCACACAGTGAAGCACAGCAAGTCACCGTATTCCAGGCACTGCAGCGTATTCCTGCCTTTTCCCTTGTGTAGGTGCCCTTTAGGCAGCCTAGCGCCAACGCATGCACTCTTGAACTATGAAGCAAGTGCACCTATGTTGTATGCAGGATTGTTTTTGTGCGTATAGGGGCATCTTGCACAAAAACAATCCTGAGAGGCATATTCATCTTTCTATATGCATAGAAAGAGAAATAAACAAGGAGTAATAAAGACATTTCTCCTTGTTACGCCTCTCCTTAGAAGGCGTATCTTTTCGGTGCAGGCCTTCCCAGGGCACAGATTGGTGATGCGTTGCCTTACTTCGATGAGTGGTCTTGCGTCGCAACATAAATCACACATAAGGTGCGCGTCGTTCTTGCACCACGTTGCGTGGTGCAAGAGCAATACAAACCAGCTCCTAAATAGGCCCCAAAAGTAGGTTTAGCCTTAGAAATATCAGAGTTCTCTGCATGTATCCTACTTGTTTCCTAAATGATGCTGAAGAGAGGTTAAGTTATTTTGCACTCAATATTTGCTCCTACTGAAAGAAATAAATATTATGAAGATATCAATATACATTTAGACAATATTTTTATGTACCTGTTCGGGAGCCAGCAATACTGTAGATGATGCAGGAGGACGGTCTACTGGACATGTTTTCGACTGATTACAGGACAGAGGTTGCTTGGCGTTCTGCGGTGAACTCTATGGACATAATGTTAAAGTTAAGTAACTTTATAATAAACTTTTAGAGTTAACTTTCCTTGACAATTTTGTAATGTTTCAACCAATGAATATTTTAGAAATAACAAAAGACCTTCCTCCTCAGTAATATTCACACACCAAGAGGCTTGTTCTCAAGAAATGAAGACATATAGGCAGATTAATACTTGTGCTTCAGATTTCAGTGGATTTCTGCATGCATCACAATTCAGAGTACCGGGTCGACTCAAAGAAAACTATGATTTTCATACTTTTTCTTGTGTGTATGCCTCTCATCCCTAAAACTGTAGAACATGTACTGGGGCGTGATTTAGAGTTGATGTGCATTTTCAAATGTTCCTCATTTTCGTCCCACATAAAAAATATTTTCTCAAATGAAGAAAACCTTTGTACCAAAAAATCCATGGGGGAAGGGATCACTTGTCCTGAGTAACCAGGGTTTTGTAATGTAAACGTTTCCGGTTCCGATAAAAAAAGCCCTCATATACGTACCAAGGCTCGAATGGCGGTGTATCTTGATTCTTCGCCTTTATGTTAGCCACGTGACAGCATCATCATCGGGTTTAATTGTATGCTTCCTCCACCCGGAGGTAGACCACTGGTTAGTGCAGTAGTGATTAGTGATAAGAAAAATTGGGGTGTTCAATAAAAAGGCTTCTGTGACCAGTTAAAGTGAATTTAATTAATGCTGGAGAAAGTGTAGGAAGCCGCACTTACTGATGTCCATAAAAAGGTCAACATGTTTCAGCCACTAATTGCCCATAAGGGGTCAGGTTGGCTTTCTTCAGGACCTAGGCATAGATTTATCAAGCGAAATTGCGATCGCAATAGCTGCGAAACAGTGATTGCGATTGCAATTTCCGCTTCCGCAATTCAACAAGAACAAAAGCATCAAATAGCGAATTCGCAAATCAAAAAATCACAAACCCCATGTGGAACCCCCTTTGCGATTCATTGGTAAATGCGCACATTTACCAATGACCTTTTCCGAGATGCATCATACAAAAACATTTGTATTTCAGTCATGCTGCTCTGCTAGACTGCGGCCCAGGAGGAACTTCTTTTCTGCTCTGCTGTGCTGCCTGCTGCTGCTGCTGCCTTCTGCTCTGCTGAGGAAGAGGACTGGGCCCATCTCCCTTGAACTCAGAGTGACTCCAAGGGCTTGCTGGTTTGACCCCTGTTCTGAAGTCTCAGGGTCATCAAAGGCTACTTCCAACCCTGCAACAGCACATTGGATTCTGCAACTGTGAGTCCTGCCTTGCCAAGTGCTGCCAATCCAGTGCTGGGCCCTTGGTGGTCCCTTTTTCTGTGCTGACCCAACATAACCCACCCTACGACGACCTTGCCCCGATCAGAACTGTTGCGTTTCCTTTGGTGCAGATGCAGCTGCTGCTCAAAAACATCGCTTTAACGGACTGCACGGCTCGATGACAGCGGACTGCACAGCTGGATTATGATGCATCACCTGCATTTTTAAGGGGTTCATCGACAAAGCCTTTGCCGACTGTGCGGATCAGAAGTGACGCAATGGGTCCTCCAACAGTATCGACAGTGATGCATCGCCTCCTCTGCTCCTCACATCGAGTCATTGACATCTACGCTTCCTCCATCCAAGGTACTTTTTCAAGGGGACCTGCGGGAGTCCTGCTCTCCATCATGGTTGGCCTGAACTTGGGATTTACCCTGGTCTAGAGCATCCAGAAGTCCATGGTTGGTGCTTTATGACTTGAAGTACTATAATTTGATATAATCTTTAGAAATTCATAACTCTGTTTCTACTTATTGGATATTTATCATTTTATGGTGCATTCATTGTTTTACTATGTGTGTGTGTGTGTTGCACAAATACTTTACCATTGAGTTTTTAGATAAGCCTCACTGCTCTGTACGAAGCTACCAGGTTATCTTTTAGTGTGTATCTAGCTTACCCTGACTAGGATTGTGGTTCCGGCTTGGACAGGGTGCATACCTCTACCAACCGGAAACCCAATTTCTAACAGAAACAAAATGGAAAACGCAACAAAAGTGCAGGACCAAAATTCATGAAGAACTAACTGGCAGCAAGGGAGCTGAAACATTTAGGAATACTGCCAGGCACCTTAGCTGCAGAAAAAAGAACTATATTGCTGCTTTTACTCTCGTCTCAAAAGCAACATTGACATAAAAAACTGAAAGCATTTACTAAATCAGGAGTGCAAGGCATCTATCTCCATAGATCCTTCTCACGTAATACTGTATTCCTTTGCAACTTGAAACCAAGTCAATAATGATGCCCATAAGGCAAGCCACCGTCCAGCAGGCCCCAGTAGGCAAAAAATAATTGGTTTGCAATAATACTGCAAGTGATTGTCAAATGACTATTTGCGTGAAATCCACCCATTATATTTTTTATATTTGCTGAACACCTAAATGGCCAAATATATGCCCAATCTGGGATCCCTTGCTTGCTATGCCATATCCAAGAACACCTTACTGATGAGGCCCAAAAAGGCAGAAACAATCTATGGTTGCTTGTATTCCTTCTGGAGGGTACCGAGTCTGGCCATTGAGAATGGATTGTTCCCATAAGGAGCAGGATCTCTACTGATTCAGATAAGTCACGCCTCTGACTAAAGTGGCACAGTGCGTGAACAACAACTGGTTGAAATGCTACGGAGAGCAATAGCCACCAGTTTGGACTATGTAGAAGCTTTTCTCCCATCAACTTGTGTGTGCTTTATTTAACTCTAGATGACCACTAGAAACACATTTAAAGAGGTGCAGACTCTTTTGTCATCCTGGATCACTTTTAAATAAAATTCTATAAAATCTACGGAGGGTTTTCATTCTGCAGCCCACTTATAGGGCTTTATGTACGTTTCACCTATCACAAAATACATGAATTATTCTCAAACATATTAGGTTTCTCCCTTATCCTATCAATGTTTTATTGAATCGGCCCAGGAGAGAATTCAATAACACCAGCATAATTTGCATAATTTCCATGACTTCATGTTACACTTTATGCATGAAATACCATCACACCAAATGGCACAATTGAGGAGGCAGTGGTAAAAATCCTATTGCAGAGCAGCCAAACAAGGCGAACAAACAATCTGTTCTCTGCACTTGTGCTTCTTACTTACACTACTGTCAAGTGCCAGATTTGCATTTTGCGTTATTGAACATAATTTTTCGGAAATTTCAAACAATTACGCAAAAGGAAATTACCTAAATTTAGCAAACTCCTCAGATTGACCAGTTTTGTCACCCAGGGAATTATCCCAGAAGACTGCGGTTTGTGGATGCTACTTTTATCACTGCAGTCATAGCCCTGTCTATTGCTCCTCTCAGGAGTCACAAGAACATCCAGTCTAGCATATATTAGAAACCATTGCTAAGACTGCCAGGCAAACGTCTCCTATGGCAGTCAAAGCAAATTGGGCCAATCAGAAGATAGCGATGGAGGCTCTGGCTCAAAAGACTTTGGTACACCAGTCCTTGATAATGTTAGGGACCACAAAGACTCATACTAAGGCATGTCTGAAGCGGCACCTATTTTTTACAAAGGACTGATGACTTTGGAGAAATCAAGGTGCTAATATTTGTTTGAGACACCACTACTAAAAGTGACTTCCAGCTATTCTTAAGACCAATGTTGGCATAGATTGAAGGGGTGGAGGCAAACCAGGGAGATTAGTCATTGAATCATTAGTATTAGCCAACCTATTATGTTTGCTTGGCAGGTTGGAAGTTTTTTTATAGGTCCATCAACAGAGAAGGAGTAGCCTGAGCTAGGCACAGACCTGAAGCAGGTAGATACACAGGAATAACATAAATTAGATGTTATATCTAATCACAAATGTGTGTATATAGTGCTCTTTATATCACCATTTTAGACAAATGAGACACTGGACATTGCACAAACAAACCCAGGCACACCACAGCTGAACAGAATCAAGAACACAACCTAATTAGTTAGTGAGCAGAAAGAAGTCAGATAGTTCTTCTCATTCCCTGTGCTCTTCATATAAAGTCTTCAATTCCAGTGGAACACTTATCATGGCACCCCTAAACTAAATTGCAGATATAACGTAAACAGTTTGAGGTGCCCACTGAGTCTCTTTGCCGGGTTGCCATGAGTCTTGTCATGGGTTACTCTTCTCAATTTGTGAAGAATGCTGTGAAGAATGCTGTGAACAAAATTGGCAGAGGTGATTGAAACTGGAAAGGAGAACAGATGATTGAAGCAGGAAGTTTCAGGAATCTCATACAGATTGCATAGACTCCCGGCATCACAAGCACTCTTGCTGACAACCACAAATCAGATTTTACCAGCAATATGGAGACCTATGGTTCAGATGCCAGCTTCTGCTACCATCACACAAGTAGGACCTTTATTTGGACATCCCAGTACCAGTCATATAATGTTATACTAGAGTCTTATAAATGTTTAAAATCTATTTGACCTAGTGGGATTTGCATTTTTGTATGTAGACCAATACCCTTTCCCACAGCGGAATCCCTTTTAGCATTCATATTTTTGTCAGGTGATGCTGTGGCGTGCTCATTGATCTTGGTTGCACAGAATAGCCCTTTTCCTGCATAATGTTGATTTTAGGTAAGAGATATGTCATATTTTTGTTTGACAGGGTTCAATAACTCATTTGTTAGATACTGAATTGGTAAAGCTACTTGATTACACACCTAAACCAAGTGTTAGAGGTGAATTGGAGAAAATAGGACTCTTAGTAAAGAAATGAAGTACGTTTTGGCTCAGGTATCACACCATTCACATAACTGTGATTTGACAGACCTAGAGCGTGAGTTTCATTATTGGTTGGCAGACTGAACAGGGGAGAAGAGATGGGAAAATTACTTGTTTCCATCAAACTCTTAGACAAAACCTTGGGCAAACCCTCATACAAATAGCTTGCTCAGACCTCAGACCCCATGCAAATAGAGAAGGGGGAACAGGGGAAACAGAGTCAGCAAAAACATTCTCATTTTCTCACACGCCTTATAGAAGTGATATTTGGATAAAATATTGAGTTGTAAATATTGGGAAACAGAATTATCGGAAAATAAATATTGTGATGGAAAAATATTGTGATGCAGAAATATTTTTGTCAAAAATATAGTTTTTTCAGGGAACATCGTTAAGAATATTGTTGTAAATATCGTTTTCAATAATACAGATGTAAAGAATATAATTTGTTCATTGAATTTATGTATTTTAGTTTATTTCTTTTTCTTATATGTTGCATTTAAAAAACAAAATGTATAAATCTTTATTTAGAACATGACCCATAGGGTATCAGAGTGCTTTACAAATCGTCATGCAAAACGATAAAGAAAGCAAACAACACATATTCGAAAACGGGATAGGATGTAGCAGCTCCCAAGTTGCGAGGAGCTGCTATCGCAAGGTCCAAGCTGACATATATACAGACAAGATAGTAACAGTCAAGGGCAAACAGGGATGATGACAGTGCGCCGAATCAGGGCTCAGGGAGTATTGTTTGTCTAATAAGTTTGTAATTGTAAGTCTTTTAGAATTTTAAATATAATTGCAAATAGTAATTTATAGTGTCATAGTCGGTTGTTGGGTTTGTAGGGGGATATGGTAGGAAGCTAAGTACTAATTAATTATTAAATAATTAATTTTGAAACAAGTATGCGATTGATATTCATTATGTATATTATGAAATATTTATTTATTATACTTAGATTTTACATGCTGGTTTCTATCTTTGTAGGGCTATGGGGTGGGAAGTTAATTAGGTAATCATTAATTAACGATTATTTTATAATATATTATGAATTATTTAATTTGATTATTAATTATGTAAATTGTATAATAATAATATATTTTAGTTATACTTTAGGTGTAGACTGATGGGCTTGTAGGGGTGTAGGGTGGGAGGTTAATTGAGTAATAATTAACAATTAATGAATGTATTATTATTTATGATTTGATTGTTATTTATTCACATTATGTAATATTGATTTATTGTAGTTAGATTTTAGTTGTGAGTAGCTAGGTTTGTAGGAGTATATAGTGGGAAGTTAGTTAAATAATCCATAAAATATAATAATGATTATTGCATATTTAAATTTCTAATTGATTAATAATTATGTAAATTGGGTAATCATTATATATTCTTGTTATTATTTAGGGGAGCGGTACAAAAGGGGGTGGTGATGGACGGAGCATCTGAATCAATCAAACACTCACACCCAGTCAAAAGATCTGGGTTTAATCCATCACCGTTCTTTAGCCCACTCTGCCACCCCAGTTCAGACATGGCTATATGCAAATCAGTCTGACCCTGTGCCTCATGGGAACAGTCCAGCCCGAACTGCCAAGCCATGTCTTCCCTGGACCGGAAACAAGCTTCCGAGGACCGGTTTCTGGCATGCCAGCAGTCTTCAGCCCGGCTTGCTTGAATCCAGTGGCAAAGTGAGCAAGGGACTCACGTCTGAGCATACCCTGCCACACTTATGGCGGCCAAAAGCGGTACAAAAGGGGGTCGTGATGGACAGAGCATCTAAATCAATCAAACACTCACACCCAGTCAAAAGATCTGGGTTTAATCCATCACCGTTCTTTAGCCCACTCTGCCACCCCAGTTCAGACATGGCTATATGCAAATCAGTCTGACCCCGTGCCTCATGGGAACAGTCCAGCCCGAACTGCCAAGCCATGTCTTCCCTGGACCGGAAACAAGCTTCCGAGGACCTGTTTCTGGCATTCCAGCCGTCTTCAGCCCGGCTTGCTTGAATCCAGTGGCAAAGTGAGCAAGGGACTCACGTCTGAGCATACCCTGCCACACTTATGGCGGCCAAAAGCGGTACAAAAGGGGGTGGTGATGGATGGAGCATCTGAATCAATCAAACACTCACACCCAGTCAAAAGATCTGGGTTTAATCCATCACCGTTCTTTAGCCCACTCTGCCACCCCAGTTCAGACATGGCTATATGCAAATCAGTCTGACCCTGTGCCTCATGGGAACAGTCCAGCCCGAACTGCCAAGCCATGTCTTCCCTGGACCGGAAACAAGCTTCCGAGGACTGGTTTCTGGCATTCCAACCGTCTTCAGCCCGGCTTGCTTGAATCCAGTGGCAAAGTGAGCAAGGGACTCACGTCTGAGCATACCCTGCCACACTTATGGCGGCCAAAAGTGGTACAAAAGGGGGTGGTGATGGAAGGAGCATCTGAATCAATCAAACACTCACACCCAGTCAAAAGATCTGGGTTTAATCCATCACCGTTTTGCCACTGGATTCAAGCAAGCCGGGCTGAAGACGGCTGTAATGCCAGAAACCGGTCCTCGGAAGCTTGTTTCCGGTCCAAGGAAGGCATGGCTTGGCAGTTCGGGCTGGACTGTTCCCATGAGGCACAGGGTCAGACTGATTTGCATATAGCCATGTCTGAACTGGGGTGGCAGAGTGGGCTAAAGAACGGTGATGGATTAAACCCAGATCTTTTGACTGGGTGTGAGTGTTTGATTGGTTCGGATGCTCCGTCCATCACCACCCCCTTTTGTACTATTATTTAGGTGAGGGCTGCTGGGGGTTATAGGGTGGGAAGTTAAGTGAGTAATACGTAAGTAATACTTAAATAACAATTAACTATCAATTGCTAATTAATTATGTACTGTCAATCAATTACATAAATTGTGTTATACTCATTATATTTTAGGTTTGGGTTCCCAGGTTTGTTGTGTTCTGTGGTGGAACGTTAACAAAGTGATATTTAAATACGTATTATTTATTAAGTCAAGAACTAATGTTTATTTTTAAAGTTTTATATATTTTTAAAATGAATAGGGTCATTCAGGTATGACATGTGTTCATCCAAGTCTTACTGCTGTAGAGAATCAGTGCCTCCATATACTATGGCACAATCTTGAAATGTTAATGATCCATTCATTTATACTTTGGCATATCTAGTTTCTTGGGTGATTTGTTTAATTAAACAGCTTTAGCACAAACCATGTGGCCCTCATTTGTTGCAATATTTTATTGGGAGATCCAGAACTTCGAAGGGAACCATTGGACATGCTTGCCCTCTCAGTGCAGTGAGTGGATAGTATGAACATAAACTACAGAGCTACTAATGGCTACCAGCCCAGGCGTGGGTTCAAGGTATCAAGAAATAATATTGAAAATTAATTTGGGGTCCTCTCTTAATTAGTGAAATGTTTTGGGATATGTCAGAGAACTTTGCAGGACAAAATGCATCATTTTATTAGTTACCCTGCAAAAAAATACAATCTGGAATATTTTGAATAGATTGTAAATGTGTATATTATGTTACAATTCACTCACTGTGAGCATTTTCTCGAACATACACATTTAATAGTTGAAATGAACCCCTTTATTTCCTGTAATATAATATCACACCATCGTTCACAGTCCCTCATATATAGATTGTCAATCAACAATGGCTAGTTTGTATTTGCAAAAGTACCTATAACGTAACTACTTACCACATGCTCTTCACATGACATGTCTCCGTTTGTCTCTTGACTTGGAAATACTATTCCTTTTTTCAGTAAATCCAGGTAAACCTCCTTCACATCACTCACATCAACGGATCCACCTTCAAGCCCTTTCGACCAGGCCTGTTTTGACAAAAAAGTCAAAATTACATATGGTAATGAGGATCTAAACGGGCACCTATGAGTCTCTTCACAACACAGACAGTGAAATAAATTTATTCAAATTCTCAACATGAAAAGACAGGCACTAAAATGTTTGGATTTTTTTCTGGTTCATGTTAATCCTCTGCCAGATTCACCTCTATCATTAGCTCTCGCTCCCCAAAAAATAATTCTCAAGTCTCATGTCAAAATTTGAAGTAGTGATTGTCTTTCTTTCTCAATCCTGTGTTTTCTCAAAACCAGCCCATCAGTCTCTCCCTAGCACAGTTAAGATGTTGACAAACTTTCACCCTGTTTCGAAGTGCACCAAAACTATTTAATCAAGATAATCCTGCTACTAACACTTCAAAATCTTTGTCTCATTGCAACCCTTATTTTCATTCTCCAGTCTACCCAGTTCTTTCAAACCCACATCAAGGCATTCTTATTAGGACAAGGCTTCAGCTGACTTGTAGCTTCCTTTGGACTACTATCCTAATTCATTTCTTTGTTACCTGTCCAAAGTAATCTAAATGACTGCTCCCTGTCACCTGCCATCTTTTCTTCACGCTCATAATTGTATCTGCAGCCTCAATAACTTCCACCAGGACTCCCTAAGGATCGGCTGTGCTTGCTCATTCTAATCAACCCTTGTCAGGTTGCTCAAGTACAGTGGTCTTCGTCATTCACTTTCTTCTTTAGATATTTTTGGGACTGTTATGAAATTGCTCTCATCTATCTTTGTTCACATTCTTTTTCTGTCTCTTACCGAGTTGATACTTCTGCGCCAATGTTTCTGCTCTATGAACTTATTGCAGTATTTGTTCTTTGCTCCCTGATCTCGTTTAGGTAAAATATGAAAATGTATTCAGTACTTTGTTTAAAGTTACACTTTCATTTCTATGCGTATGGCATATGTGCTGACACACAGGCACCTACAGTTTCCTTTTTCCTCCTTTTCTAATGTAATCTACAAATGTCTCACTGAGTCCTTGCTTGAGTTGAGTACCTAGTGTGTACTTGGACAGGGACACTAAGCGGGTATATTCACAAGAATGTGTGCTAAACTTCACCAATAAATGCTAGCACAACTTTACGCATCACAGCGTATTGCAGGACAATAACCCTGTGTCAACGTGGAATTCACAACAAGGCGGTACCATGTGATAGTCTGCCGAAACAGCGGCCAATGTCCGCGATACAACCACCTCAACGGAGATAATAACACAAACCTCAACACGAAAAGACATGCGATGGGACAAAGCACGATGAGGAAATCAGCGATAAGCAGCGAGAGGCCAGCAACACCCACACATAATGCTGGTAAAAGCATACGGAAAATGCCACTAAAAAACAACATCAGCTGCGGAGTACCACTGATGCTCCCTGACTGAATGCAGAAGACAACGTGAACCCATAATCCCCACGGAGGAACACCCAGGAAAACAGTTGCCAGGAAAACCAGATTATAGCCACGGACGAGCCAGAACACCACCACCAACTGTACATCACCTCCAACGTGTCATTGGCAACAAAGAGGCAAAGATGGCACACCACCTCGGACCATGTGAATGCCGTCACATGTCAGAGGAGGACAATGGAAGAGCACAAGAGGCTCTGAACTGATGTGAATGGCAAAAACAAGCATTGTTTGTTCTTCGGGTGTGGCTCTGTGGGGGCTCCATTGCCTACTGCAGGTAGTCGTCTGGCTTTACACCTGCAGGAGGCAGGTGTTAAATACCTGCGGCTACCGTGGCTTATCGCGTGGTTTTGACTCGGGATCTGAGAAAGTGGTGTTGTGGTTTTTTTGTGTGTTTTTGCACGGGAACGCCTACTCTGCATCTCATTAGGGTTGGTTGGTGGTGTCCACCAAGAAGATACATTTTGGGGCATTTATCGCGGGAATACTGGTGATGTCTGCAGTTTGCACCAGCTTGTGAATGGGGTGTTAAATCTATCTCCACTTTTGATGGATTAAGGTGGAGATGAATCGGGGATAAGCCCTTGTGAATATGCCCCTCAGTTTAATCTTAACACCACTAAGACATATATAATTTTCCTTCCAGGCACAGTGTCATATTTATACAACACCATTTTATTTCATTAGTAGTCAACACGATAACTTGCAAACCGATAACAACAATCATAACCTTCTTTTTCAAGAGCTCATTACCTAAATTACTACATATTGCCAAATTAACCTGTTTAAAAATATCAGAATTGTTCTGTTGCCAAGCCTATCTTTTTTTTATCTTTTTATGTTTGACTTTCAACCATTATCCCATTCTCTTTCCTTATACGTATCCCTGTTCACATTTTTTATTCTTTTTTTGGATATTTGATCTTAGCATTACTAGAATGGTGAAATACATTGATTAGTTTATAATATTAGGAATAATATACTGATCACTAAAAGCAACCATCAAGTCTAAGAAAAAATTGAAAGTGATAAAGGCTCAATAACACAGACATGGAAGCAGGAGTAGTGATCAAATGTCAATGTTCCAAAAGAGAATAAATAAACCAATGTTAAATTAACTACATGGCATACGAAAAGAAAAAATAAATCATAATTCATGAACACCTTTAAGGCTTTAATGCATCTGAAATATACCTGCAACCGTAATATATTGCAACCACAATGAAATATCAGTTTCCTGCATACACTTCAAATTCAACAGAATGAGTGCTTTCCCCACCAGTAGAATCTGGAAAATCAAGCCTTACTTTGCTTGTTCCATAAACAATAGAAAGCCAATACTGATCAAATCTTTTACCTTATTTTGAACGCGACACATTGACCCAAACAAAAGTGACCGCTAGACCTATTTGTTTCTCAGTTTTTTACTTTTCAAAATGTATTGATCCAAAATATCATTCAAATGGATTAATCAACAATTGTTTCCATAATTAACATCACAAATAAATCCCGCATACTAACATTTGACAGACTCATACAAAGCTCACAATTATACCTTCAACATTACATTAGGACTCAATTTTACACCCATGCCTCATCCACTCTAGCAGCAAAACACACATTCTTCCTTTCACACTAGCCTAAACTACAACCTTTTCTTAGACATAAACATATTTTTTTAAAACATATATTTTTTTTAAAAACAAGACCTATGGGGCATAGATTACTTGCCCTACTTGGGGCACACACACATTTTTTAATGTTGGAGGCTAACGGTGGGAGACTGATGAACCACGCTGCCCCATCTAGCACTCATCCTGGGTGCAGCATGAGCTGGCTATGCTGCTTTGCTCCCGCCAACCAGGATAAGCTTTTTTTTCTGTTCCAGCCGGTAGGGAGCAAAGCTGTGTTCCCTGCCTAGGAAAGGGTGGACAGGGAATTAGATTTATATTACTTTCTTGAACTCTCATGTGTAGAGGACAGCACAGTGTCCCCTGGGGAGGTGTCCCAGAGACACTCCGTGTCATTGGACCCTAGGGGATATGGAACCCCGGGGCTATAGAAGGCATGGGGAGAAGGGCCCCACGCCCCTCCCCGATCAAAAATTGCTTCGGCCCAGCTGGATGGGTTACCCAGGGCATTCGATGACTCTGGAAGGGGAGGCCTCTCCCCTGTTAACAAAAGGCATTGACCCTGGTGGATTTAGTCCCTAGGGGCAATGCATGGTTTGAAGAAGTAGTACACACGCCCATCCTCATGAAAGGAAATTATTTTCTCCCAAAATACTTTGAATCATGCAAGCGCGTAATCACAAAATTTGTGGCAATTCTGCGTCAAAGAGTATTGAGGAATTGCCAAAATTACTCCAATAACTCCGGCATAATTAAAATTACTCCCAGGCCTAATCTAAATGCTCATTTACTTCAGCCTGCTCCTCAGGAAAGGCTTAAAATTCAACAGCTCCTATTTAAAAAAAATGGTGTTCAGGAGTGCCTCAATTTTTGTTTTGAACTCAAAATGTTAGTGCCATGGTTGTTCATTGTAGTGATTCTTCAATTAATTATTCGGGCCTTACCTCACAGACTGCTGCTGGTGGTGGAAGCAAATGTTTCCCTCAGCATTTCAGAATGATTGCTAACATGGATGAGGAAGATATTTGATAATTGATACTCCTCAATTACCTTTATAGAGCACTAAGCATAATCTCTATGAAAAAAATTATCCCCCTTCATTTTGTTAATTTATAAAGGAAGTGCTTTAAGTTTTACACCTTTCATGCCATCAAGATGGTGTTCAAGTGTTACCAATTTTGTCATACATCCAGAATGTTAGCATTCCAGTTGTTCATTAGAACACTGTGGGAAGCCGCAAAAGAACACTGGAATATTAACTAACAGGCTGCTGTTGCTAATGGAAGTATGCTTTACTCAGAATACCAGACTTTGTTCTCACATGGCTGAGGAACATAGTGTGCTCTTATAAGAAATGTGTTCAGTGTTTAGCTTTTGGTGCACATTCCATAACCTTTTTGAGCAAAGCATTAGAGAAAACCGTTTTCTCCTATACATGGGACATCAAATCCTAGTTGTGAACCAGTCATTTTCACAGCGTTAAATCACCCGAGAACTCACCAAAATTATTTATATTGTTATCTGTTATCACCATAATGGCTGACACGGTGTGATTTCTATATAGTGTTGCCAGCCAAACAAGGTAGGTTCCCATGGAAAAAAACCTTACCCATGACCCTGGGTGTCAGGGTGTGTTTATCTTGCCCCCTTACCTTCTTTTTTTAATAATTTTCAGAATGTAGAGCTATACCTGACTTTTTAACCCCTTCAGCCCCAACCCGAACCTCTTTAAACACACATTTCTCAAAAATAGCTAAATGGATTTTTACCAATTACAAAAAGTACACTTACTGAATAAAGATCTATATGTTTTTCAAATGTGGTGGCATTCCATTGAGACTGTTTTAGGACCCCACCCCCCTTTTTCTTGGCCTGCGTTTGATGGATCAGAGTGAAATTCTATAGGAAGGAGCTGAGGAGGATTACATTTTGACAGATAGATAGATAGATAGATAGATAGATAGATAGATAGATAGATAGATAGATAGATAGATAGATAGATAGATAGATAGATAGATAGATAGATAGATAGATAGATAGATAGATAGACAGACAGACAGATAGATCGATAGATAGATTGATAGCTATAGCACCTCTGTAGTTCTGGATAGGCCAGAGTTTCCGCTAAAAACATTTTTTGTTTTTTATTAACTTTGGTGCAGTTCTATGACTCTCCACAAAACTTTCCAAAACAAAGTTCATACACTTCGGGTTCTTCATGTCAAGACTGATCTATCAAGTGGGGACCGAAAAAGAGGGGAGAACACCCATTTTAAGTCACAGAAGTTTCTTTGCTCCTCGATACAGAAAAATAGCTGAATGGAATTGCACCAGACTTGGCATGTAACATTCGTTACTCAAAGAGGTAGTTTTCAAGAAATCAGGACATGATCCGGTGTTGGAATGAAGAGGTTACGTTTTAGCATAATGGACAGTTAATATGCAGGTCCTCATCCGATTTGTGAATCCACAGTGGATTTGCAAATACAATTAAAAAACAGAGGCACTTCATTGGGCAAGGGATCATTTTTCTTCAGTCACACATGTGTATTTGCAAATCCGACCATGATTCACAAATCCATTCTGATTGGCTGGTTGTAATGGAAATCTTTCTGTTGTTACCCAACACTGCATGGAGCACCATGTTGGGAAAGGGAAAAAAGAAATGGAAAAAAGTGAAGGGTTGAACCTACACTGACACCAGGAAAATGTGTGGCTGCCAAATGGACCCCCAGCAATAAAATAAACAGGAACCTCCCTGGTCCTGGGGACCTCATGGGCTTCAGGATTAGCAAATTGGTCACAGGAGGCATGAATCCTCGATGAAGTTGTGAAAGAAATGCTTAAGACCTTCCATTATTTATCCCAATAAGTAACAACACCTACAATTACAATGTTATTACATAACGATATACTCAAACCAAAAATAATACTAAAATCATAGTTGTCTCTTTCATAGTTTTGATTGTACATTGATATGCAATCCTGTCTCTAAAACGATGTACGGCATTTGTAATGTTATCTCTTATATCAAGGGTGAGGTCAAGTATAAGTTATGGTTTGCTTTTCTGTGGTATGATTTGTGGATTGTGGTCCTAACCATAACTTGAGAATTTCTGTGGGGTTTCATTTCTGATTCGCAAACCTAACTCCACCTTAACTGTGTTTTTTTCAGTGAATTTCTAAAGGTTTTTTAAACATGTTAAGGCACTATAACTAAAGCTAGGAATAACTTAGTTTTAACATTTTCCATTTCCTACAAAAGCCCGGTCGCCACATTTGTTTTCTAATAACTTTGGCGCTGTTTGACAAAACTTAGTGAACTTCCCCCCCCCCCCCCAAAAAAATCTATTTAAGTTCCTTTCTGGGAAGTTTTGTGGTGTGATCTGTCAAGCAAATGTTGAGAAAAAGGATGGGTTAAAAAACACATTTTCCCATGCAATATCTCATAGGAGTTTTGACCAGTGCTACAGAGAGTACGACTGAACAGAATAACACCAAATTTTGGAGAGGCTAGATCTTTACCCAGAATGTTTTTATGTGATTTGTGATTCAGCCGTTTTTACAAAGTTAACGTTAAACATTTCTACATATTTTAGGCTGCAGTACCGTCTCTGTACTACAGCATCACTGTAAGGTCCAAATACATCTTAAGGCCTGATTGGCTGACCGTAACATGAAGACAAATGTTGCAGCCACCAAAAAACAAAACAAATAATAAAGCACACAGGGACACGGTTGGGGTACCTTGACTCCAGGGGTTCCTTTAAAAGAGACTTTTCATTTGCAGTGATGTGGTAGAGCTGCAACACTCTGCATGGCCCTATGAGTTTCTTCTAAGCATGGGCGCAAAATCCGTTACGCTCGCGGATTTTTCGGATTTTCGGTAAATCCGCAATCCGCGAACCTCGCGGATGTGGCGAAAATACGCAAATCTGCGCGCGGCGGATTTTTTGCTTGTGTTCGCACTGCTCGCGGGCCGCGGCGCGGGCAGCAACAATCTCGCACTCGCGAATTTACAAAAATTACAATTGGGGAGGGGTGAAGGAAGTGACCCAGTCTCCAACTTCCTCTTCCTGTCCAGCAAGCTCCTCCCATTGCTTAGTCCATTTCCTGGCCACTTTGAATTCGATCTTGACTGGGAAGGATTACTTTTTGTGGATGCTGCTGGAGATTTGGCTTTGAGGCCTTTTGGATTACTTTTTGATTAGAAATTTGATTTACAAGTAAGTTGATAAGTTGATGTTGTTTGTTTGTGGTGATTTTTGTGTGTGTTTTGTGACTTTTTGGGGTGGGTTTGGGGGCTGGCTATGTGTGGGAGGCCATTTTGAGGCATGGTCCTGCAGGTCCTGGCCATGTGGATGGGGTCAATCGGCCATTTTGAAGTCAGGCAGTGTGTTTTGTGCCCTATGCCCACCCAGTCTGCTCTGATTCCTTTCATTATGCCCAGGGGGCCTCTAACTTACCCGAAAATCGGATTTTTAAAAAAATGTTTGCCTGTGTTCGCACTGCTCGCGTCCCGCGCAGCAACAATCTCGCACTCGCGAAATTGTAAAAATTACAATTCTGCACATGAATTGAAAACTACCAGGCTTAGTTATGGGTGCATGCATGATACAACTGTTTTCTTTAATTTTAGCATTATTCTGGCCAGGGCATGGATGGCAATGGATTGTTGTGATTTTTGTGTGTTTTACGACTTTTTGGGGTGGTGTTGGGGGCTTGCTATGTGGGTGGGGGCCAGTTTATTGCCTGGTCCCGTGTGGGTGGGGGTTTAGGGGCCATTTTTAAGCCAGTTTGTGTGCTTTGTGCCATAGGCCTGCACCCAGTGTGCTGTGATTTTATCATGCCCAGGGGGCCCAGAATCCGTCTGTTCGCGGATTTTGCTGGTTATTCGCCACGTTCGCGTCGTGAAGCAACAATCTCGCACTCGCGAAATTGCAGAAATTGCAATTTCGCACCAGAAAACCACCAGCAGGCAGCATAAACCTTCTGAAACTTGATGGATGGCATTGGATTGTGGTGATTTGATTGGTGTTGTGTTTTTTGACTTTTTGGAGTAGGGGTTGGGGGCTGGCTATGTTGGTGGGGGCCATTTTGAGGCATGGTCCTGGCCATGTGGATGGGGGTTAAGTGGCCATTTTGAAGGCAGGCAGTGAGCTTTGTGCCATAGGCCTGCACCCATTTTGCCTTGCTTTCACCCATTTAGCCCAGGGGGAGTCAGTGGTACATGAAACTATAACCCTCTCTGTGTGTGCTCTCTTGGAGCAATGTTAAATTCCTGTTTCCCAAAAATTTAGCAAATCCTAATTTTGAAATTTCCATATTGTGTGGTGTGCATGTGTGTATTCAGAAATGCCTACTTGCAAACTATTTATTGAAGCGCTACATATGCAACATATCTTTACTGATGTTCCTCTGTCTTCATTTGCTTTTAGGTGCACAAAGTCAATAACTCCGCATCATCGTTGAGCATCAGTGCCAGGAAGAAGTCCTGCTGCGGCCTGTTGTTCCGACATCTGAAGAAGATGGCTCCAAAAAGAGGTGCCCGTAGCTCCTCTTGCAAGAAAAATGTCTCTACTAAGGAGAAGAAGAAGCAAGTGGCACCACTTACCAAGGAGACTGGTGGCTCGACCACTACATTTTGGGGGGAAAAAAAAGGCCCACCATGAGTGCTGCACAGGTAGCCAGTTTAGTAGTTCAATCACCAACGACCAGTGATGTTGGCTCATCGCAAGAAAGTAGCAGCACACCATCAACACAGGTTGTAACTCATCTCACAAGTACTATTCAACAAACAATGCGCAACAACAACTGCATGGGCTACTAGTACAAGCACAAGTACATGCGCAAGGAGCTGTCCGAGAAGGAGCTGTCCGAGAAGGAGCTGTCCGAGAAGGAGCTGTCCGAGAAGGAGCTGGCCGAGAAGGAGAAGGCCGAGAAGGAGAAGGCCGAGAAGGAGAAGGTCGAGAAGGAGAAGGCGGAGAAGGAGAAGGCCGAGAAGGAGAAGGCCGAGAAGGAGAAGGCCGAGAAGGAGAGGTCCATGGAGAGTTGCAAGTAGAGGTCAGTGAAGAGGCCCATGTAGCGGCGCATGGAGCGGTGCAAGTGCCCACAATGGTTGTTCTTCCAGAAGTAGGGGCACAGGAGGAAATTGACTTTGGAGCCGGGGTATCATGTCAGGAAGACGAAGGCATTCCTCCTGATGATTCGTTTTCTCCCAGCTCCCCAGCAAGGAAAAGATCAAGGAGTGTGTGTAGAAGTTCCTCTTCAAGCCTCGCTCCATCAGATGATGATCTGGATCTAGATTGGCAACCATCTCTGACGTCTGAGAGGGAGACACACCATGAGCAGCGAAAGATATCAAATGTTAAAAGGAAGGGCCCCGGAAAGCTCATACTTATGGATCCGAACGTCGGACTTGATGAAGTGGTGCATTCTGATGTTGTTGAACAGGATGACAGCAATGACCTAGTCATCACACACGTCATTCCAGCCACACCGGCCATGCAGCAGACAGACATATATACCCTATCCCGACGTCATGCTGAGCGTGACCCTGGCGACGTGGCACTGGTAGCACCACCAACGCAGTCAAGTAGTACAACAAGTTCAACAAAACCTACAGCTCCCATATTTTCTCCCCAGAGGGGGACTCCATCCAGCTCGACTCCCTCAAGTAGGGTTGCTGCAATAATTGCACAACCCAGTAGATGTCTGCAAGGCTCATCCACCACTGCTTCATCTGGCATTGGCAGTATCATCTCGTGCGGCAAAACCAGAAGTTTCCAGTCCCCAGTTTGGAACTTTTTTAGTGTCCATGCAAAGTATGATAACATAGCCGTTTGTTGCATTTGTAAGACTGGAGTTAGCCGTGGTAAGATTGGTACCAACTATGGAACCGGAGGCCAGATAGGTCATCTTGAAAGAAGGCACGCTATCGAATGGTTTGGGCACCTAGCAAACATCAAGGGAAAGCAATCCCAAAGGGCAAGTGGCCAAAATATACCCATATTAGGTGTTTCATCTGAAGATGACGGGGAGGTAGAAGAAGCGTCAGACATTTGTCCGGTTGCACCCAGTACCCCTGGCAGCACCACACCCTCCGGAACACATAGGAGGCACACTGAGAGTCTGGGAGACACACCAATGCGGAAAATGTCAACACTGAGCAGAAGTGGGTCGAAGAAGGCATCAGCATCATCCAGTAAATTTGTCCAGCGCACCATTTCAGCCATGTTCTCCTCAGATGTGCAATTTCAACGCAACCACCCAATTGTACGCCTGTATAACACTAAGCTGGCTAAAATGCTAGCGGTGGACCTTCTCCCTTTTTCGTTTGTCGAAAATGTGGGTTTTCTTGAACTCGTGGCAACACTGGCCCCTAAATGGAAGGTTCCTAGCCGGTTCTATTTTGCCAGGGTTGCTGTTCCAGCACTACATAAAGAGGTGCTTGAGTTGGTTGGGGCAGCTTTGCAGAAGAGTGCTGTTCACACTATACACCTGACAACAGACATGTGGACCAGTTGCCAAGCCCTTGATTACATGTGCATCACTGCACACTGGGTCTCTTTTTCAGGGGTTGCACAACAGATAAATGCAGGTGGTGACTTGGTCGAGATTTTTAAGGGTGCTCGTAAACATGCAACATTAGCCATGTTTGGCATGGAGAAAAGTATTACTGCAGTCAACATTTTGGATGACTTTAACAAAAAGGTCTCGCAATGGCTGCCCCCAAGAAATTGCAAGGTTGGTTATGTTTCAACTGATAATGGCAGCAATGTAGTTAGGGCCATGGAGGACGGTTACTATTTCAGAGTGCCGTGTTTGGCGCACTGTATGAACCTTGTCGTGCAAAAGTTCTTGAAAAAAGAACTTGCAGTCGACCAAATACTGACCATCTGCAGAAGAATATGCACACACTTCAACCATTCTTTTAAGGCCCGGAAGGAGCTGAGGCGCCAGCAAAATGTACGTAGAATGCCAGTGAAAGCACTTATCCAGGAGGTGGCAACACGTTGGAACTCAACCTTCTACATGCTTGAGCGTCTGCATGAGCTGTTTCCAGTAGTCAATGAGTATTTCTACAACCTGGGTGGTGATACGACAGAAATGATGCTAGCGGTGGAGCAATGGCAGCTAGTTAAAAGCCTGACAGACATGCTTCGTCCTTTTGAGGTCTTCACGCGTGACGTCAGCAGGGAGGACTGTTCTTTGAGCAAAGCTATCCCATTGTTGCTGAAGCTCGAGCACCAAGTCAAGGTGGTGTCTTCAGAATTAAAAGATGCTGGAAAGAATGAAGCATATGAGTTGGCGCAGAGATTATTACATCGCCTAGTTAGCAATAAACGGCTTGTAAATATCAAGAAACAACAGCACTACATTTGTGCTACTATTCTGGATCCACGTTACAAAAAGCCATTGTTTGGCAAAGTAATAATTCCTTTTGAAACATCAAATGTTACAGAGTACAAAGGTTGGCTAGCTCAGTCAGCCATTCGTTTTGAAAGAGAGCGGAAGGAAACTGTAGGAGAACTTGAAGACAGTACTACTAGTGAATCAGCAGGCCATCAGGCGTCCCAAAAAAACACTTCTGCATCTGTGCCTGTGGCTGAAGTGAGAGACTTTTCCTCTGAGCCGTTAACCACACCAGCAACCGTATCATCTGCACCAGGCCCAGGCGATATGTCTGAAGCGGATTGGCTAAGTGAGCTAGGGTTTCCTTGTCCCAGAAAGGACACAGAAGTGCAAAGTACAGGAATCCGGGAGAACATTGTTTCTATGGTGCAGGCCTATCTGGATGACTCCACAGCGGTCAATATTACTGAGGACCCATTGGCGTATTGGCATGGGAAAAGAAACATATGGCGAGAGCTCACCAACCTGGCTATCAATTACTTGTCTTGCCCACTCGCAAGCGTGTCTTCAGAACGTGTTTTTAATTCTGCTGGTGGCATTGTGACTTGCAAAAGGTCCCGCCTCTTGCCCGCAAATGTGGAGCGGCTCACCATGATAAAGATGAACCAGCACTTCATACCACCAGATTACAAAGTACGAGAATGCACGCAGGAAGAAGAGGACACTGACCTACCTGAGGAAAGTTCTCCTCAGTTACCAGAAGTACTACCGACTGAATTTGCAGAGTATGAGGACGAGTTCTGCTTCCCTGACAGCGAGTTCTGAAAATGAGTCAATAATTAATTAACTTTAACATTAGTCCTTATTCACTTTTATTCCTGTGTGTCTGTCTTTCTTTTTTTAGCAAGTGCTTGATCACATTCACAACAAAACTGTAATCACCCCATCACAAGCAACAACAAGCCCATCAGCAGAACTGTCTTGATTTTGATGCCGCAGCATTCCTCAGGTTCACAACAGTTAGTTGACAAGAACTCAGTCCTGGTCGTCTATCCTCCTCCTCCAGACTCACCCTATCCATTTCCCGTAATGCTGATGCCTGGAATCTGCACAATGAAGAAACTTACGTTGACGAGTCCCCTAAAGAGGGACTGGAAGTAGTGAGTCCTCATTTAAATACATTTTGCTAAGTGTGACTTTTTTTCCTCAATTTGCTTTTTGGCTGTTTGGGGGGTGTCAAACTTGTTTGCGCTTGGGTTTACGGGTCTTGGCTGGGCCATTGCTGGCAAGGTCTATTAAGGGAGGAAATTGGTTAGGCATTTACTTTGGAAAACATTTGGCCAATTACACGTGAACGTTTAGGCGTTATTATTGCTTGCTCGCCTGTCTTAGGGGTGCTGTCTGTGGGGCTTCTAGGATTTTGGGGTCTGTGAGCACCGCTGCCATATTTCTAATGTTGATTGCTTTTGTTTTGCAGAAAATCCACGCCGGGAAACTCCAGTTGGGGCCCTGCTGCAGAACGCTTTAGGACACTGTGAATTCCAGGTGGAGCCAGCCCTCAAACACAAATTACAGGTAAGATAAGCGTTTGGATGGGAGGTAGTATAATGGAGTATTCGGAGAGGCGAGAGAGTGACAGTGGTACTAGTAGTAAAGTCCTAGGGCTCTTGAATTAACAAACTCTGTGACATGGTGTGGCGTATATTAACAACGTGACGCATATGGGAGATGCATCCCATTCTAAAGCCCTGCGCCATAAGGGAGCGTTCCAGCGCAAGGGAGGGCGTTCCTGCGCAGGAACGCATGCTAAAAGTGGCTATGGGGAATATATAAAATTTCAATCAGTCATTTAGGACAATGATGCGTCACTGAAACCCTGCGCCTGCATGAAGCAGACTTACGGCTTGACGCAGCATTGCTGGAGCTGCGCCATCGTTGCAACGCAACTCCATCAATGAGCCGCCTTTACGGCACCGATGCGTAACGCTTCGGTGACGTTTTGGGACCATGGTGTGCCGCATTGTAAATACGGCGCACCATGGGTGGTGCTGGCGTGCCGCACACTTTGCAGGGATGCGCAGGTAATTGCTAATCTGACACTTAGGGGCATACTCACGAGTTCTGAGCTGGACACCTCCAGATGTATTATTATTATTATTATTATTCTGAGTTTTGTATAGCGCTTGGTTACCAATAGGCATCCCAGCGCTTACCAGAACATAGCACTACTGAAGGATAGGAGAAATTAAACAGAGAACAAAAAAGTTTTTAAAAGTTTACGAAACCGAAGAAGACTAGTTTCCGAGCGCAGTTGAAGGGGCAGTGAGTTCCACAAGGAGGCCACATTTATTGAGAACCTTCTGCCACCCGTTCTAGCCTTTTTTGCCCTGCCCACCTGGAGGAGATGTTGATGATCAGAGCGAAGAGAACGAGAGGCCTTGTAAGGCTGGACCATCTCCTCCAAAATAGGAGGGCCTACCCCGTGCAGAACTTTGTGGGCAATACAAAGAGACTTAAATCTCACCCTGTCCCTCACAGGGAGCCAGTGCAATGCCCTCAACGCCGGGCGAGCAGATTGACGCCTGGGGAGACCCGTCAAAAGCCTGGCAGCAGCGTTCTGCACTTGCTGCAGTTTATTCAGGGTGGATTCGGGCGCGCCCAGGAATAACGCGTTGCTGAAATCCAGCCGCGAGATGATAAGTCCCTGGATGAGAAGCCTTCGAGTAGCCACTGGGAGCAGAGGCAGAATCTTCTGAGCTGAGCGGAGCAGGCCAAAACACACGCCAGCAGTCTTTTTGGCATGAGTTTTAAACGATAGGTCCTGCTCCAACCACACCCCCAGGCTCTTGATCTCCTGCTTGGGGGGAGGTACCGGTCCCAGACAGTCTGGCCAGCTGCTGGGGGACAAAGATGGAGAAGAGTTCCCCAGCAGCATCAACTCAGTCTTGGAGCCATTTAGCTTTAGGGCTGAGCTGCACATCCACGAGTAGATCTTCTCAAGACACGTGTGCAGCCTGTCGGGATGGTGCGCCGACTGGGAAAGGCCTACCACCAGCTGAGTATCATCAGCATAACTGATGATTTTAATACCCAGCGGCAGTACCACACTCTCCAGTGGGGCCATGTAAACGTTGAATAAGGTAGGGCTCAATGAAGAGCCCTGTGGCACACCACACTGGAGAGGGGTTGAAGATGATTTTTCATGGCCTTCCCACACCTCAAATGTACGACCTTCCAAGAAGGAAGCGAACCATTTGAGGGCCAGACCCGTGACCCCCACCCCCGACAGCCGTTGGAGAAGCACCTGATGGTCCACGGTGTCAAAAGCAGCGCTGAGGTCCAGGAGGATCACTGCCACTGATCCCCCCGAATCCAGCATGCTCCTTGCATTCTCCACGACCGCCAGCAGGGCGGTGTCAGTCCCCTGACCGGGACGAAAACCCGTTTGGGAGTCGCCCAGGAGGGAATTGGCTTCCAAGAAATCCGAGAGGCGGCTATTCACCAGCTTCTCAGCCACCTTACTGATACCCGGCAGCAGATGTGCACCAGAACAAATGCGTAACGCAAAACTAACCTTGCGTCACGGCAGATGCGCCGCAATTACAATGCGGCAAACCCTGGCGCAAGGTTAGGCAGATGCATGACGCATCTCGTGACGAAAGAGAGTCGCATCTCTAGAGTCGCGTCCCAGGCGCGATGCAACTATAGCAATGCTCAGGGCTGCCCAATACTCAACATACCGCATCAGTCCTTACGCCTGCTTCAAGAAAGCAGGCATAAAGAATTGACGTAGCAGCGTCGCGGAAGTGCCTGCGTTAAATCTTGTAGATTTCACGCAGGCACTTTTGCGAGGCGCACAGCTGCCTGACCGCCACCCCCCACCCCCCCCTGCGTGGGAACGCACCCGTTGTGGCGCAGGCCCAGGCCTTAACGTGGCGCATCTCCTTAGATCCATCACGTTGTACATGACTCGCAGGGATGCGCCATGTTTACGTCGCTGTGCGTCAGGTAAGGCAGCATAAACGGCTTGTAAATATCAAGAAACAACAGCACTACATTTGACCTACTATTCTGGATCCACGTTACAAAAAGCCATTGTTTGGCAAAGTAATAATTCCTTTTGAAACATCAAATGTTACAGAGTACAAAGGTTGGCTAGCTCAGTCAGCCATTCGTTTTGAAAGAGAGCGGAAGGAAACTGTAGGAGAACTTGAAGACAGTACTACTAGTGAATCAGCAGGCCATCAGGCGTCCCAAAAAAACACTTCTGCATCTGTGCCTGTGGCTGAAGTGAGAGACTTTTCCTCTGAGCCGTTAACCACACCAGCAACCGTATCATCTGCACCAGGCCCAGGCGATATGTCTGAAGCGGATTGGCTAAGTGAGCTAGGGTTTCCTTGTCCCAGAAAGGACACAGAAGTGCAAAGTACAGGAATCCGGGAGAACATTGTTTCTATGGTGCAGGCCTATCTGGATGACTCCACAGCGGTCAATATTACTGAGGACCCATTGGCGTATTGGCATGGGAAAAGAAACATATGGCGAGAGCTCACCAACCTGGCTATCAATTACTTGTCTTGCCCACTCGCAAGCCTGTCTTCAGAACGTGTTTTTAGTTCTGCTGGTGGCATTGTGACTTGCAAAAGGTCCCGCCTCTTGCCCGCAAATGTGGAGCGGCTCACCATGATAAAGATGAACCAGCACTTCATACCACCAGATTACAAAGTACGAGAATGCACGCAGGAAGAAGAGGACACTGACCTACCTGAGGAAAGTTCTCCTCAGTTACCAGAAGTACTACCGACTGAATTTGCAGAGTATGAGGACGAGTTCTGCTTCCCTGACAGCGAGTTCTGAAAATGAGTCAATAATTAATTAACTTTAACATTAGTCCTTATTCACTTTTATTCCTGTGTGTCTGTCTTTCTTTTTTTAGCAAGGGCTTGATCACATTCACAACAAAACTGTAATCACCCCATCACAAGCAACAACAAGCCCATCAGCAGACTGTCTTGATTTTGATGCCGCAGCATTCCTCAGGTTCACAACAGTTAGTTGACAAGAACTCAGTCCTGGTCGTCTATCCTCCTCCTCCAGACTCACCCTATCCATTTCCTGTAATGCTGATGCCTGGAATCTGCACAATGAAGAAACTTACGTTGACGAGTCCCCTAAAGAGGGACTGGAAGTAGTGAGTCCTCATTTAAATACATTTTGCTAAGTGTGACTTTTTTTCCTCAATTTGCTTTTTGGCTGTTTGGGGGGTGTCAAACTTGTTTGCGCTTGGGTTTACGGGTCTTGGCTGGGCCATTGCTGGCAAGGTCTATTAAGGGATGAAATTGGTTAGGCATTTACTTTGGAAAACATTTGGCCAATTACACGTGAACGTTTAGGCGTTATTATTGCTTGCTCGCCTGTCTTAGGGGTGCTGTCTGTGGGGCTTCTAGGATTTTGGGGTCTGTGAGCACCGCTGCCACATTTCTAATGTTGATTGCTTTTGTTTTGCAGAAAATCCACGCCGGGAAACTCCAGTTGGGGCCCTGCTGCAGAACGCTTTAGGACACTGTGAAATCCAGGTGGAGCCAGCCCTCAAACACAAATTACAGGTAAGATAAGCGTTTGGATGGGAGGTAGTATAATGGAGTATTCGGAGAGGCGAGAGAGTGACAGTGGTACTAGTAGTAAAGTCCTAGGGCTCTTGAATTAACAAACTCTGTGACAGGCATTTACTTTAGAAAACATTTGGCCTATTACACGTGAACGTTTAGGCGTTATTTTTGCTCGCTTGCCTGTCTTAGGGGTGCTGTCTGTGGGGCTTCTAGGATTTTGGGGTCTGTGAGCACCGCTGCCACATTTCTAATGTTGATTGCTTTTGTTTTGCAGAAAATCCACGCCGGGAAACTCCAGTTGGGGCCCTGCTGCAGAACGCTTTAGGACACTGTGAAATCCAGGTGGAGCCAGCCCTCAAACACAAATTACAGGTAAGATAAGCGTTTGGATGGGAGGTAGTATAATGGAGTATTCGGAGAGGCGAGAGAGTGACAGTGGTACTAGTAGTAAAGTCCTAGGGCTCTTGAATTAACAAACTCTGTGACAGGCATTTACTTTAGAAAACATTTAGCCTATTACACGTCAACCAACACGATGACAGTGTTCAGTTAAATGAACTTACTGCAAAACCACCACCCACCAAGCTCAAAAGTAGTAAAAAAACAGATATGCTCAGATAAAGTTTGAAAAAGTATATTTTTATTTCCCTAACAAAATAATCTCCCGCAAGACCCTCCCTAACCCCAACAAATAAATAGTCATTCAAAAGTCCCCAAAAAACCCAACTCCCAATTCCCACCCCCCAAAAGTCTCTAAAAAAGGGGCAAGGGACACTCTAGGGATGCACAGTGTTGAGTTTGGCCTCCAGGGCATCATGCCTTAGGGCCAGGGCATCGTACTTCTCCTGGAGGGTGGCGTGATCTAAGCGGAGGCCCTCCACCACATTCTGATAGTCTTTCCATTTCTGGACCTCCGCCTCTAGGTCGGACACTCTGCGGAGTGCTCGGCGCAAGCGAGCCTTTACATTGCTGTGAGGTGCAGCCTTTGCTGCTTGGCGGTGGCGTCTGCCAGCACGGCTCGGTTTGGCTGGAGCACTGCGCTTACCAGCAGAACGTGGGGTCACGGAGGAGGATGCAGATGTTGATGCACTGGACTGCGTGTCGTCCCCCTCCAATTCCACCAGCCGCCGATATTGGGCAACAGTTGCTTCCAGCCTCCGTTGCCGGGCCAGTACAGCCAGCATACTCCTCGTTGGTTTTGAGGTTTTAGTATTACCAACTATATGAAGAAAGAAAGACATAATATGTAACCAATGCTCTTTAAGAATATGATTAACACAAAATAATTCAGCAGGAAGTTGTGTCACAGTACAACTAGCAACTAGCCAGCGCAGTACAAAACTATTCAGGCCAGTATCATGGGCGTCCGCAGGGAGGGGCAAGGGGGGGCGCTTGAATCACCATTTCCCTTCCCACAACTCACTTGTATCCTTGGTTTGATGCTCTTTCATATGAAAGAGATCTGGCAGAAGCCCAGGCGATATGTCTGTTTCCCTCTCTCTCTCTCTCTCTGTCTCCCTCTTTATGTCTCCCTCTACCTCGCTGTCTCTCTCTCTCTGTCTCCCTCCCTCACACTCCCTCTGGCTCCCTCTCTCTCTCTCTCTCCTTCTGTCTTCCTCTCTCTCTGTCTCTGCCTCTATCTGTCTGTCGGTCCCAGCCTGCTGTAATTACCATATTGTAATTTGTCACTGGGCCACCACTGGATACACATCATATCCTATCTAAGAGTCAGATAGTACCATGATCCAGCTTACCTGTACTCGCCACCGCCACTGTCTCCTTCCTCACAGTCTGTACTTCTTGGTCCGACTCCTCTTGCGCCGCCTCCTCCCCAGAGTGATCCTCGGACTCAGAGTCAATGATCACCACCACATCCGAGCTGGCCCCGCCACCAGATGTTCCACCTACAAAGTAGATTTAAGAATGTTAGATTACACCACTCACTAATATTTGGTCTATGAATGAAGAAATGTGAAAACAGAAAAATTAATTGACTGTCTACTCTATTCTAAAGTAAAAATGTCCCTCCTTCCAGGGAAGGCTGTTGTCTTGCTGCATTTTTTTGTCATAATTGATGAATGCTTGATTAATTTTAACACACACCATTTTTCTCTGAACAGACAGAAACTGGACTACTAAGGACAAGAGCAACATCAACTTCAAACCAGGTGAAAGCTCGGCTCGACCACAAGAAATGTGTTCCATTACTCATCAACTCAGCACCAAGCACTTCTCCATTTCCAACTAACTTTATTTTAATATATGTGTTTACTTAAACTTTTAATAAAGCTTTTAAACTTGAATAGACTCTGTGGTTTTTGGTCCTCCAGACTAGAGTGACTGAGCGAAAGGTTTTGCAATTTTTGCAAAGAGGAGTCCGTGCCGCTGACACTACCAGGTTTATACAGTGTGCCAAACACGCCACTCTGAAATATTATTACTCTGGTCTTTGGTGTCCATAGTTCGGTTTGTGGAGAATTGTCCCTGCAACAGTAGTATTATTGATTTTGCTCCTATCTAAACACTATTTCGAAAAAATTAAATTAGGAACGCTTGGACAACAATAGGTCCTCTATATTTAAATGAAAACTTACTGGGGCCAGCAAAGGAGCACTCGCCGCCCTGGCCTGCATTCTCCTCCTTTGGAGCCACTGCATCCGTTTTTTCTGTCCGCTTGACCCTGGGCAGACCTGACGTACAACATGAAAGAATGAACAGAAAACATTGATGATTGCTGCTTGCCGATGTCCTTGTCAACCAAATCAAACATTTAGAAAGAACAAGAACCAACTATTTCAGCCAAAAAGAGGGCTACAAAGGAAGGACTGCACCTGAGCCTCTACTCTAGGGGCAGATTTTCAAGCCCCTTGCAGCTCTTTTGCTCCGTTCTTGCGTCACTTTTGTGATGCAGCGCCACAACAAGAGAGGCGCCATGGTGTGGCGTATATTAACAACGTGACGCATATGGGAGATGCATCCCATTCTAAAGCCCTGCGCCATAAGGGAGCGTTCCAGCGCAAGGGAGGGCGTTCCTGCGCAGGAACGCATGCTAAAAGTGGCTATGGGGAATATATAAAATTTCAATCAGTCATTTAGGACAATGATGCGTCACTGAAACCCTGCGCCTGCATGAAGCAGACTTACGGCTTGACGCAGCATTGCTGGAGCTGCGCCATCGTTGCAACGCAACTCCATCAATGAGCCGCCTTTACGGCACCGATGCGTAACGCTTCGGTGACGTTTTGGGACCATGGTGTGCCGCATTGTAAATACGGCGCACCATGGGTGGTGCTGGCGTGCCGCACACTTTGCAGGGATGCGCAGGTAATTGCTAATCTGACATTTAGGGGCATACTTACGAGTTCTGAGCTGGACACCTCCAGATGTATTATTATTATTATTATTATTCTGAGTTTTGTATAGCGCTTGGTTACCAATAGGCATCCCAGCGCTTACCAGAACATAGCACTACTGAAGGATAGGAGAAATTAAACAGAGAACAAAAAAGTTTTTAAAAGTTTACGAAACCGAAGAAGACTAGTTTCCGAGCGCAGTTGAAGGGGCAGTGAGTTCCACAAGGAGGCCACATTTATTGAGAACCTTCTGCCACCCGTTCTAGCCTTTTTTGCCCTGCCCACCTGGAGGAGATGTTGATGATCAGAGCGAAGAGAACGAGAGGCCTTGTAAGGCTGGACCATCTCCTCCAAAATAGGAGGGCCTACCCCGTGCAGAACTTTGTGGGCAACACAAAGAGACTTAAATCTCACCCTGTCCCTCACAGGGAGCCAGTGCAATGCCCTCAACGCCGGGCGAGCAGATTGACGCCTGGGGAGACCCGTCAAAAGCCTGGCAGCCGCGTTCTGCACTTGCTGCAGTTTATTCAGGGTGGATTCGGGCGCGCCCAGGAATAACGCGTTGCTGAAATCCAGCCGCGAGATGATAAGTCCCTGGATGAGAAGCCTTCGAGTAGCCACTGGGAGCAGAGGCAGAATCTTCTGAGCTGAGCGGAGCAGGCCAAAACACACGCCAGCAGTCTTTTTGGCATGAGTTTTAAACGATAGGTCCTGCTCCAACCACACCCCCAGGCTCTTGATCTCCTGCTTGGGGGGAGGTACCGGTCCCAGACAGTCTGGCCAGCTGCTGGGGGACAAAGATGGAGAAGAGTTTCCCAGCAGCATCAACTCAGTCTTGGAGCCATTTAGCTTTAGGGCTGAGCTGCACATCCACGAGTAGATCTTCTCAAGACACGTGTGCAGCCTGTCGGGATGGTGCGCCGACTGGGAAAGGCCTACCACCAGCTGAGTATCATCAGCATAACTGATGATTTTAATACCCAGCGGCAGTACCACACTCTCCAGTGGGGCCATGTAAACGTTGAATAAGGTAGGGCTCAATGAAGAGCCCTGTGGCACACCACACTGGAGAGGGGTTGAAGATGATTTTTCATGGCCTTCCCACACCTCAAATGTACGACCTTCCAAGAAGGAAGCGAACCATTTGAGGGCCAGACCCGTGACCCCCACCCCCGACAGCCGTTGGAGAAGCACCTGATGGTCCACGGTGTCAAAAGCAGCGCTGAGGTCCAGGAGGATCACTGCCACTGATCCCCCCGAATCCAGCATGCTCCTTGCATTCTCCACGACCGCCAGCAGGGCGGTGTCAGTCCCCTGACCGGGACGAAAACCCGTTTGGGAGTCGCCCAGGAGGGAATTGGCTTCCAAGAAATCCGAGAGGCGGCTATTCACCAGCTTCTCAGCCACCTTACTGATACCCGGCAGCAGATGTGCACCAGAACAAATGCGTAACCCAAAACTAACCTTGCGTCACGGCAGATGCGCCGCAATTACAATGCGGCAAACCTGGCGCAAGGTTAGGCAGATGCATGACGCATCTCGTGACGAAAGAGAGGCGCATCTCTAGAGTCGCGTCGCAGGCGCGATGCAACTATAGCAATGCTCAGGGCTGCCCAATACTCAACATACCGCATCAGTCCTTACGCCTGCTTCAAGAAAGCAGGCATAAAGAATTGACGTAGCAGCGTCGCGGAAGTGCCTGCGTTAAATCTTGTAGATTTCACGCAGGCACTTTTGCGAGGCGCACAGCTGCCTGACCGCCACCCCCCACCCCCCCCTGCGTGGGAACGCACCCATTGTGGCGCAGGCCCAGGCCTTAACGTGGCGCATCTCCTTAGATCCATCACGTTGTACATGACTCGCAGGGATGCGCCATGTTTACGTCGCTGTGCGTCAGGTAAGGCAGCATAAACGTGGCACAAGGGGCTTGTAAATCTGCCCCTTTGTGTGTAGCATTACGCAGTTCTGTAAAATACACTCATACATTACTCAGCCCAATTAAATGAACACAAAATAGAAAACAAATAAGCACCTGAAATGCACAGAAGATTTTGAAATATTAATTTACCTCTGTTATCAATGTAATCAGCAGCATTATTGCTCTTTGTAAAAAAGTTAAAGCAAACATTTGCAATATAACACAGTCACAGAGAGCAGGAGAAAAAACAGAGTAGTGAGTGATGAAAAAATTGCTACTACTACTCACCAAGCCCGGGGACCTCCACTCCCAGCACGTCTAGCAGGTCGCGCTCTCGGTCCAGGATATCGGTCCAGCGGTGGGTTACTTGATTGTAGGTGCGCTGGACCCCCGTGATCTTAAAAAGGGCCCGGCACACCTGCCCCCACCGCTTCTGTCGCTCCTGGCTGTTGGTATAACCAGCAGCGATCCTGCCGCCTGCCGCGATGGTCCTGGGGAGACGGCGCTGCACATAAAAAACGAGTGCGCCCACCTCCTCAGGGCTGAAGATCTCCCGGGGCACCACCATTTCCGCCCTCAAGCGGCCACACGGGAGCCGGGCACGGGCTGCGATGCCCGTCTTGGGCAGCTTGACAGCTGTCTTCACCATGTTCTGGGCAGGTGTTAGTAGTAAGGAGACAAAATGAAAAAGAATAAGAGTAGGGAAGAAGGAAATACAAGTTTAAAAAAGTAGTTGAAAAGTAAACAAAAGTAGCCTAAAACACAAAAATATAGACCTAGAAAAATAGAGGGATAGAAAATAAGTTAAATAGATCAACAAAATATTAAAACAAGCAAAGGATGGCAGAGATATACAGAGGATAGAAACACCATACCCAGACACATAGGAATGAATGAAAAACAAGATGGCGGCCCGATCACGTGCGCGTAAGTAAGTTCGCACGCGATTTCTCTCGCGAACTCGTGCGAACTTGCATTCGCAATGCGCTCATTGCGCGAGATTACACATAGCGGGCGGAAACGGAAATACGTCACGCAAACAAAATGGCGGTGCCCATACTCAACCTTGGGGTAACTCGCACGAGTTCGCGGCTTCCACGGTCGAGTTCGCACGACGCCGCGCCTCGCGAATAGGGCGAAATTACCGAAAAACGAGTTTTGCAAAAGCAAAACCAATGAGCAGGTGCAAAAGTTCGAGCTCATCATTTGTAACCATTTACCTGTAGTGCTTCCTGAAGGGGCCCTCCAGAATCCGGTTGCCTACTTGCAACTATTGTGTGACCCTGCTCTGACAGTCACAGAATAGTTACAAGTATGCCATTGCATCCTGTTATTGCAACAAAAAGGAAAGGGAGCAGACAAGCAGGTGCCAGCCTTCATTAATGTCAGTTGGGGCAGGGCAGGTGTTGTTGTTTGCAAAACTTAGTGCAGGTGTGCTTGGCTTTGCCACAATAATGTACACTCACTAGTCAATCAGAGGGTGCTGTGATGACACCGAGGGTGGCATGGGTGTGCCAGCCAGAGGGTGGCATGGGTGAACCAGAGTGCCAGTGTTGACAGAGGATGGCAGTGCTTTGCTTTGCCCCAATAATGTACACTGGTGAACCAGAGGGTGCTGTGATGACACAGAGGGTGACATGGGTGAGCCAGAGGGTGGCATGGGTGACCAAAGAGAGTGCCAGTGGTGACAGAGGGTGGCAGTGATGAAGAAAGCCTTGCAAACAGGCTGGGCACGTAGAAACAACAAGTTCGCAAAACTGGCGACCCGACAAGTAAGTTCGCAATTTGCGAAATTGTACAAAACCCTCGCGAACTTGCAGAAACCCGTGCGAACACACACCCCCAAAAAAATCCGCAAATCCGCGAGAGTTCGCGGATTTTGCGGATTTTCGCAATCTGCGAATACGCAAATCCGCAAATTCGCGGATTGCGAATCCGCAAAATCCGCCCATGCTTAGTTTCCTCAGGCACTCCGAACAGACTCAGAAGCATAACTATATACACAGACCTGTACACACCCATAGCCCTCCCACACACAAAAAAGTCACATGAACACAACACTCGGATACACACAATCACCCCCTCTCTCACCCACTTGCACACACACAGCCAACACCCACAAACACCGACTTTCGCAAATTACATATACACCAGGGCAAAAAAGCATTAATAAAA
The DNA here is from genome assembly GCF_964261635.1 of Lissotriton helveticus. Lineage (NCBI taxonomy): Eukaryota > Metazoa > Chordata > Amphibia > Caudata > Salamandridae > Lissotriton > Lissotriton helveticus. The sequence goes on from NC_136068.1 coordinate 1,230,470,366, forward strand.
ATCATGGCGTGATTCATGAATTGTCACAAATATTGCTGTGAATTTTACAAAACAAAAAATACAACTGTGTTCTCCCATGCTTGTTTTGAGTATTGCCCCCAGGTGGGTCAGATCCCAGGGCCGTGTGTACTTTATTTAATAAGTAGGGTGGCTCACGGGCCCCACTCCAAGGGCTTATTTATGTCCCGGGGACCACCACCTACCTGGGACTTTTGTTTACAGTATAGTGAGGGGGCTGCGCGGACCTCTCAGGAGCACCACCTCCCCAGGCTTTAAATTTAAAAATAGATAGGGGGAGCGTGCAGACCCCCGGGGGACGTGGAACCTCTTGGGACAACCACCTCCCCGAGGACAAATACCTAAAAGAATCTCCTCAGGGCCGGCCCGAGCACAAGAAAGGAGGGGAGCCACACTGGCAGCCACCACCTAGGGCTGCCTCCTGCTATGTCCCAGTGTGCCCACCCACGGGACATTGCTGTTTGCTTGCCGGGAGCTATGTCAGCTCCGGCCAAGCAGAAACAAACACTGGGCTTCCAGCAAGCGGGAGCTATCAGAGTATGCCCCCTTACTGGAAGTGGAAATGTCATCTCTTCACCTGCCTGCTGTCATGTGGACAGGGAAAGAGATGAAACTATTACTCTCGCATGCAGGGAGCTGCATTTCCAGTGACAGGCGGAGCAGCACAGTAGCAGCGGGCTTTGTTATTCCCCATGTCACTTGTGGCACACCCTCACAGCAGACTGGTGAGCCCCAGGCTAGGCTGCTGATGGGGGTCCCTCTCCAGTGCTGGGGTCAGAGGCACTGGTGACTGCATGGCAGGCAGGCAGGCGCTGTCAGAAGCTGTCATGCATTAATCAGTGTCACCAGTACACAGCAGTCAGTGCTGCTTTGCCACACATGTTGACCCTCCCTCTAGCATCCACACAGCCCACGCACAGGGAACAAAGCTTCATCTACAGGTATCTGTTACTGGTAGGAGCTTCCGGGTGCCCTTCATGCACACGCTTGGGTTCCACTTCTTTCAAAGCAGCAATAAGTCCTTGTGGCTGGAGTGGGAATCAAAATCAGTCTGGGTAAAAATGTTCCAACTAATCCCTTATGGCAGGTCCTACAGCAAACACTGTGGGTCTATCCATGGCACAGGAGAGGTGTGGCAGGAGTTGATGCAAATTAGCCACATGTGTCAACCTGCACGGAGAACCTCCCTTACACCGCAGGTCCACACAATGTACGGGCAGCCCTGTCCGAGTTCTGTACTACTTAAGCTCTGTACCAGCAGCTTTGGTCTGTTCCTTGGCAGAGGATTAACAACATCCAATCACATGCTCCATCTCACAGTACCTAGCCTATCCCCTGCTCCTCACCTGTCTTGCAGCAGCATTTGCCTTGCCCCTGCATTGCCAACTCTTCCCCCACCCTTCACCCGGTGTCTCCAGCCTTTCACCTGCTACTATCCATGCAGCCTCTGTCCGCTACCCCAAGGTTTACACTACCCACCCACCCAGCAGCCCTCCTCCCTTCTGCAAACTGCTCCCTGATGCCTGCTGCAAGGAACCACACTCTAGCACAGTACCACACAAAGAGATAGGCACTGCCACAGGGGAAGGACTCCAGCTACAAGGGAATGCTCCCTTAGAGCCCTGGCAAAGCTCCAATCAACAGCATTGTCCTCATAGTCTCTTTGTAAAATGAACAATGCATTTGACTCAATCAGCATCACGCCCACATGATACCCCCACATGAAACAAGAACAGCACCAGACGTGTTGTTCACCATAGACCAGCAATCAGAAGTGGCGAGGGTTGAACTCAAGCTACTATTGTGCAGATGCTAACACAGCTCCTGTTGAGTCTCACAGCTTCCTAGCCCACATCTAAAACTAATGTATATGTTCCTGGGTACAAGAAACAAAGACTGCTAGCAAGGCAAACTTTTCGAGCAATTCTCCCAATGGCACTCTAAGACCACCACAGGATGATTATTAGCGCATTACAAACCGCTCCAAGTGCAATAACATGCATTGTCAGTCTCTAGAAGAGTGTATTTTTGGGGTAAAATGCACTGGGCTGCAGGAATAGTGGGTGAGGCCATTGGAAATGCCAATTTCAATAGAGCATGTGTGCACACTTGTGTTTGTGTTTATGTATATATATATTTATATATTCACTGAACAAAAATCAAAGGTTACAGAGATAATATAGATATGAAATAGAATTTAAAAAAACATAGAAATGCACTGGAAAAAACAAGGGTTACAAGTAAGTATGGGCGAAATTTCCGAATTCGGGTTCGGCGAATTCGCGCGAAATCGAATTCGCAATCCGCAAAATCCGCGAATTCGTGCGAATTTGAGGATTTTTGTTTTTTTGCATGTTCGCGGGGTTTTTCGCGTGTTTGTGGGGTTTTTTGCGTGTTCACTGGGCTTTTTGCGTGTTCGTGGGCCGCTTGCATGGCGAAGTTACCCATGCAGTCGTGTATGGGCACAGCATCCTCTGGTTCACCACTGCCACCCTCTGGTTCATCACTGCCACCCTCTGGTTCACCACTGCCACCTTCTTGTTCACCCCTGCCACCCTCTGGTTCACCCCTGCCACCCTCTGGTTTACCACTGCCACCCTCTGGTTCAGCACTGCCACTCTCTGGTTCACCCCTGCCACCCTCTAGTTCAGCACTGTCACCCTCTGCTTCACCACTGCCACCCCCTGGTTCACGACTGCCACCCTCTGGTTCATCACAGCACCTCTGGTTCACCACTGCCACCCTCTGGTTAACCACTGTCACCCTCTGGTTCAGCACTGCCACCCTCTGGTTCACCACTGCCACCCTCTGGTTCATCACAGCACCCTCTGGTTCACCCCTGCCACCCTCTGGTACAGCACTGTCACCCTCTGGTTCACCACTGCCACCCTCTGGTTCACGACTACCACCCTCTGGTTCATCACAGCACCTCTGGTTCACCCCTGCCACCCTCTGGTACAGCACTGTCACCCTCTGGTTCACCACTGCCACCCTCTGGTTCACGACTGCCACCCTCTGGTTTATCACAGCACCTCTGGTTCACCACTGCCACCGTCTGGTTAACCACTGTCACTCTCTGGTTCAGCACTTCCACCCTCTGGTTCACCACTGCCACCCTCCGGTTCACCCCTGCCACCCTCTGGTTCACCACTGCCACCCTCTGGTTAATCACAGCACCCTCTGGTTCACCCCTGCCACCCTCTGGTACAGCACTGTCACCCTCTGGTTCACCACTGCCACCCTCTGGTTCAAGACTGCCACCCTCTGGTTCATCACAGCACCTCTGGTTCACCACTGCCACCCTCTGGTTAACCACTGTCACCCTCTGGTTCAGCACTGCCACCCTCTGGTTCACCACTGCCACTCTCTGGTTCACCACTGCCACCCTCGGGTTCACCCATGCCACCCTCTGGTTCACCACTGCCACCCTCTGGTTCACCCCTGCCACCCTCTGGTTCACCCCTGCCACCCTCTGGTTCAGCACTGCCACCCTCTGGTTCAGCACTGCCACCCTCTGGTTCAGCACGGTCACCCTCTGGTTCACCCCTGCCACCCTCTGGTTCATCACTGTCACCCTCTGGTTCATCACTGCCACCCTCTGGTTCACCACTGCCACCCTCTACCAAGACCTTTTGTGACGCAGCGGCAGCACAAAATATGCACCATGGTGCTGGGTATTAACAACGTGACGCATCTGAGTGATGCGTCATGTTGTAAAGCCCTGCGCTATCAGGAGGCGTTCCGGCGCAGGGGAGGGCGTTCCTGCGCAGGAACGCCTCCTAAAAGTGGCTGAGTGAAATCTCCAAGAATTCACTCAGTCACTTTTAGGCCAATGCTGCGTCAAAACCCTGCACCTGCTTGAAGCAGGCGCAAGGCTTGATGCAGCATTGGGGAGATAGGGCCCCCAGAGCATTGCTGGAGCTGCGTCGCAAGCGCAACACAGCTCCAGCAATGCGCTGCTTTTACGGCACAGATGCTTGACGCATCTGTGCCGTTTTTGCCACATGGTGCGCCGCATTGTAAATGCGGCACACCATGGGTGGCGGAGCTGCGGCGCACAATAACTGGCACATCCCTGGGGATGCGCCAGTTATTGTAAATCTGCCCCTATACATTTAGCCAACGAGGGAGCACTTACTGATTAGACAGTAGAAAGTACTCCAGTTGAGTAGAGGTATTGCACAAAAAGCTGGCATCTTCGTGGACAAACACGCAGGACGGGATTCATTCTGCCCCCTGTTAGACTCGTTTTTTGTGCCCTTCTGCCCTCTGTTAGATTCGTTTTTCCCTTGTTTTTGTGCCCTTCTGCCCTCTGTTAGACCCGTTTTTCCCTTGTTTTTGTGCCCTTCTGCCCCCTGTTAGACTCGTTTTTTTGTGCCCTTCTGCCCTCTGTTAGACTCATTTTTCCCTTGTTTTTCGGCCCTTCTGCCCTCTGTTAGACTCGTTTTTCTGCCCTTCTGCCCCCTGTTAGACTCGTTTTGTTGTGCCCTTCTGCCCTCTGTTAGACTAATTTTTCCCTTGTTTTTCTGCCCTTCTGCCCTCTGTAAGACTCGTTTTTTGTGCCCTTCTGCCCTCTGTTATTCCCTTGTTTTTGTGCCCTTCTGCCCTCTGTTAGACTCGTTTCTTGTGCCCTTGTGCCCTCTGTTAGACTCGTTTTTGTGCCTTTCTGCCCTGTTAGACTCGTTTTTTGTGCCCTTCTGCCCTCTGTTAGACTCGTTTTTCCCTGGTTTTTCTGCCCTTCTGTCCTCTGTTAGACAGTTTTTTTGTGCCCTTCTGCCCTCTTTTAGACTCGTTTTTCCCTTGTTTTTCTGCCCTTCTACCATTTGTTAGACTGCTTTTTGTGCCTTTCTGCCCTCTGCATCACCACATCATCACTCAGCGCCACCACAGCATCACTCAGCGCCACCACATTATCACTCAGCACCACCACAGCACCACTCAGCACCACCACAGCATCACTCAGCACCACCACAGCATCACTCAGCACCACCACAGCACCACTCAGTGCCACTACAGCATCACTCAGCACCACCACAGCATCACTCAGCACCACCACATTATCACTCAGCACCACCACAGCATCACTCAGCACCACCACAGCACCACTCAGCACCACCCCAGCATCACTCAGCACCATCCCAGTATCACCCAGCAGCACGACAGCACCACTCAGCACCACCACAGCACCACTCAGCGCCACCCCAGCATCAATCTGCGCAACCATTCAACAACAACTGGTTCAAATATGTTCTCTCAATGTTTCAAACTTTATTACAAATGTCACAAAAAGATGTTAATATTTCACTTCTGTTCTTGGATTTTTGTCACAATAAAATACACTGAACATAATCTTCACAAAAGTTATTTACAAAAGTTTAAGCTATTGCCATTATAAATTAAAATCACTTTTATTTAAGTATTAATTATTTAAAAAAATTAAAAGCCATTGTAATTTGTAATATCAATACAGCTAAGTCACGTAAATACAAAACATGTTGCATTACAAATACTATAGGAGTCACATTTGCGAAAGTTATAACTATTGGCATTGTAAATGACCAAGCTATTAATTTAGCTATTTTCAAAACCAACACATAAATAAAAAGCATTGTCATTTACAAGACCAATAGCTCAAACTTTCCTAATGCGAGACCTATTGCATTGCAAATGCTTGTTTTTATATCTGTCAGTGCTTCCTGTTGAGGTTTAATTTTCGTGACAGGCGCCTCATTGCCTACTTGTAACTATTCTCTGACCCTGCTTCAAGGGTCAGAGCAGGGTCAGAGAAGCACTTACAGGCTTACAGCAGCAGGTGCCCAAGTTGAAGTTAATTTCTTTGTAACCCTTTTGTAAAAGGTTACAAAAAATTAGCTTCAACTTTTGCACCTGCTGCTGCAACACTGTAAGTGCTTGGCTGAAAAATCCTCCCCGCTGATTCGCGGATCGCGAAATCGCAGAAAATCCGCAAATTCCGCGAGCGGAACGAATTTTCAGCCCATGCTTAGTTACAAGGACGTTATAGTTAGGCTCAGATTTGACTTGTACAAAACCAGTGGAATCTAGCAGTTATAGTTAGCTGAGCTAACTATAACTAACGCCCACACAAATCACTGCTTATGACCTCACATACTAAATACCTCATAGCATGGTCAGTGAAACTGTCTCTAAAAACAACACGGCTGCCTTGAACTTGTGTAAAAACAGTCATAAGCCAATCACCTAATCAACTGTCATGTTCCGCGATACTGCCATAAAATACAGAAAACATTTGCTAAAATACTGCTGCAATAAATATCACTACCTTACACTACCTTAAAACTTATGAAATATGTACCATACTTACCTACACTACCCATAAAATTAATTTGTGCACCATAATGTGTAATCTGGACAATTTTCATCCAAATTGGAAATACACAAGCCTATCTAAAATGCAATGGATTTCAAGCCTGTTTTAGGTTCCCACTTTTTTCTTTGCACCCCTTTGACCAAACTAGTATATGTACACAAGGGAAACCCAAAGATTGTAAGGGACCAAGGGTACTTGAGTAATTCTAGAGACAACGGCCCCTTACCAAAAAATTAAATACGGTTGTTCTGGATACAAAAATCTGTTCCATAAACAGATTCAATGATCAGCGTTTTCAATTTTATTACCACAATTAGATCAAAAATGTGAATTACCCCAGCCAGAATAATTTTAAAAACCAAAGCTCAAGAAAGCAAACAAACAATGAGCAAAAAACCAATAGGCACAGAAAACTAGGTGTTACAAACTGACAATAAAATACATATAAACATATACTGGCAAGCAAACAGTGACCAGCAACCAGCATTAATATAACACCCTCTGGTCACTTCTTATTAAAAGCAAAACACTGTTTTGCACATTGCTATCTGGTCAGCATAACACAAATACTTTTTCAATTGGAATCACTTCTCTATTAAGGCATTTATTCTCACTTGTGGTTTACTCTCGCATCATATTGAAAACGCGTGTCGATAGAAGCAGCACTAAAACTGATTGAATTGTTATATGGGCATATATTTGAATTCCCCCCAAATCCGTTGCAATGTGCAATCCGCTGCAATTTTTGGATACAACAGTGAACTACCTTGAAGGTGCTTCATCTTCGTATGATACTCATGAATATATTAGACCCTTTTTCATAGATGGCTACTAAATTATATGTTCAGACGCCATACCATCTAGGATGGGTCGTGCAAAGGGTGGTCTTGCAGTCGCAATATTACTATCTTCCTCCCTTGTTAAAATAAAATCATATACTAGCTCACAATTTGATCAATTTATTTTTCTTAAAACTGAGGGGAGACAGTCCGTTGTTATTATAAACTATTACAATAATATTTTTGATAAAACTAGATTTAAGGTGAATAATTCGCTAGAAAAAGACCTTGATGATTTTCTGATAGGGTTGGGGGGTGATTATATGTTTGTATGGGCTGGCGACTTCAATATAGATAAATGTAGAGTTGTTGTGGAAAAACAATGTGGATATTTGAATGACCATGGAGATCCAATTTCACATTTCCCCCACGATACATATGGAGAAGCCATTAACTCTGTTGTCCACAAATACGATTTGGCAATTTTGGATGTAAAGAGTGAAGATGAACACCAACCCCCCCATACCTTTGTTGGTTCTAGATCTTTATCAACAATCGACCACTTTATTATTACTGACTACTATACAAAACTAGTGCGCTCCTTTTTTGTCTATGAATGCCTTATTAGTGACCATCACCCCCTGGTCTTGACCTTTGTAGTAACCAAGTCCACGCTGATTGTAATGTTACATGAAGATTTATTAAGGTTGGTTACAGCATAGTACTTCAGTAGATATAAACCCCACCAGGAGCACCCAGCTAGGCACTCAGTCCTTCTCCAACTGTGAGTTCCCACTCCCAACATTCCATCTTACATCACTCAAGCAGGGTTCCACTGGCACAGCATAAATAATAGCAACCCAGGATACAACAACCTTAGATATAAACAAATTTAGGGAAGGCAACAGAGGAAAAAATTGAGCCTCATGGCTCTAATGGAGTTTCTATTAAGTGGTCGGGAGTAAACCCTTCTCTGTTTTTTGAAAAAATTACCAGGAAGACACAACGCGAAATTAATATTTGCCTAGATGACACAGTAACTAATTCAGATATCATTGGAGCATTTTCTAATATTATTATTCAAATAGCAAATGACCTAAAAATAAAACAGAAGTCCGAATCATACAATCAAGAACCTAGATGGTTCAATAAGGAATGTTCGAGTTTGAATAGGGAACTAAAAGGAATTTTAAAAACTAAACCTAGGAATGTAGCTGGAATAAAAGAACTAAGGATGAAATATAATTTAGCACTGAAAGACAGAAAAAAAGAGATCCAAGAAGAGGCGTGGGGGAAACTAGCTCAAGCGGCAGAAACCCAGGATACAACTCTGTTTTGGCAAACAATCAATTACCCTTTTTTTAAAGGATACCACTGCTGCAAAAATAAATGCCCTAGTGCCCGCTGAGGGCTGGATAACCCACTTTGGAAATATTTTTAACCCTGGAGGGATCGATATTTTACAAAATAAGGAAAAACCATTTTTAACTGTAGAGCCAGCAGGGATGCCTCAGATAACTGTAGAAGAAATAAAAGGAGCACTAAATAAAAGTGCAAGTGGCAAAGCCGCTGGCCCTGATGAGGTCCCTATCGATGTTTTTAAATGTAACATTGATTTTTGGTCACCTGTCTTACAAAAGTTCTTTAATGCAACCCTTGACGGAAAACTGCCCATATCTTGGGTGGGAAGTATTATAGTCCCTATTTTTAAAAAAGGGGATAGAGGAAACCCAAAATGTTATCAGCCCATATCCCTCTTAGATTCGACCTCAAAACTGATGGAGAGAGTTTTGTTGGGTAGAGTAGAATCCTGGGCCTCTGAAAATAACATCCTTTCAGAGGCCCAATATGGTTTCAGGAGAGGGATAGGAACAATTGAACAATGTTTAAACCTGGATCTTTTGGTGGGTAAATATACTATAGCTAAAGGGGGCAGTTTACATCGTTGCTTTGCTGATCTCACCAGTGCTTTTGACCTGGTTAATCATGATAATTGTGGCGAACGCTGGTTGAGATAGGAGCCCCCAAAGATATTGTTGTTTACCTATCTCAAATGTATAGTTTTCTTCTATCAGAGTTCGTTTTGGGCCGAAGGAGGAGTGCACGCCAAATTTTAGGGTAAAACGAGGTATTAGGCAGGGGTGCGTTTTAGCACCCCTACTATTTTCATTGTTATGTTATGTTATGTTATGTTACTAATATTTATACAGCGCACAGCTGCCCCAGCAAAGGGGCGTCCTGGCGCATGAACAGGTACTAAAACACAACACGCAGGAAGAGAAGAAAGACGGCTAACCAGGTACAGAAAACAGGAAGATTTTGATAGCACGCCTAAAAGCGGTCAGATTATCCAGAGCTCGAATGTGCACCGGGAGTGAGTTCCACAAACCAGCGGCAAGCACTCGGTAGGAGCGGCCACCCATCCTGCTGAGTTTAAAATGGGGGCAGGCCGCGAGATGAAGAGCCTCCGATCTCAGGGACCTCGATGGGACATAGGGGATAAGCAAGTTAGCGAGTGCAGGTGGCGAAGAGAGCTTCATGATTTTAAAGGCCAGACAAAGCGACTTAAACTTAATTCTTTTTCTGACCGGCAGCCAGTGAAGGGTGGAAATAGTACTGGAAACAGAACAATGCCTGGGAAGGCCAATAATGGCCCGCGCCGCAGCATTCTGCACCCTTTGTAGCCTAGATGCCTCAGCCTGGTTTATCCCCAGCAGCAGCGCGCTGCCGTAGTCCAGCCGAGATAGAACCGAGGCCTGGACCACGAGCTGCCGGGTGGAGGGATCAAAAAACTTAAGTATCGGTCTTAGACCTCGCAAGATGCCGTAGCAGGTGGCTGCAACCTTCTTCGTATGGCCCGTGAAGGTAAGCGCCGGATCCAACCATACCCCTAGGTTCTTTACTTCGGAAGCTGGAACGGGAGTGACGCCCAATTCTGGAGGCCACCACTGATCTCCCCAGAGCTCCGCATGTTTCCCCATGGCGTTCAATTGTAAGCAATTGGTTCTCATTGTATATAAATAACGTTGATCGTTGTTTGCAAAATATTAATGCTGATGTCCCAAAAGTGGGTTCCCGACCGACACCAGTGCTGCTTCATGCAGACGATGCCGTCCTGATTTCAAGGACGACAAACGGTTTGCAACATCTGATTGAAAAATTTGCACTTTTTATGACTGGGATGGATCTTAAATTAAACCAAACAAAACCTTTGTTATGACCTGTGGCAGGAAAAATAGAAAGATTAAACAACACCACATGGAAGGTATTATGATCGAAAGGGTTTCGAGTTTTATTTATTTGGGTCTACTTTTTAATGAAAATGGGACTTGGGGACAACATGTCAATTTAGCAAAGCTAAAATTTGCTCGAAGTATGGAAGGGATTTTTTGATTTTCTGAAAAAATTGGGAATAAAGCCGTGAGGGAAATGCACTCTCTATATAGATCAAAAGCAGTCTCAACTGCTTGTTATGGTGCAGCATTATGGGGTAGAGCTAGTGCTGTAACCCTCCAAACACAGGAGAACAATTTTTTAAACGATTACTAGCGGCTCCAAGCTCAACATCTAATACTCTAGCTCATAGAGAATTGTCTGTACTCTATATTAGCGACTTTATAAAAATAGCTGGTTTAACATTATGGCATGGGGTTTGGTCACGTGAAGAAGCTAGGTTTACACAAAATATATTACTAGACTGCCTGTCCCTAGACAAGAGAAGAAAAATAGCTTGGCTAGAATTTATACAATCACTTTTAGAAAGCTGTAATATCAAGTTAGATTGTAAAGAACCAATGCTAATCGTAGAATACAGTAAGAAAGAACTGAAAAGAAGACTTACTGTTGCCATGGATTTAGCGAGGGAGGCAGATGAAGCGAAAAAACATAGTGTTATATCCTACTATGAACGTCCCTTCTACATGTGTATACAACCCTACCTTGTTACTATAAGAAACGTCCAGCTAAGGTTTTATCTCACTAGATTGAGATTAGGCAGTCTACATTACCTGGTTGCTTTCCCCGCAAAAAGGAACATGTATTATTCATTACCAAACTGCCCATGTGACGGTAAATCCCCACAATCAACTTGGCACTTTATTTTATTCTGTGCGTTTTATAGGGATATTCGTAAGCTTATTCTAAAACCTCTTTTTAAAACAAATGTATATTATCATTAGAAGCAAGCATTTAATATCATTTGTAGCTTGGAGAAAGAGAGAATCATGAATGATGCTTGTAAATTTGTCCAAATGGCAATTAAGAAAAGAAAAACCTTTTCGTACTTGGAGAATTTATCGTATGAAAATTATGAAAATCAATGATCCTTAGATACTACATATTAATTGTGAATTCATGAGATTTTAATACTATATATTGAATTATGTTTGGGTTTTAATTAATATGGACTGTATGTGTATATTGATGATGAATGCAAATTATATTTGGGATACTCTGTCTGTTTTTATAGTATGCTTTTATGGTCATGGAAAATGTACCGAATAAAGCTTTGAAATTTGAATTTGATACTCATGAACAGGCACCAATTGTGTTGAAAAAGCCTGTTGTTTGTTTAATTACAGATTGTTGAAAAATCAGGTGCTTCATGTAATATATCAATTGATACTATGCCAGGCAACTGATCCTCAGTCCTGATGATGATCCCATATTTTAACGGGATCGAAACATTGTCCACATACACTCTGACCCGGTACAATATGCTTTGTAGTATTTTTGTTTTGGGTGCAGTAGTGTTTTGCTTTTAATAAGAAGTGACCGAAATGTGTTATATTAATGTTGGTCACAGTTTGCTTGCCTGTATATGTTTATATATCTTTTATTGTCAGTTTGTAACACCTGGTTTTCTGTGCATTACTGTTTTTTTGCTCATTGTTTGTATCAGTTCATTGTTTGTTTGCTCTCTTAAACCCCCTTGACCAAACGGCAAAAAACACAATATATAACTATGTTTTATACATATACAAATTCACATTTACACATTATAATATATGTTTTGGCAACAAAATATTGACATATTTTTACACAATGTCATGGTATCTGTACTTAAATTTACACACTCTACTTTACACCACTCCACTTATATATTTATAAAGCTAAGTGTATCCTAATATCCAACTTTGGTTATGAGATATGGGGATATGCCATTATAGCCCCGCTTTTAGGGGCAGAGAATACTTTTTTGAGGAGTCTTTTGGGCATAGGTAAATTCACTTCCTCTGAGATTATACTAGAAGAGGTTGGCATGAACTACATTGCTGACTTATTGGCAACAACTCCCAGTTCGTCAGTAGATAATGTATTTTTAAACTTTTACATTTTTTTGTGATTATATTATGTTGTGATAGTTTTTAATATAGTGTGCAAAGGTATGGTGGAGTCAGAGTTGGTAGAAGTGATAGGTATGCTTGATATATGGGAGTAAATAGTTAGAACTGCTTCCTTTAATAAATTGTATTTGGCAGTGAAGGAAGTGGGTAGACTGAAAAGTTGGCTCAGTGAGGAAAAGAATAGAAAGAGTGATTGGGAGAACAACTGATGAACCAAAATGAATCCTTTCCGTCTCCAGGATTTACAGTAAAAGGGTTTATTATGAATGAGCAAGCTTTTATTGTGCCAAATGATGGAGTTGAGGAAGGAGTCTGCAGAGTGCAAATCAAGAGGAATTAGTGGGTGGAGGAACTTAGAGGTCAGTTTAATTATAGGGGTGGAAAAAAAAGATACTCCTGAAAAGAAAAGGGGAATATAAACAGACGTTCAATTAAGGTCCACAAAGGGGATTCATCCATGGGCTCTAGCAACCAAAAGGATGCCTGATGCAAAAGGAATGCTTTCTGATACGTCTAAAAACCTGGAAAGTTAACTCCTCCTTCATACTTAGAGCAAATTAATCTCTAGAAGACATTCTGGTTTTTTTTGTTGTTCCATAAAAAGGAAGAAAGAATTGAATTAATCTTATTGAATGATTTGATAGGAATTGAAAGTGGTATGTTAGATAGAATATATAGGACTATGGGTGATAGAATCATCTTAATGGTGTCTAGACGTCCCCACCAGGATAAATGAAGAGTATGTCATCTGGCGGTTAAGTAAGAGAGTTCTTGGGTGCACTTGTTCATGCATAATGCTACTGTGTCTGAGATGCTGGGTGTGATATATAGTCCTAGATATTTAATATGTTGAGGACTTCATGTAAAATAGGAAGCCATAAAGTCCGGTTTGAAAGTATATTTGGTAAAGGGCAAAATGTTGTACTTGTTGTTGTTTAGCCTATATCCTGAAATTAGGGAATATGTTTGGACTTCAGCTAGAAAAGCAGGGATTGATTCGCTTGGGTTAGAGATAAAGAGCAAAATGTCATCAGCCTAAGCTGCAAGTTTAATATGATAATCAGTCAAATGGAAACCATGTATTCTTGGATTTTGGCGTAATTTGGAAAGGAAAGGTTCAAAAGCTAAATTAAACAAGAAGGGAGATGAGGGGCAACCTTGAAGCACACCTCTGCCTAAATCAAAGAATGGAGAAACCAAACCATTAGTGCAAACTACAGCATGAGGATTAGAATAAAGAAGAGATACCAGATAAATAAATTTAGGGACGAAACCAAACCATTTAAGAGTATAAAACAAATAATCCCATTCAACTCTATCAAACGCTTTTCCCACATCTAATGCAATTGCTGCCAGGGAATATTTCAAACGGGACGATTTGGACAGGATGTTAAAAAGAAGTCGAGTGTTATCTATGATAAAACGTCCTTTACCAAAGCCAGATTGTTCCTTTCCCAATCATTTTGGTAAATAGGAATCCAATCTAATAGCTAATGCTTTCGAGTAGATTTTATAGTCAATGTTAACCATAGATATGGGTCTATAATTCATGCAGAATCTAGAGTCTTTGCCCTCCTTAGGGATAAGGCAAATATGTGCCTCTTAAAAAGATCCACCTAGAGCTTCTACCATCTATAATTTTCTATAAGGTACTGATGTCACTAGACAGAAATCTAAAGTTGAAACTGCATGGGAACATGATTTACAGATCATCTGGCCAATTTCTTTATGGAAGAAATTGTGGATCAAGCTGCGCAAATCCTCGAGAGCAGCAAATACAACATAAACACTGTTTTTTGTCTATAACAGTCTTTTATTATCACCACACGTTTTAAACAGAAGTTTTTCAACTATCTCGGATGCTTGTTGGACATGCTCATCTTCAAATGCCGATATATACCATATGCTGTTCTCTTGTGATTTTGTATGTCAATTTTGGAAACAAGTATGGGCTCAAATCAACTTAATCTTTGACACTAATTTTCCTTTTTCTTTCACCAATGTCTTTTTGGGAAGTCTTTCACCTGTTTGGGAAAACATGATGTTTAATGCTAAAATTATTGATCTTTTATTAGCTGTTGCTTTTCAACAAATTACTACAAATTGGTAAGATTTTACGAACATTTCTTTCAAAGCCTGGTGGTATGCTATTTGTCACAACCATATGTTACCCTATTAATCTGGCAACAAAGCATTTGAATTTATGGTCACCTGTTACGATATTTCTTGATGCAAGTGCTAAGAAGTTCTCCCAACCACAACCATTACAACAAGAAGTTCCTAAACCCCACTGATCCCCTAATTGTTCCTACTTTCTTTTATAATTTACTGATACTCAGATTACGTGTGTATTATTTTTTACTTTACACAATATCAATTATAAGTCTGATTCATTTATTTGCAAATATGTTTATTCTGTATGTTTATTTTTGATGTGAGGCTATTACTATGTATTCTTTATTGACACCCTTGCATTTATGAATAAATCTTTCTTGAACTTAAATATTATTTTGTGATTTGATTTGAGTAGTGTTTGATGTTGTTTGTCTTCAATATTGTTTTGATTGTACCAAATGGATATGATGAAGACAAAATGACAAAGATGAAGAAAAAAAAAATATCTGAGAAATGAGATAAATACTCAAACACATGAGATTGATGTGTATGTAGGGTTCTTTTAATTAATATTGATTTATGGCTGTGTGGGGTTTCTATGAGAATGCTTGTGTTTCGATATTGATCCCTCCCTGCAGATCAGGCCTTACTGGATCAAAACCCTTTGTGTTGCTAAAGCAGGCCTTTTGTCTTAGAATGGCTGTTGATTGGGAAGCTTCTGCTTTATCCAAACAGAAATTTCGTAATTATACTATGATAAAAACAGTTCATGGGGTAAAACCATATCTTCTCCTAGAAATGCTTAACTATCAACAGCATTTATTGACCTATTTTAGGCTGGGAATATTACAGCAGCTGTTTTTCCCAAACGGTACCTGGTATAGAATCACAGATTTACCATCTTACACCGTGACCAAGGTTCAACATTGTACTTATCTGCCCTGAATACACACCATTCATCATAAGTTTTTAAGACCACTTTTTTTAACCACGGATATAAGACGGGTCAGACCTGCCTTTTTATATTTACAGCTCCTGGCCACGCCTACAATCTGCTTTAATGTCTCTTGGTTCTTGTCTGGGGTTTCTAGCTCAAAATATCAGGCCCTGACTTCTGCTTAGAGCTTCACTCATAGATTCTTCAAATGTTGGATTTCTGTCTGTATCAATGCTATTTTAAATGGAAATCTTTTACTGTTCTGTTTTATTTTATTTTGTTGTCGTACTTTTTTTCTTGTGATGAAATGTCTTTTGCTTGTATACTTGTGTGATATTATATATAAAATCGAATAAAGTCTGAACTACTACAACTGCCACTCCACTCATATCAGTTACTTTACGTGACTCCACACTATTCTGTACTGTCTACACCTTTCAAGTGTACGAAACCCCAGTATACAGCACTAAACTGCACGCTAATCCACTATATGTCACTCCACTGTACTCCACTTCACTGTACAACAATCCAGTCTACACCACTGTACTCTATGCTATTACACTATTTACCATTCTATTCTATTCCACTCCAGTGTATTCCACTTTATGAATGCCCCTACATTGTATGGCTTGCAACTGTATGCTATTCTACTGTACGTAACTCCACTCGATGCTATTCTACTTTATGCTATCGAACTCTGCCCCACTTCATGGTACACTACTGCAGTGTGTACTATTTCACTGTATGCCAGTCCACTCTGCGGCCCTCCATTGTACTGAAATGCAGTATACCACACTCCACTCTACTCCAATCCATTGTATACGATTATACTTTAATTTACCACCATAATTTCAATGCCAATCCCCTAAATGCCACTCCATTATCCAGCCCTACACTGTATGCTTCTACAATTAACCCTATTCCACCGTACAATACTGTACCATACACTACTACACTAAATAAACTCTACATGATTCCAAAACTAAACAGTGAAAAGGAGCATACAATTATATACAATTCTTTTGTAAATTACAATCAGTAACAAAAATCCATAAGATCCAAAAATATTGAGCTGGGAGATTTAGAGTGTCTTTTCCCAATTTTTCCTTATTTGTAGTCATAAGTGACATGCGTACATGAGTCCAGTCAGCGCGTTTCATCCAACATGGACTTCTTCAGGGTTGGGTAACTCTTTCAAGGGAATAATGCCTTCTTATCGGATCTGCTGTGTTACACGTTCAAATCCAAATGCTGTTCCATTTATTTGTGTTTACACGGATAAACAGAACGGCATTTGGATTCGAACGTCGAGCACTGCGTTTATCTGCGTTTACACCAATCAAAACATTCACTGCCAGTCATGAGATCTAGGTTAAATCCAACATTCTTTTGCTCACCATGCCACCCTAATTTAGACCTGGCCATATGCAAATCAGTCTTGACCCTGTACCTCATGGGAACAGTCCAGCCCAAACTGCCAAGCCAGATCCTCCCTGGACAGGAAACAAGCATCCTAGGTCCGGTTTCCGGGCTTCACCCCTCATCAGCCAGGATAGCTTGAATCCAGTGGCACAGTGAGCCAGGGACCCAGGTCTGCCCCGACATGGGTTCTTGCTCATTTTGCCACTGGATTCAAACTAGTCTGGCTGATGAGGTCTGTTAGTTGTCTTGTTGTTAGAGGTCTGTTGTACTTGACTCCTCTAGCCCATATCATCAGATCGTACGGCTTTGAAACTGTGTCGTATGCCGACGATACACAATTACTTGTCACCTGGGGTTCTGATTCTGTTGGCACACCTTCACGCTTCAAGAGCTGTATGATCAATATAAATAGCTGGATGAGTAATAACAAGTTACAATTGAATGTTAGTAAAACCGAAATTATTCTTTTTGGTAAAGCAGAGGAACTATGGTCACAATATTGGTGGCCATTGGAACTAGGCTCATGTCCCTCTCCTATGTCAGCAGTACGAAACCTAGGTATCACAATTGACCGTAATCTATCTATGAAAACCCACATCAATCAGGTCTTAGGTATCTGCTATGGAATTATGCACAACCTTCGTAAAATCTTTAAGTGGCTGCCCATTGAAGCAAGGAAACCACTGGTACAGGGTCTAGTCATCAGTCGTCTTGACTACGGCAATGCCCTGTTCACAGCATTAAACGAAGATCTTCTTTCCAAGCTTCAGACCCTTCAGAATACTGCGGCCAGATTGGTTCTCAACCTTCCACCTAGATCTACGGCTGCCTCAAGCCTTAAATATCTACATTGGCTCCCAGTGCGTCAAAGAAGTCACTTTTAAATTCTGAGCCTTACCCACAAGATAATGTACGACACTGGCACGAATTACTTAGCAAAAAAGCTCCAATGGTATCTACCAAGGAGATTGCTAAGGTCCGGCACTAAACATTTTTGGTTCAGCCGCGTGTGCGTACATCTCGGAATGGCTGTCGCTAATTTTCTTACCTAGCTCCTATGCTGTGGAACAAATTGCCATCACACCTTGTATCCATAGTGGATCATAAATGTTTTCGTAAAGATCTTAAAACTTGGCTTTTTCCCAAGTAAATACCTTCTAATTAACTACTTGGCCAGGTCAGGAGTTGCGATGTGTCGTTGCTGCTAGTTCTGCTGCAAGCGCCTTGAGACCGTCCGGTGATAAGTGCGCTGTATAAGAATATCTGACTTGACTTGACTTGACTTGACTTAGTCCGAAACCGGTCCCAGGATGCTTGGTTCCAGTCCAAGGAAGACATGGCTTGGAAGTTCGGGCTGGACTGTTCCCATGAGGCACATGGTCAAGACTGATTTGCATATAACTGTGTCCAAACTGGGGTGGTGAAGTGAGCTAAAGAAGGATTATCTCCTTGTGTTTGCTTTGTTCGCCCTAAGTTGGCAGGGAATGCCCAGACGTGGGTCCCTTGCTCACTTTGATACTGGATTCAAGCTAGCCTGGCTGATGAGGGTCAAGACTGATTTGCATATAACTGTGTCTGAACTGGGGTTGTGAAGTGAGGTAAAGGACGATGATGGATATAACCCAGTTCTGCGACTGGAGGTGAGCGTCTTAAGAGTTTCAGCACTCCATCCATCATCTCCTGCAAAGTTTGGTAACATTACATGGGGGGCTATTAATGATGCAAAGATGTTTTTTTTATATTGAGTGTTTCAAATATAGTGCTGTAACTGTGTCTCTGTATCCGTCTTTGTATCAAGATAATAGCCCACACACACTTACATGGCTGGTGAAAATGTTAAAACTCTTTGGCGCTTTTCTATAGCATCCCCATCTTAGCAGAAGTATGCATCAAATCAGGATAACCAACACCGCACCAGCCAGCCCCGTTGTCTGAAAATCTGGGTGGTGGACTATTTTGTCTTTGACAATCTGATGACTTGTTGCCCTTGTGGATGTTAATGATAAAGGAGCTACTTTTATAGCATATTAGATCATTATCTCACTTATTATTTTATCAATTTAGGGCTTTATATAGAGTTTGGCAAACAGGATAATCACGAATGTGGCTGATATCCCACCCGCCATATTACAAGTACTATAGGTCTGGGTATGTGGGAACATTTTTATGCTTTTCGTTAACAACAATGTGGCTTTTTCAGTGCTTATGAACAGAAAAAAACAATATTCAAAGATCTGCTCGGAAGAGGTCAGTGTACCAACTGTGTTAACAACAATGTGGCTTTTTCAGTGCTTATGATCGTGGTTGCTTAGTTTTAAAAAATGGCGGTAATGTCACTTTGTAACATTAAATGAAATATAGAGAACTTGAGCTTGTTCTATAGCCACATTGTTTTTGTTTCTTTCTCACAAAGGGCTTGAGGAATATTTACCAAATTAAGCAAAGGCACCCAATAGGTTTAGGGCGTACATGCATGACAATTTGCTGTACTATCCTTTAACCCTTTTTAGGTGTCACCTAGAGGCAGCATTTAGCTGCCTGATATCAATGAACTATGGAGGACAATAATTACAGTGGGCTTTGGGCCAGTCCACTGCTTATCATTGGTTGGTTTTATGCTAATTCAGTTTGTCTGCTTCTTATTCAACGGCTTTCCTTCCTCTTTTTGTGTTGTCCATGTGCTGGAGCATAGCTTCGCTACCTTCCTTTTAATTGTATGATTTGGAATAGGACACGTTACAACGCACATGTTACAACGCGTGTAATGACAACACATTTTTTACAGGTGAGACTGCTTGACTTTACCAATGTTTGTTGCTAGATGCAGAAAAAGTCTGAGAAAAGCACGTTTTCATATCCCCATTATTCCTTCCAATCTTCCTGCCCCACTTAGAACAATCTTTACCAAAAATGGCAGGATGAAATCCTTAATTCAGAACTTTATATTTTCCCAAAGTTTGGTAACATTACATGGGGTTATTAATGACGCAAAGATGTTTTTTATATTGAGTGTTTCAAATATAGTGCTGTAGCTGTGTCTCTGTATCTGTCTTTGTATCAAGATACTAGCCCACACACACTTACATGGCTGCTAAAAATGTTAAAACTCTTTGTAGCTTTTCTATAGCATCCCCATCTTAGCAGAAGTATGCATCGAATCTGGATAACCGACACCACACCAGTCAGCCCCTCTGTCTGAAAATCTGGGTGGTGGACTATTTTGTCTTCGACAAACAATCTGATGACTTGTTGCCCCTTGTGGATGTTAATCATAAAGGAGATACTTAATATAGCATATTAAATCATTATCTAACTAATTTCTTTTATTAATTTAGGGCCTTTTATAGAGTTTGGCAAACAGGATTATCATGAATGTGACTGATATCCCACCCGCCATATTACAAGTACCATAGTTCTGGGTATGGGGGAACATTTTTATGCATTTCGTTAACAACAATGCAGCTTTTTCAGTGCTTATGAACAGAAAAAAACAATATTCAAAGATCTGCTCTGAAAAGGTCAGTGTACCAACTGTGTTTTGCCAGCAGCTTTGTAGCAGAAAGACCATTGACTAAGGGGTGCCAGAGTTGTAGTCAGGGTGAGTCTCTACCATCAGAAACTCAGCAATTACCTGATTGCAAATAATACAGAAAAAAGCAAGGTGGGAAGAAAAGGACATGCACTAATTTACAGTACGGATACAAATCTGTTCATCTTTAAATGGCCCCATATGTGTTCCTGTCTCTCTGTCCTTTTTATTCTTTATTCTCAAGTTACAATATTTCACATATTTAAGTACACTACTTACCATGATGAAATGTAAAACTTTATTTTGCATAACAATTGGAAGGTTGTATTTTGGCTTCAACTGTTTAACTAGTACTTTGCAGAAGTCCTTCTTCACAACAAGAGCTTTGAAGGTTACACAGCAGTTCTGCATGCACATGTCAAGTAACTAAAGTAAAAGAAAAAAAGGAAAGTGTTAGTATAGAGTTCAGATATTGTGCCTGTTCTAATTTTGCTATATGGTGGGCATTACCTATGGAACCTATTGTATTAGCATATTGGGCTTATTATGCAAGCTAGAGTTTTGTTTCCACTTCTGAAATGAAGAAAAATGCATGTTGGTGATATAGGTAGCCTTTTTCTTGTATCAATACTCAAGAAGGTATATAGAATGTGGGAGCTTAAGCAACAAATATTTCAGAGAAGAAATCATTCTCTTTCGTTTCCTATGAATTTCTAATTACTCTTAAAATCTTTCAGGCAATTTCTTAAATTCTATTCATTAAGAGAAATTTGGTTAAGATTTTTACACCAATCACCATTTACACATTGATCTCAAAAGGAGGATTTCAAAAAGTCTTACACAAGGTTTTATCACAAATATTTCTTCTATATCCCACAATAATGTGTAGATGTTCACCTCTAAGTCTTTTCCACCATTGAAGACATGTTGAGGTTTCAGCCAAAGGAAAAGCTCCAGTTCATTACCAGTGTTAGAAATTGGGTGTCTGGGTGGCAGAGGTATGCACCCTGTCCAAACAGAAGCCACAATCCTAGTTAGGGTAAGCTAGATACTCACTAGAAGATAACCTGTGCTCTACCTCTGGTAGTTTGGCACAGAGCAGTCTGGCTTATCTAAAGAGGCAATGTATAAAGTATGTGTGCAACGGACACATTCACACAGTAACACAATGAATTCACTGCAAAAAGACTCCACACTGTGTTAGAAGAGTAGACTATTATTCTGAACAAAACAAGACCAAAACAACAAATCTAATGTATAAAGGTTGATATATTGAATTCTAAAAGAATAAATGCAGTTAAGCACTTAAAAGCAAGTAGCACTAAAATGGTTGCTTCAGGTTGCACTGGACCAAGACACAGTCAAAGTTTGGGCCGACCGTGATGGAGCGCTGGCTGGCTAAATGACCCATGCCGGTCCCAGTGAAAAAAATACCTTTCCTGGTCACAAGCAGTAAGATGCTTGTTGTTGAGGCATGCAGGATGCAGCAATCTTCTCCATGCAGTGAAGACGATGATTCAGTTGTGAAGATGGGTGCCGGAGTTGAGAGGTATCGAGCGATGTGCCGCTTTCTGCCTCACAGTCTAGGGGATGTGTTGATCCCACCAAGCTGCAGTGGTGGTGATACATGGTCTAATGCGTCAATCTCTGGAGGCGAAGTGTGTGTTCTGATGCAATGCGCTGATTTTACTCTGGAAACCGGGTTGCTGCGCTGGTTCTTCTATACAGCAATAGGAGATGCGTCGAAGTCTGTATTGCAAGTATCTGCGCCACATCCAGTGAGCCAGGCATAGGAGCAGGGGTGGAGACTTTGATTTCCCTTAGTCTCAAGCAATAGGAGGAAAGCCAAAAGCTCTTGCAGATTACTTGAAGGCAAGGCAGAGTCCAGCTCTGCTTCAGCAAAGTCGGAGAGCAGAAGACAGGAAGTCAACACAAAAGAAAAACAGACTTTCCAAGTCTGCAGTCCAAAAATGAGTCCTTTAAGCAGCATAGCAGTTCTGGCAGAGCTTCAGTTACAAGTCCAGTAATGTCTGATGTTAGAGGGCCAGAGACCCAGCACTTATATCGAAAAGTGTAGAGCACGGCCCCGGGGAGGCGAACTTTGGCGGCCATATTGGGGGTATTCCAGCGCTCGGACGCGCTCTAGCCGACCATAAAAGGGGTCCCATGACCCGGTGCTTGTCTTAGCCTGCAGTACCTTCCCCTCCTGAGGCGATAAGCCGGGAGGTTCTCCTTGCACTCTTGCCTATCTTTTTAAAACATTGTTTTTACACTGCGTGTGTTTGTGCTTGACCAAATATTGTTGTGCTTGACTAAATAAGCATATTTAGGCTCGATCTGAAAAGCCATTTTAATTGTTGGCATTGGGTGCGAAGCATCTGTTAAATTTCTCAGCAATCTTGTTACCTGTCCAGGTCCTCCCCCTTCCAGTCGCTACCCGGGCCGCTCTCAGCCGAGCATTGACGCTGAGAGCACGGCCCCGGGGAGGCGAACTTTGGCAGCCATATTGGGGGTATTCCAGTGCTCAGACGCGCTCTAGCCAGCCATAAAAGGGGTCCCATGACCCGGTGCTCGTCTTAGCCTGCAGTACCTTCCCCTCCTAAGGCGATAAGCCGGGAGGTTCTCCTTGCACTCTTGCCTATCTTTTTAAAACATTGTTTTTACACTGCGTGTGTTTGTGCTTGACCAAATATTGTTGTGCTTGACTAAATAAGCATATTTAGGCTCGATCTGAAAAGCCATTTTAATTGTTGGCATTGGGTGCGGAGCATCTGTTAAATTTCTCAGCAATCTTGTTACCTGTCCAGATCCTCCCCCTTCCAGTCGCTGCCCGGGCCGCTCTCAGCCGAGCATTGACGCTGAGAGCACGGCCCGGGGAGGCGAACTTTGGCGGCCATATTGGGGGTATTCCAGCGCTCGGACGCGCTCTAGCCGGCCATAAAAGGGGACGATCGTCTCCTTCGCGCAGCGGATGCGCATTGCGGACGGGCCGGACTCTAGTCGGAGTCATGCCAGAGTCCTGCCCGTCTGCGCCCGTCAGCGCCAAGGAGGCGCCAGGGGCCGGGCATTTTGCCCGGCCCCCTCTAACCTCTTTTGTTGACAATGGGGACTTGTTTGCCTCCCTTATTTCTCTCAGACCCCTCCGGCAGACGTGCCATCACACACTTTTTCCCGAACAATTGCATCATGGTATCCTCTGTAGCTGCATGACCAACCCTAGTCTGCCAAATCAGGTCAGTGCCGTTAGGTCATCTAGGGTTAGGGTGAAATAGGACCCTCCTCCCCCCTCTAAAGAAGTGGGCTTCCTTATCAACGCTCGTTCCCTGGTCAGTAACAATTTTGCCTTCCGAGACTTTGTCTCGGAAAGAAAACCCTCTTGGGTTTTCATTACCGAAACTTGGGGCTCTGATTCAGCTGGCCCCGATCTGATTAATGACCTCCCCGATGGCTATGCCATGGTGAGACAGGATAGAGAAGACCGTAGAGGGGGTGGAATAGGCATTGTATATAAGAACACTTTTACCTGTCGCATGGATCCCCTCCCTTCTCCCCAGAATTCCTTCCAGGCCCTTTTTTTCTCTCTCAGTACCTCCCCTACTGAAAACTTTGCAGGTATTCTTATTTACAGACCCCCGGGCTCTAGGTCCCCGTTTGTTGCCGATCTACTTGAAGTAATTGAACCATTCATTAATAGGCCTTCCTTGACTATTCTTGGAGATTTTAATTTCCATCTAGAAAATCTCAATTCAGCCGACACTTCATCACTTGTGGACTCACTTGCCTCTCTCAGCCTTTCCCAAAAAGTGCTATCCCCTACCCATTCTGCTGGCCACATCTTAGATGGGGTGTTTACTAATGATCCCAGGCTTGAGACTGGTTCACCTCTGCCCCTCTCTTGGTCGGACCACAAAGCAGTCCCCTTGGAATTTGTTTCAGGTTCTCCTCCTGCCCCTCCCACGGATATGAACCGTTGGGTTCTAAAGAGGAACTATAGGGACCTGTCCAATGAATCACTTGGCCCTCTTATTGCCGGCTTCAAGGCTCCCCCCTCTCAGGACATTGACACTACTGCCCGTGAACTCGCAAGTACCATCTCTAGGGCTATGGACACCCTAGCCCCGCTTAAATCTCACTATTGTGCTAGGAAATGCCCGTCAGCGCCTTGGTACTCTGAAACTCTTAGACTCCAGAGACAGGAGTGTAGGAGGCAGGAAAGGCTTTGGAGAGCTCAGCTTGACGCCGTTCTACGGAACAAGCATAAAAATCTCCTTAAGCTACAAAGCAGCGGTGTTAACTGAAAAGCAATCTTACTTTTCTAAGCTAACCTCATCCCTCACCTCCCCTGGTGATCTCTTTAAGGTGGTAGATACCTTATCTCTTGTTCAACATCCTGATCCCATAGTTCCCTCCCAAGAACTCTGTGATCAGATCTCCACCTTCTTCCATACCAAAATCCTGGATATTCACACTGCTCTCCAGACCCATAACCTCATTCATGTTTCCCCTTCCAGCCCAGTCCACACCCCAGTCTCTAATGACATCTACTCCAATTTTCCCCTCCTCACGACTGAGACCCTGGATAAACTCCTAGACTAAGTCAGGATCTCCCCTTGATCCCTGTCCTCTTAAAATTTTAAAAAACTGCAGGGACATTTTACTTCCCCCTCTGTTGGAAGTTTTGAATAGAGCCATCTCCAGTGGTGAGTTCCCGGCCTCTTGGAAGACTGACATCGTCAAGCCCCTCCTAAAAAAGGCCTCCTTGGACCCTGGGATTCTTAAGAACTTTCGTCCCATCTCCCTCCTTCCTGCTCCAGCCAAGATGCTGGAGGCTCATCTGAATTTCCATCTTAGCGCCTTTCTAGATAAGACCTGCCTGCTTGATCCATCTCAGCATGGCTTACGAAAGGCGCATAGCACTGAGTCAGCCCTTACAGTGGTGGTCAATAACATCCGCGCTAAGGTCGATAGTGGTCAGACAACTCTTCTGATCCTACTCGACCTTACAGCAGCATTTGACACCCTGTCGCTTACCATTCTGGCCTCCCGCCTCAGTGAGACGGGAGTGAAGGGACTGGCTCTGAGCCTCCTCACCTCCTTCCTTAACCATCGGGAGCATAGGGTCAAACTGGGTGACTTCCTTTCCAATGCCATGCCTTTGCAGTGTGGGGTCCCGCAGGGCTCCGCTTTGAGTCCTACACTCTTCAACATTTACGTGGCCCCACTTGCTAGGCTTGTTAGAACTTTTGGACTGGAAGTTCTCTCGTACGCCGATGACACCCAGAATACGGTCTCCTTGTCCCAATCTGTCGAGACCACAGCCCTAAACTTCCGAAATTGAATGGAAGCAGTGGCAGGCTGGATGGCCTCGAACTTTCTTAAATTAAACGGGGAAAAGACGGAGATCCTGGTCTTTGGTGGAAGCAAGGAGACCTGGTCAGATGATTGGTGGCCCCAAACATTGGGAACCTGTCCCCTGCCCTCTACCGCCGCCCGCAACCTGGGAGTCATATTTGACACCTCACTTGCCTTTGACAGGCAAGTAAACAGAACGGTCTCAACCTGCTGCGGGGTCCTAAGGGTTTTAAGAAAACTCACCCACTACCTCTCTTCTGATGCCCGGAAAATGGTTGCAGTCGCCCTCATATCCTCGCGTCTGGACTACTGCAATGCCTTATATCTTGGCATGAGTGATAAATTACTCCATCGACTGCAGGTCGTCCAGAACGCGGCAGCGAGATTTGTCGTTAATGCCCCCAGACGCTCTTCAGGTACCAGTATTAGGAGAAATCTCCACTGGCTTCCGGTACATGCCAGGATAAAATTTAAAATTCTGACCATCACTCACAAGGCTCTTCATGGTGCGGGAGCTGAAGCTATTAGGACCCTAGTGTCAACCTATGTCCCAGGCAGGGCCCTGCGCTCTGCCAGCCAGAACCTGTTGACTGTCCCCCGAGTCGTTAAGGCGAGATGGGGTGGTAGGGCCTTCTTCTCTCTAGCCCCTAGACTCTGGAACGAGCTTCCGTCGGTACTCAGGGGTCAGGAATCTCTTCTGCTCTTCCGAAAGGGCCTTAAAACTCTACTCTTTACTGAAGCCTACTCCTAGGCCTCTATCTCCTGTGTTTTTTCATATGTACCTGGCTATATTCCATCATTTGCGCCTTGACGCCTTCGGGCAAAGTAGCGCTTTGACAGGTCTCAATTCAATCAATCAATCAATGTGGGGGTGAATTCAAAGCTGCTCTCTGAAGTGCACACACAATCCTTTCAACCTAGCCCTGTCTGCCAGGCTATCTGTGGGGGATAATTAATCCTGTGTGTGGGGACAGAACACAGCTAATGCAAGTGAAGTGTTAGACCCTCCATTCCAGGCAAGGCCATCAGAATGCAGATGCATGTAGATAGGTACTCAGACATCCCGATCCTTCCTGTGTTGTGGCTGTTTAGAGGGAATGCACAGTCCAGACATGCATTGGAGAAAGGCAACAGAGCAGACAGAGTTATAAGCACAGAAAAATATACACTTCCTGAAAGTGGCATTTATGAAACAGTAATATTAAATCCAACTTCACCAGTAAGCATGATTTGTCATTACCTTTCCAAACATATGAATCATAAAAAAAGAAACTCTTCTCTAATCAGGAATTAGAGCTTAATAGTGTATTAAGGAATTCCCAATGCTAACCAATAAGAGGAGTAGGCCTCACAGTAGTGAAAATTGGAATAGGCTGTTTGCACTTCCAGGACATGCAAAGCATACCAGTGCATGTCTAACCTTTCATTTACACAGCACCCTACCCTTGGGGCTACCTAGGGCCTAACTTAGGACTTACTTATGTGTAATAAAAGGGGAGTTTAAAGCTTGGCAAGTATTTTTAAATGCTGATTCTAAGTGGCAGCAAAAGGCACACACGTGCTGCAATGGAAGGCCTGAGACAGATTTGAAAGGCTACTTCTGTGAGTGGGACAATCAGTGCTGCAGGCCCACTAGTAGCTTGTAATTTACGGTACCTGGGTATATGGTGTATCACTTTACAAGGGACTTACAAGCAAATCAAATATGCCAAACAGGTGTAAACCAATTATACCATGTTTAGAGGAGGGAGCACATGCACTTTCACACTTGTCAGCAGTGGTAAAGGGCCCAGAGTCCTAAAGTTAACAAAAAGTTCAGAAAAAGAGGAGGAGGAAGGCAAAACTTTGGGATGACCCTTCAGAGAGGGACATTTTCCAACAACCAGCTCCTTATTTCACCTCTATCTTATTGATGATTAAGTGACAGCATGTTCATCTTCTTTTTACCACTCAACAGTAGCACTGTGAGACTGCAATGAACATATACTGGAAGATGATCTGTAGAATGTCCAGGTATTATAAATCTGACATCCATATACATCTATTTAATAAGATAGGTAAAATTGTTCTCAGCATTTAGAGCAATATTATTTGCAAAAGGGATGGTTTACACCTGTGCAAATATGGTCTGTAATAACAATGTCCCTGGTTAAAGAAGCACAATATATGTTTGTGTAGTGGTAGAAGTGACCAGAGCAACCAGATGATAAACTCATGCTTTACAGAGGAATGTGAGCTGACACCACATGTGCATCAAAATGTGAACAAATGCCAAATGCAGGCAGAACGAACACCCAGGAAAAATGGGTATGAGTCTTGACCCATGGTTCCTGGACTGCCTAGGTTTACACCAGGAGGCAGAGCAAATGGGTTAGAGTTATTTGAGGCCCAAATGGGTGGATGGTCAGGTGTACATTCAGAATTAACTGTAACAGTTTGAACGGACCCCATACTCATCAGACTATGTTTTGTGAAGGTTTTTCATTCTAAGGACTTAGTGTTTGTGTATGGTAAAAAGAAAGTGTAGATGCAATTCAACATGTCTGATATATCTAAGAGATGAAGTACCTCCTGCAGCACATTATAACGATTTTGCAAGCCACCAAGGAGTTCTGTACCCATATAGAGTAACAAGGCCAAAGGCGGAGTTACTTTAGAAGGTTATGGAATTCTGAGGTGACTAGTAATATCGTTATCATGTATGCCAGGGGGTACTTTATCCCATATAATATATGTTCACTCTATCACCTTTCCCACAAGCCACATAAAACCTTGGTGTGTTGCTTGAAAACAAGAAGAACAAAAATAAAACCTCTAGTGCAAAATTAAATGCATGAAACACCTGCTAGATAATTGTTGCAAACAGATATTAGAAACAGTAGAATACAAGTCAGTTTAAAATAAAAGCTACAGTAGCTCGGAACATCTAGAAACATGTAGATTGCTTCTAGCTTTACTCTAAGCAGTGCAAAAAATATACATTTCTCTCTGCTTGTCATTGTAAGCTGTTAAAATAGAGCAGAAGATAGGAAAGCAATGTTCCGTTTGTTGCTTTAAACAGCTGCTTTAACTATGCTCTGTCACCTGACGTGCCTCTCAACTGGTCTACTGCCAGCAGGCATTGTGATATCAGACCTTGACTGTAATAACCTTATAATAGTCAAGTTCTGACGTCTTTCCCTTATAATGGCCAACTTGGTGCCCCACAAGTTGTTGACTATAAAGAAATTAGTGAGTGCTGTTTATACAGGGATTGCAGAATCCCATGTATTATAATGCAATAAACAATTTCCAAACGCACCAATTCAGCTTCATGAACAGCTGCCATAACATTAACCCGGGACGAAGCATAGACCACCAAATCCATCTTGTTTCCTTTTAAAGAACAACCAGAGAGCTTTGGTTGGAGTTTGTACATCTAGATGTAAAATATCTAACACATATGCCAGTTTAGTTGAAAACAGTAAATACAACTAATTGCTTAGAAACCAAACCAGTGATTCTGGATTCTATGCTCGCGATGAGAAACTACCAGTCCCCGTTGAAAAAGCTGCAGCTCGAGTACAAATCTACTCGAGCGGCAGAAAAGTACATCTCGCACTGTGCAAGATGTCGTTTCTAATGATTGCACAGTGCCATATGCTTGTCCGCACTGTGCAATCATTGATAACGACATCTTGCACAGTGCGAACATGCTACTATGCAGTTCGCGTAGT
Source organism: Lissotriton helveticus (assembly GCF_964261635.1). Taxonomy (NCBI): domain Eukaryota; kingdom Metazoa; phylum Chordata; class Amphibia; order Caudata; family Salamandridae; genus Lissotriton; species Lissotriton helveticus. Next base: position 1,230,499,928 of record NC_136068.1, read on the forward strand.
GCTACGCGTAGTTCGTGTAGTGTGAAGTGCACACTACACGAGCTACGCCCACCCTTACTTTGAAGGGATTTACTCTAGCCTTCCAAGAGTTTGATCTGCCCACTCTTTGCGACTACCATGAAGTTTACTACTCTGTAGTTATTTGCAGGTATGACATACAATTATGCAGTTTTACTTTCCATTACACTAGCTAGGCAGGACTTTGTGCACCCCTGATACACATAGCTACTGCTAATTGAGGCAGAAAACAGCTTTGTGAATTGAGGCCATTGTATTTAAATTTGATTATAATCCCTGGGTTTATGATACACATGTTTTTGCTTTTTAAATTGACAAAATAAAATCTCAGTACTCACTGATAGAGAAAGTCTAACTTCTTTATGGTTATAATTTTTGGAAATCCTCCTCTTTATCGCTTTTAACGCTTCCTTTGGCCTGCAGCACAAGTACAAAAAGGGGACATTACAACAATAAAACATGAAAATATACAAAACTTGAACACTTGCAGTCAAAAACGTATAAATTACTAATAAACCCAATAAATTACATGATACCACCTTAAAATATATTAGGCACGGGGCCATATTTTAATGTTTAAGTCCTTTCTAGGGTAGGTAGGCATTCAACATTCAGAAGTTATTGATTTTTGCATTGCATCGTGAATAATATAGCTTACTGAATGTAGTTTATAGTATACATCTTACAAATGTATGCACTTTAAAAAGCTGTTCTATGAAGCATAGCTCTTACATTTATCGCAAAATTATTAGTACCTATCATTTGCTTTTCAACACATACAACCCATTTAGATTTGAATGACATATTATGTAAATTGTTCTTCTCTTTTAATAGGATGTTTTTTCACACTCATATGTACTTAAAATAAAGCAGGAACCATTCAAAATGGAGTCCCTCCGTAGTAACCAATAACACAGGGAAGGATTTACCGATACATAATACCCACCCAGAAAGAAGGGCTTTGGAATGTAAAGATAAGGGGGCCACACAAAGTTGCTAGATGACGTTGATGAAAAATGTAGAACATTTCATAAGAGTGTAGCAGCAGATAGTTGTGAGAAATCAAGTGACAGGTGGTAATAAGGCTGTTTGAGATTAAAGAAAGCAGTTGGGAGGTAAAAGGTTTTTCTGGAAGAAAGAGAAAAGTTTTGTTAAATAAATTTTGGAACTCATGACTGACTCCATAATTAACTCAAGTACAATTTTCCTTGGAGATGATGACCTCAAAGGGATGACTATTGGGATTATGCAGCATCAATCCTAACCTCACTCCTACCCTGACAACAATTCTCAACTTCTGGTACATACACAGAAAATGTTTCAGCCTGGAGCGCCTCATACCAAAACAAGAGGAAATTATGAGACTGGTGCCAGTCCCAACAGTCTGTTGCAAATATTTCCTCATACCCATACCCTCCACTTCTCAGGAATTATAAACCTACAGTTATAGCCAATGGCCACCTGAGGAGACTCAAGCAATGGGTTCAAACTGATAGAAATAATAAAATTGCCAGGCTAGCTATAGAACCTTCACATGCATCACAATCGATTGTCCTAGAGCAGAAAGTCAATGAGCTAACAGCTCGGTACATCAAAAACCATAGCAAAAGTAATGGAAGTGTTTTCATCAAATCATTCAGGAAAACTCTTAGGACACCAGAATGAATACGCAGCAATAAACCTAGTGCAGAGAACTTAGCACAATTTTACAGAACAAAAATGCATATAAAAAATGATCTTCAGAACAAAAACCACACACATAGCTGGAGACGATCGAGCTAAAGTAAATACCACCAGAAAAAATACTTCAGCCTAGTGATAAATTAGACTCCCTCCCAAATCAAGTTGTGACCTCTAATATATTAAAACCACAATGTGAAGGGTTCTCCACCTTCTTGATTACTAGCTAATAAAGACAGAATTCTGATTACCTCACCCTGTAAAACCGCAAGTCTGCAAAGACAAAGCACAGATGACAAAGGTCACCTGATCCTACCTTCGAGTAAATCACTCTGCTGGAATTGCACAATCTAATAGCCAAAAGTAAACAATGGTCTTATTTAATGAAACAAGTCCCTCTACTATTATCAGGGATATTAGCTACTATTCCACATGGAAGGTACCTGATTAGCACCTAATTTTCCCAAGGAAGTTTGCCACATTGTTTAAAAATAGGACAAGTAACACGTCCACTAAAGAACGGTGGTGCATATTGAACGGACGTTAATTAAAATCACTATGTCTCAAATCAGGTTTCTGGTCAAACTGGAGCATTGAAACAACAATCTTCAAAAATATACATGATGTATGCACTCCGCATGCTAGATATGGGTGAATCACGTTTCTCTCTACTCCTTGATTTATCAGCTGCCATTGACACAGATAGCCATTTAAAATTCCTAGAAATCCTTAAAGAGAGAATGGGTATTAGTGACATATTACTTAATCAGGGACATTACCCCCAGGTCCCTTATGTCCTCGTCTCATTCATTAACTTATTTGAGATAACCATCTCCCGACAGAAAAAAAGAGCAGAGGCATGGTGGGACCCTAATACAGCCCCTCCCACCGGGAGTACATAAGCAGTTCTTACCCAGCATCCCGTCTGTTCTTTTTTCTGTCTGTCGACAGAAGTTTGCTGTGGTTGCTGGTGGTGCTCCTGCTGGGCTTGAGTGGCTTCCCTTACTTGAATCTCCCCGTCCGGCTGCCTGGCTGTGCGGTCGGGGTGTCTGCTGTCCTGCCTCCTGGCTTGTCAGGCTTGCTGCGAGGCTGGTTTCTTCGTGGCCTTGGTCTTTTGGATGCGGGCCAGCCCTTTGTGGCTGGTGCGCCGGCCTCCGGGCCTCTTCCGGGTCAGGGGGCGAGTCTTCCTGCATCCTGGCTGCAGGGAAGACGCGCTCAGTTTGCCTCCGGCTTCCTGCCCGGCCCTGGCATGGTTCCTGTGGTGCGCCTTGGGCTGGTGGGGGGCCTTGTTCGTGTCGCTGCCTCCCTCCCTGGTGAGTTCCGCATAGCGGTCTCTTTTTCCCCTTCTTTGTTTTTTTTCCTTAAAGTGTATGTCTGCAGGCTGCCGGTGCTAGGGGGCTGGGTTGTGTCCCGGCAGCTCCTCTGCGTTCTGGGCGATTTTCTTCATTCCGCCTGGTGTTCTGGCCATTGGGGTGGGGAGCCTTGTTCCTGGAGATGGCCCCTCTCCTCCGGGAAAGTACCGCTTGCCGGATTTATTTGTTCTTTGAAAGAAAAAAATGTCGACGACGTACTTGCTGATGTGGGGTACCGAGCGCAGGTATGGCGCATTTGTTTCTTCCTCGCCTTCGGGGCTCTCTCATTCTTTATCTCTCTCTCACAGTTTCTCTCTTTATCTCTCTCTTCCTGTCTCTCACACTGTTTCTCTCATTGTCTTCCTCTCTCTCTCTTTGGCTGGCTTCCTCTCTCTCACTCTTTTTCTCTTCCTCTCTCACTCTCACTCTTCTCTCTCGCACACTCTCTCTCTCTTCCTCTCTCTCACCCTTTCTCTCTTCTGCTTACTCTTTCTCTCTCTCTTCTTCTCTACCTCTCTTCCTCTCTCTCTCTTTCCCTCTCTCTTCCCCTCTCACTCTTTCTCTCTCTTCCTCTCTTACACTGATTGTCTCTTTCTCTGTTCCTCGTATCTCACTCTTTCTCTCTCTTTGCCTGTCTTCCTCTCTCTCACACTGTTTCTCTCTTCCTTGTAGTTCACTGTTTCTCTCTTATTCTCTTTCACTCTTTCTCTCTCTGTGTTCCTCTCTCTCACACTGTTTCTCTTCCTCTCTTCCTTGTATCTTACTCTTTCTCTCTGTCACTCTTTCTCTCTTTCTCTATCTTCCTCTCTCTCACTCTTTCTCTTTTTCTCTCCCTCTCTTTCTAACTCTTTCCCTCTGTCTCTCTTTCAGTCTCCTTTGCTGCACGCATGACGCACCATCTTATCTTTATTTTTGTCTTGCAGCCTGTGAATCACAAATGGACCAGCGATGACACACAACGGCTGTACATAGTTTTACTTGTTGTTTTGTTTAAATAAAATGTTTTATATGTAAATCTATACATGACTTAAGATTCTTGTTTGTCCAACTGCACAGGGTCACTTCCGGGTCCAAGAAGGTTGTTGGGGGTATGCTGGTGATGTGGGAAGAGGATGTGTTTCCTGCTAATGTGGAGTGATGCAGCGTGAAAGGGGTATCTCTCAGAGAAAGAACTCCGGTATGTTTTGAGAAATATCTCGGACAGATGCCAGCTGATGGACTAAATAACAAAATGGCTTTTCATTGCTCATGCAGTGTGACTTATAAACAGTTCGCACCCAGGCACGCAAAGGGACAGCTGCGGCCCATGGGCTCGACTCACAGAAGGAGAACTAGGACCATCCTCTCCCTAAGGAACTCAATGTAGTAGCTCGTAGAGGTCGAGACTCAGCAGCATAGTAGCTTACAAAGGTAGAGAGCTGCGAGCCAACGCACTGGCTTCTAAAGGCATAGCTGTGAAGTGGTGATGTTGGCCAGAGGGAGCATAAAGGGGATATCTTGCAGATGGAGACCTGCGGTAAATTTCCAGTCTTGACATCACAGATACAACTGCAGCCCCGAGAAGTCCCACCGGAACACCTGCAAGCCCACCACTAGTTTGCAGAGGCAGACTTGCGGGCCCAATAAGGTTGTTGGGGGTATGTTGGCGATATGAGAACAGGGCGCGTTAACTGCTGATGTGGGGAGCAGCAGCGTTAAAGGGGTATCTCTCACAGACAGAGCTCTGGTATGTTTTCAGAGTTGCATCGGATAGATGCGAGCTGATGGACTCAATCACAAAATGGCTTTTCAATGCTCATATAGTGTGACTTATCAACAGTTCGCACCCAGTCTTGCAAAGGGACACCTGCGCCCAACAGCAACGTACTAGCTTGCAAACGGGCTTCTAAAGCCATAGCCACGACCTAGTGATATCAGGAGAGGCAGCGTGAAAGGCATATCTCACACAGATCCCAGTATTGCCTCGCAGAGGTAAAACTGCGGACCCGATTGCTTCTACACGGAGACATGCGAGCTAACGGAGTAAATCACAAAATTGCTGCCAACACTTCCTGGTTTCAAAAGTTCACAGCCAATGAGCCGTAACCCCTCAGCCAATCACATGTCAGAATTCTCAAATATCGATATGTTTAAAATATGATATTTCTTAAAAACTACTGAACATATTTCCACCATTTACACAAAAGCGTGCTTTCTGGACCATCACATTTCTCCCTGCCAAATATGCCGTAATTCTGTTCAGCAGATTCACCTGCAGTCTTCTGTAAAGTTTTGTATCGAAACTGCATGGAGAAAACACGTTTTGCGACCCCCTTTTTTCTCAGCCCCTCCTACCCCATTCATCCCCAAACTTTCAATATAGGATCTAATCAAAAAAAGAGAAACTTTTCGGGTAATTTCATGAAGATTCGTCAAATGACGCCAAAGTTGTAAGCACATACAGGCCTCCAGGAGGGGGGCCACGCAACCCCCCTCCCAACATGAGTGAAGCCCAGGGGCTGCGCGAACCCCAGCGGGTACCGCAACCCCTGCGAGCCCCCGCTATTTTTTTTATAGAAATGCCCCCGAAACCTAGCCAACCCAACGACCTTAATAAATTTAAACGGGCCACCCCAGGATGAATTCCTCCAATGACTTTTTTTTAATACTTTTTTGTGCCCTGGAGCAGGCCTAGGGGGTCAGGGTGTTTCTACCCTGCCCCTTCCCTTGTTTTATACTTTTGTTTCTCCGTTTTCAGGTGACTTGCTTCAACCGAGCCATAAGATGGCTGCCAAGACTTCCTGGTTTAGACTGCCAGCAGTCAATCACAGTGAAGCTCGTGCAAGTGACTTAAGCTCCGCCCAGATATCGAAACTTTTATTTTTCTAATTTCTTAACAACTACTGAATGGATTTACACCGTTTAAAAAATAGGTTGCTTTCTGACCCACGCACTACTTTTGTGCCAAATTTGGGGTAATTCCGTTCAGTAGTTACGGCTGTAGCCTTGAACAAAGTTTCCTATGGGAACATTAGTTTTTTACTCTTATTTTTTGAATTTCTCAAAAACTACTGCACGGATTTACACCATTTAAAAAAAAGATCGCTTTTTCAACCAAGCTCTACCTTTCTGCCAAATTTGGGTAATTCCATTCAGCAGTTCGGGCTGTAGCTCGTCGCTAAATTTCCTACGAAATTAACATGGTAAAACGCATTTTGGGACCCCCCTTTTTTCTCAGCCCCCACTTGATGATCACCCCCAAACTTTCAGGCTAGCAGCTGACATGGACAAATTTCAGGACAATTTCGCGATGATTCGTCAAACGATGCCAAAGTTATTGGCAAATTAAAAAATGTTTTGCCTATGGAAACTAGGTTCTAACTATAACTACCTACTCACGACTAACCCTGGGCGCAGCACTACGCTACGCTCGCGGAGTTTGCGAAGTTTTCGCAACTTCGCACTACGCGAGCTGCACGTATCACAGTGCGAACATGCGTAGTGCAGCGTAGCGTAGTGCAGCGGTCATTTTTTGCTTGTTCGCGGTCCTGAACGTCATGTTCGCGACCGCGAGCAAGCAAAATGACATCGCGGCGAGATTCTCAACGCGAGGAGGTCAGGTTTCTCATTGTGAGTGGTTGCGCATGCTCGCGACCGCTCTCAATGAGAAACTACCTGTTCGCGTTGAGAAAGCTGCCGCTCGAGTAATAATCTACTCGAGCAGCAGAAAACTACAGCTCGCACTGTGCAAGATGCCGTTTTCAATGCTTGCACAGTGCCGGATGCTTGTCCGCACTGTGCAATCATTGAAAACGCATCTTGCACAGTGCGAACATGCTACTACGCAGCTCGCGTAGTGCTACGTGAAGTTCGCGTAGTGCGAAGTGCACTTCGCGTAGCTTCGCGTAGCGCTACTTCGCGAACTACGCCCACCCTTACTCACGACCGCCAGTAGGTAGTTATATTAAGAACCTAGTTTCCATAGGCAAAGCATTATTTGATTTGCTAATAACTTTGGCATCGTTTGACGAATCATCGTGAAATTGTCCTGAAATGTATCCATGTCAGCTCCTAGCCTGAAAAAAAATTATATATATATATATATATATGTTTATATATATATATATATATGTTTATATATATATATATATATATATATATATATATATATATATATATATATATATATATATATATATCCATCATGAAAAGTTGCCTTTGTAAAAACGCCTCACACAAGAAAGTTGTCTCCATACTTTTAATGCGAGCTGCAAACATCTCAACCATTTTCAACCTCTGTGAATAATGTCCCGTAATTACAAGACAGTCACTTAGACAACATGGTCTACCAGGTCTGGGAAGGGTCAGAGCAATCTGCCCCAATCCCTCTTCAATGTGGAGTCCCGCAGGGCTCATCGCTGAGCCCTACCTTATTTAATATTTATATGACTCCACTTGAAAGAGTGGTCGCCCCTTCGGGGGTGAAGATCATCAGCTATGCTGATGATACTCAGCTGGTGGTGGGCCTCACGCAATTGGCGTCACACCCGGAGGTATTACATGACTGCCTCGCCAATGTTTATCAGTGGATGTCCATCTCTGATTTAAAGCTCAATGGAGGTAAGACCGAGCTGATGCTCCTGGGCAACTCCAATCCTTCCATCATTGCGAGTTGCTGGCCCCGGTCTCTTGGCGACCCACCATCCCCCAAGAAGGAGATCAAATCCTTGGGAATATGGTTGGATGACGATCTGTCCTTTCGGACTCATGCCAAGAAGACCGCAGGGGTCTGTTTTGGTTTGTTGAAATCAGCCCGTAAGGTGTTACCTCTGCTTCCTGCTCCATCAAGGAAGTTGTTGATTCGTGGCCTAATTCTATCCAGGCTCGATTATGGGAATGCGCTGTTTCTCGGTGCTCCGGAAGCTACTCTCAAAATCCTCCAACAGGTGCAAAATGCAGCTGCGAGAGTCCTTATGGATGTCCCTAGAAGGCAGTCTGCTGCTCCGGCCCTTAAAGCGCTCCACTGGCTCCCCGTGAAGGAGCGGGTGAAATTTAAAGCGCTTTGTACAGCTCATAAAATTTTACACGGTAAAGGCCCTTCCATTCTTGCAAATATGGCCCGTCCCTATAAACCCTCTCGTCTGTTGCGCTCTGAGCAAAAACATATTTTGCAGTCAGCGAGAGTAAGAAGAGCCCGGTCGGGGGGCAGGCGTTTTTCTGTGCAGGTAGCCTCCCTTTGGAACTCTCTGCCCCTTAAGATCCGCTCAGAACCCCAGATCCTATCATTTAGGAAGTTGCTTAAGACTCATCTGTTTCCTCTGTAGTGTTAGCTGAGTCTTCTCCTTTTTTGTGGTCTGTTGCGCCGGGATGCCCCTGGGTAAGCCGAGCGCATTATAAGTTTCATAATAACATATCAGGAAAAAGCGTGTAAATAAATTAATAACATGAACGATATTAATCGGGGTCACTAAAACTGATGTAATTTAGATTATCTACATCTGTGATACATGATATTAATGTGTATCACCTAAGAACAACCCTTGCATACCATAATCTCCTTTTGTAAATATGTATAAAGTTATATTGTAAATCTCACACCACAAATCCCATAATGCAACATTGCGGCAGAGATGGGTATTTAAAGTGAAAGTGAAAAGGGACTCACTAGCCGTGATTAAGGCCATCCAGGCTGAAACGCGTTGGTTGAGTGGAACTGTGGAAGAATAAAAACCACTAAGTAACCTACTTTGGAGTGCCGTGCCATTTGTTTTTGTTGGAATCGAGTTCAAGGGTCTGGGTCCTACCCTAGCGATGAGCACCCGCTGTTGAGCGCTGTCAGACCAATCTGGACCACATTGTGGACATATATATATATATATTATGGACATAGATATATATATATATATTCACTTAAAAAACCATAGGTTATAGACCATATATAGTTAGGAATTAGCATTTACAAAACCTTGAAAATTCACTGAAAAAACCATAGGTTATAGACCATATATAGTTAGGAATTAGCATTTAAAAAACCTTATTTTACTCACACAAAACCATTGAAATTCCATATATAGTTAGTTGCACTAACTATATATTGCGCACCCGCAATCCACTGCTGATCATGTCACATATTACATCATTCATGACATGGTCAGTGACATCACTGATGACATCACTGATGACATCTCAAATGACATCACTGATGACATCACTGATGACATCATCCAGTGACTGTGTGTTTCTGTAAAGTTTAAATATGTTTTAGATATTGAAGAATGAGTAGATGTATAACTGTCTGGACGAAGGATTTAGTAGGTGCATGACTGAATGTATGAGTGAGTGATTAAATGTGTCTCACTGAGTGCATGGGTTAGTGACTAAACTGTCTTAATTTGTGCATCATTATGTCTGTTGTTCTGTAAACTACTGCATGTGTTGATCAGTAGCTATATGATTAACTATATGGGTTATTGATTGATTGTCCAAGTATTTGTATGGGAGACTGAGTGTGTGTGTGGCTGGCTGGGAGGTGTGTGACTCTGTGCAGATCAATGTGTACTTGTATCAATGATTGTATAAGAAAGTAAGTATGTGTTACTATATGTTTGAAAATGTAAGGTGCTCTATGTTTAACTGTATAGACAAGAAAATGGAAGTGTGATTGATTCTTTACAGGACTGACTAGGTGTGTGAGTAACTCCATGGATGAGTGGCAGAGTGTGAGTGTCTGTATAGGTGTATGAGTGCATATGATAGTGTTGTAAAGATGAGTGATTGTATGTATGAATGATTGTATGGGTGAATGAGTGAATGTGTGTGTAGACGTAGGAATCAGTGAGTACGTATGTAGTAACTAGTATTGGTGTGTCAATGGTTTCAAAAATTATACTCTGTATTTAACACTGGGTGAAACAGAGGTTATATTAAAATGTGAGGAGATGCATTGTATTGTCACATGAATGATATCATCAGTGATGTGGTCATTGATGTCAAATGAGATGTCATCAGTGATGTCATCAGTGATGTCATTTGAGATGTCATCAGTGATGTCATCAGTGATGTCACTGACCATGTCATGAATGATGTAATATGTGACATTGTGGTATATAAATAAATAATACCGGATCTATTTTTGAGTGAATGAATGAATAACAGATAGCTCAATAAATAAGAGTCAAGATTCGAGGTAGTAGGAGTTTTGCAGGTTTAATACAGCATAAGGACAGGAACAGGACAACCTGCATAGGAATAGGATGACAGGGCCCAGCAGCTGCTGGGGCTCGATCTGGGATGAGCGCGCTAACTTTTAATAACAATACATGAGCATATATACACAACGCAAACACATAGCATTACATTGCAGTAGGCGTAGCAGTGGGTGGAGCAGAAGGCGTGACGCGTAGCAGTCGCGAAAGATAAGAGTAAAAAGAAGGTGTAACTCAGACATGTGATGCAAACGTAACAGAATATGTCATGAATGGGCGGAAACATAGGAGGGGGCTACCTAAGGAGCCGGGACCTCTAACCTGGTGGTGCGCGCAAACTGGCAATGACGTGTTACGAGGAGAAGCTGGGGGCTATGAACTCTGTGCTAGGAGCAGAGACTAAAGTCTGGAGGGTCGGAGCGACATGTACCTAAACCCTATCTAGTATCTGATGTTTAGGGAACATGTTGATATAAACTAGAAGTCATGAGGGGAAAAGCTAATTGACTCTAAGACTAGAGCATGCATTTATTCTACATGTAGTGCGTGATGAAGAATATTAAATGACCATTAAATACAGTATTTCTCTTAATATGGAGCCGCATAGGCTAGACAATGACGGAAACTATTGATGCAGTTCAGTAGCTTAGGAATGCAGAGAAGGAGGACTAAACTGATAGCTGGAATCATAACATAGTCTTGGCAGACTCAGAGGCAGAGCCAAGCTGCACCGGGCACTGCGAGGCAGGAAGTAAGTGAAGGGTCGAGGATACAGGTGGGGGCTGAATCGCTCCTCAGCAAGGGTTCAGGAGACAGGAGCTGAATCTGATGTCCGGGCCCTGTTGAGGCCTAGAAACGGGAACTTTATAATAGAATAACGTGCACACTGAGAAACGTGGCAACATTACTTTACATAGGCCTGATACTCATATTACTCATGGAGACTGGGGAATGACATACCAGAGGTGGACACAACTATAATTGCGTCTTGAATCGGACATGGGGAATAACATATGCATATTGGTCATGCACACATAACATATGATGGATGACTCGTAGGGACACAGAACATGACAAAATTTACTTTTCCACATTCCCTCCTTGTCACTACGTTTCCATCAGGAAACATCAATATTCATGATACCATCTATCATTTCATACAGTACCATTTGTTCATCTCTAATTGTCTTGGAACGGGATTTAGAACGGGCTTGGGACTAGGAATACAAGAGGTAGCACACATGCCGCAAATCGCAGGGCCACATTGTATACAGAGACAGCAGCTGAATATGATCGCTACTGCGATACCTAGAAAGGACAGGACTTTCCATCCCCAGGCGGAAATTATATTCCAGAACCAACCGGACCATGTCCAGGTGCCTGGATCCTGGTGTAACAGATGGGCAATTTTATGAAGTCTGGTTATAGCTGAATAAACAGACGGCGCGTTATTTGGAATGAAAATGCAGCAACTGGATCCGAGGACTCTACAGGCCCCGCCCCTATCGGCCAGTATGACGTCAAGGACGAGACGATTCTGGAGCACAACAATTCTCATAAAGGATTGCTCTTCGGTTAAGTTACCTAGAGCGGAGGCAGTCTCATCTACTACAGCTTCAAGGGTTCTTGTTAACCTACGGATTAGCTTACTGTTTACAACTGTGCCTAAATAAGGGAAAACACCTTTATCAATATCAATGAATTGTTCTGCAGCAGTTTCAGTATAATCGACAATCGGGAGATTTCTCTTGTGTCTAGTATGTACTAGGAAGGAATTCCTATGGTAGTCAGGTGGGGCTAGGAAAACAGGTGGCAGTAGGAAGGCAATATAACAGGTTCCCTCCCAATCGAGGGGCAGACGAACATATGCAGTTTGACCACAAACAAAATAAGAATGACGTGAAGCTTTAAAAATAGATTTCCCACTGTCACTATACTGGATAATAGTAGTACAATCACTATGTCCTACGTGTACAGAACCATTATTTCGGACACATAATTCGCCTTTGACTGGTAATACTGAAATAGCAGGTGAGTCTGGAGTAGTATCAGACTGAACATTCAGGACCATGAAATTCGAAGAATAGTTACCTAAATTATACACTTCATTTTCTAGATCTAAACCTGTTCTGTGGGGGAAACCTTGCTTGTCTGGGAAACATGTGCTGTTAAGAAAAGACATATCTGTTAAGGATGACGTTAACGTGGACCATGCTCCACACGAACCATTATGTGAAAAAGGATAAGGAAAAAGTGGCAGAACTCCCTTTGACGTCTGGAAAGGGGGGAGTCGACCACACACCCAACAATTAGTGGCATTGCTGGTCTGGTGTGAGTAATGCAACATGCGGATAAATGTATTGTTACGCATAGCGAGGCGGTATGAATATTCGTGAGGAGGCAGATCACTAAACGTGTGCTCTACTGTAACATTAGAAGACTTATTTACATGTGAAACTGGAAAACACAGGAAAAATGCGTAACTAGTGCAGGAAATCAAAAGGCTGAGAAATAATATGAAACTTAGAAAAACGATACATCGGTTTGAGTTTTGACTAACTCTCTCACTATGGGGGTCTATTTTATACATGTCAGAAACAGTCTAACCGTTTCACCTAGGGGAGGACTTATACAATCAAACTGACTGACTTATTTTACTAGACCTTAGCTTTTGCTTATACTCCTGCTGCGGAGTTTTCTCTACCAAGGGAGGGGTTGTGTCAATGTCATTTGCGGGACAGTCCTTAGGAACAATGTTTTGACAAGTCTTGATATCCTGGGAAATGTTCTTGGAGACCGGTTTTAATCCGTAGAATTTCTTGACGTGCGAAAGGTGCACCCAGCCGCGGCGTCCTTCCAATTTCACAGCTGTACGGGTGGTGAGGAGGACCTGACGGGGCTCCTTCCAACGTGGCTCCAGCGGACTTGATCTGTCAAAGTTGCGTACGAGCACCATCGAACCTGGAACGATTTCATGCGGTGCCACCTCGGTATTGTCTGGAAATGTGGCGGCAACCTGTGAACGACATGAGTTGAGGGCAGACATCAAGGAAGCTAGGTAATCTGTCAGCATATTACATGAAACATCAGTAATACTTCGGGGTCTAGGAGTACCCCACATGTTAGGGGGGCGGCCGAATACGACCTCATACGGGGACAGACCTGATCTGGAATGTGCGACCATGCGCATATAAAACAAAGCAACTGGCAGAGCTACTAGCCAGTCCACACCCTTATCTTTACATATTTTGGCAATTCGGATTTTCAGAGTCTGATTATGTCTCTCGACAAGACCAGCTGCTTCAGGATGGCGTACACAATGAAACTTCCACTGGTACCCTAACAACAGGGAAACGTGCTTCATCAATTCAGATGAGAATGGCTGACCGTTATCAGAATATACGACTCTAGGGAGTCCATATCGAGGGAAGAATTCACGAACCAACTGCTTGGCAGTGGTCGCGGCTGTGTAATCTGGGACTGGATATGCTTCTGTCCATCTGGACAAAGCGCATACAACTACAAGGACATACTTGAAACCTCGACATCGCTCCATCTGAATATAATCCATCTGGAGGACTTCAAAGGGGTGGTCAGGGGGCTGGAATCCCCCTTGTTCCACCGGGACACTTTTACCTGGATTAAACTGACAACATATCATACAGGTACGGACTTTCTGCTTGGCTGCAGCTCGTAAATGCTTGTTGAACCAAATGTTCTGGATACTGTCTAACATTGCTTTTTCTCCTAAATGTGCTGGACTATGTGCGGTATTAATGATGACTTGAACCATAGAGTCGGGGAGAAACCATGCGGTCCTACCCTTTGTTAACCATCCTTGATCTGTCTGGACCCCTCCTTGTTCAGACCATTTCTTGATTTCATCGGGAGTAGCATGTAACTGGATATCTATGACATCTTGAGTAGGGTCCTTAACTGTCATACATGTAGTCAGATCTGGAGTGTGTGTCATGTTAACTGGACTGTCTAGAGTCTGTGCTGTAAGCTTGGCTGTGCGATCTGCTAGATCATTACCTTGGGAAATAATGTCAGTAGCTTTCGTATGTGCTTTGCATTTCATGATAGCGATAGATGTCGGTAAATGTATTGCATCTAACAGAGCTTGGATAAGGATACCATGCTGAATCTTGGTTCCATGAGAAGTCATGAAACCTCTCTCCTGCCAGAGCACTCCAAAGTCGTGTACAACTCCAAATGCGTAACGTGAATCTGTGTAAACATTAACTTTCAGGTTCTTGGCGTGTATACAGGCTTGTGTCAGAGCAACTAGCTCTGCTGCTTGAGCGGACAGGGTATCAATACGGTGTGTTTCAATAACTTCGGTGTCAGTAGTCACTGCATACGCGGCGACTAGTTCTCCTGTACTAGTTCTCATACATGAACCATCCACATAAAGTGTCAGGTCAGGATCTGGTAACGGAATGTCTGTCAGGTCTTGTCTTGGCTTTGTCGTAATGTTGACTACTTCCACACAATCATGTGTGGCAGAATTTGAACTAGCTGATGGTAACAGTGTAGCAGGGTTCAGGACGTTGCAGCGTCTAATTTCTATGTGTGGCTGAAACAGTGTCAATTCATAACCTGTTAAACGTGCAATTGTCAAGTGCTGTGTTTGTGTTCGGTTTAAAAGAACTTCCACGGAATGTGGAACTTGTACTGTCAAGGAGTGTCCTAAAACTATGGAATCACTTTGTCTGATAGCTAGTGCTGTGGCTGCAACTGACTTGAGGCACGCAGGCAAAGCCTGGGCGACTGGATCTAATGTGCTCGAAAAATAAGCACAAGGCTTGTATTGTCCTGCTTGGTCTTGTGTGAGAACAGATAATGCTGTACCTTCACGTTCAGTAACGAAAAGTGTAAAAGGCTTACTGTAGTTCGGTGTAGCTAGAACTGGAGCTTGGCATAAAGCTTTCTTTAACTCGTTGAAACTAAGTGTATGTTCAGATGTCCAAGGGAGAACAGTCGATGCGGCTGCCTCCTGTGTCGTTAACTGTATCAGTGGCTTGGCTAGAAATGCATACTGAGGAATCCATTGTCTGCAATAAGAAGTAAGGCCGATAAAGGCACGTACCTCCTTCTGGGTCCTGGGCTGAGGAAGACTCGCTATTAACTGGATACGGTCTGGTGTCAACTGCCTACCCCTCTTGGACAGTAAGTGTCCTAAGTAGACCACTTGCTGGACACAGAATTGAAGCTTCGAAGGGGACACCTTGTGCCCCATCTCGGCTAGGAAATACAGAACCGTCAGTGACGCTCGCTCGCAGTCACGTTCAGAACGGGCTGTGATCAGTAGATCATCAACATACTGGAGCAGCGCAGTGTCAGTTGGCATGTGAATATTATCTAGTTGTCTCTTAAGTGCTTGACTGTAAATACTAGGGCTTTCTGTGAAACCTTGAGGAGCTCGTGTAAACATATAGCTCCTTCCATTTAAACAAAATCCGAAAAGAAACTGGCTGTCTGGATGGATGGGAACACTAAAAAATGCGTTCTTGAGGTCTATGACAGTGAAGAACGTGGCTTCGGAATCAATGGCTGTCAATAGGGAAGAGATATCTGGGACAACTGGGTACTGAGGAATAATACATTTGTTAAGTTCCCGTAAATCAATCACTAATCGATATACTGGGGGTGCATTTGGATCAGTACGTTTCATAACTGGAATGATTGGAGAGTTACATACGTTGGAGTCAGTTTCTACAACTACTCCTTGAGCCATGAGCTCGTCAATAATTTTGGATAAGGCTGTTACAGCCTCAGGCGGCAATCTATACTGCCTGATTCGTGGTAACACTACACCTGGTTTGAGAGTCACACGATGGGGTGTGATTTGCATGTAACCTACATCAGTTGGACCTTGCGCCCATAAATGCTGCGGAACTTTAGACAGTCTGGGATCAAAATCTCGTAATACATAGTGACCCTTAAAGTCACGTAGGAACAATCGTATTCCCTCTGGGGAACAACATATAACTGCACCTAACTCTTTCAGTGTTTTAATGCCCAATAGATTTTCTGGACATGACTTAGTAAGTAACAGATCAGTAGTGCGGGACAATGGACCTACTTCTAGAGTGACTGGCTTTGAAATCTCATTAACGATAGGCTTTCCTGAAAATCCAAGGGAAACATTTCTTGAGCCTGAGAGCGGAGCCCCTGGAACTTCGGCATGACTAATTGTGGTCCTACTTGCCCCTGTATCAATCAAAAACTTTCTGTCTTTCCCTAATACTTGACTGTGAACATAGGGACCTTCTTGATCTACAGGTATCTCGATGAGAGGCAAGCCTACCTCCCTCTCTAGGCTGTTTCATGAATATGGCTGGTACTCTGGATACTCAGACTGTGCATACTGGTACATCTGCGATGTAACATGCTGTGTTGCAGCAATAGGCTGCGGTACTGTAACTGTCTGTTGTGCATTCTGTGGCTGAGGAATCTGTGAAACTTGTTCCTGTCTAGGCGGACGTGGTCTTTCTTTAGTCTTACCAGTAGCTATGTTGTGTTTCAGAACTGCACACTCATTTATAAAATGACCTGGCTGTTTACAATAATTGCAGTTCCCTTTAACGGGAGCTGCAGGATGACTGGCTTGATTCTGACCCCTCTTCTGACTGTCTTGAGGAACAGATTGTGCAACTAGTACTTTCATTTTCGTGTCTTTCATACGTTTTCTCTCGTGTTCTTGCTCTTCCCTGATTCTATTCTGGTGGTACTGGAGCATCTGGAGCATCTGGGACGGAGTATTTGCTTGCCAGGTACTTTCGACTTTCAGAACTCGGTTTTTAATTGGTGGGCTTGAATTCTCGACTAATTTAGTAACGAAAAGGTGAGGATATGACTCACTACTTGTCTTGAGGCCACTGTTGATACTAAAACACTTTTCAAACCTAGAATAAAAATCACTAATATCTTCATCTTGTTTCTGTTTACAGGCTGAGATTGCATCCCAGTCTTCCTTTTTCGTTGTTAATAATCTGGGTAAAACTTGAATCAATAATTCTGGTAATTCTTTACATTTATCTCCGAGACCAGTACCTGGTACACGTGACTTGTCTTCAGCTTCTAGAACTGCCCAATCGATCTTTTTCTCTCCCACCTCCCATTCTTTTTCTTTAAGCTTTTCATACACCCCTGCGGGCAACAGAACCTTTAACATTTTAATGATATCTGGGTATGTGTATTCTCCCATACGGAGCATGTCTTTTAATTCTCTATGGAACCCTGCTGGATCTTTGTCATGACAGGGAATTAATTTCTTCATCTCTAGAAGTTCCATCTTTGTGATTGGAGTGTATACAAACACTCGCTGCATTTCGCCACCCGCTCCTCTGACTGGGTGGACTTCTCGTAATGGATTCTGTCTGTCTATGTAAAACGGTTTACTTTCTGGGGGTGAGACATGGACAAAATGCGGGTTCAAAAACGTTCTATATTTATGGCGCTGTTCTAGAATGACACTAATTAAATCGGTACCTAGACCTCTCCATCTGTACTGGAGTAACTCGTTCAGGATATCATGTAACGGGCCTGGATCAGAATGTTGACCCTCATACAGAGTAATGAGGTGCTGAATCATATACATACCCACCAGTCGTTGCTCGGCTGGGGGCATTTTCAGAAACATTTGTGCCACTATTTCGTCTGGAAAAGTGGTAGAATCAGTAATCCATCTGACTGCTGATCGGACTAGTTCTTGTTCATGCATGGTACTTAACTCACTATAACCGATTCGTGATTTCAGAATGTGATCGGTAGCTTGAAATACTTGTTCTAGGGAACCTTGTTCTGGTGCTGAATGATGGAAAGTTGGCTTGTGTTCTAGACGTAAATGGCGATCTGGAAATCTAGGTTTTCCTACATACGCTATTCTGGCAGTATTCTCATCGTCTTCCTCTTCAGGATCAGAGGTACTTTCTTTCTCGCTTACTTGTGCTGCTTTACGCTGTTCGTGTATCTTTATTATCTCTCTACGAATTTTCTTGTACATACTTTCCATGGCACCAATGGTATTGTGCTTTCCTTTGGCTATATTATCACTCCACTTTGTTAGAGTTTTCATTTCTTCCGGGTCTTTAGACGGGTAATCCTGTTCTCTTATTAGACAGTTAATTAAGAACTTTAATATCATACGCTGAATCTCGGCTTTCCTTTGAGACATGGCATCACTAATACTTTGTGGGTCATCCCCTGTACGGATGAAACGATATATCCTGTCTAGATCTTCTTTCATATTCGGCAGGGTGACTAGATACTCGGTCACTCTCCTTACGCGTACGGAATATAAAACCATATTAAACTCGCCTGGAACTGGGTCATAGACACATTCGCCAAGGGTTTGCCTGATCTCTGCAACAGACTTATTACTCTTGGGAGTACGCTGTGATGCTTGAGCATGTAATTCGAGTGCTGATAAACGCTTGTATGGCGGCGGAGTTTGAGGAAGACCTCCTCCTGCGGCCCCTAAACTGGAATCATCAACTGATGCTTTTCGTCCTGGCAGGGTGGGTAATTGTAACGTGGGCTGGACTTGTATGGCAGGCTGACCCGGGGGGGCTGTTAAGGGCACCCCGGTGTCTGGAGGAGCAGGAATTACCTGGTTTACAGGGACTGGCGGAGTGCGAACAGGATTTGCATATTCGGGGACTGTGTCGTCCAGATAGGACGAAATAAAAATATCAGCTGCGGTCGGTTTGTGACGTAGCTTGGTCGGAACTAATGGTGGCGGGAAATTACTGGATGCCTCTGGGGTCGCTTTTGGCAAGCCCTCAGCAAGAAGAGGATACATACCCTTAATGAGGGCATTCCTCTGTCTGTCTGATTGCTCAGTTCTAACTCGTTCACCTATCTCGATTAATTCTCTTTCTTGGGCTCGTTCTTGGGATTCTCTACTTAGTTCTGACTTTCTGATTTCTCTTTCGGTTCTTTTATGAGCTTCTTTGCGCCATAACTCGATGGCATCTTTCTGTGATTGTCTGGCTTTCTTTTTCCATAATGCCTCCTCTACTCGCATGATGCATTCGGCATCCCATGTACCCGATACGGGCCATCTATACTTTTCTTCTAACTGTTTGGTATACTCTACCCATAAATCTAGATACAATATGGCACTTATGCCATGTTTCTGATACATAAAGTGACCTGGACTGTCCCTGGGCGGGACGGGAACTGCTGCTTCCAGCAGACCCTTTCTAGTCTTTAACTGACGTAACTTGGAAAATATAGGCATGACTGAACTGTAATCTAGACACAATACAATACACAATAAACACGATACTTATTTCCCATTCATACCACGACATTAGAATACATGAAAAACATTTAAAATAACAGTTCGGACAGAATACTACCTGGAAATACTTGAAATTTCTCGAGAACAGAACTGACTAGAACAGAAACTAGATGCACTGCTGAAACAGCACGAAACTTACCGGTCTCTTTAAAGAGACACGTCAGGACCCGCATCCACCGAAGTGGACACTTCGTTTGTGGGACTGTGTACCACCAACCCACAGACCAGAGTCAATCAAATTGACCCTGTCTAGATACCACCCCAGTAACGGTACTCACCGGGCAGCAAGAACGGAAAGCCTCGGACTGGACTGGACTGCTACGACGATGACGACGAACTTCGGACTTCGGACTTCAGTTACGGGTGGACCTCCGGATACCTCGGACCCTGGACTCTTGGCTTGGGCTCTGGTCGGGACTCGCCGCGTTCCTCCACCGTCTCGTCTGGATGCTGGACCGCCTCCTCCGTCTCCTCCGTGGGCCTGAGGGATACTTGAGCAGAAATATCTGCCACTGCGCAGAAGAGTTCCGTCACGACTGCAGAGGGTCAGGGGGTCGGCGTGGCTTCACCGACGCGTGGGGAAAGGGCAAGTCCCTGTTCGGGCGCCATTATGTGGTATATAAATAAATAATACCGGATCTATTTTTGAGTGAATGAATGAATAACAGATAGCTCAATAAATAAGAGTCAAGATTCGAGGTAGTAGGAGTTTTGCAGGTTTAATACAGCATAAGGACAGGAACAGGACAACCTGCATAGGAATAGGATGACAGGGCCCAGCAGCTGCTGGGGCTCGATCTGGGATGAGCGCGCTAACTTTTAATAACAATACATGAGCATATATACACAACGCAAACACATAGCATTACATTGCAGTAGGCGTAGCAGTGGGTGGAGCAGAAGGCGTGACGCGTAGCAGTCGCGAAAGATAAGAGTAAAAAGAAGGTGTAACTCAGACATGTGATGCAAACGTAACAGAATATGTCATGAATGGGCGGAAACATAGGAGGGGGCTACCTAAGGAGCCGGGACCTCTAACCTGGTGGTGCGCGCAAACTGGCAATGACG
Organism: Lissotriton helveticus; assembly: GCF_964261635.1. Taxonomy (NCBI): domain Eukaryota; kingdom Metazoa; phylum Chordata; class Amphibia; order Caudata; family Salamandridae; genus Lissotriton; species Lissotriton helveticus. Next base: position 1,230,520,543 of record NC_136068.1, read on the forward strand.
TGTTACGAGGAGAAGCTGGGGGCTATGAACTCTGTGCTAGGAGCAGAGACTAAAGTCTGGAGGGTCGGAGCGACATGTACCTAAACCCTATCTAGTATCTGATGTTTAGGGAACATGTTGATATAAACTAGAAGTCATGAGGGGAAAAGCTAATTGACTCTAAGACTAGAGCATGCATTTATTCTACATGTAGTGCGTGATGAAGAATATTAAATGACCATTAAATACAGTATTTCTCTTAATATGGAGCCGCATAGGCTAGACAATGACGGAAACTATTGATGCAGTTCAGTAGCTTAGGAATGCAGAGAAGGAGGACTAAACTGATAGCTGGAATCATAACATAGTCTTGGCAGACTCAGAGGCAGAGCCAAGCTGCACCGGGCACTGCGAGGCAGGAAGTAAGTGAAGGGTCGAGGATACAGGTGGGGGCTGAATCGCTCCTCAGCAAGGGTTCAGGAGACAGGAGCTGAATCTGATGTCCGGGCCCTGTTGAGGCCTAGAAACGGGAACTTTATAATAGAATAACGTGCACACTGAGAAACGTGGCAACATTACTTTACATAGGCCTGATACTCATATTACTCATGGAGACTGGGGAATGACATACCAGAGGTGGACACAACTATAATTGCGTCTTGAATCGGACATGGGGAATAACATATGCATATTGGTCATGCACACATAACATATGATGGATGACTCGTAGGGACACAGAACATGACAAAATTTACTTTTCCACAACATGATCAGCAGTGGATTGCGGGTGCGCAATATATAGTTAGTGCAACTAACTATATATGGAATTTCAATGGTTTTGTGTGAGTAAAATAAGGTTTTTTAAATGCTAATTCCTAACTATATATGGTCTATAACCTATGGTTTTTTCAGTGAATTTTCAAGGTTTTGTAAATGCTAATTCCTAACTATATATGGTCTATAACCTATGGTTTTTAAGTGAATTTCAATGGTTTTTTAATAGCAAATATCATAAGCTGTCGAATGTCAAGTACGTGGTAAGTGAAAACATTTTCGTGTTTATGCACACTGATCTGCTTTGAATGGTGCCCCCCCCCCCTCATTTCTATTAGGAGTACTCTCTCTTTGCAGATAGTGAAAGGTAGTTAACGCAGGCCTTTGCCCCCGTTGTAATCCGTCGTGCCTGCTTCTCTCTCCATTTGATTGATTGTTATCCAAGTATTTACTGTTTTAGAATTAGTTCTCTTTGGTTCATTCTCTATTTACAAACAAACACAGAGTCGCAATACTCTGTTTAGTCTTTGCAGATAACGAAAAATCGTGTAAAAAAAAAGAAAAGGAATCGAGCAAAATCAGTAGGCCACTAATGGGATCTCTTTTTGACCTCGCTAAAATAGAAACATTAGGAACAACCCCTCATGACAAATACAAAACTAGTGAGATGAACTGAACTCCACACAATGATGGCTGCAAAACAGCTCGGCTCCGCCACCCACCCCGCCCAAAATAACGATAAAGAGCGGCTGCCATGATTGGTTGCGGAATGGCCACAACGGAGCTACGAAATGGTGCTGCTCTCATGCTAACCCCAGCTTCGGTCTGAAACATCCAGAAACACTGTAGACTACCAATTCGATCAGTTCCGGTAGCGCCCCAATGTAACCCGGTAGAGAAGAACTAGCCCTCCCCTCTTTGACTGATGGTTCTTGTTGCCTGTCCCTTCTGTTGTCATTTAATAGAACTATTTAGCCTGCTGAAAGGGGTTGTGTTTCGACCGCTGGTTGGTGGAGACATTTTGACTATATTCTGGACCTGCGTTGTCGCGTAATGCGTCATATGACGCGCCGCGTTAGCGCATCCGGAAGTCATCCGGGGCGCGCAGCGCGTAACGTAAGCATAACAAGTCATGTGACTTGTTAATAAAACTTTTCATTGGTTCATTTTACTTTTCTTATTCTAATGATGAAAGCCTTGGTCATATCACCTAAAAATTACGCTTTTAATTACTTCCGAACATTATTTTCTCTTAAATATATGTTATAATGTTCCAGGCTAATGTACTTTCCCGGAAATTTTACAACTGTCCTGCAAGTAAAATATATTCTTTTTTCGAGAAAAAGAGCGTTTCTTCGTCCCATGACGGAGCCGTTGAGCAAAAGAGGGTCGACCTGCTGTCTTAGTCGCCGATACGCCTGAATATGAGATTCTTATCGATCACTTTATGTTGCAGGAATAGAAAACACAACAGCCCTTGACCATTTATCTTTACTGCGTTCCTTCGTATTATACCTTTTACCCTTCATGTAATTGGTCTGCTTTATTTCACTTGCCTTTTACTGATTCTAAAACAGTGACTATTATTAAAAACTTTACCAATGTATACAATACTACCATGTTTTCTTTTAAAAACCTTTATTGTGAAAATTTCATTATACAAATACGAGCCTATAACCACGTGGGCCTGCCACGGAGCAAACTGTAATCGTATATGATGAATAGACATTTACACTGTAGAGGAACGTAACGGGCGGGCCATTAGGTTGCAAAAACTAAGGTGTCTAACAGCTACGGAATCGGTGGACGTACATTTTATAATTAAAATACGACAGGGCCAGTTACAATAAAATTATCTAGATATACATTTGCGGGCAAGTACCATGGGTGACGTTAATTCGAATTTTCAACAGTACAGTAATCAATAACACATCAGAACTTAATATCAATAGGGATGTCGAAATATTCAATCAATTCTCGTCCCCGCCTGCCATGTGCTTCAAAACTGCATACGTATCTCGTGATATCAAGGTTGTGCAACCAGTACACAACAAGGAGTTACGAGTCCCATTTATTCCGGCGCCATTTTGGGCGAGGACGGGCAGGTCCAGGATATAGTCAAAATGTCTCTACCAACCATCGACTATGATGATGTTCATATGCTGTATTTATTAGAGTAACACTCATCTGCCCACATGAAATTAATTTACCACAATCTAAACATGTCATTTTAATCTTTCCAAAGTTCTTCTAAATATTTGGGACCGTTTCCCTTGCCTCTGAAGCTCTCAGTGCCACTTCTTTAATGAATGTACTAGCAGGTCAGGGGTTCTCCTCCAAATCTCTCTTTTATGCAGCACTATAATTAATTGGTGCCACCTCTCCATATGACGATGCATGGTATAGTTACCACAACTATATATTTTTTCGGTTCCTCTGGAGAGTTCATCGTGGCAGATGAAGCGTGTAACATACCGGGCATTTACCTTTTTTTGCATGTACAGGAAAGGAAAAAAAAATCGAGCGTTCGAGTTCTTAGGTGTCCCAGGGCCATTTTAGTGGACCAGGCCCAAATCCAAAGAACAGCTATCTCACAGGCTAATGGGGCGACCCACGCCGAGTTTCAGCATTGTAGGATGACCACACAAGTACAGCAACTTGCTAGACATCACCTCGGTGCCATCCGGATCTCGGCGCCCCACTGCAGATGAAGTGCCTCTCAACTATGCAACCACCACGGTGACATCCGGATCTTGGCGCGTTGTGCTGCCTTCGGCCTATTCGCACATCGGTCCGCTACTGACGCCATCTCACAGGCTAATGGGGTGACCCACGCCGAGTTTCAGCATTGTAGGATGACCACACCAACTTGCTAGACATCACCTCGGTGCCATCCGAATCTTGGCATCTCAACGCCTAGTGGTATCTTCCATACAGAAAATATTGTTACGCTGCCTTTGGCCCCATTCGCACATCAGTCCGCAACTTAGACATCACCTCGATGCCATCCGGATCTTGGCATCTCAGCGCCTTGTGGTGTCAGTCAGAAAATATTGTTGCGCTGCCTTTGGCCCCATTCGCACATCAGTCCGCTACTGACACCATCTCACAGGCCAATAGGGCGCCCCACGCCGACTTTTACCATTGTACGATGGCCACACCAGTGGCACAACTTGCTAGACATCACCTCGGTGCCATCCGAATCTTGGCATCTCAACGCCTAGTGGTATCATCCATACAGAAAATTTTGTTACGCTACCTTTGGCCCCATTCGCACATCGGTCCGCAACTTAGACATCACCTCGGTGCCATCCGGATCTTGGCATCTCAGCGCCTTGTGGTGTATTCTCTTCAGAAAATTTTGTTGAACTGCCTTTGGCCCCATTCGCACATCGGTCCGCAACTTACACATCACCTCGGTGCCATCCGGATCTTGGCATCTCAGCGCCTTGTGGTGTCTTCTACTCCGAAAATATAGTAGAAAATATTGTTGCGCTGCCTTTGGCCCCATTCACACATCAGTCCGCTACTGACACCATCTCACAGGCCAACAGGGCGCCCCACGCCGACTTTTACCATTGTACGATGGCCACACCAGTGCCACAACTTGCTAGACACCACCTCGGTGCCATCCGGATCTTGGCATCTCAGCGCCTTGTGGTGTCTTCTACTCCGGAAATATAGTAGAAAATATTGTTGCGCTGCCTTCGGCCCCATTCACACATCGGTCCGCTACTGACGCCATCTCACAGGCCAACGGGGCGCCCCACGCCGACTTTCAGCATTGTAGGATGGCCACACCAGTGCGGCAACTTACTAGACACCACCTCGGTGCCATCCGGATCTTGGCGCGTTGTGCTGCCTTCGGCCTATTCGCACATCGGTCCGCTACTGACGCAAACTCACAGGCCAACGGGGCGCCCCACGCCGACTTTCAGCATTGTTGGATGGCCACACCAGTGCGGCAACTTACTAGACACCACCTCGGTGCCATCCGGATCTTGGCGCGTTGTGCTGCCTTCGGCCTATTCGCACATCGGTCCGCTACTGACGCAAACTCACAGGCCAACGGGGCGCCCCACGCCGACTTTCAGCATTGTAGGATGGCCACACCAGTGCTGCAACTTGCTGGACACCACCTCGGTGCCATCCGGATCTTGGCGCGTTGTGTTGCCTTCGGCCTATTCGCACATCGGTCCGCTACTGACGCCGCCTCACGTGCCAACGTATTTTCTCCGCATTTTATACCCTATGCCGCATAACAGGTCATGTGACTTGTTTATAAAACTTTTCATTGGTTCATTTTACTTTTGGTTTCCTAATGATGGAAGGCATGATCATGTGACCTAAAAACAACACTTTTCATAGGATGAAAACTTTTTTTTTTTCCCAAACGATGAAAGCCCCACCTTGTTTCTGGATGTTTCAGACTGAAACTGGCGTCAGCATGAGAGCACCACCATCTCGTAGCTCCGTCGTGGTCATTCCGCGAGCAATCATGGCAGCCGCTCCCCACCAGAAGCCTGCAGGAGTCGGAGCCCCCAAAACTTTTGATGAATTCTCAAGGCGGAGGGGACGCTTTCGAGAATGGGGTCCAAGACCTAGCAGACAAGCGTCCGATTTCCAAGGTGTCCCAGGGCCATTTCAGTGGACCAGGCCCAAAAAGGAAACAGCCTGCCGCCATTTTGAGAGTCCTGTGACAGCCGCCTATCGCTGCACCGCAAGAGTGGGCGCAACTCAGCTGAATTGCGGCTTTTGACACAGTGGACCAAAAACGGACGGAATGGCAACTGAAACGGTAAAGGGGCGCCCCACTACAACAGATGACACTCCACCTGGAGAGGCCCGTTCACGCCGCCTCCCCCGGGGCGCTCCACGCCGTTATTCGGAGCAGCATTGTAGGATACCAAAACCAGTGCGGCAACTTACTGGACATCACCTTGGTGCCATCGTTCTGCTGCCTTGGAACTATTCGCGCAACAGTTTGCTACTGATGACCCACCCCCCGCGACGCCCCATGCCGTTATTTGCTGGGTGGCAACTTACTAGACATCACTTTCGTGTCATCTAGATTTCGGCGCGTTCTGCTGCCTTGGAACTATTCGCACAACAGTTTGCTACTGATGACCCACCCCCCGCGACGCCCCACGCTGGAAATCTGGCCGTTGTGCTGCGTTGGGACTATTCGCACAGCCGACCGCTACTTCGTTGTTTTTCCCTAAAAATGTTTATATGTTATTACTATTTTTGTTTTCTTGTATATATTTATAAATTATTAAAGTTTTATAATCTTACTACTTTGTCGGAGTGCTATATATTTTTAATGTGACACATAATTGTAAAAACTTTGATGTACAAACAGTCATCCCTGGAATCTTCCGCTTCAGGCTCGGTCCCCTCCCCAATCACAATACAGGATGGTTTTCAGATAATAGCAACGCTTCTGCTGTGACGGATCTCATCGAGTGTGGGCCTTGATCTACTATAACTCCTTTGAAGAGGGGTGATTCTTTACAGCTGTGGCCATAAACTACATCTGCAGGGCTAGCTGATAGCCTAGGACCGGCCTGGACAATCGGACACAGAGGAAAAGGAGTGTCAGAGGGTGCGGTAGTGAATAGGGCGAAAGGGAGGTGTCGGGCGGGCACAGGGTGTGATTCTCAGGGAACAGCAGCGCAGATGGGGGAGGTTTATTACCCATGCATAAGACAGAGAGCGGGGGTGACCACTGCCTGGGGGAAATGCTTGCGAGGGTGGGGAGCCATGCTAAGGATCGACAGCGTGCACAGAGTGGGTCTGGTCAAGGCATCTAAAATGGCTGCCGTGCACGACAAAAGTGTGGCATTTGAAAAAAGACAAGATGGCGCAGACAATGTTTTTCAACACTTCCTGATTTCCTTCGAATCGAACGTTAACAGACGTTGGGGCATATTACCAAAGTTAAGCGATATTTATCCCTAACGATGCTTAGCAACGATTTTTTTACCGTCAGAAATTATCGCAGATAAACCTTGCTATTATCAAGGTTTATCGGAAATACGATAAAAAACGACCGCAATGCATTAATATCGCTGAAAACTCAGCGATATTCATGCATTACCGAGCTAATGCTCTTAGCCATGTTATCCACCTCCCATTGGATAACATGGCTAAGAACTGCTCAGGGCAGGTGGTAGCTTTTGGAGATATTCGCCCTTATCTCGAATATTTCCAAAAGTTGATAATAGGAGATAGCGATGTTAGCGACTGTTTCCAGTCGCTAACATCTTGGCATGCCCACTTTGCATGTCATTAGTGATAAATATCACTCACATGCAAAGTGGGGCCCAAGATGGTCGCTATCTTCTACTAGCCGTCGCTAACTGGTGTTAGCAACAGCTAGGTAATACACATATAATTTTATCTCCGCGTAGCGGAGCGCTGTTACAGATATATATCTTGTTTCTGAACGTTAATTTCTCAAAATGCACTGAAGCACATATATTGAGACCTAGCAAAGGCACATCGGGCTACCAGTCCCTACAATTTTGCCAAGTTTCGTGCAAATCCATTCAGCTGTTCGATCCTACCGAGAGACAAGATGGCGGCCGCTACGGACTGTTTGGAATGTTTACAGACACCGGAGAGCCAATCAGCTTCGCTTCGCAAAGCTCCGTAACGCGAAAAGTACGCGAAGCGGTGCGCTGTTACAGATATATACCTTTTTTTGAACGTTAATTTCTCAAAATCCACTGGAGCACATATATTGAGATCTAGCAAAGGCACATCGGGCTACCAGTCCCTACAATTTTGCCAAGTTTCGTGCAAATCCATTCAGCTGTTCGATTATTATTATGTTTATTTTTTTTTGCCCCGCGGGGCCCTTTTAAAACCTCCACATCAAACCTAGGGGGTGAGCGACAATGTACTATGCCCCCTTATGGTCATTTGCCCCTTCGCTTTGGCCTCCTCTTGTCTCTCGATCCTACCGAGAGACAAGATGGCGGCCGCTACGGACTGTTTGGAATGTTGACAGACGCCGGAGAACCAATCAGCTTCGCTTCACAAAGCTCCGTTGCGCGAAAAGTACGCGTAGCGGAGCGCTGCCCAGTCCGCTGCTACAGATATATATCTTTTTTTGAACATTAATTTCTCAAAATCCACTGAAGCACATATATTGAGACCTACAAAAGGCACATCGGGCTACCAGTCCCTACAATTTTGCCATGTTTCGTGCAAATCCATTCAGCCGTTCGGGCTAAAAGTGAGGCCAACCGCCCTATGGAAATTAACATGGGAAAAACGCGTTTTGGGACCCCCCTTTTTTCTCGGCCCCCCCTTGACGAACCCCCCCAAAATTTTCAGGGGCTGCTCAGAAACAAAATGTGCCATTTTCCTGAAAATTTCAGCCAATTCCGTCCACAAACGCCAAAGTTATTAGACATAGAATTTTCAAAAAACCCATAGAGAAAAAATCCTAACTATATATACCTACTGGCGACCGCCAGTAGGTAATATATATATATATACTTTCCAAAAACATACAGTCACTGGATGATATCATTTGTGATGTCATCAGTGACGTCTCTGACCATGTCATGAATAATGTAATATGTGATATCATCAGCAGTGCATTGCAGGGGCGCGAGTTGTAGTTAGCTTAACTAACTATAACAGACACATTTTTCTGGTTTTGTATGAGTGAAATGTCCAACTAACTATAACGTCCCTGAAACCTGTAGTTTTTTCAGTGAGTTTCTGAGGTTTTTAAATGCTAATTTCTAACTATAACGTCCCTGAAACATGTTTTTTTCAGTATGTTTGTAAAGTATTTTAAATGGTAATTTCTAACTAAAACATCCCTGAAACCTGTGTTTTTTAAATGATCATTTCTAACTATGCCTACAGAGGTAGGACATGTGCAGGAAGAGAAAGAAAGGCGCAGAAAGATTCAAGAGAAATGTAGAAAGAGGCAACAGAAGCCCAGAAAGATGAAGAAAAGTGCAGAAAGAAGCAAGAGATATTCCGAAAGAAACAACAGAGGTGCAGAAAGAAGCCTTGTTGCAAAGTTATCATGTGCCCCCAGCTTTTTGCTGACTGGTACTGGTAGTAACTGACTCTGACTAGCCAGGCCAGGAGACAGTGCTATGCTGAAAGATACTTATAATACAGTGAAAACACCTACATACACTAGGGTACACTACGGGTTGGGGTTCCCCTGTCATTGGCATGACCTCCCCTGTAAAGCCCTAGTACATAATAGGGCAGGGGGATAAAAACTACCTCTAGCTCAGAGCTGCAGAAAGAGGCAAGAGAAGTGTCAAAAGAAGAAACAGAGGTATATATATATATTTATAATCACTGTGATTTTATTTTTTCCATTCATATTTGCGACTTTACTGTGGATAGATTTTGGAATATGTGAGTGATTTCTCCATTTTTTTGTGCAGCTGGATAATTTATGTTGTTTAGATGTTTTACAACATCTCCCACTGTGCGCTTGGTAATATTTAACAAAATGTTGGCTTCTATTTGCATATAAAATTCTCATAGGCATTAGCAACAAAGTTAGATTTTCTGTAAATAAAAGGGGGCTATTGTTCTTTGGAACAATTATGGTTCTCAAGAGAGCATTCACTAAAGGTAGGAGCTATAGGCGTCTCAGTGGTGTGGGTTTCACGAGTGCCACTACACCATGTAGATGCAGTGGCACCGGGGAAGTGTAGTTGGAGAGGTACAATGTCCCCCAACAACAGATGCGACTAAGTAATATGTGCGCGCTTGCATTAGAGCACTGGGGAATTTGCAGCTTGCACTGGGTTGATGTTTTGTTCCCAATACTAGTGTACCATGAATAAATACAACAAAAGAAAGCATATGCCCTCGACCCTGAGAAATCAAGTTACAGAAAGGGTTCTCAACTTTTTAATTTCTGTCAACACCCACTTAATCATTACTCATATCTGGGGACCCCCATTCAGCCATTACTGGAAGCTGGCTTAAGCAATTTCTAATACTAATATTTTCACCTCAACACAATAAACAAAAATGAAGAAACAAGTATACATCAAACAAACTCAAAAATGATTAAGTATCATATTTAATTCCCAAATATAAAAAATACGATTTTTTATCTTAATGGCAAGGTTGGAGCGTTTCTAAATTTAAGTTAGGCCACCCATCATCCATTCTATATTCAGTTTGATGCATTTGTACTACCCCCACAAATCATGTTGTGTACACTAGCTTAATTGTTAGCCCCCACTTTCAAAATTCCTACCCATTTCTGGAATGTTTTCAAATTTTCAATTTTATATCTTGAATCTGTATTTATGTATACTTTATTAATCTGTTAATTATTTTATTTACTAAGTAGTGGTGGACACCCAGGGGGCCCCAGACTACAGGTTAAGAACAGGTGAGTTAGGGGATTCCAATATTCTTTTTGTGCCTCAGCTATGTTAGTGGAATTTTGTTCAAATATCTTATGAAACAAGTGATTTGTGTGAAATTGACCAATGAAGTAAATCCAGTTAATAGCATCAAAATTGATTGTAGAAAAACTGCTATAACCAGTAGAGACATATTGATGGAAATATTGCAAAGGAAAATTAGCACAACCAGAGCACTGATCATACAATATATTATACAAACATGAAAAGTTTGGGCCAGTTTTATCAAGGTGCCCGCAAGGTTTGAGATTTATCAAGCTATGCAAGGCCACCTTGCGAGGCCCTGCAAGGCTTGATAAATGTGGAGTAACGCAAGGTAGTGCAAATCACTGCCTTGCATTACTCTGCCCCAGGGAGGAGTTTCATGGGTGGAGCGTGGGTGTTCCCGTTCATCCACTCATAGATTTTAGTGCATTCCCAGATTTACCATTCGTGGTAGACCTGGGAGGGCATCAAAATGCTACGCCTCCCCAGGTGAGGTGTAACGAGAAAACATAGCTTTATTTCCACTTGTTTTATTCCTATTTTTATGTTTGCTGTATTCTGCAGCATACGTAGAAATATGAAAAGCCTCTAAGGATTGTTGTGTATGAAGATGTTCCTTGCAACATGACACCAGGGTGTCTGTGATGGCAGCCAAAAGTGTGCGAGCACTAGGAAAGGACAAGAATGCGCTGTATAATGTGAAATATGGCACATTCCTGCCCTTTCCCTTTCATGCAGCACAGTACAGCAAAGTGACTTGTTGTTTTCCCTGTGTGAAAGATTGGTAAAAATACCCCATTATGTCTGCCTTAGCACATCAAAAAACTTTCCATATGATAATAATTAACATTTCAACTTTGCTGCAGACATCTCCAGCTTCTATGCAAAACAAACAAATTAACTGAATATTTTATTCACCCTTCCTCTGTTGTGTTGATGAAGTCACAGATGTTCATAAACTGACCCCAATCTTCAGTATGTACTGTCCCAACTGTACTAATTTCTGGAAAAAAGGAGACAGTGTACAGTGAAATACTTTATTTACATATCCAAACTACTCAATGGCAACAGTTCAAAACATTTGATCAGTACAGGTAGGGCCCAATTTACTAAGGGCCACATATATATCATGGTTTTCCATCACTCTTGCGACATGCAAGGGGGTGCAAGGGTGACACAAAACCTAGAACCTTGCATGGCCATGCTTGTGGAGCAAAGCAAGGCAGCATACGTTGCTGCTTTGTCTTACTCTGCCCCATGGAGGTGTTCCATGGGTTGAGCATGGATGTTCGTTTCCACACATCTACCCATGGATTGTGGAACCTCCCAAGATTTACCATTAGTGGTAGTGCTTTAAAATATAATACACTACCAGGAGAGGCATAATGAGGAGAAATATGTTTATTTTTTCTCTTTGTTTTTTCCTTTTTCGTACTTGTGCTGCAATGTGCAGTGCATGTAGAAAGAGAAAAAAGCCTTGGAGGATTGTTTTTGTGTGTGAAAGGGTTCCTTGTTGCATAAAACAAACCTGCAAGCAATGCAGGCACCCTTGCACCATGGTACAAGGGTGCCTGCATTGGCAATAGACAGCAGTTTGTGCACCAGAGCAGGCAGAAAGTAGCAATGCTCCATTTAATGTTGAATACAGCATATTCTTGCCCTTTCACATAGAGCAGTAAGATGGCTTGCTATGTTGCACGGAGTGAATATTTGATAAATATGCCCTCATGAATCTGTGAATTGGTAACAAGTTGCATAGTAGTTGCAAAAATAATACATTGCATTGCATGAAGCCTTACAAAAAACAATGGTTTGCTAATTCAGCACAGCTAACTGAATAATTCAACATTTCTTTATTTAAGATAACAATTTTAATTTCCAAATAGCAATTACTTGATATAGAGTGTAAAAACTGACATTTTCCCCCAAACCTTCTGTCTCCACTCCTCCTGCTGAATTAGTTGTTGTTGGCTTAAGGACTCTGCACACTTTACTACTGCTAACCAGTGCTAAAGTACTTGTGCTCACGCCTGTAAATATGTTACGACTGGATTACACTAAATTGGCACATTTTATTTACTTGTAAGTCCCTAGTAAAGTACTATAGCACATACCCAGGGCCCATAAATTAAATACTTTGAGTGGCCCTGCAGAACTTATTGTGCTAACCACTTAAGTGGTCATTTTTTAAATGCCTCATTTCTACCTCTGTGTGCAGCCTTTGTAAGCAGTTTTAAACTGCCAATTGGAACTGGCAAAATAAAGATTTTAATACATATAAAGCACTCCTAGGGCAGGACATAAATAGCCCTTTGGACAGGGAATTAAATAGTTGGAAATGTATTTTTAAGTTTTGCATGAATTAATTCTTTATTACTGTGAGGTCTACTCCTACTATTGGTTAACATTGAGATACCTTATTATGTTTAATAAGTGATAACCTTTATTTGGGAGCAGATAGGAGCATCATGTTTGGTGTCTAAGGAATTGTAAATTAAACCATCTGTAATAAAAACATTGGATTTTGAGTCACAATTGTGCAAACAAGGCAAGAGAGAGGGACCCCACAATCCAAGGAGAAGGAGATCCACATTAGACAGTAAAATATAGTCTTCCCTTAGGAAGCCAGTTCACCACACTGCAAGATCTCAGCCACAAGTATTGGATCAAACATCAGTCGGCATACATAATGCCTCAATTCATAGAATCAACATTAGTACCACATAAGTGTAAGAAATGCACAAAGCTTTAACACTTGATGTTACAGGGATTCAAGTAATAGTGCATGAACCCACTCCCACACTATGACAATATGGTGCAAAAAAATAAAAATTAGATTAAGAAAATAAGTACAACTGAGAGAAAAAAGGGAGAAGAAAGGAAGGCAGCAAACATATGTTTATTTAAATAACACTGGTCGGCTATAATCATTGAAGAAGATGCATGATGTTTCAAAGGAATAGTCATCTACTGCATCATAATGTTGGGCAGATTCATCAGAAAAAACAGTACTTGTTTGTGCTGAATGAGCCCAATATTGTGATACAATAGATGACTATTCCGTTATTTAAATAGACCTATGTTGGTTATATTACTTTCGTCTTCCTTTTTACTCTCACTTCTATTATTGTCTTTATCTTGAACTCCTTCTAGAAGAAAAGGAGAATTCTTAAAGTTCACGGCTCACTGCGACCACAAACAGGCCCTTTTCATGTCAATATCTTACCGTTCGCACAGACCGTCAATGTAAAGCTCCAGTGAACCCGACTGTTCACGTTACAGTGACCGCCAGTGATGTTCCGCAAAATGAGATCTGCACTTCGCAAATTCCCACTAACAATGCCCAACAGGATCTTTGGTCCACAACCATCCGCGTTGCTTTCCCTGCTCCATGCAGCTTCCTCCAGTTTGAACTGGATTCTTTGCCCTGGACTTTAGAAGGTAAATTTTTTAGCAGTACTAACCAGGTACCTGTTTCCAGCATGTGCTCCATCGTGGTCAGCCTAAACTTGTGACTTTTATACGGTCTTGTATGTCTAGTAAACCGAAGTGGGGCATAGTGCTTTTAGGCACTATTCTTATGTTACATCTTTAAAATTGCATATCTTCGGTTCTGCTGATTGGATTTGTGCTGTTTTGTTATCAAATATTTTATTACATGTTACTCTATATTTCTAAATTGGTGTGGGATTTTCCTTGTGTTGCGTTTTCACTTTATTTGTTTAAGTGCTACATAAATACTTTAAACATTGCCTCTAAGTTACGCATGACTTCTTTTGTGGCAAGCTACCAGCGGGTTAAGCACGAGATAGTTTAGTGACTTTTTGTGGCTCACCTTAACAGGGCTATTAGCTGTTGCTTGAGTAGGGTTTCACCCACCTCATTCAAGAACCCAATTTTTCACGCAGATTCACTAATGAATGTATAAAGCACTTGCAATTTGCGATTGTTGGTAAAAATGGACCTTCACACTCACAAATTATGATCCAGTGGAGGCAAGTGGTAACTAGGTACGAATTACAAAAGGTGTTTCTGAATGTATATCTGTGAAGCCAGCATGGCAGGACAACAGTAATGAGAAGGATGATTTTGGCAGTACATCAAAAGACAACACAGGAGAGGAATTTCATGTTCAGGATTGTAGTTTTTGATCAAATAGAGGAGGACACGTACTTTAAGCACATGTTAAACCACCACGTTATATATTCTCTTATAACAGATTTCCATCCACCACTAGCTATGGAAACACACAGAGGTTAGTCCATTCATACACATGTACAGGTGATATGTCCCTCCGTATTTAGTTATCAGGGAACTGTAGCAGCAGCAGATGGAGTGACACAGTGTCCTTTCTCTAGGTTTTTCAATGTTTTTATAATTTCAGTATTGTTAAAGATCAAGAATCGCATGCACTCTCTATGCAAACAGCACAAGTTGTATGCTACCACATGGTAACTGGAATTTAGAGGAGCATAGTTTGCACACTTCCAGTACTGAGCTACTAAAGTATTTGTTTTAGTCCTACACACCATATCTACTAGTTGAACAACTGTGTGAAAGCTCTGCAAAGAGACAGTCCATGTCCCGGACTGACAGATATGGTAATTTATAGTAAAATGGTTAGGTTTTTTCATCAGAGCAAAGACGTTCTTCCACTACAGTTGTATACTACATATGTCTACAGCAAAATAAACATTCATACTTGGGGGGCTTGGCTTTGACGGCCGTGATGATGGCCTCCTCCGCGTAGAGCTCCATGACGGCGCCGGGGGACGGATCTCCTCCTGGCAGTTTTTCTTGTTCCCTGGCCCCATAATCCATATGCATGCACTCGGGAACCACTGCTGAACCCTTTGATGTGCCTACATGTGTCCGGGGTGAGAGTTTTTTGCTTCTTTCGTTCCGCTTGGCCATGCCTCTTTAGCTGAGACCACCGTTTTGTTTTTTCATGCTTTCACCTCCCGGACACTTCCCTCCTGCTACAATTTATAATTAGATATTTTTTGCCTTATTACTACCATTTATAATCACTGGTGACTGCTGTGGACTGCTGCTGTGCTCATTGAAGTGATAACTTATGTCAGTGGTGAGCATTTTTTATATATTTTTCTCTCCGTTCGGCTGTGCCTCATTAACTGTGGCCGCCATTTTGTTTCCTATTTTTCCGCCACCTGACTCTTTTCCTCTTGTTGCATTCTCCATTTTAGCCATGTTTTGCCTATTTTTCACCATTTATGCTCTCTGATGATGACTTATGTTGAAACCCCAACGTCTTTCGCAGTAGTTGTTTCATGAGGTATTTTTTGATTCTACTAAGCAGTGTTCACTGACCGCATCTTTTACTTTACAAGGGCTTTCCTGTTGCTCCATTCATCATGGCAACTGCTCGCTCTACATGAAGTACTGGTTCTTCTCTTGGCTGTTCCGCTTTGGAGGACTATAATCCTTTTAATATTCTACAGGAAAATATGGAGGACTTGTACTCTGGTCATTCAGCCTCTGGTGGCGCGTCAAACACTATGCTTTATACTGCCTCTAAATCATCAACAAAAAAGGCGCCTACCTCATCAACTGTGTCAGACAAGCATGTCAAAAAACTCCCACCTTCTTTTTCCATGTCTTCAAACACTAACCTCTATGGAACTAATTCTGGAAGAATTACGTGCTCTTAAGCCTTACATGGAGAAGACTAACATCCATCTCCAAGGTCTCGAAGACAAATGGTCTCATATTGAACAAAATATTCATCAGTTGGAGAGACGAGTTGGCTCTGTTCAGGCTATTACCAATCAAATGCCGTCTATGCAGCTAGAGATTTCTCACCTCAAGTATCAAGTGGAAAATTTGGAAAATCAGAACCGACGTAATGATTTATGCATTTATGGTCTTGTGGAATGTCTTGAAGGCTCAGAGCTTCTCTCCTCTTTTTTAATCCTTCCTCCCATGTCTTTTGGGTTTTCCTGACACTCCAAAATTCAATATTCAGAGAGCTCATCGCTTAGGTCACAGGCTCCTTTTGATTTGACTGAACTTATTAAGGGCAAACTTGCTTTTAATAAACTGAATCTGCTAATCTATATTTACTTTAGTCTAGTGCTACGTATTATAGTGCTCAAAACAAGGCTGGTAATCTTCTTGCCAACTATCTTAAGATCAAAAAAGAAAACACTAAAATTGAATCAATTTTACCATCAACCAATGCCACAGTTCATAAGAATGAGGACATTGTTTTAGAATGTACTAATTTCTACCAAAACCTTTATACTCCTGTATCTCCTTCTCTACAATCTGACATTACACAATATTTATCCTATATTTTCCCACCTTCTTCTCCTGATGTAGATTTCTCTTCTTTGGAAGCTGATATTCACCCTTCCGACATTCTTACCGCTATTCAGGCTATTAAAATGGAAAAGCCCCAGGACCAGATGGTTTCACTATTGAATTTGATATGCACTTTCCTAACTTCTTATTCCCAAACTACACCAATTATTTTCATTCTTTACCTCCACTCAGCAATCGGGAGGATCCTTTCAGGAGGCTTTAATTTGTCTTCTCCCAAAAGACAACAAAAATTGCACAGTATGTACAAATTATAGACCCATTTCTTTAATAAATGTAGGTCATAAAATATTTGCGAAAATTCTTGCCCTTTGATGAGACTGTTTATTACCCCACTTGAGTGGAATAGAACATTGTGGTTTCATTAAGGGAAGGCATTTATCCGTAAATACCCGATTATTTTTTAATATTTTGAGTAAATCCGAATCATATAAAAAATCATTAGCAGCAATTTCATTAGCTGCTGAAAAAGCCTTTGATAGAGTCAGTTGGTTCTTTATCTTTTCAACACTTGCTTGGTTCGGTTTTGGCAGAAAATTCATCTATTATGTTTCTCTGCTTTATTCCTCTCCTACGTCTTTCATTCTAGCTAATGGACTTCTGACTTTTTATTTTCCTCTTCATAGAGGAGTTCAACAAGAATGCGCACTTTCTCTACTTTTATGTATCCTTGCCCTAGAAACTTTTTTAACAAAAATCCGATTGAATTCAAACATTACAGGTTGCCCCTATGGTATCAATCCGTTGAAACTCTCAGTCAATGTAGATGACATCCTATTATTTATTTTCAATCCACAAACGTCTTTGCCAGCATTTCTCTCAGAGGTAAACAATTTCACTCTTGTCTCAGGTTACAAACTCAGTGCTGACACGTGCGAAATTCTCCCGCTAAACTAATTCTGCTTTCATGCTGACTTTTCATCGTCTTCCTTTCACTGGAATCCAGTTAAAATTAAATATCTTGGACTATGATTTAATCATTCTATTAAAGATACAGTTGTTTCAAACTCTAAAGAATTACTATCACTTTTAACTTCTTCCACGTCACGCTGGCACCCATTATTTTTATCCTGGTGGGGTAGACTTGACTCTATAAAAATGATGCTCTTATCACCTTTTTTCTTTTGAAGAATATGGTTCCCTTTCTAATACTCCTATCTCGCTATCCTTTCTTACTCTCAAAAATGCTCGCCCTATCTTACATCCACTCTTTTCTTCTTTCCAAGATGCTCGCACACAATTCTTAAATTCACTGATTTGATATAATAAACATATCAAAATTAATAACACATTTTTTTTCTGGAAAGATTGGTTATCTCATGGCCTAAATGGACTCATCAACTTTTTCAGGATGGTCTTTGTCTTCCTTTTTCAACAATGCAATCCCGCTTTTTGCTTCTCGCTACATACGAATCCAAATATATGTCTCTGATTGCAGTTGCTCAAACCTCTTATAACAACTTATTATCTTATCACGTACTCACCTCTCCACCTCCTAACACAAAATCGTTTTTATGTAACTATCCCTCCGCATCTTTAATTTATAAGAATTTAATGGACATCCCTATTACCCGTGATAAATCACAGGTGAAATGTAATTGGGAATCTGATTTGGGGGAATGTTTTCCAATTTCAGAATGGAATAAGATTTGGTCTAAAAAAACGAAATCCTCTAGAGCAGCAAATACTACTCAAACTTTGTTTATTTTTTATGTATAATAGACTTCTCATCACTCCAGCTAAATTGCATACTATTGATCCTGTCATCCCCTCTACGTGTTGGTCCTGTATTGCCCTCTTCACAGACCTCAAACATATGTTATTTGGAATGCCCAGCCATTCAGACTTTTTGGACCGAGTCTGGCACCAAATTAATTCTATTTTTCACACTCAAATTCCTTTCTCACTCTCCGATATTTTTCTAGGTAGCATCTCTGAAGTGTGGTCCTCCCATAGCACTGACAATCATATTATTGATTTACATTTAGATGTTGCATTTGAGCGAATCACTAAGTCGTGGAAAGACGCTTTTGCTGTATCTTTTCATGCATTATGGTATGGAGTTTGCTAGAACCATAGATTAGTTAGAGCTTATGTGTACCCAACCACGCTTGCTATTAAACGAGATGTGCTTCGGTTATCCGTTACTGAGTTCTTAGATGCATCAGCTATGTTAGCATCTGCGCATGATACCTACTCTGAGGAAGTATCCAAACCTCCATGAATTTATATCTACTGTTGCTTTAAATCTTTTTATCCTAAAGTTATAGATTTTCTAATGTAGTAGGATATTTTATGCCTATCGTCTTTTGCTTACGATATCCTAATTGGACCATAGCCTACCTTCTCCCCCCCTATGTTTTCTCTTTTCCTTCCCCCCATAAACTTAAGTGATATTATTTATCTTTATGAAATATGTGTTCATCATTGTATTACAGCTTCCTTTGTTATCAAATAAAATTATTTTTAAAACTTAAAAAAAAGACATTCATACTTCTTTGACTGTTGAAGCCCATGAGTCGGCTTCATTTGTGATCTAACAGCTAATTCAAATATTTTGAAACAAAAAACTTGGGTATCAGCATTGGCTTATGCATTTCACCTATTTGTGTGACTCCAGCTGCTTTTTAGGACTGACTTGACATCACATCTATCAACTGACCTCATGTTATCAGAAAAGGAGCTTTCAGATCTGCTACTGAGAGAGGGGCTTTGGCTCTGCCACAAGTAGGTTACCTCGATTATAGCATTCAACAGGGCAGAGGTTGTATGCTTTTACAGAAGGAGAGTGCTTGCACTGGAGTTTTTGACTTATGATAAAACGTACGCTCAGTATTGCAGGACTGTCTTGCTTCTGGTGACAAGCCAAGGATCCGGACGGTAGGAAAGGCCTATTTATTATGAAAAGTAACAATAAAAGCAGTAGGACTGATCTGTTTCTTTTGAAAAGCATATTTTAAAGTTAATAGGCATTTAGGGGTGGATTGTTATTACTCCGTATTAAGCCTGTAGAGGTATTTTGTTCTATGGCATCTCTACCATTACCATTGTAGGCTAGGTTTTTTGTCTTGGACACCCCTCTGACAAACTATGGGGATTGAATATCTGTACTCTGAGAACCCTTAGCAAAAAAAGTGTTTGCTTTGCCAACTTTAGCTTTGAATACATTTGTCATTTTATGACTGTATCCTTTATGGTTGCCTTGTAACTCAGCTTAGACTCGGTATTGTAGTGAACGGTTGCTTCTACATTTTATTATGAACAGTGGTGCATCAATAAACATTATGCCTGAGGAGAAGTTTAATAAACTGTCTCCAGTGCCCCATCGAAGATTAAAGTGTAAACGTAGATGGTATCAATTTTTGTCTGTTATGAGCTGCAGAACTTTTTCAAGACATCATTGAACGTATAATGCAGCCTGTCATGAATGTTTTAAATTACAGTGATGATATATTTGTCTTTGGGGCTAAACAAACAAGAACACAATAAAGCTCTTACACAAGTTCATTGATTGCTTGCTGATGCAGGTCTAACCTTGAATGCAAAGAAGTAAGAGTGCTGCAAAGCAAAACTAACATTTGTTGCAATATTTTCTCTGATGAGGAAATGACTCCAGATCCAGCTGACGTACAGGCATTGTCAGGCAACTGTCTCCCACAAGATGTTACCATGTTACTTTCTTTTCTTGGCATGGCCAGTTACTGTTGTAGGAACATACATGACTTTGCCACAGTAATTTCTGTCTTAAGAGACTTGATGAAATTAACTGCTTCATTTCACTGGTCAAATGAATGTGAACAAAGCTTCATACACAGGTTGTTGTTAACACAAGCCTGGTCTGTGGGTCACAATCCTTGCCCAACGCAATGGACATCCAAATGCTCAAAGGCATAGTGTGGCATATGCTAGCAGATGTTTGTAACAAACTGGACGTGCCTGAAAAAGTACGTTTAGCAGTGGTGTGGGCTTGTGAGCATTTCCACATATCTTTATATGGAAAGCATTTCACTCCTGTAACAGATCATCAAGCATTGCTAACCATATTTGGCAATAGTAAAGACAAGATACCACCTCACATGAACTTTGGCATTTGGGACTACAGAAATATGACTTCACTATTATGCACCAACCTGGGAAATATCAAAACCCTGTTGACTATTTTTCATGAGTGCCAGTACAGTGTCATTCTAATGATGGAGCAAGATTTCATACGTACAGAAACTTGCTTGTGCTCAACCCTCTCGAAAAACCTTATAACATACTAACCAACATGTTTTGTTTATTAATATTTGCATATCACAACATTTCTAGTATCTAGGGGAAGCTCGCCTATGTGCTTTTACTAACATTAACTCGAATGTCCTAAAATGGCCACCGAAAACGCGGGAACTGTACTGCGCATGCGTCCGCCACATCTACGTGGTGTGACGTATTACTGCTTTGGAGGGATTTTCTCGCTTCTTCGCACTAGTGTCAGAACTGGCTGCTTCAAACCTCACATGCTCCCGCTTATGCTGCAGCTTGTACTAAACTTGTTTGCCTTACTTAACCATTAATGCAAAAGTAAAAATTAAGTAATGGGGTTAGAGTAGAGATAAGCAGTGTACAGTGCATTCATTTATTTTTGTATTCTAATATGTTTCTTTTTTGATTTTATTGTTAGCTCGTACTTGGGCATGAATACTGACTTATTCTCCATATTGGACAAAACCGCACATGCGCACTCAGACTCCGAAATTGCTGAAGCATTGGCATTGAATGGATGCCAACACACTTCTTACCCACGATGTTCCTGGGAACCTGCTCTACTGGCCTCAAAAGAGGAAGCAAGAAGACTCAAATAAATACTAAGGGCTAGATGTAGGTAAATCTCATTTACCGATTCATAAATACCGAATTTTACCGATTCGGTATTTCTGAATCGGTAAATGAGATGTAGGTAAAAAATCTGTATTTTTTACCGAATCGGTAAGATTCGGTATTTACCGATTCGGTAAATACCGAATCCGTATTTGCTATTGAATCCTATGGGCCTTGAAGCCCATAGGATTCAATAGCAAATACAGATTCGGTATTCACCGAATCGGTAAGAATACCGAATTGCTAAGGGGGACAGGGTGTCACTTTGACACCCTGTTGCACCCCTGTAACTGGCGTTTGTGCCATGTGGCACACATACATCTCCATAGCCCTTTACCGGTCGGAAACGGCCGAAAATCGGTATTTTCTGCCGATTCCGACTGGTAAAGGGCTACCTACATCTGGCCCTATGTATATAATTTGTATGCCAATATTGTTGGGCGGAATAAAGTCATGGGAAATTAAATTGTGGGTGGAGACTTAATCAATAACAGTCGATTGAGATGATCTCATCTTGATATGGTGTGATGACCTCTCCTCGTCTTACTGACCAATCACTGAAGGGGAACACATAGATCTGCAACATTAGGGGTGGTACATTGCCCTGGAAAATGGTATAACTAAGGTAGGCTTAGCTAGATAGATTGTCCGACTTGTCCGAATAGCTGACCTGTCACTGACCCAATGCACTCAATAGGCAATCGAGAGCAGAGGTGCTGGCAGAGCACTCAGTCAGAAGAATCGATTACCCACTCAGGATACTAATTGGCTTTCCTAAAGAGAGGGGTGTGATGCTGGGGTTGCACTTAGAGGAGGTCACCTGTCCTGATCTGCACCTGTCTTGTCCCGAGGGCACCCGATTAGTCGGGAGCCTGGCCCTAATCTTTTGCCCAGCCCGTGACCAGGATTGGTCATTGCACCATTCTAGGTAAATATAATCCATGTGGTATGTCCTTGTGCTATTTCCCTTTCTCACCCTTCCCAGGTACCAATGTTTAAAGGTGTTACTGTGATTTCTTACAAACTTTATGTCCTACAGGTTATACTCTTGCTTGTAAAATTCATAGTCATGAAATTGTGGCTTTTTCATTTTTGCCTCAGAAAATCTTTCATAGATACATTTTTAAAACTTCTTCGCGAGTCTGTGGTTTAATACAGGAAAGGTAAATGTGTTTAAAAACTGCCTGTTTAAAAACGAACTCCCTTTTCGATCCCCAGGACTTATAGTAAGGGTGACAAGGATTGGTAAGTCATGGTTTACAGGTATAAGCCCTGAAAGGACTCAAAGTACTGATGGGGGTGATTAAAATTGGTAATTAGTTAGGCAGGACTACTAGTTCAAAGTGTGAATGTTATATGGGCCCAGGTGAGTATGGTAAATTTGAGCTAGTTGGTCCCTGCGCGCTCTATCACTACCATTCCAAAGCAGCTGAAGCATATCTATATATTAACTTCATCATAGAGTCCAGTACACTTGCTGCTATTTCATTGGAACAAATCATTACTGCCATGAGCAGAGAGAGTGGCATGCTAATAATTAAATACATTATTGCACGTCAATCCTGCGAACAGCACACTCGAACTCTTACAACAGAGTATATAGAAATGTAAAAATGTGAAAGATTAACTGTTGCGCATTCCTCAAGAAGGCATTGTCTTATTAGGTTTGAGAATTCTCATACCGGAGAGTCTGCGGTAATAAGCATTTGAAGTTGCACATGAAGGACATCATGGCATTGTTGTCACTAAGCAAGCCCCCCTAGACCGTGCCTGGTTTCCTCATCTTGACAAAATAGTTGAAAGGCAATTAAAGACTTGTCATTTGTGCAACTGCTTATCTCCCAAAACAACAAAGCATCCATTGAAAATGTCTGATCTTCCAAAGCGTGTGTAGGAGAGAATCGCTGTTGACTTTTTTGGGCCCCTTGACAAGTCTGATAACGGCCCACCTTTCAACAGTCGAGAATTCAGAGACTTTCTTAATCATCTCGATGTTAAGCAACAGAAAAGCTCACCTTTTTAGCCATAATCAAATGGCTTTGTTAAGAGTTTAAGAGCACACTCAAGCATACCGTTCAGCATGTTGCACTGGAGAAACTTGATCTCAAATCAGCTGTTCATTCTGGTCTACGTGCCTACTGATCGACTCCCCATTCAACAACAGGTGAAAGTCCTGCCACCCTGATGTTCGGAAGAGCCATGACGATCAAGTTGCCACAATGGAGTAATAAAAGATCAACAAATGATGGTAAACTTCGTCAAACAGATTTCTGTCACAAGCACAAGATGAAAATCTACGCAGACAAAGGATGATATGCTAAGAACACTATGTTTACAGAATGAGATTGAGTCCTAGTAAGACAAAAGAGAAAATGCAAGTCTGATGCTCCATTTGATTCTGAAACCTTTAAAGTTGTGACTTGTAAAGGACATATGGTGAATGCTCACCTCCCTAAAATTTCCATTACGCAAGATTCTCCACATTTCAAGCTTCTGTCTCATGTTTACAGAAGGAGACCAAGTCCTAGTAAGACAAAAGAGAAAACGCAAGTTTGAAGCTCCATTTGATTCTGAAACCGTTAAAGTTGTGACTTGTAAAGGAAATATGGTGACTGCTCACCTCCCTGAAAATTCCATTACGCAAGACTCTCCAAATTTCAAGCATCTGTCTCATCATTGACTAACTCCATATTCAGAAATGAGCCTGTTTCAATGGAAGATTCTGAGAGCTCACTGGCTGCTCTTGTCTCTATATCACCAGTGCCAATCATGGAGACTTCTCCTATCTCTTCACAGCCTCATAGGACACTTTCTGGGTGACTGAGTCTAGCTCCACGATGACTTATTGAAGAGTTGTGATGTATATATGTGATATTTGTACTTTTTATGTAAACAAGGTGGAGATGTAGTGTCTTGTGAGTTAAAGAAGCCAGGACCCCTTTGGCTCCCAAAAAACTCCGTAAAACTGTGACTTAAGTATTCTGGTGTGGTTCATAGACTTCATGATTTAGAATGTTAAGTTCACAGTTGCACACTGAGGAATACAGATGTGCAATACCAAGGCTTTGTGTGTGGCGTAATCATTTACATGTACCGCAGCCGGGGAGGACGATACAATGATGATGATCCATGTTGTTCAGGGTCAAGGTAAATGGAACCGTGTTGGGATTAAATCTTCTAGAGATGCATAACATTCTGTATTGACATTGTCTCTCTGAATCAATTTGTGTGGCTCCATTGTCATATTCTTTATATGCCTGTTACATTTTTACTGTATCTTTCACTTTCTGAGCACTTTTGAGCACCGAGCACTGTGGATAAAAGCAGTAAATAATTTTACATACCTGCAAAGAGGGAGATTCCCTGTAAGTTTCCAGACCTCTCACCACAATACAAAGTTTAATAATATAAAAAAAATATTTTCCTTCAAGATGGAGATTGCCTTGTCCACATTGCTTGAATCTAGGTCCCACTTCTCAAACAGCTCATCAGCAAAGGCTCTAAAATGAAGGGGCAAAGCTACCTGCCCCTCTGAGGCTGGTGGGAGCCCATTAGCACCCAGAAGGGCAAAAGAAGATGCCAATTGAGAAGAGAAAGTGGTGCTGAAAGTCTCAATTATACTCAGAACCTTCCTGCCTTCAAACCCCATTCCAACCCATTCTAAATCCAGTGATGTGTACTCTTCAAAAAGCAACTTCTCTAAAATCTTTTGGTTGAAGGAAGTGCAGTGGAAGAAGCAAGCCCTTGAACAACAAAGTTAGGATGTCTTCCAAGCCTTTGAAAATTGCTGCACCAAAGGATGAAAATAAGGAAATATTCTTTGAAGAGAAAATGACCGGAGGAGAGTTAATGAAGCATTAGAAGCCATGCAAATGAAGCCCAATACCTCTTCTATCAGCAAAGAAATCAATCGACGTGAGCTGCAACCATAGATTGACAAACAAAAGATTAAATATCCCTGAAGAGATTTGAGAAAGTTGTGTAGCTTATTGATTAGTTCCTGCTCTTAAACTTCGCTGCACAATGCAACAAACAAATAATCAGTAACAGTCTAACTCTCATAGTTAGTTAGCCTGCACAGTGTACTGTCACAATTTTAGCTTTAGAGCTGTAATAGTGGCCTGGATTTTTGGATGAAATAATTGTCTGAGCATGCATTTTAACTGTGTCTCTAGAGAAGAATTTGAGAATCATGAGGGCAGTACTGAGAAATTAACCTAGTCAGAGGACACTTGTGTGGACAATGCACTGAAATCACTGAGTGGCCGTATTGAAGCAAACCGTGTCAAAAACCTCTTTAACACTTGTTGGTCCCTGCAGGTCACATCCTGAGTAATTGCTTAGCAGATTTACATCAAAACATGTTTAATACTAAGGTGAAAGAGGCCAATGATGAGTATATCAATGCAAAGATTTTAAAAATGCTCATTTGGAACGCAGGTGCATATTTCTAATAATGTTTATAAAGTAGAACTGCATTAATGCTACATTGACACATATGACATACCCACGCACATTTGCAGAGAACAGCATGCCTACTGATATTCATAAACACACAGGCCAATCGACCTACACGTATTTATATACACAGCCCACCAGAAATGCAGACACTCACAGGCATGGGGTATTCTGCAAGAAATATTGTGAGTCGCAAACATTATATCAAAAATATTGTGATGGCTAAAATATTGTCGGACAGAACATAGAAGGCAAGAATTTTTTTAATGTTTTTACTATGTTGTTTCTAGTTAGTTTTACATAATCTAGTTTTACAATCATTTAATTGAGTTATATTTGTTTTGTGTTATAAGTTGCTGTAATTTTAATGTTAAGAAGGTTTGATTTTTATTTGGCAATACATTTGAAGTTTTTTTTTCCTATGTCACTTTTTCCAGGTTTTTGGATTTGTTGGGGAATAGGGTGGAAAATATTTTAAATATTTATTTTTTAATTGACTAGAATGTCGTTTTCATAATAATTTGTTAATTAGATAATTATGTACATTTTGTAATTACTTAATAGATAACTTTAACAATATTGTAATACCATTTGTACTCAATTACATATATTAGCTGAATTATGTTTACTTTTTTGTTTAATAATTCATTTCATATTTATTTTTACACTGTTGTGTATTATTTTTACTTAGTAATTTAATTTGTTTTTGTGGTTGTTTGAATATTATTGAAATAAGTTGGGAAGTATATAAATTTATAATTTAAATATTTTATTTGATTTAATTATAGTTTCTAATTTTATAAGCTTTTTGTGATTTTCCTTTCTGCTATATCTTTTATTATATATATGTGATTTATATTTATATTGTATTAATTAAGGATAGTAAAGACTTAATCTAAGCTTTCTAAAATTGTATATTTTCTGTACAGTTGCTGATGCTTGAGTTGGAATACTAGACCTTTCGCCTCCAAAATCCAAAACTTTCCCTACTGTTGCTTATGTTGGCGGCGTATTATTAAATCTAACCCCTCCAAAGTCTTACACTTTTCTTACTGTTGCTCGGGTTGGAATGGGAATAGTAAATCTGACCCATTGAAAGTCCAACACTTTTTCTTCTGTTGCTCAGATTCTAGTGGGATAGTGAATTTTACGTCCTCAGGCGTAATTCTTTTCTTTTTTTTGCTTTAACTTAAAAAATGTGTTTATTGTAAAAAAAAAAAATTAAATATGTATTTTGTTGATGTTTTAAATTAAATATTGAATGCATATGGAATTGGTTATATTTAGTATTTGATCTTTCAATTAGTTGTATTCATATTTTATGATAAATGTGTACATAATTTTATTTTTAAAATATTATGTTTACTATTTTTGCACTAATTTGAAAGTATAATTTGTATTATAAGTATGTAGTACAAACTCAATATACTTTGACAATATTGTGGTCTTCTATATTTTTGCAGTCAATATGTTAAGACTTTACATACAAAGGGCCTCATTTATGAGGCCCCTTGCACCATCGGAATGTCACTTTTTGTGACGTTCCGTGGCACAGGAACCTGCCCCATATTTATGAGGATGCACTAAACCTCTTTTTTTGGCTTAATGCTGCCTCGTAAATATTCTTACCTTTCACACCGTTTTCTAAGTTAAAGGGGCATGCAATAAGTGTTGCTGTGGGCGTTCCCAGCAACATCAAGGCAATTTGACATTGCCCCAGATTTGTGAGAAATCGATAATATGAGGCAGCCTCAAAAAGGTATGCCTCCCCAGAATAGGGGTAAGGGAGGCACAGCGAGTAGAAATATATTTATTTCTCCTCGTTTTTCTTTTTTCTATGTGTGTTGCATTCTGCATTCTGCAGCACACATAGAAAAAAGGAAAAAGCCTCTTGTGATTGATTTTGTGCAGGACGGTGTCCATTCCTGCACAAAAACAATAATCCCCTCAACACAGGCACCCTAGCACCGTGGTGCAAAGGTGCCTGCGTTGGCGCACAGCAAATTATGGTGCGCCGGCGACGGGCAAAAGGGACAGGAATGCGCTGTGTCTCATAGATACGGCACATTCCTGCCCTTTTCTTTTGCTGTAGGGCAGCACAGCAGGAAGGCCTGCTGGTCTGCCCCACGGCAAAAACACATACATGAGGCCCACAGAATATAAAGTCAATAATTGTGTCCTAAATATTTTTAGTGAAAGTTTTTTCACTGATACTTTTGTTATTTTTTGAACAGACGGAGACAAAAAGAGAGCTATGTTATTTTATTTATTTATTTATTTATGTTGCTCTTAAGCCTTCTAAATACTCTAAATGTGAGTGGGAAGGAGGAGATGAGAGATAATAAGACAGGTGCCTTGTGAATGGATTGAACCTCTCCGAATCAGAGCAGTAGTTAGTGGCAAAGCTAAGTTGTCTAATGTGCCGGTAGAGAAGGGAGGGTGTAGGCGGGAGCAGGCAAATGGAGGAGTAATACATTTTGGAAAAGGGGTCACACAGTGAATGGATTTCTGGGATGACAGAAATTTAGGAATAATGGATTCTTCACAGGGCCGGACTGTCAATTCCGGGCACCGGGCAATACCCCGGTCGGCTGGGTGGGGTGGGGGCCGGTTTTATGATAGGGGGCCGGTTCTCTTGATTGGGGCCGATTTGGGCATGTCAAACCGACCGTACAAAGTAAAATTAAACATAACATTGGATTAAGAACAACCCTTCGTGACGTGACATGAGCCGGCCGATTTCAATTTAATTTAGGAAGCAGCAGGCAGCCTACTATACCGGACTCGTAATTGATTTAATAAAAACACCTCACCATGTGATCATTGATGATGAGTGACGTAGACGCAGTGAGCAGATGTCACCTCCTCCGCGTCTGCGCGCTGTGGCTTTAGTTAGTTGTGGGGTCTGCTGCCTGTGATGCTCATGCGCATTTGGCTCGCGCTATAAAAAGTGCACCCAGCGTGACTCCGAGGTCGCGGAGGCGAGGTAGGCAGGACATCTCAGAGGCCAGGGAGGGACTGGTAAAGAGCGAGGCACCCTCTAATTGTATGCCTCCTATTTGGACTGCTGCCCGCAGGTGAGTCTATTTACGACTGGACCGGATACCGTCCAGACATTTTAATCGCATGCAATCCTTAAATCCTCCTGTTCTGCCTCCTGGCCTGATCTGATTCATACACGGTGGTGGCCGGGGCCCTTGCACCTTAGGCCCCTTTTGATTTAATTGTCTGTTGAGAGTCGCAACCAGGCGCCAATGGTTGCTAATGCCACTGTGCACTGTCTGTCGCGACCGGGGCGGGCCGGTCAGAACTTGAAGTTGAATTATCATGGCTGCGAGCTCATATTATTCAAATACTGCGCGCTGGCTCTATCTTTCTGTCGAAGTTAAGTAAGAAGGGTGCATTGTGCAGGCCCAGGGCATTGTAACGTGACAGATTGGAGGGTTTAAAGAGAGTGAATTGTGTAGCAGTTATCAAGCTCTATTAACTGATAATTAACTCCTTAGTATTCAATGCATACAATAAGCAGGGCTTTACGCTTTTGGTCTCCTACGCCCAACAAGTTTAACTCCTCCATATTCAACATTTAACATTTTGTCTAAACATATATATGATGCGTGGAATAACAGAAGCCACATTAGGTGATAGATAGCTTCATAACTTGTTTGCTTCTCGTGATAAATGCTCATTCAAATACTAGGCTCCTC
This sequence comes from Lissotriton helveticus, assembly GCF_964261635.1. Classification (NCBI taxonomy): domain Eukaryota; kingdom Metazoa; phylum Chordata; class Amphibia; order Caudata; family Salamandridae; genus Lissotriton; species Lissotriton helveticus. The sequence continues at coordinate 1,230,550,079 of NC_136068.1, forward strand.
TGCGCTAGTAACTCGGTTTCAAAATCTAATGTACCATCACTAGCACGCTGCAAATAGTGAAAACAACTTTTATGCAGGGGCACCATGTTCATCTTTCAAAAGCACCTGATGCCCCGTACATTGACCCAGCAAATTCCAGGCATCAATAAAAATGACAACTCCGGTGATTAATGTTCTTCCTGGAGAAAGACTGGAGCTTTGTCGAGTAGAAGTTTTGAATCCTCACAGTGCAGAGGGTTAATGTGCCTGCTGCATGTAAATTGCAAGGAAAATAATAGATCCATATATTTTTTGCCCAGTCTTTCGTTGTCCTAATTTTGCAAAAGGGATTCATTTGAGGAGAAATCAAATCTTATTTTTAAATAAACAATTGTATTACATTTAAATTAAATAAAATTCTGAATTTGTGCTTAAACTACACTGCCTACCAGCAAGGACGACCTGTGACACCTACTCCTTGTAGGCCTCTATCGTATGTAACCTTTCCTGTATACTGATTTGCACAGTGCTGATTGTCTCTGTGCAATGCATGTGTGATGTAAAGTATTCTGACATCTTAAAATCGTATGTGAGGCGCTATAAAACTAAACTAATCTAAGAGACAGTGGTTATGGAAACTTGGCCAGGGGCATTGTCAAATGGTGGTAATGAGGTAATCCATGGCAGAGGTGGTCATTGGGGGGCGCCAACAAACATTGTCGCACAGGACGCCACCAGTGCTAAAGCCAGCCCTGCTTTTATGGATGCTTTCACCCGACGCGTTGACAACATATACATTAAAGGCGGGCTGGTTTTGTTGTCAAATATTGTTAAGGAAAATGTGCTCTTACCCTTTCCCATGTTGGCTGCTCTATAGAGACGGATGCCGGTGTGATCTGGGACTACAGTCCTTATATACAGCAGGCTGGAGCTAGTCTGTGACCTCAACAAAAGCAGCTGGTATTGCCTTTGTTTAGAGGTAAGGATTGGAGCTTCGGCAGAAGGAGCAGGTTATGTTGGCAGGGCCGCCTCGCCATTACATAGAATTATCCCGTCTTCCAGCAGCACTTGCACTTGACATCGGCACGCTAACATTGAAAATTACTGTTAATTTTTACCTTGCTGTAGTGTAATGACGCTCACGTGCACATGATTTACATACTAATCGGCGAAGATGTGATAGGTATTTTAATGTGTGGGGGTGTTCCTTCTTGTTTCCGCCTGCATCAGAAGAAAAATTGCAACTGGTGGCGGGGGGAGACGAGCCTCTGAAATTACAGTGCACTGCGGTTAAACGTCTGGGAAACCTAAATGAATTAAAGCTGCTTGAATAAATGCAAAAACATGATTTGTTTGGTTTACCATTATGCAGTCAGTTCTTCCACTGAGCTCTTCCACTGTGAGAGAGTGGACACGTTTCTCAGGCCCAGCCCACAAACTCGATCTAAGCAAAGTTTTTAATCAACGCCTCCATCTAATTAAACAACAGTATTGGAATTAGCATGTAGATATTCCCTTTACTAGAAACAAGTTTTGCACAGATGTGACACTCCTCGTTTTATGACCTGTCCTCCTGAATTACTGAACCTGGGAAAGTAAAAGGGGTCTAAGGGGCAAGGGCCTAGGCCCCGGGCCGGGAGTCGGACAGGACCCGGTCCGGTCCCAGATCTCAGATGGGGTGATGGATAAGTTTGCGCTAACGCCCGTGAATATTTGCACGTACTACCTGAATTCAGTTGTGCCACAGTCTACTCTACAACAGTGGGTCATTGAGGATGGGAAACAGAGTCGAAGGAAGAGGAAACAAGAGGAAGAAGTGAGAGAAGGAATGGACTAAAGTAATGCGGTGAAAGGAAGGAGGAACAAGGGTAAGGGAGGGAGGAATGAGAGAGCATTAACCAGGATAGGAATTAAGTAAAGAATCTTAGGTGATCATGGAGAAATGGTAGGGAAGAGTGAAAGGGAAAAGAAAGGAACACAATGGAATGGAATGAGAGGGGAGAATATATTTAGAAAATCAGTTAGAAAAAGGGAGAGACAAGGCGGATAAGAACTGAAAGGATAAGAGAGCAGAGGAAAAACAGAGGAAAATCAAATGGCAAAGGTTTCAAGAATGGAGAATTTGACATCTGAGCAAAAAGCGTAGAAGGCAGGATTAGGAAAAAAAATAGCAAGGGAAAGAAAGGTAACTGGGAGAATGCCCTCCTTTCTGAGAAAGAACACGTTTTAAAAAAAAAGCATGATAAACAGCTAGATGAAGATTTTTGAATATGGCTGAAAGTACTTGAACAGGAGTGAATGTGAAGAAGCCAGGGCATCTCGTAGATAGGAAATGTGTATAATAGCCAAAGTACTGGAGTCAGAACATCCTATTATATCTGAGCTAAACTTGCAGTTGCAGTTTAGGGAGCTAGTGGTCTTGTTGTAACTGGTGCTCTTCAGTGAGACACTAGATGCCACCCCCAGTGTTTTTATTAAAAAACAGAAAATAAGTTGTATACTTTCTAACGCATGCAATCAGAATAATGGTAATCGGAATAATGGTAATGAAATTGTTCAAAAAATGTCAAATTCATACTATGAAATTCATTTTTCTTTTTCATTTTAGTTCAGTTCGACAACTGTTTATCCACACTGAAGTTGCGACCATAGTTTTTTTTAACATCTCATTGTACAAGTTCATGACATTTAAAACAACAGCCAACACATGTTTCGTAAAAGTATAAAACCGCTTTCTCAGGGCTCTTTCTCTCAATTTGGAAAAGTTACTCTTTCCATCTAGTTATCACATATTGTGTTCCAAATTAAAAGTATCAATGTATCTTGATAGGACGGTTTATTCTGTTTTATTTATTCGTTAAGTGCTTTTCTTGCCCAGCATTTATTACAATACCTCTTTCTTCCCAATACACGCACCAGATTTACTTCACTTGGTACTGCCTGTGCTTATTCTCCACCAAATAGAAGCAGTCTTTACTGTATCATACCTGAAATATAACATGAGTTCCTTCTGACCTGCAGCATGCCTGCTGTTTTTTTTACCCCACTACTTACTAGTATGCATCGTAGCTTGCTGACTATACAGTTGTACGTGACCTGTTTGGCTACCCAAGGCCATCTCAGCCTAGTGCCTGTGCAAGTGCATTCTTGCCTGTCCATGATGCGCCTCTTTCCATAGCTTAACACAGAGTCAATTAAAGCTGTCTCTAGGCCAGACTTAAATAAGAAACGCAGATGTGCCTGTGTTGTTGGAAGCCTGTCCACGTTTCTACCAAGCACATAGCTTTTTCTGATTTCCTTAGAAACCAGTCATCGTCTTTTCAAGGAGCACAATGGAGGACATGGTTTTTCCTAGACTGTAAACAAAGCAATCCCCTCTTGCAAACCAGACCTGTTCTACGATTGGTTGGTTTGATGGTCTTTGGTAGTAGGGGTTTCGCATGGCCCCAGCTCGAAACCCTCACAGTGCGAACTCAATGTGCGCCCTTTCCGCTTCTGATAATGAGTTCACTGATGGTGTAATGAACATGGAGGATTTTCCTTGCTTGGCACAAATGTGTGAATAGGCCGTGCGATTATCATATATGATAGTGCACTGTTTGTATTTTGAAACTGCGAGGGCTTTGTCTTGGATATACTGTGATACAGCTGTTGGGCCAAACTCTTACAATGTCATTCGCATACATCTTTGTCCTCTCATCAAAGCTCATCCATCTATCCATTCATCCATCCAGCCATCATATACCCAGGCACTTAAATGGGATTACTCTCCGTAGTCCCCTCCAGGTTCTTTTCAAAAGGCTGCGCACATGTGATGCACATTTAAAGCACATGCCTGTCATAAAGTGTCCTACAAGTTGTCACACAAGTGAATTGTCACATAAGTGGCGTGCCCTTGAGGACAACCTATGCTTCATGTTCATGGTTGGGCTAAATGGTTGATGGGGTCTGTAACTATTTGCTGCTGATACAATGGCAGTGGGATATGCCAATTATAAACTCCTAAAAGTAAATGGACATACGGATCTGCTAATCTGCTTCACATAACACTCAGAATACTTGAAAAGAACTTTAAAGAATATGCATCCGTAAACTCTCTCCTGTGTTAAACATTCAAAATGATACTGGGACTTCATGGGGAGATGCTCTTAAAGGATGATGAGCTGTATCACTAGTCTTCCACAGGCCTCCCCTGTGAAGTGTTTTTTAGATTCGTTATTGTTCATACTGACTGCTGAGACATGGTTAGATAAGTCCTTGCTGGCCTAAGATTTCTCCAAAATAAATGCAGGTTTGATCTGCTTTATTACATCATTTTTGTTGGCTCTTAGGGCTCAGTGCACTTTACCACCGCTAACCAGTGCTAAAGTGCTTGCGCTCTTTCCTTTAAACATGGTATAACTGGCAAATGTAATTTACTTGTTAGTCTTTAAAAATGTGGCTCTACATGTACCCAGGGACTGTAAATTAAATGCTGCTAGTTGGCCTGCAACACTTATTGTGCCACCAACGTAAGTAGCCTATTTAAACATGTGTCAAGGCCAGGCCCTGTCATTGCAGTCTGCCTGTGCAGTTGTAAAACTGCCATTTTGACCTGGCAATTGGAACCTTTTGCCTGGCCTAAAAATATTCCCTTTTACTACATATGTCACTAGGATGTCACCACTAGCGTCAGCCCTAGTAGTGGTTGCAAACTGTTGCGCTTGCTCGCTACACACCATGTGGGGGCTGGTCTCACTTTTACTTTGTTCTCTCTGATTCACTACTTGTGTCTATTTTTGGTGCTCTCTGAAAGAATGTCTATGGGTACATATGACTGGGTGGGTAACCTGGTGCTCTTTAAGGTTATCATCTACTATTTACTATACTTTGAAAGTTGATATAATTGAATATGTAATGAGAAATGTGCTGTAAAATTCACCATGTTGGTCTGTCTTTTTCCAAAATTTTCGTGGGGGGAGAACCCCCCCCCAAATCCCCCTAGTAGCAGTTCGGCTCGCTCGCTGCGCTCGCTCGCTAAGTGCCAGACGGGGGCTGGTTTGGCTACACTTGCCAGGGCTGCTTTCAGTTTCCAGTCCGGCCCTGATTCTTCAAGATGGCAGAGCAAGCCAGAAATAGTCAGATACCCATGTTCATATCCTAACACAGAGGTAGACACACACAGGCATGCATACAGTTGTAAGCAACATATTGTGTTTTATTTGTTTCAGTGGTTGCAATAAGTAACATCATGAATGGTAGTTGTGAATCCTCACAGAAAGTAATCGTGTTTTGGCTTTTGGGTTACGAGCTTCCATGGTACAAGATAGGTTTGGCATTCAGTTAGTACTGATAGTGTTGAATCATCTTTTGTTTTCATAATGGTAACTGCGTTGTAAAACGTAGTTTTCCTTTTAGAATTATTCTGGTGTTTGCAATGATCCAGTTACCATGAACACTTTTTAGTGCTTGAAATTTGGATAACTATTGTGTTTTATATTCATCGGTGCAGACAAATCAAAAGAATACTGAAAAATTGATGCTAAAGATGCTTAAAACAGTAGACTTAAAATCTGAAACTTTGCTAAAAAGTATATCCATTGCACATCGATATTCAAGTAGAATAACGCCTCTGTTCCCATAAGGTAAAATGAGCTGCTACCACCATAGACATAGGCCCTCATTTTGAGTTTTGGTGAAGATCAATGTCCTCTACCCACTGTAAGGAACGTTCCTGCACACCGGGGCCATTTATGTTTACATTTTTGGTGCAAACTTCCGATTTCGGAGTCTATTCTTTAAAAATAAAAATAAACTTTTTCCAAGAGGGTCGAATGAAAATTGTGCCCACGCGGACAACTGACCCACCATTGGTTGCTCTGAAGCCATACAGATTCCCTCCAGGCAGACCAGGATCTCTCAATGTGACAAGTGGCTCAGCACCAGCGAGGTGGAGACTCAGTTATTCTTTGCTCAATGCATCCAGCCCTGGATTAAGAGCTCTTCATTCTGAGATCAAAATACTAATTCGCTCAAACTTCTAGAACCACCTCTTATTCAAGAGGGTCAATAAAAATGTATGCTCCATTCCTCTAATATCCAATAGCATATTGCCCAAACACTCGTCTCATATAGCTTCATGACCATTTTGCAACCATTTCAACCACAACTAAATTCTGCCCTCAATTTCTTTGGGCCTGATTTAGAGTTCGGTGAATAGGTTACTCTGTTGCAAAAGTGATGGGTATCCTGTCCACCACATTGCAAGTGTAACTGAATATAAAGCATCTGGATTACGGTGGACGTTTGTGACAGAGCAACCCATCTGCAAAGCTCCAAATCAGGCCTTAAATCAAGGATCTCACGATATGTGTGCATGAATGCACAAGAACTTTAAATCTAATGCACCTTTCTGTGATGCCAGCCTGCTTTGTTGCTGTGTCATGGACCCACTAATAACAAACGTGCGGTATACAGTTATCAATTACAGCATGACAACATAATTAAAGTATTTCACATCATCACCTCTATTATATGTGTAATTGGGTTACTTATCTTGTTTTTAAAAAAACAGTTTTTACAACTTAAGTGAGTTTGTTGACATCCTGCAATTACAGTTCTCATGGCAAGCGCGTGTGCAGACCGTGTGTGACGAAATAAATACATGTATTGATGTTTATAACTAGTGTGAACAATAATGAAGTCGTCGATACTTCACATTTCAGAAAATAATCATTTTGTTGCCATGTCAACATGTGAAGTATTTTTACAAGAGCAGTTTATTCTGCGAACTGCAATGCTGCCAAGGTTACTTTTGTGTGTGATCTGTTTAAGCTCCCCCTTTCACTTATCATTAAGCAAGGAAGCACCATCTTATAGGGCTTGCTGCCCTTTAATTTAGCTTTTATGAGTTCTAATTTCACATTGTTCTTTTAGCTTGCATTAAGTTACCAGTTGAGACCTTCAGACAGGGGAGCCTGCTGATGTGTCTCAGGGGTTGCTGGACCCCGGTTGGCATTTAAATTTGTTAAGACCTGTTCTACGTGGCTTCGTGCTGCACATCTGCCCATGCCCCTTCTTCACCGACAAAGCGTGTCGGCACCGAAGGCAAGCCCACCTGTGCCTGTCTGCACCCAGTTCACGCTGATCGCCAGTCCCCCTGGCTCTCCCCATCCAGACCTGTGGCCGGGAACAGGGCCGGATTTAACACTGGAGGCGCCTGTGCAACAATGTTTGTTGGCGACCCCCCAATGCCACCTGTGCCACAGATTCCCGCACTAGCACCCTTTAGCAGTGTACCACAAGTCTCCATAACCACTGTCTCCAAGATTCATTTAGTTTTATAGCACCAGTGATACTTTACATCACACACACATTGCACAAAGACAATCATATGTGTGTAAATTAGTGTATAGGAAATGTTACATCAGACAGGACTACAAGGTGTAGTGTAGGAGTGATATGTCATCGATACTGGTAGGCAATATCGTTTAAGAGTCACTATTCTGGAAAAGCACAAATTCACAATTTAAAACGTAGAACCATTGTTAGGGGTTCTCTTTAATGATAAGAATTGTTTTCTACCTCAATGAAACCTTTTGGGAAGATTAGGCTGATGAAACACTGTGCACAAAATCTATAGCACTAACATATACCTTGCAGTTTGCATGCAGCTCTTTGATGACAGTTAATAGGTCAATGTTATATTAAGATTTTCTTAATTGGTCACTATATTTGCCCTATTTGTAAACTAGGTTTGGGCCCTTTCGCTCCTGCTCTTGGCCCTTTTGACTATATTCCTGTCACTCAAAATAAACTTCCACCTAAATCTAACAAACACTTGTCCTGTGTGCTCAGCAATACAAGATCACAGGTGAAGCACAATGCAGAATTTCTTCTTTTCATGGAAACTTACAAACTTTCTTTTGCCCTTATCACTAAGGGAGCAGGGTTTTTGAAAAATAAAGCCTGCTCGAATTGAACCATCAGTAACATTTATTAACAATGTGCGGTGAAAAAGAATGCAGTAAAGAGGACCATCGCGAGGGAAAATGCTATGGCGCAAGCGCGCACTAAAACACTGGACTAGGCCACAAATGGTTTTGGACAAAACAAAAATAAAAAGACTAATGCTGCTTGTGTGCACGTTATTAATGTTTGCTAGGAAAATAATATTTAACATGGGTTGCGCATGGATAGATGCAGCATTGGGTTAGTGCATAGTGAGAAATCATTACAAGTGAATAATAATGCCTGTGTTTGTTTTCCATAGAAGCATGGTTTTCTGCTGCTCTGCATGAAGTTATGGGGTTAGTGGAATAAAATAATAAATGCTTGAAAAATCAAATTTGAAAGCTTAGGGGAAAGTGGAAAACGATTGTCATTCAAGAATCGTGAGTGCCAGTCGAGAAGTTTGCATGAAAAGGCGATTTGATTCATCAAGAGGAGAAAATGCTCCCTTTGGAAAGGCACGAGCGGCACAAATGTTATACAAAGTTTGCTACATAACCGGCATGAAGGAAGAGAACACTTTGATAGTGGCTTGAATTGTATTTCCCAGGGTGGAAGCTGACGTAATGAATAAAAAAAGACAATGGGACATTTAGTGAGATGGACATGCCGAGAGTGGTGTAACAATACACCCCCTTCCTTAACCAATCAAGTGTAGAATAACCCTTTGATTAGATACAAGTGTGGGTTGGACATTTGGGTTTTAGGGTATAATTGAGGTGTCTGGTGGGTGGGGTTACTTGTTGAGGTGTTCAGACTGTTGAGCAGACTGTGTGAGAGATTGTCGCTGTCGTCGGTTTTCTGTCCTGTTCCTGTCAGCTGATCCTGACTTAGTCTTTGCCTCTTCAAATACTTCTTGAGGAACCTTGCTGCTCCCGTGGCCACAGAGTAGATTTCCTATTCCTATTTTGGGTTAGTATAGACTACACGCGTAGATGTATGTATGACACTTGCGCTAGTTGGGTGCCTCTCTTTTTATTGAAACTGAATCTGCTGAATGTTTTAATTTGTTTTTAAATTACTGCTGGACTTAGCACTTGTGGCATATTGTGCTCATGCGGCTTTATCTCAGCTGGTTTTTTACCTTGTCAACTCCTACTCCGGTCCACCATGGGTTCGCCTGTTTGTTGTGGAGAGTCGAGAGGATTGCCGGCCTTCCTATTTCTGGCTGCCTTGGGGCAGAGGTACAAAGTAGGTTAGCGCACGAGCTCCCGCATACTATTTAAATCCTGACATTTCCGTCATGCAGCGGACGCACGTAGATATATGTATGACACTCGCGCTAGTTGTGTGTCTCTCTTTTTAATGAAACTGAATCTGCTGATTGTTTTAATTTGTTTTCAAATTACTGCTGGACTTTGCACTTGTGGGATATTGGGCTCAAGGGGCTTTATCTCAGCTGGGTTCTTCCCTTGTCACATCCTACTCCAGTCCACCGCGGGTTTGCCCGTTGGTTGTGGTGAGTAGAGAGGATTGCCGGCCTTCCTACTTCCGGCTGCCTCAGGAGGCGGTACAAAGTGGGTTAGCGCACAAGCTCCCGCATACTATTTAAATCCTGGCATTTCCTTCACGCAGCGGACGCGCGCAGCAGGTGTGCCGCTGGCCCACTGAAGGCGTGCAAAAGGCAAGCCCATCTGCGCCCATCCGCGCCCGTTTCGCGGCTAGCACCAGCCATTCTGCTGGATGTTCCTCTGGTACTCGAATTTCCTATTGCAGGTTACACATTCTTGAAATTAGAGATAAGAGCTGTAGTTGTAGGGTCCCGACCTTATACAACTCTACAGGGCCTTTGTCTCATTTTAAATGTGCTGTATGTCGATTAATTTTTAAGCCTGAGCCCATAGCCCAGAATGAATGGCAGAGCTTTTGCAGTGGTCACGGCCGAAACTTGGAACAGCCTGCCATTGTCTTTGCGGATGGCTGATTATGAATCTATTTTTCGACGTGACTTGAAGACCTGTTTTTTTTCTAATTCTTAGCCTGTTTACGAGACCTCCTATCTACCGTCTGTCCTAGCGCCGGGACACCCCCATTGTGGGTAGCTGAGCGCTTTACAAGCTTCTAATATTAATAATAATAATAGACTGTAATCTGAATTTGCATTATCATTTGCAAATGTATTAGGCTTCTGAAACTTTTCTCTCTTCGCCTTTTCACTCCTTTATGTGTTGTCTTTGAAATGAATTTGACATTTTCTTCTAATTTTGTTTGCCTTGTGATGATCAATAATGTGTGCTGTAAGTTGATACTGATGAGCATGATTTCACAATATTTTGATAAACATTATAAATATATAAATGAGTCTGTTTATTATTAGAGGTGTTTATTTAGTTCATGAGTATTTCCAAACCAGGTATTAGTTTGCCATACCCTGTCAACTATAAGAAAGATTGCATCGCCATATTAGGTATACTAGAATGAAGTTACAAATTGGAGATTGGTAATTTTGATATAGTTTTGGAAATTCACTAACCCAGCGTGAAGGGACTTCGTGGGTAATGAAATTGGGGCTTGTCTGTAGAAATGTATTAGTCCTGGATAGCTGATTCATTACAGAACCTTGGAGAACTCTGCATTTGTTTTGGAATTCCTGGGAGCTATTCCTGTGGGTTATGCCATCCCCCCAAGATAGACCTGACAGCAGGGGGGTGGCTCACCATTGATTTATTGGTCTAATCGTGTCCTAAATTGGTTTGCCTCATTGTACACAACAAAACTCAAAGAATAAACGTTAACCAATCTCTTTCCACTACCACTCTGGTCACTTTAGGGGTCCCTCAGAGGTCCACCTTGTTACCTACTCTCTGTAACCTGTTCATGGAGCATCTATTTTCAAAATTAAGAAAATTTTCAATGTACAATACCACATGTATGCAGAGGACTCCCAACTATACTGTAAAATATCCTCCCCTGAGGATATCCGTCTACTCAAAACAACTCTGCTAAAACCCCCAACCTGGCTAACTATAAACCACGTCAAACTCAACTTGCTCAAAACCAAATTCTTCTTAATTGCCCCACCAAAACGATGCCTCAACATCGAATATGTGTTGAAACATTTAAAGTTCTTCAACTGCCTTCCATACATTATAGATTCCACAGGATCACTAGGAATGACACTTGGCAAGAATCTCAACATGTAGGAACACATCAGCTCAGCCACTAGAGGAGCAAACTTTCAAATCAGAATTCTAAGAAAAATAAAAACCTTCCTCACTTTCAATGACCCTAAATCAGCGGTGAAAGCTCTAGTGAACCAAAGGTTAGACATGGCAGTGCTACTCTGTGTGGTCTGCCGAGATCCAAATTGACTCCACTAAGGGCATCCATTAACTCTGCTGCAAGGCTCATCACTGGATCCAAAGGTACAACCACATCACTCCAGATCTGAAGGCACTAAACTGGCTCACTTATGAGGTGAGGATTCAGATGAAAATTGCTTGCATGACCCACAAAGCTCTACACTTCAACACACCGAAGTAACTAGCTGAGAAACTGGAACTGTCCAGCGATGACAGATCGTCTATAGGCACCAGCACCTTACTGTTGAAACCTCAAAAATTTTGGAAAAAGAAAACCTACAACAGAGACTTCTCTGGTGTAGCAGCTAGAATATGGAACTCCCTGCCCTCTGAAATCAGACAGTTAAATTCAGGAAAGACTGAGGTCCTGCTCTTCCGAACTCAGCACTTGTTCTGGACTCCTGCCTGGTGGCCCCAAGACATGGGCCCTCTTCCTGCTTCTGTCAACAAAACCCGTAACCTGGGTGTCCTGATTAATAACAAATTATTTCTTACTGACTAAGTCAATGTGGCCACTTTCAGGGCCTTTCACAGTCTTAGAGTAATAAAGCAGATACTCCCTTTCATCCCTTCTCAGCTCCACAAATTGGTAGTGACTTTCCTTGTCGTATCCAGGCTCGATTATTGAAATGGACTCTATCTAACCACACATCAACATGTGCTCAACAGGCTACAAATCTAGCAGAATAAACAACAAGATCCACCTCTAAGAGGTTAGCTGTGTGCCTAGGTGTCAGAGGCATACACAGTATTTGTTAAAATACACCTCACACACCAGAAGTGCCCTTGGTGTCATGCTTCATCATCGGGGTCTTCCCGCCCCACTGCGGGACGGGCGTGCTATGACTGGCGACTACGCTGGAGAACTTGAATATTGTAAGTGTTCTGTCGTCTGTCCCCATATATGTCATGCCAATATTTTTACTGTTTTTAATATTGTGGAAAAATCTGATTATTATAAACCACATTGGTTTTATTGCACTTGTTTTGAAAAACTGTGAAGTATATCTTTTTATATTTATTTTTTGCATTGCCTCTTTGTTTGCTACTTGTTAGCCTATATTACTGTGTTTTTGTGAAAATTTGTGAGTGCTCGCTTTAGAGTGAATATGCCCAAGGGGAACTTAATTTACTGACATTTGTCTTTGTGGTACCCTATCCCTTTGGTATTTGGGTACCTCTCTTTTACTAGAGACTCCTGGTGATGTCAACATGTTTTGAGGCTTCACTTGCCTCTTCGTCAGGACGAAGTTAGATCCCTCTGTCACTCACTATGGTTGCCATCTGAATGTGCAAGGTGTATATACAAGTGAAAGTAAAAGTACGATACCTATGTGGTATGGAAATAATTCTAGTACTAGCCCTGTCAGTATTTCTGAATCATGAGCCTGTAAGATAAACAAGAGAGCACACAGTTACTCGCCGTGCGCTTCCCAATGGGCATATATATGTCACCTGTGGAAGAGAGACAATAGTGACATATAGTGATTTTTTTATTTGAGGAAGTCTCATACCTTACAACTAAGTGCTGTGACCTGTTTAAGGAGAAAAATACACTACATGACAAGACACACACATAACAGAAAAAACACACTCTATATCGTGATGGTCATGGTACACAATGGTGAGCTGTAAAAGGATTCAAGTAAGGAGACATGTTATTATGCTGGATACATACTGATATGCCCCATGAGCCGGTCAGGAAGAGGGGTAAATGAGACTCTCATCTGTTGGTGAGAGGTAAGTATGAAGACAAAGTTAAGTTCCTGTTGATGAGAAGTTGAAAGTCAAAGGTCCAGACTTCCCTAAAGCGGCTATGCCGTACTCACTACTTTGCGACCAGCCCTCGCATCATCCCTCGTCCGCAGATTCCGTGATGTGAAAGGGAGGAGAGGACGAAGCATTTTTATACTTTACTTAATTGGTTAAGTGCTTGCACCGGTGTCGGTGAAAGGACACCACGAGTGTGGTTTTGGACTAGACCGGGTAGAGCTTCGTGAGTTAGAGCAGTGCACGGTGGCCATCTTGGAAAACTCAGGTGTGTCACGCATATGCTGCCTGACTAGAGAGGTACCACCTGGGTGGTAACAGGACCGTGAGTAATATTATTGTTGTGCTGGTCCCTAGAAAGCGCCCTATTTTTGCGCGTAGCGCCGTTTCGAAGCCTCGTTGTGTTCTAGAGCTGCGCATGCGCCGGGCTGTATTCTGATCTATGATGATTCTTTCCCGACTGCCATTTTGGAATGGGAAGGTGGTCTGCATTCAATGTAGAGAAAGGATTGATTCTTAGTGCATGCAGTTCACACATATGTGTAGTCATTGGAAATTTTGATAGTCACTTGACCGCGAGGTATATTATTGTTGTGCTGGTCCCAAGAAACGGCCCTAATATTGCGCGTAGCGCGGTGTCTGGACCTCTATATGTCCTAGAACTGCGCATGCGCCGGGCTGTCTTCTAATCGATGATGAAACTGTCCCGACCGCTTTTTTGGAATGGGAAGGCGGTCTGCATTCAATGTGGAAAAAGGATGATGCTTAGGCGCAAGCAGTTCACACATATGTTTTAGTTAATGGAAATTATGATAGTAACATGATGATTACTCAGGTGATTTTTAAGAGACCTTAATTTATGAGATACTACGGGATGATCCAACTGAAGATATCTGTATCCGCATTCTCATGATGGTGGAAGAGGCAACAGCCCATGATTGGATATCAAAGAAAGAGGCAGACTTCCTCGTCCAATGTAACCCCATAACACCTTATTTCTATACAATACCTAAGATTCACAAAGAGGCAGCCTATCCACCTGGCCGCCCTATAGTATCTGGCATTGGCTCTATATTGGAACCCCTCTCAAGATTCGCGGACGCATTTTTGATTCCCATTGTACAGGCAACCAACACCAATCTGAAAGATACCAAGGCGGTACTCCAACTGATTGAGGAACTCCCATTCGACCCGGAGCAAGACCTCTTACTTGGGTTGGACGTGGAAAGCATGTACACGAGTCTTCCCCACAGAGAAACACTGGAAATAATTGAGGAAGTACTGTTCGCTACACCCTGGGATTACCAGACCCCTAGGCATGTAGTTTTGGAGTGCATCAGTCTGGCACTGAAATACAACTTCTTTCTCTACGAGGGCACTCACTATTTACAAAAACATGGGACCAGCATGGGGAGCACATTTGCTCCCAGCCTGGCTGGTCTCTATGTCCACCATTTGGAGACCACACGAATCCTCCAACAACAGAACCCGTACTGTGACCCTATAGTCAAATGGAAACGCTACATCCGTGATGTGCTTGTAATTTGGAGGAGTTTATGATCTGGCTCAATCAGCAAGATAGGTTTCTCAAATTCACCCATATAGTATCCAATCAGAGTTTGGTGTTTTTAGACCTCAACATTTACCCGAACCAAGGTAGACTTCAGACCTGTACCCACTTCAAACCTACCGCCAAAAACTGTCTCTTACTGTATAACAGTTTTCATCTGAGACACCTGTGGGACAATCTCCGCTACGGGCAAATCCTTCGCCTGAGGAGAAACTGTTCTGACATTTCAGAGTTCAAGAGTCAAGCAACTGACCTTGAACAAAAACTACTCAACAGAAACTACCCAGCGAGGATTGTCAAGAAATGTTTAAAAAGGGCAAGAAATAACAACAGAGACGCCCTGCTAGAACCCACGGGGCCTAAGGAACAAGAAATCCGCCCTATATGTGTCACAACATATAACACCAACTCCAATAAAATCTCCAAAATAGTAAATAAACATTGGAAAATCCTGAACTGTGACTCCTTGAATTTTCCCAAACCAATGTTTTCTCATAGAAGGGGAAAGAATCTCAGAGACATTTTGGTCCACAGTAGACCTAGAACCACTGCAGACATCCGCCCTACCAGAATAACATCTATAAAAGGCCACCATCCATGTGGCTCATGCAGCACCTGCGAACTAACCAGAAAGAGTAGAGCAATTGAGTTCAATAATGGCACTACTTGGGAACAACGTGCTTTCACTAACTGCAACAGCAGAAATGTTGTATATTTAATCACATGCCCCTGTGCCAAAGAATATGTCCGAATGACATATAGAACAGTGAAAATACGCATTGGGGAACATTAAAGCAACATACGTTGCAAAAAAACCACAACCAAAATGGCCAGTCATTACTTAACAATGGGTCATAACATTCAAGACCTGCGTTGGACTGTTATCGAATCTATCAGAAGCGAAAAGAACCTCTTGGAGAAAGAGCAACGACGGGTGTTCCGTCTAGGGACACAAATCACAGGGCTCAATGATGAGATACCATGGGCACAACTGAACCAAAAAGAGACCCTAGCCCAGTATCACAACCACTCTGCCCTTTGACATCCTAGAATACTAACATGCATGTTTCACCTTCTGCATGCACACATGTAGCATTGCATGACAAATAATCTGTAGGTAGACAAGTAAATTAAGACTCTTAAAAATCACCTGAGTAATCATCAATCCTTTCTCTACATTGAATGCAGACCACCTTCCCATTCCAAAATGGCGGTCGGGAAAGAATCATCATAGATCAGAATACAGCCCGCCGCATGCGCAGCTCTAGAACACATAGAGGCTCCAAAACGGCGCTATGCGCAAAATTAGGGTGTTTTCTAGGGACCAGCGTAACAATAATATTCCTCGCGGTCCAGTTACCACTCAGGTGGTACCTCTTTAGTCAGGCAGCATACGCGTGACACACCCGAGTTTTCCAAGATGGCCACCGCGCACTTCTCTAACTCACGAAGCTCTACCCGGTCTAGTCCAAAACCACACTCGTGGTGTCCTTTCGCCGACACCGGTGCAAGCACTTAACCAATTAAGTAAAGTATAAAAACGCTTCGTCCTCTCCTCCCTTTCACATCACGGAAGCTGCGGACGAGGGAGGATGCGAGGACTGGTCGCAAAGTAGTGAGTCCTTTCAACTTCTCATCAACAGGAACTTAACTTTGTCTTCATACTTACCTCTCACCAACAGATGACAGTCTCATTTACCCCTCTTCCTGACTAGCTCATGGGGCATATCAGTATGTATCCAGCATAATAACATGTCTCCTTACTTGAATCCTTTTACAGCTCACCATTGTGTACCTTGACCATCACTATATAGAGTGTGTGTTTTCTGTTATGTGTGTGTCTTGTCATGTAGTGTCTTTTTCTCCTTAAACAGGTCACAGCACTTAGTTGTAAGGTATGAGACTTTCTCAAATCAAAAAATCACTATATGTCACTATTGTCTCTCTTCCACAGGTGACATATATATGCGCATTGGGAAGCGCACTGAGAGTAACAGTGCACTTCTTCTCAGCTACACCAAACTGCCCTAGAACCACCTCTCCCTCCCATTGGGTTGATATCTATTCGGCTACAGAAGACCTATAGATCAGAGGCTTTCCTACATCAGGCTGCCCTTTCTACGTTAATGGGAATGAATACGTTCACCCTTGTAGCTTTAAAGTGAAATAAACTCCTGAGCTCTCCCAGCTGCTCTTGTCACCTAAGGCATTTCAAACACAAGGAGATGATGGATGGAACGCTGAAACTTTTCAGACACTCGCCCCCAGTCACAGATCTGGGTTAATCCATCATCGTTCTTTAGCTCACTTCACCACCCCAGTTTAGAAACAGCTATAGGCAAATCAGCCTAGACCCTGTGCCTCATGGGAACAGTCCAGCCCGAATTGCCAAGCCAGGTCTTCCCTGGACCGGAAAAAGCATCCTGGGACCAGTTTCGGGTGTAATGCCCCTTATTAGCCAGGGTAGCTTGAATACAGTGGCAAAGTGAGCAGGGGACCCACATCTGGGCACACCCTGACAATTTAGCGCGAACAAAGCAAACACAAGGAGATGATGGTTGAGGCGCTGAAACTTTTCAGACACTCGCCCCCAGTCACAGATCTGGGTTGAATCCATCATCATTCTTTAGCTCACTTCGCCACCCCACTTTAAACCCAACTATATTTTAAGCAATCTTGACCCTGTTCCTCATGGGTACAGTCCAGCCCGAACTGCCAAGCCAGGTCTTCCCTGGACTGGAAATAAGCATCCTGGGACCGGTTTCGGTTTAATCCCCCTCATCTGGCAGGCTAGCTTGAATCCAGTGGCAAAGTGAGCAAGGGACCCATGTCTGGGCATACCCTGCCAACTTATGGTGAACAAAGCAAAGACAAGGAGATGATGGACGGAGCGCTGAAACTTTTCAGACACTCGCCCCCAGTCACAGATCTGGATCCATCATCGTTCTTTAGCTCACTTCACCACCCCAGTTTAGACTCAGCTATATGCAAATCAGTCTTGACCCTGTGCATGATGGGAACAGTCCAGCCCGAACTGCCAAGCCAGGTCTTCTCTGGACCGGAAGCAAGCATCCTGGGACCAGTTTCAGGTGTAATCCCCCTCATCAACCAGGGTAGTTTGAATACAGTGGCAAAGTAAGCAGGGGACCCATGTCTGGACACACCCTGCCAATTTAGGGAGAACAAGGCAAACACAAGGAGATGATGGACGAGGCACTGAAACTTTTCAGACACTCGCCCTCAGTCACAGATCTGGGTTGAATACATCATCGTTCTTTAGCTCACTTCGCCAGCCCAGTTTAGACCCAGCTATATACAAATCAATCTTGACCCTGTTCCTAATGGGTATAGTCCAGCCCGAACTGCCATACCAGGTCTTCTAAGGACCAGAAAAAAGCATCCTGGGACCTGTTTCAGGGGAATCCCCCTCATCTGCCAGGCTAGCTTGAATCCAGTGGCAAAGTGAGCAAAGGACCCACGTCTGGGCATACCCTGTCCATTTTTGGTGAACAAAGCAAACACAAAGAGATGATGGATGGAGCACTGAAACTTTTCAGACACTCACCCTGATGCGTGAGGATATCACTGATTATGTCATGAGTGATGTAACATGTTAGATCATAAGCAATTCATTGTGGGGGTGTAAGTTGTAGTTAGCTCAGGTAACTCTAACTGCTGAATTTCCATGGTGTAGTACGAGTGAACTCTGAGCCTAACTACAACATTCCTGTAACCTTTGGTTTACTCAGTGAATTACTATGTTTTTTTTATAATTCTATTTCCTAACTACAACATCCCTGTAACCTTTGTTTTTTTCTTTGAATTTCTAAGGTTTGTTTAAATTCTATTTCCTAACTATAATGTCCCTGTAACCTTTGTTTTTTTCAGTGACTTTTTAAAGTTTATTTTATTTTAGTTCCTAACTATAACCTGTAACCTTTGAGGTTGAGTGTGTGAGTGAGTGCATTAGTGTTTCATTGGGTTTGTGAATGAGTGTGTGAGTGTCTCAATGGGTGTGTGAGTGGGTGTGTGAGTGTTTCAGTGGGTCTCAGAGTGGCTGCGTAAGTGTATTATTGAGTGTGTGAATGGGTGTGATTCTGAGTACCTTCATACGTGTGTGTGCCAGGCTGTGAGTGAGTTCTTGAGTTTCTGAGCAGTTCTGTGACTAGATGCATGGGTTTCTGAATGCGCCTGTGAGTGGGAGTCCCTGAGTGGGTCTGTGAGTCAGTACATGAATCTCTGAGTCGGTCTGTGAGTGGGAGTGAGAGAGTATGAGTGGGCCTATACGTGGATGCATGAGTGGATGAGGGGGTCTATGAGTGGGTGTACATGTCTGAGTGGGTCTGTGAGTGGGTACATGAGTATCTGAATGTGTCTGTGAGTGGCTGTGGGAGCGTCTTAGTGGGTCTGTGAGTGGGTGCATGACTGCCTGAGTGGGTTTGAGTTGGTGTCAGAGTGACTGAGTGTATCTGCGAGTGGGTGTATGAGTGTATGAGTGGGTCTATGAGTGTGTGTGAGTGTCTGAGTAGGTCTGTGAGTGGGTGGTTGTGTTGGTCTGTGAGTGGGTGTGTCAGTGTCTGAATGGGTCTGTGAGTAGGTGTATCAATATCTGAGTGGGTCTGTCAGTGGGTGTATGAGTGCCCGAGTGTGTTAATGTGCATCTAAGTGTCTGTGTGAGTGTGTTAGTAGCTGTGTCAGTGACTGGGCCGCAACGCAACTGCACCGGCCCCTTTCTCCGAAAAGAGTCCATACTTTTGCACAAAATATCTACCCAGGTAGAGTACTTTCTACTGGTTAATTATTAAGTGCTACCTACTTTGGGAAAATGTCCAGTACGTATTCTGCACTACAGCTGCATAATGGAGCATGGGACAATGTCACCAGTGACCTTGTGAGTGTTTTGGTAATGCAATTGTTGCTTATGAGTCTTTATCCAGAAATCTGTCATAACCAGAATCTTTCTATAGAGAAGATGACAAGAGTACAAAGAGGTCAATCTCCACCAATAAGGGTCCTTCCTCTAAACTATATGAAGAAAGTTCTTCTTTGTTTGGTGGAGATGGCCTCATATTCCTAGACACTAAGAACTCAACAAAATCAGTTGGAAACGCGCTGGGGATGATTGTGAAGCTGTCCATCATCTTGGCAAAAGGCAGGAAGACCTTTACATACGACGAAGGTGGGCGGGCCAAACGGTTGAAGCTTCCAAGTGATTTGCACATTTCCATACTTGTAGTCATTTAAGGGGTTAACCATGGGCTCTGCTCATTCAGTCACATACAGATTGTGCTCCTGTAGCTCAAAGATGCATTCACCTCCATGAAGCATTTCATATTGTTGTTCAATATGGACTTGAGAAAACACACTTACTTTGTTTTTGCCCAGGAGTCAGGATCACATTTTCTTTACAGAAGTAGAGCTTCAATGGGGGTACTGTCTATGATTATATGTGTAAGAACTTACTGATAAGGTTTAATTTTTGTGAAAAGAGCATCAGGGCAACAACGGCTTTGGTGACCCGATCCCCCAGGGCTTGGCCATGAATTAATGCGGAGAGGGGCTGCCCGGCCCCCCTTCCTAGGCTGATTTTGGACCTGGAGACCCCAACCCCTAGGGCCCGTCCTTAATTGAATAGGGGAGGGGTGACACACAGCTCCCGTCCCCAGGCCATTTGCAGCACTTGGGATCCCATTCTCTAGGGCCCAGCCTTAATTTATATATCTTGTATGGGGAGGGGGCCTCCCCTTTCTGTGCTAGTTTCAGCCCCAGGAAATGAATCCTCTGGGGCCCGGCCATATGTCCCTTGTTGCCTTGGTCCCAGTCAGTGCACTCAGTGTGCAGGATTGGGACCTAGGGAGAGCCTCAAGGCCCCCATGGTACCAGTGAGCTCCCCGACTTCTGCGAGGGCCAGCATTGCTCTTGTATACAGGAAGCTGCTGGAAATGCAGCTGTCCGTGTACGAGTTAAATCTTTCAAAACTCCACTTCCGCTAAGCGGGAGTGGTTTGACAGCTACTGTTTCCTGGAACTGGAGTGTTTGCTTTTGCTTGGTGGGAGCTGTCATCTCCCACCAAGCAAAAGCAAACAGCTATGTCCTGGGGGTGGGAACCACCACACATAGCCGATTTCGGCCCCGGAGACTACACCCTCTAGGGCCTGGTTTTAATTGTGTTGAGGAGGGGGGCCGTGTGGCCCTTCTCCCAAGGCCAATTTCTGCCCCGGGGACCCCATTCTGTAGGGCCCAGCCTTAATTTGTATCTTAAATGGAGAGGGGGCCACGACCTACCCTCCCTGTGCCAGTTTCAGCCCCGGGGAACAAATTATCTGGGACCCGGCCATATGTCCCTTGTTGCCTTGGTCCCAGTCAGTGCAACCAGTGTGCAGGATTGGGACCGAGGGGGAGCCTGAAGGCCCCCATGTCCCAGACAGCTCCCTGCCTTCTGCAGGGGCCAGCATTGCTCTTGTACACAGGGAGCTGCTGAAAATGCAGCTCTCTGTGTGCAAGTGCATCTCTTTCCCTGCCTGAAAGTTTGTGGGCAGGAAAAGAGATGAAATCTCTGCTTCCAGCAAGTGGTCCTGGTTTGAATGCTACAGTTTCCAGGAACTGGAGTGTTTGCTTTTGTTTGACAGGAGCTGTCATCTCCTGCCAAGCAAAAGCAAACAGCAATGTCCCGGGGGTAGGCACCGTGGGACATAGCAAGAACTGGCCCTGGGGTTGCTGGTCCCCAGGGCCATTAATGGCTCCAAAACATGGGCCACACTGCCCCCCTTCTTTCCAAGTAATGGGCTTGCCCAGGGAGGGGGCAGTCCCCGAGGCTGTACTTGGCCCAGTAGAGGGGCTGCTTGCCCCCCACGTATATTTTAAATGCTGGCCCCGGGGAAGTGGTGGTACCCAGGGTGCGGAGGTCTGCATGCCCAGGAACTAGCTACTCCTTTTTGATCAGGAATTACAGCTTAAAAGTGTATTAAGGAATTCCCAATGTTAACCTATAGGAGAGGTAGGCCTCACAGTAGTGGAGAATGAATTTAAGTGTTTGTCACTACCAGGACATGCAAATCATAAAAGTGCATGTCCTACCTTTTACTTGCACAGCACCCTTCCCTTAGGGTTACGTAGGTCCAACCTTAGAGATGGCTAATTTGTAAGAAAAGGGGAGTTTAAGTGACAGTAAACTGTACACACCAGCACTGCAGTGGCAGACCTCAGAGAGGTTTGAAAAGTTACTCATGTGGGTGGCACAATCAGTGCTGCAATCCCACTAGTAGCATTCAACTCAGTGCAATGTTCAAAATCCAGAAATAATGCAGGCACTTGACTGGTGGTTAAAGATGTAGCATAGCTGAGGGCATAAGTGGCCATGCATCTTTGTACTCACAGCTGCTGCCATCCCAGTCTATTGAACCGTAGATGGTAATATTTTCACTCACATTTCTGAAACAAAGTCTTTCCTTTATGGGTGTAGGGCCTGGTCTCTATAAAGCTATATTCTGAGACTATCTGCTGTTCTTTGATATTATTTTTCTCCAAGAAACGTGGCCGGTTGAGCCTGTCTTTATCCAAGGCTACATTAGCTTTTTAGGTCGAGCCTAGGCAGTGCATGCGCTGTCGCAAGACCTGTAGTAAATAGAATATTGAGGGTTATTTCTCCTGCCGCTTACATTGGTTAACTCAGGCATTACTCTTCTTATCTTGCTTATTGTTAGCTGGCAATCCGATACGTCACTTCCTTTTTTGGAGGAAGCAGCACCGACCAACTACAGTTAAGTTATGCTGCAGGGCTGTATTTTTTAATTTAGGGACTACTTTATTGTTCTTTGCCTTGGCGCCTGGTTCACCGCCTTGCGCATAGGTTTAATATGCACAGCCGCTTTCATTATTACTTTTGTATTACCATGGCAGCCATGCTCCTAACATTTATGTGCACGGCCGCCAGCCTGCTTTTTTTTTTACATTTACTATTTATTTTACCTGCTCGTAACTCAAAACATCACCACACGCCACGCTTTCAATTCACCCGTTTCCTGTGTTGCCTTTAGCCCCGCCCTCCCCTCCTCATTCTTTACCCTTTTTGATGCGTTGGATGGCCCCCGGCCGTCCGACGTCACAGTGGGCTTGTGCGAAGGGTGGCCGTCCGAACCGCGCACGCGTCCTTTTTTCAGCACGGCGGCGGAATGTCCGCCGCGGTGAAGAGGTTAACAGTTGAAAAATCCCTGCTCTACTCTCCTCCCATTGTTTTTGTGAAACGCTGTTAGTGCCTCAGGCAAGCAAAACCTGAGGCGGCATTTTGGCGCCCACTCCCGGTCTCCCACTCTCCCCTTCTTTGATTCAGTTTCTAGTACAGAGCAGCAAATATTGTGCCAGTAGATTTGTCCTGTTTGTTACACCAGTGAACAGTTTTCGTAACAGGCCCCACCGTTACATGCTTATTTTGCAGAAAGGATGATTTTAACCTGAAAATGTTGTTTAAAAAGTGAGACGCTCACAGAATGCTGTTCAATGATGTGGTGCAAATAGAAGCTTTCAGAATAACAAGGAAGGTGTCTTGTTGGGACATGGTTGCGGTTGGTGGCAGTTTAGAAACTCTGGCAACTGGTCAGCAGCAATCACCCCGGTACAACAAGAGCCAGTACTCTCCCATTACTTGCATTGCAGCAGCTGAGAAGTGACTGTACGGTTCCATCCAAACTAAAGAAGTACCGGTACGGAGTTCTTTCTAATACCTGCACTTTCACAGCATTGGCTGCGGTAGAGTTTGCATGGTGATTCCAAATAATTAAAGGGATGCAGTAAGATTTTCCAAAGCATCCACGATTCAGACAGAGGGGGCAGAGGTAGAACACTTAATTCCTGACAATTACTGCCCTTCGAACAGACTCTGTACTGTTGCACCACGACCACCATTATAAAAGGTTCAAAGTAACCTACAGAGGACTTAGTTTGAACTTGTGTTAAATGTGGCATACGCAGGGCATCTGACCCTAATTTTGGGCGCATTGTTCTCGTTTGTTATTTCATATCTAGTCCTAGTAACCGGAGGGATTGTTTCAAGAGTTTAGGAATGTCATGCGTCCGCCGTCAGGGACGAGACGGTACTGCAGGAAGATGGGTGAGTGAGTGCATTATCAAACAAGGGAGTTTCTGGATTGGCTGCTTTTCAAGATGAGTTCAGGCCTAAAGAGCGGTCGCGTCCGCCTGGACATTAATATATCATTCAGAAAAATACTCTAGAATTTGCCTTTATTGGCAGCATGCGTTTATTTTGATCCATAAATTAAGTGCTGTCGACTCGCACTACACAACAGAACGAAGCTGGCAGGCCTGTGTGGATGAATGTGGGGTCTCAGTGAATGTAATTCAGAACCTCGCAAGGAAGAGTCATTGTAGGCTTCCAGGAGGGCTGGAAATTATCGGCCCCTATGTCTATTCCTTAGTGTAAAACTCACAGAAGTTCTGTTAATAGAATAGTCGCCCAAACGTCCATACTAGCTCCTCGTATGTTAGAAACTGACCCAGCGATAGTCCACACCCATCCACCAGTTCTGCAAAAGGGAGTAAGAGTTTATCCTGATAACAGTCCCCCACCTTCTCAATCCCAGCCTCTGTCCAAGGTGACAACTGCTCCGTCCCAAAGATCGAATGTGGTTCACTGTAAGGGAGTCCCACCAGCGGTAGTACTGGGGAGTATCTCGGGGTGTCTAGTAATTGTGCCATGCAGCGTTTCCAGCACTGCAGGGTTGAAGTCTGCAGTGTTGAGGTGTCTGGGACCCTAGTGGACTGATTCAGTAACTTTGCCAGCAAAAGGCAAGGGCACTGTCCTGGCTCCATCAAGTAAGTCCCCTTTTGGTTAACTTCATCCAACTATTGGGATACACATTGCAACTGTGCAGCTAGCTGATAAAATTCATATTCCAGCACTCCTAGTCCCCCTCCCTCATGGGGCACAGGAGGATTTGCAATGACACTCTTCGCCTCCCATTTCCCCAGACCAGATCTCGCACCAGCGCACCCAGCAGGCGAAACCAAATCGCGGGCATCAACACTGGCAAGTTGGCAAAAAAATACAAATGGTGAGGCAGCATGACCATTTTGGTCAAGGAGACTCTGGCCATCAGAGGAGGCCGTAGGGAGCTCCAGAAAGCCACACTAGAGCAGAGTGAGCAGAGGGCCCTATCCAGGTTGCCCTCCTTTAGAACATCCAATGAATGGAAAATTCAAATACCCAAGTATTTAAAGGTATCTGGGGTCTAATCATAGGCAGTGTCACAATAAGCACTTAGTTAACATTACATTCACAGCACCAACTTAATGCTTGTGTTACACAAATACAGTGCACAAACAGATTAGCAAGAATTGTGGGCTTCTGTTATGTTCTATCGAATATCACTGTTCAGATCACACCCTACATTACACTGGCTCAATGCGCAGTGAGCACTGTGAGCTTGAGTCAACCCTGTAGCGTAACATCAAGGCACATACCTCCATGCTGCATCTCAGCGGGTGCCATGGGTAACATAACATTATGGCACAGACCTTGGGCTTGCATCACAAGTTCACAAGTTCACAGGTGCACACTGAGTAGCAAGCCCTGTGGGAATCTGTCCAGCCTGTTGGGAAACACCAAATCACAGAACATGCGGTGGGTAACACTGCAGCAGAGACCTTCACTATTGAATCACATGTGCACCGTGCGCACAGGGAGTTGCGCGCACTGTGGGCTTCTATCCACCCTGTCTGGTAGTGGTAGCACCAACATTGCGGCACAGACTTCTTGCTTGGTCACAGAGAGTAGAGAGTGCTCTGTGCTTTGGTCCACACAGTAGTGTGATACCAAGGCACATTACCCATGTTCTTGTAATAATAAATTCTTTATTTAGATATATAAAACATATCTTTAAAAGATTCCTCGAGCACATTAACACAATTTTATAGATTAAAAGAGATTAAGAAAAAAGAAAATGTAAAAACAGAGTAAAATTTGGCCTTCTTTTCAGTGGTTACTGCAGCGTCTCAATTTAGAAATTAGCACTCCCGCACTGTGCAGGTGTGGTTAAAGTACATGTTTTTCTGCACAGTTGTCCAATTTTTCTAAGAGACTATACACTTGCTGAATGAATTTGGCCAATTTTATGTTTAACACAGTATTCTCTGGGGACAGAGCGGCAATAGTGGCATGTCTACAAGTCCGAACTCCCAGCCTGATCCATTCTGGCCTAAGAAGGCGTCTACGTTGGAGAATAAAAAAAGGGCATGTACAAAGCACGTGCAAAAAAGTTTAATTTGCTGACCTACACGCTCTGCACGTTTGATCATCCCTTTTTTTACGCCATACAGGAAGGTTTTGAAGGAAGCGCCAGTCTCCCAGTCTTAGGGCCATCGGACATCGCTTTGACAGAGAAGAAAAAGTAGTCGAAAGGTAGTTAGCCGGGGATAATCGTTTGTAGGAGTTGACTACTGTCCATGCATGGCTACGTTTCACAAGGAGAGCTTTGTCCGTAATCAGAGATTTTAGTCGTGTGGCTTTTTTGATTGTGATTTTGAAGGCAGTCTGACTTGGATTAATGGCCCAGAGGTCCGCAGCAGACATTTGTTGGGTGTAGTCATTTAGAAGGCGACCAA
Organism: Lissotriton helveticus; assembly: GCF_964261635.1. Taxonomy (NCBI): domain Eukaryota; kingdom Metazoa; phylum Chordata; class Amphibia; order Caudata; family Salamandridae; genus Lissotriton; species Lissotriton helveticus. Next base: position 1,230,576,305 of record NC_136068.1, read on the forward strand.
ATGACCCCCCCGGATTGCTCATACTGATTTCGTTCCAAACCAAGAGTTCCAGGGTGCCTTCTTCTGCCTGTCTTAGTTTGTGAATCAGGTTAAGATATGAGCCAGCGTTAGAGAATTCGTAGTTAATTAAGCCCAACTCTAGTCTGACCTGGGCTGGAGAGGAGGAACTCGGCAGATGGAGCAGTTTCTTCTACAGTTTGATTGTCAATTTGTTTAAGGAATTGTTCATTTTACCCTTAAAGATCTCAATGCCATACGAAAGTGTGGGCCCGATCTTTGCTCTGAGCACATCCAGTAAAGGCAAGAGCGTGGGGCCTGAGAGTCTCCTCGATAGCTTAGCCAGGGATACCCTTAGCGCAGTGGCCTTGGCTGCAATCACAGTGCTCTGCTTGGTGAAACTGCCCCTGGAATCCAAATGGACCCCTAAGTACTTGTACGACTGGCCAATTGTGATGCTTTCTTTGTTAATTGTCCAGCCTCCACCGCTGTAACGTTTTTTGCCGAACGGAACCATCGTTTTTTTCATGTTAATTTCTAACTGGTTGTTGACCGTGTAATGCATTAGGGCATCAAGGAGTCTCTGGAGCCCCACTCTAGTGAGACTGAACAGTGCCAGGTCATCGACATACAAGAGATTGCTTAATGCCGTGCCTCCTACTTTTGGTGGATGGCTAATTACTTTCTCCAACGTGCTTGATAGATCAGCAATAAATAGATTGAAGAGAAGGGGGGCCAACACGCATCCCTGTTTGACACCACGAAAGGTCCTGATTTTACGGGAGAGATTTGAGCCAGCCCCTAACTTCACTCGGATCCATGTGTTGGAGTACAGCATGATGATGGGATTCAGGATGTTGTCTGGGATTCCCCACTCCCTCAGCTTTTGCCACAGAGCAGTCCTAGGCACCCTGTCGAATGCTGCTTTGAAGTCGACAAAGCAGCAGAAAATCAACTTGGAGTTTGTGAGGGCTTTGTCAATGATGGTAGAGATTGCCAATAAGTTTGTCATTGTTCCTGATTTGGCGGTGAACCCTGTCTGATTCAGGGGAATCAGATTTTTGTCCTTTACCCATTTCCTGAGATCCTCCAAAATGAGGCCTGCAAAGTGCTTTGCCTCTATATCCAGCAAGGCAATTAATCTGTAGTTGTTCGGTTGCCTCGTGATCCAGCTTTGTAGATGGGATGGATAATGGCACCTCTCCAAGAATCAGGAATGGTTTGATAGTGCAGGGAGTAATTAAAGAGATTCGATAGGACCTTAGACCAAAAGGGGACGTCGGACTTGAATAGCTTTTGGGGCAGGCCATTAGGGCCTGGTGCTCCGTCTTGTCTCCCTTTCGTCAGTGTTTTGACAACTCTATCTTCAGACATTTCCTCAAATGAGGTAAGCCCCTGCGTGTGATCGGGTGGGGGGTTCGATGTTTTACCCGCGCCAGTGTCAGAAGCCCATATTGGTTCAGTGCAGTCGTGGTATTCTTGTGCCTCGAAATGCTCTGTCAGATACGTAATCCAGTCTGCTTCCTGGATGTTCGCAGATCCAAAGGATGTTGTGTTTCGGTCGATGTTGTTGACAAGAGACCAAAATATCTTGGAATTCTGTTGTTTACTTTCCCATACCAGTTTGACCCAGAATTGAGTTTCCTGGGCCTTTTTTTCTTGGGTGACAGCCCTCCTGAATGCCTTTTGGGCGTGATGGTATGTATCGAGGAAACTGCTGTACTCTGGGAATTTTAAAAACAGCCTCAAAGCGTTATTTCTCGTTCGTTTTAGTGTTTTTATCATGGGGAGGGCTGTTGCTCCTACTGGTGGTGTCCGATTTGGGCCCTGCCTTGTCGCTGGATAAATTCTGATCAAATGTGCGCATAGCTGCGACCATGTTGCTGTTGGGGAAACCATTTGATCTACGACACCCCTGATGAAATCCTTGCTTGTACTTAAGATGCACTGACAGTTAAACTCACTCCATTTCAGACGTTTTAAGTTGTCGGAGTGTATTCCCTTGTATGTAGATGGAGCCTTTTTGTTGAGAGCTAAATTTATGGCAAAGGAAATGACCAGTGGCCTGTGGTCGCTTTCCTGCCTTGGCAGGACGGAGAAGTCGGCCAGGTTGAACAGGAATTCCGAGTTGCAAATGGTAAAGTCCAGGTAGGATTTTGCTCTTCCATTTGACCATGTCCAGTTTGGTGGGGAGTCATTTGCTGATCTTCCGTTCACAACTAGGTACCCTGCGTTGTAAAGTCTTGTCACGGTGACCTCGCCTAATGTATTGAAGGCTTGCACAGGGGGTTTAGATTGGGGGACCGCCTCAATGATGCTGGTCATGTTGGGACCTTCTAAATCTGCTGTATTCCCCTGGAAAAGGTTGGTGTTAAAGTCCCCTGTGATAATGCGGTCCGAGTTGGGATATACTGTGGCTATATCTTCCATTATATCGCAGAATCTGGCCAGATGGACTTTCTTTGTGCGAGTATTAGGGTTAATGTACACGTTAATAAGTAAAATCGGTCGTTGTCTGCTCCGTAGGTTAATTTTCACCCCCAGTAGCCAGTCTTCTTTCAAGTGAAGTTGACTGAATTCGCCATTTAGATTGTTAGATATGTATGTGGACAGCCCGCCTTTAGGGTGGCCAAAGCGGTTGTCCCTCAGTGCCTGTTTCCGATATTCAATGAATCCTTCAATGGGGCGGTCCTCTAATTCCCAAGTTTCCTGCAGGGCAATTGCCACATGTTCCCCCAGGAAAGACATAGTGTCTTCGTTTGAGGTTTTATGATGTAGGCCGCAGATATTCCATGAGCAAAGTGAGAAGGGTGGTTCCCTCTTACTGCTGACTGCACTGTGCTGTTGTGCCCCTGGCGACGGGAGTGGTTTTAATAGATTGTGTATTTTTGCTGGTGAACCTGGCGCTAATGTTCAATTCCTGCTTTATGTGGCCAATACTGCTGGCAGCCACCTCCAGGCATGGTCTGGTTCCTTGTTTCTCACCGTTATTTCAGGGGATTTGGGTTCTATATCCAACCCTGAGGCATTTTTTAGAACAGAGAACGGCCTCCCATGCTCTTTGTTTTTGATGGAGGCCGGCTTGGTAGGTGTAGTTGCACCGGATAGCAGCATGATTGGATATCCTGGTGTTGAGTAAGGGTGCACTCTGATCCCCCAGTTCCGCAGAGTGGCCTTATGTTCAAGGAAGGCTCCTGCCCAGCCTGCCTGTGTGAAAGTTACAACGGTGACCTCAGAGGGTTGGTTTCCTCGTGGGGGGAGGAATTCAATGGTTTTGATGTTGTTCGTGACCAGACCCTCTAGCCCCGGTATGCCTTCCGCTAGTTTCAGCAGGTTTGATCTGTTGAGAATATCGTGCTGCCCCTTAGATTTGTACTCGGGGGCTAATAAAATCTGATGACACGATTGGTTGTTATTTCGCTGCTCTGGAGCAGTTGTGGGTTCGAGGATCGGTTTTTCGATTGTTGCATCAAATCTGTTTTTACATGGCTTTTGTGGTGCCCGTTTTGGTTGTGGGGTGTGGTTGATCATGGCAGCTATGTCATTGCAAATGGTTTTGGTGAAACTCAATTTTGTTGCTAAGTTTTCATTCCCGGGAGGGGGGAGATCCGTTAACTGTCGGGATTTTCCTGCCGCTGTCTCTTGCCCACTGTAGCTTGACCTAGCTGGGCTCACCATTGTGTTTGTTGCAGGATTACTTCCCACTGCTTTGATTGCAGAGGCAATTGTCGAAGATCTTAGACTCTGAGGGTTCCTCTCCAGTTCTTGAGTGTACAAGTCCACAGTTGGGCCGTTCGAGGTTATTGTTGGGTTTACCTTTGGGTCCACTGTGCTAGATTCTGTGGAGGATTTTTTGTTTTCGGCTATCGAGAAGATCGGGAAAAGATTCTGGTGGGCCAAGTTGGAATTAGCCCTGAGTTTGTTTCTTGCTTTGCGTTGACATTTGCGTTCTCTTTTGGTGCAATGAGGAATAGGCCCGAGAGAGGTCGAGGCTGATGGGGCGGGTGATGAAGCAAGGCAGTTAGATCGACCATCCACAGATTTGGCATGCTGGTCTGTGGGCCCGGTTGGAGATGAGAGCGTGCAGTTTTCGACCATCGAGGTCGGTTTTATAGGCGCACTGTGAAGGTGACCATTCATCGATTGAAGGGGGTTAAGTGATCCTGTAATTCCCGCCTCTTCTTCCTTTGTCGCTATACTTTTGTTTCCACAGTCCTCCCGTGGTTTGTCCTGTTCTTGGTGTTTGGTGGGTTGCAGTTTGACTGGCACGTGTCCTCCTCTCAGCTGCTTTACTTCCCTGATGACAGTGGAAAGGCAATCTGGGAGCAGGGAGAGGGAGTCAATGATTGGAGAGCCGCAGCATGTTGGTTGAACTAAGTTTGCAGATGCTTGTGCCCTTAGAATTAACGAGTTCAGTTGGTCTAATTTGCCGTCGATCCCTGATGTGAAGAGTGCCAGGGTGTTTAATAAATCGACTTGCACCTCTAGTTTAACTGAATGATAATTAAGTGCAGTCACGGTTTGTTGAAGGGTCTGCAGTAGTTGAGGCCAAACACCAGTCTTAGTTTCCTCTTCTACATTGGATTTGCCTTCCAGGGTGATAGTCGGGCTTGGGGATTCTGAGGAAATCTTAAGGAAAAGGGACAGATCCGACATGGGCTGATCATTTGCTGCCGTCTGCACTGATTGACTATGACATGGAGTCCTTGTGAGGTCAGAGGCCGGAAATAGCTTGAATGAAGGGCTGGAGTCTGTTGGTGCTGTTAATGTTTTTGTTATTGGCGAAGTAAGGGAATCTAAAGAGGAGTAACTGCTGTTGCATTGTACTGGGCCAACTTGTCCGTGGATTTCCGCCGTCGTTATTTGCTGTGGACGGCCTGTGGATGGCTTAAGTTGGGGTTGTAGGAGTTGTGGCAGCAAGGGGGAGGCCTCAGTTAAACCCATGATGTCTTCCGGCTGCGGTTGCGGTGGGGGGACTGCCCCGTTGTCGTCTACCAGAAGGGTAAGAGGCTTCTCTGATTCTAGAGGAACGTTTTAGGAATTTTCCTTTTTGAGGTTGGTGCAGGTAGACCCAAAAGTGTAAACCCCTGGCGGCTCTTTTGTTGGGATTGTGTTAAACACCCAGTTTTGCGGTGGTACTTTAAGGTCAAATCCTAAATGGGCAGAAGTTGAAAGAGTTGTTGCTTCCAAGATTTGCGGGTGTTGCTCTAATAGTTGTGTTAGTTCTGTTGGTTCTGTTGGAGACTTTCTAAAGTAGTCCCGTAAAGTTAGGCTCTTAGGTTTTTGGGGTTTTGATGTGTGCTTGACGGAGACCTGAACCCCAGCTGCGTCTAATTGCCTGGACTTCCTTCGTTTGGGTGCAGTATACTTTCTTTCTTTGCCAGATCTCATTGCTCCAATTTGGGCTTGATGAAGCGGAGATATTGGGCCCAGGTTTTCAGTAATGCTTAGTCCTTAGTGGCTCCAAACGGCAAGGGTCAGAAGATGACCGGCAAGTTCAGCATTCAGGTGAAAACTTGCCCTTTTTCTTTCCTTGAAGCTCTCCCTTGTCCGTGTCCGAGTGGGGACACACTGATGCACAATTCCTATGTCCCTGACCCCCCGGGATCAGTGGTTGAGTCTTATGGGGTCTAGCAGGGTCCAATTAAGACTGATGAATCCGGCCAAGAGTAGTGAAGCTGAGCAGATAAGGCTGAGGTAAGGCTGAGGTAGTGTATAAATGATGAGTAAGGGAGCGTGTGTAACTTGTGCAAAAGGAATGGCTAGCTAGGCTAGCTAGGCAAGCTGAGGGCTAGTTGAGTACCACTTCTGGCACTTCCGCCGCCTCTGCCTCTACTACCAGGTCTCTTGGTGCTCCTAGCTACTCCTGGTGCTCCTGGTTGCTCCTGATTGATCCTGTCCTGGCCTGCTTATACTGCTTATAGTGCTTATACTCGACTTGGTGCTCAGAGCTCAGGGGTCAGAGCTCGAGATACTGGAATCGAGGCGGGTGCTAAATGCAGGTGCAGATGCTAGGTGCTGTAATGGGGATGAAGAGGGGAGGAGCCGCATGCAGCAAGTTAGTTAGCTGGTGCAGGTGCCAGAAGATCTGCTAGCTGCTAGCTGCTAGCAATGCTTGACCCCCCCTCCCTGCGCTGCGCTTGCACCAACCTTCAGGCTCCGGTAATCCACCTCCTTTTTCGGTCTGCTGGTGCAGCGCCAGCCAGCATCCGTCCCTTCAGAGCCGTTGCAGGGGGCCTCGTCACGAAAACGCCAGAGAGCCACTGGAGAGCCGCCTGCAGGCTTTGCAGCGTTTTTTCTGCCTGCCTGCCTGCTCCAGCTTACTACCTCCGGCTCTATGTTCGCTCTATGTTCGCTTTGACTGCCTTTTCGGCGGCCAGGTAATGCTGGGCACGGGTTCCAGTCTGGCGTGGAGCGCTTCCCTCTGCCTTGCAGCGCAGGGAACGCGAGGCGAGGGGTCCGGCAAACAGGGCAACCCCGCGACCCTCCGCTGCTCACTGCTGGTGATGTTGGCTACCCCTGGTTGCCGTCCTATCCACAGCACCACCCAGGGGGTTTTCTCTCCTCAGCGCCTCGATGCCTGAAGCTGGGTGCTGGGAGCCGGGAGCCGAGAGCCGGAGGGGCCGAGAGCCGAGGGTCGGGAGCCAGCCCGCGGGACGAGCGCCAAGGCCCTCCTGTACTGTCCGGAGCTCTGGCTCTAGCGGGGGTGCAAGGTGCGGGGTCGGGCTCAGTTGGTGCTGCTTAGCTGCTTAGCTGGCTCGGCTGACTCGGCTGGCTCGGTTCGCGGTGGAAGACTGGCGTCCGCGTGCACGTGCTGCTCTCTGCTGCTCTCTGCTGTCAGTCTGTACCCATGTTCTTGTGTTTGGCAAGCCAAGACGCTTCCATCCATCTCATAGCACCGATGACCACGCTTTTATTTCAGAGTGCTCTGCGACACGCAGCCTTTTTTTAATCTGAATTTTACTGTTTATGAGTCTACGGTTATATATAGTGAAGAACAATTACACTTCACGAAGTGCAATGGCAGGCCTAAAGATAGACAAACACTGTAAATATACTTAAAATTGCAGGCTTGCGTTCATACGCTAATAGCAGGTGATTTAGAAATTTGCATATCTGCTCACCGTAAAACTATTTCTCTTAAGCAGGTAGAAGGAAAACATCCCTCTGAAATGGAGGTATTTTCTGAGCAACAGGTTTTTTTTAGTATGCACTGAGGTGAGCTTTGCGTCACCAAGAAATTTAAGTACAAGGAAGTAATTCAGCTGTTATATGTATAGAAAGGGTTACCCCTGACACAAGTTCCTAAATCAGGAAAAATAACTAGTGTGTGAATATCGCAATTTTAGGAACAATGTAAATAATTAGGGACCTGGACAATGTTTATAATAAACATATGCATGCAACCTCTGTTCAATAGTATCAAAAAAATGTTTTATTATTGTTATTTTTATAAATAAGTTAGACTAAATACACAAACAAGGAATAAAATATACAGTCCTCTATATGTATGTTCACACTGGGTTCAAACAGTCAAATTACAGAGACAAAATGATTTTCTTGACTAAATACCAGATACAATATACACAGTGTCAATCATTGATATATGAAGAGTTGTTTAACATGATACAGTTGATAACAAGAACATACAGATAGAATAATCATACCAAAGTATACAGAGGACAATCATTTCTGGCATGGCTCTTGGAAATCTGTGTCCTACTCATGTTTCGGCTGTGTGCCTTCTTCAGGAAGCCATGTACAAAATAACTGAAACCTCGTAGAAACCCATAGAGTATTATCTGAGGGTAGTATGGAGCCTTAGACTGGATAGGCATTACTATCATAAATGGAAGTCCAACGCCCCCCCAGCATCCCCCACCCCACCTAAGTCATTAAGAAATGAAAAGGAAATACCCCCATCTGCGTATTGAACAAATAAGTTAAAAACAACTGGTCCCAACAGTCAACAACTCCCCATCCCCAGAGCATACAGGCAATGGCCATCTGCCCAAACTCGAAATGTATCTTCATGAAAACAGATAGATGCCTAAACCTGCCACAGTAAGTGCCTACAGGGGGTTCATGGCGGTTCCAATTGAGGCACTGTGATATGCAGTGCGTTGCTATAAGGAATGTCTTGGTGCGAAGCAGTGCCTCGTGCACCAGCCTCAGCTTTTATCCAGCCATGAAGGGCCCATTATAGCTTCAAAATGGGGGCTTGTCCCCTCAGGGTTCGAATGCTATGTCATTTGTGATGGGAGCGGTCTATCATATAATGTCATCTGCTGACCTCAGGGGCACCGCTGGTAGTTCAAGACTGGCCTTGTCGGAGGAATCTGTGTCCGATCCCTCCATCCCCTTCATAGAGCGCGACTCTGCCGCCGAGGGAGAGCCATTCTCCTGAACAATTTTGGCCACTGCCTGCAGCGCCACCACTCTTCCCGCTCTGTCTATGAGGGGCTCGGTTTCTTTGTCACAGTGTGCCCGGGTCTTTGTTTAGGTCACTTCCTGAGCCTACAGCCTTCTGTTGTTGACTGGGGCTTCTGCGTCACCCGGGGGGGGGGGAGGTTCAGTACGATATGACTCTATCCATTCCTAGGCTTCATTGGGGTCATCCCAGAAGTAGGTCTTGCTGTCTAGAGCAATTCGAAGCCGGGCAGGTAACATAAGAGAGTACTGGAGGCTTTCTTCTCTAGGTGTTATCTTCACCTCCAGGAACGAGGCGCGTGTCCGTTGGACTTGTGAGGTGTAATCTGGGAACAATGAGACTTTATTATTATTCACCACAAAAGGGGCCATCTGTCCGAGCTTTCTGCAGCTGGATGTCTTTGTCCCGATAATGGAACAGCCTAGCCACCACTGGTTGCACGGGCTCCCCGGTGCCGGAGGGTGGACCGGTAATTGGTAGGCTCTTTCAAGGGTGTAAAATGAAGTCAGGGCCCCTATGGCCTCCACTGTACTGAGCCATGATTCTAGGTATGCCACAATATTGCCATTTTCCATCCCCTCCGGCAAACCAAGAATCCTTACGTTCTTGTGCCGGCTATGGCTTTCACCATCTTCCGTCCTTCGTTCTAGATTCCGAATGCTTTCTGTAAGGTTCACTCCTTGCTGTGTGAGGGCTCTATGCACCGGGGACAGTTCCTCAAGTCCTGACTCCACCACCTTCACCCTCTCATTTAGTTTTTGGTGTTCTGCACAAAGGAGCCCCGACCCACAGACACAGTGCTGATATCTTGATGTAGTGTCGCTTTGGTGTCTGAGATTGCCTCCAGTATCTTAGAAAGTTGTTGTTGGATTGGATCCACTTTTGACTGGGTTCCTAGGTTGTCCCATGCTTGGTCTTCAAGGTCCTCTTCTTGTTCAGGAGCTGTCCCTGTTTGTTTTGCCTTTGCTTTGCCCATCTCAGCAGCTTCGACGGGAAGTAGTCTGTGTGTGAGCGAGGTGTTGGCACCCACTCTGGAGGGCAACAGTGGAGGCCGGGCACCACCAGTGCGCCGAGGTCCCACGGCCTTCACCCCACGATGTGCTCGCCTTGGGCAGAGAGCTGAGTGGGCAGTGGCAGGTATTTCTCTACTACCTCCACCTGCAGAGTATAAGCACCAGTCCAGATCGGGCTCTTCGCCCCTGCGTGGTGCCTCTCCCATGACTCAAGAAGCATAAACTATCCTGAATGTGGCTGCCCTTTTCATGGCCGCTAGTCTGATCAACTCTGTGTTCCTCCAACGGTGCAGGCTCCAAAATCACCACAGAGCTAATCAATGTTCCAGGAGCACCTCACCTCTGCATTGACTGCACCGCCCTGCAGGAGATGTATAGCAGGACCCAGCCTCTCTGCCTCTGATCTCCAAACCGGGCTCGAGATCTGAAGATCCGCAATGTCTGGCTCTTTGCAGTCCCTGAGTGCCTCCTCCATTAGTTGCACCCCCCGGTGCGGTGTAGAAATAGTACTCCAAGTTCAGGGGGGCCACCACGTGACTCACATGCACTCTACCACAGGCTACACTCTCTTTTGTTTTATGTGGGCCGGGGCCCTTTACCAGAGCTCTAACGCGAAAGCCACGAGAATGCCGCACTCACCAGCTCGCAGCTACCACAGGTGAAATCCTCCGATCAGGGCCAGCTACTGCCTCACCCCGCTGGCTCTGCCGCATCACAGACTGCTCCCAGGCCCCACCTCATCTGCCAAGGGACTTGCCGGTCCGTGCGCAGCGCTCCGTGCGCACCTCGCAATGCAGGGCAACAGCAATTCAGATCAGCGGGGGGCAGGCATTTCCCTCCTAGTCGCCAGCCAGCCAGCAAAGCTCTCAAAGTATTGCGTCAGGGCACACCCGCTGAGATGGGCGCCCAGAGCGAATGCCACAAGCCCGGTCTGCTCCTCCAGTTGCTTGCGCTGCTCTAGCCGCTGTACCAGTTCCTCAAGCCACAGTAGTCTCCTCGGGTACGACCCCCCTGGGGCCGCACAATCACCTCAGACCTCCGTGGATGGATCTTACACCTTTAAAAAGCAGATAAAGCGCAGGCCGGTGAGGAGCTCATCGCTCACGCATCCGCCATTGTTAGTTGGCTAGCCACGCCCACGACTGAAGCTATTTCTTAAAGTACTGCAGACGTCTCCCCCAAACTGTAGTTTAGGCTCTGGCTCAAATAACTGAATCTGGCAGTTCCCTTGTGAGTGAAAACCAAGCATTTCTCGCACTTTGATAAGTGCTTTTAAAGGACATAACATAACATTTAACTGCGTAAATAGCAGGTAAAAGGTCATCCCATCAATCCCTCTAAAATGTTTTGCTCGCTGTGTTTTTACAACAAATAAAAAGGTGCTAAGAAAACATTTTCTTGATCATCGCTCGCAAATCTGATCTAAAGGGGATAGTCAACAAACCTGACTTTCATGAAGATTTTTAACAGATTAGTGGCTGAGAGATTTCTTGAACGATATTAATATAAAGGTTTATTTGGAACCAATGGTTCTCCGTCTAACAGATAGAATGATAGATGAATACCTATAATTACACTGCTTTGTGTTACTGTTAATTACTGTTTATCCACATTTCCACAGTGTGGATATTTCTTCTTCTGCATTTAAAGTATAATTCTTTAATATAATTCTGAATTTGATATTTCCTAACAAGCCAATTGTTTCACTAACACCACTCCACACAACGCAAATTCACTCTACATAGCTGAACTCCACACAACTTGGCTTCACTCTACCTAACCCACTACACTTCATGCAATGCCACTCCAAGCACTGACACTCAAAGCAACGTCACTCCGCTCCATGCAACGCCACTCTGCTCCACGCAAAGACACTCAACGCAACGCCACTCCACGCAACTGCAAGCCCATCCGACTCTACAAAACTGTACTCTACACCATACCACTCTACTCTACCCAATACCACTCCATGCAACATCACTCATTATAATTTCACTCAATACAAAGCCACGCCACCCTGCTCTACACAATGCCACGTCAAGCAACGTCACTCCATTCCGTGAAAAGTGGGACTGATTTTCGATTTGTGTAAAAGAACACGAAAGGATATCTGCATACTTGACTGGAAGATCCTTTCTTTAAAGATCTTGTAGGCTTTCTATTCTAACCAATTGAGAGTTAGTCCCACCTTTGAATAGTAGAAATTAAGGTTGCATTCATCTGTGCCTCTTCTGCAGTCTCAGGCATGCAAATGTCGCCTAGCTGTGATATATTGCCCTGCTGGTGGAGCTAATTTTCTCAAACCACCAAAAGAAATGCATAATGGTTACTCCACTTGTTTCTGTGTACTCTCAAATAGGAATGCAGACTATTTGCCTTCACCCATCACCTAAAAGAAGGCATAAGAGTACTCAGTGAGGAATTTCAGTGCATATAGCACTGGTGCGGACTCTGAGAAATTGTTTTATACCGAAAAAAAGTACATATAAACATAGCCATGTAGTATGGCATGTTGACCCTTTCCACGTCCTTCCATTGCAGAAGAATCATTGCAATATATGTCTGCCTTGAAGCATCAGCTTGCTTTGAAACTGTTTCTAGTGATAGCCAGCCATTGCCCCTTTGGCTTGAAAAACTTGTATTTTTTCACATGGGCCTTGATAGGTGTCACATCGTCTCTCAAAAGGGAAGCTCCAATTTGATCTGCAAGATCTGTCCCCCAAAATGCAGCCTAACTTTCTGTGAGCACCAGTAAGAGGCCAACAGGTTACTTTGGGTCTCGCCCCGGCCCCCCCACGGCGGCTCCAGCTTCAGGCCTCGATAATCCGCCCAGCGCCTCTAGATCTTATAGTGCTTCCGGGGGCACCCTCTAGTTTTAAAGATAGAGATCTTGAGGCCTATACAAAACTCCAGACCTTTTTTCCTAATCGAGACCTAGGGGGCAACCACAGCCTTCCAGGCTCTAGCTATATCTCTCTTCACTAGGGTAAAGCCTAGGAGCATAAGATGGCGCTTTTAGATGTTGCCCCCGATCCTTTCCATCACATAGAGGAGGACAAACTTCGGTGAATTAGGGAGCTCCCACCCCAGTACTTCAGAGAGACAGGCCAGAACCCCCCTCCAGAATCGTGCGAGCACTGTGCAGTGCCAAATAGTGTGTAGCAGGGTCCCCTCCTCGTGCTCGCAACAGAGACACACCGAGGTAGCCACCAAGCCCGCCCTCCAGAGCCTAACCCTGGTAAAATAGACCCTGTGGAGGTATTTAAATTAAATAAGCCACAGGCTCACCGCAATAGCCGCCTCCATCTGACCCCCAACTCCCTCCAAGGCCTCCCTCAGACGCTGCAATGAGGGGGAACAATGGGTAACCAGGGATTGATACATTTTAAAGATCTTATGGTCTAGGAGGTCCCCCATAAATACCTTAGCCTCTACAGGGCTAAACTCCGGTAATGGGTCCAGACCCTCCAAGCTGGGGGAGATAGCATGCCTAAATTTCAAATATTTGAATAATTGAGTCTTTGGCATCTGGAAAACCTTCTGGATATCTTGAAAGGATTTTAAAATCGTGCCCCGCATGACGTCCCCTAGAGTAGTAATCCCAATGTTGTCCCAATCAGGAAACCCAGAGAGGCCCAGCAATTGCGGAAAGCGGACGTTGTACCATAATTGGGTCTCCCAGGTTCATCTATTCCACCAGCCCATCCTCCCAATAACTGCCTCCAAAGCTGAAAAACAATCCGCGTGGCTGACGGTAGGAGACGCCTCAATGGAGTAGAATAAAGGAGAGTGTGTAGGGACTGGTCAACCATGCAGTGCCGCTCCACGGTGTGGGCTGGGTCCACTCTTTCTCCAAACCACCACTAATTTAAGACAAGTAGATGCGACGCAACATAATAAGACCAGATGTCAGAGGTTGCCAGCCCCCCACAAAACGTAGATAGGAAGCACGTCCGGACTGCCACCCTCACTGCTTCACCATCCCAAAGGAACTGTCCCAGGACAGAGTTCACCTGCCAGAACCACCGTTTGCAGTTGATACAATAGTTGCAGGAGCGATTCCATCTTAAAAATGGCTGACCGGCCATAGATGGAAAGGGACATGTGGGACCAGGTCTTAATATCCTCACGCACACACTCCCAAACAGGTGCAAGATTTTGCTCCCAGGCCGTGGTGGGAGAATCGGACAAATACACCCCCAAATATTTCATGCCCCCATACACCACCTGTACCGGAGATGCCCAAGCACTGAGCTTGCCCCGACCTCCCAATACCCACAGGGTAGACTTCCGTGGGTTCATATATAGACCAGATGTTTCCCCAAAGATCTGCATGGTATGCATCAACCTGGGGCCCGTGTATTCCAGGTTGGTAAGAAAAAACAATACATCGTCTGCAGAAAGGGCGATGCGATCGGAGAGTCTGTGCGCCCATTCAAAACCGGACACCTGAGTATCCATCCGCACCCAAGCAACCAGGGGTTCCATTGCTAGGGCAAAAATATATGGGGAAAGTAGGCACCCCTGCCTGGTGCCCCGCCCAATAGAAATAAATGTAAATGTGGGATACTTGTAAAGCGCACTGTTACTCTACCCGAGTGTCCTGGCGCTGTAGACCGCTGGGGAACCTGTCCTGGTTTTCCCTATGAGATGGTCCTTTTCTGGGTATCTCCAGGGTGAAACCAGGCATCCCCGGCGTCTGTGGGGGGCCGCTGTAGAGATGAGGCAAGCTTAATGCCCAGAGTTACCGTGTGTGTTCCCTGGTTAGAGTAGGCACTGAGGCGAGAATTATCGAGTCCGTTGACCCTGGTCCAAGAACCTGCCACGTCGGGAATTGAACCCTGGTCCCAGGCCGTTCTCTGCTTACAGGTCTGCCGCCTCTAACCAGTGAGCCACACCTCTCCACATCAAATGCAGAAGAAATAGAGCCGGCAAATCGCACCGATGCCGTAAAGTCAGTGTACTACAGGGTTGGGTAGGACAGGAAACGCGGTCCGAAGTTCAGCCGTCGCAGGAGCGCAAACAGATAGACCCAACTCAAGTAATCGAATGCCCTGTCCATATCTGCCAGCAGAAGCGCAGCCCATTCCCCCAGTTCCTGGACAGTCGTGACTGCCACATGTGCCCACCTAATATTATGGTGGGTTGCACGCTGGGGCATGAATCCAGCCTGGTCCGGATGTACAAGTAGGGCAATATGGAGGCGGAGGTGATTCGCTAATGCCTTCGCTAATATCTCAGCTTCCACGTTCATGAGGGAAATAGGGCGATACAAGGTGTGGTGTTCTGGCGGTCTACCGGGCTAATGGAAAACCACTATCTCCGCATGCCTCCAGTCACTGGGCAGACACCCCTGGTCCCTGTCCTCCTCCACCACCCTGCAATATTGGGGCCCCAGCTGCAGAAAATATTTCTTTAAAAATTCGCACGGAAAGCTATTAGGGCCTGGAGCCCTGCCCGAGTTTAGATTTCCCAGGGCCGCCCCCAGTTCTTCATCAGTAAGTGGGCCTTCCAGTTCTTCCCTAACTTCATCTGAAAGTGCCTTCGGCGGGAGATCATCCAAGAAACGATCAATGACTTCCGCTAGGAGACATTCCATGGGGTCATATAGCTGAGCATAATACTCTGCAAAACTAAGTGCAATAGACAACGCACCAGACAAAGGTAGCCCGTCCGACCCCAGATACACCCGGGAGGTCCTGGGGGTGAAGCGAACTCTGACACAATTGATGCAACATTTTGTCAGATTGTCGCCCCACTGGTAGATTCTACTACGAGTAGCCAGCCAAGCCGGGCGAACCTCATCTAAGAGGATATGAGAATATTCCTGCCGTGCTAGCAGTAACTGATTCAGGAGCCCCCCTCTCTTCCCCGCCGCGCTCCTCCAACTCGAGAATAGTAGCTTCCGCTCGAACCAGGGCCTCTCTACACAGTCGTCGGGCAGCAGCGCAAAATGAATGGTTCACCCCCCTCTGACAGTCCCTGGCCCCCTCTCCGCCAGGAACCACACGGGCCGCTACTGGGATGATACTGCGGATCCAAGATGGCCGGCGGGCAAGCCCCGCACTCCAGCTACCTCCACCACTCCACCTGCGACCCGATCAGGCCGCGGACAATAGCTGCGCCCACGCAGGGGACCGGGGCGCCTCCAATATATCGGGACAAGCCCTGCTCAAGATGTCTCCACCGAGGCCCACACGACCATCTGCGCAGGGCACGCTACCTCCTCAGTTGCTGCAGTGGCACCCAGGCAATGTGGCAGGAAACCTAGGTGACACCGCGGTTCAGGATGGGGCCACGTCGCAGGTAGGCCGCAGCTGCCGTTGATCACCGCACCTCCGCCCCCGAGTCGTCCGCGGCTCCCATACCGGCTCTGGGGGTAGTCCTCAGCAAGCGATAGTGGTGGGACAGCCCAGGCACCAAATAGAAGGCCGGGGAGATAGGATAAGTATAAGATTAATGTGAGGCTGGCCGGAGCGCGCTCAACTCATGTCCGCCATGCTGGCCCACCAAGCCACGCCCCCATGTCAGGTGATTTTAAACCGTCCCATCACTTCCTCTTTTTCACCCTTGTCTGCACTCAACCTGAGACACCCTCCCCAAGTTTTCCTAGGGATATTATCTTGCACAATACTCCTTTCTACTTGAATCAACCCTGGCACGCAATTCTGCAGAAAAGTACAAGAGAGAACTCTGCAGATTTTGTCCCATCGAAGTTGCTACCAACTACACACTTGGCCTCAATGGGGAGAGATGATAAACCAACAGTATTGTGGGGCAATGGCTGCTGTAAGTATCCGGAATTTTGTGGTTGGACCTTGAGAGTCTGACAGATACTGCTGTGAATCTGTAACCCAATCAAATGTGGGGACTGGAAAGAGGAAAAGGAAGAATGAAACAGATATGTCAATTAGCAATAGTCCCTTCTCCTACCCCTGGAATTTTGATAGAGCAACATCCCTGGAATAACTTGGATACAAGTGTTCTTTATAACTGAGAAAAAATATTATTTTCTTCACTCTCCCTTAATTAAAACCAGAGGCTTTGGCTCTGTTAAACGTTATTTTTTTTAAACCTGTCTACTGAATAGAATCTATAAAAGTCTGATTACGTAACATTTTGAAATAAATCTCAATTAGCTCTTAAATCAAACCAGAATCATAAATAACCCAAAAAAGCAGTCGCATCATGGTGACAGTATGATGGTGTATGCGAAAAGTCACCCATTCCCTGAGACAACTGTTACGGAAATAAGTATGATTTGTAATGCCATGATGACTACAGTAACAGGGATTCGCCAAACAGCACTTTATCGTAAAGAGACAGGCGAACGAAAACACGTTCTTTCCAGGCGTGTCTCCTCCCCCTTCCCACCTGTGTCCTAGAACGTGCTCGTATCAGATATTATCACATTCCATCGCTTTACAATGTCATTAACTCCTTGCTTTGCTTCGCTTTAAATAACAGAAATGTATATACGTTGCACATTAACGGTGGAGTTTCCTGTACAGTTCTGGTCGGGCGCGCCAGTGCCCAACTTCGCAGAGATCTGTTAATCTTACCTATCAGGTGTCCTACGTGCGTGCTGAAAGGATCCTTTGAAGTCTTCCCAAAAGCCATGGCTGCGTGAATCCAGATTTATGAAAGAAATAACAAATCCACCTAGAGACAAGATGTCAGCAACAGTGTCGTCCCGGTGACTTTATCTGCCCTGAACTTTACCCAGCGCTCAGTGCCTGGGTGTGCACTCACTGGGCGCCGAGGGAGGGGCCGGAATAAGAGGCGGGCAGAGGCTGGGGAGACCAGGAAACGGCAGCGGGTACAGCAGTGAACGGGCACCTGGCAAACAGAGGTCCTGTTGTGTAAATAATGATCACCTGCGAGAGGGAGGCGGCAGAGGTGTTCGCAGCGTGGAAAACAAACACCTGGCTGCCTACGATGGCCGAAGACTGGCAGCGATTTGGCTTTAGTGACTACCAGGAGGACGACGAACTACTTCGCGATCCCGCCCGCCGAGCACTAAAGCAAAGAGACGTCATACTGGAACGTTACAGGATGTGATAAACGTGCAGCAGGGGATTCCAATCACAAATCCGACTCCCGTCTTCTTGACTAGGGAGTGAAATGTAATTTCGCCAGAATCCCATTGTAAGTAGTATGACGCACCCTTTCCCTTTCACCCATGTCATGACATCACAAAGCGTGACGTTATCATAACCATTACCACCAATCACTTCGTAGGAAGTGACATCACGCTATCATTGGCTCCGAAGAAGGCACTGCTCTGTGTTTATTTATTAATTACACGAAGAGCACAACGTCCTGGTGCGTAGCCAAAGGAGTGCTGTATACTAACAACAAAGCCAAATATTCGAGAACGACACTGTGAACCCTGGCACAGCACAAGTCCTAACACAGTCTAAAGAAAAAGTAAGAAACAATAACATATAGAAAACCTTTGATGTTTTGGAATCAAGAGAAGTAATATTGAGGATGTGGATATAAAAATATCACATCATGTATACAATGAATACAATTTAAAAAATGCACCGAAGTGTAGAGCTGATAAGCAGCAATCCGGTGACCTGGCACATTATTTCTGTTGTGAACGAACCAGCTTGGAACCCTCTTACCGGTGGGTGTCATTTATGATTTTGGTCAAGTTTCTCCCTGACAAAATACTCCATTCCGCTGAAGGCAGGAATCCGACCCCTTTTAGCACGGGTGACTAGTGTTCCAGTGTCTAAGACATAATGTGATGTCTGTGCAAGAGCAAATACTTGTTGTTCACCAGCTTAACATTCACCACCTTGCAGGACGCTGTCTTCCCCTTTGTCCCGTCCATGTTATGTTCAATCCGCCACCCTTACTGCAGGCCGATAAATCAATGTTTATTCTGTATCTGTCTCGCACAATGGAGCAGGGAGGGATCTTCATCCCCACTGTACCAGACAGTCTATATATGTCGTCCTGCAGCCTAAAAATGCAACACCTACTCAAAGGAGATGGCCAAGGGCATAGTCAATGTTCTCAATTTTATCTGAACAAAGGGATGTGGTAGATACCCATTCCCAACTTTGTAGACACGCATAAACCATCACCTGGCTGCCGAAGGTTTGACTTGAGATGATAAACATTTTCTAGTAGCGTCACAGGATAGCTGTCATCATCATGGTGACAGCAGAGACACTGTTGGCGTTATGAGATGGCAAAAGGCTCCTGTTTTGGGTGGGTTCATAGCAAATTCTCAACTGCTGTAAGGAAAGGGGTTCGGGCAGATCAGGTCGATTTTCCCTTTTCTATGTTTGCCCGGCGTTAGCCGCTTCTCACCCAACTCACGGTTACCAAATAAAGAGGCAGGCGCTGGAGACTGGAAGGCAGGAAACAGGAGTTTATTTCCGACGGAGCAGAACACATCAGATCGGACAACGAGGTATCGTTTCGAGGTGCTCTACCCGCATCTCTGAGGTCTGGCCTCCTATACACAGTTTTATGGCTTTATTACATTTATGACATCCGTGGTATTGCTTTGAAGTTCACAAAGGCATCTTTGGAATCCCCGGTTCAGGCCCGCTCTCACACATATCTACAGTAGAGGTCCCCACCCAAATCACAGCATGATGGCTATCGCGCAGCTGGGCATTCCGCTGGGAACAGGAATGTGGGCGATCGGTCGGATCTAAGGGGGGGGCATTGATTAATCCCCGCTCCTTTGATGTGGGGCGAGGTCCTACTGTAGGGGCAATAAACTGCATCTGCGGAGCTAAGTGATGGCCTGGGGCCAGGCCGGACAATCGGGCAGGGAGGAAGAGGTTATCAAAAGGGCCTGTTCTATGAATGAGATGAAAGAGTGAGGGGGTTCAGCACGGGATGTGGCTCGGAGACGGGGTCGCGCTGGAGGTGCGTTTATGACCCAAGCAGGAGAGACCGGGGGTTGTCGGGGATGCTTGCGAGGCTGGGGAGTGAGGGGGAGAGAGAGAGAGACGCTGGTTATCGGGAGCGGGCAGGGAGGCCATGGCAATCAAAATGGTTGCTGCTTACGCGCACGCATGGATCTGAAAAGGACAAGATGGCGCTGATAATGTTTACGCCACAATCCAGATTTTAACAGTCCTCCCTTTTCAACATATCTAGCCAGCTTGTCAATTTATGTCTATCCCCATTAGATTACGTATTTCGATATCATACAAAGCGTTCATACGTTCAGTGTCGAAATTCGGAGTCTTAGGGCACATGCAGTTAGCGATGAGTCAGTCAGTCAGTCAAAAAGGCTTTATTTCGACATATAACAATATCTTAAAAAGCATACAATCAATAAAAAAATACTTTTCAGTACATTTAAAATAAACAGCAACTTTCTGCTATCAGAAAATGGATCTATAGGGTTTAAAAATAAGCATTTAGTTTAAAACAGACCATGGTAAAAAGTGTAATTAAACAATTTGCCTAAGTCTTTTTGACCGGATTCGCCATGCCCACCCAAGGTACTTCGAGGTGGCACATGCGTAAAAAGTACGAGTGTCCGAATAAAGAATTCTTAAGGCCACGTTGCAATGCCTAGTGCCCAGAGTACGACACATGGGTTTGAGCCATTTTGACCGTGGAACTATATATGCAGGACACTCGAATAAAAAGTGGGGGACAGATTCTCTGCGCTGTGGGCAAAAGGGACACCACGGAGCAGTCTGGTATGGGATTTTCCAGTGGCAAGTAAATTCCATTACGGGGAGAAGACCAATTCTGAATTTAAAGTACAGGGACCTTTCCCAAGAGGCTGAGATGGTGTCCAGATACAGTTCTCTATAGGGGGTATCTTTGGACTCCATGAAGTTTCTAGTCGATTTGCATATCGAGGTGGAGGAATTCCTTCTGTTTGTCACCCAATTCCAATAAAGTTGTTTTATTGTGGATTTGGGGGGGGCTGACTGTTGGTGCCAAGCTTCTTCCAGCCCCAGATTGGTAAGTAAGGCTTTGATATCCGTTAGCCACTTTATTTTCGCCCACCCTGCCGAACTTAGTAACTCCCGTAGACCATCCGCATAACTTGAGAGTTCAGGAACTCTCCAGATGCGAGCCCACAGAAGCAAAGGGCGTAACTTCGCTAGATCTTCTATAGCCCGACAGCCCATGTCCAATTGCAGAGGCAAGATGGGGACAGACGGGCCAAGGGACATCAAGCTTCTCAAGAAGGAATTCTCAGCTCGAGTAAGGTCTTTCAAGTTCGACATTCCCCATAATTCCGCCCCATACAAGGCAGCACTTACTCCTCTGGCCGCGTAGATGTCCAATACTGCAGCTATAGGTTTAGTTGAGGCTGCTCTCTGCTCTTTAAGCAGGGTCCCGGTTATTCTTTTTAGGTTTAGCAACATTTTGAGCAGATGCTGGTCCCATTTCATGGAATCCACCAACCTGATGCCCAGATAATCGAAGGTTTTAGTCCTGTCCAATGCCACGGAGCCCAATGTTGGCGGAGGGCCCAGTTTTTGCGGAGGGTTCAAAATAAGGTACTTTGTTTTATCTGTATTTATACAGAGTCCTCTTTGTTTACAAAAATCGTCAAAGCCTGAGAGAAGCTGTTGTAGGCCCATTGGCGATTTTGAAAGGAGCAAAGTATCGTCCGCAAAAAGCAGGGTGGGGATGGAGCGACCTGCCAGACGAGGGGCATCTGCTGGAATCCTTGACAAGTGGTCCACCACCCCATTAACATAGAGCGAAAAGAGTGTTGGGGCAAGAACGCACCCTTGCCGCACTCCTCTATTCACATCTATTCTTCGGGTTTTTTGGCCATTGGGACCCCAGCGAATTTGGGCGTAGTTGGTTTCATGGAACTTCATGACCAGGTGGAGCAGGTAAGGTGGCAGGCCAAGATCGTTAAGAACCTTCCAGAGTTTATTTCTCGGGACCAAATCGAAGGCCGTCCGGAGGTCGATGAAGGCCAGATATAATGTACCCTTCCCAATTGTGACGACCTTCCAGTGGATCATAAGAAGCCTTAGCGATTGTTCAATTGTTCCAGTGCCAGCACGGAACCCTGCCTGAAAATCCGAAAGGATCCTGTTCTCATCTGCCCATTGCTGTATTCTTGTTAAAAGAACCTTGCCTGCAACTTTTTGTGAGCAGTCGATCAGGCTGATTGGCCTGTAGTTCCCTGGGTCATCTCTCGAGCCTTTTTTGTGAAGGGGAACCACTTCAGCGGCCATCCAAGAGGCAGGCAAAGGTGCGCCTTCCAAAGCAGCATTCAAAACCGAAGAGATCAGTGTGCTCCAATCATCTATGTCAGCTCGGAGCAAGTCACCCGGAAGACCATCGGGGCCAGCCGCCTTGCGTGGAACCAAAGATTTTATTGCACTTTTCGCTTCTATCTTAGTAAACAGACATTCCTCGAATCTTTCCATCACTCTTAGGGGCTGTGGGAAAACAAAATCCAACGCTTCAACTGCGGATGCCGTATACAATTTCGAAAAATGTGTAAACCATAAGTCCTCGCTTATATTACAGGTGATAACTGTATCAAGGGGTCTGTTCTTCTTGTGAACTAAGTCCCAGAAAGCTTTTGCGTTTTTTCCGCCGCTGGCAGCTCGGAGATCCTGCCAAAACTTGTCTTCCCAGTCTCTCTTTGCTGTTTTGAGCTCCAATTTATAGCCCTTCCGTTCAGTGGATATTAGGGTGGCATTACCACTTTTCACCGCCAGTATCAGGGCTCTCTTCTTGGCACGACACTCCTTCGTGTACCATCCTGACTTGCCTTGTTGGTTGTTACGATTAGGGTTCCCATTTTTTACTTTGGCCTTGAAAAGGTCCCCAATTGAGAGTGAGACCTCACAGAACAATGCTGTAATCTGATTAGGGCAAATAGGCTGACTTTTTAAAATGGCACAGGCTGTGGAAGTAACAGTTCTGATACATGCCATTTTCTCCTCATCTATTGCCACTTTGTCCCATTTCAAGCGTCTTAAGCAGTTTGTTGGGACCACTCCTCCCAGTGGCCCTGTTGCGAGAGCGTCATGGTTTCCATTTCCAGGGAAGTTCTCTTTCCACCAGGTTGATAGTGTCAAAGAAAGGGCGTTATGGTCACTGTCCAGGGAGGGTAGGACTACCATATCCTTCATGTGAGCCCACAAAGAAAAGTTTAGAAGGATATAATCGATCCGGGAAGAATGGCCGACCCTATTATATGTATGAGCCCCCACTAGGTCTGATGGTGTCCTCCCATTGGCTGCCCTTAGACCATGCTCTAAAGTGAGGGAATTTAGTTGGATGATTCTGGGTGTCCAACTATTTATGATGGGCAAGTCAAGTGACGGGACACCTCTCCTAGAATCTTCATCATTTAGATCCAGGGATTCATCGGGTAACAAAGGCTCAAATGTGCAATTGAGGTCCCCCATGACCAAAATTAGGGAATCACTACAGCACTCACCCAGGGCTACCTCCAGGTCCAAGAGCGTTGGTGACAAAGCTCTCCCGGTGGCCCCTCGTGTATAGATATTAAAAATCTCCAGTTTTTCTGCTCTCCTTGGGCAAGTTACAGTGAGATGCATCAAATCTGGAGTTTTTTGGGGGTGATGGTGTACCCTCCATCCCAAAGTAATGTTTATCCAAACCAAGAGACCTCCGAAAGGGCGACCTCTTCCCGAGACTGGAATTTCTGCCGGGACAAAAAAGGTGGCATTACCTACTCGGTGCCTTGGTTCTACGCACCATGTCTCTTGAAATGCGCAAACTGAGTGGGGTTCAACAAGCGCCACCCAGTCTGGAACATCTAGCTTGCTGCTTAAGCCTGCCACATTCCAACTAATGATTTTCAAAGGGGCAGGATGCTGGGGCTCATTATAACCGCTATTCCCACCCTGAGGACCCGAAGTTTGAGGACTATCCCCTAGTTCAAGTTTATCTGTCCCATCACCTGAAGGAAAGGGTAGGATTGGGATAGGCGAGGGATCGGGCACAACAATGTTGGTCAGCGGTACCTCCCCTACCAGAGAAGTTGTGTCAGCCCTTTGGGGGGAGACATTTGTTACCTCTAAGGTGTTAAGTCACCAGCCCCAACCCTGTGGAGTGGTTGGTTGGGAGGGGGTCCATGCCCTTGCTCTAGGATCCAAGGTCGGGTAATGAGAGAACCATACACCTCTACCCCCATCTTGGAAGAACTTATTGTTATTATTATTGAGCCCCATTAAGGGGGGAGGGTGATAAAAATACCCCAAATCCCTAGTTTGTATGTCGCAAAAGTTGTGCTGCGACTGTTGGTTACAAATCATGCCAGCAGCTCTGGGATCATTGAAATTAATCAACACACAGTCCCCGGTAATAGCCTTGCGTCTGTTACCGATCCAACCCACCCTTCGGACGAAGGCTATTCTACCATCAATGTGCCCTGGGAGGGGTCTATTAGCTTTTAGCCAGGAGAGCGTCTTGTGTTTGAGTTCAGAGTAGGACTCACAAGAGCCCTCGTCAAGCTCAGGTACCCCTGTTAGAATAACCACATAGGGCTTGCAGCCAGGCGGAAGGCTAGCATTTGGCGTACGCCGTTTTATCCTGTCTTTGGCTGGGGATTTTCTTGTAGTTTTTGCTGGGGATTTGGGCGCTACATGCGAAGCAGAAGTAGAAGGGGATGTGATTATAATTGCAGCGCCCTTGCTTACGGTCACTATATCTCCAGTTGCCTTAGTTTGGGAAGTAATAGGCTTATGATTTGCAGTAAATTTGACCTTGGGTGCCTTTGGTACATGGGTGCTGGATTTGTTCATTGGACATGCCAAACTAGGCTCAGGGGTAGGGGTCGGTGGGGGGGGTATGGTTCCAGTAATAGGTTTGGGAGCCTTAGCCGAGGCAGGCGTTTTTGAACTAGGTGAGGGATCAGGGAGGGCTGTCGGTTTAGACGGAACTGTTGGAGCGGCACCGCTCCTTAGCCCACCGTTTTCTTCAGCCTGAGTTTTAGCGTGAAATTTAACTAACGATTTCACTGCATAAAAATTGTCCAGCATTGACTGCTCAAGTGAGGCTAGTTTGCGTGTGAGGCCATCGATCTTATCTACGAGTGGCATCACCACAGACTTAATGATGCTCTCAACTTGGAGGCAAATGCTAGCATCTATAGGGGCCAGTTGCCCAGGAGTGCCCTCGACAGCAGCGTCTTCAATATGGGGCGCTTGGGGTTTTGAGCGAAGAACCTGATTCGGGGTAATACCCCCTTTTGGTGTGATGTTCCTACTAACCTTACTATGAGGTTTTAGAGAGCCTCCCCTACGGGGACTAATGGGACGCTTTCTCTTCTTTCGAGGGACGATGCCTAGGGTTAGATTCCCTGCAGGTACAGTTTCGGGGACTACCACTCTAGAAGTGTTAGTATCAGAATGGCCTGCAGTGGATGGGGAATTCACAGCTGTATTAACAAACACATGGGGGCTCAAATCATCAGGGGTATTGGGAGTGCAATCTGGAATCTGCCTCTCTGGTGATGGAACACTAAAAAGAGAGGAAGTGGAGTGTGTCGGGTCGAGCACAATACTTGGAGCTGTGGTGGTTACCCTTTCTAGGCTAGCCCTAATCCGACTCACTCTCTCATCAATGGTGGGGGAATCAACTATTACTAAGGGGGTTGATGGAATATGACCAGGGCTATCAGCTAGGGCAATGGCACCCAAAGAAGAGCGCTTATTAGACGTGCTTAAAGAGTCCCGAGACAACCTTCGCTCAGCCAAGATTATCTCCTTCTCAACTATGGAAACAGCACGGGTTATGAACTGGTCCATAGTACCTATAACAACGTCTCCAGCAGATTTCTTTGTCTTACAAGACCGGGTTCCTGAAGCCATAGTCCTGGTGGCTGGAAGTCCGCTTTGTGAGGCCAAGGGATGTGGCCCAGCCCGGCCTCCTCTGGCCCCGGACGGCCACAGACGGTCCCGCCCTTGTCCCGGGCTTCTCCCGGCGCGCTCCCGCTCGCTCCCGCGTAGCGGTAGAGCAAGCGTCTGTAAATAGATGGTGTGATTGGTGAAGGGGCGGGGCTTGCAGGGAGAGCGGCCCAGGTGATTGCAGGCGGGCTATCAGGGACTCCTGGGATATGGAGTCCCTGACCACGCTGCTCGCAGCCCTGCAAGGCTTACCGGCACCCTTGGCGTCTGCACGCACTCCCGAAGTTCCTCTGCTCCCAGACACGAAGCGGGACCCGCGGAGCGGGTCCGGCGAGGGGTAGCCTGGGTCCACAAGAAGGAAGCTGTTCCACCAGCAAACGGGCAGCAGGTACGCACAAAGAAAGTTAGCGATGAGTGAGCACAAAGGTGGCAAGCATTGAATACCTAGGCAACACCCACACAGTACCACGACCGGCATCAATATAAATGTAAACAACCTCCATCCCCAGTCCTTCAAAGTACCCCAAAACCAGTTCCCAAGCGACCATCCTTCTTGCTCCTGGTGAACCTCTGAGGAAAGTCTGTGGAGGTACTCGATAGCTTTGTAGACTGAGGGCGAGTTATCTGGCACGTATGTGCAACAGCTGGATCCGATGATGCGGCATGCTCCTCCACGGTCAGCTAGAACCACATCTAGAACAAGGTGGTTCTGAAGAGCCACCAGGCGGACTGCCTGAAGCTCGGCCGTATTGTTAGTGAGGATGCCAGCCGTGATGTTCATGGTCGTTTCTACTGCCTGGGTCAGGTGTCGGATGGCGCGGCTGTTTGCCATTGGGCCCCACAGAGGAACAAGTCCCTTCACTGCATCCAGGAACTGTGCTCCGGTGGAGTCGGCTTGTTCAATGTCTCTTGCGCGCTTCTGCCGGTGATGGTTTGCTGGGGCCACGTACGTCGGAGGGAGAACGAAGGCGATGTAGCAAGTACCCCCCCAACTTTTTGGAAGCCAAGTGTAAGCTTTGGTGCCACAAACAAAGTACATATTCGGAGAAGCAACAAAGGAGGGGGGATCAATTGAGTCCAATGTTCTGGTGATGTGGCAGGAACTGCGACCCACCAGCTGCGTTCCCAGGCCTTCGAGGCACACGAGGCCCGTGACATTGATGACAGACAGAGCCACAGTCAGAGTGGCAGCAGTTCGTTTCCGTAGGTAGGAGAAGGTGGGTCTGGCTGGATTATGGAACACCTGCATTTCAACTCGTTCCTTGGCAGGGATGTTCATATGAAAAGAGGAACCAGAGGTCAAAGGACAAAAGGGAGCAGATGTCCTCCCGGTTTTCTTCAGCCAGAACCCATGGTAGAAGTGTGACACTGTTTGACCAGAAGAGGCGTTGTCCTTGTAGCTTTCTTGCAAGAGGATCAACCAGGCAAGGCAGGAGCCATGAACTGAGAAAGGGGAGGGGATGAAAGGGATGGAGTGTCCGGTGGCATGCGGGAGTAACCCGCAGATCCAGCAGTTTGTGGCGTTGGCGGCAAGGTTGTGTTGGTGCAACAGTTGCACGAAGGAGTTGTTCCAGAACTCCTTACGCCTTTCTCGGAGCTGAGGCGAAAGGGAGATCAGGTGATGCTCTTTCATAGTGGTTGGCTGTGCAGTGGTCAGCAATATCTGATGAGCGGGTGCACTCTCTTCCACGATCCAGAAGAAAGTCATGAGGAGGAGGCAAAAGAGGAGGAAAATGAAAAGGGCAATTGTCTTTGATTTGTGCATACTGTCAGTCTTTGGGTTCCTATAGTGGGTATTTCCGGTTGCTCCCATCACTTTCTTATCTGGCGCTTCCATCATCTTCTTATCTGGCGCTTCCATCATCTTCGAGGTGCTCGGTAGTGGGCAGAACCGCAGACTTCGTTCAGCTTCTCCCCGGGTAACCCTTGGTTATGTTTTAGGTTACCGTTCAGAGATTCAACTTAGTCTGTGGTCTACTTAGCCGAAGCTCCCTCCTTTCGACGTAGGAAATACCCTTCCCTGGATGACACAGTGGGATCTGAGAATTTTGAAAGTTCGAGTGCCTCGGTATCAGGATAACAGTTCAGTGATGGCCGGTCTTTGTTCAGGAGCTCTTCTTGGGTGCTGACGTTTTCTGTCGTGGCTAGGGTCGAGGAGACCTTCTTACAGTGGTGTGCGTGCAGCCAGTGTCGTTTCCCCTCCACTCGAAGAGCCGTCCGGGTGGTGATCAGTACTTGCCAGGGGCCCGTCCACCGGGGTTCCAGACTCTTTGCCCGTTGGAAATTTCGGATCAGCACATAATCCCCCGGTTGGATATCGTGACCCGGACCCCTGGAAACATCGGGGATGGCCTGCTGCACCTGCTGATGAATGACAGACAATGTTTTAGTCAATTTGCACAAGTAATCAGACAGTAGGACATCCGGGACGTCGTGAATGGAGGTCGGTTTAGGGGCAGTCCAGAGGTTCATCGGTCGCCCAAATACAACCTCGTAGGGGGTCAAATGGTGCTTAGTGGGAGTGGAGCGCATCGATAATAATGCCAGTGGGAGGGCATCTGGCCATTTAAGTCCTGTGGTGGCCACTATCTTCGACAGTTTTAGTTTGAGTGTGGCGTTGTGTCGCTCAACTAAGCCAGCAGATTGGGGGTGAAAGACTGCATGAAACCTTTGTTTTACACCCAACCCTTTCAACATTAGTTGGATAACTTCAGCTATGAAGTGGGGGCCGTTGTCGCTCCATAGAATTTGACAAAGGCCGTAGCGAGGGAAAAACTCTTTCAGCAGTACTTTGGCAGTGGTCATGGCAGTGTTATCACGGGTTGGATAGGCTTCTACCCATTTGCTGAAGGCACACACAATGACTAATACATACTTCAGGCTTTGGCATCTTTCTACTTGGATGTAGTCCATCTGGAGGACCTCAAAGGGATGGTCGGGGACCCCAAACCCTCCCCGGGGTACCACAGTTCCTTTCCCAGGGTTGTGCTGCAGGCAGATAAGGCATTGCTGGACCAGGCGTCTGGCCAGACCCTGGAGATGAGTTCGATCATGGGGGCAGATCCTATGTGTGCGGGGGAGTGTGCCATAGTCAGTATGGGGATCAGGTACAAGTCAGGCAGCAACCATTTGTTTGTGTCCTTTGTCCACCAGCAGCCTTCATCGTCTTTCAATCCCACCCGTGCCCATTCAGTTAATTCGGGTGGTGAGCTGGCCATCTGGATGTTCTTAATCGTTTCCCTAGCGTCAGTCCATTTTTCTGCTTGTGACCTGGTCACATACATGCGGGTCGTCGTCCTATTCTCAGCTGTGGTTCGGGCAGTGATATCGGCTAGTGCGTTTCCCTGTCCTATGATGTCCGTCACCTTTCTGTGTGCTTGGCATTTGATTACGGCTAATCGTTTGGGGAGGAGAACTGCTTCAATCAGGGCGGAGACTAGATCTCCGTGGAGGATGGGCGTGCCGTGGGACGTCAGGAATCCCCTTTCTCTCCACAAGAGTCCAAAATGGTGGACCACTCCGAAGGCGTACTGACTGTCCGTGTAAATGTTTGCCGTGGTCCCTGTCGCTATAATGCATGCTCGTGTGAGGGCAATCAGTTCTGCCGCCTGTGCGGATCGTTGTGTGATGCGGGCTGTCTCAATTACTGTTCGGGCTGTCGTTACTGCATAGGCAGCTGAGGTGGTGCCGTCGGAGAGTTTGATGCAAGAGCCGTCTACCCATAGCTCTCCGTCAGGGTCTGTGAAAGCGGTGTCTCGGAGGTCAACTCTACTCCTAGTCTGTTCGTCTGTGAGGGTCACACAGTCATGTATAGGGGGGACATTTGGGTTGTTTTCGGGAAGAGCAACAAGGTGGCTGGGTTCAGTGTGGTGCATCTTTTCAGCGTGATGTGAGGTGCAAGCAGAGTCAGTTCGTATCCAGTCAGTCGGGCGCTAGTCAGGTGTTGCGTCTTAGTCTGGTTCAGGAGGGTGTCAACAGCATGGGGCACTAATACCGTGAGGGAATTTGATAGTACGATCCCCTCACTTTGTCGGATAGAGACAGCAGCGGCAGCTACGGCTCGAAGGCAGGCAGGCAAGGCTCTCGCTACGGGGTCAAGGGTGGCAGAGAAATAGGCACATGGTCGTTGTTTGGGGCCAATAGTTTGAGTCAGGACAGACAAAGCGCACCCCTCCCTTTCGTGAGTGTAGAGAGAGAAAGGCTTGGTGTAATCGGGGGTTCCTAGGACTGGTGCAGAACAAAGGGCGTCTCGAAGTTCTTTGAAGGAAGATTGGCATTCGGGGGTCCAAGGGAATGGGAAGGGGACATCTTTGGCTAGTAGGGAAAGTAGTGGCTTTACAATGAGGCTGAAATTTGGCAACCACTGCCGGCAGAAGGAGGTGAGACCTACCAGGGAGCGGACTTGTTTCTGTGTCTTTGGGACAGGGGTTTCTAGAATGGCCTGAATTCGGTCGGGTGTGAGTTTTCTCCCATCTTTGGACAAGAGGTGGCCTAGGTAGGTGACCTGGGGTTGGCAGAATTGCAACTTCTTCTTGGAGACCTTGTGGCCATTTTCCGCAAGAAAGTGCAAGAGTTGGATGGTGGCTGTGACTGTAAGTGGAGTGGTGTCGGCCGCCAAAAGGATGTCATCGACGTACTGTATCAACACCACTCCCTCCGGTAGTTGAACGGCGTCCAGCTGCATCTTGAGGGCCTGGCTATAGATGCTGGGACTTTCTGTGTAGCCTTGGGGAGCTCTACAAAATCTATATGAGCGAGATTTTAACGTGAAGCCGAAAAGGTAGCGGCTGTCTGGGTGGATGGGGATGGAGAAGAAAGCGTTCTTGAGGTCTATTACAGTGAAGGTGGTGGCTGTGGAAGGAATCAGGGTCAGAATGGTGGCGATATCTGAGGCTACGGGGTACTGGGGCACAACTACCTTGTTGACCTCTCGAAGGTCGATGATGAAGCAGTACGCTTTCTCATCTCCCTCGCCTTGCTTCTTCACAATGGGTAGGATAGGGCTGTTGCAAATATTGCTGACTACCTCTTCTACCACTCCTGCGTCTACCAGGGACTGGATTATCATTATCAATGCCTTCTGACCCTCGGGCGATATCCGATACTGTGGGAGTTTTGGGAGTATCGCATCTTGGCGAACAGTTATGCGCACGGGGTCGATCATCATTCGTCCTACGTCAGCGTCAGTTTTAGCCAACAGATACAGAGGTAGAGAATCAAGTAAGGATGTGTCAGCGTCAGAGATGGAGAACATGTGTCGTGCGGGATGAGGTCTGAGCAGAGTCAGGTTATCGTACAGAATGACTCGAACTCCGTCCTGTGAACACCTGATAGTAGCTCCGAAATGCTTCAGTAAGTCAAGTCCCATAATGGCATCGGGGGTGTTGGAGGAAAGTAGAAACGTCGTGTCAGTGGGGTTACTGTCCAAGTCGAAGGAAACCGGTGCGGATAAGGGGTTAGTGGAGGGCGTTCCATCAAAGCCTATTGATGTTATGTGTGAGCCAGACAAGGGTGCCCTTGGAATCAGTCGTTTAGATAACGCACTACGTGTTGCGCCAGTGTCTACCAGGAATGGAGACTTCGTACCTAGGACCTTAGCGGTGACATAAGGACCTTGCTGGTCAACATAGAGCTCGACTGGATCCCTTCCTTGCCCTTGGCAGTCCTATGCAAAGTCGCGGGCATTGTCGCAGTCAGACTGTTGGCACTGATTCTGCCGGGGACGGTCAAACGTGTTCGGTCTGCCAGGTCTGTCATTGTTGGTGTCGTGGGTGTGCCCTCGTCCCTGCCCTCTAGTCTTGGGGCCATTCGTCATGTCCCTCGTCTCTTTATTTTTAATCATTTCCAGAAGAACCGGACATTGAGACTTCCAGTGGCCAAATCCTTTGCAAAACGCACATTGGTTCTCATCGAGGTCTGTTCGTGGAGCGCCGGGTGTGGGTGTGCGGTCTCTAGGGGGTGGATTTCTAGGGGCATTCGACTGGCGTCACTCCTTGCAATTGAGCAATCAACACTCGTTCTTTCAAGTCCTTTTTCTTTTTCTCAGTCGCCCTATCGTTCTCGTTCTTTTGGTGTTCGTAGTACTGAGCCATCTGAAGGATGGCTGCAGGTTTGGAGGCTCCCCAACTACTCTCGCTTGTCTGTAACTTTTGGGAGACCTCTTGCGATAGACCCTTTACGTAGTTTTGCACGAATAGGTGTTGTCCGGTTGCAGTGGTCATGTCTTGGCCACTGTAGTCGGAGAACACCGTCTCAAATCGGGAGAAGTATTCTGATACGTCTTCCTGGGGTTTCTGACGGCAAGCCGTGACTATCGACCAGTCTACCTTCTTCTCTGGGATCAATGTCTTTAGTTTCTGAACTATTTTGTCCGGGAGTTCCAGTATGTCTTTTACAGGTTTCTTTCCGGGCTCTCGCTGTCTATCTAGTTCACTGAGTTGATTCCAGGTATGTCCGAACAGATCTGTGTGGTCGGTTTTCCGGATTTGCTTCCACACGTCAGCCGGCAGACACAACCCGAAAAACAAGTCAATGTCCGCTAGTGTCATTATTGTTGAACCCAAGGCTGTGCCTAGTTCGGTATAAAATGCTGTCGGGTTCTTCCTTAAATCGGGCAGGGTTTGCCTAAAAGTTAAAATATCTTGCCGATCCCATGGCTGATAAACCCAGTTGTACACAACCCTCCCCTTCGCATCTGCGTGGTTGATATCATCGTTTGTTCCCTGACCCCGCGGGGGAACCCAGTAGGGGGGAGCTTCTCTGATAGGCATCATAGTGTTGGCTACTTCTGATGAGGACCCAGTCGTTTCAGGGATTGTAATCTTAACTTCTGGTTTCAGTTCCGTGAGGTGGCAGAAGACCTCAAGCGTTTGCATGAAGAGGTCCGTCACGTCGTGCTCAGCCTCGTCTCCAACATTGACTTTTCTATATAAAGCTGTCAGTTTAGCAGGACCCTGATTCTGATACCTATCCTCATATGCGTTCAGGGTGTGGTAGCTAAACCGTAAAATGAAATGCCGTCTGTGGCTACCGGCATGTGAATTGTGCATATCTATCGCGTATTCTTCGCTCTCCTTCCGTTCTACCAGTGTCTTTACTATCTTGTCAATTCCATCCCGCTCATCTTTGCTCAATCTATTCAGTCTGGCTGGTGGCTGTTTGCTAGTCTCGAGTTCATCTGATGTCGTTACTAATGCGGCCGGTGCGGAGGCCGTGAGGGCTGGGGTACTAGCTCCAAGGTCATTCTCATTTGCACTCGGAGCTGGCAGGTGCTGTACTAGAGGTTGGGAGGGGGCTTAGGGGGGGGCATGTAGATGATCGGAGGACCTAGCAGTAACTCATCGTTCGCCCGTTGTTTGGAGGGCAGCTCAGGGTAGAGCGTAGAGGGGGTCCTAACAGGGCATTGGCCTGTCGACTCAGATTCCTGCTTTTGTCTGACCTCCTCTCTTTTTTTTATTTCTTCCTCTAGTTTCTTAGCGGTCAGGTGAGCTGCCTTTCGTAACTCTTTTCCTATTCTTGCTTCTTCTCTCTTCTTTCGTTGCTCTACTTCTTTGCGCCACATGCCGAAACTATCAAGCATAGTGGGAGTTGTTTTATTGTTACAAAGGGCTGTTTCCAGCACGCTTATTTTTGCGTCATCGAAGGATCCTATCAGTGGCCACTGACTTTCCTGATCCTTTTTAGTATATTTATGCCATAACTTACTATAAGCTACGGCGACTAGTCCATACTTTAAAAACATATCCTTATTAGGGGTGCCCTCCAGAGGAGCCGGATGATCCACCTCTAATAAGCGGTCCGGGTTGAACCAACTACTGAACAATGGGGAGAAGATAGGCATGACGGGTTACAATGGGGACAAAAGTCTGCACTACCTATCCTTTCACTGCTTACAAAGACTAGACAGAATATCTCTATTCCACGTTATTTGTAAGCAGAGAATACCTCCAAAGAACCGATATCGAACAATCGATGTCCGTTCAATCAAACAATCAGTGGCGAGAAAGAAATAGGCACGACGGGTTACAACGGGGGCAAAAGCCTGCGTTACCTATTCTTCTCTATCTGCAAAGGGGGACAGAATACTTTTATCCTTCCCCGTTTGTAGACAGAGAATTCTCGAGAGAGCAATCCTCGAACAAACAATGTTCGGGCAAACAATCAATCAGTGGAGGAGAGAGATAGGCACGACGGATTACAACGGGGGCAAAAGCCTGCGTTACCTACCCTTCACTGCCTGCAAAGGAAGAGAGAATACATTCTATTCCTCTCCGTTTGCAGACAGAGAATCTCCGAGAGAACCAACAATTCGGAGAGTAATACTAGTATTTTCCAATCAATCAATCAAATATTTCACAGTTTGTCGTGTTACACGACCTTACCCGGACCGCATGGACAGTTTCCTGTCTTCCGATTCCAGCGCCCGATCGTCCTCTATCTTCTGTCGCGGCACTCCTGATGGTTCCCAGTCAGGACCGTAGATCACTCGAGAGAGAGGTCTGCTCGGAACCAGTGAAGTTCGGATGATTGGCTGCCAGACGAGGGTCTATCGGGCAGGAGCTCTTCCCGATCGTTGCAGTCGTTCACTCTGTCGTTGGGACCTCTCCCACTGGATCCACGTGTTGCTGATGGGCCCCACGTTTGGAACGCCAATTGTAAGAAAAGGGGTTCGGGCAGATCAGGTCGATTTTCCCTTTTCTATGTTTGCCCGGCGTTAGCCGCTTCTCACCCAACTCACGGTTACCAAATAAAGAGGCAGGCGCTGGAGACTGGAAGGCAGGAAACAGGAGTTTATTTCCGACGGAGCAGAACACATCAGATCGGACAACGAGGTATCGTTTCGAGGCGCTCTACCTGCATCTCTGAGGTCTGGCCTCTTATACACAGTTTTATGGCTTTATTACATTTATGACATCCGTGGTATTGCTTTGAAGTTCACAAAGGCATCTTTGGAACCCCCGGTTCAGGCCCGCTCTCACACATATCTACAGTAGAGGTCCCCACCCAAATCACAGCATGATGGCTATCGCGCAGCTGGGCATTCCGCTGGGAACAGGAATGTGGGCGATCGGTCGGATCTAGGGGGGGGGGGGCATTGATTAATCCCCGCTCCTTTGATGTGGGGCGAGGTCCTACTGTAGGGGCAATAAACTGCATCTGCGGAGCTAAGTGATGGCCTGGGGCCAGGCCGGACAATCGGGCAGGGAGGAAGAGGTTATCAAAAGGGCCTGTTCTATGAATGAGTGAGGGGATTCAGCACGGGATGTGGCTCGGAGGCGGGGTCGCGCTGGAGGTGCGTTTATGACCCAAGCAGGAGAGACCGGGGGTTGTCGGGGATGCTTGCGAGGCTGGGGAGTGAGGGGGAGAGAGAGAGAGACGCTGGTTATCGGGAGCGGGCAGGGAGGCCATGGCAATCAAAATGGTTGCTGCTTACGCGCACGCATGGATCTGAAAAGGACAAGATGGCGCCGATAATGTTTATGCCACAATCCAGATTTTAACACTGCTGCATGATCTCTAGGTGGGTAGCTAGCATTACAGATACTGGAACTAATTCTACATATATTTTTATCCTGCGATCCAAGAAGATAGTCCACTTTATGTCATTTTAAATCTTGGTGTACCTGTGTGGACGAAAGAAAAGGCCAACAAAAGGAACTGTGGCTGCCAGATTAAGGGCAGGGTGTTGGAGCTGATCACTGCAATTGGGAGAGTGCTTTGAGTGTGGAAGGGTATATTAGCCCTGAGGGAAAAGGGAGCAAAATCTATAAATTGGAGGCCATTCCAACAGGCGGCAACAAATGTAGCGTTCAGTCCTCACATGGGGATTGCGCAATGAAGCATTTTCAAATTAGCTTAGCAGGAAGCAGTGGCAAAGTGCAGGAAGGCCCACAGCCCTTGAGATCATGGAGACAAAGGGGGGCTATTTTCACTGAAGTAAAAGTACAGCAGGTTCCTCCACAGACAGACAGCACCTTGCATCACTTGCTTCTGAGCTCTTCCCTCAAACTTGCGTTGAGGCTTTGCACAGGTGTGTTTTTCTCATGGGTGATAGTAGTGAGAGACAAAATGGGTGATCTTCTTTGTGATTAGTCCTCAGTCGGACTGGCTTAGTTGCAAGCAGAATCTTTGTAATTTGGACTTTTAAGTGCGCTTTTCTCACCCTCTTGAGGCGGAAGCCGGGAGGTCTCTCTATTCCTTTCATCTCTGCAGAATTTTAAAATCATTTGTGTTAGTTGACTTCTCCTTGATTTAATAAGCTTTTTTAACCTGGACACACTGCTGAGACCTCGCAGAGATCTCCCCCCACCCCTCGCTTCCTGGCCACTCTCAGCCGAGTACCGACGCTGAGAGCCGGTCTCGGGAGGCGATCCAAAAAAACAGCGGCCATATTGGGTGTGGGCTAGCGCTGTGACGCGCTCTAGCTGCACATAAAAGGGACAGATTGTAGCCGTGCGCTTGACTTAGAAGTGCGCTTTTCTCACCCTCTTGAGGCGGAAGCCGGGAGGTCGCTCTATTTCTTTCACCTTTGCAGAATTTAAAAATCATTTGTGTTAGTTGACTTCTGCTTGATTTAATATGCTTTTTTAACCAGGACACACTGCTGAGACCTCGCAGAGATCTCTCACCCCCCCTCACTTTCTGGCCACTCTCAGCCGAGTACCGACGCTGAGAGCCGGTCTCGGGAGGCGATCCAAAAAAAACCCAGCTGCCATATTGGGCGTGGGCTAGCGCTGTGACGCGCTCTAGCTGCACATAAAAGGGACAGATTGTAGCCGTGCGCTTGACTTAGAAGTGCGCTTTTCTCACCCTCTTGAGGCGGAAGCCAGGAGGTCTCTCTATTCCTTTCACCTTTGCAGAATTTTAAAATCATTTGTGTTAGTTGACTTCTGATTGATTTATTAAGCTTTTTTAACCAGGACACATTGCTGAGACCTCGCAGAGATCTCTCTCCCCCCCTCGCTTCCTGGACACTCTCAGCCGAGTACCGACGCTGAGAGCCGGTCTCGAGAGGCGATCCAAGAAAACAGCAGCCATATTGGGTGTGGGCTAGCGCTGTGACGTGCTCTAGCTGCACATAAAAGGGGACGATCATGTCTCCGCGCAGCGGACGCGGTCAGCGGACGCGCCGGACCTGTGCCGGAGTCGTGCCAGAGTCCTGCCCGTCTGCGCCCGTCCGCGACCGAACGGGGCAAGGTGCCACCACGCCTGGTCCTCTTAGCAAAACTCCAGTGACATATAGCAATACTACTTTATACAGGTTACGACCAACTGAGAAGGCGAACTGTCAACACTCATTGGATCCTGCTAAACCTCCATTGCTATGCCGACACTGTGCTAGGCATTTTAAAAGGCACGACCATCTAGACAGAGACTTTACATCCACTATACAATATAATATGGCTCTTTTAAGCTGCAGATCCCTGTCAAAACACTGTATGGAAATAGCCCTTCTAATTGAAGAACACAAACTGGACGCCATATTTCTGACTGAAATGTGGCTTCAAACAGGGAACGAACTAGATATTGTTCGCACTCTCCCAATAGGGTATAACATCCGCAGAATAGATCGCAGCATAGGGCGTGGTGGAGGCTTAGCAATTATCTATAAGGACACTTACAGTTGCCGTCTCCTACCTTCAACGTTTAAAGAAGGAGAAATTCTCCCCTTCTCTTTAGAACTGTCTCCCACTGACTGCTTATCAGGCACTTTAATCTATCGTCCTCCAGAGGCGCTAAATGAATTTATTCCTGAACTCATTGACTTAGCCTCAGAACAAGTGGTAGCCACGGCCAATTATACCACGCTAGGGGATTTTAATATACATTTAGATGATACCACCCTTTCCACCACTAGTAATCTATTATCAGGTCTCCAAGCCCTGGGCCTTGACTTGAAGTGCCTCCTTCCAACACACAAAAAAGGCCACCTTCTTGACCCTATATTTAGTAACTTACATAATCTTACTTCAGGAGACCCCATCCCCCTACCATGGACCGACCACTTCCTAATTCCCCTATTCTGGGTTACAAAAACCACGCGAGGGGCACAACCCTCTAACATAACATGGGACCGGAAATGGAGAAAGTTACCCCTGGATAAATGGCAGGCATCCCTTAAAGCCACCAAGCCAACACTAGGAGCCAATATTGAAGCGGCAATACCAACTTTAATGCTTGGATTGAAGACACATTGGATTCTACCCTCCCTAAAGTCATCATACAGAAATGTAGTAGGAAAAACGCAGCTCCCTGGTATAGCCCTCAACCGAGAGTACTAAAACAAGCTTGCCGTAAGCTGGAAAGGATTTGGAGATTAAATCCCCAACAAGATATAAAAGATACCTTCAGACAGGCTATTAGGAGATATAAAAATGAGATAAAAGATACCCAGGCAAAATACTATGAGCATAAAATAGGAACTGCGGCGAACTCCCCTAAAGAGATCTTCCGAATAGCCAAAACACTGATTACCCCGTCACAAACTCTCCCTTCTAGTGAAGGAGCCCTTGAACGCTGCAACCAATTAGCAGTATTCTTTAACCGCTTCCGTGCGGCGCGTTAGCCGCGCCCTGTGCTGGACATTCCAGAACAGGGCGCGGTCGTGACGGAACCGTTCCGTCATCAGCACAGCTCAGCCGTAACTGATGACGGAACGGTTCCGTCACCAGCATCGAAGGGGTTAAAGAAAAAATAGAGGCGATATATTATACTTTTCCCCTCTAATCAAGCTGACATAGAGGGCTACAATACTGCAGATTTAACTGGTGTACCCGTGCTTGACCATTTAGATACTCTGAATTTAGAAACACTCAATATAATTACCAGAAAAGTCGTCTCGGGCTCTCCGACGGACGTGGCTCCACCCAAACTGATAATTGCAGTAATCAAGACTGTCCAAACCACCATAATGGAGATACTAACTCTCTCCATATCAACAGGGACAGTTCCCCTCTGGTGGAAATGTGCAATGGTAAAAGCATTAATTAAAAAGCCTAGTTTGGACTCTTCTATATTATCTAATTATCGTCCAATTTCCATCCTGCCATGGCTCAGTAAATTACTGGAAAAACATGTAAATAATATTCTCACCAACCACCTGGAATCCAACAGACTGTTGGACGACACCCAAACTGGCTTTCACCCTAACCATGGAACAGAGACGGCACTACTGTTAGTGACCAAGGAGGCAAGGAGATTGGTGGACGAAGGAGGAAAGGCCGCGATTATTCTGTTGGACCTCAGTGCAGCGTTCAACATGGTCAACCATTCCATCTTGATCAACCGTCTCAGAATGAACGGTGTGTCGGGCGCTGCTCTGAATTGGCTCACTTCCTTCCTCAGCAATCGCCAGTTTCAAGTCTTTGCGGGAGACGTGATCTCGTCCACCCAATCTCTGGAATGTGGGGGTCCCACAAGGTTCGGCTCTAAGCCCAACGCTCTTCAACGTATATTTGAAGCCGTTGGCAGCCGTTATCCATCCGTTCGGCATTAAAATCGTCAGCTATGCAGACGATACCCAGTTAGTGGTTTCTCTGGGCCAAGATGGAAGATCATCTGATAGGCTGGCACCCTGCCTTGAAGCAGTGGCCGGATGGATGAAGGACTCCTACCTCCGTCTTAACGGAGAAAAAACTGAGATTATGTTACTAGGCAACTCCTCCCCCGCCTCACTTATTCCCTCATGGCCTGCATGCCTAGGCCCAGCTCCACCGCCTAAGCCGCATATAAAGAGTCTGGGTGTGTGGCTTGATGATAAACTTAACTTCAATCATCAAGCCACTGTTTTATCATCAACTTGTTATGGCCTGCTGAGGATGATACGTAAAATTTTTCCCCTCCTCCCATTTGAAGCACGCAGGATCATGATCCAGGCTCTGATTGTTTCTCGACTGGATTACGGGAACTCCCTGTACTTGGGAGCTCCATTGTCCACAATAAACAAACTACAAGTGGTACAAAACAGCGCAGCAAGATTGCTCCTCCAGGTCCCTAGAAGACAATCGGCAAAACCAGCCCTTCGTCGACTTCACTGGCTACCTATGGGTGCCAGAATTCAGTTCAAGGCACTATGCATAGCCCATAAAGCTATATGGAAAACAGGCCCTTATATTCTTCATCCTATACTACCACTTTACCTACCATCTAGGTCCCTTCGCTCTAGTAATCAAGTTTTAGCAACCACCAGGAAGATCAAGAAAGCAAGGTGGGGAGGACGCTCCTTCTCATATTCTGTGTAAGAATAACAGGAGGG
Source organism: Lissotriton helveticus (assembly GCF_964261635.1). Classification (NCBI taxonomy): domain Eukaryota; kingdom Metazoa; phylum Chordata; class Amphibia; order Caudata; family Salamandridae; genus Lissotriton; species Lissotriton helveticus. The sequence continues at coordinate 1,230,615,854 of NC_136068.1, forward strand.
GACCCATAAACCACGTTGGGATGGGTGTATAGTGTAAATAAGAACAATTCCCAACAGGTATCGTTTAAGAGGCAATTTCATTCAGCTCCTGCATTCACTGCGAGCCGCGACCAACGGAGAGAACCCCTTTCTTCCCCTCCGCCCTGATTCAGTCAGATATCGAACGTTCCCGCTGACCAGAATCCACCCGATCTTCGATCAGCTGTGGACCAGCAATTAACTGCCTGGACCCCTTCTACCCACACATCTCCGCCTTGGATACATATCACTGTTTCCATCGACAACCCTGACCTGATGACGATCCCGACTGACGGGGATCGAAACGCCGTCGACCTTACAGTCTAATTTCATGGCGCCTATTATGTTTTGTACTCCTAAAAAATTGACCCTTTCATGTTAAAAGTGATTACAACTTAATTCTTGGAGACATTACTGTTTTATAATTTCACTAACTGTCACAACGCGCCATCCACGCTGTTCACTCCAGCACTTGCACTGTCACTATCACCAACTGTATATATCACTGTATATATCACTTTTCACCAAGTGCCACCGGGTTGTCACATGATTTGTTCTGTACAGTGCTGTTCAACTGTATTACCATGTGAAAGAAACACCCCCCCTCTTTTCGCAAAGTGGTGAATAATACCCATTTCCAAAAAACTTCAGAGACTTCTTTCTGTTTATTTATATAATGCGTACTTTATTTATGTAATGCAAATTGCATACACTTTTGAAATTGCCTCTTAAACGATACCTGTTGGGAATTGTTCTTATTTACACCTTCTCATATTCAGCGGCCAAGTGGTGGAATGATCTTCCCCAGCCAGTAAGAGAGATCCGCAGCATGACTGCTGTCCGCAAACATCTGAAGACTTACCTATTTGATCGGTAGTCTTTGTGAAATTGAAATGGCCACTCCTGATTCTACAAGAATCAAAAAGGGCCTTGACTCCTTACTCAGAAAGGCTGAGTCCAACTGAACTTATTAAACAACACAAAAGCCAATCCTGGAATGTTAATCCAACAACAATAAAGTTTCAAAGGCAAGCTGCTTTGATTAAAGCAAAAACAACCTATTTATATTTTAAACAAATTTATTCTTATTTTATGAAGTAATCATTTTACTTATTAGCACATTGTTTTTCGTGCATGGAAAATACAAAATACAAAATGCATACAGTTATATGTACATTATATACAAACAATTAAATCCACAGTTTCAAACACACTTGGCCGTTCATTCGTACACCATCCATTCACAACAATAGAACAAATTGGTCTAAACCATTTTTTGTCCAGCATCTGGCCAATTTCTTTTTGCATTTATTTGGGTTCACAAGAGATCTTGTGAGAATTACAACTACAATAAGCTTGCAAAAATATGAAAAGAAATATTTTGGACTGATTTATTTTCCGATGCTTGGACGCACTGTTTTCTATTATTATTTGTTCTATTGTTGTGAATGGATGGTGTACGAATGAACGGCCAAGTGTGTTTGAAACTGTGGATTTAATTGTTTGTATATAATGTACATATAACTGTATGCATTTTGTATTTTGTATTTTCCATGCACGAAAAACAATGTGCTAATAAGTAAAATGATTACTTCATAAAATAAGAATAAATTTGTTTAAAATATAAATAGGTTGTTTTTGCTTTAATCAAAGCAGCTTGCCTTTGAAACTTTATTGTTGTTGGATTAACATTCCAGGATTCACTCCTGATTCTAAGCGCTACGAGGCCTCCGGGTAGTATAGGCGCTATACAAATATTCTTTCAACAACTCACAGCAACACAAAATGAGGCAGAGTCTTACCCTTTTCCAGTGAGTTCAAGTAGGTTTTCAACTCTCAAGGCAGATCCTTTCCCTAGATCTAAGCAGCCGCAGCCTTTTCTTCCTCACTCTTATAGCCTGACTCTGAACTTTGCAAAAAGGCATTACCCCTTCACACCCACGAGGGACATTTTCAAAAATAGATTAACACTTCTCCCTCAAAACCCTCTGTAGTTCTGTATCTAAATTTGCTCATAAGTGTCATATAACTGTGCACTCCCAAATGGTGCGCAAGAAGGTCGATGGCACCACCTGATATTTCACTCATGTGGTGTCAATCACCTAGCCTCTGCTACGTAAATCCAATGTTGGATTTTAAGTTTAATCAATCAGAAGGAGGAATGAATCACTACCTCTCTTGCGCACACTAGGGGTTTATCCCAGTCAATGTCATCAAAATCACACACATCCTTTTCATATCTCCCTCGAAGGACAACAAGGACATCTGGCAGGTTGTTGACTATCATTCGATATATGTGGGATACTGCTTCCCTGTCCAAGTTTGCCATCAGTATCGTTGCTTCCAGCGGGGAGTGATCCTGCAGCTCTTCCCAATCTATTCTTCCTCACACTTGGAGTGTTTTATTATATTTAATGAGCTAACCCAAAACGGTTTGCACGTCAGATAAAGGAAGTTTGATTATAAGAGCAGTAATTGTGGAAAATAAAGTGTTTTACTCGACTTTGAACAGCAAGAGCAACGTGTGTCTTTTTCATGGTTACAAGAGCTGTCTACTTTAGCCCCCAGAGTGAACATCTACTTCAGAAGTAAAAGCAACATAGTGAACCAAGTACGGTGTGATTTATTTGGCTTGATAAATAATGCATAATTACACAAGGATGAACGAGATCTTTATATTTAGGGGAATCTTTTCCATTTTTGCCACCCCTCTTCAGTATATTTCTTTCAATGTAATTTGTTTAATAAATAGTTTGTAGGTACCGTGATAGCTTCTGCTTGTTAACATTTTGTTCTATGGACCATTAAGCAATTCTTCTGACACCATGGCTAATCTTGCTTAAATATGGACCATAGTATGATTTGTAGATGTAAGCAAAGATGGACGTTTGTAAAGTTTAACTCGTAATATTCTTTTCAAGTGTTTGATATCACTCACTATCTTTACATGGCCTTGTTTTGAATAAAGATTAATCTTATTGTGGTATTTACGGAATGTTATCAAGAAAGGCAAACAAGGGAACCAGTCTGACGAAGCCCTCTCTCTTTCTCCACATTGTGAGCATTCTTACTGAACTGAGAAATATGTGGTAATATTTCCTGTAAACAATGAGGTAAACCCTTGAGTGTCCAAACGTGTACACACACAGAAGACACACTCTTTGCAGAATATGAGATGGACCATTTGACGATAACTGATAAATGGTGCAGACCATAGTGATTCTAAATAAAAACGTGTTTTGCTACACAGCTGAGGCCAATAAATATCAGACTGCAATGCGTTTCAAGATACGCAGACTCCCTGATAGTGCTGGTGGCATGGAGACAGCCCTGAAAGGTGATATCAAAAGTACAGATACGTTAGGTTCATGACAGTAAGTCCAAAGCAGAAGTTTTAAGACGATGCATTAGCAGAATGATAACAATGCAACAAGTAAAATATGACGAACCGAACCAGATGAATCTGGAATATGGGCATGCACCGAGATCGCTGTGCTTTTGACACCCAACATACCTCCTTTTATGAGGTCACAGCCATCCTGTTACAGAGGGCACAGAATCACTCACTGAAAAAGTAACTGGTTGGTATTATATACTATCGTTGTTTACACTTACATAAATTGGTTGTGTGTTGCACTCCCCACCATTAAGTCCACCTTTGACTATATTCCCCAGTAAATTCTCCAGGGATGTTTTACATGTTTTTTTTAATCTTTTCATTCAATGCTGCTCCAGTAACCCAATATTAACTTACTTTTTTAGATCACCGTTTTAATACTTATTTAGTTGTTCCTAATTGTAATTCTTAAATTCAACCTATTTGAGTTTTGAACATTAAATATGCCTTTATAAGCATGAGTGCTGATGATGTGCTGGTGTTTCAAATCAGGTGTTGCAATTCCATGATACCTAGAGGGTCGTATGAAATGCCCTCTGTTGACACCAGTAAGGCTTCTTCTAAAGAAAAGGTGTGTGTGGCTGGTGATAGATGAGGAGGTTGGAGGTTGAGATGGTGTGGTTGGAAAGAACGAGCCTGATCCGGAAATAGTGGATTCTTTTATGTAGGGAAAGGATAGTGCATTTTTGTGGACCTCTGCTATTCTCCTGCCATTCCTATCTGGTGAATTTCTGAAGAGGATTTAGTATCTTTCGAGTATTGCTTCAAGTAATACAGGAGATGCTTCGTCACCATGCCAAGTGTCTGTGATGAACTGTGATGAAGAGGTTGTCAGGTCTGAGATCTCTCTGTTGTTTCTTACTGAGCAATCATTGATTAGGAAGCACGGTTGATGTAATCTCTGGAAATATGTAAAGTATTAGGGTTGTTGTACTCTGCTAAAAGTTGGTCTTGCAGACAGGTGTGGATTCAGGGCAGGGGTTACAGACAGGATATTGTAGTCTTTGTTACTCTTTGGGCAACGGGTGGCTTTTTACCGCATTTCCAGCTGATGTGATGGGAGGGCAGTAACTATTGGATCCTTCTTGTCAGGTTGAAGGGTATCACTTATATTCAGATTAGTTCAAGTGAAAACTGAGGAATGCTCCTGCTAATATTGTTGTCGGTTAGGCCAGGTAGAGGGTAGGTAAGTCATAAGCGATGGAGGAAATGTTTAATCTCTTTGCACTGTACCTCGATCCATATCTACGCAAGTTGGAGAATAGCGATCAGATTCCACCGTTAGTAGTAAATGGATGCCGATTTAAAACGTTGGCATATGCGGACGACGTGGCCATATTGACTTCAAATCCTACAGACGCTATTAGGGCAATCGAAGGAGAAGCTATTCGATTTGGGCAATTCTCAGGGTATAGTCTGAATAATACCAAAACCCAGATAGTTAGAAATCGCTTGGTAGTATGTAACGATGACAGAGTTGTGGGAGCAGCAACCTATTTAGGGGTCCAAATTACATCAGATGTAGATAAGATAGTAAAAAATAATATGTCACCTTTAATAGCCCAAGTCAAAACGGACCTAGAGAGGATGAATAATCTACATCTATCGCTGGTAGGCTGTACTAATATTATTAAGATGATGGTCCTACCTAAATTCTTGTACTTCTTTAGGGCTATACCTCTCCTGTTTGAAGCCAGCTGGTTCAATGGCCTAGAAGCCATTTGTAATAGGTTTATCTGGGCACACGGTAAGACCCGGAGGGCCTATAGGTATATGACACTTTCTAGGGATAAAGGGGGATGGGGTGCACCAGATTTTCGTTTATATTATATGGCTACTGTTTTGAAATATATACAGGGATTAATTGGAGGGAGCAATGATGATGAAAGAGTGAATAATATGTCTACTGGGGTTTATGCTGTTGTGCTTGGGGCAAATGCGCATAATTGTTTTTTAAATTGTACAGATTTTGGTTACTTTAAGAGAACTCGGTTCAAGACGGTTTTGGCTGCTGTAAGTGTGTGGAACGCATTCCTAAAGAAAGCCAAGATGGGGAGGTACAATAGATATGTGTCTTTGATTAATAATAGATCTTTCCCCACTGAAATTTTCGCTGATCAGACGATGGCAGAGTGGGTAGCAAGGGGGATTATGCAAATAGGGGGCTTGTTTTCTCATGATGGATTTGTACAATTTTCAGACCTACGAGATGCATATGGGCTGGACAATGGGGGCTTTTTTAAATATCTACAGATCAGGAGCTTCCTTAAAAACAAGGTGGGAGGCCCAGCAGGCTTTGATAAAATTGAAATTATGGAGAAAATTAAGCTGATGGGGGATCGCACAATCAGGTCCTTTTATGCAATATTGATAAAGGGAAAACTGGACGATTTGGAGAAATTTAGTACGAAATGGGCGGACAAATTGGGAGATGAAAGTACCCTGTTTCTTGTGTCCCTGAATTTAGGACGTACAATCCTGAGTGCAGCCCCTTTGCAGTCTCAGCATTATAAGACACTGTATTTTCTTTATTATACTCCTGCGAGGATTGCAAAATGGGGTGGCAGTACAGGAATTACTTGCCCCCGATGTGATGCATTGGAGGCAGATAGCATAGATATCTTTGCAACTTGCCCTCATTTACATTCATTGATTAAAGGGATAGAGGGGTTTTTAGCAAGATCCTTGGGTATACTAGTTACTCTTACATCATCTTGGATTATGTTAGGGGCGGCTAAGGGTGAGCAGGAACAGTATGCAGATTTTTTATTTGTTGCAATGGCTGTCTTTAGATTGACAATAGCTAGGGCCTGGCTTGATAAAAATCCCCCAAAATTTCAAACCTGGTTGGCAAATATGTTATATTCATATAATATGGAGAAAAACATCTATGCTCGGAAGGGGAGGAGAGGAAAATGCTTGGGTAGAAGTATTTGGGAGCCCTTAAGTAAGTGGAAGGAGATGCAAAGTAATGATGAATAGGAAAAAAAAAACCTCTGTTTTTGTTTTTTCTTTTATTTGCCTAATTTGCCTTTACCGATTGAATGAAATGCTAAAGAATCCTGATTACTTTTTTTTATAAGTATTGAAATGACAACCTATTGAATGTTGTACTGGATATGTACCTAGGTTTGTAGTGTGCAATAGAAACTAAGGAAATGTTGCAGTTGCTAAAGTGTATTGTATACAGGATAAAGTGTGCTTAATGTGATGAATAATAAAAAGAATTTAAAAAAAAAAAAGGAAATGTTTAATTTTTTTTATCTTAAGAGGCGATTCTCAGTGTTAACAGGATAGTGCTTATGTTGCAGCTCTGGTCGACGTGGCAGCAGAGGTGGAGAGCAGGTTCTATTGTCAGGTGTGTCCAGTTGGTCTAAAAGTAAGAACATTGACTTTATTGGATATGGTTGGAAGTAGGAGGCATGTGCATTAGGAGTGCCGAGAAGGGGCTGTTAGGCGGATGATTAGGAAAATGAGTAAAATATAGACATGCAGATGTTCAAAGAGAATGCAGGGCGGTTGGTGAAAGGAAGTTATGAAGATAAGTGTGGAATTGGGCGTCCTTCTATGGGTAAGCTATGGCTGCATAAACAAAACTGTTGGTTGATCAGCTCTGTGTATTTTATGATTGGTATTTAAATTAAGGACATGAGTAAAAGAGAGTGGAAGCTAAACAGTAGCAAAATACATTTGGCAATTTTGATGGGAAATAGAAGCTAGGTCAGAGGAGAGGTACAGATAAAAAGGCGTGTGTTGAGAGCTGAAGGAATGAAAGGAGCAGGATAGGGCAAAATGGTTTATCGCCCACAGTTGAAAGTAATGTTTTCTTAAAGTGTGGGGTGGCGGAGAGTGTAATGTGGAGGTGTCAGAGGGTATAAGGAAAGGTTGTGAGGAGAGAAGATTTGTGTTGCATAGACGAGGAAGAAATAGGTAGAGTAGCAAGAAAAAGTAATAGGTGAAGGATGTGTCTCATAAAGAATCTATTCCTGGCACTGCTAAGATATTGTAGTTGGGAGCATTCTTGTTTGACTGAATCACATAGTTCTTTTTAGACTGCAACATTTTCCCCATTATATGGAAACCACTGACTCTGCCTTAGAGGATAAACTGAGCACATAGCAGTGGTAAATGTATAGAGAAGACATAGGAGTGAAGGTGTAACTAGGCCTGAGATATCATGAGGCTGCAATTTTTAGGGGTCCAAAGGGTCCACCATGAACAGAGGAGTCAATGTCCGTCAGAATCCACTTACCCTACATTAGTAGGGATTTGTGGGATCCACGCAACATTGCTGGTGCTACTGCCTAACCGGCAGTCTATGGAGTGGTCAGACTATGGAGTTCATGTAGGGACAAAAGTGACACAGTCTATGTGGTCGATCTTGGAGCAGAGGTGTAACTCTAAAATGGGGCTTCTAGCGTCCCCCAAGAAGTAGAGATTAATCTTACACTTGCAACACCAAAGCCCAGAGTAATAACGGGCCTTTGGGGCCCATCCAGGACCGAGATGTTATTGCCCCTTATTAATCATTGTATCCACAATAGAAGCAGATGGGTAATACCTAACTAAATCCACTGAATCCATGGTACTTATTTAAGTAACCTCCAAACAGTTAAACATATCTAATTAATTTTCAAATTGTGTAATTTAATTAACTAAACCACACATTTTATGTTATAATTAAATTCAATTATAATCCGTACACAATCCTTTTAGTGTGTTTGTTTATTTAATTGAAAATTATTTTATATTGACCTAAATATTTCCTTTTTTTTAAATTTGTTTATATTTCCTTTAATACTCTATACCTCACCTTTCAGATTTTTTTCATACATTTCTATAATTTTATTTTCATACTATATCACGGACCTGGTAATCTATTTATGTAACTTGCAATCAGGTGATTAATTAATTAATACATGTTAAAATTATACTATCCTACAAATATGTCTCAAAATATAAAAAAAAATCAATAGATGTGTGCTAATAATATACCTCCTGACGAGCTACCCTTTTTATTTACTTCTTCAAATAGTTAACTAAAGGTACCTCAATTTCATTTTATTTTGATGAATGCATCTATTGTCAAAATGATTTAATCAAATTTAAATCATTCATAATTTTAAATACTATGTGAAATTATATAAATAATATACCTCAGGGAAAGCCGAACCACTTACCCCTCAAAACAACTTTCATCCTTTATTTTTACTTTAACCTAGTATATGAAAATGAATTTAAATAATTGTTTATTAATGCTCGTCACTCCATACAATGATGAAATCAGATTTGAATTGATGAAGTTTTATTATTAATCGAGACACCATTAGAAATTAGAAAAGTACCTTTAGCAATGTAGATGTTATGGATGTAGTGACCCACAATGTTAGGGCCGAGGATAACCCACTCATTTTTAGAAAGCAATTATTAACCCACTTGTTAATATAATTATGCCAAATTATGTGGCCGGATTACCTAAATTATGGGGTAAGAAATGCCAAATTACGTGGCACAATGCATCTTATTTTGTGATAGTTATATTTAATAATTTTTTACATTTTTACACTTGTTAACTTTCTCTGGACATAGATTGCACCTCCACTACCTGCTAGCTTCTGTTAATGATCTAACAGGATCTAAGATTAGGGTTGTCTCTTTCTCTGATTATTCCCTCTACGGTCATTATGCTATGCCAATTCATACCCGGAGTCTCGAATAGAGCTTGTGTCAACTAGAAATCGTCCATTTTTCTGGAGGAAAGTCTACACATGGAGTACGTACTGAATTTCCTCAACACTCGTATCCTCATATATCAGTCTGTGGATTCAGCAATGGGAGGCTTTTAATTTCCCTCCAAACACTAACTGAGGCCCTGCACCCTTTGCACTCATGGGCACAAAGGGAATGCTAGTGCCTCTAGCAAGCTGTTAGAGGCAACTTCTAGGTACTCAGCGGACTTGTACCACCAGTAATTATAATATCAGAAACTAGATATCAGCGCTACCAATAATAAGTCGAGTATGCGACTGTGCCCTTTTTGTTCGAAATTCCTTTGAGTTTGTACATTTTTTTAAAAAAGGTGTTTTTTTCAGTTTCACGTCGGTGTATTGCCCCATATAATGCATTGTGCTTACCTTAACTTAACCAATGCTCTGTATTTTAGTGGGGTATATATTTATCCAGTTAAAAAAGTTGGTATGGGAACTATTTTTGCTCATTGCGTTGACGATATTCTCAGTTCTCAAGTTTCTGATTCGAAATACAGTCGATGTTTGAGAATGGTCTAAGCACGAGGAGAGAGGCATCTGTGGGTCACAGATTGGATGAATTTCTAGGTTTGTGCTAAGGTCCCAGAATTTTCTAAACACTTTTGGGTTTGAGACGTTGATTACACATAACTCCACAATATGCTGGGACATATTACACAACTTGTACTTGTGTAACACAAGTGTGCAAAAAGAGCAACACAACTAGAAGTTGCCATGCACACACGACCAAAAGGCACACAGACACATACGTGCTTTGTAAACACACAATGCACAGAGGTACACACGCATGAAGGCCGCACACCAGTAGCGTAACAAAACTTGAGGGGGCCCCCCTGCAAGGGTTGTGGAGGGGGCCTCTCTGAACTCAATCAGGAGCTCTCCGGCCGGGGTACTGTGCTGAGGGAGGCCCTCTAACAGCGAGGGCTGCGGGTCCTATGTTACGCCACTGGACGGGCCCTTCAAGTGTTTGGGGTCACCCTGTGCCGCAGGGGCCTGCATTAAGTCCTATTTTGGGGGTCGTGAATTCCAACACTTTATAATCTTGATTCCAACCCCATGCCTCTTTCATTCACCCCCAGAAACTCCCTACCCATGTATCTTACTCTTTCAGGATATTTTTCCGTATCAGCTTTCTTTTTTATCACTGTTTTTTTGTCTTTTTCCTTTCTCCTTCTTTCCCCAATTTGTGGTTATCTCTCTTTTGCTCTGGATCAAAGACTGATGGAGAAAAATAAGTGCTGGTCCCCAAAAATTAATACCTGTGGGCCCCATTGGTTCATATTAAGAACTAGAAATATACTTCTAATTTTCTATCCCTCTTAGGTGACATTTAGGCACCAATATGTCTTATATTTGTACCTAAAGTTAGCATTTCGCACGTGTACACTTGCATTGAATTTTTTTATGTATCTTGTAAAATCCTTTTATAGGTTTTTCTTTTTCGGGGTTGATTTTTATCTCCGGCTACGAGAATATAGCAAAGCTGCTATCCAGACTAAGTACCTCTTTCTAATTAGATTTTGTTTTTAATATAATTTGGAGAGATCTGATAATTTGTAACAAAAGTGAATATTACATTTATCTTAAAATGCACGTGATGGCTTTATGGACATTTTATTGTTAATATCCAAAATAAAACTTTCTGAACAAACCTTCGTAGCCTTTCAGCTAGGTTAGTACTATGAAAACAGCAAATACATACATATATACCAGGCCATCCATAAGGGGGCTGTAGGGATCCTCATCCATTAGGCCACAATTTAGGGCCCCATGATCTTTTGCAACAATTAATCATAAAGTTTAAAGCTAGCCTACCTATTTAATGTTGAGGGCGCTAACATGTCTAACACCACAAGATGGCGCCATGTCTATCATTACAGGATGGCGCCATGTGTAACACCACAGGATGGCGCCATGTCTATCACCAAAGGATGGCGCCATGTCTATCACCACAGGATGGCACCATGTGTAACACCAGGGATGGCGCCATGTGTAACACCATAGGATGACACCCAGTGCTAGATCTGTTGTGCTTTATCTTTCCCTGCAGAACATTTTGTTTTAAAGATTGAAACAGATCTTCATGCCACTAGGGCCCCATTCCAGGGAGAGGTGTCGCGCAGCGGCGAGAGTGGTGGACTCTGGAGCAAGGGGATCACGGCGCCAGCTCAGCATCATGTGACTCTGGGCAATAGCTCACTTAATCTCCCCGGTGCCCCCCAGTGCCTTGAAACCCTTAAGGAGGCGATATGTTTGCGCTTTACAAATATGGATTATCTTTATTGTCCCAGGTCCCGCAGTAACTCCTGACATGCCTGATTATATGCATGTAAGACATTTTCCATTAAAGCACACTGTACCAGAAAGGTACCATTAAGGTAAATTGCATGTGATGCCATGGAGGAGTATTTTATTTACATGTGTGCATAACAGGCCAACATTCTGCCAAGATCCACCTGAGTGAAAGGGAGGAACCTGCCCCAACAGAACCAAGGCAAGTTTCAGTATTCCTCTCTCTAGTTTTAGAACCCTTTCACATTATTTCTGTGATGCGACCAGGCAGGCAGGCACGCACACATTACAGCCATAGCTTTGGGAGGAGGGTACAGGGTAGCCTACCCAACAGGGCTTCACTTGATCGTTGACAGGAGGGAGACTATCTGCTTGAGCTATCTGCTAGCGGATCACTGAAATAATATCGAGGGACAGAATATCGACCATCAAAAATATCGTTGACAAAATATCGACAGTCAAAATATCGAGTTTCTATCTACAAACAGGTAAGTACAAAAATATCGAGTTAAAAATATCGTTTACAAAAATATAGTTGTAAAAAATATCGTATTTACTAAAAACAGTGTTAAATTAAATTAATATTAATAATTAATTACTAAAATATACTTAAAATTACTTAAATTAACTTATAATAATTAAATAATTAATGAAAGTTAAATAAATATTTTTTTATTTCATATTTATTAAAACATATATATATAGTAACAAAATATAATAAAATAATACCCAAAAACTGAAAACTGACCCTGAACCCTAAAAATACCCCTTTACCCAAAAACCCAAAACTGACCCTGAACCCTAAAAATACCCCTTTACCCAAAAACTGAAAACTGACCCTAAACCCTAAAAATACCCCTTTACCCAAAAACTGAAAACTGACCCTGAACCCTAAAAATACCCCTTTACCCAAAAACTGAAAACTGACCCTGAACCCTAAAAATACCCCTTTACCCAAAAACTGAAAACTGACCCTGAACCCTAAAAATACCCCTTTACCCAAAAACTGAAAACTGACCCTGAACCCTAAAAATACCCCTTTACCCAAAAACCCAAAACTGACCCTGAACCCTAAAAATACCCCTTTACCCAAAAACCCAAAACTGACCCTGAACCCTAAAAATATCCCTTTACCCAAAAACCCAAAACTGACCCTGAACCCTAAAAATAAAAACCAATTTTTTAACTATCTATATTATATACTTACATATTTTCACTTTCTATATTATTTACAGTCGATATTACTTCACTTACCTTAAAAACGATATTTTGGCTGTCTATATTCTGTCCTGTCGATATTTTGTCCAAACGATATTTTTGACTCGATATTCTGTCCAAACGATATTTTGGAGTCGATATTATGTCTGTGCACCCTCCTAGCGCTGGTGGAATGAATTGCCTTTTCGAGTGATCAGGTAAAACCTTCCATTTTTAATCTCGCCAATCTCGCCTGGTTCAGCCAATTGTGGTGATACGCACATGGAAGGTTAGTTTAGTGCTTTCAGGTGTCAAAGGATGAAGCTGGTGAGCAGGGCCAGCCCAAAGACCTTTGCTGCACTAAATGACGTACTGCTTCTGGTCGTTACCCACATTGGTGGTCCTTTTAGCTGACAGCTCTTTGCTGCGTTGACCTGGGCTGTTAACTTGTCATAGTTTATCAGTGGACCAACCCTGGCTTTCAAGTGCTAGATCGGGGGCTGCAGTTAGTTCACTCACGGTTTGTCACTGAAAAAACGAAAATGCAATCAGTTTTCAATTTTTTAAACTGTTATCAGACCCTTTCTGGCCCTATTGGGCACTGGGCATTTTCCAGAGAGGCAGGAAAGGTGGGGGCTCGTTTTGATGCTGGGGAGCAGGGCAGCTTCTGCCATGACTACAGCAAGCTCCCCACCCTCTCAGCATCCCCCAGGTGGATGTGTCAACCGGGAACTGGGGTGGCCTGGTGGTGTTGTGTCCCTTCCTTACAGAAGCCTGCATGCTACAGTTAGGCCTGCTGGCTGTTGTCAGGGGGAGAGTAGGGCACTCTGAAGCTCGTCGGCGCTGCGCTACATCACCAGGCAGAGTCCTTGCTGAAGAGGATTTCGGGTGTTGGCCGGGATGTGGGCCTGCCCATAGTGCAGAGGACGGTGTACCAGTGATCGGCTCCACCTGCTACTACTGGATTTCTTGCCTCCCGTGCGGTTAAACACATGCTGTTAAAGCTCACACAGTCAGATTGCCAACGCTTTAAACAACATTTGTTTCCTACGTTTTGCTTTAAAGTCCCGCAGGAGGAGGGATGACTACCACCCAACTCCTGCAGCGCCGCAGTAAGGCCTCGAGAAGTGCGGGCCTCAGCGCATGGATGCTTTCATGAGATAAGTTTGGCACTTGCCAAAGTCCGCAAGCTGTCTCAAGTCCTAACCTGGGAACTGCAGGATACAAACACCCAGAGGAAACTTACAGCGTTATTCACAAACTTTGTGAAATAATATTTTTCGTACTCACTTTGACACTGTTGCCCCCACCATGCAAGTCCCCGTCAGTCCCTCTCAGCAGCCTCCTCACCTCACATGCACTTTTAGTTGCACAAAGTGGCATGCGCATGAGAATGCCTGGCCCCACCCTATGCTCTACCCTAAGGGTGAAGATTTTGCATTCATGATGAGGCTGCGCATGCAACTACGACGAGCGTTACATAAGTTACTTAACTCCCATCTTAGATGGATGTGTGTAGCTCTAAGTTAGTGGTTCACAAACTTTTTTGACCTGTGGCTCCCTTGACATAATTGGCAGTTGGCCGTGGCTCCCCATCATGTCACTTTTTTACTGGTGGGGGTTGTTTTATTGTAAGATTCATTCTGGGGAGGCTGGGTTATGTTAGGGTACCCTGCTGCAAGAAGGGGCTGTGTTCGGTGGTGTGTGAGGGCGCAGCAGTGTGCGAAGGTGCTGGTCTGGGCAAGATCTAAGGATACTGCAGTACCAGACAGGTAATAGCCGAGGGCAGCAGTAGCCAGAGGTGCTGGGGCACTAGAGGGGTGCTAGATGGCGAGGGCTCAAGATACTGCAGTGCCAGAGAGGTACCACCCTTGAAGGTGACCACGTCTTTTTCAATACTAGAGAGATTCTGCTTTGCTGGATTAGATGGGACTTCAGAGTGCTGAGGCTGTGTTGAGCGGTGCAGGCTTAGGTGAGGGGTTTGGATGCTACAGTGCCTGAGAAGTGCCGACCTGGGTGAGGGTTTGGGGTACTGGAGTGCTAGAGAGGGCCCGGATAAGGTGATGATTAGGGTTGCTATAGTGATATAGGGAGGTGCTGGCTTGGGTGAAAGTTCAGAGTGCTGCTGTGGCAGGGAGGTGTCACACACGATGATTTCTAGGAGAGCTGCAGCACTAGAGAAGAGCTGGCCCGGTTGTGATGTCAGGATGCAGCAGTGCAAGAGGTGCCGGCCTTGGTGGGTGTTGATCAGGGCTGCTGCAGCATTAGAGATGTTGAGGGCCTGGTTTTGGGTCTGGTAGGTTGCTCCAGCGGTGAAGAGTCTAGTAGGTTGCTCCAGCGGTGAAGAGATGACAGCCAGGGTGAGAGCTAGGGGTACCATAGTGTCAGTCAGACCAGTGCTGCCTCGTGTCGAGGGCTCGGAGAGCTGCAGCACCAGAGGTCCAGAGAGAAGCTGGGTGGGCGAGAGCATGGAGTGCTGCAGCGCCAGAGAGGTGCTGGGTGGGCGAGAGCACGGAGTGCTGCAGCGCCAGAGAGGTGCTGGGTGGGTGAGGGCTCGGAGTGCTGAGGAGCTGGGGCCGCTCTGCCTGTATTGATGTCTGAGTCAGTGCATGGAGGGGTAAAAGCCGCTCCTGTTTTTCTGCTGTGGTAATCAGGATTCAGCCATCACAAGTTACCGGCTGAATGTGGATTGCAACTTCCACAGAATAATCTCCTGTTGGTGTTTACCCATCCCCCAGCATTTTTACTCGCTAACCGTGGTTTAATCTCTGGGTGAGAATCGGATGAAAATGGAGCATTTCCACACAAATGTGTGTGCAGCAGTAAAATCACCCTGCAAGGTTAATGTAAAAAAAAAAGGCCAATGTGAATTTCGAGAAATTCGACAATCTCCGCCCCATTTCTCTTTTGCCTTACATGGCTAAAATAGCGGAGAAAATTGCTAATACTCAACTGATGCAGTTCGTGGAGGAGGCATCGCTACTCCACGACTCGCAATTTGGCTTCCGTCCCCGTCACTCAACGGAATCTGCACTTCTTGCGGCGGTGGAGGCACTCCGACAGGGTGTGGATGAGGGCCAGACCATGGCGCTGATCCTACTCGACTTAAGTGCAGCATTCGACACTGTAGCACATACCATCTTGCTACAGTGTCTGAGTGAAGGTGGGGTCACAGGCGCTGCGCTTGGTTGGATCAAGTCCTTCCTGTCTGACAGGTGCTTCCAAGTCAGGATGGGAGAATGCTATTCGAGGGAGATCGAGTTGGGCCAGGGCGTACCACAGGGTTCGTCCCTGAGCCCGACCTTATTCAATATCTACGTCTCCCCTTTAGCAGCCATCGCGGAGGGCCACGGTCTCCACCTGGTGTCTTACGCCGACGACACGCAGTTGGTCGTCTCCCTGTCTCGTTCCCCCGGCCTTGCGGCGGACATCTTAGTTCCCAAAATTACAACTAATTATTTGCAATAATAATAATTTTATTTGGAAGCAGAATACCATGTCAGCCTCCTTGCCCTCCTCGTTATGCAGGTAATAGAGCTTAGCAAAGGCGGTGCAAAACAATGAAGCTGTTAACACCAGATGTCACTTCTGGCTAAGATTTAAATGCGTTTCTGTTCATGGGAAAGAAGTGAAAACATGTAAAAAGCACAGAAGCAGCATGATTTGAAGTCGGGTATTCTGTCAGCCCTGTTTGCTGTTTGAAGCCTGCAAACAGCAAGTGTCAAAAGATCCCTGAATCCAACGCCCCACCTTCAGATCCAGACACATCCAGGCAAGTGCAAAAGTTCTGACTCAAGTGACGGTCAGGACGCATTCTGCTGAGAATACATAGTCTGTGAACTGATGGCATTGAGGCTGTTTGGAGAGAGCTCAAATATTAAGCCAGGCGAGGAGCATCACTAAACTCCATGCCGCTCTCTCTGTCCCATGTGGGACGTGGGCCCCAGACAATAAGCCATAAACTAATTATTCAGCTGACTCTGGCCACTGCAGTTTGCACGTGTGTAATACCATGAGATTGCTGGTGAAGCTGTAGGAGAGCCTGTGAGGCACACATAGCGGTCACAGTCAGGCAGGCTGACTATTATTTCAAATATTATTTCAAAAATATCACAGCAGTATAATTAAGTGAGCTGCCCAGGTGTCCGGTGCACCGCCTTCTACTGCTGCGAGTTCAGATAGTTAAGTTAACACTTACTTGCAACAGTTAATTAAGTAAAGAACAGCGAGTATTCTGTAGCAAACAGAAAGCATTTATGTAGTTTTAGAAACACACACTTACCATATATATGCAGCTTTGCCATTTCACCCTTCAGGGAGCCTCTCCAGTCGATACTGTCAGAGTTATGAGGTTTGTCTTCAAGTGAGAGAAACTATTTAAAACAGGTTTAATCTTTCGGTTTGTTATATGAGGCAGCTTGGAAACCAGCTAGCGCGGAGCCGCGCCGATCCTTCCTCAAAGCTTCCCGCTTTCCAGCAGCAGGATGTGTGACGTCCCCCTTGAGTTGACACCTGACTGGCTGTGTCATTAACTACTTCGGATCATGGGGTCATGACTGTCAGGCTATCTATCATCTGCAGCGCTGCAGTGAGAAATCGGATGAAGGAAAGTGAAGTTTCTTTATCCATGATCCCCGACATAGCCAGTATCACAAAGACTGCTGAGGGAATACAGGCCCTGCACCCGAAAAGGATGCACGTGGTTTCTGGCTGTAAGGCCGCGGAGGGGGCCCCTGGAGCTGCGGGGGCTGCAGGGGCCTGTGTTACGCCCCTGCCGCACACATACACCTTACAGGCATGCAAGCATGCACAGGCAACTAAGTCGTTTCATGTCATGTATGACAAAGCCTGAGGTTTTGGCCAACGGCAAAACTGTAATCGTATAAATACAATCAGAAAACAAAAAATACACATCCAAAGTTGCAAAGTAGTGTTAGCCAAAAACAGCAAGGATGAAGAGGTCACTCAAGACGGAGGCTTCTTTGCCTCATTCTTTATGCCGTCTTGGATTAATGGAAACAAAAAAGTGTTGTTTTCTGAATTTGTCTCTGATCTATTTTAGTTTTCTGCTTCGAAGAGATTTCGAAAGTTTTCAAAGCTGACATATAGCTACAGTTTTGCAAATAAAGCAGTCTCCGCTTTTTAGGTTTGCCACATTCTGCATAACAATGTGTTCTTAACAGCAAGAAGGAGGTTTCTTCTGAGAATGAATCGCTGAAAAAGTGCAACAAATATTTGCCATGTGACACATAACCAAAAAATAACATCCAGTGTAAGATTAATGGCTTCTTTGTGACACAAAACACGGCCCTGATGTGGAAACATTTACATCGGGAACAGAAAATACAGAAACACACGACTTTGAGTCAGTCATTTATGCATTTTTCACAAAAAGCAGAGTACAGCAGTGACTGACAGACACACGGGTAACTTGCGGAACCAATGAAAACCTCACGTTAGCGCGGTGCAGCACGCAAGTTCCATTGTGGACGCTCGATACTTACTTCCTGCTCTTCTTCTGCCTGATACAAAGTATGCAAATTCAGAAAGTACATCCTAGTCACCCATTTTTCTATCTCCACAGGGCTTCCTAAGAATTAGTGTATAAATGGTCCAAACCTAAATGAAGTATCCTGCGACGTGTCTTAAATCTGTACTGAGTACTGAAAGGTATACAACTGTTATAGCAAATACAAGTTTGGAAGTAAAACTAAAAACACGCTAGTCTGATTCATGAACTGCATGTTGTAGTACGTAAGTAGTACTACTGCAGTAAAAGCAATTTTGTGTATGGAGTTCTCTGGCACAGTGGTTGCGATTCACGCAAACATACACCCATGTTTTGGTACCAATGTGTGAGGGACAAGATAGAGTGGCAGGAAAATAATTACTACTAAATGAGGGTTGTGTTTGGGGAAATCTAGGAGTTTGACAGGGATGAGCTAATACAGGACACAAACTCACAAAGAGTAAGACAATGGCAATTCACAAAATATACTTATATACTTTTAAACTTTTTATAGCCCTAAAGGTGTAATAAAAAGTGGTAAATGCACTCCAGCACATCCTTCAACTAGTTCAAACACCAATTTTATTACCTAGAGGTGGTTGCTACTGGGTATTATAGTTAGGATTCTATGGCAGGACCGGAGGCTTCTGATTATGCTTTCTCATTTCTTTACTGCAAAACACAGCAGCCAATGAAAGTAAAACTACAGTATTGAAAAACCACAATACCCATGAGGCTTTAAACCATGCCTCCATAATTATATCCAATCACAGCATTAACAAGCATACAAAGTAGAGAGACACTAATCCGGCCTCCTCTTTCTTTGCTGCTCCGCAACCCAGATAAGTGCCTCTCTACTTTATATGCAGGGTTCATGGTGTTGCATTCATTGCTTTTGATTAATATATTCATATTGTTGCCATTGGATGTATGTGGCTTTATTGCCGATTTATTATCTTTGTTTTCTAGGGATTTGCTGTTTTCCCTTGCAGGCGCCGCGTGCTCTGTTCAGCTTGGGACCAGAGCGCGGCTTCTTCGAGCCCGCTCCGCTCCCCGCTGTGTCCTTTTTCAGCGCGTGTTGCGCTGTAGGTTTTGCCCCTGGTTTTCTCCTCCGGTCAACGGCACCGCCGCTTCTGCGTTTGCGGTCCACGAGCCGGAGAAGAGTGGACCCCACCTCTGGGAGCGAGCGCACGTCGGGCCCTTCACGGGCGCCCTGCGTGTGTCTCTAGGGTTCGCGCGCATCATCAGACGCGCGCAACCCTTCCAAAGTGCCGATTTTGAGACGCCATTCCCCGGGCTGAAGAGGGGACACCGCAGCGCGGCCAGGAGCCAATTATGGGGCCTTACTACGCGTGCAGGCAGCGTTTGAAGCCAGTTACCGGGCTGATGCACAGGAATTAACCCTTGAGGTGCCAGGACCTCAAATAATTTTGGGACGGCCCACTGCTGCTGCAGTTTGAGGCCTTTTTCACCCTCTATTAGTCCTAGAGTGGGACTGCAGAGACTGTGAGTTTTATTTTTCAGCTGTACTTGTACTTCTTTTGGCTCCTGCGCCAGGCACTCTCCCAACCAACGCCCTTTGCCTAGGGCTGATAATTAAGCTTCCCTCTAGGGACATTGTTGATTGGAATTTATTCTGTTTGGAAGATGGCAGAGTTTGATTGCTATCAGGAGGCGGTTGAAGCTGTCGGTGAGCAGGGTGACGAGGAGTATTATAATGATGAGTCCATGGAGGACCTTATTGATAAGAAGCTTGACGCTAAATTAGGTAAAGCTTTATCCTCTGCCTTGTTACCCTTGACCCAGAAATTGGAATTGCTTGTCCCGTCTGGTCCTAAAGATCTCCCTCCATCTGGTTCTGGCCAACCCCGACTTCCAGCCCCAGTGACCCTTCTGGCTCTTCTTGGCCGCACATCCACTCCTACGCTAAGCTTTACAAAGCTAAGGAAAGCGCCAAAGATGTCGCCCAACCCCTTCCCCTGCCCCAATCCTCGCCTATCCCTGTGGTGGATTCCACCACCGATACAGATACGAACATGATTCATCCCAAGCGTCCAAAGCACGCAAACGCGCAAAGAAGCGTAAGCATGCTTCCTCCCCAGTTACCCCATCACCTTTTATGTTTGACCCTTTGGACATTGTTCATCCCAGGTCCTCTGATTGGGTTCCACCCCCGGCTGTGTCAGGTTACCTAGAAACCCACCTGCGCAAAGCCTTTGACAAGGAGGTTAGGGCCCGCCTCAAGTCAGAATGCCCACGTCCAGACCTTGCCCACAAGGTAGCCATTACCCCCGACATTGACACTTCCATTACTACCTTCCTCAAGAAATACAAGAAGGGCCCCAAGAAGGGGATTGACCGCGCGCTCAGAGCGTGCCAAGACAAGGTCCTCGACTGTTCGGGCCCTTTGTCAAAAATATTGGAATTGGCCTTACAAGCTCAGGAGTCTGGCGTCGCCATCCACCTGGAGGTTCTGGCTGGTTGGGCGCAGCGAGCCATTTGCATGCTTGGGAACGCTAATTGCGCCCTTGCCTCTGAGAGGAGAAAATCTGTACTGTTGTGGATTGACCCTCAGTTAGTGGAGCTGGCCTCATCGGAGCCAGGGCCTTTGGCCGAAGGACAGTTGCTTGGGGACAAATTTGTTAAGGACATTGCCAAGTTTGTTAGCACCTTTGCCTCTCTTGATAAGTCTCAGGCCTCACTGAAGAGAGTCTTGCATCAGGTCTCTGGAAGTGCCGGGCGTGGTAGA
The DNA here is from genome assembly GCF_964261635.1 of Lissotriton helveticus. Lineage (NCBI taxonomy): Eukaryota > Metazoa > Chordata > Amphibia > Caudata > Salamandridae > Lissotriton > Lissotriton helveticus. The sequence continues at coordinate 1,230,636,784 of NC_136068.1, forward strand.
GGACACTCGACCGGCCGCTACTCTAACACCAGTCCTCAGAGAGGATATGCCCCGCGACGTGGCAGAGGGTACACCCAGGAGCCCGACCAGGCAGGCTTTAGCCCGTCCAGATCCCGCGGTTACAGAGGCCGCTTTAATCGGGGTGTCAACCGCGGCTACAAGAATTTTAACAATCAGTCCTCTGGTAAGTCCTGTGAGTCCTTTCACTCCTCTAGGGGGCAGGTTGCGACACTTTGTGGTGAATTGGGAGAGCCTCACTTCAGATGTTTGGGTCCTTCAGACCGTGCAGGGCTACTAGATTTGGATGCTAGAATGTCCCCGCCAGGCGTTTCCTCTTCAGCCTCTCCATTTTTCACATCCAGAACAGAGTTTTATAGACTCAGAACTGGAAGAGTTGTTGGCCAAGCAAGCTATTGCTGTAGGACCCTTCATTCCAGAAGGTTTTTGCAGCAACGTCTTTTTGGTGCAAAAAAAGGGTGGCGGTCTGCGCCTTGTACTAAATTTAAGAGATTACAACCCCTTTGTAGTGTATCGTCACTTCAAGATGGAGGGTATTCACCTCTTGCGAGATCTCCTGTTGCAGAAGGAATGGATGGTCCGCCTAGACTTAAAAGATGCTTACCTCACGGTCCCCATTTGCTCCTCACATCAAAAGTTCTTGCAGTTTCCTTGGAAAGGGCAATGGTACCGGTATCGCTCGCTCTCCTTCGGCCTTTCCTCAGCACCTTGGGTGTTCACCAAGCTCCTCAAGCCAGTGGTCTCTCGCCTCCGGGAGATGGGGGTGCGTCTCATTGTCCATTTAGACGACATGCTGATTCTGGCACAGGATCGGGATCTCCTCCTCACTCATCTGGAGTGGATGACGTCCCTGTTACAGAATTTGGGGTTTGTTATCAATGCCAAGAGGTCTGTGATGTTACCAAGCAAACAGATGGCATTTCTGGGTTTCCTGATAGATTCAGTATCTACACAGCTCCTTCTTCCAGCGAGCAAAATCAGGTCCATAAAGAGGGAAATCAGAACCACTTTGTCCAAGGAGATGATTTCCTTGCGGGTTCTGGCAAGAATTGTGGGTCTCCTGGCATCCTCGATCCAGGTTATCTTTCCAGGACCATTACACTACAGGGCCCTTCAGAGCCTAAAGATCTTTTACCTAATGAGGGAATTTCACTACGACCATCTCATTCCTCTCTCTCCAGAAGCTCGAGAAGAGCTTCAATGGTGGCTGGAGCACATGACAGCTTGGAATGGGCCAGCAATCTTCGGCACCGCCCCGGACGTGGTTGTCGAGTCAGACGCCAGTCAGTGGGGTTGGGGCGCTCGCTGTGGGGAGTTTACCACAGGAGGACGATTGTCAGCAGACAAACTAAAATTGCACATAAATTGTCTGGAGTTGTTGGCAGGGTCCTTTGCCATCAAGTCTATCTCACCGCTGAAGAGCAATTGTTGCATCCTGCTTTGAATGGACAATGTCTCAGCGGTGAGATACATCAACCGTCTAGGGGGAACGAGATCCCGCATGCTAGTACACATTGTGAAGGAGTTTTGGCATTTCTGCCTGGATCGCAAGCTCTCTGTAGTGGCATATTATCTCCCAGGTAAGTACAATCAGGTAGCGGATTGGAACTCCCGATTCCTTCGAGACCACAGCGATTGGAGACTTCATCCCTCGCTGTTTGCTCAGATTATGGTTATGCGAGGCCCATGTCAGATAGATCTGTTTGCCTCTCACCTCAATGCCCAGCTTCCCCTGTTTTTCAGCTGGAGACCAGACCCGATGGCGATGGGAACGGATGCATTCCTGCAGCATTGGGGATTGCCGAGGAATTACGCTTTTCCTCCGTTTGCATTGATCCCGAGGGTGGCGGCCTTTGTCCGGCGCCAGAGAGCTTCACTAGTTTTAGTGACTCCGTTTTGGTCAACTCAGTCATGGTTTCCCACTCTGTTGGTGTTGTCGGTGAACCTCCCCTTCCTTCTTCCAACATTCCCGACGCTTCTCCGGGACCCAGTGGGGTCTTACCACCCCTTGGTTCAGCAGAACCAACTAACATTGATGGTGTGGACGCTCTCAGGAGACATGAGAGCATTGCAGAACTTTCACAGGCGACTGCCAGCTTTATGCACCAGGCATGGGCTCCTTATTTATTTATTTATTTATATATAAAGTTTTATATAGCGCGAACTTGACCCAAGAGGGTATCAGAGCGCTTTACATTTAGGATTTTTGCTTTACAAGTTACATCAGATAAGAGCATAGTAAGGTACAGTACACATAAACAATGTTTAAAAAAGTTGTAGGAGGGACGGGAGGAAGGAGTAAAAAGCGGGGAGACGAAGAGGAAACAATGCCCAATGACCAGCTGGGTAGGTGACGGTCAAGGGGAAAAAGCAGGGCCAGACTCCTCATTAGCTGTCAAGCAGCTCCACCCGGCCATTTTAGTTTATTTGATTTTGGGAATCTCAACCGCGTTGTTTGTTTACTGTACCTTACTGCGATATGGTAACGGATGTAATTTGTAACGCAATGTTCCTCTGCTATAGCGCTCTGATACCTACGGGTCTAGCCAGCGTTTTATAATTCTTTTTGATGTACCTTCTAATACAATGTTCCCCTGGTTATGCGCTCGGATACCTCCGGGTCTAGATAGCGCTATATAACCCTCCTTCCACCCGGAAATGATATTCTGTTTCCTGGAAGAGATGGGTGGGTCAGTCCCTCTCAAAACAGGTGGATCCCGTGGGATCATCTATAACTGATGTGTTGAACTTCTTGTCTGAATGTGCAGTCAGGCCTGGCCTAAGGGTCGGTTAATAATTTCAGATCTGCTATTTCTGCTGGTCATGATCATGTTGACGGTAAGCCTGTGGGGATGCATCCCCTGGTCAGTAAATTGCTTAAGGGGGTCCGGGTGGCTAACCCCCCTCGGCCCAGGTATTCTACATTATGGGATGTTACGAAGGTTCTTACTCTTTTGGAATCCTGGCCCGATAATGGTGATCTTTCCTTGAAGCAGCTTTCTGCTAAACTTACAATGTTACTCTGTCTCATATCATGTCATAGAGTTTCTGATGTTAGAGCCTTAGACCTGGCTGGTAGGATGTTTTCTCCACAGGGTGTCTCTTTTATAATCACACGACGGACTAAGACCATGTCTCGGTCAGTAGAGTATCCTGCCTTTCCACATAATAACAAGTTGTGTGTGTTGCAGTGTTTGAAATGTTATGAAGATTGTACTGTTTCTCACAGGGTTGATCCTTTAGGTCAGTTGTTAATTTCTGTGCAAAAGCCATTCAAACCAGTCGCTGCTGCTACTCTAGCTAGGTGGGTTAGATGGATTATGTCAGAAGCTGGCATTGATGTTTCTGTTTATGGTGCTCACTCCGCTAGAGGAGCTATGGCTTCTAAAGCCTATTTATTAGGGTCCGCCTAGAGGACATCCTTAAGGCAGCTGATTGGTCATCAGATTCAATGTTTAAAGTTTTTTATTACAAACCTATTCCTCATTTTTCTGATGCTGTGATGGATGAGCTTTGAACCAGCATAATCAGAAGCCTCAGGTCCTGCCATAGAATACAAAATTTTCTAGATGCCGCGACAAGAATTTCAGATTCTATTAAGGACACGGAGGCGAGGATTATCCCACCCGTTGGGACAGTTATGCAACTGTAAAAGTTGTTTGATGTTATGTTGCTTAAGAACTTTTATGCCCACCCAATGAGAAATGCAGTTGTGGGCTCCCTTTCTCAACCTTGTTGTTCTGTTATAGGAAATGATTCCAACAAAAGTTGAGTGCCTTCTCCGGATGGAGTTGCTGTGCCTTCAAGATGAAAGCGGACACCTTCGCTGGTTTTGGATTTTTCTCCGTTGAGAACTTCCTACAGGAATTGTTTGTCTCTCCGTTGAGAGTTTAAAGACTTTGTTTATTCTTATTGGACTGATTCGCGCAAAGAAAGAGGAGGCCGGATTAGTGTCTCTCTACTTTGTATGCTTGTTCATGCTGTGATTGGATATAATTATGGAGGCGTGGTTCAAAGCCTCATGGGTATTGTGGTTTTTCAATACTGTAGTTTTACTTTCATTGGCTGCTGTGTTTTGCAGTAAAGAAATGAGAAAGCGTAATCCTCGCCTCCGTGTCCGTAATAGAATTTAAAATTCTTGTCGCGACAGCTAGAAAATTTTGTATTGTGTCTGCTCATGAAATATGTTAGAAATGGGGGTCTCTAATTGGCAGTGGTTTGTACCCTGTGCAAGTATGGACCCTTTGTTCTAGTCTGGGTAAGGGTATTACACAGCCAAACTAACCCCTGCTCACCCCTTGGTAGCTTGGCATGAGCAGTCAAGACAATTTCGGAGGCAATGTGTAAAGCATTTGCTCACCAACGTGCATTGAAAACATTGTGAAAACTCTACAAATGGACACCACATCAGTTTAGAAAAATAACCAATCTTTATCTTAAACCAAGCAAGATCAAATTGACAAAATCCAATATACACAGATCAAGATATCACTTTAAAAAGGTTTAAAACAGTTCAGTCCATATAAAACAATGGATGCGTCACTTTTTGTACAAAGTACCTGGGATGTGTCAAACTCACAAGATGAAAACAGGCGCAGGGCAGGTGGGTAAAAGAAAGCAAAGTGATACGTCGGTTCCTTCCAATCAGAGAAGGTGATGCATCAGTTCCTTATTTCCAGGGGAGGTGATGCATCGGTTCCTTACTGCTGCGCAGAGAAGGTGATGCATTGGTTCCTTACTGTGAAAGGAGGTGTGATGCGCCGGTTTCTCACTATGTGGGGGAGGAGATGGCATGTTCCTCCACATACACAGCCTCGGTTCCTCACTGAAGCCTAGTGTTGATGTAGACTTGTCACCCAGGTGCAATGAGTGGAAAATCCAGATGCATTCGAGTCAATGAGTCGGTGCGAAACAAGCACTGCTTAGATTCTTCCAGCTGAGAACAGGTGGTGCGTTGCTTCTTTCAGCCACAGAGAAGTGCCTGTGTTGGAGTCGGAGCAGGGGACTCAGATGTTGGAGACAATGTGCTCTAGACTCAGGATGCAGCTGTTCTGCTGGCTGTGAAGAGGTGTTGAGTCAACCTTTTCTGCCACACATCAGTGATGCCTTGTTTTTTCAAACGCACGGCAGGCTTGTGGTGGAAAAAACAGCGCTGAAGGGCAATGCGTGTACTTTGAGCTCTTCTTGTAGCAGAAGCCACCTCCAAGGGGCCCAGACTGGAATTGGCACCACTTGGCAGGTGAGAACTCCCAGCCAAGGAGCTATAGGGCTGCAGGTGAAATCTGTGATGGCCCTGAGACTTCTTAACAAAAGGCAAGCACACACAATCCCTTGGAGAATCTTATCAAGCAGTACGACAAAGCAACAGTCCAGTCCTTAGTCTCTCCAAGATTGAAGCAGCAACTGCAGGCCAACCCAGCAAAGCAAACCAAACATAGCAAAGGAATAGTACTCCTCCTAACTACTCTCCAGCTCTTCCCCTTGGCGTTACCTCTTGATCCAGAAGTGTTCTAATAGTCTGGAGTTCTAGGTACAATACTTAGAACCTTTTTGGCCTCTGAAGTAAGCATAGTCATTGTGGTGCACAGATCCTGCCTTGCCCTGTCTGGCTCCAGACACACTACATGGGGTGGAGACAGCATTGTGAGTTGCCTGTCAATGCCCTTTTCAGGTGTCAGTGACACCTACTCCCACCATTCTAGCTTAGGAAGGCCCATCAACCTGGTGATGGGCAATGAGGCTATGCAGGGCACACCTCAGCTCCCTTTGTGTGACTGTCTAGAGCAAGGGTGCTCATAGTACGGCCAGGCAAGTCTTCCTTGGCGGCCCGCGGACCTTGCAGACATCGTACCTGTGTTTTTTTTAAAGAGTGTCAGCAAACACTGCCCTTTGGACTCTGAGAGACTCTGCTCTATGGGGCTGGGCGATGTTCCAGCGATAGTCAGAGGGGAGATGCAGGGACGCTAAGAAGAGGTGAAAAACAACAACGCCTAATTTACAAGTAAATGGTCTTTTAAAGACCTGTGAAGTACTTGGGTGCGGCTGTGTGTGTGCCTGGGAAGCTGTCTCAGCCGGGCTGCCGCACACGCAGGGTGGTTGCTGACACCCTTTCAGCCCAATGGGCATCGGTGCCAGGGTCTGGGCTGGCATGGGTGCACACTGCACACTTACAAGTGCAGAAATACCAAAAATGATTCCTCAAATCGTGACCCCAGCTGAGTAAATTAGCATGCCACGAACATGTCATTGAAATAGCTCACCACACAGAGCAAGCACAACACATTTTAGGTGGTCACAATATCACGAGAAGAAAACAGGCACGCTTGTGCATATCTGCGTGGCTAAATCAGGAATATCGTGCAACTTCACGCGAGGCTGCTTTGTGTTACTGCTCCGTCACAGGAGGGTCTCAACCTAGAAATTAATTTTGCTGAACACTTAGTTAGATCACACACAGACCTACTAAGTATTCTCAATTAGTACACAAGGTTTCAATTTGTGTGATATGCTAATCGTACGTGCAAAGTATCTTTTTTTTTTATTGAGCCAAATTACGATTTTGACAGCAACGTTTTCACATGCAGAGAGAAAGGAGAGAGAGAGTGTAGACAGAGTGAGTGAGAGATCAGTGAGAGAGAGTGGAGAGAGAGTGGAGAGAGACTGACTGACTGAGAGAGAGAGAATGACTGACTAAGAGAGAGAGAGACTGACTGAGAGACTGCCTGACAGAGAGAGACTGACTGACAGAGAGAGACTGACTGACAGAGAGAGATACTGACTGACAGAGAGACTGACTGACTGACTGAGAGAGAGAGAGTGACTGAGAGAGAGAGTGACTGACTGACAGATAGGCTGACTGACTAAGAGAGACTGACTGACTGAGAAAGAGACTGACTAACTAAGAGTGAGAGACTGACTGACTGAGAGAGTGATTGACTAAGAGAGAGAGACTGACTGATAGAGAGAGAGACTGACTGAGAGAGAGAGACTGACTGACTGAGAGAGAGAGATTGACTGACTGAGTGAGAGAGACTGACTGACTGAGAGAGAGAGACTGACTGACTGAGAGAAAGAGTGACAAACTGACTAGGAGAGAGACACTGACTGACTGAGAGAGAGACTGACTGACTAAGGGAGAGAGACTGACTGACTGATAGAGTCATTGACTAAGAGAGAGAGACTGACTGATAGAGAGAGAGACTGACTGATAGAGAGAGAGAGACTGACTGACTGACTGAGAGAGACTGACTGACTGAGTGTGAGAGACTGACTGACTGAGTGAGAGAGACTGACTGACTGACTGACTGGGAGAGAGTGACTGACTGACTGAGATACTGACTGACTAAGAGAGAGTCTGGCTGACTGACAGAGACTGATTGACTGACAGAGAGAGACTGGCTGAGAGAATGACTGACTGAGAGAGACTGACTGACTGACTTAGAGACTGTCTGACCGACTAAGAGAGACCGACTGACTTAGAGACTGACTGACTGAGGGACTGAGAGAGACTGACTGACTGAGAGAGACAGAATGACTGACTCAGAGAGACTGACTGAGAGAGGCTGACTTGGAGAGAGACTGATTGAGAGTGACTGACTAACAGATAGAGTGGCTGACTGACTGAGAGAGACTGTCTGACTGACTGAGAGCGACTGACTGACTGAGACTGACAGAGAGACTGACTGAGAGACTGAGAGAGACTAACTGACTGAGAGAGACTGAATGACTGACTTAGAAAGACTGACTGAGACTGACAGACTGACAGAGAGCGCGACTGACTGACAGAGAGAGACTGACTGACAAAGAGAGAGACTTACTGACTGACTGTGAGCGAGAGACTGACTGACTGCCTAAGAGAGAGAGACCGACTCGGAATGACTGAGAGAGACAGAGACTGACTGACTGAGAGAGACTGAGAGAGACAGAGAGAGAGACTGGCCTCTGCAGTCATGGAGTTAGCTCCAGGAATATAAAGTAAACCCTTGGAAGTCCTCTAGACTTTCTTCAGTTTTTGGTCCTTGCCTTTCCGCCATTGCGTTTGCAAGACATTGCAGGCTATTGCGGGGTTAAGGGTGGACCAAAAGTAACCCTGTGATGGAATTGGCGTCAAAGTGTGTATGAAGCTATGCAATGCCTGTTAAGATTGCTATTGTGTGCTAATAGAAATGTATTATCAAAATGTGCTCTTTGTAGTTACATCTGCTTTTGAAATACAGCATTGTGGCATTGTCTAAACAGGTTTGATTTTTTTACTCTAGTCCCGCCTCCCCACTGACCCCACCCTCCACTGATCCCAACCCTACGGGTGCTGCCCTCGGCCACAAACTACACTGTAATTTTGGCCCCCAACAGAAAGTTTGTGAGTACCCATGGTCTAGAGTCAATGCACAAACAGCCCAAATGCCAGTCTAAACCAGACTTTGATTCCGCAGGCAGGAACAGGCATAGGATGGTATAGTTAGAAGATGCCCGCTTTCTAAAAGTAACCAACAACACACAGGCCAATACTGACAATACTGATGTCAGTTATTCTTCACTTTACATACTCACACATTACACTTCATGTGACCATGAGGCATAATGTTATGTGTTATTTCTTTAACATTTTTAATTTGTATTTGTTTGTGAAAATATGTTTTGATAGGTTTTTCCAAATACCCATCGGTTTTCCAATTCAAAAAATTAACATGCAAAAATTCCCAGACGAACACAACATTGGAGTGAATCAAATTACAAAATACTTAACACCAGCAACTACATTGTTGGACATAACATAGACACAACATAAACAACAAATTCAACATTACAGAAAACAGAGGAAATGAGCTTGAGTTCTGTGTTTCTAAAGCAATTTTCTCTTTTCTAAAAACAAGAGAAAAATAAGCACAGCCCTGTAGGCTGAAATTTGATACTTTTTTAACAAACACAAGAGCAGCCTTAATCAGGGCAACTAATATTTCATTTAGCTTTGGATAGTTTTTGACAAAACTATGCAAAATGTGCCAACATAGTTTTGAGCACACTTGTGTGGTTAAATAATAGGTGATGTGTTTCGAAACCAATGATGTGAGTTAACAGAGTTCTCCTCAGGACTTAGAACTCCTTGAGAGCTGAAAAAATAAGAGAAAAACAAATTCATATTACCACCCATTAATATACTTTTAGACAGTCACATTCATTCTGCACCATCCACACATTAAAATGAACTCTTTTTGAGAACAACAGATCTCCTCAGTTAAATTTCTCCTTGGCTTAGTTCAGCCATGATAATAAAAGTTTTCCAACACTACAAGAAAGAAGAAGCAAACCAAGTTCAGAGTATATAGAAAATCGGACAACTAGAGCAGCCCAAGCATGAGACCAAAGAGTTCAAGCTTCAATCGTGAGACAAGCATGGAAGAGAAACACAAACTTTGTTTTAGAAAACACATACCCGTACCTGTACCAAAATCGGACAGCTTGATCAGCCCAAGCATGAAAACCAAAAAGGTTTTGTTTCAGTCGAGAGACAACCTTTGGAGAGAAACACTAACTTTGTATTTGAAAATGCACATGCATCCCTGTACAGTTCCTTATATTGTGGGCTTGTGTAAGGGTCCACAGTGTTCTTATATTCTGAAAAAGAAAGGAAACGAGGAATATTTACACAAAAGAGAAAAAATGCTTTTGCAGGGCCAAGTGCAGAGCAGGGAATCGGTCTCGGTGTAACTGGATTCTTAACGCTAGTACGTGGGTGCAAGCTTACATCTAATGAACAGTCTTCTGTCTAGAGGGGGAGACACATAGTTGCGCAGTCATTGGATCTTAAATGCCATCTGCTTTTCAACAATGAATCACTGCATTGTACAATCTCCTAAATGTACCTTGCGATTTAATCCGCATTGTGCGCAGCGCCCGAGACAGTATATCCATGTAACTGGGGAAAGCGAGAACCCATCAGTTGACTTGTTTGTATGGATTTACTGAGTCTTAATGCCACACATATAAAATTACCCAATCTTCCGGAGCTTCTGGGAGCTGTAGTTCTTTTTGCAATGATCGTCAAATGGGAGAGTGCAGGGTTGGCAAAATATGCCAAAGTATGTTTGAATGTTACCAACAAGCCGCTCTCATGTTTGCAAGGAGAATGGATGAAGCACAGATTTGTTAAAGCGACTGTGTGCGAAAATTATTCCATCACGGTTTAGATGACTCCCATAAAAACAATTTTTTTTTAAATGGTAGTTGGACCTGAAGAATATCTACGAATTGTATATTTCCAACATTTCATTTAGACAGAGGTCGATTGGATACATTGAATTGAGGGATGAGGCTACATCTTGAAGTACTGCCATCTTGTTGTCATCTCCCATGATTGGTTTGAATACCTGTTTCTTCCTCGTGGCCGTTGCTGGCCTTTGCCTAAAAAAGGCACCGGTTATTGTTGTTCATTGTTTCCTCGACAATTGGCGTTTGGCCTCCGTCTACAGTATCTGATTCTCCACCTGATGAAGATGATGTGCCTGAAAAAGAAAAACACTTGTTCCATGGCCTTCCTTGAAAATCTGGAAGAAATCTTCCTGATTCTGGGTGGGAATAAAAGTCTGTTTGTGAGTTTGGATGCTTAGGGGCATATTATCAAGCACGGCGATTAAATTATCGCCGCTTTAGCGGAAGAAAACTGCCGCTAAATCGGTGATAATGGGCTTATCGCCGCTTTTGCCGTCGTTTTCTGCCGCTAAAGCGGTGATAATTTTAACGCCCGTCCTTGATAATATGCCCCTTAGTTTCTATACATACATTATTTTTGTCTTTTTCAAATTGTGCTCCTTTTTAATTTATTGTAAAATCTTTAAACTCAGATATTTTTTTTCCACCTTTGTTAACAGGGATTTAGCATCTGTTATTGACTGATTGTCTTTGATTTCTTGTTCAAGGGTAGAAATGTATATTAGCTGTTGTTGGGAAAGTCGTTGTGCTGTTTCAGTTGTTAGGACCATCAAGTCTCTACTGCATTTAGTCTCAATGCAGCTGCAACCTTTTTTGTATATTGATTCCTCAGTAAAAATCACTGGGATGTTTCGTATTTGTAGTCCTGTAGGAAAAGTTCCTGCTTTTAAATGCTCCAATAAAAAATGACTATGCAAATCAGTCCTGATTTGCTTCTTCTTCAGTCTAATTAGATTGTCTGATTCATTTTGTTGTTTGGCTGTAGCACTTAGAGATACTGATGAGAAGACGGAATGTGCATTCAACAGTTTTTGAATGTGATCTTCTGTGTACGCGAAGGTGTCTTGTTCAGTCATATTCTGAGAAAAACGTGGTGGTTAAGTATATTACACAGAACTAAACCAACCAAGTACAACCTTAACGTATTTTTCAAAGGAAAAACCTTGCGAGTGCACACCCGCTATAAACTATTTAACTACAGAGGGTTTGGCCCTTAATCATTAAGGCTTGGCCAATTTAACAAGCACACAGCAACACACATGCCAATACTGATGTCAGTTATTCTTTACTTCACATGATCACACATGACACTTGGTGTGACCATAGGTCATAATTTTATTTGTTTTTTCTATCTTTTTTTATTTTTTATTTGTTTGTGAAAAGGATGTATGACATTACAACGCATGCTTTTACATCGCATGCCTTTACAATGCGGTATTTACAACAAATACCTTTACAACGCATAATGCTTTTAGGCGCTGGATAGTGAATTGTTTTATTTACTATTCCAATTCCAGTCCCCGTGGATAGTAGGGAAGGTGTTGGATAGTACATTAAACACATTCCCTATCCTAGAGCGCCCCCCAGCGCAATGCGTTGTAATGGTTTGCGTTGTAAAAGTTGCGTTGTAAAGGCACTGCGTGATAAAAGTTGCGTTGTAAAGGTTGTTTACCTTGTGAAAATATGTTTTCATAGGTTTTTTCAAATACCCAATGGTTTTCCAATTAAAAAAATGAACATTCAAAAATTTACAGAAGAACACAACATCGGAGTGAAGCAAATTACAAAATATTCAATGCCACAAACTACATTGTTTGACATGACATAGACACAAAATAGACAACAAATTTAACATTACAAAAAACAGATGAAATGAGCTTGAGTTCTGTGTTTCGTATGCAAGTTTCTATTTTGTAAAAACAAGAGAAAAATAAGCACAGCCCTGTGGGTTGAAATTTGATACTTTTTTAACAAACACAAGAGCAGCCTTAATCAGGGCAAAAACCAGACAGTGAACTCTTCAGGCTCAGACTATTATTTCATTTAGCTTTGGATCATTTTTGACAAAGTTATACAAAATGAGCCAACGTAGTATATTTTTTTTAAGTTCAAGTAAAAATTTTATTAGTATAACAGAGGTGTCATTACAGCAAAATAAATGAGATACATTATCGTCGTTGAGGAAGGGAAATCAGGTTACAACAATAAATATCCAAAAGTAAAAATTATAGGGGAGGAAAAAGAAAATGAGGCTAAAAATATAGAATATATGAGGCTATGTAAAAGGGGAGAAGCACTATATATTATGTGTGGGAAAATGAATACTAGAGAAAATAAAGGAACGAAAGGTAGCTTAGGGAGGTTTAGAAACCTCTTGCTGAACAGGGGATAAATGAGAGGAACGTTTGGCACAAACATCAAGGTACAGGGTGATGGGAAGCCAAAGGGCGTGTCTTTTCGGGGCAAGGTTAAGAATATAAACAAATGCAGTATCAAGTCTGTGATTATAACATACATTAAACCACCAAGCTTTGAAAGTAATGTCATTTGAGTTCTTCCAATTAACAGTAATCTGTTGGAATGCGACAGCTATTAACAAATCTATAATTTGAACATTTGCATCAACATCAGTCCAGGAAGAGGAAAGTGAGCCGAGGAAAATATCAGTAAGAGAGAAAGGGATAGAAGTGTGAAATATAGCATTAATCTGGTCCAATACGTGAGTCCAGAAGACATGTGTGAGGGGACAAAGAAAAAGCATATGAAAAAGCGTGGCGTTTGGAATGGAGCAAGACCAACAAAGGTCCGGGACCGAGGGAAATCTCTTGTGAAGGAGAGATGGTGCATAGAGGAGTTGATTGTAAAGGAAGAAAAGTGTTTGTGTGAGGGAAGCAGCTCTAGAGGATTTGCGGAGCTTAGTCCATAGTTTATCCCAGAGGGAAGTAGGCCAGGATGTGTCAAATTCAGATTCCCACTGCACTTCCACTGTGGATTTCGGCCTAGGTGATGGAGGTTTGTGAAAAGAATGATAAATGGAAGAAGCTGAAGGGCCTGAACGTAATAGGGAATGGAGTGAAGAAGTTGGGGTGGAAGAAACAACAGGAGAAGGGAGGTGAGAAAGGGAATCATATACGGACATAACTGCAGTCCTAAGTAGGACGAATTTGCGGATAAAGGAGGAAGGGAGCGAGAAAGCTCAACTAAGGACATTGAAAGACTGGAAAACAGACCCATGAAAAAGTTGGGAAACCCAAATTAGGCCTTGCTGCCTCCAAGTTTTCCAGAAAAAAGGCTTCTGATTGATGAGAATGCTATTATTGTACCAGATGGTAGTGTTGAGGGGCTCAGAAACGGAGGAGGGAGGGTCTGGAGCAGTAGCTAAAAGTAATTTCGCAGTATATTTGTGAATTGGAGTAGAAACAAATTGGGGTTTACGGGAGAAGGAGAGATATTCGGCAAAAGAAAAAGGAGAAAGAGAGAGACGTTCAAGTTCAGCCCAAAGGGGAAGAGGCTCGGTAGGGTCTTTGAGCCAAAGGGAAGCTTGTTTCAGGAGAAAAGCTTTGTGGTATGCAGGAAAATTTGGAAAATTAACCCCACCCTCTGATTTGGGGAGACGCAATCGGAGTAAAGACATACGTGGTTTCTTGCCAGACCATAGAAAGGAGGAGAGGGTTTTATTGATCTTAGTAAAAAATTTGACAGGGATGGGAACAGGAATATTTGAAATGGTATAGAGAACGATTGGGGATAACATCATCTTGATGGTGTCGAGACGACCCCACCAGGAGAGGTAGAGGGGGTGCCATCTGGAGGCAAGGTCTGATAATTTTTGGGTACATTGATTAAGGCATAGTGAAATAGTATCTGAAATAGAAGAAGTTATATGAAAACCAAGGTATTTTATATGAGCCGTGTTCCATTTGAAGTTGGATGCCGCAAAATCAGGTTTGAAGGTGAATTTGGTAAGAGGGAGAATTTCGCATTTATCATTATTCAGTTTATAGCCAGAAAGTTGAGAATAAACGTTGACTTCGGTAAGGAAAGCGGGGATGGAAACAGATGGGTTGGAAATGAAGAGTAGAATGTCATCCGCATATGCAGCTAATTTGACCTGCGAACTAGAAAGTTGAAAACCATGAATGTTTGGATTTTGACGTAATTTAGATAAGAAAGGTTCTAGGGCCAGGTTAAAGAGAAAAGGGGAAAGAGGGCATCCCTGACGAACTCCTCTGCCAAGGCTAAAAAATGAAGAAATCAAGCCATTGGCGCAAACCGCTGCTCTAGGGTTCGTGTAAAGGAAGGAAATGAGGGAAATAAAATTCGGGCCAAACCCAAATCAATTCAATGCAGAAAAAAGAAAAGACCATTCCACTCTATCGAACGCTTTCTCAGCATCTAAGGCGATTGCGGCAAGGGAATCGTGAAAACGTGATGACTTAGAGAGGACATTGAAAAGGAGCCTGGTGTTATCGGAAATGAAGCGTCCCTTGACAAATCCCGATTGTTCGGGGCCAAGAAGCTCTGGAAGAAAAGGATCCAGTCTAATGGCTAAAGATTTGGCATATAATTTGTAATCGATGTTAACAAGTGATATCGGTCTGTAATTTTTACAATACTGAGTGTCTTTCCGCTCCTTGGGTATAATACAAATGTAAGCGTCTGAAAAAGTACCTGAGGAAGCACCACTAGCTTTGAAGGAGTCGAGAAGACGGTGTATTTTGGGTAACAAGAGGGTTGCAAAGTGTTGATAGAATTCGACAGTGAAACCGTCTGGGCCAGGAGCTTTGTCTTTCTTAAGGGAATGAAGGGCAGTATGTAATTCGCGGATGGTAATGGGGGATTCAAGGGTGGAAAGGTCAACAGGAAAATTGGGAGGAGGTTGAATGCTAGCAAAGAAGGTGGAAAGAGAATGAGCAGAGGGTTGAGTCTCAGAAGAGTAGAGTGTAGAGTAGAAACGGGAGAATTCTTCCAAGATATCAACATCTTTATGTTGCAGGACTGAGTTAACATCAAATACAGATTCAATATTCAACTTGTTTTGCTTAACTTTCAAATAATTAGCAAGAACTTTCCCCGCCTTATTCTTCCCACCATAAAATATCGAACTGGATTTCAGTAGGTACAAAGAGGCATCTTCAGTGGATTGTTTGTTATAGTTCATTTTAGCATGTACTAGTGCTGTCAAACTTTCCTGAGTATGGGAGGTGTAAAAGGAATGTTCTAGGGATTTGATCTGAGATAAGAGGTCACTGGTGCGGGTGCGAGCAGCTTTACGCTTTGCGGAAACATGTCTGATTATGAAGTCCCTGGCCGCAGCTTTATAAGCGTCCCAAATGGTGTGGCTAGCTAAGGAGGGAGTGTCGTTAATAGCAAAAAATTCGGTAGTAAAATCGGTAAAGGAGGCAGTAAATTTGGGATCGAGAAGGAGAGTGTTGTTAAAGCGCCATCTCTTGGGTCCGGTGGATTTGGGTAAAATATCAATGTTAATTAAAACTGGGGCGTGGTCAGAAAACATTATGGGACCAATCTCGGCCTGAGTAAGGGATTGGGACAAATGGCGGGACAAGAAGATATAGATGTGGAGAAGTGTGGCTCACTGGTTAGAGGAGGCAGACCTGGAAGCAGAGGTCAGCCCGGGACCAGGGTTCAATTCCCGGCTCGGCGGGGTCTTGAGTCCTAAAATGTCCATGGACTCGACAATTCTCCCTCCGGTGCCTACTCAATTCACGGGTTCACACTCTGCGACTCTGGGCAATAGCTTGCTTAATCTCCACAACGGCCCCTCGCGGCGGGATGCCTGGCTTTCACCTTGCGGATACCCTGCCGGGGTTATCTCACAGGGGAATACCAGGACGGGTTCCCTAAGCAAGCGCTTAGAAACCGCTTGGTGATTTGCGCTATATAAATTCCTGTACATTTACATTTACATTTACATATAGTCGAGACGTGATTGGGAGTGGTGCACCGTGGAATAGAAAGTAAATTCCTTACAGGTCGGATTACATAATCGCCAGGCATCAACAAGTTTATGTTGAGAGATGGCATGTGTAAAAAGCTTGTGAGACTTATTAGGGACAAAAAAAGATTTGGAGTGCCTATCTAAAAAGGGGTCCAAAGGCATGTTACAGTCGCCTGCTAAAATGAAATTATCATCAATATATTCAGTGATACGGGAGGCAAACGCACTCCAAAAAGTAGTACTCCCACCAGTGGGGGCATAGACATTAAGCAAGGAAAAAGGGACACCTTTGGAGGAAAGTTTAACAAATAACCATCTGCCTTCAGGGTCAGATTCGGATTGTAAAACTGAATGAGAAAAAGACTTGCGAATTAACAAAACAACACCATTTTGTTTACCATCACCAGGAGCAGAGAAAACAGTCCCCACCCAGCCTCTTTTAAGCTTAGCAGCTTCAACATCAGATATATGGGTTTCTTGCAAAAAGGCTACATCTACATTCAATTTGGCTAGATGTGAGAGGATCTTTTGCCTCTTAATAGGTGAATGCAAACCTTTAACGTTCCAAGAAACAATACGTATTGACATCAAAGAAAATTAAGGAGGGGTAGCATAATAAAATTAGGGAAAAAAAGTGAAGCCTCATAATCTGGAAAAATGGAAAGGAAAAAAGAAAGGAAACAGAGAAAGGAAAAGGAGAAAGGAAGCAAAAGAAGTAAGAACGCAGAGGAGATTATAGCAACGCAGAGAACGATCGAAGAGGAAGAAAGGAACAATGTAGAAGAATGATATAATAAATAGGAAGAAACATATGAGAGCAGAAGAAAGAAAGCATCAAGAAGAGCATTACCAAGAATTTCGAGGAAGAAAAAGAACGATGTAGGAGAACGATTGAGTTGGGAAAAAAAGATAAGTGCAAACCAAGAAGGAGAAAAAGCAACTGAAAGAAAAAGCCACAGGAAGCGCGTGGAAAATGTGATAGAGAAATGACAAGAAGAAAGATACATAGTAAACCAGAAGGGTAAACAAAGTAGAGTGATAAGAAAATACAGGAAAAAGCAAAGAGTAACTGTAAAATACCAAAGAACAGTGATGAGGAGAGGAGAAAAAAGGGAAAAGAGAGTGAAGAGCATTCTGAACGGAATTGACACCAAAATAATTGAAAAGGACAGGAGGGATACAAAAAAGCGAACAAATACGGATAATGTTAACATGTTAAAGTGAGAATGGAGGGAAGGTACTTACAAGGAGTATCGGAGGGGGAAGACGATCTAAGTCGAGACAGAGGGGGAACAGTACGGAAGTATCGGGAGGGAGGTAAGACCAACCAACGAAGGGCGAGTACGCAGGGCAACGAGAAGTCCAACCGGAGAAGACATGACGGAACGCTAGAGAAGATCTGTGGAAAAAGGAGAGTAACAGGGTTAGAGGGCACTAAGACCAAGAGTAAAAACAGATAACATGTGGACAAAAGAAAAAATGATATCAAATATCAAACAAGAGAAATAAATAGATAGACTCGTCGGAGAGTCTAAAAACATGGAACTAAATAAACATGAGTGAACCATGAAGAAAGAAGAAAATGGCATGGAATAATCAATGAGAACAACAACAAGAGTCATGGTGGAAACGAAGAAGAAGGATTGGAGAACTCCATGCCAGCAGAACCACAAGAATTCAGGAAACTTCGGAGTCGTACAGGGTCCTCAAAAGTAGTAGTCTTGTTATTGTAGGTGACTTTAAATAGGCAAGGGTGGAAAAGTCCATATCTGGCTCCAATGCAACGAAGATCCGGCCTCATATCAAGAAAGGCTTTTCGGCGGGCAGCAGTGGACTTGGCGTAATCTTGAGCAAAAAATAAGTTGGAACCTGACCAAGTGATACGTGGAAAGGCCTTGGCAGCCAAGAGGACCTTCAGCAAGTCCGTGTATTCAAGGAAATACATTATCACACCTCTAGGCTTAGTTGAGGGCGAAATAGAGGAGGGAAGTCGACCAAGCCTGTGAGCACGCTGAATGTTGAGTGAGGTACCTTCAGGTAAGTGCAAGAGCTTGGGAAGAAAGGACTGAAAGAAATCAATAGGATCATCATTCCCCTCGCTTCCTTCCTTCAGGCCGTAAAGACGTAGGTTATTGCGTCTATTCCTATTTTCAAGGTCTTCGACCTGTTTTTGAAGAGAAGAGATCTGAAGATCCATATGAACGACCTTGGTTGCCGTTTCCTGAAGCGACGAGACATCTTTTTCCACAGTGGAGACCCTGGCGTCCATGTATGACCAGTTATCGGTAAGCGTTTGCAACTTGGCATTGGTATCTTCCATGTAAGGACGCAGGGCTCGTATTTCTTCGAGAAGCAATTCAATTGAGATAGAAGAAGAGGATTTCGAGGGGGAAGGTGGATCTTTCTTTAACCTCTTTGAGTTAGTTTTGGTTGCCGCCTGAGAAGAGGAAGCCTCCATGTCAGCTGTCGTAGTAGCAGTGGTAAGGTCTGTGGAGGCTTCTAGGGTAGCCAACGCCGAAAACAGCTTCGAATTTTTGACAAAATTACGCTTAGGGGGCTTGTCAAGACGCTGCGCCATTGGAATGCAGGTGAGTAAGGCATCAGGGATAACACAGGACTAAACAAAACAAAATGGCCGCCCAGCCTGAGGAGAACAATACATTTGAAGAAAGCACAATAAATTAATGCCAGATAATGGAAAAAAGTCACCTGTGATAGTTGAGGGAGGTTGCCATAAAAAAAATGAAGAGAAACGGCATTAAAAAAGGTCCATGAGAGCCGTTGAGAATGCGTGCGGTAGAACGCACATTGGAGAAAGGCGCCGGGAAAAAAAAAAAAAATGGCGGTCGCGACCCGGAGGAGCCGCGACCGGAATTAAATCCAGCGGTTATATCCAATATCGGCGCGGTGGAATAGTAAAATCCAGCCTGGATGATGCCTGACTAATTCCGACAACAAGAACAGGTCTCCATAATTCGCCAAAGGGATGCGAACCGCCTGTAATCTCCGGTGTGGACGGAGCTGCTACCTCTGTGCTGCCATCCGCGTCGGGCGCTTAGCCACGCCCCCCCAACATAGTATATTTTAAAGAAAACTTGTGTGGATAATTAATAGTCGAATCATTTCTAACTTAATGATATGAGTTAACAGGGTTCTCCTCAGGACTGAGATCTCCACGAGAGCTGTAAAAATAATGGAAAACACACTCATATTTCTACTCATGTCTATACATTTACACTGTCACATTCATTCTGCTTCATTCACACCTTAAAATTAACTCTTTTTGAGATCAACAGACATCCTCTGTTAAATTTCTCCTTGGCCTAGTTCAGCTATGATAATAACACTACAGGAAAGAAGAAGGAAGTAACAAACCAAGTTTTGAGTACATACCAAATCGGACAACTAGAGCAGCCCATGAGCGAAACCAAAGAGTTCAAGCTTCAATCGCGGGACAAGCATGGGAGAGAGACATCCATTTTGCATTTGAAAACGCAAACGCTTCCTGGTACAGTCCTTTATATTGTGGGCGTGTGTAAGGGTCCACTGTGTTCTTTATATTCTGAAAAAGAGAGGAAATGTGGAATATTCAAACAAAAGAGAAAAAATGCTTTTGCAGGGCCATGTGCAGAGCAGGGAATCAGTCTCAGTGTACCTGGATTCGCAATGCCAGTACGTGAGTGCAAGCTTTCATCTAATGAACAGTCTTCTGTCCAGAGGGGGAAGACACAGAGTTGCATAGTCAGTGGACCTTAAATGCCATCTGCTTTTCAACCATGAAGCACTGCGTTGTGCAATCTCCTAAAGGTACCTTGTGATTTAATTCACATAATGCTTAGCGCCAGAGACAGTAGCTCCTTGTCTCTGTGGAAAGCTGGAAGCCATCAATTGACTTGTTTGTATGGATTTCCGGAGTCTTACTGTCATAGGTATCAAATTACTCCATTTTACGGGGCTTCTGGGAGCTGTAGTTTTCTTTGCAAGGATCGTCAAATAGGAGAGTCCAGGGTTGGCAAAATATGTTGAATTATGTTTGAATGTTATCAACAAGCCTCTCTCATGTTTGCAAGGAGAATGGATGTAGCACAGATTTGTTGAAGTGACTGTGTGTGGAAATTATTCCATCACGGTTTAGATGACTCCCTTAAAAAAGTATTAGAAAAAGTATTAGAAATTTTGAAAATATATATTTTTTAGATGGTAGTTGGACATGCAGAATATCTACAAATTGTATATTTCCGACATTTCATTTAGTCCGGTGACTGCCATATTAAATGTAACGATTAACATAGCCTCTCTCTGAGTTAGTCTTCTGTCCAAAACCCCACCACAGGGGGCTGTTTCCACTTTTGATATGACAGTCCACTTGAGCTCATTCTAAGTATGATTGTGGCCAATCCAGTGGTTGACTAATGGGGCCGTGAGAATATTCTTGCGAATTCTAGATTTATGTTGTGTTATCCGATGTCTCACTTCTTGGTTTGTTTTTGCACTATAATGTTTCGGGCAAGAACATTTTATTCCATAGACTACCTTTTTTGTTTTACAATTGGTAAAAGAATTGTGTTTGTAATTACATTCCAATTACAACATACACATGTACCACACCTATGATGACCAACAATGGGGGGTAAATGCAGTTGTTCACATCATTTGTTTTTGATTGATGTTTTAGGTAGTGCTGCGTGAATCACCTGGTTACCAATACTGCTTTCTTTTTTAAGAGTGAAAAGTGGTTTGGTAAAGGATGCATACAGGTTCTGAATCAAATGCCAATTTTGATTGATCACTTTTTTTTTAATTGATTAGTCTGAGGACAAAATGTAGTCACACAAACAAGCCGCTCCATTTTAAACTTTTGTTTTGTGTAGAAGTTCCTACAAAGTGAACAAATAATAATCTTTGGTAAATAATTTCTAACATAAAGCTTTGTAATGAGATACTTAAAGGTATTCATTGGCATTCAGACCTCTGACCGGATGGTCAATGGACACAATTTTATCTCAAAATGATCAAGCAGAAGAGCGCTTGATCTGTAAGTAAAAGAATAGATGCAAGAAAAAACAGGTATTGTGCAGCATTTATGAGAATTTACTTAAGTGACAATGAGAAGGGGTTAGAAATTGTTTACAAAAGATTATGTTCACTTTGTAGATCGCACCAAGTCAAAAACCTGAAGAGAGCCCCATGAAATTTATCGGGACTTGAAATGCATCAGCATCTTTAACATTGAGGAAACATTTATATAGGAGTAGGAGCAGTGCTAAGGGAATAGATTTCAGTTCAGTTAAACTTTATTTCGGCTAATATAGCCATAAAAGCAGGAAGTACAAACACGAAAACATTTGTAAACAAATATAAAAATACCCTTGACAACTATTGCTTGCATAACACATTACAATTAATATAATTGGGCAGAGTAACAAATATTTCTATAACAATTAATTAAATATATTTCATAAAATACAGATAAAATCATAAAAAAGTTTGATTCCTGATAAAAAGCCAGATTAAAACCTAGATTTAAAATCTTTAAAATCACTCAATTTCTACAAAAATGGACTCAGTACGTTCTGCATAGTTTAATTCTATAGGTGAAGACTGCAGATTCCAATATTATATTACAATTTGTGTCCAAGACGTTTCCTAATAAGTAGCACATTGAATAGGAACCTGCTTATGCAAAAAACCATAAGTTGTGAGGTATTAGACTTGATGATACGCTCAGCCTCTTTATGCGTCCTGATACCCATATTTTTACACAAGGGCTTTATCCAACGCTGACTAGGTAACGCGTAAGCGGAGCAAAAAAACAATAGATGCGCATCATCTTCCTTAGCCTTTAATGGGCAAAGGTCCGGTCAACCCACACACCCACACCCACACTCTCTGCGAGTGAGCCCAGGTTCCAATCCTACCGAGTGCCACCGCTGCCCACAGCTGTGCTCCTGGTCTGCTGGAGCGGTAGTTCCTCTGCTGCACGGCTGTATTCTACGTCGCTTGTGTCAGCGTTGCTCCCCGTTGTATTGTATTGTTTTTTCCATCGTTTTCTCCCTGCGTTGCCCCCTGCTCTAAGTAACTTTGTTTTGTACCTTTTTGTACCTTTTCTGTTGTCCGCTTGTTGTGCCCTCTGATTTTCGTTGTTCCCCCTCGTTTGTTCCCCCTCCAGCCCCGGTCGTGTTTCCCGCCCGCTCCCCGCCGCTGCCCCCCTGCGGCCCCGCCCCCCTTCCCTCTCTCTCCCTTCCCATTCGCCGCCCGGCTCCCGCCTCCCAGCTGCTCCTCCCTCGCTCCGCCCCCCATGCTCCTCATATGGCAGAGTAGCAAACGCGCAGTGTTGACGCGCAACCGGCGCGCCCTAAGAGCGCGAAGGCGCGCCAAAGGTAAGCCCGTCTGCGCCCGTCCGCGCCTGGCCCGCGCCCAGCGCCAGGACCCCTGGCCTCCGCAGACACCAGCCCACCCGCCGGACCTACGACGCCACCGAACTCAGCGCACTCAACACCGGCCGGATCCCGGGATGCTACCGTGCCACCCCGAGACGCACCCACGGACCCTTCAGCTGCCACTCCTGCAAGTACACCTGCATCCGGACCTGCACTACACGAGCTCCCACCAAGCAGACCACCAGCAACAACCACCTGAAGTGCATCCTGATCAACACCCACTCTGTCCACAAACACGCCGTCCAACTCTGGAACTTGCTCGACACAACATCACCAGACGTCGCCTTCCTCACGGAGACCTGGATGAACGCCTCCTCGGCGCCCGACATCGCCATCCCGGACGGTTACAAGATCACCCGGAGGGACCGCGTCAACCAGACTGGAGGAGGCATCGCCATCATCCACAAGAACACCATCCGCATCACGACCAACTCCGACGACACCCTCAGAGCCGCCGAACACCTGCACTTCCAGATCCACACCGATCTCAAGACCACCCTCAGAGGCACCCTCATCTACAGACCCCCGGGATCACGCACACAATTCAGCGAAGACATCGCAGACTTCATCAGCCCGCACGCCCTCCCCTCCACCGACTACATCCTCCTCGGGGACCTCAACTTCCACCTGGAGAACAACAACGACCGCAACACCACCACCCTGCTGGACAACCTCGCCAACCTCGGTCTCAAGCAGCTGGTGACCACCCCCACCCACTACGCCGGACACACGCTCGACCCCGTCTTCTCATCCAGCAAGAACATCGCCTTCAGCCACGCCACCGGACTCCACTGGACGGACCACAGCTGCATCCACTCCAGCTTCAGAAAGAACACGATCCACCACCACCTACAACAGGTTGCACGCAGAAACTGGAACAAGATCACGCCCGACCAGCTCGCCGCATCCCTGAGCCAGGACCCCCCCGCCAGCTCAGCAAACGCCAGCCAGGCCGCCAACAACCTCACGAAGTGGATCAGCAACTTCGCAGACGACCTCGCCCCGCTGAGGACCCCGCCTAGCAGACCCGGCAGCAAGAAAGCCCCATGGTTCACCGACGAACTCAAGATCTCCAAGAAGAACTGCAGAGCCTTCGAAAAAGCCTGGCGCAGAGACCCAACACCAGACAACATGACCACCCTGAAGCTCGCCACCCGAAAACACCACCAACTGATCCACACCACCAAGAAAACTGCATTTAAGGAATGACTGGACAACAATGCACACAACAGCAAGGAACTCTTCAACATCGTCAAAGAGCTCTCCAACCCCAACGCCGGAACCAACGACATCACCCCTTCACAAGACCTCTGCAACTCTCTCGCCTCCTACTTCCACAACAAGATTGCGGACATTCACAACAGCTTCAGCACACAACCAACGCACCCCACGAATGCACCAACGCCCCCCACCACCGCCCTCCGGGCCTGGACCCCGATCTGCACCGAAGACACCATCCGCACGATGAACTCCATCCACTCCGGATCCCCTACCGACCCCTGCCCCCACCACGTCTTCAACAAGGCCGACGCCGTCATCGCACCCCACCTGCGGGACATCATCAACACCTCCTTCGACACCGCTACCTTCCCGGAGAGCTGGAAGCACGCCGAACTCAGCGCCCTACTGAAGAAACCTTCAGCGGACCCCACCGAACTAAAAAATTACCGCCCCATCTCGCTCCTCCCGTTTCCGGCCAAAGTCATCGAGAAGACCGTCAACAAGCAGCTGGCAGCCTTCCTCGAGACGAACGGATCCCTCGACCTCTCGCAGTCTGGCTTCCGGGCCAACCACAGCACCGAGAACGCCCTCATTGCAGCCACCGATGACATCCGAGCCCTGCTCGTCAACGGAGAAACAGCAGCCCTCATCCTCCTGGACCTCTCCGCGGCATTCGACACTGTCTGCCACAGCACCCTAGTGCAGCGCCTCAGCAACATCGGAATCCAGGAGAAGGCACTAGAATGGATCATCTCCTTCCTCGCCGGAAGGACACAGAGAGTCAGCCTCCCCCCGTTCAGATCAGAAGCCACCGAAGTCATCTGCGGCGTCCCTCAAGGCTCCTCGCTCAGCCCCACCCTCTTCAATGTCTATATGAGCCCCCTTGCGGCCATCGCACGCCAACACAACCTCAACATCATCTCCTACACCGACGACACCCAGCTGATCCTCTCCCTCACCAACGACCCTGCCACCGCCAGAGCCAACCTACACGAAGGGGTGAAAGACGTAGCCGAGTGGATGATGAACAGCCGCCTGAAACTGAACTCAGACAAGACGGAAGTCCTCATCCTGGGATCATCACCCTCCACCTGGGACGACTCCTGGTGGCCCCCCGCCCTGGGCAGCGCACTCAAACCAACAGACCATGCACGCAACCTGGGCTTCGTCCTGGACTCCTCCCTCTCCATGACCAGACAAGTCAACGCCGTCTCCTCGTCGTGCTTCAACATCCTGCGCATGCTACGTAAGATCTTCCGGTGGATCCCCACCGAGACCAGGAAGACGGTCACCCAGGCCCTCGTCACCAGCCGACTAGACTACGGCAACGCCCTCTACGCCGGAACCGCCGCCAAGCTCCAGAAAAGACTCCAACGGATCCAGAACGCCTCAGCAAGACTCATCCTCGACATCCCCCGACACAGCCACATCTCCGGACACCTGAGAGACCTGCACTGGCTCCCGGTCAACAAGAGAATCACCTTCCGTCTCCTCACCCACGCACACAAAGCCCTACACAACCAAGGCCCAAGATACCTCAACAGCCGCCTCAACTTCTACACCCCCACACGCCAGCTCCGATCGACCAGCCACGCCCTCGCCGCCGTCCCCCGCAAACCCGAAGAGCCACCGAAGGAGGAAGGTCCTTCTCCTACCTGGCCGCCAAGACTTGGAACTCCCTCCCGACCCACCTCCGCCTGACCCAGGACCACCTCACCTTCAGGAAGCAGCTCAAGACCTGGCTGTTCGAGCAGTAGCGGACCCCCCTCCCCAAGCGCCTTGAGACCCCCCGGGTGAGTAGCGCGCTATATAAATGCACTGATTGATTGATTGATTGATTGTACAGATGCTATCCTCATTTTTGCCTCCCCATCTACATGTATGGGCATTGGTCTGTAATACCCCATATTTAAATTGCAAATATAAGGTTTTTGCTAATGGTGGATTTATCTCATCCATGAACGGTTCAAATGCAGCGTTGTCTTTTATGGATAAAAATTTCTGAGTCAATATGCCAGTAGATAGACAGTGAGATGGCACATCGCTAACATAAGACCAGTAAGTAGTTTTTAAAACTTTTTTACACGCTGAACTCATATTCTGGGGTTTGTCCCAAAAGTGGGACAGCCCTAATCTGGTACACCAAAGTTCAATGTGTTTTAACCACGCAATTTTCTTGTACTCATCAATCTGGATAATTTCTATCAGTCCATCTCTATAGTTACACAACCCCGGGGTTGTCCATAACCTTACCCAATACAGCAATGGCCTAAGAGCTGCTTGGTGATCTATCCGCTTAAGATCCAAATCCAAAAATTCTGGAACTACGGGGGTTCTAGTTGGTAATTTTAATAACCTGCGCAAAAAGTTGTTTTCTTCCCGTTCAAAATTGTGTTTACAGCAATGCCCCCAGACCTCAGCACCGTAAAGTGCAGCTGATTGGGCCTTTGCCTTAAAGACTTCTAGTGCCGGCGTAATGGCTTTGGAGTCACTAGCTTCATGCACTTTTAGAATGGGCATCGAGTTTTGCTTGAAAGCCAACCTACTTTTTGTCAGGTGTCCCTTCCATGAACGATTACTGTCCAGTGTAATACCTAGATAGTTAAAGCTCCCCACATATTCCAATTTTTGGTTATTTAAGGCCAAATTCTTCCTAAAGGACTTTTGCAGATTTATTGACATGCATTTTGTTTTAGATGAATTTATTTCCAACCCCTTCTTTACACAGTAACCATAAAAAGTGTTCACCAGATTTTGAAGGCCCTTCGGGGTCTGTGAGATGAGGATTGTATCATCGGCAAAAAGCAATGCCGTATAAATCCCATTATATCCTATGGGTTTTAGGTTTTGGCAGACAGGATATCCATCACTGTTTTGTGTATTGCTGGATTTAGCAATACCATTCTCCTAAGTCTTTGAATGATTTTTTCTTTGATTCCTACCAATAGTTATGCATTCATAAACTATTGCAATGTTATCCTTTGTGGCTGAGGATCGAAAGATGAAATGTGAAATTTCTTCTACACCTGGGCTTATAAAACATATTTTATAAGGACCCTGCTTAAAGCTACATGACCTCCTAGGGGAAACTTAAGGGGTCCTGAATATGCAAAAATATTGTAGATCCTCACCCCACAGGGTACCTAGCACAAAAGTTGATTTTGGGAGGCACCTTACTACAGTCATATTGAATTTTGGAGAAATAGTGCTTTCTGTGAGACCATTGTGCCACACTTTGGAGGAAATGGTCATGCTCTGGGTGTTGCCCTGCACCTCGTCAGACAGGAGTTCCCTCCTGTGTGACCCCAGAGAAGACTGAATAAGTATCTGAGAGGGGCAGTGACTCGCAGATCTACTGCTTGAAACTAAATGAAGAAGAAGGGTTCATGTTGTAATTTTGATTTGCACCAACCAGCCCTGCTTTCTGACTGACTAATCCTTCTGTTCAATCTGGAACTACAGCCCTGTGGATCAAACCTGCTTCAAAAGGACTTCAACCACGACCCAGCCAGGATCCACAGGTTCGACCGGGAGCTTGTCGCACGGCATGCTGGCGTACCCTCATCGAATTCAGACTGGCTCAGAGCTTTGAGGGACCCCGGGAAAAAAGCTCCAGAAAAGTTTCTAAATCAGAAGGTAAAAACATTGGCTGAGGCCTACCGCGAGGGGTAGTCGCACAGGGCTCCATCGCGGTCAGCCTGAAATTTTTAATTTGTCACAGTCTAGCACGACCAGATAGGGCTATTAGGCGCTATTGGTTTCTGTGTGCTATATAGTGCTAAACCTTTCAAAATACATATCACTGGTTATTGGATACTTTTCATTTTGGTGTCATTTTAAAGATAAAAATATTTCCAATTGTTATACATTAGTGTTGGATTTTTATTGTGTGTTGTGTCTTAAATATTTACTGAATTGCTGTTTTTAAATGCTTTACATGCCTGTCTCTGAAGTCAAGCCCGCCTGCTTGCAACTATGCTACCAAGGGTTAAGCATGGAAATAATTTTCTGAGACCTATTCTGAGCCCTAGACTGTGTCAGTGGCCTTATTGCCCTTGGTAGATATATGTTTAACACCACTAATAATCCACATTCCAACAACCCTCATGTAAGTGTCTTCACTGTGTGTTCAACATATCACTTGTCCTGGGCATTCCCAGCAGAGCCTAGGGCACTCTCAGAAAAAGAAAGCCAGCATCTAGGGGTCTCAAATGGAGCAAAAAGTGGGAGGACACAGTAAACATGTCCTGATTTTCAACACCAGACTACTGTAGAGGACCATGGGCAGATGCACTGAACTTTTTTTTCATTCTCAAAAGATCACATTCACAGAATCGGGCTGGTTGATACTGAAAAAAGACTTTTCTATATGTACAAATCATAACTTACTATTGGTTAACATTTAACCAAATTGGAATTTAAGTTTGCGACCAAAGTCCACATGAGTATTTGAAAGGGGTATGTTTAGGGCCCCCCTTCAAAATGCCGATCGACATTTGTATATTTTGTGACCCAATTCTAATTGCAAAACTTTATTCTTTTGGTAGCCATTCACAAACGGGAATGGGTTACAAAGGGACCCCTGCCCCTTTGTGAATGTTGAAAAAACTTTTTTTAGTGTAGGCAGTGACCCCACACCAGTTACCACACTGGTCACAAAATACTGGCTGCAAATTGCATACGTTTAGTACTAAGTGCCTGGTCGGTGCATGTTTCCATTCTGGGTGTATTCCTGTGGAAAGTAAATTAGGCCTTGACAAGTATTTTCCTTCACACTTCCTCATTCTTTTCAAATTATGTTCAAAGTTTCCAGAGAAAAGAGTATTTAAAAAATAAACAGTGCTGTTAATGTAGATTAAAATATTGAATTGATTTCCACCACTTCCCATAGCTTAAAGTATAGTAGACATTTTTGGGCCTGGCACAAAGAACGTGTAAGATCTGCCCTATAAAAGTAATCCTACCTATTGGTGTAGGTTTACTTCTATTTGCAACAAACATACATTTCCAATAGTATGCCTGAAAAGCTGCATCAGGTGAAGGTATACATGTATACTGGGTATGCCATGTGGCATTTCTCCATGACTCCTATTCTACATGTGCAGAATTGCATGTACCATAGAATTACGCCCCGGGGAACGGCTGTCGCTGTGCAAATGCACAGTTCGAAAAAAAAATAGTTTGCCCCATCGAGAAAGCCCTTCAAATACTTTCCCATCAAATCCATGAGTAATACTCTCTCTTTTCCTTCTTGGAGCAGGGGTCACTCCAATTCTTGACAGCAGTACATTTCTGACCCGTTCAAGTGCTGGAAATGGTTAGATGAGTTTGGCAAAGCCCACAAATGAAAAGTTAAACATTTATGGGAGTTCCCAAACGTATAAGACTAACCATACATAGGAATGCCCGCTTCCCATCCTTTGTGCAGTATTTACTATTGTTGAGTTCTCCAAACTTGAGTTTGGAGAAATTCGCAGTTGTTAAACTATGTACGCCTGCTAAGAGTCCTTTGATGACGTCATGGCATGTATAAACGGTGGTATTTTATGACCCAAATGTGTGTTTATGGCAGAAAATACGTTTATGAACTGGGTCCTGTACGCACACAAGCCTAGATTCAAGTAGCTAAACAAAAAATAAACAAGAGGAAACAATTTTGCCAGGTGCAGTTTAAAAGCATAGTTTAAAATGTAAAATCTTACTAGGCATTGTCTGTTTACAGAGTCGTCGGGTAGCAGTGTCAATTAATCACACTATTTGTTTTTCCTGGCTAGTTGCTTGCGGGAACTATTCCATTGTCCAGGGGCAGGCATCTCGGAAGTGAGGGCTGCGACTTCAGGTACACAGACACTGCCTCAACCCAATTTGGAGGAACGGGGTAAGGACTGGGTAAGATTTAAAATTCATGAATTAGGGCCCGTGACACACTGCACCTGCCCCTGCCTCCCATGAGCTACCTTCTTCCCTAACACAACATGAAAATGTTCATTTTTCTGCAATCTCACCACTAATTTGAAATGTATTTTTTATTTGCCCTTAGAATGCACAATACACCGTCACATTGTATCGTCTCAGTGGCAGCAGGCCAGCAGGGACTTACATTCCACTGCTTTACATCAGCGCCTAACACAGGTCATTGCAGTCAGCATGATATTACCGAAGGCAATTTCAAATCACTTTAAAAATGTGATTGATCCCAGCAGCGCCTTCATTTTGTGTCACCTCTAAAGCTCTTCTGTCTACTTTGATCTGACTTATCGGTGCCCTGTTACAAAGGTGGGTGTACTGTGATGGTACAGAACAGAGAGTGTCTTACTTTCGCACATCTGTGAGCATCAGCAACGCGATGAAGTCAGAATTTCTGATACGAAAACGAACTCCTGGGAAATGTTCTGCAGCACACTACATGTATCCCCATATTAAAAAGTGACCCCTGCTTATGATACAGTTCCTCCACTTTGATTTCTATGAAGAAAGAGAGAAAAGAAAAGGAGATCTCGCTCCTTAAATATTGCATGAAGAGCTTATAAAGGAATACTGGTAAAGTTGTGCCCCTGATGTCTGACATTCTGGTTCTTCCTTATTACTTTAACTTTGTACAAGAACCTACCTGATTTTCTACCATTGAAATATTTGATAAATTCAGAAAATGTTTCAAATTACTCGCATCAGAATAAGTTCACCTGACCCAGCTAAAAATATGTTCTCTGATATGTTGTTTCTTATGTATATGGTTCTCTAAGAATATACTTGCAAACAATGCCTCCTCTCAGTTAGAATCTATTTCAGACATTTTATTAAGAACCACCACTAATCCTCATGGTCACTATGTTTTTTTCCCACCTTTTTCTGGAACCTTTTCAGGTTGAACCTGAGCCAGCATGCAAGCGCTGGTCTTGCAATGATCTGCTGTAGGTAGAATATGGAGGAGAAGCCGCACCCACTACCCGCCCATATTTGTTATTGACTTGTGTCTTTGTCCTTGGTAACTGCTTTTGTCTTATTCCTTAATAGGCTTGTTAGTCCCTCCTTGGTACGGCCATGGCGTCATTTGTAACCTCCCATGGCTACTGGCCCCTTTACTTGGTTGTTACACTGTACATGTTCTATTTTCTGTATTGAGTTCCAATATTAGGCAAAGCATCCGGTACAATGTTTCCAATGCCATAGGTCTCACATTTAAATGCAAGACCTAGTGCATTGCAACTATATTTTATGTAGTTGTTTGTAAGTTGTGATATTATATTGCCAACAGAAGTGGAAATGCATGGCACGTTAAGTTTCCTACAGCACTCAATTCTGTTTAGTCCGTCATTAAGGCAGATATACTTTGTGCTCATTTCACTCATTTGTATGCTTTTTGTAAAATTCTTTTTTGGTGCAAATGGTCCTGATGAAAAATAATTTATGTACCGAAACACAATGGGGAAAACGCGAGTTTATTGACATGATTACAAACTTTAAACCGTGATGTTTTGTATTTATTTTAAATTCTTACCAAACTTTTTACTAAAAAGTATTAACATAGCCTACGAAGAGAGTTGAGAGCAGCTTCATGTGACAAAAAAGTGTTTATATATTTTAAAATTACAGGAATGCAGTGATCGCGCACACAGTGCAGCGCGAATCACCGATAAAAGTGACAGCACGCACAACACCACACAATTCACTGAAATAGTGTCTGCTTGCACAACACGACACAGTTCACCGGAAATGGTGATGGCGTACATAACCCCACAGGTAATAAAGACAGAGCAAAACCCTGGCATTGCTCGTGCCCAAGCATGGAACTTTCTTAGCCACTCCCCGAGGCACTCTGATATGCGCAGGTGGATGTCTCTGCCCTTGTCAGAGGACCATATCTGTTTACATCTTCTTGTCTGAACAGGAGTGGCATGCGTGGAATGCTTTGAGTGTAAGGTAATAAGAAAATTCAGTGTCTTGGGGATGCCTATGAAGCGCTCAGAAGCCTTTAGACCATATCCGCACTATATAGAATTTAATAAATAAATAAAAATTCCTACAGTTTCAAGTCCAACCCGGTTGTCATATGTTGTTCTTGTTGCCGCAGCAGACTCACAGTTTACATCTCCCAAAACTGACAATACTCTATTCATTGAGAAAGACAGTTGCAAGCTTATTCAGAATTTCTTTATGATATATATCAGTAGGTTTAACTAACGGACGATCCAGTTGTTCAGCGCTATTTATGACTATCTGATGGCATCCATCCTGAAAACAATATAGAGCCTCCGGGAAACACAGTGATTAGGTTTTTTCATCCATTGCTATGTCATTTCGTATTAGGGCTGTGGCCTATGCAATTCTTTAGCTGTTGCAACCCTGTCAACATGGAGAATACTAAGGCCAACCCCCAGTTGTGAGGATGTCAAATCTGTCCCAGCGGAGTCGCCATCACAGCCTTGCCATTGTCCCTCTGGCCTGAGAATATCGAAGTTTGTGACACCATCTACATCTTCTGGAGCACTTTCTTCGTCTTGCATTAGGATCTCCCATTAACTTTGCTTCTAATGCGTAAATTAACAGGTTTGCATTGCACACTCCAGTGCAGGGCTGGCTTTAAGGTGGTATCGTCTCAGGGGGAGCTGTCTTTAGCAATAACATACGATGTGAAAGCACCTGCTGCAGAGTTCCTTGTGTGTCCAGTTTTCAGCCACCAATAAAATTGTCCTGATAACTCTTGTGATTAATGTTTCTACTAGAGAGAGATATTGGAGTTTTGTCTAGAGACTGTTTTGACTCACCATAAAGTAGCACAGAGGGTAAATAAGCCTGGTGCATAGAGCAGATCTGTATATTATGTTGATAGCTGAATGGATTAATAACACCAGCACTTTAAAACAAAGGAAATGTATGCAAGATAGGGACTATGGAGAAATAAGGGGCACTTTTGCCCGGTGGTTGTGGGATAATACGAGGAACAGGTCATATAGGGGGGTGGCCAAAAAAAGATTGTTGCACTTGGCACCACCAACGCTAATGCCGGCCTTCCTCCAGTGCATGCTGCATGGGTGTAATTTTCATCTGTTGCTGCCAACAAAAAGTGGGAGAGCAGGAGTGTAAGCCTAAAAAAACACCCCCAAACTGGGCCAGACATGACGTTATTTACCCAAGCTTCAGGAGCTTCGATCACACCTGCCCACAGCTAGTTTGCTTAGCCAAGTGGCCACTGTAGGAATACTATTCCCCAGGCAGTGTGGAAACACTAAGGAGTTGTAACATTCAATGTGCCCTTGTGGGTAACGTGGCCATCCACCTAGTATTTCCACCCCTAGCCCATTTGTCATTTGTTGTTCTTGCTCTTACGACAGATGCAGTTTACATCTCACAAAACCGATCACATACTAATTGCTTGAAAAATCTTTTGCAAACTTCTCCATAATTTCTTTATGCAATACACATGTAGGGTTAACCTACAAACGATCCTCAAAGGGGGCCATGCATTATGAGCCGATTCCAGTGTTCTTTGTGAACTTCTGTACCATTGCATACATTCATCTCCTTGAAACTTCAAACATGATTGTGGCCCAGCACACCACCATTTACCCCTGGGAATTATCTCTGACCAAAATGTATCACACGCTACAAGCTCCACAGCCAATCTGAACAGTGCGTATGTCATGCCATGGAGCAAGGGGCCTCTGCCGAGTTGAGTAAGTTCATTCCCCAAGGTTTATCCCCAGTATACACATTCTCGTCTGCTCTTGAATCATTCCTCAATTTGGGTTTCAGCAT
Organism: Lissotriton helveticus; assembly: GCF_964261635.1. Lineage (NCBI taxonomy): Eukaryota > Metazoa > Chordata > Amphibia > Caudata > Salamandridae > Lissotriton > Lissotriton helveticus. The sequence continues at coordinate 1,230,670,387 of NC_136068.1, forward strand.
CGCCCTCGCCATTCTATATGATTTGTGCACTCACTCTGTGGTTTTAATTGATTCACTTTGCCAATCTTGATGCCCTGGCAAAGAAATAATGACAGATATTCTGGATTCTCATACATACGAGCAAGGAGGAAGTGACATTTATATACTGAACCCCTATAATTTCTGCCCCCACATATGTGACACTCTCATGCTGTGCCGCATTCTCATGCACAGATTGTGCAATGAAACCTGCCACATTCCTTATTAAAAATGGCATTACTTCAAGAGACCCTAGGTATCTCTCACCCAAGCAGCTTCAGCTCAGGGATGCAATGGCACAACCATGCTCCAGCGAACTATTTACAAATGAAAACTCTCCTGCTCCAAAGTCCTTGGCATTCTGTTGTATGCTATCTTTCTCCGACTTGCATCCTAGTTTCACCTTGTTTGTGGTGGTTGGATGTGATTGTGAACTCCCACTCTGGCCTTAGGATCTCAGTTACAGCTTTAACTTATAATTCGTCCAGTGGCCAATGCTTTTGATTCTGTCGTTGGTACTCTCTCCTCGAATGCCATTGTTGCCACCCCAATTCTGAACAAAACTGGAATATGGTGAATGGTGTTGTGTCCATGTGTATGAACAAGAAGCCTGCAGGTTATGGGCTTATTAGCATGTAATGTTGCACTCTTGTGACTGGGCAGTAATTGAACCCCATCTAAGGCACATAAAGTGATAGTGGTGCCCCTCTTTCTCTTGTCTGTTTTGGAGCTCCTTACTGTGACACTGACTGTCCCCGGCCTCAGTGTTCTGCACTCTTAGAACGTTCATGGTGGTATCCACTTTGGAGGGACTTGAAGCTATGCCCACTATCCACTCATATTTTTCACTGGCTTGTCTCACTGTCTCCTAAAGCATTAAAAAAATGTGTAGCACACATTTGCAATGCAATAGGTCTCAAATTTGCGAGAGTTTAAGCTGTTGGCATTGTAAATGACAATGCCTTTTATTTATCTGTTTTAAAAACAACACATAAATAAAAGGCATTGCCATTTACAGTACCAATAGCTTAAACTCCCATAAATGTGAGACCTATTGCATTGCATTGCAAATGCTTGCTTCTTTTGCTGGTATTAGGACTGCACTGTAACATTGCTGTACTGTGCCACCATGTATGCGCTCTAGGACTAAAACAGTACTCGGTCATTTCTGCTAGATAGTATCCAACCTCTGCTGCCACATCCGGTGCACTATCACCTGCCTGGTGAGAGATATGATCGGACTAGCAGGAGTAGCTATGTCAAGAATACCAAAAATAAAAAAAGACAATGTAGAAGTACATTGCTGGTCCCCCAGGGCCATTGGAATTTGATGTGATTATGATAGGGAGAGTTGCAAGGCCATTTTTATATTTTATTCACAAGTGCCTCATGGGAAGAGCCCAGCCTGAACTGCCAAGCCATGTCTTCCCTAGCTCGGAAACAAAAACCCTGGGGCCAGTTTTGGGCTAATAGCCCTCATCAGCCATGCTAGCTTGAATCCAGTGGCAAAGTGAGGAAGAGATCCACGTCTGTGCATACCCTGCCAACTTAGGGCAAACAAAGCAAACACAAGTAGATGATGGAAGGAGTGCTGAAACATTTCAAACATTCACCCCAGTCACAGATCTGGATTGAATCCATCATCGTTCTTTAGCTCACTTCGCCACTCCAGTTCAGACACAGCTATTTGCAAATCAGTCTTTACCTTGTGCGACATGGGAAGAGTCCAGCCTGAACTGCCAAGCCATGTCTTCCCTGGACCGTAAACAAGCATTCTGGGACCGGTCCAGTGATAGCAGCCCTCATCAGCCAGGCTAGCTTGAATCCAGTGGCAAAGTGAGCAAGGCACTCACGTCTGGCCATACCCTGCCAACATCAATCATTACTGACAGTCACTCAATAATATACCACTCATTGGTGCAATAGTTACCTGTTCCAATCCAATCTCGGTGGTAGGTACAGAATTGTATTTCCTCTTTGATGCAATCAAAAGATTGGAATTTAGCAGTATTGTAAGTCAGGTGATCTTCTGGGGCAGCCCTTCTAGGTGATAAAAAAAGGATAGGAGAGGACGGTACATGTTAATTTTTGCTGAGTAAGTTTGTAAACGTTAATCACCTTCACAAAAAAATGATACCCATTATTAAGGTCCCAAACATTGCAAATCATCTAAATCAAGTTTAAAATTAAAGTTGAACACCCTCACTCACTGTCTGCCACCACATGAATCATCACCGACAATCTCAAAAATATATCACTCATTGGTGCAATAGTTACCTGTTCCAATCCAAGAACGGTGGTAGGTACACAATTGCATCTCTTCTTTGAAGCAAGGAACAGATTTGAATTTGGCATTCTTGTAAATTGAATGATCTTCTAGGGGCAGTCCTCCTAGGTAATGAAAAAAGAAAGGAAAGGAGTGGATTGTATAGGCTAATTCCCCTAAGAAGTTTGTAAATGCCAATCACCTTCAGGAAAAATGATGACCCATAATTCAGTCCCCAAACATTGCAATCATCTAAATCAAGTTTACAAATTAGTTGAACACCCTCCCTCACTGCCTGCTACCACATGAATCCTCAATCATCATTCACAATGCCTCAGTCATTGTTGCAATATTTGTAAATACCACTTCCAATCCAAACACAGGTAGTTTAGGTAGTAGGCACACACTTGTACCTTTGACACAGTCAACACATTGGAATTTAGTATTTGCACTCTTGTAAATCAATGATCATCTGGGCAGCTCTAATCAGTGATGCAAAAAAGGATAGGCATGAGAGGGAGGCAGGCATTGTCTCCAATGTCATGAAGAAATTGTGGAAGCTTCTTCACTGCACGCTAGTCCAACTGCAATCTGGTCAATTTGTGACTTAAAAATGGTGTGACAGCATAAATCTGACACAAACGTGATGTTCTACTAGATACTTATTTTGCAAACAAAGAAGTTTAACGAGAAATAATTTAAAAGTTCTATGGTGGCACTGGCATACTCAGTCCGGGAAGTAGACTTTGTCCTTAAACTCAGGTGGTTCACCAAGACATTAGTCAGCTAACACACTTGATTCTGACCAATCCTTCTCCTCCTCCTCCTGTGCTGTTTCAGGAATGGTCTAGTTGTGTGGTATGAAATGTTGGCGCAATTCAATTATGGCCAATCTCTCCACATTTTGAGGCAAGAGACTGGTCCTTCTCACTGTCACAACTGTGCCAGCTACACAAAACACATGCTCAGCTGACTCACTGTCTACAGGACAAGCCAGATACTTTATTGCCACCCTGCTGAGCTCTGGCCATTGGTGCATCTTCCCTTACCAATACATCAATGGGTTTTGATCCACATAGATCACCCAGATACTTCTGGAACATACTCTGATGGTCATTGGTGCTGCCAGTTTCTCAACCTCTTTTGTCATCTCCTCTGCAACGGACTTAAGTCCTGTCATTCCTGTCATTTGATACCAAAACAATCCGGAGGCTGGGTCCAAACCTTCTGTTGCTGTTGTTGCTGGTTTTTAGGTTGATGGTGTTGGCTGCTGTGAGACAAGACTGACCTCTCTGAAAGTTAATGGCGGCAGCCCTGAACTGTGGAGCGGCCCTTTAACTTCCAGCCCTTCTTCTTCCGGGTTTCCAGCTTGCTCAACAATACACCTCTTTTATTTTGAAACATTCCCTTCAGGAAAAGGAATGCAAATTGGCAGAATTGTTTTTTTTTTACCATGGATCAACTAGTGTGGCACAGTAGGACTCTTTACTGAGATGATGCCATTTTGCAGTCTTCCATTACAAGCCAAGTGCAAGAGTAAGCTCTCACCAAGGCATCCGCTTCTGTGTTTTCGTTCACACCTGTGAGTGCGAACTTTTAAGACACCTTCTGTTGCTTGTCCTGTAGCAGATGCAACAAAGTGATAGCTTGGCCCATTGTACTGTTCTTCTTACTAACTTCTCGTGTGAAAACCTCTAAAGGGAATAGCATCTGTGTCAGACATTTGACTAGGCCCCAATTACCCGCATCCATGGTCATAACTTTCTCAATTGTATCTCCTCCTCTTTGAATTACATATCCATTGATCTGTTTGTACTGCTCAAACAGAGGTAGCGACATACAATAAGTCAAGTTCCAACATGCTAGCAACTCCTGTATCAGGGCTTTAGCTGGAACTCTCTTAGCATGCTGAATAATCCACAAAAGCTTAGGGATTTAAAAGAATGGCTGAAATGAGTGCAGATTCTTCTTTAGGTGGTCAGTATGTTGATGGCTATGTTTTCTTTTTTTCAGAAAGCCTTGCACCACCAAGATGATAGAATGGGCCAAACATAGGACCCTGAAATAGCCACTGTCTGCCATGGCATTGGCAACAAATCCACTTCTGAAACCCCTGGATCACAGCCATTAAGACTCCTTGCTGTTAAATTTGTCCAATATGTTTGCAGCTGTATGTGATTTCTCCATGCTGAACATGGCCACTGTTGCATGTCACCACACACTCTTAAAAACATTCCTCAGGGATAATACCTGTAGATATATTTTGCTTTACCTCTACAAAAAAGATCCAAAAGTGATGCACATCTAATCAGTCGCCTGACGACTGGTCCACATGTCTGTTGTCAGGTGAATAGTGTGAACAAGACTTTGCTGCGAAGCTTGTCTAATCAATTGCCACACATCCTGATGCAGCACTGGATCAGCAACTCTGGCAAAATAGATCTGACTTGGAACCTTCTATTTCGGACAGATAGCTGCCACAAATTCTAAGAATCCCACTCCTTCTACAAAAGGAAAAGGGAGGCGTGCAGCACTATTTTATTTCTTCAGATTTCCAATATCCAAACATGCTGTGGGTGGTTACGGTCATAGGGCCCCTCCTGCCTAAACATGCCAGTAATAGTAGCCTGTATTTTTTCTTATTTTCAAACAGGTGACTTTTCAGAAGTAGGTGCTGGTAGACTCAGTGCGCGTCATGGTGGATCAGTCACCCTATGCCGTGGTGTCTCCATCTGACTCTAAGTCTTAGGCCATTGTGAAGTTACTGAGAAGAGTGATTCTGCTCGCATACTTCAGGGTACAGGACTGCTTTGCACAAAGATGTCTGTAATCCTCCTCTTCCTCATCGTCACCTTCCACTATGATTGGACTTGTAGCTGATGTTCCTCGGTTCTCCTCACCTTCACCACCATGACCACATTCAGCAATTAATTTAATGTCCTCAGAAAGACCCACCACTTCCACATCTACTGATGACTTTTTTTTAGAACTACAAAGATTCCGCAAAGGCAACATACAACAGTACAGACAAGAAAACAACCCAAAAATACAAGGAGGGGAATGACAAGACACAGACACAAGATTAGGCAACAGGGAGGGGGTCTTCACCAGGTCTGTCTCCTGCAGATACAGGGGTTAATTCTAACTCCAGATGTCGGGGTGTCAAGGATACCATAAATAAAAAATACTGAGCAAAGGCCTGAGTTTATGTCCTACTTCTTTTCCAGATTTCATCACACGTAATGTTAATTGTTTTAGGTTCACCAAGAAATCTAAATTGCATAAGCTTTTAACAAACAGCCACAAGAACAGGCTCCACAATTTGATATGAGTAGGGCTACTAGTACCACAGTAGGTGACATCAGAAATGTCCAACTTTTGCTATCCCTCGATGATCAGGAGGGCACTGTTTCTCCTCAATAATTGCTTGCGGATTTGGGCATTGCTAAATTTCCTGAAGGTGAGAGTGGCATCAGAAACAAATCAAAATTTACTCCGTACCTTCCGATCAAAGAATTGCATAGATCAATTTTCCACATTGGTTACCTATGACTTGTATAAGTTAGAAGATTGCTACACTAGGAACACCAAACACATGATACACAACATATCAACTCAAGAAAAAAAAAGCTTTGAATATTTAAAAAAATGACAAAACCCTGGTAATCAAAGAAGCAGACGAGGGTGACAATGTGGCTCTCATGAACCACATTGCCTATCTTGGTGAAATTGTCAGACAACTATCAGACTCAAATGTGTACACCAAGCTATCAGGTAATCCTTTGACGTGCATTAATCTGAAAGCAGAGATGAATTCAAAGACCTGTTTAATTATGCCCCGGTTTGCCCATACATTTACATCTTGCCCAAAATCCATAAAAAATAGCATTTTCCTCCAGGAAGACCAATTATTTTGGGAATTTGTTTTCCCACTGAGAGAACATATGAGTACATTTATTTGTTTCTCCAACCGCTGTGAAGAACTTACCATCATTCTTACAGGACACTTGTGACTTGTTAAGCAAACTAGCAGATGTAGAATGGGTACCGGGCCATCATCTTGTGACGCTAGATGTGTGTTCTCTCTTCACATGTACCCTGATGACTTTGGGCATGAAGGCAGTACAAAACATCTTAGATTCCTGTTCTGTTGAACTGTTTGAATATATCAACATGGTTTTGGAGATGATCTTACTAGTTCTTCAGAACAATCTTTTTACACACAATGGTAACTGGTTCCGTCAAACTCAGGGTGTGGCTATGGGGCTGACATTTTCACCCTCATATATAATCTCTACATTGGTTGGTTTGAACTGAAGCACATCTGGCAAGAGAATGCCTCAGAATGGTTAGCAAATATCCTATTCTGGGGCTGATATATTGACAATGTCATTTTGCTGTGGTCTGACACTACAGAGGCATTGGAAACTTTTTCAAGCACCCCAATAACAGCACACACAACATTACTTTCACCAAGGAACAGAGTTCACCCAAAATCGATTACTTAGATATAAGTATAGAGGGTCATAAGAATAAGCTTGTGACATTGCCATACAGGAAGACCACTGCCTGCAACCCACTCCTGCACTCTAATAGTGCCCATCCTCCGTCACAGATTAAGGCAATCCCATATGTGGAAATGCTCACAATCAAAAGAAACTGTAGTGAAGAGGAGGCCTTGGATCAGGAACATGATAGGATTGAGAAAAGATTTTAGGATAGAGGATACAATAGGGAGTTACTGACACAGCATGGCCCAGAGTAAAAACAAATCAAATGAGTGTCCCTATTAAAGAGTAAGAACAAGACCAAAAAGAGGAGGAAGATTGCCCTAATCATCCCCTACTCTGTTTTGAGCACAGAAGTTTACAAAATACTCAGGCGACATTGGCATCTACTTAAGGATGACATACTAAAAGAGGTAATTGGTAGTAAGCCACTGTTGACACATGGCAGAGGAAGAACATTAAGACAGCATCTGTGTCCCAGCTTTTTACCAGCCTCCAGGGGGATCTTGGTTACCTGCACCTCCAATGGGTTTTCACAAATGTGGATCATGTTGTGTGTGCTGTTGACAATGGACAAGATCACCACTTTTAAGTACAATACATGTCAAGAATTTAAGATCTGTTCTCTCATCAATTGTAATACCAAATGTGTCTTTTACTAGATGAAATGTATCTGTGATTCAAGATATGTGGGAAGCACAGTCAGGCTCTGGAAAGAAAGAATCCAATAACATGTCAGAGCAATACGTAAAAATACTCTGAACTATCCTATTGCTTTGCATTTTCATGAGGAACATCAGGGTAATGAAATGTTAAATATCAGCTTTTATGGCATTTAACAAGTTAAACCTCTTCCTAGAGGTGGGGACAGAATACTCAGATTAAGGCAGCGTGAAAGCCATTGGATTATTAAGCTGCATGTAGTGGAACAGGGGTTAAATGTGGATAAAGAACTGCATGTATTTCTTTAAGCTTCTGTATAGGAACATTCATAATATGTGACAGTAAGATTGACCAATTTGTGTATCGAGGTCGGAAAATGTTCAATGTATTCAAATGCTTGTGAGAAAAATGAGGATCCCCTATCTTTACCCTTTGTGACCTACCTTTCTCTGGAATAACTAATATCACCATATTTTCAACACTGATGATGTCACACTTTCTATTTTCCAAGCTCAGCGGCATGCGTCTTTTACCAGGCTTAACATGTGGACATTTATAATCTGTGGCCATGATCGGAAACGTTCTCTCTGCCACTGCATGGGCTACTCTTTGCTTCACAGAGGTAGCTGTAGAGAACCCACACATTTTTACTTTTGTCTGCATATAGCACGTTGACTATACATTGCGCAGAACGTTATCTTGCCAGGCAGAGGCACTTTGAGCTTCTGGCTTTGAGGCTCTGTGTGTATATTATACTCATAGGCTGGTTTTAATGCAAGTTGCTATGGGGACTGTTGGCTTTTGGCTGTTGACCACTTGTAATATTAGTAACTTCGCTGAAACCAGGTCAACATGGCGCCCATTTTGAATGATTTGAAAGTGGGTGATAAACACTATTGTCTCTGTCAACAATTATGAGTCGTTTGGAGTTTCTTGATTAAGCTGAATCAGTGTTCTGTTGTATATGTCCATACGACCTTGGGTTCACGTCGGTATATTTGAACAAGATGGGTTACACGTTGTTGGTACAATTGGTAATTTTCACATTAACAATGACCACTCCTTTATCCTGATCTTCATTCTACTTTAAAGTTAATATTCTACTTTAAAGTTACCATTTCAATATGGCGCTCAATCAGAGGCTACAGTGTGGCTTTTATACAAACCGTTGTTTGTGTTTCCTTTAGGTATTCTTCCGTCTATTTAAAGTCCAGCGTTTTGCCATGTTTGGTTATACGACGTCAGGACGGTGCCGGGAGACCAGTTATAAGGTATGTGATATGTTAGGTTGTAGAGATAGGAATTTGATAACTGTGAAGTTTAGTGGCATGCCCAAGAGTCCTTGGGTGAGTTACTTTTGAATGTACCCGTCTTTTGCTAATTGAGCTTCTTTTTAAAAGAAAGGCTGTGTCTTGTTTTAATGTCCACAGCATGGTTGTTAGTTGTGTTTCCCGCATTGAATGCATGTGGGGACGGTTAACTTCAACTGACCCTTTCATCTCTATGTCTTATGGTCATTTTGAACTTTCTTGTTCGTAATAACAAGCCAAACCCTCACATGGTATTAATGTGTATTTACGGTTTTATGTATTGCTGCATTTGCTCCGTCAAGTTTCTATAAAGAGTATGACAGGTTGCTGTAGTTCAAGGAACACATCTGCCAGTTTCCCTGTGTGTTTGATGAGTAGTTTTTTAGACATTTTGACGCCTTGCTTTCCCCATGGGTCCTTCTTCGCTAGAATGACAGGTTGTCATTACACATAGTTCAGTACAGTCTATACATTTGGATTGGCGCTGCAAAATTTCAAATATTTATGGATGCGATATCGTCATTTATACTATTCTTACTGGTCTGCACATTTTTTTGTGAAAACAATTCTGGATGTGCAATAACAGGCAGTAACCAGTGCGGGTAACATTGGAGTCTTTTGTAAAAGCCATTATGGATTGAGGCTTTTGCGATAGGTGGTTTCTATTGTCTGTTGTTGATATTTTGCTCTCGACTGGGCAACTGGTTTTCTAATGATGCCTTTGTTTCATTTTCTGTTCATAGCGGACTAATCAAGGTCCCATCTGGATATTATGGTTTCTGTCATTAAGGGAAATAGACAGGAGTAGAGGGTAAGCACTCTCTTTCTGGAGTACTTTTTCGATCGCTCATCTCCACATCTGTGAATGTATTTTATTGGATGATGGACTGTGTGCTTGACATAATTGTTGACACTGTCCGTTCTTATGTTTTAGATTGTCGTCTACACTGTCCGCAACAGGGACATTTTGGAAAGGTCTTTGCACGTACCTTGCTTTTGCATTACATAATCTGTGAGACAAACCTACTTCTCACAGGGTTTATCATTGGCCTTGAGATATGACCACCTTTAATCTCTTGCTCGTCCTTTGTCTCTTTCTGGGGGTAGTTAGTGATTCATGGTGTAATACAGATGATCTAATCTTTTCACAAATACTAAATATGGTGCCATCATTCCCACGTGTGTATCTTCCTTCCTTTGCACACTTAACCTTCTATTGGTCTGCATTGGAGTTCTTACTTGCTAAGTTAATATTTTTTAAACCTTGAGTCTAATAACTTCTTCTGCCCTTCACAAAATTATTCTCGTACTGTTGGCTTTATCACATGGTGAGGGCTATTGGTAGATACTCACTAGGGTGTCCTCTCACTTTTGAACAACTTGTGTAATGCCAATGTAATATGCTTTTGCAGCCATTAAAAAGTCCAGGGGGATGAAACACGTGTCGGCAATAGTGTTTTCTACACCTGTGACTCTGATTGTGAAGTAAAAGAAGAGAACAAACCTCAGTGTTTGGATTGATTTATTACCAACAACCAATTTACTCAATACGAGTTGGACTCTAAAAATACCAGGACTAGCGTGTGCTTGTTTGCATGTTCTTTCGCTTTGTATATTGCAAACATACCATGCAGTGTCTATTTAATTAGCAACTATGGTGACTGGGTGCTGAGCATGATAGCACCACCTGAACTTTTTTGATCCATATATATTGGACACCTATAACTTGTAATAGATGTGCAGTCACCAAAATTATAAAGATTTGACTCTATACTTCTGGGGACACAACTGCTTTGCACAAGCATGTCATCCTCTTCTTCCTCAACATCACCTTCTACTGTGATTGGACTTGTAGCTTGTAGCTGATATTCCCCGGAGCTCTTCAACTTCACCACCATGAGCATATTCAGCAATTTATTTAAGGTGCCCCTCCCATCGGATTGTGTGGTGTTTTTTCATATGGGTGATTTGCGATCCAGTACAATAATGTGACCCAAGCTTACTTTGATGAACATGTGTGTTGTAAATGCTACATATGGCAATTTGATCCCCCTGTGTGCGAACTGTAAAAAAGTCTTAAAGTGGGGAGAAGTACTTTTTTAACGGACCACTGCCAAAGCCTGAAGATGAACTCGAGGTAGGTGGGCATGTTGTTGATTGCTTCTCTGCAGTGCATACTTCTACTGAGGTAGTGATTAGTGCAGGTCTCAGCTTGGGCTTTGCAAATATGGGAGCTGGTGGTGCTACCTGTATCACATCCATCGAAGCAGGTTGAATAGCATTGTCGGACTCCTCTGTGTAACCTTCCACAATAACTAGGTCGTCGTTGTCAATCTCATCATCCCATTCCCTAATTCTAAGACTTTCAGGAACTTTTCTTTTCCCTTGCCTCATCTGCAGTATCCAGCACTCTGACACGGCACATGCCACATCCCTATCATCATCATCAAAAGTGGTGCTTGAAGTAGGTGATGCAGTAGTACCTTTCATTTTCCTTGTTGAAGATGTAGGAGTCAATGATTTTAAAATAGGAGGCTATTGCTTGACAGAAAGCTCAATCTCCAGTTCTGCTCCAACATCAGGAAGATGTGCTATTGCTGGCTGTGGCTACAGTCCACTTTGCTCTGTTTCCTGAAATGATTGAATACTACTTGGTGAAAGGGACATATCCAATTCAACGTCACTTCTTGTGGGCATCACCATGATAGGAGTGGATGCCTCACTGACAGTCATGGTCTTGGGCTTAGGTTTTGGTGGGGTGTTGCTGTTTGGGAGCATCTTCATTCTCTCAGTTGGCAGTGGCACTAAGCTGCACAAGCAGAAGAGATTGGAGGACTGATGTGTGATGTCACTGTTTAGGCCTTTTGATTGGCAGTACTGCGGGTGATGTCATTTAGTGAAATGTGGCATTGTTGCAGTTTGAATTAGTACAGACAAAGACAATATCAGTGTGTTTGGTTGTGTAGTTAATAACCACTTTGAAGTCAAACTTCACCACCATACCATAAAATGTAATTCCCCATCAGGATAACACACAATATGCAGATGGTGGTCTTTCCTTTATGTCTATATATTCTAAAAGTGAAACCTGTAGCACTCAGGGAACTGCAGGGATAAATAGAATAATTATCTTTTTTTAAATGGAGGTTAGTGGGCCCTTATGACAGGCAATGTGGTCCAGGGGGAAATGGAATAGTCGTAAAAAAAACGAATGATGCTGATGTGTCTGCAGTGCACTGCAGAAAAAAACCTTCAAGTGTCAACAGTCACTTGACCCTGCCCGCACTGCTAGTGGCAAACTTCCGTTTGCACAAATTAATCAACAATTCTGTATGTGCTCTATTATCACTTTTTATATGTTAAACATTCATTTGAACACAAAACATGTGGAAATTCTTTCACATTCTTCTTTTTTTAGACCTTCTATTTTTGTCCATTACCGTAAACATATGGGCTAAACATAAAAACATCTATACATGTGAACAATAATCAATTATAGATTTTGAAACAATATTGCTGTTGTTGCAAGTCCCAGTGTATTTCGGGATAGAATCCCTTCTTCAGGGGAACTGTAAAAAATATTAACACATTTTTTTTTCAGAACATACCATTATTCAGCACATTGAATGGCAGAAACAGTCACAATTTATATTCAGTAATTAATACCGGAGATACTAACTGAAAAATGTGATGTGATCAACACCAAGTGAAATCTACGAGAACAAAAGAGTGAAAAAAGTGGAACCCCTGTGTTTTTTAAGCAAACTTAGCCGTGAACTACTCACCAACAATCTTGCTGTTGAAATAAAGTGCCTCTATAGGTTCGGCAGACAGACACTGATATCTGAAAAAATGCAAAAATCTTCATCTACCAACTAATTGTAAATCATCCATGGTTCAAAAAGTCACCCTAGACTAAGCATGGGCGGATTTTGCGGATTCACGATCCGCGGATTTGCGTGCACATGCCTCTTGTGTGTTTAAAAGGTCTGAGACCGAACAGAGCAGTAAATGAAGAGACAGAAGCTCCTGGTCACAGGAACAGCAAAGGGACTGCGCTCGTGAAAGTCAAGAATGCAAAGGCCTCTATCCAGCATCACAGCTGATTTTCGACAGTAGATTTGGGAAAAGAAAGCACACCAGCCTGGCCTGTTGTAACTATTTTACGATGGCGCCGGCAAGCTGCCAGCGCTATCCTAAAATAGTTACTAAATTAGCTTCAACAGGAAGCTCTAATAGATAAAATCGAGCACCTGCTTTATTTTATCTATTAGAGCTTCCTGTTGAAGCTAACTTAGTAACTATTTTAGGATGGCGCTGGCAGCTTGCCGGCGCCATCGTAAAATAGTTACAACAGGCCAGGCTTCAACTTTTGCCCCCGGATCCGCCGCTCGCGGATTTCTCGGTAAATTCGCGGGAGTTCGCGGATCGCGATTTTACCGAAAATTCGCAAAATCCGCGAGCGCAACGGATTTTGCGCTCATACTTACCCTAGACTTAAACAGCGTGATACAACATTCTCTACCTTATAATGAATACAAGGAGCTAGACAAATCAAATGATGATCTGTATTGCTAAAAGCCTGTCTTTATAAAATGCAAATCTAACTCAATGCTTACTGGTCAAATAACCGCCATACCTGATGGTGGAACGTGATCAGAATCAGAAGAGCCCTGTGAATCAAAACATCAAAACATGAGGCTCGTGACACTTGTAAACCGCAATGGTTTATCAAATGTTATCACTTCTGCTAAATACCTTTGTCAATTACATCCTTATCGAGCCAGGCTCTTGAATTTCAAACAGGTGAACTAAAATCCGTGTGGAACACCGCGATGTCTGAGACAGCTGCACCTTCTGTTTTACACACACTGTGCAGTCAAGCACTACTCTATACAAAATGAAATGCCCTCTTATTAAAACACGCAAACATTTCGTTTTTGAAACAGCAAAGCATGTATCAGTCAAACGCCTGTTACCGTATACTCAAACAACACTCCACCACGTCCCCGTTCTTTGTTATGCAACCACTCCTTAGATCTCAGTTCCCGGTCTCCTGTAACCACATAACAAACCTAAAGAAACAAATTAAATGGGTGCTAACATACTGCTGAACTGCTTGCTCACAATCCTTAAAACCTCGTCACGTACCTCCGATAGTATTCTTAAACGCTCATCGAGTTCCAAACCGCCAGGCTTCTCAACGCCATTGCAAACCGCCACGGTATTAGTACTTTTTAAAATCGTCAGCAACGATGGACCATGGTCGTCAATGAGTGAAAGAAAAAATAATAAATAAAGTGTGAGTGAGTCACCCATAATTGTGAATTACAAAATACCTCAAGTAAAAAACATGAATTTCCAGTGTTATACCACTTAGTTCAACATCAAGTATATGAACCATATGTCTTAAAGTTAAATTATGCCAAGTAGTCAGTGAATCATAACCATAGAAGTACATTCTCATTATGATATTAGTGGTAAACAATGTCTACTCTTTAAATCCAAGGACATAAATTGAATTCTTTACCCCAGTTACTACCTGTATCTATTTCTGATAACACGCCTACCAATCTCATCCAGAACAATTGACGCTCACCTTGTATGAAATTTCATGATTGATTTGACGCTATACTCCATTCCTGCTGTTAAAGGAAACAAATCATGTCCAATTTATCGTTGAGGTCTTTCGGCATCATTGTCTCAAGAAATTTGATCCACCAAATCTCCCTTTTTGGTAGCCATTTGGCATTATCGCGATCTGACTCCAACTTAATTGACTGCAGCCAGGGGGCCCAGGAGGTAATGGAATTATACCAAAAACATATTGAATGCTGTTGTGTGGCTGTGCACCAATGGTGGATGGAAGGATGGATTGGCCAAGGCAAATGAAAAAAAACTAAATTAAGAACTAAAAAAACACATTTAAAACATCTAACACAGAATTACAAAAATAACTAAAAGATAAAAAATAAAAAATTTACGTAATATATAATCTCTTTTCATCAAAATCATATTCTTAATACACATACTACAATGATCCTTAACAATATTATTTAACTGAAATTACATCCATTCATGCAAACCTTTGGCAAAGGCACACTGGGTGGAACAAAGTTGCAGACAGCCAGTGCAACATGGTCAAACAACAGCAGCAAGCTAGGAGGTATAGGGAACAATGAACACATGCAAGCCCATGGCAAAGGCACATTCTCTGGAAGCACAAAATGGCTGCCAGCCAGTGCCTCATGGTGAAACAACAGCAGCAAGCAAGGAGGCATGGGGATCAAAGAACATATGCAAGCCTACGGCAAATGCACACTGGCTGGATGCAGAAAATTGCTGCCAGGCCAGCCAGTGCCACATGGTTGTACAATAACAGCGAGCAAGGAGGTATAGGGTGCACAGAACACATGCAGAGTGACCACCATCAAAAAATTGGAGGACTGAAGAGATCTGGTCGGATGATACGGATTGAATCTGTTGGACAGATTGAGGGCCTTTGCGATGGAAATCTCTGGAAAGCTCTATGAGTAAGGACTAAGCCTTTAAACCTGACACAATCTTGTAACAATATTGTAACCAATGTAGATGTTTTAGGGCTGGCTGCATATGAGCTCTCATGGTGAGATTAAACAAAAATTGAGCAGCCACATTCTATACTAATTGAAAGTGAACAGAGCATGTGTCATTAAAAAAAGAATTCTGTGAGGGAGCAAGTACATTAACTTTTAAAATATTTCTAGCAGGCCAAAACAAGTAGCTACTACCCCTGGCGCCTGAGGTGCAAAAGACACAGAATTATCAAACTTCACTCCCAGATTACGTACTACCATAGCTGGAGAGGGTGGGGGGAGGAACATCATGTGGCCACAGGTCATTGTTCCAGGTCAGGTGGGGACCCAAAAGCTGGATTTCAGTTGTGCAAGCATTACATAGGAGATTGCTATCATGGATCCATTGAAATACAACAGACAGAAAAGTCTTAAAATTGAAGTTGCATAGCGCCGGTGTATGAGACAATGTGAAACCAAATGATTCAATCATTGTAGCAAGAAGAGTCATGAACACATTAAATAAAGTAGGGCTCAATGCCAAGGCCTGGGAAACCAAACCCTAATGCCTTAGGTTCTTAGGCATAAGGGGCCATCCACACTGATTGAGACGTCTCTGCCAGAAAGGAACTCCACCATGTCAAGGCTGAATCACACACATCTACAGCACCAAGACACTGCAGACGAATATGGTGCAATACTGTATCAAAAGCTGGGAATAGATCAAGTAGAACCAGTACAACCTTTTTCCCCTGATCCACTGCTAGCCTGACTGTGTATGCTACCTCCAATAGAGTAGTCTTGGTGCTAAAGAATGGGCAGAAGCCCAACTGGGAAGGTTAGAGTAACTCATTGTGCCCTAAAATGGCAGAAAGCTGATTATTGATAAGATTCCATAATATCTTGGTGAAAGCTGGGAGCAGAGAGATGGGGCGATAGCTAGCAAGAAGAGTTTTATCAGCAGATGGTTTCTGGGTCAATGGGATTAACTTTCTTGTTTCCAGCTGTTAGGCACTATCCCTGAATGGATTGAATTATTCAAGAGCTGGTTTAAGGATGGATTTATAGCATTGCAGGTAGAAGCCAAAATGTGAGGAGGACAAAGGTCATCTGATGCCCCAGAATTACAAGATCCTAAGGCATGTGCAGAATCTTCCAACAGAATAGGAGCAAAGCCCTTTTGTAATTGTCCGATGGGTGGCCTAACAACCTCCTGCTGAGCTAGAAGGCCAGCGGACTTCAATGGAGCCTTATCAGTCAGGTGTAGGGAGTCAATGGTGATTTTAATTTTAGCATCAAAATAGTATCAAAGTTGATAGCAGAGTTTGGGTGAAGGTGTTAAAGGCTAACGCAGAGCATCTGGATGAGTGAATTTTTCTACAATTTTAAAAGACCTCACTGATTCTGTTGTTTGATGCATCTATTTGAGCAGTAAGAAATTTGGATTGAGCTTTTTTTATAGCTTTATGAAAGCCAGTTAAGGCTCTCTTGTATGTAGATTTATCAAGCTGGAAATAATGTCACCTTCAAATTATTTCCAATTTCTTAAAATTTTTCCACAGCCCCTTCAGCTCCACATTGAACCAAAGGGTAAAGAGTCATTTTGCAGAGGATTTGCCCTTACTTGATTTAAAAGGTCGCTGCCAATGACTGCCCTGATATAGCCCTCTATTTTTCTGCTGAAAACAGGCTGGTGTGGACTCACAAAGGCACACTGGCTGAATGCACAAAATGGCTGCCAGCCAGTGCCACATGGTCAAACAACAACAAGCAAGGAGTCATGGGGTATAAAGAACACATGCAAGCCTATGGCAAAGGCACACTGGCTGGATGCACAAAAAGGGTTCCAGCCACATGGCCAAACAACAATAGCAAGTAAAGAAGCTTGTGGAACACAAACAAATGGAAGCCTATGGCAAAGGCACTCTGGCTGGATGCACATAATGGCTGCCAGCCACATGGGCAAATGCCACATGGCCAAACAATAATTATGAGCAAGAAGGCATGGGAAACAAAGAGAACACACATTCAGGCTGATGGACACAGATTTCACAAAATGGCCCATGGCCACATGGCCTGGAAAACCAAGACAAATAAATGGTGGCCTATGGCAAACACACATACACACACTGGACAGACAAAATATACATCCTTCCAAGGTATCAAATATTGCCCCTCAGGTATACTTTTTGCACACACAAAAAGTTAAATACAACAAAACCACCACATTTGTAATGCACCTATAAATAGCATTGGCCTGGGCCTACTAGCTGGCCCCTTGGCAAACTAGGCCACAGTGAAATAAATAAATATTCAAAATTTAACAAACATGGAGAACAAGTACTGAACTATGCAATATTGTTCCTTTACATAAGAAGAAAAAATAAATACAAAAATATAACTAGGCCTCTACTGAAAATGCACACCACCCACCACAATAACTTTGAAAATTCTAATTAAAGTACAAATAAATACTGATACAAGCCCTCTATTAAACGAACAACACCCTTATACAAGATTTTCTTAGCTTAATTGAGAAATCTCAAATACAAAGTCTTAAATCCAATGGTATATATGCAGCAGACAAGGAGAGTGATCGTTCCAGCTCCAAATCCAAATGAAAAGTGACACAGAGTTGTACAAAGCACTGAGAAGAGCCTGAGTCTTTGACGCACTTCTTTACTTCAAGAAAAAAAAAAAAGATTTCTTGCGCAAAAAAAAATGCCGAAGATCCGTTGGAGAAGAAAATGCACTCAAACACCTATTTAGCTGCTCCTCGAGCATGAAAACAACTCAAGTGGTGCTTCACGACTGCGAGCGGTACCACCTTGGTGCTGACGTTTCTGGAAGACGTGCAAGTGGGTATGAAGTCTCGCACGCATTCGGTAGCGGCCCGAGAATATCGTGGTAGTCACGAGCAAGCACCAAAAGAAAATCTCAAGTGAGCAAACGGAAAAAAGACACGGAAGTGGAATCCAGAAACTCTGTGCTCTATCGCGGAGTGCTGAGTGCCCGAATTCCACAAACTATGCAAACGGAACAGAGTTTCCTGCCCAGGCCTACGTGTAACCTTTGCTTTTTAAGTGCATTTCTAAGGTTTTTCAATTTTATTTCCTAACCGTATTCTGTAACCATTGAGAGTGAGTGTGTGAGTGAGTGAGTGCATGAGTGTCTCAGTGGGCATGTGAGTGAGTGTATGAGTATCTCAATGGGTGTGTATTTGAGTGTGTGAGTGTCTGTGTGAGTCTGGGAGTGGCTACATAAGTGTGTCACTAGTTGTGTGAGTGAGTGCATAAGTGTTTGAGTGGGTGTGTGAGTGCGTATGTGAGTGTCTGAATGGGTGTCTGACAGGGTACATGAGTGTCTGAGTGAGTGTCTCAGTGGGCCTCAGAGTAAGTACATGAGTCTCTTTGAGCGGTTGTACATAGCTGAGTGGGTCTGTGAGTGGGCGTATGAGTTTCGGAATGGGTCTGTGAGGGGCTGTGTGAGTGGCTGTATGGGTCTGTGAGTAGATGCATGAGTGTCTGAGAGAGTATCTGAGTGAGTCTATGAGTGAGTGTATCAGTGTCTCAGTGGGTCAGATAGTGGGTGTGTGAGTGTGTGAGTAAGTGAGTGGATGTGTAAGTGTATATGTGGGTGTGTCAATAGCTGTGTGTGTCAGGACTGGTCAAATATTGTCACAATCTTCGCATGGTCATCTCCCTGCAAGGCTTAGATTTGAAAGATTGCCTAATTGCCTGTTGGGTAAGCGCCACCGCTCCATTTTACAGAAACTCTTGTAAGTGATTTTCAAGCTGATCCACGATTCGCAGCGCCAGAATTCCAAGATGGCAGCTGCAAATAATTGTCTAGACACTTGCCTGTCTAGTGCTTTACCATCTTGAGAAGTGTTGCTGCAATCGCGCACTACGGGCTAAGCGCACTTCAATTGTTCTTTTTGAGGCGAAGCAGCGTTTTCTTGGTGTGCATGGTTCATGACTGAAACTTTTCAGGGGAGTAATGTTTTCTCCAGTGATACTCTGCCTGACACTTCTAGCGATATTATGACTTATCAGTCCTCAAGAAATTCTTGAGTTTTTACCTGACGGAGGTATTGTGGAACACAGCTGGCAGAGACATTTTTCGTGAATAGAACAGCTTATGCTCCTTCCGCTTTAGTGGAAGTGAGAAGAGTATTCAAGTAATCAACACTTATAATATATTCAGAAAGAGACATTTTTTGAGCATTCTAGTGCTCCTTCCTATCATTCAGTTTTTGAGACAGAAAGAGTGGAAACTGTCAACTGTATAAGAAATGAAATTGCTTGCAAAATAAAGACTATCAATCCAAAGTTTAGTCTTCTCATAATTCATGAGGAAGGTTCAGAACTGTGTCTAAGAAAGAGACAACGTATCCTTCCTGAAAAAGGTGTAAAGGGAAAGAGATATTGAAACTATCTCTGTAGATATAAATAAATAAATAATATATATATATATATATATATATATATATATATATATATATATATATATATATATATATGGTTCTTTATGGTTTTTCTATGTTTTTTTCAGTGCATATATATATATATATATATATATATATATATATATATATATATATATATATATATTCACTGAAAAAACCATAGGTTTCACACCAGTTATAGTTAGGAATTAGCATTTAAAAAACCTATTAAATTCACTGAAAAAAACATAGGTTTCACACCAGTTATAGTTAGCTGGAAGTTTTACTCGCATAAAACCATTGAAATTCCCACGTTATAGTTAGTTGGACTCACTATAACTTGCGCGTGCAATGCACTGCTGATGACGTCACATATTACATCACTCATGACATGGTCAGTGACATCACTCATGACATCACTGATGACACCATCCAGTGAATGTGTGTCTTTCTGAAAAATAAATATGTGTTATATATGTATATGTTATTGAATATCTTAGTGAATACATATATTAGTGAGTAATGTTTAAATATTTAAATATATGTATTAGTGTTTCACTTTGTGTATAAGTGGCTGCATGGGTTGGTGAGTAGCTACATGTGTATGTATATGGGTTATTAGATGTTTTTTTAGTATCAGTATGAGTGTCTGTATGGTTTGGTGGTAGATGCATGAATCACTGACTCTCTGTTTGTATCTGTTTCGAAGACAGCATATGTGCAGGACTATATGGGTGAATGAGTGTGTATATGTGTGTGTTAGTGAGTGAATGACTGTCTCACTAGTGTCTTTATCAGTAACTACATATGTTTTAATCTAGTATATGTGAATATTGATGTATATAAGTGAGTATATGTGAGAGTGAGGGATTGTAAGAGTTCCTGTTTAAATTAGTATGTGTTTCTATAAGTGATTGTTTAAGAGAGTAAGCATGTGTAAGTTTCCTTAGAAGTAAAGTGGTAGTGTGTGTATAGCTGTATATGCAAATAAATGGATGTTCAATAGTTTATTTGCATGTGTGAGTATGTGTGAGAGTATCTTTTGGATGACTGTTGGTGTGTAACAGGATGTATAGGTGCATCACTACATATGATGAGTGAGTATATGTATGAGTGACTATATAGAACTGTTGGTGAATGAGTTGATGTGTATATAGATGGTGGAATTACTGAATTGGTTGTTGTAACTGATATGGGTATCTCCATTTTTTTGAAAATTTTAGTTTCTATTTTTGAATATGTGTTTCAAGGGTTACATTACAGTGAAAGGAGGTCTGTCACTCTGTCACAAGGATGGTGTCATCAGTGATGTCATGAGTGATGTCACTGACCATGTCATGAGTGATGTAATATGTGACGTCATCAGCAGTGCATTGCACGCCCAAGTTATAGTGAGTCCAACTAACTATAATGTGGGAATTTCAATGGTTTTATGCGAGTAAAACTTCCAGCTAACTATAACTGGTGTGAAACCTATGGTTTTTCAGTGAATTTAATAGGTTTTTTAAATGCTAATTCCTAACTATAACTGGTGTGAAACCTATGGTTTGTTCAGTGAATTTCAATGCTTTTTTATTAGCAAATCATTATAGGTATAGAAAGTGAAAAATTTTAAAACTAATTTTATATTGTATAAATATGTTACATTTTTAAATTTTTTTATTTTTTATTTTTAACCCCGGGGCGCGTACCGGTGAACGCAGGGGTAAGCGCAATATTACGGCGCGCCCCGGGGCGCGTACCGGGGAACGTCCTGTTAGCGCTATTTTCGCGAACGAAAACAACATCGCGACGTTTTGCGTAGACGCGTGATGCGTCATATGACGCACAGCGTAATCGCAACCGAAAGCACGCGATCGCATACGATCGCAAAATGTCCTGACGCGCTTACGCTACGCACCCGCGGGCGCGCCTCGGAGCGCGACTACGGGCGCGCCCCGGGGCGCGTAGCGTAAGCGCGTCGGGTCATGTGACTTGAAAATAACACTTTCTATTGGTGCAGAACAGTTTTGGTTTCTAAATGAGTAATGCCTGGGTCTTGTGACCAGCCTGGGTCTTGTGACCTGAAAATAACACTTTCTATTGGTGCAGAACATTTTTGGTTTCAAAATGAGTAAAGCCGTGGTCTTGTGACCTGAAAATAACACTTCTGATTGGTTCAGCACAGTTTTTTTTCCCAAATGATAAAAAACCCCACCTTTCTTCCTCACTCTGACTTTCTCCTTTGATTGAGGAAGACCTGTTTCATCTACAGAGACAATTCTTTTGTATTTTGAAATGGCTACTGTAGCAGCAACAGCTGGAGCATCTGCACCACCACCACCACCACAACCACCAAGAGGACCACCACAACAATACATTGGTGGTGAAGAAGAGGAAGAGGAGGAAGAGGAAGAGGAGGAGGGGAGCAGATGGCTGCCTGAAGAAAATACCCCATACAAGCCAAAAGAACACATTGCATGGGAGTTTTTTTCACTTCCAGAGGGCAAGAAAAAAGTTAATGCAGCTAAGGTAACATGTCGAATCTGTGGTGCAGAACTCTCAAGGGGCAATCCAGATAAAAAATATCCATTTGGTAATAATACCATGATTCGGCATATGACCCGGAAGCATCCTGCTAACTATTCTCGTGCAGAGATCAGGGAACTGGCCAGTCACCTCCCCCAGTGTTCAAGGACCAGCTCCAAAAGAAAGCAATCCACTTGTATCCAGGAACGATTTGGTGATTTTAAAGTCACTTGTACTGGATGTGGCAAGCTTATGTCCTATGGGGAAAAGAGTGTAAAGCTCATCGTCATTGCTGGTGACAATCACGATTGCCCCAAAAAAAAGAAGTAATTTTTTCCGTTTTTTGTTTTTTGCTCCAGTTGAGCCATTTTCAATTCCCTTTCTCTTTGTTTCTTCCCATAAAAAATACAAAAATATATAAAACTGTTTTGAAAAGCCAAAAAAAGTAAAAAATTTTCAAAAAACAATAAAAAAATATAAAACAACAAAAAGAAGAAAAAAACAGTTCTTTTTAGAACTACCTTTCATATATAAAATTAAACCTATATTTTTAAAGGATCTCAGTCAATTTTTTGTCCTTAGGGTACGCGTACCGGGGTGGCCCCCTAAAATTAAACCTATATTTTTAAAGGATCTCAGTCAATTTTTTGTCCTTAGGGTACGCGTACCGGGGTGGCCGCCCCAAAAAAATTTAATGAAGCAGTTAGCATGAGAGAAGAACACAAAGAGAGTTATGTTAAGAGAAAAAGAGCTACAGGATGAACACAGAGGGATTGTTTATTACATAGTAAAAAATAGAGAAGGTGTAATTGGATGAAAGTGAGAAAAGTAAAATGACTAAAGGAGCAAAAGAAAGGAAGAGAGAGGAAGAACACTAAAGTAGAGATAGTGGGAGAATGTGACTGACTGTTAAAAGAAAAAGAAAGGACAGTACAAAATATGGGGAATGAAGGGTAGTGGCGGAACCGGGATAAATGAAGAACGATGAGGGAAAGTGAGAAAAGACCAGGTAGTATAAGTAAAGAGGGGTGAAAGAGGGTGAAAAATTGAATTAGGATAAGACATGGGGAGTGAGAAAGAGAAAGGACAAAGAGAGTAAAGGAAACAGTACCTGAATGGGCTTGAGTGAAACAGCAAAGAAAGATAAGTAATGCAGTGTGTGTGACTTATAGGGAGTCAGTGGGTGTAGGTCGGGGTGTGGGTGTGTAAGGTGTGTCTGTGGGTGTGTCTGTGTGGTGTTTCGGTGTGGGTGGAGGTGAGGGTGTATGAAATATGTGTGAGGAGTGTATGAGTGTGGGGTGTATATGTGTTCAATGTATGTGTGTGTATGGAATGTGTGTGTGTGTTTGAGGTGTGTGTGTGGGAGGATTTTTTGTGTGTATGAGGTGTGTGTGTGGTGTGTGTGGGGTGTATGTTAGAGGTGTGTGTATGTGTTGAGAGGGAGATGAGGTGTGTGTGTAGGAGTAAGGTAAATAATTAAGAAAAAGAGAATGAGTGAAGAAGCAAAGGAAGGGAATAGAGGGTAAGTGAAGTAAAGAATAGGGATTGAAAGAAGTTGAATATGAGAGGGAAAATAGGGAAAGGGGAGTAAACATCTAGAATATGAATAAGTAAGGGAAGCAGAGTAAAGTTGATTGAGAGAATGTTAGTGAGCTTAAAGCAAAGGGTGATGACAAACTAAATTTTTTTAGTCATACTTACCATATAATAAAAGTAACTTTAATTAATTTTTTTTACTACAGTTTGTATCTGTGAAAGAGAGAAGAAAAAATAAGTTATACTTAATGAAATATGTATTTTAAATTAAAAGATACAAATGAAGAGGTTACAAATCATAACACTCTATTTAGAAATAAAGTAAGAGTGAAGGACACAGAAAGGGAAATAAAGTAAGGTAGAAGGACAAAAAGAGAGAAAAAGAAATAGGAGAGCGAATTACAGAGAGTAAGTCATATAGATTCACTGACAAAGAGAGAGAGAAGAAAAGAGAAATGAACTGAAGGTAAGAAAGATACTAAAACAATGTGAGTTAGCAAAACTAAATCAGGAAACAGAAGTAAGTAAAAAGATAATGACTGAGACAGAAAACAGTCTAATTAAGGATGCATTTAGAAAAATGAAGAATAGAAGATAACTGAGAGTAAGTGAAGAACAGTCATAGAGTGAAAGGATGAAGGGAGAGAGGATATTATACAACGATTGAGGGAAATGGACTGAGGAAGTTAGTAGGCAGACACACTAGAGAAAAACTGAGTGAGGTGGAGTACAATGAGTGAGAAAAGGAAATGAGTAAGAGAGCAAAAAAAGGAAAGAGAGGAGAAGACGACTAAAACAGTGGTACTGAAAGAAAATAATTTGGTGATGAAAATAAAGAGAAGGACATTGAAAGAAAGGAAATGAGGGATAGTAATGGAACCAGAGTAAAAGAAATGGGATGAAAAACGATGAGAGAGGAGCAGTGAAGTTATTGTAAAAGAAGTGATAGAAGGTACATAAACACAACTGAACATAACACAAGGAGAGTGAGGCACTGAGGACATAGAAGTAGTGAACGAAAAATAGAGAGAAGAGGTCAAAAGTAAGGAGCAAACAAAGATAAGCGAGGGAGAGTGGGTGATTTATAGTGATAGAGTGCAATAATACTGCTGAGTGAGTAAACAGGAATTACTAAAAGAGCAAAGGAGGAAAATACTGAAAAGGGAAGTAAAGCAGAGAGACTGAAAGCTGAAAAGTTATGCAAGGGAGAGAGGGGATGCACACAGTTGAAATGAGAATGAGGGGTTGTCAAAGAAGTGGAGTAAAGGAACGGGGGTTACAGAGAATGAGAGAAAGACATTATAAGTGAGTAAAAAGAGCTGAAAGAGGATGGAAAAAGAAAAGTGAGTGTCAGAGAATGGGAATACAATTTAATTTACACAATCCAAAGTATAAAATAACTTGTACAACATGTTACATAATTTATTTTTGCTGTTCTCAGAATATATTGAATTTCACTTAAAACAGTGAGTTCAAATTACTCATCATATGACAGCGGGAAAAAAAAACACAATCTAAAAGATTGTGTTTTAAAAAAAACCTTAGATACTGACAAATGACAAATGTACGCTAATCTTTGATTGACTTACTTTTCCTTGAGGCCAAATACTGTATAATGGAGGCCTTTTCTCGTTGCAAAGTACTTTGCTGTTCACTTAAAAATCCATTTCATCGACTTTCTACAAGAAAAGCTCCAAAAACATCTTAAATATTTTCAATATTTTCATATACTCCTTTTTTTCAGTCATGACTCTTTACTCATTCCTGCACCTTTCCATTTGGCCAAATAGTGTCAGATGTATGAGTATATTTTCAAATTAATTCTAAGGCACTCTGAAATGACCTTTTTCCCAACGTTCTGAAAGAAAGGCTCTACAACATTTTCACAATATTTCAGTATTTGTTAAACCATCTCTGACTCAGTCATGTTCATCATTTTGTATAATACTAATATCACTTACTATGAGATCCACTTACAGTACCTAAATGACAAGTCAATTTTTTATATTGCCTGGATCACTTTTACTCAGAATATATTTTTAAACAGCAAAATAACCTTTATTAACTACTCCCGTCTTCATAGGCCAATTACTTTTACCTAAATTTTGGCTGTAAAAACACTAGGTATGAATTTATAAAGCCAAAAGGCAAACGTTGTTTGAAAGTCAAATGAGTGTCGTTACATTGGGTCCAACCTTTATAAGTTTTTAAATAGCATGTGTAATGCCCTGATGTTGTAGAAGGACCGTCATGAAAAATAATAGCTACAGTTGTAAAGGTTCTTCCTGATATCGATAACTGAGAAGCCACGAAATTTTTAATAGAAGTTGTCAATTTAGTTCCATCAGGTCTACATCGTTGGAACATTAAAATGACATACTGACCATAACTTTGTAGAAATAATGTGGACAGCATTATAGACTTACATTGGGTACACACCATATTGTGATCCGCTGCTTTAACTAGATTATTAAAAGACACTGATTTGCAGTCTGGTAAAGTCAAATATATAAATCTTTCAGAGTCTTTTCTAGTAGTACTTGATGAAGCACAGTTATCACAGTCATGTTGCCATTGATAAGAAAGGTTAAAAATATTTTTTATATCTACTCCTTCATCTTCCAATACATCAAACATATACATTAAAAATTCCTGACAATCCTGCTGAATTATCTGTGAAAATTGATTTTGACCTGAACATATGTCTAGAAGATTTCTAATTTCTGAAACACTTTCTATTTTTGCTCTATCACTACTACATTTCTCTAACACAGAATTCAATAAACAGCACAATGTTTTTGTAAATTTTGAAGAAAAAAACAACATTAACTACTACATTAGCATAGCAGTTGACACCAGAATTGTTTTCAAACTGAAATCTAACAACATCTTCAACAGAATCCTTTTTCTTTCTCTTTACAATTACACTTTTATCTACTTTTTGCCTTTTTGCTAATACCTCACTGCAATTAATCTCATTTCTTCTTTTTCGGCCTACCACACGTTTTTCAAACAGAGGATATTGAGGCAAATGTGGAGCATACTCTCTTCTTAACCTATTGTATTCTTTAACACAATCTAGATCAGCACAAATCTTTGTTTCATCACACTCAATCAAGTACAATCCTGATAAAGTTCTGACTCGTGATAATGCCACATATGCCATACCCTCTTTAAACACAGAACTTCCAATGTTCACCAAAGCGCTATCTACACTTAAACCTTGAGATTTATGAATTGTCACCGCATATGCCAAACAAATAGGAAACTGTTTTCGGCGAACATATAAGTCTTTCACAAGCAAAAACCTAGCGGAACAACGACAAATTTATTCTATTTCATCAATGCCGTCAAATTTAATTTTTAAAATTTCAATTCCATCTTTATTTTTGTAATTCACAAAACCAACAACATGACCCATTGCTCCATTTACCAGACCTCTTTCAACATTTAAATTCCTTCTCAAAATGATACGACAATTTAAACACACATTCAGAGTCTTTTCAAAACCAGCAGTTTTAGATATAGTCTTCTCTAATGAATCCAATTTTGATTTCAAATTTTCAGACAAAATAATTGTTGCTCCCATATGTTCAATTTTATCTATAGCTTCCAGTTTCACTATCTCTTCATTTTCTAACTTAAACATTTTGTTGTTGAACATGGAACATTCTTTCAGAGTTGGCATCAAACATATTCCAGATTTCTTCTCGTTAATTTTCTTAAAAATATTCTCTGGAAGAATGTTTTCATTTGGGTACAAATTTGAAATTAATCGTCCATGTAAAGCTTCTTTCCCTTGCTGACTTACTTTTCCGATTCTTACATCTTGTAGAATATTTTTATAATCTTCATCCTTTGCCTGCCGCATATTTTGAAGCAGTTCTGCATACCTATACATATATTAACGTTTCCAATGCTTCCTAGGCACTTCCTGGTATCTTCATGTGTGAGCATTTTGAACACAGGTTGTCCTTTCACTGGAGTCAACTGCAGTAGATCTCCAAAAACAATAATATGTTTTCCTCCAAATAAGACATCATAGTCTGTTCTAAGAATCTCTTGCATTCTCAAATGCACAAAAGCAAGCATTATATTTGACACCATGCTTACTTCATCAATGATAAGAATTTTCATTTTCTTCAGGACTCTCGAAACTTCGGAACACGCATCTCCAGATAGCTTGTGATATTGCAATTTGTTATCGTGCTCCACTAGCAGCATCAGTAAACGATGTAAAGTAATCCCTTTAATATTATGTGCTGCCAGCCCAGTTGGAGCGGTAACAACACAAGATAGCAGTGATTCAGTCCTTTTCTGCAGATAAGTTGCAATTGCTTTAATCAGAAAACTTTTTCCCGTTCCTGCTTCTCCACTTACGTACAGTTGGACTGGTTTAAATGATGTACATGAGCACTCTTTTTTCTCATGAGTGAATCCATGTTCAATCTGATCTCTGACTTCGTCATATATCGGTTTCTGCTCAAGGTTTAGTTGTTTCACCAAATCTTCTAAGTTAACTACATCATCTTGAGCTTGTTCCATAGCTCTTTCCACCCCATCCATGGCAGTGGCAGCTTCATTTTGAATAATTGGTCCTCCAAGTGGATCCTGACTCAATGAAGCAGAACTCTGACTGTCTTGAGAACTGTATCTAGCAATCTCTGCAGCAATTGTGGCTTCTTGCTCTATTTCTTCGTTCAACATTTGCAGATAATTTGGAAAAACAGGACATTCTATGGTATCCTTGGTTGCATTAAAAGAATCTTCGTAACAAAGAAAATCACCAAGTAGTTCCTCTTCTGTACGCCATGGCTTAAAGAGTTGCAAAAGAGCTAAATAGTAAAATTCCCTTTTCTCTGGATTTTCGCAACTCAATTTTCGATGATTAATCAAATGGCCTTTTTTCTGTCTCAGTAGACATCCTTCACACCCAATGATAGCATATATTCCATTATTGATATCTTCTCTGATGGTTCTCTTATAAATATAGTTTTGCAGAACTTCATACAAACAACTGTTCTCAAGATGACTACTTCTATTTGGATAGTATGTAGCCAACATGTTTGTCTTCAAAATATCTGTACTTTCTGGTTCTTTCTCCGCCAAATACTCTATTTCTTGTACGGATTTCAAAACTCGATTTTGTGTTGCAGCAAGACCTAGACTCACCCAAATGATGGTTCTAGATTTGGCATAGAGACTTGCTGATGACAATCGATGAGAACATTCATATGCTCCAATTTCTTGATGCGACAACATCTTCAGACTGTAACTGTATAATTTCTTGCTTAGACTCTTTTCATGTGAAATGTCCTCCCACATTTCCTTCAGTTCTGTCTTTTCTTTTTTTGTGATGTAAGACGTCACATATCGAGCCACAGCAATAGAGTTGTCAGCAACGAATTTAATATCCATGTTAGCATTCCACATGGACAAAATCACTGGGTTGTAGTCGTTAATGTACTTGGACTCTTCGTTTCTTTTTAAATTGTATGTATTTTTTGGTGACTTCCTCGTCACAGTATGTCGTAGAGAAGACATCAAATTATTTACTCTTCCTTTAGAAATCACTGGTCGTGGAAAGCTGAAACGACATTTTGTGTAGAACTTGTCCTTGTTTCTGATTTTCGGCGACAGTACTTTCCACAACGATGGGATCGAAAGCGTAAAACTTGTTGCCTTAAACTGTTTTCTTCGGTAGTTTTCGGAACAGCACATGTAGAATACTCTTCAATGAAGCTCATCACTGTCTCATCCGAATCTGTTCCAAATTTGGGTGCATCTTTAATCCACAACAACATATATATGTGAGGAGCACCTCTCGCTTGATACTCCTTTCTCCAAAAGAAATCCAAAACCTCTCCAAGGGGAGGATTTTTTTTGTTGGTAATAAAAGACATCATAGCTTGAAATCAATGATTAAAATATCTGCATACATTCACTGCATCCAAAGAACACAGTTCTCCAGCAGTTTTGAATTCTATATTTTGTATATTTGCATTTGCCTCTCGTAGAAATTGAAGTAAGTCGTCCCATGCATACTCGGCACAGCTAAGAGTGAGGAACCATGTAGGAGTTCCTAAGTTTCTTAGCATACATTTCAATTCCCCATGACGACGGTACCAATACTCATTTGTACCACGCTGACATGCCATGAGATTGATTAGATGAGATTCCAAAATATTATCTTGCAGATTCACTTTCTCCATAAAGTCCCTCGCCGAAACATTTTGCAGATGTGCTCCACTTTTCAGTATATGGTTTACTGCATAAGAAAGCCCAGACAAGTCACTTTCATACAGTAGATGAAACAAATAGGGAATGCATTGACGAAACCTTGGATCTTCAGCATATAATCTTACAGTTCGATATTCAGATGCAGGAATTTGAAGTGGACGATCGTCATATCGTCCACCTCGACCTGTTGGAAATAGCTGTGGAAAACAACAAGCTTCCAAACTTTCTTCCCA
This sequence comes from Lissotriton helveticus, assembly GCF_964261635.1. NCBI lineage: Eukaryota > Metazoa > Chordata > Amphibia > Caudata > Salamandridae > Lissotriton > Lissotriton helveticus. The sequence continues at coordinate 1,230,700,670 of NC_136068.1, forward strand.
TACACTAATGGGACTTCCTTTTGCTGCTTTCATTTGAAACAATTCAATTGCATTCCCCATTACTTCTTTGGAATGCAAAGGATGAACAGTATAATGTTCATATATTTCTTCACTTCTAGACACATCAACTTTTTCAATTTGGCCGCCTGAACAATCACTGTCTTCATCTGCAGCTGTTTCCTCTGCTGCAACACATACATCATTATAATACTCATTGTTTTTGACCAAATACAACGTTGCCTTTTTGACTTTCCTAACATCCACTAAATCTTGCCAGATTTTCTTACTCTTTGTCGGAACCCCATTAACTAGAATAACTAAAGGTGCCTCTTCTACCTTTTCTATACCAATTGTATCAATATTTTTTTTTAAATCATGAGGCAAATAAACAACTCTTCCCTTTAATCCTCTCTGCAAATCTGTAGGAGGCAATTTCCCTATCTTAGGCTCCATGCGAACAATTGCCTGAAAAGGGTGGACACATTGAATCAAAATAGACTCATATGTATTTAAATCCATCAATTCACGGGGAATGTCTACCAACTCCAGATTATTATGAACAGCTCTAGCAGGCATTCTGTTTTGATTTAATTTATCATAACAATATTTACAAATACGCTGATCAGAACTCAAATCAAAACAATTCTCCACCCACAAATAAGTTGCAAAATCCTTCCACTCATAATTATTCATCTTTTCACTTTTTACGTATAAATCAATTAATCTAGTTTGAAGCTTATAATGACTTTGTCGACAACACACACAAGTAAAATTCGGCCTTTCACTTGATTTCACCTTAAACCTGGTAATTTCCTGCTCAAACTTTTCTGTACTTGAAATCTGTACATTGTCTTCCACATTACCTTGAATTGCTGTGTAAATTTCTACACTATCCTCTTTTTCACCAAAATAACAAATCTCAATTTCTTCACAAATCTTCTTCACATCTAATTCAGTTCCATGCAAAAGAGCACTGTTTAATTGTTTAAGCTTAAGTGCTGGACTTTTTGCATAATACAACATTCTCACTAATTTCCTCATTTAGTATGATGCACTGCTAACATCCTAAAATGATGAAAAACACTCTGACAGACTTTTCAAGAAAGACAAGCCAGTGAATGGCCTTGCAAACCTGTGTTTTCTCTCACTCTGCAAGGATCTAAGTCTTGCAACAACTTCACTTTCTGCTTTAGACTTTTCTTACTATATGTACGTAAGAAATTACAAAACAAATCAATTGAGTCCTGTCGCACACTACAAATACGACTACACTTCCAAGTGTACACTGGACCCTTAGTACGTCTCCCTAAAACTTCATCAGTTAACACCTCTTCTGGTTCTCTAGGCACAAGTTTCTCTTTTTCAATCGGACAACCGTCTTTCACTTCATACGCTCGACCACTGGTGTCAACTGCATGCACTAAATCATTCTCCTGGAAGTAACTCTCCTCATTAAAAAATGGCTCACAACTTGAACTGTGCATCCATTCTCCAGAAAAAACTTTACAAAAATGAGTCCGATTAATTACTCTTTTCCATCTACTGTTTGATTTGAAAACATCAATTGTCTTGTTAAGTGTCCTAATTCTATTGATTATTAAAATAAATAATTTTTTCTTAACTTCAAAAGCCTGATCAACATTCTTCTCTACACTTTTCTTTTTCTTATAAAAAGCAGCTCTCTGTTTACCTTTCCTAATGTTTTTTAACAAATTTAAAACCACCCTATTGCGAAACATTCGTTTACGAATGTCTCTAAACTGATTCTGCCTTCTATTCCTATACATATTATTCTCTCCTGCTCCAGTTGTAGAATTCTTTGAGGTTCTCTCCTTCCTTTTCAAATTTACTCTCTCATTCTCTTTTTCTACATGCTGTCCATCATTTTTTTGGGATGTACATATGTTACGTAAGAAAGACTTAGTTTTCTTACCAGGAGCTTTGTTCCTGTTTTTTGAAGTATTTGTTGTGGAAGAGTGCTGTAATTCCGTTGCTGTTTTTGTTTTTTGGCGGTTATGTTGTTTTCTTCTCCTTTCCCTTGAGGGCAACTTTGCTTACTCTTCAAATCTTGATTTCAATCTGTGTTAAAAAAAAATAGCACATTATAGACCACTATTACCAAACAACAAAGCAATGACAAAAAGCAAACAATCTATTCAGGGTTGCAGATCAGGTGAGGATTCTCCAGGGATGCACAAAAGGTGAGGCCTGTATTGAAGAGTATAGTGGAAGACAGCTCTGTCCACAGGTACAAAGAAGATGAGACCTGTGTCTAAAAGTCCAGTACGGGATAGACTTCATAAAGTCTAGTCCACTGCACTCTTATACACAGGCTTCACCACCTATGCTTCCCGGGAAAGGCCTCTCTCCCACTACAGTCCTGCGTCAGTTTTGCACTACTGATGCATCACTTTTTGTGACGCATTGGCGGAATAAAACATGTGCCTTGTTGCACCATATTTAAAAAGTGACGCATGTAGGTGGATGCGTCATTTTTTAAACCTCTGCACCACATTATACCTCTGTCAAGTGTAATGTACACAGAGGGGTCATTTCTCCGCAAAAAGCCTCGTAATACTGACGCAGTGAAATCTATGAGATTTCACTGCGTCACTTTTAGGACACTGTTACATCAAAATCTTGCACCTGCCTCACAGCAGAGATAAGACTGAGGCAAACAATTTCACATGGAGCTTTCCACATGTGATAGGATTCTGACACCTAAGCAGCAGTGCAGATGAGATAAACACTGTCCAGGGGAGCACAAAAGGTGAGGCTTGTGTCCAAGAGTGCAGTGGACAGGTCTAAACTGGAGTAGTGTGCAAAAAAAAAGAATCTCATTTATGAAGCCCTGCGTCAGTTTTGCACTGCTGCATAAAACATGTACCTTTTTGCGCCATATTTAAAAAGTGACGCATGTAGGTAGATGCGTCACTTTTTAAACCTCTGCGCCACATTATACTCAAAAATGTAAAAGCCATTCATTTTCCCCAAAATCGTGTTTGACATCACATTTAGGAAACACAGCACAGGTCCTATGTACAAGCATTCCATGTCATTACTGAAACCTCACTATTTTACAAAATACAATTCCTCTATGCAAACAAACTCAATATGCTTCCTACACTGAGTTAACACAGGTAACATCATTGTAAAGAGTCAAATTGACGCCTGTGTCTAAGAGTGCAGTCGGGTATAGACTTCATGAAGCCTAGTCCACTGCACTCTTAGACACAAGCCTCACCACCTACGCTCCCCAGGAAAGCCCAAACATGTACCTTTTTGCGCCATATTTAAAAAGTGACGCATGCCGGTAGATGCGTCACTTTTTAAACCTCTGCGCCACATTATACTCAAAAATGTAAAAGTCATTCGTTTTCCCCAAAATCGTGTTTGACATCACATTTAGGAAACACAGCACAGGTCCTATGTACAAGCATTCCATGTCATTACTGAAACCTCACTATTTTTCAAAATAAAATTCCTCTATGCAAACAAACTCAATATGCTTCCTACACTGAGTTAACACAGGTAACATCATAGTAAAGAGTCAAATTGACGCCTGTGTCTAAGAGTGCAGTCGGGGATAGGCTTCATGAAGCCTAGTCCACTGCACTCTTAGACACAAGCTTCACCACCTACGCTCCCCAGGAAAGCCCAAACATGTAACTTTTTGCGCCATATTTAAAAAGTGACGCATGTAGGTAGATGCGTCACTTTTTAAACCTCTGCGCCACATTATACTCAAAAGTGTAAAAGCCATTCACTTTCCCCAAAATCGTGTTTGACATCACATTTAGGAAACACAGCACAGGTCCTATGTACAAGCATCTGCCTCACAGCAGGGATAAGACTGAGACAAACGCTTTCACATGGACTTTCCCCATGTGATAGGATTCTGACACCTAAGAAGGAGTGCAGATGAGATGAAGACTGTCCAGGGGAGCACAAAAGGTGAGGCTTGTGTCCAAGAGTGCAGTGGACAGGACTAAACTGGAGTAGTGTGCAAAAAAAAAAGAAACTCATTTATGAGGCCCTGCGTCAGTTTTGCACTGCTGGTGCGTCACTTTTTGTGACACATCGGCGGCATAATACATGTACCTTTTTGCGCCATATTTAAAAAATGACGCATGTAGGTAGATGCGTCACTTTTTAAACCTCTGCGCCACATTATACTCAAAAATGTAAAAGCCATTCATTTTCCCCAAAATCGTTTTTGACATCACATTTAGGAAACACAGCACAGGTCCTATGTACAAGCATTCCATGTCATTACTGAAACCTCACTATTTTTCAAAATACAATTCCTCTATGCAAACAAACTCAATATGCTGCCTACACTGAGTTAACACAGGTAACATCATAGTAAAGAGTCAAATTGACGCCTGTGTCTAAGAGTGCAGTCGGGGATAGGCTTCATGAAGCCTAGTCCACTGCACTCTTAGACACAAGCCTCACCACCTACGCTCCCAAGGAAAGCCCAAACATGTACCTTTTTCCGCCATATTTAAAAACTGACGCATGTAGGTAGATGCGTCACTTTTTAAACCTCTGCGCCACATTATACTCAAAAATGTAAAAGCCATTAATTTTCCCCAAAATCGTGTTTGACCTCACATTTAGGAAACACAGCACAGGTCCTATGTACAAGCATTCCATGTCATTACTGAAAACTCACTATTTTACAAAATACAATTCCTCTATGCAAACAAACTCAATATGCTTCCTACACTGAGTTAACACAGGTAACATCATTGTAAAGAGTCAAATTTATTTCTTTAAACATGCACACATTCTTTATTCCTTTTAAAAAATGTAAAAGCCATTCATTTTTCCCAAAATCGTTTTTGACATCACATTTAAGAAACACAACACAGGTCCTATGTACAAGCATTCCATGTCACTACTAAAACTTCACAATTTTACAAAATACAATTCCTCTATGCAGTAAAAACTTTTTACCAAGCATTATCAAAAAGCATGACACAAAGCAACATTAAAAAACCACAATTTGCTTCCAAATCTTCTCCATAGAGTATACAAGTCTCTATGTATATTAAATGAATCATAACTCACCTTTACAAATGCTCTAGGAGATTCACAACAGTGTCAGATACACACACCAATATTTCTTTAGCAGAGCAAAAGGTATGTTCTCCAGGCACTGCAACCAATAATGGCACAGATAACCTCTGTTTCTACACACATATTGCTCATGGTAACCAATCAAAACTCTTCCCTCTGTATTTTCAATCCGACACCCTTCCCCCCCTCAGCCCTTTCTACCTGTTACCAAAGCAACTCCCTCCTCACTTAGCTCTCAGGTTTAAAAGTTTATTCTACAATGTTGCAAATCCCCTCAGCAAGGATGGTTGACCTGCGAATACACCAGCTTATCTAGTGCAATGTTTCTTTAAATGACTTTTTTTAACCATTCAAATTACTTCTTACACAGAACACAACCATGCACCCTAACTTTCAGTTTTCAACTATCTCAATCTACCAATCATTGCAGAGCACTGAAACTCCACAGTTTTTTTTTTGCAAACTCCTACTGTTCCAACTGCCATTTTATTCCTACACTTCATCTGACTGCACCAGAACCTCCTCTACCATGTATTCTGTCTGGATTATTGGATATAGCTATATCCACTGGGCTCAAAGGTATGCAGGTACCAGAAATGTTCACAACCTTGATTTACCAAATGTGAACATTAAATGGATTGGCCAGAGAGGATTGAGATGTCACCAATTGATACCATTGGTGAAAACCTTTTTGCATTTGCCACACCCTAACCTCATAATTCTGCACTGTGGTGGAAATGACTTAGGCACTTTGACTGGGGTAGGTCTGGAAATGCTTTTAAAGGACACCTTTGAACAATTATTGGCCCTTTTTCCTCAAACTGCCTTGGTATTTTCCAATATATGCCAAAGACAGAAATGGAACTGGTCCAACCAATTTTGTCCACAATTTGAGAAAGCAAGGAAACATGTGAATAAATCTGTTTCTGCTTACATGAGAGACTATGCAATGGGTTCAATATACAACAACAACTTGCGTTACAACATGCAAGATATCTACAGAGGAGATGGTGTGCACTTCTCAGATGAGGGGAATAGAATATTCCTCCTGAATTTAAGACTGTGCATTGGTACCTACTTGTAGGTACCTAAATCAGCCACAGAACCCAAAAGCTCTTTTCAGAGCTACCCTATCTCTGATCACTCCAAATGATTATCTTTTTCTAACTTTTTTCACTATTTTTCACCAAAGTACGCTCCCCGGTACGCTTCCCGGTGCGCGTACCGGGCGCTCCCCCCACAAAAATTTAAAAATATATATATATTTTTTTGCCCTATATGGGCCTCCTAAGACCCCCTCAGAAAACCTAGAGGGTCAGGGAGTGCCAACCGTGCCCCCTTATACCCATTCCCAAAGTTGTTTGTCCGCCATTTTCTGACTCAAATCTACCGAAACACAAAATGGAGGACTCCCGTAGCGCTGCCGGTACGCGTACCGGGGCGCGCACCGGGAAGCGCTCCAAAAAAAAAAAAGTTAATTTACATACAATCCACTCGAGACACTTTCACCAAATATAGAATAGGCCATACTACATACCAGTCCCTACCATTTTCCCAAATTTGGTGGAATTCCATTGAGCCATTTAGCCTGTAGACCTCTCTAAATATCCTGAGGTAAATTACTTCACAAAAACACATCAGAAGTGTTAGAATTGACAACCAATTAAAATATTACTTTCATTTTCTACTATTATTTCATGACATTTGATTGGTTATGTACCTGAATATATATAAAGAAAGAGAGGGAAACACAGCCATTTTGACTACTACTTCCTGAAGTACATTTCAAGAGCATTTTCACTGACAACTTCCACTGCTTTCTCAAAGGTAAGTTATTATTTTGAAAACTGAAGTTTGTTGTGCACTTTAAGTTAATTTGGAAAAACAATTCTGATAGTTATATACTATCCCTCTGTAATAGTTATAGATTGAGATAGACTTCTCTATTATAGTTATGGATGGAGTTAGGCTTGTCTTGTATAATTATGAATTTACTTAGGCTTCATCACATACACTTTTTTATATTTCTACTTCCAGTCTGATACCATACACTGCCCAAAGACAAATTCACTGTTAAAAAAATCCAAACTACCTGTCTGAACTTAAACCCAACAGTGCCCTATCCCTACTGATATATTTATTTTTTATGCAAATTACAGCACGAAAATGGAAGGAGAGCAAAACATTTCCTTTGAAATTGTTCTGGAGAGCAACAATGAAGAAATTATTGTACCCAATGATAACTTGGAATTCATGGATGAATCACGGGACTATGAACTACTTCAATGTGTAGAATCAGTAGATTTGCTGATTCAAAATGAGGACATTTCTGACAGTCAAATATTAGAAGTTCAATCAAATTTTGAAAAAGAATCTGAAAAATAAATTTATATTTAATAATTCTAAAATTGTTTGAGACATTATTCATTTTTATATGTAATTCTTAAACTAGTACCAAATTGATTATAATGTAAAGTCAGACTTATAGTATACTGTGCAACTTTTTTATGTTACATAGTCATTTTGCTCATAGATACTTCCTTTCTCCCAATATATTATCTCCAATGTGTATTTGACATCTCCTTTTCATCTCCTACCTCCATGTTGTTTCTGCTTTCCTGACAGACTATGATATGGATTCCATAAACCACAATAACTTCTGTAACAACATGCAAATTATCTACAGAGGAAACGGTGTACAATAAATTTAAGACTCAGCATTGGTACCTACATGTTGGTACTTAAAACACCCAAACAACACAACAACTTTATTCAGAGCTACCCTACCTCTAAGCACTTTAAATTATTATTTTAGTGTTTCACTGAGTTTTCCCCATGTGTGGGGCAGGGAGGTGTGTGTGGGGGATGTGTGGGTTGTGTCTGTGAGGTGTGTGTGTGTGTGTGTGTGTCTGAGGGGGGATGAGGTGTATAGGTGTGTGTAAGTGTGTGGGGTATGTGGGTGAGGATGTGGGTGTGTAAGGTGTGTGTGTGGGTGTGGGTGTGTGGGGTGTTTGGGTATAGGTGGGGGTGTCGGTGTTTGAGGTGTGTGTGGGGTGTGTGTGGGTGTGGGGGGTATGTGTGTAGGATGTGTGTGTATGTGTGGGATGTGTGGGTGTGTCTGTGAGGTGTGCGTGCGTGTGTGTGTATGGGGGGAGGTGTGTGTGGGATGTGTGAGGTGTGTCTGTGAGGTATCTGTGTGTGCGTGTGTGTGTGTTGGGGGGGTGAGGTGTGTGTGTGAGTGTGTGTGTGTGGGATGTGTGGGTGTGGGTACGGATGTGTAAGGTGTCGGTGTGGGGTGTTTGGGTGTTTGTGGAGGTGTGCGTGTGTGAGGTGTGTGTGGGGAGTGTGTGGGTGTGGGGGTGTGGGGTTGTGTGCATGTGGGTGTGTGTGGGACGTACTTGTAGGTACCTAAAACAGCCACAGAACCCAAAAGCTCTTTTCAGAGCTACCCTACCTCTGATCACTCAAAATTATTATTTTATTATTTATTATTATGATTATATAATTTTTTTCACTATTTTTCCCCATGGTATGCTCCCCGGTGCGCGTACCGGGCGCTCCCCCCGCGAAAATCGAAAACAATTTTAACAATTTTTTGTCCCGCGGGACCCTTTTATGACCCCCACATCAAACCTAGGGGGTCAGGGGGTGTACCCTGCCCCCTTTTGGTCATTTCCCCCTTTGTTTTTTGCCACCTCTGTGTGTTTCGATCCTACCGAGACACAAGATGGCGGCCGCTGCGGACTGTTTCGAATGTTTACAGACACCCGAGAGCGAATCAGCTTTCCGTGCGCAAGTCGCGTGGCGCGCCCGGAGCGCTCCCCGGTGCACGTACCGGGGCGCTGCCATAGATATATATACATTTTTTTTAACCTAAATTACTCAAAATCCTCTGGAGCACATATCTTGAGACATAGCAAAGGCACATCGGGCTACCAGTCTCTACAATTTTGCCAAGTTTGGGAAAATCCATTCAGCCGTTTGAGCTAAAAGTGCGACCGACCGCCCTATGGAAATTAACATGGGGAAAACACGTTTTGGGACCCCCCCTTTTATGTCGGCCCCCACTTGACGAATCCCCCCCAAACTTCCAGAGAAGGAGTGGAGCGCCGCGAGGCAAAGTTGCTGAAAAATTCAGGCAGATTCCTCAACCGGCGCCAAAGTTATTCCCAATAGAATGTTGCGATTTCCCTATGGAAATCAATCCTAACTATAACTACCTACTGGCGACCGCCAGTAGGTAATATATATATATATATATATATATATATATATTTATATATATTCACTGAAAAAACCATAGGTTTCACACCAGTTATAGTTAGCTGGACATTTTACTCATACAAAACCATTGAAATTCCCACGTTATAGTTAGTTGGACTCACTATAACTCGCGCGCCCGCAATCCACTGCTGATGATGTCACATATTACATCATTCATGACATGGTCAGTGACATCACTGATGACATCACTGATGACATCTCAAATGACATGACTGATGACATCACTGATGACATCTCAAATGACATCACTGATGACATCACTGATGACATCATCCAGTGACTATGTGTTTCTGTAAAGGTAAAATATGTTTTACATATTGAAGAATGAATGTATGTATGAGTGACTGGATGAAGGATTTAGTAGGTGCGTGACTGACTGTATAAGTGAGCGATTAAATGTGTCTTACTGAATGCATTGGTTAGTGACTAAACTGTCTGAATGTGTGCATCAGTATGTCTGTTTTTGTGTAAGCTGTTGCATGTGTTGATCAGTAGCTATATGAGTGGCTATATGGTATGGGTTATTGATTGGTTGTTCAAGTATTTGTATGTGAGGGTGAGTGTGTGTGTGGGTGGCTGAGAGGTGTGTGACTCTGTGCATATATGTATGAGCAGTTGATTCACTTGGTATATGGGTTCAAGAGTGCATGTGGAAAGAGCTTTATGGGGGGTTGACTGTCTGCATGGATGTGTTGGTGAGTGAATGGCTAGCTCAGTGCTCCATGTCCAAGTAAGTACATATGTAAAACACAGTGCATGTGAGAGTTGGCATATATAAATGACTATACATGAGAACCTGTGATTGCATAAGTGACTGTATGGATCAATGTGTACTTGTATCAGTGATTGTAAAATAGAGTAAGTATGTGTTAGTATATGTTTGAATAAGTAAGGTTTAGTGTGTATAACTGTGTAGTTGAGGAAATGGGAGTGTGATTGATTCTTTGCATAACTGACTGGGTGTTTGAGTAACTCTGCGGATGAGTGTCAGCGTGTAAGTGTCTGTATAGGTGTATGAGTGGATATGATAGTGTTCTATTGATGAGTGACCGTATGTATGAGTGATTGTATGGGTGAATGAGTGGATGTGTGTATAGACCTAGAAATCAGTGAGTGCGTATGTAGTTACTGGTATTGGTGTGCCAATAATTTCAGGAATGGTAGTTTGTATTTAACACTGGGTGTATCAAAGGTTAGATTAGAGTGTGAGGAGGTGCATCGTATTATCACATGGATGATGTCACCGTGATGTCATCAGTGATGTCATTTGAGATGTCATCAGTGATGTAATCAGTTATGTCATTTGAGATGTCATCAGTGATGTCATCAGTGATGTCACTGACCATGTCATGAATGATGTAATATGTGACATCATCAGCAGTGGATTGCGGGCGCGAGAGTTATAGTGAGTCCAACTAACTATAACGTGGGAATTTCAATGGTTTCGTATGAGTAAAATGTCCAGCTAAATATAACTGGTGTGAAACCTATGGTTTTTTCAGTGAATTTCAAAGGTTTTTTAAATGCTAATTCCTAACTATAACGTTTGTCAAACCTATGTTTTTTTTAGTGAATTTAAAAGGTTTTTTATAAAATAATTCCTAACTATAATGTTTGTGAAACCTCTGGTTTTTTGAGTGAATTTTATAGTTTTTTTTAAAGTAATTCCTTTGTATATTGACTTTGTAACCTACAATTTTTTTGTTATTAGCTTTTTTTTATAACTATTAATTATATTTTTTGAAAAAAAAAATATTTGTTCAATGTATATATATATTTTTTTACAGTTTTTCCTGGTGCGCTCAGGGTGCGCGCACCGGTAAGCTCTCCCGAGAGCGCACCGAGAGCGCCATTTCAGCATGAAAACAAAATAATAATGGAAGACATTTAGTATCATACTTATAAAAGCAGTATTTTTGATTTACGAAATGAAAATGATTTTGCATTTCTGTAAAGCTATCAAAACGTCACTCAGGCGCGCCGCGTAAGCGCCACCGGAAGCGCCTACGTTCGCGCCGCGTTACCGCCCCCGGAAGCGCTCCGGTGCGCGCAGCGTAAGTGCTTCACGTCATGTGACCTTAAAACAACTCTTTTCATTGGTACCTAACATTTTTTTTTACAAAGAATGAAATCCCCACCCATTTCCTTCACTTCTTCTTTCACTTTTGTGACTGCAAGACCTGCCTTTTTGCTGTCGGATATTTGTGGGAATAAAATCTTGGATTATCATGGCGGCCAGACCTTCCAGCAGTGAAGATGACTCCAATGAATTTCTTGATGAAGAGGCTCCTCAGCCGAAAATAAAAGAACACTTTATTTGGAAGTTTTTTTCTATTCCTGATGACCAGAAGAAAGTAAATGCTCCAAAAGTGGAGTGCAGGATTTGTCACACTGTCCTGTCACGGGGTGACCCCACTAAGAAATATTCTTTTGGTAACTCCACAATGATTCGCCATGTGGAGACGAGGCACCCCCAGAATTTTGCCCGGGAAAGTGTCAGGGCTCTGGCATGAGAGGCTCCCATTGATGGGGCCTCTACTTCAACCGGAGGACAAACTGCATCAGGGAGGGAGCAATCACAAGAGCAGATTCCCAACATCCAGCCTGCTTTTAATAAAGGCGTTATTAAATGCAGATATTGCGATAAGTTACTTTGCTATGGGGAACAAAGTGTTCTGCTCATGGTTCGAGCATTGGAGAACCATCGCTGCCGTTCCCAGCCCTAATTTTGTTTTGTTTTTTTGCTCCTGTTGAGCAGTTTCCCATTCCCTGTTTTTGTTTTTGTTCTAAAAAAAGAAAAAAAGAAGAAAAAAAAAGTTCTTTTCAGAACTACCTCCAATTCTCATGAAAGAGCTGTGTTCTTAAAAAAATGAAAAAGAGTAAGTGAAGTGGAGTGCATTGATAAACGAGAAGAAAATGAGTGAGAAAGCACAGAAAGGGACGAGAGGAGAAGGAAAGTGAAGTAGGGGGACTGAAAGAAGGTGAGTGTGGGGAAGGAGAGTGAGGAGAAGGAGAGTGAACATGGGGAATGTGGATATGCGAAGAAAATGTAGTAAAGGAACGGGGGTGTGGAAGGGTAAGAAAAGAGCAGTGATGTTTTGGAAAGACTAGAGATACAGACTGGATAAAGACAAGTAAGTGTGAGACCAGGTAATTAAGGCAGTGAAGAAACAGAGAAAGTGAAAGAAAAAATAAGAGTAGAAGACTGAAGGCCTCATTTTTGCACCTACCTCACAGCAGGCGTAACACTGACGCAGGTCCTTTAACATGGGCCTGGCCCCATGTGAAAAGATGCATTGCTGGAGTTGTGTCACTTTTGTAACACACTCCAGCAATGCATAACTTTTGCACTTACAGATACATCAGAAATACTGACGTATCCGTAACTTCTTTCGACATAATGTGTCATACATTAAATATGACGCGTGAGTAGAAGACTGTAGGTCTCATTTATGAGGCCATGCGTCACTTTTACGCCACCGGTGCGTCACTTTTTGTGACGAACCAGTGCTGTAAAAAATGCACCTTGTTGAGTCATATTTACAAAGTGACGCATCTAGGTAGATGTGTCACTTTGTAAACCCCTGCGCCACATTATACCTACATCAGGTGTAATGTATGCAAAAGGGGCGTATTGACGCAAGAAAGGGTCGTAGAGGTGACGCAGTGAAATGTAAAAGATTTCACTACGTCACTTTTAGGACGTCGTTGTGTCAAAATCTTGCACCTGTCTCACAGCAGGCGTAAGACTGATACAGGCCCATTCACATTGGACTTGCCCCATGTGAAAAGATGCATTGCTGGAGTTGTGTCACTTTTGTGACACATTCCAGCAATGCATCACTTTTGCGCTTACAGATACGCCAGAAATACTGATGTATCTGTAAGTACTTCTGACATAATGCGTCATAAATTAAATATGACACATGAGTAGAAGAATGAAGGCCTCATTTATGAGGCCATGCGTCACTTTTACAACGCCGGTGCGTCACTTTTTGTGACGCACCAGTGCTGTAAAAAATGCACCTTGTTGAGTCATATTTACAAAGTGATGCATCTAGGTAGATGTGTCACTTTGTAAACCCCTGTGCCACATTATACCTACGTCAGGTGTAATGTATGCAAAAGGGGCGTATTGATGCAAGAAAGAGTTGTAGAGGTGACGCAGTGAAATCTATGACATTTCACTGCGTCACTTTTAGGACGCCATTGTGTCAAAATCTTGCGCCTGCCTCACAGCAGGTGTAAGACTGATGCAAGCCCTTCCACATGGGGCTGGCCCCATATGAAAGGATGCATTGCTGGAGTTGTGTCACTTTTGTGATACACTCCAGCAATGCATCACTTTTGCGTTTACAGATATGTCAAAAATACTGACGTATCTGTAACTACTTGCGGCATAACACGTCATAAATTAAATATCACGTATGAGTAGAAGACTGAAGGCCTCATTTATGAGGCTATGCGTCACTTTTACGCCACCGATGCGTCACTTTTTGTGACGCACCAGTACTGTAAAAAATACACCTTGTTGAGTCATATTTGCAAAGTGACGCATCTAGGTAGATGCGTCACTTTGTAAACCCCTGCGCCACATTATACCTGCGCCAGCTTTAATGTATGCAAAGGGTGTATATTGACATAAGGAAGGGTCGTAGAAGTGACACAGTGACATCTAACAGATATCACTGCGTCACTTTTATGACGCTCTTGCGTCCAAATCTTGCGCCTGCTTAACAGCAGCCGTAAGACTGATGCAGGCCCTTTCACATAAGAATGACCCTATGTGTAGGAATGCATTGCTGGAGTTGCATCATTTTTGTGACACATTCCAGCAATGCATCACTTTCCTCTAAACACTCTACATTATTTTTTTTACTCTATTTTTTTACACAGTTTTTCCCTGTGGTGCGCTCAGGGTGCGCGTACCGGAGAGCGCACCCGGGAGCGCACCCAGCGCTTACCCTGCGAAAATTTCAACAACAAAAAAAAAAAAGGTTTTTTGCCCTTCAGGGTCCTTCTAGGCCCCCCTCAGAAAACTTAGGGGGGTCAGAGGATGTCTATTCTGCCCCTTTTTAATTATTTCCGCATTTATTTTTCACCTCTTGTGTCTCTGTTCTTCAGAGTCACAAGATGGCAGACTATGCAGACCATTTACAATGTTAACAGACACCCAAGAGCCAATTAGCTTTTGAAATTTACAACCAATTAAAATGTTTCTTTGGTTTTGAATTTGTGTGTGATGAAGTTTCATTGGTTTTCTACTAATGAAATGGTTCTCTAATGAGAGGTAAACACAGCCATTTTGTGATAGTACTCTTTGAGGTACATTTGTGAGGAATATTTGGTGTTCTATTTCTGGTGTGAAATTTACACAGTATTATCTCTTCTACTCCTTTCTAAAAGGTGACTTATTAATTTGTAAGGGGAATTTAATACTTGATAAAGCTAGTTTAATATTATCTATTACTAAAAACGATAAATTAAAGTGATTTTTTTTCTGCTATTTACAGCAAGAAATTTGAAAAGAATATGAATATCAATGAGGACACCGTTAATATTAATTTTGAAATTTCTGCAACCATTGTTGAGGAGAGTTTAATTGAGGTTTCAAATGATCCTATTCATAACACTATCCATGTAGAAGACCTTCTTTTCAGAGACGATGGAATGGAGGATTTTAATGATAAAACATTGGATGCTCAATTAATGGAATGTTTGGACGATGTTGAGTTCCAGGAGTCATTTATGAAGAGTTGTGATGAGGAGATTCCTGATCAAATAATGCTAGTAGTACTTCTAAATTATGAAAATTCTGAAGAATAAATTTATATTTATAAATTATAAATAGTTTGAGACATTTTTCTGTTATTGTACTTGAAATTTATGAGATAGTAGTGAAATAATTGTTGTATAAAGTGAGACTTATAGTATAGAGTGCAACATTTCTGTATTACATAGTAAGTTTACTCACAGTTACTTCCCTTCTCCCAATATATTTTCTCCAATGTGCATTTCACATCTCTTTTTCATCTCATGCCTTCTTTCTCTCACTATTTCTCTCTAATGTACACTATTGCCGCCATTTTTTGTATTTTCAGAATACAGTGAATTGTAATACTCCAACCGTGGAATTCAATATGTGCCATACTATATTTAGCAAAAAGACCCCAGAATGAAGTACAATTTTGGTAACCAAACTATGATTCGGCACGTGCAGAGGAGGCACGCCCAGAACTATCCCCGAAAGAGTGTCAGGGCTCTGGCACGAGAGGCTCCAAGAAATAGTGCCTCTACTTCAACTAGAGGAATAACTGCATTGGTCACTTCCGCACTTCCGCATTGACAGAGCGGTCAGCGCTCTAGTTGCTGTACCTGAGGGTATTTAGGCAGCGAGGAGCAGGCGGTGCACTGCGGTAGGGGGACTGTGAGAGCGTCTCCCCGACCCGCTGACACCCAGGTATCCTGATACTGACTACGGCAGCAAATGATTTTAAAATTTGAATGTCACTGATATTGTGTTTTTAATGCACGGATTTTACTAGCGTTGCATTTTATATTTAATTCCTCTGTCAGCAGTAAAAGCGCTACTCGCTATTGTGGTAAAACGATTAAAAGTTACTTGCATAGCCTGGGCTCGATTTCCCGTCCTGCCCGCCCCGGTCCGACTCGGCAACCAGTGCCGTTGAGCGGAGGGCGGGTCAGGCAGAGCCAGGTCACTTCCGCACTTCCGCATTGACAGAGCGGTCAGCGCTCTAGTTGCTGTACCTGAGGGTATTTAGGCAGCGAGGAGCAGGCGGTGCACTGCGGTAGGGGGACTGTGAGAGCGTCTCCCCGACCCACTGACACCCAGGTATCCTGATACTGACTACGGCAGCAAATGATTTTAAAATTTGAATGTCACTGATATTGTGTTTTTAATGCACGGATTTTACTAGCGTTGCATTTTATATTTAATTCCTCTGTCAGCAGTAAAAGCGCTACTCGCTATTGTGGTAAAACGATTAAAAGTTACTTGCATAGCCTGGGCTCGATTTCCCGTCCTGCCCGCCCCGGTCCGACTCGGCAACCAGTGCCGTTGAGCGGAGGGCGGGTCAGGCAGAGCCAGGTCACTTCCGCACTTCCGCATTGACAGAGCGGTCAGCGCTCTAGTTGCTGTACCTGAGGGTATTTAGCCCCCTCGTCACAGTAAGCGCGCAGCGAAGCGCCGGAGACGCGCCAGAGAGAAGCCCGTCTGCGCCCGTCCGCGACAGGACGTGGCTAGGGGCTATGGACGTTCCATATAAGACTACTAAGGTATATAGACGGTCTTACTCTTCGCAGGCCTTACTGCGCCTACGCCCTACTGTGTTAACTCCTGACTGTAAGCTACCATTTTTCTGTTTTCCCGAAGGACCTTTCTCATGTAGATCGTGCTATACACAATTTCAGACAGTTAAACATTCCTTCGAACAGCGTCCCTGTAATACTCCTAAAGTATCGATACAGGAGGGAAGGATTCTGTTGTGTAATGTTAGATCCTTGGTTAAGCACTCCTTCGAGGTCTGGGACCTAATCTCCTCCCAACAAGCAGATCTCTGCTTTTTAACGGAAACATGGTTGAAGCCCCATACCACCCCCGCTATTACCCTTGGAATACCCGAGGGTTACAAGATTATTAGATTAGATCAACCCAAAAAAATCGGTGGGGGTATAGCAATTGTTTTTAAAAATGAGATTTCTGTTTCGGTCATTGATCAGTGTTGTAATTCAGACTTAGAAATGATGATTTTTAGGATTGGCTCCTCCACCAAACATAGTAGGAAAGGAGCCTTGGTTTATCGCCCACCGGGCCCTTTAAAAAATGTGTCCAAACAGCTAATGGAAGCACTAGCCCCCCATGTGTGTCAAGATAAAGATTTCCTGTTGCTCGGGGACTTTAATATTCATAGTGAAGAAGAGGCCAACAATGATGCACAATCTTTTCTAACTGACATGTCTCTTCTAGGATTAAAGCAATGTAACCATGGACCTACACATCAGGCAGGACACACCCTGGACCTGATTATATCCAACTTCCCTGGTATTAAATGTTGTACACCCAAACAATATCCTTGGACAGACCACTTTGTACTTGAGTTCTCTATGCCGATAAATGACTACCGACCTATCTCCCACATACAAATTCCTCCTAAACGCAGACAGTGGCACAAAATAACTAACACTGATTTTGCGCAGAAATATCTCTCTCCCCCTATTCTCTGTACAGATGACATTAATACTGCCCTCTCTACTTGGGATTCTGCAGTCACTGCCGTGGTACAACAAATTGCCCCGATGAAGACTTTTAAAATTAGTCTAGCCAGGAAGCAAGAGGTCTGGTACTCAGAGGAACTGCGTAATCTCAAACGCTTAGTTAGAAAGGCGGAGAAAACTTGGAGAAAAACCTCCTTGGAGGAAGACAAAATCAAATACAAAACTAATCTTAGTACCTATCACAAAGCCATAAGATCTGCCCGGAAAAACCATGTCACTGCCCAGTTAGAAGCAGCCGGCAATGACTCAAAAACTCTCTATCAGATTGTTACAACATTTCTGAAACCCAAAGCGTGTGAAAGTGCAGACATGGCCTCACAACAGCTTTGCGACAGCATTTCCTGCTTCTTCACAGACAAAATCGATGCCATCTACAATAAAATAGAGGCATACAGTTCTGGCATAAGTAGCCAGGATAACCCTACTCTGGTACAGACTGCATCTACTAACATCTATTCTTTCAATGATTTCCCTGAGATATCGTTAGCAGAGGTTGAGAGACTGTTTACGGACATCAAAAGTGGAAGTCCCGCGGACTTGCTTCCAGCCAGACTTATGGGCCCTCTAGGGAGTACACTAGGCCCTGATGTTCAGAAACTGGTGAACCTCTCACTTACATCTGGAGTTGTCCCACAGTGCTGGAAAAAAGCCCTAGTTAGACCCATCAGGAAGAATTCATCTGTTCCTTGGACCAACATGTCTAACCTGAGGCCTATCTCCCTCCTACCATTCTTAGGGAAAATTATTGAAAAACATACCAATAAGCACCTATCCACCTACTTGGAACAGTCTGGTAGCCTCGACCGATCTCAGTCAGGCTTTAGGCCAAAATTCAGTACAGAAACGGCCTTGCTGTCGGTAACGGACGATCTGCGGCTGTACCAGGACAGGGGCTACTCTGTTGTCCTGGTGCTGCTAGATTTATCGGCAGCGTTCGATACGATTTCCCACACCATTCTGATCGAACGACTGTCCAGGAGTGGAATCGGCGGCAGGGCACTGGACTGGATCAAGAGCTTCCTCTCCAACCGCACCCAATCTGTCAGCATGGGTGAGTTTAGGTCGGAAGAGGTTAACATCACCAAGGGGGTACCACAGGGCTCTTGCTTGAGCCCGACTTTATTTAATACCTATGTGGCTCCCCTGGCAGATGTTACCAGAGCTTTTGGGTTCTACCCAGTGTCCTACGCTGACGACACGCAGCTGCTCTTCCCTTTTAAACACCTTTCCCCGGAAATAATACAATCTTTTTCCGATGGGATGAAGGCAGTTGCTAGGTGGATGTCCTCCAACCTCCTTCAATGTAACGTTGGAAAGACGGAGGTGATGCTCTTCGGGGAAGCTAGGATTCAATGGTCCCCCGACTGGTGGCCTTCAGACTTGGGCCCAGTTCCTGAGCCCAAAACAGTAATCAAGAATTTGGGAGTCACATTGGAGCCGGAGCTGACCATGAAACATAATGTTAACATCACTGTGGGATCCTGTTTCCATGCGATTGGTCTGCTCCGTAGGATTTTTCCTTTTCTACCGGACTCCCATAGGAAAACCTTAGTTCAAGCTCTGGTCATAAGCAGACTTGATTATTGTAACGGTCTTCTGGCAGGTGCAAATGAGGAGGTTCTAGACCGTCTACAGGTGGTACAAAATACCGCAGCTAGGCTGGTGTTAAATGTACCTCCTAGATCCCCCTCCAAACCATTACTTCAAAAACTACATTGGCTACCAATACGCCAACGTGTGAAGTTCAAGACCTGCTGCGTTATCCATAAGGGACTTAATCAATTGGGACCAGAGTATCTAGCCAGCAAGTTTGTTCCTTATGCCCCTATTCGATCCCTCAGATCCAGTGACCAGCTGTTACTGAATGTTCCTAGGATAACCAAATCCAGATTAGGTGGTAGGGCCTTGTCTGTAGTAGGTCCTAATCTTTGGAACTCCCTCCCACTTTCACTAAGACAGTGTCATAACCACCTCCAATTTAGAAAATGTCTGAAAACCTTTCTGTTTGGCTCAGTTTAGTTGTTTATTTCCGGACTCGGAACCTCACAATACTCTCTTTTTAATTGAAATGCTCCTTTGTCAGTTGTGTTACTGGTTGCCAACAGCGCGGAGATACTCCTTCGGGAGTCTATTCATAGCGCTATAAAAACTCGCAAATAAAATAAAAAAATTGGTCAGGGGGCGACCAGAGCAGCTGATCCCAAATAATCAACCTGTTTTTAATGAGGCCTCCATCAAATGCAAAAATAGTGATGCCGTACTTTGTTACGGGGAACAAAGTATTATGATCATTGTTTGAGCATTAGAGAACTACCGCTGCCATCCCCAGTCCTAATTTTAGTGAGAGAGGAAAAGAAAATGAGTGAGGGAGGAAAAAAGGGATGAGAGGGGAAGGGAAGGGAAGTAGGGGGATTGAAAGAAGGTGAGTGTGTAAGTATAACTAAGTTATAGGGAGTGAGCTTGACAGAAGAGGAGCGAGAGACTAAAGAGACGGACAGAATGAGACTAACAGAGAGAGAATGAGGTAAGGGGGAGTGTAGAGAGAGGAAGGAAAGTAAAAGACAAGGTCTGAAAGAAGATGAGTGTGAGAGTATGGCTCACTAATAGGGAGTGAGCATGATAGAAGAGGAGTGAGAGACTAAGAGGACGGAGAGAATGGGGGTAACACAGAGAGAGTGAGAAAAGGGGAGTGAGTAAGTTAGAGGACAGAGGGATTGACAGAAGCAGTTACTGAACTGCAGAAAGAGGAGTATGGAAAGTGAAAAGAGTGAAGGAGTGAAGGATGGGAAAAGAGAGGTAAGAAAGTAAAGTATAAGGTCTGAAAGAATGTGAGTGTATGAGTATGGATAAGTTATAGGCAGTGTCAGTCAGTCAGTCAAAATACACTTTATTCGATTTGCTTAAAATCATAAAAGCCAATAAAATAAAACACAATAATATATACAAGTTAAAAGGATACATACAATTCATCAGAATAAGCCACACAATAAACAATCATGGGAAGCAGGACATATGTACAATCATAATTAGCAGGACGTATATGTCAACATTCATGGTACAGTAATGCCCTTATTGAGCCTTGACTTAATTCTAAACGCTGCAACTAAAAAGCTCGCCACAGAGTATGTAATGAAGATGTTACCTAAGGACTGTAAGTATAGAAATGCAGGCCTGACTTGAATAAAACCAGTATCATCATAAAGTGCAACGTATCCTGCAGTGAGCGTGACAGAAGAAAAGTGAGAGACTAAAGGGATGGAGAGAATTAGGCTAACAGAAAGACATTTTAGGATCCATTTCTGGAAATTATTTGAGGGTAATGGAAAAAGACTGAATAAAGTGGAGTGAATAAATTAGAAGACAGAGGGTTTGAGAAAAGGAGTTATTGAAGTGGAGTAAGAAGAGTAAGAGAAAGGAAAAGAATGAAAAAGCAAAGGATGGGAAGAGAGAGGAAGGTAAGTAAAAGAGAAGGTATCAAAAAGGAGAGTGTGTGACTATAACTAAGTAATAGGGAGTGATCTCGACAGAAGACGAGTGAGAGACTAAAGAGACGAAGAGAATGAGGTAAGGGGAGTGTTAGAAGTAAGAGGACAGAGGGAGTAAGAGAAGGAGTTAGTGAAGTGGAGTAAGGAGAGTAAGGGAAGGGAAAAGAGTAAAGGAATGAAGGAAAGGAAGAGAGAGGAAGGAAAGTAAAGGAAGAGGTGTGAAAGAAGGTGAGTGTGAGAGAGGAAAAGGGGAGTAAACATGGGGATTCAGAATAAGTGAGGCAAGCGCAATAAGGGAACAGAGGTGTAGGAGCATCAGAGAAGAGTAGTGAGGTTAAGGAAAATAGTATAGAGAAAATAAATATTCTACATCAAACTTACCTTATAAGTAATATCAATTTAGTTTGATATTTTCATTTAAATTTATATCTGTGAAAGACAAAACAAAATAAGTTACAATATTTATAATATATATTTTACAATACAAGAGACAAAGTAGGAGATTAACAAGGGTAAGTGAGGGTGAGTGAAATGCAGGAAGGTTGATAAAAAAGGAAAAATAAAGAGAGAATAAAAGCAAGTGAGCTTGAGACAAATGAAGTAAAGGATTGAGAATATACAGCTAGTAAAGGAAAGAGTGACACAAAGGAACTGAGTAAGAGAGTAAAGCAAGATAAGGAAGGGAGTGTGGGTCATTTTTAGGGAGTTAGCATGACGGAAGAGGAGTGATAGATTGAGAGGATCCAGAGACTGAAGCTAAGAGACAGGCTGTGATGGAAAGGGAGTGAGGATGTGAGAGGATATAGGAAGTGAGAAAAGAAGTGAGTGAAGTGTAATAAGGTGAATGAGAGAAGGAGCATTATTGAGGGAATAAAGAAAAGAATCAAAGGGAAGGGGAGTGAAGTAGAGTGACTGACAGCTAGAAATTGGTGGATGGGAGAGAGGTAATGAGCCGGGAAGGAGTGGTTAATGAGAATAAGTGTGGAAAATAGAATAAAGGGAGGGAGGTGAGGGAGAGTCAAAAAAGGCAAGTGAGGGTAAGTTAAGAGAAGTGATAGAGGGTGGAAATAGGTAAGTGAGTATAAGAGAACGGGATAATATTATATATTTAATAATACAAAATACAAAATAATTTGAACAACATGTTAAATGGTTTATTTTTGCTGTTCTCAGAATATATTGAATTTCACTTAAAACAGTGACTTCAAAAGTACTCATCATATAACAGTGGGCAAAAAAAACACAATCAAAATGATTGTGTTTAAAAAAAACATTAAATAATTACTTAAATAATGTAATTTTTTAAAAACCATATCTAAACTCACTTTTGATCCATCCACTTTTCCACGAGGCCAAATAGTATATGGAAAGTCCTTTTTTATGGAAATTAGTCCACTGTTTTGGTAATGTCTCATTTACCCGACTTTCTGAAAGAAAAGCTCGAACATCTTTCACGTTATGAAACAAGAGTTTTACTTCCATCTCTAGTTTACATTTAATAAATAATTCATATAATACTCACAGCACACTTTATATAATAAACATATACTATCTCAATGAGAACTACATGTTTTTATTACCTTCATCACTCTCATTCACAAAGTAATTTTGAAGAGTAAACTAAGTTATATTGACTGCTGCAATCTTCATAGGTCAATTACCTTCCCTAAAATTTCGGTTGTAAGAACACCAGGTAAGAATTTAGTAAGTCAGAAGGCAAACGTTGTTTGAAAGTCAATTGAGTATCATTAGAGAGCTGCCAACCTTATTGACATTTTAAATAAGCTGTGTAATGTCCTGATGTTGTCGAAGGACCATCATGGTAAATAATTGCTGCAGTTGTAAAGGTTCTTCTTGAAATTGATAATTGAGAAGCCACAAATTTTTTAATTAATGTAGTCAATTTAGTCCCATCCGGTCTACATCGTTGGAACATTAAAATAACATACTGTCCATATCTTATTAAAAATAAAGTTGATAACTTTTGGACTGATGTTTTGGACTAATAAAATCCCTGAGGAAATTCTTTGATTTCCTCCCAATTGCAGCCAGAAAGTCAGTCGCGGTAGCTCTTCTACTCTCCCGACTTGACTACTGCAACGGCCTTATGGCTGGGGTGAAAAAATCTACCCTCAGGAAGCTGCAGAGTCTACAACATGCTGCAGCGCGACTGGTTCTACAACTCCCCAGAAGGTCATCTGCATCTGCAGCCCTGAATTCACTTCATTGGATGCCACTGCACAAAAGAATCTTTTTCAAACTGCTTCTCACAGTCTATAAAACCATGCAAAATACAGGACCCCGCTATTTTGTAAACCGCTTCAAGCGCTACAATCCTTCGCGCTGCCTGAGATCTTCTGGGACTAACCTTGTCCAAATCCCCAGATTTAAATATAAGACCAGAGGAGGAAAATCCTTTAATGTTCTGGCAGCTAAAGCCTGGAACACCTTACCCATTGACCTCAGAGTCATCAATAATGAGAACAACTTCAGGAAACTTCTTAAGACATGGGTCTACAAACTCTCAGACTCCTCTGTCCTGGCTGCCATCTAGCTCTATCTTTTATTCACCACTTTTCTCAGTTATTCCTCCGTAACTCGCCCAGCGCCATGATGCTCCCCTGGGAGCGAACGCTCGCGCTTTACAAATACCCACAAAATATCAAAATATCAAATAACATTTCAGATTTACATTGACTACACACCATGTTTTGATTTGCTGCTCTAATTAGATTATTAAAAGACACTGATTTGCAGTCTGGTAAAGTCAAATATATAAATCTTTCAGTGTCTACTGTAGTACTACTTGAAAAGGAGCAATTGTCACAGTCATGTTGCCATTTATAAGAAAGGCCAAAAAGATTTTCTACATCTACTCCTTCATCTTGTAAAACAACAAGCATATACATTAGAAATTCCTGACAATTTTGCTGAATATTCTGTGAAAATTGATTTAGACCAGAACATATGTCTAAAACCTTTCGAATTTCAGAAACACTTTGTATTTTTGTTCTATCACTGCTACATTTCCCAAACACAGAATTTAATAAACAACAAAGTGTTTGATCACGATTTTCAGCAATCTGTTCTTTTACAGTTTGGAGAAAGAAAACAACATTGACACTACATTAGTATAGCAGTTGACACCAGAACTATTTTCAAACTGAAATCCAACAACATCTTTAACTGAATCCATTTCCTTTCTGCTTACAAGTACTGGTTCATCTACTTTTTTTCTTTTTGCTACAACTTCACTACAATTTTTCTCATTTCTTCTTTTTCTGCCTACCACACGCTTTTCAAACAGAGGATATTGTGGTAAATTTGGAGCATACTCTCTTCTTAACCTATTATATTCTTTTACACAATTTAGATCTGCATTAATCTTTGTCTCATTAAAATCAATCAAGTACAATCCAGATAAAGTTCTCACTCGAGATAAAGCAACATATGCCATGCCCTCCTTGAACACAGAATTTCCAATATTCACCAAAGCAGTATCAACACTTAAACCTTGAGATTTATGAATAGTTACTGCATATGCTAAAGAAACAGGAAACTGTTTTCTGCGGACATATAAATCTTTCACTAACAAAAAGCGAGCAGAACAACGAGGGATTTGTTGTACTTCTTCAATACCATCAAATTTAATTTTTATAATTTCAATTCCATCTCTATTTCAGTAATTCACAAAATCTACAACATGACCCATTGCTCCATTTACTAAACCTCTTTCCACATGTAAATTACGTCGTAAAATTATATGACAATTTAAAGATGCATACAGAGTCTTTTCCATACCAGCAGTTTTGGATATTGTCTTCTCTAAAGAATCCAATATTGTTTTCAATTTTTCTGACAAAATAATAGTCGCTCCTTCATGTTCTATTTTATCAATAGCTTCCAGTTTCACAATCTCTTGATTTTCCAACTTTAACATTTTGGTGTTGAAGATTGATCATTCTTGCAGAGTTGGCATCAAGCATATGACAGACTTGTTTTCAGGAATTTTCTTAAAAATATTCTCTGGAAGAATATTTTCCTTTGGAAACAAATTTGAAATTAATCGTGCATGTAACGCTTCTTTGCCATGCTCAGTTAGTTTTCCAATTCTTACATCTTGTAGAATATTTTTATAATCTTCATCCTTTGCCTGTCACATATTTTGAAGCAGTTCTGCATATTTGAAATTTAGCCATATGTTAACATTGCCAATGCTTCCTAAGCACTTCCTGGTATCTTCATGCGTAAGCATTTTAAACACTGGCTGTCCTTTCACTGGAGTTAGTTGCAGTAAATCTCCAAAAACAATGATATGTTTTCCTCCAAATAACACATCATAGTCTGTTTTAAGAGTTTCTTGCATTCTTAAATGCACAAAAGCAAGCATTACATTTGATACCATGCTTACTTCATCAATGATAAGAAGTTTCATTTTCTTTAGTACTCTTGAAACTTCACAACAAGCTTCTCCAGATAGCTTGTGGTATTGCAATTTGTTATCATGCTCCACTGGCAGCATCAATAAGCGGTGTAAAGTAATTTCTTTAATGTTATGTGCTGCCAACCCAGTTGGAGCAGTAACAACACAAGAGAGCAATGATTCCTTTGTTTTCTGCAAATATGTTGCAATCACTTTAATCAGGAAACTTGTCCCAGTTCCTGCTTCTCCACTGACATATAGTCGGATAGGCACAAATGATGTACATGAGCACTCTTTTTTCTCATGTGATAAACCATGCTCAATTTGTTGTGTGACTTTGTCATATATTTGTCTCTGCTCAACGTTTAGTTCTTTTTCCAAATCTTCTAAATCAAGTACATCCTCCTGAGCTTGTTCCATGGCTCTTTCAACTTCATCCATGGCAGTGGCAGCTTCATTTTGTATAATTGGTCCTCCTAGTGGATCCTGACTCAATGAAGCAGAACTCTGACTGTCTTGAGAACTGTCTCTAGCAATCTCTGCTGCAATTGTAGCTTCTTGCTGTATTTCCTCGTTCAACATTTGCAGATAACTTGAAAAAACAGGACATTCTATGGTATCTTTGGTTGCATTGAACGAATCTTCATAAGTAAGAAAATCTCCAAGTAGTTCCTCTTCTCTACGCCAAGTTTTAAAGAGTTGTAAAAGTGCTAAGTAATAAAATTCTCTTTTGTCCGGAGAATCACAACTCAGTTTTCGATGATTAATCAAATGGCCTTTTCTTTGTTTTACTAAACAGCCTTCACATCCAATTACAGCATATACACCTTTATTTTTTGTGTGAAAACTTTTTATTGAATTTAAAGAACAAGAAAATAGAGAAACAAAAGAAAACAAGGCAGTCCAGTACAAGCGTGTCATCATGTGGTCTGCGGGGGGGGTACAAACGTAAAGCTAACATTATCGCATTCAAAATATACTGTGGGATGGGGGGGAAGAGAAGAACAGAAACAATCAACATATCTATACTTCTGCGGAGGAAACATCAGGTTGGGAGGAAGACAGGTCGGTATCAAATTCCAAAAGGGGGGGTACATATATCTCCACGGTACTAGTTCCATTGAGTCCAAATTTTCCCCCACTTGCCAGGTCTGCCCCGGGAGACATACACAGTCTTTTCACGAAACATGGACCAGTCCATGTTCTGTTGCCATGCCAGAATCGTAGGAGGCCTCTGAGCACCCCAAAGCTGGTCAATGTCACGCTTGGCTATCATGTTACCCAGTGTCAACCATCGAAGCTGCGCTTGGGTACAATCATTCGGTTCCCAAACATTCAACAAGCATCTCCGCGCTTCAGGCTTCAACCGCACACCCGTAACCTCACTCATTACATCATGCACGCGATTCCAATAGCGCAGTACAGCAGGGCATTCCCAAATGATATGTAGGAACGTGGCCACCGTACCGCAACCACGTCTGCACTATCCATCCGTCGAGAATCCCATGCTCACCAGACGCGGACCAGTCACATATACCCTATGAAGAATTTTGAGCTGGACAAATCGAAGGCGTGCCGGAATAGCTACCTCCTTAGGAGAAGAGAGCGCAGCCTGCCAGTCCTCATCATCCAGCTCCAGACCATCACTAGTCCACAACTCCCGAAGGCTATCCAATAGATCAATCCTGGAATTGATTAACTTTTTATAAATGAGGGAGATCGTGCTATCAGGGACATGCCCATCCAGTATCCGATCCTCAAGCGGGGACGCTTCCGGAACATCCGAGCCCAGGGGGAAAACAGACAGGACCGCGTGTCGGACCTGCGCATATCTAAAGGATTCCCTATCATTCAGCCCATAGTCAACTTTCATTTCCTCAAACGACTTGATCCTACCCTTGATCCATACATCATCAACCTTGCTGATCCCAATCATGTCCCACCGATCGAACCCCTTCGACCGCCAGAGGGAGCCAAGTTTATCCGAGGCATAAAGCGGCGTGGCACGGGTCAACTTATCAGCCTAGCCTGTAGCAGCCGTGGCCCGATGCCACACCTGCACGACTGTTTTAGTGGGCCCCGTAAGTGACCCGACGGTCGACTTCGCATACAGAGCTCTGTTGTAGTCACCACCGGGCAACAATCATTTATCCATCGCAAAGGCCGGGTTTGGCGAAGGAGTGTAGGTGCCATGGTTGATGGCCCCCAGCTGAGAGGCCCAATAATAGCGACGGATGTCAGGGAGAGCGATGCCGCCATCGTACCACGGGAGTGTAAGCTTCGAAAGGGCAATGCGAGACCGGCCCCCCCATAGCAACTGCCTCTGGAGGCCTTCAATCTCCCGAAAATAGCCAGCCGGTACAACATCGAGCGTATTCTGAAGCGCATAGAGAAATCGGGGGAGCGACATCATCTTAAACAACGCTGCTCGTCCCAGAGGAGAGAGAGGAAGCCTACTCCACGTTCCAACATCCGCACGGAGGCGCTGGAGGGGGGGCAGCAGATTGCGTTTATATCGAAGTGCGGGGTCCAAGGTAATAAAGATCCCCAGATACCTAAAACCCTCCAGTGCCACCGAGATGGGACAGCCACGTGGCAGAAGTGGAACGTCACCGGAAAGAACATAAATACAGGATTTTGACCAGTTGATAACTAGACCGGAATTTTTACGAAAGGAAGTCAAAACGTCAAAAAGGACGATTAACGACTTACGAGGTGACGTAAGGTACAAAAGTATATCGTCTGCGTACAGAGATATTCGATCCTCAAAGTCCGGGGACCACCTAATTCCCCTCAAGGACGGTTCCCATCTCAACCAAGCCGCCAGTGGTTCCAGAGCTAGGGCAAACAAGAGCGGGGACAGAGGACAACCTTGGCGTGTACCCCTACCAAGAGCAAAGGGGGTCGAGGCCCGCCCATTCACCACCACCCTGGCTAAGGGGTCAGCATAGAGCAATTGCACCCAGCCAATAAAGGCGGGTCCAAAACCGAATTTACTGAGGACCGCTCAAAGATAAGGCCACTCGATCGTGTCAAACGCCATGGTGGCGTCCAAGGACGCCAAGATGGCCGGCTCCCGCAGAGTCCCCGCTCTCGCGAGGACTCCATGCAGTCGTCGAAGGTTAAGTGCCGTGTTTCGGTGTGGTATAAATCCGGACTGGTCCGGGTGAACCAGATCGCCTATAACAGACACCAGACGATTAGCAAGGACTTTGGCCAGGATCTTAGGTTCAGCATTGATCAGGGAAATAGGTCTAAAGGATTCACAACGGTCACGCGGCTTACCCTCCTTATGGATAACTACTATGGAGGCCAGTCTCTGGTCAGGAGGAAGAAACCCCTCCTCCAGTGACTCCAAGAACATCGATCGGAGATACGGCGCCAATACATCCGGACAGAGCTTATAAAGCTCAATGGGGAGGCCATTCGGGCCCGAGGCTCGCCCCGAGCGAATCGAGCGGATAGCGGTCGCAATTTCATCCGCAGTGGGCGGAGCTTCCAACAGATCCCTCTCTGGATCAGACAGACATGGGAGCGAGATATGACGTAGAAGCAAGTGGGAGTCCCGTTCCGGCCGGTCGGACACCGGGGAGTACACCACCCGAAAATAGTCAGCAAAGCGCGTCACGATTCCAGCTGGGTCAGTGACATCCACACCATTTTCATCCACCACAACAGGAACTACCCGACTTGCGCATTCTCTCCTATCCAACCAAGCCAACAATTTCCCAGCCTTATCACCCACATCATACAGCCGCCCCTGCCGTTCACGACCCATCTCTTTCGCAGCATCAGTCACCAGCGCTCTATATTCAAGCTGTTTCAGGTCTAGAAGGTGCAGCTTCTCAGGGGAGACCCCAGAATCCAACTCCCCTTCAAGGGCGGAAATTTCAGACTCAAGACGGACAACCTCCTCCCGCCTACATCTCTTAACATGGCCAATCGATGAGAGGGCCTGGCCTCGAATTACAGTTTTGTACGCTTCCCATAGAGAAACAGAAGAAGTCACTGAACCAACGTTGTCAGCAAAGTAGTGATTGATCGCTGCAAGGAGTTCCTTCCTGGTCTTAGGATCGCGGAGGTACCACGGGTTAATCGGGGCGAGACGACCCTCCGAACCCAGATGTGCGTTCATAACCAACCACAACGGGGAATGATCCGAGATACCCCTGGCTAGATGTTTAACCTCCCCTATAAGGGAAGCCTGAGAGGAGGGCATCAGTACATAATCAAGTCTCGAAAGGCTACCGTGGGCCCCAGAGTGGAAGGTATACTGGCGTTGCCCAGGATGATGTAAACGCCAGCAATCAGCCAGCCCCAGCGCCTCCAGGAAGTCCCCCAGCCAGGATTGAGATTGTGCGATAACACGGGGAGGGTAACGGTCAAATATCCCAGACACTACCGAATTGAAATCCCCCCCTACCACCAGCAAACCTTCGGGGACACCCAGAACCACTCTTCCCAGATCGGCATAGGTCGTAGTTTGGAGGCCCGGCGGTATATAGACCGAAAACAAAGTGATCACCTTCCCCTCCCAGCGCCCAACAATGGCGGCGTACCGCCCTCTATCATCAAGTATAATATCGTCTACAGCGAGAGGGAGGGAGGTCCGAACCATAATACCCACCCCCCTGGAGCCAGAAGTGAAACCTGAGTGTGCAATGAGACGATAGCCACGCCTATTCAGTGCATGGCACGTGTTGCCGAGCAGATGCGTCTCCTGAAGCAAAACCACATCCGGAGACAAACGTCGCAGTAACTGCAAAACCACCCTCTCTGAATTCTATCACCCAACCCATTGACGTTCCAACACAGTATACGTAGTCCCCTATCCCCCATCCCACAGGCCATCCCAAGGTCCCCCCCACCCCCAACGCAACACATAAATACAGAAGATCATCAGTACAGTGCCTTGAAGAAAACAAAGAAACAAAAATCGAAACCCCTCAACCCCCCAAAACATCATCATACCCCCCACCCCGCACCCCTGCGTAAGACTCAAGAGCCACCCCAACTTGCAGTGTGCCTGTCGCCCTAATATACAACTAATCTACGAAAAGAACCCCAGAGGAGGAAGATTCACCCGACCCCCGCCCACACCCCGTTCTGACAACACAGTAGCAAACAATAGTTGCGTAGCATCAAACCACTGCCGAAAGTCAACATGTTGGTCCGGGAGCCGATTTCGCTCCTCATTCCTGCTCCACCGGGCCGCCCTCCGCACCACCGGAGTGATCAGGACGGTCAAATTGTTCTCGAGGGGGCAGTGAGTCCAGCCAGTCGCTGGCTGCTCCAGGATGATCAAAGAAAAATGTTCTATCATTGTAGACCACACGCAGTCGAGCCGGGAAAAGCATGGCATATTTCATGTCTCTGTCCCGCAGTCTCCTCTTCACCCCGTGAAATCCAAGGCGCTGCTTCTGGACCTACTGGGTGAAGTCCGGGTAGAAGTTAACCGCAGCATTCTCATAAGCCGTAGGGCCCGACGTGCGGGAAGCCTGTAGGATCACGTCTCTGTCATGAAAGTTAAAGATCTGTGCAATGATGCAGGATAACCGATGGAGGTGGCGAGGGTCCGGGAGCTCTGAGCTCACGCGACCATCTTGGGTGCGCGCTAAGCTCCTCCTTCCATATACACCTTTATTGATGTCTTCTGTGACATTCCTTTTAAAAGTGTAGGTTTGCAGAACTTCATAGAGACAAGTGTTCTCAAGGTGAGTACTTCTATTTGGATAGTATGTATCCAACATGTTTGTCTTAAAAATATCTGTACTGTCTGGTTCTTTCTCCGCCAAATACTCAATTTCTTGTACAGATTTTAAAACTCGGTTTCGTGTTGCAGCAAGACCTGGACTCACCCAAATGATGGTTCTAGATTAGGCATTTAGACTTGCTGATGACAACCGATCAGAACATTCATACGCTCCAATTTCTCGATGCGACAACATCTTTAGACTGTAACTGTATAATTTCTTGCTTAGACTCTTTTCATGTGTAATTTCTTCCCACATTTCCTTCAGTTCCGTCTTTTCTGATTTTGTGATGTAAGACGTCACATATCGAGCCACAGCAATAGAGTTGTCAGCCACATATTGAATATCCATGTTAGCATTCCACATGGATAAAATGACTGGGTTGTAGTCATTTATGAATTTGGATTCCTCATTTCTTCTTAGGTTGTATGTATTTTTGGGTGATTTTCTTGTCACAGTATGTTGCAGAGAAGACATAAAATTGTTGACTCTTCCTTTCGATGTTACTGGACGTGGAAATGCAAAACGACATTTCGTGTAGAACTTGTCCTTGGATTTGTATTTTCGACGACAGTATTTCCCACAACGATGGGTTTGAAAACGTAAAACTTGATGTCTTAAATTGTTTTCTTCTGTACTTTTCGGAACAGCACATGTAGAATACTGCTCAATGAAACTCATCACTTTCTCATCTGAATCTGTTCCAAATGTTGGTGCATCTTTAATCCATAGCAGCGTATGTATATGAGGAGCACCTCTTGCTTGATACTCCTTTCTCCAAAAGAAATCCAACACCTCTCCCAGCGGAGGATTTTTTTTGTTTGTAATAAAAGACATCATAGCTTCAAACCTATGATTGAAATACCTGCATACATTAACTGGATCCAAAGAGCACAGTTCTCCAGGTGTCTTGTATTCAATATTTTCAATGTTTTTATTTGCCTCTCGTAGAAATTCAAGTAAGTCTTCCCAAGCATACTCAGCACAGCTAAGAGTGAGGAACCATGTAGGAGTTCCTAAGTTTCTTAGCATACATTTCAATTCCCCATGACGACGGTACCAATACTCGTTAGTACCACGCTGACATGCCATGAGATTAATTAGCTGAGATTCCAAAACACTGTCTTGCAGTTTCACTTTATCCATAAAATCCCTTGCCGAAACATTTTGTAGATGTGCTCCACTTTTCAATATATGGTTTACTGCATAGGAAAGTCCAGACAAGTCACTCTCAAACAGTAGATGGAACAAATATGGAATGCATTGACAAAACCTTGGATCTTCTGCATATATTCTTGAAGTCCGGTATTCAGATGCAGGAATTTGAACAGGTCGGTCGTCATATCGTCCACCTTCACCTGTTGGAAATAACTATGGAAAACAACGAGCTTCTAAACTTTCTTCCCATACACTAATGGGACTTCCTTTGGCTTTTTTCATCTGAAACAAGTCAATAGCATTCCCCATTACTTCTTTGGAATGCAATGGATGAACACTATAATGTTCGTAAATTTCTTCACTTCTAGAGACATCAACTTTTTCTATTTGTCCAGCAGAGACATCAGTGTCGTCTTGTACAGTTGTTTCCTCATCTCCCACATACACATATTTATAGTACTGATTATTTTTTACCAGATACAACGTTGCCTTCTTGACTTTCCTAACATCCACTAATTCTTGCCAGATTTTCTTACTTTTTGTCGGAACACCATTAACTAGAATAACCAGAGGTTCCTCTTCTACTTTTTCAACACCAATAGTATCAATATTTTTCTTAAAATCTAGAGGCATATAAACAACTCTTCCCTTTAATCCTCTCTGTAAATTCGAAGGAGGCAATTTCCCTGTTTTAGGCTCCATGCGAACAATAGCCTGAAAAGGATGCACACATTGAATCAGAATAGACTCATAGGTATTTAAATCCTTCAATTCATAAGGAATGTCTACCAACTCCAGATTATTATGAACAGCTCTAGCAGGCATTCTGTTTTCATTTAATTTATTATAGCAAGATGTACAAATACGTTGATCAGAGCCCAAATCAAAACAATTTTCAACCAACAAATAAGTTGCAAAATCCTTCCACTCATTATTATTTATCTTTTCGCTTTTTACATATAAATCAACTAATCTAGTCTGATGCTTATAATGAGTCCGTCGACAACAAACACAAGAAAAATTAGGCCTTTCACTTGAATTGACCTTAAACTTTATAATTTCATTTTCAAAATTTTCTGTACTTAAAATCTCTACATTCTCTTCTACATTACCTTCCATTACTGTATCAACTTCTGCACTAACCTCTTTTTCACCAAAGTAACAAAACTCAATTTCATCACAAATGTTTTTGACATCTAATTCAGTTCCATGCAAAGGAGCACTGTTTAACTGTTTAGTTTAAGTGCTGGACTTTTTGCATAGTACAACCTTCTCACTAATTTCCTCACTTTATTATGATGCACTGCTAACATCCTAAAATGGTGAAAAACACTGTGACATACTTTTCTTGAAAGACAAGCCAGTGAATGACCTTGCAAACCTGTTTTTTCTCTCACTCTACAAGGATCTAACTCTTGTAAAATTTTCATTTTTTGTTTCACAGTTTTCTTAGTATATGTCCGTAAGAAAGTGCAAAACAAATCAATTGATTCCTGTCGGACACTACAAACACTACTACAATTCCATGTATACACTGGAGCCTTAGGACATCTCCCTAAAACTTCATCAGCTAACACCTCTTCTGTATTTCTAGGCACAATCTTTTTCAACCGGACAACCGTCCTTCACCTCATATGCTCGACCACTGGTGTCAACTGCATGCACCAAATCATTATCCTGAAAGTAACTTTCTTCATTAAAAAATGGCTCAGAACTTGAACTATGCTTCCATTCTCCAGAAAAAACATCACAAAAATTAGTTCGATTAATTACTCTCCTCCACTTACATTTTGATTTAAACACATTAATTATCGTATCAAGTGTACGAATTCTATTCATTACTAAACAAAACAATTTATTTTTCACTTTAAATGCTTCATCCACGATCTTAACTATGTTTTTTTTCTTGTAAAAAGCTGTCTTTTGTTTATAACTTTTTATATTTTTTAATAAATTCGATATAATCCTGTTGTAAAACATTTGTCTGCGTATGTCAGAAAATTGTTTGCTTCTTCTATTGCTTTTTAAAATATTGTCTCCTTGTACACGTCTAACAATTGTAGAAGGACATCCTGTCTTTTTTGAAATTACACGTGTTTCAGTCTTTTTATTTAAAAAACTTTTTTTTGCTTCAAATTTCAATAATTTCCTAAGAAAATTTGTACTTTGCTTACCAGGAGTATTTTTCTTTTTCTCTGAAGATTTTATTTTGGTTGGTTCTTGATTTTCTTTTTCCTTAGACCTTAATTTTCTCTTATAATTTTTGGCTCTCCTTGTTTTAGAAGGCATCTTTCTCTTTGTTTGTATAGATGATTGTAATCTGTGGAAAACAAAAAATAACATATTATAGACCACTACAAACATATTACATAGCAATTACAATAAGTAAACAATATAAACACTAGTATACAACAAAAGGCTCATTTACATTAGATGTGCTTTGCTTTCTGTCAAAAACGATTAACTAATTAATTTTTATGTCTTGTTTATATATAGGTGGTCTGTTTTTGGCCTGTAGATACAGAGAAATAATTAGTGCAGAGACACACATAGTGCTTGCACAGACAGAGATGGTAGATTACATGTAATATCGTGCACATGTGCCTCAGATCAGACCAAATCTATTGCATTTTCAATGCTTTTTTACCTTGCTTCCATCAAGAAAGCAGTCAGATGCGTCACACATTTGCCATAAATATAGAATGTTAGCACTCTAGTTGCTCATTATTTCAAGCTTCACAAACAGTGTAATCTTAGACTGATTATTTGTTTTTTAGATATAATGTACCATGTCTGTCACTGCCAACAGTATGTGTGACACCGAGGACGAGATCTATTGCATTTTCAATGCTTGTTTAGTTTGATTCCATCAAGAAAGCATTCAGATGTGTCACACATTTGCCATAAATTCTGAATGTTTCACAATAATGCTGGTCCAGAGATAGTGTAAAGGTTTCATTGGCATATTTATAAACCGCTTGCACAACGTTAGATATAATTTACTAATTAATGTTATATCTTGTTTATATATAGGTGGCCTGTTTTTGACCTGTAGATACAGAGAAATAATTTGTGCAGAGACACACATACTGCTCCCACAGACAGAGATGGTACATTACATGTAATATCATGGACATGTGCCTAAAATCACACCAAATCTATTGCATTTTCAATGCTTGTTTACTTAGGTTCCATCAACAAGACATTCAGATGTGTCACACATTTGCCATACATTTTCAATGTTTGATATTAATGCTGGTCCAGAAATAGTGTAAAGGTTTTATTGGCATACTTACAAACCGCTTCCACAATGTTAAATATTATTTATTATTTAATGTTATGTCTTGTTTATAGATAGGTTGTCTGTTTTTCGCCTGAAAATAATTTGAAATAATATCAGCAGAAACATATATACTGCTTGCAGACAAACAGATGGTAGATTACATGTAATATGGTGCACATGTGCCTAATATCACACCAAATCTATTGTATGTTCAATGCTTGTTTACTTTAGTTCCATCAAGAAGGCATTCAGATGTGTCACACATTTGCCATATATTCTAAATGTTAGCACTCTAGTTGTTCATTATAGCAAGCTTCACTCACAGGGTGATTTTAGACAGATTAATAACATTTTAGTTATAATGTACCATGTCTATCCCTGCTGACAGTATATGTGACTCTGCCTAACATCACAATAATAGGTGAATCAAGCTTCAGTCACAGAGTGATCTTAGGCACATAATCAGAATGTTAGATATAATGTACCATGTCTGTCTCTGCAAGCAGTATGTGTGTCTCTGCTCATATTATTTCACTTTCTCTACAGATGAAAAACAGGCCACCTATATATAAGCAACACATAACATTAATTCCTCATTACATGTAACATCCTGCTAATCTGCCTAAGATCACACTGTGAGTGAAGCTTAATTCACCCATCAGTGTGATCTCAGGCATTGGTGGGAAAATGCATTAACACACAACTATGTCAAAGATTGCGCACGGATATTGTAAACATGTTTCTCTTTTTTTGTATATTCTATCTCAATTTATGCCATTTAAAAAAATAATTTCCAGCAATGCATCCTTTCACATGGGGCAAGCTCTATGTGAAAGGGCCTGCGTCAGTCTTACACCTGCTGTGAGGCAGGTGCAAAATTTTGACACAACAGCGTCCTAAAAGAGACGCAGTGAAATCTCATAGATTTCACTGCGTCATTTGTACAACCCTTCTTTGCGTCAATACGCCCCCTTTGCATACATTACACCTGACACACATATAATATGGCACAGGGCTTTACAAAGTGACGCATCTACCTAGATGCGTCACTTTGTAAATATAACTCAACAAGGTGCAATTTTTACACCACTACTGTGTCACAAAAAGTGACGCACCGGCGGCATAAAAGTGACGCATGGCCTCATAAATGAGGTCCTCAAACGCACCACAGGGAAAAACAGTGTAAAAAATTGTAGAAAAAAAATAATTTCCAGCAATGCATCCTTTCACATGGGACAATCCCATGACCTTACCTTATGTAATGTGAGAGATGTTAACATTTTGAGACTCTACCTTATAAACACACAGCTATGTCAAAGATTGCTTTGTCTGCCTGCATATTTACAAGCTGCGTGCACAATCTTTGACATAGCTGTGTGTTTATGCATCTCCCCACCATTTCATATGGTTTTCTATCTGCTATTCCTATCCCTCTCCAGACAGTCACTCCTTCCACCCATGCTACAGGTTGCACAATGTGCTTAAAAAAAATAACCATATTTGCAACTCCAATGAAACCATCACACAATTTCTAAACCAGCATTGAATCCAAGCATGAAAAACAATTTATAAAAAAGACTACCATATAAACACACAGCTAACATTATAGAAAATGGTAAAAATATCATTCCTTAAATCACAGAGACACACACTATGATACTTGTAAAAAATCTTTAAACTCTCTATCTTTATTAAAAGATTCATTACTCACCTTAAAAAATGGTTTGGAAGATGTCAAACAGTGTCAGTCACAGTCAACAGATATTCTTAAGCAGAATCTCTGAACAATGCTTCCTTCACTGAGAGCCTTTCAATAATGGCACAGATTCTTTCTGATTTCAGAGCCAAATTCTTGCACATAGCCAATTAAAATTATCCCCCCCAAATTCAAAACCAAACTACACATTTTAATTGGTTGAACATTTCAAGACTTTAAAACTCAATTAACATTCACCCATCCCCCCAGTGCTCATTCACCAAGTAACCATGGTAACTCCCTCTAAAACCAACACAGAGTTCACAAGTTCATTTTACTATGTTGCAAAAATATCCATCAAGCCTGCTTGACCTCTCAATCTACTAGCTATTAAAATGCAATGTTTCTTTAAATGACTTTTTCTCAACCATTGAAATGACTTCTTACAAAAAAAAACATGCAGCCTAATTTTCAGTGGAGATTTTTAAGAAAGCTCCAATCATTTCTACTTATTCATCTGCACTGATTCTCAAACACTTTTTTTTCATAATCAAACTGCCATTTAATTTCCACAACTCATCTGACTAGAAGCACACCTACCTTCACACACCTATCTTCAAAATGACAAAAGTCTGGTTTGTGGGGCATAGCTATGTCCACTGGGCTCAGAAATATGCAACTAACAGATGTATTTAAAACCATGATTTACCAAATGTAGACATTGTATGGATTGGACAAAGAGGATTAAGAAGTCACCAATTGATACCATTGGTAAAATCCTCTATGCATTTACCACACCCTGACCTTATAATTGTGCACTGTGGTGGAAATGATTTAGGCACATTGAGTGGGGTAGGTCTGGAAATGCTCTTAAAGGACATCTTTGGGCAATTGATGTCACTTTTTCCAAAAACTGCCTTGGTATTTTCTAATATATGCCAAAGGCAAAAATGGAACTGGTCCAACCAATTTTGTCCACAGATTGAGAAAGCAAGGAAACATGTAAATAAATCTGTTTCTGCTTACATGAGAGACTATGGTATGGGTTCCATTTACCACAACAACTTGTGTTACAACATGCAAGACATCTATAGGAGAGATGGTGTTCATTTTACAGATGAGGGGAATATAAGACTCTGCATTGATACCTACTTGTAGGTACAAAAAACACCCACTTAACACAACAGCTCTTTTCAGAGCTAACTTACCACTAAACACTCTAAATTATTTTTTTACTCTATTTTTTTACACTGTTTTTCCCCGTGGTGCGCTCAGGGTGCGCGTACCGGAGAGCGCACCTGTGAGCGCAGCCAGTGCTTACCCCGCAAATTTCTTTTTAAAAAAAACAACGCTTTTTTGCCCTTCAGGGTCCTTCTAGGCCCGCCTCAGAAAAACTAGGGAGTCAGGGGGTGTCTACTCTGCCCCCTTTTAATTATATCCCCCTTTCTTTTTTCACCTCATGTGTCTCGATTCTACCGAGACACAAGATGGCGGACTCTCTGGACTGTTTAGAATGTTGACAGACACCCGACAGCCAATCAGCTTTCCGCTCGCGCACTCCCGTAGCGCGCCGGGTGCGCTCCCCGGTACGCGCACCCGTGAGCGCTCGGAGAGCGCTTATAGATATATATGTGTTTTTGAAGTTAATTTTCAAAAAAACCACTGGAGCAATTTGCAGCAAACATAGCAAAGGCACATCTGCGTACCAGTCCCTACAATTTTGCCAAGTTTGGCGTAATTGCGTTCAGCGGTTCGGGCTGTAGACTTGTCAGACCGTCCTATGGAAATTAACATGGGAAAAACACGTTTTGGGCCCCCCTTTTTTCTCAGTCCCCACTTCACGAATCCCCCCGAAAATTTCAGGGAAGGAGCGCAGCGGAGCTGGCCAAAATTTTGGAAAATGTCACACAAATTCCTCAACCGGCGCCAGAGTTATTCCCAATAGAATGTTGCAGAATTCCTATGGAAAACAATCCTAACTATAACTACCTACTGGCGATATATATATATATATATATATATATATATATATATATATATATATATATGCATATATATATATATATATTACCTACTGGCGGTCGCCAGTAGGTATATATAGTTAGGATTTTTTCTCTATGGGATTTTTGAAAATTCTATGTCTAATAACTTTGGCGTTTGTGGACGGAATTGGCTGAAATTTTCAGGAAAATTGAACATTTTGTTTCTGAGCAGCCCCTGAAAATTTGGGGGGGGGGTTCGTCAAGGGGGGGCCGAGAAAGAAGGGGGGTCCCAAAACGCGTTTTTCCCATGTTAATTTCCATAGGGCGGTTGGCCTCACTTTTAGCCCGAACGGCTGAATGGATTTGCACGAAACTTGGCAAAATTGTAGGGACTGGTAGCCCGATGTGCCTTTGCTAGGTCTCAATATATGTGCCCCAGTGGATTTTGAGAAATTAACGTTCAAAAAAAGATATATATCTGTGACAGCGTCCCGGGTAGCGCTCCGTTTCGCGTACTTTTCGCGTTACGGAGCTTTGCGAAGCGAAGCTGATTGGCTCTCCGGTGTCTGTAAACATTCCAAACAGTCCATAGCGGCCGCCATCTTGTCTCTCGGTAGGATCGAGAGACAAGAGGAGGCCAAAGCGAAGGGGCAAATGACCATAAGGGGGCATAGTAGATCCTCCCTGACCCCCTAGGTTTGATGTGGAGGTTTTAAAAGGGCCCCGCGGGGCAAAAAAAAATAAAATAAATAAAATCGAACGGCTGAATGGATTTGCATGAAACTTGGCAAAATTGTAGGGACCGGTAGCCCGATGTGCCTTTGCTGGGTCTCAATATATGTGCTCCAGTGGATTTTGAGAAATTAACGTTTAAAAAAAGATATATATCTGTGACAGCGTCCCGCGTAGCGCTCCGTTTCGCGTACTTTTCGCGTTACGGAGCTTTGCGAAGCGAAGCTGATTGGCTCTCCGGTGTCTGTAAACATTCCAAACAGTACGGAGCAGCCGCCATCTTGTCTCTCGGTAGGATCGAGAGACAAGAGGAGGCCAAAGCGAAGGGGCAAATGATCATAGGGGGCAGAGTAGATCCTCCCTGACCCCCTAGGTTTGATGTGGAGGCTTTAAAGGGCTCCGCGGGGCAAAAAAAACAAAAACATTTTTTTTTCGTGGTGTGCGCCCGGTTCGCGTAACGGGAAGCGGACTGGGGAGCGTACTACAAGGAAACAAGAATGATTGACTTTTAACTTATTGTATGTTTATAGACTTTTTTTTTTCTTTTTTTTCTGCTGAGTGACGTCTTGGCCTATCTCCACGGGATGCAGTCCCTACCATCTCGGCGTTTAAGCCGAGGGGGACCGGTAGTGTGGGAGAGATAACGTCTGTTAACGTTCGATTCGAAGGAAATCAGGAAGTGTTGATAAACATTGTCTGCGCCATCTTGCCTTTTTTCAAATGCCACACTTTTGTCGTGCACGGCAGCCATTTTAGATGCCTTGACCAGACCCACTCTCTGCACGCTGTCGATCCTTAGCATGGCTCCCCACCCTCGCAAGCATCTCCCCCAGGCACTGGTCACCCCCGCTCTCTGTCTTATGCATGGGCAATAAACCTCCCCCCATCTGCGCTGCTCTTCCCTGAGAATCACACCCTGTGCCCGCCCGACACCTCCCTTTCGCCCTATTCACTACCGCACCCTCTGAAACTCCTCTTCCTCTGTGTCCGATTGTCCAGGCCGGTCCCAGGCTATCACCTAGCCCTGCAGATGTAGTTTATGGCCCCAGCTGTAAAGAATCACCCCTCTTCAAAGGAGTTACAGTAGATCAAGGCCCCCACCCGATGAGATCCGTCACACCACACGCGTTCCTACTATCTGAAAACCATCCTGTATTGTGATTGGGGAGGGGACCGAGCCTGAAGCGGAAGATTCGAGGGATGCCTCTTTGTACATCAAAGTTTTTACAATTATGTGTCACATTAAAAATATATATATTTTACAACACAAGGGAACCCAAGGCGCAATTGTTAGGGACCTATGGGTAATA
Source organism: Lissotriton helveticus (assembly GCF_964261635.1). NCBI lineage: Eukaryota > Metazoa > Chordata > Amphibia > Caudata > Salamandridae > Lissotriton > Lissotriton helveticus. Next base: position 1,230,742,156 of record NC_136068.1, read on the forward strand.
CTTTGTTTACAGAGACAATGGTCCCTAAAATAACTGAATAAATTTAATACAACATAGACTAAATAGTTCTATATTGGTGTCCAGCCGGACAGTTTAATTGCATTTAATAAAAGATCGTATCGTATTTGATGAACTCGTAATCAATGGTAGTTCGAAACGTCGTCGACTTAATACACAAATGTCACTATTCTATTTAGTAATTGTGTGTGCATATGTGTAGTGTATGTATAGTCTGTATATATTTTATACAAACCAGACTGCCTTTTTGTTTTGCCTACACAATTTATGTTGTATGTTGTTTTCCTTGTTGAAGGTTGTTGAGTCGGGCACCGGCTGGTGTCCCACTTATATCTTTTTATTGAAATTTTGATACGATCTTTTATTAAATGCAATTAAACTGTCCGGCTGGACACCAATATAGAACTATTTAGTCTATGTTGTATTAAATTTATTCAGTTATTTTAGGGACCATTGTCTCTGTAAACACATTAAAAATATATAGCACTCCAACAAAGTAGTAGGATTATAAAACTTTAATAACTTATAAATATATACAACGCAACAAAAACAGTAAAAACATTTAAACATTTTTAGGAAAAAAGAAGCAACAATGGTCAGTAGCTGTGTTTTGTGCGAATAGTCCCAAGGCAGCACAACGTGCTGAGTTCTGGACGGCACCCAGGTGATGTTGCCTGGGTGCCGCACTGGTTTTGGGTATCCTACAATGCAGCTCCGAAAAACGGCGTGGGGCGTCCCGGGGGGTGGCCTCGTCAGTAGCGGTCTGTTGTGCGAATAGTCCCAAGGCAGCAGAACGCGCTGAGATGTGGATGGCACCCAGGTGATGTCCAGTAAGTTGCCGCACTGGTTTTGGTATCCTACAATGCTGCTCCGAATAACGGCGTGGGGCGCCCCGGGGGGGGGGTGAGGCGGCGTGAACGGGCCTCCCCAGGTGGAGGCTCGTCTGCTGTAGTGGGGCGCCCCTTTACCGTTTCAGTTGCCATTCCGCCCGCTTTTGGTACACTGTGCCAAAATCCGCCATTCAGCTGAGTTGCGCCCACTCTTGCGGTGCAGCGATAGGCGGCTGCCACAGGACTCTCAAAATGGCGGCAGGCTCTTTCCTTTTTGGGCCTGGTCCACTGAAATGGCCCTGGGACACCTTGGAAATCGGACGCTTGTCTGCTAGGTCTTGGACCCCATTCTCGAAAGCGTCCCCTCAGCCTTGAAGATTCTACAAAAGTCTTGGGGGCCCCCGACTCCTGCAGGCTTCCGGTGGGGAGCGGCTGCCATGATTGCTCGCGGAATGACCACGACGGAGCCACGAGATGGTGGTGCTTTCATACTGACGCCAGCTTCAGTCTGAAACATCCAGAAACAAGGTGGGGCTTTCATCGTTTGGGAAAAAAAAAAGTTTTCATCCAATGAAAAGTGTTATTTTTAGGTCATATGATCAAGCCTTCCATCATTAGGAAACCAAAAGTAAAATGAACCAATGAAAAGTTTTATAAACAAGTCACATGACCTGTTATGCGGCATAGGGTATAAAAAGCGTAGAAAATACGTTGGCACGTGAGGCGGCGTCAGTAGCGGACCGATGTGCGAATAGGCCGAAGGCAGCACAACGCGCCAAGATCCGGATGGCACCGAGGTGGTGTCCACCAAGTTGCCGCACTGGTGTGGCCATCCTACAATGCTGCGCCGAAAGTCGGCGTGGGGTGCCCCATTGGCCTGTGAGGCGGCGTCAGTAGCGGACCGATGTGCGAATAGGCCGAAGGCAGCACAACGCGCCAAGATCCGGATGGCACCGAGGTGGGGTCCAGCAAGTTTCCGCACTGGTGTGGCCATCCTACAATGCTGCGCCGAAAGTCGGCGTGGGGCACCCCGTTGGCCTGTGAGGCGGCGTCAGTAGCAGACCGATGTGCGAATAGGCCGAAGGCAGCACAACGCGCCATGATCCGGATGGCACCGAGGTGGGGTCCAGCAAGTTGCCGCACTGGTGTGGCCATCCTACAATGCTGCGCCGAAAGTCGGCGTGGGGTGCCCCGTTGGCCTGTGAGGCGGCGTCAGTAGCGGACCGATGTGCGAATAGGCCAAAGGCAGCACAACGCGCCAAGATCCGGATGGCACCGAGGTGGTGTCCAGCAAGTTGCCGCACTGGTGTGGCCATCCTACAATGCTGCGCCGAAAGTCGGCGTGGGGCGCCCCGTTGGCCTGTGAGGTGGCGTCAGTGGTGGACCGATGTGCGAATAGGGCCAAAGGCAGCGCAACGCGCCAAGATCCGGATGGCACCGAGGTGGGGTCCAGCAAGTTGCCGCACTGGTGTGGCCAGTGGTTAGAGGCGGCAGACCCGGAAGCTGAGATCGGCCTTGGACCAGGGTTCGATTCCCCGCCTCGGCGGGTCTCGGGCTCAAAAATTCCACAGACTCGACAATTCTCGCTCCGGTGCCTACTCAACTCACGGGGTCACACTCTGCGACTCTGGGCAATAGCTTGCTTAATCTCCACTACGGCCCCTCGCGGCGGGATGCCTGGCTTTCACCTTGTGGATACCCTGCCGGGGTATCTCACAGGGGAATACCAGGACGGGTTCCCTAAGCAAGCGCCTTGATGCCTTCGGGTGATACGTGCGCTATATAAGTCGCAATACATTTACATTTACATCCTACAATGCTGCGCCGAAAGTCGGCGTGGGGCGCCCCGTTGGCCTGTGAGGCGGCGTCAGTCAGTGGGGGCTGTTTGAGGATCTGACTGCATTGGAAAGCATTGTGATGTTGTGCGTCGCCCCCAAGATGCAGGTTCCTCGGCTGCAGTGGGGCGCCCCTTGGTGTTTCACTCGCTATGCAGCTGAGTTGCGTGCGCACTTGCGGCGAATAGGCCGAAGGCAGCACAACAATATTTTCGGAATGGAAGACACCACAAGGCGCTGAGATTCGGTTGGCACCGAGGTGGTATCTAGCAAGTTGCCGCACTGGTGTGGCCATCCTACAATGCTGCTCCGAATAACGGCGTGGGGTGCCCGAAGGGGGGGGGAGGCAGCGTGAACGGGCCTCCCCAGGTGGAGGCTCGTCTGCTGTAGTGGGGCGCCCCTTTACCGTTTCAGTTGCCATTCAGCTGAGTTTCGGCCGCTCTTGATGCTACAGCGACAGGCGGCTGCAACAGGACTCTCAAAATGGCGGCCTGTTCTTTGGATTTGGGCCTGGTCCACTAAAATGGCCCTGGGACACCTTAGAACTCGGACGCTCGAATTTTGTTTCCTTTCCTCTACATGCAAAAAAGGTAAATGCCCGGTACGTTACCTGCCTCATCTGCCACGATGTACTCTCCAGAGGAACCGAAAAAAAATATAGTTATGGTAATTATACCATGCATCGTCATATGGAGAGGTGGCACCGATTAATTATAGTGCTGCACAAAAGAGAGATTTGGAGGAGAACCCCCGATCTGCCAGTACATTCACCAAAGAAGTGGCACTGACAGCATCAGAGGCAAGGGAAACGGTCCCAAATATTTAGAAGAACTTTGGAAAGATTAAAATGACATGTTTAGATTGTGGCAAATTAATTTCATGTGGACAGATGAGTGTTACTCTAATAAATACAGCATATGAACATCATCATAGTCGATGGTTGGTGGAGACATTTTGACTATATCCTGGACCAGCCCGTCCTCGCCCAAAATGGCGCCGGAATAAATGGGACTCGTAACTCCTTGTTGTGTACTGGTTGCACAACCTTGATATCACGAGATACGTATGCAGTTTTGAAGCACATGGCGGGCGGGGACGAGAATTGATTGAATATTTCGACATCCCTATTGATATTAAGTTCTGATGTGTTATTGATTACTGTACTATTCAAAGTTCGAATTAACGTCACCCACGGTACTTGCCCGCAAATGTATATCTAGATAATTTTATTGTAACTGGCCCTGTCGTATTTTAATTATAAAATGTACGTCCACCGATTCCGCAACTGTTAGACACCTTAGTTCTTGCAACCTAATGGCCCGCCCGTTACGTTCCTCTACAGTGTAAATGTCTACTCATCATATACGATTACAGTTTGCTCCGTGGCCGGCCGACGTGGTTATAGGCCCGTATTTGTATACTGACATTTTCACAATAAAGGTTTTTAAAAGAAAACATGGTAGTAGTATTTACATTGGTAAAGTTTTTAATAATAGTCACTGTTTTAGAATCAGTAAAAGGCAAGTGAAATAAAGCAGTCCAATTACATGAAGGGTAAAAGGTATAATACGCAGGAATGCAGTAAAGATAAATGGTCAAGGGCTGTTGTGTTTTCTACTCCTGCAACATAAAGTGATCGATAAGAATCTGATATTCAGGCGTATCGGCAACTAAGACAGCAGGCCGAGCCTCTTTTGCTCAACGGCTCCGTCATGGGACGAAGAAACGCCCTTTTTCTCGAAAAAGGAATATATTTTACTTGCAGAACAGTTGTAAATTTTCCGGGAAAGTACATTAGCCTGGAACATTATAACATATGTTTAAGAAAAAATAATGTTCGAAAGTAATAAAAAGCGTAATTTTTAGGTCATATGACCAAGCCTTTCATCATTAGAATAAGAAAAGTAAATGAACCAGTGAAAAGTTTTATTAACAAGTCACATGACCTGTTATGCTTACGTTACGCGCTGCGCGCCGCGCCCCGGATCGCTTCCGGGAAGCTGCGCTTCGCGCACCGGAGCACTTCCGGATGCGCTGACGCGGCGCGTCATATGACGCATTACGCGACAACGCAGGTCCAGAATATAGTCAAAATGTCTCCACCAACCAGCGGTCGGAACACAACCCCTTTCAGCAGGCTAAATAGTTCTGTTAAATGACAACAGAAGGGACAGGCAACAAGAACCATCAGTCAAAGAGGGGAGGGCAAGTTCTTCTCTACCGGGTCACGTTGGGGCGCTACCGGAACTGATCGAATTGGTAGTCTACAATGTTTCTGGATGTTTCAGACTGAAGCTGGCGTCAGCATGAGAGCACCACCATCTCGTAGCTCCGTCGTGGCCATTCCACGAGCAATCATGGCAGCCGCTCCCCACCAGAAGCCTGCGGGAGTCGGGGGCCCCCAAGACTTTTGTAGAATCTTCAAGGCTGAGAGGACGCTTTCGAGAATGGAGCCCAAGCCCTAGCAGACAAGCGTCCGAGTTCCAAGGTGTCGCAGGGCCATTTTAGTGGACCACGCCCAAATCTGAAGAGCCGGCCGCCATTTTGAGAGTCCTGTGGCAGCCGCCTATCGCTGCACCGCAAGAGCGGGAGCAACTCAACTACATGGTGAGCGAGACGCTGTAGTCGAAAGAGCGGGCGGTAAACAGCTGAATAGCGGAAGAGGCACAGTGTAGCAAAAGCGGGTGGAATGTCAACTGAAACGGTAAAGGGGCGCCCCACTACAGCGTGTCTTTAGGTGAAACGGATTGTGGGACAAGGTCAAGAATGGAAGAGTCACCAAAAGGCAAAAAGTTCCGCTTGACCCCGGGAGCCGGCCACCTATGTCGGGGGCGATCTCAGCCCACACCAGAGCAACACGACTTGGGGAGGGTGCCGGAGCCAAGTGCCCCCTCCGAGTCCGCGCCATCACACCGTCCCTCGAGGGCCTCCGTCAAGCGGTTCAGGGTGGCACCGCATCACATTGTTTTCAAATGCAGTCACGTCCTCAAACAGCCCCCACTTACATTGAGAATAGTGAAGCTGTAGCAAGTGCAAATAAGCTTCAGACAGTGTTACAAGCACTCCTCAAAACTTTTAACTATCAAAGTGCATGAGTTTCATGCTCGATCGATTGAGCTAGCCGGATCGGGCACCAAAAAGTATAAAATAGTTATGTAAATAGTTATTTAATAAAATGTTTTACCCTGTTACTTTGCTGGTGTGTTGTATATATTTGTAATATTTGCATAGAGTTTATCGTTATTTTGGGCGGGGTGGGTGGAGGAGCCGAACTGTCTTGCAGCCATCATGGTGTGGAGCTCAGTTCATCTCACTAGTTTCGTATTTCTCATGAGGGGTTGTTCCTAATGTTTCTATTTTAGCGAGGTCAAAAAGAGATCCCATTAGTGGCCTACTGATTTTGCTCGATTCCTTTTGTTTTTTTACACGATTTTTCACTATCTGCAAAGACTAAACAGAGTATTGCGACTCTGTGCTTGTTTGTAAATAGAGAATGAACCAAAGAGAACCAATTCTAAAACAGTAAATGCTTGGATAACAATCAATCAAATGGAGAGAGAAGCAGGCACGACGGATTACAACGGGGGCAAAGGCCTGCGTTAACTACCCTTCACTATCTGCAAAGAGAGAGTACTCCTAATAGAAATGAGGGGGAAGGGGGGGGGGCAGCATTCAAAGCAGATCAGTGTGCATAAACACGAAAATGTTTTTACTTACCATGTACTTGACATTCGACAGCTTATGATATTTGCTATTAAAAAACCATTGAAATTCACTGAAAAAACCATAGGTTAGAGACCATATATAGTTAGGAATTAGCATTTAAAAAACCTTGAAAATTCACTGAAAAAACCATAGGTTATAGGCCATATATAGTTAGGAATGTTCATTTAAAAAACCTTATTTTACTCACACAAAACCATTGAAATTCCATATATAGTTAGTTGCACTAACTATATATCGCGCACCCGCAATTCACTGCTGATGATGTCACATATTACATCATTCATGACATGGTCAGTGACATCACTGATGACATCACTGATGACATCTCAAATGACATCATTGATGACATCACTGATGACATCTCAAATGACATCACTGATTACATCACTGATGACATCTCAAATGACATCACTGATAACATCTCAAATGACATCACTGATGACATCTCAAATGACATCACTGATGACATCACTGATGACATCTCATTTGACATCATTGGTCACATCACTGATGATATCATTCATGTGACAATACAATGCATCTCCTCACACTTTCATATAACCTCTGTTACACCCAGTGTTAAATACAGAGTATCATTTTTTAAACCATTGACACACCAATACTAGTTACTACATACGCACTCACTGATTCCTATGTTTACACAAACACTCACTCATTCACCCATACAATCATTCATACATACAATCACTCATCTTTACAACACTATCATATGCACTCATACACCTATACAGACACTCACACTCTGCCACTCATCCATGGAGTTACTCACACACCTATTCAGTCCTGTAAAGAATCAATCACACTTCCATTTTCTAATCTATACAGTTAAACATAGAGCACCTTACATTTTCAAACATATACTAACACATACTTACTCTCTTATACAATCATTGATACAAGTACACATTGATCTGCACAGAGTCACACACCTCCCAGCCAGCCACACACACACTCAGTCTCCCATACAAATACTTGGGCAATCAATCAATAACCCATATAGTTACTCATATAGCTACTGATCAACACATGCAGCAGTTTACAGAACAAAAGACATAATGATGCACACATTAAGACAGTTTAGTCACTAACCCATGCACTCAGTGAGACACATTTAATCACTCACTCATACATTCAGTCATGCACCTACTAAATCCTTCGTCCAGACACTTATACATCTACTCATTCTTCAATATGTAAGACATATTTTAACTTTACAGAAACATACAGTCACTGGATGTTGTCATCAGTGATGTCATCAGTGATGTCATTTGAGATGTCATCAGTGATGTCATCAGTGATGTCACTGACCATGTCATTAATGATGTAATATGTGACATCATCAGCAGTGAATTGCGGGTGCGCGATATATAGTTAGTGCAACTAACTATATATGGAATTTCAATGGTTTTGTGTGAGTAAAATAAGGTTTTTTAAATGCTAATTCCTAACTATATATGGTCTATAACCTATGGTTTTTTCAGTGAATTTTCAAGGTTTTTTAAATGCTAATTCCTAACTATATATGGTCTCTAACCTATGGTTTTTTCAGTGAATATATATATATATATTTTTTTTTTGTAATTACCACCAAGAGTCGCCTGTACTGCGAATATAGAAAAGAGAAGAAAAGAAAAGTGTTAATTCAATACAGAAGAATATTATTCTTAAAATATTGTCAACGGTAAATATTCCAGTCACACTATATCAAAAACAGAGCATCTAGTCCACTGTGAATGACATGCAATAAGGAAATTATAGAGAGTGAGTTATAGGGAGTTGGTAAGAGTGAATCTAGGAAATGAGTTGTAAAATTGTGTTTTATGTTTACAGGTGCCCTAGAAGACAGCCGTTAGGAACCTGTGAGGAAGAGGCACAAATCAGTGGCGTTCTCTCTTTTCATCCCAATCCCCTTTCCCCCTCTTTACTGTGAGTGGATTTGTATTAATTAGCTTGCACTGGAGTTGGGGATTTGGGGAAATAATCTTCTGCTCCTGTGGAAACCGAGTTACAGGTTTGTGGTACTGACAGTGTGAGTGACTCGCCTACAAAGGATCCACACCTTTCCTTTTATCCAGCAAGAGTCCACAGTTTGCATAACATATCTACACAAGTGGAATACTTTCTGCTTGTTAATAACTAAGTGCTACCTCCTTGGATATATGTCCAGTACATATTCTACATTACAGCTGTATAATGGAGTAGGAGGAAATGTCACCAGTGGACTTGTGTGTGTTTAGGGAATGTGTTTGTTCCTGGTGCATCTTTATCCAGAAATATATAATAACATGAATCCTCCTAGAGAGAAGACAATGAGGATACAAAAAGGTAAATCGCCTCCAAGCAAGAGTCTTTCCTTGTAACTATATGAAGTAAGTGCTTCTTTGTTTGGTGGAGATGTCCTCATATTCCTACCCATTGTAAGAACTCCTTAACAAAATTGGTGGGAAACAAACAAGATGGTCGTTTGTTAAACTGTGCATCATCATAGCAAAAGGCAGGAAGACCTTTGCATATTACTAAGGTGGGCGGGGCCAAATGGGTGCAACTTCCAGGAGATTTGCACATTTGCATACTCATAGTAATTTAAAGGGAGAACCATGGACTCTTTTCTTACCAGGACAGGACAACAAAACCCCAACTTGTCACCATCACAGACAGATAGTGCTCCAGTTGAGCAATAATGCAGTCACCTCCGTGAAGGATCTTAGATCATTTTTCAATATGGAATTGCTTCGCTAAACCCAGGAGTTAGGATAATTTCCCCTTTATAGAAGTGGAGCTTCAACCAGGGCACCTGCTATGTTTATATTTGAGGTTTAATTGCTGTCAAATGAGCTTTAGGGGCAAAACAGCCCTGCATCAACTTAATGAGGAGGGAGAGTGCACAGACCCCCGCCCCAGGAAGCTTTTGGCTCTTGGTACTCCATCCCGGGGGTCATATGGCCTACTTCCCCAGGCTGATTTCAGCCTCTGGGAACCAATTCCCGAGGACATGGCCACAAACAAATGGGGAAGAGGGCCACTTGGCTCCCCTTACCGGCCCAATTTAAGCCCCGAGAACCACATCCTCTGGGGCCTGGCCATGTGTCACTGGGAGCCCTGGAGCCCACTCTGGGCAAACAGTGTGCTGAGGGACCGCAGGGGGAGCCTTAAGGCCTCCGAGGTCCCAGCTTGTGGGAGCCGGCATTGATCTTGCAAGCAGGGAGCTGTAAGAAATGCAGCTCCCTGCTTGCAAGAGCAATTTTTCATCTCTTTCCCTGCCGTATAAATGAGGGCAGGAAAAGAGATAAAAACTCTGCTTCCAGGAAGCAGGAACACTTTGACAGCTCCCAGTTGCTGTAAGCGGACTGTTTGCCTTTGCTTGGCTGCAGCTGTCAGCTCCCTCAAAGCAAAAGCAAACAGGTTTGTTCTGCGGGTGAGTACTTGCAGGACATAGCAGGAGATGGGGTGGTGGTTCCAGGGCCATGTAAGGACTCTTTAAGTAATATGTTGCAAAGTGTCTTGTCAAAGTAAAATAAGTACCCAGCATTCAAAGTTTTTCGCTCTGGACTTAAAGATTTCACTTCAAATTGGTGTTTGCTCACTCATGTCCAAAGGTGCTTAACAATTTCGGGCAAGTTTTATGCTGAAATTTATACAAAGAGTATACCTACGAACCCAGCATACCATTTTGGGTAAAAATGCCAGTTTATGCATCATTCGGGAGTTAATGTTTACTCCATGTGGCAGCACTGACAATTCTTAATAATACGGGGCCCATCAAACGTTCATCCTTATCAAGTACACTTGTTTGATAAGTTGGACAATTCCCTTTTTGTTCTATTACAGCTTCAATGAGGTCGAGTCTGTCTGCCAACCTGTCTAATTTTGCAGATGATATATCTACATTTCATACCCGCAACTGTCTGTAAAAGGAGTTACTCAGAAGTAAAAATATTTTTAAATGGCAAACATGAATTTAAGGCTAGGACCAACTCAAAACCGGTAAAATACCAACTCTAAAAATGCTACATGAATAAGAAGAGGAAACACTTCCCTTCAATTTACAATTTATACTTTTAAAGACAAACATCAAAGAATTATCGCCGCCTGTTCTAGTTGCTGCTGGGTAAAAAGGTATTGGGAGCTCTCATGCCCCTTTTTGGTATTTGTGTGCATCTACTGTGTGAATGTCTTGTTTGTGCATTGTATGGGTTTTATGTGTGTATATGCGAGTTGCCTATTGTACTAAGCATGCTTTTTGTGAATTTCACATAAGAATGCCGTGTTTGTACATTGAGCTTCCGAGTGTGTGCAAATGTGAGTGTGGAATGCGGTTGATCACGTGATGAGCACTGGGTGTGGATCTGTTCGGGGTGTTTGTGTGTGCCATTGAAGTGGCGTGGATCTGCTGTGCTATGGTGTGTGTATTGGACCTTGCTTGTGCCATTGGTGTTCATGCACTAAGTGGAAAGTGCTTTTTTGTGTGTTTATGAGTGTGTTTTGTGTGCATTCATGAGGATGTGTGTGTTTGAGTGTCTCCGTGAATGTTGTTTGTTTGTATGATTTGTGTTGGCTGCACGTAACATGCGAGTGGGGTGCATTTCATATTAGCGGCAGTGAGAGAGATGTTATTCCCGAAAAGGAGCATAGTGTGAAATTCATATACACTCCTGTGGTGTTAGCGCTCTAGCCGCGCCACATGCGTGTGATGCAACACGCACTGGGTGAAGAGCGCGGGGCAGTGCGCATGCACGAACGGCTGTTCACGCTTCTGAGAGCGAGTCGGAGCGCGACCCCAGTAAGACGCCCGGCGCTCTTCCGATAGCGTTACTTGTAAAATAAACGCATTCCTGTCTCCCTACTCTGGCGTGCTGAGTGATCCTTGGGGGGAAAGCTGGGGACTCCACAGTGGCAAAGAGGAGTGGGATCTGTCCCCACAAAAGAAAATAAACATCAGTGGAGAGAAAGCAAGACCCAAGACGCACAAGCCCACGCCGACCACCTGCAACAGAAAGAGAGAGACACGAAATGCTGCAAGAAGCCTGGGAAGAGCGCGGCAGAGGTGCAGAGATCTAGACAAGCACACCACGTGCCCAGTAATCATGTGACGCTGCGACCAGCACGGAAGCAAGGTAGGAACACGCAAGCCCCCCCGCCAAAACCCTGGCAGAGAAGAGTGACCAAGGGGAAGGGGATAGAGGAGAACCGAACCCCAACACGTCACAAGCAGAGAGCGCCGGTGCACCAAGCAGCCCCAGGAATCAGGGAAGGGACGACAGCACGCCCGGTAGCCCGAGGAATCAAGGGGGTGAACCAGAGGTCCAAGCCAGAATGAGTAACCAAGCATCGTCACTCACTGCACCCATACCGTTTCTACCCAAGCCAGGTGAACCCCAAATGAAGTGGGAGGACTGGAGGGAATACTTCAAGAACTACCTAGAAGCCCTAGAAGACGAATCCAGTGACGAATTCACCCCTGCAAGGAGAAAGCGGATACTGCTGCACAATCTGTGCCCTGAAGGCATAAGGGTGTTCACGAACATTGGGACGACGCCTCGGCAAGCTGCCGATGCAGACGTCTTCAAACAAGCCCTTGAAGACCTAGACGCCCACTACCGCCCAGCGGTATGTGTCTCCATTGATCGGTTCAACTTTCTACAGAGGAAACAAGGGGAAGGAGAATCGGTAGACGACTGCATGGCAGCCCTGAGGAGACTAGCGGTCACATGCAAGTACGGGGGACTGGAAGAAGAGTTTATCAAAGACCAGATTGTAATGCACACCACCAACAAGAATGTACAAGATAAGCTATGGGCACACGGCGAAGCAACACTAAAAGAAGTAATTGCAATGGTGAAGAAGGCCGAACTTTCTAAGCGATGTGCTGAAGCCGCGGAAAAGGAGTGTGCGCAAAGACTCATGGTCAACAAAATAGATGACGCAGAATCTTCGGGGAGACACAAAATGACGCCAGGAGACAGCAGAGGAGCCAGCAAAGGGGCGGGGAGACCCGGGCAAGCAGGGAAACAACCCTAACACACCAAGTCCACGTGCTACAGGTGTGGGTGCACGTTCTGCGGCCTGGTAGGCCACTATGAGAAAGTGTGTCGGAGGAAAGAGAAGAGATCAGTAGTAAAGTACATAGCGGGTCCACAATCCGAAGAAGGAGCGGATGAAGAATCAGATGAAGACGACAGAGTGCTGTGTGTTGAGGAGCAAGTGCTTGGCATTGACACCAAACGCTCTGACAAACCGCGAGCGGACATGCCAATTGGAGGAGTTAAGATCAAAGTCGCAATTGACTCAGGGTCCCCGTACACCATACTGCAGAGATCGGTATGGGAAGAGGAGTTCAAACCCAGCCTGGGTCCTGAACTGGAACCACCTGACATATGACCAGTGTCATACACAAACAATCTGATCCCCATGGTGGGGTACCGCACCCTTAAGTTTGAATTCAGGGGGGGGATCGCGACATGAAAGTTGTACGTGGCTGAGAAAGGCCCCTCGGTGCTAGGGTGGAGGGACTAAGGAGACCTCGGAATCAAACTGGACCCAGGGGGAAAGGAACAAATACTGCTAACGGACGCAGACAGCTGGCCAGATCTGGAGAGGGTGAGAAGTGAATTTCCCAAAGTCTTCGGAGGCAAAGTGGGGAAACTGGAGAACTTCATGCACAAGATCATTCTCAAAGTAAACTCCCAGCCAGTACCCCATAAAGTCCGAAATGTACCCATAGCAGTGAGGGAAGCAGTACAACAAGAACTGCACCGGTTAGAAGAACAAGGGATCATTGAGCCCATAGACAGCTCGGAGTAGTTGGCCCCCTTGGTGGTCGCCTGGAAGCCCAACGGCAAGGTGCGCCTATGTGTGGACCTACGCGAGTTGAACAAATGCTTGGTGGTAGAGAAATTTCCGCTCCCCAGGATCGAAGAGATGTTGGCTAAAACAAGAGGTGTGAAGTGGTTCTCCACAGTGGACCTTACGTCTGCCTACCATCAAATCGACCTACACCCGTCAAGCAGGAAATTGACGTCCTTCATCACACCTTATGGATATTACCAGTTCCGCAGGATGCCATTTGGGCTAGCGTCCGCCGCAGCAGTGTTCCAAAAGCTTATGCATCGCCTGTTCAAGGACGTCGATGGCATCAAGTACTTTCAAGATGACATCCTTAACATGGGCAAGGACCGTAATGACCACGACAACAAATTTAACAAAGTGCTAGGCGTATTGCAGGAGAAAGGACTGATGGCTGAATGGGAGAAGTGCAGATTTGGGATGACTTCTGTCACCTATCTAGGACACGAGATTAGCGTACAAGGGATCACTCCTAAAAGAGAGAACGTGAAAGCAATCTGCAATGCCAAAGCCCCATCCAGCAAGGATGAGATGCGGTCATTCCTTGGAATGGCCGAGTACTATAGCAAATTCGTCAAGCACTTTGCCACAAAAACGCACGAGTTGAAGCAACTCATAAAAGATAAAACATCGTTCCAGTGGAACGAAGAGGCTCAGAGAGAGTTTGAGGAACTGAAAGGGAATATCAGCCAAGCTGTGCCCCTACACGCACATGACCCCGCAGGACGTACTCTTCTCACCACTGATGCCAGCAAAAAAGGCTTGGGTGCGGTCCTTGCACAAGAGAGAGATGATAACACCGTGGAAACACTCAGTTTTGCATCCAGAGCGTTGTCACCCACAGAACAGAAGTTCAGTGTGATAGAAAAATAAATGCTGGCTGTCACATGGGCCATGGGGAAGTTCCGGCAGTTCCTGTGGGGAACGAGGTTTCGCTTACAGACAGACCACAAGCCCCTAGTCAAAGTGCTTACCTCAAGTGGATATGCCACAGCCACCCCGCGGATAGCAAAAATGACACTTAAACTCCTAGAATACACGTACGATGTGGAGTACATCCCGGGGACGCGCAACAAAGTGGCCGACTATCTGAGCAGGGCCTCTGCCATGGAGGAAGCGCCCACTGTAGTAACGGAGAACGAGGAAATGGTAGCGGTGTTAGAGGACATGGAAAGAGCCATCAGCCTTCAAGAATGGGAGCGAGCATACAAGGAAGATGTAAATATGGAAGAGGTTAAGAAGAACCTGGTAAAAGGATGGCCAGACAAGAAAAGATTACCGGAAGTGCTGAGGAAACTGTATGAGATGCGGGAGGAATTATCTCTGAGTGATTCGGGGATCTTCCTGTATCGTGGAGACAAGGTGGTGCCGCCCGAAAAGTTGATTCCCAACCTGTTGAATCTACTACATGAAGGTCACCTGGGCATTGTGAAGACCAAGTCATGGGTGAAACAGATGTACTGGTGGCCAGGAATGGATATCCAGATTGAGAGACATGTTAGGGACTGCGACCAATGCCAGGGGTCAGACAAAATACTCAAACCATTGCGACCTGCATTAGGGAGTTTTGAACAACCTCGCAATCCCTGGGAGGACCTTGCGGTTGACATTCTGGGACCGATATTGGACGACCAAGGGACAGCAAAATACTTATGTGCTGTTGTTGACAAGTACTCCAAATGTCCTGCAGCGCATGTGCAGGAGGAGATGGACTCGGAAGCGGTAATCAAATTTCTCACATCAGTGTTCCTAAGGGAAGCATCCCGAGGACAATATTGAAAGACAATGGCCCGCAATTTACATCAGAGAAATGGCACCGATATACTGAGAGAAACGGGATCAAATACAAACACACCTCTGTGTATCATCCGGCAAGCAATGGACAGGAGGAGAGATTTAATAGAGTTCTCATGGGGTCCATTCAAGCGGCCATCATGCAAGGCAAGGACTGGGAAACAGAAATTCAAAAGATGGTGTGGGCGTACAGGATCACAGCCACCTCAACAGGGTATAGTCCCTTCCAGATCCTAAGGGGTAGACATCCGTTCACAAAAGACAATGTGGTATGGAGAGAAAAGACCATCACCAGCAAATGGTCACCTGCTGTGGTCCAACACAACTTCGCGAAAGCCCAGAAAGTGTACACGGAACATTACAATAAGAGGAGAAAGGTAAAAGACTCAGTTCTGGAAAAAGGAGAGTGTGTGAGAGTCAAGCAAGCCGTACTGAAGAAAAAAGGAGAAAGCAAATACAGCCCACCCCTACAAGTGTAAGAAGTGTACAGCAGAGCAGCACTCCTGAGCGACGGAAAAGTGTGGTCCCAAGATCGCATGGCGAAGATAAACAAAATCGTGCGGTGGCCGGAGGAGAAAGAAGATGTCACCCCGGATCAGAGAAAAGAAAGAGAAGGAGAAGAAAGAACATCAGACGGTGAAGACCGTGGGGAGGAAGAAGCGTGCAAGGAGGGTGAAGAGTTGGTTAGGCCGAGAGAAAGAGAAACATCAACGAACGAAGAAGCGACGCCCAGGAGAAATGCACTTGGTACGGAGAGAGTAAAGGTGGGAAGTCCAATGACTGAAGGTGTCCACGAAGCCTCCACTCCGGTAAGGCGCACTCGTGCTGGGAGAATGATAGTCAGACCTGCACACCTCAGAGACTTTGAGATGTAGGACATTGGACATTAAACTTTAACATTCCTTTGTGTAAAAAGAGGAGATATGTGGTGTTAGCGCTCTAGCCGCGCCGCATGCGTGTGACGCAACACACACTGGGCGAAGAGCGCGGGGCAGTGCGCATGCGCGAATGGCTGTTCGCGCTTCTGTGAGCGAGTCGGAGCGCGACCCCAGTAAGCCGCCCGGCGCTCTTCCGATAGCGTTACTTGTAAAATAAACACATTCCTGTCTCCCTACTCTGGCGTGCTGAGTGATTCTTGGGGGGAAAGCTGGGGACTCCAAAACTCCCTGTATTTTACTGTTGCATGGATGCTGCTCGCCCTCTGAGCGCCCACCTGTGCTGCTAACTTTGGGCTGCCCTAAACGGGCTGGTCTCCTTTGAGGAATGCGAGCCTCCAGTGGGGCTGGAGAGGGATGGATTTTCAGCACAGTGGTGGGAGGTGGGGGGACTTTTGAACTCGGGGGAGATCTAAGCACAAGCATTAGCAAAGACACCAGGCCTCGCCTTATTGACCGGCTTTCTTTGTCAGTGTTTTTTACCAATGAGATGCAGCATCAGCAAAAAAACAAAAAAAGCAAAATGATAATGAATGGATCGAGGAAGAGGAGGATGTAATTTCAGGTTTTATTGAATTCCTGGAGGGGAATTGGTTCTGGAGGATGTTTTGAGCCTCGAAATTATTTTTTAATGGGGTAAGGTGCTGGCTTCAAAGCTGCCATACCTCAGAATTCAGGGCGAAGAGATCCAGCACAAGCAAGCGCCTCACTCGGCAGCAGGGATAGGGGACCTGCATGATTTCCTTGCGAGACCTTGCAGCAAGGCACGAATATTGCGACCATATGGCGCCAACATATGGCGCCGCGCTCCAGCAAGGGAATCGCCAGACGTGCACGCGTTGCCATTGCAAGCAATGCGTGCACGTTTTTGCCACGTGGCGTGGTGGTCCCCGGGACAGGGGGTCTGCAAGACCTCCCATATGATTGTAATTAGCCCCGAGAAGGGTTCAGTCCCCGCGGAAGGGTGTCCAAGAGACCCCCTATATCATCATAATTAGTCCCAGGGAGGTGGCAGTCCCCCGCAGCTGCAGGTGGACCAAGTGGACCTGCCCACATATAAAATAAAAAGAGCCCTGGGAAGGTGGTAGTCCGCATGCTTTGATAGGTACTAGGTAAGGGCCCCATGCGCCCCTCATATATTTATGTCCCCGGGACCTGGCCCACCCGGGGGTTATTTAAAAGCAAATGTGTGAGCCCACGCTTGCTCTCGTTAAAAAAAAATGGTGGCAATTGTTTTTTTTTAGGAAAATGCTTTTATGCCATGGCAGGGTCACAGGGGGACCTCAAGACCATGGCTTGAGAGTCAATGTATTTCTATCCTGCCCCCTTTACTTTATTTTTACTTTTTTGGGGGGTCTATGAAGCCAAGTCCCAAGATGACTGCCAACACATCCTGGTTGAAGGCCCATCAGCTTTTCATGATTCATGAGGTCAAAAGGCCTCAATACATCAATTAAGACCAGACAGACTGATTCATTGTTTGACTTTGTTTATTTTCCCAAGATTAAATAGAGGTTTAGGCATTGGTCAATTGACCCTAGACCAGGCTAAAATTCAAATTGGGTGTCAGCTTATACGTTATTTGTAGAGGCCCATTCTTCTAAACGGGACAGTAAAACTTGGCCTAGGATTTTTACACTAGAATTGATGAGAGAGTTTGGACAATAGCATGACCCTTTTTTAAATATTGGGAGCAATAGAGAAGTCTTCAACGATTGGAACTCTGGATTACTAATCTAAAAACCTGTGTTACTAGATAGACCCATATAAATATTCACTGAATAAAACAAAGGTTAAAGTAATATTATAGTTATGCGAATTTGTCAATGACAACATTAACATTTTGCACAAAAAAAATACAGGTATTCCCCAGTTATAGTTAGCAGCATAAACTATACCTTGCGCCCCCACCATGCACTGCTTATGACCTCATATATGACATAATTCCTGATGAAATCCTTTATAACATCAGTGATGAAATCTCAAATAACATAATTGAGGGCCTGACCCCGAGGACCTCATAGCCCAGGACCATTCTTTTTTTAATTAAATAGGACGAGGGCCATGCATTCCACTCCTCAAGCCTTCTTTGGCCCCTGGGGACCCTCTAAGCTATGTCCATTTCTAAAAATAAAGTCCCCCTCCCCAAGCCTCTTTAAGCCATGGCGACACCATCTACCAGGGCTATAGATTTGTTTAAGGGGAAGGGGCCTCAAGGCCACTCTCCCGAGCCATTGTTGGCCCCGAGGACCCCACCCCCAGTGCTACTCATTTGAATAAAGGGAAAGGGGTGCATGTAACTCCCCGTCCGGGCTGATTTCAGCACCAAGGACCCCATGCCCCAGGGCACATAGCCCCCCTCCCTGGGCCAATTTTGATACCAAGGACCCCATTCACCGGGGCCCAGCAACATGGCCAGGGTAAAGGGACACACAGCCCCCTCTCCAGGCTGATTTCAACCCCGGGACCCCATTCTCCAGGGTCCGGCAACATTTTTAGGGGAAGGGTGCACTCTGTTACCTATAACTACCTACTGAATTTCTGTGTTTTTTTTTAGTTCTAAACATGTTGTCACGGAGAAAGCCACCTAACTAAAGCTTTACTTTATCCTTTGTTTTTTTCAGTGAATTTCAAAGGGTTTTTCAAAACAAAAACACATCGTTCTATTACATCTAACTATAAGGTTACTTTAACCTTTGGCTTTTTCAGTAAATTTCAAGGGTTTTTTAAGTAATATTTAATTTCCAAACATCAATGAATCACACCACACACACGGCCTTTGGCCGTGCACAGCTGGTGGGTTGCTGCAGGGCCTGGCCACTGGCGAGGCCCTTCAGGCAACTCCCTACATACTGACACCTCTCTCTAGGATGACAGGAGTAGATAGTAGGGTGTGGGCAGGGACAGGCCACTCCGCTAAAAGACCTGTCCCTGCATGACAGAAGTGCATAGTACGCTGTGGGGAATGAATGACCTCTCTGCTTAGATCTTTCTTTTGGATGACGGGTCTGCATAGTACCATGTGTACATGGACTGTCCTCTCCTTTGAATCCTCTCTCTCAAATGACAAGTGCTCACAGTAGAGTGTGGGGAGGGACTGGCCTCTACTTTCAGACTTCTTTCTCAGATTACAGATGTGCATAGTATGGAGTGGGCAGGCACTCGCCTATGCTTTCAGACCCCTCTCTCAGATGGTGGGTGTCCATAGTGGGTGTGGGCTGAGAATCGGATCTCCTTTCAGACCCTTCTCCCAGATGATAGGTGTGCATAGTAGTGTGTGGGAGATGTCTATTTTGGATGGGTGATGTATGTAGTAGGTTGCGGAGAAGTTCTGGCCTCTCCTTTCCAACTCCTCACTCAGATGACGGGCATGCATGGCAGTGTGTGGGGAGGGACTAACCTCTCTGCTGAGATCTCTCTTTTGGATGACAGGTGTGCATAATAAGGTATGTGGAGGGACTGGCCTCTACATTGAGACCCCCTCTTGGATAATGGGTGTGTATAGTAGGGTGTGGAAAGAGCCTTAACTCTACTCACAAGTCTCCCAAGCTAATGTGTATAAATGGTAGACTCTGATAAACACCATCTCTACTAAGACTCATTGATGCAGTAATAAGTGTGCATACCAGAGTAAATTCATATAAAACCTACCTCTTCCTATTTTTCACAATCTCACGAGAGTCTTGTGAGATCGTAACATTTAAAAAAAAGAATTAACTTTCTACTCATCACAATACTCATGTCTTACACACCTCTTCCTCAATAAAAAGGGCCACAATATGTATTTCTACTAGTAGAATGTATTAAGAATGCTCCTAATCTTGTGAGAGTCCCACACGGTCATAAATATTTAAAAAATATTATACATTCATTTTCATCAGAGCAGGTATGCCTTTGATCCCCCTTTCCAAGGGGACAGGAAGTCTTTCTGCAGCCTCCTTATACAACATTTTTACTTTAATTCCACAATACCTGCAATTTTTCAGAGTAAAAGGTAATGCCGGCCATTTCATCTCTAAAACTGACAAGCAGCCAATCAGAGTACTCCTAAGACTCGTGGGAGTCTTCAAGCTCCCCTGAGAGATTCATGGGAATAATGGGCCTCTCGCCAAAACACAGGGCTTTTTAATTTGTGCTCTTGTGGGATGCACGTGAGACTCTTGCGAGCTCAACTATCCAAATTGCTATATTGTTTTGACCCTTAATACCTCAAAAACTACTGAACGGATTTCCAACAGATGTAACCTAGTTTTTAGCAGAATTTGGTGTAATTCTGTACAGCAGTTTTTGCTGTAGCCCATGTTGACCGTTGTTTGACACCATTTTACAAATCTTCACACATTTTTAAAACTAGTTTGTCACTCACTCCAGCTGCTGTCTGTAAAGTGTCAGGGTGATTAGTCAAGCAAGGGCAAGAAAAAAGAGGGGTACCCATGCAACTTTCCATAGGAAATTTAGACATGACTACAACCTGAACCGCAGGGATTACAACATATTTGGCAGAAAGCTAGATATTGGTCCAAAAAGATCTCTTTTTTCATGTGATATAAATCTGTTCAGTTGTTTTGAAGCTATTAAAGGAGAACGATTCATGTATATCTAGAGTCGCTAGTCTCGGTGGACCAGTGAATCCATGCACCACCACCAATGCCATGACTGGATGCAATCTGAAGAACAATGTGCCTGGCATTTTGGAATTGGGACACAGTTTCGGGGGGGAGTAAAGTAGAAATAAGAAATAAAGGGTAAGGACAGAGGTTACCTGACCCTGTGGGAACAATGGAGGGGTTTGTGCACGAAAATCCACTGATCTACCACAGCACTCAATGTGGCCCCCTTTGTGAACCCATGACAGATCTGCATATCCAGACCACAATAAAAAAATACACTCACTGACCCACAAAGGAACTTACACACCTACTCAGAGACTCACACACCGACATACCCACTCACAGACTCACATAGCTGCTTATGCAACCACTCACACACTCACCACACACTCAAACACACACTTACACACTCACACAACCACTAACACACCAATACAGCCAGTCACACACCCATTCAGAGACCCAGAAAACCATTTGCACATCCATTTACAAGCCTATACAGCCACTTACACATCCACTTACAGACCCAGAGAACCAGTCACACATCCACACACAGATGCAGACAAGTACTCACACACCCACATATACAGTTATACAGTCACATTTACACTTACATGCTCACAGACCTAATCACACATTTATACAGCCAGTCACACATCCACAGGCACAGACAAGTAATCACACACCCACATATTCAGTTATACAGTTGGACACATACGTACTCACAGATCCACACAGCCACTTAAACACCCACTCACATATTTTCCACCCACTCACATAGACCCAATCACACACCCACTCTCACACATATACATCCAGTCACACACCCATTCAGAGACCTGACAAACCTGTTGTGTACCCATTCACACACCAATGCATCCACTCATATACCAACTCACATACCCAGAAAACTACTCACACACTCATGCAGACACTCATACACCCAGTCACACATCCATATAGCCACTCATACCCCTTCACACACCCATACATTCACTGATGCATCTATTCAAAGACTCAGAGAACCACTCACATATCCATACAAGCACCCATACACCCACTCAGAGACCCAGGAAACCATTTACACACCCAATTACTCATGCATAAAGCCACTCACACACCCAGACACATGTCCATACAGCCACTCTTACATCCACTCACACACCCATACAGTCACCAATACATCCACTCAGAGACCAAGAGAACCACTCAGATACCCAATCACAGACCCACACAGGTACTCACTCACCCACTCAAATATCTACTTACATACCCACAGAACCAATCACACACCCACTCACACACCCATACAGCAACTCACACACCTACTCAGAGACCCAGAAAACTACTCACACACCCACGCAGATACCCCCAGAGCTCATCCCATACCCAGTCAGAGACCCAGACACCACTCATATACCCCTTTACACACTCATACAGCATCTCACACCCCCACTTATGGACATAGAGTGCCACTCATACATCTAGTCACAGACCTGCACAGACCTACACAGGCACTCACACACCCACTCAGAGACACACACACTCATACAGCTAGTGACACACCTATGCAAAGACCCACACAGCCACAAACATACCCACTGGCACACCCTTCACATACTTATACACACACCCACTGACACATCCATATAGACTGCCACACACCTTTTCAGAGACCTAGAAAACCACTCTCATAACCATTCCCACACCCATACAGTCACTCGCATACACACTTATACAGCCTGTCACATACCTACTCACAGACCCACTCAGCCACTTATACACCCTCTCACATACCCATCACACACATGCTTGCACACTCTCACACACACGCACCCATTCACATGCCAATACAGCCACTCTCGCACCAACCTATAGACTAAGAGAACCCCTCACACATACACATTCACAGGCCCACATAAGCAATAACACACCCACTCACACCTCCACCACATACTCACACACCCAGTTATACATCCAGACAACCATTTAGACACCCACTCATGCAAACAAAGATTTACTTACACTGCTACTCACATGCCCACAGACAGGCAGTGATACAGTTATATTAATCATAATAGGATACATTTGTATTAAATGTGTTGCTGTTTTATTGAATGTGTGCTTTTGGTTGGTAACTGATCTGCTGTAAATCCACCTGCAGAATAGCCAGTAGACCCATTATTTGTTCGATAGTCCATTGTAGAACCAAGGATTCAAGTGAGAAATTAGAAAAAAGTATTTGAAAACAAAAAGAACCAGTGTTTGGAAAAAGGGCTGGCTCTGAAAAGAACCTTTGTGTTTATGGTGTGTAAATGATACCTACATAAGGAACAGGATGCAGTCTTTTAAGTTGTTGCGGAACTCCTTGTTGTCTGTGTATGTCAATTAAAGTCATCTTTTAAATATATTCCATCCACGTCAAAACGTAAGTTGTTATGGTATATAGAGCCCATGTTGAGGTGACACTATTTCACCAAATGTATCCTTCATTCGGATTTTCAATCCTACTCCAATAATTGTGCCTAGGTCATTTACCACCACAGGGCACCATCATGAGGTCTGGATGTTGGCAATCTGCAATGATTTCAACCAAAGGCGGCAAGTGATGCCATTTTAACGCTCTCTCGCCAACCCAAGTCATGTCTGCATTAGTCAAACCTATGTCCCTTGCAGTGCCACTCTTTCTAGCACTCTCTCTGGCCCAAAACACAAAACTATAACCCATAATACAGACTGTGACCATTTTGGAGGCAAGCAGGAGTAGTAGGCAGGGAAAGGCTGCAGCAAAATGAGGCAGTTTTGAAGTTGAAAAGGCAGTTACAATGGAGGACAAGAAGTAAAACATAACATAACATATTTGATGAGATGTTGGAGATGTGCAGGACACTAAAATTAGGTAGGGACTTTAAGAAACAAGCATTTGCAATGCAATAGGTCTCACATTTACCGAGTTTAAGCTATTGGCATTGTAAATGACAAAGCCTTTTATTTATTTATTTTAAGAGCAAAACATGAATACAAGGCATTTTCATTTTCAATGCCAATAGCTCAAACTCGGGTACATGCAAGCAAACCTTACACATCCTGACAGTGGTAGAAAGCATCAAGAAAGTCCTAAAGTCACCGTGCAGGCTTTATTGTCATACTAACAACAAAAAGAAGTTCAGAGGTGTAAATATTCCAAAATGCACACTGAGCATATTGTTGCAGCTTCGAAATGAGCACTGCAGGTCAAGAAAGGAACAACAGACCGCATGCTTCCACCAAGCCTTCGTGACCTAAATGACATGTACGAGACCAAGTAAATACTTGTAGATGCGTACCATCTTGATATGGCCTGTCCACTGCGTTTCTATGTATCACTCGCATCAATATCCTGGCACTCGGAAGTGGCACGCTTTTCCAAAGACATAATGAGTAGATTAAAAAAGAAACAAAAGAGCCCCTTGTTTAGTTTACAGCCATCACTGGAGGTGGGTGGCACTGTGCATCTTCCGTGCAGCGGTAACCATTGGTGGCGGTGAGTCCGTCCGGAGTCTGACCCAGACAGGGGGCCGGTTCCTCATGATACACACATTTCCACACAACCGGGTTCAGCTACCACCCTGAGGAGAAATCTCCAGTGTTAAACAAAGAAAAGCATCTGACAGCAGCTGAGAATACTGCCCCTCTCCACACCCCTGTTCCCTCATGACCCTCGAGAAGTACTGTAACACCATCAGACAGTAGGCAATACTGCGTATGAAGGTGTGAGGTTTGACCACATGCCTCTCCACAATAACTCTCACCAATAATGACTCCCACTCACAATGACCTCTCAAAACCACTGCTACCTCCTTATCTCCCACCTTGCCTCCAAATTGTGAGTTTTATTAGCCCTGCTTTCATTCACATGCTTTGCTGTCATATTGTGAAATACAAGTTAAGTGAAAGATAAAAACATCAAAGTAAGTAAAGTAAAAGTAAAGCTATTCCACCGTAAAGCAGTGAAAACAAAATGAAGAAAAAATAAGTGCAATTCGCCACCAGAACACAAAACTAACTTCACTACAACACTCGCGCCTCTCAGCAGTACTGTGCTTTGTGGCACCCTATACTGCCCTCACACACATTCTGCCTGGGTGGCCGTCACGGACCAACAGCAGGTCTGTAGCACAGCAAGCCCTGATCCAGACAGCCTGGGACTGTCTCACACAGCACAACTCGAGTTTAGCCTTCCAACGACTTCTTGGCTTTAACACACACTCCCTCACTCCACTCTCCAATGCACCTCACATGCACGTTACCACGCAAAACATGAACCGCTGAAGTTATCAACAGTGCTCCCACCACCCCTGTCAAAACTGACAAGCACGGAAGGAGGGAGCTGGGCTCAATATTTCCTTGTCTGCTTTCCACGCAGGCCAGAAAGTTTCCCCTGTACAGCCTCCACCACTCCCATCTTCCACTTGAACACTAGTCATTGCATTCTATCAACTTTTGATTCTTGCTAAGCGGATTTAGACAAACTGTACAGGGACAAAAAGGGAGGGGGTGTACAGTGGCGCTTTAAAAAGTTCTGTTGTTGCTCTTACCTTTCAGTGATCTTGGTTTAGCTTGCTTGTGATGAGACATCCTGAAGTTGTTGGAAATTTCTGAAGCCCATGTGAAAAAAAACAAGCATTTGCACTGCAATAGGACTTGCATTTATGCGAGAACTATTGCATTGGAAACAGGAGTGCAGGAGTGCGGGAAGGCATGAATGAGAGTGCGGTGGGGGAGCGAGTAGTCATGGACTGTGGGAGGGTGGCCACGAGAAGAAAATAGTGTTTGAAGTAAAGGGTCTAGTAACCATGGAAGGATACTGATGGAAACATGGCCGTCATGATGAGGGACTAACATGCCTAAAACGAATCAGGAGGCAGCATTTAGGACCTAAACCAATTAAAAAGAGGGGCGGAGACTGAGCGGAGCTTCCACAAAGCTTCCACCCTATACTGAATACTGCATGCCTCGCAAAGCAAGCAGCACATGCGCTGCAACGTTAGGCTCGGCCTAAAAAGTAGCTAACTTTGTGATTGGCATTGGAAAATAAAAAAAGTTATGTTGTTTGGGATATGCTTGGAATTGCAAACAGTCAACCACACCTGCTACAGTTAATGTGAAGCTACTATGTTGTTGAGAGAAATTCTTGTGAGCTTTTATCCTACTGGCAGGCAGAGACTATTAAAACATGGCTCCTATGGAAACGGAGATAAAACAGTGTGATGGAAGAAACAAAAGAGAATGTAGTGTGAAATTGAAAAGTAGCCTGGTGTACATACATTGCTTAGTGGAGAGTGTCTTGTAATTGACATTATTTTTCAAAATAAATATTAATGAAAGTCAGTAACAGCAGATTTGTTGAATACTTTCCAGGGCTTTCGTGTAGATCTTTTAAAATCCCTTGGAATCATATGAGGACCACACTGAGTCTTGCTGTGCTTACTTACAGGAAACATGGAAAGGGTTACAGAACAGTGACCATTTAAGAGTGTTATAACACAAATTAAAGATTAAAGGAACTCAGTGATTTGCTAAGCTTGGGAGTATGAGTGAGAGCACAGTGTGAAGGGTAGCCATTATTGGTATTTTTGTGTTGACAGCAGAAGAGAATTGAGAGATTTCTGATTTGAGATTGACAATGGAAAACTAGATAATAAAATAAAAGTTGGACAACAGAGTAAACACAGATTCAAGTTGTGTCACAGAATACAAATGATTAAGTCTGTATGCTCCTCATTTAGGACAGTACAGGGTTTATGAGAAATGTTCCATCTGTCCAAAGTGGAAAATCTCAAAGCGGTATAGTGATGCTGCTTCAAGGAAAGAAATGAAAGAGAAAAAGGAAGTTGTTAAGAAATAAAACAGTGAAAATGAAGGATATATTGTTGATAACCAATTATCAAACCTCTCTGATGTGATCTGCTATGCTCATGTTGTGGTAAACATCTTATTTACATTACCTTGTGCTGTAGATGCTATTTATGAGACAGTGGTGACTGACCTACAACACATTGTGCATCAGGGATTCAACACATTGTAAATATATGTAGCAGATCTGTACAGTTTACTCAAAATACTCAAGAGGATGCAACTTAAGAGACAGTAATGACGGATCACTGACATAATATCGAGTACACTAATATAGAATTACATAAATATAGAGGTTAAAATATCGAATACAAAAATATCGAATTCCTATCTACAAACAGGTAAGTACAAAAATATCAAATCAAAAATATCGTTTAAAAAATATAGTTAGTCAAAATATCGATTTTTTTTAATATCTTAAAAATAATGTAAAATTAATTAAATATTAAAAATAATTAACTAAAATATACTTAAAAATACTTACATAACCTTAAAATTATTAAATAATCATTTAAGTTATGCGAAAACCATACAATTTAATTTTTTTAAACATATATTTATATTAACATAATATTAATAAAAAATATGCAATATTTTTACTGTAGGATAGCAGGGGGGTAAAATGTACTATTACCACTCCAGTAAGTGAAACAGTAGGGAAAGCGATGGATAGCGTAGGGGTAAAAATTACTATTCCCACTCCAGTGATTGCAACTGTAGGGAAAGCGTTGGATAGCGTAGGGGTAAAAATTATTATTCCCACTCCAGTGAGGGTAAAAGTAGGGAAAGTGTTGGATAGCGTAGGGGTAAAAATTACTATTCCTACTCCACAGAGTGCAACAGTAGGGAAAGTGTTGGATAGCGTAGGGGTAAAAATTACTATTCCCACTCTAGAGAGTGCAACAGTAGGGAAAGCGTTGGATAGCTTAGAGGTAAAAATTACTATTCCCACTCCAGAGAGTGCAACAGTAGGGAAAGCGTTGGATAGCAAAAGGCAAAAATTACTATTCCCACTCCAGCGGGAGGGTAAAATTTACTATTCCCACTCCAGTGAGTGCAACAGTAGGTAAAGGGTTGAATAGCGTAGGAGTAAAAATTACTATTCCCACTCCACTGAGTGCAACAGTAGGGAAAGCGTTGGATAGCGTAGGGGTAAAAATTCCTATTCCCACTCCAGAGAGTGCAACAGTAGGGAACGCGTTGGATAGCGCAGGGGTAAAACGTCTTCAAACAAGCCCTTGAAGACCTAGACGCCCACTACCGCCCAGCGGTATGTGTCTCCATTGATCGGTTCAACTTTCTACAGAGGAAACAAGGGGAAGGAGAATCGGTAGACGACTGCATGGCAGCCCTGAGGAGACTAGCGGTCACATGCAAGTACGGGGGACTGGAAGAAGAGTTTATCAAAGACCAGATTGTAATGCACACCACCAACAAGAATGTACAAGATAAGCTATGGGCACACGGCGAAGCAACACTAAAAGAAGTAATTGCAATGGTGAAGAAGGCCGAACTTTCTAAGCGATGTGCTGAAGCCGCGGAAAAGGAGTGTGCGCAAAGACTCATGGTCAACAAAATAGATGACGCAGAATCTTCGGGGAGACACAAAATGACGCCAGGAGACAGCAGAGGAGCCAGCAAAGGGGCGGGGAGACCCGGGCAAGCAGGGAAACAACCCTAACACACCAAGTCCACGTGCTACAGGTGTGGGTGCACGTTCTGCGGCCTGGTAGGCCACTATGAGAAAGTGTGTCGGAGGAAAGAGAAGAGATCAGTAGTAAAGTACATAGCGGGTCCACAATCCGAAGAAGGAGCGGATGAAGAATCAGATGAAGACGACAGAGTGCTGTGTGTTGAGGAGCAAGTGCTTGGCATTGACACCAAACGCTCTGACAAACCGCGAGCGGACATGCCAATTGGAGGAGTTAAGATCAAAGTCGCAATTGACTCAGGGTCCCCGTACACCATACTGCAGAGATCGGTATGGGAAGAGGAGTTCAAACCCAGCCTGGGTCCTGAACTGGAACCACCTGACATATGACCAGTGTCATACACAAACAATCTGATCCCCATGGTGGGGTACCGCACCCTTAAGTTTGAATTCAGGGGGGGGATCGCGACATGAAAGTTGTACGTGGCTGAGAAAGGCCCCTCGGTGCTAGGGTGGAGGGACTAAGGAGACCTCGGAATCAAACTGGACCCAGGGGGAAAGGAACAAATACTGCTAACGGACGCAGACAGCTGGCCAGATCTGGAGAGGGTGAGAAGTGAATTTCCCAAAGTCTTCGGAGGCAAAGTGGGGAAACTGGAGAACTTCATGCACAAGATCATTCTCAAAGTAAACTCCCAGCCAGTACCCCATAAAGTCCGAAATGTACCCATAGCAGTGAGGGAAGCAGTACAACAAGAACTGCACCGGTTAGAAGAACAAGGGATCATTGAGCCCATAGACAGCTCGGAGTAGTTGGCCCCCTTGGTGGTCGCCTGGAAGCCCAACGGCAAGGTGCGCCTATGTGTGGACCTACGCGAGTTGAACAAATGCTTGGTGGTAGAGAAATTTCCGCTCCCCAGGATCGAAGAGATGTTGGCTAAAACAAGAGGTGTGAAGTGGTTCTCCACAGTGGACCTTACGTCTGCCTACCATCAAATCGACCTACACCCGTCAAGCAGGAAATTGACGTCCTTCATCACACCTTATGGATATTACCAGTTCCGCAGGATGCCATTTGGGCTAGCGTCCGCCGCAGCAGTGTTCCAAAAGCTTATGCATCGCCTGTTCAAGGACGTCGATGGCATCAAGTACTTTCAAGATGACATCCTTAACATGGGCAAGGACCGTAATGACCACGACAACAAATTTAACAAAGTGCTAGGCGTATTGCAGGAGAAAGGACTGATGGCTGAATGGGAGAAGTGCAGATTTGGGATGACTTCCGTCACCTATCTAGGACACGAGATTAGCGTACAAGGGATCACTCCTAAAAGAGAGAACGTGAAAGCAATCTGCAATGCCAAAGCCCCATCCAGCAAGGATGAGATGCGGTCATTCCTTGGAATGGCCGAGTACTATAGCAAATTCGTCAAGCACTTTGCCACAAAAACGCACGAGTTGAAGCAACTCATAAAAGATAAAACATCGTTCCAGTGGAACGAAGAGGCTCAGAGAGAGTTTGAGGAACTGAAAGGGAATATCAGCCAAGCTGTGCCCCTACACGCACATGACCCCGCAGGACGTACTCTTCTCACCACTGATGCCAGCAAAAAAGGCTTGGGTGCGGTCCTTGCACAAGAGAGAGATGATAACACCGTGGAAACACTCAGTTTTGCATCCAGAGCGTTGTCACCCACAGAACAGAAGTTCAGTGTGATAGAAAAATAAATGCTGGCTGTCACATGGGCCATGGGGAAGTTCCGGCAGTTCCTGTGGGGAACGAGGTTTCGCTTACAGACAGACCACAAGCCCCTAGTCAAAGTGCTTACCTCAAGTGGATATGCCACAGCCACCCCGCGGATAGCAAAAATGACACTTAAACTCCTAGAATACACGTACGATGTGGAGTACATCCCGGGGACGCGCAACAAAGTGGCCGACTATCTGAGCAGGGCCTCTGCCATGGAGGAAGCGCCCACTGTAGTAACGGAGAACGAGGAAATGGTAGCGGTGTTAGAGGACATGGAAAGAGCCATCAGCCTTCAAGAATGGGAGCGAGCATACAAGGAAGATGTAAATATGGAAGAGGTTAAGAAGAACCTGGTAAAAGGATGGCCAGACAAGAAAAGATTACCGGAAGTGCTGAGGAAACTGTATGAGATGCGGGAGGAATTATCTCTGAGTGATTCGGGGATCTTCCTGTATCGTGGAGACAAGGTGGTGCCGCCCGAAAAGTTGATTCCCAACCTGTTGAATCTACTACATGAAGGTCACCTGGGCATTGTGAAGACCAAGTCATGGGTGAAACAGATGTACTGGTGGCCAGGAATGGATATCCAGATTGAGAGACATGTTAGGGACTGCGACCAATGCCAGGGGTCAGACAAAATACTCAAACCATTGCGACCTGCATTAGGGAGTTTTGAACAACCTCGCAATCCCTGGGAGGACCTTGCGGTTGACATTCTGGGACCGATATTGGACGACCAAGGGACAGCAAAATACTTATGTGCTGTTGTTGACAAGTACTCCAAATGTCCTGCAGCGCATGTGCAGGAGGAGATGGACTCGGAAGCGGTAATCAAATTTCTCACATCAGTGTTCCTAAGGGAAGCATCCCGAGGACAATATTGAAAGACAATGGCCCGCAATTTACATCAGAGAAATGGCACCGATATACTGAGAGAAACGGGATCAAATACAAACACACCTCTGTGTATCATCCGGCAAGCAATGGACAGGAGGAGAGATTTAATAGAGTTCTCATGGGGTCCATTCAAGCGGCCATCATGCAAGGCAAGGACTGGGAAACAGAAATTCAAAAGATGGTGTGGGCGTACAGGATCACAGCCACCTCAACAGGGTATAGTCCCTTCCAGATCCTAAGGGGTAGACATCCGTTCACAAAAGACAATGTGGTATGGAGAGAAAAGACCATCACCAGCAAATGGTCACCTGCTGTGGTCCAACACAACTTCGCGAAAGCCCAGAAAGTGTACACGGAACATTACAATAAGAGGAGAAAGGTAAAAGACTCAGTTCTGGAAAAAGGAGAGTGTGTGAGAGTCAAGCAAGCCGTACTGAAGAAAAAAGGAGAAAGCAAATACAGCCCACCCCTACAAGTGTAAGAAGTGTACAGCAGAGCAGCACTCCTGAGCGACGGAAAAGTGTGGTCCCAAGATCGCATGGCGAAGATAAACAAAATCGTGCGGTGGCCGGAGGAGAAAGAAGATGTCACCCCGGATCAGAGAAAAGAAAGAGAAGGAGAAGAAAGAACATCAGACGGTGAAGACCGTGGGGAGGAAGAAGCGTGCAAGGAGGGTGAAGAGTTGGTTAGGCCGAGAGAAAGAGAAACATCAACGAACGAAGAAGCGACGCCCAGGAGAAATGCACTTGGTACGGAGAGAGTAAAGGTGGGAAGTCCAATGACTGAAGGTGTCCACGAAGCCTCCACTCCGGTAAGGCGCACTCGTGCTGGGAGAATGATAGTCAGACCTGCACACCTCAGAGACTTTGAGATGTAGGACATTGGACATTAAACTTTAACATTCCTTTGTGTAAAAAGAGGAGATATGTGGTGTTAGCGCTCTAGCCGCGCCGCATGCGTGTGACGCAACACACACTGGGCGAAGAGCGCGGGGCAGTGCGCATGCGCGAATGGCTGTTCGCGCTTCTGTGAGCGAGTCGGAGCGCGACCCCAGTAAGCCGCCCGGCGCTCTTCCGATAGCGTTACTTGTAAAATAAACACATTCCTGTCTCCCTACTCTGGCGTGCTGAGTGATTCTTGGGGGGAAAGCTGGGGACTCCAAAACTCCCTGTATTTTACTGTTGCATGGATGCTGCTCGCCCTCTGAGCGCCCACCTGTGCTGCTAACTTTGGGCTGCCCTAAACGGGCTGGTCTCCTTTGAGGAATGCGAGCCTCCAGTGGGGCTGGAGAGGGATGGATTTTCAGCACAGTGGTGGGAGGTGGGGGGACTTTTGAACTCGGGGGAGATCTAAGCACAAGCATTAGCAAAGACACCAGGCCTCGCCTTATTGACCGGCTTTCTTTGTCAGTGTTTTTTACCAATGAGATGCAGCATCAGCAAAAAAACAAAAAAAGCAAAATGATAATGAATGGATCGAGGAAGAGGAGGATGTAATTTCAGGTTTTATTGAATTCCTGGAGGGGAATTGGTTCTGGAGGATGTTTTGAGCCTCGAAATTATTTTTTAATGGGGTAAGGTGCTGGCTTCAAAGCTGCCATACCTCAGAATTCAGGGCGAAGAGATCCAGCACAAGCAAGCGCCTCACTCGGCAGCAGGGATAGGGGACCTGCATGATTTCCTTGCGAGACCTTGCAGAAAGGCACGAATATTGCGACCATATGGCGCCAACATATGGCGCCGCGCTCCAGCAAGGGAATCGCCAGACGTGCACGCGTTGCCATTGCAAGCAATGCGTGCACGTTTTTGCCACGTGGCGTGGTGGTCCCCGGGACAGGGGGTCTGCAAGACCTCCCATATGATTGTAATTAGCCCCGAGAAGGGTTCAGTCCCCGCGGAAGGGTGTCCAAGAGACCCCCTATATCATCATAATTAGTCCCAGGGAGGTGGCAGTCCCCCGCAGCTGCAGGTGGACCAAGTGGACCTGCCCACATATAAAATAAAAAGAGCCCTGGGAAGGTGGTAGTCCGCATGCTTTGATAGGTACTAGGTAAGGGCCCCATGCGCCCCTCATATATTTACAATATGTCCCCGGGACCTGGCCCACCCGGGGGTTATTTAAAAGCAAATGCGTGAGCCCACGCTTGCTCTCGTTAAAAAAAAATGGTGGCAATTGTTTTTTTTAGGAAAATGCTTTTATGCCATGGCAGGGTCACAGGGGGACCTCAAGACCATGGCTTGAGAGTCAATGTATTTCTATCCTGCCCCCTTTACTTTATTTTTACTTTTTTGGGGGGTCTATGAAGCCAAGTCCCAAGATGACTGCCAACACATCCTGGTTGAAGGCCCATCAGCTTTTCATGATTCATGAGGTCAAAAGGCCTCAATACATCAATTAAGACCAGACGTGCTGATTCATTGTTTGACTTTGTTTATTTTCCCAAGATTAAATAGAGGTTTAGGCATTGGTCAATTGACCCTAGACCAGGCTAAAATTCAAATTGGGTGTCAGCTTATACGTTATTTGTAGAGGCCCATTCTTCTAAACGGGACAGTAAAACTTGGCCTAGGATTTTTACACTAGAATTGATGAGAGAGTTTGGACAATAGCATGACCCTTTTTTAAATATTGGGAGCAATAGAGAAGTCTTCAACGATTGGAACTCTGGATTACTAATCTAAAAACCTGTGTTACTAGATAGACCCATATAAATATTCACTGAATAAAACAAAGGTTAAAGTAATATTATAGTTATGCGAATTTGTCAATGACAACATTAACATTTTGCACAAAAAAAATACAGGTATTCCCCAGTTATAGTTAGCAGCATAAACTATACCTTGCGCCCCCACCATGCACTGCTTATGACCTCATATATGACATAATTCCTGATGAAATCCTTTATAACATCAGTGATGAAATCTCAAATAACATAATTGAGGGCCTGACCCCGAGGACCTCATAGCCCAGGACCATTCTTTTTTTAATTAAATAGGACGAGGGCCATGCATTCCACTCCTCAAGCCTTCTTTGGCCCCTGGGGACCCTCTAAGCTATGTCCATTTCTAAAAATAAAGTCCCCCTCCCCAAGCCTCTTTAAGCCATGGCGACACCATCTACCAGGGCTATAGATTTGTTTAAGGGGAAGGGGCCTCAAGGCCACTCTCCCGAGCCATTGTTGGCCCCGAGGACCCCACCCCCAGTGCTACTCATTTGAATAAAGGGAAAGGGGTGCATGTAACTCCCCGTCCGGGCTGATTTCAGCACCAAGGACCCCATGCCCCAGGGCACATAGCCCCCCTCCCTGGGCCAATTTTGATACCAAGGACCCCATTCACCGGGGCCCAGCAACATGGCCAGGGTAAAGGGACACACAGCCCCCTCTCCAGGCTGATTTCAACCCCGGGACCCCATTCTCCAGGGTCCGGCAACATTTTTAGGGGAAGGGTGCACTCTGTTACCTATAACTACCTACTGAATTTCTGTGTTTTTTTTTAGTTCTAAACATGTTGTCACGGAGAAAGCCACCTAACTAAAGCTTTACTTTATCCTTTGTTTTTTTCAGTGAATTTCAAAGGGTTTTTCAAAACAAAAACACATCGTTCTATTACATCTAACTATAAGGTTACTTTAACCTTTGGCTTTTTCAGTAAATTTCAAGGGTTTTTTAAGTAATATTTAATTTCCAAACATCAATGAATCACGCCACACACACGGCCTTTGGCCGTGCACAGCTGGTGGGTTGCTGCAGGGCCTGGCCACTGGCGAGGCCCTTCAGGCAACTCCCTACATACTGACACCTCTCTCTAGGATGACAGGAGTAGATAGTAGGGTGTGGGCAGGGACAGGCCACTCCGCTAAAAGACCTGTCCCTGCATGACAGAAGTGCATAGTACGCTGTGGGGAATGAATGACCTCTCTGCTTAGATCTTTCTTTTGGATGACGGGTCTGCATAGTACCATGTGTACATGGACTGTCCTCTCCTTTGAATCCTCTCTCTCAAATGACAAGTGCTCACAGTAGAGTGTGGGGAGGGACTGGCCTCTACTTTCAGACTTCTTTCTCAGATTACAGATGTGCATAGTATGGAGTGGGCAGGCACTCGCCTATGCTTTCAGACCCCTCTCTCAGATGGTGGGTGTCCATAGTGGGTGTGGGCTGAGAATCGGATCTCCTTTCAGACCCTTCTCCCAGATGATAGGTGTGCATAGTAGTGTGTGGGAGATGTCTATTTTGGATGGGTGATGTATGTAGTAGGTTGCGGAGAAGTTCTGGCCTCTCCTTTCCAACTCCTCACTCAGATGACGGGCATGCATGGCAGTGTGTGGGGAGGGACTAACCTCTCTGCTGAGATCTCTCTTTTGGATGACAGGTGTGCATAATAAGGTATGTGGAGGGACTGGCCTCTACATTGAGACCCCCTCTTGGATAATGGGTGTGTATAGTAGGGTGTGGAAAGAGCCTTAACTCTACTCACAAGTCTCCCAAGCTAATGTGTATAAATGGTAGACTCTGATAAACACCATCTCTACTAAGACTCATTGATGCAGTAATAAGTGTGCATACCAGAGTAAATTCATATAAAACCTACCTCTTCCTATTTTTCACAATCTCACGAGAGTCTTGTGAGATCGTAACATTTAAAAAAAAGAATTAACTTTCTACTCATCACAATACTCATGTCTTACACACCTCTTCCTCAATAAAAAGGGCCACAATATGTATTTCTACTAGTAGAATGTATTAAGAATGCTCCTAATCTTGTGAGAGTCCCACACGGTCATAAATATTTAAAAAATATTATACATTCATTTTCATCAGAGCAGGTATGCCTTTGATCCCCCTTTCCAAGGGGACAGGAAGTCTTTCTGCAGCCTCCTTATACAACATTTTTACTTTAATTCCACAATACCTGCAATTTTTCAGAGTAAAAGGTAATGCCGGCCATTTCATCTCTAAAACTGACAAGCAGCCAATCAGAGTACTCCTAAGACTCGTGGGAGTCTTCAAGCTCCCCTGAGAGATTCATGGGAATAATGGGCCTCTCGCCAAAACACAGGGCTTTTTAATTTGTGCTCTTGTGGGATGCACGTGAGACTCTTGCGAGCTCAACTATCCAAATTGCTATATTGTTTTGACCCTTAATACCTCAAAAACTACTGAACGGATTTCCAACAGATGTAACCTAGTTTTTAGCAGAATTTGGTGTAATTCTGTACAGCAGTTTTTGCTGTAGCCCATGTTGACCGTTGTTTGACACCATTTTACAAATCTTCACACATTTTTAAAACTAGTTTGTCACTCACTCCAGCTGCTGTCTGTAAAGTGTCAGGGTGATTAGTCAAGCAAGGGCAAGAAAAAAGAGGGGTACCCATGCAACTTTCCATAGGAAATTTAGACATGACTACAACCTGAACCGCAGGGATTACAACATATTTGGCAGAAAGCTAGATATTGGTCCAAAAAGATCTCTTTTTTCATGTGATATAAATCTGTTCAGTTGTTTTGAAGCTATTAAAGGAGAACGATTCATGTATATCTAGAGTCGCTAGTCTCGGTGGACCAGTGAATCCATGCACCACCACCAATGCCATGACTGGATGCAATCTGAAGAAAAATGTGCCTGGCATTTTGGAATTGGGACACAGTTTCGGGGGGGAGTAAAGTAGAAATAAGACATAAAGGGTAAGGACAGAGGTTACCTGACCCTGTGGGAACAATGGAGGGGTTTGTGCACGAAAATCCACTGATCTACCACAGCACTCAATGTGGCCCCCTTTGTGAACCCATGACAGATCTGCATATCCAGACCACAATAAAAAAATACACTCACTGACCCACAAAGGAACTTACACACCTACTCAGAGACTCACACACCGACATACCCACTCACAGACTCACATAGCTGCTTATGCAACCACTCACACACTCACCACACACTCAAACACACACTTACACACTCACACAACCACTAACACACCAATACAGCCAGTCACACACCCATTCAGAGACCCAGAAAACCATTTGCACATCCATTTACAAGCCTATACAGCCACTTACACATCCACTTACAGACCCAGAGAACCAGTCACACATCCACACACAGATGCAGACAAGTACTCACACACCCACATATACAGTTATACAGTCACATTTACACTTACATGCTCACAGACCTAATCACACATTTATACAGCCAGTCACACATCCACAGGCACAGACAAGTAATCACACACCCACATATTCAGTTATACAGTTGGACACATACGTACTCACAGATCCACACAGCCACTTAAACACCCACTCACATATTTTCCACCCACTCACATAGACCCAATCACACACCCACTCTCACACATATACATCCAGTCACACACCCATTCAGAGACCTGACAAACCTGTTGTGTACCCATTCACACACCAATGCATCCACTCATATACCAACTCACATACCCAGAAAACTACTCACACACTCATGCAGACACTCATACACCCAGTCACACATCCATATAGCCACTCATACCCCTTCACACACCCATACATTCACTGATGCATCTATTCAAAGACTCAGAGAACCACTCACATATCCATACAAGCACCCATACACCCACTCAGAGACCCAGGAAACCATTTACACACCCAATTACTCATGCATAAAGCCACTCACACACCCAGACACATGTCCATACAGCCACTCTTACATCCACTCACACACCCATACAGTCACCAATACATCCACTCAGAGACCAAGAGAACCACTCAGATACCCAATCACAGACCCACACAGGTACTCACTCACCCACTCAAATATCTACTTACATACCCACAGAACCAATCACACACCCACTCACACACCCATACAGCAACTCACACACCTACTCAGAGACCCAGAAAACTACTCACACACCCACGCAGATACCCCCAGAGCTCATCCCATACCCAGTCAGAGACCCAGACACCACTCATATACCCCTTTACACACTCATACAGCATCTCACACCCCCACTTATGGACATAGAGTGCCACTCATACATCTAGTCACAGACCTGCACAGACCTACACAGGCACTCACACACCCACTCAGAGACACACACACTCATACAGCTAGTGACACACCTATGCAAAGACCCACACAGCCACAAACATACCCACTGGCACACCCTTCACATACTTATACACACACCCACTGACACATCCATATAGACTGCCACACACCTTTTCAGAGACCTAGAAAACCACTCTCATAACCATTCCCACACCCATACAGTCACTCGCATACACACTTATACAGCCTGTCACATACCTACTCACAGACCCACTCAGCCACTTATACACCCTCTCACATACCCATCACACACATGCTTGCACACTCTCACACACACGCACCCATTCACATGCCAATACAGCCACTCTCGCACCAACCTATAGACTAAGAGAACCCCTCACACATACACATTCACAGGCCCACATAAGCAATAACACACCCACTCACACCTCCACCACATACTCACACACCCAGTTATACATCCAGACAACCATTTAGACACCCACTCATGCAAACAAAGATTTACTTACACTGCTACTCACATGCCCACAGACAGGCAGTGATACAGTTATATTAATCATAATAGGATACATTTGTATTAAATGTGTTGCTGTTTTATTGAATGTGTGCTTTTGGTTGGTAACTGATCTGCTGTAAATCCACCTGCAGAATAGCCAGTAGACCCATTATTTGTTCGATAGTCCATTGTAGAACCAAGGATTCAAGTGAGAAATTAGAAAAAAGTATTTGAAAACAAAAAGAACCAGTGTTTGGAAAAAGGGCTGGCTCTGAAAAGAACCTTTGTGTTTATGGTGTGTAAATGATACCTACATAAGGAACAGGATGCAGTCTTTTAAGTTGTTGCGGAACTCCTTGTTGTCTGTGTATGTCAATTAAACTCATCTTTTAAATATATTCCATCCACGTCAAAACGTAAGTTGTTATGGTATATAGAGCCCATGTTGAGGTGACACTATTTCACCAAATGTATCCTTCATTCGGATTTTCAATCCTACTCCAATAATTGTGCCTAGGTCATTTACCACCACAGGGCACCATCATGAGGTCTGGATGTTGGCAATCTGCAATGATTTCAACCAAAGGCGGCAAGTGATGCCATTTTAACGCTCTCTCGCCAACCCAAGTCATGTCTGCATTAGTCAAACCTATGTCCCTTGCAGTGCCACTCTTTCTAGCACTCTCTCTGGCCCAAAACACAAAACTATAACCCATAATACAGACTGTGACCATTTTGGAGGCAAGCAGGAGTAGTAGGCAGGGAAAGGCTGCAGCAAAATGAGGCAGTTTTGAAGTTGAAAAGGCAGTTACAATGGAGGACAAGAAGTAAAACATAACATAACATATTTGATGAGATGTTGGAGATGTGCAGGACACTAAAATTAGGTAGGGACTTTAAGAAACAAGCATTTGCAATGCAATAGGTCTCACATTTACCGAGTTTAAGCTATTGGCATTGTAAATGACAAAGCCTTTTATTTATTTATTTTAAGAGCAAAACATG
Source organism: Lissotriton helveticus (assembly GCF_964261635.1). Lineage (NCBI taxonomy): Eukaryota > Metazoa > Chordata > Amphibia > Caudata > Salamandridae > Lissotriton > Lissotriton helveticus. Next base: position 1,230,781,529 of record NC_136068.1, read on the forward strand.
AATACAAGGCATTTTCATTTTCAATGCCAATAGCTCAAACTCGGGTACATGCAAGCAAACCTTACACATCCTGACAGTGGTAGAAAGCATCAAGAAAGTCCTAAAGTCACCGTGCAGGCTTTATTGTCATACTAACAACAAAAAGAAGTTCAGAGGTGTAAATATTCCAAAATGCACACTGAGCATATTGTTGCAGCTTCGAAATGAGCACTGCAGGTCAAGAAAGGAACAACAGACCGCATGCTTCCACCAAGCCTTCGTGACCTAAATGACATGTACGAGACCAAGTAAATACTTGTAGATGCGTACCATCTTGATATGGCCTGTCCACTGCGTTTCTATGTATCACTCGCATCAATATCCTGGCACTCGGAAGTGGCACGCTTTTCCAAAGACATAATGAGTAGATTAAAAAAGAAACAAAAGAGCCCCTTGTTTAGTTTACAGCCATCACTGGAGGTGGGTGGCACTGTGCATCTTCCGTGCAGCGGTAACCATTGGTGGCGGTGAGTCCGTCCGGAGTCTGACCCAGACAGGGGGCCGGTTCCTCATGATACACACATTTCCACACAACCGGGTTCAGCTACCACCCTGAGGAGAAATCTCCAGTGTTAAACAAAGAAAAGCATCTGACAGCAGCTGAGAATACTGCCCCTCTCCACACCCCTGTTCCCTCATGACCCTCGAGAAGTACTGTAACACCATCAGACAGTAGGCAATACTGTGTATGAAGGTGTGAGGTTTGACCACATGCCTCTCCACAATAACTCTCACCAATAATGACTCCCACTCACAATGACCTCTCAAAACCACTGCTACCTCCTTATCTCCCACCTTGCCTCCAAATTGTGAGTTTTATTAGCCCTGCTTTCATTCACATGCTTTGCTGTCATATTGTGAAATACAAGTTAAGTGAAAGATAAAAACATCAAAGTAAGTAAAGTAAAAGTAAAGCTATTCCACCATAAAGCAGTGAAAACAAAATGAAGAAAAAATAAGTGCAATTCACCACCAGAACACAAAACTAACTTCACTACAACACTCGCGCCTCTCAGCAGTACTGTGCATTGTGGCACCCTATACTGCCCTCACACACATTCTGCCTGGGTGGCCGTCACGGACCAACAGCAGGTCTGTAGCACAGCAAGCCCTGATCCAGACAGCCTGGGACTGTCTCACACAGCACAACTCGAGTTTAGCCTTCCAACGACTTCTTGGCTTTAACACACACTCCCTCACTCCACTCTCCAATGCACCTCACATGCACGTTACCACGCAAAACATGAACCGCTGAAGTTATCAACAGTGCTCCCACCACCCCTGTCAAAACTGACAAGCACGGAAGGAGGGAGCTGGGCTCAATATTTCCTTGTCTGCTTTCCACGCAGGCCAGAAAGTTTCCCCTGTACAGCCTCCACCACTCCCATCTTCCACTTGAACACTAGTCATTGCATTCTATCAACTTTTGATTCTTGCTAAGCGGATTTAGACAAACTGTACAGGGACAAAAAGGGAGGGGGTGTACAGTGGCGCTTTAAAAAGTTCTGTTGTTGCTCTTACCTTTCAGTGATCTTGGTTTAGCTTGCTTGTGATGAGACATCCTGAAGTTGTTGGAAATTTCTGAAGCCCATGTGAAAAAAAACAAGCATTTGCACTGCAATAGGACTTGCATTTATGCGAGAACTATTGCATTGGAAACAGGAGTGCAGGAGTGCGGGAAGGCATGAATGAGAGTGCGGTGGGGGAGCGAGTAGTCATGGACTGTGGGAGGGTGGCCACGAGAAGAAAATAGTGTTTGAAGTAAAGGGTCTAGTAACCATGGAAGGATACTGATGGAAACATGGCCGTCATGATGAGGGACTAACATGCCTAAAACGAATCAGGAGGCAGCATTTAGGACCTAAACCAATTAAAAAGAGGGGCGGAGACTGAGCGGAGCTTCCACGAAGCTTCCACCCTATACTGAATACTGCATGCCTCGCAAAGCAAGCAGCACATGCGCTGCAACGTTAGGCTCGGCCTAAAAAGTAGCTAACTTTGTGATTGGCATTGGAAAATAAAAAAAGTTATGTTGTTTGGGATATGCTTGGAATTGCAAACAGTCAACCACACCTGCTACAGTTAATGTGAAGCTACTATGTTGTTGAGAGAAATTCTTGTGAGCTTTTATCCTACTGGCAGGCAGAGACTATTAAAACATGGCTCCTATGGAAACGGAGATAAAACAGTGTGATGGAAGAAACAAAAGAGAATGTAGTGTGAAATTGAAAAGTAGCCTGGTGTACATACATTGCTTAGTGGAGAGTGTCTTGTAATTGACATTATTTTTCAAAATAAATATTAATGAAAGTCAGTAACAGCAGATTTGTTGAATACTTTCCAGGGCTTTCGTGTAGATCTTTTAAAATCCCTTGGAATCATATGAGGACCACACTGAGTCTTGCTGTGCTTACTTACAGGAAACATGGAAAGGGTTACAGAACAGTGACCATTTAAGAGTGTTATAACACAAATTAAAGATTAAAGGAACTCAGTGATTTGCTAAGCTTGGGAGTATGAGTGAGAGCACAGTGTGAAGGGTAGCCATTATTGGTATTTTTGTGTTGACAGCAGAAGAGAATTGAGAGATTTCTGATTTGAGATTGACAATGGAAAACTAGATAATAAAATAAAAGTTGGACAACAGAGTAAACACAGATTCAAGTTGTGTCACAGAATACAAATGATTAAGTCTGTATGCTCCTCATTTAGGACAGTACAGGGTTTATGAGAAATGTTCCATCTGTCCAAAGTGGAAAATCTCAAAGCGGTATAGTGATGCTGCTTCAAGGAAAGAAATGAAAGAGAAAAAGGAAGTTGTTAAGAAATAAAACAGTGAAAATGAAGGATATATTGTTGATAACCAATTATCAAACCTCTCTGATGTGATCTGCTATGCTCATGTTGTGGTAAACATCTTATTTACATTACCTTGTGCTGTAGATGCTATTTATGAGACAGTGGTGACTGACCTACAACACATTGTGCATCAGGGATTCAACACATTGTAAATATATGTAGCAGATCTGTACAGTTTACTCAAAATACTCAAGAGGATGCAACTTAAGAGACAGTAATGACGGATCACTGACATAATATCGAGTACACTAATATAGAATTACATAAATATAGAGGTTAAAATATCGAATACAAAAATATCGAATTCCTATCTACAAACAGGTAAGTACAAAAATATCAAATCAAAAATATCGTTTAAAAAATATAGTTAGTCAAAATATCGATTTTTTTTAATATCTTAAAAATAATGTAAAATTAATTAAATATTAAAAATAATTAACTAAAATATACTTAAAAATACTTACATAACCTTAAAATTATTAAATAATCATTTAAGTTATGCGAAAACCATACAATTTAATTTTTTTAAACATATATTTATATTAACATAATATTAATAAAAAATATGCAATATTTTTACTGTAGGATAGCAGGGGGGTAAAATGTACTATTACCACTCCAGTAAGTGAAACAGTAGGGAAAGCGATGGATAGCGTAGGGGTAAAAATTACTATTCCCACTCCAGTGATTGCAACTGTAGGGAAAGCGTTGGATAGCGTAGGGGTAAAAATTATTATTCCCACTCCAGTGAGGGTAAAAGTAGGGAAAGTGTTGGATAGCGTAGGGGTAAAAATTACTATTCCTACTCCACAGAGTGCAACAGTAGGGAAAGTGTTGGATAGCGTAGGGGTAAAAATTACTATTCCCACTCTAGAGAGTGCAACAGTAGGGAAAGCGTTGGATAGCTTAGAGGTAAAAATTACTATTCCCACTCCAGAGAGTGCAACAGTAGGGAAAGCGTTGGATAGCAAAAGGCAAAAATTACTATTCCCACTCCAGCGGGAGGGTAAAATTTACTATTCCCACTCCAGTGAGTGCAACAGTAGGTAAAGGGTTGAATAGCGTAGGAGTAAAAATTACTATTCCCACTCCACTGAGTGCAACAGTAGGGAAAGCGTTGGATAGCGTAGGGGTAAAAATTCCTATTCCCACTCCAGAGAGTGCAACAGTAGGGAACGCGTTGGATAGCGCAGGGGTAAAAATTACTATTCCCACTCCAGAGGGTGCAACAGTAGGGAGAGCACTGGATAGCGTAGGGGTAAAAATTACTATTCCCATTCCAGAGAGTGCAACAGTAGGGAAAGCGTTGGATAGCATAGGGGAAAAAATTACTATTCCCACTCCAATGAGTGCAACAGTAGGGAAAGCGTTGGATAGCATAGGGGTTAAAATTACTATTCCCACTCCAGAGAGTGCAACAGTATGGAAAGCGTTGGATAGCGGGAGGGTAAAATTTACTATTACCACTCCAATGAGTGCAACAGTAGGGAAAGTACATATTTAATATATTAATAAAAATAAATTAAATATCAATACCAATAAAAAACTTAATTAAAAGTAATTACCAATTTAATATAATAATTAATCCTTTAAAAATAGAAATAAATATTAATTATTAAAATGCATTACCTATTAATACAAATTAATTAGCAATTAACAATTAATTAATTAGCAATTAAAAATAATTAACAATTAATAAAAATACCAATAAATAAATTAAAATATTTAATTAATTATAATTAAATTACTTCCCACCCTATTCCCCTATAAACCCACAACCTACCACAGAAAACAAATAAATACAATTAACATAAATATCAATTATTCAATGAAAATTAATTAATTACCAATTAAAAATTAATTAACAATGAATTCAAAATAATATACCGATAAATACATATTTTTTTTTATTAATTGCAATAAAATTACTTCCCACCCTATTCCCCTATAAACCCACAACCTGCTACAGAATTAAATTACATAAAAATTAAATAACATAAAATTCATTACTTAAAATAAATTTTAATAAAAATATATACTTTTCACACATATACTAAAATACAAAACACTTTAAAAAATGTGTTATTATTAAAAACTCAATATTATTACTACTTATATTATATACATCGATATTTTGACTTTCTATATTTATAAAAATCGATATTAAATTACTTACCTTAAATTCGATATTTTTGTTGATTATATTCTGTCCATTCGATATTTTATCCATTCTATATTGTGACTTCGATATTAGTGCTATTCCATATTTTTGACTCGATATTATGTCTGCATACCAGTAATGACAGACCTACAACACATTGTGCGTCAGGCATTCAACACATTGTAGATATATGTAGTGGATCTGTACAGTTTACTCAAAATAATCAAGAGAATTCATAGGAGTTTCTAATGTTGATTCTTGGTGTTTTAGAAGAAGAGGAGATACCTGTTAATGAGTCATTTGGATTTAGTTACTAGTGGCACTATGAATGTGAAGATTTCTCATGCACGTCAACTGCACAAAAAGAATTGGAGGGTTTTATTTCTTGAACGTCACCAGAATCCAAAACTGTGCCTTTTGAGAGATAAATGAGAAAATCCACAGAAAATAATGTATATCCAAATTGTGAAACAGATATTCTGTCGACTTTACACATATCAAGAACTGGCAATGATATAATTTTAATTCTCCATTGATGCAGCGCCGATACCAGTATTTTTAAACCTGAGATTACTAACTTTAAAGCTGGACAAATATCTATTTTTTGTAAACCATACACTAGTATCACTATCATTTTCCATGAAGGAGTTAGTATTAGATCTGTTCATTACACTGTCTATCTAAAAAGTAGAATTGGGTGGACATAATGCAATGATAGGAAACTTAAATTTAGGCAAAGTTTGCCTTAGAATGTAACAAATTCTTATTGTTTGTTTTTTGAACCAAAGTTCTAATGTTGGTCTAAGTTGTAAAAGTTATTGTAGAAGTATTATGAGGATATATGACATCATGAGGACTTCCAAGGGTGATGTCTTTATAAGGTTTTGTCTATGCTGATGCACATTATAGATCTAGTAGCATATGTTTCTGTGGATTAGTACTGCAAGTATAGATAAAAGGATCATTTAAACAATTGTAGTGTGTGCAATGCGCTGTGTTGCGTATTTGCAGTGAAATACAGTGCAGCTGTGTTTTTTTATACACTCTATAGGATTGGTTTTCCCCAATGTTCAAGGATGATTCTTTATATAGTACATCATTTATGTTGTTTAAGTATAAAATCTGAGAACAGTAATAAAAGGAAAATGAAATGTGGATTTTTATTATAACATAGCATTAGAGCATGGGGAATGCGTACTGTTGTATTGCTAATATAAAGTTATTCATTGCTAAAAAAAGTTTAATTTAAATAATAATTTTATAAATTGTAATAATAAGTCATATTTTTTTATACAGTTGATCAGCACCATCTATTGGAGTAATGTGGTTTACAAATTAGTTCTTCAAGTGTTGATGCATTGACTTACTTTGTTAGGTGTTCTGGACTACTATTAAAAAACGCCCACTTACGCAGTCAGGCACCCACTTACAGTCCTCCATTCAGTCACTCATGCACCCACCCACACACCTATACAGACACTCACTTCTCACATACCCCACATTTCCTCAGAGACCCACTTGTGTACTGATACAGAAACTCACACAGCTAATCATATACCCACACACTCATACACCCACTAACACACCAATCCAGGCGCTCACAAACCAACTCATACAACCACCCAGACATTCAGACACCCACTCACACACCCATACAGCCACTCTCATTCCCACTCATAGACCCACACCGCTACTCACACACCTACTCACACACTCAAACATCCACTTACACACCCACACATCCACTAACACACCCTTATTAATACTCCCACAGCTACTGACACACTCACATAGTCACTCAGTCACCCACTCACACACCCATAGAGCCACTCAGATAACCACACAGCCACTCACACGCCAACTCACACACCCACTTACATACCCACACAGACATTGATATCCCCACTAATAAACCCATACATTACTCCCACAGGTACTGACACACCCACACCACCACTCACACACCCACTCATACTCCTATGCTATCAGTCACACACCCATTTACACATGCACACACCTACGCACATAGACTCATACATACATATGCTGACACATTCATTCCCAAACCCACACACACACTTAAACATCCACTCACATACCCACACAGCTACTCAAAAACCCACAGAGCCACTTACACAAGCACTGATACACTGATGCAGCCAGTCACACATCCAATGAGACACTCATATAGCCGCTTACTCACCCACTTGAATTGTAGTACTCTAAATTACATTGCAAGACATTTGCTAGTAAATGGTGCAGGACCTGAAACGAATGAGCGTCGACTGTGGCTGCCTGCGTTTGAGTGCTTAATGCTGTCTCAGGGGAGAATGATCCTGGGGTGAGACTACATGTTTCAGTGGTTTAGTAGGTCCATGTAGAAATTAATGCTGTGGGTAGGCAGGGATAATGCATGTGTGTGTCTGTGTGCTACTAGGAAACTAGAACATGCCCAAGGTTGCTTATATGATTTTGAATGATGTCAGGTGCCAGGAGTGGAGCAAGGGTTTGCTTGCGGTGCACACAATGTGGCAAAAGTATGCGGATGCTCGCTTTTTAACACCTTGTATGCACTGCAGGCATACTCATGCCCTAAGATAACTATAGCTTGTGTCCCTGCCATGCAGTTTTCTCATAATAACTTCACAGCAAATGTTGCAGTGATATTATCAAGTACATCCTAAAAATTGTTATGAGTGATGTAATTAATATGTGGGGTAATTAGCAGTGCATGGTGAGGGCACAAGTTATAGTTATCTCACAGCACAGAGTGCCTAGAGATCACTGCTCAAATGTTATAGTTTTGTGTGGGTAGAATGTATTCCTAACTATAGTGTGCCTGTAACCTTTGTTTTTTTAATGCATTTCTAAGGTTTAAAAAAAATTCTATTTCCTAACTATAACGTTTCTGCAACCTTTGTTTTTTTCAGTGAATCAATATGGTTTAAATGCTATTTCCCAAGCATAACATCCCTGCAAACCTTGTTTTATTCAGTGAATTTCAAGTTTTTTTTTTAAAACATAAAGTAATATATTCAATTTCCATATATTGATCCAACTGCTACTGTGCATGCTGCAGGGGGTTGCCTGCAGGGCCTGGCTTGGTACCAGGTCCTGAGGCAAACCAATGCAATAAGTCAACCCCACACCGCTCATGACGTTCAGCTATTTGCAGCGGGGGCCCTGCAGCTAAGCACCTAAAGGCATCCAGCCTGTGGATCCCCTCACTGTTGCTTTTGGCCACTGGGCTCCAATCCCACACTTTTAAGAGGCAGGGTACCCCCTCCTCTGGCCGCGTGTGGCTCTGAGAACCCCATCTCCTGGCAAAATATTTCACAGGAGGGTGCACGCGGCCCCTGCCAAAGGCTGATTTTGGCCCCAGGGACCCCATCCCCGAGGGCCCAGCACTATATTTCAGGTGGAGGGGGCACATAGCCTCCCTCCCCCAGCTGATTTTGGGACCTGGCCCAACTGGGGGACATAAAAGTAAACAAGCATGCTTTTTAAAAAAATGCAACAGGTCCTCTGCAGATTAACATTTAAAAAAATTCGAATCCTAAGGAGTCCTTCCCTGCCCCCTTGTGTTTTTTTGCATTCTTCTTTGTACTTGACCAAGTCTCAAGATGGCTGACACAACTTCCTGATTAAAGTGATGGCAGCCAATCAAATCTCAGTATGAGATATGTAGGATCTGTATCCCTAGATGTACATAAATCTTTTTTTAATTACTTGAAAACTACTGAACAGATTAACAGCAAATTACAAAATGAGATCATTCTGGACCAAGATCTAACTTTCTGCCAAATTTGGTGTAATTCCGTTCAGCGGTTCAGGCTGTTGTTGTGTCTAAAACCCTATGGGAAATTGCATGGGGAAAACTTGTTTTGGGACCCCATCTTTTTCTTGGCCCCGCTTACAGTTATGAGTTATGGTTTGTCTGGTTAGAGAGCTGAAAAGAGTGTGTAACAAGGTACACTGCTTATAATAGTTTAAAGATTGTGGATAAACTGTAAATGAAAGTTCTAACTAAAACTTTATAATTTTTCATGTTTGTGTTGTTTAAACTTGGTTTGTATAGAGAAAATGAAGTTTTCCTAGCTATAACTAAGCTTTAACCAGTGTTTTTTAAATTAAATTGCAATATTGTTGTTTACATTTTCAATAAACATATGTTTCAAATCATAGATTCCAGTGTCGCAAGTTGAGAGTTGTTATGTGGAGTGTTGTACAGTACATTGGAGTCGAGTGTTGTAAGGCTACTGTCATAGACTGGAGTTTTAAATCTAGTGGCGTAGAGTGTAGTAGCACATTGTACAGTTTAGTAAAGTGTTATATAATATAGTGGCATGGTGTTTTATATAGTGGAGTCATGTACTGTAGACTGGAGCAGTGAGTTGTTTAGTGGAATGCCATTTTACACAGTAGAGTAGGGTGCTGTAGACTGTCATAGAGTACAGTAGAGTGTTTTAGAGTGGAGTGCATGTGTCATAGAGTTCAGAGAGGGAGAGTCTCATGGAGTGGAGTGCCGCGTCATATAGTGGAGTGGCGTATCATAGAGAGCAGTTGAGTGGCGTGTCGTTGAGGATCATACAGTGCAGAAAAATGGTGTAGATTGAATTGGCATAGGGTGTCATAGTGTGTAGTACAGTGTTCGTTAGTAGAGTTGCATACAGTGGAGTAGAGTGTCGGACAGTGGAGTGGCATAGAGCGGAGTATAGTATAGTGGCATGGAGTGGGAAAAAGTGTAGGGGTGTGCAGTAAACTCCACTCCATCGGCGGAGTTAGCAGAGTTTTGGAACTCCGAGTTTGGAAAAACTCTGTCATCCGTCGTATTGTGGAGTTGACCAACGCCTATGAGAATGCAAAGAGCTTGGCAATCAATCACGAGCCTACAATGTGAGGACATACCAGAAAGATTCAGCTCTATTTCACACGCTCAGATGGGGGCAGTGGGCGTGCTGTGGGAGGGTCACATTCTCGTTTTCAAACAATCCCAACAACACCCTCCTATTATGTAGTGCCCCCATTCTCTCCAAAACTCCTAACCGAAAGTGGGCCGGGTGAAGGACATTCATGGAGGATTCAGATCACCAAGGGCACATGTGGGTTGTGCTTAACAACTGTGCAGACAGCCAATCTGCAGACCCAGGGTGTGACTGTAGCTGTCAGAGCTGCATGGGAGCCGGGCTGAAGACGGCTGTTATGCCAGAAACCGGTCCTCGGAAGCTTGTTTCCGGTCCAGGGAAGGCATGGCTTGGCAGTTCGGGCTGAACTGTTCCCATGAGGCACAGGGTCAGACTGATTTGCATATAGCCATGTCTGAACTGGGGTGGCAGAGTGGGCTAAAGAACGGTGATGGATCAAACCCAGATCTTTTGACTGGGTGTGAGTGTTTGATTGGTTCAGATGCTCCGTCCATCACCACCCCCTTTTGTACCGCTTTGGGAGCCATGGGCAGCAGGCACAGAGTTTGGTGCATGTGTAGGTGTGTGGACAGATTAGCGGTGTACCCTAGGACAAATTAGCAGTGTAAGCTCGGATAGGTGAGCTAATTTTACCTCTAAGAGAGAGTCTGGGGTCTGTGTCACTGCTTCAATTCTTCAGACCCCGGGGGGGTTGGAGGCAACAGCTTCCATTTACCAGTGGTAGTCAGGCCAGCCAGAGCCGTGGGTGCAGAAGACTCCTGATGATCAGCTGGGAAAAGAGACCTTAACTACACTTGTTCAAGGTACCCTCTCTTATCCAGAAGCTCCACACCTCCCAGTGTCACCGATATGAAGGAGTGTAAAAAGATACACATAAGAAAATCGAAGCAAGCTCTGTGCTGTGTGCTTTTTCCAAAGAGACACCATTTCCATGTCTCAGCTTATTTCTAGATTTTCCCACTAGGCACCTGCTTTTGAGGGCAACTCACATTGGGTCCTCACACACAGGCAAGCTGTTTCTATGATCGACCCACTCCCGCTGTTCTCACCATCTTGAGTGTCTCCTTCTCAGATGTGGCCCATTCCTGAGACACTTCACTTTGCACTCTCCTCCACCTAGTGACCATTTCCATTGGGGGTTTACAGGTTCTAGGGCAACACTTCTGGGGTAACTTAATTTGCTGGAATGACCTACTCCTATGCGTGACCTATTTGCTTGAGTAACCACGTGAGTGCGACACACTACTCCTTTGGGAAAAAAGAGTGTGCCTCCTCCTGTGTCACAACAGTAGGAGGCGATACCCTTCCAGTGCATCAACGAGTCACCCGTCCCATGCCTGCTCACTGTGGTGACTGGGAGGTGTTCCTTGGAGTATAATTGTCTACGTGTGTACTTTACCTTAGTTGCCTTCTTCTGACTGAGTACTGTGCCGAGCTCTCTGTCTTCTTTTCTACAGATTCTTAGAGTACCGCTCCTTAATGCTTTTAAATTCTTTATTAGGAGCTGTAGTAAGTCATGGAGAGAGCATAATTTGTCCACTAGAGGAGAGCAGCTGCAATCAGGACTTGGATCTGTTGTTTTCTGGGCCTCATGCATGTTTCCTGAATGCTTTGAAATTGGAGAGCTTAACTTCAGAGCTGAGTCTCTTTGAGCTGTGTGCGGCTGATCTAATTGCGGGTCTAGTAATATATGTAGTTTGCAGTCAATTGAGTATAATTTTGTTTTGAGCTCAACCACTCAAGTTGTCAGTAATTGTAGGACTCCTGTAGTTCCAGTCTGTGGGACTGCCAAGTAAGGGAGTTAGTGGCTGCCGGCAGCGTTTTATTTACATATGAAATGAAGCTAACTAATAAGCTAAGCAGGGCGATGTATGGGAATTTGTAAGTGTTTCTGTGTTTATTCATGTCACCAATATTGTTGAGTTGTTTAACGTCTTCAGTACTTCCATTTGTAGTACATTAGAGTTGCCCAGTGTGGCAACGTCAAACAGGGCTGCAGCTTTCCATCATGTTTCCTGTAACAAAAAAAGCAAGAAGAAAAAGCAGCAAGATCTGAAAGGATATCAAGTTTACTGCTTTTGCTTCTGTTTCTTATGTAGTGTATACATGTGTCAGGGCTCTTTTTGAGAAATGGAGAATGGCATACAGGGTAGTAGAGTGTTGTAGAGTGGAGTTTCATAGAGTACAGTAGTGTGCGAAACAGTGTGTGAGACAGTAGAGCTGCATAGAGTCTCATAGAGTGGAGTAGAGTCGAGTGGAACGGTGTAATATAGTCTGGAGTAAAGTACAATAGAGTGAGTGTAGAGTGTATTGGTGTTCCATAGAGTAGAGTGGCATAGATTGAGGTGTACTGGTTTAGCGTAGGTAGCAAACTGTTATAAATTGGAGTGGGGTCCCGTACAGTAGAGTGGAGTGCTGTGTCATATAGAAAAGTGCTGTATAGTGGAATGGAGTGTTGTACACTGGAGTGTGTAGGAATAGATTGGAATATAGAGTTGGGCAGACAGTGTACGGGGGTAGAGTGGAACGGAATGACGTAGAGTGCCATGAGGTGTGATAGACTTTTATACAGTGAAGTTATAGAGATGAGAGGAGAGTATCATACAATGGAGTGGTGTACAATGGAGTAGCATACACTGAGGTGGTGTTGAGTGGATTACCGTAAACTAGAGTAGCATACATTAAAATAACGTACAGTAGAATACTGTACAGTGGAGTGCAGAAGAGTAGAGTAGGGTACAGTGTATTAGCGTAGAGTGTAGTGGCATACATTAAAGTGGGCTAGATTAGAGTCAAGGACACTGTTACAAATTGGAGTGGAGTAGAGTGTTCTACAATAGAGTGTAAGGGTATAAAGTCTAGTCCAAATTTGGACAGTGGAGTGTACAGGGATAGTGTGGAGTACAGTCTAGTAGAGTGGCATAGAGTGTAGTAACATTTTGTAGAGTGGAGAAGAGTACACTGGAGTGGCGTAGAGTGGAGTAGCGCACAGTGTAGTGGCATAAAGTGGAACAGCATTGAGTGGAGTTGCATAGTCTGGAATGGTGTACAGTGGAGTGGTGTAGTGTTTATCGTATAATGTAACAGGGTGCTTGCGCCGACCCACTGGAATTCTCTACTTCTTTCCATCAGAAGCACCCCCAACCATCTATCCTTTAGAAGGGGGGTGAAGACCTGGCTTTTTCATGGATCAGTAGCTTCCTCTCCAACCCTCTTTCCTGGCAATCAACGCTGGGACGTCCCTTTGCCATTAAAGCCATGCACTTTACAAGTTTCTTAATATAACATAACAGATAGTGGAGTGGCGTACAGTGGAGTGGGGTCCAATAGAATACCATACAATAGGGGGACAAAGACTGAATTTGAATACAGTGTAATAGCATAGAGTGGAGTGGTGTACAGTTGAACAGCTTAGAGTGGAGTATAGTGGAGTGAAGTTGAGTAGAATAGTGTTGAGAGGAATAGCGTAGAGTGGAATGGTGTATAGTGGAGTGATGTACAGTGGACTGGGGTATATTACCATATAGTGGAGTGGCGTACAGTGGAGTGGTGTTGAATGAAATAGCGTAGAATAGAATAGCATACAATGAAGGGCATACAGTGGAATGGTGTAGATTTAAATTGTATATACTGGAGTAGCGTATAGTGAAGTGCCATACAGGGGAGTGGCATACACTGAAGAGGCGTAGAGTGGAATTGCATACAATGTAATATCATAGAGTGGGCTGGCATAAAGTGGTGTTGCGTACAGTCTAATAGAATAGATTGGAGTGGTGTAGTGCAGAGTGTTGTGCAGTGGAGTGGCGTAGAGTGTTATAGTGTATAGTGGAGTAGCGTACAGTAGATTTGCATATAATGGAATGGTGCTGACTGGAGTGTCATACAGTGGTGTGGGGTAGATTATAATAGCATACAGTGTAATGGCACACATTGGAGAGGGGTCCCATCGAATAGTGTAGAATGAAATGGCATAGAGTGGAATGCCATACACTAGAGTGGCATAGAGTGGAGTACCATACAGTGGAATATCATACAGAAGAGTGTTGTAGAGTGGAGTGGCATACAGTGGAATAGAATAGAGTGGAGTGGCGTACAGTAGAATGGCATTGAGTGGAATAGCCTATAGTGAAGCAGTGTACAGTGGCGTGGAGTACATTGGAGTGACATAGACTGCATGGTATAGAAGTGTGTACAGTGTAACAGCATAGAGTGTGCTAGCACACAGTGTCATTGCGTAAAATTTTATAGCTTATGGTGGAGTGGCATAGAGTGGAGCATCGTGCCGTGGACATGTGTAGAGTGGAGTGGCATAGAGTGGAATAGCTTATAGTGGACTGGCTGCAGTGATGTGGCATACAGATGCATGTCAAATTCAGCAGCAATGTAGATTATGGTATTCAGAGTAGTGCAAAACAGTGAATTGCTTTGCCTTGTGTTTCTCCAGATTTACCAATCAACTCAGTGCAACGTATGGTAGCATTGTGTTCATTTGTCGATTCGACTTACGTATTGCATTGCCCATGTGACACCATAAGTGACGCAGGGGTACCTTAAACGAATAATACAACTAGGCCTTTAGTTATATTTTGGGCCATGGTATACCATGATAACTTTGCAGTATACAGTGATACATGGTGATGATGAGACAGTATATAATTGGGTAATGGGTGTTTTTGGAAAATAAAAAGGCAGTCAAATTGATGTTACTACAATTTGGCTGTGTTCTATGTTAGGGCCTTAGATATAGGTAAGTAGTAGATCCCTACAAATTTAGAAATGTATTTATCTTTGTTATATATTTTCAAATACATTTATAGTCATGTACCGTGATAGTTTCACAACATTTTATGAAATTCTGCAAAAATACCATGGTAACAGATATCACTAAGTTTAAATACGTAATATTTTATCAAAACATACTTACCCTACTTATCTGTAGTACCCAAAAAGCATCATCTCTGCACCATAATGTATGATCCTGCTAAGGCGCTCAACCTCGGACCTGGGGATCTGGGTTCGAGTCTCGGTAACGACGCCCAAAACCTCCTGTGGTGATTCTGGGCAAATCACTTAATCTCCCCGAGCCTAAAAAAAAATAAAAAAAATAAAATAAAAATGAAAGTGTGTCTTCATGTAAAAAACTTAACTTGTGCTATGTAAAGCGCTCTGATACCTGATTCGGTTCGGGTCTAGTTTGCGCTATATAAAACTCCACAAAAATCTATGTAGCCATTTTCACGCTACTCAAATGCAATAGTCTATGGAAAAAGCAGTGGTGGAAAAAAGTGATTTGGGACATCCTTCTATCTTTGTACCCCCTTAAAAATTCACCACTAAGATTTACATCATCTCAAAATGTACATAATGCTATAGGTCTAGAAAGTTTTGTTGTGATTCGTCAAACAGGTGGAAAGGTTAGGGGGCTAATATCCAAGGACTTCCTATCTTTAAGAATACTAACTATAACTAAAGGATGGCAATCAGATTTAATGTGATTTCTTTCTTTTTATCTATTGTATTTGTTATACATTTGATCATTGGTTTATATAATTATGTGACTATAAATGTGTCTTTTAGTTGGTCATGTAGTCATTCTGAAATTTACATATGCAGTCTAGTTTATTTTTGGGCTTCCTTGCTACTTTTAGTAGGATTTGGCTACATATGATGCCAAAAGTGAATATAAAGAAAAACAAAACAGGGCTTTGGCTAATGAACAGTAAGGCTAAGCCAAAAATACAAGAAAAACAAAAGAGGGGCCAATACTGAGCCTATTATTCAACGTTCTTATCAAAAGTACCACTATGAATAAAACATACCGGTCCGTGATTTTGCTAACGTCACTAGTTGTTTTATTTCTTTAACACTAGTATGCATTTAATTTTTGATTTTTGAACACTTTTTTTGCATGTACAAATATTTCACCAAAAAGCAACACAATAGGTTTACATATATACAATATTTATACAAAACACATCCTACCAAAACCATTCATACATCTCACATTCCTATGTACACAAAAAACAATAAACACTCCTGTCAAAAAAGTATCTACAAGTTGCTACACAAATAGAACGAATTAGATAAATTTTGCAGCTATTTAAATTCAGTGCAACGAAAATTAACTTCACTAATTATCAGATTCAGAGTGGTGTTAAATGAAGTTTGACAAGAGAGTACTGTCCAACTTAGGGCAAGTCAGGTCGGTCGACGCGTTTCGAACTCCTACGTTTTATGGAGTTCTCATCAGGACCAATACGTTTTCTAAAAGGGGAAACCCAAACGACAAATTTAGGACACTCCCATGGTGGTTCAATTGGAAAAACAAAAAGTGAAAAGCCGCCAAACCACACTGCATAGCCATACCTTTACACTAAGGTCACACCATTTAGACCAACGTACTTCCACAAAACCGATCTTCAAACGAGTAGTGGCACTACACAAAAAAGACATTGAGACAAAACATGACTATCTGACCAAATTGAGCCTCGGTAGTTAGTATACAGCGAGGCAAAGAAACGTGCACTCACCTTTGAATTGAAGGGCTGAGCACCTGTAATGGAACATGGAGTGCAAGTGTTTATTTAGAGGTTGCTTAGGTAGAAGAACAGCTAGTAAGGGAGATCGGTAACACGGGACTTACCCGAGCGCGGCTGCTTCGTGTAAAGCCTCAATCGCTTATTCTTCAATGGGGCGGAGAGCCTGTAAAACGAAAGTAACAGGTCAATGGCTGCGGGGCCCGGGGATCGAATCTACATGGCAAGAGACGGGGAAGCTGTGGAGCTTACCGTTTTCGATTGAATCAGTCGCGTTGAACGCCAGTTAGTTAGGACGTGCAAGGTTTCCGAGTCCTTCTGCTGTGTTTACTAAGATTGGAAGTGATCACGTGACCAGAACGAGAAATCTCTCGTTTTAAAAAAAAATAAAATAATTTTTTGTTGAAACTTTACGAACGCTGTCAAAGGCACCGAGTGGAGAAGAGGCGCGGGGCACAGCATCAGTGAGCATGATTAATGTAAAATGAAAAGGATTCAAGGATGTACTTTAAATATTTCGGAAATTTCATTTAGGCCAGTTGAAGCAGTGTCGTATTTCATTATAAGCAGAGCTTCTCTCTGACTCAATCTTGCCTCAGTGTCTCCACCTCTTATGTCCCTCTCAATTTTTGAGATGACAGTCCATTTTAATTCATCTTCATGGTGTTGTTTCGTCTGCCAATGTAAGACAAGAGGTGCATTTTGCGTCTGATTCCTGAGACGCGATTTGTGCTGCGTAATTCGTTGTCTTGCTTCTTGGGTTGTTTTCCCAATATACAGTTTTGGGCACGGGCAAATAATTCCGTAGATAATGTTTTTGGTTTGACAATTCGTAAAAGATTCATGTTTCCAATGAATACCATTACATGTGAAGAGTGAACCTTCAATGGTTTGTGCACAACAAGTGCAGTTGCCACATTTATGATGGCCAGACACTGGTGGTAATCCTAACATCCCTCTCAATGAAGGTTTGGGGGTAGTTGGTAACGCTGCCCTAACAATGTGGTTGGCCACGCTTTTGTCCTTTCTGAATGCGAAAAGAGGGGGAGAGGAGAAGTCATTGTGGAGATGCTTCACTAGATGCCAGTTTTGGATTACCAGTTTGCGTAATTGGTGTGTCTGAGGTCCAAATGTGGTAACGCATACTGTCCTCCCTTGATCTTGCCGTGTTTTCTTTTTAAGCAGTGTTTCCCTAGGGACCCACCATGCCCTTTTCATAGACTTTTTTAGAAGCTTTTTCGGATAGCCTCTCAGGCTTAATCGTTCAGACAATTCATTAGCATGGCGAAAGAACTGCTCTTTGGTAGAACAATTCCGCCTTATTCTTAAATATTGGCCGAATGGTAAGTTTTGTCTGAGACTTCTCGGGTGATGACTGGAAAAGTGAAGGGCTTTGTTCCGATCTGTCGATTTACGGAAAAGTGTAGTGCCAAGTTTCCCATCTGACGCAAAGACTTGCACGTCCAGAAATATTATCTGATTGCTGGAAAAGTTGAAACTAAATTGGATGTCCACCATCCTTTGGTTTATCCAGATCATAAATTCTTGCAACTGCTCCCTTGTACCTGACCAAATCATAAAAACATCATCGATGTATCTGAGATATTTTGAAATGTATTGGAGGTAAGGATTGGCATTGTAAATAAATTTATCCTCATACAGTCCCATAAACAGAATAGCTAATTCTGGGGCAAATGGACAGCCCATCGCTACTCCTTTGACCTGATAGTAAAAGTTTTCATCAAATTGGAAATAGTTTTTGGTCAAAGCAAATTTAGCCAGTTGAACTAAGAATGAAGTGGGGACTCTGGCAGGTTGTTCTCTTTTGTTCAAAAAATGAATAATTGTTTCTACCACTAGATCCTGTGGAATCTGCGTGTATAGAGACACTACGTCCATTGTGACTAGTAGTTGATTAGTTGGGTCAAATTGAATGGATGAAAGATGATTAAGGAAAGATGTTGTGTCCCTCAAGTGAGCTGGTATATCATCTATGAATGGTTTTAGAAAAAAATCAATATATTTTGAAACCGGTTCTATCAAAGATGAACACCCTGAAATAATAGGTCGACCTGGTGGATTTACTTCGTCCTTGTGCATCTTCGGGAGGACATACATCGTTGGAATCCTTGGATGTTTATTCTGTAAGAAAATGAATTCCTTAGGTCCCAATATGCCCAAGTCATTTCCTTCTTGGAGGATACCTGATAATTCCATTTGCAGATCTTTTGTTGGGTCTTTATTGATCTTTTTATAACATTGTGGGTCATTGAGCTGGCGGTAGACTTCTTTTTTGTAGTTATTAACATCCCAAAGGACTATAGCTCCGCCCTTATCTGCCTCTTTTATTACCAAGGAACGATCATTTTTAAGGGTGAAAATAGCCTCTTTTTCTGCTTTTGAAATGTTGTAATGCACAAATTGTTTTTTGCTTTCAATAGCAGTTATACCTGACAGTAAAGCCCTTTCAAATGTAAGTACCTCCTTGGGGATTTTTGTAGACGGAGGGGAGAAGGAAGATTTCTTTCGAAACCCAGTCACTTCATTGTTGGCTTGTATGGGATTATCCATAAAGAACATTTTCAATCGGATATTACGACAGAATTCAAGGATTTCTAGTTTCATTTTGACGAAGTCCGTTGCTCGAACAGGTACAAACGAAAGCCCTTTCTTTAAAATGGAAATTTCGGAAGGTGTTAATATACGATCTGACAGATTAAATAAAGGCAGAATGTCTAACTCCGATAGTACTGCCTCCTGGTCCTCATTTCCCATGGTTGGTAATTGGGACGCGTCCGGCCGCGCCCTCTGCGTTGACCCTGCCTAAAAAAGGTTGAGGATTAGATTGTTGTTGGTTTCCTCTATATGATTGATTAGTTCTTGTGTCACTTTGGTTTGTCTCCCCTCCTGAGGAAGAGGACGTGTCAGAGAAAGTAAAAAATTTAGTGCGAGAACGTCCTTGATTTTCTTGAAAGAACCGTCTTTGAGTTGGTCTAGAGTAAAAGTCCGGCTGCAGGAATGGATATACTGTTTCCAATGAAAAGGTCCTTTGGTCCAGATCAAATTTACTGCCTTTTTGTGTAACAGTGTAGTCTTTGAATTCAAGTATTTCTTTTTCTATTTTTTCAAGTAGTCCCTTAGCATCAGTAATAAGTTGGTTATTTTGAATTTCTAATTCCAACGCTGTGATCTCGGCTAATTCCTTTAAGGAGATCCTCTGAGCAGTTTCCACAGTAAGGACCATAAGGTCCCTACTGCACTTGGTTTCAATTCCACTAAAGAATTTTTTATAATCAGGGTCATCTGTAAAGACCATCGGAGTATTACGAATTTGTAGGCCGGATGGTATTGTGCCTGCACATAAATGAAGGAGTAGAAAATGGCCGTGTAGGTCCGTTCTAATTTGTTTTTTCTTTAATCTGGTCAGTCTGTCAGATTCGTTTTGTGTCTTGGCAGTAGTGCTAAGGGAGGCTGAAGCGAAGACAGGCGGCTCCCTGATTAGTTTCTGGATGTGGTCCTCGCTATACGAGAACGTGTCCCTATCAGACATAACAAATAACGGTAAACGTATAGACAAAGGTAACGAACATGCAACAGACAAGAAAACAAACGAATTGCACCAAACAACTGAAAACCTCAATAAATTTGAGAAAAGGTAATACCTCAAAGAAGCCTCGCGAACCAGCGTCCGCTCTCATACAGAGAAAAACAAAACAGGGCTTTGGCTAATGAACAGTAAGGCTAAGCCAAAAATACAAGAAAAACAAAAGAGGGGCCAATACTGAGCCTATTATTCAACGTTCTTATCAAAAGTACCACTATGAATAAAACATACCGGTCCGTGATTTTGCTAACGTCACTAGTTGTTTTATTTCTTTAACACTAGTATGCATTTACTTTTTGATTTTTGAACACTTTTTTTGCATGTACAAATATTTCACCAAAAAGCAACACAATAGGTTTACATATATACAATTTTACGAATTGTCAAACCAAAAACATTATCTACGGAATTATTTGCCCGTGCCCAAAACTGTATATTGGGAAAACAACCCAAGAAGCAAGACAACGAATTACGCAGCACAAATCGCGTCTCAGGAATCAGACGCAAAATGCACCTCTTGTCTTACATTGGCAGACGAAACAACACCATGAAGATGAATTAAAATGGACTGTCATCTCAAAAACTGAGAGGGACATAAGAGGTGGAGACACTGAGGCAAGATTGAGTCAGAGAGAAGCTCTGCTTATAATGAAATACGACACTGCTTCAACTGGCCTAAATGAAATTTCCGAAATATTTAAAGTACATCCTTGAATCCTTTTTATTTTACATTAATCGTGCTCACTGATGCTGTGCCCCGCGCCTCTTCTCCACTCGGTGCCTTTGACAGCGTTCGTAAAGTTTCAACAAAATTATTATTTTTTTTTTAAACGAGAGATTTCTCGTTCTGGTCACGTGATCGCTTCCAATCTTAGTAAACACAGCAGAAGGACTCGGAAACCTTGCACGTCCTAACTAACTGGCGTTCAACGCGACTGATTCAATCGAAAACGGTAAGCTCCACAGCTTCCCCGTCTCTTGCCATGTAGATTCGATCCCCGGGCCCCGCAGCCATTGACCTGTTACTTTCGTTTTACAGGCTCTCCGCCCCATTGAAGAATAAGCGATTGAGGCTTTACACGAAGCAGCCGCGCTCGGGTAAGCCCCGTGTTACCGATCTCCCTTACTAGCTGTTCTTCTACCTAAGCAACCTCTAAATAAACACTTGCACTCCATGTTCCATTACAGGTGCTCAGCCCTTCAATTCAAAGGTGAGTGCACGTTTCTTTGCCTCGCTGTATACTAACTACCGAGGCTCAATTTGGTCAGATAGTCATGTTTTGTCTCAATGTCTTTTTTGTGTAGCTACTCGTTTGAAGATCGGTTTTGTGGAAGTACGTTGGTCTAAATGGTGTGACCTTAGTGTAAAGGTATGGCTATGCAGTGTGGTTTGGCGGCTTTTCACTTTTTGTTTTTCCAATTGAACCACCATGGGAGTGTCCTAAATTTGTCGTTTGGGTTTCCCCTTTTAGAAAACGTATTGGTCCTGATGAGAACTCCATAAAACGTAGGAGTTCGAAACGCGTCGACCGACCTGACTTGCCCTAAGTTGGACAGTACTCTCTTGTCAAACTTCATTTAACACCACTCTGGATCTGATAATTAGTGAAGTTAATTCTCGTTGCACTGAATTTAAATAGCTGCAAAATTTATGTAATTCGTTCTATTTGTGTAGCAACTTGTAGATACTTTTTTGACAGGAGTTTATATTGTTGTTTGTGTACATAGGAATGTGAGATGTATGAATGGTTTTGGTAGGATGTGTTTTGTATAAATATTGTATATATGTAAACCTATTGTGTTGCTTTTTGGTGAAATATTTGTACATGCAAAAAAAGTGTTCAAAAATCAAAAATTAAATGCATACTAGTGTTAAAGAAATAAAACAACTAGTGACGTTAGCAAAATCACGGACCGGTATGTTTTATTCATAGTGGTACTTTTGATAAGAACGTTGAATAATAGGCTCAGTATTGGCCCCTCTTTTGTTTTTCTTAAAAGTGAATATAAGCCAATCATCATTGTTATCAAAATTAAGATAATTTCTTTCTTAATGGACAATTATCATTTCCTCCATATAGTAGTTTGTGTAGCTCAATGATAGGTCACATTACGATTTTGTTGCACAGGAGTACATAAGATGGTTTTCATTTGACTTGTTGGGCACAGTTTTATTTTGTGAACGAGAGAGCATGCAAAGAAAACAGATGTACATTAAATTGTTTTCTGTTTGCCATGTATTTGTTCATAGGTTTCTATTAGAAAAGAACCATTAATGGGTCTTTCA
The DNA here is from genome assembly GCF_964261635.1 of Lissotriton helveticus. Taxonomy (NCBI): domain Eukaryota; kingdom Metazoa; phylum Chordata; class Amphibia; order Caudata; family Salamandridae; genus Lissotriton; species Lissotriton helveticus. The sequence goes on from NC_136068.1 coordinate 1,230,803,940, forward strand.
GTAGTTCATGTAGTAAATATGAAACTTTACATAGGCAGGCTAGTTTATTCTTTGAGCTTTGTTGTTACTTTTAGAAGGATTGTGCTACATATGAAGGCCAAAGTGAATGAAAGGTAATCATTTTTATTATTACAAAAATTGAGATTATTATTTTGTTCCTAGTGGTTAATTTTCATGTCCTCCAAATAGTAGTTTGTGTGGCTAATTGCTAGGGTATTTTTTTATTTTGTTGTACAGGGGTGCATGAGAAAGATGGTTTTCGTACGGCTTGTTGGGCCTGTTTTATTTTGTGAGCCAGGGAGCATGCAAAAAAAATGTATGTCGATTAAGATGGGTCATTTAGTTGTTCATCTAAAACTTTACATAAGCAATCTAGTTTATTTTTTGGTCTTCCTTGCTACTTTTAGTAGTATTGACTACAAGATACCACTAAGAAGTTGGCTCTTATAACTTCATACCACTTCATAACATCATTTGCAATAGCTGAAAGAATCATCCACAAAGTCTAATGTACATGCTATGTGCAATAGCTAAAAGAATCATCTAGATAGTCTAATGTATATGTGAAATTTCATTAAAATCCTTTTAGCCATTTTGCCGCTAAGTAAAATACAAATGTCCATGAAAATGAACTGGGTTTTAAGTGCATTTTGGGACCCCTTTTGGAAAGCAAGGCAGTCCTTCTACTATATTATTCACCGGTCCAGAAGTGTATTGATGAGTAGTTCAGGAGGTTCACAACGGATACTTAGGGGTCCATTAGGATGTTGGGTGGTGGCACCACCGTGGTGCGGGCAGTGCAGAAAGATGCATTTTTCCGCCCGCAAGCAGCAGTACTCATGTCCGCCATATTAGAATGGCCGAACATAGGCCATTTCCCATCCACTGCGGTACAACGCGCACTGCCAGTAAAGTGCACCCACCGCAGCGGCGGTGGGAGCCAATGGAGACTCAGCGCCATGGGGAATGACTTACGACCCGCTCCACAAATTAGGAAGCCCCAAACAAGCAGATGCACCGCAGCGGAGACACTGCACAATCAGAGACGGCGGAAGCTGGACAGTGGAGCTCGAAACCAGAGTCCCGGTCCACACCACCCGGTCATGACCGCCAGGGACCCAGCTCTACACATTTTTCTGGTGCTGTACCAGCTACATCACTAGCAACTCATTGACCGCCTCGGACGTCGCCGCAGGTACTCAGCTACACAACACAACACACAACACGTGGGCTGACACAGGGTCCAAATCCACCGCAGACTCCCTGCTGGGGACAGGAACACATCCACACATGACCCACCTGCCACCAAGTCACCACTCCGCATCCTGGATACACATACACCGCGATCTTGCAGCAATGTCCCAGTCACGTCACCACAGCAGTGAACACAAGGGAATAAATGAGGAAAATGCAGAAAGCAGGGCTAGCCAAAGGCATGGGCAAGGCACAAATACCACAGGCCCAAACATCCTCCCACCACACATTAGCACACCCCATGAAGGTACATACCATATGCCCATTCTGTGCACCCCCATGCACAACAGCAAGCCAGGTCAAAGCACACCCTGCACCACACAACAAACAACCAGGGAGACAGCCACTGCAGGAGTGGCTGCACAGGAACACGCAGCACAGTAGCACAGGGCCAGGGACACACACACACCACAACACAACCACACTCAGAGAAACAAAAATGAGTACAAGTACCAAATGAACACATACAAGGAACACACATACAAATGGACACACAGCCTGCATAGTCACACATACATACCACAGACAAACACACAGACACATACACACCCCAAATGCCACCAGCAATGGATCACAACAAATAGGAAAGCCAAAGTGGGATGCACACACAGGGAAGGCCATGGAGACACAAACAAGCATGTGCACATCACATGCAAGACAAGGAACACAGAACACCCCCTCAGACCATCAAACCACACATGGCTGATACTGTCAGTGAAGTCAACCCACAGACACCACAGTGCAAAAACACAGGGAGACAGCAAGGCAAACCATGCATAGCCACAAGGATGAAAGTAAGGCCCTGAAGTTAAACTGTGAACAGCCACACGTGGATACAACTACTTCACAGGAGTATACCAGCAGCACAAAACACAGGACCCATTAACACACACCATGACTGCCAAACACCAGGGGGAATGTACACACATACCCCCTTCACACCACACCAGCAGCACACAATACCAGTGCCAAACACACTGAAGGCTGGCAATACTTGCCAGTCTATACACACAAAAACAAATACACACCCTGGGTGTAGCCACAAGCATCACACACACACAGGGATGCCAGAACAAATGTCTGCATGAAACAACAGACAAACACATAACCCAACAGAGACAGACACAGAACCACAACAAAAACAGACATGCCCTGTGCAGCCAAACTGTGGAAATGCAATGGGAGCACAGACACAACAGGAGTGCACAACCTAAACACTCAGGAACAATGCACAGACAACATTCCACAACACACACAAGAAGTGCACCATCACAGAACAACACAGCCACAGCAATCAAACAACAGATGCACATGCAAAACGATCAGAGCAAACACTGCAGGACATCAGGGGATGCACACCAGGCACTGACAAGGCAACATACACACAGCACTGCACTCACTACAAGCAGAGTGTGCACACCAAGCATACCAGTCACACACAGATGAGTGACACAACATCAACCCACACAACACAAATCAGCACAGCACAAAGACAACGGCACGCCCAGGAAGAGAAGCAATACCAAAGCCAACACACATACATCTAACACAACAACAACAACAGATGCACAAATCTGGTATGCAAAGGTGGAATCACCTAGACCAGAGGACTTTGCAGCACACACAGTTGAACAGCAGATGAGAAACCATGACTGCCAAAGAGCACATGAACATCACAAATAAACAATTGGGGAAATATACTGAGTGGGACTATGCTCCTGGACAAAGAACTGCATCACAAAGCACAGTAACACAAATGAAGTGATGAGGAGGCACACTCACATAGAAGCCAAGGGGACAGCTGACATCTAAGTGAAGTGTACTGCACGTCAGTAGCGGACATGGCAGGAGTGTACCATACACAAATAGAGAGAGTGCAGACCCACAAAGGTTAGGCATCTGAAACACAGATAGGGGATGGCATGACACCACACACAACATGCCATACTGGAGGCAAAAATGCACCATGGGACAGCAATGCATGAGAAAACACAACCACAATGGCAGTGTGGAGCAGCAGGTCTGCATAGTCTACACCAACAATATCAAGACACATGGATGATCAACAAAACACAACACTGATGTGTTAGTCACATACTCTGCATACTCACCAGTGACAAAACAACAAGTAGAGTCAGACACAACTGCATGGACACACCAACACACTGCACAGTGCACAAAATACAACTCACACATGTGCATACAACCACATCCACAGGGCTGAACAATCCAAACAACTGGCACTCAACTCCTGGGTGACACATGTGTGTAGTCGACAATGCAGGGGCACACACACATCAACACTCCCTACACAGTCACACCCTTCACTCTGCACACTTCTTGACTATTCAAGAGCACACATCTAAGGTATGCCATGGGACCAGGATGACTGGCCATCACAAGATGACCACACACATACACTGCTGGGCACACATAAAGGAAGAACACACATACATGATGACACTGGACAGCCTGCCTGCAAACCTGTGGACAGAATCACTCTCTGTGCTGACAGCGCCCCCCAACCTGTCACGTGAAGAATCTAGCCAACATTTACAAACCATGAAAACGACCACTGCATTACTTGTAAAATTGATATCATAGAACCCACAAGTATCAGTGTCATGAAGAACTGAAGTCCCTGTCACCCCTGTAAAAAAAAAGTAGGCGAGCAAAGACATTAGCAATGTTGAAGTAGCACACAGAGCATGGGGCACTGTCAACCATATACATACAACAAAATAACTTTATTCAGTAAGGACACTGACAAAACAGACAACGGGAGTAACTGTCTTTATTCACATATTGCACAGATAGGCACCAACAGTAGGGAAGAGCAAGGCACAAAATGCAGTGCATGTCAATGAGAAGCTGCAGAGGCAAGGTCAAAACAGGAAGGCTAGTGGCTAGTTCAGGGAGCACAGCATATCCATGATAATCTGCACAGGCAACGGCAAAACAGCAAGGCCAGTGGCCAGTACAGGGTGTAGAGTGAGTACATGAGAAGCTACACAGGCAAGGTCAAACAGGAAGGCCAGTGGCCAGTTCAGGGAGCACAGCATATCCATGAGAATCTGTACAGGCAAGGGCAAAACAGCAAGGTCAGTGGCCAGTCCAGGGTGCATAGTGAGTACATGAGAAGCTGCACAGGCAAGGGCAAAACAGGAAGGCCACTGCCAAGGGCAAAGTGCAGAGCAAGTACACAAGAGACTGCACAGGGACCAATCCAACACAGCAAAGTGCAACAAGGCCAGTGTCCAGGGCAAAGTGCAGAGCGAGTACATGAGAGGCTGCACAAGCAAGGGCAAAACAGGAAGGCCAGTGTCCAGGGCAAAGTGCAGAGCGAGTACATGAGAGGCTGCACAGGGACCAGTCCAACACAGCAAAGAGCAACATGGCCAGTGTCCAGGGCAAAGTGCAGAGGGGGTACATGAGAGGCTGCACAGGCAAGGGCAAAACAGGAAGACCAGTGTCCAGGGCAAAGTGCAGAGTGAGTATATGAGAAGCTGCACAGCCAGGGGCAAAACAGGAAGGCTAGTGTCCTGGGCAAACTGCAGAGCAAGTATATGAGAAGCTGCAAGGGCAAAACAGGAAGGCCAGTGTCCAGGGCAAAGTGCAGAGCATGTCCATGAGAATCTGCACAGGCAAGAGCAAAACAGCAAGGCCAGTGGCCAGTCCAGAGTGCAGAGTGAGTACATGAGAAGCTGCACAGGCAAGGTCAAAACAGGAAGGCCAGTGGCCAGGTGAGGGAGCACAGCATATTCATGAGAATCTGCACAGGCAAGGGCAAAGCAGCAAGGCCAGTGGCCAGTCCAGGGTACAGAGTGAGTACATGAAAAGTTGCACAGGTACGGGCTAAACAGGAAGGCCAGTGTCCAGGGCAAAGTGCAGAGCGAGTACATGAGAGGTTGCACAGGGACCAGTCCAACACAGCAAAGAGCAACAAGGCCAGTGTCCAGGGCAAAGTGCAGAGCATGCCCATGAAAATCTGCACAGGCAAGGGCAAAACAGCAAGGCCAGTGGCCAGTCCAGTGTGGTCTTGGGTTCAAATCAGGCCTACATACTCTGTTAAACTCTCGAACGCTTTAGTATAGAAGTTGGCACGGACACTGGAAAAGGTAAAAGACAAGTTTATTAAGACCCCATGGGGTGGTGATACATTCCTACAGCACCCTTCGGTAATGTAAGAAGTAGCACACCGAACATCGATGCGCGACCCCTTTTATACAGTTTAATAGCAATAAAAAGATAGGCGGGTACAAGTTACACATTTTAGGTACATATAAGGTCATTTTTGGAACACAGCCAACATGTGGGAGGAGTTTCAACAGCACTGGTCAGTTAGTGTGAACATTCCTAAAGAGTGACCAATTGGTGCGTAATGCGCATGTGCGCTTGACCAGTACTAAAAATAGCCTGTTGCCGAGCAGACTAGTGACCATGGGTATCGAGAAAGGACGAAAGGGCACACTGACCACGAGGCAGCGTGTTTCATAGGAAACGGAAGTCAGAGGGATTCAAAATGGCCCCCGTTCGTTTTGGTCAAGTTAACAGAAAAGGCCGTGTAGTTGTGCTAAACGCTAACTCAGGAGCTGCCAAAACACGACAGACGGCCCTTTTAGCGTTTAGCAAAAGCTACCTCATAGTGGACGTAGTCAGAATGTTCATCCTCAATGTTAATAGCCATTATTTTCAATACTTCATCATTGATCAGTTGCTCTTGCTTAACAAAAGCTCGTTTGGACGGAATACAGGCTGTGATACATACAGAACATAATGTAGGGCCACATTGAATACATAGACAAAGAAAAAATAGTACTCCAATAAAAACACAGAGAATCGTTAATAATTTCCAACCCCAAGTACTAAGCAGGGTCCAGAACCAACCAGAAAAGGTCCATGTTCCATTTTCTGGGTGGATCTCAGCAGCTATTTTATGTAATTTTGTAATCGAATCATATACAGAAGGTGAGTTATCTGGTACGTAAACGCAACAACTACTTCCGATGACGCGGCATGCTCCACCTCTATCAGCTAGTATCACATCTAGAACCATTCGATTCTGGAGCGCCACAAATCTGGTAATTTGCAATTCCTCAGTAATATTCCCTAAAGCGGAGGCAGTTTCATTAGCGACGGCTTCCACCACACGTGTAAGCCGCCTTATCTTCCTGCTATTCAGTGCAGCTCCTACGAATGAAAATAACCCCAAATTGAAATCTACATATTGTTGTAATGTGGTATCAGTCTGGTCTATTTCATCAAAATCTATTGTTCGCTTGACCCTGTTCAGTATGAAATCATGGTACAGAACGTAATCATTGTGGTACATGGGAGGAGCAATAAATACAGGTGGTAATACAAAAGCTATATAACACGTTCCTAACCAACCCAATGGTAGACGATGGTATCCCTTATTTCCACAAATGAAATATGTGTTACGTGAAGCTACAAATGCAATTCCAGTTGGTGTATCAAAGGTAAGTGTAATATTACATTCACTGCGGCCTACAGGGATTGTACCTTTATTTCTAATACACAAATCTGCTTTTGTATCAATGACTGTTATCATATGCGAGCTCGTCACATTTATAAGTCTTTGATTCGTATATACACGAGGTGTAGAAACATTGTCCGGACGGTACTCTTCCCATTCAAATTTAGTTCCTTCAGCATGTGGATAGCCGTCTTTGTCGTTATAACATATTTTATTCAACCGAAAAAGTAGTCCACCTTTCGTTGGCCATCGCAGAGTAAAAAGAAGAGTGTACCAAGCATGACAAGAACCATTATGAGAAAACGGGAGAGGAATGAGTGGTGTTCCTCCCTTCTTCTGATGTCCGGGCAACATCCCACATACCCAACAATTGGACGTGTTGGTCATGTTATGAGTATGATGCAGAATCTTAATAAAGCTGTTATTCAAATAAGTCTGCCTATGTCTTTCTTCGTGAAAAGGCAGAGTGAAATGAAAATGTTCAGACGGACTTGGAGTGGTGGGCAGTAAATGTTCTCGTACAGGAAACAACAGTTCTATAGTCCAGGCTAATACTGCGATCACCACTACGGTCAAGACAAACAAAACAGCACCAAGAATTCTCCCTTTTTGTGTCGAAGGAGATGCCATAGTTTACAAGACAATACTCTTCACAAGCAACACTAAGCGAGAAAAAATAAAACGATGGTTCTGAACCGAGGCTGCCGTTGATTTGTTCTCCGGGATTCAAGACGGGTGTCGCTACACTGGGCAGAACTGATCCCCCCCCCTTGATATTCCCGGCTTCCGTTTCACAAACCTCAGAGCGGTTACCAACCAGTTTCAAAAACACAAAAGGAATCTTATTTCCTGGGGCGTAGATTGTACTTCACTTTATCAGAAACAACGTGGTCCGGGAAGGCTCCCTCCAATTCATCAGGCGTGACAGCTGGGCTCTTTTCTGTATCCAAAATCTTTCTGTAGTCGGATAGCACCACAGGGCTCACCAGATCCGGAGAGACACGTCGGCAATGCGTTGAATGTATCCACCGCTTCTTGTTGGTGACTCTGACAGCAGTTCGCGTAGCCAGCAGCACTTGCTCAGGGCCATGCCATCTCGGTTCCAAACTGCTGGATCGCTCAAAGACTTTGACCATCACGTGGTCCCCAGGGCGGAGATCGTGAGCCTCACCAGCAGAGTTATCAGGGAGCGCCTCTCGAACCTGTTGATGAATAGAAAGCAAATCATTTGTTAATCGTGCCAGATAATCGTTCATCATTATACAAGGCATATCATGTATCAAACGAGGTTTTGGAACTCCCCAAATGTTCATAGGCCTTCCAAACACCACTTCATAGGGTGTGAGGCCAGATCGAGAATGGGGCACTGATCGAATGGACAGCAATGCCAGAGGCAAAGCGTCCGGCCATTTCAGAGATGTCGATGCCACTATCTTTGCTAGCTTCAGCTTCAGAGTTGCATTGTATCTCTCTACTAAACCTGCTGATTGCGGATGAAAGACAGCATGGAATCGTTGCTTGATTCCCAATCCTTTCAGGACGTATTCCACTACTTTCCCAATGAAATGAGGGCCATTATCACTCCACATAAGTTTACAAACACCATAACGCGGGAAGTACTCCTTGAGTAACACCTTAGCTGTTGTCAATGCTGTATTGTCTTTCGTAGGGTAAGCCTCAATCCATTTACTGAAGGCACACACCACTACTAGGACATACCTGAGATTATTACAGCGTTCCAGCTGGATGTAATCCATTTGTAGTACTTCGAATGGTGCAGTAGGTGGAACAAACCCTCCTTTAGGAGTATGAGTCCCTTGTCCAGGATTGTGCTGCAAACATATCAGACAGGTCTGCACTACTCTCTTAGCCGTGCTAGCAATGTCAGCATTTTCCCAAACTCGTGTAAGCAATTTAGTGATTGCGAGAGCTCCAATATGTGCCAGCCCGTGTGTCATTTGCACCATTGTTTGTAAATAGGCCATGGGTAGTTTCCATCTTTCCATATCTTTACTACGCCAGCAACCCTCATCATCCAATACTCCTTCGGTGGCCCATTTCACAAGTTCTGCCTCTGATGCTGACTTCTGTATATCTAATATTTCTTCTCTAGCATCATGCCACCGCTCAGCTTGTGACTTCACCACATACATGGGGAAATGATTTTGCAGCATAGCGGTCTCTCTCGCAATGCGGTCTGCGAAAGCATTGCCTTGCCCTATTTTGTCCGTCACCTTTTTGTGTGCACTGCACTTGACTATTGCAACTTTCTTTGGGCATAACAGTGCATTCAGGAGATCGCGTACCAATTCTCCATGCATGATATGTACTCCATGTGAAGTTAGGAATCCTCGTTCCTTCCAAAGTAGGCCAAAATCATGCACTACTCCAAAAGCATAACGACTATCCGTATAAATGTTCACACATAGTCCAGCACTTAACTCACATGCTTTCGTTAAGGCTATCAATTCGGCTGCTTGAGCCGATTTTTGGGGTATCCGGGCTGCTTCTACCACAGTCTTAAGTGTCGTGATTGCATAAGCTGCGGAAGTCGTACCATCTGGTAACCTCACGCACGATCCATCAACCCACAGTTCCCCATCTACATCTGGAAATGGCGTATCCTGTAAATCGATACGACCCTTTGTCTGTTCCTCAGTCAGAAAAACACAATCATGTTGTTCTTCCTTCTGGGTCCCAGCAACAGGATCCGGCAATAAAGTAGCAGGATTTAGTGTCGCACATCGTTTTAGTGTGATGTGCGGCGCCAACAACGTTAGCTCATATCCTGTCAGACGGGCACTGGTTAGATGCTGCGTTTTTGTTTGGTTCAGTAACGCATCTACCGCATGGGGAACTAGCACCAACAATTTGTGTGACAAAACTATTCCCTCACTTTGTCGTATCGCTACTGCTGTTGCTGCAACTGCTCGAAAGCATCCAGGCAATCCTCGAGCCACAGGGTCGAGTACCGCCGAGAAGTATGCACAAGGCCTCTGTTTGTCTCCATGTGTCTGCACTAACATTGACAATGCGCACCCATCCTTTTCGTGTACATATAATGTAAAGATCTTCGTGTAATCAGGTGTACCCAACACTGGTGCAGAACAAAGAGCTTGTCTCAATTGCTCAAAAGCATTCTGACATTCATCCGACCATTCAATGGGAATCGGTGTATCTTTAGACAACAATGCCAACAATGGTTTAACGATATGTGAAAAACCCAATATCCATTGCCTACAAAAAGACGTCAAACCTATGAAGGCGCGAACATCTTTCTGAGTGCGAGGGACTGGAGTATCTAGGATTGCTTGAATTCGATCTGGTGTCAATGCACGGCCCTCCTTAGACAAAAGATGACCGAGGTAGGTCACCTTTGGTCTACAATATTGTAGCTTTTTCTTCGAAACTTTATGATTATGTTTAGCCAGGAAGGAAAGCAAGGAAAAGGTACTCTTCTCACATTGTTCTGGCGTGTCTGCAGCAAGTAAGATATCGTCTACATATTGAATGAGAACCACTCCCTCCTGTAAGTCAAAGGAATCAAGCTGTCTTTTTAATGCCTGACTATAAATGCTAGGACTTTCAGTATAGCCTTGAGGAACTCGACAGAATCTGTACGATTTATTATTTAATGTAAAGCCGAATAGATATCGACTGTCAGGATGTACAGGGATCGAAAAGAAGGCGTTCTTCAAATCGATGACTGTAAAAGTAGTTGCCGTCGATGGAACCAACGTAAGCAACGTGGTGATGTCAGACACCACCGGGTACTGAGGCACTACTATCTTGTTTATTTCCCTCAAATCAATAATGAAACGGTAAACCTTAGCATCTGTATCTCTTTTAAGGATCGGTAAAATTGGGCTATTGCAAACATTGTAGGGGACTTCCTCAACTACTCCTGCCAAAATCAAATCATTCACAATGTGCATCAAAGCAAGTTCTCCTTCTCTGGAAATCTTATACTGTGGGACACGTGGTAGAGACACTCCCTCCTTTACAGTAATACGTACTGGAGGGATTAACATCTGCCCCACATCCGTGTCAGAAGTGGCCCACAACGTTTTTGGTAAGGAGGCCAATACTTCAGATTCATGGAGAAAACACACTCGCTCAAAGTCTGGGTAATTCTCATTCAACACAACTCGCACTCCTTCTGGGGCACAGCGAATAGTAGCTCGAAAGTGTTTTAACATATCGAGTCCAATAATATTATCTGGTGTATTTGGAGACAACAAAAAGGGACAAGGGGCAGCAAATTTATCAACATGAAATGCAACTGGTTGAGACAATGGGCTAGAAGTAGGTGTTCCATCGAACCCTATTGCTGTAATTACCTCGCCAGACAGGGGAGCCCTTGGAACCAAGTATTTGGACAAAGCGCTACGAGTAGCTCCTGTATCGACCAGAAATTGATCAGTAGAACCCAGAACATGTGCTTCTATGTATGGACCCCTCTGATCAACTGGTACCTCAACCGATTCCACACCCCATCCTACGCAATTCTATGCGTAATGCTCATCCCGTGGTTCAGCAGGACCACCCTCATTTATCTGATATTGATTGCGATTATGAAACGTATTATAATCTGACTGACCACAACCCCTTGCTCCATATCCTCCACGATCATTCGTGCCATAACCTCCTCTTGACCCTCCATAATAATTCCTAGATCTCCCACTTCCTCGTCCCCTCAAATTACGCTGCTCTCGAAACACCGGACAGTCTGCAATCCAATGCCCAAACTGTTTGCAGTATGCACATTGATTCACAGAAATGTCAGAACGAGGGGGAGGAGCATTACTGTATGATCCTCGCCCTCCTCTACTGTTTCCTCTCGTAGCCTGAACCTGAGCTAACATTACCTTCGTCTTCAAATCCTTCGCCTTCTTGTCACTACTTTCTTTCGCCTCTAATTCCTGTCTTTCATAATATTGAGCCATAGTCAATAAAGAAGCAGGGGTTGCTGTGGTCCATGAACTTTCACTCGCTTTTAATCGTTTCGCAATCTCCGGTAGGAGATTAGCTACATACTTATCAACGAATAGATGCCTGCCAGTATCTTCTGTCAATAATTGACCACTGTAATCATGGAACGCTTCCTCGAAGCGAGAGAAAAAATCGGAAACTGATTCATCCGCTTTCTGCTTACAAGAGGCTAATATAGTCCAATCAATCTTTTTAGCGGGAGCAAGAGTCTTTAGTTTTGTTAGTATGGCCCCTGGAAGGTCTAATATTAATTGACACGGCTTACATGCTGGTTCTCTATCTAAATCAGCCTGAACAAGATCTTTCCAAGTGGCCCCGAGAGTCGTGAGGTCATCAAACCTACGAATTACTCTCCACATATCAGGGGGCAATATCAACCCGAAAAATAGATCAATATCAACTAACGTCATGATACATGAAGAAATTGCACTTTCAACATTTTCATAAAAAGCCGCAGGGTTTTTACGGGGATCAGGTAAAGCGTTCTTAAGCGCCATGACATCTGCTCTATTCCAAGGCGTATAAACCCAATTATATACAAAATACCCTTTCGCGTCTTTGGATCTTTTATCATCATCTGTGCCATCCCCTTTATGAGGGACATATAAAGGCGCAGCTTCTCGCATAGGTCTAACATTAATTGCAGCGATCTTATCTGTTTCAAAAATAGGGCATTCTTTGGATATCCCCGTCGCTCCGGACGTAGACGAATTCTTCGACTTTTCCAACTCCCGTAGTCGTGTCGCCTCATTACGCAGTTCAATCAAACGCTTGAAGAAGTCGTCCGCATCTGAAAGAACAAAAAGACCTTTACGAAAATACTCACGACCCTTGGATATCTCCTTTGGTTCTAACTCGAGAGAATATTTTCTATACCGCTCAACAACTTCATCTCCAAAATGATCTAAAAAATACAGTCGTTCCTTATCAGGCCACTGTTCCATTTGTTCAGTAACGTCAGAAACAGTAACAGTATTAATATTTAGTTTTCGTGCAAATGAACGTAATTCCGCAGCTCGTTCCGCATGTAACCTGGTACGCTGTGTTCGATCACTATCCTCGTCTGATTCCTCGCTCGGAGCCGTTGGTGCGACGTACGGGGGCGGACAACGATCTAGTAATGAAAAATCATCCGTTTCATTAGTAAGGACTGGATAGAGAGGACGCCTGATAGGGAATTGACCATTAACCTGTAAATTGCGTTCTCGTCTCTCCCTCTCTTTCTTTTCCTGTAATTCCTTCTCCTGTAGCTGTAAAGCTTTGTCATGTGCAGCCTTCCGCTGCACTTTCTCCGCCAAGGCTTCCTCACGCTTCGCTCGTTCACGCACCTCTTTCTCCCACATACGCACACAATCAAACATATCTTGTCTAGACCTTCGCTGAAACAAACACTGCTCTACATATTGTACCTTTCGAAGGTCAAACGACCCATATAGTGGCCACTGTAATTCATGATCAGTTTTAGTATACTTATGCCATAATGTACTATACATTATAGGTGGAATACCGAATTTGACATACATTTCACGATTTGGAGTCCCCTCTGGGGGAGCCGGCTGTTTTTCACTTAATCGATAATTGGTACCATTTTCAGAACAGCACATCCTACGGAGTGTGCTAAAAACAGGCATGTTTCAAAAAGTACCATGAAAGCACGATACTACAAAAATGACACCTAACGCGGTGTACCGTTCAAATCAAATAAATCAGAGAAATATCCCTACATGCCTGCCTATGTGAGGTGCACTTCACATATTCAAATTCAAATTCAAAGATTCAAAACGTTAGCTAACAAATTCAAATTCAAATTCAAAGTTTCAAAAAGCCACAGTAAGTGTCAGTAGACTACCTCACCAATCAAAAGCTTACCAATTTTCTTTTCAAACGTCCAAAGTCCAACTGCCAAGTTCTGTGGTCAAATCAGCCAAAACGGCACATCACGACAATCCAAGATCAGAATCTCAGTCGAAGACCGGCGCCACCTGGAAGGTCAGATCGGAAGGACGGGAAAACACACCGTGGGTGCCGAGACTCGGGTCACTCAGTGGCAGCGTACGCGTCCATGGCGAGTTTCCTGACCTTCGTCACGACCTCTCCTTCGGGCATCCGAGTCGCCGATGAGTCCCTTCGTGGTCGCCAATTTGTGGTCTTGGGTTCAAATCAGGCCTACATACTCTGTTAAACTCTCGAACGCTTTAGTATAGAAGTTGGCACGGACACTGGAAAAGGTAAAAGACAAGTTTATTAAGACCCCATGGGGTGGTGATACATTCCTACAGCACCCTTCGGTAATGTAAGAAGTAGCACACCGAACATCGATGCGCGACCCCTTTTATACAGTTTAATAGCAATAAAAAGATAGGCGGGTACAAGTTACACATTTTAGGTACATATAAGGTCATTTTTGGAACACAGCCAACATGTGGGAGGAGTTTCAACAGCACTGGTCAGTTAGTGTGAACATTCCTAAAGAGTGACCAATTGGTGCGTAATGCGCATGTGCGCTTGACCAGTACTAAAAATAGCCTGTTGCCGAGCAGACTAGTGACCATGGGTATCGAGAAAGGACGAAAGGGCACACTGACCACGAGGCAGCGTGTTTCATAGGAAACGGAAGTCAGAGGGATTCAAAATGGCCCCCGTTCGTTTTGGTCAAGTTAACAGAAAAGGCCGTGTAGTTGTGCTAAACGCTAACTCAGGAGCTGCCAAAACACGACACCAGGGTGCAGAGTACATGAGAGGCTGTACAGGGACCTGTCCAACAGAGCAAGGAGCAACAAGGCCAGTTGGCAGGGCAAAGTGCAGAGTGAGTACATGAGAAGCTGCAAGGGCAAATCAGGAAGGCCAGTGTCCAGGGCAAAGTACAGAGCATGTCCATGAGGATCTGCACAGACAAGGGCAAAACAGCAAGGCCAGTGTCTAGGGCAAAGTGCAGAGCGAGTACATGAGAGGCTGCACAGGGACCAGTCCAACACAGCAAAGAGCAACAAGGTCAGTGGCCGGGGCAAAGTGCAGAGCGGGTACATGAGAGGCTGCACAGGGACCAGTCCAACTGTAGTGTAGTTCCTATATTCCCAATAGACACTGCGCGTTGGAATAATATATCCTGTAGTTTAGACGTAGGACTGAGGTCGACTAGGTCTCTGCCGAATATATTAAACTTAATTGTGAGTGCCAGCTAGCTCAGAGGTCACTAGAAACTTTCTTGAATTCACAAGAAGGGATTAGTTTCTTACAACCGCATAAACATGACAACTTTGTTTCCCAAGAATTAGAAATCAATCTCTAGAGTCGCGGAAACAATAGATAGCTATTTTACTCAGTCAATCGTGCTAGCTTCGTTTCACCAGAGGTGCTGAGAAAATAGAGAGACGGGCGTTTTCAATAAAACGTATTTATTGAACAGTATTCTTTCTCAAGCATAAGAAATGTGCTGCTACAATCGTAATACTGGTTATAAAGTACAGGGCATATAATACGAAAAGTATTATAAAGTAGTACTGTAAAAGCATGATATGGTTTCTAAGCCATAAATTGCCTAAAACATATAAAATACATACAGTGATAAAATAATGACCAAATGTACTCAACTGGTACTTCTAAAATACCCCTACCCCGGTGTACCTAGCCTAAGTCTAGTACAAGGGAAGAAGTAAGGAAGGAGTAGCCTAAGTTTAGTATTTCTCTGCCAAGAGTCTGTCCAAGAATTCTCTAAGGGACTAATCAGCTCTGTACCTTGGTTTAGAATGAAGGAGGTCTTGTATCTTTATCTCAGGACTCGATTTCCCAGCAACCCACAAGGGTAGCCTGGAAACACTGGAGCTGGATTTCTAGGCAGGAGAAAAGACAGCGTCTCTCAGTGCGTGAGCTGGAGGGTCGGCTTCCTTCGGCACTTGCTGCTGCAGGACGTCGGGCAAGTAGTAAGTCGATCTGCTCCAAACCACCGTGTGTTTGTCTGGGCAAATCTAGGAATATTTATACTTTGAAGGTGCCGAGTTTGACGTGTGATTGGACGGCTTAATAACGTCATCAAAGACTCAGTTCTTTGAAAACTCCATGATTTCCTAGATTAATTAGTATTCAGGCAAGGGGAAGTCCCTAGCTGCTGAAGGCAGGTTCCTCTAAGAAATCGTTGTTGATTCTTGGAACTTAGTGGAAGTAACCATGCCGTATTTGGGCTGCATAGGCTCAGTCTAAATATGGTAATGATTTCTATGCCTATATGAGGATCGGATAACCTATACCTATATAAGGGCATGAAATGGGAAAAATTACAATAGGGTCCTAGGTTCATTTACAACACAGAGCGAGTACATGAGAGAATGCACAGGGAATAGACCAACACAGCAAAGAGAAACAAGGCCAGTGTCCAGGGCAATGCCACATGAGAGAATGCACAGGGAATGTGGGCGACTGTACTTTTACATGATCAGCAACACAGTCAGGGGGTAACAATGTGCAGTACAGTCTCACCTGTGTGAGAGACAGGGGTGTGAGTGGGTCTACCACCCAGACTTGGCTGTCAGGCAGACTGGGAGCTGGCTGTGTGTCGGGGACAGTAGGAGCACTTGACCGGGGAGAGAGCGGCCCAGCTGAGGTAGATCTATCAGTGGCTTGGCAAGCCAGAGGGCTGCTTGGACCAGGTGGTATAGTGGCACGTGGAGGTGGAGACATGCTGCCGTGAGACATAGTGTGGCTGGGAGATTGTGGAGGGGTGCCTTTCCACTTCTTGGGGATTCTTAATGGCTCCCCTGTTTTGGGATTAATGGAAAATGGTGTGGACACAACAGGCACACTCGCAAACAAAGCTGAATCATGTGCAGACACTGGCACTCCCTCTGGGGACGTGCTGAATCCAGCGGAACACTTCGCCTGGCTTTGCCTTTGACCCTCCATCCCCTGTTTGCCAGGAGTAACCTCTACAGTGCCCTCCCTTCCCTGCTTCATTGGGCATGTAATGGGAGTCGAGGTGGTGGGTGAATCTGCCCTGGAGCACTTCCTATGTGTACCCTTGCCATGCACCACCCCCTTAGTGGGCCCAGAGACTGCATGCCTCTCTTTGCAAGATGCTTTAGGGACTGGAGGGTCCTTAGCTGGGATGCCTCTGAGGCATGTGAGCATGAGGTCTGCTTCTTTGCTTTTTGGGCCTTGCTGTTGCCTGATGGGTTTTGTCCTTGCGCTCTGGGGTGGCCTTGCTCTTCTGTGGGGATGGTGTCTGTGGGCGGGACCGCTTGGGTTGTTGCTGCTGTGTGCTGCGTGTGCTGTATAGGGACTTTGACGTATGTGGACCGTGGTCACCATCGTCAGACGTGGCCACAACCTGGAGGGTAGACAAAGGCCCCGCTGCTGGACTATGAGTATGTGCCCGTTGAAGGGCAGATGTCACTGTGGATGACAAAGCCTGAACAGTGTGGTGCAGCCCACCCACGTCTGAATGTATGCCCTCCATGAAAGCAACCACCTGGGCCAATTTCTTGTCATGGTCAACATTGAGGAGAGCTGTCTGGCCTACACACAGCTGGCGAAAAAGCTCCACAGACTCAGCACTGATGACTGCAGGGGGGACAGGGGCAGCGGTGCCAGGTGTGAAGGAAGCTTGTCCCCTCTTACTGATCCGGACACGGGCAGCACCAGAGGAAGTGGCTGGGAGGGTGGGCACTGCCCGCTGTGTGGTTGAAGATGATGCTGAGTCCCCATTCCCTGTGCCCGCCAACATGGATGCATCCCCGCTGGCATCAGATGATGTGGTACTTTGCGTCTCAGGCTGGGATTTCTCTTGCAGACTCCGGTCTCCCTCTGAGGCGCTGGTGACATCTGTGTCACTGGACTCCTGTGCAGCTCTTTTGCTAGTTTCACCCCCACTGGTGTCTGGCTCCTGTCCTTCCGTGATCACAGGTGATTCTGCATGAGAGAGAGATGTAGGGTCAGGTCAGTGGCAACAACAGACCAAACCTATGCAAGCAATGTATTACAAAAGATGACCAAATCTACATGTTGCACACCACCCTCTGCAATCACATTGCGGCAACTCACTAAATAGACCCAAACAGTGCGTGGAAACCAGATTTTCAGTCATGATTGCGCCATGTGATGGCCACACTGTACAACACCCTGCTTGTGGCTCTAGTTAACCAGACACACAACTAGCTATGCGCACACCTAGGGACATGATGGGGGTACACCACTTGTTGCCATTGACAGATCTTGATGGAACAGGAGGGGACAACACAGACACAGATTACAACATGACAGTCCACAGTGGCGAAGAGCCCATGCCAACCACCATGTTGTACTTTGGGGCCCAAAGACTGGGCACATTGTTGTCAGATGTCTAGGCCTCAACAATCTGGATGTATGCAGTGGACGCATTGATGAAGTCACACTCAGATTGGGAACACTGCTGTTCCCTCCCAATCTGATTCCCCAGACTACCCCAATGCTGAAGAAACCTGAAGAGCACAACTCAGAGTGCAATGAAAATGCAAAGCATTCAAATTACCTTTGTAAGTACAGGTAGGACAAATGCATGACACTGGCACCCAGCCCAGCAGCCACTTTCATGCCACTTCATCATACTACCAACATCACATAGGCCAGCGCCGGCACAGGCTCTGTACACATGCAGCCACTCCCAGACAAACTCACCATCCCCAAATACTCAGCCCTGCCTTGCTGCTGATGCTCCCTTAAACGTGCATCCAGCTCCGGCTGAGTCACCGCCAAGATGCAGCCCATTAGTGGTGTCATGCTGCACCGTGCCAACCACCCAGTGCGAGGAAGCTGTCCCAAGGTCATCTCTGCCATGTTCTTTGCCAGTCGGCTGATGTCATCCTACTTCTTGTGGCAGTGGGTGCGCCGTCGGTTAGAGACCGCCAGGGCTCACACCTTTGCTGCAATGGCCCTCCACACGGCCTTACACTGGTGTACCTTGAGAGGCAGGCATGGGAGACAAGAGGGGTAAATGATCAGTGACACAGTGTTATTTACTGACATCCATCAGTATAGCAGCAAGATACAAACTCATTACAAATTCAAAGATATGTCCATTAGAGACTAGGGTACATCTCACATGGGACATCTGCATGGGATAAGCTGATGTGATTGCATGCAGTTGTGAGGGGGAACACAGTCCCTGCACATCTCACACACATGCAGGATGCCAGCACTGAAACCCCAATGTGGCCTGCACACCTCTCCAGTCCATTGTTTGGTAGAGCAACACATACATCACATATCAACCTGTGTCTAGGGTGGACTCACTGTGTCCAAGACTGCGCAGCACTCAATGTCCCTGCCCTGTGAATAGATGACTATGTCATAGGTATCGCATTGAGGGACATGGACTCACAAACAGAAATTTATCAACACAAGGCGAGTCGTGTGCAATCTACAGAGCTGGAGTTCAATGAGAAAAAACGTAGGAAATACACAGTAAGTGGAGTGATGTGTCCTTGTCTTTGTGGACGGGCACTATGTGTGCCCCCCCTGCCCTACACCTCCATTTTTGAGGACTTACCATAACATTTGGGGAACCATACAGCCTTGGGTACTGTGTGAGAACCTCGTCCACCAGGACCTCAAGCTCCTTGCTTGTGAATGGACTGACACAGATCTTCTCTGTCCTTGCCATCACTGTGGACTTGAAAAACTGCGGTGGATTTGGGTGGTGAGGGCTCTCAGGCAGCAGTCCCTGTAGCCAGCAGCAGATGAGGGCTTGTAGGCAGCAGTTCCTGGAGGCAGCAGCAGCAGGTCAGGGGTCTCTGGCAGCAGGCTCTGGGAACAGTGGAAATGTGAGGCTCCCTCCCACACATATATAGCCTCTGGTGTCATTTCAAAGGTGCCAAGCTGCAGCAATTGGTGTTCCAGGTCTGCCTCTTTCAAAAGCATCCAATGACCACCTCGGCAGTGGCGGAGCACGCCTACCGTGATTTTCAATATTGCATCATGCCACCCCCAATCATCGTTCCCATTGGCTCCAGGGCATGCTCCATGGCGGTGATACACCGCAGGGGCCCGGTGTGCGCTACCGCGATGGTGCATCTTTCAAAAGCATCCAATGACTGCCTCTGCGGTGGCGGTGCACGCCTATTGTGATTTTCAAAATTGCATCATACCACTGCAATCATCTTTCCCATTGGCTCTAGGGCATGCTCCATGGTGGTGACACACTATAGTGGCCCGGCAGTAGCTACCTCGATTTGGGTGCCATACAATCAGATGAGGCCCCGCGATTTGGTTGGCGGAGCATGCCAACTGCCATTTGGGTATGTCTTCATGCCAATGACTACGCCACCTGTGTGAATGGGTGGTGCGGGTGACACACTGCTGGGGCCCAGCGGTAGCTACCGCGATTTGGGTGCCATACAATCGCATGAGGCACCGCGATTTGGGTGGCGGAGCATACCAACCGCCATTTAGGCATGTCTCCATGCCAATGACTACCGCACATGTGTGATTAGGGGGTGCTGGTGACACACCGCTGGGGCCAGGCGGTAGCTACCGCGATTTGGGTGCCATACTATGGCAATGGCCATCTGGCACACATCAACAGTAGCACACTAGCTTAACGCGTCCCTACATGTAAGCTGGTGTTTCCCTAAATTATTGAGCCAGTCATTGTTGTAGCGGTGTCATCCAGAACGTGATATGCTGTGCCCATCTCATGATGGATTGCATTGACATGTGGCCACTTTCAGCTCAGCTAGGAGGAGGACAAATCTATTTAGTCACTTGACAGTGCTGGAGAACATGGAGGATGTGGCGATCATCCGTAAATTCCGTCTGGATAGAGCCACCCTAAAAACCCTTTGTGATATGTTGGAGCCCCACCTGCAGCCTCGCCGGACATATCCAACAGCTTTCACCCCAACTTATCAGGTGATGGCAGCCCTGCATTTTTTTGCAACTGGATCGTTCCAGGAGACAGTGGCCAGCGCTGGTGGGATGTCAAAACCGGTGTTCAGCATGGTGCTGCTTGATGTACTCTCCACCATGATGATCTACAAGGACAGATATATTCATTTCCCCAGGGGTGCTGAATTGCCAGCAGCGAACGGAGACTTCTATCTCCTTGGGCACATCCCCCATGTTGTTGGGCCATTGATTGTACACATGTTGGTCTTGTGCCACCACAGGCAAGTGAGCACATAAATGTGCAAGTGGTGTGCCAGGCAGATATTATCACCTCCCACTTGTGTGCCAGATTCCCAGGCTCAGCCCATGACTCCTAAATCCTGCGAAACAGTAGTGTGCCCCAGCTGATGGATAATCTGCTTCCCGAGCATGCATGGATTGTGGGTGAGAATGCCTAGTCATATGACTTGCTGGGGGTGTGAGCTGCTGGCCTCTGCCTCTGTGGCATTGCAATGTTGATTTGTCATACCGAGGTGACTCTGCATATTCCAACCATCCATGGTTGCTGAGCCCACTGCGGAATCCCAGGACCCCGGCTGAACTCCGCTACAATGAGGCCCATGGGAATACACGTCGTGTGGTGGAGTGTACTTTTGATATGCTCAAGTCACGTTTCTGCTGCCTGGACAAAACCGGAGGTGCACTGGCATACTTGCCCAGGAAGCTGTGTTAGATCGTAGTGGCATGCTGCATGCTGCACAACCTAGCCATTCACAGGGAGATTCCCCTGCTCCTGGATGATGATGAGGACCCAAGGCCCCCGCCTGCACACAAACCTGAGTCCAGTGATGGGGACAGTGGAAGGAGGAAGGTGGTGACATGCGTCAACAGCTCATCACCCACTACTTCACTTGAAGGTGGGTGACAATGTACAACATACCCATTGTCTGATCATATTGCTGTTGTCGTGAAGGGGTATGTGAGAATTGTAACAACAGCCAGTTGTAGACTCAGCAGTGGTGGCAATGTTTCTGGGACATGTCATTTTGGAATGTATACGGGACGTGTATGTTGACACTTGTCGCCCATTGTGATGTCTGCATGTTGCCTTATATGGATGGTAGGTGTTGTGTGATGTCTGTGATGCCACACCCACACCAGTGAGTGTTGTTCTGTTGTATTTCCCTGGGTGCCTTAAACTCATCCTTGCCTACATAAAATACATACTCCTGATACCTTATGGACATGTTGAAGACTACATCCTGCAATAGAGACGGAGCATGTGTGTAATGTTTTTTATTTTCAATGTTGACATGTGGGGGGGGTGTACATTTCCATTGAGGTGGTGGTGGAGCAGTGAGTTGACAGTCATACTAAATGAAATAATAGAGTAGTGACCGCAATGATGTGGTCACCCAGTCCAACAGACATTTGCCATTCACAAAGCAGTGTGGGGAAGGACTGTCCAAATGGTCAATGCATTGGCGAAGAGGGTTCCATGTTTAAATATCGAAAACAAAAATATAGTCAGCAAAATATTGATGTAGAACTATCGATTACAAAAATATCGACTCCCTATACTTAAACAGGTAAGTACAATAATATCGACTCAAAAATATAGATGTAAAAAATATAGATGTAAAAAATATCGACTTAAAAAATAACATAACTTGAATTAAATTAATTAAATAATATTAATATTAACAAATTAAATTAAATGTAATATATTTTTTACTAATTATAAAAAATAAGCGTAATTTAATAAATATAAACACAAAAAAGTGTACATATACATACATTTACTTAAATACATTTTATTAACTACTATCTTTATTTAATTTATAAACTTTATTAATTATATAAAAATAAAATAAACACATATATAGATAATTTAAAATAAGATAAAATATTCTCTATTTAATTAACACATTAAACTATTAAAAAAAATACATACATTTAATAACAAAATGAAAACATTAGCAGTTAAAACATTGGATAGCAGGAGGGTAAAAATTACTATTCCCACTCCAGTGAGTAAAACAATAGGAAAAGTGTTGGATAGCATAGGAGTAAAAATGACTATTCCCACTACAGTGAGTGCAACAGTAGGGAAAGCGCTGGACAGCGGAGGGATACAATTTACTATTCCGACTCCAGTGAGTGCAACAGTAGGGAAAGCGCTGGATAGCGTAGGGGTAAAAATGACTATTCCCACTCCAGTGAGTGCAACAGTAGGGAAAGCGCTGGATAGCGTAGGGGTAAAAATTACTATTCCCACTCCAGTGAGTGCAACAGTAGGGAAAGCGCTGGATAGCGTAGGGGTAAAAATTACTATTCCCACTCCAGTGAGTGCAACAGTAGGGAAAGCGCTGGATAGCGTAGGGGTAAAAATTACTATTCCCACTCCAGTGAGTGCAACAGTAGGGAAAGCGTTGGATAGCGTGGAGGTAAAAACTACTATTCCCACTCCAGTGAGTGCAACAGTAAGGAGAGCGCTGGTTAGCGGAGGGGTAACAATTACTATTCCCACTCCAGTGAGTGCAACAGTAGGGAAAGCGCGGAATCCCAAAACAATAAAAAACAAAACTATCAAAATTTGTATTAAATTTAATTTCCAATTTTATCATAATTAATATATAAATGTAAATATATTATTATTAACAAAGATAATAAAAACTATAATTAATTACACAATAATATTTAATATTTACTAATTAATTAATGAAAACTAATTTATTATTATTTATTAATTAATAAAGAATTAATTACTTACCAGCTCTCACACCATTTACCCAGATAAACACCACAACACACACCTAAGAATAATTACACAAGTACATTTAATATTTACTAATTCATTAATGAAAATTAATGTATTATTTCTTAATTAATGAATACAAAATTAATTACTTAACCAGCTTTCACACCATTCACACATATAAACACCACAACACACACCTAAAATTATTTACACAATTACAATTAATAATTGCTAAATCATAAACAGTAATTCATTTTCAAATATTTAATAACGTACCACCCTTCACACCATTTACACATATAAACACCACAATAAACACCTAAAATTAATTAAACAATTAACATAATTAATTATTAATTGACTAATTGAAATTATTTAACAACTAATTATTAAAATATTATTAATTAATAAATTAACACATTCATTAATCAATGAATTTTATATACTTAAATTACTTCCCACCCTATTCCCCTATAAACCCACAAACCGCTACGGAGCTAATAACGCAAAATTAAACTTACAATAAATTAATAACTAGGAACATTCTAAAACATATAATAAAATAACAAACAATTCTTATTAAAAACACTAAAATGCATAACATTATTAATATTTTGGTCAACTATATTTTTGTAAACGATATTTATTACCACTATATTTTTGTAATCGATATTACTTACTTGTCCGTCGATATTCTTGTCAACTATATTTTTGTTGTCGATATTTCTTCCAAACGATATTTCTGCAGCGATATTAATGTCCCACGACATTTCTCCATTGATAGTCCTGCTCTGCACCGGTGAAGAGGGTTGCTATCAGCGCTGGCTCCGTGACTGGCGTTTTGCAGGTGCTTTGCCTCCAGATACTCCCAGGCTGTTCTTAGGACGGCTCCTTGGTCACTTGGAAGGGGGAGACCCTGCTGCACGGCCAGTGGCATCTGAGGACTCACCCCCCTCTGTGGGGGGAGGTGTGGGTTGTGGCTCAGGCCTGTCCCTCAGTAACGCCACTTGCTGGCCCATGAGGCACACCATTTGTCCAATGCGGGTGTCGATGGACCTCATCAGCAGGATGAGCTCACGTAACAGATCGTCTGACCGGTCACTTTGTCCCTGGGCCTGTTCATATGCAACAAGGACTCTGGTGATGTGTTCTAGGGATTGGGTCCCTGGCATACCAGATGGGCCGGCGTCGAGCTCATCGTCCAGAGACTTCTGGGAGTCAACATCCGAGAGTCCATGTACCGGGGGAGACTGGCTCCGCAGGTTGCTGGTGTTGTCCTCTGCAGTGAGTTCTTTGTCACCTGTGGATTAGATGAGAAATGGTCATTGTAGTGCACCCCGCAAGCTTTGTGTTAGCTGTGTGTCATCCACTGTTTGTACACTACACAATTGACTGATCATCACATTGTTTGCTATGTGCACTACTGTGCCTCCTGACATGATGCAGCGGTACATGCATTACTTGTCCATGGTGTGAGGTGTCAATGCATAACATGCGGCCATGCATAATATATGATTGCAGGGACCTGTTGCCATCTAGGGCCTGGCACAACATGTTTTTACTTGAGGACTGTTTGTAGATTTTTCTGACCTGGAAGACGCCACATCTGGCCATGGACTGGCCGTTGTCATCTCCAGCATACATTTGTCCTGTAATGTGCATATCTTGATTCATAATACCACACATGCTTTCTAAAAATTTGGAATGATCCTTGTTGCTCTGGCCCCATGGTGATGCACATGTCAATCACTGCTGTGCATGATTGTGACCAGACTTTACTCTACATGTGCATTGGTGTGTCACACTTTGGTAGCTGTGATAGTTTACTTAGCTTACCTGTGTGCACACTGTGCGTGGCAATGGGGTAGGTGTGCATATTTGTGCAATGAGAGGGCTTGTGTTGTCATATTGGTTGTGACAAATGTGTGGGTGCACGTACTGGCTACTTACCTGTTATGTGCTAACATTTGGCTTTGTAAAGTGACACATCTGTGTGTGCGTGGTGTAGGCTTACATCCTGATTAGTGGTGTAATGAGACAGAATGTGATGTCTACCTACCTATTAGTTTGTTTGGTGTCTTGCAATGGCTTCCATCAATTACTGGGTGTGGTGGGTGGAGGGCTCCATCCTGCTGGGGTGTGAGACTGGGGGCATGGTGGGAGTAGTAGTACAGGCATCACACACACACACACACACACACTCCCAGGGAAGATGGCGACCTACATGTTAGGTGAAGGTGAACAATGCAATGGCTTCCAAGTGCTTCTGGGTGGGGTGAGGGTTTCATACTGCTGGGGTGTGGAACAAGGGGCATGGTGGGAGTAGTGGTACAGGCCTCCCACACCCAAACAGCCCTCCCATGGAAGATGGCTACCTACCTGTTAGGTGGAGGTGAACAATGCAATGGTTTCCAAGTGCTTCTGGGTGGGGGGAGTGCTCCATCCTGCTGGGGTGTGGAACAGGGGGCATGGTGAAAGTAGTAGTGCAGGCCTCACACATACTCACACTCCCAGGGAAGATGGCTACCTACCTGTTAGTTTGATGAGGGTGATATAATGGCTGACACATGCTGGTGGGTGGGGTGGGGGAGTGCTTCATCCTGCTGGGGTGTGGAACAGGGGCATGGTGGAAGTAGTAGTACAAGCCTCCCACCCCCACATAGCCCTCCTTGGCAAGATGGCTACCTACCTGTGAGTTTGATTTGGGTAATGTAATGGCTGACATTTGCTTCTGGGTGGGGTGGGGAAGGGCTCCATCTTGCTAGGGTATGAGACAAGGGTCTATGGTTGGAGTAGTAGTGCAGGCCTCCCACCCCCAAACAGCCCTCCATGGCAAGATGGCTACCTACCTGTTAGTTTGATGAGGGTAATGTAATGGCTGACACATGCTTCTGGGTGGGGTGGGGGAGGGCTCCATCGTGCTATGCTGTGGGACAAGGGGGCCTGGAGGGAGTTGTAGTGCTGGCTGCCTCCTCACTTGCCCCCATGGTAATGTTGCTAGCTACACTTGGGGTGAATGGGAGGGAGTGAATGTTGGATCTGTGAGACATGTTTTTGGGAGTGTGTGGTGCAGATGAATGGAATTTGTCCTAGGAGGTGTAGCTTTGTAGTTGTGCAAGACCGTACATAGCAGTGTGGTTGTAGTCATTTGTTTGTACTCACCAGCCTCCACTCCCCGGCTACTCCTGAGAGACTCTCTCGATGCAGTATGGCAAGCACCTTCTCCTCCCATGGAGTGAATGGTTTTGGTGGTATGGGAGGGCTACCGCCAGTTCTGTCAGCCAGCTCCTGGTTCTTGCTTCTCCTCTCTTTGACAACCCTCTTCAGATCATGCCACCGCTTCATGATCTCCTTTTTGGATCGCAAGATGATCCCTACTGCATTGACCCTTTGGACTATCCTTTCCCACATTTGTGTCCTTGTGGCTTATGGTGTCTGTTGGACCAGGCTACCAAACATTTGTGGTTCCACTCTGACTATCTCATTTACCATGACTGTCAACTCACACTCTCTGAATTTGGGCATTTTATGTGTTGACATGGTGTGTGGTATGCAAAGTGGTTGGGGGTGCAGGGGTGTGAGTGGTGGGTGTGGTAGTGATGTATATGGTGTGTGATGTGCTGGGGGTTGGTGGTGCAGGTGTGGAAGTGGTGGTGGTGCTGTGTGTGGTGTGGGTATTGCTGGTGTTTTGTTTTGCCTATCCTTTGTTGTAAGGGTTGGTGGCCATCAGTCTTGGAAAATTGCAAAGTATTGCGATCAGGGAAGGGGCTAGTTTTATACTCAGCTAGGTGGGTGTCTCCATATGGGGTATTCCTGTCAGTTGTGTTGTGTGTGTTTTCCTGGGAATTGTATTTTTCTTTTTGCCATGTGTTTGTGTTATTGGGATGCGTTTTGTGTCTTTGGGGGGCATGGCTAATTTGCTTTGTGCACTGTTTGGCCTTATTGTGGGTTTTTAGGTTCGCCCGTCATATTTTCCACGGATCGTCCGCAACAGTGGCTATGCTACAGCTCTTCCACCGGCTCTCCCATTCATTCCAGTGTGCGACTGCAGCAGTCGGAAACAGCAGAACGTACCGCAGGACCATCGGGGATATCCTAATTTCCTATGTGGTGTCTCCGCTATGCTTGCGGCGGGTTGGTGTTTTTCCGCAGCATATCCGACCGCAGCGGACAGATTTTGGACATCACCGCCCCCTACGGGGGGTTTTTCTTGGCCCGGTTCCGCCGGGGTCGGTGTTTTTTGGTGGATGGTCCTAATTTGACCGCCGGGTTTTCCACTGTCCCGGCGGGCAGTTGTTTTCCGCTACCATGGCGGTCGGGGTCGTTTTCCGACCGCCATCCTAATGGTCCCCTTAATGTTACCCATCGACATAGGGGAACCTTCTAGTCCTCCCCCACGTCTGGTTCTGGAAAGTTACTTCTTTTTCCTTTCTTCCCCTGCCCTGCCTCCAAGTGGTGTGGGTTTGGCAAACGTCTGGTGTCAAATTCCTGTGTGGGGGTTCTGGAAACAGCCCTTTGAAATGTAAGTGGGGTAGAGAACAGCATTGCCCTCCCATTCCCAGGTCCTATTGTTCACCGTCTGGCCCAACCTGCATTCCAGATGAGGGAACAATTAAGAGACCCAGGCAACAGGAAACTCCAGAAGTCCTCAGAAGGTTTAGAGCAGGAAACCACCAACTTTTAACCACTTGGATGCTAAGGTACCTGATGATCTTCCATGTAATTTCCATTGAAATCAATGGAAACTCCATGACGAGCTGGGCTCGTCATGAGCGTCGAAGGGGTTAAAAAACATACAAAAAAAGTGATGAGGGGAATGCCACTATTAACTATTTGGGACCGCATCCCAGTTCATTGTTATTTTTCACACTATGCCACCCCAGTCTATCCAAGGCATTTGCAAATCAGTATAGGTCATGCTCCAATGGGAACAATCAAGCTATAAACTGCCAATCCAGATCCCCATTGAACTAGAACACAAGCAACTCAGGACCGGTTTTACCTTATTTAAGGGTCATCAGCCAGGTATAGGCCGCTTCTAGTGACACAGTATGCACAGGACCCACTTCTCAGCATATTCTGCCACTTAAGAAGATCCACTAAAATAAACAAAAAAATGGTGGATGGAAAGCTTGAATTAATCTCGGCCAGGAGGCACCAGAGACCAGGGCAGCTAGGTGGGCGCACAATATTGAGGCTCCACCAGCTGAGTACAGCATGCAGCATTAATCCTGCCAGACACTGCCTAGTGCACCACAAAAGGATAAAGGATGTATGGCAAGAGAATGCCCCGGAACTATCACACCCACATTTCTGACTGGCCAATGGGATAAGGGCTCTGAGAGGTGCCCTCAGCCTATCCATGATATTAACAATACCAATACTGGCCCGCCCTTCTGTGAAAAACCTTTGGTAGATGGGAGGTATCCTTACCGTCTCTCATCCGTTGTGCCACTGTTCTCGAAGTGGGCATTTCCTTCGGGGCTCTGGAAAAGACAGCCAGGTGTAGGTGGTCCTCCTGCAGCCGGAACAGTGGCTGGGGCAGGTCTTGTGGTGGCTCGCACTGGCAGATTTGGGCCTGCAGCTGAGCCAGGGGTCTCCTCAGTGTACCCTGTTTTATGGCCTTCTTAGGGCCTCCAGCACCTGCCTAGATCTCTGCATATCCTACCCCCATCTCCCTTGGGTGTAGAGGACTACTACTGAGCAACACCAGGCCAGAGCTCATATCTGGTGCCTGGAGATTGGAAACTGAACACAAGTGGGTGGGTATGTGATATTGGACCTTCCTGTACAGTCCTGGAGAGAAGAAGGACAGTGCCTACCATGGGCTAAACTTAGATGTGAGAGCTGCCAGTCGATCTGGTGTCCATGAAGCAGTGAAATGTTGTTAGAAGACTGCTGCTCAGAGAAGTTAGGGGAGGGAAGAGGAGGCCCTCAATTTATGTGTAGACACCCCTGGGTAGGCACCTCCGTGCCCTAACTACGGGAGGGCCATGTTGGACAGACCCAAGAGCCCCTACAATGACCAGCTGGGAACACTTCAAGTGTCTATCGACACAGCACACTGCAGGTCTGCTCGTGTCCCTGACAGTTAACTGATTACAGCAGGGGCCTTCTTGTGATTCGAGTGTAGTGTAATTTCATTGTGGTCTGGGAAGGAGACACCCACCTGAAGACGTAAAACATGGGACAGCACGAACAATACCAATCAAAACTACAATTTATCACAAAGCGGTCCAACAAAACTGCACAGCATGTGGGAGGCTCGCCGCCTACTGATGCAGTGGTGGATCATCAGCTGGGAATATAAGTACCATCCGCACTGATATGAAATGTAGTCTCCATACCAATGACTCCAAAATAGGCATACACACTACCAGATTGGACAAATGAAAGTTAGGATTGACGAGTACAACCACCAAATAGACTTAGAAAATTGAATAACGGAAACTGGAGGCTGCATCCCTGCTCACACAGAACAGCTTAAACAAATGGACAACATGCTTAAGGTGATCAAAGCAAAGAACAAGCACCTAGAAGCATGATCTAGATGGAATTACATCAGGATTTTAAGCATTCCAGAAAATACAGAGATATACAGGGTTGAAGAGTATGTCAAAACACTGTACGGGGGTGTCTCTCAGGATATTGTTCACCTTGAAATGAGACTACCACTCATTGGGCACCACTACCCCATGGGGAGCATCAGCCTCCCCAATTACTGCTTGCCTGAAAATGATAAGGACCGTTACACTATACTGGGAATGACCCTTGAGTGTGGGGAACTGCACTATTCAGTAACCCAGCTGTTATTCTACCAGGACTTCAGAGCTGTAGATCAGAATGAATTTCTGCCTGCTAAAACATATGCTCTGAAGGCAGGAATCAAACATGTTTTAGTGTGCCACGCAAAGCTGAGAGTTCTTCATCAGAGTAGGCCTCAAATCTTCAGAGATCCCATGAGGTGGTCAACATTTTTTTGGGGGGAGTTTTATATAGCACAAACTAGACTCAAAGGTATCAGAGCACTTTACATGAGCAACAGTTGCTGTACAGACGGACAAATTCACTGTTTGTTCGGTGTTTAAGCGATTCCCCTGTAATCACAGTTTGTTGAACATCCCTGCCAAGTCTCGGACACTGTTCCCCAGGTTTGATGTCGACCGCTCTAGCTGTAAGGCTATCGCAAACATGCCTGCGTCTCCCCAGTGGAATACATGGATGAGGAAAGAGAGGAAAGCAGTTGCCTAAGTGACAATGATTGACTGCAAACGGTTACAGGAGAAAGTGGCAGAGGCCGGAATAGATAATACTTAATATTGTAACCTTGTAGAGGCCTTTCACAGCCCAAGCTAAACTGTCATCACCCAGGGTACTGGACATCTATCACGGATTGTAATTCCACTGCACCTGGCAAGAATAGCGTAAACTAAAAAAAGAGCTTTTCAACTCAACTTAGCTTGGCCACGTGTCTGCCTCCAGAGACTGATTGTTCACCTGCCTCTCTGGCCCTCTCAGGGATACCTCCTGTTAATTTCCCCAAATATTAGCTGCTGGCGATGGTTTCACTTTACCATTGGAGTTTTATTTCATCTATGGGTGGGAGGGTAGATATTTTTTCCTCAATCTAGTTGGGATGTTGGAGTGGGTTGGGGATGGGTTTAAGGGTTATTTGTTTACAAAATGGGAGGGGAAGTGTTGTTCAAACAACACCACTGAGGTCCACAAATGTCATACTTGCTATGACTCACAGACACATACAGACAGTTGCTTCTAAGGCATGATTCAACATCTCTCTTGTTCACAGACTTCCTCACAAATTAGCTTACTGGCATGGAATGTACGAGGTTTAAACAACCCTGCAAAACACAACACATATTAACCTATCTTGATAGACATAAGATTGATGTCGCTTTATAAAGGAAACACACCTCAGCACTCTCCAGCCCACTTCCTTGGCAATGAGACGCTGTTGCCACAGTTCTCTAGAAAAGTACTCAATATATGCCTGGGGCACAGCTATACTTGCTCTTCGTGGCCTCCCCCTCACTCTTACACATGAAGAAAATTACACACAAGAGAAGTACAACCCTATACAAGCACAAGTGGCAGACCGGAAAAAATTACATTTCAAAGTATCTAATACTAAAGATTCCGAGTTCATTTTTTTTTTTTTTTGCTGAAATGCATGATGCTATCAACCAGCAATATTATGGCGGGGGGGAGATTTCAATCTAGTATATGGACTGCTCACTGTAGGCACACTCACCATGTGGCAGCAATGGCTCTTTGTGACATAATGGACATGCATGACTTCACCAACATATGGAGGCACAGATTCCCATATGTGAAGAAAGGTACACATGCATCCACAGCCAATGAGTTGTTGGTAAAATTAGATTACTGGAAAGGTACAAAAGACATGTGGGTTTGGGCAAAGTGCACCAAGCACCTTCCGCACACGTACTCAGACCACTTCCCAGTTAAACTAACTATTGAACTAATGGACTCCAAAGAATGAGCATTCACATGGCGTCTCTCCCCATGGTGCTCATAGACGAGCCCACACACATGGAAATTGAAATAATAGAGTTCTTCGGGGCTAACGAGAACTTGATGCCTCTCAGTATATTGGGCAATGCATTTATGGCATACTTGTGAAGAGTCTGTATTGCTAAACAACATGGTATTCGAAAGGCTCTTCGCAACCAACTAGATACATAAGATAATAAACTAAGCACATTGCAGTGCACCTATACAACTAATCCTTCCTCCAAGACCCTGGCAGAAATGATGGCCAAGGTAACAGAATTCCATGAAAAGGCTGAGTGAGAGGTCAGGCATTAATATAAATCCATCAAGACAAGGTGATATGGAAGCTTCGATAGGTCAGGCAGGATCCTGGCCCTGCTAATGCATCACCCAGATATGTGTATCTCCCGTCGTGACACAAAAAGAAAATGAGAATGGAGGCATGCTCTACAGTTCAGATGATATTCTGGTAGAATATGTCACTCACTACTCTCAACTAGGCAAATCTCGCATTGTCAGAACATAGGACGATTACATACACTGCTTAGAAAGCAAATCCTTGGCAAGGCTAGAGGGACCACGAAAACAGTTCTTGGCAAAACCAATTTCCACAGATGGAATCGTAGCCACAATTGCAGGCTTCCAACCTTAAAACTCCTGGGAATAAATGGATTCCCTGGAGAATTATATAAGGCAAATGCTCCCTTGGTAATCTCTCAACTTCAAAAGGTTTTTGAGGCAGCAGCAAAGCAGGCAACCTTACCCCCCTCCTTGAAGGAAGCCACTCTGGTTACCTTCCTAAAAATGAGAAAACCACTCACTCTTGCAGTCTTCTACAGAGCAATATCCCTCATAAACCCTAATGCCAAGATATTCACCAACTACTGCTGCTCCTCCCTACTTTGGTACTTCCTGACCGGCCTGGTTTCATATCTGGCATGTCCACAGCACATAACTTGAGACATTATTCACCTTATTTCACCAGCTAGAACAGGAACATCAGACAGTGGCTTTGTTCCTGGACGCTACCAAAACCTTCAACTCTTTAGAATGGGCATATCTATTTGTTGTATTTGCCTGGAAGGGGTTTCCCTCTACCTTCCTTCAACTGAGAAAGCTACTGTATACTGGCCCTACTGCTAGAGTACACCTCAATGGATTGTTTCCTGACCCGTTTAGGTTCATGGATGCCTATTGTCACCTATTTCCTATACTGTGTCCTCACAACCCCTGGCTTTTGCAACACAATTGCACAGACATCGAGGACTAGCCTTCTTCCCGCAATATCACTGTATAGCAGTATGCGGATGACATTACACTATATTTGAGACCCTTAAAATGAATCTAGGGCCAGTGGTACAAAAATGTACACTTTTCAATGCCCTACACGGCATATCAATAAATTGGAACAAATCAATGATTTTTCCATTGATGCCGGTGATACAAGTTTGACCTCTAGTTTATCCACTCCCCTGGAGCACACCTAATGTAAAATACCTAGGAATCTAGATTAGTGAATACACAAATGCAGTCATCACTGAACACTAAGGTACAGCCATGGTCAAAATTGAAGAGCAAGGACACTTATGGATCAAGGTTCCCCTTTTCAATACATGGTAGAATTAAACTCATGAAAATGACAATACACCCCAAGCAATTGTATCTTTTAAAAAACATTTCTATTCCACTCACCAGACGTTTCTTTTAACCACTCAGATCACACATGACTACTCTTGTCAGGGCTGGCAAACAGGACGATTTTATGTGGGAAACATTAACACTACAGTATGAACAGGGGGGAATTGTTGCACTGGACTTTGAGCTCTATTATCAGTTGAATAGAAGAAAGATTCCATCCTTTCTCTTCTCAATAAACCCAGCTTCAATCTGCAAGAGCACAGTAGTTATAGGCCTATTTCCCAGTTACCTTTTCCAGCTAAATTCTTACAAAAGGCATTAAATCTTGAACTTGCCTCCTTTATTAATGCCAATATGCACTTGAATACCACAGAATTCAGTTTTAGAGGTGCTCATAGAACAGAATAGGCTTTGATTGTCACTTCTTAAGAGTTGAGTTCCACACTTGATAAAGGGGGCATGGCCAGCCTTATACTGCTGGATCATTCAGCGGCATTTGATAAGGTCATTCATGACCTATTGCTTGACCTTTTTTTTTATCTTTGCATTAGAGGATCTGCTTTCACCTTCTGAAATCTTTTCTATGAGAGAGGGAACAGTTTGGAACCATGAGTAAATTTACTTCTGAAGTGGCGTGCTCAGAGCTCCTTCCTGAGCCCCACTCTTTTCAATCTTTTGGTCACCCCACTGGGCAGCTCATCAAATCCTTTAGATTTTCTGTAGATGACGATACTCAGATAGTGGTGTCAGTTTCCAGTAATCCAGAGGAGACAGTGACTAGATTTAATAACTGATTGAGTCAGATAGAAAACTGGATGAAAATCAATTGTCTTAAACTGAACTCTGGGAAAACAGGTTCTTCTTTTAGGCAATTGTTAGACCTGGCATCCTTTCCATGGGTTTCCCTTGCATTTCTTGCCTTTGCCTCCTGTGTTTTACTGTGTGTTGGACTTCGGGTTTGCTGGTCTAGATGCTTTGGGCACTTTGCCACTGCTGTTCAGTGCCAAAGTGCAAGTGCTCCTACTGTAAATTGCTGTTATGAACAAGTGTGTCCAAAATTGGTTTATTTGATTTACTGCTAAGTCCCTAGTACAGTACAACATGTGTATCCAGGGCCTGTAAATCAAATGCTGCTAGTGGGTTTGCAGCACTGATTGTGCCACCCACACAAGCAGCCTTGTAAAAGGGTATCAGGCCTGCATTTGCAGTGCCCGTGTGCAGTTTGTACTGCAATGTCAACCTGGAAAATGCACCCACTTGCCAGGCCCTCACCTTTCCTTTTCTTACATGTGAGTCACCCCTAAGGTAGGCCCTAGGTACCCCTTGGG
The DNA here is from genome assembly GCF_964261635.1 of Lissotriton helveticus. Taxonomy (NCBI): domain Eukaryota; kingdom Metazoa; phylum Chordata; class Amphibia; order Caudata; family Salamandridae; genus Lissotriton; species Lissotriton helveticus. The sequence continues at coordinate 1,230,838,795 of NC_136068.1, forward strand.
GCAGAGTGCAGTGTATGTGAAAGGTAGGACAGGCTCTGATGTGTGCTGCATGTCCTGATAGTGAAATACTGCCAATTTAGTTTTTCACGGTTGAAAGGCTATCTGTCCCATAGGATAAAATGGGAGTTTATTTATAACATCTTATAAATATACTTTTCCATGGGGACAAGATCAAAAAGTAAAGTTTTGTATGACTATACTCGGAATATAAAGAAGCATTTTTAGTAAGGGTGATTTTTACATTCTGTTTAAAAATATCACTTTTAGAAAGTGGGTATTTTCTTGCTTAGCCCTCCTGTGTGCCTCTGTTAAGTTTGTGTATTGACTGTCTGGCTTTGGAGTGACAGGGGCTGAGGATGTGCATTCTGTTAAGACAGCCACTCGGGGTGAGGTGTGTCCTGCCTTTCCAGGGCGAGTCAGGGCTGGGCTGAAAAGACATGGGCTGCATTCAGAGTAGAGGGAGGAGATTTCTTTCACACCTGAATGGGCCTGGTCTGCCATGGACAACACTGTTTCCACCTCCTGCTAGGAAGCTGGGCCAAAGAGGACAGCACTGGTTTTGCTGAGCAAAGACACTATCTGCCTCCATAGAAGGATTTTATACAATAAAAAGTTGGGCCCAGACCCCTGAACTTTAGATCACTTTTGGAATTCAAGAGGAACCTCTGCCAAGGAGAAGAGCTGAGAGAAGCTGGAGGAGAAGTACTGCCCCCTACTTGGTGTGCTGTCTGGGGTTGGCCTGCAGTAGCTTTTTCTGCCAAGGAGAGGAACTGTGTGTGTATCCTGCTTGGCAATGTATCTCCAATGGCTTGAGGTAGAGCTTGCCCCCTGTCCAAGAAGTCTCAGGAACAGCAAAGACTTCACCATCCTTCTGGGCACTATCTCTGGAATCGCTGGTTTCAGTCACTGCAGAAGCAAAGAGCAGCCAACTCTGTCACCGAGTCTGTAGCTGGTTCCGTGTCCTGAATGCACTGCAGAAGGCATCATCACCGAGCCAGTGCTGGCACCACGTCCTGTGGGCACAGCACTATCCACCGGACGTCATAGACAATGTCGCTGTCCGACCTGAACATCAACCTGCTTTGTTTCCACACCATGACCTGCCAGCACCGCATCGAGCACCGCCTCATTCAGCATCATAAACCTTGAGTCTCACCAATACCGTTGGATGACCGTCACCGAGCCACAGCCTGCACCAGCCCGTGAGGGCACCACACGCTGCACCACTTCCACTTTACATCGCAACATCGATGGTTGCCCCGACCAACTCGTACCAAGAAGATTGGCTGCAACAAGAAAGGTACTGTCTACGAGTCTGTTGACCCTTTAGCTGGCCCGTACTGATGCCGTCGGTTGGAACTGTTAGACTGTCGTTTTCAGCATCGTGGTAGCCCTGGATGAAGCTACAGACTCGGAAGAATTGTGTTTTTCAGCTATTCTTGCTATGCAAAGTAACTATTTTTTCCATATTATATGTTGTTTTTTATCGTTTTTTCCTCTTGTTTGGTTTATATAAAGATTACTTATTTTTCTGCTCATTTGTGCCTGCTTGTGGGTCCGCTGCTCATGGGACCATCGGAGAGCAGTGGAACACTCTGCTTTCGCCTCAGAAGCCCCTGAACCTCACTGGGTCTCCCCCTGCTGCCTTTGGTGCCAGTATTGTGACAGCCACACTCTGGTGGGCCTCGGTGTCTCAGAGTGCAACACCGGTAACTACCCGCCACCCCTCTTGGTTTCCCTTTTGATATATTTTACTTGCATATCCGTTTCTATCTAGACAACTGCCTATGAGATAACAAGTCGGAGGGTTCCAAATCAGCAAACTCTAAAGCTGGTGGAGCCTTAAGCATCCAGTGTGTGCCGTATCACAGAAGTTGCTATATATCTTAGGATAAAAATCATGGGCATTCCCCACACCTTTTGTTAGTGTTTATACTTCAGGTACTAGCTAGCAAATGCTGTATATTTGGGGTGCTCTTATCCTTCTTTAAAAAATCTTTGCTTACCCATCTTCCACAACCACTCTGTTGTGTGTGCTTCTAACTTCATACAATTTCTCTAATCCGCTACCAACAAAATGTGTGGACGGTGAGGAGGCACCTCAGGAAAACACCCACCAGGGTGCTTCTGATTGGTTCTCATCAGAGTGCTCCACTATTTTTCATTATCTGTAGCCTCCACACCATATAAATTATATACGTGAAAAATTGTGCACAACTAAATTGAAAAGAATTTTGTGAAAAAACCTGACCCCCCTCATGTAAGAGCTATGGAAAGAAATTTTTAGTTCATACATGAGGGGGTCAGGTTTTTTTACAAAATTCTTCTCAATTTAGTTGTGCACAATTTTTTAGGTAAAAAATTATATATGGTGGAGGCTACCGATGATGATAAGTGGAGCACTCTGATGAGATTTCGTTCTCTGGACCTGGTAGACTGACTAAACCCCAACAGCAAAAGGCCCATTAATACTATTAATAATGAGGATAAACAGGGAAATATACAGCAAGCTGAGTCACAAATGAATGGAGAGACGAAGGAGTGAAATAAAGACTCTGAGAAGATCTGTGAGGCTATTTCCACAACTCGCAATCCCAGTCCACTGATTAACACACATTGGGCTGATGAATGTAGCCTAGAGGGGGGGCTCAGGAATAATGATAAGGAGATGCAGCAAGTTCCACTGCAGGAAAGTCGTACCCCCCAAACGTTGCCAGTTACCACAGATGAACCACAGAATACACAGATTCTATCCTGGAACATTGAAGGCCTTAGCTCAAAACTGGACTTCCCAGATTGGGGAGAATTTAGAGATAATTATGAGCTATGCCTGTTCCAGGAAACATGTTCAAGGACAGAATTACATAGAGTGGGCTACATATTCTATCCCGCCATCCAGGGGACTAGGGGGAGACCCTCGGGGGTTTATGCACCTGGTCGGCGTACATTTGGGATGCAAGGTTAAAATGCTAGAGACCGTTTCCGCTGACATCTTGTGCATTCTTCTCTCATTCTATAATTCCCTGAAGTTCGCAATAATTAATGTATATTCTCGACTAGTGAGTCAGTTGCACACCTCCCAGACACTCGATTGCCTCGCCATATTTCTCCATGCTATACCAGAGAATTCTCACGTAATCATAGGTGGAGATTTCAACTGCCAATTTGAGCCCCTAAATGGCATCACTACAACTATCACCAGTGAGAAAGATTTGGTTTGGTCAATCCCAGAAACTAACATCCAGCCAACAAGGTCATGGACCCCTTTAGTTTTACAGATTAATTCAGTTAAACTTAGTCACTCACTAAGGGCCTGCAATGGCCGATTCCCCTCTGATAGCCCGGGGAATTTCACTTTTAACAAGCCGGGACAGGCATCCATAATAGATTATATCCTGGTAGATGTCAAACTATGGCACAAGACTAGAGATTTTATGGTTAATTCCCGACATGAAAGTGACCACAATCTGCTGGCCCTAGAAATAGCCCTCCACGTGCCCAAGGATCATCAAAGCACATCCCCACACCCCACTCCAAACCTAGTATCGATCGAAGGAGGCAGGAGGGTACATTGAGGGGTCTTTGTACAGTCATTGGAAAAAGTGGGTACTTTGTACCAACAGATTGCCCGCTTTTTACAAGTTGCTTTTCGATTGTCTGCAAATAGTTGTGGCTCGGCATCGCAGTTGGCGATGAAAAAACCCCACAAGGCTTTGTTTTCCACATTGGCACATTTCTTTTACAATAGTGATAAGACCAGGTCGAACTTCACATCCAAGCACCCATGGTACAACAAATCATGCAGGGAAGCCAAGCTGGCCCTACTAACTCATATTGAAACAAACGATAAACCGCAAATGTAAGAAACCAGGGCCCAAAACAAAAAAATCACAGCTAGAGCAAAAACGAGTTGGGAAATAGACAAATGGGTAGCAACTAAAATAGCCCTAGATAACCATGATATGCGAGGTTTTTGGAACCTAGTAAAGACAGGGACATCTGAAGGCCAATTAGCCATTGGACAAAATTTGGGGGAAGAAGTTTGGAGATCCTACTTTAAAACCTTAAATTTGAGGTCTGTAGAAGGAGCTGAAGATGCCAGGGAAGTATTAGCTACAGCAGAAGTAAACCCCCCAAACTTGAACGCTCCCCCCTGCACAATGAAGGATATCACAGTGGCTTTGGGTAACTTACTTCCAGCCAAGGCACCTGGGCTAGATAGGATCCCTGGTGATCTATTTCGATATGAACAAGCAGTTTGGCCTTATTTATGGTCATTATGCAATGCCATCCTACAAGACATGGAACTGCCCCCGATCTCGGCAGGGGCAGACATCATCCCTACTTATAAAAAAGAAACACCACTTAACTCAGCAAACCATTGCCCAATTAGCCTCATAGATGTTACCCAAAAAATGTTTGCCCATGTACTTCTGGGCCGTCTGCAATCCTGGATAGAAGAAAATAATATACTAACACGTTTACAAGCCAGATTCAGGGCTAAGATCTCAACAATTGACCAGATCTTTAACTTGCAACTGATCCATTGGAAAACTGTGGCTTTAGAGGGTGGCAGCCTCTATCTCACATTTGTGGATCTTAAATCCGCATTTGATATGGTACTGTGAGATCAGCTATGGGGCATACTCCTTGATATGGAAGTATCTTTGTCATCAGCTGAAACGTCTGCACCAAGACAACTATGCAAGAATAAGATATGGCAAAAAAGGCTAATTGACTGCTTCCTTTCCCGTAGAGAAAGGGTGAGGCAGGGATGTGTTTTAGCCCTGAGACTGTTCTCTCTCTTTTTAAATGGCTTAATTGAAACCTTTATAGATAATGGGGTAGCCCTTAAAGTCAAGACGGACCTGGGCGCAATGCAAGAATGAAAACAATGGTCCGTGACCAGAAACTTCAGACTTAATTGTATCTGTACATTGTATATATCATAACAACCAGGTTAGCCAATAACCATGAGTAAGCGGAGAACTTTTGCATGCATAATACCCTTATTTACGCATACATATGAATAAAATGTACCACACACCAAAAACCAAAAGGTAAAGTGTACTTAATACAGGTAATTTATTTGAAGAGCAAATCAGCATTTTTTATAACCATCAATATAGGTTGCGCACGAAAAGAGCAGGAGAAGGATAGGGTGGTGAAGGATTTGGGTAGTGAGTGGATAAATCACAGGGTAAAGATATACAATTGGTATTTCACAGATGCTGGTAATAGAATCCAGTACAGTCAAGCCTGTCCAACAATTGTTTACATGTCATTCTGTAAATTCACAAAATGCATTTAATGCAATCTTCAAAGGAACGTTAGAACAATTGTAGGTACAGGTCTTGGTCAAGTGGGGGCGTCGACGTTTCGACTGGACTGTGCCAACACGAATTCGAGCCTTAGCTGCGAGTCTTCATCAGGACTGTGTATGGCAACCTAGAACTGGAGCCAGGCCTGGCTCACCAGTAGTGTCTCAAAAAGGGGTCCCATAGCCCAAAGTCGCCAGGGTCTAGTTCAATTGATGTGCTACATCCTGTCGGAGCAGCATCTGGATCCTGAGAGGTCATCGATTTAAGATTGAACCTCCAGCACGAAAAATTAACGCTTTGATGATGCAATTGTAGCACATCAATTGAACTAGACCCTGGCGACTTTGGGCTATGGGACCCCTTTTTGAGACACTACTGGTGAGCCAGGCCTGGCTCCAGTTCTAGGTTGCCATACACAGTCCTGATGAAGACTCGCAGCTAAGGCTCGAATTCCTGTTGGCACAGTCGAGTCGAAACATTGACGCCCCCACTTGACCAAAACCTTTACCTACAATTGTTCTAACGTTCCTTTGGAGATAGCATTAAATGCATTTTGTGAATTTACAGAATTACTTGTAAATAATTGTTGGACAGGCTTGGCTGTACTGGATTCTATTACCAGCATCTGTGAAATACCAATTGTATATCTTTACCCTGTGATTTACCAACTCACTACCCAAATCCTTCACCACCATATCCTTCTCCTGCTCTTTTCGCGCGCAACCTATATTGATGGTTATAAAAAATGCTGATTTGCTCTTCAAATAAATTACCTGTATTAAGTACCCTTTACCTTTTGGTTTTTGGTGTGTGGTACATTTTATTCATATGTATGCGTAAATAAGGGTATTATGCATGCAAAAGTTCCCCGCTTACTCATGGTTATTGGCTAACCTGGTTGTAATGATATATACAACGTGCAGATAAAATTAGGTCTTTAATTGAAACCTTACTAGCAGGAAAAGACATAGACACACCGAGGTTGGCGAACCGCAAAATTCCAGCACTTATGTTTGCGAATGATACGCTGATACTCTCTAAATCACCTATGGGTATGCAGTGGGTACTTGAGGAATTTAGTGCTTTCTGCAGGAAGAGGGGTTTGGAGATAAATCACAAAAAATACATGGTCTTCCATGCTACTACCACCAATTGCCCACATCCTCAATTGGAAGGCAGGGCCTTAGAAAGGGGGTCCATTTTTGATTATCTGGGACTTACACTTAATGCTAAGATGGATTGGGGGACACAAGTAAAGAAAGCTAATTTAAAAATGATCCAGTCTACAGGGGGCATTTAAAAAATAGATTAAAGTTGCTCTCAGAAAGTGATAGGCCCACTAGCAGAAATTTACAAAATACAGGCTAGGGGAGCTTCTTTATAAGGGGCTGAACTCTGGGGCCACTGCCCATCAAATCCGCTATCCATGACAGAGAATCTATTTCTCAGGCAATTGTTGGGACTCCCCAAGAGTACTCTACTAATACCACTTTGGGTGGACCTGGAGATTGGCCGAATAGCCGATGTAGTCGCTTCTTAACCACTTCTATACTGGCACCGTCTCTGGAGCACACCAGAGTTAGTCAACTACAGAGAGGACTTGAAGGATGTCATGACCCTTCTGGGTGCAGGGAACTGACCATGGCTAGTCCATATTAGGAATTTCTGCCAGGCATTGGCGAGGGCAAACATGTGGTCAACACCTGAAGAGATCTGCCTCACAAACCCCAAAAAGGCCTTACTGGTCTTCTATAGAGAACACAAATTATCCCAGCTATGTCAAAGGGCCAACTCCAGTTGCTTGACCTCCAGGTGTCTGGATGTCAAACAGCAATACAAGCTAGAGCCGGTACTCAATAGTATACAACCACTATTGGCAAACAAACTGTTCCTTCAATTTAGACACGGGGTGCTCCCGCTCCGAGCATTCACCAACAAAAGGCAGGGAGCACTCAAACTAGATTGCCCAGGGTGTGACATAGTTGAAGAAACAGAACTTCGTGTTCTTCTCTTTTGCCCAGCCTATAGAAGGCCAAGATCTAAGTGGGTCCTTCGGCTCTGTAGAAATCTGGGGATCAGACACTACACCGAGGCCTATAGACTCCTCAAACATGAAACGGATTCAACAATCACGAAATTAGATGGCTGGGCGATAGTTGCGCTGGGTTATGGTGATAACAAATATGTATTAAACAGCCAGAGAAAGCTCAAAGGATAAGGTTTAGGCCATCCAACTAAAACCAGATAGGTATGAACAAGTCAAAACCCTATGAACATGAAAACAGAATATATCCTGATCTAAAAGACAATAAAGTGTACATATGAACAAATGGCGAATCAAGTGTTTCTTCTCTTCTTCTTTTATTGAGCAGTAATCCTTCTTTTAATGCAATCTAGCCGTTGCCAACACGTGTTTCATCTTTAGTGGTTACATACCACAGACTTCTTCAGGGCTAGAACAATATAACATATTTATATCAGTCAATTACCTGACATACTATATTTACAAAAAGTCATCCCAACAGCTCAAGCAAGGCATATTGATACCTTAGGTATAAATACACCGCTAGTTACTACACCAGTTGTCAGAGTCCAAGAGTAGGAACGATCTCCCAAAGAAGCAAAGCAACACATCAGTTAGTGCATTTCTTCAGCCAGAGAATATATCCAGTGAGGTGATTGTGGAGGAAAAAGGAGGGAAACACCAAAGTCCATGTGCATCATATATAAAAAAGCAATAATCTAAGTGTAACAAATGTGTGAAACAACAGAAAAGAAAGAGAGATAACCCCTTTGTGTGAAAACAAATCACAAACTTAGAGAAACCAATAACGCCCAGGGGGAGCTGAAAATTATCTCACCTAAAATAGGGCTCTCAGGTCTTAATTTATATAAGGACAAAATACGAAGAGGAAATCTTCAGTCAACTGAACAATGAAGTTTGGTATGCTAAATTACCATTTAATCCTATTTTTTCCATTGTTGCTAAAATAAATGGTCATTTGAAACAATGGCATCAGGAGACACTTCTAAATGATACAGAGTTTAAATACCTTACTGTTCATCGACCCCGCTTTCCATGTCTCTATACCTTACCAAAGGTTCATAAGCACCCCCTATTACCACCAGGGAGGCCTAAAATCTCGGGGATAGAGGGGCCGACGGAGAAGCTGGCTGAATTTGTGGACATATTTCTACAACCTTATGTCCTGAATTTACCCTCCAATATCATGGATACAAAACATGTACTCAACATCTTAAATGACTTTGTATGGGAGCCAGAGATGATGCTTGTCACTATGAACGTATGCTCTCTTTATACCAACATCAATCATGAACTAGGATTACAGGCTCTTGAATTCTTTCTACATAGAAGACCAGTCGAATTGCTTGAACACACTAATATGATTCTGACTATGTCTAGACTAATTTTAGAACAAAATGTATTCCTTTTTAAGAATCAATGGTACCGACAAACGTGTGGAACTGCGATGGGTTCTAGATTTGTGCCGTCGTTTGCCTGCCTCTTCATGGGGTGGATGGAGACGGTGCACATCTGGGGCCCTAGCGGCACATGGTGGCACTCCCACATTAACTAATACTGGGAGATATATAGATGATCTGCTATTCATACGGACGGGTGGTGAAGCTGAACTATTTAACTTTTTCTCCTATATGAATCATAACGACTGCAATATGAATTTCACCATTGATTATAGTAGTGAGAAAATCACATTTTTGGCTTTGACACTCTTTGTTGACAACGGAAAACTATGTAGTAAACTATTCAGGAAACAGACATCGTGTAATGCGGTGTTACATAGTGATAGTGCACACCCGAGATCACAAGTAAATGCCATCCCCTATGGTGAACTCTATAGAGCTTGCCGCAATTGCAGTGAAGAGCCAGATTTCCGAGAATGTGTAGCTGACATAGAGAAGAGATTCCTTTCCAGGGGATATGGAGAGGGAGTAGTTAATAAGGCCAAGAAGAGAGTTCTTAAACTAGTCAGAAAAGAAACATTGAAAACTAAGTCAAGAATATCCAACACAAGGGAGTACCCTGTAAGACTAATCACCCACTGTAATCCTTGGTCCCCTAAGATCTACCAGATCCTAAAGAAATATTAGTTCATGTTGAGCTCTGATCCTTCCTTGCGACAATATATTGACTCTAGTCCCTCAATAACATATCGGAGAGGCATGACCATTAAAAACATGATTAGCCCCAGTTATCCTAAACTGACAGAACAAAAGCCCACGTGGCTACATCTACTGGCCAAGGGTTCCTTTCGTTGTGGCAATTGCAGCATGTGTAAAATGTCTATACATGGAACACTACATTTTAGCTACAATGGCTCTAAGACATTCTACATTAAAACACATATTGACTGTAATACCACGTATGTGGTATATGCTATAATATGTAGATGCAACCAAGTATATATTGGTAGCACCATAAGGAGACTGAAGGACCGTATGGCAGAACACTATAGGGCACTGAAGAATAGGGATATCAAATACCCATTAACAGTACATGCTTTGAAATGTGGTTCACAAACAGAACATCTCTCTATGGCTTTTCATGGGGTTGAGATTATGCCCCTAGACGCAAGAGATGGAGATCGGGAACTTAGACTCCGCCAATTAGAAGCAAGGTGGATCATGCAAGTACATGCAGTTGAGAGGGGTTTGAATTTTGATGACGAACTTCAATATTTCTTGGGAAATTGACCTAGTTTAACTTACAGATGTACATTTTATGTATGTGGAATATTGTTTTACATTATTGGATGCAATATAACATCTCAACAAATGATTGTGACTCTCAATTCGGGATGGATTGGTTATGAAACTCAGGAGAACTGTTTTCAAGAGTTTATGTACTGTAGGTTAATGATTCCACTTTCTTTATTGTTACCCTATGGGTTTTCTCCTGTATTGGACGTGTTGCTTCCTGTTAATGTGTATTGATAATATGAATTTCATGCTAGATACTGTATATTTAATGTTGTCTTGTATAATACTTATACTCTAATGCTCTCTGATACCTACATGTCTCTGATCAATTGAAAGTGAAGAGGTTCGAATATGGAATGATGTGTCCAAGATTTATTTAAAATTTGATATGATGGACATAAAGCTGCGACACTTGATGTGGACATGTATAATACACTGTACATAGGATGGGTCGCTTAAATTGGGTGACCTTTTGTTTTCATTTGGAATGTGTAAGATAATGAATTATATGTCTGGTTAGATAGGTTTATAATCGGCCTCTCTATCTGTTGGTGATGGTTTTAGATACTTTTTTTCTTTTTTGTCTTCACTTCTTTGACAATTCCTTTTAACCTTCACCATTATTTCTTAAATGTGATTGTTTACTAATTGAATGACAAAATCGCTGATGAGCTCCTATATATGTAGATAATGGAAGGTTCGAAGCGTCTGTAGTTTCAAATTAATATTATGCATCTTAAGAATATTTCTTAAACGTTAAGAGTGCAGACAGTGCTGACTAGTTGGATTGAATCTGGATATATACATGATTTGTGAGCCAAAATCTATTTTACTTTACAATCTTCAACTTTAGTTTTGATTTTAGAAGATGTCTTGTTTGATCGTTTAATTACAACAGAGCGCCACTGAATCTTGAGATCTAATGAATAAATGATTCCATTTATGATATGTGAGTTTGGAGTTAATATATAATTGGACAAGAAATCTTTTACGATGTAGGTGGAGTAGGGATAATATTTCGTCTCAATCGAGCAATTGACTTGTACTGCAGGGAAAGTAGCCGCAAATACGAAGAAACTTAATACTTAGTCTGTATAAGATGGCGTTGCCGTTTTTTTCATAGTTGTGGTTCCGTTCTCTCTTGACGCTATGTCCTTTGGTAATGTCTAGGATAGATAGTTTGGTACTTTAACCCCTCACTAATATGGCGCTGGTGCTAGACGCCGATTATTCTCCAACGAACAAGACGTTACTCCGTTCTTGGTAAGTGTATATGCGTTGTTTAACTAAATTATGACTGTTGGTTAGAAGGGGACTGGAAATAAATGCCCGGAAAGCGTTCCTTTAAGACATATGCGCGAGAATGAGTCTTAGTTGACTTAAATATATAGCACTCAGAACATAGTGGATACTTTGCATATTGATTGTGTTTTTTAACTTAGAGATGTTTTAACTTTGGTTTCACTAAAATATTTAGACGTACAGACGCTTTACTATGGGTATTGGAGCCGAGTCAAACAAAGAGACCGAGCTCTGTTAGATAAAATGAGTAAATGATGCACTTTGTATACCTGCTTTAGAAATAGAATCGCGATAGTATGACTTAAGAGTCATTTTGGAATAGATTTGCTCATTTATTCTCCTACATGTAGGTATCTTGTAGATGTAATTTTTCAGAGCTCTTGAATACTCAGGAGTAACCTCTGGTACTCCACTTAATTTTATGAAAGATTACTTATGATTTAGAGTGGTGAATCTAGTTGGAAACTGAGTTTCCTGACCAGCTTTTTTGTGTCCTTTATTTCATTTCCATTTAGGTAAAACATATGGTTTCTCCGTACACTGGGAGTTTATTATTGAGTTGCGGTAGACTTACAGCTGTGAAACACGATCCTTTTTAAAGTGAGTTCTGTTTTTTGACTACTGATGTTATACTATTTGATTCAGTGGGAAACTTATCATATGTTGCTAATATTGAATTATTACTGATTTTTATAGGTTATATGAATTACACTTTGGGAATCAATAATGGCAGGGTTATATGAATAAAGAGCTGAGAGCCCTATTTTAGGTGAGATAATTTTCAGCTCCCCCTGGGAGCTTATTGGTTTCTCTAAGTTTGTGATTTGTTTTCACACAAAGGGGTTATCTCTCTTTCTTTTCTGTTGTTTCACACATTTGTTACACTTAGATTATTGCTTTTTTATATATGATGCACATGGACTTTGGTGTTTCCCTCCTTTTTCCTTCACAATCACCTCACTGGATATATTCTCTTGCTGACGAAATGCACTAACTGATGTGTTGCTTTGCTTCTTTGGGAGATCGTTTCTATTCTTGGACTCTGACAACTGGTGTAGTAACTAGCGGTGTATTTATACCTAAGGTATCGATATGCCTTGCTTGAGCTGTTGGGATGACTTTTTGTAAATATAGTATGTCAGGTAATTGACTGATATACATACGTTATATTGTTCTAGCCCTGAAGAAGTCTGTGGTATATAACCACTAAAGATGAAACACGTGTTGGCAACGGCTAGATTGCATTGAAAGAAAGATTACTGCTCAAAAAAAGAAGAAGAGAAGAAACACTTGATTTGTCATTTGTTCATATGTACACTTTATTGTCTTTTAGCTCAGGATATATTCTGTTTTCATGAAACGGATTCATTACTCGTGTTCGCTATTTCTAGGTTTCTTTTCGCGATGTGGTATATTCGTAGTGGTATTTTAAAGAAAAAGAATTTAGAAAAACCCTAATCTCGATTGCCTATTAATTATGTTGTTATGCTATGCTTGCACATCCTCATAGCTTGAATACTCTTTTGTAAATTCCCTTTTTTGGGTTACTTTGTTTATCTATTCCTTTTTTAAATGTTTTACATTTCAAAAAGGTTTTTAACCTTTTTTTTTAAAACCACGCCTTTGGGCCTCCAGTCACAGTTAAGAAATGTTATTATGTACCAACTGTATTAATTTATTAATTGTATTAATACAATGGCAATCACTAATAACAAGGGATACTGCAGTTGCCTTTATTACGATGTAAAATTCATATCCATTGTTGAATATCGCCTGCATTATTTTTGTGAATTATCAAGAGGGAGTGCAGTTAATGTTGAGCCAGAAAACCTTGCACAATCTGCATCTGCACTCTTGGTCTTGTGAATATATTTTAGTATAACTTTTGTATCAAATGTATTTGTAATATTTTGTGCACTTTTATGGCCTGCGGCCAAAATAAAGCTCTTTGACTTTGACTAATTTTTCTAAACTTGTGTGGTGTCCAGATGTAGTGTTTTCACTGTGTTACTGTATGCATGCACAAATGCTTTACATACTACCTCTGAGATAAGCCTGTTTGCTCATGCCAAGCTACCAAGGGGGTGAGCAGGGGTTATTTTAGAAGTGCATCCCCCTTACCCTGACTAGGAAGAAGGGTCCCTACTTGGACAAAGGTGCAAACCATTGTCAACTAGAGACCCCTATTTCTAACAGCAATTATACCCCCTAATGGACAGCTAGTTATGGCCACAAGAACTATGTGTACTGCGCAATACCAGGAAGAAAGTTAGGAATCTGGGGATCGTATTTGAACAAATATTGACCTTTGGAGATCAGGTCAAAGCTTTAGTCTCCTCAGTTTTCTTTTCCTTTACATTTTCACGAAGTTATGCCCCTTCATTCATTTAGACCTTCAGAAAACCATAGTAACCACACTTGCCTTTTCCAAATTGAACTATTGCAATCCTCTTTTTCTGAATAATAGTCAAACATTTGTCCACAAACTGCAGATACTGCAAAATGCTTCAGCACATCTTCTACTGGTTTCTCCAAATACCAAATTGGCATCTCAGGCCTTAGTTAAACTCCACTAGCTTCCCATTAAACAAGCATTTGCAATACAATCGGTCTTGTATTTGGGATAGTTAGAGCTATTGGCATTTTAAAGCTCTTTTACCAAATGTTTTGGTGTGAAGTGCAGTGAAGAATAAGAGCAAAAACACTTAAAATGCTTCTGTAACAGGACATCAGACCCCACTCTTTACTGTACACATACCTGGGAGAGATTTTGTGTACAGAAGAAGCAATGCCTCAGTACACAGCAAAAGACACATTAGTTCCTAAGCATCTCCTAATTTTCCTCTCACCCTTACTAAGAAGATATTGTAATTGTAATTGGCTTTATATAGCGCTTACTCCCCCTGACGAGGAGGTAAAGCGCTGTACAGCGAGTAGTATGTGACTTCGGAACGCAAATATGAGTCTACCTGCTTTAACAGGCCCTTGGGTGCACATATAACTACAGAAGTACACATTTAGTGCATTGCATTTGTGCCTTTGGTGCAACAAAGTGTGTTGTTTCTATGGATAACATTCTCTGGCCCTGGTTACAAGTATTGAGCAGTGTTAGAACTGGGGGTCTCTAGTTGGCAGAGGTAGTTACCACTGTCCAAATAGGGACCCTTGCTTCTAGTCAGGGTAAGGAGGAAACCCTGTGAGATAACCCCTGCTCACCCTCTAGGTAGCTTGGCAAGAGCTGTCAAGGCTAATCAGAAGGCAATGTGTAAAGTATTTGTACCAACACTCACAGTAACACAGTGAAAACACCACAAACTGACTCCACAACAGTTTAGAAAAATAAATCTAAACTACACAAGACCAAAACGACAAAAATCCAACATACACAGTTCAAGAATATGGTTTCAAAAGAGTTCTTAAGGTTGCGATAAAATAATCCACAGATGCGTGAAAAGTTCACAGTTGCGTCACGTTTAGCCCACAATACCTTTAGTTGCAATAAAGTTCCCAAAGCAGAAGCTGGTGCGGTGGAAAACAAGCAATGCATTGCTCCTGAGACCTTGAGGAGGCGATGCGACAACCCCGCTGCAGCAGCAGGCGTGTTGCGACAAATCCGGTCTGTATGGGGAGGAAGGCTGACTTGTATGGATTCCGGTGTGTAGGTTCCGTAGGAAGTTTGTTCTTGCAAAGGCACGATGCGATGATCTGATAGGGGCTACGACGATCTCCGGGGCGACGATGCGCGATCCAGCGGCGATCTCTCTCTCACAGGGCCTCGATGCGATGGCTCTGCGATGATGTTCGCAGTGACGTGATGCGGTCCGCAAGCAAGCGGTGCGGCGATCTCACCCAGCGACGACAGGCTCTGCGACGACACTCGCAGCGATGGTAGTCTTCCGCACCGTTCTGGTGCGTCCCGCAAACAAAGGATGCGACGGCTCTGGCAGCGGCAATAGGCACTGTGACGATCTCGGCCTTCGTAGCGGCGGGAATTTCATCGCACTGTCTGGGATGCGCTCCGCGGCGAGCGATGCGACAACTTTTCTGTAGCAAAGTCTTTAAAGCTTAGTTTCGAGCTTCCAGCACAGGTACAACTTCCAGATGCACTACACATGGGCCACACACTACAGGAAGGACAGAACTCTCTCAGTAGGGCTCAGGGAAGCTGGGGGTAAGGTCCTTTTGTGCCTGGGACTTCAAAACAGGGAGCCAGCTCTTCTCAGGCCCTTGGAGATTCCTTCAAGCAAGGGGACACAGCACACAGCAAAGTCCTTCCCCTCTCCTTGGCAGCAAAGCAACAGCAGGTCAGTCCAGTAGAGCAACAGCAGGACAGTCTTTCTTCTTCAGTTTCAGCTTTCTCCTTGGCAGAGGTTCCTTCTTGATTCCAGGATGGTCTAATTTTCTGTTGTCAGGGGTCCTGTACTTATACCCCTAAAAGTCTCTGTTCTCTTTGTGCAAGTGGGCCTGAGCCCGGTCTGAACCAGTTCTGGGTGTTCCTTCAGTACTTTGTTTTCCTGGCCTCTCCCTTCCTTTCAGAGAGAGAGGCAGGGTCGTCAGCTGCCCAGCAGGAGGTGGAGCCAGCATTGTGGAGGGAAAGCACAGCCCTGGAGCACTTTGTTGACATGATTCCTTCTCTCCTTTCACAGTGCAGGGCAGAGACTTCAGACACACCACAGGGGGTGGAGCCAGCACTGTGGGGGGCGGGCACAGTCCTATTCAGGCCCAGGTGCTAACTCCTCCCACCACTCAAGTTGCAAATGTAGTCATTCAGCCTAGGGCTGACTCAGCCAGCCTCCTGGGGAATCCCCAGCCCCTGTCACTCTCATACCAGACAGTCAATCCACAAACAGGCCAAGGCACACAGAAAGGTCAGACAAGAGAACAGCAACTTTCTAAAAGTGCTATTCTCAAACACAGGAGTTAAAAACCACATTTCCTAAAAGATGTGTTATTAAATTCTGAGTTCAGGGATACCAGACTTTTATGTCCTATCTTGTTTCTATGGGAAGAAATGCTGGTAGCCACTGTAGCCAGCATCCCCCATGATAGCCTATGGAGCAAGATAGCCTTGCAGCAGTGAAAAACGAAATGGCTGTAATTCACTACCAGAGCATGTCACCTGCACAAGTACATGCTCTACCTTTCACATACACTGCACCCTGCCCAAGGGAGTACCTTGGGCCTTCCATAGGGGTGACTAATGTGCACAAAAAGGGAAGGGTTGGGCCTGGTCAGTGGGGACACTGACCAGGAGGACATGGCAGTTCATAGACTGCACACAGGCACTGCGGTGGCAGGACTAAGACACCATTTTAGGGCTACTCATGTGGGTGGCACAATCAGTGCTGCAGGCCCACTAGTAGCATTTGTCATCACCAGCCCTGGCACACCCAGTGCACTTTACTAGGGACTTCATGGTGATACAAATATGCCAATCATGTATATCCAATCACAATAACAATTTACACAGAGAGAATATGCACTTTAGCACTGATCAGCAGTGGTAAAGTGCGCAGAGTCATATTGCTGTTTTCTGCTTTACCCTATTTAATGGATGGTGAGGGTGTCCTACAGTCAGTGCTAATGGTTTTAAATGCCTTTGCTGCGTTTTTAATCGTTTTTGCTTTTGTTTGAAGTAGAATCATTCTTATTGTTGGGGTAACTCGATGGGAGGATAATTGAGGCGGAAAGCCAAGGAGTACTTTTCTTCTTTTGGGCACATTGTACTTTTGCCATTGTATTGTGCTGACACCTGTTACATTTATTGGATGTCAGCTATTATTGGACCAGTGCGAGTTACCATCTTGGTTGGAGCTCTAGTTGTTTTCTGGTCCACCTTATTTAATGGAAGCCAGTGCGTAAATGCCCCACAGTCCGTGCCATTGGTTTTAAATGTCTTTGCTGCATTTGTAATTGTTTTTTGTTTGTTTGAAGGAGAATCATTCTTCTTGTTGGGGTGACTCGATTGAAGGTTATTTCAGGGGGAAACTGAAAGGAGGAGTTTTCTTCTTTTGGGCACATTGCACTTTTGTCGTTCTACTGTGCTGACACCATTTACATTTTAGTGAGAATCAGCCATTATTGGGCCAGTATGAGTCGCCATCCTGGTTAGCACTTTAGCAGTTTTCTGGTCCACGTATTTAATGGACGCCGCTGCATGGACACAAAGCTGGCACGCCAAATGCAGGCCCACTGACACCGGTCGGCGTTTGGCCAATACTAGGGCCCACAAACCCTGGATCTCCAAGGCCAGAGAGATGGACTTATTCCCCTGACCAACTACATGTACTACAAGTAATTGAAAGTATATTGACACCCACTTTTTTGATGTAGGGGATGAAAGGTGTTCATGCGTGCATTGCGATTTCTCCCTTAAAAAGATTTGAAGCCTGATATTGATAATATAAATAATACAGACCCACTCAATTGGAAGCGATTTTGAATTAACTGTAGATCACTGCCTGGCCATAAACTTAAACATTTTACATTTTTAGATGACAAGCAGCCAGATATTATGTTCCTAATGGAACATTGGCTCCACAAAGAATCTACGCCTGACATTATTCAGGCACTACCAATAGGTTAAAATACTGCAAGGAAAGATCTGCCAAACAAGTTGGGTGGGGAGGTGGCTATAGTATATAAAGCTTTATCAGTCTTCTCCCTTTCTTCCCTAGTTATTCCAGACTTAGAAGGTAATCCTCCCAGATTTGATCGCTATTGGTCTAAGCTTGACTTTGTAAAATTTGAAGGTTCTCTCATAGACACTATACCCAGACGTGAAGAAAATTTGCTTTATGCATCATTGAATTTCGAGGAGTGAATCGCTTCCACACTAGACAATAACAGTCCTCCTAAGGAATTTAGACCTAACAGGCTGGTTACAAGAGCACCTTGGTTTAATGTTCAGCTGCAATAACTAAAAGAATTGTATGAGAGGCAGTGGAGGACTGGATATAATCCTAACAACAAAAAGAGATTATAGAAAGGCAATCAATAAATACCATCATGCTAACTGAAGGACACAGTAAAATATCATGCTAAAAAATGGAATCTGCAGCAAATTCTTTCAGAGATGTATATGCGGTAGTCAAATCTTTAACCAAAAGTTAAAGTAATGGGTCTGCCTTGATACCTTCAGTGGCCCACACTAATGAACTAGCCAATGTCTTTGACAATAAAATCTATGAAATATGTGCATGCTTTAGTGACACAGAAGTTAAAGGGGACATATCAGATTACGATTACCAATTACGAAGAACATAAATAACCTTTTCTTTCAAGAGATAGAGAAAAAAGATGTTCTTGACCTCATCAACAAGGTAAAATCGCGAACCCCAATTGACCCTGCACCACCATATAGCTTGAAGCAGGGGGAGAACATAATCCTCCCAACTTTACTGAGGGTACTCTGGGGCATATTATCAAGGGGGTTTATCTCCGCTTTTTTGGCTTTAAAAGCCAAGAAAGCGGAGATTACCTAGCTGTCGCTAACACCAGTTAGCGACAGCTAGTAGGAGATAGCGACCATCTTGGGCCCCGCTTTGCATGTCAGTGATATTTATCACTAATGACATGCAAAATGGGCGTGCCAAGATGTTAGCGACTGGAAACAGTCGCTAATATTGCTATCTCCTATTACCAACTTTTGGAGATATTCGTGTTAAGCGCGAATATCTCCAAAAGCTAACACCTGCCCCATAGCAGTTCTTAGCCATGTTATCCAATGGTAGGTGGATAACATGGCTAAGAGCATTAGCTCGGTAATGCATGAATATCGCTGACTTTTCAGCAATATTCATGCATTTCGGACGATTTTTATCACTTAGGAGATAAACCTTAATAATATCAAGGCTCCTAAGCGATAAAAATCGCCGCAGCTCGGCGATAAAAATATCGCCGCTAAACCAACATAGCGATAATTATCGCTAGTTGTTGGTAATATACCCCACAGTCTCTCCCTACAATTGGGTATAGTGCCACCCTCTGGGAAACATGATGTAGTAAAGCCCATTTTAAAAAAGTCAAAAATATATAGACCAACATCCCTGCTTCCCATAATGGGAAAGGTTCTGGAAAAACCTGTCAAATCCGCATCTTTCTACTTTTCTGCTACATAATGGATTGCTCTATCATACGCAAGCAAGCTTTTGATCAGGGTATAGTACTGAAATGGCGGTGTTAACTGTGGTAGAAAAACTGAAAGTGAATCTGGGCCAGGGAGGCTCCGCTTTAGTAATCCTTCTGGATCTAAGTGCCACATTTGACACTGTTTCCCATAATAAGTTATGGCCCAGAATAACATTGGTAGAAATATCAGAATCAGCTTTTTACTGGCTTTCCTCATTTCTTAATTGAAGAACCTTTCAGACGTACCATAAGCTATTTTATTCTGATACCTTACCCCTTAAGTGTGGAGTCCCGCAGGGTTCCTCACTTAGGCCCAGATGTAGGTAAAAAATATTTACCGATTCTTAATTACCGAATTTTACCGATTCGGTAATTAAGAATCGGTAAATATGAAGGGTGGACATGTAGGTCCATCCAGATGTGTATTTTACCGATTCGGTAAAAATCGGTATTTACCGAATCGGTAAATACCGACCGGTAATGCTCCATTCATTCCTATGGGCTTTCAAGCCCATAGGAATGAATGGGGCATTACCGGTCGGTATTTACCGAATCGGTAAATACCGATTTTGACAAGGGTGCAGGGGGTGTCACTTTGACACCCTCTAGCACCCCCAAAAAAGGGTCGGGGCCATATGGCAGGCATACCTGCCCTAAGGGCAGGTCTGCCTGTCATATGGCACAGGTGTGCATACACACATGTGCATGCACACCTGAATCGGTATTTCACCATCAAATTGAATTTGATGGTAAAATACCGATTTCTTAGGCCTTGTGGGACTCATAAGAGTCCCACCTACATATCAATTTTAACGAATCTGTAAAAATACCGGTCGGTAAATATACCGACCGGTATATTTACAGAATCGGTAAAATTACCGATCGGTAAATTTACCGAACGGTAAATTTACCGATTCTGCCCCCTACATCTCAAAATCCTTTTACCGGTCGGTAACGGCCGAATTCGGCCGTTACCGACCGGTAAAACCCTACCTACATCTGGCCCTGTGTTACATGCTTTTTAACCTTTATGTTAATCCTTTAGCAGTGATCAGTCTATCCTTTAGTCTCTCCATCATTTTGAATGCCGATGACACACCGACTATCATCTCTCTTACACAGGATAATCATTGCAACATGGATCAATTACAGCCTTGTTTAAAGGAGGTTGCTGACTGGCTGGATCGTTTCTGTTTAAAACTCACCAGTGACAAAATGGAGGTGTTGGTGGTCGCTAACAATATGAACCACTGGACATCAGTTTGTTTGGCCAGGATCCCTAGGAAGTCGACCCCAGCCCAAGCCAACAATTAAAAGTCTCTTTTGAAACCCAAGTTACAAACTGGGCTTCACGCATTTTGGTATCATAAGGATGCTAATAAATGTTTTAGATATCCTCCCACCACCCATTTTGGAAGACTATGGTACAGGCTATGATTATTTCCCAGTTCGAATGTTGAAAATCCCTCTACCTTGGAAGTTTGGTTCTTGTGTTGAAAAGACTTCAGGTAATTCAGAACACAGTGGCGCGGCTGTTACTAAAGACACTGAATTATCAATTTGTGTGTGGCTCTCTGGCTGGCTTGCACCGACTTGCAGTTAAACATAGAATTAAATTGAAATCATTATGTATCGCCCATAGAGCTTATCATAACAAGCATCTGCAATGCAATAGGTCTCGCATTTACCCGAATTTGAGCTATTCTCATTATAAATGACAATGCCTTTTCTTTATGTTGTGGTTTTTAAAACATAAATAAAAGTGTGAGAAGTTGGCCTGATATATGATGCTCACTAGTTCTAGTGATCACCTTGTATCATGCCAAGCAACCCTTATGGTGCAGGTTGTAAAGTCAACCTTATAGACAAGCTATCCTAGGGGTAGCATGGACTAAGCAGTCTTAGGCTAAACTCTGTAAAGGCATGTGAAGCAAGCTGTTTTACCATACACAATCCCTTGAATACCAAATGAAAGGACACCACACAGATATATATTGAAAATATATATAGATTTATTACTACAAATATCCCTGATACTCTTTATGAGCACAGAAGCAAATGCGTTAAAACAAAACACAGTTTAAATACACAAAAGTTGCACAATATGGATGAGCCCTAGGGGCCACCTAAACCATATACTAAAATAGTGGTATAAGAACCACTATGGGGAAAGTGAAGAGGCCTAGGGCCTGGGGAATCGCTGGAGCTGTTCGGGACTAGCAGTGAAGAAGTCGGGAAAGGCCCGCAGGACTCGGGAGCAGTGCGGAAAGTGCAAGCTTTACCAATGCAATGTCAATGGTGGTTAAAAAGTACAAAGTTAGTTATAAAGGAACCTTCCGAGTGACCTAGAAAGCTGAAACTTGAGACACAGACACTAGAGGTGTGTACCAGTGTGGGAACACCGGCGGAGCTGAGTTACCTCACCCACAGGAAGCGGGTGCATAGGGTCGAAGTAGTGTCGGGTTTCGTCACGCAGGTCGATGGTGCTTGGGGCTGAAGATGCTGCAGGCGGCTCGATGTGAAGAGTTCCGGTGGATCCAAGGGTGGATCTGAAGAGGTGAAGACCTAAAAGCAGAGGGGACAATGTTCAAAGTCACTAGCCAGTGACTACCGTGGAACCAGAGTGGAACCAGGCGATGTCGGGTGCAAACAGGTGTCGAGGTGTAGCTTCTCTCTGCAGCCACGTGGACACGAGGGGTCGAAGACATCCAGGAGTCGGTCACGAGCTGTCCCACGCAGGCTTCTCGCTGTTGGCGGTGTCGGCGACTTGATAGAAGCAAACAGGCCTTGGCTAATGCAAGCCACACAGGAATCGAAAAAGGCTTGTTACTCGGACCAGCAAGTTCAGAGCAGGTACTCCTTTTTACAGGAGCAAGGGCAAGTCTGGGGCAACCAGACCCGCAGTGTAGATTGAAGGTTTCGTCGCCAAGATGGCCGCTAGCCACGTGGCAAGTGGCCGGGATGGCGCGTCAAGTGGCACGGTGCAAAAGGGCCCCACGCAGATCGTGGAGATGCTGGGGGGCTGATCTTTGGTGCAAAGGCTGCTCGAGGTTAGGGCTTCTCAAACCCCAAAGCACAGCGTCGAGGGTGCCTCTGATGCTGCGCAGTCAGCGTCGAGGGGGTCTTTCAAGATGTCTGGTCCCACGTCTCTCGGTGCCTCCACGGATCCCTTCTTTGCAGGGACTGTGGATCGGGCTGTGAGAAGTCTGGGAGTCTGGGTCTTGTCAGGCTCTGGGCTCGGGCTCCGGCGGGCAGCGGCGGCAAAGCAGACGTTGAGTTGCTGGTTGGTGCCTGTGTTCACAGGGTGGTCACTCCTTGGCCACAAGGGAGATTCTCTTCCGTCTTCTGTGCAGCAGAATGTCGAAGTCCAGTCTTCTTCTTTATTTCAAGTTGATTCAGGATGATCTGAAGTCTCAGGACACAGCTCCCACTCTTATTCGAATCTGGGGGGCCGGATCACCTACTAGGTCCCTCCTCTGGGTGGAACCAGGAAGGGGGGTGGTTACACCCCCTTTCCTTTGTCCAGTTTCGCGCCAGGACTGGGGCTGGAAAGCCCCAGCACCGGTTTGAACTGGCCTATGCACAGGGACACCTTGTGTGCCCCAGGCATGTCTGTTTCCTTTCAGCCCTGTCCTACCCAATACACAAAATCCTGTCTGGAGTGGTGCTAGCACCTCCCCAGGCAGGATACCCTTTGTCCAAGCTGCCCTCGCTGGAAGGACTCCCAGCAGCAGGAGGTCAGACTTGTGTCTGTGGTGGCAGCATCCATTTTGAGATGCTAAGGCTCTGTTTAACTTTAACCGGGGTTCAGGCTAGGTACATGTTGTGTCCCTCTAGAAGGATGGAATGCTACCCCCGTCGCCAGAACTGGCGAGGGGGTAGTATTCCAATTCGTATGACACCTTACTCGACATGTTTTGATAAAGCCAAACCTAAGATAGCATTTAACCGCGAGCTTCATAATGCACTTAAGAGTATATGGTATGGCAATATCATGAAACAGCTAAAGGACATGGTTCCGAAAGCTGCAGACAGGCTCAGCTCATGCCAGAGCACCATCTCACATATTTCCAAGCACTCTGCCTCCAGGATTGATGAGGCCTTCCATAGGAGTGACTTATAGGAACATATGTGTCCATTTTAGGTTAGGCATAGGCATACTACACCTAAGTAAGGGGTGGTTACACCGACTTACCCCAGCTGAGTGATCAGCCAGTTGTGTCAAATATGGAGGCCAGGCCAGGGGTGGCACAATACATGCTGCAGCCCCTGGTAGGCCTTGGAAGCACCTATGCCCTGGGTACCTGGGTACACTGTTACAGGGGCCACTCCTCTTGAGGTTAAGGAGATAATTCCGGTGCTTTGGTCGGACCATAGGCTGGCCAAATTTTTGGTCAAAGGCACGATGAGACCTGTCAATACTGGGTCTCTGCAACAGCGTCGCGCCCACCGGGCTTATCACTCTGTAACTCCGGCAATGCTCGCGCAGGCAGCGTTAGATCATCCGTGTCCCCTTACAGGGGATCTTGAGAAGGACTTGGAAGCGCTGCAGGGCTGGTTACTGGACAGACTTAACGATCTTGCTCCAGTGATGGCCCCCCGTTCAACATCGAAACGGGTTTCGGCCCCGTGGTTCACGGCGACACTGGCGATCGCCCGACAGTCTTGTAGGGTGGCGGAAAGAGTTTGGCGTGCCCAATATGATCCTGAGGCAAAACTGCTTTACAAGACTGCGGTTAAGGCATATCAGCGGGACATTCGTCTTGGGAAAAGGGTTTACCTTGCTGGGAGAATAGAGGCTGCCTCTAACTCCTGCAAGGAAATCTTTTCCATTGTGAGGGAATTTACAGCTCCTCGCTCGAATGTTTCCCACGATATGCCCCTAAAGTCCTGGGCCGCGGATCTTGCTAAGTTTTTTACTGGCAAGATAAAGCTTATCCAGGACTCTTTCCATCTGGCGGTGCCTGCTGGCGTAACCTGTATAAAGGAGAACCCGCACCTGGCAGCTTCACCAGGCCCGTCGCTGGCAGTCTTCCCCCTTCTTTCAGCCGCTGAGTCGTTAGGACTCATGGGCGCGCTTAAATCCGGTTCGCCCCTGGACCCTTGCCCGGCGAAGTTTTTATCTAGAATGGCGGAAGTCTTAAATCCCCTGGTCAACCCTCTTCTAAATCTATCACTGAGCCAGGGTCTGGTCCCACTAGCGTGGAAACAGGCTATGGTGATCCCCCTGTTGAAGAAGCCTGGCCTCGATCCTGAGGCGTTGGTCAATTATAGACCAATTTCTCTCTTGCCTGCCCTGATGAAAATTTTGGAGAAGCACATTCATATGGTGCTCTCCAACTTCTTGGAATCGCATGAGCTTTTGCATGCCTCCCAATCGGGCTTCCGCCCCAATCTCAGTACTGAGACAGCACTCCTGGAGGTGTCGGAAGACATCAAAGGAGTTCTGGACTCCGGAGGCAAGGCCATGCTGGTCATGTTGGACCTGTCGGCGGCGTTTGACACCGTCCCCCATGATGGTCTTCTCTCGAGACTTTACGAGATAGGCTTCAGGGGGACGGTGCTCAGCTGGTTTTCATCATTTCTTGCCGACCACCGACAAACGGTCTGGACCCCCCCGGACTCTGCTGTGATGCCGCCACTGGGTGTTGGGGTCCCTCAGGGCTCTATTCTGAGCCCGACCCTTTTTAGCATCTTTATGAACCCTTTGGCGGCACTGGCGGAGTCTTTTGGGGCCCGGATCGTGTCCTACGCCGACGACACACAGCTCCTCTTCTCCTGTGAGAGGGGAGGAGATTTTAACGGGGAGAGCATCCGGGATTGCCTTGGGGCTGTTTTCAGATGGTTCCATTTGAATGGCCTCAAGTGCAATTCTGAGAAGTCTGAGGTGCTCTTCTTTGGGTGTACGTCGGACCCTGACTGGCATGGCTGGTGGCCTATCAACATGTTCCCACCTTCCTCCCCATCTTTAGTTGCCAAGAATCTGGGGGTTAAGATGGACAAGGGTTTGTCGATGAGAGCCCAGATTCTGGGAGTGACGGGCACCTGCTTCGGTCTCCTCAAGGTACTAAGGAAGTTTCTACCCCTTCTGTCGGAAGAACACCGGAAACTGACTGTGCAGGCTCTGATCGGGTCCAGGCTGGACTATGCCAACGTCCTTTACCTGGGCCTGCCGGAGTATCTGCTACAGCGCCTCCAGGTGACGCAGAACGCTGCGGCAAGAGCCATTTATGGCTTAAATAGGCGAGCAAGTGAGGCGGGCCTCTTGCAGGCCCTACACTGGCTGCCTATCCGCAAGCGTATTATTTTCAAGACGCTGACTTTGGCCTATAAGGCCCTTCACTCTGGAGGCGCAAAGTACCTCCAAAGGAGACTGTCCTTTTACCATCCGGCCCGGGCGCTTAGATCGGAGTCACAGTTTCTGGCTGTGGTGCCTCGCGTGGAAAGAGCTCGTATCGGTGGTCGCTCCTTTGGACTGCGAGCACCCCAGCTGTGGAACTCTTTGCCGTTGACACTCCGGGGCGCTACCAGCCTGTTGGCTTTTAGGAAGGGTCTAAAGACTTGGTTGTTTACTCTATAGGCCTTTCTTTCCCTCTTTTTTATTTTCATTTCCTCTCTGTTTTATTGCTGTGTTATGTTATTCTGCCGTAGGTCTCGCTGTTAAAGCGCCGGGATACTCTTTTTGAGTCGCCGCGCGCTATACAAAAGAAATATAACATAACATAACATAACATAACATAAGGTGAACCAGTTCCAATTGTGTATGTACCTAAGGTACATGGAGTCCATTTTAAGGAGAGAGCAATTAGCCTGGGGCCCTGAATAGCAGGATCCCAGGCCAACTATGTCAAAAACCAGCTAAACACCAGGCAAAAAGTTTGGGGGTAACCATAGTCAGATATCCACCTTCCTACAAAAAGGTGTTGCAATTTGCAATGCAAATGGCTTAAACTCTTGCAAATGCGAGCCCTATTGCATTCCAAATGCTTGAAGGCATCGCTGAGTTGCCCCTTTCTGTGTCCCTTGGCCCCTGAAGAGCTCCACATTTGCTGCAAGTTAAATAAACAAGCCGGTGGTCACAACTGTGCATGAGAGACCCTCCAGCCCTCCTGCAGTAAGAGAAACTCATTAGAGAAAATAGTGCTTACAGACTAAAGAAGATGTACAGTGTAACAACCAAAGTAAAAGGGCCAGTCCTCATGGGAGGTTACAAATGAAGAGAAGACGGTACGAAGGAGGGACTAACAAGCCTGATCACGAATGAGAAGCCAGCATTTACGAAGGACAATGAGACAAGCCAATGACAAATATAGGTGGAGAGTGGGCGGGGCTTCAAGTACATACTCCAATATAGCATGGCTCACAGAGCAGCGCATGCGCTGCCCAAGTTAGGGGTGGAAGTTGATCTTTGCACTTCCTCGTGGCAAAACTATGGAGTGATTTACCTACTAGGTCGAGGAGGACAAAGGAGGAAGATTTGTTCAGGGCCGGCTCTAGGGCTGTGCGACCGGTGCCACTGCACCTGGAGCTGACTTCACATGGGGGCACCTGTTTACTATTTATATTGTACTTAAAAGCACCTGCTGCCGCGTTCCTGGCCTCCAGCAACTTTCAGGAAACAACTAAAATTTCAAGAAAATCCAGTGATTAATGTTCTTCCTGGCAAAATCGGTGTTTTGTCTCGTGGAAGTTTTGATTCTTTGTAAAGTAGCGTGGATGGTTAATATGTTTGCTGCAAAAACCAAGTACCATGCAGATCACAAAGTGAATATAATGGAAACATGTCAGTGGGTTACTGCTTTTGTCAGAGACTTCCTTTTGTTAGTTGCAGTTTACAGTGAGCTATCAACTGTCATTAAAGAACTGTTTGCTGACTTCAAGGTGTAGATTAGAGCGAATGGATTTTTTCCCCAGCCTTCGATTATTCTAATCTTGCAAAAAGGGTTCATTTAGGTACAAATCAGTTCTTGTTATTAAAGAGAGCCCCAATCCATTTTGTTACATGTTGAATTCAGAGTTTGTGCATCTCCAGACCAAGTACTCTTCAACTATACTGCCTACCTGTATGGATGACATGTGAATCCACCCCTTGTTGTCCTCTGTCTTATGTAACATTTCCTATACACTGATTTACACACCTATGATTGATTTTCTCTATGTAAAGTGTGTGTTATGTAAAGTGCTTTAAAACTTCACTTTTATGAGTGACGCTATAAAATTAATTAAATGCATCTGAGAGAGATGTTATGGAGACTGTTAAAGGGTGGTAGGGAGGGAATCCATGGAAGAGGTGGTCATTGGGGGGGCCAAAAAAAGTTGTAGCACTGGGCGCCACCATTGCTAAAGCCGGCCCTGGATTTGTTCAGGAAACTATTAAAAACTTGGCTGTTTGTAGATTTAGAACTAATATCACCCTGGTGCTTTACAGCACATAGAGGCCCGGAAGGGTAGTCATGAGCTATAGAAGTACATTTGAATGAAATTGAATGCCGCCATGATATATTTCCGGTTGAGAGCATTATGTAAGACCAATTACGCAATCTTTCCTGTAGTCCACCAGTCTGCAACACCTTGACTACACTTATCACTGCTCATTCACATAGGCGTCATGTAACAAGACTCTACACTGAGATGCAAAATGAATCAGCAGTGTCCACTCCCAATTCGAGCGCGTACTCGTAGTGAGTTGAAGACCTAAATGACACTATAATGGACAAGGACTGGATATACTGCTGTAGCGAAATAGGAGCACTACTCCCCAGCGGACGACTCCACCAAATACATTTCAAATTCCTATGTATAACACTCCCGCCAGACTCCATAACCGGGGCTGTGGCCTGACTCCAGCCGTCCTCGGTGTGGGCTCTCCATGCAGACTTCTCCCTGTGGCATCGATTTGCCCTCGGCCGCTACCAGGAGGGACGGAGGATTCGCGCCATCGTCTCTGACATGACAGCTGTCACGGGGGCCTCGAAACTAGCCCTGTCGGGATGCACGACTGGCACCCCGAGTCCGGTGCGTATGTTCACAAACCCTGGCTCTCCTGCTGCTCTGCAAACACAGTTACCTGTGCCACTGGTAATTACTAGGGGCCGCATCCCGGCCCATCGTTTTTTCACACCAGGCCACCTCCCGTTGGATCCAGCCGTGAGACGCTCTCTTAAATCAGGCGCTGCTTACTTAGATTCACCGAATCCAAACCCAATTGTACTTTCAACTTCATATGCTCGAGCTTTCACGAATCCTGTTGCATCAAAGCGCTCTGGCTGCTCTTTGTTATTTGACATTCAGTGATCGCCGTTCAGATGTCAGTGGTTTGCTTTCACGGTGCTTACAGACAAAGGGTTTTGATTTCTTCCTGGAAACGGAAAGATTAAGTTTGTTCCTCGTGGCTAGCACGAGTATGTCCAATACCCCACGGGCCTGGAGGATAATGATCTGCCTGCCTCTAAGGCAGACGGACTGACCGAGGGAGTGTCAGGCCTACGCATGCGCGGCTATTAGTGAAAACCGCGCCTGCCGTTGTACTATTGACGACAGTGGAATCCATGAAACGGGTGGCATTTCAGAACATCAAAAGGCTATTCTCTTGATAAATAGAAACACAATTATCAATGTTCTGTAAACACCAATGAATGCGTCGTTGGCATTACAGGAATAACTATATTGGACACCAACATGCCCTGACAAAGAACAATTTCGGACTCCTCATCTGAGGAGAACCCAAAATAATTTCGTAAACTTGTAAATCATCGGTAATAACCAAATAGCGATGTTAGACTGGATACAATCTCAAAAGCTACCACTGGAAATAAATTAGGTGTACTCTGCCATCTGGTGAGCTTTTCAGATATTTAAACTTGGTCTACCTACCGAAGGCGTTCTAGGATTTGTGGGGTCCTGAAAAGAATAGGAATATACGGGCCCTATAATTTACCGTAAGTTGTAACCTCACAAGAAGTGACATCACAGGTATCAAAATCAATTAGCCATTAATCATCTGGCAAAATGGTTAAAAATATGAGGAATGATCCTAATAAAATAAGTACATATATTTTAAATCTCCATTAAGTGGAAGTACATTAAATGAATTAACTAGGTGGACTATTCAGGCCTATGTCTCCACAAAACTGGCATAATAACTCCAGTGTTCACTAATTGTTTCCACATTAGTGCATGTTTTCGTAAGCATAGCTAGTAACATGTATGATTCTAGTTCTGGGACAGTTAGTGACAAATGATGCACTGTTAAACACTGTTAAGCACACAGGGGCAGATGCATTGGCCTCAACTTACTAGGCCTTCAAAATACGTTTACAAGATATTTAGGTGTCCTTACCTCGCAGTACCCCTAGTACTTTTTGTAAAATTGCAGCACATATCTTTAGTTATTTTTATTGAATTGGGTTAATTAAACATATTCGCTAACTGAGCATGCTGGGGCTGACGGATTTCCAAAAGAGAGGTGTAGTCTTTACTAATGTGGAAAAAAGCCGGTCTTAAGGGTTGGTTTCTCCAGTAGATTGGGGTTACACCATAGCTCAAGAGGGAAAGAATTCCAGTCATGCTTAGCAAGAAAGGAGAAGAATCTGACTCCAGCGTGTGCCCTCTTAATTTTAGGAAGTCACAGGAGCTTGGTTCCCACAGTGTATAAGATTCTGGAATGAATGCAAGGAGTGCTGAAGAAAGAGAGAACCATTCTCTGCAGTTCACAATGACAAACTGATAATGCTTTACAGCTAGAGGGTTTGGTAACTAGAAACAGCATAAAGGGAAGAAGAAACGGTATAGCGCTGCAGCAGGCTCAGATGAGGAGCCTAGCACTTTTCTGGATTATTGAAGGGTAACAAATGTAAGAAGGCAGGAAGCCCACGGTATGGAGCATTTGCATAATCCAGTTACGAGAAGTTAAGTTACTGTGCAACAGTCTTAAGGTAGTGAGGGGGGAAAAGGGGCGATTTTGTGTTACTTTTGGATATAGTAAAAGAAAGTGGATGAATCTGTTCTGAAAAGGAGAGAAGATGCTGGAAATCCAAGATTTGTTTTTGCTTATTGACACAGTGGGAGATTGACCCAGCTACACTGGCCACCAAAGAAAAAAATATATGGTATCAGATTCCTTGCAGCTGAGAAGCCCTGAATTATCTCTACAAGGTTTGAATTAATTCGTCTTCATTCAGAAATCAACTGCTACTGTGCAAGTCCAACCATTTTCTTGGGCAGAGACTAGATTTTCACAGGGGAGAGATGATGATCTGAGTATCAAAATGCATCAGATATCAGCAAAAAACCATAGGACTTTAGAAGTATGGTTAACTGGGAAAGATAAAGATTAATCTGCAGAGACCCAATAAATTCCATAACTCAGATGTATAACACATAACAGAAAAAGGTGTTGTGTAGAAAATAGAAACTTTCTCAGGGGTCCCACTGATACTTGGTCCTTTTAAACCAACAAAGAAGAAATTGGCACAGAAGCTGAAATATAAAAGTAACATCTTTATTAATATTAAATGAGTGAGACTACGTCACATAGAAGCCGTAGCAACAGAATGAGGCAGTCTGAGGAGTGCAGAAAACAGAGGCCTTATATATGCTTAGGGTTACATAGTCACCATAAGACCAAGGGGCAGTCCTGGCACATCTAAGCATGCAGAAATGACTAAGATGGGCATACAAGATCTGCTTGCTCAACAAAGTGGGAGGAGAGTTACTTCTCCATACAGCAGCAAAAATAGCCTGACAGTTATGCTAGAGAAGCAGGTGCATTCTACTAGCTAGGCCCTTCTGGGCATGTGCGAAGGTGGAAGATGCTAAATATAGTTAGTTTCTAGGCAGATTACAAGAGCAGTCAACACTGAGGGAGGACAGAGCACATGGCGAGCACGTGGCAGCACATGGCAAACAAGATGGCTGCCAGAAATACAAAATGGCTTTCAGCTCTTGCTAACAAATCCCTCCAATATTTAACAGTTGGATGGACTGTTTCAGATTACGTACATGGGATAGTGGTAAGCCACACCAGGGGAAAACCTTCCACTCCAGGTTCTACCAGTTGATTTATAGACACCAGCTGGGAAACAGCATCAATTGTGGCACTAAATATAGTAATAGTAAGACTGCTCTTCCTCCTCAATCAAGAATCAGGCACAAAACCTTTGATGCAGCTAAATGCAGTAAATTACTATAAATGAAGACGATTTAGTGGTTGACTTCTTTTTCAAGGGTTTTTGAGAAAGGGGCAACAAAGAGATATGTCCAAAGATGCAGAGAAACTTTGAGCCTGCTCAACGTCCACAGCTTTTTTTGTTCTTTACATTGCATAAGGAGGGCAAGATAGGAACTCTGATGTCTAGATCTGCGATCAGGACATGGGTAGGAAAGGGTCCAGCTGGGAGATAGATTTAATAGAAAAGTCAAGAGGAGTAACAGAGTATAAAAAGATCAGGTAAAATTCTACGGATGGTTTCAAAACACTCTCAAGGCCCCACCGATGTCTCTAACAGCTGACAGCCTGAAGTTTGGGGCGTCGAACCTTCTTTTAATCTATTCGATCAACCTACTAACAAGCAAAACAGCAGATGGACAGCCCACAGTCTACTCAATCATGAAAATGCACATTCTGCACGTTGTTTCTACATTCTCCTTTGCTTTGCCGCCTGCAACTTATGTGCCATTGGGATCCCTTTGTTATCTCTGCCCATGGAGTTGAGGTGGTCATAGCAGGGTGAGTTAGTGTCTGAAGTGCTCACAAGCTGAATCTCGAGTTAATGACGTTACTGCTGACTGTGTCCTCAAGCACACCGTTATGCCCTTCTTCTCATTTGAGTCCCATACCTCTTGAGCTCGAGCACTGTTTTTAGCACGGCTGTATTTACAAGATTTTAAAAGGTTGTGCTTGCTGAAGAGAGCATTTGTGCATTGAATTTAAGTTAGCTTGCAATTTTGCTTTCAACTTCACAAAGACTACTTTATACTGGGAGACACTGACTGTTTGGGGAGTGCGAGCTGTGCCCTGCGAGGTCCGTTCTCTTCGGATTTGGCTGCTTTGTCCTGCTGTTTTACCTCGCGGTACCCGCTCCGCGGGTCCCGCTTCGCCTGTGTGACTGGGCGCACCATTACTGCGTGTGGAGAAGGGGAGCTGCTGGAAACTCGGGAAGAGGGCTGCGAGCGCCAGGTGAGGATCAGGGACTCCATTGCCCAGGAGTCCCTGTGCTGCCATCATTCCCTGCACCTGGACGCTCTCCCTCTCCCTGCTGGACACGCCCCCTAAGCTCCGCTGTAAAGAGCCTGCTCGCCTTGAGCTCTTTGGGAGACACTGACTGTTTGGGGAGTGCGAGCTCTGCCCTGCGAGGTCCGTTCTCTTCGGATTTGGCTGCTTTGTCCTGCTGTTTTACCTCGCGGTACCCGCTCCGCGGGTCCCGCTTCGCCTGTGTGACTGGGCGCACCATTACTGCGTGTGGAGAAGGGGAGCTGCTGGAAACTCGGGAAGAGGGCTGCGAGCGCCAGGTGAGGATCAGGGACTCCATTGCCCAGGAGTCCCTGTGCTGCCATCATTCCCTGCACCTGGACGCTCTCCCTCTCCCTGCTGGACACGCCCCCTAAGCTCCGCTGTAAAGAGCCTGCTCGCCTTGAGCTCTTTGGGAGACACTGACTGTTTGGGGAGTGCGAGCTCTGCCCTGCGAGGTCCGTTCTCTTCGGATTTGGCTGCTTTGTCCTGCTGTTTTACCTCGCGGTACCCGCTCCGCGGGTCCCGCTTCGCCTGTGTGACTGGGCACACCATTACTGCGTGTGGAGAAGGGGAGCTGCTGGAAACTCGGGAAGAGGGCTGCGAGCGCCAGGTGAGGATCAGGGACTCCATTGCCCAGGAGTCCCTGTGCTGCCATCATTCCCTGCACCTGGACGCTCTCCCTCTCCCTGCTGGACACGCCCCCTAAGCTCCGCTGTAAAGAGCCTGCTCGCCTTGAGCTCTTTGGGAGACACTGACTGTTTGGGGAGTGCGAGCTCTGCCCTGCGAGGTCCGTTCTCTTCGGATTTGGCTGCTTTGTCCTGCTGTTTTACCTCGCGGTACCCGCTCCGCGGGTCCCGCTTCGCCTGTGTGACTGGGCGCACCATTACTGCGTGTGGAGAAGGGGAGCTGCTGGAAACTCGGGAAGAGGGCTGCGAGCGCCAGGTGAGGATCAGGGACTCCATTGCTCAGGAGTCCCTGTGCTGCCATCATTCCCTGCACCTGGACGCTCTCCCTCTCCCTGCTGGACACGCCCCCTAAACACCCACTCCCTATATTAGGAGCAGCTTCCCCCGCGGCGCGGGAGCGCGCGGGAGGGCGCCGGGAGAAGCCTGGGACAAGGGCGGGACCGTCCAAGGCCGTCACAGGCCGGAGTAGGCTGGGCTGGGCCTACTCTCTTGGTTTTGTTCGTTAGACTGTGCAGAAGTAACTGCTGGAACTGTTGGAACCATTGAACTACCAAGGTGTTTACCTGCCCTGTGAGGCATATCTGCCCATCTCTGAGTAAAATAATGCCTTCCCCGGTAAGGGAGAGTACCCCACAGAAACCGGGAGGAGCGAAAATTGGGACACTTGAAAATTATTTCTCACGGGCAGTGGGGGAGGCTGACAAAGAGGGAAACTTGTCCAGGCTAAGGGCGGAACGGAGACGATCAGTAGATAATCTGAAAAATACCCCCATGGGAGAACAATCTATCACATTTAGGGAGGAGCCTACTCGCATTGACGATGTTCCACTCCTGCTAAGGGAGTGTGTTACCACCCCACCAGTTGGGATTAGGAGTCCAGCTCTGGTTATTAGCCCCAGCCCCACCAGGGGGACTATTGATTTAATCTCACAACCGCCCAAAGTTCACAATGATAGAAACCCCAAATGGAAAGCAGTGAATACACAAGTAATTTTGGGACCCCCTCCAAAAAAGCGTAGGAGAAGGGCAAAGGGAGCGCAGGGAAGTAGTAAACCGAAGACTTCACACTTGGACTTTGGCAAATCCTTAAAAAATCCCGCATCTATAGTAAAAGTACCGGCAGAGTCACTCCCAAAATCTAACGTTCAGGAGAATACATCTCCTGCCCAGATTGATAATGCAGGGACCAGTATTGTTAATGTTCCCCTCTCTGTTGTGCCGTTGGGAAATGTGGAATTTCTGTTAAGGTCGCTGCTACTTCCAATCAGCGAAAGTATAAAAAAGATTGAGATCAGGCTAACCATATTGGAGGCTACATTGGGAAGTCTGAAAACTCGCGCTGGTCGACAGGGAAGTGACCCAGAATCTAGTACCACCATAGTGGCCCCACAAGGGTCGGCACCCCGGGTAGAAAACCCAGCTCCACCACAAGCTGTAAAGGGTGTAGTTCCGCATCAATCCCTAAACCCTAAACCTGTAACTACCAACCCACTCTGTGTAAATACACTTAATCCCTCTCTTGTACCAGTAGCTTCGGCACACCCGGTAGATAACATCTTCCCAGACCATCAAAGGAAGCCCCCTGCAAGACCCCGTCGTCCCAACTTACCACCAGAGACTAATGACCTTACTGTGGTTATGGCAGGGGTCCCGCAACTTGATGAAGGAGAAGTAGAGGATTTCTGTGCCTTAAAAACCAGGGTAATCAAGTGGCTAAACAGAAATAGACCCCTCCCAAGACATCTTAATAACGAAATTATAATGGTAAGAAGGGTCCCATGGGTAGGGAGAACCCAAAAAACCATACCTGGGGACTGTTTACTGGTGAGTTTTAGGGACAAGGGTACGGTGTCGCACATATGTCAAGGGGAAAACATATCAAGGGAATCTACCATCCAAACCCTTCGTGTGTCCTTCTTTTTTCCCATCGCCCCAGGCCCATTTTACCCACCCCAAAATCATGATAGATGGGAGAGGGCTGGGAGAAGGGGGAATCACCAGGCCTTTCAGCCCAGGCCACTATTTGGCAGACCAGTACCTCCTCTCCCTACCTATAATTGGTTTGATTGCCTGAACGGCCTAGAGGGGGTGGATTGACAAACAGAGAAGGCCCCTAAGGAGAACATAGAAAAGGGTGTTCAAGTATTAATATCGGAGGAGCAAAGACACCGGACCCCGCAAATTCAAACATCTAGGGCGGAGGAATCTATGTTCTTTGAAGATAAGGGTATGGCTGTAGATGGGTTGGTGGGAGGAGGTGGGGGGGACACACAAGGGGAGTTGCAGGAGATGGGATCAAGGAGTCAGGGGGGTGCAGTATTGGGTGGAGAGGACATGAGAATTATTTCTTGGAATGTAGCGGGCTTAGCTGGAATATTTAATAACAAGGAGTGGGTTGACTATGTCAGGAAATTCAATGTTATTTGTTTACAGGAGACATGGGCTGTGGTGAATAATTACCATCTTCAGGGTTACAAGTGCTTTTTTGTCCCCGCCCGAAAATCCAGTTCTGGGAGAGCAATGGGGGGCTTAGCTGTTTATGTAGATTTATCCCTCCCAGGTATCTGGTTGTCTCTCGACTGGAATTTGTATGGAATACAGGCAGTTCGGTTTTCTGGTAAGGGGTTGAAATTGTCTGTTTTTAATTTTTATAACAGTGAGACATCAAATTCCAATTCATCCCTACTGGCTGAACTTGACCAGAGGCTGGGTCAAGAAATTATGTCTCAGAACAAAGGGCCGTATCATGGCGTACTTTTGGCAGGAGATTTTAATTGTCACCTCTGTCCGGCACTAATAAAGGCAAATACAGATTGGGCGCAATGCCCGATTGAGAAGGGGCCGCATTTTGTACATACGCCGACTGGGGCTGCTCTTGGGTTGCTTCGGGTTAAGTATGACCTAGAGCACACCATTAACATGATAGACCCACAGTTGGACGGTATGCTCCCACCAACTTTTAAGGGTAGGGGCTGTGCATCTATCATAGATTACATCTTGGTCTCGAGACCGTTGATTAATAAAATAACTAGTGTAGGGATAGAGTGGAGCGGTTTTAGTGATCATAATCCGCTCACCTTAACGTTTCTTTACAAAGCGGGCAGTGTAACTAAATCCCGTTGTCTAATCGAGGAGAGGGCCACTGATCAAGGCAGGAGATTGAAGTGGTCTAAAATTGATGGGGCACAGTTTTATAAAACTCTGGGCGATAAGGGTCTAGTGGCCATTAATGACTGTTTAGATTTGGAAATACAGGGTCCAAGGGTCCTGGAAGCGTTTGTCCACATTGCTAATCTAATTGACGAATTATTGAGATCTAGTGGGCCCATACGTAACCAGGCAAGTCCCCGCTGGTTCGATAGAGATTGTTCTAAGGCACTGAGGGAACTGAAATGTTCCCTCAAGACGAAACCACGGGATTCACAGATTATTAGGCTCAGTAGAGAAAGGTATAAAAAAGAGATTAAAAGGAGGAAACTTGCCTTACAGGCAGAAGCATGGGCAGATCTAAGAGAAGCTGGGGAAAGAAAAGATTTAGCGGGGTTCTGGAGAATCATCAATAAACCGACCTTTTTAGAAAAGGATTCTCCGGAGATAGGGGCTAATATTCTTCCGGAGCAATGGGTAACCCATTTTAGGGGTTTATATAATTACGAGCCGGGTACCCATGTGGAACCACCGGAATTTTTAAGTCAGGCCCCACCAGTTACATTCACTCTTAGGGAGATTATGACAGGGATGGAGGGTCTAACAAAAAATAAAGCCCCGGGCCCGGACGGAATCCCGCCAGACCTGTTCCTCAGTAATATAGATCTATGGGCTCCCTTGATGACTAGGGTCTTAAATACCGCTATTACCTGTGGTCTCCCCCCTTCATGGTCCAAGGCGATCATTGTACCAATTTTTAAGAAGGGTAATAGGGATGACCCGAAGTGCTATCGGCCCATTTCCCTGATTGACGTATCGGGCAAACTTTTGGGAAGGGCAATCCTGAATAGACTGACCGAATGGACAGAAGAGAACAACATCTTCTCGGATACCCAGTATGGGTTCAGGATAGGGAGGTCCACCAGTGACCAGTGCCTAAACCTATATATGCTGACTGCCAAGTATACCCTGGCCAGCGACGAACCCATGTATATGGGATTCATGGACCTGGCAGCAGCATTCGATCACGTCAACAGAGGAAAGCTGTGGGATATGATGTCAGGTATGGGGATAGAAAGTGGCCTAATCACCATACTGAGGGAACTGCATAGTGACACCACGGCCAAGGTTAGATTCAACAGGGAGGGAGGCCTGTCTGACTCCTTTCCATGTAGGAGTGGAGTCAGACAAGGTTGCATACTTGCCCCTTTTCTGTTCTCTCTTTATATCAACAACCTGGAGCAGTTCCTTCTGGGTTTAAAAACAGACTGCCCGAGGGTTGGGCTGCGGCATATCCCCGTCCTGCTTTATGCAGATGATGCGGTTTTATTAGCAAGAACACCATGCAGCCTACAAACCCTGATAGAGGGGTTTGTGGAGTTCATGAGTAACCTAGACTTATTTGTTAACCTAGGGAAATCATATGTGCTTCTGGCCGGCAAAAAACCTTTCACCAAATTTGTTTACACAATTGGCTCACATTGCTTGGAGCAGGTCAAGACGTTCTCCTACCTTGGGGTAACTTTTGACGGTGCCCTGCAATTTACCCCTCTGGTGACGGAACGTTGCACAAAAATGATCGCTTCTAATGGGGCAATAGCTGGATATGGCAGGAGGGTGGGCAGATGGAGTCCGGAACAGGTGATGAATCTGTACGGCTCCATAACATGCTCCAAAGTAATTTATGGGGCAGAAGTCTGGGGGTTTGTGAATACAATTAGTATCCAACAGGAAGAAAATAGGTATTTGAAAGCAATCCTGAGGGTGCCACCCAGCACGGCTGGTTTCATAGCCCACAGGGAGTTAGGGAGACCATATTTGGAAGATTTAGTAAAACTTAGACCTATAGTGGCGTGGTTAAAAATATGGATAAACCCGGATGCGCATTTAAGTAGAGAAATACTATTGGACTGCTTAGGTAGGACCCATTCAATGCGCATCCCCTGGCTCAAATACGTGAAAAATACCCTGGAGGAGATAGGGCTGGGGAATCTTTTCACGAACCCTGCCATTATTTCAGCACAGCACAAGAAACTAGTAGGGGAATTATTTCTGGGGCAAGAAACCCAACGTCGAGCTGATGCTGAAGGAGTGAAAAAGACTGTAAGGGCCCATGGATTGGTAAACAGTGTGGAGGGTATGGAGCCTTACTTATTTCTTCTGCATAATGCACAGGACAGATTTTTAATGTGCCGTCTCAGACTGAATCTGCTCCCCTTCATGTTGGCTATACCTGCAGGGTTTACCTCATCTATTGAGCAGAAGGGTCCCTGCGGCTGCGACAATCGGTCTCCGCAGGATACCCTTCACTTTGTTTTGCTTTGTCCCTATTTTTCCATGCCCAGGCGTAGATTCCTTGTAAATATTTTAAAAAAAGCGCGACTGGAACACGCCAGGGATGCCCTAGTATTTCTGTTAAAAGCCTCTGACCCATTAACGCTATGTAGCATTCTGAATTTTATTAAAGTCGCTATTCGTTTAAGACAGACAGGCGGAGATGAATGAAAAATTGTGAATTTGTATTTATTTGGCCCTTTGTTGGCAAATCTTTTTACTGTATCAATTATGTACAAGGATCTCAATTAGTATTTAATAATGTTTTATTCTTATTTGTGTATATAAATGTGCTTTTATGGTGTTTTTTATTCACCGAATAAAGATTCTTGAATTGAAAATACTGCATGTCAACTTAAAAAAGACAAGTTGCCCGAAGTGGCTGGCGTTTTTTGAAAAATGGAGTGCTCTGTGTGTTCACATTCAAAAAATCTCCATGCACAGGTTAACTTTGGTCACCACTGATGCAGCGCGGCTCCAGAAATTCTCTGTAAAACCATCACCTTAACTCAAGGAGCTAATCACAAATTACACATCAGTGGGCCCAAAACACTGCAAATCATTCATGCACACATTTACCCTGCTCCAAGGATTCGGTGAAGACCAAAGGAGAGCTGCTGGATTATAGCGGAGTGTCTAAAACTAAATTTTATACATTATTTACATCTGCAGTTTAACTTCTAGTACCATGGTTTTGATTTAAGGAAAACATTTAAAACACTCCATCATTATTTGTCAATGGATCAGCTAGTAAAAGTTAACTAAAGGACAACAGGACCAGCTTAATTCTCCATTTATTTAATTTTCATTTAGAGACTAGGGGCTAGATGTAGGTAAATAGAATTTACCGATTCGAAAATACCGAATTTTATCGATTCGGTATTTTCGAATCGGTAAATGCTATGTGGGTAAAAAATCGGTAAAAAATACAGAATCGTTAAGATTCGGTACTTATCGAATCGGTAATTACCAATTCGGTATTTGCCATTCATGCCTATGGGCCTGGAGGCCCATAGAAATGAATGTCAATTACCGAATCGGTAATTACCGATTCAGTAAAATTGGGAAAAAGTCAAGGGTGGCAGGGTGTCACTTTGACACCCTGTTGCACCCCTGATTAGTGCTTGTGTGCAGATGTGGCACACATACATGCCCTAAGGGCCTGTATGTCTGTCACATGGCACAGATGTAAATGCACAGATTTGCATTTACATAGGAATTCGTTATTTACCACCAACTAGTAGTTGGTGGTAAATAACGAATCCTTCAAAGCCAGAAGCACTCTTTGAAGTGCTTCCCACATTTCATTTACCGATTCTGTAAATATCGAATCGGTAAAAGATGATTCGGTAAATACCGAATCGGTAAATACCGGTTCGTTATTTACAGAATCGGTAAATGTGTCTCCTACATAGGAAAAGTCTATTACCGGTCGGTAACGGCCGATTTCGTCCGTTACCGACCGGTAATGACCTTCCTACATCTGGCCCTAGATCTCCTAGCATGACCTCTATCTTTTGTTTTCAAAGAAAATTAATTTTAAACATCAATAACCAGGAAGGAAATTTTTTAAGATTTAAAACATTCATTTATTAGAATGACAGTTGGAAAAATAAGAAAAGTTTCATATTACCAAAATGTGAAAACGCAGACATCAGCTGAAGGACAGAATAGTTCCCAAAGAACACCTCTCTATCTCTCTCGATGTTCCCCTTTCATAGGACTCCGCACCCATTCAAAAGTTAAAGCCAGGAAAATGTCAAAGTCCCTGCACCATAGGAAAATTGCGCAGACTGACAGCCTGTCGGGGTGCAAAGATAAAATCGGAAAAGCAAGCTCCTTTCATCGTCCCAAATGTCCTCTTTTATACCCTTTTTCACTAACTTATCTATCTAAAATTCATAACTCTGGGGTCTTAGACTGTCCCTGATTGGTCACTTGAGGGGTGGATGAGCATCACCTCATCACATTATTGTTCAATTTCCACAGAGTCATCGTTATAATTGAAAAACATAGTAAGCCCATTGTTTATGTCATGCTTCTTCCACTTGTGTCCTTGAATTTGTTATTCGATGCCCTATTCCCACGTTCAAGATGCTGACATTCGAAAAAGTTGGCATCCATTCCAAGGCGCAAGCCACACTGTCCTTGACCCATTCTGAACAGGCACAGGCTGCTCGCTCTTCTCCCTTTACAAACTTGCGGATGCGTACTTTCTCGCAAACTCGGAGTCGCAGAAAGCCTCCATTTTGTATTGGCCACATAGGCCACATTTTAGGAACTATTATAGAAACAAACACAAATAAACCTAAATTTGTGAAATAAAGCCCTTCTGTTTACCTCCCCCCTACTAATAGTATCCCAGTTAGTAGTTACCTAGCTTTAAGCAACATATATGTGTGGTTTACTTACCAATCTTCACGATTTATGCCACAAATAAACAGACAGAAAGCACATTCATGCAATTTTCAATTAGAATATGACAAATGCGTACTTTTTAGGACACAATACATTACAAATTAGTAGACTATATTTTGCAATTACATGCAATTGAGTATCCCACGTGTATTTGTGTAGGTGCATTCTATTCTATGTTGGTTAAGTTCAAAACCACACAATTAATACATATTACTGTTATGGAGAAGTAACTTCACAAGGGTTATACATACGTTTTTGTTTCCACCTTGCTCCATCAACTCTCTCCTTTGGTGATTTATCACCAAATATCTCCCAAAAATGTGTACATTTTTATCTCAACATGTTTCAAACTATTTTAATTAGTATGAGTTACACTTTAGTTTCTTCCATTTTCTTTCTGTCTTGCTAAAGCTTCTCTTTAAACTCTTCCATCTCAATATCACCTTTTTCTCGTTCCCTGTCTTGTTTTTCTTCAATTACTTTCTTTAAAGATCTTTTGACATTTCTTCTCTTACTACATTGGTAACTTAATCTCAAAACTAAGATCACTATTATTATTACAGTAACTGGAATTAGTATTTCCCCTATAATAGATCTATCTATTTCATAAAACCAATTTTTGACTGCTGAAAAACTTCTACCAAGTTTCTCAAGAACACTGTCAATTTCCAGTGGTTCAACTTCCTTATGCAATTCTGTACGATTTGTAATATCTCTCTCAATGTTTTGACTTTTATCAGGAATGTAGATAGAACAGTGTTGCACCTTCAAAAATTCCACAGACTCCTCCTTCTTTTGCCAACATGATATCTAAAGCAAGTCGATTTTACATCACCATACTTCTCATAGCAAACATTTCAGTGTTTACCAATAAAAATCCTCTAGCTGTGTCTGCTGATAATCGGTCTACTATTGTTGACAATTTTCTAATTCTGTTTGCATTAAAGGATAGATCCACTGCTGGTATCAGTGCTCCAAAAACATCACCTATTATTTCAATCACATTTTCTCTTCTTCTACGACTTAAAGGTTTACCTATTTTATAAATTCCATTAGTACCTCTATCTACATGAAAGATTTTAGGAAAGACCAAGTCAATATAACATGAACCTTACCAATGGTCTGGTAGTTTGTAATAAGCTCTGTTCCCGCATAAAAAATAAATACCTGGAAAAACTGGGTCATTACCACCTTTAAATCCCCAATCCCTTTTATGATATAGGTATTTTCACATTGACCTGCTCCCACAAAATAATTGTCGTACACAGTGTTATCTCTTAGAATACATAATTTTCCCGATAATGGTGTATCTATGCTTATAGCCACATTTACATTATGTCCCTGAATATTGTCATCTGTAAACATCCACATTGTAGATTTAGTTTATTTCACTTTTTCTTTCCTTTTATATTGTTGCCTTCTTTCCTCAACCCTATTTAAAAAGACTTTTTCTTCATTTCTCATTTTACAAGTCAAATCATGTTTGAAGGCATAATCATGCGTCAATTCTTATGTTTCTAAGAAATATTCACCAAAAACTTTAGCAGGCTTAATTTGATTTAGTTCAGCAACAATTTTCAATTTGGCAAATACATCATCAGAATCTGAATAATAATATTCCAATTTTCCTGTCCTATAAAATAAACTTGTTAATACACTACATGTAACTCCATATGTTAACGGTAAATGGTGGTAAGTCACACCCTCGGACACAGATGCTGGTAATTTCACACCGACATAGCAATCGCTGGCATCCATCGTCCTCACATACTCAGATAATAATCTTGAAAAGGTATTATGCGAGAAATCACTAATAGAGTTATCTTGATTAATTTCAGGCTTATACACATGTAATTTTTCACTTTTCAAATTATTATTCTTTTCTTTCATACTCTCATTTGCTCTCAATTTTTCAAAATCTGGTCTAAAAGGAAAAATAATAGCAAGAATCAACCATACTAAATTTAATAGCCCAGTACATATTAACCACATTCTAAACCATTTTCTAAAAATAGAACACTTAGATTGGGTTACTTCATTAGTAGCCATTATTAATATTATTCCATTACACAGCAATTTTCACAATCTTTTTACCTTTAAATTGTCTCTCTTTACCTTTGTTTTTCACTTACAATGTTCTTTTCTGTCAAGATTACAGATTTTTGTTTTATATATCTCTTCTTTTTACAATTTTCCAGAAACTTTTAAAAATCTCTTTTTCTTTTTTTGAGTCAGAGTTTACTCACTTTCTTTTCATCACCTTGACAATGCAAATTCTCTTGGCTGCTATTTACTTCTTTTATTGGAGGCAGCAACATGTAGGTCCACTCAGGTGATTTATATTTTTGATTTGGTCTCCTCACTCTTTTTGGCCATTGCACAATCTCTATTTTCTTTCCCAACAACACCTTTTGACTTGTTATTTCATTTACTTGATCTTCTGGTACTTTTGCTTTATCAACCAGTTTAAATTTCAGTCCATCAGATCCTTTAGGCCAATTATCTCCTTTTCGAGCTCTTTTTATTTCAGGTTCAACAGTGTTTCGTTCCACTCTCCAAGCTCTTTTTCGTGAACTTCTCCTTAATTGAGTGTCATCATCACTGTCATCAGTCTCTGTATCAGATCTTTCTACAGTTTTATTTATAATGAACTTTATAGAACCTGATTCTTTTTCTGAGCTTTTTTTCTCTTTGGTCAGTTCTTTCACTCTGTTAGGAACTTCTCCATTGCTGGTACTTGGAAGCTCATCCTCATCGTGAGTTATTTCCTTTTCACCAGTTTTGTGATTTCGGTTCCTGCTTTTAGAGCTTTCGGACTGTCCTTCAGTATTTTCTTGATTACCAGTCTTATTTTCACTTACCTCAGTGTCCTTACTGGTATCAGTCTCTACCAAATCTCGATTTACAGGTCGATCTTCAAAATTTGGTATTTCAACAATTTCACTTTCTTCTTCAGATGCAGAGCTAGTATCTGATATCTCCAGATGTCGACGAACAGGTCGAGCTTCAGTATCTGGATCTCTCACATTTTCTCTTCTTCTACGACTTAAAGGTTTACCTATTTTATAAATTCCATTAGTACCTCTATCTACATGAAAGATTTTAGGAAAGACCAAGTCAATATAAC
Organism: Lissotriton helveticus; assembly: GCF_964261635.1. NCBI lineage: Eukaryota > Metazoa > Chordata > Amphibia > Caudata > Salamandridae > Lissotriton > Lissotriton helveticus. Next base: position 1,230,883,231 of record NC_136068.1, read on the forward strand.
ATGAACCTTACCAATGGTCTGGTAGTTTGTAATAAGCTCTGTTCCCGCATAAAAAAGAAATACCTGGAAAAACTGGGTCATTACCACCTTTAAATCACCAATCCCTTTTATGATATAGGTATTTTCACATTGACTTGCTCCCACAAAATAATTGTCATACACAGTGTTATCTCTTAGAATACATAATTTTCCCAATAATGGTGTATCTATGCTTATAGCCACATTTACATTATGTCCCTGAATATTGTCATCTGCAAACGTCCACATTGTAGATTTAATTAATTTCACTTTTTCTTTCCTTTTATATTGTTGCCTTCTTTCCTCAACCCTATTTAAAAATACTTTTTCTTCATTTCTCATTTTACAAGTCAAATCATGTTTGAAGGCATAATCATGCGTCAATTCTTATGTTTCTAAGAAATATTCACCAAAACTTTAGCAGGCTTAATTTGATTTAGTTCAGCAACAATTTTCAATTTGGCAAATACATCATCAGAATCTGAATAATAATATTCCAATTTTCCTGTCCTATAAAATAAACTTGTTAATACACTACATGTAACTCCATATGTTAATGGTAAATGGTGGTAAGTCACACCCTCGGACACAGATGCTGGCAATTTCACACCGACATAGCAATCGCTGGCATCCATCGTCCTCACATACTCAGATAATAATCTTGAAAAGGTATTATGCGAGAAATCACTAATAGAGTTATCTTGATTAATTTCAGGCCTATACACATGTAATTTTTCACTTTTCAAATTATTATTCTTTTCTTTCATACTCTCATTTGCTCTCAATTTTTCAAAATCTGGTCTAAAAGGAAAAATAATAGCAAGAATCAACCATACTAACATTAATAGCCCAGTACATATTAACCACATTCTAAACCATTTTCTGAAAATAGAACACTTAGGGCCCGATGTAGGTAGCCAAATACCGGTCGGTAACGGCCGAAAATCGGTAATTTCGGCCATTGCCGACCGGTATAAGTGCATCGAGATGTATGTCACCAAAAACGTACCGAATCGGTAAATACCAGTCGGTAAAACACCGAATCAGTATTACACGAATCGGAATTTACCGAATACATTTTCTCCGAATCGGTAAATAAGAAATGGTAATTTACCAAATCGGTAAATACCGAATTCATATTTACCGAGTCGGTAAATAAGAAGTGGTAAAAAAGGCCATTTGGGATGTAGCAAACTCAGGAAATACCGAATTTTGTGAAAATCGGTATTTAAGAGTCGGTATTTAACATGGATTGGAAGCAGGTGGAAACCAGGAACAGGATATATAAGAAGGTCCCAAAATGCAACTGTGCACCCACAATGGCGGCTTTCTACGTTATTGCAAGGCCGCTACGGATACAGGCAGCAGGAGAGAGGGTATGGCTAAGGGAAGAGCAGGTATATAGGCAGAGGATCACCCTCTTCCAACTCACTAAAGCAGAGATCCTGCAAAGGTACCGACTCCACCCCAGAACCATCCTGGACTTGATCAGGGACCTCCACCCATATCTGGAACACCCAACCCCAAGAGCACACGCCATCCCACCCCATGTACAGGTGCTGTGCTGCCTACACCTTCTTGCCTCTGGGAGCTACCAGCACGTGATAGCCACAGTAGGTGGAGTGTCCCAGAGCTGCCTGTCACGCTTTTTCAAAAAATTCCTAAACGCCATGATGCAGAGGATGGAGCACTACATTGAGTTCCCTGAGACACCTGCAGAACTAGCAAGGACAAAAACCGATTTCTATCAACTTGCACAGTTCCTGCACATCATCGGCTGTATCGATGGGACGCACATCCCACTATGCCCACCTGCAGCAACTGAGCACATATACAGAAACCGGAAGTCCACACATTCAATCAATGTGCAGGTGATCTGCAACGCTAGCAACATGATAATGGACATTGTAGCCAAATATCCTGGGAGTACCCACGACTCCTACATATTCACCAACAGTGGGATATACAGACGCCTTGTGGCTGGTGATTTTGGTGATGGATACCTGCTGGGTAAGTATGTGTGAGACACCCTGATAGTTCATGCAGAAGGTGCACACCTGAGTATGTGACTAATCAAAATATCCTTTCCCACCCAGGTGACAGTGCATATGCCCTGCGGTCATTTATGCTCACCCCCTACCTGAACCCATCCACCAGGAGTGAAAGGCGTTATAACGTGGCACACAGAACAACACGTTGCGTGGTGGAACGTACATTTGGGCTGCTGAAAAGTAGATTTGGTGCCTCCATAAGAGCGTAGGTCCACGTCAGTACACGCCAATTATCTGTTGCAAGATTATTGCAACCTGCACCATGCTGCACAATCTTGCCACCAACTAGGGCAAAGAGATAGAACTAACATATCATGAGGACATTGATGATGGGACAGTACAAGCAGATCACAATGCAGCAGGAGCAGCACCAGCAACAGATGGTCGACTGCGACGCGCTGAAACCACCAACAGATACTTCTAATTGAGCGATGACACACAGGCATGTCCATTTTTTGAACACTCACTTTAATATGCACTACTGCACCTTGCAAAAGAACATATATCAAATTAAATGCACTTTGCACAATGGTTGGCCAAAGTTCACTTCACTGTGACCTGTCCTGTGTTCATTATGTCTCTCAATGTTTGCGCTTACGCATGATGTTTTGCGAGCCACAGGGCTGGAGGTCTACATGCGCAGTGGTGCCGGTGTCATCAGCATGGAGTCTGCTACTCCTACGAATGTCCTGAACAGGCGTGCTGGACCCACTCCTGCTCGTTGACTCCTCAGTGTCCCCAAAAACCATGTTGCCACCTGTGGCTGTCAGCTGTATCAGCATTGCCTCCGTTGCAGAGGTCACCCTCCCCATCCCCCGGGACAAGTCACTGCAGCAGTGTACAATGTCAGTCTGCATATTTACAGAGCGGCGACACTGCAGTGTGGTAGAAGTTGCCAACCGGTTAATAGACTGATTGAGCAGCCTGACCTCGCGCCTATACCTGCGCCTCTCTTGGTGGTCACTTTCAAGCCTGTCACAGAGGGTGCCCATGCGCACCCCCATTTCCCTCACCCCCTCCGCCATGGACTCCATTCCTTTGCCCATGGCCTCCATCCCTTTGCCCATGGCCTCCATTCCCTTTGCCATGGCACCTATCCCCCGATCGATGTCCGACATTCTGGTATTCAGGATGCGCACCTGCCTGTGCACTGCCATGATGCCTTTGGCCTGCATACGCTGGACTTTAACCATTGTGGCTTCCAGCCCAGCAAAGACCCCCTGCACATTCTGCCCCTCATCCTGCTCTCGTGCCCTATGGACACGGTCACTTGCACGGCCAGATCCCATTGACCCAAGTTGTCCAGCGTGGCCAGCCAGTGGTGGTGTACTAGGTCTGGGAGCCTCAACCACTTCCTCATCAGAGCTCTCCAGGATCCTTAAAGGTGGTACGTACTGCCTCCTTGGCCTCACATGCACAGGGGACCCTGAGCTGGGTGTTGTGGCTTCTGCAGGTGCTGGCGGAGTCTGTGTCTCGAACAGCAGGGGCGACAGTGGCTGTGCAGTGGTGTCGTGCTCCATTGCTGTGGGTGCCTGGGGTGTGGTTGTATCCTCAGGGACAGTGCTAGGTCCAGCTGTGTCTTTGGCCTTCTCCCTCGCAGCCGTTGTTGTGGTACTACACTCCCCTCCCTGCGCTGCTCTGCGCGATGTCTCTCCTGTGAACAGACATGGACATTGATCAGCTGCGTGTTTTCCCAACACAGATTCCTAACACACATTTTCATTTGCCTAGACTGTTTGTGTATGGGGAGTGTGGCATGGCATGCAGGGTTCGGTGTTGGCAGCTTTGATGTATGTACCTATGACTACAACTACCATGATGCTTTGCTGGGGACTACAGTCATGTGTGCTGGATTGTGAGTGATTCACCCACATTGCGGAAGGGGCCTGGGAATGGGTGGGGTACATGTCCATGCATCTTACCTTTCTTTCTTGCAGCTCTGGCTGAGCTATCAGCATCCCCGATCCCATGTATGCTCTCAGGCTCCATGGTGGATTCCACGAGCTGCTCCAGGTCGGTGAGGCTTGGGGCACGGCTCTTCCCCCCACCGGTTGCTGCTGATTCCTTCCTCTGGGTGGCTAGTTTTTTTTCGGTGGTGATCCTCAGATCATACCACCTTTTCTTCATGTCGTCGATTTCGCGATGGGTCACTCCTAGGGCCTTGACCTTGCTCTGGATTGCCAGCCAGGTGTTCCTCTTAACAGACTCAGCTACTTGCAGAGACTGTCTCCCAAATAGCTGGCTGTAGTTCTGCACAACCTCCTCCACCAGCACCTGGAGCTCTGTTGGGCTGAATTTCACCTTCCTTTTTCTGTCCCCTCCATCCTTTTGTGCCTACTGGGATTCCATGCTGTTTCTCTGCTGGTCTCAGTGCAGCCTGCTCCTCTGTCTCCCCTCCAGCTCTCTCTGCAGTTCTGTTGCTCTGCACCTGCATGGGTGTGGCCACCTCCAGGTACTGGGGTATGGTACTTGCATCTGATTGGTTGATCTCTCAGATGCTTTGTTGTGGGGTGTGGTGGGTGTCCCTGATTGGTGCACAGGCTCACATGTCATGTATTGGAATTTTCGAGATCGGATTTTACCGAATCGGTATTTACCGATTCGGTAAATACCCATTCGGTAAATACCGATTTGGTGTCTCCAATTCATTCCTATGGGACTGGAGGGCCATAGGGTTGTATGGGTGTTACCGACTCGGATATTATTTTTTACCGGATGTTTACCTACATTTGGGTTTCTGGTTCATAAATACCGATTCGGTATGAGTCGGTATTTATGAACCGGTAAAAATTAATTACCTACATCGGGCCCTTAGATTGGGTTACTTCATTAGTAGCCATTATTAATATTATTCTTTTACACAGCAATTTTCACAATCTTTTCGCCTTTAAATTGTCTCTCTTTACCTTTGTTTTTCACTTACAATGTTCTTTTCTGTCAAGATTGCAGATTTTTGTTTTATATATCTCTTCTTTTTACAATTTTCCAGAAACTTTTAAAAATCTCTTTTTCTTTTTTTGAGTCAGAGTTTACTCACTTTCTTTTCATCACCTTGACAATTCAAATTCTCTTGGCTGCTATTTACTTCTTTTATTGGAGGCAGCAACATGTAGGTCCACTCAGGTGATTTATATTTTTGATTTTTATTTGGTCTCCTCACTCTTTTTGGCCATTGCACAATCTCTATTTTCTTTCCTAACAACACCTTTTGACTTGTTATTTCATTTACTTGATCTTCTGGTACTTTTGCTTTATCAACCAGTTTAAATTTCAGTCCATCAGATCCTTTAGGCCAATTATCTCCTTTTCGAGCTCTTTTTATTTCAGGTTCAACAGTGTTTCGTTCCACTCTCCAAGCTCTTTTTCGTGAACTTCTCCTTAATTGAGTGTCATCATCACTGTCATCAGTCTCTGTATCAGATCTTTCTACAGTTTTATTTATAATGAACTTTATAGAACCTGATTCTTTTTCTGAGCTTATTTTCTCTTAGGTCAGTTCTTTCACTCTGTTAGGAACTTCTCCATAGCTGGTACTTGGAAGCTCATCCTCATCGTGAGTTATTTCCTTTTCACCAGTTTCGTGATTTCGGTTCCTGCTTTTAGAGCTTTCGGACTGTCCTTCAGTATTTTCTTGATTACCAGTCTTATTTTCACTTACCTCAGTGTCCTTACTGGTATCAGTCTCTACCAAATCTCGACTTACAGGTCGATCTTCAAAATTTGGTATTTCAACAATTTCACTTTCTCCTTCAGATGCAGAGCTAGTATCTGATATCTCCAGATGTCGACGAACAGGTCGAGCTTCAGTATCTGGATCTCTTTCTGGTTCACCCTCAGAGTCCAAGTCAGTGGTGCTTTCACCCTCTTCTAGTGGATTTTCAGGCTCAGGCACACAGATGGTATGACTAGCGTGCACCCATGTCTTGACTCCAGCACATTTAACTGCAGTGGTGCTAACCAGAATGACTTGTCTGGGCTTTTGCCAGCAAGGCACTAGACAGTTTCTTCTCCTGTGAACCTTTATCCGAACCCAATCTCCAGGGACTAGATCATGAGCTGGATGTTTTTCTTTCGTTTGTGCCTCAGTTCCCACCTGATGGAACACAGAAGTTACCACGTCAGACAGATTTTTGCAGTAATCCAGTATGATATCATCATTCATAGTCAACAGTTTATCAACTGGCACAAATGCTTGTCTCATTATTCGTACCGTTAAAATCTCATGAGGACTCAATCCTGTCCTTTTATCAGGTATGCTCCTCAAGGTCATTAGAACAAGTGGCAGTGTATCATTCCATTTTAGTCCTGTGGCCAAACACATTTTTGCAATTCTGTTTTTTATTGTTCCATTTACTTGCTCAACTACCCCAGAAGCTTCTGGTCTGTAAGCACAGTGTAACTTCTGACAAATGTCCAGTGCTTCACAAATTATTTGCATTAATTCATTATGAAAATGTTTTCTACGGTCTGTTTTAATGGTTACTGGGAAACCGTAGCGTGGTATTATCTCACACAACAGGAGCTTTGCAACAGTCACTCCATCGTTTCTCCGGGTTGGAAAGGCTTCAACCCACCGTGAAAACAGACAAATGATCACAAGTACATACCAAAGTCTGTTACAGGGTGGAAGCTCAATGAAATCCAATTGCATTCTTGTAAATGGACCTCCCTCCCGTCCTATAGTTCCCAAACTCACAACTGTTTTTTTTCTTGGATTTAATTGCTGACATACAAGATATCTCTTGCACAGGCTTTCGGCAATCATCCTAAACTTAAGGTTGTACCATGTCTGTCTAAACATTCTGATCATAGCGTCCCTCCCAATATGGGCTTGACCATGATACATTCGGGCCAAATTTGAAAGCATGTTATCAGGCATTACTGGTATTTCATCTTTGTAAACTCAAATTTCATCCTCTTCTCTCTGTCTACATCCTGCTTTTAACCAGTTATCTTTTTCCTCTTCGCTGCTTCTTCCTGCATTTGGCTCACTTCCTGTCATGTCTCAACTACTGTGGTTAGTATCAAAGGACTTGAAACATGTTCAGTTTGTCTATCCCGATTTATAGATGCAAGATTTTTAGCACAGTATTTTGCAATTGAATCAACATATCTATTACCTCTGGTAATGTAATCATCTCCTTTCTTGTGAGCTTCACACTTCACAAAAGCAATCTTGTCAGGTAATTGAATTGCAGCAATCAACATTCTCACAAATTCAGCATTTCTAATCGGGGATCCTGCCGAAGTCATATAACCTTTTTGGGACCACAGTTGACCATAATCAAGGACAACCCCAAAACCATACTGACTGTCAGTCACTATGGTGACCCTTATCTCTTTTCCCAGTTCACATGCTTGAATCAAAGCAATCAATTCTGCAATTTGAGCAGAACAAATTCCTTTCAGACAAGATGCTTCTAGGACATCTTCCACTGTACATACAGCACATGCAGCACTCAGATCATCCCCTTCATCTGTTCTTAAGCATGAGCCATCAACAAACATCACATAATCAGATTCAGGCAATGGTTCATCTTTGATGTCAGGTCTTGGTTTGGTACAGTATTCAAGAACATCCAAAAATTTGTGATCAACTTCATTTCTTACTTCCATATCCATAACATCAGGTAACAGAGTAGATGGATTTACATTTACACATCTTGAAATTGTCACATTATCTGCACCTAGAATTGTTTTCTCATATTTTGTCATTCTGTTATTGGTAAGGTACTGCGTTTTGGTTCTAGTGAGGAGATTCTCCACTGAATGAGGTACATGTACTCTCAAAGGAAATCCCATCACTATGCCTTCATTTTGTTCCAGACTTATACTTGTAGCAGCTACTGCTTTTAAACATCCTGGCAATGCCCTTGCAACGGGATCCAAAACAGCAGAAAAATATGCAACTAGCTTTCTCAGTTTTCCATGTCTTTTGTATTAAAACTGACAATGCACATCCTTTTCTCTCACTGCAATACAGCTCAAATTCTTTTTCATAATCTGGCATTCCTAATGCGGGTGCTTCACATAAACTTGTTTTTAGCTGCTCAAAAGCTTCTATTTCTGCTTTGTTCAGCGTTATTAGATCTTTTACATCTCCTTTTGTCAATCTTTATAAATGTTTAGCTATTAGTGAGAATCCACTAATCCATTGTCGACAATATCCAACCATTCTAAGAAACATTCTCACCTGTCTCTGTTTTTTTGGAGGTTTCATTCCTTGTATCATTTTGATCATCTCTATGGTAACCTGTCTTATTCCTTCAGCAATCTTATGGCCTAAATATTGCACTTCTCCGTCAAAACTGTAGTTTTGACGGAGACACTTTATATCCCTCTTCTGCTAAATGATTTAGCAGTGCAACTGTGCCTGAAACACATTCATCTTTTGTTTTTGATGCCACTAGCAAATCATCAATGTATTGCACTAGAACTGATTCTCCAGGCATACTTACCCTTTCTAATGATTTCTTTAGCAATTGATTAAACATGGATGGACTCTCAGTATACCCCTAAGGAATTCTGCACCATGCCAAAATACGGTCTCCGAACCGGAACGCAAATATTGGCTGGTTTTAAGGATGTAATGGAACAGTGAAGAACGCATTACATAAATCAATGACTTTATACCATTCTGCATCATGTGGAATTTGGTATAGAATTACTGCTGGGTTTGGCACAAATGGACAACATGGAACAACAATTTTATTACCTTTCTCAAATCCTGTACTATTCTAAACGTTCCACTAGGCTTTTTCAATCACATTATAGGTGAATTACAAGGACTACTTTCTATTTCTCTCAAGATTCCTTGTTCAATCATTTTATTTATCACTGGGAATATTCCTTCAATTATTTCAGATGTAATTTTGTATTGAAGGATGTTTGGATAACTTACTCCTTCTCTCACAGGAACTTTCACAGGATCTACATTTTTCATCAAGCCAATATCTTCTCATGTGAAGTCCCACACTTGTTCTTTGACAACCTTCTTCAATTCATCAGGTATTTTCTCTCGATCAAGCACAGGAAACATACTATTCTTCTCTGATTCTATCAGTGACATAGTCATTGTATACAAGCTATCCTCATCCTGGGTTTGAAGCTCAACGCCATATGGTGAACAGTAAATGGCACAGTTCATTTTACACAGTATGTCCCTGCCAAGAAGGTTAACAGGACTACTGTCACATACCACAAATCGATGCATGTCTTTGAAGTTTCCAATTTCTATTTCAACTAGTTTTGGTAAAGACGTTTTAATCTGTTTATTAGCTACACCTACAACTTTTATATGTTCTCCTGAGAGAGGAAGGTTTTGAACTTTTACTGATCTAACGGTAGAACGGGTAGCACCTGTGTCCACTAGGAAAGTCACATCTACATCATTCACCTTTCCATTCACATAAGGACCAAATTGATCTACCACTAGTGTAGCGCCAAGTACGCACTCTTTTTCCTCTCTCAGGCACCGTCAGAAACTGTCACCCGACTCACTCCCTTCTTCCTTCAGCCAATACTGCGGACTCACATTCACTCTTGGGTTTCTTATTACCTGATCTCCTGCACTGAATCCTGCCTCTGCACTGTATCTCTGGTAGTTTACACTGGGAGGAAGTGGAGGTTGTGGCACCTGACTCTGTTGATTAACTACCTGTTGCTGTGGCGATGGCTGTTGAATTACCTCATTCTGCACCTGTGGATTCAATGATGTATTTTCTGGGTTAACTTTCGGTGGATACTTACATTCTTTTCTCCAATGCTCGATCCTGCCGTAATTATGACATGGATATTTCTTCTTTAGTTCTTCTATATTTCCTGTTAATTTTGGTTTACTGAAATTTCCCTTTATTCTATTCTGATTTCCTTCTGCATTTTTATTCTCTAATTGAGCTACTTGATGTTCTGCAAATTTCACTTGTGCCCACATCGCTTTGTCTTTAAGTTTTTTTTGTTTTACTTCGATGTCATCACTACAGCATGTCTCAAAACTTCATCAACTGAGCATGACTGCCACCCCATCAAATTATGCTTAATCATGTCCCCTATTTCTGGTCTTAATCCAAACACAAAACCATATACAAAATGACTCGTTTCTTTTTCATTCAATTCCTCATATCCACTATATTGTTTAAACACTAATAACAGTCTCTCATAACATGCATGAACTGATTCTTTTGCTTCTTGTATTGTTCTGTCATTCTTTACCCAATCTGTCTCTTTTGGTGGCATTTTATTTTTCAGAAACTATTACTTGCTCATATTTTCACATTACTTCGGGTCCAGGAGCACCTGTTACCTTATCTTATTGATATTCAGTTTTAGGCCAATCTACGGTGATCTTACTCTCTGACCATAGATCTGCTGGTACCACTATGTCAAGCAGTTCATCTAAATCTTCCCATAAAACCTTTGAAACTTTTACAAATTGATCTACTTGTGTATACCATTCAACTGGTTTCCCTCTTAATCTAGGAAAGTCATTCATAAACGATAATATGTCCTGTCTACACCAGGGTACATGTACATATCCTCCTGGTATTTCTCTCATAGGAAATTCATTTACCACTTCTTCTTTTTCTCTTACTGGGAAAGCTAATGTTGATTTGTCATTGTTTTCCTCTCTTTTCTTTGCCCATATTATTTTCCACTTATCAATGTCTCCCCATTTTCTCAACAACACAATCAATTCTTTTATTTGAATTATTCTTCCTGCTGTATTCATATTTTCTATTTCCTTTTCTGTAACATCCACTCTATAAGGTTTCTTCAGCGCTTTACTCGCTAACCCTTCAAATCGATCATGCATATTGTTGGTTTTCCATGTAGTACTTTTATTGATAACTTTTCAATCTCTCTGTCCCAATCGTTCCAATTATTAGGTTCTCCATATCAATTTTTAGTCTAGCCACATCTAACGTTTTTGGTTCATTTTCTTTCAATTTCAAAGTTTTAATCCAATCACTTAGTTCCTGTTCTGATGGTCCTACTGGGGTTTGTGTCAAATCTATTTTTTCTACACTATTTTCAGAAGTTATAGAACCAGACTCCGCACCTGTTGGGAATTTATATGGAAGACTTTGATTAAAAGTTAAATCAGGCAGTGTCATTTGATTAGAACGTTTAATTTCTGACAAGTCTGGGTAAACCTTTTCCTTCATTTTTTTAGACTCTGATTCAAAGAAATAGTTAAAGATGGTTCTTTTATTTTCTGATTCTCGAACACGGGAATTACAGGACCTATTGTTACTGGAACAGTTACAGCTTCTATATTTTTAGTAAGTTCTTGTATCCTTTCAGTTAACTCATTTGTTGAACGTATATATTCAGAAGTACTTGGTTGCTCTTCAATTTGCCTCTCCATTCTGTTCTCATTGTTCCTTGTTTCATCACTTCGTTTAGGTGTACCAGTAAGTTTAGTTCCAAATAATGGATAATCAGAATCGTATCTCATTTCTACTCTTTCCGGAAGATCTCTAAAATTTGAAAATTGCCTTGGAGTCTCTGCAAACCTGTCCTCCATTGGTGGAGCATTTGGGGTTGTACCTATAGAACTTCATTGTTATGGGGGTAGTCTCCTATTTAAGATCTCCTCTGATTCACAACCCTTATAACCTTTCCTTCCTGACTCTACATTATTTCTCTTTTCAGTACATTTTCGTCCTACTCCTTCATCCACCATTCTAACCGGATACATCTCATCACACATGTTAGCATTTCTCCATCTCCGCATTCTATTCTCATGAGTTTCTCTCCAAAATCCACGAAATCTATTCTTTGGTCCTATGTAGTCCTATGTAGTCCTCAAACCTTTCCCGCTCTAAGTCATGCATTTCGTCTTCCCATTCAGCTAAAGCTTCAAACTGAGTCAGTCTAGGTCTTGGTTCAAGCTTCATCATCTTTTTTCTCAAATTTCTTAATACTGCAAGACTGAAAGATCCTACTTCTGGAAAGGCTAATGCACCATAATTTTTGGTATATCTTGCCCAATTCTCTAACCATATACATGTATGATGCAGGCGTTTTAGGCGGAGGAAGCAATTTTCCCTCAAATGTCTCAATTACTCTATCCTTTTTAAACACATTTTTCAATTTTTGAAAACCATGAAGATTTTTCTCTCTCCGCTCTATAGTAAAACTCAATTTTTCAGTTAATTTCCTGCCTTTCAAAAGATTGCACACTCTTCCGTAAACTGTTTTGTAACACCAGCCTATCACAGCGCGGTTCACACTAATGCACCAATTAGAACAAGAAACGTTTCGTTAGTGCTCAACCAATTATTTCGCTGCTTTCACTGATGCACCAATCAGCCCTTATTCTGTTTTGGTCACGCGGCCCAATCCCAGCGCGACACTTTTGACGTCAGCCCTGTTCCGGCTTCTGCAGCTTCGACTGAAAATTTATCGGTACTCTGTATTTAAAACCAAAGTGATAGTTTTCTCAATTACACAAGTATTCTGTATTTCCAGTAGACAGCGCTTACCTCTTCTCTACCACAGAGTTGTACTTTTGCCAATAAAGTACCACCTCCCTCTACCTTACCATTCTCTCAAGCTTAGGTTAAACTTTATCACTCTCTCCGGGTAGAGTTTTAAAACAGAATACGCAATGACCCCTATGCTCAGACCCAAGATTTCACAGGTTACCCTCGCTATACATTCACCACTTTTACACGTAAAGGTCACTAAACTTGTAACCTATGACAATATCACCACTTTGAAACAGACTATGTGATGTGCAACTTCACTTGCCACACTTCCTCTGCCTGCAGACAGAGAGACGAGCTTCCCACACTTTCCAGAACCCTATTCCAGACTACATATCACTCAATATAGACTCAACAGATGTTAGTCATAAATTCTGTACATCAAAATTCTATATACTCTACTCTACACATCATATATCCAAGTTAACCTATAGCAACCTATGCTCTGCTACCACGTAATTAACTAATGCAGTGCAGCTCCAGAAATTCTCTGTAAAACCATCACCTTAACCCAAGGAGCTAATAACAAATTACACATCAGTGGGCCCATAACACTGCAAATGATTCATACACACATTTACCCTGCTCGGAGGATTCGGTGAAGACCAAAGGAGAGCTGCTGGATTATAGCGGAGTGTCTAAAACAAAATTGTATACAATATTTATATCTGCAGTTTAACTTCTAGTACCTTGGTTTTGATTTAAGGAAAACATTTAAAACACCCCACCATTATTTCTCAATGGATCAGCTAGTAAAAGTTAACTAAAGGACAACAAGACCAGCTTAATTCTCCATTTATTTAATTTTTATTTAGAGACTAGGGGGTCCATTATGATGACGGGTGGACTTAGTCTGCCCGCCATCCCATCGTGTGAAGGGACCGCCTGCCATAAGGGCGGGGGTCCCTTGGGGGGTATTAGGATGCACCCGCCACAGTGGCGGGCACATCCCGTATTCTTAGCATTTAGCACCGCCCGCCACAATGCTAAGAATACATCTTGTACATTTCAAAGCACAATGTGTCTTTGTGTCCTTTAATTTGTTATTCGATGCCCTATTCCCATGTTCAAGATGCTGACATTCAAAAAAGTTGGCATCTATTCCAAGATGCAGGCCACACTGTCCTTGACCCATTCTGTACAAGCACAGGCTACTCGCTCTTCTCCCTTTCCAAACTTGCACAGGCATACTTTCTCGCAAACTCGGAGTCGTATTCAGCCTCCATTTTGTATTGGCCACATAGGCCACATTTTAGGAACTATTATAGAAACAAACACAAATAAACGTAAATTTGATAAATAAAGCCCTTCTGTTTACCTCCCCCCTTCTAATAATATCCCAGTTAGTAGTTACCTAGCTTTAAGCAACATATATGCATGGTTTACTTACCAATCTTTATGATTTATGTCACAAATAAACAGACAGAAAGCACATTCATGCAATTTTCAATTAGATTATGACAAATGCGTACTGTTTAGGACACAATACATTACAAATTAGTAGATTATAATTTGCAATTACATGCAATTTAGTATCCCACGTGTATTTGTTTAGGTGCATTCTATTCTATGTTGGTTAATTTCAAAACCACACAATTATTACATATTACTGTTATGGAGGAGTAACTTCACAAGGGGTATACAAAAACGTTTGTTACCCCGTTGCTCCATCACAACTAACAGCAGTACTATGAGTTGGTGGATGCTAAACGTCCGGTGCGGTTTTATTGGATCTGGCCGCACTGGGGTTTTCTTGCATCTGACTCGTCATGTAACACCTTCGCCTTTGGTGTAGCAGGATCTAGGGCCGAATGTGCGACCAGTTTTTGCATGCGCAAAGGGGTTTGCGACCCGGTTGTGCATGCAAAAACCTACATGGCCAATGTACTAACACTATTTTGTGACTCACAAAAACTGCGACTCGCAAGATAGTGTTCTGTGACTCGCTATTAGGAAGGGGCGTTCCCTTCCTAATAACGACTCACAAGCCATGTATGAATGTTTTGCGACCGCAAAAAACACTCACAATTTACTGCTCTCTTCAAGAGGGTGGTAATGGAGTTGCAAATGGGGAGGGGTCCTCAGGGGACCCCTTCACCTTTGTGACTGGCTCTGAAAATATTTTTTAAGGCCAGGCAGTGGTTCCAGTGGTCTACAGCACCGACATTCACGATGCGACGGCAGCAGCAGCGATGGCGACACGCTTCTTCCTCATTGCGAGACACTTCTCATGATGCGGTGCAATACGACAGCTACAGCGGCGACACCCTCCCTTGGAATTACGACAGCAGCAGCAGCGACGGCGACTTGCTTCCTCTTCGTTGCTTGACGCTTGTCTCGATGCGCTGCAATACGACAGCTACAGCGCTGACATTCACGATGCGACGGCAGCAGAAGCGACACACTTCTTCCTCGTTGAGTCGCACTTCCAGCTCCTTGAGACACGCAGTCCCTCAGAAGGCCCAAAACAGCAGCAGGCACTTCCAAAGAACTCTGGGGAGCTGGGGTTTGAAGTCTGTTGTCCCTGAGACTTCAGCAGGAGACAAGCTCTTTTCCAAGCCCTGGAGATCCTTCACAAGTTGAAAATAAAGTCCACAAAGTTCCTTTCTCCTTTCTTTGGCAGTCAGGCAACCACTGCAGGCCAATCCCCCAAGTAGCACATCATGCTTAGGGATAGTCTCTCCTCAGTTTCTTCAGGTTCCTCTCCTGAGCAAAGGTTTCTTCTTGTAGAAAAAAAAGTGATGTAATTTCTTGGGATCAGGGTCCCAATATTTATACCCCAAAATCCTTTGTCCTCTGAGGGCAAAGAGGCCTTTGCCCAGTCCAAACCAGTTATAGAGCACTCTGTTTACATGACTCCTTCTTTCCTTTCACAGTGCAGGACAGAAACATCAGACGCCCCACAGGAGGTGGAGCCAGCATTGTGTAGGAAAGGCACCGCCCTGGAGCACTCTGTTGACATGATTCCTTCTCTCCTTTCACAGTGCAGGGCAGAGACATCAGACGCACTACAGGGGGTGGAGCCAGCAGTGTGGGGGGGCAGGCACAGTCCTATTCAGGTCCCAGGTGCAACTCCTCCCTCCCATCTAGATGCAGATCTCTCTATTCACCACTGGGCGGACTGAAGCTGTCTCCTGTAATCCCCCAGCCCTGTCACTCAAACTCCAGACAAGGAATACACAACCTAGAAGAAGCAGGCCTGGATAGTTAGACAAGAAAATACCATACTTTCTAAAAGTGGTATTTTCAAACACAGAATGTTAAAATCAACTTCACTAAAATATGTATTTTATCATACTGAGTTCAGGCATACTAAACTCGAATTTCTACCGTGTTCCCTGAGTCAGTTAGGATTATAAGATGTAATAATCTAACTGCCCATTCTGGCCTATGGAGAACAGTTAGTCTTGCAATAGTGAAAAATGAAAGTGGCTGTAATTCACTATAAGGACATGCCACACACCACTGCATGTTCTACCTTATATGCACCCTGCCCTTGGGCCTACCGTAGGGGTGTCTGACAAGAAGAAAAGGGAAGGTTTAGGGACTGCTAAGTGCGAGCATGTGCTCAGTCAACATGGCAGTACCAGACTGCACACAGGCTCTGCAATGGCAGACCTTAGACACACTTTTACCGGCTGCTTCTGTGGGTGGCACAACGAGTGCTGCAAGCCCACCAGCAGAATCTAGATTTACAAGCCCTGGCCACACTCAGTGCACAGTACTAGGGTCTGACAAGTAAACCAAATCAGCCAATAATGGAGTCACTAATCCATAAATCAATTTACAATAGGGAGAGCATATGCACTTTAGCACTGATCAGCAGTGGTAAAGTGCTCAGAGTCATAAAACTAACAAAAACAGGTCAGACAAAATAGAGGAGGAAGGCAAAAAGTTCAGGGATGACACTGCAAAAAGGGCCAAGTCCAACAATGGGCTTCTACTGGAATTCTCAAGGGCAAACACTGTTATATGCTGATATTGTTGAAACACGGGCCTCACTAGGGGGGATATTACAAGAGAGGGTCACAGCTCATTACAACAGGAATCCTGCCGCTCAATACGAATATAGTGAACAAGTGGGGCAGATACTCCCATATCAGCTGGCTGAGCGAAAAGCAAAAATGTAATAAATGATATTAATGGTATGGATTGCACACTTTACACTGAAGCTCTTATGATACTCAAACAATTTAAATCATTTTATGAACCTCATTATGCGCAATTGGACCCAATGAATACAGAGGGGTTGGATAAATATCTAGAGAAAGCTATGCTCCTGCGCTTTCATGAAAATGCTATTAGTCAGTTCTCTATGGAAGTCTCATCAGATAAACTTTGTGCGGCACTGTCTTCAGTAACTTCAGGCAAGGCATCGGGGGATGATTCAATCCCTAGTAAATTTTATAAAGCATTTCGAAGTATTATAGTACCACTATTAGCCAAGGTCAAACAGGAGATTGACGATACTGGGGTAGCACCACCAACTTGGAACACTATAAATGTTGTTTCTTTTGGGAAAAAAAGGTAAACCCCCAGAAGAACGTGTCTCTTTTCGCCCGATTTCTCTTATTAATGCTGTTGCAAAAATATATGCAATGATATTGGGTAATCGTTTGGCCCCTCTGATGTCTTAGTATCGGATCAGCAACATGGTTTCATAATAGGCTGAGGTACTATGGCACACACTAATACTGCAATAATGGCATTATATTATGCTCAAGGCAGTAATTTAGCCATGATACATTTAGATGCCGAAAAGGCCTTCGATAGGGTGGCATGGAGTTGTTTATGGCCTACTTTGATTTCATTTGGAATTATGGGCCAATTTCTTCCATGGAAACAAGCCTTATATCAGATGCCGCAGGCCAAGCTGAGCTATGCCCTCTTTCCCCACTTTTATTTGTGCTTTATATTGAACCTTTTATACGGATATTGCCATTTTTACAACGGACCCGGTCGGACTAAGAAGGGGATTGAAAAACTTGGACATCTGTATGATTGTTCAGCCCTTTATAAAACTTACAAAATATGTTTGAACTCCCACGCCAACATTACTTTAAGTATTTACAAATTAGAGACTTTTTTGGGAGATCACAGGGGGTAAAATCCGTAGCAGCATACGATATACTGAACAATCGCAATGGACCGCACACTGCTAGCCCCTCCTCCGGATCGCCCCTCGGGACTCTGGTACATGGTAGGTACTTGTTGGACTGATGATCTCTAGACCCGATACATGTCCCGGGTTTTTGGATATCGCCCGAGACATGGCTCGGGTTTTGGGATAACTTCCCTCATCAGTAGAGAAAATAGTTAGGGGTGGAAGAGAAGGCCGCCAAACAACCGTCAAAGGCCTCGATGCCCGAACCGGCACGCAGGTGCGTCGTCCAGGAGCCCGTCGGCTCAAAGCACAAGGCAGCCAATTTGTAGAACAATCGCAATGGACCGCACACTGCTAGCCCCTCCTGCGTGCCGGTTCGGGCATCGAGGCCATTGACGGTTGTTTGGCGGCCTTCTCTTCCACCCCTAAAATGTTTCTCTACTGATGAGGGAAGTTATCCCGAAACCCGAGCCATGTCTCGGGCGATATCCAAAAACCCGGGACATGTATCGGGTCTAGAGATCATCAGTTCAACAAGTACCTACTTGCACCCACATGGGTGAACCACTCAAGAACTCCATGTACCAGAGTCCCTAGGTGCGACCCGGAGGAGGGGCTAGCGGTGTGCGGTCCATTGCGATGGTTTCTACAAATTGGCTCCCTTGAGCTTTGAGCCGACGGGCTCCTGGACGACGCACCTGCGTGCCGGTTCGGGCATCGACGCCATTGACGGTTGTTTGGCGGCCTTCTCTTCCACCCCTAAAATGTTTCTCTACTGATGAGGGAAGTTATCCCGAAACCCGAGCCATGTCCTGGGCGATATCCAAAAACCCGGGACATGTATCGGGTCTAGAGATCATCAGTTCAACAAGTACCTACTTGCACCCACATGGGTGAACCACTCAAGAACTCCATGTACCAGAGTCCCTAGGGGCGACCCGGAGGAGGGGCTAGCGGTGTGCGGTCCATTGCGATGGTTTCTACAAATTGGCTCCCTTGAGCTTTGAGCCGACGGGCTCCTGGACGACGCACCTGCGTGCCGGTTCGGGCATCGAGGCCATTGACGGTTGTTTGGCGGCCTTCTCTTCCACCCCTAAAATGTTTCTCTACTGATGAGGGAAGTTATCCCGAAACCCGAGCCATGTCTCGGGCGATATCCAAAAACCCGGGACATGTATCGGGTCTAGGAATCATCAGTTCAACAAGTACCTACTTGCACCCACATGAGTGAACCACTCAAGAACTCCATGTACCAGAGTCGCTAGGGGCGACCCGGAGGAGGGGCTAGCGGTGTGCGGTCCATTGCGATGGTTTCTACAAATTGGCTCCCTTGAGCTTTGAGCCTACGGGCTCCTGGACGACGCACCTGCGTGCCGGTTCGGGCATCGAGGCCATTGACGGTTGTTTGGCGGCCTTCTCTCCACCCCTAAAATGTTTCTCTACTGATGAGGGAAGTTATCCCGAAACCCGAGCCATGTCTCGGGCGATATCCAAAAACCCGGGACATGTATCGGGTCTAGAGATCATCAGTTCAACAAGTACCTACTTGCACCCACATGGGTGAACCACTCAAGAACTCCATGTACCAGAGTCCCTAGGGGCGACCCGGAGGAGGGGCTAGCGGTGTGAGGTCCATTGCGATGGTTTCTGCAAATTGGCTCCCTTGAGCTTTGAGCCGACGGGCTCCTGGACGACGCACCTGCGTGCCGGTTCGGGCATCGAGGCCATTGACGGTTGTTTGGCGGCCTTCTCTTCCACCCCTAAAATGTTTCTCTACTGATGAGGGAAGTTCTCCCGAAACCCGAGCCATGTCTCGGGCGATATCCAAAAACCCGGGACATGTATCGGGTCTAGAGATCATCAGTTCAACAAGTACCTACTTGCACCCACATGGGTGAACCACTCAAGAACTCCATGTACCAGAGTCCCTAGGGGCGACCCGGAGGAGGGGCTAGCGGTGTGCGGTCCATTGCGATGGTTTCTACAAATTGGCTCCCTTGAGCTTTGAGCCGACGGGCTCCTGGACGACGCACCTGCGTGCCGGTTCGGGCATCGAGGCCATTGACGGTTGTTTGGCGGCCTTCTCTTCCACCCCTAAAATGTTTCTCTACTGATGAGGGAAGTTATCCCGAAACCCGAGCCATGTCTCGGGCGATATCCAAAAACCCGGGACATGTATCGGGTCTAGAGATCATCAGTTCAACAAGTACCTACTTGCACCCACATGGGTGAACCACTCAAGAACTCCATGTACCAGAGTCCCTAGGGGCGACCCGGAGGAGGGGCTAGCGGTGTGCGGTCCATTGCGATGGTTTCTGCATACGATATACTGACCTGTTTACTGGAGATACCTCTGAAACATATATTCGGTTTAGCATATCAATATCTGTCTCAAGATAGAATTGATCCATGTTTACATTTAGCCTCAAAATGGAGTAGGATGTTGGAAATAGAGGTCCTCCCTACAGATGTAACCAATGCATTCACAAAACTAAAGGAGGCTGTATGCTCAATTAATTGTCAGCATTTGACTAGATGGATAATGGATGAGAAGCATTCAGGAGGTCTCCGTGTACACGTTGTTGGGACTGATAGCACACCCTGATGATGTCCGAAGGGATGAAACGTGTTGGCTGGGCTGCGTTGACTGCTTTCAATGAAAAGCATTGATTGAATACCAAATTTGGGATCCATTAGAAACACAAGACTCTCAGGTGATTATTTTTTTGAATGTACTGATGATAATTAAGGAATGAACAGTATTATTCGTAGAATTTTTGAAAGAGAAATCAAGGATGGACTTTTACACGCTCCTTTTCTTCTAAAAGTGGATTTTGCATGAAGTGACAACTTAAAGTTGAGCATGAGCGTAAGCTAATGAATTGTCTTGATATTAGACCAATGTGCTCTTGTTCTTATCCCACACTGCCAGTTGCAGAATGTTCAATTAATTTAAAGCTTCAACCGTTTTGGACTATCTGTATGTTATAATATACCCTGGAAAAAATAGCTAGCTGGGGAGTGCAAGGTGGAAAATATTTTATCAATAAGATGAATTGTCCAAAATGCGGACTGCACCCTCCTAATATTATACTCATGTTTGCTACATGCCCTTTGCTGTTGGTGTTCTGGCAGAGAGTTAAAAATGTCAGTAAACTCGCCTTTGTTTAGATACAGTATTTACTACAAGAGACATCACGCTGTGATACACGGCTGATTCTTATCATGTACGAAGAGATTTGATTATTATTATTTTATTTACTGCTAGGCTTGCTATCTCATGGGATTGGATCTCTCCAAAACCTAGCAGTACAGCTGAATGCTGGGCTATTATGGTGGAGGTCTTCGAGAGAGAAAAGACTTTCGCAAAAACCAGAGGGATATAGACATTGTTGAAGTTTAAGGCTTTTTGGTATCTAATAATCAAAGACTGATATCATGTTCAGTGGCTTTCTGTTAATCTCTACAGGTATATACTCCTCAATTAAGGGGGAAGGTGTATCTTTATGTTTCCAATTTTCCACATCAATGATGTGAACTCCCATATGTTAATTTGTAACGGTATAATGGTTGTTACTTATTAATTATGTTGATCTCCTTTGCATCAATTAAAAGTTTTTTTTTTAAAAAGAGACAATAAAAGCATGTTTAACTTACCTCAGCTGCCATGGAAGGGCATATTCCAGCTTGATGCATTCCATTTTTTATTACACTATTACTGAATAAAATATTTTATTTATTCACTATTAGTGCAATAAAAAATGGACAGAAAATAGAGTGAAGTCCCAGCTGCCGCTGTGTTCCTGGCACTGGATTTCCCACCTCAAAGGCCAGGGATTGTAAAGGCAGTGCTACGGATAGCAAAGGGCAAGCCAGGGGTCGCAGCTGCGATCCGTGGCGACCCCTAAATGGCGTCCATGGAAGACAGCAATTCTAACAGCACTGCTTAAGAAGCCTTTCAGACCCTTTAATCTGTCTAACTTTAGATCGATCTCTTTGCTCCCATTGCCAGCTTAAGTCGGTAAAAAGCAGTAAACTCTCAGCAATTACAGTTCATTGTACTTAGTTCTACAATGACCTGAGTCTTCACAATCTGGTTTTAGACCAGATAATAGCGCAGAATCAGCACTATTAGCTCTATCTGACGACCGAAGACTGAGGAGGGTCTGCCCCAGTGATCCTTTTAGATTTGATGGCAGCATTGGGCACAGTTGCTCATGATGTATTATTAACTAGGCTTTTGAACACGGGCAGAGTTAGGCCAGATGTTTTGGTTTCAATCTGATATCGTACACAAATCATACCAAATAATTGTAGCTATATTTGACAAAATATAAAAAAAGATACATTTTCAAAATTGTATGACAGTGGTGGTCCAATGCATGAGACAATCTCTTCAAATCTGGTTAAAACTGACGCTAATCAACTAAAGTACTCCCACTGATATTTGATGATGCTAGGGGCGGCTCCTCCAAATATCCTACAATTTTGCTGATGAGACCTGACGGCAGAGTCTTTCTTATCTGGCTGCCAAACTTTGGAATACCCGTCCCTTCAGCGGATTACTTTGTTCTTTTTTTATTTCAACGTGCTTTATTAGCAAGTTATTTTTTTTTATACATACATAGTACAGTAATAGCGTTGGCGGTGGCTCGCGGACGCCCTTAGTGTTACAACAGGCGTGGTGGGCTTCATGGCGGAGCATATATCACGTAATCAATAGTATAGGCTTGTTGTTTGAATCTTGTTGCACCCTCGCAGAGAAAAATGAGAAGAGTAAGAGATGAAAAAAGGAGGGTGAAAGGAAAGGGAAAGGAGATAGAGATAGGTTGTCATGCGGTTCTACAGTGTCGAGCACCGGTGGCCAGTGGTGGGTTGGTGGCCCGTACTGATCCTTTTCAGGGGGGGGGTCATATGTGCCCAGGCGTTTGTCCAGGGACGCCCACATTTCACCCCTCGCTTTATGGTTGGGAGCGTGCATCGCTGCTATGTTGTCTGCCCCCCTTAGGAATGTAATCCAGTTCACCCAGCCCTTGAAAGTTGCTTTCCCTGTGTCTTTCCAGTTCGCTAGTATAGTTTTGACTGCTGCCGTGAGGAGAAGGTCTATCAGGTCGCTGTCCTCTTTGGATCCCAGTTCTGGGGCCATGAATGCTGTTGCTAGTGCCACAAAGCCTGGCTGTATGTCCCTTCCCACAATCTTTGTGATGAAGTCCTTGATTTTCGCCCAAAAGGTCCTGACTCGGCTGCAGTGAAAGATTAGGTGTGCAAGATCTCCTCTCTCTCTTTTGCAATTCCAGCAGGTGTCATTCTCTTCTATTACTTCGTTCTAACAACTTATTTAGTGAAAAGAGTAAAACTTGACTTTTACAGCTGAATCTGTAGCTTTGCTGTTCTCTCGTGTTCAAGCAGAAGCTGCAGCGCCGGGAGGCCGTAATGGTAGATGCGAACTTTAGAAATATTAATGAATGAATGAATTAATTAATTAATTCATTCATTCATTCAGCTGAAGCTGTTTGTAGACAAGACCTAAAAATTGGTACTAAAGCTTGGAAGTGACTCTTGCGTATTTTAGCATATGTGAGTACCATACTATATTTGTAATGATTTGAGCAAGTGCAAAATGAATGTGCACTGAACGTCTACTTTGTAATTCGGTGCTGGTCCTAAAATGGGGTATGCACCATTTAGCCCACTTTAACACAAGCTTCAGGGTCTAAGACGCTTGTGAAAATAATGTCTGTGGTATTATAGTAAATTCCAAACCTCTCTACTGGGTTGTGAATGATGACTTTCGGCTTATTTTTTAGGATGCCTAAAAATCGCACTGATCCGCTTTAGAAAAATGTACATAGTCATTTGTTAATCCCGAGTACGATGTTTTCCGGTCAATATATTTGTCAGGCTTTCTGTGTCGCTTTGTTTTGTAGAATAATAGTGTTTTTTTGTTACAACACTAGATGGCAACAGCGTTACACTTTTGCTATGTGTTGTAATTTAACTTTGCTGCTGACTTTTTCTTTTCTCCTTTGAAAAAGAAAGAATTATCAAACACATGAATAGTCAGGTTTTATACGTCGGCACCTTGCGTCTGAAATTTAGGGACACTTGCTCCTCAAGAACTGAGAAAATATAGCGGGACAGGGAAGAGCGAGGTGTTCACCTCACATCACCCTAACATCTGCCTCTGGGGACTTGGTAGATTGCGTTGGAAGCCAATTCATGGCAAAATGTTAGGTACTTTAATACCTTGCCACCTTTTTAAACTACTGGACATTCTTTCCTCTTTGCTGGGCGTGGCACACATTTTTTCAGTGGTTCATTTGTAAAACAATAACTGCCAGGGCCCCTGTGCACTCCCTGCCTCTTTTTCTCACTCTGGCAGATTACTTTTTAACACAGCTTTCTTTCTCCTTTGTCAGTTTTCCATGGTTCTCTTCCTCCTTCTTTCGCCCTTTTCGAACTTTCTCTTTCTTATTGTGTGTCTGTATGTTGGTGAAAAATAAGTCCCGGTTACCGCCCCGCCACCAACCACAGGTTGGAGCTCTTGAATATGTTCCATTATTTTTTTTAGATCATCGTGCACTAAATTGTGCAATTTCCCTAGTGTGGGTTATGAGGAGAGGGAAGGTAGGAAATAAGGAAGGGTACATGTTAATAAGTCCGGAACCAACAAAAGAAAGCATGAGTTTATTGACATTTCTGCTTTACCATATTTAGACTTTCGTTACTAGGAAACCACGCTTTAAGCTCCATTATGTAGCACGCACTAGTATTAGCGCCTAATACTGAACGCCAGACCTGAAACACAAGTAGCTCCACCTGCTGAGTGATGTGTAGTGTGAAATTGTTCGTTAGCTTGGTATATCCCTACTCCAAACTTGGTCATGTTGTTGGAACCTGTGTTTGTTGCTATGCATCCTCTCCATAGTTCCCAGTTCCTGCTGCTCAGCCAGTGCGAATGGAACGTTGATGAGTGCCTGTTTGGTATGAATGTCAGCTTGAGAGAGTGGGCTGGGCAGCAAAGATGCTGCTCTTGGTGGGGCGTTTGCCTGTTTACCTGAAACCTGTAACTAAGAGATAGCATCTTCAATAAATCTACTTTATTATCCTGACTGTTATTTACAAAGAAGCCTCATTTTATTGATTATAGCACATATCCTATCTATATAATGTTGCATAGTGGAAGTATTATATGATATGGCTGGTGGACCTTATCATGTAATACTAACACAATGCACAAAGATGGACCTTGGATTTGCCCTTAGCAGCTTTGGCTTGGTACTGGTAGTGTGGCACAGAGCAGTCAGGCGCACTTAAAGGAACATGTGTAAAACATTTCACAGTCACTGCATTGACAACAAGTAAGTGACATGACTTAAAAGAAACCTTGACACCAATTTATAAAAAATAGACTATATTTTTATATAAATATAGGCACCAAAACAAACTTTGTATCATACATACAACCAAAGTTGTAGATTTTTGAAGTATTACAAAATAAATGCAGTAGATCTTTCAAACAGATCCATTAGAATCAATGTGGGCACATCACAGGTGACACTAGATCATTTGCAGGGTGAGTTCAAAGGAACCCTCTTGTGGATAAGGTCATGTGGGCCCCTAGACCAAGACTTAACAACCACTACTTTGTTACCTTGCCCAAGGAGTCCGGGTGCAGAGGTTACTTTGATGTCCTTGGTGCTGACTGGATCTGAGTTAGCTGTCAAACTTCCTCACTCTACAAAACCACACTTGGGGATGGAGCTCCACTGTATCCATAGAGAGTAGATACCTTAGGGATCTTCAGACCTGCTTCCCACAGCTGGATTCCTTCTGCCTTGCTCAGAGGCTTTTAATGCAGAGGTAGCTGGCAGCTGTCAATCACCGGGGGCAGGTTGCACAAAAAATGCTTTGCCATACACTAGATGACTCCAACTTCAGGATGCAGGAACACAGCAGCATGTTTGTTGATGACATTCAAGGGGTCAAGCACCCGACTGGCGATTACCAAGCCTTGGCTGTGGCATATGTAGTCTACAGTTATTTTGGCATCTGGAGGTGAAAAGGAGTGGAGCAGTGGCTTGGAACTTGGGGAACGCTTAGCTACCAATCTGGACTTGCAGGACACCACTTCTCTTTGGGCTCACTCTTGACAGGGCCAGCGGGTCACAATTCTTGTCATGTAGTACTGCTCAGTTCAGTTCAGTTCAACTTTATTCGGATACAATAGTACCCATAAAAGCACACAAAACACAATTACAATACAGCAATCGTCAGAAATAAAAAAAAAAATACAATATACAGGTTTCAAAAGTGCTTTGTGCAAAACTATCCAACGTATCAATACGTATTTGGATGCAAGTACCCATAAAGTACACCAAACATGAGTTTGTTACGGTACTCATTAGGGACGAATAAAAGTACAATATACAAGATTCAAAGGGTGCCATGTGCCAAACTGTCCAATAAATCAGTATTTTTAACTTTTTGGGATCAGTTCACAGGTTATATCATGCGGTGTCAAGGGGCCATCATAGATCTCCTCGCCCTTATCGCAGTTTTTAAGAAAGTGCCAGTGCGAAAGATAAGATCAGCATCGTCCAAGTCCAATATTTAACGATACGCTACCCCCAAGGTGATTGGTCTTCTTTTATAAAAATAAGGATATAAAAACTGCTTAGAATAGTTAATATAGTAATTGTAGAAAAATATAAAATGCATAATAGTTTGCTCACTCCTCCCGTCACAAGGACACAAATTGGAATTCAGATTTGGGCTATAGCCAAGTGGGAAGCAGAGTGCACATTGAATTGTGCCTGCTCTTAGTCGGAACAGTAAACTCGTTTCCCAGCAGCTCATGGGTAGGGTCAGATACACATGAAGCAGATGGCAATAATGTTCAATAGCCATGTAGTTATGAACAGTTGGTTTTCTTGCATCTTCCAATTCCCGCTCCTTGTTAAAAAGGGAATACAAGGTATTCTGCAGTTCCTTTTTTGCCACTGCAGCTGCTAGTGTAGGATCCCAGAAAACGTTTTCTCTATTTACACTACGCAGGCTACTCAGCACACCGCTTAACCAGGGAATCTATAGGCCCTTGTCACAGCATAGACAGTCCTTTATAATCTGCTGTGTTAGAGAGGCCGCTTCATCCTTCCACACTGAAACCCACATAAGTGCCGGACGGGCCCTAATAAAATCAGTTATAAAATGAATATTGAGCTCCTTGTGACATATATATTGGGGGGTAGAAATTGGAGTGTTCAATAATTTTCTACCAAACCTATCCTGGATTACAGAGCAATTACCCATTCTCCAGATCTCGGCGCCGTACGTAGCCACCGGGGTGCACTGAAGTTTATAAATTTTCTGAACAGCTAAGAGCGTGCCCATAGTCTTTGGGCGGGGTAAGCTTAAACTCGAATTAGTGGCCTTTGAGAACTTGCTCCTGGCGTGGGCTAAATGCTCACTCCAGGAGCCGTTCGCAGCAAAGGCCAGTCCTAAATAAAGAAAAGATTTTAACGAGGTCAGTTTTTGGCCGTCCATTGTAATCGGGCCAATATCACGCTTCCCCGGACCAGTTCTCATTAAAAAAGATTACTTAAAATTTACCCGCAGGTCTAGTTTTTTCATAAAAATATTACAATTTTGAACAAGAAGACGCAGTGCTTTTGGGGTGCGGCCTAAAAGAACTGCATCGTCTGCATAGAGCAGTACAGGGATGCGTTCTCTATTAATGTATGGAACATCTGGGGTGGCTAGTTTCAGAGAGGTACTGTGGCCATTAATGTATATGATGAAAAGCAGGGGGGCCAACATGCACCCTTGTCTGACCCCCCCTGCCAATCTCAATAGGCCCAGATACCTCTCCACCCGCACCAATCCTTACTTGGGCCTTGAGGTCTGTGTGCAGAAACACCAGGAAATTTACCAAGGTGGCATCCAGTCCACCAGCCAAAAGGATTGCCCACAGCCTTGACCTATTCACTAGGTCAAAGGCTGTGGACAAATCCATAAAAGCCATGTAGACAGGAGACCTCCTTGCGATGGCGTACTTGCCAACAATTAGATTTAAATTAAGGCATTGTTCCTTAGTTCCTACCCTGCCCCTAAAGCCCAACTGGCAAGGGTCTAAGATATCGTTACCTTCTGTCCAATTCACAATTTTATTGTAGAGGACTCTACCTAGGATTTTAAGGGTGTTATCTATTAGGGAGATTGGTCGGTAATTACACGGGAGGGATCTGTCTCCCTTCTTAAAAATCGGCACTATTATGCTTCTGGCCCAAGTCTCAGGTATCTTTGCCAATGTCAGGTTGTTAAAGATGTTCAGGAGCAGCGGGGCCCAAAAAGCTGGGATCCACTTGATTAGATCGATAGGGAACCCATCAGGGCCCGGCGCTTTGTTGCCTAAGCTCTGGTTAATCGCTTCCACTACTTCTGAAATACTTATTTCTATAGGTGTTGGATTACCTGGTTTAAAAATGGTTTCGTAAGGGGAAGGGGTGGAATAAATGGCTGAGAAATGATGAACCCAGGCATCGTTGGCAATATTACAGCTGATCGTCGTCAGATACTGGCCCATACTGCGGACTTCCCTGACCGCTGCCCAAAAGATGTTGCCATTTTTTTGGCTAGCAGCCTCGGACAATTTATCCCATTGTTCCTTCAGTAGTTCATTCTTCCTACATCGGATGACCTCCTTATATTCCTCTCTTGCCTCTTTAACTTCTATAGGACACCTCAGAGTGGTCGCTAGTACCTTACCGAGGTTCCTATGCGCTTGTGAACAATCGTGGTTAAACCATCTAGGCGTAGGGACTACCTTTGACTGAGGTTTGGACAGGATTGTTTTGATTGTCAGACAAATCTTCCTGAAATCCTCAATTATCTGAGCTGGTGGTGATTCTAAAGAAAGGCAGGAATCGATAAGAGATTTATTGTCCTTTACCAGTTTCTTAAGGATTTCCGAATTATCCGTCCCCTTCCAGCACAATCTTAAATTATCTGCTGATACTACTAAATTTGCCGCTCCGCATTCAGTTTCAAAGATTGGCTGTTGTGCTGTATGTATCGTTACCTTAATAGGGTTATGGTCACCGAAATCAGTGGGTACGACTTCGGCAGAGACCAACTGTTTTTCTATCAAAGGGCATACAAAGATGTAATCGATTATAGATCTACACCTCCTGCCCCTGTAAGTTGGATGATTAGTCATGGTTGCCCCTGCGCCCAAATCCATGACATTTGATAGGTTAAACGATTTGGTCAATCTTTCAAGTTCTCTACCTCTACTAGTAGATTGTGCGAAACAAGCTCCTCCCTTATTAGACCCTGTGCCATTGATCTTAGCATTGAAATCACCCCCCACTAATATACCTAGGAGATCCCCATTATTAGATTGCATGTTCAGATCTGAGATAAAATCGAAAAGCTTTATAAAACTCTTGTTTGTTACTGACTGAAAATCATTATTATAAAAGTTTACCAAATAAAAATGAATCCCTCTTTTAAACAAAACAGCCTGAAAATCTAAACACTGTGTGACGATTACCTTATGGCTACCCACAGCTGCCACATTAATCCCCACAAACAGGCCACCCGACGGTCTTCCGATTCTAGGTGCTTGAGCTGGCACACTAAGGCAGTGAAAACCTTCGATGTATAGATCTTCGGTAGCCCAAGTTTCCTGAAACATGAGAATGTCATAAACCTTTATCGAATTTACTCATTCCAAATTATCAAGTTTTGTTCGGAGACCTGCCACGTTCCAGCTCAATACACTCAGACTAGCTCCATTAGTACATTTTACTAAATCTGTCCTCCCTTTAACCCAGTTACCTCTGGTTAATGTGTATTGGGTTGGAGTGTCGCTAGCATCTGCAATAGGTGATATGATTGATGGTCAATCCTGCTGATCCAAACTAGAGAAAGCTTGGTAATTATTCGATAAAGGGATAGCTGTTCCAGTGTCTCTATTTGTACTGGGCGATGGCTTGTAGAAATAGCCGCAGGGTAGTGTGCTGATGTTAGTTGGGGGGTTAAAGGTCTCGTCCTTAGCAGATAAAAGATGTCGAACCATCTGAGGTCTTCTAAAATTTAGGACAATACAATCCCCCTCTATACATTTATGTGCGGAACCAACCCACCCTACTCTCCTGGCAATGATTATATCCGCCCTCCTGCATGGGTTGAAATTCCTATGTTTAGTCCACTGACTTGTTCTGCAAATCAGACCAGGACTCCCTCTAACCTTCTCTAAGGGCAGGAACACCAGTTAAAACAAGTACATATGGGGCAGAAGCGGGTGGGAGGTGTAGGACATCCGGATTATTAAGGGTGTTAAACACTCCATTTGTTGCATTGCTACCAGTAAGTGGCCTTATAACCTGCTTAGATGTCATGCTTTGGCTAGTGCCTTTATTATGGATATTTTTTCCAACATTTCCCAATAACAACCTATCACTCACGTTAATATTAGCATTGCTTATAGCCAATGCTGATGCCCCCCAACCCTACATAGATCTCCAGAAACAGCTTGGGGTGGCATAATGTGGTCTGCTACACCTTGATGATGCCTGGCTTTATCACCAATTGTTTGATCATTTGTTCGCCCAGTCAGCAAGGGTTGCATAACATTTATTCCTCCCCCTTCCCTATTTATGTTTACTGCCACGTCCTTTATCTTGGACACTTTCTTCCATAGGACATCAAATTTCTTTGCAAAAGTCCTCATTAAATCATCTAGCCTTGATTCAAAACCTTCCATTAGGGTGTCCAAGATTTCGATGCCCATATCGGTTGTGTTAGGGCCATTGGCCGGGAAGTCCTCAGTCTGAGTAGAGATGGAATTGTTCAGCCTGGCTTCTGGTATTCCATTGCAGCTCTCACCCTCATTGATGCTCATAACATCTTTATCTGGGTTTGTTATATTTCGCCTGCGTTTTGTTTGGTTTAGTTTTAGTGCATTTTTCTTTCCTCCAAGCGTTAAAACATTCGGTGTCCGCCCTTTGATTCCCTTGCCTCGTGTATTGTTTGCGGGGGCATTTAAGTCCTGGGTAACCAAGGAGGGGGTAGGTAAAATATTTATAATTTCTGTGTCCGGACTTAAAGGCACGGGAAGAGATCTTAAAGTATCTACAAAGAGTGAATCCTAAGTTCCCCCAGTTGAAAATCGTGATCGGGGCCGGGCAAGGTCTAAGGGCAAACGTCTCTCGGTTTCCTGTATCTCATATGTCAGTACCGATTCGGCCCTTATAATGAAATCATCCAGTGTACCGGCTACCCCCTTCCCTCTATTCATTTTAACAGTCAGAGCTTCACTTTATCCGTTTTAAAAGACTAGATGAAAGATCAATGTATCACCCTAGCCTTATACAATTAGCTTGTTACCTTACTTCAGAAGATCGGTAGTCCTTATTCGGAGCGTCAAGGGGGGTGGCCCAGCCCGGCCTCTTCCGGCCCCTGACGGCCACAGACGGCCCGCCCTTTGACCGGGCTTAGCCCGGCGCCCGCCCGCGCGTGTCCCATGGGGCGGGAGGCGTTCCGGGTTCTTGTGGCGACTCCAGGTGCAGCGGGAGCATCAGAGGTGCGCCGGTCCCCGGGGCAGCTGGGAGATGTAGTCCCCGCTGGCCGTTGCCCTCACGGCGGGAGAGATGGTGATAGCTCAGCCGTTGCCCTCATGGTGGGGGGAGCGCTGGAGATGCTGACAGCGCGTCCGTTGCCCTCACGGCCTCCGCGATTCTTGCCCTCTGCCCTCCTGTACTGTTATATGCCCGTGAAGGTGATCCAGCAAGTTACCAGTAACAGCTACTCTAACACCATATATTCACCTGGGCCCATAAACACACATTCACTCTACAAGGTAATAAACCGCTGGGGTCAATTGTTTGTACTTTTTATCATTCTAGATTAGTCTCTTCTCATTCTCAACTAATCTTTCACTCATCAAAAAGTTCTTTCTTCTGGTCAATGGACCAAATTAGTTGAACTAGTTGATGGTGAAATGACATAACTATAAATTACTTGCATTTAATGAAATGACCACAGGCTCAGCAAATATTTTCAATCTTTATCTAGATTAAATTCATGTGAACCACTTACAAAGTACAGTACAGACGACGTCACTCATAGGAAGGAAGATTCAATTATTCAATCATCTATACATATAGTTTATCAAGCAATGACTTTACTCAGAAAGGAGAGGATAAAGAACATTAGCACGTACACAGAAATTATATTACCTAGAATGGTGTGAAAATCAGCCCCCTGGCCAAGGAGCTGGGAAGGGACCCCCAGGAAAGATCTGGTGACAAAGGCTTCGGGACATGAATCAGGACAGGATAGATGACCTCTCTACCACCGACGCTTGCATAGTACCCCTCTCTGACACTCTCTTCCTCCTCGAGATTCTTCTATGATCTTCTTCTAAGTAAAATAAAGTAGCTCTGCATTCGAATCTTCTTCCGCTTCTCTCATCACTCCGACAGCATCCCTAGCTAATCTCTCAACAATTCTCCAACCCACCATCTAACTAAGAACTACTTCAATTATACCCTACAATATTCATGTACCTCCCAAAAATGTTTCAATATCATGAAACTCCTAACTCTGATTGGACAGGCAAGGGGAGGTGATCATCACACCATGCTTACATATTACTCTTTTCAGTTAGCTCTTGGCTAATAAACCTATCCCCTTAATTCTTTATTCAAACTTTATTTCCCACCTGCATTCACATTATTTTTGCAACAATTATTATAACTTCTACAGTTTCTGCCATCCTGTTGAACTCTTCACCACTTGGTTCCCAGGCCAGGACACTCAGTGGCCTTGGCTTGTTTTCAAGTTTGTAGTCATCGTTCCGGATTCACTCTCAAAAAGCATGTGCAGATGAATATTTCTGTCATATGATCCAGCTTGCTTCTGTCATACTCAAGAGGCCCAAATCTGCACTAATAATAATGTCAGAAAGACAGATGCTATTTTCAAGAATACATGGTTTTACTGAATACCACCTATCTCTACCCTAACCCCATTTACTTATTAATGCTTTCCCCGCATTAGTATTAGTAAATAGCTTGTTTTAGTTTCGGCAAAGCAGATGCTGAGCATGTGAGCATTCAAGAAGCCATATTAATAGTATTTGTGCCAAGCGCAAGAAATTCCTTCCAAGCGACAGCTCGTCATACTGCGTAGATGCAGTTGACGCATGCACAATACAGTTTCCCCCGTTAAGCAGCCATTTTAGAATTTCACTTGAGTAACTTATTAGTAAAACACATAGGCAAGCTTCTCTTTCTTGACTATATCATGTTGTGCATATTAATTTATACAATATACGGTTAATATAATATAAGAAGGTAAATGAGAGGATTGTCTCCGAGCAAGTCGCTCTTCTACGAGTCCTTGCTCCATCAAAGGGTCATTGTGGCCATTGCTAAGTTAGCATGGACTCTGGTGCCATGATGCTGCTTTTGCGCACGTTACTACATGACTTTATTTTGCAGGACTCTGTTAGTGCCTTTCACATGAAAACTGCCTGCTTTCGCCGTTCTCTGCCTGTTCCTGGAGTTTAGTCTGAACACGATGTGCAAGGTCGATAAACAATGCCACTTGTTATTCTGTTCTGGTCAGTCCCTAGCACCTAGACAAAACATGCTAACACAGCTGCACTGCTGGAATCTCATGCTTTGATATTACAGGGATGCATGTTGTTCAAACACACTCTTGGAGAGGGACCTTTCCATGGAGAAGAGCTATGCTGTTCCCATGATGTGAAGCTTCCATCTAGGCACTAAGGTATGGGGTCAGCTGACAATGCCCAGAGAGCTTCCTTTATTTAATAAACTTCAACTTACCATAGGGAGGGTGGTTAGGCCTTATAGTCCTTTTTCCACTGTCTGTATATGATGTCATCCCCCTTTATATTCTATGGAATTATAACAATGCTAACTGTTTTAGGTTTATGCATTCTGCTGCTGGTAGTTGCTCGTATACTGCATTATAGAGCACAATAGTTAAAATAAACATTTTAAACCACAACCGTGACTCTGGCTATTCTTATTGTGGACAAGTATGAGTGAGTGAGCGAAAGGGTACGTCTTGCTACCACGATTCCTGAGAGAGTCGTGTGTGTTGTGTTCTGGGTTGTCTAATCATTTGTAGCTTTGTCATTATGTAGAAAAACGAATAAGACACTATAGCTAGTTGGTTTGGGGATTTTGGCTACTAAGGTGGTAGGAAGGTACTGTTAAGACAACCGGCGGAGGCGAGAAGGGTGAGGAAACCTACAGGAATCCGGAAACCGCCCGCCCGAACTACGATCCTCAGAGGGCTGTGCAAGACAGGAGCGCTAGTGGGCGTACCCATATAAGGAATCAGGACGCCAGCGGTAGGCGTCGAATATTTTGAACACTTCCCCGCGAACCTGGAGAAGAGTGCGAGCGGTTGGAGAACTCCGTGAACTACGACGGCTTTGGAGTGGAGTAGAAGCCGAAAGGTGAGAAGACTCTGATTTCCCGAGTCTGTGACAGCGGGGCTCCGCTTCACGCTCGGTGGAACCCTTTAGATCCCGTTTGGCTTCGACGCCTTGTCAGTCCCCACTCGAGGGTATCGAGCACTCCATAGACTCCGGTCCGCTCCGAACACTGACAGTCCCCACTCGAGGGTATCGAGCAAGTCGGCTCCGACGCAGTGGCAGTCCCCGCTCGAGGGTATCGAGCAAGTTGGCTCCGACGCAGTGGCAGTCCCCGCTTGAGGGTATCGAGCCATCTTTGAACTCCAGTTCGCTAAGACCATTACCCATCCCCGCTCGAGGGTGCTCGAGCTGGGCTTCTTGAAACTACACCAGCTGCCAATCCCCGCTCGAGGGTATCGAGCGGAAGGAACTTTGGTTATCTGTGGCCAGTCCCCGCTCGAGAGTATCGAGCGGAAGGAACTTTGGTTATCTGTGGCCAGTCTCCGCTTGAGGGTATCGAGTTACTGAGACACTGACCAGTCCCCGCTCGAGGGTATCGAGTGTGGAAAACGCTTGGGAGTTTTGCCCTCCGTTGGACGCGTGTTAGGACTAACACGCATGCGGAGGACAATCACGCTAGAGTTATAACGCGGATAAGACTCGAGTGGCATTTTCGGCCATTATTTAGCACGGGGTCCTCTGTTGGAAGGTGCTAGGACCAGCGCCATTGCAGAGGACGGTAAGACGCGATCCGCATCATTTCATCACTCTTACTTTACTTATACTTTACGTTTTAAACAAGTCTGAATAAAGAGCTTGTTGCATTCCTCCATTGGACTGGCACCTCCTTTGTGGGCTAACTAGGGGGTGAGAGCTTGGGGTTCATACTGAGTTACCCGATCCCGAGGGACAACCGGATTACACAATATTCGACCCTACAACACCAATCAACCTCCTGGTCGAGTAACCGGTCATGGCCTCCCTGGAAGACGTCTTGGCGGCGTTACTTGACGTTCAAAATGCATTGGCTGCTTCACGACAAGAAACAGCGGATTTAAGGGCTAGGGTGGACCATCAACAGCGCAATCCTTTCAACGCTGGGACCTCCACCCCGGGTAGCCCTGCGGCTGTGGTGGTGGAGATGCCGGTGGCTATACCATTGGCCACACCAGAACGGTATAGTGGGGATCCTACCACGGTACAGGTGTTCATCACGCAAGTGGCGCTGCATTTCTCTTGTAAACCAAAGTCATTTCCAACCAATCAGGCGAGAGTGGCATTTATGATCTCGTATCTGGCAGGCAACGCGGCTCAGTGGGCGGTTCCATTGGTAAGCCGGGACGATCCTCTACTGTATGACTGGGAACAGTTCCAAGAGGAGTTCATTAAGGTGTTCGATTGTAGAGCAGATTCCTACACGGCTGACAGGGAACTGTTGGAACTGAAACAGGGCACGACAGGGCTGGTACATTATCTGAACGCGTTCAGACGCTTGGTTGCGGAATCCAAATGGCCCCCTGCTAAACAAACCGCGCTCTTTCACCAAGGCTTGAGCGAGGATTTGAAAGACGTGATTGCTCAGATCGATCCCCAACCGGTGCATTGCGAGGATCTGATCAGCCTGGCCCTTCGCCTGGATCATCGACTAAGTGAAAGACGAGGGGGGGGTGCATAAGAAAGACAAGGTACAAGCCACGTCAGGTCAAACGACTCTCACCAAAGCAACAGCCACACCCCGAGGAGACGCCATGGACATAGGGACCGTTAGAGCTAGCCTCACGGCCACAGAGAAAGAGGCACGTAGAAAGCAAGGACTATGCCTGTATTGCGGCAAAAAAGGACACTTTGTTCGCGAATGCCCTGCAAAACCCAAGACGGGTCGACCTCGTCCTGGTCGTTTGTCCACTGCTGCTGTGGACAAACCGGCGGAAAACTAAAGAGCTCTCAGAACCACAAAGGGGATTCTCGGAGCCACGGTTATATCCCTTCAGCTCACCTACACGCCTATGAGAGCAAAAAACACTTGTTCATTCCCTTACAGTTGTGGGTTAGAAACCGCTGGGTTTCGGTCTCGGCGATGGTTGACTCAGGTGCCACAGGACTGTTCATGGACCAGAGGGAAGCTCATCGCGTAGGGGTAGCGATGCTGGAGTGTGAAGTCCCGGAGGAAGTATTTGCAGTGGATGGGCGCAGATTGCTCTCAGGGCCCATCAGACACCACACCGGGAATATCAAGGTGGTCTACGGAACTCATCACACAGAAACTATGGATTTTAACATCATCTGTGCACCGCAGTACGGGATTATATTAGGCTTGCCTTGGCTGAGAAGACACAACCCTTCCATCAATTGGGAAACTCAGGAACTCCGAATGGACTCCCCTTACTGCTCAATGGTATGCACCCAGAAGAAGAGCGCTCAGGAAGAACATAGGTGGACAGTGGCCACCGCCGCTGAAAAGAAGGTGGTTCTCCCTGTAGCCTACCGGGAGTACTTAGATGTATTCGATGATAAACAAGCGGAAACCCTCCCGCCACATAGGGTATACGACTGTCAAATAGACCTAGTCCCAGGAGCAACTATACCGGGCGGCAGGTTGTATGCCTTATCCGAGGCCGAAAACATACACCTCAGGGAGTACCTGGATACGATGCTTCGCCTGGGCTTCATCAGGCCTTCCAAATCCCCGGCGGCCTCGCCACTGTTCTTTATCCCTAAGGCTAATGGGGAACTGCGCGCGTGTGTGGATTTTCGAGCGCTTAACGCCATTACGATCAAAAACAGGTACCCGTTGCCTCTCATAAACGTACTCCTGGAGCAGGTAAAAAAGGCGCATGTATACACTAAGCTCGACTTGAAAGGGGCCTACCATCTGGTCCGAATGCGTCAATAAGACGAATGGAAAACGGCCTTTAAAACGAGATTCGGCCTGTACGAGTATAGAGTCATGCCCTTTGGGCTCTGTAACGCCCCGGCCGCGTTTCAATTCTTTTTGAACGAGGTTCTGAGAGACATCCTGGATGTATACGTGGTCGTGTACAATCGACGACATTTTGATTTATTCTGACACTACCGCAGAACATGTGAAGCATGTGGCCTCTGTACTACAGATCCTCAGAGACAATTCACTTTACTGTAAGCTCAGCAAATGCGACTTCCACGTAATGACAGTGGAATTCCTGGGGGTCATGTTGAGCCCAGAAGGTCAAACCATGGCGGAGAGGAAGGTGAAGGCGGTAATGGATTGGCCAACGCCACAAAACATCAAGGACGTTCAAAGCTTTCTTGGCTTTGCCAACTTCTATCGCCAGTTCATAGAAGGGTTCTCGGGGGTGGTAACGCCCATCACCTGCCTACTCAGGAAGACAGTGAAGTTCCATTGGTCTGAAGAGGCGGAGGGGGCATTCCGAGCCTTAAAACATGCTTTTGTCTCCGCACCTGTCCTGGCCCACCCTGACCCAGAACAACAATACACGGTGGAAGCGGATGCGTCCGATATGGCGGTGGGGGCCATATTGTCGCAGAAGAACCCGGAGACGGGGGTGCTACATGCGGTTGCGTTTATGTCCCGCAAACTGAACCCAGCGGAAAGAAACTACCATGTTGCCGAAAAAGAACTTCTGGCCATCAAAGACGCCTTTGGCGAATGGAGACACCTGTTGATGGGTGCTAAACACGTAGTAATGGTTTACACCGACCATAGGAACCTTCAGTTCATGACGGCCGCCCGACAATTGTCTCCTCGTCAAATGAGGTGGATGTTATTCTTTTCGGGGTTTCATTTCACCATCACTTACAGACCAGGATCTGAAAACAAGAAGGCAGACGCCTTGTCAAGGCAAAACTCAGAGGCACGGAGTCCGCGACCAACCGTTGAGTCAATCATCCACCCAAGCAGGGTGGTGGGGGCCGTCCAGCCGGGACACTTTCTACGTGACGTGCAGAAAGGGGTCCTTACCTTTCGATGGACCGACTGGTTGAGCAGACACAAGGAGTGGCAGGTGCGCGACGGCGTTCCAGTGAAGGGAGGACGGATATTGGTGCCCACCGCACGGTTACAGAAACAGGTGTTCGGGTGGTGCCATGAGTCAGCCAGCGCAGGTCACTTCGGCCTGGAGAAGACGGTCGACTACGCATCGCGTCAGTTCTGGTGGCCGACGTTGAGGGCGGATGTGAGGAAGTGGATCCTGGCATGTGTTGCCTGCTCCGCCATGAAATCAGACCACCAACGCCCACAAGGGTTGTTAATTCCGTTGCCATCCCCTACTAGACCTTGGGATTGCATTTCCCTGGATTTCATCGTGGGGTTGCCCAGCGACAAAGGATGTACGGCTATACTGGTGGTCGTCGACTATCTAACCGAGATGGGTCGCTTCATCGCATGTAAGGGGGTGCCCACTGCAGGACAATTGGCGGTAACACTTTTGAAAGAGGTTGTAAGGGCTCATGGTCTTCCCAGCGTCATAGTGTCGGACAGGGGGTCACAGTTCACTGCAAGATTCTGGAAAACCTGGTGTTCGGCACTCCATGTCACCCCTGCATTGTCAACGAGCTACCATCCGCAAACCGACGGTCAGACGGAACGTCTTAATCAAACCCTGAAGCAATACCTCCGCTGTTATGTCGATCAAGGAAAAGAAGAGTGGGTGGACCTGTTGTGGCTTGCGGAAATCGCGTACAACAACGCCACACACACCTCAACCAAGGTGTCGCCCTTCTACAGCAATTATGGGCACCATCCCCGATTCATCCCATTGTCACACCCCTCGTCGACATCAGGAGTACCAGAAACCTCCAAGAGGGTGACGCATATCAAGGAGACCGTGGAAAAAGCACGGAAGTGCTTGGTGGAGGCAAAGAAGAAATATAAAACCACAGCGGATAAACGAAGGCGACCAGGACCACTGTATCGGGCTGGGGATTACGTCTGGGTGTCCTCCAGGAACCTCCGGTTCCGAAAACACAGCGTCTTCTATCCCCGCTTCATAGGGCCTTACCGTATCAGGAACTGCCTTAGCCCAGTGAATGTGCGATTGGATCTGCCTGACAGTCTCCGGATACACCCTGTGTTCCATGTGTCGTTGCTCAAGCCCGCAGCGAAGCCTAAACGAGCTGCACCTATGCCGGTGTTGGTGGACGGGGAGAAGGAGTACGAGGTACACAGCATTAGGGATTCCCGCTGGAGAAGAGGCAAGCTGTGGTACCTGGTTGCTTGGAAAGGGTTCGGGAGAGAAGAGGACTCATGGGAGCCCGTGGCTGGGTTATGTGCTCCACGGTTGCTGGCGGCCTTTCACAGGACATACCCGGCCAAACCCTGCCCGGCGAGAGGCCCTGACGGGAGGGGGATGTATTGTTAAGACAACCGGCGGAGGCGAGAAGGGTGAGGAAACCTACAGGAATCCGGAAACCGCCCGCCCGAACTACGATCCCCAGAAGGCTGTGCAAGACAGGAGCGCTAGTGGGCGTACCCATATAAGGAATCAGGACGCCAGCGGTAGGCGTCGAATATTTTGAACACTTCCCCGCGAACCTGGAGAAGAGTGCGAGCGGTTGGAGAACTCCGTGAACTACGACGGCTTTGGAGTGGAGTAGAAGCCGAAAGGTGAGAAGACTCTGATTTCCCGAGTCTGTGACAGCGGGGCTCCGCTTCACGCTCGGAGGAACCCTTTAGATCCCGTTTGGCTTCGACGCCTTGTCAGTCCCCGCTCGAGGGTATCGAGCACTCCATAGACTCCGGTCCGCACCGAACACTGACAGTCCCCGCTCGAGGGTATCGAGCAAGTCGGCTCCGACGCAGTGGCAGTCCCCGCTCGAGGGTATCGAGCAAGTCGGCTCCGACGCAGTGGCAGTCCCCGCTTGAGGGTATCGAGCCATCTTTGAACTCCGGTTCGCTAAGACCATTACCCATCCCCGCTCGAGGGTGCTCGAGCTGGGCTTCTTGAAACTACACCAGCTGCCAATCCCCGCTCGAGGGCATCGAGCGGAAGGAACTTTGGTTATCTGTGGCCAGTCCCCGCTCGAAGGTATCGAGCGGAAGGAACTTTGGTTATCTGTGGCCAGTCCCCGCTTGAGGGTATCGAGTTACTGAGACCCTGACCAGTCCCCGCTCGAGGGTATCGAGTGTGGAAAACGCTTGGGTGTTTTGCCCTCCGTTGGACGCGTGTTAGGACTAACACGCATGCGGAGGACGATCACGCTAGAGTTATAACGCGGATAAGACTCGAGTGGCATTTTCGGCCATTATTTAGCACGGGGTCCTCTGTTGGAAGGTGCTAGGACCAGCGCCATTGCAGAGGACGGTAAGACGCGATCCGCATCATTTCATCACTCTTGCTTTACTTATACTTTACCTTTTAAACAAGTCTGAATAAAGAGCTTGTTGCATTCCTCCATTGGACTGGCACCTCCTTTGTGGGCTAACTAGGGGGTGAGAGCTTGGGGTTCATACTGAGTTACCCGATCCCGAGGGACAACCGGATTACAGGTACAACCCCTATACACGAGGTCCTGTTTTCTTGTGCAAAGTTCTGTGTATGTATAGAATCCACGCAACAGTACATTGATTATCTACAGCTTGCAGAGGGCCAGTCCCTCCAATCCAAAGAAGTCTGCTTCAGTTTCTGGCATCCGCTGGAGTCTCTCTTGCTGTGAGCAATAATCTTTTTCCACAGACACACGCAAACACTTGTTACAGTACATGGTTTCTTCAGGGCCCTTAAGTGTCCTATTTTCGCACACCAGCAGAGTCCAAGGTCCTGTTGTCAGTGACGGCGTCTTCTTTGTGCCTCTTCTAAAATTCAAAGTCAGAACTGAGGTTCTGGTGCCAAGGGAGACCTTTAAATCCTAGTTTAGGGGTGTAAAGGGCGTGAGTGTAAGTGGCCAATAGGCTATTTGTGCCTGCAGCTAACCCACCCCTGAGGTGACAAAATCCTGTGGTTGTACGTCACCTTTCTACCCAGAGTCCTCTATTTCAGGGCCTGCCAACCTTCCTTGGCTGTACAGAACTACTAGCCCACCCTAAAGTTGTGTCTAGAATTTTGGAGATATACGCCTCCTGCATAAGTTATTTTCCCACCTGCCAGGCTGAACAGGGCAGGAAGGGCTTTGTCCTCGAGTGGGGTATAAGTACTTTTGCATATCAAGCGTGGTGAAGCATCCGAGGCTTATCGCCTTGATCGCTGTAACTACTCGCTTTCCTGCGAGGGCAGAGATGTGACCTCCTTCCTGCCCAGGCCTTTAGCACCATCCTGTGGAACACATCCCACCAGGAGGGAAGATTCTTGTCTTGACAGCAAATTGCTCCAGGAAGCTCACCATTGCACTGGAGCACTAAACCGTAGGTGGGCACCCACTTAAGGTGACACCTACATGCATGCTAGCTCACCCTCAACACATGAATCGTGTTAGGGTGAAAAAGCACAATGTTTGATACCAAGCACAACACAATTTGGTTGTTCCATAATGGAGCTAGCTATCTCGAGTTTCCTCCGTAGCCATCCCTTGGTACTCTATGGACCACTGGCTGCTTACAGTAAAACCTTGCTTTACATGGTAACTGTATGGATATAGATGTGTAAACTTGTATATCCACACGTTTAATATATTGCAACTGGAAAATTAAACACAATGATAAGAAGCTCCTGGGGTGAAGCTAGACACCAAACTTTACGCACTCCAATGCTTATTTTGAGTGTAACACTGACAGAGCTGAAGAGACAGTAAGAGGTATTGTGAGGAAACTGGATGGCTCAACAGGGTCTATGCTGAAAGTAGGGCTGACCTTTATAGGTGGCTGCAACTGGCCACTGCAGCTGAACTTGCAACTGTGCAATGCCCAAGATATGAACTTGCTGACAGGGAGCACACATATTCCAGGATTTATTTGTCTAGCTATACCACCTTCCTGCTTGCATTTCTTACCACCCGCCCACTGCACAACTTAATTTGCATAATTAGTATATACTTATTTGACACTTCAAATTAATATTTACAACCCTTACAGAGCAATGGCCATTAAAATAGGCACGTTATACCAACCAAAAATAAATAAATAAAAAAATGACTACAGACTCAAGTGGCTCAGAACACACAAGCAGCAGAGAAGATAGCAGATTCCTTTTGTGACATGAGAGATAATTCCAAGGATATGGAGTCATGTCAAGTCATACAGAAAGATTATGCATAGTTTTGATTTCTTTATTCTGGGAATCTCCAGCCCCCCTGAAGATTTGATCCTGAGTAAATAGGAGGTGTTTACTCACTTGGCCAGGGTGACAGGAGATTTAAGATATATCTTTCCTAAGAAATTAGGAAAGTGAATTGAAAACTTATTCAGCCTCCAAACAGATCCAATTTAGCTCTTAATGGATAAATGAACATATCCTAGCTTTGGGGTTAGAACTGCAGTCTTTTCACTACTGCAAAGCATAGAATTAATCGAAAAGAAAATGCCCCTTTCTTTACCTTAAACTTTCTTTTTGTTAGCTAAATATTGATATGCATAATTGTATGTTATGAAACCCCTCAGATCGCTATACCATCATGTTGGAAATGACCATCTTTTGCTTGGTATTTCCCCAGAATTTTGCCTTTGCCACACTATTTCTTTGCTGATCTCATTTTTGTTGACAGGTTTACCTGCGAGCCAGCGTTAACGTGCTGTGTTCTAACTCCAAAACATGATAACATTGGAATACACCTAATTGGGAATTCAATTTACCTATAAATCCTTAGTAAATAAAACGACCTGTTCCCAGGGCCTGTAAATTAAATGCTTCGAGAGGGCTACAGCACTCACTCTGTCACCCACTAAGGTAGGCCTGTAAACATTATCTCAGGCCTGTCACTGCACCCTGTAGTACAGTTTTGTACTGCCATTTCGACCTGCCAATATAAATCTTTTGCAAGGCCTAAACCTTAATTTCTAATACAAATAAGACACCCCTAAAGTAAGAATTAAAACTCATAGGGCAGGGTACATGGTATTTAAAAAGTAGGTTGTGTTCTTGAGTTATACTTGTCCTCTTTTACACTAGACAGATTGTAGCCACACCCTGCGAAAAGGCAAAAACTGACCAGAACCGATTTAGGGTTAGTAAAAGAGGAAGAACCCACAAACAGGCTGGCACTGAGTATAAAAGTGGCCCCCTCAGATCATAAGAGCACTCCTGGTCCGGGGAAGATTCAGAAGAAGGACTTCCCTGCTGTCTGAAGA
The DNA here is from genome assembly GCF_964261635.1 of Lissotriton helveticus. Lineage (NCBI taxonomy): Eukaryota > Metazoa > Chordata > Amphibia > Caudata > Salamandridae > Lissotriton > Lissotriton helveticus. Next base: position 1,230,926,567 of record NC_136068.1, read on the forward strand.
AGGAAGACTGGTCCTGCTTGCCTTGAACCCAGGATCTCAGAAGTGACTCCATGGGTCAGTTGCTGACCTTCTGTGTGAGCTAAAGTAACACAGCAAGCATCCAGATGCCTTCCATGCAACTGCCCAGCTGACCAGCACTAACTTGACCTGCCTGGCCCTGCTGCAGGTTTTCTGAGTCCTGGCCCCAAGAGGTGCCTCCCCAACTCCTAGACCATTGGCTGGTGTCAGAGTGTAGTCCTGTGACCTGCAAACTACAAGAACTGGACTCCAGGTGAAAATCAAGAGTTTCTGGGCTCTTCGTGTCCACAACAACTGCCTGCTCCTCAGGACAATGTGAAGCTCCGACCAGCGACCTGCTCTTATTCTCAGAAACAACCACCCATGCCTCCTGCAAATGAGAAGCTCCAACCTGTGACCTGCTGTTTGTGCCCCAAAAAATCTTCTTGTGGAAAAATTCTGACCGGCAACAAGCTCTTTGCACCAGCAACAGTCTGCTCGCAGCCCCCACCAATGCAAGGCTCCGGCTGAGGTTCCTCGAGTGGAACTAGACAACGTGAGAAGGCAAATGTGCCACCAGGATGAACCTGGTCCCTGTATATGACCTGCTCTCCATTACAGCTGACCTGAACTCTTGGCTGTGACCCAATCCAGCATGACCAGATTTATACCTAAAACTTTAAAAATCCAGTACTACAGTTCTATCAATTGAATTTTTGTTGCTTAGGTCACACTTTATTTATTAAAAATACTATCTAACTTGCTTTGGAATTTTTCTTGCGTTGCATTTTCACTTCATTACTGTTGTGCCTCTTGGGAGGGCACAGGAGCTTTGCACATGGGAGGAAAGTTCTTGCTATCTTGGTTTTAGGTAGAAAGGGGTACTGCAAGATTGCAGTGGAGCACACAGAAAATATTGCAAAAATGGGTGCAGTCACTGTGAGAAAGTGGATTATTGGTAGGGTGAACGGTAGTCCATCACAAGTAGTAATGTTACTATTATTGTCAAGTCCAGCAAAGGGTTCTGCGGTTTAAACCTGAGTCCATCCCAAAGCAGCTATAGCACAGAGAAGAAATGCGTATCTTAAGGAAATGTGTAAAGTATTCAAAAGTACCAAAACAGTTAAAAGGTCCAAAACAAAGCAAAATAAAAATCTCAATCCAACTTATAAGAGTAGAGAATATTGTAATGAACAAAATGACACCAAAACAACTTAACTCCAATATGGAAAACCAGAGATAATGATTTTTAAAAGTTCAGCTAAAAACAGCACCAAAAGCACAAAGTGCCAACCTCAGGAAAACTGGTTGCACTAGACATAGACAAGAGTAAGGTTTAAGGCAGACAGCGATGGAGCACAAGCCACATACACAAACCAGGTTCCTTCCAGTCGGAAAGTTTACCTTCTGACTTAGTCCCTGAAATAGAAGTTACAAATCCTCAGTGGGGCATGGCAGCAAACTGTGGATGAAATGGGTTAACAAGTCCGGACCCTTGTCAGAAGAAGTCTTGGTGAAGCCAATGACTTTTGGCGAGGAAGATCAGAGTGGGAGAAATTCAGAATTCACATCCAAGGAAGGTCAAAACCATTTGGTACTTTAGCACGGTGAAGATTTCGACCTTTGGGCTTGGTCACTGTTATGGAGCTTGAATTCCTCCAGCAAAGCAAAGATGCAAGCTGTAGTCGGATTGAAATGGACTTGCTCCTGCACAAAAGCTCTGAGCTAGAGCAATCTGAATATTTTGCTCAGTGGGAATGCACCTTCATCAGATTAACTTGACAGGTTCTCCAGACAAAAAGTCTTGAAAACGTTTTTAAGTCCCAGCTTTTACAATTGGGCAGTAGGAGTACAATCTGGCACTTATGTAAGGGCCCAGGACTTTAGAGAAACCACTTAGGGGCCAGGACTTACTCTATCAGAACTCACCACCAGAATCCAGAGCCAGATCAGTTGAAACTGGTCAGCAGGGCCCTTCAGGAAAGTGGGCTTCTTGAGCTTTTCTGTCCCAGTAGCATAACAGGAGGGCCGCCAATTGACCCATAAAGTCCACTACTCAGCTCTGGGTGCAATTGGGAGCAGGCCCAGCCTCATAACAGCAGGTTCAGTCCTTCTTCTTTCTTCCACAAGTCCAGAGATGTTCTGAAGAGAGTACTGGGGGTGCCGCATGTATGATTAGTGCTATTCAGTGGCTGGGGGAAACTGCAGGCTACTCCCTAACTAATGGGGTAAAAGTTCCCGGGGCTGGCTCTACCCACGTCTGCAGCATTTCTTGTGTATTTTACTGTAAACTATCACAGTGTGCTTCTCTACCTAAAACCAAAATAGAAGAACCTTGTGCAGACCTCCCTGTGTCCACTCAGAGATGTGGCTATGAAAACGGGCTAACCTTCCTTTACGGGCATTCAAAATTGGTTCTCGGGGCAGCCCCTCTTCCTCTTAGACTGGTACCTGGCTGTCTAGCAGGGCAATAGAGAGGACATGCCCAATAGTGGGGTACATCTGCCTGTGACAGGGTATGCACCTTTTGAAGGTAATTAGGAGTCTAATCACAGCCCAGAGGGCCATCCTGTCAGGGAGAAAAACATCTCCCCACACCCAAGCCCTTTGCCCACTGTTGGAGCAAAACACATTTCAATGGAGGAGTCATCAACAGTGAGGTGACACTGAATACTGGCAGAAAGTCATATTTGGCTCGGGCAGGGAAATAACAACTTTCTAAAAGTGTCATTTTCAAATTAGTACTCACAAATCTAACTTGACCATTAAGCTGGCTTCTAAGTTAAGATTACAATGAACCCTTGAATCATGCTTCTAGTTTTTCTCAAGCTGAAGTTAAGCATTGTAAACTGTTATAATGTAACCCAGAGTTTTCCTATGAGAAAGCCATGCATACCACTTTAGAAAATGACTTTGGAGAGTTTTTCTTACACATGCCCTACTTTTTAAACACCATGCACACAGCCCTACGGACCTGTAGGGCTTACTTTTGGAGTAACTAATTCGCAATAATATGGAATTTTCAAGCCTGACAAAATGTTTATTTTGCTAGGTTGAATTGGTAGTTTTAAAATTGCCCTCCTATGGGCATATATATGAGTCCCTTGCGCCGCCGTTGCATCACTTTGTGTAATACAACCATGACTCACACCATCAAATCATATTTATGAGGCCACACAAAGTCACTTTGTGTGGCTTTTAATGACCTCATTAATGTGGAGTAAGGCAAGGCAGCACAAATTGCTGCATTGACTTACTCTGCGCTAGGGAGGCGTTCCATGGATGTTGCACTGAGTGTTCCCACGCAACACTCATGAATTTAGACGTATTTCAATATTTACAAGACCATGTAAACTTGGGGAAGCTCCAAAACCTCATGACTCCCCAGGAGAGGCACATAAAGGAGGAAAAAAGTCATTTCTCATTGTTGCTTCCTCTTTCTATGTTTGATGCATTTTGCAACCCACATAGAAAGAGGAAAAAGCCTTCCAGGATTGTGTTTGTGCAGGGAGGTGCACCTTCCTGCACAAAAACAATCCTGCATGCAACCCAGGTACAAGAGTGCTTGCATAGGTGCTAGGCTGCCAACACTACACCAGCACCTGATGAAAGGACAGGAATGCCATAGATGTGGCTCATTCCTGTTCTTTGACTTTGACGCAGACCTGTTCCGTCCTGCATCAAATCTCCATGAATATGCCCCTTAGTTTGCAGGGGCAGGCCAGGAGACATGCATTGCATTGTGAGATTAGTGGTGGCAACATATGTGCTGCAGTCCACTAGCAACATTTATCGTACAGGCCCTGAGTACAATTTTATTCCATTTACTAGGGACTTACATGTATGTTAAAAATGCCAGTCAGGAGTACACCAGATTGACAGGTTTGTAGGGGCTAATTCACTAGGCACTAGGCAGTAGTGTCCTAGTGTGCATAGTCAAATACCCAGCAAAACAATCTAGCAAAAAATGGGATGACTGCGCAATAAGGGGCATTTTCCTACAGTTACAGAAACTTTGCTAGAAAACATCAATGTGTAGGTTGAATACCCTGCTAAAGTCTTCATTGGCTCTCTTTTAAGTTTTCTCATTACAGAGTGCTTTAATTGTCTGGTCAGCCTTATTTTACCAATATTTTAAAATGCTGATGTAAGAAGTAGAACAGTGAGAGTGGGATTTAAGTCGGGTCATTTCAGTCATTGGCTTTCTTGGATTTTTCATTGTTAGGCATTGTTTGAAAAGCTGACCGCATGGGCCATAGCCCTAATGCATTGTTACATTGTTCAATTTGTGATCAATTGGTGATGGTGCTCTAGAAGTTCATTTGTTTGATTTCAGAAGCAACATGACTTGTAGCTTGTAATTCAGTCAGCTGGTCTTCTTAAATTGATTTACTTTACTGATATGACATTTTAGTCGCTGGTTCTTGGGTTTTTTATTTGTGAAGTGTGTTCTGTAAGTCTTTATGGAAGGCTAAATCTACTCATGAATCAACCTTGCAAATTCATTTGTTTTACTTTGCTATCTTGATAACATATTGTTGGCTGTACAGAGTGTTTGTTCACAAAACAAAGATATGCATGCACATATGCGTTTTTAGAGCTGCCCCATAAATACCTGTTCATAGCTATTATGATTCATGTTGCTGTTTAGGCAGTGTGACATAATTTAAAATGCCCTCTTATTTTTGTGGATCCTTTTAATAGCACTGCTACATAAAGGTAGAGACTTAACTCTGATAATTAAGTCGGTTCAGCAAAAGGGTTTGCTCCTTGCACCCATATTGTTTTAGCCCAATAGATTGCTTGATTGAGCTACTGTCTTTCATGGACAGCTGGGAAAAATATGCGATCGACTTACCAAACCTGTCCCCTGAAAAATAATACCCATTAGCTTTGCCACAGAGTGGAAAGTGAGACCTATTGGCTTGTTTTGTTATGCTTTGCAATAAGCTGTCTGTATCTGCTATATGTAGAGTGCGGAGCTCAATCGTGGCCGGGTCTGTGTTCTAATACTTTTGTAAATGGATAAATGACAGCTGTAGTGTATGTATGAACACAAAGAAAAGTAAGAAAATTAATGCAAATAGGACCACATGTACGACTATTGGGACTGCTTTTAAATTAGGCAGTTTTTTTAAATGCAACCTGTTGGCCTTAAAGGAAAACGGGATGCATTTCAAATATAAAAATGAAACTATTCACTTTTAATATTTTAGGGCAGGCAGTGGTCCCTGGGACCACTGCATGCCCTTAAAAAATAATCACGCATGCATTACCAAAGGGGAAGGGGTCCACAGGGGACCCGTTACCGTTTGCGAGTGCCTTACCACCCTTAGGAGAAGAGTGGTAAACTGCAAGGGCCGTATTTATGAAGGCCTTGCGCCGCCGGTGCGTCACTTTTAAAATGGGAAAAAGTGACGCACCGGCGGCGCAAGGCCTTCATAAATAAGGCCCTAAGGGCCCGATGTAGGTAAATCTTTTTTACCACTTCATAAATACCGATTCATACCGAATCGGTATTTAAGAAGTGGTAAAAAAGAGGAGAGGAGATCTAGGTATTTCTGATTCGGTAAATACCGAATCGTTAAGATTCTGTATTTACCGATTCTGTAAATACCGAATTGGTAATGCCCATTGATTCCTATGGGCATTGAAGCCCATAGGAATCAATGGGCATTACCGAATCGGTACTTACCGATTCGGTAAATACCGATTTTAGCAAGGGTGCAGGGGGTGTCACTTTGACACCCTCTAGCACCCCAAATACAGGCATGTGTGCCATGTGGCACACAGACATGCCCTAAGGGCATGTCTGTCTGTCACATGGCACAGGTGTGCATGCACAGATGTGCATGCACACCTGGATTCGGTATTTCACCACCCAATTGGATTGGGTGGTAAAATACCGAATCTAAAAGGCCTGTAGCACTGGAAACAGTGCTACCTACATCAGGAATTTTCCGAATCGGTAAAATTACCGATTCGGTATTTTACAGAATCGGTAATTTTACCGATTCGGTAAATTTACCGAATCACTGTAATAATGGCCCCTACATCTCAATGACCCATTTACCGGTCGGTAACGGCCGAATTCGGCCGTTACCGACCGGTAATGGTCACCTACATCGGGCCCTGAGGCCCAGATGTAGGTAAAATAGATTTACCGATTTTAAATTACCGAATCATACCGAATCGGTAATTAAAAATCGGTAAATCTAAGGGGTCTAGATGTAGGAACATCCAGATGTTCCTGCTACCGAATCGGTAAAAATCTGTATTTACCGATTCGGTAAATACCGACCGGTAATGGCCCATTCATTCCTATGGGCTTTGAAGCCCATAGGAATGAATGGGGCATTACCGGTCGGTATTTACCGATTCGGTAAATACAGATTTTGACAAGGGTGCAGGGGGTGTCACTTTGACACCCTCTAGCACCCCCAAAAAAGAATCGGGGGCCATGTGGCAGGCATACCTGCCCTAAGGGCAGGTCTGCCTGTCATATGGCACAGGTGTGCATGCACACATGTGCATGCACACCGGAATCGGTTTTTTACCATGAAGTTGGATTTCATGGTAAAATACCGATTCTGTAAGGCTTGTGGGACTCAGAAGAGTCCCACCTACATATCAAAAATACCGAATAGGTATAAATACCGATTCGGTATTTTACAGATTCGGTAAATTTACCGATCGGTAAATTTACCGAATCTGTAAAATAATGTGTCCCTACATACCGATTACTGAATACCGGTCGGAAACGACCGAAAATACCGATTTTCGGCCGTTACCGACCGACCTACATCGGGCCCTTAGTGTTTTGCGAGCGCTTGGAATGCCCCTTCCTAATAGCGAGTCACTAACCCTATTTTGCGAGTGGCTAATTGATTAGTGACTCACAAAATAGGGTTGGTACATCGGTCACACATTTATTTTGCGACAGCAAAAAAACTGTTGTACATTTGGCCCATAGTGATCTAGCACTTAGATGAGAGACTAAACTGTCGTGTTAGTTGTGACTGGATAATAAAACACTTTACCACTCTTCAATAAAAGAACGGAAATAGCGCAGACTTCAATGGAGTTTTAAACCCTTGAAGATGTCAGTGGTAACTTTATTATAATGCTGTTTATTAAATCCATTTGTTACCAGCAAATACATACCATGGTAAAGGGTTACTGAAACTGTAATATGGATTGGTACGTTACCAGAATACATTTCTCAGTGAGTTCTAATACTTCCTTAGAGAATCAATACGAAGTAAAAATATAACCTTATTTTCTTTATAAGTCACACATAGAAAATATTGACATTGAAGTACAATAAAAATGTTATTTGGCCCATTTTGCTTTTTAGTGCACTTGAAATGCTGTTACTATTACTCAACACAATTTTACTCCGCTATTAAGTCATTCACTGATGAAAAATCAATTTAATTTCTCCGAGTATCTGCGACCTATTAGCCTGCAGATCTGTTACAGATTTCAGCAGAACACAAGAAGCTTACTGAGGAATCCAACAGACGGTTAAGTGCACTCTAGAAATATATAGGCACAGAGGTCATATTGTAGTCAGCATCCCAATGCAGAAATGCATCATCAGCTGCTACCCTCGCATATTGTCTATGACATGTCTCAATATAATGGGAGAACATAGCCGCTTACTCTAAAAATAGGTTTCTTTCATGCAGTATTGCTAAAGGGCATGTGTTTATAACGGGCATTTCCAAAAGGTTCAGCTGGTGAAATATAGACAATAATTTAACTTTTTAATTTAAAATTATCGTTTCGTTTCCTCCCAATGGGCCAATACAGGAAACAATACAATATCTCTATTGTGCTTCACTGGCATGTAATATTGCTTTTGGGGTCAGAGCCACAATGACCTCTCTGAAGAGCAGAGTAACGTTTCTGTACATTTATTGTTTTGCAAGGATTTTTCAGGCATGCATTGTTACTCCGTTACCCGAAACACAATAAGCCACATTAATCAAATATCTCATGTGCAGTAGTTCGCATACAGTCTGACTAAAGAAACACATGACTATTGGAGGACTCCGCAGAATAATTTTACTGTATTCTCCATTTTACTGCGTTGATTTGAATGTTAATGATAAAATAAGAAAGCTGAACGTTTTAAGCGAGAAACTAAATGAAGGATTATATATGCAACCACCATGCTACAAAATAATTAAAAAACACAGCACAACATTCCACTGCTCACTAAAGACAGGGCAGCATATTTACAAGCCCTCAACATGACCGGAGCAGCACCTTTTCAACGCTTCAGTGGCGCATCGCCATTTTCCATATTTACAAGGTGGCTCTAAGGCACTTTCCATGGCTTCATGCCGCCTTGTTAATATGCTTCTTTGCGCTGCAGGCCTCTGCGGCAAAGGGATGTGCATTGGGTGTTGCTGCGAGTGTTCCACCACAAAACCTACTGCTTTTGATGCTGCCCCAGATTTAAAAGGCTGAGGCAGCTCCAAAAGCTAACGTCATGGAATACCAGGCATTAGAATAGCGCAACAAGGAGAAATTTTTTTATTCTCCTCGTTTTTTGCTCATTCCATGTGTGATGCATTCTGCAGCACACATAAAAAGGTAAAATCACCAATTTTAGTTGTTCATGTGCAGGATAAACAATCACCCATGCAGCGCAAGCACCCTTGCAACATGGGGGCAGTGTGCCTGCACTGGCGCTAGGCAACCTTTTTTGCACCAGGACTAGGGGAAACACAGGGGGGCACAGTATTAATGTGAATACAGCACATCCCTGCATTTTCAAAATGTCGGGGCCAGTGCTGCCAAATTTGGTGCAGCTCCGCAGTCCGACATTTTCTTATGCATATGCCCCAGGGTACTGCGACATAGTGCTGGGAAAGAGGACTTACCTATTAAGGGTACAACATACCTCCTAGCCTGGCCCTGATCAGTGGAGAAAGCATGCGTACAAGAGCAGTGTACGCTGTAGGGGCAATTCACATCTCTTTGTGCAGAGATCTATCTAATGTAGACTCCGCCTGAGCAGAAATCTACACCCAGATGGTATTCACATTTCCGTGTCCAGTGGAAATGACTGCCAGTAGTAGGATTCCTTCTTTAAGCAAGGAGCTTATACTACCAAAATGACAGCTGTAAAGTTACTACTGCTAGAAAAAGAGATCTTCACAGTGGAGATCTCTGCCTCTCCTATGGAAAACTCTGCATAGGGAAACCTCTTTAACCTGAACTAAGCTGCACCCACCCAACAAGCATTCACCTCTGGAAGTAAAAAAATAAACAGCTCTCATCCTAGGTGCAGTCATCTTTCACTTGAGCAAGGTCACTGAGAAGTTGCTCCACACCACCTTCAACCGCAATGCCCCCACCACTCTACTAATGGATCACCAACTGAGCAGACAAGCTTGCACCCCTACGTAATCCTGACAGACAGTGCCCCATAAAGGCCACCTGGTTAACCACCGACCTTCAATAATCCAGGCGCACCTGCAGACATCTCGAGCAGAATTGGAGAAACAGCAAATCCTCTGAAGGCTGCACCATCTTCAAAAACGCCATAACAGAATACCATCAACGCATCAAATTCACCCAAAGGACCTTCATCCAGAACAAAATCACGGCTAACTCCAGCAACTCCAAGGAACTCTTCAGCATCATCCAGGAATTTACTAAATCCCCCAGCGAAACCACGGACATCACCCCCTCCCAGAACCTCCGGAACAAGCTCGGCTCCTACTTCCATGTGAAAATCAAGGGCTTCTATGACAACATCAATGACCAGACACCTGACTCTGAAACCACTCCCTCCTCCAGCAATGCCAGCCAGCCCACCATCTTCTCCTGGACCACAGTCACAACTAAAGACACCGCTTTGAGCATGAAAGGCATCAACTCAGGAGCCTCCATGAACCCTTGGCCCCCGCACATCTTCCACAGAGCCACCAACACCATCGCTCCGGAACTACGACACACCATCAATGCCACATTCAAAGCTGGCATCTTTCTCAATGACTGGAAACACGCAGACGTCAGACCCCTACTTAAGAAGCCGTCAGTAGATCTCATGGACCTCAAGAACTACTGACCCATCTCCCACCTCCCCTTCGTGGCCAAAGTCAACGAGAAGATCATCAAAGTCCAACTCGTGAAATTCATCGAAGAAACTTCTTCCTCGACCGCTCCCAATCAGGATTCCGCAGCAACCACAGACCAAGACCGCCCTACTCGCCACCTCAGACGACATCCGCACCTTCCTCGACCAAGGACGCACCACAGCCCTGATCCTACTCGACCTCTCTGCAGCCTTCGACATCGTATCCCACCGCACACTCACCACCAGACTCCACGACGCCGGCATACAGGGTACTGCATTCGACTGGCTTCACTCCTTCCTCACTGGTAGAACCCAAAGAATCAGACTACCACCCTTCCTCTCTGAACCCACGGAAATCAACGGCGTAGTATCCCAAGGATCGTCGCTCAGCCCACTCTCTTCAATATCTATTTGGCCACCACGTCGCCATCGTCAGACAGCATGGACTTAGCATAGTATCCTACGCCAACAACACCCAATTCATCCTCTCCCTCACCAAGGACCCTATCACCACCATACTCAACCTACAGGATGGAATGAAGTACATTGCATCGTGGATGAGCAGCAGTTGCCTGAAGTTCAACTCAGAATAAAGAGGTCCTTGTCCTCGTACCCTCCCCCTCTGCATGGGACAAAACCTGGTGACCCACCGCCCTTGGCACCCCGCACCTGCAGAGCATGCACAAAACCTTGGCATCGTACTCAACTCCTCCCTCTCCATGGCCTGACAGGTCAACACCGTCGCCTCCACTTGCTTCAACACCCTCCGCATCCTTCGAAAGACCTTCAAATGGATCTCCCCGAATCAAGGAAGACCGTCACCCACACACTCATAACCAGCAGAATGAACTACGGAAACACCCTGTACACCCTCTATGCCGAGATCAACAAGTCTCTGCTCTGAAAACTCCAGGCCATACAGAACACCGCAGCCAGACTCGTCCTCAGCATCCCTCGACACAAACACATTACCTAACACCTGCGTAATCTCCACTGGATCCCCATTGAGACGAGAGTAACTTTCAAGATACTAACCCACACCTACAAATGACTCCACAGCGTCGGACCCCAATATCTTAACAATAGAACCTCTTTCCACGTACCCAAAAGGAACCTCTGACTCGCCGACCTCGCCCTTGCTGAACCTACGCACATCCGCAGAGCAAGAACAGGTGGAAGAACTTTCTCCTTCATCGTGGCTAAGACCTGGAACGAGCTCGCAATCAACATCAGACGCGCATCCACCCTGCACATCTTCAGTACCTCAAGACCTGGCTCCTCAACTGACCGGAACTGCTTACCCCACTAACGCCTTGAGAACCTCAAGGGTGAGTAGCATGTTTGAAATCCCCTGATTTATTGATTTATTGATTGATTGATCGAATACAAGAGACTCAGTGGCCTACAGAGCCTCTGAGATGTAGGTCACACCAGTAAAGAGGAAGAGAAATCCCACTGAGGGAACAGACTTTGCAGTCTCCTATATAGTAGCTCACCTCATGGACTGCCTCCATTCACTCTCACCACCAATGTGGCAGGAACTGACAGACTCTTCTAATGCATTGGGGGTGAGGCTTGGAGGGTCTTTAAAAGCAGTAGAAAGATGATAAGAGGTAGGTGAAGGGTGTACTGTACATGATACAGGTGGCAAACGTTATTTTGGAGGTGGATCTTGCTCCTGTCTCAGCCCCTAAATTGTCAACATGCCTACTGAGCTTCTATATGGCCTGATGAACTCAGAAATACCACCGTTAGGTCAGGTAAGAACAAACATGTCTCTATTTTTCCACAACATTACAACTCCCCACTCATGTTACACTGCCCTCCCCATCACAGAGAGGGCATACATCTCACACACCACTCTCACTCAGCTTTGCCCTCCCTTTACAGTGTAAATTAATTATGCAAATCTTCCACACTCTAGCTATCTTTTATACAGCACCCATTTTAAACGCATTGCTTGCAACAAATGGAGCAGGAGTAGCCTCTAATGTGGCAGGACAATAACACAACCCCTTGTTAAAAAGCATCTCTATCAACTACACAGGAGGCCACAATTCCATCAATGTCACTTCCACTATAAACAAATTGTATGTCTTTGTTTATTATACCTTAACACTGCAATAAATGTATTTTTATTATCCATGTCTAGACAAAATGTACTCAAATAATACTTATATTGTAAATCAATAGGCCTCAATTGTGCTCATGCTAATAATGTCATCTTTTACTTTGAAGGTTCTTCATTATCTGCCATCTGCTACCTGCCACCGCCTCTTCTAGTGCTCCAACTAGTGTGCAGACACACCCACGGACAGCAGAAGGATGGTAGAACCTGTTAATTCTTCCATCAGCTCAATTACTATCTCCCTAAACATATTCCAGTGTGAAGATATTGAACGTTTATTTCATAACATAATACAGATGCTCCCAATGTCGGCATGTGTAAAATACAATTCTTAATGTGTGAACTTTATGCCTAATGTCTCTGTCCTTATGTCAATAAATACATCAATCCATTGTGTCACTCCATTGGTACGTATATGTATATGTCTCTTGCCGCTTGCTCTACCCAGTCAGGTCCCTCTGCTACACATTCACTGAGAAAAGTGATTTTGCTAGAGCACATAAAACTCTCTAATGTCTGTGTATGGGTACGTATAACAGCTTTATGTCAGTAGCTGTAATCCAGGAGAGTAGGGGTATTTAGTTATACCTTACTAAATGCTGGTATTATTTGTGTAGAGATACTTCCTTATTATGCATATGCTTCTCTCAACAGCTTCAGTGAAGCAATGGCCCCTGGTGTCAACCTTATAGATAACATCAATGAAAATCCTGCAAGAAAGAGTTAGACCCTTCGTCATCTGTTGGTCAGGTACGTCTGTAACCACAATGCATGTACTAGTATCCACAAGTGTGACCAAATGTAGAAAGCTGGCTCTCTATATGCGTCTTTAGGGTCCTCGCCGTCAGGAGCAGACAATTTGGAGAGGTGATCTCTGAAGAGCTGTGCTACTCAGGAAGTGGGTCCCGTGTGTTGCAACATCCCTCAGTGGGTGCTTGCTTCTGGTGCTCTGGGTTTCTGGAGAGGATTTTTCTTCCTGGTTTGTACTGTTTGGGGTCGGGTACCGTGGGTATTGGTACGCCGCAGCTCTGATAAGTCGTGGTGCCTCCAAACTTGGTGAAAAGACAGATCTGACCCTCTGGATCTGTGTTACCTCTTCTTGCTTTGGTGCTTTGTCGAGGTTGTTGGGAAGCAGCCAGTCGACAAACTGGACTTCACAGGTTTGGAGCCTGTGGTGTGCATGGGAGTGATCCTTTCACTCCAAGGGAGCTTCTCTGTGATTTCACAAAGGCTGGAGGTGCTCAGGGGTTCTTGGAGTCCTTTCAGGGTTCAGGGCAACACATCAGCAGTGACTGTCAAGTCCTTCTTGCAGCTGGTAGGGTTTGGAGCTTTTTTTTCTGCAGCAGGACGTCTGTTTTCACGTAGCAGGTCTTCTTTTGGCCTGTCTTTTTTGGTCCGATGAATCTGAGATTCAGGTCACAGGAAGATACCTAAATACTGAATTAAGGGATGTTACGAGGGGAGACAGGTAGTAGCCAATGGGTTGTTTTCCTTAAGGGTATCTACACCTGTTAGTGATCACTTCCTGTGGGTAGAGGCACAACCTATACCCTGATTGGATATTTTCTCACTAGGGTTGGTGCAGGGGGACCCTCTTCCTCATCTAACTAATTTTCCTGCCTTTCCTCCCAACAAAAAGTTGAGCGGGAAATGGGGATTGGACTCCCCTACTAGCTGCGGTTTCTGGGTTGGATTTCAAAGGCAGCATTGCCTTCAAAGCTTTCCACCTGGGAATGCCATCCTGTCCTGGGGGAGGTGTGAATCACCCTTACCCAGAGCAAGTATGATTTCTGTCCTCTGAGAGCACAAGCTCACACCATGAGGTCAGAGAATTGTCTGGTGGTGGCAGGCTGGTGAAAACTGTCACGAGACCCCACTAGTGTTTGGTTATGTTTCAGGGAAACCTCTACAAAGGTCCCCTGTGTGAATGTATTAATACGTTCCAACACTGACAACAGTGAGGATTAATTAGGCCAAGATGTTTGGTATCATTGATCTTAGAAATCAGTGAAGCCATTATGGAGCTAGGAAACTCGTATTGACAAGTATCCAGCACATTTACTCTTCATGGCTTCCCTGTTCACTTACAACATCACAGACTGGACATTTTAGGGGCATATCTGCTCCTGCTGACATGCCCGCACATAGGAAACAGTACACTCTGCCTTAGGGCTAAAGGACTGCAGTAGGGGTGACTTACCTATATCTTACGCAGTGTATGGGTGGCATGGCACAAAGGGCTGTGTGCCATTTCGACTCTTTGGATTTCTCTGCAGCAAGACACTCAGTCTTCAGTGGCAAAGTTCATAGCCTTGGTGAGGGGTTCTTAGGGTGGAACAACCAGTGCTGCAGCCCCAAAGAACCCTCTTCATACCCAGGCCTAGGATATCTGGGGTACCATTTTCTAGGGTCTTATAGGGTTAAGTGAAATTGTGCCAACTGTGGTTTAGTTTTAGGTAAATAATAATTGGTACTCGGAACCTGAAAAGCAGGACCCGGCCACTCTAAAGGCCAATCTCCCTGCTCTCATTCTCAGTGAAGGTACTGGAAAAGATTAACAACAATCCACTCATGACACACCTGGAGCAGAACCAGATACTTGAGGCCTCCCAATCTGGCTTCCACAGCAATTACAGCATGGAAACTGCCCAGCTTGAAGCCACAGATGACATCCAAACCTTCCTGGACCCAGGAGAAACAGCAGCTTTGATCCTCCTTGACCTCTCTGCAGCCTTCAACTCCATATCTCACCACACACTGATCAAAAGACTCCACCACATCGGCATCCAAGAGGACAGGCTCAGATGGATTACCTACTTCCTCACGGGAAGAACCAAGAGGATCGACTTTCTACCTTTCACCTCTGAACCCAAGGAGATAATCTGAGGTATCCCCCGGGCTCATCCCTCAGCCCCATGCTCTTCAGCGCATAAATGACCCTGCTGGCCATTATCGTCAGATCCCACAGTCTCAACATAATTTCCTATGCAGACGACACTAAATTCACCCTCTCACTCACCAACAGCCCCACCACCAGCAGAATCAGCTTCCACAGTTGCATGAAAATATCCCTGACTGGATGAAGAACAACTGCCTCCAGCTGAACACAGACAAGATGGAAGTACTGATCTTTGGCAACAGCAGCAACACACAGAACAACTCCTGCTGGCCATCAGATCTAGGACCCACACCCACTCCCTCCAACCACGCTAAAAAACCTCTGAGTCATCATTGAGAGCAAGGTCGCCATGAAATCACAGCTCAACTCCGTATCCTCTGTCTGCTTCCTCACTCTGTGCATGCTGCATAAGATCTTCAAGTGGCTATCCCTACAAAAGAGACACACCATGACACAAGCCCTCATCACCAGCCAACTGGGTTACAGCAATGCCTTCTACGTAGGAATAACCATACATCTTCTGCAGAGACTTCAGATCATACAGAACACCAAAGCCAGACTTATCCTCTGCCTTCCCTGATGAACCCACATCACAGCCCACCTTAAGAAACTCTACTGACTCCTCTGCGGAAGAGATGCCAATTCAAGCAGCTGACCCACCCACAAAAGGCTCCACACAACTGAGGACGTACCTACATTAACCACAGGCTAAACTTCCACCAACCATCAAAAAGACTACTCTCCACCTTCCTTTCCTTGCTCATACTCCCTGGGTCTACCAAAGGAAAAGTGGGGGACGCTCCTTCTCCCACATCACAGAAAAGACCTGGAACAGCCTTCCCACGCACCTCTGGACCATTACCTCACTTCGGGAATTCCGAATGGCCCTCAAGACCTGGCTGTTCGAATAAGCCTCCGGGCCTGCAAGTGCCTGGGTACCCTATCTGGTCATTTGACGCGCTTTATAAATCCTGATTGATTGACTCTGTACATTTCAAAGTTGCATCAAAAGCTAGGCAAGAAGTGGGGGTGGTGCGTAGTGCATCAAACACCCAGTTTCTCACACCACAATACATGTACTTCGGTCAGCACCCATTTGTAAATAATTCTCACCCCTTTTCATTTCTAACAAATGTATATCTGTTGACCAATGTTGTGCAAATGAAAATAATACAATCTCTGTATACTTTTTTCCAGCCTTGGTTTCATTTATGTTACCTATCACAGTTCTAATCAATTCCACAGTCACAATCCTGAAGTTTATCTTTACTTTTATCACCAGTGAGGCAAGGGACACAAGTCCAAACCTTCATCAAGGGCACTGGTTCAGCAACTGGTATCTATGGAGCCCTCATCAAAGGAAGCATGCCTGGCATTAGCAAGTAAGACACTATTATATTTCATATGTGAAGGCATACATTAACAATAAACAAACACAGCATGCTATTCTAATCTATCAGATATCTGTGCTACAGTGCCATTAATGAGGAATGGCTTACAATTACTGTACAACATCTCTGGCTTAGCCAAATACACTAGCTGTAATTTCAAACTCACTATTTATATTACCGTTTGTTTTAGCTTTTGTGGACTAAACGCCTGCAAATAATGCCATACAATCCACAACCACTGTACTGCATGCCATCCCAGCCTATTGCCATTGTCATACAACCATATATGCGTTGGGTGTTGCATTGGACAGATCATGGGCCATATTATCAAGAAAGGGCGATACATTATCGCCGCTTTTATTGGCAGGAAACTGCTGCTAAAGCAGCGATAATGGGCTTGATAATATGCCCTTGTGAATTCCCATAGATGCCCAGGTTAACACCAGAACCTGGGCTTCTATGGGAATTCACAAGGGCATATTATCAAGCCCATTATCGCCACTTTAGCTGCAGTTTCCTGTTGATAAAAGCGGCGATAATGTATCGCCCTTTCTCGATAATATGGCCCCTTGTTCGTTACAGATGTTTTCAGTAAAAATCTTTTGCAGGGGGATATTTGCATATGTGGAAGACCTTGTAGATCTTTAAATTCTAATGGGGTTGGCTCCAAAAGTTGATTGCGAAACATACTCTTGGAGAACATTGACAAAAATCACAAAGACAAGGAGAAGAGCTGATACAGGAGCATTTCTGAGTGTTATGGGAGAAAGATGCAAAGCACCACGTGTCAGAATGAGTGGCTTCCTGGTCATGGTTCAGCAGACATAGGGGTGTAATTTTTCAAACCTGCTAGCTCATAGTTTATCCCCAGGAAGAAAGACCTGACAGTGTTCATTGAATGCTAGAGCTAGCCGGTGAAAAGCTTTGCATCTTTAAAGAAAAGACTACGTGACTATGCTGAACAAGGGAGCTATGTTTCCCCAGAATTCTTAAACTCACATGGTATTTGGGGATGATGAAGGCAATTTGGCTTGCCTTTACTTATGTTTTACAGGGTGCTTGCTAGACACTCGTGTGATAATGTTGCTTATGCCGTTTGAAGATATCAGCTTTTATAATCAAATAGTGGTACAGTTTGGAGTTTAGTGAAGCATTTCTGAAATTAATTTATGTTGGAAGAAAAAGAAATTCGAACTATTTTTAATCATTTGATTTAAGTATGGACATAATAGAAATTGTTTTACAAGTACTTTGGGCTACCTCTTGTGAAGGAACTGGAAGTGTAATAGTACAAGGAACTTCTATATATTCTTGATATCTTTAATTGATGGTGCAAGGGGCAAGACAAGTATGTCAAATGATGTAAAAGAATGACATAGGAATACACCTAGGAATCACATAATACTGATTGTTAGACCTGGCATCTTTGGCGTGGTTTTCCCCTATCTTTTTGCCTCTACCTCCTGTATTTTTGATGCTGTGCTGGATTTAGTTTTTGCTGGTTTAGATGCTTTGGACACTCTGCCACTGCTGATCAGTGCCAGAGTGTAAGTGCTCCCTGTGTAAATTGTTATTCTGATTGGATATACATGTTTGGCATGTTTGTATCACCATGAAGTCCCTAGTAAAGCGCACTGGGTGTGCCAGGGCTGGTGATGACAAATGCTACTAGTGGGCCTGCAGCACGGATTGTGCCACCCAAAGTAGTAGCTCTAAAATGGTGTCTCAGGCCTGCCACTGCAGTGCCTATGGGCAGTTTAGAACTGCCATGTCCTCCTGGTCAGTGTCCCCACTGACCAGGCCTAACCCTTCCCTTTTTGTGCACATCAGCCACCCCTATGGAAGGCCCAAGGTACCCCCCTGGGCAGGGTGCAGTGTATGTGAAAGGTAGAGCATGTACTGGTGCAGGTAAAATGCTCTGGTAGTGAATTGCAGCCATTTTCGTTTTTCACTATTGTAAGGCTATCTTGCTCCATAGATTAACATGGGGGATGCTGGCTACAGTGGTTAACAGCATTTCTTCCCATAGGAACAAGATAGGACATAAGTATCTAGTATCCCTGAACTCAGAATTTAATAACACATCTTTTAGGAAAGGTTGTTTTTAAATCCTGTGTTTGAGAACAGCACTTTTAGAAAGCTGCTGTTCTCTTGTCTGACCCTTCTATGTGCATGGGCCTGTTTGTGTATTGACTGTCTGGTTTGTGAGTGACAGGGGCTGGGGAATTCCCCAGCAGGATGGATGAGTCAGCACTAGGCTGACTGACTGCAGTTGCAACTGGAGTGGTGGGAGGAGTTAGCACCTGGGCTGAATAGGGCTGTGCCTGCCTTCCACAATGCTGGCTCCACCCCCCTGCTGGGCGGCTGAGGACCCTGCCCCTCACTCTGAAAGGAAAGATGCAGCCAGCAAAACAAAGTGCTCAGGATCCACCCAGAACTGGTTCAGACCGGGCTCAGGGCCCACATGCACCAAGAGAACAAAGACTTTAGGGGTATAAGTACAGGACCCCTGACAACAGAAAATTATATCATCCTGGAAATCAAGAAGGAACCTCTGCCAAGGAGAAAGCTGAAACTGAAGAAGGAAGATTGTCCTGCTGTTGCTCTGCTGGACTGACCTGTTGCTTTGCTGCCAAGGAGAGGGGAAGGACTTTGCTGTGTGCTGTGTCCCCTTGCTTGAAGGAATCTCCAAGGGCCTGAGAAGAGCTGGCTCCCTGTTTTGAAGTCCCAGGAACAAAAGGACTTCACCCCCAGCTTCCCTGAACTCTGCTGAGAGAGTTCTGTCCTTCCTAGAGTGCTTGATACAGTTGTGGGGCCTCTGGAAGTTGTACCTGTGCTGGGAAGCTTGAAACTAAGCTTGAGTGACTTTTGAAACTGAAAAGTGTCGCATCACTCGCTTGCGGAGCGCATCCCCGACAGTGCGAGAAGTTTCCCGCCGCTACGGAGGTCGAGATCGTCGCAGCGCCTGACGCCGCTGCCAGAGACGTCGCATCCTTCGTTTGCGGGACGCACCAGACCGGTGCGGGAGAATCGAACATCGCTGCGAGTATCGTCGCAGAGCCTGTCGTTGCTGGGTGAGATCGCCGCACGGCTTGCTTGCGGACCGCATCACGTCGCTGCGAGCATCGTCGCAGAATCAACGCATCGAGGAGCTGCGAGAGAGAGGATCCCCGCTGGACTGCGCATCGTCGCCCCGGAGATCATCGCAGCCCCTACGAGATCGTCGCATCGTGCCTTTGCGAGAACAGACTTCCTACGGAACCTACGCATCGGAATCCATACAAGTGGCCTTCCTCCCCATACAGACCGGATTCGTCGCAACACGCCCGCTGCTGCAGCGGGGCTGTCGCATCGCCTCCCCAGGGTCTCAGGAGCAACGCATCGCTTGTTTTCCACCGCACCAGCTTCTGCTTTTTGAACTTTGTTGCAACTAAAAGGTACTGTGAGTAAACGTGACGCAACTGTGAACTTTTCACGCATCAGTAGAGAATTCTATCGCAACGTAGAGAATTCTAACGCAACCTTAAGAACTCTTTTTGAAACCATATTCTTGAACAGTGTATGTTGGATTTTGGTCGTTTTGGTCTTGTGTAGTTTAGATTAAAAATACCTTTATTTTTCTAAACTGTTGTGGAGTCAGTTTGTGGTGTTTTCACTGTGTTACTGTGAGTGTTGGTACAAATACTTTACGCATTGCCTCTGGTTAGCCTAGACTGCTCGTGCCAAGCTACCTAGAGGGTGAGCAGGGGTTATCTCAGAGGGTTATCTCCTTGCCCTGACTAGAAGCAAGGGTCCCTATTTGGACAGTGGTACCTACCTCTGCCAACTAGAGACCCCCAGATCTAACATTGGTGGTCAGGCGGTGGGATTTGAACTTGTATTTGTACTTGACCCACAGTAATTGGTGTACATCACTAGTGAGTGCAGACCACTACGCCACCGCATACTACTGGTTTTTGATTTTTGATTCTATTTTTGAGTAACTCTTCAAAGCATCATGTCTGCGAAAGGAAAGGCACTCAGTGAGGGGGCAGAAGCAGAATTAGAGTTTTGCATTGAGGATTTGTGTTCATACAAAGTTGAGCAACTAAGGATATTCTGCCTTGAGTTTGAGTGCCCCATAAAAAGCGCCTACAGAAAGGAGGAGCTGCAGAGAATCTTAAAAGCCCATTGGGAGGCACAAGAAGGAGATGATGTGGATGTAGAAAATGGTTTTCAAAGCACAGAGTTGTCAGTGGGCAGAGTAGGCTCAGGAGCTGGCAGCAACCACTCCGGTAGGGGCCTCTCCCCAGAAGAGTTACAAGAAAATCAGAGAGTAAGAGAGTATGACTTGGAAGTCATGAAAATGAAACTGAGGCAATTGGAATTGGAGAAAGAAAGGGCAACGGAAGACAAGAGAGAGGCTCGTGCCCTAGAGGAAAATAAATTGCTTTTGGCTCATGAGTTGAGCATGAAAGAACTGGATCTTAAAGCCAAGGAGGTGGATGCCAGTTCTAATGGTGGCAGCGCGCAGCCAGTGCATGGGGGTAAAGTATATATTCCCAAGGACCTGGTACAGAATTACCATAGGGGTGAGGATATTTATGCCTGGTTCAATTCGTATGAAATTGCATTGAAGATGAATGGTGTGCCTGATCAGCATTGGGGGGCGGGCCTGTGGAAACATTTTAAGGCTTCTGGGAGGAGTGCTCTAGAGCCCTTAGAATTAGCAGGTGCCATGACCTACCCCAAAATAAAGGAGGCCTTATGTCTCAGGTATGGCCTTACCCCAGAGCAGTACAGACTGCAGTTTAGGAACTCCAAGAACAGAGAGTCTGAGACTTGGATGGAGTGTGTGAATTTGTACTCGCGTGCACTGGAAGGTTGGATGAAGGGCAGTAAAGTAACTGATTTTAAGGGGTTGTTGCATTTAATCAGTTGGGAGCACTTGAGTAGTCTTTGTGTTCCAGAGCTGCGCCAGCATCTTTTAGACAGCAAGCTGACAGACCCCATTGAGCTTGCTAAGGAGGCGGACCGCTGAACCAGTACCAGGGTCCACAGAGGAATTGTGGGTACCACAGCCAAAGGTGGGCAGGGTCCCCAGCAGAAGAGTGGGGGGGACAAGGGTAATCAAAAGGAGTTCTCAGAAGGGCCCCAAAATAGTTCCCAGGGAAAGGAATCCCAACCCCCCAAACCTAAACAGCCATGGCCCTCTAAGGGCAGGCGGGACAATAAAGACAACAGGGGCCCACCTACCTGCTATCACTGCAATGAGGTGGGCCACATAGCTCCAAAATGTCCCAAGAAGAAGCAAGCACCCACTGGTGCCCCCGCCCCAGCGTTAGCTAGTGTAGCTTTGGGAGGGGATTTGGTTTCTAGTGATTGGGGGGAGCTAGCAGTTATGACCCTTGTCTCTCTAGGAGACCAAGAGGTGGCCCAAAAAACCTTACTGCCCTCTAACACTAAGAAATATGGGCAGAAGGTGACCATCAATGGGAGGGAGATTGAGGCTCTGAGAGACACAGGAGCCAGCGTGACATCCGTGAGGTGTCAGTGGGTGTCTGAAGAGCAAATCATCCCTGGTGTACTCCGCCCTGTAGTGGCAGCTGCCAGTTCAGTGCGCTTCAGCAAGCTGGCGCGTGTTCCCTTTGAATGGGGGGGAGTCTCTGGTCTTTTGGAGGTAGTTGTCAGTGATGTCTTGCCTGTAGACTGTCTGTTAGGTAACGACCTGGAGAGTTCTCCATGGAAGGATGTAGAACACAGAACTCACTTGGAGATGTTGGGTTTGCCTGCGTGGATCTGTGTGTCCAAACGTGCTATGACAGCCAGTAGGGGGGAGTCAGCAGAACTGGAGCCTGAAACAGTGGCCCAGAGACCTGCCAGGAGAGGAAGAGGCAGGGGGCGCGGGAAACCAGCCCCAGCCGTTCCCACGGTCCAGGAGGAAGCAGAACTTGAGGGGGATGCCCTGGAACCTACAGGGGAACAGGTAGCCGAACTGGGAGACTTGCCTGAGCTGACCTATTGGCAGCAGGAAGGTGGTCCCTCCAGGGAGGAATTCTGCAAGGCGCAGAAGGAGTGCCCTTCCCTCATTGGTCTGCGGCAACAGGCTGTAGATCAGGCAGCAGGTGGAGCAGCCAGAGATCACTTCATCTACTGGGAAGATGACTTGTTATATAGCGAGCCTAAGTTTGCTGAGCCCGGTGTAGCCCGTGTGCTGGTGGTACCCGAGCGCTTCAGAAACTTCCTAATGGGTCTGGCTCATGACGTGCCTCTTGCAGGACATCTGGGGCAAGACAAGACCCTAAACCGGCTTGTCACCCACTTCCACTGGCCCCAGATGAGAAAGCACGTTGGTTCCTTTTGCAGATCTTGCCACACCTGTCAAGCCAGTGGCAAGACTGGAACAAAGTTGAAGGCACCCCTTCAACCCTTCCCAGTAGTGAGCACCCCTTTCGAGCGGGTGGGCATAGACACTGTAGGGCCCCTGGACCCCAAGACAGCCTTAGGCAACAGGTTCATCCTGGTCTTGGTGGACCATGCCACCCGGTACCCGGAAGCAGTCCCTCTCAGGACAATCACAGCACCCGTGGTGGGCCGTGCATTGATGGGGATCTTTTCCCGTGTGGGGTTCCCCAGAGAGGTGGTCTCCGACCGAGGTACCAACTTCATCTCTAAGTACATGAAGTCTCTGTGGGAGGAGTGTCGGGTAACTTATAAGTTCACCACTCCTTACCACCCTCAAGGAAATGGGTTGGTTGAAAGGTTCAACCGGACCCTGAAAGGTATGATTATGGGCCTAGCGGAGCCCACGAGACGCAAGTGGGACGTCTTGTTACCATGCCTGTTGTTTGCCTACAGGGAGGTGCCTCAGAAGTCCTTAGGGTTCAGTCCCTTTGAACTCCTGTATGGCCACCCTGTTAGAGGACCTCTCTCACTGGTGAAGGAGGGTTGGGAAAAGTCCCGTGGGAAAACCCCCCAGGATGTGTTCAGCTATGTGCTGGCCATCCGCAACCAGACACAACGCTTCAGGAAGCTCGCTCAGGCGAACCTGGAAGCAAGCCAGGAAGAAATGAAAAGATGGTACGACCAGAATACCACTCTGGTCGAATTTCAACCTGGGCAGGAAGTGTGGGTGATGGCGCCAGTGGAGCCTTGTGCGCTCCAAGACAAGTGGACTGGGCCATATGAGGTGGTGGAAAGGAAGAGTGAGGTAACCTACCTGGTTAACCTGAAGACTCCCAGGCAGCCCCTGAGAGTCTTGCATGTGAACCGCCTCAAACCACACTTTAAGAGGTCTGAAGTAACCATGCTCCTGGCTACAGATGCAGGAATGGAAGAGGATAGTGATCCTCTCCCTGACCTCCTGGCAGTTAAGGAGCAAGATGGGTCAGTGGATGGTGTGGTCCTCTTGCCCACCCCGACCCCAGAACAGCAGAGTGACTGTCGCCAAGTGTTGGGTCAGTTCTCCTTGACCCCAGGAGTCAGCAACTGGTGCGTCCATGATGTGGACACTGGAGACAGTCTGCCTGTGAAACAGAAATTTTACAGGGTAGCTGACAAGGTCAGGGCCAGCATCAAGGAAGAGGTTTCCAAGATGTTGGCGCTAGGGGTGATTGAGCCCTCCAGCAGCCCCTGGGCTAGCCCAGTGGTCTTGGTACCCAAGAAAGCTGCTACCCCCGGTGGCCCTCCAGAACTCCGGTTTTGCGTGGACTACCGTGGGCTCAATGCGGTCACGAAGACTGACGCACACCCCATCCCCAGAGCTGAAGAGCTCGTGGATCGGTTGGGAGCTGCCCAGTACCTCAGGGCATTTGATTTGACTTCAGGGTACTGGCAGATTGCCTTAACTGATGGGGCCAAAGAGAGGTCTGCATTTTCAACGCCAGAGGGGCATTTCCAGTTCCGTGTCATGCCCTTTGGGTTGAAGAATGCCCCTGCCACATTCCAGAGACTGGTTAACCAGGTACTGACCGGGCTGGAGGAATTCAGCGCCGCATACCTGGATGACATTGCTGTGTTCAGCTCCACGTGGGAGGAACACCTGCAACACCTCTGCGAAGTGTTGAAGGCTCTGCAAAGGGCAGGCCTCACTATCAAGGCCAGCAAGTGCCAGATAGGGCAGGGATCTGTGGTGTATTTGGGACACCAGGTGGGGAGCGGCCAGGTGGCGCCCCTACAGGCCAAGATTGATACCATTCTGGCTTGGGAGCCTCCCAAGACCCAGACAGAGGTGAGGGCCTTTTTAGGACTCACCGGGTATTACCGACGGTTTGTCAAGGGATATGGCACCATTGTCGCCCCCTTGACAGAACTCACTTCCAAGAAGTTGCCCAAAAGAGTTGACTGGACTGACGCCTGCCAAACTGCTTTTGAAACCCTGAAAACTGCTATGTGCACAGCGCCGGTGCTCAAGGCACCTGACTTTTCCAGTGAGTTCATAGTTCAGACAGACGCTTCAGAGCATGGTGTGGGAGCAGTACTCTCACAAATCACTGAGGAGGGAGGAGACCAGCCGGTAGCCTTCATTAGCAGGAGACTACTCCCCAGGGAACAGAGGTGGAGTGCGATTGAGAGAGAAGCATTTGCTGTGGTCTGGGCTCTGAAAAAGTTGAGGCCCTACCTGTTTGGGACTCACTTCCGTGTTCGGACCGACCACAGGCCCCTCAGATGGTTAATACAGATGAGGGGTGAGAATCCAAAGCTGTTGAGGTGGTCCATCTCCCTACAGGGAATGGACTTTACGGTGGAACACCGCCCTGGTACAGAACACGCCAACGCTGATGGTCTGTCCAGGTTTTTCCGCCTTAGTGAAGAGAACTCCCAAGAGGGTGGGTAGTTCTCCCCACTTTCAGCTGGAGGGGACACGTGTTAGACCTGGCATCTTTGGCGTGGTTTTCCCCTATCTTTTTGCCTCTACCTCCTGTATTTTTGATGCTGTGCTGGATTTCGTTTTTGCTGGTTTAGATGCTTTGGACACTCTGCCACTGCTGATCAGTGCCAGAGTGTAAGTGCTCCCTGTGTAAATTGTTATTCTGATTGGATATACATGTTTGGCATGTTTGTATCACCATGAAGTCCCTAGTAAAGTGCACTGGGTGTGCCAGGGCTGGTGATGACAAATGCTACTAGTGGGCCTGCAGCACGGATTGTGCCACCCACAGGAGTAGCTCTAAAATGGTGTCTCAGGCCTGCCACTGCAGTGCCTATGGGCAGTTTAGAACTGCCATGTCCTCCCGGTCAGTGTCCCCACTGACCAGGCCTAACCCTTCCCTTTTTGTGCACATCAGCCACCCCTATGGAAGGCCCAAGGTACCCCCCTGGGCAGGGTGCAGTGTATGTGAAAGGTAGAGCATGTACTGGTGCAAGTAACATGTTCTGGTAGTGAATTACAGCCATTTTCGTTTTTCACTATTGTAAGGCTATCTTGCTCCATAAATTAACATGGGGGATGCTGGCTACAGTGGTTAACAGCATTTCTTCCCATAGGAACAAGATAGGACATAAGTATCTAGTATCCCTGAACTCAGAATTTAATAACACATCTTTTAGGAAAGGTTGTTTTTAAATCCTGTGTTTGAGAACAGCACTTTTAGAAAGCTGCTGTTCTCTTGTCTGACCCTTCTGTGTGCATGGGCCTGTTTGTGTATTGACTGTCTGGTTTGTGAGTGACAGGGGCTGGGGAATTCCCCAGCATGATGGATGAGTCAGCACTAGGCTGAATGACTGCAGTTGCAACTGGAGTGGTGGGAGGAGTTAGCACCTGGGCTGAATAGGGCTGTGCCTGCCTTCCACAATGCTGGCTCCACCCCCCTGCTGGGCGGCTGAGGACCCTGCCCCTCACTCTGAAAGGAAAGATGCAGCCAGCAAAACAAAGTGCTCAGGATCCACCCAGAACTGGTTCAGACCGGGCTCAGGGCCCACATGCACCAAGAGAACAAAGACTTTAGGGGTATAAGTACAGGACCCCTGACAACAGAAAATTAGATCATCCTGGAAATCAAGAAGGAACCTCTGCCAAGGAGAAAGCTGAAACTGAAGAAGGAAGATTGTCCTGCTGTTTCTCTGCTGGACTGACCTGTTGCTTTGCTGCCAAGGAGAGGGGAAGGACTTTGCTGTGTGCTGTGTCCCCTTGCTTGAAGGAATCTCCAAGGGCCTGAGAAGAGCTGGCTCCCTGTTTTGAAGTCCCAGGAACAAAAGGACTTCACCCCCAGCTTCCCTGAACTCTGCTGAGAGAGTTCTGTCCTTCCTAGAGTGCTTGATCCAGTTGTGGGGCCTCTGGAAGTTGTACCTGTGCTGGGAAGCTTGAAACTAAGCTTGAGTGACTTTTGAAACTGAAAAGTGTCGCATCGCTCGCTTGCGGAGCGCATCCCCGACAGTGCGAGAAGTTTCCCGCCGCTACGGAGGTCGAGATCGTCGCAGCGATGTCGCATCCTTCGTTTGCGGGACGCACCAGACCCGTGCGGGAGAATCGAACATCGCTGCGAGTATCGTCGCAGAGCCTGTCGTTGCTGGGTTTGATCGCCGCACCGCTTGCTTGCGGACCGCATCACGTCGCTGCGAGCATCGTCGCAGAATCAACGCATCGAGGAGCTGCGAGAGAGAGGATCCCCGCTGGACCGCGCATCGTCGCCCCGGAGATCATCGCAGCCCCTACGAGATCGTCGCATCGTGCCTTTGCGAGAACAGACTACCTACGGAACCTACGCATCGATATCCATACAAGTGGCCTTCCTCCCCATACAGACCGGATTCGTCGCAACACGCCCGCTGCTGCAGCGGGGCTGTCGCATCGCCTCCCCAGGGTCTCAGGAGCAACGCATCGCTTGTTTTCCACCGCACCAGCTTCTGCTTTTGGAACTTTGTTGCAACTAAAAGGTACTGTGCGTAAACGTGACGCAACTGTGAACTTTTCACGCATCAGTAGAGAATTCTATCGCAACGTAGAGAATTCTAACGCAACCTTAAGAACTCTTTTTGAAACCATATTCTTGAACTGTGTATGTTGGATTTTTGTCGTTTTGGTCTTATGTAGTTTAGATTAAAAATACCTTTATTTTTCTAAACTGTTGTGGAGTCAGTTTGTATTGTTTTCACTGTGTTACTGTGAGTGTTGGTACAAATACTTTACGCATTGCCTCTGGTTAGCCTAGACTGCTCATGCCAAGCTACCTAGAGGGTGAGCAGGGGTTATCTCAGAGGGTTATCTCCTTGCCCTGACTAGAAGCAAGGGTCCCTATTTGGACAGTGGTACCTACCTCTGCCAACTAGAGACCCCCAGATCTAACACTGATGGATGTTTTACGGCTGCACAATCATGCCAGTTACAAATTATTGTTATGATTTCCGGAGAGTGCACATTCATGAAATAGATGTTAGTTAGCTTACCAACAGAGGCAGCAGGTTTTTTTAAATTAATGAAGTACTATGTCTTCTACACACCCAGCAGACATCTCTGCTCTGCCCAACTGGCCCTGGCAACTATCCCACGGATCCGCAAGACCTCGGCCAGAGGAAGATCCTTCTCCTTCTTCGCTGCAAAGACATGGAACTCTCTACCTCCACATCTCAGGAAATCACCTTCACTGCCTCAATTTAGGAAGGACCTCGAGACCTGGCTCTTCAACTGAACTGCAGAAATCACCCTCCCTCCCCCCCCCTGGCACCTTGAGACCCTAACGGTGATTAACCGCACTCTATAAGAACCCTGATTGATTAATTGAGTGTTGTTATTTTTCCGTTTTACAAATATCATACATACTCCAAAGACATAGAGTTGATTATATATATAATATGCTTGATTCATTTTATGCTTCAATTTTAGAAATATTAGTTAAACTTCAAGAACAAGAGTGGTGATATCCAGTGTCTCTGTTTTGTCTACACCTATTAAACTTTTGCAATTTTCACTATTATCCAATATATTATTACAATGCAGTGAGGTGTGGAAGAGTGCATCACTCCGCTTGGAGAACAAGGTTAGTGCCCACCCATTAGAACAAGAGTACAATCTTAGTGACACCATGCTTAGGTCAGACAGGTGATCCAAGCCAAATGAAACAGATGCCTGCATCTAGCTTCAACAAGTCATGTGCCTCAGTCAACTGGTGAACAACACCAACCTGCAAGGCACTCTCCAAATCCTACCAATAACCCACCAGTACCCTCCCAAACTCATCTGCTCCTCTCAAAAAACAAAACCTCAACCTAATGCGGGCCCAGCATTGCACATCTGGACAGTCAGATGAGCACCTACTCCCACTCCCCTGTGTGTTAAGACAGTAACAACCACCCTCCTGCACAATTTACTCACCACTCATTGACTCATCCTAATACAACAGACCCCAAACTTTATATTCAGCCACCCCACCACTAGTATCTTTAAACATTTTCAATAAATTCCACTTGAAATGAACAGTCACCTCTGTGCCAACTTATGCGTGAGTACTACAAAGATAATCCTTTGAAAAAGGCCTACTTCAAAGGCCAAAAGGGGTGTAATTATTGGACCTAAAACCCCAGACGTCTAGAACACTTCTAGCTCAAGAGGACCCCGCCAAGAAGAAGAGCTGAAGAACTGTGAGGAAGAGTACTGACCCTTTGCTGTGTCTCACTTGCATGGTTGGCCTGCAGTTTCTGATTTCGTCTGTGGGCAGTGGACTTGCTTGAGAAGATTCTCTAAGGGTTAGAAGTAGAGCTTAACTCCTGTTCAGAAGACTCAGGGACACAAAGATTCACTTGCAGCAAACTTGAACTCCACTGCTGGAAGTTCTGACCTGCCTTGTGGCACCAAATTTAGTTTTGGGCCCTTGGAGGTTGTTCCTGCTGAAAAAGGCATCAAGAAGCATCAAAATCAATGCATTGCCCTTCCAAC
This sequence comes from Lissotriton helveticus, assembly GCF_964261635.1. NCBI lineage: Eukaryota > Metazoa > Chordata > Amphibia > Caudata > Salamandridae > Lissotriton > Lissotriton helveticus. Next base: position 1,230,955,928 of record NC_136068.1, read on the forward strand.
ATCTGTTTTTCTGATGCAGCACCACCGAGAAGGAGAACTTTCCATGCAAGGCTGCAAAGCAACCCAAGAAATTGACGCAGTTCCTTTCAGTGGGCGAAGAAACTGCAGCAGACGGAGTCAGCCCAATGTGTCTCAGAAGTCTGCAATGCCCAGACTGATTCTGATGCAGACACTGCTGTGCCACTGAAAGAATCAAATCATTGTGGGACCGCGGCTGAAGAAATCGGTGCATCAACTGTTTGCCGCCACAACATCGATCTCCACAGCATTCAATTTCCATGCAAGTCACCTGTGCAATACTTTTCCTGACGCATCACCAGCAGACCAGGACCATTTTGGGATTTGGACGCACTGCTTCCCCCTACAGTCTGGATTCGACGTAGCTCTTCTCCTGTGTGCAGCAGAACTGGCGCATTGCTTCCTCATGGACCAAGGAACCTAGGCATTGCTGTGTTTTCTGATGCTTCCCTCCTCTGGGGCTGATTTGCCTTGTGGATTTTCACACATTTGACGTACTTTACATAAAATCACTGCACCCATAGAGTTCTATGGACAGAATTGCTGTATGTTGGATTTTTGTCGTTTTGGTCTTGTGTGGTTTAGATAAAGATGCTTTATTTTCCTAAACTGGTGTAGTTTCCATTTGGAGTGTTTTCACTGTGCTACTGTGTATGTTATGTACACATACTTTACACCTTAGTCTCTTGCCAAGCTACCAAAGATTTAGCTGGGGCTATCTTGGATGTATAATCCGCTTTTCCTGACTAGAAGGAAGGGACCCTACTTGGACAGGTTGTATGTTTATACAATGCATTCCGTTGCAACGCATGCCTTTACCACGCATGCGTACAACGGAATGATTTTTCAACGCATAACCTTTTCCTCTAATTCTTGCGTGGTGACGTCGTACGTCGTTAAGAGGAAATGGAAGTTTTTTTCCGTTTCCTCTTAAATGACGACGATTGCCTGCATAATATGACGTGATTTCAGGTGAGGTTTTTATTTGGGGGAGACCCCCCCAAGCCCCCCTTGTTTATTTTGAACCTTTACCACATATGCCTTTACTACATACCTCGTAGTAAAGGTATGCGTGGTAAAGGCTTTCGTGTTAACCACGCATGCGTTGTAATGCATGCGTGGTTAATGTATTCGTGGAAACGGCCGCGTTGTAGTGGCTGTTTCCCACTTGGACAGGGCGCATCACTGCCTATTAGAGACCCCCTATTTCTAACACTGGAAACATCTTATGCAGTCTGACTGGGAATAAATATGTCTGGTGAAAATAAATACATTGTAACAATTTCAAGGGAGCATTTCTAGATACGTTCCCTACATATTTAAGTGCATTTGCCCATACTCCATTAGAAGATGTTATTTCAAAGTCAGGTTTGAGAGCGACACCAAGTGGAAGGAACAGAATAATCGATTAAGGTGGAATGACAGATGTTGTGCAATGCCCCAGGTCAGAAGAATCTACAGGGTGTGGACTAGGTTTGGCTCGTCATCAGAGGGTCATCAAGTACATCTAATAATTGGGGTTAAAACTACTTGAGTTAGAAATTGACAAGGGTGAATCAATGGCTATAGTTGCAGCTCTCCGAAGGTCATCAAAAGGGCAGATTCAACAAGTTGACCTATCTGTGTAACGTCTGCCTCGGTCCATGCCACAAGATTGATTTCCCAGGAGTGCAGCACCCTCCATGCAATACCCATATGGGGTGCTTCAGTGCATAAGGTTGACTTAGTATAGACATTGGGTAGTTGATTATTTAATGAATAGTAGTTGAGCCACTGAGGTGGTTTCAGGGGAGTGGAAAGAAATTGCAACTCAGGTGAAAAGGGTGGATTCAACTGTGAGATCACTCTTCAGAGCTTCACAGCTCTGTAATAGGCCTCAAAATCCGGGGCACAGAGGCCCCTGCCTCAATTGGCAAATATAGTTTGGATTAGGCTACCCTATGTTGGTTATGGTCCCAAAGCAACTCCCCCAGTAACAAGCTCAGCTCTTGCAAAATGTTTATACCAAAAAGGGGTAACCCTGTGTCCCTCAGAACCTGGGTATGTATGGTTAAAGACAAAAAATGGTTCCGTCGGGTGAATCAATTGCTTTTACGTGAAGGCTAAGTTAGCTCATAACAGAAGGTAACAAATTTTAAGAAAAAACAAATTTTAAGAGAAAACAAATTTTAAGAGAAAAAAACGAATTTTAAGAGAAAACCTCTCTGACAACAAATAAAATTCAAAGTTTTTTTATGAAGAACAAAGTCACATTAAAACACCGGAATTACTTCATTCCATTTCAATTTCAATTATAAGTGAAAAAGTGACTATTGGTGAACAAGGTGAATAGTGCAACAATTTCAGTGACACTTATTTACAAGTATTTACAAAATTTATACATGAAAAAATGGGCAAGGGGAAATGGTTTGGCGGTCAGAGTTCTGAGTTAATACTCCAAGGAGACAGATGGTGACTGTGCCTGTTCCCGGAGGGTTCTTGACCAATATTATGCGTCGACGTTTCGATCCTAGTGTGCCCCGATTGGTGGTCACGCGGATCTTTATCAAGACAAGGGAGGGGGGAGATCTGGAAAGAGAGGTAGGTGTTGTGTCAGAGAGGGAATAACAGTTATGTCTAATTATACAGTGTGGCGAGTGCGTTATACTCACACAGGGGGAAAAAGGGGGGGTTGGTTTGGTTGTATTGAATTCCGGATACACAGGAGGCGGCAGTCACACGCTGTGCATAGGCCAATAGGTCAATCTGGGAAGAGACCAACTGAATTCAGTCCATTTGCAATTATGACCGAGTCATGCACTTCGTGAAAACATGCAGTGCTTGCATGCAGGAAATACACACACAAGGAAGATGTGCTGACCCTCAAAGTATGGTAGGGGGCGGTACTCGGAATTGCCACTCAACAGCACTCAGGGCAAACTGTGAGGGTGGCATGGTATACAGACACCCAGTGGACACGGAGATTGATTTAATCGCACTCTGGGTATTCAAGACTGGACGTGACTCCCTTAGTGGACCATTTAAAATCAGGTCGGTCACATCGTGAAAACATGCAAGACTTGCGTACAGGAGGTGCAACAAGAAAGTGTGGTTTATATCAATCAGAGGGGGCGGCACTTGTAATTACCATGCGGCCGGCAAAGTATAGGACCTGACATACACGGAGAATAATTTACTCGCGCTCTGGGTTTTGACATGCACAGGAAACTTGAGACCCCGGGGCAGGGTTCGTGATGACAAAACTGGGTGCACCACAAGCTCGTGTTCCCAAGTGAACACATTTTACATGCATTATAGGTAGCTTACCTCACATGGAGAACCACTATTCAATAGAGCGAGGAACCAGCTTACATCTCTCGCGGTCGCTCGATCAAGCGATGTGCTGGGCGCGAGGACGTTAAGCACGTCTGTAGCCTAGCAACGCCGTGACGTCAACATGGCGCGTCATAGAGCCGGCTTGGTGTTAGGCTTGGATTGGGTAGGGGTGGCAAGCCCCTGGATTACTAAGCAACGCGAACGCTGTGTAACTGTCGCGTTTAGATAGCGCTACAAGAGACGAAATGTGATCAAGAATGGAGCGAGTAGTTTTGGGGAAGCGAACCTAGTGCTTCTGTGGTTCAGCGCATGATCAGTTGTACTGCTGCACCGTGTGGGTGAAGTCATATTATGAAACACTGCAAGTACGGACACTGTTGTATTGAAAGGAAAACCTTCAATAATAAATCAAATCTGCACTATGTGATCACATTATAGGTACCTTGCAAGAAAACATAGTATGTACAACGTTGCATTTGAATGAAACAGAAGAAGTAGAAGAAATACTCAAAACATGGGACCATATGCAAGTTAGTTGTAGCATATCATAAAAGAGCAAGCAGTTCAGAATTGGTAAATAGGCTCATACTCATAATAATCCCATTTGTTTAGAGATCTCCTCATGTTCATTTAACCCCTGACTTACAGAATTCAGAACATGGATCCATTTACACTCCTTTCTGTTGAGGGCTGAGGTAGTGGAACCCCCACGTGGGTTCACATTGATTTTTTCAAGTATGCGCCAGCGTATGCTGTCTGGGTCATGATTCTGGCTAACAAAGTGTTCGACCATGGGGGCCCCCTGGACTTTACAGCGGATTCTACTCATGTGCTGCAATATGCGAGTCTTTACCTTCTGCGTTGTTTGACCCACATAAGGTTTGTTGCATGGACAAAGGATGATGTAAATGACGTTCGAGGTATTGCAATTTGTCAAGGCGGGCAATGTGTATGTTTTGTTTTGGTGTGAAAAAGATGGTCCATCAATGCATAGCGGACATGCTTTGCATGTGCTGCATTTGAAGTGTCCTTTCACTGCAGGCAAGCCCAGTTGATCCCTCAAGGTGGCCGGTTTTGGGGGTTCCAGAAATGCTTTTACAACGTTGTCTTTTATGTTCCGGCCTCTTTTGAAGGCAAATAACGGGTCTTCATTTGTATTGATCTCTGAGGCAACCAGGTTCCAGTATTTCTTTATTGTTTTTTTCACGATGTTACTCCTGGAGTGGAATGTAGTGACACACACTAGATTCGGGGAGCCGGCTTCCTTCTCTTTCGGGACTAGCAATTCTTCTCTTGGATAGTACCAAGCTCTTTTTTTGGCACGTTTGAGCAGTCCCAAGGGGTAGCCTCTCTCGCGTAGGCGATTGGTAAGCGTCTCACACTCTTTGAAGAAGTCTGTTCTTTTCGTGCAGTTGCGTCTCATACGCAAGTATTGCCCAAAGGGGAGGTTGTCACGTAAATTCCGTGGGTGGTTAGAGTCATACTTCAACAAGGTATTTCTCTCTGTAGGTTTTCTGTATAGATCACAGATGATCAATCCATCCTCAACCTTAAACATGAGATCCAGAAAGGCAATGCTCTTTTCATTGTAGTTCATCGTGAACTGGATATCGTTGCATCTGGTGTTCAACCAGGTGAAGAAGTCTTTTAGATCAGCTTCAGTTCCAGTCCATATCATCATCACGTCGTCAATATATCTTTTCCATATTGATATTGAGTTGACGTATGGATTGCTTGCTGTATATAGATGTTGCTCCTCATATTGGTCCATAAACAGATTCGCTAGGCTGGGAGCATAGGTCGCGCCCATAGCCACTCCCTTGCATTGGATATAGAATTGTTGCTGAAAAACAAAATAATTGCGTTTCATTGCAATTTCCAAGAGATTAGTAAGGAAATCTGTTGGTATCCATTGCGGTGCCGGCCGTTTATCCAAGGCATCACGTATGGTATTTATTGCTTCATTCTGGGGTATGGATGTATATAATGAGGCAACATCCAATGTCACCATGAGTTGGGTGGCTTCATCATAGGGTTGGCCTTCCAGCATTTGGATGATGTGCATTGAGTCTCTTACATAGGATTTGGTTTCCGCTACCAATGGTTGGAGAAAATGATCTATAAATTGATTCACAGGTTCCAGGATGGATCCACAGCCGGAGATGATCGGTCTACCTGGTGGATCATTCATCCTTTTGTGTACCTTTGGCAAAGTATAGATGGTAGGGATGCGGGGTTCCTTTTTCATTAGGAAGTCTCTTTCAGGCTGACTCAGGAAGCCATTTCTGACACCATCGTCCACCAAAGTCTCAATCAAAGTTCTAATACTTGATGTCGGATCTCTCTTGGTTGGTTGGTAGCTTTCTTTTACGTCGAGTTGACGTTTGATTTCGGCCACATAATCATTGGTGTTTTGTAGTACCACTGCTCCTCCCTTGTCCGCAGCCTTGATGATAATAGAGGTGTTACTGCTAAGGCCTTTCAATGCCAGGTTCTCCTCCTTCGTGATATTATATTTGATGTAATGCCGTTCCTCTAAACTCATCATTACTTCTTGCATGACTATTTGTTCAAAAGCCAGTATTCGTTGGCTCATACAGTAGGCGCCAGGAGTGAAGGTAGACTGTGGTTTGAACGGAGTGGCTGCTGTTTTCGGAGTGTAGTCATGCTTGGCAAAGTGATATTTGAGCCTAATCTTTCGAAAGAATTTTTGTAGTTCCAATTTGGTTGTGAAGGCATCTGGTCTGCTGGTAGGAACAAATGATAGTCCCTTACTCAGAACACTTCTTTCAGCCTCTGAGATGCAGTGGTTAGACAAGTTAATGATGGGATCTGTAGGGGGAACATTGGATTGGGCAGAGTCTTGCAAAAAGCATTTTATAAGGACTACTGGTGTGGTGACAGAGTGATGTAATAAACATTTGTATAATGAAATCCTACCATTTGGTAAGTTCCTCAAGAAGTTCATAGTGGTTTGTGTACTAACCAGTTCCCTGTCCAAGTACCCTGCTCTTTTATCAGCCTATATTTAACTATAGAACACAAGGGCGTAGCTATTCCTAATGAAGTGTTGATAAACAGGTGGATGACCAGTACTAGGGAGGGGATCTTCCTTATTAGGAAATAATATCCTCACACACCTGTGAAGGTGTCATGCTTCATCATTGGGCATTTGATCCTCAAGAGATCAGTGCTGAAATACTCCATGGGCCCCGCGAAAGGGCTCTTTGCGGAGAGCTTTTATGCAGAACTCCCTGATGGTGAATGCAGGTGTGTGGAGCAGGAGAGGTAGTGAGTTAAAAATACCACTGAGGTGCCCAAAGATCAATTTAATCCAGGATCCCACTGGTAAGATTAAAAAACAATATCTAAATTGTTCACTCCCAGTAATGATATCTTGATATGCTCTAGGTCAAACCATCCTAAAATTGAATTAATGTTGCTAGGGGTCAGATGTTGAACCATTTGATGAAATGGACAGTTATTTGTATGTTGTCTATCTGTTGTATTGTACTGTGTACAAAACAATGTTGCACTTTATGTCAGCTTTTTTCACTAAACTTATGTCATGTTTTTGCTTGTGACAGTCATACATGAAGTTACCTAGACCTATCAATAAAAAAAACATGATTTTGAATACATACAATTGATCACGAAGCATGTGGTGTGTTGTTTTGAATTCATTGTCTCTTCGCATTGTGAAATAGGTTTGTTTCGTATTGTGTTTTGTATTTCCGGTTCTAGACCAAGAACGATATTTATCACACCTGTTAAAATAAAATATGGTAACCAGAGGTCTGTTGTTTAACAATTGTGTTAATTGTTTCCTAGTACAGTTGTAGCCCTAAAAAATGGGGCATTACATGCATATGTTGGTGTTTTGCATACCAAATTCCTCATCTGTCTTTCCTGGCTGTCTACCCCAGTAAGTAATGCTAGATTCGACCTGCTGAAATGTATCATCGGCATGTGGATGCACCTGATCATTGCAAACTACGGAAAATTCCACACCAATTTTCACAGGGGTACTTGTGATTGAGACCAAAATATTAAATGGAATGTGAGAATATTGACACCTCACTCATTGGCAGTGGTAGTGTATCCATTGTAACCCAATCAGTAGGATGGGCGATCAGCTTCCATGTGTCTTATCTTAAACCTACATACAAACTATATTTACTTCATAAGTACATCAGAATAGTGGGGCAAGATGATGTCCTCTCGCGATGATATCTGTAAATAATGACCCAAACTGAATGTTTGTTTATGCCTTGTTTGCTCTTCATTGAACTAAAGAAATAATCTGATATGAAACCTCTATCCTTTCAATTAAATACGCGATGCTATGTGGTGTAACATATGTGAACTCTAAATATTTGAAGCACACTAGGATCTGTATTTGGTCATGGGACTAATTGCTCTATTTTGAAGTACTTATTACACTGGTGTTGCAATGAACAATACTTAAGAGCTATAGACAGGAGGATTCATTATGATGGGGCTTGAATACATACCGGACAGAATAAGGTTGTGGTACGGATTTAGAATTAATTTAAATGTGGCACTGGCCAGATATTGTTTAGTATTGCACCACCTGTCGCTCACATCAGCAGCCCTACCGTGTCGCCCTGATTCGGTAATTGTATTTGTAAATAAGGAAGAATGAAAAGTCCTTATGGGTCTGGATGATTCATACTGCTCCTGTTACCCGACTACAGTTCTCCTGTGTCTGACAAGTTGCAAATGTTGTTTAATCACCTGGGAAGAATTGATCTAACCATAGGAGATACATTAGTGAGACAAATTACCCACACTTTTCAGAAACTATAGACAGACGTGGCTCCAACTAGAGATTAACTTTTCGATTGGCTGCTTTAAAAAATGCACAAGTTCCTTACTCTCTCTGGCGGTCAGTTGGATCATTACTGAAAATATTAATCTAAGTCACATATGTCGGCATATCAGCGCTGCTACAAGATATGAACTCTAATGAAATTCATGTAAAACGAACGAGTTTTTCTTATTCTTTCATTCCTGAAACTTCACATCTTGCTGATGTTCTCAAGGAAGCAACTTTTTTGTCTCTGTCTTTCAACATTCTACTATGTCAGGCACAAGGTTACCATTAATGTGGTGAATTAGTATTAGGGCTTTGCAAACTTGAATATTTATTTTCCCACACTCTTCCCATTATTATCTGAAATACTACAGTTACCAACTGTGGTTCACAAAGTTTTCACACAAGCGTTTTTCTACTTAATATACGGTTTGCATGTCCCTTTTAAGTTGTTTCTTAAAAAAAAATCCCAATTTTTTTCAGTTTAAAGGTCACAAGGAAAAAAGGGGCTTATTTACAAGCCCATTGCCCCAGCATATATTTACAAGGGCACGTAGAGCCACCCTGCGTGGCTTTTCCAGCCTTGTAAATATGGCTGCCTTTCACGCATTAATCTGCGTGAAGGGGGCATTCCATGGGTGTTGCTGTGGGTGTTCCCATTAAACATCCATGGAACCTGACACATTCACAGATTTACAAGGTTTTGAAAACCTGGGAATGCATCACATTCCTGTGCTTCCCCAGGTGAGGAGTAAGGGTGCGCAACCAACAGACATACCTTTATTTCTCCTCGTTTTTCTATAGAAAGAGTAAAACACCTCTTGTGATTGTTTTTGTGCCAGGAGGAGTCCCTTTCTACACAAAAACAGACTTCCTTGCACCCTAGTGCAAGGGTTCCTGCATTGGCGCATTGCACCCCATTGTGCGCCAGAGCAGAGGAAAAGGCAGAAAATGCTCCGTATCTTGTAGATACAGTGCAATCCTGCCCTTTTCTTTTGATGCACGACATTGCAGCAGGAAGGCTTGCTGCACTGCGGTGTGTCAAAATATTGTAAATGAGGCCCAAAGTATTTAGGTTAGCTGGCAAAAAAAAGCATGCTCCCTATCTGTGCAGAAATGGCGCTAGCAAAGAAATACTGACAACTTAACCCCTTTGCTGCGGGGATTATTTACCTGCTGTGCTGAGGGGGAGGGGGGCGCGCACAGCGCCCGCATGCTAATGACGAGCTGAGCTCGTCATGGGGCACGGCGCTCCTGTGCTCCTGACGAGCTGAGCTCGTCACAGGTGCATTGGCTCCCGTTGAACGTTCAGCTCAGGAGGGGAATTCTCCCCGCACCTGAGCGTTCCACGGGCCATGACGAGCTGAGCTCGTCATGAGCACCGGAGCACCGTGGCTCATGACGAGCGTCATGAGCATGGGAGGGGTTAAGGAAAAAAAAACTACATGAAGACTTAAAATAGCAAGGTACTCGTCTTTTAAAGGGAAAGGCTACGGCGGATACCACTGATTACCTTTTAGTCTGTGACTGTTATATCAAGTGTTACTAACTAGACATTATTGAAGCAACATTATTTGATTTGCCCTTGCATTTGATCAGAGAAGCAGTGAGGGACAATGGAAAGACAATGGGGAAGTCTGGACGTGTTCCACAGTGACCATTACATGGGAGCTATATTGTCCTTGTTGGACCTGGCCCTTTTCTGGCAGGTTCACCCTGAAACTTTTTGCTTTTTCCTAGCCTGTTTCTGTGACCTGGTGTTGGTGATTTTAGGCCTCTGTGCACTTTTTCACTGTGGTAATGTGGTACAGTGTAAAGTGCGTGAGCTCTCTGTGTATGTGTGGTGAGTGACCTGCCCTCCCATAGGAATGCACGGGGAATATGTGTGACCATGGTAGTTCCTGATGTGTGTGGAGTGCAGGGTCGAGTTTGGTATGTGCGAACTCGTGAGATTGAATGCTGCGTAATGATGTATGTGGCATGAATGTGTCTAGTGTGGAAGTGCCACTTCTAGACATGGGTGTGCGTGTGTAGTGAGTCTGCTGGCAAGTGATTGGCTGGAGCCTGGATCCAGGAGTGTGCCTGGGCCTGCTTGTGGATTGACTGTCTGGTTTGAGGGTGACAGGGTCTGGGGAGCCCCAAGGAGGTTGTCTGAGTCAGCCCTTGGTTGAATGACTGCATCTGCAACTAGAGTGGTGGGAGGAGATAGCACCTGGGAGTGAATGGGGCTGGGTTGTCCCCACGCAATGCTGGCTCCGCCCCCTGTGGTGCGACTGATGTCCCTACCCTGGCCAGTGAAGGGGAGTTCCCCATAACCAGTTGTAGCTGGTTCTTACATTGCCTACACCCTGCTAGACAAAGGGATTTTTGTGTATAAAAAGGGTGCTGTGACACTCTGAAAATGTTCTTGTTCCCAACTTGAATCCTGCCAGGGGCGTGCTGCTGCTTGGGCCCGGGGGAAGGCTTGACATGAGTCCCTTGCTCACTGCTCCATCAGGATTCAAGCAAGCCGGGCCGACGAGGCTGAAATGCCAGAAACCGGTCCCCGGTAGCTTGTCTCCTTTCTGGTGAAGAATTGGCTTGGTAGTTTGGTCTGCCCTGTTCCCATGATGCACTGGGCCAGGGACAGACTAATTTGCATGTAGCCAGGTTCTGAGCTGGGATGGGGCAGTGAGCTAAATAACGGTGATGGATCAAGCCCTGATCTTTTGACTGGGTAAGAGTGGTCTGCTTAATTCAGACACTCTGTTCATCACCACCCCCTTTTCTGAATCGTTTTTTGGCCACTATAGGTGTGGCAGGGTATACTCAGACATGAGTCCCTTGCTCACTGCTCCATCAGGATTCAAGCAAGCCGGGCCGACGAGACTGAAATGCCAGAAACCGGTCCCCGGTAGCTTGTCTCCTTTCTGGTGAAGAATTGGCTTGGTAGTTTGGTCTGCCCTGTTCCCATGATGCACTGGGCCAGGGACAGACTAATTTGCATGTAGCCAGGTTCTGAGCTGGGATGGGGCAGTGAGCTAAATAACGGTGATGGATCAAGCCCTGATCTTTTGACTGGGTAAGAGTGGTCTGCTTAATTCAGACACTCTGTTCATCACCACCCCCTTTTCTGAATCGTTTTTTGGCCACTATAGGTGTGGCAGGGTATACTCAGACATGAGTCCCTTGCTCACTGCTCCATCAGGATTCAAGCAAGCCGGGCCGACGAGGCTGAAATGCCAGAAACCGGTCCCCGGTAGCTTGTCTCCTTTCTGGTGAAGAATTGGCTTGGTAGTTTGGTCTGCCCTGTTCCCATGATGCACTGGGCCAGGGACAGACTAATTTGCATGTAGCCAGGTTCTGAGCTGGGATGGGGCAGTGAGCTAAATAACGGTGATGGATCAAGCCCTGATCTTTTGACTGGGTAAGAGTGGTCTGCTTAATTCAGACACTCTGTTCATCACCACCCCCTTTTCTGAATCGTTTTTTGGCCACTATAGGTGTGGCAGGGTATACTCAGACATGAGTCCCTTGCTCACTGCTCCATCAGGATTCAAGCAAGCCGGGCCGACGAGACTGAAATGCCAGAAACCGGTCCCCGGTAGCTTGTCTCCTTTCTGGTGAAGAATTGGCTTGGTAGTTTGGTCTGCCCTGTTCCCATGATGCACTGGGCCAGGGACAGACTAATTTGCATGTAGCCAGGTTCTGAGCTGGGATGGGGCAGTGAGCTAAATAACGGTGATGGATCAAGCCCTGATCTTTTGACTGGGTAAGAGTGGTCTGCTTAATTCAGACACTCTGTTCATCACCACCCCCTTTTCTGAATCGTTTTTTGGCCACTATAGGTGTGGCAGGGTATACTCAGACATGAGTCCCTTGCTCACTGCTCCATCAGGATTCAAGCAAGCCGGGCCGACGAGGCTGAAATGCCAGAAACCGGTCCCCGGTAGCTTGTCTCCTTTCTGGTGAAGAATTGGCTTGGTAGTTTGGTCTGCCCTGTTCCCATGATGCACTGGGCCAGGGACAGACTAATTTGCATGTAGCCAGGTTCTGAGCTGGGATGGGGCAGTGAGCTAAATAACGGTGATGGATCAAGCCCTGATCTTTTGACTGGGTAAGAGTGGTCTGCTTAATTCAGACACTCTGTTCATCACCACCCCCTTTTCTGAATCGTTTTTTGGCCACTATAGGTGTGGCAGGGTATACTCAGACATGAGTCCCTTGCTCACTGCTCCATCAGGATTCAAGCAAGCTGGGCCGACGAGGCTGAAATGCCAGAAACCGGTCCCCGGTAGCTTGTCTCCTTTCTGGTGAAGAATTGGCTTGGTAGTTTGGTCTGCCCTGTTCCCATGATGCACTGGGCCAGGGACAGACTAATTTGCATGTAGCCAGGTTCTGAGCTGGGATGGGGCAGTGAGCTAAATAACGGTGATGGATCAAGCCCTGATCTTTTGACTGGGTAAGAGTGGTCTGCTTAATTCAGACACTCTGTTCATCACCACCCCCTTTTCTGAATCGTTTTTTGGCCACTATAGGTGTGGCAGGGTATACTCAGACATGAGTCCCTTGCTCACTGCTCCATCAGGATTCAAGCAAGCCGGGCCGACGAGGCTGAAATGCCAGAAACCGGTCCCCGGTAGCTTGTCTCCTTTCTGGTGTAGAATTGGCTTGGTAGTTTGGTCTGCCCTGTTCCCATGATGCACTGGGCCAGGGACAGACTAATTTGCATGTAGCCAGGTTCTGAGCTGGGATGGGGCAGTGAGCTAAATAACGTTGATGGATCAAGCCCTGATCTTTTGACTGGGTAAGAGTGGTCTGCTTAATTCAGACACTCTGTTCATCACCACCCCCTTTTCTGAATCCTTTTCTGGCAGGTTCACCCTGAAACTTTTTGCTTTTTCCTAGCCTGTTTCTGTGACCTGGTGTTGGTGATTTTAGGCCTCTGTGCACTTTTTCACTGTGGTAATGTGGTACAGTGTAAAGTGCGTGAGCTCTCTGTGTATGTGTGGTGAGTGACCTGCCCTCCCATAGGAATGCACGGGGAATATGTGTGACCATGGTAGTTCCTGATGTGTGTGGAGTGCAGGGTCGAGTTTGGTATGTGCGAACTCGTGAGATTGAATGCTGCGTAATGATGTATGCGGCATGAATGTGTCTAGTGTGGAAGTGCCACTTCTAGACATGGGTGTGCGTGTGTAGTGAGTCTGCTGGCAAGTGATTGGCTGGAGCCTGGCTCCAGGAGTGTGCCTGGGCCTGCTTGTGGATTGCCTGTCTGGTTTGAGGGTGACAGGGTCTGGGGAGCCCCAAGGAGGTTGTCTGAGTCAGCCCTTGGTTGAATGACTGCATCTGCAACTAGAGTGGTGGGAGGAGATAGCACCTGGGAGTGAATGGGGCTGGGTTGTCCCCACGCAATGCTGGCTCCGCCCCCTGTGGTGCGACTGATGTCCCTAGCCTGGCCAGTGAAGGGGAGTTCCCCATAACCAGTTGTAGCTGGTTCTTACATTGCCTACACCCTGCTAGACAAAGGGATTTTTGTGTATAAAAAGGGTGCTGTGACACTCTGAAAATGTTCTTGTTCCCAACTTGAATCCTGCCAGGGGCGTGCTGCTGCTTGGGCCCAGGGGAAGGCTTGCCTCCCTGGGCCCTGCCCAGCCCCTGGATACCTGATGGACTTGTCCTGGACCCCTGAAAGGACTCTTTGCTGGACTGTTTGTTGCCCTAGCGCTGGGAGTGCTGCTTGGTGGTCTTGCTGATGCCACCGCGCCTGGAAACGCTTTATCTTTGCCCTAGCGCTTAGGAGCGCTTTATCTTTGCCCATAGCACTTGAGAGCGCTTTTCGTGTACCTAGCGCTTGGGAGCGCTGTTTATCTCAGCCGGTGCCCACCCGGCATTTGCCCCGATCTGTGCCCAAAAACCGCTGTGCCGCTTTACACTGCCGCTGCCCGGGGCCTACAATCATCAGAGTCGTTGGCCCGGGATCGCGGAGAAAGATCGAAGCATCTGCGCTCCCATTGGCGGAGAGCGACGAGCCCCCTGAGTAGCGCCGCGCTGGGATTGGCCCCAGCCCCGCCGTGTCATCGGCAGAGCCGCGCAGCGATTGGCTGAGGTGTCAGCGCCGTCAGAGGCTCGTCCCGGGAGCCGCGCTGCCATTGGCTGACTCCCGGGTGTCTGCGGAGGCTCGTCTGCAGAGCCGCGACCGGAGATGTGCTGAGAGCCCCGCCTGCTGCTCGCAAAAGAAAACCCGGCCCCCAGGAATGGGACCGGGTGCGAGGGAACCCGGAGATGGAGGAGAGTGCTGTGGCCGCCCCCGAGACCGGTAAGTGGGGCCGGTGTGGGCAGTTGCAGAGGGAGGGAGGCGTCGGGGCACATTGCCGGTGCCCGCCCCCCGTGTGCGCTCTCCGTGTGAGGGCACCGGTGCTGTAGAGCCTGTCGAGGCTCTTCCGATGGTGGGGGCACTTGTTACTTTCGAGTCCCGAGGCGGGGGACTCGACCGAAGGCACCATTAGCATTTCGAGCCCACGAGATGCTCCACCGAGAGCGGCAGCAGTTGTTGGTATGCGCAGAGCGGCCCCGGTTTGCAGCGGGCTGCTCCCACGCTAAAAGGTGCATTGTACCTAGAGTCCAGAGGGACTTCCACAAGCGGGCCATTGTCTTCTTGAGTTCCCGGGAGGGGGACTCCCACAAAGCAGGCGCCACCGTTGTTGCGGAGCCTCGAGAGGCTCCAGGCGCCCCAGTTGTTGCAAAGTCCCGAGAGGCTCGTGGGGGCAATTTGTTTGCGAGCCCAGAGAGGCTCTAGAGGGCACATATGTGTTTAGAGCCTCGAGGCACCCACGACCATGGGGGCATTGTTGTCTAGACAGTCGGTATGGCTTCAACATGTGGCGCAATTTGCTTGAAGGGCTACTGAGAGCCCATGCCACAGTTTTGTTATTTCCCAGCTGCCCAGCCATTAGTGGGCAGCTGCACCGTTTAGGTTTTGCGCCGGTGGCGCACCCCTGACTGGCGCTGTTTGGCAGCGCGCCCTGACATTCTGGACACAGGGCTTTTTGAGTCCCCTTGTTGGATGGCCAGTTGGCCAGGGGGCTGCTATATGATTTCTGCGCAATGGGATTTTGCTATGTTTATGATAGTAATTGCCTAAGGTGATGTTTTGCGCAATTGTGTTTTGTTGCACCTCTGAATTTTTTAGGCATCATGTGTTTTCTTTCCTTGCACCTCTGAAAGTGTTTTGATGCATCATGTGCCTTGTTCTTACACCGCTGAATGTATGTTTATGCATCATGTGTTTTCCTTCCCTACACCTCTGAATGTTTGTGATGCATCATGTGTAATGTGTTCTTGCTGATACTCCTAAGTGTATTTTATTCTTAGGTGGTTGTGTTTTGCCTAGTAGAGTTTATACTAGAGAGGTTATGTGTCCATGCGTGATCTAGGCCTATGGTTATTAGTATTGCGTAGTGTGTACCTACCTTTACCAGTAGTTACTGGTTGTGACCTATGATTGTTCTATTGTGTTACCCTTATTCTATGATCTACAAAGTGCTATTTCTAACAGTATTCTAAGTTCTAGAAGTGCTATTTCTGCTAAGTGCTGATTCCTGACAGTGGTTCAGGTGGCCCTGTCTTGTAAATAATCCCTTGTGAATATTGCCTGTGCCAGTTGGCACAATGTATATGGTGTGATTACTATCTGATGTGTTTTGACAATACAGAAGTTATGTTTGTATAACCTTGTGTGGAGTTCCTTTTGTGGTGTGCCTAGGATGTTGTTGCTGTTGGGTGCGTGCGCAAATGCTTTACACATTGCCTCTGGGATAAGCCTGTCTGCTCGTGCCAAGCTACCAAGGGGGTGAGCAGGGGTTATCTTGGCATGTGACTCCCTTGCCCTGACTAGAATGGTGGTTTCTGCCTGGCTTTGGCGTCAGCCTTAGCCTACCAGAAATAGCCAGTTCTAACAGTCCTCAACCTATGCTCTGCAGTTAGAGGAAGCGAGAGTGGATATTTTCTTTGAAGAAACAGATGGAAGAAAGAATACAATTCGGTTTGGTTGCAGTGTCAAGGGAAAATTGTTTTAAAAGAGTGTGAAAGTTCAAGACATACAGAAGCTGATGGGTCATCTTACAAACAAGGAGAGTCCTTCGATGAACACATAGATTGATACTGTCCTTGATGTGGTGAGACCTATAGCCTCCTCCAGCTCATCCTGCAAGATACATACCATGCAATTGCTGGTGGGATATTAAGTTCAAATGCACAAATCAAACATTAGCCCAAAAGGAAGTCATTCTGAACAAAAGCCAAGGTTTGCCGGCTGTCAAGGTCAGCCCCTGTTTGTGAATATAAACTTTTTTGTATGTACTCGCTCTGTCAAACGCACTCTCCATATATTTGGCATCACACATCCATGGCACGCCCAGTCATTACGCATTTAGAAGGAAAAACGCCTTTATAATACTGCCTTTCCAAAGAAACCCTTCACCATGCATGCCTTTAGCAAGCAGGTTGGTTGTTATACTTTTACCTTTCATGCATTTACCACATATTGTAAGTATATGTTATAAATAGAAATAAATATATATATATATATATATATATATATATATATATATATATATATATATATATATATTTGTTAAGTAAAAATGCAGCAAGAGGGTTAGTTTCTGGGATCCGGTTCCCGTAGTCAGTTGGCGTGTATAACTCGGCAACCCCCGCCGCCGAGTGAATTCAATAGTTCTCAAAGTTTTGCCATAGTAAGCATCACAAGCACTCGGAAAAAGTACAGCTAGTAGGCGTTTATTTCCAAAGTAACGCTACGCGTTTCAGCACAAAAGTGCCTTGATCACACGTTTAACCTGTATCAAGTGAGGAACAGTCTTAAGTACAAACTTCCTGATCACAGCGTATAGTAAACATAGAAAAAGTACAATTTCCACCAAGTGTCTTTGGCGGCCATTAGTAAGTACATAATGCACATAGATCCTCTATTGAAACATAGGCTCTATATCAGTTGTGTGATAGAAAATCATATTAATGCAAAGAAGTAAATCATAAATAATAGCTTAAAAACAGTAAAGTGTCTCTGATTAAAGCTATTATGCACATATTCGAACCGAAGTGTTATTAAACAATGAAGCCGACCCGTGTATCCGCCATTTTGGAGCGGGTGGTCGTCATTGAATTGACTATAACGAAATAACATAGTAAACTCCAAGTGATTTTGGGTAATCATAAAGGGGAACGTCATATGCAACCATAATTTTCATTGATACATATTTCCCTATATAAGAATTAATGAATTCACTCAGTCTAGTGCCCGAAACTGTCATATTATCATTCAATAACAGTGTTCGATCAATTGGGGACCCAATTCCCAAATCTGATAGAAATTAGCCAGTCTATAGAGGAAAAACCAGTCTATATAGTAGTGAACAGTCCAAGCTTGTCACTCAATGTTCCATCACAAAAGATCCGAGTGCAAACATTTTTTTTTCATACGATCCAAAAATAATATCAATAAAAGTGAAGGTGAATATCTTAGCTTAACGTGGTGAGGTGATACTCTTCAATTCTTGGAAGTCTTGTGGGGATCAGTGCAGTGCTCAAAATAATAAGTGATGTCCCACAAATTGCTCCTGGAAGAAAAGTTACAAAAAATTATTGTTAAAATTGGTTTAAAAACACAAGGTTCTGCTATTTTATCATATAGAATTGCAGCGAATACTCAAATTACACATAATGCAAATATAGACACTATTGTCCCAGACTGGACTCAGTAACACATTTTGCAATTTGGCATAGGTAAAGTTAATCCATATGTAGATGGGTTGCAAGTTCCTCATCTAAGTTGTGCCCCCCAGGGAATTTGGTTTCCAGTTCTAATATCCATTTGGATTCTTTTTTCCTCAGGGCAAGTTCTCGATTTCCGCCCCGTTTGCCAACGTTAACCTGTTCAATTGCGTAATACCTTAAAAGCTCGTTGTTTGATTGATGTAGTTCTAGGAAATGTCTGGCAATGGGTTACTTGGGATCTTTGTTGGTAATTGCCCTCAGATGGACCTTGTTGGACTTCTGATTATATGTAGTAATAATCCTAGGAGGTTCTGTTGCTGCGTTAGGTTTAGGTTTAGGAGTAAGAGTGTCTAATCTAAGGACTGTAGAGGCTTTTGTAACTGCCTTAGTAAGTACCCATTCCAGATAACCCCTTTCTCTGAACCGTATAAGAATGTTTTTTTTTTCTTGTAGGTAATCATCCTCTCTGGTACAGTTTCTTTTAGCCCTGAGGAGTTCCCCGTACGGAATGCTCCATTTCAGGGGATCAGGATGGGCGCTAAGGGCGTGTAGAAGGCTATTGCCTGCAGTTTCCTTCCTGTGCAGCTTAGAGATCAGTTTGCCTTCCTGGACCTCAATACTAGTGTCCAAGAATTAAATCCGACTTCTATTGATGTTATAGGTAAGTTGGATATTGTAACTGTTTTGATTTAGCTTGGCAATAAAATTCACTGCTTCTTTTTCTGTACCCTGCCAGATGACAAAAAGGTCATCTATATATCGGATCCATGTGTGTACTTTCTTAAAGTCCTCACTCAATCCTTCATCTGTCATGATTTCTTCCTCCCACTTGCCCAAAAAAAGATTAGCAAAGTTGGGAGAAAAAGCTGAGCCCATGGCCGCGCCGCGAATTTGTTTGAATAATGCTCCATCAAACATAAATATGTTATTTCGCAGGCAAAGTTTCATCATCTCGATGAGCATTACAGTATGGTTACTGAATCCTAATTCTCTATTTTTTAGAAAATAGTAGCAGGCCTTCATACCTTGAATGTGGTCAATGATGGTGTACAACGCACTTACATCCATGGTTATTAATATAGAGCCTTCTGTCCATACAATCGTGTCTATTTTGGTTAAATAATCTGTAGTGTCTTCTATGTAGGAGGGAAGTTTGATAACGTATTCTCAAAGGAAGTGATCAATTTACACGGAGAGGTTTTCATTGACACTTCCTATGGAGGATATAATAGGTCTACCTGGAGGTTCTGACACATTTTTGTGGACCTTCGGGAGTAAGTAAAAAATGGGTAGTTTAGGATAATCTCGTTTTAGAAAACAAAATTCATGCCAAGAGAGGAGCCCCTCTATTTGCCAATCATGAAGTTTGTTCCAAGTCTCCTGCTGTTATTATATTCATTGGAGTTAGACCTAGTATAAAAGATATTGCCCTCTAGTTGTCGTAGAGCTTCCTTGATATACAGGTCCCTACCCCATAGAACAATATTCCCTCCCTTGTCTGAAGGTCTCAACACAATAGAATTATCATCAGCTAGAGAAGAAATAAAGTCTTGTTCTTGTTTAGATAAGTTCCTGTTCCATTGGTCTTAGTTATACTGTTTATGTTTCAAATTGACTAGTTCTTTACTGACCACTTCCTGGAAGGTGTCAATAGGGTCATGTGGCATGATGGGATAAAAAACTGATTTAGGTTTGAAGCTTGTACCTGCTGACCTATTCATGTTAGTTTCCCTCACACCTACAATATGATCATCCTGTGGGCTGTCAGACGTGACTTCCCCTAGATCGTATATGTTCCGTAACAATTCTTGGTCATTAACACCTACAGCGCGGCGCGAATTTTCGCGCTGTGCTGAAGGTTCTAAAAAACGGGTGTGGTCATGACGGAACGGTTCCGTCATCAGCACAGCTCAACCGACGCTGATGACGGAACCGTTCCGTCATAAGCATCGAAGGGGTTAATAGCGAGTTCAGGGAGACCCATTTCCACAGCAGGCACTTCAATGCATTGTCTGGGTTTTAATAGGTGTCATTTCTGTAGCTTAAGTTTTCTTACAAACTTATAAATGTCTATCCGGTTGTCAGAATAGTTAAAAAGCTCACTGGGACAAAAAGTCAGTCCTAAACAGAGAATATGTTTTTCTTTAGGGCTAAGTGTTCTAGAAGACAAGTTAATTATGGTTTTATTTACCATTTCATCATCCATGGTTAGCGTCTTCTTCTGTAGCCGCCCCTTTTGGATCCCACCGGCTTTGTATTCTTTCCGTCTTCTCTGCTGGAACTTGAGTCGTCTCTTTTGTGATCGGCTCTTCCTCTTGCTTGTCCTCTTGGTCTCCCACGCGTTGGTGTTTTCTGAAATGATTGTTTCTGTTGTGATTCCGCCTCCTTTTTCCTTCTTGTTCTGAGGACCCTGAACTCCTCTAAAAAAGTTGCCGGTTTCTTGATGATCTCTATATCAGAAGCCATGCTGGTAGATTGTCGTGACGCATTTGAGTCAGGTTCACTTGCGATGATTGTTGGTGAGCTTTCTCCCCTGGCTTCCTGAGGTTCTGATGTCTCCGTCACTGTGTTGCTTTGTTTGTATAGGTAGTCGTATTTTGGACTATAGGTTAATATTCGTCCGCTGTCATAGTCCCCACAGTCTCTGTGTAACTTTCGTTGTTTGCGATATTTAATATCTTCTTCATTCTTCTTGAGGCGTCCTTTTAGGTCGTCCTTAAATTTGTTTATCATATCTTGATTGGGGTGGTTGCTGAATTCTTCCTCTAGTTCTTTCAATTGTTTTAATATTGTCTCACGATCTTCCCATGCATATTTTATCAAAATGCAAAGCATATTTTTACTGCTGGCAGCTGAATTCTCTGACCATTCCTCTAGCATTTTGGTGATGGGGGATTCATGTGACGGGTTATGTAGATTCTCAACCCCCGCGGTATAACAAAGACCAATGGAACAGGAACTTATCTAAACAAGAACAAGACTTTATTTCTTCTCTAGCTGATGATAATTCTATTGTGTTGAGACCTTCAGACAAGGGAGGGAATATTGTTCTATGGGGTAGGGACCTGTATATCAAGGAAGCTCTACGACAACTAGAGGGCAATATCTTTTATACTAGGTCTAACTCCAATGAATATAATAACAGCATTGAGGAGACTTGGAACAAACTTCATGATTGGCAAATAGAGGGGCTCCTCTCTTGGCATGAATTTTGTTTTCTAAAACGAGATTATCCTAAACTACCCATTTTTTACTTACTCCCGAAGGTCCACAAAAATTTGTCAGAACCTCCAGGTAGACCTATTATATCCTCCATAGGAAGTGTCAATGAAAACCTCTCCGTGTACATTGAACACTTCCTTCGAGAATACGTTATCAAACTTCCCTCCTACATAAAAGCCACTACAGATTTGTAAACCAAAATAGACACGATTGTATGGACAGAAGGCTCTATATTAATAACCATGGATGTCAGTGCGTTGTACACCATCATTGACCACATTCAAGGTATGGAGGCCTGCTAATATTTTCTAAAAAATAGAGAATTAGGATTCAGTAACCATACTGTAATGCTCATCGAGGTGATGAAACTTTGCCTGCGAAATAACATATTTATGTTTGATGGAGCATTATTCAAACAAATTCGCGGCGCGGCCATGGGCTCAGCTTTTTCTCCCAACTTTGCTAATCTTTTTTTGGGCAAGTGGGAGGAAGAAATCATGACAGATGAAGGATTGAGTGAGGACTTTAAGAAAGTACACACATGGATCCGATATATAGATGACCTTTTTGTCATCTGGCAGGGTACAGAAAAGCAGTGAATTTTATTGCCAAGCTAAATCAAAACAGTTACAATATCCAACTTACCTATAACATCAATAGAAGTCGGATTGAATTCTTGGACACCAGTATTGAGGTCCAGGAAAGCAAACTGATCTCTAAGCTGCACAGGAAGGAAACTGCAGGCAATAACCTTCTACACGCCCTTAGCGCCCATCCTGATCCCCTGAAATGGAGCATTCCGTACGGGGAACTCCTCAGGGCTAAAAGAAACTGTACCAGAGAGGAGGATAACCTACAAGAAAAAAACAACATTCTAATATGGTTCAGAGAAAGGGGTTATCCGGAATGGGTACTTACTAAGGCAGTTACAAAAGCCTCTACAGTCCTTAGATTAGACACTCTTACCCCTAAACCTAAACCTAACGCAGCAACAGAACCTCCTAGGATTATTACTACATAGAAGTCTAACAAGGTCCAAAAAATCATGGCTGACAATTGGAAAATCCTTAAAGCTGACACCATCATAGGCCCTAAACTAACAAACAGACCCCTTATAACATACAGGAGAGGTCGCAATTTGAGAGATATGTTGGTCAAAGGTGACATAACTGATAAAAAGGGCCAACACATTCAAGGGTTAAGGGGATTCTATCCCTGTGGTCACTGTAGGGCTTGTCGTACTAGTGTTATAGTTAAAGACTTTGAAATACCAGGGACAGGAAACAAACGACAAATCAAGCAATTTCTTACCTGCAGTTCTACCTATGTTATTTACATCTTGGAATGCCCATGCCAGAGAAGGTATGTGGGCAGTACATCCTGCATGGCAAAGAAAAGGGTTCAAGAACATCTGAGGGCAATTACCAACAAAGATCCCAAGTACCCCATTGCCAGACATTTCCAAGAACTACATCAATCAAACAACAAGCTTTTAGGGTATTACGCAATTGAACAGGTTAACGTTGGCAAACGGGGCGGAAATCGAGAACTTGCCCTGAGGATAAAAGATTCCAAATGGATATTAGAACTGGAAACCAAATTCCCTGGGGGGCACAACTTAGATGAGGAACTTGCAACCCATCTACATATGGATTAACTTTACCTATGCCAAATTGCAAAATGTGTTACTGAGTCCAGTCTGGGACAATAGTGTCTATATTTGCATTATGTGTAATTTGAGTATTCGCTGCAATTCTTTATGATAAAATAGCAGAACCTTGTGTTTTTAAACCAATTTTAACAATAATTTTTTGTAACTTTTCTTCCAGGAGCAATTTGTGGACATCACGTATTATTTTGAGCACTGCACTGATCCCCACAAGGCTTCCAAGAATTGAAGAGTATCACCTCACCACGTTAAGCTAAGATATTCACCTTCACTTTTATTGATATTATTTTTGGATCGTATGAAAAAAAATGTTTTGCACTCGGATCTTTTGTGATGGAACATTGAGTGACAAGCTTGGACTGTTCACTACTATATAGACTGGTTTTTCCTCTATAGACTGGCTAATTTCTCTCAGATTTGGGAATTGGGTCCCCAATTGATCGAACACTGTTATTGAATGATAATATGACAGTTTTGGGCACTAGACCGAGTGAATTCATTAATTCTTATATAGGAAAATATGTATCAATGAAAATTATGGTTGCATATGACGTTCCCCGTTATGATTACCCCAAATCACTTGGAGTTTACTATGTTATTTCGTTATAGTCAATTCAATGACGACCACCCGCTCCAAAATGGCGGATACACGGGTCGGCTTCATTGTTTAATAACACTTTGGTTCGAATATGTGCATAATAGCTTTAACCAGAGACACTTTACTGTTTTTAAGGGGACGCCTCTCTGCATTTTGCTGTTACCTGCTTGGAGTTTGGAGTTTGCCACCAGCCCACTTCTTGCGGAACCCGCTCCGCGGGTCCCGCTGCGTTAAGAGTGCTGCCTGCTGCTTTTTCCAAAGGGGACGCTGAGGGAAGGATATTTGCCGGGGCTGCGAGTGAGTGCGCGCGCTCAACTGGGACTGCATATCCCAGGAGCGCCCGCCTGCCTGCCTGACCTGTTACACCTGGGCCGCTCTCCCCGACTCCTCCCCCCTTTCATCGAGTGCTTATTAACTGCATCTCTGGACCTGGCAAGTGGGACGCCTCTCTGCATTTTGCTGTTACCTGCTTGGAGTTTGGAGTTTGCCACCAGCCCACTTCTTGCGGAACCCGCTCCGCGGGTCCCGCTGCGTTAAGAGTGCTGCCTGCTGCTTTTTCCAAAGGGGACGCTGAGGGAAGGATATTTGCCGGGGCTGCGAGTGAGTGCGCGCGCTCAACTGGGACTGCATATCCCAGGAGCGCCCGCCTGCCTGCCTGACCTGTTACACCTGGGCCGCTCTCCCCGACCCCTCCCCCCTTTCATCGAGTGCTTATTAACTGCATCTCTGGACCTGGCAAGTGGGACGCCTCTCTGCATTTTGCTGTTACCTGCTTGGAGTTTGGAGTTTGCCACCAGCCCACTTCTTGCGGAACCCGCTCCGCGGGTCCCGCTGCGTTAAGAGTGCTGCCTGCTGCTTTTTCCAAAGGGGACGCTGAGGGAAGGATATTTGCCGGGGCTGCGAGTGAGTGCGCGCGCTCAACTGGGACTGCATATCCCAGGAGCGCCCGCCTGCCTGCCTGACCTGTTACACCTGGGCCGCTCTCCCCGACCCCTCCCCCCTTTCATCGAGTGCTTATTAACTGCATCTCTGGACCTGGCAAGTGGGACGCCTCTCTGCATTTTGCTGTTACCTGCTTGGAGTTTGGAGTTTGCCACCAGCCCACTTCTTGCGGAACCCGCTCCGCGGGTCCCGCTGCGTTAAGAGTGCTGCCTGCTGCTTTTTCCAAAGGGGACGCTGAGGGAAGGATATTTGCCGGGGCTGCGAGTGAGTGCGCGCGCTCAACTGGGACTGCATATCCCAGGAGCGCCCGCCTGCCTGCCTGACCTGTTACACCTGGGCCGCTCTCCCCGACCCCTCCCCCCTTTCATCGAGTGCTTATTAACTGCATCTCTGGACCTGGCAAGTGGGACGCCTCTCTGCATTTTGCTGTTACCTGCTTGGAGTTTGGAGTTTGCCACCAGCCCACTTCTTGCGGAACCCGCTCCGCGGGTCCCGCTGCGTTAAGAGTGCTGCCTGCTGCTTTTTCCAAAGGGGACGCTGAGGGAAGGATATTTGCCGGGGCTGCGAGTGAGTGCGCGCGCTCAACTGGGACTGCTTATCCCAGGAGCGCCCGCCTGCCTGCCTGACCTGTTACACCTGGGCCGCTCTCCCCGACCCCTCCCCCCTTTCATCGAGTGCTTATTAACTGCATCTCTGGACCTGGCAAGTGGGACGCCTCTCTGCATTTTGCTGTTACCTGCTTGGAGTTTGGAGTTTGCCACCAGCCCACTTCTTGCGGAACCCGCTCCGCGGGTCCCGCTGCGTTAAGAGTGCTGCCTGCTGCTTTTTCCAAAGGGGACGCTGAGGGAAGGATATTTGCCGGGGCTGCGAGTGAGTGCGCGCGCTCAACTGGGACTGCATATCCCAGGAGCGCCCGCCTGCCTGCCTGACCTGTTACACCTGGGCCGCTCTCCCCGACCCCTCCCCCCTTTCATCGAGTGCTTATTAACTGCATCTCTGGACCTGGCAAGTGGGACGCCTCTCTGCATTTTGCTGTTACCTGCTTGGAGTTTGGAGTTTGCCACCAGCCCACTTCTTGCGGAACCCGCTCCGCGGGTCCCGCTGCGTTAAGAGTGCTGCCTGCTGCTTTTTCCAAAGGGGACGCTGAGGGAAGGATATTTGCCGGGGCTGCGAGTGAGTGCGCGCGCTCAACTGGGACTGCATATCCCAGGAGCGCCCGCCTGCCTGCCTGACCTGTTACACCTGGGCCGCTCTCCCCGACCCCTCCCCCCTTTCATCGAGTGCTTATTAACTGCATCTCTGGACCTGGCAAGTGGGACGCCTCTCTGCATTTTGCTGTTACCTGCTTGGAGTTTGGAGTTTGCCACCAGCCCACTTCTTGCGGAACCCGCTCCGCGGGTCCCGCTGCGTTAAGAGTGCTGCCTGCTGCTTTTTCCAAAGGGGACGCTGAGGGAAGGATATTTGCCGGGGCTGCGAGTGAGTGCGCGCGCTCAACTGGGACTGCATATCCCAGGAGCGCCCGCCTGCCTGCCTGACCTGTTACACCTGGGCCGCTCTCCCCGACCCCTCCCCCCTTTCATCGAGTGCTTATTAACTGCATCTCTGGACCTGGCAAGTGGGACGCCTCTCTGCATTTTGCTGTTACCTGCTTGGAGTTTGGAGTTTGCCACCAGCCCACTTCTTGCGGAACCCGCTCCGCGGGTCCCGCTGCGTTAAGAGTGCTGCCTGCTGCTTTTTCCAAAGGGGACGCTGAGGGAAGGATATTTGCCGGGGCTGCGAGTGAGTGCGCGCGCTCAACTGGGACTGCTTATCCCAGGAGCGCCCGCCTGCCTGCCTGACCTGTTACACCTGGGCCGCTCTCCCCGACCCCTCCCCCCTTTCATCGAGTGCTTATTAACTGCATCTCTGGACCTGGCAAGTGGGACGCCTCTCTGCATTTTGCTGTTACCTGCTTGGAGTTTGGAGTTTGCCACCAGCCCACTTCTTGCGGAACCCGCTCCGCGGGTCCCGCTGCGTTAAGAGTGCTGCCTGCTGCTTTTTCCAAAGGGGACGCTGAGGGAAGGATATTTGCCGGGGCTGCGAGTGAGTGCGCGCGCTCAACTGGGACTGCATATCCCAGGAGCGCCCGCCTGCCTGCCTGACCTGTTACACCTGGGCCGCTCTCCCCGACCCCTCCCCCCTCTTCACCTATTTGTGCACATACCGTACCCCGCTGCGCGTGAGCGCGCGGGAGCGCGCCGGGAGAAGCCCGGGACAAGGGCGGGACCGTCTGTGGCCGTCCGGGGCCGCTGGAGGCCGGGCTGGGCCACCCCATTAACATCTAGATCCCAGGTATTGTTCCACCGTTTGATATACTAATTGATACGTGACTTGTGGATTCATTTGTAGGGGGGTTCTTTATACTATGGCTGGCACAACAAGCACTTCTACATTACTGCCATCAATGTCAGAGTCAGAACCGGCTGTCATGGGCCCTCTTGATTCTTATTTCAAACGCTTGCCACAGGATATTGACAAAGAGATTGCCCTGGCGGAAAGACGAGCTGGGCGTAGGCTCTCGATTGAGCTCTTGAAAAACCCGCCTGAAAAAAACCAAGGTCTGAACTTTCCTGCGCTGGTTACACCACTGTCATCTATTGTTCTACCAGTCACCCAGGACTTACTATTTGATATACCCCCCCTGATTGAGCTAGTTGATACTTCTTCATCAGTCACTGTAGGAACTGGTTTATCTGTTGAGCATTCTGATGCACTCAGTCAATCATCTAAAGAAAATGGAGTTCTAGAAAAATCCTGTGTGCATTTGGAAACGCTTAAACCCAAGCCTGGTGTTAAAAGGAAATGGGGAGTTACTGCCAAAAAAGCGCAACCACAAAAACCTGTGAGAAAGCACAGGAAGTTGGGTTCTAAATCACTCCTAAGCCATGTTCCTGCAAAGAATGAAGTAGTAATGCCGATGGGGGAGGATGTAGCAGTCCAACTAGAAGTGGACTCAATAATTTTGGTGCCTCCTACAACATCGGCAGTTTCAGTCAATGATTCAACTCTCTCAGAACCCCCGGGGTTGTCCTCTCCTAATCATGATTTCCTGGTAGAAGTGGGAAAAATAATGCGTTCCCTTCTACACCCTGTAGAGCTTAGACTGCAAAAGCTAGCCGAACAACTTGACCATCTAGAACAAGCTAGCTTAGATAATTTTTTTTCTATTAAATCTTTAATCAAGTCTGGCAATAGATTGGGTGAGAATGGGAAACACTCACAGATAGCTAATAAAGACCAGGGAGTCGTGTTGGTAGACTTGCAATCCCCGCCTGCAAGTGTTACTCCTGTTCAGGAAACCAAAGGGGAGAACAGTAAGAATGTATCTAATCCAATTCCCTCTAAAATTATTACTAACAGTGGGAACACTAAATCCTTTAACACTACCAATGGGGGTTGCAAGGTTAGTGTAAAAAACCCACCCACCACAACTAGTAAAAATACCACACTTTTGCCGATCGGGCCGGGGAAAACTATGGCCAAAAGGCCAGGAAATGATAAACTCCCTTCTAGTAATGGCAATGGGAACAAGGTGGGGCCTACGACTAATATAGTAGTGGGTGGTGGTCCCACGAGGGATGCCCCTAGTATTGGGAACAGGACCAATACTGTTGTGGCAGTGGAAAACATCCTCACACATTGCCGTGTTCCCCCAGAGCAAGCATCCACAAAACCACATATAACTAAATTTCTGACTAGGATCCCTCCAGTACAGCTCACCCCGGACTCCTACCCATATGTGGCCATACTCACTAATGTCCCACCCCTAATGGAGGGCCAAAAAGAAACTTTTGACATGCTAAAAAACAAAGCCATGCATTGGCTTCGTGTCAATAGACCTCTGCCAGGGGGAGTGGACGGCCTGATAATTGGGGTAAGAAGAGTCAATTGGATAGGGAATACCCTAAAAAAGCAGGGGGGTGAGTGTATCATAATTAACTTTCAGGATCCAAGGGTTGTGGGGCTGATAACGGGACCAGGATGGAATATTAGTATTGGAGGGATTGGGGTTGTGGACCTAACTTTCTTCTATCCGAGACCTGTCACCCAGTTAGGGGGTTGTAGGGAGCAATCGAGATCTAGTCTCTGTATTGGGGTAGAGGCTGGTCCCATTGCTGTGCCCACTGTAAGAACAAACAATTATTATATACCGGCATTTATCCCGCAGAATGGGCAGGGACAGATGAGGTGGGGATATTGACAGAGCTCAGATGAACAATTGCATCTGGAGGGGGAAATGGTTGGGGGAAGTAACCTTGCTGGAAAAATGATAAATAATGAAGATGAAACGAGTTTAACATTGGAAACAGAGAATATGAGTGATGGGAGTATTATTGCAAGCCCTGTGGGCTATGTGGGTGAACTAGCTATCCCAACCACTATTTGCATCAAGGAGGGAATAGTTGCTAATTGCATAAATACTGTCGTAGGAGAGGATTGTGATTGTAGGACGCTGGTTGATTTGTTGCCCATGGTATCTATTGAAAAGGGGACTTGTATTGAAAATACCCTGGAGAGCTTTCTGTCATGGAACATAGCGGGGCTGGGGGCTAGATTATTGTCACAGCAATGGATTGATTTTGTAAGTGGGTTCGAAATGTGCCTATTCCAAGAGACGTGGGCTTGCGACCCAATATACTTCCCAGGTTACTTAAATTTTTGTATACCAGCTACGAGAGGCCCCAGGGGTAGACCCATGGGCGGCCTCGCAATTTGGATCAAGCAAAATTCAAAGGTTAAAATAAAAGTGATTGATCTAGGGTGCAAGGACATACAATTATTAAGATTATCTGTAGGAAAGGGTGACTTGATAGACATTTATAATATATATGCCAGGGGCATGAGTCTTGGTAATTCTGCCACCCTAGAGGTCTTATCCGCCTCCCTTGATTCCCAGTCACTTGGAAACAGAGTAATTTTGGCTGGTGACTTGAATAGGACATTTGAGCCTCTAGAAAATACTGCATACCCAATAGGAATGGAGGAAGATGCCCTCTGGGGCATCCCAAATCTAAACCTCGTACCTGTGAAGCGGTGGTCAAAAGACATTCTATTGTTGAATGCGTTATGTCTAGAGTATGGTTTGAGGGCTCTCAATGGCAGGACAAAAAGCGACCAAGGTGGCAATTGTACATTCGATAATGGACATAACAAAAGTAGGATCGACTACGTCATCTGTAGTCTTGAGTTATGGTGTGGCGTGGGTGACATGGAAATTGTGGGGAGAGTAGAAAGTGATCACAACCCCCTCTGTGTCTCCCACTCATGGTGGAGGGCCGCACGAACTAACTTAGTATCAGGTAGTGGGAACGTACCTGTTATGACTAATGACTTAAGACGGGTGAGATGGCCATATGTCCTGGCCAATTTGTCCACTTTGGAGTCCATTAAATTGGAGACAGACAATGCTATTGCTGCCATGACAAAAGTAGACCCTGTAACACCAGACTCGGTCGAATTAACTGATATACACGACACCTTCTTCTCTGTGATAAAACCGCACTTTACCAAGCCATCAAAGTTTAACAGAAAAGTGCCAATCACTATGGCGACCTGGTTCAACAAGCAGTGCAGGGTAGCCAGACTGGAGTTGGGCAGAGCACTCAAAAGCAGGGTCAAGGCCTCGATTAGCGCCAGTAGGAAATACTATAATGACAGTATCCGTATGGCCAAGAAGTTGTGGGACGAGGAGTACTGGGAGGAGCTACTCGATGCTTCAGGGCAGAAGGATTCCAGACTTTTCTGGAAAATCGTGAAATGGGGAAGAGGGGGCGCCCCCAACAAACCCGACAACAATGTCGATGAGGCATTGTGGGTCGAGTATTTTAAACCCCAGTATGCTGAGAGTAGGGATCTAATGGCCATAGAACCAATCCCTATGGTATTCTGCAAGGGTGATTTATTTTCATGCAAGGACGCGGAACTCGTAATAGCAAGTTTGCAGGGGGGGAAAGCCCCTGGGCTAGATGGAATCCCCTCAGATATTTTTAAACACGACAAGGCCCAGTGGGCAAAATACGCGACCTTGTTGGGAAATGGCCTAGCGAAAGGGGCTAAAATCCCAAATATATGGAAGGGGGCAATAATAATACCGATCTTTAAGAAAGGCGATCGGTCACTCCCGGCAAATTATAGACCAATAAGTTTGTTGGCCACCATGCAAAAAGTGGTGGGGAAGATGTTGGTTGACAAACTTATGGCCTGGGTAGATGATAACAATGCGTTATCCCCCTTCCAGGCAGGATTCAGACGTGCAACTAGTACGGTCGACCAAATTTTTCGCTTCACCATGCTGCGGTGGGGGACTGTACTCCTGGGCAAAGGCAGGCTCTATGTAGCATTTGTAGATCTCAGGGCTGCCTTCATCTGGTGCCCAGGCGCACGCTGTGGGAGGTTCTGTATAAAATAGGGGTCCCACCTGATTTGCTCACGCTGATAATGCGTCTGCATGAAAGTAATTATGCAAAGGTCCAGTGGGGGAGGAATGGGGAATCCACCACTAACTTCCCAGTTGAGCGGGGGGTCCGGCAGGGATGTGCTATGGCACCCCTGCTGTTCTCCCTGTTCATTAATGGCATTGTAGATAGGACATTGGACGCAATGGTCGACGCACCTTCGTTAGCGGGCATCAGAGTTCCAATTCTGATGTTCGCTGACGACACCTTGATCGTGTCTAAAACCCCGTCGGGCCTCCAGAGAGCCTTGAACATTTTCGACTCATTCTGCAAAGAACGGGGTCTCGAGGTTAATGTAAACAAAACCAAGTTGATGGCCTTTGGGCAAAAGTGCCATTCTCGACCCAATGTATCTTTGAACAATATCAATCTTGAGTTGGTAAATGTTTTTACGTATCTTGGGGTCGAGATATCAAGTAAACCGGGTTGGTCACGACACATAGAGAAGGCGGTGTTGAAACACCAGCAGATTTCTGGTGCACTCAGGGTTGAGCAAATAAAATCTAAAACCAGGCCCATAAAACCTGTTCTCATGGTTTATGACGCAGAAGCCCTGGGCGCAACCCTTTACGGGGCTGAAGTCTGGGGCTTTGAGAGTCTTACCACCCTTCAAAGATCTGAGAACAGGTTTGTGAGAGGGATAACTAGTCTCCCTCAAAGCACCCCACTTATACCGCTTGGTTTAGATTTAGGTAGAAGATCGCTTAGTGACCGTGCCCGATTGAGGCCTATCCTTTATTGGAGACGTTTATGGACAACCGTGGAAATAAGACACTACGCCGAGGGGTTCTTAGCATTAGCCAAACTTGATGTTTTTCATAAAATCACATGGCTAAAAATGTTAAGGGATGCTCTTGTTGAGCTTGGGCTCTCCAAACTGTGGGAAAACCCCCTTGGGGAAGTATTCCCTAGTAAATCCAGTATTAAAGAACTATATTGGAACCACATTGATCAAAAACTTTGGAGAAGCGTAACCTCGGAATCCTTGGGGGGTAGATTCATGGAAATTAAACATAAACCATCCTTAGAAAAGTATTGGGACAGTATAACTGTCCCAACAGATAGGAAATTATTTTTCCAGTTAAGGGCAGGCTCTCTCCCCTTGAGGTGTATGACGTCCAGGTGGAAAACTGGAGGTAGCGCGTGTTGTCCGTCATGTGGGGCCCCCAATGAAAGCATCGCACATTTTCTTTTTTCATGTGTGGCTTATGTAAACCCAAGGAAATCTTGGTTGGCCCCAGTTTGTAGGAATCTCGGTGTCCTAAGTGGTGTTGAGGGGCTAAGAATTATTTGTTCCTCCACTGAAATGTTCATTGTAGTCGGAACTGCCAAATATTTGGGGTGGGCATGGTCCTTAAGGAGGAGGGCTCTAGCTACCAGTGTGTTCTGAATTCTACATTTTCCCAATTTCCTATGTATGATTTCTACTTGCAGATAGCAACTGGGAGATATATATGAATTTTAACTTCAAAATGCGGTTAACATGTATGGTATGAGTTTTATTGTGTAAACCCGGGAATGGTCCGTAACGCGGAGGTTTCTACATTGTAACATGCATTTAGTTTCCGCACATTATGAAAAAGCTTATTTTAATCCCAATTGATAAATAATTTTTATGTTTGTGTATTATGTATTTTTAACTATAAACTAATTGTTATAGATTGTTTGATGTTTTTAAGAAATGTATGCAATTTATATGTGTGTGCTTTTATGAGTGTATAACTCAAATAAAGCTTTTTCAACAGCTATTATTTATGATTTACTTCTTTGCATTAATATGATTTTCTATCACACAACTGATATAGAGCCTATGTTTCTATAGAGGATCTATGTGCATTATGTACTTACTAATGGCCGCCAAAGACACTTGGTGGAAATTGTACTTTTTCTATGTTTACTATACGCTGTGATCAGGAAGTTTGTACTTAAGACTGTTCCTCACTTGATACAGGTTAAACGTGTGATCAAGGCACTTTTGTGCTGAAACGCGTAGCGTTACTTTGGAAATAAACGCCTACTAGCTGTACTTTTTCCGAGTGCTTGTGATGCTTACTATGGCAAAACTTTGAGAACTATATATATATATTTGTATGCATATATATATATATATATATATATATTTGTATGCATATATATATATATGTATATATATACATTGCAACACATTCCAACTTTGTGTCATCGGATAAACGGCAAGCACAAAAAAAAAAAAAATATATATATATATATATATATATATTCATTGAAAAAACATAGGTTTCACATATGTTATAGTTAGGAATTAGCATTTAAAAAATGGATGAGTGTCGGTGTGTAACAGGATGTATAGGTGTATGAGTACATATGATGAGTGAGTACATGTATGAGTGGCTATATAGAACTGTTGGTAAATGAGTGGATCTGTACGTAGATTTTGGAATTACTGAATAGGTTGTTTTAACTGGTATTGGTATCTCCATTTTTTTTAAATGTTAGTTTCTATTTTTGAATGTGTGTATCAAGGGTTATATTAGGGTGAGAGGAAGTCTGCCACTCTTTCACAAGGATGATGTCATCAGTGATGTCATTTGAGATGTCATCCGTGATGTCATGAGTGATGCCACTGAACATGTCATGAGTGATGTAATATGTGACGTCATCAGCAGTGCATTACAGGCGCACGAGTTATAGTTAGCTGAACTAACTATAACGTGG
This sequence comes from Lissotriton helveticus, assembly GCF_964261635.1. Taxonomy (NCBI): domain Eukaryota; kingdom Metazoa; phylum Chordata; class Amphibia; order Caudata; family Salamandridae; genus Lissotriton; species Lissotriton helveticus. The sequence goes on from NC_136068.1 coordinate 1,230,989,491, forward strand.
GAATTTCAATGGTTTTGTATGAGTGAAATATCCAGCTAACTATTACATGTGTGGAACCTATGGTTTTTTCAGTGAATTTCTAAGGTTTTTTAAATGCTAATTCCTAACTTTAACATGTATGAAGCCTATGGTTTTTTCAATGAATTTGCAAGGTTTTTTAAATGCTAATTCCTAACTATAACATGCCTAAAACCTATGTTTTTTTCAGTGAATATATATATATATATATATATATATATATATATCTTTGGATTTCCAGCTCATTACACAAATAGGGTGTTGGATTCCGCAGTATTAAGTACACACAGTTGGGCAGATTTACAAGCCCATGGGAAAAATGACGCAAAAGTGGCGCAAGGGGCTTGTAAATCTGCCCGAGTGTGTGGTAGAAAAGACGCAAGAAAGGACGGAAGTGTGCAAATTACCCACTGCTATTCATGGGTCGTAGTTACCAAGAAGGCTGAATAAAGGACCTGCACTTTAAATTTGAATTAAAGAAGACTAATTGATAAGCTTAGCCTAGAAAGGTAGCAAGTAGGTGTGTGTATTTGTGGATGTTGTGTTGATTGAGTGGAAGATGAATAAGGTGAAAAATAAGAGAGGCTGCAGAGATGCAAACTTTCCATTTCTTTGTAAGGGAAGTGGGTGTTTAGTTTTCCAGTGCATATATATGTAATGAGCTGGAAATCCTAAGATCCACTTCACTGACAATGCAGTGGGTAGTTTGCGTCTCTCCAGCCTTTCTTATTTTTCATGTTTTTCATCTCCCACTCAATCAACACATCATCCACACATACACACATCTACTTGCTGCATTCCTTAGCTGTGATTATCAACTATTCTTCTATGTTATATTCATATTCAAAGTGAACACCCTTTATCGAGCCTTTTTGTTGTAACTACTGTTCCAGGAATTCTGCTCCTACACAGAACTGTGCATAAAGACTTAGGACATCAGTGAATTACGGTGTACCAAAACCCAAATTATTACACAAACCCCCTACTAGACTAGCAATCAGTGACTCATTGATCTTCGTCCTATAGCAAAAACAACAATAACTAGTCAACCCTGAACATGCGACTTAGATTACCTCAAGTAAGGTGGATAACAAGAGCACTCTTTCGTTATAGTCTTACACCAGTCCAGAACAAGGAGTAAATAAAGACACGTGCAAGTTTGAAATGTTTATTTCTAACGCTGTAATCTCATGCACAGTAGCTTAGATAATACAACCAAACATATTATCAGAAACAAGGTTGTCAGCATTGTTACTATTCCATAAAATACAAATGGAAAAAGCATCCTATAATGCTAAAGGTAAACAAATTTAAAATATACCTACATTTCACCCTCCCTACCTAGCAGGTTAGTTTATAACTACAGAAGGTCTCATAGGATTACATTGGCAGACCCATACCTCTGGTACTCAGCAGTAGTGGATCACATTGAGTTCTGCACAAACTGTCAGGATACGAATGTTCTCCAACTGTGTGTAAATATGTCTCCACAATGCATTATTAAACGCACTAGTATCAGTGGTGGCCACAGCTGCATATGTGTTATGGCTCGAACGTGCGAGGATCATTCTGAATAACAGACACAGTATTCAAGTTAACCTTGATGTTCCATGCTCTCACTATACACACTAAACTAGTGAGGCAGTCTACAAATGTAGCATACCAAATTATTCTCATGTAAAGCAGAATACTCAGCCTTCTCTAAACAATATCACAAGTGCGTGTCTTGTGCAAAGCAGAGCAGGAAAGGAAAAATGCTGTTTAAGCTTCTAATAAACCCATGCTAACTTAACACGGTGTGAGTGCAAGGCTCAGCCCACGACACCCTCCCTCGATCGAAGCACGTGATGTAAACGTGGGCCAATTGGGAACTCAGAGTTCAAGCCTGAAAAGCAGAGTCAAGTTCAAATTTGCAAAAACATTATTCGCTGTTTGATAGAAAACAGTAGCTAAATAATAAAGAATAGGTAGAAAAATCAAAGAGTCTTAATCCAACAGCGTATAAGCACAGTATGTAGCAACAACCTCCAACAGAAAGTCATTGTTCTCATCTGAAAACATTTCAGCCATCCAATTCAATAGTGAGAATGAACATACATGTTCCTCAACGACCGGAGCCTCTATCACCATCGGAAGAAAACTCGGGTCATCTTCAATGTAACTGCATGCCAAGAACTCAAGCGCCGCTGCAAAAACATTCCAACGTCCCATTATTCCATGTATCGCTGCTAAGGCCATAATCCCGCCGCCAGAACAGAGCAAGTCATGAACCACTAAGGGGCTCATCAGCTGGTCATAATCTGCGTTGGGAGACACAGTTCAGCAGAGGCACAAATCCAGGGTCCAGTCGAAATCGCAGCTCAGGCAATGGAAGACAGGTTGAACGCATGTGAAAAAGGAGAATCGAAACGATAATCCATAGCTGCACTCAATGTAGCCAGAGGCAGCGCTCCGTAATAACTTAGCATTCGGTTGCGGACCAGCAACAGACGGGACATATTGTCGTCTGCTGCAGGATGTGCATCCATATTTAAGTAAACAAATTAATAAAAGCACACCCGCAACTAATGCGAGTATTAAGCGGAATCCACCAAAGATGCTGGAAAAAATCGAATGAAAAAATTCCAAAAAGACACCAAATATAGTTTGAAAAGAAGTCATAAGGCCACTGCTTCTAACTTTAAAAAAGTAAGGTAACCCCGTAGTCAAGGACGCATTAAAGATACTCTAAATTAACTCCCCAAAATTCAGGAGCACGTCTGTATTTAATAAAGCATGCACTTCTGTGCGGGTGTTTGCTACATGAAGGACAAGTGTTTCTGTAGCAGATGTAAGAGCGACCTCTTTTTGAGACAATAGCGCTCTTATACGATTCATTTGGTTGACTCTGCTTTCAAGGTCGGAATCGATGGCCAGATGGAAACATCCAGCTTCCCATTCAGAGGAGTAAACACAACTTTTTTATAGCAAACCACACGCTCACTTACCGTAATCATGTAAGCGATGCCTGCTAACATCGCACAACAATCTGCATTATTTCAAAGTAAATAACAACCGTTTCCAGTAAACTGAATGTTGGTATGATAGCAGGTGTCGGAGTGCCTTTCAAAACTCAGTCCAAATTAGGAGCATCTTCATTACAAGAGCCATGCAATTATATGTGTCTACAAATTAAGGAGTGATGTTGTGCTATTGTGCAATCCTCACCATTCAGATAGACTTCTTTTCCCTCCCTCAGGCACCTATATGTAAATGGTAATAACCAAGCTTCATGGAGATAAGCGCTGGCTAGAGATCCATATCTGCCTATAGCATAGTATTTCATGCAAAACGACAAACTTAAACGGGCTAAAAACTAACGTTATGATAGCGTGGAGAAGCCACACAGCTGAATCGGATCTCCAATGAGTGACCACTTCTAATCATTTTCACAGCGCGCCCTGTGCTCTGATTTGAGTGTGAGAGAGTGTTCGCACCATAGTTTGTACTGCTAATCATTCTCAGCATACGCTACAAATACGCTTTCACGTTACACATCGCATCAAAGCTTCTGTGTGATGTCATGTACGGCGCCCCTGCCTCAAAAGACACAAAGGTTTTTAATTGTTTAAAAACATATATTTATGTATTTAATGAACATACTAACAGAAGACATTATCTAGGATAATTATGAAATCATTTTTTTTTAAGTTTCAAAAATCCTATATTACTTTTAAAAGTAATTACACAAATTGCGGTGGAACGTCATGCGTACTTGCATCGTAGGAGCACGGTAAGCACAGCGTAAGCGTACGCAAAGCCATGTGACTTTAAAAGAAGACATTTGATTGGTTCATAACACTTCCTATTACAACTGTTGAAACTTTCATCCCATTATAATCATTCTACTTTGATTTTCTAAGAAAAACATCTCTTCTGAGAATCTTGGCAAATAGAACAAAGCTGACCATAATAACAGCAATGGACTCATCTTCCAGCCATTCTTCAGAGAAATATTTCATTCCTGAAGAACCTCCAAAGAAGAGGAAAGAAACTCTAATTTAGCAGTTTTTTACTTTTCCACTCCAGAAGGACAAAAAAAGGTTAATGCTCCAAAAATTGCCTATAAAATTTGTCAAACAACTCTTTCAAGGGGTGATCCATCTCAAAAATACTCCTTTGGCACAGCAAATATGGAGCGACACGTGAAGAACTTGCTGCCCAACAACTTTGCTCGAACTGCAACAAGGAGGTTGAAGGACAACCCACCTGCTGCTGCTGGATCAAGCACATCAAATGCTGCACCAGCATTTCAAGCAAGCAGTCCACACCCACAAATTGATCCTGATTTTGCTAAAATAAAAATTCTATGCATTTATTGCAATAAACTTTTGTGTTATGTATTTCTGTACACGTGCAGTACTTTGTCTCTAGATATCGCTATGATTTTACTTTTGATTTTCTCAGGAACTACTGAACGGAATTACACCATTTAACAAAAAGCCCAATCTGCGAGCCAAACTCTACCCCTCTGCCAAATTTGGTGTAATTCCGTTCAGCCGTTTGGGCTGTAGCCCTGGCTAAAGGTCCCTATGGAAAATTGCATGGGGAAAAGACGTTTTGGGACCCCCTTTTTTCTTGGCACCCACTTGACGAATCACCCCCAAACTTTCAGGGAAGGAGCGGAGCGAAGCAGGTCATTCTCTTGGAGAAATTCGCGAAGATTCGTCCACCAGCGCCAAAGTTATTCCAAATAATAGAATGTTGTGGATGTCCTATGGAAAGTAGGTCCTAACTATAACTACCTACTGGCGACGGCCAGTAGGTAATATATATATATATATATTACCCCCGGACTTGATCACTATATATATATATATATATATATATATATATATATATATCAAGGTTCACAGATGCCCATGCATAGGAAGCACTCGTTCAACAGCTCACATCAGGCTGCAACACAAACCGCAACTCAGGTTTTCAATCCACGTAGCCTGACGCGTTTCCGACTTTCACAGTCCTTGTTCACAGGCAGGGACATCGCTGTAAATGAAACCAGACTGCTGATTAATCACACCTGAATTTATTACCCCAGTGGGCCTCTTGATAAAGCAATGCATTCTGGTATCAGCAGTCCTTGAACCGCGTCGCAGTTCAGAATATGTGCTGCTCACAGTTCAAAATTACAGCAGCGATGTCTCTCAATATATTTAAAACAATCCAGCCATTAATGGGCTAACTCTGAGTCTTTAGCTTGCGTGCACAAACATCTTGCGCCATGCTGCTGGTCCGGACCGAGCCTCGTACTCACAAGACCCCCGGCCCGCTTATGACAAAGCGGAGGTGCTTCCTTGCGGCTGGACTGCCGCATATAAATCAAGGTTCACAGATGCCCATGCATAGGAAGCACTCGTTCAACAGCTCACATCAGGCTGCAACACAAACCGCAACTCAGGTTTTCAATCCACGTAGCCTGACGCGTTTCCGACTTTCACAGTCCTTGTTCACAGGCAGGGACATCGCTGTAAATGAAACCAGACTGCTGATTAATCACACCTGAATTTATTACCCCAGTGGGCCTCTTGATAAAGCAATGCATTCTGGTATCAGCAGTCCTTGAACCGCGTCGCAGTTCAGAATATGTGCTGCTCACAGTTCAAAATTACAGCAGCGATGTCTCTCAATATATTTAAAACAATCCAGCCATTAATGGGCTAACTCTGAGTCTTTAGCTTGCGTGCACAAACATCTTGCGCCATGCTGCTGGTCCGGACCGAGCCTCGTACTCACAAGACCCCCGGCCCGCTTATGACAAAGCGGAGGTGCTTCCTTGCGGCTGGACTGCCGCATATAAATCAAGGTTCACAGATGCCCATGCATAGGAAGCACTCGTTCAACAGCTCACATCAGGCTGCAACACAAACCGCAACTCAGGTTTTCAATCCACGTAGCCTGACGCGTTTCCGACTTTCACAGTCCTTGTTCACAGGCAGGGACATCGCTGTAAATGAAACCAGACTGCTGATTAATCACACCTGAATTTATTACCCCAGTGGGCCTCTTGATAAAGCAATGCATTCTGGTATCAGCAGTCCTTGAACCGCGTCGCAGTTCAGAATATGTGCTGCTCACAGTTCAAAATTACAGCAGCGATGTCTCTCAATATATTTAAAACAATCCAGCCATTAATGGGCTAACTCTGAGTCTTTAGCTTGCGTGCACAAACATCTTGCGCCATGCTGCTGGTCCGGACCGAGCTTCGTACTCACAAGACCCCCGGCCCGCTTATGACAAAGCGGAGGTGCTTCCTTGCGGCTGGACTGCCGCATATAAATCAAGGTTCACAGATGCCCATGCATAGGAAGCACTCGTTCAACAGCTCACATCAGGCTGCAACACAAACCGCAACTCAGGTTTTCAATCCACGTAGCCTGACGCGTTTCCGACTTTCACAGTCCTTGTTCACAGGCAGGGACATCGCTGTAAATGAAACCAGACTGCTGATTAATCACACCTGAATTTATTACCCCAGTGGGCCTCTTGATAAAGCAATGCATTCTGGTATCAGCAGTCCTTGAACCGCGTCGCAGTTCAGAATATGTGCTGCTCACAGTTCAAAATTACAGCAGCGATGTCTCTCAATATATTTAAAACAATCCAGCCATTAATGGGCTAACTCTGAGTCTTTAGCTTGCGTGCACAAACATCTTGCGCCATGCTGCTGGTCCGGACCGAGCCTCGTACTCACAAGACCCCCGGCCCGCTTATGACAAAGCGGAGGTGCTTCCTTGCGGCTGGACTGCCGCATATAAATCAAGGTTCACAGATGCCCATGCATAGGAAGCACTCGTTCAACAGCTCACATCAGGCTGCAACACAAACCGCAACTCAGGTTTTCAATCCACGTAGCCTGACGCGTTTCCGACTTTCACAGTCCTTGTTCACAGGCAGGGACATCGCTGTAAATGAAACCAGACTGCTGATTAATCACACCTGAATTTATTACCCCAGTGGGCCTCTTGATAAAGCAATGCATTCTGGTATCAGCAGTCCTTGAACCGCGTCGCAGTTCAGAATATGTGCTGCTCACAGTTCAAAATTACAGCAGCGATGTCTCTCAATATATTTAAAACAATCCAGCCATTAATGGGCTAACTCTGAGTCTTTAGCTTGCGTGCACAAACATCTTGCGCCATGCTGCTGGTCCGGACCGAGCCTCGTACTCACAAGACCCCCGGCCCGCTTATGACAAAGCGGAGGTGCTTCCTTGCGGCTGGACTGCCGCATATAAATCAAGGTTCACAGATGCCCATGCATAGGAAGCACTCGTTCAACAGCTCACATCAGGCTGCAACACAAACCGCAACTCAGGTTTTCAATCCACGTAGCCTGACGCGTTTCCGACTTTCACAGTCCTTGTTCACAGGCAGGGACATCGCTGTAAATGAAACCAGACTGCTGATTAATCACACCTGAATTTATTACCCCAGTGGGCCTCTTGATAAAGCAATGCATTCTGGTATCAGCAGTCCTTGAACCGCGTCGCAGTTCAGAATATGTGCTGCTCACAGTTCAAAATTACAGCAGCGATGTCTCTCAATATATTTAAAACAATCCAGCCATTAATGGGCTAACTCTGAGTCTTTAGCTTGCGTGCACAAACATCTTGCGCCATGCTGCTGGTCCGGACCGAGCCTCGTACTCACAAGACCCCTGGCCCGCTTATGACAAAGCGGAGGTGCTTCCTTGCGGCTGGACTGCCGCATATAAATCAAGGTTCACAGATGCCCATGCATAGGAAGCACTCGTTCAACAGCTCACATCAGGCTGCAACACAAACCGCAACTCAGGTTTTCAATCCACGTAGCCTGACGCGTTTCCGACTTTCACAGTCCTTGTTCACAGGCAGGGACATCGCTGTAAATGAAACCAGACTGCTGATTAATCACACCTGAATTTATTACCCCAGTGGGCCTCTTGATAAAGCAATGCATTCTGGTATCAGCAGTCCTTGAACCGCGTCGCAGTTCAGAATATGTGCTGCTCACAGTTCAAAATTACAGCAGCGATGTCTCTCAATATATTTAAAACAATCCAGCCATTAATGGGCTAACTCTGAGTCTTTAGCTTGCGTGCACAAACATCTTGCGCCATGCTGCTGGTCCGGACCGAGCCTCGTACTCACAAGACCCCCGGCCCGCTTATGACAAAGCGGAGGTGCTTCCTTGCGGCTGGACTGCCGCATATAAATCAAGGTTCACAGATGCCCATGCATAGGAAGCACTCGTTCAACAGCTCACATCAGGCTGCAACACAAACCGCAACTCAGGTTTTCAATCCACGTAGCCTGACGCGTTTCCGACTTTCACAGTCCTTGTTCACAGGCAGGGACATCGCTGTAAATGAAACCAGACTGCTGATTAATCACACCTGAATTTATTACCCCAGTGGGCCTCTTGATAAAGCAATGCATTCTGGTATCAGCAGTCCTTGAACCGCGTCGCAGTTCAGAATATGTGCTGCTCACAGTTCAAAATTACAGCAGCGATGTCTCTCAATATATTTAAAACAATCCAGCCATTAATGGGCTAACTCTGAGTCTTTAGCTTGCGTGCACAAACATCTTGCGCCATGCTGCTGGTCCGGACCGAGCCTCGTACTCACAAGACCCCCGGCCCGCTTATGACAAAGCGGAGGTGCTTCCTTGCGGCTGGACTGCCGCATATAAATCAAGGTTCAAGATGCCCATGCATAGGAAGCACTCGTTCAACAGCTCACATCAGGCTGCAACACAAACCGCAACTCAGGTTTTCAATCCACGTAGCCTGACGCGTTTCCGACTTTCACAGTCCTTGTTCACAGGCAGGGACATCGCTGTAAATGAAACCAGACTGCTGATTAATCACACCTGAATTTATTACCCCAGTGGGCCTCTTGATAAAGCAATGCATTCTGGTATCAGCAGTCCTTGAACCGCGTCGCAGTTCAGAATATGTGCTGCTCACAGTTCAAAATTACAGCAGCGATGTCTCTCAATATATTTAAAACAATCCAGCCATTAATGGGCTAACTCTGAGTCTTTAGCTTGCGTGCACAAACATCTTGCGCCATGCTGCTGGTCCGGACCGAGCCTCGTACTCACAAGACCCCCGGCCCGCTTATGACAAAGCGGAGGTGCTTCCTTGCGGCTGGACTGCCGCATATAAATCAAGGTTCACAGATGCCCATGCATAGGAAGCACTCGTTCAACAGCTCACATCAGGCTGCAACACAAACCGCAACTCAGGTTTTCAATCCACGTAGCCTGACGCGTTTCCGACTTTCACAGTCCTTGTTCACAGGCAGGGACATCGCTGTAAATGAAACCATACTGCTGATTAATCACACCTGAATTTATTACCCCAGTGGGCCTCTTGATAAAGCAATGCATTCTGGTATCAGCAGTCCTTGAACCGCGTCGCAGTTCAGAATATGTGCTGCTCACAGTTCAAAATTACAGCAGCGATGTCTCTCAATATATTTAAAACAATCCAGCCATTAATGGGCTAACTCTGAGTCTTTAGCTTGCGTGCACAAACATCTTGCGCCATGCTGCTGGTCCGGACCGAGCCTCGTACTCACAAGACCCCCGGCCCGCTTATGACAAAGCGGAGGTGCTTCCTTGCGGCTGGACTGCCGCATATAAATCAAGGTTCACAGATGCCCATGCATAGGAAGCACTCGTTCAACAGCTCACATCAGGCTGCAACACAAACCGCAACTCAGGTTTTCAATCCACGTAGCCTGACGCGTTTCCGACTTTCACAGTCCTTGTTCACAGGCAGGGACATCGCTGTAAATGAAACAAGACTGCTGATTAATCACACCTGAATTTATTACCCCAGTGGGCCTCTTGATAAAGCAATGCATTCTGGTATCAGCAGTCCTTGAACCGCGTCGCAGTTCAGAATATGTGCTGCTCACAGTTCAAAATTACAGCAGCGATGTCTCTCAATATATTTAAAACAATCCAGCCATTAATGGGCTAACTCTGAGTCTTTAGCTTGCGTGCACAAACATCTTGCGCCATGCTGCTGGTCCGGACCGAGCCTCGTACTCACAAGACCCCCGGCCCGCTTATGACAAAGCGGAGGTGCTTCCTTGCGGCTGGACTGCCGCATATAAATCAAGGTTCACAGATGCCCATGCATAGGAAGCACTCGTTCAACAGCTCACATCAGGCTGCAACACAAACCGCAACTCAGGTTTTCAATCCACGTAGCCTGACGCGTTTCCGACTTTCACAGTCCTTGTTCACAGGCAGGGACATCGCTGTAAATGAAACCAGACTGCTGATTAATCACACCTGAATTTATTACCCCAGTGGGCCTCTTGATAAAGCAATGCATTCTGGTATCAGCAGTCCTTGAACCGCGTCGCAGTTCAGAATATGTGCTGCTCACAGTTCAAAATTACAGCAGCGATGTCTCTCAATATATTTAAAACAATCCAGCCATTAATGGGCTAACTCTGAGTCTTTAGCTTGCGTGCACAAACATCTTGCGCCATGCTGCTGGTCCGGACCGAGCCTCGTACTCACAAGACCCCCGGCCCGCTTATGACAAAGCGGAGGTGCTTCCTTGCGGCTGGACTGCCGCATATAAATCAAGGTTCACAGATGCCCATGCATAGGAAGCACTCGTTCAACAGCTCACATCAGGCTGCAACACAAACCGCAACTCAGGTTTTCAATCCACGTAGCCTGACGCGTTTCCGACTTTCACAGTCCTTGTTCACAGGCAGGGACATCGCTGTAAATGAAACCAGACTGCTGATTAATCACACCTGAATTTATTACCCCAGTGGGCCTCTTGATAAAGCAATGCATTCTGGTATCAGCAGTCCTTGAACCGCGTCGCAGTTCAGAATATGTGCTGCTCACAGTTCAAAATTACAGCAGCGATGTCTCTCAATATATTTAAAACAATCCAGCCATTAATGGGCTAACTCTGAGTCTTTAGCTTGCGTGCACAAACATCTTGCGTCATGCTGCTGGTCCGGACCGAGCCTCGTACTCACAAGACCCCCGGCCCGCTTATGACAAAGCGGAGGTGCTCGTCCACCAGCGCCAAAGTTATTCCAAATAATAGAATGTTGTGGATGTCCTATGGAAAGTAGGTCCTAACTATAACTACCTACTGGCGACGGCCAGTAGGTAATATATATATATATATATTACCCCCGGACTTGATCACTATATATATATATATATATATATATATATATATATATATATATATATATATATATATATATATATATATATATTACCTACTGGCGGTCGCCAGTAGGTATATATAGTTAGGATTTTTTCTCTATGGGATTTTTGAAAATTCTATGTCTAAAAACTTTGGCGTTTGTGGACGGAATTGGCTGAAATTTTCAGGAAAATGGAACATTTTGTTTCTGAGCAGCCCCTGAAAATTTGGGGGGGTTCGTCAAGGGGGGGCCGAGAAAAAAGGGGGGTCCCAAAACGCATTTTTCCCATGTTAATTTCCATAGGGCGGTTGGACTCACTTTTAGCTCGAACGGCTGAATGGATTTGCACGAAACTTGGAAAAATTGTAGGGACTGGTAGCCCGATGTGCCTTTGCTAGGTCTCAATATATGTGCTCCAGTGGATTTTGAGAAATTAACGTTCAAAAAAAGATATATATCTGTGACAGCGCTCCGGGCAGCGCTCCGCTTCGCGTACTTTTCGCGTTACGGAGCTTTGCGAAGCGAAGCTGATTGGTTCTCCGGCGTCTGTAAACATTCCAAACAGTCCGTAGCGGCCGCCATCTTGTCTCTCGGTAGGATCGAGAGACAAGAGGCGGCCAAAGCGAAGGGGCAAATGACCATAAGGGGGCATAGTAGATCCTCCCTGACCCCCTAGGTTTGATGTGGAGGTTTTAAAAGGGCCCGGCGGGGCAAAAAAAAAAAAAAAAAAAAAATCGAACGGGTGAATGGATTTGCATGAAACTTGGCAAAATTGTAGGGACCGGTAGCCCGATGTGCCTTTGCTGGGTCTCAATATATGTGCTGCAGTGGAATTTGAGAAATTAACGTTCAAAAAAAGATATATATCTGTGACAGCGTCCCGGGTAGCGCTCCGTTTCGCGTACTTTTCGCGTTACGGAGCTTTGCGAAGCAAAGCTGATTGGCTCTCCGGTGTCTGTAAACATTCCAAACAGTACGGAGTGGCCGCCATCTTGTCTCTCGGTAGGATCGAGAGACAAGAGGAGGCCAAAGCGAAGGGGCAAATGACCATAAGGGGGCATAGTAGAACCTCCCTGACCCCATACGTTTGATGTGGAGGCTTTAAAAGGGCTCCGCGGGGTAAAAAAAAAAAAAAAAAAATCATTTTTTTTGGTGGGGTGCGCCTGGTTAGCGTAACGGGAAGCGGACTGGGGAGCGTACTACAAGGAAACAAGAATGATTGACTTTTAACTTATTGTATGTTTATAGACTTTTTTTTACTTTTTTTTCTGCCGAGTGACGTCTCGGCCTATCTCCACGGGATGCAGTCCCTACCATCTCGGCGTTTAAGCCCAGGGGGACCGGTAGTGTGGGAGAGATAACGTCTGTTAACGTTCGATTCGAAGGAAATCAGGAAGTGTTGAAAAACATTGTCTGCGCCATCTTGCCTTTTTTCAAATGCCACACTTTTGTCGTGCACGGCAGCCATTTTAGATGCCTTGACCAGACCCACTCTCTGCACGCTGTCGATCCTTAGCAAGCATCTCCCCCAGGCACTGGTCACCCCCGCTCTCTGTCTTATGCATGGGCAATAAACCTCCCCCATCTGCGCTGCTCTTCCCTGAGAATCACACTCTGTGCCCGCCCGACACCTCCCTTTCGCCCTATTCACTACCGCACCCTCTGACACTCCTCTTCCTCTGTGTCCGATTGTCCAGGCCGGTCCCAGGCTATCAGGTAGCCCTGCAGATGTTCTTTATGGCCCCAGCTGTAAAGAATCACCCCTCTTCAAAGGAGTTACAGTAGATCAAGGCCCCCACCCGATGAGATCCGTCACACCACACGCGTTCCTACTATCTGAAAACCATCCTGTATTGTGATTGGGGAGGGGACCGAGCCTGAAGCGGAAGATTCCAGGGATGCCTCTTTGTACATCAAAGTTTTTACAATTATGTGTCACATTAAAAATATATAGCACTCCAACAAAGTAGTAGGATTATAAAACTTTAATAACTTATAAATATGAACAACGCAACAAAAACAGTAAAAACATTTAAACATTTTTAGGAAAAAAGAAGGAACAATGGTCAGTAGCGGTCGGTTGTGCGAATAGTCCCAAGGCAGCACAACGTCCTGAGTTCTGGACGGCACCCAGGTGATGTTGTCTGGGTGCCGCACTGGTTTTGGGTATCCTACAATGCTGCTCCGAATAACGGCGTGGGGCGTCCCGGGGGGTGGCTCGTCAGTAGCGGTCTGTTGTGCGAGTAGTCCCAAGGCAGCAGAACGCGCTGAGATGTGGATGGCACCCAGGTGATGTCAAGTAAGTTGCCGCACTGGTTTTGGTATCCCACAATGCTGCTCCGAATAACGGCGTGGGGCGCCCCAGGGGGGGGGTGAGGCGGTGTGAACGGGCCTCCCCAGGTGGAGGCTCGTCTGCTGTAGTGGGGTGCCCCTTTACCGTTTCAGTTGCCATTCCGTGGGGCGTCCTGGGGGGTGCGGGGGGAGGCCTCGTCAGTAGCGGTCTGTTGTGCGAATAGTCCCAAGGCAGCAGAACGCGCTGAGATGTGGATGGCACCCAGGTGATGTCCAGTAAGTTGCCGCACTGGTTTTGGTATCCTACAATGCTGCTCCGAATAATGGCGTGGGGCGCCCCGGGGGGGGGGGGGTGAGGCGGCGTGAACGGGCCTCCCCAGGTGGAGGCTCGTCTGCTGTAGTGGGGTGCCCCTTTACCGTTTCAGTTGCCATTCCGCCCGCTTTTGGTACACTGTGCCAAAATCCGCCATTCAGCTGAGTTGCGCCCACTCTTGCGGTGCAGCGATAGGCGGCTGCCACAGGACTCTCAAAATGGCGGCAGGCTCTTTCCTTTTTGGGCCTGGTCCACTGAAATGGCCCTGGGACACTTTGGAACTCGGACGCTTGTCTACTATGTCTTGGACCCCATTCTCGAAAGCGTCCCCTCAGCTTTGAGGATTCTACAAAAGTCTTGGGGGCCCCCGACTCCTGCAGGCTTCCGGTGGGGAGCGGCTGCCATGATTGCTCGCGGAATGACCACGACGGAGCCACGAGATGGTGGTGCTCTCATGCTGACGCCAGCTTCAGTCTGAAACATCCAGAAACAAGGTGGGGCTTTCATCGTTTGGGGAAAAAAAAAAGTTTTCATCCAATGAAAAGTGTTATTTTTAGGTCATATGATCAAGCCTTCCATCATTAGGAAACCAAAAGTAAAATGAACCAATGAAAAGTTTTATAAACAAGTCACATGACCTGTTATGCGGCATAGGGTATAAAAAGCGTAGAAAATCCGTTGGCACGTGAGACGGCGTCAGTAGCGGACCGATGTGCGAATAGGCCGAAGGCAGCACAACGCGCCAAGATCAGGATGGCACCGAGGTGGTGTCTAGCAAGTTGCCGCACTGGTGTGGCCATCCAACAATGCTGAAAGTCGGCGTGGGGCGCCCCGTTGGCCTGTGAGTTCGTGTCAGTAGCGGACCAATGTGCTAATAGGCCGAAGGCAGCACAACGCGCCAAGATCCGGATGGCACCGAGGTGGTGTCTAGCAAGTTGCCGCACTGGTGTGGCCATCCTACAATGCTGAAAGTCGGCGTGGGGCGCCCCGTTGGCCTGTGAGATGGCGTCAGTAGCGGACCGATGTGCGAATAGGCCGAAGGCAGCACAACGCGCCAAGATCCGGATGGCACCGAGGTGGTGTCTAGCAAGTTGCCGCACTGGTGTGGCCATCCTACAATGCTGAAAGTCAGCGTGGGGCGCCCCGTTGGCCTGTGAGATGGCGTCAGTAGCGGACTGATGTGCGAATAGGGCCAAAGGCAGCGCAACGCGCCAAGATCCGGATGGCAACGAGGTGGTGTCTAGCAAGTTGCCGCACTGGTGTGGCCATCCTACAATGCTGAAAGTCGGCGTGGGGCGCCCCGTTGGCCTGTGAGATGGCGTCAGTAGTGGACCGATGTGCGAATAGGGCCAAAGGCAGCGCAACGCGCCAAGATCCGGATGGCAACGAGGTGGTGTCTAGCAAGTTGCCGCACTGGTGTGGCCATCCTACAATGCTGCGCCGAAAGTCGGCGTGGGGCGCTCCGTTGGCCTGTGAGTTCGCGTCAGTCAGTGGGGGTTGTTTGAGGATCTGACTGCATTGGAAAGCAATGTGATGCTGTGCGTCGCCCCCAAGATGAAGGTTCCTCGGCTGCAGTGGGGCTCCCCTTGGTGTTTCACTCGCTATGCAGCTGAGTTGCGTGCGCACTTGCGGCGAATAGGCCGAAGGCAGCACAACAATGTTTTCGGGAATGGAAGACACCACAAGGCGCTGAGATTCGGTTGGCACCGAGGTGGTGTCTAGCAAGTTGCCGCACTGGTGTGGCCATCCTACAATGCTGCTCCGAATAACGGCGTGGGGCGTCCCGGGGGGGTGGCTCGTCAGTAGCGGTCTGTTGTGCGAGTAGTCCCAAGGCAGCAGAACGCGCTGAGATGTGGATGGCACCCAGGTGATGTCAAGTAAGTTGCCGCACTGGTTTTGGTATCCCACAATGCTGCTCCGAATAACGGCGTGGGGCGCCCCAG
Source organism: Lissotriton helveticus (assembly GCF_964261635.1). Taxonomy (NCBI): domain Eukaryota; kingdom Metazoa; phylum Chordata; class Amphibia; order Caudata; family Salamandridae; genus Lissotriton; species Lissotriton helveticus. The sequence continues at coordinate 1,231,005,280 of NC_136068.1, forward strand.
GGTGGGGGGGGTGAGGAGGCGTGAACGGGCCTCCCCAGGTGGAGGCTCGTCTGCTGTAGTGGGGCGCCCCTTTACCGTTTCAGTTGCCATTCCGTGGGGCGTCCTGGGGGGCGCGGGGGGAGGCCTCATCAGTAGCGGTCTGTTGTGCGAATAGTCCCAAGGCAGCAGAACGGCTGAGATGTGGATGGCACCCAGGTGATGTCCAGTAAGTTGCCGCACTGGTTTTGGTATCCTACAATGCTGCTCCGAATAATGGCGTGGGGCGCCCCGGGGGGGGGGGGGGTGAGGCGGCGTGAACGGGCCTCCCCAGGTGGAGGCTCGTCTGCTGTAGTGGGGCGCCCCTTTACCGTTTCAGTTGCCATTCCGCCCGCTTTTGGTACACTGTGCCAAAATCCGCCATTCAGCTGAGTTGCGCCCACTCTTGCGGTGCAGCGATAGGCGGCTGCCACAGGACTCTCAAAATGGCGGCAGGCTCTTTCCTTTTTGGGCCTGGTCCACTGAAATGGCCCTGGGACACTTTGGAACTCGGACGCTTGTCTACTATGTCTTGGACCCCATTCTCGAAAGCGTCCCCTCAGCTTTGAGGATTCTACAAAAGTCTTGGGGGCCCCCGACTCCTGCAGGCTTCCGCTGGGGAGCGGCTGCCATGATTGCTCGCGGAATGACCACGACGGAGCCACGAGATGGTGGTGCTCTCATGCTGACGCCAGCTTCAGTCTGAAACATCCAGAAACAAGGTGGGGCTTTCATCGTCTGGGGAAAAAAAAAAGTTTTCATCCAATGAAAAGTGTTATTTTTAGGTCATATGATCAAGCCTTCCATCATTAGGAAACCAAAAGTAAAATGAACCAATGAAAAGTTTTATAAACAAGTCACATGACCTGTTATGCGGCATAGGGTATAAAAAGCGTAGAAAATCCGTTGGCACGTGAGGCGGCGTCAGTAGCGGACCGATGTGCGAATAGGCCGAAGGCAGCACAACGCGCCAAGATCAGGATGGCACCGAGGTGGTGTCTAGCAAGTTGCCGCACTGGTGTGGCCATCCTACAATGCTGAAAGTCGGCGTGGGGCGCCCCGTTGGCCTGTGAGTTCGCGTCAGTAGCGGACCAATGTGCGAATAGGCCGAAGGCAGCACAACGCGCCAAGATCCGGATGGCACCGAGGTGGTGTCTAGCAAGTTGCCGCACTGGTGTGGCCATCCTACAATGCTGAAAGTCGGCGTGGGGCGCCCCGTTGGCCTGTGAGATGGCGTCAGTAGCGGACCGATGTGCGAATAGGCCGAAGGCAGCACAACGCGCCAAGATCCGGATGGCACCGAGGTGGTGTCTAGCAAGTTGCCGCACTGGTGTGGCCATCCTACAATGCTGAAAGTCAGCGTGGGGCGCCCCGTTGGCCTGTGAGATGGCGTCAGTAGCGGACTGATGTGCGAATAGGGCCAAAGGCAGCGCAACGCGCCAAGATCCGGATGGCAACGAGGTGGTGTCTAGCAAGTTGCCGCACTGGTGTGGCCATCCTACAATGCTGAAAGTCGGCGTGGGGCGCCCCGTTGGCCTGTGAGATGGCGTCAGTAGCGGACCGATGTGCGAATAGGGCCAAAGGCAGCGCAACGCGCCAAGATCCGGATGGCAACGAGGTGGTGTCTAGCAAGTTGCCGCACTGGTGTGGCCATCCTACAATGCTGCGCCGAAAGTCGGCGTGGGGCGCTCCGTTGGCCTGTGAGTTCGCGTCAGTCAGTGGGGGTTGTTTGAGGATCTGACTGCATTGGAAAGCAATGTGATGCTGTGCGTCGCCCCCAAGATGAAGGTTCCTCGGCTGCAGTGGGGCTCCCCTTGGTGTTTCACTCGCTATGCAGCTGAGTTGCGTGCGCAATTGCGGCGAATAGGCCGAAGGCAGCACAACAATGTTTTCGGAATGGAAGACACCACAAGGCGCTGAGATTCGGTTGGCACCGAGGTGGTGTCTAGCAAGTTGCCGCACTGGTGTGGCCATCCTACAATGCTGCTCTGAATAACGGCATGGGGTGCCCGAAGGGGGGGGGGGGGAGGCGGCGTGAACGGGCCTTCCCAGGTGGAGGCTCGTCTGCTGTAGTGGGGCGCCCCTTTACCGTTTCAGTTGCCATTCAGCTGAGTTTCGGCCGCTCCTGATGCTACAGCGACAGGCGGCTGCAACAGGACTCTCAAAATGGCGGCCTGTTCTTTGGATTTGGGCCTGGTCCACTAAAATGGCCCTGGGACACCTTAGAACTCGGACGCTCAAATTTTTTTTCCTTTCCTCTACATGCAAAAAAGGTAAATGCCCGGTACGTTACCTGCCTCATCTGCCACGATGTACTCTCCAGAGGAACCGAAAAAAAATATAGTTATGGTAACTATACCATGCATCGTCATATGGAGAGGTGGCACCGATTAATTATAGTGCTGCACAAAAGAGAGATTTGGAGGAGAACCCCGACCTGCCAGTACATTCACCAAAGAAGTGGCATCAGAGGCAAGGGAAACGGTCCCAAATATTTAGAAGAACTTTGGAAAGATTAAAATGACATGTTTAGATTGTGGCAAATTAATTTCATGTGGACAGATGAGTGTTACTCTAATAAATACAGCATATGAACATCATCATAGTCGATGGTTGGTAGAGACATTTTGACTATATCCTGGACCTGCCCGTCCTCGCCCAAAATGGCGCCGGAATAAATGGGACTCGTAACTCCTTGTTGTGTACTGGTTGCTGAACCTTGAAATCACGAGATACGTATGCAGTTTTGAAGCACATGGCGGGCGGGGACGAGAATTGATTGAATATTTCGACATCCTTATTGATATTAAGTTCTGATGTGTTATTGATTACTGTACTATTGAAAGTTCGAATTAACGTCACCCATGGTACTTGCCCGCAAATGTATATCTAGATAATTTTATTGTAACTGGCTCTGTCGTATTTTAATTATAAAATGTACGTCCACCGATTCCGCAACTGTTAGACACCTTAGTTCTTGCAACCTAATGGCCCGCCCGTTACGTTCCTCTACAGTGTAAATGTCTACTCATCATATACGATTACAGTTAGCTCCGTGGCCGGCCCACGTGGGTATAGGCCTGTATTTGTATACTGACATTTTCACAATAAAGGTTTTTAAAAGAAAACATGGTAGTAGTATTTACATTGGTAAAGTTTTTAATAATAGTCACTGTTTTAGAATCAGTAAAAGGCAAGTGAAATAAAGCAGTCCAATTTCATGAAGGGTAAAAGGTATAATACGCAGGAACGCAGTAAAGATAAATGGTCAAGGGCTGTTGTGTTTCTACTTCTGCAACATAAAGTGATCGATAAGAATCTGATATTCAGGCGTATCGGCGACTAAGACAGCAGGCCGAGCCTCTTTTGCTCAACGGCTCCGTCATGGGACGAAGAAACGTCCTTTTTCTCGAAAAAGGAATATATTTTACTTGCAGGACAGTTGTAAATTTTCCGGGAAAGTACATTAGCCTGGAACATTATAACATATGTTTAAGAAAAAATAATGTTCGAAAGTAATAAAAAGCGTAATTTTTAGGTCATATGACCAAGCCTTTCATCATTAGAATAAGAAAAGTAAAATGAACCAATGAGAAGTTTTATTAACAAGTCACATGACCTGTTATGCTTACGTTACGCGCTGCGCGCCGCGCCCCAGATCGCTTCCGGGAAGCTGCGCTTCGCGCACCGGAGCACTTCCAGATGCGCTAACGCGGCACGTCATATGACGCATTACGCGACAACGCAGGTCCAGAATATAGTCAAAATGTCTCCACCAACCAGCGGTCGGAACATAACCCCTTTCAGCAGGCTAAATAGTTCTGTTAAATGACAACAGAAGGGACAGGCAACAAGAACCATCAGTCAAAGAGGGGAGGGCAAGTTCTTCTCTACTGGGTCACGTTGGGGCGCTACCGGAACTGATCGAATTGGTAGTCTAAAGTGTGTCTGGATGTTTCAGACTGAAGCTGGCGTTAGCATGAGAGCACCACCATTTCGTAGCTCCGTCGTGGCCATTCCACGAGCAATCATGCTAGCCGCTCCCCACCAGAAGCCTGCGGGAGTCGGGGGCCCCCAAGACTTTTGTAGAATCTTCAAGGCTGAGGGGACGCTTTCGAGAATGGAGCCGAAGCTCTAGCAGACAAGCGTCCGAGTTCCAAGGTGTCGCAGGCCCATTTTAGTGGACCACGCCCAAATCTGAAGAGCCGGCCGCCATTTTGAGAGTCCTGTGGCAGCCGCCTATCGCTGCACCGCAAGAGCGGGAGCAACTCAAGTACATGGTGAGCGAGACGCTGTAGTCGAAAGAGCGGGCGGTAAACAGCTGAATAGCGGAAGAGGCACAGTGTAGCAAAAGCGGGCGGAATGGCAACTGAAACGGTAAAGGGGCGCCCCACTACAGCGTGTCTTTAGGTGAAACGGATTGTGGGACAAGGTCAAGAATGGAAGAGTCACCAAAAGGCAAAAAGTTCCGCTTGACCCCGGGAGCCGGCCACCTATGTCGGGGGCGATCTCAGGCCACACCAGGGCAACACGACTTGCGGAGGGGGCCGGAGCCAAGCGCCCCCTCTGAGTCCGCGCCATGACTCCGTCCCTCGGGGGCCTCCGTCAAGCGGTTCAGGGTGGCACCGCATCACATTGTTTTCAAATGCAGTCACGTCCTCAAACAGCCCCCACTTACATTGAGAATAGTGAAGCTGTAGCAAGTACAAATAGGCTTCAGACAGTGTTACAAGCACTCCTCAAAACTTTGAACTATCAGAGTGCCTGAGTTTCATGCTCGATCGATTGAGCTAGCCGGATCGGGCAACAAAAAGTATAAAATAGTTATGTAAATAGTTATTTAATAAAATGTTTTACCCTGTTACTTTGCTGGTGTGTTGTATATATTTGTAATATTTGCATAGAGTTTATCGTTATTTTGGGCGGGGTGGGTGGCGGAGCCGAGCTGTCTTGCAGCCATCATGGTGAGGAGCTCACTTCATCTCACTAGTTTCGTATTTCTCATGAGGGGTTGTTCCTAATGTTTCTATTTTAGCGAGGTCAAAAAGAGATCCCATTAGTGGCCTACTGATTTTGCTCGATTCCTTTTGTTTTTTTACACGATTTTTCACTATCTGCAAAGACTAAACAGAGTATTGCGACTCTGTGCTTGTTTGTAAATAGAGAATGAACCAAAGAGAACCAATTCTAAAACAGTAAATGCTTGGATAACAATCAATCAAATGGAGAGAGAAGCAGGCACGACGGATTACAACGGGGGCAAAGGCCTGCGTTAACTACCCTTCACTATCTGCAAAGAGAGAGTACTCCTAATAGAAATGAGGGGGAGGGGGGGCAGCATTCAAAGCAGATCAGTGTGCATAAACACGAAAATGTTTTTACTTACCACGTACTTGACATTCGACAGCTTATGATATTTGCTATTAAAAAACCATTGAAATTCACTGAAAAAACCATAGGTTAGAGACCATATATAGTTAGGAATTAGCATTTAAAAAACCTTGAAAATTCACTGAAAAAACCATAGGTTATAGACCATATATAGTTAGGGATTAGCATTTAAAAAACCTTATTTTACTCACACAAAACCATTGAAATTCCATATATAGTTAGTTGCACTAACTATATATCGCGCACCCGCAATCCACTGCTGATGATGTCACATATTACATCATTCATGACATGGTCAGTGACATCACTGATGACATCACTGATGACATCTCAAATGACATCACTGATGACATCTCAAATGACATCACTGATGACATCACTGATGACATCTCAAATGACATCACTGATAACATCTCAAAGGACATCACTGATGACATCTCAAATGACATCACTGATGACATCACTGATGACATCTCATTTGACATCAATGACCACATCACTGATGATATCATTCATGTGACAATACAATGCATCTCCTCACACTTTAATATAACCTCTGTTACACCCAGTGTTAAATACAGAGTATAATTTTTGAAACCATTGACACACCAATACTAGTTACTACATATGCACTCACTGATTCCTATGTTTACACACACATTCACTCATTTACCCATACAATCATTCATACATACAATCACTCATCTTTACAACACTATCATATGCACTCATACACCTATACAGACTCTCACACTCTGTCACTCATCCATGGAGTTACTCACACACCTAGTCAGTCCTGTAAAGAATCAATCACACTTCCATTTTCTAATCTATACAGTTAAACATAGAGCACCTTACATTTTGAAACATATACTAACACATACTTACTCTCTTATACAATCATTGATACAAGTACACATTGATCTGCACACAGTCACACACCTCCCAGCCAGCCACACACACACTCAGTCTCCCATACAAATACTTGGGCAATCAATCAATAACCCATATAGTGACTCATATAGCTACTGATCAACACATGCAGCAGTTTACAGAACAACAAACATAATGATGCACAAATTAAGACAGTTCAGTCACTAACCCATGCACTCAGTGAGACACTTTAATCAGTCACTCATACAGTCAGTCACGCACCTACTAAATCCTTCATCCAGACACTTCTACATCTACTCATTCTTCAATATGTAAAATGTATTTAAACTTTACAGAAACACACAGTCACTGGATGATGTCATCAGTGATGTCATTTGAGATGTCATCAGTGATGTCATCAGTGATGTCACTGACCATGTCATGAATGATGTAATATGTGACATCATCAGCAGTGGATTGCGGGTGCGCGATATATAGTTAGTGCAACTAACTATATATGGAATTTCAATGGTTTTGTGTGAGTAAAATAAGGTTTTTTAAATGCTAATCCCTAACTATATATGGTCTATAACCTATGGTTTTTTCAGTGAATTTTCAAGGTTTTTTAAATGCTAATTCCTAACTATATATGGTCTCTAACCTATGGTTTTTTCAGTGAATATATATATATATATAAAAAGATAGATATGATCAGCACAGTACCATTCAAGCTGAGCTGAACGTGACAAAGCTTTTGCCATTTTTACAGCAGTGTTTAGGAATGGGATTAGCTAGTGCTATCCACACCGAGCTGAAAAATAACAAAAGCCTTTTACGACTAGAGGCAAGAGGCACAGTTTTATAGCTATGGTTTGGTAAAATACCATCCAAGCCAATCTAGAATGAATAAAAGCAACCCCTGGCATGTGTTTTGCTCTAGTTAGAGCTCATCAGAGAGGCATAGCAGTGTCCAGACACAAGGAAGCACCTAGTATAAGTCAAGACAATACCCTTTCAGGTACAGAGAGCCACATTTAAATTATGCAAATATTTTAAACAGGGAACTCTGGGTAGTTCTCAAGTTTAGATGGAGAGCATCTTATACCACCAACAATACTCTGAATCTGCTCACCTCGAATGTCTGTTTTTCTAGCAGAATTTTAAGGCATAGGATTAGCACAGTGCCATACACACTGAGCTAGAAACTGACAAAGCCTTTTGTCATTTTTAAAGCTAAGTCTTTACGAATTGGGTTAGCTAATGGCATTCCCACAGGCATTAGCTTAGTACATCTATCCCAGGTTATAACCTTGTTTATTAACCCCTACCTGCACAATAATAACTCTAACCCTGCCTATAGGGCCAAATCACCCCCATCCTGATGGAACTGCATTTGATCCTCGTTTCCTTGCCAGTCTGCACCATCTTCAAAACCAGCTGCATTTTTTACAAAGCCACCCGACCAGAATCCTTGCCTATCTTGCAGACAATCTCACCATCACTAGTGGTTCTCACCACATCCGTAGCCCAGACATGATCAGGCTTCAGACTAAAATGTGTAAAAAAAGAAAAAACAAGGTAGCAGGCCTTTAAATGTATGCAACCTGGATGTGGACTAGCATCGCCATGTCCATCAGGGCCACCCAACCGCTCCTGCTAAGAAATATCTTGAAGGCTTACCTCTAAATACAATACATTAACTGTCAACAGCCCAGCTACCTCTCATATTGATTGTTGACTTGTCTTTGACCCAGTACAGTGCTCCACAGTCTTTTAGATAGGGATGTGCTATTGAAATACTATATACATTCATATAGATACATAGATATCCTAATACTTCTACCCATTCCTATACTGAGGGGCATATGTAGGTAATTTCCATTTTGCGATTCCCAAATAGCGATTTTTAAGGAATCGCTATTTGAGAATAGCAAAATGGAATGTAGGTAAAACGTCGCAATTTTTTTGCGAATCTTTAACATTCCTTATTTGCGATTAGCAAAATGCGAATCGCAATTAAGGAATGAGTTTCCCATTCATTCCTATGCACCAAAAGGCCCATAGGAAGGAATGGGGATACATTCTCAAATTGCGATTTTCTGTGTGAAAATCGCAATTTGAGAATCGCAATTCCAAGGGTGCCAGGGTGTCTAAAGGACACCTGTTGCACCCCTGGAATGAGCCTGTAAGTACATGTGGTGCACATACATGCCCTAAGGGCATATCTGTGCGCCACATGGAACTTTCAATTTAAAAAAAAAATGAATTTTTGAAGGAAATCGCAAAATACCATCTACTTGAAGTAGGTGGTATTTTGGAATTCTTCATGCAAAAATCGCAATTTTTCAAGCACCCCTACATAGCATTTAAGGAATCGAAAAATTGTGATTCCTTAAATGCTATTAGCAAAATAAGGAATCGCAATTTTTGCGATTCCTTATTTTGCTAAGTGGCACCTACATATCAAAATGCCGTTTGCGATTTGCAAATGCCGAAATTCGGCGAATTTCGGCGTTTACGAATCGCAAATGGCTACCTACATATGCCCCATAGTTCTTTATTTTTGCTTAGGCCATTGAGTATGCAATAGCATAGTACCACTATTCCTGTCTGTAACCTATTATCTCTACCAAGGTTAATAACATATTACACCTATCCTTGCTATACTACTGTACTGTCTCTACTCTTTCTAATGTTTAATTATTGAACATTTCTTATACCATTGAAGAAAAAGTGTTTTCGTCATTTTGGAAATTTTCCAAAATGGACGAACCATGAGCCATTAAATTAATGCTTTCCATTGTAGGTTTTCTCCAAAATGAGGTAGAGTCATGGACATGAGATGAATAATCCTTGTGAGCCCCCAGACCTGTGATGCTGTCCTGTCATCATTTTGTCATTGAACACTGATCAGAGTAGAGTGGACTATCCACTGAAGGTGTTGGATTTTGTTACACCTGTAAATGGACTACTAATATTGCATCTTGTAGCCGTTTAAGAATGAGCACGACAAAAGAATGATCTTAAAAGGATTAGCATGAGACAAATAAAACATTCTTTGAGAAGCAAGACAACAATGATTCTCTGCAAAGCAAAAGTTAATGCAACATAGAAGGAATATTCCAACTTAAAGAAAACTTTATAATTGAATTAGGAAAACAATTTAATAGACCTTTGTTTTTAATAATAAACAGTTGTGCTGCTTGCAGCATAGATAGGGTAATGTAAAATTGCATTCGCTGGAGAGATGCCAATTTGTCAAGATGAAGTGAGTTAGTTTTAGATGTAGTAACAACAAAGTGTATCCACAAATGCTAAGAACAAGGGTCCGTATAGTACTTTTTGAGGGTCGAGCCTGCAGGAGCATGAACTAGCGCATGTGTCTGCAAGACACTGTTGTATGCATAAACGGGCTTGGAGCCCGCCTGTTGCTTGCTATTTGTTGGTTTGCATGGCACTTTTCTTTACAGCCTTGTAATTCGTCAAGACCGGTATAACATCATTTCTGTTCATATCTGTGGAGCAGAGATGAAGCACTGATTGATTCAACTTAATCAGTGCCTTTCCGCTGCTCCTGATATAATTGAAGTACCATTTTGTTTTGTTTAACTTTTAGTGCCCTGCAAATAGAAAGCGTGTGACTTGCAAAAATGTGTCCAGCAGCACAATTAAAATTTCACGGATTTAATTTTCTATAGGTAGGTCTCTTTTATTTTGCTAAGTTTAATGTTCTCACTTTGCACTCATGTTATTTTTTATTCGTGCCTGGGGGGGCTGTTCTCCAAAGATGAGAATTATCTTATTGCAAAGCGAAATTGTTTCTTTCTTATGTGCAATTTTTGTAATTATGCTTTAACACATAATTGTGCAGTACACACCAATCCACCCCACTCCAATCTACTTCCACTCCAATCAATTTCAATACATTCCAGACCTATCCAATCCACCCCACTCCTATCCAAACCACTCACCCCATTCCGTTCGAAACCACTCCAGGCCATCATAGTCCAATCCTATTAACCCATCCCACTCCAGTCTGCCATACTCCAATCTGCCCACACCAATTCACCCCACTCCAATCCAAAACAATCTGCCCCACTCCAATGCAAAACAATCTGTCCCACTGCAATCCAAAACCATCTGTACCACTCAAATCGGGCCCACTTTAAACCAAAACAATCTATCCCACTCCAATCAGCCCTACTACAAACCAAAATATTCTGCCCCACTCTAATCAGCTCCAATCCAAAACATGCTGCACCACTCCTGTCTGCCCCATTTCAATCCAAAACAATCCGCCCCACTCAAATTTCCCCTACTCCAATCCAATCCGCCTCACTTAAATCCAATCCACCCACTTCAATCTTATCCCCCACGCCACCCCACTGCAATCTACCCACCCAGTCCATGCCACCTCAATCTAATCTACCCCACCCCTATTCAGTTCGCCCCACTCCAATCCTATCCTATGCAGTCCACTCCGCTCAATCCAATCCACCTCACTACAATTCAGTCAATCTACTCCACTCCAATATACCCCACCACCCCATGCCAATCCAATTCACCCTACTCCATTCCACCCCACTCCCTCCAGTCAACCCCGAACCAATCCACCCCACCCCATTTCAATCCACCCCACGCCGATCTTGTCCACCCCATCCAGTCCACCCCACCACACTTCAATCCACCCCAGTCCACTGCAGTCCAATCCACCCCATTCCATTCCACTCCAGTCCACCCCACTCTACCCCAATCAAATACAATCCTCCCCACACAAGTTCAATCAACTCCACTCAATCCATTCCATCCAGCACACCACATTCCAATCTATTCCACCCCAGTCCAATTCACCCTACCCAATCCACCCACTCCAATTCAATCCACCCCCCTACAGGTCAATCCACTCCCCTCCAGTGATGTCCAATCCACCCCGTCCACTCCACCCTAATTCACCCAACTCCAAACCAGCCTACTTTAATCCAATCCACCCCATCCAATCCATACAGGCTCCACACTCCAATCCACCCCACTCCATTTCAGCCCACCCTACTCAATCCAATCCACGCCACTCCAGTTCAATTCACCTCCTCCAGTCCAGTCCAAACCACCCCCACCCCACTCTAATTCATCCAAATCCAAGCCACCCCAATCCAATGTAATCCAATCCAACCCACCCCACCCCAAACCAATCTAATCCACTGCTCGCCAATCCACCCAATGCACTCTACTACACTCTCTGTCTCTGAACCACTTGAATTCTACTTCGCTCTACTCAACTCTATGACACTCTACTCTCCCTACTCCACTTTACACTCTACTCCAACAAATTCAGTCAACGACTGTTAGAAAGTCACACTTTCGGCGTGTTCACTCCCAATTTTGGTGTGCTGACTGGTATTAATGCTAGCTGACTCTGACTGTGCTCTGAGCCCTGATAGTAAGGCCCATGTCCAGTCCCATGATAAACAAAGAAACATGCATTAAGGTACCTTTATAATTGGAATGACCTAGACCTGGAGAAGTGTGGCTCACTGGTTAGAGGAGGCAGACCTGGAAGCAGAGGTCAGCCCGGGACCAGGGTTCAATTCCCGGCTGGGCGGGGTCTTGAGTCCTAAAATGTCCATGGACTCGACAATTCTCGCTCCGGTGCCTACTCGATTCACGAGTTCACACTCTGCGACTCTGGGCAATAGCTTGCTTAATCTCCACAATGGCCCCTCGCGGCGGGATGCCTGGCTTTCACCTTGTGGATACCCTGCCAGGGTTATCTCACAGGGGAATACCAGGACGGGTTCCCTAAGCAAGCGCTTAGAAACCGCTTGGTGATTTGCGCTATATAAATTCCTGTACATTTACATTTACCTACCCTATAAATCCCTAGTAGATAATAGGTGTTATATCTTACATGCTTTGCGAGTGCTGTTTACACGTTATGTTAAAATGTTATGTTATGTTATGTTATGTTATGTTAAAATGGGACTTATATAGCGCAACGGCTACTCCAAAGGAGTGTCCCGGCGCTTTGAGCTCCAGACCTAAAAAGAAAACTAGATAACATAACAGTAAAAGAGCAGGGGCCTAAAAGAGGGGACAAATTATCCAGCGAACAACCAGGTTTTTAAGTCTTTCCTGAAGACAAGCAGATTTGCGGTGTTTCGCAGGGACACCGGTAGAGAATTCCATAGCTGAGGAGCAAGGAAGCTAAAGGACCGGCCGCCTAGCCGAGCCTTTTTGATGCGTGGCACCCGAGCCAACGCCAGAGCTTCTGACCTGAGGGATCGCGCAGGTCGATAAAAGTCCAGCCTCCTCTGAAGATATTTGGCACCATTGCCATGCAAGGCTTTATGGGCAAGAGTCATGGCCTTGAACAGTATCCTTTTCCGCACCGGAAGCCAGTGAAGGGATACAAGAAGATTGGAGGCACTAGTGCGGCGGTGCAGGCCAAAAATTGCACGCGCAGCAGCGTTCTGAGTGACCTGCAAACGCTGGAGGAGGTATTCAGGCAAGCCCAGATATAGGACATTTGCATAGTCCAATCTGGACCCTATGAGTGCCTGAACAGTGATCCTCCGATGTTGCTCCGAGAGAAGGGGAAAGAACTTGCGCAGCATTCTAAGAATCCCAAAACATGTTCCCGTGAGAGTAGAAACCTGGGATTTGAGCGAGAGCTCGTTGTCAATTTTAACTCCCAGGTTCTTAGCCCACTTAGAGGACTGAGTGGGAGGGAACATGTCAGCAGGCCACCATCCCTGCCAATCTGGTTCCGATGGGCATCCGAAGAATAGTATTTCAGATTTGTCCGAGTTGCACTTTAGGCTGTTGTGCGAGAACCAGCTAAAAACAGCCCCAAGGCACTCGCGGATCCTTTCTCCATCGAAATCTTCGCTCTTACGACAGGTGAAAAGGAGCTGGGTGTCGTCAGCATAAGAGACGATCCGGGCCCCATAGGACTCCGCCAATGTCGCCAGAGGGGTCATAAGGATGTTAAATAGAGTGGGGCTCAATACAGAGCCCTGAGGCACTCCGACTCCCAGTGGCGGCATCTCGGCGGATCCGGGTGGGACCCAGACCGTCTGGCGGCGGTTGGCCAGAAAGGAACAAAACCAGTTGAGCACCGTCCCCCCTAGCCCGATGTCATGGAGCCTAGTGAGGAGATCCTCATGGGGGACGGTGTCAAACGCCGCCGACAGGTCTAACATAACTAACATCACCCTGCCTCCCGTGTCCAGCACCTCTTTAACGATCTCCGAGACTTCCAGGAGCGCCGTCTCGGTGCTTAAGTTGGAGCGAAAGCCCGATTGGGAATCATGAAGTAATTCATTAGACTCCAGGAAGTTGGAGAGCACGCTGTGCACGTGTTTCTCCAGGATCTTAGTCAGTGCTGGAAGGAGCGAGATCGGCCTATAGTTAGAAGGTGCCTCTGGGTCAAGATTGGACTTCTTGATCAGGGGAATAACCATGGCTTGCTTCCAGGCCTGGGGCAGAAAGCCCTGACTCAGGGACAGATTAAGGATGGGATTGGCTATGGGGTTGATGGCGTCTGCCATTTTTGCTAGAAATTTTGCTGGGCACGGATCTAACGGTGAGCCCGATTTAAGGTTCCTCATCAAGGCTAAGGATGTAGCAGCCGCAATGGGAGGAAAGTCTAGCAAAGTTGGACCTGGAGGAGACAGAGAGGTTGTCTCAGTCGGCACCGCAGACACAACATCTGGCGCTCTCAACGGGAACTAAACCTGGATTTGCCTGATTTTGGTGGTAAAAAAGTTGGCAATAGTATTGCTTGCATGCACAAGAGTTTTGCATTCGTACCGGAAGTGCTTCTTCATTTTGGAATAAACTTACATGGTTCATTTATACTTAACAATTTGGTGACGAGGGACAGAACCTACTCAAGCAAACAGAAGCACCGCTGGATTTAAACATTTTTTTTTCATCTTTTCCCGCAATTGATGAATACTTAATTAATTTTATTTACCATGCCTGCGCATCTTCTGTAGGCATTTATTTATATTTTTATCAACCATTTTACGGTGTGCCTTTCATATACTTCATGGATACTTTTCAGTTAATTTTTTAATGAAAATGGATGCTGATCAACTTTGTTAAAAGGAGATCGTAATTCATCCGTGGTTCATGCTCGGGCAGTGTAGATCTATCATCGCGCTTGGTTGTGGAATTGATCAGGAATTTCAGCCCGTGATTTCTACCCTAGAGTTGACCGTTTAAATAGATCTCCATTGAACTCGTGGTGTTTTAAAATCCAAAAGAACTCCACTTACTGGCATTTCTGCTTGACGATCACAGCATTGTTCGTCAGAGAACCTTCGACATTTGCAGATTTGTGAGCCACGTACGTTCGCCCGACTCATCTTCACTTTGGAACTAGATGCTCGATGCTCCACGCTGTCCACCCTGTGCGTGCTATGTCAGTTCCTGATTCAGCAACTTGACAACGGTGCTTAGCAACCGAATCGTATATACTCATTTAGACCTTCTTTCACTTTTCTTTCAGATAGAAGCTGGTTCTTTTAAAAAAATGAATGTGGTTTTTTTCATCTCCAATTTGGATTGTGCTAACTGCGTTTCCTTTACAGTCAGATTTTTATCTCATTAATGCACAAGATATTTACCTTCTGGGGTGACGTATTTATGCACTTTATTTATTTTCTGTCAGTTTGTGTAGTCATTTAACTTTACTATTTTTACTATTATTATTATTTTAAGAGAGCATGTGTGCCCAGGGTTATACATTATCTCCCCCACAGTATTTTTGGGCGACAGGAGGTTCACCTTGCATACCTTGGATTGAATGGAAGGCATATTTCTTAAACTGTATTGAGACTTTAGATGCTAATGGGAAAATGAAATCTGCTGAAAAGAAAGGTATATTTTAACATTCTTTGGGTTCTGAAGGTCTTAAAGCTTATAATCAATTACCAAAAACAGAAACTGGTGGGGACATGAATTTTTTTGACAAAGCTATTTTTGACTTTAACAAATTCTGTTCACCAAAAGTGTGCATTGGCATATCGAGATACAAATTCTTTCACTAATGAAACTGTTGAAAATTATGTCTCTGCACTTAAGACTTTACCCCTAGACTGTAAGTTTGGCTCTCTTCAGGAAGATCTGATAAGGGACCAAGTAGTAATGCATGTTAACAACTCTACCATTCAGGAGAGATTATGGGTAAACAGTGATGAAGATCTTGAGAGTATTTTAGCCATTGTGAGGAAGTCAGAGTTGTCATGTAGGAGCGCTCAGCAAGTTAAGGAAAATTACATTAAGAGTGATGATACTAGTATTAGTAAAGATATTGTTTCCAAAATTAATTCTAAAGCATCTAACAAAAATACAGATTTTTCAAAAAAGAAACAGCTGTTTAACTCTGAAGGAAGATTTGAAGAAGACAAATAAAATTCGAGATGTTTTAGGTGCAATAGTAAAACCCATTTAGCTAATTCTAAATCTTGCCCTGCTTTGAAACAAAAATGTTCAAATTGTGGCCTTGGTTGAGGAGTGTGGCTCACTGATTAGAGCGGCAGACCCTGATGCAGAGGTCTGGCCCGGGACCAGGGTTCAATTCCCGACGCGGCAGGGTCCTGAGCCCAAAATGTCCACGGACTCGATAATTCTTGCCTCGGTGCCTATTCTAATCGTGGGGTCCCACGCTGCAACTCTGGGCAATAGTTGCTTAATCTCCACTACGGCGGCCCACCCGCTGCGGGATGCCTGGCTTTCACCTTGGGGATACCCAGTAGGGGTTATCTCACAGGGAAAAACCAGGACGGGTTCCCAAGGCAAGCGCCTTGATGCCTTCGGGTGATACGTGCGCTATATAAGTCGCAATACATTTACGTTTTGTTGGACATTTTACTTCTGCGTGCAGGAGAAGTAAGAATGGTAAAAAAGTCAAGTGTATTGAATACTGTGGTGAGAGTGATGAGGATGAAACTTCGAAAGATTCTGATTTTAATTCCTTTGTACTCAACATGCTGAGGTCACTATTTTAATGTTGACATTGCAATAATTAAGAAAAAACCTGTTTGCAAAATGACTATTGGTGGTGTGAAAATTGACATGTATGCTGACTCTGGCTCTCCTTATTCTATTGTTAATGAGTCAGTTTGGAAGTCTCATTTTGTGCATAGGATTGGGAGTTACTTAGAAAAAATAGACATTAGTTCTGAGGGATACTCTGGTGAAAGGATTGACATTCTTGGCTTTAGAATTTGAGTCTTTAGGTTTAAAATTCATCAATACACTGCCAAATTATACATTTCTAAAAAAGGTCCTTCCGTATTAAGTTGGTTTGAACAAGGGAAACTAGACATCATCTTGAATCCTAATAGTCCTGACCCCATTTTGTTAATTGATGAACAGAATGGTATTTGCTATTCTATGCTCAACAAATTTCCTAATGTTTTTAAGTCAGAAATTGGTAAATTAGTACATTTTAAACATGAAATTCACTTGAAAAAGAATGTGTATCCTAAGATACATAAAGCACGCAACATCCCTTTAGCTGTACGGGATGAGGTCAGGGCTGAGTTGGAAGGTTTAGTTAAAGAAGGTATCATTGAAAGAATAGAATCTTCAGAATGGGTTTCTCCCATTGTGGTAGCCAGACCTGCAAATGGCAAGGTTAGATTTTGCATTGATCTACGCCATGTTAACAACAACATAGTTATAGACAATGGGCCATATGTATCATAGTTCCGTTTTGCGAATTCTAAATAGCGATTTTTAAGGAATCGCTATTAAGAATTCGCAAAACGGTATGTATGTAAAAAACCGCTTCTTTTTAGCGATTCCTTAACATTCCTAATTTGCGATTAGCAAAATGCTAATCGCAAATTACTCATTCATTTCTATGGGCCAGGAGGCCCATAGGAATGCATGGTAAATTTGCGATTAGCAATTTGCTAATCGCAAATTGGGAATATTTTCAAGGGTGCAGGGGTGTCTCAAGAACACCCTGCTGCACCCCTGAAAATGACATGTGGGGGCATATGGCGCACATACATGCCCTAAGGGCATGTATGAGCGTCATATGGAACCTTTGGTTTTTTTGAAAATTGCTTTGTTAAAAGAATTCGCAACTTACCACCAACTAGAAGTTGGTGGTAATTTGCGAATCTTTATGGGCA
Organism: Lissotriton helveticus; assembly: GCF_964261635.1. Lineage (NCBI taxonomy): Eukaryota > Metazoa > Chordata > Amphibia > Caudata > Salamandridae > Lissotriton > Lissotriton helveticus. Next base: position 1,231,022,709 of record NC_136068.1, read on the forward strand.
TTTTTGCATTAATTTTTTCTTTGATACATTGCATTTAAGGAATCGCAAAATTTGCGATTCCTTAAGTGCAATCGCAAAATAAGGAATAGCAAATTTTGCGATTCCTTATTTTGCAGCAAAAATGTTACATACATACCATTTAGCAAATTAGCATTCCCAAAGGCCGAAATTCTGAGAATTTCGGCCTTTGCGAATGCTAATTAGCTTGATACATATGGCCCAATTTCCTTTAACCAGGATTTCAGAGATGTTGGCTACTGTTGGAGGGTCAAAATTGTTCTCAACAATAGATTTATCTGTAGCCTACCATCAAATTGAACTACATGATGAGAGCAAAGATCTTACGGCATTCACCACCCCATTTGGTTGTTACAGATATAATAGGATGCCTTTTGGACTTGCATCCGCTGCTGCAATTTTTCAACATGTCATGCACGATATCTTGAGAAATTGTAAAAATGCTGTCTGTTTCCAGGATGACATTTTAGTTTTTGGTATTTTTTTTTTAAAATATTTTTTATTCAATTTTTTAACACATTTTTTCCCCTAAACCAGGGGTGAGGAGCACATCACTATATACATTCAATCACAGTTTCTAAATGAAGCAAAACCACTAATAATTTCTACAGAAAAACATATACATTAAATACATAGGATAACTAATATCTGTTATACATTTAAGAGAAACCAAGACACCTGTCCTACTGCAAACTTAAGAAACCCTACCTCATATCAGAGTATACAATCCATCCCCTAAAAATCTTGGTATATTATAATTCTTCCTTCCAATTAAATATTGGCTCCCATATTATCAATCCAAGCTTTCTCCCCTTTTTTCCTTTTCTGGCATAAATTACTTTTTCCAAATTATATATATTTAGAATCCTGGCTAGCCACTGTTGAAATATCGGTGGTGCCTGGTCGAGCCACGCTGAAGCGATACATAATCTCAATACAGCCATTGCTACAAAGATAAAGTAACATCCTTCACCCTGAATGCCATCTGAATTCACCCCCAATAGTACTATCGAGGGGGTTAAATTAACTGTTATTTTTAGCGCTCCTTGTACAAAATTCCTTATTTCTTTCAATATCGTAGATAAATGTGGGGAAGTTGCGAATATATGTATTATATCAGCCTGGATACTTCCACATCTTGGACAACTAATTCCAGTAACCACCCCCCATTGTGCAAGTTTCGCCGGGGTATAATAAAGGCGATAAAGTGTCTTATAATGCTGTGCCTGTAGGGCTGCAGAGCACAGAACATTCTGGCCCAACTCTAATGATAATTTAAAGCAATCCCGTTCTGCCTCCAACTTGCTCGCTCAGCTTTCCCCCCACTTATCCATGTCATCTTGTCTTATTTTAATTAGTTCAGCATAGAACCTTTTGATAGTGCAAGATGCTCCCTCTTGTATCACCTCCAGTGTGGGTTTTTTCTCAAATCCACTAGGGCCCCCCCTTTTATTTGCCAGGAAACTTCTTACTTGAAGATACTTAAAAAAATGTCTTGTTTCTAAACCATATTTCCCCTGAATCTCAGCAAATTGCTTCATCCCCTGCAGATCCATCCAGTCTCCCACCCTCGTAATTCCCTTTGTAAGCCATATCGCAAAAATTGCATCAGAAAAAATATCAGCGGGGAATACTGGATTGTTTCCTATTCTTGTGTATGTATTAATTTTCCCCAAACCATATTTTCTAGTAAAGGCCTTACAAATATTATAGGCTGCCATAATAGTCTTAAATCGGGTCCTCTTAAAATAAGCTGTATCAAAGTGTCTTAAAAAAATATTATTTACCTCTTCCCCCATCAAAAGGCTATATATTGCTAATGTTCCTAATTCATCATCCCCCTCCACCTCTGCTCTGCCTAACAAGCCAACCATATTTTGTAGAGCGGCAGCCCATTAATAAAATTTCATATCCGCCAATGCCCAGCCTCCTCACTCTTTTGGTAATGCCATGAATCTTAATGCTCTCCTAGTTTTTCCTTTGGACCAAATAAATCTATTAATCATAACTTCTAATTTTTTAAACCAAAAATTATCAAACATAAGCGGGATTGCCCTAAAGATATATAACAATTTTGGTAGGACGAGCATCTTAATGATATTAACCCTGCCAACTATCGTGAGATGGAGATTTTCTCTACCAACTCTCGTTATAATAGGGCCTATATTCAATTCTACTATCTTCTCCAATTCTGAAGTAATTATTATTCCAAGGTATATTCCTGACTGCACCACCCGCTGATCCTGGCATACTGCCTTGTCATTTTTAATTATTTGAGTCTTATTAGTATTTAGGGAATACCCTGATACTTTCCCAAATTTCTTAGCCTCCATTTCCACATACCTAATAGCCTCTGTGGGTGTTGGTGTTAAAACAGCCACGTCATCGGCATACGTGAGTATCTTGCAATCCCCCCTATATGTATTAACTGGACTTATATTCTCATTCATTTCCATCCTACGAATCAGTGGATCCAGATACATGGCAAACAATAGGGGGGAGCACGGACATCCCTGTCTAGTTCCCCTATTAATTTGCAGTGCTTTTGTTAATCCTGAGTTTATCCTTACTACAGCGACCGGGTCCCTATATAGTGTTTTTATCGCGGTAACAAAGCCCTCCCCGAATCCTGCCCTAATTAAAACACTCCACAAATAGTCCCAGGAGACCCGATCGAATGCCTTCTAGGCATCTAAAAACAATGCCGCGATCGGGTCCCCTATGACTTCCATTTTATCAAATAGGGTTATAAGTTTCCGTATATGATGGGTGGTTCCGCGCCCTGGTATAAATCCCTGCTGACTGATGGTGACTAATGGTGTTATGACGCTCGCAAATCTTAATGCTAATATTTTTGAATAGATCTTCGTATCAGTGTTCATGAGCGTTATTGGTCTGTAGGACCCAGGATCCGTGGGTAACTTTTCTTTCTTTAGAATGACAACCATTTCTGCACCGGACCATGATGCTGGTATCGATAAACCCATCTGCGCCTGTTGCATAGTACACAACATATCCTTCCCCTGTACTTTCCAAAAAACCTTATAAAACTCTAACGGTATCTTATCTGGTCCAGCTGCTTTGCCGGAAGGAAGACTCATGAGAGCCATTTCAATCTCCTGCAGATCTAATAAGTTATCTAATCTCCGTCTTTCATTCAAATATGCTGTTATTTCCCCTATATCCTTCCCTTGCTGTTCTTCATATAAGTTCACATAGAATTGTCTGAAGACTTCTCTAATCTCCTGTGTTCCCGTCACCACCCTCCCAGTCCTATCTTTGATTGCGGTTATCTCCCCTACCGCTGCTTTTTGCCTTGCTCTCACAGCTAACATTCGCCCTACTCGTTCGCTAAACTCATAGCATTTCTCCCTGTGTACCACATATATTTTTGCTGCCTTGGATGCTATATATTCCTCTGCCTCCATTCTTAGCTTAACTAATTTAATCATGGCAAGCTCTAGTATATTACCAGTCGGTGTGGTTGCCTCATTTGCTGCACATTCACTCAATTCCTCCTCGGCTAAAAGTATCTCTCTTCTTAAAGCTTGATTTCTCTGTTGCTCCTGCTTCTTTTTATTTACACTGTAACTTAGGGTCTCCCCCCGGACTCCAGCCTTGAAACTATCCCAGACCATGCCTTCAGTTGTAGTGCCCCTATTTATTGTCAAATATTCTTCAATCCACGCGTCATGTGCTGAATATACATCTCATCTTCTAGAAGTGCTCTCTCGAAAGTCCAGACTGTACCCCCCCTTGCCAATGATGTCACTGTTAAGGTTACAATCAAAGGATTATGATCAGCCAGTACACGTGGCAACCTTTCAATCTGTAGGTTTGAAATACAATTATTACTAACCAAAAAGTTTTTGGTAACAGTGAACAAGAACATACTTCTGCCTTGGAGAGCGTTCTTTCTGCCCTGAATGACCATGGTTTAACCATCAAGCATGCCAAATGCAAATTTGGTGTACATTCAGTAACTTACCTTGGTCATGAGTTATGTGAGGAAGGCATTAAACCCAAATCAGATTTAGTTGAAGCTATTAAAGAAGCTCTGCATCCTCTATCTAAGGACGATGTTAGATCTTTTTTGGGGTTGACAGAATTGTACGCAAAATACATACTTAATTTTTCCTGTTGTACCTACAACATTAGACAATTGATTAAAAATGTAAACACATTTTCATGGTCTATTGATTGTGAAAAGGAATTTAAGGATGTCAAGAAAGCAATTTGTACAGCTACCGCTCTTGTTTTGATTCTTCTCTTACATGCATAATTACTACTGATGTCAGCTCAAAGGGTTTAGGTGCTGTTCTTGCACAGAAATGTGAATCTGGGAAGGAATGTATCATTGCACATGCTTCTAGAGCTCTCACACCAGCTGAAAAGAAATACTCTACAATAGAGAGAGAAACCTTAGCCGGCGTATGGGCACTAGAACATTTTAGGGTGTTTGTGTGGGGTACGGAGTGTATCATAAGAAGTGATCATAAACCTTTGGTGCGTTTACTCACCACTGAGGGCAAGTTGAAGGCTGCTGCTCGCATTGCACGTTTGTCAATGCGTTTATAAGATTTTACTTACACAATCATGTATGTTCCTGGTAAGGAAAATGTTACAGCTGATTTTTTATCTAGGATGCCTTTACCCATCAAAGAAGATCTTTATAACGAATGGCATGATTTACACATTGCTATGGTACATGATGAAGGGCCTATGTTAATTGATCAGAGTTTATGGTGTCAAGAATTTATTAATGACACCATTTTGAAACAAGTTGCCTTTCACATTTAAAATGATTGGCCAAATAAAAAAAATATTAGTTCGGAACTTAGACGTTTTTGGGAAATTAGAAGTGAGTTATCCTGTGATAACAATATAGTTAAAAGAGGAGATAGAACCACTCCTCCAAGTAACCTAAGGTGTTCTATAGTTTTACATGGACATGATGGACATAGTGGTATTGTGAGAACCAAACAGACTGTGAACATTTTTTTATTGGTGGCCTGGTATGGATATGTTCATTGAACATATTGTAAGAAATTGTACTATTTGTGCTAATTCTGATAAGTCACTTGTTACCTTCAAACCTAACATGGGTAGTCACATAATTCCTGAAAATCCATGGGATGTGGATTGTGACATTATCAGATGCAATAGGGCTATTAAAACTGGAGGGGGGGCATTGCCTGCATCCATCGGTCCAGCCTCATTTGATAATGTCATAGCCAGGCGGAATTAAAATGTCAAGTATTGGGGAGGAGGAGTCATTAAGCCATGTTTCTGTAAGAATCAGGAGGTCTAATTCTTGTGATATGATGAGTTTGGAAATGTCTGCAGCGTGCTTCACTGCTAATCTGCAGTTAAGAAGCATCGATTTGATATGGGAGTTTGTAGTTGCTTCCACTAGGTGCGACGAGGCGATCTGAAGTAAGTTATCCTTATTCAAGGATCTAAAGTTAACGCTAGGTTCTCTGTCCGGATCAGATGTGATAGTGGGAATGATGCTTGGAGAGACCGCACAGTCCTCATAGTCCATTGTTATGGACATTATGGGGCCTATTGGTTCCAATTCAAAATTCATTCTAGCAGCTATTGATATATTTTCAAAATGGCCTGTCATCAAAATTGTGGAAAAATTTACACTGATTCTGTTTTGGTGTTCTTACTGAAGAAGGTTTGCCAGCCAGGCTTATTTCCGATAATGGTGTTCAATTTCTTTCCAATAAGGCAAAAACATATTTTAGTAGAGTCGGTGTAATTCATTCCACTACCTCCTTAAGAAAGGGTTAAAAAATAGATCCATGTGTTCAAATTGGTATGCTTGTCAAAGTAAAGAAACCTTGGAGAGTTAAAAAAGGTGATAGCCAATTTATGGGACCTTTTGAAGTTATTGAAGTGTTAAAAAATTCTGTGGGATTACCTGACAACATAGTTTGGAATTTAAGCAGAATTGCATATCAAAGTTGACAAAGAAGTATATGTTTGTTCAGATGACAATGGAAAAAGTGATCCGAATAATAAGAATAATACTGTTTTCACTTATTTAGATGAGTTACAGGATAACATTTCTAAGAACTGTGTTATGCCAAATACTGATGAGGATAGTGCTCAAGAAAATGTGATTGATACAAATGTGACTAATACTAATGTATTAGGTAGAAGACCTATAAGGAAGCCTATGTGGATGTCTGATTTTATTTCAATTGTAAAAGACAGAATTGTTAAATAATTGTTTTTATCCTTAAGGGGGGAAGGTGTGTTATATCTTACATGCTTTGCGTGTGCTATTTACATGCGCTGTTTTTCTTTCACGTTATTCACGTGCTTGCATGCATGAATGTTTTGCATTCGTAGTTATGTGTGTTGTTTTTTGAATGCTCTGAGTCATAGCACGATCCATGAGTTCTACACTCTACCTTGGATCGGGCCGTTGGTTGAGAGCAGGCAAGAAGACGGTTGCTTGAAGTTCCTTTTCGCTTGCAGACCTGTACCATAATAATAATAATAATCCACATTTGTAAAGCGCACAATCACCCGTAAGGGTCTCTAGGCGCTGGGGGCCGTCAGGAAGATTAAGCAAGCTATTGCCCAGAGTCACATGGTGCTGGGCTAACCTGCCGCCGGAGCCGGGAATCGAACCCTGATACCCAGATTCCAGCGTCAGTCGCCCTGGCCGCGGCGCCACACCTCTCCCAGAGGTGCTTCTTCATTTTGGAATAAATCTTATTTTTATATAAACTTATATGGTACTTTATACTTAACAAAAGGGCAAAGGGATGACAACTTCTTAAACGTCCCTAGTATATAATAGGGCCTGGCAGTTTCAAGGTCAGCGCCTTTTTTTACACTTGTTTGTGTGCACTGCTGAGATCCTGAGGTCCTTTTAAAAGCAGCCCTGAGTTGCAGCACTGCTTTTAAAAAGTAAATTAATTGAAAACTCAACTTTGGTGGGAGGGGCACTATAAGAGTGATAATCTAAATTACTGTTACATGTCAGTTTACCTCCACGGTCTCCCCTAGGTTTTCCAGGGGTGGGGGGGTCAAGTAACTATTAGCAGGGTCCTCATAAAAATGTTTTATAAACCCTGGTGAGGAAAAACTGTACATTTTATTTTTCCCCAGTGTGAGAAATGCCCTGCAAAGTTGACTTTGGTGCAGTGGGTACTGTGAGGTATTAATCCACATCATGGTTACATATGAGGCAACTCCTAGGTCTACCCTAGGTGTCCCAGGGGTGGGGGGCTTATGTAATTATGAGTGGGGTCCTTATAAAAGATGTTTTGTAAACCTGGTGAGGAGAAATTGCACATTCCATTTTCCTCATTTTAGATACTTGACCTCATCGGCTAGCATGGCAATATGTTATGGATGCATAACTATTACTAGGAAAGAATGAATAGATCATTCAAAGGCTTAGCAGAATGGCTGTGATAAATCCATCAGATTGCTCTTGTTGAATTTATCATAACTTGTACAGAAAATAAGTTAACACTTTCTTGTCTGTAAGCCAAAATTCAGCCTACCTGATGTTTTACCTGATTGGTCAGTGGCAACAGACTTAGCAAGGCTGTCTTGCTTAAGTGATAAGTGGCTATCCAGGGGAGAGGCTATCTGTTGGAGAGAGCTCTGCAGCAACACAGGAATGCCAGGGCAGGGGAAAGGGATTGTGAAGCATGAGGCTTCAAATTAGTACAGGCAGGTAATTCCAGGCCTACCTATCCCAATTCCCCTGTGACCCAGACAGATAGTAGGCTTAAGGAAGGAATTTGCAGATGATAGGGGGAGGAGAGGTTTGGAAATGAGCCACACTGAGAGTTGGTTCAGTTAGCTTGGAATTTCACCTATTATGGATTTTGGAAGAGTAGTGCTTTCTGGGACAAGAAGATGCCACACTTTGGAGGAAGTGGTAATGTGTCTGGGTAGCACACTGAAACTCATTGATCGGTGGTGTTTATCTCTTGATGCCTAGAAGCTAAACATACATAAGTGAGAGGTGCATAGCCTCTCAGTTCTGCTGCCTGAAACTTCAAGACGATGGAGGACAGTCCTGCTGGAATCCTGATCAGCACTCAAGGGCCTGCCTGGTGAAGACTGCTCTGCTGCAATATCTAATACTACATCTCTGAGGACTTTGCCTTACTTCAAGAAGGAGTAGACTACCTGCAGCCACAGGTTAACAGACTAAACTGTCCCTTCTCCAGTCAGAGTCCTCCTCCTGGAGTGCTCCCTGGGAACTTTTAAGGGGTTGACAAAGTGCATTGTGAGAAGTGTAGTCCAGTCCTTACGAGGACCATCTAAGAGTTTCCAGACCTCGGATTTCTGTTTTGGACCCTTGGAACCTACAAGGAGAACTTCTGGAAGGACCTCCAGAGGTCTGGGAAGTTTTGGGAACTTTCAGAAAAAAGCTCAATAAGTTAACCAACCCGACCACAAGGTCCAAGCCGGCCACCTTTAACCCCGACTTGGAGCAAATTCCAGGTTTGTCCCACTGAACAGTTCCAGAGGTCCGACTTCAAGGATTTGACCAAGAGCTCCATGACAGTCAAGCCGGTGAACTCTCACTGAATACGGCCCGATGAAGAGCAGTGAGGGCGCTAGGAAGAAAAAGCTCCAGAAAACTTTCTAAGTGTGAAAGTAAAATTTTGTCCGGGGCTTCCTGCTTAGTGTATCCAAGTAGGGCTACAATGGTGGTCACTTGAAACTTTGACTTTGTCCCGGTTAAGCAAGAACAGATGTCCCAGAGTGGCACTATTGACTTGTAAGTACTAGAAAGTGTTTATTCTTTAAAAGTTCATATCAATAGTTTTCTATATTGCATTTTGGTCATTTTGGTATCATTTTAGAGATACAAATATTTCCTATTTCCATAAATTGTAGTGGGATTTTTATTGTGTGTTGTGTCTTACTTTTTTGCTGTATTGGTGTTTGTAAATGCTTTACATGCCTGTCTCCTAAGTTAAGCCTTATAGCTCCATGCCATCGGCCAAGGGTTGAGCAAGGGACTCATTTATAGAGACCCTTTTTAGGACCTAGTACCGTGTGGGTGGCCTTGTTACTGGTGGTAGGTGCATACTTCCAACAAAGAGACTCTACTCCCCCACTCCACCCTGGAAAACTCCCTGCCACTAACTTTTAGACATGCTGATCAGCAGCCACACTGGTGTACAGCATGGCAAATCACATTGCCATAGCCAGTAGCGCTTGTATAGCCATGACCCATTGGTCTTGCCAAGGCTTGTCCTTATTGCGTATAATTGTCACAGAGTTCACAATGCAACACCCCTTGCTATTTATTAAGTTGGCCCTAATATAAAAACCCTTCCTGTTGCATCTGTCAGAGTGTCACAATACAAACTCTCATTTTATTGTATTTGTCATAGAGCACTCAAGAGAAAACACCAACCTAATGTATTTAAGACTGACGTCATGTATAATCCCTTCCTACTGCAGATGACACATGGTCTTGCAATATGTTTGTCTTTTATGAGCAATGGAAATACATCACTGGTGAGCTAACACAACTGAAACTCATGGAAATGCCACTAACGAAGAATATCACCAAAACATCTGGGCCACCATACTATTTGACCCAAGTTGTGCACTAAGTACATCAATTTATCACTTAACCCTCAAGATAAGTGGAGGAATAGCAATCAAAGTTGTTTTCAGGGACACTGTATGGAGTAGAAACTCAGGGCATCATTTATGAAGGCCAACAGTTACTATTGCACCGCTGAAACGTCACTTTTATTGAGTTATGGTGGTGCAATGCCACTGGCATATTTATAAGGCCACGTAAAGCCAAATTAGGTGGCTGTTCATGGCCTTTTAAATATGTGCCCCTTTCACTCGGAAAACTGCATGAAAGAGGTGTCCGTAGGTGTTGCCCCAGCACCACACCCCTGTCATGCAGTTTTCTGCATGAAAGAGGCACATGTAACATGGCTTTACGTGACCTTATAAATATACCAGTGGCACATTGCGCCACCGGGATATTTTTAAAAAAATGACGTTCCAGCGGGCAAAAGTGCCGGTAGGACATCATAAATGAGGCCCTCTTTGTGCTGCGTTCTGCACACATAGAAAGATGAAAAAACCTCTTCTGATTGTTTTTGTGTAGGATGGTTTTCCTTTCTGCACAAAAATAACCATCCCTGCAACGCAGGCACCGTTGCATCATGGTGTAAAGGTGCCTGCATTGGCAAAAAAGCAGCCCATTGTGCGCCGGTGCAGGTAGAACGGACAAGAATGCTCCGTATCTAATAGATACGATGCATTCCTGCCCTTTTCTTTTGCCATAGGGCAGCGCACAAGCAAGTGCTACTGCACTGCCCTACGGCAAAAATACCATAAATGAGGCCCTCAGAGTGTTAGCAAGCGCGAAATGATCAAAAGACTAAATGAGGAAAGGTTGATTGGAGAGGAGTATGGGAGATAGTTGCAGGAGAGAAAGATGGGTGGAGAGATGGATGACAGGCAGGCAATTGGAGGATGGATGATGGATGATGAATGGATGAATGGAAGAAGTGAAGGGTTTGTTAATGGATGCAAAGATAAGACGATGATGGATGAAGTAGAGATGTATAGACAGATGGATACATGGAAAAAGGATAGAGCGAATGATAGATGGATGATGATTAGAAGAATGTTTATGGAGAAAGATGGAAAGTATGGTGGATGGATGGAAGTTCGGGTAGAGAGATGGATGCTGGTTGAATGGATGAAGGGAATGAAGGAAGGTTGGCAAATGGATAGAAACAAAGGGTCTATTGAGTGATGGAATATGCATAGAGAAAGACACAAAACAAGAGGAGTGAGGATACAGATGCAAGGATGGATGGATGGAAGGACAGATAGAAGAAACAGAAAAAAGAAAAAAAAGATGGACGGACGGGAAACAGAAAGATTAAATTCCTCCCGCCAATAAAAGAGTGCCGGGCTCATCACTCACTCACTCAGTACTGTTCTGTATAGGCTTTAAAGTGGGGTGGGTGTATTTTCTTTTTTACAAATGGTAATGGCGATATCTTACATTATCTCACAAAGGATGAATGACCGATCTACGTCGTAACATGATTCTCCACTACAGATGCAATATTTCTTTAAATGGACCGATGGCATTTCTAAAAAGCAGGCAATTTGATTGAGCTTCGAGAAGCCCTGCTCCCATGGAAACAAGCATGGGCAGATTCTCAGGGGCAGACTGCGGCTTCACTTTGCATTTGCAGATCTATCCACCTCTCCTATCCAATATTACTGTAACATATTTTAACCACTTTATGTGGCATTTTGGAAGTTACATATATTAGCTTATATAATTATAAAGAAAACCTCAGCTTAACATGTTTTCTGCTTTTAGAGATCCCATAGTTCCCAATAAACGCAGCATTGTCACTAATAACCAATAAGACTGCACAGCGGGCATTGATTAACCACATTGAATAAATCCGCTTTCAGCCAAAATTAATTTACACGTGAACAACTGTGCCGCAATATTGGCCCGCCCGTGCGGCCGAGACACCAGCCGTAGAATGGATGTGTTTTGACTATTAACACATTTTCTCGACATTCTGCCGTATGTACCACTCAAAACATTCTCTCCGCTGTCACGAATGCATCGGGAATGAGACACTATTCTGACAGGACCATTTAAAAAGGCTGTTCACCATTTATCAATTTACATTCGTTCTGATGATTTTACCCAAAGAAACAATTCCAATGGGCTGAACAAACAGCACTCTGCATCACAGCGTGAGGAATAAAAGAAGCTGGCATTTCAAAGCAATTAGAGAGACATCATTTGGATTTAATGAATGCCGCTGAAATCCAAGGGATATCACACAGAAAACCATTAATTTATTTTTTCTGCGTTGGAAATGGTGAATAATTTTTCACTCCATATTGCTATGTAATTGCCTGCCGATTGATTCAACTGAAGTAAAATAAACCGCTTTTAGTTCGGCTGCTTAGAATGACCATGGAAGATCTCTCTGACTCTGGTCTCTGTTCCCGTTCTATGTTCAACACACTACCAGACATCTGCCTGTCAACTGCCCTTTACCGCCTCCTCAGTAGTTGTCATGACAACGCTCATTTTTTAAAGGTTTTAAGTTCACAGTGGACTCAGGCCTTTGACGAAATTAATCGGCATTATCATCGCAGTTATATGAACAAAATAGAATAAACATTCCTATCAGGAGCCTTGACAACCAACAGGAAAGTTTCTTCATCCTCGTGGCCCCTTGATGATATACTGCCTTGGAAACTTACACATACAATATACATATATATACATATATAAGCTTGGAAGCTTACAATAAGGAATATAATGATTGCAGTAACTACCTATGTGATTGGGACAGTCTGTCTCAAATTATGAATTTCTTTAACTTAACTCCAATTATATAAAGAGGAGTATTCCTAATCTTCTTAAATTTTCAAAGCACACATCACCTTTCAGAAACTATGCAATGTCTTCTGTTCACGGTCCATATTCCATACTTTTCTGTTTCTCCATTGCTTACCAATTTCAGCCAGTCACTATATTGCAAAAAATATGCAGCACCACTAAATCATCACACCAGTATGAATAGTGCAAAACCTTCTCTCTAACTCAAACCTTTTTGAGTCAACAACATTTCCTGAATGTAAGTACCATTACCCACCCAGTAAGGTACTGCTGGCGTGGAAATACCTTTTAATAAATAAGTTCAACCTGTGACTTGCCTAGGTGGTCTCCAACTCCACACCTTATTCTACTTCAGGTCCACTGGATCTTTGCCACAGTTTTAGAATGGAGCAGAAGTCAACAACATCTCAATAAACACTAATAATTATGATGAGTCAATAATGAGAGTTTCAATTTAGGTCGAAAACCTTTAATCGTTGTTAAGAGTTTAGTACATTATTTTTGGTCTCTTTATTCAAATTAGAAATATCAAGAAAATCATGGTTAGAGTAATTCAAGAAAATGACAGCATGTTCTATGAAGAAAATATTGTCTAAGTTACTATTCTGCTCTTGCAGACCCTAACCTACCAGAACCCATAAAGAGTCCTTTCAGAAAAGAGTATGGTTTAAAGGAGCATTGAAATAGAATCAGATTGTAGTTGAACTTCTCACCAAGAGTGGTTCTGGAAACTTGTCGGAGTCTCTAGAAAGATGGTCACAGCAGTATCCATAACCATTAAAGAGAAGTCAGACTCCCACAAAGTAGTAGGTGACAGGAAATCATTGTCAGTGGCAGCTCACATCGAATGGGGCAAAAGGGCTAAGGAAAAGAATGGTCACAGTACAAATAGCCTGGACCAGTCTGGACAGCATCAAGCTCTCAGAGTGTTCTCTTAAAATTCAAAAGTGAAGAGTGAAGTGTGTGTCTAACTAGGAACATATTTATTATAAACACAATAAACACATATATTAGTCCACACTGGTATTAGGTCATCTGAAGCCAATGCAAAAGGATCATTCGATCATGGTAAACATACAAAGTCGGCAAGGTGCTATTCACATGTCGTCTACCTAGTTGCTAACGTTCATGTGTGTAAGATTCACTCTGAGTACCCATGAGAAACCCTGTAGTCTAAGGTACTAGCCATTCAGAACTCCACTGCTTGACAATGGACTACTCTAATGCAAAAACATTCTAGTTGTAACATCATTGAATTAAGTTATGAAATTCACATTTTCCTGTAATCACCATTGTTTTAATATACTGCTTAGCATTCATTATTGTGAATATGTGGCGGCTAAAATCTAACGTTTGTTGAGAACATTTAGTTTAGGAAGGAAGGAAATATTTTTAAAGGCAGCATGTTCTACAAAGATGAGGTCTAATGAAGTCAAATTTGAAATATGTATTTAATACAGCACAGTTTAGCATCTGCTAAAAGCATGCATTTATTTAAGAAGAAACATTTAAAGGAAAGGGAAAGAAATAAAAGTGCTTACTACAAAAAAAGATTCATGCAACACCTTCATTTGCGCGTTTAAGAAAAGGTACGTTTTCCTACATTTTATTCATTAAACATTCTCATCTTAATATAGTGCGCAAATTAGGACAAATGTTAGGCTAACCTGCACTGCTCTATCAGTACTACAAATGCTGATGAAAAGTACTTTGTATAATTTCCAAAATGATAAGCTCTAGTTCTATTCCTTATGGATGTATGTCGTTACTACGCGTGCATTTACAACGCATGCCTTTACGACGCAACTTTTACAACGCAATTCGTTACAACGACTTGCGTTGGGGGCGCTGGATAGTGAATAGTTTAATTTACTATTCCAACTCCAGTCCCCGTGGATAGTAGGGAAGGAGTTGGATAGTAAATTAAACTATTCCCTATCCTGGAGCGCCCCCCAGCGCAAGTGGTTGTAACGACTTGCGTTGTAAAAGTTGCGTCGTAAAGGCACAGGGTTGTAAAAGTTGCGTTGTAAACGCTGTTCCCCATTCCCTATATGCTGCCACTGCAGATGAGCCCATCTGCGTCCTCTCTCAGTATGCATAGTGCAGTCTCTTGAGGTAAACTGCATAAGCCTATTCTGGATTCTTGACCTGTCCTGACAAGTCTTTACACCTTTTCACTAGAAAAGTGAGGGCACTTAATTTTCTGTTTGATTTAATTATTTATACCACACATGTAGGCCACTTAGTGACCTATTGGTGCTTGCAAAAAGCACTTTAGTAATGACTGACAATGATCTAGGGAGGCTGCAACATGCTCCCTAATTAAAGAGATGGTCCGGTATTACCCTGAGTGTGCACAGTGTTTTCTTTATTTTTCAGAGACCGGAGAAGAAGTTGGCCAGAGAATCTAAAGGACCTCTGAGGATAGTGTTTCTAGCAGTCAATGGTGCAAAAGTTAGTTATTGGCCATTGCAAGAAATTACGCACCTCTAGAGAATGTTTTGCCCTGCCCTGACCCTGCTCTAACCTGCTCAGGTGGGAATATGTCCCCCAGCAGGCTCTGTTCCTTCCAGGAGGAGGAGGGCAGCGCTTTGCACTTTAAAAGCCCTACATGCTTATCACACCCAGGCGATGTCTTGGTCGGATCATTGCCTGGAGGAGACTGGGCTGAGCCACCAATTTTTATCTGCCATACAAGGTACTGTGCCGGGCATTTTCTTCAATATTCTCTTCAATTGCCCTAATATCTTGTGCCCAGTGCCTGTGTGAATTCCCATCAAGGGGAAGCGGCGGGTTACTCACTTGAAGACCACATTGGGCAGAACTGTTGGTAGGTTCCTACAAGAAGCTGTGATAGTTATTAACAGGGAAATTGAACTTGTTGAGTGATGGCTGTCACTGTTGTCCTTGCCGGACTTTGACCTTGAGTCATCTTGCGTCCCCCATGTGCCTGAATTGCCTGTCCCACATACCGCTCCACCTGGGTGTTATGCTGTCCCTGACACTTCCACTAGTGTCATTACTGTGGATCCTGTTGTGACTTCTGCGCCTGACGACCATCCTGTGAGGACTCCTTCCCATTAGCCCAGTCAACACAGGGAAGACAAAAAGCTTAAGGGGTAAAAGGAAAAGAGTGGAAAGAGGGACCAAAACCAAAAGGCCGTGCCCTGACCCCTCAGTAGCCCTCCCTAGCCCAGCCCATGCTCCCAACCATGTCACCAGCCACTAATTAGCCAACAATGAAGGGCAAATCTCTCCTGACTTGGCCGGGGTACTATGCAAAGAAGTCGTGTCCTCACTCATATACACAGTGGAACCAATCCTGGGTCGACTTTTGAAGGTGGAAATGCATTTCTAGTACTATGCCCCGGAAGGTCGCAACTCACTAGCCCCTCTGTTGGAATCACTAGCACTGCTCCACTCCTGCAGCCCGGCCTTAGCAGTTCTGTTAACTATCCCCCTGGGAAAATAACCCAGTCCAGGCCAGGGTGGGTCATGTTCTACTTTGTGGATGAGCCTACAGGCTTCTTACACAGATGGCGATAAGGCACCACTCAACATAGCAGCCCCTTCCATCCTCCAAAGTCCCTTCATTCATTACACCTCCCACCTCAGGCAACCCCCTTGTATGTCATCTTGAAAAACATTCCCTGTTAGACTGTAACACAGGTCACGACTAGGACCAGCTGGCCCGTTGGTAGGTCATACCCCCAAGCCTGCTGATACTGATTGCATTTTTATCAACTTTAAAGACAGGGGTGTGGCCAAGGTTACTTTGACGAAGTTGATATCTGCGGGCCTTTCTCAACATCCATTGAGGCATTCCCAGTTGGTTACTTTTAACAACTTCCGGCCCCTCTATTTGAACCGCTGCCTCCCAGGTTTTCTGTTACTACCTTTAATAGGTTCGCCCCCATTTCTCTGCTGTGTCAAATGGACTGACTCCCTGAGATCATGAACTCTACTCTCAGAGGCACCCCGCAAGCGGGGAGGGCTTTTTAAGTCTGATTTGAATTTATTGACTACAGTAGTTGCCAGTGACTGACTTACTCCCAGCCTTGACCCAGAAAGTTGCAGCGTCCAGCCATTATTAATAGTCTCATGGAACGTGGTAGGCTTGGCAAGCAAATGGGGGAGTCTTGACTGGCATACGTTTGTCAAATGCTATGCTATTATTTGTTTGCAAGAGAATGGCATACTGACTCTGCTTTTATGGACAGTTATGCTACCTCTTTCACACCAGCCAATCCAAGCTCGATGGGCAGGGTCAAGGGCAGCCTTATCACCTTTATTTCTTTATCATTCCCTGTCCAAGTTTTACAGTAAAGCTGTGCCTCCACATACTATTAGCTTATCCTTTAATAGTATGCGAAAACCCTATTTTACTCATTAATGTTTATAATAATGTATTTGACACTTCCAAGGTGGACTTGGCCAACTTGCTTCTCAGGGATATTGATAATTGTGTCAGTAAAATTCAGGGGAATTTTGTGGTGGTACTCCTGGATGACTTAAACTCCTGACCCTGCCAGCATTCTTCAGCTAATATATGTGGGCTAACAGATGACGCTGGGAACCCCATTTCTCACATTGTCCACTGCCCACTTCGGAATGAATTTAACATTCTGCTGGCAAAATACAACCTAATCTTTTCTCATGATTCCCTAACCTCTGTGCCAGTCAGCAGGCCTGCTTTTGACAGGAGGAGTACCCCTAGTCATATTCATTTTATTCTCTTTTTAATAACACTGAGGGATTGGGTGCTGGATTATGAGCTAGTTGATTCATCCCTTAGTGATCACGGACTGCTGGCTCTTTCTATTGATGCCTCTCTTTTCTCTAAGATGCCCATTGTGAGCAAATACTGCCCTCAATCATTTTCTAAGAATAGAGGGGCAATCAGGAGCTGGTCCGAGTTAGATGCAGATTTTCCTTCTTAAGCAACCTGTCGGCCTCCTCATTCCCCAATTACTTGAGGCACTTTGTGGATTTATTTAAACAGGGGTGGGCGTGGCTTAGCGGGCGATCATGGCGGACGTGGCTTCTTAGAGCTCCCGCCGGCCCGATGATTATCCTACCAATTCTCCTGGCCCCAGGACCCGCAAAGCATATCGGAGTTGGGGCACAGGTAGCGGACGACTCAGGGTGCATTCCGGTGCCGGGACTGGCGAGCCGTGACCCTCCCTGGTGGTGCAGTGAGCTGGAGCGGCGGGCGGCCTAGAGCCAGTCGGACGAGCCGGGGCCTCGATTTTGGCGCACCCGGATCAGAGAGCCCGTCCTGAGGTCCGCGGCGCCGCTTCCCTGCCACGATCCGGCGCAGCCTGCGGCGGGCGGACCATCACGGGCCCCCCTGCCCTTCCACGCGGAGCAAGCCAGGAGAACTAGCGCTGAGGGGCGCCTCGGCGACGCTGCGGCCTACCTGGCCTTGGAGGAGCCGGGGCCTCGAGTTTGGCGACCCCTGCCCGATTTCGCATCCACAGATCCTTGGCCCGGAGGTGCAGGCGCCTGGGAGCCCCGGGGACCGAGGGGCCAGGGGCGAGCCCTGTCTGGTCTGCTGTCTCTCCCACTCCGGGGATTGCCGGAGCTGTGGGGCCCGGAGGCCTGGACTGCAGCGGCCCGTGCTGCATTGGGGGTGCCCGGCGTGGACCTGGTGCCGACCCTCAGCGAGACCCGACGGACAGTGAGTGTTGGCTGCCCCACCCCCCCCCCCACAAATGGTGCTGCTGTGACTGCTGAGGGACGCTGTGCCCGGGGGGGTCATTGGGGGCCTGGACCAGACTGCCGGACCTGGGGGATCCCCTGGCAGCCTCTGTGACACGCGGGGTACACCGAAGCCAGCTGGCATAGTGCGGAGGGTGCCCCGGGAGAGGCTTGCACGCGCTGGGACCTGGCCTGCGGGGGTCAGCGGAGTCGCGTCTAGGGAACACCCCCCCCTTATCACCTGGAGTGTACGACAGTCGGGGGCATGAGGAGGCCATCGCTGGTGAGGGTGTCCTGCTCTTGATAGCTGTTGGAGTGAAGGTTGCCCCGCCGTCAGCAGCCGCCGGCGCGTTTGGGGACAACTCGGCCGGACTCAGCCTTCGCCATGACCAGGGGGGGAGGAGGGCCCGCTAAGCAGGGGCCCATCGACAAATTCACGGAACCGCATGGCGGGCCCGGAGCGCAGTGCGGCCAGGGACCGGGGCCGGACAACGCGGCGCTGATGGCAGCCATCACCCAGTCGAGAGACATGCTGGATGCTAAGATTGGGGCTGTTGGGGCCGATGTGACACTTCTAAGGCAGGACCTGCGCAATGCAGTGGAGCGCATAACTGAAGCGGAGTCCAGGGTCTCAGTTGTGGAAGACGATGTCGGGACCCTGAAGAGGAAAATGGCGGCGATGGAGAATATCCAGAAGGGTCTAGCACTTAGGGTGGAGGACGCCGAAGGGCGGGCGCGCAGGAACAACCTTCGCTTTGTAGGTTTTCCGGAGGATTGTGAGAAGGGGGACATGGGACGCTTCCTTTCTCGATGGCTGGAGAGCTGGCTCCCTCCGGATACCCTGTCCAGATGCTTCGTAGTCGAACGCGCGCACCGAGCCCTGACGCAGATACCGCCGACAGGTGACCGACCCAGGCCGGTGATCGCCAGGATTCTGAACTTTCACGATCGAGACGTTATCTTGCGAGAGGCGAGGGCCAAGGACTCTCTTTCATTTGAATCCCACAAGATCATGGTCTTCCCCGATTACACCAAGATGGTGCAGCAACAGAGACGCTCCTTCCTGGACGCCAAGGCTAAACTCCGGGGCCTAAAGATACAGTACTCCTTACTCTATCCGGCCCGCTTGCGGGTGGTCTTCCAGTCTAAAACTCACTTCTTTGAGACGCCGGAAGATGTTTTCAGGTGGACAGATGAGACAGTGAGGGTCAGGCCGCATCCCCAACCGGGCCTTGATCCAGGCCACACGAGTGATTCCTCGCAAACCCAGAGTGACCACCAGGCCCGTAGCCGGAAGAGTAGGAAGTCCAGGTCCAGGCGCCGCAACGCCTCCGACACTGGGCGCAGTACCGCTGAGCCAGCTGATCCGGATGCTTCGGGGGGCTCTGGATGAGGTGCAATGGGTGGTCCTGACCGCCTACGGATACCAGCCGCTCCAGCGATGGCAGTGGTTCCACTGGTGCCTTGCATACCTGACGACTGCATCATGTGCTACCTGTTACGTTTTCTAACTGTCCCACAACAGGTTCAGACTCTGGGACGGGTTCGGGGTGCTCCGATACAGGGGCTGCTAGCCTCCTGCATAGTTGGGAGTAGTTAGGGGGAGGGGGGAAGCTTTAGAGTCAGTGGGTGTTCGGGATCCATTGGTATGGTAGGCTTTGGGCGCTCTGGTTTGGGCCCGAAGCCGCCCATATCGCGACAGGTACTTCAATGTTTGGTGAGGTATAGGGGGGGAGGGGGGCAGCTGGGGAGCTTGGTTGGGGGACAGGTTGGGGTTGGGGTAGTTGGGGGGGTGGGGGAGGGTGGCACAGTGTCTGCATTACTTAGGCTACTTTCGTGTGTGTGTGTGTGGCTCCGAGAGCCCGGGTCCTTACATCTCCTCCCCATTGACTATGGTTGATCACCAACGGTCAGGCCTACCAAGGGCAAAATTGCGAGTGGTGAGCTGGAATGTCCGGGGGATGCTGGATAAAATTAAGCGAGGGGCGGTGCTGCAGCTAGGGAAGAGGGAGGGGGCGGATGTCCTCCTCCTCCAGGAGACGCACCTTCAAGGCACCAAGACCCTTAGTTTACAGAGGTTTGGCTATCAACAGGTGATCCATGCCGGGTTTGCAAGGGGGTCCCGGGGGGTGGCGGTCCTGATACACCGAAGGCTCTCATATGTACACGAAACTCATTGGGTAGATGCACATGGCAGATACGTGTTTGTTAAAGGAATGATTGGGAATGAGCCGATGGTCTTTGGTAGCGTGTATGCCCCGCCCCCGCTGCAGGATGCCCTTATTGAGAAGTTGTTCGAGGTGTGGATCGGTATCCCGGATGTTTTGGCGATTGTGGGAGGAGACTGGAATGATGTGATGGATGGGCGGATGGATCGCTACAGGCCCGGTAGGGAACCCCAGACAGCGGCGCCGACGAGGCTTCATGGCCTGGCACAGGGCATGGGTTGGACCGATACATGGCGCTACCAGCATGCCTTGAGCCGAGAATACTCCTATGTGTCGGCTGTGCACAAGTCCTTCTCTAGGCTAGACTACCTGTTCGTACCGACTCCTTGGCTGTCGAGGGTCGCTACCACGACCGTACTCCCCCGTGGCGTCTCGGACCACTCCCCCGTGTCCCTTGACCTGCTGCTGGACAGGAGGCGACAGCCCTTCCGCTGGCGCCAATCAGCGTGGCACCTACAGCAGGATGGATACCGCACACGTTTGCGCGAGTCTATCTCCGATTATTGGACAGAGAATGGCGGGCCAGAGGTCGACGCCGTCACCCAGTGGGAGGCGATGAAGTCGGTGCTTAGGGGAGTGGACATTGCCTGGTGTGTGGAGGCCCGCAGGACCCATCTGCGCGAGGTGGAGGAGGCGGCGGGGCGGGTTCGGGACCTGGAGAGGGACTGTACCGCGAGTGACACGGACGAGGCGGTGGGGCCGCTCCTGCAGGCACAGCAGTTGTACTCCTCCCTGCTACACAATGAGGCGCGCCAGCTTTGGCTAGCCACTCAGAGCAGGATCTATCAATGGGGGGATAAATCCAGTACCATGCTGTATAGACTTTGCCAACACACCTTCCGGCCCCAGGCTCTGCCGGGCATTTGGGATGACCAAGGTGTCCAGTTGGCGGCACCTGAGGCCATAGCTGCCAGCTTCGCGAGGTATTATGCCGATCTTTATGCCCCCCGTGAGGTCCTCTCAGCGGAGGATATAGACAAATTTTTGGCAGATATCCCGCCGCGCGCCCTCCCAGAGGAGGCCAGGGATCGGCTAGACCTTCCCCTTTCTTTGGAGGAACTGGGCACGGCACTTGGGGAATTGAACACCGGCAAAGCCCCGGGACCGAACGGATTCCCGTGCGAGTTTATGAAGACCTTTCATATCCAGCTGGAGGGGCGCTACCAGTTGGCACTGGAGGCGGCCAGGGAGAGTGGACACCTACCAGCGGATTGGAGACACGCAGAAATTGTTGTTTTCTGTAAGCCAGGGAGGCCCCCGGAACAGCACTCTTCGTACAGACCGATTTCCCTCTTAAATTTCGAGGCGAAAATATTGGCCAAGGCCTTGGCCAACCGCCTTCTCCCGTACATCACTGACTTAGTACACCCTGACCAGGCGGGGTTCATGCCCCATAGAGCAACTCGGCACAACATTCGCCGGGCGCAGGTGGTGGTGGAGACGGCCCGGGCCGCCGGGATCCCAACGGCGCTCCTCCTGGCAGATATCGACCGAGCCTTTGACTCTCTCAGCTGGGTGTACCTTAGGGCACTGCTGTCCCGCCTTAATCTCGGGCCGGTTTTCCTCTCATACTTGAGCTTGCTCTATACGGACCTGACCGCGTCGGTGCGGGTGGCGGGAGCGGCGTCCGAGTCCTTCCCCATCGGACGGGGCACCAGGCAGGGATGCCCTCTCTCCCCCTACCTATTCGCCCTGGCCATGGAGCCTCTGGCGGCGTGGGTGAGGATGGATGCGCAACTCCGGGGACTGGAATGGGACATGGGCCCCTCCGACCGTATTGCGCTCTACGCCGACGATGTCCTGTTCTTCCTCACGGACCTCAATCGGTCCGGACCCAGGGTCCTGGAGATAATGAAAGTTTTCGGGGAGATTTCAGGATTGCATCTGAATGTGCAGAAGTCCAAGCTGTGGGCTCTGGGCGGCGGAGACAGGCCGGGTGATTGGGCCTTGACACTGCAGAGCGCGGTGGGGGGCCTCAAATACCTGGGTATCTTTCTTACAGATGTTCCGGACTTGGCATGGGAGCGCAATGTGGTGCCTGTGTGGGACAGGGTGCGTTCGGACATAAAAACCTGGTCCAGAATGCCACTGAACATATATGGCCGGTCGGCGATCTTTAAAATGGTGGCCCTGCCGCGCCTTCTATACCAATTGCAGAACCACCCATACCCCATTGCACCGCAGTGGTTTCGCCAAGTGAACGCCGCTCTCAGTCAGTTCCTTTGGGCTGGGGGAGTAGCGAGAGTGGCTCTCCGCACCTGCTTCCTTTCTACGTACTGCGGGGGCCTGGCCACCTCGGACATCTTATCATACTATCAGGCGGCGCACCTGCTGGTGCTTAACGACTGGTGGTATGGGGATCGGGGCGACCCGACTTATGCCCTGGAGCGGTACCTGATGGACCCAGACACGGTCCACACCATTCTTTATTCGGCAGCTACCAGGAAACGACTCCCCATGGTCACTCAGGTGGTCTTCCGGGTGTGGCGCGCTGCCTTGCGCCGTATGGGATGGTGGAACAGATTGACGAGGGAGACCCCGCTGTGGCAGAACGGCCGTCTCCCGGAGCTGGCGTCCCTACAAGGATTCAGGGGCTGGGATGATATTGGTATCTCCACGCTCGGCAGCGTCATGAGGGGCACCACCCGTAAGTCTTTCCAGATGTTGAGGGAGGAATATGACATGCCCAAAACTCAATTCTTTAAATATTTGCAACTACGTCATGCACTATCTCCCTCCCTGGTGGGCTTGGAATCTCTGCCCGAGTTTAGCCCCCTGGAGGCCAAGGTGTTCATGGGGGAACTAGAGGAGAAAAAGATCTCCAATATATACCAAACTCTGGTCACGCACTGTTCCTCCTCTCTTGATGGATTACGTTCTGCATGGGAGAGAGATCTTGGTGCGTTCGAAGAAGAGGACTGGAGAGAAGCCCTGGAGGCCCCTAAGGGGGCGGCCATTGCGATGCGCCTCCGCTTTATTCAGTTTAAATACTTACATAGGGCCTACTTTACCAGAGAGCGGTTGTGGAAAGCAGGTTTGATTGCCTCCCCCGAATGCTTGAGATGTGGCCGGGCGGTTGGAACGTTTGTCCATACTGTGTGGTCGTGTGCGAACTTGGCCAGGTACTGGGTGGGGGTCTGGGACTGTTTGGCTGAGGTTCTGGGCTGGGACCTTCCCCGATCACCGCAACTTGGCTTGCTTCATGTTATGGAACAGGTGGGGGGCAACGTTTACAAGCGTCACTTACTGGTCCTGGGCCTTACTGTAGCCAAGCGGGACATAGCCAGGGCCTGGAAGGACCCCAGGGCCCCTTTGTTGGAGGTTTGGAGACGAGGATTGGACTTTTGCATGGGACTTGAGTGCCCGATCTTTGAGGCCAGGGGTTGCCCCCGGAAACATTTTAAGATATGGAAAAGATGGGCGGACTACAGGGGACTGTGGCTGGAACCACCGATGGCCCAGGACACTGGGGAAGACCTTTAACTACTGTACCCTGGGCGACAGGGAGTACGCGCACTGGCTATTATTATATTCTAGGCCTTGAGATTAGCAGTCACTGGGTGGGGGGCGGGGTTGGGTCAGGGGAGTTAGGGAGTTGGGGGGTTGGGTGTTTAATGCAATAATGCTTGTACTGAATGCATATCCTTTTTTCTATATGCTTATGCTCGTTGGTCCTGCGTTGTGATGCGGGACGATGTCCTTATGCTCTGTGTAATGTCAGTACTTGAAAATAAAATTTTGTTCTGAAAAAAAAAAAAAAAACAGGGGTGGGGATCTGTGCTTCTTAATAGCTTTATTAGGATTTGTAGCTTGGCTTATGATCTGTATCTGGTTCCAATTAAATCAGGTGATTGAAAGTTTGTCAAGTGTTTCGATGTTGATTGTACCAAGGCCCACAGCGAACTATTGGAGGCCCTTAAGCAAATCCCAGAGACCAGGAATTTGTGCTAGCCTGCAGAGATACATTTAAGACTACTCTCAGATTCAGGACAAACACCATTTGAGAGGAAGCTTACTCTTCTTTACTACAGGCCAGCAAGCTAAGAGACAGGAGAGCCTTCTGGATGACAGTTAATCGTAACTACTTTGAGAACCCCAAGGATCTGGGTCTCAATACTGTGATCCTTCCTGAGATTTTGGTTTCCCATTTCTCAAATCTCTTTGCTGTCCTTGATGCTGAGGATACCTTCCCCATGGGGAAAGCTCTCTTTTGTCCTCTGGGACTCTTGTTTCAGCTCCTTTTGCTCCAGAGATTGAACTGAATGAGGTCTTGTGGTCAGTAGCCAGCCCAGCTGCCCGGTGGGAAAAGTCCCTGGCCCAGATGGGATCCCTTCGGACCTATTTGAGTCCATGTCTCAATATGGGCTCCACTTCTGACTAATGTTTTCAATGTTGTCTTTGTTGTAGGGCCCCCAAAGACCCGGTCTCATAACGTACTTTTCCGCATCGTTAATGCTATCACGGTTATCTTTAATTAATTCAAAGGCCAAACTCATAGGGCACATTTTGCTGGAATGTATGCATTCCTGGGCCAGGGAACACAATGTTCTATCAGAACTCCAGTTTGTTTTGTTTAGGTATAGGAACTAAATACAATGTGGCCAAAAAGGGCAAGTAATACCTGCCATTTATGGATCTTAAATGAAATTAAATGAAATTACCGAAATTTATAAAGCACACAAATACCAAAAGAGGCGGCAAGGCACTAAAGCAGGAAGAGCTCAAGAGAGAAAAAACAAAAAAGGACAGATCCCTATAAAAAGCACTGCCCAGGAGTTAAAGAGTGAAGAGCCATGTCTTCAACACTTTTCAATAACTGCTATGTTCCTGCAGATCACTGTTGTCATGTGGGAGCAAATTCCAAGGTTTTTGCTGCGGCCATGGAAAAAGCCTTACCGTCCCATCTGGTCTTCCTAAATTTAGGCACAACTAAAAGATTGTAGATAGCTGAGCAAAGACGTGTGGTAGAAGTCCATCTCTGGAACATCTTATTCAGTCCTCTGGGACCGATCTTTTGCAACTCCCTGTGACCAATGCATAAGGCCAGGATTCTGCGTTGGCACTCTGATGCCCTGACATTGTGAGGGCGCGTTCAGAGAGAGGTGGTGGGGGATAGGAAGTCGTGGTGCGGGCTCATCGTCCGGCGGGCTCAGCATCTGGCGTTCGAGGATCATGGCCATTCGCCTGGTCCCGAAACCTGCCAGGCAATCAAGAGGCTACAACGAGGAGGAATCTGTTGGCTGGTTTCGGTGCTCGGATCTAATAGCGGGGGCAAATACATCAGCTCCTCATTTCTTCAGTGCCCATCTAGATGGGCTGGAGCCTGCAGCCAGGGTGGGTAAGTGGTGGTAATTCTCAGGTCAACACCAGCATTTCCAGACAAACCCATAGCTACAACCATAGTTCCCCCGTGGCTCAACTCCAGTGCAACTTTCAGTCAATGCCAACATCGCAGCCGATTACGTGCAGAACACCAAATGCCCCCCTTGTGGAACATTTTCTGGCATGAGGCCATACAGAGGATGACATCCATTGGACCATCATCAGTGTGATCAAACCACCAAGAGGCTCGGATCTCTCACAGCTCCTCAACAAGGCGGAACTCAAGAGGATTTTACAAACTGGCAACATACACACTGGCCTCAATCGTCTTGAAGAATGGACTTAGTTAATTTAACCTGTTTTACTGTACTGTTCTGTCACCTCTCTCTGATAACTCTAAACTCTCTGTACAATATCAGTAAATGTTCTCTAAACCCCCTGGTGGTTAATTATTTTTCCTCTATCTTTCTTACATCTCTTTCTGACTCTTCTATGAAGTGTCTCGCAAACATCTAATTATCACTTCCTTAACATTCACGTTATAGTAGTTCCTTCTCTCATTAACCACTATAAAATGACTGCCTCCTTTATGTAACCATGGGACATATTATCAAGTAAGGGCGTTACATTATCGCCGCTTTTATTGGCAGGAAACTGCAGATAAAGCGTCGATAATGGGCTTGATAATATGCTCTATGAATTCCAATCGCAGCCCATGTTAGATGTCTTCACATGAATTCATAGAGCATATTATCAAGCCCATTATCGCCGCTTTATCGGCAGTTTCCTGCCAATAAAAGCAGCGATAATGTAACGCCCTTACTTGATAATATGCCCCATGGTTACATAGAGGAGGCAGCCATTTTGTAGTGGTTAATGAGAGAAGGGAGATAATGTAACACCCTTTCTTGATAATATGCCCCCTTGGTTGTCATTTATTTTCCTTATTTTCTTCATTCTGTCACATGACCTCATCATCCAATTAGTTCCTTCTCTCATTCACCACTACAAAATGGCTGCCTCCTTGACCTAACCTTTTCTGTCCTTTATTTTCCATATTTTCTTGATTCTGTCACATGACCTCATCATCCAATTATCTCCCTTCCCATTTAAACTGCCTCCTCACCGGCAATTTGCTCCTTCATATCCTTGATCCCGACAGGCAAGACATGCTGTAAGAGAGGTTGTTCACAGGTAAGCGCGCCCTGCACCCAAATTCCCTTTGCCTCACCTCCTTACTACCGAAATACTAAATCTCCACAAACGGTTGTTTAGATTGACCTCGACCCCATTCCTTGCCACTAGAGACTGCGGACCAGCTCACAGGATACTCACAGGATACTGGCTTGCCATCCATGATATACAGCAGCCCACTGCAATAGGTAAGCCTTGTTGCGCCTGAAATTGGTACTGTACAGCCTACCTTGATCTCACCATTCTTAATTGGCCACTTTCCTCCACTAAAGCAACTTCAAGCTGTTACAGCCTTTATTAGGTAAGCTCCTTTCCTCCTTCGGCGCCCCACCAATCTCTACGATCTTCTTCTCTTAGATCCACATCACTTGTCATTTTTGCTGTAGGTCGACTCTGACCCAGCATCCAACTGCACAGACTGCGGCTGTCTGCATCCTTTACTCTCCTTGTACTTGGCCTGGACTTCTACTCGGTCTTTGCCTAAACAAACCTCCTCCAAGGCACTCTGACCTGGATCTAGGTATTACTTCAACTATATTTTGCTCGCTGCCCTCAAGCACTCTACCCACTAGAAGTGTTTTACACGTGCTTCACCAGTGCATGCGTTTGTCACTTTTAAAATGATTTCTTGTTTCTCTTACGCCCATTTTGCTTTCAACACTGGCGCTTTACTGGCACTCGCAAGTTTCGTGGGGTTTTCACCACTCACCAAGCTCTGTACCGTATTGCGCGTTTAATCACCGCACACATATGACTATGGCTTTTAGCAAATATTGCTCATTATTGCGTAATTCTTTTACTCTTGCTTAGCGTTTTTATACGTTCGGCTCACTTCTTCTTGTCTCTTTTTCTTTTTTCATCCTTTTTTCCCTCCTACGGTTTTATTTATTACAGGCAAAATGTATGCAGGCATACCATTGTTAATGTCCTGATGATGATCCTAAAAAAAAAATCGAAAAAGCGAGAGAAAGTTGTTTTCATAACACCTTACAATGAACAAAGACATGAAATATACAGAATATTGTTTAACCCCTTGCATGCTGCCGCGATTCTGCTCCTGTGCTGGACAGTCCAATCGCGGGTGTGGTCATGACGGCCCCCAGCCGTCATCAGCACACGAGCACTGTAGTGCATGACGGCTGGGGGCCGTCATCAGCATGCAAGGGGTTAAACATTGGCACCTCCTCAAGCTGGATACTCGTTTGGATAAATATTTCAGTGCTAAACCACAAGTGACATATAGCAGAGGACAGACACTTAAAAATATACTCAGTCCGTCTGTACCTAAAAATAGTGGAATGAGCAACACACAGCAATGGCTACCTAAGAAGCCGGCTGGCTTCTACAAATGCACACCCAGTAATGTCTGTCAATTCACCATGAACAAAGTAAAATCTTTCAGCTACAATACAGGTCAAACTCATCATATTAGCCAATTCATAAATTGCTATTCAAAGTTCACTGTTTATTGCATTGTGTGCCAATGTGGTCTAATTTACATTGGAAGCACGATCCGTCCCCTCAAGGATCGTATTCAAGAACACATTAGGGCGATTAGAAATAACAACAGCAACTCTCGCTAGCTGTACATTATAATAGTAACCATCAGAATTCAGAAGTACTTAACATTAAGTTTCATGGCATAGCAGTGGTAGAAGCAAATTCAAGGGGAGGCAATCGTGTACTGGCACTCAGAAAATTAGAATTGAGATGGCTGATTAAACTTAGAGCTGTAGATATGGGAATCAACATTGACAGAGAATCACATGTATTTCTAGAGGACTGAGAGTGCATATTATAGAATGTTTTAAAATCTGTATTCGATATATATACATTGCAATTTATGATGAAGTCTTTATTCTTTTTTGGATTTGTATCAATTTGCTAGGAAATGTTCTTTGGAAAAATTCGAGGTATTAGGCACCTTTATAACTCGAATGTTCATACTGAATTATGCAAAATAATTTGATAAAGTGTGCTGCTTGATATAAACGTAGGCTTCTCAAAATGTGGGAGACCTGGTACTATGTGCAAATTATCTTTTTATCTATGGTGCAAAAATGTGATAACTTCTAGTTTCTCCACTCCATATCTCTCTATTATCATGTTTCTTTTGCTAACTAATTTTCCATCAATATTCACATAATCATCTGGTCGCAAATTAAAAAGAGATTTATGGGGGCGTGGCTTCGGAGCCTTCGGAGATGGCCGCTGTCCTTGGGAGCTCCGCCGAGACGTGAGGGTTCGGAACGGTTCCAGGACTTATTTCTTCAGTCCGGACCAGAAATTTCTCCTTCCTGGACGTCGGAACCTGAGCTGCTTCCAATGCAGCGAATTTCTGCTCTCATGGTGACTTCAACGACCTTCTTTTCTTCAATTTGTTATTTCCCCTTAGCGTAACGTCGCGGCCGCCATTTTGTTTTCGGCGTTAACGCGAACTTTCGCTCCATTCTGTGTACGATGCTTCTCGCACTCAGGAAAAAAATTTCTCTGCATTTACAACTCTTTTCTTCTTATATTGGGTACTTTTGACTTTTATTTCTCCTCATTGACTCTTTATTTTGCTCTCTGCTGACTGACTCATTTTTTCATTGTTACCTCACAACTTTGAGATTCTCCTCATAATTTTCCTGACGGACTTATCTTTGTACGTCTCTTCATGGCTGCATCTCTAAATCCTCGAGGCTTGTCTCTTTCCTCTAAACAAGCTGGATTGGAGGACTTTAACCCATTTAATATTCTTCAGGAGACTGTGGACGATTCCAACACAGCTTCCTCTGTGTCGAAGGGTTCCGCATCTTCTTCTGATTCTCGCACCAGCTCGAAACAAACTGCTAAAGCACTCTCAACGTCACCGAATGCACCTGGCAAAAGAGTGAAAGTTAACCCGCCATCTCCCACTAATTCCTCTTCCTCAATATCGATGGAGCTCCTTCTAGAGGAAATTCGTGCCCTTAAGCCACATATGGAAGAGACGAATACCCGCCTACAAAATTTGGAGTCCTCATGGTCCCTTACTGAACAACGAGTTGGGGATTTGGAACATCGTATGGACTCAGTTCAAGGACTTGTTACTCAGGTCCCTCTCATGTCTAAGGAGATATCTCATCTTAAGCAGCAGATTGAGCAATTAGAAAACCGTAATAGACGCAACAACCTGCGTATTTATGGTTTGGTTGAAGGTCTTGAAGGTCCGAACCCAATATCCTTTTTTCAGTCTTTCCTACCAACCCTTTTGGGTCTTCCTGATACTCCTCCTTTGAATATTCAGCGCGCTCATCGTCTTGGTTCAGCTTCTACGTCAACTTCCTTCTCTTCGAAACCCAGAGGTGTTATTCTTTATTTTTTGGAATACACAGAGTTACTCAAAATCTTGCATGCTGCGAAACAACGTGGGAAACTGGTTTGGAATGGTTCTACTCTCTTTTTTGCCCAAGACTATGCTAAAGTCACTGCAGATCGTCGAAAAAAGTTTTTGGACCTGAGGCCTGCCTTGCGCAGTTTGAATGCCAGATATGGCCTGTTCCCTCCTTGCCTCTTCCGAGTGACTTACAATAATAAGACGACCACTTACGAAGACCCTAATCTTCTTCAGAAATTTTTGGACAACTGCAATGGCGAATCTATGGAAGTTCCTCGACCATGAAGACTTACTTTTTCTTCACTACCAATTTTTGTCATGTTTTATCACTGTTTCTCTCTCTTTGTTGTACGGTGTGGTGATTTTTGTATTATTCGTTTGTTGATTTTTCTTGTCTTCCCTTGCAGCATGTGTTTCAATACTCACCTTGTTCTTTTTCCTCATATTTCTCTTTTTTAGGTAAGATGTGTTGTGGTCCCTCCTCCATTTATACCACACCTGTTTCTCCTGGCCGTTGTTTGTTTCCTCATGATCCCGCGTTGGAGTTCCCTGTTCAGCATTCCGTCTCCCTTATGTGGTTCCACCACCCCTGTTCTCTCCGTTTTCTTGTGGTATGTCTTTTGTTACATTATTTTTCCTCCACCTATGTTCTATTTTCTCTTTCTGTATTTTCTTCTCTGTCTGTTCTTCTGTATTTTTCTCCTCTCTCCTTTCTCTCTTCCCTTTCTCTTTCTTCGGTTTTCCTCTCTTCTCGCTTTTCTCCCTTTGCAGTATTTTCTAACTTGTCTCCTCAGTTTTTTCTTTCCTTCCTTTTTCCCATCTTCTCCTATCTCTTTCTGCTTCTATTACCTTCATTTATTGTGGGTAACTTGTTATTATATGCTCATGTTCTTATTTCATTGTTCTTGCATTTTGCATATTTTTCTTATTTACTTTAAATGTCGATTAATGTAATTACATGGAACGTTAGAGGTTTGGGGTCTCCTATTAAGAGACAACGTGTTCTGTCCCATTTAGCTCATTTGAAAGCTGATATAGCTCTGTTACAAGAAATTCATGTTAAAGATGTTAAATCCCTAAACTGCGTCGTAATTGGGTGGGCCATGTTTTTGATTCCCCTGGTTCGGGTAAACGTAATGGGGTTGCAGTTTTATGCCATACACGTTTGAATGTTTAACTGATTTCCCAACATTCGGATACTGAGGGTCGGTGGGTGATTGTATCTTTATTGGTTGATAAAATACCTCTTACCATTTTCAATGTTTATGCTCCCAATGCTCCTGATAAGTTGTTTTGGCCCCACATTCTTTCCTCCTCCATGCAGTATACGGATTATTATTTTATTCTTGGTGGGGATTGCAACATGGTTATGGACCAGTTTCTTGACAGGAAATTTTTCTCCCTCTCAGGCACACACTCAATTTACACACACTATTTCCCAGCGAGCGCTGGTTGACTCATGGAGGCTTTGTAACCCTACTTTACAAGAATACACTTTTTTCTCTCCCGTTCACTCATCTCAATCTAGAATCGACTACCTTTTTATTTCTAAAGCTTTGACCCAACACATTACTCACTCAGACATTGGTTCTATTTTAATTTCCGACCATGCTCCTGTCTCCCTAGGTCTTGATTTACTCTCTCCTGTTACAGGTACACGACGTTGGAGATTTAATAATTCT
Source organism: Lissotriton helveticus (assembly GCF_964261635.1). Lineage (NCBI taxonomy): Eukaryota > Metazoa > Chordata > Amphibia > Caudata > Salamandridae > Lissotriton > Lissotriton helveticus. The sequence continues at coordinate 1,231,054,632 of NC_136068.1, forward strand.
CTTTTTTTAGACCTTTCCTTCACTACTGCTTTCCCTGATTTTGCCTCCCGCTTTTTTACTGAAAATGAATCTCCTCACACTTCTCCTCATTTACTCTGGGACACTTTTAAGGCTGCCTCTAGGGACTTCATTATTTCATACGTTGCCAAGAAACGTCGTCTGGTTTCCACGAAAATTGATTCCATCGTGTCTTCTTCTAATGTATCTTTACATAAAGATGACGAAATTTTGGAAGAATTTTCTAAATTCTATCAAAATCTTTATACTCCTGAATCTCCTCCCACACCTACCCTTATTGACTCTTACCTTTCATCCATTCCTCCCCCTTCAGTGTCCGATATTGATTTTTCGCCCCTCGATAAAGATATTCTTCCTAAAGACATATTAGAGGCAATCCGAGTTCTTAAAAGAGGCAAGGCTCCTGGTCCGGATGGATTTTCGATAGAATTTTACTCTCATTTCTCTTCTTTCCTGATCCCTAAATTACATCAGTTATTTTCTTCCTTTATTTCCTCCCAAAGATCTGAGGGTACGTTTCAAGAAGCATTAATTTGTCTTCTTCCCAAGGATAATAAGGATCCCACTCTTTGCAAAAACTATCGGCCTATTTCTTTAATCAATTTAGACTATAAAATTTTGGCAAAAATCTTAGCCTTACGTCTAGATAAAATTCTTCCTCAGCTCATTGGTCGAGAACAATGTGGTTTCATAAAAGGTCGTCATCTCTCGGACAACACTCGTCTTTTCTTTAATGTTCTCAGTAAATCCCCCTCCTTTCCTCGCTCCTTGGCTGCTATCACACTAGATGCTGAGAAAGCTTTCGATAGAGTCAACTGGTCTTTTATGCTATCTACTTTATCTTGGTTTGGTTTTGGCCCTAAATTCATTTCTTATATATCGTTATAGTATTCCTCTCCTAGATCTTTTATTTTTGTAAACGGTCTAGTTTCTTTTTCTTTCCCTCTTCTTCGCGGTGTTTGGCAAGGTTGTCCTCTTTCTCCTCTTCTTTTTATTTTAGCGTTAGAACTCTTTTTATCCCGGATTAGAGTAAACAAGGACATCTCTGGGTTCCCATACGGTGAAAATCAATTGAAGCTATCTGCTTATGCGGATGATATTCTTTTATTTATTTCCCATCCTCAAACTTCTGTCCCATCCTTTTTATCCGAAGTATCGTCCTATGCAGAGGTTTCAGGTTATAAGCTTAACGTTGACAAATGTGAAATTCTCCCGCTCAATAAATATTGTTTTCAAGCTGATTTTTCAACCTCATCTTTTCATTGGAACTCCTCTAAAATAAAATAATTGGGTCTTTGGTTTACCCCCTCTATTAAAGACACCGTTGCCCTAAATATTAAAAATTTGCTGACTACTTTGACTGATTCCACTAATAGATGGCATCCTTTGTTTCTTTCCTGGTGGGGTAGATTAGATTCTATTAAAATGATGTTGGTCCCAATTATTTTATTCTTTCTTTCTAATCTTCCCATTAATATCCCTAAAACTTGTTATAAATCCATTTACTCTATTCTGTCAAAATTCTTATGGCAAAATAAAAAACCTAGGATGTCCTTTGTCAAACTCAAGCGCCCTAAATGTTTAGGTGCAGTTAATTTCCCAGATTTTTCGTCTTATCATACTTCCTTTTTTCTCTCTCATTCTGTTTCTTGTCTATTACACTCTTCCGCTGATGTTTCCTCTTTTCCTTTATGGGTCACACTTGAACCTTCTTTCTTTCATCCCTTTACCTTTAAAGAATTTGTCTCTCTACAAAATATTCCACCAAATTGTCTCTACCTATTCTTAAAAATTCTAGAAAAATCTTTCTTCCTCTCTTTCTCCATGGTCTTGATGTCTGTGATCGTTTTTTACAATCCTCCGTTTGGTATAACCCCTTGATTAAAATAAACAATAGAAAGGTCTTCTGGAGTAATTGGCATTCTCTTGGTCTCTTTTGGATTCATCAATTTTTTCAGGATGGCACCTGTCTTCCTTTTTCTTCTCTCCAAGAGAAGAGTCCTGATTCTTTCCTTCCTAAATATAACCAATTGTGTGTGGCTCTTCAATCTGGTTATAATTCTCTCTCTGCCTCTCCTCCCCCTCCTTCATTATCTTCTCTTACTATTCCATTTCTCTTATCTTCTTCTTCAGCTTCTCAGATCTATACGAAATTACAGAGTGTTTCTCCTCTTCGTGATAAATCTAAAACTGAGCTTGCTTGGGAATCTGATTTGAATGTTTCCTTTGATATCCCTTTATGGCATGATATATGGAATAAATTACGGAAGTCCTCTACAGCAGCCAACACCACTCAAACACTATTTTTTGTTTATAATAGACTTCTTATTACTCCTTCCAAATTACATTCTATTGATTCATCTATCTCCTCTTCCTGTTGGTCCTGTCCTCATACGTCTGCTGATCTTAAACATATGCTTTTTACATGTCCTTTGATTCACCTTTTTTGGTCTAAAGTTTGGCAACAAATCAATTTGATTTTCTCCACTCACTTTCCGTTTTCCCTCTCCCACATTTTTCTGGGCAGTTTAGCAGATATATGGTCCTCCCACACTTCCAACGTTTCCATTATAGATCTTCTCTTAGCAGTAGCTTTTCAACAAATCACTAAGTCATGGAAGAATACTGCAAATGTCTCTTTTCAGGCTTGGTGGTATGGTATTTGCTACAACCATAGACTTGACAGAGCTTACGTTTATCCTGTTCAACTTGCCATCAAGCGAGATTTATTATGGTTACCTGTTACTGAATTATTTAATGTCTCTGCTAAATCTTATCCATTACATACCCCTTCTCGTGAAGAAGTTTTGAAACCTCCATGATATGTTCATATTTTCCAGTTTCATATATTTCATGGATATTTCTCTTTATTATGTAACAGCTTTGGTTGAAGCTCTACTTATTTTGTATTCTTACTGCATTTTTTATTAGAGTTTTTGTTCTGTGACTCCTTCTTCTTTCCCTCCTCCCTCTTTTTTCTTTTTTCTTTTTCCTGCTTTCCCCTCTTTCTGTCTCCTTTATTCTTTTTTTCTTTCCTCTCCTCTTTTCTTTTTTCTCCTCTTTTCTTCTTTCCCTTTATATTGTACTTCCATTCTTATTTTGCCATGATTGCTTTTCTTTTGCATTAAGAATATTATGATTTATGTATTGCAATCCATTTTTCAATAAACTTTCTTTTGAAACTTAAAAAAGAGATTTATGATTGTTCTAACATGTGAGATTCGTGATAAAATATTGAATACTCTCAATATGGCAGGGATATTCGTTGTTAAACTTTGAGCTTCTGAGCGCTCCGAAACCAGGTCACATGATGTCGGTGCGCGATGACGCTTCGCGTTAGACGTGCGTTTTTTTTTATATCCGGAAGAACTGAGTTCTGGATTGCTTACATGACAGTGAGGACGCGTTTGGAAGTGGAGTGAATAGGACTTCCTCGGCAGTGAGTTTATCTTATCGGCAAACGTAGTTGGAAACGGATGCTGGTTACGTTTCGACAGTTAACAAAGGGCAGAATATGCTTTAATAGCATGTAGTCATTTTCACTTTTCATTAGTGTTCCGGTGTTTTTTCTACGTTGTGTATGTTACAAGCACATCATGATTTTGTTCTAGGTGAGTCTGAATGTGAGAACCATTTCATTTTAATGGGGACATAAGACATGGATTGATATGCGTATTCATATGCCATGTTTGTTTTTTAGGAGGATTTGAAGTTATATTATTTTTCTCTGCGAACACAAATATTAAAGAACATCGTACTTTTGGTGGCTCTACTTACAAGTGGTAAGCCTATCGGCTAAATCTAGCAGCTAAATAAATGCTATTTGATCTTAGAAAGCCATATACACACGGAATATGCACAAGTGATTTGTATTTGTTTTTACTTTAAGACTGATTAGGGTTCCAGTTTTATTCATCGTTATGTTTGTTACAAGCTCATTAGAAATACCTTTTAGGTGAGTTGGGTTGTGAAAACCATTTTATCTATAATAGGCCTAAAAAACATGGTTCAATACATATGCTCATATGTCATATTCATTTTTAGGAGGACTGAAAATCATATTATTTTCTATTCGAACACAAGTATCCATTCTACATCGTACCCTTGGTGGTTTTACTAAACCAAGTAAGTGTCTAATAAAGGACAACTGTTTACACTGTGTGAGACATGGAACTATACGCATGCTCATGTTCCGTGTTTGTTTTTAGGAGGACCAAACATAATATTATCATCGTACTGAACACGAGGGGTTATTGCACGCTGTACCTCAGGTGTTTATTTCGATATGACAAGACATCATTCTACAACTTTGCGTCGTATTTTCTGAGATAACAATAGGTGCTGTCATACGCTTAAATATAATCAGCCTGTTCATGACAAAGGAAGTAATCTTTGTGCCATTTCACATTTGCTTTTATTTTTATGTCTAACTGGTTGACATAAAAGCTGTCTTTGCGGTGCAGTTTCTCAGATATTCAACTCTGGTCAATGGAGGACCTTACTATATGCTCATTAGAAATTAGGGGCTGAATGTAACATCGAGCCCCTAACGTACATTATGCGTCTATCAGACAACAATTATATGTTGATATTGCTATCGCAGTAACTTCCTTTAAATTTTGGATGTTACAACACGAACTGGAATACACTGATGCCTGCACATTTATTTTTGTTTTTCTAGATTAACTGAGAATGTTTTACAGTAGTATACTATTAGACAGGACTGCTTTGAAGGACCCAATTTGTGTTTTATATCACTCCGCCTGGGTTTGGGTGTTCTTATACCTTTGAGCACATAGCGGATAATATATATCAATGGTTTTCACTAGGCTTCATCTTCTTTTTACACGTTCGGGTGATCATTAATTTCTTTCCTCTTTTTCTGGCAACTTTTCTTCTGGCATTTTTTCTTTTACCCCACTGAAAAGGGAATTAATTAAAACGTTTTCCGAATTCTCCTTCATGTATTACAAAAATGACATGTACCTTTTTGATTGTTTTGGATTGGATATATTGTTATTTATGGTGCACTACAATGATTTAGCAATCATATGATTGCATTGAACTCTGTATATATTTCACTTTTTTAGTGTGTAAATTTCAACACCGGCATATATTTTACGTTACAGCCTTGACAAAGTCTAAAGGAAGACGAAACATGGGTTGGATGTTGTTTGTTTGTTTTGGGAGATATCAACAAAAAAAGAAAAGTAAAGGAATTTTACGCATTTGAAGTTACTGATTGATGTGGACTCTGTCTTCGGACAAGAATATGGGATTTGTGACAGTCTGTTCTCATGTTGCATGATTGATGAATGTGTTTTTTATCGGACTATAATCTTGTCAAAAACCTTGTCTTCAATTGTTTGATAGATTATAGGGTGTGCTGTATATTTTCTTCTTTGTTATGAAAAATTGTTGTACGCCATATACACCTCTTTATTTAATACTTATTATGTGTAATATTGTCTCCACTATAATTTGTTTGTCCTACCAAAATGTGTCTCATACAAACAAGTTACTCTGCCTGAGCCTTTTTGTTTCATGTGGTACGTCCTTCCCACTAATAATTGGATACAGGCCTGTGTCCCACTTTATTGGTTTCTTGCTGAATTTTGTGTATATTTAAGCAACTATATATTAAAAACACCTGTCTGGCTGGAGAGCTCTAAAATATTGTACTGATTGGGTCCATAGTTGCTCTCATTAATCCTTGTCTAGAGACCACTGTCTTTAGAAATAATTGATTACCCAAGGTACCTGACCAACCTTATTTGGGTTCTCTTGTTCTTCATAACTCCCCACAAAACTACGGCATCTCTGGGGGTTGTTGAGAAGTCGGAAGTATTTTTGGGTTTAGCCACTTCAATAAATGAATGTCACATTATGCATGGAAAAGTTAAAGCTGTGATAAACCAGGTTGCTAATTCCAAGTGTTCAGGTTCAGGGGATAGTTTTAGTGGTGTTCCCCTATTATCAAAAAGGGCCAGGAAAAGGTTGGGTGAGGCTCGAAATAAAACCAAGAAGTCCACCATCTCAGTGTCCTTAGTGGTCAAACTAAGGGACTGTTACCCTATTTTTAAAACAGCTAATCAGAAATCTCAAGGTCGGGACTGCCCGCACTCTGACATAATGAGTCCAAAATATAAGAAACTCGATTTGAGGAGTGTAGTAAAGAAGAATTTGTGACTGCTGCCAATATGGCGACCTCTGATATAGTTGGCCTCAATAGTGGAGATGTGCCTAAGTATGACAGTGTGACGTGGGGGACCCGGATGAGGGGCCCCCTGGTATGCCTATTAATGTTTCTACCCTTTTTGTCCAGCATACAGAGGCATGGAATACACCTGATGTCATACGAAGACGGCCCGATGCGGAGAACCGGCAAGCGTACCCCTTTAAGGGGGCGGATCTGGAATGGCGGCACGCCCTCCCTGAAGAGGTAAAACCCATCCCGGAGTCGATCCAGGTGTGCGAGACACCCGGAGGCGGAGTAGGAGACTGGTGGCGTGAGTGGAGAGACAGCGGAGAGGAGTGGACGGAAGAGGACGGCGATCGGAAGGCGGAGGAAGGACAGAGAACAGAGGACGAGGAGGAAGGAGAGCGTAGTACGGAGGCGGAGGAAGTGGAGGAACATCGTAGGACTTACGAGGGAATACCAGCGCGACCTCGGAGGAGGACGGGGAGAGAATCAGAGGCGGAGCGGAGCTACGAGGAGACTCCAGGAGAGAAGGCGACGACAGGACCGGAGGACGAAGCTGAGGGCGGCTACCGCTATAAGCCAGGAGGCTCTGTGGAACGCGCATCGCCCAGCCACACTAACACGGAAGTGTGGCTCGACCAGGTACGGTCCAAGTTCACAGGGTGGGCAGGCATCAGGCGAGGGAAGCCCCCTTAAATGCACGAAACCCCCTCTGCACACCCTTGTTGTTGTTTTATGAGCACAAGGGGTCACGTCACTGAGCAGGGGTATTAGTGTGCACGTGTGTTTTCCTCACCCCCTTTCCCCTACAAGAAGTGTCTTACCGAACACTTGTACTGAGACGGATTTTCTTTTCTTTATCCTATACCGGCACAACGAGGACATCGAGACGGAGGGGAAAAGGCCTACAACTCCCAGGAGACCTTGGGATCGACACTCCGGAGGGGGAAGAACCACGACGGAGGAGGCTGAACAACCCCTACCCTTTTACCGTGTGCCTGTACAGAAACGCAGACAGTATAAAATAATAAAACCTGCTCTACCCCGACAACCCGTGTGTGCGAATCTATTTGAGACCCCCCCTGAAGTCCCACAGACAGTAAGTCTCAGATCTGGAGTTAGAGTTAGCAGGTGTCTGGAACACAGGTAGAGAAACAGTCTGTCATCAGCAATCGAAGACAAAATTATTAGTACACAATTAGATTACAATCCTACCCAAAGATGATGTAATTTACAGCATTCGTAGGACCAGCCAAGCAGATATGTTAAAGCCCTGTGCCACTCAGAGTCTAAAGCCTTTTAAAGAACATAACATTAACTATTTAGCTAATGATAGTAAACCGGGCTCAACAGGATCTCTAAGAGGTGTATTGGAAAATAATACTTCTAACAGGGTGAAATTAGTTTTTCATCCTTTATATGAATCCAGGGGGATTCACAAAATTCTCAATCAGAGTCTAATCCTGAAAATAATTTAAACTATTCCTGATTTAACATTTATTAAAAACACTGATCTCCTCTCTGTGCAGCTCAAACAAATACAGCTTAACTTATCCCATGTGTGCACTATAAGAACTTGGACTACTTATGAAATAGTGAACAAAATCCTAGACTTCATTGCATTCCTTTAAAATACCCCTTGATTCTAGAGGTATTAGCCCCAAATGTGGAAAAAAAGAATGAAGGTGGAAAGTAAAAAGTTAAATCCATTACTTTGAGGTGCAACTGACTCATCAGATAAATCACCTTGCAATTCAGGCTTGCTGATTACTAATACTCTAACAGGAGTGCGTATCTCCGAATTGCTACCTAAAAATAACATGCAACTTAAGGATTGGTCTTGGCTTCCAGCCATCCTTGCAGTTGTGCATCGAGGAGATGAGAATTGAATTCTGCCTGTTGCAAAAGTTACAGATGTGCAATTGAGGATGTATTCATGGAATGTGCATGGACTGGCCCATCTATTGTTCTATTTTTAAATGACTTTGCAATTTTACTATTCCAAGAAATGTGAAGAGAACAAGCAAAACCTTTGCTTGGGTTCATTGAGTTCAATCTCCTGGCAGTACGCACTAATATATCAGGCCGTGCCAAGTGCGGCTCTCATGTTATATAGTTGCTGAACTAAATTTAACAGTTGAAGCAGTTGACTTTCAATTTGAATGGTTACAATGGCCTGTATTGCAGTATAAAGTTCTAACTTTGATAATACTTAATGTATATTTAGGTGCAAGGAAAAATAAGATTACCCAGTTGTATATCTTACGGGATATAATAAACTCATAAATAATTACATTTATGACAGTAGACCTGACTTGAAGAATGAACTGGATCGTATAAGTTGTAATGAAATAGCCACTCTCCTACATGGCCTTTGTTCAAATGGTGCCCCGGTCCATATATCACCTGTATGGATTTAAATGAAGCCTTTGATTCTGTTCCACAAGATTTATTATGGAAAAAACTGGTTGGCTGGGATATTCCACGGAACTTGATAGAGGTCATAATTCTTCTGTATACCAATACTTAGGTTCAGGTCAGGCTGGGTGAATGTGGCACTTTATCACAACAAATAAAACCTGTAATGTCTTAAAGCAAGGTTGTGTCCTCGCTCCTTGCCTTTTTAATTTCTTTTTATCAGATCTTCTGCAGCATTTGGATTCTTTAAATGCCCATTATCCAAGATTAGGTGAGGTGCAAATTAGTTATCTTCAATATGCAGATAGTACTATTCTGTTGAGTGAAACTCTTATAGGTCTACAAAGATTGATACATGCTTTTGATGAATATATACTATGAATGACCTGGAACTGAATGATAAAAAACCAAAATCATGAAAATTGGTCCAGCAAATTGAAAGACTAATTCATGGAGGACCAGAGGTGGGCCAATTGAAGTTGTAAAAACCTGTAAATACTTAGGGATTTTATTTGATAATAGAATTTCATTGAAGACTCATTATACATATCTAAGGGCAAAAACGGTAACCTTAATTCATGCTTTTAAATGTCTACATAAATCACTGAATTGCCAATCATATGAACATCTCTTGAAAGTCATGAGAGCAAAGCTCCAGCCAACTATTGCAAATGTCTCACCTATCATCAGGGAGATAGATGCAAAGCTATTGGTTCTATTAGTAAACAAGGCTTATAAAGCAACTTTTGGGATCCCCATGTCAGTGAGTCAAGTTGCAATAACATTGGAGTTTGGTCTCGAAAGACAGTGTATAGTGGGTGTTGCAAGGGGCATTTTCGAAATGCATGTACTCGATGTTTTCATGCCTCTTTAGCGAGCAACTGCTGGCTTGAAATAACTAAATCTGTTTATATTGCTACCTGGAGATCCCATATTTTAACTTGTTTGCATGAAATTGGCTTGCATATTAGGTTTAACAAACTGATTATGCCCAATAATGAATTAATCCTAAAAAACAAATCAAAATAATTATTGTAATGCAGATAAGACTGCTTTGCTTATCCTCCATACCTCAATGCCCACTTTTTGACTTCAATTAAAAAAATGTTTTTAAAAATTAGATTGGAAATAAACCCAACCAAGGAGGGCACGCCGACTTGGATTCAGCAGTGGACTTTGTGGCTGGCTATATGAATCTCTATTGCATATAGGATGTATGTGTCCCAATTTGCTTAAATTACATCACATGTTTCTAAAACATTTATTTCCTAAGTTTGGGGTAAGATTGGTGCACCAGGCTCTAATCCTATGTCTATTTGGCGAGTCTATTCCGCTGCTGTGTCAATTGATAAAGTTTTTCGCTGCTGTTGAAATATGTTTGATGTTGATTGCTTAAGGTATACTATAATAAAATCAAATGGTTCTAAGAGAAACTTTGAATACACTGATGCATTTTAATGCTTATTTGCACAGTATGGCCTCTGAAAGCTTTAGTGTCTATGCTGCTCTAGTAATTTATTAGAAATTTAAAAACAAAGAAACTGATGACCTTTACAGCCTGCCTGCACAATGGAAGATACTGATACACAATAGAATTATTGTTTACCGCACGTTTGCACTTTCATATGTTATGATCCAGCCCATGTCTTAATGGATTTTATAGATGGTTTAAACATTGATTTGTAAGGTTAATTGGATAATAATGTATAATTATGAATGTAACTACAAATTGTTAAGGATGCTTGTGTGGCTGTTTTTAATACAAGCTCACAAAGGATTTTATAGTTATAATATGGCTCGTAACTACACATTTGTCTTTTTATACTGGTGCCTTCTATCTATAAGAATTTGATAATTTTTTTATACTGTCTTGTTTTTAAGATGTTTTCATTTCAATGATTTTTGTTAATCAAGCAATAAAGAATTAATTTGTTCATTGATAAGGCCATAAAGGTAATGCGTTTGTAACAGGTAGCCAATGCAATCTGGATATCCCCGCTGAGTCTGATTGCTATTTGGGAATACAAGTATCAGTCTCACAGACGCATTTCGAACTATTTGAAGTTTAGCAGACATTGATTTGTTGATCCCCAACTAAAGTGCATTGCAGTAGTCTAGCCTAGAATAAATCAAGGCCAGAACTACCTGCTTGCGGGCTGCCAGAGAGAAAAAGGGGTCCTGATAGTCCAGAAACAAGTGAATACTCTATTGTTAACCTGAAGGTGAAATGATAATTTGGTTTCCACTAGTAGTCCAAGATGTTTGGTTGAGTCTGTTGCCTCCAGTCTTTCTGACCACCAGGAATTATTGTAGAATTTAGATGGAGGGCTGGTTGCCAAATCAAGACCTCTGTCTTGTCCACATTCAATCTCAGTAAATTGGCCCCCATCCAAGTCACTCCTGCTTGCATGCAATTCTTAAAGTTGGCTTCTGTGGCCTCCATGGCCTCCATGTCCTTGGTGATTGATACGATAGATTGTGTGTCATACGCATAGGAAATGGACTTGAATCCAAAAGAGTGTATCAACAAAGCCAGTAGGGATATGTAGGATTAAACAAAGTCAGGCTCAGGGAAGAACTCTGAGGTACCCGCATGGCATAAGGATGGGATCAGAACTGAACTTGCTCATAACAACTGTCTGTAACCTATCCTTCAAAAAAGAGGCTAACAGATCCAGTGCCCACCCGGAAACCCCCAGGTGCCACTGCTGGTATGCCAACAAAGCATGAAATATAGTATCAAAACTATGAAGAGTTCCAACAAGATCAATGTAGCAGCGTGTCCTGCATCAATCAACACACAGATATTTTCAATAGCCGAGACTAGAGACGTATCGCACCATGATTGGTTCCAAAATGAAATTGAGCGGAATCAAGCAGTTCGTACTTCTCCAGATATGCCACCAGTTGAGACCTGAGATGCTTCTCCAAGATTTTGGACGGTGTAGGAAGAAAAGAGATGTCCCTATATTTTTTAGATCAGTAGGATCCAATTTGTTTTGGCTTAGCAACTGCTTTTTTCCACAATGCAGGCTTGATTCCAGAGCAGATAGATTTGTTGATAGTAATTGCCAACCGAGAAACAACCGTCTTGGCAACTAACTGCAGGACTGTAGGAGGACATGGATGCGAAGGAATGGTGGCAGAGGCTAGGGGGATAGAGAGCAAATTGATCAGATTACAGCCTCTCTTGAGGATTTGGAAGACTCCAATTTTCTAGTGCAGAAGAGTGTTTTCTGATATTTGATAGCTGCTGTGTAATCTTTATTAAGGGTCCTGTAAAGATGTGTCACCTGTAGACCATAGCTTTGATGCCAAACCCTTTCTTTGCACCTACAGGCCTGTCTTCAAACTCTGACCTTTTCAAAGAACCATTGCGAGGTACAGCAGCCGCTAAATTTGTGCCATCATGGCTTACCCAGTTACACTCAGTCATAGCTTGAGAAGGAGTTTCTTCCAAAAGACCCTTCCAATTCCCTTTAAAGGTTTAGCACTATGCTGATTGGAAAAGCAGAACAATACAATGGCTCAATAAGACAGATGTAGGAGGATTTAAAAATAATAGTCAGCCCGTCTCCCACTCTTCCCAACCTATCCTGTCTAAGGAATGAAAAACCAGACTGGATTGCATCCATCAAGTCAAGGCCAGAGGATTTTTTAGACCAAGTTTTAGTAATAAAGACCCAGTCGGGTTCCATTTTAGCTCCTCCGATGGCCTAATAGTAAGCTCTTTAAGCTGTCTGAAAAACAAGTGCGGTGGGGAGCAGACAAGCCAACTGGCCAGGCTTACATGAGTAGCGGCACAAATAATGGAAGAGAATCATATCTATCTTTGGTGTGCAGTCAGTACCACATATTTCTGTTAGTTAGATTCAGCCTAAGCATGGTGCACTTTTTAGATGCTTTTCTTCTTCAGGGTTCTTATTTCATGAATTTATCTGTCTGCCCCTGTGATTATCGTTCTGCACAAAGTTCAATACACTTACTTTTCTTTGCAGGTTCTACTCTGCTCTGAGAAAACCTCGCACCAGAGCTAAGATGCAAATTAGTCTGTCTCATGATGGGATCCTTGGGCTGCGAAATCCAGAGTTGTCCCACTCTGATTGCTTTCCTCCAAAAGCAACAGCTTGCTGAAGTTGTGTCCAACTTTAAGGGACCTTCACCAGGCCCAGCAACAGCCTAGGACCTTGTCCTGTTGGAAGATTTTAACTTCCACTTCTAAAACTGAGGGACAAATTCACTAAGCAATTGCATTGACCTTCTGTCACGCAAGGTGGTGCAAGGAAAAGCAAGGGGTTAAGTGAGATTTACTAAGTCACTAAAACCCACATTGTGTGGCTGTGCATGGATTTGTAAATCCACAGTAACGCAAAGTGGAGCAAATCTCTGCTGTGTATTATTCTTTGTTGGGAAGGTGTTTCACGGGTGGAGCATTGGCATTCCCATACATCCACCCATGGATTTTGACACACTTAAAAATTTGCTACAGGTAGTAAACCTGGGATTGCATCAAAAAGATACACCTTCCCAACAGAAGAATAACAAGTAGAAAATGTTCATTCATCCCTGTTATTTCCTCTTTCTACATGTGCTGGATTATGCAGCACATGCCGAACGGAGAGGATGCCTCTAAGGATTGTTAATGCAGGCACCCTTTCACAATGGCACAAGGGTACCTGCGTTGGCACTTGGCAGCACTCAGTGGGCCAGCCCGTGGAAAGATAAGAAATGCATTGTATTAGATATAGAGCATTTCTACTCTCTCCCTGTCACACAGTGCAGTGCAATGCAGCGTTATCTTGCTGCATTGCATGACATTTTGATAAACCTGCCCCTAAGTCCAAAGGTAAATTCTTTGATCGTGACGGCCTGCCTGATATATCTGACCTCCCTTTCATTGCAATCATCCTGAAATTGCCCCTCAGTCCCAGTTGAATGCAAACAGTGACTTTTAATTGATACTTCACTTCTTCTGGGGAATTTGTGCCATTAATCTTTTATAGTTCATATCTAGGGTTTCTCTTAACCTATAATATTAATACTGGTGTTATCTTGCTCATTAATTTTTCTCTATAGCTTGGGAATGTTATTGTTTTGTGTTTTTTACTTTCAAGTTATTGTTACTGCTAAAACTTAACACACATTTCCCTGTTGATTGACTCCTGCTTATGCCACCGCTACTAGTGGTTGAGCAGATCTTCTATCAGAAACTACATTTTAATCTAGGCAAAGTAGAGTTAATAAAGTTGCAGCTTTACCCCCCTCAAAAACGAATAGCCCATCCCTGATTACCATTTTATAAGTCATGCTTAACTTGAACCTGTGTCCGTTTAGTTTCTTGTTTGTTTCTGAAGCTTGATCACTCAGTCAGTCAGTCAAAACCACTTTATTCGATTAATTATACTAAAACAATGTTAGGTACATGATTAAGAACAGGATACAAAATCAAATTAATACAGTTAAATTCATGAAAAAAGTTTAAAAGGCCAATTTTCTCTCCTTTTTTCCTCCTATTAAGAGGACAACTACTGCACAAATCCCATTCCTCACTGGAACTCACCAACATTAATTCATATACAAAATACAGTTTTAAAAAGGATGTTTTTAAAATACAGTTTTAAAAAGGATGTTTCTACAGTATTACAAGTCCAATCTTTTTCTCCTGATTCTTACGGCAACTGTTAAAAAACTAGCAATACAATACATAATGAAAGGGGTTTCCAACATTAATAAAAATAACAGTGCAGGTTTATATTGAGTGAAACTCATCTCTTTCAGCAAGTCAAGTCGTCAAGTCAGAAAATTTATATAGCGCGCTACATACCCAGAGGGTCTCAAGGCGCTTGAGGAAGGGTGGGGAGTTATTTGTCAAATATCCAGGTTTTGAGTTGTTTTCTGAAGGCAAGGTTGTTTTGCGTGAGGCGGAGGTGAATGGGAAGGGAGTTCCAGGTTTTTGCCGCAAGATAGGAGAAGGATCTTCCTCCCATGGTGGTTTTATTGATGCGAGGGACAGCAGCAAGGGCTTGGTTGGAAGAGCGTAGCTGGCGTGTGGGGGTGTAGAAGGAGAGTCATGTGTTGAGGCAATCGGGTCCAAGTTTGTAAAGTGCTTTGTGTGCGTGGGTGAGGAGGCGGAATGTTATTCTCTTGTTGATGGGGAGCCAGTGGAGGTCTCCCAGGTGATCAGAAATGTGGTCTTTGCGAAGGTTTGACATAGCGTTTCCGGGGTTCACTATACCACGGGCAAAAAAATTTAAAATGCGCAGTGTCCTGGACAGACTTATCATCGCATTTACATGGGGTAGAATCCTCTAACTAGCATCAATTTTTCATATCCCATAAGACCGTATGAATTTGGTTGAAGCGGAATTTTGACAGTAGCCATCTATGGAAAGAATTTGTTACCACTGACAAGTAAGGCGCCATTTCAGGAGTAGTGGTTATCATTATATGGCTCCTCACTGAGAGTTTACACAATTCCTCTGCCTCTCGTTCCGCATCACAGAGCTTGGTGAAATTAGTTTTCACCCATACTAGATCTTCTTTGCATAGGGATTCTGGACTTTCAAAGATCTCAGGGCGTCCTAGCTTTTTAGCCACATTCTCTACATAAGACAACCACTGGATATCCCTTACATGATCTAATTTCATACAGTCTTTGATGATTTTATGGTTCAGACTAAGGTTCTGATTTAGCCATAGCACAATGGGTGCTAATTTTAGCATATCAGTAATAATCCCACCCCTAGTTCAAGGTGTACGGGATAAGATGCTGTTTGCTGGGGCAAACCAAGCAATGATCTTAAGAATTTGTTTTCTTCCACTTGGTTGCGGTCTATTTTTGAATATCCCCAAATAGCTGCCCCATAACGTGCTATTGCAACTGATTTGGCTTTGTAGATGGCCAGAATAGCCTCTATAGGTTTCCCCCCTAGTCTTTTTGCAAACCCCAAGACTGCGGATGCAGAGCTTCTAACTGCTTTCACCTTAGAGGTTAGCTGCGGTACCCATGTTCCCCTTTGGTCAAACACTACCCCTAAATAAGTAAAAACCTTTACTCCGGAGATAACTTCACTGCCACAAAAAAATGTTTTTTCTTTTCTTTTTGAACAACCCACTGACATTGTATGCGACTTGGCACTATTAATGACCAAATCCAGATTGGACATAAAAGATCCAAAAGAATAAAGGAGTTTTTGTAGGGCAATCGGGGTCCTGGCTATCAGGACCGCATCATCGGCATAGAGGAGCACTGGAATTGGCCTCCCCCCCATGCACGGGATGTCCTGAGATACTGCTGTTAGGTTGGCCTCCAATAAATTCACGTACAGCGTGAACAGCATGGGGGCCAAAATACAGCCCTGGCGTACCCCTCGTCGGGACCTAAAACTTGCTGTACACTTCCCATCGGTAGTCATCCTAATGGAGGCATTTAGATCTTTATGCAGCTCCGCCAGGAAGTGTACCAAAGAGATATCAAGGCCCATGTTCAGTAGCATAGTCCACAGCTTTGATCTATTAACTAGATCAAAAGCTGTGGATAAGTCCATAAAGCCTAGGAATATGGATCCCCTTTTGGCCCTCGTGTACTTTGCTATTATCAGGTGAAGGTTAAGACATTAGTCTTCTGTGCTCCTCCCCGCTCTGAAGCCGTATTGTACGTCCGTCAAGATGTTATTCCTAGTAGCCCAGGAAGTTATTCTGGCTAATACGACTTTTCCTAGAATCTTAACAGAGGAGTCCAATAATGATATGGGCCTATAGCATCTTGGATCTCCCCTCTGGAACACGGGGATTATGGTAGCTCTGGACCAAGATTTCGGGAATCCCACAACAGTTGAAGCATTAAAAACTTTAACTAAAATATCTGCCTAGAATAATGAGTTAACCTTAAACAGATCCGAGGGAACCCCGTCTGGACACGGTGCCTTTTTGCCTGTGCTACTCTCAATTGCTTCAATGACTTCAATTATGTTGAAGTTTACTGGCCCTGGCGGTAATTCAGATGCAGGAAGCTCAAAGAGCTCCTGCTCCATGTTACTTCCATAAATTTTTTCGAAATGGTTAAGCCAGTCAACCTCAGGAATATTAAGTTCCAGTTCCTCGTTCTGGTCACGAGCAAACAGTGGGGTATTTATTATTGACCAGAACTTCGAGCTATTTTTTAAGGTAGCTTTATCCATAAGCTCAAGCCAAGCTTCTCTTTTTAGAGCATGTTTACGCGCTTGGGTTACCCTGGAATAATCCTTTCTCAGCTGTCGCACCAAGGATAAATCCCTGGGGCGGGTATTAAGTGCTTTTTTTAGGCTGTTGTGGGCTTTACTGCAGGTAGTATCAAACCAGCCTAATGCCGGTCTGTTCTTCCCTCCCTGACCTTTGGATGTTAGGTTCTGGGATATTATATGGCAGATGCCTTCAAAAGAGGTTAAAACCTCCTCGCCTTTTGAGAGGGGGTTAGCACAGATGTTCAATTGTTCGGTAGCCTCAGCGGTTATGGTGAGAAAAAGATCCTCCGGTACTACCTGTCCCCACTTGAGCCTCCTCCCCTGATCTTTAGTCTTAATGGGTAAAGCAACCTGAGATATAGTACTGAAACTCATGAGGGAGAAGCCATTTACTAACTCCATCCCCACGGGGTTATGATCGCTCCCAGGCATCGGTACGGCATTATAAAAAATCACAGATTTAAGTAGACCTAGCGATAGGAATATATAATCAATTATTGAATCACAATCCCTTCCAGTATACGTAGCTACCCTAGTGTTTTTATCAAAAAATTCTGCCTCATATAAATCATTGGTCGCTAATAAATTTTCCATAGCCACCCCCTTCTGACTGTGTTCAAAGTGGGGGGGGGGGGGAAATACTGTCAGGGGCATCTGTATCGATAAGGTCACAGTTTACACATAAGTGTACATTAAAATCACCCAACAATATAAAATGACAATAAGTGGTTTGCTTCTCTTTATAAGTAGTTAAAAAGTCTGTTAGCCACACTAAATGTTCATTAACAGGGTAGCCATTCGGTGAATTATAACAATTCACAAAGAGTATTTTGTTGCCATCGACCAAAGTTACCTCTAAAACTAAACAGTTATGGGAGTCGCAGACAACTTTCATAGTTTTACCCTTTACATTCACCGAGACCAAAGTCAGCAGGCCCCCTCTGTTCCTTCCAGCAGGAGATGATAAAGCCGGGACAAAGTAAGAAGTAAATCCATCCAGCCAAAAGTCACAATCCATGTCCCAAGTCTCCTGCATAGCATCAATGTCATATGATTTAACAAAGTTCACCCAGTTGGGATCTTCTTTCTTGGACCGTAAGCCGGCAATATTCCAGCTTAATAATCTGATCTTATCCCTTTTATCCGGGGTATCCAGTTCTAATTTGCATCCAATATTATCTGAAGAAGATACAAGAGCCATAGGGGCATGGACCACTACAGCAGCATCTTCCCTACCTTCTCCATCCCCCCGTCAATCGCACAATTCAAGACCCGACAAGGCGTCAAATCTATTGTGCGTTGTGATATGGGGACCAAACCTAAAAAGGTTCTCCCTCCCTGAAGCCTGGCTAAAGGTAGCTGGTGGAAGGCCTAAAGGTGTAAAAGGGCTTCTGCCTAGGCTAGGGGTGGGGGTCCTGGAAGGTGATTATAAAAATATCCCAAAGGGCGCACGCTGATGCTACTACTATCGGTGGCCATTGAGGCTGCCCTTACTAGAACTGTGGCAACATGTTGAGGAAATCTAAAATTTACCACCACGCAATCACCAGTACAAGTTTTGCGTGTGGGACCAATCCAGTTTACCCTCCTAACTGTGATTATTTCTTCAGCAAATTTTGAAGGGAAACCACAATTTAGGTTCAAGATACAACTTTATTTTTAAGGGAGTCATGTGACTCCTCAAATGGCTCAGCCAAAGAAGAAGTATGTGGGGGGACATTTGCTAATACAATTACATAGGGGGCACAGCCTGGCGGAAGATCAATAAAATTACTTCTCCTCCTAGGGGTAGCAGATCGATTTGTAACCGGCCCAGGTTTGTTGTGTACTCCTGTATTGATAGATGGAGGTGTGGGTAGAGCAGAAGGGCCAGGAGGATCTTGGGTAGCTCTAGATGCTTGGCATAGGACGTGTACATTTTTATTGCTCTTGGCTATCCCTTTCCTGCCAGACTCCATAGAATCTATATTAGGTGTGGGTAGACAGGGCTTTACTTTATCTATGCCAACTACTTGCTTCTCTAATAGATCACCCAATCTCTTAACCTCTGCTGTGACAATTTCCAACTGAGACATTAATGGTTTAAGGGATTCCGCTAATTTCAGCTCGAATTTGGCCTCCATATTGCGATTTAGCAGGTCAAATTGGCCAGGGCTCAAGGATATATTTTCCTCGCTCTTATTCTCCACCATGACAGTCAGGACCGGGGAGGAATTGATCACAGATTGATTATTTTCTGCCTTTCTTTTCTCAGCAAGCCTTCCAGCCCTCTTGCCTTGCTGCTTCCTACAGTTTCTGAATGGCCTAGTGTGGGTTTGAACAGGGGCTACCTCTTCCTCCTCCTCCGACTCCGAGGTAGATTTGTCAAGTACTACAGTATCCGGGGCCTGATGAATCAGTACTTCTACTGCAGTGATTGCCACTGGTGTATTATCAGTAATAATGGCGGTATCCGGTAAACCCTCTGGTAAAAAAGGGCTCTCCAGGGCTTGGTCGTGATCTAAGGAATTACCACTACCCAAGGAGGCCCTTCTATCATTATTGATCTTATTTACCATTTTTACCGGGTAATTATCAATAGGGCCCGCCCCCACCGTTGCCTTGTCTTTCATGGCCCCCGGCATGAGTACAGGGCCAAGTGAGTAATGTACACAGACCTGTTCAAATCTTGCAGAGGTGAGGTCAGTTCAATAGCACCGCAGTTCCCAAAGGATCATACACTATTAAGTTCGCTTTACCTTTTGATAGTGTTACAAGACTCCTGAAGAATTGAGCAGAGTCTCTGGCCCTGCCCTGCCTCCTCCTGCCTCGGACGGCCACAGACGGCCCCGCCCTTGTCCTGGGCTTAGCCCGGCGCTGCCCGTGCGCGTCCCGCGGAGCGGGAGGCGTTCCTCAGCTATGTAGCGCCTCCGGGCGCAGCCAGGTGTGTCAGCGGTGCGCCGGTAGTCCCAGGGGCTCCTGGGTAATGTAGTTTCTAGCCGTTGCCCTCACAGCGCTTGTTTGTCAGCAGGGAGCCCCACAGCCGTTTCCCTCACGGCAGGAGCGTTCGCGCTGCAGGTCCGGTCACAGTAGCACCCCCGCTTGAGCTCTCGGCGCTCCTCAGCTATGTAGCGCCTCCGGGCGCAGCCAGGTGTGTCAGCGGTGCGCCGGTAGTCCCAGGGGCTCCTGGGTAATGTAGTTTCTAGCCGGTCAGGAGGGCAGAAGTTTGCTGTCCTTGCACCCACCCACTGGAATGACCTCCCTCTATCTTTAAGCCTCTCCTCTTCCTATATGGAGTTCCGGAGGTCACAAAAAACGTTCCTATTCCAGCAGGCTTTCGGCTCCTAACTCTCTCCTTGTACTCACTCAGTGATCTTGTCAGCGCCATGAAACTGATTCAGTGTACGTGCGCTTTATAAGTCTTTTTAAATTCAAATTCAAATGCCCTCACGGTGCTTGTTTGTCAGCAGGGAGCCCCACAGCCGTTTCCCTCACGGCAGGAGCGTTCGCTCTGCAGGTCTGGTCACAGTAGCTTGATCACTCTTATGTTTGCAGACTCATCTTACTGCAAGCTCAGGATACACTGGAGAATTATATGTTGTACTTGTTCAACCCTAAATCCAAAGAATTGGAGTAGTCCAGTACAGACAAAATGCAAGCAAAAACAACAGCAGCATGAAAATGTTGCTGGTAAAAGGGAAGGAATTTCTTCGGTGACGTGAAGAGATCAAACCAAGTGTGCACCATAGCAGGGAATTGGTAGTTAAAGATCACATTGTCACCATTCTTCACTCCCAAGGAATTGACCTTGGTCATAAAACAGGAGTGTTCCCTATTGATACAGGTCACCGGCATTTACCTTTCCCCTGAAATCAGAAGCTCTGTTTTACTGACACTGTTCTTGAAACAAATGTGCCCGTCTATGGTTGAACTGCTCCTAAGCAGTCTTGGAGATTAATTGCTGAAATAGTGCTGATTGACTTCAGAGTACCACAATCTGAGTGTTGTCAGCATAAGAGTAGCCAAATTAACAGATTATGCTCATTAATGGGTGCACATAAAGAGTAAATAACATAGGAGAGATTGAGGAGCACTGTGGAACACTACTCATGTTTGGGACATTAGGAGATTTAAAGATTGCAAATGTAAGAGATTGAAAACACTCATATAAGAAATATCCAAACCATTTCAACATTATCTCTTTGAATTATTCTTCCACTGCCCTATTTAATGACACCTGCTGGTGTACCATGTCAAATGAAGAGGAAATATATTCAGGCTTAAGGTATACTATTTTCATGACTTCAACAATGCCACATGATACTGTTCCTGGTCATTCATTCTAGAGAGCACAGTCACACTCGTCAGAAACTCTTTATAGCCCATAAAATTATTTTAATGTTCTGTTTATGTTAGAACTGGGGGTCTCTAGTTGGCAGAGGTAGGTACCACTGTCCAAATAGGGACCCTTGCTTCCAGTGAGGGTAAGGTAACACTCTTTAGATAATCCCTGCTCACCCCCTTGGTAGCTTGGCACGAGCAGTCAGTCTTATCAAAGGCAATGTGTAAAGTATTTGTACCAACACTCACAATAACACAGTGAAAACACCACAAACTGACTTCACAACAGTTTAGAAAAATAAAGGTATTTTAATCTAAACTACACAAGACCAAAACAGCAAAAATCCAACATACACAGTTCAAGAATATGGTTTCAAAAGAGTTCTTAAGGTTGCGTAAAAATAATCCACAGTTGCGTCACGTTTTATCCAACAGTACATTTAAATGCGACAAAGTTCCAAGTGAAAAGCTGTAGTGATGAAAAGCACTCCTGAGACCCTGGGGAGGCGATGCGACAACCCCGCTCGATGTTGCGGGCATGTTGCGGTGACTCCGGTCTGTATGGGGAGGGATGCAATACCTTGCGTGGATTCCGGTGCACAGGTTTTCGTGGAAGCGGCTCGCAAAAGGGACAATGCAACAATCTTTGGGGCAGCGACGATCTCCGGTGCGGCGAGGATGCGCGGCTCAGCGGCGATCTTCTACTCTTGCGGCCCCTCGATGCATTGGCTCTGCGACGACTCTCGGAGCGGTGTGATGCGGTCCGCAAGCAAGCAGTGCGACAATCTCACCCAGTGATGACAGGCTCTGCGATGATACTCGCAGCAATGGTAATCTTCCCGCACCGGACTGCTGCGTCCCGCAAACGAAGGATGCAATGACTTTGGTAGCAGCAACAGGCGCTGCGACAATCTCGGCCTTCGTAGCGGCGGGAATTTCCTCACACTGACGCAAGTGAGCGATGCGTGAAAACTTGCAGAAAGTCTTTAAAATCTTGGTTTCCAGCTTCCCAACAAAGGTACAACTTCCAGAGGCACCACAACTGGCCCAAACACTCTAGGAAGGACAGAACTCTCTCAGCAATTCTTCAGGAGGCCCTTGGAGATTCCTTCAAGCAAGGGGACAGAGCACAAAGCAAAGTCCTTCTCCTCTCCTTGGCAGCAAAGCAACTGCAGGTCAGTCCAGCAAAGCAACAGCAGGACAGTCTTCCTTCTTTAGTCTTCCAGCTTTCTCTTTGGCAGAGGTTCCTTCTTGATTCCAGGATGATCTAATTTCCTGTAGTCTGGGGTCCTATACTTATAACCCTAAATGTCTTTGTTCCCTTTCTGCAGGAGAGCGCTGAGCCCGGTCTGAACCAGATCTAGGTGTTCCCTGAGCACTTTGTTTTCCTGGCTTCTTCTTTCCTTTCAGACTGAGGGGCACGGTCGTCAGCCTCTCAGCAGGAGGTGGAGCCAGCTTTGTGGAGGCAGGCACAGCCCTATTCAGGCCCAGGTGCTATCCCCTCCCACCACTCAAGATGCAGTTGCAGTCATTCAGCCTAGGGCTGACTCAACCAGCCTAATGGGAGCTCCCCAGCCCCTGTCACTCAAAAAACAGACAGTCAATTCACAAACAGGCCAAGGCACACAGAAAGGTCAGACAAAAGAACAGCAACTTTCTAAAAGTGCAGTTCTCAAACACAGGATTTAAAAACAACCTTTCTTAAAAGATGTGTTATTAAATTCTGAGTTCAGGGATACCAGAATTTTATGTCCTACCTTGCTCCTATGGGAAGATATGCTGGTAGCCACTGTAGCCAGCATTCCCCATGATAGCCTATAGGCAAGGTAGCCTAACAATAGTGAAAAACGAAAATGTCTGTAATTCAGTACCAGAGCAAGTCACCTGCACTAGTACATGCTCTACCTTTCACATACACTGCACCCTGCCCAAGGGGGTACTTTGGGCCTTCCATAGGGGTGACCAAGCCAGAATGGTATCAATCTTCACCTGTAGGGGCGCCACCTGGCCGCTCCCCACCTGGTGTCCCAAATACACCACAGATCACTGCACTATCTGGCACTTGCTGGCCTTGATAGTGAGGCCTGCCTTTTGAAGAGCCTTCAACACTTCACAGAGGTGTTGCAAGTCTCCCTCCCACGTGGAGCTGAACACAGCAATGTCACCCAGGTATGCAGCGCTGAATACCGCCTTACAACAGTGAAAAACAAAAATGGCAGTAATTCACTACCAGAGCATGTCACATGCACTAGTACATGCTCTACCTTTCACATACACTGCACCCTGACCAAGGGGGTCCCTTGGGCCTCCCATAGGGGTGACCAATGTGTACAGAAAGGAAAGAGTTAGGCCCGGTCAGTGGCAACACGGACCAGGAGGCCATGGAATTTCACAGACTGCACACAGGCACTGCAGTGGCAGGCCTGAGACACCATTTTAGGGCTACTCATGTGTGTGGCACAATCAGTGCTGCTGGCCCACTAGTAGCATTTGTATCACTAGCCCTGGAACACTTAGTGCACTTTTCTGGGGACTTCTTGGTGTGACAAATATGCCAATCATGGGCAACCAATTACAATAATAATTTACACAGGGAGCACCTGCACTTTGACACTGATCAGCAGTGGCAAAGTGCCCAAAGCATCTATACCAGCAAAACGAAATCCAGCACAGCATCAAAAATACAGGAGGTAGAGGCAAAAAGACAGGGGAAACCATGCCAAAGATGCCAGGTCTAACAGTTTATATCTACCAAAACCAGTATTTGTAGACTAAAGTTGTAAAATCTGTGGTCCAAAGATGGTGTTCTCAAAGAGTGGCCTTGTGAAATGACTTGTTTTACTTAAAGATCTCTAAGGGAACTAATCACAAGACTCTCTGAATCAAAATGTGTAGATACAGTAGGCTGAAAAGAATTTTCTCAAAAAGGAGAGTATGGTGGTCCTCTTCTCTGGTTAAAATTCAAGATGGATAGAGTTTAAAAAAGATTCAGGGAGAGTCAGACCAATCTTTATTCAAATTTATTTACAAATTCATAAAATATTAACAGTTATTTTTAAAATATATAACAAAATAATCCATGAAAAATTCACTAATTAAGAGGGCTTTGCAATGTATATTTCATAAAATATTTACAATAAATAAAAACACACATAATGAAAATGAAATACATAAAATCTAAAAAAGTACTATTTTGAATGGACGTACAAGGGGAACCATAATTAAAAAACATGGCACGATATCTTTTCAATTTTCCTCATAGCATAAATTATCTAAAAAAGTTAATGATTTTCTTCCACTTAGGGCCATTTTAATAAATGCAACAATAGTACAACACCTATGAATGTTAGACAGTTGTTTATGGAAGGTAGGTGCCACCTTATCATAAATCCACCATATAATTTTTTTAACTCCAACCAAGTAGACTTGCATCCCTTGTTCCACATGGCCAATGAGGTACATACTGATTGTTGGCTTAGCCTTTTCTTGGTAGCCTCTACAGGGAGAGTCGATTCCTGTGCATACTTTGGGTGTATGTAGGTCGTTATACTCCTGAAGAATCAATCCATTTATACATTCATATTATGTTTACATAAGAAGCAATCAATTTAAAGAAACCTAAGTAGTTAAAAAACAATATAATGCAAAATGATGAGGTCATAGGCACATGGTTACAAAGATGAATGACCTGCATAACATGTGCAACGCAAGCACCATATTACAAAACATGAGGTCTTAATCACAGGGTCACATGCAGAAATGACCTGTATGACCAGTGCACCATAAACAGAACAAGGCCCAGGATGCATTAAAAATCAATAGCCGTAAGTTCTGATTGATTGCTTCTTCTCTAAACATCATATGAATGTATAAATGGATTGTTTCTTCAGGAGGATAATGACCTACATTTTGGCTAAAGGAATGCTTAATTTCTCTTTTTTTATAGGTGAAATAGTTAGGGTGGATAGTCTCCATCACTATGTGCTAGTCCCAATAGAACTTGCACGCTCAATAATCTGTCTATGGTTATTATAACATGTGCTCCTTCCATCCGCTTATATTTGGGCATTGGATTATGGCAACTTATTTTTACAGCTTGACTTGGAACATTAATTTGCAGAAAGGAACAGGTGGGCAGTTTAACTACATAGCACACATGTTTTCCATACTATATAAAATAGGAGTATTAGCAACCAATCTCTTGGCTTGATTTTTACAGATGCCTGGCTTTAGTTTTGGTTCAAGATAATTCTCTCAACCAGTTTACAACATATTGAATTGGTTGTTGCCGTCTATTGACAGTGGTAGGTCCCTTTCATTTTTTCCCATGGGTTGTTTCACAACGCCGCTCGGGTTCACTTATAGTTTCAAGTTGGGGTGCACTTAGTTCTGTGACCACCGTTGGTTCAACAGACCTTATTCATTCTCCTGTTTTTTAGGGTTAATTCAATAATCCCAATTGCAGGGGCAGTATCACAGGCATGTGAGGCCTGCGGGCGCTTCATCATACATCGTTTTTTCTGTCAACTCAGCTCTTATTATAAAGTTGCAGCTGGTTTTTAGTCCCAGACGTTGATCTTTTTATTTTTCCTTCTTCTATTCTTTGTTTATCTTTTTAAATATACAGAGTAATACTAATTATCATTGTGTACAATAGGAAGAATACACAACACTGTATTATTGTTTTAATGTTATGTTTATGTAATATATTTGTCATATATATATATATATATATATATATATATATTCACTGAAAAAACCATAGGTTATAGACCATATATAGTTAGGAATTAGCATTTACAAAACCTTGAAAATTCACTGAAAAAACCATAGGTTATAGACCATATATAGTTAGGAATTAGCATTTAAAAAACCTTATTTTACTCACACAAAACCATTGAAATTCCATATATAGTTAGTTGCACTAACTATATATTGCGCACCCGCAATCCACTGCTGATCATGTCACATATTACATCATTCATGACATGGTCAGTGACATCACTGATGACATCACTGATGACATCTCAAATGACATCACTGATGACATCACTGATGACAACATCCAGTGACTATGTTTCTGTAAAGTTAAAATATGTCTTACATATTGAAGAATGAGTGGATGTATAAGTGTCTGGACGAAGGATTTAGTAGGTGCATGACTGAATGTATGAGTGAGTGATTAAATGTGTCTCACTGAGTGCATGGGTTAGTGACTAAACTGTCTTAATTTGTGCATCATTATGTCTGTTGTTCTGTAAACTGCTGCATGTGTTGATCAGTAGCTATATGAGTAACTATATGGGTTATTGATTGATTGCCCAAGTATTTGCATGGGAGACTGAGTGTGTGTGTGGCTGGATGGGAGGTGTGTGACTCTGTACAGATCAATGTGTACTTGTATCAATGATTGTATAAGAGAGTAAGTATGTGTTAGTATATGGTTGAAAACGTAAGGTGCTCTATGTTTAACTGTATAGAGTAGAAAATGGAAGTGTGATTGATTCTTTACAGGACTGACTAGGTGTGTGAGTAACTCCATGGATGAGTGGCAGAGTGTGAGTGTCTGTATAGGTGTATGAGTGCATATGATTGTGTTGTAAACATGAGTGATTGTATGTATGAATGATTGTATGGGTGAATGAGTGAATGTGTGTGTAGACGTAGGAATCAGTGAGTACGTATGTAGTAACTAGTATTGGTGTGTCAATGGTTTCAAAAATTATACTCTGTTTTTAACACTGGGTGAAACAGAGGTTATATTAAAATGTGAAGAGATGCATTGTATTGTCACATGAATAATATCATCAGTGATGTGGTCATTGATGTCAAATGAGATGTCATCAGTGATGTCATCAGTGATGTCATTTGAGATGTCATCAGTGATGTCATCAGTGATGTCACTGACCATGTCATGAATGATGTAATATGTGACATGATCAGCAGTGGATTGCGGGTGCGCAATATATAGTTAGTGCAACTAACTATATATGGAATTTCAATGGTTTTGTGTGAGTAAAATAAGGTTTTTTAAATGCTAATTCCTAACTATATATGGTCTATAACCTATGGTTTTTTCAGTGAATTTTCAAGGTTTTGTAAATGCTAATTCCTAACTATATATGGTCTATAACCTATGGTTTTTTCAGTGAATTTCAATGGTTTTTTAATAGCAAATATCATAAGCTGTCGAATGTCAAGTACGTGGTAAGTGAAAACATTTTCGTGTTTATGCACACTGATCTGCTTTGAATGGTGCCCCCCCCCCCTCATTTCTATTAGGAGTACTCTCTCTTTGCAGATAGTGAAAGGTAGTTAACGCAGGCCTTTGCCCCCGTTGTAATCCGTCGTGCCTGCTTCTCTCTCCATTTGATTGATTGTTATCCAAGTATTTACTGTTTTAGAATTAGTTCTCTTTGGTTCATTCTCTATTTACAAACAAACACAGAGTCGCAATACTCTGTTTAGTCTTTGCAGATAACGAAAAATCGTGTAAAAAAAAGAAAAGGAATCGAGCAAAATCAGTAGGCCACTAATGGGATCTCTTTTTGACCTCGCTAAAATAGAAACATTAGGAACAACCCCTCATGACAAATACAAAACTAGTGAGATGAACTGAACTCCACACAATGATGGCTGCAAAACAGCTCGGCTCCGCCACCCACCCCGCCCAAAATAACGATAAAGAGCGGCTGCCATGATTGGTTGCGGAATGGCCACGACGGAGCTACGAAATGATGCTGCTCTCATGCTAACCCCAGCTTCAGTCTGAAACATCCAGAAACACTGTAGACTACCAATTCGATCAGTTCCGGTAGCGCCCCAATGTAACCCGGTAGAGAAGAACTAGCCCTCCCTTCTTTGACTGATGGTTCTTGTTGCCTGTCCCTTCTGTTGTCATTTAACAGAACTATTTAGCCTGCTGAAAGGGGTTGTGTTCCGACCGCTGGTTGGTGGAGACATTTTGACTATATTCTGGACCTGCGTTGTCGCGTAATGCGTCATATGACGCGCCGCGTTAGCGCATCCGGAAGTCATCCGGGGCGCGCAGCGCGTAACGTAAGCATAACAAGTCATGTGACTTGTTAATAAAACTTTTCATTGGTTCATTTTACTTTTCTTATTGTAATGATGAAAGGCTTGGTCATATGACCTAAAAATTACGCTTTTCATTACTTCCGAACATTATTTTTTCTTAAATATATGTTATAATGTTCCAGACTAATGTACTTTCCCGGAAATTTTACAACTGTCCTGCAAGTAAAATATATTCTTTTTTCGAGAAAAAGAGCGTTTCTTCGTCCCATGATGGAGCCGTTGAGCAAAAGAGGGTCGACCTGCTGTCTTAGTCGCCGATACGCCTGAATATGAGATTCTTATCGATCACTTTATGTTGCAGGAATAGAAAACACAACAGCCCTTGACCATTTATCTTTACTGCGTTCCTTCGTATTATACCTTTTACCCTTCATGTAATTGGTCTGCTTTATTTCACTTGCCTTTTAATGATTCTAAAACAGTGACTATTATTACAAACTTTACCAATGTATATACTACTACCATGTTTTCTTTTAAAAACCTTTATTGTGAAAATTTCATTATACAAATACGAGCCTATAACCACGTGGGCCGGCCACGGAGCAAACTGTAATCGTATGTGATGAGTAGACATTTACACTGTAGAGGAACGTAACGGGCGGGCCATTAGGTTGCAAGAACTAAGGTGTCTAACAGTTACGGAATCGGTGGACGTACATTTTATAATTAAAATACGACAGGGCCAGTTACAATAAAATTATCTAGATATACATTTGCGGGCAAGTACCATGGGTGACGTTAATTCGAACTTTCAACAGTACAGTAATCAATAACACATCAGAACTTAATATCAATAGGGATGTCGAAATATTCAATCAATTCTCGTCCCCGCCCGCCATGTGCTTCAAAACTGCATACGTATCTCGTGATTTCAAGGTTCTGCAACCAGTACACAACAAGGAGTTACGAGTCCCATTTATTCCGGCGCCATTTTGGGCGAGGACGGGCAGGTCCAGGATATAGTCAAAATGTCTCTACCAACCATCGACTATGATGATGTTCATATGCTGTATTTATTAGAGTAACACTCATCTGTCCACATGAAATTAATTTGCCACAATCTAAACATGTCATTTTAATCTTTCCAAAGTTCTTCTAAAAATTTGGGACCGTTTCCCTTGCCTCTGAAGCTCTCAGTGCCACTTCTTTGATGAATGTACTAGCAGGTCAGGGGTTCTCCTCCAAATCTCTCTTTTATGCAGCACTATAATTAATTGGTGCCACCTCTCCATATGACGATGCATGGTATAGTTACCACAACTATATTTTTTTTCGGTTCCTCTGGAGAGTTCATCGTGGCAGATGAAGCGTGTAACGTACCGGGCATTTACCTTTTTTTGCATGTACAGGAAAGGAAAAAAAAATCGAGCGTCCGAGTTCTAAGGTGTCCCAGGGCCATTTTAGTGGAGGACATGATACAGCGATAATGCCCTGGATAAGGACACTTCCTTCGGGCACCCCACGCCGTCTTTCGGCGCAGCATTGTAGGATGGCCACACCAGTGCGGCAACTTGCTAGACACCACCTCGGTGCCATCCGGATCTCGGCGCCCCACTGCAGATGAACTGCCTCCACATGGAGAAGCGGGAGAGGCTCGTTTGCGCCGCCTCCCCCCCCCCCCTTCGGGCACCCCACGCCGACTTTCGGCGCAGCATTGTAGGATGGCCACACCAGTGCGGCAACTTGCTGGACACCACCTCGGTGCCACCCGAATCTCAGCGCCTTGTGTTGTCTTCCATTCCGAAAATATTGTTGGCAGCATTTTGAAAGGAAAGACAAACAGCCGTTTGTGGCCCTCACTACACCGTTCTCCTAGTGAGTCTCACATTGTTACATTTAGGAAGAATGTTGAAGAGTAGTATGTTGAAAATCTGAAGCCATTGTTATACAAACTCTCAACCAGCCTTGGATGGAAAAATCCTGAAGAATGTACAAACTGAAAACCAGTTTTTCTCTGTATAGCATCAGCAGCAACGCTTGAGTCAGCTTTGTGTGAAGCCGCCATTTTGATTCAATCAATAGCGTCCCCCTGCACACATTCAGGGACCTGGTCGTGTCTTCAGGTCAAACGGATTGTGGGACAAGATGCACAAAGGAAAAGGAAAAAAGTTCCGCCGGACCCCGGGAGGTGGCCGCCTATGTCATGGGCGATCTTAGGCCACACCAGGGCAATAGTGAAGCTGCAGCAGGTGCAAATAAGCTTCAGACAGTGTTACAAGCGCTGCTCAGAACTCTCAACTATGACACCACCTCGGTGCCATCCGGATCTTGGCGCCTTGTGCTGGTTCCGGCCTATTCACACATCGGTCCGCTACTGACGCCACCTCACAGGCCAACGGGGCACCCCACGCCGACTTTCGGCGCAGCATTGTAGGATGGCCACACCAGTGCGGCAAATTGCTGGACACCACCTCGGTGCCATCCAGATCTCGGCGCGTTGTGCTGCCTTCGGCCTATTCGCCACAAGTGCGCACGCAACTCAGCTGCATAGCGAGTGAAACACCAAGGGGCGCCCCACTGCAGCCGAGGAACCTCCATCTTGGGGGCGACGCACAGCATCACATTGCTTTCCAATGCAGTCAGATCCTCAAACAGCCCCCACTGACTGACGCGAACTCACAGGCCAACGGGGCGCCCCACGCCGACTTTCGGCGCAGCATTGTAGGATGGCCACACCAGTGCGGCAAGTTGCTGGACACCACCTCGGTGCCATCCGGATCTTGGCGCGTTGTGCTGCCTTTGGCCCCATTCGCACATCAGTCCGCTACTGACGCCATCTCACAGGCTAATGGGGCGCCCCACGCCGACTTTCAGCATTGTAGGATGACCACACCAGTACAGCAACTTGCTAGACATCACCTCGGTGCCATCCGGATCTCGGCGCCCCACTGCAGATGAAGTGCCTCTCAACTATGAAACCACCACTGTGACATCCGGATCTTGGCGCGTTGTGCTGCCTTCGGCCTATTCGCACATCGGTCCGCTACTGACGCCATCTCACAGGCTAATGGGGCGACCCACGCCGAGTTTCAGCATTGTAGGATGACCACACCAGTGCAGCAACTTGCTAGACATCACCTCGGTGCCATCCGAATCTTGGCATCTCAACGCCTAGTGGTATCTTCCATACAGAAAATATTGTTACGCTACCTTTGGCCCCATTCGCACATCAGTCCGCAACTTAGACATCACCTCGGTGCCATCCGGATCTTGGCATCTCAGCGCCTTGTGGTGTCAGTCAGAAAATATTGTTGCGCTGCCTTTGGCCCCATTCGCACATCAGTCCGCTACTGACACCATCTCACAGGCCAACAGGGCGCCCCACGCCGACTTTCAGCATTGTAGGATGGCCACACCAGTGCGGCAACTTACTAGACACCACCTCGGTGCCATCCGGATCTTGGCGCGTTGTGCTGCCTTCGGCCTATTCGCACATCGGTCCGCTACTGACGCAAACTCACAGGCCAACGGGGCGCCCCACGCCGACTTTCAACATTGTAGGATGGCCACACCAGTGCTGCAACTTGCTGGACACCACCTCGGTGCCATCCGGATCTTGGCGCGCTGTGTTGCCTTCGGCCTATTCGCACATCGGTCCGCTACTGACGCCGCCTCACGTGCCAACGTATTTTCTCCGCATTTTATACCCTATGCCGCATAACAGGTCATGTGACTTGTTTATAAAACTTTTCATTGGTTCATTTTACTTTTGGTTTCCTAATGATGGAAGGCTTGATCATATGACCTAAAAACAACACTTTTCATTGGATGAAAACTTTTTTTTTTTCCAAACGATGAAAGCCCCACCTTGTTTCTGGATGTTTCAGACTGAAGCTGGCGTCAGCATGAGAGCACCACCATCTCGTAGCTCCGTCGTAGTCATTCCGCGAGCAATCATGGCAGCCGCTCCCCACCAGAAGCCTGCAGGAGTCGGGGCCCCCAAAACTTTTGATGAATTCTCAAGGCGGAGGGGACGCTTTCGAGAATGGGGTCCAAGACCTAGCAGACAAGCGTCCGATTTCCAAGGTGTCCCAGGGCCATTTCAGTGGACCAGGCCCAAAAAGGAAAGAGCCTGCCGCCATTTTGAGAGTCCTGTGACAGCCGCCTATCGCTGCACCGCAAGAGTGGGCGCAACTCAGCTGAATTGCGGCTTTTGACACAGTGGACCAAAAACGGACGGAATGGCAACTGAAACGGTAAAGGGGCGCCCCACTACAACAGATGACACTCCACCTGGAGAGGCCCGTTCATGCCGCCTCCCCCGGGGCGCCCCACGCCGTTATTCGGAGCAGCATTGTAGGATACCAAAACCAGTGCGGCAACTTACTGGACATCACCTTGGTGCCATCGTTCTGCTGCCTTGGAACTATTCGCACAACAGTTTGCTACTGAAGACCCACCCCCCGCGACGCCCCACGCCGTTATTTGCTGGGTGGCAACTTACTAGACATCACTTTCGTGTCATCTAGATTTCAGCGCGTTCTGCTGCCTTGGAACTATTCGCACAACAGTTTGCTACTGATGACCGCCCCACGCCGGAAATCTGGACGTTGTGCTGCGTTGGGACTATTCGCACAGCCGACCGCTACTTCGTTGTTTTTCCCTAAAAATGTTTATATGTTATTACTATTTTTGTTTTCTTGTATATATTTATAAATTATTAAAGTTTTATAATCTTACTACTTTGTCGGAGTGCTATATATTTTTAATGTGACACATAATTGTAAAAACTTTGATGTACAAAGAGTCATCCCTGGAATCTTCCGCTTCACGCTCGGTCCCCTCCCCAATCACAATACAGGATGGTTTTCAGATAATAGCAACGCTTCTGCTGTGACGGATCTCATCGAGTGTGGGCCTTGATCTACTATAACTCCTTTGAAGAGGGGTGAATCTTTACAGCTGTGGCCATAAACTACATCTGCAGGGCTAGCTGATACCCTAGGACCAGCCTGGACAATCGGACACAGAGGAAAAGGAGTGTCAGAGGGTGCAGTAGTGAATAGGGCGAAAGGGAGGTGTCGGGCGGGCACAGGGTGTGATTCTCAGGAAAGAGCAGCGCAGATGGGGGGAGGTTTATTACCCATGCATAAGACAGAGAGCGGGGGTGACCACTGCCTGGGGGAGATGCTTGCGAGGGTGGGGAGCCATGCTAAGGATCGACAGCGTGCACAGAGTGGGTCTGGTCAAGGCATCTAAAATGGCTGCCGTGCACGACAAAAGTGTGGCATTTGAAAAAAGACAAGATGGCGCAGACAATGTTTTTCAACACTTCCTGATTTCCTTCGAATCGAACGTTAACAGACGTTGGGGCATATTACCAAAGTTAAGCGATATTTATCCCTAACGATGCATTGCAAAGATTTTTTTACCGTCAGAAATTATCGCAGATAAACCTTGCTATTATCAAAGTTTATCGCAAATACGATAAAAACCGACCGCAATGCATTAATATCGCTGAAAACTCAGCGATATTCATGCATTACCGAGCTAATCCTCTTAGCCATGTTATCCACCTCCCATAGGATAACATGGCTAAGAACTGCTCAGGGCAGCTGTTACTTTTTGGAGATATTCGCGCTTATCTCGAATATTTCCAAAAGTTGATAATAGGAGATAGCGATGTTAGCGACTGTTTCCAGTCGCTAACATCTTGGCATGCCCACTTTGCATGTCATTAGTGATAAATATCACTCACATGCAAAGTGGGGCCCAAGATGGTCGCTATCTCCTACTAGCCGTCGCTAACTGGTGTTAGCAACAGCTAGGTAATACAGATATAATTTTATCTCCGCGAAGCGGAGCGCTGTTACAGATATATATCTTGTTTTTGAACGTTAATTTCTCAAAATGCACTGAAGCACATATATTGAGACCTAGCAAAGGCACATCGGGCTACCAGTCCCTAATATTTTACCAAGTTTCGTGCAAATCCATTCAGCCGTTCGATTATTATTATTATTTATTTTTTTTGCCCCGCGGGGCCCTTTTAAAACCTCCACATCAAACCTAGGGGATCAGCGAGGATCTACTATGCCCCCTTATGGTCATTTGCCCCTTCGCTTTGGCCTCCTCTTGTCTCTCGATCCTACCGAGAGACAAGATGGCGGCCGCTACGGACTGTTTGGAATGTTTACAGACACCGGAGAGCCAATCAGCTTCGCTTCGCAAAGCTCCGTAACGCGAAAAGTACGCGAAGCGGTGCGCTGTTACAGATATATATCTTTTTTTGAACGTTAATTTCTCAAAATCCACTGAAGCACATATATTGAGACCTAGCAAAGGCACATCGGGCTACCAGTCCCTACAATTTTGCCAAGTTTCGTGCAAATCCATTCAGCCGTAAGATTATTATTATAATTTTTTTTTTTTGCCCCGCGGGGCCCTTTTAAAACCTCCACATCAAACCTAGGGGGTCAGCGAGGATCTACTATTCCCCCTTATGGTCATTTGCCCCTTCGCTTTGGCCTCCTCTTGTCTCTCGATCCTACCGAGAGACAAGATGGCGGCCACTACGGACTGTTTGCGGCCACTACGGACTGTTTGGAATGTTGACAGACGCCGGAGAACCAATCAGCTTCGCTTCACAAAGCTCCGTTGCGCGAAAAGTACGCGTCCTAGGCCGCTGCCCGGTCCGCGCTTACAGATATATATCTTTTTTTAAACGTTAATTTCTCAAAATCCACTGGAGCACATATATTGAGACCTACAAAAGGCACATCGGGCTACCAGTCCCTACAATTTTGCCAAGTTTCGTGCAAATCCATTCAGCCGTTCGGGCTAAAAGTGAGGCCAACCGCCCTATGGAAATTAACATGGGAAAAACGCGTTTTGGGACCCCCCTTTTTTCTCGGCCCCCCCTTGACGAACCCCCCCCAAATTTTCAAAGGCTGCTCAGAAACAAAATGTGCCATTTTCCTGAAAATTTCAGCCAATTCCGTCCACAAACGGCAAAGTTATTAGACATAGAATTTTCAAAAATCCCATAGAGAAAAAATCCTAACTATATATACCTACTGGCGACCGCCAGTAGGTAATATGTATATATATATATATATATATATATATATATATATATATATATATATATACATATATATATATATATATATATATATATATATTACCTACTGGTGGTCGCCAGTAGGTATATATAGTTAGGATTTTTTCTCTATGGGTTTTTTGAAAATTCTATGTCTAATAACTTTGGCGTTTGTGGACGGAATTGGCTGAAATTTTCAGGAAAATGGCACATTTTGTTTCTGAGCAGCCCTTGAAAATTTGGGGGGGGTTCGTCCAGTGGGGGCCGAGAAAAAAGGGGGGTCCCAAAACGTGTTTTTAACATTGAGTTTTCCATAGGGCGGTTGGCCTCACTTTTAGCCCGAACGGCTGAATGGATTTGCACGAAACTTGGCAAAATTGTAGGGACTGGTAGCCCGATGTGCCTTTTGTAGGTCTCAATATATGTGCTCCAGTGGATTTTGAGAAATTAACGTTTAAAAAAAGATATATATCTGTAACAGCGGACCGGGCAGCGGCCCAGGACGCGTACTTTTCGCGCAACGGAGCTTTGTGAAGCGAAGCTGATTGGTTCTCTGGCGTCTGTCAACATTCCAAACAGTCCGTAGCGGCCGCCATCTTGTCTCTCGGTAGGATCGAGAGACAAGAGGAGGCCAAAGCGAAGGGGCAAATGACCATAAGGGGGAATAGTAGATCCTCGCTGACCCCCTAGGTTTGATGTGGAGGTTTTAAAAGGGCCCCGCGGGGCAAAAAAAAAAATAATAATAATAATCGAACGGCTGAATGGATTTGCACGAAACTTGGTAAAATATTAGGGACTGGTAGCCCGATGTGCCTTTGCTATGTCTCAATATATGCGCTTCAGTGCATTTTGAGAAATTAACGTTCAAAAACAAGATATATATCTGTAACAGCGCTCCGCTTCGCGGAGATAAAATTATATCTGTATTACCTAGCTGTTGCTAACACCAGTTAGCGACGGCTAGTAGGAGATAGCGACCATCTTGGGTCCCACTTTGCATGTGAGTGATATTTATCACTAATGACATGCAAAGTGGGCATGCCAAGATGTTAGCGACTGGAAACAGTCGCTAACATCGCTATCTCCTAGGGACTGGTAGCCCAATGTGCCTTTGCTATGTCTCAATATATGTGCTTCAGTGCATTTTGAGAAATTAACGTTCAAAAACAAGATATATATCTGTAACAGCGCTCCGCTTCGCGGAGATAAAATTATATCTGTATTACCTAGCTGTTGCTAACACCAGTTAGCGACGGCTAGTAGGAGATAGCGACCATCTTGGGTCCCACTTTGCATGTGAGTGATATTTATCACTAATGACATGCAAAGTGGGCATGCCAAGATGTTAGCGACTGGAAACAGTCGCTAACATCGCTATCTCCTATTATCAACTTTTGGAAATATTCGAGATAAGCGCGAATATCTCCAAAAAGTAACAGCTGCCCTGAGCAGTTCTTAGCCATGTTATCCAATGGGAGGTGGATAACATGGCTAAGAGCATTAGCTCGGTAATGCATGAATATCGCTGAGTTTTCAGCGATATTAATGCATTGCGGTCGTTTTTTATCGTATTTGCGATAAACCTTGATAATAGCAAGGTTTATCTGCGATAATTTCTGACGGTAAAAAAATCTTTGCAATGCATCGTTAGGGATAAATATCGCTTAACTTTGGTAATATGCCCCAACGTCTGTTAACGTTCGATTCGAAGGAAATCAGGAATTGTTGAAAAACATTGTGTGCGCCATCTTGTCTTTTTTCAAATGCCACACTTTTGTCGTGCACGGCAGCCATTTTAGATGCCTTGACCAGACCCACTCTGTGCACGCTGTCGATCCTTAGCATGGCTCCCCACCCTCGCAAGCATCTCACCCAGGC
The DNA here is from genome assembly GCF_964261635.1 of Lissotriton helveticus. Taxonomy (NCBI): domain Eukaryota; kingdom Metazoa; phylum Chordata; class Amphibia; order Caudata; family Salamandridae; genus Lissotriton; species Lissotriton helveticus. Next base: position 1,231,091,830 of record NC_136068.1, read on the forward strand.
AGTGGTCACCCCCGCTCTCTGTCTTATGCATGGGTAATAAACCTCCCCCCATCTGCGCTGCTCTTCCCTGAGAATCACACCCTGTGCCCGCCCGACACCTCCCTTTCGCCCTATTCACTACCGCACCCTCTGACACTCCTTTTCCTCTGTGTCCGATTGTCCAGGCCGGTCCTAGGCTATCAGCTAGCCCTGCAGATGTAGTTTATGGCCACAGCTGTAAAGAATCACCCCTCTTCAAAGGAGTTATAGTAGATCAAGGCCCACACTCGATGAGATCCGTCACAGCAGAAGCGTTGCTATTATCTGAAAACCATCCTGTATTGTGATTGGGGAGGGGACCGAGCGTGAAGCGGAAGATTCCAGGGATGACTCTTTGTACATCAAAGTTTTTACAATTATGTGTCACATTAAAAATATATAGCACTCCGACAAAGTAGTAAGATTATAAAACTTTAATAATTTATAAATATATACAAGAAAACAAAAATAGTAATAACATATAAACATTTTTAGGGAAAAACAACGAAGTAGCGGTCGGCTGTGCGAATAGTCCCAACGCAGCACAACGTCCAGATTTCCGGCGTGGGGCGTCGCGGGGGGTGGGTCATCAGTAGCAAACTGTTGTGCGAATAGTTCCAAGGCAGCAGAACGCGCCGAAATCTAGATGACACGAAAGTGATGTCTAGTAAGTTGCCACCCAGCAAATAACGGCGTGGGGCGTCGCGGGGGGTGGGTCATCAGTAGCAAACTGTTGTGCGAATAGTTCCAAGGCAGCAGAATGATGGCACCAAGGTGATGTCCAGTAAGTTGCCGCACTGGTTTTGGTATCCTACAATGCTGCTCCGAATAACGGCGTGGGGCGCCCCGGGGGAGGCGGCGTGAACGGGCCTCTCCAGGTGGAGTCTCATCTGTTTTAGTGGGGCGCCCCTTTACCGTTTCAGTTGCCATTCCGTCCGCTTTTGGTCCACTGTGTCAAAATCCGCCATTCAGCTGAGTTGCGCCCACTCTTGCGGTGCAGCGATAGGCGGCTGCCACAGGACTCTCAAAATGGCGGCAGGCTCTTTCCTTTTTGGGCGTGGTCCACTGAAATGGCCCTGGGACACCTTGGAAATCGGACGCTTGTCTGCTAGGTCTTGGACCCCATTCTCGAAAGCGTCCCCTCCGCCTTGAGAATTCATCAAAAGTTTTGGGGGCCCCGACTCCTGCAGGCTTCTGGTGGGGAGCGGCTGCCATGATTGCTCGCGGAATGACCACGACGGAGCTACGAGATGGTGGTGCTCTCATGCTGACGCCAGTTTAGTCTGAAACATCCAGAAACAAGGTGGGGCTTTCATCGTTTGGGGGAAAAAAAAAGTTTTCATCCAATGAAAAGTGTTGTTTTTAGGTCATATGATCAAGCCTTCCATCATTAGGAAACCAAAAGTAAAATGAACCAATGAAAAGTTTTATAAACAAGTCACATGACCTGTTATGCGGCATAGGGTATAAAATGCGGAGAAAATACGTTGGCACGTGAGGCGGCGTCAGTAGCGGACCGATGTGCGAATAGGCCGAAGGCAATACAACGCGCCAAGATCCGGATGGCACCGAGGTGGTGTCCAGCAAGTTGCAGCACTGGTGTGGCCATCCTACAATGCTGAAAGTCGGCGTGGGGCGCCCCGTTGGCCTGTGAGTTTGCGTCAGTAGCGGACCGATGTGCGAATAGGCCGAAGGCAGCACAACGCGCCAAGATCCGGATGGCACCGAGGTGGTGTCTAGTAAGTTGTCGCACTTCTGTGGCCATCCTACAATGTTGAAAGTCGGCGTGGGGCGCCCCGTTGGCCTGTGAGATGGCGTCAGTAGCGGACCGATGTGCGAATGGGGCCAAAGGCAGCGCAACAATATTTTCTGACTGACACCACAAGGCGCTGAGATGCCAAGATCCGGATGGCACCGAGGTGATGTCTAAGTTGCGGACTGATGTGCGAATGGGGCCAAAGGCAGTGTAACAATATTTTTTGTATGGAAGATACCACTAGGCGTTGAGATGCCAAGATTCGGAAGCACTGAGGTGATGTCTAGCAAGTTGCTGTACTGGTGTGGTCATCCTACAATGCTGAAACTCGGCGTGGGTCGCCCCATTAGCCTGTGAGATGGCGTCAGTAGCGGACCGATGTGCGAATAGGCCGAAGGCAGCACAACGCGCCAAGATCCGGATGTCACCGTGGTGGTTTCATAGTTGAGAGGCACTTCATCTGCAGTGGGGCGCCGAGATCCGGATGGCACCGAGGTGATGTCTAGCAAGTTGCTGTACTGGTGTGGTCATCCTACAATGCTGAAACTCGGCGTGGGTCGCCCCATTAGCCTGTGAGATGGCGTCAGTAGCGGACCGATGTGCGAATAGGCCGAAGGCAGCACAACGCGCCAAGATCCGGATGTCACCGTGGTGGTTTCATAGTTGAGAGGCACTTCATCTGCAGTGGGGCGCCGAGATCCGGATGGCACCGAGGTGATGTCTAGCAAGTTGCTGTACTGGTGTGGTTATTCTACAATGCTGAAACTCGGCGTGGGGCGCCCCATTAGCCTGTGAGATGGCGTCAGTAGCGGACCGATGTGCGAATGGGGCCAAAGGCAGCGCAACAATATTTTCTGAAGAGAAGACACCAAAAGGTGCTGACATTCCAAGATCCGGATGGCACCGAGGTGGTGTCTAGCAAGCTATGCAGTTGAGTTGTGTGCGCACTTGCGGCGAATAGGTCGAAGGCAGCATAACAATGTTTTCTGAATAGGAGACACCACAAGGCGTTGAGATTCGGTTACCACCGAGGTGATGTCTAGCAAGTTGCCGCACTGGTGTGGCCATCCTACAATACTGCTCCGAATAACGGCGTGGGGTGCCCGAAGGGGGGGGGAGCCGGCGTGAATGGGCCTTCCTAGGTGGAGGCTCGTCTGCTGTAGTGGGGCGCCCCTTTACCGTTTCAGTTGCCATTCAGCTGAGTTTCGGCTGCTCTTGATGCTACAGCGACAGGCGGCTGCAAGAGGACTCTCAAAATGGCGGCCTGTTCTTTGGATTTGGGCCTGGTCCACTAAAATGGCCCTGGGACACCTTAGAACTCGGACGCTCGATTTTTTTTTCCTTTCCTGTACATGCAAAAAAAGGTAAATGCCCGGTACGTTACACGCTTCATCTGCCACGATGAACTCTCCAGAGGAACCGAAAAAAAATATAGTTGTGGTAACTATACCATGCATCGTCATATGGAGAGGTGGCACCAATTAATTATAGTGCTGCATAAAAGAGAGATTTGGAGGAGAACCCCTGACCTGCTAGTACATTCATCAAAGAAGTGGCACTGGGAGCTTCAGAGGCAAGGGAAACGGTCCCAAATATTTAGAAGAACTTTGGAAAGATTAAAATGACATGTTTAGATTGTGGCAAATTAATTTCATGTGGACAGATGAGTGTTACTCTAATAAATACAGCATATGAACATCATCATAGTCGATGGTTGGTAGAGACATTTTGACTAGATCCTGGACCTGCCCGTCCTCGCCCAAAATGGCGCCGGAATAAATGGGACTCGTAACTCCTTGTTGTGTACTGGTTGCAGAACCTTGAAATCACGAGATACGTATGCAGTTTTGAAGCACATGGCGGGCGGGGACGAGAATTGATTGAATATTTCGACATCCCTATTGATATTAAGTTCTGATGTGTTATTGATTACTGTACTGTTGAAAGTTCGAATTAACGTCACCCATGGTACTTGCCCGCAAATGTATATCTAGATAATTTTATTGTAACTGGCCCTGTCGTATTTTAATTATAAAATGTACGTCCACCGATTCCGTAACTGTTAGACACCTTAGTTCTTGCAACCTAATGGCCCGCCCGTTACGTTCCTCTACAGTGTAAATGTCTATTCATCATATACGATTACAGTTTGCTCTGTGGCAGGCCCACGTGGTTATAGGCTCGTATTTGTATAATGAAATTTTCACAATAAAGGTTTTTAAAAGAAAACATGGTAGTAGTATATACATTGGTAAAGTTTTTAATAATAGTGACTGTTTTAGAATCATTAAAAGGCAAGTGAAATAAAGCAGACCAATTACATGAAGGGTAAAAGGTATAATACGAAGGAACGCAGTAAAGATAAATGGTCAAGGGCTGTTGTGTTTTCTATTCCTGCAACATAAAGTGATCGATAAGAATCTCATATTCAGGCGTATCGGCGACTAAGACAGCAGGTCGACCCTCTTTTGCTCAACGGCTCCGTCATGGGACGAAGAAACGCTCTTTTTCTCGAAAAAAGAATATATTTTACTTGCAGGACAGTTGTAAAATTTCCGGGAAAGTACATTAGCCTGGAACATTATAACATATATTTAAGAAAAAATAATGTTCGGAAGTAATGAAAAGCGTAATTTTTAGGTCATATGACCAAGCCTTTCATCATTACAATAAGAAAAGTAAAATGAACCAATGAAAAGTTTTATTAACAAGTCACATGACTTGTTATGCTTACGTTACGCGCTGCGCGCCCCGGATGACTTCCGGATGCGCTAACGCGGCGCGTCATATGACGCATTACGCGACAACGCAGGTACAGAATATAGTCAAAATGTCTCCACCAACCAGCGGTCGGAACACAACCCCTTTCAGCAGGCTAAATAGGTCTGTTAAATGACAACAGAAGGGACAGGCAACAAGAACCATCAGTCAAAGAGGGGAGGGCTAGTTCTTCTCTACCGGGTTACATTGGGGCGCTACCGGAACTGATCGAATTGGTAGTCTACAGTGTTTCTGGATGTTTCAGACTGAAGCTGGGGTTAGCATGAGAGCAGCACCATTTCGTAGCTCCGTCGTGGTCATTCCGCAACCAATCATGGCAGCCGTTCTTTATCGTTATTTTGGGCGGGGTGGGTGGCGGAGCCGAGCTGTTTTGCAGCCATCATTGTGTGGAGTTCAGTTCATCTCACTAGTTTTGTATTTGTCATGAGGGGTTGTTCCTAATGTTTCTATTTTAGCGAGGTCAAAAAGAGATCCCATTAGTGGCCTACTGATTTTGCTCGATTCCTTTTCTTTTTTTTACACGATTTTTCGTTATCTGCAAAGACTAAACAGAGTATTGCGACTCTGTGTTTGTTTGTAAATAGAGAATGAACCAAAGAGAACTAATTCTAAAACAGTAAATACTTGGATAACAATCAATCAAATGGAGAGAGAAGCAGGCACGACGGATTACAATGGGGGCAAAGGCCTGCGTTAACTACCCTTCACTATCTGCAAAGAGAGAGTACTCCTAATAGAAATGAGGGGGAGGGGGGGCAGCATTCAAAGCAGATCAGTGTGCATAAACACGAAAATGTTTTCACTTACCACGTACTTGACATTTGACAGCTTATGATATTTGCTATTAAAAAACCATTGAAATTCACTGAAAAAACCATAGGTTATAGACCATATATAGTTAGGAATTAGCATTTACAAAACCTTGAAAATTCACTGAAAAAACCATAGGTTATAGACCATATATAGTTAGGAATTAGCATTTAAAAAACCTTATTTTACTCACACAAAACCATTGAAATTCCATATATAGTTAGTTGCACTAACTATATATCGCGCACCCGCAATCCACTGCTGATCATGTCACATATTACATCATTCATGACATGGTCAGTGACATCACTGATGACATCACTGATGACATCTCAAATGACATCACTGATGACATCACTGATGACATCTCATTTGACATCATTCTTGTGCTAATACGATAAACCTCTTCAGACTCTAATATAACCTTAGATACACTCAGTGTATACAGACACTCACACACTGCCACTCATCCATGGAGTTACTCACACACCCAGTCAGTCATGCAAAGAAACAATCTCACCTCCATTTCTTCAACTATACAGTTAAACACACCTTACTTATTGAAACATATACTAACACATATTTACTCTCTTATACAATCCCTGATACAAGTTCACAATGATCGATACAACTACTCACTCATTCAGTGGCTCTCATGCACAGTTATTTATATATGCCAACTCTCACATGTACTGTGTTTTACATATGTGCTTACTATGACATGTAGCATTGAGATATCCATTCACTCATCAATACACTCATGCACACAGTCAACTGCCCATGTAGCTGTTTCCACATGCACTCTTGAACTCATACACCTAGTGAATAAACTGCTCACACATCTATGCATAGAGTCACACACCTTCCAGCCACCCCTACACAAACTCAATCTCCCATAGAAATACTTGGGCAACCAATTAATAAAACATATAGCCTCTCGTATAGCTAATGATCAACACATGCAGCAGTTTACAGAACAACAGACATAATGATGCACAAATTAAGACAGTTTAGTCACTAACCCATGCATTCAGTGAGACACATTTAATCACTCACTCATACAGTCAGTCACGCACCTACTAAATCCTTCATCCAGACACTTATACATCCACTCATTCTTCAATATGTAAAACATATTTAAACTTTACAAAAACACACAGACACTAGATGATGTCATCAGTGATGTCATTTGAGATGTCATCAGTGATGTCATTTGAGATGTCATCAGTGATGTCATCAGTGATGTCACTGACCATGTCATGAATGATGTAATATGTGACATGATCAGCAGTGGATTGCGGGTGCGCGATATATAGTTAGTGCAACTAACTATATATGGAATTTCAATGGTTTTGTGTGAGTAAAATAAGGTTTTTTAAATGCTAATTCCTAACTATATATGGTCTATAACCTATGGTTTTTTCAGTGAATATATATATAAGCGTTGTTGGTCAAGTAAAGTGTGTTTTGTGTAAATGTCTTTTTTATATACATGTTTTTTACTTCCAGCCCTGAAGAAGTCCTATGTTTAAAAGGAGGAAACGCCTTGGCTGATGGTTTATTTTATGGATTGAATAAAGAAGAAAACATTATATATTGTGTAGTTGCAGCCATTTCCTTCATTGAACTTGGATTCCGCAATATCCACAGACAATTTACTTAGGGACTCTTCTGATTAGCAGTGGTGCAGTTCCAACCTAGTTTCTCTGTTCTAAATCCCCTTGTGAGGGGTTGGGCTTCTGGACATGTGACATATTTGGATCACAAGGGGGTGGTGATGGACAGAGTATCTGAATTAAGCAGAACACTCCAACCCAGTCAAAAGATCAGGGCTTGATCCATCACCGTTTTTTAGCTCACTGCACCATCCCAGTTCAGAACCTGGCTACATGCAAATTAGTCTGACCCTGGCCCAGTGCATCATGGGAACAGGGCAGACCAAACTACCAAGCCAATTCTTTACTGGAAAGGAAACAAGCTTCCGGGGACCGGTTTCTGGCATTACATCCATCTTCGGCCCGGCTTGCTTGAATCCTGATGGTGCAGTGTGCAAGGGACTCATGTCTGAGCATACCCTTCCACACCTGTGGTGGTCAAAACGATTCAAAAGGGGGTGGTGATGGACAGAGTATCTGAATTAAGCAGAACACTCCTACCCAGTCAAAAGATCAGGGCTTGATCCATCACCGTTTTTTATCTCACTGCACCATCCCAGTTCAGAACCTGGCTACATGCAAATTAGTCTGACCCTGGCCCAGTGCATCATGGGAACAGGGCAGACCAAACTACCAAGCCAATTCTTTACTGGAAAGGAAACAAGCTTCCGGGGACCGGTTTCTGGCATTACAGCCGTCTTCGGCCCGGCTTGCTTGAATCCTGATGGTGCAGTGAGCAAGGGACTCATGTCTGAGCACTGCACACAGGATTCTTTTGTATTTAAATAATATTGGTATTTAACTGAACGGGTGCTGCATATGTTGCTCTGTGGTCCACTGTCCATATCTTGAGTTTCTGGTGATTATTATTATTTTTTTACCCCTCCTCCCCCAACCCCACCCCACTGCTGCTTCCCGGTAGTAGCCGCCACGAGTGCTTCATCTTCTCTCTGCAATATTCAAAACATAATACCTCTGACACCAAAGATACCAATCTTCTTTTACACCAGTTGGATTTTTATTGTATCCCTGGTTTGCAATTAAATGCACATCAAACATATTTTTTGCTTTCACCAAGACATGTTATCCCTGTGCAGGACTTACTAGAAAACTAGCCTGTTACTCTAAATGGCGTATAAAATATGTACAAGACAAAATCAATACTCAGAAAATATAAACCAAAATTACAATAAACTTGCATCCAGACACTTCTCAGGACAATTAACTATACAATTTACACAAAACAGATGACTGTACAATTTAGAAACATGGAACTGTGCAATTTTACAGGCAGGTAATAGTCCTACTCCTTTCTTAAAGCGTGGTACGGGGACTCCTCTCATTAAAGTCCTCACAATACACTACTGTTTTATAAGCCAGATGGAGGCCGCCTCAAGGTTAGAACCCAGATTGGAGCCTAACTAAATGGGTTCTAAGCTGCCAAAAAGTTCTGGGCTTAGATTTATCCTGGATTTTTTTCAGGCTCGCCTCTCAGAAGAATGTAACCAAAGCGTTTCGATCTTCTATATGGCGCTGCTTGTACCAGAGGTCTTCATCAGGGTGGGTGTTTAGCAAGGAAGACTTGTAGTACCAATTCTTGTCTTTAGGTGGCGTGAGAATTCTTAGCTCAACGGTAGGTAGTGGTCTTTGGGCTGGAAAGCTGGTGTGTGGCTGGAATCGCAGCCTATGGGGAAATCTCCCCAATCAGCATCTCCAGCTTGGCGCCCGACTCAGTTCAGGCTGGACGCGGCAGGGAAGTGTTCAAGTTTCGAATCGGAGTAAGACAGGCAGGGAATCTTTATCTTGAATGCGCTCTCTCTATGTGATTCTGCAATCGGAGCGTGGCATTCACAGAGTTATTACCGGGTTCTAATCCACATATTCTCTCTGCAACATTTTAAGCTTGCCTTTTGCCACAGGCAAGTCATAGAAGTGAGCGTGGCGCCCGTCTCTTCCCCGTACCATCCTGAGCATGCCTGCCCACCTTTACGGCCTCTCCAAATGCACTGAAACAAAGGGACACATTGAGCACCGAAGCACATTTGTTCTATTTTATGCACGTTTAAAGGATTACCGTAACTGCTCTAAGAGAGGCTCATTGGTGCCAAGTACTGGCTTTCGACCCTTACCATTACAGAAACATAACTCATGATACCCTGATTAGATTTCTGTCATCAAAGTTTTATCCTGCACAGGTAAAGATTCTTTATTTTTCTAACCTGGTGTGGCAGGCAGTGGGACCTTAACAATTTGAGCCCCTAAACAAAAACAAGCAATGGACTAGCTGATAGGTCACTTCCAGCCTTCTGACTTTTAGTGCTTGTTTTGTTATGGATTCTTCAAAACTTTATTATTTGGAAATATGCCGGGCCTTCATCAATCTAAAAAAAAAAAGATTGGCTTTAAGCAAAAATATTTTTGTTCCAGGTCAAAAATCACAAATCCTGCCATAACAGGCCCCGACCTTTAACAAAACTACTTTGAGTGTGTATTGTGTTTCAGGTGAAAGGGAAGAATGCTGTCACTGTGAAGTTAGCCTATGGCTAACGTGGATTGCCCCTTGCTTTATGCTGTAGAGGTGGAAAGAAAAATATGAATGCATAGTAGCAAACCAATGCCTGGCGAGGGCTGGCTGAAAGCCTCTATAAGGAATAAGTAAATATGTTATACATACATTTTTGTGTGAAATTGGCAGATGTTAGCTAACACCAGATTGGAAAAGATATATCCAGCTATTTACACAATAGAAACAAAAAAAAAGTTACTTCCTACACAAAACATATGGGGTGCCCATATTTTAAAGTGATTCAAGCTACCACCTTGCTTCCAGTAAATCCTGATCCTCAATGAGTTTATGAGCTAGCTCTCCTAGGAAAGTGGTAATTTATCAACTAATTAGTTACAGATCTGAACACTTGCCATTAGAACCAGCACAAATATCGAAATGTGTGCCCGCTCTTCTCATAGATCACAATCAGGCGCAATAACAGTGGCATTTCGCAAAATGACGCGGCTCCCGCAAAGATTGTGATGAGCAGCGCCTGGCACTCTACCTTCTGTAGTTTTGACGCTGTGCTGGATTTTGTTTTTGCTGGTTTAGATGCTTTGGGCACTTTGCCACTGCTGATCAGTGTCAACGTGCAAGTGCTCCCTGAGTAAATTGTAATTGTGATTGTTTATCCATCATTGGCATATTTGCATTACCAAGAAGTCCCTAGTAAACTGCACTGAGTGTGCCAAGGCTGTTGATTCAAATGCTACTAATGGGCCTGCAGCACTGAATGTGCCACCCACATGAGTAGCCCTAAAATGGTGTCTCAGGCCTGCCCCTGCGGTGCCTGTGTGCAGTTGCTAACTGCCATGCTGCCCTGGCCAGTGTCCACACTGTCCAGGCCTAACCCTTCCCTTTCTGTACACATTGGACACCCCTAGAGAAGGCCCTAGGTACCCCCCTGGGCAGGGTGCAGTGTATATGAAACGTAGAACATGTACTAGTTTAAAAAAAAATTATTTTAGAAGTTTTCTTTAGCGCTGTCAAGACACAAAGGTATCAGAGCGCTTTGCAGTTGGAGCATAGTATATAATCAACAGAAACATGACAGGTGAGCGATGTACAATAAAAGAATGACATAGTATAGAGTGACATAATTGTCATGTAGAGCTTCTTTGGTTTCAAGGTTCTTAGGGTTCATATAGCTCTATGCTTGCTGTCTGTCCCATATTGTCCACATCCAAGGGAACAGGTAAGGAATAAGGATTTGAGCTGACTTTTGAATTCCAAAAAGGAGGGTATGGTTCTGATGTGCGGAGGGATGGAATTCCAAATTTTTGGAGCGTTTCCAGTGAAAGAGCAATCCGCTGTTCTTTTCTTTCTAGTTTTCGGTGGGATGAGTAAGAGGGAGTTAGAGCGTGTGACATGCTCTGGTAGTGAATTACATCCATTTTAGTTTTTCACTATTGAGAGGGCTATCTTGCCCATAGGCTATAATGGGGAATGCTGTGTATAATGTTTACCTGCATATCTTCCCATAGGAGCAAGATAGAAAATTAAAGTCTGTTATCCGTGAACTCAGAATTTAATACCCTTTCTTTTAGGAAGAATGGTTATTAAATCCTGTGTTTGAGAACAGCACTTTTAGAAAGTGGCTGTTCTCTTGTCTGACCTTTCTGTGTGCCTTGGCCTGTTTGTGAATTGACTGTCTGGTTTGTGAGTGACAGGGGCTGGGGAGCCCCCAGGATGCTGGATGAGTCAGCCCTAGGCTGAATAGCTGCATCTGTATCTTGAGTGGCGGGAGGGGATAGCACCTGGGCCTGAATAGGGCTGTGCCGGCCTTCCGCAATGCTGGCTCCATTTCCTGCTGGGTGGCTGACAACCCTGATCCTCTCTCCGTAAGGAAAGAAGAAGTCAGGAAAACAAAGTGCTCCAGGACTGACCAGAACTGGTTCTGACTAAACCAAGGCCTCTCTGTCTCCAGAGAACTAGGGAACGACTGGTATAAAAAGGGCTACCCAGACTACAGACAATAAGAGCATCCTGGAATCAAGAAGGAACCTCTACCAAGGAGAAAGCTGGAAGACTGAAGAGGAAGGATTATCCTGCTGTCTGTTTTTGGGCTGACCTGCAGTTGCTTTGCTGCCAAGGAGGGGGAAAGGACGTTGCTGTTGCTTTGTCCCCTTGCTTGAAGAGATCTCCAAGGGCCTGAGGAGAGCTGGCCTCCTGTTAAGAAGTCCCAGAAACAAAAGGACTTCACCCCCAGCTTCCCCCTGAACTCTTCTGTAGGAGTTCTGCCCTTCCTAGAGTGCTTGATCCAATTGTGGGGCCTCTGGAAGTTGTGCCTGCTGTTTGGGGAGCTGGACAAGGAGAAAATCTGCAATTTTCACGCATCGCTCGCTTGCGGAGCGTATCCCCGACAGTGCGAGAAAATTCCCGACGCTGTGACGATCGAGATTGTCACGGCGCCTGTTTCCGCTGCAAGAACCAACGCATCATTCGCTTGTGGAACGCATCGCCCCGGTGCGGGAACATTCCTGTTTCTGCGAGTATCGTCGCAGAGCCTGTCGTTGCCGCAGCTGAGATCGTCGCCGTCCCGAAGATCATCACCAGACGCCTGTGCAAGACGCTTCCTACCGAACCGGCGCAGCGGAATCCATACAAGGTATCGCATACCTTACCATATAGACCGGATTCATCGCAACACTCCCGCTGTGTCCAGCGGGGCTGTCGCATCGCCTCCCCAGGGTCTCCGGAGTGACGCATCACTTGTTTTTCAAAGCTGCAGCTTCCATTTGGAACTTTTGTCGCATCTACAGGTACTTTGGGCTAAACGTGGCTCAACTGTGGATTATTTTGACACACACCCTAGAACTCTTTTAAAATCATATTCTTGAACTGCGTATGTTGGATTTTTGTCGTTTTGGTCTTGTTGTTTAGATAAAGATACTTTATTTTTCTAAACTGGTGTGGAGTCCATTTGTGGTGTTTTCACTGTGTTACTGTGAGTGTTGGTACAAATACTTTACACATTGCCTTTGATAAGCCTGTCTTCTCATGCCAAGCTACCAAGGGGGTGAGCAGGGGGTATCTTAAGAATGTATCCCCCTTACCCTGACTTGAAGCAAGGGTCCCTATTTGGACATTGGTACCTACCTCTGCCAACTTTAGACCCCCAGATCTAAAACATACAAAGTCCAACTCTTTTTATTCTGACCCCTCCAAAGTCCAACCCTTTCCAACACTTTCCCTATGTTTAGCATTGTTGGAGTGCAAATATTAATTCTGACCCTTCCAATGTCCATCACATTCCTACTCTTTCACAGGTTGGAATAAGAATAGTAAACATGGCCCTTCCAAAGTCCAATATTTCCCTACTGTTGCTCAGATTAGAGTTGGAAGAGTACATCTGACCCTCTAAAGTCCAATGCTTTGCCTTCTGTTGGTCATGTTGGAGTGGGAATAGTAAATCTGACCCCTCCAAATTCCAACATGTTCCCTAATGTTGCTTACTTTGACTATGAATAAAGAAATGTATTTAATTTTTTTTAACATACATTCTTTGGGATTTCATTTGAAAAGTTATTGTTGTCATACTCATCATATATTTGCTCTCCTTCTCAAATTATATATGCTGTTTAGTTTAGATACATGTTTTAAAATTAAAAGCACATTTACTCAGGTCCTCATCATTACAATGTCATAATTAAGCAGTCTTCAATATATCAATGGCTTCTGCTTGGCATGTTTTCTTTTCTGGTAATTATTTTTAACTAATGAATAAGGTTTCATAGAAGCTGATACATTTTGCTTCTTTTTTTATTGTTTTTAATCCATAGGCAACGTTACAAAGGATGTAAGCAATGGAAAGGCTGCACGTCTTTGTGCTAATTGTGTACTGAAACATGTTTAACAATATTCAAATTCAATATATAAACTAAAAATAGAGTGTAAGAAACAGAGAGGAACATCAGGCCAGAGACTCAAATCAGAGACATACAAAGTTCTAATTACCTTGCTTTGCTGAGGTCTATTAGAGGGTCCATCTAGCAAGCAATCAATTCCTTTTTCTGTCTTGGGTTGACATATTGACAAGGTCCTCGGTTATAGGGTATCTAGAAAGCCCTTTTCAAGGCCATGCTTTGGAAGCAAATCCAGATAAAGCAACAGTGGGAATAGTAAAACTGACCCCTCCAAAGTCTAGTTCTCTTCTTGTTGTATATTTTGGTGACTTTGAAACCTCTTAAGTCTAATACATTTTCATTGTTTTATCATTTTTAGTTTCTTTTCATATATATGTTTTGTGATTTAAGTTTCCAAGTTATTTTAGTTTTAACTGTAGCTTTCATTGTATATTTTAAATAGTTTTGGGGTAATATTTTGTAAGATATATATATATATTTGTCTAATTGTAATAATGTTATTGTATGTGTTCATTTATCATAACTTCTAATGGATAGTTTTTTTAAACATTCCTAATTAATATTCAAATATTTATTTTATTCACATTTATTTAATATCTTTTCATATTATGTTTATTATTCTTTAAACTAATTTTAAAGTATATCTTTTTTATTTTATATTATACATTTATGACATATAATTATATATTTTTGATGTTACATATAAACATTTTTTGAATATAGTATTTTTTATCGTTAATTTTAATCTAATATAATGTTAAATATTAAACATTTAATATACTTTCCAATGTTAGTATGATATTTTGTCTACTGTATCTTTGTAATCAATATTTTTGGTATTGCATAGAAAGTGTGTCCTTGATATTTCTAGGTGGTATTTATTACTGTAATAGATTTGTCTGCAATATTATGTCATTGGGGCATTTCTATATAGACAGCTTAACAAATAATACAAAACAAATAAATAGAATTGAGGGATCATAAAAGTTTGAAACAGCCAGAATAGTATACTAATATCATTAGTTAGTGCTCTTCAAATAACATTAGGGATAACAGATACTTAGACTGGTGTTACGAGAAAAAGAGCAGTGACCTAACTGCATATCAGAGTAAGAAAGAATCTCAGGAGCTACAACTTTGGACAAAAGGCCTCTGAGAGTACTGAGAGTAGTAAAACAGAAGTGAAAGGTACAGATCAAAAGACTCAATTAGGGACAAAAGTGATGAGACTTACCTTTTATTAATCCAGATAGTACAGTGTGTCCTCCTGCTAATCTCAGACCACACAAAGAGATATTTCTCATCTAGGGTTATTCACAGAAAATGTTCTTTCATATGATGATATGAATTTACCAGTATTTGGTCTGGGCTCAACCATGTAAGGACCATATACACTGATACAACAAAAAGGTAAAAAAACTCCCATTTGAAAGCACCTAAACTCATCAGGAGTTAGTCAAGGAAATACTTCATCGCTAGTTTTCCTTTATAAACAATGATGCTCATTTATTATTCAAATCAAACATATTTTGTCTTCTTCTGTTTTTCCAGTTCTTAAAGAAGTCTTGACATGCTTTCGGAGTGAACAGGTCTGAACATGAGCATTCACTCTCCTTTGCTTGACCCACTTTAAGAAATCGACCCTCTTTGATCCATACAATCTCACTACCTATCAGAAATCCCCAACCAGGAACAATGCAATGTACAATATATTATCCATTCAACATATAGAATACACTGACAGTTTCTGTTGATGGATCAATTGAGAGTCTCAGTCCTTCCACCCACCATCTGATGAAACGTTCTGAAAGAAAAAAACATTTTGGGGGTTTGGAGAAGTGCATCGCAGCAAGTAATCTTGCTGGGCGTCCTGCATCAAAGTAAAAGGCCTGGAATGCGCTGTATCTATGACATGCAGTGCTTTCCTGTCATTCCCCCGAGCTGGCACCATTTTATCAGCATAGCGGAAATGCAGGTGCCCTTGCACTGTGGTGTTAGGGTGCCTTTTGCATGCAGGATTGTTTTTATGCAGGAAGGTGAGCCTTCCTTCATAAAAATAATTCTGGTAGGGTTAAAAAAAGAAATTACTTCTCGTTGCACCTCCCTTGGGGTGGCATAAGGTTTTTCCACATCCCCAGGTTTACATGATCTTTTAAATCTAGGAAGGCATCAAAATCCATGGATGTTGCATTGGAACACCCACCGCAATGCCCATAGAACGCCTCCCTACTGCAGAGTAAGGCAGGGCAGCAATATGCGCTGCCTTGCTCCATATCTATGAAGCCATTCAAGGTGGCTTTGCGCGTCCTCATAAATATGATTTGGTGGTTTGCCCCTCCGGAGCGTCCTAAAAAGTGATGCAACGGTGACGCAAGGTGCTCATAAATATTCCCCTAACTTGCTCATAAATATTTCCCTAAGCACCTAGCAGGGATGCATGTGGAAAATGGAAAGTGAAAGAGATAGAGACACCAGCCCTTTGTGCAGTGTTGTCCCTTATCAGTCTTCATATTCATAGCATTGTGGACTTTTCCAGCAAAGCAAGAAAAAGTAAACACAGCTTAAAAGTGGGTTCGTATGGCATACATTTAAAAAAAGAAATGGATTTCATGGTTTAAAAATCTTCTAGGTAGATAAAGCAGTGATCGGCCTTAAACCCACCAGGAAACTTATAGGCAACTCCTGGGGCACTATTACGTAAAGGATGCCCCATCCCTGTCTTCTCCTGGTGCACCTTAAAACAGGTGCCCTGGGTGCAAACAGGGAAAGTGCACCCAATTACCCTTTGGGCAGTGCATTCATATGAAAAACTGAGTGGTTGCTTTGAAGCCGCACTAAGTTTTACATTGCAGACGGCAATGAAATGTAATACTCTTGTGGGCTGTACTCACCCAGAAATGAATGCACAACTCACTAGTGAGAATCCCAGACCTAGTTAGCTGTCTTGTCTATTGTCCTAATGTATATGGTTCTCCAAAGTTTGTACTATATAGGATCATTATCATTCAGCATCTCGGAGTAAAGCCTATGGGCACTTGTGGAACTTTGGAGGAACTTAGAGACAATGATGTTTGGTCTTAAAACTGGATTACCTGGGGAAAAAAGTCCATTAAAAAATAGGGATATATTGTTTGGAACTTTGCTAGCTGATTTATATTCATAAATGCACCATGGAATGCATGGAACAGGTGCACCAATTGTTTACATTTTTTCTCAGTAATGGAGAGTCCCAGTGCATTTCGGGCAAGTGTGCCCTTCTTCAGGGTGAACTACAAACGAAGAAGAATCACAGAAGTGCCACATAACATCACATTGCAGACAAAAATTCACTCTGCATAAAAACATTCTGAACATTTCATATTGCATCAATATCCCTTCATTTGTCAAATTTTTACCAAGAACTCAAGCCCGTTTTTTTATGAAGGTTGCATTTCTCATAACTCACGATCCTCTACCACAACCAGGTGTTCCTTATATCACTCTCATGCCATATATCTTCTTTTCATCAAGAACAGGTCATCTGCATTCATTTTATGAAAATGTTGAGGAATTTCCTTCCACTACTCCCATTGCCTCATAAGAAAACAGTAGTTCAAGCATTGATCATATCCCGGCTTGATTATGTGAATGTGTTGTACCTAGGTCTCCCTGACTATCTTCTCAGCCATTTACAGGTGGTCCAAAACGCAGTGGCAAGAGCCATATTTATGGTTGGCCTTAGGGCTCATATGACCCCCTATTTGAAGTCCCTGCACTGGCTCCCGGTGCGTAAGAGGACACATTTTAAAGCTTTTGGATTGGCCGACAAGGCTTTTCACAATATAGGCGCTCCATATCTGAGAAACAGAATAAAGCAGTATGCTCCACCTAGAAGCCTGAGGTCTTCTACCCAGCAGCTCTCCATTATTCCTAGGTATTCTCGCTCTCGCCTGGGTGGTCATTCTTTTCAGGTGATAGCCTCTCAGCTTTGGAATAATCTGCCGCCCGCTCTACGTCATGCCCAGGATATCCTCAGCTTTAGGCGAGGCTTAAAAGCCTGGCTTTTTTGGGAGACGCGCGAGCGCGTCAATCAAGATGGCCGCCGCAACCGGAGCTCCGTAATTCCCTTAGCCCGACCTCTTTCAAAACGCCGAATTTTGTGTCAGGAAGTCATCGGAAATGCTGGCGCTTACCTCCCAAAGTGCTTTTCGACCTGTAGAATGATTTTGGGGCGAATTCTTGCGGAGGAAGCACAACTTCTGGCTCCATGGTTCTGGACCCTGGGCTATCTTTCAGGTATCACCGTGTCTGAGTGCTTGGGGGCGGAGCAAATTTTGTGACAGATCCTGGCTTGGGCCTAGCCACGCCTCCAGTCTAATTTAGCTGCTGCACCTGCTGCTTTTGAGAGTTTGTTGGTGTTTTTGGTGATAATTACCTCATTTTTCTCACATTTTGTGGCTGTTTTCTTCTCTTTATCAGTCTGCACATATTGTTGAGCCTTTACTTCACCTCCAAATGGATTCTAAGAATACTAATAAACGTAAGCAGCAGGTTTCTCCTCCTCCAGCAAAGTCTAAGATGGTAGAGTCTTCAGACCCTGCTTTTGCTCTAATTTTGCAGGAAATTAAAGCACTGCGCTTGAATACTGATACAATTGCTTCAGAAGTCAAAAATATCCGCAAAGATATGGCCTCTATGTCAATGAAAATTTCTGACAATGCCATTAAAATTCAGGATAACAAAAATAAAATTGACACTTTCACACCTTTACTGGCAAAAATAGTTCCAATGCATACTCAACTGTTGGACATGGAAAATCGTAATAGGCACTACAACCTGCGTATTTTTAATTTGCCTGAAGAAGTTGAAGGGACAAACTGTCGTTTGTATCTTGAATCTCTTCTACCGGGTCTTTTGAATATAAAATTCGCCGAAAAATTTGAGATTGATAAAGCCCACAGAGTCCCTTACCATCGGAATCCTAGACATACTAAACCCAGGCAAATGATTTTCAAGGTTCTGCGTCATCATCATTTGGTCCTCATTCGAAAGGCTGCAAGAGAAATTCCTTCATTGTTAGTGAATGGGACCAAAATCTTTATTCACCAGGACTTTGCCAAAGAAACTGTTGCTATTCGCAAAGAGTTTTCTGCCTATCGTCCACAGCTGCGACACCTTGGATTTAAATATGGTCTTTTTGATCCTTCAATGATGCGTGTATGGAAAGACAATGTCTCCAAATCTTTTCAACGTCCTGAAGATCTTCGTTTGTTTTTGATCAGCAAGCTCCTCCATCTATGGATACTCAGGATCCTAATACTTGACTTCGAGTAGCATGACTTTTCTTGTCACATCTTTGCATATTCTTATACTTATGGGCTCCAACGGTTTCTGTCCATTCTTGTGGAACGGGTGTGCGTTTCCTTGTCCTTATTTATGTTCCTTGTTTGTCTCATTTCCTTTTATGCTTTCTTCCTATTGTGTCTTTCCCTTTCTCACTCTCTGCATAGAGTCGCTCCTTTTCCATGGCTGTTTCTCCACTCCTCTTTTTCTCTGTCATTCTTTTGTCCTTTCCTCTTAATGCATAATGGCTAATATTCATAATATTAAAATTGTTTCTCATAATGTTAAGGGTTTGAGGCATCCGGTAAAACGCACTAAGATCTTAGATTACCTGGGTGTGTGTAAAGCTGACATTTGTTTTATTCAAGAAACACATGTTGATGATAAAATTCTGCATTATATGAGGAAAAAGTGGGTGGATACTATTGTTTCCTCTCCTGCACTGGGAAGGAAAAATGGGGTTGCAATTCTCTTTGCAAAAAGGTTACATTGTCAGATTCTTAGTAAGTTTACAGACTCAGAAGGTAGATTTATAGTGGTTAAGGTTAAAATTCACGACTCAATCTTCTGTCTGCTTAATGTTTATGGTCCTACGGCTGACGACCCTTCTTTCTGGTCTGCTTTAACTTCTGAGGTACTGAAGTTGGGGCAGGTTCCTTTGATTGTTGGGGGGGATTTTAATGTAATTATTGATCCGTTACTGGATAGGCTTTCCACTACAAAATTCCGTCCTCCGAAAGTGTTTCATGCCTTTAAATCTTTCCTTCACACAACCAAATTGGCTAATATTTGGAGGTTACACTTTCCTAAGGAGAAATGGTTCTCCTTTTTCTCTAATCCCCATAATTCCCATTCAAGGATTGATTATTTTTTGCTTTCACCTTCTCTACTTCAATCAGCTACCAACCCTGTTATAGGTAATATTGATGTTTCAGACCATGCATTGATTTCCTTTGTGTTAAATATTTCCTCTACTTTTACTAAGCAAAATAGATGGCGTATGAACACAAATATAGTTCTTACTGATAAACATAAGTCTAAACTTTTACAAGCTATTCAAGACTATTTTTTATTCAATCCAGAGGTTCAACTTCTATTGTGAATAGGTGGGATGCCTTTAAGACCTACATTAGAGGTGCCACTATTTCTATTATGGCACATGAAAATAAACAATTTAACTCTAATGTTAAACATTTGTAAAAACAAATTGCTAAATATGAACATTTATTTATTTCCTCTAATGACCTTCAGTACAAATCTAAACTGCAGAAGCGTTGTTATGAATTTAATGCTATACTTAGTACGAGTCAAAAAAGGGGGTTGGTGATGTACAGAGTATCTGAATTAAGCAGAACACTCCTACCCAGTCAAAAGATCAGGGCTTGATCCATCACCGTTTTTTAGCTCACTGCACCATCCCAGTTCAGAACCTGGCTACATGCAAATTAGTCTGTCCCTGGCCCAGTGCATCATGGGAACAGGGCAGTCCAAACTACCAAGCCAATTCTTTACTGGAAAGGAAACAAGCTACCGGGGACAGGTTTCTGGCATTACAGCCGTCTTCGGCCCGGCTTGCTTGAATCCTGATGGTGCAGTGAGCAAGGGACTCACATCTGAGCATACCCTTCCACACTTGTGGTGGCCAAAACGATTCAAAAAAGGGGGGTGGTGATGGACAGAGTATCTGAATTAAGCAGAACACTCCTACCCAGTCAAAAGATCACGGCTTGATCCATCACCGTTTTTTAGCTCACTGCACCATCCCAGTTCAGAACCTGGCTACATGCAAATTAGTCTGTCCCTTGCCCAGTGCATCATGGGAACAGGGCAGACCAAACTACCAAGCCAATTCTTTACTGGAAAGGAAACAAGCTACCGGGGACCGGTTTCTGGCATTACAGCCGTCTTCGGCC
This sequence comes from Lissotriton helveticus, assembly GCF_964261635.1. Taxonomy (NCBI): domain Eukaryota; kingdom Metazoa; phylum Chordata; class Amphibia; order Caudata; family Salamandridae; genus Lissotriton; species Lissotriton helveticus. The sequence goes on from NC_136068.1 coordinate 1,231,112,499, forward strand.
CGGCTTGCTTGAATCCTGATGGTGCAGTGAGCAAGGGACTCACATCTGAGCATACCCTTCCACACTTGTGGTGGCCAAACGATTAAAAAAAGGGGGGTGGTGATGGACAGAGTATCGGAATTAAGCAGAACACTCCTACCCAGTCAAAAGATCAGGGCTTGATCCATCACCGTTTTTTAGCTCACTGCCCCATCCCAGTTCAGAACCTGGCTACATGCAAATTAGTCTGTCCCTGGCCCAGTGCATCATGGGAACAGGGCAGACCAAACTACCAAGCCAAAAACCAGAAACCGGTCCCCGGAAGCTTGTTTCCTTTCCAGTAAAGAATTGGCTTGGTAGTTTGGTCTGCCCTGTTCCCATGATGCACTGGGCCAGGGTCGGACTAATTTGCATATAGCCAGGTTCTGAGCTGGGATGGTGCAGTGAGCTAAAAAACGGTGATGGATCAAGCCCTGATATTTTGACTGGGTAGGAGTGTTCTGCTTAATTCAGATGCTCTGTCCATCACCACCCCCTTTTCTGAATCGTTTTGGCCACTATAGGAGTGGAAGGGTATGCTCAGACATGAGTCCCTTGCTCACTGCACCATCAGGATTCAAGCAAGCCGGGCCGAAGACGGCTGTAATGCCAGAAACCGGTCCCCGGAAGCTTGTTTCCTTTCCAGTAAAGAATTGGCTTGGTAGTTTGGTCTGCCCTGTTCCCATGATGCACTGGGCCAGGGTCGGACTAATTTGCATATAGCCAGGTTCTGAGCTGGGATGGTGCAGTGAGCTGAAAAACGGTGATGGATCAAGCCCTGATCTTTTGACTGGGTAGGAGTGTTCTGCTTAATTCAGATGCTCTGTCCATCACCACCCCCTTTTCTGAATCGTTTTGGCCACTATAGGAGTGGAAGGGTATGCTCAGACATGAGTCCCTTGCTCACTGCACCATCAGGATTCAAGCAAGCCGGGCCGAAGACGGCTGTAATGCCAGAAACCGGTCCCCGGAAGCTTGTTTCCTTTCCAGTAAAGAATTGGCTTGGTAGTTTGGTCTGCCCTGTTCCCATGATGCACTGGGCCAGGGTCGGACTAATTTGCATATAGCCAGGTTCTGAGCTGGGATGGTGCAGTGAGCTAAAAACGTTGATGGATCAAGCCCTGATATTTTGACTGGGTAGGAGTGTTCTGCTTAATTCAGATGCTCTGTCCATCACCACCCCCTTTTCTGAATCGTTTTGGCCACTATAGGAGTGGAAGGGTATGCTCAGACATGAGTCCCTTGCTCACTGCACCATCAGGATTCAAGCAAGCCGGGCCGAAGACGGCTGTAATGCCAGAAACCGGTCCCCGGAAGCTTGTTTCCTTTCCAGTAAAGAATTGGCTTGGTAGTTTGGTCTGCCCTGTTCCCATGATGCACTGGGCCAGGGTCGGACTAATTTGCATATAGCCAGGTTCTGAGCTGGGATGGTGTAGTGAGCTAAAACACGGTGATGGATCAAGCCCTGATCTTTTGACTGGGTAGGAGTGTTCTGCTTAATTCAGATGCTCTGTCCATCACCACCCCCTTTTCTGAATCTTTTTGGCCACTATAGGAGTGGAAGGGTATGCTCAGACATGAGTCCCTTGGTCACTGCACCATCAGGATTCAAGCAAGCCGGGCCGAAGACGGCTGTAATGCCAGAAACCGGTCCCCGAAAGCTTGTTTCCTTTCCAGTAAAGAATTGGCTTGGTAGTTTGGTCTGCCCTGTTCCCATGATGCACTGGGCCAGGGTCGGACTAATTTGCATATAGCCAGGTTCTGAGCTGGGATGGTGCAGTGAGCTAAAAAAACGGTGATGGATCAAGCCCTGATCTTTTGACTGGGTAGGAGTGTTCTGCTTAATTCAGATGCTCTGTCCATCACCACCCCCTTTTCTGAATACTTAGTACGAGAGCAGGAATCCAACTTACAAAATCTAATGCTAAATTTCGCTGTAATACCAATAGATCTGGAAAACTACTTGCAAACTATTTACGTATTTAGAGGGACAAAACTTAAATAACATTGATATGTGGTCCTAATTGTCGAGTTGCTATTTCCCATAATGAAATTGTACAAGAATTTTTAAATTTGTATTCTCATTTATATAGTAGACCAGTACCCTGTGATGACTCTTTAATTGATTCCTTTTTAAATCAGTGCAATTTACCTCAAGTCTCTCCCCCAGACAGATTAAGTTTAGATTCTCCGATTACTTGTGATGAAATTCTACTTGCTATCAAATCACTTCCCAAAAACAAATCCCCAGGCCCAGATGGTATCCCTGCTGAATTTTATAAAGAATTTCAGTCTTACCTTTTACCTTATTTAAGTTCACTTTTTTCCCATTTTGGTTCCTCTGGCACTATTTCAGGTTCCTTTACTGACGCTCTAATCATTGTTCTGCCTAAGCCTGATAAGGACGCTACCCTGGTTGCTAATTATCATCCTATTTCCTTAATAAACCAGGATTGTAAGCTATATGCTAACATTCTTGCCACTAGATTAGCTCCCATTCTTCACTCCATCATCCATCCAGATCAATCTGGTTTTATGAAAAATAGGTATTCGGCTAACAATACTAGATCCCTCTTACACGTTATTGAACAGAGTCCATATCTTGCTTCTCCTGCGGGAGTGATGGCTTTGGACGCAGAAAAAACTTTTGATAAAATTCATTGGCAGTTTTTATTTAAAACTTTATTGTCCTTTAATTTTGGTGCCCATTTTATTCGTATGATTTCTGCTTTATATTTTGCCCCTACTGCTCGTTTGTTTATAAATGGTCACATTTCCACTCAATTTTCCCTCTTTAGAGGTACTAGACAGGGTTGTCCCCTTTCTCCACTATTGTTTTTAATAGGAATTGAGCCTTTTCTTAATTATATCCGATGCTGTGATAATATTCAGGGGATTGCGATAAATGATGTCATGATTAAAACTTTGGCCTATGCTGATGATGTGTTATTGTTTATTAGTAATCCGCTTTCTTCTGTTCCCTCCCTATTAGACATTATTGAAAAATATTCGGTGGTTTCTGGTTATAAGTTAAATGTGAGTAAAACAGATTTTTTTCCCTTGAATGCTTTTTGTACCCCGGATATGCTACCAAACACAGATATTCTTTGGCAGAACAGTAAGCTGAAATACTTAGGTATCCTATTTGCCTCCTCGTTGCCTGCCACATTAAAACTAAATGGTGATTTTATACTTGAATATATTAAGAACAAAACGTCCAAGTGGTCTCCCATTTTCCTCACCTGGTGGGGTAGAATGGAGGCTATAAAAATGAATGTTGCACCAAAAATGTTCTACTCATTGGCCATGATTCCCACTCAGTTTCCTCTCAAATTCTATAAAGATATTGACAAACTGTTATCTAAATTCCTCTGGTCTAATAAGGTTCCTCGTATTGCTTATAGGAAATTAAAACTCCCTAAGTCTCAGGCTGGCTTTGCTATTCCGGTCTTTTACCTCTATCATAAAGCTTTTATTTTCAAGCAAAGCTCATTATGGTTCACAACCTCTCATTGGTCAAACCCCCAATTTGGCTTGATATTGAATCTTCACTTGTTAGTCCCTTTTCATTGCCCTCTTTGCTGTCAATGTCTTCTACATCCAAGGTTATTCATAAGTCCTCTATCATCAAATCCTCTAGATTAATAATTAATGATTTGGATTCTAATTTTGAATTACCCTTATTCTCCACAGTCCACTTGTCTTTATGGCACAGTGCTTTACTTAAACTAAATAGGAACATTAACTTCTGGTCCTCATGGATTTCAAAAGGATTTTTTTATCTCAAAGATGTCTTTTGTGGAACTGCTTTTATTCCTTTTGAGCAACTAAGGTTAAAATTTGATATCCCAGCTTCTGATTTTATAAAATACCAATCCTTATGTAATTCAATTTTGGACTCTTTTCCCAATGGTATTCCTTCTTCCACCACTAATGACCTATTAATTTACCTTACAGCTGTTACATCATCCCCCAAAGCTGTCTCTGTATTTTATAAAAAATGTACTTCCTTTCAGGGTTCCAATGTTGGTACAATATCCTTTTTTTGGAATACTGAATTGTCCATTTCCCTATCAGATGATACATGGTCTTCACTATGGCTTAACAGTATTTCTGGTTGGCTTCCAGTGTCTCTGTATCAAACTAATGCTTTTATTTTATTTAATGCCCTATGGAACCCATTTCGATTATGCCATGCGAAATTGTTACCATCTGATGTTTGTTGGCACTGCACTTCTAGTTCTGGATCACTTCGTCATATGTTATATGAATGCCCAGTTATTTTGAAATTTTGGTCGGAGGTTTGGATTGTAATTTCACAAATTTTACCTGTACAAGATGATATTTCTTATGCCATGTTAATATGTAAATCAGTTGCCCTTTCCCATCCTCTTAATGAGTCAGAAGCAAAGTTATTTAATTTCTTAATTACAGCTGCCTTAAAATCCATTACTTTTTGTTGGAAAGATGCTTCTTCTCTTTCAGTTCATGCCTGGTGGTCATGGATTATCTTTACTAGAAAAGGAGCACAGCTGTCTCTTAAAGGCGTTGTTCACAATTCGCAGTCATTTCAATCTTTTTGGTCTCCTTTTGATTCGTATGTTATGCATTGATTCATGGGTTATGTACTGCTATGACCTCAAGTTCTTTTTTGTATTTTGATATTTAATTTCCCTTCTGTTACCGGCCTTTATAATCCAATTTAATTGTGACTCTATTTTGTTGTATTTCACGATTCTCTGATATGTCCCCTACCCCGTCCCTTCCCTCCCTTATTCTCCCCCTTTTGTATTCCTTGGATTATTGCATTTTATGTTCGCAATTTCATCATTTACACATATGAGAATTATTCTTTTGTATTGTATTTGTCTAATTCTTCTGTTTGCTTATTGTTTCAATAAAATCATTTTGAACTTAAAAAGCCTGGCTTTTCATGTAGTAAAGTTGCTGTCAAGAGGGTGCTCTTTCTGTTCTGTCATTGGTTTTCTTTCTCAGCTCCGGGACACTCCTGGGAGTAGCCACGTGCTGTATAAGTGCTCAGTAACATAACATAACATAACTTAACATAACTTAACATACCATAACATAACATAACATAACATGATGCAGATATGTTTCCACATTCGAAGGGGCCATCTTTAGCTGAAGGTCTACCTCAGGGCTGCAACCTTTGTTACATGACACTGTGGTGGAAACAGGGAAACAATGAGTATCTGTAGGCTTCTATATAGAGTTAGAAGGTAGGGGGAAACATCTCATGACATACTTCAGTGACATATGTATTGTTCTATTTGGGAAATTTACCTCTAGTGTGAGGTCTTTCAGATGTCCTTATTGTTTGGCTGCTTATTTATCTCTCTAAGGGCAAGCCATAACTTGGGAAGTGAGCCCATTATAAGAATTATTTTTGTAAGCAACCATTCTCGGGGCTCGCAGTGTGTGGGATCAGAACACTGATTACTACTTTCAGTGCGTCCTGTAATGCTGATCCCTCATTCTTCTAGGCATCCGGCGTCAGTACTGAACCATTATTTCTGGTTTGATCTGTAAAGAAAAGGAGTACAATCTCTGGGCTTTACAACACTGCCTTTGTCATAAATCAATGTATCCGAGAAAATGCTTCTCAGAGGATCATTGAATGCAGAGTTCTTTGCAGTTAGCCTTTCATGTGTTTTGCACTTTAGTATTTATAAACACTGTGCTTTGAAACAATACTCAAATTAGCAGAGGAGATGGTGTTACACAGATATATTACACATCTCAGACATCTCATTCAAACCATCCTCCGTGGTCCTGAGGCGTGGGATGAATTATCTTTCTAATTGAAATAACAAGTTTTCCGCATGTGGGCTTTTCACATGTCTGAGAACAGTCCATTTCATATCTGTATGGTTCATCTACGCAAAATGACAGACCATTGAAGCCTGCAATTTTTAGGTCTCGCCTAGCATAGCTGCGCACATGTGCATCACGCTCCGCAAGATTTATTGCTAATGAGGACTTTCAGAGAAGGGCTTGAAACCCTGTCCCTTATTTCCATTGGCTGGCATCACCGTTTATGCTAAACGGTGGCCCGCCATTGGAATTAAGCTTTCTGGGGTGCCTCCTTTTGTCTTTTTTGTCCGGCCCAACTGGATCGCCTGATTCACGGCTGTTTTGAAGCAGTTTTTTATTGCAAGGAGGCGTGTTATGTAACCAAGCTGTGCGATCCAGTCTGGATGGGCCGGACAAAAAAAGGAGACATGGCGCTGCATGTTTATTTTTGCATTGCCCTTTTACTTTAAAGTGAAAGTTCGATGCAAAAATAAACAGCGGCTGCCTGGGTATTGCTTGTTTTACATCACCTTTAGGCCCTTCTGATTGCTTTGTGGTCCCAGAGAATGGGGTACATTTTTTTTTTTTTTAGTAATGGTTAGAAATGTTTTGACTAAGGGGGGCGTGGTTTGGACGCCAGAGAAAATGGCGGCGTATGTCTTTCCTCCTCCCGTGGCGTTGGGGAAAATCTGTTATTTCAAGCATAATAACGAGTGCTACATCAATGCTGCTACCAAACCCTGCTAGCGGATAGTGTGGGGCATTGATCCTCCGGATTAGGAACTGGTCCAACGATCCTACAGGGTGGTTATGCGATCAACTGTTCTCTGGCGCTTGGCGGTGTCCGGGACCCGGGACCCAGGATCGGCTCCGGAACCTTCGTGGGGATGACTGTGGCGATACCGCATTTATCCGAAGAAGACGTCGGCAACCCACGTTGTCCCCTACAAACCCCCAACAGTGACGATGTGAGTAAACTGGCAGTGCAGCTATTGCTTGATCGCGCCACATGGAAGCAATGCAATTAATAGACTGCGCACATTAAACAAAATGGTTGACATGACTGACGCCTGAAATGACTGCGGGGAGCCTCTGAGTGCGACCAAATGCCGCAGTACATGGATCCTCATTGAGCTAATTTATTTGTGTGGTTGTCGCCCGGGGCCCGTCTTGATATCGTGGGTGTGTGGTCTTTTCAGCCCATGTATTGCAGATCACTATGAACAAAATGGCGGGCGTTCCTGAGAGCCAGATAATGCGCACCGCGACCCTGGAACGGAAGCAATAAAGAGTGTCCAGGTGACTGCAATACATCAGTGTGAGGCATATCAGTGATTACAAAAGACGCCATTGGAGCAGTCGATGCCAGAAGCGTATGTCAGCGGCGCAGGGGGTCATACTAACAGAATCAAAGTGGCTCACAGGCGTCTGGTGGCTTGGTCTGTATATGTAAAGCAGCTCGCACCCGCAATGGAATGAAGAGCGCATATCTAATGTGGGTCTCGCTCTTCATAATGGCGCATAAGGACTGGTCTAAAACGACTGACATGTAATGAGAGACGCTGCCATCTAGCACTGCGTCGCGAAGGCGCTAACCACACAAATCGCGCAGCGGAGCTTAAAGTCATCCTTCCTTGCTCCAATGTATTGTCCCAAGCATCCGCTCAAATAACTGTACGATAACGATCTGTTTCCCACACCTTTGGCCATCGCAATCATCCCTGAACCTCACCTGCCTTTGCAGGACCACATGTCATATCACCGTGCCAGACAGAAGGTACATAGTGAAGATCTGAAGCCACCAACCACGCCACTACGCGCCTGTTGCTCTGGCTGTCACCTCGAACCTCGATCCTGAAGTTTGGCGGCCTTGCCGTTCTGGTGCAGATTATATAAAGCGACTGTAATGTGCCTCTGAAGTATTGGCAGGTAAACGGTTTATATCAACCCACACCATTCTGACTGTTCCTCTGCAAACCGGTCCCAACTTCTACCGCTGGGTGTGCTGAGTGTGCCCAATTCTCGATCATACGTAGATACTTCTTTCCACATACTGTTTGGTGTGCACTAGTCAGTTTAAGATCCGAGTTCTCCATCAGACATCATGAGCGAGAAAGAAGCTAAAAACCTTAAGAGTATCAAGGCCGACCCGCCTGCTTCTGTATCACCGATCAAGGGTAGGAAAGACATCAATGACACAATGGATATGATACTGAGCAAACTGGTGGAAGTTCATGATTTAGCGAGATCCACAAAAGAAGAAATCACAGCGATCAGGCAAGACATTAGAGACACTAATCTTCGTTTGGCTGAGACGGAAACAAGGATAAGCCATCTGGGGAACTCTGACACAAACAACTGCAAATCCCTCAGGTACCTGTCTTTGGCTTCGGACTCCATATCAAAGAGGTTGTCTGAGTTAGAAGACAGAAACCGTAGCGGGAGGGAAACATCCTTTACAACGAGACTTTTACAACGCAGTGCTTTTACAACGCAGGTTTTACAACGAAAACCATTACAACGCATTGCGCTGGGGCGCTCTAGGATAGGGAATAGATTTAATTTACTATCCAACACCTTCCCTAGTGTCCACGGGGACTGGAGTTGGAATAGTAAATTAAACTATTCACTATCCAGCACCCCAAAGCGCTATGCGTTGTAAAGATTTGCGTTGTAAAAACCGCGTTGTAACAGCATGCGTGGTAAAAGCATGCGTTGTAATGTCATATATCCGTAGCGGGAACCTGCGCATCTTTGGCATGCCGGAAGGCGCAGAGGAATCCTTTGGTTCATGCATAGCCTTCTTAGAGTCATGGTTCTCGCAAGCAACAAATCTAACCTTCCACCAGCCACTTGAATTCGACAGAGCTCACAGAGTCCCCAGCAGAGTCATTCCGACCCAAAAAGGCCCCAGACCAATTGTTTGCAAGCCTTTACCCTATCAGCATGTTGAACAGATTTTATCTTTTATGCGGAAGAACAACCACATCTTGTGGCAATCCAGGAAGATCTTCATATCACAAGACTACAGCAAAGAAACAGTTGAACCAAGGAAAGCCTTTCTTGCTCTTCGCCCAAGGCTTCGCTCGCTAGTTCACCAATTTGGGTTCGTGGGTCCGGCAAGGTTCCGTGTGATCATCCAAGGCACCCCCCAGATTTTCATGGACCCTCAGAAGCTCAGACGATTTCTTGATGGCCCGGAGGATAAGCAGATGGACACAATGACGATTGGCGCTTCAGAAATTACCACATGAGTACCCTTTCACTTGCATTGGTTTTAAGTTATGATCAATGTTCTTCTAATAGGGCTTAAATTTGCCTGATATGGCTGTTTTGCAGATGGTTGTAGTTGATTGATATTTCACTGTTTTCTGTATCTCCGTAGTCACTGTTCCGTCTTCAGGATTGTAGTTCCAGGAGCCCAAGAAACGTCGGGGATGTTACAATATGTTAAAAATTACCATTTGTCTTTGATGAATATATTGTTATACGGAATAATGCCAAAAGAAGCTGCATTTCTCCTATTATGTCATGCCCCATCCGAGATAGGGTTTTCTCAATTAGAACTACTGCTCCCAGTACACATGTTGTTTTGTTCATTGCTCCAATTGCATATTCCGTTATGGTTTTGATATTTGCCATGGGAGGGAAGCCGTTTTCCCTAATCACCATACCTACTGTACTTGTTCTGGGTGGGACGGGAGGTAGGGGTTGGTGGGTGGAGGGGAGAGGGGGAGGAGGGGGGGTTTTCATTTTGTCTTCATTGTTTGTTGTCATTACCTTTTGCTTTCTCAGGTCCGTCTGTTGTTACTTGCACCACGCACACACTGTTACGTATTGCTCTATGATCTATGCCTATCTCAGGTCCCAGGGTCACCCTGATTCTAATTCGCCCATGGGAGGGGTTAAAGCCACGTCCTTCTAGGACTCCTGCCTCATGGTTGTCCTGTCACGCGTTTGGAAGAGTATTATTGTGAACGTCGCTACGTGCAGAATTCTGACTCTGGCCAGGTTGGATCTTCTTCTAATACATCCCCATGGCACACACCACAGTTAATACACCACTTGGCATCACCAAAGTGGGCAACCTGAAAATACTCTCACTCAATGTTGAGGGTCTTAATCAGCCAATTAAAGACAGAAAATCCTGGACTATCTCCGCAGACAAAAAGGGGATATTGTCTTGTTACAGGAGAATAAGATTTATGCTAGACAGTTCAATACACTCAGGAATAAATTCTATGATGTGGTGGTAGGGTCTGAGGCGATAAGCAAGAAAAATGGCGTCTTGACACTGTTAGCAAAAAAGTCAACTGTTGAACTGGTGTCTTTCACGGCTGATACTAACGGGAGGTGGGTCACTACTAAGTTGCTTAAAGAACACGGAATTCTATGTCACGAATGTTTACGCCCCTAATACCAGCGATTTGAACTTCTGGAACGATCTCACTAAGCAGATTGACACTAACCCTGACTCGGCTGTGCATATCCTGGCAGGGGATTTTAATATACCCCTTGACCCAACTCTTGATAGGGACTCCAAGTGCACTTTCCGCTGCAATAAATCCCACAAGGCCTTTACTAACCTCTGTGCTTGCTTCCAATTGGTGGACTCATGGAGGTTGCATACCCCTACAGGTAGGGAATACACATTCTGCTCGCCACCTCACGACTCCTATACTCGAATTGGTTATCTCCTCATTACGAAGAACAGCATCCATCCCTAGAATAGAAGAGACAACAATAGAACCCAGGGTTATATCTGACCACTCGTGTATCTCACTTGCCATCTCTAATGTGAAACCGTCCTCCCGCCAATCAGTATGGAGATTGAATGATGAGGTACTGGAGAAAGAACAACATAGGTCTGCCATAGAGTTTGCAATTCAAATGTACCTAGAACACAATAAAAGAGGGGACACTTCTGACCTAACTCGCTGGGAAGCTTTGAGGAGTACCATCAGGGGAGTAATCATTAAGATTAGATCTGCTGTGAATAAGGAACATAGCAGGGCCCTAGAAGATCTAGAAAGAGAGATAACAGCTTTAGAAAATAAGCATCTGTTAGATCGATCCAACGCTACGTTGACTAAGTTGGCCAATAAGAAATATGAGTACAATAAAATAGTAAGCAAAAGGGCAGGGGTCTGGTTGAATAGGCGGAAGAGGTTCAAGCTCTGCGAGTCAAATAAAGCGGGTAAGAGCCTGGCTGCATATTTGAAATTTAAAGTACAGAAAAATATGATAAACAACATTAAGGATCAAGACGGAGTGACTCACGCAGACCCTGATAAAATTGCCGAAGTGTTTAAAGACTGTTACAATAACCTTTATGCTAAAAACAAGGAGGTAGAGGAGGCTAAAATTCAAGTCTATCTAGATGAATGTGACCTACCGTCCCTCTCCCCTGAAGAGCAATTAGACCTTAACTGCCCAATATTGGGCTTAGAAATAGAGAAAGCAATTAAATCGTTAAAATGCGGGAAGGCCCCGGGCCCAGACGGGTTTAGTGCACAATTCTATAAATGCTTCCCTTCTCTCTTAACGCAAACACTCTTACATATGTTCCAGGAACTCCATGACACGGGCGAGATAAAGGTTACACTGTCTGAAGCTATCATTGCTGTTTTACCTTAGGAGGGGAAGGACCCAACACTACCTAAAAACTACAGGCCTTTCTCACTTATCAATCTAGATTGTAAGCTCTATTCTATGATCTTGGCCACTCGCCTCCAGAAGGTTCTACCCAAGTTAGTCCATCCCTCACAAGCAGGCTTTTTAAAACACATATATTTTCCAGTGACAATACCAGAATATTAGCCCATGTACTAATAAAGGCGAAACTTATTAACACCCCCACAACAGCGATAAGGCTAGATGCCGAAAAGGCCTTTGACAAAGTGGACTGGACGTATTTAGAGGCAGTGCTAAATAAATTTAATCTTGGGAAGAACTTTACGAAAATGGTAATGGCCCTCTATTTCTGCCCTTCAGCTAAAGTTAGGACGGGAGGATAGTTCTCCTCATCCTTCTGATTACAGCAGGGAACTAGGCAGGGGTGCCCCCTTTCCCCCTCATTATTTTTACTTGCAATAGAGCCATTCCTACAATACATAAGAAATAATGAGGGCATTTCAGGAATCCATTTTAAAGACTGCACGATAAAACTAACTACCTATGCGGATGACCTTTTGGTTGTCTCCGAAAGGGCCGAGGAGGCTATACCTGCCCTCATGTCCACTATTGACAACTTTTCCTGCGTATCAGGGTACAAATTGAACAAGGACAAGACGGAAGTTAAACTACTGAACAATGTGGGCAACAAAGATGTGCTGGGCAACTTTGGCCTAACCTGGCAGCCAAACTGCTTCAAGTAACTAGGACTTGACTTTGATAAGGATTTAATCTCCACCTTGCAAATCAACGAAAATCTGGTATTTAAAAAAAATCTCCGCGCTATTAGTGGGGCAGAGTCGAGACTCTGAAAATGATGGTGACTCCATTAGTGAACTACCTGGCAAGTATGCTTCCGATGACTTTCTCTAGTGACTTTCTAAACAAGATCGACAAGCTCTTTGGTACTTTCCTGTGGCAGAGGAAGAAACCCAGAATATCAATGAAGAAGCTACAGCTATCTAAAGAGAAAGGCAGTCTGGGTCTACCCAGCTGCAGAAATTACCAAACGGCGTTCCTCTGTGGACAAGGCAGGAATTGGCTGACTGCCCTATACCCCGCTATGGCTTGATATAGAGAAATCACTCATTGACAATGCTCCCTTTCCTGCCCTACTTACTATGGATCTTTCCCACCTGCCTCACTCCAAATACAATCTTCTTAATACTAGACGTGCCCTTCTAAGACTAGAACAGTCCCACAAATCAAACTTAAAAATCAAAAAATCCACCATGGTATCTTTGTGGCAGAATCCCTACCTTAAAAGTGAAGGAAAATTTCTCCACTGGGAATCCTGGTCCAAGAAAGGCATCAACCTAGTAAGAGATCTATATGCGGGGTTGCAGCCCCTGCCGTTCTCATCGCTTCAGTCCCTGCACGACCTCACGGCTATGGACTTTTATGACTTCTTGAAACTGAAACCCCCACTCTCGATGCGCTCCTTTTAGCCCTACACTCCTTGGCTTTTATCTCAGATACCACGCATTATAGAAGCTGGCCATTTTGTCTCTAAAGCATATAAAATCCTACTCCCTTTGCCTCGGAAAACGCATAAACAAAATGAGCTCAAATGGGAGGCGGAGCCCAACTTTACGGGCCTAACGTTTGACTTGGACAAAATCCATAAAATGGCCATCTCGAATAAAATATCCCCAATCCTATCCCAAACAAAATATATGTTGCTTAACAGAACGTATTGGACACCGGATAGGCTCTTCAAACTCCACCTGAGAGACAGCCCTTCTTGCTGGAATTGTAATTCATCCACCGGAGATCTGGCTCATATGCTTTTTAATTGCCCATCTTTGAAACTATAATGGGGGAAAATTTTTTATTGTCTAGAACACATTTTTAATATCAAACCTGCAAGAGATTTCACATACGTCATACTGGGTGTTCTTGAACCAAAATAAGTTAACGAACATGACTGCCAATTGCTTGACCTATTGCTCACTCTGGCTTGTAAAGTTGTGTTATGTAAGAGGAAGAACGCCTCGGAAGTATCCTTTAAAATTTGGCAAGAGTGGTTATCTTTTTTAAGAGGAGCTGACAACCCTGCGTTGTATTCTTCACCCTGGCGCACATCCCATAAGAGACTTTGCCAATCCCTAGCTGCAGCATCGTTCTCATTTGATCCCCCGTGACCCTCTACTCCTTAAATGTAATGTATGTTTCCACAATGTGCTTATATCACGTACAATATTTTGTGATGGAATACTCTGTGCTGTTTGTAGATTGGGGCTCCACTCATTCCCATACACTGCTATTTTCATATTTGTGTCATATGATGCTGATTCTAACTGGAGTCCCTGAGACCTGAGCCTGAGCCCGGTCTACACACGGTTCTTTTGAACGTAACATCCACTCCATATGTATCAACTGCTGGATCTGTTTCCTCATTAAGCTGGACCTATTCATTTGTTTTGTTTGATTAATTCCATGTATATGCCTGCTTATAAGAACCTAATGGTACTAATAACCTGGAGATAATAGAATATTGACCATGCAAAGATGGCGCCTATAAAGATTCGACACTACTAGTGAAGTATTAATTTGATCCCGTCTAAAAATGGCGCCGAGATCCAAACCGGAAACTGAGATGATTCGTTCCGGGTCGGCATAACGACGTAAACATCTAGGGTGGGAAGTCGTGGACGCTATTTAAACTCGTATCATAACTAGCATCAGCGCAGGCCACAGAAAGTGAGAGCCAGCAGGAAAACCACATATGCGGGATAACATATTATAATCAGGTAAGCGCCGCGTATTCGTTCATGTGGAAAAGACTGGGGTTATCATAACTTTAATCGCCAAATCGCTTTGGGCGTTTGTTAGTTCAATGACATAGAAGAAGGGTTTGATCTAGAGATATGAGATATCTAAAGTGAGCAAGGCCATGGGGGTTGTCTAGAGTAGAGAAAAACATCTTTGGCATACCTTACCTAGAAACATTCGGCGTGTCGGGTCAAGTTTAAATGCCCCTAATACAATAGTAATTTTAGATAGAACTGAGCATAGACAGAAGCAGCATGTCACCATCTAAGTAATACGTGCGAGGCACTACGCGAGAAAAAGATGACGTTTTCCATAGGTTTGAAGCCCACATTTAATCGAGGTAGAGATAGTTATTAACGTGCATGTTCTCAATCTTTGAAACAAAACATGGAAACAACCCGAAAACGATAAAAATTTCCCTTTTTTTATCTCTTTGACGTAGAAATTGGAACAACTCAGTAAACGATGCATAGAGAAGCTAAGGTGATCGTCTGACAGGCGAAATACAAAGAAAATTTATGGCTGGCCTTAGTACAAGTTCTACCCAGGTTGGTCACGTGTATTGATTGATTTCGTCACCGATAACAAAGAAAGAACAAGTATACTAATTATTCGTTGTTACTTTTTAGGATAAATAGGAAACGAGTTACAACAATAAAGACATTCTAACCGGCGCTCCGCTGGCAAAAAAAAAAGGAAAGAATAGGCTCCACAATACCGCAAAAGGCTAAATAATTATGGTGAGAATGGACCTAGATTATCCCTTATGAATGTTACAATTAAAAAATGAATGATATAATGATACAATCACTCTTCCCCTAGTAAATCTACAAGTATTAAGTGCAACAAAAACAAGGGAAGAAGAAGTAGTCCCAAATAAAGGCCATTGTCGAAAGATTAGTGGTAAGAAACACTTTGTCTCAACACATATTAATAACGCTTATAACTAAGGGAGCAATAACAAGCATGTGACACCCTCACTTCCTGTACAGGTTGGATAACTGGATTTTCAACACAGTGTGCCATTGAAAGTAATGTTGGAAAAGGTCAAAACTGATTTTCAGTAACATTGTAAAAGGTGAGAATAATAATTGTAAATATTAGTGACAACGTTCTATTTGTAATTAGTATAAATAAGTGAATCCATTTGAATTAAGTACCTTTATAATATGTAATATATGCAAACCGTCAGTATCCTATGAGCCTTTATGAGTACCAATAGAATAGGGGTATAATATAGGAGTGCCCACGCTAGATGTACCTACAGGTCCTAAATACAAACAGAATAGATGTATATTAATGGTGCCACGTCTTCCTGGTGTGATTAGATGTCTCTAAGTTAATGTCACAATGATTTGGAATAAGTGCACAAAAGATGATTTGATGAGAGTTATATCCTTCAATAGGAGTTTAGTTACAGGATCAATACATTGTATCTTTTTTTAAATTTCAGATACCCTGCACTCACATGAGGATGAAAGGAGAAAGCCATCTCTAAGCTGGTCCTGAGGAAGGTGGTCGCAACCCACCGAAACGCGCGTAGACCTGGCGTTAGGAAACATATAAGATCTGTGTCATCCTAAACTTAGAAATTGTTTTTGGATTTGCAAGAGTGTGAAACGGCATGAATGATATGTATGTAAGTTAGTCAGTGTGTGCAACAGGGTTATGGTTTTTTTTCTCTCACCTATTTTTTAGAATAAACAGCATACTTTGGATTATATAAACTATGATATTCACTTATGCACTTTCTACAATGATTTGGATTAATACAAATGTTAATGAACTGATGATCAGTATGAAAAAAGATTCAAAATGAGAAAAAAACTGTTTTAAATAATTTTGATAAAATTCACATTTATAAAAAAGAAATAAAAGATATTTAAATGAAAGACAAAATGTTGTTGTTCCTGTACTAAATGCAAATGTCAATTGGTATATTCTGAGAGTTAAGCCAGAAAAAGAATTATGTATTGACCATGGGGGAACATTGATAATCTTGTATTTATAGTATATCCCTCTCTTTTCCCCGGTCATAAAAGCATTTATAGAGGGGGTCCCATACTTTATATGAACGCTGTCATTAGTCATGATTTGTAAAGTGCTGCACATGTGTGCTGAAATGTATTTCCGGACAAAACAACCAGTTCCCTTCAAGTCAGAACTGATATTTCAACACCCCCCTCCCCCGCAGCCCTTAACCCCTGCACCCTTTGCAGCACTGCAGTATCGAAAGTGACACACATATGTCTTACTCTGAAATGTCTTTTCTGCTGTTGCCTATGAAGACCGTCTTTGAGATAAGCCTGGGCATTGTGACAGTTTGAATAGTACAGGGCTTGGGTTTTGGCAGAATTGTGGGAGATTTCTTTAGCATGCGGAAAATCCACTTCATGCCTTACCCTGAGAAGATAACACTGTAGGCTGCAACATCGAGTCCCTTTTACATGTTATTCACTGTTCTTATTCTTGTTTGAGGTCCCGCCTGCAGACCGCTTTAGCTGGATCTTGTTGAAAGGCCTGTTTTGTACAATCCCAACACATACTTGGGTTAACCTACTGCTTCTCATGTTGCGAGTATACCGGTTTTCTCTATCAGTGGCATATGTCTTCGTCGGTGGCACTTTTAGTGTTGTGTATCTCTCCGCCTTCTCTGTCAGTGACTCTGTGTGTTGGTGGTTTTATGTGTGTATGTATGAGGGACACCACAGGTTTCAATTCAGATCTATATTATGCCTAATAAAAATGTTAGCTTTCACCCATGATAATCTAAAGCATAACTAAAAAAGCATTACAAATGCAATAGATCTCGCCTTTCATTAAGTTAAAGCCACCTGCTTTGCTATACAATACCATTAGCAAAGCAAATGGCTTTAAATTAATCAAAGGCAAGACCTATTGCATTTTCAATGCCTGTTTCCAGTGGATCCAGTATTTATGTTGTATTTTGTGTTTAGTGATTTCCTGATTGGGGTTTCTGACGTATAATTTGCCTCAATGACAAATTATACAATATATCAAATTTTTTGTATTACAATTTGTAAGCTCAGTGTGTCTGATTACTTCATTGTTAAGGCGGAATTCCATACCCTCAATCGTGCTGGTACATGTGGAACATTTTTCGCTTCTATAATGCCCATGCACAAGTGGAAGATTTAAAGATTTTCTGAGATCCATTATCTTTGTCTTTTTTATTGTGTTGGACCGAACCATATTATCCTATTATTTTTGTTCTCTTTGAAGGTAAGGGGCAGAGGTTCCTGAAACTGTGATAACCCTGAAATGATATTTCAGTTTCTGTTAATCCACTTTTTATTCATGTTTGCCTTCCTATTAAAGGTAGTGACGCAGACCGAACGGTTCATCTCATTCTAGCTTAGCGATTCCAAAAGACTTTCTCTAGGTGATTGCCAGGCATGTTTATTTTGCTCTCTCCAGCAGCTACTTTGGGTATTGTCTTTGTCGTAGTTTTTCTAGGAGGATATTTGCATTTTCATAATAATCATTGTTCTTATAACAATTCTGTCAGATGTGTAGGGGCTGACTGCATGGTAGATTGTCATTCAGATCTCTCTGATGAAAAGTGGAATAATAGAGAAACGTATTGCAGTCGGTTTTCTTTGTGTACAAATAGATACATATCTTACCTTCCTCATGATTAACTGTCAGACGCAAAAACTTTATCTTGGTCTTACTGTAAACCATAGAGAACTGGATGCCAACACTTCGGGAATTCATCCAATAAAGAAAATTAGTAATCTTCTCCTCTGAACTCTTTCATATAATCAAAACATAGACAATGTACCCTTTCCATAATAATATTTGATTTTTTATGTCAAATCTTTTTTTATTTCTCCCCCGAAACAGGGAGTAGCAATAGGGCGACTAGTACACAGCGTTAAGCCTACAACCCATTCAGGGCCGGCCACGTTATGGCTTGAAAAATGAAGTAACATTGACAGTGTTCGCACTCAATATTCTTGTACACAGCATTTTTACCTACAACCCAGCAGGGCCGGCCGTGTTATATTTATCTAACGGACGCCGTGCAGTCACCGCCTAAGATGACCCGGTCCCAAAGACCAAGTGTAACCATAAAAACCAAAAAGGTTAGAACTAGAAGACCAAGGAGGTCTAAACTGCAATAGAATGTCAGCAAAGATGACAGCAGATCGGAGAAGACAGTAGGAGTAAGCAAAGAGAGAAGACTAGGAAAGAAAAAGGTCCCAGAGTGCAGCGAAGAAGGCAGAGGGGGGTAGAGGGGAGGACATCGTGCTGACCAACTGGACAGCTGGTAGCATTGACATAGTTTGAGGCCTCAAACACCGGGGCTTTACACCAACAGCCTATCTGGTTCAGGGGGGACCACTGCATCCTCCACTAGTCGCAGCGCCCGGAGCTTGGGGGGCATGTGGCGCGCGTGCTCTACTGCACATAAATACTTCACCAGAGGCTGCCACACCGCGTTAAAGCATGCGTCTCGAGCCTGCAATCGAGCTGTGAGAAGTTCCATTGTTATGACATGCCAGAGTCGCAAAAACCAGGCAGCAATGGGCGGCGCTTCCGTCCTTTTCCAATATAGAGCAATGAGCTGCCCAGCGGCTCCCAGCATTTGAAGCGCCAGCGCCCAGTCGCTCTGGGTTAAGGCCTTTAGTCCAGCAGGTTTGACATCCAGCAGTAGCGTGCTAGTGGCTTCAGGCAGAGGAAGCCCCAGTACCCCCCTAATGTGGCTTAAGACCTCCTTCCAGAAGAGGGTCAGCGAAGAGCAGGTCCACCATATATGCAGGAAATCCCCAGTCGCAGACCGACACCTCCAACAGTCTGGGGAAGAGGCCGGAAACATTTTATGCAACCGCTGTGGCATGTAATACCACTGAGTCATCATTTTATATGCATTCTCCTGTTGTGGTATGCTACGGTATATTTTGGGTATATCACGTCACAGTCTGCACCACTGCGCCGGAGTGATGTCCCCAAGAGGGAGTGCCAGCATTGCTGATATGGATGAGAGGGCGGTGTGTGAGGGTGCTGTAGAATCTGATAAATTTTTGAGACCAGTCCCTTCGTTTCTGTAAAGGAGCGAGCTAACCGCTCAAACGGAGTGAAGGCGCGTGTGGACGCTTGATATGTGTCATCTGCCAATACCCAATGTTTCAGTTGAGCGTATTGCATCCTGGCCTCGGGCGGCACTCGGAATTCCTCCCTGCAGTGGGCGAAAGTCTTGAGGGATTCCCCATCAAACAGGTCCGTAAGTACTCTACAGTTGCCCTGAGGCCACTTGCGGAAAACACCAGTCCGATGAGCCGGGGGAAAGCTTGGGTTCCCTTCAATAGGGGTGTGTGGTGACAGAAAGGTCGTAAGGCCCTTGGGTACCGCTATTCTGTCCCAGATCTCCAGCACCATTTTCGTGGGCACCGCCAAGTATGCACTCGGAGACCGCCCCACCTTAGGCTTCCACGCCAGATCCCAGATGGTGCATCCAGTCACAGCTCTGTCCATGTGCAGCCACCCCTTCTCGCTCTCTGTTACGCCCCATTCGACTATAAACCGAAGATGTGCAGCCCAGTAGTACTCTACCAGGTTAGGGCAGGCCAGACACCCCCGATCTCGAGGCGCCAGCAGAAGAGCTTGGGAAAAGCGTGGCCTCCTCCCCCCCAGATGAAGTTCGTCAGGTCTCGCTGCAAACCTCTTAAGTTATGCAGCGGTATAGGAGTAGGGAGACACTGAAATAAATACAGGATTTTGGGCAGAATGGACATCTTGATTGCATTGATTCCGCCCAGCCAGGATGGCACAAACGGTTTCCACCGCCGCAAGTCTTCAAGGACCGATCGTCGACACTCCCTCCAGTTGTCTTGTGTCCAGGCGTCCAGCGAGGGGGTCAATTGCAGGCCCAAATACCGGATGTGCTGGGCCGTCCATCTATAAGGGGCTATCCGCTCTAGATGAGGGATTTCTGACTGCGGAATGGTGAGGCTGAGTGCCCAGGACTTATTGTGATTGATTTTCAGGCCAGAAGCACGTTCAAAACGGCACAGCGCTGAATGCACTGCCGGCAAGGACTCTCGGGGCTGTGTGAGTGTAAGGATGAGGTCGTCCGCAAAGAGCTCTACTTTGTTGTCTTGGCCGCCTAGAGGGATGCCATGGATGTTAGGGTCCCGCAATATCATATCCGCTAGGGGCTCTATTGCCAGGGCAAATAACAGGGGAGAGAGCGGGCAGCCCTGTCTGGTTCTCCTCTCAATGTTAATCGGCTCCGTTAGCTGTCCGTTAACTCGAATCCTGGCCCGCAGTGCTAGATATCATCTTCTGGCCGAGTCCTACCTTGTGCAGTACCGCCCTTAAAAAGGACCAGTCTACCCGATCGAACGCCTTCTCCGCGTCCAGCGAGACAAGGCAGGCTGGGATCTTCCAGTGGTGGGCCTTCCCCACGCGCACATTGTCCGCCCCCTGGCGGTCGTGGAGGAAACCCACCTTATCAGGGTCTATCAAGCCCGGCATATGAGGACCCAATCGCTTCGCTAGCAATTTGGTGTAAATTTTAAAGTCCGTATTTAGTAAAGCAATCGGGCGGTACGACGCGCACATCACAGGATCCTTCCCAGGCTTCAAGATTAAGGCAATTTCCGCTAGCCCCATGTCGGGGGAAGGTCCTACCTCATCCGTAAAGGAGTTAAATAGACGTAAAAGGTAGGGGCCGAGCTGCGCCTGGTACATGCGATAAAAGGATAGAGGAAGCCCATCAGGCCCCGGCGTTTTCCCCGGGGGAAGCTCACGGATGGCCGATGCTATCTCCTCCTGCATGATGGGTTCCTCTAGTGTCTTCCCGTGGTGGGGATGTAGCGTCACTCCCCCATACTGCCCCAGTACTTCCTCCACCAGCTCCGGAGGCTGTATCTCCTCCATGTACAGTGCCACATAGTAGTCCCTAAAGGCCGGACACTTATCCTTTGCCGTCGCGACTCTGGACCCATCTGGTAATTGTACATCGCTATATGCGCTTTAGTGGCTCGGGCTCTCAGCCTCCACGCTAGTAGCCTCCCCACCTTGTCCCCCCTCAAAATACTTCTGTTTTAGTGCCAGGAGGGATTTCTCCACCTTATTTGCGCACATCATCCTAATCTGTCCTCTAAGATTAGCTACCTGTCGTCTCGATCGCAGGGTAGAACAACCCTGATCCTGCATTTCCGCCTTCTTCAAGTCTCCCGTAAGCCTGTCCTTCAGCGCTCGCGCCTCGCGCGCCCTCGCGATCGAGAGGGATGTGATATGTCCCCGTATTGTAGCTGTATAAGTAGGAGACAATGGCCCCCCTAATGTCCTCAACATCCGCCGCATCCCAAAGAATACTCGGCGGGAGACACCATCTTCGTTCCCGGGTAGGACAAGTTGCCGGGTCCTTCAGAAGTAATTCAACGTGGGCGTGGTCAGAAAGAGAGATGTCGGACATAGTGACCCCTAGGGCATCGCAGATGAGATCACTAGAAACAAATAAATATTCTATGCGAGAATAGGATCGATAAACATGCGAGTAGAACGAGTACTCCCTCTTGTCTGGAGAGAAGTAGCGCCACGCATCAAACAGCCCCTAGTCCACCACTGCTTGCGCAGAGCCGCAGACATTGCCCCCGCACCACTGAAGGAGCTCTCACTCCGGTCCATCTCAGGGCTCCATACCAAGTTAAGATTCCCTCTTACAATGAGCGATGAGCCTCCCTGCGGCAATTGCTCCCCTAGAAGGTCTCGAAGGTAACGGTCCTGCGCCTGATTGGGGGCATATATTTTACACAGCGTGATGCAACGACGCCCAACCTCCACGCCCACTCTAAGAAAGCGCCCATCACCACCCCGGAAGGGCCTGTCGTCTCCCCGCCTGATGCCAGCCCTGCACAGGATCGCCACTCCTGCTGTCTTTGTGTCAGCCTCAGCCCAAAACTGAACTGGGTACCTATGGTGTGCCATGCGCGCAGTGTCAGCTTGCAAAAGGTGCGTCTTTTGTAGAAATATGATATCAGGGTTCTGCCGAATAAGATAGTGCCATACCTGCTTACGCTTGTTGGGTGAGTTATGGCCTTTCACGTTAAGCGTCAGGACCTTCAAAGGGCTAGGTGTGTTCACTGCCATACTAGGATCTTGTCGTAAATCAGCCACACGCCCTCAACAGACATCCCGGATACCCCATGTTCACCATAGGCACGCACTCGCACAGCCCCATCCCAAGCCATCAACCAGAGCCCCCTCCCCGCACTCCCCGGGAAAAAGAAATGAGAGGGAAGAAAGAATAGCAAGAAATAAGAGAAGAAAGGCCACTCATCGGTACACAACAACTGCGGCCAACAGGGCCTCACTACACTGTCCCCGTTACAGGGCATCCTGCACCCGCAGGTTTGGACACGCTCTGGGATGTCACTCCCGTAGGGACAAACCAAGAGGGACTTGTGGCGGTCCTAGAAATCTAACAATCAAGGAGCTCCCGCAACCACCCCACCCCGCACATCGGGAGCCAGGGTAATGTGAGAGGAGCTGCTGGACTTAGGTGTGGGACCCCCCGTTTCCAGGAGGGGAGATGCAAACGTCCCATAGATCATGGTGTTGGGGAGCGCCCGTCGTGCTCTTCTTTATCCCCCTCGAGGGACCGAATATGGGCTATAATGTCCTGTTTGGCCTGTGAGGGCGATCGCTCAGTACTGGAAGGTGTACGATGTTGCCGGCGCACTGTAGTCCATGAAGGTTCAGCCGGTTTCCTTTCCTGCCTATGAGGCTGAGACGGGCTCGTCGGTGGGGTTGTCGGCAGTCGGATGAGTTGCGCCGCGTCCGTATATGTCCGTATGACTCTACGCTTGGATTCCCACTGAAATATGAGTGCAAACGGATGACCCCATTGGTATGCAACGCCCATACTGCGCAGATTTTCAGTCACCGGCCGGAATGCTCGCCTCCTCTTCAGGGTGTTGGGCGCCAAATCTTGAAAGATCTGGATCTTGTGTCCCTTGTAGCGTAGGTCCGGTTTGTCCCGCGCAGCTTTCCAGATCACCTCTTTTTCGGTAAAGAAATGGACCCTCGTCAGAATGTCCGGTAGAAGTCCTGGCCGACCCGCCGGGCCAGACACACGATGTGCCCGATCTAAAGCCAGAGGAGAAGCGTTCTCGTCCCCCAGATCTCATGGAGAAGCTGAGTCACGTATCCCATGATGTCCTCACCTTCTTCTCCAAGAGGTACCCCCCAGATGCGGAGGTTGTTGTGGCGACTTCTGTTCTCCAAATCCTCCTTCACTTGGAGCTCGATGTTCTGTTCCTCAAGGGCCGCCAGACGCTGCCATAGGTGTTCCTGGTCTTCCATGCGCGTGTCCATTGTCCTTTCCAGCCCGTCTACACGGTCCCCGAGTTCCGTGACCTCCCTCCTCAGTTCCTTCACACACGTATGCACCTCAGTCCGCAGAGATCCTATCTCCACTTTCAGTTCCGACATGAAAGTGGACATGAATGCCTGGGTGACCGGCGGGGACTCTCCAGTGTTCTGCGACGACCCTTCCCCGGCCGCCGTAGCCCCCGTCTTTCCCCACATTGCTACGACGGTATTGTCCTTGGGGGTTGCAGTCGACTCGGCTTTGTTCCATTTATTGGAGCGTGTCATTGCCAGTTTCAGCCGCTCTCAGCCAAGAGGCACAGTGGATCCCCACTATGTCACAGAGGGTAGATTAGGGCACAGAGGGCTATTCAAAGGACCAAGCAAAGGCCTGCACCCGCTCCTGCACCCCCCTACTACACAACAACCCAACGGGTCCTCCCTTCCACCCGCGGAACACACGCCTGCGCGTTAGGATCACCAGTGCCACTCTCAAGAGTCCAGGGAGTGCAAGGCCGAATAAGAGACCCGGCCAGCCACTACCCCCTCAAAGGAGTCACCAGCAATGTCCCCTACAAAGGCACCCAGGCAGCGGTCAACGCACTCCTATATCCAGACTGCAGGCCTTACCGCCATGTCCCCCCGGCGTCTCACCAGTCTCCACGGGTGGCTTGCAAAGTTGAAGTGGTGGGAGTGAAGAACACGGCCAAGCGAGCCCTCAAGGCCTCTCCAGCGGCCCCCGCGCCACGCCAAGCACCACTCTGACCAGATATCCACCTAGAGGGTCGGGAGTCCACAGATAGAGGATGAGAGGCAGTCCACCCCCGCTCCACCCTAAGGTCCGTGCTCACAGCAACTGGTCCCACAGGGCAATCCCCACAATCCAAAAGGTAGTTGAGGGTACACTCAACTCCAATCTGGAAGAAGCTCAGGAGCTCGTCCACTCTATTAGACAGCCAGCGGGAGACAATGCCTGAGCTTAGGGGTTGACTGCTCATTTGTGTTGGATTCTTTATTGTTTTGTTTGCTTTGGACTTTTATTTGGGATATTTGGACGTAGTTTTAGACATTGCATTTGGACTTTTACCTTGTTTTATTATCTCTTCTCTTTTGGACATTTTAAATAGACTTTTTCCAGACATTGAACATTTTTTATTGCTTTTCTAGCCCCAATCCAATTGTAGTCACCCTTCATGGAATCAGGAATTATGTTAGTTATACCTACCACATATATCTCTGGATCTCATGCTCCTGGACTCTCTTAACCATTTTCCTGTCCTCTGATTCTTTCACTTATATAATCCTCTTTGCACATGTTTTAATTCTCGGCATACGTATAGATGTATGTATTTCATGTCCAGATAGTATTGCCAACATACCTAAGATTGTTGCATGCATTCCAGTCCAGTTGTGTCATGCTCCTACCTGTAGACTTGTGTATACTTTGGTTTACACATAACATCAGGCCAAAGGGGCTGATTGATAAACAAGTGTTGGAAAATGATCATATTTACCAATGGGGGGAAAGGGAAACACATATAGATGTGTGATGCTTTAAAATGGGCAGTGGTTTATATGTGAATTGTTGAGGGAAGGTGGCTGCAGTGCAGGTCAGTAGGAGCATCATCTTTTTCTAGGTTTTCCAAGACCTGTGTTTGCCTCTGCATCAACCTTTGTAGTCCTGCAGGCTACTTTCAAATTGGGCATTACCCCCGCGATTCATGTATAGAACACCAGAGTCCTGCTGGTCAAAAACCTTGTCATCAAAGAGGGCAGCTGTTGCCCAAGCCAACTGCAATGCCCATCTAACATGGCCGATTTGCTCCAGCAGCACCCCCCCTCAGCACCTGGATACCCTCACTGGTGATAAGCAGCCCTCTACAAATCATTACCTTATTGAAAAACCCATTTGCATAAGCATCAACTGTCACCTGGCTGCTGAACAGCCACATTGATGAGGTGTGAACTTGCTTTCAGAGCTGAGACAAAGGCCTTATGTGTCAGGAGGTGTTCTGTCCCTCTGTCAGGATGACTGCCTGGGCTGCGGGGTGGGCACATGAGCTCTGTACCTGAGGAGAAAGGTTGCACCGCCTTGGGTTTAGGTAGAGAGTGGCCCTGTGAGATGTATTTTTGCCTTTGGGCACACAGGAACTGCTGCAAAAGTTGGTAGGGATTTCCCTGGGAACATTTTCTCTCTTGTTATGAAGGGGCCGGGAGTAACCCACACCCAAAGGCTAGTGGAAGGCATAAATGTGGCAACCTGGGTACCCGCTCGAGGACACTAATGTACCTGTGGAAGACAAAAGAAGGACTGAACCTGGTGTTGAGACCTGTGAGGAGCCCTCAAATGCTGGCCATACCCCCTGCTTGTACATAAAACAGAGAAGTGGACTACAGGGTCTGTTGGCTGCCCTCCTATCAAGCTACAGGTATACAACAAGCTGTACACCACCCTTTTCCTGAATGGCCCAGTAAGCCAGTTCAAACTGGTCCTGCCGTGAAATCTGCTGTGCTATTCTTCTGGAGTGAGTCTTGCACCCCAAGTGCTGTTCTTAAGGTCCTTCAACTCTTGTTTGTGTCAAAGTGTACTCCTCCCAACATCCTATACAATCTGAGTCTTGGGCATTTTTTGGCTCCAAAGACCTCTGGAGGATCGGGACGGGACAAACCTGCCAAGTTCGTCCGATGAAGGTGCGTTGCCATTTGGCCAAGTACGCAGGTAGATCCCTGTATGAAATTGGACTGTTGAGAAAGGTGAACCCCCACTCAAATAACAAACACAGTCCTTATGAGGGTGAACCACAAAAGTCACTAAATAAACCTATCCTTAACCTGCTGGTAGCTTGACACAAAAGCAATAAGGCTTAACATAAATGCAATGTGTAAAGTATTTACACAGCACTTATGCAGCATAAAAGTGAAAAGCCAACACTAGAAAAATCCCTAACCAATTTAGAAAAATAGTGTTTTTTAAACAAAATGACAATATTCCAATAAGTAGAACAAGAGTTATGAATTTGTAATTTTCCAGGTGAGAAGAGCATCAACAAGCACAAAGCCCCACCTGGGGTTATCTTGTTGTGCTGGACCTCATCAAAATCACAAGGTCAGGCCAACCGCAATGAACAGTTGGTTGGAGGCACCATCGGAGCTTCTCTTGGGGGTCAAGATTCAGTCCAGCAGAGTTTAGCAGCAGGACTCAGGAGGATCCAGTAAGTGCTGGTCAGCTGGGCAGTTGCAGGGAAGGCCTCTGGAATCTTGCTGTGTCCCTGTAGCTCACTGGGAGGTTTGGAGCTACTTGTGTGGACCTGGGTTCAAGGCCAGCGGTTTCAGTCTTAGGTTTTCCAGACAGCATAGCAGTCCTTATTTTGATTCTCTACAGGTCCAGGAGTATTCTGATCAGACGTTCTGAATGTGCTGCTTTTATGACCATTTCTGCTATATATGAGAAGGCCCCTCTCCTTGTTCACCCCTAAACTGGTTCTAGTTAGTTCTATTCTTTCCCCTGGGTTTGCCTTCAAACTCTGTAGAGTAACAAAAGAAAGGCAGACCAAGGTGTCAGCTGCTTTTGCTAGTGACACAGCAGGCAACTTCAAAAGTCAAGGAAGGGGTGGGTACAGCCCTCTGGCCACCCTTTGAAGCTCAGGAAGAACTGAGTACAACCCTCCAGGCCTTCTTGCTCAGGAGAGGAACAACCTTCCCACACCCAAGGTCTTTCTTTCCCTGTCTGGAATGAAGACACATCACACCACAGGCCAGCCATTACAGTTATGTGACCCTGGACATTGGCAGAAAGGCACATTTTGTTTAGGCAGGGAAATCCCAACTTTTTAAAAGTGGAAGAAGTGTGACTGCTCCCAAACTAAAGTCATCACTTATTAAGTGTAATAAGGTAACCCAGCATATGCCTATGCGAGAGGTAGCCTTGAAAAACAATTTTAAGAGTTTGTCAATGTCAGGAATGTATAAGTACCCATGCCCTACATTTTAAATACCATGCACCTTGCTCTAAGAGCCTTTATGGACTACCTATGGTTTGACAGATAAACATTCAAAAGCAAGGCCTAGGCATGGCAAAAGGTTTATTTTGCCACATTGGAAGGAGGGTTTAAAACTGCACTACAGGCCTGCATTTGCATCTCTGGAGACATGCTTTACGGTGCCACAATATTGGGTGCCATAATGAGAGCTTCAGCCTGAGTAATTTGCAGGCCCTGGGTAATTGCTATACTATATACAAGGAACTAATACGTAAATTAAACAGTCAAATCAGGTGCATACCAATTTTACCATGATTAGAAAGGAGAGCACAATCCCTTTACCACTGGTTAGCAGGAGTAAAGTGTACAGAGTCCTAAAAGCAAACAAAAGGGGTTCAGAAAAGGAATGGAAATACCTAGGGTAACCCTGCAGAATAGGGCCCCATATAACACTCTCATTCAGAGCTCTTCCACAACAGCAAAATGTTTCCAAGGAATATCGCAGAGAAGGTATCCAGCCCTGTAGAGACCTGTTTGCCTGCAGCTTGCAGTGTTGCCCAGCTCCATAAAAGTGACTAAGTCCGAACAAAGAAATCTTCACCAGGCAAAGGTAGCAAAAGTATCCAGTCATTGAATTGGGGGCACAAATTCTGAATTTCTCCTGCTCGGAGATTTCCTACCCATAGTCAGTGGCTTTGAAGGGACCTCTTTCAGTTGCTTTTTGGTCTTGTGAACCCCTTCTTAGCCACAGCTTAGCCCTTCTTGCCCCACTGAGGATTTTTGACTTCCATTTCAGAGACTAAGTCAGAAGGCAAAACTTCTTAAGAGACAAACCTCATTTCTGTATATGATACATGCTCCATCAGGGTAGGCTTTAAATCATGCATAGGTACCAGTCAAGCATATTCAGGTGACCATGCTTGACAATAAATGCTTTTTGTGCTATTTTTACTTAAGCTTCACAAATTCTGTGTAGGAGAGTAGGGTCTGCTATCCTATGGTCACCCCAAATTTTTGCTTTTTGCTTCACTGGTTTATGACTTAATGTGGCTGTGGGCCTGCTA
Source organism: Lissotriton helveticus (assembly GCF_964261635.1). NCBI lineage: Eukaryota > Metazoa > Chordata > Amphibia > Caudata > Salamandridae > Lissotriton > Lissotriton helveticus. Next base: position 1,231,141,165 of record NC_136068.1, read on the forward strand.
ATCAGACCCACAGCCTGCTGTTCTCTCTCTAAATTGTTACCCATGTACTTTAGATGCATAACGAATCTGGAACTGGTTCACCTTATTGGCCCCTGTAACAGTGTACCCAGGTACCCAGGGCATAGGTGCTTCCAAGGTCTACCAGGGGCTGCAGCATGTATTGTGCCACCCCTGGCCTGGCCTCCATATTTGACACAACTGGCTGATCACTCAGCTGGGGTAAGTCGGTGTAACCACCCCTTACTTAGGTGTAGTATGCCTATACCTAACCTAAAATGGACACATATGTTCCTATCAGTCACTCCTATGGAAGGCCTCATCAATCCTGGAGGCAGAGTGCTTGGAAATATGTGAGATGGTGCTCTGGCATGAGCTGAGCCTGTCTGCAGCTTTCGGAACCATGTCCTTTAGCTGTTTCATGATATTGCCATACCATATACTCTTAAGTGCATTATGAACCTCGCGGTTAAATGCTATCTTAGGTTTGGCTTTATCAAAACATGTCGAGTAAGGTGTCATACGAATTGGAATACTACCCCCTCGCCAGTTCTGGCGACGGGGGTAGCATTCCACCCTTCTAGAGGGACACGACATGTACCTAGCCTGAACCCCGGTTAAAGTTAAACAGAGCCTTAGCATCTCAAAATGGATGCTGCCACCACAGACACAAGTCTGACCTCCTGCTGCTGGGAGTCCTTCCAGCGAGGGCAGCTTGGACAAAGGGTTTCCTGCCTGGGGAGGTGCTAGCACCACTCCAGACAGGATTTTGTGTATTGGGTAGGACAGGGCTGAATAGAATCAGACATGCCTGGGGCACACAAGGTGTCCCTGTGCATAGGCCAGTTCAAACCGGTGCTGGGGCTTTCCAGCCCCAGTCCTGGCGCGAAACTGGACAAAGGAAAGGGGGTGTAACCACCCCCCTTCCTGGTCCCACCCAGAGGAGGGACCTAGTAGGTGATCCGGCCCCACAGATTCGAATAAGAGTGGGAGCTGTGTCCTGAGACTTCAGATCATCCTGAATCAACTTGAAATACAGAAGAAGACTGGACTTCGACATTCTGCTGCTCAGAAGACGGAAGAGAATCTCCCTTGTGGCCAAGGAGTGACCACCCTGTTCACACAGGCACCATCCAGCAACTCGTTGTCTGCTTTGCCGCCACCTCCCGCCGGAGCCCGAGCCCAGAGCCTGACAAGACCCAGACTCCCAGACTTCTCACAGCCCGATCCACAGTCCCTGCAAAGAAGGGACCCGTGGAGGCACCGAGAGATGTGAGACCGGACATCTTGGAAGACCCCCGAGACGCTGATTGCGCAGCATCAGAGGCACCCTCGACGCTGTGCTTTGGTGTTTGAGAAGCCCCAACCTCGAGCAGCCCTTGCACCAAAGATCAGCCCCCCAGCATCTCCACGATCTGCGTGGGGCCCTTTTGCATCGTGCCACTCGACGCGCCTAACCGTCCACTTGCCACGCGGCTAGTGGCCATCTTGGCAACGAAACCTACAACTTTCACTGCGGGTCTGGTTGCTCCAGACTTGCCCTTGCTCCTGTAAAAAGGAGTACCTGCTCTGACCTGGCTGGTCCGAGTAACAAGCCTTTTTTGATTCCTGCGTGGCTTCCATTAGCCAAGGCCTGTTTGCTTCTATCAAGTCGCCGACACCGCCAACAGCGAGAAGCCTGCGTGGGACAGCTCGTGACTGACTCCTGGACGTCTTCAACCCCTCGTGTCCACGTGGCTGCAGAGAGAAGCTACACCTCGACGCCTGTTTGCACCCGACATCGCCTGGTTCCACTCTGGTTCCACGGTAGTCACTGGCTAGTGACTTTGAACATTGTCCCCTCTGCTTTCAGGTCTTCACCTCTTCAGATCCACCCTTGGATCCACCGGAACTCTTCACATCGAGCCGCCTGCAGCATCTCCAGCTCCAAGCACCATCGACCTGCGTGACGAAACCCGACACTACTTCGACCCTATGCACCGGCTTCCTGTGGGTGAGGTAACTCAGCTCCGCCGGTGTTCCCACACTGGTACACACCTCTAGTGTCTGTGTCTCAAGTTTCAGCTTTCTAGGTCACTCGGAAGGTTCCTTTCTAACTAACGTTGTACTTTTTACGCACCATTGACATTGCATTGGTAAAGCGTGCACTTTCTGCACTGCTCCCGAGTCCCGCGGGCCTTTCCCGACTTCTTCACTGCTAGTCCCGAACAGCTCCAGCGATTCCCCAGGCCCTAGGCCTCTTCACTTTCCCCTTAGTGGTTCTTATACCACTATTTTAGTATATGGTTTAGGTGGCCCCTAGGGCTCATCCATATTGTGCAACTTTTGTGTATTTAAACTGTGTTTTGTTTTAACGCATTTGCTTCTGTGCTCATAAAGAGTATCAGGGATATTTGTAGTAATAAATCTATATATATTTTCAATATATATCTGTGTGGTGTCCTTTCATTTGGTATTCAAGGGATTGTGTATGGTAAAACAGCTTGCTTCACATGCCTTTACAGAGTTTAGCCTAAGACTGCTTAGTCCATGCTACCCCTAGGATAGCTTGTCTATAAGGTTGACTTTACAACCTGCACCATAAGGGTTGCTTGGCATGATACAAGGTGATCACTAGAACTAGTGAGCATCATATATCAGGCCAACTTCTCACATTGGTGAGCAGCGGATTGGGATTTGAGCTTGCTGTTGTTTTACCATTACAATCTTTGAAAATATCATTTGAAAGATCATACAGGTACCTGATAGGAACACTAAAACAAGACTAGATATACTTAAGTTCTACTGAACTTAGTTGTTGTAGAGGATAGGGAGTAGCACACCCTGACTACAACTACTAGATAGGTTTGGTAGGAAAACACAAGTGTAGGTAGATTGCAACAAATCCACCACACTAGAGCAATGGCTGGAGCAGAGGGATCCACTGGACCCATCTCTGTTGAGAGTGACCCTCCAAGGGCACCATCCAAATTTGCTACTTTTCCATTTAAGGAACTGAGGCAACTGTGTTCCATGAGAGGAATCAAAACAGGTCCTTCTCCTACAGCAGGACACCTCAGAGAGCTTTTAGACCAGTCTGAAGCTCTAAGGGACTCCAAACCAGGCCCCTCAGGGACTGGAGATGGAGGATCCCCCACTGAAGATGATAACTCTGATGCCCCTGCCCCTGTCGTCCAGATAGATGAGGAAAACCAGACCACTGGGAATACTCAGCCTGAGAAAGAAGAAGAGGAGGAGGTTGAAGAAAGTGATTCTGATGATGGAGATAGCCAGGTGTTAGTCGGCAGGCTTAACCAGGCTAACTTAAGCTTATTTGGGACTGAAGGTGGGTCCAACCCATTCAGACCCCCAAATGGACTTAACCAGGAGCATAGGAGGAGGAGGAATCACTCAGGTGAATCCAATACTTCCCATGTTTCTAGAGGTTCTCATGGCAACTCCAGAAGGGAGTTGACTAGCCCTCAGAGAAGGGAACATGAGGCCAAAATGAGAGAGGCTGAACTTAGGATCCAGAGACAAGAGTTAGAAGTTGCCCTGGCCAAAGAGAAACTTGCTAGAGCAAGGCAGCCTAGAGAGAGTGGGTTAGAACCCACTGGTGGCAGCACTATCCCTAAGGATAAAGACAGGTCCTATGACAATAGAAACCTGAGTAAGATTGTGCCCCCCTACAAAGCTGGGGATGATATCCACAAGTGGATGACTGCACTTGAGAGAGCTTGCAAAGTACAGCAGGTTCCTCAGGAGCAGTGGGCAGCAATCTTGTGGCTCTCCTTTGAAGGTAGAGGCCGAGACAGACTCCTCACAGTTAGTGATGGGGAGTCTAGAAACTACCTGGTCCTGAAGAGTGCTCTGATTGATGGGTTAGGCTTAACCACTGAACAGTACAGGTTAATGTTCAGAGATACCCAGAAGACACAGACTCAGGACCGGTCTGAATTTGTTGAATGTGCCACTAAGGCTCTGGAGGGCTGGTTGCTGGGAAGTAAGGTTACAGACTATGAAGGATTGTACAATTTGCTTATGAGAGAACAGATTTTAAATAACTGTCAGAACCAGCCGTTGCATCAACATTTGGTTGACTCAGATCTAACCTCTCCCCAAGAATTGGGAAAGAGGGCAGACAAATGGGTTAGAACCAGAGTTAAGCAAAAGAACCAGAACCAGGGTGGTGACCAAAAGAAAACAGACCAGAAGGGTGGGGAGCAGAAAGCTAAAGACCAGAAGTCTTCAACAGGGCCCCAAACTAATACTGAGGGTGGGTCCCAAACTTCCAAGAAGAAGAAGAAAGAAGGTCAAAGAAAACCCTGGTGTAGCTTTTGCAAAAACACCACTCACTGGACAAGTGATTGTAAAAAGGGTGGAGCCCCCAACACTGCAGCCCCTAAGGCACCTGCACCCACTAGTACAGCTGGCAGTGTTGGACCACAGACTAAGGGGGTAGTGGGTATCACCTTGGGAACTGATGGAGATTCTGACCTAGTCAGAGTCCCCACACAGGCTGTTCTGATCTGTGATGGGGAGATTGATTTCTCCCCTACTGTCAGTCTCAATAATTTGGGCAAGTACAGACAGACACCTTTAATTAATGAAAAAGTGGCTCAAGCATACAGGGACACATGTGCCAGTGTCACTATGGTGACACCTAGCTTTGTGGACCCTGGACAGTACATATCAGGTGATAATTACCTGGTGACCAATGCCAGCAATGTCACTACTACACATAGGGTGGCAATTGTTAACTTTTCCTGGGGAGGGGTAACTGGCCTAAAAAGAGTTGTGGTTAGTGCTGATCTCCCAGTAGAATGTTTGTTGGGCAATGACCTGGAGAGCTCTATATGGTCAGAAGTTGAGTACAGGACTCATGCAGAGATGTTAGGGATATCATCACATGTCCTTGCTGTGACCAGGTCACAGGCCAAAAAGTGCCTCTCTGAACCTCAGGTCTTGGATCCTGGAACAATGGACCAAGTACCTTCCAAGACAAGGAACAGGAGGGCAAAGGCTGTGCCTTCCCAAATGCCTACAAGTGAGGATCAGCCTTCACAGGAAGATGATTCTGAGACCCCTGAAGGAACTGTCCCTATAGAGCTTGAACCTGATCAGGTTGAGTTTCTGGGGACAGGGGGACCTTCTAGGGCAGACTTGGTGCAGGCTCAGTTATCCTGTCCTTCTCTTGAACCCCTCAGACAGCAGGCTGCTGCTGAGGCTGCTGGGAATGCTCAAGGTACCCATAAGGTTTATTGGGATGATGGGCTCCTTTATTCAGAGGGTAGAGACCCCAAGCCTGGTACAACCAGGAGGTTGGTCATACCTCTGCAATTTAGGGGCTTCCTTCTTACCTTGGCACACAATATTCCCTTAGCAGGACACCTAGGCCAGAACAAAACACGGGACAGACTTGTCTGTCACTTTCACTGGCCTCACATGTCAGAAGATACAAAGGAGTTTTGTCGCTCTTGTGTAACCTGCCAAGCGAGTGGCAAAGCAGGTGGTACCACAAAAGCCCCCCTAATACCACTACCTGTGGTGGGGGTGCCCTTTGAAAGAGTGGGGATTGACATTGTTGGTCCAATGGATCCCCCTACAGCATCTGGGCACAGATTCATACTGGTGGTGGTGGACCATGCCACCAGGTACCCAGAGGCAATTCCACTTAGGACCACAACAGCTCCTGTTGTGGCCAGGGCCTTACTTGGAGTTCTCTCCAGAGTGGGGTTTCCTAAGGAGGTAGTATCTGATAGAGGTGCAAACTTCATGTCAGGTTACTTGACAGCTATGTGGAAGGAGTGTGGTGTTAACTATAAGTTCACCACTCCCTATCATCCACAATGCAATGGGCTTGTTGAGAGATTCAACAAGACCCTAAAGGGCATGATCAAAGGATTACCTGAGAAGCTCAGGCAAAGATGGGATATCCTTCTGCCCTGCCTTCTGTTTGCTTACAGAGAGGTCCCACAAAAAGGAGTTGGCTTCAGCCCCTTTGAATTGTTGTTTGGACATCCTGTAAGAGGACCCCTATGTCTGGTGAGGGAAGGATGGGAGTTACCTCTCAAAAAGCCCAAGCAAGACATAGTGGACTATGTACTTGGTCTCCGCTCCAGGATGGCTGAGTATATGGAGAAGGCCTCCAAAAACCTTGAGGCTAGCCAAGCCTTACAGAAAGCCTGGCATGACCAAAAGGCTGTCCTGACTGAGTACCAGCCTGGACAGAAGGTATGGGTGTTGGAGCCAGTGGCCCCAGCAGCACTCCAAGACAGATGGTCTGGACCCCATACAATCATGGAGAAAAAGGGAGAGGTTACCTACTTGGTGGACCTTGGAACTCCCAGGAGCCCTCACAGGGTGCTCCATGTTAACAGGCTGAAAGCATATGTTGACAGGGCAGACATGGGCTTGCTCATGGCTACAGATGAGGGGCAGGAGGAAGAGAGTGACCCTCTCCCAGACCTGCTGACTCAGAACCCTGAGGATGGCTCAGTTGATGGTGTGGCCTTAGATGGCAGCCTCACTGAACATCAGCAACATGACTGCAGACAGGTTTTGCAGTCATATCGACATATGTTCTCCCTGACACCCAGTCAGACTAACTGGTGTACCCATGTGGTGGACACTGGTGATAGTCTTCCTGTAAAGAACAAAATTTACAGGCAGCCTGACCATGTCAGAGACTGTATCAAGGCTGAGGTACAAAAGATGCTGGAGTTAGGTGTCATTGAGCCTTCAGAGAGCCCCTGGGCTAGCCCAGTGGTTCTGGTCCCCAAACCTCACACCAAAGATGGGAAGAGAGAGATGAGGTTCTGTGTGGACTACAGAGGACTCAATGCTGTCACCAGGACAGATGCACACCCAATTCCAAGAGCAGATGAGCTCATAGACAAATTGGCTTCTGCCAAGTATTTGAGCACATTTGACTTGACAGCTGGCTACTGGCAAATCAGGTTAGCTGAGGAGTCTAAGGCCAAGACAGCATTTTCTACCCCCAGTGGGCATTACCAGTTTGTGGTGATGCCCTTTGGTTTGAAAAATGCACCTGCCACCTTCCAAAGGTTGGTGAATCAAGTCCTTACTGGGTTGGATGACTTTTGTGCAGCATATCTGGATGATATTGCTGTCTTTAGCTCCACCTGGGAGGATCACCTGGTCCACCTGAAGGAAGTGCTAGAGGCCCTGCAAAAGGCAGGCCTCACTATCAAGGCAACCAAGTGCCAGATAGGGCAGAGTAAGGTTGTGTACTTGGGCCACCTTGTGGGTGGAGGCCAAGTTCAACCACTGGAGAGTAAGATTCAGACCATAAAGGACTGGACTCCTCCAACTACCCAGACTCAGGTCAGAGCTTTCTTGGGCCTGACTGGGTACTACAGGAAGTTTGTTAAGAACTATGGGTCCATTGTGACTCCTCTTAATGATCTGACATCCAAGAAGATGCCCAAAAAGGTTCAGTGGACAGAATACTGTCAAAAGGCATTTGATGACCTGAAGAAGGCCATGTGCTCTGCACCTATCCTGAAGAGTCCTGACTACTCCAGAGAGTTTATTGTCCAAACAGATGCTTCTGAGTTGGGAGTGGGAGCTGTGCTTTCACAACTTAATGTAGATGGTCAAGACCAGCCCATTGCTTTCATTAGCAGAAGGCTGACCCCCAGAGAGAAACGTTGGTCAGCCATTGAGAGGGAGGCCTTTGCTGTGGTGTGGGCCCTGAAGAAGTTGAGACCCTACTTGTTTGGCACTCACTTCAAGATTCAGACCGACCATAAGCCCCTCTTATGGCTTAATCAGATGAAGGGTGAACACCCCAAACTGCTCAGGTGGTCCATTTCCCTACAGGGGATGGACTTTACAGTGGAGCACCGCCCAGGGACTGACCATGGTAATGCAGATGGTCTCTCCAGGTACTTCCACTTAGAACATGAAGACACAACTGGTCAAGGTTAGTCTAATGTCCCTGCATTTGGGGGGGGTTGTGTAGGAGAGTAGGGTCTGCTATCCTATGGTCACCCCAAATTTTTGCTTTTTGCTTCACTGGTTTATGACTTAATGTGGCTGTGGGCCTGCTAATCAGACCCACAGCCTGCTGTTCTCTCTCTAAATTGTTACCCATGTACTTTAGGTGCATAACGAAATTGGAACTGGTTCACCTTATTGGCCCCTGTAACAGTGTACCCAGGTACCCAGGGCATAGGTGCTTCCAAGGCCTACCAGGGGCTGCAGCATGTATTGTGCCACCCCTGGCCTGGCCTCCATATTTGACACAACTGGCTGATCACTCAGCTGGGGTAAGTCGGTGTAACCACCCCTTACTTAGGTGTAGTATGCCTATACCTAACCTAAAATGGACACATATGTTCCTATCAGTCACTCCTATGGAAGGCCTCATCAATCCTGGAGGCAGAGTGCTTGGAAATATGTGAGATGGTGCTCTGGCATGAGCTGAGCCTGTCTGCAGCTTTCGGAACCATGTCCTTTAGCTGTTTCATGATATTGCCATACCATATACTCTTAAGTGCATTATGAACCTCGCGGTTAAATGCTATCTTAGGTTTGGCTTTATCAAAACATGTCGAGTAAGGTGTCATACGAATTGGAATACTACCCACTCGCCAGTTCTGGCGGCGGGGGTAGCATTCCACCCTTCTAGAGGGACACGACATGTACCTAGCCTGAACCCCGGTTAAAGTTAAACAGAGCCTTAGCATCTCAAAATGGATGCTACCACCACAGACACAAGTCTGACCTCCTGCTGCTGGGAGTCCTTCCAGCGAGGGCAGCTTGGACAAAGGGTTTCCTGCCTGGGGAGGTGCTAGCACCACTCCAGACAGGATTTTGTGTATTGGGTAGGACAGGGCTGAATAGAATCAGACATGCCTGGGGCACACAAGGTGTCCCTGTGCATAGGCCAGTTCAAACCGGTGCTGGGGCTTTCCAGCCCCAGTCCTGGCGCGAAACTGGACAAAGGAAAGGGGGTGTAACCACCCCCCTTCCTGATCCCACCCAGAGGAGGGACCTAGTAGGTGATCCGGCCCCCCAGATTCGAATAAGAGTGGGAGCTGTGTCCTGAGACTTCAGATCACCCTGAATCAACTTGAAATACAGAAGAAGACTGGACTTCGACATTCTGCTGCTCAGAAGACGGAAGAGAATCTCCCTTGTGGCCAAGGAGTGACCACCCTGTTCACACAGGCACCATCCAGCAACTCGACGTCTGCTTTGCCGCCGCCTCCCGCCGGAGCCCGAGCCCAGAGCCTGACAAGACCCAGACTCCCAGACTTCTCACAGCCCGATCCACAGTCCCTGCAAAGAAGGGACCCGTGGAGGCACCGAGAGACGTGGGACCGGACATCTTGGAAGACCCCCGAGACGCTGACTGCGCAGCATCAGAGGCACCCTCGATGCTGTGCTTTGGGGTTTGAGCAGCCACAACCTCGAGCAGCCCTTGCACCAAAGATCAGCCCCCCAGCATCTCCACAATCTGCGTGGGGCCCTTTTGCATCGTGCCACTCGACGCGCCTAACCGTCCACTTGCCACGCGGCTAGTGGCCATCTTGGTGACGAAACCTACAACTTTTACTGCGGGTCTGGTCGCTCCAGACTTGCCCTTGCTCCTGTAAAAAGGAGTACCTGCTCTGACCTGGCTGGTCCGAGTAACAAGCCTTTTTTGATTCCTGTGTGGCTTGCATTAGCCAAGGCCTGTTTGCTTCTATCAAGTCGCCGACACCGCCAACAGCGAGAAGCCTGCGTGGGACAGCTCGTGACCGAATCCTGGACGTCTTCGACCCCTCATGTCCACGTGGCTGCAGAGAGAAGCTACACCTCGACGCCTGTTTGCACCCGACATCGCCTGGTTCCACTCTGGTTCCACGGTAGTCACTGGCTAGTGACTTTGAACATTGTCCCCTCTGCTTTCAGGTCTTCACCTCTTCAGATCCACCCTTGGATCCACCGGAACTCTTCACATCGAGCCGCCTGCAGCATCTCCAGCTCCAAGCACCATCGACCTGCGTGACGAAACCCGACACTACTTCGACCCTATGCACCCGCTTCCTGTGGGTGAGGTAACTCAGCTCCGCCGGTGTTCCCACACTGGTACACACATCTAGTGTCTGTGTTTCAAGTTTCAGCTTTCTAGGTCACTCGGAAGGTTCCTTTCTAACTAACTTTGTACTTTTTACGCACCATTGACATTGCATTGGTAAAGCGTGCATTTTCCGCACTGCTCCCGAGTCCCGCGGGCCTTTCCCGACTTCTTCACTGCTAGTCCCGAACAGCTCCAGCGATTCCCCAGGCCCTAGGCCTCTTCACTTTCCCCATAGTGGTTCTTATACCACTATTTTAGTATATGGTTTAGGTGGCCCCTAGGGCTCATCCATATTGTGCAACTTTTGTGTATTTAAACTGTGTTTTGTTTTAACGCATTTGCTTCTGTGCTCATAAAGAGTATCAGGGATATTTGTAGTAATAAATCTATATATATTTTCAATATATATCTGTGTGGTGTCCTTTCATTTGGTATTCAAGGGATTGTGTATGGTAAAACAGCTTGCTTCACATGCCTTTACAGAGTTTAGCCTAAGACTGCTTAGTCCATGCTACCCCTAGGATAGCTTGTCTATAAGGTTGACTTTACAACCTGCACCATAAGGGTTGCTTGGCATGATACAAGGTGATCACTAGAACTAGTGAGCATCATATATCAGGCCAACTTCTCACATTCATATCTCTGGTTTCCCTTATTACATTTTTGTTGTTTCAGTGTCATTTTGTTCACTATAAATTGGAGTGGGTTTTTTATTGTGTTTTGTTTGCAACTTTTTTGCTGTTTTGATACTTCTAAATGCTTTACACATTTTCTTAAATTAAGTCTATCAGCTCTGTCTTAGAGTTTGAGCTCAGTTTTAAATTATTGAAACTTTTATTGGACCTAACATGAATAGTGACACTATTGCTAATGGTAGACTACCAACCACTCCAATTAATAATACACTTTCTCACATGGTGCAATCTTTTTTGCAGAGTTTTCGAATGGCCTTGGTGCTGGGCAGTTCAGCAGAACTCCAGCAAAACATGAAACGGGAGACCTTGTAGGATGAATGTAAGAGTTAGAATGTGGAAGGGTGAGGTTAGGTGTTACAAAGATGAAAGATGCGTAGACCAGGTGTAGTAGCACAGTATCACAGCTTTATTCACAAGATGACTTCTTGGTCACAGGTTACAAGATGTTAGGTAGATCCTTTAAAGTGCCCCACCAGGAGCAGCCTCCTCGCTGCTCAGCTCATCCACACAAACTGATTCTCCCTTCCAATCCAAACACACTCAACATTCTATCTGACCTTATCATATGCTGAGCAGCAAGGCAGAGAACTTCTGTAGGGAGAGTACATTGAATACAAAGTACATTACAACATTAGGGAATGGCACTGCTCTGCAACGGTCCACGGTTGACAGGTGTGTGGTGGGCAGTCATCCTATGCCCATGGTCACTTGTTTTTCTGCCTCATACATGCCTTCTAGAAGTGTAGATTGCATAGTGGTCCACTCGTCCTCTCAGTGCAGTGTTAAGTGGTGTTAAGCCTCCCCGTTGGCACAGTATTTCTACATCCAGAGTCATAAGCAGACTGGACCTCCTGTTTCTGGACTCACATCATCTCAGCAAGTATCTCTGAAACCACTACCATGTGCTGCCCAAAAAACCGCCATTGCTGCTGGGGACTCCTGTGCGTTTTATAAGTAGGTGCCATGACCTATCTCCATGGTGACAATTCATTGGGTAAACATCCTTTACAACACAACCATTACATCGCACTACACTTACAACACAGTCATTACATCGCAACATCCTTAACAACGTATGTCATTACAATGCAGGCATTACAAAACATGACACTCCATCGCATGACACTACATCGCATGTCACTACAACTCATACCATTATAACGCATACCATTACAACGCATAGTACCCCTAAACTATCCAAAACTTACCCTACTGTTGCACCCCCTGGAGTTAGAATAGTATTTTTTACCCCTATACTATCCAACACTTACCCTCCTACTGTTGCACCCCCTGGAGTGTGAATAGTAATTTTCACCCCTATACTATCCAATACTTACCTTAAATTCAATGTAATGGTATGCTTTGTAATAGTATGCATTGTAAAGGTATAATGCGATGTAATGGAATGCGTTGTAAACGTAGTTTCTAAAAATGCGATGTGCTATCATGCTATGTAATGGAGTGCGTTGTAAAGGATGTTGCGATGTAAAAACTGCATTGTAAAGACATGCATTGGAAATGTATGCGTTGTAACGTCATACATTCAAGCCATTGCATATACTCACCAAGGATGACACTGTACTCTTTCCTCGGTACTCCAACTCTTGTAAGAGTTGTAATAGAAGCTTCTGCCTAGAGTATATAAAGATGACTCCAAGCCTCTATGTCTGTGTCAGTCTCATCATCTTGCATTGGGAACAATCTCATCCTCCTCCTCATCCCCTTCTCATCCCCTTCTTCCACAAGGCAATCACCTTCATGCTCTGTGGTCTTCTCAGAAGGTATATCCTCAGGTACAACAACAGGAGAGGTGGTGCGGCCTGCTGAAACCAATGGGCCCACAGGTGCAGCAGCTGCAGTGGAGATGGTGTAGGCAGTTGCTGAAATTCTGATGTGATAGAAGGAGTGACATTTCTGGTGGCAATTCCACTGATGGTGACATCTAAAATGGTGCTGATGGATTGTTCTTGGAAAGTGCATAATTTATAAAAGAAAAACGAATAAGTGCAGGTAAGTGCACTTTGTTTAGTAGGCTGCTGCCCACCTTTCCCAGAAGCATTACCCATTTCCATAAAAGCTATTGCTCACTGCTGCATAGAGAATGTTATAGCTACACTACAGTGAAAAAGTAACGAGGAATTAACAGTTTCTTAAATGTTGTGGTTCGGGGCGGGGGCAGTTCTCCCCATTAGGAACTTTTCCATTGGTCCTTTCAATATTTCATAAGCTGAGAAATTTCTTTGCACACTTTTCCATAGAATCGTAATTTCAATCCATCCATCGCTCTGTGAAAACTGCAAAGAGGCTAAGAACTGGATGCGCTCAGCCTCAACTCTAAAGCTCTCAGTCATGCATTGATAAACACCAATCCACTCCCAGAACTAACCCTGCTTTGGAAGCTCGATAAAGAGCGCCTTTCCAAAATAAAATAAGCTATATGAGGTGATCATAAATAAATTTAGGGCCTGTCGTATGTAGGTGAGGTTTCAAAGCAATTGGTGCTTTTTTGCAGAAAGGCTGCTTTGCTGCTTACAGTGCGTTTTCTACTGTGACTGGTGTGCTAAGCAGTCACAGGAAAAAAACGACATACAAAAGATGTGAATTGGATACTATCTGTTTTTCAGTAACTTGCGAACGGTTTAGAACAGAAAGTGTTGATAAACCATGCAACTGAGATTATATTGGGGGTGAGAGGGCATACTTATCACCCTCCTACCATATCACAATCAGTGACAAATGGTATTTTGCAAATTGAAAAGTTATTTCCTACTCTATTGAGACCTTTGTTCATTGTGATTTGCATTTGGGCCCTCACAAAGCCAGTGATGTTCCAATTTATTGGATTCCGATTGCAAAAAGCCATAGCATTTCAGGTCTCTAGTTTGCAAATTAGTATAAAGATAGTGGGGTCAGGAGTATTGATGATTTCTGCCTAATTTACCCAAATATGGAAAATGCTTAACTATTCTGAAATCCGTGAAGAGCCATCTTCCCGTAGGCAGTAATGACTGGACTACTTATCGGCAATTTTCATGAATCCAATTCACTTTTCCTCGTCCTAAAGCTTAGGTTGTCTTCCTGCTTCTTGGAAGTGATTTACCTACACTCATGTATGATGTTTGTTAGGGAACATAGTCGGACGGACCCTCTTTAGAGAGTCACGTATAGTTGTTTGCCTTTTGTCAGGATATTAAGACAAACCTGGTTTTTTTAGTTGTTAGAGGCGAATTATGTAGACCAAGCGCGGAACTACTCCGGGTGTAATTTGTTGCGCTTTACTATGTGGATATAACATAACATAGCATAGATATTTTCTGTTGAGCATTGAGAGAGCGCAAACTGACCTAAATGTATGAGTGCATCACACTTACCCGTAGTAAGCACAAATCATGAGGAGAAATGCCATGAGTGCTAGTAGTATCTGCAATTATATTCTGAATGTATAGCTAATGTAGAGATTTAAGTAGAAGTGGAACTAATACAGAAATGTGTGACACTATATGATTTTATTAGATGTGATTATTCCTGAATCCATGTCGTGTAGCTGCTAAAATGTAAGATGGCATGTGGTTAAACGCAGAATGTGGTAGGCCTCAGGGCCAGAGCTAGAAGGGAAGGTGTTTCTTTTCACGACATAGATTGCACTAATGTTTTGGTCATTGCATTAATGGGCCATGATTTATAGATGTGTTTACTGAATAATAGAATAAGAGTATTAACATGCTTTAATTAATGAAGAAGTTGAATGCTATAATCATTATGAGAAATGCTGTAGGCCTGAAATGTTTTAACATTGATTTACACGTACATGTCTGGGCCGAGAAATGTTGCGAACCTTTTTGGAAGTCTATGAGAGTTGGGATCTTGGCTGCAGATGTCTGTCTGCAAGAGAAAAGGGAGGATCCGATTATTAATAAAATGAATAGAGGTCTGTTCAGTAGACGGCCCAGACATGGAGGAGGGTTCCGGAATGTTTTAAGGGGTATCAGCGGGCCGGAGAAGAGTCTGAGAAGCAAGGTCAACTCCAACGTATGAGGCCCAATACAGAGCAGCATGGAAAAAGCCAGAAGCTACACCACGTGAGGGGCGTCTCACGAGGGGCGTCCCAAATGTTGTTGACTGTTTTGTATTAGGGACAGCACCCCTGGGTGGAGTTAGAGCAGATGCCTGAGGACCCTTTAGAGAGCGGATGGGTAGGCAGAGAGGGGTCATGACTGGAGAACTATAGGTTTTCACCAAGAGACTAAGAGTGAGTGACTTCCCTTGGGGGTCATTCACTGCTGACACCTTTTGTTAGGTTGAGACTTGGTTAAGTAGGGATACCATCTAGATCAGGGTAGGGACAGCCTAACCTGTGTGTTTTCCTCCAACTTAAATGAAGGAGAGATCTCAATATGCGTCAATGCTGATAGCTTTATTATTCTTAGAACTTGTGCTGGTAATTTCCGTTGCTCGTCTGAGGGCTTTCAGAGAGCACATGTATGTAGTTGGACCTGTGTATCTCGTGAATCTCATTCTGAGATGCCTGTATTTGCAGCTTATCCTAACCTTACAATAAACTTTTGAAAGCTAGAAGTTGTTTGTGATCTTTTGGAGCGGAGTCCTTTATTGGGTGAACTAACTTGGTAAGAGAGGCACTTTCTTCCTTCAATGACAGGCAACAAAGGTTCAGTCGACCAGATCGGGGTTTAGATCAATAGTGATAAGGTATCGATCAAAATCTCGCCCTTCCAGTTGGTAGCTATAGAGGATGGTTGCCTTCTTGAGGACGGTGACCTAGGCCAGGTTAGCTTACCCCAAGGCCCCTAGAGATCGATGATCGGAAGAACCGCCCGCCGAAGAAGATCCGGATGACGTGAGACAGAAAAAGCAGCAGTATCGGTCGAGAGTGAGTATAAAGGGTCATGCGTGTTAGATTGCGGTGTTTTTGTATTGTATCTATGTTGTAATGTCTGGCGGAGTTGAATGTCTGTAGAGTGACTGTGGAACAGGTTGTGAGCGCGCGCAACCGGTGGAAATCTTAAGTGAGAGCTTAAGTGGTTCGGGTGTATCGGACACCCAGAGTAATTGTCAAATAGTGTGAAGGGGGTCATGAGGTACCATTGATCACCCGAAAGACCGAGATAGGGGGAACGTAAGAGTGAGTGCGTGAGTAACGGACGCTGGTCGGAGGTTACTGTGTGTGTAAGCAACCTATCAGAGAGACGATAGACATTTCGTCAGTTGTGTTGACAATTACATATAGACTGTGGACGTACAGTCGAGGGAAGTGACCGCTTGGTCGGAAGTAGTCATTTTTCGGTGTATGAATGGGACGCATGCATGACCGGGAGACGAGTTGAGAAAGGAGGGGTGCTGCTGCAAAGCGGAGAAAAGTGACGTCAGGAAGTGTCGCGCAGTGATTGGCTGACCGGAGAAAGACCGCGCTGTGATAGGCCAGCTAGCAAAGACGTCAGAAAGTGTCGAGCTGGGATTGGCCGACCGGAGAAAGACCGCGCTGCGATAGGCCAAGTTAGCAAAGCCGCGACAGGATTGGTGGATTGTCATCAGGAAGTAAACAGAGTAGCGAGGTTGGATATTGTGCGCATAATTATGAAGTGTTTTAAATGGCTGAGAGCGGCGTTTAAAAAAGAGAAGCGGGGATCGGATGAAGGGGAAGAAGCCCCGCCGGAGGGTACGCCGGCTCGTTACATGGCAGTGAATGTTGGGCTGCATACGATCCTTTGGATATCAGAGTGGAGTAAGATTACGGAAGGAAATGAGGAACTGACGTTCCCGAAATACGGGACGTTCAGATTAGAGGTGTTACATCGATTAAAATCAGTCATGACCTCAATGAGACCCTTGCCTAGACCGACCCAGTTTGAAGCCCTTGATGCATGGATTAGGGCAGCGCATGAAAAAAATATGAACAGACGACAAGAAAGGGTGAAACGATCGGTAAGGGCAGTGCAGGATGCCAGGTGGGATGCGGATGCTAAAAGATGGAGAGTGCATAACATGGAAGTAAATAAACTGTACCCAGTGTTAGAGGTGCCCGGAAATAAAAGCCCCCTAGAAGAAGATGATGAGAGCGAAACAGAGGACAGCCTGATAAACAGATTATTGACAGACAGGCCACCCCCGTATAATAGAGCAGGGGGAGAGGTCGAGCATAGTGAAAGAGAAAAGGGGGGCAATGCAGGAGAGCATGGACCGCTTCCCAGTTCAGAGTGGGATCCTGAGGCAAAGAAAGAGCTGTCCCAGCCTAGTCAGGTGCAACAGGTAGTCGGGAGGTTTGTGGTACAGAGAGCGCCGGAAACGGAGTGCGCCACATCCTACGGATTACCAGCTGCACTGCAGGTACCTGTTACCATAGGTCCTATAGTATCGATATATGACCCAGAGAGAGCAAGAGGGGAAGAACGGGTACGGAAGGACAGAGAAAGAGCAGAGACGGCAAGGAGGAACGATACGATCAATTCCCCAAGTCAGATGCCGATACCCAGAGAGTGGAGCACCCCGATGCACACAGCAGGGGACCCAGGAGGGGATCCCGGGGGCCCTAGATGGCCAGTGGATCTGAGGGGATCTGGACGAAAATCCTTTCAAGAGCTAAATGAGTACATGAAGAAGTGGGATGAGGCAGTGGAGGCTCACAAGAGCATCATAGCTGCAGAAGCTGAAAGGGAAAGTCAGGACAGCAGAGCTCGGACTCACTGCGGGGCTGGGGAGAGCAGCCCGGAGTGGGACTGGAGAGAGAGAGATAGTAGGGGAGTCACCCATTGGGCCCGGAGTGGAGATAGAACGGACCTGGAAAACGAGGGCCCCGGGAGTGGAGGGGTGGCGCGCCCAATACTCAGTGAAGGGGAGAGGAGAACGCAAGAGTACAGAAACAGCTTTAAGTGTACCCACTGTGTGCCCGGCACCAGAGAACTGAATGGGAGTTGTGAGAGGTCGCACCATAGTCCCTGTGATGACGGAAACGAGCGCAGCCCAGGGAATATGGGGAACCAGGAAGGATCGTATCGGATACTGAGCGATACTAGGCAAAGGGAGAGTAGCGACCAGAGGGAAAATAACAGAGAGGAGTACGGTGAAAGGAGAGAAGCAGGAGAGAGTGGGCAGAGCAAGAGTGGGGGTAATAGGCCCGTGTTCCATCACCTTCCAAGATCGGATGGCCGAGCATGGGACCTGGAGAGATGGGAGCAAGGGAGAGCACTCATTAACTCTCCCGAGCCCAAACGTAGAACTCGGAGTTGGGATGGTAGGGAGACCAGTGAGCCCCCTTCGAAAGACGTATTGCGAGCTGAGATAAAAGCTAAGAGACTCGATGTCGCCAGCTTAAGGTCAGACCTGGATGACATGATAGATGGTACCCTGCCTTTAGAGAGAATGGAAATGTATGAGCAGGATGAAATACTGTATATGGCAAAGGACATCACTCGAAAAGCGAGAGCAATCCATGAGAAGTTAGTCGAATTAGCAGGCAAATATATGGTGGACCTGTCAAGAACCAAAGCATTACAGGGTAACCACAGGCTACATTACACAGATCGAGACCTGGATGAGAGGAGAACGATCGGGCTGAAAACGCACATAAGGGAACTGATCACTGGAATAAGGACATGGAGGGCACTAGATAAGTGGGAAGAGAGGTGGTCCAAGAAAGGGACCGTCAGGAGAAGCACGCTTGGTACGACACCAGGAAGGCTGCAGGGAATAGAAGCATACCCTTTGCGTGAAGTCGCAAATGGGAATTATGTGCATGTCCCTTGGAGTAGGGGAGATTTAGCTGCTTTTACCACCTCCTTCCCCAAATTGCGGGAAAGCCCAGTGGAGTGGTACAAGCAAGTTGAGAGATTTGTAAAAATCTCAAAGGTCCTATGGATAGATCTGAACACGCTGTTTGACATTGTAGTACCAGGAGATCTGTGGACAGCATGCAAGGTTAGTGCTGAGTGGCCCACAACGGAGCCGGAGAGAGATGCTAAGACTAATGGGCCGTCCGAGATTGTGATGGCAAAATTCGAGAGAGTGATGACTTGGCTGAAAGAGAAAGTGCCAATGCAAGACATAGATTGGGTCAAAATAGACCGAACCAGACAGGAACCCAAAGAGACAGTCCACGAATATTATGAGAGATTGCTGAAGGCGTTTAAACAGTATAGCGGCTTGGATGTAATGGACCCAAAAGACATAGGGCAATTTGTGTCCAAGTTCGTCCTGGGACTGAGACCGGATATTAGTTTAATGATTCAGCAACACTTGATTTGTTGGCAAAATAGACCCCTAGACGAAATACTGAGATATGCTAGGTACTGCTGTGATGAGATAGACTCCAAGGCTAAGAAACTAAAAGAAAAATTGATGGTGGTACAGATGCAGGCAGCAGGGAAGGGGGGACAGCAGCAACAGCAGCAAGGAACAGGTACAGGAGGAAAGAAGCAGTACAGTCAGAACAAGGGCAATGAGGAGAGTTCCACCTTTAGACCCAGAATAGACATAGCTGCCCTGAAGAAAACGACTAGGTGCCACCAGTGTAACGAGGTGGGGCATTGGAAACGCGAGTGTCCCTACAATGTAGAGATAGGAGAACAAGAGGAAGAGGAGGAAGAGGTCCAGAGAGCGCCTACGAGAGGGGTGACGCCATACCAGGGAAAGGTGCTCAAAGGGGGGGGGGCTCCTCCCCGAGCCCAGTTCCCGCAACCTCCCCGAGTAGGGAATATGGGTAAGACCTATAGACAGATGCCCCTGTTTGTAGAAGGAGAAGAGTGCTATTATGTGGACCCATTAACCGGACAGAGAGTGGAAAGAGAAGACTGCACCCTCGGGGCAGCCTTGGAGGTGGACCAGAGGGGACCCTATGTCGAAGCAGAAGTAGCAGGGTGCCCCACGACATTTCTGGTGGACACAGGAGCCACTAGGTCCACGATCAGATCAGCTGCAGTTCCAGACCTGCCCATGTCTGGAGAGACCATACAAGTGGTGGGGGTCGCAAACAGGAGAATAACCAGCCGATTGACAGAACCGGTACAGGTGAAAATAGGGAAGTACAGCGATGAGCACCAGTTTGTGGTTTGCGATTCAAGTCCTGTGTGTCTGCTAGGCAGAGACCTGTTGTGTAAATTGAATTGTACAATATACTGTACACCTCAGGGAGTGGAGGTATTGACCAATGATGATGACGCAGACTTCAAAGTTGCAAACTCAAGAATATGCGTGGAGCTGTACCCTACTTTGACAGTAGATGAGCTCCCCTGGGACTTGAGAGAGACAGTGGCACCAGAAGTATGGGACTTCACTGGGGAAGAGATTGGATTGGTCAAAGGGGTGGACCCAGTGAAAATTGTAGTGAAACCGCATGCTGAGTTCCCAAGAACACCCCAATATAAATTGACTCCAGAAACGATTGCAGGCATAAAGCCCGTGATCGAGTCCATGATTAAACAGGGAATACTGAAAGAAATCGTGGGTAGTCCATGCAACTCCCCGATTATGGGTCTGCAGAAACCAAATGGGAAATTCCGGATAGTGCAGGACCTCCGAAAGATTAATAACATAGTCGTTTCGTGTTGTCCAGTGGTACCGAATCCATCAGTGATACTGTTTCAGATTCCATTCCAAGCTGAGTGGTTCACTGTGATTGATCTTTGTCAGGCTTTCTTTTCGATCCCTCTGGACGAAGAAAGCCATTTTCTTTTCGCATTTAAGCTGGAAGGTCGCGTCCTAACATGGTGTCGTATTCCTCAGGGGTATACAGAGAGCCCATCGATCTTTAACCAGCTCTTGAAGAAAAATCTTGAAAGTCTAGTGCTGCCCCAGAAGTCAGTTCTGGTCCAGTACATAGACGACCTCCTCGTGGCGTCAGAAACAGAAGAAGCTTGCAGGGAGGACTCCATTGCTTTGTTAAATCACCTAGCTGCCAATGGGCACAAGGTGTCCCCGGGAAAGTTGCAGTACTGCCTGACAGAAGTGCAGTACTTGGGACACAGAATAGAGAAAGGCAAACGAAAGGTGTCACCAGACAGGATAGAGGCGATCATGAAAATGAATGCGCCTAAGACACAGAGAGAGGTCAGGATGTTCTTAGGGATGGTGGGTTATTGCCGACAGTGGATCGCGAACTTTTCACTGAAAGCAAAGCCCTTGCAAAAACTGACGCATAAGGAGGTGAGCGATCCGGTACCATGGGACAAAGACTGTTTGATGGCATTCCTACAGCTGCGAGAGGACCTGTGTCGTGCTCCGGCATTGGGAATGCCTGATTACAATAAACCATTTTTGCTTTACTGTTGTGAGAGAGAAGGTTGCGCGTTGTCTGTGTTAGTCCAAATCCATGGGAATGCCCGTAGACCAGTTGCTTATTTCTCGGCTACTTTAGACCCAGTAGCCGCAGCGTTGCCCGGATGTCTCAAATCCGTTGCTGCAACGGGTGTCAGCATTGAGAGATGTGAAAATATCGTCATGGGGCACCCGTTAGAGGTGTGCGTGCCCCATTCGGTTGAACTGTTGATGACCAGGACCAAAACACAGCATCTGACCAACAGCAGGCTCACGCGCTATGAGCAAGTTATTCTTGCTGCAGAGAATGTGACCCTCAGGAGATGCTCTGTTTTGAATCCTGCCACCTTGATGCCACTTCCAAATGATATCGAGGATGATGATGAATGTACAGACCATGACTGCCTCGATGTGACTGAACTATGCACCAAACCCAGACCCGACATCGTAGATGAGCCACTGACCGACCCAGACGAAATTTTCTTTGTCGATGGCTCATGTGTAAGAGACGAAGTTGGGCAGTTGAGAGCAGCTTACGCTGTTTGTACAATTACTGGAGTTGTGGAAGCTGGGTGCCTGGAAGGAGTACACTCCGCTCAGGTAGCCGAGATTATTGCCTTGACACGTGCTTGCTTGGCAAGCAATCAAATTCGAGTCACCATATACACCGACAGCCAATATGGTTATGGGGTGGTTCATGATTACGGGCAGTTATGGTCTCAAAGAGGGTTCATGACCTCTTCAGGCTCTCCCATTCGCAATGGAGAGTTTGTGCGCCTGTTGTTAGAGGCGTTGCAATGTCCAGCAGGTATCGCAGTTGTAAAGTGCACCGCACATACCAGAAATGAGGACTTCGTCTCGAAAGGCAATAGATATGCCGACGAAGTCGCGCGGTATTGCGCGGAACAAGGGTACTCTTTCACAGAGGTGGAAGTGGGTGGAATAAATGTAAGGACTGAATTAGCCATGATATTGGAAACTGTTGATACTTGGGACGAACTGGCAAACATGCAAGAAAATGCTCCTGATTTTGAAAAAGAAACATGGGAAAAGGCAGGATGTGTAGTGGGTGAGTCCCATTTCTGGGTCTCAGCAGATGGCAGAGCAGTGTTGCCCAATGAGATGGTGAGCCCAATGGCAAGACACATACATGGTCCTGTACACCTAGGGAGAGACGCTATGCTGAGAGTGTTTAGACAGACTTGGTACAATCCTAAGTTTAGAATAGCAGCAGAAGCAGTGTGCCAGCGTTGTGTGACCTGTCAGCAGCTGAATGTAGGGAAAAGAACACCAGTTGCACTAAGCCACATAGGAAGGTCTGGAGGTCCATTCAATCGAATGCAGATAGATTTCATTGAAATGCCGAGGTGCAACCGCCTCCGCTATGTCCTGGTGGTTGTTTGTGTATTCTCCAGATGGGTTGAGGCATACCCTACACGTAGGTGCGACACCCTCACAGTGGCCAAGTTACTGCTTAGGGAACTCATTCCGCGCTTCGGGGTGCCGGCCTCTTTGGAATCAGATAGGGGAACGCATTTCAACAGCGAGCTTGTGAAGATGATTTGTGCGGCTCTGAACATAGATCAGAAATTGCATTGCAGTTACCGACCAGAAGCCTCAGGAATTGTGGAGCAGATCAATGGCACGATCAAAGCCAGAATTGCAAAAGTGTGTTCCTCAACGACCCTGAGTTGGCCTGACGCCCTGCCATTGGTCCTCATGAGCCTTCGTAGTACCCCAGACAGAAGAACGGGGTTGTCACCACATGAGGTGTTAATGGGGAGAGCAATGAGGCTGCCATCTGTCCCAACTACTGCACTGTTAAATATCACAGATGATATGATCCTGGACTATTGTAAGGGGCTGTCTGACGCCATTCATTCTGTGTCCCTTCAGGTGCAGGCTGCCGAGGTTCCATCGTGCCAGGGCCCGTGCCATGACCTGTACCCTGGGGACTGGGTCCTGGTGAAAAAACATGTGAGAAGAAGCTGCTTGGATGTTCGTTGGCGTGGGCCCTTCCAGATCATCCTGATCGCGAATACGGCTGTAAAGGTGGGAGGCCTGCCCAATTGGATCCACGCGTCACATACGCGAAGGGTTCCAGCACCTCGGGAAGAAACAGCTCCTCTCTCGGATAGACGTCCAGCAGAGGACCGAGAAGCCATAGAGGGGGCTAGCCAAGCTGTAGAGGTGCCAGCGGAAGCAGGGAACGAGTCTGACCAAGCTGAGGACGGTCAGTACAACAGCGAAACAGACGACGCTACAGAAGGAGAAAGTAGCTGGGAGTACGAGTCAGACACTGACAGGTCTGACAGAGAGCGAGAACAGACAAGAAGGAGAAGGAGTAGAAGGGCACGTGGAGAAGCTAATTGGCCGCAAAGAAGGAGCTCTAGCCTGAGGTCAACTCCAGAGATAACCCTTCCTCCGATATCAGAAGACTCAGACCCGGAAGAAGGTGCTCAGGGCGCTGAAGCACCGGACCGAAGAAGGTCAAGAAGAGTGCGTGTGCCTAGCAGAAGATACTCCACACCTGAGTGGACATATCTGGCGACAAATGTCTTTGAAACAGGAGACAGGGAGGATTCGAGCGGTGGTGGTGTCCAGTTCTGAGCCCATCGTCACCGTGGAAATACGACTGTTGGTACCCGGAGTCGAACAAGAAGGGTCACTAACATTCATGCTCCCCAGACCTCCCCGCCTCAGCAAGTTAAAACACATGTTTCTTTCAGAATTGCAATTCCCCGACTTTGGTACAACGATAACAGCCCATGAAGAGCACAATCTTCGTTTGGAAATACTGAACTTTGCTATCGAAGCTGCAGGCACAAACTTGATAGTAGATGCTTAAAGGACTTTGTAAATAAAGCGAGCAGAAAAAAGAAGATTACCTAGCGCCCAGGAAGCAGAGAATATTAGGGAACTTCCCTTGAGTTGATGGAGAAGGGCTAGGGTTGTCTTTATTGAACTGTTAAAGGACTTTTGCGAAGAAGGTTGTCAGCTTCCAGTTGTGTGGATTCTAAAGACAAAAGGAGTAAAAAGAGACTGTAAAGGAACGAGGAGAAAAGAACTTTGTGCCAAGATAAGAGAGAGCCATATTGTCTGACGAAATGGAAGCCGGCACCCAGAACCGCAGAGCTAAATGTATAATAGGTACACTAATAGTAGGAGTGATAATATTAATAGCTTTAGTGGTAACAATTTCTTATGTAAAGGGACATGAGGAAGAGGCGAAGGTAACTGATGTGAAATCTGTAGAAACGCTTACACCCACTGTTGCTGGTGAGAAAAGGGAAAACACTCAAGAGAAAGCGTTATTAGCTGCAGAAGCCCGCAGGTTACACGTAGATGAGTCCCAAGGAGACTTTAGGTCAAATGCTTATGCTAAACTCTTATATGAATACGTGGATGCCATGGAGGTTAAGGACTGTTACGTCTGCATGCAGTTGCCGGCGTCTGTAGATGAAGGCATTAGATATCATCACCTCCCGCTGACATATGGCATTACATGTAGCTTATTGCTTAGTATATTTTATGGGAGAGATAGTTTTGAATACTATTTCTCCAACTATGATTCAGTGTTGCCAGAAGTCCCAAATTATAAGCAGATGAACAAATGGGACTACTGGAAGAGTGAAGACAGACTGGCCAAGTTCTTCATTCCTTGGATTACCTTAGATACTTCACATGCCCGTAGAAATAACCTGACATGCAAAGTGTCAGAAGTCGAGAAGAAGTTCATAGGGCAGGTGGATGATCGTTACAGGAGACAAAAGATTTTGAAAAAATCAGGACAATGGAAAACAGATTGGACCGAGGAAGAGAAGGCACACAAGAGAAAGGGTAGTAGTGGTCCAATAGCTTTAGATAAGACGCAGAAAGGAAAGCTATGTCTTCACCGAGCCAAAACGTATTACGAAAATGTATACGTGGGAGAAGTCAGCTGTGAACATGCTTTCAATATAGAGTACTATACTAAGGATTTCCTGAAGGAAATGCAAGTGATTCCAAATGTGTATTTTGTATGTGGAAGAAATGCCTACGTGAGACTACCTGACAACTGGTATGGATCATGTTACCTAGCAATTGTCTTCCCCAAAATATATCATGCACAAGACTTAGAGATCATTGAGGGCAAGACATCATCGAGGGGAAGGAGAGATATAGGAGATGCAGAAATGGTTGGAGATGTCTTTGGAGCTATGTTCCCTCTTTTGGGACTAATCCTTAATGATGTTAAAATTAGACGACTGGCAACAGTCGTCGACAGGTTGTCTGCCAGCACTGCTCAGTCCTTAATGCTGGTAGAAGGAGAGATGCAATCGATAAGGGCTATGGTTCTTCAGAACCGTCTTGCGTTAGACGTCCTACTAGCAAAAGAGGGCGGAGTCTGTAAGGCTTTGAAGGTCCAGGAATGTTGTACTTACATTCCAGACAATTCGAAGCCCCTTGAGAAAGTTATTAGGAACATAACTGATATTCACAAGGAGATCGAAGACTTGAGTAGAGAAAATGTCTGGGAAAAGGTGGGCCACGGAATGAGTGAAGTTGGAGGGTGGATCTCCACCTTAGGCAAAAGCTTTGTGTGGTATATACTAAAACCTATCATCATAATATTGATCTGTGGGATCATATTGTGGGGATTGGTGAGGGTATTCAAATGGTACAGAGCAAGAAGGTCAGAAAGGGCCCAAAGAGAGCAGCTGCAGAGATTGGCTGCCATACAAGATAATCAGTACAGGAGTCTGAGGGCTCTGGAAACGCAGAGACAAGTTATGCTAGCAATAACTGCAGTTTAAATGTTAGTGATGACCCCGAGAGGTCATCAAAGGGGGGAACTGAGAGAGCGCAAACTGACCTAAATGTATGAGTGCATCACACTTACCCGTAGTAAGCACAAATCATGAGGAGAAATGCCATGAGTGCTAGTAGTATCTGCAATTATATTCTGAATGTATAGCTAATGTAGAGATTTAAGTAGAAGTGGAACTAATACAGAAATGTGTGACACTATATGATTTTATTAGATGTGATTATTCCTGAATCCATGTCGTGTAGCTGCTAAAATGTAAGATGGCATGTGGTTAAACGCAGAATGTGGTAGGCCTCAGGGCCAGAGCTAGAAGGGAAGGTGTTTCTTTTCACGACATAGATTGCACTAATGTTTTGGTCATTGCATTAATGGGCCATGATTTATAGATGTGTTTACTGAATAATAGAATAAGAGTATTAACATGCTTTAATTAATGAAGAAGTTGAATGCTATAATCATTATGAGAAATGCTGTAGGCCTGAAATGTTTTAACATTGATTTACACGTACATGTCTGGGCCGAGAAATGTTGCGAACCTTTTTGGAAGTCTATGAGAGTTGGGATCTTGGCTGCAGATGTCTGTCTGCAAGAGAAAAGGGAGGATCCGATTATTAATAAAATGAATAGAGGTCTGTTCAGTAGACGGCCCAGACATGGAGGAGGGTTCCGGAATGTTTTAAGGGGTATCAGCGGGCCGGAGAAGAGTCTGAGAAGCAAGGTCAACTCCAACGTATGAGGCCCAATACAGAGCAGCATGGAAAAAGCCAGAAGCTACACCACGTGAGGGGCGTCTCACGAGGGGCGTCCCAAATGTTGTTGACTGTTTTGTATTAGGGACAGCACCCCTGGGTGGAGTTAGAGCAGATGCCTGAGGACCCTTTAGAGAGCGGATGGGTAGGCAGAGAGGGGTCATGACTGGAGAACTATAGGTTTTCACCAAGAGACTAAGAGTGAGTGACTTCCCTTGGGGGTCATTCACTGCTGACACCTTTTGTTAGGTTGAGACTTGGTTAAGTAGGGATACCATCTAGATCAGGGTAGGGACAGCCTAACCTGTGTGTTTTCCTCCAACTTAAATGAAGGAGAGATCTCAATATGCGTCAATGCTGATAGCTTTATTATTCTTAGAACTTGTGCTGGTAATTTCCGTTGCTCGTCTGAGGGCTTTCAGAGAGCACATGTATGTAGTTGGACCTGTGTATCTCGTGAATCTCATTCTGAGATGCCTGTATTTGCAGCTTATCCTAACCTTACAATAAACTTTTGAAAGCTAGAAGTTGTTTGTGATCTTTTGGAGCGGAGTCCTTTATTGGGTGAACTAACTTGGTAAGAGAGGCACTTTCTTCCTTCAATGACAGGCAACAAAGGTTCAGTCGACCAGATCGGGGTTTAGATCAATAGTGATAAGGTATCGATCAAAATCTCGCCCTTCCAGCATTTAAGAAGCTTTGCTAGGGGTACCTAGCCTGGGGATATAGACCTTCTTCCTCATAGAGTGAGGAGTGAGATGGGTAAAAGGAAGAAGATGTGATGCTGCTTGAATAAAGAAGACAATGAATAAGAGAGCATTCAACTAACCCTGGAATCACAGGTCCACCAGTGTCATCTTTCTGACAATTTAGTACAGAAACAGCCATATAGAAAAAAATGTTTAGAACAGTCTGAGCTGGATATACAGATACTATGCGAGTAATGTAGGCTAAATACTATGGGCCTCATTTATGAGGCTGTGCGTCACTTTTACGCCGCCGGTGCGTCACTTTTTGTGACGCACCAGTAGCGTAAAAAATGTGACTTGTTGCGCCATATTTACAAAGTGACGCATCTAGGTAGATGCATTACTTTGTAAACCATTGCACCACATTATACCTGCGCCAGGGTATAATGGAAGTGACGCAGTGAAATGTATAAAATTTTCACTGCGCCACTTCTAGGACACAAATGCGTCAATTTCTTACGCCTGCCTCACAGCAGGCGTAAGACTGACTCAGGCCCTTTCACATGGGGCTTGCCCCACGTGAAAGGACACATTCTGGAGTTGCGTCACTTTTGTGACACTCTCCAGCAATGCGTCACTTTTGCGCCATACAGATACACCAGAAATACTGACGTATCTGTAACTCCTTGCGCCATGATGTGTCATACTGTAAATATGACGCATCATTGGTATCGCAAGGAAGGCGCAGTGAAAAGTGACGCATCGCTGTTTTCACGCAGCGATGCGTCACTTTTCATAAATGAGGCCCTATCTCTTTAATTAACCAAGTATGAGGTCTAATAACAATTTAACCTTTGCATCTCTACTGTAGTGGAAGCAATTTCGATGGCATAAACGAAATGAGATAAATTGCGCTCCATTGAGCTTAGCAATAACAGCAACTCTGGACGTTGCCAAAAATTATGCAAAAAATAACACTAGTTAAATGCCCTATATAAAAATACAACTTAGGTTTGTTTTATAATGCTCTACAAACTACATAAAGTGGTAGTAAGAGTTAGTTCTTTAAAACTTCCCCTTAGTATACACTACAAAAATAAGACACATACAAATATGAAACATTTAAGTGAAGTGCCAACCTTACATAATTCAGAAACTTCCTGTATATTTCATATCACTAGATGAATGCCAATGAAAACGTATAACTGGAATAGAAAAACTAACTGCGTGATTTGTTCAAAACACACCCATGATCCACTAGATAATTGTTATGTGAGCAAAATGGCTCAGCTGCTTAATCACCGCGACCATGAAGTGCCAGAAAATCAATTAATCTCTGTTCCCTTAAGCCATTTTTTTCTGACAAAACCCGAGACAAATGTATTGGAACAGATGAGTAGTAAATGTTTCAAGTGCAGAGTTGCTCCCAGCTTGCAGTCAGAGACCGGAAGTAGCTTCAGGTCAGAAAGTGAACGTGACACTGGGTCACTCAGTGGATCTTCACGTCACTCTCAGAGACAGCAAACTGCGTTTGTGGCAGAATTCCAGGGAATACTACCGACTAACAAATGGGAGAGTGCTTTGTGAAGAAGCATCTGCATCTTTATAAAACATAAATATCTTATATTTGGGAAATCATTTGCAGGGACGGTGATCTGCTGTTCCCTGAAACCATCTGTTCATTCTCACCCTTTTTAAGACGGTCACAACATGTGACCAGACTATTTAAAATGTATTAACCTGCTTGATTTGCAAACACTGCGAATTGGCAATTGACAGTGCAGCCCCCTAAAGGTCGCGTTGCAAATTACAACCCTATTCTCAAAACAGCCAGTGTGCAATTTGCAACTCCCTGGTATTCGAAAAGGAATAGTATATCCGGTTGCTTAACTCTTGATTCCTTCATTGACTGAATTGTCTCAATGAGTCATGACACAAAGGTTATGGGTGGAACCAGGGGTACCATGGAATAAAACAAACGATTGACACCCATAACAACAAGGTCACAAAAACAGTCTTGATGTAACCACTCTTGTTGCTACATAATACAATCATTAAAGTAGCCCATCATACCATAATTCTTCCGTACTGTAAATAACAGCCTTTTACTATGTGCAATGTTATAGCTGGAGTCTGAATGGCCCTGTAGCCCGGCAAGTATGTCCTTAGCGCTGCCCTGCTCTAAACATCAGAGACTAAATTTACGAGAACTTTGCATCAGGCTTGAATCACGCAACCTGGTACATGCATGACACAAAGCTTCAAGCCACGTAAATACACTTTGCTTGGGTTTGAATGGCTTCAAAATATGGAGTAATCCAATGCAGTACAAATCGCTGCGCTGCATTACTCTGCACTAGAGAGTCTTTCCATGTTTGTTGCGATGGGTGTTCCCACAAAATCCCATGGTTTTTGATGTATGCCCAGATTTACCAAACCGCCCAGATTCACCAAACCTGGTAAACCTGGGAATGCGCCAAAAAGATATGTCTCCCCAGGAGAGACATAACAGGGTCAAATATCTTTATTTCTCCTCGTTTTTTTCACTTTTCTGTGTGCTGTATTCGGGATTGATTTTGTGCAGGAAGGTGACCCTTCCTGCACAAAAAGCAATCCTGCCTACAACACAGGCACCCATGCACGATAATGTAAAGGTGTCTGCGTTGGCGCTAGGCTGCAGAAACAGCACCAACACATGGGGAAAGGACAGGAATGTACCATTTTTTATAAATACGGTACATCCTGTCCTTTCCCTGTGGCACAGGACAGTGCAGCAAGGTAACTTGCTACGCTGCCCTGAGCCACATTTACCATAATTATGCCCCTAGATTCTGCGTAGAGGCTTGTGTGTGTGGATATCATTTGTGAAGAGCAGAAGTTGTGAGGAAAGGGATAAAGGGGTCAATTTAACAACTCTTTGACCTGGTGAATATTCACAAAACGTGATGCAAGTCAGAGCAAATAGTACTCTTCCAGTACAAAACTTATGCTATAAATCATGCATATACTATTGCATTATGGTGCAAAGGATGTGTGCATGGCACTAGGCAGCCTGTTTGAGTGGCAGTACTAGGGATTACACCAGCAGCAGCTTATCTTTACAGATATGGCCCTGCACTGTGTTTCCCCTCGCTCAATGCAGTGCAGAAACTTTGGTAGTGGCTGTGCTGAGCAACCTTTTAATAAATCTGCTACCAAGTGTACAAATTCACCAGATAGCTTTATTAAACTGTCTCCCTCAACAAAGCATCTCTGCCTTTCCTGCTTCAAAGCCCCCACCTCATGTTCAGAACCTCCTTTCTTCCCCATTAGTGCAGAATTTTCCATTATGCCCCCATGCTAGGGCATAGAGTTTGGGAGCTGGTGATTTCCATGTCTGAAAGTCTAACAAAAAGTAACCCGCACAATAATACTGGATTGCAATTTTGCAGTTATCATCTCATCATAGGTGATAATGTCTGTTTGCATAAGACATGATTTAGAAAGGGCTCACGAGCAGTGGTTGTTTTTTTCTTTAACATTGTTGCTGAAGGCAACTATGGTCAATATACTGCTCTCTGGCTTCCTGCAGATCCAAACCTTTATCCGACTGAGTAAGTAAACACTTCAAAAGAGTAATGTTGTACATTCTGTGCAGACATTTTAGCTGAATCCCTAACAAGTAGAGGACTAGATGTGTGCGTGTAGGTCAAGTGAAACGTATAAAATTTACAAATTTACCTCAAGTAGTGAGCTATGTCTTAACCAGTTCTGGGAACTCTTAGCGGTCTATTACGTGATTGGCGGTCTATGGACGCCCATTCGACAGTGGCATGGAGACAGCGGTTTAGCCGGCGGTCCTGACTGCCTATTACGAGCTACAACGAATGTATGACGTTACAACGCATACTTTTATTTTATTTATTTATTTTAGGTTTTTATAGAGCGCGTAGTCACCCACGGGTATCCCAGCGCTAAACCTCATGGTCCTGATGGATGAAGGTGCGGGGGTGAGAGTGGATTAAGGGAAAAGAAGGGTTTTGAGAGATTTCCTGAAGCGCAGGAGGTTAGGTTCTGATCTGAGTTTCAAGGGGAGCGCGTTCCATTGTTTTGCTGTGTGGACTGAGAAACGGCGGCCTCCTGCACGGGCCTTTTTCACCCTGGGAACCACAATAAGGTTTTCATGGTCCGATCGAAGCGCTCTAGTAGGTCTGTAGGGTGTGATCCAGTTGCTAAGGATTGGTGGACCTGCGTTGTGCAGAACTTTGTGAGCCAGGCATAGGGCCTTGAATCTCACTCTTTCCCTGATCGGAAGCCAGTGTAGTTTTTTCAGTGCGGGTTTGGCTGATGTTCTGGCTGGGGTATTCGTGAGCAGTCGGGCAGCGGCATTCTGGGTTTTCTGTAATATTTGGAGAGTGGTTTCCGGGGCTCCTAAGTAAATGGCATTGCTGTAGTCCAACCTGGACACAATTAGGCCTTGGATCAGTAGTAGTCGAGACTGGAAGGGGAGTAGGGAGAGCACCTTTCTACATGATCTTAGTAGGCCGTAGCAGGTGCCGGCCGTTTTCCTTGCCTGTGTTCTGAAGGTGAGATCTCTCTCTAACCATACTCCCAAACTCTTAACTTCCATCTTAGGGGCAGGGGGTTCACCCATACATGCGGGCCAGATGTTTGGGGGTAAGTTCTGTGTTTTATGCCCTAGGAGAAGGATCTCCGTTTTTGACCCGTTTAATTTCAGGTCGGAGTCGCTCATCCAATGATGGATATTGGAGAGGCAGTCATGGAGATTGGAGGGCTCTAGCTTGGGGTGAGAGAGAGTTACCACCAGCTGAGTATCATCAGCATAACTGACGATGGTGACTCCAAATGGAGAGACCAACTCCTCCAGTGGGGCCATGTACACGTTGAATAACGTGGGGCTTAGTGATTAGCCCTGTGGCACACCACACCGGAGGGGGATGGGGGAGGAGCGGCTTTCACATTCCCAGACTTGGAAAGAGCGTTGGTAAAGAAAGGACGCGAGCCATTTCAGCACTGTATCTTTCACTCCGATGTTTTCTAGGCGTTGGGTTAGGACCTGGTGGCTGACAGTGTCGAAGGCCGCGCTCAGATCCAGGAGGACCACTGCCACTGATCCTCCTGTATCGAGAATTTCTCTGGTCTTCTCCACTGCTGCGAGGAGAGCGGTGTCAGTGCCCTGGCCTGGTCGAAAACCCGTCTGAGAGTTCTTAAGGAGACGGTTGGTTTCCAAGAATTGAGACAGCTTTTTATTTACAAGTTTCTCTGCGACCTTACCTATCCAGGGGAGGAGAGAAATTGATCTATAATTAGAAAGATCCTCAGGGTCTAGTGATGGTTTCTTAAGAAGCCCTTTCACGACCGCCTCCTTCCAGCTCGAAGGGACTTCACCTTGGGCTAAAGAGGTGTTGATTAGGTCGGTCAGCGGGGGCACTATGGTATGGGTGATATGTTTGAGAAATCTTATGGGTACTGGGTCACTGGGGGCGCCACTCTTGATTGACGCAAATGTTGCTGCAACTTCCTCTATAGTAACCGGGCCGAATAACGCCAGATGGGGTGTGTCGGGTTTCGCGGAGGAATTCCTCTTTAAGGATGGTGGGTCCTTAATTTTCCCAGTGGTGTCAGGTTTAGCAGCGGGAAGAGAGGCAAGGATTTTTTTTAATTTTTTCGTCAAAAAAGATAGCTAGATTGACGCATTTTTCTTCTGCTGCTTTGGGGTCCATAGGTTTTTGTGGGGGGTCAGGGACATGGAGGAGCTCTTTAAGGATAAGGAAGGTCTCCTTGGTTGAACAGGAGGAATTCTTTATTTTATCCTCGTAGAAGGCACTTTTGGCATTACGAAGTGCTAGTTTGTACGCTTTCATGGATAACTGATAAGCGTCTTTCTCCTTCATAGACTTATCTTTCCTCCAAACTTTTACCACGCATACCTTTACAACGCGGTTTTTACCACACATACCATTACAATGCATAGCGCTTAGAGGTGTTGGATAGTGGTACGTATAATTTTCTATTCCAACTCCAGTCCCCGTGGACACTAGGGAAGGTGTTGGATAGAAAATTAAACGTATTCCCTATCCTAGAGCGCCCCCCAGCGCAATGCGTTGTAATGGTATGCGTGGTAATGCCTGCGTTGTAATGGTAGTGCGTTGTAAAAATTTTGTTGTAAACGTTACATACCGCTACAACCAAAGGCTTGCTACAGACTGGCATCGCTCGGCTGACACCGTCAGCTATCTAAGACTGCACAGCTAGCAGTGAGGGCCTATGAGGCTCCGACTGCCACTCCAACCTCCCACCCCGTTACGAGTTGCATCAGAGCTGGGGGAAGTACTGCGGTCCCACTTCTAGGCAAGAAGCGGCGGAAGAAGAGGGATAGAAGGCTGAAATTAACCTCTACAACTTTCACACATCGTGTGCTTACATGCAGGCTATCCTACCTGTCATGCCGTTGCTCTACCTCATCAATCACCTTCAAAGAAGAGCCCATCTAAGACGACGTCACCGGTGAATACCGTCACTCAATGTATCCATTGTGATCCATGCTAAATAAATGCGTAGTCAGTAAACAAACAATAACGTTTTCTTTTAACTGTGTGTAACAAGGTCACAGGTCCACATTTCACATAGAACACATTCAAAATTGTGTAGTGCATTCAGTAACGTACACTCAGCGCCACAATCATATGAACAACACACGCACACAGCCTACACACGATCAGATGTCAGTACCAAAAAAGAAACAGTAATGTTGGCTTTTTCTGTTATACGCAATACTCCCACCTTTAAAAATATACACCAATCTATATTATACACAACGGGGAAACTAACTATCTTCACAGACACAATACCACCATTCTGCTCTAGTCGCCCACTGTAACAGAACCCAAAGAATCTAATGTGTCACTGGGAAATTACTACCACTACCATGAGGCCTTGTTAATCTAACTCTGCATAAGAGACGTCACTTAAAATGTCCCCATTACAATGCACACATCAAAGCTCCATTTGTAAGTTTAATTGCACGTCAGAGGTAACGACTCATCAAAGTAAAAAAAATTCCCTGTCACAATATTCAAGTAAACTCACACGCATAGCTCACACCAAAAGCTAAGTTATACGATGCCATAGCCATCAAGTAGTGGGAAACATATCCTAAACGCGCTCTCTATACTTAACCCACAGGATACTAATGACACCCTCAGGGTAACAAAACAAGCCAAGCCAGTGGCACAACAAAACAACTACCACATGCATTGACAATCACAGAAGCACTGGCCCTAAGAAATCACAGATGCGTTTTTTAGAAAGGTTATACAGAAATAAGCTGAACACATGTAGGATTTTGAAAAGTGAAAAGTAGCCAAACAAATAGAAAACACAGCATCTGTGAGACATCAATTGTAAGTAGCCTAAAAACACACACTGCCCATTTTGCACATGTACATGCAGACCCACACAAGTTAAAGCAATGCTGATGTACTTCATGTCTGGAGGCATACATTGAGTACTCCAAATAACAAAACATGATCAACATAACTCAATGGGAGTAGAGCAAGCAAGTTCCTGCTGACCATAGAAAAACTATATATATACTTCACGCAAAAACACACACTGCTAGGACACAATCAATCAGTCTACAGGACACTAGCCGATACCGTGAACCTGTCATACGATTCAGTAGAACTACACAGCAAGTACAAAGGTCACATTAGAAATACCACTTACCAAGGGACCCCAATACCCATCAAAATTACATCAGAGTACAAGTATGTACTCAAGGTACAAAACAACAATAGGAGAGCGAGGAATAGACCGAAGTACTTGTCCTTTTCCCGGACATATATAGTAGAGCAACAAGGACAAGACCTCAAGCAGGTACAGGTTAGGGATGGTCCCCTGTCACCTGGACAATGATAACAACAGGGTGTTGTTGTTAGAAAACCCCTCACCCACCTACCTGGTAGGTGGCATGCTTCATCATCGGGGCCCAGCTGGATCACCGAGTGCGATCCAGCTGTGCTGCAACGCCTGACTACAGGGGAGCGGGATTTTTTGTGAATAGTGACAGTGTTATGTGTGGTGAAAATATATGTTAAAAGTACCTATAGGAAATACCCTTTTTGAAAAAGTTTTAATGGAAGGGTCCTATGGCATGGGTAAAAACAACAATTGGATATAATGGAGGTAGCAATTCACCAAAATCTGCTCAACACCGCACATCCAGGGTATCCACTTCAGTTCCATGGAGCATAAAATTTCACTCTTTGCAGATGACATTTTATTGTCTTTGCCCTCACCGTAAACTTCTCTGGGAGCCCTAATGGGTGAATTGGGCCAATTTGAACAGGTGGCGGGGTTTCAAATTCACCTGATGAAATCCTTTCTGCTTAATCTGACTCTACCACCATTAGATATGGAATCTCTGGGGAGATCCACACCCTTTCAATGGGCAAGGACGGACATTACATATCTGGTAATAAAAATATAAAAATCACTCCCAACCTTTCCAAATTATATCATGCCAACTATTCCCCACTATGGCAACAGTTGAGATTGGACTTTAAAAGATGGGCACCCATGTGCCTCTCTTGGATTGAGCTTATCCATGCCATTACAATGAATGTGTTGACCAAGCTCGTTTATCTTTTTAAAGGCCACCCGATCAAGCTGGAGCATGGGTTTTTCCACACTTTGTGTTCCCTAGTGATCCGCTTTATTTGGCAGAAGCACAGGTCACGTCTCTCATTCAAACTAATATCCTTGCCTTAATATTCCGGCCGAGTAGCACTACCAGACTTTAATCAGTAATAAAAGGCAGCCCAGCTGAGGGTGATCCCTGAATGGTCTGCAAGATAGTCAGACAAGCACTGGCTGCATATAGATAGAGCGGTGCTTGGGAAATATATATGAGATCTGTTATAGAAACCGAAGAGTGATCGCCTAGCTAATGCTTATTTGAGGACCCCCGCATGGACCACCCTGAAGGTGTGGGATGAAGTGAACAGGCAGGCTGAGGTGACTACTTTCCCCTCCCCTTTTACTCTTATACATATTAATCTAGCATTCACTCTAACGCTACAACTAGGACCCTTTGAAGCGTGGCAATTGGGAGGCTGTGTGGTGGTGTCTGACTTGTTCCACATTTGGGATATTCGAACTTTTGAACAATGCAAGCAGGATTTCAACCTCCCTGATACAGAACACTTTTTCTTATGATCAATTAAAAGAATGGGTACTTACTGTAGACATGAGAGAAGCGTCCACTAGAAAGCTTTGTCCAATTGAGCAATTTGCAAAAAGGGGTTATGGCACAAAAGGTTGTATCTCTTTCCTTTATTGACCTTTACTTGAAACTCTATTTACACCTAGACCACACCATATGACACAATGGAAGTGGATCCTGGAAGAGCCCATCTCGGAATCCAATTGGTCGAAACTATGTCAAGATATCCCAAGGTTTAACCACTTGATGGGTCTGAGAAAAGCTCATAATAAACTTTTATATGACTGGTATCTGTATCAAGCCAAACATGAGAAAGTCTTTCTCCAAATGTCAGGTCTATGTTGGAGAGGTTGTGGACTGTTAGGTGACTTTAAACATATTTGGTGGCACTGTCCGATCATCTGACCATTTTGGATCGAGATTCTCGCCCAGGTTAGGGAGATTTTGTGGTATCTGATACCCGGAAACTCCGTATTCATCCTGTTGGGATTAAGAAAGAAATCACTTATACATCAATTGAGTGAGTACAGGTCAGTGATGGCTCTGTGTTAGGGGCTGCAAAAATGGCAGTGGCTGTAGAATAGAAACACAAGGGGGCACACAAGAAGCAGTAAAATGAAAACACAGTACAAGAAAAATTCTAGAACCAGAGATATGCCGGGACATGTATCGGGTCTAGAGATTCATCAGTCCAACAAGTACCGACTTGCACCCACCTGGGTGATCCACTAAAGAACTAAAAGTACCAGAGTCCCGAGGGGCGATCCGGAGGAGGGGCTAGCGGTGTGCGCTCCATTGATGACTAAACACAATATGGCTCCCTTGAGCTTTGGGCCGACGGGCTCTTGGACGACGCACCTGCGTGCCGGTTCTGGCATCGAGGCCTTTGACGGTTGTGTGGCGGCCTTCTCTTCCACCCCTAACGATCTTTCTCTACTGATGAGGGAAGTTATCCCGAAACCCGAGACATGTCTCGGGCGATATCCTAAAACCCGGGACATGTATCGGGTCTAGAGATTCATCAGTCCAACAAGTACCGACTTGCACCCACCTGGGTGATCCACTAAAGAACTAAAAGTACCAGAGTCCCGAGGGGCGATCCGGAGGAGGGGCTAGCGGTGTGCGCTCCATTGATGAC
Organism: Lissotriton helveticus; assembly: GCF_964261635.1. Classification (NCBI taxonomy): domain Eukaryota; kingdom Metazoa; phylum Chordata; class Amphibia; order Caudata; family Salamandridae; genus Lissotriton; species Lissotriton helveticus. The sequence continues at coordinate 1,231,178,804 of NC_136068.1, forward strand.
TTTACTTGAAACTCTATTTACACCTAGACCACACCATATGACACAATGGAAGTGGATCCTGGAAGAGCCCATCTCGGAATCCAATTGGTCGAAACTATGTCAAGATATCCCAAGGTTTAACCACTTGATGGGTCTGAGAAAAGCTCATAATAAACTTTTATATGACTGGTATCTGTATCAAGCCAAACATGAGAAAGTCTTTCTCCAAATGTCAGGTCTATGTTGGAGAGGTTGTGGACTGTTAGGTGACTTTAAACATATTTGGTGGCACTGTCCGACCATCTGACCATTTTGGATCGAGATTCTCGCCCAGGTTAGGGAGATTTTGTGGTATCTGATACCCGGAAACTCCGTATTCATCCTGTTGGGATTAAGAAAGAAATGACTTATACATCAATTGAGTGGGTACAGGTCAGTGATGGCTCTGTGTTAGGGGCTGCAAAAATGGCAGTGGCTGTAGAATAGAAACACAAGGGGGCACACAAGAAGCAGTAAAATGAAAACACAGTACAAGAAAAATTCTAGAACCAGAGATATGCCATTTTAATTTTTTTGTGTGCAAAAATAGCTCTAATAGCGCCACCCACTGTCATCTGGTTGCACTTGGCCAGGGAAGTCACACGTTCTTGCAGTCCTCGATGGAGAGCTGGTTGAATACAAGAACCAGGCTAGTCTGCTGAAAATGTACCTTAAACATTCTGTGTGAAGAGTACGAAGAGCCCATTCGTGGTGGAGGAGTCAGCAATGAGTGCCACCGACAGTTGTCACTGTAGCGTGAAGTTCAGATCGCACGTTGCCAGGGACTTCATTGTCAGCATGAAGAGCAGGTGTCACTGTAAATGGTCCTTGGCGTTTGTTTCGGGCAGCAGAATTTTGGCATGAACGAGCCAGTTGATAGTCTCGAGAGGTCCAAACATCAGGATTTCCATTTTATCACCCTAGCCATTTCGTGCCTGCAGCCTGTGTCCTGGGTTGCCTCACTCTGAAAAGTTGGCAGTTGGCATTTGTGTATTCCTCCTAGATAGTGAGACAAAGGAGTAGTAGGCATAGGCAGAATGTAGCATACTGCCAGGATAAGTGGGTCGGATCTGTTCCCTTCCCCACTTACATTTCAAAGGGCTGCCTCCAGCAAAAACACAAAGGGACTTGACACACACCCTGTGTCGCTTTAGACTAATTGGAGGCTTGGCAGGGTTAGGAAGGAAATTTCCAGAACCAGATGGGGAATAGCAGAGAGGTTTCATCCACTCTATAGGATGACACCAGGGATCTGTTATGTATAAGGTGCACTTTCCCTGTTTGTGCCCTGGCACACCTCAATACAAGTGCACCGGGGGCAAACAGAGCAGGGTAGCTGTGAACTTGTCCTGCCCTGGGGCAGAGTATTCAAATTAAATACAGAGCTGCTTTAAACAAGCGGCTCCGTGTTTCACTGTGCAGGCAGCTACCCGCCTGCTTTTTCAAAGGGGTCTAACGATCCTCTTACAGGCGGGTATGGTGAGTGACTGCACCCACCTGCAAGGGTATGTCTGAGCACTGACAGTGCGCCACCTTTAAGGTGGTGCACTGTCAGTGCACCTCCTGAGAGCTTCTTTGCCTCTGTGCCCAAGTCTATAATACTGCACCAGTGCAGAAGCAAAGGGATTCCCTTATTTGCATTGGGGCGTGAGGGAATGCCCTCTATAGAAAGCGCTGCCACTGTACATGTGCCAGCATTTTCAGTATTACAGAAGGGGCCGCACAAGCATTTACAGCCCCTTATGTAATGCAAAGTGCCCTGGTGGCGCTCAAAGTGGGTGCAAATGGCTGTTGCACCCAGGGCACCCTTCTGTAATATGGCCCCTTGTATAATGATTGGGCCCTTAGACCAACTTTTCACTACACTCCTTCACCTGTGAACTATAGAAGCACTGTCCTGTTTCACAGGCAACTGCCCTGCTGCTTGAGGCTTGCCTTGTTTCTCAGAGGACTGCCCCGTTGCTACCAGAGAACTGTGCTGCTCATTGAGGCCTGCCTTGTTCTACTGAGGATGTCCCTGCTGCTTGATGACTGCCCTACCCTCTGTGAAAGAGTACTGGACCTGCTCCTTTTATCCCAGGCTCACCTGAGTGACTCCAAGGGTCAGTTGGCTGACCTCCTGTTATGAGCTACGAGGACACAACAAGGTCCAAAGGCCTACTGCAACTGCCCAGCTGACCTGCTGCAACTAGACCTGCCTGGACCTGCAACTGGACCTGTCTAAGCCCAGCTGGCCTCTGCTAGAGTGAGTCTCTGATCCCCAAGAGGTACTTCCCCAGCTCATGGTCCTATGGCTGCCATTAGAGTGCACTCCTCTGGGAGTAATGGAGGAATCTAGAAGTTTTGGCTCTTCACAGCCATGAACGTGCTTGCTCATGCTGGAACTCTGCGGCCTGCAAAGAATGTCAGCGGGAAGTTCCATTGAACCCAACTCTGCGCTACAAAGAGAGATTTGCACTTCGTGCTACAAGCCGACGGGGCCCGCCAATGAGAAGCTCCGGCAACGACCATCTCTGATGCTCGACCAGATTTTGGTGCTACATTGATGACAGTCTATGAAGCCAGGCCTGCTCTTTGCACTACAGCAATGACAAACTGTGACCCTCTTCCTGCTTCTCGTGGTCTCCTTCACCATGACCTGGACTCTTCGCGCCGGCCTTTGAGACAGTAACTTTTACAGAAGGACTAACCTGGTCCCAGTATCTCAGTCAGCCTGAACGTATGTCTTTCTCCCGGTCTCGTACAACCAGAGTAACGTGAGTGGCACTTTGTGCTTTAAGGCGCTAAACCTACCTAAAACTTTAAAATTGTTTGTATGCTGCATAAATACGTTACACATTCCCTTAAGGGTAAGCCTGACTGCTGTTGTGCCAGGTTACCAGAGGGTGGAGAACACACTAATTTAGTGACTTTTATGGTTCACCCTGACAGGGATTGTGGTTGTTGCTTGAGAAGGGTCTTCACCCCCCTCAATCAAAAATCCAATTTCCTACATCACCCCATAGGTCAGTGGTTCCCAAACTTTTTTGACCTGTGGCTCCCTTGACCTAATCGGCAGTTGGCCGTGGCTCCACACCATTTTGGTACCGGTGGGTGGGTGGTATGTACCTCCTGTTATCTTCCTTAAAGTAATTGGGACGCATTCTTTCACTCATCCAACCATCCGTTCACTCATCCAGCCATCCGTTCTCTCATCCATCCACCCTTTCACTTCACTCATCTATCCATCCTTTTGTCCATCTACCCCCTTTCCCTAACTCATCAATCCTTACATCCACCCTTTCACTCATCCATCCATTCACCATTTCACTTATCAATTCATCCATCCACCCATTCACTTGCCCATCATCTACCCTTTCATACATCCATCCATCCATCCTTTCACACACCCATCCACACTTTTACCCATCCATCTACCTTTCCACCCATACATCCATCTATTTACCTTTTCTCTCATCCATACTTCCACTCATTCACTCATCCATCCATCCTTTCTTTCATTATCTATCCATTCCCCCTTTCATTCATGCATTAATCCTTTCAGTAATCCATCCAACCATTCAGACATTCCTTCACTTATTTACTCACCCACCTTTCCACATTATGAGCTGAGCCTTTGTCTACAGAGTTGCAGGCAGAAGAGGCCTATCAAGAACGAACTACAGCAAGGGGTGGGGTGCGGTGGGGGAGAGTTCACTATGCCCCTGAACATAGGCAGACTGAAAATGTAGAAGTATAGCATGATGCACAGTGCCAGGATGTGAGGTTACTGTAACATGGTGTTGTTACCAGGGCTTTAAGCGGTGTAAAAAAACTGGGGGGGTCTCTTCTAAGGGGGTGTTGGATGTAATTAAGAGCGCAGTTTAAAACACCTAGGCTAAAAATCTGCGCTTAGCATAGTGTTGGGCTCGACTGGTATTATGTGATTTCTGTAATTGCATCCAGATATATAATACAGCAAGTATCATTGCACCAACAACAAGCCAGGACTATTGGCTTTGTCAATGGTTGCTAGTTCCTTAAAATAAAAAAGCAGCACCCATGGCTTTGTTGAATATAATATTGAAAATACTTCAGTTAAAAAATGATGAGACAGTGAAAGAACGATAACCCGTTCTTTTAAACTTATTTCACAGGCTTCTTTAAATTAAGTGTTCTTTAACATTGCAGCATGTGCGTTTTATTTTTTATCTAACAGAAGGCCCTTCTGTACACTGAGGCAGGAGGCGGCCACCACATGCTTGAACACCCCTGACTGCCCCATTGTCATTCAGTAAGTGGCAATCAGCCCCATACAGAATCTCAATGGGCGGGAGGGGCTGCTCTTGTGCTCCTGGAGGAGTGCGAGGTGGCTCCATCAGCGGGGGTGAGGCCTCTCACAGGGGAGCAGCGCTGCTCCCTGTGATGGCCAAAATTACAGATAAAAGGCGTAGGGACGGCCCGTGGAATTTACGGATGGTTGGTCACCCTAGTGTGCGCGGCGCCCCTGGCACCTCATTACGGTGCACTGGGGTGCCGCGGCGCACAGTTTGGGAACCACAGCCACAGGTCAATCAGTGTCTTGATGTCCCTCATCTTAACTTTTCAAGGAAACTGAATGTCAAGATGGATCACAGGCATCTTCTTAATTGCAGAAAATACCATAATCTGCTCCGGGCATCCCTCCTTAGGCCAGCTGATGCCTTTACGTGCCCCAGATGTTCACAATAGGATAAACAGTGTCATGATCCTCCCAACTTAGTGAAACCACCTCCTGTAATACCACATTTTACAGCTGCTTATTTTTAGTGTTTAGTGGGGGTAAAGAATGCTCAGATGCAGAGAGAAAGAGAGATACAAACCGGCAGAAATGGGCAGGTTGTGTTGGACTACACGTTGTATACATGAGAGGAGAGATCCTTTTCTGTAGCATTGTGTCTGGGTATGAAGGGCTTATCTGGAAAAGTGTCTATGTCTACAGCACAAGGCCACTACTTGTGTTAGCTACTAATTTTGAAGGCCACATCAAATGTATTATGTCTTGTTCTGTAGATTGTATTTGTGGTATTGTGTCAATCAGTATTTAATTTGTAAAACAGATTATTTGTTATGGCGAAAGTGTTCCCCAGACTGATTAAGTGCTACCCATTCATTGTCTCCCCTGTGCCATCCAGTGGTAGTATCACCCACTGCCACTCTTTTCAGTTACAAAGCCTTTGCTCATCAGCAAGTGGTCTGGTTAGGGACAGGGGGAATATCAGGGTAAAAGTGTATTGTGCTTTTAATGTTTTCCTTAGAACCTTACATCTTCAGTTAACAATTACAGAATGTTAAATTATGAAGTATACATGTGAAAATACAGTACAGAATGATGCAAATACATTCTTTTAAAAGTGTAGGTTATTAATTGAAAGAGGTGAGAGCCCCACTTAAGTAATGAACTCAGTCCTTGTCAGGGTAAACCACTAAAGTCACTAAATAAACCATACTAAACCCTCAGGTAGCTTGACACAAAAGCAGTCAGGCTTAATGTAGAGGCAATGTGTAAAGGATTGTATGCAGCACACAAACAGAAATAAAGTGAAAACCGGAAAAATCCCAAGTCAATCTAGAAAGAATAGAGTACATTTTAATAAACTGACACACAAATGACAATAATCCAATAATTAGAACAAGAGTTGTTAGAACTGGCTATTTCTGGTAGGCTAAGGCTGATGCCAAAGCCAGGCAGAAACCACCATTCTAGTCAGGGCAAGGGAGTCACACGCCAAGATAACCCCTGCTCATCCCCTTGGTAGCTTGGCACGAGCAGTAAGGCTAAACTCGGAGGCAATGTGTAAAGCATTTGAGCCAGCACACAACAGCAACAACATCCTAGGCACACCACAAAAGGAACTCCACACAAGGTTATATAAAAATAACTTCTGTATTGTCAAAATCACATCAGATAGAAATCACACATATACATTGGGCCAACTGGCACGGGCAATATTCACAAGGGTTTATTTACAAGACAGGGCCACATGGGCCACTGTCAGGATCAATACTTTTAGAAATAGAAATACTGTCAGAAATTAGAATAAAAGGATATAAAATCACTGTAGCACAAATTAGCAAGAATAGCACACAACCAGTAACTACTGGTAACAGGTAAGTACCACCTACTCAACCCTAAACACCTTAGGAGAATGTCACGCAGGGGACCAGGACCTCACTAGGACCACCTGTACTGGAAAGAACAACCACCTAAGAATAAAATACATTTAGGGGTGTAAGCAAGAACACATTACACATGATGCATAAAACATACATTCAGCGGTGTAATAACAAGGCACATGATGCATCAAAAACACATTCAGAGGTGCAGGGAAGGAAAAACACATGATGCATAAACCAACACATTCAGAGGTGTAAAATCAAGGAAGACACATGATGCATAAAAACATTCAGAGGTGCCAGAACATAACTCAATGGCGCAAAAACACATGATGCCTAAAAACATTCAGAGGTGTAAGATCAAGGTGCGTAATCATATTAAATGCATTACATTTCCTAGCACCACATCACATTGCGCAAAACTCACATTAGGCAAATACCATCACATAGATAATCACATTGCGCCTAAATAAAATCACATACCAGCCCTCATCTAATAAAGGGACTAAAGAGCCCTGTGTCCAGTCAGGGGTGCGCCACTGGCGCAAACCTAAATGTTGCAGGTGCCCACTACTTGCTGGGCACCTGGGAACATCACAAGACCTAAACGGTGTAGCTGTCCACTAATTGCTGGGCAGCTGTGACATCAGCAGAACTGCGACAGGGCCCTCACTGACCCTAGATGGAACTGCGCCAACTGCTGGAGCCACACGGGGCTCTGTAAATAAAGATGTCCCCCAGCACTGAAACATCCCAGGGGGGGGGGAGCACGAGCCTCTCTGGCGGCTCCCTGAAGCAACTAGGCCCTTCCAATCAATAAAAGCATGGGCCTCTCGGGCCCCCTAAATCATAAGGTGCCCCCTTGTTGGAGCCCTCGCGGCTCTTACAAAGAAATTGGCCCCCTGAGCCTCTCTAGGCTCGAGCACAAATATGCGGCATCGTTGGAGTCCCTCCTCGGGGGACTCGGCTACTGGGAATGCCCCCGGAGCCTCACTGGCTAGTAAAACAAAGGTGCAGCTTGAGCCTCTCGGGGCTCTCAGCGAGAATGCGGTGGGGCGGCCCACTGCCATCCGGGGCCGCCCTGACTCAAGTGCCTCAAACTAGCACCAACAGCAGTCGCACAGAACTTCCTCCCGCAGCCCCTCACTCACCGGCCCTGCTGCGGGGAGGCTCCATCGTCGCGCCGTCTCTCTACGGCGTCCCCCACTGCTGCCGGCACTTCTCTGCACTCGGGCCACAGGACGGGGCTCTGCCCGCACACAGGGCTCTTCACTCGAGCCCCGGCCACGCTACCTCTCAGCTCCTCTCTTCTCTCGGGGCTCCCTCTCGGTCATGGGAGCCCCACAGCCTTCCAGGGCGAGCCTCCCGCGGCTCTCCAATTACGGCGCGGCCTTCCAGGGCGAGCCTCCCGCGGCCCGCCAATCACAGCGCGGCGCCTCGGGGAAGCTTCTCTTCGGCGGCCATGAACCCAAATGGCTTGTGCCGCGGCGGTGAAACGAAGGGGGCAGAATGAGGGGTGGGCACCCTCGAGATTAAAATAAAATAGAGAGGCAAGGTAGGCACTCGCAAAATAATAAAATAAATGGGCAAAGTCGCAGGGTAGGCACCTGCCAAACCTCACGCAAAATGCGTGATGGCGACACGCTCGCTATGGGTCCAAATAAAGCGCTCTCCCAGCGCTATAAGTACTAAAGCAGCCCCCATGAGTGAAGGGGGCAGGAGAGCCAGGCAAAGGGGTCCCCAAAAGTCCTGGGCAGCAAAGTCCAGCAAAAAGTCCTTCAGGGGTCCAGGACAAGTCCATCAGGGGTCCAGGACAAGTCCATCAGGTATCCAGGGGCTGGGCAGGTCCCAGGGATTCCCCTGGGCCCAAGCAGCATCACGCCCCTGGCAAGATTCAAGTCAGAAACAAGAACAAATTGTAAGGGGACACAGCCCCTTTTTATACTGTAAATTCCTTTGTCTAGCAGGGTGCAGGCAGTGTGAGAACCAGCTAGAACTGGTTATAGGGAACTTCTTTCAGGGTGAGGGGCATAGGCGACAGTCGCCCAGCAGGAGGTGGAGCCAGCATTGTGGCAGGCAGGCACAGCCCTATTCACTCCTAGGTGCCATCTCCTCCCACTTCCCTGGCAGCAGATGCAGCCTTTCATCCACGGGCTGACTCAGACAACCTCCTGGGGGGCTCCCCAGCCCCTGTCATCCTCAAACCAGACAGTCAATCCACAAGCAGACCCAGGCACTCCTGGAGCCAGGCTCCAGCCAATCACGTGCCAGCAGACTCGCTACACATGCACCCACATGTCTAGAAGTGGCACTTCCGCACTAGACACATTCATGCCGCATACATCTTTACGCAGCATTCAATCTCACGAGTTCGTACATACCAAACTCGACCCTGCACTCCCCACACATCAGGAACTACCATGGGCATACATATTCCCCATTCATTCCTATGGGAGGGCAGGTCACTCACCACACATACACAGAGAGCTCACGCACTTTACACTGTACCACAGTGAAAAAGTGCGCCAAGGCCTAAAATCACCAACACCAGGTTCCAGAAACAGGCTAGGAAAAAGCAAAAGTTTCGGGGTGAACCTGCCAAAAGGGCCAGGTCCAACAAGAGTTATGAATTTTTAAAGTTTCAAGTGAACAATTGAACCGAGAAGCATATATTGAGGTTATCTATCATGCTGGACTGGGTCAAAGTCAAACGTTCATGCTGAATACTATGGACCCTGGGTAGGATACGAGAACCAGGTTCATCCCAGTAAAAAATGTACTATCTAACTTATTGGAGTTTAAACGCGAGAATCACTCATTGAGGGCCGGGCTGCTAGTTTGCTCTAGAGAGGGATTCAGCGATGAGAGGTTGCCAGATTCTCAGGTCTGGGTCGGAATTTTACTTTGGCGGTACAGTCATCATTTGAGTGAAGAGCTGGGTGACAAATGGAACCTCAAGTTGGCAGGAAACAAGAGGTAATTGTCACCATGAAAAGTTTCGGGAGGTGAAGTCTGGCATCTGGGTCCAGGAAGTTCGCAATGAAAGTCAAAGCAGGTGAAGTACACTCACATTCATGAGGAGACTGGGGTCAGTTTGGTTTGATACAAGAGCCTAGACCCTCTGGTTTTTCACTTGGAATCTAGTTTTTGCTTTTTAGGGATTTGAGGAGTACACTCTAACTCCAGCCAATGGTCCAGGACCTGGAAGGCCTCTGGAAGCTTGTGGTGTCCTGTTAGAACATCGAGTCTCTAGCTGGCAATGGTTTGCACCTTAGTCCAAGTAGGGACCCTTCTTCCTAGTCAGGCTAAGGGGGATACAATTTTAAAATAACGCCTGCTCACCCCCTTTGTAGGTTGGCACGAGCAGACAGGCCTAACTAAGAGGCAGTATGTAAAGCATTTGTACACACATAGAGTAACACAGTGAAAACACTACAAATGGACACCACAACAGTTAAAACAATAAGCAAGACTTTATCTAAAGAAACAAGACCAAATACCACACAAATCCAACACACAATACTGTAAAAATAGGTACTTTGCAAGATAACCTTCAAATTGCAAACGTAACTTGAAAACACAGTTCTTCTGAGTCGGTAGCTTAGTCCAAAGCTATGGCAATGCTGAAAACAACTGAGTGTAAAAGATTCAGCCGACCATGTTGGTACGGGTCAGCTAAAGCGCCGATGGACTCGTTGACAGTACCTTTCTCGTTGCAGCCGATCCTGTTGGTATGAGTCGGTCGGGGAAACCGTCAGGGTTGCGCGGTGAAATGGAAGCGGTGCAGCGTGCGGTGCCCTCACGGCACGGTGCAGGCGGTGTCTCGGTGATGGTCATCCAACGGTATCGGTGAGCCAAAGGACCTTACAAAGCGGATTGAGACAGTGCTCAAAGGTATGCTGGCAGGTCACGGTGCTGGCGACAAGAGATGGTCATTGTTCGAGTCAGGCAGCGAAAGTGTTGGTGACGTCCAAGCATAGTGAAGCAAGGCAGTGTGTAGTGCGCTGCACACAGGCTGCAGTTCAAGCAGCGGCTCGGTGACGGTCGCCCAGCGGCACAGGTGAGACCAGGGATGCGGTGCGAAGTACGGCAGTGCCTTCTGCAGTGCCTTCAGGACACAGAATCAGTGACAGATTCAGTGACAGAGTCAGCTGCTCTTTTCTTTAGCTGCAACTGAAAACGGCAGTCCTAGAGACTGTGCCCAGAAGGATGGTGAAGTATTTGCTGTTCCTGAGACTTCTTTAACAGGGAGCAAGTTCTACCCCAAGTCCTTGGAGATACTTTGTCAAGCATGATACACACATAGTTGATCTCCTTGACAGAAACAGCTACTGCAAGCAAACCACAGACAGCACACAGCAAAGCGGCAGTATTCCTCCTCCAGCTTCTTCCAGCTATTCTCCTCAGCAGAGTTTTCTCTTGAAGTCCAAAAGCGATGTAAAAGTCTGGGGTCTGTGCCCCACTTTTTGTGGCACAAATTCCTTTGTTCTCTGGAGGTGGAGAATGTCTTTACCCAGCCAAAACCAGTTCTGTCCTCTCTGTTGCAGCTGCCCAGTAGGAGGTGGAGACAGCATTGTCTAAACCAGACCAGGCGCATTCAGGTGTAAAGGAAATCTCCCCCCTACTCTAAATACAGCCGAGGTCTTTTCAGCCAAGCCCTGTCTCACCCAGGAAAGGCAGGACAAACCTCACCCTTCCCCAAATGGCTGTCTGAACAAAATGCACACCCCCTGCCACTGTCACTTCAAAGCCAGACAGTCAATACACAAACCTAGCAGAGTCACACTGGATGGCTAAGCAAGAAAATACCTACTTCCTAAAGGTGGTATTTTCAAACCCAGAAGGTATAAATCATCCTTACTAAAAGATGCATCTTTAGATTCTGAGATCAGGCATACCAAACTCAAGTTTTCTATCTTTTTTACACGGGCAGTTATGCTTATAAAATGGTATAAGTGAACTACTCATTTTATCCTATGGGACAGATCGCCTTTCAATACTGAAAAACAAAATTGGCAGTATTTCACTATCAGGACATACCACACACCTCAGGGCATCTCCTCCCTTTCTCAGACACTGCACCCTAACCGCAGGGATACCTTGGGCCTACCTTAGGGGTGACTCACATGTAAAAAAAGGGAAATGTAAGGTTTGGCAAATGGGTGCACTTGCCAGGTTAACATGGCAGTACTAGACTGCACACAGACACTGCAATGGCTGCTTGTGTGGTGGCACAATCAGTGCTGCAAGCCCACTAGCAGCATTTGGTTTACAGGCCCTGGGCATGCACAGTGCACTGTACTAGGGACTTAACAGTAACCCAAATGAGCCAATTATGGAAACACTAATCCATGACAACAATTTACCTAGGGAGCAATTGCACTGTGGCACTGAACAGCAGTGGCAAAGTGCCCAAAACATCTAGACCAGCAGAAACGTAGTCCAACACACAGTAAAATAACAGGAGGCAAAGGTAAAAATACAGGGGAAACCCACGCCAAGGATGCCAGGCCTAACATTACCCCATAGCTCAAACAGGAGTTCAGTCAACTGACCCTAAGTATCAGATCTGGGATGATAGGCTCAAGGAAATCAGATTGAGGCTTTTTTCAAGTGTTTAAAGTGACATTTTGAGAACAGAGATTTAAAAAATAATTTTAGCATTAAAAAGCATTTCAAATTACAATTCAAATTTCTATCTTCTCCCATACTGAAGTTATCACTTATTAAGCATCATTTTGTTAACCCAGTGATAGTCTATGGGAAAGCAAGCCTTGCTATAGTGAAAAATGACTTTGTGGGTGTTTCACTTGTAGGACATGTAGAACTTTAGTGCACGTCCCACTTTTTAAATACCATGCACTTCGCCCAATGAACCTTCGGGCCTACCATAGGGCTGACACCCAAGTATTAAAAAGAAAATGTAGCCCTGGCAAACTGTTTAATTTACCAAGTCAAAATGGCATGTTATACCTCCACTACAGGCTGCAGTGGCAGAACTGAGGCATGTTTTACATTGCTACCTAGCAGCACTTAATTTACAGGTCTTGGTTCCTGTAGTACCATTCACTTACAGCTTATCAGTACATTAAATATGCTAATCTGGTGAATACCACATTTTCCATGTTTGGAAGGGAAAGTAGAAGCACTTTACCACTAGTTAGCAGGAGTACAGTGTTTAAAGTCCTAATGCTTTCAAAATGGGTTTCAGCAAAAATCGGGATTTGAAGGAAACAATCTGAGGGAATACCTCACAAAAGATGTCGATTTCCAACATTTCCTGTTCATTACTCTGAGCAATAAACACATGCTTGAGAGAAATTATTGTAAGTGGCAGGGTTTGTGTTCAACTATAATGAAAAACAGCAAAGCATTGCAGTTTAATTTATGTTTTTGTCTTGTTAAATTCTCGTAAGTCCTTGGGGTAATGAACTAAGGTGAGAGAGAGACGATAGCAACCTGGCTTGAGGTAGTTATTGAACATCCATGTTTTCAATTTCCTCCTAATTCCAACAGTATCAACAAGCTGTGCCAATCCTTCCTTTCTGTAATTTATAGAATCTTGAAATAGCACAGGGTTTTATTCTGATTTGAAGGGGGCTTGTTAATGCAAGAAGAAGCAGCTGCTATTTCCTATGATCACGCCCAAATTGCTGCTTAAACACAATTGAACCTCTTCCAGAAAGGCAGATTTATATTGGTTTGAATGAGACACCAAGAAGAGACAGGAAATAGAGGGCATATGGCAGGCATTGAGGTGGCTTAAGGGAACATGAATCAAGCAGAACAAAGACAGTGTGCATGGAGAGGGAACATGAGGCAGTTATTGTGTGATGTTTTGTAGTGACAGAGTAATCGATGGAGCCTAACATCTTTGCTGGTCTGGGATAGAAAATTCCCTCTTGAATGATAGCCAGGAATAAGAACCTAAGGATATGCTTGTGCAGTTGTTGATTATCAGTGGTGGCTGGCATCTACTGGGAGGGGATGGGGCGCGCAGGGAAAATATGCTAATAATAATACAACTTACCTGTCACAACGTCCTTGCTCTGGGCCTCTTCTCAACTGTAACTGGAGCAAGATGCTGGGACTCCCTTGCCCAACCCTGGCAGTGCTTATATGCAACATGTGAGCAACGCCAGTATTTGGTGGAGCGGCCTTATTCAGCGCTCCACAGCGCTCTCCAGGCCTGCACTGTCTCTCAACCCAGCAGTCATAAGACAGCTGGGTTGAGAGGTTTAAAGAGCGCATGTGTGGCTGGCTGTCATAAGACAGCCAGACAAAAAGACATGTACACTTTAAACAGCGCCATACCAGCCCACCCTCCTCCCTGCTTAATGACATGGTTTTGTCACTCAGCATCAGACCCACCCCCGTTCTGACGCTTGGCTCTAGACCGGGTACGAATGGTAATTAGTTATCATTTTATTTTTCCGCTTTGGGGGGATTTTTAAGTGGGGCGATGCTCCTCCACTCTAAGGGAGGAGCCGCCCCTGTTGATTATGACTTCTCCTGTCCGTAGTTGGTCAGAACTATGGGGCATATTAGCAAGCACCTTGTTAAAATCATCGCCGTTTTAGCGGCAGGAAACTGCCGCTAAAACAGCGATAATGGGCTTGCTAATATGCGTTATAGAATTCCAATAGAAGCCCAAGTTAGATGTCCTGCACATCATTTCTGTTGCTATATCGCACTCAGATTCTCCTCTTGCTGATCATTTTGGAAAAGGAAGTGAAGTAGCCTCTGTTTACAAATATTCCACAGTGCTCCTCCGCTCCCAGATGTTCTTGTTAATTAAATGTCTGTTCTCATATAGTATAATGACAAAAGGTTTGTTCACAGCATGCTGCCTAATTTGCTTTTGCGGTTTACATCTAAGGGGCTCTTAAGAAATATCCATTTAGTGAACAAAGGAGGTGAGCTGTTTTGCCCAATGATTAGTTTAAGGTTGTTGAACAGGGTTGTCATGTACAGACATGTCAAGCAGAAAGACATTCAGTGTCTGACAAATGTCTTGATTCAGGGACTCTTTCTGTCCTTCAGAACACTCTGAACCTGTGTAAGAAAAAATAACTTTACCTGCGAGCAGACCTTAAAGGCTGGACCTGCTCCTACTTGAAGCCATGATAAAGAAGTGGATTCCAAGGGTCAGTTGTCTGGCCTCCTTTGTAACTTTTTTTTAACTTTAAGAAATCTTTATTCGGCCATGCATGGCCATAAAAGTTAATGCAAACACAGTTAAATATGCGATCTTCGACAAGAAATAAAACAACACAATAGATAAAATAGAAAATTATGCAGGGCAGAAGATACAGTTGCAATGAAAAAACAATGACAGCATTTCCTATTAAAACGGCATTACCCGCCCAGGGAAGCCAAACAGCAGCAAGGTAAAAACAGTTGGTATTGGGAAACATATGCCTAAGACAACAATAAAACATAAAATATCAATCATGCGAAGTACATGATAAAAAATGGAAAAATTAATCTAGGACACTTTGAGTAAAACTATAACTAAGATAGTTGAGCAACAGTGAGATTACTAGCACATTCCTTCATATGCAGGACCTCCTTCCTTGATTCAAGAGTGAATTTGTAAGCAGAGCTGGCAGTTTGGAGTTTGGACTGGACTCTCAGAGTGGCCATCAACGCCTGTCTCATTCTCCGTTTACCTGCTGGGCAATCCTCATCAAGCATCGCGGTCCCCAATATCATAGGGGGAAAGTCTGAGCAACAAATTGCTTAATGCCCTGGCTCAAACTGCCGTAATGGGCTAACATATGGTGTCCGCTTACTTCGGCAAACAATTAAGAAATAGCTCTTGTTGCTGCTTCAAAAGTATAGTTAGAGTATTAAAAGGGAATAGCATCTGTTACCACGCATGCCAAAACAACAACCTTTGATCGATCCGCCAAAAGACAAAGGATCAGTAAACATCTCCTCAAACACGGCCATTAATACGTTGGAAGGTCAACACCATCCTCAGGCAAATGCTTCGTCTGATAATTCTAAACTGTGGGTACAGTCCTGCGGCCTAGATCAGGCATCATGAAGGTCTGAGTAAGTCCCAGCAAGCACTGATCGCTTGTACAAACACAAAATCAGCTTTTACACTTGGACCAGAACAACATTAATGGTGAAAAACCTTTGTCCTACCTCAAAGTCAAAGGGCATGCAGACACCCGCACAAGGAAATATAATCACAGTCGGGGGCTGCCCGCTCAAAAAAATCCGGCCATCTGAGCCACTACCACCGAGCATTAAAGGAGCCACACTACCAAACAGGACGCAACAAAATAGTGATCAAACCCACGTTCAGGCAGCATATTGCCTGACCCCTATAAAGATAACTAAAATAGGGAACGACCGGCAGTGTATTAAACAAAAACCAATGGACCCAACGGGAACAATTCAACATAAAATAGGAACCCACGACTCTCTAAGGAACATTACCCCGATTAAAATAACAAAAAGCGGGCAGAATCGCAATTGCACAGCTCTGACAAACCCTGTTATTCAATCTAAAAATAATCATATGTTACGAACCACTCATTCTCCCGTAAGGGGCTTCAGAGGTAAGGGTATCATAGGAAATGTGATCCAAAAAACAAAAAACTGTTCTGCAAGCAATTCCAACCATCCTGTCTTATGCTCACAAGACCCGTTAATAGTTCCAACTGCAGAATTAGAACCAATTCTGACATTTACTCCTGAATATGAGACAAAGGGCATGCATAACATCCTAAATAGAGGAAATCTATTAAAACTATTTGGTCTTGTTCCGGAGCTTAGAGGTATATCTACTCAAGACCTAGTTTCAGTTGAGTTTTGCCAAAAGAATGATCATACAAACACCGAAGTTTCTGTTACAACCTGGGCTTCCAAGGAGATAGCAGCAAAGATCTTCGAAAACAGAGGATCATCCGAACACTGGGGAATTACCCTCATGCAACATACGCGCCCGAGATATCCTTTCCCGCTCGCAAAAAGTGTACTGAACTTAAGCAGGGAGGAGCCAATCAGCCGCAAGCAAATCTCGTGTCTCCAGGGTACCCTTTCGGCTACATCAGTCCAAGAGGTCGGTGGAATAGACACACTCCTAACGCAACCTTGTCTAGGTGGGTCACCTACCCAGGACTGGTCATGGATCCCGTTAATCCTTAACCAAAAGTATTCCTAAAAAAACGAAAATCCATCCAATGCATACGGCCCAAATTTGCAACTAAGGATAGGGTCAAAACGACTAAAATAGGCATTTGCAGTTGGAACATCCATGGATTTAGTAGTAGGGACCAAGACAGTGAGACACAACTGTTCTTTCATAAATACGACATCCTTTTACTACAAGAAACCTGGAACCTGGTAGCCCCCGCCATTCCCGGCTTTACTGAACACCATATCCTTGCCGAGTGAACGTCCAAGTTCGGGCACCCAAGTGGAGGGCTATCCACATACATCTCGCAGAAATTTAATTGGGAGCCGGAAAAGCAGGATGTGGGACTAAGCTGGGTTCAGGTAACAAAGATCTCCATAAAACCCCGTCTCAAACTGCTATTAATAAATATTTACATCCACCCTGATCGTACCAAAAAAAAAGAGAAATTGGCCGTTCTTATCAAACTCATAAAAATACTCCAGAAATCAAACTCTCAATGTTTGCTGATACTATCAGGCGACTTTAATCTAAACCTAAATCAAGAAGATTTGTATACTTATATCTCAAGGCAAAAAACCCGGGCAGACCTTAATCTATTTACCCCAAAACAACTCACAATGCTGGGATTAACAATTCTAAAACCTACATTATCAGGTGCATCTTCATCAGTACCCACGTACATGAGTGGCAAGGCTTCATCAACCATTGACTTCACTTTAATTAGCAATAACCTGCTTGACTCAGTGGAGGGCTATGAAATAGCACCACGAACCGAAAGCGATCACTTTCCTCAAATTATATGGATTAATATAGGGGTATCGGAGTCTACACAGCTTACTGTCCTCTCTCATCAATCAGAGAAGTTCAATTTACGAAGATTGCGATGGAGGGGCAGCGGAACGAAAGCCATCTACAAAACTGCAAATAACTTCAAAATATGAAAATGACCAAATTGAAGATCAGGTTTCAACTTGGGAAAAACTGCTAAATAATTTGTCCCTTAAACATTCGGCTCCCCTCGCCCAGCACCATTGCCCATTAGTCCTATGGGAACCCTGGTTTAACAATAAAGTAAGACAGGAAAAGAGAAAAATTGCCCAGGAGCAACGGAAGGCAACAAGGAACAACAACCAGGGTTCCATGTCAAACCACCTTCTTGTTATGAGTATGAGAAAAAATTATTGTAAAATGTATGGAAAGCCAAGACCAAACACAAGGAAGAGACGTGGGTAAAATTGCTAGAAGCCAGCAAAAAGCGAATCATGAGGGATTTCTGGGGCATCATTAATAATTTAAACCACGCCAACGCAATGTCTCAGGACACCGGCATTAGTAAACAAAGCTGGGAAGCCTAAGTAAAAAATATCTACTTAAAAAGGGATTCTGCTTCTCCCGAAAACAATCATTGTCCTAACACATCCACGAAACCAAGCTACTTGTATGGACCGTCAGATAAGCTAACAATCCCCACTGACGTAGGAAGGATTAATAATCTGACGATACAGCCGGAATTATTCTCCAGCGACAGAGTCAAAAGGCTCAATAACAATCTCAAACCCGAAGGCGCACCAGGACCTAATGACCTCCCCAACGCAGTAAACAAATACAATGCCGATTTTTGGGCACTCCATCTCTCCGCCCTGTTTAACCAAGTCTTTGCTTGTAATTAGCAGCCCCCATCGTGGAAAGAAATCATCATCCACCCAATTTTTTAAAAGGGAGACAGGAGATCACCACAGAACTATCGGCTGATATCTCTAATAGATGTGGAAGCCAAATTATACGCCTCTTGCATCTTGGAGGAGATTCAGGATTGGGTGGGTAATAACAACCTAATCCCCAGCTACCAAACAGGCTTTAGAAAAGGGACGGGGACCATAACAAACCTTACAGCCCTAGCCCTCCTGATGGAAAGAGCCAAAGTGAAGAACAATCGGTTATATGGCTACTTTATCGATATTAGAGCGGCTTTCGATCGTGTCAGTAGGGGAAGACTTTGGGAAAAACTCAAGGAGTGGGGGCTGTCAAAAAATCTTCTCAACGTAGTCATGCTCCTTTACACTGACACTTGGGCAAGGGTTAAACAAGGTCAGGGTTCAAGCCTCACATCGAAAATTCCAACCAAGGACGGACTAAAACAGGGCTGCCTCCTGGACCCATGCCTATTTAATTTATACCTCGCCGACCTAGGAAAATATCTTGGTCAAATTGTAAGCCATGCACCGAAACTTGGTATCACCCCAATGCCAATCATTCAGTTTGCAGATGACATTGTCCTCCTAAGCAGAACCCCAATTGGGCTGCAAAGCCTGATAAATGCTCTACAACTCTACCTAGATGAAGAACATCTGGAACTGAATATAGAAAAGACAAAAGTAGTACGTCTTATAGAGCGAAAGTCTATCAAATTTAGTTGGACATCTAACCACCTTGCAATAGAGGAACAGCCATTACCGGTATCTGGGGGTTACCCTCGTCAAAGACAACTCTAAAGAAGAACATTCTACGGTGTTAAAATCCAACTCCCAGACTCTAATTTATGGATATAGGCAACTCTTACAAAAACTGGGTGGCCCAAACTACACCCACCTTTTAAAAGTAATGGCCGCTCAGATTTTACCTACTCTATCGTACGGTCTGGTTACATGGCTTGGAGGGGAGGCCGGTTTACTAAACAACTTACAAAATAAAATTTACAAAGATGTATTTAAACTACCCAAATGCTCCTCACCAGCCCAGGTGCGATTAGAATTTGGACTCCAAAATCAAATATTTCGGTGTAAGTCAAGATTCGTCAAATTTTGCCACAGACTTCGTGCTGCCGACTCAGACTCTTTAAATAATCTCTGTTGGCAAGTAATCAATTTTGAATCCACCCAACCCTGGGCCATTCACTTGCAAACTTGCCTTACGGAGCTCGAACTGTTAGAATCATGGAACAGAAAAATTGACCAAGCCAGTTTCTGCAAAATTGCTAATTCCATCGCCAAAAGGAAGTCATTACTGGAAGACAAACAAATACTGACCCATCGACGTAATGCTGGACAGTTATTTCTTCCTACTCACTTCAACAACCGCAGGCATATTTGGCAACTCATTTTAGCCAACATTTAAAAAAGACCCTCATCGACTTCTGTATGGGCCTTCACGATTCCAAGGACTTAAAACTTTCCTGGAAACCTCAAGATGATTGCCTAAAATGCAGACTATGCGGATATCACAATGAATCTCTAATTAATTTGTTTTGTGCGTGCCCAGCCCTCATGGTATCTAGAAGACAGTTCTTACGGGACATACTGATCAAATTGAACATAAGAACATGTCGGCAGGCCGTAATTATCTGGCTGGAAGGTTCATCCCCAATCCTGACTTGTCGGGGACTTAAATTTATGATTGAGATTAGAAAGCAGCTACAAGTCTGTTGACGATCATCCAATATACTGTCTGAGGCCCATCCTTGCAAGCTGGAGCTCCCATACTCAATTTATTATTCCCTACGCTGATAGTGGGGGGACTCGACGAAGAGTTTTAAGTTTTACCCTTTTTTAACTTCCCCATTAGTTCTTGTTTTTGAATTTTAACGTTACTTGTTATGTGAATATTGGCTAAACTTATTTTTCTCATTGTAAGGATTTTTATTAATTCAACAATAAAAATATTGTATTGTATTGTATGTCCCTTTCCAACGCAGTTAGTACTACGACTGCGTCGTTACCATGAGTTACATTACAAAGAAAGTCATTACAATGACTTGCTTTAGGGAAGTGCTGGACTTTGGAATAGTTTAAATTACTATTTCAACTCCAGTCGGTGTATCAGTAAGGAAGGTGTTGGACTTAAAATCCAACACCAGTCCAACACCGCACACCCTAAAGCAAGTTGTTGTAATGACTTGCATTATAATGTTGCAGTTGTGGTACTGACTGCATTGTAAAAGCACTGCGTTGTAATAGATGTTTCCCATTATTAGGCTCTTTAAGGCGCCAAATGAGCCTAAGGCCAACTGCAGAGTGTTGTGTGATGGAAATAAAATCAGTGGGACGTTCATGTCTACTTAGGGGCGACTTTCCTAAAGCAGAAAGAGCATTATGATCCTCCAACTTGGTCTGCACCACTTACCATTTGATAAAACAAGGCAGGAGATTCCTGGTCATGAGCATATAATCAATAGTTGAAGCAAGGCCATGACCTTTAAACGATGGTAGGAATCGCTCATCCCCTCAAAAAGTGTCAACAAGGTTAATTAGATCATGAGCTAGATATCTGGCTAACTCTATCCCCCTATCATCACAAACCTCTCCATAATATTCCCCCTCTAGTGATCCCGATTCCCATGTGAGACCAAAGCGAGGAGCGAAGGCATGCAGATCTAGGCATAGAGGCGGAGAACACGTCACTGGACATTCCTGGACCTAATGGGTTCATCTGCCACCTCCCTCCTATGGGGCCATTTTGACCTCATCTTAGGGCAGTAAAGATCTAGACGTTTCATAGTGGAGTGTGATCGCTATCACCCCACTAAGTGGAACCCTCTTGTCCATAGTGGGGTAAGAGTGGAGCCCGTATTTCATGGTCTTGAAGAATGCCGCGGACCCTGATGGGCCCACAGGCAGAAACATGTTGACCTCTTTCACAGCGGTGGGGGACACTAATATTCATGACACCGATCACCTTCTTTTAAAATTACCATATGGATGCCGGCACTATTAAATTCAAGCTGACACCCGTAATGGCCTTTTAATTCATTTTCTATTTTTCTTTGGGCCCCCACTTAGTTTAGAAGTGCATCCCTGTCGTCAGGTGTATGCCCGCCCTCTATCAAACCAAGTTTTTAGAGGGCGAGGACTTGTCAATGATGAAGCATGACACCCGGTGGTGCGTGAGACCAGTCCTTCACTTTTTGTGAGATGCCAGCACTCACAATTTAAATACTGCACTTACACTAGCGATACCAAGACTGGGAGTTGCCCATTGTGATACATAGTTTATGCTGGAGGCTGCCGTCTACCAGTACCTCGTGCCTCTGGTTCCCTCAGTCCAGATTTATCTGCCTTTTGTGGTTACAGACCTCAAAACTTAGCATTAAAGTGCCCGCACAGCAGGAATAGTGGTTGTGGTTTTGGGCCACCCACTGCAAACTGCAATTTGAATAAAATATTCAACAGGTGCATGAAATGAACACATACAGTATTAGTAAAATCATTATTATAAAAGTGGATTAAATAAAAAGTAAATTGGGATACCTTGTCTTAAATCTTTAGGGTTTAAAAAAGTCAAAGAACCAATATTGATGACTGCTACTTCTACATGTAAACTTAAGTGGACCGATATCGAAAATCCTTCCCTGGCTCTTCCCAGAGGAGAAGGAATAGCTTGACTGGAGTATCATGCATATCCGTCACAGGAAAAGGTGGTAGTAACCCACGGCGCCTTTAAGGATACTATGTTGTAGTTGCCAATGAAAGTCCGATGAAATCAGGATTGCTAACTTTCCAGTTGAGACCCGCAATGTTCCACCTAAGGGGGTCATTATGATGGTGTGTGATCCGCACACCATAACTCCCCCCCGACTGCCATTTACCCCTACCATATTACCATGACCGGGTTACCGCGGTGGATGGAAAGACCGTCCGCCGCATTTCTGCCGGCAGGCAATCGTCAAGATTGCCTGCCGGGCGGAAAAGGCCCACAATATTGTGGCGGTAACTTTCAGGCACCGCCATCCATATTATGAAGAGTGCAGTGGGCATGCCTTTCCATGGCGGAGACTCCGCTATGGAAAGGCATGCAAAGAATGACTTTGGAGGCCCGTTGGGGGCCCCCGGGGAGGTGGGGTGTGGGTGGCTGCACAGAGGGGTACCTATGGCACCCCCCTTCATTGCCATACACAAAGTGGCAGTCACCGTGAGGTGCCTGTCAAGTTGTGCATTGCAATGCACAACATGCACCATTAACATTGCGGCGGGTGCTGTTTACAGCACTGCCCACCACAATGTTAAAGGCAAGAATCTTAATATGCCTTGTGGGACTGCCACACCTCTGGCAGTCAGTTCCATTTTCTGTTACGGTGTCTACCCACCATCGTAATGGGGCCCTAAGTATGTAAAATGTTCAATCAGCACTAAGGCCTAAGGATTCATCCTTAGTACGGGCGGGAGTCAGGGTGGTACCATGGAAAGTAGGAGAATGTGTCTCAATAGAGAGTCAATCAATACTTGAGAGGACATCAAATCTGTTGCCAGTAGAGATTGAAAAAATAGCAGTTGGACTTTGGAGAGAGTCTATAGAACCTTGAGTAAGGGCTGTGAGTGAGAACCTTGTTTGGTGAACGGCTGCCAGGTGTAATGAGGGCAAGTGCCAGGGGACACAATTATTTTTGGGTCCTGCTGTTGGAGGTGCCCAAGAGTGGATTTTTCCCTTGCTGTGGTGCCTCAGGGATCTGTAGAAATACCCAAAGGAACAGAGGTAACATTAGACCTCGGGCAAGATGCTCCAACAATAAGTTGTGTACTAAGAATGGAAATCTAAATGATCACAATTATAGGAAAGGTTTATGACAGCTTGTTCAGGTGTAGGTAGTAGAAATCTGGCTGGCAACTCTTTCCTAGGTGGGCCCTGCTGGGTAGATCCCTCACCTTGGTCTTTAACTCTGGGAGTATTTCTTTTTGCATGGCTCAAACGGCTGACCCTTGTGGAGTTGCTCCATAGTTGAGATTACCCTGGGTGAGACTGAGTCCCCAGGTGCAGTGAGAACAGATAATGGAGTAAAGTGTGAATTGTTGCATTTGTCTCTTGATGAACATTATATCTGTACTACATCATACAAACATATTTGTAAGAGATGAATTTTGGAAATTTGTGGTGCATATGAGCCTACTTTACATTTTCACAGTTCAACCTTTTTTGAGCTGTTCTTCCCGCTTTACAAGTAAATTTCCCTTGCTTGTTATCTTATAAAGTGGAAGGTTATTACTATAATCTTTCACAGAATTCTGCTCTGGCAGCGTTTCACGCTTTTTTTTAGTTGTCAAGCTTGTTTGAGCTTATCATATCTTTTAAATTCAGGCAATTGTGTTCCTGCTGTTTGTGGGGGAGTCGCTGTATGGATCACTGACATAATATTGATTACATAAATATTGATGTCAAAAATATCGACATCCTATCTTTATAATCTAAAGTACCAAAATATCGAAAAAATAATATCGGTGTAAAAAATATTGATGTACAAAATAGCATTTTTTGTACATATAAAATAACGGTAAATATATTTAATAATAAAATTAACTAAAAAAAATATTTAGGTGCAATGTATATTTCAACAAATATAATAAATTAATGTAACTGAAACAAATGTCACATACATATATAAAATGTAATATATATATTTAATTTAAAACAATTAATAAACGTATAATTTTAATTTATTTAAAATGCTATACATATATACAAATTTACAAATAAATATATATATATACACATGCACCTATTACATAAAATCCAATAATAAAACATTATATTATAAATTAAAACATTAAAATGTAATAATTTTTAAACTTACGTTTTGCACTCCGTTGTGTGCAACAGTAGGGAAACTATTGGATAGCATAGGGGAAAAATTACCAGGCCCTCTCCAATGAGTGCAACAGTAGGGAAAGTGTTGGTTAGCGGAGGGGTACAAATTACTATTCCCACACCAATTACTGCAACAGTAGGGAGGGTTTTGGATAGCAGAGGGGTAGAAATTACTATTCCAACTCCAGTAAGTGCAACAGTAGGGAAAGTGATGGATAGCAGAGAGGTAAAATTACTATTCCCACTCGGTTAACTGCAACGGTAGGAAAAGTGTTGGATAGCGGAGGGGCATAAATTACTATTCCCACTCCAGTGAGTGCAACAGTAGGGAAAGTTTTGGATAGCGTAGATGTAAAAACTACTATTCCCACTGAAGTCAATTCAAAATTGAAAATAAACAAAATATCAACTACAATACAAAAGATATTAAAAAACAAAAAAAAGGAAATATATATAAAAATATTAGAAATTAAAAAAGGTAAAAACAAAGTATAATTATTAAAAATATTTAAATGACCTACAAAGATTATTTTATAAAAACGTTAAAAATAATTAACACACAAATAATTATATTTAATAGATATTATTATAATCAAAAACATTAATGGCTACATAAATGTAATATTTTTTATTTCTTACCCTATAACACCACACAATTCACAACACACATCTCAATTTCTAAAAAGATGTACTTCCATAGTTAATTGCAAAACAAATTAAAGCAGATAACAAGTACTTCACTCACCAAACGTCACCCCTATAAAACCAAAATCCACACTCAAAATAAAAATAAACAATTACCATAAATATATTCTCAATTAATACATTAATATTAATGAGCAACTAATTATTAATGAATGAAACCTAAAATACCTTCCACCCTCTACCACCATAAACACTACAAACACACCTAAAAATCATGACATAATTTCCATGACTAATTTTACATAATAATTAAATTACTATCAATTAACAACAACCTACTATTAATTAATTGTTTTAATTTACTTCCCGACCTTTACCACTATAAACCCCACAGCTCATATCTCAAATTAATTACACAATTGCATATTTATGTGTTAGTGAATCTTAGCCAGACCAGGGGTTGACTTAGCTTCAGCCAACCCCATAGGATAGACTTTTTCGATATTGGATTTTGAGAGAATGGTGGTTTCTGGGTCACAAATATGGCACACTTTGGAAGAGGCAGTCATACACCTGGATGACACCCTGCATTCCATTGGTCAAGGGTGCCTTCCTGCTGGGCCCGAGGAACTGTTAATAAATATAGAAGAGCTGCATTGCAACACTGATCTGCTGCCTGAAACTTCAAGGAGAAGAAGGACTGCACTGGTTTTTTTTTCGTTTTTTTTGTGGCAGCCGCCTCAATATTTATAATATTCATATTAATAACATTAACTATTATTCATTTAGCTACTAAGCTATATAATCCGATAATCGATCTGTGTATTACCTTTATATTGTCAATTTAGGCGGATTGTTTATATTGTATCTTGTTTCTTTCATTTAAATCATGTATATCGTTTTTTTTTTCTTTTCTCATTATGCCTCATGAATTCTCAGTAAAAAATTTAAAAAAACAAAAACTTAATGCCCTTAAAAAATACCTCAGAATGTTTCATACCTGCAACAGAATATCACATCTGCATGAAAACAGAGGATCATCGACAACTGACTGCCATTGCACTTTGAATATCTTGAAGAGACAGCTACACGGAATGATAATGTGATGATAACCCAAGATGCTGTTCAGCAATGCAATTTGAGCCAGTGAATGACCGCCTCTGAAATCATTTCCTCATACGACAGCGAACTTGTCCAGCAGGCCACGGCAAACGAAACATAAGAACCGCAATCAGCCGTTAATTGCTACAAACTTTTCCTAAATGTTAGTCAACCTCATGGAAATGAGAGTCAGGTCTATTTGCATATGTATGAAAAGGCTGCCTATATTTGACGTACATACTTGCCTTTGCGACAGAACAAAGGCAGACACGTCACTACGTGCCACATATCCTGGTCCCAAATGCCTCTTAAATCTGGTCCCTCTGCAGTTAAATCACAGTGTCAGACAGCTGGTGATTGCCTGGCTCTGCTGAGAATATACAGTAAAGTGGGGCAGCAGGTGTTTAGCACCTTCATTGAAGCAGCATACTGACATAGGCAGAATTGTAATTCGTATAAAGAGGTTAGGGCTGAAAGTAATACTTCACTAAAATTATCCAGACTCTCATCCCTCCCGCGCACACATACAGACCCACTCACGCACAAGCACAGAGCAACATCCTTATGTATGATAATACTTTTTATAATAATTTATTCAATCTGCTCTGCCATTAATTCCCGTTAGCAGCTCTTGCCAATTTTCAATTTCAAGCTGCTTTCCCCCAGTGCTGGCGCGGGAGTCTCAAGTTTCTATTCATTAGCAGACAAGCATCCAAAAATAAAAACTTACATGACCTCAAAATGTCACAATATAAAGAAGCACAAACAATGCGCGTTGATATCATAACTTCTGTAAGCAGCGAAACGAGGTGAATCAAAAAATGCAATGCAGCGGCTTTACACCAGCGGATGGTACACATAAACATTTTTTGTTGCTGCTCGTCTCGCTTTCTTTCCCTTGATATTGCAGGTCCACTCATCAGCACTCCTGCAGATGCTTAATGGCATTTTCCTGACCAATCTGTTGTTCTACCTTGAGAGCGATACAGGAAAATCCTGATTCATATTCTGCAAACTATCTCCAGGCAGAACTGTCTTGTTGGAGATGGATACACAGTGTACAGCAGCAGCAGCGACCGGGGAATTTAGGCTGGCAGCGAGCCCTAAAACAGGTGATCTTGCAGGCAAAGGTGAATGGTAAAAGGGTTTCAAGAGAATCGGCAACACACTTGAGCACTTTAAAGAAAATCCCAACAAACTTGCTGGGGCATCGCCCCCACAAGATGCAAGATGGAGGTAATAGCCTCAGACAACACTGCCCAGCAGATTAGCACTAACAGGGTAGAAATGACAGACAGCCTCTAATGATCTCTGACAGCATATTTCTGCCTCCTCGTATACATTTTTACAAATCACAGTGGATTTCAACAAACAAAGTGAATTTTAATAAGGACCGCTGTAGCAGCTAAGAAGCAGGTGTGGAGTGATGCTATTCCCATTTGGGCTCGCATGTCACTCTGTTTTTGTTTGTTGTTGCAGTAATTTAGAACACAGACAGAAAATGGCCTAAAGTGCGACAGCCCATTACGGAGAGCAGTAAAATGGGATAATTATGTTTAAAACGCCTTTCATACATTCCTTTTTGTCGAATAAAGCAGCCTCCAGAACTCCGAGAAACGTACACACTTAGAGAAGCAAAAACAGGTTTTACTTAGAAAACATTCTGCAGCACTTCTGCCTTTTGTGACATGAGAATAGGTTTTGTGGTTCTTCCATATTGGAGATTCCAGTTGACCAGTTCTAAAAGGTTTCAACTGCATCATGTTGTGATGGGTTTTTGAGGACACTGGGCAAAGCAAGTCGGTGGATGAAAAGGGAAATTCAGTTGATTAAATCACAACTCTAGGATACTAAAAGGACTATTAGACAATAATAACAACTCCCAAGATACACCTGGAACAAATGTACGGTTCGCAATGGTGTTTCATTAGACAACTGTATGTAATTAACTGGATTCAGTAAGAATCATTTGGAATGGGTCAAATTCTGGTGACACCAGAATTGTGGAAGATGTAATTGACTCTCTCTATTTCTGAAATGTGCTGTGTGCTGAACATATACGAACTTCTGAGTTAAATGAACATAAGGATTATCGGCTAGGAATTCACTCGTGGAGAAGCACTAGGCGCAGCTAAGATGTAATATACATTTATTATACCACTATCTTCCACTGGAATGATGAGGGTAAGTTTATATTCTTAAATATAACTGATAACACTCACCGGTGAAGCCCAGATTTGATAACATAAGTTGAGTGGCTTTTACACACTCAGGTCTGTTTTTACAGGGCTGTTTCTTACAAGGCCCGTACGACCAACACAGTTCATTCAATTAGGGACTGATTTAGCATTTAGCATTCAGTGGCATTTTGAAAATATTTCAGTTTCTGGTGAAAGTGTTCAGAGAAGAATGTACGGGTGAAATTTCCTTCATTCTGAAGATGCTGAATGAATTGATGTTGGTCGGCAAACACGACTGAAACACTCTGCATCTGTTAAAATAAAAGCCTCGATTCTAGGGACTGTATCTGGTTTGGTGTGGACGTCCAAACTATTCTTTTTTCCTGCTCATTTTTGACCGCCATAGGAGTTCAAGTCTACACATAGGCCCTGCCCTTCCTATTCTTCTGTTTATATCTCTCATACAGTAGGATTGATCGCTAATTATATTTTCTATTGGTACCTTCCATCATCACTTGGTGAAGAAGGAAAGGGGTCACAATCCAGTGTGACACACATGTTGTGTTGAGGCTGACACAGAGTTTGAAAGCTGCCATTTTTTGTTTTTGAACATCCCTCACTCTGGTGTGTTCAGTACATTCTGCGCATACATCTATTTTCAGAAGGATGACACTACAACCACTGTGCACCACATTATCACCACCCACCAAATTGCCACCACTATTCTACTACCCTACCGTGATACATACTACTTCACACGGATCATATGGGTGATACTATCCAACCGATCCATTATCATTGGGACCCTTCTATTTCCTTCAATCATTTTATTGCCTTATGGTGACTGTGACCCAACATGGAGATCCCATTTAGGTGAGTAAAGGCCCACCTGGCTCCTCTTCCTCTAGAATATATCTCCACACTGGCAAACCCATGT
Source organism: Lissotriton helveticus (assembly GCF_964261635.1). Lineage (NCBI taxonomy): Eukaryota > Metazoa > Chordata > Amphibia > Caudata > Salamandridae > Lissotriton > Lissotriton helveticus. Next base: position 1,231,207,548 of record NC_136068.1, read on the forward strand.
CTGTCAATTTGATCTCATTGGGTAGTATTTTACTTCATGTGTTTTGATCTCAAACGCACACAGCCCAAAACTTGTCCAACAACAGAAACCTGAAGCCCTAAGTAGGAAAGGGTGCTCTTTCCACGTCATAGGGTCGTAAGCAGAGTCTGTCTATAAGATCGACCCAGCCATGGAATAGCAGATTCAGTGCGAGTGACAGGTTATTTTGAATTCTTGTTCTTCCCTATTTTAAGTGAATTAAGCCACTGAAGATGTCCTTTCAATAAACTGAGCAGCCACCAGAATTATAATTGAGGCTGTCCATGTGGTTGATATATATTGTCACCCTAGTATATGTATTTTATTTCCCATTCAACCTCTCAGCACTTGCATTCAGGAATATGTGGACGATCTGTAAGTTGCTATGATAGGCAAGGTCAGTTTAAGGCCTGGATACGCAGAGCCACCCCAAGTTCTCTGTTCTGTATTGCTGTGAGTGGACATGAGGATTCCCTAACTTTTAAGGCCCGGCTGGCAGAAACCTGCTGGGAGAGTATCTGCTTGAGGGTACATGCACAAAATCAAAGAATATCCGATCACAGCAACGCAGTTTTGCAAGAAATGAGCATGGCGGCATGTAGAGGAACTCATAAACAACACAGCTTTGTGAGCTAAATTCCTTGCTGCACCCCTGCACTGTGTGCATGTAGTCTCATCGTCTGTCCAGTCCATCCTTTGGGAAAGGACAATGTTTAAGAAGTGTGTGAATTTGGGTTAGAAAAACACTAGAGTAACACATGAGCCTCTTGGAGTGCTGCTCGTTTTTAGGGAGTGTTCCCTGATGTTTCTAAACATTGCAAAAGGCTGAATTTTGTCCAAAAGTTTGACTTGAGAAGATTATCTTTGTAGTGGTCTGAATGGCTGCCATTAAATTCGATCTTTATTTGGGTGCAAGTGGTATCCATAAAAGCGCAATCAGGCGTAATAAAAACATACAAATAAATAGTAAAACAATTCATAGAAACAAACAGGTAAAATTCAATATCTAAAAACAGAGTTGCAGTGTTACAAAATCGTTTGTTCGAGTTTATTCAGTATTCTTAGTGCTACAAGCTTGCACAGCTGTTTTCAGAAAAGCACCTACATGGGTAATTACCTCTTCATCTATAAGTCGAAGTAGAAAAATAAATGCTACCCTAAAACCATTATTATTGCACCTTTTTTAAGAAGGAGCAAAAAGAGCCTTGTGTACATGGAATAAAAACTACAGAAGACGGTAAAGTCTAATATGGATTGACCTGACCTCCGCTCACAGGAACAAGGCAATGAGTCAAGATTTACTTGGAAGCCCAGTGGAAAGCACAGCAGATATTTAATGGTGCTGGCTCTATAACGAAACAGTAAGCTGCGCTCCCAAGGATCCATTGATCTTTTAAGGTACCCTGCGGTTGGCCTGTCTAGTGTGATGTTAAATATGCTGCCACACTCCTCTTCCCTCTCGCTATGGTAATTTTTTCAGTTCGAGCGAGTTTGAAAAGGGCTTGCTGGAACTTTTTTTCGCTAATACTAATATTGCCGGCAAGGTCCATAAAAACATGCTGAAAAACAATCTTTTGAACAAACAAAACGGGGGTGCCAGTACTGATGAGGAAATTTTTTTTTATGATCTCACAGTGTACATCCTAAACACGAAACAGAATTCGAGAAAGGGTATTTACTACTTAATAGCTTTTTATTAGAAAAATTTTCTGGTATATTTCAAGGTTCAATACATAGTACAATAATACCTTTTCCAATATACAAATAAGACATAAAAATCTCAAAATCCATTCAATCATTCATTCAAAAAGACAAGCATATCACAAGTAACCGAATGGAATTCATACACTCAGAAGAAGAATTTTTTTTTTTAATATATCCAATAGAACAATAGACGGGAAGGAGCCAAAGTCTACTTATGATTTCCAATGATAATGAAATAAACTATTACCAAAAGTACATTCCTATACATCGAACAATTTCATTCGAATTCATTGTGAATTAATATTAGAAGGTAATGTACAAAAAAGTGAGAGCTCCAGGTTGAACTGATTGGAATATCCGGATGCTCAGGTAGACTGGATGTGGCAGGGCCTACGAGTTTCGAATCCCACTTGGATTATTGGGGATTCTCATCAGGGCCTATTGTAGAAATCTATAAGAATTTAAAACAAAAAAAGGAAAGAAAAGAGAAAGAAACATAAGAGATGCGAATTATTTAGAAATTTTGCAATTATGCTAGTGGGACACACCAGGGAGCACAGCTTAGCAATACAACAACACAGTCTCCGCATAAGCTTACCAAATTCTTTCTGGGGTCCTAGACGTGTACTAGACAGACTAACTGGTCATGGGGGGTCCTGTCCTGAAATATGTAAAAATTACAGCATGGATGTAATGCCATATTGTAGTGGCAAATGTTTTTCTAGCTCCTACCAATCCAAAACCAGTAACTGTTACATTGATGAGTTCATTTAATTACTAACCTGTTTGTAGCCCAAATGGTTCGTTCTAAAGGAGGTATGAGAAACATGGTTGAGGGACGTCAAAGCTCGGGTGACATAAAATGCCTGGAGGAGAACAGATTCGATTAGGACTATTAATAAAACGAGGGGTGCCAAACTGAATCGAGTGTGCACAATTTTTAGTCTCTTACTCTTCATAGAACTTGGTAGTGAATCAGGGCAGGCGGGTGAAATTCACCGCGGGAATGGAGAGCGGTATGAACTGTAAATACCGAGAGATGGACATTTATACTTATGTGGGACGCCGCAGAAAATGCCTGACGTGTCCGTTGCCGTTAACGCGTTAGAGCACTGTTAGGCATCTAAGTAAAACGGGACCGGAAAAAATGCTTCTACTAACCCCCAATTTGATACAGCTACATCAGGTCTCAACGAATTGAGTGAGATCTACAGTCTCTAATTGTGCTCAGATATATTGCTAACTGTGTCTTTTTCTTGTCGCTTTGCACTACCAGCCCTGTCCGTGTACAGTTATTTTGAGTCCCCCATATCCAATATTGTGGCACATTGAGGCGACCCCAAATTAGTAGGTCATCACATTCCAAAACGCTTACACAGAAGCCTAACGTCACGCCGTGATTGGGTGTTTTCACCTAGTGACTCCTTTAAAAGGATCAGTGTCTTGAACGCATTCCTTCACGCATGCGCAAGAAATCAGTGTCGAGCCGAACGCCGGTCAATTTCGCGGCCGCCTTAGACCGAAGTAAGTGCGTTTCCCCTAATGGTCTTTAGACTGCTTCTTTACCTTAACTATTAGCTAAGGTCATCTCCCCCCCCCCTGTTTTTGCCTTGTTTTAGAATGCGGCAAATCAGCTGCTTGGCGTGACCCAGCAACACCGACGCCTGAGTCGAGCACGAGTGCTGTGGTTACTTTGAATCCACCTGGTAAGAACAAGTAGAACTGCCTTTAAGTATGTGCTGTTTCACTTCTGCACTCTTACTAGCAACCCCCCTAACAGCTCTTTTTTCCTTTGCACCCCCAGCCTGCTTTCCAGTTGGGCAACAAATCATACAACTAGTCCGGGAAAAGTTGACGATCTAAATCCGACCGGTAAGATGCTCTAAAGAATGTAATAATAGTTCTGTGTGCCTTCGGACATTGGGGTTTCGTAGAAGCATTTTTTCCGGTCCCGTTTTACTTAGATGCCTAACAGTTCTCCAACGCGTTAACGGCAACGGACACGTCAGACATTTTCCGCGGCGTCCCACATAAGTATAAATGTCCATCTCCCTGTATTTACAGTTCATACCGCTCTCCATTCCCGCGGTGAATTTCACCCGCCTGCCCTGATTCACTACCAAGTTCTATGAAGGGTAAGAGACAAAAAATTGTGCACACTCGATTCAGTTTGGCACCCCTCGTTTTATTAATAGTCCTAATCGAATCTGTTCTCCTCCAGGCATTTTATGTCACCCGAGCTTTGACGTCCCTCGACCACGTTTCTCATACCTCCTTTAGAACGAACCCTTTGGGCTACAAACAGGTTAGTAATTAAATGAACTCATCAATGTAACGGTTACTGGTTTTGGATTGGTAGGAGCTAGAAAAACATTTGCCACTACAATATGGCTTTACATCCATGCTGTAATTTTTACATCTTTCAGGACAGGACCCCCCATGACCAGTTAGTCTGTCTAGTACACGTCTAGGACCCCAGAAAGAATTTGGTAAGCTTATGCGGAGACTGTGTTGTTGTATTGCTAAGCTGTGCTCCCTGGTGTGTCCCACTAGCATAATTGCAAAATTTCAAAATAATTCGCATCACTTATGTTTCTTTCTCTTTTCTTTCTTTTTTTTGTTTTAAATTCTTATAGATTTCTACAATAGGCCCTGATGAGAATCCCCAATAATCCAAGTGGGATTCGAAACGCGTAGGCCCTGCCACATCCAGTCTACCTGAGCATCCGGATATTCCAATCAGTTCAACCTGGAGCTCTCACTTTTTTGTACATTACCTTCTAATATTAATTCACAATGAATTCGAATGAAATTGTTCGATGTATAGGAATGTACTTTTGGTAATAGTTTATTTCATTATCATTGGAAATCATAAGTAGACTTTGGCTCCTTCCCGTCTATTGTTCTATTGGATATATTCAAAAAAAATTTTTTTCTTCTTCTGAGTGTATGAATTCCATTCGCTTACTTGTGATATGCTTGTCTTTTTGAATGAATGATTGAATGGATTTTGAGATTTTTATGTCTTATTTGTATATTGGAAAATGTATTATTGTACTATGTATTGAACCTTGAAATATACCAGAACATTTTTCTAATAAAAAGCTATTAAGTAGTAAATACCCTTTCTCGAATTCTGTTTCGTGTTTAAGGATGTACACTGTGAGATCATAAAAAAATGTTTCCTTATCAGTACTGGCACCCCCGTTTTGTTTGTTCATTCTTAGGCTCAGCCTTACTCATTAGAGCCAGCCCCCAGTAGTTTGTCATTGGAAAAACAATCTTTTGGCAGCTAGATTCCATTCTGGCTAACCAAAGAATCTCAAGACTCTTGTCACAACTAAGACAGTCCATAATTATGTCTCTGGTAAGGCTCGCCTCTTTATTTTTCTACACTGCTAACCATAATAAGGGTGGTCGTGCTCTGATATAATCTTCTGTATGTGAAATATTCAATTCACTGTGGCAGATTAAATGGAAAAATAGATTGAAGCAGCCAGAACTTTTCGGCAGAACCTATTTTCTTTAGTCTGTACCCCATACCTCTGCCCTGTATATTGCTGTTCGCATACACTGCCTTTTATAAATTTGCAGAGGAGGCAAGGTTGGGGTAGGCTGAATAATGTACCTATAGCCTTTGTTAACTTAGTCCTGCAAAGAGCAATGGCGCAGTCCATGAAGCTGTAGCAGCGAACATTGGACCTAAGTAGGAAAAAGTGCTAGAGCATTTCAAGCTATTGTTTCCTACATTAAGGGCATCATTAGGATGGTGGGCGGACTATATCCACCCGCTATCCTGATGGTAAAAGGGACCGCCCGCCATATGTGTGGGGGTCCCGTGGGTGACATTAGGATGTGACCGCCACACTGGCGGGCGCATCCTGCATGTTTAACAATGTGGCGCATCGCCCACCGCAATGACAAAAATGAATGTTGTGCATGTGCATGCACAACATGCAGGCACCATGCGGCGCCTGCCATGTTGTTCATGCACATGTAGGGGGGTACCATAGGTATCCCCCTATGTGCCCCCTCAACCCCCCAACATCCTGGGGGCCCGTAACGGGCCCCCAACCTCGAATTCCGCATGCCTCTCCGTGACGGCAACTCCGCCACGGAAAGGCTCCCTCCCGCCTGCATTCTGATATGGATGGCGGTGTCTAGCAAAAACCACCACCATATGAAACCCTTTTCCACCCAGTCAACTGGACGGAAAAGCGGCGGACGGTCTTCTCGTTCGCCGCGGTCCCCCGCCATACTAATAGGGCGGAGGGCCACCGCCAGGTGGGGGGTAGTGGCTATTCGCCCTACATTCTAATGGGCCCCTAAGAGTGGACAGCTAGTGCTTCCTAGGGCCACAAATCCTTGACCTAGAAGATGGAGGGCTCTAGGTGTGCATGCCAGCAGCATTGCGTTGTCTGCCTACAGAGTAGAAGGAAAGGAAGAGCCTTTGATTTTTTGGGACATCAGGCGTAATAGTAGTTAAAAAGGGGAGAGATGATTGATATATAAAATAAATAAAAGCTGGGCTAAGACACACCCTTGTCTTACTCCACGATAAACTCCTATGTCTTTTAAATCCTCCCCATAGGTATTAATTTTGACTCTAGCCTTCATGTCCCTGTGCAAATAAACTAAAATGTGCACCAGTGCTTCGCCCATCCCGAAGAGAGAAGATTGACGACAGTTTAGAGATATTGACGCAAACAAACGCTGAGGTAAAATTCATTGAGGCCATAAATCATGGGGACTGTTTGACTACTGAATACTTCCCGATGATCAAGTTCAAATGTAAGCAGTGCTCAATTGTTCTAATTCTGTTCATACATTCGTATTGGCATGGGTGCAAAACAGACTTCAACTCTGCCCACTCCTTGATCCGGTTGTACAAAAGCCAACCAAAAATGTTACTGTGGTATCAATTACCGAAATGGGCCTTTATCAACCTGGCTGCGAGCAATCAACCTTTTTAAAAAAAAGGCATTATACTGGAGATTGACCACGCACCTGTTAATGAGGAATGGGCTAGAATATTAAAAACATGCACTTTGGCACTGGTTAGCAATGGTAAAGTGCATTGAGTTCTATAGCCAACAAAAACGAGTTCAGGAAACAGGAGGTGTGAAGGAAAATATTTGGGGAGAATACAATGTCAAGAATGTCAGATCCAACAACTATATAGCACAGTTTTTTCTAGAAAAAACGAGTGTTACTGTAATATTAATACCTATTTAGGCCCATGGTAATTCTGAGTCCCAATCTTTATTTTACAAGAGACCACCATGGACTAGGGAAACTTGCCTTCTAGTGAACCACGTCAAGTTAGAGATTGTAACAGTCTGAAATGGCAAGTCCCTTGTAGCTCTCACTGAGCCACTTGTACAAAGAGCCATAGAAACCCTCTTTATCAGTATATCAACATAGCTTGAAAATGCAAGAAAAGTGAGAGACAGTTTATAGTCAAGTTCACTGACGAGCCATACTTGCTGCTACTGAAGCTGTAGCTCTCTAAAGACATCTCCAAGCTTGGGAAGATAAAAATGATTATTCCAGTCCCTTGTGTGTGGCAGTGGCATTCAGTGGAGGGAAAGGTAGCTATATCTTTCATGTAAGGGCAGGTTGTTCCTGCAGAGATATGGGAAGGGGAGGAAGACCTATGTTCAATGTATATTTTAGAATAAGTCCCTCATGTGGTTACATTAGGACCGAGGATGCCAGTGTTGCTGAGGCGTTGGACTAGGGTGCGGTGGCAGACCGTGTTGAACGCTGCGGAGAGGTCCAGGAGGATGAGTGCGGCTGTTTCCCCGTTGTCGAGCAGGGCTCGGATGTTGTCGGTGGCAGCGATGAGGGCGGTCTCGGTGCTGTGGTTGGCTCTGAAACCGGACTGCGAGGGGTCGAGGGATCCATTCGTCTCGAGGAAGGCGGCAAGTTGTCTGTTGGTGATCTTCTCTATGACTTTGGCAGGGAAAGGGAGGAGCGAGATGGGGCGGAAGTTCTTGATGTCGGTGGGGTCCGCTGTTGGTTTTTTCAGTAGGGCGCTGAGCTCGGCGTGCTACCAGCTCTCCGGGAAGGTGGCTGTGTCGAAGGAGGTGTTGATGATGTCTCGGAGTTGGGGTGCGATGGTGGAGTCGACCTTGTTGAAGACGTGGTGGGGGCAGAGGTCCGTCGGGGATCCGGAGTGGATGGTGTTCATTGCGTGGGCTGTGTCTTCGGTGGTCACCGTGGTCCAGGTGCGGAGGGTGGCGGTGGGGTGCGTTGGTTCGACGGTCGGGAGCGTGGATGGTGCGCCGAAGCTGTTGTGGATGTCGGCAATCTTGCGGTGGAAGAATGAGGCGAGGGAGTCGCAGAGGTCTTGTGAAGGGGTGATGCCATTGTTGCCGGTGCTGGGGTTGGAGAACTCCTTGATGATACTGAAGAGTTCCTTGCTGTTGTGGGTGTTGTTGTCCAGTCGGTCCTTAAGTGATTTCTTCTTGGTGGTGCGGATGAGCTGGTGGTGCTTGTGGGTCGCGTGTTTGAGGGCGGTCATGTTGTCAGTGGTCCGGTCGAGGAGCTAGGCTTTCTCGAGGGTGCGGCAGGCCTTCTTGGAGTCCTTGAGTTCGTCTGTGAACCAGGGGGCCTTCTTGCTTCTTGGTCTGCTGGGAGGGTTCTTCAGTGGTGCGAGGTCATCGGCGCAGGAGGTCAGCCACTGCGTGAAGTTGCGGGCCGCTTCGTTGGGGTCTGTTGTGCTGGCTGGTGGGTTTTGGCTGAGGGAGGAGGGGAGCTGGTCGGCGGTGATCTTGCTCCAGCTTCTGTGTGGAGCCTGTTGTGGGTGGTGGTGGGTTGTGGTTTTTCTGAAGCTGAAGTGGACGCAGCTGTGGTCGGTCCAGTGGAGTCCGGTGGAGTGGCTGAAGGCGATGTGCTTGCTGGATGAGAAGACGGGATCAAGTGTGTGGCCGGCGTAGTGCGTGGGGGTGTTGACCAGTTGCTTGAATCCGAGGTTGGCGAGGATGTCCAGCAGGGTGACGGTGTTGCGGTCCTTGTTGTTCTCCAGGTGGAAGTTGAGGTCCCCTAGGAGGATGTAGTCGGCGGAGGGGAGGGCGTGTGGGCTGATGAAGTCTGTGATGTCTTCGCTGAATTGTGCGCGTGGTCCCGGGGGTCTGTAGATGAGGGTGCCTCTGAGGGTTGTCTTAGGGTTGGTGTGAATCTGGAAGTGGAGGTGTTTGGCGGCGGTGAAGGTGTCGTCGACGTCGGTCGTGATGCGGATGGTGTTCTTGGGGACGATGGCGATGCCTCCTCCGGTCTGGTTGACGCGGTCCCTCCTGATGATTTTGTATCCATCCGGGATGGCAATGGCGATCGTATAGCGTGTAGCACTCTGAATGCCTCCTACTCCTTGGTTTTGCATGAATGTAACTGTCAAACCAATATAGCTAATTTCAGGTTTCACGGCATAGATTTGACCTTGCCAGATCAGAAAGGAGGGGACTGGGAACAGTGTTTGAGACAGCTGGAATCCGAAGGGATTTGTAGGCTGAGATCTGTATATTAGGGGCTTAACACAGATAATGAACTTCATATTTCCTGTAGTTGGTGCTTCTGGATATGTGTGAAAATGCTATTACTGTATATGATATTTCTTTGTTTCTGTTTTTTTGTTTTTTTCACCCATCCCCCAATTGTTTTATTAGTTGTTTACTCCCCATGTGGGGAAGGAAACATTTTTTCCTGGCTATCAAACAAGGATATAACAGAAGTTGTCTGCTAATAGTATAATGCTCAAATAGGAAGCCACAGTGATAATATCAACAACTATATACGTCCTTCTAGGAATTACTGAGCTGTTTGGAGAAACTTTGGATTTACAACCAAAGAAAAGGAATAGACATAAAGGAGAATAATCCAAGATAAATTTCAGATGGTTGGGTGAACATCAGTACAACGGAAGAAACTCTGATAAAAGTTACCCCCATATTAGAGACTTAGTTCTAAAAGATATCAGAAAGTGTTTATAAAATGGGGGCTAATTAGGCTCTCTGTGCTTCCTATCTATCCATACAGAGTGAACAACAAAAGAAATAAAAAATCGCACCGAATCTATACTTAACTCATGCTGTAAAAAGGTAAGAAGGTGACTCCAGACAAACCTAATAAAGATAATAGAACAAGACGACAATAATTTTAATATTGGCAATATATGTCTCCCTTCAGTTATTTGAACACAAGGTTGAAAAAAGAAAAACTGTAAACTGAATTTTTAGCTTTGCGAAGACAAAAGCGTCACACACAGAAAAGGGTAAGTGTGATGTAATCTGTTTCTGATATATGAATGCTGTAACTAAAGGATTCATGAACAGGGAGATATAGATAAAATGGCTATTAGAAGTAGAATCTGTGTAACTGCCCAGAGTAGGTGTGGGCAATTACTTACGGTATGAAAGCCTGGAAATATGTCAGTACTGATTGATAGTACCATTCTTGCCATTTCAATACCTGCCTTGACCTAAGTAAGTAGGGCCAACTTGCCAGGTACTAATAATAAAGGTGAACAAAAAAAGAAAAGAATGAATGTAAGTGATTCAAACTCCCCACGGGTGTGATATTAACGGGACTATGGATATGTTTAGCACAAGATGCATGTGTCACTTGGTTCCAAACGGATGCTACTCTTTTTAAAGTGTTAATATAGGGGCACTTTACCTAACATCTTTTCTTATATATACATTTCTTTTGTAGATACTCCTGGGTTAGAGATCCCTATGCAATGTTCTGACGAGTCCTAAAGAAGGTGGTTTTCAATATCACTTATCCCACCGAAACATGTTGACCAAGTCTATTATTGAATCCTACGGAATGTAGTGAATCTATTGTGATCTATAGACAAACAACTGAAACGTGCCAACTCGTACAGATGGAGTGTGCTGTGTGAATAGTGTGCATGTAGTATGTATGTATGATGTCGGTTGCATGTTTCTCTACCCAGGTATGGATGCTAATTGTTAGAAGTTGTATGTGCAAATAATTTTGTAATATTGTAAATTTTGTAAAAGAATTGCATTTGATTTGGAAAAAAAACAATTGTTTCTTGAAAGAAAATAGTGTTTAAAAAAAAAAAGAGAAAAAGAGTTTATAAGAAGCATAAAGGACTACATAAAGATGAATAAATAAAATGAAATAAGAAAGTATAAAGAAAAAATTGGTCTTTTTGGTCTCTATTAGTGCCTAAGGTGGAATCTTTAACATAGATCTTTAAAATAAATGGGTCGTGAGGGAGAGTTTCTATAGGTCTGGTTGTTATTTTCCCCTCTTCTCCCTGACCCAGAAAGTAATTTTTTCAGAGGGGGGTCCCCCTTTTCCTTTAGATTACTCCCCATGTGACCTCAGTATTCTTGGTGGATGAATTTGAACTGAGAGTCATATGGTTGATAGTTAGGTGCACACATGTGACTTGTTTCTTTTCAACTTGTACAGGCGACTGTCCATCCTCTACTACTATACAATGCAGAGACACAATTTGGTGTATTATGTTTCCATGGTAGCCACTCAATGCATTCAGGGGGGTCACATGGATGATATTTATGTGCATACGTTTGTATGCAAATGAAGATGTCACAAACTAAACCAACAATGGCAGACCTGGTTCAGGCCTTGTCCCTAGTCCAAGCAGAAGTGGTCTCATAAAAAAATGAAAATTAGTCTATCTGCAGTGAATTAGAATGTTATAAGCCTAGATGAGAGCATTGGGAATGATTTCTCGGAGCTATGCCAAAGCCTGATAAAACCTATATATGACAGCCCATATTTATGCCAAATATACAAACAGACTCAGGTGAGACAACACCAGTAATCCTAACCATAGTAACCCCAGTACCGGTTCCTCCGGCACCACCCAAGAGATTCACTGGAGCGGGCCGTAAATACGAAATAATAATAAACCAGTGCCATCTCTGGTTCCTTTGCAGACCAACCGACTTCCTGAATGATGCCACCATAGTGGTGCTCGTCCTTGAATTCTTGGTAGGGAATGCCACCAATTGGTCCATTCTGTCAGCTCAAAATGACAATCCCCTACTATAGAATTTCACTGCATTCAAGACTCAGATGAGGAAACTCTTTTCAAAACATATATTCATGCAAGCAAGCAACACTGAGTTGTTGAATCTCAAACAGGACAATAAGGACCTGTTAAATTATTTGACACATTTTAAAAGATCAGTGTCAGAGACACACTGGCTCACAGAGATACGAACCTCTCTATTTTATCAAGGTCTACAAGATGATCTAAAGGACGTATTGTCCCAAATAGATGGACACTCATGAGGATTGTTTGTAATTTATTGATCAAGTTATGAAATTAGTTCATCACCTAAATGAACGAAAAGGAGAAAAGACCAAACATAAGACTTCCCATTTCTTAGTGTTGCGCAGCAGAGACAAAAACAAAGAGTCAAAACTGATCCACAGCTCCGGAACTTATACATTTTTCCAAAGACAGGGCACAATTTCCCTTTACACGAACAAAGCTCCTTTGCGCTGGTTGGAATCAGTGAAATTTTCTAAAGACTATACCAACTTACCAATCTCCATTCTAAAGGATGTATTGTCCCAATTAGAGGGACACTCATAAGGATTGTTTGTAGTTTATTGATCTAGTTATAAAATTAGATCATCACCTAAATTAACGAAAAGGAGAAAAGACCAAAAGTAAGACTCACTGTGTCTAGTGTTGTGCAGCAGAGAAAAAAACGAAGAGTCAAAACCAAACAATGGGGGGGGGGGCACCCAGCCAAAAATTCTAGTGGGGTCATATACACATTAAAAAGTGTAGGACTCAAAGCAGAGCCCTGCGTGACACCGACTTTCAGATTCAGAATAGTGGCCGTAGAGGGAGGAGTCCAGACTTCCTGACTTCTGTCCTTCCAAAAAAGAGGTCAGCCACTTTAGGGCAGTGTCGCCGATTCCAATCTTCTTGAGCTGTTCCAATAGTTTAGTATATGGGACCTTATTGATGGATGCTGAAAGGTACAACAATACTAGGATGGCTCTTCTCCCCATTCCAACTTCTCTGTAATGCACTCAGTAACATCTAGCAATGCTGTTTCTGTGCTACAGATAGTTCTAAGACCTGATTGACTAGTATGCAGCAGATTAATATGTTCCAAGTATTCCAAGATGACTGCATTTATATGTATTTCCAACACCTTAGAAAAGGCCGGAAGTAGGGATAGAGATAGAAAAGGATCAGCAGGGGATCCTGACTTTAGTCCCCTGATGACAGACAAAGATTCCTCCAGCGACATCTGAGGTCTTGTGTAAAAGTGTTGGGGTTTCCCCTATGGACAGCCTCCGATCAGATACAATCATATTGTGGTTGTCATTCAAAAGCCATCAGTTTTGATCTCGTAAATACCCCAACTTTTGGGGCCATCTTAGGGGTGCCTTTGCTCCAGCAGGACAACACAAGGATAGACTGGGTGCTCGTACTTTAATATTAGACTTGAAATACTGTTTTCAATATTGTTTCCAAGAAGCCCACAACTGAGATTTCCCATTGTTGTGCGCAATGTCAGCAAGTGAGCCCACACTACTTGATAAGATGCAAGCGACTAGTTTACCTCAGCATCACAGTTTTGACTGCTGAATTTATTTAGTACCTGTTGCTACCTTACCATGCAGCAGAGTTTATACCTTATCAGAGCCAGAAACCCAACATCTCGAACAATATATGGATGAATTAGTGGCAATCGGATTCATACAAAATTCATCTTCTCCTGTGTCTTCCCCTCTATTTTTTGTTCCCAAGAATAAAAGGGAATTTAGGGCATACATTGATTACAGGGTGCTTGTGACCGTGAAAAACAAATATCCCTATACCCTGGATACCGGTCCTTTTGGACCAAGTGCAAAAGGCTACCATTTTCACCAATCTCAAACTTTGTGGGGCTTACCAAATCACACGAGTTCGCAAAGGTGACAAATGGAAAACGACCTTTTGCACAAAATATGGCTTATTCAAATACTGCATAATGATGTTTGGGTTATGCAACACCCCAGCGGCATTTCAATTGTTTATTAATGAAGTTGTTGGCAAATTCCTAGATCACTTTGTAATCATCTACTTTGATGTGATTCTTATTTACTCACACAGTTAGTAGGAACATGATCGTCATGTGTGGCAGTCCTCAGAAGTGGCAAAAACATTAGCCCTGCGATAAACTTGAGAAGTTCTCTCGTTTCTGGGCTTCATATTATCACCCCAAGGTATCCATATGGATAAAAAGAAAATGTAAGCCATTTTGAATTGGCCTGCTCTCACATGTGTTAAGGATTTGAAAACAGTATTAGGATTCACTAAATTTTATCGACGCTTCATTATACATTTCTCAGACACAGTCACACTAATCACATGCTTATTATGAAAAGAAGTACCCTTTTATTGGCCACAATAAGCACTGTCTTCTTTTGACAAACTAAAGGATTAACTAGTGGCGTCATCACTTATGGGGAACTAGGTTTCCCATTAACATTTACTCCGACCACAAAAATCTTCAATTCTTAAGAACAGCAAAGGTCTTAACACCACAGTAAAAGAGATTGATATTTTGCTTCATTAAGTTCAATTTTGTGATAACCTACAGGCCAGGAGCACAACAAGTTAAGGCAGATGCTTCTTCACATATTAATGTTTCCCCTTACAGAAACCAATACCCATATTTCACCCAACAAAATAATTGGCTCCTGCTTCAATTTTTCTTCTATGGACCGATTAAAAGAATCCTTACAAAAAGAGGATATGAAGCAATAAGTGAAGCATCCACAACATTCCTTGTTGGATGGTTTTTGGTACCATGATCAACAGTTATTTGTTCCTATAAACTTGAGAGAGCAGATACTACAATGGTGTAATTGATCCGCATTAGTGGAGAATCCAGGAGAACATAAGACCAAGGAACTGTGCACACGTTGGTTTTGGTGGGAGTCCATAGATAAAGATGTACGGACTTTTGTGCAATCTTGCCCTATATGCACCTGTAATAAGTCAACGCACACAGCCCCAGTAGGATTATTTTACATCCACATCCAGTCCCACGCACACCATGGCATACAATCAGTATGGATTTTGTAACAGACCTGCCGAAGGACCAAGGGTGCAACTGTATATTCAATTGACAAACTAATTGAGCCCATAGTGAGCTTACTATGTATTGTTTACAAAAACGTCGAACTATTTAAGGCCACATTGGGACCAACTATTATATCGTTCCTATTGTCTAATACATCTGTAGTACACAATAGTCCATAATCAAATTTTGACACTAATACACAACTCAAACTTTAAAAAATGTTTTTTGTTTCATTGGATAAAGCCTCTAAATCATACATATATTTGTACAGCAGTCTAAAACCCATTGGCAATAAAACCAAATCCTAGTTGCCAATGAATAAAGTGCTTAGTGTTTAAATTGCTCAGTGTTTAAAGTGCTCAGTGTTTTTAAGTGCATATTTATAAAAGTGCATATTCAGGGAAGTTACCCAGCAGCTGTATCTGAGTGCATGAATAATGGCTATTGACTATACAAATCTTAAAATATCCAGTGGTATCCTATATCCTGTAGACTGTAGTACTCAACTATGATTTTATAATATTTAAAGAAGTTATGGAGATCTTCACTGGCTTTGAGGCCTTTAGGCGATTAAGAAACTAATCATAGAATGAAGTGGGTCTGTAATTTGCCCAACAGTTTTTCATGATTGCCTCCTCTTCTCAAAACAGGCACTGCGCCTATACCATAATACTTCAAACACTTGAGATTGTTATCATGCACTTGTTTGAAGTGGTCTGCCACCAGATAGATACGGTCCAAATTAACAGTTGCTCTCAGATTATGTAAGATTCTCACATGCACTTGTAACTTGGTACTTCCCAGGTACAGAGGCCCACAAGTGCACTCTAGGACATAAACAGCAAAATCTGTTCTACATGTGTAGAGATCTTCTAACGCAACCTGTTTTGGTCTAAATTCTGTGATGTAATTTGAACTATTGACCCCCAACCCGACACACCCTACAAGAACTACATTTGAAGAAACCCTTTCTAGAAGTAAGCCAGTTTGTATTATACCTATTTCAGGTCTGCTCTTCACTAATGCATTCTTCATTGAAACAGCTCAAAGGAAAATAACATTGGGTTTCTTAGGGAGAATCAGGCCATTAATAGGATCAGTTAACACTATTGGCCATTGCATGTTAATGATCAATCTGATTGATTTTTCTTGCTTGCTGTAGGTAGTAATTAGTCTAATACTGATCTCATCACTTGACTAGTAAGTCGAGGGTCTTCTCTCTGGGTGGTGTTTGTTTTAACTGCAAAGAGACTGGATTCCCTAGTCTTATCATTGGCTTTTTTCATCCCCCTTTCAATTGTGCTTATGGCGTAATCTCGTTCTATGTATCTTTCTCTGGCCTCAATTGGCAATGGGCTAGATCACTCTCTGAGCTACAGATCGTATGTAGTCTCAGCATTTCCCCATATGGTAGGCTGTTTTTCAAGTGATTGGGGTGAAAACTGAATGTGTGGAGTGTGGAATTACCAGCCATACTTTAACAGTGTAATTTGGATTCAAGCTTGTTCTTGTTGATGTAAATCTGCACATCTAAAAAGTCTACGGCTTGTGCATTCATGTGCACAGCGAACTCCAAATTTATTGTATTTGAATTAATTCGTTCCACAAAACTACTTGCACTCTCCATAGTTCCCTTCCAAATCACAAACGCATCATCTATAAAACTCAACCAGCACACCACATGTTCTTCCTAATTTGTGTGGTGGTCAACCATGTGTTTTCCCTCTTCCCACCGGCCCACATGTACACACTCTTAGCTGGGGGAGAAGCAGGCACCATGGCAACCTCCCTCAATTGCTGAAAGACCTCATTGCCAAACAGAATTATTTTTAATTTAAACACCAGTTGATCATAGTCAATACCATTTTGTTGTGATTGTACAATTGTATGGGTCCATTCCTGAGGTAATGCTCCACTGCCTTGAGTCCATCCCTATGTTCAATACTAGTATAAAGGGAGGTTATATCTAATGTCATTAGTATATAGTCATCCGACCAGGGAATATCATACACTCTCTTTAAAAAACTCACTGGTGTCCTTGATGTACAATGGTAAATTAATTAGATGTTCTTGGAGAAAATAGTCCACATATTGCAAACAGGTCATTCCTGGCTGAGATGATTGGTCGGCCAGGTACCGGAGATGTTCCTTTATGAATTTTTGGAATGAAATAAAGGACAGGCATAACTGGAAAATCATCGCTCAATAACTGATGTTGATCTTTGAAAATTAAGCCATTTCATTTCCACCTGATTAAATCTTTAAATTCACTTTTCATCTTCCTCACATGTTGCATATTTGATCTTTTATAACATCTGGAGTCATCCAGGCATCTGTGGGCCTCTTTAAGATAATCTGTTTTGAGTATAATATTACCACCTTTATCAGATTTATTGATTACAAATTGATAGTTTTTTTGTAATTTACGCATCAGATGATTGTATTGCCTCTCTTGCTATTTATATATAGCCTAATTTTTTCTTTGGTTCAGTGATTAAGGGGTCTATTACGATTGAATCGGGAAATGGGACCGCTTGCTATGTGTGCAGCGGTCCCGCATATACAATTAGGATGCTCCCGCCACCCTGGTGGGCGTATCCCGCATTTTTTACATTGTGGCAGGTGGTGCTGTCAGCAGCCCCTGCCGCAATGCAAAACAGGCATTTGTGCATTTGCTTGCACAACGTGACAGGCACCGCGCGGTGCCTGCCACGTTGTGCATGCAAATGCAGGGGGTACCATAGGTACTCCCCATGTGCACCCCCACCCCCCAACATTCTGGGGGCCCGCAAGGGGCCCCCTACTGCGAAAACCGCATGCCTTTCCTTGGCGGCGTTGGCTGCTTCCCACCTGCATAGTATTATGGATAGCGGTGTCTTGCAAACACCACCACCATATTCAACCCTTCCCGTCCCCTGCACTACCCCCGCCATCATAATATGGCAGGGGAAATGGGAGGCGGGCAGGAGATAATGTTAGGCAGATTGACACGGCCATGCGGCGGGGTGGCGATCCGCCTAACATTATAATAGACCCCTAAGTATCTTCATTTCTTCCACCACCTGATCATTAAAAATATGCACTGCTTCATGTGGCATTATAGGTATAAAGGTAGATGCAGGCTTTAAAGGACTCCTGACTGTACCCGATGTAAAAATATCTTCTTCCTGTACGACATGTATAGTAGATGCTGTCATGCCGTTAGTGTCTTCTTCATTTTGCAGCTCATGTAACACACACTAGGTTTGAATATTAGATACCAGCACATTATCAAAACTGACTTCATTACCTGATGTTCCCCTGATAGGTTGATTGGAGTGTTGCTTTTGGTTATGGTATTTAGCAAGATTAAATTTCCTTATAAACTTAAAAATATCAAAACATATTCATGCATGTTTTTATAAAAATGTTATTTTGGTTTTCATGTTCAATTCTTGCATATGCGCAAGTACTCCTTGAAATCCTTGGCAAGTTTTCACATGTTGTCCCTCACTGGCTTCAGCCTTCTGCACATCGTCAGTCTGTGCTTCTTGCACATGATTTTGGCACCTGGCTCAGCCCTGTCCAAGTTGAACAAGCGTACAAGAGTTGACTATTTAAACCCCAGCCACTTGCATTGCTTGGCTTAAAGACTCCTCATCTTCCAGCTCGGTACCTGTTTGGCTCTCAATGCCGGCTTCTTCATTCCCGATTACTCTGGGTCAACGTGGCTCTTACACTCTGGCTCCACATCAGTTCCATGTCCTGAACTCCAGCAGCAAAAGAGCAAAGGAAACCATAAACTGCAACTCAAGTGCACCCGCTATACCATGGGAATTAAAGTTAGTGCACTGATCGATTTTAGTGGTTCAATGATAGAATATCGATGTTAAAAATATTGACAAAAAATACAGGCAACAAAAATATTGACTCCCATACCTACACAGGTAAGTAAAAAAAAAACATCAAAAATATTGATGTAAAAAATATAGATGTAAATATTATTGATTTAAGTATATATATAAAACCTTTCTAAAGTTCATGCAGTAAAACACGCTCTCGGGGCACAAAAACGCAGCCTCCAAAATGAGTAAGTGTTGTTTTAATTCACAACGCGTTTCGCAATAACGATGGCTTGATCACGTGAAATAAGACTCACCCCACATTGGCTACATATCACAGAGGGTCAAAGACATAAACATAGGACTTGTGTAGTTCATGTAAACATAATAGTAATACACAAAGTAAATAACTGTATTAGTTGCGCGTAATGCATGCATCAGAAATCATAGAAGATAATGTACTTAAAATGTAATTTTACCACAGTTCATGTGAAAAATTCAACAAGTGGTCCAAACATGTCCTACCTATCTCTATAATATAGACCATAATTCCCAACGCAATATTGGGTAATTAATCCTCATCCTTGCTCAGTGACAAGAGTCAGACTATAAAAGTCAGATGGAGAGTCATAGGTTATGCTGTAAGTATGACATATACCAAACCTCGCCCCACTTGGCATACAGGTATTAGCCGCGGCTGCTCAATTACGTGAACCATGAAGTAGCTCCAAAAGAAGGGAGAAGCCACGTCTCTAATAGTGACGTAACTATAGGGATTACCCTGCTAACCAGGCTACGTGTCACAATACCCAAGTGGGCGCAACACTCAGCAAATGCCATTCAAGTGCTGCAAGCATACACACGGATGTCAGACAGTAGAGAGTTGTGTATCTACTGCGTAGAACTAGAGACAGAGAGCATATGACTCAAAATTTGCGTGGGAAGCATAAATAGCATTGGTACTGGCAAGTGCCCAACTCAGCCACCGGACATCACAGAAAGGTAAACATCACAGTGTAGAAACAGTCCAAAGAATGTGTTACCCCAGGCGGTAGGTAGCTCAGTGGGTGCAAGAACGTTCTGGCGCTCGTGATAAAGGAGACAAAGAAGGGGAGAAATCTTGTGCAAAGTGAGTGTAGGTGACGTGGGCCCCTTTTTGTCCTCCTAAAAACAAAACAAAATAACAAGAATTATTAAAAAACACGATAAAAATGTCTTGTCAAACAAAATTGTTCAATTTACATTTCCACAATATATGTACAAGAACACAGAACTGACATTGTCAAGGGATTAGAGGATCATAAGGAACATATGTATCAAGCAGGCATCAACTTTTTAAATGTATTGACAGTTCCTCATCCTGGTTCAACTCCCCAGGGGCCTATGATCAACCTTGACTCCCTTTGTCTCAACATGAGAACCCTATTACCTCCTCTGGAGTTTTTTGGCACCTGTTCCAAAATAACAAAGCTGAGATCTTTGACATCCGAGTAGTGTAGTTCTCTAAAATGTCGTGCAACTGGGTATTTTGGATCACAATTTGTGATGGTGGCATCAGGGACTGCCCATCTGGGGCAGGGAAGGGAGCGTAATCACCAGGACGTAAAACAAAAAGCTGTTAGAACATTTTACTGCTATGCAGGAACACGATTTTCTAACACAGTTAGTGTAATCCACACTTGAGCCATAACATGGAGGATGATGGTGAACGGCGGAAAGAAGCACAAGCCTTGTTTGCTAGAGCACCCGGCAAAGGGTTTGACATTAAAACTGCTTTGGAACAACCGGACGGTGACACATTGGACGCCATAATGAGACGCTATGAAAAACTGAAAAAGCAAAAAGCGTCAAAATGGTGGGAAGCCACCTCTTTACAAGACTATGTAGAAAAAGAGATGGTCCCCAGGGGTCTATGAATTTACATCGCGCCCTCACATGAATCTCTCAATCCCCTTATGCTGCAGGAATTGGCAGCCAACTCGGCTAATAGCTCAAAAAACATGCTAAGCATACTTATCAAATATGCCTGGGAAGACAGGGAAAGGGTGATCGTAGAAATAAAAGAAATTGAAGAGAAATGAAAAAAAAAATTCTGAGCAAGATAGAATTAAAAAATGTAAGGATGACTTGAAAAAATATGAAGATGACATAAAATACCATAAACAAAGAAAACTGCACAGAGACTGTGGGGACTATGAAAGTGGCAGGATATTAACATATAGTCCCAAATATGATCATCTTTACAAACAACAGAATATTCCTACAGGAGAGAATAATGAAATGCCAAGGTTGGAAGATCGACAGGAACAAGCGCAAGTCAGTGACTCAGATACAGACATTTTGATTCAAACAGTCAGCACCTTGTCAGATGCGGAAATAACAAAAAAGCCAGCCACTTTTTAGACGAATTCAGGGTGCTGCGATCACGATGAGAGAGAGAACAAATCAGAGGAACGAACACAACACCGCAGAGAACCAGGGGACAAGGACGGGCTTGAGGAAGACCAAGAGGCAGGGTCGCTCCAAAAGAAGACGTCTCAAAAACCAGCAAAGAAGAATCAAACAAAAAGCCCATGCGAAACAAGCGAGGTGGCTACAAAAAGGCCAAATAATGATGGACAAAGAAATGGTAAATAAATCAATTATTAATTTATCCGCAAGATCTTTAAGCAATGCAGAGAAGACTAACCTATGTCTGGGACTTTCATTCTGCCCTACCGAACTGTTCAATTACTTTAATACTGTAGTAGACATTTTTAAATTTGTATGCAAGCTAAAGCTAAAAAAATGGCATATGTAGTACAACAAAAGGCCACCCAATCTAATACCAACAATGGGGGAGAGTTTGAACACACCTCAGTTAACAGTAGGGGATTCCGAGACATTACAAACTGTTTATGATTTGGGTATTGTACAAACAGGGGATGAATGTGAGTGGGAGATGCCAGATCAGAATAATAATAATCCACATTTGCCATCCATATGAATAGAGCAGCCTGCACTACTTTCAGACCAAAATCTGTTTTTGGTCCAATAATGCCCCATGATAACATAGATACCTTCCATGAGGTGGTGACTAAAGAATTACCCAAGCAGAAGCATACGACAGCGAAAAATAGGAATCAGAATTTTAACTTGTCCAAATCCCAACAAGACTTTATTATCTCCCTGGCAGATGATGAGAGTGCCATCATTAGTCCTTCGGACAAGAGAGGTAACATAGTCCTTTGGGAGAGGGAATTGTACGTTGAGGAAGCATATAAACAACTTGAGGATGGAAACTACTACTGTAAAAGTAACACCTTGGAGTATAAGTTAAGCATAATAAATACATGGGAAAAGGTAAAAACCTGGCAGGAAGAAGGATTACTAACGTGGCAGGAGTTCTGCTATCTTAAAAAAGATTATCCAAAGTTACCCATTCTTTACCTTCTTCCGAAGGTGCATAAAGATCCTAGGAAGCCCCCTGCTAGACCATTGTTTCCTCCTTGGGAAGTATCAATGAAAATATCTCTAAATACATTGATTACTTTCTGAGAGAATATGTTACTGCATTACCCTCACACATTAAGGACACAAAGGATTTCTTAAATAAAATAGAAAACATCTTATGGGAGGAAGGGCTCACTCTAATCAAAATGGATGTGAGCTCTCTCTACACTATTATCGATCATGATCAGGGAGTAGAGGCTTGTTATCATTTCATGAACGTCAGAGACATTGCGCACTTGGGACACACACACATGCTTGTAGAGATGATCAAGATATGCCTTAACAACAATATCTTCATGTTTAACGGTGATCTCTACAGGCAGGTGCGTGGAACCGCGATGGGTTCGAGCTTTGCTCCAAGTCTAGCAAATCTTTTCCTCTGTAAGGGGGAGGAGGAGATTTGGGAAGATAACACCTTGAGAGCAGATTTCATGATGGTAAAGGTATGGATTCGTTACATCAACGACCTTTTTGAAGTATGGAGTGGTTCAGAACAAGAGGCCAGTAATTTTGTTGCCAAATTGAATATGAATTCATACAATGTGAAACTTACATCTTGCATGAGTACTACCTGTATTGAGTTCCTTGACACTCAGGTCATGGTACATGAGGGTAAATTGACCACCAAATTGCACAGGAAAGAGACTGCAGGCAACAGTCTCCTTCACGCCCTCAGTGCTCATCCGGAGACACTCAAGTAGAGTATACCTTATGGTGAGTTACTGAGGGTGAAAAGGAACTGCAGTACTGATGAACTCTGCATGTTAGAACAAAGTAAAATGATTCTCAGATTCAAAGAACGAGGATACCCAGAGTGGGTTCTGCAAAAGGCCATCAATAAAGCGAAGGACATTCCAAGAACTACTACTCTTGAGAATGAACCAAAAACATTAGAGGTAGAATCTACAACTAGAGTCATCACAACATTTCATCATGATTCCATCAGAGTACGGAAAATGCTAGTGGACAATTGGGTAATATTGAAAGCAGACACCATCATAGGTCCCATTCTCGGAGAAAGACCTTCGGTTACATACCGGAGGGGTAAAAGCCTCAGGGACATTCTAGTGAAGGGAGACATTTCTAAAACATCAGGTCCCAATGTTCATAACCTTAAGGGGTTTTACCCATGTGGCCATTGCAGAGCGTGCAAGTCCAGTCATATGACAAAAGAGATAGAAGTACAAGGTTCAGGAAGAAACTACAACATAGGACAATTCTTGACGTGCAGTACAAACTTTGCAATTTACGTGTTGGAATGTCCTTGCCGGCTAAAATATGTGGGTAGCACGGTATGCATGGTCAAGAAAAGGGTACAAGAACACCTCCGTGCTATTACTAACATTGATCTACATTATCCCATTGCACGCCATTTCCAAGCTGTACAATAGTCCAACAACTCCATCCTTAAATATTATGCCATTGAACAGGTGAATATAGGTAAGAGAGGAGGTAACAGGGAATTAGCAGTGAGGAAAAGAGAGTCCAAGTGGATTATGGAGCTCGAGACTAGATTCCCGGGGGGGGGGGGCATAACCAGGACAAAGAACTAGCCACCTACCTCCATGAAAATTAGTAAACCGGATGGTTAATACTATGTTGCTTAGGGATTACAATCTGCTATACTGCAAATCAGATGTTATGTTTTTAATGCATTGATTTTAACTCATGATTAATTCTTTTTCTCTGTTTGTTTATTTGCAGGAGGAAAGGAAGGGACCCTTCACTTTCACTTTAGATACCACACGGGTTCCCTACCTTTTTCTTCATCGGATGGACAATGCACATTTTTTGAGATAAGAGACTCTTTCTTTATTTAGGGAAGGGCCCTTTTTTACTTTAGCTATTATAGAGTTTTTAACTGTGTTGTACTTCGGATCATGAAGTAATTAGAGGCCTTTTTTGCTATTCAGAGCCACTTGGCGATAATATAATGCCTGTTTTTTAAGCGGTGAACAGGTTACATTTAAATGGGGCACTAGTCCTCCAGAAATAGGTACGTGTAATATGTGGGGTGCATGGCACTAGACCGATAATATGAGTAACTGCAAGGCAGACTCTTGGTTTTACGCCCCCGTTTTTTTAAAACACATTACTAATACACTGTCAGGACGTCTTTCATAGACGTGGCACAATAAAGTTTTTATCGCGCAAACAAATCGCAAACTTGATGTGCGAGTAGAACTTTGCCCGGACACTTGGGGTTAGTTTTTCATTCGGCCCATGCAAATACAACTAACCTGTAATTACTGTTGCAAGCAGGAATTGTCCTTTGCAGTAATGCTCTATTAATTTGTCAATGGGTAATGATGTATGTGTATAATGGTCACAGCTATGTTTTAACATTACAATTTGCCTGTTCCAAGATGGCGACTTTGTAAATTGGAGAAACAGGCAAGAATGTAGTGCCTCGTTTGTGTTGATTATTGATTTGAGCACGTTTGTGGATATTCCAAGTATCGTGTGACCAAGACACCTCGGAGTGTCGAAACGCATAACGATTTGGATTAAACACATGGTGACTCATACTCCCTTCTGAGTGCGTATTTTCAATTGCTAAATACTTTGGACATTTTGTACCGGCTTGGGTTCCTGACGGCAATCCGCCACCTGACGAGGGACTCATCCCAGAAGGACCTACACTGTGTATATATATATATATATATATATATATATATATATATATATATATTCACTGAAAAAACCATAGGTTATAGACCATATATAGTTAGGAATTAGCATTTAAAAAACCTTATTTTACTCACACAAAACCATTGAAATTCCATATATAGTTAGTTGCACTAACTATATATCGTGCACCCGCAATCCACTGCTGATCATGTCACATATTACATCATTCATGACATGGTCAGTGACATCACTGATGACATCACTGATGACATCTCAAATGACATCACTGATGACATCACTGATGACAACATCCAGTGACTGTATTTTTCTGTAAAGTTAAAATATGTCTTGAGTGGATGTATAAGTGTCTGGATGAAGGATTTAGTAGGTGCATGACTGACTGTATGAGTGAGTGATTAAATGTGTCTCACTGAATGCATGGGTTAGTGACTAAACTGTCTTAATTTGTGCATCATTATGTCTGTTGTTCTGTAAACTGCTGCATGTGTTGATCATTAGCTATACGAGAGGCTATATGTGTTATTAATTGGTTGCCCAAGTATTTCTATGGGAGATTGAGTTTGTGTGGGGGTGGCTGGAAGGTGTGAGACTCTATGCATAGATGTGTGAGCAGTTTATTCACTAGGTGTATGAGTTCAAGAGTGCATGTGGAAACAGCTACATGGGCAGTTGACTGTGTGCATGAGTGTATTGATGAGTGAATGGATATCTCAATGCTACATGTCATAGTAAGTACATATGTAAAACACAGTACATGTGAGAGTTGGCATATATAAATAACTGTGCATGAGAGCCACTGAATGAGTGAGTGGTTGTATCGATCATTGTGAACTTGTATCAGGGATTGTATAAGAGAGTAAATATGTGTTAGTATATGTTTCAATAAGTAAGGTGTGTTTAACTGTATAGTTGAAGAAATGGAGGTGAGATTGTTTCTTTGCATGACTGACTGGGTGTGTGAGTAACTCCATGGATGAGTGGCAGTGTGTGAGTGTCTGTATACACTGAGTGTATCTAAGGTTATATTAGAGTCTGAAGAGGTTTATCGTATTAGCACAAGAATGATGTCAAATGAGATGTCATCAGTGATGTCATCAGTGATGTCATTTGAGATGTCATCAGTGATGTCATCAGTGATGTCACTGACCATGTCATGAATGATGTAATATGTGACATGATCAGCAGTGGATTGCGGGTGCGCGATATATAGTTAGTGCAACTAACTATATATGGAATTTCAATGGTTTTGTGTGAGTAAAATAAGGTTTTTTAAATGCTAATTCCTAACTATATATGGTCTATAACCTATGGTTTTTTCAGTGAATTTTCAAGGTTTTGTAAATGCTAATTCCTAACTATATATGGTCTATAACCTATGGTTTTTTCTGTGAATTTCATTGGTTTTTTAACAGCTAATATCTGTAGCTGTAAAATGTATTCTTCTTTAAATCCAAAAATATATTTTATATGTTTATGAATAATTTTTTTTTAAAATATTTTTTTTTCTTCGTTCCCGCTTCGCAAATAGGGAAGCTTCCCGTTAGCTGACCTTGATGCCGCGAAATAGACCGCGAGCCGGTAAACGTTTCTTTACCGCAAGTGCCGCGTTACAAAACAACATCGTGACGCCTCCCGTCCGCATGACGTTTCACGTTGTCGCGTGATACGTCATATGACGTACTACGTTAGCGAACTGGTACGCGAAGCGAGTCGCAAAGCGCAGGTTTCTGGAAGCAAACCGGGAGGCCCTGCAAAGCGCTTAACGTAAACACAGCAAGTCATGTGACTTGGTAATAACACTTTTCATTGGTTCATTTCACTTTTGGTTTCCTAATGATGTAAGACTAGGTCATATAATCTAAAATGAACACTTTTGATTGGTTGAGAACTCTTGTTTTTCCCAAATGATGAAAATCCCTCCTTCTTTCCTCACTCTGACTTTCATCATTGTGAGAGAAAGACCCTTTGTGATCACTGAGCAATGGCTTCTTTAGTAGCTTCAGCTGGTGCTTCCCCACCACCTCCACCACATCCAAGGAAGAGTGGACCACCTGCTCAAGTTATAATTCAACAAGAAGAAGAAGAAGAGGAACAGGAGGACGAGCACGAAGAGAGGCAGTTTTTGCCTGAGCAGCCCAGGACGTCTCACCGGAAAGAAAACTTCATTTGGCAATTTTTTAAAATTCCCAAAGGTCAGAAAAAAGTAAATGCAAGATACGTAACTTGCCTTATATGTCAAGATAGACTGTCCAGAGGGACCGACAAAAAATACAGTTTCGGAAACTACACAATGCATCGCCATATGACTAGGTGGCATCCTAACAACTACAGTGCTGCACAGTTTCGGAACGACCTAGATAATCTCCCTATTATGGCCAGAAGATCTGTTGTACCGGAAGTAACGGGACCAGAGGGCAGGGAGATGGTGCCAAATATACAAATGAGATTTGGTGAAGTAAAACACACCTGCGTATTTTGCGATGGATTCATTTCCTACGGAGAAAGAAGCATCACTCTGATCAACAGAGCTATTGACTATCATATGCAAGTTTGTCCGAAACGCCCAAAATAATAAATACTTCTTTTTTTTGTTTTGTTGCTCCTGTTGAGCCCTTTACAATAAATCGTTTTCATTGCCCCCTCCAAGAAAAACCCCCAAAAATATAAAACTGTTCCGAAAAATTCAAAAACAGTAAAAAAATGTTCAGAAAAATAAAAAAAAAAGTTCTTTTCAGAACTACCTCCCCGTTATTAAAAAATTGGTACAATATTTGGAACTGTGCCAACCTCTATTTCTCTTAGTTCGCTTCCTAGTTCGCTCGCCGGTACGCGAACTGGAAGCGAACCAAAAACAGTAAGTATAAGGGAGGGAAACACACACTTATGTTAAAATAAAGACAGCTATAGGGGAGTAAACTAGAGATACTATTACCCGTAATCCACTGCTGATGATGTCACATATTACATCATTCATGACATGCTCAGTGACATCATCAGCAGAGGATTGCGGGTTTTTTGACAACATGCCTTATCCACGGTTTAATAACGCTGCCTTTTGCTTTATATAAGTTTTCAAATTGTATGAAATATATACCAATAGGTCGTTATGAACCTTTAGGTAGTGCTTTTCTTCATGAGGTCTGGTCGCTTCCATACACATACAGATGTTTCAAAGATGATCAAGAAGTTTATCTGAATGGAGAGGAATGCACTGAGACGCCAGAGCATTCACTAATGTGTAGGCACATACAGTTACACGGTTCATGCAACAAACACCGACCAAATATGGCTTGCGTGTTGCAAGGCACGCCAGTTCCTGCTATCATCCCCACGTTCAAGTTGTTGGAAAATGGTAGTTATTTGATGCTCAATAATGAAGATTGTTCTGAGTTAATTAAAAGTATTCCTTTTATCGTAACAGTAAGTGAACGGGTTATTTGCTGCAGAAATGTTCTATTTCCTCCCACACATGAACATAGGGAGTTTTCAATCTGGCCACAAATACCAACCTTGGGACACGTTTCAACGGCATGGCAAGAATAAGAGCTCTTTTGTCTCAGAGAGAGGTGGCCTTGAGTTCGGCCCGTGAAACTTTCGTACTTCACATAGCGAACACCCGTACAGAGGTGCACACCCTTTTCAATTAAGATTTGCCTTTCAATTTCAGCAACATGTTTCCGACTATCTTTAACGCATCCTCCACAAAGTCCCTGACACACTTTTTTAAAGTTGTTACCAGTGGTCTCGTGACTTCATTTGAGAAAATCTTTGGAGTCATCCCTGCTTCCTTTCATTGTATTTTCTGCACTCTGGTTCGTGGATTGGCATTTTTACTTGCATTACCAGCGGACGCTCTTGTGCTTTTTTACATTTTTAAATATGGATGTCCCTCCTATGCAACCTCCGACCCTGCAGCTGCTGACACTGTTCCGCAATCGCATGCTAGAATATTATGGCACAATGCCGTTGGCGATATTAAGCACGGCATATGGATTATCTTTTCGGTTCTCCTACTTCACCTGTGTCCAGCCTGTATTTCACTGCCTGACCTGTGATTTCGATTGGGCCATTGATTTGTGTCTCTGCGGACCGGTTTCTCCTGACGTCGACTTTAATCAGCTGATGACTCCTATCATTACTCACGAGTTGGTTTGTCCTGGCGAAAGGATTATGGCTGTGGCATTGATGCATGGACTACTTGGTCCCTGGAATTTACTGGCGGCAGCACAGTCTTTCTTGGAAGAGAGCTTTCTTGAAAACCCACCGAGCTGTCCTCTGATGGTGATAGAGGATCCGGTGCTGGGAGAGCACGTATGTTCTTTTCCGCTTTTAAATTGGATGGCTGAACTGTTTTCGGATGAAGACGGTGACTTCCTATTGGAGGCTGTTGCAGCTTATTTTGCATACACAGTTATGTCATAGACCTTTTTCATGTTTGATATGCTGAGTACTAGCATTTCATTGACAATTCATTGACTTATTTGTCAAGTTTTTATTATTTACCTTGCCTATTGGCTTAAGACTCGATAAAGTACTTGGCTGTTTTATTTTTCTTTAGCATTAAATTTTCCTAGTTTTTAATGCTTTACCTTGCGGACCGTCCACATATAAACTTGCAATCTGCTCTCATGAGATGGCACTTCTATTATCTTATTCAGTTCGTTTCCGGATCATGGGGAGGTGTCATCTAGGTCCTGGATATCTTTACACCGTGTTAAGTTAGCATGGGCTCATTACCGGTTTAAACGCCATTTTTCCTTTTTTGCAACTTCTGCACACGACACTTAGTTGTTGCTTTAGCTTTCCACCTAGTAGTTCATCGTGGTTTACATGAGAATAATATGTTATTGCTCTACTATCTGCTTTGCTTGTTAAACTATATCTGTACAGCGAGTGCTAAAGTTTCAAGAACAACACGATACAGAATTGTTATGAGGTCTGATCTCCACGACTTCATACTCATAACATAAGTGCAACTTCTGCCAATTCTGGGCATGAGGCGGGTTTTATATTGCTTTGCCGAACACACATACACAACAGTTGATGCGGTTCACATGAAGAGAGAGCTGGTGTATGCTGATGTGATTCCTTCAAATCTAAGACACTAAAGTATGGGCACGCCCTAAACCAACACAAAGAGACCTTCTTAGCAAATAATATAATATGTGTATTAGGGAGGGTGAGATATAAGCAGCCGCGGGCCGTGGTGGGCGTTACGGTGAGGCAGGGAGGCGGGGAGGGGGAGAAGCAGGGTGGAGCCCTCTCTACCTTGCCCCTCCCCCTCCCCGCCTCCCTGCCCCACCGTAACTCCCTCCATGGCCCGCGGCTGCTTATAAGTGTTGCTAACTCTTATTCATTTACAGCATGTTAACATACTGTCACCATTCGCTTTTTATGTACTAGTAACTATGCTGGTAATTTTGCTACTGATAATATGTGTACTTGTATTCTCCACCCTGCTTCTCCCCCTCCCCGCCTCCCTGCCTCACCGTAACTCCCTCCACGGCCCGCGGCTGCTTATAAGTGTTGCTAACTCTTATTCATTTACAGCATGTTAACATACTGTCACCATTCGCTTTTTATGTACTACTGACTATGCTGGTAATTTTGCTACTGATAATATGTGTACTTGTATAATCTAAGATACTACGCCTCAGAAGACGGCATTAGTAAATAAACATTTCAAATACACATGTGTTCTTCTTAACTCCATGTTCTGGTTTCTAAGAAATATATAACGACCGACTGTTCATGAGTTCCACGTATCCTGAGGTACTATAAGTTCATATTCTGGATTGTCTAAACATTGAGAGTTTGTTATATCCAATGTGACACTGTACCTAGCTTGCTAAGGAGTTTTTGATTACTAACGTGAGTTTTGGGACACCCTAATTCGCCGAGGTTCCAATCCTCTGTCCACAGTTCTGTGTGAGAACAGAAACCCTGCGACAGGGGCACCCCCGACCCTTGCTGGAGCTTCATCACACTTGCGATACAACTCCAGCAATGCGCCACCTTTACGGCACAGATACATCACGCATCTGTGCTGTTTTTGCCCCATGATGCGCCGCATTGTAAATGCAGCACACCATAGGTGACGGAACAGCGGCACAGAATGACTAACACATCCCTGGTGATGCGCCAGTCATCATAAATGTATCCCTATGCTTCTTATCTTGTTAGAGATGAACCGCCATATGTATCATCAAAGTTTTTTGCATTTCCTAAATAGCGAACTTTAAGGAATAAATAGCGATTCTTTACCATTCCTAGTTTGCGATTAGCTATTTGCTAATTACAAATTACCCATTCATTTCCTTCATTTCCATAGGGCGGTTGGACTCACTTTTAGCTCCAACGGCTGAATGGATTTGCACGAAACTTGGCAAAATTGTAGGGACTGGTAGCCCGATGTGCCTTTGCTATGTCTCAAGATATATGCTCCAGTGGTTTTTACGAAAATTAACTTTGAAAAATATATATTGGGCTACATTGGCCTATATATATGTTGGAGCCCAAATGTAGCCCAATGTAGCCCAATGAAGCCCAATGTAGCCCAATGTAGCCCAAAGATGGCCGCCAGACACACAAAAAAACAAATGTAGCCCAAATATCAGCCAGATGTAGCCCAACTATAGCCCAGTGACAGAATGACCAATCCGCTTCGCAAACCTCCGTTACGCGAGGCGGAGCGCTGTTACAGATATATATCTTTTTTTGAACGTTAATTTCTCAAAATCCACTGGAGCACATATATTGAGACCTAGCAAAGGCACATCGGGCTACCAGTCCCTACAATTTTGCCAAGTTTCGTGCAAATCCATTCAGCCGTTCGATTATTATTATTATTTTTTTTTTTTTGCCCCGCGGGGCCCTTTTAAAACCTCCACATCAAACCTAGGGGGGTCAGCGAGGATCTACTATTCCCCCTTATGGTCATTTGCCCCTTCGCTTTGGCCTCCTCTTGTCTCTCGATCCTACCGAGAGACAAGATGGCGGCCGCTACGGACTGTTTGGAATGTTGACAGACGCCAGAGAACCAATCAGCTTCGCTTCACAAAGCTCCGTTGCGCGAAAAGTACGCGTCCTGGGCCGCTGCCCGGTCCGCTGTTACAGATATATATCTTTTTTTAAACGTTAATTTCTCAAAATCCACTGGAGCACATATATTGAGACCTACAAAAGGCACATCGGGCTACCAGTCCCTACAATTTTGCCAAGTTTCGTGCAAATCCATTCAGCCGTTCGGGCTAAAAGTGAGGCCAACCGCCCTATGGAAAACTCAATGTTAAAAACACGTTTTGGGACCCCCCTTTTTTCTCGGCCCCCACTGGACGAACCCCCCCCAAATTTTCAAGGGCTGCTCAGAAACAAAATGTGCCATTTTCCTGAAAATTTCAGCCAATTCCGTCCACAAACGCCAAAGTTATTAGACATAGAATTTTCAAAAAACCCATAGAGAAAAAATCCTAACTATATATACCTACTGGCGACCGCCAGTAGGTAATATATATATATATATATATATATATATATATATATATATATATATATATATATATATATATATATATATATTCACTGAAAAAACCATAGGTTATAGACCATATATAGTTAGGAATTAGCATTTAAAAAACCTTATTTTACTCACACAAAACCATTGAAATTCCATATATAGTTAGTTGCACTAACTATATATCGCGCACCTGCAATCCACTGCTGATGATGTCACATATTACATCATTCATGACATGGTCAGTGACATCACTGATGACATCACTGATGACATCTCAAATGACATCACTGATGACATCACTGATGACAACATCCAGTGACTGTATGTTTCTGTAAAGTTAAAATATATCTTACATATTGAAGAATGAGTGGATGTATAAGTGTCTGGATGAAGGATTTAGTAGGTGCGTGACTGACTGTATGAGTGAGTGATTAAATGTGTCTCACTGAATGCATGGGTTAGTGACTAAACTGTCTTAATTTGTGCATCATTATGTCTGTTGTTCTGTAAACTGCTGCATGTGTTGATCATTAGCTATACGAGAGGCTATATGTGTTATTAATTGCTTGCCCAAGTATTTCTATGGGAGATTGAGTTTGTGTGGGGGTGGCTGAAAGGTGTGTGACTCTATGCATAGATGTGTGAACAGTTTATTCACTAGGTGTATGAGTTCAAGAGTGCATGTGGAAACAGCTACATGGGCAGTTGACTGTGTGCATGAGTGTATTGATGAGTAAATGGATATCTCAATGCTACATGTCATAGTAAGTACATATGTAAAACACAGTACATGTGAGAGTTGGCATATATAAATAACTGTGCATGAGAGCCACCGAATGAGTGAGTGGTTGTATCGATCATTGTGAACTTGTATCAGGGATTGTATAAGAGAGTAAATATGTGTTAGTATATGTTTCAATAAGTAAGGTGTGTTTAACTGTATAGTTGAAGAAATGGAGATGAGATTGTTTCTTTGCATGACTGACTGGGTGTGTGAGTAACTCCATGGATGAGTGGAAGTGTGTGAGTGTCTGTATACACTGAGTGTATCTAAGATTATATTAGAGTCTGAAGAGGTTTATCGTATTAGCACAAGAATGATGTCAAATGAGATGTCATTAGTGATGTCATCAGTGATGTCATTTGAGATGTCATCAGTGATGTCATCAGTGATGTCACTGACCATGTCATGAATGATGTAATATGTGACATCATCAGCAGTGGATTGCAGGTGCGCGATATATAGTTAGTGCAACTAACTATATATGGAATTTCAATGGTTTTGTGTGAGTAAAATAAGGTTTTTTAAATGCTAATTCCTAACTATATATGGTCTATAACCTATGGTTTTTTCAGTGAATTTTCAAGGTTTTGTAAATGCTAATTCCTAACTATATATGGTCTATAACCTATGGTTTTTTCAGTGAATTTCAATGGTTTTTTAATAGCAAATATCATAAGCTGTCGAATGTCAAGTACGTGGTAAGTGAAAACATTTTCGTGTTTATGCACACTGATCTGCTTTGAATGGTGCCCCCCCCCCCTCATTTCTATTAGGAGTACTCTCTCTTTGCAGATAGTGAAAGGTAGTTAACGCAGGTCTTTGCCCCCATTGTAATCCGTCGTGCCTGCTTCTCTCTCCATTTGATTCATTGTTATCCAAGTATTTACTGTTTTAGAATTAGTTCTCTTTGGTTCATTCTCTATTTACAAACAAACACAGAGTCGCAATACTCTGTTTAGTCTTTGCAGATAACGAAAAATCGTGTAAAAAAAAAGAAAAGGAATCAAGCAAAATCAGTAGGCCACTAATGGGATCTCTTTTTGACCTCGCTAAAATAGAAACATTAGGAACAACCCCTCATGACAAATACAAAACTAGTGAGATGAACTGAACTCCACACAATGATGGCTGCAAAACAGCTCGGCTCCGCCACCCACCCCGCCCAAAATAACGATAAAGAACGGCTGCCATGATTGGTTGCGGAATTACCACGACGGAGCTACGAAATGGTGCTGCTCTCATGCTAACCCCAGCTTCAGTCTGAAACATCCAGAAACACTGTAGACTACCAATTCGATCAGTTCCGGTAGCGCCCCAATGTAACCCGGTAAAGAAGAACTAGCCCTCCCCTCTTTGACTGATGGTTCTTGTTGCCTGTCCCTTCTGTTGTCATTTAACAGAACTATTTAGCCTGCTGAAAGGGGTTGTGGTCCGACCGCTGGTTGGTGGAGACATTTTGACTATATTCTGTACCTGCGTTGTCGCGTAATGCGTCATATGACGCGCCGCGTTAGCGCATCCGGAAGTCATCCGGGGCGCGCAGCGCGTAACGTAAGCATAACAAGTCATGTGACTTGTTAATAAAACTTTTCATTGGTTCATTTTACTTTTCTTATTGTAATGATGAAAGGCTTGGTCATATGACCTAAAAATTACGCTTTTCATTACTTCCGAACATTATTCTTTCTTAAATATATGTTATAATGTTCCAGGCTAATGTACTTTCCCGGAAATTTTACAACTGTCCTGCAAGTAAAATATATTCTTTTTTCGAGAAAAAGAGCGTTTCTTCGTCCCATGACGGAGCCGTTGAGCAAAAGAGGGTCGACCTGCTGTCTTAGTCGCCGATACGCCTGAATATGAGATTCTTATCGATCACTTTATGTTGCAGGAATAGAAAACACAACAGCCCTTGACCATTTATCTTTACTGCGTTCCTTCGTATTATACCTTTTACCCTTCATGTAATTGGTCTGCTTTATTTCACTTGCCTTTTAATGATTCTAAAACAGTGACTATTATTAAAAACTTTACCAATGTATATACTACTACCATGTTTTCTTTTAAAAACCTTTATTGTGAAAATTTCATTATACAAATACGAGCCTATAACCACGTGGGCCGGCCACGGAGCAAACTGTAATCGTATATGATGAATAGACATTTACACAAAGTAAAGTAAAGTACACTGTAGAGGAACGTAACGGGCGGGCCATTAGGTTGCAAGAACTAAGGTGTCTAACAGTTACGGAATCGGTGGACGTACATTTTATAATTAAAATACGACAGGGCCAGTTACAATAAAATTATCTAGATATACATTTGCGGGCAAGTACCATGGGTGACGTTAATTCGAACTTTCAACAGTACAGTAATCAATAACACATCAGAACTTAATATCAATAGGGATGTCGAAATATTCAATCAATTCTCGTCCCCGCCCGCCATGTGCTTCAAAACTGCATACGTATCTCGTGATTTCAAGGTTCTGCAACCAGTACACAACAAGGAGTTACGAGTCCCATTTATTCTGGCGCCATTTTGGGCGAGGACGGGCAGGTCCAGGATATAGTCAAAATGTCTCTACCAACCATCGACTATGATGATGTTCATATGCTGTATTTATTAGAGTAACACTCATCTGTCCACATGAAATTAATTTGCCACAATCTAAACATGTCATTTTAATCTTTCCAAAGTTCTTCTAAATATTTGGGACCGTTTCCCTTGCCTCTGAAGCTCTCAGTGCCACTTCTTTGATGAATGTACTAGCAGGTCAGGGGTTCTCCTCCAAATCTCTCTTTTATGCAGCACTATAATTAATTGGTGCCACCTCTCCATATGACGATGCATGGTATAGTTACCACAACTATATTTTTTTTCGGTTCCTCTGGAGAGTTCATCGTGGCAGATGAAGCGTGTAACGTACCGGGCATTTACCTTTTTTTGCATGTACAGGAAAGGAAAAAAAAATCGAGCGTCCGAGTTCTAAGGTGTCCCAGGGCCATTTTGGTGGACCAGGCCCAAATCCAAAGAACAGCTATCTCACAGGCTAATGGGGCGACCCACGCCGAGTTTCAGCATTGTAGGATGACCACACAAGTACAGCAACTTGCTAGACATCACCTCGGTGCCATCCGGATCTCGGCGCCCCACTGCAGATGAAGTGCCTCTCAACTATGAAACCACCACGGTGACATCCGGATCTTGGCGCGTTGTGCTGCCTTCGGCCTATTCGCACATCGGTCCGCTACTGACGCCATCTCACAGGCTAATGGGGCGACCCACGCCGAGTTTCAGCATTGTAGGATGACCACACAAGTACAGCAACTTGCTAGACATCACCTCGGTGCCATCCGGATCTCGGCGCCCCACTGCAGATGAAGTGCCTCTCAACTATGAAACCACCACGGTGACATCCGGATCTTGGCGCGTTGTGCTGCCTTCGGCCTATTCGCACATCGGTCCGCTACTGACGCCATCTCACAGGCTAATGGGGCGACCCACGCCGAGTTTCAGCATTGTAGGATGACCACACCAGTACAGCAACTTGCTAGACATCACCTCGGTGCCATCCGGATCTCGGCGCCCCACTGCAGATGAAGTGCCTCTCAACTATGAAACCACCACGGTGACATCCGGATCTTGGCGCGTTGTGCTGCCTTCGGCCTATTCGCACATCGGTCCGCTACTGACGCCATCTCACAGGCTAATGGGGCGACCCACGCCGAGTTTCAGCATTGTAGGATGACCACACCAGTACAGCAACTTGCTAGACATCACCTCGGTGCCATCCGGATCTCGGCGCCCCACTGCAGATGAAGTGCCTCTCAACTATGAAACCACCACGGTGACATCCGGATCT
Source organism: Lissotriton helveticus (assembly GCF_964261635.1). Lineage (NCBI taxonomy): Eukaryota > Metazoa > Chordata > Amphibia > Caudata > Salamandridae > Lissotriton > Lissotriton helveticus. The sequence goes on from NC_136068.1 coordinate 1,231,244,500, forward strand.
TGGCGTGTTGTGCTGCCTTCGGCCTATTCGCACATCGGTCCGCTACTGACGCCATCTCACAGGCTAATGGGGTGACCCACGCCGAGTTTCAGCATTGTAGGATGACCACACCAACTTGCTAGACATCACCTCAGTGCCATCCGAATCTTGGCATCTCAACGCCTAGTGGTATCTTCCATACAAAAAATTATTGTTACGCTGCCTTTGGCCCCATTCGCACATCAGTCCGCAACTTAGACATCACCTCGGTGCCATCCGGATCTTGGCATCTCAGCGCCTTGTGGTGTCAGTCAGAAAATATCGTTGTGCTGCCTTCGGCCTATTCGCACATCGGTCCGCTACTGACGCCATCTCACAGGCCAACGGGGCGCCCCACGCCGACTTTCAGCATTGTAGGATGGCCACACCAGTGCGGCAACTTGCTACACACCACCTCGGTGCCATCCGGATCTTGGCATCTCAGCGCCTTGTGGTGTCTTCTACACCGGAAATATAGTAGAAAATATTGTTGCGCTGCCTTTGGCCCCATTCACACATCAGTCCGCTACTGACACCATCTCACAGGCCAACGGGGCGCCCCACGCCGACTTTCAACATTGTAGGATGGCCACAGAAGTGCGACAACTTACTAGACACCACCTCGGTGCCATCCGGATCTTGGCGCGTTGTGCTGCCTTCGGCCTATTCGCACATCGGTCCGCTACTGACGCAAACTCACAGGCCAACGGGGCGCCCCACGCCGACTTTCAGCATTGTAGGATGGCCACACCAGTGCGGCAACTTCCTACACACCACCTCGGTGCCATCCGGATCTTGGCGCGTAGTGAAGCTGCAGCAGCTGCAAATAAGCTTCAGACAGTGTTACAACCGCTGCTCAGAACTCTCAACTATGACACCACCTCGGTGCCATCCGGATCTTGGCGCGTTGTATTGCCTTCGGCCTATTCGCACATCGGTCCGCTACTGACGCTGCCTCACGTGCCAACGTATTTTCTCCGCATTTTATACCCTATGCCGCATAACAGGTCATGTGACTTGTTTATAAAACTTTTCATTGGTTCATTTTACTTTTGGTTTCCTAATGATGGAAGGCTTGATCATATGACCTAAAAACAACACTTTTCATTGGATGAAAACTTTTTTTTTCCCCCAAACGATGAAAGCCCCACCTTGTTTCTGGATGTTTCAGACTGAAGCTGGCGTCAGCATGAAAGCACCACCATCTCGTAGCTCAGTCGTGGGCATTCCGCGAGCAATCATGGCAGCCGCTCCCCACCAGAAGCCTGCAGGAGTCGGAGCCCCCAAAACTTTTGATGAATTCTCAAGGCGGAGGGGACGCTTTCGAGAATGGGGTCCAAGACCTAGCAGACAAGCGTCCGATTTCCAAGGTGTCCCAGGGCCATTTCAGTGGACCAGGCCCAAAAAGGAAACAGCCTGCCGCCATTTTGAGAGTCCTGTGACAGCCGCCTATCGCTGCACCGCAAGAGTGGGCGCAACTCAGCTGAATGGCGGATTTTGACACAGTGGACCAAAAGCGGACGGAATGGCAACTGAAACGGTAAAGGGGCGCCCCACTAAAACAGATGAGACTCCACCTGGAGAGGCCCGTTCACGCCGCCTCCCCCGGGGCGCTCCACGCCGTTATTCGGAGCAGCATTGTAGGATACCAAAACCAGTGCGGCAACTTACTGGACATCACCTTGGTGCCATCGTTCTGCTGCCTTGGAACTATTCGCACAACAGTTTGCTACTGATGACCCACCCCCCGCGACGCCCCACGCCGTTATTTGCTGGGTGGCAACTTACTAGACATCACTTTCGTGTCATCTAGATTTCGGCGCGTTCTGCTGCCTTGGAACTATTCGCACAACAGTTTGCTACTGATGACCCACCCCCCGCGACGCCCCACGCCGGAAATCTGGACGTTGTGCTGCGTTGGGACTATTCGCACAGCCGACCGCTACTTCGTTGTTTTTCTCTAAAAATGTTTATATGTTATTACTATTTTTGTTTTCTTGTATATATTTATAAATTATTAAAGTTTTATAATCTTACTACTTTGTCGGAGTGCTATATATTTTTTATGTGACACATAATTGTAAAAACTTTGATGTACAAAGAGTCATCCCTGGAATCTTCCGCTTCACGCTCGGTCCCCTCCCCAATCACAATACAGGATGGTTTTCAGATAATAGCAACGCTTCTGCTGTGACGGATCTCATCGAGTGTGGGCCTTGATCTACTATAACTCCTTTGAAGACGGGTGATTCTTTACAGCTGTGGCCATAAACTACATCTGCAGGGCTAGCTGATAGCCTAGGACCGGCCTGGACAATCGGACACAGAGGAAAAGGAGTGTCAGAGGGTGCGGTAGTGAATAGGGCGAAAGGGAGGTGTCGGGCGGGCACAGGGTGTGATTCTCAGGGAAGAACAGCGCAGATGGGGGGAGGTTTATTACCCATGCATAAAACAGAGAGCGGGGGTGACCACTGCCTGGGGGAGATGCTTGCGAGGGTGGGGAGCCATGCTAAGGATCGACAGCGTGCACAGAGTGGATCTGGTCAAGGCATCTAAAATGGCTGCCGTGCACGACAAAAGTGTGGCATTTGAAAAAAGACAAGATGGCGCACACAATGTTTTTCAACAATTCCTGATTTCCTTCGAATCGAACGTTAACAGACGTTGGGGCATATTACCAAAGTTAAGCGATATTTATCCCTAACGATGCATTGCAAAGATTTTTTTACCGTCAGAAATTATCGCAGATAAACCTTGCTATTATCAAGGTTTATCGCAAATACGATAAAAAACGAGCGCAATGCATTAATATCGCTGAAAACTCCGCGATATTCATGCATTACCGAGCTAATGCTCTTAGCCATGTTATCCACCTCCCATTGGATAACATGGCTAAGAACTGCTCAGGGCAGCTGTTACTTTTTGGAGATATTCGCGCTTATCTCGAATATTTCCAAAAGTTGATAATAGGAGATAGCGATGTTAGCGACTGTTTCCAGTCGCTAACATCTTGGCATGCCCACTTTGCATGTCATTAGTGATAAATATCACTCACATGCAAAGTGGGACCCAAGATGGTCGCTATCTCCTACTAGCCGTCGCTAACTGGTGTTAGCAACAGCTAGGTAATACAGATATAATTTTATCTCCGCGAAGCGGAGCGCTGTTACAGATATATATCTTGTTTTTGAACGTTAATTTCTCAAAATGCACTGAAGCACATATATTGAGACATAGCAAAGGCACATCGGGCTACCAGTCCCTAATATTTTACCAAGTTTCGTGCAAATCCATTCAGCCGTTCGATTATTATTATTATTTTTTTTTTTTGCCCCGCGGGGCCCTTTTAAAACCTCCACATCAAACCTAGGGGGTCAGCGAGGATCTACTATGCCCCCTTATGGTCATCAGCCGTTCGATTATTATTATTATTTTTTTTTTTGCCCCGCGGGGCCCTTTTAAAACCTCCACATCAAACCTAGGGGGTCAGCGAGGATCTACTATGCCCCCTTATGGTCATTTGCCCCTTCGCTTTGGCCTCCTCTTGTCTCTCGATCCTACCGAGAGACAAGATGGCGGCCGCTACGTACTGTTTGGAATGTTTACAGACACCGGAGAGCCAATCAGCTTCGCTTCCCAAAGCTCCGTAACGCGAAAAGTACGCGAAGCGGTGCGCTGTTACAGATATATATCTTTTTTTGAACGTTAATTTCTCAAAATCCACTGAAGCACATATATTGAGACCTAGCAAAGGCACATCGGGCTACCAGTCCGCTACGGACTGTTTGGAATGTTGACAGACGCCGGAGAACCAATCAGCTTCGCTTCACAAAGCTCCGTTGCGCGAAAAGTCCGCGAACCAGAGCGCTAACCGGTCCGCTGTTACAGATATATATCTTTTTTTAAACGTTAATTTCTCAAAATCCACTGGAGCACATATATTGAGACCTACAAAAGGCACATCGGGCTACCAGTCCCTACAATTTTGCCAAGTTTCGTGCAAATCCATTCAGCCGTTCGGGCTAAAAGTGAGGCCAACCGCCCTATGGAAAACTCAATGTTAAAAACACGTTTTGGGACCCCCCTTTTTTCTCGGCCCCCACTGGACGAACCCCCCCCAAATTTTCAAGGGCTGCTCAGAAACAAAATGTGCCATTTTCCTGAAAATTTCAGCCGATTCCGTCCACAAACGCCAAAGTTATTAGACATAGAATTTTCAAAAAACCCATAGAGAAAAAATCCTAACTATATATACCTACTGGCGACCGCCAGTAGGTAATATATATAATATATATCTATCTAAATATACATATCAAGCTCCAAACTTCTTTCAGGTAATGAGTACCTGCAAAAGACGCCAGCACTCTCTGGGGGAGTTTCCAATCAGTTTATTTGGAAAGGAGGAAACCTCGGCACATCAGGACGCGTTTCGGAACACAGGCTTTGTCAATTGTGGCACGAAGAGCGCTGCGGTCACCATCATGAAATCATAATTTTCACACATGTGTGTTTTCGGTCAAATAACATAGAACGAGGACTATGTATTGCACTCGACATAGTGTCGCCATCTTTGATTGTGTAAATAGAGGCAATGTGTCATTATATAAGGTTAAATATACCGCATCATGACACATTTCTACATATTCGACAGGCACCCGCTCGTGTGTGTGGCAGGCTGGTGTTTTGGGAGCTGTATCTAATTTTCCAGCTGCGCCGTGGATGAAAGGATTATTGGAGGGAAACTGCTTGAAGAATTTACCGTAACCGGAGTTGCCATCTGTGAGAGATCACCGTGATATGAGCAAAAAAGGAGCATCCCGGTAAGGTACTTGCAGCATTGAGACACTCCTTATACCCAGACATTTTCACTGAGTGTAGGAGTCAGAGGCATGCATAGACATCTAAGTTGCGTATGCAGGGGTCTTGCACACCGTTACAATGTATTGTGAAACGGAACGGCGAGAAGCCGAAACGCGTCCTGATGTGCCGATGTTTCCTCCTTTCCAAATAAACTGATTGGAAACCCCCCCAGAGATTGCTGTCGTCTTTTGCAGGTACTCATTACCTGAAAGAAGTTTGGAGCTTGATTTATAGACGGAAACACCACCGTTCGGCAAGCACCCGCTCGTGTGTGCGGCAGGCTGGTGTTTTGGGAGCTGTATATATATATGTATATATATATATATATATATATATATATATATATATATATATATATATATATATATATATATATATATATATATATATGTATATGTATATGTATATATATATATATATATATATATATATATATATGTATATATATATATATATATATATATATATATATATATAATATATAACATTTATATATATTTTTACAAAGTATTACAAATAAACTTAATAAAAAAAAGAAACACACAAACATAATAATACATACATATATACATATATTTACTTTAACATAATTAATAAACTATTATCTTTCATTTACTTTAAAACTTTTAAGTTAAATAAAAATAAAATATGTATATATAAATAATTTAAAATATAAAAAATTCTACAATAAATGAAAACATTAAACTATGAAAAAATATTTTAACTTAAATTGCCCAGTACAATCAATTCAACAATAGGAAAAGTGTTAGATAGCAAAAGAATTACATTTACTATTCCAACTCCAGTGAGTGCAACAGTAGGGAAAGTGTTGGATAGTAGAGGGGTATGATTATTATTCCCACTCCAAGGAGTGCAAAGGTAGGGAAAGTGTTGGATAGCGGAGGGGTAAAATTTACTATTCCCACTCCAGTGAGAGCAACCGTGGGGAAAGTGTTGGATAGCGGAGGGGAAAATGTACTATTCCCACTTCAGTGAGTGTAACTGTAGGGAAAGTGTTGCATAGCGGAGGAGTACAAATTACTAATCCCACTCCAGTAAGAGCAACAGTAGAGAAACTGTTGCATAGCAGAGGAGTAAAAATTACTATGCCTACTCCAGTGAGTCCAACAGTAGGGAAAGTGCTGGATAGTGGAGGGATAAAAATTACTATTCCAACTTCATTGAGTGCAACAGTAGGGAAAGTGTTGGATAGCGGAGGTGTTCAATTTACTTTTCGCACTCCAGTGAGAGCAACAGTAGGCAAAATGTTGGATAGCGGCAGGTTAAAAATTAGTATCCCCACTCCATAGAATGCACCAGTAGGAAAAGTGTTGGATAGCAGAGGGGTAAAAGAAATTATCCCAACTCCAGTGAGTGCAACAATAGGGAAAGTGTTGTAAAGCTGAGGGGTAAAAATAACCAATCCCACTCCAGAGAGTGCAACAGTAGGGAAAGTACAGGATAGCGGAGAGATAAAAATGACTATTCACACTCCAGTGAGTGCAACAGTAGGGAAAGTGTTGGATACCTGAGAAAAAAAAGTACTATTCACAATGAAACACTTAGAAACAAATATATATATTAAAAAGTATAAACTAAAATAAAAATTAATAATCAAAATTCAAAAAATATATTAAAAACATATTAATCATTTATAATATGAATTATATATAACAAAAAGCTACAAATTTAATATAAAATAAAATAATACATACATTTTCAAAAAATAATTATTTTAAACTAGAAATGATTTACAAACAAAACATTAATTAACACATAATATATTTATATAATTTCCTACCCTATAACACCATGACGATAACAAAACACTTCAACATTTGTTATTATATTTATTTATATAATTAACATAATTAACATAATTATTAATAGATGAATGAATTAAGAATATTATTAATGGAAAATGAAAACATATTAATGAACAATTACCCAAAATAAATATCAAATAATTAACATTAATTAACAACGATATATTAATTGTTTAAACACAAATTACTTCCCACCCTTTACTCCTATAAACATCACAACACATACCTAAAATGAATTACACAATTACCATAATTAATCACCAATTAATTAATTACAATTAATAATCAGCAATTATTAATTCATCAGTCAAAAATAAATTAATTCCCACCCTTTACACATATACAAACCACCACACATACCTAATATTAATTACACAATGACCACTATTAATTACAATTTAATTAATTGAAATTAATTAACCACCAATTATCAATTAATAAATTAAAAACAAATTACATCACACCCTATACACCTATAAACACCACAACACACACCTAAAAAGAATTACACATTACCACAATTAATTAACAATTATTTAGAATTAACACCCAATTAATAATTAATTAATAATACATTACTTTACACATTTATCACTATAACATCTCAATGAAACAAATATTAATCAATATAAATTAATCAATACATTTAATATAATTAGATTATTCTCACCCCTTTTCCCTATAACCCACAACCCACTACAGAACTAAAAACGCAAAATTCAAATAAAAATAAATTCATATATTTAATATAAATAAATTACTTCCTACCCTAGTCCCTCATAAACACCCAGCCCGCTACAGAACTAAGAGCACACAATGAAAAAATAATAATAATAATAACTACAAAAAATGTACCACACATATTAAAAATGCAAACAATTCTTATACAAAGAAACATACATCACATACATATAAAATGTATACTAAAATACATAACAATGATAACAAACGATATTTTTAACAACTATATTTTTGCAAACGATATTAAACACTTAGATATTTTTAAAAACAAGATTATTTACCTTGAGTCGATATTCTTGATCACGATTTTCTTGCTGTTGATAATTCTGAGCTACGATTTTAATGTCTCGATATTTGTTTAACTCAATATTTTGTACTCATTATTCTGTCTCTTTACCGATTTTAGTAAAGACTGGCATTTGGCCCAAAAACGTATTTATTGACAATCTGGATTATGTTTTTCGTTGTAACTTTCTACAATAGTTCTCTCAAGTGAACAGTTGTGTGGATTATAAGCATCAGACAGTATTGATCTGCCTGCACTGAAAATAGGCCTACAATGATAGTCATGATTGTAGTCTTTTGTTGATGATGCTTTTCTAGTGCATGGAGTCATTAACAAGTATAAAATTGAATAACAGGTGCAAGGCACGCTTTTTGATTCTATACAGAGATGTACTTTTCAACAGTTCCATTTTTAAACACAATTTCCTAAAGAATTAATAATAGTGAGCATTGTCAAAACCACAATTGCTAAAAAGTTGCTTACAATTGCTAAAGTTAATGTATGACTGAGGTGAAGGCTTAGTGGTCTAATTGTGCTTTGTTTCCCCCAAGTTCACTACAATACTTCAAGTTGCGGTCCACCAGAACCACCATAGCAGAAACTGCTGATCTGTGTTTTGTATTCTCTCCTACTTCTCCCATCCCCTCACCCCTACCCCAACGCCCCTCTGGACTAATCACTCACATGCTGTGTCCTCCAGGTGTGGAGCACTAGTCCAAAAGGGTATGAGCATTCCGCAGAAGCCTGTATTTCAGGTGAGTGGTCCTGGCCTCATCAATGTGGCTTGTTTCTATGACTGTTGTACGGATGACTATCCATCCACCGGTGCTACACGATGTATGAACACTAGGTGCATTCTGTTTATATGGGAGCAATCATTGCAGTCCAGTGTGACACTAGTAAGAGAACAGTAGTATGTTAACCGATAGAATAAGAATAGATCTCCAAAATATTTGTACCTTTGGCATCTTTCATCTGCTTATTCTATGACTTCTGGCGTATCCGCTCTGCTTTGTGACAGTGTTGTTAAAATTGGTTTTGAGGTGTGGACCATGTATTATGTAAATCTGCTCGGGACTCTTAAACTTATGATTGAGCATCTGATCTTGGTACTGTGCTAATACACCCAAAACAGTAAGAGCATTAGCATTTCTGAAACTTATTTCGGTGTAGATAGTTATGCCAGTTTGCTTCTATAGTTTTAGTGGTGTGATGACTGTTCTAGATGATACATGATCGCCGCTCGGGCTTGCACGTACCTTACTGGACTGCTCTGTAATTGTTGGAGAAGCGTCATGAATGTGGAAGCGTTGCTTCTTGAGAATGCCTGTGCCTTACTGGGCTACGCTTTAGTTGTTGTAAAAGCACATAGTTGTAGTTGTCCCGTATCCTCAATTCAAATATTTATTAAGATTTGGAACTCTTATGAGGTCCACATAAAATACATACAAATTAATACATGAGAGTGTAAATAAAGCAACAATCGTTCCACGGACATAAGACAGTATAGAATGACAAAATGTATCCTAAAAAGGACACAAATTGTACTTGAGGCAATAAGTCAACAAGTTAAAATACTAAGTAAAATGCAAAATTCATCGTCAGAAGATTATTTGAATTTAGCAGCAAACGTAATTTATAAAACATATCCTATCTTAGACAGAGAGTAATGCAATAGCATCAGTACATGTGCAAAAAGACACAATCCAGTATCTTGCTATACCTGAGACTTTAAGCTAGCAGCAGAAAGGAAGAGGGGAGAAGAACATAGCCACTCCATTTTGTGCAAACAGCAGCAAAAACAGGATTAAAATATACACAAGAACTCCTTAAAATAATTATAAAGTTTAAAGCACACCGCTTCATTTTTTGGCCACAATAAGAAGTCGTGTGCAGAAGTTATATTTTTGACACCATTTTGTAAGAACATTAGCCGAAGCCAGCGACGCTGGCACAAGGTCAATGCGGGACATGCAAAAAAGATGTGATCCAGGGTCTGAACACTGAAATTGCAAAGTTTACAGATTTTTCCATTACTCAGATTTGGGGACCAGTGTGCCGCTAAATCATTTAAAAGCGACAAAGTGTGAGAAGCCTTCGGGTTCCATGCTGTAAATTCCAGTATACATATTTTTGAGACGTTTTTGGTATGTTTGTCCTTAAAATTAACTCTAGTCTCTTTTTGGAATTACAGAATTCAATGTCCCTATTAAAACTAATCTTACCACTGGAGGTTTTTAAAAAAGATTTAAATTCTGAGGGAAGAAGAGTATTCACTAAATCTTCTTGTACAGATAAGTTTTTTTTTGCAAAAAAAAAGCATGATAAAAGGAATAATTATTTGTCCGAACACCGAAAACTTCTTGACACATGATCCCTCTTAATGAAACTTGTGTGCTATTTTTCAACTGGTATCCCCAACGCAGAACCCTAGCTAAGCCTTGGATGTATGAACTTATTAAGCCAAATTTTAGCCTAATAGCGGCCGTTGGGACTAAATTATTAAAATTACATAATTTGCGTAATATCTGGCCTTCGATTCTGTCCAAAAAATTCCAATCTTTAACAGTGGTGGATTCAATAGCATACAGCAGCGTTGATGGAATTTTTACTTTAAAAACCATTAATGCATGAGAAAAATGCCTTCTACCCATAGTATTATAAAAGGTACGCAAACCATTGGTGTGCGATATTGCTTTAGATGCGCTGTATTCAATATGGAATTTGTTCTTTGTGCTACCTGCCATTAGTTTCCCTAAATAAGGATATGAGTCTACAACCTCCAATTTTTCTGGGCCTATGAGCCAATTAAAATGACATAATTTTCTATTTTTCTTACATTTCATAACTAAAATTTTGCTTTTTGAAACATTTATTTTTAGGAAGTGGTCGACTGTATAGTTCTACAAGGAAATCAACTTTCTGTTCAACCCAATAGGAGTTAGGTCCATTAGTACAATATCATCTGCATAAAGGAGGCATGCAAATGACTGCTTCCCTAACTTTGGGGCGTCTCCCTCAGCACAATTAAAAATATCAGGTAAATCAGCTATATATAGAGAAAACAGCAATGGCGCTAACAAGCAACCTTGTTTCAAGCCATTTTCAGTAGGAATAGCTTTGGATAGACCTTGATTTCCACCCATAAGAATCTTGCACCAAGTTTGCGAATGTAGTGCAATAATTAGGGATAATAGAGGATGGGGCACCCCCATTTTTTGCAATTTTCTCCACAGTAAAGGGCGATCTATCTTATCAAATGCTGTTGAGAAATCTATAAACACCATATATACATTTGAACTGCGGATAATTGTATATTTCTCCTCTGTATTTTAACATGAAGATGTTGTCTAAGGTGGACTGATTTTTCCTGAAACCTGCTTGCACTAAAGGGAGAACCTTCTTCTCCTCCACCCATTTGGTAAGATGATCAAGGATGCTGCGGGCGAAGATCTTTCCCGCAGCATCCAATAGGGCTATTTGCCAGTAGTTACCAGGGTGTGTTCTAGAACCCTTTTTATATAAGGGGACTAGAATACTTCCGGACCAAGATGGGGGTGTTTTTCACTGAGAGTAGCACTGATTAAACAGGGGAGTTAGATAGGTAGCCCACAGAAGTGGTTCTTTCTTAATTATGGTCATGCGAATTTCGTCGGGACCCATCGCTCCAGAGGATCTCATTTTTTTGATTTCTCCGACTACATCATTGATTACATATACATGGTTGGATTCAGGAGTTAAAAGCTTACTAGATGTCGCAAGGGTTGAGTTAGTAGAATTAGGATTAGCAGAATATAGTTCTAATAAATGAACTTTCCAATCCTCTTCTGTAATGGGGATTTGAAACAAATTTACTCTTGTGCCACAGCAAACAGCGATTATTTCCCAATATCTTTTGGCATGATTTTTTAATGCAGCCTCTTTTAATTGCGCCCATACTCCATCTTCTTTTGTTCGCATTAAAGAGCGTTTTTTCCTTTGTCGCTTCTTCTTGAGTAGATTTAATAAATTACTTTGTTCATGAGAAAAATTCAAAAACTGGGCTCTCACTAATTTATTTATTTCCCTATTTAATATTAATAATGGATTAAAATGTATTCTTCCTTTTATTGAAGCTTGCGGTAATTTACAAGATTTGACCAAGACTCCTCTGTTATGGGAATAAACTTCAAATAAATCCAATTGGGAAGGATCACAATGACCCGTCAATAATTGCAGTTGGTCCCTTATTAGAATCGTTAAGGCTGCTTTTAATTTCGTGTAAGCTTGAGAATTCCAGTGGATTCTACCATTAGACGAGTTAAACCCAACTATGCTACCTTTGAAGTTCCAGGGATCTACCTTGGCGCAACTAATTTCAAAGTTAAAGCAAATCAACATGTGATCACTAAGAGCATTTCCCATGACCTCCATATTTCTACGTTTACAGAAAAAATCTGCCGAAGTAATTAAATAGTCTATGACAGATCTCCCAGGTGGGGCCTTATGAGTATAGTTTGCTGGAATATCCTTTTCTAGCCTCCCATTAACAATTATAAGATCTAAGTTTCTCAAACCTTCAAGTAGTTGGGTTCCTCTCTTGTCAGTCTTGCATTGAGTTGGGAATTGAGCCTTGGGAATATTTAGGGCCTCATTTTTTTCAGAATTAGCAAATATCTTTATGGTATACGATGAAACTTTAGAATTCAAATCTCCCACTAATATAAGGGAACTACAATTTTCCCTCTCCAAAGTGGAGGAAATAAAAGCAAATAGATCATTCAATAGGAAGGAATAAGATCTATCAGGGGGGAGATATGCATTTGCCATCAGCAAGGAATCTAAATTGCCTTGGTCATACTTGTGATTTAGCTTAATTGCTTGAATTAAGTTGGAGGCATGGTGAAATTCTTTAAATGACCAGTTGAGACTTGTGCTTAACAAAACGGCAATACCTCCTTTAGCGTGACCTCTATTTACTGGAGACGCAGGCCTGCTTAGTACTATATAATCCTCAGTGAAGCAATTCTTTGTGATCCACGTCTCGTGGAGACAAATAATATCGGCGTGCTGCTGTTTTGAAAATAACAATTTGTTTTTACTAGTACTTAAGCCGGCAGCGTTCCAGGATAACACACTAATGGCCTTGCTAGGAAGAATTCCTACCTTTTAAGCTTAGGGATTGATTTGCGTTAAGTGTGCCTGCTAGCCAGCTCCATTTCCTATTTTCCTCCTCTACGGGAAGCACGTGTTCAGTATTTTCCTCTATGTGTAGGGAAACCCTCCTACCTTCTTTATGGAGAATGACCTGTAATGTACTTTCTCTCTCTCACAAAGGTTTAACCTTATTGGAAGATACCAAATCAGAGTTAGGGAGCTTACGTTGAGCCACTTTGTTTGAAGCTTGCTCCACGTCTGAGATTAACACATCAATGCCACTAGATCGTAATTTATCACTATGTGACAGAATCAAATAAGAAATAACTTTGGTTTGAAATGTTACTTTTGCACCCCTAAAATTATAATTATATTTTAGAATCTCAACCAAGGCGATGTCATTGCTCTCAATCAATTCAAGGCCTGGAATCAAAACAAAGCTTCCCAAAAAAAAGGATCTATTCATAAGTGGTTCAAGGTCAAAAATAAATGTAAAAACCAAAATATTGGGGGCGAGATGATGCGTGGCATCATCAAAAGTGGTCACCTCGGGAAACTTTTTGTGTGGGTTATAAATTACATCAGTACCTAAGGAAGAAACAAATAGAGAAGCTTTGGGATTCAGAGTATTCTGGACAATAGAGGGAACATTTAAGTCAGTCAACACTGCTTCTTGTAACGGCCTGTTAGGTATCATTAAATTTGGAAGAGAGGAGCAGTCGCCCAATTGGCTACTTCCTGGATTGCCATCCTCCTCTTTCAAAACTTTTGAATCCAGATTTATAGAATTTTTTTTAGTTGGATTGGGATCAAAATGTAACCGTTTTGTCCTTTTTTTACTGATCCTTCCGCGTTTTACTCTTTTTTTTTCCTTCTTTTTTTACACTCAATATTACATGTATTTATAGTGGCCGTTTCTTGGACAAATGAACATCCAACTTTCGAATCTGACTCCGTAGGTTGCTTACAGGGCTTTTTAATTGTTTTGAGAAAAATGGGGAACATCTTACGGGATATACTCGTATTCAATTTTTCCGGCATAACTTGTGGGCAAGACAACGGTGCAGCCATTGTAACTAAAGGCTCAGGATCAAAATATTGCTGCAAGAAGGAAAGATGTAAATTATCTAGGGGATCCGAGTTTTCTTTCCCTCTGATTTTAATTTTTCCCCCTAAAGAATGGCTTCCCAACTTGAGTGCCAAAGTCCCGACTTTTACCATTTGAAATAGGGGCAGAAAAAATAAAATTAGACTTGTCTAAGTTATCCTCTATATGTGGTGGAATAGATGAACTCTTCCCAGTATTGGCTATGTTTGTCAAAGATTTTTGTTCAGAAGCTATAAACTTTGTCAAGGACAAAACAGAGTCCAGAATAAAGTCGGAATTGCCAACTGATCTCTCCAAGAGAGCTAGAATAGACGACAGCACTCTTTCTAGACAAAATAGTGATTCTGACAAAGGTATTTTTGATTCAGGATTATTGATTGAAGGAAAGCAACTCGGGGACAAAACTGGAGTTAGGGAACCCCGTGAGTCAATGGAGCCTGATTCACTAGGAGTACAGCTGAACTGACGCATTTTGGCTGGGCAATGCTTGACAGAGAGAGAAGAAGCAGGAACAATTATCCTAGATGATTCCAAGTTATAAACTTGGAGCTGCTTAGGCAACTGATCTAACCTAATATCGGGAAGCGTAAAGTCTTCTAGAATATGTTCACCCGGATCTGAGACTGGGCGAGGCGCTCCTTCGGATTCAACAATACCATTAGATAGAGAATGAATAGTTAAGTTAGCCAACAAGGAATCACCCTCCCCAAATTCCGAGGGCTGAAAATCTATAGGTCGTGTGCCCCTGTTTTTGGACAATAAATTAGAGGTTACTTCAGGTAGTGACTTTCCAATGAAATCATTGGCTCCTACTTGATCTACAGGCTCAAGTTGAAGAGATCCCTGCAGACTTATTCCCTTTTTTTGAAAAAAAGAAGGGATGGTATTAAAACTCTTCAGAATGTTTATTTGCAATGAATTATTCCTTAAAGGATTAGCTCTGTTTTTTTTGCATGCCCTAGAAAACACCAATCTACCAGAGCGCAATTGTTTTGCAGTCATTACTTAGGAAAAAAAAATAGAAGAATAGAAGACCTTTAATCAAGCCGACCACTTGGAGAGCTATAAATCCAATGCGCCAGGCCACAGATGCGCCGCTCATGCAACACCAAAGACCAGACGCAGGATTCACACTCTCCAATTCACGGGTTCACGAAATTAACACAGAGCCAGTGTTGAAAATATACACAATCACTGTGACAGGCAAAATTGATGAGATTGTTTAAATTGCTATGGGTATTGCGTTCCAACAGCGCAGGAGAAGAGGGCTGTGCAGACCGGCAAGACCAATAAGTTCAACTCAATTTATACAGTTAATACAGTTTTGTAGAGGAACAGGAGTTGGTATTGCAATTGGATGGGTTATGCAATTAGTAGTAAGGAGGGGGTAGGAAAGGGGTATGGAAAGTACTATCTCCTCAGTCTGACCTCCATCTTCCTGGTTAAGAAAAAAAGGGCGTGCTTTCCTTTCCTTTGCTTTTTTCTGGCCCACAGGTAGTTTTCCGGCGCTCCTCTGCCAGCTCAGTCGAACGACGGGCTTGCAAGCTGCAAATCAGCAGAAACGGAAAACCAAGACTGGAATCTGCAAGCTCTCCGGTACGGGTGGATGGACTCTACTCCTCTGCTCCTCTGCTCCTCTCTCATCAGCCTTAGCATTCTTGGAGGATTCCTTCTCCCTAGTGGTCGTCTTCCACAATCGAGCGTGGGCTGAGCAGAGATTTTTAGAAGGGACCAGGACTGGAATGTGAAGGGGGGCGGGAGGGCAGAGGGTGATTCACGGGGATGATTTGCGGTTAGCGGTTGGCTTTTGGCAAATGGCCCCCGCTGGTTTCTCCGCTCACCTGTGCTCGCAGCCACACGTGGGCGCGGCCATCTCCCCCTTTGCCGTATATCGGCCACGCTCTTTTTTGACTCAGTCAGTACCTCCCGTTCTGCTCCACTCCACTGAAAGGCCACTGAAGCCGTCGCGGCTCCAGCGGCACCCGCTCCTGATCTTGGAGCTCTCTCTCTCCGGGTGGCAGCGGAAAGCAGTGGTCGCATGAGGCTGCGGCGGTGTCACAGTGGGAGGAGGCCGGCTGCCCCCACCACCAACGTTCCGGCCACGTTAAGCAAAGTTTTAGCGGCTCTGGCCGCAAAGAGAAATGTTTGGCGGCAATGTTTAACAGCTCCTCGCGCCGACAAAAGTTTAGCGGCTCCGACCGCGTTCAAAACTGTCTGGCCGCAAAGAAAATACGGCACTCGTGCTGGCAATACTGTCCCGCTGCACACCGATGATCGGCTTCCAAGTAAACCTCTCCCTGCCCGTATCGTAGACGTCAGTTAAATACTACTATGTTACACTATATGAACATTGAATAGCTGAATTGCTGGACGTGCTTGTTTGTACCTTACTGGGCTACGTTCCAGTTATTGTATAAGTGTAATGAACATGTTAGTGTTGCTTCCCGAGCATGCATATACCTTCCTGGGCTGCACTCTAGTTGTTGTGAAAACACATGTTAGGCCTGTATTTAAGACATCAGTACAATGCGACTCAGTTACACTGTATGGACAATGAATAGCTGAATTGCTGGACGTGAATTTGTGCTTCGAACAGATAAGTGATCTCGGAAGCAGGTTGTGTTAGAAATAGAGCAATTATTATTTGAGCTCTGTAAAGGGAAGGTTTTGAATGTTATTGTAGGATGCTGGCTCTCTATATAGTGTACTAAAATTAAGTACATTGTGCAGAGTCCAATGAATCCTCTATTGATATACAGAAGTAGTAGATAATACTAACGCTTTATTTGTGGTAGTGTGGGCGAGCAATTAGGTTTATCAGAGTGTAGTGCTAAGCATTTTTTTGTACTCACATAGTTAATAAATGAGACACACATTAAGAAATAAATCTGAGACCAATTTTCAAAAATAATATAGATTTTTATATAATTTTTCAAACCAAGAACTTCGTTTTAAGGTAAGTACTTTTTAAATTATGAATTTTAAAAGTTCACAAAAGAAATCTGTGTTGTGCACAAAAATACACAGTAGAAGTCAAAGTGAGAAATTAGGGAAAAGCCTAGAAGGGGTTCTCGAGGTTCACCTTCTGGATTCAGGTAATTAGCAAGGGCAGGTCCAATGTTCCAGCAGCTGAAGTTCAGGAGCTGCTACCAACGCATGGCGTTGGTAGCAGGTGTTACAAATAACACACTGCATGGAGGACTTAAAGGTAAGTACAGGAGGTTCCACTTGAGGAAGTATGTTGCAAGGGCCTCAGGCCCACAGGAGTGCAGCTGTTTGGTCCGCACCAAGGCTGGACGGGCTGAATGCAGAGCAGATAGGCAGCAGAAGGTCCTCACAGTCAGGGTCAGACAGGTGGCAGAGGCGATTCCAGGACAGATGGGCCACTCATGAAGCAGGTCTCAGGGGTCTTAAAGTTCCTCAATGGGTGTCTGTGTCCTGTGTCATTGTAGCCCGAATTGGATTATTTCTTCTCAGTCTTCAGTGCAGGGGTCTGGTAACCCTGGTATTGGTATGGCACGGCTCCAGTAGGTCCTGGTGTCCTCTCACTTGGTGGAGGACCAAATTTGGCCCTTTGGGGCAGATGCACCTATTGTTGCTTGGGTACTGGGCAGGAGTCACCAGGGAGCATCGGATCAGTAAACCAGAGTTTGAGGTTCGGTGTTTGCAGACAGAAGGGTGGAAGCTCCTCTATTCCAAGGGAGGTTATTGGCAATTTGTCAAAGGCTGGATATGCTCCGGGGTTCTTTGACGCCTCATAGTAACAGGATGAGACATAAGAACACAGGTGTTGAGTCCTGAAAGCAGCCAGCAGGATTTGGACCCACTTTCCTGCAGCAGCTCTTCGGTTCTCCGGTCAGCAGCTGTCCTTTGTCTATTGCTGTTCTTCAGTACATTGAATCTAAGTATAGGTTCCAGGGATGCCACCTAAATACTAAATCTAGGGGTGCTACAGAAGGAGATAGGTAGTAGCCAATGGCTATTTACCTTTAAGGTGTATATACCCTCTCAGTGACCACTTCCTGTGGTAAGGGGCACTATCCTAGCTCCCATATGTTGCTTTCCTGGCATCTCAAGCTGGAGGATTTCCAAAAGTAGTGTCCACATCGCCTGCCTCATCTTAAAGGTGGTGCTGGCTGAGTGTGGGCACACCTCCTCATCGAGGTAATTTTCCGGCCTTTCCTTACACCAAAATTGGAGCACGAATGGGGGGGCGAGTACCTCCACTATCTGGAAATGCATTTGTTGCATTTCAAAGGTGGCTTCACCTTTGAAGCTTCTATCCTCGGGAAGGCCATCCTGTCCTGGGGAGGTCAATACTGGCCTCTGAGAGTGCTGACCCTCACCACATCAGGTGTGGCGGTGGGAGGCTGGCTGAGACTACTCAGAGACCACAATAGTGCTTGGTAGGTTTTCAGGGGACCCTCTAAAGGGTATTCTGTGTGCATTTATTAATACATCTAACAGTGGCATTAGTGAGAATTTATTAAGATGAGATGTTTGGTACCAAATATCTTAGGGTAAAGTGAAGACATTATGGAGGTAGGAAACTCAAAATGGCTACTTTCCAGCTTGTGTACTCACTATGTCTTCATTGTGCACTTACAATATCCCAGAATGGACTTGATATTGTAGGGTCATATCTGCTCATGGAGATATGTATACACATGGGATATAGTGTACCCTGCCTTCGGGCTGATAGGCCTGCAGTAGGGGTGGCTGACCTATACATCATGCAGTGTATGGGGGCATGGGACACAGGGCTGCGTGCCATATCAACTCTTCAGTTTTCTTTGCACCAAGACACAAAGCCTGCAATGGTAGTGTTCATAGTCCTGGTGAGGAGTCTTTGGGGTGGCACAATTTGGGCTGCAGCCCCAGTGGGCCTTTTTCCGTACCTATGCTCTAGGTACCAGGGGTACAATTTATTAGGGACTTACAGGGGGGGCTGAAGTTGTGCTAATTGGGGCACTGTTTTGAGAAATTACATCAGGCAAGACATTGGGATCACCATGTCAAAAGTGGACCTTTCCTACATGACCCCCACACAAATGAAAGAGATTGAGGGCAACCTTTCCCTAGAAAGCCCATATCATCTAAGTGGAAAAACCTAGAAAGGCCATCTGCATTCGCATAATCAGTCCCTCAAGGTCAGTCCCAGGTTTGTGTTCCATTGTAACGTCCATTACCTGTAGGGACACGAACCACCTTCACAGTTTGAGGTTTTCTACTTTCATCTGCATGAGCCATCTGACGGGTCGGCGTTCAATTTGAACAAGGAAGTGCGAACTGAACAGGTATGCTTCAGCTTCTTCAGGGACCAAACCACTGCAAAGTCTTCCCTCTCAATGGCACTCCAACAATGCTCTCTGGGGAGAAGCCTCCTGTTAATGAAATCAACAGTTTGGTCATGGTCATCATCATTGGTCTGGGATAGGACTGCTCCTATCTCATGTTCGGACGCATCTGTCTGCACTATGAACAGCTTGGTATAATCTAGAGCTTTTGGATTGGGTGCTGAACACATTGCTTTCTTCATGGTATCTTTTATTTATTTATTTTTTTATTTAATTTAAAGAGTTTTGTACAGCGCTGGCTAGACCCGGAGGTATCAGAGCGCTTTACATGAGGTTAAAAAAAATTACAAGATTACATTGGTTTCAATATACAACAGTTGCTAGAAAAACAATTACAAGAGTATAGAGAACGAGATAAGTGGAGTATAGAGGGGAAGGGGGTAAGGGTAAAGGGGAAATACAGCAGAAAGATCTGCCCAAAGTCCAGCTGGGTAGGTGAAGGTCGAGGGGGAGTCCTAAAACCCATCTCCTCTATAGCTATCAGGTAGCTCCACTGGGCTTTGGCCAAATAGCTAGGTCGCAAGGGAAACATAAAACAAGCATGGAGGGCAAAATAATGGAGCGTAGAGGGGAGGGTGAGAAAAGGGAGGAAAGGGGATTTACAACATGGAGAGACGAAAAGAAGTCAGTCTAAAGGCCGACTTGGTAGATGACGACCAAGGAGGGAGTCCACGGCCCATCTCCCCTATAGCGAAACCAGGTAGTTCCATCGGGCATCAGACAAAATAGTTCAGTCTCAAAATATTGAGAGAGGAGAGAAGGAGAGACATAGAGGGAGGATGCGGGAAGAGATGACAGGAGAGATGAAAGGAAGTCTGGCTGAAGACCGACTGGGTAGGTGACGTCCAAGGATGGAATCCCTGACCTTTCTCCCCTATACCAAACCAGGTAGCTCCATCGGGCATCATGCAAAATAGCTAGATCTCACATGCCAAGGGAAAATTCACGGGTAAGCATGGTGGGGACTAGGGCCAGGACAAGGTGAGGGCAGAGGTCTGTAGCTGGTAAGTGTAGAGGAGTAGAGCGGGGAGGAAAGAAAGAATTGGAGATGTTCGCATAATGGTCGGCGCAGTCCTGGACGGGAAGAGTAAGTCAAAGTTCAGCAGGGGGCTGAAGAAGTCATCATTTTCGGCCATGATGGGTCAGGTATCCTTGGACCCTGTTCCATATGGAGTGTGTCAGATGGATATATAGTCCAGGTGAATGGCCCCCATATACTGTCACTCAGCAGGCGGAACCTCATGGAGCCCCCATTCTACAGAGGAGACAATGTGTCCACTGCAGTCCTGAAGCAGGATTCCAACACGGGCAGGATCGCCCACACCATCACACTTCCTGGGGTCTCAGCCCCACACGGAGTCCACGCATCAAGCAATCTGCTGCGGCCCAACTGAGTGCCAAATCCAGGGCCCGTGAGTGGGGGGAAAGCAAATAACTATCCACTAACCCCCAACACCCCACCCTACCAAGCCGCCACCTCACCGCCAAAGCTCGGGGCTCCACAGCACAGTATACTCAGTGCAGGTCCAGGGGCTTCACAGGAGAGGGTGGGGGCCACCTAGTAGGCACCCCGCAGGTCCTTCGCGCCTCCGCGCCCCCGAAGTTAGACTCTGGTACCTCCGTTTGTGTCCAGCTGGCCAGACCGGCAACTTCCGGTTCCAGCCCCGCTGTTGTTCCACTGCAGTGCGGTCACCAGTCCCGGGCGATCCCCCGGTCTCGGCCGTCCTCCAGGCCGCGATTCCAAATCGATGTTTCTCTGGCCCCCTACTGTTATATACAGATTGTACATGCCTTCAAGCTGAGAACATCACTTAGGAGGGTTTGGGGCGTGGCCACAGAGCTGATGTGGGAAGACGTGTGAGAATAGAGCTCTACGCTGACCCCGATAATTATCCTACACTGGAACCTTGCGACGATCCCCGGACCCACCAGGGAGGCGACAACGTGGGCTGGGAACATCTGTGGAACCGATCGCGGGGCCGGTACTCCTCCCCCGGGGAACGGCGGAGAAGCAAGCTTGCTGCAGGTTAGGTCTCTAACAGGGATCACATTAGCCCCATATCCCTCCACAAACCTTTTGTAGTTCCCTGCCATGCCAAAAAATGCCCTGACTTGAGTCTGGGTGGGTGGAACCTCCCAATCCAGAATGGTTTTGGTTTTGGGTTGCAGGCGTTCAACTTGGGCTCCACCCATAAGGTGGCCCAAGTATACAACTTTGCCCTGCCCTATCTGGCACTTGCTTGCCTTGATAGTGAGGCCTGCACTCTGCAGAGCAATCAGGACCTTCCCAAGGTAGATCAGATGATCCTGCCAAGTGGAGCTAAAGGCAGCTATGTCATCAGGATATGCTGCACTAAAAGGTTCCAGTCCAGCATGTACTATGCTCACCAGCCTGTGGAAGGTGACAGTGGCATTCTTTAGTCCAAAGGGCATCACAGTAAATGGATAATGTCCATCTGGGATTGATAATGCTGATTTCTCTTTAGCTCCAAGTGTCAGTACCCTGGTGTGGGATCAAAAGTACTGTGGTATTTGGCTGCCTCTAACCCATCAATCAATTCATCAGCACTAGGAATTGGATGTTCATTCATTTTTGTCACAGCATTGAGGCTCCTGTATTCCACACAAAACCTAATTTATTTATTTCCACTTGGATGTGAGATTTGTGGACCAACACAACTGGGCTGGCACAAGGACTCTCTGAGGGTTAAATGACAAACAATTCCAGCATCTTGATTACTTCAGCCTTGGTGCTTTCTTTTGACATGATCAGAATGCCTATAGATTTTATTTGTGACAGGAAGGCTGTCATCAGTCTTCACATAATGTGTACAGCAGTTAGTCTGACCAGGGGCCGAAGAGAAGAGCTCAGCAAACTGGTTAAGGGCTTGCCTTCAATCAGTCTGCTATTGGACAGTGAGGGTGTCTGACAAGACCGTGACTTCAAAGGACCAAGTCTTTAAAGTTGTTTGAGAGAATGTTGGGGGAAGGTTCATGCTCTGTATGCTGATCTTCATCTGTAACCATGAGCATGGTCATTTCAGCTATGTCATTATAGGGTTTCAGACGATTTACATGTACGACCCTTTGGGGTTTCTGTATGTGCCAGGGTTCACCAAATAGGTGACCTCCCCTTTTCTTTCAAGGATAGGATAGGGATCAGTCCATTTGTCTTGGAGGGCCCAAGCAACAACAGGCTCCAAAACCACATCTTTTGCCCTGGTTGCAACTCTACCATTGTAGTCTTCTGGTCATACCAAACCTTCTAGAGGTCTTGGCTTGCCTCAAGGTGTTTATTGGCTTTTTTATGTACGTAGCCATCATGGAACAAAGGCCAAGCACATATTCCACAATATCCTGCCTAGGTCATTTTAAAGGTCTCTCCCATCCTTCATTCACAAGACACAATTGTCCCCTATAAGTTTGTCCAAACAAAAGTTCAAAGGGAAAAAATCTTTCCTTTTTTGGCACCTCTCTGTAACCAAAAAACAGGCATGGGAGGAAGATATCCCATCTCCTTCTGGGTTTTTCAGGGAGTCCACTAATCATAGCCTTTTGGGCATTGTTAAATCTTTCAACACGCACATTTATCAGATAGTCCCCCCGTCTCAGAGTACTCCATTGGCTCCCAGTAAATAATAGAATCAGATTTAAGGCCATGGTGTTATTCATTAAGGCATTTCACGGAAAGGGTGCTAGGTACCTTTGAAGAAGGATTACCCACTATATTCCTTCTAGAACTCTGAGATCCTCCTCTATGAATCTGGCAGCGGTTCCTAGAATATCTCATGCCTGTTCAGGTGGCTCCTCTTTTGGGTTCCTCGGTGCTCAGGCCTGCGATGCACTTCCTGCTTTACTGAGAGTGGTGTCGGATTTAGCTACTTTTTAGGAAGCTCCTCAAAACTCTGCTTTTTATTCAATAATTGAGTGTCACTTAGCTTCTTCTATTTTAGTTCTTTTCTCTCTTTCTCATCTGTAATCTGAAATCAAAGTTGGTGTAGTTGGTTGCTCTTTGGGTCTTTGATGCGTCAGGACACTCTTTTGAGTAGT
The DNA here is from genome assembly GCF_964261635.1 of Lissotriton helveticus. Taxonomy (NCBI): domain Eukaryota; kingdom Metazoa; phylum Chordata; class Amphibia; order Caudata; family Salamandridae; genus Lissotriton; species Lissotriton helveticus. The sequence continues at coordinate 1,231,267,882 of NC_136068.1, forward strand.
TGTGCGCTATATAAATGCTTTTATTCATTCATTCATTTGTATGGGGTAGTGCACCTACAGGTCACTCCACACTCAGTCCACATGTGCTTTAAGTATGCAGACATGAAGTTTGTACCTCTATCTTATTCCAGCTACTTTGGAAACCCAACCCTATTAAAAATACCAAGGGAGACCTTGGCCACTGCAGTGGCAGTTGTAGACCTCAGGGGAATTGTCTCAGGATACCTAGCAATATGATCCACTGCCACTAGTATACATCTGTTTCTTGATGCTGTTTGCGGGGCAAGGGGGACAACAATGTCAATTCCAACCCTCTCAACGGGTACCCCAACCACTGGAAGTGGCATTAAGAGGGCCTTTAGGGGGCTACCTGTCTTGCCTCTGGCTTGACAGGTGGACCAGAAGTAACAAAACTCCTTAACCTTTTGGGACATTCCTGGCCAGTAGAAGTGATTCACTAACCTACTCCAAATTTTGAACAGAAGAAGGAGGGGGGCACACTGCTTTACCTCCCAGCACAGTTCACCCCTTAGCATCCTGATAAATGCAGTTTAGTGTACATGCTTACTTGAATTTTTGTTGAAGTGTCACCATCGTTGGTGCAGGTTAGTGTTGTTAATCTCTAGACACATGTGTTTCTGGATATAATCCTTCATCAATAGAGATTAAAATGAAATGTATCTAGGGTTTCTGAGAAAGCTGCCACAATACTCTCAGCTCTCTCTACCTCTCCCTCGCACAGAGGTGCATCTCCAAGAGCTCATCAGCTCAGTGGTTCAAGGGAGTCGTTTTAAACAGAAGGGGGATGGGAGCACCCTGCTTCACCTCCCAGCAAAGTTCACCCTTAGCATCCTGGTAAATACTGAAAGGTGAAGAGGTGTGCTCCCATTCCACTTCTACTCCAAATTTTGATCTGGCCAAGATGCCCAGCTAGGGGAATGTCATATGCCAAATGTTAGGAAAAACTCCCTAAACTGTTGAGGCACTGCTACTTGCTTGGTGGCAACAGGTGTGTGGTCTCTGGCCCCAATGTAAAGTAGTCCCTCCTCCCAATAGGTCCTGTGGGAACAACTCACATTTCCTTGTTCCTGATCAGACAGGTTATCTGGCACTGGCACAGATCTTCCCAAGAGGGTCTCCCTTGGCCCAAAAGGTAAAGCTCTGCTGTGTAAGTCCCAGGCTCCTCGCGCTCAGTTCCCTGTGGAGCTACCAAGCCTTCTCTTTGGAGAGAGGGGACTTGATCTTGGGACTGAATAGAAGTTAGTTTCCCAGACTTCTTTCCTTTTCTCTTGGAAGGTTGGTCAATAATTTAACGTTCAAACACTTCTTTTTTACCCTGGGTTCTACACTGTGCTCTTGTTTTTACACACACCCATTCAGGCATTCCCAGCATTGCTGCATGGGCTTTCTTCTCTACTACAGCCCATGCCTTCTGCCTTTGAAGCTTTCCACCTCGGACGTTCAGCATTTCCTGGGGAAGGTGTGAAGGTGTCTAGCACCTCGCACTAGTGCACCTTCTTCAGTACCCAGGCCCTAGGTACTAGGAGTACAATTTACTAGAGACTTACAGGGGTGGCTGAGTTGTGCCAATCGTTGTAGAGTTTTGTAAAAAAGCTTTGGCACTGGGAATCTGGTTCGCACGGACCCAGTGCACTTACAATTCAAAATTACATCAAGCAAAAAGTAAGGGCTAACGCTGTCAATGTTCTTTCCTACAGTTATGTATATGCCATTGTCAATACCGTGTTACATGTTAAAAATGAGCGCAAGCTTCAATGTATGACCTGGCGTATATAGTGGTGACTTATGATGTGTGGGCATAACTTGCAAGTTGCTTGTGGGTAAGGAATAGCAACCCCTTTGTTCATACAAAGCCTACTGTTGATTTAACTCATCTTTTGTTCTGTTTTCAGATTACAGACAGTATGTATGTTTGTCCCGCCACAATATGTACATAATTCCATTTAAGACCAGTTTAGAACCAATTTCACTATAGTGCCATTTTAGTTTTGCAATAATGAGTATTCCTGTTTCACCCCAAAGTGCTTGAAGTAAAAGCAGAGTTTTCCCTATTGGTTATTGTCAAGGCACCCTTCATGCACCAAAGTCTACTCAGATCGGTATAAAAGACTGTCACATTCATACATGAAACATTGAGAAAGAAAAAACGTGATAATTTCAAACATATATAAACAAGTGTCACCTGTTTTATTATAAAGTTAAAAAGTATTTAAAAAAACATTCCATCACATATAGGTAAAGTACACAATTTAAAAACAATACAGTACATAATATAAAATATTAGCAATTCAATTGGAGAGGAACAACAAAAAGACAATTAAATCTGTCTTGAAGATGTTAATCAAGAAATTCTGTAGTACAACATAAGGCTGGATTTAATGACCAATGCCCTCACTGATGTTGACCCTTCTTGATTTAACTGTTTAACAGAGCGTCGTCCAAGCCTATTTGTGCCTTCAGACGCAATGATAATTTACATACAAAAATCTGGTCCATACATACAGGGAGGATAGCCATAAAACCCAAAGAACCATCTCAGGTAACAAAGCTGTGGGGAACCACAAATGTGGAAATTGTTCCGTCTGTGATAATTGTAATGTAACAAAGACAGTAACGCATAACAGTTTCACGATGACCTCCAAAACACTAAACAACTGCCGTAGCAGTAATGTAGTGTATTTGATTCTCTGCCCTTGTGGCGTAGCTTATGTGGGCGAAACGGGACGTGAGTTGAGACTCCGCCTTTTGGAACACAAATCAGCCCTCAAGACAGGCAAAATGAATGCCCCGTTAGTAGAGCATTTTACCACCTTTAACCACAAATACACAGAATTTACGTGGTTCATCATAGAAAAAATCACTACCTCAAAAAGAGGTGGGAACGTTGAAACTAAACGTAAAAATAGAGAACAGTGGTACATTTCAAGATTAAACACAGTAAATAAGGGACTGAACAATAAAGAAGACTGGATGAGAATCATAATATGAGTTATGTGATAGGAATTTAAATACTGCTGTCTATGAATCACAGATAATGAAACTAATAAACATCTGTATTGTGTCCAAAGAAATGTGTGGCACGTATCAGATATAACAGGGAACCCAGTTTGCATTTTAAAATAGTCACATTAAACAGTATACTTAGTATTTGGAAATATGATGAACTCATTTATATGATAAACCCAGTATAATTAAGGGTAGGGAAACATATAAGGAAATGATACTTAGTATTACACCCATTATGAGCATATTCACATGATAAACCTAGTATAACCAAATGTAGAGAAATATACAAGGAAGTGAAGCTTTGTAATTAATATGAAGTCATATATTTATAAAGGGTCAGTACAGAGAGACATTAATATTGAAATAGATCAATATTATGAAAAAACTTTTTCCCTGTTTCAATAAAATATTTTAAAATAAAACAATCAAATATTTCATACTTATAGTGGTAAATAGACACTTCGATTGAATATCGTTTTATCTTTTCATGTCGCCGTGTGAGCGTAAATTATGGATAAATAGGATTCACGGTAGTTGTGGCAAAGTGTTTATACATATACATATAAAGTTTTGTTGAAGGTCGTACTTTTGTAGAGATAGATATATACAAAGCAACGTTGAAGGTTTTTTTTTCTTCAAAAAAATGAGGGAAGCCCTGCCCTACGTACGTCATCAGATCGCGAGGTTAAATAGGAAAATGCTAACAGCGTAGTCCTTTTTCTATTACCCGGACCCGCTGTAACACGAACGCGCTGGAAGAGGTTCCTCCCCCGGGAAGAGTGCCGCTGGACGCATCAGGTATGCTTTACCCCGAATTTCGTGATAGTTTTAAAAGCGAGTTAAGTAATATTTGCAGTAAAGTTAGTTGAATACCATACAGCAAAAGGTGGTCAGGGTAAATATACCTACAAGAATTTTGCCATGGATATATGCAACTCGAGTTCAGGGCAGTGCAGTAGATAAAAGCGGGTTGACTAAACAACAATTCGGATCTGAATGTGCTGACATTGACAGACGCAATAATCGCACCATAGAGGGCTTTATGCAAAAGGCTACTATAGAGTAAGTTCTAAACTACAGCACGAAGGGGATTGCATTACGATAATGGTTAAAAATAGTGAACTACTACAAGGAAAATGAGTTTTTAAACAACATCTTTTTCCTTTTTCCATTCACATCCACGGCAGCCGCGAGCATTGAGTTACTGGGATATATTAACAAAACTAAAAGAACGGAGGATTTAATCACGAGTGCTTCAACCAGGTGAGACATTATATACAATAATGAAGGAGGGGGATGATGTGGACAATTAGAGTTAGTAACGATAACCTTTACTTTGTCACAAACAGCTATCAGGTGAACACCCACTCAGATTGCATTAGGAGAGAAGACCTCGAACAGGAGACTTAAATATATCGTCTCAGGTATTATAAATGAGTACTTTTAAAAAAATTGTCCCAATTCTATTTGGTCAGATAAATAATAAGAAATATACTCATTTTCAGGTCTTGATGTAATGGCATCTGCATTTTAAAGATATCCAGAAATCTACCGAATATGCATGAGAAAATTTTAAAGGTATTATCAGCGAAACTTTAAGTAAATAAATCCCAGGAGAGGCTTAGATTAAAAGAGTCTCAAACAGAAAATATGAGTAACGATACCCAAGAGCAGTGACCACTCAAAATGTGGATCACCTGAAGAATAAAGAATAGCTCAATGAATGGGCAGGGCAGAACTAAAGCTTTCAATGTTCTATCCCTACAGTGTATAAACTAACGCTGTAAATAAGAAAAAGATTCCTAGAAAAATACTTGGGGATCACCATGCATGGCCGCAGGTGAGGCCAGAAAATGATCTAAGAAAGAAAGAGTGATTGTGTGAATGGTGGAACTGAGTGACTGGTTGGCCCGCAACATTTGAGAAGAAAAAATGAGTAATGATGCCCAAGAGCAGTGACCACTCAAAATGTGGATAAATTGAATTGCAACAACCATTATCATGTTTATATGACTGTTTACGTATAGAAAGTAAAACTCCTTGTTTCATCGATATGGATGTGATTCCATGCAACATTGTTTGGATACTTAAATATGGAGTTTTAAAATGATTTGATAAGGGACTAAACAGAGGGAGGGCCCCACGAAATAGATTTATTTGGTCATGGGAAATTGGTGTATTGCAAATTGTAAAAACATAAGGAGAGCTATACCACACATGTTAAAAGTGATTTATTTTTAACCTAGGTGATGCCGCATTAAGGAGAAGTTTATTATATTGGTCTTGAAGAAGGTGGTTGTAAACCGATTTAACCGCCGAAACGCGTCGATGCTCTGTTAAACAGTTAAATTAAGAAGGGTCAACATCAGTGAGGGCATTGGTCATTAAATCCAGCCTTATGTTGTACTACAGAATTTCTTGATTAACATCTTCAAGACAGATTTAATTGTCTTTTTGTTGTTTTTCTCCAATTGAATTGCTAATATTTTATATTTAATATTTCATATTATGTACTGTATTGTTTTTAAATTGTGTACTTTACCTATATGTGATGGAATGTTTTTTTAAATACTTTTTAACTTTATAATAAAACAGGTGACACTTGTTTATATATGTTTGAAATTATCACGTTTTTTCTTTCTAAATGTTTCATGTATGAATGTGACAGTCTTTTATACCGATCTGAGTAGACTTTGGTGCATGAAGGGTGCCTTGACAATAACCAATAGGGAAAACTCTGCTTTTACTTCAAGTAATTTAGTGCTCCATTCCCTCTTGGTGAATAAAGAGCCGCTCTCATTTATTTGGGATCACCCCAAAGTGCACAAAATCCCTGACCTGTATGATTTACTGACAATTCACGTAGTCTCATGACAGCATAGCCTGCCATTCACCCAATGTAATCTTTGCTGGTAAATATGTACACAATACAATTTAAGATCAGTTTTGAACTAATTCAGCGTCAGTGCCATTTTCGTTTAGCATAATAAATTTGCAAATCCTTGATACTAATGTGCTGAAGTTTTATGATCAATGAAGTCTTGGTTTGCGCAATCTTGAATGAAAATTTGGGAAGTTTGAACACAAAGGGGTCTATTAGGATGGCGGTCGGAAAACCACCCCGACTGCCATAGAACCAGAAAACAACAGCCCGCCAGGACTGCGGAAAACCCGGCGGTCAAATTAGGATCATCTGCCAAAAAGCACCGACCGCAGCGGAACCGGGCCAAGAAAACTGCCAGCAGTGGGCAGTGATGGCCAAAATCTGTCCGCGGCGGTCGGATACGCTTCGGAAAAACACAAACCCGCCGCAAGCATAGAGGAGACACCGCATGGTAAATTAGGATATCCTAGATGGTCCAGCGGTACGTTCCGCTGTTTCTGACCGCTGCGGTCGCACACTGGAATGAATGGGAGAGCCGTCGGAAGAGCTGCAGCATAGCCACCACTGCGGACGATCCGTGGAAAATATGCTAGATGAAGTAAAAAACCTACAATAAGGCCAAACAGTGCATAAAGCAAACTAGCCATGCCCCACAAATACACAAAACACATCCCAATGACACAAAACATGGCAAAAAGAAAAACACAATTCCCAGGACAACACACACAACACACCTGACAGGAATGCCCTATTTTGACACACCTACATAGCTGAGTGTAAAACCAGCCCCTTCCCTGACCAAAACCCTTTGCAATTTTCCAAGACTGAAGTCCAGTAACCCTCACAACAAATGATAGGCAAACCAACACACCATCATTACCCACACCACACACAGCGCCACCACAACTTCTATACCTGCACCATCAACCCCCAGCACATCACACACCATACACATCACTACCACACCCACCACTCACACCCCTGCACCCCAAATCACTTTGCACACCACACACCATGTCAACACATAAAATGCCCAAATTTACAGAGAGTGAGTTGACAGTCATGGTAAATGAGAAAGTCAGAGTGGAACCACAACTGTTTGGTAGCCTGGTCCAACAGACACCATTAGCCCCAAGGACACACATGTGGGATAGGATAGTCCAAAGGGTCAATGCATTAGGATCCAAAAAGATGATCTGAAGAGGGCTGTCAAAGAGAGGAGAAACAAACACCAGGAGCTGGCGGAGAGGACTGGCGATGGCCCTCTCATTCCACCAAAAACATTCACACCATGGGAGGAGAAGGTGCTTGCCATACTGCATCCAGAGAGTCTCACAGGAGTAGCCGGGGGAGTGGAGGCTGGTAAGTACAAACAAATGACTACCACCACACTGATATTTACTGCCCAGCTCAACTACAAAGCTATACCACTTAGGACAAATACCATTTATCTGGACCACACATTCACAAAAACATGTCTCACAGATCCAACATTCACTCACCCCCATTCACCCCAAATGTAGCTACCAACATTACAATGGGGGCTTGTGTACAGGCAGCCAGCACTGCAACATCCACCATTCCCCCTTGTCCCACAGCATCAGCAAGATGGAGCCCTCTCCCACCCAATGTAGAATGCATTTGTCAGCCAGTTACATTACCCACAGCAAACCCACACAAAGGTAGCCATCTTCCCTGGGAGGGCTTTTTGGGGGTGGGAGGCCTGTACCACTACTCCCACCATGCCCCCTGTCCCACAGCATCATCAAGATGGAGCCATCCCCCCACCCCACCCAGAATCACTTGGCAGCCATTGCAGCACACCAAACGAAGTAACAGGTAAGTAGCCATCTTCAATAGGAGGGAGAGTATGTGTGTGTGAGGCCTGCACTACTACTCCCACCATGCCCCCTGTCCCACACACCAGCAGGATGGAGCCCTCCCCACCCCACCGAGAAGCACTTGGAAGCCATTGCATTGTTCACCTTCACCCAACAGGTAGGTAGCCATCTTCCATGGGAGGGCTGTTTGGGGATGGGAGGACTGCTCTACTACTCCCACCATGCCCCCTGTCCCACAGCATCATCAAGATGGAGCCCTCCACCCACCCCACCCAGAAGCACTTGGAAGCCATTTCATTGTTCACCTTCATCTAACAGGTAGGTAGCCTGGAGGGCTGTGTGGAGGTGGGAGGCATGTACCATTACTCCCACCATGCCCCTGTCCCACAACATCATCAAGATGGAGCCCTCCCCCACCCCACCCCACCCAGAAGCACTTGGCAGCCAATGCAGCACTCCAAAGGAAGTAACAGGTAGGTAGCCATCTTCCATTGGAGAGTGTGTGTGTGTGTGAGGCCTGCACTACTACTCCCACCATGCCCCCTGTCCCACACACCAGCAGGATGGAGCCCTCTCCCACCCCACCGAGAAGCACTTGGAAGCCATTTCATTGTTTACCTTCACCTAACAGGTAGGTAGCCATCTTCCAGGGCAGGGCTGTTTGGAGGTGGGAGACCTGCACTACTACTCCCACCATCCTCCCTCTCTCACACCCCAGTAGGATGGAGCCCTCCCCCACCCCACCCCACCCAGAAGCACTTGGAAGTAGGGGTGGGCGTAGTACGCATAGTCGCGCTACGCGAAGCTACGCGAAGACGTTCTTGCACTACGAGAGCTTCGTGAACATGCGTAGTAGCTTGCTGGACCCGTTCGCGAGCCGTTTTTCTTGCTCGGGAGCGCATTGTGCATGTTCGGGGCGCTGTCTGCGTGTTCGGGGGATTGTAGCGTGCGACCTTACCCATGTGGTGGGCTTTGGGCACGGCCATCTTGTTTTTTCAATTGTCCCGCCCGCTCGCGTCCCCTATTTCCTCTTCCGGGTCGCGTATAATGTGTTCGCGTGGTGCACGTCTTGTTCGAGAACACAACTACTTGTTCAGGCCGACAAAGTGCGTGTTCGCGTGAAATCGCGCGCACACTTTCCCACGTGGTCGCGATGGGTGCGGCCATCTTGTTTTTCACACTCTATGCTATGGTTCTGGGCCTAGTTTTCTATCCACCTTTTATCTTTGCAATCATTACCTATTTGCACAGTTTTTCTTACTTTTTTTACTTATCATCTATCTCTCTCTGTCCCTAAGTTTATATTTTGCATTTTATTTCTACTTTTCCACCTTTTTTTAAACTTTTCTACTGTTTTATTTTACTTCTTTATTTAAGCTCATACTTCTTCCCCCTAACTAGTTTTTTTCCTTTTGTTCTAACTTTTCTTTTCCACCTCCACCTCCACCCCAGAACCATGACAAAGGGGAGCAGCAGAACCGGCTCGAAGGGCAAGGCGCCTGCGCCCAAGAGCCGGCTGCCTTGCGGCAGAATGCGACCTTCAGGGGTGAAGGCCCGGAATCTTTTCGGGGAGGCGGAGGTGGCCACCCTTGTTTTTTTTATCCAGCGCCACCTCCCCTTGACCTTGGCAGCAGGCGGCAGTCCAGGCTCGGGTTACCTCCCAGAGGAGCATCACCGCCGGTGGGCGAAGGTGCGCCGGGCCGGTTATCGTTGCTCGGATATCCGGCGCACCCACCAGCAGCTGACCCACCGGTGGGCAGACATTCTGGACAGGGAGCAAGACCTGTTGGAGCTGCTAGGTGTCGAGGTCGTGGGGCTTGGTGAGTAGCTAGTAATATTAATAATTCAATAAATAATCTGGTAGTATATGTACTGTGTATTATTCTTGGACGAATAAGTAACACGATTACTGGTGCGCTTAGTTACATTGCAGATCAATTCCGTCTCAAAATCTTCTGTTATTGTATGACACATGTGCTGCTCGCTACCTCTTACTGGTTTGTAACTGCGCTAGCTTGGGCTGGTGATTATTGATGTTAGAGTTTTTAGAGAACTGACGTTAGTTAATGCTATTGCTAGAGTCTAGTCCTTACATTGTCCTTTAGTGAAATAGTGGTGGATGGATAGTATTAGTTCATATTTTTTTTTAACGGTCTGCATGACGCCTCCTCTGTCACTGAATGCTTAGTTAGTTCTTATTCATCCCACCCCTCCATCGAACTGGTTTGAAGTTTGTTTACTGAGTGGTAGGCTTAGCAGCAATAGCATGGTCACGTCAGTCAGTAGCAGTTCATATGACTCAAGCAACCAACAATTCCGTGTATGCACAAATTTATGCATGTGTCCTCCATCTCATCTATGCATGTTTGCGGGCAAAAATAAAATGGAAATGCCGACTTACTGAAAAATTGGCCCGTCTGGATTCTGGAATAGGTGGTGTAGGTCAGGTGGTACTGGCTTCGTTAGTATATTCTGCAATCAGAATGTTTATGGAACATTTGATTAGTGTTCTATAAGTAGATGGTCTGTGATTCCTGCAAGCCAGTAGTCATTTATACTTCGAAGTTAATTTTATTGGAATTGTTGCTTCCTAAAATGCTTGAGAGGATTTTTTGAATGATGTCCTTGTTTCACAGCACTCAATGTTTCTCTTTCTTTATTATTTCTTACATGATCAGCACCACCCAGGGGCAATAAGACGGGGTCCAAGTCGGCGGGACAACCACAAGAGGAGCGCTCCTCTACCGAGGATCCTGCTGCTGGCCCCAGTAAGTCCTACAGCGCTTATATTACTAACAATTATATTTCCCTAACTTTTTAACGCACCTTATTTGTTCCAACCTATTAAGTCTCCTTCCTAATTCAATGTTAGCAAAACCTTCTTTGGTCTTCAATTGGTGTTTCCAAATTTTGGGTATCCAATGCCATCCCTGACTTTCAGTTCCTTCAAACTGCCTCTGCCCTATGACTCTCTGTGCTACTACTATTAGACTGTGTGTAGCTAAGCTTGCCCTGTTGGCCACTCTTTAGTTAAGGTATTCTTTTGAATGAAGCTGTGATAGAATAGCTGTAGCCACTTGGTCCACTTTTGCGTTGTCCTCTGTAATCTCTAGTCTATGTCAATTCCCACCAACAAAATGCGCAACCAGATGTTTGCCTACTAATTTTTGTTCGGTTAGTATACTACTACTACTGTTGTGGTTATTATTCTCTGCACATACAGAACTATGCACAAGAAAATAGGATGTTGGTGATAGGGAGGTTGGACCTTACTTCTTACACCTTACACCCTAGTCACAGAACTCAGTCAGAAGAACCCACAATCCAATGACGGTCTACCTACCTAAGTGTCTCAGTCATAGTCATTTGTCCCACTCCTGACCCCCATTTGAAGATAGTTAGATATATATACCCAATGATTTTATCACACAACCCAGAACAGAGTTAAAGAACACCCTTTCGCTCACTCACTCGTTTCAGTCCACAACACCCCAGACACTCAAAAAATAATAACCACAAAGTCTATGTGCAAGTTCAAAAACTTTATTTTTTTAATAACAAGCTTTGTATTGGTAACTTGTAACTTGTAAGTATTTCCATGAAAAACATCCAGCTCCACCATGCAAAATGAAGATTAAATACTATACATTTTGTACATCTAGTGCACAATAGAGAAATGTGTGAATTGTGTGAGACCCCTCAGCGTTGAACGTATACTGGTTACACATGCATCTCTCGAAAGCTCTGCAAATCTCTGGTTCGTAGATGGCAATCTTCTCATCTGCCTATGAGAAAAATGTTGCACGTTAGACAGTGAATACAACTATGCCAGTTTTTAGCAGTCTTGGCAAAAAGTGCAACATGGATAAGCAAAAGGGACTAACAATACTTGTTTGTCAACCTCTTTAGTTGTATGCAACACTCATGTGGCCTCATAGGTGTCTTTCTTACTGTGCAATAAGCTGCGAGGTAACATGGGCAAAGCAGTAGACCCGGATCTAAAATGGTTATCTGGCTCAGGCTAACTTTCCAAAGACGAGATTAGGAGTGGATATTAGATGACCCTAGGGACCATCTAATAAATTAAAACTAAACTCGGTCTAATGTGACTGCTGTACAGTAGGACGCAATGTGGACTAGTTACAACGATTTATGTTGTATGTAACTGTTTTTTCAATCTTCCTTCCTGGTAAAAAAAGTACAACTACGAAAATAGTGGGAGGTGTGCAGGCATCTAAAAAGGTGTACTTGCTTTTATAGCTGCACAATCACTACCAACCACCATTGCTGACAGGGCCAGCGGCGATGCGATTGCCATCCAGGAGGGGACAGTGGCTGCGGCACCTGCAGGAGCATCAGTGGGGGAGGAAATTTCAGCGGTGGGCGGTGGTAAGTTATATCCATTACTTATTTGCATTACTAGGTGGAAGGGGAACATTTCCCTCACTGTGCTATGAGACTTAAGAAAGTATGAATTTGAAGTTGTACTCGACAATATACAATGGTTGAAGAAGACACCCTTTGCAGCATTACCAGTGTGAGTTGAGTAAACAAGGCCTCTACTAGCAGACTCCAGCTCAGCTGTGAAAGTTATGGAGAAGAGTAAAAGTCAGATCAGATGAGGGATGTGTTAAACAAAAAGGGAAAGAAGTGAACTAGGTTGGAAGGACTAAAGAGATGCAATAATAAATAAGACTACCATAGAAGGATACTTTGGAAGGTTCATGCACGTGGCTGATATGAATCCGATGCATGGGTTGTTGAAGGATGGGTAGAACTGGAAGGTGAAAGAAAATGCAGGCCTCGTTGGGCAAAACAACAATATGGGTGCATGGAAATAGTGGATAGCAAGAATCATGAGCGGAGTTTGTGTCAATGAAACCCAAGCCAAGGAAGGAGTGGATGCATGGGTGGTTGCTGGTGAAAGTGAAACCAGCTAATGCGATAATAAAGAATGATAGACATTTACTTTTAATGGGTGGATGCCCCCTAAATGTATTGTATTCATCATAGGTGGAGACTGTCACTGGAAGCAGAGTCTTGCTTTGAAAATATAAAAGGAGATACCAAAAAAGACTGGTGTTCTTCTGTGTACTCAAGTCCACCCATAGTACTAGGGCAAGTATAATGCCGGAAAAAACGTCAACAAATGCTACAGGCAAGGGAAACAGGAGGATAGATTGGATAGATACTAAAAGTTGATACCAATTGTATGTACTGCGCTTGGTAGTGCTACTATGCCACAATGTACTGTTTAATTAATTTTGAAGAGTTTCACTTACAATTCTGTTTCTTTTTTTATAGATACTCATACTCCTTCCCAAAAACCATCAAGGAAGGAGTTGGCAGCCAGGGCCCGGCAACGGAAACTGCAGGCCATTGTGGAAGAGTACGGCCGGCTGATGGCCGAGGAGGAGGAGGAAGAGGCGGCGGCAACAGCTGCTGCCTCTTCTACTGCGTCTGTCACCAGCAAGGCCCCACCTGCAGGAATACGGCGCCGCGACCAGTCAGCCGCCTTCCACAGGCATTCAACATCTGCCATCCCCTCACAGCATGGATGCAAATGTAGGTGCGGTGCATTTCGGCAACATCTTCTCCTCCGGGTGGCCAAGCTGGAGGACCAATTAGAGGAGCGCGTAAAGATCATTGTGGACAAACACCTCAAAACCTGCCACTTGTAATGGACCCTGTTGATTTGCCCCTTTTTTAATACTTTTGTTGGTGGGTGGGATTTGGGTGTTGCGGTTATTTTTGTGGGACATTCTTTGGACTTGGACATTGGTTGGGGTTAGGGTGGGGATAGGGGTGGGATAGGAGGACTAGGATATGAATAAATGTTATTTATTTTCAACTTACACATATTCACGTATTTCTTATATATGATATGAATATGACTTTTGCCTAGGCTGTATGCCCTCTGAGAAACCGTAATACCTGCTGTAGCGGGATGAAAAGTAGCAAAGAAAAGTAAGCAATAGTTTAAGTGAACAACCAATTAACAAACAAAAGCGTAAAATAAATGAAGAGGAAAAAGGAATCCCAAAAAATTACGAAAATGGCACTAAAGTTAATGTATGGCAACATTCATTTCATATACCTGTCTTTCTCTTCCTTGTGACTGTCAGATCACAGATGCAGCAGAGCCTTCTGAAAGTGATGATGAGTTTACTTTAATGTTATAGCCCTGCTCAAGTTCTGACATTGAAGAGTTGTGTATGCCAGTGCAGACAGAGGTGGTAGCCTTAAGACAGTGATGCGTTTCAGATTGGAAACAAAACAGAAGATGGCTATAGTCACGTACGTTTCACTTGTAATGGAGGGACTGTTAGGCGCTACATTATTATACTATTCTCCATCTCCATCCAATGTATGGCAAGATGGAAATGTATTTAGGGTGAGTCAGGAAGATGGAGCAGGACTGAGGAGTGGAGTGCACAGTTAAATGCACAGATATGCAACTCCAATAGGTAATTAAAAAAGTAAAAGGAAGGATGGAGTTGGTTTTGAAGTTTGAACAATAAAGACAGATACACACAAATAAAGGAAGGGAGAATGTACCAATTTAAAAGTCTAGTTGTCAGGGAAGAGGAGCTCGTCCTCAAACCCTGGTGGTTCTTCTGACAGAAGTAGGTCATGTAATCCAGTAGTTATGTCTTCCGACTCGCTCTCCTCTTTCAGGTGTGATTCACGTATTTTGTAGTCTGGTGGTATGAAGTGCTGATTCATTTTGATCATGGTTAACCTCTCCACGCTTTTTTGTGAGAGACTGGTCCTTTTCACAGTTAAAATGGCAACAGCAGCACTGAAAACACGCTCTTAAGAGACACTTGCAACAGGGCAAGCCAGATACTTTATCGCCAGCCTGCTGAGCACTGGCCAGTCGTTTCTTTTCCCTTACCAATACACCAATGGGCTTTGCTCCATGAACACCTCTGTTGTGTCATCCAGATAGGCCTGGACCATCCGCTCAATGTTCAGTGGTGCTCCGGTTTGCTTGTCCTCTGTTTGCTTTGTGACAGCAACGGACTTACCCATCCCTTTCTGTAGAAACCAAGCAGCTATTTTTTTGGTTGTGTCTGATGAATCAGATCCTGTTGGTGCTGTTGTTATTGGTAGTGTTGGTGACTGATGGGAAGCAAATGCACTGCTCTCATGCTGTGAAGAGGAACTTGACTCTGTAGGATGCTCAGTAGTATTTGCACTGTCCTGGGCTGGCACTGGCAGGCCTCTAATTGAGAGCCGTTCGTTTTCTAAATCAGTGGCTTCCTCAGCTATTCCGACTCGCTCTCCTCTTCCAGGTGTGATTCGCGTATTTTGTAGTCTGGTGGTATGAAGTGCTGATTCATTTTGATCATGGTTAACCTCTCCACGGTTTTGGACGAGATACTGGTCCTTTTCACAGTTAAAATGGCACCAGCAGCACTGAACACACGCTCTGAAGAGACACTTGCAACAGGGCAAGCCAGATACTTTATCGCCAGCCTGCTGAGCACTGGCCAGTCGTTTCTTTTCCTATATCAATACACCAATGGGCTTTGCTCCATGAACACCTCTGTTGTGTCATCCAGATAGGCCTGGACCATCCGCTCAATGTTCAGTGGTGCTCCGGTTTGCTTGTCCTCTTTTTGCTTTGTGACAGCAACGGACTTACCCATCCCTTTCTGTAGAAACCAAGCAGGTATTTTTTTGGTTGTGTCTGATGAATCAGATCCTGTTGGTGCTGTTGTTATTGGTAGTGTTGGTGACTGCTGGGAAGCAAACGCACTGCTCTCATGCTGTGAAGAGGAACTTGACTCTGTAGGATGCTCAGTAGTACTTGCACTGTCCTGAACTGGCACTGGCAGGCCTCTAAATGAGAGCCGTTTGTTTTCTAAATCAGTGGCTTCCTCAGCTTTTACAGTTTTGTACTTGGCAACATCCCATTTTGAAAAAGGAATTACTGCATTACTGTTCACAAATAATTTGTACCGTGGATCTAAAATTGTGGCAGTAATGTAATGTTGATGTGACACAATCTTATTTTGAATCCTTGTGTTCTCAGATAAGCGGCCGGCTAAGACCTTCGCCAAATAACATGCATCAACTTTTCCTTCAACACCTTCGTATGTTTCAGACACCTCCTTCAGCTCTTGCTCTAGCATGTACAACAATTGGATAGCTTGGCCCATAGTACAGTCCTCCCTGCTGACTGCACGTGTGAAGACCTCAAAAGGAAGTAGCATCTCTGTCAGGCATTTAATGAGGTCCCATTGCCACATCTCAACGGTCATGGCTTTAACAGTAGGATCCCCTGATCTTCTTGTCATGACATAAGCATTAAGTGGTATGTACTGCTCAAAACAGCCGATCAAGCATGTAATAAGTAGAGTTCCAACGTGTTGGGACCTCCTGGATGAGTGCTTTCACTGGCATTTTATGGTCACGTTGAATGACCCGTAGCTGCTTCCAGGCTTTAAAAGAATGGTTAAAATGCGTGCAGATTCTTCTGCAAATGGTCAGTAAGTTGCTGACTTTGCTTTCATTTTTCAGAAAGTCCTGCACAACAATGTTAATGCAGTGTGCCAAACACGGGACCCTGAAATAGTCAACATCTTGCATGGCCTTAACTACATTACTACCATTGTAGGTGGCAACAAAACCAATGTTAAGGCCTCTTGGTCGCAGCCATTCAAAGACCTTGGTGTTAAACTCAGCCAAAATGTTTGCAGCAGTATGCCATTTCTCCATAGCAAACATGGCCACAGTTGCATGTCTGCGAGTAGCTTTAAAAATCTCAGCAGTGTCAATGCCTGCAGATACCCTGTCTCTAACACCTGAAAAAGATATCCAGTGTGCAGTGATGCACATGTAATCAGTGGCTTGGCGACTGGTCCACATGTCTGTTGTCAGGTGGATACTATGAACAGCACTCTGCTGCAAGGCTTTTCCAAGCAATTCCAGCACGTCGTGGTGTAGTGCTGGAACAGCAACTCTGGCAAAATAGTAGTGGTTGGGAACATTCCATTTTGGGAAGAGGGTTGTCACAAATTCCAGGAAACCCACCCCTTCAACAAAAGAAAAAGGGAGGTCTAGTGCTAACATTTTAGCAAGCTTAGCATTGTAAAAAACGAGCTATTGGGTGGTTGCGCTCGTACTTTCCCTCCTGCCTAAACATGCTAATAATGGTACGCTGCTTGGTATTTCCTTCACTTATGCTCAATGCAGTACTTCTCGTCGCAGACTTCACACCCGTACTCCTTGGTGTCTCCGGGTTACTCTTACTCTGGTGCCACTGAGATGTTGCTGATGCGGAGGATGTGGGCTCTACCTCTGCAGTGATGGGGACAGGGGTACTTTGTGTACCACCACCAGATAGAATATCTCCCTCTTCTTCCTGTTCGACCGTGAGTGGACCTTTTCCTACTTCCCCACCAACATTAATGGTTCCTGCTTTCATGCTATGTAGGTGGTCCTCCCACTGGATTGGGTGGTGTTTTTTCAAATGGGTCATTTGGCCTCCGGTACCATAGTTTGTACCAAGCTTACCACGACTAACAGAGGAATGACAAATGGAGCATATAGCAATGTTCTCCTCATTTGCGCTAACTGTAAAGAAGTCTCACACTAGGGAGCTTAACTTTTGTCTCCTGCTAGAGGTGCCACTTCGAATGCCGGATGAACTGGAGGTTGTGTGTTGAAATTCACTATGTGGCTGTGCAGTAATACTACGACCTACTTCTGCTGAGGTGGAACTTGTGCTGGATGTAGGACGCTGCCGGCCCGTGCAAATGTAAAAATGGAAGCTGGAGGTAGTGTTGCTTTTGGTGTGGCCTGTGTTGGAGGTATGCGTGCTACATCCCTAATAGTCGCAGCCATTCTCTCTAGGGTTGAAATGTTGGTCTCCATGTTCTCAGGCCCAGGAGTAATGTTTGTGATGACTGGGTCTGACTCGTCATCACCATCATTATCCGGCTGTTAAACATCGCACTCCATAAGTGTAAGGCTTCCTGGAACCTTCCTTTTCCCTAGCCTGGTCTTCTTGGGATGTCTCTCCCTCTCATGCTCAGATTGTTGTGGCTCCCAATTGAGATCAAGATCATCAGAAGGGATGCTTGGCGAAGAACTCAATGGACTAACCCTCCTTTTCCTTGGTGGGGATTTGGAAAACAATAGATGTCCTGCATCAGGTGCTTCCTCTTCTTGCTCTGCATCAGGCTCAATTTCCTGAACTGCCCCGACTTCGGGAGGATCAACAACTACTATTGTGGGTGGTGGCTGTTGAACAACAACTATTGCAGGCGGTGGTTGTGGTTGTTGTTTTTGAGGAACATCTACTATTGAGGGCGGTGGTTGTGGAACAGCTACTATTGCAGGCGGTGGTTGTGGTTGTTCTTTTCGTTGAGCATCTACTATTGCGGGTGGTGGTTGTTGAACAACTACTATTGCGGGCAGTGGCTCAGGGTGAACATCTACTATTGCGGGCGGTGGTTGTGGATGCTGTTTTGGAACATCTACTATTGCGGGCGGTGGTTGTTGTTCACAACGTTTCTGCTGTGTTCCCTCTTGCATGGATTGTGTACTACTTTGAGATAGCTCTAAGTTTAGGTCAGGCTCAGTATCACTGCTTTCCACCATTAGGCTGGCTACCTCTTCTCCACTCATCTGCTTGGGCCTGGGTTGGTGGCTTGGGCCCACTGATGCGGAAGTGCTGGCCCCAGCAAGGACCCCGGTCACCGCTGCTGCAGGCGTACTTTTTTTTCCCAAAAAAGGTTTTCGGGTCAACACCAGACTTAAGTGTCACTTCCTTCTTCTGTTCTTCCTTCTCCTCAGCAGCTTTCTTGGTCTTGGAGGACCTGCTTTCTTTGGGCCCATCTTCTTCAGATGTCAGCATTGCAGCAGCACTCAGTTGCACAAGTTGCTGAGAATGATGTCTGGTCAGGTGAGTCACACCAAACGTGACGTAGTACAGAAGGACGTCCATCTGGCAGTAGAACAGGTGATGAATGATGACGGACACCTCCTCTCAGTCTTCAGTCTTTTGCGCACCTACAAGCAAAGAAGGCAGAATACCATCAGTCGAATGTGGAATTTGTTTAGCTTTAATTGTAATTACTACTAGAAGTATTAGTACACTCGGTAAGAGTAAGAATAGCAAAAAGCAAATTTAGTGGAAGTGGAACTTGTTTATCCTTAATTTGTGCATCATTTAGGATGGATGCAGCATTAGTGACCTGCAGCAGATAGCAATGGGGATGTGAATAGTAGTAAGCCAACAGGAACAATGGCAAGACACAGGCCAATTTGTCACAAAAAAAACAGCACACTACCACCACAGCTCCCTGCCAAATGGGCACATATCACATTCACAGGTACATGGGTAAAGGCCAGAAAACAATACACTCAAGCAGGCCTATATACCTATATGGCCAGAAAAAGGAGGATGCCTGTTATACATCACAGCTTAATGCACAAAAAAAAAAATCCCCATGGCTAAAAGGTTTGAAAGTTACACAACAACACAAACAACAAAGGCATTTACAGTTTTTTTTACACATACCCAAACAGTTAACTACACCCCAAACACCACATTTGGGAATTCAATGTATTGCCATCCACACCCTAAATGAGGTTAAATTCAACAGACAAAATGGAAACCGCTACATCAAGCACCCCCGCTGCGCTGACTACCTCTGGGACTCTAGACCTACTGGCAGAAGAAATCACAAGTTTGTAGGCCTGCGACAAAACTGAAGCACGATGGAAGGTCACACAAATGGCCGCCCCCACATGGCCTGGCCATCCCCAACAACATGAAAAGAAAGAGAAGACAGACAATACATGCCTACGGCAAAAGGACAATGCTTGGCTTCACAAAATGGCCACCACCCACACGGCCTGGCCATCCCCAACAAAATGAAAAGAAAGAGAAGACAGACAATACATGCCTACGGCAAAAGGACAATGCTTGGCTTCACAAAATGGCCGCCCCGCCACCCACATGGTCAGGCCACCCTCAAACAACAAAGTACATAGAGGACAGAAACAGTAAGTGGTCCATGCTCCAAAAACTACTACCAAATGACAACCTTTAGTTAGGAGTTTCTATAGCAAAATGAACAGCATCAACATTTTCTAGAAGGTTTTATGCAACTCGAGAGATATTGCTCGCGAGATTGCAAAATCGGCGTGTTCGGCAGCGCAAATTGTACAAAACGTCGTTATCGCGTGCCCGAGCACGCACATTGAGCGCGCGAACAAAACAAAAACTGTAAGGTCGCGTAGTCACACTGTGCAAAGGTACCAAAACTAAGCAAGCTGAATTCTAGGGTTACCTAGTGCGCAGAAAAAGCCATAATATTCAACACACACCCAAAACCTGCAATTCAACACCAAACACACATTTTGCAAATCAATCCAAAGCCATCCATTACCTACATGATGTTACACTTACAACTTAGTTAAAAAAAAAAAAAACATTTACAGTACACTAATTCTCAAACTTACTTGTAAAAGAAAAGTTCAAATCCAAAAGTCCTCAATACATCCAATCAAATGCTATGATGCAGCAGACATACACAAAGAGTGATCCTTCCAGTTCCAAATCCAATTGAAAGTGAACAGCATATGGACAAAGCACTGGGAGGAGCCTGGTGGACAGGAAGAGGAAGTTGGAGACTCAGGGGCACTTCCTTTCTCTTGAAAAAAAGTAGAAACAAAAAGAGGACTCCTTACCCAAAAAAATACAGCCAAATCACAATCTGAGGGGTTTTCCTGAGCAAAATGATCATTTTTATAAGGTTTTAACATGCTCGAGAGATATTCTGTGCCAGATTGCAGTTTCTGCGTGTTCGGAAACGCGATATTACCTACATAGCGCTGTAAGGAAGATCACGCGTCCGAATGACGTTATCGCGTTCACACAGTTGGGTTGGATTGTGCGGCGGGATTCCAAACATCGTAGCGAACGCGAACGGGAGAGAAAAGCGAGAAAGCGAATGCAGAACCACGGTAAGTCATTACCGCGCACGCGAGAAAGCTATTGGGCCCGTGAGGAAGAAAAACTACTACGCTACGCTGTAGATTGAGAAGTAGTCGACAGCTTTGCGCTCGCAGCCAAGTGTGAAGTTGCCGAAAATTCGCAAACTCCGCAAACGGAGCGTAGTTCTCCGCCCAGGCTTACTTGGAAGCCATTGCATTATTCACCTTCACCTAACAGGTAGGTAGCCATCTTCCATGGGAGGGCTGTTTGGGGGTGGGAGGCTTGTACCACTACTCCCACCATGCCCCCTGTCCCACAGCATCATCTAGATGGAACCCTACCCCACCCCACCCAGAAGCACTTGGAAGCCATTGCATTGTTCACCTTCAACTAACAGGTAGGTAGCCATCTTCCATGGGAGGGCTGTTTGGGGGTTGGAGGCCTGCACTACTACTCCAACCTAGCTCCCTGTCCCATACCCCAGCAGGATGGAGCCCTCCCCCACCCCACCCCACCCAGAAGCACTTGGAAGCCATTGTATTGTTCACCTTGACCTAACAGGTAGGTAGCCATCTTCCACGGGAGGGTTGCTTGGGGGTGGGAGGCCTCTACCACTATTCCCACCATGCCCCCTGTACCACAGCATCATCAAGATGGAGCCCTCCCCCACCCCACCCAGAAGCACTTGGCAGCCATTGCAGCACACCAAACTAAGTAACAGGTAGGTAGCCATCTTCCATGGGAGGGTGAGTGTGTGAGGCCTGTACTACTACTACCAACATGCCCCCTGTCCCACACACCATCAGGATGGAGCCCTCCCCCATCCCACCCAAAAGCACTTGGAAGCCATTGCATTGTTCACCTTCACCTAACAGGTAGGTAGACATATCATTGTGTCTCATTACACCACTGACCAGTATGTAAGCCTACACCACGCACAGACAGATGTGTCATATTACCAAGCCAAATGTTAGCACATAACAGGCAAGTAGCCAGTACATGCACCCACACATTTGTCACAACGAATATGGTGCCATATAACAACACAAGCCCTCTCATTGCACTAATATGCACACCAACCCCATTGCCAAGCACAGTGTGCACACAGGTAAGCACAGCTACAACAGTGTGACACACCAATGCACATGTAGAATAAAGTCTGGTGACAATCATGCACAGCAGTGATTGACATGTGCATCACCATGGGGCCAGAGCAACAAGGACCATACCAAATTTAACAAAGTATGTGTGGTGGTATGAATCAAGATATGCACATGACAGGGCAAATGTATGCTGGAGGTAACAATGGCCAGTCCATGGCAAGATGTGACGTCTGCCAGGTCAGAAAAATCTACAAAAAGTCCTCATTGAAAAACATGTGCCAGTCCCTAGATTGCAACAGGTCTCTGCAATCATAAATTATGCACAGGTCGCATGGTATGCATTGACACCTCACACCAGGGACAAGTGATGCATGTACCACTGCATCCTGTCAGGAGGCACAGTAGTGCACATAGCAAACAATATGGTGATCAGTCAATTGTGTAGTGTACAAACAGTGGATGACTCACAGCTAACACAAAGCTAGCAGGGTGCACTACAATGACCATTTCACATCTAATCCACAGGTGACCAAGAACTCACTGCAAAGGACAACACCAGCAACCTGCAAAGCCAGTCTCCCCACCCCCGGTTCATGGACTCTCGGATGTTGACTCCCAGGATTATCTGGATGATGAGCTAGATGCCGGCCCTTCTGGTGTGCCAGGGAGCAACAGGTCCCAGGACCCCATCTTCCCCCACCACATCTGCTGCAACAACAACCTCACTGCAGAACCCTGCTGTTATGGCCTGTGCGCCCACCACCTCCGCCACCACCAATATTGCCGCTGGCAACACCCTCCCTGTCTCAGAGGATGACCACCCCACACCACTTACTGAGGACGGCAGGGAGAAGATGCGGGTGCCCACAGTGGTGAGGCAACAGGTCAATGGCAGCAGGGTTAGTGGGAGGGCCAGTGTCACCCACAGGCACCGGGAGGCTGGGACCCAATCCCTGCCACACATAACCAGAGGCCTTCGTGCATATGAACTGGCCCAGGGAGAAAGTGGCGGGTCGGACGACCTGTTACATGAGCTCATCCTGCTGATGAGGTCCATCGACACCCACATGGGACAAATGGTGGACCTCATGGGCCAGCAAGTGGCGTTACTGAGGGACAGGCCTGCACTACAACTAACACCTCCACCTACCTCTGGTGAGCCACAGGATTACACCGCACGTTCGTCCCCTGTGGCCACAGAGAGGGGGGAGTACTTAGGTGCCACTGGCCTAGGCAGTAGGGTCCCCCCCTGCCAAGCGACCAAGGGGCCTTCCTAAGAAGAGCCTGGGAGTATCTGTAGGCAAAGCACCTGCAAAACGCCAGTCACGGAGCCAGCCCTGATGGCAACCCTCTTCACCAATGCATTGACCATTTGAACAGTCCTTCCCCACGCTGCCATCTGGTTCACCCCAGAACTCCTAGCCTCCAAGAAAGCCTGCCGGAAACTAGAGTAGAAATGGCACAGTGAACAAACTCCGGACATCCACGCAGCACACAAGGACGCCATCCACAACCACCATCACCTCATCAGGGAGGCCAAGAGGACCTCCTTCAAAGACCGTCTCTACAACAATGCACACAATAGCAAGGAGCTCTTCAACATCATGAAGGAACTCTCCAACCCCAGCTCCAACACCAACGGCATCCCGCCGTTGCGAGCCCTGTGCGACTCCTTCACCACCTTCTTCCACCGCAAGATTGCAGACATTCACAATAGCTTCAACACCCAGACAACCCCTACAGACAGCAACACAACAGTCAACAGACAGCTAACCCGATACCTCGAAGAAAGCAGAATCCTGGACCCTTCCTAGTCAGAGTTCCACAGCAACCACAGCATCGAGACTGCCCTCATGGCTGCCTCCGATGACATCAGGGCCCTGCTGGACAATGGCGGGACTGCAGCACTCATCCTCCTAGACCTCTCTGCTGCCTTCGACACTGTCTGCCACCGCACACTACGCACACGCCTCCACACTGCAGGGATCCGAGACAGGGCTCTGGATTGGACCACCTCCTTCCTCTCCGGCAGAACCCAGAGCGTCCACCTCCCCCATCCCGTTCCAAAGCCTCCGAGATCATCTGTGGCGTACCCCAGGGATCCTCCCTCATCCCGACGCTGTTCAATATTTACATGGCCCTGCTCGCACGAGTAGCCCGACGGCACGACCTCAACATAATCTCCTACGCCGACAACACTCACCTGATCCTCTCCCTCACCAAGGACCCCATCACAGCCAAAGCCAACCTCCGCGAAGGAATGAAGGCCATCGCCAACTGGATGAAGACCAGCTGTCTGAAGCTGAATTCGGACAAGACGGAGGTCCTCATCCTCGGCTCCAAACCTTCAGCCTGGGACGAATCCTGGTGGCCGATGGCACTGGGGGCAGCCCCAACACCTACCGACCATGCACGCAACCTGGGAATCATCCTCGACCCAACACACTCAATGACAAAACAAGTCAATGCCATCTCCTCCTCCTGCTTCAACACCCTCCGCATGCTCCACAAGATCTACAGATGGATCCCGACAGATACAAGAAAGACAGTCACCCAGGCCCTCGTCAGCAGCAGACTCGCCTACGGAAACGCCCTCTACTCGAGCGCCCCGGCCAAGTTCAGCAAACGACTACAACGCATCCAAAACGCCTCAGCATGACTGATCCTTGACATACCATGCTATGGCCACATCACCCCCCACCTGAGAAACCTGCACTGGCTCCCCATCAACAAGAGGATATCCTTCGAGCTCCTCACCCACACACACAAGGCACTCCACAAGACTGGCCCAGCCTACATCAACAGACGGCTCTCCTTCTACATCCCCAACCGCCAGCTAGGCTCCCTCGACCTCTCACTCGCCACTGTCCCGCACATCCGAAGAACAACCACCGGTGGGAGATCCTTCTCACACCTTGCCACCAAGACATGGAACACCCTTCCACTGAGCCGACGACCGACCCAAGACCTGCTGACCTTCAGTAGGATACTCAAGAACTGGCTGTTCAATCAGTAGCGACCTACCGCAGCACCTTGACTGATTGATTGATTAATTGATTGATTGACTGCCTTGTGAATGGCATCTGTCTGTTGGACTAGGTGACCACATTAATGTGGTGACTACTCTATTATCTCATTTAGCATGACTGTCAACTCACTGCTCCACCACCACCTCAATGGAAATGTACACCCCCCTCACATGTCACCATTGAAAATAAAAAAAACCTTGCACACATGTTGTAGTGTCAGCTCCATCTTTAGGATGTACAGTCTTCAACATGTCCATAAGGTATCAGGAGTATATACTGTATGTAGGCAAGGATGAGTTTGAGGCACCTAGGGAAACACAACAGAACAACACTCAGTGGTGTGGGTGTAGCATCACAGACATCACACAACACCTACCATCTACATAAGCCAACATGCAGATATCACAATAGGCAACACGTGCCAACAAACATGTCCCATTTACGTTCACTAATGACATGTCCCAGAAACATTGCCACCCACTGCTGAGTCTACATCTGACTGTTGTTACAATTCTCATATACCCCTTCAAAACAACAGCAATATCATCAGACAATGTGTAGGTTGTAGATTGTCACCCACCACATCTGCTGACTTTGAGAATATTACTAACAGCAACACAAACCAATATCAAAACCTCACCCGCGAAGAAAAAACGTCTCTTCGCAATCTGGTTAACAATTCAGATTTAGTTATCAAACCCGCTGACAAGGGGGGAGCGATAGTTCTTCTGAATAATGAGACCTACAAAGATGACTGCTTACGTCAACTCAACAATCAAAAAGCTTATCAAAAATTGCAACTGGACCCGACAAAACGCTTGATTAAAGAAATCAGCAGCAAAGTGGAAGAAGCAAAGGAGAAAATATGGATCACGGATCATGAGGCAGTCTACCTGGTAGTTACAAATCCAATAACACCGTATTTTTATGTTCTGCCCAAGATACATAAAGCCACTAGACCACCACCAGGGAGACCGATCGTTTCAGGGATCGGCTCTCTTCTTGAACCTCTCTCTACTTTTGTTGACTCCTTTCTCTGCCCTATGGTATCACAGATGCCTACCTTTGTCCAAGACACCAAACATCTTCTGTCTGAAATTCAAGGGCTACAATTTGATACGGAGAACGATTTGCTGGTATCCTTTGACGTGGAATCTCTTTATACCTGTATCCCACAGGATGAGACACTGGCCACAATCAGAACCATGCTGGAGAACCTCAATTGGGAAAGTATCACACCAATAGATTTTGTGATGTTTTGTGCCAGAAAAGTGCTTAAAGAAAATTTTTTCAAATTCGAGGATCAGTTGTACCTCCAAACCTCAGGTACCTGTATGGGCAGCGTGTGTGCGCCCAGTTTGGCAAACGTATATGTCCATAAAGTTGAACAGGAGATCATATTAGCGTCTAGCAACCCATTCTCTAGCCATCTATGTACCTGGAAAAGGTACATAGATGACATTTTTGTCATATGGCGTGGAGACGAAGAAACACTCAAACTGTTCCATGAATGGTTGAACCAGCAGGATGATTTCTTACGGTTTACTCTTGAATTCTCTAGATCCAGTTTGCCGTTCCTGGATTTGTTAATAAAACCTAACAATGGAACTCTAGAGGCAGAACTTTACAAAAAATCAACGTCATGCAACTCTCTGTTGTCTTTTCTTTTCAGAGCTATCATCCACGAGCTCTTCGTGAAAATTTACCGTTTGGGCAATTTCTACGAATAAGGCGCAATTGCGCCAAAATGACAGAATATGAAAAACATGCTAAAGCATTGTCACTTGACCTAATAGAAAAGAAATACCCTACACAATTGATCAGGAAATCAAAGAAAAGAGCAACAAACAATAATCGAGAAGCGTTGCTAGAAAAAAGTACAACTAGAGCAACAAACGAGAGATTAACATTTGTGAATACCATCTCTAGTTTCTCCTTTTCTGTGAAAAAGAGTATTAACAAACATTGGGGGTTGTTAAACTTAGCAAACAATACCCTCCCAAGACCTCTCTTTGCTTATAAACGGAGCACTAATCTCCGAGACAAATTAGTTCACACCCGGCCACGTGGCATGAAGAAAACAGAGTTACAGACCACGTTGTGGACCATGCCTCAGGTTGTCGGTCATTTTCCGTGTGGAACATGTTCAGTTTGTCCTCAAACTGAGAAAACGGTTGAAATAGACATAGGCACTTCACGCCCGTGGAAAATAGACAAACATACCAACTGCAACAGCGATCGTTTGATCTATTTGATATGGTGCCCGTGCCAATTGCGCTATGTGGGAATGACCACTAGGAAAATTAAGACCCGCATCCAGGAACACAAGAGTACAATAAGATGTGGCAAACGGTCAACGAAATTGACCAATCATTTCATTGACAAAGGACATGCTGATACTGATCTACATTGGGTGGTATTGGAAAAACCCTGGATTCCACCACACTTGTCAGACCCCACAAATTTTCTTTTTCGCAAAGAACAACAGTGGGTATACAAACTTAAAACTGCTGATATGGGGTTAAATGATGATATACCCTGGATTTCCATATAAATACCACTTTTATCCGGCTGATAAATTAACCAAACATGACACTTCTATCACCAGTTTGGGGTGTGTCAGTCAGACTGGTTATACCAAAGACTGTTTATATTACCTAAGATCTTGTAGTGTGTATTAGGTTAAGTATATATACTCTAATGATTAATACAAGGGTGCATATATGGGCTCTTTAAAGTATGGACTATCAATTCCCATAATACGGGTGCCTAGGGAAATGCATGATGAGACTGGCACCAATCATCAAAAAAGTATATACAATAACATCCATTCTAGTCACCACATATGGGTATTTGGGCCATTGCGCGATGTCAATAATATTAAGTCCTGTTACTATTAGTCACCCTTTCATCATACATCATGTCATTGAGATTGCAGGTAGGCTTTCCATATCCTAGGTTAGATCGGCAGTCTGCTGCACACCTTTGGAATACTTCAGGAAGTCTTCGCGTACCGACATACACTATCGGTTTCGGCGCATGCGCGTTAGTATAGCGGTTCCTCACGCATGTCATTGCGCATGCGCCGGGGTATAGCGTACCTTTCGCGCGTTTGCGCTTGTGTGAGGTTTGAGCACTGCTCTGGGATACATGCGTCATGGGGAATCAGGCGCTTTTTCGAGACTACCTAGTATGAGGCCCCCAGTCCTCCCGTGCACAGCTGTAACCAATTACCTCGAGCAACTATAAATTCAACCAGTCTACCTTCCGTTCGGTACCTCCAGGGGAGAGCTCTTGTGGGCATCGAGGTACCAACGGACAGGTAGGACATCTAGTTGTTATGTTTTTTGAGAACTATACTTTTTGATATATTACTATGGATGGTATTTGGCCATACCTTTCTAATCTAAAACCTAATCCTTACTCACCTAGTCATACTCAATAAGGCAGCTTACCTTTTTACTAAGCCATACTCAACAAGGCATTTTGTTCCTTAATTTCTGTCTTACTTTATCTTACCTAGCCATAGTATCTTGTCACACTCTGTGGGTTTTTTGCTCTCCTGTTTGAGAGAACTACTATGTTTCTGAGAATAGAGAATAGTGTACTTCATTAGACATTGATATCATTTCCCATAGAGCGGGCCTCCCTCCAGAGCAGCCAGCCAGGTAGAGGTGAGGCAGGACTATCCTACAATTGAGGGTAAGTCTACTCTATGTATGACTATTTTTATAGCACACAAACCAGCAATACAGAGATAAAAGTAGACAGTATGCATAATATTACATGTGATAATTTAGCAAGTTGTGTGTGTCTCTCTCTCCCTCTCTGTTTTCATTCTACAGATACCTGGGTATGACCTGACAGACAAATGAAACGCAGGAATACCGGTGTTGTATAATACTTTATTTTTCAACATTATTATTTTTTCACTTTATTGCAGCAGCATTTGCACATAATATTCTGGTCCTGAAGAAAGCCGATGATACTTTGGAATAGATCTATAGGCTGAAACATGTCGACCAATAAGTGACAGTGGTTTTATATCCATACCACTGTGCTGTTCCATTTTTAACCCTGACAGGTAGAACACATTAATAAAGTTCTGTAGTGATTCTACTTAGCCAGTTTTAAACTCACTTTTTCACTCCTCAACACAGCACTGCATACCTCACTACACCCTTCATCTCACTTATGGGATTATCATCCTTCTCTTACAAAAACATCTCTAAGCTCCTTCTTTAAACACCGAAGTAGCAGCTTCCAGTGTTGACTAGGTTTTCAACATTGGTAAGGAGGACCCATATGATGAAGCATGTCACCTTCGGGTGAGTGAGGGTTCTTATCCTTAAGGGATGTCTTCCCCAGTTGATTTAATTTAATTTTCTTTTGAAGTAGATTGGTTTTGAGAGAGGCACCTATTTGCTCATATACACATGTTAAGAGACCATAGGGGTATAATTTGGTATTTAGATTGTCACCCACCTTCAAGTGAAGTAGCGGGTGATGAACTGTTGACGCATGTCACCACCTTCCTCTTCTCCACTGTCTTCATCACTGGACTCAGGTTGGTGTGCAGGCGGGGCTCTTGGGTCCTCATCATCATCCAGGAGCTGGGGAATCTCCTTGCGAATGGCTAGGTTGTGGAGCATGCAGCATGCCACTACAATCTGACACACCTACCTAGATGAGTATGGCAGTGCACCTTTTGTCTTGTCCAGGCAGCGGAAACGTGACTTGAGCAGACCAAAAGTAAGCTCCACCACACAACGTGTCCTCCCATCGGCCTCATTGTAAGTATGGGCTTAAAAATCCGTTCCGCTCGCGGAATTTGCGAATTGTTGGCAATTTCGCGGTCTGCGGATCGCATGAAATTGTCAAAGAATTCGCAATTCGTGGGTTGGCGGATTTTTTTTGCTTGGTCGCGCTTCAAAAATACAATCTCACGCGCGCGGCGTTGACTTACCGTGATTCTGAGTTGGCCGAGTTGTTTTCCTCCCGGTTTGCGTGCGCTGCGCCATTTTCGATCTTACGAGACTTTTCGACCGCGAGACCGCCATCTTGCACTGCAAGACGCTCAGAACGCGACTACGTCATAAGGGCCCGCGATCACGCATAGCAAGAGTAAACAATTGCGAACACGTAGAACACGTAGATGCGCCACGCATCTGACTTCCAGCGGGAGATTTGAACTTCTCTCTTTCCCGAAATAGCAAAAATTGCAATTCTGCACAAGAAATCTATTGCTGGCAGCATAAACCTTCTGAAATTGATGACTTGGATCAGAATAACTCCTCAGATTGACATTTGGCTGCACTTTTTTGTGCAAGGAGTGCATTTTTGGGGGTTGGGAGGAAAGTAGTGCCCCAGAGTCTCCAACTTCCTGTTCCTGTCCAGCAGGCTCCTCCCAGTGCTTTGTCCATGTCCTGGTCACTTTTCATTTGGATCTGGAGCTGGAAAGATTACTCTTTGTGGCTGCTGCTGGATATTTGTATTTGAGGACTTTTTGTTTGGATCACTTTTGGAGTTGAGATTTTACAAGTAAGTTGGTGTAGTTTGTTTGGGGTATTGCATTTGCTGCAACTACAATTTATAAACGTTTTCACAACTTTAAAAAAAATATATTGTGGGTAGCCACAGTATCTAGTAGGCCCAGGGTTAGTCATGGGTGCATGATACAACTGTTTCTGTGGCTTTTGTTGAACTTAAAAATCATTTATGGCAAGGAATTGAATAGCTCACTGTTATTATATCTTTGTGGATGTTTTTTGTAATTTTGGGGTGCGTGTTGAAGCAACACTAGCCAGTAGGCCCAGGGGTAGTCAGTTGTGCATGGGCCATGTCTTTCTGTGGGGTCTCTTGAATTTAAACATCATTTAGGGCATGGATGCAATTGGATTGGGGTGATTTTTTGTGTGTATTTCGATTTTTTTGTTGTGATTGGGGCCTGTCCAGGCCTGGCCATGTGGGTGGAGGCCATTTTGAGGCCTGGTTCAGGGCCTGGCCATGTGGGTGGGGTCTAGGGGCCATTTTGAAGCCAGGCAGTGTGCTTTGTGCCATAGGCCTGCAAACAGTCTGCCTTGCCTTTGCATGTGCATCTGTTGTTTGTTTGATGTAGCTGTGTTGTTCTGTGATGGTGCACTTCTTGTGTGTGTTGTGGTATGTTGTTTGTCCATTGTACCTGAGTGATTAGGTTGTGCACTCCTGTTGTGTCTGTGCTCCCATTGCCTCTCCACAGTTTGGCTGTACAGGGCATGTCTGTTTTTGTTATTGTTCTGTGTGTGTTTCTGTTATGTTATGTGTTTGTCTGTTGTGTTTTTATGCAGACATTTGTTCTGGCATCCCTGTGCGTGCGTGATGTTTGTGGCTCCACCCAGGGTGTGTGTTTGTTTGTGTGTGTATAGACTGGCAAGTATTGCCAGCCTGCAGTGTGTTTGGCACTGGTGTTGTGTGCTGCTGGTGTGAGTGGGGTATGTGTGTACATACCTCCTGGTGTTTGGCAGCCATGGTGTGTGTCAATGGGCCCTGTGTTTTGTGCTGCTGGGGTACTCCTGTGAAGTGGTTGTATGCATGTAAATTGATACTTGTATAGCGCACTACTCACCCGCCAGGGTCTCAAGGCGCTTGTACGAATACCGCTGTGGAACCCATCCTGGCTTTCCCTGTGAGGTGTCCACTCCTGGGCACCCCCAAGGTGGAGGCCAGGCATCCTTAGCGTTGTGGGGGCCGTTGTGGAGATTAAGAAAGCTTTTGTCCAGAGTTGCAGAGTGGGACTCCATGATTGGAATAGGCACCGAGGCGAGAATTATCAGGTCCGTGGAAGTTTTGAGCCCAAGACCCGCCGAGGCGGGGAATTGAACCCTGGTCCCGGGCTAGACCTCTGCATCAGGGTCTGCCGCTCTAACCTTTGAGCCACACTTCTCTTCTGCATGTGTGGCTGTTCACAGTTTGACTTCAGGGCCTCCTTTCATCCTTGTGCCTATACATGGTTTGCCTTGCTGTCTCTCTGTGTTGTTGCACTGTGGTGTCTGTGGTTTGACTTCACTGACTGTACCAGCCATGTGTGGTTTGATGGTTTGAGGGGGTGTTCTGTGTTCCTTGTCTTGCATGTGTTGTGCACATGCTTGCTGTGTGTCTCCATGGCCTTCCATTTGTGTGCATCCCACTTTGGCATTGCTATTTGTTGTGCTACATTGCTGTTGGCATTAGGGGTGTGTAAGTGTCTGTGTGTCAGTCTGTGGTATGTATGTGTGACTATGCAGGCTGTATGTCCATTTGTATGTTTGTTCCTTGTATGTGTTCAATTGGTGCTTGTACTCATTTGTGTTTCCCTGACTCTGGTGGCGTTGTGGTGTGTGTGTTTCCCTGGCCCTGTGCTACTGTGCTGTGTGTTGTGTGTTCCTGTGGAGCCACTCCTGCAGTGGCTGTCTCCCTGGTTGTTTGTTGTGTTGTGCAGGGAGTGGTTTGACATGGCTTGTTGTTGTGCATGGGGGTGCACAGGATGACCACATGGCATGTGCCTTCATGGGGTGTGCTACTGTGTGGTGGGAGGAGGTGTGGGCCTGTAATCTTTGTGCCTTGCCCAGGCCTTTGGATGGCCCTGCCTTCTGCATAGTGCGCATGTATTCACTTGTGTTCACCGCTGCGGTGATGTGGCAGGGACATTGCTGCAAGATCGCGGTGTATGTGTATCCTGAATGCGGAGGGGTGACTTGGTGATAGGTGGGTCATGTGTGGGTGCCCTTGTGGATGTGTTCCTGTCCCCAGCAGGGTGTTTGATGTGACTTGGGACCCTCTGTCAGCCCATGTGTTGTGTGTTGTGTTTGTGTAGTTGCGTACCTGCGGCGGCGTCCGCGGCGGTCCATGAGATGCTGGTGATGTAGCAGGTACAGCACCGGAAAAACATGTAGAGCTGGGTCCATGGGATTTTGACCGGGTGGTGTGGACCAGGACTCTGGTTTCACGCTCCAGTGTCGAGCTTCCACCGTCTCTTGTTGGGCGGTTTCTCCGCTGCAGTGCGTCTGCTTGTTTGGGGCTTCCTAATTTGTGGAGAGGGGCAGACGTCATTTCATATGGTGGTGAGTCTCCATTGGCTCCCACTGCCGCCACTTTGGCACCGCAGTGGTGCCACCGCCCGACATCCTAATGGGCCCCATGATATTTAGTATTTGAAGTCTTGATGTGGCTGACTTGCTTTTTAAATAAAGGTACTGCTCTTTTTTTTTTAAACAGACTTTTTTGTGACCCTTGGGTACAATGGTGAAGATAATCTCTTTTTTTGCACTGGCGCCTCTGGTGGTGATTAGTCCATGGCCCCACTTTCTTTCCACAACCCCCTTTCTCCCTTAAGCCCTTCAACTTTTAGAAGTTTATTTGAAGGAAATTTGGAATGCAGTTCTTATGTTTTTTGTTACTTACGACCTTGTGTTTGATATCATAGTACACATTGGACACTTGGTTATATTTTACTAAATTCTTCATGCAGCTTCATGCAGCTTGTATGATGTTATTTTGCAATGTAAAGCTGGTAAGAGCTTACAAATGCTATCTACTATGGTATCTTTGGAGCAAGTTTGGACTGTACTGTAGTGAAAGGCATTATGTACTGCTATGCACTGATTCTATTTCCTTTTGATTTTTAGGATTCTTTTGTGCCTCTATTTTAACCTCTTTCTAAGGCTGCCTAGATGTTAAACTTTGTTTTATATGTCTCTTCCTGCAAATCTCTTGGTTTTTGTTTGTTACCTGTATTTGTTTATGTATGTTTTTGTTACCTACAGTACACGTATTTTGTTTTGTATTAGGCATGTGTCTGGCACGTTTTATTCTTCTGTTGGGATACATTCATGCTGCTTGACAAGTAGTGATATACACAGGGAATTATAGGGTGTACAGATGGGTTTTTAGGCTTTTCCTAAAAATGGATTCTGTTTCAGCAAGTCTGATGAACATGGGAAGATCATTCCAATGTTTAGCCGCCAGAGCGCGGAAAGAGCGACCTCCCATCCTGGCCTTCTTTACGCGAGGAATTTTAAGGAAACCCTTTCCCATTGAGCGAAGGGCTCTATTTGGCTCATAGGGTATGGCTAAGTCCTTGAGATAGTCAGGGGCTGTCATGGAGTTGATCCTGTAGCAGATGAGCAGTGCTTTAAAGAGGATTCTTTTCCTTATGGGGAGCCAATGGAGGGCATCCAAGGCGGATTTAGAAGGAGCTCTCTTGGGTAGCTTAAGGACTAGCCGTGCTGCCGTATTTTGTAGGACTTGAAGCTTTTTCTTGTTCTTTTCAGTTGTCCCTAGAAGGAGCACATTACCGTAATCAAAACGGGAGGTGACTAGTGCTTGGGTCAGGGTCCGTCTAGCCTCTAGCGGAAGAAGATCTAGAGTGCGATTTAGGATTTTTAGCACCCCGAAGCATTTCCCTACCACTTTGTGAACATGACTGTCAAAGGAGAGTTTGGGATCAACCCAAACCCCCAAGTTCTTGGCTTCCTTGGCAGGAGTGGGTAAAGGTCCCAAACAGGAGGGCCACCAATCCTGAGTCCAGCTGGTATCGCTACCACCTATCACCAGAACCTCTGTTTTGGAGCCGTTAAGTTTTAGGCAGTGTTGGTTCATCCAACCTGCCAGCTCCTGCATGCAGTTTTTGAAGTTGGTTGCAGCTATGGTAGGGGCTTGGGATAGCGAGATGAGCAGTTGGGTATCGTCGGCATACGATACTAATTTTATGCCATACGATTGTACCACATCTGCCAGAGGAGCCATATACAAATTGAACAGGGTCGGACTCAGGGCAGAGCCCTGAGGTACCCCCTGTTCAAGAGCAATGCTGTCAGAAAGGAAAGAACCTCTTCGGACCTGGAAGCTGCGGCCTAGAAGGAAAGCTTTAAGCCAGCCTAATGCAGTGTTGGTGACCCCAGCTTTGTTTAGACACTGTAGCAAGATGGAATGAGCTACAGTGTCAAACGCGGCGCTGAGGTCCAGCATGATGAGTGCCATGATATGACCCTCATCTGCTCCTGCCCGAAGAGTTTCAGTCGCTCTCAGAAGGGCTGTCTCCATGGAGTACTTAGTTCTGAAACCAGATTGGGAGCCGTGCAGGGAGTGGTTGGATTCAAGGTGGGCCATCAGTTGTTTGTTTACAATTTTTTCGCTCACTTTGGCCAGATAGGGGAGAAGGGAGATGGGTCGGAGATTTTCTAAGATATCCTGACTGATGTTAGGTTTCTTTTTTATGGGCAATACTATCGCTTTTTTCCAGTCATCCGGGAGACTGGCCGAGGAGAAGGATAGTTGAATAACATGCCTAAAATATGGTTCCAGTACTTGTAGGCTGATGGCTAGAACCTTAGGGGGGGCTGGGTCCCGGGGGGAGCCTGATTTAACGCTTTTGCATATATTTATGAGCGTTTCTGTGGGCGGTACAGAGAAGTGTGGAAGACTTTGTGCCGTAGGATCAGTTTCTACGCTCTCCTTAAAATCGTGGCCAGAGGTCGGCAGATCAGAGAAGTTGGCATAAATATTGGTGATTTTTTTGGAAAAGTACTGGGCTATATTGTTGCAAGTTTCAGTCGAGTCATTGCAGGATTGATTATCGTTGGTGAGCACTGATATTTCTTTAAAAATTTTATAAAGCTCTTTAGAGGAGTTCTCCGCCTCCCCTATACGAGTTTTGTAATGGAGAGCTTTGGAGGAGCGTATTTTTCTATAGTATTGTTTTTGTGCACTTTTATACTGAGTTTTAATTATAGGGCAGCAATTGGTGCGCCACTCACGCTCCAGTTTCTTACACGCCGATTTAACAGCCTGAAGTTCAGGCGTGTACCAAGGACTGGATTTCCTTGCATTTTTAAGGTTTTTGATTTCCCGAATGGGAGCGATGGTGTCTAAGGCTTTTTGAATGTGATTCTGCAAGAGACTGTAGGCAGTTTCGCAGTCTGTGCCTCCCAGGGAACCTCCTGTATCGAGTATTTTATTAAAACTCTCATGAGAGAAGTTTTTCCAGTTCCTCCGAAGGTAGCGATGGTTACAGACTGGTTTAGGATCAGGGTCGGATAGTAGAAGGACAAATGGGATGATAAAATGATCAGTCCAAGGAACCGGAATAGGGCATTGGACCTGAACACCAGAGCCGTTCATAAAGATAGGGTCTAAAAGATGGCCCAGTCTGTGGGTGGGATCACTGTTGATAAGGTTGAGCTGGAGAGAGAGCAGTTCAGACCTGATGTCCGTAGCTTCAGTATCAAGGGGATCGTCGAAGTGGACGTTCATATCCCCCAGCACAATCAGTCTATTTTTCCGAATTGCTAAATGTGCTGTGGCTTCTGTCAGGCTAGTTGGAAAATCATACAGTCTGCCCGGGGGCCTGAATACGAGAATGCCTGACAGAGAAAGTTGAGGGCCAAAGACTATAGTAAAGGAGCCAGCCTCACAGTGGTCAATTGTGATGGGAGATAGGGAGCAGACTCCTCCTCCCCTACCATCCTTTCTATCTATTCTGGACAGGGAGTAGCCAAGAGGCAAAGCCTCAATGATGTCCGGGTCAGAGAATTCGCCTAACCACGTCTCGGTTAAGAACAAGACATCCAGTCCATCATCCTCAAGTAGGTGATGTATCTGAGTGCTGTGTTTGCTAAGTGAACGACAGTTGATTAGGCCAGCCTTAATCTGCTTAGTGATGAGATTCTTAGTGGGCAGCATAGTCGGCGTAAATGTACACGAAGGGCAACTATGTAACGTAAGCGCCTCCATCTTGTGTTTACATAGAAGGGGGACATCAGGACATAGATCTAGCAGTACCTGCCTATCGTATCGCAGCGGTAGTGGTTGAGAGGAGCATGGAGTCCCAGCCCCGCGCCCCATCCTGGCGCGGACGGGCGCAGACGGGCTGGACTTAGGCTCGACTTCGGCGCGCTTCCGGCGCGCCCGCTGCACGCGTCCGCTGCGCGGACGCAAACCTACGCACATTTATAGTCGCCCTAGGGGGGACTAGAGCGCTGAACTAGCAGACCTTAGCCCGGAAGTGCTGGGCTCCTCCTCCACCCTCCGCAGCAAACGCCCACAGTGGACGCGGCGGACCGGGGCGGGAGTGTTCAGGTTAACAGAGTGATTTCAGGTGAGGCGTTATTTAAAAACACAGTATTACACAGGCATAAAATTTAGCAGTATTCGCCAAAGTTTAAAAAAACGCTGTTAAGTCAGCGCTCGCAGTGTAACACACACAACATACACAGCGTGAGCGGATAGAGTCAGCCACTGCCACCGGCTAGACTCTTCTCCACCACGCGAGTGTGCAGAATGACAGTATTTATACACTCAAACAGTACAGCGGGACTAGAGCGCTGAACTAGCAGACCTTAGCCCGGAAGTGCTGGGCTCCTCCTCCACCCTCCGCAGCAAACGCCCACAGTGGACGCGGCGGACCGGGGCGGGAGTGTTCAGGTTAACAGAGTGATTTCAGGTGAGGCGTTATTTAAAAACACAGTATTACACAGGCATAAAATTTAGCAGTATTCGCCAAAGTTTAAAAAAACGCTGTTAAGTCAGCGCTCGCAGTGTAACACACACAACATACACAGCGTGAGCGGATAGAGTCAGCCACTGCCACCGGCTAGACTCTTCTCCACCACGCGAGTGTGCAGAATGACAGTATTTATACACTCAAACAGTACAGCGGGACTAGAGCGCTGAACTAGCAGACCTTAGCCCGGAAGTGCTGGGCTCCTCCTCCACCCTCCGCAGCAAACGCCCACAGTGGACGCGGCGGACCGGGGCGGGAGTGTTCAGGTTAACAGAGTGATTTCAGGTGAGGCGTTATTTAAAAACACAGTATTACACAGGCATAAAATTTAGCAGTATTCGCCAAAGTTTAAAAAAACGCTGTTAAGTCAGCGCTCGCAGTGTAACACACACAACATACACAGCGTGAGCGGATAGAGTCAGCCACTGCCACCGGCTAGACTCTTCTCCACCACGCGAGTGTGCAGAATGACAGTATTTATACACTCAAACAGTACAGCGGGACTAGAGCGCTGAACTAGCAGACCTTAGCCCGGAAGTGCTGGGCTCCTCCTCCACCCTCCGCAGCAAACGCCCACAGTGGACGCGGCGGACCGGGGCGGGAGTGTTCAGGTTAACAGAGTGATTTCAGGTGAGGCGTTATTTAAAAACACAGTATTACACAGGCATAAAATTTAGCAGTATTCGCCAAAGTTTAAAAAAAAAAAAAAAAAAAAAAAACGCTGTTAAGTCAGCGCTCGCAGTGTAACACACACAACATACACAGCGTGAGCGGATAGAGTCAGCCACTGCCACCGGCTAGACTCTTCTCCGGCTAGACTCTTCTCTCACATAGTGATGCTCCAAGGCTAGTCTCGGGGAGGGTGCCTGCGTTGATGTTCGCGGACGACACTTTGTTGCTGTCCAAAACATCAACGGACATACAACGCGTTTAGGATGGCTTCACTGACTTTTGTATCTTGAGGGGCTTCGAGATCAACTTACTAAAACCAAATTTATGATCTTCAACCTCCCAAAACCACTCGTCTGAACCCATCGTTAGACGGCACTCCCCTGGAGAGAGTGAAGACTTTTGAGTATCTTGGTATCACTCTATCAGAACAGCTGGAGTGGGATACCCAACTGGCCAGGGCAAGCGTAAAGTTAACCTAAACCGCAGGGGGGATAGTGAAAATGCACAGACTGGCTACATTTAATCCAGCCGCCCTATCATTGAAAGTTATAAAGCTCAGGCCAGGGGGGCCACCCTGTATGGGCTGAATTATGGGGATACTGTAGGCCCTCTAAACTTATCAAAGTAGAGCACTCCTTCATGAGGCATTTGGTGGGAATTCCCCCTAGAACTCCCTTAGTTCCTCTTCGCATGGACTTAGGGATGTGACCCATTGACGAGATTTCTTTAAGGCCCCTCACATACTGGCGTAGGCTATGGGCGACACCAGAGCTGTCTTGCTGTAGAGACGAACTCAGGAAGGTTCTGCCTACCCTAATTAATAAGAAAATCCCGTGGCTCAGCCACATAAGGGCTCTTAGTACCAGGATAGGGAGGCAGGAATTTTGGGAAGCACCCGATATAGGTTGCCCGTTAACAACAAGGGTAGACCTTGTGCGGCACTGTAGGCATTACAACTTGACAATCCTCCAAGAAAGGTCTACTGGTGGCCGCTTGACAACAGAGTTTCTACAAGTGAAGGCCGAATACAAAAAAGAAGAGTTTTTAGATTTGATTTATCCTCCTCAGGCCAGGAAACGATACATTCAATTTAGATTGGGGACTCTTCCTCTTATGACGTTCACCAGTAAATGGGATAATGCAAAGAATGAAGAATGCCCGGCGTGTAAATATAAGACAGAGTCTGAAATTCACGTGTTTTTCCTCTGCCCTGCATATCTTACATCCCGT
This sequence comes from Lissotriton helveticus, assembly GCF_964261635.1. NCBI lineage: Eukaryota > Metazoa > Chordata > Amphibia > Caudata > Salamandridae > Lissotriton > Lissotriton helveticus. The sequence goes on from NC_136068.1 coordinate 1,231,307,143, forward strand.
AAATGATGGATAATTCCTATCTGTAGAAACCTAGGATTTAGACACTGTTTACAAGCCTTTAGGATCTTAAAGCACAATACCTATCCCCCTGTTGTTTTTGCTGTCTTGCGCTTCCTGAATGGTATTTGGCACAAGCGCAGGAGTTTTTTAAAATAAGTGTGTGTAGAGCCCTATGTTTGGCCGTTTTTCAAGAAATCCATGGAGCCACATACAACGGGGTTATATGTATTACCCTTTAATTCAATTTTTAAAACCGACAACTTTTAACGAATTTTAATCCTCTTTCATCTGATTCCAGGGATGGTTAAATCATATTTTTAAATTGTAAAAATGTAGAATACATGTTTGTACTGTAATATTTAATGCTATTTATTAATTAGTACGTTCTTTTGCTTTATGATTGTATTAATGTACTTTTATGGCCTGAGTTGGCCAAAATAAAGTAATCGATTGATTAATATATTTCTATAATTGTACATGTCTGTTCTTTATATAAAATATTTGTGATGGGTTCAGCATTTCACTAAAAGTATTTGGTGTGTTTTATGTTGAATTTTATGGTTTGAGTTCTTTATATTATTGACAGAAATTTTAAAAAATACATTCAAGAATGTATGTTTGCTGCCTAAAGAAGCTTTTTTATAGTTGAAACACATTGGCTGCATGTGTGTTTTTTGAAGAAGAACACAACTAAAAGCCGGATACAAACCAAATAAACCCGCTGTTTCTTGGAAACATTTTTTGTCGGATATTTTATTTTCAGTTGCCTCTCACCCGTGTGTTTAATGTCTCTAATGTATGACCAATGAGCCGCTGGTCATTTGAGGTGGTCAACCTGTGTTTGGAATATGGCGACGACTTCAGGTATTGCAGCACCAGTTTCCCTAGCTGCCAGCATTGCTTCAATAACTTACCAAGAACATCAACATTGGTTTGATGGCACACTACAAAATACACACAACAATGTTAAAGTAGGTCCCCTTAGCAATGAGGAGCAAAATGGCCAGTCTTAACCAGTTGCACCCCTTACCCAGATATTGAACATCTCACAGCTGTAGACAAACATACACGTTATACAAATCGGGTTAGAACATATAGATGTTGACATAATTTGTCATTAGCAGAATTACAATAAATTATGCTAGGGTTGCTCAAGCTGCACAACCACAATTTGGTACCACTGGAATGAATCTAGTAACTATCAATGCAGTCATGGATAAAATTCCCCTCAGACAGGAGAAAATTCAATTTAAGCTTGCACACAAAACAAGATAGCTTGAAGTAGTTTTTCCCCATACAGAATCTCCGGAAAAACACAGGATTCTCACCATATGCTTGCCAATGGGGATGGCTCCCCTGGTGGAAGACTGTGCCACTTGGGGTACAGTCTTTAATGTAGTATATACCAGAACAAACAGTACACCTTCATTAGCGGTTTTGCTAGAAGTGCTTGAACAGATCCACAATTAGTATGTGGCAGGTCTGTCCCTGGATTAGGGAATGAAACTGAAAGGCAAGTTTGCTGCAGTAGCCACCTAATGTTAAGTAAAATTTAAGGGGGTACCCCAGCAACATTGGCAGTTCGCCAACAACTCCCAAATTTGGCTCCGGGACAACAGAAGCGCTTATCGCCAAAGAATTATTGAGGAAAAGTATGATTCCATAGGCAGAGATAATATGGGAGCCAGACCAAATAAACCACACATTAAGAGTAATTCTGAAAAAGATAATTCACCTAGTCTTCCAAGAAGAAGTGGGATAATAAGAAAAATAAAGAAAAGAATGAATCATGAGGTTGATCTCCTCAAAAGCAGTCCACTGAAAAACGCTACAAGTTGTGCAACCGTCATAATATTAAAGCACCTGATAGGTATCAGGATACTGATATATGCTTCTCTCGTCCTTTAATGATTCATCTGAAAAACACTCGGAGAGAGGTGGGCGATAAGCACACAGATCAGATGAGTATTTGAAACCGAAGAAGGACTCCCAGTGCTCATCTGACTTTATTAAACAAGAAGACACACCTAAATAGTCCAAACCTTAATTCGAATAGAAGAAGGTAGCTGGCATCAAAATCAAGCATGCCCAGAATATTGAGGACACTGCTTCTGGGCGGGAAGTGGGCTCTGAACATGCTAGACAGCACAGTACAAGTAATTATAGTACACAGAAATTTTATGGAGTGTCTGCGGCAGTAGCAACGTGAGACTGTATCCAGGTAGAAACACTGGATAGGAGAGTGAGCGTCCCTCATCAATTAAATGAATTGCAACTCCAAATGGAGGGGGATATAACACACATCATAAATGTTCTCTTTTAAGAAAACTTGTCATTGGGCTATGACATTCTCTTGCCTGAAAGGGATTGGCCACGAGAATTTGTCATTGATTGTCCCAAGGAAAAACAGTAATTTTGCCAGGTTTGTCCTCCTGATCCTGGATGCAGCTAAACATTCATATGCCAAGGAGTGGGCCTTAACACAAACTCCTGCATTATACTGCAACCATGTGGGTTGGAATGGCGTTTCCCTTTCTCACATCATACCTGTGAGATTAACCTCACAACCTCAAATACCCCATTATACATGAGGCTAAGAAACAAGTTAGACAAATCCTCACATAACTTGAATACCAAGATGTAATTGAAAGTTGCACCTCCCCTATGAATAGTCATGTTTCCAGTAATGAAACCAGACCATTAGTAGCATCTAGTGTTAGGTTACATACATTTGAAAACAGCTATATGTACATTTGTTGCATAAAACTTGCACAGTGAGGCGCAAATGAACTAGTACAAAAAAGATACAAAACCTTTTTAGACATTTCAAATGGATATTTCTGCCAAAACATAGTGCTTCAAAAGCAGTTCTGTTGATTTCCCCTAGGTATAAGAACAGCCCTAGGTTGTTTTCAGCCCAGCTTGCAGACATTTTGCAAGATTATGATGACCAGGGATTGTCCTATGTTGATGACATATATCTAATCAATGATGACCTTTCATCTCACTCAGCTAGAGTAGATTACATAGTTTTGGGATTTGCTCTCATGGGCTACAAATTTAATTAAAAAAAAAATTGAAAATAGCCCACCTCTATGTCCTATTCTTAAGATATGAGTTATCAAGTGAAGGCAGAAGTGTTCTAAATGCAAAAGCTTTACACCCAATATGGATATAATGTGCCACCTCTCTTACAGCTACAGATGTAGATTATATATTTTGCTAGACACTACAAACACAGGCATACTTGCAGTATGAAAAAGAATATCCACTGCCTAATGACGACCTGCCTCTAGACTAGTATGATTACATCATTTATACTGATGGTTCTGCACAGCCTGCCTTAGGGACAAAGCACTTATACTCTGCAGCATGAGCCGCTGTGAAGGTTAGAATAGAGGAGGGAGAATTCTGCTCTCACAAAACCTACATGCAGCAACTAGGTGATTGCACAGCACAACTAGCTGAAATATTGTTTTCTAATTCTAGCACTTGATAATATGGATCCTGGATTTCCCACTCTTATTGTGTCTGATTCGTGTTATTGTTCCAGTCTTACAATGAGTACTTACACTACTGGTGCCGGAATGGATTCAAATATTCCAAAGGGTACACCATAAAGCACAAGCTACTTTGTTTACAGGTGGCAAAACTCAAAGAATGTTTCCCACTGTCTCATGTACTTCACACACTGAATCATCATCGTGTAGGCATATACATAGTAGAGAATTCCAGGGCAGATGAAGCAGCAAAAGCAACAGTGCAAACTGCCGAAGTCACTGCAAAAACTCATTCTAACACAAGGATAGATGGAGACATCATGAAGGCTATCAGTGCTGCTCGCTCAGTTTAGGGGAAAGAGGCTTTATTTAGAGCATGCATTATACCACACCAAACCATGTTGCTGAACAATCTGTGCAGCAAACATCCTGCCTTGCCATGGCAAAGACAAAAGATTTAAATGTACCAAAAATTCCCACATTTCACATCTTGCAAGGAGTAAACATTAGACAACATGCTTTGCAACGGTTCATACAATTCTACATTAACCAATCAAGAGGGAATGATTAGTGTACCATTAGATAATAACAGATGTCAGGCACATTTTCTAGACAACACCAAAAGGTTTAGAATCAATAAGCCAGACCCACGTTATGTGCAGGCACAACACTTGGGGGTGGTAACAACATACAGCGTTGAGAAGCAGTGCCTTGACTTGTGGTGTATTTATTATGGGTACTGTATCGATCCCCCTGTTTCTGACCCTTGTCTGGTTAATAATTAACTAGCAGCCATTCAACTGCACAGAAATCCGTTATCTGATTAGCCACACAACGGCACAGAAGCCCGTTATCTGATTAGGTCATAGCGCATGCCATCTCATTAGGCAAGCACTATTCCTCCAGCCCCCTAATAGGCATACGGTGTTCTCAAAACAAATCAAACCTATCACGATCTGGGAAATCCCCACAGCCATTGTTTTGATTTAGCCGAGAACTTCAGTAAAGAATGTGCGAACGATCAAGTTCGTATGACATCCTTATTGACGTATTTATGTCCATCCTTACGTCAATCCCGGCAACTTTCAGGTATAAATAATACCGACATTGCCTTAAGCAAACACACGAGGTGGTGACAAGATTGGAGCAGCGAGACTTGCCGACGAGCCCAGCTGACAGCGAAGCCCACAGACGCTGCCCCTCCTTTCTGACGCGCTGAGAGAGAGACGCTGCCTTTTCCCCTGCCGAGAAATCCAGCTCCGGCGCTTCCAAGCAGCCCTCGCAGGCAGCTGGAATATCAAGACCTGAGATAGAGATACCAGCCCTCCAGCCTTCTAAACTTCCAGGTACTGAACTGAATCATCCTTAGTAGAGAATTCTTGAAGCAGACCCGTGGCAAAACAAACTTAACTTAAACTGCTACTTATCTACTCCCGCCACCTATTAGGCTTAGGTCAGGTACATTGGGGTAGGCGTAGTTAGAAGCACCAGTTGAGTACGATTAGTCAATGTATACATGTATGTATCTATTTTATCCATTTTAAGTATCATATGGCTAAGAAACCATATCAATGCTTTTACAGTATTATTTTATAATTCTGTTATTACTGTATGCACTTTACTTAACTCTAAGTATTGCAATAATAGCGATTCATTTCTCTTGTTTGAGAAAAGAGACTGATCAATAAATAACATCTTTTTATTGAACACGCCCGTCTCTTCCTTTTCTCTACAATCTGGTGAAACTAAGAATGCACTGAACTGACTGAGTAAAATAAGTTGTCTTTTGTTTTCACACGACTCGAGAGATACACTCTTGATTAGGGGAGAGCAAAGTTGTCATGTTCTATGGTTGTCAGAAACTAAATCCCTTCTTGTCTATCCAGGGAAGTTAAACTCCTCCTTGTCCATTCGAGAAAGTTTCTAGTGAACTCTGAGCTAGCTGGCACAAACATTAAACTTTAAGTCTAATATCGTCAGTAGAAGACCTAGTTAACCTCTGTCCTACGTCTATACTATTGAAGATATTATTCCAATGCGCAGAGCCTATTGGGATGATAGGAACTACACTACATGGCGCCCAACGGTTTGGATAGGCGATAAATCTAACGTAAGACATTAGAGTAACACAGTCGTGCTTTTTCACACAGACCCCTTTTCCCCATAATACTCCAAAGACGTCTGGAGTGGGTGAAAGGTTAAATCCGCCAAACTTAGTAGGAGGAGACTCCTATGTATGGTTCTTGGTTTATTCAACGTTGAAGGATACACTGTTCCAAAATATTGTGCATCTAATCTTTGTTTCCATAGAAACCTGATCTGCAAATAAACAAAATCTTCTTGTCAGTAAAAATGTCAGACAACGAAGAAGAAAGGGAGACAGCTAGAATAGCAGCTGAACTCCTAGAAGCTAACAATACTGTACTACAGCAAGACCCAGAGGCAATACTCATCCCGGTCAACATAAGAAAATCTATAACTTTAAAACTTATAAAAAATGGGCTGACACCGAGAGGTGGTACAGTCATATTCGTAATTGAGGCACACGAATATCGGCAGACAGAGGTATTCTATTCATGGATAAACTTTCCAGCAGCAAACGCTGTAACAAAGGACTTCCACTATTACAAAATAGAGGAACCTCCAAATGAGTACACTCTTAATGAGGAGGTGGAAATACCACTCAAATACCAAGAGCACCTGCTCTGGTTTAATGGCGCCCTAAAACATAATAATCACATCACCAGGCTCGGTCCACTAGGTAGACCAGGAGCAACGTGGCCGGTCCTATCCGGATACACACCACATCCAGACATTGAAGAAATGTCTGCACCAGAACTTTTAGCACAGCTAAAACAACTAATTAAAATACACAGACAATTAGTCCAATATGTAATGCGGACTTCAACAGTCCAACCAGCTATTAAAATTCCACAGCTGATCCCTCACCAGGGGAACACAAATAAAATTACACCACAGAACATACAGTCCTGTCTAGGTAAAGTACCCACAAAACGGGAACAAATTCCATTCTGGTTAGCACAAAAAATCACTCAAATAGAGGCGGTATTTCCAGATACCACCCCGGTTGAGAAACACCGGATTCTGACTATCTGTCTTCCAATGGGAATCGCACCACATGTGGAGGACTGTGACACTTGGGGTACAGTCTTTGCTTCCATTTACACAAAAACACATGGTGTTCCATCCATGTCAGTAATACCAGATGTGCTAAAACAAATTCAAGATGAATACGGTCCAGAACCTGCTTTAACTCTTGGTATGAAATTACTAAAAGACTTCAAGCAGGTCTCGGCAATATTACTAGCCAATATAAAGGGAGAAGCAGCAAATGTGGCGATCCGCCAGAGGTTGAAAGAGACTGATATAGCAGACCAACCATTTGAAATTGCCAGAATCATAGAAAAATCCTATGAAGAACTAGGAAGAGATAGTTTGGGTGGAAAACCGGTGAAACCCCAACTTATTGAAAAACCTGAAAAAATATTTATTAAGAATAATCTAAACACTTCAAAAAAGAGCTGGGATGGAAATAAACAATCCACTCCTAAAGAAAAAAGATTCCAGTCCAGAGGAAGGTCTCCGTCGGCAGTTAGAAAGATCTCCAGACCAAGGGCACAAGTCTCCCCAGAGGGAGCCCTCTGAGAAAAAATACAACCTTAGAAATAGGGATAATCTGAAGAAACCTGATAGATATCAAGATATTGATACACGTCCCTCTCAATCTTTTCAGACTTCCTCTGAGAAATCGGGAAGGAGAGGACGATCAGAACACAGGGAAGAGCACGTCAAGTCCAAAGACAAGGAACCTGCTCATCAAAATAAAAAATTACAGTTTCCAAAAAAGAAGGTAGCCAGTATTAAAGTAATCAACCATGCCGAGAATACTGAGGACACAGCTGAAAAACGGAGAATGGGCTCAGACAATGCTAGACAGCGCAGCAGAAGTGAGCATAGCTCGCAAGATCCTTATGAATCATCTTGAGACAGTGGACACGAATGAATATATTCAGGTGGAAACTGCAGACACCAGAGTTAGCAAACCTCATAAAATATATGAAATAACATTGCGTATAGAGGGGGATAAGACTAGGAAAATAAGGGGTCTCTTTTGGGATAATCTCTCCAAGGGCTATGATATCCTTCTAGCTGAAAGAGACTGGCCACCAGAGTTTGTCAGGGAGTGCCCTCATGGCAAAGAAATAATTATGCCTGCCATCTCAAATCATATTCCAATTCATAAAAAATATACACTTGCAAGAAAGTGGGCAGTAGCCCAAGCTCCTGCATTATATAAAAACCATGTGGGATGGGATGAGGACTCTCCTCCTCACAAAATCCAGTTAAAATCACAACCTACTGCACAGAGGCAGTACCCAATTAAGCAAGAAGCTAAAAAACGGGTAAAAGAGATCCTAGATCAACTTGAATACCAGGGGGTGATTGAAACTTGCACCTCACAGATGAATAATCCTTTGTTTCCTGTCTCCAAACCAGACAATTCATATTGTCTTGTTTTGGACTACAGACACCTTAACTCATGTTGCAAAACCTTTGCAGTACAAAACTCGCATAGTGCTGCACTAATGAATAACATAGTGCGCAAAAAATACAAAACAACATTAGACATCTCTAATGGATTCTTCTGTCAAAATATAGCACCAGAGAGCAGATATTTGACCGCGTTCTCAATAAATGGAGCGCAAAAAAATTTCTGTCGTTTGCCCCAGGGGTTTAAGAACAGCCCAGGATTATTCTCAGGAAGAGTAACAGAGTTACTACAAATACATGATGATGAGGCATTATCTTATGTCGATGACATCTATCTAACAGATGATGACTTGGATACTCACTTGAAGAGAGTGAACACCATAATACTTGGGTTCGCAGCAGAGGGTTACAAATTCAACTTTAAAAAGTCAAGAATTGCCCATCTAACTGTCCTGTTTTTAGGATATGAACTATCAAGTGAAGGCAAAAGCCTGACTGACAATTTCCTAGAGAAATGTGCTGTAATCCAAGCACCTAGAACACTAAAAAACTTACAATCAATTCTAGGTTTCCTAAATTTCGGAAGAACTTACATTATACATTATGCAGAGAGAGTTAAACCTCTCTATGACCTTATAAAACCAGATTTTAAAAGAATCAATTGGACTCAAAAACATACAGAAATTTTGAGATCTTTACAAACAGATATGTTAGTTAAAACAAAATTACAAACACGTGACAACACACGCAACCTTGTGATTCGAGTCATCCCAGGAAGATGCGGATTCACATACCTGACCTCTAATGAGGGAGAGAAGGTACCAATAGCATACAAATCACATTTGTACACAGAAGCTGAAAAAAGGTTCAGCATTAAGGAAAACATTGTTCATGTGGTTCAAACAGCTGTAGCAAAAGAGAAATACCAAGCCGACGGTAGACAGGTTACAGTCAGAACAGCAGAATCAGCTTTTGAGGCATTAACAACACCATGTAATTTACCAACAACGGCACTGAATCGAGAATGGATACGATGGGTAAATTCTGTTGCTACAGACAAAGTAAAATACTATTTTGACCCGGAAATGAAAGAATTAAAATATCTAGAATATGAGAGAGAATACCCTCTGCCAATCGACATTCTGCCTTTACGACAGTACGCCTGTGTAATATATACAGACGGACATGCTCAACCCTCAGTTTGGGGAGAGCTGGCTTACAACGGCACATGCGAAACTGTAAAAGAAGTGTGGCGCGGAGGTAAATTAAGACCTCTACTTACAAAAACACACTCAGTGGAAAATAATTCAGAACAACAAACTGAAATAATAGCGTTAAAAATGGCGCTAGAGGGGGGGAGGAGCTTGGCGGGCATCCGTGATGGCCGCATGAGCACAGCGCTCTCCGGACCCCCGCCACTCCCGGCATGATATCCTGAACATATCCTGATTTCTCACAAGGATTAATGGAGAGGAACCTGGTCTGATCTTAATATTGTTTTCGGATTTTGAATTGGACAAGGGGCACCGAAGCTACATCGACTCAAACTTTCGGGGCCCGCCTTGGTGGCGCGCCCGGGTCTTGGTGGGGCTCTGTTGCCGTGTCGGAGTTGAACAACAGTGGCAGGGGGACTCGACTCATGGGTCCCCCTCTTAACTTTCGGTTTCGATTCTGACTCAGGCTATGTCTTCCAACGGAGGTGTCTGGCCGGTACTGAGTCCAGCGGCGCGAGATTGCAGTTGAGCCTTTTGTCTGCTTCGTGTCCCTCCGGGCCGGTTCGCACCTCGTCTTGCCCTCGCTGCTGACTTCTGGCTCCGGCGCCCTGTCTTCCTGTGGCCATTTTCACCAGGTCGCGTGGGTCCCATGGGGACGCGGTCTCCGATATGACTGGCAGGGGGGACCAAGAGCGGCGGAAGACCAAGACGCCCCTTCGCGGGGGCCCGGTCCAGTCTAATATCATGGACCGGTACACACAGTCGAAGGTGTCCCCCGGTGCCGCCTTGTCTGGCCAGAGTGCAGTGGGGCACCCTTCGGAGGCTTCGGCGGAGCCGTCCTTGCAGGACATCATGGGCGCCATCTCTGGTATGAGAGAAACCATCGGCCAACAGTATGAAGCTCTGGCCCACAAAATTGATACTGTGGCTATTGATGTGAACCTGATTCGGGCCGACTTATCTAAAACCAATGAGAAGGTGAAGTCATTGGACCTCAAGTCATCTAGCCTCACGGCCGACGTCTCGGAGATACAGACGGAGATCGGCAACCTCAGAAAGGTGAACGATTTCATGACTCAGCGCTTGGAGGATTTTGAAAACAGGGCACGGCGTTGTAATGTACGTGTTATTGGTGTCCCGGAAAATCCTGATCCGCATTCTGTTGATCTCCTGGTTGAGGACTTGATACAAAACTACCTTTCTCCATCCGGATTGAGCAAATTCTTTGCGGTGGAACGTGCCCATCGTGTTCCCGGTGGCCAGGGCAGGCCGGGCGCCCCGCCGAGGCCCATTGTCGCAAAACTTTTTTACTATAGGGACCGAGACGCTATCCTGCAGGCCTCGAGAGCTAAGGGCCCGGTGGCCTTCGAAAATGCCACGATGAACTTCTATCCGGACTTCTCACAGCTGGTGCAGAGGCAGCGAATGGGCTTCCGTGGAGTCAAGAAGCGTCTTCGGGACCTGGGTCTGCGATACGCCATGCTTTTTCCTACCAGGCTGCGAGTGGAGTACAATGAACGGACCCTTTTCTTTGATCGACCTGATTCGGTAAATGACTGGCTGCACTCTCTGCCGGACCGGCCTAATTTCACTGATCCCACCGAGCACCCGGGTGGTGCCGAGGGTGGCGTGGAGAGTTGAACTTGTTATCTGGGCCCCGGTTTCCGTATCATGTAATTTCTTCCTGGGTTCTGTACTTGAGTGATCTGTTTTCTGTGTACTCTCTTCTCCCCTTATTTCTGTCGGGGTGGCGGGTGGGACAGGGCCTTTTCCTCCTCCGGGGTCTTTTTGTAGAATGGGGGTTTTTGGGCGACAGGCACACTGCATGTTGGGGTGGCTTTTTTGTCTACTGCAGGGGTGCAGGGTGGGGGGTGTTTCCTTGGGTGTTGGGGGGGGGGGTTGTTGGGGCGTTTGTAGTTTGTGTTTTGTTTTTTCAAGGCGATTCTATTTTGCTACTTGTACTTTCAGTGTCATGCTCATTGGGGGGTGGTTTCTACATTACTTCGTGGGATGGGGGGTAGCGGGTTGAGGTTTATTTCATGGAATGTCAATGGTCTAGGGGATCGTATAAAGCAAGGGGTGGTGTTGCGATGCCTGCGACGTTTGTCTCCCGATATTGTCTTTCTGCAGGAGACACACCTAGTGGGCAATACTTGTCGCGCGATGAATAGGTGGGGCTATCGTCTTGTTGCGCACTCAGGGTTTACAACGGGTTCTAGGGGGGTGGGCATCCTTGTCCGGGCTTCTCTTCCCCTTGCGATAGATGATGTGATCCTCGATGATCGGGGGCGCTATGCCGTCCTCGTGGGACGATATGAGGGCAAGACCCTTTCCCTGTTCACCGTCTATGTGCCCCCTGGCCTGCAGACCTCTACCTTCTCTGATTTGGGCCGAGTTTTGTTGGGACTCCCTGATGGTGCTCTTTTCATGGCTGGTGACTTTAATTCTGTTCTCTCTGGTCTGAGTGATCGTTACCCCCCTAGGGATATTCCTTTGACCCATTTATGGCTGGGTGGCTTTTTGGATACCTTTGGTTTGGTGGACTGCTGGAGACTTATGCACCCCACTCAACTTCAGTATACTTTCCACTCTGGGGCCCATGGGAGTTTGTCTAGATTAGATTACTTCCTCATGCCAGCTGAATAGTCGTCGGCTGTCCGGGAGATTAGGCACCTCCCCCGGGGCATCTCGGACCATTCTCCGCTCTGGCTCTGTTTTGATGTGGGGGTGGAGGCGGCGGGCCGGGTGGCTCCTATCAACCCTTGGTACCTGGCCTCCCCTGAGACCCGTGGTCAATTGATTACGTCCCTGGACAATTACTTTCTGGATAACGAGGGGTCTGTCTCTTCTGCTGTGTCCCTATGGGAGGCTTTTAAGACAGTAATTCGTGGGCAGGCCCTGTCCCTTATTGCTGAAACCAAAAAGGCAAGGAATCGGGAGGTGGTGGATCTTGAGATGGAAATACTTGAGATGGAGGCTGACCTGGAATCAGGTGTCACTCGTGCCAAACTCCATGCCCTGGGTCTGAAGCAATTTGCCTATAAGTCTCTGGTCACAGATGCGGCCAAAATGATGTTTAGGGAGCAACAGGGTCGTCTGTATGATGTTGGGGACAAAGCGGGTAAGTTACTTGCCTGGTTGGACAAGAAAGAGAGGGCGAATCGAGTGGTGCCTGTGATTCAGACTTTGAATGGTGTGCGGGTGACGGACCCGGTTGGAATAGTGGAATGTTTTGCGGACTACTTTCGTGCGGTTTACTCCCCAGTGTCGGTAAGGGATGAAGACGACTCTCGCCTCTTGCTGCGCGACATAGCTTTGCCCTGCCTCTCCGACTTGGAGCGGTCCTCCATGGAGGCCCCGTTCTCTACGGACGAAATCGCGACTGCTATTCGCTCTCTCCGTTCGGGCAAGGCTTTGGGCCCGAACGGTTTGCCAATCGAGTTATACAAACTGCGCCCTGATCAGATTGCGCCCTATCTTCGAACAATGTTTTCGGAGTCCCGTGAGCGGGGTGCTCTCCCTTATGACCAGCGTCTGCCCACGATTGTGGTAATTCCTAAAGATGGTAAGCCCCGGGAACTTTGTTCGTCATATAGACCCATCTCCCTGTTGAATGTCGAGCCTAAGGTTCTTGCCAAGGTCCTGGCTACTCGCCTCCTAACGGTCATTAGTGACTTGATTCATCCGGACCAATCCGGATTTATCCCGCACCGTAACACAGCTCTTAATCTGCGTCGCCTTCATGGAGCCATCGCGAGGGCGGGGCTTCTGACGGAGCCGGCCATTTTGGCTTCGTTGGATGCCTCGATGGCCTTCGACACGATAGAGTGGCCCTACCTTTGGGCGGCTCTTGAGAAGTTTGGTTTTGGCCCGGGGCTCATCGGGTGGGTGAAGCTGCTTTATACCGACCCCCTGGCACAGGTCGTGGTTAACGGTCGAGTGTCGGCTCCCTTTCCCCTTGGTAGGGGGACCAGACAGGGGTGCCCCTTGTCTCCACTACTTTTTGCTCTCGCGTTAGAGCCGCTAGCTGCGTGGATTCGCTGGGAACCTTCTCTCAAGGGTATACGTTGGTCCCCAGATTTTGAGGACCGTGTTTCGCTTTATGCGGACGACATTCTTCTTTATCTTACTTCCCCGCGTAAATCTTTGAATGTCCTGTTTGACGTTCTCGCCTCGTTTGGTAAGAATTCTGGTTTGATTATAAACTGGGCTAAATCCTGCGTCTATGCTATTTCGGGTGATCTGCCCCCGTTGCCGAATAGATTTCCCATCCAGGTTGTTCAGTCCGGTTTCAAATACTTGGGGTTTTTTATTACATTGGATTCGTCACTCAGATTTGAACGTAATCTCCTTCCCCCGCTTCATAGATTGAGGCTGGACGTGGCTCGCTGGCGTAAATTACCCTTGTCGCCGCTGGGCAGGGCCGCCCTTTTCAAGATGATGTCCTGGCCGCGATTCCTTTACGCGCTCCAGAATTGCTATGACGATATCCCCGCTACTTATTCCCGAGAGGTCGAGAGTCTACAAAGGCAACTGATTTGGGACGGGCGCCCACGTATTGCACTTGCGAAGCTCACCATCCCTTGGTATGACGGGGGCATAGCACTTCCTGATATCAGGAGATATTATTGGGCTACGCAACTGTCTGCCATTAACCATTCGATGTATTCCCCGGGTCCGGATCCGGCCTTTGAAATGGACAGACTCCAGCTACCGGGTGGTGACTTTAATAGAGCGCTTTACTCTAGGTCGTCTGGGCTCCACCTTACGGGGCCGACTAGGATCGCGGTTCGTGTGTGGCGCGCTGCGAATGTGAGCTTAGGGTGGGATGAACGAGTGACGCTGGCGACTCCCCTTTTCGCGTCTGAGCTTTTGGGATGTCTTTGGACAACGAAGGGGTTTGACCGCTGGGACATGATTGGGATCTGTAGAGTGGGTGACGTGTGTGCGAATGGAACGGTGAAGTCCTTCGAGGCCCTTCGGAATGATTATGACCTGAGTGATAGGGAATTTTTTAGATATTTACAGGTCCGTCATGCCCTCACTTCTGTGCTGCCTTCCGGTACCGCTGTCCCCGAGTCCTCCCCCCTCGAAGATCGTATCCTGGACGGTCATATCCCTGATAGCACTATCTCCTTGATTTATAAGAAGCTTATTCACAATCGCACGGACTTGCTCGTTCGACTTCGGGAGGCATGGGTCGGCGACGGGCTGGAATTGGATGACGAGGATTGGCAATTGGCGCTATCTTCTCCGAAAGAGGTCGCCATTCCGGCCCGTCTTCGTCTGGTTCAGCTCAAGATCCTCCACCGGGTGTATGTTACTGGTCCTCGTTTGGTTGTGATGGGTTTTTCCCCGGATGGCCTCTGCAAGCGTGGGTGTGGGATGAGTGCCACGTTTCTTCACATTCTTTGGGAGTGTCCGAGGGTGGCTGCCTATTGGACGGGGGTACTTGCGGTGATGGCTGCTGTGACTGGAATTGCCCTGGTGCCGGAGGCAAGGAGATGTTTGTTGAATGTTTAGGAACCTACCGATTGTTCGGTGGCCCAAACCAGGTGGGCGACCCTGGGGTATATGGTGACGAAGCGGGACATAGCGCAACTTTGGGGCTCGCACAGGCCCCCCACTGTCTCCGTGTGGGAAGAAAACATGGACTGGTCTATGTTCCGCGAAAAGACTGTCTACACAGCCAGGGGCAGACCTAGGGCATGGACGAAGATCTGGTGTCAGTGGAATGCCTATCGCGGGGATATTTGTGCTCCTCCCCTGGTGGAGGCCCCTGATGTTCCCTTGTCACCCTAGGTTGGCGTTCCTGAACTTTTGTATACTGTCCTTTGGTTTGATGTATTTGTGCTCCTCCCCTGGTGGAGGCCCCTGATATTCCCTTGTCCCCTAGATTGGCGTTCCTGAACTTTCGTATACTGTCCTTTGGTTTGATTGACCTCCCCGCTGTCCCCCCGCCTTGACTTCGCCTACTGATTGTGACTTTGTATTCCTGCTTAGTGACGTTTCCCCCCCCCCTCCAGGGCTGACTCTCTGTGTATTACTCCTTCGCCTTGTTTTTGTTGTTTGTTGTTTTTGGTGTGCTTTAAAATAAGAAAAATGTCTTATCCTGTTCCATATTGTGGGCGACATTTTGTATCCGGATTGTGCCTGACCGCCAGAGTGGCGACCACTGTTTTATACCATGTTATGCTCCGATCTTAGCGGCCAGCCCGTGTGGTTGTAGGCCCATCTCTGTACACATGATGTTGTTGCTCAATAAAAGTTTTTAACCCAAAACATTTTTTTTTAAAAATGGCGCTAGATAATGCCGATCGCGAATTCCCGACACTTATAGTGTGCGATTCGTATTACTGCGTTAAATCATACAATAACGATTTACAGAAATGGATTCAAAACGGTTACAAAGATGACACAGGTGCAACAATAAAGCAAAAAGTGCTTTGGGAACAAGTAGTTCTTTTACAGAAAGAACTACCAAAAACTCACGTGATACACTCACTGAGTCATCAGCCTGATGGCGTTCACGTTGCAGGGAATTCATTGGCTGAGACAGCCACAGCGGTAGCAACTAAATCGGCTTCCGTAGCTACAAAAAAGCGTGCAGTAAAATACATTGACGGTGAAACTGTGCTGGCAGTAAAAACGTCATCAAAAGGCGACTGCTCTGCACTACTGATCAATTATCCACTCAATTATACATACATAATCGATGCAAACTCCGTTCCTTTTGCTCGAATCCCTGGAGTGGGGGATAGAGTAATTCCAAACATGGACAGGAGAGGCTTGTTAACCCCTTCAGTGCTAATGACAAGGGTAACTCGTCATGGAGTTTCCATTGATTTCAATGGAAATTCAATGGTCCTTATTGCACACCCCTTAGCATCCAAGTGGTTAATAGCAGACGCACATATGGGTGAGGGTCTCAGACACCTTAAGCTAAAAGATTCTCTGGAAGAATTACAATCAGTGTACTGGTGGCCAGGCATGAGCCTGCATCATCACATTTTTGTAAAAAACTGCCCAGACTGCAACTGGGATCGCAGTGGCGAGAGAAACGGTTTACTACCATGGCGTTTCACTCCAGAAGGTATCAAATCAACAAAAAAACAGAATCCAGTATGAAAATGCGTCGTATTAACATGAAGAGACTATTTTCACTTATAATGTAGACCCCAACTTTCGGCTGACGCCAGAACTGTTATAAAAGATTTGCGAGTCTATAATGGCATATACGCAAGAAGCATGTTACGTTCTGACCAAAATCTTCACTCTAGCTCTAAAAACAGCTTATGGGGGGTGCCTGGCCAGAATGAACATTGCATTGCGGGACTCCTCTCACTTCCTTCCTGAGGGAAACGGGATGGTGTAAAGAAAAAACCAAGGCATAAAGCAATCTATAACAGCAAAGGTATTAGGTTCGGGAGCTGGGTGGGTCAAACATTTAATAAGTGTCCAACGTAGTCTAAATAACCTGCCAAGAAATTCTCTGAAAGGACTCAGTCCGTTCGAACTATTGTTTGGGACTAGAATGTTAATCCAGGACTTAGATAGTCAGACTTCAGTGGTTAAAGAAAAATGCTTTGATATCAAAGATCGCTTGGCTATTTTACAGGACTTAAATGAAACAAGAAAAGACCTGAGCAACATAAAGTTGAAACAGCAGCCAGCAACCACTGAAGAAAAACCACCTGTCCCAGCAAGGTCTGTCTGGATTCCAAAAGTCGGGGATCTGGTCAGAGAAAAGATCGCAGTAAAGAAGGAATTTGGGCCTTCTTACAGAAAAGCAGTTCCTGTCTTGTCTATCAACGGGACAAGATCAGTAGTACTACCGCCCCTTGCTGGTAAAAAGGAGAACCGAGTCATATCCATCGACCTGGTTAAACCACAATCATGTGGCCGATAACAAATAGTAGGCCAAGTGGACTCCCAAGAAGTAGCAGAACACCAAAGTTTGCTACATCCACAGAGGTTCAAACTGAAAGATTGATCACATTTGGAAAATCTACAATGAAACAACAAGGACTATGCAACAAAGCAATGGAACTTGAACCTCTTAAAACCCAAATCAAAGCTTTTCATCAAGAAACAACTACCTACGATGATGTAACTACAGAGTTTTCTAATGAAACAAAGCAAAAGCTAAAAGCAAAAAGTAATCCAGAAGCAATTGGAACAATTGACAGAACAGCATCCGGCTACTTCATCAACTTCGATGATTTTTCAGACGAACAAAGCGAACCAGAAGTACAGCCATCAACAAAAACTTTTAAAGACAAAGCAAAGGAACTTTTTCATCAACTAAAGAGAACCTATCTGACTTCTCCATGGATTGAAATTTGGGTGACATTAGGTGCATTTATCCTCATACTTTGGCTCATCATGGTACTATGCTTGGGACATTTCATTGAGGGAAAATATGCTAAAATGGACACAGCAAGCCAGAAAATCAACTTGGTCCTTAAACCACACACAACTTCACACGTCAAGAAAAGAGAACTTTCTTCAGTGAACTTCACAGCCAACCCTATACCAGGCAGTGTAGCATGGGACAATACTGATTATGATATCTATGGCCCGGTTGAAATCCTGAAGTATCCACACCAATTTAAGATCTCGTTAAGTGACTTTGTAAAACCAAGCACATTTGCTGATGATTGGGACTTTGAAAGTATTAATGATATGATGTCTGACCTAGTAATGTCTGCTAAATTTACAGAACATGATTATTTGCAGGGTTCATCTAATTATGATCAAATGTTCTGCTATAACCATTATGGTAACCATTATCTCCATAAATCTGCACAACCTAGAAATGTTTTAAATTATAACCAATGGGAACATTGTGCTACTCCACCAAAGGGTAGTTCCAAAACATTTTATGATAAATAGTCATACTTTTCAGGGTTTAACACAAGTAATGCAGAAACATTTTATTTCAAATTGTCAAATAAGACATGTATGAAGACCATGCTTACCAACACAAAATTGATATATTCAGATTCATTTTTTGAGCAAATGAATACATTTGGTTTTGATTTCTGGAACAGTAACATTGAAACAAAAACTGTTTGGGGTACAAAAGATTGGCAAGTACAAGGTATAGAATCATTGTTCAGAGCCTGCATGATCCCAGAACAAATTATATTTTTGAATGACACTATTCAACAAACTACCTGTCTTGGCTTAGCCAAAATCAAAGACTTAAACAAACCGTCTATTCCAAAGCCAACAACGAACAGTAATAGCTCTATAGATGCTGAGATAGACATAAACCATATTTTAAACCAAAACAGAACACATCCTGATTGGAAACAATGGTTGATCTGGCCCACTGACACAAATAACTGTCAAGACAGATTCCTGAACAAAATACAGGGGTTCAAATTGACCAGGCCAGACCCTAGATATTCCCAAAGACAACATCCAGGGATAGTAACTACTTACAGTGTGGGCAAGCTCTTCCTTCAATGGCTACAAACATCCACACTGGCAGAAATTAAGCAACACCTAACTTTACTTCAAGAAGGTGCTGACTTGCGTGATTTCATTATGGGACCACGCAAACAGCATCAAAAACGTTTCATAGCGGCCTCTATATATGCAGCTTACAATGAAGTTTGGAAAGTAACTCAAATTGAGACAGCAGAAAAAATACGGGAAATTGACCGTATTAATTTGGAAAAATCACTTTCTGTTGTGGACAATGGGTTAATGACTCTGTCCTCCAGAATATATTCACTGGACAGTATTGTATCTTCAGCAATCGATATAATATCGCAAGACTTACTGATGTTACAACACGGTCAGTCCCAATTGCGTTCTATTGTACAGCTTGGCTGGACGTTACAAAATCTGCGTTCAGGCTATGTGCCTTGGCGTTTAATCAACACAACGTCACTATTTAATATCTTTAACCTTACTGATAAACAAATCAGTTTGGCACAGAAGGGTGCTGACTATACAATTCTGAGCATTGAAAAACTTGAGAGATTACCATTGACAATGTCAGAACGACCTGTCATTGAATGGATAATACATGGGATAATAAATATTCCGATAACAACTTTCTAGTTTCAATACTGCCAAAAATATATACAGGCAGGCCAGTATGAAAGGTTGGGTAAAGGATACATTAAGTCAACATGGAACTTGCCCTATACACACGCATGTGTTAGTAATAAAGGACAAAGTGTGTTCCTTAGTGGCAATAATTGTGAAAGGTCACTAAGCGGTACACTTTTGTGTCAGGGTATTAGTTTACATGGAGCATGTGAAGGGAACTCAAATAACCTTTCATGTCACCAGCTAGGCACACCTGCAACACAAATAGAACCATTCTTTAAGAGACTCTCGAATGGGAGTTACATTCTAATTGTAGATCGCAGATGTTGCAGTCTGCTGCCCGGAAAACCTTATCTCATAACCGTGACTAGGAAGGTCATGTGCTGTGAACGAGTATTGTACCCGAACGATGCCCGAGACAGGGAGGCAAGGTTGTGGCCCAGTTTGAAAATTTCTTCTATTCGAATTGATACTTTAAGCAGAATGAAGACAGTGCTCCTACAGACGCCAACCATGTTATCATCATCAAAAGAAACATATGATCTCCAAGTTGCAAGGACAACGGCTGAGATTCATTCACTGTTATCAACCAATTCCCCCATACATTTCGCAGAAATACTGAGCGAAATCTTAAATATTTCTGATACAAGCGGAATCACGAGTGTATTTAAGACAGTGTTTTCAGGAGCTTTAACCCCATTCAAAGCCATCCTGGGTATTTTTCCTGATTTTGTCCATTCCATCTTTGGCGGACTTCTTCTCCTTTTGGGACTAGTGGCAGGCATCCTATTTTTGATCCTGTTACTTCACTATGGCAAACCACGTCACAGACAAGACACCAGCGATAATGGAAGAAACAATCCGAGCTATTGGCTACCGGGACCGCATAACTAAAGTCCTTGGACTAGCACGGCTAAGAGATTTAAACATGACTTGGTTTCTTTCATTCAGACCGATGTGGCAAAGTTGTGTTATGCCTGTATTAAGGTGCTTGCTATGCGGCGAAGAATGCGTGTTGGACACCTGTCTGACACTACAATCGGATGTGCCAATGAACGCAGAGACTTTGTTGGGTCCGGTAGCGGCTCATGCATTGTGCTGTCCCCAGCGGCTACCAATCCTGATGACGGCATTCGTGGAGACTTCACCACTACGATTGAAGAGTTGTGAAGTTCAAGATGAAAGCAGCATCGATCAGGTACAACCTTCTGTCAGCTATGCTGATCGAAACATCAATGAAGGCAATCATGCTCATGAATGCATTTTACAAAATTTACCCGAGTTAGTGGAGCTTTCACAAGAAGCAGTTGACAGTTTTTTCGAAAGTCTCAACAATATGATGTTTTCACCAGAGCAGAAAGAATGACTTTGAACAAACTAGCACACGGCGTTCCATACACCCTGTATTTGGCCTTCAACCTTGAAAAAACAGCAAAAGAAATTTTCTCACCAGTTTTTACAGAGAGAGAGACATTTTTCCCCTTCCATTCCAAAATATTTACGAAATTTTTGGGACACTTATCTTCTGCTTAAAGTAAGACTATTCTTAGAGAACAAAATTTCTATATTTAGCTACTCAAGACACATTAGCTACCCTCTAGCATGTTCACGAGTATTATGAATTTGTGATGAGATGGTCTCGACTTTTTTCTTCTGTATTAAGAGCCATTTCATGTGTAATTTCCGCATTTCATTCATGCTTATTTCAAAATATGCGTTTAGATTTAGCATTTATTATACTGCTTGAAGTGCATATAGTAATTATACTCATCTTTTCGTGTATTTCGCATTTCCAAATTTCATTATGCAAATGATTGTATTTTGGGGTGGTTCGGTATACACATGCACTACTAGTATGTTTACTATGCCTAGACTTCTAAATATGGACATAGACTACGTGGAGTGGGTGTGGTGTATTTATGATGGGTACTGTATCGATCCCCCTGTTTCTGACCCTTGTCTGGTTAATAATTAACTAGCAGCCATTCAACTGCATAGAAATCCGTTATCTGATTAGCCACACAACGGCACAGAAGCCCGTTATCTGATTAGGTCATAGCGCATGCCATCTCATTAGGCAAGCACTATTCCTCCAGCCCCCTAATAGGCATACGGTGTTCTCAAAACAAATCAAACCTACCACAATCTGGGAAATCCCCACAGCCATTGTTTTGATTTAGCCGAGAACTTCAGTAAAGAATGTGCGAACGATCAAGTTCGTATGACATCCTTATTGACGTATTTATGTCCATCCTTACGTCAATCCTGGCACCTTTCAGGTATAAATAATACCGACATTGCCTTAAGCAAACACACGAGGTGGTGACAAGATTGGAGCAGCGAGACTTGCCGACGAGCCCAGCTGACAGTGAAGCCCACAGACGCTGCCCCTCCTTTCTGACGCGCTGAGAGAGAGACGCTGCCTTTTCTCCTGCCGAGAAATCCAGCTCCGGCGCTTCCAAGCAGCCCTCGCAGGCAGCTGGAATATCAAGACCTGAGATAGAGATACCAGCCCTCCAGCCTTCTAAACTCCCAGGTACTGAACTGAATCATCCTTTGTAGAGAATTCTTGAAGCAGACCCTTGGCAAAACAAACTTAACTTAAACTGCTACTTATCTACTCCCGCCACGTATTAGGCTTAGGTCAGGTACATTGGGGTAGGCGTAGTTAGAAGCACCAGTTGAGTACGATTAGTCAATGTATATATGTATGTATCTATTTTATCCATTTTAAGTATCATATGGCTAAGAAACCATATCAATGCTTTTACAGTATTATTTTATAATTCTGTTATTACTGTATGCACTTTACTTAACTCTAAGTATTGCAATAATAGCGATTCATTTCTCTTGTATGAGAAAAGAGACTGATCAATAAATAACATCTTTTTATTGAACACGCCCGTCTCTTCCTTTTCTCTACAATCTGGTGAAACTAAGAATGCACTGAACTGACTGAGTAAAATAAGTTGTCTTTTGTTTTCACACGACTCTAGAGATACACTCTTGATTAGGGGAGAGCAAAGTTGTCATGTTCTATGGTTGTCAGAAACTAAATCCCTTCTTGTCTATCCAGGGAAGTTAAACTCCTCCTTGTCTATTCGAGAAAGTTTCTAGTGAACTCTGAGCTAGCTGGCACAAACATTAAACTTTAAGTCTAATATCGTCAGTAGAAGACCTAGTTAACCTCTGTCCTACGTCTATACTATTGAAGATATTATTCCAATGCGCAGAGCCTATTGGGATGATAGGAACTACACTACAGATTAACGTAAACAATCCATTCTATCCCAGGTAAAACAACATTTGTCCCTTCTTTCTGATGACAAGGGATTACAGGTCTTTTTGCTAGTTCCTGAAAGGCCACGTCACAGTAGGAAACTGCTGAGAGACTGCGTGAAATTAACAGGGCACATTTAGAAAGGGCTCTGGCAGTAATAGATAATAGTATGACTACTCTATCCACCAGAATATATATTGTGTCATCTGCAACCAACACCATATAGAGTGACATGTCTTCTTTACAACATGGGTAGTCGCAGCTTAGGGCTATCATGCTACTGAGCTGTACTCCACAGACACTTCATGCTGGTTGCGTTTCAAACACCTTACGCCACTAGTTTGTTTTTACCATACAATTGCACTAAACAACAATCATGGCAAAAAGGAATGTTACATGAAGAGAAGTTACAAAACTACAATTCACTGTTGCAGGAATCCCTTCAGTGGATTGGATAATCCACACATTTAACAATTTTGACTTTTCAGTTCCAATACTGCTTTCAACAATATCAAGTGGGCAGATATGGAGCACTAGGACAAGGGTATGTGTGCAAGTCATGGATCTTACCTTTCAAATATCGATGTAGCAAGGTGAGATTTAGGTTTTTCTAAGTGGGACTGACTGCAAGATTACCTTGGGAGATTCCTTACTTTGGAGGGAAGTTTCCCTTCAAGGCGCATTTAAAGGAACGAAGGGAAATTTGTTGTGTTATCTGAAGGGTTCTCCGGCTGCAGTGATCCATCCGGCTCTCAGAATGCTTTCTAATGGGACTTATTTGATGCTGAATGATCAAGGTTGCTGTGGGATGAGACCGGGAATTGCCTATCTGGTCAGGTTTTGTGACCTGTTGTACAAAAGTACTGTTTCCACATGTCCATATAGGTAGGGATGGAACGCTTTGGCCTTTGATAAAGCTTTTCGAATGTGCACTTTGATGTTTTATGCAGACTGAAAGCCTTATTGTTCCAGATGGTTGTGGCCTAAGCATTTGCAAGGGAGGCGTTTGGCCTTCAAGTTGCATTGTCCTCCTCTGAAATACTGTAGCTGATGTCATCTTCCGACAGCCTTTCCATGTCGGCCTTTCCAAAAATTGAAAGCCTTTCGGTAAAGGACTTTGGAGGCCCTTAGCAGGACCCCCTTCCCTCCTGGCCCTTTGCTATGGCGCCTTCCTAAACATCCCTGCACCTTGATGCAGGCATCGTGAGGTGTCTGCTACACAGTGCAGGGATGATTACAAATATCTATTTTGCAATGGCAGCTTGTGCTGTGGGCCTTTTCCGCCCTCAACACAAGCTGCCATAGCAAAATTGATGTTTCCGACCGCCCAATAAGCAGTCACATCCTAATTGAGAGGTCGGAACCACCGACCTATGGTCAGGCAGTTTCAGAATGATATTGTTTGTCCGCCCACTTGACATAATCAGGGCCTAAGTGATTTGCTGAGAATCACAAGATGTTGCGCCTCCGAGACTTGAACCGGGATTCCCAGCTCTTGAGTCTGCAGCTTTGGCCGCTGTGCCCCATCCTCTCTACTCCTGTGTTACTTGTTACCCTTTGTCACTCATCTCTTCCTCGATTTAATAATTTATAATAGATTGGTCTGGCAAAATGCACAATATACAATAGTTTGATGCAATGTTAATATTGCAACATTTGAAGGCTAAGAGAGTGTGTTTTCTTGTAACTCAATTATTTTATAACGGCTAACTGTGCTTTGAATAGAGCTTGTTTTCATTGGCACATTCAGCTGCTTGCATACAGTTTCACAAAGTACGAGCCCATTCGAAAAATGTACAGTACAATATATCGCATTTCTCGGTATAATGGTGATTTCGAATATCCGTTGCTCTTTGTCCTTCTCTGCATTAGCCACAATCGCGGGAAGACTATGAATCATAAAAACTAGGACATTAGATTAATTATGATACAAACAATCCTCAGTCTTTTGTGCAATTCTTTTGAGATACCCTCCGAATTGCAACACAAACATGCTTCCTATATTTCTCCTGCCAAGAGGACTGCTGTCCTTATCCTGTGTGCAGGTTTCCCTCCCTGCTTCAATGTGCACGTTTTCAGGTATATGTCTTTATCGTTTATCACACTGTGATTATTTCTATGTATCTGGCCTATAACAGTAATTGTACTAACATGATCAATTCTACCTCTTTTTCTAGGATGCTTAAGAAAAATCACATTCTCGCAATGTAAAACTCCTTCCAAGTGTTGCACACT
This sequence comes from Lissotriton helveticus, assembly GCF_964261635.1. NCBI lineage: Eukaryota > Metazoa > Chordata > Amphibia > Caudata > Salamandridae > Lissotriton > Lissotriton helveticus. Next base: position 1,231,331,952 of record NC_136068.1, read on the forward strand.
ATAATGCAGGATTCTGATTGGCCCTAATGTGCAGGTGTGGCTGATGCAGGTAAGAGCAGTGGTGCAGGGGAGGGGGTAAGTCGACAGATAATGGAATAGGGAAAATAAAATAAAAAAATAAATAAAACCACATACCTTGCTCTCTGCGATGCGGCGAGTGCAAGGTAAGTGGTTGTATTTTTTTATTTTTTTTATTTTCCATATTCAGTTGTCTGTTGACTTCCCCTGGCGTGCCTTGCCCCACCCCAGGGCCCTTACCTGCACGGCTGCGCATGCTAATGTGACTAGGGACATGCAAAGTATTGTATTTGAATTTACATAGCGCTTACTACTTCTAACTACTCCTCCCAATTATTTTACATGTATAGAGGACGATAGGAGGGGCGCCATTTGAGTAAAGGTCAGTTTCCTCTTCACACAGCAGAAAACAAACCTGTAACATCATTTGGATGTGACTGTGGAATATGGAGTGTGGAGACACCAATGATGCAACGAAGGCACAAACATTCAATTATTCTAATTTCAATTTGGTAGTCTGCAGAGAACTAACAAAAAGTAAGTAAATGCACACCAACCAACATTGTCATGGCACCGTAGGAGACAGCAGGAGACTCAGATATTCCTTTTGGAAGGCTGTATTTGTGACCTGGCTACTCCCTTTATTGACACACCAACAGCATAAAGAGGTACAGTGAACTGTAAATTCTAGGCACTTCCAGAATTCACAAAGCGCAGTCTTGCTCCAACCAAATGTGTTTAGCTACACTAGGCGAGTCAGCCTTCGAGCAGAGTAGTTAAAATACCTCCCATAGCGAATCTTCTGGCTACAAGAATTTTTGAAGACAGAAGAGCAGTGTTCTGACAGCAGAGGGACTCGGTTGAAAAGAGCCTGATGGAGAACAACAGCAGAGTGACTTTTGATCTTAAAGAAAATTTATATTACAGTAAATGTGGCGCCCCTCTCATAATGTGCAATGATCCCTAACTAGAGGTCTATCCAAAAGTTGACCATACAAGGTTTAACCAGGACCTTAATATTTCTCTTCTTTTCTTTATTAGGCTTATTCTGCCTAAGTAAAATTGCACTAATGTGGTTCCTGACAGTACCCCCTCTAAAAGACCGATTCAAAGGTCCTGACTTGTGAGTACACTGTGAGAGAAAGCGTCTCTTTAACTGTGGGCATAGACCAGTCAATAAGATAGTAAAGTCTTCCTTTGGTTCATTTAGAGTCTAGAATTCCCTTCACTACATATTCAGGTTTCCCATTTAACAAGAGAGGGGTCGGAGGCTTGGATAATCTTGTGTGAGGTGCAGCTTTCTTTAAAAGGGATACATGAAAAATGGGATGAACCCCTGAATTGGGAGGTAATTTCAGCTTGACAGTGACTGGCTCTAACACCTGTTCAATAGAGAAGGGTCCCACAAAACGGGGTTGAAATGTTCTATTGGCTTTTAAATGAAGATGACGAGAGGATAACCAAACCTGATCTCCTACTTGGTATTCTGGTGCTAATCTTCAATGTTTATCTGCATATTTCTTGTAACTGCTTTTGGCTTTCACTAAATTGGATTCTGCAGACTTATTGATGAGGGCTAAGTTCTTCATTAAATCCCCAACTGCAGGCACCTCTAATTCTTCACTAATTTTAAAAGGATTAGGGGGTCATCCATAGTTCAAATAGGAAGAAGATATCCCAGTAGACACATTTTTAGCATTATTGAATGAAAATTCTGCCATCCATAACAGTTCAGACCATTCTGCTCCCTGATCCAGAAGGAACAACCGGAGATACTGTTTTTACTCTTGGCTAACTCTCTCGGTGTCACCGTCCGTCTCAGGGGGGTAACTGGTGGAATGTTTGACTTCCACTCCTAACCCACGCATCAAGGCCTGCCAAAAGTGGGATGCAAATTGGGAACCCCTATCAGAGATCACAATCTTTGGAACCTCAAGAGCCTTTACAATGTTCAAGCTAAACTGTCTGGCTAATTCCTGAGCAGAGGGGAACCCAGTTAACGGGACAAAGAGACCCATCTTAGTAAATGTATCCACAAAAAACAAAATGGTATTGTATCCATGACCTATAGGTAACTGTATTATCAAGTCCATGGTTACAGTATGCCAGAGATGGGAAGGAGTGGGCAGAGGTTGTAATAACCCATGGGGTGACTGTCTAATAGATTTTCCTCGAGCACAGATTTCACAAGTCTCTACATACTGTTTGACATGATAGGTCATTTCTGGCCACCAAAAATAATGCGTAACTACATCTAATGTCTTTGATAGTCTTTTATGCCCTGCTAAAGGCTGATCATGGCACTTATGTAAAGCCTTTTCTTGAAGGATCTTTGTCGGTAAGTACAAGACCTCATTATAGTACAACAACTGATTTTGTATCTTTTAATAACTTGTGATGACCAATCGGACATTTCCTCTAGAGTCATACTCTTCCGAACTTCCTCTTGTAAATTTTAAAATAGATGGTACAAACCATTTTGAACTCTGGGGTTATTGCCTGGGGATTTACTGAATATTCTTGCGTCTCCGTTTGGATCCTGGACCAGGCATCCGCTTTACCATTCTTGTTTTCTGGACGATACGTGATTACAAAATCAAAATAAGCGAAGTAGAGGGACCAACAAAGCTGTTTGGGATTTAAGGTCTTCGCGTTTTTCAAAAATTGAAGATTCTTGTGGTCGGAAAACACAGTTACCGTGTCTCTGGCTCCCAATAAGTAGTGTCGCCAGTCTTCAAATGCATCCTTTACTGCCAGTATTTCTTTTTCAGTAATGGTGTAGTTTATCTCAGCTGAGTTCAGCTTTCTAGATCAAAAAGAGGTGAAACTCTACTTTAAATACGGAAAAGCTGGTAATGCCTCCTCTGACCATTGAAATTTCACTCCCTTCTTAAGAAGTAGTGTATTGGGAACAATCATTTGGGAGAAGCCTTGGATGAATCACCGATAGAAATTAACAAAGTCAAGAAATCTCTGGCCTTCTTTAACATCCTTTTGTGATGGCCAATTAACTAACGATTGCACCTTCTTTGGATCCATGGTAATCCCCTCAGGGTACAGGACAAATCCCAAAAATTCCACTATTTGAGTGCCGAACTCACATTTTTCTAATTTGACATAAAGCTGATGTATTCGAAGTCGATCAAGTACCATTCTAACATGAGCTGCATGTTCCTGAGGATCTTGAGAGAAAATCAATGTCATCCAGATAGATCACTGCAATTTTGTCAATCAAGTCTCCCATTACATCGTCGACGAAGTGCTGGAATGCTGCAGGAGCATTGTGGAGGACAAAGGCCATGACTTGATACTCAAATAATTCCAAATTTGGTCCTAAATGCTGTCTTCCACTCATGGACTTCTTTCATTCAAATGAGATGATAGGCGCCATGAAGATCTCATTTGGTTAAAATCTGGGCTTCCTTAATTTGATCTAAAATAACTCAAATCAATGGTAGGGGATAGCGATTCTTGACTGTGACAGGTTCAATGCGCAGTAGTCTAAACACGGTTTCAACGTTCCTTCTTTTTTGGGTATGAAAAATAATGGGGAAGAGACTGGAGACTGTGAGAGTCTAAAGAATGCATTTGCATGGTAACAGTCCAAATATTCTTTTAAATAGATGTTTTCAGCTTCAGTCAAGGCATACATTCTGCTACATGAGAGAATAGATCATGCCTCTAAGTCAATCGTACAGTCATATGGACGATGGGGAGGCTATTTTTCTGCTTCTTGTTCACTAAATACCTCTCTAAATTCTTGGTATTCGATAGGAATTTCCATGAAATGGATTGCCCCAATAGATTCTCCTCTAAAAGACATCAAAGAGGCTTGAGAAGGTACTGAGATTTAATCTGAATAATAATAACAATGTGCAGAACAATAGGTAAATTTCATTTCAACTGTTTTAGGGTTGTGTACAGCCAGACAGGACAATCCCAAAATCAGTTGGAACTGTGGAACATCTATAAGGCTAAATTGAAGAATCTCATGATGACCATCTGACTGAAGTAGGTCCAAGGGCCAGTATGACAAGTGATGGGACCAGAGGAGAGATTAATTCCGTCCACTGCTCAAACTGATTCACTTTTTTCTTTGAGAATAGCCTTGACTACATTACTTTGGGCGTACTTTATATCACAGAAGTTGCCCGTGGCTCCGGAATCAATCATAATGGCTACCCCAGCAATTTCTTGATCACAAATCCTGATTGTTGTGTAAAATCAAATTAGGGGACAATGTCTGTAGCGTATTTATTCTCTTCTTTCGCCATCAGAACGACCCCTTCTACTGATGATTTTGAGCACTTCCCTTAACTGGGAATTTCTGTCTTTTGGGACACTCTTTCACAAAGTTCCCGGAAACTCCACAATATAAACATAGTTTCTTAATACAGCGCTGTTCTTTTTCTTCTTTGCTCAATGGACCACGCATGGCACCAATCTGCATCGGTACCACTTCTGAAGATGTTCCTGTATTTCTTCCTGCTTCTGATCTCGCTCTATCAAATCAGGGAATGTTCATCCTGAACACTTTCTTCTTTTCTCCTTTTCGTTCCAACCAACGAAAATCTATGTCCAACACTAACTCCACTAGGGCAGATAAATCTGTAGTTCAATTGGGAATCTGGGCTAACGTGTCTTTGATTTCTTTGCATAATCCACAATCGAGAAGAGCAGGCCTCTTATCTTCCGGCCAATTGGTCTCAACAATAAATTTATTAAATTGTGTCAGGTAAATATTCAGATCCCTAGAACCCTGACAGAGTTCTAACAGTTCATTTTCAGTGGCCTGGGAGATTTTTCTCCTATCAAAAATTCTCAGGAATTCTGTTTTAAAACCTTCAAAATGGGTCATCCCTAGAAACCAAAGGCATCGCCCAATCAGCAGCATCTCCGCTTAAATAAGACAAAATAAAGACTACTCTAGACTGAGCATCGGGAAACAAGGTGGGACAACACATAAAGTGTAAACAACACTGCATCAGGAAGAGTTGGGCCTTTTGTGGATCCCCGCTAAACCTTTCAGGAGAAGCTAGAGGAATTAGCAAAGAGACTAGATGAATTACCTGAGCTACAGTGTGTGGATTAGATTCCTGTGGGGAACTAACTGATGAGGACTGAGGAACAGGAGGAACCCCCATGGTCAACCCATCTACCTTTTATGACAGTAACATAGTTTCTTGAAGTGAAGCAATTCAGTCTTGTTTCAAATGTTTGTTTTCCTCCCTGACTGCACCTAACTCTCTCTGGATACCTTCCAACATTTATCCGAACACCTTCAAACGTGGGCACTTCAATCTGTCAAGTACCTGATTTTCACAGAAGCAGAATGGTCGCTAAGTCCCAATGCTCACCTACCGGTGCCACAGCGCTATATTTCTGTCACTTCTCTCAATCTCCTAGGTAGGCTTCACCAATTTGTTCCCAGGAAGGAGAGGGTACCTAATGCACAGAGGGACAAATGAGAAGAAGCAAATATTCAGCCTTCCTACAATAACTACCTAATGATAACCAACATTTTTACTCTTGTCTTCCCTTCCAGCATTATCAGGAGTGTAAGCTTCTCTTCTATAGTATATACAGTTTCAACAGAATTACCCTCTGTATAAAGGATTGAAGGCTCCAAAATACCACAGGCAGATACATATGCTTATTTACAATGTTACAGTCAAATGTCTGAAATGGCTGGAAGATGTTCCTCTTCGGTATCTTGGATACATGGACTGAACTCTGACACTGCAAATATCCTGCACTGCTTCTGTCTATTACGAAGGAATTCGCAATGAGGAACAAGGAAGGTACTCGTTGGAGGAAAAGGAAGGAAAATCACAAGGGAGGCAAAAGACAGAATGTGAAGTCCGGAGGAGCGAGTGTTAATTGTGCTCTGATGTAGGCAAGCAGTGTCACTGAGGCTGACTGCAACATCAGTTTTAAACAGTTAAGATACTGCTTACTTGAATGTTGATTTCACCACCAGGAACTGGTACTTAACCAGTGTTGATACAAAGTGCTGAAAGCCCGCTTTGCAGTTCCTGAAGGCTGACAAAACTCTGACTGGAACTGCTACAGCAAGCCAACAAGAACGCGATGACTGAACTCCTAAAGAATGCGAGAAATATGCATCTCGTGCTGCTCACAGAAAATCTTGGTACTGACACTTTTAGTGGAGATAGAAACTCCCAAAATTGCTTGGCAGAAAGAAATAACCACTACCTCGCTCAAGAGTCGTGAGGAGGAGCGGTAATAAGGTTGTGTTCTATCTCCTGGAATTAATTGAAGTGAGCAGCAGGAAGCGCACGCACACCCCTTGTCAACAATGGCATCTCGAGAGTCCTAAGATGCCACTGAATAATACAGTAAATGTGGCGGCCATCTTATAATATGCAACGATTCCTAACTAGAGGTCTCTCCAAAGGTTGATCAGACAAGGTTTAACCAGGACCTTAACCTTTCCCTTCTTTTCTTTATTAGGCTTAATCTGGCCAAGTAAAATTGCAATAATGTGGTTCCTGACAATTACGGCGTTTTCCGAGTTGAAAAGTTAGTGACACATGAGGAAGATTAATCCAAGAACGGAATGTCTTCGTCCAATCACACCTTAGCAGGGCTGATATGAGTTAACGGGCTGCCTTCTGCTTAGGGCACATTGCCTGGACAACCACGGTCACAGTGATCACAGGATCACTTTAATTGGAGCTTGAATTAACAGAGCTCTTCAATTCTTTGTTTTCCCAATGTGTAGGGAGACCATGCTCGGCTTCCCAGCAGACAGTGGCAGTGTGTTCCCCCTGGGGAGGCTTACTCTGACTGACTGCAGCACAGTGGTGAGGATACACAGCGGAGGCCCCCGCTTGGAAACAGTCCACATTATGGAACACTGCTTAGAGTACCATGATATAGGTAGTAGACATGAAGGTGCTCTGGCACCCCTACATAATTTCCTAAATGGAAGGTTTCTCACAAAGACTCTGGGAATTACTGTAAAACACCTGATATGAGTGCAGTTTTGCCAAACCTTATGTTTTATTTGGGACATCCCAATTATTGTGACATGGAAAAACATGTGTTTTAAAGCTGCATTATATGCCTGGAATACTGCTAATGTATTTCGTCTAGTAAAGCCCAGTGTGGTGAGTCCTACTTCAGTATTCACATAATATGCACAGTATTGCTGATTCCAGCATTTTTATTTTATAACCAGTTGCATTTAATGCCCTAATAGTATGTTGTGCTATTTCAGTAAGTGCATATTATGTGCAGAATTCATGATTCATGTTGTTTTGGTCTACATTTATATGCACAATATAACATATATTTTTATATAAGGCTGTGTGGAGTCTCACTTGTGGTGTGCTCATTGTGTTACTGGGGTGAGTGTGTTGAACAAATGCTTTACACAGTACCTTTGGAGATAATCCTGCCACTCTGTGCCAAGCTACTAGGGAGTGAGCACAGGTTATCTTTGATGTTACTTACTTTCCCTGACTAGAGTGGTGGGTCAGGAAACAGAAACACATTTTTTTTTTTTTTTTTTTAGAAACACATTTCTAACAGCTATGAGACATTGATGACATATTTATGTTATGGAATGCAGGAAGCAGAACTTTGGCCCAATTTACAGCTTATATCAACATCCATCCTACCATCAAATTAACCAGCAGCAATACTAAACAGAACCATCATCTCTCTTTTCTGGATGTGCTATTCACCATTCATCAACAAAAAATTATAACTGATCTGCACCACAAGCCTCTCTAAACTGGACTTCTTGTCACCCACACCACACTAAACTCAGCATCATCTGGATAACTGACAAAATAGAGAATGTCAAAATATCGACCTACCAAAATATAGTGGACAAAATATAGAATGCAAAAATATCGAATTCCAATCTGCAAACAGGTAAGTACAAAAATATTGAATCAAAAATATAGTTGTAAAAAATATAGTTAGTCAAAATATCGATTTTATTAAGTGTCTTAAAAGTAATTTAAAATTAATGAAATAATAAATACAATTAACTAAAACATACTTCAAAATACTTAAATAACCTTAAAATTAATAAATAATTATTGTAAGTTAAAAAAATAAACATACCATTTTATTTTTAATACATATATATATAGTAACGTGATATTAATAAAAAAAGATACAATATTTTTACTGTAGGATAGCGGGAGGGTAAAATTTACTATTACCACTCCAGTGAGTGCAACAGTAGGGAAAGCGTTGGATAGCATAGGGGTAAAAATTACTATTTCCACTCCAGAGAGTGCAACAGTAGGGAAAGCGTTGGATAGCGTAGGGGTAAAAAATACTATTCCCACTCCAGAGAGTGCAACAGTAGGGAAAGCGATGGATAGCGTAGGGGTAAAAATGACTATTCCCACTCCAGTGAGTGCAACAGTAGGGAAAGCGTTGGATAGCGTAGGGGTAAAAATGACTATTCCCGCTCCAGTGAGTGCAACAGCAGGGAAAGCGTTGGATAACGTAGGGGTAAAAATTACCATTCCCACTCCAGTGAGTGAAACAGTAGTTAAAGTGTTGGATAGCGTAGGGGTAAAAATTACCATTCCCACTCCAGTGAGTGCAACAGTAGGGAAAGCGTTGGATAGCGTAGGGTTAAAATTACTATTCCCGCTACAGTGAGTGCAACAGTAGGGAAAGCGTTGGATAGCGTAGGGGTAAAAATGACTATTCCCGCTCCAGTGAGTTCAACAGCAGGGAAAGCGTTGGATAACGTAGGGGTAAAAATTACCATTCCCACTCCAGTGAGTGCAACAGTAGTTAAAGTGTTGGATAGCGTAGGGGTAAAAATTACCATTCCCACTCCAGTGAGTGCAACAGCAGGGAAAGCGTTGGAGAACGTAGGGGTAAAAATTACCATTCCCACTCCAGTGAGTGAAACAGTAGTTAAAGTGTTGGATAGCGTAGGGGTAAAAATTACCATTCCCACTCCAGTGAGTGCAACAGTAGGCAAAGCGTTGGATAGCGTAGGGTTTACATTACTATTCCCGCTACAGTGAGTGCAACAGTAGGGAAAGCGTTGGATAGCGTAGGGGTAAAAATGACTATTCCCACTCCAGTGTAAAAGTAAGTAAGTAAGTAATTTTTATTTAGCATAGTTACTTAAAACCATTGCAATATAAAACAGATTAAAGGAGAACATTATTTGTATTCTTATTTTTAAAACTACATGATCAATAAAAACCAGTGTGACACAGTCGCAGTTCCTCGATTTGTTTAGGCACAAAATGTCTGATAACTTAAAAAAAGAAAAATTTTGATGTGTTTATAAAATGTTTTTGATTTCCCGGTGTCTTCATCAAGTCAGCAGTGACAGTGGGAGGTGCAATGCTTAGACAGCTGTATCGAAACCCTAGGAGATTAGTTTTTTGGCATCTTTTTTTCCACTGCCTTCATAAATTTTACAAAACTGCAGTTCAACTGAGGATCCTGAGATGAAAAACAGGCAAGGACTGCATTCCTTCGTGTGCGTATCTCTCGTTGATTGAAGTGGTGTTTCAGCAGATGTTTCCGTTCGTCCAGCAGTTTCTCACAGGAGCATAGCAAGTGCAGCATGTCCTCTTGCGCTAAGCCGCATAGCCGACAGAGGGGGGCAGCTTTGGTTTTGAGCCAGCGTGGAAAGTTTTCAATACAAGGTAGCAAGCCCAGCCTATACTTTAAGAAGCACATTTTAACAGATTTGGCATAACCCACTCCGAAGTAACTCTGTGGCGCTTTCATTGTGTAAGAGTTCAGGGTCATCCAGCCGTGTGTTCTTTTAGAGAGGGCTACCTTATCTTAAGCCCGCGATAGTTGTTTGATCGATTTCTTGACCAGGTTTTTGAGTGTTGTGTGGCTTACAGGGGTATCCCAAAGCTGCTATAAACCCGTATTTGCCAGACTACCCATGAGGAACTTGGCTGCTGGTGAGGATGGGTGTTGCTCCAGCTCTGTCCATACATGCTCATTTAATGTTCCTTCTTTGGATTTCCTCACTTTGTCCCAGGCTGAGATATAGGCCCCCTGTCTTGCCAGGAACTGTTGTTGGATGCCAAATTCTAGCCTGATTTGGGCTGGTGAGGTTCGCTTAGGCAGGCTAAAAATAATTCTGTAGGCAGCTGTAATTGTATTATCGAGGATCTTGGCGTCCCTACCTCTAAGTACCTCACTCCCATAGGTGATTGTTGGGAGGAGTTTAGCACGGATTACTTGTACTAGTGGCAAAAGAGAGGGACCAGAAAGTTTGCTGTTAAGTGTTTTCAGTGAAATTGCAAAAGATAGCCCTTTTCCTCGTATGATCGTTCTCTGCGTAGAGAACTGCCCGTTGTTATCGAACTTTACACCTAAATATTTGTATGATGACGTGTCTCCGATTCTTGTCTTGTTCCAAAACCAAGATGTTGGTATTCTTTTGTTCTTGCTGATTGTCATCGTCTGGGTTTTCTCCAGATTTATTGTCAGCTCATTTGCATTTGAGTAGCTGTATGTTGCGTTCAGGAGATGTTGAAGCCCTACCTTTGTGTGACTTATTAAGACTATATCATCTGCATATAGTAGGCAGGGTAGTTGGAGCCGTCCTAGCTTCGGAGCGAGGGAGTTACAGCTGTTTAAAGTCGGTACTAGGTCGCCTAGGAGCAGGTTGAATAGGGTGGGAGCCAGGACACAGCCTTGTTTCAGGCCTTTGTTGGTCTGTATACGCCTGGACAGCACTGATCCATCGCCCACCTTTATCTGAACCCGGGTCTCTGTGTGGAGGTTGATAAGCAGGTCCAGCAGAGGTCTTGGTATTCCCCAACCGTTCAGTTTAGACCATAAAGTGTTCCGATTTATGTGATCAAAGGCAGCCTTATAGTCTATAAAGCAGAAATGGATGGGCATTTTATTCGATTCTGCCTTGTCTATGAGCATGCCAATGGTCAAAATGTTGGTCATTGTGCCTACTGATTTGGCGAAGCCTGTCTGGTTGACCGGGATTAGGGATCTCGCTGTGGCCCATGCCAACAGCTCATCTAGGAGAATGCCTGAGAAGTACTTTGCCTCATTATCAATTAAGGCCACCAATCAATAGTTTTGGGGGGAGGCCTTGTCTCCTGCCTTATAAATTGGAGAAATGATGGAGCCCTTACAGGAGCTCGGTAAGATGTTGAAATATCTTATCTCTAGAAAAAGGGGTTTGAAAGCTGCTGCCCAACCCTTGGCGTCTTGTTTGTAAAGGATTGGCGGAATTCCATTCGGTCCTGGAGCTCCCTCACTTCTTCCTTTCTTAATTTGGCGCTGGATGGAATTTTGTAATTTTGGCAGATCATCATTTAGAGTCGAGTTCTGGCCATCTAGAAGTCTGATGTCACTGTTGGGTGAAAGTTTTTTACAAATGACTGTCTCGCGATCCGATATTGACGCTTGGTTGTTTCCCGTCTCCTGATTAAAGTGGGTTCTGAGGTAATTTGCCCATGTCTCTTCAGTAATATTGGAAGAAACTCCGTGGTGCGTGGGTCTTATAAGCGAGTTTATGGATTTCCAGAACCTTGCCCCATCGTTTCGTTTAATGTCAGAGTGTAATCTTGCCCATAGATTATCCTCCAGGGATTTGTTAGCTTCCCATCTTAGTTTCTTCAATGTTGATTTTAATTTCCGTAGATGGTCATGCTTCACTATATCCCTGGGTTTCTGTTGAAGCTCTCTCATTGTACGGTAAATTGATGTTTTTATGCCTCTGATTTTTTCTTTGTGCTCTTGAGTAAATTTGCAGGCTCTGTCGTAGCTTGATTTTACGTGTGGATTAGATCTTGTGGCATAAGTAGACATAGAGTTTGTGAATTGTTCCCATTTAGCGGTTTTGTTTGGTCCAGTACGAGCCCCAAAGTGCTGTTTTGCCCTTTCAACCAGGGTTTCATCTGTTGCTGCTAAGTATTTGATTTTTTTGAAGTTGATGGTGTGGGCCGACTCTTTTGGTTCATTGGGTAGCTCGAGTTTGGGCTTCACGGTTTCAAGGGTAGTTTCTTGAGGACAATGGTCACTATCTCCACTACTGCCTATCCGAAAAGAGCTTATATATCGGAATAATGGTAGTGAAATGAAAGTATAGTCTAATATACTGCTTGTTCTTGTTGAGTGAAACATTTAGGCCGGAGGGTTATCTCCAAAGGTCCTTCCATTAAGGGCCCTGATGTTGAAGAATTCCAATTCCTCTCGAGTGTTATTGCCTAGTTTTGTTTGTTTGGATATTAGTGGCGTCCCTTGTAGTGGGATGTCCCAAATTAAGTTTTGGGTTAGGATCTCATCTTCTTGCGAGCTGCCCATGAGGTTGAGATTGAAGTAACCAGTGAGCATGATGTTAGTTGTAGGCCTTTCCCTTATGCATTCCTCCATGTAATTGCATAGATCTTTGGCTGCTTTTGTTTTCTTTTCCGGGTGAACATAAGCATTGATTAGAGTGAAGTCGGTATCAGCGATACCGATTTTTGGTTGCGCCAAGGGAAACTTTACTGCCAGCATGGCTGTAGAAGATGCTGCTTTTACCATCAGGATGCTTGAAGCTGATACATAGGTTACTAGACCACCTTGAAGGTGTCCATAATTGGCTGTCTTTATTGCACCAATGTTGAAGGGCAGGTATCCCTGAAGGTGCGGGGGATCTGCAAGCCATGTCTCCTGCAATGCCACGACATCGAAAGTTCTAATATAATCCATAAAATCTGAGTCAGATATTTTTGAGGCTAAGCTGTTGATTTTCCATGAGCATATTCGTAATAGGTCATGATTGCGGTCTCTTGACTTAGGGCCAGTTTGTCATTTGTTGTTGTTTAAAGTTCTGGCCATCCATCTTGAATCAGACGATCCATTTGATGGTGATTTTTCGTCACTGATCCGTCGAGAGATGCTGGTATGTTGGGCGTTGTTTGTTCCACCTGGTCCTGCCGCTCCTCTTAGGACAGTGGTTCTGGGGCTTTTTGCAGTGGCTGGATCTGCCACCTTTTCCACCGGGATTAATATTTCTGTATAGCCTGACTTTTTGTATGGTTTTATGGTTATCCCCCATTTTTTGAAGGTCTCTGCTTCAGCTTGTATATTCTGAGCGATTGCCATAGTTGCCCAAGTTGATTTAGTTTTTTCACTGCCTGTATCATTGTCTGTGAATTCAATGGATACCAGGTCAGAGCTTTTCACTTCTGCCAAAGAGGGGATGTGGGATAACAACCGTAGGATGTTGCCTCGGTTGAGTATGTTGTGCCTTCCTTGCGAGGTATAGTCCGCGTTGAACCATGTGGCGCCTGTAACATTTCTTTGTTCATTTGTGAACCCACTCTCTATGTTAAGTTGACATGATGGCATATGCTCTACTAATCGTGGTCCAGTTAATTTAGCCTGGTTAGTATTAACTGCAGTGACTCTTAGTTCTCGACCAAATATTTGCTGATTTGGTGCAGGCAGCTTAGCTGGGTGGTGGTTATCACCGGGCCAGGGGGGGTGGCGCGTTGGGTCGGCAGTCACTGTGGTCGTTGTATCCTCTTCTGTCTGTACAGACTGAATCGCTTGTGTGATTGTGGATAGTTGAATGTCTGTCGACCCTTTTACCTTCCATGCTTTTTTTGTTCCCGGATTGTTCCCAGGCCTTTTGCACGGAGTGAGTTCTTGCTCTGTTATTTGAGGAGAATTGGTGCCAGGCGTCCTGCTACTTTTAGGCGGCCGTTTTGGGTCGGATTCAAGAGTTACTTTACTGGCCTCGCGAGGTTGGGGGCATGAGTCATCTGATCCTGCGTCGGAAGCTTCTTGTGTAGTATGTCCGAGTGTTTCAAAGTTTTTGCAACAGTAGTGAGTGCAACAGTAGGGAAAGCGTTGGATAGCGGGAGGGTAAAAATTACTATTCCCACTCCTGAGAGGGCAACAGTAGGGAAAGCGTTGGATAGCGTAGGGGTAAAAATTAATATTCCCACTCCAGTGAGTTTAACAGTAGGGAAAGTAATGATTTAATATATTAATTAAATTAAATTAAATATTAATACCAATAAAACATTAATTAAAATGAATTACCAATTTAATATATGTAATATTTAATCAATTAGAAATACAAATAAATATTAGTTATTAAAAATTAATTACATATTCATAATTAAGTAACAACTAATTATTTTATACAACACAAATAATTAATAACAAAATGAATATCAATTAATAATTAATTAACAGTAAATTAATTACCAATACACAAAAAGTATTTTTAATATGTAATTAATTACAATTAAATTACTTCCCACCCTATTCCCCTATAAATCCACAATCCGCTACAGAAAATAAATGAATACAATTATCATAATTATACATTATTCGATTAATACAAATATATTACCAATTAATAAAAATGACTTACCAATAAAAAATTAATTAACAATAAATTAAAAATCAATACAGATAAATTAAAAAAATATATTTACTTAATGACAAATAAATTACTTCCCATCCTATTCACCTATAAAGCCCCATCCTGCTACAGGGAATACATTAATACAATTAACATAATTATCAATTAATCAATTATTAAAAATTAATAATCTATACAAAATTAATTAACACTAAATTCAAAATGAATACCAATAAATAAATACAAATATTTAATGAATTACAATTAAATTACTTCCCACCCTATTCCCCTATAAACCCACTACCCACTAGAGAACTAAAAAGCAAAATTAAATTAAAAATAATTAATAATTTCAAAAAATTTATTTTTAATTTAATATAATTAAATTGCTTCCCACCCTATTCCCCTTTAAACCCACAACCCACTACAGAATTAAATTACGCAAAAATTAAATAACATATAATTCATTACCTAAAATAAATGAAACATACATTGCAAAAATAATATACATTTTTCACACATATACTAACATACAAAACACTTTAAAAAAATCGATATTATTAAAAATTTGATATATTTTAATGCCTATGTTATGTACTTCGATATTTTGACTACTATATTTTGACAATCGATATTACTTACCTTCAGTTCGATATTTGTAACTACTATATTGTGTCCATTCGATATTTTGTCCATTCTTTATTTTTACTTCGATATTATGGCCATTCTATATATTTTTTCGCTATTATGGCTAGTTACCTGCTACATTATTTAAAAAGCAAGGCTATCTTCTGTATATCATACAACAACAAATTGATGAGTCTTTGCAGTTACGCAGGGAAGTACTTATTTAGAAAACCAACAGCAGAAACAAAAGTGACAGAATTTAATTTGTGATTGACTATCATTCATCAGCTCCCAACTACATATATACAATAAAATTCAAAAAACTCCCTGTCCACTTGTGAAAAATTGCAAAACTTTTGCAAAACCGCCAGTCATTTCTTACAACTCAACTCCCAATTTACGTTCTCTTATTGTGAGAGCTGAATTTAACAAATGCAGGGGTTCATTGCTGTGACTCTAAAAGTTGCATCACGTTTGAATACCCTTTACAAACATCATCAGCCACTAGTTCTGTTACGAGAAGGACCTATGGAATAAGACAGCATCTTACATGTCACTCAACATGCATGATTTATGTGATTCAGTCCCAATGCCAAAGCTGTCAAAAACCATATGTAGGCAGTGAATGATTAGTGTGCAAGATTTAGATCCATACAAATCAGCACTAATTATTAAGAAACTTGACCAGCCTGTAATTAATTATTTTAACCCTGTGGATCATTTACTATCAGATTTTCCCTGGGAAGCATGTCTTAAGGAAGTACTACAAGACTACAGATAACATTTCTGGATGTACCCTGTAAAATCACTGCATTCAAGGGACTGAACATCACTGACAATACCGCCTGCATATCTCAAGACATCTCTGGACTGCATTGATTCCACATTCCAAATACAATATTCACTTATGATGCTTTTTGAGAAATCCAGCAGTGTCATCCGTGCATCCACTCAGCAAACCATCTTGTACTACCTGAGGAAGGCAAAAGTTGAAACCATGTAGTGAAAATATATTTTTGTTATTTAGTGAGTACATCTATTTGAGTTTTTTCTTTCTTGGATATATATATATATATATATTACCTACTGGCGGTCGCCAGTAGGTATATATAGTTAGGATTTTTTCCCTATGGGATTTTTGAAAATTCTATGTCTAATAACTTTGGCGTTTGTGGACGGAATTGGCTGAAATTTTCAGGAAAATGGAACATTGTGTTTCTGAGCAGCCCCTGAAAATGTGGGGGGGGTTTGTCAAGGGGGGGCCGAGAAAAAAGGGGGGTCCCAAAACGCGTTTTTCCCATGTTAATTTCCATAGGGCGGTTGGCCTCACTTTTAGCCCGAACGACTAAATGGATTTGCACGAAACTTGGCAAAAATGTAGGGACTGTTAGCCCGATGTGCCTTTGCTAGGTCTCAATATATGTGCTCCAGTGGATTTTGAGAAATTAACGTTCAAAAAAAGATATATATCTGTAACAGCGCACCGGGCAGCGCTCCGCTTCGCGTACTTTTCGCGTTACGGAGCTTTGCGAAGCGAAGCTGATTGGTTCTCCCGCGTCTGTAAACATTCCAAACAGTCCGTAGCGGCCGCCATCTTGTCTCTCGGTAGGATCGAGAGACAAGAGGAGGCCAAAGCGAAGGGGCAAATGACCATAAGGGGGCATAGTAGATCCTCCCTGATCCCCTAGGTTTGATGTGGAGGTTTTAAAAGGGCCCCGCGGGGCAAAAAAAAAAAATCGAACGGGTGAATGGATTTGCATGAAACTTGGCAAAATTGTAGGGACCGGTAGCCCGATGTGCCTTTGCTGGGTCTCAATATATGTGCTGCAGTGGATTTTGAGAAAATAACGTTAAAAAAAAAGATATATATCTGGGACAGTGTCCCGGGTAGCGCTCCGTTTCGCGTACTTTTCGCGTTACGGAGCTTTGCGAAGCGAAGCTGATTGGCTCTCCGGTGTCTGTAAACATTCCAAACAGTACGGAGCGGCCGCCATCTTGTCTCTCGGTAGGATCGAGAGACAAGAGGAGGCCAAAGCGAAGGGGCAAATGACCATAAGGGGGCATAGTAGATCCTTCCTGACCCCATAGGTTTGATGTGGAGGCTTTAAAAGGGCTCTGTGGGGCAAAAAAAAAAAAAAATTCGTTTTTTTTGGTGGGGTGCGCCCGGTTAGCGTAATGGGAAGCGGACTGGGGAGCGTACTACAAGGAAACAAGAATGATTGACTTTTAACTTATTGTATGTTTATAGACTTTTTTTTTCTTTTTTTTCTGCTGAGTGACGTCTCGGCCTATCTCCAGGGGATGCAGTCCCTACCATCTCGGCGTTTAAGCCCAGGGGGACCGGTAGTGTGGGAGAGATAACGTCTGTTAACGTTCGATTCGAAGGAAATCAGGAAGTGTTGAAAAACATTGTCTGCGCCATCTTGCCTTTTTTCAAATGCCACACTTTTGTCGTGCACGGCAGCCATTTTAGATGCCTTGACCAGACCCACTCTCTGCACGCTGTCGATCCTTAGCATGGCTCCCCACCCTCGCAAGCATCTCCCCCAGGCACTGGTCACCCCCGCTCTCTGTCTTATGCATGGGCAATAAACCTCCCCCCATCTGCGCTGTTCTTCCCTGAGAATCACACCCTGTGCCCGTCCGACACCTCCCTTTCGCCCTATTCACTACCGCACCCTCTGACACTCCTCTTCCTCTGTGTCCGATTGTCCAGGCCGGTCCCAGGCTATCAGGTAGCCCTACAGATGTAGTTTATGGCCCCAGCTGTAAAGAATCACCCCTCTTCAAAGGAGTTATAGTAGATCAAGGCCCACACCCGATGAGATCCGTCACACCACACGCGTTCCTACTATCTGAAAACCATCCTGTATTGTGATTGGGGAGGGGACCGAGCCTGAAGCGGAAGATTCCAGGGATGCCTCTTTGTACATCAAAGTTTTGACAATTATGTGTCACATTAAAAATATATAGCACTCCAACAAAGTAGTAGGATTATAAAACTTTAATAACTTATAAATATATACAACGCAACAAAAACAGTAAAAACATTTAAACATTTTTAGGAAAAAAGAAGGAACAATGGTCAGTAGCGGTCGGTTGTGCGAATAGTCCCAAGGCAGCACAACGTCCTGAGTTCTGGATGGCACCCAGGTGATGTTGCCTGGGTCCGGCACTGGTTTTGGGTATCCTACAATGCTGCTCCGAATAACGGCGTGGGGCGTCCCGGGGGGTGGGTCGTCAGTAGCGGTCTGTTGTGCGAATAGTCCCAAGGCAGCAGAACGCGCTGAGATGTGGATGGCACCCAGGTGATGTCCAGTAAGTTGCCGCACTGGTTTTGGTATCCTACAATGCTGCTCCGAATAACGGCGTGGAGCGCCCCGGGGGGGGGGGGGGTGAGTTGGCGTGAACGGGCCTCCCCAGGTGGAGGCTCGTCTGCTGTAGTGGGGCGCCCCTTTACCGTTTCAGTTGCCATTCCGTCCGCTTTTGGTACACTGTGTCAAAAACCGCCATTCAGCTGAGTTGCGCCCACTCTTGCGGTGCAGCGATAGGCGGCTGCCACAGGACTCTCAAAATGGCGGCAGGCTCTTTCCTTTTTGGGCCTGGTCCACTGAAATGGCCCTGGGACACCTTGGAAATCGGACGCTTGTCTGCTAGGTCTTGGACCCCATTCTCGAAAGCGTCCGCTCAGCCTTGAGGATTCTACAAAAGTCTTGGGGGCCCCCGACTCCTGCAGGCTTCCGGTGGGGAGCGGCTGCCATGATTGCTCGCGGAATGATCACGACGGAGCCACGAGATGGTGGTGCTCTCATGCTGACGCCAGCTTCAGTCTGAAACATCCAGAAACAAGGTGGGGCTTTCATCGTTTGGGAAAAAAAAAAAGTTTTCATCCAATGAAAAGTGTTGTTTTTAGGTCATATGATCAAGCCTTCCATCATTAGGAAACCAAAAGTAAAATGAACCAATGAAAAGTTTTATAAACAAGTCACATGACCTGTTATGCGGCATAGGGTATAAAAAGCGTAGAAAATCCGTTGGCACGTGAGGCGGCGTCAGTAGCGGACCGATGTGCGAATAGGCCGAAGGCAGCACAACGCGCCAAGATCCGGATGGCACCGAGGTGGTGTCTAGCAAGTTGCCGCACTGGTGTGGCCATCCTACAATGCTGAAAGTCGGCGTGGGGCGCCCCGTTGGCCTGTGAGTTCGCGTCAGTAGCGGACCGATGTGCGAATAGGCCGAAGGCAGCAGAACGCGCCAAGATCCGGATGGCACCGAGGTGGTGTCTAGCAAGTTGCCGCACTGGTGTGGCCATCCTACAATGCTGCGCCGAAAGTCGGCGTGGGGCGCTCCGTTGGCCTGTGAGTTCGCGTCAGTCAGTGGGGGTTGTTTGAGGATCTGACTGCATTGGAAAGCAATGTGATGCTGTGCGTCGCCCCCAAGATGAAGGTTCCTCGGCTGCAGTGGGGCGCCCCTTGGTGTTTCACTCGCTATGCAGCTGAGTTGCGTGCGCACTTGCGGCGAATAGGTCGAAGGCAGCACAACAATATTTTCTGAATAGAAGACACCACAAGGCGCTGAGATTCGGTTGGCACCGAGGTGGTGTCTAGCAAGTTACCGCACTGGTGTGGCCATCCTACAATCCTGCTCCGAATAACGGCGTGGGGTGCCCGAAGGGGGGGGGGGAGGAGGCGGCGTGAACGGGCCTTCCCAGGTGGAGGCTCGTCTGCTGTAGTGGGGCGCCCCTTTACCGTTTCAGTTGCCATTCAGCTGAGTTTCGGACGCTCTTGATGCTACAGCGACAGGCGGCTGCAACAGGACTCTCAAAATGGCGGCCTGTTCTTTGGATTTGGGCCTGGTCCACTAAAATGGCCCTGGGACACCTTAGAACTCGGACGCTCGAATTATTTTTCCTTTCCTCTACATGCAAAAAAAGGTAAATGCCCGGTACGTTACACGCCTCATCTGCCACGATGTACTCTCCAGAGGAACCGAAAAAAAATATAGTTATGGTAACTATACCATGCATCGTCATATGGAGAGGTGGCACCGATTAATTATAGTGCTGCATAAAAGAGAGATTTGGAGGAGAACCCCCGATCTGCCAGTACATTCACCAAAGAAGTGGCACTGACAGCATCAGAGGCAAGGGAAATGGTCCCAAATATTTAGAAGAACTTTGGAAAGATTAAAATGACATGTTTAGATTGTGGCAAATTAATTTCATGTGGACAGATGAGTGTTACTCTAATAAATACAGCATATGAACATCATCATAGTCGATGGTTGGTAGAGACATTTTGACTATATCCTGGACCTGCCCGTCCTCGCCCAAAATGGCGCCGGAATAAATGGGACTCGTAACTCCTTGTTGTGTACTGGTTGCAGAACCTTAAAATCACGAGATACGTATGCAGTTTTGAAGCACATGGCGGGCGGGGACGAGAATTGATTGAATATTTCGACATCCCTATTGATATTAAGTTCTGATGTGTTATTGATTACTGTACTATTGAAAGTTCGAATTAACGTCACCCATGGTACTTGTCCGCAAATGTATATCTAGATAATTTTATTGTAACTGGCTCTGTCGTATTTTAATTATTAAATGTACGTCCACCGATTCCGCAACTGTTAGACACCTTAGTTCTTGCAACCTAATGGCCCGCCCGTTACGTTCCTCTACAGTGTAAATGTCTACTCATCATATACGATTACAGTTTGCTCCGTGGCCGTCCCACGTGGTTATAGGCCCGTATTTGTATACTGACGTTTTCACAATAAAGGTTTTTAAAAGAAAACATGGTAGTAGTTTTTACATTGGTAACGTTTTTAATAATAGTCACTGTTTTAGAATCAGTAAAAGGCAAGTGAAATAAAGCAGTCCAATTACATGAAGGGTAAAAGGTATAATACGCAGGAACGCAGTAAAGATAAATGGTCGAGGGCTGTTGTGTTTTCTACTCCTGCAACATAAAGTGATCGATAAGAATCTGATATTCAGGCGTATCGGCGACTAAGACAGCAGGCCGAGCCTCTTTTGCTCAACGGCTCCGTCATGGGACGAAGAAACGCCCTTTTTCTCGAAAAAGGAATATATTTTACTTGCAGGACAGTTGTAAATTTTCCGGGAAAGTACATTAGCCTGGAACATTATAACATATGTTTAAGAAAAAATAATGTTCATAAGTAATAAAAAGCGTAATTTTTAGGTCATATGACCAAGCCTTTCATCATTAGAATAAGAAAAGTAAAATGAACCAATGAAAAGTTTTATTAACAAGTCACATGACCTGTTATGCTTACGTTACGCGCTGCGCGCCGCGCGCCGCGCCCCGGATCGCTTCCGGGAAGCTGCGCTTCGGGCACCGGAGCACTTCCGGGTGCGCTAACGCAGCGCGTCATATGACGCATTACGCGACAACGCAGGTCCAGAATATAGTCAAAATGTCTCCACCAACCAGCGGTCGGAACACAACCCCTTTCAGCAGGCTAAATAGTTCTATTAAATGACAACAGAAGGGACAGGCAACAAGAACCATCAGTCAAAGAGGGGAGGGCAAGTTCTTCTCTACCGGGTCACGTTGGGGCGCTACCGGAACTGATCGAATTGGTAGTCTACAGTGTTTCTGGATGTTTCAGACTGAAGCTGGCGTTAGCATGAGAGCACCACCATTTCGTAGCTCCGTCGTGGCCATTCCACGAGCAATCATGCTAGGCGCTCCCCACCAGAAGCCTGCGGGAATCGGGGGCCCCCAAGACTTTTGTAGAATCTTCAAGGCTGAGGGGACGCTTTCGAGAATGGAGCCCAAGCTCTAGCAGACAAGCGTCCGAGTTCCAAGGTGTCGCAGGCCTATTTTAGTGGACCACGCCCAAATCTGAAGAGCCGGCCGCCATTTTGAGAGTCCTGTGGCAGCCGCCTATCGCTGCACCGCAAGAGCGGGAGCAACTCAAGTACATGGTGAGCGAGACGCTGTAGTCGAAAGAGCGGGAGGTAAACAGCTGAATAGCGGAAGAGGCACAGTGTAGCAAAAGCGGGCTGAATGGCAACTGAAACGGAAAAGGGGCGCCCCACTACAGCGTGTCTTTAGGTGAAACGGATTGTGGGACAAGGTGAAGAATGGAAGAGTCACCAAAAGGCAAAAAGTTCCGCTTGACCCCGGGAGCCGGCCACCTATGTCGGGGGCGATCTCAGGCCACACCAGGGCAACACGACTTGGGGAGGGGGCCGGAGCCAAGCGCCCCCTCCGAGTCCGCGCCATGACACCGTCCCTCGGGGGCCTCCGTCAAGCGGTTCAGGGTGGCACCGCATCACATTGTTTTCAAATGCAGTCACGTCCTCAAACAGCCCCCACTTACATTAAGAATAGTGAAGCTGAAGCAAGTGCAAATAGGCTTCAGACAGTGTTACAAGCACTCCTCAAAACTTTGAACCATCAGAGTGCATGAGTTTCATGCTCGATCGATTGAGCTAGCCGGATCGGGCAACAAAAAGTATAAAATAGTTATGTAAATAGTTATTTAATAAAATGTTTTACCCTGTTACTTTGCTGGTGTGTTGTATATATTTGTAATATTTGCATAGAGTTTATCGTTATTTTGGGCGGGGTGGGTGGCGGAGCCGAGCTGTCTTGCAGCCATCATGGTGTGGAGTTCAGTTCATCTCACTAGTTTCGTATTTCTCATGAGGGGTTGTTCCTAATGTTTCTATTTTAGCGAGGTCAAAAAGAGATCCCATTAGTGTCCTACTGATTTTGCTCGATTCCTTTTGTTTTTTTACACGATTTTTTGCTATCTGCAAAGACTAAACAGAGTATTGCGACTCTGTGCTTGTTTGTAAATAGAGAATGAACCAAAGAGAACCAATTCTAAAACAGTAAATGCTTGGATAACAATCAATCAAATGGAGAGAGAAGCAGGCACGACGGATTACAACGGGGGCAAAGGCCTGCGTTAACTACCCTTCACTATCTGCAAAGAGAGAGTA
Source organism: Lissotriton helveticus (assembly GCF_964261635.1). NCBI lineage: Eukaryota > Metazoa > Chordata > Amphibia > Caudata > Salamandridae > Lissotriton > Lissotriton helveticus. The sequence continues at coordinate 1,231,354,949 of NC_136068.1, forward strand.
CTCCTAATAGAAATGGGGGGGGGCAGCATTCAAAGCAGATCAGTGTGCATAAACACGAAAATGTTTTTTCTTACCACGTACTTGACATTCGACAGCTTATGATATTTGCTATTAAAAAACCATTGAAATTCACTGAAAAAAACATAGGTTATAGACCATATATAGTTAGGAATTAGCATTTAAAAAACCTTGAAAATTCACTGAAAAAACCATAGGTTATAGACCATATATAGTTAGGAATTAGCATTTACAAAACCTTTTTTTACTCACACAAAACCATTGAAATTCCATATATAGTTAGTTGTACTAACTATATATCGCGCACCCGCAATCCACTGCTGATCATGTCACATATTACATCATTCATGACATGGTCAGTGGCATCACTGATGACATCACTGATGACATCTCAAATGACATCACTGATGACATCACTGATGACATCTCAAATTACATCACTGATGACATCACTGATGACATCTCAAATGATATCACTGATGACATCACTGATGACATCTCATTTGACATTACTGATCACATCACTGATGACATCATTCATGTGATAATACGATGAACCTCTTCAGACTCTAATATAACCTTAGATACACTCAGTGTAAACAGACACTCACAGACTGTCACTCATCCATGGAGTTACTTATACACCTAGTCAGTCATGCAAAGAATCAATCACACTTCCATTTCCTCAACTATACAGTTATACACACCTTACTTATTCAAACATATACTAACACATATTTACTCTCTTTTACAATCCCTGATACAAGTTCACAATCATCCATACAGCCACTCACACATTCACTGGCTCTTATGCACAGTTATTTATATATGCCAACTCTCACATGTACTGTGTTTTACATATGTACTTACTTTGACATGTAGTACTGAGATATCCATTCACTCACCAAAACACTGATGCACACAGTCAACCACCCATACAGCTGTTTCCACGTGCACTTTTGAACCCATACATCTAGTGAATCAACTGCTCACACATCTATGCACAGAGTCATACACTTCCCAGCCACCCACACACACACTCAGTCTCCCATACAAATACTTGAGCAACCAATCAATAACCCATATACTTACTCATATAGCTACTGATCAACACATGCAGCAGTTTACAGTACAACAAACATAATGATGCACAAATTAACACAGTTCAGTCACTAACCCATGCACTCAGTGTGACACATTTAACCACTCACTCATACAGTCAGTCATGCACCTACTAAATCCTTCATCCAGACACTTCTACATCCACTCATTCTTCAATATGTAAGACATATTTTAACTTTACAGAAATACACAGTCACTGGATGTTGTCATCAGTGATGTCATCAGTGATGTCATTTGAGATGTCATCAGTGATGTCATCAGTGATGTCATTTGAGATGTCATCAGTGATGTCATCAGTGATGTCACTGACCATGTCATGAATGATGTAATATGTGACATGATCAGCAGTGGATTGCGGGTGCGCGATATATAGTTAGTACAACTAACTATATATGGAATTTCAATGGTTTTGTGTGAGTAAAAAAAGGTTTTGTAAATGCTAATTCCTAACTATATATGGTCTATAACCTATGGTTTTTTCAGTGAATTTTCAAGGTTTTTTAAATGCTAATTCCTAACTATATATGGTCTATAACCTATGGTTTTTTCAGTGAATATATATATATATATATATATATATATATATATATATATATATATATATATATATATATATATATATATATATATATTCACTGAAAAAACCATAGGTTATAGACCATATATAGTTAGGAATTAGCATTTAGAAAACCTTATTTTACTCACACAAAACCATTGAAATTCCATATATAGTTAGTTGCACTAACTATATATCGCGCACCCGCAATCCACTGCTGATGATGTCACATATTACATCATTCATGACATGGTCAGTGACATCACTGATGACATCACTGATGACATCTCAAATGACATCACTGATGACAACATCCAGTGATTATGTGTTTCTGTAAAGTTTAAATATGGTTTACATATTGAAGAATGAGTGGATGTATAAGTGTCTGAATGAAGGTTTTAGTAGGTGCGTGATTGACTGTATGAGTGAGTGATTAAATGCGTCTTACTAAATGCACAGGTTAGTGACTAAACTGTCTGAAAGTGTGCATCAGCATGTCTGTTGTTGTGCAAGCTGCTGCATGTGTTGATCAGTAGCTATATAAGTAGCTATATGGGTTATTGATTGGTTGCACAAGTATTTGTATGGGAGACTGAGTGTGTGTATGGCTGGCTGGGAGGTGTGTGACTCTGTGCAGATCAATGTGTACTTGTATCAGTGATTCTATAAGAGAGTAAGTATGTGTTAGTATATGTTTGAAAATGTAAGGTACTCTATGTTTAACTGTGTAGATTAGAAAATGGAACTGTGATTGATTCTTTACAGGACTGACTAGGTGTGTGAGTAACTCCATGGATGAGTGGCAGAGTGTGAGTGTCTGTATAGGTGTATGAGTGCATATGATAGTGTTGTAAAGATGAGTGATTGTATGTATGAATGATTGTATGGGTGAATGAGTGAATGTGTGTGTAGACGTAGGAATCAGTGAGTGCGTATGTAGTAACTAGTATTGGTGTGTCAATGGTTTCAAAAATTATACTCTGTATTTAACACTGGGTGTAACAGAGGTTATATTAAAGTGTGAGGAGATGCATTGTATTGTCACATTAATGATATCATCATTGATGTGACCATTGATGTCAAATGAGATATCATCAGTGATGTCATTTGAGATGTCATCAGTGATGTCATCAGTGATGTCACTGACCATGTCATGAATGATGTAATATGTGACATCATCAGCAGTGGATTGCGGGTGCGCGATATATAGTTAGTGCAACTAACTATATATGGAATTTCAATGGTTTTGTGTGAGTAAAATAAGGTTTTCTAAATGCTAATTCCTAACTATATATGGTCTATAACCTATGGTTTTTTCAGTGAATTTTCAAGGTTTTGTAAATGCTAATTCCTAACTATATATGGTCTATAACCTATGGTTTTTTCTGTGAATTTCATTGGTTTTTTAAAAGCTAATATCTACAGAAGTAAAATGTATTATTCTTTAAATCCAAAAATATATTTTATATGTTTATTAATAATTTTTTTTTAAATATTTTTTTTGTTTCGCTCCCGGTCCGCTAACCGGGAAGCTTCCAGTTAGCTCAATTCGATTCCGCGATCCCGTCCGCGAACCGGTAACAAATCAACATAGTGACGGTATTGCGTTGCCGCGTAATGCGTCTTATGACGTACTGCGTTAGCGCACCCGGAAGTGCCCCGGGGCGCGGACCGAGGCGCGAAACGCAATTTCCCGGAAGCGATCCGCGGCGCGAAAGCGCGACGTATCGCGTTGCCGCGAAATGCGTCTTGTGACGTATCGCGTTAGCGCACCCGGAAGTGTCCCGGGGCGCGGACCGAGGCGCGAAGCGCAGCGAACCGGAAGCTAACCGGGGAGCGTTCCGCAGCGCGTAACATGAAAGTTAGAGGTCATGTGACTTGTTAATAAAGCTTTTCATTGGTTCATTTCACTTTTAGTTTCATAATTATGGAAGGCTAGGTCAGGTGACCTAAAAATAACACTTTTCATTGGTTGAGAAGTATTGTTTTTTCCAAATGATGAAAACCACTCCTTCTTTCCTCACTCTGACTTTCATTATTGTGAGAGGAAGACCTATTTTGCTTCTTGGAAGACCTATTTTGATTTTATGAAAATGGCTTCACTGATTGCTTCAGCTGGTGCACCCCCACCACCACCTCCACCTCCTCATGGGAAGAGAGGACCACCTCCCCAGGTGGTTATCAACACTGAGGAGGAAGATGAAGAGATGGATGAGGAGGGAGAACAACCACAATTTCTTGAAGAGTTGCCCCGGGTTTCAAGAAAGAAACCCAGTTTCATCTGGCAGTTTTTTTCCATCCCTCGTGGCCAAAAAAAGGTCAATGACAGGTATGCAACATGCCTCATATGCAAGGAACAATTGTCCAGAGGGACGGACAAAAAATACAGCTACGGTAATCATACCATGCATAGGCATATGACAAGGAAACATCCCTTAAATTACAGCCGGGCGGAATTAAGGGATATGATGGACAATCCTCGACCAACTCCTGTGACGAGACCAGCAACATCGGTTTCTTTATCACCAGAGGAGGCACGGGAAACTGTGCCAAATATCCAGCCCAATTTTGGGAACATGATACACTTATGTATGCGCTGTCGTGGATTATTAGCTTGTGGCAACATGAGCATCAATGCACTGAACCTGGCGTATGAACACCATGATTGCCCTAACCGCCCCCAGTAATTTTTTTTTGCTCCTGTTGAGCCCTTTTCAACGCCTGTTTTTTGATGTTCCCCCCCCCCCAAAAAAACCAAAAAAAATATAAAATCGTTCAAAAAATACAAAAAAAACAAAAAATGTTCAAAAAATATAAAAAAAATATAAAACAACAAAAATATTAAAAAAAAAGTTCTTTTCAGAACTACCTTCCCTTTCCAAAAAAATTGCTAGAATGTTTAGCACTCTGGCAAGCTCTATTTCTTTTGGTTCGCTTCCGGTTTAGCTTCCCGGTACGCGTACCGGGAGCTAACCAAAAATTTTTTTTTTTTTTAAAAAAAGAGTAAGTATAAGGAAAGTAAACAGAGAGTGATGTTTCAAGAAAGACAGCTATAGGGAGTAAAGAGGAGATACTATTTAATAGATCTATTTACCAAAGAACAGACAGAAGAGGGTATAATTGTGAAAAACAAAATAGATAACGAAGTGAAAGAAAAACAAGCATTGGCATAGCCAATAGGTATCGACTTTGGGACCTTCTAAGTCTTTAGTTATGCAGCATAATATCCTTGGTGCAGCAACATCAACTGTTGCATGGCTGAACACGTATAAAGTCCCAAAGGCGAGACCTATTGTCTATGCCAATGCTTGTTTCTTAAGTAGAATTGCAATACGTATGGCTCTTCCATGTAAAAAAATCTTATCTTGTGCTCTAAAGATTGCTAAAGTCTCGACAGAGAACAGGCAATTTGCGCCACATAATTCATAATTTTCTCCTTAAAGCACACTATTCTCTATCTAAATTAAAGAAATATTTTCTCACCTTAGCAAATACTTTGAGTTTGAAAACAGTCTAAGAAACACACCAATTTGTCTTCAGCAGAGCAAAAGGTATGCACTCCAGAGTCTGCAGCTATCAAAAGCACAGAAATGCTGTAATTCTTCACACATATTTCTCATGTCACCCAATCAAAACTCTTCCCTCACTTTTTTTCAAATGAAAACCCTTCCCCCCTCTGCCATTTCTGGCTATTTTCCATAGCAACCACCTCTTGGAGAAACTCTGGTGTTTGCAAGTTCACACAACAATGTTGCAATTGAACTCTGAACTCTCAGTGCACCTGCATATCCAGTGCTTTCTTTCATTTAATGATTTTTTATTGACCACTCAAAATACATCTCTCAAACAACACATCTGTACACCCTAACTTTCTGTTTTCATCAATCAAAATCCACCAATCACTGTTACTGCTTCATGAACACAGAAACTCCATAGTTTTTTTCATTTCAAACTCTCATTTTTTCAACTGCCATTTCATTGCCACACTTCATCTGACTGCAGGAGAACCTTCTCTCACCATGTTTTCTGTCTGGATTGTTGGTCATAGTTATATTCACTGGGCTCAAAGGTACGTTGAAAGCAGGAATTTACCTAACCTCAATTTACAAGATGTGGAAATTAAGTGGTTTGGCCACAGAGGATTAAAATGTCACCAATTGATACCATTGGTGAAAACCTTTATGCATTTGCCCAAACCTGACCTGTTAATTGTGCACTGTGGAGGTAATGACTTGGGCACTTTGACTGGGGTAGGTCTGGAAATGCTTTTAAAGGACACCTTTGAGCAATTGATGGCACTTTTTCCTCAGACTGCCTTGGTATATTCAAATATATGCCAAAGACAGAAATGGAGGTGGTCCAACCAATTTTGTCCACAAATTGAGAAATCGAGGAAGCATGTAAACAAATCTGTTTCAGCTTACATGAGAGACCATGGAATGGGCTCCCTGTACAACAATAACTTGCGTTACTACATGCAAGATATCTACAGAGGAGATGGAGTTCACTTCTCAGATGAGGGCAACAGAATTTTCACTCTGAATTTAAGAATGTGCATTGGTACCTACTTATAAGTACCTAAATGTACCATAAACCCAAAAGCTCTTCTCAGAGCTACCCTACATCTGATCACTCACAATTATTATTTAACTCTAACATTTTTCACTAATTTTCAACAAAATACGCTACCGGGGCCGCTACCCGGTACGCGAACCGGGAGCTAACCTCGCGAAATTTTTTTTGAAATTTTTTTTTTTTCGCACATATAAGCCTCCTCAGCCACCCTCAGAAAACCTAGGGGGTCAAGATAACTCTACCGTGCCCCCTTCTACCCATTCTGAACATTATTTGCCCTCCATCTTGTATCTTAATTCGACCGAAACACAAAATGGTGGACTCCTGGAACGCTTAAGGTCCGCGAACCGGGGCGCTCAACGGTTCGCGTACCGGGTCGCTCCCTGGGAAGCGCACCATCAAAAAAGGTGGGAAAGTAGTTCACACAAAAGCCACTTGAGATAATTTCACCAAATATAGATTAGCTCATACTACATACCAATCCCTACCATTTTCACAAATTTGATTGGAATTCCATTTAACCATTTAGCCTGTAGACCTCTCTAAATACCGTGAGGTAAATTACTTTACAAAACACATCTGAAGTGTTGGAATTCACAACCAATTAAAATGTTACTTTCATTTTCTACTTTTTTTACCTGACATTTGATTGGTTATGTACCCGAATATATATAAAGGAAGAGAAGGAAACACAGCCATTTTGACTACTACTTCCTGGTGTACATTTCAATAGGATTTTCATTAATAACTTCAACTTATTTTTAAAGGTAAGTTGTTATTTTTAAAACTGAAGTATATTGTGCACTTTAAGTTAATATGGCAAACTTTTTCTGTTAGTTATATACTATCCCTCTGTAGTACTTATAAATTTAGATACAATCACTCTGATACTATACACTGCCCAAAGATAAATTCACTGTTAAAAACTGCCTATCTAAAATTAATCCCAACATTGCCCTACCTCTACTAATATATATTTTTTTTATGCAAATTTCAGGGAAAATGGAAAGCGAACAAAACATTTCATTTGAAATTGTCCTTCCAGAGTCCAACACAGAAATCATTGATCCAAATGAGATTGAATTTATGGATGAAACTTGGGACCAAGAACTACTGCAATGTGTACAAGCAGTAGATAACCTCCTTGCAAATGAGGACATTTTACAACCTCAGAGACTACAATGTATATTCCATGATAATTTTGAAATTTCTGACAATGAAATGTTAGAAAGTTTAATAAAATATGAAACACAATAAAAAATGCTTAAAAAAAAAAAAAAAAAAAAAAATAATCAACAAAAACAACAATCAATTAACATACAGCATTTGAAAAGTCTATCATTCATTTTTCATTGCAGTACGCTGCCCAGAACGCTTCCCGGTTCGCGTACCGGGCGCTACCCACGCAAAAAAACAAAACATTTTTTTTTATTTTTTTTGCCCCGCGGGGCCTTTTTAAAGCCTCCACATGAAACCTAAGGGGTCAGGGAGGATCTACTATGCCCCCTTATGGTTATTTCCCCTTTTGTTTTGGCCTCCTCTTGTCTCTCAATCCTACCGAGAGACAAGATGGCGGCCGCTCCGGACTGTTTGGAATGTTTACAGACGCCGGAGAGCCAATCAGCTTCGCTACGCGAAGTTTTGGTACGCTCCCCGGTCCGCGAACCGGGAGCTGCCCAGTCCGCTGTTACAGATATATATCTTTTTTTAAATGTTAATTTCTCAAAATCCACTGGAGCACATATATTGAGACCTACAAAAGGCACATCGGGCTACCAGTCTCTACAATTTTGCCAAGTTTCGTGCAAATCCATTCAGCCGTTCGGGCTAAAAGTGCGACAGACCGCCCTATGGAAAACTCAATGTTAAAAACACGTTTTGGGACCCCCCTTTTTTCTCGGCCCCCCCTGGACGAACCCCCCCCAAATTTCCAGGGGCTGCTCAGAAACAAAATGTTCCATTTTCCAGAAAATTTCAGCCAATTCCGTCCACAAACGCCAAAGTTATTCGACATAGAATTTTCAAAAAACCCAAAGGGAAAAAATCCTAACTATATATACCTACTGGCGACCGCCAGTAGGTAATATATATATATATATATATATATATATATATATATATATATATATATATATATATATATATATATATATATATATATATATATATATATATATATATATAAATATATTACCTACTGGCGGTCGCCAGTAGGTATATATAGTTAGGATTTTTTCTCTATGGGATTTTTGAAAATTCTATGTCGAATAACTTTGGCGTTTGAGGACGGAATTGGCTGAAATTGTCAGGAAAATGGCACATTATGTTTCTGAGCAGCCCCTGCAAATTTGGGGGGGTTTCGTCAAGGGGGGGCCGAGAAAAAAGAGGGGTCCCAAAACGTGTTTTTCCCATGCAATATTCCATAGGGCGGTTGGCCTCACTTTTAGCTCGAACGGCTGAATGGATTTTCACGAAACTTGGCAACATTGTAGGGACTGGTAGCCCGATGTGCCTTTGCTAGGTCTCAATATATGTGCTCCAGTGGATTTTGAGAAATTAACGTTCAAAAAAATATATATATCTGTAATCGCGCTCCGGGCAGCGCCCCGGTTCGCGTACCTGACGCGTAACGGAACTTCGCGAAGCGAAGCTTATTGGCTCTCCGGTGTCTGTCAACATTCTAAACAGTCCGGAGCGGCCGCCATCTTGTCTCTCGGTAGGATCGAGAGACAAGAGGAGGCCAAAACAAAGGGGGAAATGACCATAAGGGGGCATAGTAGATCCATCCTGACCCCCTAGGTTTGATGTGGAGGCTTTAAAAGGGCCCTGCGGGGCAAAAAAAAACCAAAACTTTTTTTGATTTTTTTGCGTGGGGAGCGCCCGGTACGCGCACCGGGAAGCGGTCTGGGGAGTGTACTATAAGGAAAAAAGAATGATAGACTATGATATTTTGAAATATTGTATGTTTATTGATTGTTCTTTTTGTTGTTTTTTTTTGTTTTTTTTATTTAAGTAGCAGTATTTATGATTATTAAATATAAATGTCTTTTTGTGATTGTGCACAGTAATAAGTCTGACTTTACATTATAATCAATTTGGTACTAGTTTATGAATTACATATAAAAATGATTAAAAACTCAAACAATTTTTTATTATTAAATATAATTTTATTTTTCTGATTCTTTTTCAAAATTTAATAGAACGTCTAACATTTGACTGTCCGATATGTCTTCTTTTTGACTGAACATAACTTCCCACATTTGACCGTCCTCATATTGAAGTAAGAAATCCACAGATTCTACACATTGTAGAAGTTCATGGTCTTGTGATTCATCCATGAATTCCAAGTCAATGGGTTCAATGATTTCCTCATTGTTCATGTCTAGGACAATTTCAAAGGAAACGTTCTGTTCTCCTTCCATTTTTGTGCTGAAATTTGCATAAAAAATAAATATATCAGTAGAGATAGGGCACTGTTGGGTTTAAGTTCAGACAGGTACTTTTGAGGCGTGAAGTAGTACTATTAAAAAGTGCCTGTGAAAAAGCCTAAGTAAATTCATAATTATACCACAGAAACCTAAATCAATCCATAATTATAATAAACAAGCCTTTCTCAATGTCTAACTCTTACAGAGGGATAGTATATAACTATCTGAAAATGTTTTCAAATGTATAAAATAACATCTTACCTTTTAAAAACAAGTTTAAGTTGTGAGTGAAAATGATCTTGCAATGTAGTTCAGGAAGTAGTAGTCAAAATGGCTGTGTTTCTCTCTCTTTCTTTATATATATTCAGGTACATAACCAATCAAATGTCAGGTAAAAAAAGTAGAAAATGAAAGTAACATTTTAATTGGTTGTCAATTCCAACACTTCAGATGTGTTTTGTGAAGTAATTTACCTCAGGGTATTTAGAGAGGTCTACAGGCTAAATGGCTAAATGGAATTTCAATCAAATTTGTGAAAATGGTAGGGATTGGTATGTAGTATGAGCTAATCTATATTTGGTGAAAGTGTCTCCAGTGGTTTTTCTGTGAATTACTTTCCCACCTTTTTTGAGCGAGCGCTTCCCGGTGCGCGCCCCGGTACGCGAACCGGCAGCGTTACGGGAGTCCTCCATTTTGTGTTTCGGTAGAATTGAGATACAAGATGGAGGGCAAATAATGTTGAGAATGGGTAGAAGGGGGCACGGTAGACGTATCCTGACCCCCTAGGTTTTCTGAGGGTGGCTGAGGAGGCCCATATGTGCGAAAAAAACCCATTTTTTTTCAAATTTTCGCGCGGTTAGCGTCCGGTGCGCGTACCGGGTAGCGCTCCGGGGAGCGTACTTTGGTGAAAATTAGTGAATAAAGTTAGAGTAAAATAATAATTGTGAGTGATCAGATGTAGGGTAGCTCTGAAAAGAGCTTTTGGGTCCTGTGGCTGATGTAGGTACCTACAAGTAGGTACCAATGCACAGTCTTAAATTGAGGATGAAAATTCTGTTCCCCTCATCTGAGAAGTGAACTCCATCTGCTCTGTAGATATCTTGCATGTAGTAACGCAAGTTATTGTTGTAGATGGAGCCCATTCCATGGTCTCTCATGTAAGCTGAAACAGACTTATTTACATGCTCCCTCGATTTCTCAATTTGTGGACAAAATTCGTTTGACCACCTCCATTTCTGTCTTTGGCATATATTTGAATATACCAAGGCAGTTTGAGGAAATAGTGCCATCAATTGCTCAAAGGTGTCCTTTAAAAGCATTTCCAGACCTACCCCAGTCAAAGTGCCCAAGTCATTTCCTCCACAGTGCACAATTAACAGGTCAGGTTTTGGCAAATGCAAAAAGGTTTTCACCAATGGTATCAATTGGTGACATCTTAATCCTCTGTGGCCAAACCAGTTGATTTCCACATTTTGTAAATTGAGGTTGTGTAAATTTCTGTTATCAGCAAACCTTTGAGCCCAGTGGATATAACTATGTCCAACAATCCAGACAGAAAACATGGTGAGAGGAGGTTCTGCTGCAGTCAGATGAAGTGTGGTAATGAAATGGCAGTTGAAACAGTAGGAGTATGTAATGAAAAAACTGTGGAGTTTCTGTAGTAATTAATCAGTTGCAGTGATTGGTGGATTTTGATTGCTGAAAACAGAAAGTTAGGGTGCATGGATGAGTTCTTTGAAAGATGTAATTTGAATGGTCAAGAAAAAATCATTTTATGAAAGATTGCACTGGATACGCAGGTGTACTGAGAGTTCAGAGTTCAATTGAAACATTGTTGTGTGAACTTGCAAACATGAGAGGTCTTTCAGGAGGTGGTTGCTATAGAAAAAAGGCAGAAAGGGCAGAGGGGGGAAGGGTGTTGATTTGAAAAAAGTGAGGGAAGAGTTTTGATTGGGTGACATGAGAGATATGTGTGATGAATTACAGCATTTCTGTGCCATTGTTGGTTGCAGCTTCTGGAGTGCATACCTTTTGCTGTGCTAAAGAAAAATTGGTGTGTGTCTGAGACTGTTTTGAAACTCAAAAAGTATTTGCTAAGGTGAGAAAAGATTCATTTAATTTAAATAGAGAATAGTATGCTTTAAGGAGAAAATTATGAAGAAAGTTGTGTATTTAAAATGTTGCTTTGTGTCAAGTGTTTTACAAATAGATTTTGTTTCTTTGAGTTACATAGCCATGTTACATAGGCATGTTAAAAGTGACGCAAAAATGGTGCAAGGGCCTTAAAAAAATGCTTTCATGTGTCTTAGGGCATTTTAAGTCACTTCCCCATGAATGTAGGTATATAATTACTTTACATGATTAGGTTTCTTGATATGTACTGCTAGAGTTTCATAGGTTGCTTGGGGCATATTTACAAGGCCTTTGAGTTCCATTGATGTTATTTTTCCCATTTTAATTTAAGACATTTCCTTGTGGTGCAAGGTCCTTGTAAATACGCCCCCATGTGTGCTTGGCAAATTTAGATTTTGATTCTTTGAGTTACATAGCCATGTTAAAAGTGACGCAAAAATGGTGCAAGGGCCTTAAAAAAACGCTTTCATGTGTCTTAGGGCATTTTAAGTCACTTCCCCATGAATGTAGGTATATAATTGCTTTACATGATGTGTTTAAAAACGTTTTTTGAAATCAATTAGGTTTCTTGATATGTACTGCTAGAGTTTCATAGGTTGCTTGGGGCATATTTATAAGGCCTTTGAGTCTCTCTGATGTTATTTTTCCCATTTTAATTTAAGACATTTCCCCGTGGTAGAAGGTCCTTGTAAATACGCCCCCATCTGTGCTTGGCAAATTTAGATTTTGATTCTTTGAGTTACATAGCCATGTTAAAAGTGACACAAAAATGGTGCAAGGGCCTTAAAAAAACGCTTTCATGTGTCTTAGGGCATTTTAAGTCACTTCCCCTTGAATGTAGGTATATCATTGATTTACATGATGTGTTTAAAAACGTTTTTTGAAATCAATTAGGTTTCTTGATATGTACTGCTAGAGTTTCATAGGTTGCTTGGGGTATATTTAAAAGGCATTTGAGTCCCTTTGATGTTATTTTTCCCATTTTAATTTAAGACATTTCCCCGTGGTGGAAGGTCCTTGTAAATACGCCCCCATGTGTGCTTGGCAAATTTAGATTTTGATTCTTTGAGTTACATAGCCATGTTAAAAGTGACGCAAAAATGGTGCAAGGGCCTTAAAAAAACGCTTTCATGTGTCTTAGAGCATTTTAAGTCACTTCCCCATGAATGTAGGTATATAATTGCTTTACATGATGTGTTTAAAAAAGTTTTTTGAAATCAATTAGGTTTCTTGATATGTACTGCTAGAGTTTCATAGTTTGCTTGGGGCATATTTACAAGGCCTTTGAGTCCCTTTGATGTTATTTTTCCCATTTTAATTTAAGACATTTCCCCATGGTGCAAGGTCCTTGTAAATACGCCCCCATGTGTGCTTGACAAATTTAGATTTTGATTCTTTGAGTTACATAGCCATGTTCCATACAGTGCTCACCTTCTGCATAGTCTTTGATATGCTAGACTCCAACTGCACTATGAGATATCTAAGCAAAGGAAACACAGGTGATGTGATTGTGAAATGAGCAAAAGAAATTCCACATTTTTCAATTACATCACCTGTGTTTTCTAACATTACGAATCACATTGGGCAGATGAGGTTTAGGCCTGTCCAGGGACACAGAAGAGGTCTGGCCTTTGTTCAAGAGTGCAGTGGACATGACTCACTTCATTGGTAGGCCTGCACATGTATTATCTCCTCTGTACTCTTCAATAAGCCTAAATTTCATCTGCAACCCTGAGTAGGCCTCACCTCAAACAAACCTCTGGATAGGCCTCACCTTATCGTCATCCTGAATCAATCATTTAAAATGTTAGGGGCAGATTTATGATGGCCGTGCGCCTCTTTTGCGCCGCTGTTGCGTCACTTTTGTGATGCAGCAGTGATGCAAAAGATGCACCATGTTGCAAGATAGGCCTCACTTCATCTCCAACAAGATACCGTCAGTTTAAACTGTAAACATTTAGGACTGTGTAGGGGGCATGGAGAAGCTGAATCTTCTGTAAATGTCAACATTTTTGTATACAGTGCTCAGCTTCTGTGTACTCTTTGATATGCTAGACTCCATCTGCACTATGAGATACCTAAGCAAAGGAAACACAGGTGATGTGATTGTGAAATGAGGAAAAGAAATTCCACATTTTTCAATTACATCACCTGTGTTTCCTAACTTTACGAATCACATTGTGCAGATGAGGTTTAGGCCTGTCCACGGACACAGAAGAGGTCTGGCCTTTGTTCAAGAGTGAAGTGGACATGACTCACTTCATTGGTAGGCCTGCACATGTATTATCTCCTCTGTACTCTTCAACAAGCCTAAATTTCATCTGCAACCCTGAATAGGCCTCACCTCAAACAAACCTCTGGATAGGCCACACCTTATCGTCATCCTGAATCAATCATTTAAAATGTTAGGGACAGATTTATGATAGCCGTGTGCCTCTTTTGCGCCACTGTGCGTCACTTTTGTGACACAGCGGCGGTGCAAAAGATTTGCTATGTTGCGACATATTTAGAACTTGATGCATCTAGGCAGATGTGTCATGCTGTAAAGTCCTGTGCCACATGAAACCGATACAGCAGTGATGCAAAAGATGCACCATGTTGCAAGACAGGCCTCACTTCATCTCCAACAAGATACCGTCAGTTTAAACTGTAAACATTTAGGACTGTGTAGGGGGCATGGAGAAGCTGAATCTTCTGTAAATGTCAAAATTGTTGTATACAGTGCTCAACTTCTGTGTACTCTTTGATATGCTACACTCCATCTGCACAATGAGATACCTAAGCAAAGGAAACACAGGTGATGTGATTGTGAAATGAGGAAAAGAAATTCCACATTTTTCAATTACATCACCTGTGTTTCCTAACTTTACGAATCACATTGTGCAGATGAGGTTTAGGCCTGTCCACGGACACAGAAGAGGTCTGGCCTTTGTTCAAGAGTGAAGTGGACATGACTCACTTCATTGGTAGGCCTGCACATGTATTATCTCCTCTGTACTCTTCAACAAGCCTAAATTTCATCTGCAACCCTGAGTAGGCCTCACCTCAAACAAACCTCTGGATAGGCCACACCTTATCGTCATCCTGAATCAATCATTTAAAATGTTAGGGACAGATTTATGATAGCCGTGTGCCTCTTTTGCGCCGCTCTGCGTCACTTTTGTGATGCAGTGGTGGTGCAAAAGATTTGCTATGTTGCGACATATTTACAACTTGATGCATCTAGGCAAATGTGTCATGCTGTAAAGTCCTGTGCCATATGAAACCAATGCAGCAGTGATGCAAAAGATGCACCATGTTGCAAGACAGGCCTCACTTCATCTCCAACAAGATACCGTCAGTTTAAAATGTAAACATTTAGGACTGTGTAGGGGGCATGGAGAAGCTGAATCTTCTGTAAATGTCAAAATTGTTGTACACAGTGCTCAACTTCTGTGTACTCTTTGATATGCTAGACTCCATCTGCACTATGAGATACCTAAGCAAAGGAAACACAGGTGATGTGATTGTGAAATGAGGAAAAGAAATTCCACATTTTTCAATTACATCACCTGTGTTTCCTAACTTTACGAATCACATTGTGCAGATGAGGTTTAGGCCTGTTCACGGACACAGAAGAGGTCTGGCCTTTGTTCAAGAGTGAAGTGGACATGACTCACTTCATTGGTATGCCTGCACATGTATTATCTCCTCTGTACTCTTTAACAAGCCTAAATTTCATCTGCAACCCTGAGTAGGCCTCACCTCAAACAAACCTCTGGGTAGGCCACACCTTATCGTCATCCTGAATCAATCATTTAAAATGTTAGGGACAGATTTATGATAGCCGTGTGCCTCTTTTGCGCCACTGTGCGTCACTTTTGTGACGCAGCGGCGGCGCAAAAGATGCGCTATGTTGCGACATATTTACAACTTGATGCATCTAGGCAGATGTGTCACGGTGTAAAGTCCTGTGCCACATGAAACCTGCGTCAGGTTTCATGTGGACGTTTTGTTGCAGGGTGGGCATTCGTTTGCATGAAAGCCCTGTAAAACTAACACAGTGAAATTTAGAAGATTTCACTGAGTCAGCTTTATGGCATTGCTGAATCAAATCCTTACGCCTGTTTGAAACAGGCATAAGGAGTGATGCACCATGCAATGTGTGGCTTGCCCCTGTGCATTGCAGTAGACATGTCGCGCTTACGACGTGATTCCTGCAATGTGCCGCTTTTGCGGCACAGATGCGTGACGCATCTGTGCTGTTTTTGCTCAATGGTGCTCCACATTGTAAATGCGGCACATCATGGGTGGCAGAGCAGCAGCGCACGTTAACTGGTGCATCCCTGGGGATGCGCCAGTTAACATAAATCTGCCCCTTTACATTTAAGTATGAGCAGGGGACACAGAGTTGGTGAGGCTTATCCAAGGTTAAGAAGAAATGAGTCCTGTTCACTGAAAAATTGGACATAGGCCTCACCTCCTCAGCATCGCTGGACATGGTTAAATAATATCTGCAAAATGTTACTCTTGTTAAAAAATTTTACAATTATAGTCTCTGAGATTTGTCTCTTACTCTGCAACATCTCATTGTTGTTCTCTTTCTTTAAAGATAACGACAACATCAAGCATGAGTGATAATGAGCAATCTGTTGATCTCGATATTATCATTGAAATTGTGATTGAAACATCAGTGGAAGTAGATCCCTTGGATGATTTAAATCCTGAGGATGATGAAGAACATGATGAGGATGCCGATTTGTCAGAATTGTATGACATAGGGTGGGAAGCTGACCTGCTTGAGCCTATGGAACTATAAACATTTATTTTAAAAAGTTACTGGAAATGAAAAGTAAACATGTAAACCGTTTCATTTAAAATTAAACACAACTTCAAAAACAGGTTGTGTGTAGTGTCTTTAATAAAATAGTCAAATATGCTCATAAAATTAGTTCAGATTCACATATAAAACAGCACAGGTCAAATGTAGAAGCATTCCATTTCTTTGCTACTATTTGTGACTACTAAATTTTCCAATGCACTAAAAATTATTGTATGTAAAAATGACAAGTAGTGTGTTGAATTTTTGACGACTGTTATTGATTTACTGTTTGCTAATAGTGGTTAATAACATTTTTAATTATATTTTACCACAGATTCAACTGCAGATCATTTCAAAAGTACATAATGCCATCTAAACAACGAAAATGAAAGGCTACAAAACGTCAAAGACAGCAGCTTACTAAATGCTTGCAGCAGTCCTCTACAATAAAAACTCGTCAAGTCACCAAGAAAGCTCCGGGTAAGACAACGAAATCATTCCTAAGAAACATTTGTAGAAAAAAAAGTAGTACTACAGAAAATGTTTTAGTCCAGAAAAAGAGAACCAATTTAAACGGAAAGGAAAGGCCAATCAAAAATGTTACTGCTAGAGCAGGAGATAACTCTGTGCATGGTAGTAGAAGGAAAAATCAGTTTAGGGACATTCGTAGACGAATGTTCCGCAACAGGATAATTGGCAATTTGTTAAAAAATATTAAGAAAGGTCAACAGAAAGTGGTTTTTTATAAGAAAAAAAAAGAGTTGAGAAAATTATTGATCAGGCATTTGAAATTAAGCGAAAGTTATTTATTTTGATAATCAATAGAATTAGGAAGCTAAACAAGGCAATTTATGATTTCAAAAGAAATAGTAGATGGAAGAGAACAGTTAATCGTAGTAATTTTTGTGAAGTTTTTTCAGGAGAATGGATGCATAGTTCAAGTTGTGAGGCATTTTTTAATGAGGAGAGTTATTTCCAGGATAATGATTTGGTGCATGCAGTTGACACCAGTGGTCGAGCTTATGAGGTGAAAGATGGTTGTCCAGTTGAAAAAGAAAAACTTGTGACAACAGAGGCAGAAGAGGTGTTAGGTAATGAGGTTTTAGGAAGACGTCCTAAGGGACCAGTGTATATCTGGAAGTGTAGTAGTATTTGCAGTGTGCGACAGGATTCCATCAATTTGCTTTGTGATTTTGTACGGACATTTAATAAGAAAACTTTAAAACAGAAAATGAAGTTGTTGCAAGAATTAGATCCTTGCAGAGTGAGAGAAGTGACAGGTTTGCATGGTCATTCACTGGCTTGTCTTTCCAGGAGAATATGCCAGAGTGGTTTTCATCATTTCAGGATGCTAGCAGTGCATCATAATAAAGTGAGGAAATTAGTTAGAATGTTGTATTATGCTAAGAGTCCAGCAATTACGCTTAAACAATTATGCACTGCTCTTTTGCATGGTTCTGAAGTAGATGTGAAGAATATTTGTGAAGAAATTGAGTTTTGTTACTTTGCAAGTAAAGAGGAGAATGTTGAAATTGACCCAGAAGAAGAAGGTAATGTGGAAGATAGTGTACAGGTTTCCAGTACAGATAATTTTCAGAAAGAAATTGCCACGTTTCAGGTGAAATCAAGTGAGAGGCCTAATTTTACTTGTGTGTGTTGTCGACGCACTTATTATAAGAATCAGACTAAGTTAGTGGATTTATATGCGAAAAGTGAAAGTGAAAATAATAGTGAATGGAAGGATTTTGCAACATACTTGATGGTAGAAAATTGTTTTGATTTGGGATTGGATCAACGTGTGTGTACTTATTGTTGTAACAAACTAAATCAAAACCGGATGCCTGCTAGAGCGGTTCATAATAATCTGGAATTGGTTGAGATTCCTTCTGAATTGAAGGATTTAAATACTTATGAATCTATTTTGATTCAAAGTATCCATCCCTTTCAGGCTATTGTACGAATGGAGCCAAAGACAGGGAAATTGCCTCCATCAGATTTACAGAGAGGATTAAAGGGAAGAGTTGTTTATTTGCCTCTAGATTTGAAGAAAAACATTAATACAATTGGAGTAGAGAAAGTGGAAGAGGAACCTCTGGTTATCTTAGTTAATGGGGTTCCGACAAAGAGTAAGAAAATGTGGCAAGATTTAGTGGATGTTAGGAAAGTCAAAAAGGCAACATTGTATTTGAAGAAAAACAATAAGTAATACAAGAATGTATATGTTACAGAAGAGGAAGTAAGTGAAGAAGAGGATAGCGATTTGTGTGCTGGTCAAATTGAGAAAGTAGAAGCCTCTAAAAATGAAGAAATATATGAACATTATAGTGTTCATCCTTTGCATTCCAAGGAAGTCATGGGGAATGCTATTGAGTTGTTTCAAATGAAACAAGCCAAAGGAAGTCCCATTAGTGTTTGGGAGGAAAGTTTGGAAGCTCGGTGTTTCCCACAGCTATTTCCAACAGGTCAAGGAGGAAGATATGATGAGCGACCTGATCAAATTCCTGCTTCTGAATACCGGACTTTACGATTGTATGCAGAAGATCCTAGGTTTCGTCAATGCATTCCCTATTTGTTTCATCTACTGTTTGAAAGCAATCTGTCTGGACTGTCCTATGCAGTGAACCACATCTTGAAAAGTGGTGTACAGATGCAAAATATCTCGGCAAGTGACTTTATGGATAAAGTCAATGTGCAAGACAGTATTTTGGATTCTCACCTGATTAATCTCATGGCGTGTCAGCGTGGTACTAATGAGTACTGGTACCGTCGTCATGGTGATTTAAAATGTATGCTGAGGAACTTAGGAACTCCCACATGGTTCCTCACTCTCAGTTGTGCCGAGTATGGCTGGGAAGATTTACTTAAATTTCTACGAGAGGCAAATGGAAACATTGAAAATATCGAATTCAAGACACCCGGAGAACTGTGCTCCTTGGATCCAGTGAATGTATGCAGGTACTTCAATCATAGATTTGAAGCTATGATGTCTTTCATCATGAACAAGAAAAATCCACCTCTTGGAGAGGTGTTGGATTTCTTCTGGAGAAAGGAGTACCAAGCAAGAGGTGCTACTCATATACATATGCTGCTGTGGATCAAAGATGCACCCAATTTTGGAACAGATCCGGATGACTTAGTGATGAGTTTCATAGACCAGTATTCTACATGTGCTGTTCCAAAGGCAAAGGAAGACAAAAGCCTAAGAGAACAAGTTTTACGCTTCCAAAGCCATCGTTGTGGAAAGTACTGTCGTCGTAAATTCAGAAACAAGGACAAGTTCTACACAAAGTGTCGTTTCGCCTTTCCATGACCGGTGATTTCTAAAGGAAGAGTGAACAGTTTGATGTCTTCACTGCGACATAATGTGATGAAGAAATCACCCAAAAATACGTACAATTTGAAAAGGAACGAAGAGTCCAAGTACATCAACGACTACAACCCAGTGATTTTGTCCATGTGGAATGCTAACATGGATATACAGTTTGTGGCTGATAACTGTATGGCTGTGGCTCAGTATGTGACATCTTACATCACCAAAAAAGAAAAGACAGAATTGAAGGATATGTGGGAGGACATTTCCCATGAAAAGAGCCTCAGTAAGAAGTTGTACAGTTTCAGTCTGAAGATGTTGTCGCATTGAGAAATCGGAGCTTACGAATGTTCTGACCGGTTGTCTTCAGCAAGTCTCTATGCCAAATCCAGGAGTATCATTTGGGCGAGTCTTGGTCTTGCTGCAACGCGTAATCGAGTTCTGAAACCTGTACGGGAAATTGAGTATTTGGCGGAAAAGGAGCCAAACAGTACAGATATTTTGAATACCAACATGTTGGATACATATTATCCAAATAGAAGCAGTCACCTTGAGAATGTTTGTCTGTATGAGGTTTTACAAAATTACATATTCAAGAGGAACATCAAAGAAGATATTGATAAAGGAGTGTATGCTGTAATTGGAAGTGAGGGATGTCTGGTCAAGCAAAGAAAATGCCACTTGGTAAACCATCGAAAATTGAGTGGCGAATATCCTGAAAGCAAAGAGTTTTTCTATTTAGCACTTTTGCAACTTTTCAAGCCTTGGCGTGCAGAAGAGGAACTGCTTGGAGATTTCCTCTGTTACAAAGACCCTTTCAATGCCGCCAAGGAGACCATAGAATGTCCTGTTTTTCCCAAATATCTAGAAATGTTGAATGCGGAAATCGAGCAGGAAGCAACGATTGCAGCCGAGATTGCTAGAGACAGTTCTCAGGACAGTCAGAGTTCTGTTTCATTGAGTCAGGATCCACTAGGAGGACCAGTTATCGAAAATGAAGCTGCCACTGCCATGATTGAAATGGAAAGAGCCATGGCACATGCTCAGGAGGATGCGGTTAACTTAGAAGACTTGGAAAGACAACTCAACGTTGAGCAGAGGAAAATATATGACGAAGTTACCAACCAAATAGATCATGGATTAAGTCATGAGAAGAAAGAGTGTTCATGTACGTCGTTGAAGCCTGTCCGACTGTACGTGAGTGGAGAAGCGGGAAATGGAAAAAGTTTCCTCATTAAAGCAATTTCATGTTATTTGCAGAAAAGGACTGAGTCATCGCTGTCTTGTGTTGTCACCGCTCCAACTGGACTGGCAGCACATAACAATAAAGGTATTACTTTGCATCGTCTACTGATGCTGCCAGTGGAGCATGATAACAAATTACAATACCACAAGTTATCTGGAGATGCTTGTTGTGAAGTTTCAAGAGTCTTGAGGAAAATGAAACTTCTTATCATTGACGAAGTAAGCATGGTTTCCAATGTCATGCTTGCCTTTGTGCATTTGAGAATGCAAGAAGTTCTCAAAACAGAGTATGATGTGTTATTTGGTGGCAAACACATCATTGTTTTCGGTGATCTTCTGCAGCTGACACCAGTGAAAGGACAACCTGTGTTCAAAATGCTCACGCATGAAGATACCAGGAAGTGCCTAGGGAGTATTGGCAACGTCAATATATGGTTAAACTTCAATTATGCTGAACTGCGTGAAAATATGCGTCAAGCTAAGGATGAAGATTATAAGAATATTCTACAAGATGTTAGAATCGGAAAAGTGACCGAGCATGGGAAAGAAGCTTTACATGCACGATTACTGTCAAATTTGTATCCAGAAGAAGACGTTGTGCCTGAGAATATTTTTCAGAAAATTACTGAGAAGAAATCTGGAATATGGTTGATGCCAACTCTTGCAGAATGTGCCATCTTCAACAACAAAATGTTGCATTTAGAAAACCAAGAGATTGTGAAACTGGAAGCTATTGACAGAGTAGAGCATATGGGAGCAACAATTATTTTGTCTGAGAATTTGAAATCAAAATTGGATTCATTAGAGAAGACTATATCTAAAACTGCTGGTTTTGAAAAGACTCTGAATGTGTGCTTAAATTGCCGTATAATTTTAAGAAGGAATTTACATGTTGAAAGAGGTCTGGTAAATGGATCAATGGGTAATGTTGTTTATTTTTGAGAAATACAGAAATAGAGATGGAATTGAATTTTTAAAAATTAAATTTGATGGCATTGAGGAAGTACAGCTAATTGGTCGTTGCTCTGCTAGGTTTTTGCTTGTAAAAGACCTATATGTTCGCCGTAAGCAGTTTCCTGTTTGCTTGGCATATGCGGTGACAATCCATAAATCGTCAGAACTTTATCGGGATTGTACTTGATTGAGTGTGATGTCACAAACATTTGTGAGGATCTAGATTGTGTTAAGGAATACAATAGGTTAAGAAGAGAGTATGCGCCACATTTGCCTCAATATCCTTTGTTTGAGAAACGTGTGGTAGGCCGGAAACGAAGAAATGTGACCAATAGTAGAGAGGTTGTAGCAAAAAGACGAAAAGTCGATGAACCAGAAATTATAAGCAGAAAGAAAAAGGATTTTGTTGAAGATGTTGTTGGTTTTCAATTTGAAAACAGTTCTGGTGTCAACTGCTATGCTAATGTAGTGGTTAATGTTTTGTTTTCTCTAGAAAATTTAAAAGAAGAGATTGTGGTCAATTCGGATCGAAGATTTTGCAGTTTGTTGAATTCTGTGTTAGAGAAATGTAGCACTGATAGAACAAAAATAGAAAGTGTGTCTGAAATTCGAAATCTGTTAGACAAATGTTCAGGTCAAACACAATTCTCTCAAAATATTCAGCAAGATTGTCAGGAGTTTTTAATGTATATGCTTGATGTATTGCAAGATGAAGGTGTAGATGTAGATCACCTGTTTGGGCTTTCTTATCAATGGCAGCATGACTGCGAGAACTGTAGGGTATCAAGTACTACTAGTGTAGACTCAGAAAAATTTATATATTTAACTTTGCCAGACAGTAAATCAGTGTCCTTTATTAAGCTAGTAAAAGCAGCTGATCACAACATGGAGTGTAGCCAATGTAAGTCTGAAATGTTGTCCACATTATTTATACGAACATATGGCCAGTATGTCATTTTAATGTTCCAACGATGTAGGCCTGATGGAACAAAATTGACAACTTTAATTAAAAATGTTGTGGCTTCGCAGTTGTCAATATCAGGAAGGACTTTTGTAACTGCAGCAATTATATATCATGACGGTCCTTCAACAACATCAGGACATTACACAGCTTATTTGAAGTCTAGAAACGGCTGGTAATTCTGCAATGATTCTGTTTTAACTTTTAAAAAAAAATTGCCTTTTGACCTTAAAAATTCGTACCTGGTGTTTTTACAACCAAAATTTTAGGGAAAGAATCTCGGGATTTGCTCTGAGGAATTTCAAGAGGTTCTAATTGCTCCTACACTATTTGGCCTTGAGGATAAGTGTAGTACAGAGTCAAAAGTTATTTTTCAGTTTTAACTATTTCCTGAAAAAAAGAAGTTTTTTTTACAGAAAGTGGTGGGCACGGATTAGTTAAAGGACAACAGAGTATTTCCCAAAGCAAACGGTGTTCTTACCATAACACTTGACGTCATGGAAAAATAACTGCACTTTGAATGAGTTCAGAAAAACTGTTTCTTTTAATAAGCTAATTCAAGCAGCCAATCAAAACATGGAGTAGAGGTAATGTAAGTCTGCAATGCTGTCGACATATTTTGAACAAACTTTTGGTTATAATGTCATTTAAAAATTCCAACTATATAAACCTGATGAAAATAAGTTTTCAACTTTAATTACAAATGTTATGGCTACACAGTCGTTGATTTTAGGAAGAACATTTCTAACTGCAGCTATTATATGACATGATGGTCCTTTGACAACATCCACTTATTACACATCTTATTAAAAATATTCTTACTTTCTGTTTTCAGAAGAAAGAATTTAGGGTAGGTAACTGGCCTATAATGATTCTAGGGGTTGATATAATTTTATGTACTGTTTTAAATTGCTTTGTGATTAAAAGTGATGTAGGGAATTAAATAATTATAGTAGTCACAGAGGTAGTGTAAGTCTGCTTCATAGTAAGCAGTATCAGTGTCATAGGAAATGTGGAACATGAGTGAGCAAGAAGGGTAAGATATTACTAGTACAGGATTGTGAAAGTGATCTTGAACGTTTTCTTTCTGAAAGTTGCGGAAAAAGAAAATGACGGGATTTGCTTAGAAGAATTCCAAGAGTTATAAATGGCTCTTACACGATTTGGCCTTGTGGAAAAGTGTGGTAGAGAGCGAGAAGTCATTTATTGTATGTAACATATTTGTCAAAACGATGGAGCTTTTCTTTCAGAAAGTGGCGGGCTGAAAATAATAACAGCACAACAGAGTGTAAGCTGTTCATAGGATATCCTTCGACGTCATGGAAAGTAAGTTAATTTTAAGGAGTTCGGATTTTTGATTGGTTATGTTATATGGGTTTTTTAAACACAATCATTTTGATTGTGGTTTTTTTTCCCCGCTGTTATATGATGAATACCTTCAAGTCACTGTTTTTAGTGAAATTTGATAAATTCTGAGAACAGCAAAAATAAACCATTTAACATGTATAATTAATTCTGTACTTTTTGTATTTATGATATACATTTAGAACTGTGTAGGAGGCATGGAGAAGCTGAGGCTTCTGTAAGTGTCAAAGTTGTTGCATACAGTGCTCACATTCTGCGTAGTCTTTTATATGATAGACTACATCTGCACAATGAGATACCTAAGCAAAGGAAACACAGGTGATGTGATTGTGGAATGAGCAAAAAAAATTGCACGTTTTTCAATTACATTACCTGTGTTTCCTAACATTACGCATCACATTGTGTAGATGAGGTTTAGGCCTGTTCCAGGAGACAGAGGAGGTCTGACATTTGTTCAAGAGTGCAGTGGACATGACTCACTTCGTTGGTAGGCCTGCACATGTATTATCTCCTCTGTACTCTTCAACAAGCCTAAATTTTATCTGCAACCCTGAGTAGGACTCACCTGAAACAAATCTGTGGATAGGCCACACCTTATCAGCATCTAGAAACAATCATTTAAAATGTTAAGGGCAGATTTATGATGGCCGTGCGCCTCTTTTGCGCCGCTGTTCCGTCACTTTTGTGACGCAGCAGCAGTGTAAAAGATGCACCATGTTGCAAGATAGGCCTCACTTCATCTCCAACAATATACCGTCAGTTTAAAATGTATATAATTAGGACTGTGTAGGGGGCATGCAGAAGCTGAGGCTTCAGTAAGTGTCAAAGTTGTTGCATGCAGTGCTGCACTTCTGCGTACTCTTTCATATGCTGGACTACATCTGCACAATGAGATACCTAAGCAAAGGAAACACAAGTGATGTGATTGTGAAATGAGCAAAAGAAGTTGCACGTTTTTCAATTACATCACCTGTGTTTCCTAACATTACGAATCACATTGTGCAGATCAAGTTTAGGCCTGTCCAGGGAGACAGAGGAGGTCTGGCCTTTGTTCAAGAGTGAAGTGGACATGACTCACTTCATTGGTAGGCATGGACATGTATTATCTCCTCTGTACTCTTCAACAAGTCTAAATTTCATCTGCAACCCTGAGTAGGCCTCACCTCAAACAAACCTCTGGATAGGACACACCTTATTGGCATCCTGAAACAATCATTTAAAATGTTAGGGACAGTTTTATGATGGCTGTGCACCTCTTTTGCGCTGCCGTTGCATCACTTTTGTGAGACAGCAGCAGTGCAAAAGATGCACCATGTTGCAAGATAGGCCTCACTTCATCTGCATCAAGATACTGTTAGTTTAAAATGTATATTTTTAGGACTGTGTAGGGGGCATGGAGAAGCAGAGGCTTCTGTAAGTGTCAAAGTTGTTGAAAAACTGTTTGTCCTTCAATCTTTTCCCTTGTCTTTTCTAATTTTTAAATACATGTTTTAATATTTTTCAAATGTTTGTTCTTTCTTTCACAGATTGAAAGTATAAAAATAACAAGTGACTAAGTTAACGACAATTATAAGGTAAATGTTTTGTACTCTTTTCATTACATTTCTATCACATTTAACTTCTATTAGTTCCACTGCTTCATTTCTTTAACCCTCAGTTTCCTGCCTTTGCTACTTCTCTCATTCCTTTCTCTATTACTTACTTACTCTACTCCTTCCACTCTTTTTCTCAGTCTCTCTGTTCTCATAGTTCCTCACTCCTGTTCACTCACTCCGTCTCTATTACTCTCACTGTCTCTGACTGATCACTCTTTCACTAATAGTTCATTATGCTTTCTCCCTGTAGTTCAAGCACACTAAGGGGTATATTATCAACACAGGCAATAAAATTATCGCTGCTTTTATTGGCAGAAAACTGCTGCAAAAGCGGCTTTAGCGGCAGTTTTCTGCCGCAAAAGCGGCTTTAGCGGCAGATTTCTGCCGATAAAAGCAGCGATAATTTTATCACCTATGTTGATAATATGCCCCTATGTTATTTACATTTCTTTGCTGTTTCAATCATTCCTTTTCTGTTACTTCTTCTTTTCTGCTTTCTGTTTTTTCTCTCTGTTATTCCACATGTTTTAATCTTATTTTGAACATTCACTCACATTCTCTAAGAAACTCTTGTTTATTATTCTTCTACTCTCCTTTTTTTCTTTCACTTCCTTATCTATTTTGTTTTTCACTATTATACCCTCTTCCATCTTTTCTTCGGTAAATAGATCTATTAAACCGTATCTCTGTGTTACTCCCTATAGCTGTCTTTCTTTTAACATTACTCTCTGATTCCTTCCCTTATACTTACTCTTCTTTTTTTTTGGTTCGCTCCCGGTTCGCGTACCGGCGAGCGAACCGGGAAGCGAACCAAAAGAAATAGAGGTTGCCAGAGTGCTAAACATTCTAGCAATTTTTTTATAAAGGGGAGGTAGTTCTGAAAAGAACTTTTTTTTTATTATTTTTGTTGTTTTATATTTTTTTATTATTTTTCTGAACAATTTTTTACTTTTTTTGTATTTTTTGAACGGTTTTATATTTTTTTAGTTTTTTTGAGGGGGATCAACGAAAAACAGGCATTAGAAAGGGCTCAACAGGAGCAAAAAAAAATTATTATTTTTTGGGGCGTTTTGAGCACTTGTGGTTTTCAAATGCTCTGTTTATCAAATTGATACTCATATTTGCACATGAGAGTAGGTCACCACAATAAAGGCACACTATCTTCATGTGCACAAAATTCTGTTGGATGTTTGGGACCGTTTCCCTCGCCTCTGGTCCCGACAGAGTTACCTGTGCCGATGTACTGGCCACAGGAGTTGGTGGGTTGTCTTGGAGGTGACGCATCTCTGCAGCGTTGTAATTCAGTGGATGCCACCTCTGCATATGACGGTGCATAGTATAGTTACCATAACTATACTTTTTGTCTGTACCTCTAGATAAAACATCTTTACAAATGAGGCATGTCACATGTCGGGCATTCACTTTTTTTTGGCCTCGAGGAAAAGAATAAAACTGCCAAATAAAACTGTCTTTGTGGTGGGATTTCCGGGGCTCTTCACGTAAGAACTGCCTCCCCTCTACTTCCTCTTCCTCTTCTTCTTCCTCTTCCTCCTCTGGGTTGGGAAGGAACTGTGGAGGTGGTCCTTCCTTCCTAGGTGGTTGTGGTGGTGGTGGGGGTCCACCAGCTGCAGCTACTACAAATGCCATTATTTTAATAAGCAAAAACAGGTCTTCCTCTCACAAAGATGAAAGTCAGAGTGAGGAAAGAAGGTGGGGGCTTTCATCATTTGGGAAAAAAAAAAGTTCTAAACCAATGAAAAGTGCTATTTTTAGGTCACATGACCTAGCCTTACATCATTAGGAAACCAAAAGTGAAATGAACCAATAGAAAGTTTTATTAACAAGTCACATGACCTGTTACGCTTACGTTACGCGCTCAGCGCCGCGCCCCGGATCACTTCCGGGGAGCTGCGCTTCGCGCCTCGGTTCGCGCTCCGGAGCACTTCCGGGTGCGCTAACGCGGCACGTCATAAGACGCATTACACGGCAAGGCGATACGTCGCGCTTACGCAACGCGCCCCGGATCGCTTCCGGGGAGCTGCGCTTCGCGCCTCGGTTCGCGCTCCGGAGCACTTCCGGGTGCGCTAACGCGGCACGTCATAAGACGCATTACGCGGCAACGCGATACGTCGCGCTTACGTGACGCGTCACGATGTTGTTTTCTAACGCGGCAGTTGCGCTAACGGAACGTTTACCGGTTCGCGGACCGGGTCGCGGCACCAAATTGAGCTAACGGGAAGCTACCCGGTGCGCGGACCGGTAACGAAACAAAAAAAAATAAAAAAAATGTATATATATACATAAAAAAATTATATTAAAAACATATAAAATATATTTTTCGATTTAAAGAAGAATACATTTTAAAGCTTTTGATATTTGCTATTAAAAAACCATTGAAATTCAATGAAAAAACCATAGGTTATAGACCATATATAGTTAGGAATTAGCATTTACAAAACCTTGAAAATTCACTGAAAAAACCATAGGTTATAGACCATATATAGTTAGGAATTAGCATTTACAAAACCTTGAAAATTCACTGAAAAAACCATAGGTTATAGACCATATATAGTTAGGAATTAGCATTTAAAAAACCTTATTTTACTCACACAAAACCATTGAAATTCCATATATAGTTAGTTGCACTAACTATATATCGCGCACCCGCAATCCACTGCTGATGATGTCACATATTACTTCATTCATGACATGGTCAGTGACATCACTGCTGACATCACTGATGACATCTCAAATGACATCACTGATGACATCTCATTTGACATCAATGACCACATCACTGATGATATCATTCATGTGACAATACAATGCATCTCCTCACATTTTAATATAACCTCTGTTACACCCAGTGTTAAATACAGAGTATAATTTTTGAAACCATTGACACACCAATACTAGTTACTACATACGCACTCACTGATTCCTACGTCTACACACACATTCACTCATTCACCCATACAATCATTCATACATACAATCACTCATCTTTACAACACTATCATATGCACTCATACACCTATACAGACACTCACACTCTGCCACTCATCCATGGAGTTACTCACACACCTAGTCAGTCCTGTAAAGAATCAATCACACTTCCATTTTCTAATCTATACAGTTAAACATAGAGCACCTTACATTTTCAAACATATACTACCACATACTTACTCTCTTATACAATCATTGATACAAGTACACATTGATCTGCACAGAGTCACACACCTCCCAGCCAGCCACACACACACTCAGTCTCCCATACAAATACTTGGACAATCAATCAATAACCCATATAGTTACTCATATAGCTACTGATCAACACATGCAGCAGTTTACAGAACAACAGACATAATGATGCACAAATTAAGACAGTTTAGTCACTAACCCATGCACTCAGTGAGACACATTTAATCACTCACTCATACATTCAGTCATGCACCTACTAAATCCTTCGTCCAGACACTTATACTTCCACTCATTCTTCAATATGTAAGACATATTTTAACTTTACAGAAACATACAGTCACTGGATGTTGTCATCAGTGATGTCATCAGTGATGTCATTAGAGATGTCATCAGTGATGTCATCATTGATGTCATCGACCATGTCATGAATGATGTAATATGTGACATCATCAGCAGTGGATTGCGGGTGCGCGATATATAGTTAGTGCAACTAACTATATAGGGAATTTCAATGGTTTTGTGTGAGTAAAATAAGTTTTTTTAAATGCTAATTCCTAACTATATATGGTCTATAACCTATGGTTTTTTCAGTGAATATTTATATATATATATATATATATATATATATATTCACTGAAAAAACCATAGGTTTCACACCAGTTATAGTTAGCTGGACATTTTACTCATACAAAACCATTGAAATTCCCCTGTTATAGTTAGTTGTACTCACTATAACTTGCGCGCCCGCAATCCACTGCTGATGATGTCACATATTACATCATTCATGATATGGTCAGTGACATCACTGATGACATCACTGATGACATCTCAAATGACATCACTGATGACATCATCCATGTGACAATGAAATACACCTCATCACACACTAGTATATTATTTTTCACTCACTGTAAAATAGAAAGTGCCCTATTCCAAACCATTGACACATCAATAGTATTTTCTAAACATCCACTCAGTGAATCATAGATCTATACGCACATCTGGGGCCAGATGTAGGTAGCCAAATACCGGTCGGTAACGGCCAAAAATACTGAATTTCGGCCGTTACCGACCGGTATTTGGACATTGAGATGTAGGGCTCCCAAAAACTACTGAATCGGTAAAGTCACAAAATCGGTAGATTTACCGAATCGGTAAATATTCCGAATAGGTGACTTTTCCGAATCGGTAAATTTACCGAATCGGTAAATATTCCAAATCGGTAACTTTTCCGAATCGGTAAATTTATCGAATCGGTAATTAAGAAATTTAAAAATAAGACTTGAGATGCAGGTGACCCCTAAAATACCGAATTTGCATGAAATTCGGTATTTAAAAGTCGGTATTTAGCATGGACTGAAAGCAGGTGGTAAACAGGTGCAGGCTATAAAATAGGGCCCCAAAATGCAACAGTGTAATCAGAATGGCGGCATTCTATGTCATAGCAAGGCGGCTACAGGCAGCAGGAGAGAGGGAATGGAGAAGGGAGGAACAAGTGTATAGGCAGAGGATCACACTCTTCCAACTGACTGAGCCAGATATACTGCAAAGGTACAGGCTACAACCCCAAACCATCCTGGACCTGATCAGGGCCCTGCACCCACTCCTGGAGCACTCAACACCAAGGGCGTACACCATCCCACCCCATGTGCAGGTGCTCTGTAGCATACACCTGCTTGCATCTGGGAGTTACCAGAGTGTTGTTGCTGCAGTAGGTGGGGTGTCCCAGAGCTGCCTGTCCCGTTTCTTCAGGAAGTTCCTGGATGCCATGATGCAGAGAATGGAGCATTACATCAGCTTCCCGGAAACTGATGCGGAACTGCTCAAGACCAAAACTGACTTTTACCTAATGGCACATTTCCCACACATCATTGGCTGTATTGATGGCACCCACGTCCCAATATGCCCACCTGCTGACACAGAGTACATTTACAGGAACAGGAAGTCATCCCACACAATAAATGTACAAGTTATGTGTGATGCCAAGTACATTATCACGGACATAGTGGCCAGGTACCCAGGAAGCACCCACGACTCCTACATCTTCCAAAACAGTGGGATCTACACCCGCCTGACAGCTGGGGAATTTGGCGAAGGATACCTGCTAGGCAAATTACTGTGTGACACTCCCTTGATAGATAATGTAGACATATGTTTATGTGTGCCTGTGAGTAATGGTTTTCTCATTTCACATTAGGGGATAGTGCTTATGCCCTCCATTCCTTCGTCCTGACACCCTACCTCAACCCCACGACCCCCAGCCAGAGACGATACAATGTGGCACATAAATCAACCAGGAACATCGTGGAGCGGACCTTTGGCCTTCTGAAGAGCAGGTTCTGCTGCCTTCACAAAAGTGGAGGGGCACGGCAGTACTCACCAGTCATCTGCTGTAAGATCATTGCAGCTTGTGCAATGTTGCACAACCTCGCTACTACGAAGGGCACCGAGGTGGAATTGAGCGACTATGAAGACCATGACGATGACCATGCACTACCTGCACCCAACACAGTAGGAGTTCCAACACCAACAGATGGCAGACAGAGACGGGCAGAGGTCACACACAACTACTTTTGAGTAAGTAGAGAGACTCAGCAAGGGTTTCAATGCAATAAACGTAGTTTAATTGGCACTACGGTAAATATCTGAAGACACGTTTGCTAAACTGGGCGGACAGGAGTCACCTCACCCTCACATGTCCACTCAAAATTTGGCAGCCTTACTGCCTGCGCCCATGCACTACACTGCGTGATGCCTGTGGTTGAGTCAGATCATTGTCTGCTGTGCCAGCGCCTGTACTCTGGCGTCTGCTGCTCCTGCGAATTTCCGAGATAGGAGTGCTGCTCCTGCTACTGGTGGTGTCTGTGTCCCCTAAAACCTTCACCTCCTGTGGTGGTTGACTGGTTAGTCAGCAGCACTTCCATTGCTGCAGTGACTCTCCTCATCCCCCTTGGGAGATCTGTGCAGCAGTGCACCAGCCCCTCCTGCATTGCAACTGAACGGCGACACAGCAGTGAAGTCGCTGTTGCCAGACGGTGCATGCCCCTTGTTTGCTGTTGCATGCACTGCCTCTCCCTGCGCCTTTGTGTACGGTCCTCATCGAGTTCGTCACAAAGTGACATCACACACTGTGACATGTCCCTGACCCCATCGGCCATGTCCCTCATGTTGTCCGCCATTGATGTGATCCCTCTGTTCATGTTCTCAATGTTTTTATTTAATTGGCACATTTGTCTGTGCCCTGCACTAATTGATTTCGTCTGCAGGCGCTGCACCTTCACCATTGTTGTTTCAAGGCCACGGAAGACACCGTCACCATGCGCACTCAAGCTTGCCTCCCGGACCCTACGGCGTCTTGTGCCTCCGGATACAGTGACAGGAGTGGACGGAAGATCAGCTGTATTTTCCTCCATTGACTCAATTGGGATCTCACCCTCCCTTTCCTCATCAGAGGATGTTTGTAGGATTCTTAGGGGGGGAATGTCATGCCTCCTGGGCCTGCAGATTTCTGACACCTCTGAGTCTGCTGGTGTGGATAGTTGTTGTGGCTCATGTTGTGGTGAGTCAAGGAGCAGAGGAGCTGATGGCAGTTGCATGGTGGCTGCCTCTGGTGTGGCAGCTGCATGTGTGCAGGGTGCTGGAGGTGTTGCAGTGCTGGGCCCTGCATCCCTGGCTACTTCGTCACTCCTCTCCCTTTGGGGTACCCTCTTCTCCCTCTCCTGCATTGTCTTGCGCAAAGTCTCTCCTGTGGACAGATATGGACAGTGGCTTAGTAGTGCTTTCACCGTGTATTTCTATAATAAATCACAAATCATTTGCACTATTTCATGGTCCTCCCCTGTCTCTAATTGTATTTTGTGGCATGCCTGACATTCTTTCATGTTGCCTGCTCTGATGTGAATCCTTATGACTACCACTCCCATGATGCAAGCCTGTACTGGAGTTCCTCAACACACAGCCACATTGGGGGAGGGAGACAGACAAGGGGTGAGGAATGATGGACATGTCCCTTACCTTTCTTTGATGCAGCTCGGGCTGCGCCGTCAGCATCACAATTCCTAAAACGCTCTCTGGCTCCAGTGTTGACTCCACGAGCTCTTCCAGATCCGTGAGAGCAGGTGCCCTGTTCTTTCCTCCACCTATAGCATTGCCCTATTTCCTTCTTGCTGCCAATTTCTTTTTGGTAATGATCCTCAGATCATACCATCTTTTCTTTAGATCGTCCACTTCCCTGGTTGTCACTCCAATGGCGTTCACCTTGGACTGGATCCCCAGCCAGGTATTCCTCTTCACAGCCTCTGCTACCTGCAGAGACTGCTTTCCAAAAAGCTTGGAGTAGTGCTTTACCACCTCCTCTACCAGCACCTGAAGTTCACCAGTGCTGAACTTCTTCTTCTTCTTCCTCTCTGCACCTTCCCTCTGGGAGTCTTGGGAATCCATCTTTCACTCCTGCACAGCTCAGCTTCACAACAGCCTGTCAGTGTGTAACTGCTCTCCTGGGTGATCAGTTACTCTGCACCTGCATGGGTGTGGCCACTTCCTGGTTGTGGGGTGGGGTTGGTTGATTCCTCTGTTGGTTGGCTGAGGGGCGGGGTGGAGGCACGTGATTGGTTGGTAGATCAACTGCTTGCTTTTTTGTATCCCCGATTCGGTATTTACCGAATCGGTATTTACCAATTCGGTAAATACCGATTTGGTAACTCCCATTCATTCCTATGGGCATCCAGGCCCATAGGAATGAATGGGATTTACCGATTCGGTATTTGCCGAATCGGTAAATACCGATTCGGTAAATACCGAATCGGGGATTCCGATTTTTACCGATTCGGTATTTATTACCAATTTTTTTCCTACATATCATTTCCCATTTCTAAAATACCGAATCGGTAAAATTCGGTATTTTAGAATCGGTAAAAATGAGTTACCTACATCTGGCCCCTAATCACTTACCTATAGATTCAGTGTTATATGCAGTGAATAATTAACAGAACACTAACAAATATACTTATACGCCTATTTCAACATTACACACCAGCACACATTGTATTCACTTATAAAGACATCTTATTGACTTATGCAAACAATGGATCATACTTACATTTACTCACCTACACACTTCTACAAACACCACTTCATCTATTCATCTATACACTTAGTGTGTTATAAAATGACTATTAGAAATATTCAGTTCTCCATACAGTGACTCGTACAATCACTAAGTCTTAGGCTAACTTAATTAGATATAACTGTATCATACACTGCTTTTTTGTGCAAATTTAATGAAGATATACTATTGAGAGACATATTTAATCACCACCACACCCATAAACATATACACTCACTGAAACAAGTGTTATAACATGTAGTCTTAACCTCATTTACCTACTGAATGAACTATTCACACATTTTTAGGCAATTACATACCCCCCAATAAACCACATAAACATTCATTTACCCATACAAATACTCAGCTAAGAAACCAATAACAAATATAGTCTTTAATATACCAATTAAGTCAAAGCAATAAAGACTTTAACACAGTTAAATAACTACATATTATATATAGTGAGACTCTCCAAATTAGTCAGGAAACAATCAATGAGACTTTTACTAAATCCATCATTCACACATTTATATTCATATATCCACTCATTCTTCAATACAAAGTAGTGTATTTATAATACATATTTAAATATCAAAGCAAACCACATTCACTGGATGATGTCATCAGTGATGTCATCGGTGATGTCATTTGAGATGTCATCATGTCATCAGTGATGTCACTGACCATGTCATGAATGATGTAATATGTGACATCATCAGCAGTGGATCGCGGGCGCGTGAGTTATAGTGAGTACAACTAACTATAACGGGGGAATTTCAATGGTTTTGTATGAGTTAAATGTCCAGCTAACTATAACTGGTGTGAAACCGATGGTTTTTTCAGTGAATTTCAAAGGTTTTTTAAATGCTAATTCCTAACTATAACGAGTGTGAAACCTATGGGGCCTTATTTATGAGCCCCTTGCGCCTCCGGAATGTCACTTTTTGTGACGTTCCGGTGGCGCAGAATACTGAGTGATATTTATCAGGCAGGACTACGCCACTTTTTGTGGCGTAATCCTGCCTGATAAATATCAGTCCCTTTAACGCAGTGTCCTGCGTTAAAGGGGCGTGCAATGGGTGTTGCTGGGGGCGTTCCCAGCAGCATCCATGGACTTGAGTAATTTATAGCATCCTCAAAGTCAGTCTTTCAAAATTCCAAAGTATAGGACATGATAATCCAATTCCAAATGTTTCTGAAGAAAAGTCATAAACCGTGCCCGTGGGTCATATCTGCCCAAATGCCGATATTCCGAACGATTGAAAATGACTTTTCTTGAGAAACATTTGGATTTGGATTATCATGTCCTATACTTTGGAATTTTTCAAAGACTGGCTTTGAGGATGCTATAAATTACTCACGTCTGCCTGAATTGTGTGGGTAAAATTGATACCTAGTCACTTTGAAAAAGAATGTACTTACGACTCGTCTAACATTTGGAAGAAATATCTAGTTATATGACAACAGGATACCGACATAACTTGAAGGTAATAAGCACGCACTGAAGAAGTTCTGTTGTACAGAATGAAACACGTCGGCTGGCTGTGGTACATAAACTTAAGGAAAATAAAAGCATTTGAATATACACCAAGAGTTAGCGCTTCAATATGGACGCTAAGTGATATGATTTGATTGGACTTGTTGTGCAAGTGGTGCTGTGCCAAACTTTGGAATATTCTCCACTACTCTCTACTACTCACTCTCTACTACTCCACTACTCTCTAATACTGTTAGGGTTTGTGCACAGCAAAGAGCATGTCCCCTCTCATTGCACTAGTGGTCTCTGTAATAGCTCTCTTTTAAACATACTATTGAAAGCCTTTCTTGTTATCTCAGCCCCCCCCCCTTAGGCTTCTGTGTATGTTGCTCAATGTACTCACAAGTTTGGACATTGTTGTCTTGTTTACACATTGGACCTTGCTTTTACCAAGGCTTCTTTAGAGCACCCCTCCCTAGGCCATGTGTTCATTCAACTCATTTGCATAATAACTGAAGCTCTGCGCACCTTTCAAGAACATGTGCAGCATGTGAGAACCACACCCAGCTCTTCGAGCAACACCCAGCTCTTCGAACCACACCCAGCTCTTCGAACCACACCCAGCCCTGTCTATAAAAGGCAGCCCCCGAGCCTCACCCAGTGCTTGTGCTCGTCTACCTCCCACTTACCTGAGAACAGATCCTTCGGCGCTGGCACTCCTGCTCTCGGCAGACCTTCATCGGCTTCAACGGGCACGGCTGCTGGCTCTTCCTTCTTCCGGTTTCCGGCTCCTCCTTGCCTCAGCCCCTCTCCTGTCCAATACAATCGACCTGCAAAAGAGAAAGAGGACAAGGTTAGACTGATCAGTATCCCTTTCCAGCAAAAAGTAAGTGCAAAACTTTTTATTACCTGAAAGAACTTTGACAGCGAT
Organism: Lissotriton helveticus; assembly: GCF_964261635.1. Lineage (NCBI taxonomy): Eukaryota > Metazoa > Chordata > Amphibia > Caudata > Salamandridae > Lissotriton > Lissotriton helveticus. The sequence continues at coordinate 1,231,391,725 of NC_136068.1, forward strand.
TTCTGGATTCGTGTATAGACAATTTGGAACGAGATACCTTCCACGAACATTGTGATTCATACCCTTTGTTACAAGAATACTTTGTGGAACTTTGTGAAATAAACATTGTTTTACATGGAACTTTTAAGAATCGAACAGTGGAAACCATTGACAGCAAGGCAAACAGTAAATCAAGGACTGCTGTATTTTGATGTAAAAGTACAGTATTCGTTTAATAAAAATTCTGGAAATGTGTGAAAAGTGAGTTTGCTATTAAGAATTTCGGCTTTAGTTATATTAAGGTGAATGTTTGATATTGGTAATTCTGATCAAATTAAGTTACACAGTCATTAATCACCCCAAGTTTGGGGTGATTAATGATTGTGTAACTGAATTTGAGCTTCAACTCTAGCACCTGCTTTACTTTATCTATTAGTGCTTCCTGTTGAAGCTGACTTTTGAAACTATTTAAGAGGCTCTGGCAGCTTGCCGGCGCCCTTCTAAAATAGTTACAAAAAGTCAGCTTGAACTTTTGACCCAATCCGTTCCGCTCGCGGATTTTGCGGGAAATTCGTGAATCTCGCGGATGGCGAACTTACCGAAAATCCGCAAAATCCGCGAGCGGAACGGATTTTCCGCCCATGCTTAAAAATTACACTGTGGCTGAAAGAGAACTATTAGCTATCAAAGTAGCCTTTTCTGAATGGCGGCACCATTTAATGGGAGCCAAGTACCCTGTTACCATCTTTTCTGACCATAAGAACCTAGAGTTTTTTGGATCACTTAAAGCACTAACACCACGTCAGATGCGCTGGTTAATTTTTTTTAGTACATTTGACTTTGTTATAACCTATAGACCAGGTGCACAACAAATTCAATCTGATGTGTTATCTAGATACGGACATACCTCAGACATGAAACAAGACAAAATAGGAGAACCCATTATTCCTCCCCAAAAACCTTTGGCACCAGTACAACAGAAGGATTTCATCACAGATCTATATTATGCACACATGCAAATAGCACCTCAAGATTGGTTAAAGGATTCCCATAACACAATACAACAAGGTTTATTGTATCACGACAACTTGCTGTTAGTGCCCACTACAGAATTACAAGCACAGGTGATATTTTGGCATCAAGCCTCACCGTTGGCAGGTCATCCTGGCTGGATAAAAACCCTGGAAAATGTGCGAAAACACTTTTGGTGGGACAATATGAGTAAGGACATTAAGCAATTTGTCACTACCTGTCCAGTGTGTGCAAGACATAATTCTCGGAGTCTATATCTTTGAACCAGAGGGAGTGCCCAAATACTGGGATGTGCGCATTGATTTGTTCACACATACTCATAGCAAGACATAATTCTTCTCATTAGGCCCCTGACGGCTTATTAATACCAATGCCATCACCCAAACAACCTTGGCACACTGTGAGTGTAGACTTTATTGTAGGTTTACCACCAGTAAAATCCTTCACAACAGTGTTAGTGATAGTGGATTTTTTATATAAAATTGCACATTTTGTACCATTACGGAAATTGCCAACTGCAGCAGAATTTACCGATATTTTTATAAGAGAAATTGTGCGTTTACATGGTTTGCCAAGCAAAGTGGTGTCAGACCGAGGTAGCCAGTTCAACTCTAGATTTTGGAGAAATTTATGTGAAAAACTGAAAATAGATGTGGCATTCTCCACTGCTTTCCATCCAGAAACAGATGGACAAACTGAACGACTGAACCAAACCTTACTTCAAACGCTACGTTGTTTATTGGCTGATTATTCTAGTGAATGGTTGGAAGCTCTCCCTGTAGCGGAGTTTGTTTATAATAATGCTGAGCATGCAGCTCTACTTTGCTCACCATTCTATTTCATGCAGGGGTATCATCCAAGAGCTATACCCATTTTGTTAGAAGATTCCCTGTTGCCTACAGTAACGGATAGACTAACGAGCCTAGGTGACATACAAGACAAGGCCAGGAAGCATTTATTAAAGTACAAAGAAAGCATGAAAAGACAACCAGACAAACACAGATCTGAGGCCCCAATGTATAAAATCGGTGACAAGGTATGGCTCTCCACAAAGAACCTCAATATAGAGGGATCCCGAAAGCTGCAACCGCGTTTCATTAGTCCCTTTAGCATAACTGCCATAGTAAACCCGGTAACAGTAAAATTGGACATACCAAAAGAATACCCAGTACATACTACATTCCATGTGTCCTTGCTTAAGCCGTACAACCCCAAAACCCGACCGGAACCACCACCTCCACCCATACCAATTAAGGGAAATCTAGAATATAAAGTGAAAAGCATAAAAGATGCAAAAAGAATTCATGGACGTCTGTTTTATTCAGTAGAATGGAAAGGATATTATGAAACTGAGAATTCATGGTAACCAGCGTCCTATGTACATGCCCCACGGTTGATTAGACGGTTTTATCTAACAAATCCAAGGAAACCCCGTCCAGTAGGAGGGCCTTTGATAGGGGCGACTGTTAGGGTTTGTGCACAGCAAAGAGCATGTCCCCTCTCATTGCACTAGTGGTCTCTGTAATAGCTCTCTTTTAAATATACTATTGAAAGCCTTTCTTGTTATCTCAGCCCCCCCCTTAGGCTTCTGTGTATGTTGCTCAATGTACTCACAACTTTGGACATTGCTGGCTTGTTTACACATTGGACCTTGCTTTTACCAAGGCTTCTTTAGAGCACCCCTCCCTAGGCCATGTGTTAATTCAACTCATTTGCATAATAACTGAAGCTCTGCATACCTTTCAAGAACATGTGCAGCATGTGAGAACCACACCCAGCTCTACGAGCCACACCCAGCTCTTCGAACCACACCCAGCTCTTCGAACCACACCCAGCCCTGTCTATAAAAGGCAGCCCCCGACCCTCAGCCAGTGCTTGTGCTCGTCTACCTCCCACTTACCTGAGAACAGATCCTTCGGAGCTGGCACTCATGCTCTCTACAGACCTTCATTGGCTTCAACGGGAGCGGCTGCTGGCTCTTCCTTCTTCCGGTTTCCGGCTCCTCCTTGCCTCAGCCCCTCTCCTGTCCAATACAATCGACCTGCAAAAGAGAAAGAGGACAAGGTTAGACTGATCAGTATCCGTTTCCAGCAACAAGTAAGTGCAAAACTTTGTATTACCTGAAAGAACTTTGACAGCGATTTCTGGATTCGTGTATAGACAATTTGGAACAAGATACCTTCAACGAACATTGTGATTCAAACCCTTTGTTACAAGAATACTTTGTGGAACTCTGTGAAATAAACATTGTTTTACATGGAACTTTAAAGAATCGAACAGTGGAAACCATTGACAGCAAGGCAAACAGTAAATCAAGGACTTGCACAAATTACCTGCTGTATTTTGATGTAAAAGTACAGTATTCGTTTTATAAAAATTCTGGAAATGTGTGAAAAGCGAGTTTGGTATTAAGAATTTAGGCTTTAGTTATATTAAGGTGAATGTTTGATATTGGTAATTCTGATAATGGTATTCGTTTAATTTTATAGAAGCTTTACTGTAATAGAAAGCACATCCCAGAACAGTAACACATTCCAAACCTGGAAGCTAGAGACCAGGATCCAAGAGGTACTTTTAGAAGAGAATTTCTAATAGATAAAGGGATAGTCAGGAACACATTTAGGAATAGGTTGCACTTACCTGTTCTTTGTTTATGTTTCATTAGGCACCAGTTTCTACTGAATTCAGAGAGGGCCGCAGATTTTAGCAGCACTTCAACAGTGGAAACGCAAGAACGGTGTTGTCTCTCGTTTTTTTATTTTATCCACTTCCCCCTTCCCTTGAGCTTCTGGTTCTTAGTGCACTGTCTAAAACTAGTGTGCTGGAACAAGCAGTTTCAGGGTGGGGTCGGACTGTCTTCAACCTCCATCAGAACTGAACAGAAACTCAGGTGAGCTGGGCTTTGACAAATACTGACTCTCTACTACTCAACTACTCTCTACTACTCTCTCTCTACTACTCACTCCCTACTACTCACTATCTACTACTCTCTACTACTCACTCTCTACTACTCTCTCTCTCTACTACTCTCTCTCTACTACTCACTCTCTACTACTCTCTACTACTCACTCTCTACTTCTCACTCTCTACTACTCTCTCTCTACTACTCTCTACTACTCACTCTCTACTACTCACTCTCTACTACTCACTCTCTACTACTCTCTTTCTACTACTCTCTCTCTACTACTCTCTACTACTCACTCTACTACTCAATCTCTACTACTCTCTACTATTCTCTCTCTCTGCTACTCACTCTCTACTACTCACGCTCTACTACTCTCTACTACTCACTCTCTACTGCTCTCTACTACTCACTCTACTACTTACTCTCTACTACTCTCTACTACTCATTCTCTACTACTCACTCTCTACTACTCACTCTCTACTACTCTCTCTACTGCTCTCTACTACTCTCTACTACTCACTCTCTACTCTCTATTACTCACTCTCTACTCTCTACCTCTCTCTACTTCTCTCTCAACTAGTCTCTACCTCTCTACCTCTACCTCTCTACCTCTACCTCTCTACCTCTACCTCTCTACCTCTACACCTCTACCTCTACACCTTTACCTCTACACCTCTACCTCTACATGCACACATATACATACATATATAAACATATATAATCTGCATATCTATATAAATACAAATATAAATGCATGCATACATATACATATATGCATACATATGCATGTTATTTACATGAAAGTTTGAAAAACACTAATAAAAGCAAAGCTAAAAAGCCACCTCATTACAAATAGAATGGCTTTAACTTAAATGAGGGTGAGATCTATTGCATTTTCAATGCTTGTTTACTTTGGTTCCATCAAGAAGGCATTCAGATGTGTCACACATTTGCCATGAATTCTGAATGTTAGCACTCTAGTTGCTCATTAGATCACTGTAGTAAAGCTACTGCTCACCAGGGAAGTCTGCTGCTGGTATTCAAAGTGCATGTTTCAGTCTGCATGTCAGAATTGTTTTAATGAAATAGAAGAGTGTTGGACCTGGCCCTTTTGGCAGGTTCACCCCGAAACTTTTTGCTTTTTCCTAGCCTGTTTCTGGAACCTGGTGTTGGTGATTTTAGTCCTTTGCGCACTTTTTCACTGTGGTACAGTGTAAAGTGCTTGTGCTCTCTGCGTATGTGTGGTGAGTGACCTGCCCTCCCATAGGAATGAATGGGGAATATGTATGCCCATGGTAGTTCCTGATGTGTGGGGAGTGCAGGGTCGAGTTTGGTATGTGAGAACTCGTGAGACTGAATGCTGCGTAATGGTGTATGCGGCATAATTGTGTCTAGTCTAGAAGTGTCACTTTTAGAAGTTGGCATATTTGTGTAGTCTGTGGCTGGCGTGTAATTGGCTGGTGAGCCTGGCCCAGGAGTGCCTGGGCCTGCTTGTGGATTGACTGTCTGGTTTGAGGATGACAGGGGCTGGGGAGCCCCCAGGAGGTTGTCTGAGTCAGCCCGTGGATGAAAGGCTGCATCTGCTGCCAGGGAAGTGGGAGGAGATAGCACCTGGGAGTGAATGAGGCTGTGCCTGCCTGCCACAATGCTGGCTCCACCTCCCCGCTGGGCGACTGTCACCTCTGTCCCTGATACTGAAAGGAATTCCCTATAACCAGTTCTAGCTGGTTCTCACACTGCCTGCACCCTTTAGACTTCAAAGACTTTTTTCTGTATAAAAAGGGGCTGTGTCCCCTTCCAAAAGGTTCTTGTTTCTGACTTGAATCTTGCCAGGGGCGTGCTGCTGCTTGGGCTCAGGGGAAGGCTTGCCTCCCTGAGCCCTGCCCAGCCCCTGGATACCTGATGGACTGCTGCAGGTCAAGACGGACTTTGTTGCTGGACTTTTTGTGCCTTTAGCGCTGGGAGCGCTTTACTTTCCCTGTTAAGCGCGGGGAGCGCTTTCTTCCAGCTCTAAGCGCCTGGGAGCGCTTTTATTTCTACTAGGACCTTGTTGGTCCTCTAGCGCTTTTATTCCCGGTTTATTTAGTTAATTTAAGGGTGCCACCCCGTTTTTATTTAATTATTTGAAGCCGGTGCCCACCCGGCATTGCCCCGTGTTGAATTCACCGCCGCCGGCCCGGAGAGCGATTAGGAGGCGCTGTCCCGCCTCCCGGCCCCAAGGCCATGCTGCAATTGGCCGCAGCCGTGACCCGGAAGTCAGGCAGGCCGAGGGCGGGACTATGGCACAACAGGAAGCAATGGCCAATGTTGCCGGTCTCCCGTGACTGAGAGGGAGACTGGAGAAAAGGAAGCTGCCTGCCGGGGAGAGAGAGAAGTCCGGCGCGAGGGCAGCGAGGCTCCCAGAATGGAGGGAGAGCCCCGCAGCCGGTGAGAGTGAGCCGCCGCCCAGGAGAGCTCTGAGGCTGTGGTGAGAAGCAGCCTGCCGTGTCCTGCCCCGGAGCTCCCGAGTGCTAGGGAGAGCCCCGGACTGCCTGCTGAAATGAAGGGAGAGCCGCGGCAAAGAGGACGTCCTGGCCGCCAGGAGGCGCGGCGCGAGAAGAAGCTTCCGCCCCAGAACGAGTACCGGTGAGTGGGGCTCGGGTGTTTGGCCGAAGTCCGGCCCTGGGACACTGGTGTATTTAGGGCGGCCCCGGGTGACAGTGGGTCGCCCCAACGTTGTTTAAAGCCCCGAGGCTCCCGGGGGCATATTTGTGGAGCCCTACGAGGCTCCCGCCCACAGTGGTAGCGCCATTGGTTCACGAGTCCCCAGAAAGGGGAAGACTCCACTAAAACCGGCACATTTTGGTTTTATGAGCCCTGAGAGGCTCACGGCGGCATGTCATATTCACAAGCCCCGAGGGGCTCTCGAGTGCCCACATTGTGCTTAAGAGTCTGAGACGCTCTGGGGTGCCACAGTCGTTTTTGAGTTCCCAGACGAGGGACGCTATCGGGCACATTTGTTTTTAGAGCCCTGAGAGGCTCCCTGGCCACATGGATGGTTAGAGCCCCGTGAGGCTCTTGGCGGACACAAGTGTTTTCCAGAGCCTGTGTGGCTCCAACGATTGAGCGCAGTTTGCTCCTAGGGCCAGGGAGGGCCCTGTTGCCGTTTTTGTTGATTCCCAGCTGCCCAGCAATTAGTGGGCAGCTGTACCGTTTAGGCACTTGGGATTGTCTACAGCTGCCCAGCACTTTGCGGGTAGCTGCCACGTTTAGGCCCCTGACTTTTGGACTACAGGGCGTCCTAGCCCCAACAAGGCCAGTTGGCCTAGGGACTGCCACAGGTAGTGGCTTATGTAAGGTTTTGCGCAATTGTGTGGTTTTTCCTTGCACCTCTGAATGTTTTAGGCATCATGTGTTTTTGCGCTATTGAGTTGTGTTTTCTTTCCTGGCACCTCTGAATGTTTTTAACGCATCATGTGTCTTCCTGGATTTTACACCTCTGAATCTTTTATGCATCATGTGTTTTCTTTCCTTACACCTCTGAATGTTTTATGCATCATGTGTTTACCTTTTTCCCTACACCGCTGAATGTGTTTTTGATGCATCATGTGTAATGTGTTCTTGCTTCTACCCCTAAATGTATTTTACTCTTAGGTGGTTGTGTTTTGCCTAGTATAGTTTATACTAGAGAGGTTATGTGTCCATGCATGATCTAGGCCTATGGTTAGTAGTATTGCGTAGTGTGTACCTACCTTTACCAGTAGTTACTGGTTGTGATTTATAACTGTTATTTTGTGCTACAGTGATTTTATATCCTTTATTCTAATTTCTGACAGTATTTCTATTTCTAAAAGTGTTGATTCTGACAGTGGCCCATGTGGCCCTGTACTGTAAATAATCCCATATGAATATTGCCCGTGCCAGTTGGCACAATGTACATGTGTGATTTCTATCTGATGTGATTTTGACAATACAGAAGTTATTTTTATATAACCTTGTGTGGAGTTCCTTTTGTGGTGTGCCTAGTATGTTGTTGCTGTTGTGTGCTGGCGCAAATGCTTTACACATTGCCTCCGAGTTTAGCCTTACTGCTCGTGCCAAGCTACCAAGGGGGTGAGCAGGGGTTATCTTGGCGTGTGACTCCCTTGCCCTGACTAGAATGGTGGTTTCTGCCTGGCTTTGGCGTCAGCCTTAGCCTACCAGAAATAGCCAGTTCTAACAAAGAGGATTTGAGAAGTCAAAATGTGCCCTAATTTTTCTTTCTTCAGCAATATTTGTAATTTCTATGGCAAAATGAACCCCCTCATTTTGTTCCTTTGCAAATTAAATGTTTTAAGTGTTACCACTTTATTCCAATCAAGATGACTTCAGGTGTGCCATACTTTTGTCATAAGTAAGACTGTTAGCGCTCTAGTTGTTCTTTAGAACACTCTGGGACATTCTGTCATTGGGCTGTACCTGGGCTACATCTGGGGGATATTTGTGCTACATTTGGGCTCTTTTGTCTCTGGTGGCCATCTTCGGAGACTTATTTGTTATGAAGTTTTCTAATTTCCTCATTTACTACAGTCTCCTCAGTAGGAAATACTTTCAGTTTTCTACTTTGATTCCATCAAGAAGGCATTCAGATGTGACACACATTTGCCATAAATTCAGAATGTTAGCACGCTAGTTGCTTATTAGATCACTGTAGTAAAGCTACTGCTCACCAGTGAAGTCTGATGCTGGTATTGAAAGTGCATGTTTCAGTCTGCATGTCAGAATATTTTAATGAAATTGAAGAGGATTTGAGAAGTCACTCAAAATGTGCCCTAATGTTTCTTTCTGAAGCACTAATCATACTTTCTATGGCAAAATGAACCCCCTCATTTTGTTCATTTTTAAAATAAATGTTTTCAGACTTACCACTTCATTCCAATCAAGGTGGCTTCTGATGTGCCATACTTTTGTCATAAGTAAGACTGTTAGCGCTCTAGTTGTTCTTTAGAACACTCTGGGACATTCTGTCATTGGGCTATACTTGGGATACATCTGGGTGATATTTGGGCTACATTTGGGCTCTTTTGTCTCTGGTGGCCATCCTGGTAGACTGCATGTCAGAATTGTTTTATGAAATCGAAGAGGATTTGAGAAGTCACTCAAAATGTGCCCTAATTTTTCTTTCTGCAGCACTAATCATACTTTATATGGCAAAATATACCCCCTCATTTTGTTCCTTTTTAAATTAAATGTTTTAAGAGTTACCACTTTATTCCAATGAAGATGGCTTCATTGGAATAAGTAGGACTGTTAGCGCTCTAGTTGTTCTTTAGAACACTCTGGGAAGCTGCAGTAGAACACAAAGGAATCAACTGACGGTCTTTGTCCTTGTTGGATGTACATGCTTTACTGAGAATGTCAGACTTCATTCTCACATGACTGAGAAAGATAATGTGAATTTACAGAAAATATGCTTTCAGTTTAGCTTATAGATCCCCTTCCAAACCACTGTGGGAAAAGCATGAGATAATAGTTTTCTTTCAAACATGATTCATGATATCCCAGTAGAAGGCTTTTTCACATGGTAAAATCCCCTTAGAACAAACCACAATTCCTAAAATGAGTATGGTACAATCAACAAATGATTTATAAAACTTTCAGGGAAGGAGCAGAGAGGAGCGGGCCATCTTCTTTGAGAAATTCGCGAAGATTCATCAACCGGCGCCAAAGTTATTCCCAATAGAATGTTGCGGATTTCCTATGGAAACTAGGTCCTAACTATAACTACCTACTGGCGACCACCAGTAGGTTATATACATATATATATATATATATATATATATATATATATATATATATATATATATATATATATATATATATATATATATATATATATATATATATATATATATATATATATATATATATATATATATATATTCACTGAAAAAACCATAGGTTATAGACCATATATAGTTAGGAATTAGCATTTACAAAACCTTGAAAATTCACTGAAAAAACCATAGGTTATAGACCATATATAGTTAGGAATTAGCATTTAAAAAACCTTATTTTACTCACACAAAACCATTGAAATTCCATATATAGTTAGTTGCACTAACTATATATGGCGCACCCGCAATCCACTGCTGATCATGTCACATATTACATCATTCATGACATGGTCAGTGACATCACTGATGACATCACTGATGACATCTCAAATGACATCACTGATGACATCACTGATGACAACATCCAGTGACTGTATTTTTCTGTAAAGTTAAAATATGTCTTGAGTGGATGTATAAGTGTCTGGATGAAGGATTTAGTAGGTGCATGACTGACTGTATGAGTGAGTGATTAAATGTGTCTCACTGAATGCATGGGTTAGTGACTAAACTGTCTTAATTTGTGCATCATTATGTCTGTTGTTCTGTAAACTGCTGCATGTGTTGATCATTAGCTATACGAGAGGCTATATGTGTTATTAATTGGTTGCCCAAGTATTTCTATGGGAGATTGAGTTTGTGTGGGGGTGGCTGGAAGGTGTGAGACTCTATGCATAGATGTGTGAGCAGTTTATTCACTAGGTGTATGAGTTCAAGAGTGCATGTGGAAACAGCTACATGGGCAGTTGACTGTGTGCATGAGTGTATTGATGAGTGAATGGATATCTCAATGCTACATGTCATAGTAAGTACATATGTAAAACACAGTACATGTGAGAGTTGGCATATATAAATAACTGTGCATGAGAGCCACTGAATGAGTGAGTGGTTGTATCGATCATTGTGAACTTGTATCAGGGATTGTATAAGAGAGTAAATATGTGTTAGTATATGTTTCAATAAGTAAGGTGTGTTTAACTGTATAGTTGAAGAAATGGAGGTGAGATTGTTTCTTTGCATGACTGACTGGGTGTGTGAGTAACTCCATGGATGAGTGGCAGTGTGTGAGTGTCTGTATACACTGAGTGTATCTAAGGTTATATTAGAGTCTGAAGAGGTTTATCGTATTAGCACAAGAATGATGTCAAATGAGATGTCATCAGTGATGTCATCAGTGATGTCATTTGAGATGTCATCAGTGATGTCATCAGTGATGTCACTGACCATGTCATGAATGATGTAATATGTGACATGATCAGCAGTGGATTGCGGGTGCGCCATATATAGTTAGTGCAACTAACTATATATGGAATTTCAATGGTTTTGTGTGAGTAAAATAAGGTTTTTTAAATGCTAATTCCTAACTATATATGGTCTATAACCTATGGTTTTTTCAGTGAATTTTCAAGGTTTTGTAAATGCTAATTCCTAACTATATATGGTCTATAACCTATGGTTTTTTCAGTGAATTTCAATGGTTTTTTAATAGCAAATATCATAAGCTGTCGAATGTCAAGTACGTGGTAAGTAAAAACATTTTCGTGTTTATGCACACTGATCTGCTTTGAATGCTGCCCCCCACCCCTCATTTCTATTAGGAGTACTCTCTCTTTGCAGATAGTGAAGGGTAGTTAACGCAGCCCTTTGCCCCCTTTGTAATCCGTCGTGCCTGCTTCTCTCTCCATTTGATTGATTGTTCTCTTTGGTTCATTCTCTATTTACAAACAAGCACAGAGTCGCAATACTCTGTTTAGTCTTTGCAGATAGCGAAAAATCGTGTAAAAAAACAAAAGGAATCGAGCAAAATCAGTAGGCCACTAATGGGATCTCTTTTTGACCTCGCTAAAATAGAAACATTAGGAACAACCTGTTGAAAATAGCAATGCGTATGTACATAAGCGGCGTTCATTTGTGTTCACAGTACCCCTTGTTGATTGTTTCAATCGAGCATTGAATTGTTCGATGTTAATTCTCTTAAGGATCTTCTCTACCTGCAAACGAGGAAGAATAGGAATATTCTCTCTCCCTTTGCAGATAGTGAAGGGTAGGTAACGCAAGCCTTTAACACGTCGTACCTATTTCATTCCTCATTGATTGATTGATTGTCCGAACATTGACTGTTTGGGAATTAGTTCTTTTTGGAGGTATTCCCTGTTTGCAAATAAACGTAGGAAAATCTTTGCAAGTAGTGAAAGGGTACGTAATGCGGACCTTTCTCCCCCGTTGTAATCTGTCATGCCTATCTACTCCCCACTGATTGATGCACCTGTTTCACCCGGACCATTTACTAGACATACGTCATCTGGCCCGACCAGAGAGCACCCCTAGTGAAAAGGACATATGCAATAATAACGAAGTGATCACTGTATCCTGTTAACAGAAACTTTAGCATGAAACAACCTGGAAAGAAAAGAATAGGAAAACGAAAATCAGTAGGCCACTGATGAACATGAACTTTTATTAAACAACGAACAAAGAAACGATAACATAACGTAATGATAAAACCTATTAATGTCCTAGAAACAAGAAAACGTTAAAATATGCCAGTGGTGAGAGACCAGAAAAACAGTAAGAGAAACCAAATCACCCCTCGCTGTCCCACCGCCTGCCACGCCAAAAAAATCGATAGACTAGGGAAAATGCAAGTCAGTAGAACATCCGCCCCCACTCTGGAAACTTCCAAGGTGGGGCAGGGTTCCGGCTACGCCCAGCCGGGAGCAGCCCATATAAGGCAGGTCCTGCTGCCACGCCTCGGCCAGGAGATCCTAACGTAGGGTGTAGCCGGAGGAGAGGCCGAGACCAACGGGACCCGGCCAGGGGATTGCCTTTACAACGCTGAACAGTTGCAGGGGGGGGGAATGTCTCCTCGACCCTCCCCTCTCTCTCCCAGTCCGGCCGCGGTGGCCCTTGAGAGTTGCAGGTAGTCCCGCCACATGCTCTTCCGGTCCGGCCACCAACGGTCGGGGGGCTGAGGCCGACGGAATCCGGCTGCAGCCGATAAACCAAGAAACCCGTTCATGGGGCCAGAGCCAGGGGCGTCCGGCCGACATCTACCGGAAGCCCGGCCCGAAGACGGACGGGACACTTCTTCTTTCTTGTATAATTGCTGCAACAACCCTGGGGGGGGATGTCTTGCACATGCCTCCGACCCCCCCCCCTCGTCCTCATCGCCTGGTCCGGCCATAACAAATCTCAAGCGAGATGCCGTGGGGTGCACTGGGAGGGAGAGACGGTGCGAACAGGCCTCTCCCGCCTCCCCAGTGGAGGCTTCCCAGCTGCACCCTCAGCGGTCCAGGCGCCCGGAAAAGAGTTCTTCCACTGTGGCCATGCTGCAACGTCTCGCCCGGCAGGGTGGAGCCCGTCCGCTCATTTGACCCCGCGATCGCCAGTAGCTACCGAACTCTCAAAATGGCGGTCGACCTGGCAAGAGCGGGCCCAGCATAAAGAAATGGCCCGGTCACTGGTTGACTCCACCACCGTAGTCCTCCACGACCTTGAAGATTCTAGAGGAGCCGCGGGAGTCTCCGACCCCCGATGGGGAATGACTGCCATGATCACCCGTGGAGTGACGAAACTGTATCCGCGGGACGTCGGCGCCAGCCTCACTTTGAATTACTAGAATCCTGCAGACCTCACTTCCGGTGAAAGCACAGTGTGACCCGGTAGGAAAAATTGTTGCACCCCCTCCCCTTTTTGACTGATAGTTCAAACCACCGATCCTTTCCTTTGCCCTTTTAACGGAACTTTGGACTGCCTCCCCCTCTTTTACATTTTCTAGAGAAAACAAAACATTAACCACTACATTAGCATAGCAGTTGACACCAGAACTGTTTTCAAATTGAAAACCAACAACATCTTCAACAGAATCCTTTTTGTTTCTGCTGTGACCCTGCTCCAGCACAGGCATTGTCCCCAGCAGTAATTCTGCAATGCCGGTAAGAATAGCTGTGGTGCCTACTGGACTCACTCACCCCCGCGGCGCCCCACGCCGTTATTTGCTGGGCGGCAACTTGCTAGACATCACCTTCGTGACATCCAGATTTCAGCGCGTTCTGCTGCCTTGGAACTATTCGCACAACAGACCGCTACTGACAAGAATATTTCATTATTGGTGCTGTCAATTTCAATAAATCTATTGGATAATTCAAAAGAAATTGCCACGGTCTCTTCGTTGTTTAAATGTTTTTACTGTTTTTGTTTTGTTGTATATATTTATATGTTATTAAAGTTTTATATTCCTACTACTTTGTTGGAGTGCTATATATTTTTTATGTGACACATAATTGTAAAAACTTTGATGTACAAAGAGTCATTCCTGGAATCTTCCGCTTCAGGCTCGGTCCCCTCCCCAATCACAATACAGGATAGTTTTCAGATAGTAGGAACACGTGTGGTGTGACGGATCTCATCGGGTGTGGGCCTTGATCTACTATAACTCCTTTGAAGAGGGGTGATTCTTTACAGCTGGGGCCATAAACTACATCTGCAGGGCTAGCTGATAGCCTGGACAATCGGACACAGAGGAAGAGGAGTGTCACAGGGTGCGGTAGTGAATAGGGCGAAAGGGAGGTGTCGGGCGGGCACAGTGTGATTCTCAGGGAAGAGCAGCGCAGATGGGGGGAGGTTTATTGCCCATGCATAAGACAGAGAGCGGGGGTGACCAGTGCCTGGGGAAGATGCTTGCGAGGGTGAGGAGCCATGCTACGAATCGACAGCGTGCAGAGAGTGGGTCTGGTCAAGACATCTAAAATGGCTGCCGTGCACGACAAAAGTGTGGCATTTCAAAAAAGGCAAGATGGCGCAGACAATGTTTTTCAACACTTCCTCATTTCCTTCGAATCGAACGTTAACAGACGTTGGGGCATATTACCAAAGTTAAGCGATATTTATCGCTAACGATGCTTACCAACCAATTTTTTACCACTAAGCATCGTCAGAAATTATCGAAGATAAACCTTACTATTATCAAGGTTTATCGCAAATGCGATAATAAACGGCCGCAATGCATGAATATCGCTAAAAACTCAGCGATATTCATGCATTACCGAGCTAATACTCTTAGCCATGTTATCCACCTCCCATTGGATAACATGGCTAAGAACTGCTCAGGGCAGGTGTTACTTTTTGGAGATATTCGCGCTTAGCGCGAATATCTCCAAAAGTTGGTAATAGGAGATAGATATCTTGCATGTTGTAATGCAAGTTATTGTGGTATATGGAACTCATACCATAATCTCTCAGGAAAGCAGAAACTGATCCTTTTGGGACCGCCTAAAAAGGCCTAGGGGGTGAGGAGTACTCTACTTTGCCCCCTTTTCACGTTCCGAACTATTTTATTTTACTCTCTTCTGTAATTACACAAAATACCAGCGATAAGATGCATCGGAGACACACAGTGAGAGAAAGGAGGCCGGAGATGAAGAAGACATGTCAAATACACATTGGAGATAATATAGTGGCAGAAGGGAAGTAAATATGAGTAAACTTACCATGTAACATAAAAATGTTGCACTCTATACTATAAGTCTCATTTTATACTACAATCACTTCGCTACAACCTCATAAATTAAAAATAAAAATAAATAATGTCTCAAACAATTTTTGATTTCTAAATATAAATTTATTCTTCAGAATTTTCTAAATTTGAAACAACTAGTAACATGTCCTCATCAGTAATTTCCTCTTCAATCATCTCATCTGGAATCTCCTCATTAAAAGTCTGCAATGATGATTCTTGTAACTCTATGGTCTCCAAACACTCGATAAATTCGCCATCAAGAGATTGATCAAAAAAATCATTCAAGTCATCTCCTCCTTCTGACAATATTTCATTATTGGTGCTGTCCATTTCAATCAATGTAGTGGAATCATTCAAGTCATCTCCTCGTGACAATATTTCATTATTGGTGCTCTCAATTTCAATCAATGTAGTGGAATCATTCAAGTCATCTCCTCCTTGTGACAATATTTCATTATTGGTGCTGTCCATTTCAATCAATCTAATGGAATCATACAAGCCATCTCCTCCTTGTGACAATATTTCATTATTGGTGCTCTCAATTTCAATCAATGTAGTGGAATCATTCAAGTCATCTCCTTGTGACAATATTTCATTCTTGGTGCTGTCCATTTCAATCAATCTAATGGAATCATACAAGTCATGTCCTCCTTGTGACAATATTTCATTATTGGTGCTCTCAATTTCAATCAATGTAGTGGACAATTCAAAAGAAATTGCCACGGTCTCTTCATTGTGAGCCATTTTATTTTGAAATTGCTTGCTGTAAATTGCAGAAAAAAATAATCACTTTCATTTATCGTTTTTAGTAATACATAATATAAAACTAACTTCATCAAGTATTTAGTATAACAGAAGGACTGCAAATAAATAACAGAAAACATTTTTCAAATTATCTTCAAGTGTACAACATAGTTCCCCTTACAAATTAACAACTCACCTTTTTAAAAGTAGCAGAAGTGTTAGTACTGTGTAAATCAAACACCAGAAATTCACCACCAAAAATTCCTCACAAATGTACCTCAGACAGTAGTATCACAAAATGGCTGTGGTTTCCTCTCATTTGACATATATACATAACCAATTAACTTTCATCACACACAAATACAAAACCAAAGTAACATTTTAATTGGTTCTAAATTTCAACACTTTCAAATGTGTTTTCCCCATGCAATTTTCCATAGGACATTTACATACGTCTACAGCCTGAATGGCTGAACGGAATTACACCAAACTTGGCAAAATGGTACATCAAACCTAAGAGGTCAGGAAGGATCTACTATGCCCCCTTATGGTCATTTCCCCCTTCGCTTTGGCCTCCTCTTGTCTCTCAATCCTACCGAGAGACAAGATGGCGGCCGCTACGGACTGTTTGGAATGTTGACAGACGCCGGAGAACCAATCAGCTTCGCAAAGCTCCGTAACGCGAAAAGTACGCGAAGCGGAGCGCTGTTACAGATATATATCTTTTTTTGAACGTTAATTTCTCAAAATCCACTGGAGCACATATATTGAGACCTAGCAAAGGCACATCGGGCTACCAGTCCCTAATATTTTACCAAGTTTCGTGCAAATCCATTCAGCCGTTCGATTATTATTATTATTATTATTTTTTGCCCCGCGGGGCCCTTTTAAAACCTCCACATCAAACCTAGGGGGTCAGCGAGGATCTACTATTCCCCCTTATGGTCATTTGCCCCTTCGCTTTCGCCTCCTCTTGTCTCTCGATCCTACCGAGAGACAAGATGGCGGCCGCTACGGACTGTTTGGAATGTTGACAGACGCCGGAGAACCAATCAGCTTCGCTTCACAAAGCTCCGTTGCGCGAAAAGTACGCGTCCTGGGACGCTGCCCGGTCCGCTGTTACAGATATATATCTTTTTTTAAACGTTAATTTCTCAAAATCCACTGGAGCACATATATTGAGACCTACAAAAGGCACATCGGGCTACCAGTCCCTACAATTTTGCCAAGTTTCGTGCAAATCCATTCAGCCGTTCGGGCTAAAAGTGAGGCCAACCGCCCTATGGAAAACTCAATGTTAAAAACACGTTTTGGGACCCCCCTTTTTTCTCGGCCCCCACTGGACGAACCCCCCCCAAATTTTCAAGGGCTGCTCAGAAACAAAATGTGCCATTTTCCTGAAAATTTCAGCCAATTCCGTCCACAAACGCCAAAGTTATTAGACATAGAATTTTCAAAAAACCCATAGAGAAAAAATCCTAACTATATATACCTACTGGCGACCGCCAGTAGGTAATATATATATATATATATATATATATATATATATAAATATATATATATATATTCACTAAAAAAAACATAGGTTTCAGGGATGTTATAGTTAGTTGAACATTTGACTCATATAAAACCAGAGAAATTTGCCTGTTATAGTTAGTTGAGCTAACTATAACTCGTGCGCCCGCAATGCACTGGTGATGATGTCACATATTACATCACTCATGACATGGTCAGTGACATCACTGATGACATCACTGATGACATCTCAAATGACATCACTGATGACATCATCCAGTGAATGTGTGTTTCTGGAAAGTAAATATTTTTCATATATATCTATGGCAAGGTGTATTGAAGAATTAGTTGATTTACAAGTGCCTGAATGGATTATTTAGTAGGTGCATGACCCACTGTATAAGTGAGTGATTGACCGTTTCTTACTGAATGCATGGGATAGTGGCTAAACGGGGTGAAAGTCTGTATTAGTCTCTCAGTTGGTGTGTAAGCGGCTGCATGGGTTGATGAGTAGCTACATGAGTGTCTATATGGGTTATTTATTTGTTGTATGGGTATCTGTATGGGTGCCTGAGTGTCTGTGTGGGTGAGTGGGAGGGTGTATGACTGTGCATAGATGTCTGAGTAGGTAATTCACTGGTTGTATGGATTCAAAAGTCCATCTAGGAAGGGCTGTATGGGTGAGTTAGTGTGTGTATGAGTGTGTTGATGAGTGAATGAATGTCTCAGTGGTATATGTGTCAGTGACGACATATGTTTAAAGTCAGTATATGTGAGTGTTAGAATATATAAATGACTATATGTGAGAGTAAGTTATTTGAAGAGTGTGAGTATAAATGAGTGTCTGCTTGTATCAGTGATTGTATAAGACAGTAAGTATGTGTTAGTATCTGCATAAATAAGTGATGCGGTGTGCGTATAAATAACGGAGTTGGTGTGTATAACTGTATACATGAGTAAATTGGTATGTGATTGATTCTTTGCATGACTGACTAGGTGTGAGTAACTCTGTGGATGAGTAGCGGAGTGTGACTGTATGTATAGGTGTATGATTGCATATTATAGTACTGTATTGAAGAGTAACTGCATGTATAAGTGACATTGTTGTGTGTATGGTTTCATAAATAGTAATCTGTGCATGTATCAAACTTTATATTAGGGTATCAGTATATGCATCAGATTTTCACATGGATGATGTCATCAGTGATGTCATCAGTGATGTCATACGAGATGTCATCAGTGATGTCATCAGTGATGTCACTGACCATGTCATGAGTGATGTAATATGTGATGTCATCACCAGTGTATTGCGGGCACGCGAGTTATAGCTCAACTAACTATAACAGGCAAATTCCTCTGGTTCTATATGAGTCAAATGTTCAACTAACTATAATGTCCCTGAAACCTATGTTTTTTAGTGAATTTCTAAGGTTTTTTAAATGCTAATTCCTAACTATAATGTCTGTAAACCTATGGTTTTTTAGTGAATTGCAAAGGTCTTTTAAATGTTAATTTCGCATTTTAATATTTTGGAACTCTATCATACTTCTTTTTTTGGGCGAAAACTGCACTCCCATTCCGGTAGCGTACCAAGCTCCATTACTACCCGAATCCGATCCACCATATTGCTAAACTCGTAAATGATGCACATTTCGTATCCGGCGGGTTCATGACACCGCGTCCCGCGGAATATCATATAAGCATGAAGTGGCCCCTGCTGCTACTTTGGTATCCGACGGGTGCGCAGTACCAAGCCACACGTTACGTCATGTACGTGTGGGGTCACGCCTGCTGCTCGTTGCGTATTTGATGAGTGCACGCCACTAGGCCCTGTGTTACATCACAGACATATGGTGTTGCACCAGGTATGCCATTTTCTCTTTTTTTTGTCTCAAAAGTATATCTAAATAACTTTAAACAGAATATTACAACACACGACAATCTAAAATATTTTAAAAATGTTTATATTTCTAACTGTAATAAACTTATATTTTGATAAATATATTTTCTCAAAATCGTGTCGAGTGCAGCCTCCTTGCACGTTCGGTGCGCGCTTGCCACGTGACCTTAAAAAAAAGCATTTGATTGCTTCATAACATTTGCCATTGTAACAGTTGGACAACCCCACGCATTTTAGTCATTCTCTCTACAGCGTTTGATGAGAGACACCACTTCACCATAAACAGCTTTTTTGAAAAAGTTTTTTTTCTGTGTACACATATCTTATACTACACACAACATGCAACGATCATCTTGATCAATACTCATGGTCTGTACATTAAACCTTTCACGTGTGATGACCATGCATCTCAAACGTTACATCAAAAAACAAATGTGTGTTACACGATGCCCCTGGTGTGTGTGTGTGTGTGTGTGTGTGTGTGTGCAAATTATTGTGCTACCTTTCGGCCTGGGTATTGGTGGCTCTAAGGAGTATCATCAGCCACGGGCAGAGTGCACATCATAGATCACATGGGACAAACAGTAAACAGTAATGTGTATAGTTGTATTGCTGTACGCTCTGTTGTCAGGCTTTACCAAAATAGTAGTGTGTCATATGTGAGACTTTCAGATTCACGTTTGACCTACATTACTTGACTGTAATGAGCGTTATCACTGTGTATGACGTAGCCTCACTGATCCTCCCTCCATCCAAGCACATTAACTTGTGTACGCTTCGCGATAGCAACACTTTCAATAATACCACACACATTTGACATGCATGTCTGCGCATAGCCACAACTTTGACAATGACATGAAATGTTTGCCATTCAATCTTTTCGAACAGCATTTCATTAGCGATAGTTGCCGCCCTTCCGATACATGCTACATTACAAATTCTGCAACGTCAAAACTGCAAAAGAAACACACATAACTACTACACTTCCTGGCCAGGCAGGAACAGAACAACCCCCAGATCCCCGGAAAACGTATTCATAACCCTGCGCTTGCCTGGCATACGCAAGCCCAGCCCACTTTGCGTACGTATAAATAGGATAACGGCGACGCCACATTCCAAGTTTTTCCACACTGCCTCTGGTGATATGGCCGCATCCACCTCGCATATCACAATACGTAATCAAAAACAGGGATCCATGAGGTGTACACCATCCTGCACACACAACAATGACATCAGGTGAGCAGTGGGGCCTGGGTGCACAGCGGCTTCAATTGAGCTTGGTGCTGTGGGAGGGGTGGGATGCATCAGCCCTGTAAATCTCAAATTTAGCTGAACAAACCACATTGTCCACATATTTGTGGGTGGAATCACTGTGGTGGTACAACTGTCCTACCCCACAGCATTCCCCTCAGTCGCCCGAGTAAAATAATATCTCACTTGTGTGGGTGGGGCAAGGGCCTGTGACTGGGAAGAGCCCAAAACATAGGGGAGAAGGGTATATATCACCGAGAATTCTAAGTGCTACATTTTCCCAAAAATACGTTTTTAGCCAATTCTGCATTGAACACCCACTCAAGTGAGGTATCATTCTACTCGGGACACTAAGGCGAATGCTGTGGGGTAGGATATTTTTGACGCCACTGTGATTCCACACAAAAATATGTGGAAAATGTGTTTTTCTCAGATAACTTTGAGGTTTGCAGAAGATTATGGTTGGGGAAATCTTGGGGGATCCACGCAAGCCATACATCATTGGACTCCCCAGGGTGTCTAGTTTTCAGAAATGTGTAGGTTTGGTTGGTTTCCCTAGATGGCAGCGAGGCTGGGGCCAAAACCCCAGGTGCCCACCCCAAATCCAGGTAGCTTGTTATAGGTAATTTTGAAGTCTCCTCAGTACGATTTGGGCCATTTCCTGTTGCAGCCACTATGCCTACCCACACATGTGAGGTACCATTTTTATCGGGAGACCTGGGGGAATGCTGTGTAGGAGGAAATTTGTGGATCCACGCGGATTGCATAACTTTTCCACACAGAAATTTGAGAAAAAAGTGATTTTTTCATCTAAATTTGAGGTTTGCAGGGGATTCTCGGTATGGAAATGTTGGGGGACCCACACAAGGCATACCTTCCTGGACTACCCAGGTTGTCTAGTTTTCAGAAATGTGTGCATTTGGTAGGTTTCCCTAGATGGCTGCTGCGCCCGGAGCCAAAAAGTCATGGGTCCTCCCTTTGCAAAACCACGTTGTTTTGTGAGAGGTAATTTTGAAGTCACCTCAATAGGTTTTAGGCCTTTGCCTGTCGCGGGTACTGACCCACCCACACAAGTGAGGTACCATTTTCCTTGGAAGACTTTGGGAAATACGGACTGGGTAGAACTTTGTGGATCCACACAAATTCCAGAACTTCCCACCACAGAAATGAGTGGAAAATGTGTTTTTTGGACACATTTTGAGGTTTGCAAGGGATTCTGGGTAACAGAACCTGTTGAGAGCCAGACGAGTTACCCAATTCTGGATTCCCCTTGGTGTCTAGTTTTTAAAAATGTATAGGTTTGCTAGGTTTCCCTCGGTGCTGGCAGAGTTAGGGTTCAAAATCTAGAGCTCTCAGCACCGCCCGCCACAATGCTAAAAATGCATGTATGCATTTGCATACACAAAGCGGCAGATACCGCGCGCTGCCTGCCGCTTCGTGTATGCAAATGCTGGGGGGCACCACAGGTACCCCCTGTAAGCACCCCCCACCTCTCCTTCATAATGGGGGCCCGCAGGGGGCCCCCAGAGTGAAGACTGCATGCCTTCCGCCCTGGAAAGGCATCTAACTAAGCCCATTGTAATATGGCTAACAGTGTCTAATAGACCCCGCCTCCATATTAAACCTTTTCCGCCCCGGCCGCAAGGCGACCGGGGTGGAAACTCGCTGGACAGTCTTTCCGTCCGCCGCGGTCCTCCCCGCCATACTAATATGACAAGGGGTCATTTGTGTGAGGATGGAGGGCGAATTGCCCCCGCCAGGCCGGCGGTGGCTACGGCCAACCTGGCGGGGGCAATCCGCCCGCCATCCTAATGGGCCCCTTAGTTTGGACTGCCTGCCAATTAATGGATCTCCCTCCAATTAGGAACTGGCCCAGTTCTTTAAAACCTTTAGCTTTCCAAAACTTCAGATGATTATTCTGAATTTGGAGGCCTAAGCTTTTAAATTTGGTAAGCTGCAAGTACTCGTGCCCTGTAGAGTGAGCCTTCAAGGAGTAAAATGCCTGTAGTTTAATACAATGCTCCTGTAGTGTCTTATATCTAGTTTTTGGGGAAATTATGCTGTTTTTATAAAAAACAGAACCTGCAACCTGGCTTCCTGAATCATCTTATCCAAACTATTCAAGAATCCCTTTCTATCCATTACACACACTTTATATCTAATAAAGATGCTTCAGAGTACGTACAAGCCCCCCACCCCCAATAGTTATGATGTTGAAGTACAGGGACTTTTACCCTTGTTTCCAAATCTTTGAAATATGCCATGCTGATTTTGATTGTAACATTTGCACAAAGAAAAATCAATAAAGATAAAATCAACATTTTTATAAGGGCTACGCGTCCGATCACTGTAAGGGGAAGAACTGACTTCCAGCATCACCAGCACGAGCCAGAACCACAACCCCCAAGCTCCACCAAGACGGGCCACATTTGGCCCACGTCACTCTGCCGTGTTAGGAGGTGCTTTACGTAGCGCTGAACTCCCGTTGCGCTCGACACCTCCAGCAGCTTCAGCATGAGCCAGGGCAGGACCCCAGCCCCCAGGCTCACCGAAACAGGCCGTGTTTGGCCCACGTCACTCTGCTGCGGCAGGAGGTGCTTTAAGCAGCGCTGATCTCCCGCTGCGCAGGACACCTCCAGCACCATCAGCCCGAGCCAGGGCAGGACCACAGCCCCCAGGCTCCACCAAGACCAGCCGCGCTCCAGCCACATCACTCTGCCGTGCCAGGAGGCGCTTTAAGCAACACTGAACTCCTGCTGCGTGGGACACCTCCAGCATGAGCCAGGGCAGGACGACAGCCCCCAGGCTTCACGGAGACTGATAAGAGGCGCTTTAAGCAGTGCTGATCTCACGTTGCAGGGGATGCGCTCGGGCCGTGCCTGGGTGAAGTTCGGGTGAAGGGCTGGCCCGTCCATGCCCGTCAGCACCAGGAGGAGACAGGACAGGGCCATTCCCCTAGGATTTGCTGTCTTATAACAATTACTTTCTTTTAGGTAAGACATTTAAAATTTTATACACCTGGCAACAGTGACATTGTAAATGGGATATTAGAACTCTTTCCTACTATATAAAACCTGGGTGCACATCTGACCTTGAATACCAACGACTACAGAGCAGTGGCTTATACGAGTTACAAATATTTGTCAATTAGGCACAAGGTTGGAGGGGGAACTGCGAACTGTGGCTGTATTGTGTATAGTAGACCCTTAGGTGGTAGTCCTCTCATTCTCTTTGGTGCCTTGTAGTTTACATTTAGTGGAGGTTTATATTTATAATAAGGAAATGGGTTTTTCTAAGGGAATTTAGCGTGGGTGTACGTTACTAACCACAACCCCAATACACACAAAATGGGAAAACGAAAGGTTCTCAATGGTCAGGGTAAGGGCACATCCTCGAAAATAAGAAAGAGTGCAGCTAACAATTGCTCTATAGAAGAAATAGATAACTTAATTGAAGAAGTGGAGTCCATGCTACACACTAAATGTAACACAATTGGCAAAAATAAAGGAAAAATGACAGCGTTTTACACCAAATGTCATCCAAGCTCTCAAACAGAGAGCTCTGTAAGAAAGGACTTGACAACGCTGATGACCCCTAATATTAGTTCTCCCTAGCACACTTCAAACCGTCATATTTACCCCGTATCCATCAGGAGCCAAAGTGTTTTGCATCAGCTATACTAAATAGATCAGCAAGAGCCATTTACACTGATTGTTTCTTCTAACAAGTATCCCACTCTAGCTCCAGAAACAGGGCCAGATATTTCCAGCATGGTAACACACACACAGTCGCCCAATCTATATATGCAGGAACAGCAACAAAATGTTAATTCACAAGGACAAGACAGTGAAACCAATGAGCCAGCAGAAAAGCTAGTTCTACAGGCCAGTAGTTTACAAACTAGTGAAAGTATACATTTGATAGATACAAAGCAGTTTCCCTCCTTGACCGGAGTTATTCAATAATGATATACTTCTATTACTTTATAATCCATTAGAGAAGTAAATTAGTGACAACCACCAGAGGTTTATTATATTTTTTATTTTTTCCACAAAATATTTCCTTTTTTTAAAATGTCATCATTCTTTTTCTTAAAGACAACTCATTTAATTTTGTATATGTATCAACAAAGTTTGTAATGCTTTTCATTGTTTTATCGCCTTATTTCATGGTTTACACATGTCAATACATTAGAAAATCGATATACAATATATACATAATAAAAACACAATTGCAAAAAAACTATCAATTCAAGAAAAAAATTTACCCCTGGATACCCAACACTCTCACAACAAACATACTGTCACAACCTCACTCTCACTAAATACACTCCAACAAAAATCTGTACAAGGACTAGATCTTGATGAAAAAGAGAATCTCTGCCAAAGGGTGAATCTCAAATGTCAAGCAAGAGATTCCAACTAGGTCGACGTGCGTTTCAGTGGAAAAACGCCACCTTCCTCAGGACCTTCCCAGATTTGGCCTTTCAATTCAGTTCCCAGGGGACATGCTACAAAGAGAAGGGCATACTTTATACTTGATAATTTTCTATTAGAACTGCTGTGGGACGTTAATACAGGATACAGTCAGCTGGCCCAGTAAACTCAAGTACATGGGCAGGATGATATACACTTCTTTCCAAGAGGTGATCTCCTAAAATATGGCGACCTCGGTCGTGTGTTACCTATAGGCTTTTGATTTAAGCCCATGTTAGATGTGAAGACATCTAACATGGGCTTCGATTGGAATTCATAGAGCATATTATCAAGCCCATTATCGCCGCTTTATCGGCAGTTTCCTGCCGATAAAAGCGGCGATTATGTAACTCCCTTACTTGATAATATGCCCCTTAGTTCCATCTGACCCTAAGTATCACGCTAATCAAGTAGACAGGGGTGAAGTAGGGGCTGACTGTGTTCCAGTCAACCCATAAACAAAGAGTGAACCAAATGAGCAACCAGTATTTCATTTGACATACTAGAACATAGCAGGGTTGAAATGTAATTAAAAGAGAATGAATGGCGGAATATACTAACCACAGCGAGATCTGCCTGCTACAGAAAACGTGGGTACTAGAAACTCCCCATAAGCTTGGGTATAAAACATTCTGTGTTAGTGCCACACCTTTAGTAAGAGCTAGACCATCGGGTGGTCTTGTTCTCTGGGTAAAAATTACCCTAAGTGTGGATAAAACTCAGCTGGAATGTCCAGCATTAGATCTAATGGGGATAATGATAACTACATTGGACTAAACCGTAATTTATATAATCAATGTCTATAATAGACCAAGTCCTTCTAGCATAGAATCTCCACTTATAGAGCTGTTAGATAAATTCTTGAGCACAACTGACCCAAGGGCAATGATAATTGTAAGGGGGACTGTAAATGTAAAACTATAGTGGGACTGGAAAAGATGTTTGAGGAGGAAGATCTGGTTAATAACATCCTCGCTCTGGAAGCAGGTCTTGCAATGCCGTGCACAGTTGCAGCTGCATGACTTATTTAATTAATTTCAGTGCAGGGACTCACGGCCTGCAATGGCTGATTCCGGTCAGACACACCGAGTGCCCCTACATTTAGCAGAGGCTCTACCAAGAGAAGCATTGACTACATAATGGTATTGGCTAACTCATGGTCCAACATCCACAATCTAAAAGTAGATGTCAGAGGAGATAGTGATCCTTACCCCCTATGTTTAACAATAGTGGGTTCCCTCTTTCATCTCAAGAACAGGTGGTATAATGACAGTAATCTAAGTCAAATTCCACCAATAGTTAGTAACATCTGCAGAGCCTTGAAATGGCTATCAACAGTGGGTAAAGATGAGGCCATGGCAAGGATTTACAACACGTTTTCAGATGTCATGTCATCCTATACTAAACTGCCTACTTCAGAGATTCCCATAGTGCAGAATCGTCACAAAATTATTGACAAATTAAAATTTATTTTGAGTAAGATCCCCAGAGAGAATGGGGTGGGGAATACAGCAGCACATACCTCAGTCAACCAGTGGTATACCAGAGAGTGTCGCAAATTAAAGAGTGAGCTT
The DNA here is from genome assembly GCF_964261635.1 of Lissotriton helveticus. NCBI lineage: Eukaryota > Metazoa > Chordata > Amphibia > Caudata > Salamandridae > Lissotriton > Lissotriton helveticus. Next base: position 1,231,418,470 of record NC_136068.1, read on the forward strand.
ATAATGGCAGCAAAATCAAATGATGTCGTAGCATTGGGGGACTAAAGGGCCAAAAATAAAAGCTTATTAATGCAAAAAAAGAGAGATTGGGATGACAGCATCTGGACAGAACTGATAACTGCTGCCAAAATTAAGGATTATGCAGGCTTCTGGAAATTGATAGCCAAGGGTAATAAAATGGGGAGAAGTAGCATGGATTTGTTTGGGATGCAGGCGCTTGGGTTAATCAGTTTTTTAAAATTGTACTCAGTGACTGGCAATGAACCAACAAATAATAAGCAATATGAAGCACCAAATGCTGAAGCATCAAACAATATGAAACAAATCCATACCCCATATTTTAGTATAGAGGAAACCTTGGCAGCAATTGATGCAATCAAGTCAGGCAAGGCCTTACGCCCCGATAAAATACCAGGTGATCTGTTTAAGCATGATAAAGCTGTCTGGGGATCATATACTAATCTTCGCTGTGATGCCGTAGCAGCAGGTGCCCCAGTACCAGACTCATGGAAAGGGGCAGAAATTATCACAATTTTAAAAAAAGCAGATTGCCAAAATCCTGCAAATTACTGGCCAATAAGCCTTATTGATACCTTACAAAAGGTCTATGCCAAGCAGATTTTAACACAATTAAACAAGTGGGCAGAGGTAAATAACAATTTATTGCAGTATTAGGCAGGGTTTAGAGCAAAAACCAGTACAATTGATCAGGCTTTTAGACTTCTTTGCATGGGGTGGAAATACACGATTTTCAAGGAAGGTCACCTGTATATAGTGTTTATAAATTTGAAGGCCACTTTTGACCTTATACCAGGAGATTTGCTCTGGTGCTCCTAAAAAAAACAAGGTGTACCAGAGGAACGCCTTATGCAGATAGTGAGACTACACAATAACAATTATGCAAAAGTCAGATGGGGGCCCAGGGGAGAACTCACTTAGGCAATTCCAATAAGGAGGGGCACCTACCCTCTTTTCTTTTTATGTAAATGACTCCCCAAAATATATTTTGGGGTGAAGGTATTATTCACCAAAGTTAGGGGGCTGCAAGTTCCATCCCTTTTATTTGCGGACGACACTATTCTAATATCTCAAACGCCAAAGGGACTCCAAAATCTTTTAAACTCATTTAGTGAATATTGTGATATGAAAGGCCTTGAAATAAATTCGGGCAAAACAAAATACATGGCAATCAAACTGCATGAATCATTTAAGAAGAACATTTTTGTTCAAAAGCAGAGGCTAGAATATGTATCAAACTACAGCTATCTAGGTATTACACTTGACACAAAATTGACATGGCACCTGCATCTGCAAAAAAGCAAGACCATTTTGCTCCAAAATGTAGTGTCCATACTAAAAAAGCACCAGCAAAGTATAACCAAGGCAGTGTCACCTGCATTAGAGGTGTACAAATACAGGGCACAATCAGCAACCCTTTACAGAGCTGAACTTTGGGATTATGTAATTGAACATAAAACCCATTGACCACCAGGCTCTACTAAGACCACTGTTGTTTTAGGTGCGATAGTGGACTACTAAAGAACTTGCAAGTTACAAAGAGGGGCTAGAAGCGATACTAATATATAACCACTGTGGTAGCCTCCAGTGAGTCAAGCATGTGAGAACATGATTCTATAAACTTGGGATGAACCACTATTGGGAAACACCTGCACTAATTGACACCGCCCTCTAAATAAATACTGAACACAACATTTTGGGCATACATACAAAATAGGGTCTCCCATAATTCTGATAATGGAACATTGACCACACAGTTCCTTCTCACAAAATCTCTTCTGTCTTTTGAGCAATTTCTGGATGAAATCCAATGTCAGTTGGCTAAATTACTGTACATGAAGATCCGCTATGGTATTCTGCAAGTCAAATCTAATACAGTAAAATGGGGTTTGAAAAATGATGACGATAATGATGATCACTGACTTTTATGTCAACAGAAAATGATTCACACATTTTTGCCCAGCATATGCCACACCGAGGCGAAAATGGATGAAACCGATCTGTTGTAACTTGGGAATCAGGTCTTGCACTGATGCGACGAGAATACTAAAAACCGACACCTCAAAGAAAAGTGTTTTAGTGTTAGCAGATACCTGTTTTTTGTCAATTTATTGAGGGAAAAAAGGCATGACATTTTGAAAGACCTATAATCTTTTTTTTATGTTGCCTGTTTTTGAATTATATATGCATTAGCACTTTATATCCGCTGCGCATTCTATGGAAAGCACCTGATACTTATATGTAGCTTCTTTGGATAAGCAATGTGCTGTGTCAAGTACCTATATGCACTACAATAGCATTTGCACTTTACTCTTCAACTATTTACTGTCCCAAGCACCTTTATGTATTAGTAAAGCACTTGCACTTAATCTGTCAAGTAAAATCAATGTATGAGGCTCCAAGGGGCATATTTATGAGTTCTGGCGCATCTCTGCAAATCAGCAGGGATGCGCCAGAACTGATGCGTCACGCAATTCCCTCCTTGCGGCACCACAGATGCGCCGCATTTACAATGCGGCGCACCATGGTGCAAGGAAGGGCAGATGTGTGACGCATCTTGTGGTGTACGGGCGGCGCATTGCTGGAGTAGCGTCGCAAGTGCGCCGCAACTCCTGCAATGTACAGAGGCCACCCATACATAACGTGGTGTGTCACTCCTTACGCCTGCTTCAAGCAGGCGTAAGGATTTGACGCAGCAGCATTGTAAAACTGACTCAGTGAAATCTTGTAGATTGAATTGAGTCTGGGGAAAGAGGGTGTTGCTTTAGAATATCTGGAAGAAAATCACTAGAAACATTAAGCAACAGAATTTCAGTCTTATTATGGTCAATTTTATACCCCCCAATTGATTCAAACTGCGTGAATCCTATCAATTTCATTTCAATTTTAGTTTGTCGGGTTTAAGATACAAAATAATATCTTTCACAAATAGTTTTAATTTTGACCATTCGTGCTAGTGGTGTTTTAATCTCCCAGTTATTGTGGATACAAATGGCCAGAGGGTCAATAACAAAAATTAAATAGTATGGGGGATAAGGTACACCCCTGCCGGTTTCCAGGGTTTATATCGACTGTATTAGCTAGATTGGAATTTATAAAGGCCTGAGCCTGGGACCCTTGATATATATTCTGTTTCATGTTAATAATCAGGGGAGGAATCCCAACCCTTCCAAGCCTATAAAAGAGAGTGCCCCAATTCACCAGATCAACCGCCTTCTCTGCATTGAACATCATTATAAGCATAGGTGTTTAATTAATATTAAACGTTTCAAGTGCTTGAACCAGAAATCTTGTATTGGATGACATTGACCTGCCTGCCACAAACCCCGTCTGATCCTTGAGGATCACATTCTGTGCAACCGGGATAAATCAATTACCCCAGATTTTCATAAAAATTTTGTAGTCAGAATTTAAAAAACTAATTGGCATATATGAATTAACATCGCTGGGATTTTTACCCTTCTTCACAAAACTAACTATGGTGGAACCTCCACTCCTGCCTTCACATAATTAAACAGCCAAAACATAAAAGCCTTATAAAATTCTGTCGGAAGGCCATCGTTACTGCAAGCCTTCCCCACAGGCATGAGGCTCTGCTGCATTTCAGTTGCTGAACTATCGGCAGCTACCTCTTCTGCCTGCATACTTGATATCTGTGGCAGGTTTATATCGTGAAAGTATTGATGAAATGCTTCTTTCGAGGCCTTATACTTAGTTACGTATAATTTTAATGGTCTAAAAAATGTTAGCAATCATGTTCTTCTCGGACACTAAGGTCCTCGTCCCGGGCTCCAAAAGTTCAATAACTGATGCAGCTTCCCGCTTTACTTTGGTTAACCAGGCAAAAAAACTTCCTACCATTTGACTTTCCTGATAAATTCTCTGCTGAAATTACCATGAATTATTTATTTCTTCTATATTAAAAAAAACTCCTGTTTTGCCTCATTCAAATGCCCCTCTGCTAGATTTCCACCCCCGGGAGCTTTTTTTCCTTAACAAAGCGATATCGACTGCCAACTGAAGTTCAGCTATAAATGCCCTACAGGTTTTTTATTGCGCAACTGAAAAAGCATCATCTGTCCCTGCACTAAAGCCTTAAAAGCTACCTTGTTAACCTGAAATAACTCTTTTATCCATTTTCTTGTATTATCCATCCATTGCTGGTTTGTGAAAAGGAGTCAATCCATCTGCCACCTGGACCTTTCCCTCATTCTTACATCTATTTCTATTTCAATTTTGACCAGCGAGTGTTCTGAAAATGAGTTAGCCCATATTTCTGAATTAAGACAGTTCAGGGAGCGGGGGATAAGGAAAAAATCAATACGAGAGGCAGACTGGCATTGACGAGAATAGTAAGTATACTGCAAAATTTCCTCATGAGCCCTTCGCCACGGATCAATCAACTGATTACCTTGTTTTATTACATCTAATACTATTTTTGTCCTAGGTTTCAGTTGTTTCTTTGTTTTGTTTAAAGTATCCTTTCCCAAGTCTTGAATAAAATGAAAGCCTCCCCCTAAAATAATAGGGCCCATCGCCCCTCTAGCTAGGTCATTATACTTGATAATAGCTGTGTGATCGTCAAGAATTGACGCATAATAATTCACAAAGTTATAAATATTGCTATTTAGCCTAGCTCTAACCCATTTCCATCTCCCATAAGGGCCTCTCTGGACTTGAGCAATCTCCCAACCTATCCCTTGCCCAAAGTAAATGGCTTCCCCCCTTATAGCTGTCCCAGCCAAAGCAAAATATGCCTTGGAGAAGGATTTAGGGATGTAAAGCTTAGGTGTGTTTGTCTGAAGATGGGTTGCCTGGAGAAATAGTATTTGTGGTGAAAATGAAGTTAGCCATCATATTTGACCACCATAATTTTGCTTGTTACATATGTTGTTTACATTGACCATAATTATACGAAGTTTAAGACCCATCCCTACAATTTTTGCTTGAATTCAAGGTGTCACCATCAATTTATTTCTTACCAGTTCCTTTTCCTCTTTGATACTGCTCATTTTTTTCTAGCCATACCACCATCCTCCTGTGCCCACCCAGTCCCCCCGCCCTCCCGGAGGGAAGGGAATACTCCACAGTGCCCATCTCCCCTTAAGTGCTGCACCCTAAGTGATCAGTTCAACCCCCTCAGCCTCAATTGTATTACTTTGGATTCCCTGCCTAAACGCCGCGCTCTGCGCACTTACTCCCCAAATCTCGGACCCAGCCTTCTCTGAGCCGCCACGCCTCGCCGGACCCGCTCCGCGGGTCCCGCTTTGTGGTTTGTGGCTTTTGTGCATCTCAGGGGCAATTTCTCTAACATCGACACCGGCAGGGCTGCGAGGGTAGAGCAGAGGACTCCATTGTCCAGGAGTCTCCGCGCGCCCGTTTCCAGCTGGGCTCCTCTCCCTGCCGGCCACGCCCCCAACACTGCAGGACTTAACGGGCTGAGAAGGGCTTGCCTGGCGGATTCCTTGCCTAAACGCCGCGCTCTGCGCACCTACTCCCCAAATCTCGGACCCAGCCTTCTCTGAGCCGCCACGCCTCGCCGGACCCGCTCCGCGGGTCCCGCTTCGTGGTTTGTGGCTTTTGTGCATCTCAGGGGCAATTTCTCTAACATCGACACCGGCAGGGCTGCGAGGGTAGAGCGGAGGACTCCATTGTCCAGGAGTCTCCGCGAGCCCGTTTCCAGCTGGGCTCCTCTCCCTGCCGGCCACGCCCCCAACACTGCAGGACTTAACGGGCTGAGAAGGGCTTGCCTGGCGGATTCCTTGCCTAAACGCCGCGCTCTGCGCACTTACTCCCCAAATCTCGGACCCAGCCTTCTCTGAGCCGCCACGCCTCGCCGGACCCGCTCCGCGGGTCCCGCTTCGTGGTTTGTGGCTTTTGTGCATCTCAGGGGCAATTTCTCTAACATCGACACCGGCAGGGCTGCGAGGGTAGAGCGGAGGACTCCATTGTCCAGGAGTCTCCGCGCGCCCGTTTCCAGCTGGGCTCCTCTCCCTGCCGGCCACGCCCCCAACACTGCAGGACTTAACGGGCTGAGAAGGGCTTGCCTGGCGGATTCCTTGCCTAAACGCCGCGCTCTGCGCACTTACTCCCCAAATCTCGGACCCAGCCTTCTCTGAGCCGCCACGCATCGCCGGACCCGCTCCGCGGGTCCCGCTTCGTGGTTTGTGGCTTTTGTGCATCTCAGGGGCAATTTCTCTAACATCGACACCGGCAGGGCTGCGAGGGTAGAGCGGAGGACTCCATTGTCCAGGAGTCTCCGCGCGCCCTTTTCCAGCTGGGCTCCTCTCCCTGCCGGCCACGCCCCCAACACTGCAGGACTTAACGGGCTGAGAAGGGCTTGCCTGGCGGATTCCTTGCCTAAACGCCGCGCTCTGCGCACTTACTCCCCAAATCTCGGACCCAGCCTTCTCTGAGCCGCCACGCCTCGCCGGACCCGCTCCGCGGGTCCCGCTTCGTGGTTTGTGGCTTTTGTGCATCTCAGGGGCAATTTCTCTAACATCGACACCGGCAGGGCTGCGAGGGTAGAGCGGAGGACTCCATTGTCCAGGAGTCTCCGCGCGCCCGTTTCCAGCTGGGCTCCTCTCCCTGCCGGCCACGCCCCCAACACTGCAGGACTTAACGGGCTGAGAAGGGCTTGCCTGGCGGATTCCTTGCCTAAACGCCGCGCTCTGCGCACTTACTCCCCAAATCTCGGACCCAGCCTTCTCTGAGCCGCCACGCCTCGCCGGACCCGCTCCGCGGGTCCCGCTTCGTGGTTTGTGGCTTTTGTGCATCTCAGGGGCAATTTCTCTAACATCGACACCGGCAGGGCTGCGAGGGTAGAGCGGAGGACTCCATTGTCCAGGAGTCTCCGCGCGCCCGTTTCCAGCTGGGCTCCTCTCCCTGCCGGCCACGCCCCCAACACTGCAGGACTTAACGGGCTGAGAAGGGCTTGCCTGGCGGATTCCTTGCCTAAACGCCGCGCTCTGCGCACTTACTCCCCAAATCTCGGACCCAGCCTTCTCTGAGCCGCCACGCCTCGCCGGACCCGCTCCGCGGGTCCCGCTTCGTGGTTTGTGGCTTTTGTGCATCTCAGGGGCAATTTCTCTAACATCGACACCGGCAGGGCTGCGAGGGTAGAGCGGAGGACTCCATTGTCCAGGAGTCTCCGCGCGCCCGTTTCCAGCTGGGCTCCTCTCCCTGCCGGCCACGCCCCCAACACTGCAGGACTTAACGGGCTGAGAAGGGCTTGCCTGGCGGATTCCTTGCCTAAACGCCGCGCTCTGCGCACTTACTCCCCAAATCTCGGACCCAGCCTTCTCTGAGCCGCCACGCCTCGCCGGACCCGCTCCGCGGGTCCCGCTTCGTGGTTTGTGGCTTTTGTGCATCTCAGGGGGAATTTCTCTAACATCGACACCGGCAGGGCTGCGAGGGTAGAGCGGAGGACTCCATTGTCCAGGAGTCTCCGCGCGCCCGTTTCCAGCTGGGCTCCTCTCCCTGCCGGCCACGCCCCCAACACTGCAGGACTTAACGGGCTGAGAAGGGCTTGCCTGGCGGATTCCTTGCCTAAACGCCATGCTCTGCGCACTTACTCCCCAAATCTCGGACCCAGCCTTCTCTGAGCCGCCACGCCTCGCCGGACCCGCTCCGCGGGTCCCGCTTCGTGGTTTGTGGCTTTTGTGCATCTCAGGGGCAATTTCTCTAACATCGACACCGGCAGGGCTGCGAGGGTAGAGCGGAGGACTCCATTGTCCAGGAGTCTCCGCGCGCCCGTTTCCAGCTGGGCTCCTCTCCCTGCCGGCCACGCCCCCAACACTGCAGGACTTAACGGGCTGAGAAGGGCTTGCCTGGCGGATTCCTTGCCTAAACGCCGCGCTCTGCGCACTTACTCCCCAAATCTCGGACCCAGCCTTCTCTGAGCCGCCACGCCTCTCCGGACCCGCTCCGCGGGTCCCGCTTCGTGGTTTGTGGCTTTTGTGCATCTCAGGGGCAATTTCTCTAACATCGACACCGGCAGGGCTGCGAGGGTAGAGCGGAGGACTCCATTGTCCAGGAGTCTCCGCGCGCCCGTTTCCAGCTGGGCTCCTCTCCCTGCCGGCCACGCCCCCAACACTGCAGGACTTAACGGGCTGAGAAGGGCTTGCCTGGCGGATTCCTTGCCTAAACGCCGCGCTCTGCGCACTTACTCCCCAAATCTCGGACCCAGCCTTCTCTGAGCCGCCACGCCTCGCCGGACCCGCTCCGCAGTTCCCGCTTCGTGGTTTGTGGCTTTTGTGCATCTCAGGGGCAATTTCTCTAACATCGACACCGGCAGGGCTGCGAGGGTAGAGCGGAGGACTCCATTGTCCAGGAGTCTCCGCGCGCCCGTTTCCAGCTGGGCTCCTCTCCCTGCCGGCCACGCCCCCCCGGTGCAACCTTCAAAAGGAGGCACCTGACCCGCTGCGCGGGAGCGCACGGGAGGGCGCCGGGAGAAGCCCGGGACAAGGGCGGGACCGTCTGTGGCCGTCCGGGGCCGAAGGAGGCCGGGCTGGGCCAATTCCCTAAAATCTTGCTAAAACTTTGAATCTGGTCATGCCCTCGCCAACACCGTGCGAAACTCCATCAAGGGAGGGTGCTTCTAGTATTGGGACGTTGGACAATTATTTTAAACCTTCTAAGGGAGAGGTGGCTAAAGAGACCTCATTAGAGAAGCGTAGGGCGGAGCGTAGGCGCTCCATTGAATCTATGAAAAATAGATCTCTGACAGATATTGTTCCCTACCCAATTTCTCAAGAGGAAGGTATGCTCCTTGATAGCCCAAATCCCTTGACCCTTGAGGACTTTCCCCTTTTACTCAGGGAAATCCCCTGTCCTACAGGGTTGGCACCTGGAAAACAACCGGTCTTGGTGGTTGATACTCAATCTGTTATTCCAGTCAACCCTGTAGCCCAATCCTCTCCTCCACAAATGGCTAAGAAGAGTAAGTCAAGACCTATTGTTGCTGTTGAGGTGCATAGGCCTCCGCCCAGCAAACGTATTAGGAAATCAATAGGGGGTGGGGGAAAACCTAAATTATCTCATCTTGATTTTGGCAAGAAACATACCAATCCACTCTTACCAGGGAAGGTGGGTGAGAAAGTCCCCACTATCCCTCTTACAAAGGTTCAAAGCCCTATTTTAGAGGTTACCAACATGAACCTAGAGGCCAATCTTTCAACCAAAATCCCCCCACCCATATCCCTAGAGAGTATTGAAATTCTATTTCGTTCCCTCCTGCAGCCCATCAGCGCTAGCTTAGAAAAAGTGGAGAGTAGGCTCACTTCACTAGAAACATCCCTTACTACTTTGAACACCATAGTAAGTAAGCAAGTGGGATCCCAACTCTCGGCAGGGGACCATCTGGAAGCAGGAGTTCTAAAATTAGCTAATGAAGCCTTACACCAGCGTGTGCCTTCTGCCCCTCCTCTAACCAAGTTAACGGGCTAGCGCAATTATCAGACTATCCTCCCCAAAGATCACAGACAGAGCATAAGGAAAGAGGCCAGGAAACCGGTAAAGGCACCCCACATTCCCCGGTTGGGCCCTCCCCAAGAACAAGGAGGCCAGATCTCCCGCCTGAAGCCAATAGCCTCACAGTAGTCTTAGCAGGTGCCCCCCACTTACGATCAGGGGAAAAAGAAGACTATTTATCCCTTAAGAAAAAGGTTATTAAATGGCTCAATTGGAACCGACCATTACCACCTTATTTAAATAATGAGATTATTATGGTTAGAAGGGTCCCGTGGTTAGGGAAGACCAGAAAATCAATAATAGGGGACTGCGTCCTGGTAACTTTTAAAGATCAGGGCACAGTGCTGCATATTTGTGAAGGCGTTAATAGATCCCTGGATTCTACCATCCAGACCCTGCCAGTTTCCTTTTTCTTCCCTCCTATTCGCATGCATAGGGCCCCACTGCATGATGAATGGATAAGGGTGGATCATAGACGCAGTCGCAAGGACCACAGACAACGTCAGCACTCCCAAGTGCCAGAGACACCGTATTTTCATTTTAATCGTTTCAATTGTTTGAGTGCCCTGGATGGGGTCGATTGACTTGTTGCTCATAAGCCAGATATCTGGGATAATGGGGCCAACAAACTCCCGGCACCCTCAATTGCAAACACTGGTATAGTTTCTGGCTTGTCGGATGATCAAGGGGCTCCCGAAATTGACATCTGTGGCCCTTCCTACCTACCTGTGGTTAATGAGGACATAGCTGAGGGAAGTGCACGGGACTCTTTGACAATGGTTAACGGCTTGCTCAGCCATTCTGAGCCATCTTCTTCTATCGCTGTTCCTGTCTTAGGCCCCCAAATGGAAGGGGTACCCGGATCTGATGTCCCCAATCCCCATGGCCTGCCCACTGTGGCATCTGACCACTTGAAGCTAATTTGTTGGAACATTGCGGGTCTGGCCAACAAATTGGGCGAGCCAGATTGGGAAAATTACATTAAAACGGGGGACATTTGTATGTTCCAGGAAACTTGGGCACGAGAGGACTATGGACACCAAGGCTATGCATCATTTTCCATTCCAGCACGGTGGGAAGGCAAAGGCCGTCCGTCTGGTGGGCTTACGACCTGGGTAGCTTCTCATTTGGGCTGTGTGGCCACCCGCCGACCGCTTAATTCCGAAGACATACTTGTGGTCTCGCTACTCTGGCCAAACAATGTTAAACTGGTGCTGGTTAATCTCTATTCCAGGCCGATGGGGAGGGCAAAGGAATCACCAACCATTGATGAACTTTCGAGCTTTTTATCTGAACTGTCGAATGATTCATATTATGTGGTGGGTGGAGACTTTAATTCTCATTTTGAGCCATTACCCGGCCTTTTGGAAGGGCTTTCAATGGAAGAAGATGCAAGGTGGGCAGTTCCTGCGGTGGAAACATCTCCCGCGAAAGCTTGGTCCCCACTAGCACTACAAATTACTGCTCTTACCCTAAGGTTCGGAATCAGAGCCTGTAATGGGCGGATGAAATCCGATACTCCAAGTAAAACCACTTATAATAAACGGGGGAGAGAGTCTCGTTTGGACTACGTTATGGTCCAACTAACGAGGTGGGCTACAATCCGGGACTTTAGGGTAATGGAAAGGAGTGAGAGCGACCATAATGCCCTGGAGCTTGACCTGGTGCACCCAGGCCCTTTGGCCTTGGGGCCTATAGTGGAAGGGAATAAACCCGTGCTCCTCCTGGATAACAGCAGGAGAAGAATTAGGTGGGAAAACATGGTCGCAACCAAGGACAAACTTCCCCTATTTTATGCTGAGATTGTCCCTATTTTGGAAGCCGTGGGGAGTTTTGACATTAAGGAAAATAATATAGACTCCCAGACCAGAGTATTCAATGCCCATGAGGACCTAACAAAAATGGCGGCACTACACTTTAGTAGTAGCTCACGTAAGACCAGAGAGAGGCCCCGAGGCAAAGCACTGTGGTACAATCGAGCATGCAGACGGGCTAAATCAGAACTTCTCAAAGTAGTCAAGGAGGGGGTAGGAGGAGAATGCCTGAAACATAGCAGGCAAGCTTATAAAAGGCTCCTTAACCAGGCTAAATTAGAATGGGAAGAAAATCAGTGGGAAGAACTTACAAAGGCTTTAGCACTCCAAAACCAACGGTTGTTTTGGAGGATAGTGAACGGGGGGTCAGGGAATCTACAATCGGCATTGGAGCCAAATATAGCACCTGGGGTTTGGCAGGCCCATTTCCAGTTGCTCTATAGCTCTGAGCCAGGAGAACTCCCTGCATCTATCGAGGTGGCGGGGTCGGGCCACCAAGGGGAGGCAATTACGCTGGGCGAGGTCATTGCCGCCATCTCGGGCCTGGCTTCTGCAAAGGCGCCGGGACTGGATAGTTTACCGGGGGACCTGTTCAAACAGGAGCCCATCGTCTGGGCACCTTATCTCGTGGCCCTTTTTAACAGTGTTCTCGGTGGGATGGAAATCCCTGGTACTTGGCTGGGGGCAGAGGTGGTCCCTATCTTTAAAAAGGGCTCGCCTCTTCTCCCAGCCAATTACAGGCCAATCAGCCTGATTGATGTACCGCAGAAACTGTTCGGCAGGGTCTTGCTGAACAGGCTTCAGGACTGGATAGATGAGGTGGGAGCCCTCAGTCCCTATCAGGCGGGGTTTAGGAAGGGGGTATCCACAGTGGACCAGGTTTTTAGATTAAATCTAATCTATTGGAAGACAGCAAAATTCGACGGCGGCAGTCTGTACACAATCTTTGTGGACTTACGGGCCGCATTCGACCTGGTCCCCAGGGGGAAACTCTGGAGCGTCCTAGCAGAGATGGGCGTCCCCCCAGATATCCTGTCAATCTTGCAGAGGCTCCATCAGGGTAACTATGCCCGAGTGAGGTGCGGGAGGTCGGGGGAGTTGACTGATAGGTTCCCCGTTGGCCGAGGGGTAAGGCAGGGCTGTGTGCTGGCGCCGACCCTGTTTTGCCTTTTTGTCAACGGGGTAATCGCCCATCTCAATGCCACTGATTACACCGACGCCCCTAAACTAAACGGCCGTAGGGTGCCCGCAATTATGTTTGCGGATGACACCCTGCTGCTTTCAAAAACCCCTATGGGTATTCAAAGGATACTTGACTCCTTCACTGCATTCTGCCTTGATAGAGGGTTAGAAATTAATGCCACTAAAACCAAGTTTATGGTTCTAAATCCGAGCCACAAATTGCGCCAGAATCCGCAACTGGGAACCGCGCGGCTCGAGAGAGTGGCCACCTTTGAATATCTGGGTGTGACCCTCAACGAAACTATGACCTGGGGATCCCACCAGAGCAGGGCAAATCTTAAACTCGTGCAAACTACTGGGGGCATTGCACGAATAATGATTGGCTCGACGTACCGGCCATTGGGCTCTCTAATTCAGATATATAAGGCCCAGGCGAGGGGAGCAATTATGTACGGGGCTGAACTGTGGGGGCACATGCCCTGTCATAGCCTCTCTGTAACAGAAAATAAGTTCATAAGAAGGGTGGCTGCTCTCCCCCCGAGCACACCGCTTCTTCCATTGAGGCTTGATTTAGGATTGCGACCATTAGCGGATGAGATAGGCCTGAGACCCATAGCCTTTTGGCGCAGGCTATGGAGCAGTAACGATCTGACGGATTACAGGGCAGAATTGGCCGAACTATTGAAACACCCCAAGGTGCTTAGTGTCCCTTGGGTTAAAAACATTCAAGCCACTTGCATGGACTTGGGGCTCCCTGATCTATGGACAGACCCGGCCACGGCAGCACTTAATATCTCCAAGAAGTCTCTGTCGAATTTATATCATGAACGCAAACTGGCAGGGGCCATAGCTGCCCAGTCAGATGGGTCTTTATCATCTGTGTTCTTGCAAAGCAAGGACACCTATAGGCTTGAAAAGGCCCTGGACCCTATTTATCCCATACTTGCCAGAAAATTGTACCTCCAGTGGCGGTATGGCACATTACCCCTCCGGTCTTTTACTAGTCTGTGGTCGTCGGCTGCCCCTGTAAAGCATTGCCCTGTGTGCGAGGATAGGGAGGAAAATGACCTGCATGTTGTCTTTTTTTGCCCAGCCTATAGGGCAGCCAGAAAGTATTGGCTGCTTCCGTTGATAAGGAACATGGGTGGCAGGGAATTTGCACCAATGTACAGGATTTTAAAAACTGATGTTACTGGCCCAACTGTTTTCGCACTTTCTAAGTTTTTTACTAATGTGTGGTATACACGAAACCGTCTTTTAAAAAATGTTGGGTAGTGTCTAAACATTTTTCAAATCCATTTTAAAGTTGTTTAACCCTGTACAGACCTTTTTCATATGTATTCAATATTTTATCTGTAATGATATTTGTATATGTGTTTTTTTTCTCTTTTGTATTGTGCATCTTTTATGACCAAATGGTCGAAATAAAGATTGGAAATGGAATTGTATTACTGTAATCCATTTACAATTTCTAATCTGTATTGCAGTGAAAATTTCTTGCAACAATTCCTGATCTTCCTCTATGTTTGCAAACATATGAAATTTCCCTCTCACTAATAACCTTAATGAAGACTGCGGTGCTATCGCAGCCTGTGCTTAACAAATTCCTTTCAATGGTTTGCTTCAGTCTTGGACCTATCGGAGAAAATATGGCAGCTGGATCCTTCATTGATAAAAAAACTGCTAATTCTGGATGGCTTTAGTAAGTATTTGTTCTTTAATAGTGTAATCTGCAAAGTTCACTAAAATTGTCATGGCAATTTTTTGAGTTGGGAAATGGCTGAGATGGTACCTTATGAGCTCTTATAATGGTGAGGTCTCCTATAAATTCTGGTATTACGTTATTTTTAATAAATGGCTTGACCCATTGAAGGGTTTGGGTTCCTTCACATCCTTCTGGAACACCAACTAGATACAGATTAGACCATCGGAAATGGTTTTCCAGCCCCTCAAGCTTATTCTCTAATGAGGTCTTCTCTTGGCTGGCTAAAATGACTTGCTGCTGCATAGTGTTCAACTGGTCCTCAAAGTGAGAAATCCTGGACTCTGCCTCTTGCATCCTGGCTGGGAAGCTGCCAACTGCTTCCTCGATTTTCGACAGTGATGAAGAGATGCCATCTCACTTGTTTGTGTTATCTTAAGTTTCCTTATTTCGTCCAAGATAAGAATTAGCACAGTCTTTAGATCCCATTGCATGAAAGTGCCATCCCCTTCCAACTGTACTACTTGCTTGGTTAGAAGGTTGCCTGACTCTATATGTGCCTCTTCTTGCAGCCCTACGGTAGAACCGCCTTCTGTATTTAGAGAAGGGGGCTCTAGCTGGGGCCAAGGCTGAAAATCCACTGAGACACGGTTCTCCTTCTGAGGGGGCCTTTGATTGCCCTTGTTTTCTGATGAAATTGTATGTAAGGCGGAGGATTGATCACATTGCAGTAGGCCAGATTGTATAGCAACAGAAGGACGGTTGGTGCTTGTTGCATTGTTGTGTTTCTTTCTTTAAAAATGCCATTTCCCTTATAAGTTATTATTTCTCCCTTTATACATTTCCCCTTTAATAACTTGTATACTTTCAAGTATGGCACATGCTGCTCTGTTGAGAATTCTATTTAGAACTGTATTTTTCTAGCATTAAATTCTGGCATTGTAACTGGAGATCTGCAGCATGAAGTACTGTGCTTAACTTCATTAAATCTTCATCTTTATTACATTGGATTACTTCTTTCTTTTTAAGAAAAAGGATTGACCAACTTGGCGACGAGGACTAGTACATGCTACCTCATCAGAAGCACAGGAGCAGTACATATATTTATTTTAAATTGCTTGTTTTGATTTAATCAAATTCTGTGGGCTGCGTTTGGGTCTACATACGTATTCTATTTGTTCACAGAAAACCTGGATTTTACACGTATTTCTTGGAAGATTTGGAATATTTGAATACTTTTCATTGAACTTCTGCTGAACTTCTGCTGAACTTCTGCTTTTCAAAATTTAAAAGTTGGAACTGTGCAGAGAGATATACTTCGAGGGAACATTTCATCCTCGTCTAAATCGGAACTTTCTTGGCATTTGTGAAAACTCTGTGAGGAATTTTGTATTATTTCTAAATTTTTTGATCTGCCATGTCTTTCAAATGTAAAACGGCCTACGCGTGCAAACCGTGTGACACGAGCGCCTACCTGAAGCCTGAAGAGTCATCATCATCTTGACAACGCGAGGCATTCCATCGCATCGCAGCAACCGTGTCAGCATTGGTCTTCTCAAGGATTCATTGCGTCTGTGTGACGTTGGCGTGCTGACGTCATCACGGCTACGTTATGTGACGACACAGCGGAACGTCATTACATCATTAGCGGCCATCTTGAGCTCGACATACTAGGTGAAAAGAACTTTCCGTGCTATGTCAGTATTTCAATTAAGTTAATATCGGTGTTAGCGGTGATCCCTAAATCTTCACCTATATACAAAATAAGGTATTTGATATCATATTAACTTTGGAACTATCTACGACGCTGATGTGCACAGCTTTAACAATGATTTGTTGCACATTACGCTTAAACTGTTAGGAAATAAATTGACTAATTGCACATAACGCTGATGTGCACAGCTTTTAAGGAATAGATTTACTATTTGCACATAACGCTGATGTGTACAGCCTTTAAAGAATAGAGTCACTATTTGCACATAACGCTGATGTGCACAGCTTTTAAGTAATAGATTCACTATTTGCACATAACCCTGAAGTGCACAGCTTTTAAGATATTAATTACTTTTGAAAATTATCTACACTTTTATTAGAATTCACATTGTATATCACTTCCATATTGCTCATTTACTTTTCTAAGCGTGGTAATTTTACTTTTACAGCTGATATCTCTATATATTATATACAGTTAAGTGATTTTAGGCTTCAAAATGCTATTTGATCCCCCTTCCAAATTTCTTGAATGTAAGGGTGATCCCCTCATTCCTTGGAATAGATGGAAAGAAGAGTTCATAACGTATTTGAAAGCGATTAATGGTGAGAGAATGGGGAACGAAAGGAAAAAAAATATTTTTCTTCACTATTTGGGATCAGAGGGACAAGCAGTATTTAGAACTTTGTCCACAATACCAGGGGATTTAGGTGTATTTTATGAAGCAATGTTACGTGTTGAAATGAGATTTAAACCCACAACTAGCATAGCACTCAACCAATATAAATTTTACACAAGAGCACTGAGAGAATCTCAATCCTTTGATGATTTTTTGACTGCATTAAGGTCACTTGTTGTCTCATGCAATTTTGGAGCAATAACAGATGAGATGATTAGGGACCAAGGGCCCGATGTAGGTGGCCATTTACTGACCGGTAACGGCCGATTTCGGCCGTTACCGACCGGTAAATGGGTATTTGTGATGTAGGGGCCCTATTTTACCGATTCGGTAAAATTACCGAATCGGTAAATTTACCGAATCGGTAAAATACCAAATCGGTATTTTTACCGATTCGGTAACTTCCCGATGTAGATGGGACTCTTCTGAGTCCCAGAGGCCTTACAGATTCGGTATTTTACCACCCAATCCAATTGGGTGGTAAAATACCGAATCCAGGTGTGCGTGCACATGTGTGCATGCACACCTATGCCATGTGACAGACAGACATGCCCTTAGGGCATGTCTGTCTGCCACATGGCACACATGCCTGTATTTGGGGTGCTAGAGGGTGTCAAAGTGACACCCCCTGCACCCTTGCTGAAATCTGTATTTACCGAATCGGTAAATACCGATTCGGTATTGCCCATTGATTCCTATGGGCTTCAAGGCCCATAGGAATCAATGGGCAATACCGAATCGGTATTTACCAATTCGGTAAATACTGATTTTTACAGATTTGGTAATTCAATTACCGAATCTTCCTAAATCTCCCTCCTTCATATTTACCGATTCATAAATACCGAATCGGTAAAATGTGGTATTTATGAATCGGTAAATACGATTTTCCTACATCTGGCCCCAAATTATAGTGAATGTAAAAAGTAAGAAAACTCAAGAACAGCTGTGAATATTAGGTAACCCTAGTTTAAATGATACTATGGTGACAGCAAAAGCGTTTGAGCAATCAAACAAGTGGATGAAAACTATACAAGATGTTGGGACGAAGGGTGAAAAGAGTGATAAAGCTTGCGATGAAGTGTGTGCTATGATCAACGTGAGTAAAAATCCTCAGACTTATAGTGTAAGTAGAAAATATGTTGTGTGCTACAGGTGCAGGAGTAATAATCACGTAGCCTCTTTTAAATTTTGTCCTGCAATAGTAAAAGAGTGTAACAAATGTGGGAGGATTGGTCATTTCTCTAAAGCCTGTAGGGATGATAGGAAGAAGATGGGTGACAAGAGCAAGAGCAATAGTAGGAGTGGTGAAGTTTCTTGTGTAAGGATGGATTCTACTAGGGAGGTTACATGTGTAAATTGTGAGCATTCAACTAGTACTGATTCAGTTAAAGAAAGAGGGATTGTAGTTTCTTTGATAAATGTAAGTGTAGTTGAGGGTGAGGTATTATCTTCCCCTAAGTGTGTAGTCAGATTCTTGGATGAGGATCTTGAGTTACTGGCTGATTCTGGTTCTCCTTGGACAATTGTAACAGGGAATTACTTCAATGATTACTTCAATGAAAAATATGGTGCTCGTAAATCTACTAAAGATTTGTGCCCTCCAGATATTGTTGCCCATGGATTTGATGGTTCTACTATTGATTTCATAGGATATGTTGCTTCTTCAGTTCAATTTAAGGGAAGATCCGCATATATTAAATTGTATGTTGCTAAAAAAGGGGTTAACGTGTTGGGTTGAAGAGACCAGCGGAAATTAAAGATTATATTGAACCCTCGCAAGAGTGAGCCGGTAATGGTAGTAGAGGAAGATGTGGAAAAGATGGATTTAGCTAAAGAATTTCCTGGTGTATTTTCTGAGAAGCTTAGGAAACTTGAAGGGTTTACTCATGCCATTAAACTTAAACAAAATGCCCTACCAGTCAAACAGAAATTAAGGAATGTTCCTATTGATGTTAGGGAAAAATTGGGGGATGCGTTGAAAGAAATGTTAAATTCTGGCGTTATTGAAGAACTAGAATCATCGGAATGGGTTTCTCCGGTGGTTCTTGCAAGAAAACCCGACAAATCTCTGAGATTATGCATTGATTTGAGAGCTCTGAATGCCAATATAATTATCAATTGTCACCCATTGCCAAACATAAATGAGGTTGTGAGCATGTTGGGGGGAGCTATGGTGTGCTCCATGCTTGATCTTAGATCAGCGTATCACCAAGTAGAACTGGCAGAGGAGGCAAGACATTTGACAGCTTTTATTACACCCCAGGGGCTTTTCCAAATTAAGAGGATGCCATTCAGTTTAGCATCGGCGGCATCGGTGTTCCAACGTTCCATGTGTCACATATTTAAAGATATGCAAGATTATGTCAAATGTTTACAGGACGATATATTGGTTTTCTCTAAAGATGTAGAGGTTCATACGAACATCTCAAAAATGTGTGTAGTGTTTTGAATGAGGATGATCTCACTATCAAAAGTAGGAAATGCTAATTAAATTAGGACTCTGTGGAATATTTGGGACATACTGTATCCAAAGAAGGTGTGCCGCCAAAAAAGTCACTGGTGGATGCAATTTTAAAAGCACCTGCTCCTGATTCCAAGGATAAATTACTTTAATTCTCAGGACTCTGTGAGTACTACAGTACTACAGTAAATGTATCAAAGACTTTGCTACGAAGATGGAACTGTTGAGAGGATTGTCTAGGAAAAATGTTGAGTTTGTTTGGGGAAAAAGACAACAAGAAGCTTTTGAAATTATAAAAGCTGAAATGGTAGCTGCACCAACTCTTAAACCATATTGTATGAATAAGTTATGTGTGCCTACGTTTGATGCTAGTCTGTATGGTTTGGGATGTGTTTTGTCTCAACGTGCTGGAAAAGAAGAATGGAATGTTGCATTCGCTTCCCATTCACTCAGCAACAACGAGAGAGGCTATGCTGTAATTGAGAGGGAGTTGTTGGCGTGTGTTTGGGGAGTCGAACATTTTCACAATTATATCTGGGGAGCGAGATTTATGATAAGAACTGATCACAAACCGTTGGTTTCCATTCTTTCTCCAGGTGGTGGTTTTAGAGCTACTGCTCGCATTGCTAGATTAATGTCACATTTACAAGAGTACAGTTTTGACATAGAATATGTTCCAGGGAGATTTAATGTGACCGCTGACTGTCTGTCCAGACCTCCTTGTTTGAGTGAAGATAAGTGTGAGAGTGAGGAAATAATTGCTGGGATAGCAGAAATAATTTCTGAAAAGTTTAGTTTAATTTGTGAAGAGATGTGGAAGAAAGGTATCGATGAAGAAGAGGTGTTGAGAAAAGTCTTGGAGTATATTAGAACAGGGTGGCCTTCAAAATGTGACATTCCTGTTGATATTGTTCCTTATTGGAATGTTTCTGGTGATTTGGTCACAGAAGGAGATCTTATTTTCAGAGAAGGAAAGTGTATTCCACCATCTTCAATTTGTGATGTCATTTGTCGATGGGATATGAAAGTCATTTAGGGATGTCATCCATGAAAAGATTGATCAGATCGAATTTTTGGTGGCCTGGTGTTGACAGGTTCATGGACAGAGTTGTTAGAGAATGTCCAGACTTCATCAGGAGTGCCGAAATGTGTAAATGTGATCCTGCACCTTTGATTCCTGTGAAATGGCCGGATCAACCATGGCAAAAGTTAGGTCTTGATATTGCAGGTCCATTCAATTTTCTGTCGCAGGAGTGTAGGTTTGCTATTGTGGAGGTAGATTATCATTCTAATTGGCCGGAAGTCAAGTTGATACCACATCCTACCACTGAGAGTGTGATACTGTTTTTAAAGAGATTTTTGCCAGAGAAGGGTATCTAGAAGTTCCTATTATGGATAATGGGGTACAATTGTAATCTAATGAGATGTTGTATTTTTTTAAATTCTATAACATAAGGCACATCACAACGGCATTGTGTGAGCCACAAGGAAATGACCAGATGGAGAGATATAATAGGGTGCTCAAACAACACATTTTATCGGCGCGCATTTTTTGGTCATCAATGGAAGGCAAAGTTACGGAAAAAACTTTGGTTGTATAGAATTACACCCCATGACACTACTGAAGTTTCGTCTTTCCGCTTGTTGAGAGGAAGGGGTCCTGTGTCGAAATTGTGCCCGTGGTGGTTCAAAAAGAACAAAGATATTCATCAATCAGAAGTCTTGATCAGTGACATAGCTCGAAAAGTGGAAGTCAAACAGAACAAAAGTAAATGTGATTATGACATTAGGTTGAAAGTTAAAATACCTTCTTTTACTGTTGGTGAGTAGGTAAGAATTTGCAAACCTGGGCATGTTTCAAAAGGAGAACATACATTTGGAAAACCCATTATAATTATTAAGATCATTCGCAATAGTATTGTCACGCAAGATGGTAGAGTATGGAACGTCAGGCGTGTTACTAAATGTGTTAACAATTATACTTCATTTTCCTTAGGGGAAAAATGTGTTGCATTGTTGTGTTTCTTTCTTTTTAAATGCCATTTCTCCCTTTATACATTTACCCTAACATGTATACTTTCAAGTATGGCACATGCTGCTCTATTGAGAATTCTTTTTGGAACTGTATTTTTCTAGCATTGAATTCTGGCATTGTAACTGGAGATCTGCAGCCTGAAGTACTGTGCTTAACTTAATTAAATCTTCATCTTTATTACATTGGATTACTTTTTTCTTTTTAAGAAAAAGGACTTTACAGTACTGTTTTAACTTAAAAAAATTGTGGAAAGTCTTTTGACTTCCCATTGGCCTGACTAATCGTATTTTCATTTGCATGTATGTCCTCTTGTGAAGGACCATCTTTTTTCTCCTTTTGAGTTGCCCCTCTTTGTCCACTAGAGCCCGGTTGCCTTCATTTCCTTTTTTTATGTATTTATTTATTATTATTTTTTTAATCATCATCATCAATTCATTATTTCATCATTTCATTGATACAAAAATTAGAAAAAGAAAATCCATGTACATTCAGCTTAAAATTTTCACTTTGTACTAATACATATCCTTGTATATTTACAGCAGAATCTAATATCTTCTTCTATCTTCATGGTATGCAAGACACCTCATACATCTTAGCATTATTATAGATGTCGATCCCTATTAGTCCAACCTACATACAGCTCTGTTCCCATCCTTCCCATCTTTCATCCTCTCTAGTGGAATCCTCCTAGCTTTTAGTCAAAAGAACAGTACTCATAGCCATTCCCAACTTATTACTCTCCAGCCTCTGTTTCCATTCTATAACTGGAGCCCAAATACGTTTCCCTAGCTGCTTTGCATTCCGTCCTTTTTTCTCATATAATGTCTTCTCTAGACTATATATAGCTAGGAGCCGTGATATCCATTGTTGAAACATTGGGGGATTTGGGTCTTTCCATAAAGATGCTATACAGATCCTACTTATAGCCATTGCCAGAAATAAAAATTCCTGATCAGCTACTGGTTACTCCCAATACCAATAATTCATTAGTTAAGCTCATATGGATCCCAATTGCTCTTGCCATAAACTGTTCTATTGCCCTTTTAAATGGATCTACAATAGGGCATGAGGCAAACAAATGGATCGTGTCCGCTTCTGTACTTTGGCATCGCGGACAACTTATACCGCTTGTACCCCCCCAGCGAGCTATTCTTTTCAGTGTATAATATAGTTCAAAAATGGTTTTGTAGTGTTGAGTCTGAAGGTTCGCTACCTTTAATGCTGTGCTCGCCAATTTAAGCGAGGTTTCAAATTCATTCCCAACTATATTCAATTTCGTTCTCCACATTTTAGAAGTTTTCCCCAGATTGTCCTCCTTATACTGGCTCAGTTCCTCATATATATGTGAAATTGAGCATCCCTCCTTGCTTTGCAATCGCTCCATATCTGCTTCCCTTTCGAATACCTTATTGCCTCCTTGTTTCTTTAGCAAAGCCGACCTAATCTGCAGGTATTTATAAAAATCTCTACACTCTAAATTATATAAGTGTTGTGCCTTATCAAAAGTAATTATGCCTGTAGTGTCTATGAAATCCCCAATAGTCTTTACACCAAGCTCATCCCATCGTCTCATTACATTATCATGGAACACCTCCGGTAATGAGGGGTTCTTAAATAAGGGGGTGTAGTAAATCATTCTTCCAAGTCCCAGATTTTTCCGAACCGAGGTCCAAATCGTTATTGCTGCCCCAAGGGTCTTGAACTTAACTTTCTTCTAATAGTTTGCCTCGCTGAACGTTAAAAGCCAGTTATTGGCCTCAGTTGTTAAAAGTTCATATATGTCTGGGACGCCCTCCCTTCCCCTCCATTTATCCGAAGTAGTGCCTCCTAGCAGCCCTCTAATATATTGGAGGACCTACGCCCAATAGTATGCCCTAAAGTCAGGTACTACCCAGCCCCCTCTATCCCTAGCGAGGGACATACATTTAATAGCCCTTCGCGTTCTACCTTGCGCCCAATTGAAACAGTTGGCAACTCCTTCAATCTCTTCGAACCAGTTATTGCTAAATTTCAGTGGGTTTGTCCTGAATAAATACAGGACTTTTGGGAGAAATATCATTTTTATTATGTTGCAGGGACCTACTATCGTCAGATGCAGATTATTCATTCTATTGAAATCTTTTTTAGATTTTTGGATTAAGGGGGCCAGAATTTTTTCCACTGTCTTTGTTAAATCTGATGTTATTGTTATTCCAAGGTATATAGCTGATTCTGTTACTCTTTGGTCAGTCAGAATGATTTTATTATTGACCACAATTTGTGTCTTGCCTTGGTTTAATTTATAAGCAGACAATGCCCCATAGATATCTGCTTCTCGTTCTATTTCAGCCAAAGCCGATACGGGTTCTGCAGACGTGACTGCTAGTTCATCTGCATAGCCTAGAATTTTAGTTTCATACCCGTTCATTATTATTGGCAGAATGTTTCTATTTAATTCCATTCTCCTGTTAAAGGAGTCAATATAAAAAGCAAAGAGTAACGGGGAGCAAGGGCAGCCATGCCAGGTTCCTTGCCGAATGTTAATTACATCACTCACCTTGTCCATTGCTCGAAGTCTAATCTTGGGGTTTATATATAGTGCATGTAAAGCCCCTATGCAGCTTCTTCCAAAATTTACTTTTTCTAATGCAGACCAGAGGAAGCCCCACGACACCCTATCAAATGCTTTCTCGGCGTCGAGCAATAAAAGGGCCATAGTGTCTTGTGAGGCTACCGTACCATCGAATAAGGCACACACTCTTCTGATATGGTCTGCAGTACCCCTCCCTGGGATGAACCCATGTTGCCTTCATTTCCAATTGCTAGTACATCATTTTGTATGGCAAGCTCTTCCTCTATCATTGTTCCTTCATCTGGCCACCCTTGAGGTATATTCTTCATGGCTGGACACCTCATTCCAGATGCCTCTCTGGACTCCAGTGTATCTTCTACTGAGCTCAGAGGACTTGAAATAACTGCAGATGTTAAGCTATGCTCGGCTCCTGCTGCTGCTGATGCTGCCTTCTATGAGCTGTGCGTGCTTTTATTTTTTGGCTCTCCGTGGTTCCACATTGGCTGATATATTTAGGATTTTTAAAAGCTTTCCCATTATGTCCAACCCCAGGCACCTCTGGGAGGGAGAAGGAACCAAACACAGCGACCCACTGCCAGGACCCTCCTCAAACGTATGAGCTCCCTTGTTTTTTTTTTTTAGCTTGCGTGAAACCTGGAGATACCCCTTCCCTTCAAATGCGATATTGCTCTTTATTAAAGCGCTGTACTTAAACTATTAGGCATTAAATCTCCTCAGGCATCAGCTCATTTAAAATTCAACTCAAGGTGGTATCCATACAACTTAACAAATACTAATTGATGGTGTTTAAGCAGTGTAGACTGCCATGAAACAGAATCTCCCGCTATCATTCACATATGTGATTAAGGTTCCAATACTTACCACCTTTGTTGTACTGTGCCTCCGTTTTATATGTTTTTTTCTTACAAGCCTGGTATAAGTTGATCCAGTTGCTAGGGAACAGCATGTAGGCCGGAAGGGAGCCATAACCAGGGCTCTCCTTTAACCAGCTGCCAGCTCCTCTGAAATGTAGCCCTGGATAACGCCGCTGAAGAATTCACTGTTTGCTGCCTCTAGCTGCGTTTCGACGTCCTCTGAATCACTGACAGCATTGACCCGAAAGCAGACGAGGGGGGTGGAACAGAGTGTTCACACTAGCGGCAGAGCATGTAGGATTCACCTGCCACCCAAAAAAATGTTATTCAAGTTATCAAAATGCTAGTTATGATAAATCAAAAAACGTGTCACTGTGTGATTTATACTAACTAACACAGAAAATATGTTGTTCAACTTTCTTTTCTGTAAGCCAAAATCCAGTCTTCTAGCTGCTCTCTCCTGATTGGTTAGCCTCTGTCAGGCTGAGCCAAGCTGTTTTAATGTAATGAGGTGAGAATTGGCCTGTTTTGAGACAATGGGTTTCCTGAGGTGGAGAAATGTGGCTGCAGAAGCAGATGGCAGGATGAGGCGGGAGGTAGTCAAACTGATCGTCAAAGTGAGAATGACACTTTAGGACAGTACAGGCTCATCCCCATGTCATTCAATCCCAGTCACACAGGAGCCCCTGTAATTAGATTAGTGAATAAAGGGGAAAGGGAGTGTTTTTGAATCTTAGACTCACCATTGGGTGTGCTTAGACTGATCTCACCTTCAAGGAGATACATTATCCATGTTGGATTTTGGAAGAAAGGTGCTTTTTGGGACAAGAATATGCTACCCTTTGGAGGAAGTGGTCATTCACCTGGGTGGCACATTGCATCCCATTGGTCAGGGGTCCCCCCCTGCTTGACACTTAGAAACTGTGAATAAATATGGAAGTGCTGCATTGCAACCTGCTGCCTGAACCTGCAAGGAGAAGGACTGCCTTGCTGGAATCTGGATCTACACCCAAAGGACTGCACTCTGAAGAACTGCACCTGCTGAAACATCTGACAATACAGCACTAAGGATTTTTTCTTGCTTTAAGAAGGGTTAAGGAGTGGTCTCCTTGCAATCTACGGGTTAAAACAACCCACCTGCATCATTTACACCAAGAGTCCCCATCCTGGAATAAATCAAGTGTTGTTTTTCGGATTTGGCCAGGTGTATTTTGGGAATTGTAGCCCAGACATCCCAAGGACTATCTAGGAGATTCTAGACCCTTGGATTTATGTTTTAGACACTTTACACCCTCAAGAGGAGCTTCAGGAAGAAGTTACAGAAGTTTGATGAAGTTTGGGAACTTTTTGTCAAAAAGCTCCATAAGGTAATCAACTCAATGTCGGGAGTCCAGCCAGCTACCTTCGACCGTGACCCGGCCTGGTTTTCACATTTGTCCTGCTGAAAGTTCTGGAGTGCCAGATTTCCAGGATCTGACTGAGGGCTCACGGAGAAGTAATCCAATCACGTTGCATCAAAATCGGCCTGCTGGAGGACAGTTTGTCCTGATCAAGCGTAACCAGATGCCCCAAAGTTGTGCTATATGTTTTTCAGCACTAGAAAGTGTTTATTCTTTAGAAATTCATCTCTCTGGTTCCCTACACTGAATTTTCGCAGTTTGGGTGTCTATTTCATCATAAAGGTATAGTCTCTTTTTATAAATTGGAGTTAGATTTTCTATTGAGTGTTAGGTCTTACTTATTTAATGTATTGTTTTTTTTTAATGCTTTACACACCTGTCTCGTAAGTTAATCCTACCTGCTTGTTTTCAGCTACCAAGGGTTGAGCAAGGAAATAATTTATTGAGACCCTAACTTAACCTTTTATTGTTTTTGTGTCCTTATTACTAGTGGTAAGTTACTACTTATCACAACTAATAATGTACTCTCCAACATCTCCCTTCACTCCTTGTATACGCCAAGCTACGGCAGAGGTCGTTCCTTCTCCTACCTTATGGTCAGGTCCTGGAAAGACCTCCCTCTTCACCTCTAGCCCTCACCCATCTGGAATATACGAAAGGACTCAAGGCCTGGCTGTTCGACTGATCCTCCACAAGACCCTCAGTGCTTGAATGCCTACATGGGTGATACGCTGTGCTATATAAGTCCTGTTTGATGTTGATGAAAAAGAGTTTAGGGGTGACCCTGCAGAGAGGGCCAAGTCCAACAGTACATGCATGTAAAAGTACATCTACAAGAAGACATACAATTGTAAATTGTTGGTATTCCCAATGAATGCATTTATAATATTAGACAAACATAAACAAATGCTGAACCAACCTCATTTATGTATGGAAAGCATGAGTTCAATTCAATTTAATTAAATATATACTTTGTTCGGCATAAAATACAATACCATAAAAGTACAATTTATAAAAGCAATCAAATATCACAATATCAAAGACCGAGCCCAAAAATACACATGCAAGCCGTTCGCTAATAGGGCCCCTTCTCCTCTATCAATCTTATGCAGGTCATTAATAAATATCATGGTTTCATGAGAAACGACCCAAATTAATAAGGTGGTAACACATGCAAAAAACAGCCTCCTAACCAGATACACAAATAAATAATCACTTGTTTAAAAAGTACCCTCACCCGCCCAATTCATTGCTGGGACCTTTAACCTGCCAGTACTAGAGCCCAATATAATCACCCCACTCCTCTATTTTTTCTAAGTCTCAGTGCTGACCTTAAAAAGTTTACAGTGCAACAAAGTGTTAAAACCTCTGCGGACAACTTCAAGAACAGTAGGGCCACCTTAGCCAGCTTAAAACCAGCGTGTTTTAAAATGCTTTTTCAAAATAGCTTCCTCGGGCCCGCATAGTAGGGACACAATAAAACAAAGTGAAGGGTATCCTGCGGAGACCGGTGGTCGCAGCCGCATGGGCCCTTCAACTCTGTGGATTTAGTGTAACCTGCCGGCACCACTAAACTATGATGTAATAGATTTAGCCTGAAGCGTGTCATTAAAAATCTGTCTTGGGCATTGTGGATAAAAGACAAGTAAGGCTCAATACCCAGACAAGGGTTTGATCACCTCGTTGTCTACCCTGCGGGAGGCCACACACTTCTGAAATTCCACCTTAGCGTGGGCCTTGTCTTGGGATAACTATTTTGAGGGGTGGTTAAAATAGTCTGCTCAACCCAAGACTGTCAGGGTTTCCCTCACATACTTCAGCCAAGGGATGTTCCTGCCCTGGTCACGAGCAATACAATCCATGATAATCTTCTTGGTTAATACAGCCTCAGGGTTTGTCCAAATTTTGATCCAACATGTAATGGGTTTTAATTCTAGCCTGTCTCACCCAATTCCTCGTGAATAATAAAGGACGAGGTGCTCTGTGGGACTTTCAGCAGCCGCCGCAGATATTTATTCTCTTCAATTTGGAGATATTGCGAGTCAATAAAACCCCAGACCTCACTATCGTTGAGTGTTTTAGCACAGCACATCGAATTGTACAGTCTCAAATTTGTTCCGGTGAACAGTGGCCCAACCTACACGCAAAATTCCTAATTGCACCGGAGCAGCTAGCTAAAGTGCAACATTTCTCATCTATCAGGGCTTTAAAACTAAGACGAGTATCAAATAAAATCCCCAGGTATAAGAAAGTCTGTACTTTTTCCAGGCAGTGAGTGCCAATCATATATTTGTATTTCCTTTTCGGGGTTTTCCCCACCTCCATGATATATGATTTTGAAAGGTTAGCAGACAGGTCTAGACTCTCCCTGAAAAGGACAAAGCCATCTATCAGGCATTGTAGGCCTCAAGGGGTCCGCGCGAGAAGCACCGCGTCGTCCACGTAAAGCAGAACGGGGATCCCTCTTGTTCCTATCCTTGGTGAATCCACCCTAAGAGCATCCAACGCCTGCTCCAGGTCATTTATATACAGGGTGAATAAGAAAGGTGCCAAAATGTAACCCTGTCTTACCCCCCCTGAACAAGGAAATTGTATCTGACTTGGGCAAAAGTATTCCGATGTAGTGCTCTTAAAATATTTACTGGACCAGGGTCCACGCCAAGAGCCCCCATGAGTTCCCACAGTTTCTTGCGGTTCACCCGGTCAAAAGCTGCTGTCAAGTCCATGAAAGCCAAGTACAGTCCCTTGACTAGCAATAGTGTAGATGGCTGCCAATAGATATAAATTGAGGCATTGATCGGGAGTTGATCGTCCTGACCTAAACACATACTGCATGTCTGTGATTATATGGTGTTCCTCCGCCCAATCCAATAATCAGTTGAGGATAACTCTGCCTAAAACTTTCACTGTCACGTCAATGAGAGAAATGGGACGGTAACAAAGTGGTCTGTCCCTGTTTCCCTTTTTGAAAATGTGGACAATTGTAGCTGTGGACCGGGATGCAGGCATTTCCGAATCTACTGCAGCGTTGATAACCCTGGTCATTATAGGTACCCTAAGTTCTACCTGACTCAGAAAAAGGTCAGGGGGAACCCCATCGGGCCCTGGGGCCTTATTCCTAGTCAGACCCTCAATATCCGCCTTTATCTCTCCAAAGAAAATGTTGTATGGGCTGCAGTCTCGCCCCCTTCCTCAACTACTGGTGGGTCCTCTGACATGCCATGATTATATAAACTGTTAAAGTGCCCGTACCAAGATTCTGGCAAGATGTGATTTGATATCCTTGGTTTTTTAGCATCTTGAAAACAGGGGTCATTAATAACCTTCCAGAAGGTGGTCATGATCTTAGACTCGACCGCTTCCCTCAGATTCTCCCATGCCTGCTGTTGCAAGGAGGTTTTGAGTCGCTTTACTGCCTGTTTGTAAAGAGCCCTACATGTGGCCACCCTTGTCTTGTCCTTAGAGACTGCTTTTAGTGCTAGCTTCAGCTCCTTAGAAGCAAGGGAGCAGTCGTGGTCAAACCACATGAGGTCCTCCTTTCCCTTTTTGTTAGATTTAGTCCTAAGTAGACCTTCAATATGCTTGGTGACAACCTCAAAGGCTTTAACCAATTCTGCCCAGTACACTGTTGGGTTTAGGAACTTTCACACATACTGTTGTTCGTCCGCCATTAAGGTTCTATAAAAGGCTTCACCATCCACCTGAGACCATCTAAGCCTCCTCCCTTGATCAGTGGCATTTATCGTGCCACTCTCCCCCAGTCAGACAGAGTGCTTAATTAAATTTGGGTCCCTAAACGACATGACCAAAGGGTTATGATCACTAAAGATACTTAGATGTATCTCAAAACCTAAAATCCACCGCTTTAACGTGTTAGAAACAAGAATAAAGTCAATAAAAGAGTCACAGCCTCTAGCTTTAAAGGTTGGGTGGATCAAGCCATCCTCCCCTACTTTAATCAGGTCCATGGTGTGTGTGTGAGGGCATGAGTACCTA
Organism: Lissotriton helveticus; assembly: GCF_964261635.1. Taxonomy (NCBI): domain Eukaryota; kingdom Metazoa; phylum Chordata; class Amphibia; order Caudata; family Salamandridae; genus Lissotriton; species Lissotriton helveticus. The sequence continues at coordinate 1,231,448,365 of NC_136068.1, forward strand.
ACACCTTATTTAACTCCTTTCCCTCTCTTGTGTGCTCTAAATGCAGACCCTCTTCCAGTGGGCATGAAGACCAATCCCCCCTCTGTATTTCATATTTGAGCAGAGGTGGCAGTTAAAGTCGCCAAGTAACACCAACTGGGACACCCGTTCCCCGTGATCTTGAAAGCTTGCTAGCCTGCTCTCCAATTCATTAAATCCAATTCATTAAATCTGATTGTGGGCTGACCCGTTAAAACAGCATTATAGAATTTAATAAAAATGTACTTATAACCCTTAATACACAGTCTAATCCCCTTCATAAAATCTGAGTCCCATCCCAAATCGTCTCTTCTAACCCCGCTGCACATGACCAAATCCCAAAAAGACCATGCACAATGGGTTGGCCGTGCATGGAAGGTTGGGTGCATGGATCTCTTGCATGTGATATATGGTCAAAAAAGACCCCATAAAATCTCTGACCAAACAAACTCAGGTTATGGTTAGCTTCAGTTATGACGCCTTAATGCAAATTTAAAAAATCCTCTGAACTTGAAAGTGCAATTCTGTGTATGAATGGCAACCAAAAAAAACACACAATGTTATTTTTAGAAGCACAATCCTTAACTTGCACAATAGCCATGCGAACCATAACTTGCAAACCAAATGTAATGCTTATGATGTCATATTATTTATACCATAAATAACAACACCTGAAAACTAAATGTACTTAAACAACGACAAAAAGTCAAAAAATTTAATGATACTATATTCATAGCCACCCCTATCAAAGTGGTAAGTGTAATTGCATCAGTTTCTTTAAGGGTGAGGACATGATCCTTGCATCTTGTGAGCGCCAACCCTGAGATGGGTTACACTTACACCTGTTTTGACAAATATAGGGCTTTATTAACTTTAATAGTGTCGTTGTGAATTGAATAGCAATGGTCTTGCTCTTTTGTGGGTCTATGTTTGTATTAGCATGTCACTTCTTAGACCACTCTTCTACTCTCCTTGAAAACCTCCCATTTAGTATTTGGTATTCCACATTTCCCAGGCACACCCCTTGTTCCTCCTACATATACAGAAAAAATTAATACCTACATGTGCAGAGATCTAATCCACCTTGGTTGCGATATCCTCACAGAAAAGATAGAAGAGACAGAGGTCAAAGTCTCCAGCCATAGGATTCTGAATAGCATTTTGTAGTACATATATAGTACCACAAAATGTAGTCTGTAAATGGTCCCTTCGAGTTCTGCCCTCCAATTCTTTAAAGCTAACTGTAAAGGACCAAAGCCTACCTTACCAGAAAGCAAAGAAACACCTATCTGTTTAATAACATTGTTTACAAGTCCGATGAACCATTAAATGCACTCTGACTGAAGTTTAAGGTATTACAACTAGTGTAACGTAGTAGACAATCATTGTGAATAATGCAATTAACACAGTAGAACCTTAAGGCAGGGAAGAAAAACAGGAAACGAAAATTAAATGAAAGAACACGTTCTGCAATATTGCCTTACTGTCGATTACTGTTCTGCAGACACATATAGCACACGCTCTGGTTGCATGACAGCGGCACCTGCTACTGTTCTCTTTCTATTGCTCTTGGGCAGACCCGATACAACAGCATGGTTCTTTAACTACACCATAGTTAGTAGTTAAACAACCAGAATCTTTTCACCATATACCCTGATTGTTATACTGCACATCAGGTGGGATAGGGCATCTGTCATTCTGGTAGATTCCATATAACATACACCATAGTGGTCCATTAGCATTGCCTTCAAATAAGTTGTTCTTACGTCCTTCCTAAGTGGACTGTCCTGATCAATATTATTCAAATTGGAAGATACAGACCACTTGTAAAAAGAGGGTATAATCCTCCATTACATATCCGGGCATATTTTTACTAATCTTCCACGTAAAGCAGGGAATCAAGCAAAGTTGCTGTGCTGCGTTGCGTGAAAGAGAGCACAGAAATGCTCAAAGGTAACAAAGATATGGATCATTTCTGCTCTCTCCTTGAACTAGTGCACTGTGAGCTGCCTAATACTAATGAAGGCCTCCTTGCACAATAGTGCAAGAGTGCCAGCATTACAGGGTGGATCGTTGTATGCAGTAAGGTACTGTTTCCAGGGAAAACACAATCCTTGGAGGCATTGTCCTCTTTCCATGTGCTGCAAAATGTAGCACACGTGAAAAGAGGGAGAAACAAGGAGAAATACAAATATTTCTACTCCTTATGCCTCACTGGAGCAGGCATGGCATTTTGACACATTCTTAGGTTTACTAGCTTTAGTCATTCTCTGAATGCGCCAGAATGCAGGTGAGGATGCCATGGAACTCCTCCCAGCTTGAAAGATGTTTTTACAAAGCAACGCAAAGTGTAAATATTACTTAATCTTTTGCGTTGTCCTTGCTTCGTCTTGTACGACGCAAGGGCAACGGAAAGGACTGATGAACCCGGGCCATCGTTCCAAGGTGCATCATGTTTAGAGGATATCTACAAATCTCACACACCTCCCGCAATAGATCCACAATGCCTGCAGTGCATCTACACCATAACAACCACAAGCTCCAAAGGGAGCCCTTAGAAGCCGCTGCTTTACAGCCTTGTCAGGGGTATGAAGCGCTGTATAAGTTTTAATACCATACAAAACAATACTTGCAAAAGCTCCTTTTCTTAAAATACAGACTCATGAACCTTTTGAAATCTTAATGTTTATTTCATAGTAATGAGAAACTCTGGATGAAAGATTCCAAGTAATAATCACTAAAATCTAGTTAAATGACTCTTTGCGTTCCTGGATTTCCACAATTTACCAGTTAGATTGTCTGATCTTGATAAAAAGCAGGTCAGAAAAAAATGACAGCCGGGATTTTTTTTACTTTTAAAAGCATTTTCAGTGTTGTGTGAGGCCTGTACTAGATATATCACTTTTGAGCACATCTTTGTAGGCTACAAACTCCGAGTTAATGATGCTTGTAAGCTTCCGCCAGTGAAAGCCCCCTTAGGGACGAAGAATGGGTTCGCGTCCAAGGCTGTGCAGCCTGCTTCCTTGCCTGTGCCGGGCTCTGCAGGACGTTTTCTATTTCAAGGCGTTAATGCATGAGTGAACTGTGGCTCCCAAGGCTGCCTACCGCACTGAGGGAGACCTCGGAGGCGGAGGGGTTCACACAACATGTTGAAGAAGCAACACGCAAACATGACCATCTTCCTGACCTTGTTTCTTCCCGTGGTTTAGACGACTCCATCTTAGAGATTGTTCTGACCTTATAGTCGTATCAATTTACTGTGAGCTTTAAGGAGAAAGAAAATCAGCCCTTTGCCTTCATAGCAACAACGCAGAAAGTGAAATGGGTCAGCCAAAAATATTATTGAGACTTAGTATCATTGCTAGTCTGAACAGTGACTGGAAGTAATTTTATCCAATATCAAGCAAGGATTGGTTGGGGAATTCCTATGGTGAAGCGCATATCCTCCAGTATTTCTGAGAAAGAAATGTGTGAGGATTCCGAAGTAAAATATTGATGGAGTCATTTCAAGCTTCTTTGTGACAAACATTCAGGGGTATATTTACCATGTCTCGCAGGGCAGCAAGTCTCCTTGTTGGGCTGCTTGACAGTGACAGAGCAGGAATGCTCCATACTTAACATAATACAGCACGTGCCTGCCTTTTTCCAGTGCTGCCTAGTAGCGGCAGCAAGCTCAGGTAAGCACGGTGGGCGTGGTAGGTCCCGGCGGGATAGGTATGATTAAATAAATAAATAATAACCTATTATGTTGTCCGTCGGGTGCCCCCCTGCGAGGCCCTCCCCCACCCCACCCCACTGCTCTATCACGCTTATCTGAGCCGGCCGCCGCTGCTGCCTAGCGCCAATGCAGGTACTCCTGCACCATGTGCAAGCGTGCTTGCGTTGTTAGCAGGAAAGTTTTTGTGCTTGAAGATGGGCTTTCTTGAACAAAAACAATCTTGAGGCATTTCCCTCTTTCTATGTGTGCTGCAGAATGCAGCATGCAGCATGCAGCAAACATAGAAAGAGGTAACATCGAGGAGAAATAAACATATTTCTCCTTATTAGTCCTCACCTGGAGAGGTGCAATTTGCATTCCCAAGTATACCAGTAATGGTAAATCTGAGAATGCACCAAAATCCATGGGTGGATGTGTTGTAACACCCACACTCCCTCCATGGAACGCCTCCCTGGGCAGAGTAATGCAATACAGCGAATTGCATAACATTGCGTTACTCTGATTTATCTGTAGTGTAGCTCCTATTTTCCCAATAGGCTCTGCGCATTGGAATAGTACCTACAGCAGTAAAGGCCTAGGCCAGACGTTAACTAGGTCTACTACTGTCGAAACTAGACTTAATTTTTGGGTTTGCCAGCTAAGCTCAGAGTTCGCTAGAAACTTTCTCGAATGTTCAAGGAAGGATGAACTCCCCTGATTAGACAAGAAGGGATTTAGTTTCTGACAACCATAGAACATGACAACTTTGCTCTCCCCTAATCAAGAGTCAATCTCGAGAGTCGTGTGAGCACAAGGCAATTATTTTACTCAGTCAGTACGTGCATTCTTAGTCTCATCAGAATGTAGAGAAAAGGAAGAGACGGGCGTGTTCAATAAAAGATGTTATTTATTGATCAGTCTCTTTTCTCGTACAAGAGAAATGGATCGATATTATTGCAATACTTATAGTTAAGTAAAGTGCATACATTAGAAGCAATAGTATAAAATAATACTGTAAAAACATTGATATGGTTTCTGAGCCATATGATGTTTAAAATGATTAAAATATATTTACATACACATATACATTTGACTAAACGTACTCAACTGGTGTTTCTAAATACGCCTACCCCGTGTACCTGACCTAAGTCTAATGCGTGGGCGGGAATAGAAAGTTACAGTTTAGTTTAAGTTTGTTTTTGCCAAGTGAATAACTAAAGAATTCTCTAGGAGGGGTTATTCAGTTCTGTACCTGGAATTTAGGATGAATGAGGAATGGTATCTCTTTCTCTGCTCTCGATATTCCAGGCTGCCTGCGAGGGCTGCCCAGAAGCGCCGGTGCTGGGTCTCTCGGCTTGAGATAGCAGCGCGTCTCTCAGCGCGTCAGGAAGGCGGGGCTGCTGCCTGCGGGGTCTGCTTCTGCTCTCGGCTTCGGCAAGTATGGCTGCTCCGTCTTGTCACCACGCGTGTGTTTGCATAGGGCAAGGTCGGCAATATTTATACCTTAAAGGTGCCGAGATTGACGTAAGGATGGACATAGGTACGTCAATAAAGATGTCATACGACTTGCTCGTTAGCACATTCTTTACTAAAGTTCTCTGTGAAATCAAAACAATGGCCGCACGGATTATCCAGGTTGTCATAGGTTTGATTTGTTATGAGAACGTCGTATGCCTTATCAGGGGCTGGAGGAATATCGCTTGTCTAATTAGATCTCAAGCGTTATGACCTAATCAGATAACACGTTCCTGTGCCGTAGTGTGACTGCGTCAGATAACGGTATCTGCATCATGGGGGATTTCTTGCCTCATGGGCTGACTGTTAGTTAACTAGCTAGTAAGTTTAACCAGAATAGGGTCAGGAATAGGGGGATCGAATCAGAACCTATAGAAATACACGACACCCACTCCACGCTAACTATGGTCATATCTACTAATCTATGCATAGTATAACATAGTACAACATACTATAGAGTATAGTGTATACCTTACCACCCCAAAATACATAAATGCATTTCGAAATTTTCAAATATACTGAAAAATTGCAGTCATATATATTGTATGCACTTAAGCTATGAATTAAATGCAAAAGTGAACACGCATTGTTATGCATTATTGATTGTTGGTATATGAGAAATACACATGAAATGGCTCTTAATATGGCTATACAGAAAAAAGTCGAAACCATTTCATCACATAAAATCTATTGCGAACATACCAGCGGGCAGCTAAAGTCTATAAAGTCTATAAAGTATCTAAAATAGAAATCTTAGTTCTCTAGGAATAGTCTCTTACTTTAAGCAGAAAATCAGTGTCCCGGGAAAAAATATATAGAAAAATATTTTAGGGGCTTGCTCAAAAAAGTTGCTGTCCGTGAACTGGATTGTAATTGTTCATGTGACTTTATTTTTAAAGTTGAAGGCCGAATTCAGGGAACGCCGTGTGCGAGTTTACTCAAAAGTCTCTATTTCTGTTCCGGAGAGAACATCATATCATTCAGGCTTTCGAAAAAACTGTCAACAGCTTCATGGGAAAGTTCCTCTAAGTCGGAAATAGGGGTAACCATGCATTCATGCGCATGATTGTCTCCATTGACATTCTGATTTGCATTGCTGACAGAAGGTCGTACCTGTTCGATGCTGCTTTCATCTTGAACTTCACTACTCTTCAATCGCAGTGGTGAAGATTCCAGGAATGCCGTCATCAGAATTGGCAGCCTTTGAGGGCAGCACAGTGCGTGAACCTTGGTAGGAACCAACAGTGTATCTGCATCCACCGGCGCATCCAATTGTAGCGTCAGACAGGTGTCTAACACGCATTCTTCTCCGCATAGCAGACACCTTAGTACAGGTAAAACACACCTTTGCCACATTGGTCGAAATGATAGAAACCAAGTCATGTTTAGGTCTCTAAGCCGGGATAGTCCCAGGATTTTTGATATCCGGTCCCGGTATCCAATGGCTAGGATCGTATCTTCCATTGTCGCGAGAGTTTGATCTGTGACATGGGTTGCCATAACGAAAAATAAGGACTAGGAATAGGATTCCTGCAATTAGTCCTAGGATCAGGGGAAGTCCGCCAAAAATCGAATGGACGAAGTCTGGAAAAATACCCAGTATGGCTTTGAATGGTGTTAATGCCATCGAAAATACTGTCTTAAATACCTTTGAGACCCCTGTGGTATCAGAAATATTTAAGATTTCGCTCAGGATTTCCGCGAAATGTACGGGGGAATTAGTTGATAATAATGTATGTATCTCTGCAGTCGTCCTTGCGACTTGTAGATCATACGTTTCTTTAGATGACGTGAGCCTTGTAGGCGTCTGAAGAAGCACTGTTTTCATTCTGCTTAAAGTGTCTATTCGAATAGAAGTAATTTTCAAACTGGGCCATGCCCTCGCCTCCCTGTCTGGAAAGGAGCTGGGGAACAAAGAACGTCCACAGCACTTGACCTTCGCCGTCGTAGTGACGAGATAAGGAGTCCCGGGCATAAGACTACAACATCTGCGGTCTACAATAAGAATATAACTCCCATTATAGAGTCTTTGAAAGAATGGTTCTATTTCAGTTGCAGGTGCGCCTTGCTGGTGACATGAAAGGTTGTATGAATTCCCTTCACAGGCTCCGTGCAAACTAATACCGTTACACAGAAGCGTGCCGCTTAGTGACATAGCACAATTGATGCCACTAAGAAACACTTTCTGTCCTTTGTTACTGATACATGCATGTGAATAGGGCAGGTTCCATGTTGTTTTAAGGTACCCCTTTCCCAATTTCTCGTACATGCCAGCCTGTATATATTTTTGGCAGTATTGAAACCTGAAGGTTGAGATTGGAATATTTATGATTCCGTGGATTATCCATTCACTGACAGGTCGTTCTGACATTGTCAACGGTAATCTTTCTAGTTTTTCAATGCTCAAGATTGTATAATCAGCACCCTTCTGCGCCATACCGATTTGTCTATCCGTAAGGTTAAAGATTTGAAATAGTGACGTTGTGTTGATTAAACGCCAAGGCACATAGCCAGAACGCAGATTTTGTAACGTCCAGCCAAGCTGTACAATAGAACGCAATTGTGACTGACCATGTTGTAATAACAGTAAGTCTTGCGATAATATATCGATTGCTGAAGACACAATGCTGTCCAATGAAAAAATTCTGGAGGACAGAGTCATTAACCCATTGTCCACTACAGAAAGTGATTTTTCCAAATTAATACGGTCAATTTCCCGTATTCTTTCTGCTGTCTCAATTTGAGTAACCTTCCAGGCCTCATTGTATGCTGCATATACAGAGGCTGCTATGAAACGCTTTTGACGCTGTTTGCGTGGTCCCATTATGAAATCACGCAAGTCAGCACCATCAGTAAGTAAAGTTAGGTGTTGCTTAATTTCAGGCAGTGTGGAAGTTTGTAGCCATTGAAGGCATAATTTGCCCACACTGTAGGTTGTTATTATCCCTGGGTGATGTCTTTGGGGATATCTAGGGTCTGGCCTGTTCATTTTGAAACCCTGTGTTTTATTCAGGAATCTATCTTGACAGTTATTTGTATCTGTGGGCCAGATCAACCATTGTTTCCAATCAGGATGTGTTCTGTTTTGGTTAAGTATATGGTTTATGTCTATTTCTTCATCTGTTTCAGAGTTATTGCTAAACATTGTTGGCTTTGGAATAGACAGGTTATTTAAATCTTTGATTTTGGCTAAGCCAAGACAGGTGGTTTGTTGAACGGTGTCATTTAAAAATATCATTTGTTCTGGGATCATGCAGGCTCTAAACAAAGCTTCTATACCCTGTACTTGCCATTCTTTTGTACCCCAAACACTTTTCAAATCAACATGTTTGTCCCAATAATCAAATCCAAAAGTATTCATTTTTTCAAAGAAAGAATCTGAATATATCAATTTTGTGTTGGTTATCATGGTTTTCATCCCTGTCTTGTTTGACAATTTGTAATAAAATGTTTCAGCATTAGTTATGTTAAAACCTGAAAAATATGAATATTTGCCATACACGGTTCTAGAGCTCCCTTTTGGAGGTGTAGCACAATGTTCCCATTGATTAAAATTTAAAACATTTCTAGGTTGTGCAGATTTATGCAAGAAATGGTTACCATAATGGTTATAGCAGTACATGCTGTCATAATTTGTAGAACCCTGCAAATAATCATGTTTTGTAAATTTAGCAGACATTACTAAGTCAGACATCATATTGTTTATACTTTCAAAGTCCCAATCATCAGCAAATGAGTTTGGTTTTGCAAAGTCACTCAAGGAGATCTTGATTTGGTGTGGATATTTCAGGATCTCGACCGGACCATAAATTTCATAGTCAGTGTTGTCCCAGGCTACCCCACCAGATATTGGAATTGCTGTGAAGTTGGCTGAAGAAAGTTCTGAAGAAAGTTCTCTTTTCTCGACGTGTGAAGATGTGTGTGGTTTGAGGACCAAGTTGATGTTCTGACTTGCTGTGTCCATTTTAGCATATTTTCCCTCAATGAAGCGTCCCAAGGTAAATACCATGATGAGCCAAAGTATGAGGATAAATGCACCAAAACCCACCCAAAATTCAATCCATGGAGAAACTAGATATGTTTCTTTCAGTTGTTTCAAAAGTTCCTTCGCTGTGTCTTTAAAGGATTTTGATGATGGCTGTGTCTTTTGTTCGCTGAAGCCTTCAGAGGAATCATCGAAGTTGATGAAGTAACCGGATGCAGTTCTGTCAATTGTTCCAATTGGTTCAGGATTTTTGTTTCTTGCATTTTCACTTGGTACTTCTGTATAGATTGGTGTGTCTCTGCTAAATGTCTTTATTTGGGTTTTCAGAGGTCTAAGTTCTATTGCATTGTTGCATAGTCCTTGTTGTTCTTCTGTAGGCGTTTCGAATGTGATGAGCCTCTTTGATAGGACCTCTGTACTGGTAGCAAACCTTGGTGTTCTGCTACTTATTGGGAGTCCACTTGGCCTACTGTTGGTTATCGGCCACATGTTGTGGTTTTACCAGGTCGATGGATACAACTCGGTTCTCCTTTTTTCCAGCAAGTGGCGGTAGTACAACTGATCTTGTCCCGTTGACAGACAATACAGGAACTGCTTTTCTGTAAGAAGGCCCAAATTCCTTCTTTACCGCGATCTTCTCCCTGACTAGATCCCCGACTTTTGGAATCCAGACAGGTCTTGCTGGGACAGGTGGTGATTCTTCAGTGGTCGTTGGCTGTTCTTTCAACTGTATGTTGCTCAGGTCTTTTCTTGTTTTGTTTAAGTCCTGCAAAATAGCCAAACGGTCTTTGACATCAAAGCTTTTTTCTGTTACCACTGAAGTCTGACTATCAAGGTCAGAGATCAACATCCTAGTTCCGAATAATAATTCGTACGGACTGAATCCCTTCAGAGAATTTCTTGGCAAGTTATTTAGACTACGTTGGACACTTATTAGATGTTTGACCCACCCAGCTCCCGAACCTAATATCCTTTCTATTATAGATTGCTTTCTGTCTTGGTTTTTTCTTTACACCATCCCATACCCTCAGGAAGGAAGTGAGAAGATTCCCGCTGGGCTGTGCTCATTTGGCCATTCTTTCCCCCCCCCAGGCTGGATTGCCTGAGAAAAAGAAAAAAAATGGTCGAACGTAGCATGCTCTTAGCGTATATGCCATTTAGACTCGCAAATCTTGTATAACAGTCCGGACGTCAGCCGAGTGCTGTGGATCTACATTATAAGTGGGAACTAGCCTGTATATGTTAATCGCAAGCCATTCTTTTTAGTGGTGATGTTATCTGCCTTGATACGACGAGGTATTAAACTGCTTCTCTCCCCACTGCGATCTCTGTTGCAGTTTGGGCAGTTTTTTACAAACATGGTGTAGTGCAGGCTCATGCCTGGCCACCAGTACCGTGATTGTAATTCTTCCAGAGAATCTTTTAATTTAAGGTGTCTGAGACCCTCGCCCATGTGTGCGTCTGCGATTAACAAGTTTCTCCTGTCCATGTTTGGAATCACTCTATCCCCCACTCCAGGGATTCGAGCAAAAGGAATGGAGTTTGCATCTATGATGTATGTGTAATTGAGTGGATAGTTGATCGGTAACGCCGAGCAGTCGCCTTTTGATGACGTTTTTACTGCCAGCACTGTTTCGCCGTCAATGTATTTTAATGTACGCTTTTTTCGATCTACGGGAGCCGGTTTACTGGCTGCCGCTGCGGCTGTTTCAGCCAATGAATTCCCTACAACGTGAACGCCATCACGCTGGTGACTCAGTGAGTGTGTCACGTGAGTCTTTGGTAGTTCTTTTTTCAAAAGAGCTACCTGTTCCCAGAGCAGTCTCTGCTTTATTGGTGCATCCGTGTCATCTTTGTAATCGTTCTGAATCCAGGTCTGCAAATCCTTGTTATATGCTTTGACGCAGAAATATGAATCTGACACTATAAGTGTCGGGAATTCGCGATCCGCATTATCTAGCGCCATTTTCAAAGCTAATATTTCAGTTTGTAGTTCTGAATTAGTTTCTACTGAGTGTGATTTTGTTAATAGAGGTCTTAGTTTACCTCCGTGCCACACTTCTTTTGTAATCTCACATGTGGGATTGTATGCATGTTCTCCCCAAACGGAGGGTTGAGCATGTCCGTCTGTATAGATTATACAGGCGTAATGTCGTAGAGGCAGAATGTCGATTGGCAGAGGATACGTTTTTTCATATTTTAGATTTTTTAATTCTTCTAGTTCTTAAAAGACTGTTAACCAGGCAATACTTGATAATTCATATCCTCCGTACTGGATTTTCAGATGGGCAATTCTGGACTTTTTGAAGTTGAATTTGTAACCCTCTGCAGCGAAACCAAGTATTATGGTGTTCACTCTTTTCAAGTGAGTTTCCAAGTCATCATCTGTTAAGTAAATGTCATCGACATAAGATAATGCTTCATCATCATATAGTTGTAGTAATTCTGTTACTCTCGCTGAGAATACCCCCGGGCTGTTCTTGTACCCCTGGGCTAACCGACAGAATTGTTTTTGAGTGCCATTTACTGAAAATGCAGTTAAATATCTGCTCTCTGGTGCTATGTTTTGACAAAAGAATCCGTTGGAGATGTCCAAGGTTGTTTTGTATTTTTTGCGCACTATGTTATTCATTAGTGCAGCACTGTGTGAGTTTTGCACTGCAAAAGTTTTGCAACATGTGTTAAGGTGTCGGTAATCCAAAACTAGACGGTACGAATTGTCTGGTTTGGAGACCGGAAACAAAGGATTGTTCATTTGTGAGGTGCAAGTTTCAATCACCCCCTGGTATTCTAGCTGATCTAGTATTTCATTTACTTGTTTTTTAGCTTCTTGCTTAATTGGGTACTGCCTTTGTGCAGTAGGTTGTGATTTTAACTGGACTTTGTGAGGAGGAGAATCCTCATCCCATCCTACGTGATTTTTATATAACGCAGGTGCTAAGGCCACTGCCCACTTTCTAGCAAGTGTGTATTTTTTATGAATCGGTATTTGATTCGAGAAGGCAGGCATAATTACTTCTTCGCCATGAGGGCACTCCCTGACAAACTCCGGTGGCCAGTCTTTTTCAGCTAGAAGGATGTCATAGCCCTTGGATAGGTTATCCCAAAATAGTCCCCTTATTTTCCTAGTCTTATCTCCCTCTATACGTAATGTTATCTCGTATATTTTGTGGGGCTTGCTAACTCTGGTATCTGCAGTTTCCACTTGAAGGTATTCATTCGTGTCCACTGTCTCCAGATGATTCATAAGGACTTTGCGAGCTATGCTCACCTCTGCTGCGCTGTCTAGCATTGTCTGAGCCCATTCTCCGTTTTTCAGTTGTGTCCTCAGTATTCTCGGCATTGTTAACTACCTTGATACTGGCTACCTTCTTTTTTGGAAATTGTGATTTCTTTTTCAGTTGAGCAGGTTCCTTGTCTTTGGACTTGGCGTGCTCTTCTGATCGTCCTCTTCTTTCCGATTTCTGCGAGGAATTCTGAAAAGATTGAGACGGACGTGTATCAATGTCTTGATATCTATCAGGTTTTTTAATATTATCCCTATTTCTAAGGTTATATCTATTCCCAGAGGGTTCACTCTGAGGTGACCTTTGTCTCGGGTTTGGAGATTTCTCTCTTCGCCTAGGAGACCTTCCTCTGGACTGGAATTTCTTTTCTTTAGGATTGGATTGTTTATTTCCATCCCAGTTCTTTTTTGGTGAATTATTATTAAAAAATATTTTTTCTGGACTTGTAGTCAGTTGCGGTTTTACTGGTATTCCACCTAGACTATCTCTGCCTAGTTCTTCATAGGATTTTTCTATGATTCTGGCAATTTCAGCTGGTTGGTCTGCTCTATCTGTCTCTTTTAACCTCTGGCGGATCGCCACGTTTGCTGCTTCACCCTTTATGTTGGCTAGTAATATAGCCGAGACCTGCTTGAAGTCTTTCAGTAATTTCATACCAAGAGTTAAAGCAGGTTCTGGACCGTATTCATCTTGAATTTGTTTTAGCACATCTGGTATTACCGAAATGGATGGAACACCGTGCGTTTTTGTGTAGATTGAAGCAAAGACCGTACCCCAAGTGTCACAGTCCTCAATGTGTGGTGCGATTCCCATTGGGAGACATATAGTCAGAATCCTGTGCTTTTCTAATGGGGTGGTGTCAGGAAACACCGCCTCTATTTGGGTGATTTTCTGTGCCAACCAGAATGGTATCTGTTCCCGTTTAGCTGGAACTTTACCTAGGCAGGATTGGATGTTCTGTGGTGTGATTTTATTTGTGTTCCCCTGGTGAGGGGTCAGCTGTGGAATTTTAATCGCTGGCTGAATTGTTGAAGTCCGCATTACATACTGAACTAATTGTCTGTGAATTTTTAGTAGTTGTTTTAGCTGTATTAATAGCTCTGGTGCAGTCATCTCGTCGATGTCTGGATGTGGTGTGTATCCGGCTAAGACCGGCCACGTTGCTCCTGGTCTTCCTAAAGGACCGAGCCTTGTAATGTGATTATTATGTTTTAGGGCGCCATCAAATAAGAGCAAATGCTCTTGGAATTTGAGTGGTACTTCCACCTCCTCGAAAGGAGTGTACGTTTCAGGAGGTTCCTCTACTTTGTAATAGTGGAAGTACTTTGTTACAGCATTTGCTGCTGGAAAATGTATCCATGTATAGTATACCTCTGTCTGCCGATATTCGTGTGCCTCAATTACGAATATGACTGTGCCACCTCTAGGTGTCAGTCCATTTTCTATAAGTTTTAAGGTTATAGATCTCCTTTTGGCGACCTGGATGAGTATTATATCCGGGTCTGCTGTTTGCATGGTAGCATCAGCATCTGCTATTTCAGTAGCTAATCTAATTGCCTCTCTTTCTCCATCACTGTCTCCCATTTTACTGACAGGATGGTATTATTTTTATTTGCAGATCAGGTTTCTTTATGGAAACAGAGATTAGGTGCACAATATTTTGGAACTGTTTTATCCTTCAACGTTGACTAGACCAAGAACCATACATAGGAGTTCCCTCCTGCGAGGTTTTGGAGGATATAATAACCTTTCACCCACTCCAGACGTCTTTGGAGTATTTGGGAAAAGGGGTCTGAGTGAGAAAGCACGACTGAGTTACTCTAAATGTCTTACGTTAGTTTTATCGCCCTTTCCAAACGCGTTGGGCGCCATGTAGTGTAGCTCCTATTTTCCCAATAGGCTCTGCGCATTGGAATAGTACCTACAGCAGTAAAGGCCTAGGCCAGACGTTAACTAGGTCTACTACTGTCGAAACTAGACTTAATTTTTGGGTTTGCCAGCTAAGCTCAGAGTTCGCTAGAAACTTTCTTGAATGTTCAAGGAAGGATGAACTCCCCTGATTAGACAAGAAGGGATTTAGTTTCTGACAACCATAGAACATGACAACTTTGCTCTCCCCTAATCAAGAGTCAATCTCGAGAGTCGTGTGAGCACAAGGCAATTATTTTACTCAGTCAGTACGTGCATTCTTAGTCTCATCAGAATGTAGAGAAAAGGAAGAGACGGGCGTGTTCAATAAAAGATGTTATTTATTGATCAGTCTCTTTTCTCGTACAAGAGAAATGGATCGATATTATTGCAATACTTATAGTTAAGTAAAGTGCATACATTAGAAGCAATAGTATAAAATAATACTGTAAAAACATTGATATGGTTTCTGAGCCATATGATGTTTAAAATGATTAAAATATATTTACATACACATATACATTTGACTAAACGTACTCAACTGGTGTTTCTAAATACGCCTACCCCGTGTACCTGACCTAAGTCTAATGCGTGGGCGGGAATAGAAAGTTACAGTTTAGTTTAAGTTTGTTTTTGCCAAGTGAATAACTAAAGAATTCTCTAGGAGGGGTTATTCAGTTCTGTACCTGGAATTTAGGATGAATGAGGAATGGTATCTCTTTCTCTGCTCTCGATATTCCAGGCTGCCTGCGAGGGCTGCCCAGAAGCGCCGGTGCTGGGTCTCTCGGCTTGAGATAGCAGCACGTCTCTCAGCGCGTCAGGAAGGCGGGGCTGCTGCCTGCGGGGTCTGCTTCTGCTCTCGGCTTCGGCAAGTATGGCTGCTCCGTCTTGTCACCACGCGTGTGTTTGCATAGGGCAAGGTCGGCAATATTTATACCTTAAAGGTGCCGAGATTGACGTAAGGATGGACATAGGTACGTCAATAAAGATGTCATACGACTTGCTCGTTAGCACATTCTTTACTAAAGTTCTCTGTGAAATCAAAACAATGGCCGCACGGATTATCCAGGTTGTCATAGGTTTGATTTGTTATGAGAACGTCGTATGCCTTATCAGGGGCTGGAGGAATATCGCTTGTCTAATTAGATCTCAAGCGTTATGACCTAATCAGATAACACGTTCCTGTGCCGTAGTGTGACTGCGTCAGATAACGGTATCTGCATCATGGGGGATTTCTTGCCTCATGGGCTGACTGTTAGTTAACTAGCTAGTAAGTTTAACCAGAATAGGGTCAGGAATAGGGGGATCGAATCAGAACCTATAGAAATACACGACATATCAAGCTACTCAGGGATACACAAGGTGGCATTGCATGACTTGATAATTTGCATTTAAGGGTTGCATCACACATGGGCCCCATTGCATAGTGACAAAGCTATGCAACCCTTTCATAAACATGGCGCTCATTCTTTTTGAGAGATGCTCTATGGGTGCTACCAGCTGAACTCTGGAGTGTGTACTTTTAAACTTTGGAAACTGCCAAGAAAAAGTAAAGCGGTAATCAGCCTTTACTGTTCGTGTTTGACCAGAATCCCATTATAATTTCAGGCCAACTGCGATGGAGCGTCGGCCAGACATTTCTTTGGGCTAATCCCGTCAAAGTTTTTACTTTCTCACCTAGTCTCTGCAATGGAACTCAAAATCCTCCAGCAGGGTAAGATTACAGGCTGTATGTGCCAAGCTTCTCCTGAAGCAAATACCACCTGGACACTGCCCAATGAAACCTTTGGTTATGTAGGGAAAAGCTCAGAGCAGGAGAAATTTAGATTTTGGTGCCACCAAAGACCTTATGTTGGGCAGATACTTTTTGTGCCTTTACCTAGTCAGTATCAATCAATCAATCAAGGTGTATTTGTAGAGCGCGACTTGTCACCCGAGAGGGCATCCAGGTATTAACTGCATGTTTCAGACGAAGAGACAGGTATTAATCCCTTTCCTGAAGGCAGTCAGGTGTGGGACAGGTGTGGAGGTGGAGGGTGTTTCAGCTTTTGGCAGCGAGATAGGAGAAGGAGCATCCTCTGGTGTGGCAGTGTTATATATAGGAGATCTGTGCAAGGGCAAGGTGTGTGGAGTGAAGGTTCCTGGGGTCGTGGAGGGTTTTGTAGACATGGGTCAGAAGTTTTTAGCTTCAGACTTAGGGTCAGATTAGGAGTTTGGCAGAGTGGGTACAGCCGACATACAACTCAGAGGCCACAACAGTAATGGTTGGATTACACCTAAGGAAGGACAATTTCTTCGCACACTCAATCCAACTGTACCTTATTTTTTATCAGTTACCTAAAGTCCATAAAATCCAACGCCCTCCTCCGGGGCGTCCGATAATATCGGGGATAGGTTCACTTTTGGAACCCCTGTCGACCTTTGTTGACGTGTTCCTCCAACCAATGGTGCGAGAAATGCCTACTTTCCTCATGGATACGAAGGATGTATTGAGGTTATTACCCAACATTGAATTTAATGAACAAACTGATATTCTGGTGTCATTCGACGTTGAAAGTTTATACACGTCTATACCCCAAACAGAGACATTGGAAGTCATAGAAACACTACTTTCAGCTAGAGACCTTAACTCTATAACACCAGTTAGTGTTATCATGACTCTAGCCACGCTGGCTATGACTGAGAATTTTTTCGGCTTCGAGGATAGTCTCTACTTGCAGATTAGCGGGACCAGCATGGGCAGCGTTTTTGCCCCGAGCCTCGCTAATCTGTACGTGCATCACTTCGAGCAGGAACATGTGTTCGCAGACACCAATCCCCATCTAGGGTGTCTGCGGACTTGGAAGCGCTACATTGACGACATTTTTGTCGTGTGGCGTGGCAGTCCAACACAGCTAAAAGAGTTCCATGTATGGCTTAATCAAAGGAATCGATTTTTGAAATTCACCATGGAATTCGATACCGAGAAACTGGCATTTTTGGATTTGCTGATCCGTGCAACTCCTAACGGTTTAGCCTCAGAACTCTATCGTAAACCGATGGCACGCAATTCCTTGCTCAATTACAACAGTTGCCACCCGAAGTCCCTACGGGATAATTTGCCCTACGGGCAATTTTTGCGTATACAGAGGAACTGCTCCAATCGTGTATCTTTTGAAACACACGCCCAAGGACTTTCCAGAGATTTGGCACATAAAGAATATCCAAAAAGATTGATTCAACTGTCCAAGAAAAGAGCTGCCAATAACAACAGGGCCAGCTTGCTTGAAATCTTGCCTCCAAAGCCCAAGACCGAACGTATGACATGTGTGAGCACGTTTGGCACTTTGTCTAATCAAATTACTAAGATTGTGAAAAGACATTGGGGCATCCTCAATACTGGACAAGACACTTTGCCTCTTCCGCTCTTTGCATATAAAAGAGCACAAAACCTAAAGGACAAGCTTGTCCATACAAGACCTAGGAACGAGGGACCGAGAGTTGTGGGTACTTTGTGGGATATGCCTGCAGTAATAGGACACTATCCATGTGGACAATGTGCTGCTTGTCCCCAGACATCTAAAACATTAACAATTGACATTGGGTTGGAGCGAGCGTGGGAACAACGTAAGTTCACCAATTGCAACAGTGCCAACTTGATCTATCTCATCAAGTGTCCGTGTAATAAGATGTACGTCGGCATGACAACACGCAAAGTAAAACTGCGAATATCAGAACATAAGAGTTCCATACGTTGTAACAAATTGTCCACCAAACTTACCAGTCATTTTGTAGCGGCACAGCACCTACCTACAGAGATAAGGTGGACTGTTTTAGAACAACCTACCATCCCAGTGCACATTGCCGACATAAGCATGTTCCTCTTCAAACGGGAACAAAGGTGGGTGTACAAATTACAGACCCATAAATCAGGACTGAACGATGACATTCCGTGGATGTCACTGTAAAAACACCCCCCATTGCCAGATGTAATCCTGTAGGCGGTATCCCAGTGTACCACATTGTCAAAATATGAACTGTTGACAGGGAATCTTTAGTGCCCAAGGGATAGGGAACTTGCACCTACACAGTTGCAAATACTCTGTACGAGTGGCCGCTGAGACTGATATAAATAGCATGCATGCAGCCTTGCTCTGTAGTAATGGCCACTTTTTACAGTATTCTGTCACTAACACACCATGTTATGCCAGTGGCCACAAAAGCGCCACTTTTTTAAAAACGTCATACACTCTATTGATAGAGTGCTCTAAACCTGCGCTGTGTATCTTCGTTCCATAAATATATGTACATGGACAGTGATAATGCGATGTCAACATTGTTTATTAAGTTACTTTCATTATCAGTAGCGTTGTACTCAGACATATACTTGTGACACTTAGATGTAGAATATCTTATCGGGTCGGAGTAACTGGTCTCAACACTTTGTAAGAACTACAAATCCCTATTACTCTAACAAGCGCCACGCATGCTGACACAATAGCGTCATCCAAGCGCGACTTCATCACGCCCCAGGAACAACAAAAGCCTGCTTCGGGTGCCTCCCTCCATGACAGCCAAGACGGATGTCCGGAGTACCGACGGACAGGTAAGCAGGGCAGGGGAGAGTGTCAGTTGGTTCTATGAAATAGTAATCAAGTCAGGACGCATAACACGCGTTCAGCGTTGTATTGCGCAGGATTGTATACTAGAGCCGATTGCTGGTCTCGAACGCGGTCTTCTTCACACGATAGTGACTGTCTGTTCCTAACGCGAAATAAGCGAGGGTCTGTGGACTAACAAATTGTCAGTAATTACGAATGTATAAACGGTTTGGTCACGTCTCTTTGTGGCTCTATTTGAGACGAGGAGTGGTATTAGTCACAGAAGTGTTTGGTAGACATAATATGCATTCGATCTCGGCGTAACGATCAAACCAGTGTGTGAGCCCATGATATTGCTTTGAGAAGTGCTATCTCTTTGAGAATTGCAATTCACAGGCCATATTTGAAGCATGTGCAGTATGTGATCACATGCATTATTTTCTAAATAAACTACCTTTTCTAATAATTCCGCGTTTTTTACTAATACTAGTTGCTGTCCATACAGTTATTGGATTCTTCCTTTTTATTCCCTCTCTCCCTCCCTCCTTTAGAGCGGTGCTCCATCTATACCTGCGCTGTAGCCAGGTGAGGTGGGGTGTTTATTCCCCACAAATTGGGTGAGTGAAGCTAATTAGTTTCTTCTAATAAATTGCTAAGATGATGGCATTTAATTGAAGTAGTCTACTATATGAGATGCTGTGATCAATAAAATGATTGGCTTTTTCAAATTGTACACATAAACCATGTGGTTTTGCAAACTGTCGCTAATGATAAATTGTTTTTTTATTCTATGTGCGCCCTGCCTGCCACTGTGATTTTCATGAATTTTCGAACAGGCGAATTACGGGTGACATTTTTTTTCACTTTTCATTTATAAACACTGATGCAGTAGCAATTCACTGAGGTACTGATGAAGCAGGAGGAGATCTCGAGACTCCATCATACCGCAGAAACATGTTGACCTTTATACGATCTGGGTAGTTATTTGTTTAACACTACTCTGCACTGTCTTTTATCATTGGGTGTGGATTGGATATTATTAAAATACATTTTTCCATATTCATAACCCATTTTATATCACTCACTTTCAATGCACTAACATTAAATTTCATTTTTTGCACTGCTAGTCATTTACCTTCCTTATGCCATATTGATTAATTCCCTCTATTGGAGATCCCTTCCGTCTGATTAGGTGGCAGTTCACCTAATCCTGAAGTGGTAAAACATCACTACCTTCGGTTGAAGGATCCCAAATGATGTAGGGCGGCACAGGTTGGGTATCTGATGGGAATCATTTGATGGCCACTAGGTATCAACATCAATGGACCTGGTGACTGTTCCCTAATCAAACATATCATTAAGGACAGTACATGCATGTTCAACCAACCTCCTGATATCTATTGTTTTTCACGTGTCTGAGGTTGTGCCATTTTTTAGTGAGCCAGCAAATAGCAATTTTTTACTGTCTGTCACCGTCAGGTAACGATCTGGTGAAAAAAGGTAGTGAAAACTGCAAAATTAACCCCACACCTAGCCAATGATGAGGGGCTCATTGTTTTGGGATCAGTGTTAGGGATGTTTGTATATATAAATAAAACATTGAAAGCTTGATGGATGGCTTCATCATGTTAACAGAGCTGTCTGTCAAACTTTTAACACTTACAGAAATAGCTGTGAAGGCAGTTCCTGGAAATACAAGAGATGTCTGCTGGGCAGGTAGACTTTGCTAAATTTGACGGACAGAGTACTCTCGATATTGCAGTAGTAAAGTCATCCACCTTGGCAACAGTAAATAATCTGTCAGCCAAACTCTAAATCAGGATCTGAGGATTTTATGAAGCTCAAAATCACCCAGCAGGCAAGCCTGAAGCTGTATCCGGCAAAGTTGCCTCAAAATTGGTCACCTTTGCCTCGTGATTCAGCCGATGCCCTGGATGTTTTGGGAGTTCAAAAATGTTTCTGATTTTCTAGAAAAACTCCTCTTGGTTACTTCTAAGGCTCACTGGCCCTCAGGTCAGCACTTTGGGGCCAGTCCAGTTACAGTTGTCGCTGGTTTGCTGGGCACTTCAGAAGAAAGGCCTTTTACAGATTTTTGTATGTCTGTAGCCACAAAGGAGGTCAGCCAACTGCCCATTGGAGTCCAGTTCTTAGTCTTGGGCACAAGGCAGAGGAGGTCCGGCCATTCAGGTCTGCTCACAAACAGCAGGTCCAGTACTCTTCTGATCTCCCGTAGGTCCAGAGAGTGTTCTGATGAGTTGTAGGTGAAGTGAGAGCTTTGTAAGGTCATGAGCCATTGGGGTGGGGAGACTCCTGGACCCTTCCTAACCAAAGAGTAACAATAATTCATTGGCAACCATATCCAATTTTGCTGCATATCCTGTTTGGCCTTCAGCAAGCTATCCCACAGTGCACTATTCTGAGGCAAGTTCAAAATGACAAGATCTTTCTGCACCTGAAGAGAGCATGCGTGCTAGCCAGGGGTGTGTTTAGGAAAGGAGCAGTGTCCTTCTCCTCAGCTACGCCTAACTTGTGCCAGCGATCAGCTCCACCTTTCACTGGGCTAGTGCAGAGGAAAGAGGAACATTAATTATGAATGTTTAGGCCTTTCCCTGCTTCTTTTCAAGTTATTGAAATGCCTAAACGCTCCCCAGATGCCATACTGCGGGAGCTCTGCCACGGCTGCAAAGGCCCTTTGTGAATCAGGCAATGTACCTTTAGTAGATATTGAATAGCTACAACCCTAGCAGTGAAAATAGCTTTCACAGTAGATAACTGCTGACATTAAATTCTTGAACATACCACCTTTAAATACAAGGCACCCTAACCTGTGAGCTAAAAGGTCTTCTTAGGGGTGACTTATTTAATATTTTAACGAAGAGTTCTTTTGGGATGAAAAGGGTTAGTTTGACAGGTTTGACTGCAGGTTTAACAGCTGAAGGAGCCAGGCTACATAGGTGTCCCTGGAGCTATGCTTTCTTTGTAACTCTAGTGGATTAGACAATAGGTGCTGCAGTACAGAGGTTACATTTAGGTCTCAATGCCACTGGTGTATTTTTCTGTAACATATTATTATATGTAAAAGTACTATGTAATTAAATATGACGATTGGGGATTAGCCAATTTAACCATGTTTTAGGGTGTCAGAACACATACTCTGGGGTCTGCTTAGCACTGTCTCAGTATGAAGTTCAACATTCAGCTATACCACTCTACAAGAAATGGGGGTGACCTAGCAAAAAGAGGCATTTGCTCACACTTATATATTGACTGTGCTTTCTGTCACAGGATTGGAACCCATAGCAGTGCAAACACACAACTCATTATTCTCTAATGCACCAACTGGGATTCAATTCTGTGACTCTTTGGTTACACGCACAGACATCTGCAGTTCCAACTTCTTTCCAACTCTCAATTCATTGAATATAGAGATACTTTACCGCTCACTTGGTCGGATCACTCTGTAGTTAATTTCCATCTGACAAGCCCCCCCCATCTCCCATACCCCTCACAGATAGGTGGTACAGACCCTGGCATAAAATCAAAGCTCATCACCTTGCCTCTCTTTTTCGATATGGGAAATTGACACCTGCAATTTCAATGTCGAACAATAACTAAGCCATTTTAACAACACTATCTCCAGTGTACTGGATGAAGCAGCACCTTTAAAACCGGCCACTCACCCCCCCAAAAGCTCTACTGCTACTACAGAATGGTACTCCCCCGCCCTACGTATTGAAAAGAGTGAATGTAAAAAACTGGAGCGCACCTGGCGACTCACACACTTAGAACAAGACAGAACTAAATACAAATACGCCTTAGCAGCTTAGCTTACCACAATATCATTAAAACAGCGCGCAAAATGCACATTACTCATCAATTGGAGAAGGCTGGATCCAATTCCAGGGAGCTATTTAAAATAGTAAAAGCCTACTCTAGCCCATCAGCATATGACACTGTTGAATCCCCCTCACAGTCCATATGCAATGATGTCGCGGAGCATCTTATCCTCAAAATTGATACCATCTACCAGAAAATCATTGCTGCTAACACTTCTTCCCTTCCCCAATTGGTCTGCCCTCCTGACACTTGTACCACATCTACCCAACTCCACACCTTTCCCCAGCTTCATATGAAGGAAGTTATATCCCTTATAGAAACAATGAAATCTGGCTCACCCTTGGACACCATCCCGGCCAGGATTTCTGCTAAATTTGCGGAACAACTAGCTCTCTTGATCTGCTCTATTCTGAATTGCTCCCTTAGGGAGGGCCGCCTTCCATCGGCTTGGAAAGATGCGCAAATCAAACCCATACGTAAAGACCCCAAGGTCCCAACCACCGAAATCAATAATTATCGACCCATATCTCTTCTACCCTTACAGTCTAAACTCATTGAAAAACACATTAATAGACACTTGTCTAATTATCTGGAAACTCACCAACTACTGGATATTTCTCAATCTGGGTTTCGGGCTAAACATAGTACCGAGTCCGCCCTTATTGAGGTTACTGACAATATACGCATGGCTGCTGACAACAGTCAAGCAGCGCTTTTGGTGCTGCTTGACCTGTCAGCAGCATTTGACACCATTTCACATCACATCCTTCTGTAAAGGCTCCAAGACAGAGGCATTCAGGGGCCAGCACTGAGGTGGATCACCAACTTTCTTACAGACAGAACTCAAACAGTTACCATGGGGTCTTTTACATCTGCCACTACCAAAGAGAGCATGGGGGTCCCACAGGGATCCTGCCTAAGCCCTACCCTTTCAATATATATGTCACCCCCCTGGCCAGACTCATGAGATCCTTGGGGTTTACTCCAATCTCATACACAGATGACACCCAGCTCCTTCTAACATTTGATAAAAATACACCCAACATTGATCTGTTGTTTTCCGAAGGCATGAAATCTATCGCTGCCTGGATGCGTAACAACTTTTTGCAACTCAACGGGGGCAAATCAGAGATCATGTTGTTTGGAGGATCTACCACTCTCTAGTCACTACTTGGTGGCCAGAAGAGCTGGGAACCGCCCCCACTCCCAAAGAAGTGGTTAAGAACCTAGGTGTCAGAATTGATCACAAACTCACACATAACACACATACCAACACCACCGCAGGTTCCTGCTACTATGTTTTTGGCCTCCTGCGTAGGATTTTTCCACTCTTACCCTCCTCTACAAAAAAAACACACATGCAGGCCCTAATAATGAGTAGGCTTGACTATTGTAATGCCCTCCTGTTTACGGCCAACGAAAGTGCCATTAATAAACTCCAGGTAGTGCAGAATACTGTTGCCCCACTCACCAACAATGCCCCATCTAGAACACCCTCTGGACCCCTACTCAATCAACTTCACTGGCTCCCCATAAAGAAAAGGGTAAAGTTCAAAATAAGCTGTATTATTCACAAAGCCCATAATGGCAAGGGCTCAATGTATCTCACCAACAAGCTCTCCTCCTATATCCCGTCACAAACTCTCAGGTCTAGCACCGAACATTTGCTCACCATTCCCAGAATCAAAAAGGCTCGCAGTGGTGGCAAGGCATTTTCTTATCTTGCCCCCCGATTCTGGAATAGCCTGCCTCCTCAGTTACGCTGAGGACACAATCTGATTCAATTTAGAAAGATGTTAAAAACCCACCTCTTCTAAATTTCTTCCCTCCTGTTCTGATGTTCCTTCGTCCCCAGCGCCGAGATACCCTCATGGGTGATTCAGCGCTATACAAATCAATAAATATCAAATTAAATATCAGTTATTGCATTAACCAACTGAGCTTTCGTACCATAAAGAATGAATTTCCCAATAATTTGTTTTAATTGCATTTATTTTTCAGTTAAGGTGCATTCATTATATATTATATATTATATATTATGTATTATATGCAGTTAACCTGAAGAGGAAAACTCAGAATCACCGTTCACACACATTTTTGAGTGCACTTGAACTGCCGCCCTAAAGTACCCTTTTTGGCTAACCATAGATCGAATTCTGAAGCCTCTGACAGAGAATAGAGATGCAATTCTATGGAGCATATGCGTCTTTGTGGAAATGTAAAACGTAGGATGCAGTGAATTGCAATACTGATGTGTAGGCCTAGGCGTCAAATTCCGTTCCGCTCACGGAAATTGAGATAATTTGACATTTTCTCGTTCTGCAGAGAGCGCGAAAATGTCAACATTTCTGCAATCCGATTCGTCCCAGAATTCTTTTTCTTGCTCGCGCTGTAAAAATTCTTTCTCTCGCACGTGATCGCCTTTCCTAAATCCCTGCGTTCGCTGACAAGTTTTCCCGATCCGGTCGCGTTCTCCACGAGATGTTGGATTGTTGGTAGCCATTTTAGCTATCTCGCGAGAGTTCGCGCCCGCGATCACGTCATTCGTCTCGCGATCACGTCATTCGTCTCGCGATCATGCACCGCGAGAGTATGAGATCTCTAACACGTTATTCTCCATCGCGAGCGAGAGCGTGAGGACGAGAGCACGTCATATCAAACGCGACAAGGAGTGAGAGACCCCGAACACGTCATATCCAACACGACAGGGAGCGAGAGAATGCGATCACGTCATTTTTGGACGTGCCATCGACATCCGGCGGAAGTAATGTGAAGCTTGAGGACTCTAACATGCAAAATTTTCAATTTGGAGAACAATATCAGCTCTAGCAGCATGAAGCCTTCTGCAAATGATGATTTGGATGAAAAAAAACTCCTCAGATTGACATTTGGCTGTCCTTTTTTGTGCAAGGAGTCCTTTTTTAAAAAGGTGGGGAGAGGGAGGAAGTGTCACAGAATCTCCAACTTCCTGTTCCTGTCCAGCAGGCTCCTCCCAGTGCTTTGTCCATCTCCTGCTCATTCTGCCTTTGGATTTTGAGCTGGAAAGATCACTCTTTTTGTCTGCTGCATCATTGCAATTGGATATGAGGATTTTTTAATTGGACATTTTACAAGCAAGTGGTTGTTGTGTCTGTTTGATTGGGCGCATTGCAGTTGTTGCAACTACAATTTAATTTTGGTGACTATCATTCCTTTTTTAAAAATATTGCGGGTAGTAGACTAGTAGTCAGTAATAGGCCTGAGCTAGACATGGCCTCATGGGTGTGTGCATGGTGAAGCAACTGTTCCTTTGGTGTTTTTTTAATGTATTTCATTTTCAAGCATCATTTAGGGCTTGGATGGCTTGCTTTCATCCAGTAGGCTCAGAGCAGGTAGCCACAGCTTTATTAATCAAGAGTTTCTGTGTGGTCTGTTGAATTTAGACATCATTCAGGGCATGAATGCCATTGGATTGAGTTGGGAAGTGTGTTTTTTTGGGGTGGGCTTTCTGATGTTATTGGGCCTGGCCATGTGGCTGGTGGCCATTTTGAAGCCTAGGCCTGCAAGCTTCTCTGGCCTTGTCTGCCAAGAGGCCTGCTTTCATCCAGTAGGCTCAGAGCAGGTAGCCACAGCTGTACTAATCAAGCGTTTCTGTGTGGTCTGTTGAATTTAGACATCATTTAGGGCATGGATGGCATTGGATTGAGTTGGGAAGTGTGTTTTTTTGGGGTGGGCTTTCTGATGTTGTTGGGCCTGGCCATGTGGCTGGTGGCCATTTTGAAGCCTAGGCCTGCAAGCTTCTCTGGCCTTGTCTGCCAAGAGGCCTGCTTTCATCCAGTAGGCTCAGAGCAGGTAGCCACAGCTTTATTAATCAAGTATTTCTGTGTGGTCTGTTAAATTTACACATCATTCAAGGCTTGGATGGCATTGGATTGAGTAACGAAGTCTGTTTTTTTGGGGTGGGCTTTCTGATGTTGTTGGGCCTGGCCATGTGGCTGGTGGCCATTTTGAAGCCTAGGCCTGCAAGCTTGTCTGGCCTTGATGTCTGCCAAGAGGCCTGATTTCATCCAGTAGGCTCAGAGCAGCTAGCCACAGTTTTATTAATCAAGTGTTTCTGAGTGATCTGTTGAATTTAGATGTCGTTTAGGGCATGGATGGCATTGGATTGAGTTGGCAAGTGTTTTTTTGGGGGTGGGCTTTCTGATGTCGGGCGTCTTAAATACATGCCTTTGCTGTGTGTGTCTGGTGTGTGTTTGTGTGCAATGCATGCACCCTGCAGACCTTTTTGGGGCCTGTGAATTTTCGTATTTGCATTTTGTTGCATTAAAACGGCAGAGCAGTGCGCTTTAGCATGCATCCTATGCCTGGCTTTTATAGGCCTTTTGTCAGCTCCTGGTGTTTCCCAGGCCCCCTGCTTATTGCTTGTGATTTGTGAGTGTCCATGTGGCTGGTGGCCTTTTTTTGTGTTGGTAGTTATTAGTGTCCTGCTTTTGCCATGTAAGCCTGCATGATTTTCCTATTGTCTTACTGCTTCCATCCATCCCGCCCTTTGCCAGAAGCAGCTCCATGAAATATGTGATGCTCAAATAATTTAATGGTAAATAGGGCCCACCCCACTTCCATTATAATTTTATTTTGGTGGTTCTTATTCTCTTTCCTATCCTTCCTGAGAGTGTAGTGTGTGTACACAGTAGTATAACATAGCCCATGTTCACAAAGTTTCAGAAATGGCTAGACTCTATCTTTTGTTTGCACTAGTACAGTAAGTAACTGAACCACAACAACAAATACAACATTTCACTGGTGTTCTTCTCCTGGCTTATTTGCTTTTAGGTGCACTAAAAGCCAGAGGAGGAGGTGTCATCATCATCACCCGTTGTATTGCGAGCCACACAGAAGTCCTGCTGCGCATCACGTCCACGTGTGACCACAACGTGTTGTGCATCTGTGTCCTGCCTGACATCTGAAGAAGATGGCCCCAAAGAAAGGTACCAGTTCCAGTACCAAGAAAGTTGCCGATGAGAAGAAGGAACAGAAAAAGGAAGTGCCATTAACCACGACTGGCGTGCCGGCAAATGGTTTTTTTTGGTCCAAAAAAGTTACGCCTGCAGCAGCGTTGTCCGGGAACCAAGCTGGGAGCAGCACCTCTGCACCAGCGCTCCAACCCCACCAACCTAGGCCCAAGCCCTTGAGTGTCGCAGAGGTAACCAGTCTAGTAACGAGCAGCGATGTTGAAATATCAATATCGCAAAGTAGTACACAATCAATGCAGGCGGAAACTCAGCAGATAAGTGTGCAGCCGCAACAAGAACAGCAGCAGGCGCAACAAGAACAACAGCAGGTGCAACAAGAACAGCAGCAGGCGCAACAAGAACAGCAGCCACCACCGCAAGAAGAACAGCAGCAGCAGCCGTAAGAAGAACAGCAGCAGCAGGCGCAAGAAGAACAGCAGCAGCAGCCGCAAGAAGAGCAGCTGCAGCAGCCGCAAGAAGAACAGCAGCAGCAGCCGCAAGAACAGCAGCAGTCGCAAGAACATCACACAATAGTAGTTGTTGCTCCTGACATAGGGGCATTTCAGGAAATCGAGCTTCCTGCAGACAAGGTGAAGCAAACCACTGTTTCGGTAGATCTATTGTCTTCCAGTCCACAAGCAAGGAAAAGGAGGCTTAGTCCATCATCTTCTTCTTCAAGCCCCGCTTCTGATGACCGTGATGCCACTTGGCAGCCACCAGCTCAATCTGAGAGTGATGCACGACACAAGACAACGCTCCTGAAAACATAGAGATATGGAGGTAGATGTAGAAGAGGGGGATGATGTTGATGAAGACAAGCCAGTCATCACGGCCATCACTCCCGCCCCAAAGGGGATGGAGACCAACATTCTCACCCTATCCAGAAAGGCTGCTACTGAGCGGGATGTAGCACGGATACCACCAACACAGGTTACACCACCACGACCTCCAGCTGCCATATTTTCCAAGGCCCGGCAGGGACCTACATCCAGCTCAACCTTCTCAGTAGGTAGTGGTAGTAAAAGTCACAGTGTAGCTGCACAGAGTCACATTCCAAGCACACCCTACAGTTCATCTGGTATTGAAAGTGGCACATCCAGCAGTGCCAGAAAGTTCTCCTCCCCAGTTTGGGACTTCTTTTCTGTTAGCACCAAGGAGGAGAACATTGCTATATGCTCAATTTGTCAACAAGGTGTTCGGCGGGGTAAGCTTGGTACAAACTATGGTACCGGAGGCCAAGCAAGACATCTAAGAATACACCACACTATTGTGTGGGAGAATCACCTACTTCACTTAAAACAAAGTAGAAAAACTCAACCCATTGAAGTTGGTCAGGAAGAATCAGGGGACGATATTATTGCGGCGAAAGGTGAAGAAGAGGGAGGCATTTCTAGCCCTGTCCCCAGTAGTGTAGTGGTACCACCCAGACCCTCCTCAGTAACATCTGAGTGGCACCGCAGTAAGAGCCATACTCAGAGTCAGGCTGAGACACCAAGGCGACCGAGTACCGCAATGAGAAAAACTGCATCGTTGAGCCTAAGTGGGTTAATGAAAACAACAGCACCACAAAGGAAAGTAATCCAGCCTGCCATTGAGAGCATGCTTACACTGGAGGGGCAGTTCCAACACAACCACCCAACGACACAGGTGTACAATGCAAAGCTGGCTAAAATGTTAGCACTGGACTTTCTCCCTTTTTCATTTGTGGAAGGCGTGGGTTTCCTTGAATTTGTGTCAGCCATCTGCCAAAATGGAAGGTTTCCAGCATTCCTATTTCGCAAGAATTGCTTTTCCGGCACTACATCATGATGTGCTGGAATTGGTTGGACAAGCTTTGCAGCAGAGTGCTGTTCACAATTTCCACCTGACAACAGACATGTGGACCAGTTGCCAAGTCACCCAAGATGTGCATCACTGCACACTAGGTCTCTTTTGTGGGGGTTATAGATAAGCTATCTGAATGAGGTGCTGCTGACACAGCTGAGATTTTTAAAGGTAATCGGATACATGCAACTGTAGCCATGTTCACCATGGAGAAATCTCATACTGCTGTAAACATTTTGCAAGAGTTTCGCAGCAAGGTTTTTGAATGGCTGCGCCCTAGAGGGCTTAGTATTTGTTTTGTTACCACAGATAAAGGCTGTAATGTCCTTAAGGCCCTGGACCATGGTTCCTATTTCAGGGTTCCGTGTTTGGCGCACTGCATAAACATTATAGTTCAAGACTTTCTGAAAAAAGAACCCATAGTCAGCAACTTAATGACCATCTGCCGAAGAATATGCACTCATTTCAGCCATTCTTTTAAAGCTCAGAAGCAGCTGAGGATCATTCAACATGAATGTAAGATGCCAGTCAAAGCACTCATCCAGGAGGTGGCAACACGTTGGAACTCAACGTATTACATGCTTGATCGTCTGTTTGAACAGTACAGGCCACTCAATGAATATGTCATGCAAATACTGGATGCTACTGCAAAAGGCATTACCCTTCAGATGGACCAACGGTGCCTAGTTAAATGCCTGACTGAAATGCTTTCTCCTTTTGAGGTCTTCACACGTGAGGTCAGCAAGGAGGACTGTACAATGGGCCAAGCTATCCCATTATTGCAAATGCTAGAGCATCAGCTGAAGAAGGTGTCTGAATCATACAAAGGTGTAGAGGACAAAAAGGAAGCCTATGACTTGGTGGAGAGCTTAGCCCGTCGCTTAGCTAAAAATACAAGGATGCAAAATAAGATTTTGTCACAAGAACATTACATTTCTGCCACAATTCTGGATCCATGGGCAAAATTGGGACTGAAGACATTCATTCCTTTTTCAGAGATGGATGTTGCCCGCTACAAAACTTGGATAGCTGAGGCAGCGAGTAAGTTGGGAAATGAACGGCTGCTAATTACAAGCCAGCAAGATCAACCCACAAGAAGTACTGCAGCAGGGCATGCAGCATCAAGTGCAACTTCGAAGGCTGAGGGCAGTGCGCTTGGCTCACAACACTCACCATCACTATCGACAACAGCAACAATAACTGGATCATTAGGCCCAGTAGAATCGTTAGACAATTGGTATTTGCACAGAGAAAAGAGCCCGAAAGGTTAGCAGCAGCACCCCAGAACATTGAGCGGATGGTACAGGCCTATCTGGACGACCCAACAGAGGTGTACATTGATCAAAACCCTATGCAGTATTGGTATAGGAAAAGGGCTAAATGGCCACTGTTCAGCAGGCTGGCGATAAGCTATCTGGCTTGCCCTGTTGCAAGTGTCTCTTCCAAATGTGTTTTCAGTGCTGCTGGTTCCATTGTAATAGTGAGAAGGACGAGTCTCTCGCCCAAAAACCTGGGGAGGTTAACAATGATCAAAATGAATCAGCAGTTCATACCACCAAATTACACAATAAATGAAGCAAGCGAGGAAGATGAGGACAGCGGCTCAGGTGACGGAAGTAATGTGTCACATCATTATTACCTACTACTGGCTGAACCCCCAGAGTTTGAGGACGAGCTATACTTCCCTGACAATTAGGCTTGCACTTACTGTCTTCCTCCCTTTTTTTCTTTATTTGTGTGTCTGTCGTTCCAGTTACAAACTTTGAATCACAACAAATCCATTACCACCGTCTTCTACTCTTCTTATTTCAAAATACAAGTTTCAGGTGTCTGCATTTGACAGTACAGTCCTCCAAATCTAGCTCCTCCGCTCCATCATACTGAATCTTCCGCCTAAATCCATTGCCCTCATGATGTTTGGATGATGGAAAATAGAAGAAAAAATAACAACTTTCCTAGTCCTGCCAAAAGAAGTGGAACATGATGACTACTATAGCTATCCACCTTTCAGAGCCGAGAGAGACTGCCCATTAATGGAACAGGTAATGATTGATGCCATGCATTGGATGCAGAGTCGCAGACTGAGTGATTTTGTTGCTGTTTGTTGTGCATGAAGTTATGTCATTGCGCACTAATCATCTTTCTACAGTACACACTAATCATAACTTAAGGCAATTTTCCCCTTCTTGCAAATAAGAAATTTGTACTACTACTGCAGCTTGATACATTTCTTTTGATTGAATACAGGAAGGGGACTCAATCTGCACACTGAGTAGGACAACAGCACCGTCCATGATGATGATGGCGAAAACTTAAGATGAGAAGGAACAGGTAATGAAAATGAATGGCATGCCTTGGACACCTGACTCTGAGCGATTGGTGTTTGTGTTTTTGTTGATTGTTCGTTGCGCATGAAGTGAAGTCAAAGTGTACTAGTAGTCTTACTGCACACACTAAAGAGTGACTCAAGTCAATATTATTTCTACTCTTGTTGTGTAATAACAAAATGTTACTTCTACTGCAGGCCGATCTTCACAGTCAGTCAGTACAAGTATCGGAGATGATTGATGGAATAATAACAAGTCAGGAGGACGTTTCATTAGTGGCATAAAAAAGCCTAAATGTAAACACGTCAACAACAACCACAGCAGACCCAAATGTCTGTGTAGAAGTGGAGTCGAGTGTAGCGGTGGGATGACTGTGGTGCATTGATTTACCAACTTAAATTGTAAAATGCTATGTTTGGAATGGATATGTGCTTTGTCCAACTCTTTAAAAAAAAAGTACTCTAAACGGAGGATGTGCTAAGCAACGTGCCGTCACTGTGGGCCTGCTCTGTCCTGTTGTTGTTGCTGGAAACAGACTAGAGT
Organism: Lissotriton helveticus; assembly: GCF_964261635.1. Lineage (NCBI taxonomy): Eukaryota > Metazoa > Chordata > Amphibia > Caudata > Salamandridae > Lissotriton > Lissotriton helveticus. The sequence continues at coordinate 1,231,480,877 of NC_136068.1, forward strand.
AGAGATGATGCATACATGCCGCCTCGGAAACTGTTCTTGTTGCACTACACCATAACTTGTGCATTTGTTTCAACTTTGAATCTCAATATCCCCTTTGTTTTTCCATCTACAATTACAGGCCGGGCCTTGCCCTATACATGGGAAAACATTACAATGCACACTTACCTTACCAATAAATATAATTTTTTTTCCAGGTGGGCAGTGGCGACTGGCGAGTGGCGACACCCAAGATTGATGGACGAGATGCAAATCCAGTCCACATTTTTGACCAGGATAACACAGTAACAGTATCAAATTTCATCTTCTTTTAAATAATTTGATTCATTTTTTTGTCTACAATCTTTACAACAGTGCATTCTTCTTGTTGTTGTTATTATCATTAGGTTTGCTCTCTGTTTATGATTCATCCCTACCAATATTGAAAAATTGTATTTGCTATCTGTAAAAGTATTAAGCCCTGAACAACTGAACAAGAAGTGTATGCAATCCGGGTCTCCTTATCAATCATCATCATGCATGCATTTCCTTTTTCTCCCTTAACATATTGATATGGATATGCTAGTCTACAAAGATTGTTGTTTGTTGTTTGTCCATGCGTACTGTTTTTCACTGTCAAACCTTTCCCCAAACACCCTTCCCATCCATTCAACAAACCCTAACCTTCTTCCCCTGGGCTTTGTGACTTATTGAGGTGTGACAAAATTAAATGTACACCAATAATTAATCACACGCTTGCTGGGGCGGATGTGGTGAAAGCAACAGTACTTCAATTTCAAGGCAGAGCGATGTTCTTCTTCTGCTTGCCCACCCATGAGCAGTATATTTCAGTGGTGATTTTTAACGAAGGAACATATACCTCAGCATTAAATGCCGGCATTGATTGGATTTATTGTCATCCTCATACACAGCACTAACTGTTACGCTGTAGGCTTAGTCAAATGACTCGACACAACTATAGTTTGTAACTCTGTCTAGTAGGCTATCCCCACCACCATTATGTTTTGTTGTACAATATTTTTGCATATTATTGTTGCTCGGTAAGTTCTGTACTGTACTTCATTCTAATACTCCTCAAACAGTCTCTCAAAGGCGACTGACTGTCTCATTTTCTTTTTTTGCAAATGCCGCTGCCCTGCCAGTGTCTAATACTACTACTAACACCACCATCACAATCATGGCATGTTAGAAAAAGGAAACCATCATGCAGCCATCACTTTGCCTAAGTTAAACATCAAGCAAAGGTAAGAGAAGTTTGGGGGGGGGGCATAATTAATAATGGACATGTTTTCAATCAATTTACGCACCCCTTTGAGTCCAGATAAAGAATGCATAGACTAGAAGAGAGAGACTGACAGTACTAGTAGGACAACTCAATCAGTGAGCGGTGTCACATCTATCTGTTTGTGTCTTACACAGTCAGCCAATTATTTAAATCAAACACTGGCTATGGGCGGACCTGCACCATCAAGGAAACAGTTTGATGTAAAACAGTAACCACACCTACAAAACATTAACAACATTGTATTTAAAGTAGAAATATAGATTTAATATAACCCTAACAAAAATAAACTATGTACAAAAAACCACAAAAGCTGACCCACCCCCCTCCCTAACCCCAACCAATGTCCGTAACCGTAATGAGAAAGTCCAAAAGTCCAAAACCCCAATGCCCAATTCCCGACCACCAAAACAAGAATTAAAAAAGGGGCAATAGACAAGGTCTATGTGTGGCGGGATTGTCTCTGGAGGACACATCACATTTCCTCCTCTAGTTTGGCAACGCGGTGCTTTAGAGCGCAGCAGTTGCAGCCACAGTGGGGGGGCACCAGAGATGGTAAGGCGGTGGCGGGCAGACGCCAGACGGTGGCGCCGTACCGCTGGAGGGCGGTGGCTGGGGCACAGGGCACTGGAGGAGGCTTCAGCTGCTGCCGCCTCTTCCTTCTCTACTTCCAAGACTACCAGCCGCCGATATTCTAGTCGGATAGCCTCCAGCTTGTGGCGCCCTGCCTTGGCGGCCAACTCCTTCCGATCTGGTTTGGAAGGAGTAGCTGTATATCAATAAGAACAACAAGACAATTGTAAAATATACTCTTAAAAAACAGTAAGACAAGTTAATTATACACATAGTGGCATGGTAGCACTATAAAGCACAGTACATAACATTTGTGGTATCCCACATGCTTGGGCTTTAACATTTGCAGGATTTTTTCAGGCATTCAACCAACCATGCATCAGATTCTTTACTATCAGTCACCTTTGCAATTTGCATGCTTGCATCACATATATCCTTCTCTCTGTCAGTCATAAATATTAAATCTTGCCTGTCCTTCTTCCTTCCACCCGTCTTTCACTTTTTAGTTCAACACCAGGTGATCTGGTCTGACTTTTAGTCTTCTCCATAACACTTTCAAAGCGGAGTTGAAATCACAGATAGATGAGTCCATTGGTTACTCAACACTCCCGCCCCTAATGCCTTTACTAATGCCAATTAAAGGGTGTCAAACGTTCACAACAACTCTTACTTACTGTTAGGGCCTCATTAGGATGACAGGCGGACTTTGCCCGCCTGTCATCCTCAACCGGAAAGGTACCGCCCGCCAGTGTCGGGCGCATCCCGTATTTTTAACATTGTGACGGGTGGCGCTGAAAATACATGCTGTGCTTTTCCAAGCACAATGTGACAGGCACTGTGCGGTGCCTGCCATGTTGTGCTTTGAAAGGCAGGGGGTACCATAGGTACCCTCCATGGGTGCCCGCAACGGGCCCCCCAAGCATACTCCAAATTTATTTCCGTGGCGGCAATGCCGCCATGGAAAGGCATTCCAAAATGCACATTATATGGCTGGCAAGTGTGTTTCAGACACCGCCACCATATTGAACCCTTTTCTGCCCGGTCGACATGTCGACAGTGCGGAAAATCGGCAGACGGTCTTTGTATCCGCCGCGGACCCCCCAGCCATTATAATATGGTGGGGGGTCTTTTCTACACGGATGGCGGGCGGTTTGCCTCTGCCGGCGCGGCTGGGGCAATCCAACCGCCATCCTAATGGGGCTCTAAGTCTCAACAGTACAGTATACATACAGTACACCCTTGCAGTGAGTGTAATGTCAATAGTTAAGGTTTAGGAATCTAACTTACCACCGCCCGCCACTGGTGCTGGCACTCCTCCAACCACTCCATCGGCATCAGCAACTGCCGCATCCTCTCCCTCCGCGTCACCTTCACCGATGGCCCCGGCAATGGTGGTCGGTAGTGTGCCTAGAAAACATTACACATTTTTTGGGTGTCACATACACCTCCCCCTATTGGTCAGTAGCAAGATTAAAAAATGAGTTAATAGTATACAAAATACATCACTAGTACAAATCAGGTAGTAGTAGAGTAGACACTAGTAGTTATATATGGTCCCTAGGGTCATTCTAGCCTTTGCTTAGTTAGCCCGAGCCATGCACCCATTTTATCTTTGTGTCTTTTTTATTTTGAGCCCACATGACCTCATACGGCTACTGTCTAAGCGCTGCGTACAAGCGGTCAACAAAAACATTAACAAGCCACTTCTTTATGAAGTTCTGGTGTACTGTTAGTCCATATTGCTTATCCATAAATGCTACACTTTTTGGCACGGCTGAGAAATGCTTGCAATATACTAACGCGCACCATTTAATTTTTCGCATTGCAGACGGAAGATTCCCTTCTACGAACCAGAGCTTTGCAGAGCTTATGATGCAACAACTACTAGTACTAGGTTCTTCTAAGGTGAGGGGTCCCCAGAATTCACTCAGAGATCTTCATTTATAAATTTATATAAACTATATTCCTACCTAGGGGATGGTGGTGCTTCCACCACTGTTCAGTTATCATGATTTATTTCCCAACTGTAAGTAAGTGTAACAATGTTTATTGTTTTAATGTTATTGATGTTCCTGTTGGTGTTGCATTATAGAACATTGTGCAGAGCTTGTCAATTCAAAATAAAACATTTGAACTTACATAGACTTGGTGGTATTTGGTGTGGACTCACACAAGTGAGCGAGTGAAAGGAAGGGTGTGCATGTGCATTGCTTCCACGACTGAGAGGTTGGGTGTGTTATGTTCTGGGTTGTCTACTTGTTGGGTATCTTGGGGGGAGGGTTCAGAGAGCTAATAGTTATGACAAGACACTACTATAACTAGTCAGGCAGGGAATTGTGGTGGGTTCTGAACTTCTGATTGAGGTGTGTGAGGAAGATCCAACCTCCCATCACCAACATCCTATTTTCTTGTGCAAATTTCTGCATGTGCAAAATCCCTACAGCAGTAGTATTATATCCTATCATATCAAAATAGAAATAAATCTGGTTGGGCATTTGTTGGTGTGAATTGTCAAAGCCTCAAGATTAACAAAGACTCAAGATCAATAAGACTAGAAGTTGTACAAGAGGACGACACAAAGGACTGGACTCAATGGCAAGAGCTACTGGTGAATCTGAGTTGTATTTAAAACCTTTTAAATAAAGAGTGGCCAACTGGGAAACCTTAGCTACTACAGTAAAGATAGACTAATAGTAGTAGTTGTACAGAGAGTCATCATAGCAGAGGCAGGGATAACAAGATTTTCGAAACAGTACAGATCGAAGGATAATTGTTGGTAAAAAATAGCATTAGGAAACGGAAACAATAGTTCGGGAAAAATATGGTGCAGTAAAAGTTATGGAATAAGAATTATTATTAAAAACAAGAACACTTACTAGGGCCAGCAGAAGAGCCTGCGTTTGTGTCCTCCTCTTGATGTTGGTATTGGTATCCCGCCGACTGTGCCCCTGTCTGCCTGCCCCTGGGTTCTGAACAGGAAAGATATAAGAAAGAGACAAACATTGATGGATAGTGTCAAACAAATAAAAGAATTTAAAGAACGGTCAAAAAACACTTATGTAAACAACAATTGCAATAACTAAATTGACCGAACTCATCTGGTCAACAAGTAGTATCGGGGGATTCGCGGATCGACTACTTACTATTTATCAACACTAATCCAGTCTTCCATTCTGATTCCAGAATACTAACTAAGCCTAAGTACGAAGTACCACCTGACCTAGCCCACCTATTCCAGGCATGCCAATTGTACATTGTGTATGCATTTCCACTTCTTTTAGTCCTCAACAATGCATATGGTCAAATGGAGGATAAATGACTACATTTTTGTATACACCAAATTTTTGGTTGATTGATTGATGCTGATGTTCTGCTAGTGCTAAGCCTTATACCACTCATTGAACAAACTACAAATGGTTCTAATAAAGGCTAGGGTACTAGCAGCACGTGACGTAACACGGGGTATCACGCATACCACAAAAAAATTACAAACTCCTACAAAGTAACTAAACCTAAGTATCAATCCGCCCCTATGTCTTAGTGACAGGACAAAGTAAGGACTAGAGTCACTATAGCATTAAGTAACTTTATTTCTCTAAAATAAACTCTTACATAATCACGCTAAGCAAGCGCAAATGCAAAGCTGCAAACAAGTAAGATTAGTAGTAGCACAGAAGAGCACATGTGTCTTAACAATCACAGAAGAATTTTAAACATAATAATTGACCTGTAATGTAAGCAGCAGCATTCTAGCTGGTTGGAAAAAAAAAGATATTCGCAATATAATTATATACCACAGAGCAGAAGAACAGACACAAAGTAGTAATAATTAAATAGTTATTCACCAAGACCCGGGACCTCCACTCCTAGCATGTCCAGCAGGTCCTGCTCCCGGTCCAGGATGTCGGACCACCGGTGCATCAGCTGGGCCTGGGTGGGCCGAACCCCAGAACAGCGGAACACTGTCCGGCGCACCTTCCCCCACCGCTGCCGACGCTCCCGGAGCCCGTACCCGGACCCAGGCCTGCCACCGGCTGCCAGGGTTAAGGGGAGGTGGCGCTGCAAAAAGAAAATGAGTGCAGCCAACTCCACCTCCCCAAATAAGGCCCATGCCTGCACCCCTTGTGGGTGCCACCTTCTGCAAGGAAGGCGGTTGCGGCTCTGGCTGCGGCAAGCCCAACCCTTGGACATGGTTCTGGGGAGATTGGGGCGGGAAAGAAAAGGTAATAAAATGTAAAAAGTAAGTAAAAGAAATTAAAATAGAAAGCAATAGAAAAAGAGTGAAAAAGTAGCTAAGAAACACACAATAGGTAGACAAAAACCAAAAATATAGAAGCAGTAACATAGAGAGATAATAATAAAAAAGATGTTTTAAAAAGATAGAGGGAGTATTGAAAATCAGGCCCCAGAACCATATCAATAGTGAGAAAAACAAGATGGTCGCGCCCATTGCGACCACGTGCGCAAGTTTGCACGATATTTTCTCCCCGAGCACGCAAAAAGCAGCGCGAACTCGTAAAAGCATTCCCGAACAGGAAATACTTAACGCAAACGGGTGTGAGCATGCATTACACGACTCGGAACAGGAAGTAAGCAGCGCGAGCGGGCAGGACAAGTGAAAACAAGATGGCCGCGCCCATGAGCGACCGCATGGGTAACTTAGCGAGACATTTTCAACGCGATCACGCAGAAAATACCGCGAACGGACAGGGAAAAAACTTCTGTGTCTTCGCGACATTTCCGCGTGTTCGCTGAGATTTTTAAAATGTTCTCGATAGTTTGCGAAAGGAAATTTCGCAAATTCCACCCACCCCTATCCAGCACTGTTAATTTGGACCTACCTTTCAACAGCACTAAAATGATATGAGAATAATCATGCTGAAGGTCCCATTATGCTACTGTTCACAATTGTTGCAATATAACTCATTTGTGCAGTTTTCTTCTATTATTTGTCCAGCATTTACTTCTGTTTGTCATTGGGAAGAGACCACTACTTGCCGTCTGAAGGTGTCGGGGACTCCGAGTATTAGCAACGTAGAGGGGCACGAGACAAAAAAGGAAGGCACACTTGTACCACCCCTGCTGGTTTAATAGTTGAAGTAGTAAATAAGGAATCAACAATAGGTTTTCTCCAAAATTTTACTTACCATAGAAGTAGAAATGGCAATGTGAAAGTAGCAAATTTTGCTGAAATACCACATGTAATTGTGAGCTAGCATGCCATCCATCTAATTAATATTTTGGACATGCCAGAAACAGGTCTTAGGTGTGCTTTCTGTACACTGAGGTGAGTAAACAGAGCTTTGTGACCTGCATGGCAACCACAATGGCACAGATGCATTGCCTAGACTTGGGGACCTAGACATGGGAAACAGAAATTGCAGGTAGGTGATATTGGATGAGCAGTACTCAGTACTATCTGTGTACCTCCTTACCATGGACCCTCTACTCTTGTTAAACTGGACATTAAGAATGGAGGTTATAATCCTCAGGAGGGAGTTCACATTGATTTGAGTGTAATTTCTCTTGGGAGCAGTACTAGAGCTATGATAAGAAAAATTGCAACACTTTTTTTAAGGCTTCACTTAACGTTAATACTGAATTTGTGTAGAAGACAGATGGGTATGTGAAGCATTAACATCCAAAGAGAACATGAGACATAGAAATAGCTGATAAAATGGACATGGATAGACTGATGTTGGCTGGTATAGCGGTAATCTTGGTAGTGAACACATTATCAGTACTATGGATACAAACATGGAGATGGGTAGCAAAAGGATTATTACTTTGAAATGTATATTTTATGAGCAACATACAGAAAAAGACATTACTCTCTTCATCCACAGACCAGACACACTGCTATCTGTCTAAATAAGAAGAGTCAGGGAAAGAAGCAGTGTGGTGAAGGCGGTGAAGGTCATATCTTTCTGGACATTTGTTATGTAGGAGATATGATGTTGTAGGAACATTGATACAGTATATAGAAAACGGGCAGTGAATGCCTTCTATATTATGGTGCTTGGCTATGTCTCAATTCTAGATTTTGACACGTTCATAGTCAGCACCGCTCACTGGCACCACTCACCAAAACAAACCAATCTGGAAACAACAACCCATCCATAGAAAACCCAGATAATGAAGGACTATAAAGAGACAATCACATGCCAGCACTGCTTTCATGAAGCAACAAATCAAAATCAACAGTAATTCTTGACTGTTAAGGTAAAACAAAAGATTGTTCCCCTGTCTTGATGTTTCTGATGCTCCCACTGACTAGAGAGCTATCTACCTTACATTACCTCATATTCAACCTGCATACTAATACTGCTCACATTATCTTTAGGAGCAATTTGCCAAGCGTTCCCTATCATTTAGTTAAAATTAGGCAAAAAAACATTCACACCACGAGACCCTGTATCAGTTTCCGGATTAACCTAGTTGGAACTAAATATACTTGAAATATTAACCTGACAATGTATATTGCGTTTACAGAAAACATTTTTTATTTAAAATATGTTGAAAAATGAATCTTGAATATCAAGAGAGACAATGATTGTGAGTGTTTGTTTGCACTTTCCAACATTAATATATCCTGATAACAAACAAAATCATGAGATGCAGTTAAAAAACACAATTTTATGTATGTCTCCAAGTTCAAAACTTCGGAAGAAACTTTTCATTCATCATCAATTTAAAAACACCTTATTTTTAAAGTGCAGTAAAAAGTACAGTTTTATATATGTGTCCAAATACACACCATAAGATAAAGGGATTTTTCGTGTGTCGCTGCGTTGCGGGGTTACTGCCTTTTATGCTCCACCTTCCTCGGGCAAATGGTTTAAAAACAGTATGTTCTGCGAATAAAAATTACAAATATCATATTTACTATTACATTCTCATGTCCATTACTTTCAACCTTGTGTACATTTTATATTATCTATACGCTTTAAATACATTGTCAGTATTATTAACTCTAATAGCCATCTATACCCCTTAATAATTTAAAGTCCTCCGTCCATCAACTTACTCTCTTATCCAATCACACAGTATTCAGACCATCTCTCATTCTGACAGTCTATTGCTCACATTCTATGTCCAAGGTATCTCTATTACTCAATACTCGTACCTTAAAAACAAAGAGTAGTATCCCTGCATGAAATCTTGGGAATCCGTTGGTTACTCAGTACTCTTGTTCTAGAACAAAAATATGATGTTTAGCTCCGTCCATCAACTTACTCTCTTATCCAATCACACAATATTCAGACCATCTCTCATTCTGACAGTCTATTGCTCACATTCTATGTACAAGGTATCTCTATTACTCAATACTCGTACCTTAAAAACAAAGAGTAGTATCCTGCATGAAATCTTGGGAATCCGTTGGTTACTCAGTACTCTTGTTCTAGAAAAAAAATATGATGTTTATAATCCCTTCTTTTGTTGCATTAATCAATGGTTTACATTCAAGCACTTTGCACTTACCCTGCTCAAATCGTGCTAAACTTGACATTTTTAGCCTGGTTCCTTTTCTCATTAAAATTGAGTTTTATTCCCTAGTAAGCAAAACAAAAATAGACAAAGCACATTTTAGGAGCAAATCTTTCAATTTTTATTAGCTACTGTCAACTAAGGGAACTGGTGGGCTCACCTATCGCTGTGTGCCCAAGTGTTCGGAACACCAGATATTTTATTTACTGGTGCCTCGATTAATCATCACCCTCCTTACTTTGGTAGGCTTTTTCAGTGTATGATTCTGAAAAGTGAAGGCATAAATCCACTTATTTCACCTTCCTATGTGTAACTGAACAGCATTATTTATCAACATAGTTTATCTGCACTAGTGATGATCTTACTCTTGTGAGATGTCAACCAGAAACCAACAACATCAGCAACATACTCAGCACCTACAAAGAGTCCTCCAATCTCAATAATAATGCTAATGACAATGTTAGTGGTATTTGTAGAGCGCAGCTGCTACCTGAAGGTGTCCTGGTGCTAAGTGAAGGCCTTCTATGGGCTGGGGGGGATTGAGAGTTTTTAGAAAAGCCACGTTTTCAATGCTTTCCTGAAGGCCATAAGACTGGACATTTTTCTCATGGATAAAGGGAGAGAATTTGAGGTCTTAGCTGCATTAACAACAAAGCTTCTGCCGCCCCAGTTAGCTTTTTTTACCCTGGGTACCCTCACTAGTTTTGCATCCGAGGAGCGCAGTGCTCTGTTTGGTGTGTACCAGCAGAGACGTTATTTTAGGAATTCAGGTCCTATTCCCTGTAGATCCTTGAACACCAGACAGAGAGACTTAAATAGAGTCTGTTTCCTAACTAGCAACCAGTGGAGCTTTTCAATTTTGGCTGAGATAGACTTGTACTTTGGTGTATCAGGAAGCAGCCTGGCTGCAGCGTTCTGCAAGTTCTGCAGTTTGTTCACTGTACCCTTGTGGATAGTGGGATAAAGGCTATTGCAGTAGTCCAATCTGGACATTACAAGTGCAGTAACCACTGCTTGTTGTGCATCTTTTGGAAGGAGTGGCATAATTTTTTTGCAAGATTTCAGGATGAAAGATGTAGATGATATAACTGTGTTGATCTGGTCCCTGAAACTTAGTTTTTCATTTATCCAGATTACAAGATTTTTCGCCTTCCTAGTAGGAGTCGGTAGGTGACCCATATCTTCAGCCCAGCATCTAGGAGTCCAGAAGGTAGGCTTGTTCCCAAACAACACTACCTCTGTTTTCCCAGAGTGAAGTTTCAAGCAGTTTTGGGCCATCCAGCTCCCTACGGCTTGCATGCAGTCCTGCAACCTTGACGTTGTTTCCTGAATAACTTCTAGTAGCAAGGTCACCACAAGTTGGGTATCATCTGCGTAGGAAGTCAGGGTGAACCCAAAGGACTCAATTAGGGGTGCTAATGAAGATACATAAACATTAAAAAGTGTTAGGCTCAAGGATGATCCCTGCGGCACCCCACATGGCAAGGAGAAGGATTCAGCTTCAAATTCACTGAAAGCCACTGTTTGCCTGTTCAGCTAGAAACGATTTAATGAGCTTCCAGGATTTACCCCTGACCCCTAATTCATCCAATCTGTCCATCAGCAAAGTATGATGGACCTTGTTGAACGCTGCGACAGGTCCAAAATGATCAATATGGCCTTCCCTCCTTGGTCCAGGATGGTCCTAATTTCTTCTGTGGATTTCAGGAGTGCCGTTTCTGTGCCTTTGGCCCACTTTAAACCTGTACTGAGATGGGTCAAGGGCCTGGGAATCCTGCAGAAATTTATTGAGTTGGGCATTCATATTTTTTTCAATTATTTTTGCTGGGAGTGGAAGTCTTGATATTGGTCTAAAATTATTAGGATCATTAGCGTCCAGGTTGGGTTTCTTTAGAAGGGGCAGGATTGATGCATGTTTTCAGTCTTTGGGAAAGTATCCTTCTAAGTATATTGTGTTAATAATGGGGGTCAATGTCCGAGAGGCTGTCTCTGCTGCCATTTTTACTACAGTACATGGACAGGGATTATAAGGAGAGACAGACTTCACTTCAGGTGTCTGATTCTGTTAAGGGGGCAACATTATTTAGCTGTGGTCTGTCAATAGATGATTTCATCTGGTCTGTGATCGCATTGGGATCCATTTTGAGAGATGAAACTGATAAGGTTGAGAAAATACAATTAACTTCATCAAAAAGGAACTCAGCAATTTTATTACACAGCTACTGAGTTGCTGAGATATTTTGTACACGGGGATGTGCTAGGGAGTTTACTATGTTGAAAAGTTCCTTAGCCGAGTTTTTGGACAGGTTGTTTCTTTTTTAAAAATAGTTTTGTTTTGCGCTTTTCAGAAACTGTTTATAGAGTGCGAGTCTAGCTTTACATTCCCTTTTTTCCTCATCTTTGTATCCCTTCCTCCAATTTCTTTCCAGGAGTTTGCAGGCCAGCGTTTGGTCCCGCAGTTCTTTGGAATACCAAGGTGAGGAACGTTGTCGTCTAGTATGGCTAAGGCATTTTTAAGGTACAAGTTAATTCCCTGCCACTTCCAACCATCTGGTATATGATCTATTTGTCTCATCTAGATTGCAAGGTATCAAGAAGATCAGCTCGACAGGGCCAATCCTCCTCTGCATCTTAGCACACCCAAGAGAATGCACACAGCAAATGCTTCATCTGAAGGTAAAAGAAGTGGTGAAAGTCACAGCATCACAAACATCTCAAGATTCCATAATGACTTTATACTATGCACCAACACCTAACTTCCACACCCAAAAAACTATTATGCTAACATAATCAAATAAAACACAAATAGATGCAGAAAACTTTTCATGGCTGTCAACATTACCTTTTTCTTTCTCATTACCAGAAATGGCACCATTGTAATTGGTTTCTTTTCACTGAGAAGCTCAAATGGTTCACAGCAGAAACAAAGTTATTATAAACCACACAAAAACAAGCCCCACAATACACCCTAATTGAGCCATTTCAATACCATCATCCACAACTTGACTAGCCTTCTAAACTTTCTTGAGTTCACATTCTAGAAATAAATAAACAATCAATAGAAGCCAACATTAAATGTTGTTAATATCATTCTCACAAAGGATATCAGTACTGACCCTCTTACAACTTCACTGATTCATGCTCTATGAAGAAGTCCACAATAGCCTCCATGACTGCTCCATCTACCACACAATCACCCCACTTTCCTATACTTGGTCCTCATGAAATCAGTCACAAATCACCCTTCTTCAAGTTAGGCAGATAAGAATGTGTCCATAATGACAGCCAACAATTATATATTGTGTACAGCCTTCCTAATCAATGACAGGGGTGACCCCTGTCACCCTATGCACCTGGACTTCAGAGCAGCATTCAATACAGGGGCCACCTTTTGAGGCTGCAAATCCACAACCTGATTGTAAAACTTGGCAAGATTGTTTTTTAAACATTTATACAGTGCATGCTTACCCACCTAGGGCTTCCTAGTCCTCAATATGTTCACAGTGTGATCTCACTGACTTACTAAAAGTTTTAAGATGTTACTTACAGATTGCCACACTCAGACTCGAGTAAGCTGTAATGACAGCGTATTCCACAGTTCGACAAGAATGTCCACCCACTTAAGCTATTCTGATCCTAGACATGTAGGCACGTCTCTAGTTGGCTGATTTTAGAGCCATAGTTGGGGAATAAATGAAAAATATGATGTACTATATCTGTACTGCCTAGATTGTTGGCCTTGGGCAGGGGGTTTGAATGCTCATGATGGATTGGTTACAGCCCCTTGCTGAAGGCCATGCTCTGAGTCCAATGCCCACAGTGCATACTTGAAGGCTGTGCATAGAAAAGGTTGGCAACCCCCAGCAGGTTTAGTGCTGGGCCATACAGCTAAAGAACAGTAATTATTCTGTATTAAAATGAAAAAAATCACTGAAATATGTGAGTTATGTTTAGGACCGCATGTCAGACCAGACTACGTCGTCCCTTACCTTGTCCTGTTACCAAAGCCTTCTGGATGACGTAGATGATTTTTGCAGAGACGCAAGGGACCAACTTCCCAAATGACTAACTATAGACTTACTGATTTAAATTCACAGTAAGACTAATACTAGAAATAAGGGAGGAGGGCCGGTACTGGACGTTAGTTGGTGGGGTGATTCTTGCTGGCGACCTGCGAAACAACAAGTAGCAAGGGTTTTACTATAAGCCTTTTGATTTCTCTCCTGCCTATCCTACAAGTGACTAAACTCCCTAACCAGTCTTCTAGTCTGAGAGTTTTAGCTTAAAACGCCTACCTGCGATCAGTATTGTCTTGGCACACGTCCAGTATTTCTTGATCTTGTCTTGATGGTCAAGTCATCAGGTAGTTTTCTGGTGGTTGATTCTTGATGCGTCTTTACAAGGTTTTGCTATAAAACAAATGGGTTCTATTAATAACAATCCCTTCTTCACACCTAACTCTTACTTGTGACACTCTAACCTTCACTTACTTGCAAATGTTTCTTAAGTCATGGAACGAGGAATCATTTAGGGTCTTGTGCCTTGACCTGGTTTACACTTAGTGAAAAAACACAGGAATAAACACCATCTACACAATTATCTAACTATACCAGAGGCCTTTCTTACACAACATCAAGACTGGAATCTAATCTGTCTAAGAACTAACAAGTAAACTCTTAACATCCCAATAGCTTCTTGTAATGCCTTAAATCACACAATGTCTTTCATAGCTTTTCAATAAAACTAGTTGTTCTGAGAAAGCGTCTTTGTATTCTTCTTTCTTGCATTTAGAAAAAAGGAATGTTTCCAAAAATTGCTCCTGACCTTTCTTGCGATGGGCGCCTTGTTAAAGAATCAAGAATAGTACTAATCTTGTTGCATCTTTGTTTTATAGGATTCGGGATCGAGGAGACTCCGTTGAGAAGACTTTCTGCAGTTGAGATTCTTCAATCAGGTGAGTTCCTGCGAGAGCCCCCAGACGTGATCCTTCCTCGAGCAAAAGCGGAAGGCAAAGCGTCTTCTAGAAGGCTGGGTGCAGTTTAAATAGTAGACCGCACCCAGAAGACACGTGCGCACAAACACACTCAGCCGATGCGAGCAGTTCGGCTCAGCGCGGCTTGGCGTGACAAGTGTCTGTGCATTTCTCAGTCTAGCTGCATGGTTTGGCAAAGATTAATCTTGAACATCAAAGGGAAAATAAACAGTTTGCAGCATCTTAAAGTGAAACAAGAAATCGATTGTCCTACAAAGATTTTACAATAATACTTGGCACATCAAATGATACACTAGTGTTAACAAAACACCCTTTATATTTATAAACAGTTCACCTCAATTACACACATACTGACAACCAGGACGTGCGGGTGCATGGGAAAGGGGTGGGTTTTATTAAAACAGAACGCCATATAAAACTCATGGCAGAACCTGCTATGAATATCTAGGATTTGTTTTAGGGCGCGTCCACCTCCAAGAGAGACTAGATTGGGGAATCATGACAGTACTCCCTCCTCAAGATCCCTCCTAAAATTGGTGAGATAGGTTTAGGTTTGCCAGGATGTCGCATATGAAAAGTTCTAACTTTTTTAGGAGCATGCTTTAGGTGTTCTAACGGTTCCCATGATCTTTCTTCGGGACCGTACCCCTTCCAATCTACTAGAAACAGAAGTCGTCCTCGAATTCTTTTAGAGTCCAAAATTGTCTTTACTTCAAATTCAGGATGCCCTTCTATAATGATGGAAGGAGGAGGTTGAATCAACCGGGTCAGAGGATTAAAAGGTTTAATTAAAGACACATGGAACACTGGATGGATCTGATATTTCAGAGGAAGAGTCAATCTGACACAAACAGGGTTGGTAGCCTTTTCAATAGGAAAGGGACCTATAAACCTGGGATTGAATTTGTGATTCCCTTTAATCTTTAAATTTTTGGTACTTAACCAGACCTTATCTCCAGGAGTATATTTGGGTTGCTCAGTTCTATGTTTGTCTGCTGATGTTTTTTGATTCTCTTTTGCACGTGCTAAGTTGTAAGTAGCCTGTTCTTGGATAGAAGACAACTTGGAAATATAATCAGAGATAGCTGGCACAGGATTAGGTTCATTGATATCCTTTGGAATACACTTAGGGTGGAAACCATATTTACAAAAGAACGGGGACATCTCTATAGAAGCATGGTTTACATTTTTATAGGCAAATTCTAATGGGCTTAACAGATCTGATCATTCTTCTTTTGAGTTTGTTAACATACAACAAATAAACTGTTCTATGGTTTGATTGGTGTGTTCAGTTAAACCGTCTGTTTGAGGATGATAACTGGATGATAATAGAACATCCATATTCAAAAGAGTACCTAAATTTCGCCAAACACGAGAAATAAATTGGGAACCCCTGTCAGAAATAACTACAGAAGGAATGCCATGTAATCATATTATATTCTTCATTACAAGATGTGCAAGATCCATAGCAGTGGGCAGTTTTTTTAGAGGAATGAAATGGGCCATGCGTGAGAATTGGTCCACTTTTGTCAAGATGGTAGTATACCCTTTCTGTGTTTCTGGAAGTTCTACAATAAAATCTAATGAAATTGTATGCCATGGATGAGGTGGAATGGGAAGTGGTGTTAATAAACTACTAGGAGCCTGATGAGATGTTTTATTCTGAATACAAACATTACATGTTTCTACAAAGTGTTGCACATCATTCAACATGGATGGCCACCCGAAGGTTCTTTTGATTAATTCATAGGTTTTAATTATGCTGGGATGAGCTGTTAGAGGAGTGTCATGATGTAGATGGATTATGGCCTTTTGAAGCGAATTGGTTGGAACCATAATGAGGTCATGTACAAAGATTAGTTTATCTTTTTCTTGAACATAAGGATACTCTTTTTACCATTCGTCAAACCCCTTTCTTTCCACTTCTTTCTTTATATCAACAATGATATCACAAACCGATAGACTGGCTTGAAAACATGATGTGGGAATCACAGGATGAACAACAGTAAGTTGTTCGACATTGTTTTCGCCTATTCTGGACAAGTCATCAGCTTTGAGGTTTTCTTTTCCTGGACGATATGTGATGACAAAGTTGTAGTCGTTAAAAAACATTGACCACCTTAATCGTCTAGCTGATAGAGCTTTCACTGACCGTAAAGCTTAAAGATTTCTGCGGTCGGTATAAATTGTTACAGGGTGACAAGCTCCTTGCAAGTAGTGACGCCATTCTTCAAAGACTGCTTTTAAGGCCAAAAGCTCCTTATCAGCAATTGCATAATTTAGCTCTGCTTGAGATAATTTCCTGGAATAAAAGGCAATGGGGTGCATCTGACCAGTATCTACATTTCTTTGAGACAGGATGCCACCCAGTGCTTAATTTGTAAAATTTTAAGTCCAGGTGCTCAAATTTTTGTAAGAGGCCACACCCATGTCCCCGACTCCACGCACTTCCTGCGCTGGCTCCACCTGCCTATTTCCCTGAATCCGAAGTGGTCTTGGCTAACAATTAAAGACTGGCAGAGGAAGCAGTTGCACAAGAAACTACCAGTTGGCACCTTATCACTTCCAAAACCACTCCCCCACACTCAGTTAAGCACACCAATGGATGGGAACCTGCACTGCTGGAAGGGGAAACTCCAGTGATGACTGCCTGTGCAGTCTATGTAGCAGCATTATGGTACGGCTAGGTTGGTGAGCTGTCCTGAATAGAAGCCAATTGGACCCATATTGTGTGCTACCTTTAGCCAGTTCAAGGCTTTGAAGAACTAGCATAACACATTGCACTGTAGGACTTCTAGTTTTACTTTATATCATTGCACAAATGTGTGCCGTTGGCAGACAATAGGACTACTTGAATGTGCCACTCAAAGCAAAAAAAATCTTTTTTTTTAACTTAAAAGCCAGCAGCAGTGGAGGAAGAACTGCATTCGTGTGCCACACTATAAAAAGTTTTTTAACATAATGAGCCATTTCTATGTTTGGTAGACAAATATAACACTGAACACTAGTACACAGCTGATAGCAGAAAATAGCAGAAAAAAAAGAAAACCAAGTCTTCCTGAACGTGCCACTTGATGCAAAATTGCCTCGAGTGGCATGTTCAGGTAATCTTGCTTTTCTGCCATTAGCTGTGTGCCAGAGTTCAGTGTTATGTTATATCTGTCTACAAAGCATTGAAAGTGCTTATTATGCAAAATACCGTTTCATAGTATATGGTCCACTGCTGCAGTTCTTCTGTCACTGCTGCTGGCCTTTCACTTTAAAAAAAGATTTTGCTGCAAAAGTCAAAAGCCACTAGCAGTATAGGAAGAGCTGCAGCCATATGCCCCACAATATAAAACGTTATTTAGCATAATGATTAATCATACATTTCAAAGCTTAAATATTTGTAAACAAATATAACCTGGTGAAAAAGGCATTACTCACTGGCACTGCGGGACAGCCTTTTTAGTTTTAATTAATCTGTGAGGGACGACTCGTGCTGCACGACACGCTGATTGCTTCTGTCCTCAGATAAATGCCGCCCGCAGCTGCGCAGTATTCTGGGCGGGCGAGGGTGAAAACTTACACTTCTCATTGGTCCGATTCGGGACACAAACTTGATGATTCCACAAGAAGGGACTAGGCCAGTCTACTAATATATTTTGCAATCGTTTATTGGTAGTGCACTATGCTAGCACGCTACCAATGAATGGCTGCAAAATGGAAATGGGGTGCGATGGTGTTGGTGACCTATGCCGAGGCAGGCACCCACACAGTTTCAGTTTCTGGCGGTAATGTGATGCTTTGTGCTCACATTTAGGCGGGTGGCCAAGCCACTGCATCCTATTTGAAATGTATTATGTGCATGCTTTTTCAGCATAGCTGCCAAGGTTTACGATTGCTATGTGTGGCATTTTCACAATTTCAGTGTAATTATGAGTGACATTCAACAACACTTTCTCACGAGCAAAATGAAGTGCATGGAAAGATCTAAATATTAGAAATTGCAGCCTTTTGTCAATTGGAAGCACTAAAATATCTTGGAACTACTCAAACCCCCTGAAATAGAAGGTAAATATGTTGATAACAACGAGACAACTTTACAGGGCACCAATATCACATTGCAGCAGTCAGAAACTTAAAAGCAATTGTGCTAAACGTTTGCAAAGGGCCGAAGAGTGTGCAAGGTGAAGGTTGTCTGAAGGATAAAACTGTGAAGACAGCTGAGGGTAGGGCCTGTGCACTAAAGTATCATGAGAGTAGGATGTTCATTATCCACATAATGACACTTCCTTGAGTGGAATGGAAGGCCAAGAGCAGCAGAAACCCTCAGTGAGAAAAGCGGCTGCTTTTAACCTACCATGGGCATAGCAGCACGGCCCATGACGTCCATGGACAAAGAACAAGTGTTTCATCTAGTGAATATACAGTGCTCTACGGTCAGTTACAACACTTACATTAACATCATCAAAACATTAAAGCCAAGCAGGAAGAGTGAGTCAGTCGCTCATGAGGGAACATCCATGTAGTAGGTGTTCTATTGAACCACTGAAATATTGGAACGTTATCTGCAACACCAACATCTCTTACAAGATTCCCTCCAACCAGAAACACATGCAGAAATTATACATGGCTGCACATGCAAGTTTTCAAAATGTTTCCTATGCTCCATTGCAAAGACCAAATTAAATGTTTGTTATACTCATAGCTCCGGAAGGAGGAAATTCAGTATAAGCAGGCAATCCCTTTCAAGCTGTTTTAGATAGAATGCAATTTGCAAAGGATACAGTATTAAAACAAAAAAATATAGAGGTAAAGAAATTATCATTGAGCACGCCTTATACACTCCTGTCATTGCACTTGTGTTAACCTAATTATTACAGTTACGTACATGTTGCTGATATCAAATTAACACAGGGCACAGCGGGTGACTTACCTTACTGAAGCCATTTCACAAGTGCCTGGGGTGTCAAAGCTGAGCGCTTCGACCAGCAGCTTTGTTTACACATTAAGCTGCCACGTTTCTTGGGCCTTCGAGATGGAAAGTCACAGGCAGGTCTCCTCTCCCAAGGAGTGTCTCTCACTCTCGCTCTGGCTGGCAGCAGTTTCGATTGTTAGAGAACCCTCCCCTCCATACATTGTTTTCTGGCAGGATTTAGCGGAATTAAAAATCTCCCTGCCTGGTATCATTCAGTCACGCGCCGAAGACCCTTTTCAAGGCTAGCTAAAGTGCACAGTCAAGAGGTGCAGCGTGGACCACAGGAAGCCAGCCCCACACTCCCCCCTGCCTGCGGTCTGCACCGCATCAAGAAAAATCATGTTGATGTGATTTCCCAATAATCCAACTCAATTTAGCCAGCAAGTATCACACTGGCTTTCTCTTGCGTCGCGTCATCCCTCCGATCCTGCTGCCAGCAGCATTTGAGCTGAGCTCCTCATACTAAATGGTGGTGCAGCCACCAGCGCTGACACTTTTAAGCCAGTGCTCTGCTAGTTTGTTGAGGGTACCTGGGTATACTACAAGACTCCAACTCCCTTGCATGCACGGATGTCTGGGCGTGCTGGGGGCCCGGGAGCAAAGGGAGAGCTATGCCTTTCAGCTCTCCCTGTTACCGGTGAAGCAAAAACATCCTGCACCACCGCATCCATAGTGCCTCGTAAAGAGGAGCACACACAGTCTGCTGTGCTGCAGCACCGGCGCCACCTTGTCTCTGCGAGTGCAGGCACAGAGGAGAAGAGTAATGCTACTGCTGCCTGCCAAACACGGGATCCAAGTGAAGCTGGGCCCCTCGGTGTCAGTTTCATGCCGGATACACGAGGTGCAGAGCATCCGGCCTGTCCTGCCTTACAATTCCGATACTTTGAACAAAGTATCAAGCTCTGACAGTCTGTCACAGCCTACGCTACCGTAGCGCACACTCGAGCCTCAGCCTGACACTGTGGACCCCCCAGCCCTCTCTGCCTGCCCAGACACTGACAGTGTCTCATAAAAGAGTCTCGGACCATGGTGCTGCAGTGCGACCGCGGCGAATGCAGACAGTAACTTCAGCTCTTCAAGGGAATGGAGGGAGACTGGAACAACAGACATGAACAGTGGCATCAACTCTGAGCAGCACGCAGCCAATTATTGTTTATATTGCATGGAGACTCAACTACTGTGTAGACCCGGCCCTGAGAAATAAGTGCCGGTGCTAAGCACCGGAAAGCACCGGCACAAATTAAGCCCTAGGGCAAATTGTGAAGCGTCTGCTTCCACAATAAAAGGTTGGCTGGGATCAAGATGGCTTAAAATTGGAGCAGAAGTGAACCTCTTTTTTAACTCTTGAAATGCCATTTTTGCTGAATCTGACCAAATAAACTTTACACCTTTTAGCAACAATTTAGTGATGGGAGTTATTGTCTGAGAAAAGTCTTGAATAAAACGACGATAGAAGTTTGCAAAGCCTAAAAAACTTTGAACTTGTTTTACAGTAGTTGGACTTGGCCAAGAGGGGACTGCATCTACCTTTTTTGGGTCCATCTCAATTCCTTTGGGACTGATAATATATCCGAGGAAATCCACCTTGGATACATGAAATAGGCTCTTCTCCAGTTTTACAAATAAAGAATTTGAAAGCAATTTTTGAAGAATGGCACGGACTTGCTGTACATGTTCCTTTTCAGAGTTGGAAAAGATAAGGATATCATCAATATAAACAACACAGCATATATCAATGAATTTGTGCAACACTTCATTTATAAAAAAATTGGAAAGCAGCTGGTGCATTGCATAGTCCAAAAGGCATTACTTGGTATTCAAAGAGGCCAAATTTAGTGCGAAACGCAGTTTTCCACTAATCGCCTTTTCGGACTCTCACCAGATGGTGAGCTCCGCGCAAGTCCAATTTTGTATAAATGGTGGCTTTTTTAATCTGATCTAATAGAGTTGGAATAAGAGGTAGAGGATACCTGTTCTTAATGGTTACATTATTCGGGGCTCTGTAATCGATGCACATATGCAACTCTCCTCCTTTTTTTTGGAATGAAAAAAAGAGAAGATGACACAGGTGACTTAGTGTGTCGGATGAAGTCATTAGCCAGGTATTCGTCAAGATATTCTCTAAGGTGTACATTCTCATTTTCAGTAAGAGCGTATATCCTGCTACAGGGTAAGGTTGCACCTGGCACAAGATCAATTCTGCAATCGAAGTCCCTGTGTGGAGGAAGAGTGTTAGCCTTCTTTTTATCAAAAACGTCCAAGAGATCTGAGTTAACAGAAGGGACACCATCTAAAACTAGAACACTGGTATATTCGGTTTTAAAGTCAAATCCTTGAATAACATCCTCTATTTTCTGTAAAAGAAAACAATGATTAGAACAGTGAGAGGAGTTAAATGTTATTACTTTTGTCAATTATTGCTTCAACTTTCCTTGAGTGTGAGGTAGGAAGTAAGCTTCTTACATCCACTATGATACAAAAATGTTTACACCCAATGGGTGGAAGAGTAGAGGCCAAACTAGAAATTGCACTCGATAAACTGACCTCTCCCTTCATCGAGTTTTCTAGTTTTCCGATTGTTCCTGTTGCTACTTCTGAGGATCTTGTTTTTCCTTTATTGGGCCGTGTAGGACATTCCTTTACGAAATGACCTGTTTTGCCACAATAGAGGCATTGTTTCAGTTTTCGTCTTTTTTCTTTTTCGTCCTTTGATAAAGGACCTCTGATAGAACCAATTTGCATTGGTTCTACAGAATCTAGTGTGGGATTGACCTCTCGAGAAGTTGAGGTTTTTTCTTTTAAGAATACTAATTTATGGTCAGATTTTCCTTTCTCTCCTTTTCTTTCCAGTAGCCGATGGTTTAATTTAGCTACCAAATCAATGGTTTAATTTAACTACCTGAAATCAATTCATTGATATCATCAGGAGGCTCCAGTATCTGAGTAATCATGTCCTTTAACTCGTCCCTTAACCTCCCAAAAAATAATTGAGACTCTTTTATCATAAGGCCAGTTAGCTTCAAGAACCAGATGATTAAACAGAGAGATATAATGAAGCAGATCAGAAGATCCTTGTTTTAAACCAAGAAGCTCATTGTCTGCGGACTGTACAAAAACATGCTTAGCAAAAATCTTTTTTAAAGCACGTTCAAAATTCCTAAAAGTTTATGAAATAGGGTCATATTTCTCAACTAACGGAACTGACCAACGAGCCGCATCACCACCTAAGTAAGATAACATAAAGGCCACTTTGGAGGAGTCATCAGGGAAGGCGGTAGCTTTAGCAAAAAAATGTAAATGACATTGCTGAAAGAATATGGAGAACTAGTTACTGTCTCCATAAAATCTCTCAGGCTGAGCTAAGGGAGTGGGAACAGGCAGGAGTTCCCACTTGGATCTGAGTTTGGGGTCCTGAGTCAGAGTAAGAACCATGAAAGGTTGCTGGTTTCAGGATTGGCTTGTGTTATATTGCCTCCTGTAAAGAGGACATATCTCTACGTAAGGAAGCATTTTCTTCTCTTAGGTCATTCAGGATGGCTGCAATATCCTGTAAGGATACTTTGTCATTGCGTCTGGGCGAAAAAATATCCGTGGGCTTTGCCTTCTGTCAGACCAGACTACGTCGTCCCTTACCTTGTCCTGTTACTGAAGCCTTCTGGATGACGTAGATGATTTTCTCAGAGACGCAAGGGACCAACTTCCCAAATGACTAACTATAGACTTACTGATTTAAATTCACAGTAAGACTAATACTAGAAATAGGGGAGGAGGGCCGGTACTAGACGTTGGTTGGTGGGGTGATTCTTTCTGTCAACCTGCAAAACAACAAGTAGCAAGGGTTTTACTATAAGCCTTTTGATTTCTCTCCTGCCTATCCTACAAGTGACTAAACTCCCTAACCAGTCTTCTAGTCTGAGAGTTTTAGCTTAAAACGCCTACCTGCGATCAGTATTGTCTTGGTACACGTCCAGTATTTCTTGATCTTGTCTTGATGGTCAAGTCATCAGGTAGTTTTCTGGTGGTTGATTCTTGATGCGTCTTTACAAGGATTTGCTATAAAACAAATGGGTTCTAATAATAACAATCCCTTCTTCACACCTAACTCTTACTTGTGACACTCTAACCTTCACTTACTTGCAAATGTTTCCTAAGTCATGGAAAGAGGGATCATTTAGGGTCTTGTGCCTTGACCTGGTTTACACTTAGTGAAAAAACACAGGAATAAACACCATCTACGCAATTATCTAACTATACCAGAGGCCTTTCCTAAGTCATGGAAAGAGGGATCATTTAGGGTCTTGTGCCTTGACCTGGTTTACACTTAGTGAAAAAACACAGGAATAAACACCATCTACGCAATTATCTAACTATACCAGAGGCCTTTCTTACACACCATCAAGACTGGAATCTAATCTGTCTAAGAACTAACAAATAAACTCTTAACATCACAATAGCTTCTTGTATTGCCTTAAATCACACAATGTCATTTATAGCTTTTCAATAAAACTAGTTGTTCTGAGAAAGCGTCTTTGTAGTCTTCTTTCTTGCATTTAGAAAAAAAAAATGTTCCCAAATATTGCTCTTGACCTTTCTTGCGATGGGCGCTTTGTTAAAGAATCAAGAATAATACTTATCTTGTTGCATCTTTGTTTTACAGGATTCGGGATCGAGGAGACTCCGTTGAGAAGACTTCCTGCAGTTGAGATTCTTCAATCAGGTGAGTTCCTGTGAGAGCCCCCAGACGGGATCCTTCCTCGAGCATAAGCGGAAGGCAAAGCGTCTTCTAGAAGGCTGGGTGCGGTTTAAATAGTAGACCGCACCCAGAAGACACGTGTGCACAAACACGCTCAGCCGATGCGAGCAGTTCGGCTCAGCGAGGCTTGGCGTGACAAGTGCCTGTGCGCTTCTCAGTCTTGCTTCACGGTTTGGCAAAGATTAATCTTGAACATCAAAGGGAAAATAAACAGTTTGCAGCATCTTAAAATGAAACAAGAAATCGATTGTCCTACAAAGATTTTACAATAATACTTGGCACATCAAATGATACACTAGTGTGTACAAAACACCCTTTATATTTATAAACAGTTCACCTCAATTACACACATACTGACAACTAGGGCGTGCGGGTGCACGGGAAAGGGGTGGGTTTTATTAAAACAGAACGCCATATAAAACTCATGGCAGAACCTGCTATGAATATCTAGGATTTGTTTTAGGGCGCGTCCACGTCCAAGAGAGACTAGATTGGGGAATCATGAAACCGCAATGCATCTCTTGTGCAAGAGCTGTGCAAACCAGAGCCTGTACATCAGATATGATGCTTATATCCTCAGAATATTTAAATCAATATATAACAAAACATGCAAGGAAAACATAACAAAACAACACATACTCAAACAAATAAACAATCTGTAAACATATTTACAACATTTGTAATTTCACCAGCTGAATTATGGGTGAGTTCATGAGCAGTACTACAATACCAACTGTACTCAAACCTTTATCCTGTAGTACTTAAAGGAACAGATACTGTGTATGTGGACTATGTTTACACAGGTACTTTAGTATACATGCAATCAATCTGCATGAAGTATTTGATTTGCCACTTTGCTAATTTTAACCAGGAAAACATTTACAAGTATTTACTCATTCTGGACATAAGTATGAGGTAAATGTACATTAGGGAGCCATTATAAAATGTTCTGATCAAGTGTATGAAGAGGGAGAGGTTTAATATTTCCTGCTGTTTGTTTTATATGTTTTTCCAAAAGAATTAAAGTGCAGTGCTCAGAAAAAAGGTAGAGAGAAACAATAAGGGTAAGGCATACAAAAATAAATCTCTATACAACCTGAATAGAGAAGGGTTCTCCTATAATAGGAATATGGTCCTGCTATATTGTTTTGGATTATATTTTTTTGTAAAAAAATATATATATGAAAATATGAAATTATTACTGTTAGGGTGACTGCAATCTAGTTATAGATGCAGCATTAAAAGCTTCTCAAACAAAATGAAAAGAATAGCCGCCCGTTTCATTATTCTTGAAATATTCCTCAATAAATTCCTCATAAGAAGAAATAACAAGCATTTACAATGCAACGGTTTCGCCTTTGTAACTACCTCAGTAGATGGAGAGACACACGACGATTTTTGTTTAAATTAAAGTTATACTAAAGATTAGCTTACAAGAATGGTAGGGTTCTCCGAGAAATACTTGTAGCCTTTATGCTTTGATTGCCTTTGTTTTAGCACTCACTTTATCGAGCAGTACCCTTTGCTTAAAAATTACAACTTGCTCTGTGGCTTCTGGCCAAAGCTAGGCAAGATCATCACATGCAGCATTTTTAAGAAGAATAATAAAGAATTTCTGAATAAATAGAGGAACAGAAGACCCATACCACATAACTTGAATTAGCCTATAATGTAACACACTTAACAAAGAAACAACAAATTAAAAGCAGACCCTGAGAGTGCCCACTGCTAAGACTCCAGAGCGCCCATGTGACTGGTCCAACTGAGTCAGTGCAGTCGGTACTAAAATACAGCAATAAAACACAATTATCTGCTAAAAAAACGAGTCCTCCTTTCAGAGAGCAAAGGCATCCAAACAATAAATGCCTAAAGGGAAGACTGTGTGACAGATAACAAAACCGACATGGAAAGAACAGTTAGACCATCGCATACTGTGAAGAAAACTGGAGCAGAAGCAGCAGGATCTAACAAACGCTTGCCCACGGAGGGGACTTAAAGGGCCAGAGGATGGATCCAACAGAAGGCCTGTGAGTCCAGTGTGTGTGTGAACAAAGGTGTGCACACACAGGAGCAAGGTGATGGCGGTCCCTGTGGCAACAACAATGGGGCACCTGGTCCGAAGTGAAGCATTGGCACTAGGTACCACCAAATGTGAGAAATTTAGGATAACAGCACAAAGCACTAGTCTGATAGTAGGACTGCGAACTGGGGGGATAAGGTTCAGGGGAACAGTGACAACCAAACAGAAGAAAAGTGTTGCTGAAAGCCAAACTACATGTCCACAGTATTAAATTACGTATATGAGCAAAGACAGCAAACAAGAGCAGCGTGTCAACCCCTTGCTTCCTGCACCACTCTACACATCCACTCTACAAATCCACAGGAAACAACTGAAACGAAGACAGGCAGGAAAATGTAAGCAAACTGAACACAGCTTCTCTGCCAAAGAGAACTGATATAGACCAAGAGAATCATAAAGGGACAGAGTTTATCCCTCCCACATACCAACTAGGGGCATGCTAGATGGCTCTACTGCATACGCCATGAATACTTTACCTTCCTAATACCGAAAAACTTCACCTAACGCAGCAACAAATTGAAGAGTGAGGCAAGTAAAGCACATACATTGCCGATCTCACTGGGATAGCAAAGGGTCACCAACACCCAAGGAAAAAACAAACAAAGCATAAAATAAAGGCAGTTAAGAACAAAGAATGTGAAGGCTGCGGAGCACTTTCCAGCTGCCAGGGCCTTGTTAAACAAGTCAGGTCCCGGGCCGGCAGCCAATCACAGCACGGCCCGGGAAATGACGTCACGGGGGTGTTCCGGGCCGGCAGCCAATCACAGCGCGGCCCGGGGAATGACGTCACGGGGGTCTCCCAGGCCGGCAGCCAATCACAGCGCGGCCCGGGACACACGGCAACAAGGGGCGGGACTTAAAAAAAGACTCAGAAACGCCCACGATTTGCGTTCTGACGGGGAAAGAGTGACGGACAACCATGTCTTCCAATGGCTAGCCTCCATTTATGGAGCTAGCCAATGGAAGAAGGGGCGGTTTAAAGTCCCCACTACTGAGATAACATTAGATTTCGCCCTGGGCTTCGCAGTGCTACAGCCAGGGCGAACCCTAAAAACTTTGGCAGGGAGCAAATGATTATTAAATCTGCTCTGAGATTGAGATGTGGGAGTGTGAAGAAATCTAAATAAGTAGACACAGGAGCATGGTCTGCAATTGAAATTGAGCCTTTCTCCAAACTACCTTAATGTTGAATAACGGTCAAGCTAAGAAAGATATAATTTATCCTAGTCTGTGTTTTTTGAGACAAAGACAATTTCACATCATTGTACGTTATATTGCCAGTTAAATAATTGTGAATTCTCATTTACATATGTACAAAACAAAATTCATGTTAACAGTTTGTTACACTAGTTCGTTTGTTGTTCAAAGTTGGCGCCCAATGCATTTCGGAATGCTATACCATTTTTTTGTTGCAATTGGTAAGAAGTGTTTTCTGGAAGCAACATGAGTTGGCAGCGCAATCTAGATAAATGAGGCAAAACTCGTTGACGTTTAATGGGAGGAATGGTGATATGAAACGGAACAGTACACATACAGTAAATGATACACTTGGGCTAAAAGACAATGAGCTATATATGAGCTATACAGAGTACAGATACTAGTGTGAAACAGTTTCTAAAGTGCAGAAAAACAACAAACTCAACAAAAAAATTATCAAACAAAACATAGATAACATTCTAGTCTTTGCAGCAGCGTGGATTTCCAAATATTTGAAGATGAAGTTGACGGAGAAAGTCCAGTAGTTTAGCTGGGTCTTTAAAATTAGAAGAAGTCTCTGGATAAGTTATTTTGTAAAAACATGGGTGAACAATTCCACATCTAATTTTCATGGCTTTTACTTGTGAATGAAAAGTGTTGTCTTCTTTCTGTGAGAAATACACTTAGTTACCAGACCAATATAATGGACCTGCTTGTTTGGCAGCGTACAAAATATGCATCAAGTGAATGTACCGGAGAAAGAGAATGATAATATCCACAGATCTATGAGGAGGAGAACTTGCTGATGATTGAGCACAAAGACGGTGGGCTCTTTAAATAATAAGTAGAATGTGATCTGGTAGTTGCACAATATTAGCAATGATCTTTTAAAGGCAAAAGATCATGTTAGATCCCTCCAAATTTTCTGGAATTTCATAGAGCCGTAAGTTGTTTCTCCTATTTCTAGTTTCCAAGTTATCTGTGGACCTTTTGAACAACTCTATTTTCTTTGTTAGCTGAGACATCACATGAATCAAATTGTCCGTCCACATCACTGATCCTCTGTTTAATAGCTGAGATGTGCTGGCCATGTGTGGAACATTTCTCTTCACTGCGAATCAGGGAGACATTAGTTTCAAATACAAAAGGTTTCAGAGCTTTTATTTCGCCCATACATCATCTAAGGTGGAAGGAGGGGTGAATTAGATTGAGAATCAGATTTTTTCTATTGTTTTTTCACTGAAGAGGGAGGTTTCTCGGGCAGAGTTCCAGACACAGAAGAAGAATACCCGAAACCTAAGTGACGAAAATGCTCCTGAATAGCTGTGAGGCAGTTATGATCTAAATCCCTTTGTCGAGATTTAGGGCAGGTGATGAGTTCAGTAGAAGACACAAGGGGTGAAGATATATCCTTCTGTTTCAGAGTCTTACCAATAAAGACAGGGTATGTGGCAAGAGACCTCCTAATATGACATAGATGTGAGGCAATACAATTTAACTGTTCTAAATGAGACCAGGAAAAATCCCTTCATGCAGTGTAAAGCTAAAAACTGGTGGACGGCTGAATCAGGTAAGACGAAGTGAAACTATTACGATGAAACTCCTCAACACAGCAAAATGATAATTGCGGTGCTCCCCAGCTTAAAAAAAGAGGAGAATTTCTGTCAACTTGCTACATCATTACAAGAAGGACTTTATGGATCATATACAGGTACAGCTTCACAGCCCAGAATAAAGTCTGAGGAACAATTTAAATAGAATAGTTGATAAAAGTATGATGTACTTTGAGACAGCAAATGTAGGTATGAAGAGGGGACAAAGTTATGCTGCAGAATACTTCAACCATGTAGAATAAGCAGTTCTCATATCAATTATGCAGCACACAGAATCTTCCCAAGAAATGAGGAGAGCATCAAAATGGTGGTACATCCTGATAGGGAAATGCTTTCATCAGGGAAAACATGTCAGCCAAGCAGAGAAAATCCCTGAAGTAGCCCAGAATGAAGACGTCGACCTTCCAATGGCAAATTCTGCCCTCACAACAATAAAGCATGGGCATTGTGAGGTGGGACTTCACATACGTGCTGGAGCCAACAGGAGCATCAGGGTCCAGCACCCATCTTGATTGACGCTCGCCTGTTCGGACAATTAACAATGAAATAAAATCAACAAATATTTAAATTAGCAATTAATCAAATGTCATTTAAATAATTAAAGAATAATAATAAAATACATAAAATAGACTATACATTTAAAAGTTACATTTTAAACAACACTTAAGCCTGATACCCTACAAACCCAACAACCCAATAGGAAATTACACATGTCAAATTAATGGTAAAAGAAATCATATAAAAAGATGCAAACTATTCTAAAATAAATTGAACACAATTAATAAAATAATATTTATCTTTTATAATACTGAAAGAAGTAGTATTTATCAAACTACATACAGAACAATATTTTATACAATTATATTAAATAAAAACAATATAAACACAATTTTAAATGCCTTAAAAAGGAGATAGTTTTACCTTCTTTATTCTATTCCACAATATCTTTGAAACACAATATTTTTGACACATCATTTGTGAACCACGATTCTTTTACACTGTAGTGACTTAACCTGCCTTTGTTTTTGAAACACATAAAAAGACCACAACATACTGAAATACACTTGTGTACATTGAAATCAACAACAGCACAGCACTGATCTGAAGAAAGAATAAAAGAAACAAATTGTTTTACATAGATGTTGAGATCAATTTTGGGTATACCAGTAATCCATAAGCATGAAAGATGCTGCTTCATACTCTTCAATTTAACTAGATTTTTACAAATAACAATGTGTGTGGTTCTCTATAAGCGCTAATTAAAAATCTACTAGTGAAAAAACAATGTGCAACCGTTTCCAGCACAGTATTTGTTATTATGACTTGTCCATCAATGTGGAAAATTGGTCTGTAGGTAGCATGATTAACCTGACTCCCTTGATAGGTTGCAGGGGCAAATTGATGAACCCCACTACAGGTGATTAAATGTTTTGCTCACCACAGTTTATAAAAGAGGGATTATGAACATTAAGGGCCTTATTATGAGTCTGACAGTCCTACCGCCCAAACACCGCGGCCATCTGGCGACTGCAACGCCAGTGGTCTATAGACTGCAATATTACGAGTTTACCATGGTGACCGCAGTGTGACTGCAGAAATTTTACAGCGGTGGTTATTATTTTTCACTATGTATCTATGTTTGTGTGAGCATTTTGACTGTATATGTGTCGGATACACAAATATGCATGATACATGTGGAAAAAAACTCCTACCCATTGCCGATGGCAGGCCCAAATGTGGGCAGTCTAGCAATGGGTATATGGTACAACAAGACATCACATGTATATTACAGTAAACAGACTCCTGCTCATTTTGTGCATTTGTTTGCACCTTTCACTGTGTTATTCTCCTGCTCATATTGTGCTTTTCATGTCCATTTCACTGTGCTATTCTCCTGTTCATTTTGTGCATTTCTTTGCACCTTTCACTGAGTTATTCTCCTGCTCATATTGTGCTTTACTTGCCCCTTTCACTGCATTATTCTTCTGCTCATTTTGTGCATTTGTTTGCCCCTTTTACTGCGTCATTCCCCTGCTCGTTTTGTGCATTTGTTTGCCCCTTTCACTGTGTTATTCCCCTGCTCGTTTTGTGCATTGTTGCCCCATTCACTACATCTTTCCTCTACCCATCATCCTCCGTACCCACCGCCCCTCTCTCCCCTCGCCGCTCCCTTCTCCGAGTTACCTGCAGCTGTTGACCCGCGACCCCTGCCCCCTGCCCTCGCACATTTCCCACCTCCCAGCTAAGCGTCCATCCCCACCCCTACAAAATTCCGACCACTGCGCCGTCACGCCACTGAAGCACCGAAGGCACACCTAAGGCAAGCCCGTCTGTGCCCGTCCGCATCGCTACGGCGGACAGCGCCAGGAACCCTGGCTCCCCAGAGCCCCACCGATAAGACGCCACCACCCTCCTTGCTCTCAACCCCGGAAGACATCCAGACTGCCAGAACTACTCACCGAACACCACCCAAGGACTTTTCTCCTGCAGACTCTGCCATTGTTCCTTCACCATTTACAGCACCCCCACGTCCCTGCAGGGTCACTGGCGCCTGGGACACCAAAGGCCTGACGTGCATCCTCCTCAACATGCGCTCCCTCCACAGATACGCCATAGAGAACTGGAACCTGATCGACACCCTTTGGCCTGACGTCGCCTTTTTCACGGAAACCTAGACCAATGCCACCTCTGGTCCCGACATTTCCACCTCTATCCCTGAGGGTTACAAGATCCAGAGGAAGGACCGCTCACACCGCCCAGGAGGAGGACTCACCATTGCACACAAAGCTTCCCTCCAACTCCCCCACTCCAGCTCAGAACACCTCCACTACCAGATCCAGACCTCCCCTGGGACCATGCTCCATGGCACCCTCACCTACAGACTCCCAGGACCCCATTCCTTGGCCACAAAAGCAATCACCGACACCGTCAAACCCCATGAACACCTCCACAGACTACATCCTACTAAGAGACCTGAATTTCCACCGTGACGACCGCAGCGACCCCAACTCCACAGCCCTCCTCTCTAACCTCTCTAACCTCAGACAGAGGCAACTCGTCAACACCTCCACGTACAGAGTAGGACACACCCTCAACCCCATTTTTGCAAGAGGGTCAAACGTCCACTTCAGCCACACCAAGCAGCCCCCCTGGACCGATCACCACTGTGTACATTTCACCTTGAAGACCACCACCACACCCAAACCGGCCCCACGGCCGCCATGAAGGTACTGGAGCAAAATCACTGAGGAACACCTCAACTCCACCCTCCTCCTAGACCCCCCTCCACCACAACCAACACCAACTCCACAGCCAAAGAATTCCACTGATGGATCCCCAGATGCACCGACAAGATTGCCCCCTCTGCAACCCTGCCAAACAACACCCCCTGAAGCCACCTCCAAGCCGGCAGGCACACCAACTGATGCCTCGAGAAAATATGACGAAGCCAGAAAACCACAGAAGACCTAAACAACCATAGGAGTGCCCTGAAGTACTACCACCAGCTCATAAGGTAAACCAAACGGACCTTCATCAAGAACAAACTCGACACCAACACAACGAACGACAGAGAACTCTTCAACATCATACAGCAATTCACCAAACCCACCAGTAAGGCCTTGGACATCACACCATCCCAGGAACTCTGCAACAAGCTCAGCACCTACTTCCATCAGAAGATCAAGACCCTCTATGACCACTTCAGTGGCTTGACACCATTCACCACCCTTTCCCCCTCCGCTGATCACCAGCCGACCATCACCACCTGGACCCCCGCCAAAATGGAACTCATCACCAAGACCATAAGGCAAACCCGGTCTGGAGCCCAACTGACCCCTGCCCACCTCACATCTACCAGAAGGCCATCACCCCTGAACTAGCTCAGACCATCAACACCTCGCTCCAATACGGCACCTTCCCTGATGACTGGAAGCAGGCAGAGGTCAAGCCCCTCCTTAAGAAGCTCACGGCCGACCGTACCGACCTGAAGAACTACTGACCCATCTCTCTACTCTCGTTCGCCACCAAAATCGTCAAAAGAGTCGTAATATGCCCAGCTGACTGCATTTATCAAAGAGCACTCCATCCTAGACGCCACCCAGTCCGGATTCTGCAGCAACCACAGCACCGAAACCGCCCTCCTCGCTGCCACTGACAAGTTCAACATCAGCATGCTACTCAACCAGGGACGCACCGCAGCCCTCATCCTACTAGACCTGCGTAAAGCTTGCTGAGAGCCACTCTTCATCTACTGTTGCTTCATATTAGTTATGTCAAGCCTGCGTAGCACCAGCACCAGCTTTTTAGAAACGGCAATCCTGCCCATTGATAATAACAGTAAGCTGGACCAAAAGGGGAGTGACTGATGAAAGGATGTCAGCGCTTTACCTAAGTTCCCTGCTAGCAAGGAAGTCTCCCTGTGTAAACGTGAACCCCCAGGTACTTTATAAAGTCAAACTGCCAGGTTAGCCCAGTGTTCGGTAATACTGCCCTCTGACCACCACTTCAGTCAATCGAGTAGTCAAGCTCTTGCCAAGCACCTTGATCTCTAGATTTAGCAGTGATAGGGGACAATAGGCTGTCACTGGTCTTTGGGAGTATGACTTTCATCGCTTCGCTCATGAAGGATGAAAGATGCCCCCGAATTACCACCTCCTCGTACACTTTCAGTAATTAGTATGATAAAAGGCATAGAACTCAATTGGCAGCCCATCTGTGCCCGGCACCTTTGTTGTAAACATATCTAGGACCCTATATAAATATTCCCGATTTATGCCCTCATGTGGTTATAACAAATCATATCCTTATAATGGCATAAGAATCATACCCATATTAAGTCATAGCCAAAGCAGTCCAAATTCGGCAAGGCTACTCCCATAGACTCCTAGAAAGCACAACGCGTTTTTAAACGAACCAAGCCTCCAGCAGACTGGGAATTCCCCCTGCTTCTGTATTGATTTGTCCTAGAACTCCTGGAGTCCTGAAAGAACTGCGAGTTCTTAGTGACGTCTTATGTGCAACCTTACGTCAAACTCGGCACCTTCCAGGAATAAATATACCAGTATCTGCCCTAGCAAAACACACGGTGGTTTGGAGCAGATCAGCTATCTACTTGCCCGACGCCCTGCTGTAGCAAGTGCCAAAGGAAGCCGACCCTCCCATTGACCCACTGAGAGAGACGCTGTCTTTTCTCCTGCCGAGAAATCCAGCTCCAGTGTTTCCCGGTCACCCTTGCGGATTTCTGGGAGATCGAGTCCTGAGAGAGAGATACAAGACCTCCTTCATTCTATCAACAAGGTACGGAGCTGATTAGACCCTTAGAGAATTCTTGATTCAGATTCTTGTCAGAAACTATCTTAAACTCAAACTGCAGCTCACTTACTCCTTCCCACGTACTAGGCTTAGGTTAGGTACACCGGGCTAGGCGTATCTTAGAAGCACCAGTTGAGTAGGTTTAGTTATGATTTTATCTATGTATATATTTTATCTATTTTAAACACTGTATGGCTTAGAAACCATACCATGCTTTTACAGTAGTATTTTATAATACTCCTTTTACTGTACGCACTTTACTTTATAACAAGTATTGCAATTGTGGCAACCCACTTCTCTTGCATGAGAAAGAAGACTGTTTAATAAATAACTTCTTTTATTGAAAACGCCCGTCTCTCTATTTCTCTGCGCTTCTGGTGAAAGTAAGCATGCACGATTGACTGAGTAAAATAGTTATCTATTGTTTCCGTGACTCTGGAGGTATACTCCTTATTCTGGAGGGAGCAAAGTTGTCATGTTTATGCGGTTGTCAGAAACTAATCCCTTCTTGTGTACTGAAGAAAGTTTCTAGTGACCTTGTGATGTATTCCTATAGGTTCTGTATCGATCCCCCTATTCCTGACCCTATTCTGGTTAACAAGTTAACTAGCAGCCATCCCATGATGCAGAAACCGTTATCTGATTACGCCAGACCACGGCACAGGAGCGCGTTATCTGATTAGGTCATAACGCTTGCCATCTAATTAGGCAAAGCAATATTCCTCCAGCCCCTGATAAGGCATACGGAGTTCTCAAAACAAATCAAACCTATGACAACCTGGAAAAAACCCTGCGGCCATTGTTTTGATTTCACCGAGAACTTCAGTAAAAGAATGTGCTAACAACCAGCTCGTATGACATCCTTATTGACGTATCTATGTCCATCCTTACGTCAATCTCGGCACCTTACAGGTATAAATATTACCGATATTGCCTTAAGCAAACACATGCGGTGGTGACGAGATCGGAGCAGCGAGACTTGCCGAAGCCTAGCAGAGAGCGAAGCCCACTGGCGCTGCCCCGCCTTCCTGACGCGCTGAGAATGAGACGCTGTTTTCTCCGGCCGAGAAATCCAGCTCCAGCGCTTCCGAGCAGCCCTCGCAGGCAGCTTGGAATATCGAGACCTCAGACGAGAGATACTATCCCTCAACCATCCCAGAACACAGGTACAGAGCTGAATAACCCCTTGCAGAGAATTCTTGAGTCAGTCACTTGGCAAAACAAACTTAACTTAAACTGCTACTTTCTATCCCCGCCCACGTATTAGGCTTAGGTCAGGTACACTGGGGTAGGCGTAGTTAGAAGCACCAGTTAAGTACTATTAGTCAAATGTATATGTGTATGTATATATTCTGTCCATTTTAAATATCGTATGGCTTAGAAACCATATCAATGTTTTTACAGTATTATTTTATAATTCTGCTTTTATTGTATGCACTTTACTTAACCATAAGTATTGCGATAATATCGATCCCTTTCTCTTGTATGAGAAAAGAGACTGATCAATAAATAACATCTTTTATTGAACACGCCCGTCTCTTTGTTTTCTCTACAATCTGGTGAAACTAAGAATGCACGTACTGACTGAGTAAAATAAGTTGTCTTTTGTTTTCACATGACTCTAGAGATACACTCTTGATTAGGGGAGAGCAAAGTTGTCATGTTCTATGGTTGTCAGAAACTAAATCCCTTCTTGTCTATCCAGGGAGGTTCAACTCCTCCTTGCCTATTCGAGAAAGTTTCTAGTGAACTCTGAGCTAGCTGGCAAACCCAAAACTTTAAGTCTAATATCGACAGTAGAAGTCTGGTCTAGGTCTATACTATTGGAGGTATTATTCCAATGCGCAGAGCCTATTGGGATAATAGGAACTACACTACATGGCGCCCAACGTGTTTGGATAGGCGATAAAATTAACGCAAGACTTTAGAGTAACTCAGTCGTGCTCTTTCACTCAGACCCCTTTTTCCCATAATACTCCAAAGACGTCTGGAGTGGGTGAGAGGTAAAATCCGCCAAACCTCGCAGGAGGGAACTCCTATGTATGGTTCTTGGTTCAATCAACGTTGAAGGATACACTGTTCCAAAATATTGTGCATCTAATCTTTGTTTCCATAAGAAACCTGATCTGCAAACAAACAGAAAAACCTTCCTGACAGTAAAATGTCAGAAAGTGATGATGAAAGAGAGAGAGCTAGATTAGCAGCTGAACTAATAGAAGCTGATAATACTATGCAAGAAGCGGACCCGGATATAAAACTCATCCCGGTCAACATAAGAAGATCTATAATGTTAAAACTTATAGACAATGGACTGACACCAAGAGGTGGTACAGTCATATTCGTAATTGAGGCACACGAATATCGGCAGACAGAGGTATTCTATTCATGGATAAACTTTCCAGCAGCAAATGCTGTAACAAAGGAGTTCCACTTTTATAAAATAGAGGAACCTCCTGATGAGTACACTCCTTTCGAGGAAGTGGAAGTACCACTCAAATTCCAAGAGCACCTGCTCTTGTTTAATGGCGCCCTAAAACATAATAATCACATCACCAGGCTCGGTCCACTAGGTAGACCAGGAGCAACGTGGCCGGTCCTAGCCGGATACACACCACATCCAGACATCGAAAGAATGTCTGCAGCAGATGTTTTAGTACAACTAAAACAACTAATTAAAATATATAGACAACTAGTCCAATATGTAATGCGGACTTCAACCATCCAACCTGTAGTTAAAATTCCACAGCTGACCCCACATCAAGGGAACACAAATAAAATTACACCACAGAACATACAGTCCTGCCTAGGTAAAGTACCAGCTAAACGGGAACAAATACCATTCTGGTTAGCACAAAAAATCACCCAAATAGAGGCGGTGTTTCCAGACACCACCCCTGTGGATAAACACAGGATTCTGACTATCTGTCTTCCAATGGGAATCGCACCACACGTGGAGGACTGTGACACTTGGGGTACAGTCTTTGCTTCCATTTACACAAAAACACATGGTGTACCATCCATGTCGGTAATACCAGATGTGCTAAAACAAATTCAAGACAAATACGGTCCAGAACCCGCTTTAACTCTCGGTATGAAATTACTAAAAGACTTCAAGCAGGTCTCGGCAATATTACTAGCCAACATAAAAGGAGAAGCAGCGAATGTGGCGATCCGCCAGAGGTTAAAAGAGACAGATATAGCTGACCAACCAGCTGAAATTGCCAGAATTATAGAAAAATCATATGAAGAACTAGGTAGAGATAGTTTGGGTGGAATACCAGTAAAACCCCAACTAATTGAAAGTCCTGAAAAAATATTTATTAAAAATAATCTAAACAGTCAAAAGAAGAACTGGGATGGAAACAAACAATCCAATCCAAAAGAAAAGAGATTCCAGTCCAGAGGAAGGTCTCCTCGGCGGAGAGAAAGATCTCCGGACCAAGGACCCAAGTCTCCCCAAAGGGAGCCCTCTGTGAAAAAATACAACCTTAGAAATAGGGATAACATAAAGAAACCGGATAGCTATCAAGATTTTGATACACGTCCCTCTCAATCTTTTCAGACTTCCTCGCAGAAATCGGAGAGAAGAGGACGATCAGAACCCAGGAAAGGGCACGTCAAGTCCAAAGACAAGGAACCTGCTCATCCAAATAAAAAATTACAGTTTCCAAAGAAGAAGGTAGCCAGTATTAAAGTATTCAACAATGCCGAGAATACTGAGGACACAGCTGAAAAACGGAGAGTGGGCTCAGACAATGCTAGACAGCGCAGCAGAAGTGAGCATAGCACGCAAAGTCCTTATGAATCATCTGGAGACAGTGGACACGAATGAATACATTCAGGTGGAAACTGCAGACACCAGAGTTAGCAAACCTCACAAAATATATGAAATAACTTTACGTATAGAAGGGGATAAGACTAGGAAAATAAGGGGCCTTTTTTGGGATAATCTCTCGAAGGGCTATGACATCCTTCTAGCTGAAAAAGATTGGCCACCAGAGTTCGTCAGGGAGTGCCCACATGGCGAAGAAATAATTATGCCTGCCTTCTCAAATCATATTCCAATTCATAAAAAATATACACTTGCAAGAAAGTGGGCAGTAGCTCAAGCTCCTGCTTTATATAAAAATCATGTAGGATGGGATGAGGACTCTCCTCCTCACAAAATCCAGTTAAAATCACAACCTACTGCACAAAGGCAGTATCCAATCAAGCAAGAAGCTAAAAAACAGGTAAAAGAAATTCTAGATAAACTAGAATACCAAGGGGTGATTGAAACTTGCACCTCACAAATGAACAACCCTTTGTTTCCTGTCTCCAAACCAGACAATTCATATTGTCTAGTTTTGGATTACAGACACCTTAACTCATGTTGCAAAACTTTTGCAGTACAAAACTCGCATAGTGCTGCACTAATGAATAACATAGTGCGCAAAAAATATAAAACAACATTAGACATCTCTAATGGATTCTTTTGTCAAAATATAGCACCAGAGAGCAGATACTTATCAGCGTTCTCAATAAATGGCGCTCAAAAAGAATTCTGTCGGTTACCCCAGGGGTACAAGAACAGCCCAGGATTATTCTCAGCGAGAGTAACAGAGTTACTACAAACATATGATGACGAAGCATTATCGTATGTCGACGACATATACCTAACAGACGATGACTTGGATACTCACTTGAAGAGAGTGAACACCATAATACTTGGGTTCGCGGCAGAGGGTTACAAATTCAACTTTAAAAAATCTAGAATTGCCCATCTAACAGTCCTGTTCTTAGGATATGAATTATCAAGTGAAGGCAAAAGCCTGGCTGACAATTTCCTAGAGAAATGTGCCGTACTCCAAGCACCTAGAACACTAAAAAACCTACAGTCAATTCTAGGCTTCCTAAATTTCGGAAGAACATACATTGCAAATTACGCAGAAAGGGTCAAACCCCTTTATGATCTAATAAAACCAGATTTTAAAAAAACAAATTGGACTCAAAAACACACAGAAATTCTGAGATCCTTACAAACAGATATGTTAATTAAAACAAAATTAGAAACACGTGATAACACACGCAACCTTGTGATTCGAGTCATCCCAGGAAGATGCGGATTCACATACCTGACCTCTAATGAGGGAGAAAAGGTACCAATTGCATTCAAATCACACTTGTACACAGAAGCTGAAAAGAAATTCAGCATTAAAGAAAACATTGTTCATGCAGTTCAAACTGCAATAGCTAGAGAAAAAGATAAAGCTGACGGTAGACACATCACAGTGAGAACAGCAGAATCAGCCTTTGAGGCATTAACAACCCCGTGTAATTTACCAACAACAGCATTGAATCCGGAATGGATACAATGGGTGAATTCCATTACAATGGACAAAGTAAAATACTACTTTGATCCAGAACTAGAGGAACTAAAATATCTAGAATATGAAAGAATATTCCCTCTGCGAATCGACATTCTGCCATTACGACAGTACGCTAGTGTAATCTATACAGACGGACATGCTCAACCATCCGTTTGGGGAGAACAAGCATACAACCCCACATGTGAGATTACAAAAGAAGTGTGGCGCGGAGGTATACTAAGACCTCTATTAACAAAAACACACTCAGTAGAAACTAATTCAGAACAACAGACTGAAATAATAGCATTGAAAATGGCGCTAGATAATGCAGATCGCGAATTCCCGACACTCATAATGTCCGATTCGTATTACTGCGTCAAATCATATAACAGCGATTTACAGAAATGGATTCAAAATGGTTACAAAGATGACACAGGTGCAACAATAAAGCAAAAACTGCTTTGGGAACAAATAGTTCTGTTAAAAAAAGAACTACCAAAGACTCACGTGATACACTCACTGAGTCATCAGCGTGATGGCGTTCACGTTGCAGGGAATTCATTGGCTGAGAAAGCCACAGCGGTAGCAACTAAATCGGCTTCCGTAGCTAGAAAAAAGCGTGCAGTAAAATACATTGACGGTGAAACAATGCTAGCGGTGAAAACGTCATCAAAAGGCGACTGCTCAGCGTTACCGATCAGTTAACCACTCAAATATACATACATAATCGATGCGAACTCCGTTCCTTTTGCTCGAATCCCTGGAGTGGGGGATAGAGTAATTCCAAACAAGGACAGGAGAACTTTGTTAATAGCAGACGCACATATGGGCGAGGGTCTCAGACACCTCAAACTAAAAGATTCTCTGGAAGAACTACAATCAGTGTACTGGTGGCCAGGCATGAGCCTGCATCATCACATTTTTGTAAAAAAATGCCCGGGCTGCAACAGAGATCGCAGCGGCGAGAGGAACGGGGTAATACCATGGCGTTTCACTCAATAAGGGCTAAACAATAATCAGTGAAACAAGTGTAAATAATGCGTCCCATTAACAAATAAAGACTAGTTTCCACTTATAAATGTAGACCCCAGCACTCGGCTGACGTCGGG
This sequence comes from Lissotriton helveticus, assembly GCF_964261635.1. Classification (NCBI taxonomy): domain Eukaryota; kingdom Metazoa; phylum Chordata; class Amphibia; order Caudata; family Salamandridae; genus Lissotriton; species Lissotriton helveticus. The sequence goes on from NC_136068.1 coordinate 1,231,521,583, forward strand.
ACTGTTATACAAAGATTTGCGAGTCTAAATGGCATATACGCTAGGAGCATGCTACGTTTGACCAATGTTTTCACTTTAGCCCTCAAGCTTGTGGGAAAGCACGGCCAAATGAGCATAGCGAAGCGGGATTCTTCTCACTTCCTTCCTGAGGGATACGGGATGGTGTAAAGAAAAAACCAAGGCATAAAGCAATCTATAACAGCAAAGGTATTAGGTTCGGGAGCTGGGTGGGTCAAACATCTAATAAGTGTCCAACGTAGTCTAAACAACTTGCCAAGAAATTCTCTGAGGGGATTCAGTCCGTACGAATTACTGTTTGGGACTAGGATGCTAGTCTTAGATCTTGACAGTCAGACTTCAGTGGTGAAAGAAAAAAGCTTTGATATCAAAGATCGTTTGGCTATCTTACAGGACTTAAACGAAACAAGTAAAGACCTGAGCAACATAAAGTTGAAACAGCAGCCAACAACCACTGAAGAACCACCACCTGTCCCAGCAAGACCTGTCTGGATTCCAAAAATCGGGGATCTAGTCAGAGAAAAGATCGCGGTAAAGAAGGAATTTGGGCCTTCTTACAGAAAAGCAGTTCCTGTCTTGTCCATCAACGGGACGAGATCAGTTGTACTACCGCCACTTGCTGGTAAAAAGGAGAACCGAGTTGTATCCATCGACCTGGTAAAACCACAATCATGTGGCCGATAACAAACAGTAGGCCAAGTGGACTCCCGATAAGTAGTAGAACACCGAGGTTTGCTACAAGTACAGAGGTGCTAACTAAAAGGCTAATCACATTCGAAACGCCTACAGAACAACAACAAGGACTATGCAACAATGCAATGGAACTCACACCTCTGAAAACCCAAATAAAAACATTTAGTAGAGACACACCAACCTACAATGAAGTAACAAATGAATATGCTGAAGCTGCAAGAAACAGTAATCCTGAAGCAATTGGAACAATAGACAGAACGGCATCCGGCTACTTCATCAACTTTGATGATTCTTCTGAAGATCTAAGTGAATCAAAGACACAGCCATCAACAACAACTTTTAAAGATAAAGCTAAGGAATTTTTGAAACAGCTGAAAGAAACCTATCTGATTTCTCCATGGATTGAATTTTGGGTGTCCTTTGGTGTATTTATCCTGATACTTTGGCTCATCATGATACTATGTTTGGGACGCTTCATTGAGGGAAAATATGCTAAAATGGACACAGCAAGCCAGAAAATCAACTTGATCCTCAAGCCACACACGTCTTCACACGTCAAGAAAAGAGAACTTTCTTCAGTAAATTTCACAGCCAATCCTATACCGGGTGGGGTAGCATGGGACAATACTGACTATGAAATTTATGGTCCGGTTGAAATCCTCAAATATCTACACCAAATTAAGATCTCGTTGAGTGACTTTGTAAAACCAAACTCATTTGCTGATGATTGGGACTTTGAAAGTATTAATGACATGATGTCTGACCTAGTGATGGCTGCTAAATTTACCAAACATGATTATTTGCAGGTTTCATCTAATTATGATAGTATGTACTGCTACAACCACTATGGTAACCATTTTTTACATAAATCAGCACAACCTAGAAATGTTTTAAATTATAATCAATGGGAACATTGTGCAACCCCTCCAAAAGGAAGCTCAAGAACCTTTTATGACAAATATTCATACTTTTCAGGGTTCAACACAAGTAATGCTGAAACATTTTATTTCAAATTGTCAAATAAGACAGGAACAAAAACCATGCTTACAAACACGAAATTGATATATTCGGACTCATTTTTTGAACAAATGAATACATTTGGTTTTGATTATTGGGACAAAAATGTTGAAGTAAAAAGTGTTTGGGGTACAAAAGAATGGAAAGTACAAGGTATAGAATCATTGTTTAGAGCCTGCATGATCTCAGAACAAATTATATTCTTGAATGAAACTATTCAACAAACTACCTGTCTTGGATTAGCCAAAATCAAAGACTTAAATAAACCGTCTATTCCAAAACCAACAATGAACAGCAATAACTCTGCGGATGAAGAGATAGACGTAAACTATGTATTAAACCAAAACAGAACAAATCCTGATTGGAAACAATGGTTAATCTGGCCCACAGATACTAATAACTGTCAAGACAGATTCCTGAACAAAACACAGGGGTTCACATTGACCAGGCCAGACCCTAGATATTCCCAAAGACAACACCCAGGGATAATCACCACCTACAGTGTGGGCAAACTCTGCCTTCAATGGCTAAAAACTTCCACACTGACAGAAATTAAGCAACACCTAACTTTACTTACTGATGGTGCTGACTTGCGTGATTTCATTATGGGACCGCGCAAACAGCGTCAAAAACGCTTCATAGCAGCCTCTATATATGCAGCTTACAACGAGGCCTGGAAGATAACTCAAATTGAGACAGCAGAAAGTATACGGGAAATTGACCGTATTAATTTGGAAAAATCGCTTTCTGTAGTGGACAATGGGTTAATGACTCTGTCCTCCAGAATCTTTTCATTGGACAGCATTGTGTCATCAGCAATCGACATAATATCGCAAGACTTACTGTTGTTACAACACGGTCAGTCTCAATTGCGTTCTATTGTACAGCTTGGCTGGACATTACAAAATCTGCGTTCAGGCTATGTGCCTTGGCGTTTAATCAACACAACGTCACTATTCAATATCTTTAACCTTACTGATAAACAAATCAGTATGGCACAGAAGGGTGCTGATTATACAATCCTGAGCATTGAGAAACTCGAGAGATTACCATTGACAATGTCAGAACGACCTGTCATTGAATGGATAATACATGGGATAATTAATATTCCGATATCTACTTTCAGGTTTCAATACTGCCAAAAATATATACAGGCTGGCATGTATGAAAAATTGGGAAAAGGGTACATTAAGACAACATGGAACTTGCCCTATTCACATGCATGTGTCAGTAATAAAGGACAGAAAGTGTTTCTTAGTGGCAATAATTGTGCGATGTCACTAAGCGGTACACTTCTGTGTAATGGAATTAGTTTGCATGGAGCCTGTGAAGGGAACTCAAATAACCTTTCATGTCACCAGCTAGGCACACCTGCAACAGAGATAGAACCATTCTTTAAAAGACTCTATAACGGGAGTTACATTCTAATTGTGGATCGCAGATGTTGTAGTCTACTGCCCTGGGTTCCTTATCTCGTTAGTACGACTGCGAAGGTCATGTGCTGTGGACGCTTATTGTTCCCCAGCTCCTTTCCAGACAGGGAGGCAAGGGCATGGCCTAACTTGAAAATACTTCTATTCGAGTTGATACTTTAAGCAGAATGAAAACAGTGCTTCTTCGGACGCCGACCAGGCTCACGTCATCAAAAGAAACGTATGATCTCCTAGTCGCAAGGACGACTGCAGAGATTCACTCATTGTTATCAACTAATTCCCCCATACATTTCGCAGAAATCCTGAATGAAATCTTAAATATTTCTGATACCAGTGGAGTCTCAAATGTATTTAAGACAGTATTTTCGATGGCATTAACACCATTCAAAGCCATACTGGGTATTTTTCCAGACTTCGTCCATTCGATTTTTGGAGGAGTTCCCCTCATTTTGGGACTAATTGCAGGAATACTATTCTTAGTCCTTATATTTCGTTATGGCAAACCATGTCACAGACAAAACACCCGCGACAAGGGAAGAAACAATCCGAGCCATTGGATACCGGGACCGGATATCAAAAATCCTGGGACTAACCCGGCTTAGAGACCTGAACATGACTTGGATTCTTTCATTTCGGCCGATATGGCAAAGATGTGTTTTACCTGTATTAAGGTGCATGCTGTGCGGAGAAGAATGCGTGTTGGACACCTGTCTGACGCTACAATCGGATGCGCCAATGGATGCAGAAACATTGTTGGGTCCGGTAAAGGCTCATGCATTGTGCTGCCCTCAACGGCTGCCAATCCTGATGACGGCATTCGTGGAAACTTCACCACTACGATTAAGGGGTAGTGAAGATCAAGATGAAAGCAGCATCGATCAGGTACAACCTTCTGTCAGCAATACTACTCAAAACGTCAATGGAGACAATCATGCACATGAATGCATGGTTACATCTTTTTCCGAGTTAGTGGAACTCTCACAGGAAGCTGTTGACAGCTTTTTCAGCAGTCTCAATGATATGATGTTCTCACCAGAGCAGAAATAATGACTCTTGAACAAGCTAGCACACGGCGTTCCCGACACCTTGAATTTGGCCTTCAACTTTAATAATAAAGTAGCAAGATCAACTTTTCCTCCAGTCCACGGACAGCAATTTTTTTATCAGCCCCAAAATATTTTTTTTTTATTTTACGGGACACTTTTCTTCTGCTTAAAGTAGGAACTATTCTTAGAGAACTAATTTCTGTTTTTAGAAACTTCATAGACATTAGCTGCCCGCTGGTATGCTCATAAATATTTTTGAACTGTGATGAAGTGGTCTCAAACTTTTCTTCTGTATTAAGAGCCATTTCATGTGTAATTCTCATATTCGATTCCTAATAATGTATACATGCGTGATTAATTTAGCATTAGTCTACTGCTTAAGTGCATATAGTACATATGGCTATTTTATTTTCCCGTACATTACATAATTTCGAAATGCATTATATGTATTTTGGGGTGGTAAGGTATACACGATACTCTACAGTATGTTTTACTATGCCTAGATTCGTAAATATGGCCATAGTTAGCGTGGAGTGGGTGTGATGTATTCCTATAGGTTCTGTATCGATCCCCCTATTCCTGACCCTATTCTGGTTAACAAGTTAACTAGCAGCCATCCCATGATGCAGAAACCGTTATCTGATTACGCCAGACCATGGCACAGGAGCGCGTTATCTGATTAGGTCATAACGCTTGCCATCTAATTAGGCAAAGCAATATTCCACCAGCCCCTGATAAGGCATACGGAGTTCTCAAAACAAATCAAACCTATGACAACCTGGAAAAAACCCTGCGGCCATTGTTTTGATTTCACCGAGAACTTCAGTAAAAGAATGTGCTAACGACCAGCTCGTATGACATCCTTATTGACGTATCTATGTCCATCCTTATGTCAATCTCGGCACCTTACAGGTATAAATATTACCGATATTGCCTTAAGCAAACACACGCGGTGGTGACGAGATCGGAGCAGCGAGACTTGCCGAAGCCAAGCAGAGAGCGAAGCCCACTGGCGCTGCCCCACCTTCCTGACGCGCTGAGAACGAGACGCTGTTTTCTCCGGCCGAGAAATCCAGCTCCAGCGCTTTCGAGCAGCCCTCGCAGGCAGCTTGGAATATCGAGACCTCAGGCGAGAGATACTATCCCTCAACCATCCTAGAACACAGGTACAGAGCTGAATAACCCCTTGCAGAGAATTCTTGAGTCAGTCACTTGGCAAAACAAACTTAACTTAAACTGCTACTTTCTATCCCCGCCCACGTATTAGGCTTAGGTCAGGTACACTGGGGTAGGCGTAGTTAGAAGCACCAGTTGAGTACTATTAGTCAAATGTATATGTGTATGTATATATTCTGTCCATTTTAAATAACGTATGGCTTAGAAACCATATCAATGTTTTTACAGTATTATTTTATAATTCTGCTTTTATTGTATGCACTTTACTTAACCATAAGTATTGCGATAATATCGATCCATTTCTCTTGTACGAGAAAAGAGACTGATCAATAAATAACATCTTTTATTGAACACGCCCGTCTCTTCCTTTTCTCTACAATCTGGTGAAACTAAGAATGCACGTACTGACTGAGTAAAATAAGTTGTCTTTTGTTTTCACACGACTCTAGAGATACACTCTTGATTAGGGGAGAGCAAAGTTGTCATGTTCTATGGTTGTCAGAAACTAAATCCCTTCTTGTCTATCCAGGGAGGTTCAACTCCTCCTTGCCTATTCGAGAAAGTTTCTAGTGAACTCTGAGCTAGCTGGCAAACCCAAAACTTTAAGTCTAATATCGACAGTAGAAGACCTAGTTAACGTCTGGTCTAGGTCTATACTATTGGAGGTATTATTCCAATGCGCAGAGCCTATTGGGATAATAGGAACTACACTACAACCTCTGAGCTAGCTGGCATTCATAATTAAGTCTAACATATTCAATAGAGACCTAGTCGTCCTAAGTCCTACGTCTAAACTATCGTTTATGTTATTCCAATGCACAGAGCCTATTGGGAATATACGAACTACACTACACCTTCCCATGTACCATTTGTGTGATTCTTTCACTTCTTACACGGTCAGTGCGCTGCCCACTTCTTGCCTTTGTGGGGGTTTATTAGTGGGGGTTTATATCCTTACCAGGCACACGTCAGCTGCGTCTGCTGTTAGCTCTGCATTCCCCCATATAGTCCCTTATAGTACTCCTCAAAAGCTGCATTGATCACAGCCTTTGAGTTCACTACTTATCCTGATTTTAGGCAGAGAGCCGCAATCAGGCAACTTGGGGATTCCACACACAAGTCTTTTCGCAAGTCCATCAACACTTGCCAAATAGGTAGGTCGGACACAAAATCTCTCCCTTGTACTCTGATGCATTCATCTACAGTGAGGATTTTTGTTGCCAGGCCCTTCTGTCCCGCATATACTATTTTTAAACACAACCCCCTCAGGACTACTTTGAATGTTTCCCATTCAATCTGTGCCCCTCAGGCAGTCCTTTAATTTTACTGAAGATAGCACTTGATGCCTTCGCCTATTTGGTGGTAAATCCTGCATCATCAAGTGCAGATGTAGGTAGGCACAAAGTATGGGTTTTCTGTCTGGGTCTTCCCCACTTGAGAAACATCACTAAGGGTTATGATCCGATATGGTGCACCCCCAGTATTCCGTACGTGTGCACTGTGAGATCAGTTGTGGGAGTCAAACATCATGTCTAGTCTGAAGTGTAGTACGTACACTGGTGAGTAATGGGAGAATTCCCTCTGTGCAGGATGTAGTAATCTCCACAGACCCCCAAACTGCATGTTATGTGCCCATGTAAGCATCTGGTCTGAGACCGTGACTGCCTGAGCCCTTTGAAGTGGGGGGCATAGATCTATTATCCATAAGGTCCATGACCCCATTGATGTCGCTGCATCAAATTGTGGGGACCACATGGTCTGCTGCTAAGGTGGATGTTAGGGTCACATAAAAAAGATGTGTGTCTTGCATTCGGGGCATGCACTGCCACCAGTGTCAAAGGCACATCATCGAATGTCCCTCCCATGGCCACATAAGAGCCCTCATGGTATGAAAGACCCCTGGGGCCATTAACACCAACATTCCCCTGGCGAAGTCAAAGAAAAAAGTGCCAAAAGCACTGCCCCTCCAGTGCCTATGTAATTTGATACGTTCGGTGAGGTGTGTCTCTTGAAGACCTACAAAATGCTCCTGCTGTCTCCGTAAGTAGAGGCCTTGTGGTGCTTAACATATGAGCCTATGTCTCTCATGTTCCTTTTGAGCAGTTTGAAGTTCTGTGGTGTCATGTAGAGTCTGTAGAGTCTATCTGCATGCGCTCTCAGTGTATTCTGGGGTGTGGGGGGGGGCTACCACTCTCAACACCACACACATGTCACCAAATAAAACAATTACCCTAAACTCCCTTCTCCAGTCCGTCAATCAACAGTGCAGTGATTGGACACAAATCTTCCACAACATAGCAAACAAAATAATGGTTCTGTGGATAGTGCGGGTTAATGTATGACAACAGTTAAGGATATTTAGAGTGGTCTGTGAGTTTCTTGATGGCTCTCCTGGTGTGAGTTCTTTCCCACCCTTACATCCTGCCAGTGCAAACCCCTGCATTACAATACAAAGCAACTGAGTTGGCAGCTCTACGTTATCCAGGGCTTCTTCAGAAACGATACAGAAAGGTCTGGATCTTTTCAGGAGTACAGTTCTCATCAGAGTTACCTGCTGATCCCTCAATAGAGCCTCTGATATCTGGTCCTGAAGGGAGCCACACAGTAAGGGCTGCTAGTTCCACATGGGCCGCCAGAACCAGACCCAGGGGAGCGAGTCCTTTCCAGCTCTGCCACCACCTCTGCATGTTTGTGAACCATGTACTCCTTAGGTGGGTGGGCCCGCAACCTGTGGGCAGACCTACATTTGTTCCTTACTGTCTTCCATTCCCCGTGAGTCTTGGGTTGTCCTGCAGGCATGTGACCCTTCCCTGAACTCTAGCCACTCCATTCCCTCCTGTGTCGACTGGAAGATAAATGCTCTGTCTCCTTCTAGAACCTTGAGTTTGGCCAGGAACATCAAGGAGTCCCATTTGTTTGGGTTTTTGTTTATTGAGGTTCTCTGTTTCTGCACATCCGACATGTAATCGTGGAAGATCATGACTGACTGGTTTACCCAGCCAGTGGCCCTTGGTGTGGGAAATCTGTAGGATGTTGTCCCTTTCACAATAATTAAAGAGTGGGGATAGGAGGGGGCCAGGCTGGCACTTGATGAGCCTGTTCCATGATGAAAAAGATGGACATTTTCTCTCATAGCACTATCTGTGCTGGTCATTTTTCCATGTAGAGAGACATACTTGGGCCCTCCACCCTTTCGGGTAATCCCACCACTCAAAAGTTGTTGCGATGTGACTGACCTTCGTGTCATCCGCCTTTCAATGCAGAAGTTCCACTTCTTGTTGGAGTGTCATAATCTGTATTTGTGTCATCAACACATTGGGTTGCAGTTCTGATATGTTTGTCTCATGTGCAACCACCTTTATTTGCCTGTAATTTGTTGTGTTCATCCCATATGTGCCCCATATCAATGATCCGCGTGCCTAACTAAGGCTCCAGTGACGTCTTTAGATTTTGCAAAGCAGTGAGAAGTTCTGTATATTTTGCGTTTAGTGTCTTGTATAACATGCTTCACATTAAGGGGCATCACAGTGTGAAAAGAGCACACTTCATTAAAGGCTGGCGCCTGCAAGATCTCCTTTGTCATGCCATCATGGTGCTCCAAGTAAAATCCAAGTGTTAGATAACTACCTCTGCTCAACCACCTTCTCTCGCCCCTGCCAGCATGGTCACAGCCATTGTCTATCCCGCGGTACCCAATGTACCAGCACCACAAATGAGCTATTGTGTGGGGGATGTGCCTGGGGTAGCGCTCTTCATTCACGGTATACTTTCATAATCCGACAGTTGTAGGTTTTCCAAGATGCCGTAGACATACATCCATCCCTTAAAGTGACCAAAAATGTCTCACTCTTGTTCCTCAATAGGAGCTATGACAGTGCCACTCTCAGGTGTAATATGAACTCCCCAGATAGGCACCTCGAAGTATTCACTTGTGAGTGCAGTACAGAAGAATATTTGCATCTGTGTCCCATGGTCCTGCCACGTTTTGCTCTCATCCATGAATTCACAGCTGAAACAAGAATCCACATAGGTGCCAGTGCCCATTAGTACCTCAGCACTCAAGAGGGGTCAGGGAGAGCCATTCTGGCCCCAGTGTACATGTCAGAGTATTCTGCGAAGGTCTGCTGCTTCCTCCCAAGCCTTCAGTTCCACTGTTGCTGCTGGACCTGGCACGCCCTGCAGGGGTCGACATGCCCCTACAATGCATTGAATGAGGTGGAGGGGGTAGCCCCAGGGTGCAGGTAGCCCCTCGCATATAGCACTGCATAGGTCCCACCATCCAGCGGGACCGCTCTGCTGTCATCTGACAGCTCTGTCGAAGCCCCTAGTGTCACAATGGCAGGCCTCCTGGATCCAGAAGGCCAGCAGATTGCCTTTTCCTACTCCCTTAGGCCCTCACTAGGAGAAGAGCAAAGGAGTAAAGGTGGTTGAGCAGGCCCGCCTGGTTAAAACGGAGGCTGGATGTTGGGAAGGTGCTTCTACTGCCTTGTGCCCAATTCCGGGAGCCTGTCTACTTCAAACATGGATTCCCCAAGGGCTGGCAAAATGCCCCTAACAGTGGGCCGATCCTGGTTGGTCTCCATGGGTTGACACCTTGCCAAATCGGAGGAACGCTCTCTGAGCCCCCGACATGGTCCCAGTGTACAAGTTCACTGTTGCTTGCAAGGCCCGGTCAGCCTCTGTGTGCTGACCACCCAGCATTGCCAGTGGGGAAGGAGCTGACTCGCATTTCTCCACAAAAGCCAGTGTTCCAGACCGGCCAGATGGCAGAGCGAGTGTCTCCTCACCAGGTCTCGGAATCCGCTCTGCCCTTCTGAACCTCTAATGGGGTCTTGAACCACACGCGGAAGCCGGCACAGTCACTTTCTTGCTGGGCACTGTATGAGGGCGCCGCCCACAACAACGCTGCACTTAGGTCACACTAGTCTTCTGTTGCCCCCGCAATAAACAGAGTGGGGGGAACTCAACCATGATTCAATCAGGATACAGATGGTGCCAGGATAGAGCTTGCATTTATTCCATTTACATTGTTGTCACTACTTTATAGCACTGCATAGGTCCCACCATCCAGCGGGACCGCTCTGCTGTCATCTGACAGCTCTGTCGAAGCCCCTAGTGTCACAATGGCAGGCCTCCTGGATCCAGAAGGCCAGCAGATTGCCTTTTCCTACTCCCTCAGGCCCTCACTAGAAGAAGAGCAAAGGAGTAAAGGTGGTTGAGCAGGCCCGCCTGGTTAAAACGGAGGCTGGATGTTGGGAAGGTGCTTCTACTGCCTTGTGCCCAATTCCGGGAGCCTGTCTACTTCAAACATGGATTCCCCAAGGGCTGGCAAAATGCCCCTAACAGTGGGCCAATCCTGGTAGGTCTCCATGGGTTGACACCTTGCCAAATCGGAGGAACGCTCTCTGAGCCCCCGACATGGTCCCAGCGTACAAGTTCACTGTTGCTTGCAAGGCCCGGTCAGCCTCTGTGTGCTGACCACCCAGCATTGCCAGTGGGGAAGGAGCTGACTCGCATTTCTCCACAAAAGCTAGTGTTCCAGACCAGCCAGATGGCAGAGCGAGTGTCTCCTCACCAGGTCTAGGAATCCGCTCTGCCTCTCTGAACCTCTAATGGGGTCTTGAACCACACGCGGAAGCCGGCACAGTCACTTTCTTGCTGGGCACTGTATGAGAGCGCCGCCCACAACAACGCTGCACTTAGGTCACACTAGTCTTCTGTTGCCCCCGCAATAAACAGAGTGGGGGGAACTCAACCATGATTCAATCAGGATACAGATGGTGCCAGGATAGAGCTTGCATTTATTCCATTTACATTGTTGTTACTACTTTACTGGGGGTGTATTGAGGCTTGTTGAGAGGCCCAACCAGATTTTGGGTATATATTTGTACTATCCTTTCTCCACTATCCTATCCACTCCTGCTCATTTTTTTTAGTGGAAGGAAGGAAGGTGTTCTACCAGGACAACTGAAATTAATGTCCTCTTTGATTTTCATTCCTCTTTCTTTGCTAGCCATGTGGCAATGACAATGTTGTGGAGTCAGTGAGGCTGTATTATGGGTGACAATTTTGTGGTACAGTGTATGTCTGTTGTGTATGTATATTTCTGTGTGTGTGTGTGACTATGCTTGTGGGTGTGTGTGTGGCCATTTTGCCTTTATTCTCCATATCTCCTTATTTTCTGGCCATGTGGTGCACAACCACCATTTTCTGGAGTCAGTGTATCTTTCTGATTATTCATTATTTTATTCCACTTTTTAACAACATTTTCAATCAACATCAATATTAGAGGAAGCCTGTGTCATTTTTGCTCATTTTTCAAGTTACTAATATCGTTTCCTGGTATATTAATTTATGCTTGCGGCTGATTACTGTGGTCTATAGTAAACAGTTGTTGTTTTTAGTTAGATTATTCAATTTCTGCCTGCGTCTCCCTGCTTCCCACAGGTGCCTCATAGGCCCTGGAGAGACATGAGGTATTTGCATATTATTATTTTTTTTCTTGATCTTTGCCTCCTATTGGTACCCCATGGACTGTGGAGGGATACAACATATTTTATATTGTTCTATTCCATGGAAGTTACATCAGGTATTTTAATAATAAACTATTTAATTTCTGCCCACTTTCAAAAGTGTGCTCCTTGCGCCCTGTAGAGCGAATAGCTATTGTTTTTATTGAGTTAAACAATTGTAATAATATTGATGATGATGATATTAATTACATGTTTTCATTGAGAAGTACTGACAAATCTGACTCTCTTTCTTCTTATTTTTTTTACTGCTGGTAGGTGCGCAAGCGGATACTAACTGAGACAGAAAGAAGTCTCTGAATTAGAGTCAAGAGGCCTCTTTGCTAAGTGCTTCTGCTGGTGCTACTGACCCATACAAAAATCAAAAGTAATGGTGCCAAAGAAGGGAGTTCCTGCCGAGAATGTGGCCAGTAAGTAGAAGTTGTCTATTGCCATCACTGGGATGGTTCTCTCATCCTTTTTCCTGCAGCACAACATTCATGCTGCAACCTCCTCTGGGTAGGAAGAGGCTGGAAAGCGAATCTTCTCTGGATCAACAATGGTACTAACCCCAAAATCAAAACAGATGTCTCTCAGTGCTGCAATGACTGTAGTCATTGCTGAAAGCAGTGAGCATAAAATCTGTATTTCCCAGCAGGGAACTCACTAAACAACAGTCACTCAACAACAACTACAGTCTGTTACATTTGATCTTCTGGAGATATCAGCAGAGCAGAAAACTGAGCTTCTCTTCGAAGGAAGCATCACCCCCTTTTTCTCCAGGTCCCCCTTCCATGTTCCCTTTACATGTATTAGACCCTGATCGAAATTGCCATGAGAGACAAGGGAAAAGGAAGGCTCTCAAAAGACTTGAAAGTGAGGAAGATGATGAACTTCCTCAAAAAAGAAGTAGTAGGCAACAAGCTATTGTTCACCGGTCGCGGGATTTGCACTAATTTTGTTCTTTCAAAGACAGGAATAAGTTGAAGATAATTCAGCCTGCTTCGCTGGAAAAGCCCTCATAATGGAGGCACCACCTGTTGGTACTCAACATTCTACACATTGCAACGCCTGTTTCAGCAATACAGGGCTCTCAATGATTACGTGCTACAAAGGAAAGTGAATGCCGCTGCTAAAGCCATGACGATGGAGGATGAACAAAGGGGACGAATGGAGTGCTTGACCCAAATATACACGTGCATTTTGAAATATTGAGAGCAGCGAGGAGGAGAGTATAGTGAGCCAAACTGATCCCGTTTTTGAAAATGCTGCAGGAACCTTTGCAAATGGTAGAACAAACATTTATCCATGTCAATAAAGAGACAGCTGCTTAGGTCAACAGCTTAATCCTCTGTAAGAACACAAATTTAAGACTTCAAAAAGAGATTGTGTCCTCTGAAGTATGTGTCCCCTGAAGAGTATGTCTTCCCTCTTACTACACTTAGGTTAGGTACATTGGTGTAGGATTATTTTAGAAAGCACCAGATGAGTACTTTAGCCTGCGTTATTTATGTATGTTTTTTTATGAATGTATGTCATAGCTACAAGCCATGCTATTGCAGTATTATTTCATCTTACTGCTAACGCTGAATGTATTATTCTTCGCATTCTGTCTTAGGATTGTATCAGTTCATACCTCTTGCACGAGAAATAAGACTGGTCAATAAACCCTTTTTATTGAAACGCCCATCTACAAATTTCTGTGTAAACTCTGTAGAAACGAAGCATGCACAATTGACTGAGTGAAACGGTTATCTATTGTTGCCACAATTCTGAGATTGTTCCAATTTTAAGGGTAAAAAAGTTGTCATGTTTATGTGGTTGTCAGAAACTAATCCCTGTTTGTTCGTTCGGGAAATTTCTAGTGACCTCTGAGTTAGCTGGCACACACAAGTAATTAAGTTTAATGTACTCGATAGAGAAATACTGACCTCAGTCCTGTATAAAAACTATAGTGTATATTATTCCAATGCGCAGAGCCTATCAGGTATATAGGAACTACACTACAGTGTACCGCAACAACTGTGTCATAATTTCTTTTGGTCCCTGGGGAAAGATCCCTCTAGCCTCAGCCCCCGCCCCCCAACACACACACACACAAGTGCTAGGAGGTTATGGTATCCCTACTGTAAGAAATTGGGGTATTAGTTGAGAGGGTTGAGTAGCCACCTTAAATAATAACCACAACCTGCGTCAAGGTGAACTGAGCTCAACTCACTGGTAGCTATGATATAAAGCAGACTGGCAATATGTAATGTTTTTATGCAGTACCAAAACAGTATAAGATCAAAATATTACACAGGGAAAATCCCAAACCAATTTAGAAATCTTTTGATAAATAAAATGACACCAAGCCAACAAACATCCAATTAGAGAAAATACGAGTTATGAATTCTTTAAGTATTAACGCACAAAAAGTGCCAACAAGCATTAAGCATTTGACTGATACACATGCACAAGTTAAAGCCAAATGCAATGGAATGCAGGTCGGATACAAAAAATAGGTTCAACCTTGTGGGAAGTTTACCTTCGTACTTAGGGCCTGATTATGAGTTTGGCGGTGCGACTGCCATTGGGAGTGTCGGGGGAACATCACCAAGCCAGCTGCATCCCAACCGCAGTATTATGATTACTTCGCCGGGATGGCAGTGTTGTGTCAGAGATTCCATGGCAGCGGCATGCTTCAGCTCATAGAAATCCTGAAGCATATGCTGCCACCATGACTATGCCATTTTTAAGCTGTGTATCATGCACCATTTCATGCATGACACACAGTGCATGCATGACAGTGTAATAAGAAGGGGGCACAACTTGTCCCCCCATGCACTTTGCCCAATTGGCTAAATCGCCCTGGGGCCCTGTTTAGGGCCTCTTCCTTGCTTTTCCGACAATCTATTCATGGCAGGATCCCTGCCATGACAAGGTTGGTGGAAAGGCATGTAGTGATTGGGACGGTGGTGCCTGCATTGGCACACACTCCCATCCTCACCACTTTCCCCACAGCCGCCATGAGATCCATGATTCTGGTGGTGGTCCTGTGGCGGTCCAACCTTAATGGTCAAAATCGGGCAGTCGGACTGCCGCACTTGTGTTCAGGCCCTTAGTCTCTGAAATGGAAGTCAAAAATCTTAATTGGGGGAAGGAGCAGGCTATGGCTGAAAATAACTCCAAATCATTGGCTAGCCACTCGAAAATTTCTCAGTGAAGCTGTTGACTTTTTCAGGAAAGCTCTAGGTGGGAGAAATTTGAATTTCATGCCAAGAGAAGGTCCCTCCTCAGCCAGCTACATTTTCGATCTTCACCTGGTGAAGATTTCTACCTTCACACTTTCTTAGAGCTCAGACTCTTTCACCAGGGCACGGCTGCAGGCTCTAGCCAAAGAGGGCTCCACAAGGCTGGATACCTTCTCCATGAGGTCCTGCTGAATTGGATTTACTGCTGCAAAAAATCTCCAAGCCGGGAGTAACGTGAAACTTTGGTCCAGAGGAAACAACCCTTCATTGGATCGGCTTGGCAGGTTGGTCCTGGTCTATATGAGGTCTTTGGAGTCAAAAAGCTTGTAAGTCACAGGTTTCAGGAAAAGCTGGGAGGAATCCACTTTGACACCAGCCAAAAGTCCATGACATTGGGGACAGCACTTGAGGTCAAGACTCATTACAGCAGAGGCCAGTAGCTAGGGCAGGTCCAGTTGGTGCAGGTCAGCTGGGCAGTTGCATGCAAGGCCTCTTGTAGCTTGTTGTGCTCCTGTACCTTGAACAGGAGGTCAGACGTAGAGCCTTGGAGTCTACTTCTTTGTCCTGGCTATTAGAGTGATTACAGGCCCGATCTTCTGGACTCTTAGAAGGTTACAGACAGCAGATCCAGCCTTCTTCTATACCACAGGTCCAGACTATATTCTGACTAGTGCACTGTGGGTGTCACATTTATGCCTGGCACCAACCTATGGGGTAACTCCTGGCTCCTGAATTACCAATGCGATGAAGGCTTCCAGGGGCAACCCTAGCCATGTTTGTAACATTTCCTGAGTGTCCTACTGCAAACAACCCCACAGTGCCCCTCTCTGCCAAAATCCTAGATGCTGAAAACCTTCTCTTTCTGTGCAGACCCTGTGTGCTCACCTGAGAGGTGTGGCCAAGGAAATGAACAACCCCTCCTCTGTAGCCACTCCAAACCAGTTTGGGAAGCAGCTCCTCTCCCACAGGGATTAGAGCCAGCCTGGCTTGGGGGACAAAAGTGGGCCCTGTCCAGGTGTAAGGCTTTCATCTAACATTTGGCTGTGACACAGTAAGACTGTTTGAAATTAATTAAGCTTCTGATCACAAGCCAGATCGTCATCCTGTCAGAGGAAAAGAATACTGCGCCACACTCAACATCTTATTCTCAGAGAGCACGTATACACTTTATTAAGGGAGCTATTCAGCTGCCAGGTGGTTGTTAGTCTCATGCAAATGGTCATCCAGAGTCTTTTGACATGGAAATGGTAACTTTACAGAAGTAAATGTCCCAGAATATGTATTACAATTCTGACTTCTCCTGTGAATTGGGCTTGTTATAAATACTGTAAAACATTCAAGAATGAAATTTGCAACTATTACATACCTGGGGATACCATTATTAAATGTAATAGTGTATCCTATTGCTTTCATATCGCTTATGAGGCCTTTCCATGGTAAGGATGTGTTTAACATTAAACGTGTTAATGTGCTGCTTTTAAATGCCATGCACCCTGCCTTCTGGGTAATAATGCCTACTTAGGGGTATCTTATTTTTTGACTGGTACAATTTATTTATTTACTTGTTTTTATTTAATGTGATTTTATTTAGCGCAAACTTTACCCGGGGGTGTCAGAGCGCTTTACATAAGAACCAGTTGCAAAACATAAGGATTTAGGATTACATGCGTTACATAAAAGATACAAACAGAAAAAATTGCAAATGTACAAGATGCAAAGTCACACAAGGAAGAGATACAAACAGAAAGAAAAATTGCAAATGTACAAGATGTAAAGTCACACAAGGAAGAGATACAAACAGAAAGAAAAATTGCCAATGTTCAAATAGTAAAGTCACTCAAGGAAGAGATACAAATGGATATACTCTAAGAGTCACATAGGAGTGGCAATAGCCAAGAGACAGAGGCTGCAATGAGGTTTGCACTGTCACTGTATTGAATGGGACAATGCGTGCTGCAGTCCGTTTTTGTAAGATTTAACTTGCAGGCCATGATTAGGGGCCTAAGAGTAAATTAAGTATGCTCTCTAGGGGTGTGTCACTTTCATTATGTGAAAATTGGGGGTATAGGTACTTTACCATTGGTTATCAGGAGTAATGTGCACAGAGTTCTCTGCAAAACAAAGCAAGACAAAACTCCGGAGGTGTACCATGCAAAAGATGGTCATTTCCAATACCTAGCCTACTCACTAATATGTTTTTTATACAACTTTAGGAGACAGAGGCTTGGTCTTGGAATGGTGGCCACCAACTTTTTTCTTCAAGTTGCAGCTAATCCTATTGATTGATACTATTTTTTTTTAAACAATTCTTTATTGAACAATTATTTGACAGAGCCCCACCCTTCCCATGTACCCGCCCCCTTTTCCCTCCCCCCTCCGGCCACATTTTACAGGTAGTTGAGAAAACAGAAAAAAAAAGAAGAAAAGGGAAAAAAAAAAGAATAATAATGATTGATACTATTGACACTATTTTTGATAACCTGGTAAATCCTCTTCAAAGGAACAGGTGCGGTGTTGACCTCAAAAACTGATTAGACAGTGCGCCCCTAACTTAATCAAAATCACCAATGAAAAAGGCAGTATAATCAGTAAAAAAAAAATTCTTGAGACAAAAAATAAGTTAGAAACCATAAACATTTATTAAAGATCAAAAATCAATATAGAAGGCAAAATTATACTTGATCAGCCATCATAAGGATTTAACATAAGTCTGACAAATACAGCAGTAAATCTAACAAACATATTTTAAGTACTAAACATGAAATAGACTGATGTGGGTCTCCTCTCTAAAGTTGGTGCCAACCAGATATGGCTCACCTTCAGAGTGAAGCCTTGTCAGTAAGATCATCAAATTGTTACACAATATTTAACAATCAATCAATCAATAGACTTTTATTCGGTCATTACTGGCAAATGCTCATTGTCAGATACACAGTCCAATTAGTTACTAAACATTGTTAAAATATATACAAAATAAAAGTACTATCAAGATTTCTTTATAAAGTACTGATTGATCATACCCCAGGAATACAGAAACTTCATCTAAAAACACTAAGAATATGAGCTAATAAAAAGTCTGTCAGTCGTGCACAATGACTTTGTTGGGTTTACCATTTAAAATACATATGGTTAATGTATTTCTAGCCTATGTACATCATTTTTTTTTGTTTATGGATCTTAAAAATTACATTGACTGGCAAGTATATAACTACTAAAAAATAGAATAAGAGCACCTGTAGGGAGTTACAAAACAATCAGATCCCTAGTCAGTTCAATTTAAAAAAAACTGTGCACTAGAATTCACACAGCCGCCTTTTTCTGCGAGGCCCCTGCGTAAATGCCACATCGAATTTAAAAAACGGGAAACTGCAAACACTATGGGCAGATGGGTATCATGTTTTAATAATCTATAGGCCTCTATGTGGGACCTAAACCCCAGATTGCGGCATATTTGGATTATCCATCTTTTGCGTGGGGGGTGGTATGCCGGGCAAAAAAACAAGACATGAATTTCAGATTCTTCTCTATAATTGCAAGCAGGACATTGCTTCTTATTCTCTATTGCCCAATTACTGGTAAGGGCGTTTAGTGGGAGACTCCCCACTCTGAACTGCATGTAGAGTTTCCTGGCCTGTATGGGGTAGATCATGTCCAGGAAATCTTCCTTCCTGTATTCAGCCTTTATTAGCAGGAACTCTGCAGTAATTGAACCTCCTGTGGCACTCCCCTGATAGGCTATCAGGTTTGCCTGTCTATAAAGGTACACCAAATCTTGCCTAGATATTGATCAGCATGATGTCTCTGGGGTTAGCCAGAGATCCAGCCTACCTAGCCTGGCCAAGAGATCCTTTATGTGGCAAAGCCACAGGATTTTTTTACTTGGTAGAATAGTAAGGATCTCCCTCAGCTCGTCCCTGTAGGTGGAAAGTTCCGGGGTCACCCACACCCTGCGCCAAAATGTAATTGGCCTCAATGCAATTGCTTCATTGATGGGCCGCAGGCCCAGATCCATGCGAAGGAGCACCAAGGGGAACTCAATGGCAGGCCCACTATCTGTCTCATAAAATTATTCTCTATCTTTAGGAGATTAGTTGTGGGTGTATGTCCCCACAGTTCAGCCCCATAAAGGGCAGCCCCTCTCGCCTGAACTTTGTATATTTCTACTGCAGGGGACACTGGCCTATATGTAGTTGAACTATGGTATTTCAATAAGCCTCCCGTTGTCTGTGATAATTTCAGTCTTGCCTTATCCATTTGTGATTTCCAGAGAAAATCTTCTGTTAGCGTAATGCCTAAGTAATCAAATATCCTCACCCTGTCTAGGGGTATGTTGTCAAGAGTGGGATTTGGCCGAGTAGATTTAGGCGGGTTGAAGATCATGTATTTTGTCTTAAGTAAATTTATCTCCAAACCCCACATAATACAAAATTCGGCGAATCCGTCTAGGATGCGATGGACACCTGTTGGAGTTTTAGACAACAGCAAGGTGTCGTCCTCAAACATTAGCGCAGGTATCTTCCCCAGATCCAGTTTCGGGGCGTCATTGTCCTTGATGTTGTTAAGATGGTCAATGAGCCCATTGATGTAAAGACAGAATAATGTGGGGGCAAGGACACATCCCTGTCGTACCCCCTTCTTGACAGGGAAGCGCGCGGATAGTTCCCGATGTTTCCCGCTTCTGACTTGCGCATAAGTCCCTGTATGTAGCCTCATCAGAACTTGAAGGAGGTAAGGTGGGATCCCAAGATTGTTTAAAACCTCCCAGAGTTTCCCTCTAGGGACCAGGTCGAAAGCCGACCTCAGATCAACAAAGATAAGATAGAGGCTGCCACTCTCCATCTTAACTGTTTTCCAGAACAGTAGTTGTAGCCTAAATATCTGGTCCACAGTTGAGGTGTTTGATCTGAAGCCGGCTTGATAGGGGCTTAAGATATCTTTCTCCTCCATCCTACTTTGTATATGTACAAGGAGAACCCTACACATCAATTTTTGTGGAAAGTTAATAAGACTGATGGGTCTATAGTTGGATGGTAAAAGGGGGCAACCTTTTTTTATAGATGGGGACTATCTCGGCCCCGCACCAAGTGTCCGGCGCAGTCATGCCCTTCAGAATAGCATTGAATAGGGCACATAAATAGGGGGTCCAAACCCCGGGTTCCATACGGAAGAGCTCCCCAGGAAGCTTGTCTAAGCCTGGTGCTTTGTTGAGGGGTAATCTATTGATGGCATTCCCTACTTCAATCAAGGTAATGTCCCACAACCCTTCTGAACTAGACTCGTAGGTGGTCCCCCCAGAAACTAATATTTTTTCACCCACCAATTCCTCCCCGGCATATAGGTCCCCGAAGTGCCTCTCCCAGACTTCTGCCGCTATGTTGGGCTCCCGGACTGCTTGACCTTCCCTGTTTCCTGCGCTTACTATCTCCCAAAATGATTTCAGGTCTCTATCCTTCAGGGCAGTCCTAAGTGCTTCCCATTTTTCAGTTTCTCAATTCTTCTTTTCCCTTTTTAGGGTCCCTTTGTAATTTCCCCGAAGATATTTAATTCGGGGTCTATCCTTTGCCTTAACTGCGGCTATTAAGTCCTGCTTGACTCTTCGGCAGGTGGCATTATACCAGGAGTTAGTATTATACTTGGTTCCTCTAGATGTTGTAATAGGGTATACTATCTCAATCAGACTAGCCGTTAGCTGCTCATGAATTTCGCCTGCCCTATTTTGGGTCCCCTGGCAGATCTCCATCTTGCCTAGTTCCCCCATTTCCTCTATCAGGGGAGTCGCCAGCTCATATACTTTGGGCAGCTTAGTTGGCGAACGTTGTATTTTACACCACCTTACTCTTCGTCTGTTATTTGAGAGCAGCAATGGGTCAGTGGGAGTAATGCGTTGGTGACGCCCGTGTTCTCTGTGTTCAGGGACAGTACCAAAGCGTTGTGGTCATTGTCCTGCCTCTCAAGCACCTGGATATCCAGGACCTTATCCGAGGATGTAGTTTCCACTAAGATGTAATTGATCAAAGATGTTTGGGCTTCCCTGTTGAATGTAGGCTGGGCTGGCTGGTCAGATTTTATTCTCCCATTGCAGACCCTAATGGAGTGAGCTAGGGTCAATGAACGGAGTTGAATAGCCAGCGGTGTCCAGATTTTTATAGGGCTAACTTGTGGTTCAGGTATAGACCAGTAGAGGTCTTCTTCTGAGGGTTCACCTTGATTTGGATCAGTTAGTGGTTCATACTGACAGTTGAAGTCTCCCCCTACAATCAGCATTATGCCCGGGTCTAGAGTCGATAAAAAGCATCCCAGTTTATCCAAAACCACTGATTCCTGTCTATAGCTTACAGGCCTAGAATACACATTGATAAGGGCTATTTTAAATTAGTTTGGGAATGTCAACATAACGCATAATATAGCACTAGTATGCAAAGTTATCTGTTTTGTTCTATATTTAACAAATCAGAATACAGAATGCAATGCAGCGTCATCTAACACCATTCCCTAAAAAATAATATAGCCCCTTTTAACATAATGTCATTGGCTATGACAGATCAAGTCTAGGTAGACTAGAAACAATGATATACTCATATTATGAATAGGCTTGCTGTAGCAGGCAGGAAAAGTCATAGAACAGCTATATTTCTATGGAAGAATCCTTCTGAGTTGACTAAGTAAAACAAAACAATAAAATATTTGATTTCTCCACACTCTGCTGCATGTAGGTACAGAGTGAGACAAACAAATAGATTCACAGAATACAAAATGGAGCATACTCTAGGCCTTCTCTGACAAAAATAAATGTACGTAAAGGGCAGCTTCCTCGTTTTTGGTGCAAAATATTCATGTTATTGAGCAAACATCATTTCTTAATCAGAAATATCTTTATCAGTACTGCAGAACCAGTAGCTGCCTAACAATATTGAAAAGGCTGACAGGAGAAAAAGTTTCCTTGGCGAATAAGAGGCCCCTTTTTTTAAAGTTGTGGTACTGAAGCATTACTGCAGAACTATCACCAGATGAGCTAGTAACATATCACTAAAATGTAAACCCCTTCATTGCCACCCCAACCACTATGCCGCCGGGTTGCAGGGACGGCGTACATAATGAAGCACGACTCGTGTTGAGATTGTGGAACGTAACATGGCTCCACACGAAGACGATATATGACATACTGACACTACGATTGGAAAAAAGAAATATTATTCGGATCCTGCAACAACATAAATGAAGGTACAGTCCAAGTGTATATTTTTTAGATTGTTTGTACAAAGATAAACAATTATCCGCTCAAAAAAGTACATATAACGATTGGAATTGAGATACATCTCTTTGCACTATACAAAGCCTTGAGAAAGCCCAAAGGGGGCGAAACGCGCGTCGGCTGTGGACCATAAAATGAAACAAATAAAGGCTTGAAACATCTACAGCATCTGGTGTCTGTGAAATCAACTGCCTGACCAAGTATATGGACTATTGATACAACGCTAAAATAGCGAAGGGATCAAAGAGACTTTTTCGGAAGTGCACTGGTGTTTCTTTTCACCCCAAGCACTACTGTAAATAAGAATTTGTCAAAAATGGCTGAAGTATTTGAACAAAATAATGAACAGCACACTTTCTGCGTAAAGTTCTAACTTTCTGCCAATGTTGGTGCAATTTTGTTTTGATTTCTTTCTGTATCACGCCTCAATATGTCTGATGGAAATTAACATTGGAAAATGACATGTTGGGAGACTCTTTTTCTTGGCTCTCACTTGACAGATTACCCCAAAAAATGTCCAGGAAAGAACTGTGATAGGTGAACGTTTTTTTTTTAGGTTTACACAGATTCATAAAACTACATTATTATTTGCAAAACAAAAAATGACTTTCCTATGGAAATTTTGTCCTAACTATAAATACACAATGGTGTAAACAGAATTCCCTGGCAAATGGCTTAAAGCAGATCATGAAGAAGTGGGATTTTTCACAAGAGGAAATCTTCCAGAATTTTAGCAGCCAAGGAATATTTCTGTTCCAAACAGGCTTCTATTCATCCTAAATGTTTTTTTCAAATTATCATAGCGTTGCTTCAAGTTCAAAATATACTGTTCTATTACAAATGATTTTGATTAGAAAATTAGATGAATTTGGAGGAGAAATGTGGCATCTTGTTCCAATTTGGTAGGGGTGGGCAAAGAACTCCTCTCGGTCAGCAGGGTAAGCAAAGTTTATGCCACTCTGTGCTCCGCTTGGAGTGCAGAGTTCCACAAAACTCGACTTATACCAGCGCCAACCCCAGTCTAAACACTGAAAACAGTAGGCTAACTTCATCTAACGTATGCTGTGCACACGCGCTGGGCTGCATCAGCTGCAACTGCACGTGGAGTTTGTATATCACTCAGCCTTCTTTCTCCAGGCATGTGTACTACAGTGGAAGAAGCTGCCATTATTGTGCAGTTGCAACCAAGAAGAGCCATGCACGGAACAGCCTCTGTCCACTCACACAGCACTTGGACCCCTACAGGAACTGCAGCTGGCACTCTTTCCACTAACTCTCACCCCTTAACGCAGTCAGGTTCCAGTCGCACATCCACTTTTAAATGATGCCAAGTCCAGGGCCCCTCACAGTTGCCATGGTGAAGGAAGCCTGCATTCAGCTGGAAGGACTTCATCTGTCACCCCTGCATTTGATTTGGTGTGTCTGTGCGTCTGACGCCTGCGTGTGAGCCTGCCGCCCGGCTGTGCTTTAGAGCAACGAATTGTACACTAAGAAAAAGATTTGAAGATCTGTGCATTGTGACTGCATATGAACCATTGAAGAAATAAAGAAGAATATATTTTTGAAACTACTTCATTGAAAATCAGTACTTTTTGATTGGACTTTATTGACTTTTTTACTAGATTTGCTCAGGTTGAGAATTGTTGAATTCTATATTTAACAGTCATACTTAGGATGCCTGTTTGATTACAGTTGTTGACAAGGGTTGTATCTCCACCTTAGAACATTAACTAGTTTACCTAATAAGTTGGATTAGATAAGTGAACACTATTCTTTGCGCATAAGATTCCCTCCTGTCAATTCTTGTTTTAAAAAGCTTTAGAGCACTCGGCGCAAGCTTTCAATGTGAGCAGCCTTTCTCTTTTACCACTTATGAGCTTGACCGAGCCCCCCCATCGGGGATATCAGTGGTCCAGCAATACTCGACCTCTGCCACGAAGCAGAGTTCTACTGACGCCAACCCCAGTCTAAACACTTAAAACAGTAGGCTATCTCCAGGTAACAGATGGTGGGCGCACGCGCTGGGCTGCATCAGCTGCAACTTCACGTGGAGCTTGTGTACCGCTCAGCTTTCTTTCTCCAATCATGCGTACTGCAGCAGAAAAAGCTGCCATTATTGTTCAGTTGCAACCTAGATGAGCCATGCACAGAACAGCACCTGTCCACTCACACATCCCTTGGACCCCTCCAGGAATTGCAGCTTGCACTCTTTCCACTAACTATGACCCCAACACAGTCAGGTTCCACTTGCACATCCACTTTTAAATAATACCAAGTCCAGGGTCCCCTCACAGTGGCCATGGTGACGAAGCCTGCATCCAGCTGAAAGGACTTCATCTATCACCCCTGCAGTGGAGAGTTCCTGGGACGTACAACCAGCAGTTGTGGTAAGGGAGGGCTAACACTGCTGGAATCATAGTTCATTTTTTGTGTCTGTGTGTCTGACTCCAGTGTGTATGCCCGCCTCCCTCCTGGCTGTGCTACAGAGCACTAAGCTCTGTTTTTCAAAGTGGGCAGCCTCTCCCTTCCCACTTATGAGAGTGCCCGAGCCCACCTGACGGATATGTCAGTGGCCCAGCATTACTCTGCCTGGATGTGGAACTCTGCAGAATTCAGCTGAGGTTTTTGGAAACTCAGTGGACTTCCGCAAAGTGCAACTCTGCAAGCTATGCCCAGGCCTTCTACTTCGCTTTCATGGGGAGCACGCTCCAATTGGTTACAAATTGAAAAGAATCACACTAAAAGAATAAGTAAGTCCTTATTATATGTCAAAAATCAACCCACCAAAAATTCGGCATGGGAAATATTTTTATGAATAAGAAGTCAATTATCAATCAACCAATCAGTAATTATACAGCCCTGCTTATCACCCCAGAGGGTATCCAGGTGCTGTACTGTGGTTCTAGTCGAAGAGCCAGTTCTTGAGTCCCTTCTGAAGTGAGTCAGTGAGAGTGAAGCATGTAGATGGAGAGGAAAGGTGTGAAATGGCGTGAGCAGGCGGGCGTTACCAGTAAATCAATAACAATTACAGAGTGTACCAAGAAAATAGAAAGTAAAAATTATAAAATGATCAATACAAGCAAAGTTCTGTCCCAACATTAGAGGCTGAAATAGACTGAGGCATAGAATTCCCAGGGGCAGGCGGTCACCCAGCATTGGGACCGAATAGGAGGCCTCGAGGGCTTGGGATGGTGCCTACGACTCGAGGAGCTAGGCAGCAGCAGTGGGGGAAGCCGCACACAAGGGGTCAAGGGCTCAAGCAGTAGCCCTTTACACTTTGCTGCCAGCCAAACTGATTCTTCTTCATGGCTCCATTCCACAGGCAAACGCATCCAAAGGTTGTCTGTATGAGCATATCAAAGGCATGGCTCCATCTAGAGTTTGGTGCCTTCAACTAAATGTACTCATGTTTTATTCAATGGGGTTAGGCCGTCTGAGTGGGCTTACAAATATGCTGGAAAGAGTAGCCCCATAAATAGGACACGGCCAGTATTTTTCCATTGTTTAACGTGGTATTTTATGTCTTTCTTATTTTTCACAAATAACTTAATAAAGCCTGCTTCGGGTCTCACATTTTCACGTTACTCGGCCATGCTTTTTTATTTAAAGGACAGTTATTATATTTTTTTACACAATGACCTTGGAGACACCTTTAGCTGCCCTACCAACACCAGTGCTTTCAAAAATCTTCATCATAATATACATAAAGTAGGAGTTTTTGCTTGCAATAAAAATAATAAAAAATAAGTATCACACATGCATGGGAAAGCAAGAGCTAAAGCCTTCGCCAATGCTTGCTAGTGGTTTCTAGATTTAGCAGTGGATATATTTCATTTTGTAAGTCCAGTTTATCATCAGTCTATGCACTGCCATTCTTTATACTGTATGGCTTAATTAACCTTAATATTGATCACCGCCAAAGAAACACATTGTCCTTGGTTTGCTTTCAAAGTATTGGGCCCTTGTGTAATTATCAAAACATTGGGCGATATGTACAAGGAAGTGGCGGGGAGTGTCGTTAGCCTTCTTGGCTCAACGACACGCTCTGCCACTTCTGAAATGCAAGGTTGCACCATATTTACAACAACTTGGTGCACCCTTGCGTTTACCCCTGCGATGGCGCTAAGTTTAGCAACTTAGCGCCAACGCAGGCACCCTTACATCAGAGTGCAAGGGTGTATGCGTGTAGGGAAGGATTGTTTATGAGTAGGAAGGTGTCCCTTCCTGCACATAAACAATCCTAAAATGCAATTCTGTCAGTTTCATGTGTGCTGCTTCATGCAGTACACATGAAAGTGACAAAAGTGCATTTTTTAAAGGTTTGTTTATGTACAGGAAGGGACACCTTCCTGTGCATAAACAAACCATGGCATTTTGCTTTTTCCGTGAGTTCCGCACAAGGCAGCACACACGGAAAAAGCAAAAACGAGGAGAAATAATGCATTTCTCCTCGTTCCGCCAACTTAAGACCAGGGTTTTCCTGGTCTTAATTTTGGCGCTGCCTCCTATGTCTGCCACTCTTATATGTAGGGGGCAGCATCAAATACAATTGGCATTGCAGTGGAACACCCACCACAACACCCACTGCGTGCCCCTTTCATGCTAACCATAGCGTGAAAGGGTGCCTTATGTACAAGGCAGTGTTAAGCCACGTTAACGCTTGTACATAAGACACAGCCCCTATCACCACCACAAAGTCCGCAAAAGTGACATTGTGGTGGCGATAGGGGCTTGTACATATGCCCCATGTTGTTCTTGCTATGTGTGAGACTCTGAAAATCTCAGCATTACCGAGCAATGGGCTACTGCAACCATAAGTTTACTACAGAATATTGAGTCCTAAATACTGTGTTATATAAATAAAATAGGCAGAATATCAACTACAAAAATGTTATAATGTATATTATGAAAACCGTGTGTGTACATATATATGTACACACACACACACGCAAATATATATATATTCAACACATGCCTTTGTAGAATTAAGAACAGCAAGTATATACTTACATATATAAATACTTACATATGTGAAAGGAGTACATATATATGGAGTTAAGTACAGTAAATATTATATTTACCAATTACTCATTGTCACAATAATTTGGTTGGCAATATTCTGCCAATAAACGGTGTCTGATGCTGCACCGTCCCCTGGACAAGTTGGTGAAGGACGTCTATATTGCAATGCATCGCGATTCTTAGCTTTAAAGTGCAGCACTAAAAGTAACTAGCAACCTCATCTTAAATACCTAATCAGGCAGATTCAGCAGGACGAACAGTTCTACTTCCAAGCTTTTCCAAGTGATACTAACTTAATTATTAACACGTCTCACAACGAAGTGAGGCATTATCTAAACCTTGCAAAAACATCAACCATATTGACTTAGATGGCACAATAAAAATAGTAAAAATCAACATAAAGTTAAAGAATAATCAAACAATGCAACTGAAAGGAGTAAATCGGAACCTTTCTAAAAATAGTCAGCTCTGTCACTTGATAAAGTACTTTCAAAATATTCCATCATGCGAAGCTTGATCCTCAACGCCCAGCCGCTATCAGTGCAAGTCCGTGACGTCTCGTTCCTTGCACACCAATCCAGGGGAGTCAGATGAACAGGCCCGAAGAAGGAATTCAGTAAACATTTGCTTGGAAGCTACCTTCTGCAATTAAATAAAAAGGCAATTAAATTATGCTCACTGCCAGTGTGGAGGAATGAGGTTATCAATCAAAGAAGGACTCCATTTGCTGTTGTAATTTGGAATGTCAATTGTTTCTCACTTCTTGGGGCAGAGTCACCTCGGCGGGAGGGGGGAGGGCTTAACTGAGATGTCCCTACGTCCTTGAGTATGGGCTCATTAGACAAGTCGATCCTCTACGTGAAAGGGGTCCATCCGTCTAATACCGATGATCACACATGAGTTTGTTTGGGGAGCACCAAGACCGACGTGCACGTAGGCAGGGAGTGCTAGAGATAGAAAAAAGAGGAGGGTACGGGACACGATATATGACAGCTGCTCCAAAATCAACAGTACCAATATCAAACGAACACAAAGAAAATTAATACTGGCAGTTGCATTTGTAATGCTATGCGTCCCGCTTAAACCACATTATCATAGCTTCACAAGGTGCATAATTACTTCATGAACTTATCTCAATGGAGGCAAATACTCCTACAAAAGGAATAAATGTCATCAACGACTGCTTAGCGCAGTGACGCATAATATCTCAATTGGGCACACACTTGACATTCTCACTGAAGCAAACGTAGACAGGCTGCAGAAGGATTCCGGAACACCTGCGTTGTATGTAGGGGTGCTTGTGTTAAGGCAAATACCACGTAGTTTTGGAGTGCACACCATTACCTGAATTTATTTTGACAAGAAAGCACATGTTATGCCAAATGAAAGCACGCGACGATTTTGTCAGAATTTACTTTTAAGGACAGGTGCAAAAGACAGCATCCCCGTTGATCCAATTTTAGACCCTAATTCGGATACAACATATAATCCACATCATTCTAAATTGAACTGCCGAGTGAATGGCACGGCACCGCATATTCTCTTTTCTAAATGTATAAATGCACATTACATGTACGGATTCCAGGTCAGTCCCTTAGTACCTGCAACAATGCACCCCACCGTTTGTGTGCACTGTCTCGACAGCGATGTTTAACTTAACTTCTATATTTAACTATTTAGATATCTCCAAGCACTGTTCGGAGCTTGCCTTCATGTATGTGACCCTGCTGGTGCACTCTGCCTGCTCCGTAGGAAGTTACTTCTCACAGTGAGTACCTGTCAATCTGTGCTTGGATGGTGCCCGGCAGATGGACTTGGCCCGTGAACAGCCCAGCAATGCTGGGCATTCAAGCCTCAGATCTCGAATAAAAGGTTGCTGAATGTTATGCATTTTTATAGTTTGGAAAAATAACATTTTGAATATAAATGTAGGAATTTGTTTTGATATTTACACACACACACACAAATGTATATATATCAGCCGCGGCCGGTAGTGGGAGTATCGGCCGGGCTGTGACGTGGGGAGGGGGTGGGGCAGGGTGGGTGGTAGTAATGTATGGATTACGGACTTTAACAGGTGAGTAAACATATAAATAAATA
The DNA here is from genome assembly GCF_964261635.1 of Lissotriton helveticus. Classification (NCBI taxonomy): domain Eukaryota; kingdom Metazoa; phylum Chordata; class Amphibia; order Caudata; family Salamandridae; genus Lissotriton; species Lissotriton helveticus. Next base: position 1,231,551,082 of record NC_136068.1, read on the forward strand.
AAACGAATTTGGTTGCACGCTCTGCATCGCATTTGGTGATGCAGTGCGTGCAACCAAATTCGTTACATCATCCATACATTACTACACCCCACCCTGCCCCTTCCCTCCCCACGTCACGGCCCGGCCGGTACTACCACTACCGGCCGTGGCTGATATATATATATATATATATATTCACTGAAAAAACCATAGGTTATAGACCATATATAGTTAGGAATTAGCATTTAAAAAACCTTATTTTACTCACACAAAACCAATGAAATTCCATATATAGTTAGTTGTACTAACTATATATCACGCACCCGCAATCCACTGCTGATGATGTCACATATTACATCATTCATGACATGGTCAGTGACATCACTGATGACATCACTGATGACATCTCAAATGACATCACTGATGACATCTCAAATGACATCACTGATGACATCATTCATGACATCATACAGTGACTGTATTTTTCTGTAAAGTTAAAATATGTCTTACATATTTAAGAATGAGTGGATGTATAAGTATCTGGATGAAGGATTTAGTAGGTGCATGACTGACTGTATGAGTGAGTGGTTAAATGTGTCTCACTGAGTGCATGGGTTAGTGACTAAACTGTCTTAATTTGTGCATCATTATGTCTGTTGTTCTGTAAACTGCTGCATGTGTTGATCAGTAGCTATATGAGTAACTATATGGGTTATTGATTGGTTGCCCAAGCATTTGTATGGGGGACTGAGTGTGTGTGTGGGTGGCTGGGAGGTGTATGACTCTGTGCATAGATGTATGGGTTCAAAAGTGCATGTGGAAACAGCTGTATGGGCGGTTGACTGTGTGCATGACTGTATTGGTGAGTGAATGGATATCTCAGTGCTACATGTCAAAGTAAGTACATATGTAAAATACAGTACATGTGAGAGTTGACATATATAAATAACTGTGCATAAGAGCCAGTGAATGTGTGAGTGGCTGTATGGATCATTGTGCTCTTGTATCCAGGATTGTATAAGTGAGTAAATATGTTTTAGTATATGTTTGAATAAGTAAGATGTGTATAACTGTATAGTTGTGAAAATGGAGGTGTGATTGATTCTTTGCATGACTGACTAGGTGTGTAAGTAACTCCATGGATGAGTGACAGTCTGTGAGTGTCTGTTTACACTGAGTGTATCTAAGGTTATATTAGAGTCTGAAGAGGTTCATCGTATTAGCACATGAATTATGTCATCAGTGATGTGATCAGTAATGTCAAATGAGATGTCATCAGTGATGTCATTTGAGATGTCATCAGTGATGTCATCAGTGATGTCATTTGAGATGTCATCAGTGATGTCATTAGTGATGTCATTTGAGATGTCGTCAGTGATGTCATTTGAGATGTCATCAGTGATGTCATCAGTGATGTCACTGACCATGTCATGAATGATGTAATATGTGACATCATCAGCAGTGGATTGCGGGTGCGTGATATATAGTTAGTACAACTAACTATATGTGGAATTTCATTGGTTTTGTGTGAGTAAAATAAGGTTTTTTAAATGCTAATTCCTAACTATATATGGTCTATAACCTATGGTTTTTTCAGTGAATTTTCAAGGTTTTGTAAATGCTAATTCCTAACTATATATGGTTTATAACCTATGGTTTTTTCAGTGAATTTCAATGGTTTTTTAATAGCAAATATCTATAGCTATAAAATGTATTCTTATTTAAATCCAAAAATATATTTTATATGTTTATTAATAATTTTTTTAAATATTTTTTTTGTTTCGCTCCCGGTCCGCGAACCGGGAAGCTTCCCGTTAGCTCAATTTGATGCCGCGACCCGGTCCGCGAACCGGTAAAAAATCAACTTAGTGACGGTATCGCGTTGCCGCGTAATGCGTCTTATGACGTACTGCGTTAGCGCACCCGGAAGTGCCCCGGGGCGCGGACCGAGGCGCGAAGCTCAGTGACCCGGAAGCTAACCGGGGCGCGTCGCGAAAGCGCGACGTATCGCGTTGCCGCGTAATGCGTCTTGTGACGTACCGCGTTAGCGCACCCGGAAGTGTCCCGGGGCGCGGACCGAGGCGCGAAGCTCAGCGACCCGGAAGCTAACCGGGGCGCGTTCCGCAGCGCGTAACATGAGTGTGAGAGGTCATGTGACTTGTTAATAAAACTTTTCATTGGTTCATTTCACTTTTGGTTTCATAATGATGTAAGGCTAGGTCAGGTGACCTAAAAATAACACTTTTCATTGGTTGAGAAGTATTGTTTTTCCCAAATGATGAAAACCCCTCCTTCTTTCCTCACTCTGACTTTCATCATTGTGAGAGGAAGACCTATTTTGCTTGTTGGAAAATGGCTTCATTGGTTGCTTCAGCTGGTGCACCCCCACCACCACCTCCACCTCCTCATGGGAAGAGAGGACCACCTCCCCAGGTCATTACCAACACTGAGGAGGAAGATGAAGAAATGGATGAGGAGGGAGAAGAACCACAGTTCTTAGAAGAGTTGCCCCGGGTTTCCAGAAAGAAAGCCAGTTTCATCTGGCAGTTTTATTCGATCCCTCCTGGCCAAAAAAAAGTCAATGCGAGGTATGTCACCTGCCGCATATGCAAAGAACAATTGTCCAGAGGGACGGACAAAAAATATAGCTATGGAAATCACACAATGCACAGGCACATGACAAGGAAGCATCCACTAAATTACAGCCGGGCGGAAATAAGGGATATGCAGGACAATCCAAGACCAACTCCTGTGGCCAGACCAACAATACCGATTTCTCTAACACCAGAAGAGGCACGGGAAACTGTGCCAAATATTCAAGAAAATTTTGGGCACATGATTCACTTATGTATGCACTGTCGTGCATTATTAGCTTGTGGCAACATGAGCATCAATGCACTCAACCTGGCGTATGAACACCATGATTGCCCTAACCGCCCCCAGTAATTTTTTTTTGCTCCTGTTGAGCCCTTTTCAATGCCTGTTTTTTGTTGTTTCCCCCCCCCAAAAAAACCCAAAAAAAATATAAAATCGTTCAAAAAATACAAAAAAAACAAAAAATGTTCAAAAAATAAAAAAAAAATATAAAACAACAAAAATATTAAAAAAAAGTTCTTTTCAGAACTACCTTCCGTTTCAAAAAAAATTGCTAGAATGTTTAGCACTCTGGCAAGCTCTATTTCTTTTGGTTCGCTCCCGGGTTAGCTTCCCGGTACGCGGACCGGGAGCTAACCAAAAAAAAAAAAAAAAAAAAAAAAGTGTAAGTATAAGGAAAGTAAACAGAGAGTGATGTTAAAAGAAAGACAGCTATAGGGAGTAAAGAAGAGATACTGTTTAATAGATCTATTTACCGAAGAAAAGACAGAAGAGGGTATAATTGTGAAAAACAAAATAGATAACGAAGTGAAAGAAAAAAATGAGAGTATAACATTAACAAAGAAGAGTTTCTTGGAGAATGTGAGTGAATTTTTAAATAAGATTAAAACATGAGGAATAACAGAGAGAAAAAATAGAAAACAGAAAACAAAAAAGAACAGAAAAAGATTAATTGAAACAGCAAAGAAATGTAAGTAACATAGAGCCATATCATCAACATAGGCAATAAAAGTTTTGCAGCTTTTATTGGCAGAAATGTGTCGCTAAAGCTGCTTTTGTGGCAGAAAACTGCTGCTAAAACCACTTTTGCACCAGTTTTCTGCCAATAAAAAGAGCAATAATTTTATTGGCTGTGTTCATAATATTCCCCTTAGTGTGCTTCAACTACACAGAGAAAGCATTATGAACAAGTAGTGATAGAGTGATCAGTCAAAGACACTAAGAGTAATAGAGACGGAGTGAGTGAACAAGAGTGAGGAACTATGAGAAGAGAGGGACTGAGAAAAAGAGTGGAAGGAGTTGAGTAAGTAGGTAATAGAGAAAGGAATGAGGGAAGTAGCAAAGGCAGGAAACTGAGGGTTAAAGAAATGAAGCAGTGGAACTAATAGTAGTTAAATGTGATAGAAATGTAACGAAAAGAGTACAAAATATTTACCTTATAATTGTCGTTAAATTACTCACTTTTTGTTTTTATACTTTCAATCTGTGAAAGAGAGAACAAACATTTGAAAAATATTAAAACATGTATTTAAAAATTAGAAAAGACAAGGGAAAAGATTGAAGGACAAACAGTTTTTCAACAACTTTGACACTTACAGAAGCTTCTGCTTCTCCAGGCCCCCTACACAGTCCTAAAGATATACATTTTAAACTAACAGTATCTTGATGCAGATGAAGTGAGGCCTATCTTAAAACATGGTGCATCTTTTGCATTGCTGTTGTTTCAGAAAAGTGTCGCAAGACACTAACATTTTAAATAATTGCTTCAGGATGCCAATAAGATGTCTACTATCCAGAGGTTTGTTTGAGGTGAGGCCTACTCAGGGTTGCAGATGAGATTTACACTTGTTGAAGAGTACAGAGGAGATAATACATGTGAAGGTCTACCAATGAAGTGAGTCATGTCCACTGCACTCTTCAACAAAGTCCAAACCTCCTATGTTTCCCTGGACAGACCTAAACTTGATCTGCACAATGTGATTCGTAATGATAGGAAACACAGGTGATGTAATTGAAATACGTGCAATTTATTTTGCTCATTTCACAATCACATCACTTGTGTTTCCTTTGCTTAGGTATCTCATTGTGCAGATGTAGTCTAGCATATGAAAGAATACGCAGAAGTGCAGCACTGCATGCAACAACTTTGACACTTACAGAAGCCTCACCTTCTCCATGCCTCCTACACAGTTCTACATATACATCATAAATGCAAACAGTACAGTATTAATTATACATGTTAAATGGTTTATTTTTGCTGTTCTCAGAATGTATCAAAATTCACTAAAAACAGTGACTTGAAGGTATTCATCATATAACAGCGGGGAAAAAAAAACACAATCAAAATGATTGTGTTTAAAAAACCCATACAACATAAGAAATCAAAATTCAGAACTCCTTAAAGTTAACTTACTTTCCATGACGTCCAAGGATGTCCTATGAACAGCTTACACTCTTTTGTGCTGTTATTACTTTCAGCCCGCCACTTTCTGAAAGAAAATCTCCATCGTTTTTAAAAACACGTTACATGCAATAAATGACTTCTTGCTCTCTACCACAAGTTTCCACAAGGCCAAATCTGGTCAGAGCCATTTATAACTCTTGGATTTCTTGTAAGCCAATCCCGTCATTTGGCATTTCCGCAACTTTCAGAATTAAAATGTTGAAGATCATTTTCACAATCCTGGAATAGTAATATCTTCCCCTTCTTGCTCAGTCATGTTCTACATTTCCTATGACACTGATACTGCTTACTATGAAGCAGACTTACACTACCTCTATGACTACTACAATTATTTAATTCTCTACATCACTTTTAATCACAAAGCAATGTAAAACAGTAGACAGCATTGCAGACTTACATTCCCTCTACTCCATGTTTTGATTGGCTGCTTCAATTAGCTTATAAAAAGAAACAGTTTTTCTGAACTCATTCAAAGTGCACGTATTTCTCCATGACGTCCAGTCCTATGGTTAGAAGTTATGTCTCTGAACTACACTTATCCTTAAGGCCAAATTGTGTAGGAGCCATTAGAACTTCTTGAAATTCCACAGAGCACATCCCGAGATTATTTCCCTAAAATTTTGGTTTTAAAAACACCAGGTAAGAGTTTTTAAGGTCATACGGCAATTTTTTTTTGAAAATTAAAACAGAATCATTGCAGAATGACCAGCCATTTCTAGACTTTAAATAAGCTGTGTAATGTCCTGATGTTATTGAAGGGCCGTCATGATATATAATTGCTGCAGTTACAAAAGTCCTTCCTGATATTGACAACTGCGAAGCTACAAAATTTTTTATTAAAGTTGTCAATTTTGTTCCATCAGGCCTACATCCTTGGAACATTAAAATGACATACTGGCCATATGTTCGTATAAATAATGTGGACATCATTTCAGATTTACATTGGCTACACTCCATGTTGTGATCAGCTGCTTTTACTAGCTTATTAAAGGAGACTGATTTACTGTCTGGCAAAGTTAAATATATAAATCTTTCTGAGTCTACACTAGTAGTACTTGATACCATACAGTTCTCGCAGTCATGCTGCCATTGATAAGAAAGCCCAAACAGCTGATCTACATCTACACCTTCAGCATGTAATACATCAAGCATATACATTAAAAACTCCTGACAATCTTGCTGAATATTTTGAGAGAATTGTGTTTGGCCTGAACATCTGTCTAACAGATTTCGAATTTCAGACACACTTTCTATGTTTCTTCTATCAGTGCTACATTTCTCTAACACAGAATTTAACAAACTGCAAAATCTTTGATCAGAATTGACCACAATCTCTTCTTTTACATTTTCTAGAGAAAACAAAACATTAACCACTACATTAGCATAGCAGTTGACACCAGAACTGTTTTCAAATTGAAAACCAACAACATCTTCAACAGAATCCTTTTTGTTTCTGCTTGTAATTTTAGGTTCATCGACTTTTCGTCTTTTTGCTACAACCTCCCCAGTATTGGTCACATTTCTTCGTTTCCGGCCTACCACACGTTTCTCAAACAAAGGATACTGAGGCAAATGTGGCGCATACTCTCTTCTTAACCTATTGTATTCCTTAACACAATCTAGATCAGCACAAATGTTTGTGACATCACACTCAATCAAGTACAATCCCGATAAAGTTCTAACTCGTGACAATGCCACATATGCCATACCCTCCTTGAACACAGAACTGCCAATATTCACCAATGCACTGTCTACACTTAAACCTTGCGATTTATGGATTGTCACCGCATATGCCAAGCAAACAGGAAACTGCTTACGGCGAACATATAAGTCTTTTACAAGCAAAAATCTAGCAGAGCAACGACCAATTAGCTGTACTTCCTCAATGCCATCAAATTTAATTTTTAAAAATTCAATTCCATCTCTATTTCTGTATTTTACAAAATCAACAACATTACCCATTGATCCATTTACCAGACCTCTTTCAACATGTAAATTCCTTCTTAAAATTATATGGCAGTTCAAGCACACATTCAGAGTCTTTTCAAAACCTGCAGTTTTAGATATACTCTTCTCTAATGAATCCAATTTTGTTTTCAGATTCTCAGACAAAATAATTGTTGATCCCATATGCTCTACTCTGTCAATAGCTTCCAGTTTCACAATCTCTTGCTTTTCTAAATGCAACATTTTGTTGTTGAATTAGGCACATTCTGCAAGAGTTGGCATCAAACATATTCCAGATTTCTTATCAGTAATTTTCTGAAAAATATTCTCAGGCACAACATCTTGTTCTGGATATAAATTTGACAGTAATCGTGCATGTAAAGCTTCTTTCCCATGCTCGGTCACTTTTCCAATTCTAACATCTTGTAGAGTAGTCTTGTAAACTTCATCCTTCGCCTGACGCATATTTTCATGCAGTTCAGCATAATTGAAGTTTAACCATATATTGACGTTGCCAATGCTGCCTAGGCACTTCCTGGTATCTTCATGCGTGAGCATTTTGAACACAGGTTGCCCTTTCACTGGTGTCAGCTGCAGAAGATCTCCGAAAACAATGATGTGTTTGCCACCAAATAACACATCATACTCTGTTTTGAGAACTTCTTGCATTCTCAAATGCACAAAGGCAAGCATGACATTGGAAACCATGCTTACTTCGTCAATGATAAGAAGTTTCATTTTCCTCAAGATTCTTGAAACTTCAAAACAAGCATCTCCAGATAGCTTGTGATATTGTAATTTGTTGTCATGCTCCACTGGCAGCATCAGTAAACGATGTAAAGTAATCCCTTTAATGTTATGTGCTGCCAGTCCAGTTGGAGCGGTGACAACACAAGACAGCGATGACTCTGTCCTTTCCTGCAAATAGCATGAAATTGCTTTAATGAGGAAACTTTTTCCAGTTCCCGCTTCTCCACTCACGTACAGTCGGACAGGCTTCAACGACGTACATGAGCACTCTTTCTTGTCATGACTTAATCCATGATCAATTTGCATGGTAACTTCGTCATATATTTTCCTCTGCTCAACGTTGAGTTGTCTTTCCAACTCTTCTAAGTTAACCGCATCCTCCTGAGCATGTGCCATGGCTCTTTCCACTTCATTCATGGCAGTGGCAGCTTCATTTTCGATAACAGGTCCTCCTAGTGGATCCTGACTCAATGAAGCAGAACTCTGACTGTCCTGAGAACTGTCTCTGGCAATCTCGGCTGCAATCGTTGCTTCCTGCTCAATTTCCGCATTCAACATTTCTACATATTTGGGAAAAGCAGGACATTCTATGGTCTCCTTGGCGGCATTGAAAGAGTCTTCGTAACAGAGGAAATCTCCAAGCAGTTCCTCTTCTGCACGCCAAGGCTTGAAAAGTTGCAAAAGTGCTAAATAGAAAAACTCCTTTTTTTCAGGAGATTCGCCACTCAATTTTCGATGGTTTACCAAGTGGCATTTTCTTTGCTTGACCAGACATCCCTCACTTCCAATTACAGCATACACTCCTTTCTCAGTATCTTCTTTGATGTTCCTCTTGAATATGTAATTTTGAAGAACCTCATACAGACAAACATTGTCGAGGTGACTGCTTCTATTTGGATAATATGTATCCAACATGTTGGTCTTCAAAATGTCGGTACTGTTTGGCTCCTTTTCCGCCAAATACTCAATTTCCCGCACAGGTTTCAGAACTCGATTACGCGTTGCAGCAAGACCAAGACTCGCCCAAACGATACTCCTGGACTTGGCATAGAGACTTGCTGAAGACAACCGGTCAGAGCATTCGTAAGCTCCAATTTCTCGATGCGACAACATCTTCAGACTGAAACTGTACAACTTCTTGCTGAGGCTCTTTTCATGGGAAATGTCCTCCCACATATCCTTCAATTCTGTCTTCTCTTTTTTGGTGATGTAAGACGTCACATACCGAGCCACAGCCATACAGTTATCAGCCACAAACTGTATATCCATGTTAGCATTCCACATGGACAAAATCACCGGGTTGTAGTCGTTGATGTACTTGGACTCTTCGTTCCTCTTCAAATTGTATGTGTTTTTAGGTGATTTCTTCATGACATTATGTCGCAGCGAAGACATCAAACTGTTTACTCTTCCTTTAGAAATCACCGGTCGTGGAAAACCGAAACGACATTTGGTGTAGAACTTGTCCTTGTTTCGGAATTTACGACGGCAGTACTTTCCACATCGATGGCTTTGGAAACGCAGAACTTTTTCTCTTAGGCTTTTCTTCTCCTTTGCGTTTGGAACAGCACACGTAGAATACTGTTGGATGAAACTCATCACTGAGTCTTCTGGATCCGTTCCAAATTTAGGTGCATCCTTGATCCACAGCAACATATGTATATGAGGAGCACCTCTTGCTTGGTACTCCTTTCTCCAGAAGAAATCCAACACCTCTCCAAGAGGTGGATTCTTCTTATTCATGATGAAAGACATCATAGCTTCAAATCTATGATTGAAGTACCTACATACATTGACTGGATCCAAAGAGCACAGTTCTCCGGGTGTCTTGAATTCGATGTTATCTACGTTAGCATTTGCCTCTCGTAGAAATTCAAGTAAGTCTTCCCAGCCATACTCGGCACAGCTCAGAGTGAGGAACCATGTGGGAGTACCTAAGTTCCTCAGCATACATTTTAAATCACCATGACGACGGTACCAGTACTCATTAGTACCACGCTGACACGCCATGAGATTAATCAGGTGAGAATCCAAAATACTGTCTTGGACATTGACTTTATCCATAAAGTCACTTGCCGAGATGTTTTGCATGTGTATACCACTTTTCAAGATGTGGTTCACTGCATATGACAGTCCAGATAGATCGCTTTCAAACAGGAGATGAAACAAATAGGGAATGCATTGTCGAAACCTAGCATCTCCTGCATACAATCGCAAAGTCCGGTATTCAGAAGCAGGAATTTGATGAGGTCGCTCATCATATCTTCCTCCCTGACCTGTTGGAAAAAGCTGTGGGAAACACCGAGCTTCCAAACTTTCCTCCCAAACACTAATGGGACTCCCTTTGGCTTGTTTCATTTGAAACAACTCAATAGCATTCCCCATGACTTCCTTGGAATGCAAAGGATGAACACTATAATGTTCATATATTTCTTCACTAGTAGAGGGTTCTACTTTCTCAATTTGACCAGCACACAAATCGCTATCCTCTTCCTCACTTACTTCCTCTTCTGCAACATATACATTCTTATAGTATTTATTATTTTTTTTCAAATACAATGTTGCCTTTTTAACTTTCCTAACATCTACTAAATCTTGCCATATTTTCTTATTCTTTATCGGAACCCCATTAACTAAGATAACCAGAGGTTCCTCTTCCACTTTTTCTACTCCAATTGTGTTAATGTTTTTCTTCAAATCTAGAGGCAAATAAACAACTCTTCCCTTTAATCCTCTCTGTAAATCTGATGGAGGCAATTTCCCTGTCTTTGGCTCCATTCTTACAATAGCCTGAAAGGGATGGATACTTTGAATCAAAATAGATTCATAAGTATTTAAATCCTTCAATTCAGAAGGAATCTCAACCAATTCCAGATTATTATGAACTGCTCTAGCAGGCATCTGGTTTTGATTTAATTTGCAACAACAATAACTACACACACGTTGATCCAATCCCAAATCAAAACAATTTTCTACCATCAAGTATGTTGCGAAATCCTTCCATTCACTATTATTTTCCCTTTCACTTTTTGCATATAAATCCACTAACTTAGTCTGATTCTTATAATAAGTGCGTCGACAACACACACAAGTGAAATTAGGCCTCTCACTTGATTTCACCTCAAACGTCGCAATTTCCCTCTGGAAATTATCTGTACTGGAAACCTGTACACTATCTTCCACATGACCCTCTTCTTCTTGCTCAATTTCAACATTCTCCTCTTTACTTCCAAAGTAACAAAACTCAATTTCTTCACATATATTCTTCACATCTATTTCAGAACCATGCAAAAGAGCAGCGCATAATTGTTTAAGCATAATTGCTGGACTCTTAGCATAATACAACATTCTAACTAATTTCCTCACTTTATTATGATGCACTGCTAGCATCCTGAAATGATGAAAAACACTCTGGCATACTCTCCTGGAAAGACAAGCCAGTGAATGACCATGCAAACCTGTCACTTCTCTTACTCTGCAAGGATCTAATTCTTGCAACAACCTTATTTTTTGCTTCAAACTTTTCTTATTAAATGACCGTACAAAATCACAAAGCAAATTGATGGAATCCTGTCGCACACTGCAAATACTACTACACTTCCAGGTGTACACAGGACCCTTAGCACGTCTTCCTAAAACCTCATTACCTAACACCTCTTCTGCCTCTGTTGTCACAAGTTTTTCTTTTTCAACTGGACAACCATCTTTCACTTCATAAGCACGACCACTGGTGTCAACTGCATGCACCAAATCATTATCCTGGAAATAACTCTCCTCATTAAAAAATGCCTCACAGCTTGAACTATGCATCCATTCTCCAGAAAAAACTTCACAAAAATTACTACGATTAACTATTCTCTTCCATCTACTATTTCTTTTGAAATCATAAATTGCCTTGTTTAGCTTCCTAATTCTATTGATTATCAAAATAAATAACTTACGTTTAATTTCAAATGCCTGATCAATAACTTTCTCAACTTTTTTTTTCTCTTATAAAAAACCAGTTTCTGTTGACCTTTCTTAATATTTTTTAACAAATTGCCAATTATCCTGTTGCGGAACATTCGTTTACGAATCTCCCTAAACTGTTGTTTCCTTCTACTATCATGCACAGAGTTATCTCTTGCTCTAGCAGTAACATTTTTGATTGGCCTTTCCTTTCCATTTGAATTCCTTCTCGTTTTATGGACTGAAACATTTTCTGTAGTAATATTTTTTTTACTACACATATTTCTTATGAAATATTTTGTGCTCTTACCCGGTGCTTTCTTCGTGACTTGACAAATCTTTTTGTTAGAGGACTGCTGCTTATTTTCTTTCACCTGCTGTCTTTGACGTTTTGCAGCCTTTCTCTGTCTTTCTATTGTTGGCATGGTGAAATCTTGAAATGATCTGCAGTTGAATCTGTGGTAAAATATAATAAAAAATGTTATTAACCATTATTACCAAACAGTAAAACAATAACAGTGATCAAAAACTTAACACACTACTTGACATTTTAAATAGAAGATTTTTTAGTCCTTGCAAATTTACAATACAGAAATAGCAGAAAAGAAATGACATTTATATTTATGTTACCTGTGCTATTTTATATGTGAATCTGATCTAATTGTATGAGCATATTTTAATATTTTATTGAAGACACTACACATAACCTGCTTTTGAAGGTGTCTTTATTTTTAAATTAAACGGTTTACCTTTTTACTTTTTATTAATTATAAATTTTAAAAATAAATGTTTATATTTCCATAGGCTCAAGCAGGTCAGCTTCCCATCCTATGTCATATAATTCGGACAAATCTGCATCCTCATCACGCTCTTCTTCATCCTCAGGATTTAAATCATCCAAGGGATCAACATCCACTGATGTTTCAATTACAAGTTCAATGATGAGGTCAAAATCAACTGATTGCAGATTGTCGCTCATGTTGAGGTTGTCTTTATCTTTAAAGAAAGATAACAACAATGAGATGTTGCAGAGTAAGAGACAAATCTCAGAGATTATAATAGTAAAATTGTTTAACAAGAGTAATATTTTGCAGCTATTATTTAGCCATGTCCAGCAATGCTGAGCAGGTGAAGACTATGTCTAAATTTTCAGTGAACAGGACTCATCTCTTCTTAACCTTGGATAAGCCTCACCGACTCTGTGTGTCCTGCACATACTTAAATGTAAAGGGGCAGATTTATGTTAAATGGCACATCCCCAGGCATGCACCAGTTAACGTGCACCACTACTCTGCCACCCATGGTGTGCCGTATTTACAATCAGATAGGAGAAAGCTTCGTCAAAACCCTGCGCCTGCTTTAAGCAGGCATAGGTCTTGACGCAACATTGTGGAGATGGGGCACCCCTGAGCCTTGCTTGAGCTGCATCGCACTTGCGATACAACTCCAGCAATCACTACCTTTACAGCACAGATACGTCACGCATCTGTGCCATTTTTGCCCCATGATGCCCCGCATTCTAAATGCAGCACACCATGGGTGGCGGAACAGCGGCGCAGGATGACTGACACATCCCTGGTGATGCACCAGTCATCATAAATCTATCCCTAAGCTTCTTATCTTGTTACAGATGAACCGCCATATGTAGCATGAAACTATTTTGCATTTCCTAAATAGCGAATTTTAAGGAATAAATAGCAATTCTTTACCATTCCTAATTTGCAATGAGAAAATTGCTAATTGCAAGTTACCCATTCATTTCCATGGGCTAGGAGGCTCATAGGAATGAAGGTTTAATTTGCGATTAGCAATTTGCTCATCACAAATTAGGAATTTTTCCAAGGGTGCAGGGGTGTCTCAAGAACACCCTGCTGCACCCCTGAAAAAAAAATTTGGGGGCATATGGCACACATACATGCCCTAAGGGCATGTGTTGGCGTCATATGGGACCTTTTGTTTTTTTGAAAAAAAGCTTTTTGAAAAGAATTCACAAATTACCACCAATTTACCACAATAGTTTCCAAATCCTTAATGTCATTTTTTACATATTTTTTGTTTGATACATTGCATTTAAGTAGTCACAAAATTTGCAAATCCTTCAGTGCAATTGCAAAATAAGGAATAGCAAATTTTGCTACTCCTTATTTTGCATCAAACTTGTTTGATACATACCATTTGTCTAATTAACATTCGCAAAGGCCGAAATTCGTAGAATTTTGATCTTTGCGAATGCTAATTAGCTTGATACATATGGCCCCAAGTGAGGCCTGTCTTGCGACATGGTGCATCTTTTGCATCACTGCTGCATCGGTTTCATGTGGTACGTTTTTTTTACACCATGACATATCTGCCTAAATGCATCAATTTGTAATGTTGTCGCCTCATAGCAAATCTTTTGCACCGCCCATGCATCATAAAAGTGACGCACAGTGGCACAAAAGAGGCATACACCTATCATAAATCTGTCCCTAGCATTTTAAAAGATTAATCCAGGATGACGATAAGGTGTGGCCTATCCAGAGGTTTGTTTAAGGTGAGGCCTACTCAGGATTGCAGATTAAAGTTACGCTTGATGAAGAATACAGAGGAGATAATACATGTAAAGGCCTACCAATGAAGTAAGTAATGTGCACTTTATTGCGCCAGTCATCATAAATGTATCCCTAAGCTTCTTATCTTGTTACAGATGAACCACCATATGTACCATCAAACTATTTTGCATTTCCTAAATAGCAAATTTTAAGGAATAAATAGCAATTCTTTACCATTCCTAATTTGCAATGAGCAAATTGCTAATTGCAAATTAGCACCGCCGCTGCATCATAAAAGTGACGCACAGTGGCACAAAAGAGGCATACACCTATCATAAATCTGTCCCTAGCATTTTAAAAGATTAATCCAGGATGACGATAAGGTGTGGCCTATCCAGAGGTTTGTTTAAGGTGAGGCCTACTCAGGATTGCAGATTAAAGTTACGCTTGATGAAGAATACAGAGGAGATAATACATGTAAAGGCCTACCAATGAAGTAAGTAATGTGCACTTTATTGCGCCAGTCATCATAAATGTATCCCTAAGCTTCTTATCTTGTTACAGATGAACCACCATATGTACCATCAAACTATTTTGCATTTCCTAAATAGCAAATTTTAAGGAATAAATAGCAATTCTTTACCATTCCTAATTTGCAATGAGCAAATTGCTAATTGCAAATTAGCACCGCCGCTGCATCATAAAAGTGACGCACAGTGGCACAAAAGAGGCATACACCTATCATAAATCTGTCCCTAGCATTTTAAATGATTAATCCAGGATGACAATAAGGTGTGGCCTATCCAAAGGTTTGTTTAAGGTGAGGCCTACTCAGGATTGCAGATTAAAGTTACGCTTGATGAAGAATACAGAGGAGATAATACATGTAAAGGCCTACCAATGAAGTAAGTAATGTCCACTTTATTGCGCCAGTCATCATAAATGTATCCCTAAGCTTCTTATCTTGTTACAGATGAACCACCATATGTACCATCAAACTATTTTGCATTTCCTAAATAGCAAATTTTAAGGAATAAATAGCAATCCTTTACCATTCCTAATTTGCAATGAGCAAATTGCTAATTGCAAGTTACCCATTCACTTCCATGGGCTAGGAGGCTCATAGGAATGAAGGTTGCAATTTGCGATTAGCAATTAGCTCATCACAAAATAGGAATTTTTTCAAGCGTGCAGGGGTATCTCAAGAACACCCTGCTACACCCCTGAAAAAGAAATTTGGGGGCATATGGCACACATACATGCCCTAAGGACATGTATAGGCGTCATATGGCACCTTTTGTTTTTTGGAAAAAAATGCTTTTTGAAAAGAATTCGCAAATTACCACAAACTAGAAGTTGGTGGTAGTTTCCAAATCCTTAATATCATTTTTTACATATTTTTTGTTTGATACATTGCATTTAAGGAATCGCAAAATTTGCAAATCCTTCAGTGCAATCGCAAAATAAGGAATAGCAAATTTTGAATTAAGGACATTTTAAGTAATTTCCACATGTGCAGTGTTTTCAAATTATGATTTGAAAATCGTTTTTGGGGAAAAGTAATGGTTTGCAAATTTATGACAAGGACATAATGGTGTATGCTTCTCTATAAGGCATTTCAGTGTCTCTGATGTCATTTTTCCCATATTACATTATAAGACCTTTCCCCATGGAGCACATTCCTTGTAAATATGCTCCCACCTGTGCATGGTGAATTTAGATTTTGACTGTTTGAGTCACATAGCCATGTTAAAAGTCACCCCAAAAAATTGCAAACGCTTTAAAAAAACACATTCATGTGTCTTAAGGACATTTTAAGTCATTTCCCCGTGGACAGTGTTTTGTAAGTGGCGCAAAAGAGGCATACACCTATCATAAATCTGTCCCTAGCATTTTAAATGATTAATTCAGGATGACGATAAGGTGTGGCCTATCCAGAGGTTTGTTTAAGGTGAGGCCTACTCAGGATTGCAGATTAAAGTTACGCTTGATGAAGAATACAGAGGACATAATACATGTAAAGCTCTACCAATTAAGTAAGTGATGTCCACTTCATTGCGCCAGTCATCATAAATGTATCCCTAAGCTTCTTATCTTGTTAGACATCAACCGCCATATGTATCATATAACTATTTTGCATTTCCAAAATAGCGAATTTTAAGGAATAAATAGCGATTCTTTACCATTCCTAATTTGCGATGAGCAAATTGCTAATTGCAAATTACCCATTCATTTCCATGGAGCAGGAGGCCCATAGGAATGAAGGTGCAATTTGCGATTAGCAATTAGCTCATCGCAAATTAGGAATTTTTCCAAAGGTGCAGGGGTGTCTCAAGAACACCCTGCTGCACCCCTGAAAACGAAATTTGTGGGCATATGGCGCACATACATTTTAACAACATTCCTTTACCTCAAAAACGATTTTCAATTCATAATTTGAAAACACTGCCCACAGGGAAATTACTTAAAATGTCCTTAAGACACATGAAAGTGTTTTTTTATTGCCTTTCCAGCATGGTTGGGTCACTTTTAACATGGCTATGTAACACAAACATTTAAAATCTAAATTTCCCATGCACAGGTCGGAGCATATTTACAAGCAACTTGCGCCACAGAGAAAGGTCTTACATTAAAATGGGAAAAATAACATCAGGGACAGTCAATTGCCGTATAAAGAAGCATACACCATTATGTCCTTGTCATAAATTTAAAAACAATACCTTTTCCCCAAAAACGATTTTCAAATCATAATTTCAAAACACTGCACATGGGAAAATTACTTAAAATGTCCTTAAGACACATAAAAGCGTTTTTTGATTGCCTTTGCAGCATGTTTGTATCACTTTTAACATGGCTATGTAACACAAACATTCAAAATCTAAATTTTCCATGCACATGTGGGAGCATATTTACAAGCAATTTGCGCCACATAATTCATAATTTTCTCCTAAAAGCACACTATTCTCTATCTAAATTAAAGAAATATTTTCTCACCTTAGCAAATACTTTGAGTTTGAAAACAGTCTCAGAAACACACCAATTTGTCTTCAGCAGAGCAAAAGGTATGCACTCCAGAGTCTGCAGCTATCAAAAGCACAGAAATGCTGTAATTCTTCACACATATCTCTCATGTCACCCAATCAAAACTCTTCCCTCACTTTTTTTCAAATGAAAACCCTTCCCCCCTCTGCCCTTTCTGCCTTTTCTGCATGGCAACCACCTCTTGGAAGACTTCTGGTGTTTGCAAGTTCACACAACTTTGTTGCAATTGAACTCTGAACTCTCAGTGCACCTGCATATCCAGTGCATTCTTTCATTTAATGATTTTTTATTGACCATTCAAAATACATCTTTCAAAGAACACATCCGTGCACCCTAACTTTCTGTTTTCAGCAATCAAAATCCACCAATCACTGTTACTGCTTCATGAACACAGAAACTCCACAGTTTTTTTCATTTTAAACTCTCATTTTTTCAACTGCCATTTCATTGCCACACTTCATCTGACTGCAGGAGAACCTTCTCTCACCATGTTTTCTGTCTGGATTGTTGGACATAGTTATATTCACTGGGCTCAAAGGTACGTTGAAAACAGGAAATTACCTAACCTCAATTTACAAGATGTGGAAATTAAGTGGTTTGGCCACAGAGGATTAAAATGTCACCAATTGATACCATTGGTGAAAACCTTTATGCATTTGCCCAAACCTGACCTGTTAATTGTGCACTGTGGAGGTAATGACTTGGGCACTTTGACTGGTGTAGGTCTGGAAATGCTTTTAAAGGACACCTTTGAGCAATTAATGGCACTTTTTCCTCAGACTGCCTTGGTATATTCAAATATATGCCAAAGACAGAAATGGAGGTGGTCAAACCAATTTTGTCCACAAATTGAGAAGTCGAGGAAGCATGTAAACAAATCTGTTTCAGCTTACATGAGAGACCATGGAATGGGCTCCCTGTACAACAATAACTTGCGTTACTACATGCAAGATATCTACAGAGGAGATGGAGTTCACTTCTCAGATGAGGGCAACAGAGTTTTCACTCTGAATTTAAGAATGTGCATTGGTACCTACTTATAAGTACCTAAATGTACCATAAACCCAAAAGCTCTTCTCAGAGCTACCCTACATCTGATCACTCACAATTATTATTTTACTCTAACATTTTTCACTAATTTTCAACAAAGTACGCTCCCTGGGGCGCTACCCGGTACGCGAACCGGGAGCTAACCTCGCGAAATTTTTTTTAAAAATGTTTTTTTTTCGCACATATAAGCCTCCTCAGCCACCCTCAGAAAACCTAGGGGGTCAAGATAACTCTACCGTGCCCCCTTCTACCCATTCTGAACATTATTTGCCCTCCATCTTGTATCTTAATTCGACCGAAACACAAAATGGTGGACTCCCGGAACGCTTAAGGTTCGCGAACCGGGGCGCTCAACGGTTCGCGTACCGGGTCGCTCTCTGGGAAGCGCACCATCAAAAAAGGTGGGAAAGTAGTTCACAGAAAAGCCACTGGAGACAATTTCACCAAATATAGATTAGCTCATACTACATACCAATCCCTACCATTTTCACAAATTTGATTGGAATTCCATTTAGTCATTTAGCCTGTAGACCTCTCTAAATACCCTGAGGTAAATTACTCCACAAAACACATCTGAAGTGTTGGAATTGACAACCAATGAAAATGTTACTTTCATTTTCTACTTTTTTTACCTGACATTTCATTGGTTATATACCTGAATATATATAAAGGAAGAGAAGAAAACACAGCCATTTTGACTACTACTTCTTGCTGTACATTTCAATAGTATTTTCACTAATTCCTTCAACTTCTTTCTAAAGGTAAGTTTTTATTTTTAAAACTGAAGTATATTGTGCACTATAAGTTAATATGGTAAACTTTTTCTGATAGATATATACTATCCCTCTGTAGTAGTTATAGATTTAGAGAGACTTCTCTGTTATAGTTATGGATGGAGTTAGGCTTCTCTTGTATAATTATGAATTTACTTACGTTAAATCACATACACTTTTTTATATTCCTACTTCCACTCTGATACTATACACTGCCCAAAGATAAATTCACTGATAAAAAATGCCTATCTAAAATTATTCCCAACATTGCCCTATCTCTACTAATATATATTTTTTTAATCCAAATTTCAGGCAAAATGGAAGGCGAAAACCAAGTTTCTTTTGAAATGGACCTGCAAGAGAGCAGCCAAGAATTGATTGGTACAATTGATCAAATTGACATTGAATTTTTCGATGAAACTTGGGACAATGAACTACTGCAATGTGTACAAGCAGTAGATAACCTCCTTGCAAATGAGGACATTTTACACCCTCAGAGACTACAATGTATATTCCATGATAATTATGAAATTTCTGACAATGAAATGTTAGAAAGTTTAATAAATTATGAAACACAATCACAATAAAAAAAAATGCTTAAAAAATAAAGAAAATAAAAAATAATCAACAAAAACAACAATCAATTAACATACAGCATTTGAAAAGTCTATCATTCATTTTTCATTGCAGTACGCTGCCCAGAACGCTTCCCGGTTCGCGGACCGGGCGCTCCCCACGCAAAAAAAACAAACATTTTTTTGGGGTTTTTTTGCCCCGCGGGGCCCTTTTAAAACCTCCACATTAAACCTAGGGGGTCAGGGAGGATCTAGTATGCCCCCTTATGGTCATTTTCGCCTTTGTTTTGGCCTCCTCTTGTCTCTCAATCCTACCGAGAGACAAGATGGCGGCCGCTCCGGACTGTTTAGAATGTTGACAGACACCGGAGAGCCAATCAGCTTAGCTACGCGAAGTTCCGGTACGCTTAAGGTCCGCGGACCGGAGCGCTGCCCGGAGCGCGCTTACAGATATATATCTTTTTTTAAATGTTAATTTCTCAAAATCCACTGGAGCACATATATTGAGACCTAGAAAAGGCACATCGGGCTACCAGTGCCTACAATTTTGCCAAGTTTCATGCAAATCCATTCAGCCGTTCGGGCTAAAAGTGAGGCCAACCGCCCTATGGAAAACTCAATGTTAAAAACACGTTTTGGGACCCCCTTTTTTCTCGGCCCCCCCTTGACGAAACCCCCCCAAATTTCCAAGGGCTGCTCAGAAACAAAATGTTCCATTTTCCAGAAAATTTCAGCCAATTCCGTCCACAAACGCCAAAGTTATTAGACATAGAATTTTCAAAAATCCCATAGGGAAAAAATCCTAACTATATATACCTACTGGCGACCGCCAGTAGGTAATATATATATATATATATATTCACTGAAAAAACCATAGGTTATAGACCATATATAGTTAGGGATTAGCATTTAAAAAACCTTATTTTACTCACACAAAACCATTGAAATTCCATATATAGTTAGTTGCACTAACTATATATCGCGCACCCGCAATCCACTGCTGATGATGTCACATATTACATCATTCATGACATGGTCAGTGACATCACTGATGACATCACTGATGACATCTCAAATGACATCACTGATGACATCATCCAGTGACTGTGTGTTTCTGTAAAGTTTAAATATGTTTTACATATTGAAGAATGAGTAGATGTAGAAGTGTCTGGATGAAGGATTTAGTAGGTGCGTGACTGACTGTATGAGTGAGTGATTAAATGTGTCTCACTGAGTGCATGGGTTAGTGACTAAACTGTCTTAATTTGTGCATCATTATGTCTGTTGTTCTGTAAACTGCTGCATGTGTTGGTCAGTAGCTATATGAGTAACTATATGGGTTATTGATTGATTGCCCAAGTATTTGTATGGGAGACTGAGTGTGTGTGTGGCTGGCTGGGAGGTGTGTGACTCTGTGCAGATCAATGTGTACTTGTATCAATGATTGTATAAGAGATTAAGTATGTGTTAGTATATGTTTCAAAATGTAAGGTGCTCTATGTTTAACTGTATAGATTAGAAAATGGAAGTGTGATTGATTATTTACAGGACTGACTAGGTGTGTGAGTAACTCCATGGATGAGTGACAGAGTGTGAGAGTCTGTATAGGTGTATGAGTGCATATGATAGTGTTGTAAAGATGAGTGATTGTATGTATGAATGATTGTATGGGTAAATGAGTGAATGTGTGTGTAAACATAGGAATCACTGAGTGCGTATGTAGTAACTAGTATTGTGTGTCAATGGTTTCAAAAATTATACTCTGTATTTAACACTGGGTGTAACAGAGGTTATATTAAAGTGTGAGGAGATGCATTGTATTGTCACATGAATGATATCATCAGTGATGTGGTCATTGATGTCGAATGAGATGTCATCAGTGATGTCATCAGTGATGTCATTTGAGATGTCATCAGTGATGTCATTTGAGATGTTATCAGTGATGTCATTTGAGATGTCATCAGTGATGTCATCGGTGATGTCATTTGAGATGTCATCAGTGATGTCATCCGTGATGTCACTGACCATGTCATGAATGATGTAATATGTGACATCATCAGCAGTGGATTGCGGGTGCGCGATATATAGTTAGTGCAACTAACTATATATGGAATTTCAATGGTTTTGTGTGAGTAAAATAAGGTTTTTTAAATGCTAATCCCTAACTATATATGGTCTATAACCTATGGTTTTTTCAGTGAATTTTCAAGGTTTTTTAAATGCTAATTCCTAACTATATATGGTCTCTAACCTATGGTTTTTTCAGTGAATTTCAATGTTTTTTTAATAGCAAATATCATAAGCTGTCGAATGTCAAGTACGTGGTAAGTAAAAACATTTTCGTGTTTATGCACACTGATCTGCTTTGAATGCTGCCCCCCCCCTCCCCCTCATTTCTATTAGGAGTACTCTCTCTTTGCAGATAGTGAAGGGTAGTTAACGCAGGCCTTTGCCCCCGTTGTAATCCGTCGTGCCTGCTTCTCTCTCCATTTGATTGATTGTTATCCAAGCATTTACTGTTTTAGAATTGGTTCTCTTTGGTTCATTCTCTATTTACAAACAAGCACAGAGTCGCAATACTCTGTTTAGTCTTTGCAGATAGCGAAAAATCATGTTAAAAAACTAAAGGAATCGAGCAAAATCAGTAGGCCACTAATGGGATCTCTTTTTGACCTCGCTAAAATAGAAACATTAGGAACAACCCCTCATGACAAACACGAAACTATTGAGATGAACTGAACTCCACACCATGATGGCTGCAATACAGCTCGGCTCCGCCACCCACCCTGCCCAAAATAACGATAAACTCTATGCAAATATTACAAATATATACAACACACCAGCAAAGTAACAGGGTAAAACATTTTATTAAACAACTATTTACATAACTATTTTATACTTTTTGTTGCCCGATCCGGCTAGCTCAATCGATCGAGCATGAAACTCATGCACTCTGATGGTTCAAAGTTTTGAGGAGTGCTTGTAACACTGTCTCAAGCCTATTTGCACTTGCTTCAGCTTCACTATTCTCAAAGTAAAGTGGGGGCTGTTTGAGGACGTGACTGCATTTGTGAACAATGTAATGCGGTGCCACCCTGAACCGCTTGACGGAGGCCCCCGAGGGACGGTGTGATGGCGCGGACTCGGAGGGGGCGCTTGGCTCCGGCTCCCTCCCCAAGTCGTGTTCTCCTGGTGTAGCCTGAGATCGCCCCCGACATAGGTGGCGGGCTCCCGGGATCAAGCGGAACTTTTTGCCTTTTGGTAACTCTTCCATTCTTGACCTTGTCCCACAATCCGTTTCACCTAAAGACACGCTGTAGTGGGGCGCCCCTTTACCATTTCAGTTGCCATTCCGCCCGCTTTTGCTACACTGTGCCTCTTCCGCTATTCAGCTGTTTACCGCCCGCTCTTTCGACTACAGCGTCTTGCTCACCATGTAGTTGAGTTGCTCCCGCTCTTGCGGTGCAGCGATAGCCGGCTGCCACAGTACTCTCAAAATGGCGGCCGGCTCTTCAGATTTGGGCGTGGTCCACTAAAATTGCCCTGCGACACCTTGGAACTCGGACGCTTGTCTGCTAGAGATTGGGCTCCATTCTCGAAAGCGTCCCCTCAGCCTTGAAGATTCTACAAAAGTCTTGGGGGCCCCTGACTCCCGCAGGCTTCTGGTGGGGAGCGGCTAGCATTATTGCTCGTCGAATGGCCACGACGGAGCTACGAAATGGTGGTGCTCTCATGCTAACGCCAGCTTCAGTCTGAAACATCCAGAAACACTGTAGACTACCAATTCGATCAGTTCCGGTAGCGCCCCAACGTGACCCGGTAGAGAAGAACTAGCCCTCCCCTCTTTGACTGATGGTTCTTGTTGCCTGTCCCTTCTGTTGTCATTTAACAGAACTATTTAGCCTGCTGAAAGGGGTTGTGTTCCGACCGCTGGTTGGTGGAGACATTTTGACTATATTCTGGACCTGCGTTGTCGCGTAATGCGTCATATGACGCGCCGCGTTAGCGCATCCGGAAGTGATCCGGGGCGCGACGCGCAGCGCGTAACGTAAGCATAACAGGTCATGTGACTTTTTAATAAAACTTTTCATTGGTTCATTTTACTTTTCTTATTCTAATGATGAAAGGCTTGGTCATATGACCTTAAAATTACGCTTTTTATTACTTTCGAACATTATTTTTTCTTAAATATATGTTATAATGTTCCAGGCTAATGTACTTTCTCGGAAAATTTACAACTGTCCTGCAAGTAAAATATATTCCTTTTTCGAGAAAAAGGGCGTTTCTTCGTCCCATGACGGAGCCGTTGAGCAAAAGAGGGTCGGCCTGCTGTCTTAGTCGCCGATACGCCTGAATATGAGATTCTTATCGATCACTTTATGTTGCAGGAGTAGAAAACACAACAGCCCTTGACCATTTATCTTTACTGCGTTCCTGCGTATTATACCTTTTACCCTGCATGTAATTGGTCTGCTTTATTTCACTTGCCTTTTACTGATTCTAAAACAGTGACTATTATTAAAAACTTTACCAATGTATATACTACTACCATGTTTTCTTTTAAAAACCTTTATTGTGAAAATGTCATTATACAAATACGGGCCTATAACCACGTGGGCCGGCCACGGAGCAAACTGTAATCGTATATGATGAGTAGACATTTACACTGTAGAGGAACGTAACGGGCGGGCCATTAGGTTGCAAGAACTAAAGTGTCTAACAGTTGCGGAATCGGTGGACGTACATTTTATAATTAAAATACGACAGGGCCAGTTACAATAAAATTATCTAGATATACATTTGCGGGCAAGTACCATGGGTGACGTTAATTCGAACTTTCAATAGTACAGTAATCAATAACACATCAGAACTTAATATCAATAGGGATATCGAAATATTCAATCTATTCTCGTCCCCGCCCGCCATGTGCTTCAAAACTGCATACGTATCTCGTGATATCAAGGTTGTGCAACCAGTACACAACAAGGAGTTACGAGTCCCATTTATTCCGGCGCCATTTTGGGCGAGGACGGGCAGGTCCAGGATATAGTCAAAATGTCTCTACCAACCATCGACTATGATGATGTTCATATGCTGTATTTATTAGAGTAACACTCATCTGTCCACATGAAATTAATTTGCCACAATCTAAACATGTCATTTTAATCTTTCCAAAGTTCTTCTAAATATTTGGGACCGTTTCCCTTGCCTCTGATGCTGTCAGTGCCACTTCTTTGATGAATGTACTGGCAGGTCGGGGGTTCTCCTCCAAATCTCTCTTTTATGCAGCACTATAATTAATCGGTGCCACCTCTCCATATGACGATGCATGGTATAGTTACCATAACTATATTTTTTTTCGGTTCCTCTGGAGAGTACATCGTGGCAGATGAAGCGTGTAACGTACCGGGCATTTACCTTTTTTTGCATGTAGAGGAAAGGAAAAAAAATTCGAGCGTCCGAGTTCTAAGGTGTCCCAGGGCCATTTTAGTGGACCAGGCCCAAATCCAAAGAACAGGCCGCCATTTTGAGAGTCCTGTTGCAGCCGCCTGTCGCTGTAGCATCAAGAGCGGCCGAAACTCAGCTGAATGGCAACTGAAACGGTAAAGAGGCGCCCCACTACAGCAGACGAGCCTCCACCTAGGAAGGCCCGTTCACGCCGCCTCCCCCCCCCTTCGGGCACCCCACGCCGTTATTCGGAGCAGGATTGTAGGATGGCCACACCAGTACGGCAACTTGCTAGACACCACCTCGGTGCCTACCGAATCTCAGCGCCTTGTGGTGTCTTCTATTCAGAAAACATTGTTGTGCTGCCTTCGACCTATTCGCCGCAAGTGCGCACGCAACTCAGCTGCATAGCTTGCTAGACACCACCTCGGTGCTAACCGAATCTCAGCGCCTTGTGGTGTCTTCTATTCCGAAAATATTGTTGCGCTGCCTTTGGCCCCATTCGCACATCGGTCCGCTACTGACGCCATCTCACAGGCCAACGGGGCGCCCCACGCCGACTTTCAGCATTGTAGGATGGCCACACCAGTGCGGCAACTTGCTAGACATCACCTCGGTGCCATCCGGATCTTGGCATCTCAGCGCCTTGTGGTGTCTTCTATTCAGAAAATATTGTTGCGCTGCCTTTGGCCCCATTCGCACATCGGTCCGCTACTGCCGCCATCTCACAGGCCAACGCGGCGCCCCACGCCGACTTTCAGCATTGTAGGATGGCCACACCAGTGCGACAACTTGCTAGACACCACCTCGGTGCCATCCGGATCTTGGCATCTCAGCGCCTTGTGGTGTCTTCTATTCAGAAAATATTGTTGCGCTGCCTTTGGCCCCATTCGCACATCGGTCCGCTACTGCCGCCATCTCACAGGCCAACGGGGCGCCCCACGCCGACTTTCAGCATTGTAGGATGGCCACACCAGTGCGACAACTTGCTAGACACCACCTCGGTGCCATCCGGATCTTGGCATCTCAGCGCCTTGTGGTGTCTTCTATTCAGAAAATATTGTTGCGCTGCCTTTGGCCCCATTCGCACATCGGTCCGCTACTGCCGCCATCTCACAGGCCAACGGGGTGCCCCACGCCGACTTTCAGCATTGTAGGATGGCCACACCAGTGCGACAACTTGCTGGACACCACCTCGGTGCCATCCGGATCTTGGCGCGTTGTGCTGCCTTCGGCCTATTCGCACATCGGTCCGCTACTGACGCCGCCTCACGTGCCAACGGATTTTCTACGCTTTTTATACCCTATGCCGCATAACAGGTCATGTGACTTGTTTATAAAACTTTTCATTGGTTCATTTTACTTTTGGTTTCCTAATGATGGAAGGCTTGATCATATGACCTAAAAATAACACTTTTCATTGGATGAAAACTATTTTTTTTCCCCAAACGATGAAGGCCCCACCTTGTTTCTGGATGTTTCAGACTGAAGCTGGCGTCAGCATGAAAGCACCACCATCTCGTGGCTCCGTCGTGGTCATTCCGCGAGCAATCATGGCAGCCGCTCCCCACCGGAAGCCTGCAGGAGTCGGGGGCCCCCAAGACTTTTGTAGAATCCTCAAGGCGGAGGGGACGCTTTCGAGAATGGGGTCCAAGACATAGCAGACAAGCGTCCGATTTCCAAGGTGTCCCAGGGCCATTTCAGTGGACCAGGCCCAAAAAGGAAAGAGCCTGCCGCCATTTTGAGAGTCCTGTGACAGCCGCCTATCGCTGCACCGCAAGAGTGGGCGCAACTCAGCTGAATTGCGGATTTTGACACAGTGGACCAAAAGCGGACGGAATGGCAACTGAAACGGTAAAGGGGCGCCCCACTACAGCAGACGATGCTCCACCTGGGGAGGCCCGTTCACGCCGCCCCCCCCCCCCGGGGCCCCCCACGCCGTTATTCGGAGGGCGTCAACTTACTGGACATCACCTTGGTGCCATCCACATTTCAGCGCGTTCTGCTGCCTTGGAACTATTCGCACAACAGACCGCTACTGACGACCCACCCCCCGGGACGCCCCACGCCAGATACCCAAATCAGTGCGGCACCCAGGCAACATCACCTGGGTGCCGTCCAGAAATCTGGACGTTGTGCTGCCTTGGGACTATTCGCACAACCGACCGCTACTGACCATTGTTCCTTCTTTTTCCCTAAAAATGTTTAAATGTTTTTACTGTTTTTGTTTTGTTGTATATATTTATAAGTTATTAAAGTTTTATAATCCTACTACTTTGTTGGAGTGCTATATATTTTTAATGTGACACATAATTGTAAAAACTTTGATGTACAAAGAGTCATCCCTGGAATCTTCCGCTTCAGGCTCGGTCCCCTCCCCAATCACAATACAGGATGGTTTTCAGATAGTAGGAACGCGTGTGGTGTGACGGATCTCATCGGGTGTGGGCCTTGATCTACTATAACTCCTTTGAAGAGGGGTGATTCTTTACAGCTGGGGCCATAAACTACATCTGCAAGGCTAGCTGATAGCCTGGGACCGGCCTGGACAATCGGACACAGAGGAAGAGGAGTGTCAGAGGGTGCGGTAGTGAATAGGGCGAAAGGGAGGTGTCGGGCGGGCACAGGGTGTGATTCTCAGGGAAGAGCAGCGCAGATGGGGGGAGGTTTATTGCCCATGCATAAGACAGAGAGCGGGGGTGACCAGTGCCTGGGGGAGATGCTTGCGAGGGTGGGGAGCCATGCTAAGGATCGACAGCGTGCAGAGAGTGGGTCTGGTCAAATCATCTAAAATGGCTGCCGTGCACGACAAAAGTGTGGCATTTGAAAAAAGGCAAGATGGCGCAGACAATGTTTTTCAACACTTCCTGATTTCCTTCGAATCGAACGTTAACAGACGTTGGGGCATATTACCAAAGTTAACCGATATTTATCCCTAACGATGCTTAGCAACAAATTTTTTACCGCTAAGCATCGTCAGAAATTATCGCAGATAAACCTTGCTATTATCAAGGTTTATCGCAAATGCGATAAAAAACGGCCGCAATGCATTAATATCGCTGAAAAGTCAGCGATATTCATGCATTACCGAGCTAATGCTCTTAGCCATGTTATCCACCTCCCATTGGATAACATGGCTAAGAACTGCTCAGGGCAGGTGTTACTTTTGGAGATATTCGCGCTAAGCGCGAATATCTCCAAAAGTTGGTAATAGGAGATAGCGATGTTAGCGACTGTTTCCAGTCGCTAACATCTTGGCATGCCCACTTTGCATGTCATTAGTGATAAATATCACTGACATGCAAAGTGGGGCCCAAGATGGTCGCTATCTCCTACTAGCGGTCGCTAACTGGTGTTAGCGACAGCTAGGTAATACGGAGATAATTTTATCTCCGCTTTCTTGGCTTTTAAAGCCAAAAAAGCGGAGATAAACCCCCTTGATAATATGCCCCGTTATCTCTCCCACACTACCGGTCCCCCTGGGCTTAAACGCCGAGATGGTAGGGACTGCATCCCGTGAAGATAGGCCGAGACGTCACTCAGCAGAAAAAAAAGTTTAAAAAAAGTCTATAAACATACAATAAGTTAAAAGTCAATCATTCTTCATTCCTTGTAGTACGCTCCCCAGTCCGCTTCCCGTTACGCTAACCGGGCGCACCCCACCAAAAAAACTATTTTTTCTTTTTTTTTTTTTTGCCCCGCGGAGCCCTTTTAAAGCCTCCACATCAAACCTATGGGGTCAGGGAGGATCTACTATGCCCCCTTATGGTTATTTGCCCCTTCGCTTTGGCCTCCTCTTGTCTCTCGATCCTACCGAGAGACAAGATGGCGGCCGCTACGGACTGTTTGGAATGTTTACAGACGCCGGAGAACCAATCAGCTTCGCTTCACAAAGCTCCGTAACGCGAAAAGTACGCGAAGTGGAGCGCTGCCCGGAGCGCTGTTACAGATATATATCTTTTTTTGAACGTTAATTTCTCAAAATCCACTGGAGCACATATATTGAGACCTAGCAAAGGCACATCGGGCTACCAGTCCCTACAATTTTGCCAAGTTTCGTGCAAATCCATTCAGCCGTTCGATTATTATTATTTATTTTTTTTTGCCCCGCGGGGCCCTTTTAAAACCTCCACATCAAACCTAGGGGGTCAGGGAGGATCTACTATGCCCCCTTATGGTCATTTTCCCCTTCGCTTTGGCCTCCTCTTGTCTCTTGATCCTACCGAGAGACAAGATGGCGGCCGCTACGGACTGTTTGGAATGTTTACAGACGCCAGAGAACCAATCAGCTTCGCTTCACAAAGCTCCATAACGCGAAAAGTACGCGAACTGGAGCGCTGCCCGGTCCGCTGTTACAGATATATATCTTTTTTTGAACGTTAATTTCTCAAAATCCACTGGAGCACATATATTGAGACCTAGCAAAGGCACATCGGGCTACCAGTCCCTACAATTTTGCCAAGTTTCGTGCAAATCCATTCAGCCGTTCGGGCTAAAAGTGAGGCCAACCGCCCTATGGAAAACTCAATGTTAAAAACACGTTTTGGGACCTCCCTTTTTTCTCGGCCCCCCCTTGACGAAACCCCCCCACATTTTCAGGGGCTGCTCAGAAACAAAATGTTCCATTTTCCTGAAAATTTCAGCCAATTCCGTCCACAAACGCCAAAGTTATTAGACATAGAATTTTCAAAAATCCCATAGAGAAAAAATCCTAACTATATATACCTACTGGCGACCGCCAGTAGGTAATATATATTGTAAAATAAAGGGCTTCCATGGTTTTCCCCTGTTGTGGCCTCTGCTCTTTTCTCGTGAAGGAGTTTGCTGGATATATATATATATATATCTATCTATATCTATATATATATATTTATATGCTGCAAGACTCGTCCTCCACAACTTCTCACCAACAGACTTGCAATCAGACGAGGTAGACCCAATTCGGTGCTTCTTTAATTTATTTTCAAAAGTGCGACCACATCAACATCACGACGCGTTTCGGCAGCTCCCTGCCTTGATCACATGTATATATATACATTTCCAAGAACAGTCACTCTCGCTCTCAGAGACAATAGACATGGTTCAGAAAACGTGTCGATTTATTCCATCCTAAATCAATCGTGACGCGTTTCACCTTGCGGCTTGATCACACAAAGTGCATGGTATGGGATGCCTCATTAAGGGCCCGATGTAGGTAATCCCAGATTACCAATTCTTAAATACCGAATGATACCGATTCGGTATTTAAGAACAGGCAAATGGGATGTAGGTAATTTTACCGAAAAAATTACCGAATCGGTAAGTTTCGGTAATTACCGAATCGGTAAATACCGATTCGGTAATTGCCATTCATTCCTAAGGGCCTGGAGGCCCATAGAAATGAATGCCAATTACCGAATCGGTATTTACCGATTTGGTAAAAAGGGGAAACATTGAAGGGTGGCAGGGTGTCACTTTGATACCCTGTTGCACCCCTCATTTGTGTATGGGTGCACATGTTGCAGACATACATGCCCCAAGGGCATGTATGTCTGCAACATGGCACTGTTGGAAAAGCAAAAAAAATGCTTTTTCCAAGGTTTTCAATATTTACCACCAACTTGTAGTTGGTGGTAAATATCGAATCCTAAAAGGGGAACTACATAGCAACATCGGTAATTTACCGATTCGGTATTTTAAGGAATCGGTAATTTACCGATTCCTTAAAATACTGATTCGGTAAATTACCGAATCAGTAAAATGCCCAACTAC
The DNA here is from genome assembly GCF_964261635.1 of Lissotriton helveticus. Lineage (NCBI taxonomy): Eukaryota > Metazoa > Chordata > Amphibia > Caudata > Salamandridae > Lissotriton > Lissotriton helveticus. The sequence goes on from NC_136068.1 coordinate 1,231,581,935, forward strand.
ATCTCATTTTCCAAATACCGTTTGGTAACGGCCGAAATTACCGAATTTTGGCCGTTACCGACCGGTATTTGCCTACCTACATCTGGCCCTAAATGCTTGACAAACGAAACTGGCAATGGACATGAGAAAATCATTGAATATAAGAAGGAACATGTTGCTGTAAGCAGGGCCGGACTGGCTGTAGCAGGCACCGGCAATCCCCCGGTGCACCGCACGGTTGGGGGGACAGTTTTGGGCCCCTGGGGGCCATTTTTGTTACAGGGCCGCAAAATGGGCCTGTAACAAAATCGGCCAAAAACCGGCCCTGGCAAGGAGCTCGGCGGCACCCACAAACCCCAGGGGGGTCAGCTGAGCACTTTGACAGGGCCGGTTTTGGTTCCCAGTCCGGCCCTGGCTGTAAGCATCATCTTGTAAAGTGTTCAATCATAATGAAAACACGTAAATACGGGCACCGATCCCAAGCACAGCAAAAAAATATATACAGAGTCACATACGTTATCTCACTGTGTGTATGACTTTTTCTTGTGTGAGGGAACATTGTGAGTGGGTCTCCGGGTGATTGTTTAGAATGAAGGGATAATGGTCGCAATGTTGGAATGTCCGTGTTATTGTGTTGTTGCAAATAACTTTTTTTGTCTATGCTCAAAGACATGTTCAGTCAATACTGAATCATCCAGTGACAAAATGGAGACCAGGTACAAAGAGATCACAATGTCAATAATAGCGTGTGCCCTAGACGAATAGTGTAAGTCATTAGTAGGCATATGAGTGTTTATTCCCCTAGTGGAGGATTAGTAAATGGTTGGTACAATGCACAAAAAAGAAGTACATCATTCTTAGTGGAGGCTTGGCACAGGATGGAAAATAGAACACGTACTTCTAGTGCATCCCTAGTGGGTGACTAATCCTAGTCAGTATTAAAGATGTCTAGAGGCATGAAAAAAACAAAGTGACAGTGTGTATAATAAAATGTGTAAATGAAAAATAAACAAAACATAAGAAGAAAAGTGAATCAAAGTCTTATCTGCGGCAGTTGCCATTCCAGGAGAATGATGCCACGAAGAAAAGGGTTGGCACCCGTTCTATCGATTCCATCCAACTTGTCCCTTCCTTTCTCCCTGTGAAAAGAAAGAAAGAGGATCAATGGTTACACTGTTGGAAATTGGTGAAAGCATGTCTTCAGAACTTCAATAAAAGACTTCAATGGAAACTCAAAAAAATATAGTGAAATACAGTGTACAAGTCATTATTCTTCATGGAGATGAATTGATATTTTCTCGTCCAGATTGTGGCCTTTGGGGTATCGGGTTCCTAACTCTATGATATATCTGAATTCCTGTTTTCTAAGTTGGAGTTCACAGTTCCCACCTCTGTGATTGACTTCTATTTGTTCAATGATGAAGTATTGTAATTTGATACTGTCTGAATAGTGATGTGTCTCGAAGTGTCTGGCAATGGGATAGTGAAGATCTTTCTTGGTTATGACCCTCATGTGTTCCAGGGCACGTTTCCTGGCCATGTGTGTTGTACTTTCCACATAGCGAAGATTGCATTGGCACTCCAAGGCATAAATCACAAAAGAAGAACTGCATGTGTGGAACAGTCACATAGGCGTGGTTTTATTGATGTTGGTGTTAAGATATTCTTTCTGCATGTGGCTGCTGCGGCAAGCCTTTCAGTGCTTGCAAGGGAAGAAACCCTGTAAATTAACGCCCCGTCCGCTTTCCTGGTAATGTTGCTGTGCACGAGAATGTCCCTCAAGCTCCATCCCTTTCTGTAGGTGATCATCGGTCTGGATGTGACACTGGAACCTGTGATGGGATCTTTTTTCAGCATGTCGCAGTTCTTGGCTAGAATGCGTTGCACTTTTTTGGACCCACCTTTGCAAGTCAGAATCCCTCTCGTAGTATTCTCTTCCTCATCAGTACTGTCCTTCATAGTGAGGGTGGTCTCTCTACTGATATTGTTAACCTTCTCTGAAGCCTTACGTAAAACCTATCCTGAATATCCTCTTTCAGAAACTTTGGTGAGCATGATTTTTTGTTCCTTAGAGAAAGTTTCCTAAGAGCTGCAGTTATATTTCGCTCTGAGAAGTTCTCCATAGGGAATGTTCCATTTGAGCCAGTCAGGATGACTGCTCAGGGCATGTAATCGGCTGTTGCCAGCCGTGGATTTTCTGCACAGTCTGGTTTGTAAGATGTTGTTGGTGATTTCGACCTTGGTGTCTAGGAAATCAACTGTGTTGTGACTGATGTTACTGGTCAAAACTTGATTGCGGTCATTGTTGTTCAGTTTGTCTATGGAAGTTTCAGCTTCAGTAATCACACACCTATATATATATATATTCACTGAAAAAACCATAGGTTTCACACCAGTTATAGTTATGTGGAAATTTTACTCGCATAAAACCATTGAAATTCCCACGTTATAGTTAGTTGGACTCACTATAACTTGCGCGTGCAATGCACTGCTGATGACATCACATATTACATCACTCATGACATGGTCAGTGACATCACTCATGACATCACTGATGACATCTCAAATGACATCACTGTTGACAACATCCTTGTGACAAAGTGGCAGACCTCCTATCAGCATAAAATAACCTTTGACACACACATTCAAAAATAGAAACTAACATTTTCTTAAAAAAGGAGAAACCAATACCAATTACAACAACTTATTAGGTAATTCCAACATCTACATACACATCCACTCATTCACCAACAGTTCTATATAGTCACTCATGCATGTACTTACTCATCATATGTACTCATACACCTATACATCCTGTTACACACTAATACTCATCCATATATTTACTCACACACAAATTCACACATGCAAATAAACTATCAAAAAAACATTTACTTGATTATACTGCTATATACACACCACTACACATACTTCTACAGAAACGGAAACATATTTACTCTCTTAAACAATCAATTATCAAAACACATACTCACTAACCCACCCATACACACAATCATCCACCCATACAGTCTTGCACACATGCTGTCTTCAAAATACATACAAATAGTGAGTCACTCATTCATGCATCTGTGCTCTAAGTAATATCCCCCACCGAACCATACAGACACTAATACTGATACTCAAAAAAACAACTAATAACCCATATACACACTCATGTAGCTACTCACCAACCCATGCAGCCACTTATACACAAAGTGAGACACAGATACAGATATTTAAATATTTAAACATTACTCGCTAATATATGTATTCACTAAGATACATTTAATAAGTCAGTTAACCAATCAATTTTACACAAAAAACATCCATTTAGACATTTATTTACCCATTTATTCTTCCATCAACCTTTAGATATACATATATAAAAAATATTTATTTTTCAGAAAGATACACATTCACTGGATGATGTCATCAGTGATGTCATTTGAGATGTCATCAGTGATGTCATGAGTGATGTCACTGACCATGTCATGAGTGATGTAACATGTGACGTCATCAGCAGAGCATTGCACGCGCAAGTTATAGTGAGTCCAACTTACTATAACGTGGGAATTTCAATGGTTTTATGCGAGTCAAATTTCCACCTAACTATAACTGGTGTGAAACCTATGGTTTTTTCAGTGAATTTAATAGGTTTTTTAAATGCTAATTCCTAACTATAACTGGTGTGAAACCTATGGTTTTTTTCAGTGAATATATATATATATATATATATATATATATATATATATATATATATATATATATATTCACTGAAAAAAACATAGGTTATAGACCATATATAGTTAGGAATTAGCATTTAGAAAACCTTATTTTACTCACACAAAACCATTGAAATTCCATATATAGTTAGTTGCACTAACTATATATCGCGCACCCGTAATCCACTGCTGATGATGTCACATATTACATCATTCATGACATGGTCAGTGACATCACTGATGACATCACTGATGACATCACTGATGACATCTCAAATGACATCACTGATGACAACATCCAGTGATTATGTGTTTCTGTAAAGTTTAAATATGTTTTACATATTGAAGAATGAGTGGATGTATAAGTGTCTGAATGAAGGTTTTAGTAGGTGCGTGATTGACTGTATGAGTGAGTGATTAAATGCGTCTTACTAAATGCACGGGTTAGTGACTAAACTGTCTGAAAGTGTGCATCAGCATGTCTGTTGTTGTGCAAGCTGCTGCATGTGTTGATCAGTAGCTATATAAGTAGCTATATGGGTTATTGATTGGTTGCACAAGTATTTGTATGGGAGACTGAGTGTGTGTATGGCTGGCTGGGAGGTGTGTGACTCTGTGCAGATCAATGTGTACTTGTATCAGTGATTCTATAAGAGAGTAAGTATGTGTTAGTATATGTTTGAAAATGTAAGGTACTCTATGTTTAACTGTGTAGATTAGAAAATGGAACTGTGATTGATTCTTTACAGGACTGACTAGGTGTGTGAGTAACTCCATGGATGAGTGGCAGAGTGTGAGTGTCTGTATAGGTGTATGAGTGCATATGATAGTGTTGTAAAGATGAGTGATTGTATGTATGAATGATTGTATGGGTGAATGAGTGAATGTGTGTGTAGACGTAGGAATCAGTGAGTGCGTATGTAGTAACTAGTATTGGTGTGTCAATGGTTTCAAAAATTATACTCTGTATTTAACACTGGGTGTAACAGAGGTTATATTAAAGTGTGAGGAGATGCATTGTATTGTCACATTAATGATATCATCATTGATGTGACCATTGATGTCAAATGAGATATCATCAGTGATGTCATTTGAGATGTCATCAGTGATGTCATCAGTGATGTCACTGACCATGTCATGAATGATGTAATATGTGACATCATCAGCAGTGGATTGCGGGTGCGCGATATATAGTTAGTGCAACTAACTATATATGGAATTTCAATGGTTTTGTGTGAGTAAAATAAGGTTTTCTAAATGCTAATTCCTAACTATATATGGTCTATAACCTATGGTTTTTTCAGTGAATTTTCAAGGTTTTGTAAATGCTAATTCCTAACTATATATGGTCTATAACCTATGGTTTTTTCTGTGAATTTCATTGGTTTTTTAACAGCTAATATCTGTAGCTGTAAAATGTATTCTTCTTTAAATCCAAAAATATATTTTATATGTTTATGAATAATTTTTTTTTTTAATATTTTTTTTTCTACGTTCCCGCTTCGCGAATCGGGAAGCTTCCCGTTAGCTGACCTTGATGCCGCGAAATAGACCGCGAGCCGGTAAACGTTTCTTTACCGCAAGTGCCGCGTTAGAAAACAACATCGTGACGCCTCCCGTCCGCATGACGTTCCACGTTGTCGCGTGATACGTCATATGACGTGCTACGTTAGCGAACTGGTACGCGAAGCGAGTCGCAAAGCGCAGGTTTCTGGAAGCAAACCGTGAGGCCCTGCAAAGCGCTTAACGTAAACACAGCAAGTCATGTGACTTGGTAATAACACTTTTCATTGGTTCATTTCACTTTTGGTTTCCTAATGATGTAAGACTAGGTCATATAATCTAAAATGAACACTTTTGATTGGTTGAGAACTCTTGTTTTTCCCAAATGATGAAAATCCCTCCTTCTTTCCTCACTCTGACTTTCATCATTGTGAGAGAAAGACCCTTTGTGATCACTGAGCAATGGCTTCTTTAGTAGCTTCAGCTGGTGCTTCCCCACCACCTCCACCACATCCAAGGAAGAGTGGACCACCTGCTCAAGTTATAATTCAACAAGAAGAGGAAGAAGAGGAACAGGACGACGAGCACGAAGAGAGGCAGTTTTTGCCTGAGCAGCCCAAGACGTCTCACCGGAAAGAAAACTTCATTTGGCAATTTTTTAAAATTCCCAAAGGTCAGAAAAAAGTAAATGCAAGATACGTAACTTGCCTTATATGTCAAGATAGACTGTCCAGAGGAACCGAGAAAAAATACAGTTTCGGAAACTACACAATGCATCGCCATATGACTAGGTGGCATCCTAACAACTACAGTGCTGCACAGTTTCGGAACGACCTAGATAATCTCCCTATTATGGCCAGAAGATCTGTTGTACCGGAAGTAACGGGACCAGAGGGCAGGGAGATGGTGCCAAATATACAAATGAAATTTGGTGAAGTAAAACACATCTGCGTATTTTGCGATGGATTCATTTCCTACGGAGAAAGAAGCATCACTCTGATCAACAGAGCTATTGACTATCATATGCAAGTTTGTACGAAACGCCCAAAATAATAAATACTTCTTTTTTTGTTTTGTTGCTCCTGTTGAGCCCTTTACAATGAATCGTTTTCATTGCCCCCTCCAAGAAAAACCCCAAAAAATATAAAACTGTTCAGAAAAATTCAAAAAAAGTAAAAAAATGTTCCGAAAAATAATAAAAAAAATATAAAACAACAAAAACAATAAAAAAAAAGTTCTTTTCAGAACTACCTCCCCGTTATTAAAAAATTGGTACAATATTTGGAACTGTGCCAACCTCTATTTCTCTTAGTTCGCTTCCCAGTTCGCTCGCCGGTACGCGAACCGGAAGCGAACCAAAAACAGTAAGTATAAGGGAAGGAAACAGACACTTATGTTAAAAGAAAGACAGCTATAGGGGAGTAAACTAGAGATACTATTACCCGTAATCCACTGCTGATGATGTCACATATTACATCATTCATGACATGCTCAGTGACATCATCAGCAGAGGATTGCGGGTTTTTTGGCAACGTGCCTTATCCACGGTTTAATAACGCTGCCTTTTGCTTTATATAAGTTTTCAAATTGTATGAAATATATACCAATAGGTCGTTATGAACCTTTAGGTAGTGCTTTTCTTCATGAGGTCTGGTCGCTTCCATACACATACAGATGTTTCAAAGATGATCAAGAAGTTTATCTGAATGGAGAGGAATGCACTGAGACGCCAGATCATTCACTAATGTGTAGGCACATACAGTTACACGGTTCATGCAACAAACACCGACCAAATATGGCTTGCGTGTTGCAAGGCACGCCAGTTCCTGCTATCATCCCCACGTTCAAGTTGTTGGAAAATGGTAGTTATTTGATGCTCAATAATGAAGATTGTTCTGAGTTAATTAAAAGTATTCCTTTTATCGTAACAGTAAGTGAACGGGTTATTTGCTGCAGAAATGTTCTATTTCCTCCCACACATGAACATAGGGAGTTTTCAATCTGGCCACAAATACCAACCTTGGGAGCACATTTCAACGGCATGGCAAGAATAAGAGCTCTTTTGTCTCAGAGAGAGGTGGCCTTGAGTTCGGCCCGTGAAACTTTCGTGCTTCACATAGCGAACACCCGTACAGAGGTGCAGACCCTTTTCAATTAAGATTTGCCTTTCAATTTCAGCAAGATCGTTCCGACTATCTTTAACGCATCCTCCACAAAGGCCCTGGCGCACTTTTTTAAAGTTGTTACCAGTGGTCTCGTGACTTCATTTGAGAAAATCTTTGGAGTCATCCCTGCTTCCTTTCATTACATTTTCTCCACTCTGCTTCGTGGATTGGCATTTTTACTTGCATTACCAGCGGACGCTCTTGTGCTTTTTTACATTTTTAAATATGGATGTCCCTCCTATGCAACCTGCCACCCTGCAGATGCTGACACTGTTCCGCAATCGCATGCTAGAATATTATGGCACAATGCCGTTGGCGATATTAAGCACGGCATATGGATTATCTTTTCGATTCTCCTACTTCACCTGTGTCCAGCCTGTATTTCACTGCCTGACCTGTGATTTCGATTGGGCCATTGATTTGTGTCTCTGCGGACCGGTTTCTCCTGACGTCGACTTTAATCAGCTGATGACTTCTATCATTACTCACGAGTTGGTTTGTCCTGGCGAAAGGATTATGGCTGTGGCATTGATGCATGGACTACTTGGTCCCTGGAATTTACTGGCGGCAGCACAGTCTTTCTTGGAACAGAGCTTTCTTGAAAACCCACCGAGCTGTCCTCTGATGGTGATAGAGGATCCGGTGCTGGGAGAGCACGTATGTTCTTTTCCGCTTTTAAATTGGATGGCTGAACTGTTTTCGGATGAAGACGGTGACTTCCTATTGGAGGCTGTTGCAGCTTATTTTGCATACACAGTTATGTCATAGACCTTTTTCATGTTTGATATGCTGAGTACTAGCATTTCATTGACAATTCATTGACTTATTTGTCAAGTTTTTATTATTTACCTTGCCTATTGGCTTAAGACTCGATAAAGTACTTGGCTGTTTTATTTTTATTTAGCATTAAATTTTCCTAGTTTTTAATGCTTTACCTTGCGGACCGTCCACATATAAACTTGCAATCTACTCTCATGAGATGGCACTTCTATTATCTTATTCAGTTCGTTTCCGGATCATGGGGAGGTGTCATCTAGGTCCTGGATATCTTTACACTGTGTTAAGTTAGCATGGGCTCATTACCGGTTTAAACGCCATTTTTCCTTTTTTGCAACTTCTGCACACGACACTTAGTTGTTGCTTTAGCTTTCCACCTAGTAGTTCATCGTGGTTTACATGAGAATAATATGTTATTGCTCTACTATCTGCTTTGCTTGTTAAACTATATCTGTACAGCGAGTGCTAAAGTTTCAAGAACAACACGATACAGAATTGTTATGAGGTCTGATCTCCACGACTTCATACTCATAACATAAGTGCAACTTCTGCCAATTCTGGGCATGAGGCGGGTTTTATATTGCTTTGCCGAACACACATACACAACAGTTGATGCGGTTCACATGAAGAGAGAGCTGGTGTATGCTGATGTGATTCCTTCAAATCTAAGACACTAAAGTATGGGCACGCCCTAAACCAACACAAAGAGACCTTCTTAGCAAATAATATAATATGTGTATTAGGGAGGGTGAGATATAAGCAGCCGCGGGCCGTGGAGGGAGTTACGGTGAGGCAGGGAGGCGGGGAGGGGGAGAAGCAGGGTGGAGCCCTCTCTACCTTGCCCCTCCCCCTCCCCGCCTCCCTGCCCCACCGTAACTCCCTCCACGGCCCGCGGCTGCTTATAAGTGTTGCTAACTCTTATTCATTTACAGCATGTTAACATACTGTCACCATTCGCTTTTTATGTACTAGTAACTATGCTGGTAATTTTGCTACTGATAATATGTGTACTTGTATTCTCCACCCTGCTTCTCCCCCTCCCCGCCTCCCTGCCTCACCGTAACTCCCTCCACGGCCCGCGGCTGCTTATAAGTGTTGCTAACTCTTATTCATTTACAGCATGTTAACATACTGTCACCATTCGCTTTTTATGTACTACTGACTATGCTGGTAATTTTGCTACTGATAATATGTGTACTTGTATAATCTAAGATACTACGCCTCAGAAGACGGCATTAGTAAATAAACATTTCAAATACACATGTGTTCTTCTTAACTCCATGTTCTGGTTTCTAAGAAATATATAACGACCGACTGTTCATGAGTTCCACGTATCCTGAGGTACTATAAGTTCATATTCTGGATTGTCTAAACATTGAGAGTTTGTTATATCCAATGTGACACTGTACCTAGCTTGCTAAGGAGTTTTTGATTACTAACGTGAGTTTTGGGACACCCTAATTCGCCGAGGTTCCAATCCTCTGTCCACAGTTCTGTGTGAGAACAGAAACCCTGCGACAGGGGCACCCCCGACCCTTGCTGGAGCTTCATCACACTTGCGATACAACTCCAGCAATGCGCCACCTTTACGGCACAGATACATCACGCATCTGTGCTGTTTTTGCCCCATGATGCGCAGCATTGTAAATGCAGCACACCATAGGTGACGGAACAGCGGCACAGAATGACTAACACATCCCTGGTGATGCGCCAGTCATCATAAATGTATCCCTATGCTTCTTATCTTGTTAGAGATGAACCGCCATATGTATCATCAAAGTTTTTTGCATTTCCTAAATAGCGAACTTTAAGGAATAAATAGTGATTCTTTACCATTCCTAGTTTGCGATTAGCTATTTGCTAATTACAAATTACCCATTCATTTCCTTCATTTCCATAGGGCGGTTGGACTCACTTTTAGCTCGAACGGCTGAATGGATTTGCACGAAACTTGGCAAAATTGTAGGGACTGGTAGCCCGATGTGCCTTTGCTATGTCTCAAGATATATGCTCCAGTGGTTTTTACGAAAATTAACTTTGAAAAATATATATTGGGCTACATTGGCCTATATATATGTTGGAGCCCAAATGTAGCCCAATGTAGCCCAATGAAGCCCAATGTAGCCCAATGTAGCCCAAAGATGGCCGCCAGACACACAAAAAAACAAATGTAGCCCAAATATCAGCCAGATGTAGCCCAACTATAGCCCAGTGACAGAATGACCAATCCGCTTCGCAAACCTCCGTTACGCGAGGCGGAGCGCTGTTACAGATATATATCTTTTTTTGAACGTTAATTTCTCAAAATCCACTGGAGCACATATATTGAGACCTAGCAAAGGCACATCGGGCTACCAGTCCCTACAATTTTGCCAAGTTTCGTGCAAATCCATTCAGCCGTTCGATTATTATTATTATTTTTTTTTTTTGCCCCACGGGGCCCTTTTAAAACCTCCACATCAAACCTAGGGGGTCAGCGAGGATCTACTATTCCCCCTTATGGTCATTTGCCCCTTCGCTTTGGCCTCCTCTTGTCTCTCGATCCTACCGAGAGACAAGATGGCGGCCGCTACGGACTGTTTGGAATGTTGACAGACGCCAGAGAACCAATCAGCTTCGCTTCACAAAGCTCCGTTGCGCGAAAAGTACGCGTCCTGGGCCGCTGCCCGGTCCGCTGTTACAGATATATATCTTTTTTTAAACGTTAATTTCTCAAAATCCACTGGAGCACATATATTGAGACCTACAAAAGGCACATCGGGCTACCAGTCCCTACAATTTTGCCAAGTTTCGTGCAAATCCATTCAGCCGTTCGGGCTAAAAGTGAGGCCAACCGCCCTATGGAAAACTCAATGTTAAAAACACGTTTTGGGACCCCCCTTTTTTCTCGGCCCCCACTGGACAAACCCCCCCCCAAATTTTCAAGGGCTGCTCAGAAACAAAATGTGCCATTTTCCTGAAAATTTCAGCCAATTCCGTCCACAAACGCCAAAGTTATTAGACATAGAATTTTCAAAAAACCCATAGAGAAAAAATCCTAACTATATATACCTACTGGCGACCGCCAGTAGGTAATATATATATACATATATATATATATATATATATATATATATATATATATATATATATATATATATATATAACATTTCTATGGCAAAATCAAACCCCTCATTTTGTTCCTTTTCAAATTAAATGTATTAAGTGTTACCACTTTATTCCAATCAAGATTACTTCAGGTGTGCCATACTTTTGTCATAAGTAAGACTGTTAGCGTTCTAGTTGTTCTTTAGAACACTCTGGAACATTCTGTCATTGGGCTATAGTTGGGCTACATCTGGCTGATATTTGGGCTACATTTGGGCTCTTTTGTCTCTGGTGGCCATCTTGGGAGACTGCATATCAGAATTTCTTTAATGAAATATAAGAGGATTTGAGAAGTCACTCAAAATGTGCCCTAATTTTTCTTTCTCAGCACTAATCATAATTTCTATGGCAAAATGAACCCCCTCATTTTGTTCCTATGCAAATTAAATGTTTTAAGTGTTAACACTTTATTCCAATCAAGATGACTTCAGGTGTGCCATACTTTTGTCATAAGTAAGACTGTTAGCGCTCTAGTTGTTCTTTAGAACACTCTGGGACATTCTGTCATTGTGCTATAGTTGGGCTACATCTGGCTGATATTTGGGCTACATTTGTTTTTTTTGTCTCTGGTGGCCATCTTTGGGCTACATTGGCTACATTGGGCTACATTTGGGCTCTAACATATATATAGCCCAATGTAGCCCAATATATATTTTTTCAAAGTTAATTTTCTCAGCAACTACTGAACAGATTTACACCATTCAAAGAAAAGCGTAATCTGCGAGCCGGACTCTACCTTTCTACCAAATTTCTTATAAATTCATTCAGCCGTTCGAGCTGTAGCCGTGTCTAAACGTCCAATGGAAAATAACATGGGGAAAAGAAGTTTTGGGACCCCCTTTTATCTCAGCCCCCACTTGGCGAATCCCCCCCAAACTTTCAGGGAAGGAGCGGAGCGAAGCAGGCTATCTTCTTTGAGAAATTCGCAAAGATTCGTCCACCGGCGCCAAAGCTATTCTCAATAGAATGTTGCGGATTTCCTATGGAAACTAGGTCCTAACTATAACTACCTACTGGCGACCGCCAGTAGGTAATATATTTATATATATATATATATATATATATATATATATATATATATATATATATATATATATATATATATATATATATATTACCTACTGGCGGTCGCCAGTAGGTATATATAGTTAGGATTTTTTCCCTATGGGATTTTTGAAAATTCTATGTCTAATAACTTTGGCGTTTGTGGACGGAATTGGCTGAAATTTTCAGGAAAATGGAACATTTTGTTTCTGAGCAGCCCCTGAAAATTTGGGGGGGGTTCGTCAAGGGGGGGCTGAGAAAAAAGGGGGGTCCCAAAACGTGTTTTTCCAATGTTAATTTCCATAGGGCGGTTGGCCTCACTTTTAGCCCGAATGGCTGAATGGATTTGCACGAAACTTGGCAAAATTGTAGGGACTGTTAGCCCGATGTGCCTTTGCTAGGTCTCAATATATGTGCTCCAGTGGATTTTGAGAAATTAACGTTTAAAAAAAGATATATATCTGTAAGCGTGCTCCGGGCAGCGCTCCGGTTCGCGTACTTTACGCGTAACGGAACTTCGCGAAGCGAAGCTGATTGGCTCTCCGGTGTCTGTCAACATTCTAAACAGTCCGGAGCGGCCGCCATCTTGTCTCTCGGTAGGATCGAGAGACAAGAGGAGGCCAAAACAAAGGGGGAAATGACCATAAGGTGGCATAGTAGATCCTCCCTGACCCCCTAGGTTTGATGTGGAGGCTTTAAAAGGCCCCCGCAGGGCAAAAAAAAAAAAAAAGAATTTTTTTGTTTTTTGCGTGGTGAGCGCCCGGTTCGCGAACCGGGAAGCGTACTGGGGAGCGTACTATGAGGAAAAAAGAATGATAGACTTTTAAAATATTGTATGTTTATTGATTGTTCGTTTTTTTTTATTTTTTTTATTTAAGTAGCAATATGTAGGTACCAATGCAGAGTCAAAAAATTAATATACACCGTCTCCTTTGTAGATATCTTGCATGTTGTTTCAGAAGTTATTGTGGAATATGGAATCCATATCATAGTCTGTCAGGAAAGCAGAAAGAACATGGAGGCAGGAGATGAAAAAGAGTTGTTAAATACACATTGGAGATAATATAGTTGGAGAAAGGAAGTAACTATGAGCAAAATTACTATGTAACATAAAAAAGTTGCACAGTATACTATAAGTCTGACTTTACATTATAATCAATTAGGTACTAGTTTATGAATTACATATAAAAATGATTAAAGTCTCGAACAATTTTTGATTATTAAATAATTTTATTTTTGTGATTCTTTTTCCAAATTTAACAGAACATTTAACAACAAATTGTCGGAAATGTCCTCATTTTCAATCAGCGAATCTACTGCATCTACACATTGAACTAATTCATGGTCCCGTGATTCATCCATGAAATCTGAGTCATCATTGTCCTCAATAACTTTTTCTGTGTTGTTCTCCAGAACAATTTTGAAGGAAATAATCTGCTCTCCTTCCATTTTCTTGCTGTAATTTGCATAAAAAATAAATATATCAGTAGAGATAGGGCACTGTTGGGTTTAAGTTCAGACAGGTACTTGTGAGTTTATAACAGAGAAGTTATCTATGGGCACTGTATGGTTTCAGGCGTGAAGTAGTACTATTAAAAAGTGCCTGTGAAGAAGTCTAAGTAATTTCATAATTATAGCACAGAAACCTAAATCAATCCATAATTATAATAAACAAGCCTTTCTCAATGTCTAACTCTTACAGAGGGACAGTATATAACTATCTGAAAATGTTTTCCCAAATTAATTTAAAGTGCATAACATAGTTCTCCTTTCAAATTTATAAAATAACATCTTACCTATTAAAAACAAGTTTAAGTTGTCAGTGAAAATGCACTTGCAATGTACTTCAGGAAGTAGTAGTCAAAATGGCTGTGTTTCTCTCTCTTTTTTTATATATATTCAGGTACATAACCAATCAAATGTCAGGTAATAAAAGTAGAAAATTAAAGTAACATTTTCATTGGTTGTCAATTCCAACACTTCAGATGTGTTTTGTGAAGTAATTTACCTCAGGGTATTTAGAGAGGTCTACAGGCTAAATGGCTAAATGGAATTTCAATCAAATTTGTGAAAATGGTAGGGATTGGTATGTAGTATGAGCTAATCTATATTTGGTGAGAGTGTCTCCAGTCGTTTTTCTGTAAATTACTTTCCCACCTTTTTTGATGGTGCGCTTCCCGGGGAGCGCCCCGGTACGCGAACTGGCGAGCGCCCCGGTACGCGAACCTTAAGCATTACGGGAGTCCACCATTTTGTGTTTCGGTCGACTTAAGATACAAGATGGAGGGCAAATAATGTTCAGAATGGGTAGAAGGGGGCACGGTAGACTTATCTTGACCCCCTAGGTTTTCTGAGGGTGGCTGAGGAGGCTTATATGTGCGAAAAAAAACATTTTTTTTTTTAAATTTCGCGAGGTTAGCTTCCGGTTCGCATACCGGGTAGCGCCCCGGGGAGCGTATTTTGTTGAAAATTAGTGAAAAAAGTTAGAGAAAAATAATAATTGTGAGTGATCAGATGTAGGGTAGCTCTGAGAAGAGCTATTGGGTTTATGGTACATTTAGGTACTTATAAGTAGGTACCAATGCACAGTCTTAAATTCAGAATGAAAACTCTGTTGCCCTCATCTGAGAAGTGAACTCCATCTCCTCTGTAGATATCTTGCATGTAGTAACGCAAGTTATTGTTGTACATGGAGCCCATTCCATGGTCTCTCATGTAAGCTGAAACAGATTTGTTTACATGCTTCCTCGACTTCTCAATTTTTGGACAAAATTGGTTCGACCACTTCCATTTCTGTCTTTGGCATATATTTGAATATACCAAGGCAGTCTGAGGAAAAAGTGCCATTAATTGCTCAAAGGTGTCCTTTAAAAGCATTTCCAGACCTACCCCAGTCAAAGTGCCCAAATCATTACCTCCACAGTGCACAATTAACAGGTCAGGTTTTGGCAAATGCATAAAGGTTTTCACCAATGGTATCAATTGGTGACATTTTAATCCTCTGTGGCCAAACCACTTAATTTCCACATCTTGTAAATTGAGGTTAGGTAAATTTCTGTTCTCAGCATACCTCTGAGCCCAATAGATGTAACTATGTCCAACAATCCAGACAGAAAACATGGTGAGAGAAGGTTCTCCTGCAGTCAGATGAAGTGTGGCAATGAAATGGCAGTTGAAAAAATAAGAGTTTAAAATGAAAAAAACTGTGGAGTTTCTGTGTTAATGAAGCAGTAACAGTGATTGGTGGATTTTGATTGCTGAAAACAGAAAGTTAGGGTGCATGGATGAGTTGTTTGAAAGATGTATTTTGAGTGGTCAAGAAAAAATCAATAAATGAAAGAATGCACTGGATATGAGGTGCACTGAGAGTTCAGAGTTCAATTGCAACATTGTTGTGTGAACTTGCAAACACCAGAGGTCTTCCAAGAGGTGGTTGCCATGCAGAAAAGGCATGAAATGGCAGAGGGGGGAAGGGTTTTGATTTGAAAAAAGTGAGGGAAGAGTTTTGATTGGGTGACATGAGAGATATGTGTGAAGAATTACAGCATTTCTGTGCTTTTGATAGCTGCAGACTCTGGAGTGCATACCTTTTGCTCTGCTGAAGACAAATTGGTGTGTTTCTGAGACTGTTTTGAAACTCAAAGTATTTGCTAAGGTGAGAAAAGATTTCTTTAATTTAGATAGAGAATAGTGTGCTTTAAGGAGAAAATTATGAAGAAAGTTGTGTTTTTCAAATGTTGCTTTGTCTCAAGTGTTTTACAAATAGATTTTGTTTCTTTGAGAAATTGTAATTGGAGAAAATGTGAAGTATTAGTACTGACAGGGTTTTTTTGTGCATAGGAGCTGTGGAGTGTTTTCAAATTATGACTTGAAAATCGTTTTTGAGGAAAAGGAATGGTTTTAAAATGTATGACAAGGACATAATGGTGTATGCTTCTTTATAAGGCAATTGAGTGTCTCTGATGTTATTTTTCCCATTTTAATGTAAGGCCTTTCCCTGCGGAGCAAATTGCTTGTAAATATGCTCCCACCTGTGCATGGCAAATTTAGATTTTGAATGTTTGCGTTACATAGCCATGTTAAAAGTGACCCAAACATGCTGCAAAGGCAATCAAAAAACGCTTTCATGTGTCTTAAGGACATTTTAAGTCATTTCCCCATGTGGAGTGTTTTCAAATTATGATTTGAAAATCGTTTTTGGGGAAAAGGAATGGTTTTAAAATTTATGACAAGGACATAATGGTGTATGCTTCTTTATAAGGCAATTGAGTGTCTCTGATGTTATTTTTCCCATTTTAATGTAAGACCTTTCCCTGTGGAGCAAATTGCTTGTAAATATGCTCCCACCTGTGCATGGCAAATTTAGATTTTGAATGTTTGCGTTACATAGCCATGTTAAAAGTGACCCAAACATGCTGCAAAGGCAATCAAAAAACGCTTTCATGTGTCTTAAGGACATTTTAAGTCATTTCCCCATGTGGAGTGTTTTCAAATTATGATTTGAAAATCGTTTTTGGGGAAAAGGAATGGTTTTAAAATGTATGACAAGGACATAATGGTGTATGCTTCTTTATAAGGCAATTGAGTGTCTCTGATGTTATTTTTCCCATTTTAATGTAAGACCTTTCCCTGTGGAGCAAATTGCTTGTAAATATGCTCCCACCTGTGCATGGCAAATTTAGATTTTGAATGTTTGCGTTACATAGCCATGTTAAAAGTGACCCAAACATGCTGCAAAGGCAATCAAAAAACGCTTTCATGTGTCTTAAGGACATTTTAAGTCATTTCCCCATGTGGAGTGTTTTCAAATTATGATTTGAAAATCGTTTTTGGGGAAAAGGAATGGTTTTAAAATTTATGACAAGGACATAATGGTGTATGCTTCTTTATAAGGCATTTCAGTGTCTCTGATGTTATTTTTCCCATATTAAATTAAAAGACCTTTCCCCGTGGAGCAAATTCCTTGTAAATATGCTCCCACCTGTGCATGGTAAATTTAGATTTTGACTGTTTGAGTTACATAGCCATGTTAAAAGTGACCCAAAAAAGTTGCAAAGGCTTTAAAAAAACACTTTCATGTGTCTTAAGGACATTTTAAGTCATTTCCCCGTGGGCAGTGTTTTCAAATTATGACTTGAAAATCGTTTTTGAGGTAAAGGAATGTTTTTAAAATTTATGTGCGCCATATGCCCCCAAATTTCTTTTTCAGGGGTGCAGCAGGGTGTTCTTGAGACACCCCTGCACCCTTGGAAAAATTCCTAATTGGCGATGAGCTAATTGCTAATCGCAAATTGCACCTTCATTCCTATGGGCCTCCTGGCCCATGGAAATGAATGGGTAATTTGCAATTAGCAATTTGCTCATCGCAAATTAGGAATGGTAAAGAATCGCTATTTATTCCTTAAAATTCGCTATTTAGGAAATGCAAAATAGTTTGATGATACATATGGCGGTTCATCTCTAACAATATAAGAAGCTTAGGGATACATTTATGATGACTGGCGCAATGAAGTGGACATGACTTACTTCATTGGTAGGCCTTTACATGTATTATGTCCTCTGTATTCTTCATCAAGCGTAACTTTGATCTGCAATCCTGAGTAGGCCTCACCTTAAACAAACCTCTGGATAGGCCACACCTTATCGTCATCCTGAATTAATCATTTAAAATGCTAGGGACAGATTTATGATAGGTGTATGCCTCTTTTGCGCCACTGTGCGTCACTTTTGTGATGCAGCGGCGGTGCAAAAGATTTGCTATGAGGCGACAAAATTACAAATTGATGCATTTAGGCAGATGTGTCATGCTGTAAATAAAACTTGCCACATGAAACCGATGCAGCAGTGATGCAAAAGATGCACCATGTTGCAAGACAGGCCTCACTTGGGGCCATATGTATCAAGCTAATTAGCATTCGCAAAGATCAAAATTCTACGAATTTCGGCCTTTGCGAATGTTAATTAGACAAATGGTATGTATCAAACAAGTTTGATGCAAAATAAGGAATAGCAAAATTTGCTATTCCTTATTTTGCGATTGCACTTAAGGATTTGCAAATTTTGCAGTTCCTTAAATGCAATGTATCAAACAAAAAATATGCAAAAAATGCCATTAAGGATTTGCAAATTACCACCAACTTCTAGTTGGTGATAATTTGCGAATTCTTTTCAAAAAGCTTTTTTTCCAAAAAACAAAAGGTGCCATTTGACGCCCATACATGCCCTTAGGGCATGTATGTGCGTCATATGCCCCCAAATTTCTTTTTCAGGGGTGCAGCAGGGTGTTCTTGAGACACCCCTGCACCCTTGGAAAAATTCCTAATTTGCGATGAGCTAATTGCTAATCGCAAATTGCACCTTCATTCCTATGGGCCTCCTGGCCCATGGAAATGAATGGGTAATTTGCAATTAGCAATTTGCTCATCGCAAATTAGGAATGGTAAAGAATCGCTATTTATTCCTTAAAATTCGCTATTTAGGAAATGCAAAATAGTTTGATGATACATATGGCAGTTCATCTCTAACAAGATAAGAAGCTTAGGGATAGATTTATGATGACTGGCGCATCACCAGGGATGTGCCAGTCATCCTGCGCCGCTGTTCCGCCACCCATGGTGTGCTGCATTTACAATGCGGCGCACCATGGGGCAAAAACGGCACAGATGCGTGACGCATCTGTGCCGTAAAGGTGGCGCATTGCTGGAGTTGTATTGCAAGTGCGATGCAGCTCCAGCAAGGCTCAGGGGTGCTCCATCTCCACAATGCTGCGTCAAGACCTATGCCTGCTTCAAGCAGGCGCAGGGTTTTGACGCAGCTTTGTCCTATCTGATTGTAAATGCGGCACACCATGGGTGGCAGAGCAGCGGTGCACGTTAACTGGTGCATCCCTGGGGATGTGCCAGTTAACATAAATCTGCCCCTTTACATTTAAGTATGTGCAGGGGACACAGAGTCGGTGAGGCTTATCCATGGTTAAGAAGAGATGAGTCCTGTTCACTGAAAAATTGGACATAGGCTTCACCTCCTCAGCATCGCTGGACATGGCTAAATAATAGGTGCAAAATGTTACTCTTGTTAAACAATTTTACTATTATAATCTCTGAGATTTGTCTCTTACTCTGCAACATCTCATTGTTGTTATCTATCTTTAAAGATAAAGACAACATCAACATGAGCGACAATCAGCAATCAGTTGATTTCGACCTCATCATTGAACTCATAATTGAAACATCAGTGGATGTTGATCCCTTGGATGATTTAAATCCTGAGGATGAAGAAGAACGTGATGAGGATGCAGATTTGTCAGAATGGTATGACATAGGATGGGAAGCTGACGTGCTTGAGCCTATGGAACTATAAACATTTATTTTAAAAATTTATAATAAATAAAAAGTAAAAATGTAAACCGTTTAATTTAAAAATAAAGACACCTTCAAAAACAGGTTATGTGTAGTGTCTTCAATAAAATATTAAAATATGCTCATAAAATTAGATCAGATTCACATATAAAACAGCACAGGTAAAATGAATATAAATTCCATTTCTTTTCTGCTATTTCTGTATTCTAAATTTGCCAAGCACTAAAAAATCTTCTATGTAAAAATGTCAAGTAGTGTTTTAAGTTTTTGATTACTGTTATTGATTTACTGTTGGGTAATAGTGGTTAATAACATTTTTTAATATATTTTACCACAGATTCAACTGCAGATCATTTCAAGATTTCAGCATGCCAACCAAAGAAAGACTGAGAAAGGCTGCAAAACGTCAAAGACAGCAGGTCAATGAAAAAAAGCAGCAGTCCTCTAACAAAAAGATTTGTCAAGTCACCAAGAAAGCACCGGGTAAGAGTACAAAAGAAATATCTGTAGTAAAAAAAATATTACTACAGAAAATGTTTCAGTCCAGAAAAAGAGAAGCAATTCAAACGGAAAGGAAAGGCCAATGAAAAATTTTACTGCTAGAGCAAGAGATAACTCTGTGCATGATAGTAGAAGGAAACAACAGTTTAGGGACATTCGTAAACGAATGTTCCGCAACAGGATAATTGGCAATTTGTTAAGAAATATTAAGAAAGGTCAACAGAAAGTGGTTTTTTATAAGAGAAAAAAAATAGTTGAGAAAGTTATTGATCAGGCATTTGAAATTAAACGTAAGTTATTTATTTTGATAATCAATAGAATTAGGAAGCTAAACAAGGCAATTTATGATTTCAAAAGAAATAGTAGATGGAAGAGAATAGTTAATCGTAGTAATTTTTGTGAAGTTTTTTCTGGAGAATGGATGCATAGTTCAAGCTGTGAGGCATTTTTTAATGAGGAGAGTTATTTCCAGGATAATGATTTGGTGCATGCAGTTGACACCAGTGGTCGAGCTTATGAAGTGAAAGATGGTTGTCCAGTTGAAAAAGAAAAACTTGTGACAACAGAGGCAGAAGAGGTGTTAGGTAATGAGGTTTTAGGAAGACGTCCTAAGGGTCCTGTGTATACCTGGAAGTGTAGTAGTATTTGCAGTGTGCGACAGGATTCCATCAATCTGCTTTGTGATTTTGTACGGTCATTTAATAAGGAAAGTTTGAGGCAGAAAATGAAGTTGTTGCAAGAATTAGATCCTTGCAGAGTGAGAGAAGTGACAGGTTTGCATGGTCATTCACTGGCTTGTCTTTCCAGGAGAGTATGCCAGAGTGTTTTTCATCATTTCAGGATGCTAGCAGTGCATCATAATGAAGTGAGGAAATTAGTTAGAATGTTGATTTATGCTAAGAGTCCAGCAATTATGCTTAAACAATTATGCGCTGCTCTTTTGCATGGTTCTGAAATAGATGTGAAGAATATATGTGAAGAAATTGAGTTTTGTTACTTTGGAAGTAAAGAGGAGAATGTTGAAATTGACCAAGAAGAAGCGGGTAATGTGGAAGATAGTGTACAGGTTTCCAGTACAGATAATTTCCAGAGGGAAATTGCGACGTTTGAGGTGAAATCAAGTGAGAAGCCAAATTTCACTTGTGTGTGTTGTCGACGCAGTTATTATAAGAATCAGACTAAGTTAGTGGATTTATATGCAAAAAGTGAAAGGGAAAATAATAGTGAATGGAAGGATTTCACAACATACTTGATGGTAGAAAATTGTTTTGATTTGGGATTGGATCAACGTGTGTGTACTTATTGTTGTAACAAATTAAATCAAAACCAGATGCCTGCTAGAGCAGTTCATAATAATCTGGAATTGGTTGAGATTCCTTCTGAATTGAAGGATTTAAATACTTATGAATCTATTTTGATTCAAAGTATCTATCCCTTTCAGGCTATTGTAAGAATGGAGCCAAAGACAGGGAAATTGCCTCCATCAGATTTACAGAGAGGATTAAAGGGAAGAGTTGTTTATTTGCCTCTAGATTTGAAGAAAAACATTAACACAATTGGAGTAGAAAAAGTGGAAGAGGAACCTCTGGTTATCTTAGTTAATGGGGTTCCGACAAAGAATAAGAAAATATGGCAAGATTTAGTGGATGTTAGGAAAGTTAAAAAGGCAACATTGTATTTGAAAAAAAATAATAAATACTATAGGAATGTATATGTTGCAGAGGAGGAAGTAAGTGAGGAAGAGGATAGCGATTTGTGTGCTGGTCAAATTGAGAAAGTAGAACCCTCTACTAGTGAAGAAATATATGAACATTATAGTGTTCATCCTTTGCATTCCAAGGAAGTCATGGGGAATGCTATTGAGTTGTTTCAAATGAAACAAGCCAAAGGGAGTCCCATTAGTGTTTGGGAGGAAAGTTTGGAAGCTCGGTGTTTCCCACAGCTTTTTCCAACAGGTCAGGGAGGAAGATATAATGAGCGACCTCATCAAATTCCTGCTTCTGAATACCGGACTTTGCGATTGTATGCAGGAGATGCTAGGTTTCGACAATGCATTCCCTATTTGTTTCATCTCCTGTTTGAAAGCGATCTGTCTGGACTGTCATATGCAGTGAACCACATCTTGAAAAGTGGTATACACATGCAAAACATCTCGGCAAGTGACTTTATGGATAAAGTCAATGTCCAGGACAGTATTTTGGATTCTCACCTGATTAATCTCATGGCGTGTCAGCGTGGTACTAATGAGTACTGGTACCGTCGTCATGGTGATTTAAAATGTATGCTGAGGAACTTAGGAACTCCCACATGGTTCCTCACTCTGAGCTGTGCCGAGTATGGCTGGGAAGACTTACTTGAATTTCTACGAGAGGCAAATGGAAACATCGAAAACATCGAATTCAAGACACTCGGAGAACTGTGCTCTTTGGATCCAGTCAATGTATGCAGGTACTTCAATCATAAATTTGAAGCTATGATGTCTTTCATCATGAATAAGAAGAATCCACCTCTTGGAGAGGTGTTGGATTTCTTCTGGAGAAAGGAGTACCAAGCAAGAGGTGCTCCTCATATACATATGTTGCTGTGGATCAAGGATGCACCTAAATTTGGAACGGATCCAGAAGACTCAGTGATGAGTTTCATACAACAGTATTCTACGTGTGCTGTTCCAAATGCAAAGGAGAAGAAAAGCCTAAGAGAAAAAGTTCTACGTTTCCAAAGCCATCGATGTGGAAAGTACTGTCGTCGTAAATTCCGAAACAAGGACAAGTTCTACACCAAATGTCGTTTCGGCTTTCCACGACCGGTGATTTCTAAAGGAAGAGTAAACAGTTTGATGTCTTCGCTGCGACATAATGTGATGAAGAAATCACCTAAAAACACATACAATTTGAAGAGGAACGAAGAGTCTAAGTACATCAACGACTACAACCCGGTGATTTTGTCCATGTGGAATGCTAGCATGGATATACAGTTTGTGGCTGATAACTGTATGGCTGTGGCTCGGTATGTGACATCTTACATCACCAAAAAAGAGATGACAGAATTGAAGGATATGTGGGAGGACATTTCCCATGAAAAGAGCTTCAGCAAGAAGTTGTACAGTTTCAGTCTGAAGATGTTGTCGCATCGAGAAATCGGAGCTTACGAATGTTCTGACCGGTTGTCTTCAGCAAGTCTCTATGCCAAGTCCAGGAGTATCGTTTGGGCGAGTCTTGGTCTTGCTGCAACGCGTAATCGAGTTCTGAAACCTGTGCGGGAAATTGAGTATTTGGCGGAAAAGGAGCCAAACAGTACCGACATTTTGAAGACCAACATGTTGGATACATTTTATCCAAATCGAAGCAGTCACCTCGAGAATGTTTGTCTGTATGAGGTTCTTCAAAATTACATATTCAAGAGGAACATCAAAGAAGATACTGAGAAAGGAGTGTATGCTGTAATAGGAAGTGAGGGATGTCTGGTCAAGCAAAGAAAATGCCACTTGGTAAACCATCGAAAATTGAGTGGCGAATCTCCTGAAAAAAAGGAGTTTTTCTATTTAGCACTTTTGCAACTTTTCAAGCCTTGGCGTGCAGAAGAGGAACTGCTTGGAGATTTCCTCTGTTACGAAGACTCTTTCAATGCTGCCAAGGAGACCATAGAATGTCCTGCTTTTCCCAAATATGTAGAAATGTTGAATGTGGAAATTGAGCAGGAAGCAACGATTGCAGCCGAGATTGCCAGAGACAGTTCTCAGGACAGTCAGAGTTCTGCTTCATTGAGTCAGGATCCACTAGGAGGACCTGTTATCGAAAATGAAGCTACCACTGCTATGAATGAAGTGGAAAGAGCCATGGCACATGCTCAGGAGGATGCGGTTAACTTAGAAGAGTTGGAAAGACAACTCAACGTTGAGCAGAGGAAAATATATGACGAAGTTACCATGCAAATTGATCATGGATTAAGTCATGACAAGAAAGAGTGCTCATGTATGTCGTTGAAGCCTGTCCGACTGTACGTGAGTGGAGAAGCAGGAACTGGAAAAAGTTTCCTTATTAAAGCAATTTCATGTTATTTGCAGGAAAGGACAGAGTCATCGCTGTCTTGTGTTGTCACCGCTCCAACTGGACTGGCAGCACATAACATTAAAGGGATTACTTTACATCGTTTACTGATGCTGCCAGTGGAGCATGACAACAAATTACAATATCACAAGCTATCTGGAGATGCTTGTTGTGCAGTTTCAAGAATCTTGAGGAAAATGAAACTTCTTATCATTGACGAAGTAAGCATGGTTTCCAATGTCATGCTTGCCTTTGTGCATTTGAGAATGCAAGAAGTTCTCAAAACAGACTATGATGTGTTATTTGGTGGCAAACACATCATTGTTTTCGGAGATCTTCTGCAGCTGACACCAGTGAAAGGGCAACCTGTGTTCAAAATGCTCACGCATGAAGATACCAGGAAGTGCCTAGGGAGCATTGGCAACGTCAATATATGGTTAAACTTCAATTATGCTGAACTGCATGAAAATATGCGTCAGGCGAAGGATGAAGTTTACAAGACTATTCTACAAGATGTTAGAATTGGAAAAGTGACCGAGCATGGGAAAGAAGCTTTACATGCACGATTACTGTCAAATTTATATCCAGAACAAGATGTTGTGCCTGAGAATATTTTTCAGAAAATTACTGAGAAGAAATCTGGAATATGTTTGATGCCAACTCTTGCAGAATGTGCCAAATTCAACAACAAAATGTTGCATTTAGAAAAGCAAGAGATTGTGAAACTGGAAGCTATTGACAGAGTAGAGCATATGGGATCAACAATTATTTTGTCTGAGAATTTGAAAACAAAATTGGATTCATTAGAGAAGACTATATCTAAAACTGCAGGTTTTGAAAAGACTCTGAATGTGTGCTTGAACTGCCGTATAATTTTAAGAAGGAATTTACATGTTGAAAGAGGTCTGGTAAATGGATCAATGGGTAATGTTGTTGATTTTGTAAAATACAGAAATAGAGATGGAATTGAATTTTTAAAAATTAAATTTGATGGCATTGAGGAAGTACAGCTAATTGGTCGTTGTTCTGCTAGATTTTTGCTTGTAAAAGACTTATATGTTCGCCGTAAGCAGTTTCCTGTTTGCTTGGCATATGCGGTGACAATCCATAAATTGCAAGGTTTAAGTGTAGACAGTGCATTGGTGAATATTGGCAGTTCTGTGTTCAAGGAGGGTATGGCATATGTGGCATTGTCACGAGTTAGAACTTTATCGGGATTGTACTTGATTGAGTGTGATGTCACAAACATTTGTGCGGATCTAGATTGTGTTAAGGAATACAATAGGTTAAGAAGAGAGTATGCGCCACATTTGCCTCAATATCCTTTGTTTGAGAAACGTGTGGTAGGCCGGAAACGAAGAAATGTGACCAATACTGGGGAGGTTGTAGCAAAAAGACGAAAAGTCGATGAACCTGAAATTATAAGCAGAAACAAAAAGGATTCTGTTGAAGATGTTGTTGGTTTTCAATTTGAAAACAGTTCTGGTGTCAACTGCTATGCTAATGTAGTGGTTAATGTTTTGTTTTCTCTAGAAAATGTAAAAGAAGAGATTGTGGTCAATTCTGATCAAAGATTTTGCAGTTTGTTAAATTCTGTGTTAGAGAAATGTAGCACTGATAGAAAAAAAATAGAAAGTGTGTCTGAAATTCGAAATCTGTTAGACAGATGTTCAGGCCAAACACAATTATCTCAAAATATTCAGCAAGATTGTCAGGAGTTTTTAATGTATATGCTTGATGTATTGCATGCTGAAGGTGTAGATGTAGATCACCTGTTTGGGCTTTCTTATCAATGGCAGCATGACTGCGAGAACTGTAGGGTATCAAGTACTACTAGTGTAGACTCAGAAAGATTTATATATTTAACTTTGCCAGACAGTAAATCAGTCTCTTTTAATAAACTAGTAAAAGCAGCTGATCACAACATGGAGTGTAGCCAATGTAAATCTGAAATGATGTCCACATTATTTATACGAACATATGTCCAGTATGTTATTTTAATGTTCCAACGATGTAGGCCTGATGGAACAAAATTGACAACTTTAATTAAAAATTTTGTGGCTTCACAGTTGTCAATATCAGGAAGGACTTTTGTAACTGCAGCAATTATATATCATGACGGTCCTTTAATAACATCAGGACATTACACAGCTTATTTAAAGTCTAGAAATGGCTGGTCATTCTGCAATGATTCTGTTTTAATTTAAAAAAAAAAATTGCCGTATGACCTTAAAAACTCTTACCTGGTGTTTTTAAAACCAAAATTTTAGGGAAAGAATCTCGGGATGTGCTCTGAGGAATTTCAAGAAGTTCTAATGGCTCCTACACGATTTGGCCTTGAGGATAAGTGTAGTACAGAGACATAACTTCTTACCATAACACTGGACGTCATGGAGAAATAAGTGCACTTTGAATGAGTTCAGAAAAACTGTTTCTTTTTATAAGCTAATTGAAGCAGCCAATCAAAACATGGAGTAGAGGGAATGTAAGTCTGCAATGCTGTCTACTGTTTTACATTGCTTTGTGATTAAAAGTGATGTAGAGAATTAAATAATTGTAGTAGTCATAGAGGTAGTGTAAGTCTGCTTCATAGTAAGCAGTATTAGTGTCATAGGAAATGTAGAACATGACTGAGCAAGAAGGGGAAGATATTAGTAATCCAGGATTGTGAAAATGATCTTCAACATTTTAATTCTGAAAGTTGCGGAAATACAACATGACGGGATTGGCTTACAAGAATTCCAAGAGTTATAAATGGCTCTGACACGATTTGGCCTTGTGGAAACGTGTGGTAGAGAGTGAGAAGTCATTTATTGTATGTAACATATTTTTCAAAACGATGGAGGTTTTCTTTCAGAAAGTGGCGGGCTGAAAGTAATAACAGCACAACAGAGTGTAAGCTGTTCATAGGACATCCTTCGACGTCATGGAAAGTAAGTTAACTTTAAGGAGTTCTGAATTCTGATTTGTTATGTTGTATGGGTTTTTTAAACACAATCATTTTGATTGTGTTTTTTTTTCCCCGCTGTTATATGATGAATACCTTCAAGTCACTGTTTTTAGTGAAATTTGATACATTCTAAGAACAGCAAAAATAAACCATTTAACATGTATAATTAATTCTGTACTGTTTGCATTTATGATGTACATGTAGAACTGTGTAGGAGGCATGGAGAAGGTGAGGCTTCTGTAAGTGTCAAAGTTGTTGCATACAGTGCTCATATTCTACGTAGTCTTTCATATGATAGACTACATTTCCACAATGAGATACCTAAGCAAAGGAAACACAGGTGATATGATTGTGGAATGAGCAAAAAAAATTGCAAGTTTTTCAATTATATTACCTGTGTTTCCTAACATTACACATCACATTGTGTAGATGAGGTTTAGGCCTGTTCCTGGAGACAGAGGAGGTCTGACATTTGTTCAAGAGTGCAGTGGACATGACACACTTGGTTGGTAGGCCTGCACATGTATTTTCTCCTCTGTATTCTTCAACAAACCTAAATTTCATCTGCAACTCTGAGTAGACCTTACCTGAAACAAATCTGTGAATAGGTTACAGCTTATCGGCATCTTGAAACAATGATTTAAAATGTTAGGGTCAGATTTATGATGGCTGTGCGCCTCTTTTGCTCCGCTGTGGGTCACTTTTGTGTAAAAGATGCACCATGTTGCAAGATAGGTTTCAGTTCATCTCCAGCAAGATACCATCAGTTTAAAATGTATATAATTAGCACTGTGTAGGGGGCATGCAGAAGCTGAAGCTTTTCTAAGTGTCAAAATTGTTGTATACACTGCTCAACTTCTGTGTACTGTTTGATATGCTAGACTCCATCTGCACTATGAGATACCTAAGCAAAGGCAACACAGGTGATGTGATTGTGAAATGAGGAAAATAAACTCCACATTTTTCAATTACATCACCTGTGTTTCCTAAGTTTACGAATGACATTGTGCAGATGAAGTTTAGGTCTGTCCACGGACACAGAAGAGGTCTGGCCTTTGTTCAAGTGTGAAGTGGACATGACTTACTTCATTAGTAGGCCTTCACATGTATTATCTCCTCTGTATTGTTCAACAAGTGTAAATTTGATCTGCAACCCTGAGTAGGCCTCACCTTAAACAAACCTCTGGATAGGCCACACCTTATTGTCATCCTGAATCAATCATTTAACATGTTAGGGACAGATTTATGATAGGTGTGTGCCTCTTTTGCGCCACTGTGCGTCACTTTTGTGACGCAGTGGCGGTTGAAAAGATTTGCTATGAGGAGACAAAATTATAAAATGATGAATCTAGGCAGATGTCACATGCTGTAAAAAAACAATGCCACATGAAACCGATGCAGCAGTCATGCAAAAGATGCACCATGTTGCAAGATAGGACTCACTTCATCTGCATCAAGATACTGTTAGTTTAAAATGTATATTTTTAGAACTGTGTAGGGGGCCTGGAGAAGCAGAGGCTTCTGTAAGTGTCAAAGTTGTTGAAAAACTGTTTGTCCTTCTATTTTTTCCCTTGTCTTTTCTAATTTATTAAAAACATGTTTTAATATTTTTCAAATTTTTGTTCTCTCTTTCACAGATTGAAAGTATAAAAATAACAAATGACTAACTTAACGACAATTATAAGGTAAAAGTTTTGTACTCTTTTCGTTATATTTCTATCACATTTAACTTCTATTAGTTCCATTGCTTCATTTCTTTAACCATCACTTTCCTGCCTTTGCTACTTCCCTCATTCCTTTCTCTATTACTTAATTACTCTACTCCTTCCACTATTTTTCTTAGTCCCTCTCTTCTCATACTTCTTCACTCTTGGTCACTCACTCTGTCTCTATTACTGTCACTGTTTCTGACTGATCAAAAATTTTTAAAAAAAAAAGAACAGTAAGTATAAGGGAAGGAAACAGACAGTTATGTTAAAAAAAAGACAGATATAGGGAGTAAACTAGGGATACTGTTACCCGCAATCCTCTGCTGATGATGTCACTGACCATGTCATGAATGATGTAATATGTGACATCATCAGCAGTGGATTGCGGGTAACAGTATCTCTAGTTTACTCCCCTATAGCTGTCTTTCTTTTAACATAACTGTCTGTTTCCTTCCCTTATACTTACTGTTCTTTTTTTTTTTTAAAAATTTTGGGTTCGCTCCCGGTTCGCGTACCGGCGAGCGAACCGGGAAGCGAACCAAGAGAAATAGAGGTTGGCAGAGTTCCAAATATTCTACCAATTTTTTTATAACGGGGAGGTAGTTCTGAAAATAACTTTTTTTTAAATTGTTTTTGTTGTTTTATATTTTTTTTATTATTTTTCTGAACATTTTTTTACTTTTTTTGTATTTTCTGAACGGTTTTATATTTTTTTGGGGTTTTTTTGGGGGGGGAAACGAAAACGATTCATTTTAAAGGGCTCAACAGGAGCAACAAAAAAAAATTTATTGTCTGGGGCGTTACGGACAAACATGATTCTCGTTAGCTCTGTTGATCAGAGTGATGCTACTTTCTCTGTAGCAAATGAACCCATTGCAATGTACGCAGACTTGCTTTACTTCCCCGAATCTCATTTGTATATTCGGCACCATCTCCCTCCCCTCTGGTCCCGTCACTTCCGGTACAACAGATCTTCTGGCCATAATAGGGGGATGATCTTGTTCATTACGTAACTGTGCAGCACTGTAGTTGTTTGGATGCCACCTACTCATATGGCGATGCATTGTGTAGTTTCCGTAGCTGTATTTCTTCTCGGTCCCTCTGGACAGTCTATCTTGACATATAAAGCAAGTTACGTACCTTGCATTTACTTTTTTCTGGCCTTTGGGAAATTTAAAAAATTGCCAAATAAAATTCTCTTTCAGGTGAGACCTCCTGGGCTCCTCAAGCAAAAAATGCCTCTCTTCCTGCTCTTCCTCCTCTTCCTCTTCGTCCTCTTCTTGCTGAATTATAACTTCAGCAGGTGGTCCTCTCTTCCTTGGATGTGGTGGAGGTGGTGGGGAAGCACCAGCTGAAGCTACTAAAGAAGCCATTGCTCACTGGTAACAAAGGGTCTTTCTCTCACAAAGATGAAAGTCAGAGTGAGGAAAGAAGGAGGGGTTTTCATCATTTGGGAAAAACAATAGTTCTAAACCAATGAAAAGTGTTAATTTTAGATCACATGACCTAGTCTTACATCATTAGGAACCCAAAAGTGAAATGAACCAATGAAAAGTGTTATTAACAAGTCACATGACCTGCTGTGTTTACGTTACACGCTTTGGGCCGCGTCCCGGATCGCTTCCGGGAAGCTGCGCTTCGCGCCTCGTTCGCGTACCGGTTCACTTCCGGGTACGCTAACGCAGCGCGTCATATGACGTATCACGCGACAACGCGAAACGTCATGCGCACGTCAGTTGCGCTAACGGAACGTTTACCGGTTCGCAGACTGGGTCGCGGCATCAAGATGAGCTAACGGGAAGCTTCCCGGTTCGCGAACCGGGAGCGAACAAAAAAAAAGTATTAAAAAAAAATTATTAATAAACATATAAAATATATTTTTAGATTTAAAGAAGAATACATTTTACAGCTACAGATATTAGCTTTTAAAAAACCAATGAAATTCACTGAAAAAACCATAGGTTATAGACCATATATAGTTAGGAATTAGCATTTACAAAACTTTGAAAATTCACTGAAAAAACCATAGGTTATAGACCATATATAGTTAGGAATTAGCATTTAAAAACCTTATTTTACTCACACAAAACCATTGAAATTCCATATATAGTTAGTTGCACTAACTATATATCGCGCACCCGCAATCCACTGCTGATGATGTCACATATTACATCATTCATGACATGGTCAGTGACATCACTGATGACATCACTGATGACATCTAAAAAAAAAAATATATATATGTACATATATATTACCTACTGGTGGTCGCCAGTAGGTAGTTATAGTTAGGATCGTTTTCCATAGGAAATCTGCAACATTCTATTGGGAATAACTTTGGCGCCGAATGAGGGATCTGCCTGTATTTTTTTTTAACTTTGCCTCGCTGCGCTCCGCCCCTTCCCTGAAAGTTTCGGGGGGGATCCGTCAAGCGGGGGCCGAGATAAAAGGGGGTCCCAAAACGTGTTTTCCCCATGTTAATTTCGATAGGGCGGTTGGACTTCCACCAAACTTGGCAAAATTGTAGGGACTGGTACCCCGATGTGCCTTTGCTATGTCTCAAGATATATGCTCCAGTGGTTTTTACGAAAATTAACTTTGAAAAAATATATATTGGGCTACATTGGGCTATATATATGTTAGAGCCCAAATGTAGCCCAATGTAGCCCAAAGATGGCCACCAGAGACAAAAAAAACAAATGTAGCCCAAATATCAGCCAGATGTAGCCCAACTATAGCCCGATGACAGAATGTCCCAGAGTGTTCTAAAGAACAACTAGAGCGCTAACAGTCTTCCTTATGACAAAAGTATGGCACACCTGAAGTCATCTTGATTGGAATAAAGTGTTAACACTTAAAACATTTAATTTGCAAAGGAACAAAATGAGGGGGTTCATTTTGCCATAGAAAATATGATATACATTATATATATACATATATATATATATATTACCTACTGGGGGTCACCAGTAGGTAGTCATAGTAAGAACCTAGGGCTAGATGTAGGTAGCTTCAATTTACCGACTCATAAATACCGAATTTTACTGATTCGGTATTTATGAATCGGTAAATTAGAAGGAGGGAGATGTAGGTAAAATCTTTTTTGATTTACCGAATCTGTAAAAATCGGTATTTACCGAATCGGTAAATACCGATTCGGTATTGCCCATTGATTCCTATGGGCCTTGAAGCCCATAGGAATCAATGGGCAATACCGAATCGGTATTTACCGATTCAGTAAATACCGAATCCTGCAAGGGTGCAGGGGGTGTCACTTTGACACCCTCTAGCACCCCAAATACAGGCACGTGTAACATGTGGCACACATACATGCCCTAAGGGCATGTCTGTGTGTCACATGGCACAGGTGTGCATGCACAGATGTGCATGCACACCTGTATTCGGTATTTTACCACTCAATAGGAATGGGTGGTAAAATACCGACTCTTAAGGGCCTGTGGCACTCTCAGGAGTGTCACCTACATTTGGATTTACCGAATCGGTAAAATTACAGATTCGGTATTTTACAGAATTGGTAAATTTACCGATTTGGTAAATTTACCGATTCTGTAAAATAATGGCCCCTACATCTGAAAATCCAAATACCGGTCGGTAACGGCCGAATTCGGCCATTACCGACCGGTATTTGCTCTCCTACATCTGGCCCCTAGTTTCCATAGGAAAAGCAGTTTTTGATTTGCTTATAACTTCGGAGTCGTTTGGTGAATCTTCCTGAAATTCTCCCAAAAAAAAGTCTATACAGGTCAGCTCCTTTCCTTAAAGTTTGGGGGTGGTTCGTCTAGTGCTGAGAAAAAAGGTGGGTCCCAAAATGCGTTTTCTCCATAGGAAATTTTGTGACAAGCTACAGCTCGAACTACTGAATGGAATTGCCCCAATTTAGGCAGAAAGGTAGAGCTTGATTCAGAAAGTGACCTGTTTTAAATGATGTAAATCCGTTCAGTAGTTTTTGAGAAATTCAAAAAATAAGAGTGAAAAAATCATTTCCCATAGGAAACTTTGTGCAAGGCTACAGCCGGAACTACTGAACGGATCTACTCCAAATTTGGCAGAAAGGTAGTGCAAGGGTCAGAAAGCAACTTTTTTAAAAATGGTGTAAATCCGTTCAGTAGTTGCTGAGAAATTGAAAAAATAAATGTTTCGATATCTGGGCAGAGCCCAATTACCATGCGCGAGCTTCACTGTGAGTGGCTGCTAGCACTCCAAACAAGGAAGTGTTGGCAGCCATCTTGTGCCTCGGTAGAAGCGAGTCACCCGAAAACGGAGAAACAAAGGTATAAAACAAGAGAAGGGGTAGAGTAGAAAAACTTTGACCCCGTAGGTTTGGTGAGGGAATCCCAGAAAGACCTCTAAGGCCCAAAAAACCGGCAAATATTGTCGCTGGGCACACAGGTTCTCCCGTTTCATTGTAATGAGGCCCTTGGGTGGGCTAGGTTCCGATGGTATTTCTTAAAATATAATAGCCGGGGCTCACAGGGGTTGCAGGGGTTCGTGCAGTCCCGGGGCTTCACTTATGTTGGGAGGGGGTTGCGCGACCCCCCTCGTGGAGTCTTCTATGTGCTTGTAACTTTGACGCTGTATGACGAATCTTTATGAAATTAACCAAAAAGTTTCTCTTTTTTTGATTATCTCCTATATTGAAAGTTTGGGGTCAATGGTGTAGGAGTGGCTGTCTCTTTATGAGTTAGAGCCGAGCTCTCCTTCTGCGAGCCAGCATGCTGATGTGCGTTTGCGAGACGACGGCCCATAGCTCACACTGTGCAAGCCGTGCCTACGGGCTACAAGTGTCCCTCTGCGATCCTGCCCGACGGCCCGCAGGTCTCCCTGTGCTATCCGGATCGCAGCTGTCACTCTGCAAACCGATATTTGAAATATGAGGCAGCTCTAAAAAGAGCCCTTGTGTTTATTAGTTGGAGCTACATATAAGAGCTGATGCACAGCTTCAGGTTATTCTGAAAAACTCGATTTCCCTGATCTGTGAAGTGTACTCTATCACTTCTGTAGATATCAGCCACATCAAAACGTATGTTGTTGTTGTAGATCAACCCCATTCTATGGTCTCTGAGGTATGCATACACAGCTTTGTTGACATTCGTCCTAGATTTTTCAATCTGAGGACAAAATTGGTTTGACCATTTCAACTTCTGTCTTTGGCATATATTGGAATATACAAAGAAAGTTTTTAGGCAAAAGCAACATCAATTGTCGAAAGGTGTCCTTCATTAGCATTTCCAAACCTACCCCAGTCAACGTGCCTAGGTTGTTTCCACCACAGTGCACAATCATGACGTCAGGGTGTTGGAGATAAAAACAGGTTTTAACCAAAGGCAACAATTGGCGCCACTACAATCCTCTCTGTCCAAACCATTTAATCTCCACATTTTGTAAACATATGTCTAAGTCAATACGTCTCTGTTCTTCACACCTCTTGCACCAGAAAACATAGCTATGTCCAACGAGCCACACTAGCATTTTGAAGGTATGGTTAGGAGGAATGGATAGATGTCTGTAGCTGATGCAGTCCGTTCGTAGATTAAGAGATATGTTTAAAGATGGGGAACTTCTTTTTTTATAATCTCACAAGGAGGTCTCAATCGGAGGAAGTATAACCATCTACGTTACCACTCCACTATATGATACACACAAAAAAGGTAACCAGATGGTATCACAACCTAGCAGGTGAATGTGAAAGTGCTGAAAAACAAACCAAAAGGGCATTTGATTTTTAAAGACGAGAACCCTCACTCACCTATAGGTGACATGCTTCATCATTGGGTTCCCTCTTACACACAGTGCCCGCAAGGGCTACGACTCTCCCTCAGGAGAGGAGCGTGAGGTGTTCTACACTCCAATGTTTTTAAATGAGTGAGGGGCAGAGTACAAAATTATATAAAAAAGTGAGTTAAAACTGACTCAAACAGGAAAAATTTGTTTAAAAAGTATCCCAATGGACAGTGTTAAAAAACAGTGTGAACGACAGGGATAAGGATGTTCCCTATCTGGTCAGGTCAACATGTTTCTGCCCTTATGACCAAAAGGTTTGTGGCATTCAACAGGACCAATTTAATGCCACTCTGCTACTAATGTGAGAAAAAGGAAAAAACATACTTGATTATATGGATATCTTCAGGACCAACTTCCGTCTGGTCTGTTTCTGAAACAAATAACCGTATTAGTCTGTACAATTCTTGTACATTATCGGATGCCCATGTGTACGTGAGACCAGTGTCACCACCCACGTGAAAAAAACACATCTACAGTGAATTTAATCTCACCAATATCAGACCAAATGTCCGTTTCCACCTTGACTCGGTCCTCTATTTGCGTGATTCACGGGGACCTAAAGGAGACATCACAACCATATGAATAAACAATATGACAAGATGTACAACAAGCCATCATAGTTCATACATTGTAACAGTCACAATATCTTAACAATCTGTAAACTTCATAAGATGAATGTGTGAGACACCTGTATAGATATCCAAATATCCTGCATGCCTGTCCCATAACACCCACTATATAACTCGTTCACATCAGGAGAATCAGTGTAAAATATGTACCAAAATATGTTGGTTATATTCACCTACTTATCCCCTGTTTCATGAAGGAATGGCCAATTTCAGTTGCTTCGATCTAACCTCATGTTAAATATGGAGACATAGTGATGTGCGTATCTCACTTCACTACTGGAATCATCCAGAAAACCTAATTAAGTAAAATTCACGAACACCAGTTAAGCAGTGTACAACATGCCCGCAAATGAAACCTTGTCAGCCAAACGATCACTCTCCCTGCTAAAGGGCAGTAAAAAAATATCAATATATACTCCCAACAGTCACAGGGCTCTCGAGACACGTTAGCTCAATAAAATCTAAACACACATTCAGGGAGCTCACAGGGAACGATGGTTTACGCCCGTAAACACTCTTCTATCTGAAATCTTACCGGCTGTCCCAGCAACAAGGTCTCCAAACATAAAGGCCGAGAGGGGACCGGTATCTTAGGCGCCATTGTTCATATACCCTTGTCACGTCAACAAATCCGACCCGGAAGTAGAAAAAACGACTTCCGGTTCATACTAATGCAAATGGGGAAACAACTGCCTCCAAATACCCTTTGCGAAATATAACCAATTTTCATTAGACATGTACCATATGGCGATGTATTCACATATCTAAAAGATATCATTACCAGTCTTGAATATATTATTTCAAAACAGGTGATCAAACTCTGACTACTGCATTCTGGGATATGTAGTCAAACTACCAAAAATCACAGATTGATAGGTTACAACTACGCTGTTAGGGGGGTAACCATACTACTGTACAGTAGTTATCAGGAAAATCTTAAAGCATTTGAGAACTTTAACTAGGTGTTATTAAAACCAATGTGGCAATGTATTTGAGTGTTCTCTCGTCTTGAGTGTATTGTCCAAACAGAGATGGATATCCAACTACAGTAGTACGTACTGGGATATAAAGTCCATCTTATATCCCAAATACATACTATTTAATAATCAGAGTGATATGTTATACGCACGATGTTTAGGGTATATCTTCTCTCCTGTTCTGTTATTGATCAGCATCTAAACAGGATACATCACATGTCACCATATTGACAACACATTATCCCCAAGAAACAAATATAGGGGGGATCACTCTGGGGCCTCTAATCATAGTATCCTCCAAGGTATATCCTCATTAAGTCCTGTAATGTGGCTCTTCATACGAAATACCCATCTTTGTTCTCACAGCAACAAGACCCTCTCAAGTGGCCCCATGTTGATGTTATACTTGGGTTTGTCAATGACAACCCATACAAAGTCATCCTCTGTGTGTGCCATTTCCACAAAATGTCTGGTCATACGGGTATTAGTTTTCTTGCACCGAAAAGCCCTCCGATGCTCGACCAACCTTTGTTTAACCTTGCGGGTTGTCATACCAATGTATCTTAGATGACAAGGGCATGTAATCAGATAAATCACCCCACTTGTGTTGCAGTTCGTATGTGTGTTTAAGTGCCACAGTGTTGCAAGTCCCAGGTCTAGCTGTGTCACCTGTTTGGTAAAGGGACATACAGACCATGACCCACATGGGAAATGTCCTTTCACTGGCAAGGCGCCCCATAGTGTGGTTTGTCTAATCTCTTGTTGTTGAGATCTAGGTCTCGTATGAACCAGTAAATCCCTGGTATTACTGCTTCATTTCAATACAAAAAGTGGTCTTGTCAAGAATAGTGTACCTGTATTAAAAATGTGCCATGATTTATTAACTGCCCTCTTAACCTTATCTGTCAGGTTACTATAGGTAGTGACACAGACAAGTCTACTGTTATCAGGTCTCTCATATGTTTCAAGTAGAGCCTCTCTATGATTATTGTGCGCTCTTTTCTCTGCTCCATACACCAATTTTGTTGGATAATTCCTAGCCAATAGTTTGTCACTCAAATTTTTTGCATGTAATCTATATCTACTGATTTCTGAACAATTCCTGCGCAGCCTTGGCAATTGTCCTATCGGAAGGTTATTCAGTAAGGCACATTGATGAAAGCTGTGGTAACTGAGTAACGAGTTCCTCACCATTGGTTTCTGATAAAGTTCAGTGTGAATCTTCCCATCCTTGGGGTACAGTCGTAGATCAAGATAAGATACTGTCTTGTTACTGGATTCACCAGTAAACCTAAGGTTTGGATCTTGGCAATTCAACCAGTTGGAAAAAACAATTAGAGACTCCTGGTCACCTTCCCAGATGACCAGGATGTCATCTATATATCGTCTCTAAAGTTTCAGGTGTTGTCAAAAAGGGTTGTTAATGGCAAAAATGATTTGGTTTCAAATCTGTACATGTACAA
Source organism: Lissotriton helveticus (assembly GCF_964261635.1). Classification (NCBI taxonomy): domain Eukaryota; kingdom Metazoa; phylum Chordata; class Amphibia; order Caudata; family Salamandridae; genus Lissotriton; species Lissotriton helveticus. Next base: position 1,231,619,707 of record NC_136068.1, read on the forward strand.
GTTTGCCATGCTAGGGGCACACGTACTGCCCATTGAAGTGCCAGTTGTTTTCCAGTATAAGTCACCTTCATAGCTGAAATAATTCTCCTTAAGGGCCAGACTGGCACACTGCATGACAAAGGTATTCGGTGTCTTATCCTTGTGTGGATGACTCTCAAGAATTTGTTCTATAATCTCAAGAGTATCATCCTGCGGGATATTAGTATAAAGTGACTCCACGTCATACGTGACCATCAGATTTGTCATAGGGTCAAAAGGTACAGTTTCAAGAAGCCCTGTACCCGGTGCCCTGTAGATACGGCGGCATCTCAGCTACAATGGGTCAAAGGAAATGATCTACAAACTTAGATGATGGCTCCAATATTGACCCAATGCCTCATACCATTGGCCTACCAGGTGGTGGCCTAGCTTGTTTATGGATCTTGGGTAATATGTAGAAGGCGGGCACTCTCAGGTGTTTCTGAGTTAAAAATTCAGCCTCACCTCTTGTAATCCATTTAGATATTTTTCCTTCTTCCACTATAGATGTAATCTGTGGTTGTAGTCTAGATTCTAGAGTGCAGACTTCATGCCAATGTACATTGTCACAGTTTTGGTGGAGCTGGCCATTTGATGACAGTCAGTGTGTTTTGTGACTACATGATGGATGTGTGGTAGTACCCATGCATTTTCATCACACAGTGTCAGGCAATGCCAGATGTGAATGGACAGTTACTAGACACATTCAGGACCTGTTGTGAGCCGTGGCCTATGCTGTTGGTGTTCCACTTTGTACCACATTGCCGTCATTGCCGATGTTCTGTGATTGCAACGTGTGTGTGCTGCATTATGGGGGAATGCAGCTCTGATTTTGTGTGTCCTTCTCCCTTTGAGACGGTGTGTCTTTGAATTGTGTGCTTTTCAAACCCCGATTTGTTTTTGACTTGGGTCATATGTGCTCTTGGACAGATTTTGGGGCCTGGTGCATTGATCGTCTGCTGCGTGTATTGTACGGCATGGGTTGTGTGTGCAGGTGGACATGTCAGATTGTGATGTGCTCCTTTACCGATGTGATCCGCACTGAGCTACCTCCATGTCGACCCGTGGGCCATCTCATGATTTTGGACTGCTGCAAAGCTATCGGGCATACAGTGTTATTTGCATAGCCAGTGTGGGTCACAGAGCCGCTGCTTTGCTGGATTCAGCATATGTGCATGGGTTGGTTGTGGTATTGGTGATATGGAGGGGGGCCCCTTTGTGCACAATGTGGACGTGGGCCCACTTTGAGTTTCTATGTGTGCTGCAGTGTGCCAAGGCTATCACTGACATGTTCCACGATCATTGTGGGTGTGCAGTGTACTACACATTCTGGTGCATGTGTGCCATTGTGCCATCTCTCACCTTACCCCCAGTCCCTGGACGTTACTCACCCTGTTGCTGTTGGGTCAGGTCATATTGTGCTGTGTCCAGGCCCCCAATACCTTCCACCGTATCCACACTGCTGTCTGTGGCAATCATTTCCTCCAGGTCATCCAGCTCCTCCTGTGTCGCAGGGCCCCCACCTCCAGTCGCCCTTGCTGCCTTCCTGTTGGCGGAGAGCTTATCCTTAGTTTGGCTGTGCACCTCTTGACCTCCTCGACACTCCAACTGCATTGACGTTGGTCAGCCATATTTCCATTTGGGTTGTCAGTGCCGCAGTGGAGGTGCTGAACAGTTTTTGATGGTGTCCTATGACCTCCGTGATGATGATCCGGTCTTCCTGCGGACTGAACCCTGTCTTCCCCTTCCTCTTCTCCTTGCCCTTCCACGAACACGGGGTTCCATATTGGTCCTCCGTTGGGATCGTCTTCTGCAACTGGTACGGGTTCATCCATGGTGCTATGCAGTTAGAAATGGTTCATATTTTTTTTTCTTTTATAGTGCATTTTCCCACATGACATGTGGGATTTCTAGGCCTGTGGCTTGTTTTCTCTGGGTTTTGTCCCGCGATTTGCCTCATCTCATTTTTTTTTCGTTTGCGTATCGCATTTTTGTGGCATGGTGTTGATTTTCACGCAGACATTTGCCGCGTTATCTGGTGTCTATCCCATGCTACCGCCTTGTTGTGAATTCCACGTTGACACAGGTTATTTTCAGGGCCGGACTGGCTACCGGGCATTTTGGTGTGCTGCCGAGCTGGGGGATAATTTCGTTGATGGGGACCTGCATGTGCTGAACAAAGTTTGTTTTGCTTTTTATATTTCAAAGGGCATGCAGGTCCCCATCAACGAAATCAGCCCTCACAGCAGAGAAATTAGCCCCCAGCTTTGCAGCACACAAAAACGCCCGGTAACCAGTCCGGCCGTGGTTATTTTCCCGCGATAGGCTGCAATGTTGTAGGTTGCGTTACGCTACTCTTGCGGTAGTTATCACACGTTCTTGTGAATATACCCCCCAGTGAACTAGAACTACCCCATGCTTTCCCTACACCTTTCCAGTGTCATTTCAGCTATATAGCCTGCTAAAAAGTGCTGAATCACAAGATGTCTAATATAAATCCTTATGTGTGCCAGGTGTGTGAGAACAATCATGAAAGTGAAACACGATGCACGAAATGTTATTTAGTCTCAAATGAGATGTAGTCAACGAGAAAAAGACAGACTGCAAGCAACATTATCGAAATAAGTATACTATGAGAGATATGGTATTTAAATAAAATGTATGTGGTTCTTTCAGTGGAAGGTTTATTTCCATTCCCATGGCGATAGTTGTGTCAAAGCCTCCTCCCTTTCTGCCCTATCCTCCCTTGTTGGAAATAATGTTTGACTCCATCGCGGGGGATTTATAATTTTTAAAATACTTGTTCCTGAATTTACACACAATTTTGTCTTTTTAAAACGCTTTCAGTAATGACTTTGCTTTTGTTTATGAAATGTTTATTAGTGGCCTCTCCCCAAAGCATATTGCTAAGCTTTAACGGTGTATCTTTGGAGAGCATGTCATGTGGTAGTACATTAATGCAGCACATGATTGGTTGGCAATGCGTAGCCTGCCTAAAAAAGGCTTGTTTTAGTGAGGAGGTGACGGAAGCTTCTGACAAGAGGTTTTATTGTCGCGGTGACCTTGGCTGTAAAAATGGATGCCGGCAGCATTGTCAATGCTGTTTTAAAGTTTGAGTAGGTCAAAATGATCACTTTTCTACTTTATAACTAATTGCCCACTTTTCAAGCCGAATAGTTCAACCTTCACTACATTTCAGCAGCAAGTAGGCTTCCTGACAATCGGCAGACTTAACCTGGCAGGCTCATGAGCACTTGACTGATCATATTAGTGAGCAAGCTGTTCTGGCTCAGATATTTTATCTTCAGACAGTTTAGAAATTGGTTTCAGAACTGGAAAGTCTGTTTGAACAGCAGATTGCCCATCACTTCCAATACCAGGTTAAAAAGAAATTATAGGGAGCCTGGAGTCATTGTTAAACGACCACGAGCTGTCTTGTCAAACTATAATATATGTTGGCACGAGTATATTGCAGTGCTCCAAAGAATGTTTTGAACCCATATACTGTATGCCAACAGGCATCATTTCACTGAATGGTAAAGGCCTCGTATAGGACTAGTAGAATTGTACATATTCAATATTTATTTTTAGATTATTAAAGAAAATACTAAAGATTTATTATTCAAAATCATATTTGCTAAGCCTTTATTCCATATATTTATTCTATCATAGAAAGAGGGGGGCATAATGTCTATTTGTTGTTTATATCATAATAAAAGAACACATTTGTTTTTCTGACAGGTCAATAAAGGTATAATTTCAAACCGTTGACGTGAAAAGGTATCTTTAGGGAGATTTAAAATGCATTTAGCAACTCAAATTTGAAGTATGAAAGATACACAGTGACAATGCATGGGTTAGAAAAGGAATTTAATTGTAGGTATCAATACCTTGGTCCTGATTCACAATGGCAACTTACACTTTCCTGTAAGGTTATACTTTTGAGTAAGTTTACTACTTTTCAGAATTCATAAATTCTGGGCCTGATTCACATACTGCTCTTTGTAGTATGTGTCAAAACAAAATATACTGCAAAATGCAATTCACAAACTCTGTGCAGAGTGCTACAACTCCACGCTCCCTATACTTATGTCTGCTGAATTCTCTGTCCTGACCATAGAGCCTCCCGGTGTGGAGAACTCCGCACACATAAGTTTAGAGAAAGCAGAGTCGTAAAACTCGGTACAGAGTTTGTGAATACTGAAAAGAAGTACATTTACACATTCTTTGTCAGTAACGCTACAAGGATCCAGGTGCAGCAGCTGACTTTATGGCGGATCTCCAAAACACTCATCTAGTAGCTGGATCTGGAGCATTCATATTGTAAAGGTGTATCCACGTCACCTATGGTTCAAAACGTCTTTCCACATGTTGACTTAGCCTAATACAGTCATAATTGTAATTTGTTTTTTCAGGAAAAATGTATCAAAGTAATGTGCTGTGTACTAGCATTGAACCTGAAATGTGATGTGTTTCATCTGTAGCAATCTTCTTCTTTCAAGGTAAGGGGGACACTGAGCTGGATGATGATGCTCAACCATCTATGAGCAGAGGATGGCAGATAATTTCATGAGAGAATGTGAGACTCCTCCAAGCAACAATATCTACAGCCAGAACGACTCAATAAGTAGAGGCGGGCAACAAGCAGAAGCAGGTCGAGGAGGAGGGGATGGATGAGGAGGAGGTCATTGTTGCCCAACACCCAAAAGACTGATTGCCACTTCACAAACGGCCACAGCAATGTTACTCCTACATCCCTTCTGCCATTAGCTAAGCAGCCATAGAGGCTATGTCCGTGCAGGCAACAATCCCCCTTAAAACAGCCTTCACATCACAGGTCTCTGTGTACGATGTCTTGCACCCTCATTCCCTGAAGATGCAATTATGGTCTTCCCTCAATCATCTCAATGGAAAAAAACACACTTGGTGAGGAGCAGGTATTTCCCCGTTTATGAATCTCCCTCCTGCATTTTACCAGGTGCCACCCCTCTCTGTGCTGATCAAACTGCTGAAAATTTGAGACCACCGCAGGAGATGGCTTAGGCCAGCATCAGGGAAAATCAATTGTTCCAAGCAATAATAAAATATTACACTTATTACAATAAAGAAAGAACATTTGAAATATGTTTCCAAATTAGGGACAACATTTCATTCAAAGGAACCCACATTGAGAAACAAATTCCTTTGGGAAAGGGACATATTTAAATAAATGAAGACTTAAGGCAGAAGAGAAAAGCTAATATGGAGGGAGTTGGGCAAATAATAGAAAACAGTGCTGGGAACAGTCAAGGAAAGCAGCCTATCTCCCAAGCTATTAAAAACAAAGTCCATGGTCCAAAAAAGTCAAGAGTCCACTGTCAACTTAAATAATGAAATCTGAACTCCCAAGCCAGAGGATGTGTCTAACACAGGGTTCTGGATTGGGGGTAAAAAGTCATTCCCAATCTCTGTTTTGATGTTTTTCCTCTGACTTAGCTGTAAATTGGCTGGCTAGGGCAGACCAAGCCACCCTGCAGGAAGAATAAACACATGGGTTTGCAGGTGAAACAGTGAGGACAGATGAACTGAAAGGTTGGACTATGGGAGCTGGGATGGGTTGGAGAAGCAGACAAGACATAATAGCTGCAGGCACTGAGGTGATGCAGTTAATGTTTGTAGCTGTTCAAAGACTGTCTCTCTGAGCATCTGCACCTCTCCCATAAAGTCAACAGATGTCCTGAGACCGATCCCTGAAGCTCTACAATTGAAATCATCACTTCCTTGAATGCAGCTACTGAAGCAGACTCAGGAGGAAGGGATTGAGCATCACAAGAGAGGTGAAGCTCGTCCAGGGCAGAAGAAATGCTCCTTGACTCTTGTTCTACCAGGTGGACCCTGGTAGAAGAAGTAGATGTGGGCAGTGCAGGAGGAGTCCTTGACGAAATTAGAGCCTCAGGAGACTGTCTTGGTACGAGGCACCACTAAATCATTGAGGGTAGATGATCGCAGGGCCCTCGAGGGACAGTAGGGGGTCAGTTGATCTTTGAGAAATTGAGCTGCTTGTCCATGCAGCGCTTTATATACAATAAAAAGCGTTTTAAACTTGACCCTGCTTCTAATTGGAAGCCAGTGTAAATTCCTGATGGTATCAGTGACGGACATGTGTTTGGGGATTCTGGCAATTAGTCTTGCTGCCGCATTTTGAATGGTTTGCATTTTATCAAATACCCTAGTCTGGGCATTTGCAAAAAGACCATTACAATAGTCCAAGGTGGACAGCACTAGGGAGCTTACCAAAGTTTTCACGGCGGTTTCAGGTAGGAAAGGGGTTATTTTCCTTATTAAGCGTAGTTTGTGGAACGCCGAGGAAGCTACTTGGTTGGCATGGGCGACAAAGTTTAGCTGATCATCAAAAACAACTCCCAGATTTCTTACCTTGGAGATGGGCTTAGGCAAAGTTCCAAATGATGGAGGCCACCAATCGAGTGACCAGCTTGGCGTGAGTTGTCCGAAGATGACCACCTCCGTCTTATCCGAATTGAGCTTTAAGCAATTGGAGGCCATCCAGTCTCCAATTGCTGCAGATGATTCAGCGAGAATGCTCAAGGTTTTATTACTCATATCTTTTTCTGATGGCCAATTACACTTTTATATAGTTGGCTACCGCAATACAAATATCAGGGGTGGCCAAGTCAAGAAATACTTTATTCGGTTCAATTACAGAAACCATAAAAGTACAAGAACACAGACAAAATTGGTCCATTGGTCACCAGGCAGCATAAAAACATTAAATTCAATATAAAAGAAGAGGAAGTACCCCTTAATAAGTGCAGCACATGATGCCATAGTTTAAAAACAACAACATATACATCATTAAAATAAAAATTTAAATTTAAAACGCTTGATTCAAGTAGCAATGGTCAATATTTACAGTAAATCTACTAAGACCAATTAATCTTTTTACTGAGTCTCACCGCTATGGTTAAAAATTTAGCTACATTGTAAATTTCCCATATGTCTGCTAATAATTGAAGATGCATTAAAGCTGGCTTGACTTGCCAGAACCCTTTCCCCTTTAACAATGGTATAATGAACTTTCTCCTGATATCTTTAAAATATTCACAGAAAAACAGGAAATGAGCAGTGTCCATGATCGAGTAGCCATCGCATTTGCACAAGTCTAGATCAAGTTGCTTGGTCCATCCAGGGCGGCCTGAAATTAGCAGGTGGACTTTGTCCAGTCGAAACTTGGTTAACAGATATCTATGGTTAGAGTTGTTGACAACCTTTAAATAGAGTTCCAAGTCATGACCAGAGGAGACAATCAATTGGTGGGTCCTGACAGAAGGCTTTGACAACTCCAAGCCTTCTCTGTCCATCCCTCGATTCAGCAAAAAAATGTTTTTAACCCACTTCAAGTCACCTTTCACCAAGTTAGATGGTTTATTAAACAGTTCAGGCCGACCCAACTTTACAGATATTTGATGTACATAGTTCAACCAAGGGATCTTGTCCCAACGATCTAGCATTAGGCAATCTTTTAAGATTTCATGATTCACTTCAAGTTCCAAGTTAAGCCAGACTGATATCCATTTTGATAGGGGGGCCATAGCGATTCGATCCTCCAAATAGTCCACACCACATTCCTGATGGACTATGAAACTGGCCGTGGATCTTGGCAAGGAGAGAATCGCTTTGAGGAAGTTATCCTCTGTCACCTGAAGCGTTTTGACTGGCCTAATACCCCACAGATCAGCGCCATACATAACTATGGCAATACATTTAGCAGCATATACCTTTAGGACAGCCTCCAGAGGTTTGACCCCTAGTTTGCGTGAGAAGGCCATCACCGCTGAAATTGAGCGCGCCAGAACCTTTTTTTTTCCCAATATTTGGGGGTGCCACGTGGAACGATCGTCAAAAACAACGCTCAGATAAGGAAATCTGGCGACTCTTGTCAACTTATGTCCATTACAATGCAGTGTCATTACATTTTTCATAGACTTCCCTTTTTGGGCCACCACCATAACATGAGATTTACCATAGTTGACACTCAAATCAAGATTTGTCATAAAATCAAAAAATGAATTCAACAAGCTTTGGAGACCCACTGCAGTTCTGGCTAGGAGAGCGGCATCGTCCGCATATAATAATGCGGGCAATAGGTACTTCCCAGCCCTTGGGATATCTTTACAGGCTGCACCCAAGACTCCACCCAGATCATTTATATATAGTGTAAAGAGCAGGGGAGCAAGAATGCATCCCTGCCTTACACCATTGGAAATGCTAATTTTGCCAGTGCTGTTTCCTTTTCTGTCATATCGCACTGTGGCTGTAAGATCCCTGTGGATGTCTGCTAAAAAATACACAATGTTAGGATCTATTCCGATTCTAAGAAGCTGGGCCCACAACTTGGATCTGTTTACTCGGTCAAATGCAGAGGACAGATCCATGAAGGCGATATACAGCGCTCCTTGCTTCGCTATAGTGTACTTCCCAATAAGCAGTTGTAAATTCAAACTTTGATCGATGGTGCTACGCCCCTTTCTAAAACCATACTGTGGAGGAGAGAGGGTATTGGTCTCCTCTAACCAAACAGTAAGTTTACACAGAACCACTCTCCCTAGCACTTTTACTGCTGAGTCAATGAGAGATATGGGGCGGTAATTTCCAGGGTCACCCCTGACCCCTTCCTTATAAATGGGGACAATCACCGACTGGGACCATGTCTTTGGGATTCCAGTTTTTGAAATTCTATTAAAAACGTTTGCTAAAATTTTGGACCAAAAAGAAATATCAGCTTTAAAAAGATCGGAGGGAACGCCATCCGGCCCGGGGGCCTTGTTACTGGTCATTTTACCAATGGCCTCAGCCACCTCACACTCTTCAACTCTTAAAATGTAAGGCATTTCGGAAAAGGTGGTCAAGCCCTCAGCCCCCGGAAACTCCTGTTCATATACAGATTTAAAGTGCAAGTGCCATTTGTCTTCTTGAATTCCACAATCCAGTTCATTATTGCTAGAGACAGAAAAATAGGGTTGGTTGACCACGGCCCAAAACTTGGCGCTACTCTTCAACACATCAATTGATGTCAACTCAGCCCAGGCATCCTCTCTAATCTCACGCCGCCTTTTTCCAACTACTGCCTTGTATTCTTTCCTAAGGTTAGCCACCAATGATCTATCTACTGGTTTTGCTTTAAGAGCCGTTTTCAGTTTACGATTGGTCACCGAACAGTTCTTATCAAACCAGCCTTCTTTCCCATGTGCTTTACCTCTACTCTTACAGGTCAGGTTGGAGACAATGTCAAGACAAACCTTTCTGTATGCTTCCACTACTACACTGTCCCCCGCCTTGTCATCCATACAGAGCTTTAAATCCTCCCGGCTACTATTATAAAGATTACAAAGGAACTCCTCTGGGATTATCTTGCACCACTTGATTCTGCGTGCTTGATCAGTCAGCCGTATGTCCCGTTTGTCAACCAAATTCGGTCTGCTTTCCACAGCAACAATAACATTTTTAACCCTTAAAACAACTGGATTGTGGTCGCTAAAATGGGACCGCACAACTGAATAACTACTGATGTGGCTGCCACAACTACTGCTTAAAAAGATATAATCAATCACAGACCCGCAGCCACGTCCTATAAATGTTGGGATGTCCTCATCACTCCCCTTTGGTAACATCAGCCCATTTTCTGCCAACATAGTTTCCAGGAAAATGCCCTGATCTGAGTGCTCAAAATGAGTATTTTCCTCATCCGGAGAACCAAACAGATCATTAGGAGGACATTTGTCCTGACAGCCATGAATGTTAAAATTCCCCATTAATATGATGGTACACTCAGTCTCTGATGACTCATTAAATTTAAACAAAAAAGAATTTAACATCATCAGGTTACTAACTGGATGATCCTTATCAAAGGAATTATAAAAATTCACTACCAGCACATTGTGGAAACCCCTGTGGGTAATTTGGACCGCAACAAATACAAACATTTAAAACCGTCAGTATATGTACAAGGGCGAGTTTTCTTGTGGTCTTAAATATTTGCTCCTTGGCGTTTTATATAAAGTTCAAAAGTGCTTTGACTTGTCAAGTTATCACATGGACATGGACAGGGTGAGAGGTCATTAGCCCAACCACTCTGGCATGGAAACGCCAGTAGCAAGTGCATGTTACCGAGGCGAAATCTAATTAAATAAAATCTAATCTGCAGATTGATAGTAAATGGTAAATAATATTGCATTGGGGCAGGAGACAGGAGCAGGGGAGCACTCTCATCGTGATGGCAATAATGCACTTGTACCCTTGCATGTAAAGCCTCTTTGATAGCTTTCAAAGGAATGCTTTCAGGGCTATCATAAAACTGCCCCAGTCCAATTACATAAAATGTATCTTTCACAAAAGGAAGCCATGGTATTTTTAATGCATTGGCCAAGTTTTGACAATCTTTTATTATTTCTCTAGAGAATGATAGTTCTTCAGATAACCACATTTTTGCCCATAGGAATAGAGGGGCACAACATATGCGTTCTTCTATGTGCTCTAACCCCAATTCATCATGACATAGGTGGTTAGGGGTGCTATTAGGCATCATCAAGAGCCTTTTCATGATTTTATTTTCTACAACTTGTAACTGGCGGCTATTGTGATGTCCCAGCACCCCAGTGCCGTATGTTGCAATCGAAAGGCAGTTTGCTTTGTAAATGGGAATTATTTCCCTCACAGGATTATGGCCTAATTTGCAAGCAAAGCGAAATAGCACATCCTCAGCTCTAGTTGTATGGTGGGCTCTTGCTGTCACTAATGGGTCCCAGCTCAACTTGTTATTAAACAAATTCCCCAGGTACATAAAATTCTCAAACTTTTCTATTCTTGTTTCTCGTGCTACAAAAGTCTTGGTCTTTCTGTTCTTTAGGACGCATACCATAATGTAATATTTAATACAATTTACTTTAAGATCAAATGACCCCATGAACTCAAAAACATTATTGAGGAAATTCTGAAGGCCATTAGCTGTCGTAGCCATTAGTACTGTGTCGTTGGCATAAGATAACAAGGGCACAGATTTACTGCCAATCTTGGGGAAATCAAGATTCCTACTTAACAGAGAGGCCTCCAAACCATTTGTATATATTAAAAACAGAAAAGGGGCTAGGATGCACCCTTGGTGGACACCCTCTGCTGAAGTTATTTGGTCAGTTTTTTCCCCCTGAGTACCGTATCTTACGGAGACTGAAGTATTCCAATGTAGTCTGCGGATGAGTGACACCAGTGCTTGTTCCGCGCCTAATAATTCCAACATATCCCACAGTTAGCATGATTAATAGTCTCAAAGGCACTGGACAAATCCATGAAGGTCAGATGAATTGAGCACTTCCTCGCCTTCACATATTTGTTAATAATTAGGGATAGATTAAGGTCTTGCTTGGACGTGCCAAGACCCCTCCTGAAACCATATTGAGTATTGGATATCACTCCCGTGGAGGATGCCAGGTCTCTAATCAGGCCAGGAGAACTCAGCCCAGTACCATGGCTGTGGCATCAATGAGCGAAATTGGCCTGTAAGAAGCAGGGTCACTTCTATTACCCTTTTTAAAAATAGGGACCACTATTGCCTCCCTCCAAGATGCGGGGATTTGGCCCAATAACTACTGCCTTAAAAACATTTGTCAAGACATGTGCCCACAGGTTTGGATTATTTTTAAAAAGGTCACGGGGGAACCCATCAGGACCTGGTGCTTTCAGACGAGAACCCTTGGCTAATGCCTCTTCTACCTCGGCTACTGTAATAGATAAACTGAGTTTGGTAGCTGCAGCTGAGTCTGCGGGCCGCTCCCTTATGTATTCCTCAACCCTTTTATTTTGGGGGTTAAAGATTCAGTTAAAATGGGCTACCCAAGCATCTCCCAGGATCAATTAATCAATCTGCCTAGCTTCTCTGTTAAATATTGGGCGATTTATGATTTCCCCCAAAAAATGTGTGTCTCTCAGAGCTCCTGCTCTCTCTAGGTCTTCCCATTCTAAATTTCTCAGCTCTGCTTTCCTGGCCTCAAAAACTGTTTTGTATTTGTGCCTTGCCACTTTGACCAGGTCTCTATTGCAGGGAGTAACACGGAGAACCCTTTTTAAGTGGTAAGTAGACAGAATATCGAATTTTAAATATCGATGTGAGAAAATATCGAAGTTTTAATATCGATAGTAAAATATATCGAATATTTTAATATCGACATTAAAAATATCAATTTATGTACGTGTAGTGAAATATCGAAGTTAAAAATATCGAAACAAAAAATATCGTTGTACAAAAACATCGATAAAATGTAGTTTTTAGTAAGATTTTTTTGATTTTTTTTTAAATATTGTAATATGTATTTTATATTGTGTTTATACTATGTAATTTTTTATGTTTTTTTTAAAATAATATATAAGTTTAGGAGCGGGATGTAGGGTTTATAGGGGATATGGGTGGGGAGTGTATTAAAAATGTAGATTTTTTTGTTAAATTTCTAAAAAAAAATTAAAATACAAAAATAAAACTGAGAAAAATTTGAGAATAATTTCGAATATTTACTAATATTTGAAAATATTTTAGGAGCGGGATGTTGGGTTTATAGGGGATAAGGGTGGGGAGTGTATTAAAAATATAATTTTTTTTCGTTAAATATGTAAAAATAAAATTAAAAAATAAATATAAAAATCTTAGAACAATTGTACAATATTTTCAAATATTTGAAAAAAATTTAGGAGCGGGATGTTGGGTATATAGGGGATAAGGGGGGGAGTGTATTAAAAATGTCAATATTTTGTGTAAAATATAAAACCAAAAAAAATTAAATTTATACTCTTTTAAGAAAATGTTGATATTAATTTCAAAATGTTTTAAATATGTTAAAATAATTTAGGAGTGGGATGTTGGGTTTATAGGGGATAAGGGTGGGGAGTTTTTTAAAATTTAATAAATCCATGAATTAAAAAAAAAAATTAAATAACATTTGAAAAAAAAAATATTTTGAGAAATAGTGGAATATTTTGAAATATTAGAAAATATTTTGTGAGTGGTATGTTGGGTTTATAGGGGATAAGGTTGGGTATTGTTTTTAAAATTTTAAATTTTTCAAATTTAAAAAAAAATGTGGACATTTAAAATAATTTGTGAGAATATTTAATTAAATATTTGAATATTAGGAAATGTTAAAACATTTTTTAGGAGTGTTATGTTCAGTTTATAGGGGATAAGGGTGGTGTGTGTTTTACAATTTGAAAAATGTGTCAAGTTTAAATTTTGAAAAAAATGTTTTAAAATTTAAAAAATTTGTCAAATTTAATTTTTTTTTAATTTAATCTAACATTTACAACTTTACATTGTGAGAATTTTTTATTAATATTTTGGAATATTGTCACATTTTTTGTATTATTTTTGAAAATTGAAAGGTTATTGTTTACACATTGTTAATACATTTGTAAATAGTGATTTATTAATTTTAACAGTTTTTGTATTTTATTTTCGAAATTAAAATAAATGTTGTTTATTTATTGGATTAGGAATAGTAAATATTTTGTAATTAGTGTCCAGCACCTACTTAAAATGTATTTAGACTAGACTTTGAATAGTAAATTACATTTAATTAGGGTTCAGCACCTACCTTAAATTTATGTAGACTGGAGTTGGAAAAGTAAATTAAATTTAATTAGTGTTCAGCACCTACCCCTAATTAATGTAGACTGGAGTGGGAATAGTAAATTAAATTTAATTAGTGTCCAGCACCTACCCCATATTAATGTAGACTGGAGTGGGGATAGTTAATAAAATGTAATTAGTGTCCAGCACCTAAACCTAATTAATGTAGACTGGAGTGGGAATAGTACATTAAATATAATTAGTGTCCAGCACCTACCCCTACTTAATGTAGACTGGAGTGGGAATATTAAATTAGTTGTAATTAGTGTCCAGCACCTACCCCTAATTAATGTAGACTGGAGTGAGAATAGTAAATTAAATTTAATTAGTGTCCAGCACCTACCCCTAATTAATGTAGACTGGAGTGGGAATAGTTAATAAAAATCAATTAGTGTCCAGCACCTACACCTAATTAATGTAGACTGGCATGGGAATAGTAAATTAAATTTAATTAGTGTCCAGCACCTACCCATAATTAATGTAGACTGGAGTGGGAATATTAAATTAGTTGTAATTAGTCTCCAGCACCTACCCCTAATTAATGTAGACTGGAGTGGGAATAGTAAATTTAATTTAATTAGTGTCCAGCACCTACCCCTAATTATTGTAGACTGGAGTGGGAATATTAAATTAGTTGTAATTAGTGTCCAGCACCTACCCCTAATTAATGTGGACTGGAGTGGGAATAGTAAATTATATTAAATTAGTGTCCAGCACCTACCCCTAATTATTGTAGACAGGAGTGGGAATATTAAATTAGTTGTAATTAGTGTCCAGCACCTACCCCTAATTAATGTAGACTGGAGTGGGAATTGTAAATTAAATTTAATTAGTGTCCAGCACCTACCCCTAATTAATGTAGACTGGAGTGGGAATAGTAAATAAAATTCAATTAGTGTCCAGCACCTACACCTAATTAATGTAGACTGGAGTGGGAATAGTAAATTAAATGTATTTAGTGTCCAACAACTACCCCTAATTAGTGTAGACTGGAGTGAGAATATTAAATTAGTTGTAATTAGTGTCCAGCACCTACCCCTAATTAATGTAGACTGGAGTGGGAATAGTAAATTAAATTTAATTAGTGTCCAGCACCTACCCCTAATTATTGTAGACTGGAGTGGGAATATTAAATTAGTTGTAATTAGTGTCCAGTACCTACCCCTAATTAATGTAGACTGGAGTGGGAATAGTAAATTAAATTTAATTAGTGTCCAGCACCAACCCCTAATTAATGTAGACTGGAGTGGGAATAGTAAATTAAATTTAATTAGTGTCCAGCACCTACCCCTAATTAATGTAGACTAGAGTGGGAATATTAAATTAGTTGTAGTTAGTGTCCAGCACCTACCCCTAATTAATGTAGACTGGAGTGGGAATAGTAAATTAAATTTAATTAGTGTCCAGCACCTACCCCTAATTAATGTAGACTGGAGTGGGAATATTAAATTAGTTGTAATTAGTGTCCAGCACCTACACTTAATTAATGTAGACTGGAGTGGGAATAGTAAATTAAATTTAATTAGTGTCCAACACCTACCCCTAATTAGTGTAGACTGGAGTGGGAATATTAAATTAGTTGTAATTAGTCTCCAGCACCTACCCCTAATTAATGTAGACTGGAGTGGGAATAGTAAATTAAATTTAATTAGTGTCCAGCACCTACTCCTAATTAATGTAGACTGAAGTGGGAATATTAAATTAGTTGTAATTAGTGTCCAGTACCTACCCCTAATTAATGTAGACTGGAGTGGGAATAGTAAATTAAATTTAATTAGTGTCCAGCACCTACCCCTAATTAATGTAGACAGGAGTGGGAATATTAAATTAGTTGTAATTAGTGTCCAGCACCTACCCCTAATTAATGTAGACTGGAGTGGGAATAGTAAATTAAATTTAATTAGTGTCCAGCACCTACCCCTAATTAATGTAGACTGGAGTGAGAATAGTAAATAAAATTCAATTAGTGTCCAGCACCTACACCTAATTAATGTAGACTGGAGTGGGAATAGTAAATTAAATTTAATTAGTGTCCAACAACTACCCCTAATTAGTGTAGACTGGAGTGAGAATATTAAATTAGTTGTAATTAGTGTCCAGCACCTACCCCTAATTAATGTAGACTGGAGTGGGAATAGTAAAATAAATTTAATTAGTGTCCAGCACCTACTCCTAATTAATGTAGACTGAAGTGGGAATATTAAATTAGTTGTAATTAGTGTCCAGTACCTACCCCTAATTATTGTAGACTGGAGTGGGAATATTAAATTAGTTGTAATTAGTGTCCAGTACCTACCCCTAATTAATGTAGACTGGAGTGGGAATAGTAAATTAAATTTAATTAGTGTCCAGCACCAACCCCTAATTAATGTAGACTGGAGTGGGAATAGTAAATTAAATGTAATTAGTGTCCAGCACCTACCCCTAATTATTGTAGACTGGAGTGGGAATATTAAATTAGTTGTAGTTAGTGTCCAGCACCTACCCCTAATTAATGTAGACTGGAGTGGGAATAGTAAATTACATTTAATTAGTGTCCAGCACCTACCCCTAATTAATGTAGACTGGAGTGGGAATATTAAATTAGTTGTAATTAGTGTCCAGCACCTACCCCTAATTAATGTAGACTGGAGTGGGAATAGTAAATTAAATTTAATTAGTGTCCAGCACCTACCCCTAATTAATGTAGACTGGAGTGGGAATATTAAATTAGTTGTAATTAATGTCCAGCACCTACACTTAATTAATGTAGACTGGAGTGGGAATAGTAAATTAAATTTAATTAGTGTCCAACACCTACCCCTAATTAGTGTAGACTGGAGTGGGAATATTAAATTAGTTGTAATTAGTCTCCAGCACCTACCCCTAATTAATGTAGACTGGAGTGGGAATAGTAAATTACATTTAATTAGTGTCCAGCACCTACTCCTAATTAATGTAGACTGAAGTGGGAATATTAAATTAGTTGTAATTAGTGTCCAGTACCTACCCCTAATTAATGTAGACTGGAGTGGGAATAGTAAATTAAAATTAATTAGTGTCCAACACCAACCCCTAATTAATGTAGACTGGAGTGGGAATAGTAAATTAAATTTAATTAGTGTCCAGCACCTACCCCTAATTAATGTAGACTGGAGTGGGAATAATTTAATTTAATTTAATTTAATTGTGGGTTTATATAGCGCTAGGAATCGACTCCCGGAGGAGTATCTCCAAGCTTCGACCGCTGGGGAACCCGTCCTGGCTCACCCTGAGAGATGGTCCCTGATGGGTATCTCTAAGGTGCGACCAAGCATCCCCGGAGGTCTGGGCGGGGCCGTTGTGAAGATGAGGCAAGCTGATGCCCAGAGTTGCCGAGTGGGGTTTCTGACTAGAGTAGGCACCGAGGCGAGAATTATCGAGTCCGCTGACCCTGGTCCACGACCCTACCGCGTCGGGAATCGAACCCTGGTCCCGGGCCGTTCTCTGCTTACGGGTCTGCCGCCTCTAACCAGTGAGCCACACTTCTCCAAATTCTCTAAAATTCAATTAGTGTCCAGCACCTACACCTAATTAATGTAGACTGGATGGGAATAGTAAATTAAATTTAATTAGTGTCAAGCACCTACCCCTAATTAATGTAGACTGGAGTGGGAATATTAAATTAGTTGTAGTTAGTGTCCAGCACCTACCCCTAATTAATGTAGACTGGAGTGGGAATAGTAAATTACATTTAATTAGTGTCCACCACCTACCCCTAATTAATGTAGACCGGAGTGGGAATATTAAATTAGTTGTAATTAGTGTCCAGCACCTACCCCTAATTAATGTAGACTGGAGTGGGAATAGTAAATTAAATTTAATTAGTGTCCAGCACCTAACCCTAATTAATGTAGACTGGAGTGGGAATATTAAATTAGTTGTAATTAGTGTCCAGCACCTACACTTAATTAATGTAGACTGGAGTGGGAATAGTAAATTTAATTTAATTAGTGTTGAGCACCAACCCCTAATTAATGTAGACTGGAGTGGGAATAGTAAATTACATTTAATTAGTGTCCAGCACCTACCCCTAATTAATGTAGACTGGAGTGGGAATAGTAAATTTAATTTAATTAGTGTCCAGCACTTACCCCTAATTAATGTAGACTGGAGTGGGAATAGTAAATTAGTTGTAATTATTGTCCAGCACCTACCCCTAATTAATGTAGACTGGAGTGGGAATAGTTAATTAAATTTAATTACTGTCCAGCACCTACCCCTAATTAATGTAGACTGGAGTGGGAATAGTAAATTAAATTTAATTAGTGTCCAGCACCTACCCCTAATTAATGTAGACTGGTATGGGGATAGTAAATTAAATTCAATTAGTGTCCAGCACCTACCCCTAATTAATGTAGACTGGAGTGGTAATAGTAAATTAGTTGTTATTTGTGTCCAGCACCTACCCCCAATTAATGTATACTGGAGTGGGAATAGTAAATTAAATGTAATGAGTGTCTAGCACCTAACCCAAATTAATTTAGACTGGAGTTTGAATAGTAAATTAAGTTTAATTAGTGTCCAGCACCTACTTTAAATTTATGTAGATTGGAGTGGGAATAGTAAAAAATTGTTCATTAGTCTTTAGCACCTTATTGAATGTAATATAAACTGGGGGGGGAATAGCAAATTATTTTTAATTATTGTACAGCATCTATATCAATTGTATCTATGTTAGAGTAGGATTTTTACATTATTTATGTAAATAAATAAAGTTCATACAATTTTTTAAAGAGATGTAATAACTTTTTTATTTATTAACATGAGAAAAATGAAACAGAAAACATTAGTATTATAATTTTATTCAATACAAATATATTAATGCATATATTTGAAAACAATTTAATTGTTATTGTACAGTTCTTAATTTATATTGAAATTGTACATTTTATTAACAAATAATATTTAATACAGTTGTAATTGTTGCATGAAGTTATATAAAGCAAGTGCAATTTTAGCACATTTTATATACAATTTTTATCTTGTAATACATGTTGATTAAATGAAGACAACATTTTAACATTTGTTCATTTATATACATATAGAAAAACATTTGTACAGAATTGTTAACAATTTTTAATTTTTTTTAATTATAATAATAAATATTATTTATTTCATAATATTTATTTTTATAATTTGACAATATATTTATTTTTTGTTCAGCTTTTGTTTACAAGAATTTTTTTTTTAGCATACTATTGTTTTTTTATGTGTAAAGCATTATTTAAAAAAAATATTTATTATGTTAGTAATGTTAACCTTTTTGATTTATTTTGGGTCATTTATTTTGTAACCGCTTTAGGTCGTTTTGTGTCATTTGGATGAAGAGAAGCTCGTGGTTGGGAGGCACTTCACGTCGCTTAAGGTAAGGTTTGTTTTATATGTTTTAAGTGTTGTGTATTAATTTTGAGAGTAGGTTGGTGATGTTTACTGTAGTTATAAATGAGTTAGTTATATTAGGCGTTTTTATGTGTTGTTTTTATGTGTAGTCATTATTAATCATCAGTAAACATCACCAAACTACTCTCAAAATTAATACACAACACTTAAAACATATAAAACAAACCTTACCTTAAGCGACGTGAAGTGCCTCCCAACCGCGAGCTTCTCTTCATCCAAATGACACAAAACGACCTAAAGCTGTTATAAAATAAATGACCCAAAATAGATGTACGTATTTTTAGCGTTGTCTAGGCTTGTTTGTAGACTTGGGGGTCCATTAGGATGACGGGCGGGCACCCATCGAGAATCGGGACCGCCCGCATAAGGGCAGGGGTCCCGGGGGTGCCATTAGGATGTGACCGCCACAGTGGCGGGCACATCCTGTATTTTCAGCATTGTGGCGGGCGGTGCTCTCTGCACCGCCCGCCACAATGCTGAAAATGCACTTTCACATTGTCATTTGCAAAGCGGCAGGCACCGCGCGGTGCCTGCCGCTTTGAAAATGACAATGAATTGGGGTACCACAGGTACCCCATGTGCACCACCCATCTGTACTTCACTCTGGGGGCCTGCAGGGGGCCCCCAGAGTGAAGACCGCATGCCTTTCCATGGCGGCAGCGCCGCCGCGGAAAGGCATCTCACAAAGCCCATTGTAATATGGCTGGCGGTGTCTAATAGACACCGCCACCATATTAAACATTTTCCGCCCCGGTCGCAAGGCGACCGGGGCGGAAAAGTGGCGGGTGGTGTTTCGCTACACTGCGGTCCCCGCCGCCATCGTAATATGGCGGAGGGGAATTCAGGGAAGGATGTCGGGCGGATTGCCCCAGCCTGGCAGACCCCTCAGTGTTTCGATGTAAGTTTAGTAAGGTGAAATTTAATGTTAGTATTAGTGTTATTTAGTGGATATTTGCTTGTTTATGTGGGTGGGAATGTATGTTTTCAGTGTTTTTATTTTAGGAGTTCGTTATCTCGGAAGGAATCGTTTTTTTTTAAGAAGTGTTTGTTAGTTTTATTAACTAATATATTTTGAACACTTCTTTAAATTTTTCGGTTTTCCTGGAGCGGTTTTTCTATATTTTATCTTTGTTCGGGTTTTTATGGTTTTTCGAAGGACTTTCGTTGGATGGATTATTCTGTTTTTGGACAGTTGTATTTTTTCATTTTTTTTTGGGCTTCATTTTATTATACATGGATTGTTTTGGTGGAAAAGGAGTTTACAGCCTTTGGGATACCATTGGTAAGTATTTTTTTTTTATTTATTGTGGGTGGGTAGTGTTTTTATTATTATTGTTAGATCATATTTTATTTCAAATATCATTAATGTGTGTATATATGTTATATAACATAATATATATATATTGCACACATTAATTATTTTTTAGATAAAAAATTATTGTTATTTACATGATGTTGCTATTTTGTTTTACTGCTTTGTTGGTGATAGTAATTTAAAGTAGTGTTTTGGCTATTATATTGAGGTATTCAATTCCTTTAGTGCTAGGATACAATTATACTTGTTGTTCTAGGTATTTATGCTTTTGTTTGGTTTGCTTAGATGTTTTGGGAGTTAGTTCTGTAATGGATTGTTCCATTCGGAACTCTTGATAGCTTTGGTCCTTTTGTAGGCATTTAATAAAGCTTTCTAAACTAGGTTTAGGTCTGCCTGTGGATTGAAGGAAGTCATTGTGCCAGCCTTCGACAGCGTTATTTGTTTTTGATTCTCCATTTAGAATACTTTTGTAAACGTTCCACCAGGGTATTAAGAATTTAGGATTTCTTCTGTGGCCAGATCTATGGAGTCTACCCACCCATGTGTCCTCGAAATAGTCTAATAGAGGACTTAGTTTAGCTTCATTTTATTTGTAAAAGTTGCTGTCAATTAAAAGGTTGTAGTGTTCTGCCACATCTGTTTCTGGGACGTAAGCTAGTGCTGTTAGTTTTTTTATTTGATATGCAAATGATGAATTTGTTGCATATTCTATGCTTAGGGGTCCATTAGGATTGCGGGCGGGCTTTGCTAACAGTGCGGGGGTCCCGACATTGGCATTAGGATGTGCCCGCCACACAGGCGGGCGCATCCTGTATGTTTACCATTGCGGCGGGTGGAGCAGAAATCTCCGCCCGCCGCAATAGTAAAAGTGCACGTTGTGCTTTTCAAAGTGCAACATGACAGGCACCGCACGGTGCCTGCCATGTTGCACTTTAAAATGCGGGGGGGTACCATAGGTACCCCCCATGTGCACCCCCCAAGCCACAGACTCCCAGGGGGCCCGCAACGGGCCCCCGCAGAGAGTCTCCGCATGCCTTTGCCGCCACGGAAAGGCATTGTCCAAAGCCCATTGTAATATGGCGGGCGGTGTCTAACAGACACTGCCACCATGTTACTGGTTTTCCGCCCAGGCCAGAAGGCGACCGGGACGGAAAACATGCGGGCGGTGTTTGTCACCGCTGCGGTCCCTCCCACCATACTAATATGGCGGGGGGGATTTGAGCTGATGATGTCTGGCGGATTTCCTCCACCAGGCTGGCGGTAGCCACCGCCAGCCTGGCGGAGGAAATCTGCCCGACATCATAATAAACAGCCTTGGATACAGGTGTGGGGATGTATTTTTAAGATCGTTGAAAGCATTGCTTGTTCAAAATCTAGTATTATTTTTTTGGGGGAATAGTCATTAGTTTTTTCTTTAATTGTTTGTAATAATTCCATATATGTGGAATTATTTTTGTTTGGTAGTAGTGCATACAGAAGAGGAATATTGCAGTTTTGATAAAGACCATGTACTGTGTTTAACCCCTTCGGTGCTCATGAAGAGCTCAGCTCGTCATGAGGTACACCTCTCGTGTGCTCATGACGAGCTGAGCTCGTCATGACCACACCCATTTCCATTATGGCCCAGCACAACAGAGGAACATCTCAAGCAGCCAAGGTGATAATTGGTAAAAAGGTTTGGGACAGATGTTAAAAGTCCCATCCATCATCCAATATTGGCTTTGTTGAAGTTTTATGAGGTTTATAGCTGTGCCAAAAATTATTAGTCTTTTGTCATTGTTTTCATTATCATAAATGACAAATGGTCTTTTGTTTAAAGTTATAATTTGGTCAGGATTTAAAATGATTTCGCTATATGTTCTAGGAGATGGAGTGGTAGTGGTAGTTGTTCTTTTGGTACATGATATTGTTCTTTTTAGGGAGACTATATTTGGCTTTTGTGTGGTGGCTGTTTTAGGTATTTGGGGTATCTGGTTTTTTAGAATGACGCTAGTTGGTTTTTGTGAACCTGTAGTAGCTTCTTTTATGTTTTCTAATGCTGTTCTAACTTCAATTTGAGTTACGTTTGGTGGGTGGTTGTGTTCCCCGGTATAAAGTACTGTTGCTTCTCTAGTTGTTGCCCTCCCGTAACATTTGTTGTAATAATATTTACAACATTTCCAATTTACTTTCCTTCCAAATTGTTTCTCTTGGGTATAAGTGTAACCCATATAGCACAGTAATAGTTTTCCTTTCTGGCTGGTTACAAATTCAGCTCCTTCTGTCATTTTGCTGTTTCTTAATCTATAAGAAATATATTGTATACTTTTTATAAATGTTGCCACAAATATATTAAAACATTTTTACAGTATATACTTACATTGTTGATTAATCTGTATTTGATTGTGATGTATTTTTCTGTTCACTTGTGTTCTTGGTCTTCTGTATTTTTTTGATCTGGGGGAAAAGTATATTTATTTGTATCACTTGTTCTGATGTATATTCAAGGTGGTAGTTCAAGTTTTTGCTATAAGTTTGAGCTAACAGTTATTACATGTGTTTTTAACATTGTCTGCAGATACTTACCTTGTTATTTGTAAATTACTTTGTTATTTGTTTGTAGACTATTCTGTAGAGGGAATAGAAAATAAAAAGTAGATATGCATTAGTACTTAGATTATTTTTAAATTTTTAAAGGTTGTAGCTGTTATTTTTATTTAGTTTAATTTAGTTACTTACTTTGAATTCACTGAATTGTAGGTAGAATGTAGAATTTCTTGTAGGTGTAGTTGAAGGCATCCACAGTGTTTTCTTCTGTCGTTTTCTATTTTTGTGGTTGTTTATGTTTAGTGTTTAATTGTTTATATAGTATTTTAGACTTAGTAAATAGGTTGTTATTGGTTAATTTTTTATTGCAGTGTTTTTATTGGTTAGTTTGTATTTTTGAAAATATGTTGGGGTGGTTAATTTCCATATAAGGCAAACGCTAATTAAGAATGTGGTTATTTGATTTTATAGTATTTATTTAAATATTTTAAGTTAAAATGTAATCGTTTTTAATGTTATTTAATCGTGAAATATATTTTTATTTATAGTTAGTAATGAGAGATATTTATTTTATTGTTAATATAATTTATAAATATTTAAAAGTGATATTATAAATGTATAATATTTTTTGATATTATTTTTTTAACTAATTTATTGCTGTCAATATTTTAGCAGCCGATATTTGTTACTTAGTGTGTTTATTTTTGAATAGTCGATATTAAAAATTCCAATATTTATGTTGTCGATTTTAGTGACATCGATGTTTATGTAGGTCGATATTGTGTATCCGATATTTTTGTATGTTTCTAGTTAAGTATAGGTTGTCGATATTATTGTTATCGATATTTTTGTATCGATATTTTTGTAGCTCGATATAGTGTCTATCGATATTATGTCAGTGATTCTTTTTAAGTATTTGTAGGCCCTAGAGCAATCAGAGTTAATCCACCGGGCCTCATGAGGTTAGGCCTCCTTAAAACTCCTTGCCAACTTTTGTGGCTATCTCAGTGCATAGTGACTCAAACTCCATACAACTTCCTCTGGGGAGAGTCTGGGTTCAAACACCCCATAACTAAGTGGGGGTTATCTTTGATGATATCTCTTTCAAATTTGAGGGGATCGATTTTACCCCAATTTAGCCTAACTCCCTTATTCCGGTGATAATGAATCGGGCTGTCATCGCCCTCCCCCTCCCGGATCTTTACATTCAGGGAGACTATCAGGGGGCTATGGTCACTCAGGCAGTGAGGTTGTACCACAAAATCAAGAACAAGTCAATGGAACTAGTCCTGCCACATCCAACATAAGTGGTACACTGTAATGAAAGATCCTTTTTCAAACAATTTATGAAACCTAAGTCATTCCCTATTAAAACAGAATTAAGGGCTTATTTCTAGGGTGAGTGAATAAAATGAGGTTGTGGTTGTCCCTCCGTGTCTTCCATTCCACACACATATTGCGATATGTGCTTACAAATTGTGCAATTAAACGCCCCTACCCAGATGATACATTGAAGCTTTTATTTCCCAGCGATTGGCATAATCGCATGCTGTAGGGTCTCAAAAGTGTTACAATTTTTGGGATCAAAGATGTTGTGATACCAATTCACCAGGAGTATTTTGAACTTACCTAAATTATGGATCATAATCAATTGATGCCAAGGTGATGAGCTTATACTAGTGACTTTTATGACTCCATATTTTCTGAAATAAAAAAACGCAATTCCACCCTTAGCCCTTCTTGCAGCGGAAGGTAAAGCCGAGTTGGAGAAAGCGCGAAAGCCCTTCATGAATATATCTTCTCTAACCCAGGTTTCCTGGAGGCAGATGAAGTCAAAGCCTCTGATATTCTGTAGCCACTCATCATTCCCAATCATAGAGCGGAATCCTGCGATATTCCACGAGATGACATTGACCCAAGTTCTAAAATTTCCACGGTTATCTGTGCCCCTAGATCTGTTAATGGAAAGATAAGGTGTGGAACCTGCTAAGGGGACACACCCTAAATCTGGAGTTTTTATGCCACATTAGTAACGCTACCTAGAATGTTACCTGTCTGTACGCTGCCCCCTCCTCAATGACTTCTTTTGGGTAAGCTAGGAGTTAATCGATATCAGCAAGGACTGATAAAGTTTCATAGCAGTTGGGGTGGGTAAATGCCAATTGCTGCAGACAAGCATGATTTCTTGATCCTCGGGTAGGGGTCCTTTAGGTCTGGACATTGCCTCTGGTGGGTGGATAGAAAAGACCCAACGGGTAGACCCTTATGGGGTCATTCTTCCTTGCTGCTTCCTTGAGGCACTTCAGAAGGAAATGCACAAAGCCGGTGTCCGTAAAATTGAGAACCACACAGTCTCCCTTAACTGATTTTGTTGTACGCCCCACCAAACTCACTCACCTGGCCATGATAATATAATCTAACAGATTTATCTGAGGTGATATTTTACTATAACACCAATGCGCTAATAGATTAATAAGTCTTTGGCAGTTTTCTTGATGGTCTGGTGGGAGATAAGGGACTCCAGTAAGAACCAAGGTATATAGGGTACATTCTAGTGGTAGGTGCAGTGTAACTTTTTCATTCTCCCTATTTGAAGAAGAAGGTCCTGGGGACTCTAAATTTGAATTATGCGGTGGGTATTATTGAATGGGTCCAAGAAGTGGGTCATGAATACAAGACTTTTGTTCTCCTTGCCTAGCCTTATGATTTTGCCTAGGGGGGACTGTTACCCTGCGAGGTCTTTCACTGGTGTACGCAGGGCACTCTATTGATGGGGCCATACAGGGGACTTCCTGCAGGTTGTTTAAGGACATTGTTTTTTGTGGGGCAATCCTATCATTTGGTGAGGGGGCTATGCCACTTCGCTTCGTAGCCTCAACCATCTGTTGGGTCTGTGCCGGCAGCTTATTTAGTTCTTGCAGCACAATGGCCATCTGGGTTTCAATGCGATCTAAATACTCCAAAAATAGGGGCCAGAGCCTCCATTATTAATTTACCGATTTTAATTAGAGGAGTGTCCAACCCGTCTAATATGGGCCCCTTACCCAGGCCCCTTCTAGTCCTCTCCCCTATTACCAGGTCTTGTCTGGTTTTTTTAGACACCGGCAATTGTTCTTTTATTTTAGACCTAAACCCACCACCTCAGTTCTCTTCCTCTTCCCCCCTGTTACTTGCGGAGGACTAATCTCCTCCAGACTATGGGCGGAATAACACATATTTGATTTATCTTTTGCAGGAGCATCATCCTTGTCCATAATTACCACGACAGGTGAGAGTGGCACTGCTGTCCTCCTATCAACAACCATCGCCAAAGAATTTGCATTTAAGTCTCTATTAGAGGCTGTAAAAGTTGGTATTGTTAGGTCTCCTGCCGGGCCTAGTGAAATTCTCTGTTCTGCTTGCTCAATTTCCATCATAATGGCCCCCACTGCTTTCTGAAGAAAACCATCCAGGGTGGTGCCTGAGGATTTTACAACAGGCGTGGTCTTGTGTTTCCCCATCATTCAATCAGATCAAATACTAAGAGTAAGGGGCACGGGGAACAACAAATGTAAAGATATCATAAACTATAAGGTTCTTTGTTCCTGGCACAAACCCATGACTCAACACCTTTGAGACCTACACTAGCACCCCATCAAGAAGAGAATAACCTTCAAGCTTCTCACCCACACCTACAAATCCCTCCACAACATCGGAGCCAAATACCTCAACGAGAGAATCTGCTTCCACGCACCCAAAAGAAATCTCTGATCTGTCGACCTCACTCTAGCAGAGACCCTGTATCTGTAGAAGCAGAGCAGGAGGAAGGGCCTTCTTCTACATCGCAGGCAAGACCTGGAATGAGCTCCCGGTCAGCAACAGATGCTCCCCGAACCTGCACGCCTTCAGGACGGATCTCAAGACCTTGCTCTTCGACTGAGCCAGAGTTGCCCAACCCCTCCCCCTCAGCATCTTGAGACGCTCATGGGTGAGTAGTGTGCTCTATAAACCCCCTGATTGATTGATTTATTGTTTGATTGATTGTACTACACAGCTAGAGTTAACTCCCAGATTCAACAGTACAAGGTCCCCCACTTACAGAACTAAGAAAATTACAGGGAAAAAACTACAGCAAAACACTTTCCCTAGGGGATTAAGGAGCACACACCGACGAATGCAAGGAACCCCCTTACTTTCCAGCCACTATTAAGCCACAGTTAGAATTGCACAGTTATACAGTTCTACCAGTCTCCTGGATGGCTTTCACAGAAGGAGCCTTTCTTCGACACAAAACCACACAGTCAACCATGAACAGGATTGAGATACTGTCCTCCCTGGATCACCCACTTGTCGCTCTCCTAGAACCTGGTCCCAGCTCCCAGGCGAATCTCATAAAAGGGTTGCCCAGGCCAGCCCACTCTTATTGGCGAAGCAAGCTGGTAGCTAATGGCCATAGGAACCAGACACCAGATGTCAGAGGGGGCCTAGCCACCTCCGGTCAGTGAAGGGCAAGGACGGGCCTGCCCTTAACCTGGGCTTTGCCCGCGCATGGCCAGCACGTGGCCCACGCTGCAGGAGCCCAAAAAGGTTTTTAACCCAGATCCTGGTGCTGCTGCTGGCGTGGGCGTGACGTGGGCCGCAATGCTGCCTGGGGCTTAGAGTCCTGGCCCATGGACCCCGTCCCGGTTGCGGCAGAAGAAGTGGCAGCAAATGAAATGGCTGTCCCATATATAGGCAAGGATTAATAGCCACCTCTGTAGCAAGGCTGTAGTCAAGTAAATCAAATGAGGCACATCCTTAACTTGTATTGTTGGTGGTGTTCTCATACCTTATATAAGTTCCTAGTTGCCTACGTGCCCACCTTACTCCCCTCCAATCACGTCACCTGCTATCTTTATTTTTAGCTATGGACAGCAGCATGGTCTTATTGCTATTCTGTTCCAAGAAATTGCTGCGGATCCACAGCTGAATGCACAAACACATTCTTGGAGGTCGGAAAGAGAATATGGGAGATCTGGATCAACAAGTGCAATCAACTAGATTTTGTTCTCTATTATGGACAACTGGGCAAAAGAAAAGAATGCGCCGACCAAAAGCTTCAAAGAGTTTTCCTGGGCCTCTGCCTCTGTTCGCGCCTACCCTTTGCCTTTCCCTAATGACAATAACGAAATAGTAGTAAAGAAAAATGAAAAAAAAACAAGAATCTTAATAAATATGAACTTCACAAACAACCTCAAAACATGTTAAATAGAGTATGTAAGGTTACAATAAAGATCACAGTGAACACATGGCATTTAAGCACTCTTAAAACTTTTGTTTACCTAAGTGTCTAATGCAAATGTATATTTACTTACCTCCTCTCTGTTGCTCAGACTCTTTCAGTATGGGTGTTTGGCTAGGCAGTGTTCAGGACACTCTGGTACGGTGGTGTCTTGTGGGGTGCTGTGTATGTGGCTGGAAGGACAAGCCTATAATGTCCTGGACCTTAAAACAGGCCAGCGAAACAGGTCCTTCCAGTGCTTATAGTACACTTATACTGCAGTTTTAGACAATGTTCTTCAGATTTGTGCCAGGGCTGCATTGGTCAGCTGATTATCTGGGCCTCCATAAAGCTGAAAGTATTTGGCTATGACTCCCTCACTGGTGATATTTAACTCATTTTCTGTACCATTGGGGTCTTCTCCTCAAGTCTGTTATTGACAGAATTTGCCAAAGGAGCAGCAGAATGGAGAAGGATTTGTCTCTGAGGTGAGGGTTGCTCAGAATGAAAACAAAATGTCAGTCTTCCTAAATGTCAATCCCGGGGGTGAGTTCTCCACCGTGAGTGCAAAGCTACTGCTCTGAGTGCAGCGGTAAGGCTACACACACAGGATGGAGACTCTACGTGCAGGAGGAATACAGTGTACAGGTAGTACAAAAATAACCCCGGGTAAAGCACTACGTTATGCTCGCATAGTTTGCGAAGGTTCCGGTACTTCGCACTATGCGAATTACACGTAGCACAGTGCAAACACGCGTAGCGTAGCATAGTGTAGCGTAGTGCAGCTGTCATTTTTTGCTTGCTCGCGGTCCTCAACGTCAAGTTGTCAACCGCGAGAAAGCAAAATGATATCCCAGCGAGACTTTTTCCTTGTTCGCGATCAGCAACATCAAGTTGCCGATTGCGAGCATGGAAAATAAACCTCACGGCAAGATTCTCAACGCGGGGAGGTCAGGTTTCTCATTGCGAGTGGTCACGTATGCTCGCTACCGCTCGCGATGAGAAACTACCAGTCCGTGTTTAGGAAGTTGTCGCTCGAGTAAAAATCTACTCAAGCGGAAGAAAACTACAGCTCGCACTGTGCAAGATGCCGTTTTCAATGATTGCACAGTGCCGGATGCTTGTCCGAACTGTGCAATCATTGAAAATGGCATCATGCACAGTGCATAGCTCGCGTAGTGCACAGTACACTTCGCATAGCTACGCGTAGCGCTACTTCGCAAACTACGCCCAGGGTTATACAAAATCCAAATATGTTAAACAGTGATAAAACATGAGCAGGAATGGTTTGTGGACCTAATATATGTGTTATTTAATAAAATATTTTACTGTTTTCCCTAAACATCGCTGTCATGTCTGAGATTATGCATTGTAATGTGGGTCTGGATAAGTGAGCTAATGTTTTGGACCAGACAAGGTATTTAATTTTTTCACTTGAGCCAGCATGTTAGTTAACCCTGGGTGGAGTTTGAGTAGCTGTGCTCTGTGGAACTCTATGAAGCAGAAAAAAAACTCTGCCGCGCTACTCGGAGTTCCGTGAGCAGGCGGAGTTGCTTGTCCCGCCTGTTCACGTGGCATTTCTGCCATATGGCAATGCCAACTGTGTGTTCAGGGGGAAATATCGTGGGCCTGGCCATCTTGTTGTCTTCTCTGTTATGGTGCTGGGGTCTATTTTTCAATCATGTAAAAATCTTTTCAATCCTTCTTTTCCAAAACTTTTCTTCTGATCTTTTTTTCTACTTTTGGTGTGTTTTTTTGTGAGTCTTGTACTGTTTTTCTCTATTACTTGCTTCCTAGTTTTTTTTTACTTCCTTCCTTCTTTTTCCTTAATTTCTTTTATACTTTCTACATTTTCTTTTCCTTCCTCCACACATCCAGCATCATGACAGAGACCCATGCCAAAAAGGGGGCAGAGAAGAGCCACTATCCTTGCGGAAGGCACCCAGAAGGGGTGCAAAGAAGACCCACCATCCTAGTGGAAGGCACCCAGAAGGAGTGCAGCCTTTGGCAGCACTGTTTTTTTTTGTGCAGCGCCACCCTCCCTCCACCCTTGCAGCAGCCCTGGGTCTGGGATGGGCTCCAGGAGCCCCAGCAGCAGTGGGTGAGGTTGCGCCAAGCAGTGTATTGCTGCTCTTGGGTCCGGGCACCCACAACCAGCTGATGCCCCAGGGGTCCAACATCCTGGACAGAGAGCAGGACCTGCTGGACCTGTTAGGGGTTGAGGTCGCGGGACTTGGTGAGTAGTTAAATATTAGTAGTTAAATATTAATATTATTATTATTGTGTATTCTATGTTATTGCTAATATTTTTTTCCCAGATAGCAAACATGCTGCTCTCATGCAGTTAAGTTACATAACGTTTTGCAACTCCTGTATTATGCAGGGGCTCGACGCTACCTAATTGTACTTGTTTTGCTACTTTGCGCTTGCTTCGGGTGATTATGTAAGAACTTAAGTTAAGTGCAGGCTAGACAGCGATTCCTTTCCTTTGTCCTGTCACTACTAAGATAGTAACTATTAGTCATTTAGCGGTGCGCGTCCTCTCATTTCAGTTGCTAGAACCTTTTTGTAGCTTGTACAGCTACAACCAATTTGGTGTATGCTTGCGTTCATCTATGTATTTAAAGACAAAAGGCAGATTTCGTGAATTGGCTCGTCAAAGGGGGTTGAGAAGGATTGCAAATGAAATCGGAACTTAGAAGGAAATATCTTTTGTTGCAATTTATTTGAAAGTCTTTGGAATAGGTGGGCTAGGTATGTTTAGGAAATGTGGAATCGATAGGATGGTCCGTGATACCAATCTACTACTAGTGGATATGATTTAGGAAAGTTCAACGTTATTGCAATTGCCGTTTCCTGTCCGATAATAGTTGTGGAGTGATTACTTATTTACCACTAATTATTTCTTGTCTCTGTATGTCTTACATGCATCCACATCCAGGGGCAAGACGTTGTCGGAGGCAGGTGAGTGAGTTGGATGTGCCTCCCAGCAGGAAGAACACTCCACGGCCGATGGCTCTGCTGGCCCCAGTAAGTTCTCCTATTGTTAATATTAATATATTCCCTTAACTTTTACTGGTCCCCAATTTGAACTATGTTCTATCTGTTTCCCAGTTTTATTTCTTTCCCAAATCCTCTTTGATCAATCCATTAAAAAATCTTATTATCCCTGCACTATGCCATTATTTACTAAGCTATTTTTATATTTCTGGTATATTTATATCACCTCAAACTGCCGCTGTGTGTAGCTTCCTTTCTTCTGGTTTTTCAATCAGCTTTCCCTCTCTCCAAATATATTTTTTTGACTGCCTAGTGGTGGTACTTTAAGACTCATAGAACCCTTTGGTCCTTACTACTCGTACTCTACTAGTACTAATACTAATACTACTACTCTGCCATGCAGAATGCATACCAAGTAAGGTATTCTACGCATGTTTCTTGAGATGAGAAGGCTTTCTTTTACTTTCTTGTGCTCAATCAGTACAACAAAAGAGTGGCCGATGTCATGTAGGGCACCCCAAAGTTGTGTCTTCTTCTTATCTAGGCCTAGAATTATTAGCAGCAGTTGATGGTGGGCTGATTACCGTGCATCATGGCTAGAAAGAAGCATGAGGGGGAGGAGGATAGCACCATTAAATTTGCCAACCAAAAAAACTTTATATCCGTTTTTCAAGCCAGTTGGCCACTCTTGTTTCTTTTGAAAAACTCAGATTCACCATTAGCTGTAGCCAATCATGTCAGTCCTTTACATGTTGTCTTTCTGAGAGGTTTTTCCGAAATTTCCACCAACAAAAACAAAATGTCCAACCAAACATTTTATAACTTTTGATAGGACCTACTGTCACTGTACCAGATTTGCTAGTGATGTGTGTGGTGTATGCATTTTCAATTTTGCTATGGAAAAAAATAAGTAGGGGGAGGCGCATATGGCATTGAACATTTTTTAATGTTTTTTCTAGCCGCACTGACCACCATTGCTGGTGTCAGTGGGGATGGTGGCGCCATCCAGGAAGCAGATTCAGCAGCTGCAGGGGTTTGGCCCTTTTTGTAGGGTCATCCCAAAACTTTTTGCTTTCCTCCTAGCCTTTTTTCTGAGATGATGTTGGTGGTTTTAGGACTCTGGGCACTTTAGCACTGCTGTCCAGTTTAAAGTGCGTATGCTCTCTGTGATAAACATGGTAAGATTTGTCTACACCTGTTTGGCCTATTTAGTTTACCCATCAGTCCCTTGTAAAGTGGGATCTCATATACCCAGGGCTGGTAAATCAACTGCTACCGGTGGGCGTGCAGCGCTGATTGCGCCACCCACCTAAAGTAGCCTTTCAATCCTATCCCTGGCCTCTGCCATTGCAGGGCCTGTGTGTGCAGTGTTACTGCCGCTGTGACGTGGCACCTAAAGTGTGTGCCTAAGGTAGGGCCTAGCTAGCCTACCTTAGGGGTGACTGACATGCAGTAAAAGGGGGTCACAGCAGGGTGCATTGTAGGTAAAAGGTATGACATGTACCTTAAGATTGTGGCATGTCCTGGTAGTGAAAGCAGCCATTTTGATTTCTCACTACTGTGAGGCTGCCCTCCCAGAGTGGTAATTCCTGATATGAGAGGAGCAGCGTGGTCAAGTTTGTTATGTTTGGAATAGTAATAATAAATGCTACGCAATGGTGGGCACAGACTTATTATAACTATTTTAGAAATGTCACTTTTAGAAGTTCTCTAACAATGAAGGGTTTGGCTCTAATCAGTAAGGCTGAGCCTCATATCAAAAAAACTATCACCTTGCCTATACTGATGTTTCATTCAAGAACAAATCCAATGGGTACAAGAAAACAAATCAATGTTACCCAATTCCGATATTTATCAAAAATGTTTTTTTATTCAATTTCATGGAAAAAGTAGCATTCATCATTCAAAAAATGCATATATCTTAGTTCAAAATGTGTACGCAAAACACCACAAAATCAAATTTGTGACCCAACAAAACAATCATGAATTAGGGTGCATATGACATATAATGAATAGACAACATCATTATGAATGACTCATAGACATGACTAGGACAAAACATGTAACATATAACAAACAACCTTTGCTCAGACGGGGTAGCCCTTCATTTGAACACTTTTTTAACAAGAGCTTCTCAATTTGAGCAAATACAAACAGTGTGGGTTTTTTAAAAATAATTCCTGATTTATGAGACAGGAAACAATTCCTAATTGAGGAGATAGACAGAAAACAGACAGAAAAAGAAACAAAGTTTGGGAATTGTTTTGTGCTACCGTTCAATTCAAACGTGCCTTTAAACCATTGTGGTTCACTACCCATTGGATTTGTTCTTGAATGAAACATCAGTATAGGCAAGGTGATAGCCTTTTAGAAGTTGGCATTTCTGTGTGCTATGTGACTATTGGAGGTCCCTGAGTGCTGGCCTGCTTGGCTGTGCCCTGCTGGGTTGTCCCAAGCACCCAGGACGTTTGATTTATGCCTGCTTCCCAGCTGTACCCTTTGAGCTTTGGGGCTTAGCACCTCATGTGTGCTACAACCGTATTCCAGGAGGGTAAGAGGGGAGTGCGTGCCTTGCAGTGCGCTGCTGCAGTATCTACAGGGGGAATCCCAGCGTGGGGACTCCCCCGTGCTGTGGAGAGAGCGGGAGTCTACCCCTTGTTTATTCTGCTTTTTGCAGGAGCCTAGCCTGCTGATTTATGCTTGAAAACCGAACTGGAGCCCACTCCACATGGGTACCTTTAGAGCGGGTGCCCACCCCGCATTGTGTACTTTGCTGGAGCCCACCCCACTGTGCTGCTTACTTGGCGGGTGCCTAACCCTCTGTGGTGTTTTTTTTTGTTACGTGGGAGTCCACCACGCACTTCACCACAAGGAGATCATCGCCCCAGGCCGAGACGAAAGAGAGGGAGACCGCCTCCACAAGCGACCCGGAAGCCAGGCGGCCTTGCCTGGTCTTGGGCAGGGTCAGGAAATGGTAGTCTGGTCAGCTGGAGGCAGCCAATTGCCACGCGGCCAAACAGGAAGTCAGGTGAGCCTGCTCGTAGGCGGGGCTCCCATGACCGGAGAGAGCCCCGTGTGTGCCGGAGACCGAGGAGCCTGGGTTGAGGCGGGAGCCTACCCCACCTTGGTGTGACCCAACAGAGAAGCGTCCAGGGAAGAGTAGTGAGGAGAGGCCCCGGGAGCCGGACCGGTGGAGGCACATTGGTGGTGCCACTTCCCTGCTCCAGTAAAGGAGCAGAGTCCCTGAAGGAGCCCCAGTGAGTGGGGGCTGAGTCTGGAGTGTTTGTTTTTGTGCTCCCAAGGCAAGGTTGGTGCCAGTGCATGTTTTTCCTCCCAGCTGCACCGCCGGTTGCAGGCAGCTGAAACATTGGTGCAATTTAGTTTTGGCGTCCCAGTGGGTACTTCGGAGGCACAGTTGGTGGCAGTGCCAATTTATCTTTGGGGCCATATTGTTTTAGAGTCCCAGTGGGACCCAGGAGGCATAGTTGTACCAGGCCGCAATTCCCTAGCTGCACCGCAGGAGTGCGGGCAGCTACACCACGGGAGCATTTGTGTTTTCCTATGGAAGGGGTGAGTTGCACCACATGCCCCCAGCACATCTGCGCACTGTGTTACTGCTACATGGGCAGCCAAGGGGCCAGTGGAAAGCCCAAAGCTTACGCCCTGACTAACTGGACATAGGGCATTTGAGCCCCAGTAAAAGGACTGTTGGCCTGGGGTCAGGTTTATGTTGGTAGGGTGCAAAGCCCTAATGTGATGTCTACTGCATGATGTGATTTATGCATGCTGTTAGTGCCTCAAGGTGACACCTATTGCGTATTGGGTTTAATGTTATGAGGTTATTGCACACTGTGTTTATGCTAGTGAGGCCTATTGCATAATGTGTTTATGCTTAGGAGGTTATTGGATGTGTTATGCTGGTGAGGCCTATTGCATAATGTGCTTATGCTAATGAGGTTTGGGCCTAATGTGCTTTATGCCTAATGTAATAAAGGTGAGTACAGTATTTTGCCAGTAGTTACTGGTTGTGATATGTTTACTACTAGTGCTTTTTAAAAGGTTCTGACAGTGGCCCCATTAGCATTGCTAGGTGTATATAATCCGCTGTAAATATTGCCTATTGCCAGTTGGTATACTGTACATTGTGTGATTATTAATCTAATGTGTTTTGGATTATACAAAAGCTTGTATAACCTTGTGTGGAGTTTCTTTTGTATTGTGCCTAGTGTGTTGCTGCTGTGCATGTGTGTTGCGCAATCGCTTTACACATTGCCTCTGGGATAAGCCTGACTGCTCGTGCCAAGCTACCAAGGAGGTGAGCAAGGGTTATCTTCAGAGTGTAACTTCCTTGCCCTGACTAGAGTGGTGGTTTCTGCCTGGCTTAGGCGCAAGCCCTAGCCAACCAGAAATCCCATTTCTAACACCCCCCTCACCCCTGCAATGTAGAGGCTAATCTGGGGTTGGGGGGCTAATACCTCAAGGAATGTAGAGGCAAATCTGGTGTGGGTGGCTAATACCCCCAGCAATGTGTACTTAACCCCTTGTCTGTGGGGATAATTCCCCCACTGTGCTGGGGGGGCCTGGGGGGAGCGCACATAGCCCCGGTGCTCATGACGAGCTCAACTCGTCATGAGCCACAGT
The DNA here is from genome assembly GCF_964261635.1 of Lissotriton helveticus. Taxonomy (NCBI): domain Eukaryota; kingdom Metazoa; phylum Chordata; class Amphibia; order Caudata; family Salamandridae; genus Lissotriton; species Lissotriton helveticus. Next base: position 1,231,655,533 of record NC_136068.1, read on the forward strand.
GGCCGTGTGCTCATGACGAGCTGAGCTCGTCACGGCCACGCCCATTTCTTCAGAACGTTCAGCACAGCGGGGGAATTAATCCCGCTTGCGAGCGTTCTGACGTTATGACGAGCTCAGCTCATCATGAGCACACGGCCACTGTGGCTGACTTGTCATGAGCATGGGAGGGGTTAAACAATGTAACTGGTTCTCAAGTAAAGTGCCTCAAAACCTACAGGTGGAGTACAAAAAAGAAAAAAGGTAATTTTACAGGGAATGCCTTCCCACACTGTGGCTGCAAAAGTAACTGGCAAGTTTGACGAATGAGCAGAGTGGAGAGGCTGGTGCTCTAGGAACCACTGAAAAACAAACAAAGCCTCATCATCTAATATATGGTACCTTAGAAACATGTGAAATACTCAGGTGCTGATGCACAAACATGACAGACCAGCCACCCACAGCAGCTCAAGGAATGTATGTGTGTGTGTGGAAGCTGTCTCAGCCTGGGTCAACACACAGGACGGAGAGGTAGAAACCCATAGAGCCCTATGGGTGTTGAGTTTCATCAGAAAGTATTCTGGATAGGCTTGGATTGGCTATGCAGGAATTTGGACATTGGTCGAGGGGCCGGTGCACCAGGGTCACCTGTGGGCAATGGGTTTCGGGCCTTTGTAAATCACACTAAGTGACTGACTGACTCACTTCCAAAATCCATGCCACGCAACTGCAATGTGGTGCCCGTGTGTTTTCCGCTGACCAGCTGTTCAATAAATTGAGGCTGAGGACAGATTTTAAAGCATACTCACCTTGGTACACTGCCTTGCGTGCCTTGACAGAAGCAGTGTCATCTCCCTCATACACCCATCACTTTCAGGTCATGGCAGGTGCAGGGAGGTTGCATTGTATGTAGGGGCCTTGCAGGAAGGCAAGCCTCATTTGGACAGTCTAATATGCACACCTCCTCCTTGATCAGCAGCAGTGTGCATGTTTGAAACCTCCCTTGACAGATAAAGCACAGAGGCCACAATTAAAGAGATAATCACAGAATGTTCGCCTTTTACTTTCAGAGTGCCCTAGCATCATTCAGGTCCCAATCCGACCATAGGTCTCTAGCATGTTGTGCATGTCCAATGATGAATTGTCATAAGCAGTTAGGTACACTTAGTCTGCCAAATACTATTAGAAACACACTTTTGATGGTGGGAATGTTCCATAACTACACATATGTATGTATCACAAAGTTAATGTATGAATCCACCACAACACATATTGAAACATCTCAGGGCAACAGAACTCCAATGTACTAACAAAGGTATGACATTGTGATGCCTCTGTGTAAAGCAAAGCCCAGAGGATGTTGACCCAGACAACACACTACTCCACAGACCCAGCCACTCTGTACTGATTTCAGTGCCTCCCAATACAACAACCTAGAAGTGTTTTTTTCACAGTGTTCATTGAAGTATTTGCAGACCAAATCCAACTTGGTTTCGAAAGAAGCATGGGCCATCAACAAGGTCACCATGTGTAGACTGGGTGTGCTGCACACAACTCCCAATCTGTATGGAGAATGTCATTCACAGCAAATCTGCATCGTGCTCCTCAGGCTGTAGTGTGTGCTGCAAAAAAAAAACAATAACATTTGGAATCTGCAGATTGTGTCCTGCAGAGTAGAAGGGAATACGCATGAGTCTCAGGAAAAATGATCCACCAACAGTGTTGGAGGGTCTAGTGCACAGCCTATTGTGTATGATGAGCTGCCAGCACTGGTGAGGATGCCAGGGGGGTGGCTCAATCTGTGGCTCCCAAACACAATTGACATAGCCATCCTCAAGCCAGGCTATATCGGTACATCTTGTGAGGATGAGAGATAGGTGCAGAATGAAGTCTGCTTTCTACACATTGACACATTGACACTGTCTCCAAATCTATGAAAAAGTAAAGTACACCTTCCACAAAGACATATTGCCCTCACGCTCTAAGGCAGTGTTTAATGGGCAAAATGGGAGCCACCATAGACACACACAAGGGCTACCCTTGCCAAACCTCATTAGAGGTTACAAAATATTGTCAATGCAAACACTCACTGGAACTGGGTGTAATATTTCAGTGTCACATGTGTGTTTGCATACAGTTCAACGTGTTTTCCTCAGCCAACAAAATACATCACCAGAATGCTTCCATCTCCATTGGTGTCCCCATAACTCTAACATTCAAAGTCAGAATGGCAATATTAATCATGTGTGTGTAGTCTACTGTGAAGTGTGAGGTATGGGTTTCTGGAGTAATCTGACCCCAGGTGGCACAACAACACACATCCCTGACTTCTCACTTGAGAGGGCTATACCGCTCTAAGCAATAGACTTTTATCCAATGTTCCAGGTGGGTCCACTGCAGTGGTCGGGTCATGTTGAGGGGGAGTAGGTCCACTGCAGTGGTAGGCTCAGACTGAGGGGGGCAGCTGCAGTGTACGGTCTGTAGTGATAGGGGGATGGCTGGGTTTCACCATTTTAGGGATGGTGTAATGCTCCACAGTGTAGACAAGGGAAGGGTGGGATTCAGTTTATGTAAGAGGGTTTTTTTTGGTGCTGGAGGTACTCGGATAGGCTGGGGTGGGCTGGTGGCGGTGGTTTGTGTTTGGGAGACTGAGTGGATTGGTGAGTGGGTTGTGTTGGGCATTATTTTCTTAGGGGGGAGGAGGGTGGCAGGTTTTGATACTGGGTCTTGGGGGGTGGATTGCCTCTTCTTCTTCGGGGGGTGTTTGTAGGTGTCGGGAGGGAAGAGACCATGGTCACAAAGGTAGAGTGTCTGGGAAGAGGAACAGGAGATGCAAGGGTAGGGGGTGTAGAGGCAGAAGGTTCAGAAGTCTGGGGAGTATCTGTGGATGCATGTGTGTCATCTGCTCATATGTCCATAGTGGTGAGTGTGCTGTGTGTCTCCTGAGTGTGCGTGTGTGTGGGTTTCTCCTTGTGTGTGTATTTGTGTGCTGCATGTGGCTGTTCAGGTATGTGCATGTGTATGTTTGCATGTGCTTGGCTCAGGTAGGGTAGTTGGGATAGTGGATGGGGAAGAGGTAGGAGGGGAGGGGAGGGACTTCTGGAGCTGGGCACGCTGCTGCCATCAGTGTGGAGGCCAGAGCCTAATTGGATCTGTGTAGGACAGGCATGTCCAAGTGAATGTCCTCCAGAAATTATAACATTTGAGTCAAATGAGGAGATTACACCTGAAGGACATTCAGCACTGCTGCCTGCCCTACAGAGATCTGCCTCAGGATGTCAATAGCCTCCGCACAGGGGAGACTGGGGCAGGGGGTGAGGTGCCCAGCACGAAGGAGGTGGCTCCCCTTTTAGGAGAGTGGCCACAGAAAGTGGGATGGGGAGCAGCTGGGATGGTGAATATGGTAGTGGTGGTAGTGGAGGACTCTGATGTTGAGGATCTAGTCCCTGTTCTCTCCACCACCTGAAGGGAGTCTTCACTGGAGCTGTACTCTGCTTCAGAGCCTGCTGATGTTGTCTCATAGCTGCCCTCAGTGAGGCTCCCCTCACCCTCTGCACCACAAGGTCCCTCCTCCTCTGACTCTTCTATAGACCCCGACTGACAAACTGTTCCCCCTACATCTGTGGCAATGTCTCCTCACCTGGCCGCTGATGATGCTGAAAACAAGAATGAAAAAGAATTAAATAAGTAATCCGTATGTACTTAACACATAGGTAACATCACATATCGTCACAGATCAAACAAATACATCATATTGACTACTGCTTTTACCTCTTGCTACATTGACATACATGGCACATGTTAGTTTACCAGTTAACCATTGCTTCCTCACACATGATGTTATCTGCAACACTGAGTGTATTAACATCAAATGCAATAACCTCAATGTCAACTACTTAATTCTGTAGCATGTGATGTATCATTTTTTTTCTCATGATGGTCTTTAGTCATGACATACCTGTCTCATCTCCTGCAAGGAAGTTTAGAGGTCACAATCGGAATATGATTCACACAATTGAATTGAGACATGGTATCCATTCAGCAATCCCTAGACATCAAATTGGGAACCATTGGCTCTGATGTTACACGAAAAATGACTTCCTTGTCAAATTTGAATATTATTCGCAGTCACTGCATGACTCATGTCACACAGATAACAGAGATTGTGCTCATTAGTCCTGTAACTTAGGATCTCCACTGTCAGGTCATACATCTGACTCTTATTCTGGAGACATCAAGCTAGTAGGCATAGCTAGGGTGAGAGGCACGTGGCACACTGTCTTGTGTGATCTATTCACAGTGTTATGAAAATGAATTTGAATGTTGTGCACATTGTAAACAGCTCACCATTTTCAGATGTGAATATTGTTTAACATACTTTCAAGTCTGATGACTGCATCTTGACAATACCTTAGGTGAAACACCATGCCCCTGGCAAATCTGGGTGTATTGTCTGTAATAAATAATAATCTGGTATTTGTAATGAGGGAACAATTACCCCTAAGGGTGTCTAGGCACTGAGGGCCGTTGGGGAGATTAAGCGAACTATTGCCCAGAGTCACATGGTGCTGGACTAACCTGCTGGCGGGGATCAAACTGTGAGCCCCCGTTTTCCGGGGTCAGCCTCCCTGGCAGCTGCGACACACCTCTTCCACTTTGTACAGGCCATTAGTACTGAACCTCTGTTCTTCATGAGTCCAGTCAACACTGTGTACCAATCCTGTCTAGACTGCACATGTCCCCATGTGTATGGTCCCAGTCTGGTTGTCCCTCACTCAGATTAGACATATTGCACACTTTGTATAGCTTACATTGCTCTTTTTTTCCATTTCATTTTGGTAACTTACTCCGAAATGATGCAGATTTGACATCTCGGAATCATACAGTGACACATCATGCACATGGTTTACAAAACCTTCAAGTATGAATAGTCAAGAGCGTTTACACACATATCAACTGTTGTGAATGTGTATCTAGCATCACACCTTAAAATTTCAGCCATGTTTCTACGACTCACCACATGTGTTTGACACTAAATGGCATGTGCTGTGACTATTACAAAGTTAGACGCAGGTTCTCACTCTTTTGAATGAAGAGAATAGAATATTCCACATAATCATGAGTAAGGCCAGTGTGACATGGACCAGAGTTAGAATAGCTGTGATTATCCAATGGGATACATTTGATTACACTGAGCAGCATGACTGGAACTAAACTTCGGCACACTGACCAAGCAAAACTCACCAAGGCCTCAACATAGACGGAACATGCTGCCAGGATGTATAGCATGAACTTTCCATACTTGAGTGCTCCAATGACAACATTCTTCACAGATTTGTTGAAATCACACTGAGAACAGCCTCACACATAGTCAATGTGCTGACATGTCGAGCTATCGCATTATTGCTGAAGATTATCCTCATGCACATGTTTTTGTAATTTGTGCTGATGACATGAACATGGCACTACTCTCACTACCCTAAACATAGCTTCCGCACATGTCTGTGATGAAAGCGGCATAAGTGTGCATCTAATGATCATTCTACATATGCATAGTAAAAAATTTAACAGTGGATTTGGCTAACTTCAGACCTGTGAAAGGTCCAGCAGGCTAAGATACTACAACATGCATGCTAAAGAAAGCTGTGCAACAAGGTACATACTCAGCCCCTCCTTGCTGCTGTTTGGCTTTCAACTGCCCATCCAGGTTAGGGAAGACTACCGCTAGGATATGGAGCATGTGTGGGGTCAGGGTTCGGCACCTGCTCCTCTTGCCTGGAAGTGACAGGCACAGCTGGACTTCAGTGATCTTCTTGGTCCAGTCACGAAGGTCGTGCCACCTCTTGCGGAAATGACGGGTGGACCGAGTGTTCAACTCCAAGTCTCACACCTTTCAGCTGATGGCCCTCTATATCTTGGCCTTCTCAGGGGAGTTGACCTGTAAGGATGACATGGTGACAGACCCTTAGTTCACATGCAATATATTTCTGAGTACACATAGGTCAGATTGGCAACAATGACTAAGGGGTAGGTAATTGGCTATGTGTGCGGTTGTCCTGTGTTCAATGATGACTTCCTCCCATGAGAACAGTGATAAGATGTTTACCCCAGTACACACACATCTTCAGCAGTGTACCTGCCCATAACAGTTCCCTACACACTGTTAAACTTTCAAAATCACAATTTACATGTTTGCTTATGAGATTCCCAATGCTAGCCGTGCATGGTAATTGCACATGTCAAATGAAAAAGGAAGTGTAATTATCACCCACCTGCTCCTTTGGTTTGCCACACAGCTAGCAGTACAGTGGCAAGAGAATGTCAAGCAGGGCCTGGTTCTCCTCCTCAGTGAAAACTGGGGCCCTGTCTACTGTATGTGCCATAGTAGCTCCCAGCGGATGTGGTAATAGCAGCAGAGAGATGGTGTGAAGAGTTAGCCTGGCATATGATGTCCACTATTCTAGTGGGCACCTTGCACCAGTCTAAATGACCCTTACTGATGGTGGTTGTAAGGTCAACCTTATAGACAAGCTATCTTAGTGGTAGCATGGACCAGCAGTCTTAGGTTAAACTCCAAAGAGCATGTGAAGCAGTTTGTTTTACCAATTATAATCCCTTGAATACCAAATGAAAGGACACTCCACAAGGTATATATCAAATATACATGTATTTATTTCTAACACAACCCCTCTGCACTCTTTCTGAGGTCAGATATGAAAGTACATCACAAGTTACTCAATTAGCATACCATAAGTTGCACAAATACAGTTATGCCCTAGGGGGCTCACAAACCATATACTAAGTAAGTGGTATAAGGACCACTTCAGAAATAGTGAATAGGCCTAGGGCCTAGAGAATCGCTGGGGCTACACTAGACGACCAAAGGTTAGGAAGTAGGAGACCCACGGGAGATGCGTGCAGTGTCTAAACACAGTCATGAGTTACCATTGACTTATAATGGGAACATAAAAGTTAAAAAGTTAAAGATTTAGGGCACTTCCGGATGGACTACAACAAAACCACTTTAAAGTAGGACACTTCGAGAGTCAAGACCCACGGGAGCACCAGAGTACTCGTGGTACCTCACCCAGGGAATCCGGGTGCATAGGTGCCTTTTGGTGTCGGGTTTCGTCGATCGTTTCAATGGAGATCTGCAAAGAAGTGCTGCAGGCGACCAGAAGAAAAGAGTCAGGGTGGATCCAAGGGTAGATTGAGGAACTGAAGAACCTGAAAGCAGAGGGGACAGAGTCTGGCCACTAGCCAGTTACCAGGAAGGAACCAGGAAAGAACCAGGCGATGTTGAGTCTATTTCAGGTGAAGAGGTGAAGCTTGTCTCTGCAGCCACGAGGACCAGGAGGCATTGATGATGACCAGGCTGTCCCATAAAGGATCTAGTTGTCTGTGGTGTTGGTATCTGGATTGGACCCAACAAGCCTTGGCAAACACAACCCATGCAGGAAGTGAAGATTGGCTTCAAGTCAGACCATCAAGGTCTGGGGAGCTTTTCCTTTGGAGGGAAGCTAGAACAAACCTGGGGCAACCAGGCCAGTTCAAAAAGAAGTCTTCAGAGGGCTAACTATCCAGCAGGCTAGCAACTGGGAAGACGCGTCAAGCTGAAATGCAGGAGCAGGCCCCACGTGGCACTTGTGGAGTGTGGAGGGCTGAGCTTTGGTGCAAATACGGCTGGGGTCTGGGGCTTCTTGTACCCCAATGCACAACTGCGAGTTACCTCAGGAGTCGATGCAGTTAGGAAAATGCAGTAAGTCCAGGGTGTCCGGTCCCACGTCTCTCGTGTCTGTCACGGGTCTCAGCTTTGCTGAGGAGGTGGATCGAAGTCAGAGAAGTCTGGAAGTCCAGTTCCTGTGTCACTGAGTCTTCGGGTTCTAGCAGGAGCATTGACAAAGCAAACCAGCAAGTTACTGGTGGTGCCTGTTTGCACAGGGTGGTCACTCCTTGACCACAAGGGAGATGTCTTCAGTCTTCTAGTCGGAATAGAACGTCGAAGGTCCAACAGGTTTGTTTCAGAGTTTCGTTCCAGGATAATCTAAATTCCTGGGGACACAGCTCCTATCTTTGTACTGATTTTAGGGGCTGGATTAACTGCTAGGTCCCTCCTATGGGTGGACCTGGGATGGGGGTGGTTACACCCCTTTCCATTTGTCCAGTTTTGTGCCAGAGCGGGGCTGGAGTGCCCCAGCAACTGGCTATGCATGGAGCACCTTGTGTGCCCCAGGCAGTGTCTGGAAAAGCATCTTTCCATTCAACCCACCCTGCCCCAATACACTACAGGCTAGCACCTCCCTCGACAGGAAACCTATTGTCCAGGCCTCCCTTGCTGGAGTTTCCCCCAGCTGCAGGATGTCAGACTTGTGTCTGTGGCAGCAGCATCCATTTTGTGCTGCCTAGGCTCTGTTTAACTTTAACCGGGTAAAGCAGTAACATACATGTCTTTTCCCTCTAGAAGGGTGGAATGCTACCCCCGCCGCCAGAATTGGCGGGGGGGTTAGTATTCCAAAGTGTTTGACACCTTACACGACATGTTTTGATAAAGCCAAACCAAAGTTAGCATTAACCGCGAGGATTATAATGCACTTAAGAGTATATGGTATGGCTATATCATATAACAGCTATACGGAGATGGTTGCGAAAGCTGCAGAGGGGCTCAGCTCATGCTAGGGCACCCTCTCACATAAAACCAAGCACTCTGCCTCCAGGATTGTTAAGGTCAGCCATAGGAGTGACTTTAGGTGCATATGTGTCTATATATAAGGTAGATATAGGGATACTATATCTAAGTAAGGGGTGATTACACCACCTTACCCTGGCTGAGTGATCAGCCTGTGGTGTCAGTTAAGATGGCCAGCCAGGGGTGGCATAATGCATGCTGCAGCCCCTGGTAGGTACTGGATACACCTATGACCTGGGTACCTATGGTACACTATACAGGGGGTCACAAAGGTGACCCAATACCCAATCTGGTATGTACCTAAAGTACATGATATCAATTTAGAGAGAGAACAGCTGGGCTGTGGGTCTGATTAGCAGGCCCACAGCCACACTAAAGTCGAAAAACTAGAGAATACAGCAAAAAGTGCGGGTGACCATAGGAAGCAGACCCTACTCTCCTAGAGATGGGTGGGTGCAGGAATGATGCTGGTAGTGCAGGTGAGTGAAGTCTCAAGGGGATAGAAAGACTTATATCTAAGCAGCAGAATCAGTCTTAAATCCATGCAGCCAAAGTGATAGGTTTGCATTGGTCACATTTTCAGAATCAGTTCAATCCATTACATTGCTTGCAGATGACATGCGTACCGCAATGATCAAAGACTCATCATCGGACCACGAGTAACTTTGATACATTGGTAATAGGAGGTTACCAAGTCAGTTTCCACATGATGAGGATACAAACCAAAACATATGTCTGTCACCATAACAACTTGCACGCAATGGCTGTGTCTGAATCAGTTCGGATGCACGCTACTGTGTCCTTTAAAAACTCACCCACGTCTGTCACCATAGCAATTTGCAGCCAATGGCTGTGTCAGAATCGGTTCGGATGCGGCTAACGCATCCTTTGAAAACTCACCCACTTCTGTCAAACACAACAATTTGCAGACAATGGCTGTGTCCAAATCAGTTCAGATGCAGCTACTGACTCCTTTGAATAATCTGTTGAAAGTGCAGACTCTTTTGTAATTGTTGTATTTTTTAGCATTAAATGCGTGAAAGCAGATTTTTCATGATGAAATGGACCTTTCTATGAATAGCTCACATTCCCATGAGGAGCTAACTTTGAGGGGTACATGACACACTGCATTTGTGGCTAATACCTACGTGATTCATAAGTTCTCCGTTTACCCTCCTAGGCTTGGTCACAGTGCCAATGACTTAAAGGGGATGTACAAGTCCATTCTTTACATATTCACTGCATTTGGAGACCAGTTGTGCAATTAGTGTGATTTCTGACGATAAATGTTTTCTGTGTAATTCATGGTTAAAACATTTGCCTTTGAATGAGTAGACTGTGACAATATGCAGCCAAAACAAAATGTGTTTGTTGTGTGATTTACCAGTGTATCTTTGTTGTCCCAGACTCACGTGTATGAAGGCATCATATATGCAACTCCTCTTTAATGGTTTGTGTATGTAATTGTATGTATGATACAGAATTGACAACATGACGGTGTCCACCCTGTAACAGTAGTGTGCATAATTGTCAGAGTGGGACACTGTATGTATATGGTGTTCAACTTATCTGGCATTTCTTGACCCTTATGTGGGTACATTTTAATCATGTAATTGTTCTCACAAACCTATATCTTATCTTATTTCATGTGGGGTAGTTTAGTATATGATGGTTGATTAACATGAACGGCTACAGACACTAGTGAATTTGTCACTATGGCACTCAGATTGCTGTGTGACCACACTGTGGTAACAGATCTGGCAAGGGTCATTATGCTGTGCTTTGTATCTAAGATCAACCGTATTCATTTTCACATGTATTACAAATGTTCTATAGTATAACTTGTGCTCATATTTCATGTTCTGGTTGTATTAATGCATGTTGTCTAGTATATTTGTATCTAGCAACAATTGTGTTTACACTCTTGTAGGAAAGTAGGATCTGCTTCTATGATTACCCCTCTTTTTGCCTGGTGCTAAGCTGTTATTGACTAGTCTGACTAGTATCCTGCTAATCAGGACCCCAGTCTATCTGCTTTCTCCCTTAAATTGTTGTGATTAGTACTTAGGCACATCCCAGATTGGATACTGGGGTACCCTTATCAGTGCCTGGTGTACGGTACTAAGGTACCCAGAGCATAGGTACCACGGAGGTCTCCCATGGGCTGAAGCTAGCATTATGCCGCCCATGGGAGACCATTCAATATGGAACAACAGACCTTCCATTGCAGCCTGTGTAAGTTGGTGCTAGCTCCACTTACTAAAGATATAGGTTTCCTATATCTAGGGTCACTGCACTTAAAACCTATAAGTCACCCATTAGCAGGCCTTGGAAATCCTGAAGGCAGAGTGCTTGGTTCTAAGGGAGAGGGTGCCCCTGCATGAGCAGGACACCCCTACAGCCTAGGGAGTCCATTCTCCTGGGTTGTCAGTGAAGCACCCATATAATATATAGAGAGGCACAACGTAATTACATGATAACCATCTCAAAACTGGCTGCAACGAATCCTATTATGTTTGGTATCATGGTGTGGGAGGTATGATTCCAAGCACTGGAAGAGCCCTCTGTTAGGCTCTCAGTGTTCCCGGTACCAGCTTTCTTGACCCAGACAGCACAAAATAGTTGTGCCGAACAGAGACATGATTCTGCCTTCCTGCTGCTGAGCCAAGCTTGAGCAGGGGAAGGCAGAACAATAGGCATCCTGTCACTGGAAGGTGTGACCACCTCCCAGACAGAATTTAGTGTATTGGGGTAGCGTGGGTGCGCTTGCCAGTGCCACTCAGTCTGTATGAGGGGCACATTTGGTGTCCCTGTGCATAGTCATGTTCAAGTGAAATAGAGTGTTTCCCTTGGCACAATTCATTTGTTAAGCCCACATATTAATTTTGAACACTTTGAAATTTAAACAAGATAAAACCAACCAATACGTATGTAAAAAAACTTGTACAAATTTATTATTATTAAAAGCATAGAGAATCACAAGTTAAAAAATATGGTGGTACCATATTACAAATAATATTAAAAAGGGGAGAAAGCGGAAAACCTTTTCTTCCAACAGTATGAAATCAAACCCAACACAATGTAATGAGGAAAATAAAACACGAATCCAATTGACAATACAAAATGAATTAATCAAATTCTGCTACAGCACAACAGAGAGAGACACATAAAGACAATACAGTTTTGTCATTACAGCTATAGCACACCGAGTATATAAATCTCAGGCTGGCAATCTTGGGTACATATACTTATTGTACTTTACAAAATTGACACGGTTACTCAGTTGTGCAATTCTTTTTGCGTCGACGCGTTTCGATGGCTTATTTCATTTTCTTGCCATCTTTTTCAAGACTGTTATATTTCGTCTCTCTTTGTCTGCGGCACTGGATGGTTGCCTTAAACTTAGGAGGTCCTATGAACAAACATATGGCCGTCAGTATCTATTTTACATATTACTGGTTTTACCATTAAATATACACACCTCTCCCTAGTACAACTGATCTCTATGCATCTAGGGCAATATACATCTTCTTTAAACCTATCAATTTCATTTCTCTTGTGCTGTGTTAAAAAGCAATCTTTTAACCACCATTCGCGGCTTCATCAGGTTAAGCCAAAGTCTCATCATTTATAATCATCGTAGCACCTACAGTTGTCCAATATTACCATGTGTGCTTATACAATTCAATATCACCCTCCCGCATATTGGGAATAGAAGGCTGCCATGGGTATGAATTTATTAATCACATATTAGTGGCAATTGTTACCTTTTATTTCATATCTGGGAAGGACTTCTCTGGTTATCCTGCACAGGCATATTATAAGGCAGGGCTATTCTGAAAAGTAATGAGATATTTGTAACTACGCCTGTTGCGCTGCTACGGGCCTATTACTTAAGTCTCCTGGTGTCAACTTGCTTGTACCTTTATTCATGCTAGGGATTTCCTGCTGTATGTTCTTTCCCAATGGTAAAATCAAGCGTCCTGCACAGGGGTTATCTGTAAAAGAGTTTGCATTGGTCTTTCGCTGGCGCATATTATTTAAACATTTTACACATTAAATTTGTTATGGGCGTTCTAACTTGTCGCCCGGATTTACCTGTGTTTATTGTTGTCTATCTGGCGATAACCCACTGGTCGCGACTGCTGGAAGGGGCGGCCCGCTTTGTTTTATTTTGGCTTGTATCTAGTAGTGAATAACGAGTATTGTTAAATTTTACCACCCACCCTATATTACAAGGGTGTCTAAATCATTTATGACCTGTTAAGCCTATTCAAACGACCCACCTTACTCCTCGAGTAGCAGAGTTTGTGGAGGAGTGGATACTTGGCTGCACACAGTCTTTTGTTTTCTATCTGTAAAAGGTAAAGAGGGATAGCGGGAGCTAAAGTTAGTGTCTATTTTTGCTTAGGTGTTATCACTAACTCTAAACCCTTCGGACGCGGCATTCTACACCCTCTTACCTCAAAATTCGGCAGCAATCGTGTCTCCACTCCCGGTCTGTCTCGGTCATACGTCTGATTCCCCCGTGGCGTTTCAGATTGCCCACGCTTCTTTCCTCTTTTTAAACCCCGTTAATTGGTTAGATCCGTATCACCTGATTAATTCTGGTTGGCGGGCGGATGTTATTAAAATGCAGTTTCCGCTTTATTCTATGCAAGCCTCGCCTCGTTTTCATTTCTTTTACACAAACCCACCTCATGGGCGGCTCAGCCTTTTAAGGTCCGCTATTATTTATTTATGTAACATAAATAAATAATAGCGGACCTTAAAAGGCTGAGCCGCGCAAGTGACATGAAAGCGAGGCTTAGCACGCATATCATTATGCGGGAATAGAACAACAATAGGATCCGCCCATGAGGTGGGTTTGTGTAAAAGAAATGAAAACGAGGCGAGGCACGCATAGAATAAAGCAGAAACTGCATTTTAATAACATCCGCCCGCCAACCAGAATTAATCAGGTGATACGGATCTAACCAATTAACGGGGTTTAAAAAGAGGAAAGAAGCGTGGGCAATCTGAAACGCCACGGGGGAATCAGACGTATGACCGAGACAGACCGGGAGTGGAGACACGATTGCTGCCGAATTTTGAGGTAAGAGGGTGTAGAATGCCGCGTCCGAAGGGTTTAGAGTTAGTGATAACACCTAAGCAAAAATAGACACTAACTTTAGCTCCCGCTATCCCTCTTTACCTTTTACAGATAGAAAACAAAAGACTGTGTGCAGCCAAGTATCCACTCCTCCACAAACTCTGCTACTCGAGGAGTAAGGTGGGTCGTTTGAATAGGCTTAACAGGTCATAAATGATTTAGACACCCTTGTAATATAGGGTGGGTGGTAAAATTTAACAATACTCGTTATTCACTACTAGATACAAGCCAAATTAAAACAAAGCGGGCCGCCCCTTCCAGCAGTCGCGACCAGTGGGTTATCGCCAGATAGACAACAATAAACACAGGTAAATCCGGGCGACAAGTTAGAACGCCCATAACAAATTTAATGTGTAAAATGTTTAAATAATATGCGCCAGCGAAAGACCAATGCAAACTCTTTTACAGATAACCCCTGTGCAGGACGCTTGATTTTACCATTGGGAAAGAACATACAGCAGGAAATCCCTAGCATGAATAAAGGTACAAGCAAGTTGACACCAGGAGACTTAAGTAATAGGCCCGTAGCAGCGCAACAGGCGTAGTTACAAATATCTCATTACTTTTCAGAATAGCCCTGCCTTATAATATGCCTGTGCAGGATAACCAGAGAAGTCCTTCCCAGATATGAAATAAAAGGTAACAATTGCCACTAATATGTGATTAATAAATTCATACCCATGGCAGCCTTCTATTCCCAATATGCGGGAGGGTGATATTGAATTGTATAAGCACACATGGTAATATTGGACAACTGTAGGTGCTACGATGATTATAAATGATGAGACTTTGGCTTAACCTGATGAAGCCGCGAATGGTGGTTAAAAGATTGCTTTTTAACACAGCACAAGAGAAATGAAATTGATAGGTTTAAAGAAGATGTATATTGCCCTAGATGCATAGAGATCAGTTGTACTAGGGAGAGGTGTGTATATTTAATGGTAAAACCAGTAATATGTAAAATAGATACTGACGGCCATATGTTTGTTCATAGGACCTCCTAAGTTTAAGGCAACCATCCAGTGCCGCAGACAAAGAGAGACGAAATATAACAGTCTTGAAAAAGATGGCAAGAAAATGAAATAAGCCATCGAAACGCGTCGACGCAAAAAGAATTGCACAACTGAGTAACCGTGTCAATTTTGTAAAGTACAATAAGTATATGTACCCAAGATTGCCAGCCTGAGATTTATATACTCGGTGTGCTATAGCTGTAATGACAAAACTGTATTGTCTTTATGTGTCTCTCTCTGTTGTGCTGTAGCAGAATTTGATTAATTCATTTTGTATTGTCAATTGGATTCGTGTTTTATTTTCCTCATTACATTGTGTTGGGTTTGATTTCATACTGTTGGAAGAAAAGGTTTTCCGCTTTCTCCCCTTTTTAATATTATTTGTAATATGGTACCACCATATTTTTTAACTTGTGATTCTCTATGCTTTTAATAATAATAAATTTGTACAAGTTTTTTTACATACGTATTGGTTGGTTTAATCTTGTTTAAATTTCAAAGTGTTCAAAATTAATATGTGGGCTTAACAAATGAATTGTGCCAAGGGAAACACTCTATTTCACTTGTAATAAGTACCCTACTCCCCTGGTTTTAAGGGGTCTCTCTCATTCAAATCACATAGTCCTGTTCAAACCAGTCCTGGGAGCTGTTGTCTCCCAATCTGGTGCAAAACTGGACAAAGGACATGGGAGTAACCTCCCCCATGTTCAGACCCTCCCATTGGGAGGGTCCCCTGAATCATCCCAACGCTTTCCTTAGGGTACTTAAGGGCTTACCTGGATGTAGGTCCCTAGATTTGTCGTGGGACAAGATTCAGACCAGACACCACTTCTTTTTCTACCATCTGGGCCCTAGGACTTTGCTGGACTTCGTTTGGGCTCTAATTCATCTCCCTTCCAGTCTGCTGCATCGTCTGTGCCTGTGCACCATACATGAACCCTCCACAGTCTGTGGGCATCAAAGGCACCTAAAGGAATCTCCCTTGGAGTTAAGGAGTCACTCCCCTGCATTTGCAGGCACCGCAAATAAGTCGACCGGTCTGCTGATCCTGAGTTCCTCTGAACTCCGTAGGGTTCTGCAGTAGAGGTGGTGGTTTTCCACAGCTCCCAAGGCCTGCCCTGCCCTCTCAGAAAAGTTTGATGCCAGTATCCCTCATGAGGTTTGCAATAACTGAACCCCTGTGCACCCTGCCAAATTGCAGTTGCAAAGGCTTGTTGGCTTCCTTCCAAGAAGATCTTCAGGCTCCAAGTAGCCCCAACCTCAAGCACTTCCAGTGACCAGAATCTTCAGCCACACTGCATCGTGTGCACCGTGGCCTGCATCTTTTGGTGAGCTGTTCGAGGTCCTCTCGTGACTCCAGTGCCTCTGGCCTATGGGTACATTTGAGGGTCACCTTTGTTTCTTTTGGGCTCCCCTGATTTCTCTGGCATGCCCTGACTCTCCTGTTTGTGGTGCGTCCCTGGGACCTCGCTGGTCCCGACGTTGCTCCTTCTTCAATTCCTACATTGGTTGCATTTGCCAAGGCTTATTGTTGCTCCGCCGGACACCGACCCCTCAGCACTCGACATACATCGTGGGACAGCTGGTGTATGGCTCCTGGTCTTCCTCAGTTTCACCTGGTCCTCACGGCTGCAGAGTCAAGGTCCTCGTCACCCATCCTACAACACCTGACATTGGAGGGAATTCATCTTCCATGTCTCCTGGGCTCTTATGAGTGACATAGACTCTGCGCCACTCTGCTTGCAGATACTTCGCATCTAGAATCCACCTTCCGATTACATCAGACACTTCCTCCTTCTTCATCAGCAGCACATTCCTGAAGTCCTCCATTAGGTTCGACGGCTGTTCCGACACTTCTTCACACATATGGACTGATCTTCCCTGGTGTAGGTAATGTGGTAAAGGTAAAGGGTATCCACGGTTGGGGTGGCTCTCCAACCTTCTGTATTCCATGAAGTTTCTTCAAGGTCCATTCGGAAGGGTACTTAACCTTTAGAAATCCATCTGCGACTTACACGTAGAGTTGTACGGAACACGCGGTCGTGTTCCCACACTGCACATGCTCTCCATAGGACCCCTATCTACTCACCTTGGGTTGTTCCTTGGGTCCCAAGCACTTCTTCGTCCGCTCAACCTTGTTTTGACCCAAGTCGTGGTTCTATACCACTTTCGTGGTTTACGGTTTGGTCCCCCAGGGGTCCACTGTGTATTTCGTGCTATTTACTGTATTTCTATGCAAAGTACTGTGTGCATTGTGTTTATCCACTTGTATGAGCTATCTAAACGTGTTAGAGAGTATTCTATAGTAAATAAATATTGTTATAAATAGCTTGTGTGGTTCTTTGTCACTTAATGTATACTATAAGATTGCATTCTAGTAAAACAAGCCGCTTTACACTCCTTTTGGACAAAGCCTGATGGCTGTTGTCCATAGGTACCACTTAGAGAGCTTTCTAAGGTTGTCTAAGACCTCTTAAATCACTATAAGGTTTGTCTGGACCGGTGCAAGGTGCCCACTTACATTACTCAATATCATATGCCAGATCAGCATCTCACAGGAGAAGACTCTACATATAGGTATCAGAGACAACCACCTGTCTCCAGGCCCTTCACAGACCTGCAGACCATGAAGGAACATGACATAATTCTTAAATACTGTTTCACCAAGCCAATAATTGTACAGTTGGCTGAGCAGTTGACACCACATTTGATGCTGGTCGCACATAAACGATGTACTGACACCCAAGGTGAAGCTAATTGCCGTCTTACATTTTTTTGCCACTGTATCCTTCCAGTATACTGTGGCTACATCTGGTGGAATGTCACAAATGATGTTCAGCCATGTCCTTCGCGATGTGTTGGCGCCATTGCTCCATCACCTGGAACAGTACATCAGGTTCCCAACCCCAGGTGACTTTTCTGACATCATTGGGGAATTCTACACCTTGGGACATATACCTCACGTTATTGGAGTAATTGAAGGAACCTATGTTTCTTTGGTACCACCACAGGCCTATAAACAGGTCTACTGAAACAGGAAGCACTTCCACTCCATCAATGTCCTGGTGGTGTGTTTGGCGGACATGTCGATCTCACACATCTGTGCATGTTTCCCTGGCTCAGCACATGATGCCAACATCCTGAGCAACAGTGTCATCCCCCATATGTTGTCTCAGATGCAACGTGACCCAGCCTGGCTTGTTGGTAGGGGATGTTTCATGTGTATGTTGTAGTGTGTGTCACTTGCATGTCAGATAGTGCTCTATTGTCAGACAACTGAACTTTTTTCTGTGTTCTTTGTAGGTGACTCTGGATACCCCAACCTTCCCTGGTTGCTGACACCTCTGCGCAACCCAGTCACCGCTGCAGAAGTGTGGTTTAATGAGGCACAGGGTAGTACCAGGTGAGTGGTTGAGAGGACATTTGGTCTCCTGAAAACAAGTTTCCAGTATTTGGATCACACAGGAGGATCACTACAATATGACCCATTGAAGATGTGCAAGATAATCACAGCATCATGCATGCTCCACAACATTGCAATGCAGAAGGAAATTCCACTAATACTGGATGGCGGAGACCAGCAACCGCCAGCAAGGGAGGATGCAGGCTTGGGATATGATGCTAGGCTTGGGACATGATGCCAGTGATGATGAGGATGATAGTGGGGATTTTGGACAACAACTTATCCACAACTTCTTCACCTGAATGTAAGTATTCAATGAGAGGTGAATGGGAAGTGACAACCCCAAAATGTTTGTTCGTGTGTTGCTGTTGTAAAATGTGTATGTATGCTTCTGAATGAAGGTTTATTTTCATGAGGTTTTCATGGAAGAGGTGTGGCGCCGCGGCCAGGGCGACTGACACTGGAATCTGGGGACCACGGTTCGATCCCCGGCTCCGGCGGCAGGTTAGCCCAGCACCATGTGACTCTGGGCAATAGCTCGCTTAATCTTCCCGACGGCCCCCAGCGCCTAGAGACCCTTACGGGTGATTGTGCGCTTTACAAATGTGGACTTTATGAGGTTGGTACTGAGTTCTTAATTACATTTTCCGGTTGACCTATACAAAGCTACCCTCAATACTAGCTTGTGTTCACACTGACAATTGTAGGCTTTGGCTGAGAAAGTTTGCAATGCTAAGCAACATTATTTCTGAGTTACTGACTCTCTTCTTTGTTTCTCCTTACCAGTGTACTTTGCCATATCAACAGCAGAACTGTGTTCTCGCCAAACCCATCAGGATGTGACATACAACATTGACATGTTGCAGAAATCCATGGCACACACTACCTTTTCACCAGATGTTTTTTTTATAATTGTGTGTCCATTGTGTTTATGTGTCATGTGACCTTAGTTTGTGATTAAATTGGCATGTTCTATCTGAAGAATAAACCTGTGTTCCACATTGAGGTGTGCTTTGTCTGTTATCACACAACTCCAAACATTTTAATCTGCTGAAATGGACTATGATGATTTGGTTTGCTAACAATGTTTGTTGACTGTGCTGGTAATGGAGATATTTTGTATACAATACACTTCCATTGAATCAGTACCATGTACTATAGGATGTGTGATAACCTTGTTATGTCTATCTATAATGCTGTGACAAGGTACATTTACTCACAAGCCCTTAGTTTCCTTTTTGGAATTGATTTGTTACCAATGTTGTTAACAGTTTCATCTTGGTAATTTTGCGGCTCATTACAATATGTACATTTGGTATTCTTAGTCATGACATGAGCCAGTACTTTGGTGACAGGTAATTTATTTTTGTGCATGAAGCTAGGAGATGTTTCCCACAATAGTGGTGTGCTCACAACAAAAATTATAAAACAAAGTGCAGAGAGGAGTTGTTAGTGTTTGTAGATGAAGTCTCCAAAAGTACATCCAAAGTGAATTGAGTCCAAAGTCCAACTTAGACCCTCCAGCCAATGTGGAACAGTTCAATGACAGTCAACAAAGTGAATGCTTTGCAGACAAGGGAGGATTTCAGGAGAAGTGTGTCACTTCCTGGGGTTATGCATAGCCGTCTGTCTCTCAAGGATTCTTCTTCAGACGACCCTTTTTACGTTTTTCGGGGGGACCCTCAGGTGCAGGAAGGAGTGGTGTAGGGGGCTCTCCACCAGAGTCCACATCCCTTCCTGTGGCTTGTGCAGATGTTAGTTGCACTGGATGTTGTGGGCACACAGCGAGGTGTGGACAGGTTATTAGCAATCTGGTGAAGGCAGGTGAAAATGTTCCTGTGCACCGCTGTCATGTCATCAACTTTGCTCATAAACATGTCCAGTGTTTCATTTTGGGCTGCCTCCTGCTGTTCAATAGTCCTGAAGATCCCAACAACCTTGCCAAAATCTCCTTGGCAACCCTCATAGGCGTGGAGGAACCTGAAGAGGTTTGGGTTCTCCTCATCAGCAGCACCACCTGCATGATGTTCCCGGTCCTCACCTCCCCTCCCACCACCCCTACCCACACGAGCAGGACCAGTTGTGGGTGGCCCAGTCAACACTGAGCCTCCTTCCTCGTTGATATGGGTGTTGTTATCTACCAACTGCAGAGTCCCCTGTGTTGCTGTGCTGTCGGTGGTGTCCCGGGCTGGTGTGTTCGTGATGGTAGGGGTCAGCTGGGTGTTGTCAGCTAAGGCAGGAGTGGTCGCAGAGGATCCTGATGTAGCTGCTGCTGGTGCTGTCGGGTGACCCAAACATGATGGGTCAGGTCGTTTCTCGTCGTCCGAAGATGGTTGAGAGGGTTGAGAGACGTCTATGCCAGAGAGCTCAGGGTCGACCAGAGTCTGGGACTGGCTCTCCTGGTTGGTTCCCGAGGTGTTCCCAGCTAGCCCTGTGGGTACGGAAATCACACAATGAATGATGTGAATGTTCACAGCCCCTCAAATCATACCCATTACATGAGCTACTGATGTGTTTATGTAGGTAGATTGGCCCACTTCATCCATGATGCTAGTCTATGTTTTTTTGAGTACAATGTATTTAGGACATGCTCACTTATGTGCATAAATGGACATATTGTGTTTAGTTGACATTACTTGTCCACAGACATTGACTCGTTTGTGATACCCTGTGAATGACACAGGTGGGTTGGTGTTGTGCACATCTTTACTTTCACAGTGACATACGTACTCTTTCTCTTCCAATATAGGTATTTTTTAGGCCTGTCTACTGGGCTTAGTGCATGTCTTCAACAGTCACAATGGTGTGGCTGGCTACACACTCACAGTCTGCTATTTTTTCCAGACATTGTTGGGAATGGTGTGAATGAGGTGATTCTTGATTTCATCTCATTATACACATATGACTGGCTATGAGTAGCAACATGTGTTATTGCTTAGCTTTGTGCCTACACAGATCATGTATTTTGTACATTGACTCCATTGTCAGATGAGTACACAAACTCTGGTTTCTGCCATTTTGTGGCAAAGAACTTTGATAAACAGAGGTTTGAGTGCATGTGCTCTAATTATGAGAATTACACCCCTCCTCCCACCCAGCCCTGCCAGGTCTCCCGGAAAAGTGTTGTCCAGACAATGCTGGGAAGTGTACTTGCTAGATGTTTGTCACTGGTGTTTGTAGCACAGAGGCAAATATGTACATTGTGATAGGTTCAGACATAAGTTGACAGTGTCTGACATCTTGGTAGTAGACATAAACTCACTGTGAGGTAGTTATACCCCCCTATGAAGTGGTTGTGCTATGTGTGTGTGACAAAGTCTGACAGACCACCAGCTATGACTTTTGACAATGGGAGAAATAAGAGCCGCATTGACTACGTCATAAGTAGCATGTCCCTATGGCCAACCGTTACTGATATGGTTGTTTTGGCAAGGCTTGAGAGCGATCACAACCCTTTATGCGTTCTCCACAAATGGTGGCTATCTGATGTTGTTGTTCCAAGTAATTGTGTTGAACCCTTACCACCGTTGATTGTCCCTACCAATGATTTGCGCAGGCTGCGGTGGTCAAGTGTTAGAACAGATCCGCTGGTTTTGGAAAAAATAAGCATGGCAACTGATAAGGCTATATTGGCCCTTGAGGGAGAGGCTGGGCATCTTCCAAGTCATAACAATATCACCAAGGTCCATGAAGATCTCTTTAAAGAAATCAAATGCCATTTCCTAAAACCGGCAAATAAAAATAAGTTCTGTGCTTATAGGCCTGCTAAATGGTATAACCAGGACTGCAGGGGGGCAAGGGCCTCCTTGGGTGCTGCAATCAAGAATAAAAACGTGGTGGCCATTAGATCAGCCAGGAATCAATACAAACACTCCATAGCCAAAGCGAAAAAAGACTGGGATGAAGCCCACTGGAACAAGCTAAAGAGTGCAAGCGACCAAAATCACTCCAGGTTATTCTGGCATATAGTTAAATGGGGACACGATAGGCTCGAAGATGCCAGTACTAACAATGTCCCCCAGGATGCCTGGGTAAAATTCTTTAGTGGACAATATGCCGCCAGAGATCAGGCTGTAGACAGTAGATGCCTGCCCTCTTCTCTGGCAGAAGAAGATATCTTTATGCAGTGCGAAATACTGACTGCCCTCAAAACTGTTCAAAGTGGTCGCGCCCCTGGTATCGACGGGGTTCCAGCAGATGTCTTTCTGAATGATACCGTAAGATGGTGCAAATACATCCACCTGTTAATAAATTATATTGCCAGAGGTGCAGATATCCCAGCAACCTGGCGGGGTGCTGTTATCATCCCGGTATATAAGAAAGGAGATCGCGCCCAGCCTGGTAATTACCGCCCTATCAGTTTAATAGACACTATCCAAAAAATAGTGGGGCGAGTAATTGTTAATAGGTTGCTCGATTGGGCTGAGGATAACAACATTCTATCCCCCTATCAGGCTGGATTTCGCAGGGCAACCAGCACTGTCGATCAAGTCTTCCGGTTTCAACTGATCCAGTGGAGGACCGTGGTGCTAGGCGGAGGCAGCCTGTATGCAGCATTTGTTGATTTGCGGGCTGTCTTCGACCTGGTACCTAGGGCAAAACTGTGGGAAGTTCTTGTGACTCTTGAGGTCCCTGGGGACCTGCTGACCTTAATCATGCGACTGCATGAGGGCAATTATGCCAAAATTCGCTGGGGTGGGTATGGAAATGATACCGCCGAATTCCCAGTTGAGTGTGGGGTTTGTCAAGGGTGCACAATGGCCCCTACTTTGTTCACCCTTTTTATTAATGGGGTTGTCTCCCGCATGCAATCCCAGGCAGTGGATGCTCCCTCTCTTGCAGGTGAAAAAGTTCCAATTTTAATGTTCGCCGATGATACCTTAATTTTATCTAAAACCCCAGCTGGGTTGCAAAAGGCATTGGCAATATTTGATGAATTTTGTGTAGACCATGGACTGGAGGTGAACGGGTCTAAAACAAAACTCATGGCTTTTAACCCACACAGAAATTTTAAATCCAAAATCTCCATGAGTGGTCGTATCCTGGAGGTTGTAAAATCCTTTACCTACCTGGGGATCCTCATCTCAAATGACAATAGGTGGCAGCAACATCTTAACATAGCTACATTAAGGCATAAGCAACTAGCTGGCACTATTATCAAAGAACACAGGAAATCCCTCACTAAACCTATCAAACCACCATTGATAATATACGAGGCAAAAGCAATTGGGTCTGCTTTGTATGGTGCGGAGCTATGGGGGCACGAAAATCTCCAGGAACTCCAAATAACAGAAAATAAATTTCTAAGGTCATTGACAGGCACCCCTCAGAGCAGCCCTCTATTGCCACTGCGGTATGAGTTAGGAAGGAGAGAGATTTCTGATAAGGCCAAACTACGCCCGATTTTATACTGGCGTAGGCTATGGACTACGCCAGAACTCTCCCACTACGCGGATGGTTTCAAAGATGTTGTTAAAACCGATTGCTATAATAAAATCTAATGGTTTAAATCATTAAAAATTGCATTGTTCGAACTAGGACTTAATGCTTTATGGACTGATCCAGCTGGGGCTTTATTTCCCTCCAAGTCTACTTTAAAAAATATTTTTGGGGAACACGTTGTTAACAAGAGTACACTTAGCACTAACAGTGGGTCTATGACCACCAGTTTCCTAGAGATTAAGTTGCACCCAATTTATGAAAGGTATTGGGACTACATAACGAACCCCATGGACAGAAAATTGCTTTTCCAAGTGAGGGTTGGTTCCCTCCCCCTTCGTAACTTAACATCTAAGTGGAAATCTGGGGGTGTAGCAACCTGTCCAGTCTGTGGGGTAGGAAACAAGACTCTTGGTCACTTTTTGTTCTCTTGCCCAATATATTCTGCACCACGGCGAGCTTGGCTGGCTCCCATGTGCAGGAACTTAGGCACAAAAAGTAGCATAGTAGCGCTGCGCATTGTAAGATCTACATCTGTAAATTGGATCATAATTGCTACCGCAAAGTACCTGGGGTGGGCGTGGGTTATAAGGCAGAGATTGTTGGTAGGTTAACCACTCATTGCCTAGCTGATTAGAGACTGTAAGACACACGTCTATTCTCTGTAATAATTTAATAATAATCCAGAGACTGCTAGACTAATGTTTATTCTCTGTAAATGTTTATTTAGTCGATCAGAGACTGCTAGACGAGTGTCTATTCTCTGTAAATGCACAAACACTCACTTAATGTATCATCGGTATGAATTTTATGGCAAGAAATTTTATGGATTCTTTTTTAATTGCCTTTGTGATTACTATCTTGGCATTTTTTAACAATGAACTT
Organism: Lissotriton helveticus; assembly: GCF_964261635.1. Taxonomy (NCBI): domain Eukaryota; kingdom Metazoa; phylum Chordata; class Amphibia; order Caudata; family Salamandridae; genus Lissotriton; species Lissotriton helveticus. The sequence continues at coordinate 1,231,680,087 of NC_136068.1, forward strand.
GCACCTGCGATTTTGCTGAGTAATAGTTTTTAAGTTTGCGCCGTGTGCTTATGTCTAAATGACTCTGTAAATTTAATTGTTTTTTATTACATGTTTGTACGTCTGCTTTTATGAGTAATACTCGAATAAAGCACTTTTTGAATTTGAATTTGCTATGTGTGTGCAGGAGTATTTGCTGTTAATACAACTACCATCAGGCCCAGTCCTACATACACCATCCCACCCAGCCCAACCATCCAACCTTGAAATATGCTTTCCTAACATTGGGTGGTAATGTACTGGCAAGATGTCTGACACTGGGGAAATATGTCTACCTTTAGACCACCTTCCATCAGTGCCTTGTCCTCCTCACACCAGTCCGCAGTGTCAGCTATCTTGCCAGAGCATTCCCACTAACACTGAGGAGAGTGGATTTCCAGGTGGGCTTTTTGGGATGGGTTCAAATGTGTGTGTGGGCCCAGGCATGGTGGTAGTTTATTGACGACAAGTACTCCTCCTCCCACCCAGCACCGCTAACTCCTTTGTGCCGATGTGTATCCCACAGTGATGGTGAGTGGAGTAGAAAATTAGCTGACACTGCTGCATGATGTTGAAGTTGAAAGCAACTCACATCGGGCCTTTTGCTCCAAAAACCTGCTCCCAGTTTCAGCATGTTGTCATAACATTTCAACTCACTGTCGGGTAAGCATGCTTCATAGTGGGCCTGTGGGGCTGTATGGATGGAGTAGTGTTTTCAATGGACAGTCCTCCCATCAGGCCCTGTATGGCATACACACATTCCATCGTGCAGAAACAGCACCCCTAGAAGTAAGCTTTTCTGAGAGTGAGTAGATATGTAGTGACAAAGATGGCTGACACATGTGCCTGGTGTTTGGAGCACAAGTCCCTGATGTTATATATGGATACTTCATACACCAGTGCCCTGTGCCATGCATCCTGCTAGTAAATTTGGAAACACTGTGTCCAAGCTTATTTCCTATTGGGCTGTTGCTGTAGGGCATTATTAAAAGAAGTAAACCCTCCACCCCATGGTTCTTGGATGAACTCATGGTCCTGAGGCATGAATGCCGCAGACAATAGTACAAATGGCACATCAATAATTGCCTTAAAGAGAAATCAAAGCAGCGCTCTCTGCTACAGAATTACAAGGACGCCATCTTCCAAGCTAAATTCCTTTTTTCTTACTGGAAAGATTATGACAGCAGACAATTCCTGCAGCATGCTTTTTAGAGTAATCAAGGAAATGTCTGAACCTCCCCAGCAACTACCCATGACTCCCTCCCAAGATTTCTGTGATTCAGTAGCAACCTAGTTTCAAGAGAAAGTCCTGCAGATTTTCCATTAATTTGCTCCTTCTTTTGACAAGGTGCCCGCCAATGAGGAAGTCACGGATGACAGGGCCAAACTGAGTATGTTGGAGCACACTCAGATCATCAGGAAGAATGTTTTGTCTTCCTTCTCCCTATCTCAAGTCAACAAATTAATGATATTCTCCTTTGCCTTAAATCTGGAGCGCCCTCCGGTCCCTGCACGCCCTCCATTCATAAAATGGCACCAGATTTAGCAGATAATTTCCTGTGCAAGGTATACAATAGAATACTCACGTTCGGCTCCTATCCAGCTATCTGAAAGGAAGCAATTGTCCTTTCGCTCCTTAAGAAACCTAATGCCGAATCCCTGGAACTAAAGAACTTCTGCCCTATTTCCCTCCTTCCTGCTCCTGCAAAAATCCTGGACAAATCCATTAACACTGAGCTGATGAAGTATTCTGACTCATGGGAAATCTTAAATTGCTCCCAGAATGGATTCCGCGCTGGTCACAGTACGGAATCTGCCCTCATTACAGCGTCTGACCACATTCAAATGCAGGTAAACCAAGGGGGCTTGGCTGTGTTGATTCTGCTCGACTTATTGGCAGCATTCGACACTGCCTCCCCAGTGCAAATGACCCAACGCTTGCGGGAAGTGAGGGTCACGGAAAAAGCTTTGCAGCTTATCCAGTCCTTTGTTACCGATAGAAGGTACACAGTTAGTTGTGGAGGCTTCAAAACTAAAGCTTTTGCTCTCCCATGTGGGGTACTTTAGGGCTCTTGGCTCAGCCCTATTTTTTTTAACCTATATGTGACCACTCTGGCCGAACTGGTGAGATCCTATGGAATTCAGGTGCTCTCCTACGCAGACGACACCCAAATCATTGTCTCTGTCACCAACAACCTGCAGCTAGTTGCAGAAAAGTTTAACGCATATATGTCAAACATCATTTGTTGGATGAAGGGCAATTCTTTAAAGACTAATACTGACAAGACTATGGTACTGATTTTTGGGCCACAGAATTCCATATGGACTAAGGCCTGGTGGCCAACAGAATGCGGTGAAAACAGCCAGAAATATGGGTGAAATCTTTGATGAGGGTCTGACTTTTGATGCTCAGGTCACCGTACAGTTAGCATGTGTTTTTATATTCTAAAAGCCCTCAGAAAGGCACTCATTTCCTCAGAACTGCACCGGCCCACTTTCATCACTTTGATTACATCTCGTCTTGAATATTGCAATGCCCTTTACCTTAAAATCACTGCTGCATCTCAGAACAAACTCCAAATGGTACAGAACGCAGAAGCAAGACTGATTTTAAACATTCTCACACATCAATCTGCCTGGGAAGGGATCCGTTCTTTACACAGGCTCCCTAACAAGGAGCACATTTCATTCAAGGTCCTAAGTACAGTATATAAGGTCATGCATTGCAATGGTCCATCCCAACAAAAATTTTTGTTTCAATTATACACTCCAGGGAGGACTTTGAGATCATCCACACAATTTAAACTGGTCGTGACTAGACCTTGTAGATCCAGATGGGGCGGCCGCGCCTTCTCGGTGCCAAGCTTTGGAATTCTCTCCACCCAGCCATTGCTAATGCAAGCTCCCTTCCTGCTTTCAGGAAAGTGCTGAAAAACCTTGTTATTCCCCTCTTAATCTGCTGTTGCGTTTTTCTTCCTTACTGTGTCTCCTTAGCGCCTTGACACCTACGGGTTTAGTGCGCTCTATAAATACTAGCTTATCTTATCTTATGGTTGTTGCAGTCAAGTCAAACAACAGGCACCAGTGTCAGACATTTTGTCAGTACATTTCTGCTCAATGTCAGGTAAGCATAGTTCATGGTGGCCCATTAGGGTGTGTAGGAGGAGGAGTGTTAGCCCTGACTACATCTCCCAGCAGGCTCTGTCCTACACATACTCTTCCCATACAGCACCAACAGCACACCTGGTACTCTCCTTATCTGATACCGAGTCGAAATGTACTGACAAAATGGATGACACTGGAGAATGTTGTTTGGAGCACAAGGCCAAGATGGGATTTGTGGTCAACTCTGACAACATGCACTTGTGTCAGACAACATACCAGTACACTTCCCACTCATTTTAAGGAAACCATTGTAGTGTAGTTCCTATATCCGTGATAGGCTCTGCGCATTGGAATAATATACAATATAGTTGTGGCATAGGACTGAGGTCAGTATGCCTCTATCGAGTATATTAAACTTAATTACTTGTGTGTACCAGCTAACTCAGAGGTCACTAGAAACTTCTCGAATGAACAAGAAGATATTAGTTTCTGACAACCTCATAAACATGACAACTTTGTTTGCCTTAGAATCGGAACAGCCTCAGAATCGTGGAACCAATAGATAACAGTTTCCCTCAGTGCATGCTTCATTTCTACAGAGTTTACACAGAAATAGGTAGACTGGCGTTTCAATTAAAAAGGTTTATTGCACAGTCTTATTTCTCGTGCAAGAGATATGAACTGCTTCAATCGTAAGATAGAATGCGAAGTATAATACGTACAGCGTTAGCAGTAAGATAAAATAATACTGCAATAGCATGGTCTGTAGCTATAACATATATTCATAAAAATACATACATAAATAACACAGGCTAAAATGTGAATAATCATCTGGTGCTTCTAGCTAGTTCTACCCCAATGTACCTATGAGGTAAGAAGTAGGTGCTATTTCTATAGTCTAGTTTAGCTATTGTTAGGATTGATGTTGCCAAGATTTGCCAAAAGTCCCTGTAAGTTCTAGTCTGTTCCATACCTTGGGTTGAGAGAGGTTGGAATCTCTTTCCGGGTCTTGATCTCCAACATCCCACAAGGGAAGTCAGAAACACTGGAGCTGGATTCTCTGCAAGGAGGATGGTAGCGTCTGGTCAGTGTGTCAAGCGGGGACTCGAATTCCTTCCGAACTTGCCGTGGTGAACTTTGTCGAGCTGTGTAGCGGAGCCGTGGTTTGCCATGGCAAGTGAAGGTATATTTATATCTTGAAGATGTTTAGGAATGCCAGTATTGACCTAAAAGTCGTGCAGAGGAACGTCATGAATGAACCCCTAAGGAATAGATGTTCATGCATAATAAATGAGTTCTTGGAGAAATCAATAATCCAAGCAAGGGGAAGTCCTAAAGGCTTACGAGTCTGGTTTCCAAGAACTCGTTGTGACATGGATGGATGGATGTAGGTGGCCATGCCTGTATTTGGTTAGCATGGATAATGCCTGAATAAGGGTTGGATTTCTATGCCTAAATACGGGCAATGTCAATTGTGCCTCTATAAGGGCATACATCGGGAAACCTATAGCCAGTATCTAATTCACACACAACACATAGTTCCTGGTGGTCTGTTTGTGCTGGCTGGGAAGGTGTGTAGAGGACGGTGCTTGATCTGAGTTGGAATAATGGCAAACACTCCAATCCCCATCCAACACAACCAGTTCATCTGGGCCTATGGCTACCTGACAGTGAATGGAAAAGCACTAGCAAAATGCCTATCACTGTTGCAGTGTTTGGTGTACAAGGCCTTGTTGGGAGCTGGATTCAAGTTTAACATCATGCAGCAGTATCAGACTCCTTGCTAGTACACTTCCCCTCACTGCCCGTTAGCCATAGACTCTGAGGAGTTAGCCGGGCTGCGTGGGAGGAAGATTATTTGGAATCACTACAACTCACATCAGGCACTGTCCAACATAAACCTTCCCGCCTAACACGGACGGGCACAGATGGGCTTGCCTTTGATGTGCCTTTGGAGCACCAGCGACGTGCCAGCTGCGCACGTCTGCTGCACGCTCATGCGACCATAGGTTTAAATGCCCCCCAGATCCATCAAGGTCTTCTGCTCCAGACACCATGCAGCAGTGTCAGCCATCGTGACAGCACATTGCCACTTACTGTTAGGAAAGCAAAGTTCCTGGTAAGCTAGTTGAGATGTGAAGGAAGGTGTGTGTAGGACAGAGCCTGATGGGAGATGTAGTCAGGACAAACACTCCTACCCCCACCCAGCACAACCAGGTCATCTGGACCTATGGCTACCTGATAGTGAATTGAAGTGTACTAGCAAGATGGATGACACTGTTGCATGGTGTTTTGTGCACAGGGTGTTGATGGGAGTTGGTGCAAAGTTCAACACCATGCAGCAGTTTCAGCCACCTTGCCAGTACACTTCACCTCTCTGTGAGGGCCATGTCTCACACACACCTTCAAAACCTGTAACAAAAGCCTACCTGTAACTCTGCTTCCCAGGCAGTGAGTGGGAATGTACTTGGAAGATGTCTGACACTGATGACTGGTGCCTATTTGTACACAGTTCCCAGCAGGACCTTGTGGTCCAGAACACCAGTCCCCAGTGTCAGCCATTTTGTCAGTACATTTCCACTAACTATCAGGTAAGCATGATTCCTGGTGGGCTGTTTGTGCTGGATGGGAGTAGGAGTGTTTGCCCTGACTCCATCTCTCATCAGATCTGTCCTCCACACAGCTTCCTACCAATTCCAGCTATTTTACCTGGGACTCTGCTTTCCTGTCAGTGAATGGCAATGTGCTGCCAAGATGGTTGATACTGGGGACTGTTGTCTGATTTGTGCACAACTCCCAACATTGCCTTGAGCTCCAAACACCAGTCTGCAGTGCCAGACATCTTATCAGCATATTCTCATTGACTGTGGGAGAAACACAGATCTAGGTGTGCTTGTTGGACTGTGTGGGAGGAGAAGTGTGTGCACTGACTTCAACTTCCATCATGCTCTGTCCTTTACACACCTTCCCAGTCAGCCCAAACAGCACACCTGGAAATATCTAGTTGCTGAGATTGAATGGAAATGTACTGGCAAGATGGCTGACACTGGTGCCTGATGTTTGTAGCACATGGCCATGATGGGATTTGGCTTCAAGTGCTACTTCTATCAGTCTTAGGCCCACACACACCTTCCCACATAGCTAAAAAAGCATACCAGGAACAGTGTTGTCCTGGCAGTGATGGGTAGCATACTATCAAGATGTCTGACACAGCTGCCTGTTATCTGAGTTGTCCACAACTCCTATCATGGCCTTCTGCTCCTCACATCAGTCCCCAGTGTCAGCCATCTTGCCAGTACATTTCCACTCACCATCAGGGACAGCTTAGTCCCAGGTGTGCTGTTTGAGCTGTGTTTGAAGGTGTGTAGGACAGAGCCTGATAGGCGATGTAGTCAGTGCAAACACTCCTTCTCCCAGGCAGCCCAACCAGGCCATCAGGAAAAGTGAGGTCCAGACAATGACTAAAGTGTACATTCAAGATGTCGGACACTGGTGCCTGCCGTTTAATTTGATTGCAATACCCATCAAGGTCTTGTGCTCTTTAAACCAGTGCCCAGTGTCAGCCATCTTGTCAATATATTTCGACAATCAGGGACAACACAGTTCCTGGTGGACTTGTTAGGCTGTGTGAGAGGAGGAGTGTTTGCTGTGATTACAACTCCTGTCAGGCATGTGTCCACACCCTTCCCAGTCATCCCAAAGAGCCTACTTGTGACTCAGATTTCCTGAGAATGAGTGAAAATATGCTGGCAAGATGTCTGACTCTGGTGCCTGGTTTCTGAGTTGACCACAACTCCCATCAAGCCTTTGTGCTCCAGACACCAGTCACCAGTGTCAGCCATTTTGCCAGTACTTTTCCAATCTCCATCAGAGAGCATAGTTCTGGGTGGCCTTGTTGGGCTGTGTGGGAGGAAGGGTGTTTGCTGTGACTATAACTCCAATCAGGCCTGTACCCACACCTATCTTTCCAGCCATTCCAACCAGCCTACCTGTGACTCAGCTTTCCTGGGAGTGAGTGAATCTGTGTTGGCAAGATGGCTGATGCTGGTGATTGGAGTTTGGAGCATAAAGCCATGCTGTGAGTTTGCAAGAAGTATGTACATGGTAGAAATGTATTAAATGTTTATTTTCATTGCAGGTATGTTGTTTGTCAATGTGGCATACACATCACATGCTCATTTACTCTAGATTTTGGAAACATTGAAAACAGTCTTTTGTATCACTGTATCCTTGACAGTGATGTCTGTGGATCTGTAATTGGTAACATTATTGGAATGTGGAGTGGGTACTCACCAGATTCTGGTGCTCCTGGTAGTCCATAGATGCCCTCCAGCGGGACGATGTCACCCACATTCTTATCTCAGGAAGTGAAGTGGACAGGTGGTACAGGAGGGCCACCGCCAGTCTGCAGACTTTGAGCATTTTCTTTTGCAATAAGTTTTTGTACCCTCCTTTGCACATCATGGTACCTGTTCCTGATATCATCCTTTGTGCGCTGTACAGGTGCTTGAGTGTTGACCTTGTCAACTATTTCATCTACAAGCACTTCCAACTCCTTCTCAGTGAACCTTGGCCGCTTTCCTGGGGCCATGGTGAGGGTGAGTGTGAAGGTGGAGGTGAGGGTGATTGTGAATAAGTAAAATAGTGTGTGTTTGAGAGAATTGTTTTGACCCAAAACATCTGTGCAAGATGTGTGGTGGGTGAAGTGTGAGTGTATGAGGCAGAGAGCAGGGAATGTGTGGCAAATCCTGTGACCTCTCAGCAGTTCAGATAGAGCAAAAGGTCATGGTTATGTGTTTGGCCCTTTACATAGGTGGAATCGTGGGTGTTGCTAATACATATATTTTGTATTATGACTTTGGTATTGCCAATGCTTGTTTGGACTGTTTTTGACAATTTCCACTTGCCATTTGTAACACAAACCAACAAGGTTCCAAAACCACGTCGGATGCATCATCATCTGTTCGTGGGGTACGTTGAGTCTGATTCGCTACCGTAATGCTATTCTTCAGCATTTGCGAGCGAGTCAGTCACATTGGGCTTGTTTACAGATGATTCAGTTGGACAGATCTCATTCCGAACAACTCAGTGGGAGTATAACATGCATTTTGCTGTAATCCGTTGTTCAGGCTGCTCGTGGGCGAGTCATTCTGAAAGCATTCGAGAACTGATTTGGTAGGACTGCTTTCCTGACGAGAGTGGAATCGGCCCCTAAGTTGTGAAAAGTTGATTACATCACTCTTTATTTGGCATTAGCATATACAGCGGGAGTTGAGTAACTAAGGTCCTCTTCTATCTTTAACTCAGCAGAGAAAGTTTCATGAAGAAGAGACAGAACTTGATGGGTTGATGGAAAAGAAGGTTGGAATGAGGAAAGATCGGTATTATGTATTATGACTGGCAGAGAAGGATGCGTGTGTGAAAGGATGGATATAGCTGGCTGATAGGATGAATGCATGGGTGGGTGGGTAAAGGATGGGTGAAAGGTGAAAACAATTATGCCTGCCTGTGTGTGTATGTAAGTATGTGGGTGAAAGGAATCCTCCGGGCGGTTTGAAGGGTCAAAGCAGGGACACCTGGGTAGTTTAAATGACAAATGTATGTTGGTGAAAGGTTTGTTGAGAATGATAACTATATTTGGATGGATGGATGGTATTCATAGTGAAGACTGGATGACGGGAATGTAAAACTTAAATGGTGACTGAGTAGCAAAGCCAAGGTTGAAGAAGAAAAATAAGGCTAGAAGAAAAATGCAGTAAAAAAAGGACAAATCCCTGGGAAGAAGAGTAAACCAGGATTTTTTTTTTATCCAGGTTTTTGATTTAAAGGTTTGAGCAATGTTGTATTTCAGACTACTCCCTTGACTCACAGTAGTTTTCAAGCACAGCATATATTATGTACCCCTACGCACCCATCATCATCAATCGCCTCGATATGAGAACTACTCCCTAACCCATGGTATTTCTCCAGTGTCAGCCATGGGTGGCCTATCAGCTGCATGGTTATAATAGTAGTACTTCATGTTGCGCTGTATATCATTCATATATTAGTAAACATTTATCTACCTTGTTGTAGTGAGGGTGAAAATGAAAGTGAGCATTTGATTCAACAGAGCATGGCCATGATAGGAAAAGAGATAATTGTGTGCTGCAGCTGCCCCACCTGGAGAGAGTAGCAAAGTATAACTCAACACAACTCTGTCTGTCTAGGGCGCAAGCTCAGCTGGCATTCCTACATTAATTTAGCTAAAAAAAGCAAGAAGAAGAATACTTGTATACTCCATAGTGCTTTATGCCTGGAAGTCACATCAAAATCATATGGGCCGAGGAATTGAGCATACCAGCAAATGTTATGTACTGCTAGTGCTACTGTACCAGTATATCATTTTATGTGTTATTGTGTTGCTAGTAGTATTGGTTACAATTTGTCTTTTTTCTTTCTTGAAATAGCTATTCCTGCCAATCCACCATCATCCACCTCACAACCCAACAGGCAGGAGATAGCCGCCAGGTTCCCGGCAAAGGAGGCTGGAGGCCATCAGGGCAAAATATCACCGGCTGGTGGTCCTGGAGGAGAAGGAGGCGGCAGCTGCAGCCTCCAATGCCCTGGTCCCTAGTGCCTCCAGTTGTATGGAGCCATGGTCAGGCAGCCACCCGCCACCATACATCAACGACTGCTGCTCCCCCAATAGACTCTATAGAGCCTTTCAGCTCTGCATTCTCCTGAGGATGGTGCAAATGGAAGCCAGGATACAGGACCGGTTGGAGAGGCAGCTCTGATTCTTAGCCCAACGCTAGGTCTCTCTTGCTCCTTTTTTAATCTTTTGTTAGGTGGGTGGGACTTGTTGGGCAGAGGGTGGGAATGTGGGAGTTGGGGAAATCAGATTCTTGGTTTTTTTGGCATTTTTTTACGGCCATTTGCTTGGGCAATTTAGACTTTCTTTGGACATTGGTTGGGGTTAGGGAGAGGGGTGGCCCAGTTGTTGTGGGCTTTAGTTTATTTGTTAGAGAAATACTTTTTTTTATGGCAGTACATATGATTTAATTCATGCAGGCCCACAGTCAGTTTTCAAAATCTGCCTATAGTGTAACACACCAACAGATAGTTATGCGGTACCCTCACTTGTCCTACTACTCTCTCCTCCTAGTCTCCGCTGTCTGCAACTATGTTAACCCCTAAGGACTTGGAGCGGGTGTGGGTGTGTGAATTTCTCTACTACATAGATTATTGTAGTTCAGTAATCCCCCACAGTTCTTCTCTTACCTGTGATTTGGCGTAGTGATGGCTGCATGGTTTTCCAAAATGTGATGGTGGTGGTAAAAGACAATAGCAGTATACTTGCGGACTAGTCGTTAAATACTAGTGAAAGAGCCAGACTCAGAAGCGAGGTTCCACTCCCTCCAAGCCGAATTCAAACTGTAAGATGAGGAATATTCTTCTCAGTGAACTCATTGAATTGAAAAATAAAACTGAGTTAATGACGTTTTATATGCAACCTGTGCATAAAGAATTGAGACAGTCATCAGAGGGAGACTAGAGTATTATTAGTAGTACACAAGAAGAAGACTGTCAAATAAGAAAACATGAAAAGGCAAAGCTAAAGTAAAATAAAACATCAGAATGGTGAGCTGGTAAAAGTTACAAACTGAAGTTGACACACTCTATGAAGTGGACAAGCTTAAACTTTAGTGCTGAAAGGATGATGATGCGGGCAATTATGAATTATGTTCTCCAGAAAAAATAAATGTTTTGAATACTATGCATTGGTGGGCAATATATTATATAAGATTTACAGTGTGAGCTATACTTAGAGCAGAAGAAGATCCCCGCCCTACCTTGAGTTGGTGTGGCTTTCACCACATCCGCCCCACCAAGTGTGTGATCAATTAATAGTGTAAATTTAATTTGGTCACACCTCCATAAAAATAAATCACACAGCCTGGTAGAAAAGGGTTAGGTGTTTGCTGAATGGATGGGAAGGGGGATTTGAGGGAAAGTTTTGACAAAGACAAACACTACACAAGGACAACACATACATCTTGACTGCGGACCATCATATGGGAGGAAAAGTTAACACATGCATGATGATGAGTACTAGTACAGATAAACCAAATCAAATTGTCTTGCTGCCCCCAGAGAGACTCAAGTTGCATTATGTTCTGCAACTGTGGTACCTGGCTTTGAAATAAAATTTAAATAGCTGTAGGAGTCAAGTAACAAACATAAACAATACACAAATTGTAATGATGATTAAAGAGAAAAAAATATGCTGTATTGACAAATTGGGAGTTGCATCTGCATTCCTCTTAGACTGTCCGTCAATCTTGGGTACCTGGCAGATGCTGTTTGGTAAGGTAAGTGTAAGATGTTATATTGTTTTTCCAGTATGGCGTAGGGTAAAGTTTCAGGACTGTAGATTGAAAAGCAAAAAAGAAATTGAAGAGTCAAGGAGAAAAGTTAAACTGCATAAGGAGGAGCACGCAAAAAGAGGAGAAGACTCAGAGGCAGCATGGTTAAATGTCTGTTTCTGGCAGTTATCTCAACAAAAGGCCCCACCACCAAACCACCACTTAGCTCCGGATTAAATGACAAAATGGAACCAGACAGTACTGAGCAGTGAGCACACACACATACACACAGCAACATAGCATGTTCCCAATCAATTAGAAAATCAACTCACCACTGTCAGTCAAACCACTCACTACCACCACTACACAGACTTGTGTAGGTCTGGCACTGTTGTTTACCTTAAGGCCACTTCAAAGTCATCATCATCGAAATTGGTTGATTTCAGTGAATTTGAAAACTTCAATCTTCTTTTGTTGGCAATTCTCACAGTAGTCGCGCTCACGCCCTGAGTCATTCCATTATCTCTGATTCTCCTGAGTCTGACCGCGAGTATGGTGTCCAACTCCATACCAGCAGGGTTCCCGACTCAAAATGCAATAGATCGGCCTGTTGTAGTACAATTTTGTTATTGAACAACAAGAAGCAAACTTTGCATTATCTAAGGGACTGGTCAGGTCTGAGTCTTTGAGGAGTATAAATATAAAGCATAAAACAATAAAAAACAAAGCGCTGTGGAGTGTGAACTGTGTGGATCGGAGTTGAACCTACCGTGATCAATTGGTGGTACATTGCAGAATGAAGATCCTCCATTTGTTCACAAAGCAGAGAATTGACAATGGTAATCAAATGTCACAAGTGGGTGGGGCAGTACTTCTTGGGTAGGAAAGCATAGAGAGTCATGGCCAAGGGTTGGAGGCAGGTGCACATTTGTTTGTATTCTCCAACCAATGTCTGGCTTGAGGGATATGTCAGTGGAGGGCAAGTCGGACTTCTTCGCTGACTACACGCCACTGCAATTCCAATCCGGCAATAAAAATGGGTCTAAGAGAGTAAGTCAGTGGGGATGATTTGGTCACCCAGACAGTCAGATACACACAAATAATAAAGTAAATAATTATTCCTAACTATGTTTTTTTTGTTTTGGACATCAATGAAAATCTAGTAGTCAGGGAAGTAGATCTCATCCTCAAACTCTGGTGGTTCACCCAGAATTAGGTCATCTAACACACCACTTCCATGACCTGAGTCTCCGTCATCTTCCTCCTGTTGTACTTCATGTATGGTGCAATCTGGTGGTATAAAGTGCTGATTCATTTTAATCATGGCTAATCTCTCTACCTTGTAGGTAGAGATATTAGATTAGACTAGAGATTAGAGATTAGATTAGTGACTAGTCTTTCTTACTGTGACAATGGCACAAGCAGCACTGAAAACATGCTCAGCAGAGACACTGGCTACAGGACAAGCCAGATAGTTTATTGACAGACAGCTGATCACTGACCATTGGCGCCTCTTCCCATACCAATACACCAATGGGTATTGATAAAAGCAGATCTCTGTTGCATCATCCTGGTAGGCCTGTATTGCTGGTGCTCCACTTTGCTCGACCTCTTTTGCCTTCACCACTGGACTTAAGCCCTGCCACTAGAAACCACTCAGATTCTGATTTGGGGGCAGAGGCCCCTGGTCTTTGTGTTGTTGATGGTGTTCTTGTCACTGGTTTTGGCTGCTGCGAGCCAACAGCACTGCCCTCAGGCTCTGAAGATGAACGCTGCACCACAGGACTTGTGCCTTGGACACCAGTGGGCCTCTAAATCCCTGCCGTTCTTTTTCTAGCTCATCTATCTATGTTCTGTATTTTCCAACATCCCCGTCAGTAAATGGAATGATAGTGGACAGTAATGGTTTGTACCATGGATCAAGAAATGTGCCACAGATATAATGTTTGGAGCCCACAATGTCTCTTTGCACCCTTGTATTAGCAAACAAGTGAAAGATTCAGCTTGCCACCAAGTCATATCTATTTTTCCCCCACGCCTGCATACATTGCAGACATCTCCTTTAGCTGTTCCTGTAGCATGTGCAACAATGGGGTAGCTTGGCCCATGGTTCAGTCCTCTTTGCTGACTTCCCTTTTGAACACCTCAAAAGCAAGCAGCATATCTGTCAGGCATTTGACTAGGCCCCATTGGTCTTTCTCAATGATGATGCCTTTTACAGTTTCATCTCATCTTTGCATGACATATTCTTTGATAGGTCTGTCCTGCTTAAACAGGCGTTCAAGCATGCAATAAGAGGAGTTCCAGCATGTTGGTACCTACTTTGTGAGTGTTTTAACAGGCATTCTATGATCACACTGCATGACCCTCAGCAGTTTCGGGGCTTTAAATGAATGGCTAAAATAAATGCAGATTCTTCTGTTGGTGGATAGTAAGTTGCTTACTTGGTCTTCCATTTTGAGAAAGTCCTGTAAAATGCTGTTGATGCAGTGCGCCACACACAGGACCCTGAAATACCCACCATCAGCCATGGCCTTAACTATATTACTGGGTTACAAAAGAAGGGAGGTACCCTACTAAATGTAATAGGGACTGGGTAAGATCTAGAGAAGCAAAAAAAGTCCCATGGTTTTACGTACAGTTATGTAAGTGCAGTTTAGCAAAAAACATGTATATGCAAACAAAATATTCTATAACAACAAGAAGAACTACAATTTCATTGTGTCAGCCAACACTTGAATAATACACGAGCATCCAGAGATTTGATATATCAAAAAGTACATATAATTTATTTGTACACACCATTTAAAAACAGAAGTCGACGCGTTTCGGTGATATTTGATTGATAGTTCACCTACATTTTTTCAATAAATTCCAGCCTCCCTGCATCCATCCAAAGTCCCGAGGACTTCGGGACTTTGGATGGATGCAGGGAGGCCGGAATTTATTGAAAAGGCCTACTCAAGAGGAAGCAACAAAAAGACACAAAGAAGATGAAAAAATATCGATATATTTTGACTGGATAAATAAAATAACCAGACAATCAAGCTGACATTTAAATATCCCTGAGGCGTCCCTAGGATTGGTGATATCTAGTCGTGACTGTCAAGCAGGTCCCATCAGGCTCCTTGAATAGTAGCGCTTTTTAGCATATGTCCAATATATATTTTTAAAGATAAAGACACGGTGGCTACATCCAAAGTCCGCACAAAGTGAAAAGATGACAATTGATATCCAATGCGAGTGATTCCGCCATCACAAAGGAGTTCTCACAGAAACACTGTAAAATCTTCATGAATACAGTGAGAAAACTGTCCTGAAGAAGGTGAACTATCAATCAAATATCACCGAAACGCTGCGTCGACTTCTGTTTTCTGTAATGAAATGTATTTTAAATGTTTATGATTTTTATGGTTTTAATAATAAATTGTTTTTAAATGGTGTGTACAAATAAATTATATGTACTTTTTGATATATCAAATCTCTGGATGCTCGTGTATTATTCAAGTGTTGGCTGACACAATGAAATTGTGGTTCTTCTTGTCGTTATAGAATATTTTGTTTGCATATATATGTTTTTTGCTAAATTGCACTTACATAACTGTATGTAAAACCTTAACTACATTACTGCCATTGTCCGTGTCAACAAATCTAATCTAAAGCCCTCTTGGTTGAAGCCATTCAAAGACCTTGTTGGTAAAGTCTTCCAAAATGTTTACAGTGGTATATGAGTTCTCCATAGCGGAAATCGCTACTGTGACATGCTTCTGAGCAGCACTAAATATCTCTAGCTGTGTCAACACCCGCAGATATTTTTTCTCTAGCCCCCACAAAAGAGATCCAGTGTTCAGTGATGCACATGCAATCAGTCGCTTGACAACTGCTCCATATGCATGCTGTCAGGTGGATAGTGTAGCCAGCACTCTGCTGTAAAGCTTGGCCGAGCAAATAAAGCACATCTTGATGCAGCACTGAAAAGTAGGACCAATTGTGAAAATTTCATTTTGGGCAGATGGCTGCCACAAACTCAAGAAAACCCTTCCATTCAACAAAAGAAAAAAGGAAGGAGGTCCAGTGCTAACATTTTAGCAGCTTTGCATTGTAAGAACGTGCCGTTGGGTGGTTGCATTTATACTGCCTCTCACGCCAAAACATTGCACGAATAGTACCTTGAATTTTTTTCTTTCCTGATGCCACTGTTGCAGGTGACTTCTTGAGACCAGGCGGTCATGGGAAAAATGTGCCTTTCATTGGGGCAGTCAGTGTCCTCTGTTGCCTTGGTCTCTCGACCTAATTCTTGTGCCATTGCGATAATGCTGATGCTTGTGATACTACTGCACAGCTGAGGAGAGGGCTGCTTTGCGTAATCAATATGTCTTCCTCTTCTTCTCCTTTCACTGTGATCTGATCGGATTTGGATTCCCTGCTCAGCCAACTTTCACCCACTTCCCAAACAACATTCACAGTTTTATGGCCACTAAGGTGTCCCTTCCAATGGATCGTATGGTGGTTTCTCAAATGGGTAATTTGGCCCCCTCTCATAGTTTGTACCAAGCTTACCCAGTCTAACACTTGCTCCACTTAGGGAGCATATTGAAATGGTCCCTCCTTCTAGCTAACAGAAAATAAACCACAAATTGGGAGCTCAAGTTTCTGATGTTGCTTGTGCCTCTTCCAATGTCCGATGAACCAGCGGTCGGTGGGCGTTTTGATGTTTTACTCTCTGGCTCTGCAGTACCTACTTCTACTGAGGTGGTTGGGGATGTAGGTTGCTGCATGGACTTTGCAAATATGGCTTCTGACTGTGGTCGGATCTATGGTGCCACTGCTACATCTCCCCCGAAAGTTGGGATGAGGTAACGTTGGTCTCCACTGGGGATGGGCTAACATCCATGATGACTGGCTTGTCATCATCCTCCTCTTCTACATCTGCCTCTATAAGGCTTTCTGGAACCTTCTTTTTCCCTAGCCCCATCTGAGTCATCTTGTGGCGTGTCTCACTCTCACACTGAGGCGAGATCCAAGTGGCGTCTAGATCATCAGAAGGGGGGCTTGAAGAAGAAGATACTGCACCACAATCCCTCCTTTTTCTAGCTTGAGATCTAGAATACAATGGATCTACTGGAGCAGATTGCTCTACTTCCTCAGAATGAAGCTCAATCTCTTAAACTGCTTCTACCAGGGGAGGAACTACTATTGGCGTTTGTGGTTGTTTTTCTTGTTGTTGTCCACTTCTCTGAGCTACCTGCAATGATTGGGTACCACTTTGGGATAAGATTAGTCAATGTCAACATCACTGCTCGTCAGTGTTGCAGTGATTAGACTGACTGCCTCTGTGACAGACATAAGATTGGGCCTTAATTAGGGTGAGTCCACTGATTTGGAGATGCTGCTTCGAGCTTGTGCCCTAAAGGCCGGTGCGGCAGGCACAGTATTATGTTTTCCAAAAAACATCTAGGGCAACATACCAGTGGTGGTAAGCTCCTTCTTCTTCTCGCTTGCTACTTTCTTGGTAGCAGTTTTAGGCTTAGCAGTGGCAACCTTCTTTGGTGGCAACTTGAAGCTGGTAGATAGCACTGGCACTTAGCTTCACAAGTTGAAGAGATGTCTGATGTGTGGGTCACTCGACACGCCGTGCACTGGCCTTCTTTATGTCAGTACTGTGAGTGATGTGTTGGTGTCTCTTGTTGTTTTCAAGAAGCACATCAGCAAAACATGGCATTGTTGCTGTTTAATAAGTAGTGCACACTGAAAAATATCCTTTATTGTGTGGTCAGTTGCTGTAACCCCCTTAATTAACAATACAGTGCAAATATATCTGCTCATTCATAAAACAGAAAACCACACCAACATATTTTTACTTTCATGGTGACTGACCACTCAGGAAGAATAAGAGAGAGCCAAAACAACAACATACAGATGAAACTGTTTGCTTTATGTGCAACATGTGACATCACATCACTCACGACATATGATGTGGCACTGACTCTGAGGGAGGTGCACCTGACAAATGACGATCAAAGGAATAATCCCTAGACAATGAATGCTGTTGTGTATGAATAGCACACATGGGGTTAATTTGATTGAAGCAAGATGTAGTGGGAAATGATATAAACAAAGAATATTTTTTCTTAAATTATACCAAAAACAAATTAATTTAAATAAATTAGAACAATGTAACTAATTAAACATAAGAAAAGTTATCCTCAAATATTTATTATTAAGGTATTATTAAACTGCTATCTGATTGCTCAACCATTTATGCAGCCTATGGCAAAAAAGGCTGAATTTGTGCCCCATTGTTGTCAACAATAACACTGAACAGGAAGGCATTCATTGGGAACAAGGAAAAGAAATGAAGGCCTAAATTGAAAGCACACTGGCTGGATCCACAAAATGTCCGGCAGCCACATGGTCACAACAAGAGGCAGGAGGCCCATAAAAGGAATGCATGCAGGACGATGGCAAAAGCACACTGGCAGCCAACACAAAATGGCTGCCAGCCACATGGTCCCAACAAGAGGCAGGAGGACCATAAAACACTCAAACAGCACATGCAGGGCTAGGACAGTGCACTAACTTTACAAAATAACCCCTGACCACTGGCCACATGGCATCTGGAACAAAAGCAAATGTTTGCCTATGACAAACACACACACTGGCGAGACAAAGAAGGAATGGTAAAGCAGAGAAAACATCATTGATTCAGAAATGCCAAAAAGGAAAATATTGAGCTAAATAACACGTTTATAATGAGACACAACCTTCAAAGGCATTACCCCACACAATCCTGACTCCTATACACAGTTTGCATGAACAAAAAACATGAAATACCAAAAAAAAACATTTTTTAAATTTTAATTCATATCTATCCATGGCCTAAATGCTGTAAACGCCACAGAAACTGTTGTTTCATACACCGATGACTAGCATTGGGGCTGCTTGCTGGAAGGTCAATTGGCAGACTACTAGGCTACATATTCAATCAAAAGTTCGAATGTATTAAAAAACATGTAGAAAATGTAGTAAACTGTGAAACATTTTTCCTTTACAAAAGAAGAACAACTAAATGCAACAACATCACTAGGCCCCTACTGAAACAAAAGGCCATCCACCAAAATAAATGTTAAAAATAAATTTAAAGTACAAATAAATCCAGATGCATGACCCCAGTCAAACAAACAACGCCAAGTTTCTAACTTACTTGTGAAATCTCAAATTCAAAGGGATATGCAGCAGACACAAGGAGTGATCCTTCCAGCCCTGAATCCAAAATAAAGGTGACCAGAGAAGGACAAAGCAATGGGAGAAGCATGCTTGACAGGAAGCTGGAGACTCTGGGGCACTTCCTTCTAGTTGAAAAACAAGTAAACAAAACAAAAAAAGACTCCTTGCACAAAAAAACTGCGCCAAATGTCAATTCAAGGAGGTTTTTAACACCAAATCATCAGATTGGGAAGATTCTGATGGTGCTTGTGGAGAGAATATTCCCCAGATTGCAGCTGCGGTGGATCCTGCAGGGTCTGGGTCACATACAGCAGAAAAGTTCCTCAAGAATTCGCTGGTTTGCCCAAATGATGTGTTGGCGAATGCAAAATCTCGTGAGAGAACGCAGCCGGATAGCAAATCTCGTGGCGCCTGTGAACGGCACTAAAGATCTAGTAGACGATCGCGAGCACCCGGCAAGTTGCTCCCACGCATGCAAAATTGTATTTCGAGTGCGGACTAATAAAAAATTCTGCTCCGTTGTAGAATGCAGAGTTTAGCAGTAAATCAGCACTCTCCATGGAACACAGAGTTGCAGAACTCCACAAACTCCGCGACTGGGCTTAATGTTAGTTAAATATAATATGTAATGTAAACAGAGTTGTCTTAGGACAGAAGGTAGGAACAGTGTGTTAGATGCCCACCATTCATTATTGCCAAGAGACTGTCCTACTGCATAAATGAAGTAACCAAAGGAGCAGTTCAACAGGAAAAAGAGTTGACCAGTTGATCCCTAATCTGCATACCCTCATTTCTGTTTTCGGCCTGACCTTGGTTGCCTAGGTATGGACATATGTCAGGGTGAACATCTATCTGTAAGACCAGTCATTTGGTGCTTTGTAGGAAACTGAACTCTGTTGCAGTTTCCCCTCACTTTTTGCTTGGTATCTGGTGCAACCTTGACTGAAAGTGTACTGAGTTTCTGCTAACCAGGTCAACAGTACCAGCGTTCTTTTCCTAAACTGTGCCATTGCTCCACAATTGGTACCCCTTTATCATCCCTTTAAGTCCCTAGGAAGTGGTACCTTTGGTACCTAGGGACTTGGAATGAAATAGGGCCCCTAAGAGCTGCAGCATGAATCATGCCACCCTATAGGGCCCCTCACTAAGCTCATGCAAACTGATATTGCAGCCTGCATGTTTTAGTGCAGAGAAAAAGGAAGAGTCGACATGGCACACACCCCTGTGTGCCTTGTCAGCAAAATGCTGCATGTGGTCTAGGTAAGTCACCCCGACGGCAGGCCTCACAGCCCTAAGGAAGGGTGCACTATACCTCATGTGTGGGAAAATGTGCCTGAGTGGGTGTGTCCCTGCCAAGCCAGTTTGGGCTACACTGTTCCCGTGAGGCACAGGATCAAGACTGATTTGCATATAGCTGGGTCTGAACTGAGGCGACGAAGTGCGCTACAGAACGATGATGGATTCAACACAGATCTGTGACTCGGGGTGAGTGCCTGAAAAGTTTCAGCCACGATCCATCATCTCTTTGTGTTTGCTTTGTTCGCCCTAAATTGGAAGGGGATTCCCAGACGTGGATCCCTTGCTCACTTTGCCACTGGATTCAAGCTAGCCTGGCTGATGAGGGGTGTTACCCTGAAACTGGTCCCGGGTTGCTTGTTTCTGGTCCAAGGAAGACCTGAATTGGCAGTTCAGGCTGGGCTGTTCCCATGAGGCAAAGGATCAAGACTGATTTGCATCTAGCTGGGTCTGAACTAGGGTGGTGAAGTGAGCAAAAAGAACGATGATGGACTCAACCCAGTTCTGTGACTGGGGGTGAGTACCTGAAAAGTTTCAGCGCTTCATCCATCATCTCCTTTTGTTTGCAGTGTTTGCCCTAAATTGGCAGGGTATGTCCAGACGTGGGACCCTTGCTCACTTTGCCATTGGATTCAAGCTAGCCTGCTTGATATAGGGTGTTACCCTGAAACTGGTCCCAGGATGCTTGTTTCTGGTCCAGGGAAGACTTGCAGTTCAGGCTGGACTGTTCCCATAAGGCGCAGGATCAAGGCTGATTTGCATATAGCTGGGTCTGAACTGAGGTGGTGAAGTGAGCTAAAGAACGGTGATGGATTCAACCCAGATCTGTGACTGGGGATGAGTGCCTGAAAAGTTTCAGCACTCCGTCCATCATCTCCTTGTGTTGGCCCTATGATATCTAAGCAGAACCTTAGATATTACACGTTGTTGGAAAGTAGGATCTGCTTTCCTGGTCACCCCAAATTTTGGCTTTTGTCATTATGTTTTTCTGACTAGTCTGACTGGACCCTGCTAATCAGGACCCCAGTCTCCGTGCTTCTTCCCTAAATTGGACATGGTGAGTACTTAGGTACACTCCAGATTGGCTACTGGTGTACCCTTGTAAGTCCCTAGTATATGATATTAAGGTCCCCAAGGCATAGGTACACCAGGGGTCTCCCATTGGCTGAAGCTTGAATTATGCCACCGATGAGAGACCACTCAAATTGTGACTACAGGCCTACCATTGCAGCCTATGTAAGCTGGAGCTAGCTCTACGTACGACAGATATAAGTTTCATCTGAGGTCGCTGCACTTAAAACCTATATGTCACCCCAAAGGCAGTCCTTTCAATCCTGAAGGCAGGGTGCTAGGATCTAAGTGTGAGGGTGCCCTGCATAAGCAGGACACCCCTATGACTCTCAGAGCCCATTCTCCTGAGTTGTAAGTGCATCAGCCATAATGATACATTGAGTGGCCATGAGTCATTACGCAATGGCTGTCTCTGTCTCTAAACTGGCTGTAACGAACCCGGTTGTGTTTGTTGTCAAACATGTTGGAATCAAACCCTCTCACATGGGAGGTATGATTCCATGCAATGTAAAGCTCCTGCGGGAGGCCCTCAGTGCTCCCGGTACCAGTCTTCTAGACCCAAACACCAAACCATGGCTGCTGCTGACCAGATACATGATTCTGCCCTCTTGCTGCTGTGCCAAGCCAAGCTTAAGCAGGGGAAGGCAGGACAATAGGTTTCCTGACACAGGGAGGTGTGACCACCTTCCAGACAGGACTTAGTGTATCGGGACAGGGTGGGGCACCTGCAAACACCAATAGACTACTTTGAAGGGCACATTTGGTGCCCTCCTTGAATGCTCCAGTTGAAACCAGTTCAGGGAGCTCTTGGCTCACGCTCTGATGCAAAACTGGACAAAGGACATGGGAGTTTCCTCCCCACTTTCCGGCCCCTCCTCTGGGAAGGGAACCCCCTGCATCGTCACAACCCTTTCCTTATGGTACTTAAGGGCTTACCTGTGGGTGGGTCCCAAGATTCATTGAGGGACAAGATTCAGATCGGAAACCACTTCAACTTCAACTGTCTGGGCACTTTGGACTTCGCTGGACTTCGCTTTGGGAACTGGGAAGACTCCTGCTGCTTCCGGTCTCATTGTCATGCTAGTCTTCTGCAATGTCTGTGCCTGCACTCCATACAGGTTCTTCACAAGGCCTGTGAACATCCAAGACACCCGAAGGAATCTCCCTTGAAGTGAAGGAGTCATTCCCCTGCATATGCAGGCACTGAAACAAAGCTGGCTGGTCTGCTGCTCCTGAGCTCCTACGGACTCCGAAAGGTTCAGCAACACAGGTGATGGTTCTGCAACTCCCTCGAGGCCTGAACTGTCTTCTCCAGAGATCTTCGGTCACAAGAACCTCCAGCCTTAAGCATCTCTTACAGCCAAGATCTTTGCCTGCACCGCATCCTTGCACCAAGTGCCTACATCCTTAAGTGAGCTGCTCAAGGGTCTTTTTTGGCTCCAGTGGGCACCCTTGCATTGCTCGGGGCCTGCTCTGACTTACCTGCTCATGGTGAGTCACTTGGACCTTGCTGGTCCTTACACTGCACCTTTTTTGATGGCTAAGTTGGTTGCTGTTGCCAAGGTTTGTTGGTGCCCATGCCCGACACTAACCCCTTGGCTCTTGACATCCAGCATGGGACAGCTTGTGAACAAATTCTGGACTTCTATAGCATTGCCTGGTCAGCACAGCTGCAACTTCAAGGGCACTGTCAACTCTCTTGTGTCCCCTACATCAGTGGGCATTTGTCTTCTGTGCCTCCTGGTCACTCCTGAGTGGCATAGCCTCTGTCCCCTTTGCTTGCAGGTACCACTCATCTCAAATCCACCTTCAGGTTCCACCGGACTTTCCCCTTCTTCACCAGTGGCATCTTTACTGAAGTCCTCCATTGTGATCTATGGCGGTTTCCGCCGTCACTTCGCACCTATGCACCCGGCTTCGCTGGTGTAAGTATCCTGGCTTGGGGTATCCACGGGTTGGTTGACTCTCCAATCTTTCATCTTTCATGGGTGTCCTGAGAATCAGCTGGGAAGGCTCCTTCTTCTTTAAAACTGCAATCGCAACTTACCCATTGACATGCGATTAGCATGTGGTCGTGTTCCCACTCTGCACACAACATCCGTGGGGTTCTAGATACTCACCTTGGGTCCCTGGCTCATCAACATCTTCTGGGTCTATTCCCGATATAGGACGTGGTACGCGTTCGACTATTTTAGTATATAGTTTGATCTCTCCCTGGAGACCCCTGTGTATTTGTGCTACTTACGTGTTCTATTTTCAAAGTATTTGTGTGTATTATTTTTATATCTCTGGGTAAGAGATATTGCAAAGTGTTAGTGAGTGTTTATAATGAATACATATTTTTATATCTAAACTGTGTGGTTCTTTTTCACTTAACCTATACCATAAGATTATGTACTGGTAAAACAAGGTGCTTTACACTCCTTCCGGACTAAGCCTGAAGGCTGCTCTCCACAGCTACCACTTAGAGAGCTTTCTAAGGTTGTTTAAGACCACTAACATCACCATAGGGATTATTGCTGAGGTCCTACACCTGCATAAGCAAGCACCATATAATAAGTCAGCCTCCTAAACACATGCAGAAGGAAGCCATGATGAGTACATGAGGTATCCAGCTACATGATGGATTGACTGTACCCCAAGGTTTTTGGTACCAAACACCTCATCTTCATAAGCCCACACTAATGTCAGTGCTGGATAAATTAAGCAATGCACTCAAAGGGCACCTTAGAGGTTCCCCTGAAAGCCTACCAACTACCAATGTGTTGGCTGACTGGTCTCGACCTGCCAGCCATCATAGACAGATATCTGACCTCCTGAGATGAGAGCCTAAAAAAGTCTTCCTTAGATCCCATGGAGGCAAAGCATTATCGCCCTATATCCTGCCTTCCATTCCCTTAAGAAATTCTAGAGAAAGCCATGAATCTGGAATTGACAGATAATCTAGACAATAACAACATCCTTGAATCTACCCAATATGGCTTTATGATACGACCCAATATGGTTTTAGATCTCAGCATTCAACCAAATCAGCCTTAATCATGGCCACGGATGAGATCCGCAAAGTAATGGGTGGAGGGGGTAAAGCTCGTCTCATCCTGCTCGATCTGACCGCAGCTTTCGATACCGTGAATCATGCGGTTCTGCTGCATAGATTGAAGGCAGCAGGTATTGAAGATGTGGCACTAACTTTACTTACATCATTCCTTGCACCACGTGTGCAACTGATCCACTGGAACGGCCTTCAATCAGGAATATTCCACCGCCCTTGTGGAGTCCCACAGGAGTCAGCCCGGTCTCCAACACTGTTTAACCTATATGTATAGAATCAAAGAACATGGACTCATATTGGTGTCGTATGCTGACGACACCCAGCTAGTGATGTCGGTGACACAAAGTTTGGACCTAACAGCTGACAGATTTCGTAACTGCCTCACGGATGTGATGGTCTGGATGAACTCGAATTTCTTGAAGCTCAACGCCGAAAAAACTGAGGTCATTGAGATTGGTCAAAAAACGTCAGTATGGAGTCAAGTATGGTGGCCTCTGGAGGCAGGTAACTGTCCAGTCTCTGTGTCCAAGGCTAGAAACCTTGGTGTCATGTTTAACAAGGATCTGAAACTTGCACCACAGATAAACCTAGTGTCCTCGGCATGTTTCTTTACACTAAAAATCGTGCGCAAAATCTTGCCATTCATACCTTTATCACTTAGGAAAACAGTTGTTGGAGCCCTAGTCCTTTGCAGAGTCGACTATTGCAATGCCTTGTATATAGGAGCTGATAAAGGACAGACTGCTAAACGTCAGTCACTTCAGAATGCCGCGGCCCGGGTGCTGCTTGATTTACCCAAACATCACCCCACCTCTGCGGCCATTAAGCAGCTCCACTAGCTCCCAGTCCATCAGAGAGTGAACTTAAAGTTTTAAAGTGCCTTAAGGCACTTTGTCTAGTGCACAAGGCTCTGTATGGAGGTGGAGCTACAGATATTCAAACCAACCTCAACATTGTCTCAGGTCTTCCAATGCAGGACTGGTTCACGTTCCAAAAATAAAGAAAGCCAGATGAGGAGGAAAGGGTTTTTTCATAACAAGCTTCCATCTTATGGAACTTCCTCCCCTTGACAATTGCAACCTAATAGGGCCCTTTTCAGGAAATTGATAAAGAACTGGCTCTTTCTAATGCCTTAAGATCTGTCAGCTACATGGTTGGCTCTCACTCTCCTCAGCGCCAAGATGCCTCAGCAATAGTGTGCTTTATAAGCATTTCAGTCAGTCAGTCAGAGGCCAGGAACAAAACATACTCTGGGCGAAGGTGTTCATATCTCATCCACGTAGGATGTGCCTTCCAGGGCAGTAAGCTTCAAAGGCCCTATCGCCTTTGTTATGTAAAATAGACCTCACCAGATAGTATAGATGTCCACCCCTCTGACCTGCTCCCACTTTTGGCAGCAAGGCAGGTGGGAAAATTATTAAGATTAGGGCTCACATTCAGCCAGCACCACCCTTAGGACGGGACAGCTTATGTGGACCCAACTTTTCAGATTTCTCAATTTTTTGGGGAATGGGATTAGCATTAGAGGGTCAAGGCTATGCCCACTTCTCAAAGGAAGTGATCATATAGCATACATATAGACGTTGTTAACACCCTAGAGGTAGGTAGCCCATTGACTACCACTCGTAGCTCCTCTTAAGCGGCCACAAATTGAGTATATAGGTCGCACTCCTGAACCAAAGAACTGCCTGTTGAGAACTGCAGCAGACCTGTGGACTTTAGGCACATAATCCTGCCCATCCTCAGCTCTCTCTTGACAATCGTAACAGGGTGACTCATTCTGCAAACTGGAGAACTACCAGAGCCTTGGGTTGCCTTGCAGCACTTCAAAAATTAGCTACAGTCTCCTTTGGAGTAGAGGAGCTACTCCCTTACAATGCGCAGGCACCGACAAGCAGTGTCCAGTCCACCGGCTTGCAGCTCCTCGGTCTGACTGATGCCGCAGACAAACAGCAGAAGGTATTCATCCTTTGGAAGGTCAACTCTACCACCCCAATGAGTGTGAAGCCGCCAGGACCAACCAGAGCTTTGCAGTACTAACGCCCGGTATACCAGATGCCCTACACCAATCATCAAAAGTGAGAGTCCAATACGGACTTCCACTGCACCAGGACCAATCAGCCATTGAGGGTCATCAGCATCACTGGGACCCACTTTGCGAGTGGCCCAGCTGCCTTAATTTTGCCCCTGCCAGCTGTTTGTCCCTGGCCAGGAGGAGCGCCTATGAGTATCCAGACCAGCTGTACTAACCACTTTGCACCAAGCTGCTTGTCTAGGTTTCCAACAAACCAGCTGTGGCCTCATGCTCCAAGACCCCTTGCAACCCAAGCCCTTGTTTGAGAGCTCTCTGATTTATTCCCCAAGTCCCCCAGTGCAGCCTGTTTTTGGATGACCCTCCATCTCAGTAGCACCAGCTACCAATTTCACCAGCACCGTGCTCCTGGTAGAACCCGGGCAGTTCCATAGGAACTAGTACTTTGGACCTTGGCTCACTACAACTCCGAACCCTGAGAGTGAACCCCTGAAACCTACTGTACCCACCTTTATGTATCTCTGTCTTTTCCTTCCATAGGATTCAATTGTGCTTGAAGGCTCACAACTTTAAAAGCGTTCCTTCCCTGTACGTATTGCTATTGAAAACAGTACTTACCTTTGAATGGAGTCCTTGGTTTTGAAACATATTTGAAAAGAAGTGTTATTTTTCTAAATTGGTCTTGGATTCTTTGAGTATGTGTGTAATTTATTGCTTCTCTGAGTACAACAACTGCTTAGCACTACCCTCTGAAAGCCTATCGCTCGCTCACACTACCACAAACGAGAGCTTTAGTAATATCTACTTCAGCCTCTGTAAGCCAATTGGGGACCCCCCTGTACTCTCTGCACAGTGTACTTCTTTTTAGTACACTATATAGAGAGCCAACTACCTACACATTGTTACAAAAATCTTGCACACAACTTCTAGGGAGTACATTAGCAATGCCATCTGCCCCCCATACAGTCATGATATCTGAATCACAACATGAGTAGGCCTAAAGTGCTGTAAATAGTGGCTCATATACGTATGAGTGTCCTTTGTGTGTTCTATTGTATTTCTACTGAGATATTGTGGTTGAACATCAGTATGATGTTAGGAGATTGGAAAAGAGAACATACCCAGCATTACTGCAAAAAATTATATCATAAAGGGCCTCTATGCTTTTGTATTGAAATATGCATGCATGCATGCCTACATACAGTGTATGTCAGTGTCATGCATGTTGATTGTGTTATAGTCAATCTGAAATACTGTTGAAATAGCTACTCAGTATACTAGTGCAAGCCCTGTATGATGTGTGCTTACATACCATTCACAACAAGGGGTGGTGATGGACAGAGTCTCTGAATTAAGCAGAGTACTCTCACCCAGTCAAGAGATCAGGGCTAGATCCAACACCGTTTTTTAGCTCATTGCACCATCCCAGTTTCAGAACCTGGCTGTATGCAAATTAGTCTGTCCATGGCCCAGTGCATCATGGGAACAGGGCAGACCAGACTACAAAAGCCAATTCTTACACTGGGAAGGAAACAAGCTTCCGGGGACCGGTTTCTGGCATTTCAGCCGTCTTCGGCCCGGCTTGCTTGAATCCTGATGGTGCAATGAGCAAGGGACTCACATCTGAGTATACCCTTCCACGCTTAGGGTGGACAAAATTATTTACAACAAGGGGTGGTGATGGACAGAGTCTCTGAATTAAGCAGAGTACTCTCACCCAGTCAAGAGATCAGGGCTAGATCCAACACCGTTTTTTAGCTCATTGCACCATCCCAGTTTCAGAACCTGGCTGTATGCAAATTAGTCTGTCCCTGGCCCAGTGCATCATGGGAACAGGGCAGACCAGACTACAAAAGCCAATTCTTACACTGGGAAGGAAACAAGCTTCCGGGGACCGGTTTCTGGCATTTCAGCCGTCTTCGGCCCTGCTTGCTTGAATCCTGATGGTGCAATGAGCAAGGGACTCACATCTGAGTATACCCTTCCACGCTTAGGGTGGACAAAATTATTTACAACAAGGGGTGGTGATGGACAGAGTCTCTGAATTAAGCAGAGTACTCTCACCCAGTCAAGAGATCAGGGCTAGATCCAACACCGTTTTTTAGCTCATTGCACCATCCCAGTTTCAGAACCTGGCTGTATGCAAATTAGTCTGTCCCTGGCCCAGTGCATCATGGGAACAGGGCAGACCAGACTACAAAAGCCAATTGTTACACTGGGAAGGAAACAAGGTTCCGGGGACTGGTTTCTGGCATTTCAGCCGTCTTCGGCCCGGCTTGCTTGCTTGCCAGAAACCGGTCCCCGGAAGCTTGTTTCCTTCCCAGTGTAAGAATTGGCTTTTGTAGTTTGGTTTGCCCTGTTCCCATCATGCACTGGGACAGGTACAGACTAATTTGCATACAGCCGGGTTCTGAAACTGGGATGGTGCAGTGAGCTAAAAAACGGTGTTGGATCTAGCCCTGATCTCTTGACTGGGTGAGAGTATTCTGCTTAATTCAAAGACTCTGTCCCTCACCACCCCTTGTTGTAAATATTTTTGTCCACCCTAAGCGTGGAAGGGTATACTCAGACATGAGTCCCTTGCTCATTGCACCATCAGGATTCAAGCAAGCCGGGCCGAAGACGGCTGAAATGCCAGAAACCGGTCCCCGGAAGCTTGTTTCCTTCCCAGTGTAAGAATTGGCTTTTGTAGTTTGGTTTGCCCTGTTCCCATCATGCACTGGGACAGGAACAGACTAATTTGCATACAGCCGGGTTCTGAAACTGGGATGGTGCAGTGAGCTAAAAAACGGTGTTGGATCTAGCCCTGATCTCTTGACTGGGTGAGAGTATTCTGCTTAATTCAGAGACTCTGTCCCTCACCACCCCTTGTTGTAAATACATACCATTCAGGCACGCGTCACTAAACTCACCATGAATAAACGCAAAATGTGAGGCCTCATTCACAAAGGTAAACTTAAACTTTTTTGTGTTTCCTCTTCTTTGGTAGTCACAGACTACAATTTATTAGTAACGTTACGACTACAGAATTGGGGTACAGAACTTGGCACACAAAAATATAGGATAAGACTTTGTATATGAAGACTTCTCTGCCCTGACAGAGGAGTCTCTGCAGTCGGGAGGAAAACTCCTCAGATAAAAGGATAGGCCTGTCCTATCTGTTTATGTGTAGATCTCTTCACCCAGACTGCAGAGTCTTTACAGTTGTAAAGTTACTATTAAATTGTAGTTTGTAAACACCAACAAATAATAAACATATACAAAAGTGTAAGTTTACCTGTGTGAATCAGGTCCCGGAACTTTTTTAAATCATATGTTCAATAATTCATGTCTTTTAAAATATTGCTAACAATGTGGTCACCTTACCAAACAGCTCCCTTTCATATGCTTCTTATATCATAAAGGGGCCTCTAGTCAAACTAAATTAATTAAACAATAATTGTGTGTCAGCATCATGTGTGTTATTTGTGTTGTAGTCAATCTGCAATAGTGTTGACATGGCTACCCCAGGTATCAATGTAAGCCCGGTATGAGGTGCATTGACTATATAAGGTGTTCTTACTTACCAATAAGTCACAGGTCACCGGTTAAAACTGGGGTTACAGGTTGGCAGACGTATGCTGTCTATCCAAGCAAGAACCACCAGTCTGGTCAAGGTAAGCTAGATACACACTAAAAGATAACCTGTACTCACCCTGTGGTAATTTGGCAGAGAGCGGCAAGGCTTATTCAAAGCAGCAGTGTGTAAAGTATTTGTGCAACACATGCGTATACACACCCACACCCACACACACACACACACACACACAGTAACACAATGAAAACACTGCAAAAATAATCCATGCAGGGTTAGAAAAATAGATATTTTCATGAGTAAAACAAGACCGAAACAACAAAAATCCAATTGGGCCTGATTTAGATCTTGATGGGCCTTTTCCAGCTGCTGTTTCAACAGTTTTTTCTCCCTCCTACTAGGCAGTCTGCCCACTATATTTTAATGCTTGTGCTTTGATAGACAAAATACCATCGGAGGGCCACCGACTCCAACATGTCTGTAAAGCTGCATCGAAGGCACAATAGGCAAAAGCAGCTGTCAGTTTGTCCACCGGGCCCATCCAGATTTGACTTCCCTCGGACGGGACTGTGACGGTAAAACCTCCACACCTGAGCTGAAGAATAGGAAGGAATATAAGGCCGAAACTCACCTCTTCTCACTTTGACACTTACTTTTACCCTATGGACAGTATCTTCCAAGTCATGCCACTGCTGCTGATTGACAATGAACAAAATGAACACCGTCATGTACAGAATCAACTGTAAGCGCCACTTTTACTTGTTATTGTTTGACTTGTCTGCTTACATTTGCACTGGACTCGTGAATTTTCAAATCTCTCTTACAAGCAATAGCATACCAATGTGCAATGCATATATTTGCAATTTAGATTTTTAAGAAATATAAAGAAACACACATGTATAATCACATTGTATGTATACCTTTGGTGTAAGCTGCCTTAAAGTAAAGTACACTTACACACAATTGGATATCAAATTGAAAATCAAAAAGTCACCATATGGGTGTGTTTAAATACAATTTGAAAATTGTCACTGTTAGAAATAGGGGTCTCTAATTGGCAGAGGTATGCACCTTTATCCAAGTAGGGACCCATGCTTGTAGTCAGGGTAAGAGAGTTACACACTTTAGATAACCCCTGTACACCCCATTGTTAGCTTAGCACAAGCAGCCAGGCTTATCCCACAGGCAATGTGTAAAGTATTTGTACCCAAACATGCAGCAACATGGTGAAAACACCACAAATGGCCACCACGCCAGTTTAGAAAAATATAGTATGTTTATCCAAACCAAACAAGACCAAAACAACAGAAATCCAACATTCATGCATTAAGCTATAACTTTTAGAACAATTATTTAAAAAATAGCACTTGTATTGACAAATAGCTCCACCTGTGCCTAATACAACTTGATAGTCATAAATCCAAAGAACGATGCAGACCGCGAGCCGCAAGGACCCCCAAACAACTGTAACTAGGAAACAAAGTCTATGGACAATGCCCCGTTTTTCGGAGGTGAGGCATCAGTGCTGAGGCAAAGCCAGTTCCCTGGTTGCCACAAGTGAGGTGTCGGGTCTGTGAGGGGGTGAGGCATCGAAGCCAGGACAAGGGGAAGTTAGGCAGCGCCAGGGGGGAGGTGTCGGTTCCGGTGAGGCCAGGCGACAACGAAGAGTTTGTGAAATCACCCTTGTCAGTTATTGGCTCCGTGATAATGGGATGCTAGCGCTGGCTATGATGGCGTCAGTGCCAGCGCTGGCATCTGGAAGGCTGATAAAAGCGTGCATCAGCAGGCGTCAAAGGGCGTTGGAGCTATAGTGCAGGCAGGGAGGTGCGTCATGAAC
Source organism: Lissotriton helveticus (assembly GCF_964261635.1). Taxonomy (NCBI): domain Eukaryota; kingdom Metazoa; phylum Chordata; class Amphibia; order Caudata; family Salamandridae; genus Lissotriton; species Lissotriton helveticus. The sequence goes on from NC_136068.1 coordinate 1,231,711,647, forward strand.
TTCACGGGCTCAGTGCAGATAGTGTCATCACTGTAGGCATCCCTGACAGCATCAACAGGAACTGAATTGGTGCCCTTTTGAATGCAGGAGTCCACAAAATAGTCCTGGTGCTGGTCAATAGATCGCAGGTTAAGTGTTTATGTCCCTGAGACTTCAGAACCAGAGGCCAGCATACAGAGGCAATTGGAAATTCTTCTTCAAGCAGGTTCACACGCAAAGTTCCGGGCTTTGTCCTCTCCTTTGGCAGAAGTAGCAACTGCAGGACAACCCAGCAAAGCACACACAGCAAAGGGGCAGTACTCTGCCTTACAGCTCTTCTCCTTGGAAGAGGTTCCGCTTGAGGCCAGAAGTAATCTAATTCTCTGGTATTTAAGGTCAAATACTTATACTCGATTTTCACTTTGCTCTTCTTTGCGGCAAGGGTCTCTGAGCCCAGTCCAAACCAGTTCTGTCCTCTATGATACAGCGTAACCAAAGGAGGTGGAGACGGTATAGTGCAAAGAAGACACAGCCTATTCAGGTGCAAAAGAAAACTCCTCCCACCAGTCTAAATGCAGCCAAGTTCTATTCAGCCCAGCTATGAGTCACCCAGGAAAAGGCAGGAAACACCTCAACCCCCCCATTGTTGCTGTCTACAGTGAATGCACAACCCCGGCTCCTGTCACTCCAAAACAGTCAATACACAAACAGCAGAGGCACACATAATGGTTAAAGAAAAAAATGCTCACTTTCTAAAAGTGGCATTTTCAAACACACAATTTAAAAACCATCTCCCTAAAAGATGCGTTATTAAATTTTGAGTTCAGAGAGCCTAAACTCAATTTCTCCATTTTGTACGAATGGAAAGTCTACTTGTAAGATGTCAAAAAGCAACATCAATGTTACTCTTTCAATAGTGAAAAACGAAATTGGCAGTATTGTACTATCAGGACATGTAAAACACTCAAGCACATGTTCTACCTTTTACATACACTGTGCCTTGCTCATAGGGGTATCTTGGGCCTCCCTAAGGGTATCTTACATTTAAGCAAAGGGAAGGTGGGGTCTGGCAAGTGGGGGCACTTACCAGGTTGACATGGCAGTTAAAAACTGAGCGTGCAGACACTGCAGTGGCAGGACTGAGATACATGTAAACTTGTGGGACACCCCCGCGCCGCACGGCCACCAGCTGCTGCGTGTGCCCCTCTGCCCTGCCTAGCTGCCTCGCTGCCTGTCGCACTGCCGCTGACCACGCCCCCTCCCCGAGCGGCGTGGTCCGTGCTTGCCTGCCGGTTGCTCTAATTGTTTGGTTAAAGTTTTGTCCTGCTCTTGTGATTATATCCTTGCCTGTCTCTCTTTTGTATTTTGTGCCCGTGTTTTGCGTTCTCCTTCCTGTCTGCCCGCCTACCTCGCCGACCTCCGCTCTCCCTCCCCGCTTCCCGCCACCGTCGCTAAGCCCCGCCCCTTTTGCCTTCTGTATCCCTCCCCGCTCCCGCCTCCCAGCTGCCCCGCCCACCCGCGCACTTGGCCTTATATGGCGACCGTGCGACGCAGGTGAGTGTGACCCACTTGTGGGACACCCCCGCGCCGCACGGCCACCAGCTGCTGCGTGTGCCCCTCTGCCCTGCCTAGCTGCCTCGCTGCCTGTCGCACTGCCGCTGACCACGCCCCCTCCCCGAGCGGCGTGGTCCGTGCTTGCCTGCCGGTTGCTCTAATTGTTTGGTTAAAGTTTTGTCCTGCTCTTGTGATTATATCCTTGCCTGTCTCTCTTTTGTATTTTGTGCCCGTGTTTTGCGTTCTCCTTCCTGTCTGCCCGCCTACCTCGCCGACCTCCGCTCTCCCTCCCCGCTTCCCGCCACCGTCGCTAAGCCCCGCCCCTTTTGCCTTCTGTATCCCTCCCCGCTCCCGCCTCCCAGCTGCCCCGCCCACCCGCGCACTTGGCCTTATATGGCGACCGTGCGACGCAGGTGAGTGTGACCCACTTGTGGGACACCCCCGCGCCGCACGGCCACCAGCTGCTGCGTGTGCCCCTCTGCCCTGCCTAGCTGCCTCGCTGCCTGTCGCACTGCCGCTGACCACGCCCCCTCCCCGAGCGGCGTGTTCCGTGCTTGCCTGCCGGTTGCTCTAATTGTTTGGTTAAAGTTTTGTCCTGCTCTTGTGATTATATCCTTGCCTGTCTCTCTTTTGTATTTTGTGCCCGTGTTTTGCGTTCTCCTTCCTGTCTGCCCGCCTACCTCGCCGACCTCCGCTCTCCCTCCCCGCTTCCCGCCACCGTCGCTAAGCCCCGCCCCTTTTGCCTTCTGTATCCCTCCCCGCTCCCGCCTCCCAGCTGCCCCGCCCACCCGCGCACTTCGCCTTATATGGCGACCGTGCGAACGCGCAGCGGTCACGCGCAGCGGGCGCGCCGTTTGTGCGCCGAAGGCGCGCCAAAGGTAAGCCCGTCTGCGCCCGTCCGCGACCGGATCGCGACCAGCGCCAGGACCCCTGGCCCACGAAGACCCCGACCGACCCGCCTGACGTACTCCGCAGCCACCCTCATCGCACTCAACACCGGCCGACTCCCAGAATGCCATCTAGCCTCACCACGACGCACCCACGGACCTTTCAGCTGCCACGCCTGCAAGTTCTCCTGCATCCGGACCTGCACCGCACCAGCAGCCGCCAAGCCGAACACCAGCAGCACCCACCTCAAGTGCATCCTGCTCAACACCCGCTCCGTCCACAGACACGCCGTGGAACTCTGGAACCTCCTAGACGCCACAGCCCCCGACGTTGCCTTCCTCACAGAGACCTGGATGAACGCCTCTTCAGCTCCCGACATCGCCATCGCTATCCCGGAGGGCTACAAGATCGTCCGGAGAGACCGCAACGCCAACCAGATGGGAGGAGGCATCGCCATCATCCACAGGAACACCATCCGTCTCACGACCAGCACCGACAACTCCATGACCACCGCCGAACACCTGCATTTCCAGATCCACACCGACCCGAACACCACCCTCAGAGGCACCCTGATCTACCGACCCCCGGGACCACGCACACAATTCAGCGAGGACATCGCCGACTTCGTCAGCCCGCATGCCCTCCCCTCCGCCGACTACATCCTCCTGGGGGACCTCAACTTCCACCTGGAAAACAACAACGACCGCAACACCAGCACCCTGCTCGACAACCTCGCCAATCTTGGACTCAAGCAGCTGGTATCCACCTCCACCCACCTCGCCGGACACACACTCGACGCCGTCTTCTCATCCTGCAAAGACATCGACTTCAGCCACGCCACAGAGCTTCAATGGACGGACCACAGCTGCGTCCACTTCACCTTCAAGAGAACGATGACCCACCACCACCAGCAACAGGCCGCCCGCAGAAGCTGGAACAAGATCACAGCAGACCAGCTCGCCACCTCCCTGAGCCAGCACCCTCCTGCCAGCTCAGCGAACCCCAGCCAGGCCGCCGACAACCTCACGAAGTGGATCAGCAACTGCGCGGACGAACTCGCCCCGCTGAGGACCCCGCCCAGCAGACCCGGCAGCAAGAAAGCCCCGTGGTTCACCGACGAACTCAAGAGCTCCAAGAAGAACTGCCGAGCCCTCGAGAAAGTCTGGAGAAGGGATCCTACACCGGACAACAGGACCACCCTCAAGCTGGCCACCCAGAAGCACCACCAGCTGATCCGCGCCGCCAAGAAAACTGCTTTCAAGGACCGGCTGGACAACAACGCACACAACTGCAAGGAACTCTTCAACATCGTGAAAGAGCTATCCAACCCCAGCGCAGGAAACAACGACATCACCCCATCGCAAGACCTCTGCAACTCCCTCGCTTCATACTTCCACAACAAGATCGCGGACATACACAACAGCTTCAACAACCAACCAACGCACACCAAGACCGAACAACCACCCCTCACCACCACCCTCCACGCCTGGACTCCGATCAGCACTGAAGACACCATCCGCACGATGAACTCCATCCACTCCGGATCACCGACCGACCCCTGCCCTCACCACGTCTTCAACAAGGCTGACGCTGTCATCGCACCCCACCTGCGAGACATCATCAACACATCCTTCGACACCGCCACCTTCCCTGAGAGCTGGAAGCACGCCGAACTCAGCGCTCTACTCAAGAAACCCACAGCGGACCCCACCGAACTCAAGAATTACCGCCCCATCTCGCTCCTCCCGTTTCCAGCCAAAGTCATCGAGAAGACCGTCAACAAGCAGATGGCCGCCTTCCTCGAGACGAATGGATCCCTCGACCCCTCGCAGTCCGGCTTCCGAGCCAATCACAGCACCGAGACCGCCCTCATCGCCGCCACCGATGACATTCGAGCCCTGATGGACAACGGAGAAACAGCGGCCCTCATCCTCCTAGACCTCTCCGCAGCATTCGACACTGTCTGCCACCGCACCCTAGTACAGCGCCTCAGCAACGTCGGAATCCAGGACAAGGCGCTGGAATGGATCATCTCCTTCCTCGACGGAAGAACACAGAGAGTCCGTCTACCACCGTACAAGTCAGAGGCCACCGAAGTCATCTGCGGCGTCCCTCAAGGATCCTCTCTGAGTCCCACCCTCTTCAACGTCTACATGAGCCCCCTCGCGGCCATCGCACGCCAACACAACCTCAACATAATCTCCTACGCCGACGACACCCAGCTGATCCTCTCCCTGACCAACGACCCCGCCGCCGCCAGAGCCAACCTTCACGAAGGGATGAAAGAGGTAGCCGAGTGGATGACGACCAGCCGCCTGAAGCTGAACTCGGACAAGACGGAGGTCCTCATCCTGGGCTCCTCACCCTCCGCCTGGGACGACTCCTGGTGGCCTCCCGCCCTGGGCACCGCACCCAAACCGACAGACCATGCACGCAACCTGGGCTTCATCCTGGACTCCTCCCTCTCCATGACCAGGCAAGTCAACGCCGTCTCCTCGGCGTGCTTCAACATCCTACGCATGCTACGGAAGATCTTCTGGTGGATCCCCACCGAGACCAGGAAGACCGTCACCCAGGCCCTCGTCACCAGCCGACTGGACTACGGCAACGCCCTCTACGCCGGTACCACCGCCAAGCTCCAGAAGAGACTCCAGCGGATCCAGAACGCCTCAGCCAGACTCATCCTCGACATCCCACGAACCAGTCACATCTCCGGACATCTGAGAGACCTGCACTGGCTCCCCGTCAACAAAAGAATCACCTTCCGCCTCCTCACCCACGCACACAAAGCCCTACACGACCAAGGCCCGAGCTACCTCAACAATCGAGTCAACTTCTACGCTCCCAAACGCCACCTCCGATCAGCCAACCTCGCCCTCGCCGCCGTCCCCCGCATCCGAAGAGCGACTACAGGAGGAAGGTCCTTCTCCTACCTGGCCGCCAAGACCTGGAACTCCCTCCCGACCGACCTGCGCCTGACCCAAGACCACTTCTCCTTCAGGAAGAAGCTGAAGACATGGCTGTTCGAGCAGTAGCGGCACCCCCCCACCCCCAGCGCCTTGAGACCCTACGGGTAGGTAGTGCGCTCTATAAATGTCAGTGATTGATTGATTACTCATGTGGGTGGCACAATCAGTGCTTCAAGCCCACTAGTAGCATTTGATTCACAGGCCCTTTCACACTCACTGCACTTTACTAGGGATTTACCAGTCAATCCAATATGGCAAATATTAATAACCAATCATACTAACAATTTTCCTAGGGAGCACTTGCTCTTTGACAATGATCAGCAGTTGCAAAAGTGCCCAAAACATCTATTCCAGCTAAACAAAATCTAGCACACTGTCAAAAATACAGGAGCTAGAGGCAAAAAGTCAGGGGAAACCACGCCAAGGATGTCAAGTTTAACACGTGTCCCTCTATTATGCAACACACATCATTGGGATAAGTGTAATGTGACATGATGTAGAAATTGCACTAGACAAGGTGTAAAATTTATCTTATAAATTTCCACTAAAATCAATATCAGTCTCAAATCAGAAATAGTGAACAATATATTTCATGGTGCCCATTAACATGATGTATGTCTTCACCTAAATTCAAATGACTATCACAAACAATCTTAACCAATGAATGTGCTTAACAAAGTGGCATTAAAAAGATATGCCATAATGGTATATAAAAATATGTACCATTTTAATCAGAAACATTTTTAGGAATCAAACAATTGCACATTAAAATTAATGCCATCACAATTTGATGAACAGAAAATTAGATATTTAATCTTACAAGGAGATATGTCTCCTGAATTCATTCAAAACAAAATGGCAGTCCATCAACAATTAAAAAGTCCAGTGCACTATTGTGCTGTCATGTCCTTTAGGCTAGTCCTGTCATGTATACCCCTTTTTACATATATTTGTCCCATCCACATTATAATAATGATACTAAACAGGTGCCCCTTCACCTAGTAGCTTTCTCCTGTCTCTTCAACACCAGGCTCTCAGTATTTTATCACAATCCTTAAGCCTGACGGACATAAACATGTCCTCAAGCACGGTGTAATTATTCTGTATAAGGGTCACCACTTTTTTTCATTCTTGGCCAACAGCCAGCTGTGCATGATCGCACTTGTTTAGGAAAACATTTATGATTGTTTTAAAAACGTTTATGATTGTTTTAAAAACACATCCATTCTAGAAGAAACCCTGGAGTGAGCACTCTAGTATGTAAGATCCTTATTTTCCCCTGGAACTTAGAGGAGAATACCTTCCAAGCTGACACGGTGTCCTGTATGCTGAATCTTCGACAAACAGCGGTCTGACATCCCATGTGGGGTGTCATCCTCAAAGTAGAGACGGGGTCCTTCAGTCTCAAATATGTTTTACACAAGACTGACACTGTACCAATAAATACTTATTGAAACTTCTTCATCACCATCATGTGTATTTTCTGAGAATAAGTGAGCACGAGTGACTGAGCGAAAAGTACTGTACTGTTTTCCACGATCCATGAGGAATCAGGGTTGGCATGTTCAGTGGTTGTCAAAAACTACCTACACCACTGTAAGATACAAGGGGGGTGGTAGTGGCACTATAGAGCTAGCTGGTGTAATGGTTGATGTATCCTGGGGGGGTGCCCGGAACCGGTTGGGACACCAAGCCCTCAGTTTAGGTCATCCAAAACTCGCAGGACCTGGGGATTCCTAGGAACTACACAACAGTGAAGTGGCACTAAGCTTGCCCACTAATTCACTGCCAAGGAGAACCTCCACAGGAAGGGGCATTGAATGGACAGAGCAGGCACTAAAAAGATCTTACCTGGGAGGGAGGGTTTGGGTTTGGGGGTGCTCTTGGGTTTTGGACATGTGCTCTTGGGTTTGGGAGAGGGGTTTGCATTTAGGAGGGAAACGTTTGGTTTTAGTAGGGGTGAATTTAGTTTTCAGAGGGATGGTTTGGGCTATGGAATTGGTGGGTTGGGGGGTGGAAGGGGTAGCTTTCCATTTGGTAGGGGTAGGCTGGGGTGTGTAAGGGGTTAGGGCAAGGACAAAAAGGACATAATCTAAAGGAAAATGGGTAGGATCTAGGGAGTTGAGATTGGGAGGTAGAAGAAGTGGAAGTGTCTGATGTGCATGTGTCTGTTAAGGATTCAGGTGCCTGTGGGTCTGGTGTAAGTTGTTCTTATCTTGGTGTGTGTTGCTTGCTAGGTGTCTGTTGTTTCAGTGAGTGTGGGTGTTTGTGTTTTGTGGGTGTGGATTCCAATGTGTGTGTGTGTGTGTGCATGGATGATTGTGCTGCAGAGGTCCTGGATGTGGTTGAGGTGCATGTGGATGTGATAGTACATATTGGTGTGGTGGTGAATGTGGTCTCTGTCGATATGCTGGTGGTTGTGGTGGTGCATGTGAGTGTGGTGGTGGACGTGGTATCCATGGGTCTGCTGCTGGTGGTGCATGTGGGTGTGGTGGTTTGTGTGGTATCCATGGGTGGGGTGGTGCATGTATGTGTGGTGCTGGCTTCAGTGTCTGTGCAGTGGTGCATGTGGGTATGGTGATGGGTGCCATATTTGAGGGTGTGCTGGTGGTGGTGCCTGTATGTGTGGTGGTCGATGCAGTGTCTGTGGGTGTGTTAGTGGTGATGCATGTGGGTGTGGTGACAGTATGTTTGGCTTTGTGCCTGTTTTTCCTGTAGTATTTGGGTTTCCTTGGGGGTGTGCTGCTTGTGTCTGTTTGAGTGGGCACATGCAAAGGTGTGAGTGTGCTTGGGATAGGTCTGGGAATAGGTAATTGGGATGGGTAAAGGGCGAGAGTTGGGGCACAAGGTTGGGATGGTTGGGATGCTGCAGTCAGTAAGAAGGCAAGACCTTGACAATACCTCTGTAGGCCAGACATAGCATTGTGAATGCCTTCCAGGTATGCTACCATGTATTGCATATGGCAGCTAAGCCCCTTGACGGCATTCAGTAGTGCAGTCTGGCCTACCGAGATGTTCCAGAGGAGTTCAGTTGCCCCCCCCGCTCAGTGCAGCCAGGGGGACACTGGCAGAAGGAAAAGTGCCTGCAGCGACGGAGACGCCACCCCTTTTAGGCGGGTGGCTTTGGGCAACTGGGGGAGCAGAAAAGGGAGGGTGGAGTTGGTACTCTGGGTGGCAAGCAAGGATACAGGTGACACAGTACCTGTCAGGTCCATCACAACTACGGAGTGTTCACTCGTAGAGGTCTCCGAAGAGGATGTTGAGGAACTGGCAGCCTCTGTTACACTCCCCTCACCCTCCGTGCAACGGGTCCCCCAGCATCGGTGCTATCAGCACCCAAATCACAATGGTCAGCTGCTTCCCCTCCTCCATGGCCAGTATATCCTCCACTTGCTCCTGATGATGCTGAAATAACATATATAATAGTTTTATTGAATCTGTGTAAACAGAATTGATCATGGACTTTGATCACACATCAGTTACCAAGTTTTCATATTTCACCAGCTTCACGTCTATCAAACTTTTGATCTTCATTGGTATAAGCTCATGCATGTATGCAACATTTTCAGAAACCATTGGTCACATTTTTGTCTTTCCCCATGATAGCTCCTATATCATTTATGATATTGTCTTTTATCAATTGTTATGTGTCTCCCGGAATTGTTCAACACCTCTGAATGGCTGGCCTTTGTTTTAGTGGTTATGTCACCAAAAATAATATAAACCAAAAATACCTTTGTAAAGTGTGTTCAAAAGGCCCAAGAATCTGCATTATTTTCATTCTCAAAAAGTAAAATATGAATCGATGTGTGTCAACAAATACTGCACGTTGTACCAATATTTGTATAAACTGAAACATGTTTCCTTTGTTTGGGCATTTCACAACAGTAACGCTTACTTCAAGTAACTAATGTGTATGTCAATTGTAAAAAATATGAAATAGATCCTGTACTGAAGTAGCTAATCACTGTATCATGCACCATGTTGAAGATACTAAGAACAAAGTATTTGGGTGGATTGACAAATACTTCTACAGCATAAGTAAATTCATAGGCCTTAAAACATTTCTAATCCACTACAGTACAGCGCAAAACCATTTTCACATTTGTCTCCTAAATATCTACAACGACCAGCTCTAGATGGCGCTCGAGACTAAGGAATAGTATGATTTACTATTCCAACACCTTCCCTACTGTTGCACACACTGGAGTTGGATTAGTAAATCATACTATTCCTAAGTCGAGCACGCCATCTAGAGGAAGTTGTTGTAATGACTTGCGTTGTAATGGTACTGTGTTGTAACAACACAGTTGTTGTAACGACCGCATTGTAAAGGAACGTGATGTAATGGCTCGTGTAATAAAGAGTGATATTGCTCTGAAGGGGTCTGGGAGCTCCCAATCAACTGTTTGGAGCCCCTGGTGTAAGCTGAGTGATTAGTGGGATGATACACATATCTAACATCCTTATAATTTGGCTTGTCCAGGAACCATATGTATGTAGAGTTCTAAAGACAATATAATGTGTTCTCTAATTTGCATGAAATGTGATTACTGCATTTCACATGTAATTCAAGCATAGACATAGATATATCTCTACAGGCACACCAAATAGAATCTAGCACTTTAAATTGATTGTGAAGAGCTGACAAATCCTCAGCATCATTGTCCTATTTGAGGAACACAATATATGACACTTCACATCAATCACTACATGTCACTCAGGAACTCAAAGGGACATTGTGGTCTATGTTAATGGAAAACAAAAGTTAGATAGATTCACTTATACATTTCACGCATGTACCTGTCTGGTGAGACATAGAGCTGGCCGAACAGGGAGAAGACCTTCTATGTCAGCAACTCCAGATCCTCTGGGGAGAAGGTAGTGGTTCTCTCACCTGCTTGACCTGGCATCATTGCTCCTAGCAGTCACAAACAGCAACAAAAGGGGAAGTTTTGATGGCTGCAGTGTTAGGAGGCATGTACGCTTTTTTAAACTGCCCTTACATGTATGGGATGTATACAATCTTCAGTGGAGCTGAACATAGCCAGTGGCCTTCATACTTTGATTTCACACACGTTAACCTATGGCTGTATACATCATGTAGTTGAATACCCGATACGGAATCAACGTCTGCCGCGGACATCTGATTATAAATGTCCAGATGGCAAGTTCAAGTGATCACCATTTTAGAGGGTCATATAGTGTGTTTGTGACTGTTAATGGCATCAACACTACTGAAAATTCTGCCTACATTGTTTACATATTCAAACTTCTAAGGAAAGTCATGTTTATTTAAGAAAAACCATTTATATGTAGAACCTTTCTGTGGTTAAATGAGATATTTGCGCAGTGTTGTGTACTACTCTGTTGACGTTATTTAGGTTGACATTTAAAAAACTTGAACGAATAAATAATACATTGAAAATGTTTTATTTACACATTCTTTCATATTTAAAATATCAACAGCTACAAAATGACATTTGTGAAGTAAAATTGACCAAAATGTTTTAGCTTAACATATGTTGTGAAACAATATATATGGGCCTGATTACGATGGTGGTCGGATGAGCCATCGCAGCGGGATTGGGGCAGACTGACGAGTAGTCAGCGGTCCCACCTGCCAAATTATGAATCAACCACCGTGTAGGCGGTTGGAATCATGACTTTTTCCATTGAGGCTTATGCTGTGGCCCGAAAAGATCCACAGTACAAGCCATGATGGAATAAGGGATTTTTTTGAACCTCCATGCACTGTGTGCTGGACACCATGTGGTGCCTGGCACATGCCTCATAGCGGAGGCCCATTGGGGACGGAATCGTTGTTAGGGGTCCCAAAGTCCATTTTCGACAGCCTTTCCACATTCCATGTCGGTCAGTCCGCCATGAAAAGGCTGTCGGAAAGGTACATCGTAATCTGTATGGCAGTGCCTTAGCAGGCACCGCCCCTATAATAGGGAATACGATCCGGTAGATGACCCTACGGGCTCCTTGAACCAGTCAGAAGTGTTGGTTGGTCCATCTGATTGATGTAGTTTGACCGAACGCATCATAATGCGGCAGTCGGACTGCTCTGCTGGATGTCAGTTGGACCGATAGCCTGAAGGTGGCGATCCAACCGTTATCCTAAGGAGCCCATACATTATTGCACAAAATTACATGTGTTTTAATAAAAGAATTGTATGTGGAAATTTTTCACAATTGTCCCAGTACAGACATTTAAACCATAGAAGCGTGAAGAGATGACAGACTCAAGTGTATTTCCCATTTCCAGACCTTACCACGTGGAAGAATGGAATATCATCACAAAGTTCAGGTTGCATCTTTGCTCATCTTTTTTCTCTACTCCATCTCACTAATGGCACACATGTTTTCTCCACTTGAACCGAGTCACAAGGCAAAAGGTAAAAAAAATTGAAAAATTAAGAAAAGGGGGCAAGGTAGAAACAGGCCTAGGCCTGCTCAGGGGGATTTTTTGAGGTCAGGAGTCGAGTAGGGTCCACGAATCCGAGGGCAATTATGTAACCTCCCCGGGGTATGTTCATTAAATGCGGGGGTCACATGGGCCCCCTGCAGCCTCCACTTCCACGTTGCTTAAAAAATAAATGAATGCGAGGGGGGCTCCTGTCCCCCACACAGCTCTGAGGAAGTTAATTTTGCTAAATGAAGGGGACCACGCACCCCCTGCAGCCCCAGGGACTGCCACATCCCTGGGGCTACATTCAAAAGATCTGTGGGGGACGCTCAGCCTCCCCAACACTGCCCTGGGGACCACTACCTCCTCAAATTAGTACAATCCAGGTCTTGGTCTGATCATTGTAACTCCGACAGTATTGTCCCCCAATATTGTGCAATGTGATATTTACGCCAACCAGCAATTTCCTCCCTGTGGAGTGCCGTGCTTTCAGTCTGTGGCCATGCCACTAGCGAGTTCTTCCAGTTATTAAGGGCAGGAGGGTGCTTGCTTTGCCATCGCTTAGTGATCAGATGTTTAGCTACATTAAGACCTAAATCTACAAATTTGGAAGTGACTTTGTGCTTCTTGGGTCTAGGAAATAAGACTAATATATATTGCTCCATTGTGAGCAATTGGGGCTTCTCAGTGTATGCCGCCAGCGCAATTGTCACTTCTTGCCAGTAAGTCTGTAGAGTGGGGCAAGACCATGAAATATGTAGCAAATTGGCGTCCACCTGCATGCAGCTTGGGCAGGCAGAATTAGTTAATTTAATTTAACTGTTTAGTTTATCAGGGGATAAATATGCTTTGTGTATGATGTAGGTCTGAATAACGCGAAATTTGGCATTTTGTGGTATCTGCGTGGTGGTGGCAAGAATTGTATCCCACTCCCCAAATGTCCATGGAGTACCTCTATCCTCTTCCCACCGCACGTGCAGTGACATAAAAGGTTGTAAAGTGTGGGATAGCAAGTCCCCCATCTACCAGTTCATAGTAATGTGACTGCCATTACCTATAACGTGTAGGTACTGAATCAGGAGATGCATTACAAATTGGAGTTCATGTCTCCCCACGCCGACTTTAGTGATCTGAAGATTGAATTATGTAGGAGGAATTTACCTGCCGGCAACTCATGCTCACAAAACAGTCGCCGAAAATCAGCCAAAAATCAGCCGAAAATCGCTGAAACCGATGAAAATCGCTGATACTCCAGCTCGGGAGTCAAGGCTGCGAGGAAGGAGGGGGTTGCGGAGCCCGGGTGAGTGCATGGACACAGGGTGGCGGTAACAGCAGGTAAAATCTGTAGCCACCACGGCAAAACGCAAATTGGCTGCCTGCCTCCCCGTCACCACTATCCCCTCTGGCTCCCCCTCCCCCCTCTCCCCGGAAAAGTGCAAGGCATCTCGGTGAAATGGAAAGTTGTCCTCCTCAATCCACTCCCTTCTCGCACTGGAGTTTTCTCTCGTACCGTGTTGCGTGGGAGGAGCTACGAGACGAGCTGCGAACGAGCAGCGAACGCTGAGAGAACGCTGTAAGGACGCGCTGGAAGGGCTGGAAGGGCGTGCTGGAAAGCCAAGCCAAGCAGAGCCGAGCCGCGCTGATCTGAGTATGAGCATGCCGGCTAGCGGACAATAAGGTTATTGGTCCTTCATCGGTCCCTCAGATTCCCCGGACCCCTCGGACCCCTCCGACCACCCCCCCGGATCACTCATTGCTGGAACCGCTGCTACTACCTGACGCGCTGACGGATGCCTTTCCTGACGGCTGCTGCATGGCTGACCACCCCCCCCACCACATCTCCGCATCGTTGTTTCACCTGGTTGCGGTTGGTGGCCGGTGGGTTTGGCGGAGCCACTGCTCTCCCCATGCTCTTGGGGGTCGAGCAGAGCTGAGCTGAGAAGACAGGCCGGGAGGCAGGACGCTGGCCGCGGTGGGGGCAGCGAGTGGTTACGGCGAAGAGGAAGTGGAGGTGAGGAGGTGAGGAGAAGGGGGAGCACGTTCTCTGGAAAGGGGCAAAGGGGTGAAAAGAAAAAAGAAGCAAAAAGGGCAAAGGAGCAAAGGAGCAAAGGAGCACCAGTAATAGGAGCTGCAGCAGCTGGGCGGGATGAAGTGAGGTGAGGTGCGGGAATATTTCTCAGCTCTGCATGTGACTTCGCTTTGCTTTGCTTTTTGTGGGGCTACCAGGAGCTACGAGGAGCGAACAGGTCATCAAGTGGCCTTGTGACTTTGTGTGGGACCTTGGGACATTGTGTGGGGCTTATTGGACCTATAGGGCCACCAAGTCATTAAGCTACTGCCGGGCCTCACTACACTGGTCACTTTGGGACTTTGTGTGGGGCTAATTGGAGCTATAGAGCCACCAAGTCATTAAGCTACTGCCGGGCCTCACTACACTGGTCATTTACACACAGGAGTCTGGTGGGCCCAGTGGGGCGGGTGGAGCAATTTTAAAAACAACTAAAAATAACAGTGAAAAATAACTAAAACATCTAAAAACAAGCCACAGGAAGGCGAAAACAGTGGATTGGGGTTGTGGGGAGTCGCGATTGGCGAATCTGAGAGGATATCGGATATTTATCTTGTTTTAAAATCTTAAGCAAAATTAACACGGCAAGTTGCGTGGGATAAAAAATAAAAACACAAGTCAATACAGCTAAAAACAAGCAGAGGGCAGTATGAGGTCAGGTCGCATTCGGGGCAATACAACACTTAAAAGAGAGACAAAAAAACGGAAACGAAAGACCATGATGCTGGAAGAGGAAAGGAACGATCCATCATCAGAAATCGGTCTGACAACCCAGAATAACTGTTCTCTCATAGAAATATCAGCAGTTGGAAACATCTCCGGGATAGGAAAGAATGAGCAAACACCTATATTGGAGACAAGTAATAAAATAACAAAAAGGCAGATTTCTTACCAACCTAAATGTTTTACAAAATTCTGCTTTTTAAAAAATGCAGGGGATGCTCTACTCTCAAACACAAGAGATGTCCCAGGTCTTCAATCACCTCTTCAACCCTTACAATTAAATCAATCATCACAACTAAATCAATCATCACAAGCTTTCGAAGACCTGAAACCAATTTACGTAAGGAAAAATCCAGACACAAACAGAAATGCAAGCATAGTAGCTACTAGCCCTTTGCAAATAACATCAACACCTCAAAACAGCAAAATACGGATGAGCGGCGAAACTACAGGTAGAAAACTAACCGGCAATACAGAGTCAGTCCAAGTACACAGGCAAAATGAGGAAAACAAGATGTCCAAGGACGCCCAAGGAAAAAACCTTGATACACATGAAACTAGCTACAATATGAATGACGACAGTAGACCAAAATATAGCAAAAACAGAATTGGCAACTGTGCCATAATTAATACACCAATGATCGACAGCCAACTAAGTCTGAAAAAAAAGCCGCCGCTCATGAGAACTGACCCTAGCCAAATAAGGAAGGGTGAGGCACAGAAGACACGGGATTCAAACTGACACGGCCTACCCCATCATCAAATAAAGAAACACCAAATCGTCAATCAGAGTTAAACAGGGGGGGGGAGAAAATCAATGAGCCGTTCACAGTAAAAAACTCAGTCGAAGATATAGAAGACATAGAGATCTCCTCAAACGTTGGGACAGAAGAATGGAAAGGCCTCATGGCCGCTTACAGCCAAGATATAAGCAGGAATGGGCTAAATACCAAAACTCACGGCAAACTAACTGAATATACACAGGATTTACTTGAGGGAGAGAAAATAAACGAAGATCGAAATGACACGCCATTTCCAGGTTGTGTGGATGACTCTCCAAAAAATGCTAGCCAGGGAACGGCGTGGTCCAGCTTACTAAAAACAATGCAACTATTGGTAGAAGCACTCCACTATCAGTCAGATAAGATGGATGTCCAGCTGACCCTTTTAGATACTCTGGCTGTTTTTGTGGTCGCCATCGATGGGAAGCTGGGCACACTAAATACACTGCTACAAAATAAGCAGGACCAAGCCCAAAAAAAGAATGTGGGATTTGGATGTGGTCCTATTATTGACAAACTGGCCACACTACTATCAATGTTGAGTGACCTATGCACACAAATAAAAAAGCACTTGCAAAGAAAAGACAGTTTTTTGTGTAACAGACAAGCAGACGCTGAAGTGGACAAGCATTCCCTTGATAGCTGTACTGCGAATTCAACTGATAAAACAAAAAGCACAGGAACGTTAATTATTATGAAAAACATGTGCCCAGGGGCAAAGGACGCACAGACCTTCAAAAACCAAAATGAAAAAGCTAAAGATATAACAGCAGCAGAAGATCGACAGGCTGCAACTTCAACTGTGCCCGGTAGCCAAAAATGGAGACCTACAAGAAATGGCAAAGATACACTTTGACGGGATAATAGGAGCGAGCGAGGTTGAGAAATGGGAGAATTTTAAAACGATCATGGCAGGTTACACTACAACTCCAAAACTCCAATATGTACAGAAAGACAGCAATAAGACTTCTTTCACAAAAGACCACAAAATAAAGATAAAACGTATAAAAAAATGTATCTTTCAAACAATGCGCCAACTTAGGCATCTCCCAAGAAATACGGCGAGACACAACCATCTGCGAGAATTAAAGGCATCCTTGAAAAAAACAAAACGGGAAGCAAATAGAGCAATGGAGGACAATTTGTGGGCAAAATTATATGCAGACACCAAGCAGAATGGCGGGGCAAAATTTTGGAAAACAATCAATTCCTTTATAAACCCTAGGCATGATGGAGTCTCTTCAAATATCTCTGAACAAACATGGGTAAACACCATCTTAAAGATCATTACATACAACACACAACCTACGACTTGGCGACAGAAAATGATGACAACGAATCAACATCACTGTGTGACACTCAACACCAACAAACAGGCCGAATTATGTGCACAAGTGTGACAAAACTACAAAAGATAATCGGGAGCCAAATCAAAAAAGGTAGGAGAGAGGGGGAGCCAGGCCGGAATGGAATCCCTCCCATTTTCTACAAACTGAACGAAAAGGAATGGGCTGAAGCCCTCGAGCCACTGTTTTTGGAAATTAAACATCTTAATGTACTACCTGTCTCCTGGAAGGGTTCTATTATTTCCCCAATTTTCAAGGCAGGGGACAAATCTCTACCATGTAACTACAGATTGGTTGCCCTCATGGATAATGAGGCAAAGTATTTTGCTGGGATCATTTTGGAGGAATTGCAGGCCTGGGCCACAGAAAACTCTCTAATTCCTGTAAATCAAACTGGTTTTGCTAAATCTGTAGGGACAACAAAAATATTTTGGCTATGGGGCTACTAATTGACAAAGCAAAAATAACTAAAATGCCAATCCACTTGTGCTTCATAGACTACAAGGCGGCTTTCGACCATATCAATCAGAATCTTCTATGGTCAAAACTGAAGAGATGGGGAATACCAAAGCCTTTGTTAGACCTGCTGATTAACTTGCACAGTGAAACATGGGTACAGGTGAAGCTGGGCGACTGCTCCCATTTGTCAAGACGCATCCCAACAAAAAAGGGTCTCAAACAAGGATGTGTCCTGGCCCCAACGCTCTTTAACCTGTTCTTAGGAGATCTCATTCCGGTGTTCAGTAATTGCAACTCTCATGCACCAAAACTAGGAGGTCAAATACTGCCAAGGTTATTATACGCAGATGACTTGGTTTTAATCAGTCACACAAAAATAGGGATGCAAAATCTTGTGAATGCAACACAAAGATACTCTGACGAGAATCATTTGACAATAAACTTGGAGAAGACCAAAACAATGTCAATCAACAAGAAAGGAAAAACACCACACAGATGGTTTTGGAACAAGGCCTGTATAGAAGATACACCAGTATACAAGTACTTAGGGGTCAAAATTGATAGCAGTGGCCAGTTTATCATCCAAAATGAAAGCATCAGAGGAAAAGGAATTGCTATAGCAATGTCGTTAAAAAAGCTAAATGGCAGGTTCACCAGCCCATCTTTTCTGCCCCTGGCACAAGTTATACGAGCCAAACTCTTGCCTACACTTACCTACGGTAGCGAAGTACAAAGAGGAAGAGACACAGCAATTCTGGATAAAACTGTGACAGCAGCGTACAGGATCATCTTCGGCCTGCCAAAATATACCTCCCCAGCTCAACTTAGGCTAGAGTTTGGTGGCCAGAAGCAGTCTCTTGCAAGACAGGGGGCGTACATAACTACGTGGGACAAAGTCAGGAAGGCCAAAAAGGGAACCTTAAATAGATTTTTATGGTCGGAACTACAGCAAAACCCGGCCTCGCCAGCTGCCAAATACTTGGAAAAAAGCCTGGCGAACCTAGGCATACAGGAGCTATGGAACACCTCCACTAATTATACCACGGTCAAAAGACTGGTAAAGAAAACAACAAATTACCTCTCATGGATTGAAGATAAGGCGACTGTTGCCAAGAGGTCACATGGATTGTTTATTTTAAACTCCTACTCTAAACAAGGTCAACAGAGTTACCTTGACCTGGGATATTCAAGACCTACAAAATTGAAGTTTTTAAAATTCAGACTGGGCCTCTTACCTTGCATAACCCACCTCCCACACTGGCTGAGGGATAAAGGGGGCATCCTCTGTCGTCTATGTGGCAAGGCAATCGAGGATATGCCACATTTGTTGTGTTCCTGTGACAAACTGCTTGAGGAAAGGAAACGCATGTTGAAACTCCAGTTCAACCAACGAGGAATACGCACTCAAAGGCATGCAGTTCTTGCCTGCTTCGCTCCCGACGACCCGCAGTTGAATTGCAGCTTGGTGAAGTTTATGAAGGAGGTGAAGAAAGAGATGCAGAAACTTGATACTTAACTTAGTTTGTAGTTACTTGAACAAGCTGACCTATACTTAAAATGATGGTTAATATTACTAAATCTACGATGGTGGCGGAAAGAGGCTGCTGGAACTCGACCTTCCCTTTTAAAGCTTACAAAAAAGTCAATCTGTATTTTCATGATTTAAAAAAAAGGAATTATACAATTTTATATGTAATATTAAGATTACGGTGATAATGTACAGTATGTATATGTTTTTTTTAAATGGAGAAATTGCAATGGTTTTTATTAACTATGCAAATAAAATTTACTTACTTACTTACTGTCAAACGCTATTAGAGTACCATTATCATAAAAATCGCCAAGTGTGTGTATCCCGGCTGTATGCCAGTGTAAGAGGGCATTATTGGGGGTGCTGGTTTAGTTTCTCTGGCTCCCTAAAAGGGGCAGTGCTGGAGCATATGGAATTTTGCTCTTGATGAGATGTATACTGTGAAACAATGTCCTGGGCACACGTAGTAGGGGTCCATGTATAGTCAATGGCTATCCAGTGTTAAGAACAGAATATGTGGTCCACACCAGAATGATGATTTGAAAATGTATTTAATCAATGCAACCATGAAAGAACAACCAGATGTATACCGTGTTTGTGACATCTAAGGCGAAGACCAGATAAGGCGGAGATGGAGTTGGGAGTCGGGCCATTTGTTGTAACAGATGATGAACCTGGGAATGACAACATGATGCAGTGACTAGGCTGTGTCTGATAAGTTAAGTCCTGCTAGCCATTTCGCCACCCTTTGGAGCTGTGCCGCTAGATAATTGAGCTCCATGTTTGGGATTGCCAGTCCACCTTTGTTTGGGGGTGCGTATAGCTTCCAAAGTGCTATTCTGGGATGGCTTGAGTTCCAGATAAATGCCCTAATCAGCTGTACTGATTCGCGAAACATTTTGGAGAGGACATAAACTGGGAGGTTAGAAAAATAATACAGAAGCATAGGTAGCATCACCATTTTGGTCAAGGCAATTCTGCCCATCACATTTAGGGTAATGTTTTCAAAAATTTCACTTGTGTCCTAATGGAGGATATGGCTCTGATCAGGTTGCCCTCCAAGATGTCGGCAGGATTGTGGTAAAATACAAATTCCTAGATACCTGAAGGTGGAAGGTTGCCAGTTAAGAAGTGAGTTATTAATGAAGATATCTGGGTTTCGACTCTCACCTCTGAAAGGATAGAAGCATGACTTGGCCCAGTTCACCTTTAGACCTGATGTCTTCTCAACTGCCCCAATGTGTATGCTATAATATTAGGGATCTTATATACATCCCTGAAGCATAATAAAAGTTTGCCCTCATATAGCAAAACCATGTGTAACCCATCACCCAATGGAATACCCCAGCCCTCTCCCCCATCAGGCAGTTGTGATGCTAACAGTTCCATCGCTAACGACAACAGCAATGGGGGGCAAGGGCAGCCCTGCCTGGTGCCTCTGTTAATGGATATGCTCTTTGACGTTATATATTACCTGTGCAGACATTGATGGTGGGTTGTGTGTAAAGCAGTCTGATCAGTTGGAGGAAGTTATCTCCGAACCCATATTCATGTAGAACCGCAAAGAGATAAGGCCACTCAAGTGATTTGAATGCCTTCTCCAGGTCTAGGACCATGCAGCCCAAACTAGACCAGGTGACTGAGCATACTCCTGAATCCTGAGGAATCAGCGTATGTTTTGTTCCAGGTGAGGACTAAACCATTCTCATCTGGATGTACTAAGGATTTTACTAGTGGGGCTAGTCATGCAGCAACTATAGATGCTAACATTTTATAATCGATATTAAGTATAGCTACAGCCTGTAAGAACCTAATAATGTAGGATTCCTCCCTGGTTTGGGGAGAGGGACCAGTAAGGCTTCCGCATTTTCAGCAAAATATTTTGTACCAGCACCCCCTAGGGAGTCCCGGAATGGTCTGTCCTCTAATGTTTTAGTTTGTAGGCGCCATCTGGTGGTTGATTGTTGGTGGCACATCAAAACCCCAATTCAGTACGAACGTGTACGGGTTATGGTTGGAGTGTGTTCTTCCAAGGTATTGAGGCTCTGCTATTACTGGTAGGCTAGTCGGATATGTAAATCGTGGGCTCCTGAATAAAAGGAATAGACCTTGTCTGTAGGATTTCTGTGTCTCCCGGAATCCGATAAGTGCCAACGGGTGACCCAGATGTTTAATGCTTTCATGGCTGCAACTATAGGTGTCCCGGGTAGTAGGGGAAAGGATTGGTCAAGAGAGGTGCCAAGTATGCAATTGTAATCCCCACCAAGTATCAGGTCGATAATTTACTTGATAAGGAGTCTAAAAATAGCATTTGCTCAGTGTTGGGTGCATGTATTGATGCTATCACGCCAGGATTGCCATTTAGTCTACCCTTTTCATTAACATAATGGCCGTCTGCATCGATGAGCGAGTCCTCTGCTTTGAATGGGGTCCCTGGTCTTACCCACAACAGAGTACTTCTCGGGTAAGCTGAATAACCTGTGGCATGTTATTGCCCTTCCACCTACTCTGTAGGTTTGACCCCTCAGATTTGGTTAAATGAGTTTCTTGTAAGAGGGTGATTTGGACCCGGTGGCGCTTAAGGTAGGAATAGATCAGATGTCTCCGGGAGGGAGTGTGTATCCCCTTATGTTCCATGTACATATCTTAATGGTGAACATGATAAGGTGGGAGCGCAACTTCATTACTTATGAGGGGTCATGGGAAAACCGTGAAATTCAGGGTGATGATCAGGAGCAACACCAGCTGGTGTATATTTACTGTGCCGACCCCGATAATGCACCGGTCTAGTGCGTGTTGTGCAACTAATCTAATAAAACCTGAAATAAATAATACCAATAGGGCGAGAATGCAACAAGCAGTCATCCAAATCATACAACAGAAATGCATTTCATCAGTGAACAGGGAGCGAGGTCACCAGACGATATACATTAGTGGATCTGAGGGAGGTGATGATCCCCTTCTTTAACGTGTGAAAAAGCTACTCATGAGGCTGAGTCTTATTTGTGCAGGGTGAGAGCCTTTGGTCGGTTTGGTTATAGTTACATTTTTTATAACATATGCAAGGGGGAACAGATTTCATGATTGGAAGCAAGCATTTGTTACAACAACTATACATGAGTCCTATTATACTTGCGCATACGTTGCACGAGTCTCTCGATCTGGGTCCAGCAGTCAGCATTCAGTGGGCTAGATTATGTCACCCGCAGATTGAGTGTGACCTCCGGGAGAGTATCAAAGTCCTGTGAATGTAGGGGTTCGTCCATGGATTCAGCATTGCTGGCTCTGTCTGGTATGCTGGTGTCTGACAACGAGTCAACCTGCGTATATCTTATCTCAGCTGCCACTTGTAGAGCATTTCATTGGTCCATCATCATTTATTCTAGATTTGGTCCAAGGGTTAGTGACGATGTTTTGTGTCTGCGTCTTTTATCCATTCTACGCTGCCTGGAACTATTCATCAAATGTGGCTGTACTGTTCTTGAGGTAGGTGATCCATCTACCGTGGAACTCAAAGCTTCTAGCCCCTCCAACGCAGAAATGGGAGTGTCAAAGAAGAGGAATTTGCCATTTGCGATGATGCGCAGATGGGCAGGAAACAGAAGCGAGTAATTTAGATCTAACTAGCGAAGTCTACATTTCAGCTCCTGGAAGGAGTTTCTCTGTTTCTGGACTGTCGCAGTATTGTCTAGAAAGAACTGTGTTGTTCGCCACTTGTATCTTCTGTAATTTCCTGGTCTCTTGCAATATTGTGTCCCTGTCTCTGTAATTGAGCACAGGGAACAGGAATGGTCTTGGGCCCATACCAGGAGGGGAGGGGTTTATTCGGTACCCTGTGCGCTCGTTCGATGACGAAGTGTTGCAACAGCGATCCCTGAGGCAACAGGCTCTGAATCCAGTTTTCTGTGTATGTAGTTGTGTCTCGTCCCTCTTCACGTTCTGCAAGGCATATGACATGTACATCATTCCTTCTAGAGCAAGCCTCAGAGTCTTCTGCTCGGCTTTCAATGTACCTCACCCGTGTCGTGAGGTCTTTAAGGCATTTTTCGGTGCTCAACCCCTGTGGTGAGTGCTGAAATACTGTTGCCCCAAGAGTAAATGTTCTATTTGTGACCTTCCAATGGTCAGCATGCAAGAGATTAAGGTCCAATGCCACTTTATCAATTTTATTTTGGAGCGAGAATCTTGTCAGCTTAACTCTGAATCTTGTGGTGCTTAACTTCTCCACTGCAGCTAACACTGCATCAAGCTTGTTGGACATTGTATCAGTGGGTGCCTCACTAGGCATCGTGTCTGATTGGAGGTGAGACGGTGGTGGTGGCTCTGATAGACCTCCAGCACCCAACCTAAGACAGCCCATGTGAGACAGTGGCTGCTTGCTGTGGGAGTGCTGCGGGGTGGTGGGGTGGGGGAGGGGCAGGGTAGAAGTAGTGGAGTCCGACATACAACAGACAAGAGTAAGGTAAGTAATTAAATAAATAAAACAATTTATCTTACGCGTGCTGCATCGCCAAGTGGGCCCGTCGCATGTCGGACTCCACCACACCCCCACCCTGATCCTCCCACACCTCATCGCCCCGCAGCACTCCCACGGCAAGCCTCCACTGATGTGAGACATAAAGTGTGGGTGGTGGAACACAAAACATGGCTATGTTAACCTTGCGCAAAGCCAGCTTTTACCGTAAATCCTAAAGTAAATTGCTCCAGGGAACAAGGGAAAAATGGCCACTTACGTCCCCAAAACTCCTCTGTGTAAACACAAAGAATACAAGAAAAAAGAATTACTGTCCCCGAGCACAACACAGCAAATAGTGAGTCTTAAGAGAAAAGGAAAACCAGATCATGTTCTTTCCGTATTATAAGTTCATTAAATCAGTTCCTTTTATTTTCTTTTCTTTTCTCTTCACAAACGTGAGATTTCCATCACATTGTCAGTCTTCACACAATGTTTATTGGAGTCATACAAAATGTAGCCAGAAAAACAATGCCGTCACGTGTTTCGTCATGGGAAGCAATCACCCAATGACTTCTTCAGGGCTACAACAAAATAGCAGAAACAAATAATGTAAACAAATAAAGATACAAAACGAACTGTTCTTCACCACCACCAATAATCGAAAAAGGAAAGGTGAATTTCAAAACAAAATATCAAAGAAAATAGAAAAGGTCACAGAGTCACCAATACATCACCCAGTGTGAACATAATGAGTATATAATAAAACAAGTGATGTGATTCATCAAAGCACACATAGCCAAGGGATAAACGCAAAGGGAGGATTAGAAATCATAAGTGGTAAAGAGCGACATCAAATGTCTGTAGCACCATTATAATCACAAGAAAAAGACCCGTATCTGCAAAAAATGCAGCAGGTCTAAATTACAGCTTAAAGGGCCATAATTCAAAATATCAATGCAAAATAAATTCCTATTAACAGTAGACCGATCCTATTGTGGTACAAAAAGACCAACACGCCATTTACTCACCATAAAAAACTCGTCACGAAGTCATACACCACATTCCAGGTATGACCTGTCTATGGCCCAGTACTATATAAGACTAATAACACAGTATAGCGTGTGACAGGATGAATTTCAGGATCTTCGGGGTCAAGCGGTGGAGCTCTCACAGAGCACAGCCACCATCTTTGCCAGCCTAGCCACACCCCCATGCTCTCACTGCCATGAAGCGAAGCAGAATAGCTTTGGCACAGGGAGCTGCCTCCATTTTCTTTCTATTTTTTTAAAAATGGCTGGGCCCAATGAGATGGGGTACCTGGGCTGAAATCGGCCTGGAGAGGGGTGCAGCACTGCCCCTCCTTAAAAGAAATAATAAAAAGAAATGACCAACCACGGGGAGGGGGTCCCTGGGGCCAAAAATGGCCTGAGGGAGGGGGGGCCCCAAGGCCCCTGGCCCTTTAAAAAATGTAAAAATTGAGAGGCCCAGCCCCGGGTAAGGGGTCCCCGGGGCATAGATCGGCCTCGGATGGGGGGTCACGTGGATCCCCTCCCTTTTTATTTAAAAAGAAATTCAAAAATGGGTCAGATCCCATGGGGTAGGGTTCCTGGGGCCCAAAAGCAGCAAGGAGTGGGGGGCCACACTTCCCCCTTTCCTAAATAAAAAAGAAATATAGGAACCGGCAACTCGCTGGAGTCCCTGCCACCTTTCTGCACTACTCTACAAATGCATCTCCTGGTGTATTCTCGGTTGTGGGATGAAGTCCACGTCATGCTGAGGGTCTTTAGGCACAGACTAGCCCACTAAGTCCCTCCATTAGGCCCAACACAGTGGGATTGCTGAGAGGTGGTCAGAGAGCACGCCCATTTTTACACCACTCTACAGATGCCCCTCTTGGCACACTGTGGTGGGAAATGAGGTCTCCTTGTGTCTTGAGGACCTCCGGACTAAAGTGCACTTCATCCTCCAAGCAAAGTGCCCCAGAGGTGCGTTTGCAGAATAGTGTAGAAAGGTGGTGTGGCCTCTGACCACCTCTCAGCAATCTAGCTGTGCTTTGCTTACTAGAGGTAACAGGAGGGCTAGTTGGCCCCCAGGGGCCCTAAAGATGCAATGGGACTTCATGCCCCAACCAAGAGCATACCAGGAGGCCAGTAAGTGCCAGATAGAGCAGGGGCTAGTGGTCTATTTGGGCAATAGGGAGGGGGTAAAGTGCAGCCCCTCAGGGCCAATTTGAAACCATTCTGGACCTCCCAAGACCAAGACAGCGGTGAGAGCCTTCTTAGGCCTCACCAGCTACTACAGGAGATTTGTCAAGGTATATGGCACAATTTTTGCCCCATAGACTACGTTTAGATCGGAAGTCTAAATTTGGACCTGAAGTCTAAGTTTAGACTTCAGGTCCAAATTTAGACTATGGGTCTAGACTCAGACTTGAGGTCTAAAGTTAGACTTTAGGTCTAAGCTCAGATTTCAGGTCCAATCTTAGGACTCTGCACCCTTTACTACTGCTAACCAGTGCTAAAGTGCTTGTGATCTTACCCTAAAACATGGTAACATTGAATCATACCTAATTGGCATATTTAATTTACTCATAAGTCCCTAGTAAAGTGAACTACATGTGCTCAGTGCCTGTGACAAATGCTACTACTGGTCCCGTAGGACCAAATTGTGCTATCCAATTAAGTAGAATTTTAAACATGCTGTTGGTCTGCCATTACAGAGCCTTTGTGTGCAGTTTAAACTACCATGCCAACCTGGCAAGATACACTCTTTTTTTAAACAAGAGGAACCGGGAGCTTTTTAAACAGGTCCTGCAAACAGACTCCTAGGTAATATATGTGAAAAAAGGGGGTATGCAGTTCCTAGATGTGAGGGAAGATTCAGGTCTTTCTAAAAAGTGCCCTCACACACCTGAAGGATGTCATGCTCCTTCATTGGCCCTGCTCCTCGTCGGGACGGCACTGAAATGCACCCATGAAGGGGCTCTTTTGCGGAGATCTTTTGTTGATGAGGCCGTATGGTTTCTGCGGGTATGTGGGCTGGGTAGTGCAGTGAGTGTGTCAACTGAGTAACATAGGTATAGGGCAACCCTTTCTGATACTTTTATTCCTAGGGGGCACTAGTCTAACTAAAAGAAAATAGCCCCGGCTGGATGTGATGATCCTACAGAGCCTGTGTGGTGCATATGGTTGATATGTTTAATGCCAGTAGTAGCCTCTAGCGTGTCTAGTGGCAATTCATCAGGACCGTGTTTTGGGAAATGTATTCTGATACTTTAGCACTACTGCAATGCTGGTTCAAGAATTAGCATGATGTGATAGTAACCAGCCTTGCAGTTGAGAACCATGTCCAATTTGGCCCAGTAATCTGAGACCTGAAAAAAGTGGGGAGATAAAAACAAGAACAGTAGACCTAGATTAGGAGATTCTTTGACAACAATGTCATAATGGTATAATTACACAATGAGTGCTTAGGGGTGTGTTTCGCCGAGGTGAGCAAGACAACTGGACACCTAGTTATCAGGGTGTCTATGATGCTTGAATACTCACATTCAAAAAGTGCCTATGCTGGTGACTAACAGTTTGTATTAGAAATGTATTTGTATTTATTAAACCATTGGGTGATCCCATGTGGTATGACCGCAAGTGTGTTGTGGACATCTGATGTCGCCATAGTGAAGTGGTCTACTATGATATTGGTGGACTTTCCATATCATATCGGGATTGTGATCGGGATCATGCTGGAATTGTACAGATAAACATCACAGACAAACATAAACAGTAAAAAGTAGGGTTTTGAGCACCCAGAGTTAGGCTATCATATGTGTGTGACCTAGTATAGGGCATCAACCCTGTGCAATAGCCCGATTTTCCCATAAGGGTACCCACATAGAGAAGCCCAACTATGGGCGTGGTGATAAATTCATTCCTCATAGTGATCACAAAAGGTAGCCCAATGCGCCGCTCACAACATGGTTCAATGCGCAGTACAAACCTACGGACTCTAGAGAAGTGGGTCTGAGCTGACGGGGGTGTATGACAGAACACTTTCTTGTTCTGACCAGTAACAACATGGAATAAGCCGAGCACATGATCAGTAACAGTTTCACAGCTTATCTCTTGCCGGCAAGGTTGATTGCGATCAGGCAACATGTTCAGGCAAGCAGGTATACTCACATAGGGAGGTGGGGCATTGAGCTGTGATCCTACCCTGGCTCTGGTCCCCATGAGGAATGCTTCCGGGGACATGGTTTTTGTGGTATTGCTCACTCTGATGTTCATGCATGATGATGCTAGACCGTCAACTGCATCGGCCATCTTGTTAATGAATATTATTGAGACTCTCAGTGTGGACAGAGCTTGTGTACGGCAGTGTTCATACAGGTATGGTTGCGTTATTGAGGATATGATGTTAAGGTGAGCTAACACGTTTGTGACCCATGTAGGTCTGCTCAAGTGGGAAACAAAGTGAAGGGATTACAACAAAAGCATAGTACTAACTCATGAGAGGTTCTGGAACTGGGACATGCAAGCTATGCAGCTGACCTCGGCCATCATGGAGCCAAGTGTTCTTTGGTCATAAAATATCCGGAAGTCTATAGTAAAATTAAGTAATGGGGTTACTAATCCCACCCCTTATGTTTGGTTTGTTTATCTGCTCTGGAGTGGGAGGATGGTATGTAGGTGGGACAGGCGGCATGTCAGTATGAGCGTGCACGTGATGTGCATGAGGTACAAATTGGGATAATCAATAAGCTAAGGCACTGGTACTGCACATATAGCTTATATCATAAGTGGACATCGTAACGGGGACAGGACCTATTGTTGATATGTATGCGATAGTTATCCTAGTTGGTGTGTGTGGAAAGTTTAAAAGCCCAGTTTTGTTCCTTCCTGAACAAGGCCTTGTTAGATATTTAAGAGTAGGTTTCCTGTACACTCCATTGTAGGTCATTGGTTGTATGATTGTATTCTGAAAAGTGAGCACACATTTTTGTGTTTGTCTTCTTGCATCTTATATTGCTCCTATGCTCGGTGATGCTGGTTTTAACAGAACAGGTAGTCATACCCATATATTGAAGCTGGCATGGGCAAGTGATAAGGGATATGCAATTTTGTGTGTTACAGTTAGTGTGTTTGTTTTGTGTCCACGTTAGGGCATTGGTTAGTGTGCCACCCTTGTAGGTGGACAGACTTCACCTTGTCCACAAGGAAAGTGGCCGGTTACAGGTGGTTAGTTCCACAATGGGTTTTGTGGTGGCAGCATCTTTTTTCTGGGACTAGTGATAATTAGCAAGACTTTTATATTGGCAGTTCTTTTGTAAGCAAACCTTGGGGGTTTAGGGCAAGTTCACCGATCTGGAGAATTTTCCAATATTTTTTTAAGACCCGTCTGATAATGTAGGATTCAGGTGTGACGGTGGTTACACAGGTCATGTGCTCCGTTTTGGCCTTTGGTTGTGTTTTGAGGAGTGCTTCTTTATTGGTATTGCGGGCTCTCTCCTGAGACGTTTTCATTTTGCTAACTGGGTATTTCCGTTTAACCAAAGGGTTGGTTAATTCTGATGCCTGCGATTTAAAGTCCTCCAGATTGCTACAATTGTGTCTAAACTGCATGAAATGCCCATAGGGGAGGTTTTCTGTATAGCATTTGGATGGTGACTGTGACTGTCTGTGGGTATCTTAAACGTTTTGGTCTCCAATCTGTTGGAATTATGGCTGATCATTAAATCCAGGAAGGGTAGTTCATGGTCATATGTATTGGCCGTGAACCGGAGATAGGGTTTGAAGCTGTTAACCCAGTTAACAAAGGCGGGAATGAGATCTTGACCGTCTTTCCCCTTCTATTCAGCAGCTTCCATCCTAAAGCCACACAGGAAATCCTCCCCTATGGGCAAGACCTGAATATTCCCTCACATCTAGGAACTGGATACCCCCTTTTTCACAAGATAAACTCTTTGCCAGGCCCAAATTTTTTTTAATACATATAAGTCATCCTAAGATAAGCCCTGGACAGCCTCAAGGTCAGGGTGCAGTGTCCTTAAAATGTTGGACATGTACTTTTACGTTTTACATGTACTTGGACGTTTTACATGTATTGGTGGTGAAAAACTCTCACTACGGCAAGGCCTATATTTCCCATAGGATAACATTGGGATTACCTTATTATATTTTATAAGTGTAATTTGCAAATGGGAAGATATAACTGGTACAAGTTTGGATTTTGAGTTACATTTCTAAAAATACCACTTTTAGAAAGTTGCCATTTTCTTTCCTTCGCCATTTGGTGCCTGCAGCCTGTCTCTTGCCAAATGACTCA
Organism: Lissotriton helveticus; assembly: GCF_964261635.1. Taxonomy (NCBI): domain Eukaryota; kingdom Metazoa; phylum Chordata; class Amphibia; order Caudata; family Salamandridae; genus Lissotriton; species Lissotriton helveticus. The sequence continues at coordinate 1,231,741,135 of NC_136068.1, forward strand.
ATGTAATTGGCTGTTGTGTTTTGTGTATTCGTCCTAGACAGCCACAGACAATGGAAGCTTAGGTGTGACTGAATGGGCCATCACTGACAGGGTGGGAGGGAGGAGCTGGGTCTGGCATCATTTATACCTGAAAAGAATGTGTCCTGTCTCCTCACAAAGGACTTCATACCCCCTTTAGTTAGTCTGTAGTGAGGGCACGGAAGGCAAGGGATCTGCAGACTGCAAAGGCATGCCTCTGGAATCTTCTCCCCACTTTAAAAGAACATCAAACACCACCACTTCATCACACTTCTGGACCAGTAGATACTCTACCAGGAAGTAGGACTGCTGTGCTGGTAAAGGACTGCCACTTTACTGGACTGCAGTCTGCTAGTCTCCAGCCTTCCTTTGTTGACCTAATGCCCTTTGCCCTATTGCCTGGGTGGGCCTGCACCTCTTGAACTCAGAACCCATGGTGACTCCAAAGGCTGGTTAGCCAGCATCCTGATCTGAAGTCTCTGGGACATAACAGGCTTCCAACACCCTTGCACCCTGCCAATAGGTGTCACCCCATTTCTAGACCCTTGGAAGTGCGGCTAAGGGCCTTGCCAGTGGAACCAACACATCTTCTCTACCCTCAGGTTAACTTGAATAAACATTTCCAGAAAGTGTTCACCAGGTAGATAAACTATGGAACAATTAATAGTAGTAAATAACACAAATAAGAGATTTAATCACATCAGAATGGAGAAACACTTTCATGTTTTCTAGGTCCAAAGTTTGCTATCTACTGCAAAATTCACACCAAATTTATATTACTCACTGCAGAATGGGTACTCAATGGATGTGCAATTAAACTCAAAATTGCCTCTATAATGTTATGATGGGTCTTGTGGCACTATCTATGTATTATAGAAAGGTAAAGATTAATAACTTCCTTATACTTTAGGATGCAATCTCTTTAACATTACATCATCTTAACTTTTAAGTACATCTTTTATCTCGCTCTAAACATCGAGGCCACTTCTACCTCCCATTCTGATAGTCTTCAAATAGTGGGGCTACCTGCGCACTCATTTTGCAATTGATAAAAATTGGCTGTGTGGGCTTTAACGTTTACTGAGGGTACAATTGGCACACAATTGTGATTTTTGCGCTTTTAGTTGCGCGATACCATCCTGATGGGGGTGGCAGTGTCCTCCCTCTCCCGGTATGCAGACAGAATATCAAGTTGGAAATGTCGACTTACACAAATATCGAGTTGGAAATATAGTGACACAGAAATATCGACAGCAAGAATATGCTGTTCGAGAATATATACTTTAAGGTAAGAAATATAGTTTTTAAAAATATCGAAGTCATTAATTTGTAAAAATATAGTTGTTTAAAACATTGATTCTTTAATTAGTGTTATGTATTTTAGTTTGTATTTTAAATGTATGTGACCTATTTTGTAATATATGTGTACATTTTTTTATTAGTTATCAATTTAATTTTATGGGCAATAGGGTGGGAAGTAATTTAATTATAATAAATTAATGATTATTTTTTATTTAGTCATATTTATTTAATTTCAATTTATACTGTTCATTGTGTGAAGTAATTTATTGTTAATTCATTATTAATTGGTTGTTAATTAATAATTAATTCATTAATTGGTAATTAATTATGGTGATTGTGTTATTTTTCAAGAACAGGCATGGGAAGTAATTTAATTATCATAAATGAGTGATTTTTTAAAATATATTCATATTTCTTTAATGTAGATTTTATAGTGCTAATCATAGGAAGTAATTTATAATATTTATAATAAGTAATTTTTAGTTGGTTGTCAATAATTAATTATGTTATTGTCTCATTTGTTTAGGAGTGGGTTGTAGGTTTTATTGGGGTAGAGGGTGAGAAGTTATTTATTTTTTATTAATTAATAATTATTTGTTAATTAATGCTAATTAATTATTAAGTATCATACAATAATGATTTTTTTAAATGTATTTATATTTATTAAATTTAGATTTTATAGTGCTAGTCATAGGGAGTAATTTATTATAAGTAATTTTTAATTGGTTGTTAATTGTTTTTAATTAATTAATTGATAAATAATTATGTTATTGTCTCATTTGTTTAGAAGTGGGTTGTGTGTTTTATAGAGGTAAAGGGTGGGAAGTAATTTATTTTTAAATAATTATTAAGTAATTGTTAATTGATATTATTTTTTATTTTTAAATTAATTATGGAAATTGTGTAATGGTTTTTAGGTGTGGGTTATGGCGTTTTGTAGGTGTAGAGGTTGGAAAGTAATTCATATTTAATTAATTAATAATTAGTTGTTCATTAATATTAAATCATCAATTGATAATTAATTAGGGTACTTTCTTATTTTTTTGTGTGTGAGGTCTGATTTTATAGGGGTAACGTTTGGGGAGTAAATTAATTTTTTTCTGTTTTACTTGTTTTTTAATTACTAATATTTCTTTAATTGATAGCTAATTATGTTAATTATGAAGGTACATTTTTTATATTTAGAGGTGTGTTGTGAATTGTGCGGTGTTATAGGGTAGAAAATAAAAAAGATTATATTTATGTAATAATTAATGTTTTTGTTTATAAATAAGTTCTAATTAAAATAGTTATTTGTTTGTAAATTATTTTTAAATGTATTTAATATAATATTTCTAGGTATATGTCATATCTATTTAACATTATATTTTTCTTTTTTTTATAAAATATTTTGTGTTGGTGATATTTTGTTTGTTTTTAATTTTGAACTGACTGGGAATATTAATTTGTACCCCTCCGCTATCCAACTCTTTCCCTATTGTTCCCTATTGGTGCACTAATTAAAGTGAGAATAGTAATTTTTACCCCTCGGCTATCCAACACTTTTCCTACTGTTGCACTCACTGGAGTGGGAATAGCGTTTTTTACCCCTCCGCTGTCCAACACTTTGCCTACTGTTGCACTCACTGGAGTGGGAATAGTAATTTTTACCCCTCTGCTAGCCAACACTTTCCCTGCTGTTACACTCACTGGAGTGGGAATAGTAATTTTTAAACCTTCCCTATCCAACACTTTCCCTACTGTTGCACTAACTGGAGTGGGAATAGTATTTTTTACCCCTCCGCTATCCAACACTTTGCCTACTGTTGCAATCACTGGAGTGGGAATAGTACGTTTTTACCCCTCTGCTATCCAACACTTTCCCTACTGTTGCACTCACTGGAGTTAGAAATAGTCATTTTTATTCCTCCGCCATCCAACACTTTCCCTACTGTTGCGCTCACGGGAGTGGGAATAGTAATTTTTACCGCTCTGCTATCCAACACTCTCCCTACTCTTACACTCACTGGCGTGGGAATAGTAATTTTCACAACTCGCTATCCAATACTTTACCTGCTGTTGCACTCACTAAATTGCAAAATTTATGTTTAAAGACTTTTAAGCAGTTTAATGTTTTAATTCATAATCTGATGTTTTTTTATTAGATTTTATGTTATTGGAGTATGTGTATATATATATATATATATATATATATATATATATATTTATTTATTTGTACATTTTCATATAACAATAATAAAATAAATTAAAATTAATAGTTTATTAATTGTTTTAAAGTAAAAATATATATATTACATTTTATATACATATGTTTACATTTTTTTATTTTAGTATTTGTTATATTTGTTAAAATGTATATTAAATGACATTTAATCTTTTAAGTTATTTTAGTATTTAATATATTAATATAATTTTTTATACATATATTAAAATCGATACTTTCTACAACTATATTTTTTAAATTGATATTTTTGTGGATATTTTTGTACTTACCATCATAAATATAGGATATTTTTTTCAGCAATATTTATAACTCAATATTTGTGTATGGGGATATTTTGGGAGTCGATATTCTATAAGTGAACCCCCTCTCCCATTGTGTTTAAACTCCTCCATCAAGCCATTGAGCTGACAAGCTCATCTGGGATGCACCTGTGTGCCTGTTGAGTGGCACTGTGACCTGTGAAGACTTGGGCAGCATTTTTGCAACCCGGGATCACAATACTCTGCCCTATACTTCTTCTGCTTGCTAATAATTAAATGCTAAATCCAGAAACACGTTTAGAGATAACAGCACTAACTGAACCAACTTTGGTGAAAAACTACAGCAACTTTGACAAAATTGTACTACATTTGCTAGATTGAAATGGGGTGAACTGTGCTGAGATGGGAGACAGTGTACTCCCTCCCCCATTTTCTTTAAAAGAATCCATTGAGCCAATAAGCTGATGAATTCACATGCAATGCACTTGTGTTCCTGTGACCTTTGAAGATTTGGGCAGCATTTCAGCAACCCCAGGTGACTTTTCTCTGTTCTCTACTACTTCTGCTCTATACTGATGAAGCGCTAAACCCAGAAACACGTGTCTGGAGATAACTGCACTACCTGCACCAATGTTGGTGAAATACTGCAGCAACTTTGAAGTAAGCCTAATGCATTTACCAGAATGCAATGGGATGAACTGTGTTAAGATGAGAGGCAGTTTGCCCCCTCCCACTTTCAGTTTATAATTGTATTTGGTACTAATTGAAATATTTACTTATGACTATAGCAACATTTATTTGGACAGTTGTCTATCTTTATATACATACAGCCTATGCATTATACTTAACGTTACACATTTATGGAATTCAGATTGCATTAAATACCTCTGTTTGACCTGTCATCCTTAGGGTGGTCATTATGCAAACCTTTCACCTTTTACCTCCTGTTTTGCTGATTTTTTTGTTAGCCCTAGGACTCTGAGCCCTTTACCACTGCTAACCACTGCTAAAGTGCATGTGCTTCTCCCCTAAATATGGTGACATTAGTGTATACCTGATTGGCATATTTGATTTACTAGCAAGCCCCTTGTAAAGTGGTATAACATGTACCCGGAATCTGTGAGTCAAATCTTACAAGTGGGCCACTGCAGGGTATGTGTGTGCAGTTTACTGCTAATTCGACATGCTATTTAAAACTACTTGCCAAGCCTTAACCCCCCCCCCGATTTTATTACATTAAAGTCACCCATAATGTAGACCCTGTTTTCTTTATTTGCTTCAAAACATCCCTATCCCCCTCACCATCTCTTTCTTTACAACCCTACGTGGGTTGCTGATGCGCCTAATTTAGGCCGGAGACCTTGAGTGGCTTGGGATACACTTATCCTCCCCAATGAGAGTGGAGAATTTGATGTTCCAGATTTGTGCATGTACTTCCTTGTTGCACAATCAGAGTTTGCCCACCACTGGTACCACCCGAAGCCCGATTACAATATGCTAATCCTGAACGCGACCTTGTGGAACCTGTACCACTGATGGCCCTGCTCGCACAGGGTCTTCAAATTCAACCCTACAGATATTCAGACTATCAACCACTAGCTGGGCCATTCAGAGACTTGGTCCGACACTGGGCTGGGGCCTCTTATATTCACCAGCACTTCCACTATTTCCTAACCCCTGGCCTCCATTCACATCAGAAAAACTGGTGAAATGTACTCCCACCTCTCATGCTTTCTACACATTTGAAGATCTATTTCCGAACGGTCATGTTTTCTCCCCCACAGTAGACCCCAATTTTGCCCATGCCCTACTTAGGACCATTTTGTTTTTTCTGATGGCTACTCAGCATAGTCCGCTCATGCTTCGCTACATATCCATTGGCACCTGAAGCCTTGGTACCTCTTACACTTTTAATTACAGACCCCAGTGGGAAGCACCTAGTCTCGAGACTTCACCGTCCTAGTATGGCCCTTAAACATACACATAACAGTAAAGCCAGGCAGTTATGGGAACGTGACCTCAGCCACACTCTCACTGACCAGTTTGAACGTATTGCTGCACACAAATCAAACTGTTATCCCCAAACACCATCATAAACTGCTCTATTTCTGGTTTCTACATAGAAACTACACTACTCCGCTGACCTGGTCAAGATGGATCCCACCAGATCTTTGCAATGTCCTCAATGTAAGTCACAAAACGCTGACTTTGCAAACTTGACATGGACTTGCCCTGTTCTTACTACAAACTGGACAGCTATTTTCAGGACTCTATCGCACATGATTTCATTCACACTTGTACCCAACCCCCTTTTAGCACTCTTGGTCAACGTTGCCTCTATCCCTATACATCTGTTCTGCTTCTCTGCTATTGCTTCATCACTGACTAAAGGCCCGACTACGATGCGGGCGGGAAAGGATCCGACCATCAGTCTAAGCCCTCCAGCCTGCATCATAATCGGCTGGTTGGATTCCTTTCCAACCAACCCATTTCGACAGGTTAGGCCGAATGGGAATCCAGTCGGAAGCCATTCAGAAAACCTTCAATAATGCCTTGGCCGACACTTTCGGCCCGAGGGATTACGATGACAGATTCCCACAGCCAGTCTGTGCTGGCCTTTCCAACACAGAAAGGCATTGGGAATCTGTCTTTGGGGGCCCCCATCAGGGCCCCCATTGGTGCAAGGGCGCTGAATGGCAACCTGTCCCCTGTTGATCCCTGCACCCAGTTGCAGGCACCTTGAAGTGCCTGCCATGGGGTGCAGAGATGAACTGCACCTCTGTCCTTTACAATGAGCGCATGCATTCCATTTGGAAAGAATAGGATTCCGACCAACCAGGGTTGGGCCTCATCCTAATTCCTCGGCTGGAACCGATGACAGGAGGATTGAAGAGAGGGGCTATCACTTCACTTGAACAGGCAGCGTCTAGTCCGACACAGAGGACTGATTACTTCTGACAGATAGCCTGGCAGACAGGACTGAGTTGAAAGACATACTTGTGCACTTCAGAGAGCTGCTTTGAAGTCACCCCACATCAAAGGCACTTTTGAGAATAAGTACTGGTTCTTTGACCCCCCTAACATTAGACACTACTGGGCTTGTAACTGAAGCTCCGGCAGATGTACTGCTGTGCTGCTTAAAGGACTCAACTGAACTGCTGACCTGGAATGCCTGCTTTTCTGTTTATTGCCATACTGCCTGCCGCTTTCTAGCTCTGCTGAAGGATAACTGGACTCTGCCTCATTCCAACCTATCTCCAAGGGTTTGTTGGCTTGTGTTATGTTGCTTGAGACTCAGGGATATCAAAGCCTCTACCCCTGCTCCTCTGCCTGATTCCCTGGAAGTGGCCCAGATACTTTAAACAAGGATTTTGATGCATCTCGTGTCTGCATGAGGCAGAGCTGCCACATCAACCCGGTTGTGGGAGAAAACTCCCCAAATCATCCCAAAAGCAGCACTTTGCCCCCAGACAGTGACACACTGGATAGCGTATAACCTCCACTGCAGCTTGGTGAAATTGATGCAACCCGTCAACTGTTTGGCAAAATCCAGTGCAACGCTCGTGCCTCTAAAATGCTGCACTCAACTTCAGAACTTACGCATCACCTTCTGTTGCACTGACTGGAGTGGGGATAATAAATGTTACCCCTCCGCACTCCAACACTTTTACTACTGTTGCACTGATTGGAGTGGGAATTGCTTTTTTGTTAATTATACATTTTATTGCTGTGTTAAGTGCGGTGGGAATAGTAAATTGTAGTATTTTGTAATGTTATATTTTATGTAATTTTATATCTATTGTAGTAAGAATAGTAAATGTTTTTTTGTGTGGTGTAAAATATTTTGTTACGGTTGTGTTGTTTTAGGTGAAGTAATTATATTTATAACTATTTAGTAGAAAAATATTGTATTTTGAATGTGGTGGGAAATGTATATATATTTATTTTAATTTGTAATACTTTATTTTAGGTTGCAATGTATATAATTATGTGTTTTATTTATTATAATAATAATATTATAATTTGCAATATTTTTAGTTTGCAACTTATTTTTTATTAAATTATAAAAAATGTGTGTTGTTTAAGTTTTATTTTAAATTATATTGAGTCGATATTTTTGCATTCTATATTTTTACCTTAACATTTTTTCTATCTATATTTTTGTGGTCAATATTCTGTCAGTGATCCCTTTCTGTATATCATGATTTCACAATAAAAAACTTAAACTAAAGATATTTTTAATCGAGAACTCAAGGACTGCTGTCTTCGAAATTGATTCTTCAAGGTCATCATATAAGGCCCACAGGCTTTCAAAACACCAACAAAAGCCTTATGCCTTTCCCATGAGATTTTTACAATAAATGCTCAAGGGCCTACTGCCTTTGCAAATGACTATTCTTAATAAAACAATAAAGGTCCAATGACGTTGACATTAAGTAAGATGCCCGAATAGAGGAACTAAGATATCCACTGGTCGGACTTAATTGATAGCAAGAGGTCTCTACCGCTGGGACCAAATAGACATGAGTCCTTTCCCCAGAGAGACAAGATTTGCTTTGTTCACCCTAAGTTGGCAGGGTATGCCCAGATGTGGGTCCCTTGTTCAATTTGCCATTGGATTCAAGCTGGTCTGGTTGATGAGAGGTGTTACTCCGAAACTGGTCCCAGGATACTTGTTTTCAGTCCATGGAAGACCTGGCTTGGCAGTTCAGGCTGGACTGTTCCCATAGAAAGAGGGTCAAGACTGATTTGCATATGGCTGGGTCTGAGCTGGGGTGGGGAAGTGAGCTAAAGAACAATGATGGATTCAACCCAGATCTGTGACTGGGGGTCAGTTTCTGAAAAGTTTCAGCCGTCCATCCATCATCTCCTTGTACTTACCAATTACTTCATCTCATCTCAAGCACTCTGCAACGACCTCTCAAACTTCTTCAAACAGAAGATTGCCAAGATCTACAACACATTTGACCCACAGCATACTCATACGAACTACCTCAACCAGCCAGAAACCTCCTTCATCGCCAAACAGCAACTAGGCAACTGGAAGTCTCTCTCAAATAGAGAAACTACCACCCTGATGAACACCATCCACTCAGGAGCCCCCTCGGACCAATTCCCCACACCTCCCTAATCACTTCCACCTTTCTGTCTTGCTGGAAAAATGTTGAAGTCGACGCCCTATTGAAGAAACCAACAGCAGAACCCCAACACCCTCAGCAGCTACAGAACAATCTTGCACCTGTCTTTTAAGCATGGGCGTAAAATCCGTTCCGCTCGCGGATTTTGTGGATTTTCGGCAAATTCGCAATCCGCGAACTTGCCGAAAATTCGTAAAATCCGTGCGAAGCGGATTTTTTGCTTGGTCGCACTTGCCAACTAGAATACTATACAATTTCGCGGGAGTAAACACTTGCGAACACGTAGATGCGGCGGGCAGCGACAATCTCGCAATTGCGAGATTGCAAAATTTGCAATTTCGCACAAGAAATCCACCAGTAGGCAGCATAAACCTTGAAAATTATGATTTTTATCAGAATAGCTCCTCAGGTTGACATTTGCCTGCACTTTTTCTTTGCAAGGAGTCCATTTTGGGGGGGGGGAGTGGGAGGAAGGAATTGCCCCACAGTCTCCAACTTCCTGTTCCTGTCCAGCAGGCTCCTCCCTGTGCTTTCTTCATGTGCTGGTCACTTTGATTTGGATCTTGACCTGGAAGGGTTACTTTTTGTGGATGCTGCTGGATATTTGGATTTTTGCAAAACTGAAAGCACTCAGCAGGTGCAAAAGTTCAATCTTATCATTAGTAACCTTTCCCTGTAGTGCTTCCTGAGGGGCCCCTTCAGAGTTCATTTGCCTACTTGCAACTATTCTATGACCCTGCTCTGACCCTCACAGCAGGCTCAGAGAATAGCTACAAGTATACAACAAAGGTCCTGTTAAAAAAATTACACTGCAACAGAAAGCAATTACAGACAAAACTGAAAGCACTCAGCAGGTGCAAAAATTCAATCTTATCATTAGTAATCATTCCCTGTAGTGCTTCCTGAGGGGCCCCTTCAGAGTTCAGTTGCCTACTTGCAACTATTCTATGACCCTGCTCTGACCCTCACAGCAGGCTCAGAGAATAGCTACAAGTAGGCCACAAAGGTCCTGTGAAAAAAAATTGCAAAGCAACAGAAAGCAAATTACAGATAAGGAAGCAGGTGCCAGTCAGACTGGAAGTTTAAATTCAGTGACACATTAATCAACCCCAAATTAATTCATGTCAGTTGAAGCAGGGCAGGTGTGCTTGCTTTTTTTCACCCCCATAATCTACAGTGATAAACCAACCAGAGGGTGGCAGTGATGTACCAGAGGGTGGCATGGGTGTACCAGAGGGTGGCAGTGGTGAAACAGAGGGTGCTGTGAACCTGTGATGATGAACCAGTTGTAGAAACAACATAGTCGCGGCCGTTGCGAGCCGACAAGTAAGTTCGCAATTGCGAACTGATACACAACCCTCGCGAACTGGCAGAAACCCTTGCGAACATACAAAAAAAAAAATCCGCAAATTCGCGAGAGTTCGCGGATTTTGTGGATTGCGAATCCGTAAATACGCAAGTTCGCGGATTGCCAATTCGCAAAATCCGCCCATGCTTACTGTCTTTTCCAGCTCAAGTCATTGAGAAGGCGATCAAAACTTATCTAGAACTCCATCAACTTCTAGACACCTCTCAATCAGGCTTTTGCAACTAACAGATCACAGAGACAGCCCTCTTTGCAGTCACTGATGACATCAGAAGCATCTTCGACAATGGGCAAATGGTGGCACTCATCATTCTTGACCTCTCCGCAGCTTTTGACATGGTATCCCACAAATCACTCATCAGAAAGCTTCAGCACATGGGTATCTGCAGACTGGCTCTCAAGTGGATATCCTCCTTCCTCATGAACAGAACTTAAACAGTTAGACTTCCCCTACACCTGAGAACCCAATAAACCTAGCTGCAGAGACACTCTTCAACGTCTACATGATGCCCTTTTCACGAACATTATCAAAGTCCACAGCATCAACATAGTATCCTCTCCCTTATCCACTCAACGAGCACTGCCAAAGCAAACTTCATCAACTGCATGAGCAATGTCGCCACTTTGATGAAAAACAACTGCATCCAGCTCAACACAGACGAAAGCTCTAATCTTCAGCAACAAACACTCGCTTGGGAGGCCCTCGATTGACCTCCAAACGGGGCCGCCCATCCACCACTGGAGACTATGTCAAGACCCTCAGGATCATCCTAGACTAGACACTAGCCTCTCCATGGGCAGACTAATCAACTCCGCCTTCTCATTATGTTTCCACATCCTGTGAATGCTATTCAAGATCTTGAAGTGGATCCCACTGAACCCCAGATGAATGTCAACCTAGGCTCTTATAAGAAGTAGACTTGATTATGCAAATGGTATGTATCTTTTGCTTACTTCTCCCCTGAGGCGGAAGCCGGGGGTTCTTTGCTATCCACTTTTTACATTGTTAAATCGTTATTGAAATAAAAATAACGCGATTTTTAAAACTTGAATATATTTTAGTCTGCAGCTTTTAAATTACCTGTTACACCTCAGAACGAGATTAGCGTCGCTCCGAGGCTGCTCTTAAGCTTCCCTGGCACAGCGCTGCTGTTGTTAGGCACTGGAAAGCAGTTCCTCGATCCATCTTGGCCGCCATTTTGAGTTGGGTAAGGCTGCCGGTCGAGTTGCTCCCCCCTCCCACCCTCCTCCCCCTCTCCTTCAATATGGATAAAAACAATAGGCCACCCCGTCCGCGCAGCGGGCGGGCGCAGCGGGCGCGCCGATGGCGCCCCAAAGGCAAGCCCGTCTGCGCCCGTCCGCGCCTTGCAGCGCCCAGGGTCCAGGCCCCCCGCCCAACCATTAGAGGATATCTGCCCAACCAGATAAGGTATGCCTCCGATCAATTAAGAACTCTCATGCCCATCCTAGAGGCCCCATGCTGCCATTCCATATATCTAGATGCACCTGCGGGAAAAATGCCCCCATTGCCAGTACACACCTAGCCCTATATTGGAGCAGTCCGAGATTATCAGTCCCCCTTTTAAAATGTTCCTTTTAAATTGTCGCTCCCTCACCAAACATGCAGTGGAAATGTCAATCCTCCTTGAGGATATTAACCCTGACGCTATATTCCTAACTGAAACCTGGTTAAGGGAAGAAGCTGACCCTGACATTGCCGCCATATTACAGAAAGGATACGGACTACAAAGGGTTGATAGGGTAGAGGGCAGAGGAGGAGGATTAGGCCTACTTTTTAAGGACTGCTATCAATGCAGAACCAGCTCTGCGACAATTCCTACTTGCGAAAGTATGAATTTCGCACTTGACCCATCCCCAACCTTAACCTTCTCTGGCCTACTTATTTACCACCCCCCAGGCCAAATGGGCGATTTTATGAACTGTCTCCCCTCTAAGGTCGCTGAATCAGCCGTCTCTAGGCCTCATTTCACAGTCTTGGGCGATATGAACATTCACTTAGATGATCCTATGGATCCACTAGCGACCACCTTTCTGAACAGTCTAGCTGCCATACAAATTGTCCAGAAGGGTTTTCTACCTACACATAACAAAGGTCACTTGCTAGACGCGGTTCTAAGTAACGATCAGAGACTTAAAACTGGGAACCCAGTCCCGCTCCCATGGACCGATCATTTCTTGGTCCCACTTCTCTGGCACATACCTAACGCCCTCTCTGCACCTCCTCGAGCCACATTAAGAGGAAGGGATTGGGCGAAATTATCCACAGATAAGTGGGTGGAGTGCCTCTCTACCACCCCTCGACAGACCGGGGGCGACGTAGACACACTATACACCCATTATGCTAACTGGCTACAGACCACCTTAGACACAATCCTACCCCAAAAACCTCTCAAAGTGAGAACCAAGTCCAAAAAATCACCGTGGTTCACTCCAGCGTTAAAAGAATTAAAACTAAATTGCCGGAAGCTGGAGAGAACGTGGAGACGTACTCACAAGGAACTGGACAGAAGTAGCCATCGAGAGGCAATTAAAAAATACAAAGCTAAGATTATATTGGCACAAGCTCTATTCTACGAGGAAAAAATTATAACATCCGCCAACTCCCCGAGGGAAATATTTCGGATAGCGAAATCCTTGATTAGTATCCCCTCCAACTCACAGGACCCCCGTGAAGCCCAAACTCGCTGTGACAATCAGGCGGAGTACTTTCATTAAAAAATTCAAGCTATCTCCTCATTATTTGACCTGGTTAGCCAACAGCCAGGGGAAACAGAGACCCCCCCTCCAACCATGATCTGTCAACTAGCTGAATTTCCATTACTTGAAGAAGACTCGCTTAACACTCTTATGCTGAAAGTCACAACAGGTTCCCCCTCAGACCCGGCTCCCCCACGATACCTCCTGGAAATTGCGGATACCATCCGACCAATAATTTTAAATATCATAAATATGTCAATTACTACAGGGAGAGTTCCAGAAATCTGGAAGTGTGCACAAGTCAGGGCCCTATTAAAAAAATCCAACCTTGACCCTGAAAAAATGACTAATTACCGCCCCATCTCACACCTTCCTTGGGTAGGAAAGCTGCTTGAGAAACACATCAACACCAGTCTGATGTCTTACCTGGAAGCCAACCATCTGCTCCATGACTCTCAGGCGGGCTTTTGCCCGAAATTGGGGATGGAAGCGGCACTACTGACTGTCACAGAATTAGCCCGCAGGCACATGGATCAAGGCGGCACTACAGCAATTATGCTGTTGGACTTAAGTGCCGCCTTTGATACCGTAAATAGCAACACTCTTATCTCCCGACTAAAACAACTTGGAGTGACAGGCAGCGCCATCTTATGGCTACAGTCTTTTCTGGAAAACCGTACATTCCAGGTGGTGGAGGGTGACACTCATTCCAAAACCTGGCCTCTTAATCAAGGCGTACCTCAGGGCTCCTCCCTGAGCCCCACGCTTTTTAATGTTTATATGCAACCATTGGCGGAGGTCGTTCACCCTTTTGGTTTTGAAATTGTGACCTACGCTGACGACACTCAGCTTGTGCTGGCCATGAATCAGCCAGGTCACAACCCGTCGAACTTGAATAGTTGCCTAGTAGCAGTTTCAGAATGGATGGCCTCGTCCCATTTAAAACTTAATGGGGACAAAACTGAACTGATGTTCCTGGGAAACACAGCTGACCCCAGACCACCTCTACAATGGCCACTTTGTATGGGCCCTCCTCCAGAACCAAAAAAGCAAATTAAAAGTTTGGGTATGTGGCTGGATAATACTCTCACTTTCAACCAGCAAGCCACAGTACTCTCCGCCACCTGCTTTGGGTTGATGCGCATGTTGCGGAAAATTCTACCACTCCTCCCTTTTCAAGCCCGCAGGATAATGGTCCAGGCCATCATCCTGTCCCGCCTCGATTACGGGAATGCCCTATATCTGGGTGCACCGACTAGCACTCTTAAGAAGCTGCAGGTCACCCAGAACGCAGCAGCACGTCTATTGCTAGGCCTGCCCCGTAGCCACTCAGATGCCCTAAGGAAATTACACTGGCTACCCATCCAAGCCAGAGTAAAATTTAAGGTGATGTGCATAATGTATAAGGCCATGTGGAAAAACGCCCCCGCAATGATCTGTTCCTTAGCCACACCCTACCATCCGCAAAGATCACTGCGTTCAAGCACCGCCTTTTTAGCAATTACATGCAAAATCAAACGAGCTAGTTGGGGCGGACGCTCCTTCTCCCTGAATGCGGCTGTGACTTGGAACTCCTTACCCCCCATGATTCGGAACGAGTCCAATCTCTTAAAATTCCGCAAAACCCTCAAAACCTTTCTTTTCTCTGAATAAACCAGTAGACCCCCAGAAGTATGCAATTATAGCGCTACGAGGCCTTCGGGTAGTAATGCGCTTTACAAAACCCACTTTCATTTCATTTCATTTCATTTCAATCCCAGCCCCTGTCCTAATCTGACTCCATACAACCCACAATGCCACAGCCAGACTTGTCCTGAACCTTCAGTGAAATAATCACATCTCTCTACACCTCAAAAATCTCCACTGGCTTCCTGTCCGGGAAAGATGTAAGTTCAAGCTACTCACCCACATCTGCAAAGCTCTACACAACACTGGTCCAGTTAACTTCGACCACCGTCTCATCTACTACCATCCCACCAGACACCTTCAACCTGCATCCCAGGCATGAGCACACCTCCCTCGCATCAAGAAGACCAGAAGCATAAGATCCTCCTTCTCATACCTCGCAGTCAAGACCTGGTACAATCTACTGAAACACCTCAGAACATCCTCCTCCCTTATGAACGTCTGAAGGAACCTTAAGACAAGGCTCTTCCAGAGGAAACAGGCATGATCTACTTCTCCCCCTTACACCTGCCATACTCAGTGTCTTGATAACCGTACAGGTGATTAGCCGCCAGTGGCTGCTCCTCCGCAATGGCAGAGGAGTGTCGCCCCACTGCCTGGCTCACAGCCAACAAATGTAAAATAAAGCAATGTCCTTGCATAATTTTATTTTACATTTGCCACCTCTGAGCCAGTGGTGATGGTAGAGGGGGCTTAGGCATGAAAGAGGAGAGTAGGAGTGTTACGTGCACTCCACTCCCTAAGTGTACGTATGTGTTTTGGCAGGCCGTCTCAGTCTGACCAAAACACACATGCGCACTTAGATTTTCTCTAGCCCAGCTTAATGGAGCCGCCAGGCTGGAGGAATCAGACCGACTCCCTGGTCTGAACAGGGCATCATTCCTGCCTGTTCAGACCAATCCTGTGCTGCTCTGAAGTGTGGGGATTGGACAGGGGGTCTGCCCCAGGGGCTGCTGAGACCAGCAGGCAGGAAGAGGAGAGGCAGCGCAATGAGACGGAATGCTGGAGGCCACTGGCGGCAAAGGCGATTTAAAAAAAATATTGTATCCCGCTACGCCTCTCGCTTGACCCCACACACCTGCCTCAACATTGTTTGTTTATGGTGATTCCCACTGTTAGCCGCTCTCTATAAATTCACATAACATTACATAACTTAACATACCAAGTGTACCCAGGGCCTATAAGAGAAATGTCACAAATGTACTGCAACACCTATTGTGACAATGCAAACCATGTCCTCAGGCCTGACCCTGAAGCCTGAGTGTACAGCTTTAAACCTGAAAAGTCGGCCTTGCAAAGAAAAAATTTTGTCAAGCCTAAATGTTCCTTTTTACTAATTCTAATTCACCCTAAGATAGGCCCCAAATAACCATAGGAAAGGGTTTATGATATTTAAATATTAGGACATGTGTATGTGAGTTTTACATGTCCTGGCAGTGAAGAATCTCCAAAGTCGTCTTTCACTCTGAAAGATTAGCTCTCTCACAGAAAAGCGCTGGTTTACATTATAATACCTTATATTGCATATTATAACAGTTTGGGAACATCTAGAAACATGATTGAATGCCTCAGAAATCTGTAGTAATTTAAAATCTAATGTTATAGTCAAATCGAATCTTAAATTAATACTATGGGGCCCATTGGGATGGCGGGCGGTTCGCCCCTGCTAGGCCGGCGGTAGCCACCGCCCGCCTGGTGGGGGCGAACCGCCCGCCATCCGTCCCGGAATGACCCCCGCCATATTAGTATGGCTGGGGGGTCCGCGGCGGACGGGAAGTCCGTCTGCCACTTTTCCGCCCCGGTCACCTTGCGACCAGTGCCGAAAAGGGTTTATATGGTGGCGGCGTCTATCAGACACCACCAACCATATTAGCATGGGCTGTCGGAGCTGCTTTTCTGTGGCGGCAATGCCGCCACGGAAAGGCAGGCGGTCTTCACTTTGTGGGCCCCCTACGGGCCTCCATGGTGAAGACGAGGTGGGGGGTGCACATGGGGGGTACCTGTGGTACCCCCTGCATTTGAATACACAATGCGGCAGGTCCAGCGCGGTGCCTGCCGCTTTGTGTAAGCAAATGCATCACAAGCAGTTTTAGCATTGCGGCGGGCGGTGCTGAGAGCACCGCCCGCCACAATGTTAAACATGCATGATGCGCCCGCCACTGTGGCGGGCGCATCCTAAAACCCCCACGGGACCCCCGCCCTTATGGCGGGAGGTCCCTTCCCCCGAAGGGATGACGGGCGGTCCGCCCATCATCCTAATGACCCCCTTTGTCTTTTAAAATTCCACTTCAAGCAAGCTATCTCAATGAATTTGTGCAACCCAATATACCCTTGTGGGGTTGGATAAAACAGGTAAACATGTAAGGATGCCTACAAGGGATTGTTTTGAATGCCTATTTTTTAAATATATCTTTCATAGGATGCCACAACATGACACAGCAAATTATTTAGATCAATGCATTCAAGGTATTTGTGTAACTGTGGGAAGGATCACATGTTTATGGGTTTTCAGAACAGAGTATACTTATTTAGCACTGAGCATGTTCTTTTAGTATTGGACACAAGCATTAGGATACATTAATCACTTTAAAAATCCATGAATAATTCTGTAACTGTCATGTTTATGTTCAACTTATCAGTAAGGTTTCTTTTTCTTCAGCACTTGTTTTAATAGGTATCTATCATGCAATAACAGAATGTTTGACTTTGTGCTTCTTTTTGTGGTTCCCATGTGATCCATTTTACCACAGTTACCCCTAAGGAAGGGCAGATTCCGGCGGAAGAATTGGTTTACATTACGTATATTGAATTATAAGGAATGGTGTATCACCAAGGGTTGGAAAAAAGCCTGGATAGGCTCTCATTGAATTCATAGTGGAAATATTGGAATATTAACGTGCACTGTGTAAAATGTATTAATAATGGATTCAACTGGATTACAAAATGGAATAAACTGAACTTCATTGGATTCATCAATTCACATTTGTTGACTGTGCATTCTGGGCTTGGGTGACCTGACGAGGCTCTGTCTTTTGTATTAGTCAATAACCTGCCCATGCAACAAACACTACATCAGTAGCACCATAAGACCATTAGACACAGAATTCACATAACACTAATCAAAAACGACCTTTTGTGGAGCACCCCCACCGCCATACCTACTCCTTTTGTGGATTACAGAAACCGAAACGACATCCACATGGTGGTAGTGTGGTTCTTCTCCTTTCTACCCCTGCTGCCAGACTCGCAGACTCGCCGAGGCACCTCAGCTCACAGTTCAGCGGCCGGGCTTGGCCCCGCCACATCCTTGCAGAAACCGACCGGCCGGGCTTGGCTCCGCCGGTCGGACTACAATCCCCAGCATCCCTTGGGGGGAAGCGACGACGCCAGTAACCAGCGCGCCAGGAGGCGCATAAAGCACCGGCAGGGGCCGAGTTCCCTGTTCTTCTCCTTTCTACCCCTGCTGCCAGACTCGCAGACTCGCCGAGGCACCTCACCTCACAGTTCAGCGGCCGGGCTTGGCCCCGCCACATTCTTGCAGAAACCGACCGGCCGGGCTTGGCTCCGCCGGTCGGACTACAATCCCCAGCATCCCTTGGGGGGAAGCGACAACGCCAGTAACCAGCGCGCCAGGAGGCGCATAAAGCACCGGCAGGGGCCGAGTTCCCTGTTCTTCTCCTTTCTACCCCTGCTGCCAGACTCGCAGACTCGCCGAGGCACCTCACCTTACAGTTCAGCGGCCGGGCTTTGCCCCGCCACATCCTTGCAGAAACCGACCGGCCGGGCTTGGCTCTGCCGGTCGGACTACAATCCCCAGCATCCCTTGGGGGGAAGCGACGACGCCAGTAACCAGCGCGCCAGGAGGCGCATAAAGCACCGGCAGGTCCCTCGTCCCGCGAGGACGCGCGCGGGACGTGCCGGACGAAGCCCGGACAAAGGGTGGACAGTCTAAGACAGTCCGAGACTGGCAGAGACTGGACTGGGCCAGTTATTCTGTCCGAAACTTTAAGGTGAGACTTTGCCACTGATCGAGACCCATTCTGGACATTATCTGGTATAGACTTTGTATGAACTGTGCCTAAGTCGTATTGTGGGTCTGTGATATACGCTGTTCACGCCTCTACACAGTGTATTAGGGAGGTTATTGTACACTGGTGAGCTATGTCTAGTAAAAAGCTATCCCCGGCAAAAAACACCATGGACAACTACCTAGTCCAGGTAGTTGCCAAAATCAATAGTGAGAGGAGATCCTCTCTTGGGTTGGGTGTATCTCCTAAATCACCTGAATCCACCTTGCCGGTATCTGAGCTGGCCCAACTCCCTGATTTAGATAACAGTAGTAGCACTGTTGTAATATTAGACCCTGCTGACAATGCCATTTCGGATCGGATTAACTGTGTAGCAGAAGATAGCGATAATGGGGGGGAGGTCGAACTACACCCACTTGAGGAAAAAGCCCCTACCCCAGTGCCAGCACCGCGTACCACCAGAGGAGCTAGAAAGGTCCTGCCTAAGCGCGGTGGGCTACGATCGAGCCGGAAAAAGCCTGATCCTCCACCTAGCAATATTTATGTAGAAGAGGAAGAAGGGTCAATTGATGAAGTTTGCATGTCCTTAACTAATGAGCAATTTAAGAAGCTGCTGGGTATGATAGACACTAAGATTAAGGGCATTGTAAAACAGCTGGTAGGCAGGATTGAGAAGCTCACCAGCGAGGTTAACAGATTAGGGGATCTATTGAATAAAACTCTAGGTGAAGTAGAAAAATTGCCTGATGAAGTCGCAAATAGAGTGGAGATGAAGAAGGGGTCCTCTAGTTCTGTGGGTGGTGGTGGAATTTTCCCTTTGTTTAATCAACCAGCAGCCCCGCAGGTAGCCATAGCGGAAGGTGAGCCAGGGGAAGTTGCCCCTCCTGTTGTATCTACTGCTCCGATACCCATGAAAGGCGCGGTGGAGCTTATAGTTGAGGCTTCCCCTCTAGTCCTTGTTTTAGCTAATGTCCCCACATTGGCTCCAGGACAGGATGAAACTACCTCATCCCTGTTGTCCAAGGCCCTACACTGGCTGACTAACAATATGGTGATAACTCCATGGGGTAAGCAACAGTTGGCAGAAGAATTAGTTATGGCCCGGAGGGTGGAGTGGATTGGAACTAGTCCAAAAAGATTTAGGGGTGATTGTGTTGTCTTGAATTTTTCAGACCCTGAAGTATTAACCAACATTCTGCCCAACCTCCTACCGCCACAGCGAAGATCCACCAATATTATTCCACTCACCTTAGACTTCTTCTACTACCGGAGAGGGAGGGGTCCTAACCGGTGTACACTTAGGACAAAATGGAATGTGACATCGACCAAGGGGAGGAGGGATGCCCAATCCACTAGGTGGGGATTACATTTGGAGAATAGGTTCTCAGCTCTCTCTAACTTGAATGATTGTGACTGACTTCTTGGGGACAAAAGTTTTGTACCATCAGCTTTAACCGACCAGAGTATATGCAGCTTGCCTGCCCAGAATGGCAATTGTTACAGAAATAAGATGGCGCTTAGGCCTGTGGCCGGGTTCGGCCAGAAGGATCCTCAAACGGTAACGGCCTTATCATCTGCATGCTCCGACTTTGTAGTTGGTTCGTAGGGGGCAGGTAATAGTGATGTCATAAGTAATGGAGCCCAGATAAGTTCTGTAGAGCCAGCAGTGGGTGAGCCTAGTAATCCGAACCTTACTCCTGAAGCACTAGCTGGTTCTTCAACTGGGACGGGGAACCTAATCTCTTGGAATCTGGCCGGGCTGTGTTCTAAATTAGATTGTGGGGACTGACTTGGCTTTGTTAGTTTATTCGATGTATGCATATTCCAGGAGACTTGGGCATGTGAACCTGTCTTTGTGCTGGGTTATTTAATTTTTTTGTGCCAGCAATAAAGGGTCCAAAAGGGAGACCAATGGGGGGTCTCACAATTTGGGTCCGACAGTCCCTTAAATTAACAATCAAAAGTATAGTGACTAGCCATAATGATATCCAGTTGATCAGGATAACTGATGATACTTCAGGGTCACTTGATATCTATAACATATATGCCAGAAGTGCTAAGGGTGGTCGTTCTGAAGTTTTAATTGCCCTGGGTAATTTCCTTGATACATTTTCCCACGACAACAATATTGTTATAGCAGGCGACCTTAATCGGTCTTTTGAGCCTTTGGTCACGTGCGAGGCTTTCCTTGGAGCAGAAGAGGACTCTCACTGGGGTATCCCTGAGTTAGAGCTGAAGCCAGTCACACGTTGGGCCGAGGACATAATAGATCTGAACGCTATGTGTCTCGAAAAAGGTCTGAGAGCTTTGAATGGAAGAACAGCACTGGATAAAAAAGGCTCTATGACTTTTGATAACGGGAGACACAAACGCAGAATAGACTATGTAATCTGTAGCATGATGCTATGGCCATCTGTCTGTGACATGGAGGTTGTCATGAGACCTGAGAGTGACCACAATCCCCTATGTGTGGAGAATAAATGGTGGCCCGCTGGGATTAATACAACTTGCTCTAATGCTCTTGTTCCACTTATGATCATCCCAGAAAATAACATGCGCAGGCTCAGATGGGCTAGCGTAGTGACCAACCAACAGGCCATTGACAATATTAATCATGAAACTCACAAAGCTATATTAGCTATGGAATCGACTAGCGTTTCTCCCTCTGGCTTTGGGGATGTGGCCAACATCCATGATACCCTCTTTGGCAAGATCAAAAAACACTTTTTGAAACCTGCTAAGCGCAATGGGGCTAGAGCTTGTAAAAGTGCAAAATGGTATAATGCCGAATGTAGGGCGGCACGACTTGCTCTAGGTCATGCTATTAAGAAGAGGGAGTCTGAGACCATCCGCCTAGCCAGAAAGGGTCATAAAGCCTGTATAGCGAAAGCTAAGAGAGCCTGGTATGAGCAGCATTGGTGTAAACTGAAAAAAGCTAGTGACAGAAAGGATTCCAGAGTGTTCTGGAACATCGTTAAATGGGGTAGCGAGAGAGCTGAGGAACCCCCTAACAACAATGTACCACAAGAGGACTGGGTAGACTTTTTTAGCTCACAGTATGCTGTTAATACTCAGATTACAGGTGAGGACAGTATTAGTATGTATTTTTCCCAAGGTAATCTTTTTACTTACAAAGAGATTATGTCTGCCATAAATTCAGTGAACAGAGGGCGAGCTCCTGGTTTAGATGGCGTCCCTGCCGATATTTTCCTAAATGACAAAGAGCGGTGGTGTAAATATATTTATTTACTTATTAATTTCATCGCTAAAGGTGCTGATGTCCCGGCTTCGTGGAGGGGAGCTGTGATCATCCCAGTGTTTAAAAAGGGAGATTGTGCGCAGCCAGGTAATTACAGGCCAATAAGCCTTATCGACACCGTGCAAAAAATAGTTGGTCGTGTGGTCGTAAATAGGCTCCTTGACTGGGCAGAGGATAATAACATTTTATCACCCTACCAAGTGGGATTTCGAAGGGCAACAAGCACGGTGGACCAAGTATTCCGCTTTCAATTGCTACAATGGAAGACTGTGGTGCTGGGAGGAGGCAGCCTATATGCGGCTTTTGTCGATTTACGGGCTGCCTTCGACCTGGTGCCACGGGTTAAATTGTGGCAAGTCTTACAGAGTCTGGGGGTCCCTGTGGAGCTACTGACCTTGATAATGCGCCTCCACGAGCTTACTTTTACTAAAATTCAGTGGGGCGGTTATGGGATGGTCACAGCTGACTTTCCCGTTGAGCGAGGGGTTCGACAAGGGTGCTCAATGGCCCCAACATTGTTCACTTTGTACATAAACAGTGTTGTCCCCCGTATGGTAACAGCGCCAGTAGATGCTCCCTCTCTTTCAGGTCTGAAAATCCCTATTTTAATGTTTGCGGATGACACGCTTATTCTGTCTAAAACCAGTATTGGCTTGCAGCGTGCTCTGTCCATTTTTGAAAATTTTTGTGGGGAACATGGTTTGGAGGTGAACGTAACTAAAACTAAACTCATGATTTTTAAGCCGCATCGCAGTTTCAAGTCTAAAATTGTCATGAGTGGTCGGCCTCTTGAGGTGGTAAATTCATTTACGTACTTGGGTATTCATGTTACAGATAATAACAGGTGGTGTCAGCACTTAAACATTGCTACCCTGCGACACAAGCAATTAGCCGGTGCCATTAATTCGGAACATAGAAAGTCTCTGACCCAACCTGTCAAGCCAGCATTGCTGGTTTATGAAGCAAAGGCAATTGGGTCCGCACTCTATGGTGCGGAGATGTGGGGCTTTGAAAATTTGAATTCTTTACAAGCCTCAGAGAATAAATTCTTACGGTTACTCACTGGTACCCCGAAAAGTACTCCTTTGTTGCCTCTAGGATATGATATTGGTAGGAATCAAATCAAGGATCTAGCCAGACTACGACCAATCTTGTATTGGCGAAGGCTCTGGACTACTCCAGAGCTTTCTCACTATGCTGAAGGTTTTATTGATGTCATTAAGGCGGACTGTTTCCATAAAATTAGCTGGCTCAATTCACTGAAAGCAATATTGTTTGAGCTTGGGTTAAGTTCAATATGGCTGGATCCAGCAGGTGCAATATTTCCCACCAAGTCTGTCCTAAAAAACATATTTTGGGAAAACGTTGCTAGTAGGAATTTGAGTAGATCTAGCAATGGGTCTATGACTGCGGGTTTTCTTGAGGTTAAACTGTATCCCACTTTGGAGTCGTACTGGGATATTATTTCAAAGCCGGGCGACAGAAAGCTCCTATTCCAACTGAGAGCTGGAGCCCTCCCCATAAGATCTTTAACAGCTAAATGGGGTACAGGGGGGTTCTACACCTGCCCAGCCTGTGGAATGGGGAAGGAAACACTTGGTCACTTTTTGTTCTCTTGTAAAGCTTACTGTACTCCAAGACGTGTCTGGCTTGCACCTATGTGTAGGAACCTTGGGACCACCTGTAGTTCTGTTGCCCTGCGTATCATATGTTTAAGCCCACTTACATGGATATTAATAGCCACAGCAAAATATATTGGATGGGCATGGGCGATCAGACAGAGACTGCTAGTTAATTAACTATTCTCTGTCTGTAAAATCTGTCTCCATGAATTTTTTTATTATTGCTTTTTAGACCATTAATGTTTTTATAACCTTGCTATTTCTTATTAATGTATTAATCCCTTTTTTAATTTTTTTTAATTACTTAACAAATACTGTGATAAGCTTTTTTATTGAGTGTATTTTATGGATTTATTAGTGCACTGTCTTTGTGATTGACTGTAAATTTAATTGTATTTTAAGACCTTGTGTATGTCTTGCTTTTATGAGTAATTACTCGAATAAAGCACTAATTGACTTGACTTGACTGGTAGTGTGGAATTGAGTCTACGCAAAAACTAAAGCTCTCTAATCTTTAAATTTGACACAGTGCATGGAGGACTTAACAAGGACACTGAATTGCACAATGGTTGTTATAAACAATACAGAATGGATATTAGCTGCATATGATAAATTCACTTTGTAAATGCCCTCTTATCACATTTACTGCTTACAAATATGTATTGTTGTTACACCAGATGCATTACCTGCGTAATTATTACTCTTAGTAATGACAAAACTGATCTATGCCTTTTAAACAGTGACCTCATCATCCCTCTCCTTGGTGGCACCTACTCTGCCATCATAACTCACACACCAATATGGCGACTTAGACAACTATGGGCCTGTGTAAATAATACAGAGGAGGGACCGGTGTACTTCTTTCCCTCAAAAAAGACATCCAAAAAAGGATAACACGCTTGATCAATAGAAAAATCGTTTCGAGCATGAATGGTTTTTCTCCCCTCAGGGTAATAATTAGAATATAGTCATTTATGGTGACTCCATATGTCAGATCTTCCATTCATTCACATTTACTTGCCACCTCAATAACAACACTCCAAGATGGCAACCATGACAAGCACTTAAACTATAGCAGTAAAAGCATAACACATTCAATATTTAGAAAAACCGTTTTGAGTAAGATTTACTTTTCTCTCCTCAGAGCAATATTTAGAACAGTCAATTATAGTCCTTCCACTTGTGTGATCTTTCATTCATTTCCATCGACTTGCCACCAAAATAGCTACACTCCAAGATGGCAGTCATGAAAAACAAATAAACTATAGCAGTAAAAACTGAGGCGGGACCTCCGTA
This sequence comes from Lissotriton helveticus, assembly GCF_964261635.1. Taxonomy (NCBI): domain Eukaryota; kingdom Metazoa; phylum Chordata; class Amphibia; order Caudata; family Salamandridae; genus Lissotriton; species Lissotriton helveticus. The sequence continues at coordinate 1,231,766,052 of NC_136068.1, forward strand.
CTCTAATACTTAAACAAGCATTTGCAATGCAATAGTTATCACATTACTGATAGTTTGAGGTATTGGCGTTGCAAATATTAATGCAGCGCCATTAGGTCATACTTTCAGTAATGCGAGACCCAGTGCTTTGCAAATGTTTGTGTAGTGAGCCAGGAACCAGCATTGTATGTCGCAGCACAGTACCGCAAGCTGCTCCTAGAGGTCTCTAGTGAGAAAGGCACCAGCACTGCATGTCTCGGTTCAGGGCCGCAAGCTGCTCCTAGAGGTCCCGAGTGAACAAGGCACCAGCACTGCCTGTCTCGGTGCAGTACTGCAAGCTTCTCCTAGAGGTCCCTAGTGAGCAAGGCACCAGCACTGCATGTCTACAAAGTTTGAGTTATTGACATGATAAATGGAAATGTTTTTATCTCTCCATGTTGCAGGGTGCAGTACCATGTGGCCAAGAGTGGACATCTTTTGGTCACATATGGTACTGCACCCTGCAGAAGATATGGTAAATCCATCCTACCCATAATGCATTGCATGCAAGACAGTACTGTGAGTACATTCAAATAGCTATGTCCATATATACAATTAGTAGCTTAGAAATGTGATAAAAGAAGGATTACATTATTTTCAGATTAGTTTGTACTCTGTGTAGAGCTGATGAAGAGAAATGTATAGACAGTATCATATAAATGTGAGATGTTCTAGTGAGTGAAGTAACCACAGCTAGTCTAGCTTAGGACTTAGTGTGTGTCCTTCCTGAAACCTTTTCAGAAAACAGTCCCTTGAGGCTGTAATTAAAACTGATGAAGTAACAACAAATGTAACAGGGGGTATCCTCATGGGAGGATATAAGAAGAGACAAGGCAATTCTAAGGAGGGACTACTAAGCTTGTTGACCGATAAAAAGCCACTATTTGCAAAGGATAGGGACAGGAGCCAATAAAAAAATGGGCGGAAAGTAGGCAGAGCTTTATGCCCATTTACTGAATACAGCATGTCTCGAAGTGACAGCGCTGCCTATGCAAGACCTAAAATGGTGCCTACACATTGCACCGGCAGCACACCCGATAAACTGCACACAGGGATTTACCCCGTAACTGGGAAGAGAGCTCCTGGGCCCATTTTGTAGCAAAAAGTGAACCCCTAATAACGTTTCCTATATCAGGGTTAACAGAATATATGTAAATAACTCTATAAGAAACATCTTTAAACGTGGATCAAATATCTATAAAATATGTGTTCAGACCCATCGATACTAATTTATTAGAAATTCATATTTATTATTTAATTTTTTTCTTAGATGTGTCAAGAGAGAGAGACCATATGTATATATATGTACACTCATCAATCAATTAATGATAACATGTATCATAAATCAGTCTCATGTTGGCACAAAAGTTCATTTTATCAATACAGAGCCAATGATACTATATTACATTCGAATTCTCAAGTAAACATCCTAGAAACAAAGAAGAAAAAAGGAACTCATACAGACAGATAATACAAAAATTGAATCATAAAAATATTTCATGGCTAAATATACAATATACAATCCACGCTCGTTTCGGCTGAGCCTTCATCAGTTAGCCATGCATTTTTGCTGTCTTCTATATCAGTTGCAAGTGCTGCAATGCTCTCAATAATCATAATGATTGACAACTGTGTGTTCTCCCAAAGGGCAGTACCCCACTACTGTGTACAGAGCAAAAAAGAAGAAAGAATCTTTTCCCCACGGTGTACAGGTCATTGCTGCAGTACTTTGCAGGCCATTGCCTTGTGGGGGTCTGTGGGGTACTGCTCTTGAGCCCATGCCATTTTGAATTATAGAGCCACACACCCCCAGCCACTCAAACACACCCTATGGACCAACCATTACCCTGACTGCAAGATGGCTGCTGAGCCGGAGCCCCACAAGGAAGCTCCCGGGTAGGGATCATTATTCTTTAAATATCCTGCTTTTACCCTTTCTGCCACCTTCAAAAGCAAACCATCAGCGTAAATGGAAAATACTGCAACAAGGATTACTCAATGTCTACTTACGGAGGTAATTTGGCAAGTGGGCTCGTCTGGAGAGTGACTGCATCCCGCCTGCTATATGGACTTTGTTGCCTACGACCCTTTGACTCCAACCCAGCTCCACCTGGCTCTACCAAGCCGTCGGCGCACAGTAGTGGAGGCTCTCTTCATCGTCTGGCAGTCTTTCACACAGTCAATGAAGCTGGATGCGGCCAGAGGCGAGGTGTGGGGGCTTCGAGGAGACGGTCTGATCAGAGGGGGATGGTCTAGTTCGCTGCTATCTGAGAGTTGCGGCATCCCACTGTCTGTGCGGACCTAGCCGCCCAACCTCGGTCGACTCTGACCCACGTTCACTGTAAGGTCAGCCTCGGCACTCCCTAGTCGTCGGCAGACTTGATTTGAGGCTCTCTCTATCATGTTGCACTCTTGCACACAATCGTGGAGGCCTAAAGCTGCCCAAGGCTCGATGCGGGGCTTGTAGGAGTCTGCCTGTTCTGAGATGGATGGTCTGTCCTGCCTGTCCAGTCTTTGGAGTTGTGGTCCAGCTGATTGTGTCCTACGGTGATAGGAGGGTGGGGGAGATGTGAGCCCTTGTGGAGGCAGTGATCCGGTGAGTGGCGGGCCTCTTCTGCCTAGTGCGGCCGATCTGCCTCCTACCAGCTTATGCTGGGAAGTCCCTGAAGAGGTGATGGTCGGAGTTCATGCGGTCACGCCGGGCGACGAGAAAAAAGAGGTGAATCGGGAGGGGATGCCATCCCTGCTTCAACTTCTAATGGGGCAGCTGTGAGCGTCAAAGGAAGTGTTTTTAGTAAGGGTCAAGAGAAAGGGCGCACAGCTAAGTATTAGCGCAGGGTTATCAGGTGAGTCCAGCGAGTGTTGTGAGGTGCAAAACAGGTTGAGGGGATGAGCCCTGTAACCCCTCAAGATAGTGTCCAAAAGTGCTGACACTATTTACAAATGAAAGACAAAAACCTATGCACACTCTGGTTATAAAACAAAGTTGTCACGGTAAACAATATTTAAGCAAATGAGACAAAGCGTTGTATTAATCAATAAAACACAAATTTCTTGTAGTCAATTGGTGGATAGTGTGTCTTTAATGTTCATCAGAACCAGCAGACACGTGTTTCGTCGCGTGTGTGGGACAATCTGCCCGCGACTCTTCAGGGCTAACGATATATGATGTGGCGTTGGTGGAGTCGCTCCGCCGGTGATGGTTCCGACCCGACAGGGCCCAGGACTGAGTAAAGATGTTGTAATCAGAGAATTCTAAAATAAAAAACAATAAGGTTCCAAAGGAGTCAAATGACAATGTAATTCGAATAACACAACCCTCCAGACGTGTAGGTAGACAAGAAACTGGAGACTTAGAGGTAAGATTAGGTGCCTTCTTGGAGATATGGTAAGGTCGAAGGATCAGTAGTGATCCTGAAGTAAATGCCTTGGAAAAACAGACGGGTGCATCTGAGAAGCCGATCTCCATGTTGTGTCCCGGGTATGGTAATGGGGCAGCTGTGGTTACAGTGAGATGAGCGGCTTGTGTTACACTTTGAATAATTTTTGCTTCAACTTCTAATGTCAGCCAGATGTGGGACAGTGAGCTTGTGTCCCGCTTTGAAGTACTTACATATCTTTAGTTTTTACGAGTTAGGATTGTCGGAGGTGATTTCTTAGGGGTCCCTCAATTGGCCTGGTTAGCCTCTATTTTAGAGGGCCATTTGCACTCAGCACGTTCTCTGAACTTTACTAGGTAGGGATTAGGATGGCAGCTTGGGAGATGTAGAAATCAACATAGGACTTGTTAGATTTGACATTTACTGGACATTAAAATAGGACTAAGTCTATCACGAGGGCCCTACTACTAGGTTTTCATTCCTGGCAGCCATCTTGAAAGGGGAACAGCCTCCCACTGCCTTGTTTGATCGTCCGCCCCTTATCTGGTGCAAGGATGATCTACAGACTCCTAATTGATCTAATAACTCACAGCTGATATTTCGTTTGGTATCATTCAGATGGGAAGGAAAGTGAGTACTGTGAGACAGTCTCGCTATAGTCTCCAAAGGCCCCTCTTCGGCAATTAGCAGTATACCCTATTCAAACTGCACCAGGTCACTTTTGAGCCTCTTTCTGCACTGACTGTTTTAGAAGGGTTGGTCTGCCCTACCTGGCACACCTATACTCGGCCTGATTGCAAAATAATTTGGCGGCTTCCAAGCTCTAGGCTTCTGCTTGGGTCTTTCAACGCAACTAGCCACCATGGCGCATCCATATACTTGTTCCTGTAATGGACTGACACAGGTAGGCACTAATGCCTGCAAGATTATTTACCAACCCAACCTATCGAAGAAGGCAGCCAAAACCTACAAACACAATTTACTTAAATGCTACCCTGAAACCCTCATCTGTGATACTTATCTATATGCATCCAAGGGCAAAGTGGTGACAGACCTTATCTTCTACACTATCAGAAGAGCCCAGTGGAGATGAGTTTTTACGGATAAGTTTCATTCCAAAGCCCTATGTAAAAACCCACACGTTTTCCGTATTAACATAACTCCATCTCATTTCCTCAATGCGGAATTGACCATTTCCCTCTACAATAATGGCAACATCTTTATTCAAGCCTTGTACTTGAATAGGTTTGAAAATATTTGTAACATGATTAAAAATTCAGTTAATAACACTAATATGGCCAACTTAGGTCATTCCAATCTCCCCTCTACGGCATCACCTTCCGCACCTTCGCTTTCTATCTCCCATCCAAGCACCCTGAGCTTCAACTCCAAAAGTTCCAGGCCAAAATATGCCAGTCTTCCGATTACTATGGAACCGCCTGCTACCTCTCACTCGGTGAGCACTCCCTACACCTCCACCTCTCGCCTGCTGATCCACTCTGACTAAAACACGACTGAATTTAACATGCTCATGACCAACCCTGACACTACATGCTTATCTTCACCTAATCCCTGTAACTCCAATCTGACTACGTCTTCCAGTACCAGTAACTGTAATTTGATTGTTTCTCTGTCCTTGCACACAACACTAACCCCCAACACCCTTCCTCTGAACCCCCTACGTCCACCCTCCTCCTCTGCTTCCTCCACACCATCTGCAAGGATACTACCTTAGAGCCTCACGCTCCTTTGAACTCCCCCAGACCTTCCACTCCCGCTTACTCTACACCCAGAGAACAGGATACAACTAGTGGGCCACCCTCCTCCTCCTCTTCCTCTACACCACCCGCATAGGATACTACCTTAGAGCCTCCCACTCCTTTAAACTCCCCCAGACCTTCCGCTCCCGCTTGCTCTACACCCAGGGCATAGGATACTACTAGTGCCCCCCCCCACCTGCATTCTCAAAGGTCTTCTCCTCAACCTACTGCTCAGTTCCCTGACTCCATCTATGCCAATCCCAAGCCACCCTTGGAACCCATAACTGAGCTCAAGCAGGGGTCCATCTCCCAGTGCAAACAATGTGTGGAGAAAGGGCCTCTCCCAGCTTCTTATTCTGGGTGGTTATCTGATGGTGACAGCCTTCGTCAGATTGAGGAACAACTGGCTGAACTGAAGCTGGACCTCCTTACGGTAAAGGGTAGCCTCCAAACCATCCTATAATGCTCATTTATGAAGGAAAAGTTGTGCAATCCCCATTCTACATCTGGGTCTGTTCTTCCCACGCCCACAGCAACTACTTTAAGGAGTGGAAAGAAAAGGTACTCTGATACTTGCCCGAGTAACCCATCTTGGCCCTCTCATCCTCGTCCCAACCGCCATTCTAGACCCCTGAGATTCCAACCTCAGTTGTCAGAGGAAGAAACTCTTGCATTCTAACTATCAAATGATGACTGTGCGGTCTCTCCTAGCATCATTCCCACTATCACATCTGATCCAGACAGAGAACCTAGCGTTAACTTTAAATCCTTGAAAAAGGATAACTTACTTCAGATCGCCTCGTCGCACCTAGTGGAAACAACTACAAACTCCCATATCAAATCGATGTTTCTTAACTGTAGATTAGCAGTGAAGTACGCTGCAGAATTTCCGAACTCATCATATCACAAGAATTAGTCCTCTTGATTCTTACAGAAACATGGCTCAATGACTCCTCCTCCTCAATACTTGACATTTTAATTCCGCCTGGATATGGCATTATCAGATGCAATAGGGCTATTAAAACTGGGGGTGGGGCATTGCCTGCATCCATCGGTCCAGCCTAATTTTGAAGCAGACTCATAAGGACCTATTGTCCTCCTGTGAGCTACTAGTCACTGAAATTTGGAACAAGGGCAAGATTGTGTGTGTACTTCACTCGATCTAACATCCACCTGTGGACAACCTACTTTTCATAGAACAATTGATGGAATCCATCTCTGCCAGCTCAGCCCTCCTTCCTACCCATATCTTCCTTGGTGACTTTAACCTTCACTGAAATGACTCTAATGATCCATTAGTTTGCTCTTTTAAGTCTTTCCTCTCCAACCTCAACTATATACAGGCCTGCAACTGGCCCACCCACTGCAAGGGCTCCACCCTTGACCTCATCATAGCTAGAGATCACATCATTCAACTGGATGACTTAGTATCATGTGACTGGTCGGATCATCACCAAATCTCTTTTCACATTCAGGAAAAGGTATTGCTTAGACAAGGACAACCGCTCAAAAACAAGCAACTGACTAGTAAAATGAGAGACATAACATCTCTAACCTTTCCAACTTGTGCAAGAATCTTCTGAAACCTCCCACTAACTTCAATAATTTGGAAGAGTTGACAGATCATTACTTCCACGCTTTGTCAAATATTCTCGACTCTGCAGCTCCAAAGCAACTCAAAAGGATTCCTTGAAAACAATCCAAACCGTAGTTCAATGGTGCCCTTAATTATGAACATCACAAACTCAGGCTCTCTAAGAGACGGTGGAGAAATGTCCCATCCACATCTAGTCTCAACCAGTTAAGGAAGATGAGAAGCGCTTATAACAAACTCATTCACTTTGCTAAATCAGATCATTTCAGAGTTCAGCTTAACAGCGCAAAAAAACATCCCAAGTGTTAGATTTGGGGATCTCTGGTTGGCACAGGTATGCACTTGTGACAAACAGGGACCCTCTCCTCTAGTCAGGGCAAGGGACTTACTCTAGAGAATAACCCCTGCTCACCCTCGAGGTTGCGTGGCGCGAGCAGAAAAGGCTGATCCCTGAGCGTTATAGGTTAAGCATTTATGACAGTACACAGTAATCAAATGACCCACCACAAATGGACACCAGTCTATGTTTTATAAAAATATGTATACTTTATGTAAATATATATTTCTCTGCAGATTAAAGTACAAGACCACAATAACGTTTTTAAATAAGGCCACAATACTTTTGTAGGACAGAGTTCTTTGAAAAAGGCTTAGATCTTGAGTTTGGTGCACTTCCTGCGGCGTTTGAAACTGAGTCTTTAAACAAAGGCAATATTACAACGTTGCAGACCCCGCGGTCTGATGCGTACATGGACTCAGTTCGAGTCGTACTGTACCTTGTGGTTCGTAGTTTGTACCCCCGGGATGCGTGGGCAGGTGAAGGCGGGCCCGGACGTATTGGTGGCTTCCTTTTTGTAGTCCGGCTTGCACAGGCGTAGGGACGGGACTCCGGGATGCGAAGCGGACGGTCGGAGCTCTGATCCTTGTTGTATAGTGTATGAACCGTACCTTCCGTTAGGGCTGCTGGGGGACAATGGAAGCGATCTTCTGAAGGCCGGAGCGGGGAGAGAGGCGGCCGGTACGCTTCAGGTGTACAGGGCGTTTCTTCGTCTCGCACCGTGCTCTGGGCTATTTTCCAGCGGCGGTTTGGCAAAGGGCAGTGCGGCTCCAAAGGGGAGAGAGGGGGCAGGATGCGGGTGGCCCAGCAGGGCGGACACGGCACAGATGCGAGCGGCGGCGCTCGTGGCGGGGGCAGCCAGGCACAGGCTGCACAGCGGGGGAAGCAAGGCGCACTTCAGGTAGCGGCCCCAGCGGCACAGGAGATCTGCGCAAATCCAGCAACTCAGCAGGGAAGGCAGGGGAGAGTCCAATGATCCTGGGACTCTGGTCAGGGGGCAAGCTCAGTTCCAAGCCCTTGGAGATCGTTTAAAGATCAAATTCTGCAAAGTCTTTTCTCAGTCTTTTCCTCTCCTTTCTTCAGCAAGGCACACACTGCAGGCCAGTCTCCCAGGTCAGAGACAGTATTCCTCCTTCAGCTTCTCCAGGTCCTTCTAGGCGGGCAGAGGTTCTTCGTGGTCATACAGGATCTGATTTCTTAGGAGCAGGGCTTCCACTTTTATACACAAAATCCTTTGTTCTTTCAGGCCGCGGGGAGCCTTTGCCTAACACAGTCTAGTCCCTGAGCACTTTGTTTTGGGCAGCTCCAGCCTGTCTCCTGGAATTCCCAAGCCCTGTCACCCACAGAAACCAGACAGCAGATACACATCAGAGCAGAGGCGGGTTGAAATGGTTAGGCAAGCAAATACTAACTTTCTAAAAGTAGTATTTGCAAACCCAGGATATTAAAATAAACTTTACTAAAAAGTGTATTTTATTATTCTGAGTTCAGGCACACTAAACTTGACTTTCTACCATGCTACCTGAGTCTGTTAGGATTATAGAGTGTAATAATTCCAGCAGCCCATTCTGGCCTATGGAGGGCAGGTAGCCTTACAATAGTGAAAACGAAAATGGATGTAATTCACTATTAGGACATGCAATACATATCAGGGCTTGTCCTACCTCATGCTTACAATGCACCCTGTCGTTGGGCCTACCATAGGGGTGACTAATATGAAGTTAAATGAAGGTTTAAGGACTGGCAAGTAGGTGTACTTGCGCAGTCAGCATAACAGTACCAGACCGCGCGCAGGTTCTGCAATGGCAGACCTTAGACACATTTTACTAGGCACCTTCTGTGGGTGGCACGCCAGTGCTGCAAGCCCACCAGCAGCATTTGTATTTACAAGCCCTGGCAATCCTGGTGCACTTTACTGGGGACTGACAGTAAACCAAATAAACCAATCATGGAAACCAATCAATGTATACACTTTTCATAGGGAGCACTTGCACTGTGGCACTGATTGGCAGTGGCACAGTGCCCTGAGCTGCTAACACCAACAAAAACATATGAGGCACATCAGCAAAAAGTGGAAGGGAGACTCACGCCAAGGTGCCAGGTCTAACATCAAGAAACTGTTTGATATCATCAAACAACAGGCTAATCGGATTCCTCCAATAAAATCCACTGGACCCAGTGGGAAGGACTTTTCAACGCACTTTTCGGAAAAGTCTAAAAGTATTGAGCATGAGCTGCAACGTGCCATTGCTAACCAGTTGTCTATGAACTTTCAGGGTCTGACTGTACCCACGATAGCGTGTGCTTAGATTTACCCCTCAGAGTACACACCCAAAAACAATGCCTGCTGGAACACTTTCCAGCTTCCGCATTGGGAGGAGCTGTCACATCCCATGGCCTCTCTTAAACCATGCAACCATTTCAAGGATCCACTTCCCGCCAAATTGTTCAAAGACCTCAACATGGCGATTCTACCTCTCTGTTGCAGGATCATCCAACAATCTCTCCTTCAGGGGAAGATTCCCGAATGTCGTAAAATAGGGCAAGTCACCCCCATCCCCAAGAAGCCCAATTCAGACCTAACAGATACTAATAACTACAGGGCAATGACCAACATCATGTCCTTAGCAAAATTGCTAGAGAAATGCATTCACATTCAGCACTGCGACCACATCGAGAAATTTCCGCTCCTAGATCATCACCAATCAGGCTTTAGAGCAGGTCATAGCACTGAAACAGCTCTAACTCACATTGTTGATGACGACTTGAGAGCTCTTGACCAAGATACGCCCTGTCTGCTTATTCTTCTGGACTTGTCCTCTGCTTTTGACACTATCAAATATGATAACCTGATAAACCGTCTCCAATATAGGATGTGGTTATCTGGTCCAGTCCTACAATGGTTGTCCTCTTTCCTACATAACCGAACACAAAGAATCAAAGTCAACCAATCTTTGGCTGCCAGCACAGCGGTCTCAATTGGGATGCCTCAAGGATCTGCGCTCTTGCCCACGCTCTTCAACCTATTCATGGAGCCTCTAACTACCATTCTGAACGATTCAAACATTCAGTACCATATATACGCGGATGACACTCAACTGTATCTGAAGATCTCTTCTCCAGATGTCATGAAAACTCTTAATGGAGCGCTTCAAAAAACTCAACAATAGATAAGTATGGCTACTTAACTCTCTCAAACAGAATTTCTCCTGATTACCCCCCGTAACCACGAGGCCCCCATGCAAAACTGGATCAAACAAATCTCAGCACTCAACTGCACCCCACATATGGTGGACTCTGCACACTCTTTGGGTGTCACCCTAGACACATTTCTAAACATGCAAGGCCACATCAGTGCCACCTTAAGAGTGCCAATCATCAGCTATACACTCTTAGGAAAATCAAACCCTTCCTACCTCCTGAGGATCTACAGTCAGCAGTCCAGTCCTTAGTTATCTCAGGAGTAGAATACGGTCTGGTGACCCTTGTGGGGTTTCCTAAATCTAGGTTAACGCCGCTAAGAGCTACTCTGAATGCCTCAGTCAGACTTATCACAGGCACCAAAAAGCATGATTATATTACACCTGACTTAATCCCGCTTAATTGGCTTTCCATTGAAGCAAGGATCCGTTTCAAGATACCCTGCCTGGCACATAAAGCTAAACACTTCAATAGCCCTGTGTACCTGGCAAAAAAACTCGAGCTCCCAGGATCCAGGCGAAACTTAAGAAGCTCCAACTCCCTACTACTGAAACCATTGAAGTTCAACAAAAAAAAGAACTTACAATCGCACCTTCTCAGGGCTGGCTCCAAGAATTTGGAATACCCTCCCAATGGAGATTAGAGCCAACCCCTCGACTGCTTCATTCAAAAAACAGGTCAAATGGCTACTGTTGGAAGAACATCATCAGCAATAGCCTCTCTGTCATCTGCTAGATACTTCCCTTTAGTGCTTGGCAATCATTTTTACATTATGAGTCAACACATATGTTTGACAATTATTTTCACTTTGTGTTTGAAATATGTGCTGGATAATCTGTTTTACTTGAGGTTTAAATTTGATCTCATCACTCCTTGAAAGTAGTTTGTTGCTGAAACTGCTTAGCCCATCTATGTTGCCTTAGCAATAACCTCTATGACCTTTGCCAGACACTTCCCCTTGCTCCATGAAGTTATGCTTGACAATTATTTTCACTTTGTGTTTGAAATATGTGCTGGACAGTCATTTTTCTAAGGATTTAAACTGTATGTCGTCGCTCTCTGGATGTAGTTCGATGATGAAACTCTACGGCCCATCCAGTTGGGCTTCTACATGTTGTTCACTTGTTCTTCCTCCCCTAGCACCCAGTACTGTACTTACACTGTTTCTTCACCACAACATCAGTTTTCTCTTTGTACAGCGTTATGATACCCATCTTGGTCTTGTTCGCGCTTTATAAAACTTTTCAAATGAATAAATAACCATGGTCTTAGCACTGCGTTCATGCTGCAAATACTTTAATAACACAACTGACTTCAAAATTGCAGAACTCTATCTTAGCCCATGCTAACTATTTGACTAAGCCACACTCCCCCTGCCCGCATGCAACAAGTCGGGTGAACGGACTTGGATTATGTTATCAGCATTGCTTTTAGAACATGTCGACCACTGCCTGCACGGAATATGTCTACAAGACGTTCTTCGTAACAATATGTAAGTCCATGGCGCGACTCTACCTAAAGCAGTGCTGACAACTACATGGGCCGATGACGTAATAGGACCATAGCACACCTCCAGCACACAGCAGCAACTCTCACTCGTCAGGTCATTTTCCTCTAACATGGAAACTCCATATTGATTTCTTCTGAATTGAACCCATGCCGCTAAACTTATTTATCAATTTAGAACAGCGCTCTCCCTGCCCGCACCAATAACGTCCCTAAAATAAACTTGGCCAAAATTAGAAAGTCCTACAGTGCAACACCCTTTAAAGCTACGCCGATTGTAAAATCGCACTCAGCATTGCAAACGTGACGAAAGTGGGCTACCAGCACATGTTAAAACTTGTACTCACAAGTTGATTCTCTTTAATTTCCCAGTATTCACTTCAATTAACTCATTGAGTATTTAACGCGACCACAGTGTGCTATCAGCAGCAGCCCAATGCCCTATAAAACCGGCTACATTTCTACCGGTACAAATCTGCTAGCAAGTCAACTCACCACCAACATGGATTTTAAGAACTGCACACTAATCTAACATCACCAATGTGCTTATTTAAAAAGTTGCCTGAACAGCCACGTATTGAAGAGCTTGTTAGATTGCAAATGTTACACAGACAAGAGAATCACCCCAAGAACTTGCAGCACCTCATTACCTATGCATCCATGATCTTAAAAATACCCTAAATGTATTACATTGTGAACATTACTGCTCAGATGTATATGTTAGACACTTTACCTACAATGATTTGAATATTGCCTTTAACGGAACTGTCCCAAGAACATTTAAGAACGATAAGGACTTTGAATGTGAAGGAAATGCAGGGCGCCACCCCACTTAGGGGGCGTGGCACCGTTAGTGGCAGCCAAAGGGCCACCTAGGTAGGGAATCACTTCCGGGTCGCTCGACCCGGAAGGGATAGCTAAGGGAGTAGGCAAGAAATGCGTCACGAGCAGGGGGAGTGACCCGGATGCAGTTGGGGAGGGCGCGAGGCTTGAAAAGCCAGCGACCCACTTTATGACCCCCTCTTTGTCTGCTGACCGCCCAGGAGTCGGATGTCGCAGAAGGAAGTCACAAGCAGAACCGTCGCGGTAGCTGTGTGTTCGTGAAAGTCAGTCCAACTTTTGGTGCAGGTGAGTGGTCCTCGCAGTGTGACTGTGGGTTTGAAGTTGTGTGGGCGATCCATGCGCGTGTGCTTGCATGGAGCGTGAGACTTTAATGACGAGCGAGTGTGTGGGGCAGGGAAGGCCCACTTTACCTACAATGATTGAATATTGCCTTTAACGGAACTGTACCAAGAACATTTAAGAACGATAAGGACTTTGAATGTGAAGGAAATGCAGGGCGCCACCCCACTAAGGGGGCGTGGCGCCGTTAGTGGCAGCCAAAGGGCCACCTAGGTAGGGAATCACTTCCGGGTCGCTGTGTGTTCGTGAAAGTCAGTCCGACTTTTGGTGCAGGTGAGTGGGCCTCGCAGTGTGACTGTGGGTTTGAAGTTGTGTGGGCGATCCATGCGCGTGTGCTTGCATGGAGCGCGAGACTTTAATGACGAGCAAGTGTGTGGGGCAGGGAAGCCCGCCTGTATCGGATCCGGTATGATTGGTGAGCGGAGCCAATGTGAGAGTGGGACGGAGCATATGTGCGTGCGGGGATAGTGAAGTGCGCACGTGGGAACCAGGCAAAAAACTTGTAGCGGTGGAGATAGGAGCAGACAGTATGATTCAGCAGTGTTTAGTGTTAAAGCCTGAGACGCTGAGTAATTAAAACCGGAGCACAGCCCCTGTTGAAATGGTAGATTAATTACAACCGGAGCGCACCTCCGTTGGTAAAGATGCCGTTTAATTGGAATCGGAGCGCAACTTTTTTTTAAAAAAGCGGGCCGCTCTGCATCTGTCGGTTCAAATGCCCTCCACCCGCGGCCAATAGCAATACTGTTTGGGAGCGCGGTGCGTCGCGCCGCATTAATTTAAGCCAAACGGGGGCATCGGGCTCTCTCTCCGGCGTTAAAGAGCAGTATAATCATGGTCCTTAGGTCATGAAAGCGTTTAGGGCACGAGCACAATTCACGGCGCATGCATGCATAAAACTCAACCTAAATGTACATCGGGGCAATAAGGAGTAATTAATCAAAGGCAAGTCACCGAATAGTGTGGGTGAATTATCATGTAAGGCTGGATAATGTGGGCAATGCTCTACATACATGCTATGCAGGGGCAGCGGGCAGTGGACTTTGCACTTTCTGGGGGCTTATCATCAAGGGCTAGTGGTCAAAACAATAGCAATCAAAGGGGCGAATTTTGATTACATTGCAGCCGCGTAATTGTCAAGGTTAGGGAGGCTAAGGGGTTATGAAAAGAAAGATTTGGTACAGGTTACAAATTGGTGGCTAATCCGGATGCACGTTGTGTCATTTAAAGTGGTGATAACACATTTCTATCTTTTAAGTGCAGAATGCAGCCTAAACGGCCAACGAAGGGCAAAGGGGCCTCGGCCAAAAGAGATGACTACTTCGCATTAACGGAGCTGCTGGAGTTTACAAAGGAGAAAGGCGTGGATTGGGCGTTAAAGACAATGAGAGAAGGGGCAAGAGTGGACGCCCAAGAGGAAAGAGGGCGAAGCAAGCGAGCTCGGCGCACACCGGAAAGGTTTAAAGAGGCGTCGAAGGAAAAGCGGCCCAGGGCAGTAGAGTCCCAACCAGCATCCTCAGGTGAGAAGGAGGTGCTTGAGACAATAGACTTGATCCCTAACACAAACAAGGACAATGGCGCGCTTGAGGGAAATATCACTCATTCTAATGCTGCGCAGCCGGGGGTGGCGCCCGTCACTAATGCGGAGGCGCCCGGCGCACAGGTACCCTTACCGCCAGTGGTCGCACAACCGGGTAGCGGAATAGCACAAGTCTGGGTGCAGTCTGGGGGAGTGGCGCAATTACCAGGGATGCTGATAACTAACTCACATAGTCAGGCAATTAGTAATGGCCCTGCTAGCACGATGGTACCCTCCACAGCATACCCGGGATTCGGGGGACCAGTACTGATGGGCCCTTTCCCTAATGCAGGAAATTCATCCCAAGTTCCAACAGTAAACACCGGCGCAAATTTGGTAGGGCCATCAGGTACTCAAATTCAAGGGGAGGCTGGGCTGCAGATGGCGGGTCAGCCGACTTTAGCTTACAGCCCGTTAATTTACGGCTCCTCATCTTTAACTTTACCGCCATCTGCAGGGATCACTTGGCATGTACCCTCAGACATCAAAGAAAAGATACTAAAGGGTGAATATGTTGACGTGTTTGATCTTATCAATGCAGGGGTCGTTCCAGGTAAGGCCAGAGGAGGTAAGGAAGGCGAGTACAAACAGAAGAAGGTATGGGTTGACTGGTCTATAAAGAATTGGATCACAGGATTTGCCATTTATGCTGCCATTATGGTGGAGAAGTACCCCGCGGTGGGCCATCAGATAATCAGCTATATATCTTTAATACATGGGGCGGCCTCCGAGTTCCCAGGCACAGGGTGGTTAAAATATGATAACAAGTTCAGACAAATGAAAGCAGTACACCCAGGGATAGCATGGGATCAACGTGAGATCAATTTATGGCACACAGTTTTTTACTCCACCCCATCTGTGCCCAAGACCAGTTCCCCTTCACAGAATCAGTCCTTTCGGAGCGACTGGGGGGCAGGAGATAAAAAACAGGCCTGCTGGCTGTATAATAAAAATGAGTGCACCAGGGGGACCATGTGCAAGTTCAAACATTGCTGTTCCTTCTGTGGGGGCCCGTCTCATCCAGAGATCAGATGCTTTAAGAAATCAGGAAGTCCAAGGGAGCAGCCGGCCCATTCCACAGCAAAAGGGAGGCCAACTCAGACATCCGACAGATCTGCCAACTCCCATTAAAACACATGTTTTGACACACCTCCTTAGCAAATATGACAAACTAGAGGAGGCTCAGTTTCCACACAATGGTTTTATGTCCGGTTTCCGTATCCCGTCTTCAGCTGCCCCCACCAGTGTCCCGCCGCGCAACCAGAGCTCTGTGCTCCAGAACTTGGAAGCAGCGCAAAATAAGATAATGAAAGAGGTTGCCTTGGGGCGGGTAGCGGGTCCATTCAAACAACTTCCAAATCCTGATCTGGTCTGCTCTCCCCTGGGGTTAGTACCTAAAAAAGAGAAAGGGAAATTCCGCCTGATACATAATTTGTCAAGCCCCCCAGGGTTATCCGTCAATGACAAGCTGGACCCAGATCTCTGCACGGTGCGTTATTCAACGTTTGACACCGCAATCGAAAAACTGCAGGCCCTGGGGGAAGGGTTCTTAATGGCCAAGTCCGATATAGAGGCCGTATTTAGGCTCCTCCCGGTTCACCCAGGAGATACTAAGTTCTTGGGCTTCACCTTCAAAGAGGATTATTTCATTGATCTGTGCATGCCCATGGGCTGTTCAATCGCTTGCGCAGTATTTGAGACTTTTGCCAGGTTTTTAGAATGGGCGGTGGAACAATTCCTTACTTCAGACAAATCCCACGCAGTTGTACACTACCTAGATGATTTTCTATTTCTCGGTCCTCAGGGTTCACCGTCATGCAGGAAGGCCCTACTGGGCTTCCAGCACCTGGCTAAAGCCCTGGGGGTACCACTTGCAGCAGAAAAAACAGAAGGGCCGACTACCTGCCTGACATTCCTAGGCATTGAAATCGATACCAGAGAAGGGGTTTGCAGGCTACCCAGGTCAAAGGTGTCGGCCTTCAAGGCTGCTATTGACGACTGCTTAAAGTCAAGGAAAGTTACATTACACCAGCTGCAAGTCTTGGTAGGGCAACTGAACTTCGCCTTGAGAGTCATACCAATGGGCAGGGCCTTCTCTAGGAGCATAGCAAGGGCAATGGCAGGGCTTCGCTCAAAACACCATGGAGTTAGGCTGTCAGCTGATGTGAGAAAGGACTTGAACATTTGGAAGGACTTCCTAGAGAACTTTAATGGGTCCGTGATATGGCGGACACCGAGCTCCTCGAATGCAGAGCTTGAATTGTTCACAGATGCTGCAGGGAGTGTAGGTTTTGGAGAAATCATGGGCCCCAGGTGGTGCATGCAGTATTGGCCAGAAGAATGGGCACAACAGGGTCTGACACGCAATGTTACTTTCTTGGAACTGTTTCCCATAGTTGTGGGGTTGCACTTGTGGGGAGACACGCTCACAAACAGACACATTGTTTTCAGACAGCATGTCAGTGGTAATGGCGATCAACAACCAGAGAGCAACTTGCACATGGGTGCTGCGCCTATTGAAAGAATTAGTGTTGCAATGTCTGAGTCGCAATGTACATTTTACTGCAAGACATGTGCCTGGGGTAGAGAACCAAGCTGCTGATGCCTTGTCCTGTTTTAAGTTGGCAGAATTCTGCACACATTGGCCGCAAGCAGAGAGGAGAATGACAGCCTTCCCAGCGGGGCTATGGAAGTTTGGTGCCTCGCAGCCCCCGAGTTGATAACCAAATCCCTGGCCCCCAAGACTAAGAGTATGTATGAGAGGTTGTGGCAATTTTATCAGGAGTACTTAAGAGGGGCGGGTTTAGTTGATGCATTCTCACCCTTGAGCGTATTGGGCTTTATAGTGCACCAGAGAGGCAGTGGGAAGTCAGTGGCGATGATGAAGAGAAACTGTCTGCGCTAGCATTCTATGCGGGCTTAAGGGGGGTGGCAGACCCAACTAAGGATCAGAGAGTGAGGAGAGCCGTGAAGGGTTGGGAACGTTTAACCCCGGGGGTGAAGGATTCAAGAAGACCCATAGACGTGAGCAGGTTGGTGGATATCCTGGAAACCCTGCCTATGATTTGCTTCTCCCCTTACGAAACTCAGCTATTTAGGGTAGCGTACGTGCTAGCCTTTTGTGGGGCACATAGGATCTCGGAGTTGCTCCCTGCCTCTAAGGCGGATAGGGATGGGGGCATAAGGTGTGAGGACTTGATTGAGTCAGAAGACGTTCTGAGAGTCAGGGTTCGGAAATCAAAAACAGATCCCTTGGGCAAGGGGTCATGGCTACAATTAGGCAGGGTAGCGGGGGTGTCTTACTGCCCAGTTAGGCTGACAAGGGAGTTCCTGCAAATCAGGCCTCAAGGGGGCGATGACAGAGTACTGTTGCATAGGAACGGCTCACCCCTCACCAGATTTCAGTTCACAAGGGTAGTTAAACTGACCTTGACAAGGATGGGCGTTGACCCGGCTGATTTCACATCCCATTCCTTCCGTATCGGGGCAGCAACTACAGCAGCAGGCCTGGGGCTGCCAGAAGAGACTATTAGGAGACTAGGGCGTTGGAAGTCAGCGTGTTATGAACGTTATGTGCGCCCGCAATTAGTATGAGTGTCATAGTTTGCGCCCCCTATTGTTCACAGGCAGTTCTGACCTTTTGTTCATTTCAATATTTACCCTAGGTACTACATCGCAAAGACCCCAAATATGTTGGTGCGGCCATTCCTTTATTCGCAGGGCGGGGTTGGTCTTCAAGAAATTACTCGAAAGAAAGGCACGGGAGGCGCAAGGATGGGACCACCATTGGGTAGGGATAGGTGGGCAACACCTAGCCGACGTCCCGAACGACTTACGGGTTGCCATGAACAGAGGCATGCCCACCCCAGATGTATTGGTGTTGCACTGTGGAGGCAACGACATGATCCCGGCGCGAAGGAGGGGCGTGAAAGAGTTATTGTTTACTGCGCTAGCGGCAATCAGAAATATGTTACCGAATGCCACGTTGCTATGGTCCGAAGTCATTCCGAGGCAGGCATGGGCGCGGGGCGCGCCCCCGAAGGCGGTAAATAAGTCAGTGAAAAGATTGAACCAGTCAGTGGCGGAAATACTTCAGAAATCAAGCATTCGCACCATTAGGCACAAGCTAATACAAACGTCCAGGCCGGAACTCTACGCTGCGGACGGAGTGCACCTCTCAGAGGCGGGCAGTGAACTTTTTATACAAACAGTGCGAGGGGCCATTTCAGAAGCTCTTGAGTGCAGGGGGGGAGGTCGAGTCCGCCAGTAAGCGCCTCGCCCTGTGGCGGGGTCCTGGACAACAGGTATCATAGGGACTTCTTTGGTCAGTGCCAGTTTTTACCCCAGAACAGGTCTTAAAATCATCATGGGCTCCGGGCTGGCGGGAGAGTTGGGGCTCACCTGCTGGTGGCCCTGGATCCCCTAGCCCTACCCTGGAAGCCGCTGGTTGCCACAAGTGGTGGCAGATTATTTACCTGCTGCTCTGTTGACCAGAAGGTGGTTAACTTAAGGAGAGCAGGCTAACTTGGTTGTGGCCTGCTGGCACAGCCCGAAGGTCAACCAAAAAGCCCCTTGGAGAACGGGCTGTAAATAGATAAATATGTATATACGTGTGCTCGCAGAGGAGATTTGGACCTTGTGGATAGCTTTGCCTGCCTGGAGCCCCGGTCTCTGAAGCCATGTCGGGGGAGAGAATTGCTGCCACAGGAGGACGGGACTGCGAGGCCCACCAGGCTGTGCGTGTATCACCCAGCACACCTGCCGCCTCTTCCCGTGTCTCCTCCCACTAATTATTCTCCCGTATATGACCTGGAGTCACAACGCGTTAGTGGGACGCGTGTGCGGGACTCATCCCGGGACAAAGCCCGGACTAAGGGCGGACCCTCTGAGACCCTCCGAGAACTGAGGAGACTGGACTGGGCTTGTCCCCTTGAGTGACAGGTACTGTTTACTATTGAAGCTGTTTACAACTAGGCTTCCCTTGTAGCTCTGTTGAACTAAGTATAAATAATGTCTATTACGATTCCTGATCAGCCGGCGTTAGATAAACAGGGTGTATTGCTAAATAGGACCCTTGACGACTATTTTACCAAATCTTCCCCTGATATCTCCAGGGAAATTGCCATGGCGGAGCGACGTGCGGATCGCCGCCGCTCCATAGAAAGCATAAAGAATAGGTCAGTTTCACTGACCTCGCTTCCTGCTCCTTGCTCTATTGATATTGACAATGACGTAATAGTCAATGAGCCGGTCAACAATTTGGACAGCGAGCATTTGGACGGGAGTGTGACAGCGCTTATATCAAGTATTCCGTCAAAAACGGACTCGAATGGTTTATCACCAGTTCCTCATACCAGCAGCCAAAGTACGACGAAGGGAAACGCTTCGCCTTCTGTGAAATTATTGTGTAATAGGGCAAAAAAAAACATACCCCAGCAGAAAATCTACGGTCCGCCGCCGAACAAAAAAAGGCGAAAAAGGGGGGATCCGTTACAACCCAAGTTGAGCTGCTCTGATTTTGGGAAAAAAGTTATTGCTAGCACTGTGAAGAAACCTAGTATTCCTCAAGTAGATATGGAGGGGTCCCTTGTTGTTACATCTTCTCCCCTACCAAATTTGCTAGCAGACAATGAGGACAACATGGTTGTTAATGTGGTTGCTAATGTGCCTACTGAGGATAAGGACCATGCTATATTACTTAATATAGAGAGTTTAATTAAATCTTATTCTGCATCTATTTTGGAGAGGTTGATGGAAGTAGAATGTAGATTGTGCAAAATTGAGTATGCATTGGGTAGTAAGGATGTTGTATCTAAAAATGTACCAAACAAAGCTAATAGTTTACTAACAAACAATGTATCATCTAATATACTAGTACCAGTTCAATTACCCTTAAGTATCCCTACTGCCATTCCTTCCCCATTGGCATCAACCTCCAATCCTATGGGGAATATACCTTCGGGATCTGCACAACCTAACATACCCCCTAAAATGAAAAAAAAAATCACGACCAATTGTCGACTAATGTTGTAAATAAAACC
Source organism: Lissotriton helveticus (assembly GCF_964261635.1). NCBI lineage: Eukaryota > Metazoa > Chordata > Amphibia > Caudata > Salamandridae > Lissotriton > Lissotriton helveticus. The sequence goes on from NC_136068.1 coordinate 1,231,786,650, forward strand.
ACTGAGAATATCCTTAATAAACTCCCAGGGAATCCATCAAGGGAGTTGGGGGAAACGAGACACACTTGGGGGGAACCTAGAAAGACACCCTTGCCCGAACTTCCGCCAGAGGCAGTACCCTATGTCGTCGTCTTATCAGGGGTACCTGTGCTGGGACAAAATAAGAGAGAGGGTTTTATACAATTAAAGAATAAGATCATGCATTGGCTGAGTCTTTACAGGCCAATTGCAAATAATATAAATGGTGAGATCGTCCATGTGCGTCGGCTTCAATGGTTAGGGGGCAGACCCAAAGACATTAATGATGATGTGGTAGTCGTGAATTTTAGGGATCCTTCTGCTGTCCAATTTATACTAAATTGGCAATCAGGTGGTCCAAAGAACACAATAATCCCTAAACCACTAACATACTTCTACCCAAGGTCAGTGGTATTTCCATCTCAGCACCACTCATCTCAGTACCATCCACCCCAGTATCAACCATTACAGTATACAACCCAAACTCCATCAATCAATTGTCCTACTGCACAGAATGTTGGTAGTAATCAATATGCCACGTATCCCCCTATACCACAGAATACAAGCAATTTGCACTATGTCCCTCGTCCTTTGGTAGTCCCAGATCCTTTGGGATGGAACTATGTACCGGCCAAAACACGTAATTTCCAGAATAGAAGGATGGACCACCTAAAACCCTTTACACCTTTAGAAACCTTCAATAGGTTTGACATTTTTAGCGGTCTAGATGATTGCGACTGATGTTTTTTGATTCGGGGTGGCGAGGGACCAGAAATAATGAGCCTTGGTGATGTGGGCGCTGTCAATATACCTGATGTACTGGCGACTTCTGTGCCTTTTGGTTTGGATAAGATTGCTCCCCATGATGTAAATGTACCTTATGATGTGAATATTTTAGAAGAACAGGTATCACTCACAACCATTTTGAGTAACAAGACATCATTAGAGGCAACACCCTTGGTAATACAACCTGTGGTTTCCAATTGTTATGAAGAGATGCCAAGGGTTCTCCCCGAGAGGTCAGTTGCTCTCGAGCTGCCGGTTAGATTGGTCTGTTGGAATATAGCCGGCGTTGTGAAAAATCTGAGGGATCCGGAGTGGGCACTTTTTATAGAGTCCTTTGATCTCTGTTTACTTCAAGAAACCTGGGCAGTGGAGACGCCTCACAGGGTGGGCTATAAGACCAATGGTATAGGTGTGATACCCTCCAAAAGTGGAAGGCCGTCAGGGGGACTTCTGTTGTGGGTGAAAATAAGTTTAAGGGCAAAAGTTGAGAAGATAGATACAAACTCTGTAGATCTACTAGCTTTAAAAATCAAGCTTGTTAACGGGAAGAATTTATTTCTAGTAAATGTCTACAATAGGCCCTTACCCTCTTCAAGAGAATCACCAACCATTACAAAACTGGACTGCTTTTTGAGTGGACTAGATCCAAGAGAAGATTTTGTTATCCTGGCTGGTGACTTAAACTGTAATTTTGAGCCAGTTTTGGGCCTTAGCGAAATCTTCGAGGAAGAGGATCAGGCGAACAAAATCCCTACTCTTGAGAACGTTAAATCGGTCAAATGTTCAACACAGGGTCTCCAAATGATTAACCTATGTACGGATCATTCTCTTAGGGCTTGTAACGGACGGCTACCATCCGATAGCTCTAAGAAACCAACATTTACCAGGAATAATTATAAAAATAACTTAGATTTTGTGATCGCCTCTATACCCCTCTGGACACACCTTCTGGACCTTGAAGTTATGGAACGGTTTGAAAGTGACCATTTCCCCCTAATCTTGACTTTAGATGTCTCACTGTTTAGTGACACGGTTCAGCAATTTCCATTTGAGGAAAATAGTCCAACGACATATGAATGTATTGTTTCCGCTCAAATTATCTTCCAACATGAAATGTATTTTTAACCAATGTTTTTATGTATTGATATGTTGTTTTATCCAACGGAATGCAATGTAATGTGTGCACTGTTCTTTTATGGCATATATGCCGAAATAAAGATTTGAAATGAAATGAAAATGAAATGAAAGTGTGAGTATTTGAATACTGTGATGTGAAATTATTTTGAGAGTTTAAAATAAAGAAATGGAGGCCAATGGAGTAATTGGCCTGTGAACTTATTTTAATAAAAATATACACACTGCGGAAAATCAAACAAGACTCAGGTGTCTATTTTGAGATGGGACTAAATGTGTTTGAGGGAGTGTGCACTTTGTATGCCATCTAAATAATTTCTGAGACATAACTCTTATTTAATGAAGTAGTTTTATTGACAAAACTGCCTGATATTTGGGAACCTGTCACAATGGGTTATGGGTCCTTTCTCATCACACTTTATTTTTGTATATTTCTATTTTTAAAAATGTTTAAATCTTTTTCTAGATGGCAATCGTATAATCTGCCAAAAGAGATGCATGCTAGTACTTAGCATAATATGAATGCCTTAGTAAACCAGTCACACACTATGATCTTGTATGGTTTAGACATCGTACTAATCTTTATGAATTAATCAATAAAGTTAGAAGACTTATACATATATGCATTTGGATAATAGACTACACCCACTGACTGAGATGCACCTCACACAAACACTCTTTTAAAGTCCTACTATCTGTTGGCCACGAGGTTCTCCATTTTCTCACCTCACACATGGTGGTGGATACACCTGTTCTTTGAAAATACTAGCAACTTACCTCCAAGAGCATCATTTCTATCTTTGCAGCCTTGAGAAAGCCCCAGACAATCGAACCACTTAGTGGCTCAAAAATGTGCCGGCTGCCCACAGCACACTAACAATATACATACCTGATGAAAAAGTTTACTATGGAGATAAAATGACATAACTACTAAAAGGAAACCAGAAACTTCACAGAGACAACAAGGCCTTAAGCTTTTCTTATCTAAGGATAGAGACACTCAATCTTCTTTTTCAAGTTTACCAATATAGAGGTTAGGTCGGTCCAAACCTCAAGAAGTGTACTATGTCCCCCGACTACGGGTATTTCTCTACAGGAAGGGAGTGCTGGACCTTGATGTATACCGTTACTATGGATAAAAGCACTTTGGTGCCCCGGTGGGTAACGAAACGGGGCACAAAGCCACCAAATAATCACACTGCAGCACAAAACTGTTAATAAAGGCAGCTCATAAACATGCACAGCGTCAGGCCAGAGGTGGGCCCCATAATCCTTTGGGGTACTCACCTGGTTGCACATTGGTCCTTCCGTGGTGCCTCAAAGAGGGGAAGGAAACTAGCAACATTTCTAAAGCATGTTTGGGGGTATACAAAGTGCAGTAGCTCCCTGAACCTCCCAGATATTCCCTTACACGTGGCAATAAGTCTCCGACGTGGTTGAATCTATACTCCTAGGAGAAGTTGTGGAATTTCCCATGCTCTCTATATCCTGTGCTTTTGCCCATGAGCTCTTGTTGGCCAGACATCTATTGGTAGGTCATACAACTGCAGGTGCAGCATAATACAAGTTAATGAAATACTCAGAAATGTTTTTTCTGTAATGTTTTATTGGTAATGCCGTGATGAGCTTGCAAGGCTTCACAGTATAATGAATGCTAGTAAATGTTGGTGTTACTCCTATTGCGTTTAATTGTGGGTGATAGCATGCATTGTTTATTGGTACTGTCTTCACTGCCCATTAATTGAAATCATCAGAATTTGAACAACTTTGACTTATAGAAAATCGCAATGATTGCTGAGCAAGCATTCATCTAAATGAATCGGGAGTTCAAGTTTCATACCTTCAGACAACTGGGTTTAGTCCTGAGTTTCTCTTCTAATACACATGCTGTAAAATAAAATATTCTGTGAGTACTCACCACTTCTGACTCTTTGGTCCTCATTGCAGGTGGCCTGATTTTATGTGCTATAATTATCACAGATTATAAAAATGAACCACAATGTGTACACATTTTTTGAGTGCAATAATTATCGCCAGTTTCCCCCTAACGTGGGGTATAAGATGCAGATTTTGTTGGTTAGAACACCAAAACCCACATGTCTCGGTTTTTACTGTGCACTGTTCCCCTGATAAACTCGCCAAAATGTATCTGAGGTATGCAGTTTTATCACACCCAGTATGTACAAGGTGTGGATAAAACCCAAATAATTCTGATATGTGTGTTAACAGTAGTTACAGAGCATATCAGAAGCAATTGGCCCACTCATAAATAGGGCTTTAGTGTCTGGTCACAGAAACAAGGGGCATCCAATAGGACAGGGTGGTGCAATTTATCACTAGTGCTCTTTACCCTAGTGTGGAACTAATATCTCATGATGCTCCTGTACAGAAACCGGAGCATTTTTACCGATTCAATTAACAATAACCTATCATTATAGAATGCAAAGCTGGTGGTGGGAAATAGGAAATCGGCACCCTAAGGTCTTGCCACATAGAAGTTAAGGTTGTAGCATGAAATCCAGTACGGTGCAATAAGGTAAGGAAAACCCACCAGATCCTTAAATGTGTGGTCAAGATGGCCACTAAAACAATACATGCAAATCCTCTGCACAGGTACGGTAATTACAAACATGAATGGTAAATTTATAAATCACAATTAGATTTTCTTGTGCATTTCAAGGCTGTTTATTCAAGTTCTTCTGTAAGCGTAGTCCATTCTGTACTTCACTTTTCCCGATTTTTAGCAAACACGTGTTTCTTTGCTGTTACATAGGTTTACCTCGCAACTTCTTCAGGGCTATGTGCTGTATCTTGAGGTCTTTTAGTTTTGGTGATAATTCCAACCCGAAGGGTTTCTGTTTGTAGTTTTATGTTTCAATAGTTGCCAGAGTTGTCTTCATTACTGTGAGTGTTCCGTCCAGAATTATGTGAGCACAGTGGTTAACATGTAACCTGTTGTCCAATCTGGCACGCTTGTTATCCGTGTATTCCTTCCTCGTCCTGCGTGTGCACAGTGCTCAACCGCTACATACCCGTAAGATCCATTCTTCCGGGTACATAGCGGTCGAGCACTGAGAAAACCGGAGATATTGAAAGTCTGAGTAAAAAAGAGCCAAAAAAGCAGAAAGTGCTATTATAAGTGAATGATTGTGGTTAACACACCTGTTAATCTTGTCTGTCATGTTTGTAACGTTCCTGTGTAGCCTTGGTATGCTTTCCTAGTCCTCCAGAGGTCTATAAATGATTGAAGGAGGTGTTTTAGTCTTTGGTGGTGCAGGAGAACAGTCATAAATAGGCAGTTCACATTTCCTTGCCCTACTTACTGTTCCATCAACTCAATTGAAGGGATTGGAACTGCAGGATTACACGTCTCGAGTACTGGAAACTCTTGAACTGGCGAGCTATCTGCTACAGGTCCACCCAGTGGTGGCTCCACTAAGGAGGAGGAGCATCGCCCCACTGCTCAAAAGGAAAAATAAAATGATAATAATGTATTGTTATTATCATTTTATTTTTCCTATTGAAGTCAGTGGCTCTTGGGTGGGGCAGGGCTAGCCAGAGCAGGGGAATAAGTGGTTTGCAGTCCTTAAGTGCACATGACTGTTTGTCCGACCCTCTCGGGCCAGCCAAACAGTCCTGCACATTTTACATCTTCCGTACCAGGCTTGCTTTACACATCCTGTTAAGGAACATCCAAAGCCTTCCAGTCCTCATCTGAGTGCTGTGGTTTGGTGCTCAGACCAATCACAATGCTGCATTGAAGTGTTGTGATTGGCTATGGGGAGCCAGGGAGCCCTTTCTCCTGCTTCCTGCTGCTGGCGGACACAGTAACAAGAGGACGGGAAAGAATTGGTAGCCAGTTGGCCCAGGAATTTTTTTTTTTCATTTCCTTCCTCCTCCCGCCCCACTACTCCTGATAAGTAGCTGCCACTACTGGGTCCACCAGGACATAGCAATGCTCAATTTACCCTATTTTGGATGGGACGGCTTTCAGTAGATTATCCTGCACCGAAACAACATGTGATACTTTGGAGTCCTTTACATGGAAATTAATATATGACCCCGAATCACATGGAGTAACTCAGTGTATGTAACGGCCATTGCTTTGTTGTTTATCAAAAACAAATTTCTGTTTGGGAATTTAATTTCACTAAAGAAAACATTTGTTGAGTAGGGCCAAAACAACATCATATCTACCCTGAAAAGTGCTCTGACTTCACTCCAACTGCCTCACCAGGGTGTTGCACTGAAGGCAGTTAGGTTCCAGAAATATTCCTCTAGATCTCATTACTGGGTGGTTGGTCCTCTGCTAGGTAAGGGGAGGCCAGAAGCTTTGCCAACCTGGCAAGGAGCCCTACAACTCTAAATTACCCTGGAAGTCCCAGTTCTCTACAGGCACTGACAAACGTTTTGTTTGTCAACCCTAACACATACTTTCATGGAATTCAAATACAAAAGTAAAGTGATCAGTGACAGCTGGCATGTCCCGCAGGTGGTAAGGCGAGTGGGGCATATAACAAAATAAAAAATTCAAAGAACATACCCTTTCCTCAAGCGCAAAGTCAACCAGCAATCCTTCTCTCTTCGAGCCAAACAGCAAGCAGATCCCTACTCCCAAGCCAACCCTTGCGCTGCTGTCATGCAGCATGAGAGCAGCGCTAGGATTGGTGGGTGCGGGCTCTATCAGCACTCACAAGAGCACTGGAGGCCTTTGCCTTCTTTAACCCAGCTGTCTTAAGACAGCTGGATTAGAGAGGTTTAAAATGCGCATGCCTGACTGGCTGTTGCAAGATGGCCGGCCAAAGTGACGCGCATTTTTAAACTAGGGAGCACAAAGCTCCCTGCTTCCACTCACCAGCAATGGCCCATCCTGACGCTCAGTTTAGGACAGGCCAGTTACTGAAAAATAAAATGGTAATAAATAAACGTTATTACCATTTTATTTTTCAGCTCTGGTCAGGCGGTTTTGTTCGTTGGGTGATGCTTCTCCGCTCAAATGGAAAGTGAAAGTAAAGTGCATAGCTGGGATGACAATTGCAGGTGGCCCCTACGGCCAGAACTAGTTAGCAAGCATTGTAACAATACTTCCTAAACAATGTAAGCACTAGTTATCCTTAATAAATGTAATAAGTAAAGTCAATATAAAAAGATGGAAAGATAATATATGGCGGGCGCTATAGGAGCTGTCTTTTTAAATTAGCAAAAGCAGAGAAGTGCATACTTCTGACATTGATTCATTACTAATAGCTTGCTTAACTCATAAACATAAACATTACAATAAAGAGATCAATACATCGCTTAGGTATTGTGAAGATAAATTGCCAGACATTCGATGTGCCTTATCTTCATCATCAGTAATGAGAATAATGAGGCGGTGATCTATATTAATCTAATTAAATCGTAGTCCTTGTGCCAGCTCCCCTTCGCCTCATCCAAGCGAGTCTTCCTGACGATGCCTCCGCGTGCTGGTCCCTCTCTTCCCCACTTCCCTCCACCTGCCACTCCCACACTATTAGCACAGCTCACATTGCTGTATTCTGTTGCTCCAGCTTGAACGTTCTGCTTATTTCTCTGTTGATGCAAAACATGCAAATCTGTGCCGAAAAACATAAAGTACAGAAGTTGTTGTGCACATCGATTGGCACAGGGACACAAGGATGCGATGTGCCCTTCTGGGTCTATCAAACTTTTAAAACACAAGGACCAATATATTGAACGCCCTGCAATGAAGAAGGAGTGCACGCTCCTATTGTGTACGATCTAGGGATAGATACATGGGGAATTCACCTGTGGCTAAAGATCTATAGTAATTCAAAACTGAGGGTTTTGCCCACCTCGATGTTAAGTCTTGAGTCCTTGCAGTGCTCAAGGAATATTGCGTTCACCTCTATTTTGTCAGCTTTAATTATGATACAAGGTTATGTGATAAGGGAAGAAAGGTCCAAGGATGCAAAAGTATTCCAGATATATCTCAGCCATGGAATCAAAAAAACCTTGTCCAGGCTAATATCCCTACATAGCATTGAGGCTGGATTCGTCCAGACGCTATCCCATAGCAAAAGAGGCATCAAAAGGGACTTGTCCAAAATAAGGCCCTGGTTTAGTTTTGAGTGTATGATAAGGCTAGAAGTACTGGGAGGTGAGTTCAGCATCCAACAAAGAACACAGTTTTCCTCAGCCTGCAAGGAGCTACATTTTCTATAGCCCCACACGCCTGCACCATAGGTGGCTGCACTGATGCACTGTGAATTGTACACGTTCAGTGCTGGTACAAAGGTTCAACTTAGTTCAGCCCTTTGTTTCCTGTAAAAGTCAGCTGGTATAGTGTCAGTCGCATAATTAGCAATACTGTTGTATTATTGTCATTCCAATACTGTTGGATCTTCTTTTTCTTTGCTTCGCAATGCCGCTCCTGTTCCAGCCATTTTGTTCTCCCGCCTGAAGCCCATCTGTGCCCTGTCCGCGCCTGGACTGCATCCATCGACAGGAACCCTGGCCCTCCTTCCATTAACTGCTGTATCGCATATCTTCGGTTAATGGTTGGATCATTCACCTGCCACCGCTGTCAATTCACCTGCAACGCCAGACCTCCCACCTGCACAGAAATCATTCCCACACCCACCTCGCCAACCACAGACATCCGGGAACTGCTTCACTACTTCATGCTTAACACCCCATCCCTCTACAGACACGCCACTGAAACATGGGACACCATCGCCACCTGAACTCCTGAATTATTCTTCATCATAGAGGCCTGATCAGCCCCTCCTCCAGCCCCAACATCACCACCCCACTGCTACAAAATGATACACCATGACTGCACCAAAGTACAGGGAGGAGGTATCGCCCCCGGCCACAAAGAAATGCTACGTTGCACCACCCCCAAAGGAGACACCACACCTATCATAGAGCACCTCAAGCTCCAGCTCCAAATCAATGGCTGAATGACCATTAGAGGCACCCTCACCCACAGACCCCCAGGACCCTATCCCAACTTCTGCAACACAATCCCTGAATTCATTGCCCCCCATGCAATCAACTCCAGACAGTACATCTTCCTCGAAGGCCTCCACTTTGACCTCAGTGACCCCAAAGACACCAATGCCACCAAATTACTGGAAACATGAGCAACATTGGCCTCAACCATCTAGTCACCGAGTCAAGTGCAGTCATGTCACGAAACACACCTAGTGTGACCATGTCATAGTCCACTTCACCATCGAGTCGAGGTGAGCGTCACATTTTTTGACAATCACCATAAACAGCGCATGAGAGTGGCTTTAGGGGCAAAGACCTTCAAAACAGAACAGTGTATGTGTTTCGTTTGAGTGCGTATTTAAAAATCCCATGTGAAATCTGACAAACATCTTACTATACCCAAAAGAAAGATCCTGTACCCAACTTTTTGATTATTACTACATTTATTAGGAGGGTGTAACACTCCAACCCCCACCTGACTATATCATATTCTTCTGACAAGTGTATCGCCCCAACTCCCACAGGATCAACGGGCTGCCCTTCACTTTAAGTTTAAGTCTTTTTTCCGCCATTTACTAGCATTGCTAGGAAAAAAAGTTTCTGTTTCACACGACTTAAACTGCAAACTTTTAATTTGCAACACACTTATTCAAAATGCATCTGGATGTAAGATGAGGTTCCCTGACTTGATTGATGCAGCCGAAAACTTTAAACACGCTAGCCAAAGTCGATGCCAAGCCATTCAATGAAGATGAAATAGTTTGGCCTTGATGTCGGGCATACGCTCACTGTAATGGAAAACACCGGACTCTGCACTCACTACAACCTTTCCTCGTGTGCCATCATTTGAAGAGGTGTTGGTGGATCAGCTGTTAGGCGGCTGGATGGAGGTTCCTGAGTGACTGTCTAGAATGCCAGTTTTCAAAATTAGCTCAGGCCCTCATGTCAAAGGGCCTTACACAGAGCGTTTTGCAGAGTATTTTTTATTGCAAATTGTTTCGAATGTGATCTTTGACTCCACAGGGTTCCAGTGGAGTGCGTTCATGGTTAGTTTTACCTTGATTTATTTTGCAGATTTTAATATTGATCAAAATAGTCAAGCACGCTGGTTTAATAAAAAAGAATAGCTCTGACTGGGCATTTCACAGCTTTGCTTCAAGAAAATTGATAGGATCACAGAGCATTCAGTGGTCCGGGACATGAATAGGTGTTGTGCAGGTGTGCGGTCCCTAGGGTATGTCACTTTCGACGAGTTGTCAGTTTTGCTGGGTGACGCCAGAGGGTTGTACACATTGCTCCCCGGTTTGTACGGTGCACACTGCCCGGGGAGTTGTAGAAGTGTATTAAAGAGCTAACAGTAACGAATGTTGCTGGATGCGTTAACCACCAGTTATTTGCAGATTGAAGGTGATTCCATATTGACGGTGATTCCATATTTTAAACCTTTTTCCTTATAAAAAATGTTAAAATATCTTCTTACTAATAAACCTTTTCAAGTTTTTACAGCAAATGCTGTAAATAATATTAAAAGTCTCGCTCTTTTGTTATAAGATTAAATGTAGAAATATATATGTAAATACAAGCTGCTACTTGAACATTTAAGGTTTCATTCTCCATCCAGTCCAAAACTCGATTTGTGAGCAAACTCCTGTTCATGACTGAAAGGAGTAATGTCCCAGGGTATATTTATGGTCCCCATGGGTTGCACATTCTGACTTTGCTGACCTCGAAACAGGAGAAAGCATGCAACCTTACTGCCTTAGCCCCCTTCCCACGATCTAAAACTCAGAATGGCGTGGTAATTGCCGCCCAGTAAATATAGTAATCGTTGATGTTGGTATTGAGCAAGTGTGCAATTACCACCCAGGCTATTGTCAGCCTCTTAAATTGCACTCTAAACATTTCCAATTGCATTTTTTTCAGTAAAATGGGTTCTAAGCATTGTAGATAAGGTTTAGTGAATCATTTGAAGAATAGACAAGGCGGTATATTAACTAATATGTTGTGCCTGTTTGCGTCACAAAAGTAACGTAAATCGTAGCAACATCTTTTTCCAGTGCAAACGTGTTTTGCTCCAGAAATTCACTTGAAAGTAACTAAAAGCAGTTCACTTTTCATTACTTAGAACCAAGGAGGATTCCATGGGTAGTGCATGGGCGTTTTTGACACACAAAAACATCTACTAAAAGAAGTAGACAGGGTTTTACATTAAAAAATAGCCATTTCAAATATGTGCAATCAAGGAGAAATACTTTTATTTCTGATTTCTTTTACGACTTTCCATGAGTGCTGCACTGTAACGATCACGTACAAGGTAGGAAAAGTTTTAAAGTTAGTCTAATAAAATTATTTTGTAGTGGAAGGGTACCCTTTCAGCACAAAACTTATGTAAGGATCACGGAGACACGCTTATAAAATGGTGCAAATGTGGATGTGTGGTGCTGTGCAGTCTGTTATACACCAACGTTAGGGAGAGGCAAGGAGTGTGCTATCTCTCTGTAGATTTGGCATTCTTCCGCTCTCTCCGTCTCACGCAGGGCAGAATTTGTGGCTGCTGCGTTGACTGAGAATTGGGTTAATAACCCTTGAAGTGTCCCTCATGAAGAGTATATTTGTTTTCTAGTTCCAGAACAGACGGAATGTCAATATAGTGCTTCTTTCTCCGTACCATTGATTCCTAGTGGCCTAGCACAAAATGCTGTTTCTCAAGAACGTCTGTTTTTTTCTCTTCTTTCCTATTTATAAAAAAGCTTTCGCCTGACAAGTCTGATAATGAAACGACCTTGACAAAATGCTGATGAATCAACCAAGCCCCACCCCACCCACAATGTTTTATTAGATGAAAATGCCTTTTCAGTTCGCCACGATTTACTGCCTGTCTTTTCAGCAAGAGAGGGCTGCCATTCATCACAATTCACTCCTCTGACAGCCCATCCACTGATACACTGCAATATATTCATCAAACGGCTCTAATGCGACAGGCTCGCGAGCACTTCACTGGCTACGTGAATAATCCAACTACTTTTCCTTAATCATTTTATCTTCAGACATTATGAAGACTTCAGCAACAACAGCCCCGCTCTCCCCATCACTGGGCTTGAGCTGTTTGCAGCCCATGGTTGGCTTCTATCATTAGCATATAGCCTTTAAAATGTTCATAAGTGGCCTTGCCCAGCGGTAGGTAAACTACAGCATGTTGTTTTCTCTCAGAAAAACCTCGTAAGTGCGCAGAATATTTTAAATCAATAACCGCTCCGCTGTAGAGAGCTCAGAGGGAAGACGTCTCTCTCTCAGGCCCAACAGATCATTCATATTTAAGATGAAAGCAATTAGGCTACATGTTGGGGACTACAAGTGCATCATCTTGAGTTATTTTAACAGCAGTCAAGCAGTCAGCAATCTATAGTCTTGCTGATATTCCTTCTCTATAAAAAAATAAGTGGCGTGTTGACATGTATTTTTTAAAACCAAACGCGCTCGACCGAGCAATGCTTTTTGTCATAGTTTGGGCACCCTCTCAGGCATTTAATAAGCAACTGTTCTCATGTGCGGACGGGAATTAAATATGTATGCTTTAAAAAAATATATCTATCTATCTATCTATCTATCTATCTATCTATCTATCTATCTGTCTGTCTGTCTGTCTGTCTGTCTATGTATCTATCTATCTAAATCACAGAATTACAGCTCCTCTCAGAAATCCCTGTCCCCAGCGGCAGCGGTCTGTATTCCGACATGAGCACCAAAAATACAAAAAGTTCACCTTCCACAGGCCTGATAAAAGCAAACGGGCACTCCATTGTTGCTTGCACCAAGTATATATATTCATATATTATCTACTGGTGGTCGCCAGTAGGTATTTATTGTTAGGACCAAGTTTCCATAGGAAAAGCATTTTTAGGTAGAGCCTAGAGCCAGCGTGCATGTGCTGCTCTGCAAGACTTATTGTAGAGGATTAGGGAATAGAAGGCCCGCCCACTCTCTGCCCATATTTGCTATTGGCTTGTGTTATTGTCCTTCCTAAATGCTCGCTTCTGATTCATCAATAGGCTTGTTAGTCCCTCCTTAGTATCGCTTCCTCTTCATTTGTCACCTCCTATGGCGACTGGTTCCTTTACTTTTGCTTGTTACACAGTACGTATTATTTAGACTGTGAGCACTATTTTCTTTAATGAGGTTCTCCTAATGCAGGCACAATATGCTTTGGTGCCTTCTTTACACCTGCGTCCCTCCCATTGCCATGCCTTCTTTCCTGCCCTCCCTCCGTTATCCGAGCCTTCTCACCCCCGCCCGGACTCCCGTTGTCCTTGCCTTATCCCCCTCGCCCGCCCTCCTGTTGTCCGTGTCTTCTTGCCCACTGCCCCCTCCCGTTGTCTGTGCCTTCTCCCCCCACCCACCCTCCCTCCCGATGTTTGTGCCTTCTTCCCCCTGGCTGCCCTTACTCCCGTTGTCTGTGATGCCTACCATTTGCAATGCAATAGGTCTCTCATAAATGCGCGACCTATTGCATTGCAAATGCTTGTTTGACTTGGCTATAACTTTAGTGTTGTTTGACCAATCTGCATGAAATTTTCCCCCAAAAGTGTCACAGTGGGTACTATTGTTATGGAAAGTTTGGGGTTGATCAGTACAGTTGGGACCGAGAATTTGGGGTGCAAAATGAGGTTGCGTTTGTAATGTTAATTCCCATAGGATCCTTCAGCCACACCTACAGCCCGAACCACTGAACAGACTTACACCAAATTGGGGAAGGAGGTAGATGTCAGTTGAAGGAAGTAATCATTGCTTATTTGGTGTAAATCTGTTCAGTCGTTGTGGAAAAATGTAAGTTTACAACTATAGTGATATCTCTGGCTGTGAATATTTTGCAGTGGTTTCGTAATGAATTACGAATGCACATTCCAACGGGAATGCTCTGATTGGCTGGAAGGAACCTAAACAGAAAGTTGTGGCCACCATTTTAGCTATCAGGAATGGTTCCCAGGGGGGCTAAACATTTGTGTGAAAGCCCACACAATTGTCAGGGTGGAGATACACTGACGCAATGGTTGAGAAATGGGGGTGTTAGTGACACAAGTTTTGTGCCCAAAATGGAGTTTTTGAATTGTGTACAATATTCACGAGAATGCAGCAACCATGGTCCCCTGTGTACCATAGCGGAGACATCGTGACTATCAACGTTGTAGCAAATATTGGTGGAAATACAAAAAAAATCAGTAAATCATTCATATGTATTTTTATAGAGATATAGAGATTTTGATAAATGCTTTTATAGGGTTATTTATATAGTGAGTCATCTAGTGTGATGGTTAGAATTACATATATAGTTATAATCTTTTAATGTGGTGGTGGCTATTAAATTCCTGCTTTTGCTCTCTGCTTTAATGTTGTATCAGAGGGGATCACGATTAGCGATGTCATCGCAATCTCAAGGCCTCACTGCGAAAACGGAAAATAGGTTTTAGAGATGGTAGGTCTAGAAAAACATGAGTTTGAAGTATGCAGTTCTAAACCCCAAGTGTGTAAAATACTGTAATATGTGTGCACATATGTATTATCACTTCATGGAAAAGGCGCGATCGTCGCGGCTAACAACATCATCATAACATCCTGAATAACTGTGCAAATGGAAAATAGGTCTGAAAGATGGTTTTTGAAAGAAACTTAATAGAAAAATATAAGTTTAACAATGCTTTGAAAGAAGTATGTATACAGTAATATGTGTAGGACAATGTTCATAATCGATTTTTTTACATATTATTTTTGGATGTGTTGGTGGCTCTTGAAAGTCTGCTTTTGTTTTCCGTTTTTGCCATGTGGCCATGGGAATCGCGATTACCGATGTCATTGCGATCTCTGTCATCACAGCAAATGCAGAAAATAGGTTATAGAGATGTTTTTTATATAAATTCTCTAGACAAATATGACTTTAGAGAATACTGTAAGAAACTCCTACTGTATAAAATACTGTAATATGTGTGTATATATGTGTTTTACACTTTATGGAAAAGGTGCGATCGTTGCAGTTAACGACATCATCGTGACATTCCGAATAACCGCAAAAACAGAAAATAAGCCTGAAAGAAGGAATATGAGTTCAAACATGCTTTAAAAGAAGTATGTATATAGTAATATGTGTAGTGCAATGCTCAGAATGGATTTTTTTACATATTATTTTTGGGTATGTTGGTGGTCATTAAATGACTGCTTTTGTTTTCTGTTTTTGCGATGTTTCTGTGAGGATCGGAACGTCATCACAAAGATCCCCAAAACTAAAGAAAAAAATAACTTTTAGAAAGAAAAATCACAATATTTTAGGTACTAGGGTGGCTCTGACAAGAGCTGTTGTGTTGGTTTTATGTATATGGCTGCTATACATAAGACTGGATGCAGAGTTTCAGGTTACTTAGAAACACCCTGCTTCCATCATCTGTAAAGTGCACTCCATCAGTTCTATAAATTCCATGCCTGTCAAAACACAGAATGTTGTTATAAATACAACCAATAAATTCGATGGTCTCTGAGGAAAATAGAACCAGTTTTATTAACATGTTTCCTGGCTTTGTCAATCTATGGACAGAATTGATTTGACCACTTCCATTTCTGTCTTTGGCATATATTAGAGTACACCAAGACAGTGTGAGGTAAAAGTGACATCAGTTCTGCAAAATGTTTCTTTTATTAGGATTTTCAGCTCTACCCCAGTCAATGTGCATAGGTCATTGCTAATACAGTGCACAGTCATGAGGTTAGCAGCTTGGGAATTCTCAATGGATTTAACCAAAGCCAGTAACTGATGAAACTGTAACCCTCTCTGGCCAAACCAAGCAATCACAACATTTAGAAAACCTGAATCCATTACTACCTCTCTTTTTGCAGCCTCGTTAGCCCAATAGATACAGGTGTGGCCCAAAGTCCATACTCTAAGCAATTTGAAGTGAAGGAGCAATGGTAGTCAGGAGAAGACTGGAGCAGAATAAGGTAGTTATCTAAAGGAAAAGCAGTTAAATTGGTGGTGTTTAAAAAAAGGATATATTCCATTGGATGCTGTCAGCATAAAAAGTGAATAAAACTAGGTTGTGTGTTACAAGCATTAGCAAGAATTCTTATTGTTGGCTGTTGTTTAAGAAAACAAATGTAATACTGACATGGATATGCTTTTGAATCCGTGAAGTAAAACAAACCTGCTGTATCTTATCTGGAAGCAGCATGTTCCTTCTAGAATGTGCTGTGAACTTGTGACCTACTGGTTCGGTAGTAGCAAGCCTCAGCCAGGCCTAGCAGTGCAAGGGATTCGCCCTTCTCTACACAGAGTCCTTAGACCAATAGCAAGAAGTTGTCACAGAAACTGGAATAGAAAAGACAAAGTTTATTAAACCTCATGAGGTGGAACTACATTCACACAACACCCTTCGGTAGAGTATGAGGTAGCACACTGACTGGAAGGAGCTTGGTCCTTTTATAACCACACAGGGGCTCAAATGAAGGCGGTACAAGGTACAGAATGCTGGTTTCAAATACATATAAGGTGATACAAAGAGTATGCTAGCAACAAGTGGGAGGGACTGACAGTTAGCTAATTCTGGTGGACACATCTTGACAGTTACAAGTTGGGGACAGCTGTATGATGAACCGAGCATGTGCGAAGCAGAGGAGACTAAATATATCTTGTCTCTAGGCAGATTTCAAGAGCAGTTGACAGGAAGGTAGGACAGAGCACATGGAGAGCACATGGCAAACAAAATGGCCAATAGAAATACAAAATGGAGTCTGTAAATGGACAAGATAGTCTCTAAATACAAGATGTCTTCTGCTAATGCTTAACCTAATCATTGCTAAATTACAACAGACGACCCTTTCAGCATTAGCTGAAGACATTCGTCTATCTGGGGTAATCTAGATCTGCATCCTGTACATTGATGTTCACCATCTCAGTAATTTCATAGTTTAACATTTGTTGTTCTTTTGTAATATTTCTTTTGGTAGGTGTACAAGCAGTGATGCACATGGAGCAAAGCATAGGACTGCATTGTATACAAGTACAGCATGTAAATAGTATCACCAGTAGTATACATAGAATAGTCAGTAGCTTCAAGCCCCAAGTAACAAAGAGTGTCCATATCCAGTTCAAAAATGTCCATGTACCAGTCTCTGGGTGAATGTCTGCAGCAATTTTATGTAGTTTAGAGATTGCATCATAAACTGAAAGTGAGTGATCAGGTATAAAGATGCAGCAACTGCTACCGATGATGCGACATGCACCACCTCGATCAGCCAAAATAACGTCTAATACCATCCTATTTTGGAGTGCTACAATTCTTGCAATTTGCAGTTCTTCTGTAATGTTCCCAAGTGTCATGGCTGTCTGATTGGTGACAGCTTCTACAACATGAGTCAATCGTCTGTTTTTTTTCTGCTATTCAATGCAGCACCCACAAAGAAGAACAAACCCAAATTGAAATCGACATATTGTTGCAAAGTGGTATCTGTCTGGTCGACCTCATCTGTACTTATTGTTCATTTCTATCTATTCGTAGAAATATCATTGTACAGCTTCAGGTCAAGATGATATGATACAGGTGCTAAAAACACAGGGGGTAACAAAAATGATATGTAACATACCACGGACCACCCAACAGGTAATTGATAATATCCTTTATTACCACACACAAAGTATGTGTTGTGCGATGATGTCAAACTACTGTTATTAGCACCTTCAATATTTAATGTAGAAATCCATTCACTTCGTCCTACGGGAATTCTCCCAGCACTGCCAATAAATAAATCTGCTTTAGCTCTGGTTACAGAAATCACAAAGGGTCCAGTATTGTTGATGGTTTTTTTATGGTGTCGAAATATTGTCCGGTTGGTACTCTTCCCATTCCCATTTAGGGCCAGATGTAGGAAGGCAAATACCGGTCGTAACGGCCTATTTCGGCCGTTACCGACCGGTATTTGCAGATGGAGATGTAGGGGCCCGAAAATGTGACAAATCGGAATATTTACCGATTCTGTAAATTTACCAATTTGGTAAAATACCGAATCGGTATATTTACCGAATCGGTAAATCTACATGTAGGTGACACTGTAATCAGTGCCACAGGCCCTTACCGAATCGTTATTTACCATGGAATACTATTCCATGGTAAATAACGAATTCCTGTGTACATGCACATCTGTGGATGTACACCTGTGCCATGTGACACATATACATGCCCTTAGGGCATGTATGTGTGGCACACAAGCCAGTATCAGGGGTGCAACAGGGTGTCAAAGTGACACCCTGTCCCCATTGCAAATTCGTTATTTTTACCGAATCGGTATTTACCGATTCGGTAATTGACATTGATTCCTATGGGCTTCAAGGCCCATAGGAATCAATGATAATTAACAAATCGGTAAATACTGATTCGGTAATTACAGAATCCTACAGATTCGGTAAACAATACTGAATTTTTAACTCCATCTCATTTACCGAATCTAGAATACCGAATCGGTAAAAGTCGGTAAATGAGAATTACCTACATCTAGCCCATAGTCCCTTTAGCTTGAGGATAACCATCTTCATCTTGGTTGCATTCTTTATTCAACCGAAAAATGATTCCACGTACAGAGGGCTTTCTGAAAGCAAACAAAAGGGCATACCAAGCTTGACATGAACCATTATGGGAAAACGGTAGAGGAATAAAAGGCGTTCCTCCTTTCTTTTGGTGTGCAGGTATCATCCCACACACCCAACAATTGGTAGTATTCGAAGCATTTTGTGTATGATGCAACATCTGGATGAATGTATTATTCAGATAGGATTGTCGATGTTTCTGCTCATGATAGGGAAGTGTATAGTAGTGGTGCTCCAGTGGAGCTGGAGTAGTGGCAACAAAAAGTTGTCGAGCAGGAGCTGCTTTCTCAACAAACCAAGTGGTTATTGCCATAATCATCAGGGCAACAACAAACCCTACGGCACAAATGATCCTTTTGTTATTCATTTCAATGGCAGCGATGATCGATCTTTCTAAGAACCTGTTGAAAACAATTGTTGGAGCTCTTCTCCCTGGGTAGCCGTTAATTTCTTCACCACGGGCCAAGACAGGTGTCACTAAACTAATGCAAGGCTGATCCCACCCCCTTGCCACATTGGCTCTCCGTTTCACAAACTCAGGGCGGTAGCTCAACCAGTCTCGTTCAACACTGCAGATTCTTTCCTCGGTCTCAAGTGGTATCGCGATGCTCCAGGAATCGTTGGGTCCGGGAAGACTTCCGTAGATTCGTCAGGTGAGATAGCTGACCTTTCTCCGTCTCCAGAATTTCTCGATGGTCGGTGAGCGCAGCAGGTTCCACCAAGGCGGGCGACACGCGTTTACAATGCGTGCTGTGCACCCAGTTCTTTTTGTTCGTCACTCAAACTGCTGTCCTTGTAGCCAACAGCACCTGCTCCGGACCTCCCCACCTTGGTTCCAAGCTGTTCGATCTGTCAAAGACCTTGACCTTTACATAGTCGCCGGGACGGAGTTCATGAGTCTCGCCTGTAGATTTGTCAGGAAGAGCTTCTCGAACCTGTTGATGAATAGAGGTCAAACTGTTGGTTAACTGTGCCAAATAATCATTCAACAGAACAAAAGGTACATCATGTATGGGGCGTGGCTTAGGAACTCCCCAAATGTTCATCGGTCTCCCAAATACCACCTCCTATGGTGTAAGACCTGATCGTGAGTGTGGCACTGAGCTTATGGATAACAGTGCCAAAGGTAGTGTATCTGGCCACTTAAGGGACCTGGAAGCCAGTATTTTTGCCAGCTTCAATTTTAAAGTAGGGTTATACCTTTCCACCAATCCTGCTGATTGCGGGTGGAAGACTGTATGGAATTTCTGTTTGAGCCCTAACCCTTTCAGGGCATACTCTACAACTTGCCCAATAAAATGAGGTCCGTTATCATTCCACAAAAGCATACAAACACCATATCTTGGAAACAATTCCTTCAGAAGCACCTTTGCTGTGGTAAGAGCAGTATTATCCTTTGTAGGGTACGCCTCTATCCATTTGCCGAAGGCAGATACCACCACTAGGGCGTATTTTAGATTATTGTGGCGTTCAAGTTGGATGTAATCCATCTGCAAAACTTCAAAAAGTGCGGTTGGTGTAGCAAACCCTCCTGTAGGAGTTTGTGTCCCTTTTCCAGGATTGTACTGCCAACAGATCAAACAGAACTGTACTATTCTTTTAGCTGTGCTGGCAATTTCAGGATGCTCCCAGACTTGTGCAAGCAATTTAGTTGTTGCTAGAGCTCCAACATGTGCCAGCCCATGTGCCATTTGAACCATAGGTTGTAAATATGCTGCAGACAATTTCCATTTATTCATTTCTTTGTTACGCCAACAACCCTCATCATCTAACATTCCTTCTTTGGACCATTGCTCAAATTCTTCCACAGAGGCAGATCTCTGTATATCCAATACTTCCTCTCTAGCATTATGCCAACGCTCAGCTTGTGATTTTACTACATACATAGATGTAGTGTTACTCTGTATTGCAGTTTCACGGGCTACGCGATCTGCGAAGGCATTGCCTTGTCCTATTTTGTCAATGATTTTCTTGTGTGCGCTACACTTCATAATGGCAACTTTCTTCGGATATGTAAGTGCAGTTAAGAGATTATGTACTAATTCTCCGTGCATTATCTGCATCCCGTGGGTTGTAAGAAAGCCTCTTTCCTTCCAGAGTAGGCCAAAATCTTGAACCACTCCAAAAGCATAGCGGCTATCCGTGTAAATGTTCACACACGGTACTAAGCTCACACGCTCGTGTCCAAGCTATTAGTTCAGCTGCTTGAGCCGACTTCTGTGGTATACGAGCTGTTTCCACTACTGTCTAGAGTGTGGTGATTGCATATGCGGCTGAGGTTGTGCCATCTGGTAACTTCAAACAGGACCCATCAACCCACAGCCCCATCTACATCTGGAAGGGGCGTATCTTGCAAATCGATGTGACCCTTTGTCTGTTCCTCAGTAAGGAATATACAATCGTGAGGCTCCTTTGATTGAGACTGAGTCGCAGGATATGGCAACAAAGTGGCTGGGTTTAGTGTTCCACATCTCTTCAATGTAATATGAGGTGCTAACAATGTCAATTCGTATCCTTTCAGGCGAGCACTAGTTAAATGGTGTGTCTTTGTCTGATTCAAAAGGGCATCTACTGCATGGGGTACTAGCACCAACAGTTTGTGTGACAAAACTATCCCTTTGCTCTGACGTATAGACACAGCTGCCGCTGCAACTGAAAGAAAACATCCAGGCAACGCACGAGCAACAGGATCAAGAACTACAGAAAAATATGCACAGGGACGCTGCTTGTCACCATGTGTCTGTACTAAAACTGACAATGCACATCCATCCATCTTTCTCGTGTACATAGAGTGTAAAGGCCTTCGTGTAATCTGGTGTGCCTAACACTGGTGCAGAGCAAAGAGCTTGTCTTAACTGTCAAAAAGCACTTTGACATTCATCTGTCCAAGGAAGGGGAATCGGAGTGTTCTTAGTCAAAAGTGCTAGCAAAGTTTAACAATGTGTGAAAAACCCAATATCCATTGCCTACAAAACGAAGTCAAACCAATGAATGCACGGACATCTTTCTGGGTGGAAGGTACTGGGGTGTCTAAAATTGCTTGAATGCGATCTGGTGTCAGTGCACGGCCCTCCTTAGACAGAAGGTGTCCTAAATAGGTCACCTTCGGTTTACAATATTGGAATTTCTTCCGTGATACTTTATGGTTGTTTGCAGCAAGAAAAGGAAGTAAGGACAAAGTACATTTTTCACACTGCTCAGGTGTATCAGCTGCCAACAAGATGTCATCGACATATTGTATGAGAGCCACTCCTTAAGACAAAGTAAAGGAATCGAGTTGTCTTTTTAAGGCTTGACTATAAATACTCGGATTCTCGATGTACCCCTGAGGAACTCCACTACTGAAAATGTAGTTGCTGTTGGAGGGACCAAGGTAAGCAATGTCGTTATGTCAGATACTACAGGGCACTGTGGTACTACAATCTTGTTGACTTCTCTCAAATCGATGATAAATCTATTAATCCTAGTGTCAGCATCTGTTTTCAAAATGGGAAGAATCGGACTATTGCAAACATTATAAGGAACTTCTTTCACAACCCCCACCGTAATCAAATCCTGTACAATGCGTGTAAGCACTTCTTCTCCTTCTCGAGAAATTTTATACTGAGGCAATCTCGGCAGTACAGCACCCTCCTTGACACTAATATGTACTGGTGGAATAACCATTTGTCCTACATCGGTGTCTGAAGTAGCCCAAAAAGTACTAGGGAGTGAAGCTAGTGCAATGTCCTCTTTAACAATACAGGATCTCTCGATCATGGGGTAGTTGTAATTTAAAATAACCCGTACTCCTTCCGGAGAACATCGTATCGTAGCCCTGAAATATTTGAGCATGTCAAGACCCACAATATTGTCTGGTGTATTTGGGGAAAGCAAAAACGGACATGGAGCAATAAACTTATCAACATGGAGTGCAAATGGCTGTGACAATGGGCTAAGGGAAGATGTTCCATCGAAACCTATCGATGCAATAGTTAAGCCAGACAGGGTAGCACTTGGAATCAAGTGTTTAGACAAGGCGCTACGAGTAGCTCCTGTACCAACCAGAAACTGATCAGTAGAACCCAAAACATGTGCTGTAACATAGGGACCCGTCTGATCTACTGGAACTTCAACTGATTCCTTACCCCATCCTAGGCAATCCTATGCATAAGCAGAATCTTGCAAATCAGACGGCTCATTGTCGGCCATTTGATATTGGTTCCGTCTGTCAAAAGTTTTAGACCCCTGCTGTCCACGTGTATTAGCATCAAACCTAGCACGATCATTTGTGTTTCCTTTAGGCCCTGAATATCCTGAACGATTTCTCATTTGTCCCCGACCACATGAACCCTGCTGAGCACGTAGTACTGAACAGTCAGAAAGCCTATGTCCAAATTTCTTGCAATATGCACACTGATCAACAGACAAATTCAAATGAATAGAGGGAGGAAAGGAGGAACCATGAGATCCATGTCCACCTCGATATTACCTGTAGAAGGTGGGCCATAAGCCTGAGCCATCATAACCTTTGTTTTTAACTCTTTAGATTTTTTATCCTCCTTACTTTTTGCTTCTAATTCTTGTCGTTCATAATACTGAGCCATAGTTAAGAGAGAAACCGGAGAGGAGGTAGTCCATGAACTTTCACTCGCCTTTAGGCGACAACCTATTTCTGGCAAAAGGTTTGTGACATATTTATCGACAAACAGATGCCTACCCGTGTCATCTGTCAATGACTGGCCACTAAAATCGTGGCATGCTTCTTCAAAGTAAGTGAAGAAGTCTAAAACGGATTCATCTATCTTTTGCTTACAAGACGCTAACATAGTCCAATCTATCTTTTTAGAGGGAATAATCATCTTTAATTTAACCAATATAGCTACCGGAAGATCCAAAATTAACTGACCCGGTTTCTGTGCAGGTTTTCTATCATCATCTAACTGTTCTAAATCTTTTCACGATGCCCCAAATGCCACACAATCATCAGCTTTACGCACAGTTCTCCACATATCAGGCGGTAATATTAATCCAAAAAACAAATCAATATCAGACAAAGTTATAGTACAAGAGCTAATGGCACCCTCAATTTCTTCAAAAAAGGCTGTTGGATTCTGTCGCGGATCAGGCAATGCATTTTTAAGAGCCATGACACATAATGTACCCTTTCGCGTCGGTAGAAGTCTTATCATCACTTTTACCTGCTCCTTTAGGAGGAACATATAAAGGCGCGGTTTCCCATATGGGTTTCACATTAATTACAACATTCTTATCTGTTTCGGGCGTCGGAGCTCGTGCCATGTTGATTCGGGATGTTTGTGCAGCTGCGTCTGCTGCCTTTTTCTACTACCGCAAATGGACTGCTTCATCACGTAGTTTAACCAAGCGTCTGATCGTGTCAGTCATCTGGGAGAAGACAAAAGAACCTTCACGTAATTGTTTACAATGAGCTGCTATATCATCTGGCTCTACTTCCGCCGAATGTTTCCTAAATCGTTCAACAACCTCTGCAGCAAATATCTCGCTAAAATATTTTTGATCCTTTTCCGACCAATTCTTAATAGTATCTAGAAGTTCAGAAGTAGTATTAGTACTACAGTCTGCTTTGCGCGCCACGGATCTAATCTCAGAGGAACGTTCGGTAGTTAACATCGAGCGAGTATCTCGGATTTTATCCTGCTCTGTAGGAGAGTCCTCATCTGACTCATCAGGAGCAGAGGGAAGAGTATATGGAGGTGGACAACGATTTAATAAGAGAGAATCATCTTGGGGTTTATTAAGAACAGGATAAAGAGGCCTACGAATAGCGTATTGGCCATTTACCTATAACTGACGCTCCCTATCTTCCCTTTCTTTAATTTCTTTATTTTTCATTTCTAATGCTTTCACATACACACTCTTACATTGTTCTTTTTCAATCAAGGCCAGCTCACGCTTCATTCGCTCACGCACTTCTTTCTCCCACATTCGCACACAATCAAACATATCTTGCCTAGCCTTTCGCCTAAACATCAGTTGCTCCACATACTGAATCTTTCATAGATCAAATGACCTATGCATAGGCCAACGCAACTCAGGATCCTTACAGGTGTATTTGTTCCATAATGTGCTGTTCATTATGGACGAAATACCATACTTAATATACATGTCCTATTAGGCGTCCCCTCCGGGGGAACTGATTGTGCTTCGTCAAGTTTCAAAGTGGTACCACTATAAAAACAACACATCCTACGAAGTGTGCTGGAAACTGGCATGCCAAAAATAGTGCAAAATATGCAGTATTAGAAAAAGTAGCGCTTAAGGTACTCTTCGTACGTTGCGCTGTTCAAACAATTTTAAATAGAGAAAAATCTCCTCATTACCTTGCTATATGTATTGCAACACATATATATATATATTTATCAAACGAGATTCAATATTGGCCAATTTCACAAACAAAGCCGCAGTAAGTGTTACTAAACTACCTTACCAATCAAAGGCATCAAAACCAACAGCAAGTGCCGCAGAAGGACTCTTACCAATCAAATGGTGTCCAGGTTCCTAATGCCAAGTTCTCAAATCGACCAAATGGTCACAGCATGGCGAATCAACAGAAGAGATCTCAGTCTAGGACCGGCGCCACCTGGATGGTAAGATCGGAAAGATAAGGAAAACGCCGTGGATGCCAAGACTCGGGTCTCCTCCGGCAGTGATCTTGTCCAAAGCGAGATTCCAATCCTTCGTCTCGACCACTCCTTCGGGCATCCGAGTCGCCGATGAACCCCACGTTGGAAGTGCCAATTTGTAGTAGCAAGCCTCAGCCAGGCCTACTAGTGCAAGGGATTCGCCCTTCTCTACACAGAGTCCTTAGACCAATAGCAAGAAGTTGGCACAGAAACTGGAATAGAAAAGACAAAGTTTATTAAACCTCATGAGGTGGAACTACATTCACACAACACCCTTCGGTAGAGTATGAAATAGCACACTGGCTGGAAGGAGTTTGGTCCTTTTATACCCACACAGGGGCTCAAATGAAGGCGGTACAAGGTACAGAATGCTGGTTTCAAATACATATAAGGTCATACAGAGAGTGTGCTAGCAACAAGAGGGAGGGACTGACAGTTAGCTAATTCTGGTGGACATATCTTGACAGATACAAGTTGGGGACAGCTGTATGCTCAACTGAGCATGTGTGAAGCAGAGGAGACTAAATATATCTTGTCTCTAGGCAGATTTCAAGAACAGGTGACAGGAAGGTAGGACAGAGCACATGGAGAGCACATGGCAAACAAAATGGCTGATAGAAATATAACATGGAATCCGTAAATGGACAAGATAGTCTCTAAATACAAGATGTCTTCTGCTAATGCTTAACCTAACCATTGCTAAATTACAACAGTTCCACTGGGTTGCTAGGTATACTGAGCTAAGACTGTATGGGGGAAGGGTGTTAAAGAGACAGGTTTTTTTTCCAAGTTGAGGAGTGATGAGACAATTTCAGTAATTCATAGAGAAATCAGCAAATGCAGCACACCGATGGATAGTATAGTAGGTCCCAATCACAACAGAATCATCAAGGACCAATGTTAGAAATGAGTAAATAAGCAATTTTTAAAAGTCATTTATCTAAAGCAAGGTATCCAAAAAGTTCCAGAGGATGAGATGAACAGTCCACGCCGGATGTATGATGTTACAACGCAGGCTATTACAACGCCTGCCTTTACAACGCGGTTTTTACATCGCATACCATTACAACGCATAGCGCTTGTGGGTGCTGGATAGTGAATAGTTTAATTTACTATTCCAACTCCAGTCCCCGTGGACACTAGGGAAGGTTATTGGATAGTAAATTAACCTATTCCCTATCCTAGAGCGCCCCCCAGCGCAATGCGTTGTAATGGTTTGCGTTGTAATGACCGCGTTGTAATGGTAGTGCGTTTTAAAAGTTTCGTTGTAAGTGATGTTTCCCGTCCACGCCGCCTCAATGGATGTTGTTGTTTTTATTTTTCTTATAACACATATCAAATCTTACACAGCCAACAGGTGTTTCGTCTGTACCAAGTAAGTACAATGACTTTCTCAAGGCTGCAAACAAGAACAATGTGTATACATAAATACAGTGATATTGCAAAGATAATATTTCCATATACTCAAAGAAATGTACTAAACATTTCTTACTGGAGACATCAAACATCATGCCAATAGTAGAAATGCTGCAAAGTTGAAAAAGAAAAGTACTCGAATACAGTTCTGTGTAAAAGACAAAGAATGCCACCACCAAAAGAATACAGTCTCAAACAAAGCCTCTTAAAGACAACGATGCCCAAACAGTAAATCAAGTGAAAAAGTGCAAGTATGATCAATAGTATCGGCTACAATCAGAGACAAACTAAAGAGAATATAGAGCCAAGAAGAATAGAATAGAATTGAAAAAAAAAAGGTGAGAGAATGAATGGAGTATTGTTTTTGTACTTTTTATGCTTTTCTACTCTACTCACAATATGCACAGTATGCCAGTTATTGATTGGTAGATATCTTAGCAAGGTGAGACCCAGTAGAAAAGAAAAATTGAAACGATACTAAGACCCAGGACCCACCTAAATGAATCTTTCTTAGCGTTTATCAATAGTCCAATGGGTACAAGTGAAGAAACGTCAAGTCAGTACAAATAATACACAATCTATAAGCTATCGTCAGGTTAATCTAGTAAAGAGAAGAGGGAATGAAGAATAACTCTAATCGATAACCTAGTCGAGACTGATTGTTAACCTTTCTGGAAGCAGGAAATAGTGGTTACCATCGGTAAATGCGATAAGAAATCTTAAACAGCAGAATGAAATAAATATTACCTAGCAACGGGACCCCAATTTCAAGTTGTGCATCCCCTTGGTCAATATAAAGATCTAAACATTGCGATGCCACCAGGACTATAATTCAACCCTCTCAATAAACGAGTTGAGACTAATACAGAGTTTAGCAACCTTATTTTATAGCAGGCTCTCAATGTACCGAACTAAAAGAACGCAAAAAGAACACTTCTGTACTGTGCACTTACCCTCACTATTTGGAGAGTATAGGCGCAGTGAGTATAGTCCATGCTAAAGTAGGTGCTCCACAATAAATGTAACTCAGTAAACCTTCCGTAACCTATATAAGAAGAAATTGGTATATGACGAATTGTCAAGTATACATGTTTAAATCATTAAAACATTTCCAATTCATGAGTATATAAATGTTAAAATACACGGAAGGTAGTGAAAAATAGATATCCAGCTAAAAACGCCCTGGATAAAATATATTATGGCCACACTTGATACAAAGTAATGTATCACAAAAGTATCAAACGTGTGAATCCAGAGAAAAGAAAAATGTAGTTCTTTATTATAACCAGCATCCCAAACTAAAGAGTCTGGTCAACCCCAAATACTGCCTATTAGTTTCCTGAGAGTAAAAAGATGACCGCTCAACCCTCCACAGGGCTTGGTCGCCCCACTCACTGCTGCCGCTCCTGCCTGCCTTTGCCGCCTCCTGCCTGCAGATTCCTTCGCTCGCTGCCCGCTGCTCCTGGGAGTTTCCCGCTGCTCCTGGGAATTTCCCGCTGCCCGCTGCTTCTTGGAATTTCCCGCCGCTGCCTCCCTGCGGCCCCGCCCCCCTGTGATTCCATTCGCCGCCCCGCTCCCGCCACCCAGCTGCTCCTTCCTCCCGGCTCCTTACTTAAGGGGACCGTAGGGGACCACAGAGTGTGACCGCTCAGCCCTCCACAGGGCTTGGTCGCCCCACGTACTGCTGCCGCTCCTGCCTGCCTTTGCCGCCTCCTGCCTGCAGATTCCTTCGCTCGCTGCCCGCTGCTCCTGGGAATTTCCCGCTGCTCCTGGGAATTTCCCGCTGCCCGCTGCTTCTTGGAATTTCCCGCCGCTGCCTCCCTGCGGCCCCGCCCCCCTGTGATTCCATTCGCCGCCCCGCTCCCGCCACCCAGCTGCTCCTCCCTCCTGGCTCCTTACTTATGACGCCCCCAGAGCGACCGCACAGCGGACGCGCGCCGCGGGAGCACCGATTGAGCGCCGAAGGTGCGCCCAAGGTAAGCACGTCTGCGCCCGTCCGCGCCTGGCCCGCGCCCAGCGCCAGGACCCCTGGCCCTCCCCGCCGAGGCAAGACGACCCGACTGACCTACGATGCCACCACTCTCAACGCACTCAATGCTGGCCGGACCCACGCCTGCTGCCGAGCCACTCCGAGACGCACCCACGGACCCTTCACCTGCTGCACCTGCAAGTTCACCTGCCTCCGAACCTGCCCCGCACCCGCCAAGACAAACACCAGCATCAACCACCTCAAGTGCATCCTGATCAACACCCGCTCCGTCCACAGACACGCCGTGGAACTCTGGAACCTCCTCGACGCTACATCACCGGACGTCGCCTTCCTCACGGAAACCTGGATGAACGCCTTCTCTGCACCCGACATTGCCATCGCCATCCCGGACGGGTACAAGATCATCAGGAGGGACCGCATCAACCAGACCGGAGGTGGCATCGCCATCGTCCACAGGAACACCATCTGCATCACGACCGACGCCAACGACTCCTTCGCCGCAGCCGAACATCTCCACTTCCAGATTCACACCGACCCTAAGACGCCCCTCAGAGGCACCCTCGTCTACAGACCCCCGGGACCACGCACACAATTCAGCAAAGACATCACAGCCCGCACGCCCTCCCCTCCACTGACTACATCCTCCTCGGGGACCTCAAATTCCACCTGGAGAACAACAAGGACCGCAACACCACCGCCCTGCAGGAAAACCTCGCCAACCTCGGACTCAAGCAACTGGTCAACACCCCCACCCACTACGCCGGCCACACGCTTGATCCCGTCTTCTCTTCCAGCAAGTACATCACCTTCAGCCACGCCACCGGACTCCACTGGACCGACCACAGCTGCGTCCTCTTCAGCTTCAAAAGATCCACGACCCACCACCACCCACAACAGGTACCTCACAGGAATTGGAGCAAGATCACCGCAGACCAGCTCACCACCTCCCTCAGCCAGAGCCCACCCGCCAACACAACGGACCCCAACGAAGCAGCCCGCAACTTCACACAGTGGCTGACCGCCTGCGCCGACGACCTCGCGCCACTAAAGAACCCTCCCAGCAGACCCAGAAGCAAGAAGGCATCCTGGTTCACCGACGACCTAAAGGACTCCAAGAAGACCTGCCGCACCCTCGAGAAAGCCTGGCTCCTCGACCGGACCACCGACAACATGACCGCCCTCAAACACGCTACCCGCAAGCACCTCCAGCTCATCCGCACCACCAAGAAGAAATCCCTGAAGGAATGACTGGACAACAGCGCCCACGACAGCAAAGAGCTCTTCACTATCGTCAAGGAGTTCTCCAACCCCAGCACCGGCACCAACGACATCACTCCATCACAAGACCTCTGCGACTCCCTCGCCTCGTTCTTCCACCGCAAGATCGCCGACATCCACAACAGCTTCGGCGCCCCACCCACGCACCCAACCATCGAACCAATGCCCCCCACCGCCACCCTTCGCACCTGGACCACGGTGACCACCGAAGACACAGCCCGCACGATGAACACCATCCACTCCGGATCACCGACCGACCCCTGCCCACACCATGTCTTCAACAAGGCCGACTCCACCATCGCACCCCAACTCCGGAACATCATCAACGCCTCCTTCAACACCGCCACCTTCCCGGAGAGCTGGAAGCACGCCGAGATCAGTGCCCTCCTGAACAAACCTACAGCTACCCCACCGATCTCAAAAACTTCCGCCCCATCTCGCTCCTCCCTTTTCCTGCTAAAGTCATCGAGAAGATCGTCAACAGACAGCTGACCGCCTTCCTCGAGACGAACGGATCCCTCGACCCCTCGCAGTCCGGCTTCAGAGCCAACCACAGCACCAAGACTGCCCTCATCGCAGCCACCGACGACATCCGGACCCTGCTCGACAAGGGGGAAACAGTGGCCCTCATCCTCCTGGACCTCTCCGCTGCGTTCGACACGGTCTGCCACCGCACCCTAGTCCAGTGCCTCAGCAACATCGGTATCCAAGAGAAGGCACTGGAGTGGATCATCTCGTTCCTCGCCGGAAGAACACAAAGAGTCCGCCTCCCCCCGTTTCGCTCCGAGGCCACCGAAGTCATCTGCGGCGTCCCGCAAGGATCTTCACTCAGCCCCACCCTCTTCAACATCTACATGAAACCTCTCGCAGCCATCGCACGCCAGCACAACCTCAACATCATCTCTTACGCCGACGACACCCAGCTGATCCTCTCCCTCACCAGAGACCCCGACACCGCCAGAACCTGCCTACACGAAGGGATGAAAGACGTCACTGAGTGGATGAAGGACAGCCGCCTGAAACTGAACTCGGACAAGACGGAAGTCCTCATCCTGGGATCTTCGCCCTCCACCTGGGACGACTCCTGGTGGCCCCCAGCCCTGGGCACCGCACCCAAGCCAACCGACCACGCACGCAACCCGGGCTTCATCCTGGACCCCTCCCTCTCGATGACCAGACAAGTCAACGCCGTCTCCTCATCGTGCTTTAACACCCTGCATATGCTTCGCAAGATCTTCCGCTGGATCCCGACCGAGACCAGGAAGACTGTCACCCAGGCACTCGTCACCAGCCGACTGGACTACGGAAACGCCCTCTACGCCGGAACCACAGCCAAGCTACAGAAAAGACTCCAGCGCATCCAGAACGCCTCCGCCCGACTCATCCTGGATGTCCCCCGACGCAGCCACATCTCCAGCCACCTGAGGAACCTGCACTGGCTCCCCGTCGACAAGAGGATCACGTTCCGGCTCCTCACCCACGCACACAAGTCTCTCCACGACCTGGGCCCCAAGTACCTCAACGACCGCCTGACCTTCTACACGCCCACCTGCCAGCTACGGTCCACCAGCCTCGCCCTCGCAGCCGTACCACGCATCCGAAGAGCCACAGCCGGACGAAGATCCTTCTCTAACCTGGCTGCCAAGACTTGGAACTCCCTCCCCATCCACCTTCGGCTCACCCAGGACCATCTCGCCTTCAGGAAACAACTCAAGACCTGGCTGTTCGAGCAGTAGCATACCCCTCCCCCCAAGCGCCTTGAGACCCTCCCGGGTGAGTAGTGCGCTATACAAATGGCATGATTGATTGATTGATTGGTACTAACCTTATCAATATAAAAACTATGCCTGGTCTCCAATACACGTCATTAAGGAGCTCCAAGAATATGTAGTCAAGTAAAATGTAAGCGGATTGCAATACACCTTGACATAGGAATCCGAGCATTAGTGTCAAGATTTTGCTGTTGTTCATAGTAAAATAATATGTATAAATAAGAAACATAACCTACCTAATGAGGTGATAACTTCTCTGATGTCGATAAGGGATCACGAAGTAGTAGGCAAATCACCCATTACAAAGTACGGCCTTGTAGAGGCATAAAAGAGACCTAAATAAGAAACATCCCTCTGGGACTAAGCTTCTACCTGAAAGGGGGTGCTGGAGGGATTGCCCTCTGCTTAGGGTCCCGGTGTGCTGGCCTGCCTGCTCTTCCTCTGCAGGTGTCCCCATTGATCTGAAGAAGGACACAACTTGAGCATCTCTGCCGTGGGACTCTTGCTTCTGGGAGTCTGGCAGCAACGCAAAGGCGGCGTTGTGGGCGCTGGGATCTGGCCCTAGAACTAAGACGGAGGAGGGTGCTGTAAGCTGCCCCTTCCCAAAGTGCCTCTACAGAAGGAGCATTGCGGGCGCTTCACCAGCTGTTTTCTGAGCCAGAGGAGAGGGCTCCTGCGGCGGGCCCGACATGAGCAGCAACAAAGCAGAAGTCAGTCAGAGGATGCCCGACCGCAGGCGGGGTGTCGTAAGGAAGTGGAAAGCCCCACAGGTTCCATTCGCCTAGTGATTGCTGACGCCCTTGGGGTGGGTACCGCTGCTTCAGGAAAGCCGCTGGAAGTCAGGCGATGTCTATGGGTGGGAAGAAGGAGGATTGTGCTCCAGACTGTGAGACAGAGGAGTGGAGCACAAGAGCCTGAGTCATCGATGGTGAGACGGCTGCATTTTCACTCAGCCAGCACTGAGTCGCCGTGAGGGAGGGAGCATTATTCGTTTTGATCCAGGGCAGAGCAGGGGGAGCCAGTTGTCAGCATCCTTCCCTCTCGACGACCAAGACCATCCTGAGTCGCTTTGGTGTTGCCTCGAGTCTGTGATCGCAGTTGCACCTCCAGATCACAGGCAGCTGCTTGAGGAACACATAGTAGAGAAATTCCTCACTTGGGGTAAAGGGGCATTGACTAGGCTCACTGAGTGGACTGGAATCTCGGAGACCCACGAGCATGGGTGGAGGAAAGAGCCTCCACAAAACTACTGCGCAGTCCAGGTAGAGAACGCAGAGGCACTGGGACTACTATTTGGGGGCCAGCGGACTCTGGAGGACATGGTGGCATATTGTGAAGTAGAGATCATCAGTTCAACAAGTACCTACTTGCACCCACTGGGGTGAACCACTCGAGAACTCCATGTACCAGAGTCCCTAGGGGCGATCCGGAGGAGGGGCTAGCGGTGTGCGCTCCATTGCGATTGCTTCTGCATATTGTGAAGTATATTTATCCCTGAGAGGGGCATGAGGTGTGGTAATGATGCACTGCACTACTGTGATACTGGTTGTTTACTCAAAGTGTGGGTTCTGATGGGTATGACAATGGCCCGATTAGCCCTGTTTAGTATATAATACATGTAAAGTCATACAAGGTGCCAGATGGCACAGTGTATACATGTGATTACATTCTAATGTGTTTTGTGAGAAATAAAAAGGCTATTTTTGATATAACCTTCTGTGGAGTTTCTTTGGTGGAGTGCCTAGTGTGTCACTGCTGTGTGTGTGTGTGTTGTGCGAATGCTTTACACATTGCCTTTGGGATAAGCCTGACTGCCCGTGCCAAGTTACCATGGGGGTGAGCAGGCGTTATCTTTAGCGTATAACTCCCTTGCCATGACTAGATTGGTGGTTTCTGCCTGGCTTAGGCGCATGCCCTAGCCAACCAGAAATGATATTTCTAACAACTGGTATGTACATAAAAATTACATTAGAAATGAAGATGTATATTGGAGTTTGATAAAAAAAAGTGTGTCACAGTGATATGAAAAATATATTAGATTAATTGTATCTATTATAGGGTATGTGTTTAAGAGGTTAAAGGTGAATGTTTTAGGAAATCAGTTAGAGCCTCTTTATTACATTGTGTACTTTATTGAAAAATAAAAGTATAATATTGTGGAAAGCTGTAATGAGGAACATAGGGGCCCATTAGGATGGCGGGCGGATCGCTCCCACTGGGCCGGAGAGCGGTCCGCCCGCCATACATACCAGAAAGACCTGGGGGGTCCGCGGTGGACAGAAAGACCGTCCGCCGCTTTTTCGGCAGTCCACTTGTCGACCGGACAGAAAAGGGGCATAACATGGTGGCGGTGCCTGTAAGACACTGCCATCCATATTATAATGATGGCAGAGATCAGCCTTTCCATGAAGGCATTGCCGCCATGGAAAGGCATGCGGTTTCTGCTTTTGCGGGCCCGTTGCAGGCCCCTGGGGTGGTGAGGGGTTGGGGGGTGCACATGGGGGTACCTATGGTACCCCCCTGCATTCACATGCACAAGGTGGCAGGCACAACGCGGTGCCTGTCACGTCGTGCTTGCAAATGCAAGACATGCATTTTTTACATTGCGGCGGGGGCTGCTTACAGCCTCACCCGCCGAAATGTAAAAAATGCAGGATGCGCCCGCCAGTGTTGCGGGCACATCTTAATTTGAATGGTGAGACCTATGCACCTATGGCGGGCGGTCCCTTTTGCCATTGCGGCGGCTTGCATCGTAATAGACCCCTAAGAATGTTTTAAATGTCTAAATCTCATGTGCAGAAAAGATACCTCTGTCGTTTACATTCAGGAAGTTGTAATAGTTTTAGTAAACACTTTTTATTATTAGGATGTGTTTATTAATGTAGTTTTCAACTTATATGATCGCTTAACATATGCTTAGATGGTGAGATATGGTTCTTGTGGTGGCAAATAGATGTTTATACCGTGGGACATTTAAATTTAATTAAATATGCAGAGAGGTATATATTTTTGGGAAATAGGGCGTGAAGGTGTACATCTATTAAGAAATTTCATATATGTTTACATGTTGATATATGTTCAGTAAGGATGATGCAAATTTATTGTATTCAGTGAGCGTGGTGTTTTTCCTTTGAACATGGTTTCTTTAAAATTGAGAAGGATTAATAGGGCAGAATGCCTTGAGAGTTCTTGTGCTAGCTTCATCTGGAGTGAAACTTTTGTTTGAGACATGCTGAATATATTTTGTAGAAGCAGAAGAAGTATTTGAGAAATTATGTAGGTATGCCATTCGATAAAGGTTTGGTGCTTTGAAAATTTTTAAAATGTTGTTTAATACTTTAGAAACTTACTGATGTGTGTGTATGCTCAGTAACTAAGCAATGTATGTTTCTGGAGGGCCATATATGCAAATATATATATCAAGTGTGAGTCCTAGATTTTACTCACACATAGCTCAGAAGAAAAGCAAATACAGAGTAAAACAGGTAGTTTTATACTGACAAAAGGAGATATCCGATGAGTCAGAGATATAGTGACAACTGTTATGTATCTAACAGCAAGAAGGCACTTTCACCGTCAGTCAGGCAGTATTTAGACACTCATGCAATCACCTAGCCTCTACTCAGACAGTCACCAAATCAGTGATTCATTATCCATGGAGATATTAAATTCCCCAGACACTACACATGTACTTTTGCAATCAGGCAGGCAGAAACCAGGTAGTCATTGAATTATGCAGACACTACCCATACATGCATGTAATCACCTCGGTACAAACTATTTACTAATGCAATTAACAAGACTGTAACTATGCAATCATTATAATATTTGCGCACAACATTTGCAGCCAACCCAGCAACACATTTACAACTCATGCAGTTATTGAAAAACACTATTCATCCACTCATCCAATAGGGCAGGTACTATGCTTGGGCTTAAACAATCATGTACGCACTATTGATGCACTGCATAAATCACCTATATACTATGTATGCACTCTTGCAATCATCCAGGCACTAGAATTGCGATCAATTATTCATCCCACCAGTATCTATACATGCATTGAATTATGAAAGCATTAGTCATGCACTTGTTTAATCATTCAGGCTCTACTCATGCACTCATCCAAACACCCAGATACTAGTGGTATACACATAATGGTATACACATGCAAACACACAGGCAATACGTATGCCGATTTAGAATGATCCATGGAGTTATAACATACTCAGGGAGTCATCTAGGCACTACTTATAACCTCAGGGAATCACCTAGACACTACATATGCACTCATTCAATCATTCAGGGAGTCTTGATGTATTCAACCATACACTCTTGTATTTTAGGAGTTTTCCTAAGGAATATGGAATCTCACACAATAGGGGTGAAAGGTTTACTACAATGGTCCTATCTACATAATTAGATGAGTGCATGAGTAGAGCCTGAGTGTTTCATCAGTGCAAGCGTGTGCCTCAGTATTTCAATGACTGAATGAGTTGTGATTGGGTGTTTAGATGGCAATATAGGTTCTTTGCAAATGCTATAATGATTGCATAGTTACAGCCTTGTAAATTTAGTGATACATTAAAAAAAGTGTAGGAGAAGAGGATATGCACTGAAACAGAAAGAATGAGTTGAGAGAGTAGTTAATGAGGCCTCTGATTTGAAGAAGAAGCTTTTTATTTTGATTCTAAATAGAATAAAGACTCGACACAATTTTGTTGTGCATGAGGAGACAAAACCATAAGAAAAGATTAGTGAATCGAAGATACGTTTAAACAGTTTTTAGTGGAATGGATATATACTTCTTGTACAGAGCCTTTCTTTAATGAAGAAACGTACCTCCAGGATAACAGATTATTTCATGCTATTGACTAAAAGGACAATGTTATGAAATTTAGAATGGTAGTCGTATTGCAAATGAGGGTATGGTACCTAGAAATGTAGAAGAAGTCATTGCAGAAGAGGTGCAAGGAAGTCGCTCTCAGGGTACTTTTTACAAATGGAATTGTAGTAGTGTTTCTAGTATTAGACAGCTATCAGTTGATATATTAAGAACATTCCTACGTATCTTTCCAAAGCGATGTTAAAAACACAAAATAAGGTATACCACACAGCAATTCAAGTTTTAGATAGAAGGCTGTAGTATGTGCTTAGAAAAAATGAATAGAGCACTTTTACATGGTATTGTGGCAGACATAGAAAAGGTTTGTGGTGATGTGCAGTTTTGTTTCTTTGGTCCTGAGCAGGATTCTAGGGAAAAGAAACAGTTGATAAGAGGTGGAGTTGCAAAGCAAGATATAATACAGTTGATAGTTTTAAAGAAGAGATTACAGAAATGAACACAGTGTTGTCTAAAGAAACAAGAGTATGTTTGCATATGTTGTCAATGCACTTACTAGAAGATTTAAACACAGACTGTTGACTTATATTTAAAAAGTGAAAAAATAAATAATGAGAACTGGAAAAATGTACCTTGTAGATGAACTGTTTGACTTGTCCATACAGGAAGTTACATGTAAGTAGTATTAAAATAAATTAAAATTAGAAGATAATACAATGAACAATACATACATATTAGATACCCATTTTGTAAGATAATAAAATGCCTGCTAATGTAGAAAAACTATGAGGAGCCAAATATAAAAAAATAAATCAACAATTATTATTCTTTGCAGCATTGTGAAGGGCCATTATGGACTGCTCTCCAGCACTCACTACAGCTCCACAATCCATGCAGTAAGATGCCATTGGGGAAAACTGCGCAGCCAAATCTTGAAGTTGAGATTGGACTTTTAAATTGACCCTCTTATTTAGTGTTCTTGCACTGATATTGAAGTTGAGAGTCCTTCAGCTTTGCATTGCCTTCTTGCTGCTCACTATGGACTTGTCTTATTAAATGTGTCAAAAATATAAAAGGGGGTACAAAATCACAAAGTATGATTCTCGGCAGCATTGTGAAGAACTGCAACACACTGCTCACCAGCTCTTATAACAATGCTTCAGTCCATGCAGTACGTGGCCGTACTTGAAAACTCTGGAGCCTTATCTGTCATAGTAGGCTGTACCTCTGAAGGGACTTTCTGGCTGGGAACTGTTGCTGTTGCCATTGATGTAGATGGTCCTCAAACTTCCATCTGCATGATTGGCAGCGGGAGACACTTTCTATGATATGTTTTAAGGTCTGATTGATTGGCAGTGTGAGTCATTTTCTATGATATAACATGAACGTCATTCCACGTAAGTTCAAAAAGAGTCTACAGCCACAATCTACCACCTACTCACAATAAACTTCTCAAAATGAAGATTCAAGAAGAAGGAGTGGATTTATACTTGCTATTCATTTTACTGAAAAGTATATTATCTAATGATATTTGCTTTTTCCCTGGTCAGGTGATGTTTCCAGATTGTGCATTGCACTAAGTTTGCAGCAGTCTTTGATTCACCATGAGTTTGGGTAACAATGGGTAGTTTGATGGGTGTTTGGTAGTTATGTTCTATTTGTGAGTTCAGATGTTAAGTTATTTTATGAAACTGTTCTTTTTTTTATAAAAGTGTTGTTAAAATAAAGTTAAACCAATATGTTACTAAACAGCTAGACTCAAACTTTGTGTAAAATATGTCTATATATCTATGTTTCACTTTGTCATTTGTATTCCTGACTGCTCATGTCATTGCAACCTCTGGTCTTGCTGTGAAGAATGAAAATGCATTTTTGATTTAGTAAGTTCAACAAATAAATACAATGGGGAAGTTACATTAGTATCTTACTAAATAGCTACACTCAAATCTTATGTAAAATATGTCTATATAACTGTTTTACACTTTGTGTAAAACACCCAGCATTCGTAATCTGTCATTGGCAATGTGTTTCCAAAATGAGTTTAATATTAATAGCAATATGCCGTTCTGAAATATATGGAATGCATGCTTGAAGTTTTTGCAGAAAAATAAGCACATGTAGTCTTGCAGTGACACTTTCACCAGTATGATTTCCTACATTGCCCAAACACTACTGCACTACTGTAAACCCTTAATCTACCTCCAGCATGACCTTATACACTACCTATTCACCACTTTACTACTCTAAACCTTAAATCTAACTCAGCACAACCTGCTACTCTACCTAAACACCACTTTATTTACTAGAGCAGTACTCTTTCATGACCCCCTACACTACAAAAACACCACTGCACTACCTTAAATGTTAAAACGCTATCCCTAGCATGATCACCTATGGTTCATAAACACCACTGCAGTATGCTACAGCACTACCCCAGTATGACTCTCTATAGTACCTAAACCCCATTTCACTACTCTAAAGCTTAAATCTATCACAGCAGGACCCCTTAAACTTCCCAAACACCACTATAGTATCCTACTACTGCATTTATAAGAAATCTTGTTATTTGTCTAGAATCACACAGTGAGTCTGTGCATTTACGAATCACTCTGAGAGAAGCATTTTGGTTATTCATGTGTTTCCCGACATTTAATTGGTTAAAAATGTATTGTGTTATCACATGTTGGTAGAATTAGAAAATAGTCATTGGTTTAGTGTTTCCAAAGTGAGTTTAATATTAATTGTAAAATGCTGTTCTGAAATATAGGGAATGCATGCTTGAAGTTTTTGCAGAAAAAAAAGTACATGTAGTCGTGTAGTGCCACTACCCCCAGTATAATTTCCTACGCTACCCAAACACTACTGCAATATTTTAAACCCTTAATCTACTTTCAGCGTGACCACATACACTACCTATTTTTTATATAACAAGGGAACCCAACCCAAACAGTTTGTTAAGGACCGTGGGTATCAGTACTATTATTCAAAGACAAGGGTCCTTAGCTTATGAGGATCAGGAAGAGAATGAAAAATAGGCCGTAATAGGAGACTATATTTGTCCACTGCCCAGCCGGACAGGGTATTTATTTTTAGTCAATGTAAACACATAGGACAAAAATGGTTGTAAGGCACAATCATGTACCATACTAGGGGAAAAAACAGACAACATAAAGGGGGGGGTTACAGGCAAAAGAGGAGCATTGTTGGCCACTTTTAAATCAGTGTCAAATTAAAGTATTGCCAAAGAAGTGCTAGACACAACAAGATTGAACATAATAGTATGGTTGTGAAAACACTGTAAGAAGTCGACGTTTCGATCCCTTATGCTCTAAATAAGTGGGACAATCATCAGGACTGACAATAACAACATTTGCCTGCCTGGCATAATTAAAGTACAACCGCCCTATTGGGCGGGCTGGGGCCCCAAATGGTTTGGGTGGCAGAATTGCTGCAGACTGCCTGTTGTAGGCAGAGTGCGTTGTCTCGGGGCTGGTTTGGTTCCGGGCAGTGTTAGATCGCAGGTGTGCACCTGCGATCTGGCAGCGTACGGATGGGACATTGCTCCCCCAGCTCCCCCTCCACACAAATCGGTGCCAAGCGGAGATATCACACTCCTATGCTACCGCACCTCCGGTGGGGACAAATCCGGCATTGCAGGTCATCTAACACTGCCCGGAACCAAACCAGCCCCGAGACGACGCACTCTGCCTACAACAGGCAGTCTGCAGAAATTCTGCCACCCAAACCATTTGGGGCCCCAGCCCGCTCAATAGGGCGGTTGTACTTTAATTATGCCAGGCAGGCAAATGTTGTTATTGTCAGTCCTGATGATGGTCCCACTTATTTAGAGCATAAGGGATCGAAGCGTCGACTTCTTGCAGTGTTTTCACAACCATACTATTATGTTCAATCTTGTTGTGTCTAGCACTTCTTTGGCAATACTTTAATTGGACACTGATTTAAAAGTGGCCAACAATGCTCCTCTTTTGCCTGTAGCCCCCCCCCTTTATGTTGTCTGTTTTTTCCCCTAGTGGTACAGGATTGTGCCTTACAACCATTTTTGTCCTATGTGTTTACATTGACTAAAAATAAATACCCTGTCCGGCTGGGCAGTGGACAAATATAGTCTCCTATTACGGCCTATATTTCATTCTCTTCCTGATCCTCATAAGCTAAGGACCCTTGTCTTTGAATAACACATACACTACCTATTCACCACTTTACTACACTAAACCTTAAATATACCCCAGCACAACATGCTACACTACCCAAACACCACTATAGTTTCCTACTACTGCATTTATAAGAAATATTGTTATTTGTCTAGAATCACACAGTGAGTATGTGCATTTCGGAATCACTTTGAGTGAAGCATTTTGGTAATTCATGTGTTTCCCGACATGTAATTGGTTAAAAACGTATTGTGTTCTCACGTTTTGGTAGAATTGGAAAATAGTCATTGGTTATGTGTTTTCAAAATGAGTTTTATATTAATAGTAAAATGCAGTTCTAAAATATATGGAATGCATGCTTGATGTTTTTGCAGACAAAGAAGTACATGTAGTCATGTAGTGACACTACCCCAGTATGATTTCCTACGCTACCCAAACACCACTGCACTACTGTAAACTCTTAATCTACTTCCAACATGACTACCTACACTACCTATTCACAACTTTACTTCCCTAAACTTTATATCTACCCCAGCAGAACCTCCTACACTACCCAAACACCACTGTACTTTCCTAGAACACTACCCCAGCACGAGCCACTGCACTACACAAAGAACACTGCTCTACCTTAAACCCTAAACATTATCCGTATCATTACCCTGTACATGACATAAACACCAGTGCACAACTCTAGAACACTAACCCTGTACAATGTCCTATACTACCCTAACACCACTGTACTATCCTACTACTCCATTTACAAGACATTTTGTTATTTGTCTAGAATCACACAGTGAGTCGGTGTCCATTTGGGAAAATTGAGAGAATGACTTTATATGTTTGCAGAAATGTAATTAGATGTACTCTTGCAGTGACACTATCCCTAGCATCATTCCCTACACTACAGAAAAACCAGTGCACTACCCTATGCCCCTAATCTACCTCCAACATGATTACCTACAGTACCCATTCACCACTGCATTACCCTAAACTCTAATACACTATACCAGCACAACTCACTAAACTACCCAAACATGACTACACTACCTTAAACCTTAAATCTACCTCAGCACGTCCTCCTAAAATACCCAAATACCTCTGCACATTCCTAGAACACTACTCCAGCACGATCCCCTACATTACACAAGTACCACTGCACTATGTTAAAACCTAAAACACTATCCCTACTTTGATCTTGTACACTACATAAACACCACTGCAGTACCCTAGAACACTACCCCAGCACAACCTCCTACACTATGTATTTACCACTGCACTACCCTAAACTCTAAAACAGTATACCAGCAAGAGCCACTACAGTATTCAAGCACCATTACACTACCCAAAACCTTAAATCTACACTAGCATGACTTCCTACACTATCCAAACACTACTGCTCTACCATAAAACACTACCACAGCACAACCCTCTACACTACACAAAGAGCACTGCACTACATTAAACCCTAAAACACTATCCGTAGCATGACCCCTTATACTACATTAACACCACTGCACTATCCCAGAAGAGTATCCCAGCTTGACCCCCTATACTATCCAAACACCATCTCACTACTCTAAAGCTTAAATCTATCACAGCAGGACCCCTTAAACTACCCAAACACCACTATAGTATGCTACTACTGCATTTATAAGAAATCTTGTTATTTGTCTAGAATCACACAGTGAGTCTGTGCATTTAGGAATCACTCCAAGAGAAGCATTTTGGTAATTCATGTGTTTCCCAACATGTAATTGGTTAAAAACGTTTTGTGTTCTCATATTTTGGTGGAATTAGAAAATAGTCATTGGTTATGTGTTTCCAAAATGAGTTTAATATTAATAGTAAAATGCCGTACTGAAATATATGGAATGCATGCTTGATATTTTTGCAGAAAAATAAGTACATGTAGTCTTGTAGTGACGCTACCCCAGTATGATTTCCTACACTACCCAAACACCACTGCACTACTGTAAACTCTTACTCTACTTCCAGCATGACCACCTACACTACCTATTCACGACTTTACTACCGTAAACTTTAAATCTACCCCAGCAGAACGTCCTACACTACCCAAACACCACTGTACTACCTTAAACCATAAAACACTATCTGTAGCATGACCCCATACACTACGTAAACACGACTGTACTATCCTAGAAGAGTATCTCAGCATGACCCCAATACAATCCAAACACCATTGCAGTACCCTTAACCTGAAATCTATCCCAGCACAACCTGTTACACTACCCAAACACGAGTGTAGTATCCTACACTCTACAACAGTACCTTAGTATGATCCCCTACACTATTGAAACACTATTACACTGCCCTAAACCTTAAATCTACACCAGCAGGACCTCCTACACTACTGAATACAACTGCACTACCCTAGAACAGTACCTCAGCAGGACTCCCTACACTAGACAAACAACACTGCACTACTCTAAATTCTAAATCTTTACTGTTGCAAAAGCATAGTGACTGTTTATGTACCATGTAGTAAAGTATTTACTAAAGTAAAAGTGAACCAAATATGTATTCACTCAGTGTCTTTCCTTATAGTATTGTGATTTTTTAGTAAATATGCATGTATTCATATAGTGCTTCAGGTTTTAGTGTTATGGAGTGCTTCAAACTGCTATGCACTACGTGTGTAATGCTCTTATCACCTTCACAGTTGTGCTTCAGGGCTACAATTTCTTAGTCAGAATTGATATGAAAAGTGTTTATGTAGTAATGTTAATACATGCTTATTTATGTTTATTTTTTGCAGATACTGTTTATCATC
Organism: Lissotriton helveticus; assembly: GCF_964261635.1. Classification (NCBI taxonomy): domain Eukaryota; kingdom Metazoa; phylum Chordata; class Amphibia; order Caudata; family Salamandridae; genus Lissotriton; species Lissotriton helveticus. Next base: position 1,231,830,091 of record NC_136068.1, read on the forward strand.
CTTTAAATAAAGCTATCATGCCGGAGAAACAAAGAAGGTCAGAAAAAAGATACTTGAAAAAAACTCAACCACAAGTATTGGAGACGTAGCGCACAGGAACCAGGACCCCTGACCTCTGCAGCAGGGAGGCCGGAGAAGCAGCGCTAGGGACTTATTGTCCCAGGAGCCAACAGCGCCAACCAGCCCCGCCCCCTACTACCGGATATTACCAGCATTCCCCTTCCGCATCGCGGGACGTGCGCGGGCAGTGCTGGGCGAAGCCCGGGCAAAGGGTGGGCCGTCTGTGGCCGTCAGGGGGCGGAGGAGGCCGGACTGGGCCACCCCCTTTCCAAACATCTATTGAAGCCCTAAAAGGTACTGTACATATATGTCCGTCCATAGAGGGGTAGTTTGATTAACTCCTGTTTGCAGAATCAAAACCATAGCAGAGGGGAGGGTCTGCTTGCTCTCCTCGTAAGGAGGCTCTATTTACTGTACCTACCCCTTGCTTACTGTGTCTTGTCACTTGTTACTATGGGGAAGAGGAAGACCATGGAAGGAGGGGGGATATCCGCAAACAAAAAAGGGAAAAAAGCCAAAAAAGTGCCCCATGCAGCAATGAACTGTGTGCTGTCAAGAATAGAGGAAATTGTGAATGACTGCGAAGAGGTCTTAAGCCACAGTAGCACCAAATCTGCAATGAATGCCATGCCGGAGGCCATCGAGCCTCCCCTCTCTGTCCAAGAAAAACCAATTCCTTCCATGTTTGTCAAACGTAACATCCGCAAGCATGGACCGAGCACTAAGAACACTACCCTTGCCCTGACTGAGGAAGGACTAGCTCCATCTCCCAATACCCACATAACTCCAGTTGTGGATTCCCCGAGGGGGGTGGAAATGGGTCATGCTTTGGCCACCTTGGTACCTTGCTCAAACAGGTTCGCACCTTTAGATTTAGAACCTGATATTGCCGCTACATTCTCCTTGGGGGTCATGTTAATGCTGATAAGCCTTGTGTAGAGAATTTGGACAGTTTTAATATGTGTGGGCTCTCCAAGATCAATTCTCTAGCGAGAATTATTGAGTTGGAAAAGTTGGTAGCATCCCTGGGTGACAAGGTGGAAGGCTTATTGGCTGGGCGGGCAACCTTACAATATATCCCAGCTTAATCTCTCCTTCGAGGGCCAAACAACACAGCTGAAAAGGCACAACCCAACTCAGGGGTGTTCCCTCTAATCTTCCTCAACCACCGGACCTCCACACATAGGGCCAAGCAGGGGCAAATAACACTCGCCCCATTGTGAGGTCATACGCTGACTCTGCGAGACCATAGGCACCTGAAGGGAGTTCCAAGGGGCAGGTTCCACCCACGACTACGAATTGCCCTTTGGTCCCCCCTAACAAAGCTCTGAGAAGACCATCCACAGTTGCAGGCCCGCAAGGCGACCTGTCTCACTGCTAAAATATCAGGACTACTGTATACATAACACAGGTACCTAGACTGGCCACAGCAGGGGGCTATGAAAGTAGTGAGTCCATCCATAACAAGCCGATACATTAGCTTAGGCACACAAGGGGCTGCAGATCAATCATACGGGAGGACATGGCCAAAGTTAGGAGGGTCACAATGGTTAATTCTGAAACCGACTGTGTCGAGATCCAGTTCTTTGATTCCTCCATAGCAGAGAATCTACTAGCTTTTGAGTTTAGAACATCTCCCCATGACCATTCATCCATTCAGATTCGTCGGTCCCCGCTCTGGGCAGTGGCCCGGGGGTTGGGTGGCTCTGGACTGAGCCAAGTTGACTGACTAGAGGGGGGAACGCCTGGCAAGCTGTCCTTCTGCTCTCACGAGCCGTCCTCTAGAAGATGTAGGTACGTGTATGGCCCTACTAGAGCAGGGCGATGTAACTCACAAGGACACTGGGGAGTCTACAAATCTCGGCTCTCCTGGGTTGGCAGAGGCGAGACATGTAGATCACAGTATTGCCACTACGGGGTAATCCAGCTGCTATTGTGGAACATAGCGGGGCTACAAAAAAAACGGGCGCTTCCTGAATGGAACGACTTCATTAGCAATTATGACATCTGCTTGTTTCAGGAGACATGGAGCCTGGTCCCCTTGTACATGCCGGGGTTTACTACATACCACATCCCCGCGACCAGCTCAAGCAGAAGACGGCCCTCGGGGGGGCTCATGATTTGGGTAGGTATCGGACTGAACTGGTCGATATCTATCTGCAACACTCCCTCCCAGGACAATCTACACTTGTCCATCGGAGGGGCTGATGACGCTGCCCACCTGGAGATCTTCAACATTTACGCTTGGGGATCTCTGGGTGTTGAGGCAACATCTGCCCTATCGGTCCTCGATGCAGAGTTGTCAGCCATTTCTAAAAAGGCTGGGGTAATTGTTGCAGGCGATCTTAATTGCATGTTTGAACCGTTAATCGAGGATGATATCTTGGGCACTAGGGATGAGGATTCCAAATGGGCTATGCCAGCACTAAACTTAGCCCCAATAAAGAAATGGTCTCAAAGAGCTATACAAATTAATGCTCTAGAACACAATTTATGAGCAGCCAACGGCAGAACTCGTTCCGACCCTAATGGGGCTCACACCTTTAACAGGATTAGTTCCCCTTCCAGTATTGATTATATTCTGTTAGATGTGGGTCTATGGGCCGACCTTATCGATATGGAGGTCATCCCGAGTCTAGACAGTGACCACAACCCTTCATTGTCCATGCAATTGACCCGAGCAACAGATATCACAGCTACCGCCATGGGCATAATCCCACTGCTGTCGACTAGGGAGGTACAACCATCCAATTGTAATCACCGCCTGAGGTGGCACATGGTTGCCAAGCAGGACCAGACCCTGAAAAGTGTAAGGGATATACTTGAGTTGAGGTCCCTTGAGCTTGATTCCTATCTATCCCTACTTCTACAGCCCAATTGAACTCCAAATTTATTGAGATATATCAGGAGACCACGGGAAAGATAGGGGAGTTTTTCCGCATAAAGGATAATGGCGGCCAAAAACCACACTCCTCACAAGCAATGAATTTGTGGTACACTGCCCTATGTAGGAAAAGAAGACAGGACCTATCGCTAGCTCTCAGAGCAAAAGACCAGACAAAAATAACCCTAGCTAGAAAACCCTACTACAGGACCATCGACAAAGCTAAGAGGGGATGGGAAGACATGCACTGGCAGGAGCTTAAATCTGCCGCCCAGTTGAAGGACTCCACTCCATTCTGGGAGCTTATTATTATCAGCACAAGGAAGGGAGATGCCCTAATCCCAAACCATATCACCGGTCGTCAATGGTTTGAGCACTTCCGTGGCCTGTATTCGGGGGGGGGGGACTCACCACTGGAAGAGGGGCCATAGCCGGTCGCCTTTGGGATCCCCGATTCGGGGGATGTGTTTGGTCTTAAGGAGGTACAATCAGCTATTGCAAGCATCGCGCCGGGCAAGGCGGCAGGCCCAGATGGCCTCCCTGGTGACCTAATACATCATGACAGAGAGGTCTGGGCTCTCTTCATCCTCCGGGCCCTGAACCGCATCGCGGGCGGCTATCCTGTTCCGGATTCCTGGAAGGCTGCCAAGGTGGTGACGATCTACAAGAAAGGGGATAGGGAGGATCCTGCCAACTACAGGCCGATTAGCTCAATCAAAGTAGTGCAGAAAGTGGTTGGAACGTGGTTACGAGGCTGAGGTCCTGGATAGACGAGGATGGGATTTTGTCTCATTTCCAGGCAGGATTTAGGCAGGGGGTGGGCACAATGGACAACAAAGTTTGGCAAAGTGTTTTTCACCATTTCAGGATGTTGGCAGTACATCATACTCAAATGCGGAAGTTAGTGAGAAGATTGTATCATGCAGAAAGTCCAGCACTAATGTTAATTGAGTTGAACAGTGCTCTGTTGCGTGGGTCAGAATCAGATGTGAAAAATGTTTGTGCTGACATTGAGTTTTATTACTTTCGTCCTGAACAAGAGAGTGAAGAAACTCAGACATTAATAGAAGAAAATGTTGGAGAGAATGTTGAACATAGTTGTATAAACATTTTTGAAAATTAAATTACAAAGTTTAAGGTGATTTCAGGTGAAATGACCATTTTTTCTTGTATTTGTTGGCGCCGAACTCACTACTAAAATCAGACTAGGAGTGTTGTATTTAAAAAGTGAAAATGAAAATAATGATAAATGGAAAGAATTTCCAACTTATTTGTTGGTAGAGAATTGTTTTGATTTGGGTTCTGATCAGCGTATTTGTAAATATTGTTATAACAAATTAGATGAGAATAAAATGCCCGCTAGAGCTGTTCATAATAATCTAGAGTTGGTTGCTATTCCTCCAGAACTGATAGATTTAAACACCTAAGAGTCTATTCTCATTCAATGTGGGCACCCGTTTCAGGCTATTGTTCGTATGGCGTCTAAAACAGGTAAATTGCCTCCTTCAGATTTACAAAGAGGATTAAAAGGAAGAGTTGTGTATTTACCATTAGATTTAAAGAAAATAATGAAACTATTGGTGTAGAGAGTGTAGAAAGTGAACCACAAGTTATTCTTGTTAATGATGTGCCGACTAAGAATAAGAAAATCTGGCAGGAGTTAGTGGATGTTAGGAAAGTGCAAAAGACAACATTATATTTGATAAAAAACAATACATATTATAAGAATGTTTATACAGGAGAAGAAGAAATAGTTTTAACAGAAGATACTGAAACATCAAGTGGACAAATTGAAAAAGTGGATATGTTAAGAAATCTATTAACATTACAGTGTGCATCCACTTATTTCAAAAAAGTGATGGGAACACTATTGATTTTTCCAAATGAAAAAAGCAAAAGGAACTCGTATGAGTGTATGGGAAGACAACTTGGAAGCTCGTTGTTTTCCAAAGTTGTTCCCAACTGGAAAAGGAGGATGATATGATGAACGTCCTGTGCAGATTCCTGCATCTGAATACCGGACAAGATTGTATGCAGAAGATCCAAGATTTCGACACTGTATCCCTTACATATTTCATCTTTTCTTTGAAAGTGACTTGTCTGGACTTTCATATGCAGTCAATTATATTCTAAAAAGTGGAATACATCTGCAAAATGTATCTGCAAAAGATTTTATGGATAAAGTGCAACAGAGAGATGATCATCTAGAATCTCAGCTCATTAATTTGATGGCATGTCAGCGTGGGACTAATGAATATTGGTACCATCGTCATGGAGAACTGAAATATATGCTAAGGAACTTAGGAACTCCAACATGGTTCCTTACCCTAAGTTTTGCTGAGTACCCTTGGGATGAATTACTGGAATTTCTTCAAGGAGGCAAATTCTAATATAAAAAACTTTTGAATACAAGACACCTGGAGAATTGTGCTCTTTGGATCCTGTTAATGTATGCAGGTATTTCAATCATAGATTTGAGGCTATGATGTCTTTTATCTGCAATAAAAAAATCCTTCTCTTGGAGAAGTTGTGGATTTCTTTTGGAGAAAGGAGTATCAAGCAAGAGGTGCTCCTCATATACATATGCTGTTATGGATTAAGGACGCTCTCAAATTTGGAACAGATGAGGATGATACTGTTTTGAGTTTTATTGAACAATATGCAACATGTGCTGTACCCAAAAGTACAGAAGAAAACAACTTAAGAGCACAAGTGTTACAATTCCAAAGCCACCGATGTGGAAAATACTGTAGACGAAAGTACACATCTAAGGACAAGTTCTACACCAAATGTCGTTTTGGATTTTCACGTCCTGTAATATCGAAAGGAAGAGTGAACAGTTTTATGTCATCTTTGCGACATACTATCACAAGAAAGTCTCCAAAAAATAACTACAACTTAAGAAGAAATGAAGAGTCAAAATACATAAATGACTACAACCCAGTTTTTTTGTCCATGTGGAATGCTAACATGATTATTCAATATGTTGCGGACAATTCCATTGCTGTTGCTCGATATGTAACATCTTATATTATAAAATCAGAAAATACGGAATTGAAAGAAATGTGGGAAGAGATTTCTCACGAGAAGACTTTAAGTAAGAAATTATACAGTTTCAGTATGAAGATGTTATAGCATTGAGAAATCGGAGCATATGAATGCTCAGATCGGTTATTATCTGCAAGTCTATACTCCAAATCTACAACAATCATTTTTGTGAGTCTAGGTCTAGCAGAAATGCGAAATCGAGTACTGAAATCTGTACAAGAAATTAAATATTTAGCAGCAAAAGATCCAGAAAGTACAGATATTTTGAAAACGAATATGTTGGACACATATTACCCAAACAGAAGTTATCATCTTGAGAACATGTGTCTCTATGAAGTGCTGCAAAACTACACTTTTAAACAGAATACTACAGAGAACATCAATGATGGAAAATATGGAGTCATTGGTTCCGAAGGATGTTTGGTGAAACAAACGAAAAGATGATTTGAAACGAAAAGAATTTGAGATGTCATCAGTGATGCCATCAGTGATGTCACAGACCATGTCATGAATGATGTAATATGTGACATCATTAGCAGTGCATTGCAGTCGCATGAGTTATAGTTAGCAGAACTAACTATAACGGAGGAATTTCAATGGTTTTGTACGAGTGAAATATCCAGCTAACTATAACAGCCCTGAAACTTATGTTTTTTTCAGTGAATTTCTAAGGTTTTTTGAATGCTAATTCCTAATTATAACATGTCTGAAACCTATGTTTTTTTCAGTAAATTTCAAAGGTTTTTTAATTGATAACTTTTAAATGTAATAATAGTTATAGGTGTTTTTTATAACGATTTTCTACAGTTTCTTAACTGTTTATTTTTACATATTTTATTTTTTAAAGTGCATGATATATTTTTAATATAAACGGAAATAAAATGTTTTTAAAAATATTGAAACTGAAATATTGTTTATTTTTTTGTTTTATATTTTTATTTTAATATATTTACATTATTTTCTTTATTATTTTTTTGCCCAATTATTTTTGGGAGTCACCCACCTAAAACCTACCCTTCACGATCAGTGCGCGAATTCTAGCCACCATTTTACAAATGTTGTGAAGGATCTGTGTACGTGTGCGACGGGTGTGTATTTTCAGAGATGTACGTGATTACTGTGTGACCGGTCGGCAACTCCAGCTCCCACATATTCGCGACACATGCGCATTACTGTACGCGCTGCTTCCACGTTGACGGGTTCCGCGTGACGTCATATACGTGTTGAGCGCGGTGGGTGCGCGACTGCCTCAAAATTTTGGTATGTCTAAAATGATATACATATGTCTTTAATATACATATTAGGGCAAGACATTATCGCGAAGTCACGTAGGGTGCGTGCTGTGCGTGTGCGCACGGTGCGTGGATCCCATGTGACCTGAAAAAAAAGATTTGATTGGTTCATAAAATTTCCCATTGTAACTATTTCAAGGCACCCACCCATTTCAATTATTCTTCTTTGAGCATCTTTGGAGAGTCATCTCTGTGCTTGGAAGAACCCTAATTTCTCCATTTTTTGGGGTGTTTATAAAAAAAAAAAGAACATGGCTTCAGGACAGCAGCAACAGGAGGGGAAACATTCTTCGGAGGGAGAAGTTTTGCCAGAAGCTCCACGTCCTCAAAGGCCAGAGTCAGTGGTATGGAAATTCTTCAGCTTTCCAGAAGGACAGAAGAAAGTAAATGCCATGAAGGTCACCTGCCGAATTTGTTACAGAGTCTTTTCTAGAGGCAGTGCTGAAAATAAATATTTGTGTGGTACTGCTTCAATGTGCAAACATTTAAAGACCATTCATCCGGCAAATCTGGCTCGAAAGGAGTGTAGAAGAGTAGAAAGGAACCCTCCACCTGCAGTTCCTAATACATCTGGAACATCAACTGCTGCATCTCCACCCGACATACACCCCGAGTTTGCTTTTCTTGAACAGCACTGCGTAAAGTGCAAGAAACATATTTATTTGTTTTGGGGAGCAGTCTGTCGAAGCAGTTTGTGCTGCGCAATGGAACCATCGTTGCTAGCTTTTTGTTTGCTTTGTTTTTTTGGAATGCCACATAATTCCTGAAGTTTCTTGTGTTTTTCATTATTTAAAAAACAAAATGTTGAAAAAACACCCCAAAAAATCAAAAAATATTCAGAAAAATACAAAAAAAGGTTAAAAAAGAACTATATTTGTATGATAATGTGTGAAAGTTTGGTTGAATATATGTGTAGAGCATAATTGACTGAAAGAATGCATTAGTAGTGTATGGTGAATGTATAAGTGCAGAACTATAAGGAAGTGCTGCAGCATGACACTTTAGGCTCTTTAGCTGCACTATGCTGTGGTACTTCCGAAGCACAAGGATTTGACATATGTACATAAATATGTTGCATCTCTATGTTTCCCTCTGCACTGCTGCCCAAACTGCAGCCATGCGGTGACACAGGCACCCTTGTACCATGGTGCAAGGATGTCTGTGTCATGCGGAGGCTGTTTTTGTGCAGGAAGGGACACAAAAAAAAATCAATAAAGGCATTTTCCTCTTTCAATGTATGCTGTGCTATGCAGCATACATTGAAAGAGGAAGAAATGAGGAGAAATGAAAACAATTCTCCTTGTTGTGGCTTGCTTCACCAACTGGAGGATGGTGCAGCATTCACACACATCTCCACATTTATGATTTCTGATAAATCTGGAGATCTGTCTTGTTCTATGAGTGTTGCGTGTGAACACCCAGAGCAACACCTATGGAATGCCCTTACAATGCAATGTGCTGTGTAGGAAGAGGTCGAAATTACAAGGAGAAGAAAAGCTACACAGGGTGTCTTTTCCTCTACTTGTAATTATGAAGGAGTGTCTGGCATCATCAGTACGTTACAAAAAGTGTTGTATTGTTGGTACAGGGTGCTTCTAAATCTGACCCATAAGTGCTTAGGTATTGGCAGGCTGATATAATAAGAACATATTACTGGTTGGTTAATTGAGGAATTGCGTGCGAGTGACAGTAGGTAAGCATAGAGATATCTCTCCAAAGATACTCCCAAAAAGATCATTGAAATGGTTGCAGTCCTTCAATAGTTACAATGGGAAATGTTATGAACCAATCACATCTTTTTTTCTCAGGGTACATGAGATCCTATAACAGAGAGATTCTAACAATACATAGGTATTAACTGGGTATTTAGAAGAGTGTATTAATACTTTGTAGCTTGTTTCAAGTCTGCATGCATAGTATATAAAGAAATTGACTTGTACTAGAATTAGTGATAGGCCAATCCTTAAATATATAAGTGATAACTAGAATAATTTCAGTACTGCAAAGAGAGTTCAAGATACATTTATAAATGCTTAGCTTTTGGTAAAATGATAGGATACATACATGGTGCTGAATGGGTGAATGGACAAGTGCTTGGGAAAGACACAAGGCTTCCTAGCCTGCTTAGTTTCTAAATAAGCACATACTTCTGTCAGGATGATTGATGGAATGGACACAGACTAACAGTATGATTCCAGACAGCCAAGACTATTCCCTGAACTTTAGCAGGAGAGACTCAATAGCCTGAAAGGGGTTAAGGAACTGAATACATTCGACACATTTGACTATACCACTGCTTGTCTGAATACTTGACTCACTCTCCAAGTTTGTAAACAGTGACTGGGTTCTCATACAGCTAGTAGTTCACGTCAGGATATGTTTATAAGCACCTACGTGTCAGCAGAGAGATTAAATAAGCACATGCTTCTGTCAGGATGATTGTAGGAGTGGACACAGACTCACAATGTGTTTCCAGACAGGCAAGACTATTCCCTGGACTTTAGCAGAAGAGACTCACTAGTCCGGAAAGGGTTAGGTGACCACATACATTCTACACATTTGACTACAGCACTGCTTGTGTGAACTCCTGAATCAGTCTGTAAATACATAAGAACTGACTGGGTTCTAATACTACTAACAGTTGACAACAGGATATGTTTTAAGCAGATATGTGTCAGCAAAGAGATAAAGTTACCACATGCTTCTGTCAGAATGGTTGCACAAGTGGACACAGACTCACAGTGTGATACTAGACAAGCAAGACTATTCCCTGGACTTTAGCAGAAGAGACTCACTAGTCTGGAAGGGGTTAGGTGACGGCATACATTCTCGACATGTGACTACAGCACTGCTTGTGTGAATGCCTGAATCATTCTGCAAATGAAAATGCATAAGCACTGACTGGGTTCTAATACTACTAAACATTGACAACCGGATAGTTCTTTAAGCAGTTATGTGTCAGCAAAGAGATAATATAATAATAATTATACAAACTATACAGTGAACAACATTTAAATACATTTAAATACATTACAAAAAATGTAATAAATATTTCTTCATTAGAAAATATATCATTAACTCCAAATTTTATGAACTATATTTTATGATTAAAAAGAAAGGCACCACATAGAACATCTCACAAATAATTAACTCAACTTTCAAATTAATTTGTAGATTATGAAATATCTGAATCACACACCAGATTTTCTTCTGCACACAATGAATGTACTGCACTGATCTTTGCAAAACCAAAACATGGCAAACTTTCCCTCTCATTCTGCACACATATACCTGTAAATATCAAAATTGCTCCCCACATTAATTCAAAAGCTAACACACATTTCTATTGGTTACTCATTTCAACTCTTCCCAATTCACATAACTTTGAACCCTACCCCCATTCTGCTTAATGCCTGTTACCGTAGTAACAGTTCATGGAACACTCAATTGAACACACGGGTCACAAGTTCAGCACACAATGTTACAAATTTAAACAGCAAGTGTGCTTGACTTTCCAAAGTACAAGCTTATCTTATCTAATGTACCTTTCAAAAATGTTTTATTAACAAATAAGAAACATGCTTTTAAAACCAGAAACATGCACCCTTTTTTCAGTGTATAATGTTCTCAATCAGCCAATCAGTTCTCTTCTTTTTTTTAAACTGCATTTTGTCCACCATTTTAGAAAAATCTTATTTTACAAACTGCCTATTTTACCTTTCAGACATTGTCTGAGTGCATCCAGACCTCCCTTCAAGATGCTTAGAGTGTGGATTGTGGGACAAAGCTATATTTTCTGGAGCAAAAGGTATGCTGAAAGCAGAGGTATTGACAAAGACCTAGCTTTGCCAAATGTAGACATTAAATGGATTGGACAGAGAGGATTAAAGTGGCACCAATTGATGCCATTGGTTAAATCCTTTTTGCATCTCCAACACCCTGACCTCATAATTGTGCACTGTGGTGGCAATGACCTAGGCACTTTGACTGGGGTAGGTCTGGAAATGCTTACAAAGGACGCCTTTGCAGAAATTATGTTACTTTTCCCCCAAACTGCCTTTGTCTATTCTAACATATGTCAGAGACAGAAATGGAACTGGTCCAATTAATTTTGTCCACAGATTGAGAAAGCTAGGAAACATGTCAATAAAGCTGTTTCTGCTTATCTCAGAGATTATAGGATGGGGTCCATTTGCAACAACAATCTATGTTTTAATATGGATGGCATCTATAGGAGAGATGGTGTACGTTTTACAGATGAGGGTAACAGAATCTTTCTCAACAACTTTGGACTCTACATAGGTACTTACTTGTAGGTACCAACATCTCCCAATAAATACAAGGGCTCTTTTTACAGCCACCCAAGATGTATATTTAAAAATATATATATATTTTGTTTTTGGAGTCGCACACCGAATGCGTTTTGGAGTTGTGTACCCAATGCGTTCACACCGGGGGGCTGTGCTGAGAGTCGCCCAGCCAATGCGTTCACACCAGGGGGCCGCGCTGGGAGTTGCGCACCCAATGCTTTCACACCAGAGGGCCGTGCTGGGAGTCCAACAATCCAACATCTTGTGGTGCACGCGAATGGATAGGAAAACTCGTCGGCGAATGCAGGGACCCGGTAAGTAGCTACCGCGCATGCAAGAACGCATTTTTAAAGCACAAATAAGAAAAGACTTCCGTTTCGCGGCAGAATGCAAAAGTTTTGACATTTTCGCGCTCTCCGCAGAACGCAAAAATGTCAAAATATCGCAAATTCTGCAAACCTAACGAAATTTACCGCCCAGGCCTAGGAGCAGCTAACATGCAGTTCCCCATGTGGAAACGCAATTGGTTTGAATTTTGGAAGAGAGAGCACATTTACTGCTCTCTCTTCCAAAATCCAAACCAAGTTTGCTATGGCAGGGCGGGAGCCGCAAGGCTCACTTTAACAAGTTTTCTCTTTACTGGCAACGCGTTTCGATGAAGTGATCTTTTTCAAGGGCTTGTGAAGAAGATCGCTTGATCGAAAACTTGTTATAGTCACCTTGGAGTGCGAGTACTTTCTTTCCAGTGTCCAAAGAAACACACACAGGAGATTTCTTTCATTTACGGCTGGGATCTGACACCCGGAAATCGCACCGACCCCGAGAGGAGTGGAGCCGGCTAGAAGTCTGACTTTTTCCTCTCACACACATATATATATCTATATATATATATCTATATATATATATATAGATATATATATATCTATATATATTACCTACTGGCGGTCGCCAGTAGGTATATATAGTTAGGATTTTTTCTCTATGGGATTTTTGAAAATTCTATGTCTAATAACTTTGGCGTTTGTGGACGGAATTGGCTGAAATTTTCAGGAAAATGGAACATTTTGTTTCTGAGCAGCCACTGAAAATTTGGGGGGGGTTTGTCAAGGGGGGGCTGAGAAAAAAGGGGGGTCCCAAAACGTGTTTTTAACATTGAGTTTTCCATAGGGCGGTTGGCCTCACTTTTAGCCCGAACGGCTGAATGGATTTGCACGAAACTTGGCAAAATTGTAGGGACTGGTAGCCCGATGTGCCTTTGCTAGGTCTCAATATATGTGCTGCAGTGGATTTTGAGAAATTAACGTTCCAAAAAAGATATATATCTGTAACAGCGGACCGGGCAGCGCTCCAGTTTGCGTACTTTTCGCGTTACGGAGCTTTGTGAAGCGAAGCTGATTGGTTCTCCGGCGTCTGTAAACATTCCAAACAGTCCGTAGCGGCCGCCATCTTGTCTCTCGGTAGGATCGAGAGACAAGAGGAGGCCAAAGCGAAGGGGCAAATGACCATAAGGGGGCATAGTAGATCCTCCCTGACCCCCTAGGTTTGATGTGGAGGTTTTAAAAGGGCCCAGCGGGGCAAAAGAAAAAAAATAATAATAATCGAACGGCTGAATGGATTTGCACGAAACTTGGCAAAATATTAGGGACTGGTAGCCCGATGTGCCTTTGCTAGGTCTCAATATATGTGCTCCAGTGGATTTTGAGAAATTAACGTTAAAAAAAAGATATATATCTGTAACAGCGCTCCGCTTCGCGCACTTTTCGCGTTACGGAGCTTTGCGAAGCTGATTGGTTCTCCGGCGTCTGTAAACATTCCAAACAGTCCGTAGCGGCCGCCATCTTGTCTCTCGGTAGGATCGAGAGACAAGAGGAGACCAAAGCGAAGGGGCAAATGACCATAAGGGTGCATAGTAGATCCTCCCTGACCCCATAGGTTTGATGTGGAGGCGTTTTTTTGGTGGGGTGCGCCCGGTTAGCGTAACGGGAAGCGGACTGGGGAGCGTACTACAAGGAATGAAGAATGATTGACTTTTAACTTATTGTATGTTTATAGACTTTTTTAAAACTTTTTTTTCTGCTGAGTGACGTCTCGGCCTATCTTCACGGGATGCAGTCCCTACCATCTCGGCGTTTAAGCCCAGGGGGACCGGTAGTGTGGGAGAGATAATGGGGCATATTATCAAGGGGGTTTATCTCCGCCTTTTTGGCTTTAAAAGCCAAGAAAGCGGAGATAAAATTATCTCCGTATTACCTAGCTGTCGCTAACACCAGTTAGCGACCGCTAGTAGGAGATAGCGACTATCTTGGGCCCCACTTTGCATGTCAGTGATATTTATCACTAATGACATGCAAAGTGGGCATGCCAAACCGCTAGTAGGAGATAGCGACTATCTTGGGCCCCACTTTGCATGTCAGTGATATTTATCACTAATGACATGCAAAGTGGGCATGCCAAGATGTTAGCGACTGGAAACAGTCGCTAACATCGCTATCTCCTATTACCAACTTTTGGAGATATTCGCGCTAAGCGCGAATATCTCCAAAAAGTAACACCTGCCCTGAGCAGTTCTTAGCCATGTTATCCAATGGGAGGTGGATAACATGGCTAAGAGCATTAGCTCGGTAATGCATGAATATTGCTGACTTTTCAGCGATATTAATGCATTGCGGCCGTTTTTTATCGCATTTGCTATAAACCTTGATAATAGCAAGGTTTATCTGCGATAATTTCTGACGATGCTTAGCGGTAAAAAATTCGTTGCTAAGCATCGTTAGGGTAAATATCGCTTAACTTTGGTAATATGCCCCAACGTCTGTTAACGTTCGATTCGAAGGAAATCAGGAAGTGTTGAAAAACATTGTCTGCGCCATCTTGCCTTTTTTCAAATGCCACACTTTTGTCGTGCACGGCAGCCATTTTAGATGACTTGACCAGACCCACTCTCTGCACGCTGTCGATCCTTAGCATGGCTCCCCACCCTCGCAAGCATCTCCCCCAGGCACTGGTCACCCCCGCTCTCTGTCTTATGCATGGGCAATAAACCTCCCCCCATCTGCACTGCTCTTCCCTGAGAATCACACCCTGTGCCCGCCCGACACCTCCCTTTCACCCTATTCACTACCGCACCCTCTGACACTCCTCTTCCTCTGTGTCCGATTGTCCAGGCCGGTCCCAGGCTATCAGCTAGCCCTGCAGATGTAGTTTATGGCCCCAGCTGTAAAGAATTAACCCTCTTCAAAGGAGTTATAGTAGATCAAGGCCCTTACCCGATGAGATCCGTCACACCACACGCGTTCCTACTATCTGAAAACCATCCTGTATTGTGATTGGGGAGGTGACCGAGCCTGAAGCGGAAGATTCCAGGGATGACTCTTTGTACATCAAAGTTTTTACAATTATGTGTCACATTAAAAATATATAGCACTCCAACAAAGTAGTAGGATTATAAAACTTTAATAACTTATAAATATATACAACAAAACAAAAACAGTAAAAACATTTAAACATTTTTAGGGAAAAAGAAGGAAGTAGCGGTCGGTTGTGCGAATAGTCCCAAGGCAGCATAACGTCCAGATTTCTGGACGGCACCCAGGTGATGTTGCCTGGGTGCCGCACTGATTTCGGTATCCGGCGTGGGGCGTCGCGGGGGGTGGGTCATCAGTAGCGGTCTGTTGTGCAAATAGTTCCAAGGCAGCAGAACGATGGCACCAAGGTGATGTCCAGTAAGTTGCCGCCCTCCGAATAACGGCGTGGGGCGCCCCGGGGGGGGGGGGGGCGGCGTGAACGGGCCTCCCCAGGTGGAGCCTCGTCTGCTGTAGTGGGGCGCCCCTTTACCGTTTCAGGTGCCATTCCGTCCGCTTTTGGTCCACTGTGTCAAAATCCGCAATTCAGCTGAGTTGCTGCCCTCCGAATAACGGCGTGGGGCGCCCCGGGGGGGGGGGGGAGGCGGCGTGAACGGGCCTCCCCAGGTGGAGCCTCGTCTGCTGTAGTGGGGCGCCCCTTTACCGTTTCAGGTGCCATTCCGTCCGCTTTTGGTCCACTGTGTCAAAATCCGCAATTCAGCTGAGTTGCCGCCCTCCGAATAACGGCGTGGGGCGCCCCGGGGGGGGGGGAGGCGGCGTGAACGGGCCTCCCCAGGTGGAGCCTCGTCTGCTGTAGTGGGGCACCCCTTTACCGTTTCAGTTGCCATTCCGTCCGCTTTTGGTCCACTGTGTCAAAATCCGCAATTCAGCTGAGTTGCGCCCACTCTTGCGGTGCAGCGATAGGCGGCTGTCACAGGACTCTCAAAATGGCGGCAGGCTCTTTCCTTTTTGGGCCTGGTCCACTGAAATGGCCCTGGGACACCTTGGAAATCGGACGCTTGTCTGCTAGGTCTTGGACCCCATTCTTGAAAGCGTCCCCTCCGCCTTGAGGATTCTACAAAAGTCTTGGGGGCCCCCGACTCCTGTAGGCTTCCGGTGGGGAGCGGCTGCCATGATTGCTCGTGGAATGACCACGACGGAGCCACGAGATGGTGGTGCTTTCATGCTGACGCCAGCTTCAGTCTGAAACATCCAAAAACAAGGTGGGGCTTTCATCGTTTGGGAAAAAAAATAGTTTTCATCCAATGAAAAGTGTTATTTTTAGGTCATATGATCAAGCCTTCCATCATTAGGAAACCAAAAGTAAAATGAACCAATGAAAAGTTTTATAAACAAGTCACATGACCTGTTATGCGGCATAGGGTATAAAAAGCGTAGAAAATCCGTTGGCACGTGAGGCGGCGTCAGTAGCGGACCGATGTGCGAATAGGCCGAAGGCAGCACAACGCGCCAAGATCCGGATGGCACCGAGGTGGTGTCCAGCAAGTTGTCGCACTGGTGTGGCCATGCTACAATGCTGAAAGTCGGCGTGGGGCGCCCCGTTGGCCTGTGAGTTCGCGTCAGTAGCGGAACGATGTGCGAATAGGCCAAAGGCAGCACAACGCGCCAAGATCCGGATGGCACCGAGGTGGTGTCCAGCAAGTTGTCGCACTGGTGTGGCCATCCTACAATGCTGAAAGTCGGCGTGGGGCGCCCCATTGGCCTGTGAGATGGCGGCAGTAGCGGACCGATGTGCGAATGGGGCCAAAGGCAGCGCAACAATATTTTCTGAATAGAAGACACCACAAGGCGCTGAGATGCCAAGATCCGGATGGCACCGAGGTGGTGTCTAGTAAGGTGCACTGGTGTGGCCATCCTACAATGCTGAAAGTCGCCGTGGGGCGCCCCGTTGGCCTGTGAGATGGCGTCAGTAGCGGACCGATGTGCGAATGGGGCCAAAGGCAGCGCAACAATATTTTCTGAATAGAAGACACCACAAGGCGCTGAGATGCCAAGATCCGGATGGCACCGAGGTGGTGTCTAGTAAGTTGCACTGGTGTGGCCATCCTACAATGCTGAAAGTCGGCGTGGGGCGCCCCGTTGGCCTGTGAGATGGCGTCAGTAGCGGACCGATGTGCGAATGGGGCCAAAGGCAGCGCAACAATATTTTCTGAATAGAAGACACCACAAGGCGCTGAGATGCCAAGATCCGGATGGCACCGAGGTGGTGTCTAGTAAGTTGTCGGACTGGTGTGGCCATCCTACAATGCTGAAAGTCGGCGTGGGGCGCCCCGTTGGCCTGTGAGATGGCGTCAGTAGCGGACCGATGTGGGAATGGGGCCAAAGGCAGCGCAACAATATTTTTGGAATAGAAGACACCACAAGGCGCTGAGATTCGGTTAGCACCGAGGTGGTGTCTAGCAAGCTATGCAGCTGAGTTGCGTGCGCACTTGCGGCGAATAGGTCGAAGGCAGCACAACAATGTTTTCTGAATAGAAGACACCACAAGGCGCTGAGATTCGGTAGGCACCGAGGTGGTGTCTAGCAAGTTGCCGTACTGGTGTGGCCATCCTACAATCCTGCTCCGAATAACGGCGTGGGGTGCCCGAAGGCGGGGGGGGAGGCGGCGTGAACGGGCCTTCCTAGGTGGAGGCTCGTCTGCTGTAGTGGGGCGCCCCTTTACCGTTTCAGTTGCCATTCAGCTGAGTTTCGGCCGCTCTTGATGCTACAGCGACAGGCGGCTGCAAGAGGACTCTCAAAATGGCGGCCTGTTCTTTGAATTTGGGCCTGGTCCACTAAAATGGCCCTGGGACACCTTAGAACTCGGACGCTCGAATTTTTTTTCCTTTCCTCTACATGCAAAAAAAGGTAAATGCCCGGTACGTTACACGCTTCATCTGCCACGATGTACTCTCCAGAGGAACCGAAAAAAAATATAGTTATGGTAACTATACCATGCATCGTCATATGGAGAGGTGGCACCGATTAATTATAGTGCTGCATAAAAGAGAGATTTGGAGGAGAACCCCCGACCTGCCAGTACATTCATCAAAGAAGTGGCACTGACAGCATCAGAGGCAAGGGAAACGGTCCCAAATATTTAGAAGAACTTTGGAAAGATTAAAATGACATGTTTAGATTGTGGCAAATTAATTTCATGTGGACAGATGAGTGTTACTCTAATAAATACAGCATATGAACATCATCATAGTCGATGGTTGGTAGAGACATTTTGACTATATCCTGGACCTGCCCGTCCTCGCCCAAAATGGCGCCGGAATAAATGGGACTCGTAACTCCTTGTTGTGTACTGGTTGCACAACCTTGATATCACGAGATACGTATGCAGTTTTGAAGCACATGGCGGGCGGGGACGAGAATAGATTGAATATTTCGATATCCCTATTGATATTAAGTTCTGATGTGTTATTGATTACTGTACTATTGAAAGTTCGAATTAACGTCACCCATGGTACTTGCCCGCAAATGTATATCTAGATAATTTTATTGTAAGTGGCCCTGTCGTATTTTAATTATAAAATGTACGTCCACCGATTCCGAAACTGTTAGACACTTTAGTTCTTGCAACCTAATGGCCCGCCCGTTACGTTCCTCTACAGTGTAAATGTCTACTCATCATATACGATTACAGTTTGCTCCGTGGCCGGCCCACGTGGTTATAGGCCCGTATTTGTATAATGACATTTTCACAATAAAGGTTTTTAAAAGAAAACATGGTAGTAGTATATACATTGGTAAAGTTTTTAATAATAGTCACTGTTTTCGAATCAGTAAAAGGCAAGTGAAATAAAGCAGTCCAATTACATGAAGGGTAAAAGGTATAATACGCAGGAACGCAGTAAAGATAAATGGTCAAGGGCTGTTGTGTTTTCTACTCCTGCAACATAAAGTGATCGATAAGAATCTGATATTCAGGCGTATCGGCGACTAAGACAGCAGGCCGACCCTCTTTTGCTCAACGGCTCCGTCATGGGACGAAGAAACGCCCTTTTTCTCGAAAAAGGAATATATTTTACTTGCAGGACAGTTGTAAATTTTCCGGGAAAGTACATTAGCCTGGAACATTATAACATATATTTAAGAAAAAATAATGTTCGAAAGCATCATTAGAATAAGAAAAGTAAAATGAACCAATGAAAAGTTTTATTAACAAGTCATATGACCTGTTATGCTTACGTTACGCGCTGCGCGTCGCGCCCCGGATCACTTCCGGATGCGCTAACGCGGCGCGTTATATGACGCATTACGCGACAACGCAGGTCTAGAATATAGTCAAAATGTCTCCACCAACCAGCGGTCGGAACACAACCCCTTTCAGCAGGCTAAATAGTTCTGTTAAATGACAACAGAAGGGACAGGCAACAAGAACCATCAGTCAAAGAGGGGAGGGCTAGTTCTTCTTTACCGGGTCACGTTGGGGCGCTACCGGAACTGATCGAATTGGTAGTCTACAGTGTTTCTGGATGTTTCAGACTGAAGCTGGCGTTAGCATGAGAGCACCACCATTTCGTAGCTCCGTCGTGGCCATTCGACGAGCAATAATGCTAGCCACTCTCCACCAGAAGCCTGCGGGAGTCGGGGGCCCCCAAGACTTTTGTAGAATCTTCAAGGCTGAGGGGACGCTTTCGAGAATGGAGCCCAATCTCTAGCAGACAAGCGTCCGAGTTCCAAGGTGTCCCAGGGCAATTTTAGTGGACCACGCCCAAATCTGAAGAGCCGGCCGCCATTTTGAGAGTACTGTGGCAGCCGGCTATCGCTACACCGCAAGAGCGGGAGCAACTCAACTACATGGTGAGCGAGACGCTGTAGTCGAAAGAGCGAGCGGTAAACAGCTGAATAGCGGAAGAGGCACAGTGTAGCAAAAGCGGGCGGAATGGCAACTGAAATGGTAAAGGGGCGCCCCACTACAGCGTGTCTTTAGGTGAAACGGATTGTGGGACAAGGTCAAGAATGGAAGAGTTACCAAAAGGCAAAAAGTTCCGCTTGATCCCGGGAGCCGGCCACCTATGTCGGGGACGATCTCAGGCTACACCAGGAGAACACGACTTGGGGAGGGAGCCGGAGCCAAGCGCCCCCTCCGAGTCCGCACCATCACACCGTCCCTCGGGGGCCTCCGTCAAGCGGTTCAGGGTGGCACCGCATTACATTGTTCACAAATGCAGTCACGTCCTCAAACAGTCCCCACTTTACTTTGACAATAGTGAAGCTGAAGCAAGTGCAAATAGGCTTCAGACAGTGTTACAAGCACTCCTCAAAACTTTGAACCATCAGAGTGCATGAGTTTCATGCTCGATCGATTGAGCAAGCCGGATCGGGCAACAAAAAGTATAAAATAGTTATGTAAATAGTTGTTTAATAAAATGTTTTACCCTGTTACTTTGCTGGTGTGTTGTATATATTTGGAATATTTGCATAGAGTTTATCGTTATTTTGGGCGGGGTGGGTGGCGGAGCCGAGCTGTATTGCAGCCATCATGGTGTGGAGTTCAGTTCATCTCAATAGTTTCGTGTTTGTCATGAGGGGTTGTTCCTAATGTTTCTATTTTAGCGAGGTCAAAAAGAGATCCCATAGTGGCCTACTGATTTTGCTCGATTCCTTTTGTTTTTTTACACGATTTTTCGCTATCTGCAAAGACTAAACAGAGTATTGCGACTCTGTGCTTGTTTGTAAATAGAGAATGAACCAAAGAGAACCAATTCTAAAACAGTAAATGCTTGGATAACAATCAATCAAATGGAGAGAGAAGCAGGCACGACGGATTACAACGGGGGCAAAGGCCTGCGTTAACTACCCTTCACTATCTGCAAAGAGAGAGTACTCCTAATAGAAATGAGGGGGAGGGGGGGGCAGCATTCAAAGCAGATCAGTGTGCATAAACACGAAAATGTTTTTACTTACCACGTACTTGACATTCGACAGCTTATGATATTTGCTATTAAAAAACCATTGAAATTCACTGAAAAAACCATAGGTTAGAGACCATATATAGTTAGGAATTAGCATTTAAAAAACCTTGAAAATTCACTGAAAAAACCATAGGTTATAGACCATATATAGTTAGGGCTTAGC
This sequence comes from Lissotriton helveticus, assembly GCF_964261635.1. Lineage (NCBI taxonomy): Eukaryota > Metazoa > Chordata > Amphibia > Caudata > Salamandridae > Lissotriton > Lissotriton helveticus. The sequence continues at coordinate 1,231,851,116 of NC_136068.1, forward strand.
ATTTAAAAAACCTTATTTTACTCACACAAAACCATTGAAATTCCATATATAGTTAGTTGCACTAACTATATATCGCGCACCCGCAATCCACTGCTGATGATGTCACATATTACATCATTCATGACATGGTCAGTGACATCACTGATGACATCACTGATGACATCTCAAATGACATCACTGATGACATCACTGATGACATCTCATTTGACATCTCAAATGACATCACTGATAACATCATCCAGTGACTGTGTGTTTCTGTAAAGTTTAAATATGTTTGATATATTGAAGAATGAGTGGATGTATAAGTGTCTGGATGAAGGATTTAGTAGGTGCGTGACTGACTGTATGAGTGAGTGAATAAATGTGTCGTACTAAATGCATGGGTTAGTGACTAAACTGTCTGAATGTGTGCATCAGTATGTCTGTTGTGATGTAAACTGCTGCATGTGTTGATCATTAGCTATACGAGCGGCTATATGTGTTATTGATTGGTTGCCCAAGTATTTGTATGGGAGATTGAGTTTGTGTGGGGGTGGCTGGGAGGTGTGTGACTCTGTGCATAGATGTGTGAGCAGTTGATTCACTAGGTGTATGAGTTCAAGAGTGCATGTGGAAACACCTGTATGGGCGGTTGACTGTGTGCCTGAGTGTATTGGTGAGTGAATGGATATCTCAGTGCTACATGTCAAAGTAAGTACATATGTAAAACAAAGTACATGTGAGAGTTGGCATATATAAATAACTGTGCATGAGAGCTAGTGAATGTGTGAGTGGCTGTATGGATCATTGTGAACTTGTATCAGGGATTGTATAAGAGAGTAAATATGTGTTAGTATATGTTTGAATAAGTAAGGTGTGTATAACTGTATAGTTGAGGAAATGGAGGTGAGATTGTTTCTTTGCATGACTGACTAGGTGTGTGAGTAACTCCATGGATGAGTGACAGTGTGTGAGTGTCTGTATACACTGAGTGTATCTAAGGTTATATTAGAGTCTGAAGAGGTTTATCGTATTAGCACAAGAATGATGTCAAATGAGATGTCATCAGTGATGTCATCAGTGATGTCATTTGAGATGTCATCAGTGATGTCATCAGTGATGTCACTGACCATGTCATGAATGATGTAATATGTGACATCATCAGCAGTAGATTGCGGGTGCGCGATATATAGTTAGTGCAACTAACTATATATGGAATTTCAATGGTTTTGTGTGAGTAAAATAAGGTTTTTTAAATGCTAAGCCCTAACTATATATGGTCTATAACCTATGGTTTTTTCAGTGAATATATATATATATATATAATTTTTTTTTCATTTGTCGGGGGTGAGGGGTTTGTTATAAACTATCTAAGAATCGGATATCGGTGTGCTTGACTCATCTAGTCAAATTTTGTTTGAATATATATATATATATATAATAATATATATATATATATATATGAAGATTATGAAGGTATATATATATATAAAGATTGCTGACTATATGGCAATATCTTTATATATATATAAAGATTGCTGACTATATGGCAATAAACTGCACGTAAGAACTATTAAACTCGATGTGGTCTGTACCTGATTTCCTGTGGGCTCCTGGGCGGAACAGGATTGTGGAAACTAGTATCTATCACGGTGAAGTTCGGCTGTCTTCACCCTTTATAGACCCTCTCTTCACAAGCGGCAGGCGTGACTACAGTCGACAACGCAGGAGCGTTTTCTGCAAAACCCGGAAGGAGTATATGTCCAGCCTGCCCCCCGCCAAAGAAAGTGAGGAAGACAAGTGTGACCTTAGCCGTCCCAAGCTGCGGTCAGCATCTCAAGGAAGTCGGAGGATGCCATTGAGTCGTCGGCACTGTGGTAAGGGTAAGCGGGTCAGAGGTTTTTCTTTTTGCTTGAAGCAGAGCGGGTGACAGAGATCGAGTTTTAAAATCAACAGGAACACGCCTAACGGAATTGTTCCTTAAACTCTTGGTGCGGAAGTGCAGTAAAAAGATAGCAAAATCATTTGCTGTTGTCATACCTATATATTAAATATGTCTACACTGGCAGACACGCTTCGGGTCAGAGAAGCTGCAGCTGGTGTGCTGTTTCTTAATTTGCCAGAAACAAACAGTGCTCCAAGCGGGAGCGAAGCAATATCAAGTGCAAATCAGGATGTCAAAAGTATGTTAAAAGCTTTGGAAAAACTACAATGTACAGAACTTACCAAATGGTGGGAGAAAAAAAGCCTGGAGAAATATAGAGAAGTGGGCAGAGTGCTCATTGCACCGTCATTTGAAAGACCAAACCCCTTAATGCTAAAGGAATGGGCTAACAATAACCTTGAAGCATCCATGAATATGGTATCTATCTTAATTAAATACGCTGAAATTGACAGACAGGAGATAGTGAATAAAATTGAGAAATTGAACTGCTACCTGGATGCTCATGACCAAAGGGAATTAATTAAAAAAGGTCCGGAAGAAATCAAGCTAAATTTGAAAAAACACGAGGATAGAATAAAGACACGTAAAATATGGAAATTTGCTTGGGACAAAACTGTCTATGAAACAGGAAGAGTATTTACTTTTTCAAAGAAATTTGACAAAGGCAAGAGACAAGCATTGGTCCCGAAGCCAGTATCCAGCAGTGTTTCAGCTCAAATTAATATCGACCCTACAAGTTCAGAAACCAGCTCTCTTAGCAGCAATTATGAGTCGGATGACAGTGCCTCTAACAACCAAATGACCAAACTGCCCACTGATTATACCCCCTCTGAGGAATTGGGGTTTCTCATCGAAGACCGCTGTCACACTCTGCGTTCCTACAATCCGATGAGGAAAAACAGTGGCGTAACAACTGTAGAAGAAAACAAAGGAGAAAAGCCCAAAGGCAGAGGCAGGGGAGGCAGAGGCAAGAAACTAATGAACCAGAAGTCCCTGATAAAACGGTGATTAATCTATCTAATATTGAACTCACTGTTGCAGAACTCCAGCTTCTATCAGTGGGATTATCTTTCTGTCCAGGCAATGACTTTAAATATTCCCAGTCTCGGGTAGATGTTTTTAAATCCATTAGGAAATTGAAACTTTTGAAACATGTTAAGCTTAACAGAACAGCTGAGGTTTTGAATAAAACTAAGACGGTCACAACTAGTGATGAATTGGCTCAGGTCTGTGATATTCCACTTTTGAGGTCACTACATTCACTAGCTCAAGAAGAAAATAATCCAGCAAGCTCTACACAAGAGGACCTTATGGAACTAGGCATGCCATGCAAATCCAGTGCTTTAACCCCCTTTCGGCCACCATCATCATTTATACCTATGATGCCTAAGGATGCTATTGACAAATTATTAGTGATTGTGTTGTAGAGGACTAGAAGGATCTGAATAGAAAAACATTGCAAAAAGAAAAGCATAGAAGACATAAGGAAAAACAATACTCTACACTAATGCGGAAACTGAGAAACAAAAGCGATCTGGTAATTAATAAATCTGACAAAGGGGGAAACATAGTGCTTTGGTCTCATGATTTGTACATGCAAGAGGCAACTAAGCACTTTGAGGACTTGGAATGCTACAGGAAAGCTACATCCATGGACCTGAAAAACATCAAGGAGTCAGTATTTAAGCAACTATCGCAATGGAAGAAGACTGGGCTGCAGAGTAAAAATGAATTTGGGTTTTTAAAAAATGATTACCCCATGACACCGGTATTATACTTCATCCCCAAGGTGCACAAGAACATTACACCTGTACCTGGGCGGCCAATAATATCAGCACAAAAGGGACACTTAGAACCTATGTCTGAATATGTTGATTACTTTCTCCATGAACATGTGGAAGCATTGCCTTCTTAAATTCGTGATACTGGTCACTTTGTGTCCAAAATACAATCAGCAGAATGGAAACAAGAATATGTTTTGTTAGTGATGGACATCAGCGCATTGTACACTAGTATACGACATGAGGATGGAAAAGTAGCAGTTAAACATTTTTTGTCACAGCGCCCTGTTGAGTATTACCAGCAAAATGAAATGCTCCTTGCTATGATTGAAACATGCCTAACCAATAATTATTTTATCTTTAATAAGGAAGTGTATCAGCAGTTGCGGGGTGTGGAGATGGGGGCGTGTTTCTCCCCTAGCTATGCATGTCTCCACATTGGCTATTGGGAAGAGCACGTCCTCTGAACCACTCACAAGATACTGTTTGATACACATGTCAAAAAATGGTGGTGTTTCATAGATGACGTGTGTGTCATATGGGAGGGATCTGTGGAAAGTGCATATGATTTTGTAAAGATCCTCAATGACAATAACCTCAATTTAAGTTTCACGGCGGAAGCCAGTAAGGCTAGCGTTCAATTCTTGGATGTGGAAGTCTCCATTCAACAGAATACTATGCACACTAAGGGGTCGATTTCGATTCGGGGAAAAAACCGTCCATACGATTTGTATCCGGAGCCCTCTCCGCACGAATCGTACCTGTCCGTCCGAGTTGTGAAGTACGATCCATATTCCCTGAATCCGTCCAAATCGGCGCGATCCGTATGTATTGCAAGGCTGAAACCGTGAACCGTACGACTCGTACACATACCGTACGACTCGTACACATGCCGTACCACCCGACGAGTATGATCCGGACCGGGGTATGAGGACGCGATTCGTTCGGTCCACGTCAGGTAAGGGCGAGTCTTACGGAAAAGCACACAAACACATACACACCGTACGGTCCGTACCCCCCATAATCGCAGGGGTACACACCGTACCCCTGCGATCATGGGGTATAGGAGCCGTACCCCCATTGTACAATGGGTGTACAAGCCGTACCCCATGTACGATCGGTGTATGAGCCGTACCCCCATTGTACGATGGGTGTACGAGCCGTACACCCATCGTTCAATGGGGGTACGGCTCGTGCACCGATCGTACTTGGGGTACGGCTCGTACACCCATCGTACATGGGGTACGGCTTGTACACCCATTGTACAATGGGGGTACGGCTCCTATACCCCATGATCGCAGGGGTACGGTGTGTACCCCTGCGAGCCGTACACCCATCGTTCAATGGGGGTACGGCTCGTACACCGATCGTACAATGGGGGTACGGCTTGTACACCGATCGTACAATGGGGGTATGGCTCGTACACCCCATGATCGCCGGGGTACGGGACATACCCCTGCGATCATGGGGGGTACGCACCATACCCAGGGGGGCCGTTCAATACCTGTTTCGGTGCGAACTCTGCTTTTATGACTGTTTTCAGCTCCCGTAGAAAAAGGGTCGTACGGTGCATACCCGACGCGAATCGTACTTGCTGGGTCGTAAAAACCAGCCGCGAACCGTACAGATGTCGCATACAGCGGGTTCCAAGGGAGAATCATACGGAGATTAGAGTTGTACGGTGTTTTGTACGACTCGTACGGAGTACGGCTCCTGGTACGAATCGTACTTCGTCGTACGTATGGGAAAAAACGCTCCCTACGACGATTCGGAGCGCTTTTTACCAGATCGGAATCGACCCCTAAACTACACAGAAAAAGTATTGTAGGAAATGCGGTGTTACATGCGGATAGCTCCCATCCTAGACACCTTAGAAGGAGTATACCCTACGGGGAATTCTTGAGAATCAAACGCATATGTAATTCAGATGGTGATCCCATCCTAGACACCTTAGAAGGAGTATACCCTACGGGGAATTCTTGAGAATCAAACGCATATGTAATTCAGATGGTGATCTTAGGATGTGTCAATCAGAGACGTTCCAGAGATTCAAAAATAGAGGGTACAAAGAAAAGGATTTAAAAGTTGCTCTGGTAAAAGCTAATGCCCCAGTTACATTGGTGAAAACAACTAGTGTCTATCACACCTCCTGCCCTGGGTAGTAACAACACTTCTCCTAAAACTGATAACACAGTCAGACTGATTACATCCTATAGCCAACAGGAGAACCAGTTTAGAAAAATAATATACAAAAACTGGCCTATTATAACCATGTCTCAAATTGTGCCAGCGTTCCCAAAGATAACTTTCAGACGTGCACCCTCTATGAGGGATGCATTGGTAAGAACTAGTCCGGAGGTTAGAGACATTGGAAACTGGTTATAAAATAGAGTGGGCTTTTTTAAATGCAGTACATGCAGGGCATGTACATTTGGAAGAAACATAAGTGAAATATCCACAGCTTTTGATCCTAGTCCTATAAAAATCACAAAGTTTTTAACATGTAGGACAGATTTAGCTGTTTATGTTTTAGAATGTTCATGTAAGATGAGATACGTGGGCAGCACCAAGTTACAAGCCTATAATCGCATACTACAGCATTTGAGAGCTATAGTGAACTCTGACCCCCAACCACCCAGTGGCAAGACATTTTAAACATGTGCACATCAATAGCTTGAAAGAACATAGGGGGTCATTAGGATGACGGGCGGACTTAGTCTGCCCGCCATCCTATCGGGGGAAGGGACTGCCCGCCATAAGGGCGGGGGTCCCGTGGGGGTAGAAGGATGCGCCCACCACAGTGACGGGCGCATTATACATGTTTAACATTGCGGCTGGCGGTGTTTACACCAGCACCCGCCGCAATGTTAAAATGCTTGTGATGCATTTGCATACACAAAGCGGCAGGCACCGCGCGGTGCCTGCCGCATTGTGTATGCAAATGCAGGGGGGTACCACAGGTACCCCCAATGTGCACCCCCATCTCGCCTAGACTATGGGGGCCTGCAACGGGCCCCCAAAGTGAAGACCGCATGCTTTTCTGATGAAGTACATCCTGATATGGCTGGCGCTGTCTGATAGACACCGCCACCATATAAACCCTTTTCCGCCCAGGTCACCTTTCCGTCTGCTGCTGACCCCCCAGCCATGTTAATATGGCGGGGGGTCATTGCAGCAAGGATGGTGGGTGGATCGCCCTGCCAGGCTCCGCCCGCCATCCTAATGGGCCCTTAGTTATTATGTTGTAGACACTGTGCTAAAATCCATAAGAGGTGGTAATAGGGAGAAAAAGTTGAGACAACTGGAGTCATACTATATCCTTACTCTCGATACAAAGATGCCTAATTGTTTGAATAATGGAGAGGAAATGCATTACTTTTTATAATTACTGTGTTGTGAATAAATAATAACATGATGAACTGTGTTTATTTATTGATTCAAATTCCTAATCTTCAGCCATTTTTAACCCCATCTTTTATCCTATGGTTTTAGTCCGTTTTTTTAGACGAGGTTTTTTCATGGGTTTTATTTGGAATTTTTCGATTTTACCTTTGATTTTACCAGTTTTTTTAACGGGGCTTTAGCAGGGGATGATGATGTGGGGTTGATTAATATATTAGATATTCTATTCATTGAAATTCACTGTTTTTTCTGTTTTTGATATCAGGGTTTAATATTAGGGTCTCTCACATGAATGACATATAGTTCAGCATTGTGCTAAAATTAAAGAGTGACCCAGGATAGTGATTGTTTTGATCTGAATATATTTGCGCTGTCTCCCGTTGAAGTGCACTTTATACATTATTGTTTTCGCACTGGCGAATCAGTCTGAAAAAAGCTATATAAGCATTTGGCATCACATTGGCTTCTCTAAATGTATTCATTTATTTATTTAAATTCTTTATTATAAGTTATGGTGTATTAATTGATTATGATTATGAATTGATATAGTGTGTGCCTTTATGATTTTAAGCACTTGCACTGAATTATGATTTACATTTATTTGCGACATTGCACATGGAATCCGACGGATTAATACTACTATTTGTATAGGCATGAAATGTTGGTAATATGTCGTCTATGTTTATACAGAAAGGTAGGACGGCAGCAAGTAAGAGATAAAAAGCGGAAGTTGTGATGTCACGTTTTTTTCACCAATTTGAAATTTGTATTTATTGCACATTGGCCCGTGGCATGTCATGTGATCAAGACAATGTTCCACTGTCGAAACGCGTCATGCTGGGCACTTGCCACTTTTAAAGATTGCTGACTATATGGCAATAAACTGCACGTCAGAACTATCAAACTCGCTGTGGTCTGTACCTGATTTCCTGGGGGCTCCTGGGCGGAACAGGATCATGGAAACTAATATATATATATATATATATATATATATATATATATATATATATATATATATATATATATATATATATTCCCACGGCTTCCTCCTCACTGAAGAAGAATGAGGCGACACCGCGGGGCTCAGGATACACCATTCTTTATTGGTAAAACATTGGGCATGACGCGTTTCGGAGGGTTCCTTTTTCAAATGCCCTTCTGTTAAAATTGCCACTGTTGCTCGTAGTCCTCTTTTAAGTCCTTTTACAGTTCCTATGCACTAAAGTAGTGTAGGCTACCTCGCAAATATGGCACGGAATCGTCTCTGCCTCCACAATTGGACTGCATTTCCCGGCATGCAGTGTTTCTTGCTTGCTGGCGATGGTTCCATTTGTCAGCATTTCTTTATTTCTCCATTCAGCAGCTGACATGCCATGTTTGCAGGTAAGGACTGCAGCATCTGTTCTGGGCTTATTGGTGCTTTCCCTCTCGAGTCCCGCACTTCCAGCCTCGCAGTTCTGCCCGTCGTGGAGTCAGGAATACCCGTGAAGTAAGGGCATTTCTCCATGCAAGTATGGACTGCAGGTTGCAGCTTGTACTCCATATCAGGCTTCGTGCGGGGCGGCCGGGGAGTCTCCTTTGACACTAGCGACTCCCAGAACACTTGCGGAAGGGCCATCCTCGCGTGTTGGCTAGACACGCTAATATTCCCAAGGCTTCCTCCTCATATATATAAATATATATATAAATATATATGAATATATATATATAAATATATATGAATATATATATACATATATCATTACAATTTTGCACACAAAGGACGCAGCACTTTGAGTGAAGATTATTCAAATGAGTTTATTGGCACAGGTTGAGGTGTGCCAATAAACTCATTTGAATAATCTTCCTCCAGAGTGCCACGTCCTTTGAGTGCAAAATTGAATTAGGGGCTATGATTCGGCCCCCACGCTAAAAACCCCGCTGTGAGAGCGCACTGATCAAAGGGATCACATTGTGGATATATATAATTTAAAATATAAAAAAACATTCTAGAAAAAATTAAGACATTAAACAATGGAAAATATTTAAAATTAAATTGCCCAATACAATCAGTGCAACAGTAGGAAAAGCGTTGGATAGCAAAATAATTAAATATACTATTCCTCCTCCAGTGAGTGCAACAGTAGAGAAAGTATTGGATAGTGGAGGGGAAAAATTACTATTCTCACCCCAGTGAGTGCAACAATAGGGAAAGTGTTGGATAGCGAAGGGGTAAAAATTACTATACCCACTCCAGTAAGAGCAACAGTAGGATAAGTGTTGGATAGCGGAGAGGTAAAATCACTATTCCCACTCCAGTGAGTGCAACAGTAGGAAAAGTGCTCAATAGCGGAGGGGTACAAATTACTATTCCAACTCCAGTGAGTGCAACAGTAGGAAAAGTGTTGGATAGCGGAGAAAAAAAATATATATATTTTTTTACAAAATAATAAAAATTAATAAACACAATTAAAATAAATGTATATATATATTAAACATGTAAAAAGAACACATATTATAACACTAATTACACATAACTAAAACCTACAAATATTACATAAAATAACAGTACATTTTTTTTTTAAAGAATTCTTTTGAACTAGAAAATATTTACAAACAAATCATTTTATTAAAACTCAGATGTATTTATTTTATTTTCTACCCTATAACACCACACCAATACCAAAACACTTCAATATTTTGTATTCCATTTATTTACATAATTAATATAATTAATAAAAAACACTAATAAACATTAATTGACTAGACACACTTTAACACTATAATATCCACAATTTACACCGAAATTGAACTACAAAATAATACAGCACAGTTAAAACGTATTTGAAAATTAAAAACTATTAACAGTGTATTATTATGAAGTCTTTTTATAGTATAATAAGTATTACTGTCTGTCTAAAAACTATTACTATGAACAACTAATAATTAAATAATTAAAATGTATTTAATACCCACCCTTTACCCTTTTAAAAGTAAAAATAACACACAAAAAATAAACAATTACCCAAAATAAATATCAAATAATTAACATTAACAACTATATATAATTACTTCCCCCACCCTTTACTCCTGTAAAAACCAAAACACACACACCTAAAATAATTACACAATTAACATAATTAATTACCAATTAATTTGTTAAAATTAACAACCAAATATTAATTCATCAATTGAAAATAAATTACTTTCCACCCTTCCCACCCTTTACACCTATAAAAACCACAACACACACCTAAAATTAATTACACAATTACCAAAATGAATTACACAATTACCAAATTAGTTACAAATTAATTAATTAAAATGAATTAACAGTCATTTATTAATTCTTAAATTGAAAATAAATTACTGCCCCCACACCTAAAATTAATTCCACAATTACCATAATGAATTGCCCATTAATTAACTAAAATTGATCAACAATCAATTATGACGTAAATAAAATTAATTACTTTAAACATTTAACACTATATCTCAATTAAATAAATAGTTATAAAATAAACATTCATCAATAAATTAAATATAATTAAAGTACTTCTCACCCTTCTCCCATATAAACTCACAACCAACTACGGAACCAAAAGCGCAAAATAAAAAAAATATATAATACATTTAATATCATTAAATTACTCACCACCCTATTCCTCTATAAACTCACAACCTGCTACGGAACTAAAAGTGCAAAATTCAAATAAGAAAATGTTTTAACTACAAAAAATGTAACACATATATTATACAAAAAAAATCATCACATACATATAAAATATATACTAAAATACATAACAATATTAAAAAATGATATTTTTAATGACTATATTTTTGCAAACAATATTAAACACTTCGATATTTTTTAAATCGATATTACTTATCTTAAGTCGATATTATTGACTACACTATTCTTGCTGTCGATAATTCTGACCCACAATATTAATGACTCGATATTTGTTCAAATCAATATTTTGTACTCAATATTCTGTCTCTGTACCAGTTGGTGTGGGTGCACAAAAGGTTACATGTGGTATGAGTGGGTGGGTAAGTGATTCTGTGGATGATGTCATCAGTGATGTCTTTTGAGTTCTCATCAGTGATGTCCATTGCGGACCCCCACCCTCATGGACCACTACATCTTTGGGGCTATACAGAAGATGGGAGAGTGGCTAGACAGCCCCCCTCCTGGCCCTGTAGGTGGCCCTGGGACTACCACCTCCCATGGCTGGCTCCTTCAATGTCCCGGGGTGTCCACTCCTGGGACATTGCTGTTTGCTATGGCATGGCTGGAGCACAGCTTCCACCATGCCATAGCAAACAGTGCTCACTTTCAACAAGCAAGACAATACAAAATGTTCTTGCTTGTTGAAAATGAGCACAATTGCTTTGACACAGGGAGAACAACATATTAGCAGTTCCCTCAGTGTCAAAGCAATGGCGGCTCTGCAGGAGGCGGTGAACCGGCAGGTACAATGGGGGCCTTGAGGCTCCTCCCACATTCCCCAATGGTGTGGCCTGACCCCAGGGGACAGAAAATTGTCCGGGGGGCTGGCTGCTCAGCCCTCCTCCCTCTGAAGTATATATTTAAAAAACCAAAAAGGCCTGGCTCTGGGGGATGGGGTCCCTGGGGTTAAAATCGGCCTGGGAGGGGGTCCGCGTGGCCCCTCTACCCTTTTTAAAAAATATACATATAAAGCCCTGACCCCAGAGGATGGGGTCGCCGGAGTCAAAAATTGGACAAAGGAGCAAATAGTTGGCATCCTTCTGCATCAGAGAACGGATGTCAACCGCTTGACCAGTAGGAAGTCTCTCTGGGCCGCCTGTACTGCATTGCTCTGGAATTGTAGGGAGTGTCGTTCTCTGCGCAGGTGTAAAATTGGGTCACGAAGCCGAGCTATCATGCTCCTTGGAGGTATGCCCAGGGGTGGTTGTTGGTGATCAATGGGCTCGCTCAACAATGAGCACAGTGGAAAGGGTTTCTCCATGGCTCCCGCGACATGGATTCGTAATACTTTTCCATCACGTCCAAAGCCGTCGACTCCAGAATCCATGCTATCTGTATGTTGTTCCTTCTAGATCTCGCCTCTAAGTCTTCATTTTTATTCTGGATCACTTGAAGTACTTTTTACATTTGTAAAAGCTTCTCATCCACCGCTTGATGATTGTCCTCTACATCTAAGTACAGCAGTCAAACTGAACAATCCGTTCATCATATTTGTCAACTTTGTCCCTTTGGCAGTCAAATCTGTCTGTTATCAATTAAATCTTGGTGTCGATGACTGTCAGACTGTGCTTCAAGCCTATTAACATGAAGGGGATACCTAACTCCTGCATGGGGCTAGCTGTTTGCAGTTGGCTTGGCTGAGAAACGCAGGGGTCCGGGTTGGCCACATGCATCTGGCGGCATTGGTCAAACGATATCTTTGTGTGTTTGGCGTCAGCCTCCCCATCCCAGTTGAATTTCTCAGTTGGGCGCATCAGTGAAATGCTGTGCAGCAGCCCTCCTCACCGTTGACTGTCTGTCAGACCTAGGGTCTCACCTTACCCCCAGGATAGTTGTTGTGGAGGGCATAAGCAGACCCAGCTGAGCGGACAACAGCCAGAAGATATTCTGGCAATTTAGGCATATGGGGGCAGCTGCAGCAGCTCGGGACAGATGTATCGCTGCGGTATAATGTCTACCAGGGGCCAACAGGGTCAGGGACTAGCATCAGGAGAACATCTGACTGGAGGGATGCCAATAGTAATACCCAGAGCAGTCTGGTGCCCAGTGCCCGGATGGAAGGAGAAGCACCACTAGTCCAGCCCACGCAGGTAGCCAACCACCAGCCCCAATAGTAGTCGCAGTGGTCCCAGGATAGTGGGTGGGAGGGTAGTATGCAGTCTTGTCATCCCCCACAGCCAAAACTCAAGTGTGGTTAGAGGTAGGCCTGCCAGGGCCCAAAGTCTGGTTGCGATGACAGGCAGGCTGTTCCTGTGGTCCTCCCTGCAATGTGGCTCCTTCAAACGTCAGCCAGCAGGCATCCTCAGTCCCCAACGTTCACAAGGGCCAAAGGAACATGGGCACAACTCTCGCCTGTCAATCCAAGTAATGTCCATCGTAGCCAAACCCCTACCCTGTCCATGCTCCTCTTTCTAGCCGACTGTCTATCCAAAAAGACATAGCTCTTGCCCACAATCTAAACATTTTGTAGTGAAGCAGCAGCAGGAGGCAGGAGAAGGCTGGAGCTGAATGAGACAGTTTTCAAAATGGAAGGCAGTTAAAATGCGGGTGTGCTCCTGGTTTTAAAATAAAACATACTTGATTGGATGCTGTGAATATGGAGGTGAATACAATTAGGTAGTGTCCAGAAAGCATAAGTTACTACATCTATGATTGGCTGCAGGAAAAATAAAAAGTATAACGCAGACTTGGATATGCTTTTAATTCTGTACTGTAAACCGCAACTGCTGCAGTTCATTTTGTAACTAGGGAGGGTCATTACGATGGCAGAAGGCCCGCCACCGCCAGCTGAGCAGTGGCAGGCCTTCCATCATCGGAAAGCAATTTTTCCCCGCCACATTAGGATGGCGGTGGGAATATGACCGCAACTGTGGCGGGTGCAAAGACCGCTTGTCTCGGGTCCGCCACAGGAAATTGTTATGATTGCCTTGCGGAGCAGTTAGCATCAGTAAAATGGTGGTGGTGCCTAGCAGGCACCGTCCGCCAGATTAGGATGCTGGCCGCAGCCAGCATTTCCATGGTGGGTAAACTACCATTGAATGGCTGGCGGGGATTGGTTTTGGGGGCCTGTTGCAGGCCCCCTTTGTGTTGGGGTAGGTGTTTGTGCACTCCCCCTACATTTCACTGCACTAAGTGGCAGGCACCATGTGGTGCCTGCCACTTAGTGCAGTGAAATGCACTGTATGCATTTTTAACATTGTAGCAGGTTCTGCACCCACCGCAATGCTAAATTGCAAAATGTGACCTCCATGGTGGCGGTCGCATCTTAATTTGGAGTGCATGACCACCGCATGCATGGCAGGCGACCCCGATCCCAGCAACAATGACGGTTGGACAAAAGCCCGACTGCCATCTTAGTGACCCCCTAGGTTTGGTCCTTCTTGAATGTGTTGTGACCTACTTGTTCTAGTGGGTTGCTATGGAGACTGTGCTGGGAGTGTCTTGGGGAAGGATATTAAAGAGAGAGTTGTCTGTTTTAAGAAATTATAGAACTTTAGACTGATTGTTGTGTAACAAGGATTATATTTTCTAGTGGCAATCTGCTAATAAAGTGCACTGTACTCTCCACAGCATAAAAGTACCAAACTAAATATGTATTTGGATGCCTGTTTTTCCCGACTATAGCAATTAAGTTACAAATATGCAAAAATAATCTTCCATTCTGGGATTGTATGTGAAAGTGAGTGAAAGGGTTAGCACATACTAATCAATCAGAAGTGGACTTTCAAAACTAAAATATGAAAGACATATTTTAATTTGCTGCCTTCTGCACTATCAGAGACAGCAATGTCGAAATGGTTGCCATTAATGGTTGCTTTGTATAAGAGTGATATGCCATTCTTATGCTTAGCTTTCACATTTCCTGAGAGCAATGAAAATATAAAATAAGAGCAAAAACAACATTTATTTCACCAACAAACTCAATTTTCAGGTATGTGAAGTACATTGTATTTTGAGAAAGAAAATGTATTGAAAATGTATACGTGTATGTGAGGTTGAGAAAAGTGAGTAAGACATTTGTAGAAAAGTTTGGATCTTTATTCTCCTAAAGATCAAAACTTTTCTATAGATGTCATAATCATTTTTGTATAGGTGGTAATGTGTGGGCTTTTATATATATGGGTGAATAGGTGAGTGTGTGACTATGTAACAGTTTGTGTGAGGTGCAGAGTAGCTCAGTGAGAAGTTAGTTGACAAGGTGTTGCCCAGGAATTCAATATTGCATGTGTTGTTTTACTGCATGCAGTAATTTTTACAAACAGACCTGGCTGCTAAGGGTAAACTCATACTGAACACTGGATTAGAAGATCTTCAAAGTATTACTACTCGTAAAGTTAGGATTTTGTCTCAGTTAAACTTAAGTTTGTCTTAAATTTAACTTAAGACCAAAACGTAAGATTGACTGAGACAAAATCATAACTTTTGTACTCCTTAATGCCTTCTGTGAATACCGAAAGTCGTAAAGTGAGGAATTTGTCTCAGATTACTTTTGTGAATCAGGCCCGAAGATATTTGTCAGGAGTCTTACATACACATGTACAGAGCCCTTGATGTGGTTAAACAGACAGCCACGTTTACTTAAACATCTCATGGCACTGCTATGGATTGACACCTATATTCACTGTAGGCAATCCAAACAAATAGTTCCCTTAAAGAAGGATTGGGCCTACATGTGCAGACCCTGTCTTTACACTCTCACTGTGACCTTTACTTGACATATAAAAGATAATTGGCCTACATTCACATTTTATTACACATCACCCTGAGATATGCCGTAGGTATACCTTAAGGTATGCTGATTTTCATTTGAAAGACTGAGATGTGTGATTTGAGTTTTAGGAACTCTCTCATGCACTTACTGGCCATAATAGAAGGCATTACATTGAGAATATGATCTATAATGCAACTGTAATACTTTCCAAAGCATACAGCCTGTCTGTCACCCAGTCATAGAGTGGAAGAGAAGCGTCTACATTCACTCATATAATCAGAATGTACTTATCTATGCAGGAGTATAAAATGAATTTGCATAATCACCTACACACTCCTGTATTCTCTAACACAGGCAGAGATGTATTTGTTAGGCCACTTACATACACTTTAAGAACGACAGTTAGGTAATGAAATAGACAGCCACATATTGGTACATTTGCTTAAACAGTCATGGCGCTGCTGTAGTCACATTTGTAGGCAGGTAGTGACACACCTTGCCATCCATCCAGACAAATAGTCCTTTAAAGAGGGCCAGGCCCACCCGTTCAGACCCTGTCTGTGCACTGTCACAGCCAGCTTCACATAGCATGCAAAGCTGTTTGAAAAGTCTTTTATCCACATTTTAGTAGACATACCTCTCCTCTGACATATGCTATAGGTATCCCATAAAATATAGTGATTTGTGCTTAAAAGAATAAGAAGTGTCCTTTTGAGATTTAATAAGTTACTGATGAAATTGCAGACCCCCATGACAAGCACTATATACAGTATTTCACCCATAATGCAACAATATACCTCTCTATTCCCTAACAGAGACCCTGAGGTATTTGTCAGGCCACTTACATACACATTTATGAAATTATTGAGATACTAAAGGAGACACTCAGATACTAGCGTATTTAGTTAAAAATCCCCTAGTACTGGTAGAGGTGGATTTCTACACTCACTGATAAATGTAGGGAAGTCGTGAAAGAACCTCATCATCCATCCAAAGAAATGGTTATGTATGAAAGAACATACCCCTGTATTCTTTTAAATAGAATGTCAGGTATTCATCAGGCTACTTACATATACATTCAGAAAACCTATATTTTAATAAGACTATTGTTTATGTTAGTAGGTGAAGAGTTTACATGTGTAATGTTATTGTGTATAATAGAAAGAAATATCTTGTTATTTTTTTTCTTTTCAAGCATCAATTTATATTTAAGAACAGACAGCTACAATGCCATTAAAAAGTCAGGGAAGAAAGTAACAAAGAAAAATATTCCCTCTCCTCACAACTGAGACGCCGAAGAGGCAAGATGTGGATAAAGTGCTGAAAGAGAAAGCAGCTGCTAGTAAGAGAACGTCATTTCTTAAAATACTGTGGAGAGAACTTGATAGAGAGCAAAATCAAGTAAATGAAAAACAAAGCTTGAGATCAATTAAGAAAGGAGAACCAGTACATGATATGAAGAGTAAAAAAAAAAAGAAAGAGTTTAGACAGAAGCAGTTTAAGGAAATTAGAGATAGAACGTTCCATAGTGTAGTAATTCATAATCTAAGTACAAATATGAAGAAGTCTCAAAGAAGAAGAGAAGCAATCAGAAAAATGAAAGGTGTGAAAGGTATAATTGATAAGGTATTCGCTCTGACAACAAAGCTATTTATTTTGATTCTAAACAGAATGAAGACAATGGATATAATAGTGTTGAATTTGAGAAGAAGAAGCCAATAGAAAAGATTTGTCAATAGAGCTAACTGTTGTAAAGTTTTCATTTGTTAATGGATGCATACTTCTAGTACTGAGCCTTTAGTAAATGAAGAAAGCTACTTGCAAAAGAGCACATTATTGCATGCAGTTGACCATTCTGGACAATGTTATGAAACGAAAGACTGTTCTCCTCTTCTAAAAGAAGTTATGATACCTAGAGATATAGAGGAAGTTATACCTGAAGAGGTTCAGGGAAGGGGTAGACCGTCCCCTGTATATAATTGGAACTTTATCAGTGTTTGTAATGTTCAGCAGGAATCAATCGATTTACTGAGAGCTTTCTTATGTAACTTTCTCTGGAAAAGTCTGGAACCGAAAATTGGGATTTTGTAAGGATTAGATTCATGCAAAGTAAAGAAGTATAATAATTTACAGAGACATTTGGTAAAATGTCTTTTAAAGAAAATGTGCAGAACTACCTTTCATCCCTTTAAAATGTTAGCTGTTCACCACTCTGAAATGCGAAAACTAATTAGGAGGCTTTACTGTGTTAAATGTTCTGCTTTATGATTAGTAGAAAATAATAGACCTCTTTTGTATGATACTGTAGTAGAGCTAAAAAAAATTGTGATGATATTCAGTTTTGTTTCTTTGGTTCTGAGGAGGAGTGTAGGGAAAATGAGGAATTGGTATCTGTAGGTATAGCAGAACAGGACACAGGTATTACCGTAAATAATGTTCAAGAATAAGTCAGAAAGTTTAACACAGTGTGTTCAGAGAAACTGGTCTGTGTTTGTATATGTTGTCAATGTACTCACTACCAAACTCAAAATTGTTATGTTGTTGTATCTTTAAAAACTGAAGACAACACAGATAAGTAGTGAGAATTTGCAGCTTATTTATTTGTGGAGGAATGATTTTGTTTTTCCACACAGCAAATTATATCTAAGTACTGTTATAATAAGTCAGAGGATAATGAACTGCCAGTTAGAGCAGTCCACAATAAATTCAATTGAGCTCCAATACCTCAAGAACTGCAAGATTTAATTGTTCATGAATCAATTGTAATACAGTGTATACATCCATTCTAAGCTATACTTCATATGAAGCCAAAGACAGGGAAGCTACCTCCAACGGAGGTACAGAAAGGTTTTAAAGGCAGTGTTGCGTACTTGCCATTAGATTTTAAATAGAATATTGAAACTCTGGGGGGTGTAGAAAGATTTAGAAGCACTTATTATTCTAGTGATAAGTGTTCCTACCAAAACTAAAAAAAATATGGCAGGAGTTAGTGGATGTTAGTAAATTAAATAATGCAACATTATATCTGGTACAAAACAGTATTCATTATAAAAATGTAGATGCTTTTCAAGAAATAACACATATGGAGGATGGCACATCATCACCAAGAGGTCAGATTGAAAAGGTGTATTGATCCAGATTAGAAGAACTTCATGAACACTACAGTATCCAACATCTGCATTCTAAAGAGATTATTGGTGTAGGAGAGTAGGATCTGCTTCTTATGGTTACCCTCACTTTTTGCTGACATTTCACTGTTGTTTGCCTTTAGTTTGGCTGGGGCCTTGCTATCCAGGACCCCAGCCTTGCTGCATCCTCTTTAAATTGATTCCTAGTACATTAGGTACATCTCAGATTGGATTCTGAGGTAGCCTTATAAGTCCCTAGTATATGGTACCTTAGGTGCCAAGGGCATAGGTACCCAAGAGGCCTACCAGGGGCTGCGGCATGTATTATGCCACCCCTGGGAAGCCTTCGAAAATGACATCACAGGACTGCTACTGCAGCCTGGGTGGGGTGGTGCATGCACCCCTTACTTAGATATATATGCTACCTATATCTACATTAAATCACTACACATATAAACCTATCAGTCACCCCTATGGCAGGCCTTATCAAACCTGAAGGCAGGGTGCCCATGCATGAACAGGGCCCCTCTACAGCTTTCGGAATATATTCTCCAGGGTTGTTCTGTGATGCAGCCAGAACATATATTCTTAAGTGCATTATAACCTTGCTGTAAATGCTAACTTTGGAATGGCTGCAAGGAAACATGTCCTGTTTGGTGTCAAACACTTTTGAATCATACTCCCACCGCCAGTCCTGGCGGCGGGGGTATGATCCCACCCTTCTAGTGGGAGAGACATGTCTACAAGGGTACACCCGGTACCAGTTTAAAAGAGCCCTGGCATCACATAATGGATGTTGCAGCAACAGACACGAGTCTGACCTCCTGCTGTTGTACGAAACTATGGCTGGGGAGGCCTGGACAATAGGTTTCCTGTCACAGGGAGGTATAACCACCTCCTAGACAGGCTTTAGTGTATTGGGGTTGGGTGGGTGCACTCCAAGAGTGCTTTGAAGTCTGCACTGGGGGCACATTTGGTGTCCCTGTGCATAGTCCAGTTCAAACCAGTTGCAGGGGAACTCAGCCCCTGCTCTGGTGCAAAACTGGACAACAGAAATGGGTATAGCCACACCTCTTTCCCAACCCTCCCATAGGTGGGTCCCCAGAGTTTGTCCAACCCCTTCCTTGGGTATAAGAAAGGAACCCCTGACTACAGGACTTTAGATAACACCTGGACAAAACTCTACTACAGAAAGCATAGAACTTCAACGATCTACAAGACTAGATGACTGAAGAATCTCTCTTGGAGTATTGGAGTTACTCCCCTGCTTGCCAGGCACAAAAGACGCATCTGACCGGCCTGCATCTCCGAAGCTCCCACCAGACTCCGAAGTATTTGCCACCAAGAAGGTGGATTTCCAGACTTCCCCGAGACTGACCCGAGTCCCCAGCAAAGCTGAGACCCATAGCCTTTGTGGGTACCATGGAACCTGAACCCCTAGACACTGTGCACATCTTCAAGTGCATTAGCTTCTCAGCATTCCTTGAGGCTGTGCATTGGGTTACTTGTAGCCCAAACCCCGAGCACCTTTTTCACCAAATATTGCTGGCCTACACTTCTTGAGTGTTCTGTGAGCTGGCCCTTTGTCTTGCGGTACCTTTGCGATCCCTGGTCTGTCAACTAGTAGGTCCCTGAGAAAGACACTTTGGCTTTAATTTTATTTTCCTGGTTGCTCCAGACATGCCCTGACTCTACACCTCTTGGTGAGTCCCTCAGACCTTGCTGGTCCGCACCGAAGCATCTTTTCTCTTTCTGCATGGGTTGCTGTTGCCAAGGCTTGTTGGGTCAAATCCGGTCACCAGCACTGCAGCGTTTGACATCCTTCATGGGACAGTTTGAAATCAGTTCCTGGTCATCATTGACACCACCTGGTCCTCATGGCTTCAGAAACAAGCTTCAACTCTTCCACCTGAAATCACCCGACATCACTGGGCACTCGCCCTATTGTGCCCCTGGTCATTGGCAAGTGACCCAGACTCTGCTTTCAGGTTCCTCTCATCTTTGATCCAGGCTTGGATCACACCAGACACTTTTCTTCTGGACGGCAGCAGCACTTTGCAGCAGATCGCCATTGAAATCAATGACGATTCCCGACACCAAAAGACACTAATGCATTCGGCTGCATTGGGTGAGGTAACTCGAGTACTCTGGTTCTCCCATGGGTGTTGGCCCCAGAACCCCTTAAGTCTAAAGGGGTTTGCTCAAAGTCTTCTCCTAAGCGTCCCTAATCTTTAAATTTCCAACTGCTGATTTCCCATAGAAGCTAACGGTGTCTCATGGGCGGCTGTGTTCTCACACTGGGTGGTTCCTTGTTTTCCCAGCAATTTTCTAGGCCTTGTGTCTATTCAAGTCGTGGTTCTTACACCACTTTCTTAATATTTGGTTTGGTTCAGCTCTAGGGCCTAATGTATATTGTGCTAATTTACTGTGATATATTAAGTGTAACGTATGCGCTTTGACCTCTAGCCTCATAAAGAGACTAGTAGGGTGTGTTTAGAAATAATCCATATATGTTATATATATACCTGGGGGTCGATTCCGATCCGGTAAAAAGCGCTCCGAATTGCCGTTCGGAGCGCTTTTCCCGTACGATTCGTACCCTGCAACGTCCCCCGTACGAATGACGAAGTACGATCCGTACCAGGAGCCGTACTCCGTACGAATCGTACAAGGACCGTACGAATGAAATCCCTGTATGACTCTCCCTCGGAACCCGCTGTACGCGACATCTGTACGGTTCGCGGCTGATTTTTCCGACCCGGCAAGTACGATTCGTGTTGGGTACGCACCGTACGACCCTTTTCCTACGGGAGCTGAAAACAGCCGTAAAAGCAGAGTTTGCCCCGAAACAGGTACAGAACGCCCCCCCTGGTACAGCGCGTACACCCCATGATCGCAGGGGTACGCGTCGTACCCCAGCGATCATGGGGGGTACGTGCCGTACACCCAGCATACTTGGGGTACGCACCGTACCCCATGTACACTGGGTGTACGGTGCGTACCCCATGTGCGCTGGGTATACGGCACGTACCCCCCATGATCGCAGGGGTACGGCACGTACCCCTGCGATCATGGGGTGTACGCGCCGTACGGTGTGTATGTGAATGTGCACTTTTCCGTACGAATCGCCCTTACCTGACGTGGACCGTACGCGTCCTGGTACCCCGGTCGGGATCGTACTCGTCGGGTCATAAGGCGTCTGTACGAGTCGTACGGAAACGGCTCCGGATGCAAGTCGTACGGACGGTGATTTTACCGGATCGGAATCGGCCCCTTGGTGTGGTTTCATTTAGCCATTCACAAGAATATAGGCTGTTAAAACAAGCTGCTTTTCATTCCATCAAGACTTAGCCTGAAGGCTGCTCTCCGTAGCTACCACTAGGATAGCTTTCAAATAAGGTTGTATCACCTAAGGGGTTGTTTGGACTGGTGCAAGGAGTCCACTATAACTAGTGGATAGCATATGCCATGCCAACTTCTCACAATTGATGATACAATTGATTTCTTTTAAACTGAAAGAAGCAAGAGGAGCTCCCTTTAGTGTCTGGGAGAAAGGTTTAGAAGCTTCATGTTTCCCACATTTTTTCACCACAGGAATTGGTGGTAGATATGATGACTGGGCAATACAGGTACCAGTAGCTGAGTACAGATCAAGGAGACTATACTCAGAGGATCCTAGATGTTGCAAGTGTATTCCCTATTTATTTCACCTTTTGTTTGAGAGTGGCTTGTCATGCCTACCTTAGGCAACAAACTGAATTCTCAAAACAGGAGTGAATCTACAAAATATCACTGCAAGGGAATTCGTTGACAAAGTGCATGAAAAAGATGAAAACCTGGAATACAACTTGGTTAATTTAATGGTGTACCGATGTGGCACCAACGAATATTGATATCATCGTCATGGTGAGCAGAAATGCATGTTGAGAAACCGAGGAACACCTACTTGGTTTCTGTCACTCATTTGTGCTGAGTATGCTTTGGGTGACCTGCTTGAATTCCTGTCAGAAGCAAACTCGAACATAAAAGACATCAATGCAAAGACAGCAGGAGAACTTTGCTCATCAGACCCTGCAAATGTATGACGATATTTTAACCACAGGTTTCAAGCGTTGATGGCTTTCATCTGCAACAAAAGTAATCCTACTCTTAGTTGTGTAACTGGTTTTTTTGGGCACAAAGAGTACCAAGCTAGAGGTGCTCCACATTCTCACATGCTGTTGTGGGTAAAGGATTCCCCAAAATTTGGAGGAGACACTGATGGTTCTGTCTTATCTTTCATACAACAGTATTTGACGTGTGCCACCGCAAATAACAGAGTTGACATGGGCTTGAGTGAATAAGTTCAATGGTTTCAAACTCATAGATGTGGGAAGTACTGTTTTCTAAAATAGAGATGGAAAGGTACGTTACCCAAGATTTTCATGGCCTGTCATCCCAGAAGGTAGAGTCAATAGCTTTTTTTTGCAGTCAGATATACCCTGACACTGAACTCACACTAGAATACATAAATCCTGAAAAGAACGGAGGCATTCAAGTATATCAATGACTACAACCCTGTGATTCTGAAGATGTGGCATGCAAATCTGGATCTACAATTTGTGGCAGACAATTCCATCATTGTTACTTGCTATGTGACTTCATAAATAACAAAATCAGAGAAAGATGAAAGAGATGTGGGATTTCTGCATAAAAGAGTCTTACCAAAAGACTGAACAGCTTCAACTTGAAAATGCTTTCCCACAGAGAAATAGGCTCTTATGAATGCTTGGACAGGCTGAGTTTGGCTACTTCGTTCTCCAAGTCAAGAGGAATTGTATGGTTAAGCCCAGGCCCTGTAAATAGTCGAAATAGAGTACTAAAGCTTTCCCAGAAATACATTATCCATCAATATTCGATCCAGAAAGTAGAGATATTCAGAAACGGAACATTCTGGATACATACTACCTAAGAAGGAGTTCTCATCTTCAAAAAATGGGTCTCTAAGAAGTACTTTAGCTATAGAAGTAATGTAACTGAAAACATAGAAGAAGGAAGATGTGGAGTAGTTGGATGTGAAAGTTGTTTGGTTAGACACAACAAAGGAAATTTAATTAACAAATGCTTAGCTGCCAATCCCTCATTATGCTTAGAGACTCCAGCACCCACTCACAGACTCAATTAGAGACCCATGGATCCACTCAGAGACCCACTTAGAGTCTCATTTACCCAGTCACACACCCACTCAGAAAGTGACATATACACTCACAGACCCTCTCACAGACTTATATACTCACTCACAGACCCACTCACAAACTCACACACCCACTCAAACAGTTACTTAGTCACAATATCACCACCCACAGACCGATTCAGCTACTCACTCAGACACTCATGCACCTACTCAGATACCTACTCAGACATTCACAGACCCACTTAGACACTCATGCACTCACTCACACACCCAGTCAGATACTAATGCAGCTACTCCCAGGCCCAGTCAGACACACAAACACCCACTTACATACCGATTCAGACACTCACACACGCACTAGAACACCACTGAGACACTCATGCACTCACTCACACACTCTCTCAAACATTACAGGTAAAATACCATTTTAATAAACCTTAGCAATTCACTGAAAAACCCCAAAGGTTACAAGGACGTTATAGCTAGGCTTGGATTTTCTCATACAAAATCATTGAAATTCAGCAGTTATATTTACTTAAGCAAACTATGCCTTACGGTCCTGCAATGCACTGCTTATGACCTCATATCCAATCAAACTCTTAATTTCCCCATATTCGTCACCCTTTTACGAACATGGAGAAATTAAGAGTTAGAGTTTAAAATAGGCCAAGTGAATGTCTTGCATTAAAGGACAGGAGATATTGTGTTTGTGGTTCATTTGCTTAAATGGACCAAAATAACATATGGTGGTTTTAATTTTGTAGTTATTCCTGACGAAGGGCCATCAAGCCCAAAATGCATTGGGTTTATGTGAAGATGACTATTCAAGATGAACAATGTAATCCCCACATGCTTGAGAAAAGGGCCTGCATAGGCATATCTTGAACATTTGTAGGTATCGGAAAACATGTAGCCTGGCATGTAGATGGAGAAAGTTATGAATAGACATTTGATAGAAATATGGAGTCAAATTAAATAAAATGGATGATCAAATTCAAATTGAGTCCGTTGAGTATCAAATGATGTTGCAGTGTAATTGGGAATGGGTCCTAAATTGTCCCTACTTTTCTTGGCTTTATATGCACGTGCCAATGGGGCAGATCACAAACCCAGTCTGAATGCAGGATACTAATAGTTATACCTGGATCAGTCATAAACATTGGAAAGAACAATGGTGTGCATTCTATTATTTATCTTGACACATTCCACTTGGCCATGCCCACAGACACTGCATTGGAAATAGATAAGTCACCCATCCTGCAGGCCACACAGCCCAAAATCATGGTGCACTATATACCATGTGTGGATATATCTGCATGAGCAGATATGACCCTACAGTATCCAAGTCCTTCTTGAATACAGTAAGTGCACAGGGCAGCCATTGGGCGTACATGGAGAGTACATGGGCTGAGTTCTTGTCATTATAAGTTTCCTAGCTCCATGATGGCTTCATTGTACCTTAAGATGTTTGGTACCAAACATCTCATCTTAATGAATCCTCAATGATACCAGTGTTGGATTTATTAATAAATGCACAAAGGAAAGCCATTTAGAGGGTCCCCTGAAAACCTACCAAGCACTGATGTGGTCTCTGACTAGTCCTATCCATCCTGCCACCACCAGACATGTTTCTGACCTCATGGGGTTAGAATCAGTGCTCTTCAAGGCCAGGAACAAAGCCTGCTCTGGGCAGAGGTGATTCACACATTGTACAGGGAAGGAAGGCCTGCCAGGGCAGAAAGCTTCAAAGGTAGTGCCACATTTGAAATGCAATCCAGGCCTTTCCAGATAGTGGAGTATGTCAGCCCCCATTTCCTGCTCCTTTTTTGATGGGAGGAAAGGTGAGAAAATTTGATAGATTAGGAGATATACACACATTCTGCCAGCACCACCTCTAAGTTGAGCAGGTAATGGGGGCACTACTTTTCCAATTCCTCCATCTTGAGATTGTAGGAACTCAACCTATCAGGGCTAGGGTAGTTTTTCATCCTACAGAAATTGTTCACTTACAGAGTGTAGACACCCTAAAGATTAGGAGCCCATTGGCGGCTATCTATCATCCTTGTTAGTGCCCCTAAATGTGGTATTACTACTTAGGATGTATCCCCAGACCATAACCTTAGATTCAATGGACCTAAAGAGATCAATGAACGAGGAAGAGCTGCTGACCTGAGAACTAAAGTTCAGCTGCAGAGGTTTGTTGCCAAACCCTGCCGGCTGCTTGTAGCAAGCCTATGCACATACTGATATTTATTCCATCTCTTAGTAAGACGTTTGTCAAGATTCTTTACGAATTCATTATACACATATATCACACAAATCGATAGAAAAGTGTAGTCGTCATTTTCACGTGCCTTTAGTCCAAAGATTGCCTAGCCAACATGTGTTTCATCTCGGGATGTACCCCACATTCTTCAGGGCTGAAAACATATATAATAGAACATAACATATCATGCAATTGTGACATTATTCAATACAATATGATATGTTGACCACATACCGTACACCAAGTTGTGGAAACTGCTTCCAGGACTCAGCAATTAAAGTTTGCTGTATTTTCCCGCAACTTTGAGACCTCCAAGAACCCTATACTGCCTCCAGTCTTCAAGCAATTGCCCAAGTACCTCCCTAGGAGTAGAGGAGCAACTCCCCTCCAGACTGCAGTCATCCAACCACGAAGTATGGTAGCACCACACCAGAAGATGTAAATCTACACCGGAGTATCAGATCTGTCCCCCACCAAGTGGGAGGACACCAGGACATACTGGAGCTGTGCTGTGCCAATACCTGAGGTACCGGACCCCCTACACCAGAGACCAAAATGAAAGAGTCCAATATGGATACAAACAACCCAGGATGTATACACCAATTGATGAACTTGAAAATCCCTGATATCTGGTCCATGAGTGGCTTAGCTGTCTCAGAATTGTCACTGCAACCTGTCTGCCCCTGACCACGAGGACCATCTTGATGCATGACACCTAGCTGGCCTATCTGTTCTGAACCCAAACCGCTCAGCCAGCTGTTCTCCTGTGGGCCTGAGGCCCTTGCAACCTCCCTCTTGAGTATGAGTCTGCAGACTTACCTTTAAGACCCTCAGTGCAGCGTTTTTTCAGGTTGCACACTTCTTCTTACTGTGCCGTATACCTGCCACCTCAGCACCCTGTCCCCAGCTAAATCTGTGTATCTCCCGATCTGCTGGAAAATTGACCTGGCCCTGCTACTTTCTTAAATCCAGAAGGTGAACCACAAGTACTCACTGTGTGATTTTATATACTTTTTCCTATTTCCTACCATTGACTTCTATTCTGCATAATTACATACAACTGTGATTTATTTTGCAAACTTTGAAAAATCATAACTTAAAATATACTTACCTAAGAATGAAGTTGTGAGTCTGAAAAATCGATGTTATTTTTACAAATTGATTCCAAATTGATTCTTAAGTGTGTGTCTCACATAGGGCCTCTGTGAGTTCAACACATGCTTAGCACTGCCCTCTAATAAGCATAACTGCTTGTCCATGCTACCCCAAAAGGAGTGCTAGTATTATCTACCTTTGTCTCCATACAGCAGTAAGCTTTCCACTGGACTCTCTTCACAGTGTACTTCATTGTAGCACACTATATAGAGATCTAGCCTCTTACAGTGAGTCAGTGGTTATGTGAGTGGCTACATAGCTAAGTGATTAAGTGTGTGTGAGAGGTTGTATGGGTGACTGATTAGGTGTATGCGTGGTAATATGGGTGTGTGAGAGGGTGTATGAGTGGCTATGTGGGTGAGGAATTTGCTGAGTCACTACCTATGCGAGTGAGTGAGATGATGCATGGGAACCTGAATGGCTGACTGAGTGGGTATGTGAATGGGTGTAGGGGTGAGTGAGTGGGTGATGAAAGTCTATATGGATGAGTGAGTTGCTGCATGGGTGAATGAGTGGGTATATGAGTCACTCAATGTGTGAGTGGGTAGCTGTGTGAGTGGCTTTATGAGTGAGTGAGTGGCTACATGAGTGACTGTATGGGTGAGTGAGTGGGTGTCTGAGTGACTGTATAGGCAAGTAAGTGTGTGTCAAACTTTTTTTTTTTTTTTGATTTTCAAAACCTTTATTGCTCTCATCATCGTGTACACAGCTATTCAGCCAACAACCCGGAGGCAGGCAGCTTATTGATAGGGCGTTTCCCCGCCAAGGCGAAGTTATAACGTACACTTTCGCAATTTCTCAACATTTCGGTAAAACTAACCAACCAATGGAAACAACAATTAGTGAGTATCGTGTAACTGCGAGCAATATCTGGATTGTATGTACACTAACACGCCTTCCGCCATCTGTCGTTCCATATGGCCTATTATACAACACACATCACCCACACATAAATAGCAGCCCAACCCATTCTCCACACCTCAATCACTATCGTTCTTTGTCTCCCCTGCCAGCCAGTCCACCAATGGTTGCCATATGTCCACCGGCCTAGATCGCTGCGGCATCATGTCCCAGTATGCAGACAGTTGATCTTTGCAATATACCGCCGATTTTATCCAGCTAGATATCTTCGGTGGGTCCCTGCGCTTCCAGTGTATCGCTATCTGCCGCTTGGCCAGCAACAAAAGCAGGGCCACCAGTCGCCTGGAAGCACTTGGCACCGGCATCACAAATCCCAGACGTGCCAGCAGCGGGTCTGGGTCGAGAATCGAGATGTGTATCTACTAACTTCCCTATATTGCGGAAGACTGTCTCCCAAAAGTCATGTATTGGTGCGCAAACCCAAGTAAGATGAAAGAACGTAGCCTCTCGCTCACCACATCTCCAGCACTCTGCGTCTGCCTGCAACCCCATTTTAAAAAGCTGTTTGGGCGTGCGGTATGTTCTATGCAAGTAGTTAAAGTGTATGAGCCTCAGTCTATAGTTGGGCGACAGGTGCTCAAGTTGTGTACAGCAGAATGTCCATTGTTTTTCTGAGATACTAATGCCTGCTTCTATTTCCCATTTCGATCTAGAGTCTACATGCGGGACCGGTGTTGCATTCTGCGTAGCCCTATATATGCGTGTTATTAATTTATGTGAGGAGTTATTCGAGAGAACGTCTTCCAAAGCTGCTAACGAAGGTGGGGCCTCAGGGAACGAGGGGTATCTACGTTTACAGGCCGCCCTCAGCTGGTAGTATAATAGATGCTCAGAGGACATTGGCACAGACGACGTAACCATGTCTTGTAGTGTAAGGAACATGTCGTCTGGATACAGGTCACTGGCCACCTTAAGGTCGCAGTTGTGCGCCCTTTTCACCTCTGCCGCGTCCATCAATGGGCCTAGTAGTGGGTTACCCTCCAGTGGCATGCTTGGGGCGTACATTTCGGTTATACCCGCTCTATGTGCAATCCTCGACCATGCCCATCTCACTACCTCCACGGTGTCTATGTCCTCCTGCGGTCGCTTGTAGTGCTGGTAGGCCGCCGACTTTAGAGGGCAGGGTGCCGCCATGTCAGCCTCTATAGCCACGTGCGGTTGGTAGGGTTTTGGGTGTTGCCAGTAATGCAAGTATTGAGCCTGTGCACTGTACGCATAAAGCTCGAAATCCGGAGCTGCCAGCCCTCCTTGGTGGAAGGGG
This sequence comes from Lissotriton helveticus, assembly GCF_964261635.1. Taxonomy (NCBI): domain Eukaryota; kingdom Metazoa; phylum Chordata; class Amphibia; order Caudata; family Salamandridae; genus Lissotriton; species Lissotriton helveticus. The sequence continues at coordinate 1,231,880,550 of NC_136068.1, forward strand.
AGTGTGAGAAGGTTCCAGGCAACTCTGGGTTGTCTGCCCGCCCAGACCAGTGCGATGACCGCAGACCGAAGGCGGCGAAAAAACGCCACTGTTAAGGGTAAGGGAATGTTTATAAACAAGTATAGAAATTTGGGGACCACCACCATCTTTGTGATCAATATGCGTATCGTCAGAGAAAGTGGTAGTTTTTTCCACTTTTCCACTTTGCCTTCAAGCCAGTCCATGGCCACACCGTAATTCGAGAGCCATATGTCCTGGATATTTCAACCTATTTTGATTCCCAGGTACTTAACTTCGTCAGTGACCCATTTTATCGGGAATTCAGTGTGGCATTCTAGCGTGCTATCCGTCAAGGGCAGCATCATTGATTTCGACCAGTTTATATTTATTCCAGTTAGCCCACTGTATCTCACTACCTCCCTCATCAGTGGGTCAAAGTTCTCCGCCGGGTTCATCATATATATGGAAACATCGTCCGCATACAACGATATAAGCAGGCCGCGGGACGTGAAACCAACGCTCCGCTGGGTATGGTGTTGCCTCATGCGCGCTGCAAGTGGTTCAGTTGCAATAGCAAACAATAACAGTGACAGTGGGCAACCCTGCCTTGTCCCTGGTGATAGCAATAGGAGTGGATACCTGTCCATTCACTCGTACTCTGGCGGTTGGGTCATTATATAGTATGCCAATTCTCTTAGCAAACAAAGGACTGAAGCCCATACGGGTAAAGAGTGTAAGCAGAAATTTCCATTCAAGAGAATCAAATGCCTTTGTAGCATCTAGTAGGGCGGCTGCAGCCTGCACCTTAGGGTCCAGGTAATGCAAGAGCCCAAACAGCACTCTCAGGTTATGCGAAGTGGATCTCTCCAACACGAAACCCGATTGATCGGAGAGCGCAATTTGCGGTAGCATATATTTAAGTCGATCTGCCAGTAGCTTTGCATAGATTTTGGCATCTAGATTTATTAATGAGAGTGGGCGATAAGAGTCTGGATCAATGGGATCCTTACCGGGCTTGAGTAACATGATTATCATTGCTTCGCGCATCGATTGTGGGAGTATGCCCACTTCCAATGCTTCTTCAAAGACCCGGTGTAGCTTGGGGACCAGTATATCTGCGTATTCCTTATAAAAATCTGTCGTCAGGCCATCAGGGCCTGGCACTTTACCGGGCGGCAGGGCAGATATTATCGTTCTGATATCCTCCTGCGTGAACGGTAAGTCCATATACTGTCTGGCCCCATCATTAAACCACGCTAAGGCTATAGTGTCTAGATAGTCTGTCAGAACCTGATCAGGCGGTGTCACCCTGGAGGTGTACAGTGTCTGGTAGTAAGTAGTCATGGACTCAAGTATGGCCTGTGGCTCTCTAACTGTGTCGCCTTCTGCGGTTCTTAGTTCCAATACGTAGTCTGTACCTCTTGGCGGTCTCAGCATGTTCGCCAGAGTGCGCCCTGCTCGATCGCCTTCTCCATACATCCTAGCTTAGCAGTCCTTAGCCAGATATGCTACTTCTCTGTCCGCCTCCTCCTGGTATTGATTAAGTTTCATTCTAAAGTCTGCACGCATCCTATCAGTCGGTGATTCTTGCAATGTTGATTCAATCTCAGCTAGTTCAGCCTCTAGTCTGCTCAATGTGTCCCTTATTGACCTTAGTACCCCCGCCTTCAGTGACATGCAGTAGCCCCTCGTCACCACCTTGCAGGCCTCACATAGGGTGCCTGGGGAGTCCACTGTACCTTCATTGAGCTCAAAATACTCCTCTAGTTTCTCTCTTAGCTCCTGTTTGAAAACCTGGTCCCGCAATGCCCGGGAGGGGAATCTCCAGCTAAACGGTTGGACATACTGTGGTGGCGTAGCCAGTGTCAGGCAGACCGGGGCATGGTCGGACAGCGACCGTGGCAAGTGTTTCACCTCAGTCGCTATAACATGGATATCTCTAGACAGTAACCAGTAATCCAACCTAGACCAGGCAGCCCTATGTGATGTTACGCAAGTACCTTCCCTAAGTCCCGAATGTAACACCCGCCATGAGTCAACTAACTGTGCATCTGTGATGATAGTGCCCAGCATTTCAGCGGCCCTCGGGTGGTGTTCTCGAACTGCTCCCTGTCTGTCCAGTGTGCCCGAGAGTACAACATTATAATCCCCTCCCCACATGATCGCGGCCGGGCCAATCGCTTGAATCTTGTGCCATAGATCACTGAAGAAATCGGGATTGTCATCATTCGGGCCATAGACATTGACCAACACCATTTTCATACCACACAACGACCCCACCAACAGTATGTACCTGCCACCCTCATCCCTAATTGTCTCATATGTTTTCCACTGTAAGCCCCGTTTTATCAATATCGCCACCCCGCGTGAGTAGTTAGAGTACGTTGCATGAACAATCTCACCCCATCTATTATGTCTAAGTACGTGTGTGGCTGTAGCAGTAAGATGGGTTTCCTGTAGGAAACATATATCTATCTCCTTCCGCAGAAGTAGTGCTTGTACTAATCTGGCCTTACGTCTGTCATTCAAACCTCTCACATTCCCGGTGAGACATTTTATGTACTTCACGGCGTCACTTGTGAGTGATACGTTTCCCCTAGTGTGTCAACTACATATGCCTCGGTAGATGTCCAGCCCCGTGTATGTGGTGTGGCCCAACAGAATTGTTCTACAGACGTCAAGAAACCCGACCCGTCGTGAAACATGGCGCGCTGGTATCGCCGACCGTGCAGCGTAATCTCCCAAGTGTCAAGCACTGCGTTTCTACTCGCTTCAGTGTACACTTCGCTATGAAACAAACATTTAACATTCAAACATCCCAACCTCGTCTCATCCCAGTCCCCACCCGCTCCAACCCCCCAATCAGGCTGTGCAAATCCCCCCCTGTTCACACCCCCATTCAACACATCATTATCACCAAACACCCGTGGTAAACAGGTACTGGGAATCATCCCCTGGGGTGCGTAGATTGTACTACTAGTAACCCTGTACTCTTGCCAGGGTGATCGAGCGCTGGCCTGAATGCGAGCACTCTAGGACCCCCCTCCCTCCTGCACGCATAGCTCTGTATAGTCTCTTTGGAACCCCTGGCCAGCCTCCAGCATGATAGTCTGACCTTCTATCTCTGGAATGGCCTCTGCAGTTCAGTTGCAGAGAAATGTTCATGTCATTCTGCGGCCATCACTCGACGTCACTCAGCCTTTCTTGCAGGTCCGGTTCAACAGAGTGCTCCTGGTTTTTTTGGTCTCTTGCCAATTGCTTCGCATATTGTAGAGCTGCTTTTGTGTCGACAAAGAAAGAGGGCCTGCCCGGGCCTTGTACTCGAAGCTTCGCAGGATAGATTAGTGAGTATTTTGTCCCTATCTGCTGGAAAATCTTCTTCGCCGGAATAAATTCCCTCCGGGCAGCTTGGACCAGTATGGTAAAGTCCGGGTATATCGCGATATGGTTGCCTTTGTACTGCAAATTTTTCATGTCTCTTGCCATGCGCAGTATTGAATCTCGATCCCTGTAATTCAGGACTCGCGCTATGATGGGCCTAGGTGGAGCACCCGACTTGGGTTTGGGTCCCAATGTCCTGTGCGCCCGTTCCACCAGGAACATCTGGGACAGGCCCGATCCGAACAGTTCCTTCATCATTTCCTCAACAAACAGTTCTATGCTGGTGATATCTGTTGTTTCCGCCACGCCCGTGACACGGATGTTGTTGCGCCTCGAGCGCGCCTCTAAATCTTCGTTCTTTTGTTGGATCAGCGCCAGAACTCTGTCCATACCACGCACTTTCTTGTCCAGCGCGGTCTGACTCTCCTCCGTCTCAGTCACATGCGTTTTCAGCACTCCGACTCTGCCCTCCTGTTTGTCCATTCTGCGCGTGATGCCGTCCATACGTGCGGCTAGATCATCCATCTTCTGATCAATGCTCTGTAAACTCGTTTTTAGTTCCTGGAACATAGAGTTTATGTCTACAGCTTGAGAGCTACCTTGATCTTCCTTGGACATCGCATCCTCTTGCTGCTCTTGGCCCGTCGTTTTCTGTTTGGACTTGTCGAAAGTGAGCCGCGGCTGTCTCGTGTCTGGTTTGCCCATCTTCGGTCACCAGCGCAATCTCCAGACCAATGGGACTATGGCTCCTCTGCGTAGCGCCAGTGCTCTGCGCCAGTGCAATACTCCTCACTCTCGATGCCGCTGAAATTTAGACGTGGAGTCTGGGGCATCCAGCAATTAGCACGTCCAGCTGCCCCTGTGCCCTTGCAGTAGCGCAGTTCCTCCGCGCCGCTCGCGGTCACTTGTGGATCTCAGGCCTGACTCACTGTCCCAACCCTGGCCTGGTGTCTCTGTATGCTGTTTTTCTCTACGTAGTTCGTGGGGCCCAGCGCCAGTGCAGCTAAACTCATATATGGCGTCACAGTATTGCGTTGCCTTTTCCCAAGTTGCAGGGCCAAAATGGAGGTTCGCGCCTTTGCCCAGACTGGATGCGCACGTGAACCAAACCCCGCTGTTCTCCACCTTCTTCCTGCTCAATTACCACTCTGCGCCCAGTTATGTTGCATTTATTGTCCCAGTGTGTAGGCGATAGACTTATTGTGGTAGTTTGCTGTTGGGAACCTGCAGTGTGTTCGTCTCCGAGTTTCGGACCGCCACCTCCAAGATGGCCGTCCCGTCCCCGTCCTTCTAGCACCCGAGTCTGCCTCGGCCCGCCCGGGTTATTCAGGTGTCTCGGCGGTGTGTGGCCCTACAGCCACGTCCTCCCAGCCGCGTGCTTCCCGTTCTCGTCCCAAGACCGCCAGCGCCAATGTTCGCGGTGAGAGCTCCTACCGCTGATCGGTCACGGCACGTCCGACTCCACAGATCCCAATGCCGCGTTTAGCCGTCTACAGTGCCGTCCACGCTAGTTCGCTCCAGCGTGCGCTGCTCTGCCTGCACTTCCAGCAGTCTGTGTCCTTCACGGCAAGGTCAGGGTGGTCTGCCTGCGGCCGCGGAAGCCACTCGTGCGGCGGTCCTCAGCTTTTTGTGGAGCTCGTCCTGGGCAGCAGTCTTACGCCAGCTCCCGGCTTCCCTGCCTGCACCAGGCCCCGCCGCCGCCTGCCCTCCGCCTTTTATTATCACCCGTCCAGACTCGTCTCAAGCCGCAGGGGTTTGCCCAGCCAATCTCGTAGCATGCACCCACTCTGGGATCAAGTGGCCCGAGTCCTCGCACCAGATTTGCAGATAAATTCCAGATTTATGGGCTCGATCAGCGGAGCTGCGGTTTCAGGCAGCCATTCCGCTCCGTAGCCAAGCCACGCCCCCCAAGTGTGTGTCAAACTAACTGTGTGACTGAGTAAGTGGGTGTGTTAGTGGTTGTATGTGTGAGTGCCATGGTGTGTAAGAGACTGCATGGGTGAGTGAATGCATAGGAGAGTTTGTGTTTCAGTGAGTGAGTGCATTTGTGGGTGGTTGCATAGTTGAATCAATGGCAGCATGATGAGTGTATGAGAGAATAAGTGTGTTTCAGTCACTGTTTGGGTGAGTTAATGTGTAAATGCTTATCTGAGCGAGTGAAAAGATTCATGAGTGGCTGTATGGGTGAGTGAATAGGTCTGTTAGTCGCTGTATGAGTGAGTGAGGAGGTATGTAAGTAGCTGTATGGGTAAGTGAATGGGTGTTTAAGTGGCTATATAAGTCAGTGAAAGGGCGCATGAATGGCTGTATGGGTGAGGGAGTAGATGTTTGAATGTCTGTGTGGGTGAGTGAGTGTTTGTGTATGTGGCTGTATGGGTAAGTGAGTATATGAGTAGTTGTATGAGTGAGTGAAAGGATGCATAAATGGCTGTGTGGGTTAGTGAGTGGGTTGCATGAATGGCTGTGTGGGTTAGTGAGTGGGTGTGCCAGTGGACATATGAGTGAGTGAGTGGGTCTGTAAGTGACTACATGGGGGAGTGACTGGGTGTTGAGGTGGCTGTAGGAGTGAGGACAGGGTGCATGAATGGCTGTAGGGTGAATGAGTAGATGTGTGAGTAACTGTATGGTTGAGTGAGTGGGTGTCTGATTGACTGTGTATCTGAATAAGTGGGTGTATTAGTGGTTATATGAGTAAGTGACAGGAAATGTGAGTTGCTGCATGGGTGAGTGAATGCATAGGAGAGTAGATGGGTCAGTGAATTTGTGAGTCTGCAATTGGTGTATAGATGAGTGAGTGGCTGTGTGAGTGGTGTTTGCGTGAGCATTGGTGAGTGGCCGTATGGGTGAGTGAGTGCTTTTATGTGGGAGTGAGAGGGTGCATGAGTGACTGTATGTGTGAGTAAGTGTGTGAGCCCTTTTATGAATAAGTGAAACGGTCTCTGAGTAGATATATGGGTGGGTGAGCGGGTGTCTGAGAATCTGTATGGGTGACTGAGTGATTGTGTGACTGGCTGTATAAGTGAGTGAGTCTGTGAATAGCTTCATGAGTCAGTGAGAAGATGCATGATTGGCTATATGGTTGAGTGGGTGGGTATGTCAGTATATGTATGAGTGAGCAAGTGCGAGTCCGAGTGGCTGTATCAGTGAGTGAAAGGGTCTTTAGAAAGAAGGGGACCCCTACATAACTAGTGAACTTGCTATACGTAGGGAAAGGTACTCAGTAGGCAAAGGAACTACAGCAAGCTAAATTAACATGCAAAAAAATATTCTAGGCGTAATACTCTATGAACAAATCAATAATACGCAAATATTATTAAAGCAATATATAGTTTTGTTTATTTTACAGATCTCATAGTTTTCCGTTTTTCTTTAATTCATTTCAGTTCATATACAATAACATTAATCATTAACAAAAATATACAAAAATAGAACTTGAATAGAATAAATTCATCATATTAAGAACACATTTCAAAAGTCAGAACAAATACCGTTGACTATACGGTGGATGTAAAGTTGATGGAGGCCATGCGGTAGATGTAAGCTATGCGCGTTTCCGCAATACTGCCTTCATCAGGAGACCGTCTACTGCATTGTGGTTACAAGTTTATATTATATACATATGCACCTAGAATATTGATAATAGACTTTAGCCTAAACATGATATATGGTTAATTCTTATTCTTATAAAAAAAAAATATATATATATTTTTTTATTATTATTTTTTTTGCAGAGTTTTATATAGCGCGAACTAGACCCGAACTGAATCAGGTATCAGAGCGCTTTACATAGCACCAGTTACGTTACATGAGGACACACTTTCATTTTTAGGCACGGGGAGATTAAGTTATTTGCCCAGAATCACAGGAGGTTTTTGGCGTCGTTACCGAGACTCGAACCCAGATCCCCAAGTCTGAGGTCGAGCGCCTTAGCCGTTAGGCCAACCCCTCTCCCCAATATTATTTATTGCTACTTATAATACATTTCATTATCCAGTGTTCAAATTTAGAAAAAACTATCATTATATATAGCTAGTATGTTGTTACTAGACTTTCAGATATAAAAACAACGAGTCAAACTAATATAGAGCTATGATGTTGTAGATATAACAGAATAAAGGTTCGTGTTTTGTGCTTATGGTAGAATTGTTTTGTGACAATAGAATGCGGATGGTAAGTATAAATCGCATATATGTTTGCTTTGCTAGGCAACACCTAACATGGGAAAATTAGAATGGTGGGAGGTAATTAGAAGGGCTTAATTTCTATATCTAATTTCTGTTGTGTTTGTTTTCATATTAGTTCCCATTTTGGCCTGCGAGGCCTAGTCTGAAAGTGGCTGTATAAACACGATGGTGGAAATTAAATAGAAATATGGCCCCACACGTGCAAATGAAATGAAAAGTTACGAGTGTATGGCCAATGCCCGGAGCAAGAGATGTCAAGGCCAGCCTGGCCTTTGAACAGGAGTTGTGCCAAAGTTGCCTGCTTTTAAAAGTCTCAGTAAGGAAGAGTCTTAAAACCTGAATGTTTGGAATGGATACAAAATAATAGACAAATACAAATGTGAACATTAAGTCATGAGAAAAGTTCAAAATGACTTTGCTAATTTATGAACTGGTTTAAGCAAGGAGGACATGAGGTGATCAGCACCACCCCTCTAATGGACCAAAGAGAATTGAGTGCGGACCCTAAAAGTTTCAATTTAGGTTTAGATATTTAGTGAAAAGGTATGAAAGAGTCTGTGCAAATGATAGTTAAGGTTGGTTCGGTGGGTTTATATTTACACACCACGACATGCTGTTGGTTTGGATGATTTTTCTGGTGCAAGAGACTTTGAAATAATTTGGACTCTAAACTCTAATGGGGAAAAGAAACTAGATCTGTCACAGAGATTCTATATCGGGAGGGAGACAACGAGGAGGTTAGAAAGACAGTCAGCTAGGGAACCAGTTCTATGCAGTTCTGTCATCACCTGATGGCAAATTGGTAATGCCTAATTTTCAATTTTCTTGCTTAAATGTATGAAAAAATATATAGAATGTGCTAGTCTAATAAGATTTTGCAATATAACATTCTTTCCTAATGGATCTAGATAACATTCTGTAAAATATAAACGGTGTTTATTGAAATAAAAAAGTCATGACAATCTAATGTTAAAAGTCATGGGAAATATTGTTATTGAGCTGGACTTAATCGCCATCAACTGACTCTTACTAGTTGGTCCATCGACCAAATAGCGGAGTACAGTGATGTTCATTCCTTATGACTGTTGAGCATTTGAAATTCAATGTATATAATTATTTGTATAGGTTAATAAGGTACCCCACATATTCAGCAGCTCGTCTACTTGTCACTGATTATGGGGCAGTATGGGTTATGTGTGAGTGTGTGTGACTCGCGGTGCTCTGTGCTCCACCGACGAATAAAATAAGTTGCTCCTGGATTAGGGTTGACAGGGTTGTTTAAAAGCTGTGCTGCGTCAGGTTCAAGCACCCCAGGTATTGGTAGGTCAAGGGTCCATTCGGTCCTGGTGCCTCCAAACTTGGTGGGAGGCATATCTGACTCTCTGGAGCTATTTTACTTCTTCTTGCTTCAGTGCTGCATTGAGGTCATAAGGGAGCAGCAAGTCTAGAAGCGGGACTTCACGGGATCTCTGCTTGTGGTATGCAGGGGAGTGATACCTTCACTCCAAGGGTGCTTCTCAGTGATTTCTCAAAGGTTGTAGGTGCTACTGTGTTCTTGGACTCCTTGCAGGTTCAAGATGACACCGCAGGCAGTGATTGTCAAGTCCTTGAAGCAGCTGGCAGGGCTTGGTGCCTTTGTATTCTTCAGCAGGGCTTCAGTTCTCATGCAGTGGGTCTTCTTTGTTCTGGTCTTCTTAGGTCCAATGAATGTGAGGTTTAGGTCCCAGGGAGCGACCTAAACACAGAATTTAGGGGTGTTCACAAGGAGAGACAGATAATATAATAGCCAATGGGCTAACTATCTTTGGAGTGTCTACACCCTTTGGTGACTACTTCCTGTGGGAAGGAGCACTACCCCTTCCTTGAACTGAGGTTTTCTCACCATCTCAAGATGATAGAATTTCAGGTGAGGGGTTCAGCTCACCTGTCATGCCCTAGGGGTGTTGCAGGCAAAGTGGGGCCCACCCCCCTCATCTAACTAATTTTCCCACCTCTTCTCTCACCAAAGAAGGAAAGGGGGATTGGCCTCCGTGACTATCTGGGGTTTCCTGGTTTGGATCTCAAAGGTGGCATTGCCTTTGAAGCTTTCCACTACGCGGAGTGCAGAAATCTCCGCTTTGCGATGTGCAGCGGAGTTTTTCCACGCTCGCGATCGCAAACAGTAAGTTTGTGAACACGAGCTGCTGCTCAGGTAGAATTTCTACCTGAGCTGCAGGAATACCAACACAAACTGCAGTTCACACTGCACTCCGCCACTCGTGGAACTTTGCTGAGTTTTTTGGTAACTGCGCAGAGTTTCACATAGCAAACCTCCACGAACTACGCCAAGGAATACTCTCACCCCATGAGGTCAGAAACATGTCTGGTGGTGGCAGGCTTGTGAAAAATGGCCACAGACCCCACTAGTGTTTGGTTGGGTTTCAGGTTATCTTCTAAGAAGGTCTCCTGTGTGAATGTATTCATTAACGCAACATTGGCATCAGTGAGGAATTATTAAGGTACCAAACATCTTAGAAATCAGTGAAGCCATCATGGAGCTAGGAAGTTCATGTTGCCAAGTATCCAACCTATGTACTCTATATAGCTTCCATGTTCACAGCATCACAGAATGGGCTGGACATTCTAAGAGCACATCTGATCATGCTGATATGCCCACACATGGCTTACCTATTTCCTATGGAGTGCATGATGAGCATGGCACACAGGGCTGCAGGGACCCAGCACACTTACGGTTTAAAATCAGATCAGGTATCAGGCAAAAAATGGGGGCTAACCTTGCATAAAGAGGTACTTTCCTACAAGGATTGAATGGATATGTGAGTGTCTGTATGGGTGTGTGAGTGGGTGTCTGAGTGACTGTATGAGTGACTGAAAGGCTGCATGAATGATTCTACACATAAGTGAGTAGGTATCAGAGTGGCTGTATGGATACGTGAGTGGACTTGTGAGTAGATGTATTGGTGAGTTAGGATCTGTAGCAGGAGCTCGGGAAAGTAAAAATCAATCGCATGAGAGTTTTCTAGCACACCCTCCTGATAAAAGAAACTGGAAAGTATATTGAGTGCTCTTTATATACAGAGAGCCTCTTCACGAGTATGTTAAAGAAATATTTTAGCAGCATTACATATATCTTGATACATCTAAACATGTATCTCTCCAAAACCTGTTGTAAAAGAAAAAGAATAGTGTTTGATTTGCAAAATTCAAGAAACATAACAGTGTTCATTGCTTATGCTGTAACAGTATATCACAATAAACATTTCATTTTCCCTTTTTACTATTCTCAGCTTCCATACTTTTGCACGATAATCAATGTCCTATATGAAGCTTTATCCGTCAACAGTGGGGAAAAAACAATTGTATCAATTGTAGAAAATAAAATGCATAACTGCACAATACATTACTATAAATAAGTGATATTATGCATTGCGCTCACAACAATTTGTTAAACAGCTATTTTACCTACCTGGACTGCACTAATGTAAACAAACATACCTTAAAACCTTTCCCTTTATTATACCTGGTTCACATCTACGAATAAATGTAAACATCAGTTGAATTTTGGAGATTCTTTTGCAAACATCACCCCTAGTAGGCCGAATTATGTCTAAAATGCTGATGAGCCATGTTGATGAAATATAATATGTTACTTCTTTCCCCGGAAACAGTACATAGAAGTTTGAGTCAAAAAAGAAAAGTGGACAATTTGGTAGTTTGAAAGGTATTTTTGGTGTCAATTGACGGTTTCTGTAATTCCATTGTGTCCATCCTGTTGCAGTTTTTATTTAGAGAGTGTAGTATCCGCATTTACTCTTTTGTGGAACATAAAAGGAGTCTTGTAATTTTGAGAGCTTTTTCAAAGACCTTACTCCTGATATGCCAAATGATGTCTAAAACACTCATGATCATTGTACAAGGATCACCATTCCTTTCTTATTCCAAAAATACTCCTTAGAAGTTTGGTTGAGGAAACAAGAGTTAAGAATTTGGTAGTTTTAAAGGCAGTTTTTGTTTAAGGTTGCTGTCGTTGTATTCCGTTCATCCACTTTCATGCTTTAAATAGACCGTATAGTGTTCAGATGTTACACTAACTCCTTCAAGAAAGATAAAAGGGCTGGTAGTATACATTCTTCCAGATATTGATATTTGTCCAGATTTGAAGTCTGTTATTTCAGTTTCCATTTTAGAGCTATCTGATGTACAATTTGGGGAGGACATATTTTGGTTTGCGTGTTTAATCAATCTGTCAAAAGGCACAGTTTTGCAATCTAGTAATGTTAAGTACATGAAATCGCTCAGAATTTATTTGAGTACAAAATGTAAATGAGCAATCTTCACAGTCATGGTTCTAGTTGTAACTCAGTCCAAATAAGCCTTCAAAATTTACTTTTTCTTCTTCTAGAACTCCAAGCACGACCGTTATAAATTCTTGTGCGTCTTGTTGAGTGTTGAGAGTAAATATTAATAATCTGCTACATATATCTAAATGGTGTTGAAAGCCTGAAGCAGAATGTTTTACAGATCTGTCACTAAGTAAATGTTGAAGAAAATGATACAGTGCAAAACACAATATATTATATGAAACAGTACGCTGAGACCAATATCTGCATAGCAGTTGACACCTGAACTGCCAACCCTTTGTAAACTTCCATGTTGGACAGATTATTTTTTTCTCATAAATAGGGTACTGACCTAAATGAGGGGTATGTACGCTTTTTAATCAATTGTACTTTTTTATATATATTTCTTGTCATCAAATTCAGCTAAAAACAATCCAGACAATGTTCTAACTTGACATAATGCTACATACAACATACCTTCTTTAAATACTGTACTACTAATATAAATAAAATCTGCATCTACACTGAAACCTTGATATATATATAGATATGTACAGCATAAGCTAGAGACACTGGAAACTATTACTGTCTCACATATAAGTCCTTCACAAGCAATAAGCAATTACTCAACACTTTTTGCACATGTGTAAACACTTTTCTAATCCTACAGTCCTTGACACAGACTTCTCCAAAGAAGTGCTTGTACATTCTCAGTTAGAAGTATTGTTACTCCACAGTGTTCCTCTTTTTCGATAGCTGTAATTTCCAAAATATCTTCTTTCTCTAATTTTAGTATTTGTCTATTGAGTATAGGCATCAAACAGCCTATGGATTTGTCTTTTTCAATGAAATTGTACATTGGTTGTGCTGCTATGTTGTCAGTTGAAAACAGCTTTTTGGTCAGTCGACTTTCGAAGCATGTTTTCCCTCCTTTGTTAGAACTCCTACTCTAATGTTCTTCAGGATATCAGCATATTCCACATTAGATGATTGATGCATATTCTTCACTAGTTCCTTGTATTCAAAGTTTAACCAAATATGTACGTTGTCAATACTTCCCAAAGAACGTGTTGTTTCATAATGGAGAAGTGTCTTAAAAACACACTGTCCTTTCACAGGGTAAGTTGCAGTAGGTCACCAAATGCTTTCTTCCAAATACCACACATTAATCTGATTGTAAAATCTGCTGCAGTCTTAAGTGTATGAAGGCAAGCATTAAGTTTGAAACCATGCTTACCTCATCTATGATTAATAGCTTCAGTTTCTTCAATTCTCCTGACACCTCATGACAAGCTTCACCAGATAACTTCTGGTATTCCATCCTATTGCCATGTTCAACAGGAAGCATACATAGTCTGCGTAAAGTAAGTCCCTTAATGTAGTGTGCAGCTAATCAAGTTTGTGTTCTTACTAGACATGAAAACATTTAATTCTACAGCACTCTGTAGGTAAGCAGCAAGAACCGTAATTTAAAAAAGTTTCCCAGTGGCAGCTTGACCACTGATGTATAGCAGATTTGGCTTGGAAAAGAACATTTACGTTGTTTCTTCTTGTGCAGAAATCCATGTTCTATGTTACCTTTTACTTCGATATAAATTCCTTTCTGTTTGTCGTTCAGTTGGGCTACAAAGTGTTCCAAATCAATACTTTCCTTTCTTGCTTATTGCATTGCAGTTTCCACCTCACTCATGGCTATGGCTGCTTCATTTTGAATATTTGGTTGTCCAAGTGGATCTTGACTCAGTTGTACAGAATTATGGCTACTTTATGAACTTTCCTTAGCTACTTCAGCAGAAATGGGTTCTTCCTGTTAAATCTCATCTTTAAACATATGCAAGTAGTTTGAAAAGACTGGACGGTAAATGCTGTCTTTTACAGCATGAATGTGTCTTTGTGGCAGTCTTAGTTTCTAAGCAGTTCTGATTTGTTGGAACTGGCCATTCTGGCAGGGTCATCCTCAAACTTTTTGCTTCTTCCTCCCTTATTTTTCCTGACCCGTGGCTGTTGGCAATAGGACTCTGCGCACTTTACCACAGCTGTTCAGTGCTAAAGTGCATATGCTCTCTGTGTAAATTGTTATTCTGATTGAATATACATGTTTGGCATATTTGTATCACTATGAAGTCCCTAGTAAAGTGCACTGGGTGTGCCAGGGCTGGTGATGACAAATGCTACTGGTGGGCCTGCAGCACTGATTGTGCCACCCACAGGAGTAGCTCTAAAATGGTGTCTCAGGCCTGCCACTGCAGTGCCTATGGGCAGTTTAGAACTGCCATGTCCTCCTGGCCAGTGTCCCCACTGACCAGGCCTAACCCTTCCCTTTTTGTGCACATCAGCCACCCCTATGGAAGGCCCAAGGTACCCCCCTGGGCAGGGTGCAGTGTATGTGAAAGGTAGAGCATGTGCTGGTGCAGGTAACATGTTCTGGTAGTGAATTACAGCCATTTTCGTTTTTCACTATTGTAAGGCTATCTTGCTCCATAGATTAACATGGGGGATGCTGGCTACAGTGGTTAACAGCATTTCTTCCCATAGGAACAAGATAGGACATAAGTATCTAGTACCCCTGAACTCAGAATTTAATAACACATCTTTTAGGAAAGGTTGTTTTTAAATCCTGGGTTTGAGAACAGCACTTTAGAAAGTTGTGTTCTCTTGTCTGACCCTTCTGTGTGCCTGGGCCTGTTTGTGTATTGACTGTCTGGTTTGAGAGTGACAGGGGCTGGGGAATTCCCCAGGAGGCTGGATGAGTCAGCACTAGGCTGAATGACTGCATTTGCAACTGGAGTGGTGGGAGGACTTAGCACCTGGGCTGTATAGGGCTGTGCCTGCCTTCCACAATGCTGGCTCCACCCCCCTGCTGGGCGGCTGAGGACCCTGCCCCTCACTCTGAAAGGAAAGATGCAGCCAGCAAAACAAAGTGCTCAGGATCCACCCAGAACTGGTTCAGACCGGGCTCAGGGCCCACATGCACCAAGAGAACAAAGACTTTAGGGGTATAAGTACAGGACCCCTGACAACAGAAAATTAGATCATCCTGGAAATCAAGAAGGAACCTGTGCCAAGGAGAAAGCTGAAACTGAAGAAGGAAGATTGTCCTGCTGCTGCTCTGCTGGACTGACCTGTTGCTTTGCTGCCAAGGAGAGGGGAAGGACTTTGCTGCTGAGCTGTGTCCCCTGTCTTGAAGGAATCTCCAAGGGCCTGAGTAGAGCTGGCTCCCTGTTTTGAAGTCCCAGGAACAAAAGGACTTCACCCCCAGCTTCCCTGAACTCTGCTGAGAGAGTTCTGTCCTTCCTAGAATGCTTGATCCAGTTGTGGGGCCTCTGGAAGTTGTACCTGAGCTGGGAAGCTTGAAACTAAGCTTGAGTGACTTTTGAACTTGAAAAGTGTCGCATCGCTCGCTTGCGGAGCGCATCCCCGACAGTGCGAGAAGTTTCCCGCCGCTACGGAGGTCGAGATTGTCGCAGCGACTGACGCCGCTGCCAGAGACGTCGCACCCTTCGTTTGCGGGACGCACCAGACCGGTGCGGGAGAATCGAACATCGCTGCGAGTATCGTCGCAGAGCCTGTCGTCGCTGGGTGAGAACGCCGCACCGCTTGCTTGCGGACCGCATCACGTCGCTGCGAGCATCGTCGCAGAACCATCGCATCGAGGAGCTGCGAGAGAGAGGATCACCGCTGGACCGCGCATCGTCACCCCGGGGAGATCGTCGCAGCCCCTACGAGATCGTCGCATCGTGCCATTGCGAGAACAGACTTCCTACGGAACCTACGCACCGGAATCCATACAAGTGGCCTTCCTCCCCATACAGACCGGATTCGTCGCAACACGCCCGCTGCTGCAGCGGGGCTGTCGCAAACGCCTCCCCAGGGTCTCAGGAGCAACGCATCGCTTGTTTTCCACCGCACCAGCTTCTGCTTTTGGAACTTTGTTGCAACTAAAAGGTACTGTGAGTAAACGTGACGCAACTGTGAACTTTTCACGCATCAGTAGAGAATTCTATCGCAACGTAGAGAATTCTATCGCAACCTAAGAATTTTAACGCAACCTTAAGAACTCTTTTTGAAACCATATTCTTGAACTATGTATGTTGGATTTCTGTCGTTTTGGTCTTGTGTAGTTTTAGATTAAAATACCTTTATTTTTCTAAACTGTTGTGGAGTCAGTTTGTGGTGTTTTCACTGTGTTACTGTGAGTGTTGGTACAAATACTTTACGCATTGCCTCTGGTTAGCCTAGACTGCTCGTGCCAAGCTACCTAGAGGGTGAGCAGGGGTTATCGCAGAGGGTTATCTCCTTGCCCTGACTAGAAGCAAGGGTCCCTATTTGGACAGTGGTACCTACCTCTGCCAACTAGAGACCCCCAGATCTAACATTGGTGGTCAGGCGGTGGGATTTGAACTTGTATTTGTACTTGACCCACAGTAATTGGTGTACATCACTAGTGAGTGCAGACCACTACGCCACCGCATACTACTGTTTTTTTTGTTCTATTTTTGATCGTAACCCTGAAGGAATCCAAGCATCATGTCTCTGAATGGTAAACCAGCAAGTGATGTTGCAGAACTGGAGTTTGACATTGAAATGTTAAGTGATTACAAAGTAGGTCAACTCAGGCAGTTCTGTAGGAACTTTGGATGCCCCATGAAGCGCCGCTCCAAGAAGGAGGAACTACAGGAGGCCTTAAGGGCCTGGTGGGAGACCAAAGAGGCTGGGGAGACAGATGATGCAGAAGTGGATGAGGATGCACAAAGGGATGGTTTCAGGCAACAGGATATGCCTGTGTCCAGAGCAGCCTCAAGGGCTGGCAGCAACCATTCAGCTGAAAGTTTTTCCCCAGAGGAGTTGGAGGAAAACCAAAGGGCTAGAGATCATAAGTTAGAAATGTTGAGGCTTGAAATGGAGCTGAAGCAAATGGAAAGAGAAAGGGCGACGGAGGAGAGCAAAAATGCCCGTGCCCTGGAGGAATTGAAATTGACCTTGGCCCATGAATTAAGAATGAGGAAGCTTGAGTTGGAGCTCAGGAAGCGTGAGGCAATGAGGGTCTCAGCTGAAGAAGAAACATGGGTAGCTCAAGAGTTGAGCTTTGCTGAGTTGGAGGTGGAGTCCAGTTCAGATGGTGGCAGCATGTTTATGATATCTAGTGCTGAGAGAAAGGTACAAACACCCAGAGATGTGGCGCCTGACTTGAGGGAGGGGGTCGACATACACCAGGGGGTTCAGGTTTATGATGTAGTTCCATTGGAGTGCAGTGTCCCTGAATTAGATTGGGGGACTGGCACAGGGGACCATATTCCTAGTGGTGGGAGGGACACTCTACTGACTCTAGATGAGAGGTCCAGGGAGAGGGGTTCCCCCATGGTAGAAACCTTGGTGTATGTATGTGAAGACCAGCCAGAAGAGTGTGGGTTGTGTGACAGAGACAGTCAGATACTGTCTTGCCAGTCTCAGGAGAGTGGTGTGGGGTACTTGTGTGAGGCACTGGAGGGTGAGGCAAAGGGTAGCTTGGTTAACAACTGTGGGGGGCTGTGTGATTCATTTGTTGGAGAGCATATTTTAAGTCCCTGTTTTCCAGAGCTATGCCAACACCCGGTGGAGTGTGAGTTCTCTGATCCCAGAGAGCTTGCATTGGAGGCAGACCTCTTGGTGGATTCCAAAGAGTCTGAGGAGGCATTGGGGAGTGATCCCAAAAGGAGTGGCTCAGATATCTTCCAGGCCTGTGAGGTGGAAGAGGTTCAGTGTAGCCCAGTTAGGTCCCAGTGTAGTGGGAGGGGTGTAGGGGCTCATGTCCGGTCTCAGTGGAGAAGGAGTGAGTGTGGGATGGTGTGTCTCACGGTGCCCGAAACCCAGTCTCAGGGCCTGGAGGGTTCTTTAAGGGAACACCAGGTTATGGACCTAGACTGTACTTGTAGGCCATTTGAGGAGGATCTCCTAGTGTCTGGTGAACGGGGAGTGTCTGTAACCAGGCCTCCATCAGTTCTGGTGTCTGGCAGTGCCGCTCCATTTGGGAGGTTACAGAAGTCCAGACTGAGGGGTGAGAGGGGGAAGGAGTCCCCAGTGGGAGAACCAGTGGGTCAGGGACCAGTCGGAAGGGCTGAGTCCCCAGTGAGTGACCATGGTGACCTCACTTCTGTCCTGGGGGATCTTCCCGCGCTGTCAGGTGGACAGGGGTCGGGAGATCTGCGCCAGGCAGACTGTCACAGGACACATAAGTTGTGTGCCACCCTCAAGGGGGTACTATGTGAGTCCCCAGAAGTCCTGGCATGCCAGGCAAATGCACAACCGCAGGTTTTGGTCCCTGGGTTGGGAGACCAGGTTCAGGATTTAACTGACCTGGAAGGAAGGACATCTGTAACCAGTGTCCTGACCAATATGGTTCCCAGGGGTACCCCTCCAGTAGGGAGGGTGCAGCGCTCTGGAAGGGGGTGCAGAGGGAGGGAGTCCTCGCCTCTGACCCCGGTACAACCTGAGGGGTTAAACCCTAGGTTGGGAGACCAGTTGCTGGAGGGAGGTCCTGAACTGGTAGGAAAGTTGTGTTCTTGGTTGTCTTGGTGGACAGGGTTGCCCCTGGAAGGAGGGCAGGAGTCTCACCCTGGGGGTGGACTGGGCCACACCGCTGTGTTGGCCAGGTGGGTACTGTCTACCGGTATAGGCACCTCAGTGAGTGAAGTCCTGGTGCGCCAGGCAAGTGTTCCACTGCAGGGGTTAATCCCTGGGTGGGGAAGCCAGGTTCAGGCGTTGTCTGACCTGGAGGCTTGGGAGCCTAGGTTTGAGGGCCAGGCCCGGGGTATCCCCCCTGACCTGGAATACCAGTTGCAGGATAGCACCCCTGAACTGGTGGATGAATGGTGCGGGACACCTGCCACAGGTGCCCTGGCTATTCTAGAAGGGGGTACCGCTCCAGGTTGGAGGGTACAGAGCCCCAAGGAAGAGGAGGGCCGGGTGTGGGAAGCCCACCCCAGCCTCCTGTCCAGCCACCGGATACAGGTACGGGACTGGTGGGTCAGTGCCAGAGTGTCAGACCAGACCTGACAAGAGAGGGAGTGGACAAAGGGTGCCAAGCACCTGGGGCTACTGCCCCCCACCCTCTGACGCCACAGAGGTTTGAGAGCCCTGAGAGGCATGAGGCCTGGGTCTCATCCCTGATCCCTGTTGGTGGTCACTATGGCTTGCTGTCTGTCTGTTGGGACACACCTGTGAGTAAATTAAGGTTAGGTGCTGCACAGGTGGTGTCCACAAGTGAGGAGAAGGGTTCCACATGGATTGGCATGGTGGACCCTGAGAGTATGGATAGAGTGATTGAACTGGGTTTAGGACGGCGTAGAACAGGACTGCCCTGCTGTGTGGGCCAGTTTCCGTGTTCTATCGCCTTAAGCAGGGAATCCCATTGAGGTATCGTTTGGTCTACCCTGGCTTTAGGCTGGAAGGGGGTTGTGTTGGAACTGGCCCTTCTGGCAGGGTCATCCTCAAACTTTTTGCTTCTTCCTCCCTTATTTTTCCTGACCCGTGGCTGTTGGCAATAGGACTCTGCGCACTTTACCACTGCTGTTCAATGCTAAAGTGCATATGCTCTCTGTGTAAATTGTTATTCTGATTGAATATACATGTTTGGCATATTTGTATCACTATGATTCCCTAGTAAAGTGCACTGGGTGTGCCAGGGCTGGTGATGACAAATGCTACTGGTGGGCCTGCAGCACTGATTGTGCCACCCACAGGAGTAGCTCTAAAATGGTGTCTCAGGCCTGCCACTGCAGTGCCTATGGGCAGTTTAGAACTGCCATGTCCTCCTGGCCAGTGTCCCCACTGACCAGGCCTAACCCTTCCCTTTTTGTGCACATCAGCCACCCCTATGGAAGGCCCAAGGTACCCCCATGGGCAGGGTGCAGTGTATGTGAAAGGTAGAGCATGTGCTGGTGCAGGTAACATGTTCTGGTAGTGAATTACAGCCATTTTCGTTTTTCACTATTGTAAGGCTATCTTGCTCCATAGATTAACATGGGGGATGCTGGCTACAGTGGTTAACAGCATTTCTTCCCATAGGAACAAGATAGGACATAAGTATCTAGTACCCCTGAACTCAGAATTTAATAACACATCTTTTAGGAAAGGTTGTTTTTAAATCCTGGGTTTGAGAACAGCACTTTAGAAAGTTGCTGTTCTCTTGTCTGACCCTTCTGTGTGCCTGGGCCTGTTTGTGTATTGACTGTCTGGTTTGAGAGTGACAGGGGCTGGGGAATTCCCCAGGAGGCTGGATGAGTCAGCACTAGGCTGAATGACTGCATTTGCAACTGGAGTGGTGGGACGAGTTAGCACCTGGGCTGAATAGGGCTGTGCCTGCCTTCCACAATGCTGGCTCCACCCCCCTGCTGGGCGGCTGAGGACCCTGCCCCTCACTCTGAAAGGAAAGATGCAGCCAGCAAAACAAAGTGCTCAGGATCCACCCAGAACTGGTTCCGACCGGGCTCAGGGCCCACATGCACCAAGAGAACAAAGACTTTAGGGGTATAAGTACAGGACCCCTGACAACAGAAAATTAGATCATCCTGGAAATCAAGAAGGAACCTGTGCCAAGGATAAAGCTGAAACTGAAGAAGGAAGATTGTCCTGCTGTTGCTCTGCTGGACTGACCTGTTGCTTTGCTGCCAAGGAGAGGGGAAGGACTTTGCTGCTGAGCTGTGTCCCCTGTCTTGAAGGAATCTCCAAGGGCCTGAGTAGAGCTGGCTCCCTGTTTTGAAGTCCCAGGAGCAAAAGGACTTCACCCCCAGCTTCCCTGAACTCTGCTAAGAGAGTTCTGTCCTTCCTAGAATGCTTGATCCAGTTGTGGGGCCTCTGGAAGTTGTACCTGAGCTGGGAAGCTTGAAACTAAGCTTGAGTGACTTTTGAACTTGAAAAGTGTCGCATCGCTCGCTTGCGGAGCGCATCCCCGACAGTGCGAGAAGTTTCCCGCCGCTACGGAGGTCGAGATCGTCGCAGCGCCTGACGCCGCTGCCAGAGACGTCGCACCCTTCGTTTGCGGGACGCACCAGACCGGTGCGGGAGAATCGAACATCGCTGCGAGTATCGTCGCAGAGCCTGTCGTCGCTGGTTGAGAACGCCGCACCGCTTGCTTGCGGACCGCATCACGTCGCTGCGAGCATCGTCGCAGAACCATCGCATCGAGGAGCTGCGAGAGAGAGGATCACCGCTGGACCGCGCATCGTCGCCCCGGGGAGATCGTCGCAGCCCCTACGAGATCGTCGCATCGTGCCATTGCGAGAACAGACTTCCTACGGAACCTACGCACCGGAATCCATACAAGTGGCCTTCCTCCCCATACAGACCGGATTCGTCGCAACACGCCCGCTGCTGCAGCGGGGCTGTCGCAAACGCCTCCCCAGGGTCTCAGGAGCAACGCATCGCTTGTTTTCCACCGCACCAGCTTCTGCTTTTGGAACTTTGTTGCAACTAAAAGGTACTGTGAGTAAACGTGACGCAACTGTGAACTTTTCACGCATCAGTAGAGAATTCTATCGCAACGTAGAGAATTCTATCGCAACCTAAGAATTTTAACGCAACCTTAAGAACTCTTTTTGAAACCATATTCTTGAACTGTGTATGTTGGATTTCTGTCGTTTTGGTCTTGTGTAGTTTTAGATTAAAATACCTTTATTTTTCTAAACTGTTGTGGAGTCAGTTTGTGGTGTTTTCACTGTGTTACTGTGAGTGTTGGTACAAATACTTTACGCATTGCCTCTGGTTAGCCTAGACTGCTCGTGCCAAGCTACCTAGAGGGTGAGCAGGGGTTATCTCAGAGGGTTATCTCCTTGCCCTGACTAGAAGCAAGGGTCCCTATTTGGACAGTGGTACCTACCTCTGCCAACTAGAGACCCCCAGATCTAACATTGGTGGTCAGGCGGTGGGATTTGAACTTGTATTTGTACTTGACCCACAGTAATTGGTGTACATCACTAGTGAGTGCAGACCACTACGCCACCGCATACTACTGTTTTTTTTGTTCTATTTTTGATCGTAACCCTGAAGGAATCCAAGCATCATGTCTCTGAATGGTAAACCAGCAAGTGATGTTGCAGAACTGGAGTTTGACATTGAAATGTTAAGTGATTACAAAGTAGGTCAACTCAGGCAGTTCTGTAGGAACTTTGGATGCCCCATGAAGCGCCGCTCCAAGAAGGAGGAACTACAGGAGGCCTTAAGGGCCTGGTGGGAGACCAAAGAGGCTGGGGAGACAGATGATGCAGAAGTGGATGAGGATGCACAAAGGGATGGTTTCAGGCAACAGGATATGCCTGTGTCCAGAGTAGCCTCAAGGGCTGGCAGCAACCATTCAGCTGAAAGTTTTTCCCAAGAGGAGTTGGAGGAAAACCAAAGGGCTAGAGATCATAAGTTAGAAATGTTGAGGCTTGAAATGGAGCTGAAGCAAATGGAAAGTGAAAGGGCGACGGAGGAGAGCAAAAATGCCCGTGCCCTGGAGGAATTGAAATTGACCTTGGCCCATGAATTAAGAATGAGGAAGCTTGAGTTGGAGCTCAGGAAGCGTGAGGCAATGAGGGTCTCAGCTGAAGAAGAAACATGGGTAGCTCAAGAGTTGAGCTTTGCTGAGTTGGAGGTGGAGTCCAGCTCAGATGGTGGCAGCATGTTTATGATATCTAGTGCTGAGAGAAAGGTACAAACACCCAGAGATGTGGCGCCTGACTTGAGGGAGGGGGTCGACATACACCAGGGGGTTCAGGTTTATGATGTAGTTCCATTAGAGTGCAGTGTCCCTGAATTAGATTGGGGGACTGGCACAGGGGACCATATTCCTAGTGGTGGGAGGAACACTCTACTGACTCTAGATGAGAGGTCCAGGGAGAGGGGTTCCCCCATGGTAGAAACCTTGGTGTATGTATGTGAAGACCAGCCAGAAGAGTGTGGGTTGTGTGACAGAGACAGTCAGATACTGTCTTGCCAGTCTCAGGAGAGTGGTGTGGGGTACTTGTGTGAGGCACTGGAGGGTGAGGCAAAGGGTAGCTTGGTTAACAACTGTGGGGGGCTGTGTGATTCATTTGTTGGAGAGCATATTTTAAGTCCCTGTTTTCCAGAGCTATGCCAACACCCGGTGGAGTGTGAGTTCTCTGATCCCAGAGAGCTTGCATTGGAGGCAGACCTCTTGGTGGATTCCAGAGAGTCTGAGGAGGCATTGGGGAGTGATCCCAAAAGGAGTGGCTCAGATATCTTCCAGGCCTGTGAGGTGGAAGAGGTTCAGTGTAGCCCAGTTAGGTCCCAGTGTAGTGGGAGGGGTGTAGGGGCTCATGTCCGGTCTCAATGGAGAAGGAGTGAGTGTGGGATGGTGTGTCTCACGGTGCCCGAAACCCAGTCTCAGGGCCTGGAGGGTTCTTTAAGGGAACACCAGGTTATGGACCTAGACTGTACTTGTAGGCCATTTGAGGAGGATCTCCTAGTGTCTGGTGAACGGGGAGTGTCTGTAACCAGGCCTCCATCAGTTCTGGTGTCTGGCAGTGCCGCTCCATTTGGGAGGTTACAGAAGTCCAGACTGAGGGGTGAGAGGGGGAAGGAGTCCCCAGTGGGAGAACCAGTGGGTCAGGGACCAGTCGGAAGGGCTGAGTCCCCAGTGAGTGACCATGGTGACCTCACTTCTGTCCTGGGGGATCTTCCCGCGCTGTCAGGTGGACAGGGGTCGGGAGATCTGCGCCAGGCAGACTGTCACAGGACACATAAGTTGTGTGCCACCCTCAAGGGGGTACTATGTGAGTCCTCAGAAGTCCTGGCATGCCAGGCAAATGCACAACCGCAGGTTTTGGTCCCTGGGTTGGGAGACCAGGTTCAGGATTTAACTGACCTGGAAGGAAGGACATCTGTAACCAGTGTCCTGACCAATATGGTTCCCAGGGGTACCCCTCCAGTAGGGAGGGTGCAGCGCTCTGGAAGGGGTGCAGAGGGAGGGAGTCCTCGCCTCTGACCCCGGTACAACCTGAGGGGTTAAACCCTAGGTTGGGAGACCAGTTGCTGGAGGGAGGTCCTGAACTGGTAGGAAAGTTGTGTTCTTGGTTGTCTTGGTGGACAGGGTTGCCCCTGGAAGGAGTGCAGGAGTCTCACCCTGGGGGTGGACTGGGCCACACCGTTGTGTTGGCCAGGTGGGTACTGTCTACCGGTATAGGCACCTCAGTGAGTGAAGTCCTGGTGCGCCAGGCAAGTGTTCCACTGCAGGGGTTAATCCCTGGGTGGGGAAGCCAGGTTCAGGCGTTGTATGACCTGGAGGCTTGGGAGCCTAGGTTTGAGGGCCAGGCCCGGGGTATCCCCCCTGACCTGGAATACCAGTTGCAGGATAGCACCCCTGAACTGGTGGATGAATGGTGCGGGACACCTGCCACAGGTGCCCTGGCTATTCTAGAAGGGGGTACCGCTCCAGGTTGGAGGGTACAGAGCCCCAAGGAAGAGGAGGGCCGGGTGTGGGAAGCCCACCCCAGCCTCCTGTCCAGCCACCGGATACAGGTACGGGACTGGTGGGTCAGTGCCAGAGTGTCAGACCAGACCTGACAAGAGAGGGAGTGGACAAAGGGTGCCAAGCACCTGGGGCTACTGCCCCCCACCCTCTGACGCCACAGAGGTTTGAGAGCCCTGAGAGGCATGAGGCCTGGGTCTCATCCCTGATCCCTGTTGGTGGTCACTATGGCTTGCTGTCTGTCTGTTGGGACACACCTGTGAGTAAATTAAGGTTAGGTGCTGCACAGGTGGTGTCCACAAGTGAGGAGAAGGGTTCCACATGGATTGGCATGGTGGACCCTGAGAGTATGGATAGAGTGATTGAACTGGGTTTAGGACGGCGTAGAACAGGACTGCCCTGCTGTGTGGGCCAGTTTCCGTGTTCTATCGCCTAAAGCAGGGAATCCCATTGAGGTATCGTTTGGTCTACCCTGGCTTTAGGCTGGAAGGGGGTTGTGTTGGAACTGGCCCTTCTGGCAGGGTCATCCTCAAACTTTTTGCTTCTTCCTCCCTTATTTTTCCTGACCCGTGGCTGTTGGCAATAGGACTCTGCGCACTTT
Source organism: Lissotriton helveticus (assembly GCF_964261635.1). Lineage (NCBI taxonomy): Eukaryota > Metazoa > Chordata > Amphibia > Caudata > Salamandridae > Lissotriton > Lissotriton helveticus. Next base: position 1,231,905,501 of record NC_136068.1, read on the forward strand.
ACCACTGCTGTTCAATGCTAAAGTGCATATGCTCTCTGTGTAAATTGTTATTCTGATTGAATATACATGTTTGGCATATTTGTATCACTATGATTCCCTAGTAAATTGCACTGGGTGTGCCAGGGCTGGTGATGACAAATGCTACTGGTGGGCCTGCAGCACTGATTGTGCCACCCACAGGAGTAACTCTAAAATGGTGTCTCAGGCCTGCCACTGCAGTGCCTATGGGCAGTTTAGAACTGCCATGTCCTCCTGGCCAGTGTCCCCACTGACCAGGCCTAACCCTTCCCTTTTTGTGCACATCAGCCACCCCTATGGAAGGCCCAAGGTACCCCCATGGGCAGGGTGCAGTGTATGTGAAAGGTAGAGCATGTGCTGGTGCAGGTAACATGTTCTGGTAGTGAATTACAGCCATTTTCATTTTTCACTATTGTAAGGCTATCTTGCTCCATAGATTAACATGGGGGATGCTGGCTACAGTGGTTAACAGCATTTCTTCCCATAGGAACAAGATAGGACATAAGTATCTAGTACCCCTGAACTCAGAATTTAATAACACATCTTTTAGGAAAGGTTGTTTTTAAATCCTGGGTTTGAGAACAGCACTTTAGAAAGTTGCTGTTCTCTTGTCTGACCCTTCTGTGTGCCTGGGCCTGTTTGTGTATTGACTGTCTGGTTTGAGAGTGACAGGGGCTGGGGAATTCCCCAGGAGGCTGGATGAGTCAGCACTAGGCTGAATGACTGCATTTGCAACTGGAGTGGTGGGAGGAGTTAGCACCTGGGCTGAATAGGGCTGTGCCTGCCTTCCACAATGCTGGCTCCACCCCCCTGCTGGGCGGCTGAGGACCCTGCCCCTCACTCTGAAAGGAAAGATGCAGCCAGCAAAACAAAGTGCTCAGGATCCACCCAGAACTGGTTCAGACCGGGCTCAGGGCCCACATGCACCAAGAGAACAAAGACTTTAGGGGTATAAGTACAGGACCCCTGACAACAGAAAATTAGATCATCCTGGAAATCAAGAAGGAACCTGTGCCAAGGAGAAAGCTGAAACTGAAGAAGGAAGATTGTCCTGCTGTTGCTCTGCTGGACTGACCTGTTGCTTTGCTGCCAAGGAGAGGGGAAGGACTTTGCTGCTGAGCTGTGTCCCCTGTCTTGAAGGAATCTCCAAGGGCCTGAGTAGAGCTGGCTCCCTGTTTTGAAGTCCCAGGAACAAAAGGACTTCACCCCCAGCTTCCCTGAACTCTGCTGAGAGAGTTCTGTCCTTCCTAGAGTGCTTGATCCAGTTGTGGGGCCTCTGGAAGTTGTACCTGAGCTGGGAAGCTTGAAACTAAGCTTGAGTGACTTTTGAACTTGAAAAGTGTCGCATCGCTCGCTTGCGGAGCGCATCCCCGACAGTGCGAGAAGTTTCCCGCCGCTACGGAGGTCGAGATCGTCGCAGCGCCTGACGCCGCTGCCAGAGACGTCGCACCCTTCGTTTGCGGGACGCACCAGACCGGTGCGGGAGAATCGAACATCGCTGCGAGTATCGTCGCAGAGCCTGTCGTCGCTGGGTGAGAACGCCGCACCGCTTGCTTGCGGACCGCATCACGTCGCTGCGAGCATCGTCGCAGAACCATCGCATCGAGGAGCTGCGAGAGAGAGGATCACCGCTGGACCGCGCATCGTCGCCCCGGGGAGATCGTCGCAGCCCCTACGAGATCGTTGCATCGTGCCATTGCGAGAACAGACTTCCTACGGAACCTACGCACCGGAATCCATACAAGTGGCCTTCCTCCCCATACAGACCGGATTCGTCGCAACACGCCCGCTGCTGCAGCGGGACTGTCGCAAACGCCTCCCCAGGGTCTCAGGAGCAACGCATCGCTTGTTTTCCACTGCACCAGCTTCTGCTTTTGGAACTTTGTTGCAACTAAAAGGTACTGTGAGTAAACGTGACGCAACTGTGAACTTTTCACGCATCAGTAGAGAATTCTATCGCAACGAAGAGAATTCTATCGCAACCTAAGAATTTTAACGCAACCTTAAGAACTCTTTTTGAAACCATATTCTTGAACTGTGTATGTTGGATTTTTGTTGTTTTGGTCTTGTGTAGTGTTAGATTAAAATACCTTTATTTTTCTAAACTGTTGTGGAGTCAGTTTGTGGTGTTTTCACTGTGTTACTGTGAGTGTTGGTACAAATACTTTACGCATTGCCTCTGGTTAGCCTAGACTGCTCGTGCCAAGCTACCTAGAGGGTGAGCAGGGGTTATCTCAGAGGGTTATCTCCTTGCCCTGACTAGAAGCAAGTGTCCCTATTTGGACAGTGGTACCTACCTCTGCCAACTAGAGACCCCCAGATCTAACATTGGTGGTCAGGCGGTGGGATTTGAACTTGTATTTGTACTTGACCCACAGTAATTGGTGTACATCACTAGTGAGTGCAGACCACTACGCCACCGCATACTACTGTTTTTTTTTGTTCTATTTTTGATCGTAACCCTGAAGGAATCCAAGCATCATGTCTCTGAATGGTAAACCAGCAAGTGATGTTGCAGAACTGGAGTTTGACATTGAAATGTTAAGTGATTACAAAGTAGGTCAACTCAGGCAGTTCTGTAGGAACTTTGGATGCCCCATGAAGTGCCGCTCCAAGAAGGAGGAACTACAGGAGGCCTTAAGGGTCTGGTGGGAGACCAAAGAGGCTGGGGAGACAGATGATGCAGAAGTGGATGAGGATGCACAAAGGGATGGTTTCAGGCAACAGGATATGCCTGTGTCCAGAGCAGCCTCAAGGGCTGGCAGCAACCATTCAGCTGAAAGTTTTTCCCCAGAGGAGTTGGAGGAAAACCAAAGGGCTAGAGATCATAAGTTAGAAATGTTGAGGCTTGAAATGGAGCTGAAGCAAATGGAAAGAGAAAGGGCGGCGGAGGAGAGCAAAAATGCCCGTGCCATGGAGGAATTGAAATTGACCTTGGCCCATGAATTAAGAATGAGGAAGCTTGAGTTGGAGCTCAGGAAGCGTGAGGCAATGAGGGTCTCAGCTGAAGAAGAAACATGGGTAGCTCAAGAGTTGAGCTTTGCTGAGTTGGAGGTGGAGTCCAGCTCAGATGGTGGCAGCATGTTTATGATATCTAGTGCTGAGAGAAAGGTACAAACACCCAGAGATGTGGCGCCTGACTTAAGGGAGGGGGTCGACATACACCAGGGGGTTCAGGTTTATGATGTAGTTCCATTGGAGTGCAGTGTCCCTGAATTAGATTGGGGGACTGGCACAGGGGACCATATTCCTAGTGGTGGGAGGGACACTCTACTGACTCTAGATGAGAGGTCCAGGGAGAGGGGTTCCCCCATGGTAGAAACCTTGGTGTATGTATGTGAAGACCAGCCAGAAGAGTGTGGGTTGTGTGACAGAGACAGTCAGATACTGTCTTGCCAGTCTCAGGAGAGTGGTGTGGGGTACTTGTGTGAGGCACTGGAGGGTGAGGCAAAGGGTAGCTTGGTTAACAACTGTGGGGGGCTGTGTGATTCATTTGTTGGAGAGCATATTTTAAGTCCCTGTTTTCCAGAGCTATGCCAACACCCGGTGGAGTGTGAGTTCTCTGATCCCAGAGAGCTTGCATTGGAGGCAGACCTCTTGGTGGATTCCAGAGAGTCTGAGGAGGCATTGGGGAGTGATCCCAAAAGGAGTGGCTCAGATATCTACCAGGCCTGTGAGGTGGAAGAGGTTCAGTGTAGCCCAGTTAGGTCCCAGTGTAGTGGGAGGGGTGTAGGGGCTCATGTCCGGTCTCAGTGGAGAAGGAGTGAGTGTGGGATGGTGTGTCTCACGGTGCCCGAAACCCAGTCTCAGGGCCTGGAGGGTTCTTTAACGGAACACCAGGTTATGGACCTAGACTGTACTTGTAGGCCATTTGAGGAGGATCTCCTAGTGTCTGGTGAACGGGGAGTGTCTGTAACCAGGCCTCCATCAGTTCTGGTGTCTGGCAGTGCCGCTCCATTTGGGAGGTTACAGAAGTCCAGACTGAGGGGTGAGAGGGGGAAGGAGTCCCCAGTGGGAGAACCAGTGGGTCAGGGACCAGTCGGAAGGGCTGAATCCCCAGTGAGTTACCATGGTGACCTCACTTCTGTCCTGGGGGATCTTCCCGCGCTGTCAGGTGGACAGGGGTCGGGAGATCTGCGCGAGGCAGACTGTCACAGGACACATAAGTTGTGTGCCACCCTAAGGGGGTACTATGTGAGTCCCCAGAAGTCCTGGCATGCCAGGCAAATGCACAACCGCAGGTTTTGGTCCCTGGGTTGGGAGACCAGGTTCAGGATTTAACTGACCTGGAAGGAAGGACATCTGTAACCAGTGTCCTGACCAATATGGTTCCCAGGGGTACCCCTCCAGTAGGGAGGGTGCAGCGCTCTGGAAGGGGGTGCAGAGGGAGGGAGTCCTCGCCTCTGACCCCGGTACAACCTGAGGGGTTAAACCCTAGGTTGGGAGACCAGTTGCTGGAGGGAGGTCCTGAACTGGTAGGAAAGTTGTGTTCTTGGTTGTCTTGGTGGACAGGGTTGCCCCTGGAAGGAGGGCAGGAGTCTCACCCTGGGGGTGGACTGGGCCACACCGTTGTGTTGGCCAGGTGGGTACTGTCTACCGGTATAGGCACCTCAGTGAGTGAAGTCCTGGTGCGCCAGGCAAGTGTTCCACTGCAGGGGTTAATCCCTGGGTGGGGAAGCCAGGTTCAGGCGTTGTCTGACCTGGAGGCTTGGGAGCCTAGGTTTGAGGGCCAGGCCCGGGGTATCCCCCCTGACCTGGAATACCAGTTGCAGGATAGCACCCCTGAACTGGTGGATGAATGGTGCGGGACACCTGCCACAGGTGCCCTGGCTATTCTAGAAGGGGGTACCGCTCCAGGTTGGAGGGTACAGAGCCCCAAGGAAGAGGAGGGCCGGGTGTGGGGAAGCCCACCCCAGCCTCCTGTCCAGCCACCGGATACAGGTACGGGACTGGTGGGTCAGTGCCAGAGTGTCAGACCTGACCTGACAAGAGAGGGAGTGGACAAAGGGTGCCAAGCACCTGGGGCTACTGCCCCCCACCCTCTGACACCACAGAGGTTTGAGAGCCCTGAGAGGCATGAGGCCTGGGTCTCATCCCTGATCCCTGTTGGTGGTCACTATGGCTTGCTGTCTGTCTGTTGGGACACACCTGTGAGTAAATTAAGGTTAGGTGCTGCACAGGTGGTGTCCACAGGTGAGGAGAAGGGTTCCACGTGGATTGGCATGGTGGACCCTGAGAGTATGGATAGAGTGATTGAACTGGGTTTAGGACGGCGTAGAACAGGACTGCCCTGCTGTGTGGGCCAGTTTCCGTGTTCTATCGCCTTAAGCAGGGAATCCCATCGAGGTATCGTTTGGTCTACCCTGGCTTTAGGCTGGAAGGGGGTTGTGTTGGAACTGGCCCTTCTGGCAGGGTCATCCTCAAACTTTTTGCTTTTTCCTCCCTTATTTTTCCTGACCCGTGGCTGTTGGCAATAGGACTCTGCGCACTTTACCACTGCTGTTCAGTGCTAAAGTGCATATGCTCTCTGTGTAAATTGTTATTCTGATTGAATATACATGTTTGGCATATTTGTATCACTATGAAGTCCCTAGTAAAGTGCACTGGGTGTGCCAGGGCTGGTGATGACAAATGCTACTGGTGGGCCTGCAGCACTGATTGTGCCACCCACAGGAGTAGCTCTAAAATGGTGTCTCAGGCCTGCCACTGCAGTGCCTATGGGCAGTTTAGAACTGCCATGTCCTCCTGGCCAGTGTCCCCACTGACCAGGCCTAACCCTTCCCTTTTTGTGCACATCAGCCACCCCTATGGAAGGCCCAAGGTACCCCCCTGGTCAGGGTGCAGTGTATGTGAAAGGTAGAGCATGTGCTGGTGCAGGTAACATGTTCTGGTAGTGAATTACAGCCATTTTCGTTTTTCACTATTGTAAGGCTATCTTGCTCCATAGATTAACATGGGGGATGCTGGCTACAGTGGTTAACAGCATTTCTTCCCATAGGAACAAGATAGGACATAAGTATCTAGTACCCCTGAACTCAGAATTTAATAACACATCTTTTAGGAAAGGTTGTTTTTAAATCCTGGGTTTGAGAACAGCACTTTAGAAAGTTGCTGTTCTCTTGTCTGACCCTTCTGTGTGCCTGGGCCTGTTTGTGTATTGACTGTCTGGTTTGAGAGTGACAGGGGCTGGGGAATTCCCCAGGAGGCTGGATGAGTCAGCACTAGGCTGAATAACTGCATTTGCAACTGGAGTGGTGGGAGGAGTTAGCACCTGGGCTGAATAGGGCTGTGCCTGCCTTCCACAATGCTGGCTCCACCCCCCTGCTGGGCGGCTGAGGACCCTGCCCCTCACTCTGAAAGGAAAGATGCAGCCAGCAAAACAAAGTGCTCAGGATCCACCCAGAACTGGTTCAGACCGGGCTCAGGGCCCACATGCACCAAGAGAACAAAGACTTTAGGGGTATAAGTACAGGACCCCTGACAACAGAAAATTAGATCATCCTGGAAATCAAGAAGGAACCTCTGCCAAGGAGAAAGCTGAAACTGAAGAAGGAAGATTGTCCTGCTGTTGCTCTGCTGGACTGACCTGTTGCTTTGCTGCCAAGGAGAGGGGATGGACTTTGCTGCTGAGCTGTGTCCCCTGTCTTGAAGGAATCTCCAAGGGCCTGAGTAGAGCTGGCTCCCTGTTTTGAAGTCCCAGGAACAAAAGGACTTCACCCCCAGCTTCCCTGAACTCTGCTGAGAGAGTTCTGTCCTTCCTAGAGTGCTTGATCCAGTTGTGGGGCCTCTGGAAGTTGTACCTGAGCTGGGAAGCTTGAAACTAAGCTTGAGTGACTTTTGAACTTGAAAAGTGTCGCATCGCTCGCTTGCGGAGCGCATCCCCGACAGTGCGAGAAGTTTCCCGCCGCTACGGAGGTCGAGATCGTCGCAGCGCCTGACGCCGCTGCCAGAGACGTCGCACCCTTCGTTTGCGGGACGCACCAGACCGGTGCGGGAGAATCGAACATCGCTGCGAGTATCGTCGCAGAGCCTGTCGTCGCTGGGTGAGAACGCCGCACCGCTTGCTTGCGGACCGCATCACGTCGCTGCGAGCATCGTCGCAGAACCATCGCATCGAGGAGCTGCGAGAGAGAGGATCACCGCTGGACCGTGCATCGTCGCCCCGGGGAGATCGTCGCAGCCCCTACGAGATCGTCGCATCGTGCCATTGCGAGAACAGACTTCCTACGGAACCTACGCACCGGAATCCATACAAGTGGCCTTCCTCCCCATACAGACCGGATTCGTCGCAACACGCCCGCTGCTGCAGCGGGGCTGTCGCAAACGCCTCCCCAGGGTCTCAGGAGCAACGCATCGCTTGTTTTCCACCGCACCAGCTTCTGCTTTTGGAACTTTGTTGCAACTAAAAGGTACTGTGAGTAAACGTGACGCAACTGTGAACTTTTCACGCATCAGTAGAGAATTCTATCGCAACGTAGAGAATTCTATCGCAACCTAAGAATTTTAACACAACCTTAAGAACTCTTTTTGAAACCATATTCTTGAACTGTGTATGTTGGATTTTTGTCGTTTTGGTCTTGTGTAGTTTTAGATTAAAATACCTTTATTTTTCTAAACTCTTGTGGAGTCAGTTTGTGGTGTTTTCACTGTGTTACTGTGAGTGTTGGTACAAATACTTTACGCATTGCCTCTGGTTAGCCTAGACTGCTCGTGCCAAGCTACCTAGAGGGTGAGCAGGGGTTATCTCAGAGGGTTATCTCCTTGCCCTGACTAGAAGCAAGGGTCCCTATTTGGACAGTGGTACCTACCTCTGCCAACTAGAGACCCCCAGTTCTAACGGATTCATACTGAGCTACAAATGGAACCATATCTATGAAGATTGCTTGTTTTCAGCCACCACTCAAATAAATTCTGAGCAATTTCTATACTTAACACTACCAGATTGCAAAACTGTGCCTTTTGACTGATTGATCAAAAACACAAGCCAGAATATGTCCTGCTCAAATTGTAGATCAGATGTTATGTCTATGTTGCACCTTCAAAGAAATGGAAAATACCTTCTATTGATGCGGCAATGATGCAGAGCAGATGGATCTAATTTGGAAGCTGAAATTACAAAATCCAAAGCTGGACAAATATCAATTTCTTGAAGAATTTACGTATAATCTTTCACAAAGGGCTTAATATAACATCTCAACACTACACTGTCTATTTAAAGAGTGAAACAGGATGGACGGAATATCAAAGACAGCAACCTTATATTCAACCCAAAACTGCCTTTCAAACTCTGAAACTCTAAGGAGTATTTCTGGAAAAAATAATGTACATTTTTTATGTGGAACCTCAGTGAGTTTGACTTCATTCGGCCTATCAGGGGCGATGTGTTTGAAAGGTTCCCCAAAATGGGAGAGTACTTTTATATTCCACACAGGACTTAACCGCATCGCTGCGGCGGCTTTTACCGCTGTGCGCGGTAATTTTAAAAATACCGCGTTACATGACGAGCTCAGCTCGTCATGAGCGCACGGCAGATTACGCTCATGACGAGCTGAGCTCGCCATCAGCCTGGAAGGGGTTAATATAACAACTGGAAACAACACTGTCTATTTTATACCTCATTCGGCCTTTTAGGGGTAATGTCTACAAAAAGGTCTCTTAAATGCAATTCTCCTTCATAAGTATTAGTACTATTGTTCCAGTTATCATCATAATAGAATTATTTATTGAACATATTTGTATAGGTTAATTTAGTAATTGTAGGTTAAACAATTGATTAAGTGTTTGTAGTGAGTGCAATGCATAGTATCACTTATTTGGAATAATATACTGTGCAGTTCTTGTTTTTTTCTGTGATTGTCTCTTTACCCACAGTTTGAGGATGAAAGTCTATACAGTACATCATTTATGTTGAACAAGTATAAAATCTGAGAACATTATATTAGGGAAAATTAAATATGTTTCTATAATGTAATATACTCTTACTGCCAAAACAATGTGTACTGTTTTGTCTCAGAAATTTTGTAAATGTAATATTGACTCATATTTGTGTTCATTTTCCTTTTGACAGATGAATTACACCATCTATTGGAGTACATTAATTTACTAATTACTTCTTTCTGTGCACTTGATGAAACCTACATTGTCAAGATGTACACCAACAGAGACTTTTCATACAGCCACTGACATCCACACAAACAATTGTACAGACTCTCACACACCTTTTCACAAACCCATACACCTACGCAGACATCCATTCATGCACCTATACAGTCACCAGCACACCCATTCATGTACCCATATAGCCACTTACACAGCAATTCATGACACCCATATACCCACTCACACATCTAGTCACTCCCATATACAGCTACTCACACACTCATTTGCACACAGAAACAGCCACTTACAGATCCATTCATGTAATCACACACCCGGTCACTCACCCATACAGCCATGCATGCATCCTTTCACTCATCTATCTAGACACCCACACACACATTCACACACCCATATAGACACACACCTATTCATACACCAATACGCCCACTCTTATACCCAGCCACACACCCATAGAGCCATTAATACACACACTCACTCATACAGCCACTACATACCCACTCACTCACACATACAGCGATACATACAGCCACTCACTCGCTTATACAGCCTCTGATGCAGACGCTAGCTCACCCATACAGCCACTCATGCATCCACTCAGTCAACTATATAGTTATTCACACAGATTCTCACTCTGTAATACACCCACTCACACACCATCTCATATAACTAAACACCCACTCAAATAGCTGCTCATGCACCCATACACCCACTCACACACCCAGTAACTCTCCTATACAGCCACTCACACACCCATCCATGCACTAAAACATCCACCTACAGACCCATTCACACATGCACTCACACACCCAGTCAATCACCCAAACAATACTCACACATCTTTTCACTCACCTATACAGCCACCCATATACACATTCAAGGACCCATACAGATACTTACATACCAATACACCCATTCACAAACCCAGCCACATACCCATACAGTCATCCATGCACACACTCACTCACACAGACACTAAGCCACCCACTCACTCACCCATACAGACATTCATACAACCACTCAATTGCCCAAACAGCCACTGACACACACACTCACCCAAAAAGTCACTCATGCACCCACTCACTCAACTATGTAGTTATTTGTACGCTCACTCTCCAATATAGCAACTCACACACCAGCTCAATTAAACAAACACCAACTCAAACAGCTACTCACATACCAATACACACAGTCACTCACCTGCATAATCACTTATACACCCTCTCATTCCCGTATACTGCCACTCACACACCAATCCATGTACAAAAACATTCACTTACAGAACCATTCACACACATATACACACTCATACACCTAGTCACTGATGTATACAGCACTCACAAATGTTTTACTCCCCTATACAGCCACCCATACACACATTCACTGACCCAGACAGACACTTACACACACATGCATTCCCCCATACCCTACTTACCTACCTATACAGACACTTAAACAGCTACTCACTTACTCATATAGCCACTTACACACCCACTCTCTCCTCAACCACTACTCACTCACTGACTCAGTAACCCATACAGGCACTCATGCACCCAGTCACTCCCCCACATGACTCATACAACCACTCATTCACCCATACATCACTCACATACCCACTCACTCACTCATACAACTACGTATACAATATTTTGGTCACACATACACATACTCAGTCACTCACTCATATACCACTCATACACCCACTTATCCTCCCATATTGCCACTAAAATACCCACTGAGTCACACATACAGTCACTCACATACACAGGCAGTTCCACGTGCACTCATCCATACAGCCACTCACACATGCACTCATTCACCTACACAGGCACTCAAACACCCACTCACAGACTTATACAGCCGCTAACACACCCACTCACATATCTAATTCATACAACCACTCACACAGGTACTCACTCACCCATATAGCTACTCACACACCCACCAGATACCTTTTACAGCCACTCACAAACACTGTCACTCACCAATATAGGCACTCCCATGCACCAATTAACCTATGCAGTCACTGACACACCCACTCACTCACCCATATAGACATTAATGTACCTACTCACTCATCCATACACTTACTGACACACACCTCAGACAAAACAAGATGTATTCATATTGTTACAAACATACATGTAACATATTGATTTTATTTCTTAAGCCAGAATAGGTGGTTCTAACAAGAACAATTTTGTAAAACTTTTTTTAATCTTTGTTTGTATTTTCTAACAATTTAGTTTTTTTGTGTTTTTTCAATTTAAAATACTGTAAAATGTACTGCTTTGCAACAAAACAAATAAAAGATCTGTTAAAAAGATGTAACACAAAAAATAAAACTCACACTTGTGTGTGTCACTAATGTCTATCAGTGTAGGGATTGACTGCTCACCCATGCTCTTTGTCTTCTTACAATTGCAGCAAAGTTGCTTGAGCTTTACGAACTCTGAGACAGACGCTGGGATGTCTGGTGACATTTGAGGACTTGATGAAGTCCTTGGCTGCTCTCCATCATCCCCAGAAGAATCTCCTTGCTGGATCGGCCTCTGCTCTTTCTGGGCTCTTTGGAGATGCTTATGGTGGATTGTTTTCAGGTGCTTTAGCGTGCTGGAAGTACTACACGAGTACTTCTTGTCTGTGCCTCTCAACAGTATCTTGCGGCAGATGGTACATTCCACCTTTTTTGCCCAATTTTTTTTTGACAGATGAGATTGAAAAAAAACTGTCAGGCAATGCTCTCTTTTTTTCGCCTTAAGTTGTCATCCAATCCAGAGTTGGATTGATCTTCTCCATGAATCTCAGGAGAAGATACCATTTTTGTCAAAGAAAAACTAAATAAAAACACCAAACCCCCCAAAAAATGAAGAAGGGAGAGAGAAAGAGAAGTGTGAAAATTCACACTCACTCCTGAAGAATACAGAACGTGAGATGGACCATTCTCTAGTAATAATTGATAGGTGTTTAAACCAATCAGATCCATTTTTCCTGTGTCAACTGGGATTTGCGATGACATTGGAATGATGCTGCGATGCAGTGGGACATGGATTTAATGACCTAATAGACTAACTGTTTTTCTAAATGTTGCTGGGGCACTGATTCTCTCCCTGCAGACCCCCACCACATTAAAAAATACATGATGGTGGCCTTCCCTATTCTTGGGGCACCATCCAAGCTGAAGCAAAATACACAAATAACCATCACAGGGAAATAGTGGGGGCTCCTTCAACAAGTAGTTAATTATCAATGATCTGCTTTTGCCACAGGCGCTTGTCCGACCCCTCCTCAATCAATCAATCATTGCCACTTGTAAAGCGCGCTGCCTACCCGTAGGGTCTCAAGGCGCTGGGGGGGGGGGGGTGCCGCTACTGCTCGAACAGCCAGGTCTTCAGCTTCTTCCTGAAGGAGAGGTGGTCTTGGGTCAGGCGCAGGTCGGTCGGGAGGGAGTTCCAGGTCTTGGCGGCCAGGTAGGAGAAGGACCTTCCTCCTGTAGTCGCTCTTCGGATGCGGGGGACGGCGGCGAGGGCGTGGTTGGCTGATCGGAGGTGGCGATTGGGAGCGTAGAAGTTGACTCGGCTGTTGAGGTAGCTCGGGCCTTGGTCGTGTAGGGCTTTGTGTGCGTGGGTGAGGAGGCGGAAGGTGATTCTTTTGTTGACGGGGAGCCAGTGAAGGTCTCTCAGGTGTCCGGAGATGTGGCTGGTTCGTGGGATGTCGAGGATGAGTCTGGCTGAGGCGTTCTGGATCCGCTGGAGTCTCTTCTGGAGCTTGGCGGTGGTACCGGCGTAGAGGGCGTTGCCGTAGTCCAGGCGGCTGGTGACGAGGGCCTGGGTGACGGTCTTCCTGGTCTCGGTGGGGATCCACCAGAAGATCTTCCGTAGCATGCGTAGGATGTTGAAGCACGCCGAGGAGACGCTGTTGACTTGCCTGGTCATGGAGAGGGAGGTGTCCAGGATGAAGCCCAGGTTGCGCGCATGGTCTGTCGGTTTGGGTGCGGTGCCCAGGGCGGGGGGCCACCAGGAGTTGTCCCAGGCGGAGGGCGAGGAGCCCAGGATGAGGACCTCCGTCTTGTCCGAGTTCAGTTTCAGGCGGCTGGTCGTCATCCACTCGGCTACCTCTTTCATCCCTTCGTGCAGGTTGGTTCTGGCGGCGGCGGGGTCGTTGGTCAGGGAGAGGATCAGCTGGGTATCGTCGGCGTAGGAGATTATGCTGAGGTTGTGTTTGCGTACGATGGCCGCGAGGGGGCTCATGTAGACGTTGAAGAGGGTGGGGCTCAGAGATGAACCTTGGGGGACGCCGCAGATGACTTCGGAGGCCTCTGACTTGTACGGTGGTAGGCGAACCCTGATAGTGATGGTGCACATGTAGCACCAGCACCCTCTTGGAAAGGTATTCCCGCATTTGCCATATTCCTATGAGCAGCCCTATGGAGGGGGCAAGGGACATCTCATGGACCACCAGTCATCTTTGTGCAGTCACTCACTTCATTCACCTGCAGGGGAATATCTTTCTTCTCTTTAAAGTGCAGGTGATGGGCACCTACAGTGTGAAACCTGCAGTGAATTGTAAGAAACATCTCTGTCTTTCAGTTTGCAGCTGTCCTGGAGGCAGTGCATTCATGAAAATTGGGTGCATTGTCCTGCTCTGCTTAAGGCACACCTTTTGAAAAGTGAGCCTGGTGAAGATTAGCAAATGCATCGGTTCTGTAATTGGAGCCTAGATGTACAATAGCGTTCTATCAAAACTCCTTGTTGCCCTTCTAATACTTAGTCGTAGGTTAATAAAATAAATGATGGATTTTAAAGTTACAGGTTGTAGGTACTTTGGCCTTTTAGCTTTTCATTGTTCATCTTTAGCTTTGTTGTCAAACGCTCGTTCTTTCCCTCTGAAATAGAAGCAATTGTTAGCCCTTGCAGAGTATATGCCTGTAATGAGGCTACTTTTGACCTCACTTCAATTAGGTTACAAAGATCCTTACTGGTACATACAAAAATCAGTCTGTAGAATGAAAATAGAATACCCTGGGACTGCTTCATAGACAATGGGTCATACACGTATATTCAACCTTAAATCTCATTTTATGGTTTAAAGTACCTCATTTATACATGCAGGAATTTACAATGGGATTCCTGGGGAGCGTCAATGCATTTTCTACTGCAGGTTTTTCCACCCACAAGTGCGGAGTATTGAACAGTACTATGGTATTACCAGCCATTGTTTGTCTTGCAGTTTTGTGAATACTCACAAACATGTATGTTTGTGGGCATTACTAAACTTCTAACTGACCCACTTCATCTTGCAAATGTTCGGAAAAGTACTTAACTCGTCCTCCAGGATGGAACAATTGGAAAAGGAGCCTGAGGTGAAGGTCACGTAGCATTCCAAAAAATACGCCTCGAAACCGCTGCCTGGCACACCTTTCAAGGTATACTTCTGGGTAAATGTAGGAATTCCACATGGGTCCAGATGTATTACTTTATGGAATTCCTGAAAACATTTTGCCGAGGGTGGGCCTGGAAACCTTCACCAGTATCATCTTTCTTGGCATAATCCTGGAAAAATTTTAGCAATTCCATGTTTAGAAGTGCAAATAAACATGTATCTTGCAGCTGTGGATGGCTTGGGGATGAGCTTGTGAATAGCCAAGTCGGTAGGGATTCACACACTTACAGGGCATTTCACCGTGGAATGCCGACTTACCTCTTCGAAGAAGATTACTCATACGGAAACCTATGTACAAGAAATTAATTTTATGAGTGCAAAAACAATGAGAGTTGTAAACGTTGAATGGCAATTAGAGGTTGTTTACCTACTGTACTGTTTCAGAATATTTTTTGAGTATTCACGTAGTTGGGAAGGGCATTATAATATACCATGGACGCTCTCCAGAAACAGTTATCAATGCTTATAGGAGTAAGGTATTTCTTGTAACTTTTTATGGTGGTGCATTATAGGAACTAAAAAGCGTGAATATGTCAAAGTAGTCAGAAACGTTACATGTTAAAGACTAATTATTCCTCTTTTTCCTCTAATTAATTCAAACGTTGATATCCCAGTTAACGCAATTCACACCAACAACACAGCAAAGCTCAAAAGCAAACATTTTTGAGGCTCATCAGAAGGAATTTAAGAGCCAGAAACATCCTGAATCAACCCTTCAAGGTATAACCTTTCTCTAGAAATCATGAATGAAAAAAAGGGGGTGTGGAAGGATCTGTTTTGGGGAAAAACACTGTGGAGCAGATTTACCATATTTTCACACAATACAATACAGCATGGCGCTTGCAGCGCTGTGTGAAAGGGTGAGTGCAGAAATGCTCTATATTTACAAAGACATGGAGCATTTCAGCTTTCTCCTTGAGCTGCTGCACTGTGTGCTTCCTAGTGCCAGCGCAGGAATTGCTTTTGTACAGGAAGGGACATCTTTCCTCACATATACAATCATTAGGGGCATATTTGTGTTTCTATGTGTGGTGCAAAATGCAACATGTGGTGAGAGGTGTACCACTTTGCAAAGTCCCAGGTTTAAAATCATTGCATATCTGGATTTGCATCAAAATGCAAGGTTGGATGCAAGGAACACCCATGTAAAGCCTGCCTGAAGCAAAATAACGCAAGGCAGTACTTTGTGCTACCTTGCATTACATTTACCAAACCACAGAATGCCACATAAAGTGGCTAGGTATGGCTTAGTAAATGTCAGATAAGGACTTATGTTTTCTTGCAATGACTTGTCACACAAGGACAATGCAAGTCCTTAGGAAATCTCTTCCTCAGTATTCCATGGAGAGGGCATCACAGCTGAGATTAGATTTTTTTTCTCTTTTTACCTGAGTGTGGATCGTCTGCCACATGAATAATATTGCTGTTGTGCAATTGTGTAATACAATTTGAATGGGTGAAAACAGCAACAATTTTCAGTTTCTGTTGTATTTTTGACACACCCAAAAATTATTTTGCTGGTGCCCTTTTGGCATGTGGCACAGTTTGCCACTATTCAGCTCTTTTTCATAATATGGCATATTTGCTGTGCTGCCACTGTTTGTAATGCTGCCTAAGTTTTGGCCAACCACCATCCTTAAGTTCAGCTAGAAATCCGCGTTTTAAAACTCGTTCATGCATCGCAGTAGTTTTTTTTGGTTATTCTGGTCTTCATCATCTTCGTTATCTCCATTACTGTTATACTGTTTGAAAATGAAGTACCAGACAATAATGGTACTCTTTCATGATCACTGCACGCGGTCAATTAAGCCATTTTGTACAAGGATCACCACTTAAACTATGTGCATAGTGTAATTATTTCAAAATATGGGTATCTGGTATTGTGACATCAACTTGGAGCTTCAGTTTGGGAATGCTTCTCAGCATATCTTGTCACCCAACTTAAGGTAGCACGTTGTGCTGTAGGAATTGAATAATTCATTGTTTGTATTGGCTTGGCAGTAGTCAGAAAGATATGATTTCATTATTGCGAGGTTTGCAGATTGGCCTTGAGTCTCTACATTGAAATGTTGACGTTAAAAATGAATGCGCAAGTCTAGCAGAGCTTTGTGTAAGTACAAATGTTGTCAGTAGCAACCAGGAACAAATGAAGCATTACAAATGCCTGGATATAACAGAGTGAGATATTGGAGTGCATATGTTCTCAAAGCGCATACAGAATGTACAACACAAAAACAAGCACAACAAGGCATAAACCATCATATACAGACGAGACCATGTGATGTAGCAATCGAATGTAGCCAAGAGATTTATATTTCCATTCTTATGAGTTTACAATGTAAATATCTGTCTTCCGTTTTTTTGTATTCACTTTATATCAGAACACTTCTTTCAACAGTGCGTCATGAGTGACTGTGATCGTTATGAAAATTCATTTGTACAGAACTGATCCTGACAGGCATGTGGCCGACCTACGCTGGGAGGTTAGCACAGATCAGATGACCGTGGCCTGCAGTCATGAATAGGGACTATGTTGTGTAATCCTTTTGTTGGTTTTTGTCTTGTTTCAGGATTTGTTTGGTTCTGTTTTATTGTGTTTTGTTCTGCCAGGGTTAAGGAGGAATGTTACGTTGGGATTCGGGTGGTCCAACATGAGACCTAAAGGAGGGATGTTCTGGATAACCCCCTATCACAGTCCTGGTAATAGTTGAGGACGTTATGTGCAGGGGGTTAGTTAATAAATGGCACAATGCCTTGACCTCTTGGTTCAGAGTAAGCACCACACCTGTGTACTTGGTGGGCCAGATATACACTGCGGTGCAAAGTCGACACATTCAACTAGGTTTCTCACAAAGGTCCATAAACCAGAATTTAAAGTTCTTTGTTCAGCGGATCTCACTGGGTCCGTGCAGCCAGCCCTGAGCTGAGGCACACACAACCAGGGTCGGCTGACTTGCGTGGCTCTCAGCAGGTATTTTAACCCAGAATCCCTTGCATCCTTATACTTTGACTTAAAAAAAAAATCCTCACACTTCTGTTAAATAACCTTCTAAAATATTCAGGAAGCCACACACTTCCTTCCACCGAGAATTCCCCAAGTCTCCAGGTGCAATTGATATCACAATTTTGTGGGTAGGCCTAGAGCCCAGGACATGAAACGGTCCAAAATGCAACATAGTTACATCGCATTTTCCCACACAAAAGGGACCCCTTTTTCCAAAGTGGGTAACTGTGCATTTTGGCCTCTTGCTCAACCAGCACCTAGGTAAACCTAGCAAGCATGCACATTTTTTTAAAACTAGACACCTTGGGAAATCCAGGGAGAGCTGAGGTGTGGCTCTCACCTGGTGTTTTCACTTGCAAACCTCAACCTTTGACTAAAAAACACACATTTTCATAAAATTTCTGTGATGGAAAGGTATGGAATCTGCGGGGAGCCACAAACTTCCTTCTACCAAGCATTCCCCCATGTCTCCCGATAAAAATAGTATCCTACTTGTGGGGATAGGCCACGTGCCCGAGAGAGGAAATGGCCAAAAACACAGCATGGATACATCATGTTTTCCCACTCAAAACCAACCCTTTTTTTGCAAAGTAGGTAACTGTGAATTTTGGGCCCTAGCTCAATCACCACCTAGGGAAACATTGACGGTGTTGATGTGTGTGGCTCCAGGGAAACCCAGGAACCGTGCCAATTTTGAAAACTAGAAACCTGGGGGAATCCAGGGTGGCGTGATTTGTGTGGCTCTCACCGTTTTCTTCTACCAACAATCCCCTGGAAATCTCAAACGTTGACAAATAAAAACTTACCAAAAATGTCAGTGCTGGATAGTTCTGGGATCTGCAGGGAGCAATACACTTCCTTTCATTCAGCGTTCCCCCAGTCACCTGATAAAAATGGCAGTTCACTTGTGTGTGTAGGCCTATTGCCCGCAACACAAAATGGCCCAAAATGCAACATGGATAAATTACATTTTTACACTTAGAACTGACCCTTTTTTGCAGGATGTATCAAGCAAACATTAGCAGAGATACTGTCTGTTCATATATGGTATCTCCTGGAGAACCATAACATGTTTTAAAAGCAGGATGTCAACATTTCGGTTCGTAGCTAGTCTTCGGGCCTCATCAGGGAAAAATTTGTCTGACTAAAGTTCCCTTAAAACCGTGGAATCTTGGGACCTTCAATAAGGCATTCTGTAAGCAACATGTACAAGAATACTTAAATAACGGAGTCTACAATGTATATTGTAGTTGGACAGTTATGGTGGGGTAAACCAGTTACTCAGGATAAGTACACCTTTTTATTAAGTGTAGAAAGTTGTCACATACACGCACATGATTAATCCTTGCTAGCTGTAACTTTTCTTAGTAGGTACTTCTTGTGTTCTATTTTGTTCTGTACTTATGTTTTGACCTCTTGGCATGTACCCTCCTTTGTACAGTGCTCTGATACCCTTTTTGAGTCCTGTTCGCGCTTAATAAAACTTTTCAAATAAATAAATAAATCCTAGACTAAGTCAAGAATGCAGAATGGGCCGCTCAATTAATTAGAAGGTCTTGTAGTGGTTAATGGATTACTCAGGCAAAGTACCCGTTTGCATTGTGTCATGCTGCACAGTAGGACCTGGGCAGCCCAGTGAACAGGGTGCAGTGTATTTAAAAAGTTGGACATGTACTTTTAAGTATCACATTCTCATGTATTTCTAGGAAACTGGCAAGACATTGTTTACATACTACTTGCGTATGAATACCCATTACACCTGTGGGTTACGCAATCACATTGGTGGATTTTAGTAGTATTGGGGTAACAAGACTGTGTGGGATGTTGTCTACCAATGTTGAATTATGGTTATCTTCCCCACTATAGTATGGCCACTGCTAAGAGTACACACCGGATTAGACCAGAGAGCGTCAGTAACGTGCCAGTTCTGATGCCAGCTGGAAGATAGCCCCTCCCGGCTTGAGTCGTGGATATTTCAGCAGCTCTACGATGCAGCTGTGTCCTACCCAGTGCAGGCAGAGGGAGGTAAGTTGATGGCGCACAGCTTGAAGCTAAATGGTGAGTGACCGCGTTACAGACAAAACTGAACCCTTTAACCCTGATAACATAGCAAGGTAAGTTGGGTAACTTGGGGACTTGTGCACGCTACTGCCATTGCGCACCTTTATACACAGCGGTGGCAACCCCAGAGCCTTGAAGGGATATTCAAATGGGACCATATACCAGCCGCAGGATACTATCAATAATATCTTGATACCATCCACTTTGCGGATTGCCTCTGTGGCTCCATGAGTCGGTCCATCCTCTTCCATCCTCTTCCTTAGCACCGCTATAATACTGGGTGTACATTGAGTGACGAACGTGTTGATCTCACACCACTGATCCAAGGACAAGCAATGGCTATCCGGGGAGACTAGGGACACCTGAGTCTTGGCTTTCCCGATACCTCACTATTTTGCGTATGACTTGTCCTCTACACTGTTTTTTTCAGGACACTACAATGTGTAGGTCCTGTTACCCTGCCGGAAACTGAAAGAAGAGACGTCTTAAACATTGTTAGGTGAGTGGAGTCACATCACCATTCACAGATGTGACTAATGCTCCTCTAGAGAACAATAGTCGCTCCCTGCTTAGCCCAGTCTTCTGATTTATTAATCCATTTTTAAATCCCTTTTAATCCCCTTGTTTACTAGTTTTGAGAATTAGAAGCCTTATATTCCTTTAATAGGTTACTACTCTACACTCTTATTTTTGTCACTTACCATTATTGTTGAGACTCCACCACTTCATGCACATTGCAGGATGGTTACCTTTACACTGACGGTTGGTTACCTATATGTTTGGGCATTGAGAGAGAGTAATGTCTTCATAAGGACTGCCACCAATTTTAACAGCTGTACATTTTTTCTGTATCCTTTTTTTAGGTCACTCTGTGACACTGTGGGTACCTTACTTGCAGCACTGCGAAGTGGTAGGTAGTTCATTCACCCACCACTCAGTGTAGATAGTTATAATCACTAGGTTATTGTGAATTACCATGGATCCTCCTGATTAATTGGCATGAAACATGTTGACCCAGAGAGTTGAGCATAGTTTAACTGAACCATAACACTTCAGATATCCGCAACACTGTCTCTGTTTTTAATCAGGTGGATAGCCAGTCTACATAAAAGTATCTTTGGACTATCCAACTTATTTTAATCACCACTCACCACATCTACACTTCCTAGTCCCCATAACCCCACTGCACAATCCGGCAAGGAACAATAGATCTGCACTAAAGAGTCCCTTTATGGGTGCCCGTCGGGTACTGCAGTGCTGACCTGACGAGGAGCAGGCCCATATGATGAAGCATGACACCTAGCGGGCTACGTGTGTGAAGGCCCTAGTTCTGACAGGAGGTATGCCCCTCCTTTTGCCTCATCCAGAGCGTAGCATCAACGCTGTGGCGTCCTGACATATCTCACTCTTTTACCCTACCACCAGAGGAACTGCATACCCTTTCTTTCTTACCATAAATACTGGACCTCAGATACTAACTCTTCAGTACACTTCTGGATCTGTGGATACTCTGTCAGAAAGAAGGACTGCTGTTCTGCTGAAACAACTGCCACTCTGCTGGACTGCTGCTCTAAAGGACGGCTGGTTTGCTGTGCTGAACTGCTGCCTGCTGCCCTCTTGGCAGGGTGAGAAGGGCTGGTTGGCTTGCCTCATAATGTCAAGTCTCAGGGACATAACAGGCTTCCAAAAACCCTGCAACTACACTTAGACTCTTCCATGTGTGAGTGTACCCAGCCAAGTGGTGCTACTACAGTACTTGACCCTTGGAAGTGGGCCTCTGGTGCCCCAACAGCCTCTGTGGATCCAGCAGAACCTTTGCATCTCCTCGGGTGAGAGGCGCTACTCTGGGCAGAACCAACACATTTCCACTGCTGCCTAAGTTGAAACAGTCCCAACGACCTGCATCACTGCTGCAGTCCACAACTTCTCTGGTGCTGCCACTGCAGGACGCTGCCTTGGCACAGGGCTTTGCATCCCTCGTCTAAGGCAGCATGGATAATGACCCCAGACTTCAGATCGCCGCCTTGCCCGCCTCCGAATTGATGCATCACCCGACTGCGTGATGCATCCTCAATGCCAGATTTTGCATCACAAGCCCCCATTGACGGGATTCTCATTGACAATGCAGGACCTTGCATCGCAGCCTTGCCTCACTTCAGAACAGATGCGTCACTTCAGCTGCGAGACTCACCTTCATTGAGGATTCTCACAACGCGCCATAATCCAGAATTTAAGGTTCTTTGTTCAGCAGACCTCACTGGGTCCCTGTAGCATGCCCGCGCACCATCATGGTCAGCCTGAGCTTGTGACTTTGTCCCGGTCCAGTGTGACCAAATATCCACAGTTGGCCCTTTGTGCCGTTTGGCGCTAATTTCACTAAAACCTTTAAAATTGCATATCTCCGGTTCTACAGATTGGAGTTATTGTAGTTTTGTTTTATTAAATAAAGAAAACTCTGTTTCCCTAACTTAGTTTAGGGTCCTTTTTGTGTGGTGTTTTTATTAACTTTACTACTGTATGAAGTCTTATACAAATTCTGTACCCATTGTATCTGAGGTAAGTCTGCTCTCTGCCAAGCTACCATAAAATGGAGCACAGCATAATTGAGTGTTGGCTTGTGACAAGGACAAGGACTGTGATTGCTGCTTGACCAGGGCTCATACCCCAGTCAACCAACAACCAGTTTCTTACAATAGTATACAAAAGTCCATTGCCTCTCTAACAGATATCTCGGCACTCCCCCAAGTTATATGTTAGTAGTACCATTTTTGAAGAACAGATAAATGTTTCAGGGAGAGGCACAAGGGAATTGGACTTGTATGACATTTTTTGGAATGGATCATGTCCCACTGAGGTATTAGATCACTCTACGGGGATTGGAGTCACGTTATAGCAATGATGTCACCAGTTTGATCCCATTTGAACTAAACTGTGATGAGGAATTGGCAGTAGACATGTGAATGACTAATGGAAGTATGATAAGCTGCTACAAGCGCCCCTTGTGGAATGGTTGTACTTTTAACACTTCTTGAATTTTTTTCCTTCTTATATTGCTTTTTTTTCTTTCTTTTAGGATGGATAACATTGACCACTTCATGTGATTTATAGTTATACATTTGGTTCAACCTTTTCATAATATGAATACATTTGGAATTCACATGGTTTAAATGTAGTTAAATGATCAATCATGGGCATGTAATTATTGTGAGTATTAAGAATGTACCTGTACAAGTGAAGTTATTACTGCAACTGACAATGGTTTAATAAAAAGACTAAAAAAAGTTATGATGAACAGAAGCTTCAATGAGGGAGGATACTTTTTAATATATTTTTCAACTTAGCAGATATGAAAGTCTCAACAATTAATTATGATGAGTATTTATTTTTGAAAAAGTTGTGATACTTTTACTTTCTGAAATAGTCATTTGTGATATATTTTTCAATATTGTGAAAATGAAGGTCTGACTAATTATTTATGATGAGAATCTGTACATGAAAAGGGTTGTGACTAATAATATTTAAGGATTAATTTAGTTTGAAGAATTGAATGAATTAATGAATTGTACCATATACAGCATGTTTCTACCTTTGCAATATGAGACTACTATGGTCTAGATAGGAGACATATTTAATGTAAAATCGGTACGAAACAGAGCAACTCCTTGCCACTCCGGTTGTTACGTTTCAGGCTTGTGAAGAGATCTGATTTTCTTATACTCATATGACCATGAAATACAACTAGAGAAATAACAAATACTTATGATAAGTGTGAGGAAAAGGATATGAGCAGTTTTTTGTTAATAATAATAAAAAAGTACACACAGTCTGAAGTTAACACCCTGGCACGCAGAGTACATGTGGAAATACATTGAATAATCCAGCTACCTACTGGATTTTTTTGTGAGAAAATTGGATCATTGAAGGGAAGGGGCAAGAATGTTGAAAAACAAATGCAAAAATTCATATTTTTTGTAGTGATCAGGACTATAAATGGAATTATTATATGTTGTTTTTTTTTTTTTAACTCAGGATGTTTTTACAGTGATGGAACACAAAGTTTATTTTCTATGTTTATTTCCTTGGTAATGGATATGTGATCAAGACGTGTGGGTCAAAACACGTCGTCTTCTCACTCCTGCACTGAGTGCCCCAGTTGTTAGGCTATCTGGATCCCTGGTGCTTAATTTATCATTCATTGCCGTACACTGATCACGTGTATCTGCCATGAGATAGGCCTTTCTCACAGACTGCAGTCTTGTTAGACCGAGAGTTGTACCATATTTCCTTGGTGCAAAGTCTATGTGGCATTGTTTTGTGATGCTTGCTCCATTGAACCTTTCAGCTTTGCGTTGCATGGCATCGGTTCTGATGAAGTTTCTTCTATGCATCAAGGCTTTTTGGAGCTTGGTGTCACTTGGCGTTGGTTCCTATGAAGCTTTTAACTGTATGGCTAGGCTTTGTTGGAATTTTCAATGCTTGATGTCAGTTCTAATGAAGCTTTCAGCTATGCAGCAAGGCTTTGCTGGGATTTGTCTCGCTTTGCACTAGATATGATGGACCTTTCAGTTAGGCAAGGGTGAGTATTCTCTGATGCCAGCCAAGGGTCCAAGACCTGGAGAGGTACCAATTGGGGATCATGCACTCTCTCCGGGACATGCCCACAGGGCTTAGGCAGATTGACTTGCAGGTCCAGGCAGGTTCCTTGCAGCAGATCAGCTGGCAGTTGGAGGGAGGTATCTGGAGCTTTCTGTGTCCCTGTAGCTCAGACATGAGGTCAGCCATCTGACCCTTGGAGTCACGTAGCTAGTCTGGGATGAAGTTTTCTTTCCTAGAGTGCAGGACAGTCCTCAAGCAGCAGGGAAGTCTTCTAGGGGTTAACGCAGTCTTCAAGAAATAGGGAAGTCCTCTGGCAGCAGTAGGGCAGCCCTTCTTCTGTATTGTCCACTGGTCCAGGTGTGTACTGATGAGAGCTCAGGACATCCAATATTTATGCTTGTTGGCATTCTTTAAAGTGGGGCCACATCTAATTCTCGAAAGTTCTTCCCTTCCCTTGTTGAGGCTCTAAAAAGCCTTGGGTGACAAAAGAATAGAGTTAGATTTGTTTGTTTGTGCAGATGGAAAAGTATTTTAAAATGTAAGTGGGGATAGGTACAGCTCTACCCCACCTATCCTGGCAAGATGAACTATATTGCCTATACACAATCCCTCTGCCTCACTTTATTGCAGGAATGCACTAACTCCAACATCGGAACCATTCAGAGTTATAGGAGTCAGGAAACTGTTAGCAGGCACTAAATGGTTAGTGCAAGAAATTAGCAAGGCTCTGAAAGTCGCATTTTCAGATATGTGACTTAAAATCTGACTTTGCTAATATTGAGGATTTAAAATTATAATTCCCTCAATTCTTAACAGTATGTCTCTACCTGCTCCGATTCAAATGTTATCAGTTATTCAATGTAATAAGTTGTCCCAATCTCAGCGAAAGAGAGGAATAAGCCTTACCGAAGTAAAACACGATGTAAGGCAGCAGTGGCAGGTCTGAGACATGTTTTTAAAGGTTAATTTAGCGGGTGGCACAGTGAGTGCTGTAGGCCAAGAGGTCCAGTAGTAGCATTTTTGACAGGTCCTGGGTACATGTAATATCTTTTACTAGGAAGTTACATGTAAATTAAATGTACCTGTCAGGTAGATGCCAATTGTATCATGTTTCAGGGCGAGAGTGCAAGCATTTTAGCACGAGTTATCATTGGTAAAGTGCACAGAGTCCTAAAGCCAGCAAAAATGATTTCAACAACCAGAAGGAGTAAGGCAAAATGTTTGAGGGAAAAACACATCAAGAATGTCAGGTATAACATGTTTCCTCCCAGCTGAAAGCAGGGAGAACTACCTAGCCTCATGTGAGTTCTCACTCCTAAGTTGGAAGAACCTGGAAGGACCATCAGCATTGCAGTGGTCAGTTCCAGGCTGGTGTTACACCATGAAATCCATTCCCTATAGTGAGATGGACCACCTGAACAGTTTTGGATTCTCACCCGTTATATGCATCAACCATCTGTTGGGTCTGTGGTCTGTCTCAATCCAGAAGTAAGTCCCAAACAAGTATGGTCTCAACATCTTAAGTGCGCAGACAACTGCAAAAGCTTCCCTTTCATTGCATTCTATCTCTGTTCCCTGGGCAGTAGCCTGCAGTTATGAAGACTAGTTGGTCTAGGCACTCTTCACTTAGCTATGAGAGCACAGCATCTATGCCATGCTCTAAAGCGCCCGTCTGGCCAATAAACTCCTGGGAGAAGTCAGGGGGCGTGAACACTAGTGCTGTATACATGGCCTCCTTCAAGGTGTCATAAGCAATGTGGCACGGTTCTGTCCACTTCACCTTTCTGGGCTGCTTCTTGGAAGTCATCTCAGTGCAATGGGGCAACAATGGTCCATTCCCTTTGACAAATTGCTTGTAGTATCCGGTTAGTTTTAAGAAGGCTCTTACATTAGCCTGGGACTTGGGGTGTTCTCAAGTCAAGATGGTCTGAATTTAGATCAGGAGGGGCTGCACTTTAACCCCACCAACTTGGTGTCTGAAGGAGCCCAGCGATCCCTACCCTGCCTGGCACTTGCTGGCCTTGACAGGCCTGCCTGCTGTAGGGCCTGCACACTTCTTGAAGGTGGAGCAGGTGGTCCTCCCAGCTATAACTGAAGTCTGCACTGAAACTCTCCATCTTAGTCAGAACTCTGTTGACAAACCTCCTGATTGTGCATGGGCATTCTTTAACCCAAGGAGCATCACTTTAAAATTAAAGTGGCCCACAGAGGTTGAAAATGAAGACCTCTCCTTAACCCCCTCGGCTAAGGCAATCTGCCAGTACCCAGATGTCAAATCAAGCATGCTCGGAAATGTTGCAGCTCCCAATTGATCTATCCTACCCTGAGATGAGGTGAGCATCAGACTTAGTGACTGAGTTGAGCCCCTCTGTAATCCACGCAAACCCGAGGCTCTACTGGCACCAGCACCGACATTTTTTGCCCAGGCTGAAACTCAACCAGAGGGGCCTTCTGGTCAGAAGTGCATCATCTGGGTACAGAAAGTCACCATGTTGCTGACTACATCCTGGAGGGGTTTCCTGGAAGCTTGCTACCACCCCTCCTTCACAAGGATGAGAGGTCCTCTGTCAGTGTGGCCATAAAGGAGCTCAAGTAGACTGACCTACATTCCCTTCTGTGGCTCCTCTCTGTATGCAAACAACAGGCATGGCAAGATGATATCCCACTTCCACCTCATGGACTCTGACAGGCCGATAGTCAATCATACCTTTGAGGGTCTTGTTGAATCTCTTAACAAGCCCATTTGTATAGGGTTAATAGGGTGTGGAGAACTTATAGGTTACTCCACACACATCCCACATGGACTTCATGTATGCTGACATGAAGTTGGTACCTCGGTCTCCTTGAGGAAACCCACTTGGGTAATGTTAGACCTGGCTTCTTTTTGGCATGGTTTCCCCTGTCCTTTTGCTTCTGATCTCCTGTTTTTGACTGTGTGCAGCATTTTGTTTTTTGCGGCTTTTAGGACTCTGGGCACTTTGCCTCTGCTGACCAGTGCTAAAGTGCAAGTTCTACATTTGCAAAATGTACTGGTGAGTGCTTTATATATGATTGCCATATTTGATTTACTAGCAAGTCCCCAATAAAGTGCACCAGGTGTATCCAGGGCCTGTTAATCAAATGCTACTAGAGGGCCTGCCTCACTGATTATGCCAACCCCATGAGTAGCCCCACAAATATGTCTCCGACCTGCCACTGCAGTGTCTGTGTGCGCAGTTTAAACTGCCATGTCGACCTGGCAAGTGTACCCACTTGCCAGGCCCAATGCTTCCCTTTTACTACATGCAAGTCAACCCTAAGGCAGACCCAAGGCAGCTCCATGGGCAGGGTGCAGTGTATTTAAAAGGTACTGGTGAGGTTTACATATCCTAATACCGAAATACTTAAAATTGTGTTTTTCACTATTGCACTAAGCCCATTATCGCTGCTTTAGCGGCAGTTTCCTGCCGATAAAAGTGGGGATAATGTATCATCCTTTCTTGATAATATGGCCCTTAGAGATTTGGAGTTTGGGGGTCTCTGAACTCACAATTTAAAAACACATCTTTTGGTGATGTTGGTATTTAAAATGCGTGTTTGCAAATGCCACTTTTAGAAAGTGGGCATTTTCTTGCTTAACCAATCTGTGCCTCTGCCTATCTGTGGAATACCTGTGTGGGTTGACTGACAGTAGGGCTCCTGTACATTCACTCTAGACAGTTGCAATAAGGGAGTTGAGGTGTGCTTTGCATATCCTGATTGACCGTCACCAGGCTGATGGGGATTCCCAAGTTAGAGTGATGGGAGGAGTTGTCACCGACAACTGAAAAGAGATGATCCTGTCCTCACACAAAGATATCTCCACTGCCTGTAGTTTTCTGGAGCCAGGTCAGGGAAAGGCAGGGGTGTGTGCACTCCAAAGACTTTCCTCTGAAGGTTGCCTACTTCAGAGGCAGGTAGGGGTATAAATATTGGATCTCTGATGGGCCAAATCAGAACACTTCTAGACTGAGGATATTCCGCCAGGAAGAAAAGCTGGATGCTGTAGAAGGGACTAACACTCTACCTGTTGCATTGTTGTGCTGTTTGCTGCTTGCTGCTTCTGTCCTGGAAGTGAAAGGACTGGACTTTGCTTTGTACATCCTGCTTCCACGGTTTTTCAAGGGCTTGTGAATGCTTGCCCCCTGTTAAGTAGTCTCAGGGCTTCACCTGCCAGTGTCGGGGCTCTTCTGTTGAGAGTCCAAACTTGCCAGGTGGTGCCAAATCCAGTTCCTGGGTCCTGGGAAGTTTAAGCTGATGATCTTAATGAGAAAATCCATGCATCAACTCCCAGCGCCTGTTTTCTTCATGCATCGCTGCAATAGATCCACGCATCACTGCTACCTACACTGAAGCGGGGTTGCGTCTGGAAGTATCCACCACAGCTTTCACTGCAGTCCACAGCTCGCCATCGAAGTGTGTCAGAAACATTTCCACAACGTGAGTCCCTAGTTCCGTGTCACCCGCCCTGACTCCGACGCAGCACCTGCCTCGCAGTTGTGAAACCGAGGCAGCACCTGCATTTCCAGTGCTGAATCATCTCAGCGCATCTAGATTTTCAACATATCGTCTCCTAATGCTGACTCATCATCAACACCGTGGCACAGTAAGAAACCGAGACCACATGTCTGGAAAACAATGCATGACCTCCATGGCAAGTAAAGAACTGACACATCACTTCCCCTGCAAGTAAATAACCGATGCATCACCTCCCCTGCCAAGCAGTAAGGGCCTGAAGCATCAGCTCACTTGCCAGTGAGGAGCTGACACATAATCTCCCATTTGTAGTAAGGAACTAATGCATTGCTTTGCTTTTCAAGTGCCTCACCTCCCCTGCACCTTGCACCATCTTTAATTTTTAATGCGTCTAAGGTACTTTGGGTTTAAACAAATACATCCATTGATTTCTATAGACTAAACTTGCTTAACATTTTAAAAGTGATATTTTGTCTTGTATGTTGAATTTTTGTAATTTTAGTCTTGTTTCATTCAGAAAAATATTGGTTATTTATCTAAATAGTGTGGCCTCCGTTTGAAGTGTTTTTATTGTTACTCTGTGTGTGAGTACAAATGCTTTACACATTGCCTCTGGGATAAGCCTTACTGCTCATGCCAAGCTACCAAGGGGGTGAGCAGGGGTTGTCTTAGCTGTGGACGCCCCTACCCTGACTAGAGTGAGGGTCCCTACTTGGACATAGTGCAAACCACTGCCAACTAGAGACCCCAATTTTAAAGTGTAAATATCCTCATCAGTGACCCGGCCACAGCATATGCAGTCACTGCACTTAGGGGTATGGCCTTTGGGTATCTGGTGACATTGTCTACCAAGACCAGGATGTACCTGCTACCCAGGGGCCCAACAATGTTGATGTTCACCCGTTCAAAGTGAATGCCAAAGACACGATAAGGAACCAGGGGAGCCCCCTGACTTGTGCGCAGGACAAGACCAGCAGAATGCCTCTTAGGTCACTTTCATCTGGGGGGCAAAATGTGTCGGTGCCATGCCTGTTAAAGGTCTTTTCTTGCCCAATATTGTATGCCCAGGGTGCATTATGAGCCGCTCCCAATAGGAAGGCCCTGTAGCACTGGCGGACCACCAACATACAAGTTGCACCAGGCTCAGGAACCTTAGGCCCACTATACAGGAGATCATTCTCCTAGTAGGTCAGATCAGCTCAGGTAGGTGCCTCCGGGCAGCAATGTCTCTCTTGTAGGCTCTGGGCCACCAGTCTCAGACTTAGCCTCCTCCTAGATGATAGGAGGTTTGGGAGCAGGTTTCTAATGTCCCCTGTACTTCCTCTTTTTGACAGGTACCTGAACCATTCCTCCAGGCTCTCAACTCCCCTCTCATGCTGCCATGGCCTTTGTGCTAAGGCACACCCACTCAGGCAATCATAACATCTACAGGTGAAATCTCCTTACAGATGGTGTGCTCCATATCCTTGCCAAGGAGGCAATCCACAGGCATGTCTAGACCAACAGCTTTACTAAAGTAACTTCAGTCCAAACCCCGCATTCAAGGGGAACCAGAGCCATGTGATAGTGACTCTCATGGCTGTCTGCTGTCATTGGTGATTACATACTCTAAGGACACCAGATGACGCATAACAGTAGTGAAGTACTATGAAAATAACATAAAGAGCTATACCTACCAATAGCCCAATCCCATTTACTGAATAATCAGTCAGTTGGCAGTGAAGAAAGTTCAATCTTTTATTAAGCAAAATACTCTACAGAGGAGCCTCTCCAACCCTCACCCATCAGGTGTGCGGAGCAGACTGTTGGCTTGTATTCAAACATGAGGTTATATACTTTTCGGTTCAACACATATAATCAATGTTAAAGGAAAAACACCAGTTGGCCCTCGAACTCCAGGGAAGGACCATATATGGCACACATGATTAGTTCATAGCTTAACTATTTATTACTGGGAAGGTCAGGAGGGGTGACTCCCTTTCGTCTTGGTGCCCAGGAGTGTAGGCACGGTGCCTCCAGGAATGTGCTTATCGCACCCAAAGCCCGATGCGACATTGAGGCTCAGGACAGTAGAGTAAACAGCCTACGTTCAGCTGCTCCCAGTAACTCAGATGAACTGGGGCTTGACAACTACCGGAGATTAACACGTGATCACAGCCCATGTTCGAGCATAGGATCAGAAAATGGCGTCTGTATGGTTCTCGGCCTACTCTGTTAGCAGTGGATACACGAGGAGTGAATAGATGCTATTCTCCCTGCAAAAGCATATATATATATATATATATATATATATATATACATATCAGACAAAAGAGGGTACATATAGATGCATCATGCTAACATAATATAGGTCCGATACTCCCTATGTATGGGAAATCTATTTTTTATCCCTCAGAATGGCCCTTTTAGCATGATGTAGCTAACTAAAACAGCTCAATCTTTAAATATTCCCTCATCAATCTGCAACAAATCTTTGAGCTCCTGCTGAACTAACTGAGCATTTACTGCTGCTGGGGATGGACCGGCCAAGGACGATGTGAGTTTAGTTGTGCAATAAGAGCAACATGCAGGTCCACATAGTACACAAAGGCAACACTTGAATATGATACAGACTATACCTGCTAGCACTATCAAAATTTTCCATCCCCAAGTAGACAACAGACCCCAGTACCAACCAGAGAGGGACCACGTACCAGTCTCTACATGTATTTTGAAAGCCAAACAATGTAGCTTCTAGATAGCCAAATGAACGGAGGGGCAGAGTCAGGGATATAAACTCAGCAAGAACTGCCGATCACACGGCATGCTCCTCCTCGATCTGCCAAGATAACATCTAAAACCATACGATTTTGAAGCGAAACGTGTCTGGTCGCTTGTAGCTCTACAGTGAGATTAGTCAATATTCCTGCAGTGGTGTTAATTACCCCTTCAACTACTCAGGACAAACGGCGTACTTCTTTGCTGGTGATTATAGGCCCCCAGATGGGAAACACTCCTTTTACAATGTCGGTGAAATGCTGTTCAGGAGTATCTGTCTGATCTATATCGGTAGTATCTATCATTCTTTTATTTCTCTTAACAGGCATACTTCGTTTATCTAAGAGTGATGCTTGTGATAATTAGAAGGGGCAATATAGACTGGAGGGTACAGGAAGAACAGGTAGCAACATCCAGCCCAACCTCGTGGAAGCCAAGTATAGGCATTTTCTCCACAGACAAAATATACATTAGGAAGGGTTAACAATGGAGGGCTAATAAAAGTACATAATTGATAAGTGTAATTACATCGGCTTTCTCCTACTGATAAATACCCTACTCCCTGAACACAAAACGCAGAGGTACTATTTAGTATAGGCACTGGAATAGCCATATCTTCAGTAACATTACGGTCTTGAAAATGTCAAAAACACTGGGTGAAATTGAACTCAACAAATTCCAAAATCTCATTTTTCAACCAAGTGGTATTTTCATGCTTTGTATACATATTCATACATGCATTCGGATCTAAGATTCCCTCTCCATTATTCCCTTCGGGGTTGAATCCTTGATAAACCTCAATATATGCTAAAATCTTTTCATAATCTTTTTCCGAAAACCTTTGAGTGCCCACAGTATAATGCATTTACATCATTGAAAGTAATTTAAACCAAACCTCACAACTCCCTAGATGAGACAAGGGTAGGGATGTGAATAAATTGTGCTTGTGCATAACAGATAGTAAAAGACCACAAACCCAACAATTTGTAGTATTGGTGGGACTGTGTGTTTGATGATGCATTTCAACAAATACATTTTTCACATAAGTCTCACGATGCCTTTCCTTATGTGGGGCTAAAGTATAAAGCACATGTTCCGGAGGTGGGGCAGTTGTTCCTAAAACAATATGCAAATTCTAAATAGATAAATACTCTCATTAATTTGATTAGCAATATCGCTACAATAACTATAAATGCAATCTTAACACGTCAAGTCCAACTAGAAAAGACAGGCATATATGCAGGGAAATAACGCAGTACAAAAGGATGTTCCTCTTCAGGAACGAAACGAGCAAATGGATGAATACTAAGTAAAAGTCCAAAAATATACTCGGGCGATGCAGTCCAACCTGCCAGAGGGTGCTTCTTTCCAGTGTCCGTTTAGAGCCTCACAGGCAGGCTCCTATCGTTCATTACAAATAAGACCAAAGCAAACTTCTCACACAACCTGGGCCTCTTTAAACAAGGAATTCAGTCTTTCTTTCTGAACAAAGCAAGCAAATGTTCAAGGCTCTCAGTGCATTCAGTCCAGTGTCTCGCTCAGTCCCCCATAAGTGCATCTAACAGACATTCGTGGAACAGGTCTGTACCCTATCACTCAAGTCTCTCCCTACCTCCTACCATATTCACCTGGGGTTCCGCGTTATCTTCTGGGCCGCAGGTTGTATCGAGCATGGCCAGGCACTTCCTGATCAGAGAACAAAACAGAGGATGATGAATCTGGTGCAACAGGGGTACTGCGAGCCTCTTGTTCGACAGTAGGGGAAACAGAATCGGGGGCAATCACTTGTGCTGGTGACAGAGCCCCTTCCGAGCCCGAGTCACCTTCTCCTTGCCCTTCTCTAATTACCTGGGCATCAGAAAAAGGGACAAAATGTGGTATTCGCTCACTTTCCCGGGTCAGAACCCCTTCCAGGATTCGCTGATCATATGGAAGCGGGAGGGGTAGTTTTTTCAGATGTGACACATGGATCCAGTGTCGCTTGCCGTTCACCTTCACCGCCGTCTGCGTGGCCAACAAGATTTAAAACGATTCAGACCAACGGGGATCCAAGCTGGATTTTCATTGGCAATTATGGACCAGAACCCACTGTCCTGGCTCCAAGCGATAGCCGGGACCCTCCGGCAGGGACTGCAAAACTGCTGAGACCTGTTGATGAATGGAACGTAGATCTTTAGTCAAAGCAAACAGATAGTCTGTCAACATAGGATACTCTATTTCATGAAACGTTCTGGGTCTCGGGACGCCCCAAACATTAGCAGGGCGCCCAAAAATGACCTCATACATAGATATATTATTATGAAAAACAGGGGTCCCAGACTGTAGGACAGTTATTCAGAATTATAGTGAAATAGCAGAAATTGGAAAAATTCATAGAACATACGAATTAAAGGTTACGATGTTTTATTTCACAGAGTAACCAAACAAACCGATAAATGGTTTCTACAATTTTTAAAGGTTTCTTTGCAATTCATAAACATATTAGTGCCCACATGGAGAGGGGGTGGGAAGTGCAGTGAGGGATTTCGTGTGAAAAAAGGTGAGAGAATACATAAATAATCAATTTCACATCATTGATCAAAGATTCATTTTTTGTATATAAACAGGTCTCCTGAATTCGGAGCCACATTCAAAATGGATGAGTCACAGTCAAATATCAAAAACAATATCTCCTCTTTATGGCTGTAAGAATCCTGTGTATCCATAGGAGTAAATATCAGGGAAAACGTCTAGGTTTCGACCCTATGCGTGCGTAGGGTAATTGGCCCTTACAAGGCGGGTCTTCATCAGGACATGGGGGCAGTGGGCAAACCTCCTAGGGTGAAAGAAAATGAGAGACTACTTAGCAGGGTAGTAGTTACCAGATTGCCTCTGCGTGTGCGTTACGCGGGGCAGGACATTAAAACAGCATTAAAAAAGGACTACCATGATCACAGAAGCTATTACCTTAGGGGTGGAGCGATGCAGTTGCCTTTGGTATGGGTCGTTCTCGCATACAGGTATTCTAAATGCAAAACAAACCCATTGATTAGGCCAAAATTACCTCTAAAGAGACGATATCAAAACACTACAAAAAAGGGGAGAGAGATTCAGGAAAATACCTCCGATCCCGTTTAAGTCGTCGGGAAAGTTGTCAACAGATCAAATCTGAGAGGAAAGAGAAAATTGTTCTCGTCAGTCGGAATAAGTTCCATGGGAGATATTATCGCACTAGCGCGTTCATAAGTATCTATTTGTCAAAACGAGGGGTTACCTTGTCAGACACATCGCTGGCGTGGTCTCGAGGCAATCAGTGCAAGGGGCTCTCGTAACCAGGAAGTGGGAATGGAGGGGCGTGGTTATGTTTATAACGTCAGTTACAGACACTATAGAGGGACTCAGACCTAGCGGTTGCTATGAGACCAAATACGCTCTAGCAGCATCGGTGAGAGCGTGCATCGTAAAGAACTCTGTCGCAGCATACGGTCTACAGACTCAAATTATTACATATTATTACATAGCCGGCATCGTATGGGTGCATGTACCTACCCACATGGTGGTAAAAATGCCCATATAGCAAATAGTTCACCGGTGCGATGTATCAAGGCATTGTGTATGCATACCAGGGTATGGACATTAGCAGCATTACATAGGTGCATGTACCTACCATACAAGGTGGTAAAATGCACCTTTATTATGGTTGGTCAAATGTTATGGTGGGGAGTGGGAAATGAACGGGTTAGACAATGTTCTTGTAGAAAAGTAGACAATTAGACAGAATTCTTATAGAATCGCTAGTTGGGCAAAACTGCTATCGGATTAGTTCAAACCATTCCGTACTGAATCAAAAACTTGCATCCATTTTAGTTCTCTAACATTGAGGATAGGTGCAATATTTCCACCCCTAGGGCCTAGTTTCACTTGTTCCAATATGATCCACCTCAGACTTTCTGGTGGGTGGTTGTTTTTAAGACAATGTTCCACAAGTGGGGCTCCCTCCACCGTGTATCTTATTCTACTGCAGTGTTGTAGAAAGCCCGTTTTCATGCGCTGTTGGGTTTGACCGACGTACACTAGATCACACGGACAGATAATGCAGTATATTACATCTTCCGTGTTACAGTTAGTGTGAGACTTGAGTTTCACACGGTGCTGTTTGAAGGTGAACACCTTGGTTTGGATAGTTGACGGGCAAGCCTTGCAACTCCCGCACTTGAAATGTCCCAGGATCAGAGACAGATTCCAAAGGGAAGTGATGGAGGGCGTTGGAGTAGTGCCCAGGAGTGAGCACACCACATGGTCACATATGGTCTTGCCTTTCCTAAAGGAGTGTAGAGGCAGCTCTTGGCACCCCAGATCATTCGATATCATTGGCCAGTGTTTGTTAACCGCTTTTTTGATCTCATTGCTCTTCGTGGAGAAAGTGGTGACGCAGATGAGCTTTTGGTCATTACTGTTGACGCGGTCATTGGGTTGTAGTAACGTCTCGCGGGGGTTGAACCACGCTCTCTTGCGAGCCTTCTTTGTTAGTCTTGTTGGGTAACCTCGTTCAATTAGGCGGTCCATCAGTTTTTTTGACTCCTCCATATAATCTTCCTTTTTGCTGCAGTTACGTCGTATTCTGAGAAATTGCCCGAAGGGCAGATTATCCCTTAGGCTCCTTGGATGGTGACTCGTGTATTGCAATAAAGAGTTTCGTTCTGTGGGTTTCCTGAAGAGGTTGGTATGGAGTGCCCCATTCTCAGCAATGATTGAAAGGTCTAAAAAGTCAATCTTATGTTTGTCAAAATGAATCGTGAATTGAATGTCCCGTGATCTATTGTTGAGCCAGCAGAAGAAGTGGTTTATGTCGTCATCCGTACCAGACCAGATCATGAGGATGTCATCTATATATCTCATCAAGAGATCACGGGACATTCAATTCATGATTCATTTTGACAAACATAAGATTGACTTTTTAGACCTTTCAATCATTGCTGAGAATGGGGCACTCCATACCAACCTCTTCAGGAAACCCACAGAACGAAACTCTTTATTGCAATACACGAGTCACCATCCAAGGAGCCTAAGGGATAATCTGCCCTTCGGGCAATTTCTCAGAATACGACGTAACTGCAGCAAAAAGGAAGATTATATGGAGGAGTCAAAAAAACTGATGGACCGCCTAATTGAACGAGGTTACCCAACAAGACTAACAAAGAAGGCTCGCAAGAGAGCGTGGTTCAACCCCCGCGAGACGTTACTACAACCCAATGACCGCGTCAACAGTAATGACCAAAAGCTCATCTGCGTCACCACTTTCTCCACGAAGAGCAATGAGATAAAAAAAGCGGTTAACAAACACTGGCCAATGATATCGAATGATCTGGGGTGCCAAGAGCTACCTCTACACTCCTTTAGGAAAGGCAAGACCATACGTGACCATGTGGTGTGCTCACTCCTGGGCACTACTCCAACGTCCTCCATCCCTTCCCTTTGGAATCTGTCTCCGATCCTGGGACATTTCAAGTGCGGGAGTTGCAAGGCTTGCCCGTCAACTATCCAAACCAAGGTGTTCACCTTCAAACAGCACCGTGTGAAACTCAAGTCTCACACTAACTGTAACACGGAAGATGTAATATACTGCATTATCTGTCCGTGTGATCTAGTGTACGTCAGTCAAACCCAACAGCGCATGTAAACGCGCTTTCTACAACACTGCAGTAGAATAAGATGTACGGTGGAGGGAGCACCACTTGTGGAACATTGTCTTAAAAACAACCACCCACCAGAAAGTCTGAGGTGGATCATATTGGAACAAGTGAAACTAGGCCCTAGGGGTGGAAATATTGCACCTATCCTCAATGTTAGAGAACTAAAATGGATGCAAGTTTTTGATTCAGTACGGAATGGTTTGAACGAATCCGATAGCAGTTTTGCCCAACTAGCGATTCTATAAGAATTCTGTCTAATTGTCTACTTTTCTACAAGAACATTGTCTAACCCGTTCATTTCCCACTCCCCACCATAACATTTGACCAACCATAATAAAGGTGCATTTTACCACCTTGTACGGTAGGTACATGCACCTATGTAATGCTGCTAATGTCCATACCCTGGTATGCATACACAATGCCTTGATACATCGCACTGGTGAACTATTAGCTATATGGGCATTTTTACCACCATGTGGGTAGGTACATGCACCCATACGATGCCGGCTATGTAATAATATGTAATAATTTGAGTCTCTAGACCGTATGCTGCGACAGAGTTCTTTACGATGCACGCTCTCACCGATGCTGCTAGAGCGTATTTGGTCTCATAGCAACCGCTAGGTCTGAGTCCCTCTATAGTGTCTGTACCTGACGTTATAAACGTAACCACGCCCCTCCATTCCCACTTCCTGGTTACGAGAGCCCCTTGCACTGATTGCCTCGAGACCACGCCAGCGATGTGTCTGACAAGGTAACCCCTCGTTTTGACAAATAGATACTTATGAACGCGCTAGTGCAATAATATCTCCCATGGAACTTATTCCGACTGACGAGAACAATTTTCTCTTTCCTCTCAGATTTGATCTGTTGACAACTTTCCCGACGACTTAAACGGGATCGGAGGTATTTTCCTGAATCTCTCTCCCCTTTTTTGTAGTGTTTTGATATCGTCTCTTTAGAGGTAATTTTGGCCTAATCAATGGGTTCGTTTTGCATTTAGAATACCTGTATGCGAGAACGACCCATACCAAAGGCAACTGCATCGCTCCACCCCTAAGGTAATAGCTTCTGTGATCATGGTAGTCCTTTTTTAATGCTGTTTTAATGTCCTGCCCCGCGTAACGCACACGCAGAGGCAATCTGGTAACTACTACCCTGCTAAGTAGTCTCTCATTTTCTTTCACCCTAGGAGGTTTGCCCACTGCCCCCATGTCCTGATGAAGACCCGCCTTGTAAGGGCCAATTACCCTACGCACGCATAGGGTCGAAACGTAGACGTTTTCCCTGATATTTACTCCTATGGATACACAGGATTCTTACAGCCATAAAGAGGAGATATTGTTTTTGATATTTGACTGTGACTCATCCATTTTGAATGTGGCTCCGAATTCAGGAGACCTGTTTATATACAAAAAATGAATCTTTGATCAATGATGTGAAATTGATTATTTATGTATTCTCTCACCTTTTTTCACACGAAATCCCTCACTGCACTTCCCACCCCCTCTCCATGTGGGCACTAATATGTTTATGAATTGCAAAGAAACCTTTAAAAATTGTAGAAACCATTTATCGGTTTGTTTGGTTACTCTGTGAAATAAAACATCGTAACCTTTAATTCGTATGCGCTATGAATTTTTCCAATTTCTGCTATTTCACTATAATTCTGAATAACTGTCCTACAGTCTGGGACCCCTGTTTTTCATAATAAACGATCACCCAGGTCCCAGTGACTATCTGGGTTTTACCCTGTTACTTGTTCTCATACATAGATAAGCCAGAACGAGAATGTGGGGTAACCCGTATTGACATTAATGCCAGTGGCAGAGCATCTGGCCACTTCAATGCGGTACTTTCTTGAATTTTTGCTAATTTGAGCTTCAGTATTCCATTATACTTCTCAACCAACCCAGTGGATTAGAGGTGTCGATCCGCATGGAATGTCTGTTTAATCTGTAGTCCATTACACATTTGACTGATGAATTCTGCATTAAAGTGTCCCCCGTTATCACTTCAGAGGCAATCCACAGCTTGGGAAGTATTCCTTTACCAACGCCTTTTCCGTTGCCAAAGCAGTATTTTCTTTGGTCGGGTAGTCTTCCACCCATTTACTGAAAGCGCACACCACGACCAGGACATACTTCAAATTATTTACACGCTCCAGCTGGATTTAATACATTTGGAGCACCTCAAAAGGCAAAGATGGTGGTGAAAAGTTTGTCGAGTAAACAGCCTACGTTCAGCTGCTCCCAGTAACTCAGATGAACTGGGGCTTGACAACTGCCGAAGATTAACACGTGATAACAGCCCATGTTCGAGCATAGGATCAGAAAATGGCGTCTGTATGGTTCTCGGCCTTCTCTGTTAGCAGAGGATAGGCGAGGAGTGATTAGATGCTATCCTCCCTGCAAAAGCATATATATATTACCTACTGGCGATAGCCAGTAGGTATATATAGTTAGGATTTTTTTCCTATGGGATTTTTGAAAATTCTATGTCGAATAACTTTGGCGTTTTAAGACAGAATTGGCTGCAATTTTCAGGAAAATGGAACATTTTGTTTCTGAGCAGCCCCTGAAAATTTGGGGGGGTTTCGTCAAGGGGGGGCCGAGAAAAAAGGGGGGTCCCAAAACGTGTTTTTCCCATGCAATTTTCCATAGGGCGGTTGGCCTCACTTTTAGCGTGAATGGCTGAATGGATTTACACCAAACTTGGCAAAATTGTAGGGACTGGTAGCCCGATGTGCCTTTGCTATGTCTCAAGATATAGGCTCCAGTGGTTTTTACGAAAATTAACTTTGAAAAATATATATTGGGCTACATTGGGCTATATATATGTTGGAGCCCAAATGTAGCCCAATGTAGCCCAATGTAGCCCAATGTAGCCCAATGTAGCCCAAAGATGGCCACCAGAGACAAAAAAAACAAATGTAGCCCAAATATCAGCCAGATGTAGCCCAACTATAGCCCAATGACAGAATGTCCCAGAGTGTTCTAAAGAACAACTAGAGTGCTAACAGTCCTACTTATTACAAAGGTATGGCACACCTGAAGCCATCTTGATTGGAATAAAGTGGTAACTCTTAAAACATTTAATTTAAAAAGGAACAAAATGAGGGGGTTCATTTTGCCATAGAAAGTATGATTAGCGAATATATGACGAAAACCCGCATACTATCAGTCCGCAAAAAAAATCCCGCATGTACTATTAGGCCGCAAATTAAAATAACGAAAACTTTTAGAACGAATATGCCTTTAGCATACACTAAACAACTAAACTACCCTAAACCCTAAAACACTACCCCCAGCATGACCCTACACTACACAAACAGTACAACACTACCCTAAACCCTAAAACACTACCCCCAGCATGACCCTACACTACACAAACACTACAACACTACCCTAAACCCTAAAACACTACCCCCAGCATGACCCTACACTACGCAAACACTACAACACTACCCAAAACCCTAAAACACTACACCCCAGCATGACCCTACACTACGCAAACACTACAACACTACCCTAAACCCTAAAACACTACCCCAGCATGACCCTACACTACACAAACACTACAACACAACCCTAAACCCTAAAACACTACCCCCAGCATGACCCTACACTACGCAAACACTACAACACAACCCTAAACCCTAAAACACTACCCCCAGCATGACCCTACACTACGCAAACACTACAACACTACCCTAAACCCTAAAACACTACCCCCAGCATGACCCTACACTACGCAAACACTACAACACTACCCAAAACCCTAAAACACTACACCCCAGCATGACCCTACACTACGCAAACACTACAACACTACCCTAAACCCTAAAACACTACCCCCAGCATGACCCTACACTACGCAAACACTACAACACTACCCAAAACCCTAAAACACTACACCCCAGCATGACCCTACACTACGCAAACACTACAACACTACCCTAAACCCTAAAACACTACCCCCAGCATGACCCTACACTACGCAAACACTACAACACTACCCTAAACCCTAAAACACTACCCCCAGCATGACCCTACACTACGCAAACACTACAACACTACCCTAAACCCTAAAACACTACCCCCAGCATGACCCTACACTACGCAAACACTACAACACTACCCTAAACCCTAAAACACTACCCCCAGCATGACCCTACACTACGCAAACACTACAACACTACCCTAAACCCTAAAACACTACCCCCAGCATGACCCTACACTACGCAAACACTACAACACTACCCAAAACCCTAAAACACTACCCCCAGCATGACCCTACACTACGCAAACACTACAACATTACCCAAAACCCTAAAACACTACCCCCAGCATGACCCTACACTACGCAAACACTACAACACTACCCAAAACCCTAAAACACTACCCCCAGCATGACCCTACACTACGCAAACACTACAACACTACCCAAAACCCTAAAACACTACACTCCAGCATGACCCTACACTACGCAAACACTACAACACTACCCAAAACCCTAAAACACTACACCCCAGCATGACCCTACACTACGCAAACACTACAACACTACCCAAAACCCTAAAACACTACCCCCAGCATGACCCTACACTACGCAAACACTACACTACCCAAAACCCTAAAACACTACCCCCAGCATGACCCTACACTACGCAAACTACCCTAAACCCTAAAATACTACACCCCAGCATGACCCTACACTACGCAAACAGTACAACACTACCCAAAACCCTAAAACACTACCCCCAGCATGACCCTACACTACGCAAACACTACAACACTATCCTAAACCCTAAAACACTACGCCCAGCATGACCCTACACTACGCAAACACTACAACACTACCCTAAACCCTAAAACACTAGCCCCAGCATGACCCTACACTACGCAAACACTACAACACAACCCTAAACCCTAAAACACTACCCCCAGCATGACCCTACACTACGCAAACACTACAACACTACCCTAAACCCTAAAACACTACCCCCAGCATGACCCTACACTACGCAAACACTACAACACAACCCTAAACCCTAAAACACTACCCCCAGCATGACCCTACACTAAACAACCACCACAACTCTACACTACACTAACACAACACTACACTACACAACACTACACTACACTACACAATCACTAACCCACGAAAAAATTAACACAAACCCACTTACCTCTCTCGTCATCGTGGTTTTCACAACGCAAATGCATTTACCATACATGCCTTTAAAACGTAATTCTTTGTAAAGGCATGCGCGATAAATGCACATGCGTTTTGAAAAAATGCGGGATAATGGTATGCGAGGTCAATGACCTTGCGGGATAATGGTATGCGGACTGAAAGTCTGCGGGATAAAAAATGCGGGAAAATGGCTGCAAACCATGATTAGCAGCAGACTTCCCTGGTGAGCACTAGCTTTACTACAGTGATCTAATGAGCAACTAGAGTGCTAACATTCAGAATTTATGGCAAATGTGTGACACATCTGAATGCCTTCTTGATAGAACCAAAGTAAACAAGCATTGAAAATGCAATAGATCTCGCCCTCGTTTAAGTTAAAGCCATTCTGTTTGTAATGAGGTGGCTTTTTAGCTTTGCTTTTAATAGTGTTTTTAAAACTTTCATGTAAATAACATGCATATGTATGCATATATGTATATGTATGCATGCATTTATATTTATATAGATATGCAGATTATATATGTTTATATATGTATATTACCTACTGGCGATAGCCAGTGGGTATATATAGTTAGGATTTTTTCTCTATGGGATTTCTGAAAATTCTATGTCTAATAACTTTGGCGTTTGTGTACGGAATTGGCTGAAATTTTCAGGAAAAAGGCACATTTTGTTTCTGAGCAGCCCCTGAAAATTTGGGGGGGTTTCGTCAAGGGGGGGCCGAGAAAAAAGGGGGGTCCCAAAACACGTTTTTCCCATTCATTTTTCCATAGGACGGTTGGACTCACTTTTAGCTCGAACGGCTGAATAGATTTACATGAAACTTGGCAAAATTGTAGATATGGTTTGCCCGAAGTGCCTTTGCTATGTCTCAATATATGTGCTCCAGTGGATTTTGAGAAATTAACGTTTAAAAAAATATATATATCTGTGACAGCGCTCCGGTTAGCGCCCCGGTTCGCGTACCTGACACGTAACGGAACTTCGCGAAGCGAAGCTGATTGGCTCTCCGGTGTCTGTCAACATTCTAAACAGTCCGGAGCGGCCGCCATCTTGTCTCTCGGTACGATCGAGAGACAAGATGTGGTGAAAAACGAAGGGGGAAATGAAGGAAAGGGGGCAAGGTAGACCACTCCTGACCCCCTAGGATTGATGAGGGGGATATTAAAGTGCCCCGCGGGGCAAAAAAGAAAAAAAAAATTTTTTGCGATTTTACGCCGTAGAGGCCCGTCCCGGTACGCGAACCGGGCAGCTCACCGGGCAGCTCACCGGGCAGCTAACCGGGCAGCTAACCGGCAGCGTAGCTGTCAACATTGTAAACAGTCCGGAGCGGCCGCCATCTTGTCTCTCGGTAGGTTCGAGAGACAAGATGTGGTGAAAAAAGAAGGGGGAAATGAAGGAAAGGGGGCAAGGTAAACCCCTCCTGACCCCCTAGGATTGATGAGGGGGATATTAAAGTCCCCCGCAATTTTTCGCGGTAGAGGTGCTTCCCGGTACGCGAACCAGGCAGCTAACCGGCAGCGTAACGGAAGTCCGCCATCTTGTGTTTTTGGAGCGTCCGGTTCGCGTACCGGGTAGCGACCCGGTAAGCGTAACAAGGGGAAAACCAAGAGAAACAGTAAAAAAAAAATTAAGGGAATAGATTTCCAGCAAACTTGGCAAAATTGTAGGGACTGTTTGTTTGATGTGCCTTTGCAAGGCCTCAAGATATGTGCACGTGTGGATTTTGTCTAATTAAGGTTAAAAAAAATATATATATCTGTAAGCGTGCTCCGGCACGCTTACGTTACGGGTTTTGTTTGCGCTGCAGAGCCGATACGTCACGGTTATGCGACGCGTCATGAGGCGTCTCACGTGGCTACGTGATACGTCACGTAATAAAGAATATATTTTA
The DNA here is from genome assembly GCF_964261635.1 of Lissotriton helveticus. NCBI lineage: Eukaryota > Metazoa > Chordata > Amphibia > Caudata > Salamandridae > Lissotriton > Lissotriton helveticus. Next base: position 1,231,949,758 of record NC_136068.1, read on the forward strand.
CAGCTATAGATATTAGCTTTTAAAAAACCAATGAAATTCACTGAAAAAACCATAGGTTATAGACCATATATAGTTAGGAATTTGCATTTACAAAACCTTGAAAATTCACTGAAAAAACCATAGGTTAGAGACCATATATAGTTAGCTGGACATTTTATTGACATAAAACCAATGAAATTCCATATATAGTTAGTTGCACTAACTATATATCGCGCACCCGCAATCCACTGCTGATGATGTCACATATTACATCATTCATGACATGGTCAGTGACATCACTGATGACATCACTGATGACATCTCAAATGACATCACTGATGACATCACTGATGACATCTCAAATGACATCACTGATGACATCATGACACACCAATACCAGTTACTACATACGCACTCACTGATTCCTACGTCTACACACACATTCACTCATTCACCCATACAATCACTCATACATACAGTCACTCATTATTACAACACTATCATATGCACTCATACACCTAGTCAGTCCTGTGAAGAATCAATCACACTTCGATTTCCTCATCTATACAGTTAAACACAGAACACCATACTTTTCACACATATACTAACACATACTTACTCTCTTATACAATCACTGATACAAGTACACATTGATATGCACAGAGTCACACACCTCCCAGCCAGCCACACACACACTCAGTCTTCCATACATCCACTCATTCTTCAATATGTAAAACATATTTAAACTTTACAAAAACACACAGACACTAGATGATGTCATCAGTGATGTCATTTGAGATGTCATCAGTGATGTCATCAGTGATGTCATTTGAGATGTCATCAGTGATGTCATCAGTGATGTCACTGACCATGTCATTAATGATGTAATATGTGACATCATCAGCAGTGGATTGCGAGTGCGCGATATATAGTTAGTGCAACTAACCATATATGGAATTTCATTGGTTTTATGTCAATAAAATGTCCAGCTAACTATATATGGTCTCTAACCTATGGTTTTTTCAGTGAATATATATATATATATATATATATATATAAATATATATATATATATATATATATATATATATATATATTCACGCTCCAAGGTTGTCCATACAGGACTTGATTGTGTGCTTTCCGTACTACACTTCCCAGAAGTCTCACTGGAGCCTCCCATCGACGGGCGAGTTATATAATTGGAGAAGTGTAGCGGGTGCGCACACCGCTCCTGTTAAAGCCCCTGAAGAGAAGCAGATGGAGCTTCGAAACGCGTCGGGCAGATCCATTACGGAGCGGCGTCTACAAGCGGATCCCCGTCCTCACCTACACATAAATAAAGCTGCTGCTCGCGTGCTACTCACATGGTGGACAACCTTGGAGCGTGAATCTATATGCGGCAGTCCAGCCGCAGAGTATGCACCACCCCGTTAACGTGGGGGTCACGGCAGTGAAGTAGCAGCCGTACATGGAATCGAGGACGGGCCCACTTGTGGAGTCCATACAGGACTTGATTGTGTGCTTTCCGTACTACACTTCCCAGAAGTCTCACTGGAGCCTCCCATCGACGGGCGAGTTATATAATTGGAGAAGTGTAGCGGGTGCGCACACCGCTTCCGTTAAAGCCCCTGAAGAGAAGCAGATGGAGCTTCGAAACGCGTCGGGCAGATCCATTACGGAGCGGCGTCTACAAGCGGATCCCCGTCCTCACCTACACATAAATAAAGCTGCTGCTCGCGTGCTACTCACATGGTGGACAACCTTGGAGCGTGAATCTATATGCGGCAGTCCAGCCGCAGAGTATGCACCACCCCGTTAACGTGGGGGTCACGGCAGTGAAGTAGCAGCCGTACATGGAATCGAGGACGGGCCCACTTGTGGAGTCCATACAGGACTTGATTGTGTGCTTTCCGTACTACACTTCCCAGAAGTCTCACTGGAGCCTCCCATCGACGGGCGAGTTATATAATTGGAGAAGTGTAGCGGGTGCGCACACCGCTTCCGTTAAAGCCCCTGAAGAGAAGCAGATGGAGCTTCGAAACGCGTCGGGCAGATCCATTACGGAGCGGCGTCTACAAGCGGATCCCCGTCCTCACCTACACATAAATAAAGCTGCTGCTCGCGTGCTACTCACATGGTGGACAACCTTGGAGCGTGAATCTATATGCGGCAGTCCAGCCGCAGAGTATGCACCACCCCGTTAACGTGGGGGTCACGGCAGTGAAGTAGCAGCCGTACATGGAATCGAGGACGGGCCCACTTGTGGAGTCCATACAGGACTTGATTGTGTGCTTTCCGTACTACACTTCCCAGAAGTCTCACTGGAGCCTCCCATCGACGGGCGAGTTATATAATTGGAGAAGTGTAGCGGGTGCGCACACCGCTTCCGTTAAAGCCCCTGAAGAGAAGCAGATGGAGCTTCGAAACGCGTCGGGCAGATCCATTACGGAGCGGCGTCTACAAGCGGATCCCCGTCCTCACCTACACATAAATAAAGCTGCTGCTCGCGTGCTACTCACATGGTGGACAACCTTGGAGCGTGAATATATATATATATATATATATATATATATATATATATTCACTGAAAAAGCCATAGGTTATAGACCATATATAGTTAGGAATTAGCATTTACAAAACCTTGAAAATTCACTGAAAAAACCATAGGTTATAGACCATATATCGTTAGGAATTAGCATTTAAAAAACCTTATTTTACTCACACAAAACCATTGAAATTTCATATATAGTTAGTTGCACTAACTATATATCGCGCACCCGCAATCCACTGCTGATGATGTCACATATTACATCATTCATGACATGGTCAGTGACATCACTGATGACATCACTGATGACATCTCAAATGACATCACTGATGACATCACTGATGACATCTCAATTGACATCAATGACCACATCACTGATGATATCATTCATGTGACAATACAATGCATCTCCTCACATTTTAATATAACCTGTTTCACCCAGTGTTAAATACAGAATATAATTTTTGAAACTATTGACACACCAATACTAGTTACTACATACGCACTCACTGATTCCTACGTCTACACACACCTTCACTCATTCACCCATACAATCATTCATACATACAATCACTCATCTTTACAACACTATCATATGCACTCATACACCTATACAGACACTCACAGTCTGCCACTCATCCATGGAGTTACTCACACACCTAGTCAGTCCTGTAAACAATCAATGACACTTCCATTTTCTTGTCTATACAGTTAAACATAGAGCACCTTACATTTTCAAACATATACTAACACATACTTACCTTGTTATACAATCATTGATACAAGTACACATTGATCTGCACAGAGTCACACACCTCCCAGCCAGCCACACACACACTCAGTCTCCCATACAAATACTTGGACAATCAATCAGTAACCCATATAGTTAATCATATAGCTACTGATCAACACAACAGACATAATGATGCACAAATTAAGACACTTTAGTCACTAACCCATGCACTCAGTGAGACACATTTAATCACTCACTCATACATTCAGTCATGCACCTACTAAATCCTTTGTCCAGACACTTATACTTCCACTCATTCTTCAATATGTAAGACACATTTTAACTTTACAGAAACATACAGTCACTGGATGTTGTCATCAGTGATGTCATCAGTGATGTCATTTGAGATGGCATCAGTGATGTCACTGTGTGAGTAAAATAAGGTTTTTTAAATGCTAATTCCTAACGATATATGGTCTATAACCTATGGTTTTTTCAGTGAATTTTCAAGGTTGTGTAAATGCTAATTCCTAACTATATATGGTCTATAACCTATGGCTTTTTCAGTGAATATATATATATATCTATATATATCTATATATATATATATATATATATATATATATATATATATATAGATATATATAGATATTTATATATATATATATATATATTCACTGAAAAAACCATAGGTTAGAGACCATATATAGTTAGCTGGACATTTTATTGACATAAAACCAATGAAATTCCATATATAGTTAGTTGCACTAACTATATATCGCGCACCCGCAATCCACTGCTGATACATATTACATCATTAATGACATGGTCAGTGACATCACTGATGACATCACTGATGACATCTCAAATGACATCACTGATGACATCACTGATGACATCTCAAATGACATCACTGATGACATCATCTAGTGTCTGTGTGTTTTTGTAAAGTTTAAATATGTTTTACATATTGAAGAATGAGTGGATGTATGGAAGACTGAGTGTGTGTGTGGCTGGCTGGGAGGTGTGTGACTCTGTGCATATCAATGTGTACTTGTATCAGTGATTGTATAAGAGAGTAAGTATGTGTTAGTATATGTGTGAAAAGTATAGTGTTCTGTGTTTAACTGTATAGATGAGGAAATCGAAGTGTGATTGATTCTTCACAGGACTGACTAGGTGTATGAGTGCATATGATAGTGTTGTAATAATGAGTGACTGTATGTATGAGTGATTGTATGGGTGAATGAGTGAATGTGTGTGTAGACGTAGGAGATACACTTAATCACTCACTCATACAGTCAGTCATGCACCTACTAAATCCTTCGTCCAGACACTTATACATCCACTCATTCTTCAATATGTAAGACATATTTAAACTTTACAGAAACATAAAATCACTGGATGTTGTTATCAGTGATGTCATCAGTGATGTCATTTGAGATGTCATCAGTGATGTCATCAGTGATGTCACTGACCATGTCATGAATGATGTAATATGTGACATCATCAGCAGTGGATTGCGGGTGCGCGATATATAGTTAGTGCAACTAACTATATATGGAATTTCAATGGTTTTGTGTGAGTAAAATAAGGTTTTAAAAATGCTAATTCCTAACTATATATGGTGTATAACCTATGGTTTTTTCAGTGAATTTTCAAGGTTTTGTAAATGCTAATTCCTAACTATATATGGTTTATAACCTATGGTTTTTTCAGTGAATTTCAATGGTTTTTTAATAGCAAATATCTATAGCTGTAAAATGTATTCTTATTTAAATCCAAAAATATATTTTATATGTTTATTAATAATTTTTTTTAAATATTTTTTTTGTTTCGCTCCCGGTCCGCGGACCGGGAAGCTTCCCGTTAGCTCAATTTGATGCCGCGACCCGGTCCGCGAACCGGTAAAAAATCAACATAGTGACGGTATCGCGTTGCCGCGTAATGCGTCTTATGACGTACTGCGTTAGCGCACCCGGAAGTGCCCCGGGGCGCGGACCGAGGCGCGAAACGCAGCTCCCCGGAAGCGATCCGCGGCGCGTCGCGAAAACGCGACGTATCGCGTTGCCGCGTAATGCGTCTTGTGACGTACCGCGTTAGCGCACCCGGAAGTGTCCCGGGGCGCGGACCGGGGCGCGAAGCTTAGCGACCCGGAAGCTAACCGGGGCGCGTTCCGCAGCGCGTAACATGAGCGTGAGAGGTCATGTGACTTGTTAATAAAACTTTTCATTGGTTCATTTCACTTTTGGTTTCATAATGATGTAAGGCTAGGTCAGGTGACCTAAAAATAACACTTTTCATTGGTTGAGAAGTATTGTTTTTCCCAAATGATGAAAACCCCTCCTTCTTTCCTCACTCTGACTTTCATCATTGTGAGAGGAAGACCTATTTTGCTTGTTGGAAAATGGCTTCATTGGTAGCTTCAGCTGGTGGACCCCCACCACCACCTCCACCTCCTCATGGGAAGAGAGGACCACCTCCCCAGGTCATTACCAACACTGAGGAGGAAGATGAAGAAATGGATGAGGAGGGAGAAGAACCACAGTTCTTAGAAGAGGTGCCCCGGGTTTCCAGAAAGAAAGCCAGTTTCATCTGGCAGTTTTATTCGATCCCTCGTGGCCAAAAAAAAGTCAATGCGAGGTATGTCACCTGCCGCATATGCAAAGAACAATTATCAAGAGGGACGGACAAGAAATATAGCTACGGAAATCACACAATGCACAGGCACATGACAAGGAAGCATCCACTAAATTACAGCCGGGCGGAAATAAGGGATATGCAGGACAATCCAAGACCAACTCCTGTGGCCAGACCAACATTACCAATTGCATTAACACCAGAAGAGGCACGGGAAACTGCCAAATATTCAAGAAAATTTTGGGCACATGATTCACTCTTGTATGCACTGTCGTGCATTGTTAGCTTGTGGCAACATGAGCATAAATGCTATAAACCTAGCATATGAACACCATGATTGCCCTAACCGCCCCCAGTAATTTTTTTTTTGCTCCTGTTGAGCCCTTTTCAACGCCTGTTTTTTGTTGTTTCCCCCCCCCCCACAAAAAACCAAAAAATATATAAAATCGTTCAAAAAATACAAAAAAAACTAAAAATAAAAAAAAAATAAAAAAAATATATAAAACAACAAAAATATTTAAAAAAAAGTTCTTTTCAGAACTACCTTCCCTTTAAAAAAAAATTGCTAGAATGTTTAGCACTCTGGCAAGCTCTATTTCTTTTGGTTCGCTCCCGGGTTAGCTTCCCGGTACGCGGACCGGGAGCTAACCCCAAAAAATTTTTTTTAAAAAAAAGAGTAAGTATAAGGAAAGTAAACAGAGAGTGATGTTAAAAGAAAGACAGCTATAGGGAGTAAAGAAGAGATACTGTTTAATAGATCTATTTACCGAAGAAAAGACGGAAGAGGGTATAATTGTGAAAAACAAAATATATAACGAAGTGAAAGAAAAAAAAAGAGAGTATAACATTAACAAAGAAGAGTTTCTTGGAGAATGTGAGTGAATGTTCAAAATAAGATTAAAACATGAGGAATAACAGAGAGAAAAAATAGAAAACAGAAAACAAAAAATAACAGAAAAAGATTAATTGAAACAGCAAAGAAATGTAAGTAACATAGAGCCATATCATCAACATAGGCAATAAAAGTTTTGCAGCTTTTATTGGCAGAAATGTGTCGCTAAAGCTGCTTTTGCGGCAGAAAACTGCCGCTAAAACCACTTTTTAACCAGTTTTCTGCCAATAAAAAGAGCAATAATTTTATTGGCTGTGTTCATAATATTCCCCTTAGTGTGCTTCAACTACACAGAGAAAGCATTATGAACAAGTAGTGATAGAGTGATCAGTCAAAGACACTAAGAGTAATAGAGACGGAGTGAGTGAACAAGAGTGAGGAACTATGAGAAGAGAGGGACTGAGAAAAAGAGTGGAAGGAGTTGAGTAAGTAGGTAATAGAGAAAGGAATGAGGGAAGTAGCAAAGGCAGGAAACTGAGGGTTAAAGAAATGAAGCAGTGGAACTAATAGTAGGTGAATGTGATAGAAATGTAACGAAAAGAGTACAAAGCATTTACCTTATAATTGTCGTTAAATTACTCACTTTTTGTTTTTATACTTTCAATCTGTGAAAGAGAGAACAAACATTTCAAAAATATTAAAACATGTATTTAAAAATTACAAAAGACAAGGGAAAAGATTGAAGGACAAACAGTTTTTCAACAACTTTGACACTTACAGAAGCTTCTGCTTCTCCAGGCCCCCTACACAGTCCTAAAGATATACATTTTAAACTAACAGTATCTTGATGCAGATGAAGTGAGGCCTATCTTAAAACATGGTGCATCTTTTGCATTGCTGTTGTCTCAGAAAAGTGTCGCAAGACACTAAAATTTTAAATAATTGCTTCAGGATGCCAATAAGATGTGTCCTATCCAGAGGTTTGTTTGAGGTGAGGCCTACTCAGGGTTGCAGATGAAATTTCGAGTTGTTGAAGAGAATAGAGGACATAATACATGTAAAGGTCTACCAATGAAGTGATTCATGTCCACTGCACTCTTGAACAAAGTCCAAACCTCCTATGTTTCCCTGGACAGACCTAAACTTGATCTGCACAATGTGATTCGTAATGATAGGAAACACAGGTGATGTAATTGAAATACGTGCAATTTATTTTGCTCATTTCACAATCACATCACTTGTGTTTCCTTTGCTTAGGTATCTCATTGTGCAGATGTAGTCTAGCATATGAAAGAATACGCAGAAGTGCAGCACTGCATGCAACGACTTTGACACTTACAGAAGCCTCACCTTCTCCATGCCTCCTACACAGTTCTACATATACATCATAAATGCAAACAGTACAGAATTAATTATACATGTTAAATGGTTTATTTTTGCTGTTCTCAGAATGTATCAAAATTCACTAAAAACAGTGACTTGAAGGTATTCATCATATAACAGCGGGGAAAAAAAAACACAATCAAAATGATTGTGTTTAAAAAACCCATACAACATAAGAAATCAGAATTCAGAACTCCTTAAAGTTAACTTACTTTCCATGACGTCAAAGGATGTCCTATGAACAGCTTACACTCTTTTGTGCTGTTATTACTTTCAGCCCGCCACTTTCTGAAAGAAAATCTCCATCGTTTTTAAAAACATGTTACATGCAATAAATTACTTCTTGCTCTCTACCACAAGTTTCCACAAGGCCAAATCTTGTCAGACCCATCTATAACTCTTGGATTTCTTGTAAGCCAATCCCGTCATTTCGCATTTCCGCAACTTTCAGAATTAAAATGTTGAAGATCATTTTCACAATCCTGGAATAGTAATATCTTCCCCTTCTTGCTCAGTCATGTTCTACATTTCCTATGACACTGATACTGCTTACTATGAAGCAGACTTACACTAACTCTATGACTACTACAATTATTTAATTCTCTACATCACTTTCAATCACAAAGCAATGTAAAACAGTAGACAGCGTTGCAGACTTACATTCCCTCTACTCTATGTTTTGATTGGCTGCTTCAATTAGCTTATAAAAAGAAATAGTTTTTCTGAACTCATTCAAAGTGCACTTATTTCTCCATGACGTCCAGTCTTATGGTTAGAAGTTATGTCTCTGAACTACACTTATCCTCAAGGCCAAATTGTGTAGGAGCCATTAGAACTTCTTGAAATTCCACAGAGCACATCCCAAGATTATTTCCCTAAAATTTTGGTTTTAAAAACACCAGGTAAGAGTTTTTAAGGTCATACGGCAATTTTTTTTTGAAAATTAAAACAGAATCGTTGCAGAATGACCAGCCATTTCTAGACTTTAAATAAGCTGTGTAATGTCCTGATGTTATTGAAGGGCCGTCATGATGTATAATTGCTGCAGTTACAAAAGTCCTTCCTGATATTGACAACTGCGAAGCTACAAAATTTTTAATTAAAGTTGTCAATTTTGTTCCATCAGGCCTACATCGTTGGAACATTAAAATGACATACTGGCCATATGTTCGTATAAATAATGTGGACATCATTTCAGATTTACATTGGCTACACTCCATGTTGTGATCAGCTGCTTTTACTAGCTTATTAAAGGAGACTGATTTACTGTCTGGCAAAGTTAAATATATAAATCTTTCTGAGTCTACACTAGTAGTACTTGATACCATACAGTTCTCGCAGTCATGCTGCCATTGATAAGAAAGCCCAAACAGCTGATCTACATCTACACCTTCAGCATGCAATACATCAAGCATATACATTAAAAACTCCTTACAATCTTGCTGAATATTTTGAGAGAATTGTGTTTGGCCTGAACATCTGTCTAACAGATTTCGAATTTCAGACACACTTTCTATGTTTCTTCTATCAGTGCTACATTTCTCTAACACAGAATTTAACAAACTGCAAAATCTTTGATCAGAATTGACCACAATCTCTTCTTTTACATTTTCTAGAGAAAACAAAACATTAACCACTACATTAGCATAGCAGTTGACACCAGAACTGTTTTCAAATTGAAAACCAACAACATCTTCAACAGAATCCTTTTTGTTTCTGCTTGTAATTTTAGGTTCATCGACTTTTCGTCTTTTTGCTACAACCTCCCCAGTATTGGTCACATTTCTTCGTTTCCGGCCTACCACACGTTTCTCAAACAAAGGATACTGAGGCAAATGTGACGCATACTCTCTTCTTAACCTATTGTATTCCTTAACACAATCTAGATCCGCACAAATGTTTGTGACATCACACTCAATCAAGTACAATCCCGATAAAGTTCTAACTCGTGACAATGCCACGTATGCCATACCCTCCTTGAACACAGAACTGCCAATATTCACCAATGCACAGTCTACACTTAAACCTTGCGATTTATGGATTGTCACCGCATATGCCAAGCAAACAGGAAACTGCTTACGGCGAACATATAAGTCTTTTACAAGCAAAAATCTAGCAGAGCAACGACCAATTAGCTGTACTTCCTCAATGCCATCAAATTTAATTTTTAAAAATTCAATTCCATCTCTATTTCTGTATTTTACAAAATCAACAACATTACCCATTGATCCATTTACCAGACCTCTTTCAACATGTAAATTCCTTCTTAAAATTATACGGCAGTTCAAGCACACATTCAGAGTCTTTTCAAAACCTGCAGTTTTAGATATACTCTTCTCTAATGAATCCAATTTTGTTTTCAGATTCTCAGACAAAATAATTGTTGATCCCATATGCTCTACTCTGTCAATAGCTTCCAGTTTCACAATCTCTTGCTTTTCTAAATGCAACATTTTGTTGTTGAATTTGGCACATTCTGCAAGAGTTGGCATCAAACATATTCCAGATTTCTTATCAGTAATTTTCTGAAAAATATTCTCAGGCACAACATCTTGTTCTGGATATAAATTTGACAGTAATCGTGCATGTAAAGCTTCTTTCCCATGCTCGGTCACTTTTCCAATTCTAACATCTTGTAGAATAGTCTTGTAAACTTCATCCTTCGCCTGACGCATATTTTCATGCAGTTCAGCATAATTGAAGTTTAACCATATATTGACGTTGCCAATGCTGCCTAGGCACTTCCTGGTATCTTCATGCGTGAGCATTTTGAACACAGGTTGCCCTTTCACTGGTGTCAGCTGCAGAAGATCTCCGAAAACAATGATGTGTTTGCCACCAAATAACACATCATACTCTGTTTTGAGAACTTCTTGCATTCTCAAATGCACAAAGGCAAGCATGACATTGGAAACCATGCTTACTTCGTCAATGATAAGAAGTTTCATTTTCCTCAAGATTCTTGAAACTTCAAAACAAGCATCTCCAGATAGCTTGTGATATTGTAATTTGTTGTCATGCTCCACTGGCAGCATCAGTAAACGATGTAAAGTAATCCCTTTAATGTTATGTGCTGCCAGTCCAGTTGGAGCGGTGACAACACAAGACAGCGATGACTCTGTCCTTTCCTGCAAATAGCATGAAATTGCTTTAATGAGGAAACTTTTTCCAGTTCCCGCTTCTCCACTCACGTACAGTCGGACAGGCTTCAACGACGTACATGAGCACTCTTTCTTGTCATGACTTAATCCATGATCAATTTGCATGGTAACTTCGTCATATATTTTCCTCTGCTCAACGTTGAGTTGTCTTTCCAACTCTTCTAAGTTAACCGCATCCTCCTGAGCATGTGCCATGGCTCTTTCCACTTCATTCATGGCAGTGGCAGCTTCATTTTCGATAACAGGTCCTCCTAGTGGATCCTGACTCAATGAAGCAGAACTCTGACTGTCCTGAGAACTGTCTCTGGCAATCTCGGCTGCAATCGTTGCTTCCTGCTCAATTTCCGCAATCAACATTTCTACATATTTGGGAAAAGCAGGACATTCTATGGTCTCCTTGGCGGCATTGAAAGAGTCTTCGTAACAGAGGAAATCTCCAAGCAGTTCCTCTTCTGCACGCCAAGGCTTGAAAAGTTGCAAAAGTGCTAAATAGAAAAACTCCTTTTTTTCAGGAGATTCGCCACTCAATTTTCGATGGTTTACCAAGTGGCATTTTCTTTGCTTGACCAGACATCCCTCACTTCCTATTACAGCATACACTCCTTTCTCAGTATCTTCTTTGATGTTCCTCTTGAATATGTAATTTTGAAGAACCTCATACAGACAAACATTGTCGAGGTGACTGCTTCTATTTGGATAATATGTATCCAACATGTTGGTCTTCAAAATGTCGGTACTGTTTGGCTCCTTTTCCGCCAAATACTCAATTTCCCGCACAGGTTTCGGAACTCGATTACGCGTTGCAGCAAGACCAAGACTCGCCCAAACGATACTCCTGGACTTGGCATAGAGACTTGCTGAAGACAACCGGTCAGAGCATTCGTAAGCTCCAATTTCTCGATGCGACAACATCTTCAGACTGAAACTGTACAACTTCTTGCTGAGGCTCTTTTCATGGGAAATGTCCTCCCACATATCCTTCAATTCTGTCTTCTCTTTTTTGGTGATGTAAGACGTCACATACCGAGCCACAGCCATACAGTTATCAGCCACAAACTGTATATCCATGTTAGCATTCCACATGGACAAAATCACCGGGTTGTAGTCGTTGATGTACTTGGACTCTTCGTTCCTCTTCAAATTGTATGTGTTTTTAGGTGATTTCTTCATGACATTATGTCGCAACGAAGACATCAAACTGTTTACTCTTCCTTTAGAAATCACCGGTCATGGAAAACCGAAACGACATTTGGTGTAGAACTTGTCCTTGTTTCGGAATTTACGACGGCAGTACTTTCCACATCGATGGCTTTGGAAACGCAGAACTTTTTCTCTTAGGCTTTTCTTCTCCTTTGCGTTTGGAACAGCACATGTAGAATACTGTTGGATGAAACTCATCACTGAGTCTTCTGGATCCGTTCCAAATTTAGGTGCATCCTTGATCCACAGCAACATATGTATAATGAGGTGCACCTCTTGCTTGGTACTCCTTTCTCCAGAAGAAATCCAACACCTCTCCAAGAGGTGGATTCTTCTTATTCATGATGAAAGACATCATAGCTTCAAATCTATGATTGAAGTACCTACATACATTGACTGGATCCAAAGAGCACAGTTCTCCGGGTGTCTTGAATTCGATGTTATCTACGTTAGCATTTGCCTCTCGTAGAAATTCAAGTAAGTCTTCCCAGCCATACTCGGCACAGCTCAGAGTGAGGAACCATGTGGGAGTACCTAAGTTCCTCAGCATACATTTTAAATCACCATGACGACGGTACCAGTACTCATTAGTACCACGCTGACACGCCATGAGATTAATCAGGTGAGAATCCAAAATACTGTCTTGGACATTGACTTTATCCATAAAGTCACTTGCCGAGATGTTTTGCATGTGTATACCACTTTTCAAGATGTGGTTCACTGCATATGACAGTCCAGACAGATCGCTTTCAAACAGGAGATGAAACAAATAGGGAATGCATTGTCGAAACCTAGCATCTCCTGCATACAATCGCAAAGTCCGGTATTCAGAAGCAGGAATTTGATGAGGTCGCTCATCATATCTTCCTCCCTGACCTGTTGGAAAAAGCTGTGGGAAACACCGAGCTTCCAAACTTTCCTCCCAAACACTAATGGGACTCCCTTTGGCTTGTTTCATTTGAAACAACTCAATAGCATTCCCCATGACTTCCTTGGAATGCAAAGGATGAACACTATAATGTTCATATATTTCTTCACTAGTAGAGGGTTCTACTTTCTCAATTTGACCAGCACACAAATCGCTATCCTCTTCCTCACTTACTTCCTCTTCTGCAACATATACATTCTTATAGTATTTATTATTTTTTTTCAAATACAATGTTGCCTTTTTAACTTTCCTAACATCTACTAAATCTTGCCATATTTTCTTATTCTTTATCGGAACCCCATTAACTAAGATAACCAGAGGTTCCTCTTCCACTTTTTCTACTCCAATTGTGTTAATGTTTTTCTTCAAATCTAGAGGCAAATAAACAACTCTTCCCTTTAATCCTCTCTGTAAATCTGATGGAGGCAATTTCCCTGTCTTTGGCTCCATTCGTACAATAGCCTGAAAGGGATGGATACTTTGAATCAAAATAGATTCATAAGTATTTAAATCCTTCAATTCAGAAGGAATCTCAACCAATTCCAGATTATTATGAACTGCTCTAGCAGGCATCTGGTTTTGATTTAATTTGCAACAACAATAAGTACACACACGTTGATCAAATCCCAAATCAAAACAATTTTCTACCATCAAGTATGTTGCAAAATCCTTCCATTCACTATTATTTTCCCTTTCACTTTTTGCATATAAATCCACTAACTTAGTCTGATTCTTATAATAAGTGCGTCGACAACACACACAAGTGAAATTAGGCCTCTCACTTGATTTCACCTGAAACGTCGCAATTTCCCTCTGGAAATTATCTGTACTGGAAACCTGTACACTATCTTCCACATTACCCTCTTCTTCTGGGTCAATTTCAACATTCTCCTCTTTACTTCCAAAGTAACAAAACTCAATTTCTTCACATATGTTCTTCACATCTATTTCACAACCATGCAAAAGAGCAGCGCATAATTGTTTAAGCATAATTGCTGGACTCTTAGCATAATACAACATTCTAACTAATTTCCTCACTTTATTATGATGCACTGCTAGCATCCTGAAATGATGAAAAACACTCTGGCATACTCTCCTGGAAAGACAAGCCAGTGAATGACCATGCAAACCTGTCACTTCTCTCACTTTGCAAGGATCTAATTCTTGCAACAACTTCATTTTCTGCTTCAAACTTTTCTTATTAAATGACCGTACAAAATCACAAAGCAAATTGATGGAATCCTGTCGCACACTGCAAATACTACTACACTTCCAGGTGTACACAGGACCCTTAGCACGTCTTCCTAAAACCTCATTACCTAACACCTCTTCTGCCTCTGTTGTCACAAGTTTTTCTTTTTCAACTGGACAACCATCTTTCACTTCATAAGCACGACCACTGGTGTCAACTGCATGCACCAAATCATTATCCTGGAAATAACTCTCCTCATTAAAAAATGCCTCACAGCTTGAACTATGCATCCATTCTCCAGAAAAAACTTCACAAAAATTACTACGATTAACTATTCTCTTCCATCTACTATTTCTTTTGAAATCATAAATTGCCTTGTTTAGCTTCCTAATTCTATTGATTATCAAAATAAATAACTTACGTTTAATTTCAAATGCCTGATCAATAACTTTCTCAACTTTTTTTTTCTCTTATAAAAAACCAGTTTCTGTTGACCTTTCTTAATATTTTTTAACAAATTGCCAATTATCCTGTTGCGGAACATTCGTTTACGAATGTCCCTAAACTGTTGTTTCCTTCTACTATCATGCACAGAGTTATCTCTTGCTCTAGCAGTAACATTTTTGATTGGCCTTTCCTTTCCATTTGATTTGCTTATCTTTTTATGGACTGAAACATTTTCTGTAGTAATATTTTTTTTACTACACATATTTCTTATGAAATATTTTGTGCTCTTACCCGGTGCTTTCTTCGTGACTTGACAAATCTTTTTGTTAGAGGACTGCTGCTTATTTTGTTTCACCTGCTGTCTTTGACGTTTTGCAGCCTTTCTCTGTCTTTCTATTGTTGACATGGTGAAATCTTGAAATGATCTGCAGTTGAATCTGTGGTAAAATATAATAAAAAATGTTATTAACCACTATTACCAAACAGTAAATCAATAACAATGATCAAAAACTTAACACACTACTTGACATTTTAAATAGAAGATTTTTTAGTCCTTGGCAAATTTACAATACAGAAATAGCAGAAAAGAAATGACATTTATATTTATGTTACCTGTGCTATTTTATATGTGAATCTGATCTAATTTTATGAGCATATTTTAATATTTTATTGAAGACACTACACATAACCTGTTTTTGAAGGTGTCTTTATTTTTAAATTAAACGGTTTACATTTTTACTTTTTATTAATTATACATTTTAAAAATAAATGTTTATATTTCCATAGGCTCAAGCAGGTCAGCTTCCCACCCTATGTCATATAATTCGGACAAATCTGCATCCTCATCACGCTCTTCTTCATCCTCAGGATTTAAATCATCCAATGGATCAACATCCACTGATGTTTCAATTACAAGTTCAATGATGAGGTCAAAATCAACTGATTGCAGATTGTCACTCATGTTGATGTTGTCTTTATCTTTAAAGAAAGATAACAACAATGAGATGTTGCAGAGTAAGAGACAAATCTCAGAGATTATAATAGTAAAATTGTTTAACAAGAGTAATATTTTGCAGCTATTATTTAGCCATGTCCAGCAATGCTGATCAGGTGAAGACTATGTCTAATTTTTCAGTGAACAGGACTCATCTCTTCTTAACCTTGGATAAGCCTCACCGACTCTGTGTGTCCTGCACATACTTAAATGTAAAGGGGCAGATTTATGTTAAATGGCACATCCCCAGGCATGCACCAGTTAACGTGCACCGCTGCTCTGCCACCCATGGTGTGCCGTATTTACAATCAGATAGGAGAAAACTGCGTCAAAACCCTGCGCCTGCTTTAAGCAGGCATAGGTCTTGACGCAACATTGTGGAGATGGGGCACCCCTGAGCCTTGCTTGAGCTGCATCGCACTTGCGATACAACTCCAGCAATCACTACCTTTACATCACAGATACATCACGCATCTGTGCCATTTTTGCCCCATGATGCCCCGCATTGTAAATGCAGCACACCATGGGTGGCGGAACAGCGGCACAGGATGACTGACACATCCCTGGTGATGCACCAGTCATCATAAATCTATCCCTAATCTTCTTATCTTGTTACAGATGAACCGCCATATGTACCATCAAACTATTTTGCATTTCCTAAATAGCGAATTTTAAGGAATAAATAGCAATTCTTTACCATTCCTAATTAGCAATGAGCAATTTGCTAATTGCAAATTACCCATTCATTTCCATGGGCTAGGAGGCTCATAGGAATGAAGGTGCAATTTGCGATTAGCAATTAGCTCATCACAAAATAGGAATTTTTCCAAGGGTGCAGGGGTGTCTCAAGAACACCCTGCTGCACCCCCTGAAAAAGAAATTTGGGGGCATATGGCGCACGGGCGTCATATGGCACCTTTTGTTTTTTGGAAAAAAAGCTTTTTGAAAAGAATTCACAAATTACCACCAACTAGAAGTTGGTGGTAGTTTCCAAATCCTTAATGTCATTTTTTTACATATTTTTTGTTTGATACATTGCATTTAAGTAATCGCAAAATTTGCAAATCCTTCAGTGCAATCGCAAAATAAGGAATAGCAAATTTTGCTATTCCTTATTTTGCATCAAACTTGTTTGATACATACCATTTGTCTAATTAGCATTCGCAAAGGCCGAAATTCGCAGAATTTTGATCTTTGCGAATGCTAATTAGCTTGATACATATGGCCCCAAGTGAGGCCTGTCTTGCAACATGGTGCATCTTTTGCATCACTGCTGCATCGGTTTCATGTGGTACGTTTTTTTTACACCATGACATATCTGCCTAAAAGCATCAATTTGTAATTTTGTCGCCTCATAGCAAATCTTTTGCACCGCCGCTGCATCATAAAAGTGACGCACAGTGGCGCAAAAGAGGCATACACCTATCATAAATCTGTCCCTAGCATTTTAAATGATTAATCCAGGATGACGATAAGGTGTGGCCTATCCAGAGGTTTGTTTAAGGTGAGGCCTACTCAGGATTGCAGATTAAAGTTACGCTTGATGAAGAATACAGAAGAGATAATACATGTAAAGGCCTACCAATGAAGTAAGTGATTTGCACTTTATTTCACCAGTCATCATAAACGTATCCCTAAGCTTCTTATCTTGTTACAGATGAACCACCATATGTACCATCAAACTATTTTGCATTTCCTAAATAGCGAATTTTAAGGAATAAATAGCAATTCTTTACCATTCCTAATTTGCAATGAGCAATTTGCTAATTGCAAATTACCCATTCATTTCCATGGGCTAGGAGGCTCATAGGAATGAAGGTGCAATTTGCGATTAGCAATTAGCTCATCACAAAATAGGAATTTTTCCAAGGGTGCAGGGGTGTCTCAAGAACACCCTGCTGCACCCCCTGAAAAAGAAATTTGGGGGCATATGGCGCACATACATGCCCTAAGGGCATGTATGGGCGTCATATGGCACCTTTTGTTTTTTGGAAAAAAAGCTTTTTGAAAAGAATTCACAAATTACCACCAACTAGAAGTTGGTGGTAGTTTCCAAATCCTTAATGTCATTTTTTTACATATTTTTTGTTTGATACATTGCATTTAAGTAATCGCAAAATTTGCAAATCCTTCAGTGCAATCGCAAAATAAGGAATAGCAAATTTTGCTATTCCTTATTTTGCATCAAACTTGTTTGATACATACCATTTGTCTAATTAGCATTCGCAAAGGCCGAAATTCGCAGAATTTTGATCTTTGCGAATGCTAATTAGCTTGATACATATGGCCCCAAGTGAGGCCTGTCTTGCAACATGGTGCATCTTTTGCATCACTGCTGCATCGGTTTCATGTGGTACGTTTTTTTTACACCATGACATATCTGCCTAAAAGCATCAATTTGTAATTTTGTCGCCTCATAGCAAATCTTTTGCACCGCCGCTGCATCATAAAAGTGACGCACAGTGGCGCAAAAGAGGCATACACCTATCATAAATCTGTCCCTAGCATTTTAAATGATTAATCCAGGATGACGATAAGGTGTGGCCTATCCAGAGGTTTGTTTAAGGTGAGCCCTACTCAGGATTGCAGATTAAAGTTACGCTTGATGAAGAATACAGAAGAGATAATACATGTAAAGGCCTACCAATGAAGTAAGTGATTTGCACTTTATTTCGCCAGTCATCATAAATGTATCCCTAAGCTTCTTATCTTGTTACAGATGAACCACCATATGTACCATCAAACTATTTTGCATTTCCTAAATAGCGAATTTTAAGGAATAAATAGCAATTCTTTACCATTCCTAATTTGCAATGAGCAATTTGCTAATTGCAAATTACCCATTCATTTCCATGGGCTAGGAGGCTCATAGGAATGAAGGTGCAATTTGCGATTAGCAATTAGCTCATCACAAAATAGGAATTTTTTCAAGGGTGCAGGGGTATCTCAAGAACACCCTGCTGCACCCCTGAAAAAGAAATTTGGGGGCATATGGCGCACATACATGCCCTAAGGGCATGTATGGGCGTCATATGGCACCTTTTGTTTTTTGGGAAAAAATGCTTTTTGAAAAGAATTCGCAAATTACCACCAACTAGAAGTTGGTGGTAGTTTCCAAATCCTTAATGTCATTTTTTACATATTTTTTGTTTGATACATTGCATTTAAGGAATCGCAAAATTTGCGAATCCTTCAGTGCAATCGCAAAATAAGGAATAGCAAATTTTGAATTAAGGACATTTTAAGTCATTTCCACATGTGCAGTGTTTTCAAATTATGATTTGAAAATCGTTTTTGGGGAAAAGTAATGGTTTGCAAATTTATGACAAGGACATAATGGTGTATGCTTCTCTATAAGGCATTTCAGTGTCTCTGATGTCATTTTTCCCATATTACATTATAAGACCTTTCCCCATGGAGCACATTCCTTGTAAATATGCTCCCACCTGTGCATGGTGAATTTAGATTTTGACTGTTTGAGTCACATAGCCATGTTAAAAGTGACCCAAAAAAATTGCAAACGCTTTAAAAAAACACATTCATGTGTCTTAAGGACATTTTAAGTCATTTCCCCATGGACAGTGTTTTGTAAGTGGCGCAAAAGAGGCATACACCTATCATAAATATGTCCCTAGCATTTTAAATGATTAATTCAGGATGACGATAAGATGTGGCCTATCCAGAGGTTTGTTTAAGGTGAGGCCTACTCAGGATTGCAGATTAAAGTTACGCTTGATGAAGAATACAGAGGACATAATACATGTAAGGCTCTACCAATGAAGTAAGTGATGTCCACTTCATTGCGCCAGTCATCATAAATCTATCCCTAAGCTTCTTATCTTGTTAGACATCAACCGCCATATGTATCATATAACTATTTTGCATTTCCAAAATAGCGAATTTTAAGGAATAAATAGCGATTCTTTACCATTCCAAATTTGCGATGAGCAAATTGCTAATTGTAAATTACCCATTCATTTCCATGCGCCAGGATGCCCATATGAAAGAAGGTGCAATTTGCAATTAGCAATTAGCTCATCGCAAATTAGGAATTTTTCCAAAGGTGTAGGGGTGTCTCAATAACACCCTGCCGCACCCCTGAAAAAGAAATTTGGGGGCATATGGCGCACATAAATTTTAACAACATTCCTTTACCTCAAAAACGATTTTCAATTCATAATTTGAAAACACTGCCCACAGGGAAATTACTTAAAATGTCCTTAAGACACATGAAAGTGTTTTTTTATTGCCTTTCCAGCATGGTTGGGTCACTTTTAACATGGCTATGTAACACAAACATTTAAAATCTAAATTTGCCATGCACAGGTGGGAGCATATTTACAAGCAATTTGCGCCACAGAGAAAGGTCTTACATTAAAATGGGAAAAATAACATCAGGGACAGTCAATTGCCTTATAAAGAAGCATACACCATTATGTCCTTGTCATAAATTTAAAAACAATTCCTTTTCCCCAAAAACGATTTTCAAATCATAATTTCAAAACACTGCACATGGGAAAATTACTTAAAATGTCCTTAAGACACATAAAAGCGTTTTTTAATTGCCTTTGCAGCATGTTTGTATCACTTTTAACATGGCTATGTAACACAAACATTAAAAATCTAAATTTTCCTTGCACAGGTGGGAGCATATTTACAAGCAATTTGCGCCACATAATTCATAATTTTCTCCTTAAAGCACACTATTCTCTATCTAAATTGAAGAAATATTTTCTCACCTTAGCAAATACTTTGAGTTTGAAAACAGTCTCAGAAACACACCAATTTGTCTTCAGCAGAGCAAAAGGTATGCACTCCAGAGTCTGCAGCTATCAAAAGCACAGAAATGCTGTAATTCTTCACACATATCTCTCATGTCACCCAATCAAAACTCTTCCCTCACTTTTTTTCAAATGAAAACCCTTCCCCCCTCTGCCATTTCATGCCTTTTCTGCATAGCAACCACCTCTTGGAAGACTTCTGGTGTTTGCAAGTTCACACAACAATGTTGCAATTGAACTCTGAACTCTCAGTGCACCTGCATATCCAGTGCATTCTTTCATTTGATGATTTTTTATTGACCATTCAAAATACATCTTTCAAATACCTCATCCGTGCACCCTAACTTTCTGTTTTCAGCAATCAAAATCCACCAATCACTGTTACTGCTTCATGAACACAGAAACTCCACAGTTTTTTTCATTTTAAACTCTCATTTTTTCAACTGCCATTTCATTGCCACACTTCATCTGACTGCAGGAGAACCTTCTCTCACCATGTTTTCTGTCTGGATTGTTGGACATAGTTATATTCACTGGGCTCAAAGGTACACTGAAAACAGGAATTTACCTAACCTCAATTTACAAGATGTGGAAATTAAGTGGTTTGGCCACAGAGGATTAAAATGTCACCAATTGATACCATTGGTGAAAACCTTTATGCATTTGCCCAAACCTGACCTGTTAATTGTGCACTGTGGAGGTAATGACTTGGGCACTTTGACTGGTGTAGGTCTGGAAATGCTTTTAAAGGACACCTTTGAGCAATTAATGGCACTTTTTCCTCAGACTGCCTTGGTATATTCAAATATATGCCAAAGACAGAAATGGAGGTGGTCAAACCAATTTTGTCCACAAATTGAGAAGTCGAGGAAGCATGTAAACAAATCTGTTTCAGCTTACATGAGAGACCATGGAATGGGCTCCCTGTACAACAATAACTTGCGTTACTACATGCAAGATATCTACAGAGGAGATGGAGTTCACTTCTCAGATGAGGGCAACAGAATTTTCACTCTGAATTTAAGAATGTGCATTGGTACCTACTTATAAGTACCTAAATGTACCATAAACCCAAAAGCTCTTCTCAGAGCTACCCTACATCTGATCACTCACAATTATTATTTTACTCTAACATTTTTCACTAATTTCCAACAAAGTACGCTCCCTGGGGCGCTACCCGGTACGAGAACCGGGAGCTAACCTCGCGAATTTTTTTTTAAAATGTTTTTTTTTCGCACATATAAGCCTCCTCAGCCACCCTCAGAAAACCTAGGGGGTCAAGATAACTCTACCGTGCCCCCTTCTACCCATTCTGAACATTATTTGCCCTCCATCTTGTATCTTAATTCGACCGAAACACAAAATGGTGGACTCCCGTTACGCTTAAGGTTCGCGAACCGGGGCGCTCAACGGTTCGCGTACCGGGTCGCTCCCTGGGAAGCGCACCATCAAAAAAGGTGGGAAAGTAGTTCACAGAAAAGCCACTGGAGACAATTTCACCAAATATAGACTAGCTCATACTACATACCAATCCCTACCATTTTCACAAATTTGATTGGAATTCCATTTAGCCATTTAGCCTGTAGACCTCTCTAAATACCGTGAGGTAAATTACTTCACAAAACACATCTGAAGTGTTGGAATTGACAACCAATTAAAATGTTACTTTCATTTTCTACTTTTTTTACCTGACATTTGATTGGTTATATACCTGAATATATATAAAGGAAGAGAAGAAAACACAGCCATTTTGACTACTACTTCTTGGTGTACATTTCAATAGGATTTTCACTAATTCCTTCAACTTCTATCTAAAGGTAAGTTTTTATTTTTAAAACTGAAGTATATTGTGCACTATAAGTTAATATGGTAAACTTTTTCTGATAGTTATATACTATCCCTCTGTAGTAGTTATAGATTTAGATAGACTTCTCTGTTATAGTTATGGATGGAGTTAGGCTTCTCTTGTATAATTATGAATTTACTTACGTTAAATCACATACACTTTTTTATATTCCTACTTCCACTCTGATACTATACACTGCCCAAAATTAATCCCAACAGTGCCCTATCTCTACTAATATATATTTTTTTAATCTAAATTTCAGGCAAAATGGAAGGCGAACAGAAAGTTGAATTTCAAATTGTCCTGCAAGAGAGCAGCCAAGAAATCAATGATGAAAATGATATTGAAT
The DNA here is from genome assembly GCF_964261635.1 of Lissotriton helveticus. NCBI lineage: Eukaryota > Metazoa > Chordata > Amphibia > Caudata > Salamandridae > Lissotriton > Lissotriton helveticus. The sequence continues at coordinate 1,231,972,771 of NC_136068.1, forward strand.
TTTTCGATGAAACTTTAGACAAAGAACTACTGCAATGTGTACAAGCAGTAGATAACCTCCTTGAAAATGAGGACATTTTACACCCTCAGAGACTACAATGTATATTCAATGATAATTATGAAATTTCTGACAATGAAATGTTAGAAAGTTTAATAAATTATGAAACACAATCACAATAAAAAAATGCTTAAAAAATAAAGAAAATAAAAAATAATCAACAAAAACAACAATCAATTAACATACAGCATTTGAAAAGTCTATCATTCATTTTTCATTGCAGTACGCTGCCCAGAACGCTTCCCGGTTCGCGGACCGGGCGCTCCCCACGCAAAAAAAACAAAATTTTTTTTTTGTTTTTTTTGCCCCGCGGGGCCCTTTTAAAACCTCCACATTAAACCTAGGGGGTCAGGGAGGATCTAGTATGCCCCCTTATGGTCATTTTCGCCTTTGTTTTGGCCTCCTCTTGTCTCTCAATCCTACCGAGAGACAAGATGGCGGCCGCTCCGGACTGTTTAGAATGTTGACAGACACCGGAGAGCCAATCAGCTTAGCTACGCGAAGTTCCGGTACGCTTAAGGTCCGCGGACCGGAGCGCTGCCCAGAGCGCGCTTACAGATATATATCTTTTTTTAAACGTTAATTTCTTAAAATCCACTGGAGCACATATATTGAGACCTAGAAAAGGCACATCGGGCTACCAGTCCCTACAATTTTGCCAAGTTTCATGCAAATCCATTCAGCCGTTTGGGCTAAAAGTGAGGCCAACCGCCCTATGGAAAACTCAATGTTAAAAACACGTTTTGGGACCCCCCTTTTTTCTCGGCCCCCCCTTGACGAAACCCCCCCAAATTTCCAAGGGCTGCTCAGAAACAAAATGTTTCATTTTCCAGAAAATTTCAGCCAATTCCGTCCACAAACGCCAAAGTTATTAGACATAGAATTTTCAAAAATCCCATAGGGAAAAAATCCTAACTATATATACCTACTGGCGACTCTATGGTCCAGTGGAAGGCAGGAGCCGAAACGCGTAGACCGTCCATTTGATGCACGTTATTCTTTGCACTGGTGTGTAAATAAAACGCTGAAATTCAACTGTTGCTGTGCCGTGATCTTTATTCTACTTAACGTGGGAAGAAGAAAGCTGTGGCCATATATATATATATATATATATATATATATATCAGACGAAAGAGGGATAATATAGATGCATCATGCTAACAATATAGGTCCGATACTCCTTATGTATGAGAAATCTATTTTGTATCCCTCAGTAGTCATACTGGCTCCTGTGCCTCTAAGATCCTCCATCTTCTGCCCATTAATGGTGACTCACTGCCTATACTTGGAAGTATTATTAGTCATGTGGGCATTTGGCACCATCTCTTTGTCACCCAGGGACACAAGGGTAACCTTGGTACTACCCCAATGCTAACTGAGACATGCGCTGCACTAGTCAATCTAGGTGTCTGGCCACCAGTGGGGAGATAGGCCCTCTTAGGGATTTGGTGTCCCCTTGACTTGCCCACACACCCAGAATGTCAGGTATAACATGACTATACTTATTATTTGCACTAGAATGAGATGCTAATTTGGATACAATCATAAAATATATTCATACTGTGTATTCTTACGTCTTTCTGTTCATGATGACGAGATTTGGAACCGGCTAACAGCTGATACTCCTATGACTCTCACGGGACTGATCATTGCCCAGAACACATCATCCTCATATGGTTTGCAAAATATCAGGTTTACTGTCTCAAGTTGGGAAGTTGGCATTTGGTACGGATTTTCACCATAGTGTCTATGAAACCTAATCTTGGGCTCTTCTTTGTATGACAACTACAAAATAGTATAATTTTGCTCCCAACATGGGGTTGATTTTTAAGAAATTTTGAGTGACATGAACAAGACTTTACCAATAATAACTGAAAACATAGATTGTTCCGCTCAGAACTGACCTCCCTCTCTGCTTGTTCTTTGTTAGGCAATAACCAGGGATACTCAGGAAAATCCTGGCTATTTTAGCTCTAATAAGAAATGCTTGGTACAGGTAGCACTGGCCTTTGGTTCCACAGTGGCGGCTACAATTTCAGTGATGGCCGGACCAGGGATAGTTTTTCTTCTTAAAAAATTGGCAAAGTCCCTTTCTGCACTGGTACTTAGAAGACATTTTAAATATTTTCTTCAGAAGAGTGTTGGGAATTAGAAACGTTTTCAAACTTTTTGACTTACAGACTTTTAACAGGGCCAATCCACTTGTTGTATGCGACCAGGGCTCTATCATGGTCGGCCTCAAATCGAACCTAAGTCCCACTCTACTGCTTCGACAGACTGTCATTGGTCCTTTGTGTGTTTTGGTACTATTTTAATTTAAACCTTTACAAAATCATATAACCAATTCCCCTTATTGGATTTTAGCCATTTTGGTCCTATATTACTCACAAAAATGTTTTCTTTATTTAAAATTTTGTAGTGGAATTATATCATGTTTTGTGTGACTTTTTCTACTGTCAAGGTGCTGTGTAACTACTTTACACACTGCCTTTGATTGAAGTCTGACTGCTTTTTGTCACATTACCGGGGAGTGAGCATAGATTTATTTTATTTAAATTGAGTGACATCTAGCCTTAGCTCACCTTATCATTTGGGGTGGACATGTGTCTACCCCAAATAATAATTTTGGCTACTACATACATTGATTAAATTTTTGATGCGATCAACACCAGTGAAGAGACGAGCAAATTGTAGTAGGTCGCCTCTCAAACACTGAATGCTTTGTGGAAATTTTTAGGCAAATGTTATTATTTTGGATATGAGGTCTCTATTGAAAGATGGGCAGGGCAACATAGGGAGGCACTTATCATAGATTGGCCACAGTGCCACGTCCCTCTTTGGAAATGAGAAAATGTTTTGCTTCTCTGTGACAAGGACTGTAGAGGGGCTGGTGGTTTAACAAGCACCAAAATGAAGGAGGAGGTTACACTGGGAACAAGGACATTGGTATATTGATATCTGGGTTTACATAATAGAAGTTATTTAGGTATCTCTTTTTAATGTAGTCCCATCATTTCTTTCCTGGTGCCATCACCTGATTCAGTATACTGTTTGTCCATAGATAATTCACGATCAGGAACTAAAGCTGAAGATACAGGGGATAAGATAGAATCTCTATCTATGCAGTTTTAACTCCTGAAGAATTAAAATAATGGAAAATAAAACATTAATGATGGTAATATCCATATGATACTACTGTCAAGAAATAGTATATGATCAAAACTATTAGTAGAAATATTAAAATCACGAGTTTAAGTGCTTTATGAAACGCTAAACCAATTATATACCCTCTAAACCATCCTCTTTGTTATATTTGTCAGACTACCATTTTCTGGGTGCTGTAATGCAACGTGCAATGTTGCACATGGTCCCTTGTGTCAGTTTATGGAGCTACACTATGCCTGATGGGGATGCCCCCTGTGTTATCCTTAAATTATCTGCATGTGCACTTTTAAAAAATAATGTCTAAACCTAATATATTGGAGACATGTAAAGACACAGTTTCTCACTCACTAGTGCTTCCATTCTGTCTTTGAGATCCAATGTAATGGAAACACATAACGGTAGAGCAAAAACTACAGGCCTCAGTGCTTAGTGAATGTTTAAAGCGTGGTATAGACAGGTAAACAAGTCTGGGGGTTCCTGCAGGAATACCATTTATTTTCTGATAGTGAGAATATAGAAACAAAGGCAAGATAAAGAAGTACACAGACATAAATCCTGTATCATCCACAGGGGACCCTACTCCCCGGAGGATCCTAGGAAGCAGACTGGAAGAAAACATAGTAACATCACAAAAATATCTGTAGGCTCAAAAAGGCATCAGACACACTCAAGGAGACACCAGCAGAAATAATACAAATGGCCCACACACATATTCATGCATACACCCATAGATACAATCACACACATACACACTAAATTTAAAAATTACTACCATGTTCATCAAACTCATTAAGAGAATAATTTGAGAATAATTTGATGTTATGAAATGGTGATGTAAAGATGCAAACACATGAGGGTGAGCAGGCAAACAAAATGAAGGCTTTCTCTTCAGCACAGGACGCACAGCCAAATGATAGGCATGGCTGGTGAAACAACCAGAATCCCTAAATGTAGAAAGTAACCTAGGACCATCTTCAGAGCGCAGCACACTTACATCCTAGAGACCGCCAACTGGAGGTCTAGAAACAAATTATGGGAACTTCAAGGGAAAATTAAGGCTCCACATGAGACACATTTTGAGCTATTTGTTACAGTTACACGAAATAGCAGAAAACATAAGAAGAAAAGACACAAACCAAACAGTTGATACAAAACATACGCAAACAATTGTACACCCTTTTTACATGGAACAAAAAACAAAAATGAGAAAACAGAATCTGTGAACATCCCTGGGCATCAGATCCACCACACCAATAGCATAGTCCATCAAAAAAGAAATGTCTGTTTCCTAATATATGGAATTTATTAACCTTCCTTCGACCCACCTTTGCTTGATCACATCTATCCTCAAGCTATCATAGTCAAATTACATAATCCAAAAAGAAAAACATGCTTGGTACATCTTACACCATATTCATCAGCCCATCAAACAAACACCTTTTACAAATGAACAAGAACGTTATTGATTTTCCAAAATAATGCTGCAGGTAACATAGGTTGTCCTTTGTGATATGTTCCTTCCAGTAGTCAAGTAAAACAAGCTTTGGCAATGCTTAACAGTCTCACTTTAGTGCAAAGGTAAAAAGTGGTTTGGTAATGTAGTAGTAACAAAAAACACAGTTCAATACACCGGTCTGTCTTCAAGATGAATACATTTGGGATGTATTACCTTTACATACAACAAAACCGATTGACATTGCCATAGCTTGTGCTCCTATTGTGTTTGGAAGTGTTTATGATTTCCTCTATTGGGGCAGCTTGGGACCTACTGGTATTGTATCTGCAGCTGGAAGAACGACTTGGAATGTGGTCAGATGTCAATGTGATGTGTGTTTTTTACATACTTTGAAATCTGTCCTCTAGATTGGGACAAAATTAGATGTTTGTGAGACATTGGGTTATTAAATGAGAGGGGTGGAACCCCCACTCAAATAATAAGCACAATCCTTGTCATGATGAACCACAAAGAATCACTGAATTAAACAGTGCTTAACCCCGTGGTAACTTGGCAAGCAGCAGTCAGGCTTAATGAAGAGGCAACAGGTAAGGTATTTATGCAGCACATACAAGTGATAGAGTTAAAGCACCATTCAAAAACAAAATCGCATATCAATTTAGAAACATGGAGTAGATTTTAATAAATAAATTGATACCTAAATAACAAAAATACAATCAGTAGAACCGGAGATATTCAATTTCAAGATTTTAATTACATATAGCGCCTAAATTTGATTTGATTTGATTTAAAGATTTGTAGAGCGCACGAATGCCCTGGGGCGTCTTGGCGCTTTGTCGAATGTACAGAGTCTGGATCTGCCCAGTAGGCGGAGCGCCTAGACCGATGAGAGCCAGGTCTTTACGGCTCTCCTGAACACTAGAAGTGAAGGACTATTCTTTACTGAAAGAGGCAACAGATTCCATGCCTTGGCTGCGTGTAGCAGAAAACTTCTTCCCCCCCAACTCAATAGTTTAAATCTGAGGGTTTTGATTAGTTTTGCCTTGCTAGATCTGAGGATCCTTGTTGCTTCATATTGTTTTAAGTGCTGTTTTAGAAAGTGTGAACCAATCCCATGTAGGGCCTTATAGGCCAGGCAAGCTGATTTAAAAAACACCCTCTTCTCAACTGTGAGCCAGTGTAGACTCCTAAGTCTGTGGGCTACAGGTTCATACTTGGGGATGTCCAAGATCAGCCTGTCGGCTGCATTTTGTAGTCTTTGTAGTTTCAGCATTAGTTGCTTCTGCATCCCTGCAACCAAGGCGTTTCCGTAATCCAGCCTTGAAAGGGCTAGCATGGTCACCAAGGTTTTGCGGGTGTCTAAGGGGATGAACGGTAATAGCTTTTTTATCAGCTTCAAGGTGTACCACACCGAGGAGGTCAGTTTATTTGTCTGGGGTAGGAACGTGAGTTTATCGTCAAGCAAAAACCCCAAATTCTTGACTTTATCCAGTGGTAATGGGCAAGCTCCCAGGCTGTCTGGCCACCATTTCTGAGACCAGATGTTGGGTTTTATTCCAAATAGCATTACCTCTGATTTGTCGCCGTTTAATTTCAGACAGTTTTTTTGCATCCAATCGTTGACTTGTTTCATACATTTCCTGAACCTCTCCTGTCGGCTGCATTTTGTAGTCTTTGTAGTTTTAGCATTAGTTGCTTCTGCATCATTGCAAACAAGGTGTTTCCGTAACCCAGCCTTGAAAGGGCTGGCATGGTCACCAAGGTTTTGCGGGTGTCTAATGGGATGAACGGTAATAGCTTTTTTATCAGCTTCAAGGTGTACCACACCGAGGAGGTCAGTTTATTTGTCTGGGGTAGGAACGTGAGTTTATTGTCAAGCAAAAACCCCAAATTCTTGACTTTACCCAGTGGTAATGGGCAAGCCCCCAGGCTGTCTGGCCACCATTTCTGAGACCAGATGTTGGGTTTATACCAAATAGCATTACCTCTGATTTGTCGCCGTTTAATTTCAGACAGTTTTTTTGTATCCAATCGTTGACTTGTTTCATACATTTCCTGAACCTCTCCGCCGTTTCATCAAGGTTGTTCGAGATGGACAACACTATTTGAGTGTCATTGGCGTAGGAAGCAGGAAGGAACCCACAATTTCTGATGATGGAGGCTAAAGGGGCTACGTAATGTTAAAAAGGTTAGGACTTAAGGAGGAGCCCTGTGGCACCCCACATGGGGATTTAAAGGATTTAGAGGTACATTCCCCTGTATTAACAGTAAAGGTTCTATCTTTAAGAAATGATGGCATCAGAGCAAGGGTGGAGCCGTGGACCCCTAGATCAGCAAGGCGACCCAGGAGAATATCAAGGTTGACGGTATCGAAGACTGCTGATAGATCTAACAGGATCAAGGTAGCCTTCCCGCCTGCATCCAGTACACTCCTGAGCTCTTCCACTGCCATGATTAATGCTGTTTCAGTCCTGAGTTCTTCCCTGAACCTGTACTGTGAATGGTCTAGGGCATGAGTGGACTTAAGGAACCCTATCAGCTATGAGTTTAAGATCTTCTCCAGTACTTTTGCCGGGAAGGGTATTTTTGATATAGGCCTATAGTTGGCTGGGTCTAGAGGGTCCAAATTAGGCATTTTCAAAAGTGGTGTAATAGAAGCTGTTTTCCAGCCATCAGGGAAAATGCTTGCCTGTATTGAATTCTCAAAAAGTATTTGGAATTGTTTGCTTAGTATCTCTGGGAACAGATGGAAGTTCTTAGGTGGACAAGGGTCAGTGATACCTCCGGACCTGGTTTTCAGAATTGTTTGATGTATCTGTTCGACTGATGGTGTAGTAAATCTGAACCCTAAATCTCCAGTTTCTCTAGACCTACAGAGGTTGGGATAAGCCCCTGCTTGTGAGGTGATGTCAGGATCGGTTGAGCTGACTGAATCATAAACTGACTCTACTTTGTTAATGAAGAATTATCCCAGTGTGTTGCAGAATACAGCACTATCCTCCAATTGGACGTTAGCCTCAGGGTTGCTCCATTTTTTAACTGTAGAGAATAGTTATTTGCAGAAATTTTTGGCCTCTTTAATTTTCTTTACATAGTAGGACGATTTCTCTTCCAGAATCAGTTTTTTATAGGAGGCCAAGGTCCTTCGATAAGATTATTTAGCCTCTTCTTCGTAGTTGGCCCTCCATTTCCCTTCGGCCCTCCTACAGGTCTGTTTTAATAGTATTAATTTTTCCGAGAACCAGGGTTCTGAGGCTTCTCGCCTTTTTTATAGGGGCAGCTTTTAGGGCCGCAGATTTGATCCAGCTGTTTAATTGCTCATTAGCTATGTTACAGTCAGTGTTTATTTAGGGGGTTGTCCGTTCCAACTGTTCCTGTAACCCGAGTGCGTTCAAATTGTACGGTTTCTTATTTGTGTAGGTCAAAGCACAAAGCACCACTCGCAGTCATCTGTTCATATTAGACTGTGAGAAAAGTCACAAGTTCAGGCTGACAGGGATGGAGTGCAGGTCAGATACAAGGACCAAGTTATCCCACTGAAAGAATTACCTTCTCTAAGTATAGTGCAAAGAACTCCAATCACTGTGGGGGAAGGCGCAAGGAGCAGGAAGAGTGGTGCGGATTGCCTTTGCTGTGGTGATAGGGGTAGGCTGGGCGGTGCAGGCTGTCATTGCTGTAGCATGAACAGCTGCCAGCATCGGTTTCAACAAGCAAACTCTTCAAGAGCAAAAATCACAATTCAGACTTTCTCATCATTACCGGGTGACCAGAAGGCTTTTGTGATTGCAAGTGCTTATATGGCAGCCATACGGCCATCCGCAGCTACAATGTGTCACACTGCTTTCGAAAGGGAAGCAGAGCAGTCAGACATCCGCAAATCAAACCAGTCATTTGCCTGGTTAAAAGCACTGTACATGTCTGCGTCAATTTTATACAGTTACACAGACCTAAGAAAATTTGTTTTTAGGGAAGAATACATTTTAGGCAGCGGGATCTGAACAAAAGCCAAGTAATGTCAAAACAGAAAAACCTATGGGAAGCAGTTCATAAGCAGGATTCAACGCATAATAATGTTGCACAGTAATTCTCAAAAATTTGCCCTGGCCAATTCCGCCCATATAGGTGTAAAACAGAATTCATGTACATCACAAAATTATCCAGGCGCTGCTGCGGAGAATGTTAGCAGGCAGAACAAGCATTGGTAAATGCATTAGGTATCGCCTATGCGAGTAATAATAACAAAAATGATTGTAAGATTTAACTTGGTGGGCTGTTGTGCAATATAAGTTACTGAATCTACACAAAAGTGTTATGACTTGTTTATTATTTACAAATTACTTGTTTATTGAGAAAGCCAATATACTGTGCAGACGCAGAGTGTGAGCTCCCCATACCCTTTTCTGCGAGGTGCACAAAGTGATTGTTGTGTTTGCAATCAGAATGGTCAGCCACTGCCGCCCTCAGGCCTGCAACCCATGCCTGCTCTTCCAGGGCAATTATGAAAATGCCAGCCCTCGGCAGCCTGGGCTGGCTTGGTTTCCATAAAAGGTAGTGGTGAAATGAATCAATTCCTGCAACAGGTTTATTCAGAATTTATTTGAAATGTGATGATGCAAAAAAAGAGGGAATATTCTAACATGATGGATGGTCTCCATGGTTGAATGGTTGAATGCATGGATGGAGAGAAAGTGGGTGGATGATAGTCTGCGAGGAGAGATGTATGAAACCTGAATATGTAAGGTTAGGTTGTGGAGAAGAGAGGGAGGAGGGTACACGGAAAGGGAGGAGAGGAGCCACACCAACTTTGCATCAATCTTTAAAAGATAAGTATTCCATATTGAATGGTGTACAGGTAGTTGGAGAGACAGCTTTTATGCAATGTTGACATTTTAAAGATGATCCAAGCATTTCCCATAACAAACTGTGTTATCTGTAATCAAACCTTCAAAGTGTATGGGTGTGTTATCGGTGAATTTCAGAAATACTGAGCTTTAGTCATAGTCAGATTTTAAAATAATCTCTCAGTGAATGTAACAGCGCTTTCCATTTACCACCTAAGATTTTTTCTGTTTCGGGATCACAATATTGTGTTCCTTGCACATCCCATTGCTAAAAGTCTGTATAAAGGATCTGGCCAACTTAGCACTTCATTGGCCTTGATATTCATGTGACGGCCCTCAATGGACCTCTCTTGTTCGCTTTCATACACAGGGCTTGCATTGTGCTTGTGAAATCTCTTGTATTTAATATATCTTAAAAGGGGGCTCTCATTAGTTCCCATGGCCAAATTACTGTGGTAATTCGCTTTTGTGTGGAACTTTTTTTTTTAACTTCTCCTGGCTGCACGCATTCATGCATTTACAATCTGTCTACTGAATCTGTTAACACTGTTTTAAACCCCATTCACTGTCTAGATAATATCTCTTCCCACAGAAAAGGCAGACATATTCTAACAGTATGCTTGAATGCTTGCTTATTATTACTTAGTTGTGTAAAGCAGATGCTTTAGTCTTAGACAATTTGTGGCATTTGGTAATCATGCCTCAGTACCTTTCTTTGCACTTTGTAGGCATTATTAGATTGATGATTTTTTCCACTTAATCTATTTGGTCATTATGATCAAATTCTAAATGTTGCAATAAACATTGAGCATCAAAAATAAAGTTAAAATACAAGAGCTATGCTATATTGTACTACTAAACAGCAGCCACAACTGCAGGTACCTTGCAGACACAGGGTCATGATATGAATGGTGCAGCAGGTGCAGTAGTACTCGGCCCAAAAGTTGTCAGAATGTATCTAAATACCAATTATTGCTATATTTGTCTACTAAACAGGCAGTCTCAATTGCAGTTATCTTGCAGTTAAAAGGGACTTGATTTAAATGGTGCAGTGGCACCTGGGATAAAAGCCCTAGGGACCCCATTAAACCCAGATTATTGCTAAAATTTGCAAACTAAACAGCTAGTCATAAGTGAAGTTACCTTGCAGACAACAAGGTCATGATTTCAATAGTGCAGCAGATGCAGTGACTCCAGGACCAAAAGCTCTAGGACCCCCATTAAACACCTAAAGTTGCTATATTTTACTACCAAACAGGCAGTCACAAGTGCAGTTACCTTGCAGACAACAGGGTCATGAATTAAATAGTGTGACAGGTGCAGTGGCACAGGGCTCAAAAGTTGTCCTCTAAACCCCTTATATTGCTATATTTTATTACTATACAGGCAGTCACAATTGCAGTTACCTTACAGTTAAAACGGGCTTGATTTAAATGGTGCAGCTGGTGCAGTAGCACTAGGGTCATAAGTTGTCATAATTCTACTAAACACCAAAAATTGCTATATTATACAACTAAACAGGCAGCCACATGCACAGTTATCTTTCAGGCACTAGGGCCAGGATTTGAATGGTGCAGCAGGAACAGTGTCATCGGGACCAAAAGCACCAGGCACCCCACTAAACACCTAATATTGCTTATTTTATTCCTAAATAGGCAATCACAAGAGCAGTTGCCTTGCAGACAACAGGGTCATGGTTTTAATGGTGCAGTAGGTTTGGTAGTACAGGGCCCAAAAGTTTATCAGTACTCCTCTAAACACATAATATTGCTAGACTGACTACTAAACAGGCAGTCACAATGCAGTTACCTTGAAATTAAAAATGACTTGATTTGAATGGTGCAGCAGGTGAAGTGGCTCTGGGGCCAAAAGCCTAAGGAACTCTACTAAACCCAGATTATTGCTGAATATGACTACTAAACAAGACTGTCACAAGTGCATTTATCTAGCAGGCAATGTGCACATGATTTGAATGGTGTCGCAGGTGCAGAAGCACCAGGACCAAAAACATGAAATATTGCTATATGTTACTATTAAACAGGCAGTCACAAATGCAGTCATCTTGCAGGCACTAGGGGCATGATTTGAATGGTGCAGCAGGTGCAGTGGCATCAAACTCAAACGTTGTCAGAACTCTCCTAAACACATAATATTGTTATTACAACAATAAATTCTATTATATTCAGGTTTCATTTCATTTTTCAAAATCGTGCTATTATTTACCTGCAATATACTACTAGTAACAGCACAATTGCCTTATTATACATAAACACGTCATACCACTTTAGCAGGCTTTCTGTAACTTTTATTGTACAACTATTCAGCAAGCTACAACTTAAAAAAACAACAATTTATTTTAAATCATATAGCCAAGTAATCTGTAATTAACAGCACCCTGTGGGGTGCCTGGACTGTATGGTCTGAATCCGTTCCCAGAACAGACATACACATTACTTTAGTGACCTAAAGTGTGGTGGTGATGTGTTTATTTTCCACTTTAAATAGATTATAAAGAATGCAATGAATTAAGCGACAGAAAATGCCATGAAATGGGCATCAAAAAGCACTAGCAGACAAAGGTTAAAATAGGAGCAATCTCAGCAGTTAAATATTTAAATGTGAGTATTTTGTACTGTGTTCTTACCAGAGGAGGTCCATATCATTCCACACAGAAGACAGCAGTGCAGCAACTCCGCGAGTATTACTGTGCCGCAAAGTGCCTGCATGGTGACCTACAACACCGATAAGCAGGCATATTATCCAGCAAGCGGGGCGCTCTCATTCCCACGAGGTGCCAAGAACTCAAACCGGGGAACTAGAGACGGTAAGTGCGGCCGGAGAGGAGGCAACAAGCTCGTCCAGGGTACAGGCTTGAGGGGAAGGCATAAGCAGTCGCTGTGGGTGGGGAGGCAGAAAGCCCAAATGTTCAGTACGCAGGGAGAGTAACTTCGCGCAGTAAAGTGAGGGGTGTGGGAAATGCAGGGGATGGGGGAATGGATTTAAAGTTGCTTTGAGCTGGGAGGAAATCTCTGCACTAGCAAGAACAAGTCAACGTCCAGAGAGGTGACCATATTAAAGTCAGGCTGTCTGTAAAGAATGAAGCTAATAATAATAACAACCCAACAGATAGAAGCGAGCCAACAGATAGAAACAGATAGTGAATTACACATTAGCAGAGTCCTGCACTCAGCAGAAAGTAAATAACAGCTGTGCATGGAAAATCCTTAAAAAAATTGTTCCACAACAGCAGATGGAAACAGTAATTCGCAGCCGGTAAACTGATAAAAGAAGCACAGGAACAACACAGGAAGAAGCTCTGGTAAATGCAGGAAGCTGTATGCTACAGCCAATAGAATTTGAGGAAAGGTAAGTGGCAAACGCAGGAACCAATGAAAAGCAAGGAAAGCAAGGGGTTGGAGTAAGCCCTTTTGAAGATGTATTTAATACAATAGATTTCACAAGCACAGCTATAATTAGAAATCGTGCAGACGAGGGGAATTGCCGTTTTAAGAATGCTTGTTGACGTTCTTATTACTGTGGTTAATAGGAGGTCTGGACAAAATTTAAATTACACTTGAGTAATTTATGTAATTTTGGGAATTTCACGTTGTGCTTGTTGCACAAATGTCTGGAAAATGTCTTAAATGCACCACTTCCGGTATGACCACATTTCTCTAGAACAACAAAATGCAAGCAGCCCATGTTTGTGGTGCTTTTGATTTTTGCCCTATTTTTTACAGTGAACTGCAGCCCTGTATCAAAAATTGATGCAAGGATGTATTGTGTGCTAAAATATAGCACAAAATGATGGATTTGCAAATTGTGTAATTATGTGAAATTTCAAATAATTAGGTCAAAAATGGCTGCAATGAATCCTATCATGTTTGATATCAAACATGTTGGAATCATACCCCCACACTGTTAACAGTGTGGGAGGTATGATTCCAAGCACTGGGAGAGCCCTCCCTTAGGCTCTCAGTGTTCCAGGTACCAGCCTTCCAGTCCTGGACAGCACAAAATAGTTGCTGCTGACCAGAGACACATTTCTGCCCTCCTGCTGCTGAGCCAAGCCCAAGCAGGGGAAGGCAGAACAATGGACATCCTGTCACAGGGAGGTGTGATCACCTCCCAGACAGGATTTAGTGTATTTGGTCTGGGTGGGTGCACTTTCCAGTGCCTGAAAGTCTGCATGAGGGGCACTGGTGCATAGTCCAGTTCAAACCAGTCTGGCGTGAAACTAGACAAAGGACATGGGAGTAACCTCCCTCCGAAGAGGGTCCTCTGAATCTTCCAAACCCTCTCCTTAGGGGCCTTAAGGGATTACCTGGGTGTAGGTCCCTAGATTCATCATGGACAAGATTCAGTACTGTCTGAAACCACTGCACTTCTACCATCTGGACACTCTGGACTTTGCTGGACTTCGTTTGGGCCTGACTTTGTCTCCCTTTCAGTGTGCTGCCTCTTCTGTGCCTGTGCACCATACGGGATCCATGCAGGACCTGTGGAGAATCCAAGACACTTTAAGATAATCTCCGTTGAAGTGAAGGAGTCCCTTCCCTGTAGTCTCAGGCACCTCAACACTGCTGACTAGTCTGCTGATCCCAACCTCCTGCTGACTCCGAAGGGTTCAACAACACAGGTGGTGGTCATCTACATCTCCCAAGGCCTGAGCTGCCCTCTCACCAAGTCTGAGGTCAGAATCCTCCATGGGAGCTCCATTAACTGAACCCCTGTGTACTGCATACTTTTGCAAGTACATATGCTTGTGGCAACTTTGCGACAAGTGCATTGGGGTCCAAGTAGTCCCCAACTCCGGCAACTTTTTTGACCAACAACTTCAGCCACACTTCCTTGTGGGCACTGTGGCCTGCTCCTTTTGATGAGCTGCTTGAGGTCCTCTCGCGATCCCTGTGCCTCCGTCCTGCGGGTTCAATTGAGGTTCATCTTTGTTTTCCTTGGGCTCACCTGAGTGCTCAGGGCCTGCCCTGACTCCACTGCATGTGGTGAGTCTCCTGGACCTTTCTGGTCCCAACATGCACCTTCATGACTTCCTGGGTGGGTTTAATTTTCCAAGGCTTGTTGATGCTCCCGCCGGACACCGACCCCTCAGCACTCAACATCCTTTGTGGGAATGCTCTCATCTGTTTCTTGGTTGTCCTAAGTGTTGCCTGGTCCTCGCAGCTGCAGAGTCATGGTCTCCTTCATCCTTCCTGAAGCACCTGGCATTGGAGGGCATTCATCTTCCAAATCTCCTGGTGACTCCTGAGTGACTTAGACTCTGTCCCCTCTGCTTTCTGAGCCTCCTCTTCAAGAATACACCTTTGGATTCCTACTGACACTTTCTCCTCCTCCAGCAGCAGCACTTTCCTGATGGCCTCCATTGGGTTTGACTGCGGGTTCCGATGCCAATTCACACCTACGCACCCGGCTTCCCTGGGATAGGTAACTTGGGTACCACGGTGTCCACGGGTGAGGTGGCTCTCCAACCTTCTGTTTTCCACCGGGTTTCTTCAGGGTCCACTGGGAAGGATCCTTAATCTTTAAAATTCCAACCGCAACGTGCACATAGACTTATACGGAGCACACGGTTGTCTTACCACACTGCACATGATCTCCCTGGGGTCCCTATCCACTTACCTTGGGTGGTTCTGTGGGTCCCCATCAATCCTACATCCTCTCGACATTGTCCTGACTCGAGTTGTGGTTCCTATACCACTTTTTTAGTATATGGTTTGGTCTCCCCCCCGGGCCCGTTGTGTAATAGTGCTATTTACTGTGGTTTCTTTGCTAAAGTATTGTGTGCTTTGTGTCCATCTGTAACAGACTAGAGAGTGTTCTATAATATATACATATTTTTATACATACTTTGTGCGGTTAATCTATGCTATAAGATTGTACTCTGGTGTAACAAGCTGCTTTACACATCTTCCAGACTAAGCCTGAAGGCTGCTCTCCACTGCTACCACTTGGATAGCTTTCTGAGGTTGTCTGAGACCTCTTAAATCACCATAAGAGTTGTCTGGACTGGTGCCAGGTGCCCACTTACATTAGGGGACATCATATACCAGGCCAGCTACTCACACTGGCATTTTGCTAATTAAACACATTAACCCACAAATTTAACCCTGTTTCACAGCTCAACTGCGTACATTTTAGAAATGTGTTTAAAATGTTGGCTGAGTATAATATTCATTCAGAGTCAAAATACAACTTAAGCATCCACCATTCCAGGCAACATTTTAAAGCTTTTTTACTCCAAGGTGATTTCTTACATTTACCCACCTTGCAGTGCAGTAAACCAGATTACCTCTATGAATACGTACTCTACCCCTTACACACCTGCCTTCAATCTGAGATTTGCGGAAGCCCACCTGGTCAGGTGCCCTAAAATCTAAATCCCTGGGAGCACGTTCTTTTGGCTATCTTGCTGCCAAAAAGTGGAACACTCTGCCACTGACTATGAGAGCCGAACCTACTAAAAGCAATTTTTGGAAGTAACTAAAAACCTTGTTATCTCAACCCTAGTTTGGGACTTTCTGTATGTTTTCCTCATTATTCCGCTGTCTTCTTAGCTTCAGTAGAGCTTTGATTTCTCTTTCTCTGTGGGTCTCTATCCTAGCACAGGGACGCAACATTGGGTGTAACAGTCGCTTTATAAGTGGATTTTTATTATATTTATTTATACCTAGAACCAGTTATCACTGGACTACCGGTCGCCCAGTATTATAGTTACAGTGGAATCATTCTTTGGATGATAACTTGCCTTCTGGATGACCAAACTGCACGCTGATGACTCTGCTGCATCCAACAGACTGAAGTGCAACTATCAGCATCAAATCATTGTCTCTGGTGCTGCATGGCGGTAAATGGTGTAAGTGTGAAGATATAGGCTACCAACTTGCCCCAGCAATCTTCAGCTCTAGCTGCCCTGTGCTGCTAACAGGAGGTCAGCCAACTGATCCTTGGAGTCTCTTACTTCTGGCTGGGCTCCAGGGATGATGTCTCCATGAGCAAGAAGTAGCAGGCGCAGACTCTTCTCATTTGCAAGTCACCAAGTTCAGCAGGTTTAGTCCACGTCAACCCAGCCCCCCTTTGCTCAGTGCAGCCTCCCTTGGTGTAGTACTGCAGTCCTTCTTTGGTCCTCTTCTCCAGCCCAAAGAGATCTAAGATCTTGCTGACAGAAGTGCCTTTGAATGCTTAGAAAATGCCCTGAGGGTGGACGTGGTTAGTAGCCAATGGCCCATCTGGTTCCCTCCCTCCTGATGAGCACTTCCTGCAAAGTTTGCCGTCTGGCTAACCCAATATTTTCTATTCTGCCCACTCTCAAGATGGCAGAACCCATCTCCCAGGATGTAGACCTCCTTAACCCAAACAAGTGGTGTAGCTATCAAGGGGCTAAACACCCCTGATAAACCGGTTTAACAACTGATTCCCCTCTCCTTCCCAAGAGCCAGGCTGTCTACCTACGCTATAGAAAAGTCACTCTTCCAAGTGTTTATCACTCGCCCTTCAAAGGCAGCTTCTCCTTTGAAGCATGCCTTTTTGGTCCAACACCCCTGTGGCTTCTTGTCAGAGAGAGGAAACACCTCTCACTCATACAGGATGCTATCATGTCCTTTACTCAAGCCATTTAAATGTCTCTCCAGGAGGGCAGAGAGCTGTCACAAGGAAAACTCTGGGTTCAACTGTGGAGGGGCACAAGGTATTAAGGGCAACAAAGTGGCAACTTTGAAAAGTTGCACACTACAACAATTTATTACAATTTTGACTTGGCTATCAAGTCAGGCTTAATATAACGAGTTGTTTGATAACTTAGAGTATCAACTTTGGTCATACCATTCAGGAATTAGTACAGCTGATGGGTCAGCATGTTAATCCTGTACTCGGCAATGGGGATACCAAGTCCTTCCACAGTAAAAAAAATAACTTTGCATTTTTATTCTAACAGCAGATAAAATAAATGTTATTCTCTGTAAATATGTCACACACGGCCATAGAGATGACTTACACATATTACAGAGTGAGATTTGGGCTTTGCCATTCTTTTAAATGGCAAAGTCGGGTTAGCACTTTAACCACTGCTCTTCCAGTCTGGGGTGGCAGACTGGGAGACATGTTTTACCTTGGTCACACCAGGGTGGCACAGCTGGTGCTGCAATCACTGGGGAGACCCTCTAACTTGAGACCCTTATGGGTGAGTAGTCGCGCTTTAACCAACTCCTGATTGATTGATTGATTGAACTTACAGGCCCTTAGTACCTGGGTACCATATAGTAGGGACTTACAGGGGATAAGCCACTCAACCATACACAGTTTTAGGAATGAGGTCCGTTTAGCAGGTTTAGCATTGAGGTCAAGTTTAGCACTGAGGTTAGGTTAGCAGGTCTCAGTGCACTCTGAGAGTCTCCATGCTCGAGCTATCTTCCATGTTAATACGATATTGGTATGGTGTTTTAATCAGTGCTTAATTTGTAAAAGCAAAAGTACCAGGGCTCAAGGATTTCCACTGCAGTGGCACCACTCACATTTTATGTCACAGCTGCCAAACGCCAGTGCCAGCTTTACTTACTAATCATCACACTTAAACTGGAGCTAATTCTGTATATATTTTGTAGGTCATTGAATTGTTAAAAACTTTGGTATGTATTCGTAATAGCGGGGAGTGCTACCTTGTGGTGTACTCTCAAAAGTTCTTCCTGCAAATGTTCTCTCAATATTATCATGCTACTTTTCTTACCATATGTCACTATAACAACAAACACCTTCTCATGCATTATGTGTGGAATTATGTAATGTGGTGATCCACCATACATTTGCATAGGGCAAATATTGAATGCTTCCAGGGAGCTGCTTCTCCAAGGATATCTAGAATGCATGTCAAACATATTCCAACTCTTTCCGTGGGCTTAGACAAATGAGTCTCTTTCTCACTTTTTTTATTTCAGCAGAACTGAGGGGTCGATTATGATGGCGGTGAATCCTGATCCCCCGGGCCGGTGGAAGCCACCGCCGGCCCGGAGGATGCGGATTCACCGCCGCTGTGACAGAAAACACCCACCGCCAGATTAGGATAGCGGTGGGATGGGGTTGGGAACAGCGGCGGACGGCAGGACCGTCCGCCGCTGATCCACGGGATGATGAGCGCTATTTGGTGGCGGTGTCTGCAAGACACCGTCAGCCAAATTAGGATGTGTGGTGAAACATGCTTTTCCACGGCGGCTTTTCCGTCGTGGAAAAGCATGTGGATCTTTGCTTCTGGGGGCCCCTTGCGGGACCCCAGGGTAAAGGGGGGTGTGGGGGTGCACATGGGGGGTACCTATGGTACCCCCCCTGCATTTACATGCACAAAGCGGCAGGCACCGCGCGGTGCCTGCCGCGTTGTGCATGTAAATGCAAATCATGCATTTTTAACCTTGCGGCGGGTGCTGCTTCAAGCAGCACACGCCGCAAGGTTAAAGTTACGGGATGTGACCACCAGGGTGGCGGTCACATCCTAATTGCAATGGAGGGACCGCCGATGCCCCTGCGGACGGTCCCTCCACCTCGGGGGTGGCGAACGGACGGAGGTCCGTCCGCCATCCTAATAGGCCTCATAGTTATCAGCCGCTAGTGCTGAACATTTAGGAAACTATTCCCATTAATAATATAGGTATTTCTAATGCTTGAGATCTTCTTTCAGTACACTTTCATTATGTTCATCAATATAATTGTGATCTTTGCTTTTGTCTTGATACAAATGTTCTTTACTAGGTAAGTGTTTAGTAAATGTCTATAGTTTTAAAACGTTGTGACCGATCCACAAAGGGCCTCCACGCTAGTGGTGGAGGCCCCACAGTTGTGGCAGGGGCTCCACATTGGGTAAATGCAGTGTGGAGGTCCCGCCACTAGTGCGGAGGCCCTTTGTGAATCGGGCCTATATGTCTCGTCTGTATACGACATGTTAGGGATGAGCCTAGAAAACTCAAAACATACGTGCAGGATCTCTGGAAGCACTCATGGCTTGTTTCAAATTAGCCTCTCCATCTGTATTACAAGATGGAGAGGCTCATGAGGCAACTGTCCATTTTGTTTGTTACACAATACTGGTGGGTATACCTTTATAATTTGGGGAGACGAGAAATCTACTAGTTGTGATCAGAAATTCTTCTTGCCACTTATCAGAACCTCAGCCTGAATGATCCCCAGTCTAATGTCTGCTCATCACGAGGTGTTGAATGAAGCAGTGGTTAAAACCGGAGCAGTCATCATCACCAGTTGATGAAAGACATTAAGCAGCTCTTATCCTCCTTTCCCCTCTGCGATCTATGAGGCAGACAGCTACACGAATCAGCTGAGCAGACTCGAGGAATGGAGTCATTTTGTGCTACACATTTAGGTTCCTCTACCTCTTCTTCCTAAATAATGCCAGCTGGGGTTCTGCAGGTGTCCTCCCACGCCCCCCTTCTTGTCAATATCTACATGTTTACCTTTGCTTCAGGACATGACCGCAAGTAGAATTTACGCATTTTTTAATCATAGTTTGATTAAACTAATCTGACATAGTCTAACAAGGTTAAAGTAATGTAATGTAATGTAATGTAATGTAAGGGACATTTCTAACGCGCAACTTTCACTCCAAGGAGTATCTTGGCGCTCACACAACTCAGATGGAGGAGTTGGAAGGAAAAGGGGTGTCCTGAGTTCTACACAAACATTACACTAGGGTCCTACAGATGGCGTCAGGCAAAGAAAAAATCCACGTTTTTAAAGCCTTCCGGAAGGGGGCTTCTTGAGAAAAAGACCGCAAGAAAAGGGGAAGTTTGTTCCAGGCTTTAGTTCCCAATACAAAAAGGGATTTGACACCTTTTGTGGCCAGCTTGAAGTGAGGAGGAGTAAGTAAGTTCTGGCTCGCAGATCTCAGACAGCGCGTTGGATGGTATCTTTTAAACCCGTTACATAAATAGGTTGGGCCTCGTTGGTGAAATGCCCTAAAGGTGATTAAAAGAAGTTTAAACAAGATTCTTTTACCTATTGGCAGCCAGTGAAGGGTGTTTAAAGCTGCTCAGGCTGATGACTTACGGGGCAGGCGCAATACAAGGCGGGCTGCCGCATTTTGGACCATCTGTAATTTATGGAGAACGGTTTTGTTAGCTCCAACGTATAGTCCATTACAATAGTCCAGCCTAGAACTTATTAAGGCCACTGCGACTGTTTTCCTCGCCGATAGCGGAAGAAGATCAAAGAACTTCCTTAGTGCTTTTATGATCTGAAAGCACATGCCTGCTACTGCTACAGCCTGGGGTTTGAAAGATAAATGGTTGTCGAATTTAATGCCCAAATTGCGGGCGGATGCAATTGTATTAGGGGGCACTTCGGCATCCACTGGCCAACACGCTGTTGGGGAAAAAAGATTGTGGTTTCCTATGGGTAGGATTTCGGTTTTTCCGGCGTTGCACTTTAAGTGGTTGTTCGTCATCCAATTAAAAGTTGCTGCAAGACAGTCCTTAAGATCTTCCTCGGCACCTGGCCGTTCCCTATCCAACACCAAAATCAGTTGGGTATCGTCAGCGTATGAAATAGCACTGATCTTGAATGACGTGATCAGTTTCATCAGTGGTACCATGTATAGGTTAAAAAGAACAGGGCTCAAGCTAGAGCCCTGAGGAACCCCTGAGCTGACGTCTTTAGCCTCAGACTGATATGGGCCAAGCACTGTTATTTGGCGTCTGTTGGTAAGGAAGTTCCTACACCAGGCCAAAACCTGTCCTCCTACCCCTGCGGCAGCCAACCGGTCCACTAAGATGTTATGTGAGACCGTATCGAAGGCTGCCGACAGGTCAAGTAGGATAAGGACAGCCTTCTTTCCTTGATCCATTGCTGCCCTTAATGTTTCTGCAGTGTAGAGTAAGGCTGATTCGGTAGAATGTTCTGACCGAAATCCTGACTGATTAGGATGGAGAACGTTATTCTTCTCCAAAAAGTTAGTCAGTTGACTATTGACAAACTTTTCAGTCAGCTTGAATAGAATGGGTAACAAGGAAATTGGGCGCAGGTTGGAAAGGGTAGTAGGGTCGGCAAGGGCCTTTTTTTGGAGAGGCTTAACAGCTGCAAGTTTCCAATCGTTAGGGATACTTGCCGTGGTTAGAGAGGATTTAATGATCTTATTGATCATTGGATTAACCATCTCTATTAAAAGATGCAACACCGGGGGGGGACAGGGATCGAAAGGGGATACCGATTTGCTGGCTAAGATCGCTTTAGCAGTTTCCTCCAAGGATACTGGGGCGAAATCATCAAAGCAGGGGGCAGATATTGTCTCTACTATCTCTTCAACACCCCTCGTTGCAGTGGCTCCTGATGGAAAGGTCTTCGTGATAGCCAGGATTTTATTGTCAAAATAATCAGATATCGCATTACAGAGATCTTGCGATGGAGGAATCTCTTGCGATAGAGCTGAAGGATTCATGAAATCCTTAACAATCTTAAAGATTGCTTTTTGTTCCTGGCCTGCCGTAGATATGGCTTGTAGATAGTATATTTTTTTTGCTGATTTTATTCCTGCATGGTACTTTCGTCTCGCTGCTATATAGATGTTACGTGTAGCGGTGTCGTAATTTCGACGCCACCTCCGTTCTAGTGTTTTAATTTTGCCTAGTTCAAGCTTTAGGGTTGTTGAGAACCAAGGGGCATTCTTTTTTGTCTTCCTGGGTTTAAGGTTATCACTTCTAGATGATTTTAGCAAAGTACCCGCTCTAGCAATCCAGTCACAAAAGGTATGAGTATCTGTCGAGATAAGATTGACCATGACTGGCCTACTATTATTGAGTTTCTCAATAATGTCAGGTCTGCTAGCTAGTGACTTCCAGTCCGGGGTGGTTTTAAAAAGAAGTTTATCATGACACTTTGAAGGGTTTATAGTGGGTTTCAAAATCCCAACTATATTAAAAGGGATTAAAAAATGATCTGTCTATACCTGAGGACAAGGGGATTTGGCTATCAAGCTAGGGTAATTAGAACAGATACAATCTAGTAAATGTCCTGCCTGGTGGGTGGGTTCCCAGTTCACAAGAGTAAGGCCCAGCACTTCAATTGTATCCATAAAACAGCTAACGCCAGGATCGTTTGGGGACTCAAGATGTAAGTTAAGGTCACCCAGTACAGAAAAGTTGGAATACCTGAGTGTTAGGTCACTCAGCACATCGCCTACAGTATCCAAAAATATTGAAGGAGGACCCGGGGGGGCGATAAATAAGGACCCCAGAAAAAACAAAAGAATCATGGATTTCCAAGGAGAATACTAGTGCTTCTGCCTCTTTTATTTCCATCAATTCTTGAGTGGAACATTTAAAAGTATTTCGATAGATAATTGCAAGGCCTCCTCCCCGTTGTCCATGTCTATCCAAACGCTGGATAAGGAAGTTATGAGGCAGGGCTATGGCTAGGGCAGGATTAGACCACAGTTTTAGCCACATTTCTGTGACCAAAAGCCAGTCCATATGTGATTCAGTGATAAGGTCATAAATGTTCTGAGCATTTTTCGCTAACGACCGTGCATTAATTAAACCACCCCGCACTAAAATAGCGTCTGAAGGAGTCTCCATTAAAGGGTCAGGACTTACTGTCGTGTGACAGTGGGCACAACAAACAGGGCCATGCCAACTTTGTGGAGGTATGGCACAATTACAAGATGCTTGAGGCCCTTGGAAAGATAACAAAAAGTCACGTGACATACCTGAATCTGAGAAATTGCAGGTGGACAGCATTAAATTGCTCAGAGTCTCCCGCCTCTCACGCCTCCTTAGCGCTGACGGGCGCAGATGGGCAGACTCTGGCTTGACTCAGGCGCGAGTCAGGCGCTACCGCTGCGCGTCACCGCTGCGCGGGAGGTGTGAGCATTAAGTAGAGGCTCACCTGGTCTCCTATCTGAGCACTAGAGCGCTCAGGCAAGTGGCACGCTGAAGGATCAACACCCCCAAGATGGCGTCCAAGCGCCACGAGTAGGCAGTGAAAGAAACGATTTACTCCGCTCTACACGCGGTGAGGGCACAATTATGATGCAAGTATGTGGGCGCGGCAGTATTAATTTAAAAACAGGGGCTAAGAAAAATTAAATTTAACCAAGATACGAAAAACTGTATTTTTTAAAAATAGTATAAGCGCTGCACGCCTAGTATCACACTAGCAATAACGCGCGTTCAAAATAAAGGTACACCTTTCCCAAGTACTACGATTAAGCCCAATGCTTACCAGATAAAAGGTCCAGGTCACTTTTATAAACTGTCACACACGCTAGGAATTTACATTGCTTCCTGAATCACTTGATCTATCAATGTTTCTTTGCGAGAATAAAGTACATTTCATGATTCTTGGACATCCACTGGCTGAACCTTAGGAACAGTCTCAGCCGATGATTCAGTATAGAAGCTTTTTATCTTCAGCTCAGGGGAATGCTGACAGATGGACGTTTTAAGCAGGTTTTCAATTCAATCTGATATGATGTGGGGAGTGAATGGAGAATGTCTGATATTGGGGCCTGGTCAGGCCTGAACAGACCTTATCGGGCACCATGTCTTTTACATGGAGGGCTGGTGGGGGTTTTACTGCTGGTGAGCGCCGCTTTTGGTACTGAGGGCTTTGGCTGGCCAAGTTTCCTGCCTGCAGCGCTTTGACGCTTTACAAACCAACCATGCAACAAGCGTGGTGTTAAAGCTTGCAGGTCCGACTAGGCTTGCTTCAAAAGCATTAGTTTTTGTTTTCGGTTGGTTCCTGTCTCCTGCAATCTTTTCATGAGCAGAGCTGACCTTTAGGGCTTTGGGGGAAGGTGGTGAGGGCCTGCTGTTGTTGGCTCAGACAGTCCAGTATATATATGATAAAAACTTCAAAATTCATAAGAGTGCATTTCCTTATAATGTGGCCTTGTAATGCATTTCAGTTTAGTACATTATTAAACCATTGCATTAAGAGGCAAGTATTAAAAGTGATGCTAATAATGAACGTAGAAACATGTGTGCCCTCTTTGGTCGGGTAGTCTTCCACCCATTTACTGAAAGCGCACACCACGACCAGGACATACTTCAAATTATTTACACGCTCCAGCTGGATTTAATACATTTGGAGCACCTCAAAAGGCAAAGATGGTGGTGAAAAGTTTGTCGAGTAAACAGCCTACGTTCAGCTGCTCCCAGTACCTCAGATGAACTGGGGCTTGACAACGGCCGGAGATTAACACGTGATAACAGCCCATGTTCGAGCATAGAAACAGAAAATGGCGTCTGTATGGTTCTCTGCCTTCTCTGTTAGCAGAGGATACGCGAGGAGTGAATAGATGCTATCCATCCTGCAAAAGTATATATATATATATATATATATATATATATATATATATATATATATCCATCGCACCCAGGAACCCATTTAAGAAAGGCCACATGGAAGTTGAGTAAACCACGTAGTTTATTGGCAGCATGCTGGTAGCAGATTACAGCAGGAAATCACATCCAAAATGATAAAAGCCAGACGCGTTTCGGGACTAACCAAATCCCTTCTTCTGTGGCATAAGATGTGCAGAAATGAGCTCGTGAATGTTTTTCAATTTATGTGAAACACCTGCCCCACACAGACTCGAGGGGGCGCGGCCGTAAGCACAGCCTTCTGGATGTTGAAGTTTTAGTTCTACCCGAGTGGGTTCACAGTTCATTTCAGATATGCACAATTAATTCCCCAGTGGGTGAAGGTGAAAGCCAGCCATCCGTCACCTTGCTTTATCGCCGCCAACCGTGTCAAAATGCACACTACCTGGAATCGCGCACATTTTATTTCCATCCTTGCTGGCAAACACTCCCCGAGTGCCTGCTGGGACCCGCTGTTCAGCGGGGGGCCTTTCTTGCGACCGGGACCGGCCGTTTTTAAATCCATCGCACCCAGGAACCCATTTAAGAAAGGCCACATGGAAGTTGAGTAAACCACGTAGTTTATTGGCAGCATGCTGGTAGCAGATTACAGCAGGAAATCACATCCAAAATGATAAAAGCCAGACGCGTTTCGGGACTAACCAAATCCCTTCTTCTGTGGCATAAGATGTGCAGAAATGAGCTCGTGAATGTTTTTCAATTTATGTGAAACACCTGCCCCACACAGACTCGAGGGGGCGCGGCCGTAAGCACAGCCTTCTGGATGTTGAAGTTTTAGTTCTACCCGAGTGGGTTCACAGTTCATTTCAGATATGCACAATTAATTCCCCAGTGGGTGAAGGTGAAAGCCAGCCATCCGTCACCTTGCTTTATCGCCGCCAACCGTGTCAAAATGCACACTACCTGGAATCGCGCACATTTTATTTCCATCCTTGCTGGCAAACACTCCCCGAGTGCCTGCTGGGACCCGCTGTTCAGCGGGGGGCCTTTCTTGCGACCGGGACCGGCCGTTTTTAAATCCATCGCACCCAGGAACCCATTTAAGAAAGGCCACATGGAAGTTGAGTAAACCACGTAGTTTATTGGCAGCATGCTGGTAGCAGATTACAGCAGGAAATCACATCCAAAATGATAAAAGCCAGACGCGTTTCGGGACTAACCAAATCCCTTCTTCTGTGGCATAAGATGTGCAGAAATGAGCTCGTGAATGTTTTTCAATTTATGTGAAACACCTGCCCCACACAGACTCGAGGGGGCGCGGCCGTAAGCACAGCCTTCTGGATGTTGAAGTTTTAGTTCTACCCGAGTGGGTTCACAGTTCATTTCAGATATGCACAATTAATTCCCCAGTGGGTGAAGGTGAAAGCCAGCCATCCGTCACCTTGCTTTATCGCCGCCAACCGTGTCAAAATGCACACTACCTGGAATCGCGCACATTTTATTTCCATCCTTGCTGGCAAACACTCCCCGAGTGCCTGCTGGGACCCGCTGTTCAGCGGGGGGCCTTTCTTGCGACCGGGACCGGCCGTTTTTAAATCCATCGCACCCAGGAACCCATTTAAGAAAGGCCACATGGAAGTTGAGTAAACCACGTAGTTTATTGGCAGCATGCTGGTAGCAGATTACAGCAGGAAATCACATCCAAAATGATAAAAGCCAGACGCGTTTCGGGACTAACCAAATCCCTTCTTCTGTGGCATAAGATGTGCAGAAATGAGCTCGTGAATGTTTTTCAATTTATGTGAAACACCTGCCCCACACAGACTCGAGGGGGCGCGGCCGTAAGCACAGCCTTCTGGATGTTGAAGTTTTAGTTCTACCCGAGTGGGTTCACAGTTCATTTCAGATATGCACAATTAATTCCCCAGTGGGTGAAGGTGAAAGCCAGCCATCCGTCACCTTGCTTTATCGCCGCCAACCGTGTCAAAATGCACACTACCTGGAATCGCGCACATTTTATTTCCATCCTTGCTGGCAAACACTCCCCGAGTGCCTGCTGGGACCCGCTGTTCAGCGGGGGGCCTTTCTTGCGACCGGGACCGGCCGTTTTTAAATCCATCGCACCCAGGAACCCATTTAAGAAAGGCCACATGGAAGTTGAGTAAACCACGTAGTTTATTGGCAGCATGCTGGTAGCAGATTACAGCAGGAAATCACATCCAAAATGATAAAAGCCAGACGCGTTTCGGGACTAACCAAATCCCTTCTTCTGTGGCATAAGATGTGCAGAAATGAGCTCGTGAATGTTTTTCAATTTATGTGAAACACCTGCCCCACACAGACTCGAGGGGGCGCGGCCGTAAGCACAGCCTTCTGGATGTTGAAGTTTTAGTTCTACCCGAGTGGGTTCACAGTTCATTTCAGATATGCACAATTAATTCCCCAGTGGGTGAAGGTGAAAGCCAGCCATCCGTCACCTTGCTTTATCGCCGCCAACCGTGTCAAAATGCACACTACCTGGAATCGCGCACATTTTATTTCCATCCTTGCTGGCAAACACTCCCCGAGTGCCTGCTGGGACCCGCTGTTCAGCGGGGGGCCTTTCTTGCGACCGGGACCGGCCGTTTTTAAATCCATCGCACCCAGGAACCCATTTAAGAAAGGCCACATGGAAGTTGAGTAAACCACGTAGTTTATTGGCAGCATGCTGGTAGCAGATTACAGCAGGAAATCACATCCAAAATGATAAAAGCCAGACGCGTTTCGGGACTAACCAAATCCCTTCTTCTGTGGCATAAGATGTGCAGAAATGAGCTCGTGAATGTTTTTCAATTTATGTGAAACACCTGCCCCACACAGACTCGAGGGGGCGCGGCCGTAAGCACAGCCTTCTGGATGTTGAAGTTTTAGTTCTACCCGAGTGGGTTCACAGTTCATTTCAGATATGCACAATTAATTCCCCAGTGGGTGAAGGTGAAAGCCAGCCATCCGTCACCTTGCTTTATCGCCGCCAACCGTGTCAAAATGCACACTACCTGGAATCGCGCACATTTTATTTCCATCCTTGCTGGCAAACACTCCCCGAGTGCCTGCTGGGACCCGCTGTTCAGCGGGGGGCCTTTCTTGCGACCGGGACCGGCCGTTTTTAAATCCATCGCACCCAGGAACCCATTTAAGAAAGGCCACATGGAAGTTGAGTAAACCACGTAGTTTATTGGCAGCATGCTGGTAGCAGATTACAGCAGGAAATCACATCCAAAATGATAAAAGCCAGACGCGTTTCGGGACTAACCAAATCCCTTCTTCTGTGGCATAAGATGTGCAGAAATGAGCTCGTGAATGTTTTTCAATTTATGTGAAACACCTGCCCCACACAGACTCGAGGGGGCGCGGCCGTAAGCACAGCCTTCTGGATGTTGAAGTTTTAGTTCTACCCGAGTGGGTTCACAGTTCATTTCAGATATGCACAATTAATTCCCCAGTGGGTGAAGGTGAAAGCCAGCCATCCGTCACCTTGCTTTATCGCCGCCAACCGTGTCAAAATGCACACTACCTGGAATCGCGCACATTTTATTTCCATCCTTGCTGGCAAACACTCCCCGAGTGCCTGCTGGGACCCGCTGTTCAGCGGGGGGCCTTTCTTGCGACCGGGACCGGCCGTTTTTAAATCCATCGCACCCAGGAACCCATTTAAGAAAGGCCACATGGAAGTTGAGTAAACCACGTAGTTTATTGGCAGCATGCTGGTAGCAGATTACAGCAGGAAATCACATCCAAAATGATAAAAGCCAGACGCGTTTCGGGACTAACCAAATCCCTTCTTCTGTGGCATAAGATGTGCAGAAATGAGCTCGTGAATGTTTTTCAATTTATGTGAAACACCTGCCCCACACAGACTCGAGGGGGCGCGGCCGTAAGCACAGCCTTCTGGATGTTGAAGTTTTAGTTCTACCCGAGTGGGTTCACAGTTCATTTCAGATATGCACAATTAATTCCCCAGTGGGTGAAGGTGAAAGCCAGCCATCCGTCACCTTGCTTTATCGCCGCCAACCGTGTCAAAATGCACACTACCTGGAATCGCGCACATTTTATTTCCATCCTTGCTGGCAAACACTCCCCGAGTGCCTGCTGGGACCCGCTGTTCAGCGGGGGGCCTTTCTTGCGACCGGGACCGGCCGTTTTTAAATCCATCGCACCCAGGAACCCATTTAAGAAAGGCCACATGGAAGTTGAGTAAACCACGTAGTTTATTGGCAGCATGCTGGTAGCAGATTACAGCAGGAAATCACATCCAAAATGATAAAAGCCAGACGCGTTTCGGGACTAACCAAATCCCTTCTTCTGTGGCATAAGATGTGCAGAAATGAGCTCGTGAATGTTTTTCAATTTATGTGAAACACCTGCCCCACACAGACTCGAGGGGGCGCGGCCGTAAGCACAGCCTTCTGGATGTTGAAGTTTTAGTTCTACCCGAGTGGGTTCACAGTTCATTTCAGATATGCACAATTAATTCCCCAGTGGGTGAAGGTGAAAGCCAGCCATCCGTCACCTTGCTTTATCGCCGCCAACCGTGTCAAAATGCACACTACCTGGAATCGCGCACATTTTAAATGGGTTCCTGGGTGCGATGGATATATATATATATATATATATATATATATCAGACGAAAGAGGGATAATATAGATGCATCATGCTAACAAGATAGGTCCGATACTCCTTATGTATGGGAAATCTATTTTTTATCCCTCAGTAGTCATACTGGCTCCTGTGCCTCTAAGATCCTCCATCTTCTGCCCATTAATGGTGACTCACTGCCTATACTTGGAAGTATTATTAGTCATGTGGGCCTTTGGCACCATCTCTTTGTCACCCAGGGACACAAGGGTAACCTTGGTACTACCCCCATGCTAACTGAGACATGCGCTACACTAGTCAATCTATGTGTCTGGCCACCAGTGGGGAGATAGGCCCTCTTAGGGATTGGTGTCCCCTTGACTTGCCCACACACCCAGAATGTCAGGTCTAACATGACTATACGTATTATTTGCACTAGAATGAGATGCTAATTTGGATACAATCATAAAATATATTCATACTGTGTATTCTTACGTGTTTCTGTTCATGATGACGAGATTTGGAACCGGCTAACAGCTAATACTCCTATGACTCTCACGGGACTGATCATTGCCCAGAACACATCATCCTCATATGGTTTGCAAAATGTCAGGTTTACTGTCTCAAGTTGGGAAGTTGGCATTTGGTACGGATTTTCACCATAGTGTCTATGAAACCTAATCTTGAGCTCTACTTTGTATGACAACTACAAAATAGTATAATTTTGCTCCCAATGTGGGGTTGATTATTAAGCAGTTTTGAGTGACATGAACAAGACTTTACCAATAATTACTGAAAACATAGATTGTTCCGCTCAGAACTGACCTCCCTCTCTGCTTGTTCTTTGTTAGGCAATAACCAGGGATACTCAGGAAAATAGTAGCTATTTTAGCTCTAATAAGAAATGCTTGGTACAGGTAGCACTGGCCTTTGGTTCCACAGTGGCGGCTACAATTTCAGTGATGGCCGGACCAGGGATAGTTTTTCTTCTAAAAAAATGGGCAAAGTCCTTTTCTGCACTGGTACTTAGAAGACATTTTAAATATTTTCTTCAGAAGAGTGTTGGGACTTAGAAACATTTTCAAACTTTTTGACTTACAGACTTTTAACAGGACCAATCCACTTGTTGTATCCGGTCAGGGATCTATCATGGTCGGCCTCAAATCGAACCTAAGTCCCACTCTACTGCTTCGACAGACTGTCATTGGTGCTTTGTGTGTTTTGGTACTATTTTAATTTAAAATTTACAAAATCATATAACCAATTCCCCTTATTGGATTTTAGCCATTTTGGTCCTATATTACTCACAAAAATGTTTTCTTTATTTAAAATTTTGTAGTGGAATTATATCATGTTTTGTGTGACTTTTTCTACTGTCAAGGGGCTGTGTAACTACTTTACACACTGCCTTTGATTGAAGTCTGTCTGCTTTTTGTCACATTACCGGGGAGTGAGCATAGATTTATTTTATTTAAATTGAGTGACATCTAGCCTTAGCTCACCTTATCATTTGGGGTGGACATGTGTCTACCCCAAATAATAATTTTGGCTACTACGTATATTTTTGATGCGATCAACACCAGTGAAGAGACGAGTAAATTGTAGTAGGTCGCCTCTCAAACACTGAATGCTTTGTGGAAATTTTTAGGCTAATGTTATTATTTTGGATATGAGGTCTCTATTGAAAGATGGGCATGGCAACATAGGGAGGCACTTATCATAGATTGGCCACAGTGCCACGTCCCTCTTTGGAAATGAGAAAATGTTTTGCTTCTCTGTGACAAGGACTGTAGAGGGGCTAGTGGTTTAACTAGCACCAAAATGAAGGAGGAGGTTACACTGGGAACAAGGACATTGGTATATTGATATCTAGGTTTACATAATAGAAGTTATTTAGGTATCTCTTTTTAATGTAGTCCCATCGTTTCTTTCCTGGTGCCATCACCTGAT
Organism: Lissotriton helveticus; assembly: GCF_964261635.1. Classification (NCBI taxonomy): domain Eukaryota; kingdom Metazoa; phylum Chordata; class Amphibia; order Caudata; family Salamandridae; genus Lissotriton; species Lissotriton helveticus. The sequence continues at coordinate 1,232,004,184 of NC_136068.1, forward strand.
TCAGTATACTGTTTGCCCATAGATAATTCACGATCAGGAACTAAAGCTGAAGATACAGGGGATAAGATAGAATCTCTACCTATGCAGTTTTAACTCCTGAAGAATTATAATAATGGAAAATAAAACATTAATGATGATAATATCCATATGATACTACTGTCAAGAAATAGTATATGATCAAAACTATTAGTAGAAATATTAAAATCACGAGTTTAAGTGCTTTATGAAACGCTAAACCAATTATATACCCTCTAAACCATCCTCGTTGTTATATTTGTCAGACTACCATTCTCTGGGTGCTGTAATGCAACGTGCAATGTTGCACATGGTCCCTTGTGTCCGTTTATGGAGCTACACTATGCCTGATGGGGATGCCCCCTGTATTATCCTTAAATTACCTGCATGTGCACTTTTAAAAAATAATGTCTAAACCTAATATATTGGAGACATGTAAAGACTCAGTTTCTCACTCACTAGTGCTACCATTCTGTCTTTGAGATCCAATGTAATGGAAACACATAACGGTAGAGCAAAAACTACAGGCCTCAGTTCTTAGTGAATGTTTCAAGCGTGGTATAGACAGGTAAACAAGTCTGGGGGATCCTGCAGGAATACCATTTATTTTCTGATAGTGAGATTATAGAAACAAAGGCAAGATAAAGAAGTACACAGACATAAATCCTGTATCATCCACAGGGGCTCCTACTCCCCGGAGGATCCTAGGAAGCAGACTGGAAGAAAACATAGTAACATCACAAAAATATCTGTAGGCTCCAAAAGGCATCAGGCACACTCAAGGAGACACCAGCAGAAATAATACAAATGACTCACACACATATTCATGCATACACCCATAGATACAATCACACACATATACACTAAATTTAAAAATTACTACCATGTTCATCAAACTCATTAAGAGAATAATTTGAGAATAATTTGATGTTACGAAATGCTGATGTAAAGATGCAAACACATGAGGGTGAGCAGGCAAACAAAATGAAGGCTTTCTCTTCAGCACAGGACGCACAGCCAAATGATAGGCATGGCTGGTGAAACAACCAGAATCCCTAAATGTAGAAAGTAACCTAGGACCATCTTCAGGGCGCAGCACACTTACATCCTAGAGACCGCCAACTGGAGGTCTAGAAACAAATTATGGGACCTTCAAGGGAAAATTAAGTCTCCACATAAGACACATTTGGAGCTATTTGTTACAGTTACACGAAATAGCAGAAAACATAAGAAGAAAAGACACAAACCAAACAGTTGATACAAAACATACGCAAACAATTGTACACCCTTTTTACATGGAACAAAAAACAAAAATGAGAAAACAGAATCTGTGAACATCCCTGGGCATCAGATCCATCACACCAATAGCATAGTCCATCAAAAAAGAAATGTCTGTTTCCTAATATATGGAATTTATTAACCTTTCCTCGACCCACCTTAGCTTCTATCCTCAAGCTATCATTGTCAAATTACATAATCCAAAAAGAAAAACATGCTTGGTACATCTTACACCATATTCATCAGCCCATCAAACAGACACCTTTTACAAATGAACAAGAACGTTATTGATTTTCCAAATAATGCTGCAGGTAACATAGGTTGTCCTTTGTGATATGTTCCTTCCAGTAGTCAAGTAAAACAAGCTTTGGCAATGCTTAACAGTCTCACTTTAGTGCAAAGGTAAAAAGTGGTTTGGTAATGTAGTAGTAACAAAAATCACAGTTCAAGACACCGGTCTGTCTTCAAGTTGAATACATTTGGGATGTATTACCTTTACATACAACAAAACCGATTGACATTGCCATAGCTTGTGCTCCTATTGTGTTTGGAATTGTTTATGATTTCCTCTATTGGGGCAGCTTGGGACCTACTGGTATTGTATCTGCAGCTGGAAGAACGACTTGGAATGTGGTCAGATGTCAGTGTGATGTGTGTTTTTTACATACTTTGAAATCTGTCCTCTAGATTGGGACAAAATTAGATGTTTGTGAGACATTGGGTTATTAAATGAGAGGGGTGGAACCCCCACTCGAATAATAAGCACAATCCTTGTCATGATGAACCACAAAGAATCACTGAATTAAACAGTGCTTAACCCCGTGGTAACTTGGCAAGCAGCAGTCAGGCTTAATGAAGAGGCAACAGGTAAGGTATTTATGCAGCACATACAAGTAATAGAGTGAAAGCACCATTCAAAAACAAAATCGCATATGAATTTAGAAACATGGAGTAGATTTTAATAAATAAAATGATACCTAAATAACAAAAATACAATCAGTAGAACCGGAGATATTCAATTTCAAGATTTTAATTACATATAGCGCCTAAATTTGATTTGATTTCATTTGATTTAAAGATTTGTAGAGCGCACAAATGACCTGGGGCGTCTTGGCGCTTGGTCGAATGTACAGAGTCTGGATCTGCCCAGTAGGCGGAGCGCCTAGACCGAGGAGAGCCAGGTCTTTACGGCTCTCCTGAACACTAGAAGTGAAGGACTATTCTTTACTGAAAGAGGCAACAGATTCCAAGCCTTGGCTGCGTGTAGCAGAAAACTTCCCCCCCCCACCCCCCCTGTCTCAGTAGTTTAAATCTGTGGGTTTTGTTTAGTTTTGCCTTGCTAGATCTGAGGATCCTTGTTGCTTCATATTGTTTTAAGTTGAACCAATCCCATGTAGGGCCTTATGGGCCAGGCAAGCTGATTTAAAAAACACCCTCTTCTCAACAGTGAGCCAGTGTAGACTCCTAAGTCTGTGGGCTACAGGTTCATACTTGGGGATGTCCAAGATCAGCCTGTCGGCTGCATTTTGTAGTCTTTGTAGTTTCAGCATTAGTTACTTCTGCATCCCTGCAACCAAGGTGTTTCCGTAATCCAGCCTTGAAAGGGCAAGCATGGTCACCAAGGTTTTGCGGGTGTCTAAGGGGATGAACGGTAATAGCTTTTTTATCAGCTTCAAGGTGTACCACACCGAGGAGGTCAGTTTATTTGTCTGGGGTAGGAACGTGAGTTTATCGGCAAGCAAAAACCCCAAATTCCTGACATTATCCAGTGGTAATGGGCAAGCTCCCAGGCTGTCTGGCCACCATTTCTGAGACCAGATGTTGGGTTTTATTCCAAATAGCATTACCTCTGATTTGTCGCCGTTTAATTTCAGACAGTTTTTTGTATCCAATCGTTGACTTGTTTCATACATTTCCTGAACCACTCCGCCGTTTCATCAAGGTTGTTCGAGATGGACAACACTATTTGAGTGTCATTGGCGTCGGAAACAGGAAGGAACCCACAATTTCTGATGAGGAAGGCTAAAGGGGCTACGTATATGTTAAAAAGGTTAGGACTTAAGGAGGAGCCCTGTGGCACCTTACATGGGGATTTAAAGGATTTAGAGGTACATTCCCCTGTATTAACAGTAAAGGTTCTATCTTTAAGGAATGATGGCATCAGAGCAAGGGCGGAGCCGTGGACCCCTAGATCAGTGAAGCGAGCCAGGAGAATATCAAGGTTGACGGTATCGAAGACTACTGATAGATCTAACAGGATCAAGGTAGCCTTCCCGCCTGCATCCAGTACACTGCTGAGCTCTTCTACTGCCATGATTAATGCTGTTTAAGTCCTGTGTTCTTCCCTGAACCTGTACTGTAAATGGTCTAGGGCATGAGTGGACTTAAGGAACCCTGTCAGCTATGAGTTTAGGATCTTCTCCAGTACTTTTGCTGGGAAGGGTATTTTTGATATAGGCCTATAGTTGGCTGGGTCTAGAGGGTCCAAATTAGGCTTTTTCAAAAGTGGTGTAACAGAAGCTGTTTTCCAGCCATCAGGGAAAATGCTTGCCTGTATTGAATTCTCAAAAAGTATTTGGAATTGTTTGCTTAGTATCTCTGGGAACAGATGGAAGTTCTTAGGTGGACAAGGGTCAGTGATACCTCCGGACCTGGTTTTCAGAATTGTTTGATGTATCTGTTCGACTGATGGTGTAGTAAATCTGAACCCTAAATCTCCAGTTTCTCTGGACCTACAGAGGTTGGGATAAGCCCCTGCTGGTGAGGTGATGTCAGGATCGGTTGAGCTGACTGAATCGTATACTGACTCTACTTTGTTAATGAAGAATTGTCCCAGTGTGTTGCAGAATACAGCACTATCCTCCAATTGGACGTTAGCCTAAGGGTTGGTCAATTTTTTTACTGTAGAGAATAGTTATTTGCAGCAATTTTTAGCCTCATTAATTTTCTTTACATAGTAGGACGATTTCTCTTCCAGAATCAGTTTTTTATAGGAGGCCAAGGTCCTTCGATAAGATTCTTTAGCATATTCTTCGTAGTTGGCCCTCCATTTCCCTTCGGCCATCCTACAGGTCTGTTTTAATAATCTTAATTTTTCCGAGAACCAGGGTTCTGAGGCTTCTCACCTTTTTTATAGGGGCAGCTTTTAGGGCCGCAGATTGGATCCAGCTGTTTAATTGCTCATTAGCTATGTTACAGTCAGTGTTTATTTCGGGGGTTGTCCGTTCCAACTGTTCCTGTAACTCGAGTGCGTTCAAATTGGCCCAGTCCTGATAAGTACGGTTTCTTATTTGTGTAGGTCAAAGCACAAAGCACCACTCGCAGTCATCTGTTCACATTAGACTGTGAGAAAAGTCACAAGTTCAGGCTGACAGGGATGGAGTGCAGGTCAGATACAAGGACCAAGTTATCCCACTGAAAGAATTACCTTCTCTAAGTATAGTGCAAAGAACTCCAATCACTGTGGAGGAAGGCGCAAGGAGCAGGAAGAGTGGTGCGGATTGCCTTTGCTGTGGTGCTAGGGGTAGGCTGGGCGGTGCAGGCTGCCATTGCTGTAGCATGAACAGCTGCCAGCATCGGTTTCAACAAGCAAACTCTTCAAGAGCAAAAATCACAATTCAGACTTTCTCATCATTACCGGGTGACCAGAAGGCTTTTGTGATTGCAAGTGGTTATATGGCAGCCATACGGCCATCCGCAGCTACAATGTGTCACACTGCTTTCGAAAGGGAAGCAGAGCAGTCAGACATCCGCAAATCAAACCAGTCATTTGCCTGGTTAAAAGCACTGTACACGTCTGCGTCATTTTTATACAGTTACATAGACCTAAGAAAATTTGTTTTTAGGGAAGAATACACTTTAGGCAGCGGGATCTGAACAAAAGCCAAGTAATGTCAAAACAGAAAAACCTATGGGAAGCAGTTCATAAGCAGGATTCAACGCATAATAATGTTGCACAGTAATTCTCAAAAATTTGCCCTGGCCAATTCCGCCCATATAGGTGTAAAATAGAATTCATGTACATCACAAAATTATCCAGGTGCTGCTGCGGAGAATGCCTGCAGGCAGAACAAGCATTGGTAAATGCATTAGGTTTCGCCTATGCGAGTAATAATAACAAAAATGATTGTAAGATTTCGCTTGGTGGGCTGTTGTGCAATATAAGTTACTGAATCTACACAAAAGTGTTATGACTTGTTTATTATTTACAAATTACTTGTTTATTGAGAAAGCCAATATACTGTGCAGACGCAGAGTGTGAGCTCCCCATACCCTTTTCTGTGAGGTGCACAAAGTGACTGTTGTGTTTGCAATCAGAATGGTCAGCCACTGCCGCCCTCAGGCCTACAACCCATGCCTGCTCTTCCAGGGCAATTTTGAAAATGCCAGCCCTTAGCAGCCTGAGCTGGCTTGGTTTCCATAAAAGGTAGTGGTGAAATGGATCAATTCCTGCAACAGGTTTATTCAGAATTTCTTTGAAATGTGATGATGCAAATAATGAGGGAACATTCTAACATGATGGATGGTCTCCATGGTTGAATGGTTGAATGCATGGATGGAGAGAAAGTGGGTGGATGATAGTCTGCGAGGAGAGATGTATGAAACCTGAATATGTAAGGTTAGGTTGTGGAGAAGAGAGGGAGGAGGGTGCAGGGAAAGGGAGGAAAGGAGCCACACCAACTTTGCATCAATCTTTAAAAGAGAAGTATTCCATATTGAATGGTGTACAGGTAGATGGAGAGACAGCTTTTATGCAATGTTGACATTTAAAAGATGATCCAAGCATTTCCCATAACAAACTGTGTTATCTGTAATCAAACCTTCAAAGTGTATGGGTGTGTTATCGGTGAATTTCAGAAATACTGAGCTTTAGTCATAGTCAGATTTTAAAATAATCTCTCAGTGAATGTAACAGCGCTTTCCATTTACCACCTAAGATTTTTTCTGTTTCGGGATCACAATATTGTGTTCCTTGCACATCCCATTGCTAAAAGTCTGTATAAAGGGTCTGGCCAACTTAGCACTTCATTGGCCTTGATATTCATGTGACGGCCCTCAATGGACCTCTCTTTTTCGGTTTCATACACAGGGCTTGCATTGTGCTTGTGAAATCTCTTGTATTTAATATATCTTAAAAGGGGGCTCTCATTAGTTCCCATGGCCAAATTACTGTGGTAATTCGCTTTTGAGTGGAAGTTGTTTTTTTTAACTTCTCCTGGCTGCACACATTCATGCATTTACAATCTGTCTACTGAATCTGTTAACACTGTTTTAAACCCCATTCACAGTCTAGATAATATCTCTTCCCACAGAAATGGCAGACATATTCTAACAGTATGCTTGAATGCTTGCTTATTATTACTTAGTTGTGTAAAGCTGATGCTTTAGTCTTAGACAATTTGTGGCATTTGGTAATCATGCCTCAGTACCTTTCTTTGCACTTTGTCGGCATTATTAGATTGATGATTTTTTCCACTTAATCTATTTGGTCATTATGATCAAATTCTAAATGTTGCAATAAACATTGAGCATCAAAAATAAAGTTAAAATACAAGAGCTATGCTATATTTTACTACTAAACAGCAGCCACAACTGCAGGTACCTTGCAGACAACAGGGTCATGATATGAATGGTGCAGCAGGTGCAGTAGTACTCGGCCCAAAAGTTGTCAGAATGTATCCAAATATCAATTATTGCTATATTTGTGTACTAAACAGGCAGTCTCAATTGCAGTTATCTTGCAGTTAAAAGGGACTTGATTTAAATGGTGCAGTGGCACCTGGGATAAAAGCTCTAGGGACCCCATTAAACCCAGATTATTGCTAAAATTTGCAAACTAAACAGCTAGTCATAAGTGAAGTTACCTTGCAGAGAACAAGGTCATGATTTCAATAGTGCAGCAGATGCAGTGACGCCAGGACCAAAAGCTCTAGGAACCCCATTAAACACCTAAAGTTGCTATATTTTACTACCAAACAGGCAGTCACAAGTGCAGTTACCTTGCAGACAACAGGGTCATGAATTAAATAGTGCGGCAGGTGCAGTGGCACAGGGCTCAAAAGTTGTCCTCTAAACCCCTTATATTGCTATATTTTATTACTATACAGGCAGTCACAATTGCAGTTACCTTACAGTTAAAACGGGCTTGATTTAAATGGTGCAGCTGGTGCAGTGGCAGTAGGGTCATAAGTTGTCATAATTCTACTAAACACCAAATATTGCTATATTTTACAACTAAACAGGCAGCCACATGCACAGTTATCTTTCAGGCACTAGGGCCAGGATTTGAATGGTGCAGCAGGAACAGTGTCATCGGGACCAAAAGCACCAGGCACCCCACTAAACACCTAATATTGCTCATTTTATTCCTAAATAGGCAATCGCAAGAGCAGTTGCCTTGCAGACAACAGGGTCATGGTTTTAATGGTGCAGTAGGTTTGGTAGTACAGGGCCCAAATGTTTGTCAGTACTCCTCTAAACACATAATATTGCTAGACTGACTACTAAACAGGCAGTCACAATGCAGTTACCTTGAAGTTAAAAATGACTTGATTTGAATGGTGCAGCAGGTGAAGTGGCTCTGGGGCCAAAAGCCTAAGGAACTCTACTAAACCCAGATTATTGCTGAATATGACTACTAAACAAGACTGTCACAAGTGCATTTATCTAGCAGGCAATGTGCACATGATTTGAATGGTGTCGCAGGTGCAGTAGCACCAGGACCAAAAACATCAAATATTGCTATATGTTACTATTAAACAGGCAGTCACAAATGCAGTCATCTTGCAGGCACTAGGGGCATGATTTGAATGGTGCAGCAGGTGCAGTGGCACCAAACTCAACCGTTGTCAGAACTCTTCTAAACACATAATAATGTTATTACAACAATTAATTCTATTATATCCAGGTTTCATTTCATTTTTCAAAATCGTGCTATTAATTACCTGCAATATACTACTAGTAACAGCACAATTGCCTTATTATACATAAACACGTCATGCCACTTTAGCAGGCTTTCTGTAACTTATATTGTACAACTATTCTGCAAGCTACAACTTACAAAAAAAACAATTTATTTTAAATCATATAGGTGAAACCAAATGATTTACCAATGCTTGTTTATTTCCTGAACACAGCAAAGTAATCTGTAATTAACAGCACCCTGTCGGGTGCCTGGGCTGTGTGGTTCGAACCCGTTCCCAGAACAGACATACACATTACTTTAGTGACCTAAAGTGTGGTAGTGATGTGTTTATTTTCCACTTTAAATAGATTATAAAGCATGCAATGAATTAAGCGACAGAAAATGCCATGAAATGGGCATCAAAAAGCACTAGCAGACAAAGGTTAAAATAGGAGCAATCTCAGCAGTTAAATATTTAAATGTGAGTATTTTGTACTGTGTTCTTACCAGAGGAGGTCCATATCATTCCACACAGAAGACAGCAGTGCAGCAACTCCGCGAGCATTACTGTGCCGCAAAGTGCCTGCAGGGTGACCTACAACACCGATAAGCAGGCATATTATCCAGCAAGCGGGGCGCTCTCATTCCCACGAGGTGCCAAGAACTCTAACCGGGGAACTAGAGACGGTAAGTGCGGCCGGAGAGGAGGCAACAAGCTCGTCCAGGGTACAGGCTTGAGGGGAAGGCATAAGCAGTCGCTGTGGGTGGGGAGGCAGAAAGCCCAAATGTTCAGTACGCAGGGAGAGTAACTTCGCGCAGTAAAGTGAGGGGTGTGGGGAATGCAGGGGATGGGGGAATTAATTTAAAGTTGCTTTGAGCTGGGAGGAAATCTCTGCACTAGCAAGAACAAGTAAACGTCCAGAGAGGTGACCATATTAAAGTCAGGCTGTCTGTGTAGAATGAAGCTAATAATAATAACAACCCAACAGATAGAAGCGAGCCAACAGATAGAAACAGATAGTGAATTACACATTAGCAGAGTCCTGCACTCAGCAGAAAGTAAATAACAGCTGTGCATGGAAAATCCTTAAAAAATTGTTCCACAACAGCAGATGGAAACAGTAATTCGCAGCCGGTAAACTGATAAAAGAAGCACAGGAACGACACAGGAAGAAGCTCTGGTAAATGCAGGAAGCTGTATGCTACAGCCAATAGAATTTGAGGAAAGGTAAGTGGCAAACGCAGGAACCAATGAAAAGCAAGGAAAGCAAGGGGTTGGAGTAAGCCCTTTTGAAGAGCTATTTAATACAATAGATTTCACAAGCACAGCTATAATTAGAAATCGTGCGGACGAGGGGAATTGCCCTTTTAAGAATGCTTGTTGATGTTCTTGTTACTGTGGTTAATAGGAGGTCTGGACAAAATTGAAATTACAGTTGAGTAATTTATGTAATTTGGGGAATTTCACGTTGTGCTTGTTGCACAAATGTCTGGAAAATGTCTTAAATGCACCACTTCCGGTATGACCACAATTCTCTAGAACAACAAAATGCAAGCAGCCCATGTTTGTGGTGCTTTTGATTTTTGCGCTATTTTTTACAGTGAACTGCAGCCCTGTATCAAAAATTGATGCAAGGATGTATTGTGTGCTAAAATATAGCACAGAATGATGGATTTGCAAATTGTGTAATTATGTGAAATTTCAAATAATTAGGTCGAAAATGGCTGCAATGAATCCTATCATGTTTGATATCAAACATGTTGGAATCATACCCCCACACTGTTAACGGTGTGGGAGGTATGATTCCAAGCACTGGGAGAGCCCTCCCTTAGGCTCTCAGTATTCCAGGTACCAGCCTTCCAGTCCTGGACAGCACAAAATATTTGCTGCTGACCAGAGACTCATTTCTGCCCTCCTGCTGCTGAGCCAAGCCCAAGCAGGGGAAGGCAGAACAATGGGCATCCTGTCACAGGGAGGTGTGATCACCTCCCAGACAGGATTTAGTGTATTTGGTCTGGGTGGGTGCACTTTCCAGTGCCTGAAAGTCTGCATGAGGGGCACATTTGGTGTCCTGGTGCATAGTCCAGTTCAAACCAGTCTGGCGTGAAATTAGACAAAGGACATGGGAGTAACCTCCCTCCTGGGAGGGTCCCCTGAATCTTCCAAACACTCTCCTTAGGGTCCTTAAGGGATAACCTGCGTGTAGGTCCCTAGATTCATCATGGACAAGATTCAGTACTGTCTGAAACCACTGCACTTCTACCATCTGGACACTTTGGACTTTGCTGGACTTCGTTTGGGCCTGACTTTGTCTCCCTTTCAGTGTGCAGCCTCTTCTGTGCCTGTGCACCATACGGGATCCATGCAGGACCTGTGGAGAATCCAAGACACTTTAAGATAATCTCCTTTGAAGTGAAGCAGTCCCTTCCCTGTAGTCTCAGGCACCTCAACACTGCTGACTAGTCTGCTGATCCCAACCTCCTGCTGACTCCGAAGGGTTCAACAACACAGGTGGTGGTCATCTACATCTCCCAAGGCCTGAGCTGCCCTCTCACCAAGTCTGAGGTCAGAATCCTCGATGGGAGCTCCATTAACTGAACCCCTGTGTACTGCATACTTTTGCAAGTGCATATGCTTGTGGCAACTTTGCGACAAGTGCATTGGGGTCCAAGTAGTCCCCAACTCCGGCAACGTTTTTGACCAAGAACTTCAGCCACACCTCCTTGTGGGCACTGTGGCCTGCTCCTTTTGATGAGCTGCTTGAGGTCCTCTCGCGATCCCTGTGCCTCCGGCCTGTGGGTTCAATTGAGGTTCATCTTTGTTTTCCTTGGGCTCACCTGAGTGCTCAAGGCCTGCCCTGACTCCACTGCATGTGGTGGGTCTCCTGGACCTTTCTGGTCCCAAGGATGCACCTTCATGACTTCCTGGGTGGGTTGAATTTTCCAAGGCTTGTTGGTGCTCCCGCCGGACACCGACCCCTCAGCACTCAACATCCTTTGTGGGAATGCTCTCATCTGTTTCTTGGTTGTCCTAAGTGTTGCCTGGTCCTCGCAGCTGCAGAGTCATGGTCTCCTTCATCCTTCCTGAAGCACCTGGCATCGGAGGGCATTCATCTTCCAAGTCTCCTGATAACTCCTGAGTGACTAAGACTCTGTCCCCTCTGATTTCTGAGCCTCCTCTTCAAGAATACACCTTTGGATTCCTACTGACACTTTCTCCTCCTCCAGCAGCAGCACTTTCCTGATGGCCTCCATTGGGTTTGACTGCGGGTTCCGATGCCAATTCACACCTATGCACCTGGCTTCCCTGGGATAGGTAACTTGGGTACCACGGTGTCCACGGGTGAGGTGGCTCTCCAACCTTCTGTTTTCCACTAGGTTTCTTCAGGGTTCACTGGGAAGGATCCTTAATCTTTAAAATGCCAACCGCAAAGTGCACATAGACTTATACGGAGCACACGGTTGTCTTACCACACTGCACATGCTCTCCCTGGGGTCCCTATCCACTTACCTTGGGTGGTTCTGTGAGTCCCCATCAATCCTACATCCTCTCGACATTGTCCTGACTTGAGTTGTGGTTCTTATACCACTTTTTTAGTATATGGTTTGGTCTCCCCCCCGGGCCCATTGTGTAATAGTGCTATTTACTGTGGTTTCTTTGCTAAAGTATTGTGTGCTTTGTGTCCATCTCCAGGTAGGAGATACTGTAACAGACTAGAGAGTGTTCTATAATATATACATATTTTTATACATACTTTGTGCGGTTAATCTATGCTATAAGATTGTACTCTGGTGTAACAAGCTGCTTTACACATCTTCAAGACTAAGCCTGAAGGCTGCTCTCCACTGCTACCACTTGGATAGCTTTCTGAGGTTGTCTGAGACCTCTTAAATCACCATAAGAGTTGTCTGGACTGGTGCCAGGTGCCCACTTACATTAGTGGACATCATATACCAGGCCAGCTACTCACACTGGCATTTTGCTAATTAAACACATTAACCCACAAATAAAACCCTGTTTCACAGCTCAACTGCGTACATTTTAGAAATGTGTTTAAAATGTTGGTTGAGTATAATATTCATTCAGAGTCAAAATACAACTTAAGCATCCACCATTCCAGGCAACATTTTAAAGCATTTTTACTCCAAGGTGCTTTCTTACATTTACCCACCTTGCAGTGCAGTAAACCAGATTACCTCTATGAATACGTACTCTACCCCTTACTCACCTGCCTTCAATCTGAGATTTGCGGAAGCCCACCTGGTCAGGTGCCCTAAAATCTAAATCCCTGGGTGCACGTTCTTTTGGCTATCTTGCTGCCAAAAATTGGAACGCTCTGCCACTGATTATGAGAGCCGAACCTACTTAAAGCAATTTTTGGAAGTGACTAAAAACCTTGTTATCTCAACCCTAGTTTGGGACTTTCTGTATGTTTTCCTCATTATTCCGCTGTCTTCTTAGCTTCAGTAGAGCTTTGATTTCTCTTTCTCCGTGGGTCTCTATCCTAGCATAGGGACGCAACATTGGGTGTAACAGTCGCTTTATAAGTGGATTTTTATTATATTTATTTATACCTAGTCCAGTTATCACTGGACTACCGGTCGCCCAGTATTATAGTTACAGTGGAATCATTCTTTGGATGATAACTTGCCTTCTGGATGACCAAACTGCACGCTGATGACTCTGCTGCATCCAACAGACTGAAGTGCAACTATCAGCATCAAATCATTGTCTCTGGTGCTGCATGGCGGTAAATGGTGTAAGTGTGAAGATATAGGCTACCAACTTGCCCCAGCAATCTTCAGCTCTAGCTGCCCTGTGCTGCTAACAGGAGGTCAGCCAACTGATCCTTGGAGTCTCTTACTTCTGGCTGGGCTCCAGGGATGATGTCTCCATGAGCAAGAAGTAGCAGGCGCAGACCCTTCTCATTTGCAAGTCACCAAGTTCAGCAGGTTTAGTCCACGTCAGCCCAGCCCCCCTTTGCTCAGTGCAGCCTCCCTTGGTGTAGTACTGCAGTCCTTCTTTGGCCCTCTTCTCCAGCCCAAAGAGATCTAAGATCTTGCTGACAGAAGTGCCCTTTGAATGCTTAGAAAATGCCCTGAGGGTGGACGTGGTTAGTAGCCAATGGGCCATCAGGTTCCCTCCCTCCTGATGAGCACTTCCTGCAAAGTTTGCCGTGTGGCTAACCCAATATTTTCTATTCTGCCCACTCTCAAGATGGCAGAACCCATCTCCCAGGATGTAGACCTCCTTAACCCAAACAAGTGGTGTGGCTATCAAGGGGCTAAACACCCCTGATAAACCGGTTTAACAACTGATTCCCCTCTCCTTCCCAAGAGCCAGGCTGTCTACCTACGCAATAGAAAAGTCACTCTTCCAAGTGTTTATCACTCGCCCTTCAAAGGCAGCTTCTCCTTTGAAGCATGCCTTTTTGGTCCAACACCCCTGTGGCTTTCTGTCAGAGAGAGGAAACTCCTCTGACTCATACAGGATGCTATCATGTCCTCTACTCAAGCCATTTAAATGTCTCTCCAGGAGGGCAGAGAGCTGTCACAAGGAAAACTCTGGGTACAACTGTGGAGGGGCACAAGGGATTAAGGGCAACAAAGTGGCAACTTTGAAAAGTTGCACACTACAACAATTTATTACAATTTTGACTTGGCTATCAAGTCAGGCTTAATATAACGAGTTGTTTGATAACTTAGAGTATCAACTTTGGTCATACCATTCAGGAATTAGTACAGCTGAGGGGTCAGCATGTTAATCCTGTACTCGGCAATAGTGATACCAAGTCCTTCCACAGTAAAAACAATAACTTTGCATTTTTATTCTAACAGCAGATAAAATACATGTTATGCTCTGTAAATATGTCACACACGGCCATAGAGATGACTTACACATATTACAGAGTGAGATTTGGGCTTTGCCATTCTTTTAAATGGCAAAGTCGGGTTAGCAGTTTAACCATTGCTCTTCCAGTCTGGGGTGGCAGACTGGGAGACATGTTTTACCTTGGTCACACCAGGGTGGCACAGCTAGTGCTGCAATCACTGGGGAGACCCTCTAACTTGAGACCCTTACGGGTGAGTAGTCGCGCTTTAACAAACTCCTGATTGATTGATTGATTGAACTTACAGGCCCTTAGTACCTGGGTACCATATAGTAGGGACTTACAGGGAATAAGCCACTCAACCATACACAGTTTTAGGAATGAGGTCCGTTTAGCAGGTTTAGCACTGAGGTCAAGTTTAGCATGAGGTTAGGTTATCAGGTCTCAGTGCACTCTGAGAGTCTCCATTCTCGAGCTATCTTCCATGTTAATACGATATTGGTATGGTGTTATAATCAGTGCTTAATTTGTAAAAGCAAAAGTACCATGGCTCAAGGATTTCCACTGCAGTGGCACCACTCACATTTTATGTCACAGCTGCCAAATGCCAGTGCCAGCTTTACTTACTAATCATCACACTTAAACTGGAGCTAATTCTGTATATATTTTGTAGGTCATTGAATTGTTAAAAACTCTGGTATGTTTTTTTAAAAGCGGGGAGTGCTACCTTGTGGTGTACTCTCAAAAGTGCAGGTTGCAGTGCTGTTGCAGAGCTTTGGCAAACACAGACACAAATTAAGCACATGTGTTATTTGTTACTACTTATATAGTTCTTCCTGCAAATGCTCTCTCAATATTCTCATGCTACTTTTCTTACCATATGTCACTATAACAACAAACACCTTTTCATGCATTATGTGTGAAATTATGTAATGTGGTGATCCACCATACATTTGCATAGGGCATATATTGAATGCTTCCAGGGAGCTGCTTCTCCAAGGATATCTAGAATGCATGCCAAACATATTCCAACTCTTTCCGTGGGCTTAGACAAATGAGTCTCTTTCTCACTTTTTTTATTTCAGCAGAACTAAGGAGTCGATTATGATGGCGGTGAATCCTGATCCCCCGGGCCGGTGGAAGCCACCGCCGGCCCGGAGGATGCGTGTTTCACCGCCACGGTGACAGAAAACACCCACCGCCAGATTAGGATGGCGGTGGGATGGGGTTGGGAACAGCGGCGGACGGCAGGACCGTCCGCCGCTGATCCACGGGATGATGAGCGCTATTTGGTGGAGGTGTCTGCAAGACACCGTCAGCCAAATTAGGATGTGTGGTGAAACATGCTTTTCCACGGCGGATTTCCGCCGTGGAAAAGCATGTGGAACTTTGCTTCTAGTGGGGTGTGGAGGTGCACATGGGGGGTACCTATGGTACCCCCCCTGCATTTACATGCACAAAGCGTCAGGCACCGCACGGTGCCTGCCGCGTTGTGCATGTAAATGCAAATCATGCATTTTTAACCTTGCGGCGGGTGCTGCTTCAAGCAGCACACGCCGCAAGGTTAAAGATACGAGATGTGACCACCAGGGTAGCGGTCACATCCTAATTGCAATGGAGGGACCGCCGCTGCCCCTGCGGACGGTCCCTCCACCTCGGGGGTGGTGAACGGACGCAGGTCCGTCCGCCATCCTAATAGGCCTCATAGTTATCAGCTGCTAGTGAACATTGAGGAAACTATTCCCATTAATAATATAGGTATTTCTAATGCTTGAGATCTTCTTTCAGTACACTTTCATTATGTTCATCAATATAATTGTGATCTTTGCTTTTGTCTTGATACAAATGTTCTTTACTAGGTAAGTGTATAGTAAATGTCTATAGTTTTAAAACGTCGTGGCCGATTCACAAAGGGCCTCCACGCTAGTGGTGGAGGCCCCACAGTTGTGGCAGGGGCTCCACATTGGGTAAATGCAGTACGGAGGTCCCGCTACTAGTGCGGAGGCCCTTTGTGAATCGGGCCTATATGTCTCGTCTGTATATGACAAGTTAGGGATGAGCCTAGAAAACTCAAAACATACGTGCAGGATCTCTGGAAGCACTCATGGCTTGTTTCAAATTAGCCTCTCCATCTGTATTACAAGATGGAGAGGATCATGAGGCAACTGTCCATTTTGTTTGTTACACAATACTGGTGGGTATACCTTTATAATTTGGGGAGACGAGAAATCTACTAGTTGTGATCAGAAATTCTTCTTGCCACTTATCAGAACCTCAGCCTGAATGATCCCCAGTCTAATGTCTGCTCATCACGAGGTGTTGAATGAAGCAGTGGTTAAAACCGGAGCAGTCATCATCACCAGTTGATGAAAGACATTAAGCAGCTCTTATCCTCCTTTCCCCTCTGCGATCTATGAGGCAGACAGCTACACGAATCAGCTGAGCAGACTCGAGGAATGGAGTCATTTTGTGCTACACATTTAGGTTCCTCTACCTCTTCTTCCTAAATAATGCCAGCTGGGGTTCTGCAGGTGTCCTCCCACACCCCCCTTCTTGTCAATATCTACACGTTTACCTTTGCTCTAGGACATGACCGCAAGTAGTATTTACGCATGTTTTAAGCATAGTTTGATTAAACTAATCTGACTTAGTCTAACAAGGTTAAAGTACTACGATTAAGCCCAATGCTTACCAGATAAAAGGTCCAGGTCACTTTTATAAACTGTCACACACGCTAGGAATTTACATTGCTTCCTGAATCACTTGATCTATCAATGTTTCTTTGCGAGAATAAAGTACATTTCATGATTCTTGGACATCCACTGGCTGAACCTTAGGAACAGTCTCAGCCGATGATTCAGTATAGAAGCTTTTTATCTTCAGCTCAGGGGAATGCTGACAGATGGACGTTTTAAGCAGGTTTTCAATTCAATCTGATATGATGTGGGAACTGACTGGAGAATGTCTGATATTGGGGCCTGGTCAGGCCTGAACAGACCTTATCGGGCACCATGGCTTTTACATGGAGGGCTGGTGGGGGTTTTACTGCTGGTGAGCGCCGCTTTTGGTACTGAGGGCTTTGGCTGGCCAAGTTTCCTGCCTGCAGCGCTTTGACGCTTTACAAACCAACCATGCAAAAAGCGTGGTGTTAAAGCTTGCAGGTCCGACTATGCTTGCTTCAAAAGCATTAGTTTTTGTTTTCGGTTGGTTCCTGTCTCCTGCAATCTTTTCATGAGCAGAGCTGACCTTTAGGGCTTTGGGGGAAGGTGGTGAGGGCCTGCTGTTGTTGGCTCAGACAGTCCAGTATATATATGATAAAGACTTCAAAATTCATAACAGTGTATTTCCTTATAATGTGGCCTTGTAATGCATTTCAGTTTAGTACATTATTAAACCATTGCATTAAGAGGCAAGTATTAAAAGTGATGCTAATAATGAACTTAGAAACATGTGTGCCCCTTTGCCATTGCCCCCATAACATTGCTATTAGTGAACCAACAGGCAAATGAAGTTAACTTTTGCCCCCGTGTGTGGGCTAGGGTGTTACCATAGATGGAGTAACATTTCTGTATTTTGTTTTTGTGCAGCAGACGCCCTGAACTGAGGTAGTTGAAGGGTCTGTCGTCTGATGATAAAGGTAACAGAGGTACTGTGAAAAAACACAATTGCTGGGGATCACACAATGTTGTCAAGCGGAAGCTGGGATTGAATGCAGGTTGCCTGGTTTCACATTGTGAAATTCAGAGACGACCTTGTTCCCTATTCTGTTTTAGATCAAATCCTAATGCTTTGTGTTTCATTTTTCGAGGAGCAAATTAGTGCACTGTGTTTTTAATACACCATGGCCATGCTTATTTCACAATGATTGGTGGTGTTAATGTTTTGAAGGGTAATGTTTTAATGCAGAAGCAAAAATGAAAACCAGTGCATTGTCACTATTTTCTCCAAGCAGCTAAGAGTCTTTATTGACATCCATTCTTAATGAATGAATCCACTACTCACCCATCCAACTATTCATTCCTTGAGCCATGCCGCAATGTCTTCAATCTCCAACCATCCATTCAGTGGTTAACCAGGGTTGTATGACGAAAACAACGCACCATATTTTCAACTTTTTCCAAAAATGTATTTTGAGGATAAGTACCCCAAATCCCCTGTGTCAGTGTACAGGCTTGCTTGCTCCGCGTGTTTATTGTGTGCACTATGAGGGCTAGTCTCACAACATTTCCCTGGGGTGATTTTAGCTGCCAGTCCAGCTCGATCTGTTGGACTCTAACACCCACGTTGTAGTGCTAGGAAATGGCCTATGTGTGATATATGATGCATAATAAAAGCTTATATAATGAATTAAACAAATACATTCGGGCTTAGCAAAATGTCTTCCAAGCAAGCAAGGCAAATTCTGACTGACGTTTCAATCTGTTAGATCTTGTTTGAGCATGGTAGATTATTTATTCCAAATATAGGCGAGGCACTTTTCACTAATAAAAGCAACAGGTTCAGTACCTTATTGCGACACACTATAAAATGAGCAAAGCAGAATTAATGGTTACCATGTGTTTAAAGACATAGCTCCTTACTCACGCTGGTTCTGTCATGCACTGTGAGATGACACGAGGCATACTGAACCCACATTCAGGTTGCTATGGCTGCTTTGCACGTCGTTGATGGTGCTTGAGTCAACGTGCACATCTCAACCCCGGCGATACTGATAACCAGTTATGACTGTCACGATGAATATTTATATATCCTTCATGCATGCCATCGGTAATTTTTACTTTGGCAAGCACGGTGTGTACAGCATTTCCTGCAATTAGGGTGAGAAGAAGACACATGTTCCAGTGTGTGACAAGGTGGGGGCTTTTATCTTGAAAACATTCATATGTATTTGGTGTGCCCTCCAGTATGTTCGTTTCCTGATGCATGAGACATAACGGCTCCATAAGATGACTGCATTATGGGTAGAACAAAGGAAAAAGGAACACAACATATCGAAAGCCAGTGAACAACTCTCAACAATGGATGCCCGTGGACTGTTGTGTTTTGAGTTTCGCCCTATCTGGAGGGCAGGATGGAGGGTCTCACCTACACAGGGATGCAGCTGCATGACCAAAGGAGAGGACACGCATCTCTTACCCATCTTGAATTGCTGTGTATAATTTAGACCATGAAATGACATGCTACCATATTTTATTTCAAATTAACGATATTAACAAAGTGTTGCACTGCTGCTAAAGTCAACACGTGACACACTTGGTGGCCATCCCTGAATGAAATTCAATCAAAAGTAAATTCAAGTCTAAATGAAAAGTATTGACATAATATGCTAAGTCAGTATTGACAAATTTGAAAACATTAAATCCATGTTGAAAAAAAAATTGCTACTTTTACATTTGTTTAGATCTCATACATTACATCTATAAAGTAGAGAAAACATGGCCTTGCTTTATTCACTTCTAGGTTTAACACAACTTTATTTGATAGCAGTTTTAAACATAACTGTCAATTACTTACCAGTAATCTTCATTACCCCAGGTCCCGTTGTCCTCGTCCCATTCATTAACTAATTGGAGATAACCATCTCGCGACAGAAAAAAAGAGCAGAGGCATGCTGGGACTGTAATACAGCCCCTCCCACCGGGAGTACATAAGCAGTACTTACCCAGCATCCCGTCTGTACAACCAAGGCCAGACAGGAAGGCCGGCCTCCCGGGAGTGAGGGAGGGGCGCATGAATGGGACGAGGACAACGGGACCTGGGGTAATGAAGATTACGGTAAGTAATTGAACATTACCCCCAGGTCCCTTATGTCCTCGTCTCATTCATTAACTAATTGGAGAATACCAAAGCAGAAAACTGGCCTTCCGCCCCCATAAACACACCCAGGAAACTACAACAAAAGCAGCAGCCCGAGGGAGCACCGAGAAGGAGGAAAAGGGAACCGCAGGAAACAACCGGTCCACAACCCAGAACAGGACAGCAGAACCAAACAAGGACCAGAGAAAACCAAAAACAGAAGGCCAGGGCCCCCAACAAGGACGCCGCCAACCAGAGAAACCGGAGGCAGGGCAACCGGAACCAAGACCCAAAGTACACTGCCAAGCAACCCACCAGACAAGGCCGCTCAGCCCAGAACAAACGGGAAGGCCCACAGGACACACCAGCCACAAAAACACGGACCAACAAGGGACGAGGAAGCACAAGCCAGAAACAGGCCCACCCCACCAATCCGAACAACGCGGCCCCAGAGGGACCATAGCAAGAGCTGAGCAGGAGCGAAACCCCAACCAAACAGAAAAGACAGAAAAGGGGAAAAACACCCGATAATCCCAGGAGACCAAAAAACCTCACAGGGAAGGAGGCCACCCACCAAACCAGGAAGGCCACCAAACCCAGAACAGCAGGGGAAGAGAAGGCCAACCAAAATACCACCAGCCAGAGGCACTCCCAGAAGCACCAGCCGAAAGCCGACCAACAAAGGAGAGACCAACAAGACCGGAAACCCACAAAGAACAAGCACAACAAGGGCGGGGAGAGAGCCACCGGCCACAACTCCCAGAAAACCCCCAACCCCAAAAGGAAGGGAAACAAAGCAGGACCGAAGTCCAGCACAACCGGGGAACACCCAGCAGCCCCCACACCAGGCACAGAGGGCAGAAAAAGCAGGTGCCAACACGGCAGAGGACCGGACAGGCACCCCACACCCAGGCCAAGCAAGCAGCACGGGCATGAGTAGCCTAAAAACAAACAGCCACAGGGCGCACAGCACCCAGACCAAAAGCGCACAAGGCCCAACACCAGCAAAGCCAGAGAGGAGCCCAGAAAACAGCATAAACCAGGGCAACAAATGCCAAAGGAACCAGGAAGCCAGGACCAGGAGCCCACGCAGGGCCCAGGCCACAGCAAAAGGGCAGGGAGGAACATGGAACCCCCAGCACACCACCGCCAGACCGCACAGAAGGCCGGAAAGCAACAGAGAAAACCGCCAAAGCAGAAGCTGGAGGAAGCAGGGAAGCAGAAGGCCAGGCAGCAGGAGACCCCAGACAACCTGCCGCCAGGAGGGAGGATCCCACTGAGACAAGAGCACCACGTAACCGCACCCCAACCAGAGAGAGGGGGCACCCAAACAGACCCACACCGGGAACCAAGCCCGGAGAAGCAAGGGAGGCAGAAGCGAACGAGGACACCAAAACCAGGAAACGCTCAGCAAAACACCCCACAGAGCAGGCCAAAACAGCCAGGAAGCCCAGGAGGGACAGCCCGAGGACTACCAGAACCAGCAGGAAGCCGGCAGATAACCGGAGCCACAGGACCCCACAAAGGCCCCAACGAAACAAGACCGGGAAGAGAACCGCCGGCAGGCCCCGAAGGACCCACCAGGACAAGGCCACAACAGCAGGGCGCCCCGCCAGAACACAAAAGAGAGCCCAGGCAAGGATGCAGAGCCCAAAAAGAAGACCAACAGGCAGTAGCAGAAAGCCCCAGCAGACACCCAGCCAGCGTAGAATGGGAGCACGGCCATGGGCTACCAACCAGGAGAACTGTAGACCAGAAGAGGGTAAAACAAGCGACCCGCCAAAGACACGGCAGTAGCAAAAGACAGCCAGGCCCAAACAGCAGCGGCATGAAACCCAGGGCCGAGAAGGCGAACCACCACCGGAACACAACCCGGGGGGAGGGGAGCGCCACGGACAAGAAGAGCAAGCGCCCAACAACCCCAGCCAGAGAAGCCGCACCAGGCACCCACAGGAGGCCCCAACCGGGAACAAACCAGGCAGGAACACTGGCAGCATCAGGAGGGGCAGGCAGGAAACACCCGAAGCAAGCCAAAGGAAAGCACAGGGAGAGCCAGGTCAGGTGCAAGGAAGAACAGAAGCAGCCAGACCCCATAAGCAACCAAGTACAAAGAAGGCCCCAGGACAAAATACGAAGCCCCAGGCCGAAGCAAAGGAGAACAGAACAACCACAACCAAGGCAGTACGAACCACCGAGGTGCAGGCAGAGTGCCCCAGAGAGCACCAGGAAGGACACCAGGAAGCCGAACAAGGACCAGGAAACCCCCCCAAGGGACGGGAGAAACAAAGCCCGGAACCAGGAGCCCCTGCACCCCAGACCCCGACCAATCACGCTGAATCCAGGAAGCGTAGGCGCAAAACCAGCTAGAAAGCAGGGCACAGGCCACAACACAACAGCCAGCCCGCAGCTGAGGCAAGGCCACCCGAAAAAAAAGGGCGGACGCAGCACCACCAAGGCCAGGCCATGACACCCACACCCCTGACACCCCCGAGAAGGAGGCACGCAGAGGGACAGAAAGAAAAGCGGGAAAAAACCTGCGTCAGGCAAACGGGAACCTAGGGGAGCCAACAGGACCCACCCCCATGCAGCCACCCAAGAACACTGACTCACCACCAGCCGGGGGCAGGGAGCCGCAGAGGAACCAGAAGAAGGGGAAACAGAAGCGCAACCCCAACAGGCCGCCGCCGAGGAAGCAAAAGGCGACCCCAACACAAGAGCAGCAGAGGGCAAGGCGGAAGCAGCAGGCAGGAGAGACCCCAACAACACCAGGAACCCCAGAAGAAAGCACAGACCGAGCCAGGAATAAAAGAGAACCAGCCACCACAGAGGCGACAGGAACCCACGCCAAACCAAGGCAGTCCACCAAACGGTAATGTATCGAAGGCTAAGCCACAGAAGCGCACACATTCATAGAGATTTTAACTTCCCCATATAAAAATGAAAACCAAAAACTCGGAGGCACCTACATAGATGGCATTAGATTAGTTTCCACTTACGCATTTGTGTGACAGAAATAAGGAGAATTTCGTAGTCGCTTCGTTTGTGTTGGAGTGAGCAGCAAAAGTTGAAGTCTCAACATTTGTGGCTAAAAAGATGGGTCTTCCACCTGAAGAGGGAGGTTAGCGTTATAAATTAGCCAGTTAGTTTAAGTGGCATGTGTTTCAGGAAAAGTATACTATATGGTAAGGTGGACGACCAAGACCGGAGCTAGCAAAAATATGATATATGTTGAACACGCCCCAAGAAAAAAGAATGTTAGGAGGAGAATTATTTCTGTCCAATCAGCCTTGTTATTCTACTCCTTACTACACACTTAATCCCCATTGCTTCTTGCCTTCACATCTTTTGATAGACCAAGAAAACCTACTTTGAACTAATAACTCCACCCAATAGAGTAGACATCCAAAGCCCTTCATCTGGTGCATTCTACAATCTGCAAAATCACAGGGCTTGCGGTCATTAAAGGGCTGTTTACGGTGTACAAAAGCCATTATATGAGTCAAAAATGATTTACAATTTTTGCAACCCTGGCTGAGTTGAATGTAGGATGAGGTGTGAGAGGGTCGTTCTCCCTATTTTCAAGTCCACAAATAATGTATCAATGGTTTGTGATGCCAATTGAGGTCTCAAACTATTCATTAATTACTGAGCCCGATTTGGGATGGTAATGAATTTACAAGCTGTCCCTTTTCTTCCCTTATAAAAATCATGTCAAACTAATATCTCCTCTTCCCAAAGTTTTTTTTTTCTTTTTAAAACAGCACTTGTTTCCCTAATGGTCTTGTGCAGCTTTTAAAACAAATGTTTCCTTTTTTAATGCCAAATGTCTGCTTCCTCTTTCCGGCCACCTTCCCTTTATTCACAGAAGGGTTGCGAATTTCGATTTCTTTAATTATAATTAATATTTATTGGGCCTGTCAATTTGTGATCCTCTGCATATGTTAAATTTACAGTATGACTAATTAGTTCATATGCACATCCATAGCAACGGGAAATTCATTGCAGCATGCAAAGCCCTGCCCTGCACAATAACTGGGGCTGATGTACCGATAATTCACTTTCAGGCTCATTAAATTTAAACCACTGCTAGTTATTATTTATCCATTTGATATTAGGGTGTTTAACAAGCACCAACGAAGGGAGAACAACAGAGAAGGGCGCTCTTAACTTCTCCACACTGATGTTTCCTGGCAAGAGAAGATGCTGGTTATGCTATAATAAACGCTTCAGTTTTAGCCTAACATTGCTGACCTACTGAGCTGTAACCTCTTGTCATACATTTTATTGATGACAATCAGAAGCTACTGGTCCCTTTTGTCAATTGGGGTATATTCTCTCCGTACTACAGATCCAGAAAATGGATACCCCTTTCAGTAATGCAGAGCAATCCAAGTTTGACTCATGGATGTTCTTTGATCTTAAATTGAGAACTCAGCAATGGACCAAATAGTAATCAATTAATCAATATCCAGTCAGTGCTTTTCTTTCAAAACTGAAACAGTATTTCAAGAGAGACATGGCTTAATACCTCTCACTAAATGATAATGAGTTATAAAATGCCGTAAAAAATCAATTAGAACCCTTCTACAGAGGCCTCACAAACCATGTGGAGTGCAAAAAATTGCTAGAATAGATCGCAGAGGGAAATCGATCCACTAGAAATAGACTAGAGCCCTGAGGCACTCACATCCATTCATGTAAGTCCCAGCCAACAGGACTAAGGGGGTGATTAGGATGGCGGGCAGATCGGCAACGCCGGCCCAGCAATCCGCCCGCCCCGTCGATTCGCCCGCCATCGTACAGTGATTTACCCCCACCATACTATAATGGGGGTATCGCGGTTGACGCAAAGTGCGTCCGCCGCTTTTCCACCGGTAGGCAATTGTTCCGACACTGCGCAGTGCCTGCTACGTTGTGCATGGAAATGAACACCAATGCACTTTATCATTGCGGCGGGTGCTGCTCACAGGAGCACTCGCCGTAATGTCAAACATGCGGAATGCGACCGCCAGGGTGGCAGTCGCATCCTAATTAGCGGTGCCGGACTGCCACACGTCTGGCGGCCAGTCCCAGCACCACGAGGATGGTGGGCGGATAAAGTTCACCCGCCATCCTAATCACCCCCTATGTTCCAGTGGCGTCGGAATTGAAATATTTTATTGAGGTATTCTTACAGCCTTTTGGTAGCCTTAAACATAGCTGATTTCTTATTGTTTGTAACAGCCCAGTGGCTCTCAGGTTGCCCTACTTCCCAGATCTAGGAATCTCTTGACCTATGGACTCTTCATATGACTGAACAGTTACCACAAAGACAGACTCTATAATGTCACACCATAGCGAGCCATACCTCCTGTACCTCTAACAGGGTAATTATGTGTGACAGCTAAAATCCACAGTGCTCCCATCCTCAAAGCACCACAGGGAAGAACAGTCCCACAGAATTTCAGAGGACCTGCTTCTTCAAAGCACTCAGCAAGTCTGCTGTCTCTTGGCCTGAGAGGGAGTTAGGGAGCTAGTGCACCTAGTCCACAAGAGTCCAGGAATACAGATCCAGAGTGGGACCTCTGCACTTCAGATAGGGGTGCATCGGAAGTGCTGGTCCAACTACCACTTTAATTTCCACTTCCCAGATGTTTCCCCTATGCAGGAGTTTAAAAATGAAGGTGGAAGGCTCTATAGAATAGACGTTGCATACCCAATCCAGGGATAGTATATCTTCAATCCACTCCTAACTGATTCTTCCATGAATGCTCCAACTAGCTGTCCAAATTCAGGTACAGTGCTTTGGAAAGGTGTCCCTTCCTGCACAAAAGCAATCCTGCCTGTAACAAAGCCATCTTTGCTCAATACTGCAATGGTGCCTGCACTTGTGCTAGGCAGCACTCAGTGCACCAGTGCAGGGAGGAGCAGGAATGCATCATATCTTGGTAAATATGGATAATTCCTGCTCCCACCATAGCACACAACGCAGCACAGCAAGTTGTCTTGCTGCATGGCGTGACATTTTGATAAATCTGGCCCCTAGTTTCAACCTTCCTGTTGGGTCAGGAATGTCCCCTGCATGGTGTGTAGGACTGCCAGCCTTATAATTATCTTCCCTAAAACTTTTTCCTGCTCCCCTCTTGTTTGCTGAAAATCGTTTTTGTTGGCTTCATAACTCTGTATACTTAACACTGCTAACCAGTAATTAGGACATTTAATTTAATTGTAAGTCCCTAGTAAAGTGGTACTACATGTACCCAGGGCCTCTAAATTAAATGCTACTGGGGACTTGCAGCACTCATTATGTCACCCACTTAAGAAGCCTTTTAACATGTCTCAGGCCTGTCATTGTAGTCTATGTGTACGGTTTTAAACAGCCATTTTGATCTGGCAAGATTAACTCTGTGGCTAAGGCCCGAACCTTCCTTTTTATTACACATAGATCCCCTGTAGGGTTTCTCCTAAACAGGCCATGGGACAGGATGTATTGTGTTTTCAAAGTATGATATGTAATTTTAAGTGGTGATGAGGCACATTATTGAGATGTAAATATCGAATGGCAGAAATATCGAGTCCCAAATATCGTGAGTGAGAAAGTTCAACAGCAAGAATATTGTGTTCAAGAATATCGACTTCAGGTAAGTAATATTGATTTAAAAAATATCTAAGTGTTTAATATCATTTGCAAAAATATAAGTGTTAAAAATATCATTTTTTTTTAATATTGTTATGTATTTTAGTAAATATTTTAAATGTATGTGATGTATATTTTTGTATAAGAATTGTTGATATTTGTTAATATATGTGTTACATTTTTAGTAGTTATAAAAAATATTAGAAGTTTGCATTTTTTTGTTTAGTTCTGTAGCGGGTTATGGGTTTGTAGGGGAACAGGGTGAGAAGTAATTTGATTATATTAAATTAATGATTATTTTTTATTTTTTAATATTTATTTTTTTGAGGTGTTACAGTGTTAAATGTGTAAATTAATGTGTTAATAATTAATTAATAATTGGTTGTTAATTATTCATTAATTAATACATTTAATTGGTAATTAGTTATGGTAATTGTGTAATCAATTTTAGATGTGTGTTTTGGGATTTTATAGGGGTAAAGGCTGGCAAGTATTTTTTTATTAATAATTCTTTGCTAATTGTTATTAATTAATTTCATTACACATTAATTATGGTAATTGTGTAATTAATTTTATGTGTGTGTTGTGTTGTTTATAGGGGTAAAGGATAGGAAGTAATTTGTGTTTAATTAATTAATATATAGTAGTGAATGAATGGTAATCATTGGAATTTTTTGGGGTTATTGTTTATTTTTGTATGTGTTGTTTTTTACTGTTAAAGGGGTAAAGGGTGGGTATTAAATACATTTTACGTTCTTTATAATTAGTTGCTTAATAGTAATAGTTTGCAATTTTAAAATAAGTTTTGATTGTGTAATTTATTATTTTCCAGTTTAATTCAGGTGTGTGTTGTGGGGATTATAGGGTTAAAGTGTGGTTAGTAAATTAGTTTTTATTATTATTTTATTAATATTGTTTTTAATTGATAATTAATTATTTCAATTATAGAAGCATATTTTGTTTAAAAATTTAGAAGTGTGTTGTGATTTGTGTGGTGGTATAGGGTAGGAAATAAAATAACTACATTTATGTCATAATTAATGTTTTTCGTTGTAAATATGTTCTAGTTTAAAATATTTATTTTTGGGAAATGTATTTATTTATTTTATTTTATATAAAATTTGTAGGTATTTGTTATATGTAATTAATATTATAATCTGTTTTCATTTTATATATTAAATATATTGGTATTTAAATGTTTAACATATTTATATATGTATTTATTTATTAATTTTTATAATTAAATTTTTTTGATTTTTAAATATTTTTTTGTTTTTATTTTCAAACTGACTGGAGTGTGAATTCTAATTTTATCTCTTCGCTATCCAACACTTTTCCTACTGTTGCACTTATCGGAGTGGGAATAATAATTTTTACCCCTTAGCTATCGAACACTTTCCCTACTGTTGCACTCACTGGAGTGGGAATAGTTATTTTACCCCTCCGCTATCCAACAATATCCTTACTGTTGCACACATTTGAGCGGAAATAGTAAATTTTACCCCTCCGCTATCAACACTTTCCCTACTGTTGCTCTGACTGGAGTTGGAATAGTACATTTAATCCCTCAGCGATCCAACACTTACCCTACTGTTGCCCTCACTGAAGTGGGACTAGAAAATTTCACCCCTCATCTATATAACACTATCCCTACTGTTCCACTGACTGGAGTTGGAATAGTAAATGTAACCCCTCCTGTTGCATTCATGGGAGTTGGAATAGTAATCCCTCTGCTTTCCAAAACTTTCCCTACAGTTGTATTTATTGGAGTGGGAATAATACTTTTTACATCTCCGGTATCCAACACTTTCCCTACTTTTGCACTGACTGTATTGGAAAATGTAAATGTAAATATTTTTTAATAGTTTAATGTTTTATTTTATTATACAATGTTTTTTCTTATATTTTTAATTATTGATATATATAATTTAAATTGTTATATTATTTTAAAGTTTTAACATAAATAAATAATAGTTTATTAATTGTTTTAAAATAAATGTGTATATATTTAAAAAGTATTATGCTTGGGTGTTTATCTTTTTTAATTAAGTTTATTTGCTATATTTTGTTAAAATGTATATTACATTTATTTTATGTTAAAATTAATTTTAATATTTTATATAATAAATATATATTATTTTATTTTATATTTATATAAATCTATATTTTGTACTTCTATATTTCTTACAACAATATATTGTAATCAATGTTTTTGTACTTATAGTTTAAGTATAGCAAGTTTATATTTTTGTAGTCTATATTTTTTCATCGATATTTTTTACATCGATGTTTGTGACATCGATGTTGAGTCAGTAAACCCTTTTAAGTTTTACAGGTCCTGGTAATGAAAATTGTAAATCCGTTTTTCACTATTTCAAGGCTTACCACTCCGACAGGAAACATTAGGTTACCCTATTACATTCAATAAGTGATAACTTTCAATTGGGAGCAGATAGGAATATTGAGTTTGGTGTCTAAAGAATTGTAATTTAAAAAAATCTTTAATGGTAAAGCTAGATTTTCAGTCTCAATTCAGAAAATGCCACTTTTAGAAAGTTCAACAGCATTTTAGTACACCATTCAAGTTGATGCATTTGATGTTTTTCTGTGATTTGTTTGTGATTTTTCTTGTGTAGTAATGTATTATTTATGTGTATTCACAATGTGCATAATGATTGTCTTATAAATGTATGGAATTTGGATATGATTAGACGCTTGTCTTTTTCAAGCTTGAAGAAATAACAAAAAACAAAATTCTTCTAAATAAAAAAGTGTAAATAAAATAACTGATCAAACAAAAAGCAATGTGTTTGACCATAATGTGAATTTAATAATGTTCATAAATAATGAAAGGTTCAGGCTTATCTCCCTTGTTGATTACAGTTCTACGGCCCTGCCTGTACCTTGCATCCTGGGCCTAACTCCCCTTTCTTCTTTACTTTTAGAAAGTTTGCATTATGTTGTCCTAACCATTTCGTGCATGCAGTCTGTATCCTAGGTAATATGACTCAGAATAGCTCGCAGTGGGTCTTTGTGTATTGTTCCCTGACAGTGAGTCAAAGGGGGAATAGCTGTTGTCAGGATGGGGCAAATCTTTCTTGATACCACACTTGCACATCACAAATCCTTTGCCTCACAAAGGTTTACCTGCTAGTCTTTTGCGCACCCCATCAGGTCTCTGTGGGTTTTAATATTTCACTCCTAGAACAAGCTCTTCCCAAAACTATTTCTTATTCTAAGAAAAGTTCGATAGACAATGCAAAAGGTACTGTAATGGGTGCAATTTTTGCCCAAGATGTTGCCATACTGTTCGTGGACAATATAAAAACAACACATATGTTGAATGACAGAAATCACTTTCATGACAAAATCAATCTATGGAAGAAATATATCAGCAATGTCTTTATGATATGGTCAGGAGACATCACTGAGCTTTCTATATTTTGTAACCAGGTAAACAATTGCCAACCAGATTTGAGATTCATCCATCACTCTCGTAACACACAAATTGACTATCTGGGCATTACAGTCAAAACTATGGATGTCCAGTTATACACCACACCCTTCTCAAAACCTACAGAGAGAAACACACTACTCCAAAACTTCAGTTCCCTCCCAAGAGATTGCCTTCCCTATAGCCAATCCTGATGCAACTGCAACTTTAATGAGGATTTCTTCAGGAAAGCTGAACTGCTTTTTAAAACATTTCAAGATAGAGGATACCCCGGATGGTTGGTTAAACGCTCACTTAAACTGGCATGGTACTCATACAGGGATATACTGCTACAACCCAAGAACAGAACACCCATGTCTAGGATCACATGAGTAACTACATTCTCTCCAATCAGTAAAAAAACTAGGAGTATCAAAAATCACTGGAACGTCTTAGCTATTTCTAACATTTCATCCGAAGCACTCATTCTTTTTTTTTAAGTTTAAAAGTTTATTAAAGAAGAAGTTGTGATAACAAAATAATATAACAGCAAATAAGTGAATTCACAATGTAAGAATATTGTAAGTATAAAATAAAGGGAAATGTATCAGAAGGGAGGGAATAAAAGGGGGGAGTGAAAAACTTTAATCATCATTGCATAAATCAGAAAAAATGGGAAGCATATTGAAACCATAAACAGTGGAAGATACAATAGTTCATATACTATATAAAAAGGAGTATTACTGATTATTGCTTGTATCCAGTCTACGATGAAAACAAACAGCATTCCACCAGGCTCTAAAAGTAACTTTATCTGCCTGTTTCCAATTGGAGGTTATTAAATGAAGGGCGATTGCTATTAATAAATCAATTAAAGAAGGGTTAGGAGTCGGATGTGGCCATGAAGGTGATAAGGAACCTAGAAAGACATTAGAAAGAGAAAAAGAGAGTTGAGTATGAAAAACTGTATTAATTTGGGACCAAACTAGGAACCAAAAATAAGAGAAAGAGGGGCATTCAAAAAGCATATGCTTTAAATCGGCTGATGGAGCTTTGCAAGACCAGCAAGTTGGTAATGTTTCTGTAGAAAAAGAGGCCAATTTCGCTGGAGTAAAAAGAAGACGTTTGTATATAAAGAAAAGAGTTTGAGACGTATTAGCTGCTCTACATGTTTTATGGATTTTTAACCATATTCTATCCCAAAATGGAATAGACCAACATTCTACAAGATCCTTTTCCCAAGCCAATTCAGCTTTCCCCTTGGTTCTATCAGAGGAGAAAAACACATTTCTATAGAGAGAAGAGGCTGAAGATTCAATAGGAAGTAAAGGAAAAAGACTTGAACATTTGGAGGGAACGTTAGGACTAGATGGCAATAAAAGAAGATATTGCAAGAGGGAAGGAAGAAGCAAGATATATTGAGACTTGCAAGAAGAGGGTAAAAACATTTTTAATTGAAGATCTGCAAAAGATAACAGTGAATTATTAAAGACCAATTGTGAGATCCATAACAAACCTTTAAGTCTCCAAGATTTCCAGTAGATAGTATGTCCCTTGATACGTAATAAGTGATTGTGCCAAATGGGTTGCTGATCCAAAGTGGAGTATGAAGGATAAGAGGATGGAAGAAAAGGAATTAATATCTTAGGCATATAAGATACAACTTGAGAGCGGAAAGAGGAGATATTGTTAGAAAAAGTAAGAGCTTCTTTAAAGTGAAAAGGAGCTGTAAAATGTTTTTCTATTTTCAACCAGATAGGAGGATGAATACAACGATCAGGAGAAAGCCATCAGGAAGATTGTCTAAGGGAGAAAGCATAATGATATGATTTAAAGTCTGGAAATGTAAGACCACCAGAGCCTTTGTCCGTTTTAAGAGCATTAAGAGCTATTCTAGGGGATTTATTTTTCCAAAGAAACTTGTTTAGAAGTGAGTCAAATTTTTTAAATTAGAAGTTAGGAATATGAACAGGAAGCATTGACAAAAGGTAGAGATTTAATGGCAAAAGCATCGTCTTAATAGAATCCATGCGTCCCCACCAAGAGAGGAAAAGTGGATGCCAGCGATCAATAGAAACCAATAAGGTTTTGTTAAGATTATCAAAGTTTTCTTTTAATATTTCAGGAATAGAAGGAGCAAACCATAAACTTAAGTACTTCATTTCAGATGTTTTCCAAGAGAAACCCGTAGAAGTAAAATCCTGTTTTAGACAAAGAATGTTTAAAGGGAGAACTTCGCATTTGTTAGAGTTGAGACGATAACCGGATAATTGAAAAAATGTGTTAACCTGAGAAAGAAAAGCCGGAAGTGAAGTAGAAGGGTTTGAGCAGTAAAGCAGAATATCGTCAGTATACACAGAGAATTTAACTTGACTATCTTCAAGCCCAAATCCAGTAATATTTTCATCCAAGCTGATCTTTGTTAAAAAGGGTTCCAAGGCAATTATAAATAAAAGAGGAGATAAGGGTTAGCCCTGCCGGACTCCTCTATAGAGAGGAAAATAGTCAGAGGTTTTGCCGTTGACAAGAATAGATGCTTTAGGGCCAGAGTATAGCAAGGAGATAAGAGAAATTAATTTAGTAGGAAAACCAATCCATTTAAGGGCTTGAAACATAAAATCCCACCCAATCCTATCAAAAGCATTTTCTGCGTCCAACGCTATCGCAGCGATGGGATAATCAAGCGAAGAGGCTTTACTTAAAATGTTGAAGAAAACTCTAGAGTTATCTGACGATAAGCGGCCTTTAACAAAACTGGATTGTTCTGGACCAATAAGGTTAGGTAAAATAGGGTCAATACGAAGAGCGAGAATTTTCGCAAAAATTTTATAATCTAAGTTAACTAGGGAGATCGTACGATAGTTCTTGCAGAAAGAGGGATCTTTGTTCTCCTTGGTAATTAAACAAATCATAGCATCCTGAAACGAACCTGAAGAAGAACTTTCCTTAATAAAGAATTGATAAAGTAGTAAAAGGTGAGGAAGTAATAAGGGTGCAAAGTGGGAATAAAATTCAATAGTAAAACCATCGGGCCCGGGGCTTTACCCCTTTTCAATATAGAAACAGAACGTTTAATTTCAGATAAAGTAATGTCCGAGTCTAATGAGGCAAAATCAGTGTCGTGAGGCTGAGGAGAATCTATTGATTGGAAGAAGGAGGAAAGAGCTTCTGGAGTTGGTTGATGTTCAGGTGTGTATAGATTTTTATAAAATGAAACAAATTCAGACAGAATATCACTATCTTTATGCAATGAGACTCCCAAATTATTACGGATAGAGTCAATTTTGGTCCATTCACGGCGAATTTTTGAATAATTTGCAAGTAATTTACCCATTTTATTTTGGCCTCCATAATAACGGGCACTACTTTTTAAGAGATAAGAGGACGCAGCTTTGGTGGAGGTTTTATTAAAAGAAATTTTTGCCTCAATAAGATTTTTTAATGCGCATTCAGAATTAGAACGGTAATAAGAATACTCTAGTTGTTTAATCTTGCCCAATAGTTCAGTATTTTTAGCTTCAAAAGTCTTCAAGTTGGGCATTACAGGGTCGGCTCTTAGATGGCTCGAGTCCTTCCTTGATAAAAGATCGTTTAGGATTTGGGAGAATGGTTCAATGTCCAAACCCGTCCCCTTGCAGTGTGGGGTGCCGCAGGGCTCCTCCCTGAGCCCCACACTGTTCAATGTCTATATGGCCCCGTTAGAGGAGGCAGTAGCCCCCTTCGGGATCAAATCTATTAGTTATGCAGACGACACTCAACTCATCGTCTCGCTGTCACAACAAAGGGGACACCCATCTGATTTGTCAAGTTGCCTGTCAGCTATCTTTTCTTGGATGACTGCCTCCAAACTTAGACTCAATGGAGCGAAGACCGAGATTATGGTCATGGGTCACCCTCTCCCATCTCTGTCCTCCGACCATTGGCCTCCCTGTATGGGGACCTACCACCCCCAAAGGAGAAAGTTAGAGTCTTGGGGTTTGGTTTGAGCCCCAACTCACCTTTATGACCCATGCGCAGAAGGTGGCGGGAGGATGCTTTGGATCATTGCGGGCCGTAAGGAAGGTCCTCCCCCTGCTTCCTTTCGAATCAAGAAAACTTCTGATCCAGGGCCTAATCCTGGCCAGATTGGATTATGGCAATGCCCTCCTCCTGGCGGCACCTCTGGCCACGATTAACATCTTACAGCGGGTTCAGAATGCCGCAGCAAGGCTCCTTATGGGAGTCCCCAGATGGGTTTCAGCTAAACCCCTGCTTAGAGCCTTGCACTGGCTCCCAATCCAGGAGCGAATCTCCTTCAAATCACTGTGTATTGCCCATAAATCCCTCCAAGGTAATGGCCCCCCAGCCCTCAGGGGACTGATCCGTCCTTACAAAGCCACTCGTGCCCTTCGATCAGATGGAGAAAATCTGGCCGTTACTCCTAGAATAAGGAAGGCCCGCACGGGAGGTCGTCGCTTTTCGCTGAATGCAGCAAAAAAGTGGAATGCCCTGCCCAGAGCCCTACGGAAGGAATCTTCATACCTTAAGTTCAGAAAACTACTTAAAACTTTCCTTTTCCCCAAAGCTCCCTAATCTTTTCTTCCTCATTCGCTCTGTTATCGACTGTTTTAGCGCTGGGACGCTCAAGGGCAGCCATGCGCTCTATAAATCCAATTCCATTCCATTCCATTCCATTCTTCCTCTGTGAAACAAAATTTATAATAAAACCTCTAGCGATAGCTTTAAAAGAGTCCCAAATTATTACTGGAGAAGAGTCAGGTGTGGAGTTAAATGAAAAGAATTCAGAAGCAAAAAGAGTGAATTGGCTTGTGAAATTAGGATCTGATAATAATATGTTATTAAATCACCATCTCCCAGAATGGGGGGAGAACGGTAGCAAATCAAAATCTACAAAAACAGGAGCATGGTCTGATATTAGAATCGAGCCAATCTCGGCATGAGAGACAAGTTGTGACAAGGGTTTACTAAAAAAAGATAGTCTATTCTGGATTGAGAGTTATGTGGGGGGAATAAAAGGTATATTCCTGTAAGTCAGGGTTACAAAGTCTCCAAATGTCAGTTAAAGCTTTGCGATGTATGGCCGAGGTAAATTGAGAATGCATTTTGGTATTGGAGAACTTCACAGAGGAATGTCTATCTAAAATGGGATCAATAATCTGGTTACAGTCACCTCCAAAAATAATATAGTCATCATCAAACGTAAGAAGTTTATCAGCTATCATAGACCAAAACTTATTATCAATATTAACTGGGTCATAAACATTAAACAACACTAAGGGTATTTGATAAATGAGCAACTTAACATTACCCAATGGCCCTCCAGATCATTGTCCTGATAGAGAACTGAAAACTTATGTTTTTTATGGCATAAGATGGATAAGCCATTTTTCTTTCCCAAAGCTGAAGAGAAGACATGTCCTACCCAACTTCTTTATAATTTAGCCACTTCAGAGGCTGATAGATGAGATTCCTGAATAATAGCGATATCAGATGCGTTGCCTTTTTATGGGGTTATTAACTCCTTTAACATTCCAAGTTACAACTCTAAAGGTAAGCTATCTAAGATAAAAAAACATGCACAGATATCATAAAAACAGTTAAATGGTAGTGAAGGTATAAAATGTGAACCATCAATATGCAAACCATATTAGCAAACACATTTCTATTACTTAAAGGAAAGAAGACAAAAGAAAAAGGATATTGAACAAAGTTCAAAATCGAGAAGATAAGAAAGAAAGGCATAAGAAACATATTGATAGTAATAGTCTGAGAGAATATAGAAAAATGAGAGCAATAAGTAAGAAAAGAGGAAAGGAAGGAAGAAAAAATAGGGTAGAGAAGGAAACAGGGAACAAGAAAGAAATGTATTTCCAACATTTGACAATAAAGGAAGACAACAAAAAGACATACCACAAGGGAACAGTCAGACAGGGGGTGGTGGCACCACATGAGGAAAACAGCACTCCAGACCAAGGACTCCGCAGGAGCACGCAGATGGACAGGAGCCTCCAAGTGAAACGAGAATACACACTATATGAAGGGATCACAAAACTGCGCCTAAAAGAGAACAGGAAAAAGAAGAATTATTAACAATTGGACTCATAGTATAATGAGAATAAAATACAAAACTTAGAACACAAAAAACAGAGTACAAAATACAAGATACAGCCAGGATGAGCAAAAGGAGGAAGTCATGACGAAAACATCACTGCATAAGAAGAATACATGCGATCACTGTTGTGCTTGAGGAATGTCCATAGACTCAGTCCCACAAGAATCAAGAAATTGCTGAAGCTTCGCCGGATCTTCGTATGACGTTGTTTTATTATTGTAAGTCACTTTAAATAAGCAGGGATGGAACAGACCATAATGAGCGTTCAAAGATCAAAGGGCAGGTCTCATTTCCAGAAACTTCTTGCGGTGATCCGATGTAGTCTTAGCGTAGTCCTGGGAGAAGAAAAGATTAGAACCATTCCAAGTAAATTTCCCTTGCTGCTTTGCAGCCTGTAGAACTTTGAGCAGGTCAGTGTACTCCAAAAAGTAAAGAATAACCCCTCTAGGCTTTGTTGTTGAGGTGGAAGACGGAGAAGAACGAGAGGGTGGACCTAGATGATGCGCTCGTTGAATGGACTGAAAAAAGGATATTGCATTCGATCCCTCAAGTCCTTCCGCCAGGCCGTAAATGCGAAGGTTATTACGCCTGTTTCGAGTTTCTACGTTTTCAACCTGTTGTTTACGATCTTGAATCTCTCTCTGCATAGAAGATACTTGATTAGTTAAAACTTGAACTGAAGCAATAGATTTTTCAAGTTGCTCCACCTTTTGTTCAGAGTGGGACCACTTATCCTCAAGGTTTTGAAGGCGTGAATTTGTTTCCGTCATGTAAGGCTTGAGTGAGTGAATTTCTTCCAGCAAAAGTTCCATAGAAATAGAAGAAGACAAATTAGGCGGAGATGGAGGATTCGTTTTAACTCGTTTTCCTGAGGTAGAAGTAGAAGGAGAGGGCAATTTGGAAGAAATGTTGACATTTTGACGAGAAGTATTAGGAGAGGAGCCTTTTGAGGAGTTGTCATTTGAGGTATCCTCCATGTTCGCTTGAAGAACACTAAAGGGATTGATATCTGCCAAAGAAACGGTAGAAACGCTATTTTGCTGAGGAGAATTCCGATTAGAACAACCAAGGCATTGCCATTGAGAGGGTGAGGAGTAAAAAGAAAAATAAGGTAGTAGGTCAAAAACCAAAACAGCCAGATCCTCAGCGTGAAAACAGAAGACTCTGATAGCACAATGCTTAAGCCCAAATAACAGTATCGCAAAAATGCGCGCAGTAATTCACTAGAGGAAAAGAACTGGCAAAATATGTGACTACTGACAACTGTGGCAAGCAAAGTAGAGATTTGCAATTAAAGGAGCATAGAGGTGCTTATTTGTTTAGGATGAAAATACAGAACATGCTCCTGAAGTTAGTCATTGAAAATAGTCATTGATAATCCACTTCCATAATAACATAGCCTGGTATGGAGAGTTAAATGAGGTAAAAAATAGAAAAAAGAGCATAATAGGTAATTCAGAGAGAGAGCAAGCACCTAAAAATGATGGAGTTGAAGAGAAAGCTGCAGCCCAAAAGCCAACTAAAGAAAACAGGCAAAAAAGACCAATTCTTAAAGGTATTAGCAATATGGGCATACAGTTGATGCAAAAATGCAGCTATATCTTGAAGTGCGCAGCTTCGACGAAACTTGCCTGAGGAGAAACGCTTTCAGCGCTCATCGCACTTACTGCTCGTCAAAGCGTCCAAAATGGCAGCCGCAACTCCAGCGCGACCCGCCGTGGA
This sequence comes from Lissotriton helveticus, assembly GCF_964261635.1. NCBI lineage: Eukaryota > Metazoa > Chordata > Amphibia > Caudata > Salamandridae > Lissotriton > Lissotriton helveticus. Next base: position 1,232,041,891 of record NC_136068.1, read on the forward strand.
CGAAAAGCTGGAATTTGAAGCTTTCCCGTTCACCGCTGCAGGTTATAGCGGTGTCCACACGGGCAGGAGTAGTTCCAGTGTCCGTGACAGGAACATTGCCTCCCGAGGAGGAGAAAAGGCACTTGGAGGGCTCCCGTCACTGTTGCTCGCCGACGGAGCTCCTCGGAACTGCGGGCATCCTCCCTGATGCCGTAGCCACGCCCCCCTTTTATTCTTTTTTTAAATGAGTTGTAACATTAAAGTTTGCTTGGTAAGAGTACACAAGTCCAAACACACTAACAACAAGATCCATTCTCTTCTAGGACTTCCTCCCATTCAGGGACACTAAAAATGTGGCAATTGTTTAGCTTGCACTGCAGCGACTAACACCAAAACATTTGGATATGGTAACATTAAACAAAGCCTCAGTTTTTTTCTCAAATTGTAACTCATGTAATATAATCTACTGTATACCCTGACCATGCCATCTAGCGTATACATGTCAAAGATGCAGAAAATAAAGTCAAGGATTTCAAAACACAAGAGCAGAATCCGGTGAAAAGTAATCAAAGCCCCAATGATTGAACATTTTTTGAGCAATGGACACTCAGAAAACGATTTTACATGGCAAGTAATCGATGTCCTACAACTGCAACCAAGAGGTGGAAACACTCAAATGCTACTAAACAGACTGGAATGTAAATGGATCTTCAAATGCCAATGGACTGAACACACAGGAAGAATGGATTGTGCTTCTATGAGTTTTCCTTTTTCTTTCCTTTTATGAGCTCTAGTGATGCAACACAAACCATCTACATGGAGTTATTGCAACTAACTACTTGTCATAACTCACATGGTTCACCTAATGTACATGATATATGTTTCATGTTTTAACTCAGTTGTCCTTGTGCATCAGTAAATTTGTAACTTTGTTCTTGTATACTTGGAAATACTTTCTTTTTTAAATTATCTATTAGAATCTAAAAACTTACTTTTACTTAATTATATGCGCTGACTGCTTAAAATTTCTATAATTATGTGATAGCTGAGGTTTTTGAGAAACCCTTCTATCTTAACTATGGTTCTCCCCAGTGCCAGTGGGGATTTTTGCTAAGAAAATAGTGGCTGTTGCACTGACTATATCAGTCCTAATTGCTTCTGATTTAGTCTTTGCCACAGGCTGCATTTATCCTCTTAGGGATCAACCATTTTGCAGTAAGCCTTAACGTGAAACCGTGTATGCGCTTAGTCTCTTAATATTAACTCATTCAGCCAGGGACGCACGTTAAGTTTTCCATTGCACTTGCGCAATTGATCCCCAGTTAGCACCCTAGTGCTCACTTTGGCCCTAGTCAATGTGCGCTTGCGCTCCACAACAAATTTATACACACTTCTGCATTCAGTCCACAGTGTGGCTATCGACAAGCACCACAGCTCCTGCTTGGTGTCCTGATTAAATCAAGTACGTGTTCTTCTGGCTTTCTGTTGGCCTTAGCTCCGGGTCACTTTCTCCATAGATGCTCATTACCGGTCTCTCTCAATCTTAGATTTCCTGTACACTGACTCCAAGGCAGCATAAATTGAATGGAAATTTCATCCCACAATTGGTTTGGGATTTCATGACAAATGGTGACCTCGGCCGCGCACTCAGTAAGTTTATACATTTTTCTTATGAGTACTTGCCCTAATAAACCAGAACACTAGTTGCCTTCATTAACACATGACAAAGCTGGCACTGACTCCCAGTTTCTTTCCATCATAGGATTTTGGATCACTAGCCCCTGCGACAGCTATAATTGTAAAGACCTTGTCATGCCTTCCGCTTATTGGAACTTCTGAGACATGGCAATCTTGGCTGTGCAATAAGTAAGTTCAATTCCCTCATGAAATCTAAATAGGACAACGTTGCCTTCACCAGCATGATGTAAGACTCCCTATGAACTCCGCATAGTTTAAAAAAAAAGAAACTGTGTATCGATCTCAGGTTATGGATAAAGGACCATTTGTACGACTGTTTTTTTGTGGTTGCAAACTGGCAATTGGCCCGTTTGCGCCTTCAAAATTGGTCTGCTCCATGTACAAACCCTATTTTGCGAGTCAGTAACCTATTACCGACTTGCAAAATAGTATTTCTGACTCGCTATTAGGAAGGGGCATGCCAAGGGCTACCCTTCCTAATAGCAACTCGCACTTCAATGTATGATTTTTTTGCAACCGCAATTGTGGTTGCAAAACACTTGGGGGTCCATTATGATGTCGGGCGGATTTCCACCGCCAGGCTGTCGGTGGCTACCGCCAGCCTGGCGGAGGAAATCCGCCGACATCATCAGTACAATTCCCCTCCGCCATATTAGGAAGGCGGAGGGGACCGTGGCGGTGAGAAACACCACCCGCCTGTTTTCCGCCCCGGTCGCCTAGCGGCCAGGGCGGAAAATCTGTAACATGGTGGCGGTGTCTTGTAGACACCGCCCGCCATATTACAATGTGCTTTGCAATTTGCATTTCCGTGGCGGCAATGCCGCCACGGAAAAGCATGCGGAGACTCCCTGCGGGGGCCCGTTGCGGGCCCCCTGGGAGTCTGTGGCTTGGGGGGTTGCACATGGGGGGTACCTATGGTACCCCCCCGCATTTCAAAGTGCATCATGGCAGGCACCACGCGGTGCCTGTCATGTTGCACTTTGAAAAGCTAAACGTGCACTTTTCACATGGCAGCGGGCGGAGATTTCTGCTCCGCCCGCCGCAATTGCACCCATACAGGATGCGCCCGCCTGTGTGGCGGGCGCATCCTAATGCCCTGATGGGGACCCCCGCCCTTAAGGCGGGCGGTCCCGGGTCCCGATGTGATGGCGGGCGGACTAAGTCCGCCCGTCATCATAATGGACCCCTTGAAGTTTACCACCTACTTCAAGTAGGTGGTAAGTCACTGGCAAACACCCCTCTGTGAATGAACGTGAAAATCTGGTCCGAAGGACAACTGCCTACTCTTAAAAATTGAAACAGAAACATGTAATTGTTCTTTTTAAATGCATCTCGCTTTCCTTTGAGGAAAACGGGCTGCATTTAAAAAAAATGGCTTAATTTAAAAAGCTTTCACAGACATGGTGGTCTGCTGACCCCATCAGGCCACCATCCCTGGGAGTGCTAGTCATTTCCAATGGGGTGGCAAATATGCACTTGACTCATGAATATTAATGAGGCATGCAATTTGTGACGCCATTAGGAATCGCAAACAATGTTGTACATTGCATTTTGTGAGTAGCAAAACAACACGATTTGCGACTTGCTAATTGTAAGGGTTATATATCGGCACTTTATCCTTACCTGCTGGGCAATTTCCTTACCCCTCCTTGGTTGCAAAACTACCCCCCTTTTTTGCTCCTTTATATCAAAAGAACTGAATGTCTTTGTTAATCTTTTATTCACTCAATATGCAAGTCCCTAAATGATAAAGTATTGGATAATTATGCAGGTTCAACCGGGTTCCTAATTCTAACCCACGTGCTTTTGATTTTATCTTATAGATACCAGGTGCTCACACACCTTGTCCTGATGATGATTTCAATTCTATGAGATGGAAACTCTGTTGACCACAGAAGAACCTGACTCTTTATTTAATTATATAATAAAAAAATGCTAAAAGGATGCATGCTTTAATATTTTTCTCTCACCATAGCACGTTTCTTCACTTATTTTTGATCATGGTATATGAACAAATGTGATGTGATATTGTGCAATGAATAAAAGAATTGCATGACAATGTGAATTAGTATCCTGCCTTATTCTTGCATGTGTTATATTGTATATTGTTGGGTCCTCTATTTCGCACAGGACATTTGGTGTTTTTCTAAACACTCTTGAGACCTATTAGCTTGAGTGAACCACCTTTTTTTCTAAACAACCCCAGACAAGCTGGGGCCAGGGCAGGAAGGCAGGACATTTTAAACAACTCTGAGAGTGGAAACCCCCAGAACTTTCTCCTACTTCAAAGCTGGTACCCGATATACATATTGGACCCTCAGAATCAACTTTTTGGTACATCTATGGGCCTGTGGAAGACTCAGAAGGAATGTTGTACTGCTCTGCTGCAAGCAGGACTGCTACTCTGCTGCGATGCTACTTTGCTGTTCTGCTGCCTGTTGCCCTGCTGACTGAATGAAAAGGGCTGGACTAGCATCTTGATTCCATGACCACCAGAGTGACCCCATGGGCTAGCTGGCTGGCCTCCTGATGAGAGACTCAGGGACAAGAAATGGTCCTACAACCTTGAACCCAGCATCTGGGTCTTGCCCCAAAGTGGTGCCACCCCAATAGTGGAGCCTTGGAGGTCAATTGGGCAGAACCAACGCACCACAAGGCTCCCCATTGGAACTGCCACTGTGTGGAGTATCTCTGGATCAGGCCTTCCCAGCGGATGACGTTGTCAATGGCATCCTTTTGCACGATGAAGGACCTCCCATGGCAAGCCCGGACAATGATATTATCAGAACTGCTGCTGCGAGCTGCATTTCCGACGAAGAACCTTGTATCTCAGTTTCTTCAGAACTACCACTGCACACCACATCCCTCATACACAATCTCTCAGAGATTTTCATCCAAGATTTAAGGTATTTGTTCAGCAGGCCAAATTGGTCAAAGCATCCGCCCCAAGCTCCAATTTGGTTTGGCCTGAACTTGTGATTTTTGCCCAGGTTTGGCGTAATCAGATAGACACAGAGCTTTGTGCTTTTAATAATACTTTCACCGAAATATTTAAAATTGCATATGTTCAGTTCTACTAATTGGATTTTTGTCATTTTGGTCCAAAATAATGTATTACATTTTACTTTAGGTTTCTAAATTGATTTGGGATTTTTCTTGCGTTGTGTTTTTACTTTATTACTGCAGGTGTGCTGCATACTTACTTTACACATTGCCTCTAAGTTAAGCCTGACTGCTTGTATGCCAAGCTACCAGACGGTCAAGTCAGGTTAATTTGGGGTTTCGTATGACTTCACCCTCACAGGAACTGTGGTTGCTGCCCTCTTCCACCAGTAACCATATTTCCAACATTGGTGTTCTATATTGAGGATTAGGAGCTTTGTTTGTGCAGTGCATACAGTCATTTTGTATCGCTTTGTTCGCCCTAAGTGTGGCAGGGTATGCTCAGACGTGAGTCCCTTGTTCACTTGGCCACTGGATTCAAGATAGCCTGGCTGATGAGGATTATGAATCCGAAACCGGTCCCAGGATGCTTGTTTCTGGTCCAGGGAAGACATGGCTTGGCAGTTCGGGCTGGACTGTTCCCAGGAGGCACAGGGTCAGACTGATTTGCATATAGCCATGTCTGAACTGGGGTGGCTGAGTGAACTAAAGAATGGTGATGGATTAAACCCAGATCAGTTGACTGGCGGTGAGTGTTTGATTTGTACAAACGCTCCGTCCATCCTCCCCTTTTGTATCGCTTTGTTTGCCCTAAGTGTGGCAGGGTATGCTCAGACGTGAGTCCCTTGTTCACTTGGCCACTGGATTCAAGATAGCCTGGCTGATGAGGATTATGAATCCGAAACCGGTCCCAGGATGCTTGTTTCTGGTCCAGGGAAGACATGGCTTGGCAGTTCGGGCTGGACTGTTCCCAGGAGGCACAGGGTCAGACTGATTTGCATATAGCCATGTCTGAACTGGGGTGGCTGAGTGAACTAAAGAATGGTGATGGATTAAACCCAGATCAGTTGACTGGGGGTGAGTGTTTGATTTGTACAAACGCTCCGTCCATCATCCCCTTTTGTATCGCTTTGTTCGCCCTAAGTGTGGCAGGGTATGCTCAGACGTGAGTCCCTTGTTCACTTGGCCACTGGATTCAAGATAGCCTGGCTGATGAGGATTATGAATCCGAAACCGGTCCCAGGATGCTTGTTTCTGGTCCAGGGAAGACATGGCTTGGCAGTTCGGGCTGGACTGTTCCCAGGAGGCACAGGGTCAGACTGATTTGCATATAGCCATGTCTGAACTGGGGTGGCTGAGTGAACTAAAGAATGGTGATGGATTAAACCCAGATCAGTTGACTGGGGGTGAGTGTTTGATTTGTACAAACGCTCCGTCCATCATCCCCTTTTGTATCGCTTTGTTCGCCCTAAGTATGGCAGGGTATGCTCAGACGTGAGTCCCTTGTTCACTTGGCCACTGGATTCAAGATAGCCTGGCTGATGAGGATTATGAATCCGAAACCGGTCTCAGGATGCTTGTTTCAAATCCAAAACGCGATTTCTTTTAACAGAACGCATTTAAGATCTGGGCATGTCTTTAGAGGGCACCATCCTGTGACGGTGAGGTGTGGCCATTTTTTGTAAAGAAATCTTATTTGTTTAAAGCCATGTCTGAACTGGGGTGGCTGAGTGAACTAAAGAATGGTGATGGATTAAACCCAGATCAGTTGACTGGGGGTGAGTGTTTGATTTGTCCAAACGCTCCGTCCATCATCCCCTTTTGTATCGCTTTGTTCGCCCTAAGTATGGCAGGGTATGCTCAGACGTGAGTCCCTTGTTCACTTGGCCACTGGATTCAAGATAGCCTGGCTGATGAGGATTATGAATCCGAAACCGGTCCCAGGATGCTTGTTTCAAATCCAAAACGCGATTTCTTTTAACAGAACGCATTTAAGATCTGGGCATGTCTTTAGAGGGCACCATCCTGTGATGGTGAGGTGTGGCCATTTTTTGTAAAGAAATCTTATTTGTTTAAAGCCATGTATGAACTGGGGTGGCTGAGTGAACTAAAGAATGGTGATGGATTAAACCCAGATCAGTTGACTGGGGGTGAGTGTTTGATTTGTACAAACGCTCCGTCCATCATCCCCTTTTGTAACTCTTTGTTCACCCTAAGTGTGGCAGGGTATGCTCAGACGTGAGTCCCTTGTTCACTTGGCCACTGGATTCAAGATAGCCTGGCTGATGAGGATTATGAATCCCAAACCGGTCCCAGGATGCTTGTTTCTGATCCAGGGAAGACATGGCTTGGCAGTTCGGGCTGGACTGTTCTCAGGAGGCACAGGGTCAGACTGATTTGCATATAGCCATGTCTGAACTGGGGTGGCTGAGTGAACTAAAGAATGGTGATGGATTTAACCCAGATCAGTTGACTGGGGGTGAGTGTTTGATTTGTACAAACGCTCCGTCCATCATCCCCTTTTGTATCGCTTTGTTCGCCCTAAGTGTGGCAGGGTATGCTCAGACGTGAGTCCCTTGTTCACTTGGCCACTGGATTCAAGATAGCCTGGCTGATGAGGATTATGAATCCGAAACCGGTCCCAGGATGCTTGTTTCTGGTCCAGGGAAGACATGGCTTGGCAGTTCGGGCTGGACTGTTCCCAGGAGGCACAGGGTCGGACTGATTTGCATATAGCCATGTCTGAACTGGGGTGGCTGAGTGAACTAAAGAATGGTGATGGATTAAACCCAGATCAGTTGACTGGGGGTGAGTGTTTTATTTGTACAAACGCTCCGTCCATCATCCCCTTTTGTATCGCTTTGTTCGCCCTAAGTGTGGAAGGGTATGCTCAGACATGAGTCCCTTGTTCACTTGGCCACTGGATTCAAGATAGCCTGGCTGATGAGGATTATGAATCCGAAACCGGTACCAGGATGCTTGTTTCTGGTCCAGGGAAGACATGGCTTGGCAGTTCGGGCTCGACTGTTCCCAGGAGGCACAGGGTCAGACTGATTTGCATATAGCCATGTCTGAACTGGGGTGGCTGAGTGAATTAAAGAATGGTGATGGATTAAACCCAGATCAGTTGACTGGGGGTGAGTGTTTGATTTGTACAAACGCTCCGTCCATCATCCCCTTTTGTATCGCTTTGTTCGCCCTAAGTGTGGCAGGGTATGCTCAGACGTGAGTCCCTTGTTCACATGGCCACTGGATTCAAGATAGCCTGGCTGATGAGGATTATGAATCCGAAACCGGTCCCAGGATGCTTGTTTCTGGTCCAGGGAAGACATGGCTTGGCAGTTCGGGCTGGACTGTTCCCAGGAGGCACAGGGTCAGACTGATTTGCATATAGCCATGTCTGAACTGGGGTGGCTGAGTGAACTAAAGAATGGTGATGGATTAAACCCAGATCAGTTGACTGGGGGTGAGTGTTTGATTTGTACAAACGCTCCATCCATCATCCCCTTTTGTATCGCTTTGTTCGCCCTAAGTGTGGCAGGGTATGCTCAGACGTGAGTCCCTCGTTCACTTGGCCACTGGATTCAAGAAAGCCTGGCTGATGAGGATTATGAATCCGAAACCGGTCCCAGGATGCTTTTTTCTGGTCCAGGGAAGACATGGCTTGGCAGTTCGGGCTGGACTGTTCCCAGGAGGCACACGGTCAGACTGAATTGCATATAGCCATGTCTGAACTGGGGTGGCTGAGTGAACTAAAGAATGGTGATGGATTAAACCCAGATCAGTTGACTGGGGGTGAGTGTTTTATTTATACAAACGCTCCGTCCATCATCCCCTTTTGTATCGCTTTGTTCGCCCTAAGTGTGGAAGGGTATGCTCAGACATGAGTCCCTTGTTCACTTGGCCACTGGATTCAAGATAGCCTGGCTGATGAGGATTATGAATCCGAAACCGGTACCAGGATGCTTGTTTCTGGTCCAGGGAAGACATGGCTTGGCAGTTCGGGCTCGACTGTTCCCAGGAGGCACAGGGTCAGACTGATTTGCATATAGCCATGTCTGAACTGGGGTGGCTGAGTGAATTAAAGAATGGTGATGGATTAAACCCAGATCAGTTGACTGGGGGTGAGTGTTTGATTTGTACAAACGCTCCGTCCATCATCCCCTTTTGTATCGCTTTGTTCGCCCTAAGTGTGGCAGGGTATGCTCAGACGTGAGTCCCTTGTTCACATGGCCACTGGATTCAAGATAGCCTGGCTGATGAGGATTATGAATCCGAAACCGGTACCAGGATGCTTGTTTCTGGTCCAGGGAAGACATGGCTTGGCAGTTCGGGCTGGACTGTTCCCAGGAGGCACAGGGTCAGACTGATTTGCATATAGCCATGTCTGAACTGGGGTGGCTGAGTGAACTAAAGAATGGTGATGGATTAAACCCAGATCAGTTGACTGGGGGTGAGTGTTTGATTTGTACAAACGCTCCGTCCATCATCCCCTTTTGTATCGCTTTGTTCGCCCTAAGTGTGGCAGGGTATGCTCAGACGTGAGTCCCTTGTTCACTTGGCCACTGGATTCAAGAAAGCCTGGCTGATGAGGATTATGAATCCGAAACCGGTCCCAGGATGCTTTTTTCTGGTCCAGGGAAGACATGGCTTGGCAGTTCGGGCTGGACTGTTCCCAGGAGGCACACGGTCAGACTGAATTGCATATAGCCATGTCTGAACTGGGGTGGCTGAGTGAACTAAAGAATGGTGATGGATTAAACCCAGATCAGTTGACTGGGGGTGAGTGTTTGATTTGTACAAACGCTCCGTCCATCATCCCCTTTTGTATCGCTTTGTTCGCCCTAAGTATGGCAGGGTATGCTCAGACGTGAGTCCCTTGTTCACTTGGCCACTGGATTTAAGATAGCCTGGCTGATGAGGATTATGAATCCGAAACCGGTCCCAGGATGCTTGTTTCAAATCCAAAACGCGATTTCTTTTAACAGAACGTATTTAAGATCTGGGCATGTCTTTAGAGGGCACCATCCTGTGACGGGGAGGTGTGGCCATTTTTTGTAAAGAAATCTTATTTGTTTAAAGCCATGTCTGAACTGGGGTGGCTGAGTGAACTAAAGAATGGTGATGGATTAAACCCAGATCAGTTGACTGGGGGTGAGTGTTTGATTTGTACAAACGCTCCGTCCATCATCCCCTTTTGTATCGCTTTGTTCGCACTAAGTGTGGCAGGGTATGCTCAGACGTGAGTCCCTTGTTCACTTGGCCACTGGATTCAAGATAGCCTGGCTGATGAGGATTATGAATCCGAAACCAGTCCCAGGATGCTTGTTTCTGGTCCAGGGAAGACATGGCTTGGCAGTTCGGGCTGGACTGTTCCCAGGAGGCACAAGGTCAGACTGATTTGCATATAGCCATGTCTGAACTGGGGTGGCTGAGTGAACTAAAGAATGGTGATGGATTAAACCCAGATCAGTTGACTAGGGGTGAGTGTTTGATTTGTACAAATGCTCCGTCCATCATCCCCTTTTGTATCGCCTTGTTCGCCCTAAGTGTGGCAGGGTATGCTCAGACGTGAGTCCCTTGTTCACTTGGCCACTGGATTCAAGATAGCCTGGCTGATGAGGATTATGAATCCGAAACCGGTCCCAGGATGCTTGTTTCTGGTCCAGGGAAGACATGGCTTGGCAGTTCGGGCTGGACTGTTCCCAGGAGGCACAGGGTCAGACTGATTTGCATATAGCCATGTCTGAACTGGGGTGGCTGAGTGAACTAAAGAATGGTGATGGATTAAACCCAGATCAGTTGACTGGGGGTGAGTGTTTGATTTGTACAAACGCTCCGTCCATCATCCCCTTTTGTATCGCTTTGTTCGCCCTAAGTGTGGCAGGGTATGCTCAGACGTGAGTCCCTTGTTCACTTGGCCACTGGATTCAAGAAAGCCTGGCTGATGAGGATTATGAATCCGAAACCGGTCCCAGGATGCTTTTTTCTGGTCCAGGGAAGACATGGCTTGGCAGTTCGGGCTGGACTGTTCCCAGGAGGCACAGGGTCAGACTGATTTGCATATAGCCATGTCTGAACTGGGGTGGCTGAGTGAACTAAAGAATGGTGATGGATTAAACCCAGATCAGTTGACTGGGGGTGAGTGTTTGATTTGTACAAACGCTCCGTCCATCATCCCCTTTTGTATCGCTTTGTTCGCCCTAAGTATGGCAGGGTATGCTCAGACGTGAGTCCCTTGTTCACTTGGCCACTGGATTCAAGATAGCCTGGCTGATGAGGATTATGAATCCGAAACTGGTCCCAGGATGCTTGTTTCAAATAAAAAACGCGATTTCTTTTAACAGAACGCATTTAAGATCTGGGCATGTCTTTAGAGGGCACCATCCTGTGACGGTGAGGTGTGGCCATTTTTTGTAAAGAAATCTTATTTGTTTAAAGCCATGTCTGAACTGGGGTGGCTGAGTGAACTAAAGAATGGTGATGGATTAAACCCAGATCAGTTGACTGGGGGTGAGTGTTTGATTTGTACAAACGCTCCGTCCATCATCCCCTTTTGTATCGCTTTGTTCGCCCTAAGTGTGGCAGGGTATGCTCAGACGTGAGTCCCTTGTTCACTTGGCCACTGGATTCAAGATAGCCTGGCTGATGAGGATTATGAATCCGAAACCGGTCCCAGAATGCTTGTTTCTGGTCCAGGGAAGACATGGCTTGGCAGTTCGGGCTGGACTGTTCCCAGGAGGCACAGGGTCAGACTGATTTGCATATAGCCATGTCTGAACTGGGGTGGCTGAGTGAACTAAAGAATGGTGATGGATTAAACCCAGATCAGTTGACTGGGGGTGAGTGTTTGATTTGTACAAATGCTCCGTCCATCATCCCCTTTTATATCGCTTTGTTCGCCCTAAGTGTGGCAGGGTATGCTCAGACGTGAGTCCCTTGTTCACTTGGCCACTGGATTCAAGATAGCCTGGCTGATGAGGATTATGAATCCGAAACCGGTCCCAGGATGCTTGTTTCTGGTCCAGGGAAGACATGGCTTGGCAGTTCGGGCTGGACTGTTCCCAGGAGGCACAGGGTCAGACTGATTTGCATATAGCCATGTCTGAACTGGGGTGGCTGAGTGAACTAAAGAATGGTGATGGATTAAACCCAGATCAGTTGACTGGGGGTGAGTGTTTGAATTGTACAAACGCTCCGTCCATCATCCCCTTTTGTATCGCTTTGTTCGCCCTAAGTGTGGCAGGGTATGCTCAGACGTGAGTCCCTTGTTCACTTGGCCACTGGATTCAAGATAGCCTGGCTGATGAGGATTATGAATCCGAAACCGGTACCAGGATGCTTTTTTCTGGTCCAGGGAAGACATGGCTTGGCAGTTCGGGCTGGACTGTTCCCAGGAGGCACAGGGTCAGACTGATTTGCATATAGCCATGTCTGAACTGGGGTGGCTGAGTGAACTAAAGAATGGTGATGGATTAAACCTAGATCAGTTGACTGGGGGTGAGTGTTTGATTTGTACAAACGCTCCGTCCATCATCCCCTTTTGTATGGCTTTGTTCGCCCTATGTATGGCAGGGTATGCTCAGACGTGAGTCCCTTGTTCACTTGGCCACTGGATTCAAGATAGCCTGGCTGATGAGGATTATGAATCCGAAACCGGTCCCAGGATGCTTGTTTCAAATCCAAAACGCGATTTCTTTTAACAGAACGCATTTAAGATCTGGGCATGTCTTTAGAGGGCACCATCCTGTGACGGTGAGGTGTGGCCATTTTTTGTAAAGAAATCTTATTTGTTTAAAGCCATGTCTGAACTGGGGTGGCTGAGTGAACTAAAGAATGGTGATGGATTAAACCCAGATCAGTTGACTGGGGGTGAGTGTTTGATTTGTACAAACGCTCCGTCCATCATCCCCTTTTGTATCGCTTTGTTCGCCCTAAGTGTGGCAGGGTATGCTCAGACGTGAGTCCCTTGTTCACTTGGCCACTGGATTCAAGATAGCCTGGCTGATGAGGATTATGAATCCAAAACCGGTCCCAGGATGCTTGTTTCTGGTCCAGGGAAGACATGGCTTGGCAGTTCGGGCTGGACTTTTCCCAGGAGGCACAGGGTCAGACTGATTTGCATATAGCCATGTCTGAACTGGGGTGGCTGAGTGAACTAAAGAATGGTGATGGATTAAACCCAGATCAGTTGACTGGGGGTGAGTGTTTGATTAGTACAAACGCTCCGTCCATCATCCCCTTTTGTATCGCTTTGTTCGCCCTAAGTGTGGCAGGGTATGCTCAGACGTGAGTCCCTTGTTCACTTGGCCACTGGATTCGAGATAGCCTGGCTGATGAGGATTATGAATCCGAAACCGGTCCCAGGATGCTTGTTTCTGGTCCAGGGAAGACATGGCCTGGTAGTTCGGGCTGGACTGTTCCCAGGAGGCACAGGGTCAGACTGATTTGCATATAGCCATGTCTGAACTGGGGTGGCTGAGTGAACTAAAGAATGGTGATGGATTAAACCCAGATCAGTTGACTGGGGGTGAGTGTTTGATTTGTACAAACGCTCCGTCCATTATCCCCTTTTGTATCGCTTTGTTCGCCCTAAGTGTGGCAGGGTATGCTCAGACGTGAGTCCCTTGTTCACTTGGCCACTGGATTCAAGATAGCCTGGCTGATGAGGATTATGAATCCGAAACCGGTCCCAGGATGCTTTTTTCTGGTCCAGGGAAGACATGGCTTGGCAGTTCGGGCTGGACTGTTCCCAGGAGGCACAGGGTCAGACTGATTTGCATATAGCCATGTCTGAACTGGGGTGGCTGAGTGAACTAAAGAATGTTGATGGATTAAACCCAGATCAGTTGACTGGGGGTGAGTGTTTGATTTGAACAAACGCTCCGTCCATCATCCCCTTTTGTATCGCTTTGTTCGCCCTAAGTATGGCAGGGTATGCTCAGACATGAGTCCCTTGTTCACTTGGCCACTGGATTCAAGATAGCCTGGCTGATGAGGATTATGAATCCGAAACCGGTCCCAGGATGCTTGTTTCAAATCCAAAACGCGATTTCTTTTAAAAGAACGCATTTAAGATCTGGGCATGTCTTTAGAGGGCACCATTCTGTGACGGTGAGGTGTGGCCATTTTTTGTAAAGAAATCTTATTTGTTTAAAGCCATGTCTGAACTGGGGTGGCTGAGTGAACTAAAGAATGGTGATGGATTAAACCCAGATCAGTTGACTGGGGGTGAGTGTTTGATTTGTACAAACGCTCCGTCCATCATCCCCTTTTGTATCGCTTTGTTCGCACTAAGTGTGGCAGGGTATGCTCAGACGTGAGTCCCTTGTTCACTTGGCCACTGGATTCAAGATAGCCTGGCTGATGAGGATTATGAATCCGAAACCAGTCCCAGGATGCTTGTTTCTGGTCCAGGGAAGACATGGCTTGGCAGTTCGGGCTGGACTGTTCCCAGGAGGCACAGGGTCAGACTGATTTGCATATAGCCATGTCTGAACTGGGGTGGCTGAGTGAACTAAAGAATGGTGATGGATTAAACCCAGATCAGTTGACTGGGGGTGAGTGTTTGATTTGTACAAACGCTCCGTCCATCATCCCCTTTTGTATCGCTTTGTTCGCCATAAGTGTGGCAGGGTATGCTCAGACGTGAGTCCCTTGTTCACTTGGCCACTGGATTCAAGATAGCCTGGCTGATGAGGATTATGAATCCGAAACCGGTCCCAGGATGCTTTTTTCTGGTCCAGGGAAGACATGGCTTGGCAGTTCGGGCTGGACTGTTCCCAGGAGGCACAGGGTCAGACTTATTTGCATATAGCCATGTCTGAACTGGGGTGGCTGAGTGAACTAAAGAATGGTGATGGATTAAACCCAGATCAGTTGACTGGGGGTGAGTGTTTGATTTGTACAAACGCTCCGTCCATCATCCCCTTTTGTATCGCTTTGTTCGCCCTAAGTGTGGCAGGGTATGCTCAGACGTGAGTCCCTTGTTCACTTGGCCACTGGATTCAAGATAGCCTGGCTGATGAGGATTATGATTCCGAAACCGGTCCCAGGATGCTTGTTTCTGGTCCAGGGAAGACATGGCTTGGCAGTTCGGGCTGGACTGTTCCCAGGAGGCACAGGGTCAGACTGATTTGCATATAGCCATGTCTGAACTGGGGTGGCTGAGTGAACTAAAGAATGGTGATGGATTAAACCCAGATCAGTTGACTGGGGGTGAGTGTTTGATTTGTACAAACGCTCCGTCCATCATCCCCTTTTGTATCGCTTTGTTCGCCATAAGTGTGGCAGGGTATGCTCAGACGTGAGTCCCTTGTTCACTTGGCCACTGGATTCAAGATAGCCTGGCTGATGAGGATTATGAATCCAAAACCGGTCCCAGGATGCTTTTTTCTGGTCCAGGGAAGACATGGCTTGGCAGTTCGGGCTGGACTGTTCCCAGGAGGCACAGGGTCAGACTGATTTGCATATAGCCATGTCTGAACTGGGGTGGCTGAGTGAACTAAAGAATGGTGATGGATTAAACCCAGATCAGTTGACTGGGGGTGAGTGTTTGATTTGTACAAAAGCTCCGTCCATCATCCCCTTTTGTATCGCTTTGTTCGCCCTAAGTATGGCAGGGTATGCTCAGACGTGAGTCCCTTGTTCACTTGGCCACTGGATTCAAGATAGCCTGGCTGATGAGGATTATGAATCCGAAACCGGTCCCAGGATGCTTGTTTCAAATCCAAAACGCGATTTCTTTTAACAGAACGCATTTAAGATCTGGGCATGTCTTTAGAGGGCACCATCCTGTGACGGTGAGGTGTGGCCATTTTTTTAAAAGAAATCTTATTTGTTTAAAGCCATGTCTGAACTGGGGTGGCTGAGTGAACTAAAGAATGGTGATGGATTAAACCCAGATCAGTTGACTGGGGGTGAGTGTTTGATTTGTACAAACGCTCCGTCCATCATCCCCTTTTGTATCGCTTTGTTCGCCCTAAGTGTGGCAGGGTATGCTCAGACGTGAGTCCCTTGTTCACTTGGCCACTGGATTCAAGATAGCCTGGCTGATGAGGATTATGAATCCGAAACCGGTCCCAGGATGCTTGTTTCTGGTCCAGGGAAGACATGGCTTGGCAGTTCGGGCTGGACTGTTCCCAGGAGGCACAGGGTCAGACTGATTTGCATATAGCCATGTCTGAACTGGGGTGGCTGAGTGAACTAAAGAATGGTGATGGATTAAACCCAGATCAGTTGACTGGGGGTGAGTGTTTGATTTGTACAAACGCTCCGTCCATCATCCCCTTTTGCATCGCTTTGTTCGCCCTAAGTGTGGCAGGGTATGCTCAGACGTGAGTCCCTTGTTCACTTGGCCACTGGATTCAAGATAGCCTGGCTGATGAGGATTATGAATCCGAAACCGGTCCCAGGATGCTTGTTTCTGGTCCAGGGAAGACATGGCTTGGCAGTTCGGGCTGGACTGTTCCCAGGAGGCGCAGGGTCAGACTGATTTGCATATACCCATGTCTGAACTGGGGTGGCTGAGTGAACTAAAGAATGGTGATGGATTAAACCCAGATCAGTTGACTGGGGGTGAGTGCTTGATTTGTACAAACGCTCCGTCCATCATCCCCTTTTGTATCGCTTTGTTCGCCCTAAGTGTGGCAGGGTATGCTCAGACGTGAGTCCCTTGTTCACTTGGCCACTGGATTCAAGATAGCCTGGCTGATGAGGATTATGAATCCGAAACCGGTCCCAGGATGCTTGTTTCTGGTCCAGGGAAGACATGGCTTGGCAGTTCGGGCTGGACTGTTCCCAGGAGGCACAGGGTCAGACTGATTTGCATATAGCCATGTCTGAACTGGGGTGGCTGAGTGAATTAAAGAATGATGATGGATTAAACCCAGATCAGTTGACTGGGGGTGAGTGTTTGATTTGTACAAACGCTCCGTCCATCATCCCCTTTTGTATCGCTTTGTTCGCCCTAAGTGTGGCAGGGTATGCTCATACGTGAGTCCCTTGTTCACTTGGCCACTGGATTCAAGATAGCCTGGCTGATGAGGATTATGAATCCGAAACCGGTCCCAGGATGCTTGTTTCTGGTCCAGGGAAGACATGGCTTGGCAGTCCGGGCTGGACTGTTCCCAGGAGGCACAGGATCAGACTGATTTGCATATAGCCATGTCTGAACTGGGGTGGCTGAGTGAACTAAAGAATGGTGATGGATTAAACCCAGATCAGTTGACTGGGGGTGAGTGTTTGATTTGTACAAACGCTCCGTCCATCATCCCCTTTTGTATCGCTTTGTTCGCCCTAAGTGTGGCAGGGTATGCTCAGACGTGAGTCCCTTGTTCACTTGGCCACTGGATTCAAGATAGCCTGGCTGATGAGGATTATGATTCCGAAACCGGTCCCAGGATGCTTGTTTCTGGTCCAGGGAAGACATGGCTTGGCAGTTCGGGCTGGACTGTTCCCAGGAGGCACAGGGTCACACTGATTTGCATATAGCCATGTCTGAACTGGGGTGGCTGAGTGAACTAAAGAATGGTGATGGATTAAACCCAGATCAGTTGACTGGGGGTGAGTGTTTGATTTGTACAAACGCTCCGTCCATCATCCCCTTTTTGTATCGCTTTCTTCGCCATAAGTGTGGCAGGGTATGCTCAGACGTGAGTCCCTTGTTCACTTGGCCACTGGATTCAAGATAGCCTGGCTGATGAGGATTATGAATCCGAAACCGGTCCCAGGATGCTTTTTTCTGGTCCAGGGAAGACATGGCTTGGCAGTTCGGGCTGGACTGTTCCCAGGAGGCACAGGGTCAGACTGATTTGCATATAGCCATGTCTGAACTGGGGTGGCTGAGTGAACTAAAGAATGGTGATGGATTAAACCCAGATCAGTTGACTGGGGGTGAGTGTTTGATTTGTACAAAAGCTCCGTCCATCATCCCCTTTTGTATCGCTTTGTTCGCCCTAAGTATGGCAGGGTATGCTCAGACGTGAGTCCCTTGTTCACTTGGCCACTGGATTCAAGATAGCCTGGCTGATGAGGATTATGAATCCGAAACCGGTCCCAGGATGCTTGTTTCAAATCCAAAACGCGATTTCTTTTAACAGAACGCATTTAAGATCTGGGCATGTCTTTAGAGGGCACCATCCTGTGACGGTGAGGTGTGGCCATTTTTTGTAAAGAAATCTTATTTGTTTAAAGCCATGTCTGAACTGGGGTGGCTGAGTGAACTAAAGAATGATGATGGATTAAACCCAGATCAGTTGACTGGGGGTGAGTGTTTGATTTGTACAAACGCTCCGTCCATCATCCCCTTTTGTATCGCTTTGTTCACCCTAAGTGTGGCAGGGTATCAGGCCCGGACTGGCCGTTGTGTGCACCGGGCAATCCCCCGGTCGGCCGCAAGGGTGGGGGCCGGTTTTGGGCCCTGGGGGCCGTTTTTGTTACAGAGCCGTTTTTGCAGCATAGCTGCAAAATCGGCCCTGTAACAAAATCGGCTGAAAAGCGGCCCTGGCAAAGCGCTCGGCCCCCCGAGGGGGGGCCGGCCGAGCACTTTGCCAGGGCCGGTTTTGGTTCCCAGTCCGGCCCTGCAGGGTATGCTCAGACGTGAGTCCCTTGTTCACTTGGCCACTGGATTCAAGATAGCCTGGCTGATGAGGATTATGAATCCGAAACCGGTCCCAGGATGCTTGTTTCTGGTCCAGGGAAGACATGGCTTGGCAGTTCGGGCTGGACTGTTCCCAGGAGGCACAGGGTCAGACTGATTTACATATAGCCATGTCTGAACTGGGGTGGCTGAGTGAACTAAAGAATGGTGATGGATTAAACCCAGATCAGTTGACTGGGGGTGAGTGTTTGATTTGTACAAACGCTCCGTCCATCATCCCCTTTTGTATCGCTTTGTTCGCCCTAAGTGTGGCAGGGTATGCTCAGACGTGAGTCCCTTGTTCACATGGCCACTGGATTCAAGATAGCCTGGCTGATGAGGATTATGAATCCGAAACCGGTCCCAGGATGCTTGTTTCTGGTCCAGGGAAGACATGGCTTGGCAGTTCGGGCTGGACTGTTCCCAGGAGGCACAGGGTCAGACTGATTTGCATATAGCCATGTCTGAACTGGGGTGGCTGAGTGAACTAAAGAATGGTGATGGATTAAACCCAGATCAGTTGACTGGGGGTGAGTGTTTGATTTGTACAAACGCTCCATCCATCATCCCCTTTTGTATCGCTTTGTTCGCCCTAAGTGTGGCAGGGTATGCTCAGACGTGAGTCCCTCGTTCACTTGGCCACTGGATTCAAGAAAGCCTGGCTGATGAGGATTATGAATCCGAAACCGGTCCCAGGATGCTTTTTTCTGGTCCAGGGAAGACATGGCTTGGCAGTTCGGGCTGGACTGTTCCCAGGAGGCACACGGTCAGACTGAATTGCATATAGCCATGTCTGAACTGGGGTGGCTGAGTGAACTAAAGAATGGTGATGGATTAAACCCAGATCAGTTGACTGGGGGTGAGTGTTTTATTTGTACAAACGCTCCGTCCATCATCCCCTTTTGTATCGCTTTGTTCGCCCTAAGTGTGGAAGGGTATGCTCAGACATGAGTCCCTTGTTCACTTGGCCACTGGATTCAAGATAGCCTGGCTGATGAGGATTATGAATCCGAAACCGGTACCAGGATGCTTGTTTCTGGTCCAGGGAAGACATGGCTTGGCAGTTCGGGCTCGACTGTTCCCAGGAGGCACAGGGTCAGACTGATTTGCATATAGCCATGTCTGAACTGGGGTGGCTGAGTGAATTAAAGAATGGTGATGGATTACCCCCAGATCAGTTGACTGGGGGTGAGTGTTTGATTTGTACAAACGCTCCGTCCATCATCCCCTTTTGTATCGCTTTGTTCGCCCTAAGTGTGGCAGGGTATGCTCAGACGTGAGTCCCTTGTTCACATGGCCACTGGATTCAAGATAGCCTGGCTGATGAGGATTATGAATCCGAAACCGGTACCAGGATGCTTGTTTCGGTCCAGGGAAGACATGGCTTGGCAGTTCGGACTGGACTGTTCCCAGGAGGCACAGGGTCAGACTGATTTGCATATAGCCATGTCTGAACTGGGGTGGCTGAGTGAACTAAAGAATGGTGATGGATTAAACCCAGATCAGTTGACTGGGGGTGAGTGTTTGATTTGTACAAACGCTCCGTCCATCATCCCCTTTTGTATCGCTTTGTTCGCCCTAAGTGTGGCAGGGTATGCTCAGACGTGAGTCCCTTGTTCACTTGGCCACTGGATTCAAGAAAGCCTGGCTGATGAGGATTATGAATCCGAAACCGGTCCCAGGATGCTTTTTTCTGGTCCAGGGAAGACATGGCTTGGCAGTTCGGGCTGGACTGTTCCCAGGAGGCACACGGTCAGACTGAATTGCATATAGCCATGTCTGAACTGGGGTGGCTGAGTGAACTAAAGAATGGTGATGGATTAAACCCAGATCAGTTGACTGGGGGTGAGTGTTTGATTTGTACAAACGCTCCGTCCATCATCCCCTTTTGTATCGCTTTGTTCACCCTAAGTATGGCAGGGTATGCTCAGACGTGAGTCCCTTGTTCACTTGGCCACTGGATTTAAGATAGCCTGGCTGATGAGGATTATGAATCCGAAACCGGTCCCAGGATGCTTGTTTCAAATCCAAAACGCGATTTCTTTTAACAGAACGTATTTAAGATCTGGGCATGTCTTTGGAGGGCACCATCCTGTGACGGGGAGGTGTGGCCATTTTTTGTAAAGAAATCTTATTTGTTTAAAGCCATGTCTGAACTGGGGTGGCTGAGTGAACTAAAGAATGGTGATGGATTAAACCCAGATCAGTTGACTGGGGGTGAGTGTTTGATTTGTACAAACGCTCCGTCCATCATCCCCTTTTGTATCGCTTTGTTCGCACTAAGTGTGGCAGGGTATGCTCAGACGTGAGTCCCTTGTTCACTTGGCCACTGGATTCAAGATAGCCTGGCTGATGAGGATTATGAATCCGAAACCAGTCCCAGGATGCTTGTTTCTGGTCCAGGGAAGACATGGCTTGGCAGTTCGGGCTGGACTGTTCCCAGGAGGCACAAGGTCAGACTGATTTGCATATAGCCATGTCTGAACTGGGGTGGCTGAGTGAACTAAAGAATGGTGATGGATTAAACCCAGATCAGTTGACTAGGGGTGAGTGTTTGATTTGTACAAATGCTCCGTCCATCATCCCCTTTTGTATCGCTTTGTTCGCCCTAAGTGTGGCAGGGTATGCTCAGACGTGAGTCCCTTGTTCACTTGGCCACTGGATTCAAGATAGCCTGGCTGATGAGGATTATGAATCCGAAACCGGTCCCAGGATGCTTGTTTCTGGTCCAGGGAAGACATGGCTTGGCAGTTCGGGCTGGACTGTTCCCAGGAGGCACAGGGTCAGACTGATTTGCATATAGCCATGTCTGAACTGGGGTGGCTGAGTGAACTAAAGAATCGTGATGGATTAAACCCAGATCAGTTGACTGGGGGTGAGTGTTTGATTTGTACAAACGCTCCGTCCATCATCCCCTTTTGTATCGCTTTGTTCGCCCTAAGTGTGGCAGGGTATGCTCAGACGTGAGTCCCTTGTTCACTTGGCCACTGGATTCAAGAAAGCCTGGCTGATGAGGATTATGAATCCGAAACCGGTCCCAGGATGCTTTTTTCTGGTCCAGGGAAGACATGGCTTGGCAGTTCGGGCTGGACTGTTCCCAGGAGGCACAGGGTCAGACTGATTTGCATATAGCCATGTCTGAACTGGGGTGGCTGAGTGAACTAAAGAATGGTGATGGATTAAACCCAGATCAGTTGACTGGGGGTGAGTGTTTGATTTGTACAAACGCTCCGTCCATCATCCCCTTTTGTATCGCTTTGTTCGCCCTAAGTATGGCAGGGTATGCTCAGACGTGAGTCCCTTGTTCACTTGGCCACTGGATTCAAGATAGCCTGGCTGATGAGGATTATGAATCCGAAACTGGTCCCAGGATGCTTGTTTCAAATAAAAAACGCGATTTCTTTTAACAGAACGCATTTAAGATCTGGGCATGTCTTTAGAGGGCACCATCCTGTGACGGTGAGGTGTGGCCATTTTTTGTAAAGAAATCTTATTTGTTTAAAGCCATGTCTGAACTGGGGTGGCTGAGTGAACTAAAGAATGGTGATGGATTAAACCCAGATCAGTTGACTGGGGGTGAGTGTTTGATTTGTACAAACGCTCCGTCCATCATCCCCTTTTGTATCGCTTTGTTCGCCCTAAGTGTGGCAGGGTATGCTCAGACGTGAGTCCCTTGTTCACTTGGCCACTGGATTCAAGATAGCCTGGCTGATGAGGATTATGAATCCGAAACCGGTCCCAGAATGCTTGTTTCTGGTCCAGGGAAGACATGGCTTGGCAGTTCGGGCTGGACTGTTCCCAGGAGGCACAGGGTCAGACTGATTTGCATATAGCCATGTCTGAACTGGGGTGGCTGAGTGAACTAAAGAATGGTGATGGATTAAACCCAGATCAGTTGACTGGGGGTGAGTGTTTGATTTGTACAAATGCTCCGTCCATCATCCCCTTTTATATCGCTTTGTTCGCCCTAAGTGTGGCAGGGTATGCTCAGACGTGAGTCCCTTGTTCACTTGGCCACTGGATTCAAGATAGCCTGGCTGATGAGGATTATGAATCCGAAACCGGTCCCAGGATGCTTGTTTCTGGTCCAGGGAAGACATGGCTTGGCAGTTCGGGCTGGACTGTTCCCAGGAGGCACAGGGTCAGACTGATTTGCATATAGCCATGTCTGAACTGGGGTGGCTGAGTGAACTAAAGAATGGTGATGGATTAAACCCAGATCAGTTGACTGGGGGTGAGTGTTTGAATTGTACAAACGCTCCGTCCATCATCCCCTTTTGTATCGCTTTGTTCGCCCTAAGTGTGGCAGGGTATGCTCAGACGTGAGTCCCTTGTTCACTTGGCCACTGGATTCAAGATAGCCTGGCTGATGAGGATTATGAATCCGAAACCGGTACCAGGATGCTTTTTTCTGGTCCAGGGAAGACATGGCTTGGCAGTTCGGGCTGGACTGTTCCCAGGAGGCACAGGGTCAGACTGATTTGCATATAGCCATGTCTGAACTGGGGTGGCTGAGTGAACTAAAGAATGGTGATGGATTAAACCTAGATCAGTTGACTGGGGGTGAGTGTTTGATTTGTACAAACGCTCCGTCCATCATCCCCTTTTGTATGGCTTTGTTCGCCCTATGTATGGCAGGGTATGCTCAGACGTGAGTCCCTTGTTCACTTGGCCACTGGATTCAAGATAGCCTGGCTGATGAGGATTATGAATCCGAAACCGGTCCCAGGATGCTTGTTTCAAATCCAAAACGCGATTTCTTTTAACAGAACGCATTTAAGATCTGGGCATGTCTTTAGAGGGCACCATCCTGTGACGGTGAGGTGTGGCCATTTTTTGTAAAGAAATCTTATTTGTTTAAAGCCATGTCTGAACTGGGGTGGCTGAGTGAACTAAAGAATGGTGATGGATTAAACCCAGATCAGTTGACTGGGGGTGAGTGTTTGATTTGTACAAACGCTCCGTCCATCATCCCCTTTTGTATCGCTTTGTTCGCCCTAAGTGTGGCAGGGTATGCTCAGACGTGAGTCCCTTGTTCACTTGGCCACTGGATTCAAGATAGCCTGGCTGATGAGGATTATGAATCCAAAACCGGTCCCAGGATGCTTGTTTCTGGTCCAGGGAAGACATGGCTTGGCAGTTCGGGCTGGACTTTTCCCAGGAGGCACAGGGTCAGACTGATTTGCATATAGCCATGTCTGAACTGGGGTGGCTGAGTGAACTAAAGAATGGTGATGGATTAAACCCAGATCAGTTGACTGGGGGTGAGTGTTTGATTAGTACAAACGCTCCGTCCATCATCCCCTTTTGTATCGCTTTGTTCGCCCTAAGTGTGGCAGGGTATGCTCAGACGTGAGTCCCTTGTTCACTTGGCCACTGGATTCGAGATAGCCTGGCTGATGAGGATTATGAATCCGAAACCGGTCCCAGGATGCTTGTTTCTGGTCCAGGGAAGACATGGCCTGGTAGTTCGGGCTGGACTGTTCCCAGGAGGCACAGGGTCAGACTGATTTGCATATAGCCATGTCTGAACTGGGGTGGCTGAGTGAACTAAAGAATGGTGATGGATTAAACCCAGATCAGTTGACTAGGGGTGAGTGTTTGATTTGTACAAATGCTCCGTCCATCATCCCCTTTTGTATCGCTTTGTTCGCCCTAAGTGTGGCAGGGTATGCTCAGACGTGAGTCCCTTGTTCACTTGGCCACTGGATTCAAGATAGCCTGGCTGATGAGGATTATGAATCCGAAACCGGTCCCAGGATGCTTGTTTCTGGTCCAGGGAAGACATGGCTTGGCAGTTCGGGCTGGACTGTTCCCAGGAGGCACAGGGTCAGACTGATTTGCATATAGCCATGTCTGAACTGGGGTGGCTGAGTGAACTAAAGAATGGTGATGGATTAAACCCAGATCAGTTGACTGGGGGTGAGTGTTTGATTTGTACAAACGCTCCGTCCATCATCCCCTTTTGTATCGCTTTGTTCGCCCTAAGTGTGGCAGGGTATGCTCAGACGTGAGTCCCTTGTTCACTTGGCCACTGGATTCAAGAAAGCCTGGCTGATGAGGATTATGAATCCGAAACCGGTCCCAGGATGCTTTTTTCTGGTCCAGGGAAGACATGGCTTGGCAGTTCGGGCTGGACTGTTCCCAGGAGGCACAGGGTCAGACTGATTTGCATATAGCCATGTCTGAACTGGGGTGGCTGAGTGAACTAAAGAATGGTGATGGATTAAACCCAGATCAGTTGACTGGGGGTGAGTGTTTGATTTGTACAAACGCTCCGTCCATCATCCCCTTTTGTATCGCTTTGTTCGCCCTAAGTATGGCAGGGTATGCTCAGACGTGAGTCCCTTGTTCACTTGGCCACTGGATTCAAGATAGCCTGGCTGATGAGGATTATGAATCCGAAACTGGTCCCAGGATGCTTGTTTCAAATAAAAAACGCGATTTCTTTTAACAGAACGCATTTAAGATCTGGGCATGTCTTTAGAGGGCACCATCCTGTGACGGTGAGGTGTGGCCATTTTTTGTAAAGAAATCTTATTTGTTTAAAGCCATGTCTGAACTGGGGTGGCTGAGTGAACTAAAGAATGGTGATGGATTAAACCCAGATCAGTTGACTGGGGGTGAGTGTTTGATTTGTACAAACGCTCCGTCCATCATCCCCTTTTGTATCGCTTTGTTCGCCCTAAGTGTGGCAGGGTATGCTCAGACGTGAGTCCCTTGTTCACTTGGCCACTGGATTCAAGATAGCCTGGCTGATGAGGATTATGAATCCGAAACCGGTCCCAGAATGCTTGTTTCTGGTCCAGGGAAGACATGGCTTGGCAGTTCGGGCTGGACTGTTCCCAGGAGGCACAGGGTCAGACTGATTTGCATATAGCCATGTCTGAACTGGGGTGGCTGAGTGAACTAAAGAATGGTGATGGATTAAACCCAGATCAGTTGACTGGGGGTGAGTGTTTGATTTGTACAAATGCTCCGTCCATCATCCCCTTTTATATCGCTTTGTTCGCCCTAAGTGTGGCAGGGTATGCTCAGACGTGAGTCCCTTGTTCACTTGGCCACTGGATTCAAGATAGCCTGGCTGATGAGGATTATGAATCCGAAACCGGTCCCAGGATGCTTGTTTCTGGTCCAGGGAAGACATGGCTTGGCAGTTCGGGCTGGACTGTTCCCAGGAGGCACAGGGTCAGACTGATTTGCATATAGCCATGTCTGAACTGGGGTGGCTGAGTGAACTAAAGAATGGTGATGGATTAAACCCAGATCAGTTGACTGGGGGTGAGTGTTTGAATTGTACAAACGCTCCGTCCATCATCCCCTTTTGTATCGCTTTGTTCGCCCTAAGTGTGGCAGGGTATGCTCAGACGTGAGTCCCTTGTTCACTTGGCCACTGGATTCAAGATAGCCTGGCTGATGAGGATTATGAATCCGAAACCGGTACCAGGATGCTTTTTTCTGGTCCAGGGAAGACATGGCTTGGCAGTTCGGGCTGGACTGTTCCCAGGAGGCACAGGGTCAGACTGATTTGCATATAGCCATGTCTGAACTGGGGTGGCTGAGTGAACTAAAGAATGGTGATGGATTAAACCTAGATCAGTTGACTGGGGGTGAGTGTTTGATTTGTACAAACGCTCCGTCCATCATCCCCTTTTGTATGGCTTTGTTCGCCCTATGTATGGCAGGGTATGCTCAGACGTGAGTCCCTTGTTCACTTGGCCACTGGATTCAAGATAGCCTGGCTGATGAGGATTATGAATCCGAAACCGGTCCCAGGATGCTTGTTTCAAATCCAAAACGCGATTTCTTTTAACAGAACGCATTTAAGATCTGGGCATGTCTTTAGAGGGCACCATCCTGTGACGGTGAGGTGTGGCCATTTTTTGTAAAGAAATCTTATTTGTTTAAAGCCATGTCTGAACTGGGGTGGCTGAGTGAACTAAAGAATGGTGATGGATTAAACCCAGATCAGTTGACTGGGGGTGAGTGTTTGATTTGTACAAACGCTCCGTCCATCATCCCCTTTTGTATCGCTTTGTTCGCCCTAAGTGTGGCAGGGTATGCTCAGACGTGAGTCCCTTGTTCACTTGGCCACTGGATTCAAGATAGCCTGGCTGATGAGGATTATGAATCCAAAACCGGTCCCAGGATGCTTGTTTCTGGTCCAGGGAAGACATGGCTTGGCAGTTCGGGCTGGACTTTTCCCAGGAGGCACAGGGTCAGACTGATTTGCATATAGCCATGTCTGAACTGGGGTGGCTGAGTGAACTAAAGAATGGTGATGGATTAAACCCAGATCAGTTGACTGGGGGTGAGTGTTTGATTAGTACAAACGCTCCGTCCATCATCCCCTTTTGTATCGCTTTGTTCGCCCTAAGTGTGGCAGGGTATGCTCAGACGTGAGTCCCTTGTTCACTTGGCCACTGGATTCGAGATAGCCTGGCTGATGAGGATTATGAATCCGAAACCGGTCCCAGGATGCTTGTTTCTGGTCCAGGGAAGACATGGCCTGGTAGTTCGGGCTGGACTGTTCCCAGGAGGCACAGGGTCAGACTGATTTGCATATAGCCATGTCTGAACTGGGGTGGCTGAGTGAACTAAAGAATGGTGATGGATTAAACCCAGATCAGTTGACTGGGGGTGAGTGTTTGATTTGTACAAACGCTCCGTCCATTATCCCCTTTTGTATCGCTTTGTTCGCCCTAAGTGTGGCAGGGTATGCTCAGACGTGAGTCCCTTGTTCACTTGGCCACTGGATTCAAGATAGCCTGGCTGATGAGGATTATGAATCCGAAACCGGTCCCAGGATGCTTTTTTCTGGTCCAGGGAAGACATGGCTTGGCAGTTCGGGCTGGACTGTTCCCAGGAGGCACAGGGTCAGACTGATTTGCATATAGCCATGTCTGAACTGGGGTGGCTGAGTGAACTAAAGAATGTTGATGGATTAAACCCAGATCAGTTGACTGGGGGTGAGTGTTTGATTTGAACAAACGCTCCGTCCATCATCCCCTTTTGTATCGCTTTGTTCGCCCTAAGTATGGCAGGGTATGCTCAGACATGAGTCCCTTGTTCACTTGGCCACTGGATTCAAGATAGCCTGGCTGATGAGGATTATGAATCCGAAACCGGTCCCAGGATGCTTGTTTCAAATCCAAAACGCGATTTCTTTTAAAAGAACGCATTTAAGATCTGGGCATGTCTTTAGAGGGCACCATTCTGTGACGGTGAGGTGTGGCCATTTTTTGTAAAGAAATCTTATTTGTTTAAAGCCATGTCTGAACTGGGGTGGCTGAGTGAACTAAAGAATGGTGATGGATTAAACCCAGATCAGTTGACTGGGGGTGAGTGTTTGATTTGTACAAACGCTCCGTCCATCATCCCCTTTTGTATCGCTTTGTTCGCACTAAGTGTGGCAGGGTATGCTCAGACGTGAGTCCCTTGTTCACTTGGCCACTGGATTCAAGATAGCCTGGCTGATGAGGATTATGAATCCGAAACCAGTCCCAGGATGCTTGTTTCTGGTCCAGGGAAGACATGGCTTGGCAGTTCGGGCTGGACTGTTCCCAGGAGGCACAGGGTCAGACTGATTTGCATATAGCCATGTCTGAACTGGGGTGGCTGAGTGAACTAAAGAATGGTGATGGATTAAACCCAGATCAGTTGACTGGGGGTGAGTGTTTGATTTGTACAAACGCTCCGTCCATCATCCCCTTTTGTATCGCTTTGTTCGCCATAAGTGTGGCAGGGTATGCTCAGACGTGAGTCCCTTGTTCACTTGGCCACTGGATTCAAGATAGCCTGGCTGATGAGGATTATGAATCCGAAACCGGTCCCAGGATGCTTTTTTCTGGTCCAGGGAAGACATGGCTTGGCAGTTCGGGCTGGACTGTTCCCAGGAGGCACAGGGTCAGACTTATTTGCATATAGCCATGTCTGAACTGGGGTGGCTGAGTGAACTAAAGAATGGTGATGGATTAAACCCAGATCAGTTGACTGGGGGTGAGTGTTTGATTTGTACAAACGCTCCGTCCATCATCCCCTTTTGTATCGCTTTGTTCGCCCTAAGTGTGGCAGGGTATGCTCAGACGTGAGTCCCTTGTTCACTTGGCCACTGGATTCAAGATAGCCTGGCTGATGAGGATTATGATTCCGAAACCGGTCCCAGGATGCTTGTTTCTGGTCCAGGGAAGACATGGCTTGGCAGTTCGGGCTGGACTGTTCCCAGGAGGCACAGGGTCAGACTGATTTGCATATAGCCATGTCTGAACTGGGGTGGCTGAGTGAACTAAAGAATGGTGATGGATTAAACCCAGATCAGTTGACTGGGGGTGAGTGTTTGATTTGTACAAACGCTCCGTCCATCATCCCCTTTTGTATCGCTTTGTTCGCCATAAGTGTGGCAGGGTATGCTCAGACGTGAGTCCCTTGTTCACTTGGCCACTGGATTCAAGATAGCCTGGCTGATGAGGATTATGAATCCGAAACCGGTCCCAGGATGCTTTTTTCTGGTCCAGGGAAGACATGGCTTGGCAGTTCGGGCTGGACTGTTCCCAGGAGGCACAGGGTCAGACTGATTTGCATATAGCCATGTCTGAACTGGGGTGGCTGAGTGAACTAAAGAATGGTGATGGATTAAACCCAGATCAGTTGACTGGGGGTGAGTGTTTGATTTGTACAAAAGCTCCGTCCATCATCCCCTTTTGTATCGCTTTGTTCGCCCTAAGTATGGCAGGGTATGCTCAGACGTGAGTCCCTTGTTCACTTGGCCACTGGATTCAAGATAGCCTGGCTGATGAGGATTATGAATCCGAAACCGGTCCCAGGATGCTTGTTTCAAATCCAAAACACGATTTCTTTTAACAGAACGCATTTAAGATCTGGGCATGTCTTTAGAGGGCACCATCCTGTGACGGTGAGGTGTGGCCATTTTTTTTAAAGAAATCTTATTTGTTTAAAGCCATGTCTGAACTGGGGTGGCTGAGTGAACTAAAGAATGGTGATGGATTAAACCCAGATCAGTTGACTGGGGGTGAGTGTTTGATTTGTACAAACGCTCCGTCCATCATCCCCTTTTGTATCGCTTTGTTCGCCCTAAGTGTGGCAGGGTATGCTCAGACGTGAGTCCCTTGTTCACTTGGCCACTGGATTCAAGATAGCCTGGCTGATGAGGATTATGAATCCGAAACCGGTCCCAGGATGCTTGTTTCTGGTCCAGGGAAGACATGGCTTGGCAGTTCGGGCTGGACTGTTCCCAGGAGGCACAGGGTCAGACTGATTTGCATATAGCCATGTCTGAACTGGGGTGGCTGAGTGAACTAAAGAATGGTGATGGATTAAACCCAGATCAGTTGACTGGGGGTGAGTGTTTGATTTGTACAAACGCTCCGTCCATCATCCCCTTTTGCATCGCTTTGTTCGCCCTAAGTGTGGCAGGGTATGCTCAGACGTGAGTCCCTTGTTCACTTGGCCACTGGATTCAAGATAGCCTGGCTGATGAGGATTATGAATCCGAAACCGGTCCCAGGATGCTTGTTTCTGGTCCAGGGAAGACATGGCTTGGCAGTTCGGGCTGGACTGTTCCCAGGAGGCGCAGGGTCAGACTGATTTGCATATAGCCATGTCTGAACTGGGGTGGCTGAGTGAACTAAAGAATGGTGATGGATTAAACCCAGATCAGTTGACTGGGGGTGAGTGCTTGATTTGTACAAACGCTTCGTCCATCATCCCCTTTTGTATCGCTTTGTTCGCCCTAAGTGTGGCAGGGTATGCTCAGACGTGAGTCCCTTGTTCACTTGGCCACTGGATTCAAGATAGCCTGGCTGATGAGGATTATGAATCCGAAACCGGTCCCAGGATGCTTGTTTCTGGTCCAGGGAAGACATGGCTTGGCAGTTCGGGCTGGACTGTTCCCAGGAGGCACAGGGTCAGACTGATTTGCATATAGCCATGTCTGAACTGGGGTGGCTGAGTGAACTAAAGAATGGTGATGGATTAATCCCAGATCAGTTGACTGGGGGTGAGTGTTTGATTTGTACAAACGCTCCGTCCATCATCCCCTTTTGTATCGCTTTGTTCGCCCTAAGTGTGGCAGGGTATGCTCAGACGTGAGTCCCTTGTTCACTTGGCCACTGGATTCAAGATAGCCTGGCTGATGAGGATTATGAATCCAAAACCGGTCCCAGGATGCTTTTTTCTGGTCCAGGGAAGACATGGCTTGGCAGTTCGGGCTGGACTGTTCCCAGGAGGCACAGGGTCAGACTGATTTGCATATAGCCATGTCTGAACTGGGGTGGCTGAGTGAACTAAAGAATGGTGATGGATTAAACCCAGATCAGTTGACTGGGGGTGAGTGTTTGATTTGTACAAACGCTCCGTCCATCATCCCCTTTTGTATCGCTTTGTTCGCCCTAAGTATGCCAGGGTATGCTCAGACGTGAGTCCCTTGTTCACTTGGCCACTGGATTCAAGATAGCCTGCCTGATGAGGATTATGAATCCGAAACCGGTCCCAGGATGCTTGTTTCAAATCCAAAACGCGATTTCTTTTAACAGAACGCATTTAAGATCTGGGCATGTCTTTAGAGGGCACCATCCTGTGAAGGTGAGGTGTGGCCATTTTTTGTAAAGAAATCTTATTTGTTTAAAGCCATGTCTGAACTGGGGTGGCTGAGTGAACTAAAGAATGGTGATGGATTAAACCCAGATCAGTTGACTGGGGGTGAGTGTTTGATTTGTACAAACGCTCCGTCCATCATCCCCTTTTGTATCGCTTTATTCACCCTAAGTGTGGCAGGGTATGCTCAGACGTGAGTCCCTTGTTCACTTGGCCACTGGATTCAAGATAGCCTCGCTGATGAGGATTATGAATCCGAAACCGGTCCCAGGATGCTTGTTTCTGATCCAGGGAAGACATGGCTTGGCAGTTCGGGCTGGACTGTTCCCAAGAGGCACAGGGTCAGACTGATTTGCATATAGCCATGTCTGAACTGGGGTGGCTGAGTGAATTAAAGAATGATGATGGATTAAACCCAGGTCAGTTGACTGGGGGTGAGTGTTTGATTTGTACAAACGCTCCGTCCATCATCCCCTTTTGTATCGCTTTGTTCGCCCTAAGTGTGGCAGGGTATGCTCATACGTGAGTCCCTTGTTCACTTGGCCACTGGATTCAAGATAGCCTGGCTGATGAGGATTATGAATCCAAAACCGGTCCCAGGATGCTTGTTTCTGGTCCAGGGAAGACATGGCTTGGCAGTCCGGGCTGGACTGTTCCCAGGAGGCACAGGATCAGACTGATTTGCATATAGCCATGTCTGAACTGGGGTGGCTGAGTGAACTAAAGAATGGTGATGGATTAAACCCAGATCAGTTGACTGGGGGTGAGTGTTTGATTTGTACAAACGCTCCGTCCATCATCCCCTTTTGTATCGCTTTGTTCGCCCTAAGTGTGGCAGGGTATGCTCAGACGTGAGTCCCTTGTTCACTTGGCCACTGGATTCAAGATAGCCTGGCTGATGAGGATTATGATTCCGAAACCGGTCCCAGGATGCTTGTTTCTGGTCCAGGGAAGACATGGCTTGGCAGTTCGGGCTGGACTGTTCCCAGGAGGCACAGGGTCACACTGATTTGCATATAGCCATGTCTGAACTGGGGTGGCTGAGTGAACTAAAGAATGGTGATGGATTAAACCCAGATCAGTTGACTGGGGGTGAGTGTTTGATTTGTACAAACGCTCCGTCCATCATCCCCTTTTTGTATCGCTTTCTTCGCCATAAGTGTGGCAGGGTATGCTCAGACGTGAGTCCCTTGTTCACTTGGCCACTGGATTCAAGATAGCCTGGCTGATGAGGATTATGAATCCGAAACCGGTCCCAGGATGCTTTTTTCTGGTCCAGGGAAGACATGGCTTGGCAGTTCGGGCTGGACTGTTCCCAGGAGGCACAGGGTCAGACTGATTTGCATATAGCCATGTCTGAACTGTGGTGGCTGAGTGAACTAAAGAATGGTGATGGATTAAACCCAGATCAGTTGACTGGGGGTGAGTGTTTGATTTGTACAAAAGCTCCGTCCATCATCCCCTTTTGTATCGCTTTGTTCGCCCTAAGTATGGCAGGGTATGCTCAGACGTGAGTCCCTTGTTCACTTGGCCACTGGATTCAAGATAGCCTGGCTGATGAGGATTATGAATCCGAAACCGGTCCCAGGATGCTTGTTTCAAATCCAAAACGCGATTTCTTTTAACAGAACGCATTTAAGATCTGGGCATGTCTTTAGAGGGCACCATCCTGTGACGGTGAGGTGTGGCCATTTTTTGTAAAGAAATCTTATTTGTTTAAAGCCATGTCTGAACTGGGGTGGCTGAGTGAACTAAAGAATGATGATGGATTAAACCCAGATCAGTTGACTGGGGGTGAGTGTTTGATTTGTACAAACGCTCCGTCCATCATCCCCTTTTGTATCGCTTTGTTCACCCTAAGTGTGGCAGGGTATCAGGCCCGGACTGGCCGTTGTGTGCACCGGGCAATCCCCCGGTCGGCCGCAAGGGTGGGGGCCGGTTTTGGGCCCTGGGGGCCGTTTTTGTTACAGAGCCGTTTTTGCAGCATAGCTGCAAAATCGGCCCTGTAACAAAATCGGCTGAAAAGCGGCCCTGGCAAAGCGCTCGGCCCCCCGAGGGGGGGCCGGCCGAGCACTTTGCCAGGGCCGGTTTTGGTTCCCAGTCCGGCCCTGCAGGGTATGCTCAGACGTGAGTCCCTTGTTCACTTGGCCACTGGATTCAAGATAGCCTGGCTGATGAGGATTATGAATCCGAAACCGGTCCCAGGATGCTTGTTTCTGGTCCAGGGAAGACATGGCTTGGCAGTTCGGGCTGGACTGTTCCCAGGAGGCACAGGGTCAGACTGATTTACATATAGCCATGTCTGAACTGGGGTGGCTGAGTGAACTAAAAAATGGTGATGGATTAAACCCAGATCAGTTGACTGGGGGTGAGTGTTTGATTTGTACAAACGCTCCGTCCATCATCCCCTTTTGTATCGCTTTGTTCGCCCTAAGTGTGGCAGGGTATGCTCAGACGTGAGTCCCTTGTTCACTTGGCCACTGGATTCAAGATAGCCTGGCTGATGAGGATTATGAATCCGAAACCGGTCCCAGGATGCTTGTTTCTGGTCCAGGGAAGACATGGCTTGGCAGTTCGGGCTGGACTGTTCCCAGGAGGCACAGGCTCAGACTGATTTGCATATAGCCATGTCTGAACTGGGGTGGCTGAGTGAACTAAAGAATGGTGATGGATTAAACCCAGATCAGTTGACTGGGGGTGAGTGTTTGATTTGTACAAACGCTCCGTCCATCATCCCCTTTTGTATCGCTTTGTTCGCCCTAAGTGTGGCAGGGTATGCTCAGACGTGAGTCCCTTGTTCACTTGGCCAATGGATTCAAGATAGCCTGGCTGATGAGGATTATGAATCCGAAACCGGTCCCAGGATGCTTGTTTCTGGTCCAGGGAAGACATGGCTTGGCAGTTCGGGCTGGACTGTTCCCAGGAGGCACAGGGTCAGACTGATTTGCATATAGCCATGTCTGAACTGGGGTGGCTGAGTGAACTAAAGAATGGTGATGGATTAAACCCAGATCAGTTGACTGGGGGTGAGTGTTTGATTTGTACAAACGCTCCGTCCATCATCCCCTTTTGTATCGCTTTGTTCGCCCTAAGTGTGGCAGGGTATGCTCAGACGTGAGTCCCTTGTTCACTTGGCCACTGGATTCAAGATAGCCTGGCTGATGAGGATTATGAATCCGAAACCGGTCCCAGGATGCTTGTTTCTGGTCCAGGGAAGACATGGCTTGGCAGTTCGGGCTGGACTGTTCCCAGGAGGCACAGGGTCAGACTGATTTGCATATAGCCATGTCTGAACTGGGGTGGCTGAGTGAACTAAAGAATGGTGATGGATTAAACCCAGATCAGTTGACTGGGGGTGAGTGTTTGATTTGTACAAACGCTCTGTCCATCATCCCCTTTTGTATCGCTTTGTTCGCCCTAAGTGTGGCAGGGTATGCTCAGACGTGAGTCCCTTGTTCACTTGGCCACTGGATTCAAGATAGCCTGGCTGATGAGGATTATGAATCTGAAACCAGTCCCAGGATCCTTGTTTCTGGTCCAGGGAAGACATGGCTTGGCAGTTCGGGCTGGACTGTTCCCAGGAGGCACAGGGTCAGACTGATTTGCATATAGCCATGTCTGAACTGGGGTGGCTGAGTGAACTAAAGAATGGTGATGGATTAAACCCAGATCAGTTGAATGGGGGTGAGTGTTTGATTTGTACAAACGCTCCGTCCATCATCCCCTTTTGTATCGCTTTGTTCGCCCTTAGTGTGGCAGGGTATGCTCAGACGTGAGTCCCTTGTTCACTTGGCCACTGGATTCAAGATAGCCTGGCTGATGAGGATTATGAATCCGAAACCGGTCCCAGGATGCTTTTTTCTGGTCCAGGGAAGACATGGCTTGGCAGTTCGGGCTGGACTGTTCCCAGGAGGCACAGGGTCAGACTGATTTGCATATAGCCATGTCTGAACTGGGGTGGCTGAGTGAACTAAAGAATGGTGATGGATTAAACCCAGATCAGTTGACTGGGGGTGAGTCTTTGATTTGTACAAACGCTCCGTCCATCATCCCCTTTTGTATCGCTTTGTTCGCCCTAAGTATGTCAGGGTATGCTCAGACGTGAGTCCCTTGTTCACTTGGCCACTGGATTCAAGATAGCCTGCCTGATGAGGATTATGAATCCGAAACCGGTCCCAGGATGCTTGTTTCAAATCCAAAACGCGATTTCTTTTAACAGAACGCATTTAAGATCTGGGCATGTCTTTAGAGGGCACCATCCTGTGAAGGTGAGGTGTGGCCATTTTTTGTAAAGAAATCTTATTTGTTTAAAGCCATGTCTGAACTGGGGTGGCTGAGTGAACTAAAGAATGGTGATGGATTAAACCCAGATCAGTTGACTGGGGGTGAGTGTTTGATTTGTACAAACGCTCCGTCCATCATCCCCTTTTGTATCGCTTTGTTCACCCTAAGTGTGGCAGGGTATGCTCAGACGTGAGTCCCTTGTTCACTTGGCCACTGGATTCAAGATAGCCTCGCTGATGAGGATTATGAATCCGAAACCGGTCCCAGGATGCTTGTTTCTGATCCAGGGAAGACATGGCTTGGCAGTTCGGGCTGGACTGTTCCCAAGAGGCACAGGGTCAGACTGATTTGCATATAGCCATGTCTGAACTGGGGTGGCTGAGTGAACTAAAGAATGATGATGGATTAAACCCAGATCAGTTGACTGGGGGTGAGTGTTTGATTTGTACAAACGCTTCGTCCATCATCCCCTTTTGTATCGCTTTGTTCGCCCTAAGTGTGGCAGGGTATGCTCATACGTGAGTCCCTTGTTCACTTGGCCACTGGATTCAAGATAGCCTGGCTGATGAGGATTATGAATCCGAAACCGGTCCCAGGATGCTTGTTTCTGGTCCAGGGAAGACATGGCTTGGCAGTCCGGGCTGGACTGTTCCCAGGAGGCACAGGGTCAGACTGATTTGCATATAGCCATGTCTGAACTGGGGTGGCTGAGTGAACTAAAGAATGGTGATGGATTAAACCCAGATCAGTTGACTGGGGGTGAGTGTTTGATTTGTACAAACGCTCCGTCCATCATCCCCTTTTGTATCGCTTTGTTCGCCCTAAGTGTGGCAGGGTATGCTCAGACGTGAGTCCCTTGTTCACTTGGCCACTGGATTCAAGATAGCCTGGCTGATGAGGATTATGATTCCGAAACCGGTCCCAGGATGCTTGTTTCTGGTCCAGGGAAGACATGGCTTGGCAGTTCGGGCTGGACTGTTCCCAGGAGGCACAGGGTCACACTGATTTGCATATAGCCATGTCTGAACTGGGGTGGCTGAGTGAACTAAAGAATGGTGATGGATTAAACCCAGATCAGTTGACTGGGGGTGAGTGTTTGATTTGTACAAACGCTCCGTCCATCATCCCCTTTTGTATCGCTTTCTTCGCCATAAGTGTGGCAGGGTATGCTCAGACGTGAGTCCCTTGTTCACTTGGCCACTGGATTCAAGATAGCCTGGCTGATGAGGATTATGAAACCGAAACCGGTCCCAGGATGCTTTTTTCTGGTCCAGGGAAGACATGGCTTGGCAGTTCGAGCTGGACTGTTCCCAGGAGGCACAGGGTCAGACTGATTTGCATATAGCCATGTCTGAACTGGGGTGGCTGAGTGAACTAAAGAATGGAGATGGATTAAACCCAGATCAGTTGACTGGGGGTGAGTGTTTGATTTGTACAAACGCTCCGTCCATCATCCCCTTTTGTATCGCTTTGTTCGCCCTAAGTATGGCAGGGTATGCTCAGACGTGAGTCCCTTGTTCACTTGGCCACTGGATTCAAGATAGCCTGGCTGATGAGGATTATGAATCCGAAACCGGTCCCAGGATGCTTGTTTCAAATCCAAAACGCGATTTCTTTTAACAGAACACATTTAAGATCTGGGCATGTCTTTAGAGGGCACCATCCTGTGACGGTGAGGTTTGGCCATTTTTTGTAAAGAAATCTTATTTGTTTAAAGCCATGTCTGAACTGGGGTGGCTGAGTGAACTAAAGAATGGTGATGGATTAAACCCAGATCAGTTGACTGGGGGTGAGTGTTTGATTTGTACAAACGCTCCTTCCATCATCCCCTTTTGTATCGCTTTGTTCACCCTAAGTGTGGCAGGGTATGCTCAGACGTGAGTCCCTTGTTCACTTGGCCAATGGATTCAAGATAGCCTGGCTGATGAGGATTATGAATCCGAAACCGGTCCCAGGATGCTTGTTTCTGATCCAGGGAAGGCATGGCTTTGCAGTTCGGGCTGGACTGTTCCCAAGAGGCACAGGGTCAGACTGATTTGCATATAGCCATGTCTGAACTGGGGTGGCTGAGTGAACTAAAGAATGGTGATGGATTAAACCCAGATCAGTTGACTGGGGGTGAGTGTTTGATTTGTACAAACGCTCCGTCCATCATCCCCTTTTGTATCGCTTTGTTCGCCCTAAGTGTGGCAGGGTATGCTCAGACGTGAGTCCCTTGTTCACTTGGCCACTGGATTCAAGATAGCCTGGCTGATGAGGATTATGAATCCGAAACCGGTCCCAGGATGCTTGTTTCTGGTCCAGGGAAGACATGGCTTGGCAGTCCGGGCTGGACTGTTCCCAGGAGGCACAGGGTCAGACTGATTTGCATATAGCCATGTCTGAACTGGGGTGGCTGAGTGAACTAAAGAATGGTGATGGATTAAACCCAGATCAGTTGACTGGGGGTGAGTGTTTGATTTGTACAAACGCTCCGTCCATCATCCCCTTTTGTATCGCTTTGTTCGCCCTAAGTGTGGCAGGGTATGCTCAGACGTGAGTCCCTTGTTCACTTGGCCACTGGATTCAAGATAGATTGGCTGATGAGGATTATGAATCCGAAACCGGTCCCAGGATGCTTGTTTCTGGTCCAGGGAAGACATGGCTTGGCAGTTCGGGCTGGACTGTTCCCAGGAGGCACAGGGTCAGACTGATTTGCATATAGCCATGTCTGAACTGGGGTGGCTGAGTGAACTAAAGAATGGTGATGGATTAAACCCAGATCAGTTGACTGGGGGTGAGTGTTTGATTTGTACAAACGCTCCGTCCATCATCCCCTTTTGTATCGCTTTGTTCGCCCTAAGTGTGGCAGGGTATGCTCAGACGTGAGTCCCTTGTTCACTTGGCCACTGGATTCAAGATAGCCTGGCTGATGAGGATTATGAATCCGAAACCGGTCCCAGGATGCTTTTTTCTGGTCCAGGGAAGACATGGCTTGGCAGTTCGAGCTGGACTGTTCCCAGGAGGCACAGGGTCAGACTGATTTGCATATAGCCATGTCTGAACTGGGGTGGCTGAGTGAACTAAAGAATGTTGATGGATTAAACCCAGATCAGTTGACTGGGGGTGTGTTTGATTTGTACAAACGCTCCGACCATCATCCCCTTTTGTATCGCTTTGTTCGCCCTAAGTGTGGCAGGGTATGCTCAGACGTGAGTCCCTTGTTCACTTGGCCACTGGATTCAAGATAGCCTGGCTGATGAGGAATATGATTCCGAAACCGGTCCCAGGATGCTTTTTTTCTGGTCCAGGGAAGACATGGCTTGGCAGTTCGGGCTGGACTGTTCCCAGGAGGCACAGGGTCAGACTGATTTGCATATAGCCATGTCTGAACTGGGGTGGCTGAGTGAACCAAAGAATGGTGATGGATTAAACCCAGATCAGTTGACTGGGGGTGAGTGTTTGATTTGTACAAAAGCTCCGTCCATCATCCCCTTTTGTATCGCTTTGTTCGCCCTAAGTATGGCAGGGTATGCTCAGACGTGAGTCCCTTGTTCACTTGGCCACTGGATTCAAGATAGCCTGGCTGATGAGGATTATGAATCCAAAACCGGTCCCAGGATGCTTGTTTCAAATCCAAAACGCGATTTCTTTTAACAGAACGCATTTAAGATCTGGGCATGTCTTTAGAGGGCACCATCCTGTGACGGTGAGGTGTGGCCATTTTTTGTAAAGAAATCTTATTTGTTTAAAGCCATGTCTGAACTGGGGTGGCTGAGTGAACTAAAGAATGATGATGGATTAAACCCAGATCAGTTGACTGGGGGTGAGTGTTTGATTTGTACAAACGCTCCGTCCATCATCCCCTTTTGTATCGCTTTGTTCACCCTAAGTGTGACAGGGTATCAGGCCCGGACTGGCCGTTGTGTGCACCGGGCAATCCCCCGGTCGGCCGCAAGGGTGGGGGCCGGTTTTGGGCCCTGGGGGCCGTTTTTGTTACAGAGCCGTTTTTGCAGCATAGCTGCAAAATCGGCCCTGTAACAAAATCGGCCGAAAGGCGGCCCTGGCAAAGCGCTCGGCCCCCCGAGGGGGGGCCGGCCGAGCTCTTTGCCAGGGCCGGTTTTGGTTCCCAGTCCGGCCCTGCAGGGTATGCTCAGACGTGAGTCCCTTGTTCACTTGGCCACTGGATTCAAGATAGCCTGGCTGATGAGGATTATGAATCCGAAACCGGTCCCAGGATGCTTGTTTCTGGTCCAGGGAAGACATGGCTTGGCAGTTCGGGCTGGACTGTTCCCAGGAGGCACAGGGTCAGACTGATTTACATATAGCCATGTCTGAACTGGGGTGGCTGAGTGAACTAAAGAATGGTGATGGATTAAACCCAGATCAGTTGACTGGGGGTGAGTGTTTGATTTGTACAAACGCTCCGTCCATCATCCCCTTTTGTATCGCTTTGTTCGCCCTAAGTGTGGCAGGGTATGCTCAGACGTGAGTCCCTTGTTCACTTGGCCACTGGATTCAAGATAGCCTGGCTGATGAGGATTATGAATCCGAAACCGGTCCCAGGATGCTTGTTTCTGGTCCAGGGAAGACATGGCTTGGCAGTTCGGGCTGGACTGTTCCCAGGAGGCACAGGGTCAGACTGATTTGCATATAGCCATGTCTGAACTGGGGTGGCTGAGTGAACTAAAGAATGGTGATGGATTAAACCCAGATCAGTTGAATGGGGGTGAGTGATTGATTTGTACAAACGCTCCGTCCATCATCCCCTTTTGTATCGCTTTGTTCGCCCTAAGTGTGGCAGGGTATGCTCAGACGTGAGTCCCTTGTTCACTTGGCCACTGGATTCAAGATAGCCTGGCTGATGAGGATTATGAATCCGAAACCGGTCCCAGGATGCTTGTTTCTGGTCCAGGGAAGACATGGCTTGGCAGTTCGGGCTGGACTGTTCCCAGGAGGCACAGGGTCAGACTGATTTGCATATAGCCATGTCTGAACTGGGGTGGCTGAGTGAACTAAAGAATGGTGATGGATTAAACCCAGATCAGTTGACTGGGGGTGAGTGTTTGATTTGTACAAACGCTCCGTCCATCATCCCCTTTTGTATCGCTTTGTTCGCCCTAAGTATGGCAGGGTATGCTCAGACGTGAGTCCCTTGTTCACTTGGCCACTGGATTCAAGATAGCCTGCCTGATGAGGATTATGAATCCGAAACCGGTCCCAGGATGCTTGTTTCTGGTCCAGGGAAGACATGGCTTGGCAGTTCGGGCTGGACTGTTCCCAGGAGGCACAGGGTCAGACTGATTTGCATATAGCCATGTCTGAACTGGGGTGGCTGAGTGAACTAAAGAATGGTGATGGATTAAACCCAGATCAGTTGACTGGGGGTGAGTGTTTGATTTGTACAAACGCTCTGTCCATCATCCCCTTTTGTATCGCTTTGTTCGCCCTAAGTGTGGCAGGGTATGCTCAGACGTGAGTCCCTTGTTCACTTGGCCACTGGATTCAAGATAGCCTGGCTGATGAGGATTATGAATCTGAAACCAGTCCCAGGATCCTTGTTTCTGGTCCAGGGAAGACATGGCTTGGCAGTTCGGGCTGGACTGTTCCCAGGAGGCACAGGGTCAGACTGATTTGCATATAGCCATGTCTGAACTGGGGTGGCTGAGTGAACTAAAGAATGGTGATGGATTAAACCCAGATCAGTTGACTGGGGGTGAGTGTTTGATTTGTACAAACGCTCCGTCCATCATCCCCTTTTGTATCGCTTTGTTCGCCCTTAGTGTGGCAGGGTATGCTCAGACGTGAGTCCCTTGTTCACTTGGCCACTGGATTCAAGATAGCCTGGCTGATGAGGATTATGAATCCGAAACCGGTCCCAGGATGCTTTTTTCTGGTCCAGGGAAGACATGGCTTGGCAGTTCGAGCTGGACTGTTCCCAGGAGGCACAGGGTCAGGCTGATTTGCATATAGCCATGTCTGAACTGGGGTGGCTGAGTGAACTAAAGAATGGAGATGGATTAAACCCAGATCAGTTGACTGGGGGTGAGTGTTTGATTTGTACAAACGCTCCGTCCATCATCCCCTTTTGTATCGCTTTGTTCGCCCTAAGTATGGCAGGGTATGCTCAGACGTGAGTCCCTTGTTCACTTGGCCACTGGATTCAAGATAGCCTGGCTGATGAGGATTATGAATCCGAAACCGGTCCCAGGATGCTTGTTTCAAATCCAAAACACGATTTCTTTTAACAGAACACATTTAAGATCTGGGCATGTCTTTAGAGGGCACCATCCTGTGACGGTGAGGTTTGGCCATTTTTTGTAAAGAAATCTTATTTGTTTAAAGCCATGTCTGAACTGGGGTGGCTGAGTGAACTAAAGAATGGTGATGGATTAAACCCAGATCAGTTGACTGGGGGTGAGTGTTTGATTTGTACAAACGCTCCTTCCATCATCCCCTTTTGTATCGCTTTGTTCACCCTAAGTGTGGCAGGGTATGCTCAGACGTGAGTCCCTTGTTCACTTGGCCACTGGATTCAAGATAGCCTGGCTGATGAGGATTATGAATCCGAAACCGGTCCCAGGATGCTTGTTTCTGATCCAGGGAAGACATGGCTTTGCAGTTCGGGCTGGACTGTTCCCAAGAGGCACAGGGTCAGACCGATTTGCATATAGCCATGTCTGAACTGGGGTGGCTGAGTGAACTAAAGAATGGTGATGGATTAAACCCAGATCAGTTGACTGGGGGTGAGTGTTTGATTTGTACAAACGCTCCGTCCATCATCCCCTTTTGTATCGCTTTGTTCGCCCTAAGTGTGGCAGGGTATGCTCAGACGTGAGTCCCTTGTTCACTTGGCCACTGGATTCAAGATAGCCTGGCTGATGAGGATTATGAATCCGAAACCGGTCCCAGGATGCTTGTTTCTGGTCCAGGGAAGACATGGCTTGGCAGTCCGTGCTGGACTGTTCCCAGGAGGCACAGGGTCAGACTGATTTGCATATAGCCATGTCTGAACTGGGGTGGCTGAGTGAACTAAAGAATGGTGATGGATTAAACCCAGATCAGTTGACTGGGGGTGAGTGTTTGATTTGTACAAACGCTCCGTCCATCATCCCCTTTTGTATCGCTTTGTTCGCCCTAAGTGTGGCAGGGTATGCTCAGACGTGAGTCCCTTGTTCACTTGGCCACTGGATTCAAGATAGATTGGCTGATGAGGATTATGAATCCGAAACCGGTCCCAGGATGCTTGTTTCTGGTCCAGGGAAGACATGGCTTGGCAGTTCGGGCTGGACTGTTCCCAGGAGGCACAGGGTCAGACTGATTTGCATATAGCCATGTCTGAACTGGGGTGGCTGAGTGAACTAAAGAATGGTGATGGATTAAACCCAGATCAGTTGACTGGGGGTGAGTGTTTGATTTGTACAAACGCTCCGTCCATCATCCCCTTTTGTATCGCTTTGTTCGCCCTAAGTGTGGCAGGGTATGCTCAGACGTGAGTCCCTTGTTCACTTGGCCACTGGATTCAAGATAGCCTGGCTGATGAGGATTATGAATCCGAAACCGGTCCCAGGATGCTTTTTTCTGGTCCAGGGAAGACATGGCTTGGCAGTTCGAGCTGGACTGTTCCCAGGAGGCACAGGGTCAGACTGATTTGCATATAGCCATGTCTGAACTGGGGTGGCTGAGTGAACTAAAGAATGTTGATGGATTAAACCCAGATCAGTTGACTGGGGGTGTGTTTGATTTGTACAAACGCTCCGACCATCATCCCCTTTTGTATCGCTTTGTTCGCCCTAAGTGTGGCAGGGTATGCTCAGACGTGAGTCCCTTGTTCACTTGGCCACTGGATTCAAGATAGCCTGGCTGATGAGGAATATGATTCCGAAACCGGTACCAGGATGCTTTTTTTCTGGTCCAGGGAAGACATGGCTTGGCAGTTCGGGCTGGACTGTTCCCAGGAGGCACAGGGTCAGACTGATTTGCATATAGCCATGTCTGAACTGGGGTGGCTGAGTGAACCAAAGAATGGTGATGGATTAAACCCAGATCAGTTGACTGGGGGTGAGTGTTTGATTTGTACAAAAGCTCCGTCCATCATCCCCTTTTGTATCGCTTTGTTCGCCCTAAGTATGGCAGGGTATGCTCAGACGTGAGTCCCTTGTTCACTTGGCCACTGGATTCAAGATAGCCTGGCTGATGAGGATTATGAATCCAAAATCGGTCCCAGGATGCTTGTTTCAAATCCAAAACGCGATTTCTTTTAACAGAACGCATTTAAGATCTGGGCATGTCTTTAGAGGGCACCATCCTGTGACGGTGAGGTGTGGCCATTTTTTGTAAAGAAATCTTATTTGTTTAAAGCCATGTCTGAACTGGGGTGGCTGAGTGAACTAAAGAATGATGATGGATTAAACCCAGATCAGTTGACTGGGGGTGAGTGTTTGATTTGTACAAACGCTCCGTCCATCATCCCCTTTTGTATCGCTTTGTTCACCCTAAGTGTGGCAGGGTATCAGGCCCGGACTGGCCGTTGTGTGCACCGGGCAATCCCCCGGTCGGCCGCAAGGGTGGGGGCCGGTTTTGGGCCCTGGGGGCCGTTTTTGTTACAGAGCCGTTTTTGCAGCATAGCTGCAAAATCGGCCCTGTAAGAAAATCGGCCGAAAAGCGGCCCTGGCAAAGCGCTCGGCCCCCCGAGGGGGGGCCGGCCGAGCACTTTGCCAGGGCCGGTTTTGGTTCCCAGTCCGGCCCTGCAGGGTATGCTCAGACGTGAGTCCCTTGTTCACTTGGCCACTGGATTCAAGATAGCCTGGCTCATGAGGATTATGAATCCGAAACCGGTCCCAGGATGCTTGTTTCTGGTCCAGGGAAGACATGGCTTGGCAGTTCGGGCTGGACTGTTCCCAGGAGGCACAGGGTCAGACTGATTTACATATAGCCATGTCTGAACTGGGGTGGCTGAGTGAACTAAAGAATGGTGATGGATTAAACCCAGATCAGTTGACTGGGGGTGAGTGTTTGATTTGTACAAACACTCCGTCCATCATCCCCTTTTGTATCGCTTTGTTCGCCCTAAGTGTGGCAGGGTATGCTCAGACGTAAGTCCCTTGTTCACTTGGCCACTGGATTCAAGATAGCCTGGCTGATGAGGATTATGAATCCGAAACCGGTCCCAGGATGCTTTTTTCTGGTCCAGGGAAGACATGGCTTGGCAGTTCGAGCTGGACTGTTCCCAGGAGGCACAGGGTCAGACTGATTTGCATATAGCCATGTCTGAACTGGGGTGGCTGAGTGAACTAAAGAATGGAGATGGATTAAACCCAGATCAGTTGACTGGGGGTGAGTGTTTGATTTGTACAAACGCTCCGTCCATCATCCCCTTTTGTATCGCTTTGTTCGCCCTAAGTGTGGCAGGGTATGCTCAGACGTGAGTCCCTCGTTCACTTGGCCACTGGATTCAAGATAGCCTGGCCGATGAGGATTATGAATCCGAAACCGGTCCCAGGATGCTTTTTTCTGGTCCAGGGAAGACATGGCTTGGCAGTTCGAGCTGGACTGTTCCCAGGAGGCACAGGGTCAGACTGATTTGCATATAGCCATGTCTGAACTGGGGTGGCTGAGTGAACTAAAGAATTGAGATGGATTAAACCCAGATCAGTTGACTGGGGGTGAGTGTTTGATTTGTACAAACGCTCCGTCCATCATTCCCTTTTGTATCGCTTTGTTCGCCCTAAGTATGGCAGGGTATGCTCAGACGTGAGTCCCTTGTTCACTTGGCCACTGGATTCAAGATAGCCTGGCTGATGAGGATTATGAATCCGAAACCGGTCCCAGGATGCTTGTTTCAAATCCAAA
Organism: Lissotriton helveticus; assembly: GCF_964261635.1. Lineage (NCBI taxonomy): Eukaryota > Metazoa > Chordata > Amphibia > Caudata > Salamandridae > Lissotriton > Lissotriton helveticus. Next base: position 1,232,086,877 of record NC_136068.1, read on the forward strand.
ACGCGATTTCTTTTAACAGAACACATTTAAGATCTGGGCATGTCTTTAGAGGGCACCATCCTGTGACGGTGAGGTTTGGCCATTTTTTGTAAAGAAATCTTATTTGTTTAAAGCCATGTCTGAACTGGGGTGGCTGAGTGAACTAAAGAATGGTGATGGATTAAACCCAGATCAGTTGACTGGGGGTGAGTGTTTGATTTGTACAAACGCTCCTTCCATCATCCCCTTTTGTATCGCTTTGTTCACCCTAAGTGTGGCAGGGTATGCTCAGACGTGAGTGCCTTGTTCACTTGGCCACTGGATTCAAGATAGCCTGGCTGATGAGGATTATGAATCCGAAACCGGTCCCAGGATGCTTGTTTCTGATCCAGGGAAGACATGGCTTTGCAGTTCGGGCTGGACTGTTCCCAAGAGGCACAGGGTCAGACCGATTTGCATATAGCCATGTCTGAACTGGGGTGGCTGAGTGAACTAAAGAATGGTGATGGATTAAACCCAGATCAGTTGACTGGGGGTGAGTGTTTGATTTGTACAAACGCTCCGTCCATCATCCCCTTTTGTATCGCTTTGTTCGCCCTAAGTGTGGCAGGGTATGCTCAGACGTGAGTCCCTTGTTCACTTCGCCACTGGATTCAAGATAGCCTGGCTGATGAGGATTATGAATCCGAAACCGGTCCCAGGATGCTTGTTTCTGGTCCAGGGAAGACATGGCTTGGCAGTCCGGGCTGGACTGTTCCCAGGAGGCACAGGGTCAGACTGATTTGCATATAGCCATGTCTGAACTGGGGTGGCTGAGTGAACTAAAGAATGGTGATGGATTAAACCCAGATCAGTTGACTGGGGGTGAGTGTTTGATTTGTACAAACGCTCCGTCCATCATCCCCTTTTGTATCGCTTTGTTCGCCCTAAGTGTGGCAGGGTATGCTCAGACGTGAGTCCCTTGTTCACTTGGCCACTGGATTCAAGATAGATTGGCTGATGAGGATTATGAATCCGAAACCGGTCCCAGGATGCTTGTTTCTGGTCCAGGGAAGACATGGCTTGGCAGTTCGGGCTGGACTGTTCCCAGGAGGCACAGGGTCAGACTGATTTGCATATAGCCATGTCTGAACTGGGGTGGCTGAGTGAACTAAAGAATGGTGATGGATTAAACCCAGATCAGTTGACTGGGGGTGAGTGTTTGATTTGTACAAACGCTCCGTCCATCATCCCCTTTTGTATCGCTTTGTTCGCCCTAAGTGTGGCAGGGTATGCTCAGACGTGAGTCCCTTGTTCACTTGGCCACTGGATTCAAGATAGCCTGGCTGATGAGGATTATGAATCCAAAATCGGTCCCAGGATGCTTGTTTCAAATCCAAAACGCGATTTCTTTTAACAGAACGCATTTAAGATCTGGGCATGTCTTTAGAGGGCACCATCCTGTGACGGTGAGGTGTGGCCATTTTTTGTAAAGAAATCTTATTTGTTTAAAGCCATGTCTGAACTGGGGTGGCTGAGTGAACTAAAGAATGATGATGGATTAAACCCAGATCAGTTGACTGGGGGTGAGTGTTTGATTTGTACAAACGCTCCGTCCATCATCCCCTTTTGTATCGCTTTGTTCACCCTAAGTGTGGCAGGGTATCAGGCCCGGACTGGCCGTTGTGTGCACCGGGCAATCCCCCGGTCGGCCGCAAGGGTGGGGGCCGGTTTTGGGCCCTGGGGGCCGTTTTTGTTACAGAGCCGTTTTTGCAGCATAGCTGCAAAATCGGCCCTGTAAGAAAATCGGCCGAAAAGCGGCCCTGGCAAAGCGCTCGGCCCCCCGAGGGGGGGCCGGCCGAGCACTTTGCCAGGGCCGGTTTTGGTTCCCAGTCCGGCCCTGCAGGGTATGCTCAGACGTGAGTCCCTTGTTCACTTGGCCACTGGATTCAAGATAGCCTGGCTCATGAGGATTATGAATCCGAAACCGGTCCCAGGATGCTTGTTTCTGGTCCAGGGAAGACATGGCTTGGCAGTTCGGGCTGGACTGTTCCCAGGAGGCACAGGGTCAGACTGATTTACATATAGCCATGTCTGAACTGGGGTGGCTGAGTGAACTAAAGAATGGTGATGGATTAAACCCAGATCAGTTGACTGGGGGTGAGTGTTTGATTTGTACAAACACTCCGTCCATCATCCCCTTTTGTATCGCTTTGTTCGCCCTAAGTGTGGCAGGGTATGCTCAGACGTAAGTCCCTTGTTCACTTGGCCACTGGATTCAAGATAGCCTGGCTGATGAGGATTATGAATCCGAAACCGGTCCCAGGATGCTTTTTTCTGGTCCAGGGAAGACATGGCTTGGCAGTTCGAGCTGGACTGTTCCCAGGAGGCACAGGGTCAGACTGATTTGCATATAGCCATGTCTGAACTGGGGTGGCTGAGTGAACTAAAGAATGGAGATGGATTAAACCCAGATCAGTTGACTGGGGGTGAGTGTTTGATTTGTACAAACGCTCCGTCCATCATCCCCTTTTGTATCGCTTTGTTCGCCCTAAGTGTGGCAGGGTATGCTCAGACGTGAGTCCCTCGTTCACTTGGCCACTGGATTCAAGATAGCCTGGCTGATGAGGATTATGAATCCGAAACCGGTCCCAGGATGCTTTTTTCTGGTCCAGGGAAGACATGGCTTGGCAGTTCGAGCTGGACTGTTCCCAGGAGGCACAGGGTCAGACTGATTTGCATATAGCCATGTCTGAACTGGGGTGGCTGAGTGAACTAAAGAATTGAGATGGATTAAACCCAGATCAGTTGACTGGGGGTGAGTGTTTGATTTGTACAAACGCTCCGTCCATCATTCCCTTTTGTATCGCTTTGTTCGCCCTAAGTATGGCAGGGTATGCTCAGACGTGAGTCCCTTGTTCACTTGGCCACTGGATTCAAGATAGCCTGGCTGATGAGGATTATGAATCCGAAACCGGTCCCAGGATGCTTGTTTCAAATCCAAAACGCGATTTCTTTTAACAGAACACATTTAAGATCTGGGCATGTCTTTAGAGGGCACCATCCTGTGACGGTGAGGTTTGGCCATTTTTTGTAAAGAAATCTTATTTGTTTAAAGCCATGTCTGAACTGGGGTGGCTGAGTGAACTAAAGAATGGTGATGGATTAAACCCAGATCAGTTGACTGGGGGTGAGTGTTTGATTTGTACAAACGCTCCTTCCATCATCCCCTTTTGTATCGCTTTGTTCACCCTAAGTGTGGCAGGGTATGCTCAGACGTGAGTCCCTTGTTCACTTGGCCACTGGATTCAAGATAGCCTGGCTGATGAGGATTATGAATCCGAACCAAACCGGTCCCAGGATGCTTGTTTCTGATCCAGGGAAGACATGGCTTTGCAGTTCGGGCTGGACTGTTCCCAAGAGGCACAGGGTCAGACCGATTTGCATATAGCCATGTCTGAACTGGGGTGGCTGAGTGAACTAAAGAATGGTGATGGATTAAACCCAGATCAGTTGACTGGGGGTGAGTGTTTGATTTGTACAAACGCTCCGTCCATCATCCCCTTTTGTATCGCTTTGTTCGCCCTAAGTGTGGCAGGGTATGCTCAGACGTGAGTCCCTTGTTCACTTCGCCACTGGATTCAAGATAGCCTGGCTGATGAGGATTATGAATCCGAAACCGGTCCCAGGATGCTTGTTTCTGGTCCAGGGAAGACATGGCTTGGCAGTCCGGGCTGGACTGTTCCCAGGAGGCACAGGGTCAGACTGATTTGCATATAGCCATGTCTGAACTGGGGTGGCTGAGTGAACTAAAGAATGGTGATGGATTAAACCCAGATCAGTTGACTGGGGGTGAGTGTTTGATTTGTACAAACGCTCCGTCCATCATCCCCTTTTGTATCGCTTTGTTCGCCCTAAGTGTGGCAGGGTATGCTCAGACGTGAGTCCCTTGTTCACTTGGCCACTGGATTCAAGATAGATTGGCTGATGAGGATTATGAATCCGAAACCAGTCCCAGGATGCTTGTTTCTGGTCCAGGGAAGACATGGCTTGGCAGTTCGGGCTGGACTGTTCCCAGGAGGCACAGGGTCAGACTGATTTGCATATAGCCATGTCTGAACTGGGGTGGCTGAGTGAACTAAAGAATGGTGATGGATTAAACCCAGATCAGTTGACTGGGGGTGAGTGTTTGATTTGTACAAACGCTCCGTCCATCATCCCCTTTTGTATCGCTTTGTTCGCCCTAAGTGTGGCAGGGTATGCTCAGACGTGAGTCCCTTGTTCACTTGGCCACTGGATTCAAGATAGCCTGGCTGATGAGGATTATGAATCCGAAACCGGTCCCAGGATGCTTTTTTCTGGTCCAGGGAAGACATGGCTTGGCAGTTCGAGCTGGACTGTTCCCAGGAGGCACAGGGTCAGACTGATTTGCATATAGCCATGTCTGAACTGGGGTGGCTGAGTGAACTAAAGAATGTTGATGGATTAAACCCAGATCAGTTGACTGGGGGTGTGTTTGATTTGTACAAAAGCTCCGACCATCATCCCCTTTTGTATCGCTTTGTTCGCCCTAAGTGTGGCAGGGTATGCTCAGACGTGAGTCCCTTGTTCACTTGGCCACTGGATTCAAGATAGCCTGGCTGATGAGGAATATGATTCCGAAACCGGTACCAGGATGCTTTTTTTCTGGTCCAGGGAAGACATGGCTTGGCAGTTCGGGCTGGACTGTTCCCAGGAGGCACAGGGTCAGACTGATTTGCATATAGCCATGTCTGAACTGGGGTGGCTGAGTGAACCAAAGAATGGTGATGGATTAAACCCAGATCAGTTGACTGGGGGTGAGTGTTTGATTTGTACAAAAGCTCCGTCCATCATCCCCTTTTGTATCGCTTTGTTCGCCCTAAGTATGGCAGGGTATGCTCAGACGTGAGTCCCTTGTTCACTTGGCCACTGGATTCAAGATAGCCTGGCTGATGAGGATTATGAATCCAAAATCGGTCCCAGGATGCTTGTTTCAAATCCAAAACGCGATTTCTTTTAACAGAACGCATTTAAGATCTGGGCATGTCTTTGAAGGGCACCATCCTGTGACGGTGAGGTGTGGCCATTTTTTGTAAAGAAATCTTATTTGTTTAAAGCCATGTCTGAACTGGGGTGGCTGAGTGAACTAAAGAATGATGATGGATTAAACCCAGATCAGTTGACTGGGGGTGAGTGTTTGATTTGTACAAACGCTCTGTCCATCATCCCCTTTTGTATCGCTTTGTTCACCCTAAGTGTGGCAGGGTATCAGGCCCGGACTGGCCGTTGTGTGCACCGGGCAATCCCCCGGTCGGCCGCAAGGGTGGGGGCCGGTTTTGGGCCCTGGGGGCCGTTTTTTTTACAGAGCCGTTTTTGCAGCATAGCTGCAAAATCGGCCCTGTAAGAAAATCGGCCGAAAAGCGGCCCTGGCAAAGCGCTCGGCCCCCCGAGGGGGGGCCGGCCGAGCACTTTGCCAGGGCCGGTTTTGGTTCCCAGTCCGGCCCTGCAGGGTATGCTCAGACGTGAGTCCCTTGTTCACTTGGCCACTGGATTCAAGATAGCCTGGCTCATGAGGATTATGAATCCGAAACCGGTCCAAGGATGCTTGTTTCTGGTCCAGGGAAGACATGGCTTGGCAGTTCGGGCTGGACTGTTCCCAGGAGGCACAGGGTCAGACTGATTTACATATAGCCATGTCTGAACTGGGGTGGCTGAGTGAACTAAAGAATGGTGATGGATTAAACCCAGATCAGTTGACTGGGGGTGAGTGTTTGATTTGTACAAACACTCCGTCCATCATCCCCTTTTGTATCGCTTTGTTCGCCCTAAGTGCGGCAGGGTATGCTCAGACGTAAGTCCCTTGTTCACTTGGCCACTGGATTCAAGATAGCCTGGCTGATGAGGATTATGAATCCAAAACCGGTCCCAGGATGCTTTTTTCTGGTCGAGGGAAGACATGGCTTGGCAGTTCGAGCTGGACTGTTCCCAGGAGGCACAGGGTCAGACTGATTTGCATATAGCCATGTCTGAACTGGGGTGGCTGAGTGAACTAAAGAATGGAGATGGATTAAACCCAGATCAGTTGACTGGGGGTGAGTGTTTGATTTGTACAAACGCTCCGTCCATCATCCCCTTTTGTATCGCTTTGTTCGCCCTAAGTATGGCAGGGTATGCTCAGACGTGAGTCCCTTGTTCACTTGGCCACTGGATTCAAGATAGCCTGGCTGATGAGGATTATGAATCCGAAACCGGTCCCAGGATGCTTGTTTCAAATCCAAAACGCGATTTCTTTTAACAGAACACATTTAAGATCTGGGCATGTCTTTAGAGGGCACCATCCTGTGACGGTGAGGTGTGGCCATTTTTTGTAAAGAAATCTTATTTGTTTAAAGCCATGTCTGAACTGGGGTGGCTGAGTGAACTAAAGAATGGTGATGGATTAAACCCAGATCCGTTGACTGGGGGTGAGTGTTTGATTTGTACAAACGCTCCTTCCATCATCCCCTTTTGTATCGCTTTGTTCACCCTAAGTGTGGCAGGGTATGCTCAGACGTGAGTCCCTTGTTCACTTGGCCACTGGATTCAAGATAGCCTGGCTGATGAGGATTATGAATCCGAAACTGGTCCCAGGATGCTTGTTTCTGATCCAGGGAAGACATGGCTTGGCAGTTCGGGCTGGACTGTTCCCAAGAGGCACAGGGTCAGACTGATTTGCATATAGCCATGTCTGAACTGGGGTGGCTGAGTGAACTAAAGAATGGTGATGGATTAAACCCAGATCAGTTGACTGGGGGTGAGTGTTTGATTTGTACAAACGCTCCGTCCATCATCCCCTTTTGTATCGCTTTGTTCGCCCTAAGTGTGGCAGGGTATGCTCAGACGTGAGTCCCTTGTTCACTTGGCCACTGGATTCAAGATAGCCTGGCTGATGAGGATTATGAATCCGAAACCGGTCCCAGGATGCTTGTTTCTGGTCCAGGGAAGACATGGCTTGGCAGTTCGGGCTGGACTGTTCCCAGGAGGCACAGGGTCAGACTGATTTGCATATAGCCATGTCTGAACTGGGGTGGCTGAGTGAACTAAAGAATGGTGATGGATTAAACCCAGATCAGTTGACTGGGGGTGAGTGTTTGATTTGTACAAACGCTCCATCCATCATCCCCTTTTGTATCGCTTTGTTCGCCCTAAGTGTGGCAGGGTATGCTCAGACGTGAGTCCCTTGTTCACTTGGCCACTGGATTCAAGATAGCCTGGCTGATGAGGATTATGAATCCGAAACCGGTCCCAGGATGCTTGTTTCTGGTCCAGGGAAGACATGGCTTGGCAGTTCGGGCTGGACTGTTCCCAGGAGGCACAGGGTCAGACTGATTTGCATATAGCCATGTCTGAACTGGGGTGGCTGAGTGAACTAAAGAATGGTGATGGATTAAACCCAGATCAGTTGACTGGGGGTGAGTGTTTGATTTGTACAAACGCTCCGTCCATCATCCCCTTTTGTATCGCTTTGTTCGCCCTAAGTGAGGCAGGGTATGCTCAGACGTGAGTCCCTTGTTCACTTGGCCACTGGATTCAAGATAGCCTGGCTGATGAGGATTATGAATCCGAAACCGGTCCCAGGATGCTTGTTTCTGGTCCAGGGAAGACATGGCTTGGCAGTTCGGGCTGGACTGTTCCCAGGAGGCACAGGGTCAGACTGATTTGCATATAGCCATGTCTGAACTGGGGTGGCTGAGTGAACTAAAGAATGGTGATGGATTAAACCCAGATCAGTTGACTGGGGGTGAGTGTTTGATTTGTACAAACGCTCCATCCATCATCCCCTTTTGTATCGCTTTGTTCGCCCTAAGTGTGGCAGGGTATGCTCAGACGTGAGTCCCTTGTTCACTTGGCCACTGGATTCAAGATAGCCTGGCTGATGAGGTTATGAATCCGAAACCGATCCCAGGATGCTTTTTTCTGGTCCAGGGAAGACATGGCTTGGCAGTTCGAGCTGGACTGTTCCCAGGAGGCACAGGGTCAGACTGATTTGCATATAGCCATGTCTGAACTGGGGTGGCTGAGTGAACTAAAGAATGTTGATGGATTAAACCCAGATCAGTTGACTGGGGGTGAGTGTTTGATTTGTACAAACGCTCCGACCATCATCCCCTTTTGTATCGCTTTGTTCGCCCTAAGTGTGGCAGGGTATGCTCAGACGTGAGTCCCTTGTTCACTTGGCCACTGGATTCAAGATAGCCTGGCTGATGAGGATTATGAATCCGAAACCGGTCCCAGGATGCTTGTTTCTGGTCCAGGGAAGACATGGCTTGGCAGTTCGGGCTGGACTGTTCCCAGGAGGCACAGGGTCAGACTGATTTGCATATAGCCATGTCTGAACTGGGGTGGCTGAGTGAACTAAAGAATGGTGATGGATTAAACCCAGATCAGTTGACCTGGGGGTGAGTGTTTGATTTGTACAAACGCTCCGTCCATCATCCCCTTTTGTATCGCTTTGTTCGCCCTAAGTGTGGCAGGGTATGCTCAGACGTGAGTCCCTTGTTCACTTGGCCACTGGATTCAAGATAGCCTGGCTGATGAGGATTATGAATCCGAAACCGGTCCCAGGATGCTTGTTTCTGGTCCAGGGAAGACATGGCTTGGCAGTTCGGGCTGGACTGTTCCCAGGAGGCACAGGGTCAGACTGATTTGCATATAGCCATGTCTGAACTGGGGTGGCTGAGTGAACTAAAGAATGGTGATGGATTAAACCCAGATTAGTTGACTGGGGGTGAGTGTTTGATTTGTACAAACGCTCTGTCCATCATCCCCTTTTGTATCGCTTTGTTCGCCCTAGTGTGGCAGGGTATGCTCAGACGTGAGTCCCTTGTTCACTTGGCCACTGGATTCAAGATAGCCTGGCTGATGAGGATTATGAATCCGAAACCGGTCCCAGGATGCTTGTTTCTGGTCCAGGGAAGACATGGCTTGGCAGTTCGGGCTGGACTGTTCCCAGGAGGCACAGGGTCAGACTGATTTGCATATAGCCATGTCTGAACTGGGGTGGCTGAGTGAACTAAAGAATGGTGATGGATTAAACCCAGATCAGTTGACTGGGGGTGAGTGTTTGATTTGTACAAACGCTCCGTCCATCATCCCCTTTTGTGTCGCTACAGTCATTTTGTGACATAAAAAAATCCCAAATACATAATTTGATTTGAGTTTTCAAAATTCTCCTTTATTGGCTCTTTTTACTTTTTTAAAAAAATACTTCCATTCTACTTGACTGTCTGTGACCATACCTGCACAAATTACATTTTGGCTCATCAACCAGGAGAGCTACACCGTAATTGAGCTCAAATAGTTTTGTAAGGAAAGGGGACTGCCAAGCAAAAAGGGCACCAAGAAGTTGGAACTTCAGAAAGCTCTTATGGCCTGAATGAGGCTCACCAGTTACTGGCAACAGCGGATGACCAAGATGGTGATAATATGGAAGGGAAAGGTGAGGATAGGAGGGCAGGTCCTGGAATGTAGCACACAGGGGAAGGGAAATCTTGCCTCTAGATTGGAGATACACTCCCAGAGTGGAAAGAAGTGTGTGTCCCCTAGCCTGTCCCCAGACAAGCCGGCAGACAGGAAAACTGGGAGGGAGTTCAAGTTGCAAATGGCCAATCCCAAATTGGAAGCAGAGAATGAGAAGGCTGAGGGAGCCTTGACAAGAGTGAAACTGGCTAAGGAAGAAAGACGAATGGGCCAGAATTTAAATCTCGGCGAGTTGGACATCAGAGCTAAGTATTCAGGGCCTTATTTATGAAGGCCTTGTGCCACCAGTGCGTCACGTTTTCCCATTTTAAAAGTGACGCACCGTGGCGCAAGGCCTTCATAAATAAGGCCCTCAGAGTCCAGCAATAATGGGGGCAGTATGCCTGCAGTGTCTGAGGGGGACAAGAAGATTCACATACCTAAAGATCTGTTGCCCAGGTATGTGGTAGGGAGGATTTTGATGAGTCATTTTCTGCCTAGGAGATGGCCCTAAAGATGCACAGGGTCCCAGAAGAGTTTTGGGGGGCATCGCTCTGGAACTATATCACCAGAGTAGGGAGGGATACCTTACTTACACTGGAGGTGGGATACCAGATGAAGTGCATCTCTTTAAAAGCCATCCTTGTTACCAATTTTGGCTCACCCCAGAGAAATACCGCATTAGTTTCATGGATAACCAAAAGACGCAGAACACTTCTTAAGTGGGTTTTCTTGGCTACGTTTAATGCGCACGCACGTCAGACGTACAACGTAGCATTTATTTTTAATTACAGAAAGGACACGAGGACCGAGGAGCAGGACGGAGAGCGGCAAGGCAGGGGAGGCAGCAGACAACAGGCAAGTACCTTCTTTTATACATTTTTAACGATTTTGGGGAGCGGGAGGGTGCGTAGCGTATTTTCAGAGTTTTTTCAACTCCATAGAAGTACGCATAGAGGCACTACGCCCAGGGTTAGCCCCAAGGCCCTGGTATCACTGAAGCCGAGTGAGGAGGTAACCTAAAGGAGGGTCTTAGTCAGTCCACAGATGTCAATAGACTGCATTGTGGGGGATGAGTTGCCCTAAATGTCAGAAGAGCAGGGATGTGTGGCTACCCAGGGTTCCTTGAAAGCTCAGGTTTCTGGGGGTACAACTTCCAAGCACAGGGTATAAAAGACCATATGTGGTTTGGGATTTTTCTTGTGTTGTGTTTTTACTTTATTACTGCTGGTGTGCTGCATACATACTTTACACATTGCCTCTAAGTTAAGGCTGACTGCTTTTATGCCAAGCTACCAGAGGGTCAAGTCAGGCTAATTTGGGGTTGCGTATGACTTCACCCTGACAGGAACTGTGGTTGCTGCCCTCTTCCACCAGTAACCATATTTCCAACATTGGTGTTCTACATTGAGGATAAGGAGCTTTGTTTGTGCAGTGCATACAGTCATTTTGTGACATACTAAAATCCCAAATACATAATTTGATTTGAGTTTTCAAAATTCTCCTTTATTGGCTCTTTTACTTTTTTTAAAATGTACTTCCATTCTACTTGACTGTCTGTGACCATACCTGCAGAAGTTACATTTTGGCTCATCAACCAGGAGAGCTACACCGTAATTGAGCTCAAATAGATGTGTAAGGAAAGGGGACTGCCAAGCAAAAAGTGCACCAAGAAGTTGGAACTTCAGAAAGCTCTGATGGCCTGGATGAGGCTCACCAGTTACTGGCAACAGCGGATGACCAAGATGATGATAATATGGAAGGGAAAGGTGAGGATATGAGGGCAGGTCCTGGAATATAGCACACAGAGGAAGGGAAATCTTGCCTCTAGATTGGAGATACACTCCCAGGGTGGAAAGAAGTGTGTGTCCCCTAGCCTGTCCCCATACAAGCTGGCATACAGGAAAACTGGGAGGGAGTTCAAGTTGCAAATGGCCAAGCCCAAATTGGAAGCAGAGAATGAGAAGGCTGAGGGAGCCTTGACAAGAGTGAAACTGGCTAAGGAAGAAAGACGAATGGGCCAGAATTTAAATCTCGGCGAGTTGGACATCAGAGCTAAGTATTCAGGGCCTTATTTATGAAGGCCTTGTGCCACCAGTGTGTCACTTTTTCCCATTTTAAAAGTGACACACCGTGGCGCAAGGCCTTCATAAATAAGGCCCGCAGAGTCCAGCAATAATGGGGGCAGTATGCCTGCAGTGTCTGAGGGGGACAAGAAGATTCACATACCTAAAGATCTGTTGCCCAGGTATGTGGTAGGGAGGATTTCGACAAGTCATTTTCTGCCTAGGAGATGGCCCTAAAGATGCACAGGGTCCCAGAAGAGTTTTGGGGGCAATCGCTCTGGAACTATATCACCAGAATAGGGAGGGATACCTTACGTACACTGGAGGTGGGATACCAGATGAAGTGCATCTCCATAAAAGGCGTCCTTGTTACCAATTTTGGCTCACCCCAGAGAAATACCGCATTAGTTTCATGGATAACCAAAAGACGCAGAACACATCTTAAGTGGGTTTTCTTGGCTACGTTTAATGTGCAAGCACGTCAGACGTACAATGTAGCATTTTTTTTATTACAGAAGGGACACGAGGACCGAGGAGCAGGATGGAGAGCGGCAAGGCAGGGGAGACAGCAGACAACAGGCAAGTACCTTCTTTTATAAATTTTTAAAGACTTTGGGAAGCGGGAGGGTGCGTAGCGTATTTTCAGAGTTTTTTCAACTCCGTAGAAGTACGCATAGAGGCACTACGCCCAGGGTTAGCCCCAAGGCCCTGGTATCACTGAAGCAGAGTGAGGAGGAGGGTCTTAGTTAGTCCACAGATGTCAAAAGACTGCATTGTGGGTTATGAGTTGCCCTAAATGTCAGAAGAGCAGGGATGTGTGGCTAACCAGGGTTCCTTCAAAGCTCAGGTTTCTGGGGGTACAACTTCCAAGCACAGGGTATAAAAGACCATATGTAGGAGTAGGGTGAGGGAGGACTCTCCCCTGTTCAGCCTCAGGGTACCAACCGTGGGCTCAGAGGCCAGTCTCAGGCTACCATCCCTGAACTGGTGGGAAGGAGAGTGGACTATGGGTGCCTAACACCTGGTGCTCTTGCCCCCCCCTCTGAGAAATTTGAGAGGTCAGAGAACCCCCACAAGCCCATAGAGAACTCCTTGCCTTCCCCAAGGCTGGAATAAAGGCATTCCCAATTTCCCGATGAGGCATCTGCATGGCAGTGGATGGCCGGGGTGTGGGTCTTGACACTGACATCTGTCAGTGGACTCTGTTGGTTGTTGTTCTTATGGGCAGGCTTTTTCTTGGGCTGGAGACAGATGTCTGATCCAAGGGGCAGAACGGGCCACATCATTCTGTTGGCTATAGTGGTACTGTCCACCTACACAATTGTGTCTGTGAACAAGTTAAGGTTATGTGCTACACCAGAGGGGTTCACAGATGAGAAGAAAGATTCCCAATGGGTCAGTTGAGTGACTCAGGAGAGTGTAAGCAGAGGGATCCAACTGAGTTCAGAAAGGCATAGAACTGAAAAAGTGCCCATGCATAACAGGGCCTTCATCTATGTTCTATCACTTAAGCAGGGAAACCCATCAAGTTATTGATTAGTCTATCCAGGATCTTGGCGGGAAGGGGGTCATCTTGAAACTTGGCCCTTCCTGCAGGGTTAATCTTAAACTGTGTACCTTCACCGTCCTGTTTTCGGAACCTGTTTTGTTTCCTTTTAGGACAATGTGAACTTTACTGCTGTTACCCAGTTCTAAAGTGCTTGTGCTCTCACTAATTAAACATAGTGAAATTGGCTTACATCCAAAAACCTTGGCTTAAAAATTGGCTTACATCAATAAACCTTTTGCCAGGCCTAAACCTTCCTTTTTAAAATATGTAGTTTACCCCTAGGATAGGCCTTAAACTGCCCATAGGGCAGGGCGCAGTGTGTGTTAAAAAGTGGGACATGAACTTTTAACTTCTACTTGTCTTGGTAGTGAAAAACACATTTATTTTTCACCCACGGACTACCTCTCCCATAAGATAACATTGGGTTACTTTATTATATTTAGTAAGTGATAGCATTCATTTGGGAACAGGTAGAAGTATCAAGCTTGGTTTCTAATGAATTGTAATTTGAAATTCTGGTTTATTTTAAAGTTGGATTTTAAGTCTGAATTCTGAAAATGCCACTTTTCGAAAGTTGGCATTTTCTTGTCCTAACCATTTGTGGCCTTACATGAGTAGCTTTAGTTGTCAGTTGGTCTCATGCTCCAAGACAGTGAGACAAAAGAGGAATAGGGGTTGGCAGCATGGGCCATCTCTGACTTGATAGCAGGGGTGGTGCTGTCACCTTCCACCTTTGTTCAGGCAGGCAGGCAGGCAGGCAGGAAATGCCAAACCACTCTGGAGGTTGGAACCTCCCGAACCTTCTCCTATTTCAAATCTGGAAACAGGTATAAATATTGGACCCTCAGGCCCAACGTTTTAGTACATCTCTGGACCTGTAGAAGACTCAGGATGGCTGTTGTGCTGCTCTGCTTCAAGAAGGACTGCTACTCTGCTGTCCTAATACTCTGCAGTGCTGCCTGTGTGAAAAGGGCTGGGCCAGCATCTAGCAGCCAGTACCACCAGTGTGACTCCAAGGGCTAGTTATCTGGCCTTCTGATCAAGTGGTGCTAGCCCAGGTCCGGACCTGTAAGCCTGAACATGCTCTTCCAGAACAGCTGTGATCCCTTGGGCAGAACTGATGCAGTGTGACTCATTAACTCGCAGCTCTGCATAGGAACCGGCGCTGCACTTGCATCCCCGATGCAGGACTTTGCATTGCACGCTTTTGTTAATGGCATCCTCTATGACAGTGCCGGACCTTGCATAACAAGCCCCAAAGACGGCTTCATTGGAACAGCCACTGTGGTCTGCATATCCAACACAGGACCTTGCATAGCAGCCTGTCGGTTCTTCAGAACTGCACACCACATCTTGACATAGATTTAAGATATTTTGTTCCATGGGCCTAACTTGATTTCTTTATCTGGCCTGCCCTCCATCACAGTCGGCCTGAACTTGTGACGTTTGTCCAGATCGGATGCGACCAGATGACAACAGTTGGCACTTTGTGCTTTTAAGCAGTATGTTTACCTAAATCTTTAACATTGCATACTTTCAATTGTACTGATTGGAATTGTGTTGTTTTGGTCTCAAATCATTTATTACATTGTGCTCAATGTTTCTGTGGGATTTTTCTTGGGCTGTGTTTTTACTTTACTACTGCATATATTCTTTACACATTGCCTCTAAGTTAAGCCTGACTGGTTTTGTGCGAAGTGACCAATGAGACAAGCACAGGTTAATTTGGGGTTGCTTGTGACTTCACCCTTACAGGAATTGTGGTTGCTGCTTCAGTATTGTTTCACCCCCTCAACTGGTAACCAAATGTCCTACAATCGCTATGCTGTGCCACACCACACTCACATCACACCACACCTAAAGGAGCTCCACTGGCTCCCCATTCACAAACAAGCACAATTTAAACTCATTACCCACACTTTGAAACCACTACATAACACTATACCAGAATACCTCAATGATTGCATCTGATTTCCCACACCTCTGCTTGTGCGGACTCCTACTTGTACAATTTCCACGCATAAGAAAACCAGATCCGGTGGCCCTGCCTTCTCCAACATCACTCCTAAAGCATAGAAGGACCTACCCCTACATATAAGAGCATCCTCCTCACTTCTTCGTAAGAAGCTGAGGCCCTAGCTTTCCCAATAGTCCCACTAGGCCCTAGGTGGGCCTAGACTCACACCAGTTCAGTGCCAGGATCCCCTCAATGCGAAAGTGTGCTCCACAGATCTGCATAACGTAACTTAACATAATGTAACATAAAGTAACATAACATAAATAATATAGCTTAACAAGTTTATAGTAAGTTTATGATTCCTGAGACGCCGCAGTCGAGACCAAGAACCCGGCACATAAAAAGATAGGACAGGCCTATCTTTTCATGTGCAGAGTAATCTACCCTGACTGTGGAGTCTCTGCAGTCATGAACTTAATATTAACTCATTGTTTGTGAGTAGCAAATAAATAGTAAACTTACACAAAAGTGTAAGTTTCCCTTTGTCAATCAGGCTGTGAAGTTTCATTTTGAAGCTCAAACAGGGATAACAAATCAGATTTTTTAACAAACTTTGTTTTCTTAGAAATAAAGCTTTGCACACAGAAAAATCAATGGTATGGGGCAATACGTGACTAATGGCTGATTTGTTTTAAAAGGAGAACCCCAGTTTTTAGGTCTGATATTAGCCACGATCTTTATATTTCACCATAATTTAATACATAATGTACAAACTATAAGGGCTTTAAGACAGCCCTTTTGATCCATTTGTATGTTGCTGTGCTAATCACATTTTCATCCACCCACCACACCATACAGAATGGGGCATGAGTTAGCCCACAACAGCCATCATTCACTGTGAATTATGGTATTCTGCTTGTTAACATGGAACACATCACACACACAAATAGTGACTTTCAGTGCCAATTTCAACTATGGCAATGCATACTTTTTAGACCAAAAAATATTGTGGCTTGTACTGATTTGTTTTCATAATGGTGAGTTTAGTAAATCTGCCTTGTCTGCATGGTCACACCCAATTTTTCACCTTTTGCTGGACCTTATTTTATTTCTGGTTTTTAGACTCTGCACACGTGGGAACTGCTGTCCAGTTCCCAGTGTGTATACCCTGACCCCTAAAATATGCAAAATTGGCTAATACGTTATTTCCATATTTAACTTTTCTATAAGGCCATAGAATATGGTGTAGAAAAACACCCATGACACAAAAAGTTAACTGTCACCTGTGGCCTGCAGCACTTATTGAACCATCCAATAGTGTGACAAAAGAAAACATGGCTTCAAGCCTACCAATGTAGTCTGTGTGCAGAGGTGTAAAACCTTTAGCACAACCTAATAACATAACCATTTTGACAGGTAACAACCTCCCTTTTGAATTTTAGTAAGACATCCCTATGTGGCTGATATAGACCACAAGACAGGGTGTCTGGTAATGAAGAAAATTAATGTTAACTTGTCCCTACAGTGATAAAGTCCTAAATGCTATTTCCATTGTGGCAGGGCTAGCTGTTTTAAGTAGAAAATTAGAGTTCCTGACAAAATGCTAATAGTTTATCTCAGGAAAGGGACCAGCCCGAAAAATTATTAATCAACTATTTGTAATAGCTAATAAAAATAAAAATCAATGGTGAAGTTGGATTTTAAATATTAAGGAGAAGTAACTTTAGGAAAGTTACCAGTTTTCTCCCTTAACTGTTTGAATACTAATTAGCTAACACCTCTGCTCAGCCTTGAGTAGGTGTCCCTGATGTGTGAAAAACCTCTTGGAAGCAAATAATAGGCTGACCTAAATGGCAAGAGATGACTCCTCTAAGCTCAAGAAAATATGCAGTGAGGGGGCTGTGGGCATCCATTTTGACACTACAGTCCCAGATCCTGCTGGGCAGGTCTGTTCAGCCCCACCTCACCCACTGCCACAGTTAAAAGGGAGAGAAAAGGATGTGAAGAAAATGCTTGTGTACATCTGGTCTGCTTGCTGAAGGATCCCACGATTGACCTACCAGACCTATGTCTCTGGGTTTGTTGGGGGAACAGCACCTGCTTCAAACTGGATTTTAGTGTTAGATGTAGGGATACAGTTGTGTTTTCCCAATGACAATCCCACCGACAGCCCAGCCCTCAGAGCCCAAGTTTAAGAGGCTGAAGTCTTTTTCCATCTTGACAATATCCTGACACATAGCATTTTGAGCCTGTTTGTAGAAAGGCAAACAGAAACTGCTGCAAAAATGGAAAGTGTTACAACTGGGAACTTTACCCTCATTAGTTAGGGGGTGCCCAAGAGTTATCCACAACCACTAGCTGGCGCCAGGCATAAATATTGCACCACAGGGTGCCTGGCCAGAACACTTTCTGGACCTGTAAAACAACAAAAGAGGAGTGAACCTGTTGTCTGGGACCTGAGAGGAGGCATGAAAGACTCAACCTGGTAACCCCTGTCTCCATGACAAAGGCGTGGGCTCCAAGTGTCCATTGGCTGACCTCCTGTGTGGCTACAGAGACCCGATAAGCTGTAAGAGTCCTTTTTCCTATAATGCCCTAATGACTAATGACAACTGGACTTGGACTGGACTGTTGACCTCTGTCTGATACCATAAGAGTCTCTAAGTGCCTTCCAATGAAGTCCTGGGGGCATTAGAAGTGTACTCATGGGGTTGGTTGGGACTTGAAAGAATTAGTTAGAAGGTAAATCTTTGACCAGAATAAAACTGGTTGATATTTCCAACCACAGTGAGTCTCAAATCACGCTTTGGCCTGCTCTACCACAACCATTAACTATCATTAGTGAATTGCATTTCTTGGTGCTATTATTAATTAAAACTTTAAAATGTCATGTCTCCAGTTTTGGACTTTTGTGACTTTGATGTCATATTGTTTAATAAATTGTATCTTATTTTACAATTAGGATTTTTATTGTTTGGTGTTTTGGCATTATTACTGTTTTGGTACTGCACAAATACTTTATCTGAGTATAAGTGAGAAAAGGTCAAGCCCTACACGTCTCCTGACAAGTCTCAATACCAGGTACAGCCCTTCTTCTCTCGTCCAAAGGTCCAGTAGTGTTCTGAAGAAGGTGCCCAGGGTGCCATATTTATAATTGGCAATAGTTGGTGTGTGGAGGAGACTCTGTGTCTGTCCCTGACCAATGAGGACAATGTTACCAAGGCTAATCCTACCCACTTTTGCATCGGTTTGTGTTTACCATACAGTAAACAATCTGCCACTCCACCTCTCTAACTAAATGAAATCCTTCTTCCTTCGTGCAGAACCTGTCAGCCTACCCCAGAGGTGTGGCCAGGGAAATTAGCAGCCTATTCTCTGTGGTCACTTCAAACCAGCTCTGGGAGTAGATCCTCTCTGTGATTGGTGCCTCCCTGAGTGAGGGAAGAAAAAAGGTCCCTCACTCAGCTGACATTTGCCAGTGACAATGATATGGCTCTTTGAAGTTAATCACATTACTGGACACAGTCCAGATGGTCATCTTATCATAGGAACAGAAATACCTTTCCACACCCATGGCCTTTATCTCAGCTCTGGGAGCAGGTTCACTTCTCATCAAGGTGGCTATTCAGGTTGAGATGACATCTGAAGCTCATGAAAATGAGTCTCCTGAGTCTTTGGGCAGGAAAACGGTAACTATCTAAAAATAGATTTTTCTTAACCACATCGATGCTATGCATTTTCCCCTCCTGTGCTGAGTTTTTCTCATTCCCATTGTTTCATGACGAGCTGGGCTCGTCATGAGCGTGCGAGGAGGCTACCTCATGACGAGCCCAGCTCATCATGAGCGTGGAAGGGGTTAATAGTTATTCAAAATGTGACATTACCATTAAATTGGATTTAAAATAATCATTACAAAGAATATTTGAATCATATTTCTAACTGTTTTCTAACTGAAAATAGCATCATTAAATGCAATAGACCAAGCCTGTGCTTTTCTATGGACTAATCAGCCTTACTATAGTGAAAGTAGCTTTTGGGACTTTTTCACTGTAAGGACATGTATAATATTTAATTTCTGCCTGTTCTATTTTTAAATACCATGCACCCTGTCTTAGCACTTATAAGGCCTATGTAGTTGAATTACTAATTTTTTTTTAAATAGGCATTTACCTGTTAAAAAGGCATAATGGGTGCTGAAGTTCACTACTCACATTTAATTTACATGCCCAGGCTAATCTTTGTATAATATACCAGGGACTTAAATGTAAGTAAAAAATGCAAATTATGAGTATCACCAATTTCGACATGCTTTAGGGGTCAGAGTTCATGCACTGGGGCCTGGTTAGCAGAGACAAAGTGCACAGAGTCAAACAAACAGCAGCATCAGTCAACAAAAAAATGGGGAGAACATGCAAAAATAGGCATTTTCCAATTACATTGATTTATTGTGTGTCATTTTTGATTGTGACTCATTTCAGAGTTTCTAGCCAACTGTGCCTCCTTCAGTTATCCTTGGAATGTTCAGTCTCAAAATCCTAAAGATCGGGATATTGATTCTTCGTCAAATCCTTTAGAAATGAGGTTTACATTGTGAACTCTCTGCCAAACGTGAAAGCAATGCATATTTATAAGTGTCAGACCCCATTTAGGGGACAACAGATAGAACGTATGGGCCTCAACCATGGTGGTTGAGACCGTTTGCCACTGGTGTCCTGTGGTCCTCTCTGCTATGGTTCTGCAAATGGGCTAAAGTACACCCTTTCCCCACTTGACACTCAGAGTAATAAAGGTGAACAGTATAAGCTTCTGAAGGAGGCAGTGGTGGGGCTCAAGCTCAGAACTCAACTATCAACCAACAGACACAATATCTTTAATGTAGAACCAAGTGTTTGTGTTTAGGAAAAGATATGCAATCAGTCAAAGTTTACTCAGGTTCTTAACCACGGTTTTATTGTGAGAAGTAAACCAATCTTTAGTTCTTCGTGCTTTCTTCAGTTTAAGCTCAGTGGCTCGGTTGCAAACAGGTGGAGACCAGCTATGATTGAGTGCAGATGCAGCAACAGCTGCTGAAGAAGTCAGGTGTGGCTTGTGTGTTCTCCATGCACAGCCAAACCAGATAGAATGGTGTTGATTGGAGTGCCCAGGCATTACTGTGTATTTGCCATTTTTATCAGGAACCATGGAGAAACTGGGCGATCCTCGATATCAATGGTCACTCCTGACTTTGCTCTGTCAGCCAGTTATTTTGCTTTCCTTGTGCAGGACAGTCTCTCATTCTGTGGGGTCACACAGAGTCCTTCCCTCTCGCAGCAGGCCAGCAGGCTTCTAGTAACTAGGTAGACCCTCTTCTCCTCCAGCAGTAAATGCAGATTTCAGATGGTACTCCTCAACTCTTAGAGACTGACTATGAGGCAGACACTAGCCCTGGTCACAGGACAGTCCTTGAAGTACTCTGAGGAGCACTCAATTAATTGATCAAGAAGAACTTTGAACAGAAACAAAGTGGGCTGCGTGCCTCCTGCCTACACACTTTCAAGAAAAGGAGATATGGATCCAATGCCTAAGAACCAGTTTAGGATGTTTCACTTTTAGTTGTCTCTCTCAGACTGCATTCTAGACACAGCTTTTTGCCAGATCTCAAAACACGGTAATATGCCACCACCATTCCATGTGCTAAACCCAGGATAGAGACCGTCCACTCTGAAGGGACCTTTGGAATCAGGACTAGTCCAGGACCTTGCATAGCCAGGGGCAGGTATAGGCCTCTGCACATACATGAGATTTTTGTGACAGCAGGGCCAAACATAATGGTTAGGATACCAGACACACGTGCAGTCTGGCACCATCAGCAAGAACACATACCATTATACCATGAAAGGGTATATTCCCATACCAACACATTGAGAACTCTGTGACAACTGCAATAGGATAACCTTTACACTGTGAAATCCTTGACAATCACTGAAGCGAGAGTGTGTACATTGTTTAACACTAATAAACCTTCAGACACAGAACTCTAGTTCGGGTGGTTTTAAAGAAGTCCAATTTTCATTGTGTACATTTGTAATTTTATGTTTAATATTTATCTGTTAGTGAATTAAAGTACATTTTCTATTTTTTAAATAAAATCACTTGGCATTGATTTATTGACAATTACTGTGCACTCTGCAGAGGTTGTTAATGATTATTTTACCTTCTTTGTTGCTTTAATTCATTCCTCTTGTTTACTTTAAAATTTTACTGGCAATATTCAATATATGGTACAACATTGCGTTAGTAAGCCAGACTTTCCTCTTAAACTTCAGAAATATATATTGCTTTAGTCTCATGGTTGATGATTGATAACATTTTGAAGTTGAATGCTGATCAAACAGAAGTGTTAGTTGTAGGAAATCATCCTTACACCAGGATCTCCATTTACTAGTCACTCACTCAAGGCCTATTCCCAGCCCATGCTAAAATGAACAGAAATGTTGGTAATACAATCAAAACTGAGCGTAATGTCTACCCATATGTTAACAAGATCGCTGATACATCTCACTGCATTTGAAAAGTTTAAGGAAAATTCTCCCCTGCCTTTGAGATGAAGGGGAAACACTGGTGATCCAGCAAGCTATCCTGTTTGATTTATGAGAATGCAGTTTTGTTTGGCTTCCCTACATATCTTACTGTTGTTTTCAGATTGTGCAAAATGTGCTTGGTAAGTGCACAATGCAGGTCTGTTACTTAATTTACCTCGCCACACATGTGTTAAATCACATTTGACTTTCTCAAAGGTTATCAATGAAAAAACAAATCCAGTTAAAGACACATTGTATGGTGCACAAGGCATGTTGGAATATCTCAGCTCTCTGCTTTTGCCCGGCACACCCTCCCACATACTTCATTCATTTTCTCATGCATTCTTGGTTATGCCCACTAGAACAGGCTGATACCCTTTTTTGGTTCCTGATCCCCTTTCCAGTACACCAGAGGTTAAAGAATCTGCCCATGCGAGTACAGAGTGATCTGCGGTCCTGTGAGATTGCAGGGTGCAACACATTGAAGCCAGAACTCTTCACATTTCAAATGCTTGTTTATGATGCATTCTCTTTTTATTTTCTGTTCTCTGTATCTGTGGCTTAACGTATCTTGATCTGATACCATTTTGTTAAATCAATACTCTATAAGTGCAGTAATACAAACTAAATAAATACATACACAAATAAATGGATAGATAAATAAATAAATGCTCTGGATATGAAGCCCAATTCAGAAAAATATTAGTGTATGCAAATGCATAAGTACCAAATATTCAATTAATGAGTATTTGTTCAAGAGATATAGTTTAAGAGAGAGCCTGAAAAAAAACCATAGCTTGAATATCATTACATAGTAGTGAAGATAAGTGCATCTATCAGTAACTCAAGTACACACATTAATAATTTAAAGCTCTGGTTTCTTTGTTCTCAAATGTACAGTTCATAGAAACACTGCAGTCTTTTAGAGTTTGAGGGCTTCATGGATGTTAATACATCAATGTCATAAACGTATCAGGTTTTACATTATAGACCTGCATGTTAATAAAAATGATGCACCAATATAATTTTTATTTAGGGCTTATTATCTGCTTCCACAGGTTATCAAGTGCCCAGATTCGTGCTTCACCACAACTCACCATATTTCATTAGGTGTCAGAGTGATACATCATGAGAGTCTTAGGGTCCCTCTTTAAAAAGGGGAATTTACTGTAAGCAAATTTACTTTCATTCTCTTGAATAACTTTACAACTTTCGGCTATTCACCATTTATGAGTGAAAAGTTATTAAAAGGTGTAGACTCACATATCCTCACCCCTTGAAATAGGGAATGATATAAATATGAGCATTCATTTTCATTGTTGGTGGAATATTTACCTCTGTCTGAGAAATTTGTGGAATTTTCAGACTCTGGGAGCGATTTCGATTCGGGTTGGAAGGGCTCCGAACCATGTTCGGAGCCATTCTGACCGAATTGGTCAGTGCCGGCCGGATTCCATTCCGACCGAGCCATTCCGATGGGCTTGGTTGAAATTGGATCCGAATCGGATTTCCGGATGGCCTACAACGGGCTCGGAGAGCCCGTCTGCCATCCGGACATCCTCTAGTACTCCCTCGGTCGCCTCTTTACGACCAAGGGAGTACGATGGTAGTTTTTCACTGCCTTGACGTGCCGGCCTGTCAAGCATGAAAAGGCATTTGCAGGCTGTCTTTGGGGGCCCCCAGCAGGGCCTCGATGGGTGCAAGTCTGCTGAATGGCAGCCTGAGGACACCTATGTTGCCCCTCTGTGGATCCCAGCACCCGGTGGCAGGCACCTAGGGGTGCTGGCCACAGGGTGCAGGGATGAACTGCTACCCTGCTTTTCTCAATGCAGACATGCATTCCGCTCAGAATGCATGCCTGCATTGTGAAGTATACAAATGCAACTGAACCCTGTTCAGTCGCATCGTATTAGCAGGGCCGTAACGCAGGACAGCAGGTCGGTGGGTTACTGCTCCTGACCGATGTCGGACGGACCTGAGTCCGTCCGACATCGGAATCGGCCCCTCTGTCTTACTCTTGTAATATGCAACTCCGACCAAATTCTACCAATAGCCACATGCCAGAATTGTTTCTCATGTGAGGCTCCCGAATGGTAAGTTGGCAATCTCAAGTGCGATTTGGCATCCTCTAGCATGACTTCCAGTCACAAGGAAACAATCTAACTAGATTTTTCTAGCATGGGCGGTCTTGAGTGTTTGCGGTCAGAAGGCTGCTGCTCGAGTGGAAAATGTCCTCAAGCAGCAGCAAAATTAGCTTGAGTGGCTGCGCCCTCTGTTGCACTGCATGAGTCCATTCAAGCAATACACTACAGGCCCTAAATTACAGCCCGAGCACCGCAAATAGCTTATTTCTTCCCATTGGCAGACACCACAGAATTTCACTGAGTTTTAATGGAATGCTGCGGAAGTCTGCTGAGTCAGTCAGTCAATTGGTCTTTATTTTGATTATCATAATCATTAAAGACATTGTACATCAATATTTAAAAGTCTAACAAATGCATATAAAATTGTTTGATACAACCATATTAAAACTTGTAGCAAAATAAATCACAAGAATAAAACACTTGGCATTAAAACTAGTTAAACAAGATAAATATCGATTTACATAAACCACTAGTGTGCCACATAAGGGGGATTTCGCAATTTGGAGAACTACAACACTCGCTCTATAGTTAGGGGAGGAATTCATATACATGAGTAAATAAGATTAAGCGATTATAAACTGGTGAGTACTAAAGCTATTAATAACAATTGTCACGACTATGGTGCCCTCATCATTTTTGCTTGAATGAACCACATCCATCCCAAATATTTAGCAACGGCAATCGCTATAGGCTCACATGTATCTAACTTCAGGATCCTTAGTGCCTCTACCCCCGACCTTGTGCCGAGAATTGAACAGATTGGTTTAAGCCTTCTGTTCTGGGGAAGCTTGTAAGCAGAACATATAAACAGAACATGTGCTATTGTTTCCTTCTGTGATGGACATACAGTACATGTGTCTCCGTTAAAAGAGTGCCATTTACAAGTGAAGGATTTGATTGGGAGGGAACCCACTCTAAACTGATGGAACAATTTCCTATTGTTAGGTATGGTTATGAAATCCCAATAGCATTCATCCTTGTACTCTTGTTTTATGCTCCAGAAATTCCCTCGTCAGGGTAGGCCTCATTAGAAATGAGAATCGCTTCAACATAATCATATTTCAGTAGGCAGCCTTGAACTCTTTCTTTGAAGGAAAAAGGTTTCCTGCGGGATTCTCCGATAAGCTACTCATCCCCATATCACTCAAGGTATCTTTTAACCTTCTTAGCCAGGCGATCTTACATAAGCTATCAGCCCCCCTGGTTTCAAGAAGTTATTGGGCGTACAGGGACAGTCAGGAGTAACCCGGAGCCTTCTCCAATATGCCACAGTCTGAAGTGAGCTATATCCGCGATTTTATTGCAGCCCAAATCTAGATAAAGAAGCAACAGAGGTGCTGATTGTAGGAGCCCTAAATAGGCTCTAACAAATTTATTTTGGGCTGCAATCAGGGGTGCTAGATCCTCAAAGCCCCACAGCTCCGCCCCGTATAATACAGAGGTGATGATTTTAGTTTTATATATCTTTATAACAGGCACCACAGGCTTAGTATGGGAAAGTCTCTATTCCTTCATAAGTACTGCTGTCAGTTGGGCGTGTTTAACAGCCAGCATATCGATCTGGGGTATCCAATTTAGTTTTCTTCCTAACGTGATTCCCAGGTACGTGAAAATGTAAGTCTCCTCTAGTTAGACTTTATTCATAAAAACATTCCCTTTGATGACTTTATGATTGTGGAGAACCATAAACTTGGTCTTCTCCACATTTACCATAAGGTCATGATCGCGGCAGAACACCTCAAACCTAGTAAGGGCTGACTGCAGCCCCTTCTGGGTCTTTGAAATTATCAGAGTGTTGTCTGTAAACATTAGCAGGGGTATCTTCATGCCTACCAGAGTATAGGCATCTGTGGGGTAGTTAGAGTAATACTGCAAGACCCTGTTAATGAACAGGGAAAACAGGGTAGGTGCAAGAACGCACCCCTGGCAAACCCCCTTAGAAATAGGGAACTTGTCTGTAACGTCCCCATTTGTTCCCCAGCGAACCTGAGCAAAATTGGAATCGTGTAGGGTAATTAGGATAGCCAATATTTTCGATGGCATCCCCATATCTGTAAAAGCTCTCCACATTTTTGCATGGGGCACCAAATCAAAAGCCGATTTAAGATTGCTAAAGGCTGCGTATAGTGAGCCCCCTCCTATGATGACCACCCGCCAGTAAATAATCATAAACCTAAAAACCTGGTCTGTAGTGCCAGTATGTGGCCGAAACCCTGCCTGTAATGGTGACATAATATCTGTTTCATCCATCCATGTCTCGATTGTACATAATAACAGCCTGGCAATGATTTTTTGAATACAGTCGATGAGACTTATTCGTCTATAGTTCCCAGGTTTAGATCGATCCCCCTTTTTAAAAATCGGGATGATCTCTACTCCAGACCAAGTTTCCGGAATGGAAGCGCCACTAGCTATGGCATTAGCTATTAGCTGAATATAGGTCACCCAATTATCCCCATCGTGCATAAACAGATCCGCTGGTAAACAATCTAGGGATTCATTTGAGGGAGTTTTAGAACTCTAACCAAGAAAAGTGCAGATTGGCGGTAAGTTTTGGCGGTTTGGGTCGCCACTGACCATTTGACAAGATGCCAAAAGTTAACCATATTTTTTTCCTTACTGACTCTCAGCAGGTATTGCCAAGGATTTTCGTCCCAGACCCTTTTGGCTCGTGGTAAAGTTAGCTTGTTACATGTTCTTTAATCTAATGGCTCTTGATAGTGTCCTGTAGGCCTCTCTGCAGTACTTATTGTACCACAAAGCGGCCTTTGGGCAAAGTTCTTTCCTTGTTATCTTTTGAGTAAAAAAGGTTTTGAGTTTTGTGAACAGCTCAGTGTGGAATTACAATTAAGGAGGGTAGCTGTTGAACGCTCAACAAGCACCTTCATCTGTTCTAGGTGCCCTTAATTGGCAATGACCTTAGCCCATTTGACTCTCCTGGAGTCATTGGTAAGCTTAACTTCTACAGTTGCCTTCACAGTTTCCTGATAATTGTAGAGAGGAAGACCTGGAACCTGCAGTGATAGTACTAGGGGTTGTGGTCACTTTTGATCCAATCCTGTGCTACCATGTCTTGTAGGGAGTACCAGAACTCCAAATAAGGAAAGATATAATCAATACGGCTGCTTCTCAACCCATTATTGGAAGTATGAGAGCCCCACCTGCCTGACTTAGACCTCCCATTCACTGCCCTTACTCCCCGTTCAAGGCATAGCCCTTTCAGCTGTAATGCAGACTCAGTCCATCTATTTATAGGTGGGAGATCAAGGGACGGAATGTCCCATTGTCCGTTCCTCCTCAATACTGAGGTTGCCATCATCGTAATCAAGGGGCTCAAAGGTGCAGTTGAAATCCCCTACTATTATCAAATTACTGCGTCCCCTGTACTGGTCTAAAAAACTATCTAAGAGCGCAACTGTACTAGAACCTCTACCCCCTGGGGTCCCTCTTGCATAGACATTGAAGTTTAATATAACCGGAACTTTACCTATCCGGAGTCTGATGACTATAATATCCCTACTGTCAATCTGGACTTCCTCCACTGTGTAGCCCGCTTGCTGTCTGACCCAGAAGACGAGTCCCCCTATGGGTCAACCCATCTGTCCCCCCAAGGCCGGTTTATAAAAATGAAGGAACCCTGGGTGATACATTTGTTCTAGTGCCCAGGTTTCCTGAAATGCCAAAAAATTGTGGTTGTCGATATATGCTGACCATTCAGGTGAGGATGTTTTAGAAGAAAGACCAGCAATATTCCAGCAGACTAGTGATAAGTTTTGTTTATTTGGCCCTTGGTTTGGAGTGTTGGGAGTAACCAAGGGGTTGGGAGCGTTGGCATTATCCAAATCCATTTGAACAGATCCGCTGTTAGGCATAGGGAACCCTACTAGGAGAGGTGTGGAAAGTTGGTCCACCGTCACTGCACTAATCCTGTCCACCCCACCTTGTCCTTTGTCCCCCAAGGTGTCAATGCCTCCTGCCCCTACCTGTTTAGAGATGCTATTTGGAGTTAGTTCCATAATGTTCAGAGAATTAGGTTCTGAAAAATTCTCACAAATTTACCTTAAATCGTTAATGCCTCTGGAGGATAGACCGGTATTAAACGCAAGTTAATCGATGTCATCTAAGGAGGCAAAGATGTCAAAATGATTATGTGTAGGGACTGAATAATTATGTTTGCCATAGGCTTGTAATACAACCCCCATGTACTGCACTTATAATCTTTAGGCAGTTGGTAGGAAAAGTCCAGGGGGAGGATGTTAATATCATCCATCTTAATTTGTGGATTTCCTGCCCTGTCCAAAATACGTTGGACCACACCCGAAGACCCAAAACTTAAGACCACACAGCCCCCAGACAGGGACTTGTGTGATTTACTGATCCATGGTACTCTTGGACCCATTTTGAAATCACGGAAGAGGTCATGCTTTATACCTGTCCTGACCGTCAACAGATGTAATGCCCTGTTCCTCAATGTATACCAGAGTTTCTGCGTAGTAGACGGTAACACTGGGACATTGGCCAAAACAACTGTGTAGGGTGTCGAGTACTGAGTGAGGTGTAAGGACGTGTGGACATAGGAATTGCTAATAGCACGTTGCTGGGGAGCCCGAGTGCGTGAATCACCCGCTATTGGAGCTGGTGGAGGGGGTACACCGCTATGAATGGGATACCAGGATCGGTTGGCCACAGATGCTACAGCAGCTGGTGGTATGGGGCAATGTACAGTATTTGTGAGTGCCCTGGTGTGTGGTCCACTCACCAACTGTGAGTCCGTCCCTTCACCCTGCCGCACATTGGGAATGGTTAGCAGGGTACTGGAAATGCACTACTCAATTTTAGCCAAACTTCCTTCTATCAGAATCAGTTTGTCTAAAAGCAGGTTGATCAGGGCTAGGAGTTTGTTTTCTATCCGTGTGCAGAATGCAGTCTTGGACGTGCATCATCATAGATCAAGTCTTGCGGTGGTGGTAGTGGTTATGCATGCATTACTGGGGGCAGTATTGGTCTTTAAGCTACCTTCACTCCCATTTTCACCCACCTTGCATTTGCTTGCTCTAGGTACCTGCTGGTTGGGCTTTGGGAGACCGCGAGCTTTCCTTTTTTTTTAGGCGATTCCCCCACGGACCTAACTAGTCTTCTGACTCCCCTTGTGTGCCATAGGGATCTCCGGGGTGTGGGCTGCGCTCCCCAAGCTGGAGAGTGGAGAATGTCGTAGTGCCAATGACATCTGACTAGACAGTGGGGTTACATCATCAGTGACAGTGCACTCGGGAAGAGACGATGATGCTATACTGCTCAGAGGTAATTGGGGTTCCAGCAACAGTCTGCGTTCGGTCAGCTGGATCTCGTGGATCAGTGCTAATTCGGCCCTAGAAAGGAACGTATCTAATGTCCCTACGACTCCAGATCCCACCCGCCTTGCACTTATACATTTTAGCCGCAACCTGAAATCAGCAACAACAAGGGCTAGCAAATACAATGCTTACAGTGGGACGTTAGGGGGATGGCCCAGCCCAGTCTCTGCCAGACTCTGATGGGCCCGTCCTTGGTCCGGGCTTGGTCTGGGCTTCGCCCCGCACGCGTTCAGCGTAGCGGGTGGAGAGGCATCGCTTTATGCACGGTGACCACATCTCCCCCTCACTCGTGGCAGCTGCGGTGTTGATGGTGCACCCTGGGGGTGGTATTCCTCTCCCAGGGTGATGAGGCCATGTCCAACGTGAGTGGCAGCACAAGAGCGTCATGCACAGCCGACTACCTGCAGGGCGGTATGAATGGCAAAGGAAAGTCTCCCAGTGGTGTGAATAGCAAGGTAACAAAGTAGCAGCTAAGAAGTGAAAGGTCTTCCTTGCCGCGGGGGGAGAGGCAGCGATTTAAGCGCGGTGATCACGCCTCCCCCTCACTCGCGGCAGCTGCGGTGTTGGTGGTGCACCCTGGGGGTTGTAGTCCTCTACCAGAGTGATGAGGCAGTTTCCAATGTGAGTGGCAGCACACGAGCGTCCCGCACAGCTGACTACCTGCAGGGCGATATGAACGGCAAAGGAAAGTCTCCCAGTGGTGCGAATAGCAAGGTAACAAGGTAGCAGCTAAAAAAAGAAAAGTCTCCCCCTGCTGAGTCACCTTCCATGAGTTCATCCCACCATATGTAAATTTACTACTAGCATTTGCTTTACAATGGAATTTGACATTCAGCACACTTGGTGGACACTTCCAGAATTGAGGCTCAGATATCAATATGGTAAAGTTTATGGAAAAGTTTGATAACGTTTTTTTTAAATATAGAAAAAGTATTTTTATATGAAATATTAATGTTAAATCATTGAATATTTTTTTAAGTAATACAATACAAAAATGTTAGAACATTAATAAATACATTTTGAATTTGCTAAAATATTCAGAATATATTGTATATTGTATCAAAAATATTTTTCTGAAGTTCACACCTAACGTAAAAAATGTATTTATTATTATATATTGAAAAATATTGAAAGTGATAAATAGAACACTTTAAAACATTTAAGAGCAATGTAAGTGTTTTTATAAATATAAATGTAACATTCATTTTTACATTTAAAAAAGTAAATATTTTACAATAGAATACTAGGAGGGTGTGGCAAACCATCATGGCTGCACAGACGTTTGAGCTCCACTACCTTCATTCTATAATCTGTAGGAAACCGGCTTCTGTGGACAATTTGAAACCTTCAACTGCCTGCATGACCGGGAAAGAGACGGAATCATACAGATTTGAACTAGAAGGAACCCTCCCAGGAGTTCCATAGAACGTGCTGGGGGAAGGCGAATGAGGGAGCTCCGTGAGCTGAGACAAGGCATGCGGGGGGTGGTGCGAGTCCGCGGTGGCCCTAGTGCCTATGAACTGACAGCACTCTAGTGGAGCTGCAGCTGACTGGGATGATCTCTTGCCATGATGAGTGCTGCTGCCTTCACAATGGGAGACACCGCTATGACCGGGATTCCCGAGTGGATCTGGTCTCCCCACCCACCAGCCTTGAGATGCGGCAGTGAAACAACACACAGAGATAGTCCCCTCGGCCTGTGAACCCCAGGTAGGGGCAATCCTCTGCTTTGCTATGGGGGAGAGTGGAGGGAATGTGTATGCCTGCCCGGTGCCTTTGTGAGTACCATAGTGCCCTCATTGACCCCCTGCATCTGTGGAGGCCCACTGAAGGCCAGGGCTGTGACGTTGCTATTGTGAAGGGACCCAAATGCCTTGAGTAGGTTATATTGGCTTTTCCCTAAGAGTCCAGCTCAGAGATTTCTCAAGCACTTATGGGAACTGCCTGGAGATTGGCCTTCTTTTTTATATTAAGTCTATTGTATTCTCACAAACTTCACTACTGGATATAGAAGGGACATAAATATTGATCTGCTTCTTCCGACACTGTATTGCCCAGAAGTTTACAACCCCAGCTGTGAAGAGCCTCCATCTGCCTGATTCACGTATGCCATAGGTCAGCCGCTGAAAGTTGGCTAAGGAAGGACATAAGCAACTCCTAAGCAAACACATCTAGCTTCTAGTCATTAGTCCTGCTATTTCTGACTATGTTTACAATAACTTTAGTGGCACTTCGGACAACGCGCCACAATCACTCTAGCTTGAAACCCTAGTAGTGGCATAAGGATTGACGCTTTGCTCATCCCATTTTGTAGGGTATGGCGACAGTCGAGAAGGCTTTGTGAGAATGTCAGATCTTGACTCGCAAGCTTCGTGCCTCTCCTCAAAAAATCCCAAATAAACAGGTTCTGGAGCAATTTTCAACCAGCTGACTCGTGAATATCCCAATCGCTCCCGCAGAGATGGTGACATGACCCTCAACAAGGAGGACCTCCAATCCTCTCTTTGAAACGTAAAAAATGAATTGCAGGAAGAGTTGAAAGCAGACCTGACATCTTCTATTGGCACCCTCTGTGCTGAACTTACCTCAGAATTAATGGCCCTCCAACAGGACGTAGACTCTATTAGTACAAGGATACTTGATCTGAAAAACACTTGCCAAACTCCACTCAGAGGGTAGAACATCTAGAAACCTCGACTAACCATCTGAAAACGCATCTCCACGCTAAGCATTTGACCTGCGAGGACCTTGAGAATTGCTCTAAATGTGATAACATCAGGCTGAGGGACCTGGTGGAAGGAGTAGGAGGCCCGAACCTCTTGACATATGTGAGGGGCCTATTCTCTGAACTGTTGGGCAAGGGAGGTCCTACAGTGAAGCTGGAGAAGTAAGATGACCCAGGGATATCTTGGCCAAGTTACATTCTTTCAAAACAAAAGTAGCCATCCTCCAAGCAGCAAGAAAAAGGAATGAAGTGACCTCCCAAGGGATGTCTTGAATTATCTTCCACTATATTGCTCCAGTGACCTTTGTGAGGAGACAGCAGTTCCGGTCAATCAATGAGAAATCCTTTTGGCCTGGCTTTTTCCTATTGCAATACCTCACATCACCTCACCGATATGCCTGAGGGTGAACACCCTAAATATCGATTCCAAAATATCGAATGGATAGAATATCAATTAAAAAATATAGAATGGACAGAATATCGAATTATCAAAATATAGATAGGACGGAACATCAAAATTAGGGTAGGAAATATCGAATTCCACAATATCGAACATTATAATATAGATTACCACAATATCGAATTTTATAATATAGATTCCCATAATATCAAAAAAAAATGTGTTATGTATGGTAGTATATGTGTTAAAATTATGTATTATTTTTCTAATGTATGTTTAATTAATGAATGTTTTGTAATTTAATATTTGCGTAATTTAATTCCGTAGTGGGTTGTGGGTTTATAGGGGAATAGGGTGGGAAGTAATTTAATTATATTAAATTAAATAATAATTTGTATTTATATTTATTGATAATGAATTGATTGATCATTAATTAATTGGTAATTACATTTTATGAATTGGCAATTCATTTTTATTAATTGATTACTTGATAATTCTGTTTATTGTATTTTTTATTATTAGGAGTGGGTTGTGTTTTTATAGGGGAATAGGGTGGGAAGTAATTTAATTATAGTAAATTAAATATTACATTTTATTTATATGACTTGATAATTAATTGATACTTATTTATTGGTAATTAATTTATTAATTAGTAATACATTTTTTAATTGGTCATTAATTGTTATTAATTGGACATTATGTTTAATTAATTTTTTATTGTTATTGATCATTCATTTTATCTTATTTTAATATTAAATCATTTCTTTCCCTACTGCTGCACTCTCTGGAGTGGGAAAAGTAATTTTTACCTCTACGCTATCCAACACATTCCCTACTGTTGCACTCTCTGGAGTGAGAATAGTAATTTTTACCCCCCCGCTATCCAACGCTTTCCCTACTGTTGCACTGTTTGGAGTGGGAATAATAATGTTTACCCCTACGTTATCCAACGCTGTCCCTACTGTTGCCCTCTCTGGAGTGGGAATAGTCATTTTTGCCCCTACGCTATCCAACACTTTCCCTACTGTTGCACTCACTGGAGTGGGAACAGTAATTTTTACCCCTACACTATCCAACGCTTTCCCTACTGTTGCACTCACTAGAGTGGGAATAGTAATTTTTACCCCTAGGGTATCCAACGCTTTCCCTACTGTTGCAGTCTCTGGAGTGGGAATAGTAATTTTTACCCCAACGCTATCCAACGCTTTCCCTACTGTTGCACTCTCTGGAGTGGGAATAGTAATTTTTGCCCCTATGCTATCCAGTGCTTTCCCTACTGTTGCACTCACTGGAGTGGGAATAGTAATTTTTACCCCTACGGTATCCAACGTTTTCCCTACTGTTGCACTCTCTGGAGTGGGAATAGTAATTTTTACCCTCCCGCTATCCAACGTTTTCCCTACTGTTGCACTCTCTGAATTGGGAATAGTAATTTTTACCCCTACGCTATCCAATGTTTTCCCCACTGTTGCACTCTCTGGAGTGGGAATAGTAATTTTTACCCTCCCGCTATCCAATACTTTCCCTACTGTTGCACTCTTTGGAGTGGGAAAAGTAATTTTTACCCCTACGCTTTCCAATGTTTTCACTACTGTTGCACTCACTGGAGTGGGATTTGTCATTTTTACCCCTACGCTATCCAATGTTTTCACTACTGTTGCACTCATTATTAATCACAATAAAAAAATGATTTTAATTAATTGAATTATTATATTTTATATATCTTTATATTTATACAGTATGTTTATTTATATATTTGTGTCAATATATTCTGATTAATGTTCTAAATATTTTATAATTAAGGTTAATAACTATTTTAAAATATTATTAAGTACATTTATATTAAAAAAAATTTTTTACATTGTATTTATTCTTTTTACATTTTAAGCTTTTTTACATTATTTCAATTATGTTTTATTTAATTATGTTCATTATATTTCTAGTATTTTTAATACATTTCAAAAATGCGATATTTTAGTTAATTATAGTTTAACATTCTATATTTTGGAATCGATATTTTAGTACTTACCTGTTTGTAGATAGGCATTTGATATTTTGTCCCTCGATATTTCGATGCT
This sequence comes from Lissotriton helveticus, assembly GCF_964261635.1. NCBI lineage: Eukaryota > Metazoa > Chordata > Amphibia > Caudata > Salamandridae > Lissotriton > Lissotriton helveticus. The sequence continues at coordinate 1,232,121,187 of NC_136068.1, forward strand.
GATCCATGCCTGAGGTGGCAGCCCTGTTGGACATGAAGATTCCGGTTCCAGAACACTCTACTGATCATGTGGAAGACTCTTCTACAAGGCCTTCTGGTGAGATTGGCAGTGGACCCTGGCTTCAACAACCTCGCTCTAGGAGACATTGCTAGGAGAGGCATGCTCAGTGGAAGCAGCTAAGTTTTATCTATGGTGGAAGACTTTTTGAAGACTTTTGGCTATCTTACCTGCCAAACAATGCTGATGCGGGCAACTGGCCTGTGCGGTTGGCCCTATAGTTGGAATATTTTTGTTTGAAATGTACTGTCTTTCACTCCCATTAGGTCTACAAATAATACTCACTGAGCCTTTTGTAGCTTACTAACGTTGTTCTCTACAGTTTTGTGCTCATTACCGTATTCATTAGCCATGTTTATATTAAGGTTTTGAGGTTTGTCAATTACATGCCGACACATCTACAGTCATTTCAACGGTTTCACACTTGTGGGGTAACCCTGTCCCCATTTTGGTTTGTATTATTTTCGACTTTCTGTTCCATGCTGAAGTCTTATTGTTATACACAGGAGCTGGGGACAAGGGATGGGGAAAGAATTGGAAACACTCAGCAATGTTTGAGCAAGGACAGGAAGCAGGATTATCACATAGACATAAGGTATGGAAACACCTTACCAACAAGCATTATGATATACCAGCGCTTCATGAAACTCATTTGAAGTGCAGTGAAGAAAAGTGGGTTCACCATAAACTTTACCCAACCATTTATTAATCATCTGAGCCAACTAAGCACTGTGGAGTGGCCCTTTTGTTCCACTCATTCCCCTGCTTTCATCATCTAGGTAGCAAAACGGACAAGGCTGTGCAAATCTAAATTAGTTTAGGGTATAATACCTGGTAGTCTTTGTCCTATCGTCTCAATTTATTCCCCAAATTCAGCCCAGATCACCTTTCTCCAATCATTTCAATCATTTTTAGGAGGATATGCTGAGGGAGATTCTATCTCACCTGGGACCCACATATGAATAGTCACACCCACACCGTGCAAGCACTGGCACCTTCACGAATGACTTGCAACATTTACTATAGATGCTTCGCTTGTTGGATACTTGGCAAACCACATACCCTAACACTAAGAATTATACCTTTTTCACATTCCCACCATTCCTATTAATGACTTGATTGTGTTTTTATCGGTCAATCTTTAACACACGCTATTTTAACTGCGGAAGTTCATCCTATCACATTTCAGACCAAGCCCCAATAGAGTTGACTCTAGCATGGGGACCCCCCAACTCCAAGCTCCGTTGCTGATTCTTTCCTGAATCCCTTACTAGAGACTGTCTTTTCAGAGACGAGATATACAAGAATATTCTCAACTATATAAGCTCCTAGATATCGATTTTTCCAATATATGGGACACTTTTAAAGCTGTCTTTAGAGGGAAATGCATCTCCCTTTCTTGTGCCTTGACTAAACAGAAACCTCAGGGTAGATTGACTCTCGAAGCGGAACACTCAGAGAAAACACATAAAGAAACACCAACACCTACATTACAAGGAAAGGTCACCACCCTAAGGGGTAAGTTAAACGCCATCTATACTAACAGAGCTGAGTTAACTCTCTTGGGGCTTAAACATCTAACATTTGATAATAGAAATAAGGAAGGCACCCACCTAGCATGCCAGCTCTAGACAAAACATGAAATAGAATATGTTAATCAAATTCAGACAGACAGGGGAACCTGTAATGTCTGAATGTGACTAAGTCCGGGTCTTTCATGATTTTTATAAAAATCTCTATACCTCAGAACCATCTTGTGAATCCTCCCAGTGAGATTTGATTTGTAGTCTTGGAGATTCATTTAACCCTGCTATGTCATGGAATGTAGTGATGCATGGTGTCTCATGAATCACTCATTCCAGAGCTGGGCATCCTGCTGTACAGTTGGTGCTGTGCTTATACGCTGTGTTGCTGATTAAACCTATGAACTTCAAACATAGTGTCAAGACAACCTTATTTTAACAATTACCTGGCTAAAATAGCACTGCCCCAGGTGTTGGAGGCCCTAAATGAGGACTTGAGCAGCCCAATAGATGAAGAGGAGGTCCAATAGCGATAACTAACCTTAAATCAAGGAAATCTCCTAGGCTCGACCAATTAACTGTGCTTTTTTATAAAACTATTAGTGCAGAGCTCATTCCTTATATTACACTTCTATTTAACCACGTAACTACTAACAAAATGATTACTTAATCAATGAGCAAAACCCTAATTTATGTAACCCCTAAACCTGAGAAGGACTCTCAATATTGTGCTTCCTACAGGCCTATAGCTGTACTTAACCAAGATGCAGAATTCAATACAAAGATTTTGGCCACACGATTGGAAAAGGTACTTCCCAAATTGACTCATGCAGACAAATCAGGCTTTTTTTCAAGGGCAGCAAGCACATGATAACTTGAGATGGTTAGTCCAACTATTAAAAAAAGCCACCAAAAACAGATTTCAGCTACCCTGTTAGCAATAGACGTTTAAAAGACCTCCGACCGCATGGATAGGTCCTTTCTCTTTCTAACCCTTCAAAAATTTGGCTTTTCCGTCAAATTCTTTGATATGATTCAAGCTTGTTATGTAAATATTCTCACACAAGTGGTGATTAACAGGGCAGGTTGCAACTTTTTGAGGTAAGTTGGGGTACTTGCCAGGAATTCCCACTCTCACCAGTTTGCTCTCAGCATTGAACCCCTCGCAGTAACCATCTGAGTTACACCAGAGATCCAGGGAATTCCTTTTGGATAACTAGAACACAAGATCTCTCTTTTTTCAGGTAATGTGTTACTTATCCTCACTGGCCCTCCATCTCTTTAGGCAATCTGCAAAGAGAATTAGCTATCTATGAGAAGGTGGCAGTATACTGCATAAATGTACACAAATCTTTTTTTCTAAACCTGACCCTTCACACAAACAAAATGGAACACCTGGTGTCTATGACCCCTTTTTAATGGAAGAAAAATTAAATAGCCTATTAGGCTTCAAACTAACCTCCAGATGTTCTGATCATCTCCCTTAACCTTGCCAACTCAAACTGGATCTCAAAAGATGTGCCCCCAAAAGCTTTAAACCCCTTTCAATTTTGACCCTCCCATCAGCTTGAGAAGCATTTTCAAAATCTCATGGCCTTATCCCAAACTGCCTAACCCAGCCCATTCCTCTTTCCATGGTGTATTAATTGACTCTTCTTTCCATTTGTCGTTCCGCATGGCTCATTAACTGTTATTTGTTTGGGGGGAGTGGGTTTAGAGAGCACTGTACTTTTTTCTCAGTTGGCCAGCTGTAATTGTTAAATCATCTTATGTAGAAATTGTTTTTAAGCCATGTGGTAAGCAACTTTGGTTATCACTAGCACTTTGTTGTTATGTAAATGGCTAAGCTCCAATGTACACTGTCATTATGATATGTGCTTTGAAATGTTCAATAAAAAGAGTTTGACAAAAATAAAATACTTATTATATTTTATTTGTAGAAGTTTATTAACATTAAATAAAATGTATTTTTTTTTAATTGCTTAAATATTTAAATGTATTCTTTCAAAGCTTTATTTTAAGTCCCAAGCTCCAATATTTTCTCTGGAGGGTGTTGCAGTACCAGTGGTTGACCATATGTGATGCAGGATTTACTCTTGTTTTCAGCAGAAGTACATTTGTAACAATAATTTTGGGTCATTTTTAGGGCTCGGCATACATCCCACGAAGTGGGTGTGGCTTCAGAGTCCTCTAGAGAGCAGTTTGGCGAGCTAACCTAGACATTCCAGAGAAGCGCGTGAAATGGGTTTGGAATTTATGGCAGCTGCATGTCAATTGGCCCGCACATGGCTGTGTTTTTACAAGCCAGCATGCAATAGGCCATAGGCTTTTGAGCTGCCCTGCTTCCTGCATATTCCGTGCGAGAACGCGCACCAGAAGTCTATATTTCATCAATTACCAGCTGTCAGGGGCTGTGGTAATTGAAACCAGATGCTCTGTGCGCATTCACCTTATCCAGGTCATTTTTTTCTTCAGCTGTGTGTGCGCGCATGCTGGCTCCCTGCCAAAGCTTGTCGGCCTGTGGTAATTGAAGGCAGATGCCGTACCACTCGTAAGTATTAACGCAGACCTCCTCTGTACTCTTCAAAACTAGGTAGATTGCATAAACACCTATAGTGCCGCCTCAGCACAAAAGAACCCTTCATGTACACACCTCTTGTAATAATAAACGTGCCACATTTATTTATTATGTGCTTGCAAGTTATGCTATTGGAGTGACACCCACAGAGAACAGGCACTGCACCAGTGCAGAGTGTGAGTATGCAGGGTGATCAGTATGAGTATGCAGGGTGAGCAGACTGTGAGTATGCAGGGTGATCAGTATGAGTATGCAGGGTGAGCAGTATGAGTATGCATGGTGAGCAGAGTGTGAGTATGCTGGGTGAGCAGAGTGAGAGTATGCAGGGTAAGCAGAGTAATAGTATGCAGGGTGATCAGTAAGAGTATGCAGAGTGATCAGTAAGAGTATGCAGGGTGATCAGTATGAGTATGCAGGGTGATCAGTATGAGTATGCAGGGTGAGCAGAGTGTGAGTATGCAGGGTGATCAGTATGAGTATGCAGGGTGAGCAGACTGAGTATGCAGGGTGATCAGTATGAGTATGCAGGGTGAGCAGACTGAGTATGCAGGGTGATCAGTGTGAGTATGCAGGGTGAGCACACAGTGAGTATGCAGGGTGAGCACACATTGAGTATGCAGGGTGAGCACACACTGAGTATGCAGGGTGATCACTATGAATATGCAGGGTGATCAGCATGAGTATGCAGGGTGCGCAGAGTGTGAGTATGCAGGGTGCGCAGAGTGTGAGTATGCAGGGTGAGCAGAGTGTGAGTATGCAGGGTGAACAGAGTGTGAGTATGCAGGGTGATCAGTGTGAGTATGCAGGGTGATCAGTGTGAGTATGCAGGGTGATCAGTAAGAGTATGCAGGGTGATCAGTATGAGTATGCAGGGTGATCAGTATGAGTATGCAGGGTGAGCACACAATGAGTATGCAGGTTGCGCAGAGTGTGAGTATGCAGGGTGAGAAGTGTGTGAGTATGCAGGGTGATTTGTATGTGGGTGTCCAGGGCCAGCAGGGTGAGCAGAGTGTGAGTATGAAGGGTGATCAGTATGAGTATGCAGGGTAAGCAGTATGAGTATGCAGGGTGAGCAGACTGTGAGTATGAAGGGTGATCAGTATGAGTATGCAGGGTAAGCAGTATGAGTATGCAGGGTGAGCAGAGTGTGAGTATGCAGGGTGAGCAGTGTGTGAGTATGCAGGGTGATTTGTATGTGGGTGTCCAGGGCCAGCAGGGTAAGCAGAGTGTGAGTATGCAGGGTGATCAGTATGAGTATGCAGGGTGAGCAGACTGTGAGTATGCAGGGTGATCAGTATGAGTATGCAAGGTGAGCAGTATGAGTATGCTGGGTGAGCAGAGTGAGAGTATGCAGGGTGAGCAGAGTGATAGTATGCAGGGTGATCGGTAAGAGTATGCAGGGTGATCAGTATGAGTATGCAGGGTGATCAGTATGAGTATTCAGGGTGATCAGTATGAGTATGCAGGGTGAGCAGAGTGTGAGTATGCAGGGTGATCAGTATGAGTATGCAGGGTGAGCAGACTGAGTATGCAGGAGATCAGTATGAGTATGCAGGGTGAGCAGACTGAGTATACAGGGTGATCAGTGTGAGTATGCAGGGTGAGCACACAGTGAGTATGCAGGGTGAGCACACAGTGAGTATGCAGGGTGAGCACCCACTGAGTATGCAGGGTGATCAGTATGTATGCAGGGTGATCAGTATGAGTATGCAGGGTGCGCAGAGTGTGAGTATGCAGGGTGCGCAGAGTGTGAGTATGCAGGGTGAGCAGAGTGTGAGTATGCAGGGTGAGCAGAGTGTGAGTATGCAGGGTGGTCAGTGTGAGTATGCAGGGTGATCAGTGTGAGTATGCAGGGTGATCAGTAAGAGTATGCAGGGTGATTAGTATGAGTATGCAGGGTGATCAGTATGAGTATGCAGGGTGAGCACACAGTGAGTATGCAGGGTGAGCACACAGTCAGTATGCAGGGCGATCAGTATGAGTATGCAGGGTGATCAGTATGAGTATGCAGGGTGAGCAGAGTGTGAGTATGCAGGGTGAGCAGAGTGTGAGTATGCAGGTTGATCAGTATGAGTATGCAGGGTGAGCAGACTGGGAGTATGCAGGGTGATCAGTATGAGTATGCAGGGTGATCAGTATGAGTATGCAGGGTGAGCAGAGTGTGAGTATGCAGGGTGATCAGTATGAGTATGCAGGGTGAGCCCAATGAGTATGCAGGGCGATCAGTATGAGTATGCAGGGTGCGCAGAGTGTGAATATGTAGGGTGAGCAGAGTGTGAGTATGCAGGGTGAGCAGAGTGTGAGTATGCAGGGTGAGCAGAGTGTGAGTATGCAGGGTGAGCAGTATGAGTATGCAGCGTGAGCAGTGTGTGAGTATGCAGGGTGATTTGTATGTGGGTGTCCAGGGCCAGCAGGGTGAACGGAGTGTGAGAATGCAGGGTGATCAGTATGAGTATGCAGGTTGAGCAGACTGTGAGTATGCAGGGTGATCAGTATGAGTATGCAAGGTGAGCAGTATGAGTATGCAGGGTGAGCAGAGTGTGAGTATGCTGGGTGAGCAGAGTGAGAGTATGCAGGGTGAGCAGAGTGATAGTATGCAGGGTGATCAGTAAGAGTATGCAGGGTGTTTAGTATGAGTATGCAGGGTGATTAGTAAGAGTATGCAGGGTGATCAGTAAGAGTATGCAGGGTGATCAATAAGAGTATGCAGGGTGATCAGTATCAGTATGCACGGTGATCAGTATGAGTATGCAGGGTGATCGGTGTGAGTATGCAGGGTGATCAGTGTGAGTATGCAGGGTGATCAGTAAGAGTATGCAGGGTGATTAGTATGAGTATGCAGGGTGATCAGTATGAGTATGCAGGGTGAGCACACAGTCAGTATGCAGGGCGATCAGTATGAGTATGCAGGGTGAGCACACAATGAGTATGCAGGTTGCGCAGAGTGTGAGTATGCAGGGTGAGCAGTGTGTGAGTATGCAGGGTGATTTGTATGTGGGTGTCCAGGGCCAGCAGGGTGAGCAGAGTGTGAGTATGCAGGGTGATCAGTATGAGTATGCAGGGTGAGCAGACTGTGAGTATGAAGGGTGATCAGTATGAGTATGCAGGGTAAGCAGTATGAGTATGCAGGGTGAGCAGAGTGTGAGTATGCAGGGTGAGCAGTGTGTGAGTATGCAGGGTGATTTGTATGTGGGTGTCCAGGGCCAGCAGGGTGAGCAGAGTGTGAGTATGCAGGGTGATCAGTATGAGTATGCAGGGTGAGCAGACTGTGAGTATGCAGGGTGATCAGTATGAGTATGCAAGGTGAGCAGTATGAGTATGCTGGGTGAGCAGAGTGAGAGTATGCAGGGTGAGCAGAGTGATAGTATGCAGGGTGATCGGTAAGAGTATGCAGGGTGATCAGTATGAGTATGCAGGGTGATCAGTATGAGTATTCAGGGTGATCAGTATGAGTATGCAGGGTGAGCAGAGTGTGAGTATGCAGGGTGATCAGTATGAGTATGCAGGGTGAGCAGACTGAGTATGCAGGAGATCAGTATGAGTATGCAGGGTGAGCAGACTGAGTATGCAGGGTGATCAGTGTGAGTATGCAGGGTGAGCACACAGTGAGTATGCAGGGTGAGCACACAGTGAGTACGCAGGGTGAGCAACCACTGAGTATGCAGGGTGATCAGTATGTATGCAGGGTGATCAGTATGAGTATGCAGGGTGCGCAGAGTGTGAGTATGTAGGGTGCGCAGAGTGTGAGTATGCAGGGTGAGCAGAGTGTGAGTATGCAGGATGAGCAGAGTGTGAGTATGCAGGGTGGTCAGTGTGAGTATGCAGGGTGATCAGTGTGAGTATGCAGGGTGATCAGTAAGAGTATGCAGGGTGATTAGTATGAGTATGCAGGGTGATCAGTATGAGTATGCAGGGTGAGCAAACAGTGAGTATGCAGGGTGAGCACACAGTCAGTATGCAGGGCGATCAGTATGAGTATGCAGGGTGATCAGTATGAGTATGCAGGGTGAGCAGAGTGTGAGTATGCAGGGTGAGCAGAGTGTGAGTATACAGGGTGATCAGTATGAGTATGCAGGGTGAGCAGACTGGGAGTATGCAGGGTGATCAGTATGAGTATGCAGGGTGATCAGTATGAGTATGCAGGGTGAGCAGAGTGTGAGTATGCAGGGTGATCAGTATGAGTATGCAGGGTGAGCCCACTGAGTATGCAGGGTGATCAGTATGAGTATGCAGGGTGCGCAGAGTGTGAGTTTGCAGGGTGAGCAGAGTGTGAGTATGCAGGGTGAGCAGAGTGTGAGTATGCAGGGTGAGCAGAGTGTGAGTATGCAGGGTGAGCAGTATGAGTATGCAGCGTGAGCAGTGTGTGAGTATGCAGGGTGATTTGTATGTGGGTGTCCAGGGCCAGCAGGGTGAACGGAGTGTGAGAATGCAGGGTGATCAGTATGAGTATGCAAGGTGAGCAGTATGAGTATGCAGGGTGAGCAGAGTGTGAGTATGCTGGGTGAGCAGAGTGAGAGTATGCAGGGTGAGCAGAGTGATAGTATGCAGGGTGATCAGTAAGAGTATGCAGGGTGTTTAGTATGAGTATGCAGGGTGATTAGTAAGAGTATGCAGGGTGATCAGTAAGAGTATGCAGGGTGTTCAATAAGAGTATGCAGGGTGATCAGTATGAGTATGCAGGGTGATCAGTATGAGTATGCAGGGTGATCAGTGTGAGTATGCAGGGTGATCAGTGTGAGTATGCAGGGTGATCAGTAAGAGTATGCAGGGTGATTAGTATGAGTATGCAGGGTGATCAGTATGAGTATGCAGGGTGAGCACACAGTGAGTATGCAGGGTGAGCACACAGTCAGTATGCAGGGCGATCAGTATGAGTATGCAGGGTGATCAGTATGAGTATGCAGGGTGAGCAGAGAGCAGAGTGTGAGTATGCAGGGTGATCAGTATGAGTATGCAGGGTGAGCAGACTGTGAGTATGCAGGGTGATCAGTATGAGTATGCAGGGTGAGCAGTATGAGTATGCATGGTGAGCAGAGTGTGAGTATGCTGGGTGAGCAGAGTGAGAGTATGCAGGGTAAGCAGAGTAATAGTATGCAGGGTGATCAGTAAGAGTATGCAGAGTGATCAGTAAGAGTATGCAGGGTGATCAGTATGAGTATGCAGGGTGATCAGTATGAGTATGCAGGGTGAGCAGAGTGTGAGTATGCAGGGTGATCAGTATGAGTATGCAGGGTGAGCAGACTGAGTATGCAGGGTGATCAGTATGAGTATGCAGGGTGAGCAGACTGAGTATGCAGGGTGATCAGTGTGAGTATGCAGGGTGAGCACACAGTGAGTATGCAGGGTGAGCACACATTGAGTATGCAGGGTGAGCACACACTGAGTATGCAGGGTGATCACTATGAATATGCAGGGTGATCAGCATGAGTATGCAGGGTGCGCAGAGTGTGAGTATGCAGGGTGCGCAGAGTGTGAGTATGCAGGGTGAGCAGAGTGTGAGTATGCAGGGTGAACAGAGTGTGAGTATGCAGGGTGATCAGTGTGAGTATGCAGGGTGATCAGTGTGAGTATGCAGGGTGATCAGTAAGAGTATGCAGGGTGATCAGTATGAGTATGCAGGGTGATCAGTATGAGTATGCAGGGTGAGCACACAATGAGTATGCAGGTTGCGCAGAGTGTGAGTATGCAGGGTGAGAAGTGTGTGAGTATGCAGGGTGATTTGTATGTGGGTGTCCAGGGCCAGCAGGGTGAGCAGAGTGTGAGTATGAAGGGTGATCAGTATGAGTATGCAGGGTAAGCAGTATGAGTATGCAGGGTGAGCAGACTGTGAGTATGAAGGGTGATCAGTATGAGTATGCAGGGTAAGCAGTATGAGTATGCAGGGTGAGCAGAGTGTGAGTATGCAGGGTGAGCAGTGTGTGAGTATGCAGGGTGATTTGTATGTGGGTGTCCAGGGCCAGCAGGGTAAGCAGAGTGTGAATATGCAGGGTGATCAGTATGAGTATGCAGGGTGAGCAGACTGTGAGTATGCAGGGTGATCAGTATGAGTATGCAAGGTGAGCAGTATGAGTATGCTGGGTGAGCAGAGTGAGAGTATGCAGGGTGAGCAGAGTGATAGTATGCAGGGTGATCGGTAAGAGTATGCAGGGTGATCAGTATGAGTATGCAGGGTGATCAGTATGAGTATTCAGGGTGATCAGTATGAGTATGCAGGGTGAGCAGAGTGTGAGTATGCAGGGTGATCAGTATGAGTATGCAGGGTGAGCAGACTGAGTATGCAGGAGATCAGTATGAGTATGCAGGGTGAGCAGACTGAGTATACAGGGTGATCAGTGTGAGTATGCAGGGTGAGCACACAGTGAGTATGCAGGGTGAGCACACAGTGAGTATGCAGGGTGAGCACCCACTGAGTATGCAGGGTGATCAGTATGTATGCAGGGTGATCAGTATGAGTATGCAGGGTGCGCAGAGTGTGAGTATGCAGGGTGCGCAGAGTGTGAGTATGCAGGGTGAGCAGAGTGTGAGTATGCAGGGTGAGCAGAGTGTGAGTATGCAGGGTGGTCAGTGTGAGTATGCAGGGTGATCAGTGTGAGTATGCAGGGTGATCAGTAAGAGTATGCAGGGTGATTAGTATGAGTATGCAGGGTGATCAGTATGAGTATGCAGGGTGAGCACACAGTGAGTATGCAGGGTGAGCACACAGTCAGTATGCAGGGCGATCAGTATGAGTATGCAGGGTGATCAGTATGAGTATGCAGGGTGAGCAGAGTGTGAGTATGCAGGGTGAGCAGAGTGTGAGTATGCAGGTTGATCAGTATGAGTATGCAGGGTGAGCAGACTGGGAGTATGCAGGGTGATCAGTATGAGTATGCAGGGTGATCAGTATGAGTATGCAGGGTGAGCAGAGTGTGAGTATGCAGGGTGATCAGTATGAGTATGCAGGGTGAGCCCAATGAGTATGCAGGGCGATCAGTATGAGTATGCAGGGTGCGCAGAGTGTGAATATGTAGGGTGAGCAGAGTGTGAGTATGCAGGGTGAGCAGAGTGTGAGTATGCAGGGTGAGCAGAGTGTGAGTATGCAGGGTGAGCAGTATGAGTATGCAGCGTGAGCAGTGTGTGAGTATGCAGGGTGATTTGTATGTGGGTGTCCAGGGCCAGCAGGGTGAACGGAGTGTGAGAATGCAGGGTGATCAGTATGAGTATGCAGGTTGAGCAGACTGTGAGTATGCAGGGTGATCAGTATGAGTATGCAAGGTGAGCAGTATGAGTATGCAGGGTGAGCAGAGTGTGAGTATGCTGGGTGAGCAGAGTGAGAGTATGCAGGGTGAGCAGAGTGATAGTATGCAGGGTGATCAGTAAGAGTATGCAGGGTGTTTAGTATGAGTATGCAGGGTGATTAGTAAGAGTATGCAGGGTGATCAGTAAGAGTATGCAGGGTGATCAATAAGAGTATGCAGGGTGATCAGTATCAGTATGCACGGTGATCAGTATGAGTATGCAGGGTGATCGGTGTGAGTATGCAGGGTGATCAGTGTGAGTATGCAGGGTGATCAGTAAGAGTATGCAGGGTGATTAGTATGAGTATGCAGGGTGATCAGTATGAGTATGCAGGGTGAGCACACAGTCAGTATGCAGGGTGAGCACACAGTCAGTATGCAGGGCGATCAGTATGAGTATGCAGGGTGAGCACACAATGAGTATGCAGGTTGCGCAGAGTGTGAGTATGCAGGGTGAGCAGTGTGTGAGTATGCAGGGTGATTTGTATGTGGGTGTCCAGGGCCAGCAGGGTGAGCAGAGTGTGAGTATGCAGGGTGATCAGTATGAGTATGCAGGGTGAGCAGACTGTGAGTATGAAGGGTGATCAGTATGAGTATGCAGGGTAAGCAGTATGAGTATGCAGGGTGAGCAGAGTGTGAGTATGCAGGGTGAGCAGTGTGTGAGTATGCAGGGTGATTTGTATGTGGGTGTCCAGGGCCAGCAGGGTGAGCAGAGTGTGAGTATGCAGGGTGATCAGTATGAGTATGCAGGGTGAGCAGACTGTGAGTATGCAGGGTGATCAGTATGAGTATGCAAGGTGAGCAGTATGAGTATGCTGGGTGAGCAGAGTGAGAGTATGCAGGGTGAGCAGAGTGATAGTATGCAGGGTGATCGGTAAGAGTATGCAGGGTGATCAGTATGAGTATGCAGGGTGATCAGTATGAGTATTCAGGGTGATCAGTATGAGTATGCAGGGTGAGCAGAGTGTGAGTATGCAGGGTGATCAGTATGAGTATGCAGGGTGAGCAGACTGAGTATGCAGGAGATCAGTATGAGTATGCAGGGTGAGCAGACTGAGTATGCAGGGTGATCAGTGTGAGTATGCAGGGTGAGCACACAGTGAGTATGCAGGGTGAGCACACAGTGAGTACGCAGGGTGAGCAACCACTGAGTATGCAGGGTGATCAGTATGTATGCAGGGTGATCAGTATGAGTATGCAGGGTGCGCAGAGTGTGAGTATGTAGGGTGCGCAGAGTGTGAGTATGCAGGGTGAGCAGAGTGTGAGTATGCAGGATGAGCAGAGTGTGAGTATGCAGGGTGGTCAGTGTGAGTATGCAGGGTGATCAGTGTGAGTATGCAGGGTGATCAGTAAGAGTATGCAGGGTGATTAGTATGAGTATGCAGGGTGATCAGTATGAGTATGCAGGGTGAGCAAACAGTGAGTATGCAGGGTGAGCACACAGTCAGTATGCAGGGCGATCAGTATGAGTATGCAGGGTGATCAGTATGAGTATGCAGGGTGAGCAGAGTGTGAGTATGCAGGGTGAGCAGAGTGTGAGTATGCAGGGTGATCAGTATGAGTATGCAGGGTGAGCAGACTGGGAGTATGCAGGGTGATCAGTATGAGTATGCAGGGTGATCAGTATGAGTATGCAGGGTGAGCAGAGTGTGAGTATGCAGGGTGATCAGTATGAGTATGCAGGGTGAGCCCACTGAGTATGCAGGGTGATCAGTATGAGTATGCAGGGTGCGCAGAGTGTGAGTTTGCTGAGTTTGCAGGGTGAGCAGAGTGTGAGTATGCAGGGTGAGCAGAGTGTGAGTATGCAGGGTGAGCAGAGTGTGAGTATGCAGGGTGAGCAGTATGAGTATGCAGCGTGAGCAGTGTGTGAGTATGCAGGGTGATTTGTATGTGGGTGTCCAGGGCCAGCAGGGTGAACGGAGTGTGAGAATGCAGGGTGATCAGTATGAGTATGCAAGGTGAGCAGTATGAGTATGCAGGGTGAGCAGAGTGTGAGTATGCTGGGTGAGCAGAGTGAGAGTATGCAGGGTGAGCAGAGTGATAGTATGCAGGGTGATCAGTAAGAGTATGCAGGGTGTTTAGTATGAGTATGCAGGGTGATTAGTAAGAGTATGCAGGGTGATCAGTAAGAGTATGCAGGGTGTTCAATAAGAGTATGCAGGGTGATCAGTATGAGTATGCAGGGTGATCAGTATGAGTATGCAGGGTGATCAGTGTGAGTATGCAGGGTGATCAGTGTGAGTATGCAGGGTGATCAGTAAGAGTATGCAGGGTGATTAGTATGAGTATGCAGGGTGATCAGTATGAGTATGCAGGGTGAGCACACAGTGAGTATGCAGGGTGAGCACACAGTCAGTATGCAGGGCGATCAGTATGAGTATGCAGGGTGATCAGTATGAGTATGCAGGGTGAGCAGAGAGCAGAGTGTGAGTATGCAGGGTGATCAGTATGAGTATGCAGGGTGAGCAGACTGGGAGTATGCAGGGTGATCAGTATGAGTATGCAGGGTGATCAGTTTGAGTATGCAGGGTGAGCAGAGTTTGAGTATGCAGGGTGATCAGTATGAGTATGCAGGGTGAGCACACTGAGTATGCAGGGTGATCAGTATGTGTATTCAGGGTGCGCAGAGTGTGAGTATGCAGGGTGAGCAGAGTGTGAGTATGCAGGGTGAGCAGTATGAGTATGCAGCGTGAGCAGTGTGTGAGTATGCAGGGTGATTTGTATGTGGGTGTCCAGGGTCAGCAGGGTGAACGGAGTGTGAGTATGCAGGGTGATCAGTATGAGTATGCAGGGTGAGCAGACTGTGAGTATGCAGGGTGATCAGTATGAGTATGCAAGGTGAGCAGTATGAGTATGCAGGGTCAGCAGAGTGTGAGTATGCTGGGTGAGCAGAGTGAGAGTATGCAGGGTGAGCAAAGTGATAGTATGCAGGGTGATCAGTAAGAGTATGCAGGGTGTTTAGTATGAGTATGCAGGGTGATTAGTAAGATTATGCAGGGTGATCAGTAAGAGTATGCAGGGTGATCAATAAGAGTATGCAGGGTGATCAGTATGAGTATGCAGGGTGATCAGTATGAGTATGCAGGGTGAGCACACAGTGAGTATGCAGGGTGAGCACACAGTGAGTATGCAGGGTGAGCACACAGTGAGTATGCAGGGTGAGCACACAGTGATTATGCAGGGTGAGCAGTATGAGTATGCAGGGTGATCAGTATGAGTATGCAGGGTGAGCAGACTGAGTATGCACGGTGATCAGTATGAGTATGCAGGGTGAGCAGACTGTGAGTATGCAGGGTGATCAGTATGAGTATGCAGGGTGAGCACACAGTGAGTATGCAGGGTGAGCACACAGTGAGTATGCAGGGTGAGCACACAGTGAGTATGCAGGGTGATCAGTATGAGTATGCAGGGTGCGCAGAGTGTGAGTATGCAGGGTGCGCAGAGTGTGAGTATACAGGATGAGCAGAGTGTGAGTATGCAGGGTGAGCAGAGTGTGAGTATGCAGGGTGAGCAGAGTGTGAGTATGCAGGGTGAGCACAGTGTGAGTATGCAGGGTGAGCAGAGTGTGAGTATGCAGGGTGAGCAGTGTGTGAGTATGCAGGGTGATTTGTATGTGGGTGTCCAGGGCCAGCAGGGTGAGCAGAGTGTGAGGATGCAGGGTGATCAGTATGAGTATGCAGGGTGAGCAGACTGTGACTATGCAGGGTGATCAGTATGAGTATGCAGGGTGAGCACTATGAGGATGCAGGGTGAGCATAGTGTGAGTATGCTGAGTGAGCAGAGTGAGAGTATGCAGGGTGAGCAGAGTTATAGTATGCAGGGTGATCAGTAAGAGTATGCAGGGTGATTAGTATGAGTATGCAGGGTGATCAGTAAGAGCATGCAGGGTGATCAGTAAGAGTATGCAGGGTGATCAGTAAGAGTATGCAGAGTGATCAGTATGAGTATGCAGGGTGAGCACACAGTGAGTATGCAGGGTGAGCACACAGTACGTATGCAGGCTGAGCACACAGTGAGTATGCAGGGTGAGCACACACTGAGTATGCAGGGTGAGCACACACTGAGTATGCAGGGTGATTAGTAAGAGTATGCAGGGTGATCAGTATAAGTATGCAGGGTGCGCAGAGTGTGAGTATCCAGGGGGAGCAGAGTGTGAGTATGCAGGGTGAGCAGAGTGTGAGTATGCAGGGTGAGCAGTGTGAGTATGCAGGGTGAGCAGAGTGTGAGTATGCAGGGTGAGCAGAGTGTGAGTATGCAGGGTGAGCAGAGCGTGAGTATGCAGGGTGATTAATAAGAGTATGCAGGGTGATCAGTAAGAGTATGCAGGGTGATCAGTAAGAGTATGCAGGGTGATCAGTATGAGTATGCAGGGTGATCAGTATGAGTATGCAGGGTGAGCACACAGTGGGTATGCAGGGTGAGCACACAGTGAGTATGCAGGGTGAGCCCACAGTGAGTATGCAGGGTGATCAGTATGAGTATGCAGGGTGAGCAGAGTGTGAGTATGCAGGGTGATCAGTATGAGTATGCAGGGTGATCAGTATGAGTATGCAGGGTGATCAGTATGAGTATGCAGGGCGATCAGTATGAGTATGCAGGGCGATCAGTATGAGTACGCAGGGTGATCGGTATGAGTATGCACACAATATTACACATCAGTGCACGCTTTCACCATGCACACAATACCACACATCAGTGCTGTTGAGGGCAGAGTGCTGTTGAGGACAGAGTGCTGTTGAGGGCAGAGGGCTGTTGAGGGCAGAGGGCTGTTGAGGGCAGAGTGCTGTTGAGGGCAGAGTGCTGTTGAGGGCAGAGTGCTGTTGAGGGCAGAGTGCTGTTGAGTGCAGAGTGCTGTTGATTGCTGTTTCCTTCTAGGGCAACGTTTTTGCGACACAAAATAGCATTTGGCTGGGGCAGGGCAGGGCAGTCTGCTTCTAGGGCATGGGTCTTGTGACATTATCGTTATTAGAAAAAACTTTTTTTTTATTTAAATCTTCTTGTTGGTGCGGAAACCCACCTCTCTCTAAGGCCTCATCTGCCTTCTTTTTTTTTTTACAAATTTAGCTAGGGATGAAATGGGAGGCCAGAGTAAAAGGCTCAAAAGGATATAGGACTGGAAGTGAGAACCAAAAAAATGGCCCATGGTGTTTTTAAAAGGTGCATGCAAGGGTCCTTCCTATATGTGAATTTTGTATAGTTTATTTTCATTTCAATTGGCAGTTCATAACTGTTTTAAGTACAAATTTGTAATAACATCGCATTTCATATCAACAATTTTCGTTCATTGGATACTCACAACAAGCATGCTGCATCCATAATCATAAGTCACGAGACACCAAAAACATTTATACTTTTAAAAGCTTGATATAATTATAAGCATTAAACTTGGTAAACATGTTACATGTAGTGTTCTATTTTGTATTAAACATTAACTTGTGATGCAAGTTGTTTAATTTTGAGGGGGTTCTTATTGTGGGAAATCTGCTGCTCTTTTCCTCTTGTCCTAACTGTTGTGTTAGTGCGAAAACAAAGCTTTCAATCTCCTTGCCCCCCTTCTTTCAAACATGAGGCCAGAGGAAAGGGTAGGAATGTGACACAACTGTTATCTGATTAGATAAGAAGTAATTAACACTAAACAGATGGTTCCTTCCCTTTTACGAGGTGCAGCGGGGCCTTTTCTATGTCAATCCTGTTTGTTTTTTTCAGTTACCAATTGACCTTTTTTATACAAAACATTTGTAGTCTTATAACTTGTACCATTGTGTTCTTAGAGCCATATATATATATATATATATATATATATATATATATATATATATATATATATATATATATATATATATATATATTACCTACTGGCGGTCGCCAGTAGGTATATATAGTTAGGATTTTTTCTCTATGGGATTTTTGAAAATTCTATGTCTAATAACTTTGGCGTTTGTGGACGGAATTGGCTGAAATTTTCAGGAAAATGGCACATTTGGTTTCTGAGCAGCCCCTGAAAATTGGGGGGGGGTTCGTCCAGGGGGGGTCGAGAAAAAAGGTGGGTCCCAAAACGTGTTTTTAACATTGAGTTTTCCATAGGGCGGTTGGCCTCACTTTTAGCCCGAACGGCTGAATGGATTTGCACGAAACTTGGCAAAATTGTAGGGACTGGTAGCCCGATGTGCCTTTTGTAGGTCTCAATATATGTGCTACAGTGGATTTTGAGAAATTAACGTTTAAAAAAAGATATATATCTGTAACAGCGGACCGGGCAGCGCTCCAGTACGCGTACTTTTCGCGCAATGGAGCTTTGTGAAGCGAAGCTGATTGGTTTTCCGGCGTCTGTAAACATTCCAAACAGTCCGTAGCGGCCGCCATCTTGTCTCTCGGTAGGATCGAGAGACAAGAGGAGGCCAAAGCGAAGGGGCAAATGACCATAAGGGGGCATAGTAGATCCTCGCTGACCCCCTAGGTTTGATGTGGAGGTTTTAAAAGGGCCCCGCGGGGCAAAAAAAATAAATAATAATAATAATCGAACGGCTGAATGGATTTGCACGAAACTTGGTAAAATATTAGGGACTGGTAGCCCGATGTGCCTTTGCTAGGTCTGAATATATGTGCTCCAGTGGATTTTGAGAAATTAACGTTCAAAAAAAGATATATATCTGTAACAGCGCTCCGCTTCGCGTAACGGAGGTTTGCGAAGCTGATTGGTTCTCCGGCGTCTGTAAACATTGCAAACAGTCCGTAGCGGCCGCCATCTTGTCTCTCGGTAGGATCGAGAGACAAGAGGAGGCCAAAGCGAAGGGGCAAATGACCATAAGGGGGCATAGTAGATCCTCCTTGACCTCTTAGGTTTGATGTGGAGGTTTTAAAAGGGCCCCGCGAGGCAAAAAAAAAAATAATAATAATAATCGAACGGCTGAATGGATTTGCACGAAACTTGGCAAAATTGTAGGGACTGGTAGTCCGATGTGCCTTTGCTAGGTCTCAATATATGTGCTCCAGTGGATTTTGAGAAACGTTCAAAAAAAGATATATATCTGTAACAGCGCTCCGCTTCGCGGAGATAAAATTATATCTGTATTACCTAGCTGTTGCTAACACCAGTTAGCGATGGCTAGTAGGAGATAGCGACCATCTTGGGACCCACTTTGCATGTGAGTGATATTTATCACTAATGACATGCAAAGTGGGCATGCCAAGATGTTAGCGACTGGAAACAGTCGCTAACATCGCTATCTCCTATTATCAACTTTTGGAAATATTCGCGATAAGCGCGAATATCTCCAAAAGCTAGCACCTGCCCTGAGCAGTTCTAAGGCATGTTATCCAATGGGAGGTGGATAACATGGCTAAGGGCATTAGCTCGGTAATGCATGAATATCGCTGAGTTTTCAGCGATATTAATGCATTGCGGTCGTTTTTTATCGTATTTGCGATAAACCTTGATAATAGCAAGGTTTATCTGCGATAATTTCTGACGATGCTTAGCGGTAAAAAAATCGTTGCTAAGCATCGTTAGGGATAAATATCGCTTAACTTTGGTAATATGCCCCAACGTCTGTTAAC
The DNA here is from genome assembly GCF_964261635.1 of Lissotriton helveticus. Lineage (NCBI taxonomy): Eukaryota > Metazoa > Chordata > Amphibia > Caudata > Salamandridae > Lissotriton > Lissotriton helveticus. The sequence goes on from NC_136068.1 coordinate 1,232,140,179, forward strand.
GTTCGATTCGAAGGAAATCAGGAAGTGTTGAAAAACATTGTCTGCGCCATCTTGCCTTTTTTCAAATGCCACACTTTTGTTGTGCACGGCAGTCATTTTAGATGCCTTGACCAGACCCACTCTGTGCACGCTGTCGATCCTTAGCATGACTCCCCACCCTCGCAAGCATCTCCCCCAAGCAGTGGTCACCCCCGCTCTCTGTCTTATGCATGGGTAATAAACCACCCCCCATCTGCGCTGCTCTTCCCTGAGAATCACACCCTGTGCCCGCCCGACACCTCCCTTTCGCCCTATTCACTACCGCACCCTCTGACACTCCTTTTCCTCTGTGTCCGATTGTCCAGGCCGGTCCTAGGGTATCAGCTAGCCCTGCAGATGTAGTTTATGGCCCCAGCTGTAAAGAATCACCCCTCTTCAAAGGAGTTATAGTAGATCAAGGCCCACACTCGATGAGATCCGTCACAGCAGACGCGTTCCTATTATCTGAAAACCATCCTGTATTGTGATTGGGGAGGGGACCGAGCCTGAAGCGGAAGATTCCAGGGATGACTCTTTGTACATCAAAGTTTTTACAATTATGTGTCACATTAAAAATATATAGCACTCCAACAAAGTAGTAAGATTATAAAACTTTAATAACTTATAAATATATACAAGAAAACAAAAACAGTAATAACATATAAACATTTTTAGGGAAAAACAACGAAGTAGCGGTCGGCTGTGCGAATAGTCCCAACGCAGCACAACGTCCAGATTTCTGGCGTGGGGCGTCGCGGGGGGTGGGTCATCAGTAGCAAACTGTTGTGCGAATAGTTCCAAGGCAGCAGAACGATGGCACCAAGGTGATGTCCAGTAAGTTGCCGCACTGGTTTTGGTATCCTACAATGCTGCTCCGAATAACGGCGTGGGGCGCCCCGGGGGAGGCGGCGTGAACGGGCCTCTCCAGGTGGAGTGTCATCTGTTGTACTGGGGCGCCCCTTTACCGTTTCAGTTGCCATTCCGTCCGTTTTTGGTCCACTGTGTCAAAAGCCGCAATTCAGCTGAGTTGCGCCCACTCTTGCGGTGCAGCGATAGGAGGCTGTCACAGGACTCTCAAAATGGCGGCAGGCTCTTTCCTTTTTGGGCCAGGTCCACTGAAATGGCCCTGGGACACCTTGGAAATCGGACGCTTGTCTGCTAGGTCTTGGACCCCATTCTCGAAAGCGTCCCCTCCGCCTTGAGGATTTATCAAAAGTTTTGGGGGCCCCCGACTCCTGTAGGCTTCTGGTGGGGAGCGGTTGCCATGATTGCTCGTGGAATGACCACGACGGAGCTACGAGATGGTGGTGCTCTCATGCTGAAGCCAGCTTCAGTCTGAAACATCCAGAAACAAGGTGGGGCTTTCATCGTTTGGGAAAAAAAAAAGTTTTCATCCAATGAAAAGTGTTGTTTTTAGGTCATATGATCAAGCCTTCCATCATTAGGAAACCAAAAGTAAAATGAACCAATGAAAAGTTTTATAAACAAGTCACATGACCTGTTATGCGGCATAGGGTATAAAATGCGGAGAAAATACGTTGGCACGTGAGGCGGCGTCAGTAGCGGACCGATGTGCGAATAGGCCGAAGGCAATACAACGCGCCAAGATCCGGATGGCACCGAGGTGGTGTCCAGCAAGTTGCAGCACTGGTGTGGCCATCCTACAATGCTGAAAGTCGGCGTGGGGCGCCCCGTTGGCCTGTGAGTTTGCGTCAGTAGCGGACCGATGTGCGAATAGGCCGAAGGCAGCACAACGCGCCAAGATCCGGATGGCACCGAGGTGGTGTCTAGTAAGTTGCCGCACTGGTGTGGCCATCCTACAATGTTGAAAGTCGGCGTGGGGTGCCCCGTTGGCCTGTGAGATGGCGGCAGTAGCGGACCGATGTGCGAATGGGGCCAAAGGCAGCGCAACAATATTTTCGGAATAGAAGACACCACAAGGCGCTGAGATGCCAAGATCCGGATGGCACCGAGGTGGTGTCTAGCAAGTTGTGGCACTGGTGTGGCCATCCTACAATGGTAAAAGTCGGCGTGGGGCGCCCTGTTGGCCTGTGAGATGGTGTCAGTAGCGGACTGATGTGCGAATGGGGCCAAAGGCAGCGCAACAATATTTTCTGACTGACACCACAAGGCGCTGAGATGCCAAGATCCGGATGACACCGAGGTGATGTCTAAGTTGCGGACCGATGTGCGAATGGGGTTAATGGCAGCGCAACAATATTTTCTGTATGGAAGATACCACTAGGCGTTGAGATGCCAAGATCCGGATGGCACCGAGGTGATGTCTAGCAAGTTGCTGTACTGGTGTGGCCATCCTACAATGGTAAAAGTCGGCGTGGGGCGCCCTGTTGGCATGTGAGATGGTGTCAGTTGCAGACCGATGTGCGAATGGGGCCAAAGGCAGCGCAACAATATTTTCTGTATGGAAGATACCACTAGGCGTTGAGATGCCAAGATCCGGAGGGCACCGAGGTGATGTCTAGCAAGTTGCTGTACTGGTGTGGTCATCCTACAATGCTGAAACTCGGCGTGGGGCGCCCTATTAGCCTGTGAGATGGCGTCAGTAGCGGACCGATGTGTGAATGGGGCAAAGGTAGCGCAAGAATATTTTCTGAATAGAAGACACCACAAGGCGCTGAGATGCCAAGATCCGGATGGCACCGAGGTGGTGTCTAGTAAGGTGCACTGGTGTGGTCATCCTACAATGCTGAAACTTGGCGTGGGGCGCCCCATTAGTCTGTGAGATGGCGTCAGTAGCGGACCGATGTGCGAATAGGCCGAAGGCAGCACAACGCGCCAAGATCCGGATGTCACCATGGTGGTTTCATAGTTGAGAGGCACTTCATCTGCAGTGGGGCGCCTAGATCCGGATGGCACCGAGGTGATGTCTAGCAAGTTGCTGTACTGGTGTGGTCATCCTACAATGCTGAAACTCGGCGTGGGGCGCCCCATTAGCCTGTGAGATGGCGTCAGTAGCGGACCGATGTGCGAATGGGGCCAAAGGCAGCGCAACAATATTTTCTGAAGAGAAGACATCAAAAGGCGCTGAGATTCCAAGATCCGGATGGCACCGAGGTGGTGTCTAGCAAGCTATGCAGTTGAGTTGTGTGCGCACTTGCGGCGAATAGGTCGAAGGCAGCATAACAATGTTTTCTGAATAGAAGACACCACAAGGCGTTGAGATTCGGTTACCACCGAGGTGATGTCTAGCAAGTTGCCGCACTGGTGTGGCCATCCTACAATACTGCTCCGAATAACGGCGTGGGGTGCCCGAAGGGGGGGGGGGAGGCGGCGTGAACGGGCCTTCCTAGGTGGAGGCTCGTCTGCTGTAGTGGGGCGCCCCTTTACCGTTTCAGTTGCCATTCAGCTGAGTTTCGGCTGCTCTTGATGCTACAGCGACAGGCGGCTGCAACAGGACTCTCAAAATGGCGGCCTGTTCTTTGGATTTGGGCCTGGTCCACTAAAATGGCCCTGGGACACCTTAGAACTCGGACGCTCGATTTTTTTTTCCTTTCCTGTACATGCAAAAAAAGGTAAATGCCCGGTACGTTACACGCTTCATCTGCCACGATGAACTCTCCAGAGGAACCGAAAAAAAATATAGTTATGGTAACTATACCATGCATCGTCATATGGAGAGGTGGCACCAATTAATTATAGTGCTGCATAAAAGAGAGATTTGGAGGAGAACCCCTGACCTGCTAGTACATTCATCAAAGAAGTGGCACTGACAGCATCAGAGGCAAGGGAAACGGTCCCAAATATTTAGAAGAACTTTGGAAAGATTAAAATGACATGTTTAGATTGTGGCAAATTAATTTCATGTGGACAGATGAGTGTTACTCTAATAAATACAGCATATGAACATCATCATAGTCGATGGTTGGTAGAGACATTTTGACTATATCCTGGACCTGCCCGTCCTCGCCCAAAATGGCGCCGGAATAAATGGGACTCGTAACTCCTTGTTGTGTACTGGTTGCAGAACCTTGAAATCACGAGATACGTATGCAGTTTTGAAGCACATGGCGGGCGGGGACGAGAATTGATTGAATATTTCGACATCCCTATTGATATTAAGTTCTGATGTGTTATTGATTACTGTACTATTGAAAGTTCGAATTAACGTCACCCATGGTACTTGCCCGCAAATGTATATCTAGATAATTTTATTGTAACTGGCCCTGTCGTATTTTAATTATAAAATGTACGTCCACCGATTCCGTAACTGTTAGACACCTTAGTTCTTGCAACCTAATGGCCCGCCCGTTACGTTCCTCTACAGTGTAAATGTCTACTCATCATATACGATTACAGTTTGCTCCGTGGCCGGCCCACGTGGTTATAGGCTCGTATTTGTATAATGAAATTTTCACAATAAAGGTTTTTAAAAGAAAACATGGTAGTAGTATATACATTGGTAAAGTTTTTAATAATAGTCACTGTTTTAGAATCATTAAAAGGCAAGTGAAATAAAGCAGACCAATTACATGAAGGGTAAAAGGTATAATACGAAGGAACGCAGTAAAGATAAATGGTCAAGGGCTGTTGTGTTTTCTATTCCTGCAACATAAAGTGATCGATAAGAATCTCATATTCAGGCGTATCGGCGACTAAGACAGCAGGTCGACCCTCTTTTGCTCAACGGCTCCGTCATGGAACGAAGAAACGCTCTTTTTCTCGAAAAAAGAATATATTTTACTTGCAGGACAGTTGTAAATTTTCCGGGAAAGTACATTAGCCTGGAACATTATAACATATATTTAAGAAAAAATAATGTTCGGAAGTAATAAAAAGCGTAATTTTTAGGTCATATGACCAAGCCTTTCATCATTAGAATAAGAAAAGTAAAATGAACCAATGAAAAGTTTTATTAACAAGTCACATGACTTGTTATGCTTACGTTACGCGCTGCGCGCCCCGGATGACTTCCGGATGCGCTAACGCGGCGCGTCATATGACGCATTACGCGACAACGCAGGTCCAGAATATAGTCAAAATGTCTCCACCAACCAGCGGTTGGAACACAACCCCTTTCAGCAGGCTAAATAGTTCTGTTAAATGACAACAGAAGGGACAGGCAACAAGAAACATCAGTCAAAGAGGGGAGGGCTAGTTCTTCTCTACCGGGTTACATTGGGGCGCTACCGGAACTGATCGAATTGGTAGTCTACAGTGTTTCTGGATGTTTCAGACTGAAGCTGGGGTTAGCATGAAAGCAGTACCATTTCGTAGCTCCGTCGTGGCCATTCCGCAACCAATCATGGCAGCCGCTCTTTATCGTTATTTTGGGCGGGGTGGGTGGCGGAGCCGAGCTGTTTTGCAGCCATCATTGTGTGGAGTTCAGTTCATTTCACTAGTTTTGTATTTGTCATGAGGGGTTGTTCCTAATGTTTCTATTTTAGCGAGGTCAAAAAGAGATCCCGTTAGTGGCCTACTTATTTTGCTCGATTCCTTTTCTTTTTTTTTTTACACGATTTTTCGTTATCTGCAAAGACTAAACAGAGTATTGCGGCTCTGTGTTTGTTTGTAAATAGAGAATGAACCAAAGAGAACCAATTCTAAAACAGTAAATACTTGGATAACAATCAATCAAATGGAGAGAGAAGCAGGCACGACGTATTACAACGGGGGCAAAGGCCTGCGTTAACTACCCTTCACTATGTGCAAAGAGAGAGTACTCCTAATAGAAATGAGGGGGGGGGGCACCATTCAAAGCAGATCAGTGTGCATAAACACAAAAATGTTTTCACTTACCACGTACTTGACATTCGACAGCTTATGATATTTGCTATTAAAAAACCATTGAAATTCACTGGAAAAAACCATAGGTTATAGACCATATATAGTTAGGAATTAGCATTTACAAAACCTTGAAAATTCACTGAAAAAACCATAGGTTATAGACCATATATAGTTAGGAATTAGCATTTAAAAAACCTTATTTTACTCACACAAAACCATTGAAATTCCATATATAGTTAGTTGCACTAACTATATATCGCGCACCTGCAATCCACTGCTGATGATGTCACATATTACATCATTCATGACATGGTCAGTGACATCACTGATGACATCACTGATGACATCTCAAATGACATCACTGATGACATCACTGATGACATCTCATTTGACATCAATGACCACATCACTGATGATATCATTCATGTGACAATACAATGCATCTCCTCACATTTTAATATAACCTCTGTTTCACCCAGTGTTAAATACAGAGTATAATTTTTGAAACCATTGACACACCAATACTAGTTACTACATATGTACTCACTGATTCCTACGTCTACACACACATTCACTCATTCACCCATACAATCATTCATACATACAATCACTCATCTTTACAACACTATCATATGCACTCATACACCTATACAGACACTCACACTCTGCCACTCATCCATGGAGTTACTCACACACCTAGTCAGTCCTGTAAAGAATCAATCACACTTCCATTTTCTTGTCTATACAGTTAAACATAGAGCACCTTACATTTTCAAACATATACTAACACATACTTACTTTCTTATACAATCATTGATACAAGTACACATTGATCTGCACAGAGTCACACACCTCCCAGCCAGCCACACACACACTCAGTCTCCCATACAAATACTTGGACAATCAATCAATAACCCATATAGTTAATCATATAGCTACTGATCAACACATGCAGCAGTTTACAGAACAACAGACATAATGATGCACAAATTAAGACAGTTTAGTCACTAACCCATGCACTCAGTGAGACACATTTAATCACTCACTCATACATTCAGTCATGCACCTACTAAATCCTTCGTCCAGACAGTTATACATCTACTCATTCTTCAATATGTAAAACATATTTAAACTTTACAGAAACACACAGTCACTGGATGATGTCATCAGTGATGTCATTTGAGATGTCATCAGTGATGTCATCAGTGATGTCACTGACCATGTCATGAATGATGTAATATGTGACATCATCAGCAGTGGATTGCAGGTGCGCGATATATAGTTAGTGCAACTAACTATATATGGAATTTCAATGGTTTTGTGTGAGTAAAATAAGGTTTTTTAAATGCTAATTCCTAACTATATATGGTCTATAACCTATGGTTTTTTCAGTGAATATATATATATATATATATATATAGGTTCTAATAAGGAAAACATCGTGCGAGAAACACATGCTGTGTGGGAAACACATGCATAATCATTTCACGACGCAGCTCTCCATGTCAGCGCCTTTTTTTTTCCTGTTTTCCCCATAGCGTGTTTTGCAAAACTATCACAGCCTGACAATTGTAGGGAAGTGATCCTTTGATACTTAATACAAATCGGTTATGAACTCCACACCTACAGCCTATAAAGTGTGGCTTACGTGGATGCCTAGAGACTAATCATTGAAGGTTGCAGTATGATTACCTTCCTTATGAATAAGAGGAGATCACAGACAGCAGTGGTGCAAGCTTCTCACATTCACAATAAGAAGATCACAGGCAGCAGCGGTGCAAGCTTCTCATACTCACGAGAAGGAGATCACAGGCAGCAGCGGTGCAAGCTTCTCATCCTCAAGAGAAGGAGATCACAGGCAGCAGTGGTGCAAGCTTCTCATACACACAAGGAGGAGATCACAGGCAGCAGCGGCACAAGCTTCTCATCCTCACGAGAAGGAGATCACAGGCAGCAGTGGTGCAAGTTTCTCATCCTCACGAGAAGGAGATCACAGGCAGCAGTGGTGCAAGCTTCTCATACTCACGAGAAGGAAATCACAGGCAGCAGTGGTGAAACCTTCTCACACTCACAAGGAGATCACAGGCAGCAGCGGTGCAAGCTTCTCACACTCACAAGAAGGAGATCACAGGCAGCAACGGTGCAAGCTTCTCACACTCACAAGAAGGAGATCACAGGCAGCAGCGGTGCAAGCTTGGAGATCACAGGCAGCAGTGATGCAAGCTTCTCACACTCACAAGGAGATCACAGGCAGCAGCTGTGGAAGGTTCTCACACTCACAAGAAGGAGATCACAGGCAGCAGCGGTGCAAGCTTCTCATACTCACGAGAAGGAGATCACAGGCAGCAGCGGTGCAAGCTTGTCATACTCACGAGAAGGAGCTCACAGGCAGCAGCGTTGCAAGCTTCTCATACTCACGAGAAGGAGATCACAGGCAGCAGCGGTGCAAGCTTCTCATACTCACGAGAAGGAGATCACAGGCACCAGCGGTACACGTTTCTCATACTCACAGGAGACCACAGGCAGTAGCGGTGCAAGCTTCTCACACTCACAAGGAGATCACAGGCAGTAGCGGTGCAAGCTTCTCACACTCACAAGAAGGAGATCACAGGCAGCAGTGGTGCAAGCTTCTCATACTCACGAGAAGAAGATCACAGGCTGCAGAGTAGTGAGAGCAGAGTCCAGAGTGTGAGTGCAGAGTGAGTGTGCAGAATGCAGAATTGTGGGTGCAGAGTTGTGAGTGCAGAGTTGTGAGTGCAGAGTTTTGAGTGCAGAGTTGTGAGTGCAGAGTAGTGAGTGCACAGTGCAGAGTGTGAGTGCAGAGTGTGAGTGCAGAGTGTGAGTGCAGAGTAGTCAGTGCAGAGTAGTCAGTGCAGAGTAGTCAGTGCAGAGTAGTAAGTGAGTGCGCAGACTAGTGAGTGCAGAGTGTGAGTGCAGAGTGTCAGTGCAGAGTAAGTATGCAGAGTAGTGAGTGCAGAGTGAGTATGCAGAGTAGTGAGTGCAGAGTAGTGAGTGCAGAGTAGTGAGTGCAGAGTAGTGAGTATGCAGAGTAGTGAGTGCAGAGTAGTGAATACAGAGTAGTGAGTGCAGAGTAGTGAGTGCAGAGTGCAGAGTAGTGAGTGCAGAGTAGTGAGTGCAGAGTGCAGAGTAGTGAGTGCAGAGTAGGGAGTGCAGAGTAGTGAGTGCAGAGTAGTGAGTGCAGAGTAGTGAGTGCAGAGTGTAGTGCAGAGTGTAGTGCAGAGTGTGAGTGCAGAGTGTGAGTGCAGAGAGTGAGTGCAGAGTGTGAATGCAGAGTGTGAATGCAGAGTGTGAGTGTAGAGTGTGAGTGCAGAGTGCAGAGTAGTGAGTGCAGAGTTGTGAGTGTAGAGTAGTGAGCCCAGAGTAGTGAGTGCAGAGTGTGAGTGCAGAGTGTGAGTGCAGAGTGTGGGTGCAGAGTGTGAGTGAAGAGTAGTGAGTACAGAGTAGTAAGTGCAGAATAGTGAGTGCAGAGTAGTGAGTGCAGAGTAGTGAGTGCAGAGTTGTGAGTGCAGAGTGTGAGTGCAGAGTGCAGAGTAGTGAGTGCAGAGTGTGAGTAGTGAGTGCAGAGTAGTGAGTGCAGAGTAGTGAGTTCAGAGTAGTGAGTGCAGAGCAGTGAGTGCAGAATAGTGAGTGCAGAGTAGTGAGTGCAGAGTGTGAGTGCAGAGTGTGAGTGCAGAGTAGTGAGTGCAGAGTGTGAGTGCACAGTAGTGAGTGCAGAGTAGTGAGTGCAGAGTAGTGAGTGCAGAGTGTGAGTGCAGAGTAGTGAGTGCAGAGTGTGAGTGCAGAGTAGTGAGTGCAGAGTAGTGAGTGCAGAGTAGTGAGTGCAGAGTTGTGAGTGCAGAGTAGTGAGTGCAGAATGCAGAGTAGTGAGTGCAGAGTAGTGAGTGCAGAGTAGTGAGTGCAGAGTAGTGAGTGCAGAGTAGTGAGTGGAGAATGCAGAGTAGTGAGTGCAGAGTAGTGAGTGCAGAGTGTGAGTGCAAAGTAAGTAAGCGGAGTAGTGAGTGCAGAGTGTGAGTGCAGAGTAGTGAGTGCAGAGTGCAGAGTAGTGAGTGCAGAGTAGTGAGTGCAGAGTAGTGAGTGCAGAGTGTGAGTGCAGAGTGTGAGTGCATAGTGTGAGTGCAGAGTGTGAGTGCAGAGTGTGAGTGCAAAGTAAGTAAGCGGAGTAGTGAGTGCAGAGTGTGAGTGCAGAGTAGTGAGTGCAGAGTGCAAAGTAGTGAGTGCAGAGTAGTGAGTGCAGAGTAGTGAGTGCAGAGTAGTGAGTGCAGAGTGTGAGTGCATAGTGTGAGTGCAGAGTGTGAGTGCAGAGTGTGAGTGCAGAGTGTGAGTGCAGAGTAAGTAAGCAGAGGTGTGAGTGCAGAGTAGTGAGTGCAGAGTGTGAGTGCAGAGTGTGAGTGCAGAGTGTGAGTGCAGAGTAGTGAGTGCAGAGTATTGAATGCAGTGAGTGCAGAGTAGTGAGTGCAGAGTAGTGAGTGCAGAGTAGTGAGTGCAGAGTAGTGAGTGCAGAGTAGTGAACGCAGAGTTGTGAGTGCAGAGTAGTGAACGCAGAGTTGTGAGTGCAGAGTGCAGAGTGGTAAGTGCAGAGTAGTGAGTGCAGAGTAGTGAGTGCAGAGTAGTGAGTGCAGAGTAGTGAACGCAGAGTTGTGAGTGCAGAGTGCAGAGTGGTAAGTGCAGAGTGTGAGTGCAGAGTGTGAGTGCAGAGTGTGAGTGCAGAGTGTGACTGCAGAGTGTGAGTGCAGAGTTGTGAGTGCAGAGTAGTGAGTGCAGAGTAGTGAGAGCAGAGTGCAGAGCAGTGAGTGCAGAGTAGTGAGTGCAGGGTGAACAATTCCAATACAAACCACATAATTCCATTACACACCACATGCATACACTCCATAACACATGGATAAAAGACATTGCCATTTATAATGCCATTTGCTCTAACTCAAATAAATCCGAGACCTATTGCATTTCCAATGCTTGTTTATTGTAGTAACTATAGAATGGTCATTTGTGAATAGCAATGGGCTTACTCTTCTGTGGGTATGTGCATGTCCTTTTCTAAACATCTCCTTACTTCTCGCTTAGCCCCTTTAGTCATAAGTATTCCCCATTTTCCAACCCCTGCCCTATGTCTCTCCCACATTTACTACTAAAACATATAGTTGCTTGTGTGGGATTTCGGCACAGTAAAGATACGAGAGGCATGACGGACCTATGCAGATATGTATGTGAATAGCATTTTGTAGTATGTTAGAAGTACTATTGAAGTACTTCTAAACATACAACAAAATACAGTTCGTGACTAGGCCTCAACAATGGCAGATTGAACCTGCCTTGGGATTGGTGGCATATACTGCTGGCATGGGAGAAAGGGTACAACGCTGCAGAGTGGAACAGAACAGTTATTTATAACAGGTGTTCACTTTCTGTTTACCCATGGCTACAGAAAGTTATACTCCTACAATTAGTTCAAACTAGTTATTCATTTAATTTATGTCTTAATAATAGTGTCTCATTTGTTTATATATTATCCTTTTATAAAATGTTATTGTGAAGCCATTATATATCATTAGGAAGCTTCTTTGATGGTGGTTGGTGTCTCAGAGAGTCTGATGATAAGTTATCCCAATTAGGACGTCAGAGGGGGTCCTTCCTAGCGACCTTTCACTATGTGCAAGCGTGTGTATGCATGTTGGAAACATGCATGAATTGGCTGATGTGGTATTAACATTATATTATAAATAAGACAAGAGTATAACCCATAGACCAAGTCAGGACTGGGTAGGTAGGATACATCTAGAACACAGTGTCCTGAAAGGTAAAAGTTAGTAGACAGTTATAAATAGCATGCACATAGCATTGCTTGGGTGGACAAGAAGGAGATTACTCATTTTTTGAAGCAAAAGATAATTATTCATCTTTATGTGGTAACATTCATTTCAGGGTCGGATATACACAGTTAAGAACAGCACTGCAAAGAATGTAATGACAACCACATAGAACTTGGTGCAACAAACGTGAATAAATAGTGCAGGTGGCGACGCAAGTGAAAAGAGAACAGCGTAGTTGGCGCACTGTGCATAAAGTGCAGATTATATACAGTGAGTGGCTAAACCGGCGCATGTGACATAGCGATATCACAGTGAGCACAATTGATTTAATTCAAATCTAAAGCCACTAAGGAGAAGTGCGCCTATTGATCACGCTGTTAGATTGACGGCGTTTTGATCCGGAGCATTTTAGATCATCATCAGGACTGGTTGTCTCTAAGTGCCTTCTCCGATGTCCGGATAGACGCGCTGATCCATTCAGCGCAAACCCAGCACGGCTGACTGATGTGGCCGGCCAGAATGCTGAGTTCCCCAGCATATATATACCGAGTATGGCTGATTCACACAGCCGTTTCGCACGCTGAAGTCTCCAGCGAGCTTCTCCAAGCAACCCGATCATTCGGTGACCTTCTGGCTATTTTAAGTCATCCCCTTCCTGCTGGTTATAAGAACTCCAATTCTCAAGGATCCTTCCAGCACTTTCTAATTCAGACAACCAGTCCTGATGATGATCCAAAATGCTCCGGATCGAAACGCCGTCGACCTAACAGCGTGATCAATAGGCGCACTTCTCCTTAGTGGCTTTAGATTCGAATTAAATTAATTGTGCCCACTGTGATATCACTATGTCACATGCGCCGGTTTAGCCACTCACTGTATATAATCTGCACTTTATGCACAGTGCGCCAACTACGCTGTTCTCTTTTCACTTGCGTCACCACCTGCACTATTTATTCACGTTTGTTGCACCAAGTTCTATGTGGTTGTCATTACATTCTATGCAGTGCTGTTCTTAACTGTGTATATCCGACCCTGAAATGAATGTTACCACATAAAGATGAATAATTATCTTTTGCTTAAAAAAATGAGTAATCTCCTTCTTGTCCACCCAAGCAATGCTATGTGCATGCTATTTATAACTGTCTACTAACTTTTACCTTTCAGGACACTGTGTTCTAGTTGTATTAACATTATAGGCACCCACTTTCTGCCCTACTTTGAAATTTTGCCAAAGTAATGGGAAGCTATCAGCAAGAACAATAATTCAGCCTCAATAAATTTCTTCAACATTTACCAAAAACAAAATGCTTCTGAGGCATCAGAGTTCTGTCTGCAATTTAAAATGAGGAGTATTGTATTACTGGCAAACCTCGTAGTAATTTATGGACATGTGTATAAAGGTATGAAAATGAAATAATGTTCAATACTTAGACAAACCATTCCCTCTACACCATTACCGCAAACTCTGCCATGCCGGGAATAGTATCTTAGTGGCAATCAGGTCCTGAAAGTATTTTATCCCTATTAACATGTATATGTGTCCTTGATCTCTGTGTCTTCTTAAGGAAACCTGTTATGTTTGCTCTTGTTCTCTGTGTGCTCCCTGTCCCACAGCAGTTATCTGTACAAAAAGAAGGGAGGTCCCCTACTATTGAGAATAGGGACAGGGTAGATATAATTGACAAGACCAAAACGTCCAAAATTACAAACACAAGTGTGCATACGGTCTGGGCAAAAGCTAATTACACTCAACTTTATATTAACATTATATCACAAGAGGATCAGTACGTCAGCAAACACTAAATAATAAAAACCGAATGATATGATATGTAAAAAACAAGTTTTCAATTTATTACATACACCAAGTTTAAAAACAGTTCATACGTAAAAACATTTCATGATAACACTTAAGAAAACAAAGTCGAAGCTGCGTTTCGTTGATTCAAGGGATGTTCACCTTCTTCAGGACAGTTTTCTTTCTTTCTCAAAAGGTTATGACTACTTCCAGTTTGGATTTAGAATAATGTAGTCATAATGAAGTGGATGTAACGTTTCCTTAAAATCTCACCCAATGTATATACCAGTGAGAGAAATACTCAAGATATGAGGACCTTCGTTGGAGCCACCGTCTTTTTTAAAATAAAATATAATAAGCTAAAAAACCTGTCAAGGAGCCTGTTTTAGGACTACTTGCAAGTTGCAACTGGCTATCGACTGGGCTTCAGACATCACCATAAGTTTACTCTCCTCAATCGAAGAATCTGCTCTTGATATATGGCAACCTCACTATGCAGGTTTTAGCTTCTTGACAGACCTTTGTAATGCAAAGCGGCCTCCCTTCGTCCAACGTCGTCCCTTCCTGTTACTCCTGTAACAGGAAGGTTTTTGTTATTTAGTGTTTATTTTTTTATTATTTAGTGTCGTATTGATCCTCTTGTGATATAATGTTAATATAAAGTTGAGTGTAATTAGCTTTTGCCCAGACCGTATGCACACTTGTGTTTGTAATTTGGGACGTTTTAATCTTGTCAACCACAGCAGTTATCTGCAGCTCCATGCAGGAATCTAATATGAATCTGACTGCAAGACTTGTATCCAAACCACACAAGTATAATTGGTTATGTTATAAAAGGCCAGTGAATTGGATTTAATTTGTAGATTGTTGTGAGTGTGTCAGCATCATGATGGCCCGGTGCCATGGGGCAGCACACATTAAGCACTTAACTTTTGACATGGCCAAATGCTCCTTTATCTTCAAGTGCGGCTCCCCAATTACGACGCTGCTCCTTCATCTTGGACCGGAGACACGAAATATGAGACTCGCCCACAGCCTCAGGCCATTCCTCCATCGCAACCGGGATCCACCGATCCTCCATCGCTCCACGTGAAATCAGCACGCCGCCTGAAAGAAAAATGGAGAAAATTACACAGCCCCACGGTGGGGCGAGGAGCGAGCCTGGGAGCGCAGGCACAAAGAGGCCGCTTCCCGCGCTCCCGAGGCTTTTAACCCTTTCGCCGCCGCGGCCCCGCCCCCTCACCCCGGAAGTGCACAACTACTTCCGGGGCGAGGGCGGGGGGCAAGCGACCACGAAAGGAACGGGGTGTGGGAGGGGCCGGGCCCTGCCATGCCTGCGTGGGGGCCGATTGGCCCCCCCTTCTCTGGGGCACGGTCTGCAGGGGAAGCATAACAGATGAGTTTAAATTTTGCTCCGCCATTCACTCCCCTTTTCCTGCAACTGTGGCTGCAGGGTTGGCGAAGCCCCAGGGAACAGAAGGAGCATTGACTGAGCCGGGTTGATGCTCGAGCGACGAAACAGCCAAGAGATGCACCAAGGCCAGAAGGGTGTGGACTGCATCGGACCTGCGCCGAACATAGTACACCACCCTGGCCAAATCAGATTGTGGACGCGGATACACAGCAGGTGATGCACGGCTGAAGGTGGAGGCGACGAGTGCCAGAGACAGAGATCGGTGTGCCTGGACAACTGCGGAAGTAGGAGGCATTGGTTGCGGCGCATTCAGCAACGGCCCCGAATGCTGGGAGATGCCTAGTCGGTCCAATTGCAGTACACGAGCGTCGGAGCACCAGTCGAGCAGCGAACAGTAGACGAGAGCAGACTCAGGTGGCAAGTTCTCAAGGACCCTTGAATGCTAGGAGAGGGCCCTCGCAGGCAACCAGAGGTGGAACCAGATGAGGTGGAGGAAGTCTGGATGTGGCCTGCTGCATAGTGCAGTGAGCAGTCCTGAGCGGAAAGTGAGGACCTGTGCACTGGGGGCCTGACCGGTGATCGTCAGTAGCTGTTCCTAACAGCTTTTGGCAGTAGCAGCAAAGGAATCAGTTGGTGGGCACTTCTAATTTTCTACATAAAAAAATGCTAAGTGCTAGTGGAGTAGTGTGGCTCACTGGTTAGAGGCGGCAGACCTGAGAGCAGAGGACGGCCTGGGACCAGGGTTCGATTCCCGACGCGGCAGGTTTCTGGACCAGGGTCAGCGGACTCGATAATTCTCTCGCCTCGGTGCCCACTCTGATCAGCGATCACACTCGGCAACTCTGGGCACTAGCTTGCCTCATCTTCACTAACGGCCCCACCAGACCGCCGGGGATGCCTGGTCTCACCCTGGAGATACCCATTAAGGGACCATCTCTCAGGGAAGCCAGGAAGGGTTTCGCAGCGGTCGAAGCGCGGAGGTACCCCTTCGGGAGTGATTCCAGCGCTATATAAGCACATAATTAATTAATTAATTAAGACAGATCACACGATAATCACATGGAATGTGCGAGGTCTCTGCAAGCCATCCCGCAGATATGCAGCATATTCATACCTTAAAAGACACAATGTGCATATAGCATTATTACAGGAAAAACATTTAAATGTGGTTGAAACAGTTAGATTACAATGTAAATGGAGGGGTAAAGTATTTGCTAGAGATTATTCTTTATATGCACTGGGTCCTCATCTGGATCCGCCCGGGTACGCCCTTTGCAATAGAGGAGTTTCTTACTGGTAAAGACGGAAGATATGTACTCCTGAAGGGTAGATTAGATGGATGTCACATTCTGATAGGAAATGTGTACACACCTAATACAGACTAGGGCTTGTTTTATAGCCTGCTGTCCAGGGCCGGACTGGAAACAAAAACTGGCCCTGGCAAAGTGCTCGGCCGGCCCTACCACCCGCTGGGGTTTGGGGGTGCCGCCGAGCTCTTTGCCAGGGCCGGTTTTCTGCCAATTTTGTTACTGGGCCGATTTTGCAGCTATGCTGCAAAAACGGCCCTGTAACAAAAATGACCCCCAGGGATCCAAAACTGGCCCCCACCCGTGCGGCGCACCAGGGGATTGCCCAGTGCCTGCTACGGCCCGCCGGCCCTGCTGCTGTCCCAAGAGTTGAAGAAATGGAATGAGGTTCCATGGGTAATTGGGGGGGACTTTAATAGTGTACTTGATATGAGCATGGACAGATCCTTCCCACCACTCAGAAGTACGGTTGACACAGCCAATTCCATGGTTCTAAACAGGTAGGCTGATGCATGGGACTTGGTTGATATCTAGAGACATCACAAACCTGGTGTAAAGGCATACTCTTTTTCGCAGTTCCTCACAAATTACATGTACAATTAGATGGTTTTTCTGGTTCCCCATCTTTACCTCCCTATGAAACAGGCACTTAGGGCCATATGTATCAAGCCAAATTGCATTCGCAAACGCCGAAATTCTGCGAATTTCGGCATTTGAGAATGCAATTTGGACTAATGGTATGCATCAAGCAAATCTGCTTGAAAAATAAGGAATCGCAAAATAGCGATTCCTTATCTTGCGATTGCATTTAAGGAATCGCAAATTTTGCGATTCCTTAAATGCAATGTAAGAAGCCAAAAAAAATTAGCAAATTGGCCTTAAGGAATCGCAAATTACCACCAACTTCTAATTGGTGGTAAGTTGCGAATTCCTTGCAAAATGCATATTTTTACAATTTTCTAAGTGCCATGTGACGCACATACATGCCCTTACGGCATGTATGTGCGCCACATGTGCACCCATGCTGATTTCAGGGGTGCAACAGGGTGTCCTTTGGATACCCCTGCACCCTTGAAAAGATTCACAATTTGCGATTAGCAAATTGCGAATTGCAAATTTCCCATTCATTCCTATGGGCCTCCTGGCCCATAGAAATGAATAGGAAATTATTCCTTAATTGCGATTAGCAATTTGCTAATCGCAATTAAGGAATTTTAAGAAATCGCTAAAAAGAAGCTGATTTCTACATACATTCCATTTTGCGATTTCTAAATAGGGATTCCTTAAAAATCGCTATTTAGGAATCGCAAAACGGAATGTTGATACATATGGCCCTTAGTATTGGACACACACATACTCTGATTACAACTCTGATTACAACCCGCACTACATCACAATTGCCTGAGACCAAGGGATCCCTGGAGTCCCAACATGGAGGCTACAACCAGCGATGCTCGAAGACCAAGTATTGTCGTCAAGATGTCTTACACCAAGATGGCCGCCCGGTTAGGATCTCCGGCCGGGAGCTCTCGGCCAGACACAGCCTTTTTGGCTAAAATCCCTGGATTGCCACCTCCCCGGGGATAAACCCACTCACCTGGGTTTCCGTCCTCAATCTGCGATCCTTGCTGCTCCTCGATGCTCAATTTCAGCGCTTGTGAGCCTGAGATGCTCGCCGGAATTCGCGCTTGAGGCTTTCTTCCACGGAGTTCCAGAGCCAGCATGGCCGATGTCCGGTGGAGACTCTCTGCTCAGCTACAGGGGTGTAGGGCCCAGATATCTCGCCGCGGTCGACACCTACCCAGCCGGGCATAGGGCATTGCTCCCCTCATAACTCCGCTGCTAGTCTTCGCCCTGCCTATCCCTCTTCATTTCCTGGTTTACAGCACTGGACGGACCCCTTCGCTTTGTAGCTGATGCCTCTCTGGTCTCTACAGAAGGATGCTGAGGAGCAGGGCAGAAACTCCCCATCCTGTCTTAGGGCTCGATTGCCGCTGCCTTTCTCTACAGCCAGCCCACCTGCTTTGCCACTTCGCTGGACATCTGGATTGATTTGGAGACATGGCAGAGGTGAGAGTGTCCCGGCGTTGCTCTCCATGGCTGCTCTGAGCCCTTCATTCCTAAACCGTGTCAGAGAGGTGCCCCCTCCGATTCTTCTGGCTTTGCTCCTGCTGCGCCTCCTCGCTAGACATTGGGGCCAAATTGAGTCACAGCGGAGGTTTGAAATCTGCCTGCTCTGCGTGGCTATTTTTGAGCCCATCTTTCTGCTACCGTACCGGAGAGACGCCCCCTCCTGCTTTCCTTTGACTTTGTTTTTAGACTTTGCTGCCTCCTGTTCTGCAGACAGCTGCCTTGGCGCCCATGGTCTTACTTCCCTGACCCCTGGTCTCCGTATTGGACACCTCTGCCCCCACTGCTCATGGACGGTGCGACTGTGACTTTGGGGCTGACTGCCTTTCTCTCTCCTGACTTGCTGGCTCATTTCCCCCTCTGGTAGCCCTCTGCGTTGACTTTCGGACTTGGACCCTTGTGCTCCTCCATCATTTTATGACTTGCTTCTTCTACTACCTTTCTCCTGATCCACCATTTTAGTGATCTCTGACCTCTTCCTCTGTCCCAGCAACCTTTCTATTGTCTCTCCTGTGCCTCTGACCTGCTCCTCACTGTCATACTCATTACTATCAGTTTCCTTCTCTCGCTTTGTTTCACTCTCATTTTCCTGTCCTTATCTGCCTTCCTTTCCCTTTCTCTCTGTCCCCCCTTCCTTTCCCTGCCCCTTAGATTGTTCTTGGCTCCTACTATGTGCCGCTTTTACAGCTATCCCACTGCTTTTCGTTACCTCACCCAGCGTCTTCATTTTTGCCAACCTCGAGTATTCTCATTTCCGTACCCCCTGTTTTTTTAATGTGTAATTTTATGTAGTTTATTGTACCGCTGTTGTTGCTCTTGTAAAGTGCTCTGATACCCCCGGGAGTTAGCCAGCGCTATATAAAACTCAAGTAAATAAAATAAATAAATAAATAAATAGGCCCTCAATTATTTGAGGTATACATGCCTTTCGATGGCCATTCCCTCCCGGCCTTTATGACTGATGCCTCCCTGATCATGCTTCCTAAGCCGGGTAGAGATCCTACATGCACAAGTGCTTATTGGCTCTGTGAATATCGCAACCCAATATTGACAACTTATAATGAAAGGGAAAAGTAAATTCATGAAGGAACAACACAATTGAAAGAAATCTGATTCATTTAATAAAAATCATGTTAAAAAGCAGCCATAACATGTCCTGCTAACATATACATAAAAATAATCAATAAAAAAACAAATTAAGCAATTTCAATACAGTACATTCACATAAATTGACAAAAGGTAAAATATAAGTGGCAGTGATTATATTTCGACGCGCGTTTCGGCGTTACAAGAAACGCCTTCTTCAGGAGCCACAATTTCCGTCCGTTCTGATCGTTAACGTTGTCTGCTACAATGTTCTAACGGTTCAATGACCGATTGCCATGTTCCCTTCGTGGTTAAAAAATCCACTCAGTCGGAATCGTTCAATCAGGTCGGGTATTACGGGAGTATATGTCCGGGTGCTGCAAAAGATGGCTGCTCGCGACCCGCCGACGATAGAGATATGTGCTTATTGGCCCCTGGCTCTACTGAACGGGGACTATAAAATATTAGTTGGAGTCCTGGCAAGCAGAATGGCGCCTGTCATCTCTCATTTGGTGCACCCAGACCAGAACGGTTTTGTGCCAGCTCAAAGCACATCTCTTAATATTTGCAGGCTGTTTCGGGTGATGTGCTGTGCTGCAGTAAGCTGGCCAACAGTTGGTTGTGTTTTCCAAGATTTAGAGAAAGCGTTCGGCACATTCAAGTGGCCATATGTTTTTGAGGTCCTTTGCCACTTTGGTGTTGTGCCATACATGTTAAGCTTAATTAAGCTATTATATGGAACACGCGCAGTTAGAGTACGTGTGGCACATTGTTTTCCAAACCCATATTGATAGAAAGGGTGACTAGACAGTGGTGTCCACTTTACCCATTAATCTTCTCCTCAGCTATAGAGCCACTGGCAATAGCGCTGCAGCAGTTACCATCAGACTGGGGGATAAACCTCAGGGACGGTCTGCAGGCAGTCTCGCTGTTTGCAGACAATATCTTGATTTATGTTAAAGACCTACAGGCAGTTCCAAGGGTCATTCCGGACATGCTACAACTATTTGCTTCACTGTCTGACCTGGGTGTGAACTGGGGTAAGTCTTATTCATTTCCCTTTACCCCTGGGGTGGATGCTTCTCCCTTAGAGTCAGATGGAACCTTGATGACATGGCAACCGGCGGTGTTAGATATCTAGGTATACACATTTATCATGCTGATCGAGATCACCTTGATGGCAATATATCTAGTTCAGTCACAGCTTTGAAATCCCTAATTGAATTCTGGAAAACACTCAACCTGTCAGTCATAGATAGGGTAGAATTATTATTTTTTTAGCATTTTATTTTATTTATTATAAGATCTACAATACATTTCTTATACAGGAGAGAATATTCGGACAATATCTAATCAAGCAATAAAATATACAGTGATGGACAGATTACACAGTTTCGCTTATTACGCCTCATCGTCTGAGCCATGGTCTATGGCAGGAGGGGTACATATATGACCTCTGTATTCATTCCATTTGCCCCATACCCTCCCCCATATCTTGGGGCACCCTATGTGAATGTATATAGCTTTTTTGGCCACCATGATCATGTCTCTACACCACTCTGTCACGATTGGGGTTTGTGCTGCCCTCCATTTCTGAGCAATGTTTTGCTTTGCTACCATCATCCCCGTGGTTGCCCACTGTCTATCTGCATGGTTGAGGGCCGTCGGTTCCCATATGTTTTATAGGGAGCACTTCGTATAAAGCTGAACTATGTTCCCACTAACCCCCGTGATAATATCCATTACTGCTGTCCAGTATGATGTGATCTTTGGACACTCCCACAGAGTATGGTAAAACGTGCCTGATTCCTCAAATCTGCGCAAACAGTACTGGTCTGAGGCTCTGCCTATCTTGTGCATTGTCACTCTTTTGTCATAGGTCCTATGCAGTATTTTTAGTGGAATGAGGTGCATTCTGGAGGAGACCGCTAACTCTCTAGGCGATGCGATCATGTCCTGCCGGTCTGTGTCATCCAACTCTACAACTTCCGCCTGCCAGGTATCTCGGAGTCGTGTCAGTCGGGTTATCTGTTTATTAATAATTTTCTGGTATGTAGGGTAGATCGCCTTCTTGTGTAAATAATCAGTCAGTAGTCAGTCTTCTATGGGAGACGATTCAGGGAGTATGTCAGCCGCTGGAAGTGCTGTTTCTAGTGCATGTTTAACCTGCATGTACCAAAACTAAAGGCAGGGTAGAATTGATTAAAATAGTGATGTTGCCACATTTACTTTACTATTTTCCTCACCTCCCTATCTATGAGCCTGGCTCCTTTTTCCTGTCATTGGAGGGTGTCATAAGGGACATTATCTGGAACAACACCAGGTGCAGGGCAGCATTAGCAAAGCTATATTTGCCTCGCTCATATGGTGGGCTGGCTCTACCCAGAGTGGAGCATTACTATATGGCATCCCAGATACTTTGGGTGGCGAAATGGGTGGAGGAATTACACCTGGCTGACACAGATGAGCATGAGCCCCCCTATGCTCTGGATAGGATTCTTTTTTTCTTCCATCCATGCAATAAATCATATGAGCTGCTTCCTGTTCTAGTGCAGATTGCTCTGAGATGCTTTCGTAGGGCATTGCGCCTTACCAGGCAGGTCATACCATATGCGCCAGCCATCCCATTACTAGGTATGCCGAAAACGGGGGACATGTCCGGGGGATGGATCTTGTTGAAGGGACAGGCATTTTTACTCTGGAGGATCTCTGTATGGTAGATGCGATGCTGCCCTTCTGCTCCCTGTCTGAGAAGGAGGGTGTCCCATTGGGGCAATTCCTTAGTCATGCTTCCTCGTTGGACATGTTGAGGCAGCAGTGGGGAGATATTTCACAGGAACTTCCGATGCATCTCTTAATGCAGTATCTACATGTGATAGGGACGTGGCGACACCTCACGAAATGGTTTGTAGAATCCATCTGGGAACACACCATGAAGGACTTAACACCATTGAGAAATAAATGAGAGATAGATATGGCGCGATCATACATGGACCCTGAGTTGTCCATACTATTGGAAATCCCCAGACAGATACCCAGAAATCCGCGGTTCAGGCTGATCCAGTTCTATGTTGTGCAAAGAGCGTACCTTTCCCATGATAAGATTAATAGATAATTCAACAAGACAGATGTATGCTGCCTGCAATGCAAGACGATAGGTGTTGATTTGCTTCATATGCTCTTCATGCCCCAATTTACATTCGTACTGAGAGGAAGTGCTCCGTTACCTGAATGCAAACATGGTTAGAGAACTACCGCAGGAATGGAAGGCGTGCATAATGGGGATATTCCCTAGAAACAAGAAGCTTAAAGCCTCTTCTAGATTATTGGATCTGGGGTTGGTTGTGTCTAAAAGGCTTATTGCACGCTTGTGGAAGACGGATAAGCCCCTGCCGGTAAAGGCATGGCTACACTCCATGATAAATTGGGCCAAGGCTGAAGCAGTCTCATTAGTAAGGGAGGACACGATAGAACTCCGTAAATACCCCATTTCCACAGCATGGAATGCAATGTTGTGCACACTACAAGTGATAGTTAATCAGGATGACATGTCCGTCGATCCTAACGCTGACTAAAATTACTCTGAACAAGTGTTGCAATGTGTCTTGAACTGTGATCTGGATTATGAAGGATGTATAAAACGTCTTCGACAAAAAGTGTTAATATTCATTGACAATAGATGCATGTATGTGAATGCACAATTGATACAAATTCAATGGTTACGGCCTTTTCCTCCTGCTCATATAGGTATCCCTGAACTCCAAACCCCCTTTTTTGTCCCTCCAATTGGTTGTTATATGGTATCAATGTTATACAAATAATTGTTTGGTCAAAATGTATTTAATCAATATGCATATGCACAATATGTTTATTTTTGTGTTATTATTAGGAAACGTACTTTAACTGGAAAGACTTTATTTATCTGTTAGACCAAGGGTAACAATAACTCAAGTCAATGAGACAGATGGCTATTACTCATGTGTCACTTTATTGTTTTATTGTATTGAAATCTGTATATTGAAGTATAACTACTGGTTCTTTGGAAAATGTATATACTTGTCAATATATCATATATGTGAAAATCTAATAAAGAGATGAAACAAAAAAAAATGAAGGCCGGTGCCAAACAAACCTAAACTGGGAAAAATCCTAACTTTAAGACTTTCGGTATTCACAGAAGGCATTTAGGAGTCCTAAAGTTAGGACTCCCAACTTCTGTGAATACCGAAATGAGTAACAGCTAGATTCATGAAAGGAAATTGCGCTCGCAATAGCTGCGAATTCGCAATTCCGCTCGCAATTTGAAGGGAAGGAATTCAAGAAACCCAAACAACCAAAATAGCGAATTCGCAATTTAAAAATAGCGAATTCGCTATTAAATACGCAGAATCCTGGAGGATGGGCATTAGCGAATCGGAAATTGCGAGGACCCATGGATTCTGCGAATTTAATGGCGAATTCGCAAATATGCCATTCATGAAAAAACGCTAAAAGCGAAAAACGTGAAAATCGCTATTTGCGACGCACAATTTAAGAAGAACTCAAATCAGGTGGTAACCAGTACTGAACATTTTTTTTTTCAAAAAACAGTTAGGTCACTCCCAACAGGTGCAGGGCTGATCAAACACATTTAAGGACATGCAGCTGGAGCCTGGTGATTCCCACAATGCCTGGACTTTACATGCTGGTGAGGCGGCATAGGCTGCAGCGAGCTGCACGCAACAGACGGAGGATACAGGAGCGGATATTCCACCAGCGGGTCACCCTCCTGGGCCAAACCAGGGAGCAAATCTATGCCAAGTACCGCCTGAGTGGAGCCATGATAATCAAGCTCATCCGGGACCTAGACCCCCTGATGCAGCACCCTACAAGGAGGACCAATGCCGTGCCCACACATGTGCAGGTATTGTGCTGCCTGCACCTCCCGGCCTCTGGAAGCTTCCAGGGGATGGTCGCTGTTGCAGGGGGGATATCCCAGCCCACCATGTCCCGCTGCCTAAGGAGTTTCCTGGAGGCAATGCTGACCCGGCTACACCACTATATATGATTCCCCACCAGCCAACAGGACCTCAATGATACAAAGCTGCAATTTTACAATGTAGCCCATTGCCCACTCCCTCAACATCCAGATGGTGTGCAATGCCAAAACAATAATCATAGACATTGTGGCACAGTACCCAGGGAGCACACATGACTCCTTCATCTTCAGACACAGCGGCATCCACACACGACTGGCCAGGGGAGACTTTGGGGAAGGACACCTACTGGGTAAGTACACATGCCCCAAATGTGTACGTTGTGATCATGTAGCTGCGCAGAACAGGCACTCACTCTCTGCTCCTTACATACAGGTGACAGCGGCTATGCTCTCCGTGAGTACCTCCTCACCCCATACCTCAACCCTGCAACTCCACAACAACGGCGATTTAATGCATCACACATTCGCACAAGGAACTGTATTGAGAGGACATTTGGCCTGTTGAAAAGCAGGTTCCGCATACTGCATACTGCACAAGACGGGTAGGGCCATGAAATACGATCCTGAGGTCTGCTGCCGCATCGTGGCCGTGTGTGCCATCCTTCACAACATTGCTACCAAGCGCAGGATCCCAGTTGACATCTCTGGCAGTGAGTCAGAAGGGGACAATCGCCCACCTGCACATGTGCATCACGCACACGGGGAGAACCCAGCAGAAGGACACAGGCGCCGCAACCAAATCTGCATGAACTATTTCTAGGGCACCCACTCCCCACACCCATAACTCAACTCATGCATGACGACATTAATAATGACATGAGGCACTTTACGTTATTCAGAATTTTAGTTACTGTTACTGCACAATAAACATGGCATTCTGAAAAGTGTGAAAAGATTGACATATTGCGTCATATGTCCAGGTTAGTCTGTATGGCATGCTTGTTGCATCAGCATGGGGCCTCATTGCAATGCACAACAGTTCAGTGGCGTCTCCGGGTAGTTGCTCCTGACCTCCTCTCAACGTCCTCCTCCAGATTCTGCCGTGCGGCAGCAGAGGGCCTGCTGCTGCGGCGGGGTGCTACAACTGGTGGTATGGACTGGCTGCTGTGGCTTGATGTTGCCTCACTGTTGTCGTCTGCCCCCCCCCCCGCCTGGCCATGGCCAGTGGCCTGCATGCCCTGCACGGCTGTTGCTATGTTCTCCAGGGCTGTTACGATGTCCTGGCAGCACTGCACCATTTGGCCCTGCCTGGCCAGGGAGCGTCGCGAGAGCTGGGAGGTGGCGTTCCCAAAAACGTGATTTGACCGCGTGTACGCCGACAGGCGGGTCAATAGTTGGCGGTGTCTGCGGTGATTGACATTCCGCTGCCTGGACATTGCCTGAGTGTTGGCCTCCACAGCTGCTGTCATATGTGCCACATTACGTGCTGTCTTGTCCAGTTAGAGGTGGATGGCGGCTAGGTGTCGGGCCTGGGTCTGGTGTACACTCAGCATCCTGTGCTCAATAGAGCCCACCTGCTCGCACAATTCTGCCCCTGCCAGCGCGGGATGTGTTGGTGCGCAGCTCCCTGAGCAGACCGCTCGTCTGGCTCCTCACAGCCGCAGGGTGGCGGGTTTGTTGGCGACCTGCTGCTGGTATTGTAGGCCCCACTGATGGCTGTGTGCTGCGTGGTGCTACAGCAGCGCCTGTTGTCACGGGGGTGGCACGGGCCACAGGGGCGGGTGGTGGGATGACCGCTGTTGTGGCAGGTTGCCCTGATGATCCGGGCTGTGGGGTATGATGTGTATCCCCCTCCGTGTCCTCCGTGTTCTCCTCTATCACCAGGGCCTCGCTGTCTGAGCTGGGGACATCAGCGCCACCTGTGATGTGAAGTGGACGTTGATTAGTGACATGTTCCGTACACAGTTAGGCTTGCTACATGCATGCAGTCTACCATTCCCTGTCTCGCTGCAGGATTGACTCTCACTGGAAATGTCAAGCTCTATGGTACAGGATGGTAATTGTGGGCAGACTACATGTCCCACAATGCAATAGCGCTATGGAGCTGTACTTTGGCTGCATGATTGGGGGTTGTTATGGGATGCACTGGAGTCATGGACGATGTTAGGGGACAAGGGGTTGCAGTCGCATGGCACTTACCTGGTGTGTCTTGGGTGAGTCGGGAGGAGTCAAGCTGGGTCACACCCACGCAGGCCTGTGGATTGATGGTCTCCTCCACTTGGTCCTCCAGTGGGGTGTTCGGTGGGACAGTGGGCTCCCCTCCACCTGTCGCT
This sequence comes from Lissotriton helveticus, assembly GCF_964261635.1. Taxonomy (NCBI): domain Eukaryota; kingdom Metazoa; phylum Chordata; class Amphibia; order Caudata; family Salamandridae; genus Lissotriton; species Lissotriton helveticus. The sequence goes on from NC_136068.1 coordinate 1,232,166,753, forward strand.
AATTGCTCCCCCAGCCTCTCAGCAATCTTTTCTTTTGCCCGCCCTCTTAAGTCATACCAGCGCTTTTTCAGCTCATCCACCGAGCGCTGGGTCACCCCCACGGCGTTCACTGTAGCACAGATGCCCAGCCATATGCGCCATTTGTCCGCCTCTGGTACCCCTCGGGAGTCACTGCCAAACAGGCGTTTGTGATCCTTGGACACACCTTCAATTAGATGTTCAAGCTTCTGCTCCGAAAACTTTATTTTGCGCTTTCTCCCACTGGTGGAAGGTCCTGCTGCATCCTGTGCCATGCTTGCCACTGTGCTGTCTCCTGCTGTAGTCCTGTGGGAATGCTGGAGGGGAGCTCTGCAACTGCTGCCTGAACTTCAGCCTCTCACTGCTGAATGGGGGTGGGAGCTGCCTACTTCCTGGTTGTGATGTCATCACTGTGCTCACGATGCGACTTCCCGTTTTTGCGATCTCGCAGTTAGCGAGATTGCTATTTGCGATATCAGTAATAGCGATTTCGCAATTTCAACAGGGGTATCGGCGGAATCTGCTAATTTTTACCGATTTCTGGCTTCTCGCAATCGGCGATTGCGACCGCTTGCGAATCACATTTTTAAATCGGAAAACTTCATGAATGCCGTTCTGCGAATTCTAAATTGCGATTCGCATTTACTCACAATTTGAAATTCGCAGAATTGGACATTGATGAATCTATGTGTAAGTGCCTTCTGTGAATACCAAAATGAGTAGGTGCCTTCTGTGAATACCAAAATGGTAGTAAGTTTAGGATTTAGTCTTAAATGAGTTCTGTGAATCTGGCCTGGAGATCTTTACACCAACAAGACTATTCAACGAAGCATAGACATGTAGTATGTCTTTTCGAGGACAAATTATAGAACATGATGCAGGGCCATACTATTGGCTAAAGTATCCCGTTTCATATTATATGTATGTTATGTTTATTTCTATCAAATCCCTAACTGTTCCATTGTTGATTCAATTGTCCAAGAGATCTAGGGCCCGATGTAGGTAAATCTTTTTTACCACTTCTTAAATACCGATTCATACCGAATCGGTATTTAAGAAGTGGTAAAAAAGAGGAGGGGAGATGTAGGTATTTCAGATTCGGTAAATACCGAATCGTTAAGATTCGGTATTTACCGATTCTGTAAATACCAAATCGGTAATGCCCATTGATTCCTATGGGCATTGAAGCCCATAGGAATCAATGGGCATTACCGAATCGGTATTTACAGATTCGGTAAATACCGATTTCAGCAAGGGTGCAGGGGGTGTCACTTTGACACCCTCTGGCACCCCAAAAATAGGCATGTGCGCCATGTGGCACACAGACATGCCCTAAGGGCATGTCTGTGTGTCACATGGCACAGGTGTGCATGCACACATGTGCATGCACACCTGGATTCGGTATTTTACCACCCAATTTGATTGGGTGGTAAAATACCGATTCTAAAAGCCCTGTGGCACTCTGACATGTGCCAGCTACATCTGCATTTACAGAATCGTTTTTTTACTGAGTCTGTATTTACCGATTCGGTAATTTTACCAAATCGGTAAATACTGAATCGGTAAAATACCGATTCTGTAAATGCATGCCCTACATCTGAAAACCCTAATACCGGTCGGAAACGGCCAAAATCGGCTGTTTCCGACCAGTATTAGGGCTCCTACATCTGGCCCCTAGTCTACCTTTTTGTGATTTTTTAAATCATTCACAATTGTAGCAGACAAAGTCATATCCTGTTATGTCCAATAAAATACTGCAAATCCAATTCTGTAACAAAAATATAGTAAAAAAATCATAATCTCTACATATAAATGAGAAATTTAATTGTGTTATATACAAAATCAGAGGACATACCATATGCCAGAATTAATACTACCATTGTTGTTATTTCATTGTTATAATTCTGACTTTGGAAACTATTAATTTCCAAACATGATCTAATTACAACACAGGAGATTATGTGATCAATTAGTTGTCTCGTTAGTTTGAGAGCATTATATGTGCTGTTAACTGTTTAAAATACTAAATAGTTTTTACACCACAACAATTCTAAGAGACATGAAGAAACATACAAATTATATATATGTATATAACACACCTTATATTAAAAAGCACCACCTTTATAGTTTATGTGTGCTGATTAGTCTGAGGGCTATAGTAGGCCCACATCTGAAAGAAAATTAAAATAAAAATCATTATTTTTTACCAATGTGGGAATAATTACCACATTAGTGTTATTATATTTTATATGGGTTAAATACCTTTAAATAGTTAAAATGGTTAGCAGTTTCTGAACCACTGTTACTAATGGTGGATGTTACCAAACTGACATTTGCATTCTAAAATCACATGCAAAGTGTTTTTGCTAACAAACAAATAAACAGTAGATTTCTAGCAAGTGCTGTAATCTACAAATTTGACACAAGCATCAAGAACATGTATCAATGACAGGCGCCTTATATTGAAGACGCCTACGTTATCATCATAAGGAGAACCATAAGTAGAAGCATGAACATACCAAATTATTAAGCACAGGCACCAAAAGAGAGCATCATAGCTATTAATCGTGGATGATACCATATTAAAATTCGCATTCTGAAATCACACATAGAATTTTTTGCTAGTAGGCAAATAAACCTATTATAAGAAACAGTGGTCCCTGGGAAAATCAAGAATGTGTATAAAATAAATATAGACCCAGTCAGTGCTATATTTATGCCAGAATCCAGCCGGATAAAGGCAGTTTTAATATGCAAAATAGTTTAAGAAAATAAAACAGAATTGCGAGTCCAATGACAGTGGGATACAAGCCTGTATCTCTAGCCCCACATGAAAAACAGACAAACAAAGTAAATTGGCACAGGCAGTTTATGATTGTTTCTGTAAAGCAATATATGAATTGTGAAACAACAATTAACAAGGTCACCTTTACACAATATCAAATGGGGGAATCACTGTGAAATAAGGTTGACAACAATGTCAACGGCATTTCGATCCTTATCTGTAAGATATTGGATCATCATCAGGACTATTGGACAAAGTGCCTGAAATAGTTGCCTGTAAATTACTATACATTAATTACAAACATAAGGGGAGAGAAAGGGAAAAAGGGGAAAATGTACAAGGTGGTGAGTCAGGGGTTATATATACAGAAAGCACGTATAACAGTTTACTCACTTTAAATTGCATGATGCTTGAGTGTCAATAGCTGAAGAGGATTGTGAGTAGGAGATGGAATTTTTAACCATTCAATTAATCACAATGTCTTTGGAGGTGCTATCCATTTCCATACATATGGCGAGTTTGGTGCCTAAGGTGAACAGTCCTAGAACCCAAGGGTGAACAGTCCTAGAACCCAAGGCAACTTGCCCAATTGGTGGTCTGAGCAATGCGCATACCAGTGAAGGAATGAGTGGTAATGATTGCCAAGTGCATTAAAATCAGTTCCTGCAGTAAGGCCCTGTGCTGGAGGGCAGACGTTAAAGTAGCAGGATTGCAGATGGCGCGTGTTGACCTGCAGGGAAAGGAACAGTTGCTGGGTGGTGGGTGGTAATGGGCAACTGTGAGGATAAGTGGGAATACGGCTAAAGCTTGCCATTGGAGACCGGAATATGGTAACTGTATAGTTACCAAGACGCGGTGCATCGTCTTTAGGGATTAAAAACAGGCTTGGCCAGCCGCAGAGCATGTTGCATGATGAAGCGGGTTTTGGCAGCCTGGAGGGGAGGGTTAGGAGAAGTCATTAAAAGCAGGCAGGAGTACGATGCTGCCTGTGTTGGTGTTTAAACACGGAGAGTCTTACCTCCGTCTGCGGGCGATGCTCGTGATGCTGTGGGAGTTGGGAGGAGTACAGTCAGTGACCGGTTAGCCTGCAGGGAAAAGGGGAGGATCATTCATGGGTTGCCATCATGGTCCCACTGAGCAGTGAAACACGACGCAGGGCAGGCGCGTACCTTAATTACGGTCTCAGCGTGGCGTGTGTGTAATCCAAGGAGACCGATAGTTGTGTAATGCGGGGATATAAGTATCATGTGACTGGTGTGATGGGTCACATGGTGGAAGGGAGTGACGCGCAAGATGTATAGGCTGGGTCAGGTGACCAGAGGCACGTGGCAGCCATCTTCGAATGGGGAGAGTGAGGAACGGGGAGGAAGCAGTATTCAAGAACCAGTTGCATAGCGGTGAAGCGTGAAAAGAAAAATTTTATTAGGATGATTTAGTGCTATTTAGTGACCTGTGTATAGAATTGGGAGACATACCAATTGCACATATGACATGACATTAAGAGATTATCCACTCGAAGGAATGCTAGTATTCATACAGTAAATCACAGTTTACAAATGAGGACTTGTCATTGACATGGGTACCGTTACAATTTTTACGAGTGACTAGCTGTCAACAAGGTTATGCAGGTATAGTGACAGAGTCTCCATAGTAAGTGACAGTATGTGACTGATGATGTAAAACATGACAGTGATTGTTGAACAATTGGCGCTGTGCCGTGACTAATGTGATACATTCGTCGATGTTACTGTTGCAAATATTAAGTGACTAAATGTGAGTATTCAATCGCAGAGATTTGACGGGGTTCTGCATACATTCAAGGCATCATTAATTGATAAAAGAGCGAATTCTAAATTCTTTAGAATTGTTATATTTGCATGGTTTGAATTGCTTAATATAGCTATGGCATATTAGATTTTTTTATGGCCCTGCCTTTTTTATATGCCCAAACTATATTAAGCAATTCAAACCATCAACTACCGCCTGGCTGCCAGAGAAACCTTTGGATTTCTTTATCTGTGACAATTTTTGCATATGTAATTTGGGGGAAAACAAAACTGTTAAATTCAAATATAACAATTCTAAAGAACTTACAATTCACTCTTTTATCAATTGCAACACCACACACACTGTATATATGATAAAATGCTCATGTAGCAAGTCATATGTGGGAAGCAGCATGCGCAGTCTGAAGTCGCGCATACAAGAGCATGTGCGTGTGATTAGGAACAGAGATGATCGATACCCAGTATCAGTTCGCATACATCACAATGCATCCAGAAAATAGAAGAATTACATTTCATGCCATTGATCATAGAATCACCAATGAGAGGGATGGAGACTGAACAAACTAAGTGTTGGCAAAATGCGCGAATTCGCGATCCGCATAATCCCTGAATTTGTGCAAATTTGCGGGGGGTTTTTGTGTGTTCACGGGGTTTTTTGCGTATTCGCGGACCGCTTGCAGCACACTGACCGCGAAGTTGCCCATGCGGTCGTTCATGGACATGGCCATCTTGTGCGCGTTGCGTATTTCCATTTCCGGGCGCTATTGGCAATCTCGCGTGGTGTGCGGCGCGCTATTACGGGTTCGCACGTGTTTTTGCGTGCTCACGGGGGAAATATCACGCAAACTTACCCACGCGGTCTTCAATGGGCGCGGCCATCTTGTTTTTCATTCATTGCTATGGTTCTGGGCCTGGTTTTTCTATCCTCTTTTAATCTTTGCAGTGCTTTGTTTCTTTGAACTTTTTTTTGCTCTTTTTTTCTCATTATCTATCTTTCTATTTGTCTAGATCTATATTTTGTGTTTTTTTCAAATTTTGTTACTTTAATAACTACTTTTTTTGTTTAGCTCTCTCTTTTTTTTTTTTTTTTTTTTTTCCCATTCTTTTCTTCTTTCGGCCAGGACCATGGCAAAGGGAGCCGGCAAGTCAAAGGGGAAGGGTCCCACACCCCGTAGCCGACTCCCTTGCGGGCGATTGAGGGGATTGGATGTAGTGGCCAGGGAGGTTTTTACCACGGTGGAGGTGGCCACCCTGATATTTTTTGTTCAGCACCACCTCCCTAAGACCGTGGCAGCAGGGGGCAGGCCCGGTCAAGGGTATGGCCTCCGGGAGTGTCAGCAGCAGTGGGATATGGTGTGCCGGGCCATGCGGAGGGAGTCGGGGGTCCGGCGCACCTACGACCAAGCGACGCACCGGTGGGCTGACGTCCTCGACTGGGAGCAAGACCTGCTCCACCTGCTAGGTGTGGAGATCCCTGGCCTTGATGAGTAGCTATTTAATAACTACTTTTTATTCTTCTGCTCTGTGTTATATTGCTAATAGATATTTTTCCCGAAGAGCAAGAATGCTGCCTATTCGATTACATTGCATTTAAAATAGTGTTTAAATAGCTTCTGTGATTGCAGGTGCTCGCCTCTTCAGTGGCGTTGCTGCTATGCTTACTTGTTTGCAACTTTGTGCTCATTTGGCCTGAGAATATGTATGAGTGTAGTACTTTACAGAACTGCGTAATACTATAGAGACTAGAGACTCAAGTCTAGTCCTTCCTTTGTACTCCTGCTGCCACTAAGAAGAAGAGATAGTGATGGATTGATAGGTTGAGTATATTATGACTTGCTATTAGTAGTAGTAGGACATTTTTCAGTGCTCTGCAATCATGATGACGGACTGTGTCTGTCACGTCGCGTGCTGCTGAGTGCTGGCAGTCGTAGTAGAACCTTTTTGTTGTTGGTTTAGTTAGTGATTTGCATAACTTTCCAAGTAGACGTTCTGCGAATCCAGCATTACTGTACTAGTAGTATCCTCCTAGTTGACCAGATCAGATAGGTCAATACATGTAGTGCAATTGTTGCTAATTTGTTTCCCCGGGATAATTTTAGTTTGTGGTCAAAGAAATCAAATATTTAAAAAAAACAATCATCCATGTTGTGTTTCTTTATTTCATTATCATCAGCACCTCCCAGGGGCAAGGCGACTAGCACCATTGAGACTCCGGTGAAAGAAGGTGGACAGTCACAGGATCGGTCCCTTGCAGGCTCTTCTGCTGGCCCCAGTAAGTTGTTCTATTGTTATATTAATACTTCTGCTTCCCTAACTTTTACAGCTCCTATTCATTACACACTGTTTCCTAATTCTATTTTTTACAAAATAGTCTTTGTTCTTCTTCTAATCTAGACTACTTTCTACATTCTTATCCTGCCTCTACCATCACTCTCTGTGCTACTACTATTTACGATTATGAGTCGGTCTGTGTAGGTAGCTAAGCTTGCCCAGTCGGCAAACGGTGTTAAACAAAACTCTGATCCAGCAATAGCTCTAGGCACTGAGTGCGGTCATCTGGGTTGCCCTTGCTGTCTATTCCAGTCTTCTTAATGTAAGTGCTTTGACAATTTCCAACAACAAAATGTCAATGTTTATACCAAGAAAAAGGTAGCAGTTGCCTTTTTGATTATCTAGGAGCACATACCATACCGCTAGTGTTTCGGGGACTATTCTGCACATAAAGAAGTATGGACAAGAGAAATAGGACATTATTGATGATAGGTGCAGTTCGACTTTCCACATACCTCAGTCCGAACAGAAGTTGAACCCCCAATCCCCTGACCGACTAGCTAGTGTGCCTGACCAATGATTTTACGACCCAGAAGAACAGAAGCAGACTACCGCCGAGTCCCGACCTATCTGAGTCACTGAAACATCACTGCCAAGTGCAGTAGTTCAGACCCTTCCGCTCACTCACTTGTGAACTAAAACCACACAGTGTTTGTTAGTTTTAAAGTTTTATTTTCAATTAAGAAATGAAAAAAAATTATTTCTTTATTTTTAATAGCGTAGTATTCGGAGCGAGGACTGCTGATAGATGACGTTAAAGTTTAAACAACATTCCCATGAATCAAAGTACTTTAACGTAATAGTTAACAGACACATGAAATTGTTTGAATAACTGTGCGGGAGCCCCCAACTTCTTTAAAGTACTAAGGGGCAGATTTACAAGCCCCTTGCGCCACTTTTGTGTCACTTTTAACATGGGAAAAGTGACGCAAAAGTGGCGCAAGGGGCTTGTAAATCTGCCCCTTAAAGTACTGCTGGTGATGACTTACTAGTAGTTGGTGAATCGTCCTGTTGGCAGAAGGGCAATGTAATCTTCTTTCTGTAATTAGAAAAATGGTACACATTAAGCAAGCATTCATCAGTTGTCCTAAGAAGTGTAGCATTTAATGGAATAAGCATATAAAAAGTTAACACCCTCCCCAAAACCGTTACTTTTTTTCAATCCCAGTAATAAAAAATGTGTTATGTAACATTTTCTTCCATTACGAGACGAAATAGGGAGTTGTGTATGGCATCTGAAAATATGACATGTTTTTTCTAGACGTCACAACATCTGATGCGGCACAGATGACCACCAGTGCCGGGGCCAGCAGTGCGGAGGGCTCTACTCTAGGGGCGGATGTGGCGGCACCACCAGGAGCAGCTCAATCAATAATACAAATTTGTATAGCGCGCTACTCATCCGCTAGGGTCTCAAGGCGCTGGGAGGGGGGGAGTCGCTACTGCTCGAACAGCCAGGTCTTGAGTTGTTTCCTGAAGGAGAGGTGGTCCTGGGTTTGCCGTAGGGGGGTGGGGAGGGAGTTGCATGTCTTGGCCGCCAGGTAGGAGAAGGATCTTCCTACAGCGGTGTCTTTGCGAATTCGTGGGACGGAGGCGAGGGCGAGGCTGGCGGATGGGAGCTGGCGGGGTAAGGCTCAGCGGCGGTGGACAGTGGTAAGTTATTATACTCCTTACTTATTGAAATTTTTGAGTAGGCTCGCAAAGGAGTGTATGATGTACTGTACAGTAAACAGTACACTGTACTGTTAAGAACAGTTACTAATTTAGAACTACTTTTTTGGCTATCACGGAGAAGACAGTCAACATTGACTTGTAATAGCATTAGCGGCGGCACTTCTCGGGTAAGCAATGGCCCCCTCGATTTGACTTCAACTCAGCTGGCAAACTTTTATCGTGAAGCCAAGTCATATCAGATGTACTTTAGGGATGTGAAGAACGAAAAGTGAAAGAAGGGTGAAACGTAGGACGAGCGAGTCTTAACATTCATGACTGTAAAGAATGGTGTTTTTGAATGCAAGTCAAGAGAAGAAGACGGTGGTTTCCATAATATAATGAAAAGGGTGTTAGTTGGTTGTTGAGAAAAAGAAAACTTGCTATATTTGAGACATTAAGAAGAATGATAGACGTACTTTGGAAGCCTCTTCTTTTCCCTCATCGATAGCAGAGGTGTATGATGTAGTAGAGCAGACGCTGAGTGGAGTGGATGAAGATTGTTATTTTGAACAGCATGTCCGTGCCAGAGTAGCAAAGCTGAGAAAATCCAAATACTAGAATTTGTGATTGTTCACAAATACTCCCTGCCTTGACTAACAGTACAGTACTTTACTTTGCAAGCACAGCATCTATTGTGTATGGATTGTATAGTTGACAACATTATATCAAGTCAAGTCCCTTCTTTCGCCAATTATGGGTACCACACTCACTCCCTATGTTAATAATTTTATTTCAGCTGTGTCATGGGTGGACTATCGCTTTAGTTCACTCAATCTAGCAAAACTAAGCACCTAAAGGCATCCATCATATAACCAAAGATCATGTGATCGGCAGGATAATGATATATGATCAGAATTGAATAATCTTCATTCTTCTTTTGTAGTAGTCAAGGCCCGGGGGGGCAGTGCGAAAGATATCATTACATTGAGCAGTAGCCCTTGATGTAACCGAGTATGGCCAGTGGCAGTGCCACCCCTATAGAAAAGTAAGATCTTCCTATCCACACCTGCATGTACTGCTTAAAGTACTGCGAGTCTACGTCGTCATGGCTTGTGTATGTTTTTCTTGGGTGCAAGCTGAGTGAGCTGCCATGCCGGCTACCACAAGTTCACGTACCAGTAATTTCTTTTGCAAAACAAGAGAAAAAAACAGAAGACTTTTTTTAGTATCTCTGACTATCTATGTATTAGTGAGTCCATCCATAGCCCTGCTAGTGGGATTCCTGAAACCCCCAGTAATGTCACAGGCCTACAAAGATGGTGGAAAGATACATGCCAAAATGTTATACTGTGCTTGCTACTTGCTGGTGTTACTGAGAGTCAACTTTCCGTTGAATTATTTTGACTTTATGTTAAAGACTATTGGCTACAGTATTTTTCTTTCTCACCAGAAAAGAGATGGCTGTCTGGGCCAGGGCCCGTAAGCTGGAGGCTATCTGTGCCGAGTATCGGTGGCTGTGGGCTCGTGAGTAGGAGGAGGAGACAGCAACCACTGCATCCTCCTCCAGTGCCACCGTGTCCACCAGCCAGAAGCCTCCAGCCAAACGGAACCATGGACCGACAGCCTCCTGCCGCCACCGCACAGCAGCAACACAATAAGCTGCCACCCCCAGCGCCTGGATGGTACGTCAGCGCCGCCTCCGTGAAAGAGTGGAGTACCTGGAGCGGTTGGCCGAAAAACATCAGCGCCAGCTCCGGGACCTCCGCAAAGAGCTGCGGGACGTGTAGCAATAGCTGTCCACACTACGCCACCGGAGGAAATGACTGTCCCTTGCCCCTTTTTTAGAGACTGTTGGGGGGTGGCAATTGGGTGTTTGGGAAAGGGGACTTGTTTACTTTTGGACATTGGTTGGGGTTAGACAGGGGAATGAGTTGGGTTAATTTATTTTACTTTTTTGATTACATTAAACCTTGTCCATTGGATCTGCTAGGAGGCGTCCTTACTCTTGCTGCCTGTCGTCGCTGGATTTTCGTGGACACCCTGCAACTTGCCGGACCTGCTGCGCGGGTCCCGCTGCGCCTGCAGTCTCCGTGGGGCGTTGGGAGGGGAGTTGAACACCCTTGAACCCTGTGCTCGCCGGCAGGGCTGCGAGCAGCCTAGCAGGGACTCCATTGTCCTGGAGTCCCTGCGTGTTACACCTGTGGCCGCTCTCCCTGCCGGTCACGCCCCCTGATATTGGATAAAGCTGCTCTTTTCCCATCACCCAGCGGGAAACCTTGTCCATTGGATCTGCTAGGAGGCGTCCTTTCTCTTGCTGCCTGTCGTCGCTGGATTTTCGTGGACACCCTGCAACTTGCCGGACCCGCTGCGTGGGTCCCGCTGCGCCTGCAGTCTCCGTGGGGCGTTGGGAGGGGAGTTGAACACCCTTGAACCCTGTGCTCGCCGGCAGGGCTGCGATCAGCCTAGCAGGGACTCCATTGTCCAGGAGTCCCTGCGTGTTACACCTGTGGCCGCTCTCCCTGCCGGTCACGCCCCCTGCCCTGTCCTACCCCTATTTTAGAGGGCGGAGTAACCGCTGCGCGGTAGCGCGCGGGAGCGCCCGGGGCAAAGACCGGGCAAAGAGCGGGCCGTTTGAGGCTGTTCGAGGTCTAAGAGGTCTGGGCTGGGCCATTCCCCTTGGTTCGTTGTCTGTTGATTATTGTTGATATATTTCACCTGTGCCACATCGTCCACTCTCACATCGACTATGTGTACACGGGGTAGTCGCAGCAAGACTGTCAAGGGTCTTAATAAGCCCAATGGAACCCTAGATGATTTCCTCACAAAGACCAATTTGGCCATTGATGTGGAAATCAGTAAAATGCAACATAGGGTTTCCTTAGAATTAGAAGCTGCGCGTAAGCTTTCCCTGCACTTAACTTCCTCCAAAAAATCATCCTTGGGGAACTTAGACTTAGCACTTACCCCATAGCGTACATCAGGGCCCCGCTCATTGTTAACGCTGGCAGATATCCACCATGTTCCAACTACATCCCTACTTGAGCCCCCGCTGACTCCAACACCACCACCTCTAAAGCCCTTGGAGGAGTCTGTACCCTACACCCCCGTGGCCGGCATAGGCTTCCCCACCAAACTCGATATGCCTAACTCAGCAGAAAATGGTAAAAATGCTAAAAAAGTTTCCATCCAAAAGAGGAAATGCCTTGCCCGATCTATCTATGCTCGCAAAAAGGCAAAAATTGCGAGATCTCAGTTTTTTAATAGTAGACGACCATTGGTCACACATGGGGTGGGTGTAGAAGTACCTACAACTAACATCGCCTGTCTGGGCAAGGAAAACGACACAGGTACACGCAGTGTTGTGCTAGACCTTACTGTGGGAACCTCCCCTGATAAGATTGAGGAAGGGCCCATAGAGGGTAGTTTGAGTAAGTTGGAGAAGGATAGGAGGGGGGATGAAGAATTTCTCAAAAACGTTTGGGAAACGTTACACCAGCTACTTACTCTTAAACAAATGGAAGCTAGGTTTCCCCAGGGTGAGGGTTGTACCTCTCAGCCTCAGGAGACAGAATCCCCGGCTTTGCCTCCCCCAAGTTCTAAACCCATTCCCAAACCCCGTACCAAAGTTTGTAGCTTCACCACTATTAATCCAAGATCTACAGTCCCCAGCGCTTGTCCCCCCCAGAGTGTAGCACCATTAACGCCAAGGCCTCAAACTGTCTCACACCAGCCTAACGAGCCAGTAACCAAGAGATTACTCCCTCAGCAACCCAGTCGACCAAATTTTCGCGGTGGGTATATTGATATGCCACCTGAGGCTGGGCCTTACGTTATAGTATTAGCTGGCGTGCCCACCCTTGACCCACAAATCCAAGAGAACCATTGGTCCTTAAAAAACAAGGTCATCCACTGGCTCAATACAAATAGACAGCTCCCTAATCATCAAAGAAGCCGGGTATTAATGGTGCGTAGAGTACCATGGGTGGGTCCCACACACAAGTCCATTGCTGGCGATTGTATAGTAGTGTCCTTCGCAGATCCCAGTACAGCTCGGCATCTCTGTTCATGGGCCCCATGTGATGATGACCCCTCTATTGTTGTTAGACCCCTCACTTTTTTTTATCCTCCTCGACAGCAGTATGGGATGGATGGGTCCTGGTCAACAGTCCAAAAACCTAGAAAGAAAGGACGAAGAGAGGGCTGGCAAAGCCAAAATAACTGGTAGCAAGGGGCTCCCACTACTAACATGTTTGGTTGCTTGGATGAGGTTGACTGACTTGGGGGGCTTGATGTATCAATACACCTTATGGAACCAATTCTCCCCCAGGTAATTGCCTCCCCTATCCCCCCAGTAACCTGTATGGATTGTTTAACCTTACGTAAAGACCCTAGCATAACCCTGGATCATGTTAACATTTCTACTTTGTCCAGGTCAGGGGCTCTGGGTTCATCACAGACTATTCCACTCAGCAGCTCGGTAAATGCAATCAAGGTGGCCTCATGGAATATTGCAGGATTGAGGGGTCGCCTGGACAGCGCCGATTGGGTAGACTTTATTGTCACGCACGATATCGTCGTTTTTCAGGAAACTTGGTCAATCGTTCCCCTACTTAGGGTAGGCTACCTGAACTATCATAAACCGGCTACACAGGGCCCATGGGGTAGGGCTTCGGGAGGTCTCACTGTATGGATTAGAAACTCCCTGGGTTTCCGTGTTAAGGAAACTTTGGTGGAGAATGCTGACCTCCTCTGTATTACCTTGAGTAAGGATAACTGCAAGGACATTATTCTAATTAACATCTATGCCCGAGGTTGTCAGGGTGGAAAGAAGCAACCAATCCTTAATGACCTTGAATATCTCCTGAACAAGCTCAAAGGGGATCATCTTGTCATAGTGGCAGGTGATCTGAATTGTTCATTCGAACCCATCCTTAGTTTGGCTGAAGATGTGGGGTCTGATGAAGATACTGTTTGGAATATTCCCCCACTAGCTATAAGTAAGGGTGTCAGGGGCACGGAGGCTGCCCTCCACTGGTTGGGTCTTTGCTTGGAGTGGGGGTTTCGGGCAGTGAATGGCCGTACCCCGTCGGACATGTTAGGGAAATCTACCTTTGATAATGGGACCAATGCAAGTCGCATTGACTATATATTGGTCAATATTGAATCCTGGCCACTTGTGATGGATATGGTAGTAGAGACCAGGCCAGAGAGTGATCATAACCCCCTCTCTTTGGGGCATAGGGTTCCTGGTCTGGGTGGTCCCCAATTAGAAACAGCCTGCGTAACCCCTGACTTAGTCCTGTGTGATAATAAAAGACGGGTCAAATGGACCAGGGTCATTGCTGACCCAGAGCTTATTTGTAAAATAGAGGAGTTGGTCCTAGACACAAGGAGTAGGATGACTGTATTATCCCCTCCTGGCGGAATTGATTCCCCTACCATCGATCTTCATGAGAAGTGTTTTGCGGCACTTAAAAATCTTCTTACTAAGCCATCTAAAAATAAGAAAGACCAACTACATAAAAGATGGTACAATAAGAATTTTAGAGAAGCCCACAGCAAACTAATAGCAGCTGTTAAAACCAGGATAACCCTTGATATCAGGGAAGCCAGGCAGTTTTACAAACACACCCTTTGGGCAGCTAAGAGGGACTGGGATGATTCTTACTGGTCAGATCTCCTCAAAGCCTGTGAGTCATCTAACCAAGTAAAATTTTGGGAGATAGTTAGATGGGGCAGGGACTCGGACTCCCAAATACCTGCAAACCATGTTTCCGCTCTGGATTGGGTGGAATTCTTCTCTGCCCAATTTAAAGATAAAAATGCTGAACAGGAACTGGCAACCGAGCCCGCAGTGGGGATAATGCCAATATTTCATGGGGATAGGCTCACATTTTCCGCTTCAGACACGGTACATGCCCTAGGTTCTGTCCAGTCTGGCAAAGCCCCAGGTCTAGATGCCATACCAGCGGACCTTTTCAAATCGAATCTTGATTTATGGGTTCCATACATTACAACACTAGCAAACTCTATCGCAGCAGGGGCTAGGATACCCCAATCCTGGAAAGGTGCTGAGATACTTCCAGTATATAAGAAAGGGGATCGATCATTACCTAATAATTATCGCCCCATAAGCCTGATCGACTCTATTCAAAAAATTGTATCAAGAATGGCCTTAGCAAGAATTCAGGGGTGGATTGAGCAGAACAACATACTCTCCCCCATGCAGGCAGGGTTTAGATCAGGCACTAGCACCTTAGATCAGGTGTTCCGATTTACCATGCTCTATTGGAAGGTGGTTTTCTTGGGCGGTGGGGTTATCTATGCCGCATTCGTTGATCTCAGGTCGGCTTTTGACTTAGTCCCTAGGGCAAAACTATGGGAAGCCCTCAGACTTATGGGTTTCCCTTTAGAACTCCTAGAACTAGTCAGGCGCCTACACGAGGATAATTTCGCCCAGGTAAGGTGGGGGAGACAGGGTCAGGTGACTAGCGGCTTTCCTGTCCAACGAGGGGTGCGCCAGGGCTGCGTGCTGGCCCCCACCCTGTTTCTCCTCTTTATTAACCAGGTAGTTGCATTTTTTAATAACACACAAACAGATGCACCCACCCTGGGCGGATCAAAATATCCGATGTTAATATTCGCCGACGACACCCTGCTCCTTTCTAAAACCCGGAGCGGTTTACAGACAGCCCTGAATAGGTTTGCTGAGTTTTGTAGGAACAATGATCTACAGATCAACGTCGATAAAACCAAATTTATGGTTTTCAACAAAAATAAACCAATCAAAAGTTCGGTTACTCTGAACGATGCCCCAATCGAACAAGTCAAGGTCATGACATATTTGGGGGTGACTCTTGATCATCAACTTAGTTGGAACCCACAGTTGGAGGCTCTAAATCTTAAATTTGTTCGCCTTACGGGATGCTTACTGCAGGAACAAAAGAAATCCCTGACCAAACGCATTATACCAGCGTTAAAAATGTATGAGGCCAAGGCTAATGCTGCTACCCTGTATGGAGCTGACATATGGGGTTATAAGGACTTGTCAGCATTGACCATAGCACAGAATAGGTTTCTACGGAACCTGGTTGGGCTTCCACAATCATCACCAATAAAACCATTGCTCCTCGACCTAGGTTGTAGACCTCTGGACGAGATGGCGCAGTTTCGTCTCGTGGCACTCTGGCGTCGCCTTTGGACGACTCCAGAGCTTAGCCTCTTTGCCCATGAATTGGATGAGGTCAAATCACTGTGGGGTGCTTATAGAATTTCATGGTTCCGAGAGGTGAAACTAATATTGTATTCAATGGGCCTCTCTGAGCTGTGGTTACATCCTGAGTGCTCTAGGTTTCAATCGAAACAAGAGTTTAAGGATCTCTTCTGGGCTACAAAAAAATCTACGCTGGTCACTCACTCTTCGGACAATAGTCTAACGGGACTCTTTTTAACACATAAGGTAACACCGTCCCTTGAGCCCTATTGGGATTTGATTTGCAAAACCCTAGACCGTAAACTGTATCACCAGTTTCGGGTAGGTACATTGCCCATCAACTCCTTTACTGCGAAGTGGGCGAAGAATGTAAGCAATAAAAGCAATAAATGTTTTTTTTGTCCCGACCAGGTAGAAAGTATTGGCCATCTGTTTTTTGCATGCCCAGTATATCGATCCCCTAGATTGAAATGGCTGAAACCTATATGTATAACCTTGAATTGTGGGGGATATCGTGATGCCCTGCTGAAATTACGTAATATACGAACTGAAATGTCTGTGATTTGCGTAGCCAAATTTTTGGGGTGGGCGTGGCTGATCCGTTCAATGAAATTGAAAACCCTCTTAAATTAATTGTCAGGAAACGATTGTATGTTGATTGTTGTTATATATTTCTTCTATATAATTTGTGAGCATGTTTGAAGTAGTTTTTAATATTATGTAATGTATGTCGTCTTTTATGAATTTTATTCAAAATAAAGACAAAATAAAAAAAATAAATAAAAAAGATTACATTAATATATTTCCTAATAATTATTTTTCATACCAAAACATAGTATACAAGTTCATATTATTTTGTGTGGGGGTGGGCGGTGGTTACTGGACGTTTGGTTTCTTCCAACTTACCAGCATGAATGAAACATCTAGTACTCAAATGTACCAAAGTGCCAGTAACCGAGTTAGTGAATTCAGTAGCGCTACTAGTACTTTACTAGTAGTACTGGCAGTCTCTGCTCTCCTCCCAGTCCTAGCCCATTATTCTACCTCTCCAAAATGCTTATCTTACCTGTGATTCGTGTTTGAGAATAGGGATAGCCACAGGGCTGCCTGCATGGCAAATGGTGATTAAGGTTGGTTGTTGACTTGAATCCTCGACGGATGAAATATCATTGTTGTGCTGGTAGTAGTAGTGGTACACACTGGCAGTAGCAGCATATGAAAAAAAAGGAAATGAAACATTGAGTGGCCTGAGCGTAGCATTAGAAACAGTACGATAGATAGTACGCTACAGAACAGTGCCATAAATTGTAGCCTAAGCAGTGCTAAAGTATTCTAAATATAAGTACTAGTTTTGTGGACTATGGCTACTATAAGAAGGCAAAGGATACTTAAACATAACAATTAACCATTTGATTCGTCATGTGTACGAGCATGATGTTTGATGCTCAATCCACGATGTCGCACATGAAATTCCATTTTCCAACATTTTTCTGGTGCTTAGACCTTATCCTCCCCTGCAAGTGTGTGGAATTTCTTGTTGTCATTTAGTCATACCTCAATGAAAAACCACACAGCTTGGGGGAAGAGGGTTAGGGTTTTTGAAGATTGAATGGGAATTGGGTTTTTTGGGAAAAGTTTTGTGGAGAGAAGAAAAAAAAACACTGCATGGACAAACAACAAATGAAGAGAAACAAATGTTTGGATTCAAAGATATCCATAAATCTTTTAAGGGACATAAAGGTAGTGCACTACTGCATGCAAGAAGTTGTTTGCTAAACGGATGGTTAGGTTACTGAAAAGTTGTACTTACTACATCTTATTAGTAAGTATGAGGAAACAATTTGACATTGACACAAGTCCAGGCTGCAATAATTACGCAATTTCACTTGCCTTTCTGCCCTCATAGAGAATAAACACTTATTATTAGTATATTAAGTTACTTATAAAAAGAGCAAAGAAATGTATGAAATAGCTGGAGAGATTACTTTGAAGCAGAGAACAAAGAAACGCACCTAGTCACATTCGTAGAAGTTCAAGTTTACAACAATAACATTTAAAAGATAAAGAGAAGTTAAGAAAGAAAACTGTAACTTTATGTTGTAGTTGTCCTGTTGAATTGGTGAAGTTGCATGCATCCAGCCATTCCTCTTATTCGCGATATACTCCTACATTCCATCTTACGCTCCGTCGATCAATATTGGTGACCAGACACACTGTCCACTGGCTGCCTGATGAGTAATTGTGGATTGCGTCTGAGTTCAGCATTTGTTCCATGGCACATGGTAAAAGCCGTCCTGTAATTTTTGATGGAAAAAAACAGGAAGTGAAACAGCTAAAAAAATCTAAGGTATGCTGTGTAGTGCAAAAATAGCACTTTCAGTTTTCAGAGCTGACATTATTATTATATATAATCATCACTTAAAAAGTGCGTAACCTGGTTCTCCTTTACAAGGATAGTAATAGTAACTATGGTTGAATTCTGCGGATCCACCATGGATTTCATTAAAAAAAATTGCAAACAAAATTAGACATTCCCAGGAGTGCTCCTAGACCCCTGAACCCAGTCGGCAAAATGTAGAACACCCCCAAGTAGCCCCCTGAAAACATGCAATACTGCTACCAGGTTGAATCCTAACTTCAAATCGTGCCAAAAAGCACTCTGCAACTAGGCCCAAAAGACCCCTTTTCCATCATGGATTTTCAAAAACAATGATTATTAGACATTCCCAGGAGTGCTCCCAGACCCCTAAACCCAGTCGCACAAATCTAGAACCCCCCCCCAAGTAGCCCTCCGTAGAAAAGCAATTTTGGAAAAAAGATAATAAATGTAACCTCGGATTTTCTTCAAACCATTGCGATCACAATTACACATTCCCAGGAGTGCTCCCAGACCACTCAACCCAGTCGCAAAAATGTAGAACACCCCCAAGTAGCCCCCAGAAAAAATGCAAAAGTGCTAACCCTAACTCCAAATCGTGCCAAAACACACTCTGCAACTAGGCCCAAACCCCCCTTTTCCACCATGGATATTCTTCAAAACATTTGCATTCAAAATTAGACATTACCAGTAGTGCTCCCAGACCCCTGAACCCATTCGCAGAAATCTAGAACACCCCAAGTAGCCCCCTAAAAACATGCAATACTGCTACCTGGTTGAACCCTAACTCCAAATAGTGCCAAACCCACTCTGCAACTAGGCCCTAACTCCCCTTTCCCACCATGGATTTTCTTCAAAACACTTGCAATCAAAATTAGACTATCCCAGCAGTGTTCCCAGACCCCCAGACCCACCCAAAAAACCTAGAACCACCCCAAACAGCCCCCAAAAACAAGCAAGTGAGCAAAAACGGAAAAACTTTTTCACCATGGATTTTATCCAAAACACTTGCATCTGATATTAGACCTTCCCAGCAATGCCCCAAGACCCCTCAACCCACCCGCAAAACAGTAGAACACCTCAAAACAGGCCAAAAGCAAAAATGGAAAATGTGACAGAAAATGTTTGGCCTACTAGTAAAATCACTCCAAACGCACTCTGCAGCTAGGCCCTAACTCCCCTTTCCCACCATGGATTTTCTTCAAACCACTTGCAATCAAAATTAGACTATCCCAGCAGTGCTCCCAGACCCCCAGACCCCCCCAAAAACCTAGAACCCCCACAAACAGCCCCCCAAAAACAAGCAAGTGAGCAAAAACGGAAAACGTTTTCACCATGGATTTTATCCAAAACACTTGCATCCGATATTAGACATTCCCAGCAATGCCCCCAGACCACTCAACCCACCCGCAAAAAAGTAGAACACCCCCAAACAGGCCAAAAGCAAAAATAGAAAATGTGACAGAAAATGTTTGGCCTACCAGTCAAAATCACTCTAAACGCACTCTGCAGCTAGGCCCTAACTCCCCTTTCCCGCAATGGATTTTCTTCAAACCACTTGCAATCAAAATTAGATTATCCCAGCAGTGCTCCCAGACCCCCCGACCACCTCCCAAAAACCTAGAACCCACCCAAACCCACCCAAACAGCCCCCCAAAAACAAGAAAGTGAGCAAAAATGGAAAAACTTTTTCACCATGGATTTTATCCAAAACACTTGCATTGGATATTAGACCTTCCCAGCAATGCCCCCAGACCCCTCAACCCACCCGCAAAAAAGTAGAACACCCCCAAACAGGCCAAAAGCAAAAATGGAAAATGTGACACTTAGAAAATTTTCGGCCTACCAGTCAAAATCACTCCAAACACACTCTGCAGCTAGGCCCTAAATCCCCTTTCCCACCATGGATTTTCTTCAAACCACTTGCAATCAAATTTAGACTATCCCAGCAGTGTTCCCAGACCCCTCAAACCCCCCAAAAACCTAGAACCCACCCAAACAGCCCCCCCAAAAAAAGCAAGTGAGCAAAAACGGAAAAACATTTTCACCATGGATTTTATCCAAAACACTTGCATCCGACATTAGACCTTCCCAGCAATGCCCCCAGACCCCTCAACCCACTCGCAAAAAAGTAGAACACCCCCAAACAGGCCAAAAGCAAAAATGGAAAATGTGACACTTAGAAAATATTCGGCCTACCAGTCAAAATCACTCCAAACGCACTCTTTAGCTAGGCCCGAACTCCCCTTTCCCACCATGGATTTTCTTCAAACCACCTGCAATCAAAATTAGACTATCCCAGCAGTGCTCCCAGACCCCCAGACCCACCCCCACAAATCTAGAACACCCCCAAATAGCCCCCCAAAAACACACAATACTGCTAGGCCTCAGTTTAAATTGTGAAAACCAAAGGAGTTAGGTCCTTAAGCGGGGTAGGGGCGGGCTGGACCTTTTCCAAATCAATAACACAAGACAATTGCCTGCACCCTACTTATTAAGTTAAATGTAGTTATTCAAATAATAGATCATACCATTACTTATTCTCGGTTGATCTGGTACCTTGATTCGTACCATCCACTTTTTATTTCAGAAGAATTTCATACGTATTTTTATGCAGAAAACAGATACACAAACACATCTAACTAACTATATACACATACATATACATTACATACATGCACAACAAAGTGTTCACAATTTACACTGCATCACATCCTAACAACATACTAACAAAATTAAATACAATACAACTGTTATTTGTTTCTCAAATTAAATTCATAATTTGTCATCAGACCACGTCAAATGCCCAGGGACGTTGGAGGGTTGTTCTCAAAGTCCTAGTGTATATTTAATATACTGTGTATTCCCATTGGTATGCCGCGCACCCCCACAAATCTAGAACACCCCCAAAGAGCCCCCCAAAAACATGCAATACTGGTATATTCAAAACATGGCAAATTGTGCTGTTCACCAAAAATTGCTGTTTTCAGCACTTCCACTACTTCGATCCTCTTGAAACTTACCTGGACACTTGTTCCAGCGATTCCCAAGAATATCAGCAAAGCACAACAAAATTGAACCACTGCGCTCTTTGAAGAAGAAGAAGAAGAAGAAGAAGAAGAAGTTCTACAAATAGTTTTCACTTAGTTTTCACCCAAACACACGCGCCCGCAAAACACCAAAAAAGGCCAAAAGTCTGCCAAATCTGGACCAAAGAACGCCAAACCCCCCTAAAACCTTGCCAACATTATTATGGAGGAGCCTGCATCGGACCCTGAGCCCTCGACTCAGCGGGAACCCTACCAACTTAAACCCAAAAACCCTAGTAAATCGCACTGAACCCTGAACCCTAGATATGCTTTGTCTGTCTGTGTCAAAGAGCCAAGGTATGCTACATCAGGATGCTTCACTCAGTGGTGCCTGCCTGGACTGTCTGCATGGCCCTGCTGCAAGCATGGGCCAAAAATCCGTTCCGCCCAAGAATTTGCGATTTTTCGGTAATTTCGCGAGATTTGCGAAAAACAGCAAATTTCGCAAACATAACGGATGTTTGGCCCAAGCTTGAGGCAGTGCCATGCAGATGGTCAAGGCAGGCACCACTGAGTGAAGCAACCTGATGTAGCATACCAAGGTTCTTTGTCAGACAGACAAAGCATATCTAATTGTATGCAGCAAGCCACATAGCCCCAATTTTACATGAACTGCTGTCTGGAGTGGACTCTGCCTGGCATAACAACAACAGTACACTGCCTCGCCCTCGACCACTACATACCACGAATAGACAGACATGTAGTTCTGCTGTAGTAGTTGTTGTAGACTGGTTTACCTGTTTGCCACTCACGAATTGGCAATAGTTCTTCCGTAAACCGACGCTGATGATCCATCCATCCCAGTGAGTGACTGTAAAGAAAAAAGATATATTATTTAATCAATCATCATGGTATATTGGCAAGTGAGTCCACTCCAAGGACATTTTGCATATTGTAAAATGCAACATAGTGGCCCCTGAATTTGAAGTACAATTTGAATTATACAAGGTAAAAAAAAACAAAGTAGTTGACATGAGTTACAATTACTGTGTAAAAGATTAAATAATAACTAAGACAAGACATATGATTCATTTCATGCACAAAAAACAAACAGCAATTGGTTTCATCAGAGCCTGACAGCCATTGCTGTCCACTGCATGCCATCTTCTCAATTATTCATTACTTGTTCTACTTTTTGTCCGCATCTTCTTCGGAAAGTGAGAGCCCACAGGGCAGCCTCTCCTGTCAATTTCAGAAGTAGCTCTGTCGCAGTAATTTCTGACCCACTTGAGGGGACTCGTCTATGAAAACAAACTTTCTTCATTTATTTCTTCGTAATCCATCTGCCTTGAGGGAAATGGATAGGTGGAGTCTGGAGGAAGAGGATAGAGGAGCATGATTGAGTTGTGAACTAGTGAACCTCAGGAATGCAGACTGCGGCACCTTCAAATCAATAAGGAAAATAAGATGAAGACAGTGCTGCTGATGGACTTATTGTGAGAGTTTTGTTGTGGTAAAAGTTGCAAAACAAAGAAAGACACACAGGAATAAAAGTGAATAAGGACGAAAAAAAGTAAGTCATTTAATTTTCAGGCCTCGGTGTCAGGGAAGTAGAGCTCGTCCTCAAACTCTATGAATTGAGACGGGAGTAGGTCAGCTAAAAGAGAAGAACTTCCGTCACCTAAGTCGGTGTCCTCTTCTTCCTGTGTGCATTCACGTATTTTGTAATCTGGTGGTATGAAGTGCTGATTATTCTTGAACAGTGTTAACCTCTCCACATTTTTGGGCAAAAGGCGGGTCCTTTTTGAAGTTACAATGGCACCAGCAGCACTGAAAACACGTTCAGAAGACACGCATGCGAGTGGGCAAGACAAATAATTTAGAGCCAGGTTGGTGATCAGTGGCCATAGAGGCCTTTTCCTATACCAATACAGCAATGGGTTCTGATTAACAAAGACCTCTGTTGGGTCATCCAGATAGGCCTGCACCATCGACTCAAGGTTCTCCACGGTTGCTCCACTTTGCGTACCATCTGTGGCCTTTGCAGCACTGGAACGAGCAAACCCTTGATGAGTTAGCCAATCCTCTTCCGACAATATTAAGGCTGGGCCTGGTGCAGGTGAGGATAATGATACGGTTGCTGCTGGTGTCGTTAATGGCTGTGAGGGATAGTGACTCCCTTCGGCCACAGATTCAGAAGTGGAACTTGACGCCGGATGGCCTGCTGATTCAGTTGTACTTCTGCCGGCTGCTTTAATTTTCTGTCGCTCTGACACAGCTAGCCAATGTTTGTACTTTGAAACATCTGCTACATCAAAAGGAATGAATGCTTTGCTGGCGACTGCCTTTTTGTGCCGTGGATCCAGAATAGTGGCACAAATGTAATGTTGTTCTGTATGTATGTTTTTAAGGCTTTCATTGTCAACTAGGCGGCTTAATAACTTCTCCGCCAACTGATATGCGTCTTGCTTTTCAGCATCATCTCGGGACGTTGAAGACACCGCCTTCAGTTGGTGCTCTAGCATGACCAATAATGGGATAGCTTTGCCCAAAGAACAGTCCTCCCTGCTGACTTCACGCGTGAAGACCTCAAAAGGACGAAGCATGTCTGTCAGGCTTGCAACTAGCTTCTAAGCATGGACGTAAAATCCGTTCCGTTCGTGGAATTTGCGGATTTTCTGCAATTTCGCGGTCCGCGAATCTCACGAAATTGCAGAAAAATCCGCGATATCGCATGCGGGATGGATTTTCAAAAGCTGAAGTACA
The DNA here is from genome assembly GCF_964261635.1 of Lissotriton helveticus. Classification (NCBI taxonomy): domain Eukaryota; kingdom Metazoa; phylum Chordata; class Amphibia; order Caudata; family Salamandridae; genus Lissotriton; species Lissotriton helveticus. The sequence goes on from NC_136068.1 coordinate 1,232,190,712, forward strand.
TGAAGCACTTAAAGGGTTACAGCAGGTGCCCAAGTTGAAGCTAATTTCTTTGTAACCATTTACAAAATGGTTTCAAAGAAATTAACTTTAACTTGGGCACCTGCTGTAACCCTGTAAGTGCTTCCTGAGCGGCGCCTCCAGAGTTGTTGCCTAGTTGCAACTATCTTCTGACCCTGCTCTGACCCTCGAAGCAGGGTCAGAGAATAGTTACAAGTATGGCACAATGCTCTAGGCTGTCACAAAAATTAAACCACAACAGGAAGCACTTACAGATAAGGAAGCAGGTGCTGGACTTGAAGCTCAAATTCAGTAACACATTAACCAGCCCCCGGTTGAGGCTGGGCAGGTGTTCTTTCTCCCCATAATCTACAGTGGTGAACCAGAGGGTGCTGTGATGAACCAGAAGGTGCAGTTGTAAACCAGAGGATGTTGTGATGAACCAGAGGTTGGCAGTGGTGAACCAGAGGGTGGCAGTGGTGAACCAGAGGGTGCTGTGATGAGCCAGAGGGTGGCAGTGATCAACCAGAGGGTGACAGTGATGAACCAGAGGGTGGCAGTGGTGAACCAGAGGGTGGCAGTGCTGAACCAGAGGGTGGCAGTGGTGAACCAGAGGGTGGCAGCGGTGAACCAGAGGGTGCTGTGATGAACCAGAGGGTGGCAGTGATGAACCAGAGGGTGACAGTGACGATCCAGAGGGTGGCAGTGATGAACCAGAGGGTGGCAGTGGTGAACCAGAGGGTGGCAGTGATGAACCAGAGGGTGGCAGTGGTGAACCAGAGGGTGTCAGATGTGAACCAGAGGGTGGCAGCGGTGAACCAGAGGGTGCTGTGATGAACCAGAGGGTGGCAGTGATGAACCAGAGGGTGACAGTGATGAACCAGAGGGTGACAGTGATGAACCAGAGGGTGGCAGTGGTGAACCAGAGGGTGGCAGTGATGAGCCAGAGGGCAGCAGTGGTGAACCAGAGGGTGACAGTGATGAACCAGAGGGTGGCAGTGGTTAACCAGAGGGTGGCAGTGATGAACCAGAGAGTGGCAGTGGTGAACCAGATGGTGGCAGTGATGAACCAGAGGGTGACAGTGATGAACCAGAGGGTGGCAGTGGTGAACCAGAGGGTAGCAGTGATGAACCAGAGGGTGGCAGCAGTGGTGAACCAGAGGGTGGCAGTGATTAACCAGAGGGTGGCAGTTGTGAACCAGAGGGTGGCAGTGATGATCCAGAGGGTGGCAGTGGTGAACCAGAGGGTGGCAGTAATGAACCAGAGGGTGGCTGTGATGAACCAGATGGTGGCAGGGGTGAACCCGAGGGTGGCAGTGGTGAACCAGAGGGTGCTGTGTTGAACCATAGGGTGGCAGTGGTGAACCAGAGGGTGCTGTGATGAACCAGAGGGTGGCAGTGATGAACCAGAGGGTGGCAGTGGTGAACCAGAGGGTGGCAATGGTGAACCAGAGGGTGGCAGTGATGAACCAGAGGGTGGCAGTGTTGACCCAGAGGGTGATAGTGATGAACCAGAAGGTGGCAGTGGTGAACCAGAGGGTAGCAGTGATGGACCAGAGGATGGCAGTGGTGAACCAGAGGGTGGCAGTGATGAACCAGAGGGTGGCAGTGGTGAACCAGTGGGTGGCAGTGATGAACCAGAGGGTGGCAGTGATGAACCAGAGGGTGATAGTGGTGAACAGGAAGGTTACAGTGGTGAACCAGAGGGTGCTGTGATGAACTAGATGGTGGCAGAGGTGAACCAGAGGGTGGCAGTGGTGAACCAGATGGTGACAGTGGTGAACCATAGGGTGCTGTGATGAACCAGAGGGTGGCAGTGGTCAACTAGAGGGTGGCAGTGGTGAACCAGAGGGTGGCAGTGATGAACCAGAGGGTGACAGTGATGAACCAGAGGGTGGCAGTGGTGAACCAGAGGGTGGCAGTGGTGAACCAGAGGGTGACAGTGATGAACCAGAGGGTGGCAGTGGTGAACCAGAGGATGGCAGTGATGAAACAGAGGGTGGCAGTGGTGAACCAGAGGGTGACAGTGGTGAACCAGAGGGTGCTGTGATGAACTAGATGGTGGCAGTGATCAACCAGAGGGTGACAGTGATGAACCAGAGGGTGGCAGTGGTGAACCAGAGGGTGGCAGTGCTGAACCAGAGGGTGGCAGTGGTGAACCAGAGGGTGGCAGCGGTGAACCAGAGGGTGCTGTGATGAACCAGAGGGTGGCAGTGATGAACCAGAGGGTGACAGTGACGATCCAGAGGGTGGCATTGATGAACCAGAGGGTGGCAGTGGTGAACCAGAGGGTGGCAGTGATGAACCAGAGGGTGGCAGTGGTGAACCAGAGGGTGGCAGTGGTGAACCAGAGGGTGTCAGATGTGAACCAGAGGGTGGCAGCGGTGAACCAGAGGGTGCTGTGATGAACCAGAGGGTGGCAGTGATGAACCAGAGGGTGACAGTGATGAACCAGAGGGTGACAGTGATGAACCAGAGGGTGGCAGTGGTGAACCAGAGGGTGGCAGTGATGAGCCAGAGGGCAGCAGTGGTGAACCAGAGGGTGACAGTGGTGAACCAGAGGGTGGCAGTGGTGAACCAGAGGGTGGCAGTGATGAACCAGAGAGTGGCAGTGGTGAACCAGATGGTGGCAGTGATGAACCAGAGGGTGACAGTGATGAACCAGAGGGTGGCAGTGGTGAACCAGAGGGTAGCAGTGATGAACCAGAGGGTGGCAGCAGTGGTGAACCAGAGGGTGGCAGTGATTAACCAGAGGGTGGCAGTTGTGAACCAGAGGGTGGCAGTGATGATCCAGAGGGTGGCAGTGGTGAACCAGAGGGTGGCAGTAATGAACCAGAGGGTGGCTGTGATGAACCAGATGGTGGCAGGGGTGAACCCGAGGGTGGCAGTGGTGAACCAGAGGGTGCTGTGTTGAACCATAGGGTGGCAGTGGTGAACCAGAGGGTGCTGTGATGAACCAGAGGGTGGCAGTGATGAACCAGAGGGTGGCAGTGGTGAACCAGAGGGTGGCAATGGTGAACCAGAGGGTGGCAGTGATGAACCAGAGGGTGGCAGTGTTGACCCAGAGGGTGATAGTGATGAACCAGAGGGTGGCAGTGGTGAACCAGAGGGTAGCAGTGGTGAACCAGAGGATGGCAGTGGTGAACCAGAGGGTGGCAGTGATGAACCAGAGGGTGGCAGTGGTGAACCAGTGGGTGGCAGTGATGAACCAGAGGGTGGCAGTGATGAACCAGAGGGTGGCAGTGATGAACCAGAGGGTGATAGTGGTGAACAGGAAGGTTACAGTGGTGAACCAGAGGGTGCTGTGATGAACTAGATGGTGGCAGAGGTGAACCAGAGGGTGGCAGTGGTGAACCAGATGGTGACAGTGGTGAACCATAGGGTGCTGTGATGAACCAGAGGGTGGCAGTGGTCAACTAGAGGGTGGCAGTGGTGAACCAGAGGGTGGCAGTGATGAACCAGAGGGTGACAGTGATGAACCAGAGGGTGGCAGTGGTGAACCAGAGGGTGGCAGTGGTGAACCAGAGGGTGACAGTGATGAACCAGAGGGTGGCAGTGGTGAACCAGAGGATGGCAGTGATGAAACAGAGGGTGGCAGTGGTGAACCAGAGGGTGACAGTGGTGAACCAGAGGGTGCTGTGATGAACTAGATGGTGGCAGGGGTGAACCAGAGGGTGGCAGTGGTGAACCAGATGGTGGCAGTGGTGAACCAGAGGGTGCTGTGATGAACCAGAGGGTGGCAGTGGTGAACCAGAGGGTGGCAGTGATGAACCAGAGGGTAACAGTGAGGAACCAGAGGGTGGCAGTGATGAACCAGAGGGTGGCAGTGGTGAACCAGAGGGTGCTGTGATGAACCAGAGGGTGGCAGTGATGAACCAGAGGGTGGCAGTGGTGACCCAGAGGGTGCTGTGATGAACCAGAGGGATGCAGTGATGAACCAGAGGGTGACAGTGATGAACCAGAGGGTGATAGTGGTGAACCAGAGGGTGGCAGTGGTGAACCAGAGGGTGGCAGTGATGAACCAGAGGGTGGCAGTGGTGAACCAGAGGGTGGCATTGATGAACCAGAGGGTGGCAGTGATGAACCAGAGGGTGGCACTGCTAAACTGCCCGGGATCCCTGTGGGTGTGAGCACCCACGCTGCTGAGCTGCCCAGGGGTTGTGAGCCCACGCTTTACTGAACTGCCCCGGGGCCCAGTGGGTGTGAGCCCCCATGCTGCTGAACTGCCCAGGAGCCCTCTCAGTGTGAAAATCATTTGTGCTCAATTGCCTGGGAGCCCTCTGGGTGTGAGCACACATTGTGCTAAGTGCCCCCCTGCCCCCAGTACATATATACCCGTACCGCACAGCACCATTATGCTCTTGCACCTTGAGGTCTGGTGCCTCAATGCTCCTGATCTGTGTAGGTGGTACCACCGTCTGGTGCAGTCAAAATGTAAAGTCATAACTTGCCACACAGCACCAATAAACACGTGTCCCCCCTGGCACCAGTATGCGCATGTACCAGGCGTGGAGCAGCGTCATGCCACTGCACCCTACTGCCCAGCGCCAGCATATGCCTGTACGGGGCAGTTTAGTATGAGATGGGACATTGTCCAGCAGCAGTAACAGCATGCGCCTGAACCCACTGAGCAGGATCAGAATGGCTTTGTACCAACACGCGCAGCAGAGCTATCTTGGACATCTGAAGTATTCTGGGGTCCTGTGCCAAACGTATTTTTGCATCCATGAGTTTCCCGAGCGCCATCCCCGTGTAGCTCCTGTGACTAGGAGGCTGCTTTCTCCTCATCTGCTGCTCTGCTCAGTCTCTGACCCTTTAAAAACAAGATGCATTTGAACTCGCATAGAAGCCCCGCCTGTTTGGCCCCGTCCACCACACACTAGCTGTATGAAACGTCTTCCCGCCCTTCCCCACTATAATGGCCAGCTCACTCAAGGGACCTCTGTGCCTTTTGTCACACAGGCAAAGTTACAGGCACACGTGGTCACATATTTGTGCAAATGGCACAAAAATCTGCGAGTTCGAGCGAATTCGCAAATTTTGCCCATACTTACTAGCTTCCATTCCTCCAACTTTAGCCTCATGTCTTTCATAGTAGAACCCAGTTTATAGACATAATCATTTATTACCCCCACTGCTCAGACAGACGCTCAAGCATGTAAAAGGTTGAGTTCCAATGTGTTGCCACCTCCTGGATGAGTCCTTTGACTGGCAGTCTACGTTCATGTTAAATGCTCCTCAGCTGCTTCCGGGCTTTAAAAGAATGGCTGAAATGTGTGCAGATTCTTCGGCAGGTGGTCAGTAACTTGCTGACTGTGTTTTCATTTTTCAAGAAATCTTGCACCACGATGTTAATACTGTGCGCCAAACACGGCACTCTGAAATATTCACCATCAGTCATGGCCCTAACTATATTACCGCCATTATCCATGGAAAACATAACCAACTATGCGATTTCTTGGATGCAGCCATTCAGAGACCTTCCTATCAAACTCGTCCAAAAGGTTAGGTGCAGTATGAGTTTTCTCCATGGCAAACATGGCTAATGTTGCATGTTTCCGTGTATCTTGAAAAACTGTGTCCCTGTCAACACCTGGATCGTCTTGTCTCTAACCCCTGCAAAAGAGACCCAGTGTACAGTGATGCACATGTAATCAAGGGCTTGGCAACTGGTTCACATGTCTGTTGTCAAGTAGATAGTTTGAACAGCACTCTTCTGCAAAGCTGCCCCAATCACCTCCAGCACATCTTGATGTAGTGCTAGAACTGCAACTCTGGCAAAATAGGACCGGCTAGGAACCTTCCATTTAGGACAGACTGTTGCCACAAATTCTAGAAAAACATCCCCTTCCAAGAAAGAAAAAGGGAGAAGGTCCAGCGCTAGCATTTTAGCCAGCTTTGTGTAATACAGACGTACCTTTGGGTGGTTGCGTTCAAATGGCGCATCCGACCAAAACATGCTCCTAATGGTGGGCTGGACCGTTTTACGTAATGATGATGATGCAGACTTGTTCAAACCAGTTAGGCTCATTGATGTAGTTTTTCGCATTGGTGTCTCTCCCAGACTCTAAGTGTGCCTCATACTTGTTGCAGTGGTAGAGGGTGTGGGTGCTACCACTGCAGTGCTGCTGCCAGGGGTACTGGGTGTACCGGAAAAAATGTTGGTCGGTTCTTGACTTTCCCCCTGCACAATCAGCTCCTCGTATGCATCAGATGCAATGTGAATGGATACATTTGGATTGCGCTTCCCGGATGTTCCTTAGGTGCGCATCCCACTGGATAGTGTGGTGTTTTTTTTAGATGACCTCTCTGGCCTCTGGTACCATAGTTGGTACCAAGTTTACCCCGACTAACTAATACTTTACAAATCGAACAAATGACCATGTTTCCACCTTTTGGCTAACAGTAAAGAAGTCCCAAACTGGAGACTGGAGATGTCTGCTGGTGGTGGAAGTGCTACTTTGACTTTCAATTCCAGATGAAGTGGAGGATGGGCGTGGCTGAATTTATTTCTGTTGTTCACTTACAGCACCACTACTTGAGGTAATGGAGGTCGAGCAGGATGGAGGTCCCTGCCGGCCCTTCTGACTAAAAATATATGGAAGCTGTAGGTCGTTTTGGTCTTGTAGTTAACTGCATTGGTGGTGGTACCAGTGCCACGCCGCCCACATCCTGCTCGGCAGCCATTTGGGATAGGGTGAAAATGTCTGTCTGCTGCATGCCCGCTGGGGCTGGAGTGATGACTGTGATGACTGGGTCGTCGTCAGACTGTTCATCAGCAGCAGAAGACACCACTTCTTGTTCGTCGTCATCACCCATAATTCGAAGCCTTGCAGGAACCTTCCTTTTAGGCTTAGCTACCTTTGTCGGATCATGGCGTGCCTCACTCTCAGACTGCATTTGTGGGTTCCAATCAGAATCAAGGTCATCAGAATGAAGGGGGCTTGAAGAAGAACTTGTAGTAGTAGTAGCCCTCCTTTACCTTTTTCTTGCTGGGGATCTGGAAGACAATGGATCATCATGAGGAGGAGTGGCTTCCTCGGATTACCTCCGCTTGAATATCAATTTATTGATGTGCCCCTATTTCTGAAGGAACAAGCATTGTAGGCAGTTGCACCTCTCCATGCGCCTCTCCTTGCGCCTCTCCTTGCGACTCTCCTTGTGCCTCTCCTTACACCTCTCCTTGCGCCTCTCCTTGCGTCTCTCCTTGCCCATGTACTTGCGCTGGTACGAGTTGCACCTGTGGTTGTCGTCACCTGAGTTACACCCGGCGTTGATTGGATGGTACTTTCTTGTGATGAGCCAACATCACTGGTCGATGGTGATTGAGAAAGTAAAGTGGCTGCCTCAGCAGCACTCATGGTCTTGGACCTAACTTGGTGTGGTGGCACTGAGCCCAATGAAGCGGGGTGCTGCTTCCAGCTTGGTCCCTGGCGGACACCGCTGCTGCTGCAGGCGTAGTTTTTTTTCCCAAAAAAGGTGTCGGTGGGCACAACAGTCTCTTTGGTAGGTGGAGCCACTTGCTTCTTCTGCTCCTTCTTACTGGCAGTGGCAGTGGCAACTTTTTTCGCTGAGGCGCTATGGCCACCTTTCTTTGGGCCCATCTTCTTCAGATGTGAGAACAGCAGGCCGCAGTAGCACGAGTTGCAGAGTTGTCTTGTCTGTGGCCACACGTGACGTCACGTGACGTTGTGCTGCACACACCGCTGCAGGACTTCTTCCTGGCACTGGTGGTTCTCTTGTGCACCTAAAAGCAATGGAAGCCAAAGGAACATCAGTTAAACACCCCAAAAAGTCAAAAAACACACAAAAATCACCACAATCCAATGCCATCCATGTCCTCAATGATGTTTAAATTCAAGACACCCCTCAGAAAGACTTGGTCCATGCACCACTCACTACCGCTGGGCTTAATGGGAGAAAGCAAGGCAAACTGGGTGCAGGCCTGAGCACAATACCTGGCTTCAAAATGGGCCCTTGACCCCCAGCCACATGGCCAGGCCCTGCCTGGACCAGGCCTCAAAATGGCCCCCACCCACATGGCCAGGCCCCAACAACACCCCTAAAAGTCGAAAAACACACAAAAATCACCACAATCCAATGCCATCCATGCCCTCAATGATGTTTAAATTCAAGACACCCCACAGAAAGACTTGGTCCATGCACCACTCACTACCCCTGGGCATAATGGAAGAAAGCAAGGCAAACTGGGTGCAGGCCTGAGCACACTGCCTGGCTTCAAAATGGGCCCTTGACCCCCAGCCACATGGCCAGGCCCTGCCTGGACCAGGCCTCAAAATGGCCCCCACCCACATGGCCAGGACCCAACAACACCCCAAAAAGTCAAAAACACACAAAATTCACCACAATCCAATGCCATCCATGTCCTCAATGATGTTTAAATTAAAGACACCCCACAGAAAGCCTTGGTCCATGCACCACTCACTACCCTTGGGCCTAATGGAAGAAAGCAAGGCAAACTGGGTGCAGGCTTGCGCACACTGCCTGGCTTCAAAATGGGCCATTGACCCCCAGCCACATGGCCAGGCCCTGCCGGGACCAGGCCTCAAAATGGCCCCCACCCACTTGGCCAGGCCCCAACAACACCCCAAAAAGTCGAAAAACACACAAAAATCACCACAATCCAATGCCATCCATGCCTTCAATGATGATTAAATTCAAGACACCCCACAGAAAGACTTGGTCCATGCACCACTCACTACCCCTGGGCCTAATGGAAGAAAGCAAGGCAAACTGGGTGCAGGCCTGAGCACACTGCCTGGCTTCAAAATGGGCCCTTGACCCCCAGCCACATGGCCAGGCCCTGCCCGGACCAGGTCTCAAAATGGCCCCCACCCACATGACCAGGCCCCAGCAACACCCCAAAAAGTTGAAAAACACACAAATATCACCACAATCCAATGCCATCCATGCCCTCAATGATGTTTAAATTCAAAACACCCCACAGAAAGACTTGGTCCATGCACCACTCACTACCCCTGGGCCTACTGGCTAGTGAGGCTTTACAGGCACCCCAAAATAAAATAAAAAATCAACATATAACAGTAACCAAAATCCATGACATAAATGAGAATTAAGTTTAAAAAATCACAGAAACAGCTGTATCATGCACCCATGACTAACCCTGGGCCTACTGGATTCTGTGGCTACCCACAATATATATTTTTTTAAAGTTGTGAAAAAAGTTTTAAAACTGTAGTTGCAGCAACTGCAATGCCCCAAACAAACAACACCAACTTACTTGTAAAATCTCAAGTCCAAAAGTGATCCAAACTCCAAAGTCCAAAAAGTCCTCAAATACAAATATCCAGCAGCAGCCACAAAAAGTAATCCTTCCAGCTCCAGATCCAAATCAAAAGTGACCAGGACATGAACAAAGCACTGGGAGGAGCCTGCTGGACAGGAACAGGAATTTGGAGACTCTGGTGCACTTCCTTCCTCCCACCTCCCTCAAAAATGGACTCCTTGCACCAAAAAATGCTGCCAAATGTCAATATGAGGAGTTATTCTGATCAAAATCATCATGTTCAGAAGGTTTGCGCTGCCTGAGGTGGATTTCTTGTGCAGAATTGCAATTTTTGCAATTTTGGGAAAGCGAGCTGTTCAAATCTCCCGCCGGAAGTCAACTGCGCGCCGCATCTACGTGTTCGGCATTGTTTACTCCCGCAATGCGTAATCGTGGGCCCTTATGATATACTCGCCTTGTCAAACTCTCGCTGTGCAAGATGCCGAGACGCGATGACGTAATTGCGTTCGAAAAACTCTCACGCGATCACGCAGCAAGATCAAAAATGGCGCAGGACACGTAAACCGGGAGAAAAACAACTCGGCGGATTCAGAATCACGGTAAGTCAACGGCACGCTTGCGATATTGTATTTTTCAAGTGCGACCAAGCAAAAAAATCCACAGCTTGCGAATTTGCGGATTTTGGGGCAAATTTGCGTGATTCGCGGACCGCGAATTTGCCAAAAATCCACAAAGTCCACGAACAAAACGGATTTTACGCCCACGCTTAGAACAAACCATCTCAGACAGGTTGAAGCTTGTTGGATATGCGGTTTAAGAACTTTGGTTTTCGGCTTGAATGTCAATAATGAACTACATAATTTTCTTTAAGAGATCATGACAATGATTTTGTATTATTCCACAAGTACAGATATATATCAAGAGATCTGAGAATGCACATATGTATTTTTGGCAACTGAATTCCATCATTGAGTAAATTGAAAAGTAGATTATGATTTTACAATATGTCAAGAACACTCATCTTTTTAATGTATCTGAACAAGAGGGTTTGAATGCTAGCAAATACTTTGAAATGTCTGAAAAGCATTATCCTAATATGTTATGACAATGAAGACTATCATGTCTGGCCTTACTTATGAACTGTGAGGTCCTACAGTGAGCAAAATTTATCAAACACAAAAATGTCATTTCCTTTAGGAGAACATAAAACCACTTCAAAATGGCTGACACGTTTCTCTAGAGTGTTCGAATAATTATTAACCCACCAAAATCCAACAATAATGTTAGTCAGGTCTGTTTTGGATTTGCAATTTGTAATGTTTTGTTATGGAATAGAATTTAATTTATTCTAATCCATTTCAAAACATTGTAATATGATATGGATTTCTTTTGAACCCAAATAGTACGGTGTCAGATACAAAGAATACGTGATATCTAAGCATGGGCGTATTTAGCGAATCTGGCGCACGTGAACTTGCGTATTTACGGATTCGCAATCCGCAAAATCCGCGAACTCTCGCGAATTAGCGGAGTTTTGTGGTTTTTTTGTGTTCGCAAGGGGTTCTGCCAGTTCGCGAGGTTTGTTTACCAGTTCGCAATTGCGAACTTACTTTTCGGCTCGCAATGGCCGCGACTATGTTGTTTCTACGTCTGGTTCATCATCACATGTTCCCAGCACCCTCTGTTTCACCACTGCCACCCTCTGGTACACCCATGCCACCCTCTGGTACATCCTCACTGCCACCCTCTGGTTGGTTTATCACTGTAGATTATGGGGGTGGAAAAAAGCAAGCACACCTGCCCTGCTTCAACTGCCATGAATTAATTTGGGGTTGATTAATGTGTCACTGATTTTTAAACTTCCAGTCTGGCTGGCACCTACTTCCTTCCTTATCTGTAATTTGCTTTCTGTTGCAGTGCAATTTTTTTTCACAGGACCTTTATGGCCTACTTGTAGCTATTCTATGAGCCTAATGTGAGGGTCAGAGCAGGGTCATAGAATAGTTGCAAATAGGCAACTGAACTCTGGAGGGGCCCCTCAGGAAGCACTAGAGTGAATGGTTACTAATGTTAAGATTGAACTTTTGCACCTGCTGATTGCTTTCAGTTTTGCAAAAATCGTTTTTCTGCATTTTCGCGCAATTTGCGGGGCGCAAATCCGTGCGAGATCGATTTCGGAAGCCGCGAATTCGTGCGAATACACGATTTGTTTTTTGCTGCATGTTTGTTCGCGTGATTTTTTGCATGTTCGCAAGCCGCTTTTAGCACAACGTTTGCGAAGTTACCCTAGCGGTCGTACATGGGCGCGGCCATCTTGTTTGCGTGACGTAATTCCCTTTCCGGGTGCTATGTGTAATCTCGCAAAGTGTGCGGCTCGCTCGTACATGTTCGCGTGTGATCGCGAGGAAAATCTCGTGCCAACTTACCCACGCGGTCGTGAACGGGCGCGGCCATCTTGTTTCTCATTCATTGCTATGGTTCTGGGCATGCTCTCTGTATCCTTTCTTAATCTCTGCCATCCTTTGCTTGTTTGAAGTTTTTTTTAATCTATTTTACTCATTATCTATCCCTCTATTTTTCTAGCTCTATATTTTTGTGTTTTCTGCTACTTTTTGTTTATTTTAAACTACTTTTTTAAACGCTTTTCTTTTCTTCTTCCCTGTTCTATTTCTTCTTTCTTATTTTGCTTCCTTTCTGCCCAGACCATGGCAAAGGGAGCCGGGAAGAAGCCCGCAAAGGGGAAGGGTCCCGCACCCCGTGCCCGGCTCCCATGAGGGCGTTTGAGGGGGGAGACAGTTGTAGCTCGGGAGATTTTTAGTGCGGAGGAGGTGGCCGCACTAGTCTTTCACATCCAGCGCCGCCTCCCCAAGACCATCATGGGAGGCGGCAGGATCGCTACCGGCTACGGGATCCGGGAGCGCCGGAAGCGGTGGGAGAAGGTGTGCCGGGCCATGTTTGAACACTCTGGGGTCCGGCGCACCTATAACCAGGCCACCCACCGCTGGACGGATCTCATGGACCGGGAACGCGACTTGCTGGACGTGCTCGGCGTAAAGATCCCCGGGCTTGGTGAGTAGTAGTAGCTATTTCTATCTATTTCATCACTACTCTGTTTTATCCCGCTCTGTGTGTTATTATATTGCAAATTTTTGTTTTTTACCAAGAGCAATAATGCTGCCGATTACATTGTAGGTAAATTATATTTCAAAATCTTCTATGCATTTCAGGTGCACTGCTCTCCTTCTCAGTAGCCTTGCTACTATGCTTATTTGTTTTCTATTTTGTGTTCATTTCATTGGCCTGAGAAATTATGTATGAGTGTAGTGTAAAGAACTGCGTAATGCTAGACACTAAGGGTCAGATTTTCAATTACCGGCGCATCCCTGCAAAGTAGCAGGGATGCGCCCGTAATTGTGCGCCATGCCACCACCACCCATGGTGCGCCGTATTTACAATGTGGCGCACCATGGGCCCAAAACGTCACAGAAGCCTTACGCATCTGTGCCGTAAAGGCGGCGCATTGCTGGAGTTGCGTGCCAACGATGGCGCAGCTCCAGCAATGCTCTGGGGTGCCCTATCTCCCCAATGCTGCATCAAGCCGTACGTCGGCTTCAAGCAGGCGCAGGGTTTGAGTCACGCATCATTGTCCTAAAAGTGACTGATTGACATCTTGTAGATTTCCCTCAGCCACTTTTGGGATTCGTTCCTGCGCAGGAACGCCCTCCCTTGCGCCGGAACGCCCCCTGTTGGCGCAGGGCTTTACAACGTGATGCATCTCCCATATGCGTCACTTTGTTAATATACGCCGCACCATGGCGCCTCTTTTGTTCTGCCGCTGCGTTACAAAAGTCACGCAACAATGGAGCAAAAGAGCCGCAAGGGGCTTCTAAATCAGCCCCTACAGACTCAAGTCCAGTCCTTCCTTTAGACACATGGCTATAAGAAGAAATAGTGGTGGTGGTCGGTGTATTGATAGTTTGAGTATTCACTGATCTGCAAGCACGATGGACTTTGTCTGTCACTTCGCGTGCTGCGGACTGCTGCCTGCCAGGCCTAGGCAAACCTTTTTAGTAGTTTGTTTAGTGAGTTACATAGGAACTTTCCAAGTCAACAGTCCGCAAATCAATAACGTAGTAGACCACATGAGATCGGTCAATATATCCCGTAGAATAGTTAGTTGTCTATTTGCTATTTCGCCAAAATATTTTGTTATTGTTCTTTTGAAATGTTTGATTTGGTTGACAAATATCATACATCTTTTCTGGTCTTTTTTTCTTTCATGTTGTACATCAGCTTCCCCCAGGGGCAAGAGGACACAGGAGGAGGAGGAGGGTGCTGTTCAGGATGCAGGCCAGGAGCAATCAGGCGAGGGCTCCTTTGCTGGCCCCAGTAAGTTTTAATTTTAATATAGAGTACCTATTTTTTCCTAGCGTTCCTCATTCGATTTTTTCTAAATCGTCTTTGATCTTCTTGTAGACTTTTGGTTTGGCTAGTAGGACAATCCATTCTACTACTGTTGCAGGGACAAATCTGCACAAACAGAACTATGGACACTAAATAATGCATTGCTTAGCTTATCAATTATAATAGGTGCTGTTAGACTTTCCACATACCTCAGTGATAACAGACTTTGTAGTTGAACCCCCAATCTCCTTACTGACTAGATAGTGTGGCAGAGTCATTTAGCTCCCAAAGTCACCGATGATTGATCCCCAATGATGATTAGATTATCCAACGCAGGACAAGAGTACGGAGTCAGAGTCAAAAAGTGTCAGAGGCACGGACTCATGCTTGCAAAAATTCCACAACCTTTAGCTCATCCACTCTAGTCTGGAGGACCAAAAACCACAGAGTCTATTTAAGTTTAAAAGCTTTATTAAAAGTAAACACATTTATAAAAATCAACTTTGTCATAAAACTAAACGTTTAACTGAAAATGGAAAAGTGCTTAGTGCTGACGATTAATTGGACACATTTCTTGTGGTCGAGCCGAGCTCTCTCACCTGGTTTGAACTTGATCCTGCTTGTGTTCTTAGAAGTCAAGCTTCAGTCTGTTAGGAGAAAAAGTGGTGCGTTTTAAAAATAAAAAGCAAGCATTCATCAGTTGTGCCAAAAAGTGCAGCAAGACAACAGCCTTCCCTGGAAAAAAGGACATTTTTACTTTAGAGTAGACAGACACAAATTATTACATTGTATTCTGTTTTTTTCACATTTCTTTATTCCTCCTAGACCAAATATTATATAGTAGTGAGTGGTGTATTCTAACATTCTTAAATGTACTTTGTAGGTGGAACATCTGGTGGCGGGGCCAGCGCGGAGGTGGTGGTATTGGACGAGGGGGACAACTCTGGGGAGGAGGCGGTGCAAGTGCCGGACGTGCCTGTGAGGGTTCACACGGTGGTGGCAGGCACAGATAAGCTATATATTCCTTACTTATTGAGATTGAAGACTGCATAGTGTGCTTTCTGCATGGGTGTATTATAAATCAACCAGGTAGTAGCCTCCTCTAAATGTACTTCGACTTAGCTGTGAAGTTTTTGGCGAGAAGAATCCCAATAAGATCTGAGATGAACTTGATGGATGGGATGAACGAAAAGCGAAAGAAGGGTGTAAGTAAGTGTGGAAGGACGAGAAATGTAATGATGACTGGCAAAGGAGAATGATATGTGTTTGCTTGGTCCCCGAGGCGGCTGGGAAGGAAAGAATATGGTATGGTGCATGGCTGGGTGAATGATGAAGCAAGGATGGGTGGAAGGAGAACAGCCTGGGTGGGTGAAACAGAAACTGTATGTGTGCATATACTTTGAATGGATGGATGCCTGGATCATGGTATTATCTGACTCTTAGATAGCATATGTGTATCTAGAGAGAGTAGACGGTCACTGGATGAACTAAGTGTTACTTTGAAGAGCATGTAACACCGCACCCGCACGTCCGTTCCAGTGTAGGAAAGGCAAGGAAAAGAAGTTGTAATTTTGTCCAAATACTACCATGAATAGTAGCAGTAGTTTGTATTGCAACTGCAAGCACAGCATATATCCGGTTATTACGGTGGACACTCCATACCTCTCTTAATAACTTTAGTTTAGTAGTAGTACGTCATTCATGTGTGGGCACACTGTTCACTCAATAATAAGCAAAGCACCTAAAGTCATCCCATATGTCATCAAATACATCCCATGTGAAGTGATAGATAATCAGATTATTTAGCTTCTTCATTTTCCTTTTCTAGTACTCATTTGCACTGTAGGGTGAAAGCTAAATTAATTAAGCCCTTTTAACAGAGTATTCTCAGTGCCACCCGTAATAGAAAAGTAAGAGCTTCACCACCTGCATGTACTGGACCGGTACAGTAACGCAAGTCTGTCTCACTCATCATGTTGTGCGTCTGTTTTTCTCGGGTGCAAGTTCACTGCGCTGGCATTATGCCGGCTTGCATAAGATAACGTACCAATTTTCCTAAACAAGAGAGAAGAAGAAGAATAACTGGTGTACTGTCATAGTCGACTGTAATGGAAGTCCATAGTGCTCGTAGAATTTGTTCCTTAAACTCCCACTAATGTTAGAGCAAGTATGAAGAAGTGGGAGGTTAGATAGATACTGTCCTCAATAGTTATGTACTGTGCTTTCAATTTGCTACTTGTACTGTGACACAACTTTCTGCTCAATCATTTTGTGTTGATCTTAAGGAGCATTGGTTACAGAGTGACTATGTCTTTCTTTCTTCATATAGTTGCTCCTTCCAAATCAACCAGAAGACCATCAAGGAGGGAGCTGGCTCAAATGGCCCGGCAACGGAGGCTGGATGCCACTGTCGCCGAATATCGGTGGCTGGTGGCCCTGGAGGAGGAGGAGACGCAGTCTACCGGTACAACATCCACTGGGACAGCTGCATCCTCCTCCGTGCACCCACGGGCTGCCAGCCAGCGCAGTGCTCCAGCGGTACGGAGCCGGGCTACCAAAGCCAACCGCCACCGCGGATTGGTGTCACTACAACGCATGCTTTTACCACGCATGCCTTTACAACGCGGTTTTTACCACGCAGTCCATTACAACGCATAATGCTTTTAGGCGCTGGATAGTGAATTATTTAATTTACTATTCCAACTCCAGTCCCCGTGGATAGCAGGGAAGGTGTTGGATAGTATATTAAATACATTCCCTATCCTAGAGCGCCCCCCAGCGCATTGCGTTGTAATGGTTTGCGTGGTAAAAGTTGCGATGTAATGGTAGTGCGTTGTAAAAAATTCGTTGTAACCGTGCTACACCGCCACCGCCGAGCAGCAAAGACAGCAGCTGCCCCCCACAGGAGTTGCAAGGCACGCCAGCGCCGCTTATCCCTAAGACTGTCCTACCTGGAGCAGGAGGTCCATACCTATAGGAACTTGGTGGAGGGCCTCCGCTTCGACCATGCCATCCTCCGCAAGGAGTATGATGCCCTCGCCGCTAAAGTCAACAGCACCCACCCGTAGTGTAGTGTCCCTTGCCCCTTTTTTAGAGACTTTTGGGGGGTGGGAATTGGGAGTTGGGTTGTGGGACTTTTGAAGGACAATCGTTGGGGTTAGGGAGGGTCTTGTGGGAGATTATTTTGTTAGGGCTACAAAAATATACTTTTTGAAACTTTATCTGACCATACCTGTTTTTTACTGCTTTTGAGTCTGGTGGGTGGGGGTTTAACAGTAAGTTTGTTTTCCTGAAGAGTCCTAGGACTTTAGTAGTACTACCGTCAATCTCTCGTCTATTCCTAATACTCCATTATACTACCTCCCACCAAACGCTTATCTTACCTGTAATTTGTGTTTGAAAGTAGGGCAAGGCCCAGGGCTGGCTCCACGGGAAATGGCGATTAAGGTTGGCAATCCTGGGCGGATGAAATGTCCTCATTGCGGTGGTACTAGTGGTGTGACACAGTGGCAGTTGCATGCCTATGGAAAAAAAGAAAATGAAAGCTGGTTTGTCCTTACTGTAGCATTACAACGGTACGATAGAGAATATAGCAGGTGACAGTACACTAGAACAGTGCCACACAGAGCCTAACAAATGGTAAAGTATTGAAAGTATAACTAGTACTTGCGTTGAATTTCTTTGACATTGGCTACTACTACAAGAAATAGTACTGAAGCTGAGTAAGTCTAGAATATATCCTCGGATTCCTTCACCAGCCTGTTGCTATGACCTTATCCTCCCCAGCAAGTGTATGGAATTATTGATGTCATTTAGTCACACATCAAGCAAAACCACACAGCCCGGGGGAAGAGGGTTAGGGTTTGGAAAATGGATGGAAATGGGGGTTTCTTTTTGGGTAGGTTTTGTTGGGAGAAAAAAAAAAGCACAGCATGGACAAACAATAATTCAAGATAAAGAAATCTTTGGGTACAAAGCTAACCATAAATCTTTTTAAGTGACATAAAGGAAGTGCATGCCCTACTGCATGCATTGTTACTGAAAAGTAAGTAGTACTAGAATGCGACAGTACAGGGCTGCAGCGTTTTCACTTGCCTATCTCTGCACTCAGAGAAACACTTCTTATTCTTACATTAAATTAGGTTTAAAAATTAGCCGAAGTAAAACCTATAGAATGGCTGTAGGGATCAATTTAGAAGCAGAGAGAGATCCAAGAAATGGAGTCACACTCATGGAAGAAAACAATGGATACTGTATCTGTATGTTGTTGTAGTTGTCCTGTTGAATTTGGTAAGTAAGTTGCATGCAGCAAACAATTCCTCTTATTAGCGGCACTCCTCCATTCCAGCTGACGCTTCGTCCATCAATGTTGGTGACCAGAAGACACCCTGTCCACTGCTTGCCTGGCGGATGCTGAATTGCGGCTCGCTAATGTGAAGCCTGACTCCATCCTTTTTTCCCCATTGCACAGACTGAAACCGGGCCTGTAATTATTGAACGAAAAATAGGAAGTGCTATTACAACACCACTGATAAATAAATACAAGGTGTGTACGCTGTGTAGTGCAAAAAGTCACACTTTGATTTTCCAAATAGACAGTACAATATTTTTGAAAGTGCGTACTCTGTCTGAGTCACCTTTTGAAGGATAAATAAGTATGGGCAAATTAATTTAGCGGATCTTTCCCCTCAAGCTAGGTGTACTGTAAACTGTGTTTTAGAACAAAATTAGACCTTCCCAGCAGTGCTCCCGCCTCCCACCCAGACCCTTACTAAAGCCAGTCGCAAAAATGTAGAAGACCCCCAATCAGATCTCAAAAAAAGAGGCCTAGCAGAAAACTGGTGACAAAATGTACTTTGAAAGTAAAAGTAGGCCCAAATACCCCCTTACCCACCGTGGATTGTATTTCCAAACCACTTGCAAGCAAGCAAAAGTATCCATAGCCAGCATCGCTCCAAGACTCAAAGGCCCCTCCACCCAAACACATGCAATAGAAATACTGCTAACCCTAACGAGCCCTAAGTTAAGAATAGTGGCAAAGGCTTTCTTTAACTATGCCAAATCCCCCCTTTCCCACCATACTACTGGTTTAGAGTCTGGTGGGTGGTGGTTTAACAGTAAGTTAGTTTTCCTGAAACTTAAGTCTGTGTCATTTTCTTCCTTTAAGTGTAAATGGCTAAATGTTTTCAACAGTAAGTGCCTCTCACCGAGTAAGTGATCCCCCCTTTCCCACCATGGATTTTCTTCAAATCGCTTGCAAGAAAAATTACACATTCCCACGACTGCTCTAAAACCCCAGAACTCAGTTGCAAAAATCAAGAACACCCAAACACAGGCAATCCTGCTGCTAAGATACAAAAAGTGCCAAAACCTTTTTCCTCATGGATGTTGTTTAAACCAGTTTTATCCGGTATTAGACCTTCCCAGCAATGGCCCCAGAGCCGTCAACCCAGGCGAAAACAAGTAGAAGACCCCCAAACAGCCAAAAAGCAAAAGTACAAAAATGTGGACTTTGTCACTTTTGTGAAAATTTCCAAAATCACTCAGCGCGCGCTCTGCAGCTAGGCCCTAACTCCCCTCTGCCTCCATGGATTTCCTTCAAACCTCTTGCTATCTAAACTATCCATACCCAGTAGTGCTCCCAGACCCCGAAACCCACCCACAAACACCAGGAAGCCCCCCAAACAGGCCCCTGAAAACGCTACATTGAGCGAAAAGTCCGAAAAGGCAAAACCTTTTTCCTCATGGATGTTGTTTAAACCAGTTTTATCCGGTATTAGACCTTCCCAGCAATGGCCCCAGAGCCGTCAACCCAGGCGCAAACAAGTAGAAGACCCCCAAACAGCCAAAAAGCAAAAGTACAGGTGATTAAAGTTTTAATTATATTAACTTGTGCAAAACAAAGAAAGACAGAAACACAGGAATAAAAGTCAATAAGTACGAAAAAGAAAATGTCTGAATTCATTGGCTCATTTTCAGGCCTCGGTGTCAGGGAAGAAGAGTTCGTCCTCATACTCTGCGAAATCATCAGGCAGGAGTAGGTCAGTGTCACCTAAGACAGAAGAAATTCCCTCATCTAAGTTGCTGTCCTCCTCTTCTTCTTGCGTCGTGCGATCTGGTACTTTGAAATCTGGTGGTATGAGGTGCTCATTCATCTTGATCATTGTCAATATCTCCACATTTTTGGGCGAGAGGCGGGTCCGTTTGCAAGTTACAATGCCACCAGCAGCACTGAAAACACGTTCAGAAGACACACTTGCGAGTGGGCAAGACAAGTAATGTATAGCCAGGCGGGAGATCTCTGGCCACAATTCTTTTTTCCCATGCCAATACGCCAATGGGTCAGCATTAACATAGACCTCTGTTGAGTCATTCAGATAGTCCTGCACCATCGACTCAAAGTTCTCCACGTTTCCTCCACTTTGCTGAATTTTCGCTCGGACCTTTTCAGAACCATAACCAATCTCAGCTAGCCAATCCTCTTCATCACCCGATATTTCTGTTGTGTCTGGTGCAGATGATGCGGTTGCCGGTGTCTTTAACGGCTGAGAGGTCACTTCTGCCACAGCCACAGGTGCAGAAGTGGAGTCTTCTGACTGGGGATGGCCTGCTGATGTTGATGTACTGCCTTTTCCTTCAATTTGCTTCCGTTCTCTTTCAAACCTGATGGCTGACCAGGCTACCCAACGTTTGTACTTTGTAGCATCTTCATCACTAAAAGGAAATAATGTTGAGCCTGCCAGCGCCTTTTTGTAGCGTGGATGCATAATAGTAGCACAAATGTAATGCTGTTCTGAGTGGATCTTTTGAAGATGTTCATCGCCACGTAGACGCTCTAATAATTTCTCCGCCAAAACAAAAGCTTCTTGCTTTTCTTCATTGTTTTGAAACTTTGAAGACACCGCCTTCAGTTTGTGCTCCAGCATGCGCAACAATGGGATAGCTTTTCCCAAATTACAGTCCTCCTTGCTGACTGCACGCGTGAAGAACTCAAAAGGACGAAGCATGTCTGTCAGGCTTTTAACTAGCTCCCATTGCGCCGCATTTAACCTCAGGTCCTCCTTCACAGCTGTACCCATTGTTAAGAAATACTGATCGAGTACCGTAAACTGCTCATACAGACGCTCAAGCATGTAGAAGGTTGAGTTCCAACGTGTTGGCACCTCCTGGATGAGTGCTTTCACTGGCATTCGACGTTCATGTAGCAGGCTCCTCAGATGCTTTCGGGCCTTAAAAGAATGGATGAAATGGTTGCACATTTTTCGGCAGGTGACCACTAACTGGCATGCTGGACTTTCTTTATCCAAGAATTTTTTAACAACCAGGTTTATACAGTGCGCCAAGCACGGCACTCTGAAATAGTCACCCAGTTCCATGGCCTTAACTACATTGGCGCCATTATCCGTGGAAACATAACCAATGCCGCGTTTTTTTGGAGACAGCCAGTGAAAGACCTTTGTGTTGAACTCATTCAAAATGTTTTGTGCTGTATGACGTTTCTCCAAGCCAAACATGGCTAGTGTTGCATGTTTCCGAGCAGCTTTAAAAACTTGGTCCAGGTCAGCACCTGCGTTTTGCTTTGCTTTAACCCCTGAAAAAGAGACCCAGTGTGCAGTGATGCACATGTAATCAGTGCCTGCGCCACTGGTCCACATGTCTGTTGTGAGATGTATAGTGTGAACTGCACTCTTCTGCAAAGCTGCCCCAATCACCTCCAGCACATCTTCATGTAGTGCTGGAACCGCAACTCGGGCAAAATAGTACCGGCTAGGAACCTTCCATTTAGCGCAGAGCGCTGCCACTAATTCGAGAAAACCAACCCCTTCTACAAAAGAAAAAGGGAGAAGATCCAGCGCTAGCATTTTAGCCAGCTCAGTGTTATACAGACGCACCATTGGGTGGTTGCGGTCATATGGCGCGTCTGAAAACAACATTGTTTTAATGTTGCCCTGGACCATTTTACGGGATGATGATGATGACTTCTTCGACCCAGTTACGCTCGCTGATGAACTTTTTCGCATTGGTGTCTTACTCTGTCCCACACTCTTAGTGTGGCTCCCAGGGGTACTGGGTGTAAGTGAAGTGTGTGACACTTCTTCCTCCTCGTCATCATCAGATGGAACATCAACGTTTTCTCGACTTGCAATTCGGGCTTCCTTGATCTCCTTTAGGTGCGCAAACCATTGGACAGCGTGCTGTCTCTCAAGATGACCTCTCTGGCCTCCAGTCCCATAGTTGGTAACAAGCTTACCACGACTAACTGCAAGCTTACAAATGCTACAAATGGCTATGTTTTCCCTTTTTGTGGAAACACTAAAGAAGTCCCAAACTGCGGACTTGAAATGTCTGTGGGGGCCGGAGGAGGCAATACTGGTGGTGGCCGTGCTGCTAATGCCAGATGAAGTGGAGGATGTGTATTGCTGAACTTTACTATGTTGTGCACTTTCACCACCACTAATTGAGGTCGAGGTGGATGGAGGTCCCTTCTGGCGAGTAAGAAATATGGAAGCGGTACGTTGTGATGTACTAGTTAACATCAATGATTCTGGTGTTCCCATTGCCTCCTCATCGACTTCATCATCACGCTCAGCAGCCTGTCGGGCTAGGGTCAAAATGTCTGTTTGCTGCATGCCCGCTGGGGCTTCAGTGACGTTAGTGATGATGACTGCGTCGTCGTCGTGAGAGTCTTCAGCAGCAGGAGTATACGCCACTTCTTGTTGAGCGTCATCACACTCCATAACTTGGAGAGTTTCGACGACCTTCCTTTTACGCTTAGCTACCTTTGTCAGATCATGGTGTGCCTCCTCAACCTCACTCTCAGACGGCAGTGGTGCTGGTTCCCAAGTAAGATCCATATCATCAGAAGGAGGTGGGCTTGAAGAAGATGTAGACACCAACACCCTTGATCTTTTCCTTGCTCGGGATGTGGAAGACAATGAATGATCATCAGGAGGAGTGGCTTCCTCGAATGATACCTCGGCTTGATTGTCGATTTCCAGATGTGCCCCTTCTTCTGGAGGAACAACTATTGTGGCCACTTGTTGTGCCCCTCCATGCACCTCTGCTTGCTCCTCTCCTTGCGCCGCCTCTCCTTCCACATGTACTTGGGCTTGTACTTGCACATGTGATTGTTGTTGCGGCTGTGGTTGTTCAACACTCGGCAGATGAGTTACAACAACCTGTGTTGATTGAGGGACATTGCTGCTACTTTCTTGCGATGAGCCAACATCAATGGTCGATGGTGATTGAACAACTATACTGGCTGCCTCTGCAGCACTCAAGGGCTTGGACCTAAGTTGGCGTGGTGGTGGTGGCACTGAGCCCAATGGAGCGGAGGTGCTGCTCCCAGCTTGGTCCCCAGCAGACCCCACTGCTGCAGCAGGTGTACTTTTTTTTCCCCAAAAAATGTGGCGGTCGTCATCACACCAGTCTCCTTGGTAAGTGGCGCCACTTGCTTCTTCTGCTCCTTACTGGCAACTTTCTTGCTAGAGGAGCTACGGTCAACTTTTTTTGGGGCCATCTTCTTCAGATGTCACTCTGAACAGCAGAGTTGTCTGTGGCCACACGTGACGTTGTGCTGCACACACCGCAGCAGGACTTCTTCCTGGCACTGGTGGTTCTCTTGTGCACCTACAAGCAATGGAAGACAGAGGAACATCAGTTATACACCCCAAAAAGTCAAAAAAACACACACAAATCAGCACAATCCCAGCCCATCCATGGCCTCAATGGTGTTTAAATTCAAGAAGACAACCCACAGGCAGACTCAGTCCATGCACCACTCACTACCCCTGGGCAAAAGGCCCCACCAGCAGCCCCAAAAAAATCGACAAAAACCACAAAATTCAGCACAATCCCAGCCCATCCATGGCCTCAATGGTGTTTAAATCCAAGAAGACACCGCACAGAAAGACTAGGCCCAGGCACCACTCACTACCCCTGGGCAAAAGGCCCCACCAGCAGCCCCAAAAAAACGACAAAAAACAACAAAAATCAGCACAATCCCAGCCCATCCATGGCCTCAATGGTGTTTAAATTCAAGAAGACACCCCACAGAAAGACTCAGCCCATGAACCACTCACTACCCCTGGGCATAATGGATGAAAGCTAGGCAAAATAAGTGCAGGCCTCAGACACTGCCTCTCTTCAAAATGGCCCCTTGCACCCCAAGCACATGTTGCCTGTACCAGCACTCAAGATGGCCACCACCCACATGGCCAGTCCAAATCAACAGTAGCACCCCAAAAAAAACGAAAAACACACAAAAATCACCACAATCCAATGCCATCCAGGATGTTTACATTAAAGAGAGTGAGACCCCACAGGCAGACTCATTCCATGCACCACTCACTACCCCTGGGCAAAAGGCCCCACCAGCAGCCCCCAAAAAATCGACAAAAAACACAAAATTCAGCACAATCCCAGCCCATCCATGGCCTCAATGGTGTTTAAATCCAAGAAGACACCACACAGAAAGACTAGGCCCATGCACCACTCACTACCCCTGGGCAAAAGGCCCCACCAGCAGCCCCAAACAAACGTCAAAAACGACAAAAATCAGCACAATCCCAGCCCATCCATGGCCTCAATGGTGTTTAAATTCAAGAAGACACCCCACAGAAAGACTAGGCCCATGCACCACTCACTACCCCTGGGCATAATGGATGAAAGCTAGGCAAAATAAGTGCAGGCCTCAGACACTGCCTCTCTTCAAAATGCCCCCTTGCACCCCAAGCACATGTTGCCTGTACCAGCATTCAAGATGGCCACCACCACCACCCACATGGCCAGTCCAAATCAACAGTAGCAACCCAAAAAAAACGAAAAACACACAAAAATCACCACAATCCAATGCCATCCAGGATGTTTACATTCAAGAGAGTGAGACCCCACAGGCAGACTCAGTCCATGCACCACTCACCACCCCTGGGCAAAAGGCCCCACCAGCAGCCCCAAAAAAATCGACAAAAAACACAAAATTCAGCACAATCCCAGCCCATCCATGGCCTCAATGGTGTTTAAATCCAAGAAGACACCTCACAGAAAGACTAGGCCCATGCACCACTCACTACCCCTGGGCAAGAGGCCCCACCAGCAGCCCCAAAAAAAACGACAAAAAACCACAAAAATCAGCTCAATCCCAGCCCATCCATGGCCTCAATGGTGTTTAAATTCAAGAAGACACCCCACAGAAAGACTAGGCCCATGCACCACTCACTACCCCTGGGCATAATGGATGAAAGCTAGGGAAAATTAGTGCAGGCCTCAGACTCTGCCTCTCTTCAAAATGGCCCCTTGCACCCCAAGCACATGTTGCCTCTACCAGCACTCAAGATGGCCACCACCACCACCCACATGGCCAGTCCAAATCAACAGTAGCACCCCAAAAAAAACGAAAAACACACAAAAATCACCACAATCCAATGCCATCCAGGATGTTTACATTAAAGAGAGTGAGACCCCACAGGCAGACTCAGTCCATGCACCACTCACTACCCCTGGGCAAAAGGCCCCAACAGCAGCCCCAAAACAATTGACAAAAACCCACAAAATTCAGCACAATCCCAGCCCATCCATGGCCTCAATGGTGTTTAAATCCAAGAAGACACCCCACAGAAAGACTAGGCCCATGCACCACTCACTACCCCTGGGCAAAAGGCCCCACCAGCAGCCCCCAAAAAACGACAAAAAACGACAAAAATCAGCACAATCCCAGCCCATCCATGGCCTCAATGGTGTTTAAATTCAAGAAGACACCCCACAGTAAGACTAGGCCCATGCACCACTCACTACCCCTGGGCATAATGGATGAAAGCTAGGCAAAATAAGTGCAGGCCTCAGACACTGCCTCTCTTCAAAATGGCCCCTTGCACCCCAAGCACATGTTGCCTGTACCAGCACTCAAGATGGCCACCACCACCACCCACATGGCCAGTCCAAATCAACAGTAGCACCCCAAAAAAACGAAAAACACACAAAAATCACCACAATCCAATGCCATCCAGGATGTTTACATTAAAGAGAGTGAGACCCCACAGGCAGACTCAGTCCATGCACCACTCACTACCCCTGGGCAAAAGGCCCCAACAGAAGCCCCCAAAAATCGGGAAAAAACACAAAATTAAGCACAATCCCAGCCCATCCATGGCCTCAATGATGTTTAAATTCAACAAAACAGTTGCATCATGCACCCATAACCAACCCTGGTCCTACTGGATACTGTGGCTACCCACAATATATTTTATTTAATGTTCTGAAAAAGTTCCAAAATTGTAGTTGCAGCAACTGTAATGCCCCAAACAAACTTACTTGTGAAAGTTGATTTCTAATCCAAAAGTGATCCAAAGAAAGTCAAAAAGGTCTCAAACCCAAATATCCAGCAGCACCCACAAAAAGTAATCCTTCCAGGTCAAGGTCCAAATGAAAGTGACCAGCACATGAAGAAAGCACTGGGAGGAGCCTGCTGGACAGGAACAGGAAGTTGGAGACTGTGGGGCACTTCCTTCACCCCCCCCCAAAAAAAAATGTACTCCTTGCAAAAAAAAGTGCAGGCAAATGTCAACCTGAGGAGTGATTCTGATAAAAATCATCATTTTCTGAAGGTTTATGCTGTTTGCTGGTGGATTTAATTGCAAAATCTCTATTTCGCGAGTGCGAGATTGTTCCTGCCCGCCGCACCTACATGTTCGCAATTGCGAACTCTCGCGATGCGTGCTGTGCAAGGTAAGGTGGCAAGCCGCGATTACGTATTCGCGGGCGCCAACTCCCGCGGGATCCCGCAGCAAGATCCAAAATGGCGCAGCACTGGCAAAATATCGAGAAAAACAACTCGGCAAACGCTGAATGACGGAAATCACCAAGCAAAAAAATCCGCCGCGTGCGAATTGACGGATTTTCGGCAAATTCGCTAGAGTTCGCGGATTGCGAATTTACCGAAAATCCGCAAATTCCGCGAGCGGAACGGATTTTACGCCCATGCTTAGTGATATCATACCGAAACCCCACTAGATGATGGCCGACACGTTTTTTCAAAATGTCCTTGACTTGGTAATTTTTATATTTTTTTAATGTTTGAAAAAAATCCTTGGCAATCAAAACTGGGGTGATATTTTATAAATTATTTTCAGTCTCTGTGAATTCCATATCATAGTTTTCAAAAACAAATAGTACGGTGCCAGATACAAAGAATAAGTGATACCATACCGAAACCCCACTTTAAGAAGGCTGATATGTTTTTTCAAAATGTCCTTGACTATGTCATTATTACTAATGCCAGAAAAAAATCCTTGGTAATCAAAACTGGGGTGACCTTTTATAAATGATGCTTAGTCTCTGTGAATTCCATTTCTCCGTTTCTCGCCAAAATTTCGTGTTCGTGTTGATTCTTTGCTAAATCCTGTAAAACGAGGTTAGATCATTGCGAGGACGCTACACTCAAAGATCGCTGAATTGTTCTGAACAGTTCAAATGAGGTTGTGCCTCAGAACTGACATCGTCAATCTCAATAGGGATCTGAGAACCAGATGGAGACAATTAAGCATGTAGGTATTAATACCTGTCCCAAACGAAAGTTCAGTTCTGATCAAATTGCACAGACCCGGACTTCAGACCATGTGTATCTTTGTCTTTGTTCTAGTAAGTACTATGTGCTTGTAAGATAGATATTGGGTAATGTTGAGTCGCATTTTAACTGCACCTCATTTAGTTGTGCTTAATAGGCTTAAAGTCTTCACATAATATACGGACAGCTTTCTTTTTTTTTATTATAAATTTTCGTGAATGGTATAGCTTATGTTGATGGCCCATTCCAAAATTGCGCCCATATTTGACACTCCGTTGTGGTGCCTGTGCTCAATAACTAAAGTTTTAATGTCCAGCGCTTGTCTTTTTTCAGCACAGCGCCCGTAGATTAAAATGAGACAACTATATACATTTTGGACATTATTTTTAAACTGGACCTCAATTACTTATGTTTAACAGGTCTATACCCCTGGTATAACATATGAATCTGCATTTAGTACTTTAAACCACAAATGGTCTAACTTATGCAGGTGGCCCACTCCAAAATGGTGCCCGCACGTGTTACTCGCTCTTGGTGCCTATGTTTAATAATTGGGAACGTATACGCTTCCATTTATGGTTCTCCTTCCGCTGATAATATAGTTGTCTTAGGTATAAGGCGCATGTCATTGACACATGTTCTTGGTGCCTGTCTGTAATTTGTAAATTACGGCCATTGTTAAAAGTCTGCTGGTTCTTTGCCTACAAGCAAAAATTCTATGTGTGGTTTCAGAATGTGAATTTTAATGTGATAACATCCACCATTCGTAGCTATGATGCTCGCTTTTGGTGCCTGTGCTTAATAATTGGGGATGTTCATGCTTCTACGTATGGTTCTCCTTCCATTGATAACGTAGGTGTCTTAAATATAAGGTGCCTGTCATTAATACATGTTCTTGGTGCTTGTGTCCGATTTGTATATTACGGCACTTGCTAGAAATCTACTGTTTCTTTGTTTCTTAGCAAAAAAATGTTGCATATGATTTTAAAATGCAAATTTCATTGTGGTACCATTAGTAACAGTGGTTCATAAACTGTAAACAATTCTTAACTATTTAAAGGCATTTAACCCATATAAAATATAATAAAACTAATATGGTAAATATTTAAAATCCCACATAGGTAAAAAAGAATGAGTTTTATTTTAATTTTATTTCAGATGTGGGGCTACTATACCCCTCAGACTAATCAGCAAACATAAACTATAAAGGTGGTGCTTTTTAATATAAGGTATGTTTATTATATATATAATTTGCATGTTTATCCAGATCTCTTCGAATTGATGTGGTGTAAAAACTATTTAGTATTTTAAACACTTAAGGGTACTTAATGCATATATAATGCTCTCAAACTAATGAGACACAAAATCTCCTGTATGGTAATTAAGTTTAAGAAAATGTTATAATTGGTTGAATTGTAATGTATCATTTGAACCGTGATCAAGTTGTTTGTAGCGACGAAAAACGTCGATTTGTCCTTTTAACCTGGAGACCTTTTGTTTAATAAAAGAAAATTGGGAAAGACACTGTTACTGAAAAGGTTTGTGTGTGAGGAATATTTTGGCGTGGCTCGGCTTTGGAATATTGCACCGATGTGAAGCGCCGTGGGTCGGAACGCTTTAAGGAGCTAAAATTTGGAGGAATATAAATACATATATATATATATAATGTATTTGTACTTGTCTCCACACACATATAGTAACATATGTTTTGTATATATGTATTTTTACAGCCTTGAAGAAGTCCCGTGGGGACGAAACACGTCGTGTGGGCTATGGCTATGAACATTGTATTGTGTTTTTTATGAAAAAAATCTGATGAAGAAGTTTCACATAAATGAATAAAAAAGGAAAATAATTTTTCACAAGAAATTTGAAGACTTGCTTCATTCATTTGGGAAATCATTTCATGTTTGATTACTACTGTGTCATTTTCATTGTTATATAAGAACTTTTGAACAATTTGAACCTGTGTGCTTTTAAGGTCAACCCATTTTTCACCAACCTATTGCACACTTCAAAAAAATGTTCTAAATGCTCTTCCTAATTTTTTGAGAAAATCAAAATATCACCCTGAAAACACTTGATGTATACATCAATGTCCCTAAAGAGGTGACACATCTTTAGGGACATTGGATGTAGAATCCAAATGGCATCTTGGTGTACTGATACAACCCTTTAGGTGTAATAAATTATGTTAACTTTAAAGTTTAAGTAGAACATATTTTTGCACCTTCTAATATGGAAATCACTTCATTATTGTTAAGTAAAGGGTGATATTCAACTATCACATTAGCATTAAGTGCTCTCAAGTCCACACATACTCTCAACTTTTGATCAAGTTTGACCACCAAAATAATAGGTGAAACCCATTCAGCTGATTCAATTGCCTCAATAATGTCATCACTTAATAGATATTTTAAAGTATCTCTTAATTCCTCCCCCACATTAATGGGCACACCCTTAGCTTCTGTTTCACAGGGATAACATTGTTCTTGAGTTTCATTTTATATGTGCAGTTCTTTAACTTTCCTACTCTTTCTGCAAACACATCCTCAAACCATTCTCTAACAATTTTTCTCTTTTGCTATTACCTAAGAATGATACATGTTTGAACAGTTCTTCCTCGCTCAACAACACAGGTTCTTTCGAACGGGGATTCAGGATGAACTTCCATTGGTCTCTCTATCCAAATATTCACACCTTCTACTGCAATGTATAACTTGACCTAAGCAGATCTCCCTTTCAAAAGTAACATGACATCCACGTATCCATCCATATCAACTGTAGATACATCAAAACTTTCAGCTATGATGTCAGATAGCTGTAATACTTAATTCATACACACTTTACTTAGTTGATCCTTGTAATAGTCCCTGGTGAGGATAGTCTAAGAAGACCCTGAATCAACCATAAGTTCTAAATCTACCCCAATAACATCCGCAATACAAGTGGGATATTTATTGCCCATTCCTTCACCAAAATTATCAATGCTATTTACTGTGAATAGAGCATTGCCCTTGCTGTTTTCATGTAAAACACCACACTCACATGTGTCTTTGATGCTACCTTTCTCAGTAGCATAAGATATCTTGCCACATGACTGAATATATGTTAATGTTAATGTTAAAAAAGCTTATAGAGCGCATGGTTACTTCAGTGACGGGGCGTCCCAGCGCTTGCAGACAGTTTGAGAGAAGGTGCACTAATCCAGGGGGGAACAAGTAGAGTCATTTAGGAACCCTAGATAGAAGGAAACAACCAGGTTTTGATGAGTTTTCTAAATGACAGGTAATTATTTGTAGCACGCACTTCCAAGGGAATCGAATTCCACAGTTTCGGAGCCAAATACCTGAAGGAGCGGCCACCAGCTCTGCTCCTTTGAATTTTGATGGTGCAAGCAAGATGGCGATCTGCCGAGCGGAGGGCGCGTGAAGGAACATAGGGAGAACACAGACCTCGCAACACTTGGGGACCAGAGCAATGAAGGGTTTTATGAGTTAGGCAAAGGGACTTAAATTGAATACGTTGTGTTACCGGAAGCCAGTGTAAGCGCCGCAGAATATGGGACGTGTGACAGTGCTTGGGTAGGGAGAACAAAACACGAGCGGCTGCATTTTGTGCCCTTTGGAGTCGGTTAATGGCTGTTCGATTAGAGCCCAGCATGGAGACATTTCAGTAGTCTATATGCGATAACACCAGGGCTTGGACAATTGTCTGGCGTACCGGTGGATCAAAAAACCCAAAATTGGTTTGAGCGAGCGTAGACGACCATAGCACAACGCCAGCCACTCTTTTTGCATGGGACTCTAGGAAGAGCGAGTCATCCATGAGCACACCCAAGTTTTTTACTTCCTTCTTAGGAATGGGAGGGGGACCTAATGTGGAGGGCCACCAATGATCGTTCCACCTGTTTGTTTCCTTGCCAATCAAGAGTACCTCAGTTTTTGATGAATTTAACTGCAGGCAATTCGTGGACATCCATCTAGAGATGGCCAGAATATCATCTTGAAATTTGACAAGATCCGAATCCCTATCCTTTAAGAAGGAGAAGATAAGCTGCGTGTCGTCCGCGTATGAAATTAATTTGATCTTACGTTTTCTGGCCAACACTGCCAGAGGGCGGACGTACACATTAAACAACGTAGGGCTGAGCGCCGACCCTTGCGGAACACCGCAACTCAGCGGGAGCCTGCTGGATGAGTACGGAGGGGCATGGACCTGGAAGGAATGGTCAGATAGAAAAGACGCAAACCAATCCAGGGCACCACCTCGGACTCAGATCTCCCATAGTCTTCTGAGTAGAATCCCATGGGAGACCGTGTCGAACGTCGCACTCAAGTCCAGTAGGACTAGAGCCAAAGTACCACCCCGATCTTGTGTTGCCCTTATTTGTTCAGTAACGGCCAACAGGGCGGACTCCGTGCTGTGTTTAGGCCGGAACCCGTTTTGTGAGTCGTCTAGAATCCCATTGCTCTCCAGGTAGTTGGTCAGGGTGTCATTAACGTGTGTTTCTGCCACCTTGGCCAGATAAGGCAACAAGGAAATAGGTCTAAAATTTTCAGGCCTAGAAGAGTCCAAGGTGGGCTTTTTTAATAAAGGAACCACCTTTGCGTGTTTCCATGATTTAGGGATGGTGGAGGACTGAAAAGATTTATTGATCAGCTCCCGACCCTCCGCTAAAATGGAATTCTGAAATAGTTTAAACATTTCAGGTTTAACGTGGTCTTCCGGTGACCCGGACTTGACTTTCTCAACCAGAAGTACCATAGTAGCCTGTGAGATAGGAGGGAGGGAATGCAGAGAAAAGGGAGGTTCCATAGAGTCTAGGGATAGGTGGGAGGTCTGAGCAGACCCATCAGATTCAAGAGAGTTATAGATCCCTTGGACTTTATTAACGAAAAAGCTAGCAATCTCTTCGCATTGCAAGTCAGATGTTATCCGGCAGTTAGGATCCTCTGGTGACTTAGTCATGTCCTTTACCAGAGAAAAGATGGTTTTTGATCTATTTGCACTCGCACTAATCAGGTCCGTATAGTAGGTGGCTTTGACTTTCTTTATAAGTTTATGGTACGCTTTGGTAGTGGATCTGAAGTTGGCTTTCGCCTGGGGATCATACGCTCGTCTCCAGATGCGCTCCAATAACTTGCATTGCTTTTTCTGTTCGGCCAGTGCCACAGAGTACCAAGGGTGGGAATGCTCGCGCTTGGGCCTAGACAGTTTCTTAGGAATGAGGTAGTCAAGTGACGTATTGACCCACTCTCTATATGCTGTATCCGCATCCTCCAAATCCTCTGGCCAATGTGGCCGGGAGTCATTCAGATTGGTCTTGAACAAAGCACTATCTAGTTTGTGCCATGGGCGCCTCCAACGAGGTGGGGGGAGCTGTTTCCTGGGACCAACTGAGATCTTAATGGAAATTTGAACCAGGAAATAGTCCGACCAGCTGAGGGGGCTGGGAATAGAGACCGAAATTTAGGAAATGTTCGAAAATACCGGGTGAAGCAGATGGCCTGCCAAGTGGGATGGGCCTTTAACTAGCTGGATAAGTTGGCAAGCTTCAAGGTCGCCCAAAAGATCACGAACAGCGGGGTAATCACAACACTCCAGATGGATATTCATATCCCCCAGTATACAAAAATTTGCAGACTGTAACGCTAGCGTGGAAATAGTAGAGACCAATGATTCCTGAAAGGCGCTTACAGGGCTGGGGGGGGCGATAGATCAAGAGCCCTGTAAAGGTAAAGGTATCTGAGACCTTTATCTTAAAGAGGGCGCATTCACAGCCAGCTATGTTGATAGGGGAGAGAGAGCAGGAACAGATGGATTTATAAATCACTGCTAATCCGCCCCCTCTTTTCTTGGGTCTGTTCTGGGTAACTGCCAGATAACCAGAAGGTAGGGTCAGGGTCAAAATGGCAGACGAGTCGTCCGTAAGCCAAGTTTCTGTTAAAAATAGTAGATCGGGCGATTGATCTGCCAGAAGGTCATGGACATCCTCATGGTGCCTAACTAAGGATCTACAGTTTAGGCTCAATATGTTTAGTTTCATGGGCTTTGCAGGCGGTATAGTCAGTGGGACTTCGGTGGCCGTAAAGCCACAATGATGACATCGTAGACAGTGCGAGCCTGAGTGTAGCAAATGGCCCGCACACACCGCCTCGCATCGGAGAGCGAATAACTCTTCCCTGGCATAAGTGGCCATATGGCATAAATCTCAACCAGGGGTTCTGGCAGCGGGCAGCGGACCAGCGCGGACGGGTGCAGACGGGCTTGCCTTTGGCGAGTCTTCGGCGTGCTGAAGACGTGCCCGCTGCGCTCCCGCCCCGCCTTCTCTTAAAACTACTGAGGGCCTGTCTAATTGGTGGAGGATGCACGGAGGAAGTCACTGTCACTTCCGGTGTGCCCCTCTTCTAATCTTCCCTCCACAACAAGCTGACCGAGTCAGTGGTGGACCGGGGAAGCAAGGGGAACACTAAATACAAAATGCGGCGAGTGAACACTTTTAAAAGTAAACACAGAAATAATGCATGGAAACGAGTGGTTTTAAAAGCAAAATACAGCGCAGCACGCCTCTCTTACTAGTTATATGAATTCCTGGTATCTTTTCATACATTTGCTAAATGACTTACCCACATTATTTACAATCCCTATTTATGGCCGGACAACCTGCAAATGATGCAATGTGTGGCCTACCACCACACCTGTATCATGTTCCAAACTTATCTAGTCTATCGTATTTTTTAACACTAGTAAAATTGCTTAATCATAGTACATTAGGCCCAATGCTCAGTGAATCGGAACGAAGCTCGTCTGTGCGTCTGAGCCTGCACACTCCCTCCACTCCTTTCACATTAATGCTAGTATTCCTCACAGTGTACATCCATTTTTCAGACTGTTCAAATGCTTTTGCTGTAGAGATTGTTTCTAACAATTTGGGGTCTCCAATGACCCAAAGTTGTTCTTGCTTTTTTTTGTTCCTTACATGTAGAATGATTTGATCTCTTATCATCTCAACAGTCAAGATTCAAAAATTGCAATGCATGCCCAATGATCTTAATGCAGTTAGGAAGTCATCAAATGATTCTCCCTCCTTTTGTGCTCTGGTGTAGAATTTAAATCTATTTAACCCAATGTTTGTGGTAGGTTTAAACATTTGCTCCATTCTTAAAATTTCTTCTTTGTAGATATTTAGGTCATCTTGAACTTCAGCTGCCAAAACGTGGGGCAGTGCTTGAAACACCACTGGACCTTCTGACTCCAAACAATGTAAAAATATACTCTTTTTCTTTTTGCGCCCATATGTTCTCCATCTATTGCTCTCATATAAGTAAAACATTCTTATTTCCATCTCATCCAAGGAATGTGGGCTTTTTTTGGCATTGGTAAAATGTTAATAAATATTGAAATACCACTGTCGGATACGTAATTACTAGCTCACACTTTAAATGTCACCCCTTTACACTTAACACAGTTGTGTCTTGACACGTTTCAAAGGACTGGAGTAATGGTATGCAGGAAAAAAATATTGACTTCTCATATCTTACATTTCTTTCCTTTCAGCCATCCAAGCTACAAACTTGAGTCTGATTGGTGTGCTACGGAGACAAAGCACACTACATTGGCTTAATTTAACTAACCCCAAAACAAATTGCCGATAAATTTTAAGCCACACTGGAATCCTTATATTGCACTTAAGATGGCCGCCACACCACATTGTTAAATTGACATCTTGATGTGTGTTAGTCCAAGCGCACGTCATGACATCGTGGCAGCTTCACAGCTCTACTCGAAGATTATGCTGCGTACCTGCTTGTGTGAATCCTCCTTTGGTTAACTAAGAAGGTGTCAGACCAAGGTATTTACTTACTTGAATGCTGTCTTGTAACCGTTGGTTGTAAAGTGCAGTGCGCTGTCGAAATTATGCTGGAAATTTCTACCCACATGATCGCTCAGACAGCAAACAGTCTGAAGAGACATAGATGAGACATAAACACTCACTGCAGCTCCAGTTATTCCAAATATTTTACTCCCTTTTATCAAATTGTATTCTTCATACATTTGTATTCTTGTATTCACTTCACTCCTGTGCTGTATGAGTTGCAGAAGTGCCTCCTCATCTCATCGCCAATAGTATAATGATATCCATGCAAAAGTTGTTTTTTTAAGATTTGTTTATTCTGGAGCACAACAACACATTTAATACTGAGCCGCTCCAAATGGAACTGAAGATACACCAGTATCTGTTGTCATAGTCCCGTGCTGGAACTTGGAACCCATACAGAAAATATACTGTGCACATGCACAAAATGAGTGAACAAAGAATAGGCTTGTGCATGCAAACTATGTAGGAGGATATTACAGAGTGTTTCTAAATTTCCTTAGAATTCTACACTAAAAACATAGTTCAATATATCATTCCCAATATTCTAAGTGGTTATATCCATACAATAATCAGAGTCCAAATCTAAAGTAACCCAGGTAACAATTGTTTTGTATGACAACCATTTCTTAACTACAAAGGTCCAAAAAACTGTGGCCATCACTTCTGCACCTCGTGTGCAGAAGTGGTGACATGTGGTTTCCTGTCTAGCAAAATCTTGCAGTGCTTAATGAACTTGTTACTATTGCCACAAATATGATACCATCATATTTTGATAGTACATTTAAAGAGTACCCAAGCATGATTAGATCTGTAGATGATTGTATTCAATATTTAATGGATCTACTCAGCTCTTGAAATACATGAGCATTTATTTTTGAATTAAGGTTCATATACTAACCTCATGAATAAAATCCCATCTGGTTTCGACAATGAGCACATTGTGAAGTCTGTCGAAGACCATGAGAATGGAGTCTTTGGGGTGTCCAATAAATATCCTCATTCATCTTATAGTGCTGAGGTTTTAACCATGGATGATCATGCTAGTTTGATGTTAATAATTTCTTCCTTCATAGTACTTTCTCTGGTTTCCTGGCAAATGGAGCAATGTATCTGGCAAATTCTCAAAAATAATGTTACAAGTTTTAAAATTAAATATTTTGTCTGTTTGGTCCCTAAACTATAAAACTATGGGGCATATTCAGGAGTTAAGTTTAACTGAGAACTCTGCATAAAACATTCACACATTGGTAAATATTTGAACAATCCTCTGTTTGAGATAGAGTCTGAGTAGTGAGAGAGCTTAATGATTTAAAGATAGACCTATCATATAGCTGATCAATATGT
This sequence comes from Lissotriton helveticus, assembly GCF_964261635.1. Lineage (NCBI taxonomy): Eukaryota > Metazoa > Chordata > Amphibia > Caudata > Salamandridae > Lissotriton > Lissotriton helveticus. Next base: position 1,232,227,168 of record NC_136068.1, read on the forward strand.
TGAAGCATGGAGAAGGACCAAGATGGTACAAAAGGCATCATGAGAAAAATCTAGAATAAGTATGCTACCCCAAAGGCAAGTGTGTTTATATGATTTATAAATCTGTAAGTGTTGTGTGATGGAGGACCAAACATGAATAAACAAATAATGATTTGAACCCTGTCCTTTCAAAATATGAAGTATCAAAGTAACCACTAAAGGATGATAAATCTTTATGAATGGGCCTCTGTGGTATCTGATTGGGGGAGAAACCAGACAGCTGTGAAAAGCTGGTTGAAAATGCTGTCCAAAAGTACAATTTACAAGAAGGAAGATATGATCCCCCTGAGAAAGAGTGAGTTGTAGAAGTCAAATTGAGCTATGTGTTTGTTTACATTCCCATATAAAAAAAAACCTTTCAGAATCAAACTTTGCAAAAATATTATATAAACAAGGTGATGGAGCTGAACAAAAGCAAAAAGTTATGGAGAATATACATTTTAATGAAACCACATCGTCTTGTAATACCAAATTGGTGTCTATTCCATCTCCTTCAGGAACATACAGATTATTTGTGCAAGGACTTATAATTGAGCTGAAACATCATCTTCATTTTAAATGTCCTAACACGGCTCCCAATCTAATTGCCTCATGCTCTATACATAGAAGAGTTTTAATGTCATCACTGGTGAAAATTGTAGCCATTTTCATATGCTGATAGTTGAATATCAATGTTCTTCACTTTCAGGCCTGGCCGACCAAAGTCTCAAATATATCAAGTATGATTTGAAATATAAGGCAAAGGGAGGAGGAGATAGCACTATTTTTTTGCTCCGCAAATAGGGGAGTCAATCAACATAATTTCCTTACGTCACACCTGAGCTCACAAACCTTCAAAATGGGATTCTATTCCGTGAATAAAAATTGGGCCGAAGAACCAATGATGTTAAATGTGGCACAGAAAGACCACATAAGCTTGTTGAAGGCCTTCTTGGCATTGTGTGTATTCATTGCATTTGGACCCCACTGTAGGCATTTCATGTACTGTCTTAGCAAGATTCATGGGATTAGTTATATCTGGAAGTGGAGCACATACTTTCTGAATGGGATCCAATCACCTTTGAATCCAAGGTGAGATTCTATTTGCGAGTGTTTTTGGAAATATTTTAGAGCCTCAATATATAAGACAATTTGGCAAATAGAATACAAACAATTTTCAGACATGGTCTCAGAATCAAATGAATTAAACAATGCTAACAAAAACGACACAAGATTATTAGACAAAGATTTGACTAAATTTGGATGAAATAGAATTTTGAATCAGGTGCCTTGTCATTTGTCAGATTTTTTTTATTTTGTTTCAACTTCTTACTTAGTCACATGAGTATTTATCATCTGTTGCTGAGTGTCTGACAGTTTCTAGAGATTAATGTTAGCTAAGTATGATTATATGTGAGCTGTGATAGTAGTCACATCATGATGATAAACTGCTTGTTAGACCTGGAATCTTTTGGTGTGGTTTACCCCGTCTTTTTGTTTCTGACCTCCTGTTTTGACTGTCTGCTGATCTTCATTTTTGCTGGTATTAGAACTCTTACTCTGTGCTAAAGTGCTCCGTGTCTAAAATGTAGTGGCATGTGTTTTTCCCATGATTGGCATATTTGACTAACTAGCAATGTCCCTAGTACAGCATACTACATGTGCCCTGCGGCTGTAACTCAAATGCTACTAGTGGGCCTGCAAAACTAATTGTGCTACCCACATGAGTAGCTCTTCAATCACGCCTCAGGCCTGTCGCGGCAGCGCCTGTGTGTGCAGATTTAAACTGCAATGTCGACCTGGCAAGTTCATCTTATTCATGAAAAGGAGGTATCAGGTTATCTTTGGACAATCCTCTTGGGTCTCTAGTTGAAAAATACATTGGAGAAAAATGCATATATTTCATGGACACTTGTGTTTTTGAAAATTCATGAATGATGCACAAATTAGGTAGTTTATTTATGAGATTGCACAATATTCAGTAATTGCGTTAAACTGCGAGAAAAAATAGAGGGGGATATCTGATTAAAGGGATTGTGGGTCACGTAGTTTTTGTGAAACTGAGTTGCAAGTAAATAGTATTCTGCCGCACTGGATCTAAATCGGGAGCACGAGGGAGAAGTTAGAAATTTAAAGGAACGGGTATGTGGGACACGTAATCTTGGAAGGGAGTTGAAGGTAATTAGGATTGGGCGAGGTGAGGGAGTCATGTGGGGGTAAGAGTTTAAATTGCGAGTAAGGGGAAGAGTCAGCTGTTCGAGTATCTGTTTGTTTGAGACGGTCAGGAAGATAGGAACCATTGGTATTGCCAGGATTAATGATGGAGTAAGAGCAGGTATGTGGTTAAGAACGAGCCTGGGGAAGGTTCACAGAGATCAGTAGGTAGGGGTACTGATTGGGTATAACAAAAATACTCAAGCGAGGTGGTGGAGGAGTAAGCTGGGTGAGGGGAAGGATTTTTGTAGGTTTAGAAAGGGATTAGAGCACATTCTGCAGTTGAGGTTTCACCTGATTACGTGGTTAAGTATGGCAGGTTTGAGATCGAGGATCGATGTGTGGGAAGTTGCCGCATTTAGGGAAGATTTGACATGGGTTTTTTATATTTTTGCCGAGGGGTGAGGTATTGGCGTTGGTAAACCGTTGTGTTAAGCACCCATTGAAAATAATTTGAAAAGAGTTTTCCTATTTTCACATGAATTATAACATTTAAACAGAATTGAATTAAGGGACGGTCAGGTAGATAGGAACCATTGGTATTGCCAGGATTAATGATGGAGTAAAAGCAGGTATGTGGTTAAGAACGAGCCTTGGGAAGGTTCACAGAGATTGATAGGTCGGGGTAATGATTGGGTATAACAAAAATTCTCGAGCGAGGTGGTGGAGGAGTAAGCTGGGTGAGGGGAAGGATTTTTGTAGGTTTAGAAAGGGATTAAAGCACATTCTGCGGTTGAGGTTTCACCTGATTACGCAGTTAAGTATGGCAGGTTTGAGATCAGGGATCGATGTGGGGGAAGCTGCCGCTTTCAGGGAAGACTTGACATGGGTGTTTTCTATTTTTGCCGAGGGGTGAAGTATTGGCGTTGGTAAACCGTTGTGTTGAGCACCCATTGAAAATAATTTGAAAAGAGTTTTCCTATTTTCACATGAATTATAACATTTAAACAGAATTGAATTAAGGGACGGTCAGGTAGATAGGAACCATTGGTATTGCCAGGATTAATGATGGAGTAAGAGCAGGTATGTGGTTAAGAACGAGCCTGGGGAAGGTTCACCGAGATTGATAGGTCGGGGTAATGATTGGGTATAACAAAAATTCTCGAGCGAGGTGCTGGAGGAGTAAGCTGGGTGAGGGGAAGGATTTTTGTAGGTTTAGAAAGGGATTAAAGCACATTCTGCGGTTGAGGTTTCACCTGATTACGCAGTTAAGTATGGCAGGTTTGAGATCAGGGATCGATGTGGGGGAAGTTGCCGCTTTCAGGGAAGACTTGACATGGGTGTTTTCTATTTTTGCCGAGGGGTGAAGTATTGGCGTTGGTAAACCGTTGTGTTGAGCACCCATTGAAAATAATTTGAAAAGAGTTTTCCTATTTTCACATAAATTATAACATTTAAACAGAATTGAATTAAGGGACGGTCAGGTAGATAGGAACCATTGGTATTGCCAGGATTAATGATGGAGTAAGAGCAGGTATGTGGTTAAGAACGAGCCTGGGGAAGGTTCACAGAGATTGATAGGTCGGGGTAATGATTGGGTATAACAAAAATTCTCGAGCGAGGTGGTGGAGGAGTAAGCTGGGTGAGGGGAAGGATTTTTGTAGGTTTAGAAAGGGATTAAAGCACATTCTGCGGTTGAGGTTTCACCTGATTACGCAGTTAAGTATGGCAGGTTTGAGATCAGGGATCGATGTGGGGGAAGTTGCCGCTTTCAGGGAAGACTTGACATGGGTGTTTTCTATTTTTGCCGAGGGGTGAAGTATTGGCGTTGGTAAACCGTTGTGTTGAGCACCCATTGAAAATAAGTTGAAAAGAGTTTTCCTATTTTCACATGAATTATAACATTTAAACAGAATTGAATTAAGGAATGCATTTGTGTATAACATCATAGCTTGTAGACATGAGACCAATAGAGGTTTTATTTTGATTTAACAGCTATCCCTGACGAAGGGCACTAAGAAGCCCGAAATGCATTGGGATATTATTCAAATAAAACAATTCTTGCTGTCAAAAATGTCCTGCTGCTTAATATGAATTGCACTACCCCATGTGATGCAGCTTCATTTACAAAAAATGGGGATTATTGTCAGTCTTATCGTGAAAAGTCAAGGAAAGTTTGTTGAAATAAGGAGATAATGGAATAAAACACAATTTTTTCTGAACAAGAAGAGTTTGCAATAATTTCTTACTGGCATTGCAATTGGAAATGGAGCGCCTTGCCGTTTCAATGGTTTATGAAGTTCACCTACTTACCAGGACCAAACCTTCCCTTTTATTACATGTAGGCCCCCTAAGGTAGAGCCTAGGGAGCATCTTGGGCAGGGTGCAGACTATTTAAGAGGTAGGACATGTACTTTTAAGTTTTCCTTATCCTAGTGATGAAAGACTGCTAAATTCCATTTTCACTAAAGGAAAATCTATCTCTCCTATAGGTTAGCATTGGAGCTACCTTGTAACACTTTAGAATTGTAACTTCCAATTGGGAGCAGATAGAAAATTGGGTTTTGGTGTCTCTGGACTCATAATTTGAAAACACATATGTTAATGAAGTTGGTTTTTAAATTGTAGGTCTGAAAATGCCACATTTAGAAAATTGGTTATGGTGGGTTTCAGTACCCGCCTAATCGTGCACTGTTCACCTGGTGCTCCGCACCTTGTGTATTTGCGTCTTTATAAACACTTTTTAAACTGTGTGATTTCTGATTTTCACATTTATTTTTTGATTAATCAATGTTGTCTTCAAACAATTTACTCATTGTTATTTTCACTATTCATAACAGTTTACATTTATGTTTCCAGTTATATGCAATACGTAATATCCTGTATACATATATATTGAAATCATTAACATGACATATATTTTTCATTCATTTGCTGATGAGCCCAATGCATTTCGGCACCTGTATGGTGCCTTCATCAGGGGCGACTCTGTAGAATAAAAGATAAAAAATGCTTTGTATGAGTGTCTTGTGTTTTTTTGAGCATGGGGGTCTCAATTGTGTTTTAAAAGTAACATACCTGAAATCAACAACTATTCTGTGTTGTTGTGTCTGTAATGCTGTTCGCCTTGGTAACTAATATTCTGTATGAATGACATAAAATAAATAAACTCGTTTTTAGCTATTGGCTTGTTCGTGAAAATAAACTAAGTATGCCTCTACTAACCCATGAACATACCTTATGCTTTTCCTCTGTGGACTCTGTAACAACAAATAAAAATCCTCCTTAGAAAACCAATGCTACAACAACAACAAAAAAAAAACTCCATGGTGTCTAAGGACCAAACGCCCTACCTTATCTTCACTGTAACTCTTCGTCTAAAAATCAAAGGAAATGCCACATATTACTGTCTTGTCCGAACGAACCTTTGCTGATATTAGTCCTCTATTAATTGCTGCCCGTACCTGTCATGCCAAAAAATCTTTGCCGTCAAGGAAAAAACCGCAGCCCTGTGTTTGTTGCTGTGTTGACTCGGCTCTCGATGTAAACGCCATTTAATCTGAACTCTGCGCGGTTGTGATGCAATAGTCACAAACGACGGACTCTCTTTGTGAACATCGTTCTATGAAATGGTTACTACGGACGCCATACTGATGTGGTAAATCTCCTTACAAATACCACGATGTTATCTCACGGTGGCTCTCTGTGAGTTCTTGTGACCTATATCTTAGCACTAAAATCATGTTTAATGTTTTCTCTTAAACTTAAAAGAGCACAAAAGCCGAATTCGGAATGAAAATTTAACGTCGCCACTGGTGTTCCACTGGAAGGAGGCAAAACACACTATTGCACAGTTAAGATTCTTCATCATAGAACAGGTACAAATCAAACAAGGCACAGATAACCACCAAAGACTAATGCAACGAGAACTGTTTTGGATCAAGTATCTAAAGACTTTAGTTCCGACAGGTCTTAACGATAAATACGATCTGGCATGTTATTTGTAGGTTAAAATGAGTTCACTGATCAGTAATAAGAGAGAGATGACCAGCATCATTTATCAGTACCTACGATATATCATCAGGGCAGATTATCACATGCTAAAAACACTGCACATAAGCATAATGAGAGTAATGTACCAATGTTTTAAAACAGCATGATGACCATATGCAAACAAATGTAACGATTCAAATGATTTCATGAGCATGTACACAGTGTTTGAAATCTCTGTTTTTGAACGGTGTTCAATACGATTAATTTAAACAAACATTGCACATGGTGTATAAGGCACAGAAGAGAATCATATTATATATGAATCGTAATAGTCTATGGTTCGTCTAAATGTATATAGGTTGACATCATGATCAATGATTTATTTTTATTTTTATTTTTAGCACACTATGACCAGAACTGTCAACATACAACATTTATGTGAATATACAACACACCACATAGAAAGTTGATCCGCCTAACGGGTAAGCATTTGAGTACTGATCCCCCGGGGTTTGTTTATAGGTAGATTAGAATTTTGGATAGTGAGCCAACTTTAGTATTCAGTTAAGTTTAAGAGAAAACATTAAACATGATTTTAGTGCTAAGATATAGGTCACAAGAACTCACAGAGAGCCACCGTGAGATAACATCGTGGTATTTGTAAGGAGATTTACCACATCAGTATGGCGTTCGTAGTAACCATTTCATAGAACGATGTTCACAAAGAGAGTCCGTCGTTTGTGACTATTGCATCACAACCGCGCAGAGTTCAGATTAAATGGCGTTTACATTGAGAGCCGAGTCAACACAGCAACAAACACAGGGCTGCGGTTTTTTCCTTGACGGCAAAGATTTTTTGGCATGACAGGTACGGGCAGCAATTAATAGAGGACTAATATCAGCAAAGGTTCGTTCGGACAAGACAGTAATATGTGGCATTTCCTTTGATTTTTAGACGAAGAGTTACAGTGAAGATAAGGTAGGGCGTTTGGTCCTTAGACACCATGGAATTTTGGTTTTTTTGTTGTAGCATTGGTTTTCTAAGGAGGATTTTTATTTGTTGTTACAGAGTCCACAGAGGAAAAGCCTAAGGTATGTTCATGGGTTAGTAGAGGCATACTTAGTTTATTTTCACGAACAAGCCAATAGCTAAAAATGAGTTTATTTATTTTATGTCATTCATACAGAATATTAGTTACCAAGGCGAACAGCATTACAGACACAACAACACAGAATAGTTGTTGATTTCAGGTATGTTACTTTTAAAACACAATTGAGACCCCCATGCTCAAAAAAACACAAGACACTCATACAAAGCACTTTTTATCTTTTATTCTACAGAGTCGCCCCTGATGAAGGCACCATACAGGTGCCGAAATGCATTGGGCTCATCAGCAAATGAATGAAAAATATATGTCATGTTAATGATTTCAATATATATGTATACAGGATATTACGTATTGCATATAACTGGAAACATAAATGTAAACTGTTATGAATAGTGAAAATAACAATGAGTAAATTGTTTGAAGACAACATTGATTAATCAAAAAATAAATGTGAAAATCAGAAATCACACAGTTTAAAAAGTGTTTATAAAGATGCAAATACACAAGGTGCGGAGCACCAGGTGAACAGTGCACGATTAGGCGGGTACTGAAACCCACCATAACCATTGCTTATACCCAGGAGTGACTATCCTGAATAATCGCAGCACCATTGGAAAATCATAGAGAGTTTGGTACAATAAACGGAGTGCTCCCCACGAACCCAATTCACATTTAGAAAATTGGCATTTTCATACTTTAATAATTCTGTGCCTCTTTCTGTCCCTAGAATACATGTCTGAGTCAGGGTCACAGCTCGGCTTTGTGAATTCTCTAGAAAATCACATATAAAGGGAGCTACAGTGTGCTTTTCATATCCTGATGGCCCATCACCAGGCTGATGGGTCTTCCTGAGCTAGAGTGGTGGGAGGAATTGGCACTTATAAATGCTTAGGGCTGTGCCTGTCCCCTCACAAAGTGCTGCATACCCCCCTGTACTGAGTCTGGAGCCTGGGCATGGACTTAATTTAATTTAATTTAATTGTGGGTTTATATAGCGCTAGGAATCGACTCCCGGAGGAGTATCTCCACGCTTCGACCGCTGGGGAACCCGTCCTGGCTCACCCTGAGAGATGGTCCCAGATGGGTATCTCTAAGGTGCGACCAAGCATCCCCGGTGATCTGGGGGGGCCGTTGTGAAGATGAGGCAAGCTGATGCCCAGAGTTGCCGCGTGTGGTCCCTGACTAGAGTAGGCACCGAGGCGAGAATTATCGAGTCCGCTGACCTTGGTCCACGACCCTGCCGCGTCGGGAATCGAACCCTGGTCCCGGGCCGTTCTCTGCTCACGGGTCTGCCGCCTCTAACCAGTGAGCCACACTTCTCCACTTATGCACTAAAAAGACTAAAATGGGTATAAGTACTGGACCTCTGGCACCATATACTCAGAATGCTTCTCGACTGAGGACACTCTGCCAGGAAAAATAGCTATTGTGCTGCCAGGAGGAACTGCTACTTTGCTGTCTGTTTTGGTTTGTTGCCGTGCTGCCTACTGCTTCTTGCCTGGGAGTGAGAGGACTGGACTTTGTTCTCTACATCCTGCTTTCTAAGGTTCTCCAATGGCTTGTGTGGGCCTGCCTCCTGTTGCTGAAGTCTCAGGGATGACAAAGACTTCACCTGTGTCTTGCTATCAGCATCTGGGCTCCTCTCCTGTGAGTCCTACTCTGCCAAGAAGTACAAATTCCAGCCCGAGGCCCTTGGAATCAAGAGGGCTGCAAACCAAGAAACCAACACATCAGCACCGAAGCATCATTCAGCACCAGCAGAATCCCTACGAGATTGACACATTGCTGCTCCCTGTTCCGTAGCCGTATATGCTGCTTCCTGAGAGTGCGACGCATCAACTTTGACTAACAAATCAGCCACGGCTTGCCGACACCAGTGCTTTCAACATTGACGACATGCTGATGCCTGCTCCTAAGCTCTGGATACAGCTCGCAAAGAGTGTGACGCACTGACCTCGAAATACAATGCAGCATTGGCTTGCTGACACCAGTGCCTTTGACATCAATTCCTCAGACCTGATACACAGAGCCCTTGACCTTGACACCTCAAGGTCCTTGCCCGACTTCAGAACTGAACCTTAGCCCTGACAGCGCCGCCTCATGTCTGGATTTCAAAGCTCCATCCCCCTTGCACTGATGCATTCAAATTACTGGAAGTAGTTCTGCCTGGCTCACTGACAAAATATCGACCTGGAAAATATCGACCTACAGGAATATCGATGCAGAAATATCGAAGGCAAGAATATCGACATCCTATCTACAACATGGTCAGTACAAAATTATCGGAAAAAAATATAGATGTTAAAAATATCGATGTTAAAAATATCGTTTTTTTCTGTAAAAATATAAATGTAAAATAAAGTAAATAGCACCAATAAATTAAATAAACATAATTAAAAATATCTAATAATGTTTAAAATTAATAAATAATACATATATAATATTAATAATACATTAATTAAACATATACAGAAAATATATACATACTTAACAATAAGTTGTAATAATTATTTTAGTAATGTATAAATTAATAAACAATATAAATTACAAATACATTTACAAACATAAAACAAAACCAAAAATAAAAACTAAAGAATTATGTTTAATAAATTAAAAAAGTTAAATATACCTTTAAATTTTTTTTAATTAATTATATACTACATTATCTAAATTTATACAAAGAAAATTAAATAGCTAAATAAATAAAAATACTATTCAAAATCTATAAGTGGAAAAAATACAGTAATTAAAATGTTGGATAGCATAGAACTTATGAGAGCGCAACAGTAGAGAAACCGTTGTATAGCGTAGAGGTAAAAATTACCATTCCAACTCCAGAGAGTGCAACAGTAGGGAAAACATTGGATACCGTAGGGGTAAAAATTACTATTCCAACTCCAAAAAGTGCAACAGTAGGGAAAGCGTTGGATAGCGTAGGGGTAAAAATTATTATTCCAACTCCAAAAAGTGCAAAAGTAGGGAAAGCGTTGAATAGCGTAGGGGTAAAAATTACTATTCCAACTCCAGAGAGTGCAACAGTAGGGAAGTGTTGGATAGCGTAGGGGTAAAAATTACTATTCCATCTCCAGAGAGTGCAACAGTAGGGAAAACGTTGGATAGCGTAGGGGTAAAAAATTACTATTCCAACACCAGAGAGTGCAACAGTAGGGAAAGAGTTGGATAGCGCAGGGGTACAAATTACTATTCCAACTCCATAGAGTGCAACAGTAGGGAAAGCGTTGGATAGCGTAGGGGTACAAATTACTATTCCCAATCCAGAGAGTGCAAGAGTAGGGAAAGTGTTGGATAGCGTAGGGGTAAAAATTACTATTCCAACTCCAGAGAGTGCAACAGTAGGAAAAGCGTTGGATAGCGTAGGGGTAAAAATTACTATTTCAACTCCAGAGAGTGCAACAGTAGGGAAAACGTTGGATAGCGTAGGGGTAAACATTACTATTCCAACACCAGAGAGTGCAACAGTAGGGAAAGTGTTGGATAGCGCAGGGGTACAAATTACTATTCCAACTCCAGAGAGTTCAAGAGTAGGGAAAGTGTTGGATAGTGTAGGAGTAAAAATTACTATTCCAACTCCAGAGAGTGCAACAGTAGGGAAAGCATTGAATAGCGTAGAAGTTAAATATAACATACTTATAAATCATTTTTGTAATTAAAATAATTACAAAGTTAATTTTTAAATAACTCTACATCATTTGCAAATACCCATTAATAATTACTAAAAACATAATTACAATTGAATAATTAATTAACAATAATTTAACAATAAATACCAATAAATATTAATTAATAAATATAAATTACCAAATAATAATATTGAACATTAAAATATTTTTCAAAACAAAAATCATATTGATAATTCCAAATTGAATAACAATTAAAAAATGGTAAACAATAAAAAAATTAAATAAAAAACATTGTTTATGAAAAATTAATTACCAATTAATAAAATAAATTTCCAATTAATAAAAAGTAATTAACAATTAAAAATATCAATTACCAATTGTAAAAAAATAATTACCAAGTAAAAAAATAATTGCCAATTAAAAAATGTTATTACCAATTACAAACCTTAATTACCAATACAAAAAATGAATTGCCAATTATAAAATGTAATTACAATTACAAACCTTAATTACAATTAAAAGAATTAATTAGCAAATAAAATAAATAATTACCAATTAATAATTAATTAGAAATAAAAAAAATATCAATACCAATAAAAAATAAATAATTACTTCAGTACAATTAAATTACTTCACGCCCAATTCCCCTATAAACCCACAACCCACTACAGAACTTAAACGCTAAAATTAATAAAAATTAATTTACAATTACTAAAAATTAATAATTAATTTACTATAATTAAATTACTTCCCACGCTATTCCCCTATAAACCCACAACCCGCTCCAGTACTAAAACATTAAATTTAATTAAAAATAACATTTTTAATATACAAAACATAGTACACATATAATTTAAAACAAATAAAATACTTAAAAGTAACATATAACACATACATATAAAATACATAATAAAACACATTACAAAGAAATATCGATATTAGTAACATCGAAATTAGTAACATCGATATAATTGATATCTATATTACTAACTTAGATATTACTTACATCGATATAAAAAAATCAATATTACTTACCTTAGGGTCGATATTCTGTCCAACGATATTCTTGACCTCGATATTCTTCACCTTTGATATTTTCAACTTGATATTAATGTAGGTCGATAATTAGGAATCGATATTTTGACTGTGCTCAGTTCTGCCTGACTCCTGTATCCAGCCCAAGTCAAGTCAAAGAATGTTTATTCGGCCAACAAAGGCCATAAAAGCACATGAAAAATTATAAATGGGGAGAGGAGTTGGCCTAACGGCTAGGGCGCTCGACCTCGGCCCTGGGGATCTGGGTTTGAGTCTCGGTAACGGCACCAAAACCTCCTGTGATTCTGGGCAAATCACTTAATCTCCACGTGCCTAAAATGAATGTGTGTCCGTCCTCATGTAACATAACTGGTGCTATGTAAAGCGCTCTGATACCTGATTCGGTTCGGGTCTAGTTCGCGCTATATAAAACTCTGCAAATAAAATAAATAAATAAATAAAAATAAATAAATACTAAAACCACCATCAGTGCCACACGGTTAAATAGAACAAACCAGCATGTCCTTTACAAGTTCCAGATTAAGAATATAATAAACCGTCTAAACCCTTCGGTAAAAGCGATCAAACAGAGCATAAATTATAACACACCAAAAATTGTAATTCTGAGTTATAAAAGAAGCATAAAAAGTGCAAGTAGCTATGCGCAGAACCAATAAATACAAATATCTATGAACAACCCATGATCAAAACATATATAGATCCTCTCAGCATAAAAACAGAAGGGGGCACATTAATCATTAGACAGCTTCTTCCTCTGTATGAATGCTCCACTCCCCTAGTTTACTCCAGCCTAGTCCAGCGGCCTAGAGCCAAACCCCTTGTTGCTATTACACTAAAGAAGTTGACAACTCCAAAACTGATCAAAGTCAGAGACATCATTTGTAGGCATATAGGGCGGACCTCACTTGGGCAAAATTCAAATTCTTTAGCAGCTGGAGGTTATATTTTTTCTTCATGAATAACGGTAAAAATCACAGACGAAAACAAAATGTAGAACATCTAGTTCTGCATATTGAGCACAGGGGCAGGGCTGTATGGCACCTGGCTTTGCAAAACCTCTAGGGAACGCTAGGCACCAATTAATAAAGTTGAAACTAAATCTAGTTTGGAGGAAACAATGGAGGGGATTATTAATGTAAGACCAATAGGGTTGCCTAAGGGCCCTGCCCTCAATATTAAATATTGTCTTAGTGTAGGCCTGGTAAATGCCTTATCTTCCCCTGCTTCTACCCTCCTAGTAAGGAACATACGTGAAACATCACTCATCTCTCTATGGCAACGCTGCCAATGGAGAATGACTAACTCAGGGCACCCTAAACTCCTTAGCTTTTCCAGAACGTATCCCAGCCAAGGAATATTCAAGGCCCCCTCAAACCCACAGATTTAGGGTAGGAATGGGGCTTGACCAGATTTTAAGCCACTGCACCAAAGGGGTCATTGAAGTGAAGTCAGAAATGTAAGCCTGTCCCAGTTCCTCATGTATCATAAGAGAGGGGGTGCAAGTGGGGACAGCGAGAAGTCTGTGGAGAAATGTTTTCTCAGCCGCCTGCAGTCCAATGACATCTTTATAACCCCACACATCGCAAACATAGGTGACCATAGGTATGCATTTTTCGTTGTAAATATTAACTAGGGAAGAAATAGGTTTGGCCCCTAGTCTTTTAGCGAAGTACAAAGTAGCTCCTGCCGCTCTAGCCTAAGTAATCTTTTTAACATCTCTTTGTGTCACCCATGACCCCCTTTCATCAAACAGCACACCTAAATAGGGGAAATAAGGAACTTTCATCAGTTCCTCACCTCTACAAAAAAACTTGCATCTAGGGAATTTAGTGCTGCCTGTCGTAATAATGTGTGATTTAGAGAAATTAATTGACAGGTCAAGAGCGACCATAAAACCAGTAAAACAGTTTAAAAGTCTTTGCAGACCAAGAGCCGTCCGGGCAAGTAACACTGCATCATCTGCATAAAGCAGAACAAGGATACATTTAGTGCCGGCCTTGGGGATGTCTTTGCAAGCAGTTGACAACACGTTCCCTAACTTGCTAATATATAAGGTGAACAGAACGGGGGCCAAAATACACCCCTGTCTTGCCCCTCTCTTAAAATCCCACAAGGCTGAGAGTGAACCGTTTCCATTATATCTGGCCGAGGCTGTCAGATTAGAGTGTGACCTATATAGATAAGCCACTAGATCAGCATCCATGCCCATGTCTAATAAAATGGGTCAGAGCTTCGTTCTGTTGTGAAATTACAGCATTTATGCCAATTACTTTGGTGTAATTAGAATCACGCCGAGATCTAGTGGTAAGGAGGGTGTTTTACTGGCTGGTTGTCCCCCCCACCCCCACAACAGCCGAAGAGCACCATGAGTCATGCAGACAACAGTTCTGGTGCAGCAAGCCAGATAAAACAGCTTCCCATGACAAAAGACCACATTTATGGTGTAGTAGGTCAGGTGATGTTCACCAGGAGCAAAACAAGCCAAGGATGGAGAAAACTGATCCAACAGGGCCAGATTTGTGCACTGCTGCTATTCTTTTAAACACCCCCGGGGTGTACCAGAGCCTAGGTTCTTTCTCTAGGTGTGTCATGGAGTGGGCGGGAGACTACCAATGTTTATTATGGAGTATTTGGGGTGATGCCGAAGGGCAGCAGCACCCAGCCATGTTGCTAGGAAGGTACACCTAATACTATGGGGTATTACGCACATTACCTCAGGAGAGTCTTAAGATGTATTTAAACAATCCTACGGTTGAAACCTTTGCTATTGGATTCTAAAGTGTGGGCACCATTAGTGGGTCAACCTATGGCTACATATTTTTGCATATATACAGTAAATAAAGTTTTAACACACATGCTGTTGAATTGAAGATGCTTAATAAAGAACTTTAATGTTGAATCTGCAATGCTTATTATTATTTTGAAAGCTATTGATAATTAATAAGGTGCATATTTATGTAAGTAATGGCAGAATGTTAACACATAAAATGTGGTTGTTTTACTAATTCAGTGCCACCCTAACAAAACCAGTGGGCCTGCCTTATGTCTGATGACACCTCTTACATTGTGATGTTGCATGTGGTATGGGTGGGGGTGATTAGCGGAAACAGGACCCACAAAATGTGAAATGTGATATGAGGGTGCCACCAAAGGTATTTCCACCCGCCGCATGCATATATTTGAATTGCAATGCTTGGCAATAAAACTACTATTCCTTTTTAAAAGAAAAAACACTGATTGGACAATAATTTATTGGGTGTTGTTTTTGCATGTCAGCAACATGTGATTGCTAGCCTACACCACCTTCCCAGAGTAGGCCTTGGACTGCTGTACTTGGACTGGCCTGCTTTGAAAGAGTGAAGGGCTATGATGGGGTACTTAGTTCACTCAATTTTTTACACATATCATAAGAGAGATATTAGGAAACGTACATGTTATTGTTTACACCAATGATTTACAGTCAAATATAACTTGAGGCTGTATCTTAACAGAGACCAATGCAGTATGGTTATGTGTAGTCAGGAGGACATCTATTCTGGAATGTGCATTGTGGCTTGAAGAATAAAATGTGAACCTGTTTATTTGGACTGAAGTGTCACAAGGAGTTAAACACCCAAAAGAAGACCTAATATGTTGGAGTGCAGTGTGGGTCAATCATATTCGGAAAGAATTTTAAGGATTGCTGGGCTGAATTGTGATATCAATATCACAACGTATGAAAAAAAGAACTCCACAAAGAGAAGGCTTGAGTAAAAGTTGTTGAAATACTGAGGGATAGTCACTGTTGAGTGCACTGATATTGCAATTTGTAAAGGAGCATGTTTGTTTTATTGGTCTAGCTACATAGTCCATCTACGGTGATTATCATATTTTAATTTGCAGCATTGCCTATTATTATCCTTAACCAACAAAGCAGTCCCTCAAATTGGAATGTCTTGTGCTTACAATTCCAATAATTGTAAAAACAATTACACCAATTTATCTGCCTCAATTTATATAAGTTGGTTCTCATGAAAACACAGAATCTCAGGGGGGATATATCACATCTCTCCTTCTATTTTGCATCTCTTATTACCAGACCAGGAGCCACTGACTTCTTAGAGTTCTCAGAATTCTTAGATAGCTTAAATCACCATTTCTTCCTTCTTCAATAAGCATGATAGCTGAAGCCTAAAACAATTATTTTTTGCTGCAGAGCCAAATCCTGGTCACTGTGACAGTTTTCTGTGTGCATACCGTCACCCAGTCCCCTCCCTTTTTCCCACAGTCATCCCAAAAGGTTGCCTTCCTGTCTCCCTCCCTTCAAACCAAGTGAGCGCCTTTCATGGACAGCATGAACTCACCAATTAATTCACTTAAGGGGTACAGGGAGTACAGCAACCCGTGGAAAGATGAATCCAACGATAGCTGCTGAAGAACCCACGTTATTCCACCTTCTTGTGAGAGAACTACCCTCTCCTTCCCTCTTTATCTGTCACCCTACATCGGAAGAATTTCCTTTTGACCATTAGTGTAGAAGCTATTAAACTTTCATGTCCATGGTGCAAATATAGGTTTGAGAATCATATCTGATTTTCTGTTTGGCTGATTCTATAACATCTGGGCCCCCATAGCCTGAAGAGGAAGAATCAATTTCTGTAGATTCCATTGGCATTTTATGATACAATGAAAGAAATATTGCCCCCTGTTTTTATAGGCTGAGTGGCTCAAACAGCGTGATAGACCAGTTGATCATAAATAAAATTAACAATATCAATAAAAGTAGCATGTGGGTAAGATTTGTCTTGAGTGAAAATTAGCTTATAGAAGGGGGAATTATGTGCACACAGGGTGTCTCAATCTGTGTCCCAATCATTTGTCTCTTGGAAGGTCTTCTGAAATAGCTGAACAATGTCTCAATGTGAATAATGCCCTTCAACTGCATTTGGTAACCCCAGCACCGTAAGATTGTTATGACACATTCAATTCTCCAAAGATTACATTTTTTCTGCTAGATCTCCTGTCTTCTTTTTATATTCAGTTATCTACTATTGCATGTTATAGGTGAGATCTTCTAGCTTTCTGGGGTATTCTTCAACTTATTGGATATGAATACAGAGGAGAGTCATTAGTTTGGAGACATTATGTACAGCCACATGTAACTTGAAATAGGCTATACTATTCAAGTAGGCTATTGCAGCACAATCCTTTATCAACTCTTTCCCAAAAGGCCTCTCAAGTTCACACAAATAGGTGATTATCAGTTGTGATGTGGCCCCTACATCCTTTCCACCTATTACCTGACATAGTTGTAACTTATCACAATTAGAGTTTGTAAGAAATGGGAGTCTCCAGTTGGCAGAGGTATGTACCTTTGCCCAAATAGGGACCCTTACTTCTAGTCAGGGTAAGGGGATACACACTCTAGATAACCACTGCTCACCCCGTAGGTAGTTTAGCACGAGCAGACAGGCATATCCCAAAGGCAAAGAGTAAAGTATTTGTACTCAAAACACACATTAATACAGTGATAACACCACAAATGGGCACCACACCAGTTTAGAAGAACAACGTATCTTTATCTAAACTCAATAAGACAAAAAAACAACAGAAATCCAGGATATGAATATGACTTTTCAAAGGTTTCAACTAACTGGGTCCATAGAAAACTATGGATTTCATGATTCTACACGAATTACCTGTAGATGCATCAAAATTCACAGGGCCAAACAGTCACAGAGACGGAAAACATCAAGAAACAAAGAGATGTGTCAGTTTCTGAGTCCTTGAGGTGGCTATACAACACTTCTGCTGCACGCAGGTAAGTGATGCGTCAAATCTAGACTGTAGGGGAAAGTGATGCATCGACCCCAAGACGATTCTGGGTGATGTATCAGGAAAACTTGATGCACAGCTACGATGCGTGGAAATCCTTGAGGGGTCGACGATCGATGCGGCGTCAACAAGTGGCGCTGCATTGGTTTCTTCAGCCGCGTCGGTACTTGCAGCAGCAACAGGCGCTGTGTCGGTTTGGTAGTGGCACAGCGATGCGTGGAGATTCTTGTTGCATGGCAGTGCTGCGTCAGGAAAAACAGCCGCAAGAAGAGCAATGCATCGATTTCTTCAGTTCTTCTTTTTGTCCTGCTCCCAGCAGTGGGGACAACATCCGGAGGCCCACAACTGAAATAGGCACTTCTTGGCAGGTCAGAACTCTCAGCAACAGATGTCAGGGGAGCTGGAGGTAAAGTATTTGTGTCCCTGAGTCTTCAAAACAGGAGGCCAGTACACACAGGTCATTGGAGATCTTCTTCAAGCAGGTTCCCAGCAAAGTTCCAGTCTTTGTCCTTCCCTTTGCAGTAACAACAACTGCAGGCCAATCGCACATAGCACACAGCAAAGGGGCAGTACTGCTCCTAACAGTTCTTCAGCTCTTCTCCACGGTAAAGGATCCACTTGAGTCCAGAAGTAATCTAAAGTTCTGTGGTTTAAGGTATTCTACTTATACCCTATTTTGTCTTTGTTCTCTCTGTGCACGGATCTCTGAACTCAGTCCAAACCAGTTCTGTACTCGCAGGTGCAGTATGACCACCGGGGATGTAGACAGCATTGTGCAAGGGAGACAGGCCCTATTCAGTTGGAAGGAAAACTCCTCTCACTACTCTAAATTCAGCCATGTTGCATGAGTGAAGGATGGTGCACCAAAGAAAGAAGTCCGTAGTAAATATGGTAAGTAGAAAAAGTTCCTTTATTATTAGAAATCTTTAAAAGGCCTCAGCCAACACGTTTTGTCCCCAAGGGGGACTTCGCCAGGGCAAAAAGAGAACGCCAATATTTAGAGATGAACCCAGGACCTGCTAATCCCAAACAACGTGTCCATCCTTCACTCATGCAACTTGGTATCTGCCCAGACAGTGGAGCTTCTGTCTGGCTAGCCCCGGATGTGACTTGCACAACTATTTAAACTCTTCCTACGGCGAAATTTGAGTGCGAACCTTGGTCAGCCACAGCTTTCTTTTCTGACACTAAATTCAGTCAGGGTCTATTCAGCTCAGCTCTGAGTCATCATGGAAGGGCCAGGAACACATCAACCCCCGCCCCACTGCAGTGGCTGTCTACAGTGAATGCACATGTCAAACACACTAATAGCTGTCCTACTATTCACATACACTGCATCCTGCGCAGAGGACTGCCTTGGGCCTACCATAGGGGTGCCTTACATGTAAGAAAAGGGAGGTTTAGGGACAGGTTGACATGGCAGTTGAAAACTGTGCACAGACACTGCAGTGGCAGGTCTGAGATACCATTTCAGGGCTATTCGTCTGGGTGGCACAATCAGTGCTGCAGACCCGCTAATAGCATTTGATTTACAGGCCCTGGGCTCAAACATTGCACTCAACTCGGGACTTCTCAGTAAATCAAATAGCCAATCATGGAAACACCAATCCATAAACATAATTTACCCAGAGAGCATATGCCCTTTAGCACTGATTAGCAGTGCTACAGTGCTACAGTGCCCAGAGTCCAAAAGCCAACAACAATAGGTCACGAAAAAATAGGAGGAAGAAGCAAAACATTTGGGGATCAGCCTCCAAATATGGCCAAATCTAACTGACTTATTTAAACTTAAGGGTGTGAGCTCTACAGTGGTATCATCAAAAAATAGGTTACTCATCAGTTTGCGAACCAAATCTCAACTTCAGAAAGTTTGCTCGACCAGACCTTCCGTCTAATCACCTTGTTGATCAAATTTGTGTCTTTCTATCTAGACTCTGCTGCTCTCTCTGTTCCGTATTACAATGTGTCAGATAATTGTTTAAACAATTGCAGATTCTATTGACTCTGTATGCCATGAACAAGAGCTCCCACTAAAAAAAAAAGCCAAGCTGAAAGGAGGAATCAATTTTGGACATGCAGACCAGAAAAGAACACATTGCAAAACTGCACGACCCACTATTAACCTTTCTGCTCTGCATTGCTGTCTTTTCAATTTCTCTATCTGTAAGCATGTATTTTACTCTGATCCACTTGAAAACAGTCCGATAGATATACACACCATGCATTTTTTTTCCTTTGACACTGTCAATATTTCGAGAGGAGTGCTCCTCCCTTACAGCCTATCCCATAGAAGCATAGTTACAATTGGCGCATATGTGCTCATTGCCCTGCACTCTGCAGATAGGCCAAGGATTGGCTGAACGTGTAGTTAGAACTACTTTATGATACAGTGACCGATACTGTCAGAAGCTCCCACTATCTTGAACCCCAGTTTAAAACCTATCATTCCTTGTCATGAGCACTCATACACACCTAGAACTCACTCAGACATCCAGAGATAACTCAGTTCGCAGCATGTGCCTTACAAGCCTCATATTTTGGATGAAAAACACAAGTACAGGAATATATCTGAGAACAAAAAATACTCTTAGCAAATAGGGCTGCACACCACCCCACAGCGAATAACAGTTGTAAAATGTAACAGGGACTGCATCACAGACACTAAATAGTAAGGGTTCTTACACACGTTTTAAACAAGGGGTCGGCGTTTCACTTTATAGTTAAGGACGTAAAAATAGAGCCCAATAGGGACCCATTTTAATGTATTTTTTAAATGATTACCAGTGCTCAGCACCAGCAAAACTCGCCCTACTCAAGGCCCTGGGTGTCCTGGCGCTGTAGGAACATACCCGCCCCGCACCTCTGGGCAGCATTCCTTTGAACTGAGATTGCTATACTTGTATAATTTGTATAATGTGCTATTTGTTTTTATCCCAACTGTTATCAAAATCTGTTATTGCTGTCTCTTTCCCTTGTTTCATACAAATTCCTCTCCTAACGTTCGCATGTTAATCACCTCATCAACTGTTTTCTCATACTATTACGCTTTATCCACGGCTATCTGGATTGTACTCACCAGGCTCTTCGGGGCATCCTTCCCTGGTCTTGACACTACCTCACTTGTACAATGTTACTATAGGTTCTTATCCCAACTGTTATCATGATTTGTTTCTGCCATTCTTCCCTTTCCTATTACTTATTGCAACTACCTGTTTTTAGCCCCCATCCTTCCCAAGCTCATGTATTTTACCTCTCAATCCTGCAAAGCGCTCCGATACCTTCACGGGTATAGTTTGCGCTCTATAAAACTCAAATAAATGAATAAAAAAAAAAATAATGGAGGATAACAAATGTGTCCAGAATTTACGGAGCTGATGCAAAAGTCTTGTGGATCTCTGGGTTGTTATAATTTGGACTTGGGCTTTCCAGTTTTTCATGTGCAGTACAGAATGTTAGGTGGGTCACTGCAATGGGGTGCTACTGATGAGGTAATCCAGTTGGGTGGCAGTAGGAATGGTCATTGGTGAGAGGTGCCTGGCTTGAGAGACACGCTGTTTACCTACCATTGAAGTTAAGAAGAATTATTAGCGTTGTGTAGTAATTACGGCAAACATATTTCTGGCGACGAGGGTGGGATGCTTGTGAAACTAGTGAAACATGATGTTGAAGTTGTCAGAGAACAGCCTGTGTCACCCCGGAAGATAAGGAACACGGTCTTGGTATCAGCTACATATGACTATGATCAGCACAGAAGTAAGTGATATTCGAAGAGGATTCGTGTTAATTGGAGAAGTGAACTGTTTTATTACCATCCCCTCAGATAAATAACTTTTCCTTTAAGCGCAACTCTCCCAGCGCTGCCGTTTCAAGTCAGTAGGTCATTGGCTATGTAATGGGGTTCTACTGATGAGGTCATCGAGTTGGGTGGCAGGTGTGATGGTCAATGGTGAGAGGTGCCCGATTTGAGAGACACAGGTTGTTCACCTGCCATTAAAGTTAAAATGAAGAATCACCAATGTTGTTGTGTGGTAATTACACAGAGACCCTTCATCACGAGTGAAATAACATTCAGGAATAGCCAAGAACAGAAATAGGAGTTTAGAGCAAGTGAAGGAACACCGGAGGTAAACTCGGTTCTCACAAATATTGTCATTGTTATACACAGTGCGATGAACCAGACACATACATTTAAAGAGGATATGTGTTCTGACTGGAAGCCAGTGATGCTTAGCTAAGAGAGCTGTTACTGAGTAACTGCAGTTAAGCCCATGATGCAGCCAAACAGCACAGTTCTGAACAATCTGCAGATGATTAAACATTTGTTGTGGTAGGCCAAGGTATCTGGCACTGATATAATCTAATCTAGATTCAATGGAATTATGATTGAACGTTTTCTTGCACTCAAAATTTATGAAAGGAGGAATATTCCGATCGTTTTCAAAATCAGGCATTAGGTATTTGACTGTATTTGCTTATGGCAAAACAGATGCCCTCACACCTCAGATGGCAAGATGGCAGACTGTCAGTCACTTAAGTGAAGATCATTACTCATCTTCAAGAACAAGTTTATCTGAGCCACCCTAGCTGCCGCTTGATCAGTAACTGTGGCTTACACACCACTAGGCATGGTCGCGGACGTGCAATTATATGTGGGGAGAGAATTTTAAACTTAATTCCAGCTATCACTTGTAGCCTGTAAAGAGGGTTTTGGACTTTTTGAAATGGTGTAATGGCTTTTTATGTCCAACACAAAACACATAACAGTGTTTGGAGCTACCAACTAGTGGTGGAACAAGGAGAGGTCAGACTTTCAATCAGGGCAATGGTCGAGTGTGAGCTCACAATCACCTCCATTAACCTTGTCCTTAGGCTGCAGAAGAAGGATAGTCAAACAGTAACATTTCATTTGCTTAGTATTGATTTTAATCTACCTTTTGAGGCAGTCTGTGACAGCTGGTGATGCTGCATGTGTTTTTATTCTAATTAAGCACTACATGGGGAATGCTAATACATTGTTAATTTGGGAAGGCCATGAACCATGTTCAGATTCTATATTTCCGGAAGATCATCAGTGTGGCTACATTAAAAAGACATCTTTTACACCATCTAGAAAAAATGATCTGCAAACATTTTGGCAGGTTTGGCCTGACAAAATCTGCCAGGGAAAACTGTGGGAATGTGCTTATTATCACACAACTTGAAATTCGGATCTCTGAGCAAACTTCTGTTTGCACATGGGTCAGCATTTAATCCCCAGTTTATTATCGGGTCTGAATATTACACCTTTTAAAGGCTTTACTGGCGACAGCCTTTTCTGTTTGTGAAAGATCATGTCAGAAAAAACATGCAATGGTAACCTCAATAGGTCCAGTCTTGGCAAGATAGAGTGGTGATAATATTTTTAAGGCAAGCTTATGCAACATTAATAAAAAAGGCAGAGAATATATTAAACATTCTGCAGGCTACTTTAAATACATTTTGAAACTTGAAACAAATTAGACATTGCATAAAATAGGACAAAAACAATGCTTCTTTCTAGTCAAGTATGTGTAGAACATATATACAAACAACACTTTTTCGGTTTAATGCACATAACAGGGAAGTGTGATTCTTACTGGAGCAAAGAAAAGGAAACATTGTATTTTATTTACTGAAACATGGGAATGAAGATCAAAAAAAGGATCAAGAATGTAAAGAAAAAAGCTTTGGCAAATTAAAGCAATGGCCCTCCACCCCTAACAGTGAAGTGATCTTCTTTTTACATGGATGAGCACATATGACCCTTGAAAATGCAGTCGCTTGCAGTGCAGGAAAAAACATGGCTGAGGTGGGCTGACCTATGACCATGACCTATGGTGCTGTGTGTGGAAGCACGATATGAATGACAGCTGAACAGACAAATAGATGAACACGGGAGGCTCGAAGAACATCTATACGTTTATGTATGCATGCATTCGTTTTACATATGTATGTTTTTTAACATAGGCATGTATTCTTCAGGCTTTTATAACATGGTGTTAGTGCCCAGAGTAGACCTAAAAAGACAACAATTAGCACAGGGGGTTCATACGTTCCCTCTACTGATCAGCCTCTTTACAGCAGCGTAATATGTGCTTGGCGCACTGTTGTGTCACTCCGCCGGGAACGCTGCACAGTGGTTCCCCGTTCTAGTCGCTCTTCTAAAAATAACAAGGCAAATACAATAACTGTGTCACGGAAGCAAATTCCAAATGCGATACTCTCTTTAGGCGTGGGAGGATAAGTAATTAATATGTTGAAGTTTGAGGAAGAGCTGTGCGCTTCACCGAGTGACCCTAAATTTGAGATCGGTCAGCCGTTGCCATGGAATGCTTTTAATTGTGAAACGAGTCAACGACTCCTGGCTTGGCTTTCATGTTGTGGCCATTTGCATTAGAGATACGGGGCAAAATAATTACCAGATCCGTAAGCAGAGGATCTGTAAATATTATTGTCACCAAATCGGACGTACTGTAGACGGTTAATGGCCTAACACAGAAAGGTCAAAAGCTAATGGTACAGACACACCCGAAGAACCAGAGCCCACTTTTTGAGATGCTTCTGTGACCACCTGCATATTTACACTGAACCTCAATATCGGCGTTTGGTTTGTTTCTGTTTCCTATTTAGAAGGTTAAGGGATCCGATGTAGAGGTGGTGGTGAAAACACGTTTGGTCCATGATCATAAATTATAATGATATGGGGAAGCAGGGATTTTTTAAATTCTAAGGCGCTTATTTACAAGGCACTTGCGCCACTTTTACGGCATGTTTTCCATATTAAAAATGACGCAAAAGTGGCGCAAGGGCCTTGTAAATCTGCCCCTAAATATCTTGGTTCAGTCATAGAGAAATTATCTGAACGACCACATCTCTGCCCATTTACATGTGTAAGACGGACATACTTCAAGGGCATGGTGATTAGGAAACCTGATGGAGAGATTTAAACATTTAAACTTCATGTCCTCATTGGTCCCCTAGCAAGATCACTCTTTGACTTGAAAGCTCACAGCTGGAACTTGCACAATCTGGGAAATTCGACTAGTTTGAATTGCTGCAAGTGTGACTTATTCTTCCATCTTTCCAAGGTCAGTAAATTGAGTACCAATAAATTGAGAATTATTTTCATCTGTTATTTACAGTTGTTAGAAATGGCAGTGGTTATGAAAAGACAAGTTATAATCTGTAACAGATGTGCTGCTAAGAGCCATGTTCAGAACATAGTAGACCAAAGTATATATATATATATATATATATATATATATATATATATATATATATATATTATTAATGAATATATATATATTAAATTATGTTCATCTTCCTGCCGGATCGAAGAAACCAAGGACACAGACGGGTTTCAGAGATTTGCATTTAATGACTTCAGTACATGACCGGTTTCGGCTTGTGCCTTCCTCAGATGCGAAGTCAAAAAGCATGCTCTCTTGTTACTGTGGGCTCCTCTTAATATATATATATATATATAAATATTCATTAATCAGAATCCCACATTTCCTGTTCCCATGGTGTGCAGAAGTGGTAGCAGCTGCAGGTGTCCAGCACCAGGAGCAGTGTACAGCCCTACTCAGACAGTGTTGAATGCCCCTCTCTTTACACGCCCGCCCACCCTCAAGATTAATATTCAGTTGTTCATTTATTTTATGTAAGCAAAATCTCATGTAATTCCCGATTGCAGGGTTTTGCGATTTTCTTTTCTTATCTGTTACTCTTTATCATATAATTTTCTCTCTCGGGAGACTGGCTTGAGCAGAAAATGTAATGTGAATACTTAAAACTGATATCTGTTATGGTAGCAAGCCATTTTATGCACAAAGCAGCCTCCCACAGTTTCACACATTATTTTGTATGCAAGATATGCTCTCAAATACAGTTTTCATGCAGACAACCTGTGAAATATATTTTTCATAATACACAGAGTTTTCAGAAAAAATTATCATATAATGGGAAGAAAAAATGTTGGAACCACTTATGTTCATGATGTTTTCATTTTACGAGCATATCATCCAAGATAAGACAGTTTTACCGGCAAACTCTCAGAAAAAAATGCTGGTGTCAAATTATACAGGCACACTGACCATTTGTTTTGCGGGGTGATGGGTGCAAACAGGTTCAGTGTGTCTTAGTATAGATACTACCCTGACCTCCGGGCAGGCATGAACTTGCACCTGCCTATGGGCACTGCATTAGTTGAAAGCAAACCAGACCTGCTTGGAAAGTGGGGAGTAGATACAATGGTAGGTGGGTGCACTGAATGACTGCACCCATCGCTGGTGGGGTACTTGGAGGGGTGTCATGGGGCCCTCTCTCCCTCCTTGCAGAGTAGGCCCCCTTAGGGGCATATTTATAAACCCCTTTTCTTTGCTTTTGCAACATGCAACATGGTGCAAAAGTGGGGTATGTGAAAAATTAGATTTATGAAGCCATGCAAGGCCATTTTGCTTGGCCCCGTGTGGCTTCATGAATCTCAAGTAATATAAAGCAGTGCAAATCACTGTGTTGCATTATCCTGCACCAGGGAGGAGTTTCCATAGGTTTTGGTGGATGTCCCAAGCAAACCGGCCGAAAGCTGGAGAAGAAGTGGCTCCCTGAACAAACACCGGTGAACGAACACCGGACAGCTATGCAGCCAACAAAAACGCCACCTGCAAACACCATCACCTCATCAGATCAGCCAAAAGGGCCTCCTTCAAAGATCGACTAGACAACAACGCACACAACATCAAAGAGCTCTTCAACATCATGAAGCACCTGTCCAACTCCAGCTCCAACACCGACGACATCCCACCTTCACAAGACCTGTGCGACTTGCTCGCCACCTTCTTCCATCGCAAGATCGCAGTCACCACGACAGTTTCAATGCCAAGACTGCCCCGACAACCAATGAGACTCCCCCCCCATGACCACAATCTGCGCCAGCTGCCTTCTCTCCTGGACCAACATCAACAACGACAACACCATCAAGACCATGAACACCATCCACTCTGGATCTCCGTCAGACCCATGCCCACACCACATCTTCAACAAAGCCAGCACCGCCATCACACCCCACCATCGGAAAGCCATCAACATCTCATTCGAGACAGCAACCTTCCCGGAGAGCTGGTAGCAGGCATAGATCAACGCCTTACTCAGGAAATCCAAGGCAGACCCAAAGGACCTCAAGAACTTTCGGCCCATCTCCCTGCTCCCGTTCCCAGCGAAGGTCATCGAAAAGACCGTCAAAAAACAACTGACCCGCTACTTCAAGGAGAACAGCATCCTGGACCCTTCCCAGTCCGGGTTCCGCAGCAACCACAGTACCGAGACTGCCTTCATCGCCGCCACTTATGACATCAGGACCCTGGTAGACACGGGAGAAACCGCGGCCCCCTTGACCTGTCAGCCGCCTTCAACACAGGCTGCCATCGCACCCTACGAACACGCTTCCACGATGCCGGTATCCAAGAGAAGGCCCTGAACTGGACCACCTCCTTCCTCTCTGGCAGAACACAGAGCGTCCGCCTCCTCCCCTTCCACTCCGAAGCCACCAAGATCATCTGCGGTGTACACCAGGGCTCATCCCTCAGCCCAACGTTGTTCAACATCTACATGGCACCACTCGCCCACGTCACCCGGCTGCACAACCTCAACATCATCTCCTATGCCGATGATACCTAGCTGATCCTCTCCCTCACCATGGACCCCCACACCGCCAAAACCAACCTTCACGAAGGAATAAAGGCGGTCGCCAAATGGATGAGGAACAGCCGACTGAAGCTGAACTCAGACAAGGATCCACCCCCTTGGCCTGAAACGATTCCTGGTGGCCGACCGCACTGGGAACAGCTCAAACACCCACCGACCATGCACACAACCTAGGGTTCATCCTCGACTCCACCCTCTCCATGACTAAGCAGGTCAACGCCGTCTCTTCCTCCTGCTTCAAAACCCTCCGCATGCTCTGCAAAATTTACAAGTGGATCCTCACCAAACCGAGAAGAACGGTCACCCATGCCCTCGTCAGCAGCAGGTTGGACTACGGAAACTCCCTCAAGGCAGGAGCCTCAGCCAAACTCCTGAAATGGCTTCAACGCATCCAGAACGCCTCAGCAAGCCTGGTCATCCACATCCCCTGCCGCAGCCACATCACACCCCACCTGAGAGACCTGCACTTGCTCCCCGTCAACAAGAGGATAAACCTTCAAGCTTCTCACCCACGCACACAAGGCACTCCACAACACCAGACCAGCGTACCTCAATAGTAGACCCAGCTTCTACACACCCACCCACCAGCTTCGCCCTGCCGACCTCGCCACAGTCCCCCGCATCTGAAGAATGACCTCCGGGGGCAGATCATTCTCCCACCTCGCCGCCAAGACCTGGAACACCCTACCCATCCACCTACGGCAGACCAAAGACCCACTGACCTTCAGAGGACTCCTCAAGACCTGGCTCTTCGAGCAGTAGTCGTAGCAGCATCCCCCACCCTCAGCGCCTTGAGACCCTCATGGGTATGTAGTGGGCTTTAGAAATGCAATGATTGATTGATTGAACATTCATGAATTTTGAAGCATTCCCAGAGTTACAAAAACAGGTAAACATGGGAATGTGCCAAAAAATATACACCTCCCTAGGAGAGGCATAACGATGAGAAAAATCTGTATTTCTCCTTGTTCTTCCTTTTTCTATTTGTGATGCATTCTGCAGCACACATAGAAAGAGGAAAAAGCCTTGCAGGATTGTTTTGTGCACAAAAACAATCCTGCATGTTACGCAGGTAGAGTGGCACCATGGAGCACCTGTGCCTTATTGTTGACTATAGGCAGCCCTTTGTGTGCCAGTGCTGGGGAAATGACAGGAATGTGCTGTATTGCTTTAAATATGACACATTTCTGTCCTTTCCCAGTAATGCAATGCAGTGCAGCAAGATGACTTGCTGTGCTGTGCCACTTTGTCATAGGTATGGGGTTAAGTATCAAGCCAGAACTTTGTGTGTACTACTGTGGTCTGTTTTTACAGAAGGGCCACACAAATCTCTGAGGCCCCTTCAGTGATACCCAGCTGTCCCAAGGGTGCAGAAAGCATGAGCATACACCTGTTGCTTCCCAGAGGTACTTTGTATAACACAGCTGGCAGAAATGGGGTTTCTGGATGGCAAGGGTATGCACCTAAGCCAGGCTGAACCCACCACTCTAGTCAGGGCAAGTCAGTTACTTTTGGAGGCTGATAGAGCACTCAAGCTCAATCAGAGGTATCTGGGCACCTTAATCAGTTCACACTGACTTAATGTCACAGCATAGGCTAATTCAGTAGTCAACCATAACCACGTGTGTCAGAGAAAGTCCCCAACAACATACAGTAGCTGCAAATACACGACTGGTCTTGGGAACCAGTACTGAAAAGGGAATTCCAACTGATCCAGGGAGAACCGCAGGCACCTCTTGGGTACATCTAGCAACACCGTCCATGTTCGGGCACCCTGGTAGGCCACACTGCAGGCAGCAGAAACAGGACATGGTACAGCTTGATAACGGGATGGCCGTGTCTTCCTCTGAGTCAGACACCTGCAGATCCTGGGTAGAGTGAAAGTTCCTCCAGCTCCTGATCGATGGCAGACATCAACCGCACACTGGCTGCTAATAAGGCAGAGAAGCCTCCACTCTGTCCCCTAATCAACGCCTCGTGCAGCCAACTGCACCACACGGCTCACGATTGTTGATAGCAACAGAGTTCTCACAGGCAGCCAACAACGTAGAGGGACACCCAACCTCTCTCCCCTTGTAGACAGCAGTGCTGAATGGCCCAAATCGCTCTGCTCTTTACTCCATGTAGTATTCCTTTAGTCAGAGTGCTGGATGTGTAGATTCATCAAACACTGGGTTGTTAAAAAGCTGGATGTTGCCAGACTCCAAGTTATACAGCAATCCAGCGTCTGCAGAGTCTTTCCTGGTCCTGAGATTCTGGGAAAACAGGGGGTGAGTCAACAAGCCCTTGGAGAACACTTGGGGAACACAAAGGAGCAGCAAGCAGGCAGACCAGTACATAAAGTCAACTTGTAGAGTGGCAGGCATTTCAGTAGCCCGGCAGGCCAGCACAACAAAGCAAGTAGTCCGAACGGTGACAGCACAGCAGTCCTCCGGCAATTTGCAGCTTGTAGAGCTAGCAGTGTTCTGGTTGCAAGTTCCATCCAGTATCTAAAGATATGCTGTCAAAATACCTTTGATGCAGGGGGTGAATTCAGTCAGTCAATAACTTTATTTGGGCCGACTAGAACCATAAAAGTGCATCATTACAATCATAAGCCAATAAAGGAGAAATAAATGACAATCTGTACAATCATATATCTACAGTCATTACAGTATAAAAATAATGGAGAACCATTATCATAAAATCATATAAAAAGAGTTGTAAAATTAATTTGAAGCTAATGATTATTAAGATAAAGCAAAGGGTAAAGCCAAGAGCTCGGGCAAAGTTCCCGGTTTAGCTGGACCCACAGTGGTTTGTTAAAATAACATACATAAATCATTCCAGAGAGTCACTTAAGAAAGCCCCTGTGCCACATACTATTTAAAAAGCGCAACACTGCAAAAACAATTGGGGGATGGGTGTCATATTTTAGTATCCTATAGGCCTCTTGACAGTGCCTGAACCCTAGGTTTCTGCATATTGGGGCTAGCCATCGATTGCGTGGCAAATGGTATGCGGGGCAGACAAAGAGCACATGAATTTCAGACTCTACCCAATATTTACACGCCGGGCATTCTTACTTAGTTTCTGTGGCCCATTTGCTGGAAAAGCTCATTAGTGTGGGAGTCTCCATTCTAAATTGCATGTACAGTTTCCTAGCCGGGGGGGGTAGATTACATCCAGGCAGGGTTCTTTTCTGTATTCAGCCTTTACTTGGAGGAACTCTACTGCCAATCGACGACCTATGGCCGTTTCCTGGAGGGTTAATAAAATGTAGTGCCTGTAATACCGCACAAGGTCTAACCTGGATATTAGTGGGCACGCTAACTTGGGCGTTTTCCAGAGGTCCTGCCTGCCTAGCATAGCTCAGAGATCCCTTCTGTGGGTGAGCCACTGTATTGTCTTGTTGATTAAATTAGTTAGGACCTCCCTGAGCTCGGCTCTGTAGCAGGAAAACTCCGGTGTCGCCCATACCCTATGCCAGAATGTAATAGGCCTAAGGGTAATCTCTTCATCAATGGGTTGCAAGCCCAAATCCATGCGGAGGGGGACTAAGGGGGTGCTACGAGGAAGGCCCAATAATTGCCTCATGAAGTTGTGCTCTATTTTCATGAGGTTGGAGGGCCTACAGTGCCCCCACAGTTCAGCCCCGTATAGAGTGGCCCCCCTGGCTAGGGCTTTGTATATTTCAATAACAGGGGCAGCTGACTTGAATGTGGAGGTTCTGTGCATTTTCATAATCCCTTCCACCGTCTGTGTTAGCTTGAGACTTGCCTTGGCCTATTGGGTTTCCCACTCAAGATGTTCCAATAATGTAATGCTCAGGTACTCAAATGTCCTCACTCTTTCCAGGGGTGTACTATCTAGGGAGGTGTTTGAGCGGGTGGTTTTGGGGGATTGAAGATCATGAATTTGGTCTTAGTTAGATTGATCTCCAAGCCCCTCAAATTGCAAAACTCCATGAAACCATCGAGGGTGTGTTGTATGCCCATTGGTGTTTTGGACAACCACAAAGTGTCGTCTGCGAACATCAACGCAGGAACCTTCCACCAGACTAACCTTGGTGCGTCACTGTCTTTAATACTATTTAGATGTTCGATAATCCCATTGATGTAAAGACAAAATAGGGTGGGGACGAGCACATATCCCTGGCGTACCCCCTTTTTGACAGGGAATCCTGCAGAGACTTTCCCATATTTTCCACATCTTACTTCTGCATAATTCCCTGCGTGTAGCCTCACTAACAAGTCAAGGAAGTAAGGTGGAATCCTAAGGTCTCATAGTACTTTCCACAGTTTTTCCCAGGGAACTAAGTCGAAGGCCGACTTCAGGTCGACGAATATGAGATAGAGGCTGCTACCCTCTATACTCACCGTCTTCCAGTAAAGTAGTTGTAGTCTAAATATCTGGTCGACGGTTGATGTACTCGCCCTAGAGCTGGCCTGATATGGACTCGGTATCTCCATCTCCTCTATCCAACCCTGTATTCAGTCCAGAATGACCAGTCCCATCAGTTTTTGAGTGGTATCTATTAGACTTATTGGCATATAATTAGATTGTAGGAGAGGGCAACCTTTTATGTGTATAGGGACTAACTCAGCCCCACGCCAGGCGTCCGGGGGATCCATACCCTTCAGGATGGCGTTAAACAGAGCACATAGGTAGGGGGCCCAGATTTTGGGTTCTGTCCGGAAGAGATCCCGGGGTAATTTATCTAGGCGGGTGCTTTATTGGGCTGCAATTTAATAATGACATGCTCCACTTCGACCAGGGTAATCTCACACGACCCTTCCAGTTGGAACTCCTGGGAAGACATTAGAGGGTCTATAAAAACGCCTGCTTCATTCTGCTCATCATACAGTGCCCCAAAGTGTGTTTCCCAGACTTCGGGCACTATATTGGGTTCTAGGGCAGGTTGCCCTCCCCTGTCCCCAGAACTTACTATTGCCCAAAATCATGTCAGGTCTTTATCATTCAGGGCAATCCTAAGGGCTTCCCACTTCTCCGCTTCCCAGTTTTTCTTTTCTGTTTGGGTAATTCACTTGTACCTCGACATAAGCTGTTTGATTGCTGGCCTATCCTTCGCCTTCTCTGCATTTAAAAGGTCCTGTTTGGCTTTACGACAACTTATGTTAAACCAGAGACATTTGGAGCAATTATTTTCCCTTGGATTTATCACCGGACAAAATGCATCCAACAATTTTGCCGTTAGTTGCACATTAATTTTTAGGGGCCTGTCCTGTGACCCTGTTTGAGACTCACCTCGTCCTGCCTCCCACATTTCAGTTAGCAATGGTAGCGCTACCTGGTATATGTTGGCTAATTTAGGCAGGGATTGCTGGATGTGACTCCATCTAACTCTCCGCCTATTATTAGATAACGTTACTGCATTAAGCTTTCTGGTAAGCACTGGTAGGGGGTTGGACATGCTCATACTCCCTACTTTCTGAGTCATTACCAGGGTGATATGGTCGCTATCCTGCCTCTGGTGGATATAAAAGTCGAGGACCCTATCCCAGGTTCTAGTCTCAACCAGAATGTAGTCAAGCAAGGAGGCCTGCCCCTCTCTATTGAACGTGAGCTGACCTGGTCTATCAGATGTGGTCCTCCCATTGCAAGCCCTCAATGAGAGGGCCAAGGTGAGCGAGTTGAGTTGCATAACCAGTGGTGTCCAGGCTTTGATCGATGCAATCTGTGGGTCGGTTATTGACCAATGCTGGTCCTCCTCAGTGGGCACACCTAGGGATGAATCAATAAGAGGCTCGAATCAGCAATTTAAATCGCCTCCTATGATCAACAGAACTGCTGGGTACAAAGTTAGTATAAAACATCCCAGCTGATCTATGGCACCCGATTCCTGCCTGTTATTCACAGGTCTGGGGTAGACATTAATTAGAGCTATTTGTACCTTTGAGGAGAGTGTTAGCAGAACACATTGGACATCATTGGTAGAAGTTGGAATCTGCTCGGCTTTAACACCAAGGTGTGTACCCACCCAGATGGTTAAACCGCCTGACGGTCTCCCCCTCCCCTTCGTGGTATCCTGAATGTTAAAAGAAGCGAAGCCTACTCTCTGATATTATTCCCTGACCCATGTCTCTTGAAATATGCAGATATCATGGTTATCCACAAAGCGTCCCCAGTCTGGACAGAGTAGTTTGTTCTTGAGTCCAGACAGGTTCCAGGACAGGATCCGGATACTATCACCCTGTGCTCTGGCTCTACACAATGCCTCAGTGCCAGTAGCGCACAGAGCCGAAAGATCACTGGCATTGGGTCTGTGTGAATTGTCAGGTGCTCTGCCTAGTTCTCAACTAAGGCCCCTCTGAACTATTAGAGGTGAGTCAGCGAAAACCCTCCCTTGCTGTATGGTCACTGATGGTAAACCAGAGCGCAGGACACCATCTGCACAACTCCCCCCAACCGAGCAAGACCCACTGAGTTACAATGCACCCTTAGTGCCTGCCGCAGGATTAAGGGGCTATCCCCTTCCTGATGCTCCACCCCAGTCAGTCCACCACCTCAAGACCTTCATACCTGTTATTCACCCTGATGTTGAATTGGGGACGCCTGCTATACAGGTCCCATCATCTCTCATTAACGGTCTCAGGGCCCATCTTTTGCGTTATAGGTACTGCACTATCTGTTAACATTGTATGTTGTTGGAGATAGAAGAAGTCTAGGGAACGGAGACTGATACCTGTTGGGGCATTCTGGTAGTTAGTCGGAGTGTGAAGTAAATTTCTAACAGAGGTTGGATTTTTTAAATTAATAACAACATATTCGCCTGAGTTTATTTTCCTGTGTATTCCCACCCACCCTAGTCTTCGTACCATGCCAAAACAGGCATTTATTTCAAAGTTCGAGTGGGGTCTCTTTTGTATTAGGTGCAATTGGCGGGGTTCCTGTCAATATGACAACATATGGGGCGCATGCCGGGAGGAGATTTATATGGGGTAGGTCAGTTTCATCAAGCGCACTCCTAGCAACGTGATGGACATGCACTTGTTGCCTACTCTTGTTGCTGTTGGCATCCAGGATTGGGAGGTTAGGATTATTACTGCATCTTGCCGCGGGGGGAGTGTGCTCTGCTCTCGGGGCCTGTCTGGGGTTACTATTTGTCTTCTCCTGCCTTCCTCTCTCTACCCCTCCGTCTCGTGTAGTGAGTGGTTCCTCCGTTGTGCATTCTCCCCCTATTGTATGTGTTAGAGGTGAAGTGTCCCCATCGCAGCCACTTTCAGTCCCTCCCTTGCTTTCTTGGCGTTGAAATTAGGTTGTGCGGAAGATCCTGCACCCCCTGTTGCCATCACTTTCTCAAGTTTATCTAATCTAATGATTAGAGGGGCTAGTTCAGCTCTGAGTGTGGCCCACCCTTTGTCATATAGAGCATCCATCAGGTTACATGCCCATGGTGGGTAGAGAGTGTCTCCACTAGCAGGTTGGTGGATAACCTGTTCGGGCACTTGCCCTGTGCTCTTCTCCTCGTTGTTTATTTTTTAAACAACAACAGCGGTCCCAAACATTCAGGAATATCACATGAATAAAATATAGACAGAGTCAACCTATACTTTCAAGAGAGACATGTCCAGCCGGACAGAGGTCTTTCAGAGATTTTACTCAAGAATTATATATTGAAATCACATAAAGATACCATCCAACAATCAACCAAAGTGGACCACAAGCCTGTGTCCAGTACTAACAGAGCAAGTACAAGAGGTGATGTAGACAGCAGAGAAGGGCTTTGTAAGGCGGAACAACGTTACTCTATAAACAGTACAATTGTACAGAGTATAACAGTCATGCACTGGACATTTCAGTAGTAATCACAGTTAGGTTCACGTGCATAAAAGGTCGACGGCGTTTCGGACCCTTATAAAATATCAGGGACCATCATCAGGACAGATTCAATGAAAAGCCTTAGGTTAATTAAGCCTCTAAATGCCTAAAGGGGGGAAAAAAAGAAATATTCAAAACAAATACATGAACAGCTTAGGTATGATCTGTAGCATAGTGACTTGAGTGGGACCAGTGAGCGACACAGTACTGGTCAAGTATGCCAAGTGAACTATGGTGCTGGTGTGTACATTATTAGCCGTGATCCGGAAGAAGGAAAGTTACATATAACAGTGAGGGTGTCCAGTGGGGCCGTAATTGCAGTCATGATCGTAAATAATGCCGCGGTGACTAAATTAGAATGGCCTCGCAGTAAGGGAGTGACGTCGGGTGAAGGCGATGTTTAAAAAGGCAAGACGCGTGATCGTGAAGAAATAACCGGCGCGAGTGGAGTCAAAAGTAGCACCAAGGCTCACCGGATCGCCTCGTTAGATAGGGGCTGGCACCTCGGGCACAAGAATATCACGCGATCACCCTGCAAGGGCGAAATGGTTAGTAGCGAACAGAACGTGGCATTTTAAGATAACAAGCCGCGAGGGCTCTGTCAGGAGCTGAGAAACTCACCAGAATCGGGTTGCGACGGCCGCGGAAAAATTAAAGTCCGTCGGCTTGCCAGGATACCTGAAGGAAAGGGGGCGCATTACTAATATACTCAATAACGAAAAAACAGTGCGAAGGGGGGAGTGGAGGGAGTCCACTTACCGGGTTAGTCGGCCTGAATCATTTCCTGGCGTGCACAGGGCAGGGCATCCAGTGAGCAATATACTCGCACCGGATTGGTCCCAAGGTGGGGCATAAAAATCGAAGACGGACACACATGGGCGCCATCTTAGGGCAGTGGTTGTGAGGGGAACAGGTGAAATTGTGACGCGGAGTGAATTACCATGCTAGGACAAGGCATGCTTTTGGAAACACGCGCGTTTTGAGAGAAATCGCATGCTATAGGAACAGTGCAGTTAAAATACATTTTTTACATTTTACAATGGAATGCAGGATGGACTGAAGAAAGCATCCAGTTCTTGATGAATGCTTCAGGAAAGGCACATAATTACTACAGTCCAAGCACAATTATAAAACAGAGAATTAAAGAAATACAGAAATACGTCTGACTCCAAAGACCCAAAGTATCAGATAAGGGCAGTCCATTCATCTTGAAGGTTAAGCCCCGAATTCAGACTATCAGTCTTCAAAATCCATTTGAGTTCCTCCCTGTTCAAGAGGCGTGTTAGATCACCACCCCTGGGTGAGATGATGATTTGTGAAATCACAGTCCAGCGGATGTCATTCTCGGAGTGTCCCTTCTCCAAAAAATGTTCCACCAGAGGGGCGTTGGGTGTTTTACACCTGATGCGGCTTCGATGTTGGGCAATCCTCAGTTTGACCTTCTGCTTGGTTTGGCCCACGTATATCAAGTTGCATGGGCAGATGATGGCATACACAACGTTCTGACTATTGCAATTGGTAAAGGTTTTTAGTACATTTCTTACATTGTTATACACAAATTCCTTGCCATCAATTGAGAACTCACACACAACGCACGACCCGCAGCGGGCGTGCCCAAGAAGTGGGGGTAATTGCCAGTGGTCATGGAGGGTTACATTTCTAGTAGATGGTAACGCAGCCCTCACCAATTGGTCCTTGAGATTTTTGTTTTTCTTAAAGGCAAACAGCGGAGTGTCCCAATTTAGTACCCCTGAGTTTAGAATGTGCCAGTTCTTTTTAACACATTGTCTCACCCTGTTGGAGACTGGGGAATATGTAGTCACACAAACCAATTTTTCAGTGGCCTTTTTGGGTTTCGGGTCAAGGAGGGTTTCCCGTGGACAATACCAAGCTCTCTTCATAGAGTTCTTAATGAGGCGCCGAGGGTACCCTCTGAACCGGAGTTTGCTCGATAATATGTTAGCTTCACAGAAGTAGTCTTCCTTTTTATAGCAGTTCCTTCTCAGCCTAAGGAACTGAGAGTATGGCAGACTGTCCCTCAGAGCCCTGGGGTGACAACTGTCATACCGTAGCAGTGTGTTTCTCTCCGTAGGTTTACGGAAAAGGGAAGTGTATAGGATGCCCTCATGATGTTGAATGTTTAAATCAAGGAAGGAGATACTACTTTGGTTGTGAGCAATTGTGAAGGTGAGACCATTACAATTATGGTTCAACCAGTGTAGGAGCCCGTCCAGTTCAGGGATAGTGCTGCCCCAAATCAAGAAGATATCGTCTATATATCTCTTCCAGTTTTTTAATCCTTGTTAAAAGGGATTCGTGGGACACAGGATGGTGTTCGTCTCCAACCAATCCATATACAGAATCGCCAGGGTGGGGGCAAAGACAGCCCCCATAGATGTACCACGCACTTGTTGGTAGTACTGCGAGTCGTACATAAAGAAGTTTCGGGTAAGGCAGATTTCTAAGAGTTGGATGATAAATATCGTCGGGACTCTATGTGGACTGGGTCGGGTGTTGAGAATGCTCTCCATCACCAACAGAGAGTCCCTCTGTGGTATATTCGTGTACAAAGACTCGACGTCTAATGTACACAGGGTCTCAGTGTTAGGGTCAAAAGTGTGGTTTTCTATGATGTTTATCATATGCATACTATCTCTAATATAACACTGGGTTGTTGATACAAAGTCTCTTAGGAAATAATTGACATAGAGGCCCAGTGGTTCAAGAACTGAACCACAGCCCGAAACGATGGGTCTACCAGGGGGGTTATCCAATCTTTTGTGGATCTTTGGTAGAGTGTATATCACTGGTATTCTGGGGTTGGAAGTGTTGAGGAAGTTGTATTCATGTTGGCTGATGATGCCCTTTGACATCGCATCAGTAGTCACATGCCTGATGAGAGTCTGCAGTTCCTTTGTCGGATTACAGGGTAATCTGCAATAATGATCAGTGTTGGAAACCTGACGCAGTAGTTCATCTTTATAATTTCCAATGTCTTGTAAGACAATCCCCCCACCCTTATCAGCAGGTTTAATTATGAGCTGGTTGTTATTTTTCAGGGTGGAGATGGCATTCTTCTCTTCGATTGGGATATTAAAAGGTATGAAAAGATGGGATTTTTCTAGCTCAGAAATCTCCTTAAGGATAACCTTTTCAAATGTCACAATCTCTCTTGGTATCATGCTGGCTGCCGGAGAGAAGGTCGAAGGTGGTCTAAAAGGTGTAACAGTGGTTTTTGGCTCAGAAGGATTGAGTTCGAAGTAAGAACGTAGTCTTAGCTTACGAAAAAAGGCCGTTAATTCAGATTGTAGGTCCAAGAAATTAGGGTACTTAGCAGGGACAAAAGACCACAACAGTCTACCCACAGGGTTTTTTTTCCTAGGGCCGGCCTCAGCGATTGACTTGCGTTTGCCATTTTTTGGGACAGTTGTGCCAGGTCTGCCCTTGTGCAGGGCCTTTATTGGTGGAATGTCCCGGGTGGGGGTTCTACTTTGTTTGACCTCCGGTGATTGGGGTGTAATTACTGGTGTAGGTGGGTCTAGTGTTTGGATAAACATATCTGGAGTGAGTGACAACCTCCGCTACATTAGCTCAATTTCAGTTTTAACCACCCCAATAGCCCTCTGTAGCATTTTATCTATTGATGTTTGTGGTGGTGGGGGAGCACAACTAGTTTTGTTTCTACTGGAGCCCACCCTTTTCCCCATTTTTCCACTACCTATCTCTTGGTTCATACACCCGATTTAAACCCAGGAGTACGCGGGAGGAAAACACCAGCCAAAGCAAATTGTGCCTTTTTCTCACTATTCACAGCACAACAGTCCCCAATTTTGGCGCGGCTCCTCGCAGTCCAGAGTTTTACTCTGTGGCCCAATTCAGTCAAAACATAAGCGGAGCAGTACTATAATTGCCTTGAACCATCTCAGTCGCACAGCACTGTATCGGGGCCAGATGGTTACTGCCTCAGAGTCTATGTCTCCATGTCCGTGGGGATGCAAAGTGTAAAAAAGGCTTACCTGCTCTTTTCTTCACCTTGCTGGCGCCAGTGGGAACTGCCAAGGGGGATGGCCCCAGCCTCCTCCAGCCTCGGACAGGCCTGCCCTTGGCCCGGGCTTTGCCCACGCGCGTCCCACACAGCAGGTTGTGATCGGCGCTTAAGAGGCACAGGTGCGGACGCCCAGTCAGCCGCAGGTGGCGGTGGGCACGCTAAGCACTCTGGGACTTGGAGTCCCACCAGAGTGTGTCCGTGCAGCAGTGGCCCCCGCGCAAGGTCCGATAGCGGCAAAATTACTTCCCAGGTCTTTGATGATGGCAGGAGGGGCTCGTGGAGGTCAGCATCCCCCTCGTGCAGCTGCAGACTTCTTTGCCGCACTTTCAGCGTCCCGCGCCGCGGGTTGTGAGTGGCACTTAAGAGACAGAGGTGCTGACGCCCAGTCAGCTGCAGGTAGCGGTGAGCACGCTAAGCACTCTGGGACTTGGAGTCCAACCAGAGTCTCTCTGTGCAGCAGTAGCCCCCACGCAAGGTCCGATGGCGTCAAAATTACTCCCCAGGTCTTTGATGATGGCAGGAGGGGCTTGTGGAGGTCAGCAGCCCCCTTGTGCAGCTGCAGACTTCTCTGCCGCACCCTCAAAAGTACACAAAATTACCTTTCACCCCACTCCTGGTTCCAGACGATCAGTAGGGGGTAAATCACCCCTTTGTGTGAGGGCAGAACATAACATATTCAAATGTAAGTGAGAACCACCTCTCCCTCTTCCTTCTCAGGAAGACAATCAGTATGCAGATAATTGCTGATGTATCCCCTGTCTCACCCAGCCCTTCCTGTGTTGTGGCTGTTTAGAGAGAATTCACAAAGTGTAGCTGCTACCCAGCCCAGATGTGTATTGGAGACAGGCTGTAAACCACAAAGAGTTATAAGCACAGAGAAATGCCCATGTCCCAGGCTCACTATGCCACTGAATTCAAGCTATCCTGGATGATGAGGGGTGAAACCCCGAAACCAGTCCTAGAATGGTTGTTTCCAGTCCAGGGAGGACCTGGCTTGGCAGTTCGGGCTGGACGGTTCCCATGAGGCACAGGGTCAAGACTGATTTTCATATGGCCAGGTCTAACCTGGGGTGGCATGATGTGCAAAAGAATGATGAATTTAACCCAGATCACTTGACTGGGTGTGAATGTTTTAATTTGTTCTGTATTCCGTCCAACAATTGAGTGTCTTTTGCTTCTTCACCCTAAGTGCTCCGGGTATGCCCAGACGTGGGTCCCGGGCTCATTGTGCCACTGAATTCAAGCTATCCTGGCTGTTGAAGGGTGAAACCCCAGAACCGGTCCTAGGATGCTTGTTTACAGTCCAGTGAGGACCTGGCTAGGCAGTTCGGGCTCGACTGATCCCATGAGGCACTGGATAAAGACTGATTTGCATATGGCCAGGTCTAAACTGGGGTGGCATGGTGAGTAAAAGAAAGATGGATTTAACGCAGATCTCTTGACTGGGGGTGAATGTGTTCATTTGTTCTGTATTCAATCCATCAATTGTGCCTTTCACTTTCAAAAAGGTGGCATTTCTAAAATAGTAATGTAAAATTCAACTTCACCGGTAATTAGGATTTATCACTATCATTCTAAACATACTAATCATGGCAACACCATTTCTTTCCGATCAGGAATTACCACTTAAAAGTATATAAGGGAATTCCCAATCCTAGCCTATGAGAGGAGTAGGCCTCCCAATTGTGAAAAACGAAATAGGCTCTTTGTCACTACCAAGACATGCAAAACATAAAGGCTCATGTCCTACCTTTTACTTACACAGCATCCTGCCCGTAGGAGTAAGTAGGGCCTTTACAACAAAACTTTTACAACGCACTACCATTACAACGCGGTCATTACAACGCAAACCATTACAACGCATTGCGCTGGGGGGCGCTCTAGGATAGGGAATAAGTATCATTTACTATCCAACACCTTCCCTAGTGTCCACGGGGACTGGAGTTGGAATAGTAAATTAAACTATTCACTATCCAACACCCAAAAGCACTATGCGTTGGAATGGATTGCGATGTAAAAACCGCATTGTAAAGGCAGGCGTTGTAATAGCCTGCGTTGTAACGTCATACATCCGTAGGGCCTAGCTTAGGGGTGACCTATGTGGTATAAATGGGGAGTTTAAGGCTTAGCAATTAATTTTACATGCCAAATGTCTGTAAACTATGCACATAGGCCCTGTGGTGGCAGGCCTGAGACAGTTTAAAAGGCCACTTCGGTGGGCGGCACAATCAGTGCTGCAGGTCCACTAGTGGCATTTAATTTACAGGTCCTGGGAATTTGGTAGACCACTTTACAAGAGACGTAGAAGTAAATCAAACATGCCAAACAGGAGTAAGCCAATCACACCATGTTTTGAGGAGCGATCACATGTGCTTTAGCACTGTGTTGTTAGCAATGGTAAAGTGCCTAGAGTCCTAAAGACAACAAAATGAAGGTCAGATAAACAGGCGGAGGAAGTCAAAACATTTGTGGATAACCCTGCAGAGAGGACCAGGCCCAACAACAGCCCTGGCTCCTTTAACAGTGCAATCTTCAGATGTGTGATGAGCTTGGTTAGTGAAGGTGACCAAGTAATCTGTATTTTGCCTTTCCTATTTCAAGTCAATTCACAGTGTATTTTCCACTGCAATTTATTTAGCTGGAAAATGCATTCTTGCGCTTGGTCGAGAGGGCTGAATAAAATGTTCTGTTCTGCTTGTACCCTACTATGTCACAATTCGTTTCCCAGTGTGCATGCTTTAATAGTGCGATTCACTCATACTGTAAACGTTTGAACTGGGTTAAGACAGCTTTACGACTATCAGTGGATCGACAGTCCCTTGTTCCTGCTCACGAGGCCATTATTTCCGCTTCCTTATTGGTGTTCATTTTTCACTTGTTTATTATGTGTTATTAATACTGTGGGTGCACGACAGGAGTAAAGACAGTTTCCATTGAGTGACTAAGAATACCCCATGCTTCTGCTTATCGAGCTAACATTTGTTGAACTCTTTTCCCCGAGAGGGTCTGCTCTCTGCGTGTGATGTGTTCACGGCGAGAAGGCATCATGTGGGTTAAAATCAGTTTTAGAGAAGTCGGTAATTCCTTAGACTCTTGCATTTGCTCTCAAGCTACAGTTTGACAATTGCTGATTTTTTCTCTGCATCTGTGTTACTTTAGAGTTTCACTCTGTCCTGGTTCATGACA
Source organism: Lissotriton helveticus (assembly GCF_964261635.1). Taxonomy (NCBI): domain Eukaryota; kingdom Metazoa; phylum Chordata; class Amphibia; order Caudata; family Salamandridae; genus Lissotriton; species Lissotriton helveticus. The sequence goes on from NC_136068.1 coordinate 1,232,269,731, forward strand.
TTTTCTTCTAAAGCCTGACATCCCTGGGTTGTAGATATCAATGGGCAATCGTGTTTAACCAAGAGGTGCGTTCACAACGGCAAAATGCATACTGCTATTAAGAAAACATACATTTGTCTTAAACGGTTTGGGCACGATTCGCAAACATGTTATTGGTATTTACTCAGTAGTACTCCTGGCTCACTCCTAGATTTCATGAATACTCGAGAAGTACTGCAAGAGGAAGTCTCAGCTTCTCATAGCAAATTATTTGTGAATTGGGACCATTAGGTTTTTTCTCGCTCTAATATTAGAGGAGTTGCTAGTTTCACCTTCTACTTTACAGGTTGTTTCTAATTTGCCATTCACAAGAGTTTTTATGGTGAACAGTAGGTCCTATTTTTTTAATTCAATATTGTTCAACATGATACGCTCCATTATAAAGCACTGCATGAGTGGCGGGTGTCAATATTTTAACTAGGTGCACACTGCGGCTGTGATTGCACAGCACCTGGTGCACGCGCATTTAAATACTTTTGGAAGAAGATTTTCACCTGGGTGCTTGTCTAGAATATAGGTATTTAGGTTGTGGTGGGGCTCCTCCTAACAAGGATTACATAAAGTGCCTTTAGCACCCACTTCAGAGATCTGTTTGCAACCTACATATCACTCATGTCTTAACTGTGTAAGTTCTGTGGGCGATGAACGCTTTTACTAATCTTCCAAACTAACCTGGTGTGCGGGGAATGGAAAAGTTCACTTACTGCCTTCTGTAAGAGAAGGAAGCTTGATTTGCTACAGCCCTGTTGTACCTCTTCTATAAGTAAAGGAACATTGCACTGCTGGTGGCAGATTAGTACCTTTCTTGTGACGGGAAGAGTTTGAGTTGGAGCTATCCTGGTATAGAGAGTGTACTTCTTTATGGAAGGTATGTATTTGAGTATTCTAGATTCTGGAACTGAAAAGGTGCATCTTTCAGTTCACTGCTCTGCCATCTAGTTACTGCCCTGCTGTTCATGTATCCTGTCGTGGGTCTTTTGTATGGAAAAAATCCTACTTCTCACATCAACTGCTCCTGGTTTCTTACTTTGGATATGTAATTGGATTTCACTTCCTACATTTATTGGCGACGTTTTCTTCAAGACCCACCGACTTTGGAAGGATAATATTTGAACTTTATGGGAAAATCTTCCTGAACACTCTTTTGGACTCTTTTGGATGCTCTGCTAAGGTATTTTTATTGCTTATATTAATGGTTAATCCAAGACTTGGCTCCCACGTTAGCGATTATCTACTTCTTTTGCTAACTAGAATCTACCCCTCATTTTCACTCCGACGTTACTATTTTAGAGCGCCATTAATTTGTTATGTTTGACATATCGCCACAAGTCTGGGGACACTTGGATTTTTCATTTTCTGGATACTTCAATATAAGCAATTCACCATAAACATTGAGCGTTTTTCAAAAGACTTGCCGAGTTCTCAATGAGCCAAGCGTCTCTTCCTGCGTGCTCTGCATTCCATGAGCCACGCGTCTGTGTTCTTGTTTCCCTGGATTTCTGCTCTTGTGACGTACTGCTTGGTTGACATCCTAAGGTCAAGCCACCGCGTCACCACGTCACGTTCAGAGGTCACGTCCCTCCGCCTTCTTGGATGTATTTTGCAGCGCGAATCATAACTTGACAAGGTTTCACCGGTCTACAGCGGAAAACGTCACTTCATTGTAATTGAAGGAAATTGCTTCACAAAATCGTAACTTTAAAGCATTTATAAGGAAATATCACCGTTATAGTGATACACGTTATTTTTCTATTTACATTCACGTTCATAAGAAGATTTCACCTCGTCTCATCGTTATTCTTCTTATCAGTTGTGCAGTGCTTACTTTCCGTGACAAGCACACGTTATTGGATTACAAGTTTCTTTGGTGACTTTATTATAACTTATTTTACTTAGTGCTATATTTCACAAAAATGTTTACTGCATAATGTATTCTTTCTCATAATTGCCATTTTAATTATTGGTATTTTGATCCTTTTGCACATTCAACGGTGTTTAGTCATTCAACAGTGTTTTATTTATGTATTTACTTTTTTTTTCTTTCATCAAACGATGTCTGCTTCTTCAAATAATGTTATGCAACCTCCTGCATTTCTACAACTTCCTGGTAAACCTTTGGTTCCTTGGCACAAGTGGTTTCGAATTTTTGATAACTATCTTGAAGCTATTGATGCTACTAAGTACGCTGCTTCAAGAACGAAGGCTTATTATTTAATCATTTAGGTAGTACTGGCCAAGATGTTTTCGACAATTTTCCTGTTGTAGCAGCTCCATCTGGTGATGAAACATGGAATGTTTACAAAGAAGCATTAGCTAGGTTAGGAAAGAACTATGTAGATGAACCTTCTGTAATGGTAGAAAGGCCTGTTTTCTTTAAAAGAAAACAAATTTAAGAGGAGTCAATAGAAGACTACCTGGCTATTTTAAGAGTGTTAGCTTCTAAATGTCAATTTGGGGATTACTTAGACACGGCTTTAAGAGATCAGTTGGTCTTCAACTGTTTCAATAAAAAAATCCAAGAGCAAATATTAACCTGTAAGAACCCTTCTTTGGATGAGGTTATGGGCATCCCTCGCAGTATTGAGAGGTCTGTAGTTTCGTCAAAAATGTTGACACAAGATATTTCAACCAAGCTCACATCTGGGAATTCATCTACTTGTGTTAAAGGTAATGATCCTACTGGTAATGTTGTATCTACTAAACCTAAGAATTCCAATGTACATTCTGATACTAAAGGTGCTCATTCTGAAACTAAAGGGGGTTGTTATAGGTGTGGTTCCAAGTACCACTTTGGCAACAATCCTACTTGTCCAGCTCTTCGTAAAAGATGCATCACGTGCAAGAAGATTGGACATTTTAATACAGTGTGTAGGGCTTCTAAATATAAGAAAAAAGTGAATGCTCTTTGTTAGAAACGGGACCCCCGGCCTGGCCAACGCTCACGCCAAGGTCAGTCAGGGATCACTATTTCTAAGTCAGGGCAAGGGAGTTACACACCAAGATAACCCCTGCTCACCCTCTAGGTAACGTGGCACGAGCAGCAAGGCTAATCTCGGAGGCGATGTGTAAAGCGTTTGCGCGCGCACCCCAGCGACAACACCCTAGGCCCACCACAAAGGAAACTCCACACAAGGTTATATCAAAAATAGCCTTTGTATTATAATAATCAAAACACATTAGATAACACACACACTTTACAATGTGCCAACAGGCACGGGCAAGATTTACAAGGGAGTATGTACATGACAGGGCCACCTGGACCACTGTCAGGGGTATGCACTTTTTAGAAATAATACTTGTAGGTATAACACTTAGTACATAAACATATAATGACTGTAACACAGAAATAGTAAATGTAGCATACAACCAGTAACTACTGGTAAAGGGTAAATACCTCCTACGCCACCCTAAACACTGTAGGGAAATCACGCCGGGAACTAGGACCTTATCATCAGGACCTATGGAAGGAAAACCATCACCTAAGCAAGTCACATTTAGCAAAGGGAAGGAAACCTAAAATAATCACCTAAGCAAGTCACATTTAGCAAAGGCAATAAAACATCAACATTCCTCTAAGCAGGTCACTTTTAGCAAAGGGAAATAAAAGCATAAGGGATCACCTAAGCAGGTCACTTTTAGCAAAGGTAATGACATAAACAATCCTCTAAGCAGGTCACTTTTAGCAAAGGGGATAAAACAAACATTCCTCTAAGCAGGTCACTTTTAGCAAAGGGGAATAAACCATAAACAATTACCTAAGCAGGTCACTTTTAGCAAAGGTAATAACATAGACAATTGCACATGAAACATTAAAACACATTCAGAGGTGCAGGTAGAACATTTGCGCAGAAATCACCTAAGCAGTAAATCAAATTGCGCAGTGTGCACGTAGCACCACACTAGAACTGTCCCCCAGGCCAACTGGCCTCGCAAGGGCTGAAATGCCCTGAGTCTCAATGTCAGGGAAGGCTGCACAGACAGCCAAGAACACAAAGCCTAAACGTAGCAACTGTCCACTAAGTGCTGGACAGTTGTAAATCAGATGGGCAACGTTGGAGCCTCGTGGGCTCAAGAACACTGGTGGGGAGACAAAATGTGGGAGCCTCGGGGCTACAACCAACGAACTGGGCCCCCCAAGAGCCTCTCAGGGCTCTGCGAAGGAAGGGTACCTCGAGCCTCTCAGGGCTCGCAAATCACATGAGGCACTATAGAGCTTCAGTGCTCTAAATCAATAAAATGCCCCCTCGAGCCTCGGGGCTCGTAAATATAGCTGGGCGGTCGTTGGAGTCCTTCACGAACTCGAGAACAAGGTGGCCCCCTGAGCCTCGCAAGGCTCTCAGTACTGAACTGCCCCCAGAGCCCTCTCAGGCTCTAAACAACACTGGGTGCGAGATCGCACTACGGGGGGAGGGGCGGACACCCACAATGTGTCCCGATGCCCCTCTCCCCTTGCAGGCACTCACCGGGTCCGGCGGCTGCTGGAGGAGAGCTCCCGCTCCTCGGGACTCTCCGGGGCCGCGGAGGGACGTTCTCTTTCCCCGGGGCTCCTCCTGTGCTCGGGAGCCTTGGGACGGTCGGTGCAGGCTGCTTCCTCCTTCCGGCTCTCTCCTCCTCCTCCTGCGATGACGCGGAAGGGGGCTCGTCCGGCTGGGCCAATCCCAGCGCGGCCCGGGCTTGAAGGCGGGCGCTGCTTCCTCCTCTCACTCGGGGCCGCGGCGGTGAACACACGGAGCAATGCCAGGTGGGCACCGGCCTTAAATCTAAATATTAAGCGAGGTGGGCACTCGCTCGGGGTACCACAACAGCGGCAAGGTCCCTGGCAGGGTGGGCACCTGCCAGCGGAAAAAATACTCGAAAATCAGCGAGGTGGGCACTCGCTAGGCAGACAAAGCGCTCCCAGGCGCTAGGGGTAAAATAAAGCGCTCTTCAGCGCTAGGAGTAAAAATAAAGCGCTCCCAGCGCTAACAATGAAAGGCAGCGCTCCCAGGCGCTGTAAGTAAAAGAAGGGTCCAGCAAAGTCCTTTTAGGCAGGCAGGGGGGCAAGGCAGGGCCAGAGCCAGCACACTGGGTCTCCAGGCAGGGAGACAAGCCAAGTGGCGGTCCTCCTGGCCCCAGCAGCAACAGCCCCCTCTGGCAGGATCCAAAGCAGAACAGAGAACCAATTGTAAGGGGACACAGCCCCTTCTTATACTACAAAATCCTTTGTCTTCAGGGTGCAGGGTGGGGGGAAACCAGTTGCAGCTGGCTTGGGAGTACCCTTGATGGCCCAACCACCCCTTTCATTCACTGGGGAGGCTAGGGTCATTAGACAAACCACAGGGGGGCGGAGCCAGCATTGTGTGGGGAAAAACCCAGCCCATCCAGGACCCAGGTGCACTCCTCCCACACATCACTCATGCTGATCTCACACTCACCACCGGGCAGACCCATCCAGACTTCCTGGAGCCTGGCATGCCAGCCAGCTCCAGCCAATCACGCTCCAGCACCCTCACTGCACACATACATCAATATCCAGTAGTAGTACTTCCCTTCTAGACACATGCAAGCCGCACATACCATTGCGCAGCATTCATTCTCACGAGTTCACACATACCAAACTCGAGCCTGCACTCCCCACACATCAGGAACTAACATGGACACACACATTCCTCATGCATTCCTATGGGAGGGCAGGCCAGCCATACTACACGCACGCACTTTACTCTGGGGCACAGGGAAAAAGTGCGCCAAGATCCAAAAATCACTAACACTGGGTCACAAATAAAAGCAAAAAGATTAGGGGTGAACCTGCCCTAAGGGCCAAGTCCAACACAACCCCCTTCCAGCCAAAACGCAGGGCAGACCAATCACCACCGTGATGGGCTTCCCTGCTTGGGGCGATAAAACACAGACGCGGGCCCGCAACTGCAGGGACACCCTCCTGTTTTACGCCACGGTGAACCCCTAGGGTTCCTTCTAAAACTACTGTAGGGACTAACTGGGCTACCCCACTGGTAATCTCCAGCTGCCCTCGGCCAGGACCAGGCCCTAGGCCACCCAGGTACCACTGGATCGTGCCTACTCACAAAGTGGGGGGTAGTAACCCCTGGCACATAATAGCCACTCTCCACCCTTCCTGTCTGCAAGACAGGGCTAGACTGCCACTGGTTCTCCAACCTAGGGTCTACAACCTCAGGCGGACCAGGAGTCTCAGGAAAGGCTCTCCTCCCCCTACCTCTTCTTCTAGGGTTCCTCCTCCTCCTGCGAGGGGTTCCCTCTAAACAACATTCTCCCAACCTAGGGTTTAACCCCTCAGGTTGCACCGGGGTCAGAGGTGGGCTCTCCCACCCTCTGCACCCCCTTCCAGAGTCCTGCTCCCTCCCAACCGGGGCGGTACCTCTGGATGAAGAACTGGTCAGGACACTGATTACAGTAGTCCCACCCTTCAGGTCAGGCGGATCCTGAACCTGGCCTTCCAACCTCCGGTCTAGATTCTTTGGTGGAACCAATGCCTGGCACTCCAGGACTTCTGGGGACTCACATACTATCCCCCAATCACTCCTTTCGCTGGACTCCTGTACCCTCCCTACCGGAGCAGTACTGCCCGACTCTAGAACCATAGAAGCTCCGCTTACAGATACTCCAGGTCCTCTACACACTAGGAGATCTCCCTCAAGTGAACTAACAGGCAAGCCTAGGTTCCCATCCTGGTGTTCCCTAAAGAAACCATCCAGGCTCTGTGACAGGGCTTCGGGCGTCTGGGGACTCTCGGTCACACACTCACTCCTGCTCCACTGAGACAGGCAGTCAGCCCCTACACCCTCCTCACTAACCTGGGACCTAGCTGGGCTACTCTCACCCTCCTCCACCACGCTGGGCTGGAGGACACCTGACCCACTGTGATGTATTCCTATAGGTTCTGTATCGATTCCCCTATTCCCGGCCCTGTTCTGGTTAATACTTAACTAGCAGCCGACCCACGGTGCAAAAAACCGTTATCTGATTAAGCCACACCACGGCACAGAAACGTGTTATCTGATTAGGTAATAACGCATGCCATCTAATTAGACAAGCACTATTCCTCCAGCCCCTGATAAGGCATACGGAGTTCTCAAAACAAATCAAACCTATGACAACCTGGGAAAATCCCTGCGGCCATTGTTTTGATTTCACCGAGAACTTCAGCAAAAGAATGTGCGAACAAGCCCGTTCGTATGACATCCTTATTGACGTATCCATGTCCATCCTTACGTCAATCTCGACACCTTACAGGTATAAATATTACCGACATTGCCTTAAGCAAACACACGCGGTGGTGACGAGATCGGAGCAGCGAGACACGCTGAGGAGCCCAGCAGAGAGCGAAGCCCACACGCGCTGCCCCGCCTTCCTGACGCGCTGAGAACGAGACGCTGTTTTTCTCCTGCCGAGAAATCCAGCTCCGGCGCTTCCAAGCAGCCCTCGCAGGCAGCTGGAATATCAAGACCAGAGACGAGAGATACCAGCCCTCAACCATTCTAGATCTCAGGTACAGAACTGAACAACCCCTTACAGAGAATTCTTGAGTCAGTCACTTGGCAAAACAAACTTAACTTAAACTGCTACTTATCTACTCCCGCCCACGTATTAGGATTAGGTCAGGTACACTGGGGTAGGCGTGGTTAGAAGCACCAGTTGAGTACGATTAGTCAAATGTATATATGTATGTATCTATTTTATCAATTTTAAATATCATATGGCTTAGAAACCATATCAATGCTTCTGCAGTATTATTTTATACTTCTGCTTTTATTGTATGCACTTTACTTAACCATAAGTATCGCAATAATATCGATTCATTTCTCTTGTACGAGAAAAGAGACTGATCAATAAATACCATCTTTTATTGAACACGCCCGTCTCTTCCTTTTCTCTACAAACTGGTGAAACTAAGAATGCACGTACTGACTGAGTAAAATAAGTTGTCTTTTGTTTTCACACGACTCTAGAGATACACTCTTGATTAGGGGAGAGCAAAGTTGTCATGTTCTATGGTTGTCAGAAACTAAATCCCTTCTTGTCTATCCAGGGAAGTTAAACTCCTCCTTGTCTATTCGAGAAAGTTTCTAGTGAACTCTGAGCTAGCTGGCAAAACCAAAAACTTTAAGTCTAATATCGTCAGTAGAAGACCTAGTTAACCTCTGCCCTAGATCTATACTATTGAAGATATTATTCCAATGCGCAGAGCCTATTGGGATAATAGGAACTACACTACACCACTATTGTTGGAATCACTCACTAGTGACTCTAAAGAACCTCTCGCACTGTCCCAGCGCTCTGCTTCCTTTGCAAGGTCCCAAGGACAAAAACATTTCAACTTCAGCAGGTGCTGGCGCAACTCTGGACACACAACACTGAGCAACTGCTCTTTGAGAACCATATTGACTATTCCGTCCACCTTATTGTCTGAGTTAGCCGTCAGCCAACCCCACATTGCATCAGAACAGTCATCCACAAAATACTCCCACCCCTGGTGAGGTGGTTTCCTAAGGTTCCTGAATTTCACCCTGTTCTCCTCTTCTAGGGAAACAGGTACCAGACTCGGGGAACTGGGAGTGGGACTGTCTACACTAACACTTAAATAGCTGCCACCACTGGATTCAACCCTCCCTGGGGAATCCAGAAAATCAAAATTGCACTCAGGGGATAACCTACCCTCTAGGGTTACCTTCTCCCTGAACAAGGCCCTCTCAGCCTCTAGCTTGGCGTGCTCCAACCTGAGCTGTTCCATCGCTAGCTGATGCTCCCGCTCTTCCCTCCTATCCAACCACTCTTCTGGGGACAGGGAAAGGGATGGGGCGCTGATACTGACACTGGACCCAGCAAGGGACTCCCTATCTATGGGGTCCTCACTATCTGCTGGTGCCCAATCACTGTCATCCTCATTCACTTCACATTCTTCAGGGCTCCCCACAGACTCACCACCCTCATGGCGTGCAGCCCGGGCCCTCTCCTCACTGCGCTCAAGATCCCTTTGTACCTTACACCATTGGACCAGGTAGTTCCTAAGTTCGTACTTAGTATCTGACCCATCCACCCCTATGTCTCTCTCTCTACAGAACCCTTCCAACTCCTGCGTATTGTACCAAACTAGATCACTGAGATCAAAGACAAGCTCCATCTTGGCAGGATGTTCTCAAGAAGAGTTTGACACAGGGAACCTGGGGGTCTGAGCTTACACAGGAGTACACAATTACAAAATTCAGCAAGATTCCTATCTCAGAGAACTTGCACTCCTCTGTCCAGTGTAACACACCCTCATTCACACACACCCCCCCTGGTAAGGCAGTTTCTACCACCCCTGATTTCTCAACCTGACCATAAAGACACAGGTACCAATGTGTGAGTAGGGCGGGGAACAAGGTACTGGACACAAATCACAAAATGACACCTTTCAGGAGAAGCAATACTTAAACGTCACCTAAAAAACAATAATCCCCAAAATGTGGTTATCTAAAATTGCAGAGTTTTGTAGTGTGGCCTGTCGCCACTGTGGTACAGCGCAAACGCAAGTCCAATCCGCACCGCTTGCCACCAATGTTAGAAACGGGACCCCCGGCCGGCCAACGCTCACGCCAAGGTCAGTCAGGGATCACTATTTCTAAGTCAGGGCAAGGGAGTTACACACCAAGATAACCCCTGCTCACCCTCTAGGTAACGTGGCGCGAGCAGCAAGGCTAATCTCGGAGGCGATGTGTAAAGCGTTTGCGCGCGCACCCCAGCGACAACACCCTAGGCCCACCACAAAGGAAACTCCACACAAGGTTATATCAAAAATAGCCTTTGTATTATAATAATCAAAACACATTAGATAACACACACACTTTACAATGTGCCAACAGGCACGGGCAAGATTTACAAGGGAGTATGTACATGACAGGGCCACCTGGACCACTGTCAGGGGTATGCACTTTTTAGAAATAATACTTGTAGGTATAACACTTAGTACATAAACATATAATGACTGTAACACAGAAATAGTAAATGTAGCATACAACCAGTAACTACTGGTAAAGGGTAAATACCTCCTACGCCACCCTAAACACTGTAGGGAAATCACGCCGGGAACTAGGACCTTATCATCAGGACCTATGGAAGGAAAACCATCACCTAAGCAAGTCACTTTTAGCAAAGGGAAGGAAACCTAAAATAATCACCTAAGCAAGTCACATTTAGCAAAGGCAATAAAACATCAACATTCCTCTAAGCAGGTCACTTTTAGCAAAGGGAAATAAAAGCATAAGGGATCACCTAAGCAGGTCACTTTTAGCAAAGGTAATGACATAAACAATCCTCTAAGCAGGTCACTTTTAGCAAAGGGGATAAAACAAACATTCCTCTAAGCAGGTCACTTTTAGCAAAGGGGAATAAACCATAAACAATTACCTAAGCAGGTCACTTTTAGCAAAGGTAATAACATAGACAATTGCACATGAAACATTAAAACACATTCAGAGGTGCAGGTAGAACATTTGCGCAGAAATCACCTAAGCAGTAAATCAAATTGCGCAGTGTGCACGTAGCACCACACTAGAACTGTCCCCCAGGCCAACTGGCCTCGAAAGGGGCTGAAATGCCCTGAGTCTCAATGTCAGGGAAGGCTGCACAGGCAGCCATAAACACAAAGCCTAAACGTAGCAACTGTCCACTAAGTGCTGGACAGTTGTAAATCAGATGGGCAACGTTAGAGCCTCGTGGGCTCAAGAACACTGGTGGGGAGACACAGCGTGGGAGCCTCGGGGCTACAACCAACGAACTGGGCCCCCCAAGAGCCTCTCAGGGCTCTGCGAAGGAAGGGTACCTCGAGCCTCTCAGGGCTCGCAAATCACATGAGGCACTATAGAGCTTCAGTGCTCTAAATCAATAAAATGCCCCCTCGAGCCTCGGGGCTCGTAAATATAGCTGGGCGGTCGTTGGAGTCCTTCACGAACTCGAGAACAAGGTGGCCCGCTGAGCCTCGCAAGGCTCTCAGTACTGAACTACCCCCAGAGCCTTCTCAGGCTCTAAACAACACTGGGTGCGAGATCGCACTACGGGGGGAGGGGCGGACACCGACAATGTGTCCCGACGCCCCTCTCCCCTTGCAGGCACTCACCGGGTCCGCCGGCTGCTGGAGGAGAGCTCCCGCTCCTCGGGACTCTCCGGGGCCGCGGGGGGACATTCTCTTTCCCCGGGGCTCCTCCTGTGCTCGGGAGCCTCGGGACGGTCGGTGCAGGCTGCTTCCTCCTTCCGGCTCTCTCCTCCTCCTCCTGCGATGACGCGGAAGGGGGCTCGGCCGGCTGGGCCAATCCCAGCGCGGCCCGGGCTCGAAGGCGGGCGCTGCTTCCTCCTCTCACTCGGGGCCGCGGCGGTGAACACACGGAGCAATGCCGGGTGGGCACCGGCCTTAAATCTAAATATTAAGCGAGGTGGGCACTCGCTCGGGGTACCACAACAGCGGCAAGGTCCCTGGCAGGGTGGGCACCTGCCAGCGGAAAAAATACTCGAAAATCAGCGAGGTGGGCACTCGCTAGGCAGACAAAGCGCTCCCAGGCGCTAGGGGTAAAATAAAGCGCTCTTCAGCACTAGGAGTAAAAATAAAGCGCTCCCAGCGCTAACAATGAAAGGCAGCGCTCCCAGGCGCTGTAAGTAAAAGAAGGGTCCAGCAAAGTCCTTTTAGGCAGGCAGGGGGGCAAGGCAGGGCCAGAGCCAGCACACTGGGTCTCCAGGCAGGGAGACAAGCCAAGTGGCGGTCCTCCTGGCCCCAGCAGCAACAGCCCCCTCTGGCAGGATCCAAAGCAGAACAGAGAACCAATTGTAAGGGGACACAGCCCCTTCTTATACTACAAAATCCTTTGTCTTCAGGGTGCAGGGTGGGGGGAAACCAGTTGCAGCTGGCTTGGGAGTACCCTTGATGGCCCAACCACCCCTTTCATTCACTGGGGAGGCTAGGGTCATTAGACAAACCACAGGGGGGCGGAGCCAGCATTGTGTGGGGAAAAACCCAGCCCATCCAGGACCCAGGTGCACTCCTCCCACACATCACTCATGCTGATCTCACACTCACCACCGGGCAGACCCATCCAGACTTCCTGGAGCCTGGCATGCCAGCCAGCTCCAGCCAATCACGCTCCAGCACCCTCACTGCACACATACATCAATGTCCAGAAGTAGCACTTCCCTTCTAGACACATACAAGCCGCACATACCATTGCGCAGCATTCATTCTCACGAGTTCACACATACCAAACTCGAGCCCGCACTCCCCACACATCAGGAACTAACATGGACACACACATTCCCCATGCATTCCTATGGGAGGGCAGGCCAGCCATACTACACGCACGCACTTTACTCTGGGGCACAGGGAAAAAGTGCGCCAAGACCCAAAAATCACTAACACTGGGTCACAAATAAAAGCAAAAAGATTAGGGGTGAACCTGCCCTAAGGGCCAAGTCCAACACTCTCGAAATTGATGAGGATGAATTGTGCCAAGCTATAAGTAATACCCTATCTACAATAGAGATTAACACTTTGAATAATGACACGATGAAGTGTAAGGGTCCTTTATGCAGTGTGTTGATCGGAGTAATCAATATTAATGTTATGACTGATTCTGGTTCTCTGATTACCATCTTGGATCTTAGAACTTTTGAGAAATTTTGGTGCAATGTTTTACTTAAGCCTACTGATGTTAATCCAAAGGCATTTTGTGAATTTGATATCACCATTTGTGGTTATTTTGCAGACTCTGTCAATTTCAAAGGGAGACATATTTACACTGAGGTATATGTGGCTGTTAACGGTCGCAATATTTTGGGTTGACAGGATCACGCGAAATTGGGAATTATGCTGAAACCTGGGCATGCAGATCCTGTTGTGTTGGGAGATTTTCCTATTCTCTCTATTTCAGATGAGGTTCCATTAACATCTGATAACCCTATCTTATCGGAGTTACTGGTCAAGTATTCTTCAGTTTTCTCTGACAAGGTTGGTTTAGTTAATTGTTTTCAGCACAGCATTGTTCTTAAGGATAATGCTATTCCAGGTATCCAGAAGTGTAGACCCATCCCGTTATCTGCTCGTGATGATTTTAAAAAAATGCTTTCAGACTTATGTTCTCAAGACATCATAACCCCAGTGGAATCATCTGATTGGGTTTCGGCGAGTGTCGTAGCACGGAAGAGTTCTGGAGAGATTCGTCTCTGTGCAGATTTGAGGGCACTCAACTGTAATATTCTTGTAGATTGCCACCCATTGCCAAGAATTCAGGAGATGTTGGCGAATTTAGGTGGTAGCAGATACTTTACTACTATTGACTTAAAATCTGCTTACCACCAGATTCCACTTGCTAAAGATTCTCAACACCTAACTACTTTTGTTACTCCGTTTGGAGTTTATATGTACTAACGCTTGCTGTTTGGACTGGCTTCCGCGGCCAGTGTGTTTCAGCGTCTTATGGATCAATTATTTTGTAATATTGATGGCAAACAGGCGTTTCAGGATGACATTTTGGTTCATTCTGCCTCCATGGAATCTCATTACAATCTTCTTGAAAGTGTGTTACAAAAACTTGAGAGTGTTGGCATGACTGTGAATAAAAAAAAATGTAAGTTTGTTACTCAAAATGTTGATTACTTGGGTCACAATATATCAGCTGAGGGAATAAAACCTAAGCTATCTTTAGTAAATGCTATCAAGGATGCACCAAGGCCTCAAGATAAGGATATGAAATAAAACGATCGGGGGGTCCAAGGGCTAGTTTAACGACCTCCACAAAGTACATGCCCCAATCAATGTAACTTATAACACCAAGAGTACCTGAAAGTCAAAATATATCTGTCACTTAACTGTTAGACCGACATCAACACCCTACATGTGATAGTATAGTGGACACAAACAAAATGATATAGCTAGGTGAAGTAAAAAGCTCAAGAGCAGAGGGAAATATTCCCATCAGAGGCCACACTGTACCGCCCTATTTAGCATCATTACTAATCACAGATATTATGTTAAATCTGTGCCTTTCACTTTGTTTTTAGACTTGGGAAACTGGGAGATAATAATAAATCACTGATATCTACTCAGTTTACTCAATTTTAGTTTTTCACTTCTCATATACTTTTACACTGCTTTTTCAGTAGGCACACTCATTTTTGATAACTTTCTCTCCTACTGCACCCTGAGCACATTTATATTTGGTCACAGTGACACTACTGAGACTACCTATTCTGCCTCGTGAGCAAAGGGGCACCCAAATGATGCTAAATAGGGTGGTACAGTGTGGCCTCTGATGGGAATATTTCCCTCTGCTCTTGAGCTTTTTCCTTCACCTAGCTATATCATTTTGTTTGTGCCCACTATACTATCACATGTAGGGTGTTGGTGTCGGTCTAACAGTTAAGTGACAGATATATTTTGACTTTCAGGTACTCTTGGTGTTATAAACTCAAGATAAGGATGCCTTGCGAGCATTCTTGGGACTTAGTGAATATTATGCTCGTTTTGCGCAGGGATATGCCTTAATTGTACAACCCCTCCATGATTTGCTTAAAAAAATGCTAAATATATTTGGTCAACAGATACACAAGAAGCTTTTATTAATGTTAAAAAGTTGATTTTGGACGCACCTGCGATTAGAGCATTTTCTCATGGAGAGATGACTATTGTCACAGCTGATTCTAGTTCAAAAGGATTAGGAGCCGTTTTGAGCCAAATGATTGATGGTCAGGAATACACTATAGCCTTTGCGTCTTGGGTTTTAAATAGTGCTGAGTTTAATTATAGCACGATAGAACGTGAGGCTTTAGCATGCTGTTGGGCGGTTGAGAAGTTCTGCATGTACATTTGGGGCTCTCGTTTACAGCTATGCACTGATCATAAGCCTTTGATTTATATGCTGGGGGATAGCTTTTCTAATAGAGCTTCTTCTAGGCTGGTCCGCTTGTTGGCTAGATTACAGGAGTATAATTTTGACATCAAATATATTTGATGGAAAAAATGTTAGGGCGGACTGTTTGTCTCGTGTCCCTTTAGAGGTGACGGATGCTGTCTCTGATGTGAAGAGTAATGATTTTGATGTCGTTTTTACTATATCTGATTTGGCTGAGGGTAGTAAACTTTCTGAAGATGACTGGTTGGCTGCAGATGACAATGATCCTTGTCTTCGCAGGGTTAAAAGAATTTCGGTGCACGGTTGGCCCTGTGATAGAAGTTTGTCAATGCAAGATAGGTGTTATGCTCAGTTGGCTGCAGATTTGTCTATTGTGGACAATGTTTTAGTGAGGGAAGACAAAGTTGTTCCTCCTGAAGGTATTCGTTCTAAGATCATTTCACTTGCTCATGAGGGGCATTTAGGAACTTCAAGCACGGTCAGGAAGATTAAGGATTTGTACTGGTGGCCTGGCATTGATGGACAGGTTAAGGCTTTATTTCTCATTTGTTAAGAGGCTGGATTCTTCTTCTGTAATTACTTTTCTGCAGTGTTTGTTCATGGTGGAAGGTTTTCCTGTTAAAATTGTAACAGACAATGGGTCTCACTATATTTCCAGTGAGTTTGAGAATTTCTTAGGTGGCGCGTGGCGCTTCGGTTAAACATGTGTTGGTACCTTTATATAGTCCTTCATCAAATGGTCTGGTGGAAAGGGCTAACCGTCTGTTGAAGGATGGTATCCAAACTGCTGTTTCTAATAATTTGGATGTTTGCAAGTATCTTTGTCAAAAAGTTTGGAGTTACAACACTACTCCGCATTCTACCACGGATGTCTCTCCTTATTTTTTGCTCAGGGGGAGAAAACCTGGGGCCATATTATCAAGGAAGCTGCGGTAGTGTATCGCCGCTTTACCGGCAGGAAACTGCCGATAGAGCGGCGATAATGGCCTTGATAATATGCGATTCAAATTTCAATCGATGCCCAGGTTAGATGTTCACACATCTAACCTGGGCATCGATTGAAATTCGAATCGCATATTATCAAGCCCATTATTGCCGCTTTATCGGCAGTTTCCTGCCGGTAAAGCGGCGATAAACTACCGCAGCTTCGTTGATATTATGGCCCCTGTTTCTTCTCTTAACCCTGCTTGGTTGAAGAAAAAAATTGGAGGGGAAAGTCCTAGTGTGGATTTTCACAAAGTCAGAAAACAGGTTGAACTCAAACAGGCAACATATAAAAGAAATTTTGATTTAAGAAAACATGTCAAAATTACTTCTTTGTCTCCTGGGGACTGGGTGATTATAAAAAAGCCTATAAGAGTTACAAAAGGTGAATCAAAGTTTTCAGCACCTGCCAGAGTTGTAAAAGTTTCAAAGATGGCGGTGCTGTTGCAGGGTCGTGGTTGGTGGAAAAGAAATGCCGTTGTTACGATTACGAAGGAACAGGCAAAAATCATTTGTGATAGATTTGTCAGACAAGCTGATTCCAGTTGGCTAGATTTTGGAGATCTAACTCAGAAGAATGATATTAGGCATTGTGTTTCTTCTCATTCTTCATTGAATGTTGGGGATGGCGATTCTGTTCTTCATCGGAATGTTGAAAATGTACAAAATATGGTTGGGGATTCTGGGGATCATGCACCAATTAGATGCAGTTCTCGTGTTAGGATTCCAGTACGTTCTGATGATTTAGAAAATAATTTTTTTGTGTTTTTTTTGTTGGTTTTTTGTGTGTTTTGATTTATATTATAGGGAGAGGGGTGTGTAGAGAGTGTACTTCTTTATGGAAGGTATGTATTTGAGTATTCTAGATTCTGGAACTGAAAAGGTGCATCTTTCAGTTCACTGCTCTGCCATTCAGTTACTGCCCTGCTGTTCATGTATCCTGTCGTGGGTCTTTTGTATGGAATAAATCCTACTTCTCACATCAACTGCTCCTGGTTTCTTACTTTGGATATGAATTTGGATTTCACTTCCTACACCTGGCTATGCCTGTCCTCTGAAGGAGGGAAACTGTTTCTGACCTAAGGTTATCTGTCCTGTGAGTGTTTCCAACGCTGTTGCCCTCTGTTCTGAAAAATACACAGTCTATATTGAATGCACTCGAATAACACAACTCTGTACCAGGGATTGTTTCACAATATTTGATTTGAGATACCTATAGTTGTGAGGAAGTTTATAATCTTGTGGTAAGGAGACAACAGTAGAAAAAACACTTTAGCTCACCCATACACAGTCTATATCTAAGTATGACAAAGTAGAACATACATGTTGACATAAGGGACATATCCTCCTCCAAACTAAGAAACTCAAATCTAGGAGAATGTACAGCCAGTGAACTATGATACTGTGTGATGCTTCGCATTGCTAGATGTGGAAACCACTGATGGAACATACTATACCAGGTAGGTGAGGCCTCATCTTCCTGTGAATACATGAATGTATGGTAATTCAATAAGGGTGTTTTCTGTTTCTTCCAGATGTTAATTCTTTTTATACGTTTTTGACTTTCCACAGAGTCTGCATCAGTCCTTTAACTCTTGTCTCTCTCTCTCTCTGTGTTGCACCGGTCGGTTATGTGTCAGAGAATCATGTTTTGTTACTTCTGCTTCTGTGATGTGCCTTTACATTTTCTTTGCGTTAGGGAACTTTCACGCAGCTGTTCTTCACGTTGCTCCTTTATTATGTTATGAAGCTTGGTATAAAACTTTCTTCTACATAAAAAAGCAAATTAATTTTCATTACTAATGCTGGGTTTAATGCCTGATGTAATAGAAATAGTAAATCCTCACAAAACAATTCAGCAAAGTTTACTTTTTGATTTATGTGTGAAACAAGCAGTTTTTTAAATAGACTAAACAAATTTGTAAAATTTTAAAACATCGCTGAAAAGTAAATCCATGTCAAGTATAACACGTTTGGTATTCTAAGCCAGCATGTCATTGAATGCTGGGGTTTTGATCCAATAATGAAGCTCTTAAAAGCAAAACTGCAAACCCCACAATGCAACATGCTGGTGGCTGAAATGCCACAATTGACTGATGGTATCATATATGGTAGCACCAATTAACAGATGTAAAATACAAAATCCAATGTAGTTCCTGACTTTCCGCCATTTTTATTGTAGGCAGTCATGTGTTAAATAACTTAGTGGGTGAGAGGGTAGAGATAGCCTTTCAAAGTATACAACACTTTAGCCCGCAAGCGTTTTTCCACAGTGCCATTACCCCGCTGGTTTTACACTGTGAAATCTTTTACAATGCAGGACTTCACACTGCAAACTATAACAACACATTCCCCATTACAACACAATTTACTATTCTAACTCCACTGTGGTGTTACTTTGTGAAATGTGTTGTAATAGTTTGCGGTGTGAAGCCCTGCGTTGTAAAAGATTTTGCAGTGTAAAAACTGCGGGGTATTGGCACTTCAGAGTAACGCATGCGGGTAAAGGATGTTTCTCCCTTTCAAATGCAAGTGTGATCATCTCTCAGCTAGTGAGCTAACTTTAACAGTCACTAGATCACTTGTAAAATATATTATTTACCAGAAGAATGCAAGCAGCAGAAATTAGATGTATCTTGAGACACAACGTAAGGTAGGGAAAAACAAATGTGCTGGCACCCCACTTTCTGAGCCCATTCTAGGTCAAGAGGTTTGTGCGATGTAGGTGAAGAGTCTGCACCGCCACGTTGATGTGGCCTGCTTTGAGCAGGCAAGTGCATGCTGTAGCTGCTTTCCCATGACGGCTGCTAGTGCACTGCTATATGATTGGGGTTCAAGTAGCTTGCATCACTTTGCGGCACTCCCCAGCAATTCCCTGAAAAGTTGAAGGGTGCCAAGAAAACCAGTGACAACATCCTTACAAAGATCACTGACGTCTGCCAAATGCTGAGAGCTGAAGATTTTATAGCACATGCATGATTTGTCTGCTTTACCTGCTAAGAAGAACCTGGCAAAAACACAGGACATCTGTGCAATTTGTCATCAGAATCATGATCTAACAAAACCTAGAATGACCCATAGTCAGATTAGTCATGACAGAAGACGAGTCATTTCAATGCTCCGTGTGACCCAAAAACATTGGGCTATATTTATCAAAGGGTTACATCACTTTTGCACCACACCATGCAAATGGGTGCAAAAGCGATGCAGCCCTTAAGATGTGATTTATCCAGCCATGCAAGGGCCCCTTGCATGGCAGAATGGCTAGCAGCCTTGGCCGCTGCAGGTAACCCTTGACCCCACCAGGTAGGTCGCTCCCCCTCCGCACAGAACCGCCTGTGCCTCCCTGCCCCAGCTGCCGCTGCTGAGGAAGTTCAAGGCCCTCCACCACCCGCAGGCTACCACCTGCGCCTCATCCCTGGTGGCCAGTGGTAGGCCGCAGGTAGGTTTGTTCATACTCCGCTTTATTGCTTTTATTGTATTGCCTATAGTTTCATTGTTGTGTCTGTGACTGCTGTTATCTGTCTTCCCCGCTTGCCTGTACATGGTCCGTGCCCCTTTTTCTTCCCTCTGTTCCCCTCGCTGTCCCCGTGCTCTCTCTGCCCGGTCTTTCCTTCTGTACCCCTCGCTGCCCCCGTGTCCCTACCCGGTTTTCCCTTCTGTTCCCCTCACTACCCCCATGCCTCTCTGCAGGATCTGCCCTCTGTTCCACTCGTTTTTCCCTTTTTTGTGCCTTTCTGCCCTCTGTTCCACTCGTTTTTCCCTCTTTTTTTGTGCCTTTCTGCCCTCTGTTCCACTCGTTTTTTTGTGCCCTTTTGCCCTCTGTACCACTCGTTTTTCCCTTGTTTTTGTGCCTTTCTGCCCTCTGTTTCACTCGTTTTCCCCTCATTTTTTTGTGCCCATCTGCCCTCTGTTCCACTTGTTTATTGGTGCCCTTCTGCCCCCTGTGCCACTCGTTTTTTCCTCATTTTTGTGCCTTTCTGCCCCCTGTTCCACTCATTTTTCCCTCGTTTGTTGTGCCTTTCTGCCTTCTGTTCCACTAATTTTTTTCTGCCCTTTTGCCTTCTGTGCCACTCGTTTTACCCTCGATTTTTATGCCCCGTTTCCTTCTGTTACCTTTGTTGTCCCTCACCGCCCTCGCTGCTGTGTCTCCTGCGGCCCGCCCCCCTGACTGCCCACTGCCCATTCGCTGCTCCTGCCTCCCAGCTGCTCCTCCCTCCCACCTCCCCATATATGCCAGCTGTTGGCACGCAGAAGGCGTGCCTAAGGCGAGCCCGTCTGTACCCGTCCGTGCCTGGACCGCGCCCAGTGCCAGAACCCCTGGCCCCCGCACCCGCCGCGACGACCGCCGCCACTTTGCCGCCAGCACTCTGCACGCTCTTAACTCCGGACGGAGCCACACCTGCTTCAAGGCGCCCTGAAATGCACACACGGCCCCTTCACCTGCCGGAACTGCAGCTACATTTGACAGAAAACAACCTAGGCAGCTGATGATTTAAGTAAAAAACATGATATAATATAAAGGAACACTAGACTGACAAATTACAAAAAAACTGGATAGTTTTTATTAATGATTAAAAATTAAAACAGTCAGAAACATTTCAGAATTTTCAGTTCATATACATCAAGGCATTGACAGAAATAACAAAATTAAAATCATGTGTAATATATACACCATAAAAAGTACATAACAGAATTCTACATAAACATAGAAGGTTGACAAAATAAGTGGCACAATGAATCTCTACGCGCGTTTCGGCGACCAGCGCCTTCTTCTGGAGCAGCCACGTGAATTCTACAGAAATGAAATTCATATAAGAGAAATATATAATTACAAACTGATAATATACTATAATATCACAAGTTTTAGTCTAGTAGTCAGTTAGTTCCTTACACAGACAAGGTGATCACACATTTTTTTTTAAATTAAAAATAAGGGTGCTTTTTTATATAAACAACAGATTTTTATCATTCTCATTTCCTTGCAATATTTGACTCTTCCGTTGTGGGCAGCGGGTCAATGGGTCGGGGGAGGCTTGAAATCGAGGATAGAACTAGAAAGTAAGGTCAGTGATAGGCACTAGGCGAAGAGAAGGTAGAATATGGCAGTATATTTAACTTTACATTTTTCTTTGAAGATAGCTTAAGATAGGTTTCTATGTATTTTGAACAGTATATCTTATAAAGGTTACTTCCTTCCAGTCAAGAAATGGCGATAATACTATTTGGTTTCTTCGGGAATCTGTTCTATAGACCACGTGGATTAAGTACAAGTAACTCACGGTACTTACAGGTAGCGGTGAACATGCAGTCACTGTAGTGTAGTATCTATTTCTTACTTCTGATGGATAAATGTAACGTGAGCTTTTAAGAAAATAGATGGTATACATTCATTATCTAGTGTTGGAGGTAGTTATTTATGAGTTTTTCCATCTTTTCTTTCTAAAATATGGAGATGAAAATTCTACATGTAGATTTTTACCTGATAAAAATGAAATTCTTTGATTTTATTTCCCGCCAACCGGAACCATTGGGATAGGGTGTGGTCGATTATGTAGATTAGACTGATGTAGCCTTCCGTAGTCCACTAGTTCCTTTTTTATGAAGGTCTTGTATCCTGGAATTTCTGTTTAAATTCAATAAATAAATTGAAAATATTGTTCCTATATCTGATTGAAAGTTCTTCTATGTATTTAATCTAATTGCCTCAGCATGGTCTTCCCATTAGAAGCTCCCCGTATTTTATCTCGAGGAATGGAAACTATATTCTAGTGCTTTTGTTGGACTGGTGATTATCGAACTGCTATTTATTCTGTATCATTGAACTCTGACAGCTTTCATATTATTATTTCTTTCCGTTTCATCTTCTTACCTAATAATCTTTAGAAAAGGAAACACAGCGCATATATTCTTGAAATTGCTGGTATCGCGATGTAGACTCAGTGTCTTTTCTTTGTGTATGGATATAATTACCGAGCAGCACCCTGTATATAGGGGCAAATTATATTGGATCAGATATCTGTAATTATTTCCAAATTGTTTTAAAAAAAATCGGCCATCAGTGCCGCTGTTTTACAAGAATTAAAATGCAAGTGTCTATCCAAGACAACGGTGGACTCGGTTTCAGGTTCTACTTTACGATATATTCTACAACTTTATGCTAGCTTACTGTCTGTTGGTAGAGTGTGAACGGTGTCAAGTATGTATATTTCTCTTCACTTTCCCTTATGTGTAATTCTTTAAAAGGCAAACACATTTTTTAACAATTCTTACCCGACGTTAGGGGGCCCAGCTTCCAAATGCTTAGGTTAGTCCAAGTTTAAAGATTTTGTGGCGTAAGGTGATTAAAAGATCTCCCTGCCTGTAAGATACCAAAAGCCGATATATCAGGTTGCAGTAAGTTACGATTTAACTAAGGAATGATTAAAGGGGGGCAGATGGCTTCTCTTCTATTCTTACCCGAAGATATTCGGCAAGGCTCCTTCTTTCCGGTGGAGGGATTTCCGGGATGGCGATTAAGACGCGATTTCCTTTGGATAACTGTGTGTTTGTCAGGTCGCGTTTTTATATCGTCACTACCTGGGTAGATTGGTTACACCTGGTGGATTCCTTATTTGTTACTAGTAATGGAAGCAGGACTACCGTTATTAATTCGATAAGTCAAGAAAGGACTTTAACGTGAAAGATTTCCAGGAGCCATAGTTACCCTTTTTAGGTAGTTTATCAGAAAAAGACGACTCTTATGTGGTAGTTTCAAATTACTAAAAGTAATAAACAATGAAGTAGGACTATCCTTGTTGTTTATATGTTAACGAGTCGAAAGATGGACCAAAAACACGGATGTTTGAGGAGATCGTGTCTCCCTCATTGAGTCGTTGAAAGGGAGAGAGGACTCCCATGTTGTAGTTTTATTTATACATCATATCACCTCATTGCGTCTATACCATGGATGAGACTCTAGTTTTTCTATAGATTGATTACTGTAGACCCCAAAAGCTAGGGCAAGTTATTTTTGGAAAAGAAAAATATATATATATTTTCCTTCATGTCAATTTAAAATTAAAAGGCGCTGAATATAATCATAGATGTCCGCAAGAACAATTAAAGCGGACATTATGTGAAGAAGTGCAACAACTATTTAATGTATTAAAAAGATCATATAAACAGGTAGTTAGATATACAGTATGTACCTAGATCACTATAAACAGCATAAGAGTGTTGTGCATCAATGTATATATGTGTCTATATTCTCTAATAAATCAAGAAGATATTATGTGCGTACATCGCTTCCCATATAAACCTAAACAAAAAGGTCTTTTTTCAGATTTTTAACATATCGCATGTTCCCAAGGAATTTCGCTATTTAGACCCTGACGGAATGTGTTAAAAACAAAAATCCAAAATACCTCCCTTTTCTTTCGGATGGCTGTCCCTCCTTTAGAGTCGGGGGTATGGATTTTTTCTAGGATTCTCCATTTGAAGTCTTCCGCACAGTGTCCTTTCTCTAAGAAATGTTTCACCATGGGTGAGGTGACTTTCTTAGTTCTTATGGCTGAGCGGTGCTCGCTCAGTCGTGTTTGGATCATGCGTGAGGTTTCTCCTATATAACCTAGTAGGCAAGGACATTGTATAAAGTAAACCACATTGGTTGATCTACAGTTCCACATCTCTTTCGCTGTTGTGATGTGGCCATTGTGGGCAAACTCCTCCCCTCTTAGGATGTTTCCACATGAGGTACATGAGGAACATGGAAATGTCCCTTTGATTGGATTATTTGTGAGAATGGACCTTTGAGTCAGATTCTCTTCATTTACGGTGGTCTTGAAACGAGAGTGGACAATGTAATCTTTAATATTTTTATTTTTCCTATGTGCAAACAGGGGTTTAGTTAGTTTCTGTTCATTTGGGCAGTTACTATTTAAGATGTGCCAATTCAAATGTATGACTTGTTTTATTTTAGCATTAATAGTTGAATGTTTCGTTACGCATACTACTTGCTTGTTAGGTTTTGGGGATTTAGGTCTTAACAGATAGTCTAGGTCGTAGTACCGTGCACGTTTGTATGCAGTTCTCACCAATCGATGGGGATACCCCCTTTCGAGAACTGCAGCTACACCAGCCTCAGAGCCGAGGAACCACCCGCCAAGAAAGACCCCAACCACCTCCGATGCATACTACTGAACACCCGCTCCGCACGCAAGCATGCCATTGAGCTCTGGGACCTGCTCGACACAACATCCCCGGACGTCGCCTTCCTGACAGAGACCTGGTTTAATGACTCCACCGCACCTGACATCCCCATAGCCATCCCAGACGGCTAAAAAAATCACCCGCAGAGACTGCACCAACGGAGTCGGAGGAGGAATCGCCATCTTCCACAAGAACAGCATCAGGGTCTGGACTAGCACCGACGACGCGCTCAGCACCGCCGAACACCTACATTTCCAGATCCACACAGACCCTAATTCCACCCTCAGAGGCACCATTGTCTACCGACCCCCCGGACCCCACCCCCTGTTCAGCGACTCCATCGCCGACCTAATCAGTACGCACGCCTTGACCTCCACCAACTACATCCTCCTCGGAGACCTGAATTTTCACCTTGAGAACAACAACAACAACAAATTCACAACCCTGATCGATAACCTCGCCAACCTTGGACTGAAGCAACTCGTCACAACGCCCACCCGCTCCGCTGGCCACATGCTCAACGCAGTCTTCTCCTCAAGCCTGTACGTCTCCATCAGCCACACCACCAAACTCCTCTGGACCTACCACCGCTGCATCCACTTCGCCTTCCAGAAACCCACCACACATCACTGCACACAACAGATCCCCCGCCGCTGCTGGAGCAAAATCACCGAAGACCAAATACATGCAAACCTCGCTCTCAGCCCACCCACCGAACCCACTGAACCCTCCAACACCGAAGACGCTGCCCACAGCCTAAGACTCTGGATCCAGGACTGCGCCAATACCCTCGCCCCACTGAAGAAACCCTCCCACAGAGACATCAGCAAGAGGGCCAGCTGGTTCACCCCAGAACTCCTAGCCTCCAAGCAAGCCTGCTGGAAACTAGAGAAGAAATGGCACAGTGAACAAACACCGGACAACCACGCAGCACACAAGGACGCCATCTGTAACCACCACCACCTCATCAGGGCGGCCAAGAGGACCTCCTTCAATGACCGCCTCGACAACAACGCACATAATAGCAAGGAGCTCTACAACATCGTGAAGGAACTCTCCAACACCAGCTCCAACACCAACGACATCCAGCCGTCGCAAGTCCTTTGCGACTCGCTCGCCACCTTCTTCCACCGCAAGATAGCAGACATCCACGACAGCTTTAACACCCAGGCAACCCCAACAGACAGCAATACAACAGACCCTCCGTACACCATCGACCACGACCCCCTGCTAGCCTGGGCCAGCGTGAGCATCGATGACACGATCAAGACCATGCGCACAATCCACTCCGGCTCTCAGTCGGACCCATTCCCGCACCACGTCTTTAACAGAGCAAGCAGCTCCATCGCACCCCACCTGCGCAACGTCATCAATCTCTCCCTCGAGACCGCAACCTTCCCAGAGATCTGGAAACACGCCAAGATCAATGCCCTACTCAATCAACCTAAGGCAGACCCAAGAGACCTCAAGAATTTTTGGCCCATCTCTCTGCTCCCCTTCCTGACCCAGGTCATTGGGAAAACCGTCAACAGACAGCTAACCCGATAACTCAAACTAAACAGAATCCTAGACCCTTCCCAGTCAGGGTTCCACAGCAACCACAGCACCGAGACTGCCCTCATCGCCGCCACGAATGACATCAGGACCCTGCTGGACAGTAGCGAGACCACCCCACTCATCCTCCTAGACCTCTCTGCCACCTACGACACCGTCTGCCACCAGGTACAATGCGCACGCCACCACGCTACAGGGATCCGAGACAAGGCTCTGGATTGGACCACCTCCTTCCTCTCCGGCAGAACCCAGAGCATCCGCCTCCCGATTGCGTTCCAAAGCCTCCGAGATCATCTGCGGCGTACCCCAGTGTCCTCCCTCAGCCTGACGCTGTTCAACATTTACATGGCCCCGCTCGCACACGTAGCCCGACAGCACGACCTCAACATAATATCCTACGCCGACAACACTCAGCCGATCCTCTCCCTCACCAAGGACCCCATCACAGCCAAAGCCAACCTCCACGAAGGAATGAAGGCTGTCGCCGACTGGATGAAGACCAGCCATCTGAAGCTGAACTCGGACAATACAGAGGTCCTCAACCTCGGCTCCAACCCTTCAGCCTGGGACAACTCCTGGTGGCCGACGGCACTGCAGGCAGCCCCGACACCCACACAACCTGGGAATCATCCTCGACTCAACACTCTCAATGACCAAGCAAATCAACGCCTTCTCCTCCTCCTGCTTCAACACCTTCCGCATGCTCCGCAAGATCTACAGATGGATCCCAACAGATACAAGAAAGACAGTCACCCAGGCCCTCATCATCAGCAGACTCGACAACGAAAATGCCCTCTACGCGAGAGCCCCGACCAAGCTCATCAAATGACTACAACGCATCCAAAACGCCTCGGTATGACTGATCCTCGACGTACCACGCCACGGCCACATCACCCCAGCTGAGAAACCTGCACTGGCTCCCCGTCAACAAGAGGATATCCTTCAAGATCCTCACCCACGTACACAAGGCACTCCACAAGACTGGCCCAGCCTACTTCAATAGATGGCTCTCCTTCTACATCCGCAACCGCCAGCTATGCTCCGCCGACCTTTTACTCACCACCATCCCATGCTCTCCACACCACTGGAGTCATGCTATTCTGGCTGAAGACAGCTGATAGCCAGAAACCGGTCCTAGGATGCTTGATTCCTGTCCAGGAAAGACATGGCTTGGCGGTTCGGGCTGGACTGTTCCCATGAGGCACAGGGTCAAGGCTGATTTGCATATGGCCATGTCTGAACTGAGGTGGTGTGGAGTGCAAAAAAACGATGGATTTAGGCCCAGATCTCTGTACTGGGGTGAATGAATGACATTGTTCTGCATTCTGTCCATCAACTGTTGTTTTGCATTTGTCAACCCGAGTGGGATGGGTATGTTCAGACGTGAGTCCCATGCTCTCCACACCACTGGAGTCATGCTATCCTGGCTGAAGACAGCTGATAGCCAGAAACCGGTCCTAGGATGCTTGATTCCTGTCCAGGAAAGACATTTCTTGGCAGTTCGGGCTGGACTGTTCCCATGAGGCACAGGGTCAAGGCTGATTTGCATATGGCCATGTCTGAACTGGGGTGGTGTGGAGTGCAAAAAAACGATGGATTTAGGCCCAGATCTCTGTACTGGGGTGAATGAATGACATTGTTCTGCATTCTGTCCATCAACTGTTGTTTTGCATTTGTCACCCCGAGTGGGATGGGTATGTTCAGACGTCAGTCCCATGCTCTCCACACCACTGGAGTCAAGCTATCCTGGCTGAAGACGGCTGATAGCCAGAAACCGGTCCTAGGATGCTTGATTCCTGTCCAGGAAAGACATGGCTTGGCAGTTCGGAATGGAGTGTTCCCATGAGGCACAGGGTCAAGGCTGATTTGCATATGGCCATGTCTGAACTGGGGTGGTGTGGAGTGCAAACAAACGATGGATTTAGGCCCAGATCTCTGTACTGGGGTGAATGTATGACATTGTTCTGCATTCTGTCCATCAACTGTTGTTTTGCATTTGTCACCCCGAGTGGGATGGGTATGCTCAGACGTGAGTCCCATGCTCTCCACACCACTGGAGTCAAGCTATCCTGTCTGAAGACGGCTGATAGCCAGAAACCGGTCTTAGGATGCTTGATTCCTGTCCAGGAAATACATGGCTTGGCAGTTCGGGCTGAACTATTTCCATGAGGCACAGGGTCAAGTCTGATTTGCATATGGCCATGTCTGAACTGTGGTGGTGTGGAGTGCAAAAAAATTATGGATTTAGGCCCAGATCTCTGTACTGGGGTGAATGTATGACATTGTTCTGCATTCTGTCCATCAACTGTTGTTTTGCATTTGTCACCCCGAGTGGGATGGGTATGCTCAGACGTGAGTCCCATGCTCTCCACACCACTGGAGTCAAGCTATCCTGGCTGAAGACGGCTGATAGCCAGAAACCGTTCCTAGGACGCTTGATTCCTGTCTAGGAAAGACATGGCTTGGCAGTTCGGGCTGGACTGTTCCCATGAGGCACAGGGTCAAGGCTGATTTGCATATGGCCATGTCTGAACTGGGGTGGAGTGGAGTGCAAAAAAACTATGGATTTAGGCCCAGATCTCTTTACTGGGGTGAATGTATGACATTGTTCTGCACTCTGTCCATCAACTGTTGTTTTGCCTTTGACATCCCGAGTGGGATGGGTATGCTCAGACGTGAGTCCCATGCTCTCCACACCACTGGAGTCAAGCTATCCTGGCTGAAGACGGCTGATAGCCAGAAACCGGTCCTAGGATGCTTGATTCCTGTCCAGGAAAGACATGGCTTGGCAGTTCAGGCTGGACTGTTCCCATGAGGCACAGGGTCAAGGCTGATTTGCATATGGCCATGTCTGAACTGGGGTGGTGTGGAGTGCAAAGAAAGATGGATTTAGGCCCAGATCTCTCTACTGGGGTGAATGTATGACATTGTTCTGCATTCTGTCCATCAACTGTTGTTTTGCATTTGTCACCCGAGTGGGATGGGTATGCTCAGACGTGAGTCCCATGCTCTCCACACCACTGGAGTCAAGCTATCCTGGCTGAAGATGGCTGATAGCCAGAAACCGGTCCTGGGATGCTTGATTCCGGTCCAGGAAAGACATGGCTTCGCAGTTCGGGCTGGACTGTTCCCATGAGGCACAGGGTCAAAGCTGATTTGCATATGGCCATGTCTGAACTGGGGTGGTGTGGAGTGCAAAAAAACGATGGATTTATGCCCAGATCTCTGTACTGGAGTGAATGAATGACATTGGTCTGCATTCTGTCCATCAACTGTTGTTTTGCATTTGTCACCCCGAGTGGGATGGGTATGCTCAGACGTGAGTCCCATTCTCTCCACACCACTGGAGTCAAGCTATCCTGGCTGAAGACGGCTGATAGCCAGAAACCGGTCCTAGGATGTTTGATTCCTGTCCAGGAAAGACATGGCTTGGTAGTTCGGGCTGGACTGTTCCCATGAGGCACAGGGGCAAGGCTGATTTGCATATGGCCATGTCTGAACTGGGGTGGTTTGGAGTGCAAAAAAACGATGGATTTAGGCCCAGATCTCTGTACTGGGGTGAATGTATGACATTGTTCTGCATTCTGTCCATCAACTGTTGTTTTGCATTTGTCACCCCGAGTGGGATGGGTATGCTCAGACGTGAGTCCCATGCTCTCCA
Organism: Lissotriton helveticus; assembly: GCF_964261635.1. Taxonomy (NCBI): domain Eukaryota; kingdom Metazoa; phylum Chordata; class Amphibia; order Caudata; family Salamandridae; genus Lissotriton; species Lissotriton helveticus. The sequence continues at coordinate 1,232,299,050 of NC_136068.1, forward strand.
CACCACTGGAGTCAAGCTATCCTGGCTGAAGACGGCTGATAGCCAGAAACTGGTCCTAGGATGCTTGATTCCTGCCCAGGAAAGACATGGCTTCGCAGTTCAGGCTGGACTGTTCAAATGAGGCACAGGGTCAAGGCTGATTTGCATATGGCCATGTCTGAACTGGGGTGGTGTGGAGTGCAAAAAAACAATGGATTTAGTCCCAGATCTCTGTACTGGGGTGAATGTATGACATTGTTCTGCATTCTGTCCATCAACTGTTGTTTTGCACATTTAACCACAGAAATTTTATCTGGTAGCTGAATCGCATCAATTAGCATTATTACAAATTCAGCATTCCGTATGGGAGATCCTGCAGAAGTCAAATAACCTCTTTGGCACCACAGTTGCCCATAATCATGGTCAACTCCAAAGCCATACTGATTGTCAGTCACTATGGTGACTTTGATCTCCTTTCCCAACTCACATGCTCGAATCAAAGCAATCAATTCCGCTATTTGAGCAGAACAGATCCCTTTCAGACAGGATGCTTCCAGTACTTTTGCTACAGTGCACACGGCATAGGCTGCACTTAACCTCAACGCTGCTTGAGAGTTTCCCCTGCTGTGCTGGACAGCAATAAAAACGGGTGTGGTCATGACGAGCTCAGCTCGTCATAAGCACACGAGCACTGTGCTACATGACGAGCTCAGATCGTCATGAGCATGGAAGGGGTTAAAGCACCTTCATCCGTTCTCAGACATGATCCATCCACAAACATCACATAATCAGACTCATGTAATGGCTCATCTCTGATATCTGGTCTTGGTTTGGTACAGTATTGAAGAACATCCAAACACTTGTGATCAAACTCAGCTCTTACCTCGACTTCCTGAACATCAGGTAATAGTGTAGAAAGATTTTCATTTAAACATCTAGAAATCGTCACATTTTCTGCTCCTAGAATTGTCTTGTCATACTTGGTGATCCTGCTGTTGGTCAAGTATTAAGTCTTTGTCCTAGTAAGGAGAATTTCCACTGAGTGAGGTACATACACCCTCACAGGCAATCCCATCACTATCCCTTCCCTCTGTTCTATACTGACACTTGTAGCTGCCACTGCTTTCAGACAACCTGGCAATGCCTTTGCAACAGGGTCTAAAACAGCTGAGAAATATGTAATTGGTTTTCTCAATTTTCCATGTCTCTGAATCAGTACTGACAATGCACATCCCTCTCGTTCACTGCAATACAGTTCTAACTCTTTCTCATAATTTGGCATCCCTAAAGCTGGTGCTTCACAGAGACTCGTTTTTAGCTGCTCAAATGCTTCCATTTCAGTTTTAGTCAGAACAATAGGGTCTCGGATATCTGCTCTGGTTAACCTCTGCAATGGCTTTGCAATCATTGAGAATCCACTGTCTAGAGTAACCTGCCATTCCCAGAAACATTCTCACTTGCCTTTGAGTTTTTGGTGGTTTCATTCCCTGTATCATTTTAATTCTTTCCGCAGTAACTTGTCTGACTCCCTTGGCAATCTTTTGACCTAAGTATTGCACTTCTCTTTGACAACATTTTAATTTTAATGGAGACACTTTATGTCCCTCTTCGGCCAAATGATTCAGCAATGCAACAGTATCAATTATGCATGCATCTTTTGTCTTTGATGCCACCAGAAGATCATCAATGTATTGAACCAATACGGACTCTCCAGGCATACTCAAACTCTCTAATGATTTCTTCAGCAATTGATTAAAGATTGATGGACTTTCAATATACCCTTGAGGAATTCGGCACCATGCCAAAATACGATCTCCGAACCGGAACGCAAATATTGGCTGGCTTTCTGGATGCAATGGAACTGTGAAGAACGCATTAAACAGATCTATGACTGTGTACCACTCTGCATCAAAAGGAATCTGATATAAAATTACTGCTGGATTTGGTGCAAGCGGACAACAGGGGACAACTATCTTATTAAACTTTCTCAAATCTTGTACAATTCTAAAGGTTCCATTTGGCTTTTTTAATCCCATTATTAGTGAATTACGAGGACTACTCTCTATTTCTCTCAGTATTCCCTGCTCAATCATCATGTCAATCACTGGGGTTATTCCTTCAATTATTTCTGCAGTCATTTTGTACTGGGGAATATTCGGGTAATTCACACCTTCTTTTACTGAGATTTTTACAGGGTCTACATCTTTCATCAATTCAATATCTTCTCCTGTGAAATCCCACACCTTCTCTTTCACTGTCCCTTTCAATGCATCAGGTATATTTTCTCAGTCAAACACAGGGAACAATTTATTCTGCTCAGCCTCAACTATGAGCATAGTCATTTTATACAGGCTATCTTCATCTGGGGTTTGCAATTCTATGCCATCTGGTGAACAGTATATGGCACAGTTCATTTTACACAAGATATCTCATCCTAACAAATTCACAGGACTACTATCACACACCACAAATCGATGCATGTCTTTGAAATTTCCAATCTCTATTTCAACTGGTTCAGTCAAAGGGGTTTTTATTTGTCTGTTAGCTACTCCTACAACTTGGATGCTTTCTCCTGAGAGAGGAAGATTCTGGACTTCCATTGATCTAACAGGAGAACGGGTAGCACCAGTGTCCAGTAGGAAAGTGATTTCTACATCATTCACCTTTCCATTCACATATGGACCAGACAGATCTACCTCAAGAGTGGCTCCAAGCACACACTCTTCTCCCTCTCTCAGGCACCGTCAGAAACTTTCATCCGACTCACTTCCACCCTCCTCTTGTAACCAATACTGGGGACACGCATTCACTCTGTGCGGTTTTGTTATCTGCTCACCTCCGCTAAATCCTGTCTCTGCACTGTATCTCTGTTGGTTTACACTGTGTGGAAGTGGCGGTTGTGGCACCTGACTTTGCTGATTTACTATCTGCTGTTGCTGCGGTTGCTGCTGGCTTACCTCATACTGCATCTGTGGATTCAATGATGTGTTTTCTGGAATAACTCTTGGTGGATACTTACAGTCTTTTCTCCAATGCCCTATTCTGCCGCAATTATGACAGGGATATTTCTTTTTCAGTTCTTCTCCATTTCCTACTAATTTTGGTTTTGCAAAATTGCCCTTTGGTTTTCCCTGATTTGCATCAGTGCTCTTATTATCTAATTGTGCTACCTGCTCTGCCACCTTTACCTGTGCCCACATAGCCTTTTCTTTTCATTTCTTTTGTTTTGCATCAATTTCTTCACTGCAATATTTGGCCATTCTCAACACTTAATCAACTGTGCTCGACTGCCACCCTATTATGGTGTGTCGGATCATGTCTCCGATCTCTGGTCTCAATCCATACACAAATCTATATACAAAATGACTCATGTCTTTTTCACTCAATTCTTCATATCCACTGTACTGTTTGAACACCAATAATAATCTCTCATAAAATGCATGTACAGATTCTTTCGGCTCTTGGGTTGTCCTATTTATTTTAACCCAGTCTGTCTCTTTTGGTGGAATTTTATTCTTCAAAAACACAATCACTTGTTCATATTTCCGCATTACATCTGGTGATGGGGCACCTGTCACTTTGTCTCGGGGGTACTCTTCTCTTGGCCAATTTACAGATATTTTACATTCAGTCCATAGACCTGCTGGCACAACTATGTCGAATAATCCATCCAAATCAACCCATAGCACTTTTGAAACTTTCACAAATCGATCCACCTGTCGATACCATTCCACAGTTTTTTCTCTCTGTTAGACCTGTCAGCCTTAGGGTGGTCTCCCCTACATTTTTGCCCTTTTTGCCTCCCATTTTTATCCTATATTTTGTTGGACTTAGGACTCTGGGCGCCTCACCACTGCTAAACAGTGCTGAGGTGCAGGTGCTCTCCCCTAAAACCTTGTGAGGCTGGCATATCTGCCACCAGCCACTGCTAACGCAGTAAGGCTTACTCCTCCATAGGCTAACATTGGGAACCTCCCCTTATGGACTAACTTCTGACAGGGACCTAATAAGTCTATCATGTTTGGTCTTGTTGGACTCAGGGCGGGGAACCCTTTCCAATGATATATAGGGTTTGGGCATTCCTTCGCTAGGGATCCCACTTTTATAAAGGGGACCTTTTCCTGCCTACACTTAGATTAGGCTGCAGACTCCCCCCTACCCTCTGCATACTGATAGCCTGCCTGGGTTGGGAGGTGGGAGTGGTGATTCACACCTTCTTCCCTGGGATGAGCTGTGATGGGCTGCCCACTGTAGCCTTAACGGCCTGTCTCTCGTCACTGTGACAGCTAGGTCAGGGAAGGCAGGGAACATACCAGAATTCCCTGGACTCTTCCAGAAGCCCCTGCCCCCAGACCCTTCCAGAGACTTCCACCACTTTCTAGCCCTTAGACTAAAAAGATATATAAGGGAGGGTCCTGGCCTCACATTCTTGTTACACTGCTGGACCTGGAAGAATCCCTGCTGGAGTGAGGACTGCTGCGCAAGAGGATTGCCAATGGGAAGGAGGCTGACTGCTCCAAGGAACTGCTGCCCCACAACCTGCTGAGCTGCCCTACTGTCTGCTGATCCTGCCCTGCATGGGAGACTGCAACATCACCACCAGAATGTCTCCTCAACATCCCAAAGGAACTACTTTTCTTTGAACCACATTTTAAAGAGTCTTCAACCTTTTAAAGATTGCCTTTTTGGGACTGCACCATTTTTAAGCTAAAGGAAACTACCTGTCCTTGGACCACAGCGTTTTAAAGACTGCCCTTTGGAACAGCAACAATACTCAAGATTTGCCCTGCAACGCTGTGCCTGCCCTCAGCACTGCTGGCCCCGTGATCCTCCCGAGGGCTCTGTGATTGCCTCTGCTTCTGGCACAAGCCACTGAAACTGGCCCTGAGGTCACCGCCACTGGGACCGGAGCGCGCTGTGTAGCGCTGAGAAGCGAAGCGCTGTGTGGCAGGAGGCTCCGTCGTTGCCCAGGACTTGGAGGCACTGTTAAGCGCTGTGCTAAAGGAGCGCTGTTTGGCTGTGACCCCACCCGTGCAGCGCCTGCTGAGCCCAAGGCCCCAGGGGGAGAGAAGCCTCGCACCTGCGTCCGCAACCACCCCCCCTTGTAACGCCTCAGTGCAACCAGGCTGCTGCGAAGGGGCGGGGTGCGGGTTGGCCGGGTACCTGGAGTGTGAGCTTTGTGCTTGGCTGGGAGCCGTCCTTCACTGACTGGCCTACGGGGGCATAATTACTTAGTTATTGACACTGGGGCATTATTTAGCATTACCAGCAGCGCCTGGGCAGCCGCACTTCCTACGCTGGGAGCATCATTTCTATGAGAGGCACACTTATTACGCTACAAGGAAACTTTGGCCTAAGAACCTTCCCCCAGTGAATTTTGACCATAAGAACCTACCTCAAGTGTACTTTTACCATCCAAGGACACTGTGAGAAAGACATTACCAGCAAGAGCCCTTGGCACACATGAACTTTTGGTGATGTGATCAGGCCTGGGAACTGGATTCATTCTTATTGATTATTGATCTTGCTTGGAAACTGGAATCCTTTTTTGTTATTGATCAAGCCTGGGAACTGGATTCATTCTTATTGATTATTGATCTTGCTTGGAAATTGGAATCCTTTTTATTATTGATCTTGCCTGGAGCTGGATTTACCTGCTTTTGGTTCTCGCATAATTTTTAGATAAAGAAATTCTTATTCTTATACAAAACTGGTGTGGTGTTCCTTTTGTGAGTGTTTTTACTGTGTCATTGCCGTTGTTTGTTGCACAAATACTTTACACATTGCCTCTGAAGTTAAGCCTTTGCTGCTCTGTGCCAAGCTACCAGGTCGGAAGCGGTGGTCCCTACTTGGACTAGGGTGCATACCCCTGCCAACTAGAGACCCCGGTTCTAACATTGGTGATCGAGCGGTGGGATAGGACTTGTGCTTGTGTAACACCACGCAGCGACGCAGTGTACACCGCAACCCTACACCTGACTCTACTGAATTTTTGTCTACCCTCTCCAATTGGCATTTTTGAATTTTTTTTAAATTCTCCCTGACTGGCTGCTCTTTTTAAAAGTCCTTTTGCCTAAGTCTCATTTGGTTTTCTCTACAAACGTCTGAGGCCCCACCTAGCAACATGGAATTCGAGCTGGCTAATCTGGAAGTTTACACAGTGGCGCAACTCAAAGAGTTCTGCGAGGAGAAAGGGGTGCCCTTCAAGCTAAGCGCCAAGAAGGCAGAGCTTCAGAAAGCTTTGAGAGCATGGGTAACAGCCCACTCAGAAGGAGATGGGGACTAGCAAGGACCAGAGCATGACCTACTGCACTTGGCGGGAAAGGGTAATTTGTTACCAGGTACAAGGGTACCTTCCAGGGCAGGCAGTAGTGTGTCAGTGAAGAGCCTGTCCGTAGAGGACCTGGAGGACAGTAGGGAGGAGAGACAGCTCAAGTTGGAGCTTGCCAAGCTGGAGAAAGAGCGGGAAAGAGAAAGGTGGGCCATGGAGCAGGATCGCGAGAACAAGCGACTGGCTATGCGAGAAAAAGAACTTGCCCATGAGCTCAGCCTGAAGGAACTGGAAATCCGGGCCCTAGAAGTAGGGGCCAACAGCAACAAGAATGGTGGCAGCGTACCTATGGAAGCTTCACGTGAGTCCAGGGTCTTTATGCCTAAAGATCTGATGGCCAGTTTTAAGGTGGGGGATAATATTGATAAGTGGTTAGCCGCCTATGAGGTATCTTTAAGAGCCCATGGGGTCCCAGAGAGTTATTGGGGGGGTGGTTTGTATAAGTACCTACCTCCAGATGTTAGGGACACCCTCCTTTACCTAGAGAAGGAAGACCAGACTAACTATTCTGTCATGAAAGCCGCATTGCTTAAGAGGTTCGGTCTTACCCCTGAGAGGTATAGGCAGAGGTTTAGGAATAGCCACAAACTTCCCACACAGAACTGGGTAGACTTCCTGGACTATGCTAGTAAAGCTTTAGATGGTTGGGTGCGGGGCAGCAATGTGCATGACTATGAAGGGTTGTATGACTTGTTTTTAAGAGAGCACCTTCTAGAGGAATGTTTTCCAGAGCTGCGCCAACACCTGGTTGACCGCAAGTTGACCAATCCTAGGAAGCTTGCGGAGGAGGCGGACACCTGGGTCAGTACCAGGGTGTCCAACAAGGGTTCTGGGGGGGACTCCCAAAGGGGTGGTCAGGGTTCCTACCAGAAGAAAGAGGGGAGAGACAAAAAGAAAGAGTTTCCCAAAGGCCCCCAAAATAATTCACAAGGGAAAGGGTCTGGGTCCCAGCCCCAATCTGGCCACCAGAAGCCCACTTATCCTGAGAAAGGTCAGCAGCCCAGAATTGTCCGGTGCTATGAGTGTGGTGAACTTGGACACTACAAGGGGGATCCCAAGTGTCGCAAGAGAGCACCACAGCCCACTGGAGGTAAAAACCCCGGGGTGGCTAGTGTAGCGCTTGGGGAGGAGCTGTCCCTAGATGATGGGAGTGAGGGGGCAGGGCTTGTCCTAGTGTCTCTGGGAGACAGTGAGATGGTCCCTAAGGTCCATGTGCCCTCAAATACTACCAAGTATAGGCAGTGGGTCACCCTCAATGGTCGGGGGGTGGAGGCCCTGAGGGACACAGGTGCCAGCATGACTATGGTAAGGAGTCAGCTGGTGTCCCCAGAGCAAATAATTCCCGATGCAGTCCATCCAGTTGTGATGGCTGACAACAGGGGGGGTCACTATCCCATAGCACAGGTTCCATTGGAGTGGGGAGGGGTTTCAGGCCTTTTAAGAGTTGCTGTGAGCCCTGCCATGCCAGTGGACTGTCTGTTAGGGAATGACCTAGAGCATACTGCCTGGAAGGAGGTAGAGCTCAAAGCGCATGTGGAGATGCTGGGGTTACCGGAGTGGATTTGTGCTACCACACGGTCTATGGCGGCCCGGAAAGGGAGTCAGCCAGGGCTGGAGCCTGGAAAAATGGCCCAGCCAGCTGCTAAGAAGGGAGGAGCCCGAGGGCGTTGGAAGCCCGCCCCGGGGCAGTCACCCCGTGAGATGGATGGGGCACCTGAGGAGGTTGCACCGGAGTCCACGGAGGGGGACGTTGCTCCCTTGGGGGACCTACCTACCCCTGCAGGGTGGCAGGTGGAAGGAGGGCCCACCAGGGAGGAGTTTTGCCCTGCACAGAAGGAGTGTCCTACCCTTGAGGGCATGAGGCGACAGGCCGAAGCCCAAGCAGCAGGCAATGCCTCTGCAAAGTATCATATTTGCTGGGAGGATGGGCTCCTTTACAGTGAGCCCAAGGCTCCTGTGCATGGGTCATCAAGGGCCTTAGTGGTCCCCCAGTGATACAGGGCCTTTCTTTTGGAACTGGCCCATGAGATCCCTTTGGCAGGACACTTGGGCCAAGACAAGACCTTTGCTAGGCTTGTCCCACATTTTTATTGGCCGCAGATGAGGATCTCCTCAGATACATTCTGCAGGACCTGTCTGACCTGCCAAGCTAGTGGGAAAACAGGGGCTAAGCTGAAGGCTCCCCTGGAACCACTACCTGACGTGAGCACCCCCTTTGAGAGGGTGGGCATCGACATTGTTGGGCCGATGGATCCACCGACTTCTTCTGGTCACAGGTTTATCCTGGTTCTGGTGGACCACGCCACCCGGTACCCAGAGGCTATTCCTCTGAGAACCATCACTGCAACTGCAGTGGCACGGGCCCTGATGGGGATTTTTACCAGAGTGGGTTTCCCCAAAGAGGTGGTGTCCGACAGGGGTACTAATTTTATGTCTGCCTACATGCAAGCCATGTGGAAGGAGTGTGGGGTTACTTATAAGTTCTCCACCCCTTACCACCCACAGACCAATGGTCTCGTGGAGAGATTTAACAAGACCCTAAAGGGCATGATCAGGAGTCTGCCTGAGGGCCTGAGGAAAAAGTGGGACATCCTCTTGCCCTGTTTGCTGTTTTCCTACAGGGAGGTACCGCAGAAGGGGGTGGGTTTCAGCCCCTTCGAGCTCTTGTATGGTCACCCTGTTAGGGGACCTCTCAGTTTAGTGAAGGATGGGTGGGAGAAGACTCCAAGGAGGCTTCCCCAGGATGTAGTGAGCTACATGCTGGCCTTCCGTAGCCAAATAGCTAAGTTGTGGAAACAAGCTTCTGACAACTTAGAGGCCAGCCAGGCGGTAATGAAGGAATGGTACGACCAGAACTCTCACCCTGTGGAGCTAAAACCTGGACAGAAGGTGTGGGTCATGGAGCCTGGAGATCTTAGTGCCCTCCAGGATCGCTGGACAGGCCCTTATGAGATATTGGAGAAGAAGGGCAAGGCCACTTACCTAGTGGACCTTAAGACCCCCAGGCAGCCCCACAGGGTGCTACACGCCAACCGCCTCAAACCCCACCATGAGAGGTCTGAGCTTACCTTACTGATGGTAACTGATGGGGCTGAGGAAGAGGAAAGTGAACCTCTCCCAGACCTCTTTGCTACCAAAGAGAAGGATGGATCGGTGGAGGGAGTGGTCCTCTCCCCATCCTTGACTCCTGAGCAACAGAGGGGCTGCCGCCAGGTCCTGGGGCAGTTCTCCTCAGTGTTCTCCCTTATCCCTGGGATTACCCACCTGTGTACCCATGATGTGGACACAGGAGACAGCCCCCCTGTCAAGTCCAAGTCTTACAGGTTGTCAGATAAGGTGGAGGCCAGCATTCAGAGTGAAGTCGCTAAGATGCTGGAGTTGGGGGTGATAGAGCCCTCCAACAGCCTTTGGTCCAGTCCGGTGGTTCTGGTACCAAAAGCTGCTCCACCGGGCACCACACCAGAACTTAGGTTCTTTGTGGATTACAGGGGACTGAACTCTGTGACCAAGACTGATGCTCATCCTATCCCTAGGGCGGATGAGCTCATTGACCGACTAGGGGTTGCCCGATACCTGAGTACCTTTGACCTCACGTCAGGGTCCTGGCAGATCGCCCTAACAGATGGAGCTAAAGGGAGGTCCGCCTTTTCCACCCCAGAGGGCCACTACCAGTTCAGAGTGATGCCCTTTGGGCTGAAAAACGCTCCTGCCACCTTCCAGCGGCTGGTGAACCGGGTCCTCTCCGGTTTAGAGGCCTTCTCTGCTGCCTACCTGGACGACATAGCTGTCTTCAGTAGCAGCTGGGAGGACCATTTGGGTCACCTCCAGGAAGTGCTTCAGGCTCTGCAGCAGGCAGGTCTGACTATCAAAGCTAGCAAATGCCAGATAGGGCAGGGGTCAGTAGTCTATCTAGGACACTTGGTAGGCGGGGGCAAGGTGCAGCCCCTACAGGCCAAGATAGAAACCATCCTGGCCTGGGAGCCTCCCAAAACACAGACTGAGGTCAGGCCATTCCTGGGCCTCACAGGATACTACCGCAGATTTGTCAAGGGTTATGGCACTATTGTGGCCCCCTTGACTGAGCTAACCTCTAAGAAACAACCTAGAAAAGTGATCTGGACAGAGGCTTGCCAAAAAGCCTTTGACTCTCTAACGCAGGCCATGTGCACTGCTCCTGTGCTCAGGGCCCCTGACTTCTCCAAAGAGTTCATTGTCCAAACGGACGCCTCAGAGCATGGCATAGGGGCGGTACTTTCGCAACTCAATGAGGAGGGAAGGGACCAACCAGTAGCCTTCATCTCCAGGAGGCTGCTCCCCCGAGAACAGCGGTGGAGTGCGATAGAGAGAGAAGCCTTCGCGGTGGTCTGGGCTGTGAAGAAGCTGAGGCCATACTTGTTTGGCTCCCACTTCCTGATTCAGACTGACCACTGGCCCCTCAGGTGGCTCATGCAAATGAGGGGCAAGAATCCCAAATTGTTGAGGTGGTCCATTTCTCTACAGGGGATGGACTTCAGGGTGGAACACAGACGCGGAGTAGACCACGCCAATGCTGACGGTCTCTCTCGGTTTTTCCGCCTTAGTGATGAGAACTCCCTGGAGGTTGGGTAGTTCTCCCCACTTTCAGCTGGGGGGGACACGTGTTAGACCTGTCAGCCTTAGGGTGGTCTCCCCTACATTTTTGCCCTTTTTGCCTCCCATTTTTATCCTATATTTTGTTGGACTTAGGACTCTGGGCGCCTCACCACTGCTAAACAGTGCTGAGGTGCAGGTGCTCTCCCCTAAAACCTTGTGAGGCTGGCTTATCTGCCACCAGCCACTGCTAACGCAGTAAGGCTTACTCCTCCATAGGCGAACATTGGGAACCTCCCCTTATGGACTAACTTCTGACAGGGACCTAATAAGTCTATCATGTTTGGTCTTGTTGGACTCGGGGCGGGGAACCCTTTCCAATGATATATAGGGTTTGGGCATTCCTTCGCTAGGGATCCCACTTTTATAAAGGGGACCTTTTCCTGCCTACACTTAGATTAGGCTGCAGACTCCCCCCTCCCCTCTACATACTGATAGCCTGCCTGGGTTGGGAGGTGGGAGTGGTGATTCACACCTTCTTCCCTGGGATGAGCTGTGATGGGCTGCCCACTGTAGCCTTAACGGCCTGTCTCTCGTCACTGTGACAGCTAGGTCAGGGAAGGCAGGGAACATACCAGAATTCCCTGGACTCTTCCAGAAGCCCCTGCCCCCAGACCCTTCCAGAGACTTCCACCACTTTCTAGCCCTTAGACTAAAAAGATATATAAGGGAGGTTCCTGGCCTCACATTCTTGTTACACTGCTGGACCTGGAAGAATCCCTGCTGGAGTGAGGACTGCTGCGCAAGAGGATTGCCACTGGGAAGGAGGCTGACTGCTCCAAGGAACTGCTGCCCCACAACCTGCTGAGCTGCCCTACTGTCTGCTGATCCTGCCCTGCATGGGAGACTGCAACATCACCACCAGAGTGTCTCCTCAACATCCCAAAGGAACTACTTTTCTTTGAACCACATTTTAAAGAGTCTTCAACCTTTTAAAGATTGCCTTTTTGGGACTGCACCCTTTTTAAGCTAAAGGAAACTACCTGTCCTTGGACCACAGCGTTTTAAAGACTGCCCTTTGGAACAGCAACAATACTCAAGATTTGCCCTGCAACGCTGTGCCTGCTCTCAGCACTGCTGGCCCCGTGATCCTCCCGAGGGCTCTGTGATTGCCTCTGCTTCTGGCACAAGCCACTGAAACTGGCCCTGAGGTCACCGCCACTGGGACCGGAGCGCGCTGTGTAGCGCTGAGAAGCGAAGCGCTGTGTGGCAGGAGGCTCCGTCGTTGCCCAGGACTTGGAGGCACTGTTAAGCGCTGTGCTAAAGGAGCGCTGTGTGGCTGTGACCCCCACCCGTGCAGCGCCTGCTGAGCCCAAGGCCCCAGGGGGAGAGGAGCCTTGCACCTGCGTCCGCAACCACCACCCCAGGTAACGCCTCAGTGCAACCAGGCTGCTGCGAAGGGGCGGGATGCGGGTTGGCCGGGTACCTGGAGTGTGAGCTTTGTGCTTGGCTGGGAACCGTCCTTCACTGACTGGCCTACGGGGGCATAATTACATAGTAATTGACAATGGGGCATTATTTAGCATTACCAGCAGCGCCTGGGCAGCCGCACTTCCTACGCTGGGAGCATCATTTCTATGAGAGGCACACTTATTACGCTACAAGGGAACTTTGGCCTAAGAACCTTCCCCCAGTGAATTTTGACCATAAGAACCTACCTCAAGTGTACTTTTACCATCCAAGGACACTGTGAGAAAGAAATTACCAGCAAGAGCCCTTGGCACACATGAACTTTTGGTGATTTGATCAGGCCTGGGAACTGGATTCATTCTTATTGATTATTGATCTTGCTTGGAAACTGGAATCCTTTTTTGTTATTGATCAAGCCTGGGAACTGGATTCATTCTTATTGATTATTGATCTTGCTTGGAAATTGGAATCCTTTTTATTATTGATCTTGCCTGGAGCTGGATTTACCTGCTTTTGGTTCTCGCATAATTTTTAGATAAAGAAATTCTTATTCTTATACAAAACTGGTGTGGTGTTCCTTTTGTGAGTGTTTTTACTGTGTCATTGCCGTTGTTTGTTGCACAAATACTTTACACATTGCCTCTGAAGTTAAGCCTTTGCTGCTCTGTGCCAAGCTACCAGGTCGGAAGCGGTGGTCCCTACTTGGACTAGGGTGCATACCCCTGCCAACTAGAGACCCCGGTTCTAACATTGGTGATCGAGCGGTGGGATAGGACTTGTGCTTGTGTAACACCACGCAGCGACGCAGTGTACACCGCAACCCTACACCTGACTCTACTGAATTTTTGTCTACCCTCTCCAATTGGCATTTTTGAATTTTTTTTAAATTCTCCCTGACTGGCTGCTCTTTTTAAAAGTCCTTTTGCCTAAGTCTCATTTGGTTTTCTCTACAAACGTCTGAGGCCCCACCTAGCAACATGGAATTCGAGCTGGCCAATCTGGAAGTTTACACAGTGGCGCAACTCAAAGAGTTCTGCGAGGAGAAAGGGGTGCCCTTCAAGCTAAGCGCCAAGAAGGCAGAGCTTCAGAAAGCTTTGAGAGCATGGGTAACAGCCCACTCAGAAGGAGATGGGGACGAGCAAGGACCAGAGCATGACCTACTGCACTTGGCGGGAAAGGGTAATTTGTTACCAGGTACAAGGGTACCTTCCAGGGCAGGCAGTAGTGTGTCAGTGAAGAGCCTGTCCGTAGAGGACCTGGAGGACAGGAGGGAGGAGAGACAGCTCAAGTTGGAGCTTGCCAAGCTGGAGAAAGAGCGGGAAAGAGAAAGGTGGGCCATGGAGCAGGATCGCGATAACAAGCAACTGGCTATGCGAGAAAAAGAACTTGCCCATGAGCTCAGCCTGAAGGAACTGGAAATCCGGGCCCTAGAAGTAGGGGCCAACAGCAACAAGAATGGTGGCAGCGTACCTATGGAAGCTTCACGTGAGTCCAGGGTCTTTATGCCTAAAGATGTGATGGCCAGTTTTAAGGTGGGAGATAATATTGATAAGTGGTTAGCCGCCTATGAGGTATCTTTAAGAGCCCATGGGGTCCCAGAGAGTTATTGGGGGGTGGTTTGTATAAGTACCTACCTCCAGATGTTAGGGACACCCTCCTTTACCTAGAGAAGGAAGACCAGACTAACTATTCTGTCATGAAAGCCGCATTGCTTAAGAGGTTCGGTCTTACCCCTGAGAGGTATAGGCAGAGGTTTAGGAATAGCCACAAACTTCCCACACAGAACTGGGTAGACTTCCTGGACTTCGCTAGTAAAGCTTTAGATGGTTGGGTGCGGGGCAGCAATGTGCATGACTATGAAGGGTTGTATGACTTGTTTTTAAGAGAGCACCTTCTAGAGAAATGTTTTCCAGAGCTGCGCCAACACCTGGTTGACCGCAAGTTGACCAATCCTAGGAAGCTTGCGGAGGAGGCGGACACCTGGGTCAGTACCAGGGTGTCCAACAAGGGTTCTGGGGGGGACTCCCAAAGGGGTGGTCAGGGTTCCTACCAGAAGAAAGAGGGGGGAGACAAAAAGAAAGAGTTTCCCAAAGGCCCCCAAAATAATTCACAAGGGAAAGGGTCTGGGTCCCAGCCCCAATCTGGCCACCAGAAGCCCACTTATCCTGACAAAGGTCAGCAGCCCAGAATTGTCCGGTGCTATGAGTGTGGTGAACTTGGACACTACAAGGGGGATCCCAAGTGTCGCAAGAGAGCACCACAGCCCACTGGAGGTAAAAACCCCGGGGTGGCTAGTGTAGCGCTTGGGGAGGAGCTGTCCCTAGATGATGGGAGTGAGGGGGCAGGGCTTGTCCTAGTGTCTCTGGGAGACAGTGAGATGGTCCCTAAGGTCCATGTGCCCTCAAATACTACCAAGTATAGGCAGTGGGTCACCCTCAATGGTCGGGGGGTGGAGGCCCTGAGGGACACAGGTGCCAGCATGACTATGGTAAGGAGTCAGCTGGTGTCCCCAGAGCAAATAATTCCCGATGCAGTCCATCCAGTTGTGATGGCTGACAACAGGGGGGTCACTATCCCATAGCACAGGTTCCATTGGAGTGGGGAGGGGTTTCAGGCCTTTTAAGAGTTGCTGTGAGCCCTGCCATGCCAGTGGACTGTCGGTTAGGGAATGACCTAGAGCATACTGCCTGGAAGGAGGTAGAGCTCAAAGCGCATGTGGAGATGCTGGGGTTACCGGAGTGGATTTGTGCTACCACACGGTCTATGGCGGCCCGGAAAGGGAGTCAGCCAGGGCTGGAGCCTGGAAAAATGGCTCGGAACCGTCCTTCACTGACTGGCCTACGGGGGCATAATTACATAGTAATTGACAATGGGGCATTATTTAGCATTACCCGCAGCGCCTGGGCAGCCGCACTTCCTACGCTGGGAGCATCATTTCTATGAGAGGCACACTTATTACGCTACAAGGGAACTTTGGCCTAAGAACCTTCCCCCAGTGAATTTTGACCATAAGAACCTACCTCAAGTGTACTTTTACCATCCAAGGACACTGTGAGAAAGAAATTACCAGCAAGAGCCCTTGGCACACATGAACTTTTGGTGATTTGATCAGGCCTGGGAACTGGATTCATTCTTATTGATTATTGATCTTGCTTGGAAACTGGAATCCTTTTTGTTATTGATCAAGCCTGGGAACTGGATTCATTCTTATTGATTATTGATCTTGCTTGGAAATTGGAATCCTTTTTATTATTGATCTTGCCTGGAGCTGGATTTACCTGCTTTCGGTTCTCGCATAATTTTTAGATAAAGAAATTCTTATTCTTATACAAAACTGGTGTGGTGTTCCTTTTGTGAGTGTTTTTACTGTGTCATTGCCGTTGTTTGTTGCACAAATACTTTACACATTGCCTCTGAAGTTAAGCCTTTGCTGCTCTGTGCCAAGCTACCAGGTCGGAAGCGGTGGTCCCTACTTGGACTAGGGTGCATACCCCTGCCAACTAGAGACCCCGGTTCTAACATTGGTGATCGAGCGGTGGGATAGGACTTGTGCTTGTGTAACACCACGCAGCGACGCAGTGTACACCGCAACCCTACACCTGACTCTACTGAATTTTTGTCTACCCTCTCCAATTGGCATTTTTGAATTTTTTTTAAATTCTCCCTGACTGGCTGCTCTTTTTAAAAGTCCTTTTGCCTAAGTCTCATTTGGTTTTCTCTACAAACGTCTGAGGCCCCACCTAGCAACATGGAATTCGAGCTGGCCAATCTGGAAGTTTACACAGTGGCGCAACTCAAAGAGTTCTGCGAGGAGAAAGGGGTGCCCTTCAAGCTAAGCGCCAAGAAGGCAGAGCTTCAGAAAGCTTTGAGAGCATGGGTAACAGCCCACTCAGAAGGAGATGGGGACGAGCAAGGACCAGAGCATGACCTACTGCACTTGGCGGGAAAGGGTAATTTGTTACCAGGTACAAGGGTACCTTCCAGGGCAGGCAGTAGTGTGTCAGTGAAGAGCCTGTCCGTAGAGGACCTGGAGGACAGGAGGGAGGAGAGACAGCTCAAGTTGGAGCTTGCCAAGCTGGAGAAAGAGCGGGAAAGAGAAAGGTGGGCCATGGAGCAGGATCGCGAGAACAAGCGACTGGCTATGCGAGAAAAAGAACTTGCCCATGAGCTCAGCCTGAAGGAACTGGAAATCCGGGCCCTAGAAGTAGGGGCCAACAGCAACAAGAATGGTGGCAGCGTACCTATGGAAGCTTCACGTGAGTCCAGGGTCTTTATGCCTAAAGATGTGATGGCCAGTTTTAAGGTGGGGGATAATATTGATAAGTGGTTAGCCGCCTATGAGGTATCTTTAAGAGCCCATGGGGTCCCAGAGAGTTATTGGGGGGGTGGTTTGTATAAGTACCTACCTCCAGATGTTAGGGACACCCTCCTTTACCTAGAGAAGGAAGACCAGACTAACTATTCTGTCATGAAAGCCGCATTGCTTAAGAGGTTCGGTCTTACCCCTGAGAGGTATAGGCAGAGGTTTAGGAATAGCCACAAACTTCCCACACAGAACTGGGTAAACTTCCTGGACTACGCTAGTAAAGCTTTAGATGGTTGGGTGCGGGGCAGCAATGTGCATGACTATGAAGGGTTGTATGACTTGTTTTTAAGAGAGCACCTTCTAGAGAAATGTTTTCCAGAGCTGCGCCAACACCTGGTTGACCGCAAGTTGACCAATCCTAGGAAGCTTGTGGAGGAGGCGGACACCTGGGTCAGTACCAGGGTGTCCAACAAGGGTTCTGGGGGGGACTCCCAAAGGGGTGGTCAGGGTTCCTACCAGAAGAAAGAGGGGGGAGACAAAAAGAAAGAGTTTCCCAAAGGCCCCCAAAATAATTCACAAGGGAAAGGGTCTGGGTCCCAGCCCCAATCTGGCCACCAGAAGCCCACTTATCCTGACAAAGGTCAGCAGCCCAGAATTGTCCGGTGCTATGAGTGTGGTGAACTTGGACACTACAAGGGGGATCCCAAGTGTCGCAAGAGAGCACCACAGCCCACTGGAGGTAAAAACCCCGGGGTGGCTAGTGTAGCGCTTGGGGAGGAGCTGTCCCTAGATGATGGGAGTGAGGGGGCAGGGCTTGTCCTAGTGTCTCTGGGAGACAGTGAGATGGTCCCTAAGGTCCATGTGCCCTCAAATACTACCAAGTATAGGCAGTGGGTCACCCTCAATGGTCGGGGGGTGGAGGCCCTGAGGGACACAGGTGCCAGCATGACTATGGTAAGGAGTCAGCTGGTGTCCCCAGAGCAAATAATTCCCGATGCAGTCCATCCAGTTGTGATGGCTGACAACAGGGGGGGTCACTATCCCATAGCACAGGTTCCATTGGAGTGGGGAGGGGTTTCAGGCCTTTTAAGAGTTGCTGTGAGCCCTGCCATGCCAGTGGACTGTCTGTTAGGGAATGACCTAGAGCATACTGCCTGGAAGGAGGTAGAGCTCAAAGCGCATGTGGAGATGCTGGGGTTACCGGAGTGGATTTGTGCTACCACACGGTCTATGGCGGCCCGGAAAGGGAGTCAGCCAGGGCTGGAGCCTGGAAAAATGGCTGGGAACTGTCCTTCACTGACTGGCCTACGGGGGCATAATTACATAGTAATTGACAATGGGGCATTATTTAGCATTACCAGCAGCGCCTGGGCAGCCGCACTTCCTACGCTGGGAGCATCATTTTTATGAGAGGCACACTTATTACGCTACAAGGGAACTTTGGCCTAAGAACCTTCCCCCAGTGAATTTTGACCATAAGAACCTACCTACAGTGTACTTTTACCATCCAAGGACACTGTGAGAAAGAAATTACCAGCAAGAGCCCTTGGCACACATGAACTTTTGGTGATTTGATCAGGCCTGGGAACTGGATTCATTCTTATTGATTATTGATCTTGCTTGGAAACTGGAATCCTTTTTTGTGATTGATCAAGCCTGGGAACTGATTTCATTCTTATTGATTATTGATCTTGCTTGGAAATTGGAATCCTTTTTATTATTGATCTTGCCTGGAGCTGGATTTACCTGCTTTTGGTTCTCGCATAATTTTTAGATAAAGAAATTCTTATTCTTATACAAAACTGGTGTGGTGTTCCTTTTGTGAGTGTTTTTACTGTGTCATTGCCGTTGTTTGTTGCACAAATACTTTACACATTGCCTCTGAAGTTAAGCCTTTGCTGCTCTGTGCCAAGCTACCAGGTCGGAAGCGGTGGTCCCTACTTGGACTAGGGTGCATACCCCTGCCAACTAGAGACCCCGGTTCTAACACTCTCAATCTAGGAAAATCATTTGTAAAGGACAATATATCCTATCTACTCCAAGGAACATGTACATATCCTCCTCCAGGTATTTCTCTCATGGGGAATTAATTTGCAACTGCCTCTTTTTCCCTGACTCGATACGCTAGGGTAGATTTATCACTAATCTCCTCTTTCTTCTTTACCCACTTAACCCTCCATTTACTCACATCTCCCCATTTTCGCAACATCACAATTGACTCTTTTATCTGTGTCAGTCTTCCAGCCGTATTCATGTTTTCAATGTCCTTTTCTGAAAAATCTACTTAATAGGATTTCTGCAATGTTTTATTCTTGGAAAACTCCACTACAAATTCATTTGCCAATCCCTCCAATTGATCATGCACTGTCTTTGCCTTCCACGTTATGCTTTAACACATGAACATAAGTTCATCATCCTGGTACGTCT
The DNA here is from genome assembly GCF_964261635.1 of Lissotriton helveticus. NCBI lineage: Eukaryota > Metazoa > Chordata > Amphibia > Caudata > Salamandridae > Lissotriton > Lissotriton helveticus. Next base: position 1,232,318,132 of record NC_136068.1, read on the forward strand.
TTAGTCTATCTGTTCCAATTGTTCCAATAATTAATTCTTCCATGTCTACTTTTAGCCTAGTTACATCCAGTACTTTAGAATCAAGCTCTTTTAATTTTAGAGTCTTAACCCAATCACTTAATTCCTGATCTGATGGTCCTACATGGGTTTGCGATAAATCTATTTTCTCTAGGCTTCAGGTGTAGCAGAATCGATTCTGCTCCAGTTGCATATTTATACGGTAAGCTCCGATTAAAAGTTAAGTCAGGTGGATTTACATTATTTACTCGTTTAACTGCTGACAAGTCTGGATAAATGTTTCTGTTCAACTTTTGTAAGCCCTGCTGTAACGGGATTGTTAAACTTGGTTCTTTTACTCCTTGATTTTCAAATATTTGAATTACAGGTCCTATCGTTACTGGAACTGTCACTGCTTCTATATTTTTCATAAGCTCTTGTATCTTTTCAGTTAATTCATTCGTAGTTTGTATATACTCTTCAGTACTGGCTTCTTCCTCAACTCGTTTTTCCGCTCTTTTTACACTCTCTTGTTCATGACTCTGTTTAGGGGTACCGAAAGTCTTGACTCTGCTATTGAGGTATTTGGGTTGTATCTCACTTCTACTCTTTCTGGTACATCTTTATAATTTGAAAATTGCCTTGGGGTTTCATTATTTCTCTCCTCTGCCGATGGAGCATTGGGTGTAATCCATAAAGAACCTGGTTGATATGGTGGCGGTCTTCTATTTAATATTTCTTCTAATACAGCATCCTCTGATTCACTGTCACCATAACCTTGTTTCCCTGTCTCTATGTTTTTCCTCTTTTCTGTGCATTTTCGCCCTTCAAAATCATCCACCAATCTAACTGGATACATGCCATCACACATGTCAGCATTTCTCCATCTACGCATTCTACTCTCATGTGTCTCTCCCCATAAATTTCGGAATCTACCTCTTGGTCTGACATGTCCTGTAAATCTTTTGCTTTCTAATTCATGCATCTCATCCTCCCATTCAACTAAAGCTTCGAACTGAGTTGGTCTGGGTCTTGGATCAAGATTCATCATCTTTTCTCTCAAATTTCTCAAAACTGCCACATCAAAAGATCCTCCTTCCGGGAAAGCTAACGCACCATCATTTCTGATATATCTCACCCAATTCTCTAACCAAACACACGTATGGTAACCATATTTTGACAACATATATGAAGCAGGCGTATTCGGCAGAGGAAGCCATTTTCCCTCTCTTGTGACTATCGCCTTATCCTTTACGAACAAATTTTTCAATTTATTTAACCATGAAGGTTTTTTCTTTTCCTCTCCGTAATAGTAATCCATTTTTCTCTAAATTCCCTGTCTTTTCAAAAGATCGCGTACTTCCCTGTTGCTGTTTCATAACACCAACCTATCACAGCGCGGTTCACACTAACGCACCAATTAGAACAAGATACATCTATGTAGTGCTTAACCAATAGCTTTCGCTGCTTTCCGTGATGTACCAATCAGCCTTTTCCCTGTCTTGGTTACACAGACTAATCCCAGCGCGACACTTTTGACGTTACCAGCGCTCCGGCTTCTGCAGCGCCGACTGACCCCTCCCTTACAGGTTTTTTTCAAGGAGCCGTATTTACAAGATATTTTACAAAATCGGTTAGTAACTTACACAAAACAACTCCATTTGTCTGTTTCGCTGTTTCGCTGTATTCTGTATTTCCAGTAGAAGCGCTTACCTCTTCTCTACCACAGAATTTTTACACTTGCCGATAAAGTAGCACCACTTCCTCTACTTTACCCTTCTCTCAAGCTCGGGTTAAGCTCTACTACTCTCCCAGCAGTAAGTGTTAAACCAGGATACGTAATGATCCCTATACTTGAAGGCTAAGATTTAATAGACTGTCCTCACTACACATTTATCCTTTCATACGCAGTGTCCCTAAACAGGGATAAACGACGATACCACCGCAGTATACGATGATACTACTTTTTGAAACAGACTATGCGATGTGTGACTTCATTGCCACACTTCCTCTGCCTGCAGACAGAGTGACCAGCTTCACGCAATACTCGGAAGCCTTTTCAGGACTACATATAACGTAATACAAACTCAACAGATGTTAGTCATAATTCTGTACACAAAAACCCTTATATTGCACTTTATACATAATCCTAGCTAATTTCTATAGCAACCACTACTCTGCTACCAAGCTTATAACTGATGCAGCGCTACTCCAAAAATATTTTATGAAACCATATCACTTATCCCTGAAACACCAAAACATACAGTCACTCACTAGTGGGGCCCATATCACTGTGAGTTTCTTACAAACAATCTCTGCCTCACTCTAGGAATCAGTGAATCTCAATGGAGAGCTGCTGTATCATAGCGAAATGCCTAAATCAACTTAACATTTATATTATATACATCTGCAGTGTTTGCGAATTTACCATTTACCATTTATCATTAGAAAATATGCATTTAGACATATCGCCATATGGGTCGATGAGTCTGCTAGTAAGAAAATTAGGCGTAGGAAAACTCGAGACCAGCTTAAATTTCCCATTTATCTAATTTTATTAAAGACATTTTAAGCTGTCTAAAGGTTTCTTTTCTTTATTTCTTTATTTAATCATTAAATGACATTTAAAAGAAAGCTTAGTTCAAAACAGTTAATTTCATTTATTTTAGATAACTTCAGAAATAACATTAACATTTAGGTTCAGAACGCAAGTATTAGCAAAAGACAAATAGTTCCCAAAGTCCATTCTCCTACCTCCCTAACTAAATCCCTCACTAAAGTGCCATTCCTGCAAAGGAAAAGTCATAAATCAAGAAAAAGAATCTTACATCACAGGAACATCAGCAATCAGACAGTATCTCTGGTAGAAAATCAGAAGAAGTTTTTTACTCGGTAAAATCAGCACTTTTTATACCTTTTTCACTAGCTCTATCTATCTAAAAGAGTAACTTTTAAAGAAAAGTCGAGTCCTCATTGGTCAGTTCGGGGGTGGATGAGCATAACCTCATCTCCACAATATACATTTTCGTCCTGTCAGAGTTTTTTTAATGCGCTCATTGTCTTTCATAGTCCGGCCTAGTCGAGTTCCCTTAATTCGCAACTTCAAGTAAAATTCTCACTTTCAGAACCATTGCTCTCATCATTTGGCAGCCATCTAGACTTCCAGGCCACAGCGGCCTTGAACTGCCTTCCGCACAGGCCCAAGCAGCTCGCATTCATTTTCATCTCTTCGGCTGCGCATGCGCTCTGCCTTTGGCTGTCACAGTAAACCAGTGACTCCATTTTGTCACAGGCCTCTCGATTAAGAATGGGAACTATCATAGAAACAAACACAAATACATGTTATTTTTAGAAAAATAGCCTTTCTGTTTACCCCCCCTTACTAAGGTATTCCCTATTAGTACTTACCTAGCAAATAACCGACAGTTATGCGTAATATACTTACTTAGGTCCAATTTTCTGGCCACAAATACATAGACAAAAGCACATTTATGCTTCATTTCGTTACATCAACGCAGCATATTAGTACAGGACACGACAAAATTACATAATTAGTTATAATTGCAATATAAGCAGAGATTAGTTCCCACATGTGTGTGTATGTCCAGGTTTTTATTCTAAATTGATTAGTCTCATGCGCCACTCTATTAGTTTAGATTACATGTTATCGAAGTGTGACTTCACAAGGGGTATACAACATTTTGTGTCTCCACCTTGCTCCATCAGTGTCTCTTTGCTGACTACATTTCTCTTTATTTTTATAAATTAATATGATAATGATATTGTTTGGTGTTCTTTACTTTAAAAATATTTGTACTGCATGAACTTAATACACATTTTTCTGCGAAATTGTCTTCTGCTGGTGCCATATCTACTTGGGGTTGAGCAGAGTTTCTCTGGGAACTGTACTAAGACATAAACAGGGTGTTTATTAAGTTGGCAAGGCCCACTCCTTTCCAAATCAATCAACTATGTTCTTAAAATCAGAAATTAGCTATTTGCAAGGGGTCCCAAAATGACCGATCTAGGGAATATTAATTAGGCATCTGGCAATTTGTGATTCTTGTGATGGACTGCAAATGTAGCAAGCACTCAGTGACATCAGGACTACGTGTGGCGTAGCAAGGCTGCCAAGCAACCCTGATGTAAGCAAGGATAATGGTCTCCTTGCCTGTTCTTCAGGCAGTAAAATACAACACTAGTAAAGATCCTTTGGTCCTCTCAGACATATGGGCTCCAGTGCCACTGGACCTACTGCGCCCTTGTTATCTATGTCCCTGAAACCTCCATCACTGCCGTTGCATTACAAAGAGGGGAACATGTTTAGCAGTCGGTGCCCTTGAAATGATCAGGTGCTGCTATATAAAAAATGTTTCCCATTTAATAGCACATCAGCAGAGCAGACAGTGGTTCTCTGATCCTGTGCCTGCTTCCAAGGCACCCCTCCAACTACCGCCCCCCCCCCTCCCCCTCCGCTCCGCCCCCCCCCCCCCCCTTAGGCCTCTGACATGAGTCACAAACCGGAAGGCTTGGCAAAGAGACAGCTTTGCCTTTGAAAATCAGTACCCACCATCTCGTGAGAAGTGGTAACTTGTTGAAAGTTGGGCTGAAACCGTCAACATTATCGGCGCCCTCTTGCTCTCCTTAAACCTTTTGTGCGCGTAAAACAAGCCGCCATTTTGGGCACCATGGCTTCCCTGCTCCCGCCGAGAGCCAGCGCGCCTCTCTCTCCCTCCTAGCTTCGCTGGCAACCCCCTGCTTGCACCTGCCTTGAGTCATAAACCCCTCTTCGGCGCTGCTCTGCCCCGGGCCCTCATCCTGTTCCCAGCGCGACACCTCCCTGCTCCCCTCTCATGATCTCCGGACCTTTGATGCAAACCCCTTTTCCCCGTGTGCCCGTTTGTCTTCCCCGTTCCCAGGCCGACACCCAGCTCTGCCGATACCAATCCCTTGCCCCTCCCCGTACAATAGAAAGCTTCCCTCCTCAAAGGACCCCCCGAGATGATCAAAGCCCCCCCCATCCCACGAGATCCGATCGAACCCCACACACTCCGTGAATCAGCGGAATATCCAGCTGCGCGATGATCACCACCTGTTGTGAACGGGGCGGGGACTTCCACTGTAACCTTGCGTGGGAACGGGCTGGGAAAGGGGGGATTCTGAGGATGTCTTTCCGTACATCAAAGTATCGACGAGAATGTGTTACATGCAATAAACATATAAACGTGTGTATAAGAGGCCAGGCCTCGGGGATGCAGTTAGAGCACCTCAGAACGATACCTTCTGTCTGTTTCGTTGTGTTCTCCTCCGGAGAGAATAAAAACCTTGTTTCCTGCCTTCCAGTCTCCAGCGCCTGCCTCTTCAATAGTTCAACTTCTTTGTGGGTTCAAGAGGCGACACCGCCGGGCAATACTTAGGGATCTTATATTCTGGTTGGTAGTGCCCCCCAGTTAGATTCTACAATTGGCGTCCCAAGCGTGGGGCCCATCAGCGACCCATGGATCCAGTGGGAGAGGTCCTGACGACAAAGTGAACGACTGCAACGATCGGGAACGCGTCTGTCCGATAGACCCTCGTCTGACAGCCGATCATCCGAACTTCACTGGTTCCGAACAGACCTCTCTCGAGTGATCTACGGTCCTGACTGGGAACCATCAGGAGTGCCGCGAGGATAACGGAGAAGAGAGGACGATCGGGCGCTGGATTCGGAAGACAGGAAACTGTCCATGCGGTCCGGGTAAGGTCGTGTAACCACGACAAGTCGCGAAATATTTGTTTGATTGCTTGTTTGTTTAAAATACTAGTATTGCTCTTTTTATTTATTTTGGAGATTCACTGTCTGCAAACGGAGAAACAAAGGTCTCTCTCTTTGCAAGCAGTGGAGGATAGGTAGGGCAGCAGCCGTGCTTATTTTTTTCTCCCCCACTCAATAATCACTTGAAACTGAACTGTTGTTCCCAAAACTATTGTTTCCTGGAGATTCCCTGTCTGCAAACAGGGAAGAGACCACCCTTTTTGCAGATAGTGAAAAAGGTAGGTAACGCAGATCTTTGCGGACCTACTCATTCTCCCCATTGTTATTTATTGGTCTTTTTGTTATTTTGATCTATGAGGGATTCACTGTCTGCAAACGGAGAAACAACGGGCTCTCTCTTTGCAAGCAGTAGAGGATAGGTAGGGCAACAGCCGTGCTTATTTTTTCTCCCCCACTCAATAATCACTTGAAACTGAACTGTTGTTCGCAAAACTATTGTTTCCTGGAGATTCCCTGTCTGCAAACAGGGAAGAGACCACCCTTTTTGCAGATAGTGAAAAGGGTAGGTAACGCAGATCTTTGCGGACCTACTCATTCTCCCCATTGTTATTTATTGGTCTTTTGTTATTTTATCCATGAGGTATTCACTGCCTGCAAACAACGTAGAATAGAAATATTCTGTCCAGTCTTTGCACCTAGTGATAAGATAGGCAGTGCTGACTTTTTAGTCCCTCGTTACGAGCCGTCATGTCTGTCTTCTCCCCACTGATTAGTAGCCTGTTTAGCCCGGACCGCTTATTAGAGATGGACCATCCAGCCCCACTGGAAGGCACCCCTAATAAGGACATGTTCATGAAGCATGGATTGACCGCTATAGCCTATAGTAAACTATGGCATAAATATACAAAAAAGGGTCAAGAAAGTCAATGGCCCCTGATAGGATCCTTCGATGATGATAAAATAAAAACGCTAGAAACTGCCCTGAGTAAAAACAAGACAACACCTACTATGCTTGACAGCTTCGGCATGTGGCGAAAAGAAACTGAACAACGTAAAAAGAAAACTGAGAGTAGGTTGGAAAAAGAGCTGCGAAAAGCAGCCCACCTAGCTGCGCAGAAACTAAAAAGGGAGATAGAGGAAAGAGAGAAAGCTAAACAGAAACTAGAAAGGGAAACGCCAAGCCAGTGTCCGGTTAGAACCCCCTCCATGCTCTACCCTGATTTACCCTCGAAACGACAAGCCAATGAGGACCTGCTGTTAGGTCCTCCTATCATCTACATGCCCCCTCCATATGCCCCTTCTCAAACCTTGGCGCAGCACGCGCCACCCCCAGGTACAAACGAAGGTACCGCCACAGCGTCGGCCCCAATGGCCTCTGTGCCAGCCGAACCCCTTGTATTAAAACCCGCATCAACAACAACGTTAGACGACCATGAGACTCGAGGGGCTGGCCCTGCAAGAACAAACAGGCTAGACAAAGATGAGCGAGCGGGGATCGACAAAATAGCAAGGACACTGGTAGAAAGGAAGGATGATGAAGAATACATCACAGATATGTTCAGCTCGTATACAGGGAGTCACAGACGACATTTTACCGTACGACTGTGTTATCATGTCTTGAATGCATACGAGGACCGATATCGAGACAAAGGTCCCGAGAGCCTAAGGACTCTGTACCGGAAGGTCGATATCGGGGATGAGGGCGAGTGTGATGTGTCGGACCTCCTTACGCGTACGCTTGAGGTTTTCCGCCACCTCACTGAACGAAAGCCGGGAGCTAAATCCGCAGCCCCCGTAGTGACCGAACCACCAACCGAGCAATCTAACCCCATGATGCCGATACGTGAGGCTGCCCCTTACTGGGTTCCTCCTCGGGGTACAGGGACTCACGATGATGCAAACAACCAAGATGCGAAGGGAAGGGTAGTGTACAACTGGGTCTACCAGCCATGGGACCGGCAAGAGATACTGACATTCCGGAAATCTCTACCCGACCTACGTAAAAACCCCACTGCCTTCTATACTGAATTGGGTACAGCCCTGGGTTCAACGATCATGACCCTGGCTGACATCGACTTGTTCTTCGGGTTATGTCTACCAGCTGATGTGTGGAAGCAAATCCGGAAAGTCGACCACCTTGAGCTGTTTGGACATACCTGGTCACAACTCGATGACCTGGACAAACAACGGGGACCAGGACAAAAGCCGTTGAAATCCATTCTAGACCTCCCAGATAAAATCGTAGAGAAATTAAAAACCCTAATCCCAGAAAAGAAAGTGGACTGGTCGATAGTGACCGCCTGTCGCCAAAAACCCCAGGAGGATGTATCGGAATACTTCTCCCGGTTTGAAACGGTGTTCTCCGATTACAGCGGCCAGGACATGACCACTGCAACCGGACACCATCTGTTTGTCCAGAATTATGTTAAGGGCCTATCATCGGAAATCTCCCAGAAACTACAGGCCAGCGAGAGTAGTTGGGCAGCCTCCAAACCTACAGCGATTCTCCAAATGGCCCAATATTATGAGCATCAGAAAAATGAAAACGATAGGGCGACAGAGAAAAAGAAGAAAGACTTAAAAGAGAGGGTGATGATTGCCAAACTGCAGGGGGTGACTATAGGACGAGACCAATACCGAGGAAACTACCAGACAAACGTCCCTAAGACTACATTTCCCCAGGACCGCACTCTGACTTCCTACAGTGGACGCACAGACCTTAGAGAGGACCAGTGCGCTTTCTGCAAAGGGACTGGCCATTGGAAGTCCCAGTGCCCAGTTCTTCTGGAAATGATCAGAAACAAAGACCCCAGGGATGTAACAAACGGACCGAGACCTAGGGGACAACAACGAGGGCCCCCAAATGACGCGACTAATGACAGATCAAGCAGACCAAATACGTTCGATCGACCCAGGCAGAACCAATATCAACAATCTGACTATGACGACACTCACACCTTCGCATAGGACAGCCAAGGGCGAGGGAGGGATCCAGTCGAGCTCTATGTTGACCAGCAGGGCCCTTACGTCACTGCTAAGGTCCTGGGTACCAAGTCTCCATTTCTGGTAGACACTGGCGCAACACGTAGTGCGTTATCTAAACGACTGATTCCAAGGGCACCCTTGTCTGGCTCACTCATAACATCGACAGGTTTCGATGGAACGCCCTCCACCAACCCTTTGTCTGCCCCGATTCTCTTTGACGTAGAAAACAACACCACCGACACCACGTTCTTGCTTTCCTCCAATAGCCCTGACGCCATTATGGGACTTGACTTACTGAAACACTTCCGAGCGACGATTAGGTGTTCTCAAGATGGAGTTCGAGTGTTTCTTTACGACAACCCCGTTCTGCTTAGACATTGTTCCCCCCGACACATGTTTTCCATCACCGACGTTGACGCGTCCCTGCTTGACACTCTACCTCCGTATCTGTGGGCCAAAGCGGATTCGGACGTAGGGCGTATGTTAATTGACCCAGTGCACATTACTGTCCGACCAGACGCAACACTCCCAAAACTCCCACAATATCGGATATCGCCAGAGGGCGAGAAGGCATTGGTAATGATTATCCAGTCACTGATAGACGCAGGAGTGGTAGAGGAAGTGGTTAGCAACGTTTGCAACAGCCCTATCTTGCCAAACTTCAGCCTCGTTGTAAAACCACTGCTTTCTCTGCTAAACAAAGACGTCCCTTTCCCACTCCCTTGGACTCCTGAGTGTCAAACTTCCTTCACAGAACTACGAGATGCCCTTTGCTCAGCCCCTGTCCTGGGTACCCCTGATTACAGAAAGCCCTTCTCCCTTTACACTCACGAAAGGGAGGGGTGCGCTTTATCTGTCCTGACCCAGGCCATCGGCCCTAAGCAACGACCGTGCGCTTACTTCTCTGCCACTCTTGACCCTGTCGCCAGAGCCTTGCCTGCCTGCCTTCGAGCTGTAGCTGCTGCTGCAGTCTCTATCCGACAGAGTGAGGGGATTGTACTCTCGAATTCCCTCACGGTACTGGTACCCCATGCAGTCGACACCCTCCTGAACCAAACCAAGACGCAACATCTGACGAGTGCACGACTGACTGGATATGAACTGACCTTGCTTGCCCCCCATATCACCCTGAAAAGATGCACCACACTGAACCCTGCAACTCTGTTACCCTTGCCAGAGAACGATCCCAATGTGCACCCCGTACATGACTGCGTGACTCTTACGGACGAACAGACCAGGAGTAGGGTCGATCTCAGAGACACAGCTTTCCCTGACCCCGACGGGGAGTTGTGGGTGGACGGTTCTTGCATCAAACTCCCCGATGGAACCACTTCCGCTGCCTATGCAGTCACCACGGCACAAACTGTAGTAGAAACAGCCCGCATCACCCAGCGATCTGCCCAGGCAGCGGAACTGATTGCTTTGACGCGAGCCTGCATCCTGGCAACAAGAACCACAGCGAACATTTACACCGACAGCCAGTATGCCTTCGGGGTGGTTCATCATTTTGGGCTCCTCTGGAGGGAGAGAGGATACTTGACCTCACACGGCACACCCATTTTGCACGGGGATTTAGTCTCCGCCTTAATAGAAGCTGTCCTCCTCCCCAACAAACTTGCCGTTATCAAATGCCAGGCACACAAGAAAGTGACAGACATTATCGGACAGGGAAATGCACTAGCCGACATCACCGCCCGAACGACAGCTGAAAATAGAACGACAACACATATGTACGTGACCAGGTCACAAGCAGAAAACTGGACTGACGCCAAGGACACAATTAGAGACATACAAACGACTAGCACACAACACGAATTGACTGAATGGACACGGGTGGGATTGAAAGACGATGAAGGCTGCTGGCGGACAAAAGACACGAACAAATGGTTGCTACCTGATTCGTACTTGATTCCCATATTAACCATGGCACACTCCCCTGCCCACATAGGATCAGCCCCCATGATCGAACTTGTCTCCAGGGTTTGGCACAATGACAAGATCCCAGATTCCGCCAAACGCCTGGTCCAACAATGCTTAATATGCCTGCAACACAACCCCGGGAAAGGAACTGTAGTACCCCGGGGGGGATTTGGGGTCCCAAACCACCCATTTGAAGTCCTGCAGATGGACTACATCCAGCTAGACAGATGCCAGGGCCTGAAATATGTACTCGTCGTGGTGTGCGCATTTAGCAAGTGGGTGGAAGCATATCCAACCCGTGACAACACCGCTATGGCCACTGCAAAGGTTCTGTTAAAGGAATTTTTCCCCCGTTATGGCCTCTGTCGTGTTTTATGGAGTGATAATGGCCCCCACTTTGTAGCCCAAGTTATCCAGCTCATCCTAAATGGGCTGGGTATTAAACAGAAATTCCACGCAGTCTTCCACCCTCAATCTGCTGGGCTTGTCGAACGACACAATGCCACACTAAAGCTTAAACTGGCCAAAATAGTGGCTACGACGGGCCTGAAATGGCCAGATGCCCTCCCATTGGCATTGCTATCGATGCGCTCTACCCCCACCCGACATCACCTAACCCCTTATGAAGTTGTCTTCGGTCGACCCATGAGCGTCTGGTCTGCCCCGAAACCAACTTCCATTCATGACGTTCCGGATGTCCTAATGTCTGATTATCTGTACAAACTGACTGAAACTTTGTCTGTCCTTCATCAGCAGGTGCAGCAGGCCATCCCCGATGCTTCCAGGGGTCCGGGTCACGCCATCCAGCCGGGGGACTTCGTGCTGATCCGAAATTTTCAGCGATCAAAGAGTTTGGAACCCCGGTGGACGGGCCCCTGGCAAGTGCTGATCACCACTCGGACCGCACTTCGAGTGGAGGGGAAGAAACACTGGCTGCACGCTCATCACTGCAAAAAGGTCTCTCCAGCCCTGGCCACGACAGACACCGTCAACACCCAAGAAGAGCTCCTGAACCAGGACCGACCATCGTTGAACTGCTATCCTGACACAGAGACACTTGAACTTTCAAAACATCCTGACCCCACTGTGCCATCTCGAGAAGGGTATTTCCTGCGTCGAAAGGAGGGAGCTTCGGCTAAGTAGGCCACGGACTAGGTTAAAGGATCTCAGAACGGTGACCCAAAGCTACCAAGGGTTACCTGGAGAGAAGCTAAAACTAAGTCTGTGGTCCTGCCCACTACCGAGCACCTTGAAGACGAAGATGATGGAAGCGCCAGATAAGAAGATGATGGAAGCGCCAAATAAGAAGCCGACGGAGACAGCAGGAAATACCCACTACAGAAATCCGAGAATAGACAGACTCCATAGCTCAAAGACAATTGCACTCTTCATCGTAATCCTCCTCTGTTTTCTCCTCATGACTACGCTCTGGATTATGGAAGAACACGCACCTGCTCACGAAACATTCCTAACCACTGCTCAGCCTACCACCATGAAGGAACATCATCTAATTTCGCTCTCTCCTCAACTAAGAGAGAGGCGAAAGGAGTTTTGGAACAACTCTTTCGTGCAGCTACTTCACCAGCACAATCTTGCCACCAACGCCACCAACTGCTGGATCTGTGGGTTGCTACCCCATGCCACTGGACATTCAATACCATTCATCCCTTCACCCTTCTCTGTCCACGGCTCCTGCCTTGCCTGGCTGATCCTCCTGCAAGAGAGCTATACGGGCAATGCCACCTCCAGCAGAACTGCAGCACATTCTTCTCACGGGGCCGGGCGAAACAAGACAAAGACACACTTCTGCCCGCTGACCCCCAGCGACTCGATCCAAATGGACATCCCGGCCAAAGAACGAATCGAAATGCAGGTGTTCAACAATCCAACCAGACCCACCTTCTCCTATCTGCGGAAACGAACGGCTGCCACTCTGACTGTGGCCCTGACGGTCATCAACGTCACAGGCCACATGTGTGTAGAAGGACTTGGGACACAGCTGGTGGGTCGCAGCGCTTGCCGCTTTACCAGCACTCTGGATTCCCCGGATCCACCTTCCTTTGTGTCATCTCCAAACATGTATTTCATCTGCGGCACGAAGGCCTACACCTGGCTCCCCAAAGGCTGGGGGGGCACTTGCTACATCTCCTTCGTCCTTCCTCCAACTTATGTGGCCCCAGCGAATCACCACAGACAAAAACGAGCCAAAGACGTTGAGCAAGCCGACTCAACAGGGGCACAGTTCCTCGATGCTATGAAAGGACTCGTCCCCCTCTGGGGCCCGATGGCAAACAGCCGTGCCATCCGACATTTGACTCAGGCAGTCGAGACAACCATGAACATCACAGCGGGCATCTTTGCCAACAACACTGCCGAGCTCCAAGCGGTCCGTTTGGTGGCTCTTCAGAACCGCCTCGTTCTAGATGTGGTTCTGGCGGACCGTGGAGGAGCATGCCGCATTATTGGGGCCAGCTGTTGTACATACATACCGGACAACTCACCCTCAGTGTACAAAGCCATCGAACATCTTCACAGACTCTCTTCGGAAGTTCACCAAGAGCAAGAAGAATGGTCGCTTGGTGGTTAGTTCTGGGACACCGTCAAAAGCTGGGGCTGGAGACTGCTCACCATTATCCTGATTCCCGTAGTTGTAATATGTGGCCTATGCTTAGGAATTCAATGTTTGCCACCTATGTGTTCTTTATGTGCGAGTTGTATTTTTCCCAAAACTGTGGACATTGGAAGCGAACATATGAGAGCATTGTATGATACCGAAGTTAGGAATTTGATGAAAATTGACATTGAGTAAAGCAAGGTGGCTAGATATGTTGAAAAGGGAGGACTGTTGAAAGTTGGGCTGAAACCGTCAACATTATCGGCGCCCTCTTGCTCTCCTTAAACCTTTTGTGCGCGTAAAACAAGCCGCCATTTTGGGCACCATGGCTTCCCTGCTCCCGCCGAGAGCCAGCGCGCCTCTCTCTCCCTCCTAGCTTCGCTGGCAACCCCCTGCTTGCACCTGCCTTGAGTCATAAACCCCTCTTCGGCGCTGCTCTGCCCCGGGCCCTCATCCTGTTCCCAGCGCGACACCTCCCTGCTCCCCTCTCATGATCTCCGGACCTTTGATGCAAACCCCTTTTCCCCGTGTGCCCGTTTGTCTTCCCCGTTCCCAGGCCGACACCCAGCTCTGCCGATACCAATCCCTTGCCCCTCCCCGTACAATAGAAAGCTTCCCTCCTCAAAGGACCCCCCGAGATGATCAAAGCCCCCCCCCATCCCACGAGATCCGATCGAACCCCACACACTCCGTGAATCAGCGGAATATCCAGCTGCGCGATGATCACCACCTGTTGTGAACGGGGCGGGGACTTCCACTGTAACCTTGCGTGGGAACGGGCTGGGAAAGGGGGGATTCTGAGGATGTCTTTCCGTACATCAAAGTATCGACGAGAATGTGTTACATGCAATAAACAGATAAACGTGTGTATAAGAGGCCAGGCCTCGGGGATGCAGTTAGAGCACCTCAGAACGATACCTTCTGTCTGTTTCGTTGTGTTCTCCTCCGGAGAGAATAAAAACCTTGTTTCCTGCCTTCCAGTCTCCAGCGCCTGCCTCTTCAATAGTTCAACTTCTTTGTGGGTTCAAGAGGCGACACCGCCGGGCAATACTTAGGGATCTTATATTCTGGTTGGTAGTGCCCCCCAGTTAGATTCTACAAACTGATCAATGGTTTGCATCCTTAATTGCGATCATAAACCATTAATAGATTAGTTTCCGGGTCCGAGATGGGAGGGACTCCGCTCTGAAGCTCTCCACTATTTATGATTCCGAAATAATTCAGAAAACCCATTTATGAGTCCGAAAAACTTTTCCGACTTGAAAAAGAGATTAAGTACATTACACAAAGCCATTTTGTTGTGGCAAACCCTGTGATGCGCCCTATCAGAAGGTGTGTGTCTGCAAAAGGGCTTTGTACGCGGGTCTATAGTGTGCATATCAGTTGTAGGCTCTTGCAAGATATCGCAAGGACATCCTCTGTGTTGTTTATCAATGCGTTTTCTGCTCTGTAGTCATTTTTCAGATGAGTCGTCCTGTAATAATTCACTACAATGCCACCCACCCTCACACCCGTAGAAAGCATCTAAAGCAATTTTAGGCAAGTGCACTATATTTCTGAACACAGATCTTGACTTAATATAACGGTGAAAAATAAAAATAAAGCCGGCACAGTGAAGAAATAACCTCGGTCTTTCTAACCTCGCTTCCCGGGATGGTCTTGGCACGTTCTCTCCTTTCCTCCAGCTTTCATTAATCTGGAGATGTCTGAGGCTAAACTGCGCTCTTGTTTTTTGAAGGACATTTTCCATTTTCCTTAACTTCCCACTGGATGTAAATGGGTCTGCTTGGGCTATGCTTTCTGCAAATGTGCAACTGGGACTAGCTTACCAATGCGGCTCAATCTCCGGGGAAATAGCTGCCACCTCTGAACTGGTAAATTGCTTGCCAGTGGATCTCAGCACACGCTGCTGATTTACAGCCCCTGGTCTGATAGAGTGCTTGCCATAACTCTCTTAACTGCGTATCCCAAAATGTTCTTCATAGCACCTATTAGTATTACCTGCATTCGCTTCTCTCACAAATGCGCAGGCAGTGTTCATAAAAAGGAAACCCTGAGAGCGGATTCATCATCTAAAATGAAACATTCGGAAGTAATAAAAACAGAGCACGAGCTCCTGGGCGCTTCCACTGCAGCCCATTGTCCTGAAGGGAACGCTACGCGCCCGCTAGCTCGGCTGTATTAAATGCGCAGTACAAAGGAGCGGTGCGCGTGCTATACAGCCGCTATGTTTGGCTGTTGAATAAACACTGCCAGGCTTTGCATTTCTTCGTCTTGTAAAAGTATTCAGCTCTGGCAGAGCATATGAAAAATATGTTAATTCAGAGGAGCCTTTTCTGAAATGAGATGCATGTCCCCCCATATTTACTTTATTTGAAGGCTGGTGATAGTGAACTGTTTTTTTCATTCAGAGATCTAATTAGCCGCGGTGCATCCAGCTCATTAGTCTGACGCCCAGCATGCCAGATGCTGACAACGGCGCACGCGGAATAAACAACCGGAGTGTTGGACAGAATGTTCAATGCAGAATATATCTTTTTTCCTGCATGGAGAATTAGGCAAGAGAGGCATCATAATTCACTCCATACTTGAAAAGGAGGGGTAATGGATGAGTGTGTCTTTCTGAAGTCACAACCCAACAGTTCATCTTGTTCTGTCGAAATTACGATTGCTTGCAGAAGTCCAGATGTAGAACTGTAAACTACGTGCATAAAGTTTACGGTTGTTTCGAAAGTTAATTATGAAGGAGAGAACAGCAGCTACATTGGAATTAAAGTGCACACCTGTTGCAACGAAGTTTTTCCCTTTAAGCCATACAGTTAACTTGCTCCACATTACAGAAGAAACATGACGCCTCTATTTCCAACAGTGAAAATCTGCCGCTCCTCTAAG
Organism: Lissotriton helveticus; assembly: GCF_964261635.1. Taxonomy (NCBI): domain Eukaryota; kingdom Metazoa; phylum Chordata; class Amphibia; order Caudata; family Salamandridae; genus Lissotriton; species Lissotriton helveticus. The sequence continues at coordinate 1,232,334,295 of NC_136068.1, forward strand.
AAACAATCTTTGAAAAATCCAATAGGCCTGACTTTTTGGTAGTGAAATTGCATCTTCGTTGGCAAGTTTTTGCATGTGTTGGGTAAGTGGATTCAGAATGATTGGGCAAATCGATGAACGACCGAGTTCATGAATGGGCGTCTGAAAGTGTGATTGACAGTCCATTGGTGCCTCAATGGATACATGATTTAAGTACATGAGTAGATGGGTAAATGGGTGAGTGATAATATGGATTGAATATAATTCGAATGGGAATGCCTGGCAATTTGCAGGTTCATCTTCATACAGTCTCGAATGTCAAATGTACACCTAAAAGCAGGAAATGAGCCAGGTCAGTTGTGTCTCGGGTATGACCCCTAAATTCTCTGCTCTTCCATATTGTGACCATGAGCCAAAAGAAGAGGTGGCAACAAGTACAAACTAAAAAAAAATCTGAATTTGAAATATGCCATCATGTCTGGAAAATATTTACCTAACTAATTACCCTCCCCTTCAAATATACTATGCAAGCATATTGGGATGGAGTTTGTCGCCCACAAATAGAGTTGATTGGTGTGAGAGACGCTCCACAGTCACTTTCTCTGGAAAATGTGTCAGGAATATGAGCAACTAGAACTGCTCTAACAAAGCTTTGAAAAAGAGAGCTTTTATTCCATACGGGAAGGAAAGCAGGGAAGATTAGTGGGTCGATATTCCTGGTACAACAGAATGCAGACGGGCTTGAAACTCACCAGGAAAACGCCTGCAATTCCATATCCACTTCATTCCCATACTAGGTTTCATCTTCCATAAACAAAAGCTGCGAGACTGGAAAATGTGTGCTGCAAACTGTTCCATCTTTAATGGTACATAAACAAATAGCTGGTGTGATATGTGCTCCCATGGAAAGCGCTCTGACATTAACTGCAGGCCTTCTCCACGTTTTTCTGTAGTACTTTCATAATGGCTGCCATCACAAGGCTGCACCTTCATTGTAATTCATGCATATTTACCCATCCATATATTTAGATTGAAGTCCACATGTAAAAACTGAGGATTCCCTTCCCTTGTAATACTCATGCAGCTGTTGTTCCAATGAAATGCAACCTGACTGTAGAGAGAAAAAAAACTTCAAATATTAAGGGCCACATTATAATGTCAGGTAGATCGCTACCAATAGGCATCAGTGGCAGTCTGAGGCAACATCTGAGGCAGTGGTCCAACCAAAGTATGAAGATATTGGAAGTCAGAGTGTATCGGGCTGGGGGAAAGACCACCGCCTCCGACAGGCTAAAGGAGCCCATAGGGGAGTTGGTCGGAGCCTAATCCCTACAATGGATGTAGTGCCTGTGGACAGCCACGGCCCGTGGAGGGAGTTGCGGTGGGGCAGAGAGGCGGGATGGGGGTGGGGCAGGGTGGGGTGGTGTGCTAAAAACCGGCATATGGATAATTGGAGGTAAGTAAACAATTTAATTTATAAAACGAATTTCGTAGCGTGCCCTGCATCGCAAAATGGTCTGACCACCTCGAAAAGGCTGTCGGATAGTGACTTTGGGTGCCCCGTCACCCCTGTGCTTCCGCTATGTGGCACGGGGGCATATGTGGTACCCCTCCAAATATGGTGCCTGGCACAGGGTGCATGGATGTTTAAACATACCTTATTCTACTGTGGCTTGTGCTGCAGCCCTTTTCTGGGCTGCAGCACAAGCTCCAATAGTAAAGGGCATGTTTATGACCGCCTGCACAACAGTAGTATTGTAATTGGGCTGTTGGGGCCTCCAACTCCTTGTCGGATGGTCTTGAACCTGCAATGATGGCAGTCGGACACTAGTCCGACAGCCATCGTAATGATACCCTAACAGTGAAAGTTACAACATTCAAGGGATGAGGGCTAATCAACAATGTGAATGACACTTGCAACAATCGGTGACTGATTGATTTATCTATTCCCCTCATTTTGTGTATTTATTGTTTAGTCCCTGGATTCTCTAGCCAGACCTAAAAAGCTTCACATGGAGACAGTCTGGAGTCTTTTGCTTTTCTTTCAGGAAACCAAGTATCTGCAACTTACTGTCCATAACTGGATGCAATTCATGTGTCTTACTTTCTTTTCTAGTGGGCCAATGGTAAGGGCAACTGTTTCCCGTGGTCTCTGTATCACCTTATGGAATGGTTTCTCACAAGGGCCTCCCCTGCCTTCAAGAATGGTTACTAATGTAAGGAAAATGCAGCAGCAGAAATATCTACAAAGGCTAAATGGTTTTCTTGAGGTATACCTTGACTAGTGCTTAATTTGAGCCGGTGCAATGGCACTTGATTGTCATCATCTGCACTCCCTCTACCACATGGTGGTGCTCTTTGTCTAATTTAGAGATAAGCACAGTAACAGTTGTTTATTTTTAAATACACATTAAATGACTAATACCTGCCACCCATTCCATTCTTATAATTTTTGTCCCTGGAATAGGATGAATATTAACACCTGTAGGAGTGTGATAGTTAGTTGTTGTGTTGGGAATAGGTGGTGCAAGCTGTAGGGGCCCCCTAACACGGGCCCTGGCACTTATTATTTTACAAATTTAGCACTGCCCTTGACAATAGTATGACCTGTGATCTGTGATCTCAAGGAATAAGCTGAGTACAAGATTGGCAGAAAAAAATGCAAACCAACTTGAGCTGTTAACAGAACTAGATAGCAATGAGCAGGATTTCTAAATGATGAAACATTGACAATTTCAAGATGCCTGTATTGGAAACAAACAGAAAATCACGACAAAAAGACTAGGAAGTGACTTGCAGAGCAAATGGAGGCTAAGATGGTTTGGTGAGTATTAATAACCTCAGACAAAGCAAGCCATCTTAGATTCGGAAATCCAAAAGACCACCTTCAGGCAAATGACCATGAAAAGTGAGACAAACTATCATGGAGGTGTCCAGAAGTTGGGAAGCCAAGATCTCAAAGCTGTGAAGCTAAGGAAAAGGACTGCACGTGAAGAGAAATCGGCAAATTCTCTCTGTATTTCTCCTGATGGCAAACTATGAGGCTGCAAGTAGAAGACATAGTGGCATCTTCACAGTTACCCACAAGGTCCTCACTCAAATGGGGAGGAAGCTGTTTCAACTCTCGGGCAACAAAACATTGGAATCTCTTACCGATATACATCAGGTCTGCTCCATCTTTATAGGTGTTCAGAAAACTCCTTAAAACCTGGCTATTTATTAACTAACTCTCTTATGGTCTTACTTATGCTCCCTGCTGAGCTAGCACCAATATATCCTAGGGTATATATTGCGCTATAGAAAGTTTCTAACATAACTATTATGTGTAACCATAACTGCGTACCTCATCTCCTGAGATCTAACACCTGAGTTTGTTTTGGCAGGGTTTGCAGTCGCTGAGGAGAACGATACCTACTGGGTGTCCTCTTTCTAGAAGAGGAGGATATTAAACAAATCACATCCAATAAACTTTGTACTGCAGAATGGGGCGACCAGGCTTGAGTCCTTTAGCTACACTGGGCACTGTGCTCACTGCTCAGATGCTCAGACACACAGTAAAATAAAGTTTCTAACAACCAAATCATTAGAGCCACTCTCAGCCAATTACAGAGCATGGATGATAGCTGTTAGATCTATCACACTTAGGATGGTCTTCCCCCACACGTTTTGCCTCACATTTCTTTACTGATCTAGTTTTTGCTGGCCTTAGAATTCTGTGCACTTTACCACTGCTAACAAGTGCTAAAATTGGTGAGCTCACTCTCTAAAACATGGAAACATTGGTTTGTCCCCAGTTGGCATATTTAATTTATTTATAAATCCCAGAGCCTGTAACTGAAATGCTATTAGTAGACCTGTAACGCTCATTGTGCCACCCACTTAAGTAGCATTGCAAACCTGTCTCAGGCCTGACATTGCAGCCTGTATGTGCATTTTAAAATGAAATTTCAACCCAGCAAAATAGTACTTTTTCAAGGCCTAAAACTTACCTTTCAACACATATAAGTCACACCTAGAGTAGGCCTTAAATAACCCATAGGGCAGGGTACAGTGAATTTAAAAAGTTGGACATGTACTTTTAAGTTTTATGTGTCCTGGTAGTGAAAAACTCTTAATTGTGTTAATTCACTACTGCAAGGCCTGCCTCTTCTATACGATAATATTGGGCTTACCTTGTTACATTTAAAAAGTGTAACTTTCAAATGGGAACAGGCACACAGTTTGTGTTTAGTGTAATTGGAATTGCAATGAAAAACCCTTATACGGTAAGGTCAGATTTTGAATTAGAATTTTGAAAATGCCACTTTCAGAATGTAGGCATTTTCCTGCGTTAGCCATTTAGTGTCTGTAGCCTGATTCCAGGTTAAATTACTGGGTGTAGTTGGGAGTTGTTCTTTGTGTATTTCTCCCAGACAGCCTCACACAATAGGACGCTTAGGTGTGCCGGGATGGGCCATCACTGGCAGGACTCGGGGGTAGGACTAGGCACAGCTCCACTTACACCTGAATAGGCTGAGTCCTGCCTTCCCACAAAGGATTGCACATCCCCTGTAGTTAGCCTTGAACTAGTGCAGGGAAAGCAGAAAAGCTGGGCACTTCAATAGGAACCTCCCAGAAGCTTCTCTCACTTAAAAGTATGCCCAGGTATAACTTTTGGACTTCAAACACAAACTCTTTAGAACACTTCTTGGCCTGTGAAAGAATATCCCTGGAAGAGGGACTGCTGGTCTGCTGAAAGAACTGCCACTCTGTTGGACCGTTGCCCTGAATGACAGCTGCCCTTCAGCATTGACCTGCTGTCCTCCTGTCTGTGTGAGAAGGACTGGACCTGCAATCTGCACCTAGGACCACCAGAGTGACTCCAAGGGGTAGTCTCTTGTAATGGGCACCTGGACTCTCCAACTGTGAGTCCTACACTGCCAATTTGTGCCCCCCAGTCCTGGACCATTGGAAGTGGGCTAAAGGTGGTCTGCCAACCCATCTGAGGAACCAACAGAGCCAACATATCTTCTCTGCTGCACAGTACAACCCCGGGCAGAAATGAAGCATCGCCTCTGCTGAGTGGATTTTCCAAAAAAGAACTGATGATGAACAGAATGTTGAACAAATCAAATATTCACACTCAGTCAAAGATCTGGGTTTAATCCATGTTTTTTTTTTTTCAGAATTTTATATAGCGCGAACTTGAACCGAACCGAAGCGGGTATCAGAGCGCTTTACATAGCACCAGTTACGTTACATGAGGACACGCATTCATTTTTGTTAGACACGGGGAGATTAAGCGATTTGCCCAGAATCACAGGATGTTTGGCGTTGTTACCGAGACTCGAACCCAGATCCCCAGGTCCGAGGTCGAGCGCCCTAGCCACCTCAGTTTGGACCCAGCCATATGCAAATCAGTCATCACCATACTCCCGTTGGGAATAGTCCAGCCTGATGTACTAGGCCAGGTCATCCCTAGACCAGAAAAAAGTATCCTGGGGCAAGTTTCAGGGTATCACCCCCTAATCAGCTAGGCTAGCTTGAATACAGTGGCATAGTGAAAATGGGACCCACATCTGGGCATATCCTTCCCACTTAGGGTGACAAAGCAAAGAGAAAAAATTATGGACGGAATGCTAAACAAATCAAACACTTATTCCCAGACACAGATCAGTCTTTAATCCATTGTTTTTTTGCTCATCACGACACCCCAGTTTGGACCCAGCCATATACAAATTTGTCTTGACCCTGTTCCCAATGGAAACAGTCCAACCAAAACTTCCAGGCCAGGTCCTCCCTAGATTCTCCCGGCGCAAAGACTTTTCAACAAACTTGCAGTACAAAAAAAGGTGGTCACAGTGGAAATTAATTTAACACAAAAAGAGGTCAAAACATCACCCTAACAAATCAAGTAAAGTCAATGTGTAATATATACATCATATTGCACATTGCCGTTACTCTTCTACAACCCTCACAAGCGCACATTTCTTCCTGAGCACTCTCTCTTTCCTCTTTCTGGAGCACCAATTTTAGAAATATACAGACAATTGTGCTGTCCTCTATAATTTAGTGATGACTAGAGAATAAATTGCATTTAATTGATTTGTTATGGTGATGTTTTGACCTCTTTTTGTGTTAAATTAATTTCCACGGTGACCACCTTTTTTGTACTGCACGTTACCCGGGTCCCGTGGTTCCTTGGGTCACCCCATTGTTCTGTAACTCTCATCAAACTTGCAGCACATAGCCTCAGGAACACCAGCGCAGCATGAGGCATCTTCAAAGCAGGCCCTCACATTGAAACCCTTCATTGACGCAGCCCAACAACAATATAGGACCCCTCATAGCAAGCCTGCAACGTCTTCAGAACCAGCCATTATGGGACTCATCCTCAAAGCAGGACTTTGCATCAAACTCTCCAAATCCATGGCCCCCTTGATGATAACACAGGACTTCACTTTGCTGCCTCACAGGTCCCCCAGTACCAACACTGTGTGCCTCTTTGACCTGGATTTCACAACAACTTGGCTGCATGATACAGAACCTCAGAGCGCATGGCAACCAAGATTTAATGTAGGCTGGTTCAGCAGGACAAACTGGGTGCCTGTAGTGGGCCTTTGCTCTATTACAGTTGGCTTGAACTTGTGCCTTTGTTCCTGTCTGGCATGACCAGATTACCACAGTTACCGTTTTTTGCTTTTCAGTGCTATTTTCTTTGAAAGCTTTAAAATTGCATATCTCCGGTTCTCCTGATTGTATTTTTGTTATTTTTGTCTTGTATTATTTAATAAAGATTACTCTATTTTCCCAATTTGGTGTGGGATTTTCTTGTGTTGTATTTACACTTTATTACTGTTGAAAGTATTGCATAAATACTTTAGACATTGGCTTTAAGATATGCTTGACTGCTGTATGCCAGGCTACCAGAGGTTTGAGCACAAGTTAATCTGGGTTTTGCTTGTGACTTTACCCTGACAAGGATAATGCTTGCTGCTTTAGTAGGGTTTCAACCCCCAGAACCAGTAACGCAATGTCCTACAGTAGTTCCAGGGTCAGACTAGTCTATAGGGTGATCTGGCAGTGACTGACGGGCTGGTCTGACAGGTAAGTGTGTGTGCCATTTTGCGGTTGTTTGTGGGCCTACTTTATGGCCTGCGGAATAGTTTTTACTGTTGATTTCCCTGATATTAAAACAAACATTGCCTGCAGAAAGCCCTAACCCATGCTGTTTTTAATTTCTTGAAAAACATTTCAAAAGATAAATATTGCTCGATTTGCAATGATGGGACACATTTCTAGTTATCTCATTCAATAATGGGGGCCACTTTTATTTTGCTGCCTAGGACTATTTTCTGTCTCAATCCCACACTGGATAGCTCTAAGCGACCCAGTACTGTTCAGTGCACCTGGGATGTGGGCAGCATGGCTATGTGACAGCTGTGCACAATAGATGCCTCCTTTGAAAAACGCACCCTTTCACTTCTTTTTTTTTAAACACTTTATTGTTCAGTCCATATCAAATAGCAAAACATAATACATATTGCATAACCCATTATGGAGATTATTAACACAATATCTCAAGTCAAGACGTAGAGCCAGATACAATAATCATGAAAAGAATAAACAAAAAAGAAAAATTATAAAAAAATAAAATTTTACCTAAGCCATACAATTAATTAAAATGTTGTATCATCTGGGACCAAATCTGTATACCTAGTTTTTTGAGCTTCGATGATTTGAGAGAGTACAGGCTATATTCTACATTAAAAATATTATATAATTTAAGCCGCCACATCTCGAACGTAGGGGCTTCTCGCTGCAACCAGGCTGAAGCAATGCATAAGCGTGCCACTGCTGCTGTAATGAAAATAATATATCTAAATGTATATATTGGCTGGCCTAGTTGTACATTGTCACCTATACCCGTCAAGATTATATCTCTTGTCATGCAAATTTGTTGCCCAAGAATTTCCGACAAAAAATAGTCATTTTGAGTCCTTAATTGCTGAAGCATATTACAATAAAAAATATGTGACCCATCCCAACTTTTTCAGTACTGCATCTAAAACATTTGCCATCATTAGAGCCCCCCACTTCATCATCTTCACAGGTGTGTAATAGAAATAAAAAATCATCTCATAATGTTGTGCTTTCAAATTTGCAGACAGTAAAATCTTCCCCGCCATATCAATTGATTGTTGCACATAGTCCCCCTCCAATCCCAACCATTCCCTCCATTTAGCAGTTTGTACATTCATGTCATCAGATTGGGTTTCGACTAGTATAGTTTACAAATCACCTAGTCACGCCCTCCTTCTGATTGCCTTGACTATCGGGACCTTAGATATTCCCTCGCTTATATGATGTTTAAACAAAAAATCCGAACCTGTAAGTATTAAAAAAATTCCATTTGTTGGAGACCATATGTGTTCACTAGTCCTATAAATGAATCTAATGTCCCACCCTCAAAAAGATCCCTTTCACTTCAAGAAGGTCTGAAAATACTTTATCTGTATTTAGGCAACAACTAATGACTCTTCCATCTGCCCTCCCTTGAACCATTAGAGGGACATTTTCTGTTCCATAAATGCTTCAGTGGACCGGGCAACAGTTGCCTATTGTAATGCTGTAGGTCGCATCTGTGCTTGCATGTCCCAGAAGCGCAGCAGGTGTATGAAAGTAGGAGACACCCTCTGCTTGGCTACAGAATTGAGGTGCCAACCCAGAGACTGTCTTTGCACTATTCTTGTTAGACACACTGAGCGACTGCTGATACTGTCATACATCCCAAGCTCAAGAATGCTAGGGTTTCCCGGTGGTGGTATATTGTAGGACACCGTTGTAATGGCCATTGTAAGGGGCAGTAAGAAATGTATCAGGTCACATTACCATGTGTCTCAGTTAGGCCTAGAAGCCTAGAAGGAAACATCGCCATCTTACATGAACACGGGGCTTTCCTTAAGTTGTCTTCATTTTTCACATCGACTTTTGACACATATTAACATTCAGGACACTTTGCGTTAGTTTTCAAGATTTACCTACCTTGCTTACATGAGTGAACTTTGCAAGAACACTATCACATTGCCGCAACGCTATGTATAAGGCCTACACACACATTGTGCAAATGCGTTTGTTATTTTCGTCCATATGGCTACACATCTATCCGTAGCACACAAACAATGGCAGCCTGCTCACAATGTCCACCCAAGGGAAGAATGCTTTTTTTTTTAAACTGCTGTTTCCGTGTGTAGTCAGAGGGGGCACTTCTGATGACATTGAGTGGTCTCTACATGCTGATTTTTTTTCCACCCAGCAGCTGAATAACATCTCTTTGAGGAGAGTCCAGCTTATGACCAAGACGGGGTCCTACATTCTCACCCATCAGGTAATGGAGTTGGATCATCCAGCACTGGGATTCTTGGCAGAACAGGCACACACACCCTAGACATGTAGGTTAGGGTGTGTATAGTAGGAGTAACCATATGGTTATATTATTTTATATGCTTGTATATATACGTTGTTTCAGAATGGTGGTGAATTTTTTAATTTTCTTCACTGCCCTGTTACTACTTATAACTTTAATCTGCTTCTCTCTATTGTTCATTGCATGACAAATATTCCATACAAGAATCATGTTGCTTCATTAAAACATCCCTCTTTGTATTTTTTGTATATTTCTCTGATCAAAAGAGGACACGACTGTACGAGTGAAAGGTTCTAGATCTGTCAGCACAGATCTGAGGGAACGAGGTTGTCATGTTCATTGGTTTCCAGAACCGTTCGCTCCCTTTCTTAATTTAGGGGGCTTTTAGTGGCACTTTGAGCTAGCTCTCATTACAAGTGAATGACAACGTTTTCAGATGTTTTCCCAAGATGAACCAATCAGGCTCTTCAAGTTTAAAATTTCATCTTTATTCCAGTTTCGCATGGGAGACGGACCGCATACTTTGGTGGATATACTTTACTTGTCCGTTGTGAAAACACTATTCGAACCTAGAACACAGTTGGAATACATAGGAGAAATTGGAAACTGACTGGCTTTTTCAAAGTGCACAGAATCTTGAATTAGGACTATCAATAAAAAGAAAACAAAGCCTTGAAGAAGTCCGGTAACGGAAGAAACGCGTTGGCTATTCCTTTTCAAAATAGGAACTTTAAATAAAGATCAAACTTTAAACTTGAAGAGCCTGATTGATTCATCTTTGGAAAAGATCTGAAAACTTTGTCATTCACTTGTAATGAGAACTTTGTTGAAAGCTTTGACATAAAAAAAAGTGTACCTTTACATAAATACTTGTGCTGACACTATTTGAAGGGTTTGGGGCTACTTGGTGCATGTAAATCTTTGTGAGATTAGGAGATTTTTGTCTCCTTTATCTCACTTAGGGGACATAGGGGATTGTGTTCCAAACCACTTGCACCTTCTTTGCGCTGAGCATCACCTCTGGGATGTTGGGATTGGTGCAGGCACTAAAGCTTTGATACTCATTTCTTTTTGTTCTTTCTGCTTCTGGATGGTCTTTTTATCACAGAACACTCTGCCGTACACTTGGTAAACTTGATTTGGAAACCGCACGCATCATCACACCGAGATTAAAGAGGCCTTTCCTTGGTGAACATTTCAGCTGCTCCAGTTCCGGATTGGATTGTGTGGGATAAGGTATCATTTGATGTGTATGGTCCTACTGAAGTTTTGCAAATTCCACATTTACTTAAAATTTGTTTCAAATATATCATCACCCCTAGTACTGTTTCAGATTATTGGAATATTGATATAATGTGTGAATTGCTAGAATATCTAGAGTATTCAACTGTGTTTTTATATGACGAGTTGTATGATGGTACAGCTAACTATGAGATGTTTTGTTTTCAATATTATGGACATCATTTTCTATACAAAGCTATCATTCCTCGTGCAGTTTTTAACTTTTCAAAATGGGAACATTACCCTACACCACTACGGGGTAATTCAAAGGCATTGGCCCTGAAGATTGATTATTTGTCTGGGCATAACATCTCTGACTCGGGCATTTTTTTATTATTGGCTTGAACTTTCACCTGCAAAGAAACTTATGTGAACAGACACAAAACTGATTTACTCTGCTTTTTTCCTTTCCCAGCTCTCTGTACAAGGTTTAAACTATTGGGGGACAAATTAGATGTGAAGTCTATCCAGGGTGTTGGAACTGGCCCGTCTGACAGGTTTCTATCCAAACGTTTTGCCTTATGCATCCAATTTTTGCTGGCCTGTTTTTGTTGGCTTTAGTACTCTGGGGACTTTGCCACTGCAGATCAGTGCTAAATTGCATATGTTCTTTATGTAAGTTGTAATTTTGATTGCTTCTCCATGATTGGCATATTTGATTTACTTGTGAGTCCCTAACAAAGTGCACTGTGTGTGCTCAGGGTCTGTAAATCAATGCTACTAGTGGGCCTGCAGTACTAGTGGTGCCATCCACATAAGTAGCCCTGTAAACCTGTCTCAGACCTGCCTCTGCAGTGTCTGCAAGCACAGTTTTAAACTGCCATGTCGACCTGGTAAGTGCTCCCACTTGCCAGATCCTAACTTTCCCTTTTTCTACAGGATAAGGCACCCCTAAGGTAGCTCCAAGGTACCTCCAAGGGCAGGGTGCAGTGTAAGTGAAAAGTAGGACATGTGCTGGTGTGTCTTACATGTCCTCATAGTGAAATACTGGTAATTTTATTTTTCACTATTGAAAAGCTATCTCTTCCAAAGGTTGCAAGTGGAGCTGTCTTGTAACATCTTACAAGTATAATTTATAATTAGGAAGAGAGGAGATTTGGAATTTAGGCTCCCTGAGCTCAGAATTTAAAATTACATAATTTAGTTGGTTTTTAAAAAGTGTGTTAAAAAATGCCACTTTTAGAAAGTGGGATATCTAAAAGGGGGTTACGTCTATTAAAGGGGCCGGTGTGGGACGTTAAATAGTTTTGGGAAAAAGAAGTACTTAGCCACCAGTTTTCTCTGTGACAATGCTATTCGTCATTGTACCATGCTTAACATTTAGCAAAGATTAACACATATTTTTAGCACTCATTTAAATTTCCAATAAGGCATTCAAAGATTCACAACTCATTATTAAATGAAAAAGCTATGACATAAAAACTATACACTTAAAGTGAAAAACACATAAAAGTTGTGGGACAAAATACGATACGTTCCAAACTATTACAGCAATACACATTGAGTGTATAAGTCATACATTGAGCTCTCTCTAACATGCCCTATGCTTGGTTTTGTTTCTAAAGAGAGATGCCATCCATGGGTGGAAAACTAGGTTTCTGTGGCGATATATATGTAAGCTGGACCCTCTCCAGAGACCAAAACTACTTAATACACCCTTGTGGATTTAGCGGAAATGCTGACGCGTTTCCAATCCTCAGTCTGCTTAAGGGATTTTCATCAGGGCTCTTACATGGTGTAATCTGTGAGAAGTAAAAAAATAAAAAAGGAAGTTTGCTTTACTATCTTATAACCTTTTCTCTGTTTGAATTATCCGTAGATGCCAAATTTAGTGGAACCTGTAATTTTAATGCTTTCTTTTCACCTGCAGTGTTGTTAGTTGGAACTTGAATCTTCAAAGATGGACTTTGTATTGCTTTAATATATTGTCCACAGTTAGACATTCTCATATTACGAGCATTCAATTATTTCTGCAGTTACCGCTTACTTGTTTTGAGGCTCCGACTATGATTCAAGTTTCACAACAGAAGGGCAGAGGCGGGGAGCCGTCAGTAAAAATTCAGTTTAAGCTGGGGCATGGCGTGAGTTTTTCTGGGTTTCTTAGAATGATTCACGTCTACAAACAAACCGGAGAAGGGTGCAACATTGTTTCAAAGTCATTTAAAATGTCAGGAGCGTGTTTAGTCTGTTCCATTCCTTTTTTTACAAGCATTACATTTTTTCCACAGAGACCGTTTACTTGTTTGGGGACACAACAGAAGGGCAGAGGCAGGGCGCCATAGGTGACAATTCAGTTTTTGCTTAAACACCAGGGTGAACTATTTTTGTGTTTCTTAGTATGATTCATTTCTAAAAACAAGCCGGAGAAGGGTACAACATTGTATCACTTTCATTTCAAACCTCGGATACGTGTATGAACTGTTCAACTTTTTTCGCGCATGTGACTTACTTGTTTTTCTTGCCGATATCAAACTGTGGCATCCTGCTCAAGTGTGTGATCTATAACAAAACGGACAAGCGGTTAGTCATCTTCAGGTAGCTCTAACATTCTCTCTAGAAGGTTGCTCCTGCACTTACTTTCTTCTTCTTTGATCACTGGCTTATTTTGATGACGCGCTCATTGCTTACGGATCCGTGGTCAATTGTGCTTTTAAAAGTCTCGAACAGGAAGTAGCTTGTGTGTTCTGTATGGGGGTTTATGGGAAATGTAGTTTTGGCCACGTAAAGAGAACTCCCAATCGGTCGGTTCTTTTTGGAAAGAGGCAAATTTCGTTGTCTTTGCTGATTTCTACCAACTGTATATATTGTAGGTTGAGTCGATGTTGATATTAATTGATTGCTTGATTCAATTCAGACATTTCATTGAGGCCTCTCTGTATACAGTTAAATTTAAAAATTAAGTACACCTCTTTTTTCAACAGTAGATTCTCGACGTTGCCACCGCATGGTGGTTTTTTAAGGGTTGCTAGCACTGTCCATTTAAACTCTTTCTCAGAATGTTTCTTTTCCACAAAGTGGGACACCATTGGTGCAGTCAATACTTGTTTTTTGATTAGTGAGCGGTGTTGCACTATACTCTGGTTGATTTGTAGATTTGTTTTCCCAATATACAGTTTTGGACACGGGCATTGAAAGGCATTAACTGTATTCTTGGTTTTGCAATTGGTGAATTCCTTTTGGGTCCACTTTATTTAATCATTTGTAAACTCTTGGCCTTCAATAGTGGTGCTACAGGCTGATCAATTGCCACATTTATGGTGTCCCTCAATAGGCTGCAGTTTCCATTGGGCCCTTAGGCCAGTCTTCTTTGGGATGCTGGTCAATCGGATAATTCTATGACCAATACTTCTATTCAATGCGAATAGTGGATGTTCCATAGGGACATCTAGCTGTGCGACCAGATGCCAATTTTTTAGAAGTATCTGACGAAATTTGTTAGTAAGTGTGCCAAATGTCTACACGCCAGGCTCTCTTGGTTGCAAGTTTCAACATCTTTCTTGGGTACCCTCTCTGTTTTAGTTGGTCGCAAAACACCTGAGCATGTATGAAAAAGTCTACTTTTCATACACAATTTCTCTGAATCCTTAATGATTGGTCAGAAGGAAGATTATCCTTAAGACTGTTTTCGATGTAGGGTCGTTGTTAATTGTTCGTCATACATCATGACTTCCGCATCTAAGAATGTTAGTTGAGTCCTACTCTTCATCATGGTGAATTTGATGTCTTGTCGCTGATTCAGCCATTCCTGAAAAAGCAGCAGATGTTCTTCAGTACCGCTCCACAGGCACCAAACATCGTCGATGTAGTGGTACCATTGTGAAAATGTTCACTTTAAGGGTTGTGATGAATGATAAACTTGTCCTCAAATAGGGCCATGAACAGTACGGCCATTTAGGGGGCTCATGGACAACCCATTGCGGTCCCTTTATTCTGTATGAAGAAGGGGTCTTCGAATTTGAAGTAATTCTTCTTAAGGGCAATTTCTGCCAGGTCTAATATGAAGTTGGTAGGACTCTGTGTGGTTTTGTCCGTGTCTCCAAGAAATATTCCATGGTTTCCAGTGCTTCATCTTGCAGGATCTGAGTATATAGCGAGACTACATCAAATGAAACTTGCTATTGATGGCCTCTGTCAAATGGATGTCCTTCAATCTTGTTGATAAAATCGGTTGTGTCCCTTAAGTAAGAGGGCACTTAATCCATGAATGGTTATAGGAAGACATTGACGTACTTAGCGATGGGCTCCAGTACTGAATTGCAGCCAGAGACGATTGGTCTTCCCGGAGGTTGTGTCAAACTCTTATGAATTTTCGGTAGAAAATAAATAAATGGAATTCTTGCATGTAATTTATTGAGAAACTCGAATTCCTTGGGACCTAAAATCCCTTTCTCAAATCCCCATTTGAGTTTGTTATGGATCTCTCCATGTATTTGTCGCATTGGGTCTTCCTTCAACTGTCGGTCCCAATCTGTGTTCAATATTTGACTTTGTGCTTCAGCCACATACATCTCTTTGGGCCATGAGACAAGGGCTCCGCCCTTGTCTGCTGACTTGATGACTATTGAGTCATCTTTCTGCAGATGCCTGATGGTTTCTTGTTATAGTTTAGTAATATTTATTTTGGTCAAAGGTTTACTCTTTTCCAATTGTGTGATGGAGGACAAAACTGCCTGTTCGAAGGCCAATATTTGTTTTGGTATACTGTGTACTGGTGGAACAAATGTTCATGTTTTAGTTACTCCAGAAAGTTCAGTATTACCCCGATTGTCTTTCTCATCGAAAAAAGCTTACGGTGGATTTTTCTGAAAAATTCCAGAGCTTCAATTTTCAAGTTGGTGTAATCTGCACTTGCAAGGACAGACTTTTCAGCATTGGACAGTTGTTTCCTTGATAGATTTACTGATGTGGTTGTTTCTAATTTTTGTTAAAATTCCGGCATGTCCTCATTTCCCATGGTTGAGGTCGTTGCTTGAACCGTACTCGGTTCCTCTGATCTCCTTGCTCTAAAAAAGAATTTTGTCTTTTTGAGGTGCCTTCACTCGGATTCTGATCCCCTGAAGAATCTGAGGATGAGGATTCAGAGAATGTAGTGAATCTGTTCTTCAATCTGCCTTGGTACTGGGATAAAGCTCTGATGTCCATATGAAATGTCCAGTATTCGCAATGAAACAGAATAGAAGTATTGGTCATAGAATTACCCAACTTGACCAGCATCCCAAAGAAGACTGACCTAAGGGCCCAATGGAACCTGCAGCCTATTAAGTGACACCATAAATGTGGCAATTGTTCAGCCTGTAGTACCACTATTGAAGGCCAAGAGTTTACACACGATTCAATAAAGTGGACCCTCAAAGAATTCACCAATTGCAAAACCAAGAATACAGTCTATGCCATTCAATGCCCGTGTCCGAAACTGTATATTGGGAAAACAAATCAGCAAATCAACCAGAGAATAGTGTAGCAACTGTCATGAGTCAAAAAACAAGTATTGACTGCAGCAATGGTGTCCCACTTTGTGGAAAAGAAACATTCTGAGAAAGAGTTTCAATGGACAGTGCTAGCAGGTCTTAAACAACCACCACGCGGTGGCAACGTCAGGAATCTACTGTTGAAAAAAGAGGCGTACTTAATTTTTAAGTTTACCGTATACAGAAAGGCTTCAATGAAATGTCTGAATTGAATCAAGCAATCAATTAATATCAACATTGACTCAGCCTACAACATACTCAGTAGGCAGAAATCAGCAAAGACCACGAAATTTGCCTCTTTCCAAAAAGAACCAACCAAGTGGAAGTTCTCTTTAAGTGGCCAAAACTACATTTGTAATAAAATCACATACAGAACACATAAGCTACTTCTTGTTCATGACTTCTAAAAGCACAATTGACCGTGGATCCATAAGCGATGAGCGCGTCATCAGAATAAGCCAGTGATCGAAGAAGAAGAAACTAAGTGCAGGAGCAACCTGCTGGGGTGAATGTTGGAGCTACCCGAAGAGACAAGATGACTAACCGCTTGTCCGTTTTGTTATAGATCACACACTTGAGCAGGATGCCACAAGTTTATATCGGCAAGAAAAACAAGTAAGTCACTTGTGCGAACAAAATAAAAAAATAATTCTTTGCCATTAGAAACCATGCTGTACTACATATATTGGCACTGAGGCAAACAGACCATCAGGCAGTGCACTTTGAGGAAAATGGGCACCATGAACACTCCAAACGTCCTACTGCAGACAGGTGCCATCATTCACTGCACCTATCTGCATGGGAGTCTAGGCCCAACTTAGCTGTGATTAGAACATAGTACCAATGCTGAAAGGGAAGAAACCATTAAGGTCAGTATGGCTATTGATTAACATCTTGATGGTCCTACTGGTGTCCCATGTTCATCACCAAAGGGCATACTTTAAACCAGCATTGGTGTGTACAGCACTCAGAAAAACATAAAAAAGGCATGCATTATATACTCTGGAGACTAGTTTTGTTAATTTTTTTTTTAGCTGTGCACATTCCATTTGCCTCTGCCTCTGCCCATTTACTTGCTAATACACACTGGGGCATATTAATGAGAGCTGTGCATCATGCTTGCACCATGCAATGTGGTACATGCACGACGCAAGCCTCTAAGGCATTTTATGAAGCCATGCAAAGCCACATTGCATGGCTTGGAATGGCTTAAAAATGTGGTGTAAGGAAAAGCAGTGCAAATCTCTGCGTTGCATTACTCTGTGCAAGGGAGGTGTTCCATGGGCATTGCAATGTTTGTTTCCATGTAATCCAATGGTTTGTGACCCATTCCCAGATTTACCAAACCTGGCAAATCTGGGAATGCGCAAAAAAGATATGCCTCCCAGGTGAGGCGTAACGAGGAGAAATATATTTATATACCCTCATTTTTTCCTCTTTCTCTGTGTGCTGCACGCAGCACACAGAGAAAGAGGAAAACACTTCTTAGGATTGTTTTTGTGCAGGAAGGTGCTCTTTTGTCCACAAAAACAACCCTGTCTGCAACACATGCACCCTTGTACCATGGTGCAAGGGTGTCTGCACTGGTGTTAGGCTGCCAAAAGTGCACCAGCACAGGGGGAAAGGACAGAAATGTGCCATATTGGATAAATAGAGCACATTCCTGCCCTCTCCCTGTGACACAGGGCAGCACAACAAATTAAGGGCCCGATTAGGATGGCGGATGGACCAGCGTCCGTCCGCCACCCCCGAGGTGGAGGGCCCGTCCGCAGGGGCTGCGGCGTTCCCTCCCTCGGAATTAGGATGTGACCGCCACCCTGGCGGTCTCATCCCCTATATTTAACATTGCAGCGGATGCTGCTTCAAGCAGCACCCGCCGCAAGGTTAAATGTGCATGTTTACCTTTGCATGCACAAAGCGGCAGGCACCGCGTGGTGCCTGCCGCTTCATGCATGCAAAGGAGTACCCCCCCATGTGCACCCCCCACCCCCCAACACCCCTGGGGGCCCACAACGGACCCCCATACTCAAACTCAACATGCTTTTCTACGGCGGAAAACCCGCCGTGGAAAAGCATGTCTCCGCCGGCATCCTAATATGGCTGGCGGTGTCTGATAGACACCGCCACCATATTAGAGCTTTTCCGCCGCGGTCGGAATGCGAACGCGGCGGAAAAGCGGCGGACGGAAAAATGACCCCCCAGCCATCCTAATCTGGCGGGGGGTCTTTTCTGTGTCCACAGCGGTGAATCCGCATCCCCCGGGCCCGCGGTGGCTTCTACCGGCCCGGAGGATGCGGATACACCGCAATCCTAATCGGGCCCTTAGTTGCTACAGTGCCCCTTGCAACAGTTCTCGTACATATGCCCTATTGTTCTTGGCATTGCTATCTAGACGGCAATGGTTTGCACCTTTGTCCAAGTAGGGACCCTTCCTTCTAGTCAGGATAAGGGAGCTACACTCCTAAAATAATGCCTGCTCACCCCCTTGGTAGCTTGGCACGAGCAGTCAGGTTTATCTTAGGGGCAGTGTGTAAAGCATTTGCACATAACCAACAGTAATACAGTGAAAACACTACAAAAGGACACAACACCAGTTTAGAAAAATATTCAATATTTTTATATTTCCAGAACAAGACCAAAAAAGATTAAAATCCAGCTTACAGTTCTCAGGAATCTTCAATAATCATAATAGACTTAAAATACAGTTCCTTGAAGTTGATAGCACTGTTAGGGGCTATCATGGCGTCGTGAACAACAAATCCAAACAGTTCTAGCTGACCACAGAGACGTGGGCCAGCTACGGTGTTGGGAAGACATGCAAAAAAGTACCTTTAGAACTGCAGACATCGGTTCCGGAGGTCGAAGCAGGAGTCGTCGGGCCCTTGAAGTCACACGTTTTGCAGATCGAACTCCTCGCAGTTGTGGATGGGAGCACCATCGTCGGCAGGCATCGGGGCTGCGGTGCAAAGTGCAGCGGTGCGGCTTGCGGGTCTCTCAGGTTGCGGTGCAGGCAGAAGCTCAGTGATGGTTGTCTATTGGCATCAGTGATATCAGGACCACAGTGAAAGGTGATGCGGTGCTCTTCGCGGTGCTGGTAATTCACGGTGCAAGCAGCGGCGTTGTTGTGGCTGAAGCGCTGTCGTCGGCTGGTGAACTGGAGTCGATGACGCCGGTGTCGGTAGGCCAAGGCTGCAGTGCAGGATGAGGATGGTGCATTGTGTAACTTACGAGCAGTGCCCTCGAACCATGGTGCAAGCAGCGGCGTCAATGTCGGCGTGGAGTGAACGAGTCTGGGATACCAAGGTAGCGGCATGAAGCGAGACGATGCCAAGCAGCTACTCGGTGGCAGCATCAGGTGGTGTCATCGGTGAGACCACGGTTGCGGTGCAGCATGTGGCGGTGCCCTCTACGGTGCGTTCAGGACACGGAGTCCACAGCAGCGTCGTAGACGGCGTTGGGTTGCTTTTTCTTCTGTTGCAGCACAAAACTCACAGTCCCCAGTGCTGATGGCAGAAGAACTTGAAGTCTTTGCTGTTCCTGAAAATTCTTAAACAGGGGGCAAGCTCTACCTCAAGCCCATGGAGAAACTCACAAAATGGTAGTTGCAGAAAGTTTAGTCCAGTCCTTTCACTGCCCAAGACAGAAGCACCCGCTGCAGGCCAACACAGCAAAGTGGTAGTCTCTTCTCACAGTTTCTCAAGCTCTCCTTCTTGGTAGTCTTCTTGATTCCAAAAGAGTTCTAAAGTTCTGGGGTCTGGGCCCCAATTTTTATACTTCAAATGTGTTTGTTCTCTCAGGGAGAGAGTGTCTGTGCTTAGTCCAAGCCAGTTTGGTCCTCTCTGGCCCAGCTTTCCAGCTGGAGGCAGAGACAGCATTGTCCAAGGCAGACCGGGCCTATTCAGGTGCTAGTGAAAACTCCTCCCACTACTCTGAATACAGCCCATGTGTATTCAGCCCAGCCCTGACTCCTCCAGACTCTCTGGAGTCACTGCACATCCCCAGCCCATGTCACTCCAAAGCCAGATAGTCAATACACATCCTAGCACAGGCACACAGGATGGATAAGAAAGAAAATACCTACTTTCTAAAAGTGGTATTTTCAAACTTAGAATGTAAAAATAACCTTTACTAAAAGATGCATCTTTAGATTTTGAGTTCAGGCATACTAATCTTCCTTTTCCTATCTTGTCCCAATGGGAAGTTATATTTATAAGATGTTATAAATGAACTCCCATTCTTTCCTATGTGCCAGATAGCATTTCATTAGTGAAAAACAAAATGGACTGTAATTCGCTACCAGGACATGTCACACACATCAGGGCATGTCCTACCTTTCACAAACACTGCACCCTGCCCACAGGGGTACCTTGGGCCTACCTTAGGGATGACTCACATGCAAGAAAAGGGAAGGTTAGGGCCTGGCAAGTGGGTGCATTTGCCAAGTCAAAACGGCAGTACCAGATTCCACACAGGCTCTGCAATGGCAGGCCTAAATTACCTTTGAGGGGCTGCTTGTGTGGGTGGCACAACCAGTGCTGCAAGCCCACTAGCAGCATTTCAACTACAGGCCCTGCGCACCCTCAGTGTACTTTGCTGCGGGCTTACCAGATAATCAAATATGCCAATCATGGAAAAACCAATACATAATATAATTTTACACAGAGAGCATATGCAGTTTAGCACTGATCAGCAGTGGCAAAGTGCCCGGAGTCCTAAAACCAACAACAGCAGGTCAGGAAAAAATAGGAGAATGAAGCAACACGTTTGGGGATAACCCTGCAAAAAGGGCCATTTCCAACACTATCATACCTTGAACTGTTTTTGTGCACTTTGAACTGTCAAAATCACTGAGAAGGCACATTAGAACATGATTTCATCACTTAGTATATGCATTAGTCATGTTCTCAGATGATTTTCTAATATCTGCTCTTGTGTAACAGGCATGTGGTATATATTTGGTATATATTAGCATTGGAAGTTCTTTTATCTTTTATGTTTTCACATCTACACATATTTCGTAGTTGAACTTCTAATCCCAGGGTCAAAAATATAAAGGCACCATTCATGGTAATTACACATGATGCTTAATAGCATTTGGAAATACTTCTTTAAAGCCTCAAGACTTGCTATCCCGATTTGTTGTTGCAAATCTCCATTCCACCAAACCCTTTCCTAACTGCCTACGGTCAAACAGCGACTAGTGTAGTGGGTTAGCGGATTTGCTTAACCTGCCCTCGCCAGGAAATGCACAGATCGCTTCCTCTGTCCACACGTGGCCAGCAGCGAAATAAACTGCAAGAGATCTTACTGCCGCACTGCACTACTGAGTACGTGTGTGTTTTGTGGGCTGCAGGAGTGGGGTTAGGCCAAGGGGCCTCATTGCCACCAGGGCACCCCGCACCAACTAGTAATTTGATGTTATGCCAGATTAAATTCTCACTAACATAGGAGAAGTCTGGCAGGAGCGATGCTTGCCACCCTTTTACCTTACAAACACTCACTGAGAGATTAAACAATCCCTCTGTAGGCCCCAATTTAGGAAAAGAGGATGGGGACTAAGAGAAACAACAGAGAGAGAAATTAAGGAAACACCTCACGTTCTGCACCTTCCCTCCTGACCGTTTTAACTTGCATATCAGGACCTGGATTTAATGACGTCTGCTCTTGACTTCTGAAACACAGAAGAGGGTTGTATCTACCTACTACCATCCAGCAAGTATGCAATACCTATTCACTCTTGGCAGGTCACCTTGTAGTATTGTTCTGTTTGTGCACAAAAATAAATCTCAGTTTAAATGAAAACTTGTTCAATACTCCTGTTACTTTCACAAGCACTCTTTTCAAAAGGATTCTAAGAAACAGTCACTCTTTCTATGTTATCACCTCAGAATGGAAATTTGACTTCTTTGAACTATCACCCCAGAGTGCATTACCTAGATTAAGCCTGACTTACTATCCATTTTGTTGTATCATTATCATACGAAGGAGTTTCTGCTTTCTTTGTGATGCATTAGAGACGACACGTGCCTAAGTAAGTGAATCCTAGTTGCTAAAGAGGTTCAGATGGAGCCTTCTGATATGTATCACCAGTGTAGGAATTCTCTCTGCTTCATATCAGTTGCAGGCATTAAATATATAGTGCTGAGATCGGCAACCCCCCCTGCTCAGCAGTAATTAGTTGTGCTGCGCAAAATAAACAGTCCAGACAAGTATTTGATTGGAGAAAGTTTGCCGCAGATGTATTACATACAAGAAGTATGCCAACTTGGTGGGTTAACTTAAGGGCGATCCAAGGGCAGGCAGCGGTGACTCACCTGAGCTGCCCTGCCTACCTGATGAGCCAAACAGCACCGTGGCCAATCCATTCGATGCTACCATTTATGTGGGTGTTATTCCCATTACATATCATGGACCACCAGTCCATACCTTTTACTCACACCTTTTAGGGGTGTAGCGTAACCAGGCAAGCCCCCGGTTGCTCAGGCTTACAACCGCCCAAAGCACTAGCAGGACGCCGTTCCTTTCAACCACTGTCCTGCCGTAAAGACTCCTGGGATTTTGGCATCATGCACCCATATTGTGCTCACGAAAGGGTACCCTGCATACCAATCAACCTCTGGATCGCCCTGTAACTCCGGGTGCAACAGAAATGAATACATTTACATGTTCAATACACTAGCCCAGCCCTCACGCCGGGTAAGCGGTTGGGAGGTTGACAGCGTGTCCAGCAGGGTATACAACGTTTACAACGCAATTTTTACAACGCACTACCATTACAACAAAACTTTTACAACGCAACATCCATTACAACGCATACATTTACAACGCAGTCATTACAACGCATGACACTACAACGCACACCACTACAACGCATACCATTACAACGCAGTCATTACAACGCATACCATTACAACGCAAAACTTACCATCCAATACTTACCCTACTGTTGCACCCCCTGGAGTTAGAATAGTAATTTTAACCCCTACACTATCCAATAATTTCCCTACTGTTGCACCCCCTGGAGTTAGAATAGTAATTTTAACCCCTACACTATCCAACACTTACCTTATTTGCAATGTAATGTAATGCGTTGTAATGGTATGCGTTGTAAATGTAGTATGCGTTGTAGTGGAATGCGTTGTAAAGGTATTTTTTAAGAATTCGTTGTAATGGTATGCGTTGTAATGGTGTGCGTTGTAATGGATGCTGCGGTGTAAAAAATGCGTTGTAAAGGTATGCGTTGTAAAAGTGTGCGTTGTAACGTCATACATCCGTCCAGCAGAGGACAAAGAGGTGGCCAGAGGGTGGGGCAGGTATAAATACCTGTCCCCAACCCAGCACGCACTGGAAATGATGCCCTAGAGGCACCAGACCCGAAGGGGGGACTCCCAGAGAAAGGGGTCCCAGCGTCAAGTGGCGGGGAGGTGCCTGAAGCGGCACTAGGGTGCCTGCCACCCTCTTAAAGGGCCCACTGCGTGCGCCGCAGGCAGCCGCATTTCCGAGCATTGCATGGCAGATAGGCAGTAGCATATTTAGCCTCTGACCTCAAGATGACTGCCAGGATTTCAAA
Organism: Lissotriton helveticus; assembly: GCF_964261635.1. NCBI lineage: Eukaryota > Metazoa > Chordata > Amphibia > Caudata > Salamandridae > Lissotriton > Lissotriton helveticus. The sequence goes on from NC_136068.1 coordinate 1,232,357,999, forward strand.
ATCCCATCTAACGTGATTATAATAAACTCCTGTATGCACAATAATAATTTGGTGCACTGTTGCAAATAAACAACATTGGTAATTCTCTAAACTTTTACCAGTAAACAAATGTAGCTCCATTCACAGCAATACCAGGGATGCTCAGGTCAATGCCTGTGGAGGTCTTTGCAGTAATTTTGTGGAAATCCTCCTTTTTGTCCAAGCTCTTACGTCAGTAGTCTATAAACCAGGACTCATCACCCGCAACCTTTTCATGGCACAGAAATTGTCAGCAGGATTGTGACACCCTCCCCTCATTTGGCCACTCCACAACTCTGTGCACAACTTCAAAAAGAGTGGGTGCTGCCAAAAGGTGTTCTTTTGGGAATGTGCTTTTCCAGCCCTGACGAATGGGGTTTCTCCAGCTTTTCAATGCTTCTCTCTGCTCCGAAGACCTATAATCTGTGACTGTATGCCATTGTCACTTCCAACCTCTAACCCTGTGAGACACCCTTCTAAAGCCCCAACAACTAAAGTTTGTGGCCAAGATTTACTGTTTTTCATGCAATGCAGCAAAGCAATCAAATTGCTGCGTTACAGAATGGGAAAAACAAAGCACAAATCAATGGCTCTTGATGGCTTGCTGTTGCTTTCAGCCTATGCCCTGATGCTCTAGCAAAGCTGCCTTGTCCAACTCACACCCTCGTTCCATGGTTCAAAGTTGAGCGTCCGGTGTCTAGCATAAGATTGGTACTGGGAACATAGCCTTCCATTAAAAATTCTTATGCTGAGGCAAACTCAGAAGAATCCCACACTTTTGATGAGTGCTGCGCACTACAGCATACATGCAAGGCAGGCTGAACATATTTTCCTTTATTTACGCCTGCTTCAAGAAGGTGTTAGTTGGTGTTTCTTAGTATATCATGCTTTACATCAAAACATATGGGTGGTGTGGGTGTTTGTGCTTATTCGGCCCAGAAATAGCCCCTTGATTCAAAGAGAAGTAAAGCAACACAAAGAGTTTTTTGTGCTGGCAAAAGGGCGTCACGTTTTTAGCTAGATAGCATATCAATTGCTCTGATTTGCAGTGATTTAAAGTGGTGCAAAGCCTTGGTAATCTGAGCCTTTGTTGGTGTAAATTTTGATGTGGTGATTGCTTGTAGATTTGTACTTCTCTGTGTCTTGCCAGAAAAGATGTCGAATTGATGGATATGAATCACATTCTTCATTCTTTCAGTTTTGTAAATTCCAGATTGTATCCCCAATATTGTTTGATCAATCCCCTCCCTCCTTTTAATAATCCCCTCACTGTGCCCATAAAATAAGAATCAACACTACCCTGTAATGCTCAAATTCATTACAGAGTGGTCATTCAGGTAAATCAAAGGAAACTCTGTCTGTGTTTCTCCTCACTGGAATGGTGGTTAAATTACTTATTGGATAAACTCTGATTTAGGCATCATGCTACATTCATGTTTTTTTCTGTGCCCTGCAAAAAAAGGCTATTTTCCCTGCTAAGTGTAGGATCCCATCAATTTCTCTGCTTCCACCACAGGGCCATGTCCAACACTTTAAAACTTGTCTTTATAAGAAAGCAGATAATTATTTGGAGTGGGTGGTCACCCACATCAAGGCATAATAACATTATCTTGTCTGGATGAGCCCCCAAACAACCACGGTCCATGCAGGTAACAGCGGTGGGGCCACGAGGGGGGATTTCGAGGGACCATGGTGAGGGAAAAATAAATAAATAATGTGTTTTCCCTTGGCATCGTCCCTCGAAATCCCCCCCCCCCATGCGGCCCAACCGCTGTTGTTACCTGCACGGACCGTGGCTGCCCCCAAAAATCCCTAATTGAACCAGAGCTCAGCCCATTGGTAGTTATGGAACAGAGCAGACAGCTGCAACTTAGGGCAATGAGTATGCAGTATCAAGACAGAATTAAAGTTAATATACCAAGCAATTCATTTCCCACACAGTGCATGAAAAAAGAGTAAAATTTAACAAATTGACATCAAAATGACTTCAAAACAACAAAATGACAAAAGTCCAATAAGGGGATCTGTAGATATGATTTTTTAATGTTCACGTGAAAACACTGGCAAAAAACTCCAATGATAATCTTCGGTTGCAGTAGACTGGGACATAGTTGCACTTTGGGGCCACTCACAATTGAGCACAATGTCGCATATGCCTAGTGGTATGGTACTACAAACTTAGGGCCCAAATTTGGGTTTGGTTGTTGAAGTAAAGGCTTTCAGCATGGAACAGGACTTTATGTCTGCCTCTCTGCCTTTAGTCAGCTCTCCAAAGTTAGAGTCCTCCATCGATCCAGCAGTGAACTCTATAGGTTTATATGAACTGCCTTCATGGAAATTCATACAAAGCCATTTTAACCATTTTTTGTGAATCCATCATAGGTGACAAATGGTTAAACCAAACTTTTAAAAGCTTTTACTTTAAAAAAACAATCTGCCAATACAGGGAGTTTTTCTCTCTGATAAAGTAAAAAATAATGGCTCCAACACATTTGGAGTTTTCTTCCATGGCATGGGGTCATTTATTATTTTTGAAATAGTTACTGTCCCTCACCACAAGGAAGAAGGTTTATGAGGATGGAGTACATATTACTCTGTTGGTGTAAACCTGGTGGTCCATCTGACTCGGATTTTGGTGGGTGGATAAGCGTTTGGTGGACATGGTACTCCATCACTTTTGCGACAGAGTACCCTGTTGACAAATTCTAAATCCGGTCCCTAGCCTGTAAAACAGAGGAAAACATCTTCCACTTGGCAAGGCAATAGGCTATATCCAGCTAAATCAATGTGAAGGTGGATGGTAGGTTGGCGAGGTTTTGTTGAAGTCATTGGTTTAGGCAAGAATAGCTCAAAGTGGGAGAAATTTGAATTTCCTACCCACCAAGACCCATCTGTTACCCAGACTCTTTTCGTGCCTACAGCTGGGCAACATGCTCTCACTGGGTTTGGGTTTCTGAAATGGAGATCCATTCCTTCTATGGGGCAAGCAGTAAGCTGTGGCCAAACAGGGATCCACATGGTCAGGTAATTTCTCATTGAGGATACACTGGGATGGATTTGCTGTTGCATGGACTTCCAAGTGGGATGATCCTGTTTTGTCGTGTAGTTCCTATAGAAAATATACAGGATCAGGGCATGTAGACAACATGCACTGTAGGATTGGTGTCAAACAAACTCTGATCACTCCCACCAGGTATGCTGGCCCTTTTGTACCAACTAGCTCACAGTGCCACTAGAATCTACCCTTACCAGGGAGAGAATAGTTCTTGGCAACCATCGAACATGACAACCGTGATCCCTCAGGACCGTGGAAACAATGTACTACCTTTTGCTCAGTCACTCGTGCTTACTAAGTCTGTCTCAGAGAGATACACTGAAGAAAAGAAGCTGGGCGTTTTCAGTAATCATTTATTGAGCAGTTGTTATTCTGGTGTAGAATAGATGTGCTGCAACAACCGTTAGACAGTATAAGATATAAATGATTAACAGTACTATAAAGGTAAAAGGAAGGTTTAGTTCTACCACCTTACTAAAATCATGAATGCATTCAAGTATATGAAACACATGATACAAGATGTGTACGCCTATGATGCCTCCCTCTCTAAAAGTACCTAAGTGTACCTAGCATTGGTGTATGTGTTCAGCCAAGAATTGCTCTAGAATCTAGTCAACCCCATCACCTCAAATGAGACTGTGGGACCCTGTCCTGTTCTCAAGTTGGACACCCCGCGAGGGATGTTAGGTCACTGCCAGCTGGAGCATCTTCAGACAGGAACCTCAGCATCTCTGGTCAGTGTGTCGTCCGGGAAGTCTGAATCTCCTCTAACTATCTTAGCAAGATGTGATGTATATATACCCATAGGTCTCCCCAGGGGTCCTACCTTGCTGTATTACTGTGTCAGCCTAAGGATGACGTCGGGCCTGAACTTTGTACATGAACTTTATACAGGAGATGGCAATCCTGCTGTGCTTCTAAGAACCCTCATTCATAATGTATGAGATTTCAAACAATGAAAAACCCATTTTCTGAATGCAGTGTAATATTTAGGTAAAATATAAGTCCCTGTAAACCTTGACAAGTGTAATGTAGGGAGAGAATATAGGTGAAGGGTAAAAGTTTACCAAGGCATATATTATAGTACCTATATGGAATGTAACAGTTGGCGGTTGGTGGTTGGTCCTGGTCCTTCAGCATCTGGAAGGCAGAATTTTTTTAAGCCCCAAAGCTTTGCAGTGTAAGTCCTTTTTTTCTCAGATCTTCACCTAAGGCACCAGGAAAGGATCCTAGAACTTTAGGACTTGATCAAAGAAAGGCCCTGAACATGGTTCAGTGCCGGTCCAGTTTACCGTAGGTTAATGGGAATATAGGTAAAAGTGGTTCTTCAACTTTTTGTGTCCTTGTAGCTACACAGGAGGTCAGCCCAAAGACCCTTCCTTTATGTCTTTGTTCTGGGTAATGAGGATTCATCCCTTCGGAGACCCTTGCAGTTTCAGCAAGCAGGCTACAATCTTCTTTTGATATTCGCAGATGCAGAAAGTGTTCCGAGGACGGTTCCTTGATGAGCCACATTTATGGGCTGCACTAGCCACTGGGCGGGAGTGACTTCTTATCCTCCCTGACCAATGGTAGAACAGTTCCCAGGGGTAACCCTACCCACTTTTCCAGCAGTTCCAGTTTGCGCTACTTCATACAAGCCCACAGTGCACTGTACTCATGGAATTCAAGATGGAGAAACCCTTCCACCTTTGTACAGAGCCTTTGTTTCCACCCAGAGGTGTGGCCAGGTAGATGAGTAGTTCCCACCCAAGTGTCTGCTCCAAACTAGGAGCTTCCTCCCACTGGGTTTGGATGCAGTCTGGCTACTGTGGGCATGGGGGACATGCCTTCCTCCAGGTCTTGCTTTACATTTGCTTGTGAAAAGGCAGGCCTCACATTTTTCCTTTTTCAAGTTAATGAATTCCTTGGGCCCTACCCAACAGCCCTTCCATCAAGGAGTAGAAAAACACTGCTCCACATTAAGCCAAACAGAGGCTATTGCCTCTGCTATAAGAGCAGATTTCACACCTATTTGTCAGGCAAGCACAGGCCTAATGTGCTCAGGCAGGAAAAGTCCAACTTCTAAAAGTTACTTTGAACACATATTCAACAACAAAAAGACTAAAAGATTTCACCAATGTACTGCATTTTTAATATGTATGAAAAGTAGATTCTGAAAGCCAAGTTCAGGTATTTTCTGTGAACTGTTTCAGATTAAAGTTTTTATGATGTACCTTGACATTTTCCAAAATCCTGCTACAGCCATGCCAGTCCAAATAGCTTTTAGGGATCAGTCACTGGAGTGGGCCCACAGACCAGTCAACTTAAAGTTTGCACTTTGCACTTTCAATTACCAGACACTACACCTTGTGGGCAACAAGGTGTACTTAGGGGTGATTTACTAAGATTTGAAAGCAGGATTTTCCACCTGTCAGAAAAGGCCATTAGAGATTTGTAGGCTGCTGCAGTCAGGCTACACATGGTAGACCTGAAGCCATGGCTTATAGGCCCACTCTCTAGATGGCACAATAGATACTGCAGTGCACAGGTGACTTTTAACTTCCAGGAGCTTTATCTACATACATAAACCACTAAGAACTTGTTGGCAAGTTAAATATGTCAAATAGGGATAAGCAAATGTAACCATGTTTAAAATGGGGGCATTTCCATGTTATTCCTGCTTAGCAGGTGGGATAAACTACACAGACTTGCAAGTCCAGTAAAACATACAGGCTAATTATTGTGGGGAAATCACACCAATGATGATCTTTTCCTTTAGTTGCTGTTCAATACCATACATATGTTGCACTTTACACTTCATGTCTTTCGAATATATCACATGCTTTTCTGCAGGTGTTTTTGGGCATCACTCATAGGTACATCACACATGCACTGCTCTCTCCTACATCTATGCCTCCAATGTCTCCCTCTCCTGTGTGTGTCGTGAAACTCATAGACAGATCATCATCAATACCTTTGCAACCACAACAGAATCTACGCTCAACTCACAGGTAATATGCATGTCCATTGTTTGAAGCATGGATGTGCTGAAGTGCAAGCAGATTATTATGCATGAAGAGGTAGGGTGAAATAAGTGAAGCCTGTGTAGTTTCAAAAATTGTCCTACATGACTTTAAGCTATTGCATCATTGCTAAGCGTAAGACCACTGCCATCTTTATTCTTTAGCACCACACATGAACATGGATAATGAACTATCTACCAACACCCAGAATTACCACACTTAACAGACAGAGCACTTTATGTACATATCAAACATTCACCCCAAGCCCACATATACACACATGCAAACACAGACTGCGCCCCACCCACACACCACACCTGCACTCCTAATCCTGGCTGTGAAAACTAGTGAGCCACCAAGCATCGTAGATTCCAGGCAGTCCAAGTGGACAAGTGCCCACTTCTGTATGATTATCTTCTGTGTGAATCTTAACAATGCAGAACAATGCACAAACACACACTGCAAAGCATCCTGAAAAATAAATATTTTTTTAAAAACCCAAGTCAACAAACAACTCACACAGCCCATAGTGCTAAGCGGCCATAATGGTAGAAGTGTGCCATAGAAATATCGGTCACAATACAGAACCTATCATAACAGCTGTTGTCCCACAAATGACACCCACCTCAGAAAACACAAATTGTTCTCAACATACCAATAATAATGATGTGCATTGTCTTAGTTAAAATATGTGAACAGTTCAACCGGCATATACAAATATTATTTTCATAAAATAGATTCAATATTTATGCTGGATATGGTGATTTAGTATGCTAATACATCCACTGGAAGGAAGCCTGTTTGAATCTATGGTCACATGACCAAATCCTGAGTGACACCTTTCACCTTTTAACCTCCTTAGGTCTATAACATTGATACTATTTAGTTGTGTGGCATTAAGCTGTGTTAAACTGTGTATTTCTAGTTTATTTGTTATATATTCACGAAGTATGACTTCCAAAGAAAAGGACAGAGTCTATGAATGGCCATGCACGGTAATTCACACGTTTCAGTTCTCATCTTTCCAAAGTAAAGTTGACAGTTAATGTTTCTCAAAATAAGGGTGAAAAATATTATATAAAGCACCTTTATGTACTTCTTGAGGAGAGAGGGGCTTCAGACATTACAGAATGAACATCTGCAAAAAACAGTCTGTGTGAAGATTGTACTTTCTGTCTTGTTCTCTCTGGAACAATGACATACCAGAAATTAAGAATGGCCTAGCACACAGGAAGGAAGCAGACTCGAAAAATAAGAAGAATTAGCAGGTTAACATGTGTACCATCTAGGAAGTTCTTATTTTTGGCAAGATTTTATAGTAACAAAGGTGTCATTACAGAAAGAGAAATGAGATACAATATCATCAAGAAGGTAAGGTAAATCAGGTTACAACAATAAGTTTCAAAAAGTAAAAATTACAAGGGGAAAGAAAAAAAAAAGAATAATTGAGTCTATAGATATAAAATATATGAGGCTGTCTAAATGAGGGTAAGCAATAGATATTATGTGAAAAAAATAAGTTCTAAAGAAAATAAAGGAACGAAAGGTAACTTAAGGAGGTTTTGAAACCTCTTGTTGAGAGGGGGGTAGATGAGAGGAGCGCTTGGCACAAACATCAAGGTAAAGGGTGATGGGAAGCCATAGGGCATGTCTTTTGATCTTAACTAGGATTGAGCAGAAACGATTTCATCAAAAATTGCCTCATACTATGCTGTCATTTCTCTTATTATAATTATTCAGCTGTGACATTTTAGTAACAATAAACCTGGGTGAAATTTAAATGATGCCTGTGTAACCCGTGTAATTTTGGAGATTTCACATTGCCCTTGTTATGAGAAACTCTGTAAATGACTTAGTTATGCTACTTTATGTAATTACGTGCCACTCGTTTTGAAAATGCACTGCAAAAACACAATCTGCACTAAAAAATTTACCACAACTGCACAATGACAATAGAATGAAATAGGTTGCTGTTCGCAGTGCTTATATTTACATTTTTTAATTTTTAACGCAAGGAAGCTGTCATCTAGTTTCCATTTTCCGGTAGGAATTGTGCGTTTGATTGGCAACATAAATGTTGGGATGGTGTCATACTGATTCTGACCACTCCTGCAGCATATTTTGTACCAGTGGCCAGCTAGCTCACAGTGCCACCATAAGCAATCATGAACCTAGAAACATAGAGAATGGGTTTGTCAACCACAGAAGAGGACAACCCTGATCCCCCAGGAATTGTGCTAACAGATCTAGAACCCTTTCGCTCAGTCACTTGTGCTCTCTCTCGGAGACATATAAAAAAAAAAATAATAATAATAAAACACTTATAAAGCGCCTGGCTGCACAAACTGTGTGTCCCCGCGCTAACTGCTTATAAATCAACCCATAAGGTGGAAACCAGAAAAAAAAGAAAGAGAGTCATATCAGCTAACTATTTAGGAAAGAGGAGCGTTTTGAGTTTTGCCCTGAAAATTCTTTCGGACGGTTCCATCCGTAATTGAAGGGGGAGATCATTCCAGTGCTTAGCAGCTAGAAATCGGAAGGATTTACCTCCCATTTTAGCTTTTTTAATGCGGGGGATTTTAAATTGCATTGCACCAGATGACCTTAGAGCTCTCATCGGTCGGTGTATAGTCAGGAGACTTCCTAGGTACAGGGGGCCTTTGTTATAGGCTATCCTGTGGGCATAGCAGAGATTTTTGAATATAATTCTTTCCTTGATAGGAAGCCAGTGCAGTTTGGTTAGGGCAGATTTAATAGAAGTTTTTCTCGAGAGACCTAACACCAGACGAGCCGCCGTATTTTGAATGCATTGGAGCTGGTGAAGGCCTTTGAGATTGAGACCTATTAAGAGGGCATTTCCATAGTCCAAATGTGGCGTTATTAAGGCGTGAACTATGGTTTTTCTTGCTCCTATAGGAATCAAATCAATGATTTTTCGGAGAATTTTAAGTATGCCAGTGCACTTTCCTATAGTTTTATTCACATGGGATTTGCCCGACAGGTCAGAATCTATCATGACCCCCAAATTCTTTACCACTTTAGCAGGGGTGGGGAGATTTCCCAGTTCACAGGGCCACCACGCATCAGACCACACAGATGTTTCCTTTCCCACCACCAATACCTCGGTCTTCTCTCCATTAAGGCGTAGACAGTTATCGTCCATCCAAGTGGCTACTGCCGACATGCAATTTGAGAAATTTGCGGGCTGTTCCTTACAGTCCGGTGTAATTTTAAACATGAGTTGCGTATCATCAGCATAACTAACAATGCCCATCCCAAAATTCCTTACTATGTCAGCCAGGGGTTCCATGTAGATGTTGAACAAAGTAGGGCTCAAACTCGAGCCCTGTGGAACCCCATGGCTGACACTGCGGGAAGATGATCTAAAGGGTGGGCAGTGTAGTTGGAATGATCTCATGGTAAGGAAAGATCTAAGCCAATCAAGTGCTGGACCATTCACTCCTAATTTCGATAGACGAGATAGCAGCTTAGAGTGCAGCACAGTATCGAATGCTGCACAAAGACTACACATACGGGCATTTTCAATATTTATTAAACCATTGTGAGTTTTGTATAGAATATATGTTCTGTAATGAACAATAGGCAGAAACAGATAAGAGAAATTTGCAGTATAAGGACAGTAAACAAAACAAACAGTTCCACCATCTTGCTAAATAATCTATGTCTATGAGCATATAAAATAGTATCTGGATAGGAAACTCCTCTATGCGTTCCCTAACATAATTGTCTAGGGCATGTATGTATAGTCTGGCAAGAATCCCCTATTGGATGATCCAACCCTGTTACCTAAAGGGAAAGTATGTAGGTTCAGGTCTTGGTGACAGGTTGGACATCCCTTCTTGCCGAGGGATCTGCAAGAAGCTGGCCTGAAGTTTCAACATGTACTGACCTCGCAATACCAGCAAGTGCTCCGCTGCCTAAACACGGAAATTCTTGTTTATTAATAACAAAAAGCATCCTTGCTCTGAGCCGAGAGCTCAGGCCGCCATTGTTTATGTTCGATAGATAACTGCATCACTGCACAGACAAACAACAAAAAATCACATGTGCACAATGTATGTTCATACCTTGTACAAGATGTTCAAGGTGACCTGATTGTGTTCTTATGAAGTAGAATTTGTAAGCAAATGTAGTTTAATGGAAACTAATCCTGCACTGCCGCGCACACAAATGTGTGCTAAAAGTTAATGTGGGAAAGAAAAGGCAACTTAGGAAGAATATGTACTTGTAAAATGGCAGTGTTTCCCTTTGGGCCTAACTGAGACACATGATACCCACTCTGCGAACATAAGTCAACTAATACTAATACCTCTTCGAATCCAGCATCTTTCCAGATGACTGGAAGCGGGTAGAGGTCAAGCCTCTCATCAAGAAACCTTTGGTTGACCAGATAGACCTGAAATCTACTGACCCATCTGTCTCCTTCCCTTCGAAGCCAAAGTCACCAAGAGATTCGTCAACGCCCAGCTGACCACCTTCATCAAAGAGAACTCCACCCTCGACTCCTCCCAGTCCGGATTCCGCTGCAACCACAGAACCGAGACCGCCCTCCTCACCGCCACTGATGACATCCACATGCTGCTCGACCAGGGCCACACTGCGGTCCTCATCCTACTAGACCTCTCCGCAGCCTTCGACATGTCTCACACTGCACTCTCGTAGCCAGACTCTATGAGGCCGGTATACAAGGAACCACCCTCGACTGGATCCAAAGGATCAGACTCCCACTCTTCCTCTCTGAACCCACAGAGATGAACTGTGGAGTACCACAAGAAACCTCTGTCAGCCCCACACTATTCAACATCTACATGGTCCCCCCTCCCCGCCATCGTCAGACAATATGGGCTCAGCATAGTATCCTATGCTGATGACACCCAGCTCATCTTCTCCCTCACAAAGAATCCTGAAGACACCAGACTCTGCTTCCAGAAAGGAATGAAGGACGTTGCAGCCTGGATGACCAACAGCTACCTGAAGCTCATCTCGGAGAAGATAAAGGTCCTCGTCCTTGGACCCTCCTCCACCGCCTGGGACAACACCTGGTGGCCTTCTGCCCTCATAAACTCACCCACTCCATCAGACCATGCCCGAAACCTTGTCATCATCCTAGACTCCTTGCTCACCGTGACCCGCCAGATCACTGCCATCACCTCCACCTTCTTCAACTCCCTCCGCATCCTCTGCAAGACTTTCAAGTAGATCCCCCGAATACAGAAAGACTGCCACCCATGCACGCATAACCAGCAGACTGGACTAAGGCAATGGCCTCTACGCCGGAATCAACAAACCCTGCTAGACAAGCTCCAAACCACCCAGAACACTGCAGTTCGGCTCGTCCTCAGAACTCCACGACAAGTGCACATGACCCAGCACCTACAAGACCTCCACTGGCTCCCCGTCAAGAAGACACTAACCTTCAAGCTACTCACCCACGCCTACTAATCCCTCCACAACATCGGACCCAAATACCTCATCGAGAGACTCTCCTACCACGTACCCAAAGGGAACCTCCGCTCCGCTGACCCTGGCAGAGACCCAACACATCTGCAGAACCAGAGCAGGCAGAAGATCATTCTCCTACATTGCAGCAAAAACCTGGATCGAGCTCCCGGTCAACATCAGACGCTCTCCTACTCTGCACAACTTCAGGAAGAGCCTCAAGACCTGGCTCTTCAACTGATCTAAAGCTACACCCACCAAAGCGCCATGAGACCGTCATGGGTGAGTAGCGCGTTATATAAAACCCTGATTAATTGATTAATTGAATAAGCTATCTAAATATGAGAAAAGCTAAGCCAAATAATGCTACAGCATATGTGTAAAAAACATTATTTCAAATATCTATATAAAAATCAATAAAAAAGGCAATCATATAAGTTGAAAGCCAAAGCACACAGAACGCCATCAAAATTGTAAAAGTCAATAAAAAGCAAATTTAAAAACAATTTAATATGTAAAAAAACAGGCTGAATTAAAAATTCCCACCAAACAGAATGGTCAAATGTTTATGTTTTCCTAGTGGTAGATGAAACATTTCTGTTCTCAGTAACTGCAGACAATGATCCAAGAGGCAAACCGCCTAGCAGCTTTATAGAGCAAACGTGTTCCCATCCAGCCCCCACAGCAGCCACTAAGGGAATGTCCACAGTCAGTGGAGATTCTGTCGAACCAGAGCTAAGATCCAACTCACCAGGAGCAGAAGCATCCCTGGAAGGCTTGTAAAATGCAGCCAGGATCAATAGCATGCACGGTGGACACCAATACGAATGGGTCATTAGCGGGTACACTAGTACATTTATTTCCGAAGGCTCAACCAATTGTGTGCCAAGGCACGAGTCCAAGTGCACAGCAGACAGGGGAATACAGGGGAATACAGGCTGAACGCAGTGAAACCAAACAGCCCAAAATGATAAGATGGGAAGTACTAAGTGCCTCACATGAACGAGATAGGGCCCTATGCTCAATTTTGGTTACCCACATGGAGAGAATGTAAGTGAATTGGATAAAAATTACATGGTCCTGGCCAAGTACCTTGAGGCCCTTGACAAATTGAGGAGTGTTCTAACTAAAAGGGGGTACCCAAAGCATGAAGGGCACGGATTAATGACAGTGCAAAAAGGCCAAGGATAAACTCTTGAAGGCTATAAAAAGAGAAGACAACCAAGCCATCAGGCACCATAAGGCAAATTACCCAGTAACTATGAAAGCAGCCAAACTAGAACGGGATGAGAACATGTGGGTGGACTTATTGGATGCTGCAGTAAATAAAGGCCAAATAAAGGTCTGGTAAGGGACCACTCCTGCTGACAAGGGTCAGCAGGAGTGAAAGGAATTTGGCCATACCCACCAAATCTTCTATTCTCCCAAGTGAGTGGTTTGCACACTTTGGAAGATTGCAAGCCCCTTCTGTGGTTGATGAGAGCCAACTTGAGGGTGGGAATATGCCCAGAAGATTGAACCAGATACAGTACCCATTTATCTTCTCCCATGCAGTGGCCTCATTTAAGCCTGGGAAAGCCCCATGTCTTGATGAAATTCTGGATGATGATTTTAAGTTCCAAGGGAATGGGTTCCCTACATCAATGTGGTTTCCAAAGCCAATGCTGTTGAGGGGGTGATCCCCCTCCTGGAGGTGGGTGGAGATTATGCCAAGTTTTAAAAAGGGGGGCTCCAGTGTGCCTGCCAAGTACCATCCAATTAGCTTCCTGGACAACCTCCAATCATATTCTGTAAACAGGTGCTAGAGAAACTTTTGGACTGGTGTGACAAGAATAAGATTCTAACCAACCTTCAATCAGGCTTTAGGCAGAAGGTTAGGACTGTGGACCAGGTCTTTTTGGTTCCTCCTTATCAAAAGGAAGGTGGTGGACTTGGCTAAGTGTGACCTCATCGATGTGCATTCTACTTTTCGACCTCCAGAGATTAGGTATTCTGCCTGACCTTCTTCATCTGCTTAGATTGCTCCATGAGGGGAACTTTGCAAAAGCAAGGTGTGGGGTGAAAGGAGAGATAAGTGATGCCTTCCTTGATAACCAAGGTGTACAGCAAGGGTGTATCCTCACACCAACCCTCTTTCAACAACTGTATCATCTATCTAATGGGCTGTGTGAATGACTCAATTTCCTTACTGAGATTTTGGCCTTGAAATTAACACCTCTAAGACCAAATACATGGTCTATTCAAAGAGAGGTAGGGCGAAAGGGGTTGTCAATGTTGGTGCTGAGGCACTGGAAAGGGTGCAGGATTTTGACTTTCTGGGCTTCATGCTAGTTGAGACAGGATCATGCAACCCGCAGATTTAAAAAAGTTATTTGTTAACTTGGTATTTATAAAGCGCGTGGCTACTCCCAGGAGAGTAATGGTGCTGAGCAAAAAACCACATAACAGCTGCAGAAAAGACTCCCAAGGCAGAGACGGCGGAAAACAGATTCAAGTTGGAAAAGCCATGTTTTGAGCTTTTTTCTAAAGATGAGCATGTCCTGAATTTGTCTAAGGGACAAAGGAAGGCTGTTCCATAGGCGGGAGGTGATCACTTGAAAAGATCTTCCTCCAACCCGGGAGAGTGAAACTTTAGGAACAGGAATCAGAACCTGAGCCGAAGACCTCAGAGTCCATTGGGGAGTGTAATGGGGAAATCTTTGTCTAAGGTAAGGGGCTCCAATCTGATGATATGCCTTAAAGACCAAAATTATAGCTTTAAAATTAATTGTTTTCTGAACAGGGAGCCAATGCAAAGAGGACAGGAGAGGGGACGTTTGAGTCCTGGGACCTGCCAGAAAAATGGTCATAGCGGCCATATTCTGGATCACCTGTAAGCGGGCAAGTAAGTAGCCTGGTAGTCCCAAATACAAAGAGTTTACCTAGTCCAATCTTGAAATCACCAAAGCTTGGACAATGATTTTTCTGTGAGGGACACAAAGCAGGGGAAGAAAGTTCCTTAATATTCTTAAAAAGCCGAAACAAGTCCCGGCTACAGATTGGACCTGAGACTTCATAGAAAGCGTGGCGTCCAATCATACTCTGAGATTCTTAACCATGGTCACAGACGAGCAGGGGGGACATATCCTGTGGCCACCAGTTGTGCCATGCCTCACATGGGCGATGGCCAAAAAGATAATCTCAGACTTTTCAGGGTTACATTTAAATTGATTATCTTGCAGCCATGAGAAAACCTCTGAGAGGCAGGAGTTTATTGCATGACCATCAAACTCAGCACCCTCCTCACAACAACTGTGCCTGCATACAATACAGTCTTTGCCACATGTTGTTCGGCAAGAAGGGCAATAGGGGCCATATATAAATTGAACAAGGTTGGGCTCAAAATAGAGCCCTGTGGGACCCCAACATTCATGGGAGGAATGGCGGCAGAAAAAGGGGGAGACCAAATGGTTTGGAGACGGTTATTTAACAACGACCTAATCCATCTCAAGGCTAGGCCACCAACACCATCCTCCACCAGTCTTTGAACCAGTCTATTGTGGGGCACGGTGTCAAAGGCCGCAGAGAGATCTAACAGTACCAGGACCACCTTGCCTTCCCTAGCATGGCTTAAATAGTTTCAGCAACTTCTAAAAGGGCCGATTCAGTGCTGAAGTTTGCCCTGAAACCTGACTGACTGGGTGCGAAAGATGATTGGTCTCAATATAGTCAGTGTGATGGAATTGACATATTTCTCCAAAACCTTGGAGAAGAAAGGAAACAGGGATATAGATTGATAATTACCAGCTACCTCTGGGTCAGCCATGGTTTTTTTTAACAATGGAAGAATTCTCTAGTGTTTCCAGCAGGGAGGCATATGTCCCTCCCGCAAGGCGTTGTTTAAGATCTGATTCACAGTACGATTAATTACCTCTGCAATTACAGCCAACACCTTAGCGGGACAAGGGGCGGCAGGAGATCCTGACTTCAAGGAGTTCATGAGAGTTAAAGACTGGTCCATAGAGATGTCGGGTAACTGCACAAGGGAGAACTCAGAGCTAACAGCAGTGCTAGGAGCATCTAGCTCTGCTATTGGAGCCGATTACTGCATTTCAAAAGAGTCCTGTATTTTCCTAATTTTATCGTGGAAAAAAGAGGCCATCATATTGGACCATTCACTGGTTGGTGCAAACGGGCATCTAATACCTGCAGGCAATGACATTTTTTTAACAATGTAATAGAGTTCTCTACTTTTATTGTCAGCCTGAATGATTTTCGTGGAGAAGAGCAGCTCATACACCTACCGATATTAAGTAATTTCTCTCTGTCATGTTTGATAGATTGAGGGAGCTCTGCAGGTAAACCAACAGCATTCCCTAATTGTGAAACATCTGGTGGGTGTCATACAAAAATTTGCACAAAAAATGGCATGGTCTCCTACCCACCCGATAGTAAACATTTATAAGGCATTTATAAGGCACAAAGGGTGAAAATATGGGGTTACTTCAACACTAGTCGCTTGTCCACAGCAGAAAAGAAGTTATTTAGGAAACTGTGGGTCTAGGGAAGGTCACGTCACTGGTCCTCCTTCCCCTAGATCTAGGAATTCACAAGTTTGAGACAGTGCTTTTGTTAAAACCTTTGCTATACTGGATACGAGTGTGGCATACTGACAAATTGTCCCATCTCAAGGAGGATTTGAGGGATATTACCATGGCAGAGCTGGCTGGCTAAGGGTGCTAAAAAAACCTGGTTTGATGTGTGCCTAGGAAAATTTTTGAAGCGAGCCTCAGGCCATTTGAGGATGGATGCTGTTATAGTTAAATAGATGGTGGAAGAGAAAGTCAGTCACCTTAGAGAGTACAATGCATCGGTAGGGAGTTTGACGAGTGCATTCCTCCTTCATAAGTCTGTGTGTGAGGGCAAGACGTTCTTGAATTTTATACACCCGACCCGGGCACGAACTCTAATCTTACAATTTAGATATGGGTGCCTACATGTAGCAGCCTTTACTGTAAAGTGGAGGAAGTCAAACCAGGAATCTGATTGCTGCCCATACTGCCAAACAACCTGCAAAAGGATGAGCATGTGCTGTTTTGTGTCTTCTCTGTGAGAAACCAAGTCTAAATGTATTGCCCCCATGTGCAAATAATTCTGCCAATTGATGAGGGGAGAGGACTGTAGAATATGCAAAAGTGACATCACCTCAATTGGTGTGGTGGCTGTCTCCAAATTCTTGCATTCTGCATGGATAATCAGAAGAAAAGGGTTAAAATCTATGCAGAACTGTGTTGTGAATGCCCCCTTTGTGATTAGATTTCCTTGATTGATTCCTGTATCTGGGCTTTTAATTATATTTATTGCTGTTTTCTATGTGTTTTTATCTTGTTTTGAAATGTTTTAATAGATGCATTTTTTGATTATGTAACAAATGTTTAGAAACATCAATAAACAATATGATAAGAACCAATTCTCATTTAGTTCTCAAAGCAAAGGTGAGCCAAAGCAATGTACCATGTGTTCATGGCACAGTAGCTCATGAGATAGTGCCAGGTCCATTTGTTCTTAAAATGGGACATTCATTGCAGAGCCTGAAAATTAAAATCACAATCCTGACAACCAGGTACAGGACAAGCGGAAGACCTCTAAAAATGCTTCCAAGCACGGGCTGTTTGAAGGATAGAATTGCTCCAAAAACTGTCTGGAAGGTGCCAACCAACCCAGAGCCTCGACTTTTAAAAAAGTGCACTATTCTCATTGTACTAGACATGTTAAAAATACAGTGCACGAGCTCTCCAAAATATTGTGGGAATTTAGGGGCCCATTATGATGGCGGCGGACAATGTCCGCCCGCCACCGTATTGGTAAACGGGACCGACTGCAAGAGGTGCGGTGGTCCCGCTGTCACTATTAAGATGCGACCACCACCATGGTGGTCACATCCTGTATATTTAACCTGTATATTTAACATGTTAAAAAGGCATGTTGTGCATTTGCTTGAACAATGTGACAAGCACCGTGTGGTGCCTGCCTCCTTGTGCATGTAAATGTTGGGGGGTACTATGGGTACCCCCCAAGTTCAGCCACCTAACCCCCCTAACCTCAAAGGAAAGACCGCATACCTTTCCATGGCGGAGTCTCCGCCATGGAAAGGCAAGACACTGTCATCATCATAATTTGGATGGCTGTGCCTGCAAGGCACCGCCACCATATTGCAGGCCTTTTCCGCTCAGTAGGCAATCAGGCGGATTGTAATATGGCGGGGGGAAATGTTAGGCGGGCGGTAGAGAATGGGGGGCGGATCGCCACTGCCATACAGGCAGTGGCGATCTGCCCGACATCCTAATGGGCCCCTTAGTGTGGAGTAGTGCCTGTATCTCTGGAGGGGGACCTTGCAACTTGAAGACTAAACGTCTCCTCTGCAGATGTTAAGGCAACATCTTTCTGAAACAATAGGCTTTCAGTTTGCTCAGGATGTCAAAATGCACATTGGTAAGTTTTATCGAAGGCCAAATTGTCACATCCCTAACTGTATGTGCAAGTGGAAAAAGTAGTTGCATCACTAGCTGTTGGTGGTGGGAGTGCTGCCGGGTGGTGATGTGGAACGGGGGAGGGCCACGGTGGGGGGTAGTAAACTACAGAATATGGCCAAATGCAGGTAAGTAAACATATAAATAAATAAAACAAATTTCATTACGTGCACTACATCGCCAAATTCGATGCAGTGCGCGCAACAACATTCTTTTTATTTATTTATATATTTACTAACCTGCATTTGGCCGTTTTCCATAGTTTACTACCCCCACCCTTCCCCTCCCCCACCGAACGTCACCGCCCGGCAGCACTCTTACCACTGACCGCTACTGAGTTATGTACAACAAGTGACAAAATCGAAGAAACCATCACCAGATAGGCAACCCTTGGTTTCATCCCACTGCAACCTTGACTGTTCAGCATCATGCAACTCCCATTAGAGAGCAATCAGAAGGCTGTACGTAGCACGGCCCCTGGGGAACCTTTCAAGTAGCAAGTTAAGTTTGCCACAGAAGCTTTACAGGCCCCTTGAAGCGAAATGTCCTTGCACACTAAGGAGCCACTCAAAGTCTTCTTGCAGTCCACATCACTGAAAAACACTTTAGCTTCCTTATTCCGACACTGAAGTCTGAAAGGTAGTTCCCAATACTTGTGTACTAACTCTTCCAACAACGTTTCGTATCTGCTCACTTGGTGGTATTGCAGACAGTACTGAAAATGAAATGTCGAAATTGGCAGGGTGATTTACCCATGGATTATCCAATCCGCGGATGGTGTTTGAACATTGGTGAAAGGTAACTTCTCAAAGTGTTTCTATATATAACATAGTGTAGGTTGCATCTTTGCGTGCTATGAGTATCTTCTGTTTTGCAAGGTGATAAAGGGAAAACAGACTCATAGCATTGATATAACGCCATAGCACATGAGCAGAACATAGCGTTTGTAGTGTCCAGCTCAATAGTTATGTTATGTTATGTCAAGGGGCGTTTTATGTAGCTCTCAGCTACTCCGAGGAGTGTCCCGGTGCTTCAAAGACCCTCAGCGGTACAAAAGGTGGGGGCACAGCAGAGCACCTACTGAACAAAGAGCAGAGTTTTAAGGTCCTTCCGGAAAGCTAGCAGATTGCCATTAGATCTCAAAGATAGAGGCAAAGCGTTCCACAGCTGTGGAGCCAGACGTCTAAACGAGCGTCCCCCGCACCGGGCACACCGAATCGCTGGTACAGCTGCCAAGGCCAAGATCGAAGACCTGAGCGATCTAGATGGCTGATAGAAAGCCATCCGCTTTCGGATGTACGCAGCTCCTGTGCCATGAAGTGCCTTGAAGGCCACAGTGAGCGCTTTAAAAACAACGCGCTTTCTAATAGGGAGCCAGTGGAGGGTTTTAAGAAGGTCGCTGGCACTAGCTCTCCGATTGAGGCCAAAAATGGCACGAGCGGCAGAGTTGCAAGCGCGTTAGAAGAAACTCCGGCATGCCAAGAAACAACACGTTGACATAGTCCAGGCGTGAGCCTATCAATGCCTGCACAGTCACTTTTCTGTGATCCAGCGAGAGTAGGGGCAGGAATTTCCTGATCATCTTCAGGAGACCAAAGCATTTGCCCGCTAGGCCTAACACCTGAGGTTTCAGAGAGAGGCCATTATCGACCTGCACTCCGAGATTTTTGGCGACTGCAGAGTCACTGGAGGGGGAAACATCGCCACCGGCCACCAGGACTTCCACCTCGGGTCCGGAGGGCAGCCAAAAAACAACACCTCAGATTTGTCGGAATTGCACTTGAGGCTGTTTCGCTGAAACCAGTCGAATACAGCCTCTAGACAGCCTCTGATGATCTCACCATCAAAATCGGAGCCTCTGTCACACGAGAAGAGAAGCTGGGTGTCTTCAGCATACGACATGACCTGGGCTCCATGGGCCTCAGCCAGTGCCGCCAGGGGGGCCGTATAGATATTAAAAAGAGTTGGGCTCAAAATGGAGCCCTGGGGCACTCCCACCTCTAGTGGCGGCATCGTGGCAGAGAACGGAGGAGCCCAGACCGTTTGTTGGCGGTCAGCTAGAAAAGACTCAAACCAACCGTACAACGACCCCCTTAGACCGATCTCCCTAAGTCTAGAAAGGAGACGGCCATGGAGGACGGTGTCAAAGGCCGCCAAGAGATCCAGCATCACCAACATCGCTTTGCCCCCGGAGTCCAAGGTCTCCTTGATGGCCTCCGTGACTTCAAGCAGGGCTGTCTCAGTACTCATGTTAGACCGGAAGCCCGACTGTGACTGGTGTAGAATATTATGTGTCTCCAGAAAGCTGGCAAGAGTTAGATGGACGTGCTTCTTCACAATTTTCGCCAAAGCAGGCAGAAGGGGAATGGGTCTGTAAATAGCATGTGCCGTGGGATCTGGATTAGGCTTTTTTAACAGTGGCAGAATGAGAGCCTGTTTCCAGGGCTGAGGCACCACCCCTGTGCTAAGGGAGAGATTAAGCACCGGATTGACTAAGGGGTTAATCACCTGAGCAACTTTTGCAAGGATTTTAGCGGGACAGGGGTCAAGAGGGGAGCCTGATTTTAGTTTTGAAATAAGGTCCAAGGAGGCCTGCGGAGTTAAGGGCGGAAAATCCGCAAGGGAAGGCCTCTCGGCGTCTAACGATAGTACGGGCAGAGACGCTCCCTGGGCTATGGACACATCCGCAACAGAAAAGGAGGCCTGAATAGATTTAATTTTATTTGCAAAAAAGTTAGCTATCTCAGTGACCCAAGGCTCCGAATGCGAGTTTCTGGGGGTACACCAAGAAGGAGAGATGGAATCCTTCACTATCAGAAAAATGTCTTTACAAGAGTTAGCAGCTTCCTCAATTCTACTTGCAAAGTAAACCTTTTTTTCTGTGGTGATGTCATAGTGGTATTCCCTGATGGATTCTCTTTAAGCTTCCTTAGATATAGAATCATAGTGCCTACGCCAAGTTCTCTCTGCTTTTTTACATTGCCGCCGCTTCTCTGCCAGAGCTGAAGAAAACCGAGGCGCAGAAGCTCTGGGAGAATTAGTGCGGTCGGCTAGAAGGGGGGCCAAATCTTCAAATTGCTGAAGGAGCCAAGTCTGCAGGTGCTCAAGATCAGATTCTAGAGCGCCAGACAGCAGGCACGGGTGAGAAAGTAAGGCCTGCGCTAGCAGGTCTGGAGATACACGATGGAAGGCTCTGTTGTTCTGAGCTTTGTGGACCTGGCCGCTAGAGCATACTTTTTTCGAAAGAGTGATCTGAAAATCCACTAAGAAGTGGTCCGACCAAAGAACTGGCACAGGGGTGGAGGTGTCAATCGGGATAGTAGAGAACACTTGGTCCAGTGTGTGACCCTTGATGTGTGTAGGGGCCGACAGATAAGGAATGAGTCCCACCGAATCAGTAGTATCACTCATCTTGATACTGTCTGTTGTATCCGCAATATCCATATGAATATTAAAGTCACCTAGAAGCAGGCAATGCTGTGATTTTACGCAAGGTGCAGATATTATGGAGTGGAGCTCCTCATGGAAAGAGCCCATAGGGCCTGGAGGTCTATAGACCAGGAGCCCTGAACACGACTGGGAATGTGAGAATCCCAAAATCTCGCAACCCGAAATGTCTTCAGTATCTATAATAGAAAACGCATATAGCTTATCCACCACCATAGCCACCCCACCGCCCCTGCCGTTGGCCCTGTCTTTCCTAATGATGACATAGCTAGGGGGAATCGCTGTGGCTATATCCGGACCTGAGCTGTCTCCCAGTCATGTCTCAGTCAGAAAGAGACAGGTGGGCATAGTATCTATCAACAGATTGTAGATATCCAGTGCATGCTTCCCTAGGGACCTAGTATTCAGTAATAAACAGTTACTCTTTTTAGGAATGGGTTTGGGAAAGAGGATGGAGCCGTTGCCTGGTAGCCATCTGCAACCAGGGCAGCGTCTTTTACCTTTAAATAATTTAGGAAAAACCGTGCAACAGGTATTTAACTTAGCACTGAGGAAAAGCAACTCGTCATGCGAGTATGTTATCATCCTAGCCCAGTCACCCATCCGCCCCGTCTGCCTCCGGGATGCTGACGGGCGCAGACGGGCTTTCATTTGGCGCTCCTTAGGCGCTTCCGCTGCTCGCGTCTGCTTCGCGGAAGAGAGTGTGCTTAGTTTTAAGGCATCGCCGGTGCTAGGTAGAACCACTAGACTGCCGCCCGGAGCGCCTGCCCCCTCCCAAGATGGCCATCACAAGCGCGACGCCTACACGTCCCTGCACCCACTTCAGCACCTGAATTGGCTGACTGGGTGATGTACACTCAGGGCGAGGCAGCGCAACAAATGCAGCAGGACAATGAGGGGTGGGTGACAGCAGGAATAAGTAAAAAGCAGAAGCGTCCTAAAGGTCACCCGGCTTTCCGCCTGATACAGGTGATTAAAGAGCTAAAAAGAGCGTGATGCACACAGTACAAATTACAGTTTTAAAATCACTGTCAGTTAGCAAATAACCATTAAAAGCAGCCAATATCAGTAAAAAATGCACCCGCTCACGCGCACCCGGCTTTCCGCCTCAGGTAGCGTGGGAGGGATGAGGATCTGACCAGAGCTCTCCTCCGGTGGAGTTTTAAGGCTTCGCCGGTGCTAGGCAGAACCACTAGACTGCCGCCCGGCGCGCATGCCCCCTCCCAAGATGGCCGTCACAAGCGCAACGCCTACACGTCCCTGCACCCCCTTCAGCACCTAAATCGGCTGACTGGGTGATGTACACTCAGGGCGAGGCAGCGCAACAAATGCAGCAGGACAATGAGGGGTGAGTGACAGCAGGAATAAGTAAAAAGCAGAAGCGTCCTAAAGGTCACCCGGCTTTCCGCCTGATACAGGTGATTAAAGAGCTAAAAAGAGCGTGATGCACACAGTACAAATTACAGTTTTAAAATCACTGTCAGTTAGCAAATAACCATTAAAAGCAGCCAATATCAGTAAAAAATGCACCCGCTCACGCGCACCCGGCTTTCCGCCTCAGGTAGCGTGGGAGGGATGAGGATCTGACCAGAGCTCTCCTCCGGTGGAGTTTTAAGGCTTCGCCTGCGCTAGGCAGAACCACTAGACTGCCGCCCGGCGCGCCTGCCCCCTCCCAAGATGGCCGTCACAAGCGCGACGCCTACACGTCCCTGCACCCCCTTCTGCACCTAAATCGGCTGACTGGGTGATGTACACTCAGGGCGAGGCAGCGCAACAAATGCAGCAGGACAATGAGGGGTGAGTGACAGCAGGAATAAGTAAAAAGCAGAAGCGTCCTAAAGGTCACCCAGCTTTCCGCCTGATACAGGTGATTAAAGAGCTAAAAAGAGCGTGATGCACACAGTACAAATTACAGTTTTAAAATCACTGTCAGTTAGCAAATAACCATTAAAAGCAGCCAATATCAGTAAAAAATGCACCCGCTCACGCGCACCCGGCTTTCCGCCTCAGGTAGCGTGGGAGGGATGAGGATCTGACCAGAGCTCTCCTGCGGTGGAGTTTTAAGGCTTCGCCTGCGCTAGGCAGAACCACTAGACTGCCGCCCGGCGCGCCTGCCCCCTCCCAAGATGGCCGTCACAAGCGCGACGCCTACACGTCCCTGCACCCCCTTCAGCACCTAAATCGGCTGACTGGGTGATGTACACTCAGGGCGAGGCAGCGCAACAAATGCAGCAGGACAATGAGGGGTGAGTGACAGCAGGAATAAGTAAAAAGCAGAAGCGTCCTAAAGGTCACCCGGCTTTCCGCCTGATACAGGTGATTAAAGAGCTAAAAAGAGCGTGATGCACACAGTACAAATTACAGTTTTAAAATCACTGTCAGTTAGCAAATTACCATTAAAAGCAGCCAATATCAGTAAAAAATGCACCCGCTCGCCCGCACCCGGCTTTCCGCCTCAGGTAACGTGGGAGGGATGAGGATCTGAGTAAAATAGCAGAAAAGTAGAATAGATTGAAGCTGTCACTGCCCATGTTGTAATGCGGACACATTTTGTTAAACCAAGTCTATTACTAACAACATTATATTTCCCAAAGAGTAGATTGTAGAGGGTAGGGTGGTCATGCGGTAATCAGCCCCTGCTAAAACGTTTTGTAAATTGGCCATGTCAATTTTGTGCAGTCTTTCGGCAGCTTCCTGCTGAGCTTTCCGTATTTCATTGTATATTGCACACAGGAAGTGTTATTGACGTGGTTTCCGAGGACCTGATAAAAAGATCCAAGTTCCAGGTCATCAGATAAAAGGGACAAGTGTTGTTTCACTTGAGACACTGTTGTGGTCTTTCAGCCAATCAAGGCACAACTTCCCAACACTGTAGATTGTCACCATCCCTACTGTTGAGACTGCACGTACAGCATGGCAGGCCTGCTTGTTTTAAATTCCTCGATGCCATCTAGGAATCATGCCTGACATCTGTTTGTACATCAAGTATAATGGGGTGACCCAGTGCCCCTCAGAACCTGGATGTGTGGAATGTGAAGTAACGTTGGTTCTGTCAGGTACAACACTCGCGTTAACACGTAATCAATAATAAAACTAAAGAAAAGGAGAACAATTGAAACACTTACTCAACTATTGAACTGAAGAAAAGAAGATTAATTATTCTTTTCTTTTTCCATTTTTGGGTAGTGTAGTAATAACACAGTAAGGCTATCACAAGCAATCAAAAACCTTATTGAAAACGGAGCATGTGTGATTAAGTGATCAGAAAGTGGCAAGGTGCTGTAAGCGAGTGAAGTATATACAGTGCTGTACAAATTGTAACAAAAAATGCTCATTCAATAGACATCCGTCCCTAATTACATGAATTTCCAGTCTGACTAGGACTTAATCTGCCTTTCACCTGGAGTGTACAGAATAGGGAATAGATTATATAGGAATGTCGATATTTCATTCAGAGAGCCACGCAGGGAGAGCAATCAAACAGTCTGCTGACCGTCCCTTTCTGTGATTGAATCTGATTACCTATTAGAATCCAACCCCCTGTGGATCAAGCTTTGAAGACTTCCATTGGAACTCATAACCTCTTTTTCTGGCTGTCCCCCCATGTCCTGAAGAAGACCCACCGTGACTACATCATCAATCACGCACTCTATTGGGTCGAAAAGAAATTAATCTGGCATTTTAAAAGGGAGACAGAGGATAAGCTATAGGCCAAGCTGTTGTATGATGCTAAAACTAACAACAATGGTAGATTTTGGCGCATAGTAAACAGTTTTCAGAACACAAAAGCACCCTGTATTAACTCGCATCTGTAGAAAGGAAAGATCCCTTGGTGGACAAAACAATCAACAATCAATCTATGTACCCTAACACAGATCACTGTTCCATGTGTTAGAACTTACAGGTTCCCGATTTAGAGAAACATTTATTCCAAGGTGGGTAAAAACTGATATTTTATTTTTTTTAAAACAACTTTAAGTACCCTACTGGTAAACATACTATAATCAATTTTTAAAAATTCATTCTCAATAAAAACATGTGCAATCATTTGACACTACAATGGACAATATCTCATCACAAAGAAAGTTCAAATCAAATCACTATACTTTTGTAACACCATAAACAATAATTCTATACTCCAATTATACTTAATACATACGGCCAAGCAATGAAACACAGAGAGACAAAAGACAGACACTATTTTTTGTCATAAAGTCACACATCAGGGTTGACAATGTTTCGTGGCTAATCCTTGATATACTTAATATTCAATATCTATAGGATAAGCTGTTCCCCTCGATTGTGTACAATGAAGCGTCGACGTGTTTCGATGGTTAGAAATGATAGTCCATCTTTTTCAAGACAGTTGTATATGTCTCTCTTATTAAAAGGCACTGATTGGTTGCCACTTTACTTGGTTCCTTATCCTACCTCATTCCATCCTCTCATAAGTTTCACTTTCCAGCATATTTTGATTCTTATAACCCACAGGTTTCTTGAGTGTGCAGAGACCTTGTGTGATTGTTATTGGTGTAATTTAAATGGAAAATATATCTGACATTCAAAAGCTCATCAAAGTTCCGGCTGACATCTGCAATGGGGCCAAGTTTGCTCAATCTTCCCTTTATCTTTAAATCTGGCAGTAAAGAAATGGCTCTTTGTCGGGCAACGACTCGCCCCACTCCAGACGTGTTCTGTAAGAGTAGACTAAGGGAACCGTCCGATTAGTTATCCTTCTCTTTGCGGTTCTAATTTTGCTCTTGTAGCTACAAACAGACACCCTTTATGGTTTATCTTGTCACGTATAATGACTCCCATAAAATTCACACCCGTTATGTCGTCCTCAAAAACGCCATCTAACAGAAGAAGCTTGGGCTGAACACCATTGGCATCACTTCAATGCAGCACCATCGGACAAAATAAATGGTCCAATCAGAATCCTGCAGAAGTAAATTAGACTGGACTTTATCAATAGAGTTAGTATCCATAGCCTGCATGGACAAACAAATTATGAGAAGGATAGTGAAAGCCGCTTTGTAACCAGATTTTAGAAGCAGAAACAATTCCTAATTCATGGAAGGGCTCAATAATATCTCCAATCCACAAGAAAGGCAGCAGAAACTAAGCAAAAAACTACAGACTCGTGGCCTTGATAGACAAGGAAGCAAAATATTATGCTTACTTCTATTGGATGAGCTTACCGACTGGGCTGCCGAAAAAGAGTAATCCCTATCAATCAGACAGGTTTTCTTAAATACACCAGAACAACAACAAATATCCTCGCCTTAACACTTCTAATAGATGCTGCCAAAACTGCCAACCACCCACTCGTCATCTGCTTCATTGATTTTTATATCTGGCTTTTATAACATTAACAGGAATATACTGTGGGATAAGCTATCAAAACACTGACATGTGGGTGCAAATTAAACTGGGAACCGGGGACTGCTTGTCAAGAAAAGTTCAGATGACTAAGGGCCTTAAACAAGGATGCGTCCAGGCTCCAGTCTTGTTTAACCTCTTTATGTCAGACCTCACCTCTGAGTTAGATAACTGCATCTCCCACGCTCCTCCATTGGGAGGTTTTAACATCTTAAACTTATGATATGCCAGGGACATTGCTCTAATCAGTCACACGCCAATTGGCCTAAAACATCTAATTGATACGAAATACAGCTACTCGGCTACAAATGGATTATGTATAAACATCGATAAAACAAATGTGATGGGAATAAACTCGAAGAGGTCTCCACACAGCTTCCGCTGGAAACTAGGAGGATCCCCATTGAAAACTGTTGAAGAATACAAGAATCTGGGTGCAATAGTTAACAGTAAAGGCACATTCCAGCTACAGAAAGAAGCAATAGCAAGGAGAGGGAAGGCACCGGCGGTAGCACTGAAAAACTTTAAACTTAAAACAGCGGGCCCCAGCTTCATCCCTTTGCTACAGGTGATTCAAGCTAAACTTCTACCTACCATCACCTACGGAAGCAAATGTTTACGAGGAGGCGATGCTCTGATCCTGGACAACACAGTAGCCAAGGCAATGCGAATCATATTCAACCTTCCCAAGTATACATCGCCGGCACAAATAAGACTAGAATTCGGTTTGAGGTACCAACAAATATCACGGGAGGGAGCCTATGTCAAATGCTGGCATAAAATAAGGGGAGTGGATGCAACAACTATGAATTACTACCACAGGAATAAGCTTGAAACAAAGAAAGTTAGCACAGCTACAATCTATCTACATCATTCAATAGATACCCTGCTCTACGAAAGCACTGGATCGCATAACATGTTCAAAGAGCATGTAAACAAAACAGTAAAAATGATCTCATTATAAGAAGACAAGGCGGCACTAAAGATAAGGATCCACGGATGGTTTGTTCTCCAGAGCTTCGCCAGAGGTTCCCCTCAACCCTATTTAGGCCCAGGGTTCACACGGACAACCAAGGAGAAGTATCTACATCTAAGGCTGGGCATTCTTCCATCACTGTACCATCTGCCCCCGTGGAAATGCCTACAAACAACAACCAGCTGCTGTCT
Source organism: Lissotriton helveticus (assembly GCF_964261635.1). NCBI lineage: Eukaryota > Metazoa > Chordata > Amphibia > Caudata > Salamandridae > Lissotriton > Lissotriton helveticus. The sequence continues at coordinate 1,232,386,042 of NC_136068.1, forward strand.
ATGCGGGCATTCAAAAGAGGATATTATTCATCTTCTATGCATATGCAGGAGATTGGACATGTTTCGAAGCGGAAGATATCCAACTAGCCTGCCGCCTGGTCCAATTCCTTGACAAAGTAGGGTAAATGCTGAACTCTAACTGGCAGCCAATAGGTTGGGACACCACATGATGTACTTAAGACTCATTGCCCTCAGCAAAAATGAAAAACTGGCAGCTACCCACAACAGCACAATGTAAAATGTATAAAAACTTTTTAATTACCCTTCTTTCGTTCTTAATATATATGATATAGGCTACCACACAAAGAAGGTCCTGAACTTTGAGCACTTGGCTATTATTGTTTTATCATGACACATTTTTTAAAATATGTCTTTTCAAATTAATTATATTGATATATTGATTTACAGTTGCAATGGTTTTAAATAATCATGCAATAAAGGATGATTGATTGATTTATTGATTGTTCGTACTGCAGAAAAGACTGTGTCTGTAATTTAGAGTCAAATCTATAATCTATATTTCTTGCAGTGAGTGAATCAGTTCATTGTATCCATCGTGGATGCCATGCCTTCGTGTTTGGAACTCTTGCTCTGGGGACAGCATCTAAGGTTGGTACTGGGTCATGACAATAATACATTTACCCTGAGCCAGGGCTCGCTCTCTCACCACAGCTATATGTACTGCTGTCAATATTTTCTGCTGTAGGAGCAAAACCTATTTCAGCATTGGTGTATAAATGCAATTCGGAACAATGTCACATTCATTAAACGCAATGTAGGTGTACCCTGATGTCTCAGCGATAATGCGGATCACCAGGTTCATTGTGTTTACACGTGTGTGCAAATCGTTTGAAGCTATCATTTCAGTTTGTACGGAAGATAAGATACATATGTGTTCCTGAGTCTTATGTCAATTGGAAAAGCTGGACGTATCAGGTTGTAGAACGGTTTAACCTTTCCTACATAATCTGGAATGTATGTTCTGCCTAAATATAGGAATCCAAGTACGGATTGTAGTCTTTTCAATGTAGTTGGAGGTTGAAGTAGCGCACACTTCTCTAAGAAGTGGGTCGCAAGGCTTTTGCCTTTAATTGACAACTCATGTCCCAGAAAAAGGACATTGAGATGGGCAATTGTTGTATTTTTCAAATTAAATTTAAGCCCATGTGAGCAAATTCCAAAATTATGCAGTCTTCTCTTGTCAAGTGTTTCAAAAGGTCATCATCCATCAGATATATGTCATCGACATAGGAAAATGCCTGGTCATCACAGTTTTGAAGAAGCTCTGTTACTCTGGCTGAAAATAGACCTGGGCTATTCTATATCCCTGGGGCAATTAATAGAATTGCCTCTGAGAGTCTGAGAGCCTAGCACCGAGATTGTGGTAAGAGATTTGTGTCAAAGTGCTATGTTTTGACAGAAGAATCCTTTCAATATATCAAGTGTGGTGTTGCATTTTTGTTGCACTACATTATTTAGCAGTGCAGTGCTGTGTGTATTTTGAACAGCAAATGTGTGAGTAGCTGTGTTTAAGTGCCTGTAGTCTAATACTAGATGATGTGAATTAACAGGTTTCATCACAGTAAACAGGGGATTATTAATTGATGAGGTGCAACTTTCTATTACACCTTGGGAGTCAAGTTGTTGAAGGATTTCCTTAACTTGGTTTTTAGCATCATGCTTAATAGGATATTATTTTTGAGGTTGTGGGGTTGTCCTAAGTGGTATTTCATGGTAAGGAGAACCATCATCCCACCCCACTTTTTTGTGGTATAACGCAGGAACTAGCGCCCACAAGGTCGGATACATTTGACAAAATACTGTTTCTCCATTATGAAATCAGGGGGACAATCCTTTTCAGCCAAAAGAATATCGTAGCTTGAGTCAAGTCCTACCAAAAGAGAACATTAATGTTTTAGGTATAACCCCTCCAATTGGAGTTGTATTATGAATAAACCATATGGGCTGTTTACCCTACATATCAGGTGTTTCCACCATGATATACCCAGTCAGCGCTACCTCCTCTAGACAATCCATCAATTTTCTGGGGAACAATTGTGGCTTTTGCTGCACTGTCCAGCATGGTCACATCCCATTCCCCACTCAGAAGCAGTGTCTTCAATATCCGGGGCATGCCTGACCTTTGGTCCATCTACCTTCTTCTTTTTTAATTAAAGCTTGGAAGGTTTAAGTTTAACTTCCTGTTAAATGGTAAATATGTAGTCAGACGAGCATTGTGAGTCCTTCTTTGGTTTCACACCTTCCTCAATCTGTGCTCTAACCGTCCACCTCTTTCCCCAAACGCTTTTTGGATCACTCCTGAAAGGAACAAGACTAATGTGTATCAGTATCCTGATACCTGTCAGGCAGTCAAATATTATCATGGAGTCACAGGTTGTAGAATTTTTCTTTGGCTTCCTGTTGAGGAGACCCAAGCAGTGACTTAGTTTTGTCTTTGTTTTTCTTATTGTGTAGAAGAGTCGGGTGCTTGCTTAGAGTTATCCTTTTCAGAATTACTCTTTAATCGTTGTTTACCAGGTCTAGCTCCTAAATTATCTCTACCTAGCATAGCAAACATTTATTTGATAATTTTAGGTAATTTGTGCTCCTGTTGTGCCGGATCCACAGCCAGTGAAGGGGTACCATGTGTTCATGTATATACTGCAGCAAATCCTGGACCACACATTGTGCAGTCTTCCACAGGAGGAGCCACCCCTATCAGCAAGCAAATTAATAATATTCTGTGGTTTTTCTTGCGGACCCATATGGGAAATACTGCTTCAAACTGACTTTTTTTGTGCAATCTAGAACAGAACATCATCCCATCTGATTGGAACCTTACCCATGACTACATTTACAGCCTGATTCATCAAGCCAAATTCGGCTCGCTAAGGGCCAGATTGTGAGAATCTGGCCCTTTGCGAGCGCTATTTTTGCATTTGGGATTCATCATCCCAAATGCAAAAATCGGTAATACCGATTTCTCTATTTTGCGAGGAATTACAATTAAGGAATCTCTATTTGAGATTCCTTAAATGCAATTCATCATCCATTTAAAAATTGCGAATTCGCAATTTCGGCCCGCTATTTACCGCGAGGTCAAACCTCGTGGTAAATAGCGAAAACTAAAAGCATTTTTCTAAGTTGCATGTTGCACACACACATGTCCTTTGGACATGTGTGTGCGTAACACCTGTTTCAATTTGCATTTAAGGGGTGCTACAGTGTGTCCTTTGGACACCCCTGGCACCCTTTAAATCGCTATCTTATTTGCGATTAGCTAATTGCTAATCGCAAATAAGGAATACTCCCCATTCATTCCTATGGGCCTTTTGGCCCATAGGAATGAATGGGGAGTTATTCCTTATTTGCGATTAGCAATTTGCTAATCGCAAATAAGGAATGTGTAGGAATCGCATTTCTTCATGCAATTTCTACATGAATCCCGTTTTGCAAGTCCTTAATAGCGATTCCTTATGAATCGCTATTAGGGGCTCGCAAAACGGGAGAATGATGAATCAGGCTGTTAGTGTTTGTGGGCTGATGCCTAGGGTAGCCAATTGTGGTTGTGCAGCTTGAGCAGTTTATACAAGGTCTCAGTGTTATTGTTTGCATAACAAACTGTGTCTCTATATTGTTTTCTAAATGTTTGTATAGTGTCCGCACCTGTGCTGCTGATAAATTATCAGCATTAGGATGCGATGTGTATCAGGCTAAGACTGGCCCTGTTGCTTCCTCATTGCTAAGGGGACCCTGTCTAACATTTTCTGTTGTGTGTGGTAATCAGACATACTTGTAACCCCTAACACCCCCAACACACATACTGGTAAGGCGTGCAGTGTGCCTAGCTGCCATTGCCTGTAAATGTTCCCACACACGTCATAGGAGTGCACATGTGGAACAAACAAACATAGCTCTGACTGACATTATCAGTCATTGTCAGCCTTGTGGTCGTGTATTGTGGAATTAAAGCTTGCAGTCGTGCAGTAACAGCGGCAAAATGCCACTCAGCACTGATGCTGGGAAACCCAAGTGCTGTGCCATCTAACAACTGTTCCCATGAGGCACAGGGTCAGGACTGATTTGAATATGGCCATGTCTGAACTGGGTGGCTCGGTGAGCAAAATAATGATGGATTAAACCCAGATCTGTGACTGGGGGTGAAAGTTTTGCCATTGTGCAACATTCCGTCCATCATCTTGTGTATTTTGCTTTTCACCCTATGTGGGAAGGGTATGCCCAGATGTGGGTCCTGTGCTCAATACGCCACTGGAGTCAAGCTATCCTGGCTGAAGACGGCTGACAGCCAGAAACCGGTCCTAGGAAGCTTGATTCAGGTCCATGGAAGACATAGCTTGGCAGTTCGGTCTGGACTGTTCCCATGAGGCACAGGGTCAGGCCAAATTTGCATATGGCCATGTCTGAACTGGGGTGGCTCCGTGAGCAAAATTACGAAGGATTAAACCGATATCTGTGACTGGGGGGGAATGTCTTGCCATTATGCAACATTCCATCCATCATCTTGTGTGTTTTGCTATTCACCCTACTTTGGAAGGGTATGCCCAGACGTGGGTCCCGTGCTCACTACGCCACTGGAGTCAAGCTATCCTGGCTGAAGACAGCTGATAGCCAGAAACCGGTCCTAGGATGCTTGATTCCGATCCAGGGAAGACAGGCTTGGGAGTTCGGTCTGGACTGTTCCCATGAGGCACAGGGTCAGGACTGATTTGCATATGGCCATGTCTGAACTGTGGTGGCTCTGTGAGCAAAATAACGATGGATTAAATCCATATCTGTGACTGTAGGTGAATGTTTTGCCATTATGCAACATTCTGTCCATCATCTTGTGTGTATTGCTGTTCACCCTATGTGAGAAGGGTATGCCCAGAAGTGGGTCCCATGCTCATTACGCCACTGGAGTCAAGCTATCCTGGCTGAAGACGGCTGATAGCCAGAAACCGGTCCTAGGATGCTTGACTCTGGTACAGGGAAGTCATGGCTTGGCTGTTCGGTCTGGACTGTTCCCATAAGGCACAGGGTCAGGACTGATTTGCATATGGCCATGTCTGAACTGGGATGGCTCGGTGAGCAAAATTACGATGGATTAAAAACAGATCTGTGACTGGGGGTGAATGTTTTGCCATTGTGCAACATTCCGTCCATCATCTTGTGTGTTTCGCTATTCACCCTATGTTGGAAGGGTATGCCCAGACGTGGGTCCCGTGCTCACTACACCACTGGAGTCAAGCTATCCTGGCTGAAGACGGCTGATAGCCAGAAACCGGTCCTAGGATGCTTGATTCCGGTCCAGGGAAGACATGGCTTGGCAGTTCGGTCTGGACTGTTCCCATGAGGCACAGGGTCAGGACTGATTTGCATATGGCTCTGTCTGAACAAGGGTGGCTCGGTGAGCAAAATAACGATGGATTAAACCCATATCTGCGACTGGGGTGAATGTTTTGCCATTGTGCAACATTCTGTCTATCATCTTGGGTGTTTTGCTGTTCACCCTATGTGGGAAGGGTGTGTCCAGACGTGGGTCCTGTGCTCACTACGCCTCTGGAGTCAAGCTATCCTGGCTGAAGACAGCTGATAGCCAGAATCCGGTCCTAGGATGCTTGATTCCGGTCCAGGGAAGACATGGCTTGGCAGTTCGGTCTGGACTGTTCCCATGAGGTACAGGGTCAGGACTGATTTGCATACGGCCATGTCTGAACTGGGGTGGCTCGGTGAGCAAAATAACGATGGATTAAACCCATATCTGTGACTGGGGGTGAATGTTTTGCCATTGTGCAACATTCTGTCCATCATCTTGTGTGTATTGCTGTTCACCCTATGTGAGAAGGGTATGCCCAGACGTGGGTCCCATGCTCAGTACGCCACTGGAGTCAAGCTATCCTGGTTTAGGACGACTGATAGGCAGAAACCGGTCCTAGGATGCTCGATTCCGGTCCAGGGAAGACATGGCTTGGCAGTTCGGTCTGGACTGTTCCCATGAGGCACAGGGTCAGGACTGATTTGTCTATGGCCATGTCTAAACTGGGGTGGCTCCGTGAGCAAAATTACGATGGATTAAACCCAGATCTTTGACTGGGGGTGAATGTCTTGCCATTGTGCAACATTCCATCCATCATCTTGTGTGCTTTGCTGTTCACCCTACGTTGGAAGGGTATGCCCAGACGCCGGTCCCGTGCTCACTACGCCACTGGAGTCAAGCTATCCTGGCTGAAGACAGCTGATAGCCAGAAACCGGTCCTAGGATGCTTGATTCCGATCCAGGGCAGACATGGTTCGGCAGTACGGTCTGGACTGTTCCCATGAGGCACAGGGTCAGTACTGATTTGCATATGGGCATGTCTGAACTGGGGTGGCTCGGTGAGCAAAATAACGATGGATTAAACCCATATCTGTGACTGGAGGTGAATGTTTTGCCATTGTGCAACATTCTGTCCATCATCTTGTGTGTATTGCTATTCACCCTATGTGAGAAGGGTATGCCCAGACGTGGGTCCCGTGCTCACTACGCCTCTGGAGTCAAGCTATCCTGGCTGAAGACGGCTGATAGCCAGAATCCGGTCCTAGGTTGCTTGATTCCGGTCCAGGGAAGACATGGCTTGGCAGTTCGGTCTGGACTGTTCCCATGAGGTACAGGGTCAGGACTGATTTGCATATGGCCATGTCTGAACTGGGGTGGCTCGGTGAGCAAAATATTGATGGATTAAACCCAGAACTGTGACTGGGGGTGAATGTTTTGCCATTGTGCAACATTCTGTCCATCATCTTGTGTGTATTCCTGTTCACCCTATGTGAGAACGGTATGCCCAGACGTGGGTCCCATGATCACTACGCCACTGGAGTCAAGCTATCCTGGTTGAAGACGGATGATAGCCAGAACCCGGTCCTAGGATGCTTGATTTCGGTCCAGGGAAGACATGGCTTGGCAGTTCAGTCTGGACTGTTCCCTTGAGGCACAGGGTCAGGACTGATTTGTATATGGCCATGTCTGAACTGGGGTGGCTCGGTGAGCAAAATAACGATGGATTAAAACCAGATCTGTGACTGGGGGTGAATGTTTTGCCATTGTGCAACATTCCGTCCATCATCTTTGGTGTTTTTCTGTTCACCCTATGTGGGAAGGGTATGCCCAGACGCGGGTCCAGTGCTCACTACGCAACTGGAGTCAAGCTATCCTGGCTGAAGACGGCTGATAGCCAGAATCCGGTCCTAGGATGCTTGATTCCGGTCCAGGGAAGATATGGCTTGGCAGTTCGGTCTGGACTGTTCCCATGAGGCACAGGGTCAGGACTGATTTGTCTATGGCCATGTCTGAACTGGGGTGGCTCCGTGAGCAAAATTACGATGGATTAAACCCAGATATGTGACTGGGGTGAATGTCTTGCCATTGTGCAACATTCCATCCATCATCTTGTGTGCTTTGCTGTTCACCCTACGTTGAAAGGGTATGCCCAGACGTGGGTCCCGTGCTCACTACGCCACTGGAGTCAAGCTATCCTGGCTGAAGACGGCTGATAGCCAGAAACCGGTCCTAGGATGCTTGATTCCGATCCAGGGAAGACATGGCCTGGCAGTTCGGTCTGGACTGTTCCCATGAGGCACAGGGTCAGGACTGATTTGCATATGGCCATGTCTAAACTGGGGTGGCTCGGTGAGCAAAATAACGATGGATTAAACCCATATCTGTGACTGGAGGTGAATGTTTTGCTATTGTGCAACATTCTGTCCATCATCTTGTGTGTATTGCTATTCACCCTATGTGAGAAGGGTATGCCCAGACGTGGGTCCCGTGCTCACTACGCCTCTGGAGTCAAGCTATCCTGGCTGAAGACGGCTGATAGCCAGAATCCGGTCCTACGTTGCTTGATTCCGGTCCAGGGAAGACATGGCTTGGCAGTTCGGTCTGGACTGTTCCCATGAGGTAGAGGGTCAAGACTGATTGGCATACGGCCATGTCTGAACTGGGGTGGCTCGGTGAGCAAAATAGCGATGGATTAAACCCTGAACTGTGACTGGGAGTGAATGTTTTGCCATTGTGCAACATTCTGTCCATCATCTTGTGTGTATTGCTGTTCACCCTATGTGAGGAGGGTATGCCCAGACGTGGGTCCCATGCTCACTACGCCACTGGAGTCAAGCTATCCTGGTTGAAGACGGCTGATAGCCAGAAACCGGTCCTAGGATGCTTGATTTCGGTCCAGGGAAGACATGGCTTGGCAGTTCAGTCTGGACTGTTCCCTTGAGGCACAGGGTCAGGACTGATTTGCATATAGCCATGTCTGAACTGGGGTGGCTCGGTGAGCAAAATAACAATGGATTAAACCCAGATCTGTGACTGGGGGTGAATGTTTTGCCATTGTGCAACATTCCGTCCATCATCTTTGGTGTTTTTCTGTTCACCCTATGTGGGAAGGGTATGCCCACACGCGGGTCCAGTGCTCACTACGCCACTGGAGTCAAGCTATCCTGGCTGAAGACAGCTGATAGACAGAAACCGGTCCTCAGATGCTTGATTCCGGTCCAGGGAAGATATGGCTTGGCAGTTCGGTCTGGACTGTTCCCATGAGGCACAGGGTCAGGACTGGTTTTTCTATGGCCATGTCTGAACTGGGGTGGCTCCGTGAGCAAAATTACGATGGATTAAACCCAGATCTGTGACTGGGGGTGAATGTCTTGCCATTGTGCAACATTCCATCCATCATCTTGTGTGTTTTGCTATTCACCCTACGTTGGAAGGGTATGCCCAGACGTGGGTCCCGTGCTCACTACGCCACTGGAGTCAAGCTATCCTGGCTGAAGACAGCTGATAGACAGAAACCGGTCCTAGGATGCTTGATTCCGATCCAGGGAAGACATGGCTTGGCAGTTCGGTCTGGACTGTTCCCATGAGGCACAGGGTCAGGACTGATTTGCATATGGCCATGTCTGAACTGGGGTGGCTCGGTGAGCAAAATAGCGATGGATTAAACCCATATCTGTGACTGGAGGTGAATGTTTTGCCATTGTGCAACATTCTGTCCATCATCTTGTGTGTATTGCTGTTCACTCTATGTGAGAAGGGTATGCCCAGACGTGGGTCCCGCGCTCACTACGCCACTGGAGTCAAGCTATCCTGGCTGAAGACGGCTGATAGCCAGAAACCGGTCCTAGGATGCTTGATTCCGGTCCAGGGAAGACAAGGCTTGGCAGTTCGGTCTGGACTGTTCCCATGAGGCACAGGGTCAGGACTGATTTGCCTATGGCCATGTCTGAACTAGGGTGGCTCGGTGAGCAAAATAACGATGTATTAAACCCATATCTGTGACTGGGGGTGAATGTTTTTCCATTGTTCAACATTCCGTCTATCATCTTGGGTGTTTTTCTGTTCACCCTATGTGGGAAGGGTGTGCCCAGACGTGGGTCCCGTGCTCACTACGCCTCTGGAGTCAAGCTATCCTGGCTGAAGACGGCTGATAGCCAGAATCCGGTCCTAGGTTGCTTGATTTCCGTCCAGCGAAGACATGGCTTGGCAGTTCGGTCTGGACTGTTCCCATGAGGTACAGGGTCAGGACTGATTTGCATACGGCCATGTCTGAACTGGGGTGGCTCGGTGAGCAAAATAACGATGGATTAAACCCAGAACTGTGACTAGGGGTGAATGTTTTGCCATTGTGCAACATTCTGTCCATCATCTTGTGTGTATTGCTTTTCACCCTATGTGAGAAGTGTATGCCCAGACGTGGGTCCCATGCTCACTACGCCACTGGAGTCAAGCTATCCTGGTTGAAGACGGCTGATAGCCAGAAACCGGTCCTAGGATGCTTGATTTCGGTCCAGGGAAGACATGGCTTGGCAGTTCAGTCTGGACTGTTCCCTTGAGGCACAGGGTCAGGACTGATTTGCATATGGCCATGTCTGAACTGGGGTGGCTCGGTGAGCAAAATAACGGTGGATTAAACCCGGATTTGTGACTGGGGGTGAATGTTTTGCCATTGTGCAACATTCCGTCCATCATCTTTGGTGTTTTTCTTTTCACCCTATGTGGGAAGGGTATGCCCAGACGCGGGTCCAGTGCTCACTACGCAACTGGAGTCAAACTATCCTGGCTGAAGACGGCTGATAGCCAGAATCCGGTCCTAGGATGCTTGATTCCCGTCCAGGGAAGATATGGCTTGGCAGTTCGGTCTGGACTGTTCCCATGAGGCACAGGGTCAGGACTGATTTGCATATAGCCATCTCTGAACAGGGGTGGCTCGGTGAGCAAAATAACAATGGATTAAACCCAGATCTGTGACTGGGGGTGAATGTTTTGCCATTGTGCAACATTCCGTCCATCATTTTGTGTGTTTTGCTATCTACACCACAGGGCAGCTCATCCTTGATGTAGCAGTGTACCATATGCCATACACATCGACTTTTTGGGATGTTGTAGTGTCAGTATGTTGAATGAGTGAAGAAAAACAACGTCTGAATGCAGGTCACTTGTGCATTTCACGTGACCATGAGTCCAGTCAATGTTGTGGTTGTGTTAGTCTCTGGGTAACCTGTTCACTGCATCTCATCTATAACTCAGCTTGTGTACCCTGACATACCTAGGAGGAGACCACCCATCTTTCAACCCGTCCCCGACCTGACGACGATGGAGGATATCGTAATCGTCCGGAAATTCACTTTGGATTGCTACACACTACGAAACCTATGTGCCCAGATGGAGCCCCATTTGAAGCCAAAAAGAATATGTCCAGCAGCATTGTCTGCTACATTGAAGGTTTTGGCTGCACTGCATGTCTCCGCTACTGGGTCTTTGCAGTACACTGTGGCCAGTGTGATGTCACAGCTCATGTTCAGCATGGAGTTGTCTGACATCCTGTCAGCATTGATGCTTTACAAGGATAGACATGTCCACTTCCAGAGGAGGGATGAACTGGCAGCTGGGAAGGGGAGTTCCATGATCTGAGAGGCATTTCAAATGTAGTGGGAGCTATTTATGGTACCCACATTGCCCTCAGTCTGCCACAGGTAAGTGAGCAAATCTTTGGGGACCACAATCACTACCACTCCATCAACCTGCAAGTGGCATGCCAGGCGGATATCAGATCATCTCACATGTGTGTGTGTGTGCAAAGTATCCTGGGTCAGCACATGACTCCTACATTTGCGGAACAGCACCATACCCCACATGATGGCCAATCTACACCCTGAGCAGGCCTGGCTTGTTGGTGAGTGGGCTGTGTCAATGACTGTGATGTTTGTGTGACATGCTGCTCTTCTCACATATTCCGATCACACTGTTTGCTTGTTTGTCTCACAACTAGGTGAATCTGGGTCTCCCAATCGTCCATGGTTGCTGTCCCCTCGGTGGAATCCAACAACCCCAGTGGAAAGCCAATACAATGATGCACATGGGAGGACACATCGTGTGGTGGAGCGCACAGTCAAGATTTAGGTGCATGGACAAGACTGATGGTGCACTTATGTACTGCCAGATGCATGCTACACAACATGGCCTTGTGCAGAAGGATCCCCCTGAACCTGGACAACGACGAGCAGCCCCCCGCTCCCAACCCACACATGCCCAGTGACGATTACAGTGGTTAGGAAGAAGGCTTTGACCAGTGTCAACAGCTCATCATCAATTTCTTTTGTTGAGGGCAAGTAAGAAATGAGCGGCTATGACTGTGTCTGGGTGCCTTGATGTTGTCTCACAAATTTGAGAATTGTTGCTGCCATTTTCTACACATACAGAACTATGCACAGAATAAAAAAACTTGTGAAGGAAGGGACTGAGCACCCATAAGCACCCATAAGCACAGGACCCAATTGCTATAGTGCCCCACTAGCTCTCATACTCACTCAGAGATATACAAGCACCTGTATACAAGTAGATAAGTTGAAGACAAGAAACGCTGTGACTGTGCATGTTTTACTACAGTGTCAAAACATGCAACATACCCGCCACAACAATTTGAGAATGCATGAGTACAAAAAAAGTTACCATAGGGACACATCCATAACACATGAAGCAAGATGTCACATAAATATTCCCTCTGGAGACCCCATTCCTCAGCCTATACATGGTGAAATGTACATCACATGTGCTGTGTCACTCTCATCACTGGATGGATCACTCTCCAAGTGTGGGGCATCTAGCCTCCCTTCCCATGACATCTGAAAGGCATCTGTGTCCTCTAGCAGCTGTGAGTTTGTTGAGTCAGGGTGCTAGGGCCAGACCTGAACAGAATGACAAGGGACAATGTTCTCCGACCACAGACAGAATTTTCAGACAGTACTCCTGGACTGTGCAGAGAACAAGCTCTGCAGACACTTCTCATATGACCGACATATACTAAGGTACTTGCAAAACAACTATGCCATGTAATATCTGTGCGCTACAGCTGCATGCTAGAAGCCAAGCTCATGCCAGTCGAGCTCATGCCAGTCAAGCTCATGCCAGTCATCAGCTGACAGCCTCCCCTTGCTCAGGTCTGTGGTACCAAACGAAACAGACCGCAGAGGAGAGCAGATTCAAAGCTAATGCAACCAGGAAAAAGTCAGAGAACTGACTGACAATTCCTGTTAGTAGGCATGAAAAAGGTAAAAGGATATTGAATTAGTCACCAAAAGTTCCTGTTGCTGTTAAGTAGTTACAAATCCAAGAAGGCACAGGCAGCTTCGAAGACAATCAGTTCCAAAAGATGATCCAAATCATCATCAGCAGCAAGGACCGCCATCCAATCCAGCAGTATGAAGGAACAGATGTGCTCCTCGCAGCACGAGGTTGAAAGGAGCATCCCTTGGCAACCTAGGAGAGGTTCAATGTAGGCATGGCACAGGAACGATTGTGCAAATGCACAGGCGTAGCTGTTAGCCTGTCTGATAGATTGAAAGGTATCATCGAAGCAGTCCTGGTCGTGGACCAACAAAGGACTCACCCACAGCACATGATCCAGGGCAGCAAGGGATGTGTTGGAAAGGCAGACATCCATGGCCCAGTGAAAGGGGCATCTGTGACAGGAGAACACAGGCCTTAAACTGATGCATAGCACAGCTAATGTGACACATCCAAAGAGAAGCTGCATGTGGTCACGGTACAGTTGCCACTGAGCAGGGTAGCCCTGAACCACTGGACGGTCATACATGGTGTGAGAGCAATCTCAGAACCAGCGCTGAGCTGTACAGCCAAAGTAATGATCTGAAACTGCTACATGCAGTATGAAAATTGGAGGAATGACACCTAGTAGGACTCCAGAAATAGCATGAAATGAAGGGACAAGGCCAGAGCCCACACATTCGAAAAAAGTGTGGAATGACCTTCAGTGTCAGATGCTATAAATAATTTTTGTGTCAGTTCCCTGAGAAAAAAGTGGTTCGGCAGTGACTGAATCATGCGGTACTGTCAAGACACCTGCAATTCGAAGGTCTCCAGGCTGATGTGGGAGTGACTACTTGTCCAAACAGAGGCCTATTGTGCCAGCACACTTATTGAAGTATGCTTTCATTGTGGGAATGTGAGGCGACAATGAATATCCACAATCACATATTGGGTAGTGAGGAGAACATTGCTACAGCAATGAACATGTTGTGCAACAGTTCCTATATACCGGCTTTCCTGTTTTCAGGTTCTATTTTTGGTAAATTCTGGTGGGTTTTTTTTCAGTTTTTTCAGTACCTTAAATAAACAGTGGTTATCAGTGATTAGCCATTTTAGCGCCAACAGAAACAGTGTTTTTCCGGTGTTTATGGAATGTTTTGCTTTTATTATTCCTGCTTTCTGCACTGACAGTGCATGTGTATAGATAGCATGTGTACAGGGTATATTAGGTCCAAATAAATTCTTACAAATCAAACGTTTTGTAGTACACCCTGCAATACTTCTTTAGTGAGTCTTTGGTCATGCAAGCTCGCTCTTTCCTTCCTATGTAAACGTTTATCTGTGAAATGGCCCTCTCAACATTGGCACTTGAGACGGGCAATGCCAAAATAGCCAGTAGGCAATTTGCTTACTTTGGCCAATGACATAGCTTTCCATGTCAATATTGGTGCACCTGAAGATTGTGATTCCCAACGAAATGTTCAGCAACATATGCGTTGAATTGGCCACATATGCCCTCAGTTATTGAAGCAGTCAAAAATTAAGCAGTACTTTTCAAAGTCTGAAAAAAAAAGAGGGGTTCTAGAACTTGTGCAGAGTACCTCAGTGAGGCTTCATTAACTTCAGATGCCATGGTTGGTGAAGGGATATTTCTATGCATCATTGCAAGCCATTTCCTATAGACTGTAAATGAAAATTTCCTGAATTGCTCCTCAACATTTCTTTGCGTACCAAGTGGCAAGAATTTCAACATGGAGCATGTTGCAGTGTGAAAGTCACTAAAAGTGTCACCCAGCCTACTCTCAGGGAGATGTTTCACATCTACACCAATTACGCTGAACACTTCGTAGACAAGGGTGCTTTCAGACTCCTGTATTTTGATTATGCCCACTACAGCAGTCATGTTTTCCTGTAAAAACCTAAGCATGCAGTAGACTGTACTTTTTTCACATCACTATCAATATTTGACCAAAAATCATCACACTTTTTGCCTTTAGTATCATCACCAATCAAAACTTCTGTAAACGGTCACCCTATGGATAATATGACATTCACAGCCGCTTGGACTGAGAATCCACCGGCTAAATGACACAGTTAGGATGACTCTTTCTTTGATGCTACACAAAGCCCAAAATGAGAAATATTAGCATTTTAGTTCCTGGGCATAACGGAACAGTGCACCAGAATGGATGACAGAGTCAATAGCATTCTTCATTAACTCCGAAGAGTGTAAAGATGCTTTCAGCATATCATCAAGCAAGTGACAAGGATCTCTTACAGGGAAGCACATCAGCTCAGGTATTGACTTTGATAGGTCATCATACAACTTTTTCATATACGCAGCTGTATTACTGCAAATACAAATAATATCACTCCAATCTTTATTGGAAGGTGTGTGGCGCAGCAGCCAGGGTGCCTGACTTTGGACCACAGGGTTCACGGTTCGATCCCCGGCACTGGTGGCAGGGCAGCCCAGCACCATGTGACTCTGGGCAATAGCCTGCTTAATCTTCCTGAGGGTTACCAGCGCCGAATCACCACTTCGGAGGTAGCTGTGCTTTACAAATACAGATATTCCGTTTCATTTATTGAACTTGGGAGGTACTTTTCAGCAGCATTCCAAGTGACACTGTGGGCCAGATGTAGGTAGGCCAATACCGGTCGGTAACGGCCGAAAATCGGTATTTTCGGCCGTTACCGACCGGTATTGAGCAATTGGGAGTTAGGAAAGCGAAAATCGTCAGATTCAGTAAATTTACCGATTCAGTAAATTTACCGAATCGGTAAAGTTACCGATTCGGTAAAATACTGAATCGGTAAATAAGAATTGTTAAAAAGGAAGATTGAGATGTAGGGAAGCTCTGAAATACCGAATTTGCCTGAAATTCGGTATTTAAGAGTCGGTATTTACCATGGATTGAAATCAGGTGGTAACCAGGTGCAACCTATAAAAATGGACCCAAAATGCAATTCTACTTGCACAATGGCGGCATTCCATGTCATTGCAAGACGGCTACGGCTACAGGAGGAAGGAGAGAGCGAATGGCAGAGAGAGGAGCAGGTCTACAGACAGAGGATCACCCTGTTCATGCTCACAGAGGCAGAGATACTCCAGAGATACAGGTTGGCCCCAGACACCATCACGGAACTCATCAGGGACCTCCACCCACTGTTGGAGCATACTGCCCCAAGGGCACACGCTATTCCACCTCACGTGCAGGTGCTGTGCAGCCTACACCTGCTAGCGTCTGGGAGCTACCAGAGTGTGGTAGCTGCGGTAGGTGGGGTGACCCAGAGCAGCCTGTCAATGTTTTTCCACAAATTCCTTGACGTCATGTTACAAAGGATGGAGCATTATATATCATTTCCTTCAACCCATGCTGAACTGGTCCAAACAAAATCTGACTTTTACCAGATGGCACGATTACTCAATATAATTGGCTGCATTGATGGCACGCACATTCCCATTTGTCCCCCTGCTGCCACAGAATACATCTACAGGAATAGGAAGTCAACGCACACCATCAATGTGCAGGTGATTTGCAATGCAAAGTGCGCCATCACTGACCTTGTTGCAAAATTCCCCGGGAGTACCCACGACTCCTATATATTTCAAAACAGCGGCATCTATGCACGGCTGACTGCAGGGGAGTTTGGAGAAGGATACCTCTTAGGTGAGACACAGTGTGCGACCCCCATAACACCTATTGCAGTAAGAAGTACAAGTATGCATGTGAGTAATGTATTTCCATTTCATTTTAGGCGACAGTGCATATGCCCTCCGCTCCTTCATACTCACCCCTTACCTCAACCCCTCAACACCCAGCCAAAGGAGATACAACCGGGCCCACAAGAGCACAAGGAATGTCGTGGAGCGGACCTTTGGTATCTGGAAAAGCAGGTTCAGATGCTTGCACAAGAGCGGAGGTGCAAGGCAGTATACCCCCATCACCTGCTGTAAGATCATTGCTGTGTGTGCTATGTTGCACAACCTTGCTGTGAGGAAGGGTACTGAGGTGGAGTTGTCAGACTATGAGGATCATGACGATGACATTGCTGTGCCAGAAACTCAACCTGCTGGAGTCCCAACACCAAGTGATGGCAGATACAGACATGAGGAGATTACACACAACTATTTCTGAGTAAGTAATGAGACACAGACAGGTTGTGAATGAGAAGAACGTAATTTAATGTCGCCACAACGTTCATGCACTGAAGTGCAACAAACTAAACATAATGAACGTGGGGACTGTATGTCCCGGGTTACTTCACCCACACCGGCAATGTCATTTGCGCCCGCGCTTCCCTGAGCCACTGGGATGTTGGTCACTGCTTTCCGCATGGCCTGCAGCCTCAGCTGGGCGCCTGCTACTCCTACGTGGCTCAACTACAGCGCTTGCCAAGCTGCTGCGGCTACTGCTGTCGTCTGCCTCTGCCACATCCAGGGCAGGATTTAGTGCAGTGTGTGGTATGATCATAGCCTCTAGGGCACTAGTGATCCTGGCCATGCCCCTGGTAACCTCTGCCGTGTTCTGTGTGAGGCTCTCCAGCATATTAATGCCTCTACGGCATAGCTGGGATGTGGCAGTGGCCAGACGATTCATGGCCCTATTGTGGACACGGGCATCCCTGCGCCTTGTGTGTTCCAGGCTGTCCAGTTTTGAGCAGAGCTGGGTGATGGAGTTGCTCATTCGCTGCATTCCTGCTGCAATGTCTGAATTTGTTTTTGCTACCTCCCTATTAGTTTCTACAATGTCTCTTATGCCCTTCCCCATGATTCCTATTTGTTCATTTATGAGTCGAAATTGGCGGTGGCAGGCCTGTATGGATTTACCCTGCATCCGTGGTATGCGCACCATACTCCCCTCCAGCCCACGGAACACAGTGCCATCTCCAGGTCCACCTCCACTGCTGGGTCGGCGTTGCCGTCTGCGCGAGGTGAATGACTCATTGGTGGACTGCAGTGCAGCAGGAGTCACATGTACAGTGGCTGAGCCTCACCCTCTGCTGCCTCCATTAGTGGCATTGGGGCCACGACTCTCCTTCTGGCTGGTGAGGTTGCAGGTGCAGACAGGGACAGAGTTAGGGAGGTGTCTGGTGAGAAAACCAATGGAGGGGATTGTGAAAGGTGTGGGGAGTGCGGAAACTCGGGGGTCTGTACTGTCTCATCTTCACGGGAGATGGCAGTCGTGTCTTCTTCCTCCTGCGAGGCTTGTACATGGCTGGGCCCTGCCTCCTCACTCTCCTGGTGCAGTCCCTTCTGTTGCTGTGGCTCGACTGCCTGATGTTGCCCCTAGGTATAAATAAGCGTATGTCAACTGAGTGCTACTGTGTCACAGTCACAGTCACTACAATATATGCTTTAAACATTTTACTTTCATTTTTCTGAATTACTTTTAGTGCCTTGCTGATGTCTGTGCAGTTACACATGGTCTTACATTAGCTGACTACATTACCCATAATGCATTGCTCCTGTATAGTGCTAGCAGTACTGGACTGGGGTTGGCCTGTACACAAAGGCTAAAGGGAAGCAGGTTGGTATGCGGTGTCATGCTGCGCATGCGTCTTACCTTTTCTTGTAAGCTCTGGCTGAGCTGTCCACATCTCCAAGTCCCACAACACTGTCTGGCTCGATGGTTGAGGCCACCAACTCCTCCAGGTCAGTCAGGGGGGGCGCTGGGTTCCTGCCTCCACCGGTGACACCAGCCTGCTTATGTATTTCTGACATCTTCTTTTTTGTGAGGCTCCTGATGTCATAAAAGCGTTTCTTCTGGTCCTCAATGTTCCTGCTTGTGACTCCCACTGCATTGACCTTTTCTCCAATTGCAAACCACATTTTCCATTTTGCAGACTCAGGTACAGTGAGGGAGCGCCTGCCAAATAGTTGCTTGTGGACTCTCACAACCTCCTCCACCAGTACCTGCAGCTCCATGCTGCTGAACTTAATTTTTATTTTCCTCTCTGCCTTCTGGCTCTCACTGCTGCTTGCCATTTTTCTTGTGGAAAACTCCCAAAAAACTCTCCCTGCTGCTCTGTGTCTCTGCTCAGCTCTGACTGCCTCTCCAGAACCTTCTAATGAGTTGCAGCTGCCTGGGTAGCCCCTTCCTGGTAGGGAGGGGGGAGGGTGGTAGCACCTGATTGGCTGTTTTCATTAGTTTCACTTTTGCTTGCTTTCCGATTCGGAATTTACCGATTCGGTATTTACCGATTCGGTATTTACCGAATCGGTATTTCCAATGCATTCCTATGGGCCTTTTGGCCCATAGGGATGAATGGGAAATACCGATTCGGTATTTACCGATTCGGTAATTACCGATTCGGTAAATTCCGAAAGTCCGATACCGATTTTTACAGAATCGGTAAAAAATACCGATTTTTTTCCCTACATCTCATTTACCGATTCTTGAATACCGAATCGGTAAAATTCGGTATTTAAGAATCGGTAAATGACATTTACCTACATTTGGCCCAGTGTTCCATGTTTACCAATCCCTGGTGTCATGTTTTCACCACAATCTAAGATGCTTTGTGACAACTAGCAGTTGTCTTTAGAAAGCAGACAGCTAAACGTATGCTTCGCGAGCTGCTCGCATTGTGTTTTAGCCCTTACTGTAAAAAAAATTCTTTAATTGTATACAGATGCACATTTTAAAATTAATTGTATTTGGATACACTTAGTTGTGACTTCCCGGTCCAACTAACCTTAGTTGAGGAGACGGTGTGTTGCTTGGTTCTGCACCTCCCCTTTCCGGATAGCTTTCAAGCCCTCCACTTCACCGTAAAGGAAGGGCAAATCCCTTTTTTCAACGGAATTCTGTTGTATCGCCCTCCGGGCTCGAGGACTGAGTTCACAAACAACCTCCTCCAGTCCCTGGAACCTTACTTTGGTCGTGATAACTTCTCCATTTTGGGAGATTTTAATTATCATCTAGAACGACTAGATCTATCTGATACTTCTTGTCTTATCGATGCCCTGGTCTCCTGTGGACTCACGCAGCGAGTCAGCGGCGCTACTCATCGTGCAGGTCATACACTAGATGGCATCTTCTCTAATGACCAGCGTTTGACCATCATAGATCCGGTACATCTATCCTGGTCGGATCACCTTGCGGTTCCATTTCTTTTGGAATATCCACGGATGGATGGAAATAAAACAGGGAAGCACACTAAGGAAACTGGCAGAAACTTTAGGAATATTGGCAATGATTCGACCAGATAACCCAGTCAGAAGGTATTTGTTTGAACCACCTGACTTTTTTGCACTATTGATGTTTTTAATATTGGAGGTGCATGACCCCAGAATAAAGTAATTATTGTATGCACTATCCAATCTTACACGTTATATTATTATTTTTTCTTTCACTCATTTTTTATGCACTGCTCTCAGTTACGAACAAACAACACCTACCAGACATTCATCCCACACTACTTATCTCCAATATATATCTATGGGGATAGAGTGGTGGTCAAACTACTGTGGAGTAGACCAAATGATGTACTGGGTGCCCAAGAACGAGTAACTGATGGACATTTTTCACAGTGGTTAACTGTCCAGTCTGTCTTCTATTTTCAATAGTAGTAGCAGACACATAGCCAGCTACATACAGCATGTCCTGAGTTGATTATTAGACCCACAGTTATTTGTTGTTTTTTATAACTTGTGCGGGGGGTTATAACTGTGCCCGGGTCTTTAAACACTTCCCTTGAACCCTCAAATATTTGTTTGTTGATTGTAATGATTCCTTTTCGCCATGGGTGGCTAGCCTTTCCGCTATCAGCATGGACAATGTTCAGACTGCGGTCGGTCACTTTGAACAGGTCATCACTGAGGCCCTGAATGAACTTGCCCCACTTCAAATACGCTGCCGAGCTAGGAAGAGACCCTCTGCCCCATGGTACTCGGAATCCCTCAGACTCCTCAGGCAAGAAGTGAGGAGGATGGAGAGGCTCTGGCATTCGAGCTGGGACTTTAGGAACAAGGAAGCCCATAAACTTCTGGTCAGAAAATACAAATCTGAGATTGTGCAGGCCAAGCAAGATTACTTTGTGGCCATGACAACCTCGCTCTCCTCGCCGAAGGAGCTCTTTAGAATCGTTGATTCCTTAGTCAACCTTCAAATACCTGACCCCGTCGCACCTTCACAAGATCTATGCGATAAGATTGCATCCTTCTTTCATTCTAAGATACAGGACATCTATCTGGCTCTTGAGGTACAAAGAGCCTCATTCAGTGGGCCCCCTGCCTTGGTTCAGACAAATATGACCATGTCAGACATCTCCCCACGGAGCACCCTGGACTCTTTCCCCCTGCTCACTCTGCAAGACCTGGAGATTTTGCTCAATAAAACTAAATCTGGCTCCCCCCTAGATATTTGCCCATTGAGGATCATCAAGCAGTGTAGAGAAACCTTCCTACCGCCTCTACTAGAAATTATGAATCTAGCCTTGAGGGACGGTCTCTTCCCCTCGGAGTGGAAGAGTGCAGTAGTGAAACCTCTGCTGAAGAAGGCTTCCCTCGACCCGGAGGTCCTAAAAAATTTCTGGCCGATCTCAGTGCTCCCAGCCCCTGCGAAGATGCTTGAGTCACATCTAAACAAGCATCTTGCCGCCTTTGTGGATAGCTCGGGCTGCCTGGACTTCTCTCAGCATGGATTCAGGAGGGAACACAGCACTGAGTCGGCCCTTACTATTGTGCTCGATAAGATCCGCACTCAAGTAGATGGGGGCCAGACCACCCTCCTAGTCCTGTTGGATCTAACTGCGGCTTTTGATACCCTCTCCCCCTCAGTACTTACATCTCGTCTGAGGGAGGTGGGAGTGAAGGGCGCAGCTTTAGATCTCTTGACTTCCTTCCTTGTTGGAAGGGAACAAAGAGTGAAGCTGGGAGAGTTTCTATCTCCATCCCGACCTGTGCTGTGTGGGGTCCCGCAGGGGTCGGCTCTTAGTCCGACCCTATTTAATATCTACGTGACCCCACTGGCCAGATTAATTAGATATTTCGGGATGGAGGTAGTTTCTTACGCTGATGACACCCAAATCCTCGTCTCTCTTTCCCATTCAGATGTACCAACCGCCTCCAATTTTAGATCTTGTATGGAGGTGGTTGGTCTGTGGATGATCCACAATTCACTTAAGCTGAATGGGGAGAAGACGGAGGTGATGGTGTTCGGAGGGAAAGAGGACATATGGTCAGCCAGCTGGTGGCCTGACTCGTTAGGAATATGTCCCTCCCCCACGGCATCTGCTAAGAACCTTGGGGTGATGATAGACCCTGCCCTGGACATGAGCGGACAGGTTAGTAGAACCATCTCCACCTGTTGGGGCATCATTCACACCCTCCGAAGAATCAGGAAGTATCTTTCCCTGCAGTCCAGAAAACAAATAGCTGTCGCTCACATTGGCTCACGACTGGACTACTGCAATGCGCTGTATGCGGGCCTAAATAGGAGCCTTCTGCAGCACTTGCAGGTAGTCCAGAACGCCGCAGCCAGATTTGTTTTAGATATCCCCAAACGCTCCTCGGCCACGTTGGCCAGGAAAGCGCTGCACTGGCTGCCGGTAGAACACCAAGTGCGCTTCAAAGTCCTATGCATGACTTACAGAGCCATTGCAAAGAACAGTGCCATGGGAGTCGGCTCCATCATTTCCCATTACACCCCTGGGAGAGCCCTGCGCTCCTCCAAGAAACTGCTCCTGACAGTCCCCCGCATACGCAGAGCCAAGTGGGGTGGCAGGGCTTTTTCTACTCTTGCCCCTAAATGGTGGAATGACCTTCCCCTTGATCTCAGGTCTCTACAGTCCCTGCAGATATTCCGTAGTGCCCTTAAAACTCGCCTTTTCCTGCAAGCCTATATGTAAGGTTGTACATTCCCACTTTGATCTGATTGTTAGGCGCCTTGATACCTGCGGGTTATTGTTATGCGCAATATAAATTTTTATCAAATCAAATCAAATCCCCGGTCCACCGCAGCCATTAGCTAGCTGTTTGTTGTGGAGGGAGTACTGCGCAGCCACAGCTGGTGTAAATCTACTTCCGCCTGCCGGTTTTCTGCCGCCATCTTGTTAGGGGAGGCGGTCTAGTCTTCCACCTCCTTTTTTTTCGGACACACTACTTAAGCTGCCCATGGCGCCGGAGCGCAATTGATGAGCTAGCAGCTGTCTGAAGAAGCGGACGGCTAAACGTATGCTTCACGCTCTGCTCACATTGTGTTTTAACCCTTATTGTACATTTTTAAATTTAATTGTGTGCAGATGCACATTTAAAAACAAATTTTATTTGGATGCACTTATTTGTGGCTTCCCGGTCCAACTAATCTTAGTTGAGGAGACGGTGTGTTGCTTGGTTGCGCACCTCCCTGGTCCACCGCAGCCATTAGCGGGCTGTTTGTTTTGGAGGGAGTACTGCACAACCCCAGCCTGTGGAAATCTACTTCTGGTTGCAGGTTCTCTGCCGCCATCTTGTTTGGGGAGGTGGTCTAGTCTTCCATCTCCTTTCGGACACACTACTTAAGCTGCCCATGGTGCGGGAGCGACGGCGGCCCACCAAAGCAAAGCCCATCTGCGCCCGTCCGTGCCTGGACGACACCAGATGCCAAAAACGCTGGCGGTATCAAATCATGTATGCCATTATACACCAGAGAGGACTTGCTGTCCATTAGCCGGCGTGTAAGCCCATACAGCCAGCTCTCGGTGGATGTTGTGGACGGGCCTTTTTGCTGCTCTAGTTGTTGCTATGATTCCCATCCCGTGTTGCCCCCCTGTCACCCCTTATCCCCATCCAAGCCTTCTATGAAAATTCTATATCTCAACGTCCACTCTCTAGCTAAGCATTACATGGAGATCTATGACCTAATAGAGGACGAATCACCTGATGTGTTCTTCCTAACCGAATCCTGGTTGACTGATGTCATGCTGGCTGAACCGGGCTTAGCGCTCCCCCCCGGGCTTCAGCATTTTGACTGTAAATAGGGAGTCTAGAGGTGGGGGCATAGCTGTCATCTTTAAATCCTGCTACTGTTGTTCATTTGTCAAGGAGAATGTGGCCGGTTGCGAATTCGCCTGTTTTGGAATTTCCTTTAGCGCTCACTCCACTATAACAGGATTGTTAGTCTATTGCCCCCCAGGGCCGGCCTTGGAATTTAAATCTGCTATCATCAAGGCCGCTGGCTCCCTGGCATTGACAGCCAAAAACTTTAGTATCATAGGTGATTTAAATCTACACTTCAACCGTTCCTCTGATCCTGAAATCAGTAGCTTGCTTGCTGGTCTTGCTGCTTGTCTATTACGTCAGCTTGTGGTGGGCCCTACCCATATTGCCGGCCACCTGCTTGACCTTGTCTTTTCTAACATTTCCTCCCTTTTGTACAAGACACCTAGATCTGTGTGTTGGTCTGACCACCTTATGGTTTCCATCTTCTTTCCATTGCCGGAGCCTGATCATAGAGCTGATCCTAAGGCCTCCTTTCGACAACGCTGGCATAAACTTATACTGGAGGACTTACATGCCATCCTGGTATTTTGTCCCCCTATTCTGGCCACCGACCCGGATTTTGCATATAAATCACTTTGCGACTGGATCCTACATTTATTTATTTATTTATTTATTTAGAATTTATAATGCGCGACAGCTACCCGCAGTGGGTTTCCCGGCGCAAGGGACAGACTAAAGAAGAAAAACTGACATCAGACACAGCTGGATTTAGCAACAAGAGATACAGGGAGTAATTTAAAAAAGTAGGGTCTTTATTTTTTTCCGAAAACAGAGCATATTAGTCTCGGTTTTCAAGGCAGCGGGCAGGGCGTTCCAATATTTGGGGCCAAGATGGGAGAATGATCTTCCGCCCATCTTCGCTAGCTTGAATCTAGGGATGACATAATCACAGTTGGCTGATGATCTCAGAGTGCGACAGGGCCTGTAAGGTTGGACTAAACTTTGAAGATATGGTGGGGCAGAACCCTGTTTAATTTAAAAAAGATAACATAAGGCTTTAAATTTGATTCGACTTGAAATCTTGAGCCAGTGAAGATCACGAAGAGCCTGCACGGCCGAACACCTCCTCGGAATATTACAAAGAAGACGAGCTGATGAATTTTGTACGACCTGTAATTTCTTAACGGTCGCGACGTCTGCGCCAAGATAGAGAACATTGCCGTAGTCCAGGCGGGATGTTACTAACGCCTGGACTACGGTTCTCCTAGTGGCATGAGGCAACATCCAGAGAATTTTTTGGAGCCATCTTAAGGTAGTAAAACAGGTGGCCGCCACCTTAGTGGCTTGTTGCCTCATAGACAGTTTGTCGTCTATAAGAAAACCCAGGTTACGTACCACCTGGACTGGTAGAGGAGTAGGGCCCATAGTACTGGGCCAATGTTGTGGGCCCCAAAGGTCCTTCTGCTTCCCTAAGATGATAATCTCGGTTTTGTCACCGTTAAGCTTGAGGAGATGCCCTAGAAATGGTCCAAGGGCTGCTGCTTGAATTCTAATCCATGGTTCAATGATTCTCTGGCTGCCATGCGCAAAACTTGTAAAAAACTGGAACGGGTCTGGAGTTGGGACTATGATCTTGGGGCTTAGAAGTCCTACCAGGATGCGATCAAGTGCTATCACAAGCCATACATTCAAAACAAGCTGCCTACTTTACTAATGAAATCAAGCCTAGTAAGCACCCAGCCAAATGTATTTTTTAAATTCTTAAAGATATTAAAAGCAGGAAAGACTCCTTTACCCCGGTGATCATGTCTGGGCAGCAATGCGAGGACCTGGCCACCTTCTTTGTTAAGAAGGCGATAGCCATTTATAAGTCCTTCCCTATGTCCATTATTGATCTTGCCACTTCGCATGGTCCGCCCCCTCTCTCCCCCTGGCCGCTATCCCCCATTTCCCAGAATGAGTTTCTCATTCTGAGCAAGAAAGTTAAATTGGGCTCCTCTGTGGACCCCCTGAAGCCGCTCAATTTAGGGACTCCCTACGTGTACTCCCTGCTCCATTGTGTCAGGTAATTAACTCCTCTTTTACCACAGCAGTTGTTCCTTTGCTATGGGAGCAGGCAAGGGTAGTCCCCCTGCTGAAAAACCCCCACTGGACCCGACTAAACTAGAAAACTTCTGCCCTATTTTTCTATTGCCTTGGGTAGCTAAAGTTGCTGAGGCACACACCAACAACATCCTCTCGGGATTTCTAAATAACACCGGCGTCTTGGATCAGTCCCAGAATGGCTTCCACCCTGGTCACAGCACTGAGGCTTCCCTCTTAGCTGTGACCAAACATCTGCGGACCATTCTGGAGGAGGGACATTCCACGGCCCTGATATTGCTCGATTTAAGTTTAAGCGCCGCGTTTGAAATGGTCTCTCACCGGATCCTTCTACATTGTCTAGAGGAGGCTGGGGTGGTAGGTTTAGCCTTGGACTGGTTTTGATCCTTTCTGTCTGACAGAACATTCCAAGTAATGGCCCCCCTTTCTCTTCCGCACCCATTCCATCGGGCAGGGTATTCCCCAAGGCTCGGCCTTGAGTACCGTACTTTTCAATCTGTACGTCCAACCCCTAGCTGCGGTGGTGAGGGACTATGGCCTTACCAGGTCTCATATGCTGATGACACGCAGTTGGTGGTGGCCATCTCTGATGACCCTACGTGGGGCGCCGCCAAATTTTGGAGTGGCCTAGCAGCGGTCGCGCGGTGGATGACCACCAACTGCCTTCAGTTTAACGCCAATAAGTCAGAGGTGTTGTTGGTGGGGAGAGATAAGGGGCTCTGGAGTGAGCAATGGTGGCTTGCGACCTTGGGCTGTGCCCCCACCCCTAATTTGGTTGTAAAAAATCTTGGGGTTTGGTTTGACTCCACTTTCGGGTTTCAGGAGCACACTAAGAAGGTTGCAGGCACCTGCTTTGACCTACTTCAGGGATTAAGGCCCTTGCTGGGATTCTTTGATCCATCCACTCGCCAGTTAATAGTCCAGTCGGCTATTTTGTCCAGACTGGACTATGCAAATTTGCTCCTGTTAGGTGTTAACAAGGCAGAAGTGATTCGTTTACAGCAAGTCCAGAACGCAGCTGCCCGAGTCCTTTTGAGGCTCCCTAGAAACTGCTCCGGGACGAGGGCTATTCAACATCTATACTGGTTACCCATGTCCAAAAGGATTGAATTTAAAACCCTATGCCTGACTTTCAAAATGCTAAAACTCTCAACCCCTGAGATTCTGTCCAATCTGTTGGTACCTTATGTACCTACCCGCCAGTTACGCTCGGCTGAGCAATATTTGGCTACGGTCCCTCGAGTGAAGCGCCTCCGAGCTGGGGGACGGTCCTTTCGGTGTCTTGCGGCTAAACTGTGGAACTCTCTGCCTACCCAGATTCGCCGCCTGAATAGCATGTTGACCTTTCGTAAGGCCACCAAGACCTACCTGTTTCCCTTGGTTTAGTCCCTAGCCTTTCTTTTGACACTGCTACCAGCGCCAGGACGCCTCTTCGCTGAGGCAGCTGCACGCTATACAAAAAGATTTAACAATAACAACATTCTTTTCACATATACCTATCACTCTACCTTGCATTGAATGTTTAAAACCTTGGGTGTTTGGCAATCAATACTGACTCACTAGAAAAGGGGGCTGATGTATCAAAAGATTTCACCCATTCTCTGTCTGTGAATAAATTTGATAGTACATATTGGGAAAGATTCTTATGAAACCAGCCATTTTACCTATCAGTGAAATAAAATTTAGCCAACATATCAAATATGATTTTTATATTTCCTGATTCTCTACATTTTATAAAAAACTAACTAAGACCTAAAACATGCTTCTGAACACTGCATCTTTAAAACTCAAGCAGGATAATGTTAGCCTAGTCTAAAGTTACATTGTATTGGCCTTTTTAGGAAGAAATAAAAAGGACTTTCACGCATCTTTTCCTTTCTTTGGATGGCACTTAGTTTGTTGTCACAAATGTGTTTTTTCAGTGTTTATATGTCTCCACCGGTGACGGCTATTTTCCTTTCGGTGGGGTTTTATCTGTTACTATAGTTTTAAACCTAAAACCAGATAGCCTAAATTATATGTGATGCCTGCCCTGTGACCACAGCAGTTGTGCTTATTCAGGAGAAGATAACTTTGGTTGTTACATAGATATAGCGTGGGTATGTTGTCAAGGACTGGTGTTCATGTGGTTAAACATGCATAAATTGCACATGTCACATTAAAAGCCCTGTGCAACAGTACTTGAGTGTGTGAATGTGACAATGTCACCATCGTCCACATGACAGGATGTGTTGTGATGCTGGCTCTTGTGAGCACACTGCTAAGGCTTTTATTGGTCTGCGCTATGTAACCTGTGACAACTTCCGTTCATGCCCATGTTGATTTTGTTAGGGGGATGAGAGCACACTGTTTCACCTCCCAGCACAGTTCAGCCCTTGGCATTTGGGTAAATGCAGTTCAGTCATAATGCTTACTTGTCATGGGACTGAAGTGTTTCACCTCAGTTGGGCAGGGAGAGGTACAGAGACCCGAGTGGATTGTGGCCTCTCCCTTAGCAGACACCGATCACAATGTATTTAACCTCTACTGACGTAGGCTAATAACGCGACACACCTTTCTTTAGGGATTGTCAGCACTGACCTGCATCAAGCCGTTGTGACTCACTTCCACGGAAAGACAAGTAAGCATTTCAACTACAGTGCATTTACCAGGGTACTGAGGGGTAAACTGTGCTGGGAGGTGATGTTGTGTGTTCCCATCCCCCTTCTGTCCATGTTGGTGGTGTTGGCCTGTGTTAACTGTTATGCATCTTGTACAGTGTTGCCTAGTGCAGTACTTTTTCTGTATTGCCATCATATGTCAAATCACTGTCTTTTCCTTGTGTTGTTCCAGGTTCCTCTACTCTGTCAATGGATTGTCACATTCATGTCACGATACATTGCAATGTGAGTTAAGATGCTACTTACTATGATAAAAATATCATCCTGACACAAAGGCATACAGGTGTGATTTGTGTTTATTTGTCAATGGATAACAAGTGAGGGTTGAAGTTGAAAGTGATGGAACATGGATAGTTTGGGTGGAACACACAATGGTGGGATTCCATAGTTTAACAGTACACTCCCATCTTTATAGCAATATGGGATTGGATTTACAACAAAGTCAATGCTCGGTGTGACACAAATGACATCAACGTTGGCTCTGAGAACTGGTATGACACAGTGCTTTGTCACGTGATCCTCCCTGGGACTTTTTCGGCCACCCCCTCAGCCGTTTGACCAGGGGGAAACCTGCTGCATTATCAGAGGTGTCTGATGATTCACTGTGATGTGACTCACCCCTTCCTGTGGCCTCTGCTGAGGTGTTGTGTCTATCATCTGGCTGGCCACTGGGGGTGGTGGTCAGCTGTTTGTGCTGCATGCATGTCCCTCAGGACACCCACAAGCTGGCCCATGTACTCGGCAATTTGTTCCAAACGAGTGTCTGTGGACCTCTGCCGGAGGGGGAGTTCATGCAGTTCATCAAGGACCTGGCCCATCTGTCCCTGGTTCTACTGGGATGCACCAAGGACAGTTTACATGGTGGCCAGGGCTTCTGTCTCATTGTCCTCCTGTGACTGTCACCCAGTTGACCACCCACATGCCCTGCTGCCATGGACCGCTGGCAGCGCCACACACTGTCCGCAGCATCCCGAGGCTGCCTGATTGTGTTGACTACAACTGGCAAATGGACAGTGTTGGAGGCACCGGTGGTGATGGTGGAGGTGGCTGCCACAAACGTCAGTGCTGCAGGGGTCGGTGGTTGTTGTTGCAGCTGTTGTGGGAATGGTGATGGTGGTGGTGGGGCCAGTGAGGACCGGAGACTGCGCTTGCCTGGGCACGTCTGAGGGGCCAGGTCTTTCCTCATGTAGTACTGGAAAAATATCGAGAAGGGCCACACTTACCAATAGCCCAATAACTATGATCAAATAACCAGTCAGTTGGCAGTGAAGGAAAAGCAATCGTTTATTAACAAAAAGACTCTGCGCAGAGGAGCCCCCCGTCCACACCCGATCAGTGCGCCGAGAAGACTGACGATTTACACATGAGACAAATGCTTTATACCATAGTTACATTACAGGAAATAACCATATTTGGCAAACTACCAATTGGTACGAGATCTCCAGGAAGAACCATATATGGTACACAAAGCCTGCTCTAAAGTCTGTTTCAGATATTATAGGGAAGGTTAGAAAGAGTAACTCCCTTTCGTCTCAGTACTTGGGAGTAACAGCCCAGCGCCGGCAAGAATGTGCTTATCACCTCTGAAGCCAGATGCGACCTTGGGCCTAGGAGTAGAGAAAACATTATGCCTTCAGCTGTCTTGTAACTCAACTAATTGGTACTTGCCTGGTATCAGGGAAAACTATGCGTGATCGCTACCCAGGCCCGAGTCAACAAATTCAAAATGGCGTTACTGTGGTTTCTCTATCCACTGTGCAACTTAACCTATCAGAAAAAACTACGGCTACTTTCTGCTAATAACATCAAGCAATACATAAAATATAAATATGCGTATATGCAGCTACATCATGCTAACACTTATAATGTTAGTAATTCCAATAAAAGGAATTCTGTTCCACAGAACCGCCCTTTTAGTGTGATGTAGCTAAATCAATCCTCAAAGATAACCTCATCTATCTGCATCAAATCTCGAATTTCCTGTTGTACCATCTGAGATTTTTCATTTGTCGAGGGTGACGGTACCAGCGCAGAGGATACTCTTCTGGCACAATAAAAACAGCTGGCGGGCCCACAATGTGTACATAAGCAGCATGTGAAAATGACACCTGCTATACCCACCAATACCATTAAGATCTTCCATCTCCAGGCTGACAGTAGTCCCCCCAAACCTGTCGGTAAGGGACCAACTTCCTGTATCAGTATGTATTTCTGCTGCTAATCGGTGTAATTTCTGAATAGCTAAATGGACAGAGGGGGCGGCGTCAGGCATGTACACACAACAGGAGCTGCCGATGATCTGCTAGTATGACGTCTAACACCATACGATTTTGAAGAGAAACGAGTCTCGTAGCCTGAAGCTCTACAGTCAGATTCATCAATATACCAGCAGTGGTATTAATGACTCTTTCCACTACTCTGGATAATCGTCACACCTCCTGACTAGGTATTATAGGTCCCCAAATAGGAAACACACCCTTTACTATATCAACGAAATGCTGCTCTGATGTATCAGTCTGATCTATTTCAGACATGTCCAATTCTCTTTTATCACGTTTTATTAGTGTCCCTTGTCCATCTAACTGATGATCCTTATGATAATCAGAGGGAGCTATATATACAGGTGGATACAGGAAGGACAAATAACAACGGCCAATCCACCCCCTGGGAAGCCAAGCGTAGGCGTTCTCTCCACAAACAAAATAAACATTCGGGGGTGTTATCAATGGTGGACTACTAAAGGTACGTAATCGATAGGTGTAATTGCACTGACTGTCTCCTACAGGGATATGTCCTGATCCTCGTACACAGAATTCAGAAGTGCTATTTAATATGGGCACAGGGATTGGCTTGTCATCGGTAACATTTCGATCCTGAAAGTGTTGGAAATACTCGGTGAAATTAAATTCAGCAAAAATCCAATATCTCCATTCTTAACCACGTGGCATTCTCATATTCGGTATACAAATTCATACAAGCCTTGGGGTCTAGGGACCCCTCCCCATTATTTCCCTGTGGGTCAAAACCTTGGTGCACTTCTATATAATTCAGAATCATCTCATAATCCTTTTCAGTATATCGAGAGGTATCTACAATGTAATGTAGGTACATTATATTCAATAATTTAAACCAGGCTTTACAATTTCCTAAATAGGATAATGGCAACGAAATAAAGAGATCATGTTGATGCATTACAGAGGGTAATAAACCGCAAACCCAACAATTGTCGTATTGGTAGCACTGTGAGTCTAATGCAACATTTCTATAAATACATTCTTGACATAGGTCTGACGATGCCTTTCTTTGTGAGGGGCTAACGTGAAGAAATGGTGCTCTATTGGCGAGGTAGGTGTCCCTATCATAGTATGCATGGGATGATGAAATTCTGAATATAAAAACGCACTCATTATTACAATAAACAACATTGCAATGGTTATCACAAAAGCAACCTTCACTCTGGTTGTCCATGATGAAAACACAGGTACATAAATGGGCATATATCGAGGACCAAGGGGACGCACCTCCTCAGGAATAAATCGACCAAAGGGATACATTATAACTAAAAGTCCAAACTATTCTACAAAATGCAGTCCATCCTCCCAGAGGGTGCTTCTTTCCTGTGTCCGTTTAGAGCCTCACAGGCAGGCTCCTATCGTTCATCAAAAGAACAAATCCTCTCGTCGGTTATCTTCTCTAATTACAACCTAGGACCCTCTCTTTGCTTCTCAGTCTTCCTTTCTGAACAGAGCAACACAAAGTTCCAGCTCTCAACGGGTTCAGTCCAGTGTCTCGCTCAGTAACCCCAAAATTCTTTAGCAAACCCCTGTTACTAAAGTCTTTCCCTATCTCCTGCAAGTGTTGGGGGTACCGTGTCGGTTTCTGGGCCGTAGGTTGTATCGAGCCTGACCTGGAAATTCCTGATTATTAACAAAACAGATGAGGAAGCATCCGAGGTGCCAAATATTCCATGAACTTCTCGTTCAACAACTGGTGCAACAGATTCCAATTTGGCACTTGGTGACGCGGCCTCTCTGGTGCTCTCGGCTCCCCTTTCTTGCCCTTAGATTTCTTGGGCGTCGGAAAAAGGAACCACTCAAGAAGCACTTTCGCTTTCCTGGGTCAATATTCCTTCTGAATTCAGGTGATCAAAAGGAAGGGGAAGAGGCACCTTTTTCACATGAGCAACATGGATCCAGTGCTTCCGCCCAGTCACCTTCACTGCTGTTCGGGTGGCCAACAAAATTTGCACCGGTTCCGTCCACCTAGGCTCAAGGCTCGATTTTCGCTGGTAATTATTCACCATCACCCACTGGCCGGGCTCCAAACGATGTCCCGAACCCTCCGGCAGGGGCTGCAATACATCAGATACATGTTGGTGGATAGAACGAAGGTCTTTAGTCAATGCGTACAAGTAATCTGTCATCATAGGATAATTAATTTCTCTAAAACTTCTCAGACGAGAAGCTGGCCATCCAAAAATGACCTCATACGGGGATAGACCTGAACGGGAATGGGGGGTCATGCGCAGGGTCATTACAGCCAGAGACAATGTGTCCGGCCACCGCAACCCTTTAGTCTCCTGAATTTTAGCCATCTTTAACTTCAAAGTTCCATTATATTTTTCAACCAATCCAGCAGACTGAGGATGTCGAGCAGTATGAAATTTCTGTTTTATGTGTAATCCATTACAGAAATGCCTGATAAGATTAGCATTAAAATGGGTCCCGTTGTCCGACCATATGACCCGAGGGACCCCATATCTAGGGAAGTCTTCTTTGATTAGAACTTTAGCAGTCGCTAGTGCAGTGTTCTCCTTGGTAGGGTAAGCTTCTACCCACTTACTAAATGCACAAACCACTACCAAGACGTACTTCAGGTTATTCACTCTCTCCAGTTGGATATAATCCATTTGGAGCACTTCGAAAGGTAAAGAGGGTGGTGCAAAATTCCCACTAAGAACAGGTTGTCTTCCTCCAGGATTATGTCATAGACAAACCATACAGTGTTGAACCAAATGAGTGGCAATTTTAGAAATATTGGGATTATTCCAAACTGAGTCCAACAGATGACAAATTCCCTTTGCTCCTATATGTGCAGTCCCATGGGCCATAGTCACTACAGCATTAATAAAAGCATTGGGAAACAGCCATCGCTGCTTTTCACTTAAATCAACCCAACAACCATTATCATCCAACCTCCCTAACTCATTCTCCCATCGGGCCAATTCAGCAGGTGTAGCCTCCTTCTGCATTTCCATGGTATTATCAAATATATCAGACTCCTCCACCCACCTGGCTGAAGGTACATACATCGGGACATTTTAGATTTAGCAGTATCTTTTGCTATTTGGTCAGCGAACGCGTTTCCTTCTCCCACAGTATCCACTATGGTTTTATGGGCACTACATCTAACAATTGCTACCTTCCGTGGCAAAGTCTACACAGTCAATAACCTCAATATCAGGGGGCCATGTTGTATTTGTTGGCCATGAGAAGTAAAGAATCCTCTTTCAGCCCACAACTTCCCAAAACTATGAGCCACGCCAAAGGCATATTGGCTATCAGTATAAATATTTACCACCAGTCCCTCACTTAGCTCACATGCTCGTAACAGGGCTATTAGTTCAGCTGACTGTGCAGAATGATAGGGAACTCAAGACTTTTCAACTACCGTACGCAGAGTAGTAATTGCGTACGCAGCTGTTGTCGTGCCATCTGGTAGCTTAAAACAAGACCCATCCACAAACAAATCCCCTTGGGGTTCAGATAGGGGCGTGTCTGTGAGGTCCAACCGTCCCTTCATTTCTTCTTCTGTACGAAATATACAATCATGTATGTCATTATTTGGTTAATCCGAAGGGAGGGGTAGCAACATGACTGGGTTCAGAGTGGCACACCTTTTTATAGTGATATGGGGAGCAAACAGAGTCAATTCATATCCAGTAAGACGTGCACTAGTAAGGTGCTGTGTCTTTGTTTTATTCAAGAGCATGTCCACAGCATGCGGTACCATCACTGTGAGGTTAGAATTTAGCACGAGTCCTTCCGACTGCCTAATGGCCACCGCCACTGCGGCAGTAGCCTTCAGACAGCTAGGAAGTGCTCTAGCGACATGATCCAATACTGCTGAAAAATAAGCACAAGGACTTTGCTTACCACCAAATCCTTGCGTTAACACTAAAAGTGAGCAACCAGCCACCTCATGCACGTAGAGTACAAAAGGTTTTTGGTAATCAGGAGTTCCTAAGACAGGTGCAGAACAAAGAACAGTTTTCAAAGAATCAAAAGCTTTCTGACACTCATCCGTCCAGGGTAAGGGTTCATGCACTTCTTTTGTAATCAAATATAACAGTAGTTCAGTGAGAAGAGAACAATTAGGAATCCACTGGCGACAGTAAGAGGTTATGCCAAGAAATGCATGAACATCTTGTTGAGTACGAGGAACAGGCAAGTTAAAAATAGCAGACACACGTTCGGGAGTCAACTTCCTCCCCTCTTTCGACAGTAGATGACTAAGGTAGGTCACCTCCTGTCGACAATATTGAAATTTAGAAAGAAATACTTTATTTCCATGGGCTGCCAGATGGGACAATAATTTAACCGTAGCCCCCTTGCAGCCCTCCTCCGTATCAGACGCCACCAAGAGATCATCGACATACTGGAGGAGAACGTTTCCTGGAGGCAGGGTCAATTCATCCAAAATTACCTTCAAGGTCTGACTATAAATGCTTGGGCTCGCTTTATAGCCCTGAGGAGCACAGCAAAATCTAAAGCTGCGGCCTGATAACGAGAAGTCGAAAATATGTCTGCTCTCAGGATGGATGGGAATGCTAAAGAAAGCATTCTTTAAATCAATAACTGAGAAAAATTTAGCAGTAGGGGGAATCATAGTAAGTATCGTCGTAATATCTGAGACCACTGGATATTGTGGTACTACCACCTTATTAACTTCCCGGAGGTCAATTACAAAGCGATACGTACCAGCATAATCAGGACTGCTCCCTAAAGGAGCCTTCTTCAGAATCTGTAATATAGGGCTGTTACATGTGTTAGAAGCTGTCTCTTCCACCACACCCTTGTCTATGAAATCCTGTATTATTGACAATAATGCCTTTTCACCTGCTGGGGAGATTTTATACTGTGGAATACGAGGCAACCAAGCATTGGCTTTTAACGTAATAGAAACTGGTGGAATATTCAATAAACCTACATCAGTATCCCCAGCTGCCCACAACGTGGAAGGAATGGCGGCCAACTCCGGAGGGAGCTGGTCATTTTTCATAAGATTCTGTTTAATACATTGTTCTGGTGATCGAACCGTCAAATATACTCCATCCGGAGAACAATACATTTTGGCATGCATCTTTTTTAACAGATCCAATCCCAATAAGTTCCCCACATTGCGACATCAACAAAAATGGAGAATCTACTGTAACTGGACCTATCGTGAATGAGAGTGGCTTCGAAATGGGGCTTACCACTGGAATACCAGAAAATCCAACTGAAACATTATTATGCCCGGACAGAGCAGCCCCGGGGACCAATGAATGAGCAATCGAACTATTCATTGCACCAGAGTCCACTAAAAAGTTTTCAGAAATTCCCATTATTTGTCCTGTAACATAAGTCCCCTTCTGGTCAACGGGTACTGACACCTGGTCCCTTCTCTGTCCATGGCTGTCCTATGCACAAAAATAACTATCTGATTCATAATCTTCATTGTAATACTGCCTACCATTGGGATTATCAAAATATTTCCCTCTGGACTCACCTCATATCACTTCGTCTCTTTTCATGTCGCCTCGATCAACACCACCCCATCCTCTGCCTCTACCACTGCCTCTCACTGCTCTGTTCTGTGCTAAAAGGAAAGGACACTGAGCTCACCAGTGCCCCTCCTGCTTACAATAAGCACACTGATTCTGACCCAAAGCAACGGCCGGACCTCCTCCTCGTCCTGTCCCTGCCCCTCTTGGAACAAACCCCCTCACTCCCCCATGGCTCCTTCCACGTCCCCAAGCCACTTGTTGTAATAACACACAAGTTTCAAGTTCCTTTTTATCGGATTTGTCGTTACTCTCATTCTCCCTATGCTCATAATATTGAGCCATACTTAATATGACTGAAGGAGTAGAGGTGGTCCAAGTACACTCTGCAGCCTGGAGCCGTGCTGATATTTCCAGCAACAAGTTAGTCACAAAACGATTAACAAACAATCTTACTCCCCCTTCTACCGATAGATCCTGTCCACTAAAATCAATAAACACACCTTCAAATCGAGTAAAGAAATCTGATACACTTTCATCCTTTTTCTGTTTACAAGCAGTCAACTTATCCCAATCCACTTTCCGGTGTGGGATTAAGGTGTGCATATATGCAATTATTCGGCCTGGAAGGGCCAAATCTCATCTCTAGGTTTATCCCCAGGTTTCCTTTCCCCATCCCATGCTTTAAATTGCTCCCACGTTCCCCCTAATTCATTAGCATGATGTTGGTCATGTACCTGGCGCCACACATCGACTGGAACCAACAGTCCAAAGAATAATTCTGTCAGCCAAAGTCATCACTGCTGAAGAAGCTGCTTCATTAAGCTCTTTGTAATAGGTGGTAGGATTTTTACACTGATCAGATAAATGAGACTTTAAGGAAAGGACCTCACTTCTCTTCCAAGGAGTATATACCCACTGTTCTTGAAAACGGGCTTCAACACGGGCCTGGATGACCTGATTGGAATTATCTTTCAGTTCCGGAATTTCAGGATGGTAAATGGGATGGACTTCTCGCATGGGATGCTGAGAATCCCTTGTTGGACTTTTAGTAAATAATCTCAGCCGATATCGCATAATGGTGATCAGGTTCCCATATACATTTTCCTGTCCTAATTCGAACTTATGGGCCCGGTCCACTATGTCGTATAGGACCCGCGGGGCTCTCCCATCCTCGAAACTTTGTTCCCATAAAGAAATCAACCGATTAGCCATAGTTTCTAATGCATATTGTTGCATAAACGGTTTGTAATCTTTCATAGTTCCCCAAATGTCCTCAATAGTGTAAATAGCATTCCGTACCCACTGGGACGCCTGATCTATCACTATTTGCTTCTCCTTACATCGTACAACAGCGCGTGTACATAATCGTTGAACGTCCCCTATCCCGGGAGCATGGGAGGGGGTCGAATCTATCCTGCAGGAGTTGAAGTGGCTGACTGGGACGGCCAAGCCACAGAAGACGAAGGAGAAGTCAATGTCATTGGGGACATGACAGGGGTCAAAGAGTCATTTGTCAATAAAGTAGCCATCGTAGAAGAAGGAGTAAAATCGGTTCCTGTCGCCATAGTAGTGGCGGGGGTCACAGGAGCCGTCGATAACACAACGGGTGCACTGGGGGCACTGGCCAACGGTATCGCAGAATACACTTGTTGCGGAGCATAAGGGGGTGGAGGACACGTATCCAATAAGTCCTCTATTTCATCTTCAGCCTCAGGTCGAGCTATGTAACTTTTATCAGCCTGTAATTGGAACTGTCTGTCTAAACATTCTATCTTTGTCTCAGTTTGTTCCTTAACATAGGCTACAGCCTTTTGGGTTATGGTCTGACCATTCTGTAATTTTACCAACTTTTCCTCTCTAATTCGACGACGCTTTGCCTCTTTCTGCCATAGTCGCAAATAGTCAAACATTCCCTGCCGACTTTTTTTAGAGAACAAACGATCCTGTAAATACTGTATTTTCTTCTCATCAAAGGACCCAGTTACGGGCCATTGTAGTTCTTCATTATCCTTAGTATATTTGTGCCATAGATTGCTAAATAAAATAGGCGTAACGCCATGTTTCACATACATATCAAAATTTGGACTGCCTTCTGGTGGGGCAGGCTGACTTTCATCTAATCGTGTATTTTTCTGCCGGCAACAACATCCAAAACATATTTTACTAAAACACGACATGTTTAAGTGATCACTCTTCACACTTCGTCACAAATATTCAGAACATGGCCATGTTTCATTCACTCTCAATCTTTGTCGACTTCACACCCACCACACACATAAATTTAAACACACAACCTTTCATATGAAAAGGTAAACATTTTTCTTTTTTTTTTTCAATTTTCAATCGATATGAAGCCACCAAAGAACGGAGCCAGTCGACTCCCGTTCATAGAGAAGTTGTGAACCTCCAGCCACCGGGCCAAACAGAAACAAAGAAAACAGGCAGACCGAAGACTACCAAGAGGTCATCGGACAGGAATTAACCACAAACCGGCCTACAGACCATCCCGCAATCTTCCTGGTTCACCTTCAGGACTATTCTGACTGACCCCGTTACCTTAGCGTCGCTTCAGGTGTGTCTAGAAGTCACCCAGGTACAACCACAGGCTTTTCTGAGGGCAGTCCCGCCGGGTGTGCACAAAAAAAAATTGCCACACCAAGGCATCTGATTTAAACCTCTATTATTCACCAAACAAGCCCGCTGAGCCTCTGCCCGTGCAGCCTCAGTGCTGCCCCGTCAGATCTCCAAAACTCCTCGTGGTACGCCGACCACCAAACCACAAAATTCAGTTAACTGTTTCCAAAACGTTGCTCAATAGCACCATGCAGAAACAACAAACAAATACACTCACCTGGTGCACTCAGGTAGGATTGCGAGTTCTCCACTGCCCATTCCTGAAGATCAACTCGGATCAGTTCCTGGGTTACACCCGTAGGACTCCGGTGAGGGGTCACTAGCAGCTGGGGGCTCTCTGATAGCGAGAGTGGAGTTCAACAAAAATCGTTAGTCAGTCCACCCCCTCGACCAGAGCACTCCCCTTAATGTCCTTATTTCACCCCGTATTATGGGAGGACGACCCCAAATGCGGAGTCCCGGCGGAGTCGCTAACTGCAATACTGGAAAAATATCGAGAAGGGCCACACGTACCAATAGCCCAAAAACTATGATCAAATAACCAGTCAGTTGGCAGTGAAGAAAAGGCAATCGTTTATTAACAAAAAAACTCTGCGCAGAGGAGCCCCCCGTCCACACCCGATCAGTGCGCTGAGAAGACTGACGATTTACACATGAGAAATGCTTTATACCATAGTTACATTACATGAAATAACCATATTTGGCAAGCTACCAATAGGTACGAGATCTCCAGGAAGAACCATATATGGCACACAAAGCCTGCTCTGAAGTCTGTTTCTGCTATTATGGGGAAGGTCAGAAAGGGTAACTCCCTTTCGTCTCGGTACATGGGAGTAACAGCCCGGCGCCGGCAAGAATGTGCTTATCACCTCTGAAGCCAGATGCGACCTTGGGCCTAGGAGCAGAGAAAATATCATGCCTTCAGCTGTCTTGTAACTCAACTAATTGGGACTTGCCCGGTAACAGGGAAAACTGCACGTGATCGCTACCCAGGCCCGAATCGACAAATTCAAAATGACGTCACTGTGGTTTCTCTATCTACTGTGCAACTTAACCTATTAGAAGAAATGAAGGCTACTTTCTGCTAATAACATCAAGCAATACATAAACTATGAATATACGTATATGCAGCTACATCATGCTAACACTTATAATGTTAGTAATTCCGATAAAAGGAATTCTGTTCCACACTCCTCATCCGTAAAAACCAGGGAGTCTGCATCCGAGGGTTCAGCTTCTTGGGTGGGAGACTGGCTGGGTTCGTCCATGGCATGGGCGCCTGCTGTTGCTGGCGAGTCACCTGTTGAACAGAGTTTGGTTTGTCGGCATATTCAGTACATGGCACAACTTTGATGTTCATATTTGGCTCATTTCGAATGAGACAACATGACTTTTCATTTTGGCATTACTTGTCATTCATGACAGTTTGTCAGTGGTGGGACATAATTTGGAGGTAAATACATTGCTCATTAGTGATGTGACATGGCTGCAACAACAATTTCATATGTACAGATATTGTATTTCCAAGTACATGTCCTCTGGTACCAACTTGTTGATCATCCACTTCTGATCATGCTAAGATATTTGTGACTTTGCTAAGACTGTTTGTCTACTATGCCGCTACTTCCTGATTTCTGTTATGCTTCTTGTGCTGTCCCCTTGTGGTTTGTGATGTTTGACTGAGTCTACATGCATGTGTTGTGTTGATGTGACCCTTTATGCTTTGGGATAATGGAACTTGTACATTGGCTTTTGGCCACTACGTTCTTGGGTTTTGCTTTACAGTTACATGTGATTTCATCAATGACACTGTGATTCATGTGAACTCTCAATGG
This sequence comes from Lissotriton helveticus, assembly GCF_964261635.1. Classification (NCBI taxonomy): domain Eukaryota; kingdom Metazoa; phylum Chordata; class Amphibia; order Caudata; family Salamandridae; genus Lissotriton; species Lissotriton helveticus. The sequence goes on from NC_136068.1 coordinate 1,232,426,558, forward strand.
TATTTTCTGTGTGTGCACTGGCTGCAACTTATGCAGCTTGACAGAGTTGGCTCACAAGTGCAGGATGTGGTGGTCAGATAGCACCCTGCTGTTTTGGAGGGAATACAGAGGGCCTTGTGGGAGTCGTGGTCTTGCTGTCAGGTCCCGACAACCCCCTCCCAAGTAAGATGGCTACCTACCTGTTAAGTGAAGCAGAGGATGGAAATGCGAGCCTTATGAGACATTCATGTTGACAGCGTGCATTGTACATGAGTTCGATTTTGCCTGGCAATTGAGGCTCATGTGTTGTGCACAACAGTACATTACAGTGGGATGTGATCATTTTGTTTGCACTTACAAGCTTCCACTCCCCCCTCGATTCCTGTGAGACTCTCAGGATGCAGTATGGCAAGCACCTTCTCCTACCATTCAGTGAAGGTTAGTGGTGGTGTAGCAGGTCTGGCCCCAGTTCTATGGGCCGCCTTGTGGTTCCTGTGGGCCTGATGCTTGAGCCAGGCCTTGAGGTCAAACCATCACCTTTTAATGTCACACAGTGTGCATAGGGGGTCCCTACAGCATTGACTTTGTTGTAGATCTTTGTCCACATGTGGCAAGAAAAGTGGGGTGTGTTGGACCAGGTTTCTACCCTTATTATCTCATCTACTATCACTTTTAACTCAGTGTCGGTGAATTTGGGCATTTTCCTTTTGGCCATGGTGCAAAGGTTAGAAAAGTGCAGGTTGCAGGGGGTGGTGGAGTTATATGCAGTGTTTGGGTGGGAAGTGGGTTATGTGGGGATGGGTGTAGGTGATGTGCTGTGTGCGTAAATGGTGCGATACCAAAGGGGATAATGAAGGGAGCATTGGAGCAAATCAAACACTCACCCCAGTCAACTGATCTTGGTTTAATCCATCATAATTATTTAGCTCATTGCACCACCCCAGTTCAGACATGGCCATGTGCAAATCAGTCTGACCCTGTGCCTCATGGGAACAGTCCAGCCCAAACTGCCAAGCCATGTCTTTCCTGGACCGGAAACAAGCATCACTGGACCGGTTTCTGGCTAATCAGCCGTCATCAGCCAGACTAGCTTGAATCCAGTGGCAAAGTGAGCAAGGGGCCCACGTCTGGGCATACCCTGACAACTTAGGGCGAACAAAGCAATACCAAAGGGGATGATGGACGGAGCGTTGGAGCAAATCAAACACTCACCCCCAGTCAACTGATCTGGGTTTAATCCATCATCATTCTTTAGCTCACTCCACCACCCCAGTTCAGACATGGCCATATGCAAATCAGTCTGACCCTGTGTCTCATGGGAACAGTCCAGCCCGAACTGCCAAGCCATGTCTTGGCAGTTCGGGCTGGACTGGAGTCAAGCTATCCTGGCTGATGATGGCTGATAGCCAGAAACCGGTCCTAGGATGCTTGATTCCGGTCCAGGGAAGACATGGCTTGGCAGTTCGAGGCACAGGGTCAAGACTAATTTGCATATGGCCATGTCTGAACTGGGGTGGCATGGTGAGCAAAATAACGATGGATTAAACCCAGATCTATGACTGGGAGTGAATGTTTTGCCAATGTGCAACATTCCGACTATCACCTTGTGTGTTTTGCTGTTCACCCTATGTGGGTAGGGTATGCCCAGACGTAGGTCCTGTGCTCACTACGCCACTGGAATCAAGCTATCCTGACTGATGACGGCTGATAGCAAGAAACCAGTCCTAGGATCCTTGATTCCGGGCCTGGGAAGACACAGCTTGGCAGTTCGGTCTGGACTGTTCCCATGAGGCACAGGGTCAAGACTGATTTGCATATGGCCATGTCTGAACTGGGGTGGCGTGGTGAGCAAAATAACAATGGATTAAACCCAGATCTGTAACTGGGGGTGAATGTTTTGCCAATGTGCAACATTCCCTCCATCACCTTGTGTGTTTTGCTGTTCACCCTATATGGGAAGGGTATGCCCAGACGTGGGTCCCGTGCTCACTATGCCACTGGAGTCAAGCTATCCTTGCTGATAGCCAGAAGCCTGTCCTAGGATGCTTGATTCCAGTCCAGGGAAGACATGGCTTGGCAGTTCGGTCTGGACTGTTCCCATGAGGCACAGGGTCAAGACTGATTTGCATATGGCCGTGTCTGAACTGGGGTGGCGTGGTGTGCAAAATAATGATGGAATAAAACCAGATCTGTGACTGGGGGTGAATGTTTTGCCAATGTGCAACATTCCGTCCATCATCTTGTGTATTTTGCTGTTCACCCTATGTGTTTGTCACCCCGAGTGGGACGGGTATGCTCAGACGTGAGTCCCGTGCTCTCCATGCCACTGGAATCAAGCTATCCAGGCTGATGAGGGCTGAAAGCCCGAAACCGGTCCTTGGATGCTTGTTTCCAGTCCAGGGAGGACCTGGCTTGGCAGTTCGGGCTGGACTGTTCCCATGGGGCACAGGGTCAAGACTGATTTGCATATGGCTGGGTTCAAACTGGAATGGCATGGTGAGCAAAAAAATGATGGATTTAGGCCCAGATCTCTGTACTGGGGTGAATGTATGACATTGTTCTGCATTCTGTCCATCAAGTGTTGTTTTTGCATTCAGTTTAAACAAACATCAATAACCACAGCCTGTATCTACAATATTTAGTGACTTCAAACCCCTCACACAATTGTGTATTACAAATTAAAGATAAAATGTGAGAGAAGTCCAGTAAACACCTCAAGTACGCAAACCCAGGGAGCTGCTGGATGGTACTCGCCATTATGCTCATGTTATCATCATAGGTTGCTTACATGGCCATGAAAGAAATGAAAATGTGTTCTTGTACTTCCTCAGGGGTGAGACATTAGACAGAGAATAAATAAAAAAACTGTGTGCCAAACAACACTGAGTCCGTATAGCTCACTCAGTGCCCACTGGACCCCAACCGTGAATAAGAGAAACTATTCTCACAATTAAAATGAGGTACTGCTCACATGCAAGACATACTTTATTGAGTGCTGTGAGTGTCCTCAGGTTTAAAAGCGGGCATGTATATGGCCACGTTCACCCACAAAAGGCCAACAAGTTTCATTGCCAACACTCTCTTGGCAACTTCATCAGGGCATTTGGGGAACCAGTCTTCACCTCTTACTTTTTACTGCACCATACTGAGTGGTTGCTGTCGTCCCTCGTACCTGGAACTCTCTACAATGGCGAAAACCGCACCAGTAGGTCACGTTTCGCCTGTCGAACTGTAAATATCAGTCTCCACTGCACCCGCATTTACAAAAGCGCCATGCCTCGTCGAGTGGATTCATATCCTTAAGTAGCGAACTGAGTTGGTCATCCATGATAAGGGGTATTCTAGTTCCATTGGGGTTGTAGCAGGAGTTAGTATCATCAGCATATGCCAATGTAATAAGATTATAAAATGGAAACCGTAAACCTCTATGTCGATGACAAAGCACGGTTCTGCTAAAAGAGCAAATTTTAAGGACGATAGGGGGCAGCCTTGTTGTGTGCCTCTAGTGAGTGCGATTGGGAAGGTGACACTATCCCCTTCTCATATTCAAGCCGTGGCACAGTATATAGCACTTAGATGAGACGCATAAATATCTCTCCTACACCTATTCTGAGGAGAACAGCAAACATTAATTCCCACTCCACGGAGTCAAACACCTTATCGGGCATCAAGGAACACAGCTATAGCCTTCATTTTGAGGTTGACTCATTAAATAGTGCAGAACAGAGTTCTAAGATTATATGATATGTGGCGACCGGGGACGAAGCCTGTCTGCTCAGGGCTCACCACTCCAGGCAATATGGTCGCTAGTCTGTTGGCTAAGATCTTCATGTATAGTTTGGTGTCCACATTTAATAATGAAAATGGTCTATATGAGGAGCAGAGATTAGCCTGTTTCTCAGGTTTCAGCAGCATCACAATTAACACCTCCTGCATTGTTGGTGGCATTATTTCAGTTTATACCATTTTCATATAGTGTAACCAGACACGGAATCAATACCTCCTGATAAGCTTTACAGAAGGATACTATGAGGCAATTGGAGCCCGGTGCCTTCCCTTCTGCATGCCTTGAGTGTGGTTCTGATTTCAGCAGGTTTTAGAGGTGGCATCAAGTGTTCCCTATGTTCTGAGGTAAGCCAGGTCATGGCTATTTGTGTTAAGTCATTAGTTATGGCATCCTCATCTAAGGGAATCCGGGTGCAATATAAATCCTCATAATAACAACGGAATCTCTCCACAACATGATCAGTCCCATGTGACACCTGTCCCATATCATCTTGTTTTCTAATATCATATCAGAATCCCTTTTAGTCTTGGAAGGGCAGCCAATGTGGCCCCTTGAAGATATTGTTCTCTTTATGCTTGTACTTTAACATATTTACCCATATGTTTAATTTCGCCATTACCTGTCTCATGAAATTCCTCTATCTATTTTAATGTCACAAAGAATACATGAATCATCAGTATTCTGAAGTATCCCCTTCATGTCAGAGATCTCACTATTCTCGCCTTGACAATCGGCCCTTGAATGAGCAGAGGACACCTGCGCTTTTAGATATCATCCCTCCACAAATATAGACTTGAAGGTCTCCCATATTCTAGAGAAGCTATCTACCGAGCCTATATTATGATGAAAAAAATTCTTCAATGGCCTGAGCTAGTTCAGTCCTGAAGACTGAGTCTAATAAGGAGTAAGGAGGGAATCACCAATAAAAGCAGGTGCTCTCCAATGATGAGCTCTAGCCCCAACAACACTGTGGAATGATTGGAATAATTCCAAGGGAGGGTCTCATAGTTTTGGACCTGAGTGGCCAAGCGCATGAAAATCAACCGGAAATCAATACAGGTATGAGTATCATATGCTGAGGAATAGTGGATGTCACCTGCTCAAATGTGGGACCTATGCCTTCAAATATCCAGTAAATTCACCCAAATCTATAATTGTTAGGAGTGCACTTGCCACTGCAGATGAATGACGATGGGGGCCCTTGAAGTGGTCAATCCCGGGATTCAAAATGCAATTGAATCCCTTCCCCAAATCTGTGGCAACCCAATTCATTGATATAGACAGACTCTGTGGGCTTGAATATGAGTTTGTGGTGTGGGGCCGGGTCCACCCCGCCGCTACGAAAGCAAAGCCATCGTCGGGCTTCACACCAGATTAGGAGTTTCTTCCTGTCTGGTGGGCTTTTTATTGGTGCTCCCACAGCAGTGCCTCTCAAAAATAGTCACCACAGTAGGAATACCAAAAACCGTTCCTGCATGGAATGGATTATAAAGTTCAAGCTGTGCAGGAACTGCTTTGCATGCATATGGGGAGGCACTGGTTGTGCCCCACTGTGTGCATCCACCTGGTGTGAGGCACCAGGAGGCTCCACAGGGCCCTTTTTGTGTCCTCTCTGCCACGGTTTTTATGGAGGATGAACTGCCATGAAAACAGTAGTGGAGAGGAAACTTGTAATATGCTTGGAGGAACCGCGGTGGTCCCACCAAGTATATTACGGCATCTGCACCACTGCATCACTGAGGAAGAGTGGTTCCCTGGTGACTGCGGCGGGGCAATGACTTGCCGACAGCCCTCATTGTAAAAGGGCAGTCAGGAGTCCGCCACCGCCACAGCAGCATGAGTTTAAGTTTAAGTTTAAAGAATTTGTAAAGCGCGACATACACCTGAGCGGTTTCTTGGCGCTGAGATAGCAGACAGCCTACATGGCGGAATCAACCGCTAGGGCATAAGCTGAGGCAGGGGACGAAGGGTTTAAGACAGAAAGGCCTGGGTGAACAAAAATGTTTTCAAGGATTTGCGAAAAATGGAGTACTGGGTGAGGGACCTGAGGTGGAAGGGAAGGGAATTCCAAAACACAGGGGCAAGGGTAGAAAATTTAGAGCCGCCCTGTTTTTTTTTCCTATAACGAGGGGCTACTAAAAGATGTTGGGCCGAGGAACGAAGGTCTCTGCCGGGAACGTAGGTTTTAATGGCTGAAGATATGAAGATAGGGGCCAGGCCAGTCCTGGCCTGAAAAGCCATGCAGCCTAGTTTGAACAAGGCGCGTTCCCGGACAGGGAGCCAGTGAAGGGTCTTCAAAAGGGGAGAGGTATGGTGGAATTTGGGGAGACCGAAGGCCAGGCGGGCCGCCTGGTTCTGAACCAGTTGTAGCTTGCGCAAGCTGTACTGAGGGATGCCATTGAACAGGACGTTCCCGTAGTCCAGGCGGGACAGGACCAGTGCGGACATAATCAGTTTGAGTGCAGAAAAAGAAAAAAAGCGAGAAATAGAGCGGATAGTACAGAGAGTGAGAAAGCAGGAAGAAACCACCGAACCTATCTGGGAGTGAATAGTGAGTTTGTCATTGAGCTTGATACCTAAGGACTTAACAGAGGAGACTGGGGTGGGGGGAGAGCCAAAGGAAGGGGGCCAAAATAAAGAGTTCCAGGGACTGGAGCAACCACCCGTAACCACAAGTTCCGTCTTATCGGGATTGAGCTTCAGGTGGTTGAAATTCATCCAGTCCCTGATGAAGGATAGAATAGCTTGAAAATTGGAAATAGAGTCAGAGGAAGAGGACGGGTTGAAGATGAGCTGGAGGTCATCGGCGTAGTTATATACCGTGACCTCCAGCTGCTGAAGAGCAAAGATAAGAGGGGAGATGTAGAGATTAAATAATAAAGGAGACAGAGAAGAACCCTGGGGCACCCCGCACTGGACCTGACAGGGGGTAGCTGAAAACTCCCCAAGACGAACCGCCTGGGTCCGGTCCCTCAGGAAGGATGAGAGCCAGATGAGGGCCGAGCCTCCAATGCCCGCCGCCCTGACACGGGAAAGTAAGATGGAGTGGTCCACCGTGTCAAAAGCGGCGGACAAGTCAAGGAGGACCAGCGCCTGAGGTTGACCTATGTCCATACCTTCTCTGAGGGTCTCCAGCACCGACACCACCACTGACTCTGTCGAGTGCTTAGGTCGAAACCCAGCCTGGCAAGGGGCCAACACCCCATTTTCCTCGACAAAGGAGCTGAGCGCAGAAGTGACGTGTCGCTCCAGCACCTTACCTAAAAAGGGTAGCAAGGAGATGGGGCGGTAGTTAGCCAAAGCAGAGGGATCGGCTCCTGGTTTTTTTTAAATGGGAGCAATAGAGGCGGATTTTAGTGACTGGGTCACAACCCCCTGGGCCAAAGAATCATTAAGGAACCTAAGAGGAGGCAGGGTACAAACAGAATAGATCTGCTGTAAGATGTGTGCAGGGCAGATATCTGCGGGGGAACCGGATTTGATTTTTGGGAGAAGAGAGAGAAAAATTTCCTCAGTAAGAGGAGGAAAAGAATTGAGAGAGGCTGGGACAGGGGGTGGCTGGGGGTCTACGAAGAGGGGGGAAGGGGGGGATGTTAGATTTGATTGTCGCGATTTTATCCACGAAGTAGAAGTTCTTTTTTTTTTTTTTTTTTTCTATGGTTGTCTTCAATTTATTTATGCAGTGCTGCTTCTAACTGTATTTTTTACAACCATACTTATGTGACAATATAAAGATGATTAACTATCTTGTTCCAAATTAATGTGGTTTCTCTTTCTTTCTCTTTGAGTAATGCTGTATGCATGCACAATTAACGAAGTAGAAGTTCAACGAGTCGCAAAGTTTCTGAGAGGGAAGGGGCTTTAGTGAGGTCCTGTCAGAAAAAGCCAGGTCATGGGTGATGGAGAAAATCTCCTTGGGTTGATTCTCAGCCGCCAGAATTTTAGCCGAGAAGTAAGCTTTCTTAGTCTCTATGATGTTTTTTTTGTAGGTCCCTAGGAGGAGGACGTAGCGGGACTTGGAGGGGGGACAATAGTCCAGTCTCAATCTGCGTTCTGCCTGTCGAACCATAAGCTTCTGCTCTTTCAATTCTTTGCTGAACCACCGATTGGTGTCTTTAGGGCGCCTAATCGAGGTGCGCCGAAGAGGGGCCAAGCTGTCACTTCCATTCATAAGCCAGGAGTCAATGGCCTTAGCTTGCGCTGCAGACGCCAAGCCCGACAGAGAGGGAGAGGAGGCCAGAAGTGAAGAAGTAAGGTCCGACAAGTTAACCTTGCCCCAGTTGCGAGCCCATGAGTTTTTAGTATGAACAGGTATCTTGGTCGGACAAAGGCTAAGAGAAAAGGAGATTAAAAAGTGATCAGACCAAGTGCATGGAGTAACAGTGAGTGAAGAAAGGGGACAGTTGAGAGACCAAACTTGGTCTAAAATGTGGCCATGGATATGGGTGGGGGTGTGGACTAGGGAAGTGAAATTAAGTGACAGAAGGGTTTCGGAAAATTCCTTGGATGAGGCGCATTCCTTAGGGTCCAAAGGCCAATATTTAAAGTCCCCAAGGACCAACACTGAAGTATAATTAACAGCCAGAGTGCCAAGTAAATCTTGAAAGGCGGGGAGAAAAGACGGAGTGGGTTGGGGTGGACGATAAACCAGCACAACGGCTAGGTGAGGGGAGAAAGAGGTAGAGCGGACCACAAGGTGGTCAATTCCTCCCAGGGGGGGTGAGGGAAGAATCTGGAACTGAAAATCAGTGCGGGCAATAAGAGCAACGCCTCCACCCGTTTTCCCGGCAGGGCGGTCAGCACGGATAGAGTAATAGGTCGAAGGAAGGGCAGCCAATAGAGACGGAAGAGAAGACTCACAGAACCATGTCTCAGTTAAGAGTAGGAGATCGGGTTTATCCGTGTCTACAAGTATGAATAGTTCCTGGTGATGTCTAATGGCTGACCTAGTGTTTAATAGAATAATGGACAGTGGGGGGAACGGGGGTCAGGGATGGGCAATGAGTGGAGAGCTGGAGGCGAAACAATAGGAAGAGGGCAGCCTTGTGGACAGGCACGACAGGGAGAATGACAGCTCATGTTGATGGTCCGTTGAATAATGCGGGGGTCGAGGGGCCAATGGCCTTGTAGGAGAGTAAGATCAGCTGAAGAATATCGGGTAAGAGGACCAGGGGTAATGGCCCCTTGCCCCGGCTGGCCGCGGACGGGCGCAGACGGGCTTAACTCTGGCGCGACTCCGGCGCGCCTACATCGCGCCCGCTGCGCTCGTCCGCTGCGCTGACGCATAGTGGTCGTTTAAGTAGCCGTGTGACTAGGGGGGTGTGGCTAAGATGGGACAGGCCGACAACCCAACCCAAGATGGCGCCTGCAGTCGCGGATGACTGGCTTCAGGCGGACTATGAAGGTAAGAGTGGCGGCTCGTAGTCAGCGGGCCACTGGGGGGAGGTTAAAAGCGATGTCCTTACTTACAGTCAGCAGGACGGATGAGGCAAGAAATAGAAATAAAATTGCTCGTAATCAGCATAAGAGACCAGGGTTTAAGTTAAAATATCAGCGCTCCAGCAGATGCGCGCGAGCCCTCTGCCACCGGGCTGCGAGCTATCGCTGGAGAGGAGGGGAGGAGGGTCCTAAGTAGCCGTGTGACTAGGGGGGTGTGGCTAAGATGGGACAGGCCGACAACCCAACCCAAGATGGAGCCCGCAGTCGCGGATGACTGGCTTCAGGCGGACTATGAAGGTAAGAGTGGCGGCATGAGTCTGGGTGTCCATGGACCACCAGACTCGTAATTAAGTCTCTGCCCATGAAATCAACCAGGAAGCATACCACCTAATGTCCCATGTTATCTATATTGGTTGTTTCTCCAATGCCCACAATTCTGGTATTATTCCCCCTAGACCGGGCCTCTAAGTCTTCTGTGTTTTCCTCTAGAATGATGAGAAGTTTGCCCATCTTCTTGTGTGTTGCTATTCCAGCATTCAAGCCATGCTTCATGTCACAAACCCTCCTCTCAACAGTAACAAGTCTCTCTGAATGTTTATCTAACCTTTTGGAAATCATTTCCATTCGGAATGAGAGGACACCGATCGTCCCTTCGATTTTGGTCAGGCTTTGCTGCATAGACATTAATATGTATTTCAAATCCGTCTAAAGCAGCTCTAGATTCAGCAGTGGAACCGCGGGTCCACCGCGGGTCCACCGATCAAAGGAAAGTTTAAACTGGGACTAGTCGTTTTTTCCCTTCCTGTGCACTCCAAGCTGCTAGGTATCCCTTTCAATGCTGTCGCTGTAACATGTAATAGGCCTCAAAAAGCTCTGAGATACAATAGGACTGGATAAGGGGTTAATCAATAGCCCCCTTTTACTATCTGCTATCAGCACAAGAGTGTGATCCAGGCCATAAAAAGCAAACCGGTGTCCCAGCAAAAGTCCAAAGGGCTCTGTATTGCGCGGCTGGGGGGGCCTCACTGAATGGCCAGCTTCACGTGCAGTTAGCCTCGGAGGCCCTCACCCCTGAGAAGGGTCCCAACAAGGACAGCACTCTGTCCTCACCGCAAGCCAACAGGAGTATCACACAAGACACGAGGGTCCCAAGAAGTCCTTTCAGTGCCGCCACAGGCCTTAGGCCATTTGAAGTGCCTTTTCTGAGGGGTCACTGTGAATTGAAAGAGCCGCCACTATTACCATACAAACCACCTCCAGGCACATTGAGCGCAGGCTGCACAGTTGTCTCCAATGTCCTTGATTCACTCTGTTAATGCAGGCCCACTTGCGCTGACCCCAGGCTTTATTCACCGACCGCCAGCACTCCTCCACCTCCACTCACCACAGCACGCTTCACAGATGTCCCAGCACGTCAGGATTAAATTGCGGTAAGGAATTACAGGGGCTGTCACGGTCTTACAAGATATAGAGACCTAGTGCTGCATGAGGCTCCCGAGCTGCAGTCACATTCTCAGACCACATCAGGCCCCCTTCTCTCTCAAAGCACTTAACAGGCACCTAGGGTCCTTTTTCTGGGCTCCTAGGGCACACCTGATGACAAGAGGGCAATTGCAACATCTTTAGGGTCCATCAAAGTATATGAGGCACCAGGATTATGTAGGATAGTTGTTTCAACCGGCGGAGTTCCCTTAAACCTGGCCATCTTGTAGCCAGGCAAGCTCTGCCCCCCAACACTTTCCCTACTGTTGCACTGACTTGAGTGGGAATAGAATATTTTACACTTTTGCTATACAACATGTTCCTTACTGTTGCACTGACTGGAGTGGGAATAGAACATTATACCCCTCCGCTATCCAAATCTTTCCTTACTGTTCCTCTGGATGGAGTGGGAATAGTAAGTTTTGCCACTTCACAATCCAACACTTTCCCTACTGCTGCACTGACCGGAGTGGGAATAGTACATTTTACCCCAGGTCAATCCAACTACTGACTGGAGTGGGAATAGTAAATGTTATCCCTCTGTAATCCAACATTTTCCCTATTGTTGCAGTTACTGGAGTGGGAAAAGTAAATGTTACCCCTCCGCATTAAAACAAGTTGCCTACTGTTGCACTGTGTGGAGTGGGACTAATACATTTTACACTTCCTGAGTCCAAAGCTTTGCCTAATATTTTTGAAAATTATAACATTATGTTTTCGTTGAATAAAAAATTATAATATTTATAGAATTCTTGATGTTTTTAATATGTAAGAAATTATTGTTAGAATCAAGCGGCCGATTACAATGGTGGGAAGTCCGCCACCGCCGGGCCGGTGGTGAGGACCGCCGGCCCAGTGGTGGCGGACCTCCGGCCATCAACCGGAATATTCTCACAGCCATGGGAATGGGAAAGGTACCGCGGCGGATGGAAAGACCGTCTGGCGTGGTCTAGCATGGCTGTCCTTTTCCGCCCACCTTGCGGGACCAGGTACAATTGGACTACGGCAGCGGTGCCGTGCAGGCACCGCCGTGGGCATTAGGATGCCTGTTTTTTTTTGGGCGGCGATGCTGCCGCAAAAAGACAGGCGTGAATGCTTTTGGGGCCCTTTGCAGGAGGTGGGACGATGGGGTGCTGCACGTGGTGGGTACCTATGGTACCCCCTACATATGCATGTACAAGGTGGCAGGCACTGCACGGTGCCTGTCACGTTGTACATACATATGTAATACATGTCTTTTTACATTGTGGTAGGTGGGTGGGTGCTGCTGCCTGCCGCAATGTAAAAATACAGGAGGCGCCCACCAGTGTGGCGGGCGCATCGTGATTTGTATTGTGGGACCGCCGTACCTATGGCGGTCCCTTTTGACTATGTCCGCCTGCCATCGTAATCGGCCCCCAAGTTTTTAATTTTGTTTAATCTTGTTATTTGTAACTAAACTGGTTTGTTTAAAAAAATATATTTTATATAAACATATATATATGTGTGTGTGTATATATATATATATTACTGCATTTTAAAAAGATTACATTATAATATAAATTAAAATTATTAGCTGAATATTATTTAAATTACATATTTGCAAATTATTAAATATATATATATATATGTATATATATATATATATATATATATATATATATATATATATATACACAGAAATATATATATATATATTTGAGTAAGTTTCATTTTTTGAAAATAATTATAATTGTTATATGTTTTTTTAAAACCATGAAATATATTTTATTTGTATTATATTAGTGTTATATTTGATATATTTAATGGTTACTATAATTTTTAGACAATGATATTAGTGACAATTATATATTTTTTCTGATATTTTTGTAATTTACATGATAAGTATAGGATAACGATATATTGTATATCGATATTTTGAAGTTTGATATTTTGTCAGTGAACTGTGGGTCATATAGCAAGCAGGTTTTCTGTAATCGAGGATTTAACTTCTGAATTTACTCTCTGAAATGGAAGTCAAAATCCTCCAGCAGTACAAGGTTTCCGGTTATATCCACTAAAGTCCTTTCGAAGCTAAATATGCGCTGGGTGAGGTCATGTTCAAGCCATTGGTTGTGGCAAGAAAAGCTCATGGTGGAGACACTCAAATTTTGCGTCTAGCAAAGTCGTCTTGTAGGGTGGTTCATGCCTTCACCAGCTCAAAAATTGGTCCTTTAGGTTTGAGGCCTGATTTAGAGTTTGGCAGACGTCATACTCCTTTACAAATGTGACAGATATCCCATCTGCCTTATTACAAGTACTATTGGATTTTATACACTTGTAATATGGTAGAAAGTACATCCATCACGTATGTGTAGGAGTAACCAATCCGTTAAACCCTAAATCAGGCCGTAGAGTTTTTATGGTGCACAAAAATCAGGGCAAGCTTCAAGCTGTATCCAACTAAATTGCATCAAGATCAGAAAGTGAAAGTTTGCACTGATGCTTCTTTGAAAGTCCTAACTTGTAAGAGTTTCTGAAGAATCTCCTTTTAGTCAGGACCTCAGGGACAGAAAAAGTAGCCAGAATTCAGTTCAGCAAAGGCCACGAGCCGGCTCCATATTAGTTCCATTTGCTACTGGTTAGGTGAGCACTTCAGGAAAAAAGCCTGTTGCAGTGTGATCTGTCTCTGTAACCACAAGGGAGGTCAGACAACTGACCAATGGAGTCCACTTCTTAATCATGGGTACAAGTGGGGCAGGGTTAGAAAAAGGCTCTGTGTCACGTGATTCCACTTCGTGGTGAATCACAGGTACAGATTCACTTCCATTGAAGCACGAGATTAAAAGAAATATTAATGCAATCCTTACATTACAGTATGTGGGAGTGATAGTACCATGTCACTTAACAATGATCACTCTTCTTTTTCCCATACTTGTGATGGACAGGTGACCTCCATATCTTAAAATCACAGTAATATTCTACAGCAGAGTGACATCTTACTCGAATTGAGAAACTTCTCAATACTGGACAGATTTCCACCTTCAAGAACTATGGGTCCCCTTGAACACAAATTAGTGGTAGCTACTAAAGCTAGCAATGTATGTGTATTACACCTGCACTGGGTACAATGTGCTTCCTCAGAAAATCAAACTGATGCAAAATCTGAGTATCAAGCCATACTCAGAACAAAAGATTTTTGGAAAATCAACTCATGATACCAGAAACTCCTCACATACTACTTATAAATTACTATAAGTGCATGTTATGAAGGTGACTCTATGGATCCTGTGGGTGCGCTAAATAAATGCTATGGAGCTTGCACTTCAGTGCATGGAATTTTTAAAGATGGTGACTTCAAACATTAGGTAATTCAACTGCACACATATTTGAGATTAATGCCCTTCTCTTGGCCCTTGAGAGAGCTAATATGTTAGTTTCCCACTTATAATGTTGGATATGGTTTTCTGTGTTCAAGGTTACAATGCAGACCTACCCATTGGACATAAACCTATTCAGAGATTCCAAAGGTAAATTAAAAAAGCTAAACAGTTTTAGGGAAAGATGGCTGTACTAAGGGCTAAGTTACCCTTTGTCCACGTACAGTATAAAATGGCCCATAAAAGTGAATAAACAAGCTAAAAGGAACTGTGCAGTGAAAACATGCCATTTGCTGCATATGTCAATCGCAAACCAAGAGTGATGCAGATATTATGATGGCTAGAGTGGAAACGTTGAAAGGAGATAAGCTCTCTGAAGACCTAAATATTCTTTCAGTTCAGTTCAGTTCAGTTCATTAACTTTATTCGGATACCTTGGTACCCATAAGAGCACAAATTCATAATGCAACACAGTTCATCCATACACAGTCAATCCATACAAGAATAGAATTCAAATACCAAAAGTTACAAAGTCATCCATCATATTTGAAAGTAAAATGGGACGTAAAACCATTAAAACATTTTCCAATTGCATCACAAATGCTCAGGGACCCAACATAGACCTACGTGCTCATATGGCAATTCTAAGAAACGTGCAAGTGCGAAAAATCAAATCTACGTCATCTAGGGTTATTATACACTGATAGGCCTCATTCAAACTATTTGGTCGTCTCTTTTTAAAATAGGGATTTAAAAGCCACTTGGAGTATTTAAAATAGTACTTACAGAAGAATAAAAAAATGTATAGTTGATTGGCCACTCCTCACATCACAGGGGCATGGCGTTTGATTAAGATTTAGGTGGTGGCCAAGAGGGAAACAAAGTGCAAATCTGATTGTTCCAGCTCTTAATCTGAATAATAAGCTCCTCTCCCATTGGCTCATTGGTAAGGTCAAATATTTATGCAGCGGATAACAATGCTGTTCAATAAACATGTAGTTGCGCACAAGTACTTTCCCAGCTTCTAAGACATTCCGCTGTTTATTGTGTAAAGAGTAAAAAGCGTCCCGCAGTTCCATTTTTTTGGAACTGCTTCAGCTAAGCTGGAGTCTAAGAAAATATTCTCTCTGTTAATACTACGCAAACTTTGTTACACACCTTAGCCATGGGATTTCCAACCCTTTGTCGCAATTAATACAATTAATGATAATCTGACGGGTCAGAGAGGTGGCTTGGTTCTTCCACATTGACAACCAAAAAAGTGCAGGTCGAGCGTGGATAAAATCAGATATAAAATTAATGTTAAGTTCCTTATGGCATATATATTGAGGAGTCGAGATTGGGATACACAACAGTTTCCTACAGAACCTGTTTTCTTCCTGTTGGATACGTAAACGTTTTGCTATACACCAAATCTCGGAACCATATGTGGCCACCGGAATGCACTGAAGTTTGTAGATTTTCGGAATTGCTAAAATGGCCCCAGTAGTCTTAGGAAGGGGCAAGCTCAGGAGCAAATTGTTGGCCGTTGAGAACTTGCTCCTGGAGTGGGCTAAATGCTCACTCCAAGAGCCGTTTGCAGCAAAGACCAACCCCAGATAGACAAATGATCATATGCAGGTCAGTTTTTGGCTATCTACTTTAATATTGCTTATTTCTCGCTTCCCTGGTCCACTGCACATTAAAAATGATTTCTTAAAATAAACGTGCAAGTCAAATCCATTCATATACTAATGAAATATTGGACCAGAATATGCAGGGAATTTGGGGTGCGGCCTATAAGGACCGCATCATCTGCGTATAAGAGCACAGGGATGGGTTTCCCATTTATTTTGGGGACATCCTGAGTAGCTGTTTTCAGAAAGCTGTTGAACCCATTGATGTAAATAATGAAGAGTAGGAGGGCCAGAACACATCCTTGTCTGACCCCTCTACCTACATCAATTGTCCCCAAAACCTCACCTCCCATACCAATCCTTACTTGAGCCTGGAGATCGTTATGTAGATACGCTAAAAAGTGTACTAACGGCTCATCCAGCCCTCCGACCAGAAGAATTGTCCACAGCTTTGCCCTGTTCACAAGGTCAAAAGCTGTGGACAAATCCATGAATGTCATGTAAATCGGGGAGCTCCGTGCAATGATGTATTTCCCAACAACCAAATTAAGGTTGAGGCATTGTTCAACTGTTCCCACCTTGCTCCGGAAGCCCAACTGACATGGTTCTAAAATATCGTTTTCTTCTGTCCAGGCTAAAATTTTATTATACAGAACTCGCCCTAAAATGTTTAGGGTATTATCTTTTAGGGATATGGGTCTGTAATTACATGGCTGGGACCTGTCTCCTTTCTTAAAGATCGGGACTATTATACTCTTGGCCCATGTTACTGGGAGATTTGCAAGAGTCAGACTGTTAAAAACATTCAGTAACAATGGGGCCCAGAAATCCACTTGATTAAGTCGATTGGAAACCTGTCTGGCCCCAGGGCTTTGTTCCCAAGAATCTGCTTAATGGCTTCTTCTACTTCTGAGATACTTATCTCTATAGGGACTAAGCTGCCGGGAACATACGTTTCTGCCCCTGATAATGGTGTGGCATATATTTCTGAAAAGTGTTTAACCCATGCGTCACTGGGAATATTTCAGCTAATCGGGGTTGATAACTGGCCCACAGATCGGAGATCCCTTACTGCTGCCCATAAGATATTGCCTTTTTTTTGACTGGCCGCCTCAGAGAGAGTTTCCCAACGTTCAGTCAGGAGGTCCTTCTTTCTACCTGCGACCACCCAGTTGTACTTCTTTCTGGCTAGTTGAACATCTGTTGCACACCTCGGGGTGGCTAATAGGGCCCTACGTAAGTTCCTATTTGCCAACGTGCATTCATGGTTAAACCATCGGGGGGTGCTTTCTTCTTGGGATATGGGTTTTGATAGAAGGTTATTAATCACTTGGCATAGATTGGTAAAATCCTGAATTATCACTGTGTGTGAAGATTGCAGTGAGAGGAAAAAGTCAATAAGATGCATGTTTTCCTTAGCCAATTCCCTGAATACTTTACAACTATCGACCCCCTTCCAGTGCAATCTTAAGTTGTCAATCGATGGCGTCAAATTTGTAGTCCCGCATTCAATCTGGAAGACCGCTCTGGGGGCAGAATTCAACTGTATTTTAATGGGGTTATGATCTCCATAGTCTGATGCGATGACTTCTGCCGCCCTAAATTGACCTTCAAGTAAGGGGCATATAAAAACAAAGTCTATCGTGGAGCTACAGCCCCTACCCCTAAATGTTGGTTGGTCATTTGCATTTGACCCGCCCACCAGATCCATGACATTAGCCAAATTGTGAGATCTTATAAGCAGGATGCCCAGAGTAGCCCGACCCTCCGTCAAGCCCCTTACCAAGAATTTTAGCCTTTAAATCACCCCCTAGCAAAACGCCTATTGAATCCCCCTTATTGGACTGTGTATCCAAATTTGAGATAAAATCAAAGAGCCTAATAAAACTCTCCTTTGGGACGGAATGAAAGTCATTATTATAAAAATTTACCAAGTGAAAACAGACTCGTCTTTTAAAGAGCACAACCTGATATTCTAGGCTGCGGGTTGTAATTGCTTTAAAACTCCCGCCAGCAGCCACATTAATCCCTATAAATAGTCTTCCCGACAGTCTGCCCATCTTAGGTGTTAAGGCTGTCACACTAAAACAGTGGAACCCTTCGATATACAAATCTTATGTTGCCCAGGTTTCCTGGAACATGGCAATGTCATGCTCCCTTATCATATTTAGCCATTCTTGGTTATCGAGCCTGGGTCGCAATCCTGCCACATTCCAGCTTAGAATACTCAAATTAACGCCATTGCTACCTCTGGATATAGTTGTCCTCTCTATAGTCCTATTGGGTCTAAGGGTCATGCTTGACTTTGGCCTTTCGAGGGCTTGTGTGTTTGATGCCAGGGTTGATGGTCAGTCCTGAGTATCCAGGTTGGAAAGTGCATGAAACCTGTTAGTTTGAGGCGCAAATCCTTCAAAACCTCTTATTGGTATTGCTAGAGGTTTATAAAAATAGCCCAGGGGAAGTGCACTAATATCGGTTGTGGAAGCAAATGACTGTTCTCTAATAGATAATAAACGTCGGACCAATTGAGGTCTGCAAAAATTGAGAACAATACAGTCGCCGTCTATGCACTTGTTCGATTGGCCCACCCACCCCACTCTCCTGACCATAATTATTTCATCCATCATGCGCGGGTCAAAGTGCCTATGTTTGCGGAGCCAATCTACTGATTTGTTATGGAGATCAGACCATGACTCTCTATGGCCATCAGCAAGAGTTGACACACCAGTTAGGACAAGCACGTAAGGGCCAGAGGCAGGTGGCAAGTTTAAAACATCAGGGTTAGGATTTTTCATTAAAATACGGGGACCTGCCCCTATATCATTGGTGCCGTCGGCTATAGCTGTTCCCAACTGGGGCTGCCTATCTTGATCTCTTCTTATTACCATATTCGGGTTGCCTGTGATATCCAATCCTGATGTCAACCGAGTAGCTCTGTCGGTGAAATCAGTATTTGCATGGGGCACGCCCCTTTATTCCCACAAGTTACGCATGAATCAATTAGTGGAGTTACCATGAGGTCAGCAATACTCGGTAATTGCATTTCTCTATTGCAGTTAGCTTGACCATTTAACGTTAATTTAGTTGTAGTGGTAGTGGCATTATTTCCCCTTCCCCCATTTAAATTATCCAGGGATGGTTTAGAGTTCGGCAATTTCTCCCAAAGCGAATCCAATATTCTTTCAAGGTTCTCCATTATACGATCCAATCTTGTTTCAAACCCTTCCATTAGAGTGTCCAAGATTGCAATACCCATATCAACTGCGTTGCGTCCATTGTCTGAGCTGTCATCAGTCTGTGAGGCAACAGAGTTTGAGGTTACAACCTCAACCACTTCCAAGCTGCTACTAAGGTTTCCTATATTAACATTTTTTGCTTTCTGCTTAGACTTTGACTGGGTTATTTTAGCAGCATTTTTCTTTCCTTTAGTTGATGAGGCAACTGGTGACCGGCCTCTGGTAGATTTGCTGGAATTTCCTTGAGAGTTAGTGGAGGGTACACTTAAATTCAGGGTAGCCAGGGGTGATGAAGATGGCAAGGGTGGGTTCAGAGTACTAGGGCCTGCTATCACTGAGAACATTTTTAAGATGTCCAATTTATTTGGGTCAACAGAACCCCCAAGTGACAGTTGCGTTTGAAGCGAGACAGGATCCAAAGACAATCTTCTTTCTGTTGCCTGAATCTCATGCATAAGTACTGACTCCGCCCTTACCATAAAATCGTCCAGAGTTCCGACTACCCCTCTCCGCTTACTCATTTTAAAAAAGAGAACTGGTAACCCCTAGTGAACTAACTTGGGCCTCCGAGCAACACAATACTAGCAAATTTAATATTAGCAAGGTTCTCACGTTACCTTGTTCCTCGTTAGTCCTTCATCTCTTTGTACAGTAATGCCAAATAAGGTGGCCCAGCCCAGCCTCCTTCGGCCTCTGACCGCCTAAGACGGCCCGCCCCTGGGCTTCTCCCGGCACTGCCCGCGCACGTCCCGCGGGCCCGAGTGTTCTTTTGAGCGCCTCCTGGCGCGTGGGCGCAGCGTCAGCGGCGTGCTCGCCGCAAGCGGTACTGGGAGCTGTAGTCCGGTGACGCCAGCAGGGAGTAGTCCCGATGAGGCAGGGAGCAGCGTACGGCATTGGAGCGCCGGTAAGTTTTGGCAAAAAAGACAAAGTCCCCAGGAAGTCCGGCCCGATAGTCCTTTTGAGAGCCTCCTGGCACATGGGCACCGCGTCTGCGGCGTGCTCGCCGCAAGCGGCGCAAGCGGCACAAGTGGTGCTGGAAGCTGTATTCCAGTGACACCAGCAGGGAGCAGTCCCGATGAGGCAAGGAGCAGGGAGCAGTGTACGGCTTTGGATCGACGGTAAGTTTTGGCAAAAAAGACAATGTCCCCCCTAAATATTCTTATAGTATAACCAAAGACAATGCTCTAAATTTTTAGAAACGGAGTAATGGCTAGGCATAATAATAATGAAGCAGTTAGCAGCTCATAAGTGATGCACATTTGCTCATGCTGACATTAGTGCTACGATAGTAATGCCTTATTTACCAAAAAATGCTAATAATATGTACATCAATGCACCATTTGTCTGCAAATGAAACCGGCACATACTCCTCTCACAATATCTGATAACCATTTGATACTGTGTACCTCAAAATTAGCCCATTGCCAATATAAGTATATATTACCTGCAGTGGATTTGTGCCCTAGATTTATGTGGGTTTGTGGGACCACAAAATACTACCAGTGCTCACATGGCCATAAAATACTTGAAGTGCATAGTAGTAATGGTAGCAGTGCATACCTTTCTTTCAGACAATGGCATGGCATCTACCGATGCTATGTCTGCTCTTGAAGTGCTCCTGCTATTATTGCATCCCTTCAGTCATGAAATATACAGAGTAATTGAGCGAGCCACTGACATGGTCATACCAGCCTTACCTGTGAGGGTGTTGATTATGGAATTGTTATGATACCATAATGTAATTCAGGCTCAATGAACACTCAATATTGTTGCTTATTGATGTTGTGAACGGATACACAATATATGAAATGCTAATTGGGGTACCCAGGTCCATGCTCAACTCTATGGAAAAGTGGTATCTCAGATTGATGCATCTGACTATATCTCATGCATCCATCTATAGCAGAAAATTAAAAGCTGCTCTATGGTTTCTAAGACTGGGAGAACTAGTCCAGGAATGGATACCAGAAAAAGTGCAGTTTGTAACATCCCTCAGGCCATCTGCACCAGTGCTTGGGGTAGACAGCACTCACACCATAGTCCTGAGACCATTACCTGTTGCAAAGGAAACATTAAGGTATTAGTCCATCAGATAAAAAAGTATCATTGGGTAATTCTGTTCAGTGGTCCACTAGCTATTGCTAGAGTTGCCTCATGACGAGTTCAGCAACGCTGAAATCATTGTTCCAATTCGAGTGACTTCAGTCTCCTGTTTTACTTCCAGAGTGCAACAGTAGGGAAGGTGTTGGATAGCATAGGGGTAAAAATTACTCTTCCCACTCCAGAGAGTGCAACAGTAGGGAAAGCGTTGGATAGTGTAGGGGTAAAAATGACTATTCCCACTCCAGTGAGTGCAACAGTAGGGAAAGCGTTGGATAGCATAGGGGTTAATTTTACTATTCCCACTCTAGTCAAAATAAATTAATATAATTCACATAATTATCAATTAATCAATTAATAAAAATTAATTACCAATGATGAATTAATTAATACCTTTTGATAGGTAAAACACCTTACTTTTAAATGTTAGTATGTTGCCCCATTGAAGGCCTTGTAGCCATAAGGTAGAGTGCTGTGCACAGTATTTAAAAATAGGGCATATAGAAAATAAATGTTAACATGTCTCTACAGTGTCATACTACAAATACAAGATATTTTCTCTGTGGCACACCTAGCTGTCATATGTAGGAAGCCTACAAAAATGATGAAACCATTATTTTTTGTAGGTCCTGAAAATCAAATTCAATGGTAAAGTCAGATCTTTAATAAATATGAAGCAAAGGGAACTTGTAGAATATTACCCTTTGTCTTCCTGAGGTTCCCGAAAGCTAATTAGCATTAGCCACTGCCAACCCCATGGCGGTCTTCAGCCTAGAAAGAGATGTGAATAAATTATGAACGTCCTCCCAGTAGCTACACAACAGGTTTACCTGAAAGGGAAGGGATGACTCCTCTGAGCTTTGTACAATCTTCAGAGTGAGGCTGTGGGAATCATGTTGACACTTGAGTATGAACTCCTGTCAGGCAGATCTGTTTGTGTCACATATAAAACTTGCTGCACTTAAAAGGAAGAACAGGATGGCAGGACAATTCTTGCGTATCTCCTATCTGGGTGTCTTAGCACTGTGCCTTTGCCATAACATATTTCTGTGTCATAGCATGTTGTGGGTACTGCAAGCTTGATTTTAGTTTTAGAAATGGGAGGGCACTATAGATTAGGATAGTGCACCCCCCTAGTCACCTACAATCCTTAGAGTCCAAGTTTAGGATGAGCAAACATTTTCACCATTTAAAAAATGTCCTGACATCTAGGGTCTGTTTGCAGAAAGGCTACTGAAAAAGTGGGCAGAGTTTCTCTAGGAATTTTTACCTCATTGGTTAGGAGTATCCAAAAGTCATTCCCACCCACTAGCTAGTGACAAGCATAACTGTGGCACCCTACATCAACTCATGAGAACACTTTCTGGACCTACTGAAGAACAGAAAATGACTGAACCTGCTATCTATCACCTGAGAGGAGCCTTGAAGGACTGGATCTGCTTCCTTTTGTACCCAGGACAAACTACATGAAGATCTCTGCACCTACGAAAAAACAACACATTGCTGTTCTGTGTTGGTATTTGGAGAATTTTTGATTTTTTTTACCAAAATTGAAGCATACGAGAGAATTAGCAGGACCTATCAGCTTCCAGTGTCTGACCTGGCAGCAGTGGTTACAATTTCAACTTGCACTCGCACAGAGAGAATTTCCAACTCCAAAAAACTAACAGGGTCCAATTTTGAATGAAGACTTGGAAATCTTTTGAATTTTGGATCATTACACTTTTCAAGGAGACCAATCTAATTGGAGTATGGTTCCTGTGCTCCATTGTAGGCTGTCTTAAATCAAGCCTAGGTCTCAGCCTACTGTAACCACTGACAACAATTGGCACTTTGCCTCCTGCCTTGCCAAGCTAAGGATTTTTGATTTCCAAGTCAGAAGGAAAAACCTCTGACAGGTACAAACCTGGTCTCTGTATATATAACTAACACTCCATCATGGTCGGCCTTAAACTTTACCCATTTCCCAGTATAGCACAACCGGATGCCCATGGATAGTACTTTGTGCTTTTTGGCAATATTTTTATCTAAATATTTAAAAAAATCTATTCTAGATTCCCTTATTCAATTCTTGTTATTTTGGTGTCATTTTGCTTATTAATTAATTCTCTATTTTTATCAATTGGAACAGGAGTTTTATTGTGCTTTTTGACTTTTTAATGTTTTTGGTACTTGTAAATGCTTTACACATTTTCGTGAAGTTACGCCTCTCTCCTATGTGCCATAGCTACCAGCAGGTTGAGCTCAGTTTTGAATAACTGCAACCTTTGACTGAACCTAACATGGTAGTAACTTTATTCCTTGTGGTTGACACCAATTCATCCAAACTAGTAATCAACTTTCTTATATTCATCGTCAAATACTGATGTGTTGAAACCAAATCTTCAACAATTGAATCTGCTGCAACGTCAGCAACAACTATACCACTAAAAGAATCTGCACCAACTGAAGCTACTTTTACTTTGCAAGAGAATGTATTTTCTTTATATGAGCCCAATTCTGAAGCATAATGGTTGTTTTACTTCCAGATCTTCAGGAAAGGTCAACATCTTTAGATAGTTAATTTAATTGATGGATGCTTACCTGCTTCTGAGGTGTAACAGACATAGTTGCTCACCATGTTTATATATTTGGTATTCTGTGGTAACGTAATCATTCCTTTTGTGAATTACAATGTTAACTATAGGCGCATGGGCAAAATCTTTAAAATCTACAAGAGCCACAACCACTCTTACCATTGCACAGAGTTGAAATAAGCTATTATGATGTTAACATCAATACTTATCCATTTCCTGATAGTATCATTTGAGAATGATAAAATATCAAACATTTGGATCCTATGGAGAGTATATAAATACCAAATGTTTTGCACATTTCAATTGCAAAATCTTGAAAGTTTGCTTATTGGTAAAAGCCAATACATTCTCTGGAATTATTTGAGTACTATATGGAACAGTGTTACACACCATGGATAGCATTATATTAAATAAAAATAATTTTTTGTTACACAATGTTGGACAAATTTAAAGGATTTGACATCTTGTTTTCAGCTTGGTCATATTGAAGAGTATTTGTTTTTCTCAAACTTGTTTGGGTTATTCTTCGCTAACTGATTTAAAGATACATTTTGATTCCTGGAACTAAGTATATGCACTTTTTAACTTGGAAGCCAAGAGAAAATGTATCTGATTATGAAATAATGAAATGATTGAAAATGGTACCTTTCATTTGACATGATATACTTCAGATGAGAAGAGATGAAAATGAAATGCTAATGTTACAACTAACTCTGTGGATTAAGGGAGTCACCCATAGAGCAGGCCATATCCTGGACCTCTTGTTCTTCAATCTTTGTTCTATCTCTATTCTTTCTATTGAGCCTGTGTGCTGGTCTGATCACTTTTCATTAAACTTCAGATTCATGGTGAGTAACAAGCCTCTCGTCACCCCTTTGGGTAAGACCAAGAGCATGGAGGAGAGTTAACCCAGAGTTGTGTGCTGGTAACTTTTGTGACCCTGTTCTAAATGCAGACCTTTCTGTCAAATTAAATGTTGAGGCCTTGTCGACTGTAATATTCAAAGCATTAGATAGTTGTACCCCTCTTAAATTGAGGAGGTCACAGAGA
Source organism: Lissotriton helveticus (assembly GCF_964261635.1). Lineage (NCBI taxonomy): Eukaryota > Metazoa > Chordata > Amphibia > Caudata > Salamandridae > Lissotriton > Lissotriton helveticus. The sequence goes on from NC_136068.1 coordinate 1,232,451,161, forward strand.
TCCTCTCTTCACAATAAATGGTACGCTAATGATCTTAGAACCGCAAAGAGGAAGAGCAAAGTTTCTAGCATCGCTGTTGGATTGCTATATCCCCGTTGGATTATACATCTTTTAGAACCACAATAAAATCTTATCATAAAAAGCTTAGGCTTGCTAAAAAATGCCATTTTGTGTGATTAGAGGAGAATAGCAGCTCCTCCAAGGAATTGTTTAAGATTGTTAAGTACCTATCTCAGCCTACAGCTTTGAGCCAAAATATCTAAGTCTCGGCCCAGAATTGTAAAGACCTGGCAGAGTTATTTTCAGGAGTAGATCAATATGATTTACTCTACTTTTGAGACCCAACCCTCCTTGCAGAATCTTTCCTGGAAGAAGTTAATCCTCACCCCAGAATGCCCATCCACTGGGGTGAATTACAGGAACTCACACAAGAAATGGTGATAAAAAAATGAACGAGATTAAATCGGAAATTCCATTGGACCCTTGTCCTCATTGTATTTTCTCCAGGTTAGCTCCTATATTAAGCCCCTATATCACCTGGCTGTTTAAATCCTCTTTGGAAAATGCTGATTACCCATTCAGCTGGATATGTTGTCTTGTGTTCCTTCTATAAAAGAAGGCTGGGGCGGAAGCCACTGATAATTCCAACTATGGGCCTATTTCTCTTTTGCCCTATATGGCGAAAGTGTTTGAAAGTCTAATTGATGCCCAGCTCTTGCAGTTTTTGAAAGCCAATAACATTCTGGACATCTCCCAAATGGGCTTCAGAGTCAACAACTGTAAGGAGTCTGACTTGCTGGTGGTTGTGGACAGAATTAGATCAACGGCTGATCAGGGCAAGGCTGTTGCCCTGATCTTATTAGATCTGTCTACTGCCTTTGATACTGTCTTGCACTCCCAAGTAGTTTGTAGCGTTCAAGAAGCAGGCTTGCATACTACCACCCTTCAATGGTTTGGAGCGTTCTTTACCAACAGATCTCATTCTGTCTATTTGTCTCTGCTTAAATCGATCCCCTCACAAACCAACTGTAGAGTACCACAGGGGTCATCCCTAAGCTCGTCTTTATTCAATATCTATGTCACACCCCTGGTGAATATGTCATGTCCTGAGGGTTCTAGACACTTTCTTCTGCAGGTGATGCCCAGTTTGTCATTTACATTGATGAGAATCAGCCTCAAATCTTCAAGAATCTTTTGGGCTGCCTCTCTGATATGGCTGGCTGCATGCGTTCACATTGTGTGAAACTAAATGCAGAACATATGGAAGTTCTGCTATTTAGGGGGGTAGATAAAGTTTGAAATAACATCTGGGGCCCACCAATCTCTTGGTGTGGCTCCATTGGCCAGGGCAGCCACGAAGAATTTCGGAGTTTTATTAGATAACTTCCTCTCTATGCAAGACCAAATAACCTTTGTGTGCAAGAGTGGATTTGGTATTTTAAGAAATTATTCAGATGGATCCGCTTAGCCTGGGGTAGGACAGTTACCCAGGCTTTCATCTTGAGCAGATTGACTATGGCAATGCCTTATATTTAGGTATAACTGATTACTCATGTAGCCACCCGCAGCACATACAGAATGAATCAGCCAGAGTGTTCGGTAACAGCTGAGAAAGGAGCTCAGCATCAGCCTTGCTCGATTGGCTGCACTGGCTTCCAGTGCAGAAAAGAGCCAGATTCAAACTACTTTGCTATGTGCATAAGTCACTTCTTGAGTCAGTGCCAGCTGTAGTGCTTGGCAAGGTGACTATCTACGAACCCAGTAGAGTGCTGCGCTCTTCCCATCAAGCTTTGTTTTTCCGCACACAAATTAGGAAAGCCAAGTTAGGTGGTTGCTCATTTGGCCGTCTGACAGCATTTCACTGGAATTTCCTTGCCTTGGAAATGGAAATGCATCTTATGGAGGACCTCTTTGTGTTTCATAAGCATGTGAAAACCTGGCATTTTCTACTTTAGGGGCATTGAATTGCAGAGTTTCCTTGTATTCGTTTAATCGCCAGGATGTTCCTTTGGGGATTATGGGCGATATGTATGAAAGTACTGATTTGCGAATCTGAATCTGCGAAATTTACCAAATCGCACATTCAGAATCGCAAATCGGTATGTATGAAAGAAATCGCTAATAAATAGCGATTTCTTAAAAATCGCTATTTAATAGCGATTTCCCAAAATGCGATTCCTTAACATGTAGGAATAGCACAATATGCAAATTCGCTATGGAAAATCGCAGTTTTTGCGAAAAATCACAAAATTGCGATTTTCTAGAATGATCCAATCTGGTGCAGCATGATGACATCACAACCAGGAAGTGATTGACTACCCATGCTGCACCTGACTTCCTGATTCAGAGGTAGAGTGAAGGTGTGTTTGGAACAGTGCAGTTTGCACCTGGAGAAACATGGCTGAGAGTGAAGCCATGCCCAGGCAGGAATCCCAGCAGCAGGAGAGTGAAAGCTCAAGGAAAAGAAAACAAAAGTTTTCTGAGGCACAATTGGAGGCTCTGATCCATGAAATGGTGTCAAACCACAAATTACTTTTTGGAAGGAAATCCAGGGAGGTGCCAGAGAGTCGCAAAAGGAGTATCTGGGAAGAAATCCAGCACAAGGTGAATGCTGTGGGTGTGACACCCCGGAGCGTGGAGGACCTCAGAAAGCGCTGGTACGACCTGCGCCTGCCCTCCAAGGAAAAACTAGCTGCCAGGCTGGAGCAGTTCAGGTTAACAGGTGGTGGGACCTCATCTGTTTCTGATTCCACACCCCTGGAGGAACTGGTGGAGGGGACCCTGCAACCAGAGAGTGTGGGGAGAGTGGCTGATTTGGACAGCTCTGACCAGCCAGGATCTGTAAAAGGTAAGAACCATGCCCTCACACCCTTAACACCCCCAACACCTCCCAGCAGTGAGCGAGGGTCAAGAAACAAGATAGGTAGTCCAGAGCAGGCACACAGGCAGACCCAGCAATGCATCATGGGAGATGTAGTCACATGTAAATCAAAGTTTTAAAATTGCAGCTAAAATAGTCAAACATATATTCTGCCTGGCCTGACAGTGAAACAAGACACCAATGTACATGTAATAGGTGTGAAAATTGTATTTATACAGTGCAAGTCAGTGAAGTCAATTAATGTGTGCTGTACTGTCCACAGCACCATCTTCGACACAGCCCTCAGGCAGTGTGACAGTCATTGAGTCAGGAGAAGCAGGCCAAGATGTCAACACTGATGGGGAGGACAGCCCTGTGACCACTCACAGACAAAGAAGGAGACACATTGTCAGACCTCTAGCGCCAATTCAGGATGACGCAGATGAAAGTGGCAAAAATGTAACAAATGTGGACACAAAGCCAGAGCAACAGGGACCCGCAACAGACCAGCATGTCCCACGAAGTGCAGCCAGGCGCAGACGACGCATGGCCAATATTTTTGAAGGGCGAGGCGAGGAATCAGTTTATGCAGGACTGGAACTCAACATGTTACAGGTGCAGAGCCTGCAGGCAAAAAACATAAAACTTTTACAAAGGGAGGTGAGGGAGGGCTTCCGTGCACTCAGGATGACATGAAGGATGGCCTACAGGCCGTATGCGATGAATTGCGTACTGAGGGTAGTGCTAGGCGCAGAGGTTGGCAACGCCAAGACAGGTACACCCGGGCCATCAACCGCCTGGTGGCTTCATGTAGCATCCAGGCCAGGCGCAGCATTGAGATGCAGCGGCAATTCACCCATGCTGCACAAGACATAGCAAATGCGCTCACGCAAGTGACCACTGCTGTGGATGAGTTGCGCCAAGTACGCACAACAGGGCCGGGAGTACTGACTCCAAGCGAAGAAGATAATCAGTCAGTTAGGAGCAGCACCACCCCACCGCCAACCTTAGAGAGATGCTGTAGTGGCAGGACCAATAGGGCTACACCTTCAAATGAACATTAGCCTGTGCATTATCTAACATGTGAGTCACACCTTTACTGTTCTGAGCACTGTGAATGAAACATGTGCTAATTATATCTTGTATGACTACTGGGAATTTTCAGTTGATACATATCCTGCTATTCAGGATTAAAACCAACATTCACACTTACATGACTTGGCATTGTGTCGTTTTTCCTTACCTAGTAATAGTTGCGCGTAATCTCATCACGGCTCTGGCGCCCAGCCGCTGCAGCAGCTCTACCAGCTACCATACATCCAGGTCCAGGCCCCTCTACATCAGAGGATCCTGAGTCACTCAGCTCCACTGGTGTCCCTTTTCTCGTTGCAATATTATGGAGCATGGCACAAGCCATCACTATTTTACAACACATATTGGGGCTGTATTGGAGTGCACCTCCACTTTTATGGAGGCACCGGAATCTGCTTTTCAGGATCCCAAATGTCCGTTCGATGGTGCCTCTGGTAGCAATGTGTGCCCTGTTGTACCTGCGTTCACTTGCATTGTTGGGATTGAGGTAGGGAGTCAAGATGAAATCCCGTACTGCATAAGCACTGTCACCTGTGGGTTTGATAAAAATATGTTAGCCTGTGACATGCACATGGTAGTTGGTAGTAATGACCCCTATGTCTGAAGGTATTTACCGAGTAGGTATACCTCGCCAAACTCCCCTCTTGAGAGTCTACGATATATCCCACTGTGTCGGAAGATGAATGGATCATGTGTGCTGCCAGGGTACTTTGCTACGATGTCAGTAATGATGTGTTTTGCATCACACACCACCTGAATGTTCAGTGAGTGGTAGCATTTCCGGTTTCTGAAGATGTATTCATTGCTTGAGGGGGGGATATAGCAACATGTGTGCCATCTATACATCCTATCACGTGTGGGAAATGCGAAGTTTGATAAAAGTCCTGCTTTGTCTGTGCTTTTGCCTGTGGTGTGCTGGGGAAGTAAATGTGATGTGTCATCCTCTGAACCATGGCATCTAGGAAGGCATGGAAGAATCGCGAAAGAGCACTTTGTGACACCCCTCCTGCTGAGGCAATCACCCCCTGAAAACTTCCAGAGGCCAACAAGTGTAATGAACACAGGACCTGTATTTCAGTGGAGATGGCATTTGTCCTGCGTGCGGGGTGTTCCAGGTAGGGTCTGAGTTCTGCAATTAAATCATTTATGCTGTCTTCCTCAAGCCTGTAATGGGTGTAGAGCTCCTCCTCAAGGCGCTGGGAGATGGTGACGTGCAAACGGAATATCCTCTCCTGCCGTAGCCTCCTCTGTGCAGCAGCTCTCAAACGCATCCTCCTAGCTATGTTGTATAGGCCCGCCATTGTGGTAAACAGTTTTTTGAATTCTGTTGCTGCTTAAATAGTTTGCACCTGGTTACCACCTGCTCCTACGTGGTAGTAATTGCGATTCTGTATTTTGCGAATTTTCAAAAATCGCTAATTGCAAATTTTTCATACATCTCATTGCGATTTTTTGTATGCGAAATTTGCTAATCTGCGATTTGTAAGCGATTTCCTACATTTGCGATTTTCGCTAAATAGAAATTCGCAAATGTACAATATTGCTAATTATTCGCAGAATGGCACTTCTCGCTAATAGTCGAATCGCATTTTTTGCGATTCCTTAAATTCATGGCTTTTGCATTCATACATGCCGATGAGCAGATTCGCATTCGCAAAGACCGAAATTCTGCGAATTTCCGCATTTGCGAATGCGAATTTGCTTGATACATATGGCCCTATGTGTCAAGAAAATGAATAAAATCAATTGATGGAGTAACCTTAAGTCTGATATATAACTAATGTATGCATACATTCTTGTCTTTAACAACATGTCCTTTAGCAAACACACTAGATCCTAGCTATTATTGTGTTACCCTTACCTTTTACAGTGTAGATAAGCTATGTCAGACCTCAATTCTTTGAAAAACATATGTTGAAAACTAGATTGTATGAATTTAACTCACTTTCTTCTATGTCCAATTGCTATTCTTCTTGGTATAATTAATAGGCTAAACAGGAGAGTGTTGCCTTTTCAATGAAAAAATCTGATGAGTAAATTAGACAGGCAACTGGACTAGATAATAGCTTTATAGTTTAAAGTTGATATAGTATATAGCACCAAGAGGCTCAAATAAAAGCAGTTGCACAATTGCTCTGGATATTAGACAAAACTCTTGTCTCATAAAATGCCTTTGCATCTTTTAGTGAAACTGTGCTTTTGCACTTTATAATCTTATTACGCATAAATATTTGTTTTTAAAAAGATAGCATATTATTATCTCATTTTGATTTGACAGCACATCTTTTCCACTAGCTGATGATTCATATTTAATGTGGTTGTTATGGGGGATTATTTGTTTCATTGCCTTTCATTTTTAGGGTTGTGAAAAGCAATCTTTTTATATGTGGTATAAACCAAATTATGACACATTTCTCTTAAATATAAAGCATTTTACTTCTGAATATATTTGTCTTCCAAATGAAAGTCCTGTCTTTACTAGCACTTCTTTATGTAACAATCCATAAGGACACACACTTTTGTTTTATGAGATTACAATACATAGGTCCTGGAATCCTTCTAAACCCTGTCTTGCATGCAAATTACTTAGTATACCTGCATCTATCATTTCTGCTTGCAATGGTTTTCTGAATAAATGAAGCTATGATTTTTATGAGTAGTTCATGCTGTGGGCTTAGTCATTGGCATTTGTACCTTCTCACTGTGCAGAAATGAGTGCAAGGTTGCGGAGTTACATTGTTTCTGCATCCAATGAGGGCTTCTGATGCTCCTCATTTCAAATGAATAAGCTTGTCTTCTAACAAAAACACATCTATTTATTTCTAAAGCATTAAGAAAGAGCGCGTTGTGCAACAGAACTACAGAGGCTTTTGAGCACGTACGACTCCTTTTGCTGATCTGTTTGGTGTTATTCATCATGCCTTCAATGCAAATGGTACTGCAATTGTCTTCAAGGCAATTTGCTGTGGACTTTCGCCCTGCATTAAGACTGTATTTTATACCTGCATTGACTTTGCTGTTTTCAAACATATGCAGTAGGATTGTATCAACTTTCATTATTATAGGTATCGTTATGCACATAATACTTCTAAGGTGATTAATACAAACATGTCATAGCAAGACTGTTGCAATGCTACACTCTCTACTTGGGAATAGATTTGATCTCCAGGGTAAGTGAGCATGGAACTTTGAGATTTCATAAGCTTATTCCATCTATAATAAGACCTTTCTTTCAATACCTTGACTAATAGTTCACTGGTGCCTTAAACATCACTGTGGAACAACATGCTTCACTTCTTCTTAATTTTTAGGAGCTAAATCAACTAAAAGTGATACACCAATCACATTGTAGTATTATGTTGCTGTCCATCATTAAATTTGCTTTGTATGGATCACTGTTGATGGTGTCACATGAACAAACTGGAACCCATATACATCCTGGCAAGCAACATTGAGAATTTCAACAAGTGGATCACCAACTGTGAAGGAAGCAATGCTGCAAAAACAAGAACACACGCCTGTTGGTACACAGAAGACCTGAACATGACCAATGGACACTGCAAACAACTAAAATAGAGAATATGCAAAGGGGAAGTAAAAAATACACTTACAAAGCTACCCAAAGGTCGTACCAGCAGCTCATCCTACAAACCAAGAGAAAGGTGGGTAGGATGCTGTGCTTAGCTGTATTGTGCATAGAAACGTATACTTGAACATTTCAGGGCTATACGTCATATTAACAGACAGTACCCTGTTTCCCGACATTTTTTTTACCATCATCTTCAAGATGAAAAACTTTTAAGAATGGTGGTGATTGACGACATTCTTGACAATGTAAGGGGTGGGAACAGACAACTTGCATTAAGCCAATTAGAGTCGAGATACATCATCGACCTAGAAACTATGACTCCCTTAGGATTAAACTCAAGTGAGGAGTTAGCAGTAAACGTATAACATTAATTTTAATGAATTCTGTGTGTGCAATGTGATTTTAAATATGGATATGCTGCCTATTCTGTCTTTTAACAGCTTTTATACAATTTTGTAATTATAATTTTTATTTTTCACATTTTAGGTGTGGTGCACTTGTTTAACTCGGCCATGTACACATATATCATGTTTGGAATCCTTCGCCCACTGGGGCAGATTTGTCTATTGGATGCATGTGGCACTTGGACTACTGACTGGCTTAAACTATTTTAGTTATATAGCTTGCAATTATCAACTGCGGATTAGGGTATTGATAAATATACCCAGAAGTCAGAACTTAAGATTACCCGTAATATGTTGATCCAGCTGCACCATTGGATCTGGTGTTACAGTATTGAGTTGAGAACAATACACAGTATAATCAATGTATCTAATATTTCTTGCAACAATCATGTCAGGATAGTAAGTATTTGATGAATTGTTATTCCGTCTATAATGCTGGCTCATGTTGAGAAAAAAACGCACAAAAAACGCACATTCATGAAATACCGATTGATAGTGTCAGGATGGCCGGCATGGGTTGTATGAACTGTTCATTTTGGTGTAATTATTTTGCCCTTTCACTATGTTTAGTGCACTTGTTAAATACATTTGTGCTGATACTGCTTAGCCTTAAGCGTGACAAAGGTGTAAGCTGAAACGCTCTGCTGGTGCAGTCAGTAAAACTCTTACACTGCAACTTTCAAGGTGTCCTTGCTTTTTTATTGAACGTCAGAAATTTGGTTTGCATGTTGTAGCGTTTCCGGTAGCCTGAGCGAGGACCGCCCTGCATGACAGCCTCTACTTGCCCCGGATTATTTTTGGAGATATAATTAAAAAAATCATGCTATTATAAATTAAAACATTAAACTATTTAAACAACTTCAAACTTAAATTTCCCACGCCAGTCAATGCAACAGTAAGGAAATTGTTGGATAGCGGAGTGGTAAAGATTACTATTCCCACTCCAGTGAGTGTAAAAGTAAGGAAAGTGTTGGATAGCGGAGTGTAAAATTACTATTCCACTCCAGTGAGTGCAACAGTAGGGAAAGTGTTGGGTGGCGCATGGGTAAAAATAACTATTCCCTCTCCAGTTAGTGCAACAGTAGAGAAAGTGTTGGACAGCGTAGGGGTAAAAATGACTATTCCCACTCCAGTGAGTGTAACCATAGGGAAATGTTGGACAGTGGAAGAGCCAAAATTACCATTGCTACTCCAGTGAGTGCAACAGTAGGGAAAGTGTTGAATAGCAACGGGATAAAAATTACTATTCATACACCAGTGAGTGCAACAAAAGGGAAAGTGTTGGATAGCGGAGAGGTAAAAATCACTATTCCCACTCCAGTGAGTGAAACAGTAGGGAAAGTGTTGGATATTGGCGGGATAACATTTACAATTCCCAGTCAAATCAGTGCAACAGTAGGGAAAGTGTTGGATAGTGGAGGGGTACCAATCAATATTCTCACTCCAGCCAGTTAAAAATTAAAAGCAAACAAAATATTAACAACAAAAACTAAATAAATTAAAGATATATAAATGTTAAGAATTAAAATACAAATATATTGAATAATGCAATTAAAAAATAACATAATGTTAATTACATATGACAAATATCTACAAATATATTAAATAAAAAAAACATTTCAAACAAATAAATATTTTTAATGAGAATATATTTAGAAACAAAAACATTATTTATTACATACATTTAATTTTTATTTCCTACTCTATAACACCACACAATTCGCACCCCAAATCTAAATTAAAAAAACATGTACTTCCTTAATTAACATAATTAATTACCAATAAAAGACATATCACTGATTAAACATCCAATTAAAATTCATAAAAATTAATTAACTTCCCACACTTTACCGCTATAATCCCCACAACCCACAGCTAGAATTAAACTGTAAACACACTAATTACACAATTACAATTTATTTTCAATTAAAAGACTAATAGTATTTAACATCTAATTATAAAGTAAGTACAATTAATGTAATCCCATTACTGTACCCCTATTAAAGTCAAATCCACACACTAAAAATATAAACAAATACCCTAATTAAATATCAATTAATTAATTAACATTAACAATCGACTAATTATTAATTAATTAAACATAAATTACCTCCCACCCTTTACCCCTATAAACCCCACCATAAGCATGACAGAAAAAGCAACCTGGGTGAAATACAATTGATCAAATTGAACTGAGAGAAGACCAAAGTGGTAGTCTTTGAGATAAAGGCCGTACCATGGGACTCCATCTGGCGGCCCTCATAACTTGGACCCACCCACATGACCTGCTTGCAAGTAAGAAACCTATGAATAATCATAGATAACAAATTGGACAAGACGGCCCTTGTCAACAGAGTAGTCTCATCCTGCTTCCACACCATAAGAATGCTTACGAAAATCTTCAAGTTGCTACCAGACAACAGGAAAAAGATCCCCAACTTCCCACATCAAGCCCAAATCACACCACACCGAAAAAATCTCAACTGGCTCCCTATTCACAAGCTCAAACACTGTAAACTCTGCATCCACACCTACAAAGCTCTCCACAACACTGGTCCGGTCCACCTTAACAGCTGTATTCACATCCAGCAACCTTACAGAAACCTCCGCTCTGCCTGTCTAACGGTTCACTGACAGAATATCAATGTAAAAAATATAGAAGTAAAAAATATCGATGAAAAATATAGAATGCAAAAATATTGACTCCCTCTACTTAAACAGGTAAGTACAAAAATATTGATGTAAAAAATATAGCCGTCCAAAATATTGATGAATATATATAATAATAAATATTAAATATGTTAAATAATATATTTATTAGAAAATAAAATAGATTTAATATAGAATCTATCAAATATAACAAATACACATACATAATAATTAATATATACTTAAAAACAATTAATAAACTGTTAATTTTAAAATATTTTATCCTTTTAAAATTACATAAAAATTTACAAATATATACACAGATATATATTCACTGAAAAAACCGTAGGTTTCAGGCATGTTATGGTTAAAAATTAGCATTTAAAAAACCTTATAAATTCACAGAAAAAAAATATAGGCTTGAGACATGTTATAGTTTGAAATTAGCATTTAAAAAACCTTAGAAATTCACTGAAAGAAACATCGGTTTCAAGGACGGTATAGTTAGTTGGACATTTCACTTGTACAAAACCATGGAAATTGCCCTGTTATAGTTAGTTCAGCTAACTATAACTCGCGCCCCCACAATGCACTGCTGATGACATCACATATTACATCATTTATGACATGGTCAGTGACATCACTGATGACATCACTGATGACATCTTAAATGACATCACTGATGACATCTTGAATGACATCACTGATGTCATCAAATGCAAAAACAACGATTGATGGACGGAATGTTGCACAATGGCAAAACATTCACCTCTAGTCACAGATTTGGGTTTAATCCATCTTTATTTTGCTCACCAGACAACCCCAGTCCAGACATGGCCATATGCAAATCAGTCTTGACCCTGTGCCTCATGGGAACAGTCTTGCCCGAACTGCCAAGTCATGTCTTCCCTGGACCGGAATCAAGCATCCTAGGACCGGTTTCTGGCTATCAGCCATCCTCAGCCAGGATAGCTTGATACCAGTGGCCTGAATAGCACTGGACTCACGTCTGAGCATACCCGTCCCACTTGGGGTGACAAATGCAAAAACAACAATTGATGGCCATATGCAAATCAGTCTTGACCCTGTGCCTCATGGGAACAGTCCATCCCGAACTGCCAAGCCATGTCTTCCCTGGACCGGAATCAAGCATCCTAGGACTGGTTTCTGGCTATCAGCCGTCATCAGCCAGGATAGCTTGATTCCAGTAGCCTGGAGAGCATCATCCAGTGACTGTGTGTTTCTGTAAAGTATAAATATATTTTATAAATGCCAAGCCCTCATCAAGGCAAAACCTGTCTCCTAATCCTCCTAGACCTATCTTCTGCCTTTGATACGTTTAACCACAAAATCCTCCTTGAACGACTCAAACTCAGGATGGTGTTAGATGGCACCTTTCTTGAATGGTTTAGGGCCTTCCTCAAAAACCACTCTCATCAACGGTAATCTTTCTGCCCCCTCTCCGGTCACGGTTGGAGTCCCCCAAGGATCAACCATCTCCCCTACCCTCTTCAATCTTTACCTCAAACCACTCACCAAGGTATTACTTGGCGCCAATATCTGGTACCTTATGTACGCAGACAATACACAGATCTATATCAAAATCTCCTCCCTCTGAGGACATTTGCTCCCTGAATGAGGTACTAAAGCTGACAGTCCATTAGCTCACCGACAACCAGCTTAAACTCAACGCAAATAAAAAACGGAATTTCTCCTAATCTCCCCACGCAAAACCAACCCTGACATCCAGGAATGGATCAAGAGTGTCACAGCACTATATTGCCCTCCCACCATTGTTGACTCGGCGAAATCCCTTGCAATAACCCTTGACAGCAGTCTGAACATGTGCGGCCATATAAACTTGATTTTATTCTGTTATTATTTACCAGCGTAAAAGGACTCTGTTGTAAGAAATCAGAATACCTAAAACTGTTATTAATCAGTAGCTGTAATGAGTTAATAAATTCAGACAATTAGTCACATAGGATCTAGTAAATACAATGTTACCACACTAACACAGTAAATAATACGAAGAAACCAGGGTTTTATGTTGTCTGAAGATTATTATTTTTTCAAGACAAAAACTTTTTAAATACAAAATCAAACTTTTACTAGGTAGGGTACATAAAATAGTTGTAATTAGATATCCAAGGTACACGTTATTTCCACCTTTGATATATCTAAAGAGAAAGTCCAGACTGCTAAACACAAAATAACACTATGATTTCAACTAAAAACAGAAGAAAATCAAGAAATGATACGATGGATCACATGCAGACTTGGACTGAATAGTCGACGTTTCGGTCTTGTAAGGATTTGATCATAAGACCATCATCAGGACAAGAAATTTCTACATACAGTAGATGACCCTCTGTTGAAAAAACAAAATTATATTAACGTATATTTATACCTGGTTAAAACAATTTTTTGTAAAATTTCATTCCAAAACTGAACATTAGGTTTTCAGAAGGAAAATTATACTGTACTTTTATGTAAACGGTGTGGCGGCTACATAAAGCATATCATTTAAATTTTTAATCAAAACATTTATCATTCAATGTCGACAACAGTAGATAACTCACTTTTACGCGAATAGAGATAATTCCTTTCTCTATAAAAACACAGCTGACCGCAATTCCAAATGTTTTGGCGGTGTGAGACACAGAAATTAATTCTTTTGTATCCAAAATACTGCAAAGATAGAGAAGTGCTGCTAGTTACATTTTTATACACAAGGCGTAACAATTTTTCACCTCCAAAGAAGTGCCAAATTATATTTACCTCGTGTTATACACTGTAGGTATTTCTGATTTTCAATAAGTTGCTTTATAATTGTTGATTGATGAGGGAATACCCGTTCAGTTCTATTTAAAAGAATTAAAAGAAAGCCATAGTATCCATTCCTTGTATTAGGTTTAAGTTAAACATGCAGATTTTTGAGAGTCATTGTGTTATCAACTCCATTTCCATCTTTATGGGTATTTAAACAAGGCTTACATAATGAATTACCCAGGGGGTGATCTGATCTCGTAACTTTATAGTTAGAAAGAGACATTATAAGGAAAATGTTTTAACATGCCTCGGGCACTTTATGTTTTGCCATGTACAAGCTAAATCAAGGATTTCAATGTATCCAAAATTAAAAGTACTTTGTGTAATTAAAAGATTGTAAACAACACAGTCATGTGTCAAGTTTACTCTATATGCTGAATCTACTTTGAATAACTTGCAAGCATATATTTAGGACTCGGTTGGAAAAGTGGGTTCTTGTTACATTTTTCTAAGTTCCAGAATTGGTAATGCCAAACAGGGAGGGGGTTTCTTTTTAAGAGGCTTCCCTATCAAAAACTATCCAGTTTAAGTTACTTACTTTCCAACAGGTGAAAAGAACGGCAGCAATCTCGCTCTTGAGCTCGTCGGACCACAACATAGAAAAGGTTCCGGCTTGCAACAATGTTACTACACTCAAGGTGGTTTTTAAATACGGTAATTGTCCGCCACGTTCTCACATGATGTAGCGCGATTACGTGTTTGTTGTTTCAGAAATATCGCGGTATGTTACTGAGTCATGTTATCGGCTTATACAATGCCACAGGCTCGCCGTAAAGACGGCGGCCATCTTAGACCATGTGGCTTCTGTACTGACAGTGATCCGGTTTTGAAAAGGCGATTAAACTACAACACTCATCAGAGCTTTTTCGAAGGTTAATTCGATTTCTAAACATGAAATAAATAATTACAAAATTCAACAAATATATTTTCTGATCAAAATCAGATTGTGTCATAATTCGGTGTTTTGATGTTATTCACACGGTTAAATGTGTATTTCAGTACGTGATACATAAAGGGACCTATATTAATTTTAAAAATTAAAGTATTAGCAGCGATCTGTACATAGTCTCCACTTTTACTCCTTACCACAGTATCTGTCACCAAAGCCAAGGCGCTCACAGTCTAAGTCATACATATGTAAAACATAATGTATTTAATACATAGAAACACTTAACCGTCATGACAATGTAAAAGTTCATTGGCTAGTACAAATCACTTGAGGGAATATGCATATTGATATTTTGCATTTTGAATACATCAATGTCATAATTTCTTGAATTTTATTACAAAAAAGACCTCAGAGATCAACCGGACATAGAACACCAAGTTAGAAAGATATTATGTTAGACATGCTAGTGTGTGCCATTCCGTGCAGGAGTTCATTCCATTTTTGACACTATCCGCAATTTCCATCCAGCGGTTTTCTTTGATAGTTAGAATTCTGTCACTATTTTTATGTCTGATAGAGGGTTTTACAACATCGATGACCCACCAGATCATATCTCTGTCAGAATGTTGGGCAAGAGAGTAATGTTCCATCAATGGGGCATTTTCAACCCTACGACGAATGCGAGATTGGTGTTGAAGAATTCTCTGCTTGATCATTTGAGTGGTTTTACCAATGTAAAATTGTCCACATGGACATTTTATGCAGTAGATTACATTGCTCGTTCTACAATTAGAAAAGTGCTTGATGGTAATAGTCCGGCCATTAATCTCACAACTTTTCATGTTTATTGTGGTGTTACACGCGACACACTTGTTGCACTTATAGTGACCTTGTACTGGAGATAGTTGTTTCATATTGTCCACCATATTTACATCTGGACGATCATAAGCATGCACCAAACGGTCTCTCAAATTGGGGCCTCGTTTGAATGCAAACATTGGTCTTTCTTTAAGTTCAGGTAGTTCTTTTAGAAGGGGCCAGCTTTTTGTTACAATTCTTTTGACTTGTTGGCTATATGTTCCAAAAGTTGTTACACATACCAATGGTGCCTGGTTACTCCTTGGTTTTGTTTGGAGTAATGCTTCTCGGTTGTTATACCATGCACGTTTCATGGAGTTCTTGAGGAGCTTATTGGGGTATCCTCTATCTCGTAACTTTACTTGTAAGAATTTAGCTTCCTGAAAATAATCTGTACGTTTGAAACAATTTCTGCGCAGTCTCAGAAACTGTCCAAAAGGTAACCCATCGCGTAAAGATTTTGGATGGTGACTGTTGTATTTCAACAATGTATTGCGTGTAGTTGGTTTCGTGTACAAAGTTGTATAAATGGTATTGTCATCATTAGCTTTAATGGTCAGATCTAAAAAATGAATTTCATGTGCATTATATTCAAGGGTGAATTGTAGGTGCGGGTTTCTATTATTCAACCATTCGTGAAATTGTGTCAATAGATCTTTATTTCCTTTCCATATAAGGAAAACATCATCTATATATCTCAGCCAGCATGATATGTTGGCTGAGAACGGGTTTAGATTATCATAGATGAATTGTCTTTCAAAATGGGTGACATAGATATTAGCTATGTTCGGGGCATAGACTGCCCCCATTGCCACACCATTCAGTTGCTGGTAAAAAGTCTTCTCAAAAAGGAAGAAGTTTTGACACATAGAGATTTCAATACACTTCAAAATGAATTCACTAGGGACAGCGTGTGGTCTTTCCCGGCTGTCTAAAAGATCTTTGATGAGTAAAAGAACCTCATCTTGTGGAATATTAGTGTATAGACTAGTAATGTCCATAGTTACTAAATATTCCTGGTCTGGATCATAGTCATGATTCTCTAGTCTGGTTATAACAGAGGTGGTGTCTCTAATGTACGTGTCTGACTCTGTTACAAATGGTCTGATAAAGACGTCCGCATATTGCGCCAGTGGCTTTAGAATAGAATTACAACCGGCGACAATTGGTCTCCCTGGTGGTACAGTGGCATGTTTATGAATCTTTGGGAGGATGTATATGGCTGGTACTGTTGGGGACTTGTTGATAAGAAAAGCCGCCTCTTTTGTACTCAGCCATCCCTCCTCAAGTCCCTGTTCACTTAAGCTTTTAATTTCGGCTTCTAGTTTGGGGGTAGGGTCTGTTCTTAGTTGTTTATAGTTAACAGCCACTGATAGTTGTTTCAGCATTTCCTGTCTGTAAGCTTCACGGTCCCATAATACCAACCCACCACCTTTATCGGCAGGTTTGATTACTGTTTCTTTTAAGGATTCAAGATTTTTAAGTGCAACGTGTTCCTCTTTATTCAAATTATTCCTGCAGAAAATGTGTTCTTTGAACAGTGTTTCAATCTCAATTAAGACTGCATTCTCAAAGGTTAGGATGTTCTTTGAGACCATATTATTTGATGGGAAAAATACTGAAGGTGGACGAAGACCAGTCAGATTTCTTTCTTGTGTGTCTACTTTGGAGGCAAAAAAGTTTTTCAACCTTATTGCTCGAAAAAATTTATATAATTCACATTTAGTTTGAAATGAGTTGTTCCTATATGTTGGAACAAATGATAAACCAGAGGTCAAAACAGATATTTCAGTTTGGCTTAAGATATGTTTTGACAAATTAAAGATAGGGATGGTTGACATGTTGTTTACCATTGGTAAAATTGGTTGCGGGTCTGGCGTTGGCCCGGGGTATATTGATTCCTGTACCAACCGCGTCTCCCTCCTCTGGATCTCCGCGGAGGGCCTCTTCCCCTCCTGTTGTCCTGACCTAAAAAAGCCTGCCGTGAAGTTGATGGCTGTTGGTCAAAGGCTGATGTAAACTGTCCTGTAGATAGTTGTTCACCCTCTGATTCAGAGCCCGTCTCAGAGAATGTTGTACGTTTATATTGTTGTTGGTTGGAAGTTGGTCCTCTAGGGTTATTTTGGGCCTGGTAGAAATCTTTCTGTAAGTATGGATATGTAATCTCTTTGTTATACTTTCGAATATCCTTCTGGAGTTTGTCAGGTTTTTTTGAAGAGTTCAATTCCTCAAAGTCTTTAATCGTTTGTGCAATTTTTTCCAATAAGGTTTTTGCGTTGGTGATACTTGAGTCACTGTTGATTTTATTTTCAAGTGTCTCAATTTCTTTTAATAGCAACTTTATTTGTTTAACAGCCGTCTCTATGCTCAGCACCATCCAGGTGCGTGAGCATTTGTTGGCTGCGTGACTAAAGCTAACTTTGAAATCACTGTCTTCAATAAAAATGATGGGAATGTTGCGGATCTGTAAACCGGTGGGAATGATGTTGGCGTTAAGACAATCTGTCAGGAACTTCGCGTGAAGTTCAGTCCTGACCAATTTTTTCCGCAGACGTTCTAGTTGGTTCAGGTCAGATTCCACTGGTAGATTCACAGATACACTCCTATTACCTAGCAAGGATGGTCCAGATGCTATTTTCAGGATGTAATCATCCGTATATGATAAGGTCTCTGCTTCAGACATACGAATGAAGAATTTATGATCAGAAAGATCAAAAATAACCAAAAAGAACTGTTCACTTTTCAGTTTTACCACTTAAAAATGGCTCACAGCAGAGGTTATCTGCGCAAAATAGACAAAATATTATGGTGAGCGACCCAATATACCCTTGCGGGCTCGGGCAATACTTGTTATACAAGATAGAGGACCAGCAAGGGATTTTATTCTGTTATTATTTACCAGCGTAAAAGGACTCTGTTGTAAGAAATCAGAATACCTAAAACTGTTATTAATCAGTAGCTGTAATGAGTTAATAAATTCAGACAATTAGTCACATAGGATCTAGTAAATACAATGTTACCACACTAACACAGTAAATAATACGAATTAACCAGGGTTTTATGTTGTCTGAAGATTATTATTTTTTCAAGACAAAAACTTTTTAAATACAAAATCAAACTTTTACTAGGTAGGGTACATAAAATAGTTGTAATTAGATATCCAAGGTACACGTTATTTCCACCCTTGATATATCTAAAGAGAAAGTCCAGACTGCTAAACACAAAATAACACTATGATTTCAACTAAAAACAGAAGAAAATCAAGAAATGATACGATGGATCACATGCAGACTTGGACTGAATAGTCGACGTTTCGGTCTTGTAAGGATTTGATCATAAGACCATCATCAGGACAAGAAATTTCTACATACAGTAGATGACCCTCTGTTGAAAAAACAAAATTATATTAACGTATATTTATACCTGGTTAAAACAATTTTTTGTAAAATTTCATTCCAAAACTGAACATTAGGTTTTCAGAAGGAAAATTATACTGTACTTTTATGTAAACGGTGTGGCGGCTACATAAAGCATATCATTTAAATTTTTAATCAAAACATTTATCATTCAATGTCGACAACAGTAGATAACTCACTTTTACGTGAATAGAGATAATTCCTTTCTCTATAAAAACACAGCTGACCGCAATTCCAAATGTTTTGGCGGTGTGAGACACAGAAATTAATTCTTTTGTATCCAAAATACTGCAAAGATAGAGAAGTGCTGCTAGTTACATTTTTATACACAAGGCGTAACCATTTTTCACCTCCAAAGAAGTGCCAAATTATATTTACCTCGTGTTATACACTGTAGGTATTTCTGATTTTCAATAAGTTGCTTTATAATTGTTGATTGATGAGGGAATACCCGTTCAGTTCTATTTAAAAGAATTAAAAGAAAGCCATAGTATCCATTCCTTGTATTAGGTTTAAGTTAAACATGCAGATTTTTGAGAGTCATTGTGTTATCAACTCCATTTCTAATGAGTTGGAACGCATCTTTATGGGTATTTAAACAAGGCTTACATAATGAATTACCCAGGGGGTGATCTGATCTCGTAACTTTATAGTTAGAAAGAGACATTATAAGGAAAATGTTTTAACATGCCTCGGGCACTTTATGTTTTGCCATGTACAAGCTAAATCAAGGATTTCAATGTATCCAAAATTAAAAGTACTTCGTGTAATTAAAAGATTGTAAACAACACAGTCATGTGTCAAGTTTACTCTATATGCTGAATCTACTTTGAATAACTTGCAAGCATATATTTAGGACTCGGTTGGAAAAGTGGGTTCTTGTTACATTATTCTAAGTTCCAGAATTGGTAATGCCAAACAGGGATACCATAATATTTTGTCTATTTTGCGCAGATAACCTCTGCTGTGAGCCATTTTTAAGTGGTAAAACTGAAAAGTGAACAGTTCTTTTTGGTTATTTTTGATCTTTCTGATCATAAATTCTTCATTCGTATGTCTGAAGCAGAGACCTTATCATATACGGATGATTACATCCTGAAAATAGCATCTGGACCATCCTTGCTAGGTAATAGGAGTGTATCTGTGAATCTACCAGTGGAATCTGACCTGAACCAACTAGAACGTCTGCGGAAAAAATTGGTCAGGACTGAACTTCACGCGAAGTTCCTGACAGATTGTCTTAACGCCAACATCATTCCCACCGGTTTACAGATCCGCAACATTCCCATTATTTTTATTGAAGACAGTGATTTCAAAGTTAGCTTTAGTCACGCAGCCAACAAATGCTCACGCACCTGGATGGTGCTGAGCATAGAGACGGCTGTTAAACAAATAAAGTTGCTATTAAAAGAAATTGAGACACTTGAAAATAAAATCAACAGTGACTCAAGTATCACCAACGCAAAAACCTTATTGGAAAAAATTGCACAAACGATTAAAGACTTTGAGGAATTTAACTCTTCAAAAAAACCTGACAAACTCCAGAAGGATATTCGAAAGTATAACAAAGAGATTACATATCCATACTTACAGAAAGATTTCTACCAGGCCCAAAATAACCCTAGAGGACCAACTTCCAACCAACAACAATATAAACGTACAACATTCTCTGAGACGGGCTCTGAATCAGAGGGTGAACAACTATCTACAGGACAGTTTACATCAGCCTTTGACCAACAGCCATCAACTTCACGGCAGGCTTTTTTAGGTCAGGACAACAGGAGGGGAAGAGGCCCTCCGCGGAGATCCAGAGGAGGGAGACGCGGTTGGTACAGGAATCAATATACCCCGGGCCAACGCCAGACCCGCAACCAATTTTACCAATGGTAAACAACATGTCAACCATCCCTATCTTTAATTTGTCAAAACATATCTTAAGCCAAACTGAAATATCTGTTTTGACCTCTGGTTTATCATTTGTTCCAACATATAGGAACAACTCATTTCAAACTAAATGTGAATTATATAAATTTTTTCGAGCAATAAGGTTGAAAAACTTTTTTGCCTCCAAAGTAGACACACAAGAAAGAAATCTGACTGGTCTTCGTCCACCTTCAGTATTTTTCCCATCAAATAATATGGTCTCAAAGAACATCCTAACCTTTGAGAATGCAGTCTTAATTGAGATTGAAACACTGTTCAAACAACAAATTTTCTGCAGGAATAATTTGAATAAAGAGGAACACGTTGCACTTAAAAATCTTGAATCCTTAAAAGAAACAGTAATCAAACCTGCCGATAAAGGTGGTGGGTTGGTATTATGGGACCGTGAAGCTTACAGACAGGAAATGCTGAAACAACTATCAGTGGCTGTTAACTATAAACAACTAAGAACAGACCCTACCCCCAAACTAGAAGCCGAAATTAAAAGCTTAAGTGAACAGGGACTTGAGGAGGGATGGCTGAGTACAAAAGAGGCGGCTTTTCTTATCAACAAGTCCCCAACAGTACCAGCCATATACATCCTCCCAAAGATTCATAAACATGCCACTGTACCACCAGGGAGACCAATTGTCGCCGGTTGTAATTCTATTCTAAAGCCACTGGCGCAATATGCGGACGTCTTTATCAGACCATTTGTAACAGAGTCAGACACGTACATTAGAGACACCACCTCTGTTATAACCAGACTAGAGAATCATGACTATGATCCAGACCAGGAATATTTAGTAACTATGGACATTACTAGTCTATACACTAATATTCCACAAGATGAGGTTCTTTTACTCATCAAAGATCTTTTAGACAGCCGGGAAAGACCACACGCTGTCCCTAGTGAATTCATTTTGAAGTGTATTGAAATCTCTATGTGTCAAAACTTCTTCCTTTTTGAGAAGACTTTTTACCAGCAACTGAATGGTGTGGCAATGGGGGCAGTCTATGCCCCGAACATAGCTAATATCTATGTCACCCATTTTGAAAGACAATTCATCTATGATAATCTAAACCCGTTCTCAGCCAACATATCATGCTGGCTGAGATATATAGATGATGTTTTCCTTATATGGAAAGGAAATAAAGATCTATTGACACAATTTCACGAATGGTTGAATAATAGAAACTCGCACCTACAATTCACCCTTGAATATAATGCACATGAAATTAATTTTTTAGATCTGACCATTAAAGCTAATGATGACAATACCATTTATACAACTTTGTACACGAAACCAACTACACGCAATACATTGTTGAAATACAACAGTCACCATCCAAAATCTTTACGCGATGGGTTACCTTTTGGACAGTTTCTGAGACTGCGCAGAAATTGTTTCAAACGTACAGATTATTTTCAGGAAGCTAAAATCTTACAAGTAAAGTTACGAGATAGAGGATACCCCAATAAGCTCCTCAAGAACTCCATGAAACGTGCATGGTATAACAACCGAGAAGCATTACTCCAAACAAAACCAAGGAGTAACCAGGCACCATTGGTATGTGTAACAACTTTTGGAACATATAGCCAACAAGTCAAAAGAATTGTAACAAAAAGCTGGCCCCTTCTAAAAGAACTACCTGAACTTAAAGAAAGACCAATGTTTGCATTCAAACGAGGCCCCAATTTGAGAGACCGTTTGGTGCATGCTTATGATCGTCCAGATGTAAATATGGTGGACAATATGAAACAACTATCTCCAGTACAAGGTCACTATAAGTGCAACAAGTGTGTCGCGTGTAACACCACAATAAACATGAAAAGTTGTGAGATTAATGGCCGGACTATTACCATCAAGCACTTTTCCAATTGTAGAACGAGCAATGTAATCTACTGCATAAAATGTCCATGTGGACAATTTTACATTGGTAAAACCACTCAAATGATCAAGCAGAGAATTCTTCAACACCAATCTCGCATTCGTCGTAGGGTTGAAAATGCCCCATTGGTGGAACATTACTCTCTTGCCCAACATTCTGACAGAGATATGATCTGGTGGGTCATCGATGTTGTAAAACCCTCTATCAGACATAAAAATAGTGACAGAATTCTAACTATCAAAGAAAACCGCTGGATGGAAATTGCGGATAGTGTCAAAAATGGAATGAACTCCTGCACGGAATGGCACACACTAGCATGTCTAACATAATATCTTTCTAACTTGGTGCTCTATGTCCGGTTGATCTCTGAGGTCTTTTTTGTAATAAAATTCAAAAAATTATGACATTGATGTATTCAAAATGCAAAATATCAATATGCATATTCCCTCAAGTGATTTGTACTAGCCAATGAACTTTTACATTGTCATGACGGTTAAGTGTTTCTATGTATTAAATACATTATGTTTTACATATGTATGACTTAGACTGTGAGCGCCTTGGCTTTGGTGACAGATACTGTGGTAAGGAGTAAAAGTGGAGACTATGTACAGATCGCTGCTAATACTTTAATTTTTAAAATTAATATAGGTCCCTTAATGTATCACGTACTGAAATACACATTTAACCGTGTGAATAACATCAAAACACCGAATTATGACACAATCTGATTTTGATCAGAAAATATATTTGTTGAATTTTGTAATTATTTATTTCATGTTTAGAAATCGAATTAACCTTCGAAAAAGCTCTGATGAGTGTTGTAGTTTAATCGCCTTTTCAAAACCGGATCACTGTCAGTACAGAAGCCACATGGTCTAAGATGGCCGCCGTCTTTACGGCGAGCCTGTGGCATTGTATAAGCCGATAACATGACTCAGTAACATACCGCGATATTTCTGAAACAACAAACACGTAATCGCGCTACATCACGTGAGAACGTGGCGGACAA
This sequence comes from Lissotriton helveticus, assembly GCF_964261635.1. Classification (NCBI taxonomy): domain Eukaryota; kingdom Metazoa; phylum Chordata; class Amphibia; order Caudata; family Salamandridae; genus Lissotriton; species Lissotriton helveticus. The sequence goes on from NC_136068.1 coordinate 1,232,474,575, forward strand.
TTACCGTATTTAAAAACCACCTTGAGTGTAGTAACATTGTTGCAAGCCGGAACCTTTTCTATGTTGTGGTCCGACGAGCTCAAGAGCGAGATTGCTGCCGTTCTTTTCACCTGTTGGAAAGTAAGTAACTTAAACTGGATAGTTTTTGATAGGGAAGCCTCTTAAAAAGAAACCCCCTCCCTGTTTGGCATTACCAATTCTGGAACTTAGAATAATGTAACAAGAACCCACTTTTCCAACCGAGTCCTAAATATATGCTTGCAAGTTATTCAAAGTAGATTCAGCATATAGAGTAAACTTGACACATGACTGTGTTGTTTACAATCTTTTAATTACACAAAGTACTTTTAATTTTGGATACATTGAAATCCTTGATTTAGCTTGTACATGGCAAAACATAAAGTGCCCGAGGCATGTTAAAACATTTTCCTTATAATGTCTCTTTCTAACTATAAAGTTACGAGATCAGATCACCCCCTGGGTAATTCATTATGTAAGCCTTGTTTAAATACCCATAAAGATGCGTTCCAACTCATTAGAAATGGAGTTGATAACACAATGACTCTCAAAAATCTGCATGTTTAACTTAAACCTAATACAAGGAATGGATACTATGGCTTTCTTTTAATTCTTTTAAATAGAACTGAACGGGTATTCCCTCATCAATCAACAATTATAAAGCAACTTATTGAAAATCAGAAATACCTACAGTGTATAACACGAGGTAAATATAATTTGGCACTTCTTTGGAGGTGAAAAATGGTTACGCCTTGTGTATAAAAATGTAACTAGCAGCACTTCTCTATCTTTGCAGTATTTTGGATACAAAATAATTAATTTCTGTGTCTCACACCGCCAAAACATTTGGAATTGCGGTCAGCTGTGTTTTTATAGAGAAAGGAATTATCTCTATTCACGTAAAAGTGAGTTATCTACTGTTGTCGACATTGAATGATAAATGTTTTGATTAAAAATTTAAATGATATGCTTTATGTAGCCGCCACACCGTTTACATAAAAGTACAGTATAATTTTCCTTCTGAAAACCTAATGTTCAGTTTTGGAATGAAATTTTACAAAAAATTGTTTTAACCAGGTATAAATATACGTTAATATAATTTTGTTTTTTCAACAGAGGGTCATCTACTGTATGTAGAAATTTCTTGTCCTGATGATGGTCTTATGATCAAATCCTTACAAGACCGAAACGTCGACTATTCAGTCCAAGTCTGCATGTGATCCATCGTATCATTTCTTGATTTTCTTCTGTTTTTAGTTGAAATCATAGTGTTATTTTGTGTTTAGCAGTCTGGACTTTCTCTTTAGATATATCAAAGGTGGAAATAACGTGTACCTTGGATATCTAATTACAACTATTTTATGTACCCTACCTAGTAAAAGTTTGATTTTGTATTTAAAAAGTTTTTGTCTTGAAAAAATAATAATCTTCAGACAACATAAAACCCTGGTTTCTTCGTATTATTTACTGTGTTAGTGTGGTAACATTGTATTTACTAGATCCTATGTGACTAATTGTCTGAATTTATTAACTCATTACAGCTACTGATTAATAACAGTTTTAGGTATTCTGATTTCTTACAACAGAGTCCTTTTACGCTGGTAAATAATAACAGAATAAAATCCCTTGCTGGTCCTCTATCTTGTATAACAAGTATTGCCCGAGCCCGCAAGGGTATATTGGGTCGCTCACCATAATATTTTGTCCATATAAACTTGATGGCCAAGATGGCCAGGTACCACCTGAGCTACCTAAGAAACCTAAAACCCTTCCTTGAGGTTTCTGACCGCAAAACGGTATTCCAGGCTCTAGTCATTTCCAGACTAGAATATGGATGCTCCACTCTTGCAGGGCTACCCAAGAACTCTCTGGCCCCACATAGAGCCTGCCTCAACACCGCCGCCAGACTCCTAACTGGCTCTAAGAAATTTGCCCACAATTCTCCCCACCTCAAAACTCTGAACTGGCTTTCCCTAGAGGCCAGAATCCAATTCAAACTGGCCTGCATTACTCACAAAGCTCTCTACTCCGATTCCCCTGCTTTTCTTGCCCATAAACTTGGGATATAAGGAGGAGTCAGAAACTCCTGATCTGCCAAAGACCTATTGCTGCAACCAGCCTGCTTCTGCAAGACAAAAACGTACAATCAGGCCTTCTCTGAGGCTGCTCCAAGGATCTGGAACTACCTCCCACCCGCCATTAGAAGACTTCCATCCTTGGCACACTTTAAACAGGAAACTAAAACCTTCTTAATGGGCAAATATCTCATCTGATGACTACATCGCAATCACCGTAGCGACTTGTTTCCAGCCTCCACCTTGACATCATCCATTTCTCTGCGAAGGATACCTAATACTGCACTCTTGGGCATCCCACCCAGGAGTTGAGACTGCAGGCCTTCTTTCATAAGTTTCTTCCTATTGTTAAATTTTTATCCTGCTAGTAGCCGGGACCTTAAACTGCGTGCTTTTCTTGTATAATGTATAATGTATCCCCCATCTTACCCAATCGTTCCCTCCCTTCCTAATGCTTTGTATACCACCCTCAAACCTGTAAAGCACTCTGATACCCTCACGGGTCTGGTTTGCCCTCTATAAAATCTTAAAATAAATAAATACATAAATATTGAAGAATTAGTGGGTGTATACGTGCCTGGATGAAGGATTTAGTATGTGCGTTACTGACTGTATAAGTGAGTGATTAAATGTGTCTTAGTAAATGCATGTGTTAGTGACAAAACTGTGTGAATGTCTGTATCATTCTGTCTGTTGTTGTGTAAGCTGCTGCATGGGTTGGTCAGTAGCTACATGAGTGTCTATATGGGTTATTAATTGGTTGCCTAAGTATTTGTATGGAAGACTGAGTGTGTTTGGGTGGGTGGGAGGTGTGTGACTCTGCGCATAGATATGTGAGAGGTTGATTCACTGGGTGTATGAGTTTTAGAGTGCATGTGGAAACAGCTGTATGGGCGGGTGACTGTGTGTATGCATGTGTTGGTGAAAGGTTGGATGTCTAAGTGGTACATGTCCAAGTAACTACATATGTATAAGGCAGTATATGTGAGAGTTGGAGTATATAAATGACTATATTCGAGAGTCAGTGATTGTGAGAGTGGCTGTATGGATGAGTGTATACTTGTGTTAGTGATTATATAAGAGAGTAAGTATGTGTTAGTATCTGTATGAATAAATGAGGTGGGGTGTATATAACTGTGTAGGTGAGTAAATGGAACTATGATTCATTCTTTCCATGTCTGACTACGATGAGTGCATGAGTGAGTAGGATGAATGGTGATATGTCAGAGTCTGTATAGCTGCATGTATGAAAGGTTGTATGAGTGAATGAGTGTATGTGTCTGTAGACCTAGGAATTAGTGAGTGCTTTTGTAGTAACTGGTTTTGGTGTCTCGATGGTTTTGAAAAATGGTACGCTGTATTTTACAGGGGGTGTATCAAAGGATATATTACAGTGTGAGGTTGTGCATCAGATTGTCATGTGGATGATGTCATCAGTGATGTCATTTGAGATGTCATCAGTGATGTCACTAACCATGAATGATGTGTTATGTGACCTCATCAGCAGTGCATTGTGTGGGCACAAGTTATAGTTAGCTGAACTAACTATAATGGGAATTTCCATGGTTTTGTGTGAGTGAAATATCCAACTAACTATTACGTCCCTGAAACCTATGGTTTTTTCAGTACATTTCTAAGGTTTTTTAAATGCAAATTTCTAACTATGCAAACCAAAGGGGATGATGGACGGAGTGTTGAACATTGCAAGCACTCACCCCCAGTCAACTGATCTGGGTTTAATCCATCGTCATTCTTTAGCCCTAAGTTGGCAGGGTATGCCCAGACATAAATCCCTTGCTCACTTTGCCACTGGATTCAAGCTGGCCTGGCTTATGACGGCTGATTAGCCAGAAACCGGTCACAGGAAGCTTGTTTCCAGTCCAGGGAAAACATGATTTGCCAGTTCGTGCTAGACTGTTCCCATGAGGCACAGGGTCAGATTGATTTGCATATGGCCATGTCTGATCTGGGGTGGCGGAGTGAACTAAAGAATGATGATGGATTAAACCCAGATCAGTTGACTGGGGGTGAGTGCTTGCAATGTTCAACACTCCGCCCATCATCTCCTTTGGTTTTGAATTTCTAACTATAACATGCCTCAAACCTATGGTTTTTTCTGTGAATTTCTAAGATTTTTTAAATGCTAATTTCTAACTTTAACATGCCTGAAACCTATGTTTTTTTCGGTAAATTTCAAAGGTTTTTTAAATGCAAATTTCTATTTATAACGTGCCTGAAACCTATGTTTTTTCAGTGAATTTCAATGTTTTTTTTAATGTTAACTTCTAATTATAATGTTCATTTAACCTATAGTTTTTTCCGAAACCCATTAAGGACACAACACCCAATGCCAAAACCCTCAGGACCTCCCCCCGTACCACCCCTCTCCCTACTACGACCAAGGCAGTGCAGAACAGGACAGCAAACCCTCCAAAAATGGCATAGTGGTCACCAATATAATAGCTACATTTTGGGAAATGTGGAAATCGTTTTTTCAGTAAATTTGATTTTTTTTAAGACTAATTTTTAACTTTAATGTTGCTGAGACCTATTTTTTTGTGAATTTCAAAGGTTATTTAAATACTAATCTCTAAATATAAAGTTTAAAAAACATGTTTTTCCCAGTAATTTTGAAAAACAAAATATTATATTTTGTAACTTCAATCTCCTAAAAATAGTTTTTTTATTATTTAAACTATATAATGTCTTCTTGTTTTTAAAATATTAAACACCTACATACAGTATGAAAGGGATCACAGCCCAGAGCCACATCTGAAGACCAACACATGTCACAGACCTACTGATCAAGCAGCTCCAACACCCAAGAACGCCACAAAACCCACCACCATCCCCAGGACCCCCCCCCCCTCTTCCACTGAGGCAGCGCAGAACAAGGCAGCAAACTTTCTGAAAACAACATGGCCCCTCAGCCTCACAATAGCTGAATATTGGTACAGGTGTGAACATACTATATGTGAAGGAAGCAATTCACCCATGAATAACACTGAACACAATGCAAAGTGCAACAGTGATGTGCTGGACACATCTCAGTATGCACAACACACACCTCTCCATGTGCACAAATACTATTGGTGCTTGTAGTGTTGTGGACAGTGGACCCAGCTATGTTACGTCAAACATTAGGGAAGATCTCAGTCATGTAGCTGTGTCGTCGTCCCCTGTATGCATAAGCATAACCGGAGTGGGCTGGTCTGACGTACGCAATGTCAGCGTAGGAGTGTGAATAAATAGGCAGGGTCTCTGGGAGTGGTCACTTGGGGGAAAGCCAAAGCGATTGCAGATGACGCAGCCCTGTAGGCAACAGACATTGCTCAAGTCAACAACACGTGGCTGTGAACCCTTCCTCACCGCAGTCTCTGGCCTGCACTGCAGTGAGTCGGGCTCACAATTCACATCGAGTCACGATTGCAAATGTGCAGTCCAGTAAGCAACAGACATTGTCCAAGTCAACACCACATGCCTGTGGTTTACGGTTTAGGGTAGTGCAGTGCTGTTTGTGTAGTGTAGGGGGTCCTGCTGAGGGTGGTGTTTTAGAGTTTACAACAATGCAGTGGTGTTTCAGTAGGGCATACCCACGACCTGGTGATATGAGGAGAGGCAGCTTGAAACGCATATCTCACACACACACTGATTCCAGTGTTGCCTCACACAGGTAAAACTGCGGACCAGATGGCTTCTACTCAGAGAGATGCCAGCTGACGAAGTAAATCACAAAATGGCTGTCAACACTTCCTGGTTTCAACAGTTCACAGCCAATAAGCCGCAAGCTGGTGCTTGTAACCCCTCAGTCAATCACGTCAGAATTCTCAAATATCGATATCTGTAAAATTTTATATTTCTCAAAAACTACTGAACAGATTTACACAATTTAAGCAAAAGCATGCTTGCTGGACCATCACCTTTCTCCCTGCAAAATTTGGCGTAATTCTGTTCAGCAGTTTCACCTGTAGTCTCCTGAAAAGATTTATATGGAAATTGCATGGAGAAAACACGTTTTAGGACCCTCTTTTTTCTCAGCCCCTCCTACACCATTTACCACCAAAGTTTCAATGTAGGAGCTAATCAAAAAAAGAGAAACTTTCTGGATAATTTAATACAGATTCGTCAAACGATGCCAAAGTTATAAGCAAATAGAAGACTCCAGGAGGGGGGCAGCGCAACCCCCCTCCCAACATGAGTGAAGCCCCGAGGCTGCGCGGACCCCAGCGGACCCCTGCAACCCCTGTAAGCCCCTGCTATTATTTTTTAAGAAATACCCCCAGAACCTAGCCCACCCAAGTGCCTCATTAAAAGAACCCGCGCCCCCAGCGAGAAGTTTTGCCGATTTTATTATTTTTTTAATGATTTTTTGGGACCTGGGGATCCTTCTGGGAGTTTTCGGACCCCCCTTTTTTCTCAGCCCCCACTTTATGAATCACCCCCAAACTTTCAGGATAGGAACTGATCTGGATTGTCTTTTTTTGGGAGGACTCCGCGAAAATTCGTCAAGCAACGCCAAAGTTATTAGAAAATCAAAAAATGCTTTTCCTATGGAAACTAGGTTCTAACTATAACTACCTACTGGCGACCACCAGTTGGTAATATATATATTGGTTGAAAAACCCCTCATGGGTTCAACTACGTATTTGATTTCCTCATACTGCATGCTGGGATGTGTAGTCACATCGAGCTTTCATTGAACACCTTTAGTAGGTTCCAATGCGCACCGATTTCAGAGAGTCAGTTAGAATCCTTGGTAGGATCTGTCTGGTGGAGCAGGCACATTTCATCAAGACGCACTGTGCTGGAAACCAGAGCAGGAAGGTTCCTCTCCCTCAGCCTCTCGTTCCATCGAGATGGCGCATCTTGCATGGAACGGCACCCGTGTCATAATTTTATCCAACAAACGCCGAACCTTCTCAAGATGAACTCGACAATGGGTCTGCCAGTCGGCATCACGGTTCAGCCCGCCCCAGCCATCCAAGTTCAATGTACTACCTGACACATTTCAGTGGCCAACATACCACTTCATCAGAGGCATTTCTTCTGTACGCATTAGAGAGCTCTTTATACTACATGCTGATTGGTTGAAAAACCCCTCATGGGTTCAACTACGTTTTTGATTGCTTCATACAGCATGCTGGGATGTGTAGTCACATCGAGCTTTCATTGAACACCTTTAGTAGATTCCAATGCGCACAGATTACAGGGAGTCAGTTAGAATCCTTGGAAGGATCTGGATGTGATGGGAGCAGGCACTTTTCATCAAGACGCACTGTGCTGGAAACCAGAGCAGGAAGGATCCTCTCCCTCAGCCTCTCATTCCTTCGAGATGGTGCATCTTGCACGGGACGGCACCAGTGTCATAATTTTATCCAACAAATGCCGAAGCTTCTCAAGATGCACTTGAAAATGCACTCGACAATGCATATGCCATTCGGCCAAAGGCGAACTTAGAAAACGCATTCTCGAACATGTAAGGGCCACAGTGAACTGTGATCGAAGTAATGCGGTGGCAAAGCACATGGACAAGGTACACGGTGGAAATTGGAAGGAACTGCAATTCTACGCAGTAGAAACAGTAGGACCTCATCCACGCGGTGGAGACCGCAAAAAAGTCTTGAGACAAAAGGAGTCAAAATACAACCTGAATTTTCGAACACTGACCCCTCATGGGCTGAACCAGGATGAGGAATTGCACTATCATCTCTGAATCACCCGATTGATACCATGAAAAGCCCTCTCACCGAACTTTAATGAATTCTCTTCCTTTAACAAAGACGATTTTAACAATAATTGGTCTTATTTTTTCTACACACAAACACATTCTTGCACTTGAAATATAAATAACACAGTAGATGACTCAATCTAAGATTAGATTTCAAAAATCAAATTGGTATCATAGATGAAATGTCTAGAATCTCACTATAAGTATACCCACCAGAGGGTCATTACAAGCTAATTTATAAAATGCTTAACACAATGACATATGTCAAAGTATAGGGGTCAAGCGTACATATTTACAAATTGTTAGATTAATTGTAAAGATTACTAATCAGAGATTCAGCAGTAATTGAAAATTATATGTAGACAACATATACCACAGTGCTTAGCGGTGATGAGAGGAAATTATGTCACTGTGTGAACTGAACGACTTTCCCTCACCTTCCCTTTTTTTCGTTATTGCACTTTTTATTTAAAACACACTTACAGACTTACAGACAAACAAATGGTAACAGAAGTCTTGTGGTCAAGGTCTCTGCGTGATCAAAATGCGTAGAGCAGTGTTGCTGGATGGTGCTGTTATGAGTATTAAATAACAGAAACTGTATTGAAGTAATGATCATTATTTGAAAAAGTGCCGGGAGTGCACGAGAAACTGCTTTGGCAAAATGGAATCTATAACAGGCAGCAAGGCTCTGCTGCACTCGGTACGCACCGCCACAAGAGCGCTTGGAAGCCTGACCCCGGGCCAAACTTGGATTTATTTGTTTTTGGGCTTGAGCAAATGCTGGCGCCATACCTCGATGAAAATCGGGCAGGAAAGCTGAAGCAAACCGACCAGGAGAAACGGGGAAAACGTACCGGAGGGGACGTGGAACTCAGAGTATCCTCATTGGTAAGCGAGCTTCATTCATTGCCACAAACTGTATGATTTGAAACCAATGCCAGCTGGCTTCTATTGAGTATGGGAAGCTGTTTAAAAAGATACGGGTCAGAGCACTCGGGGAACCATATCCTGATATTTACTATTTCACAACCAGTCCTACACCTGAACCGGCCAAACAAACCTACGACATAAAATAATAGTGAAGAAATCGAAATTAATACAGCTATAAAAATAAAAACGCCAGCACACTATGGACAAAAGGGAAGCTGACAGGAACACTGTCATAGGAACTTTGTTTGAAGATGGGGCACAAACTAATGATGGTGCAACAGGGATCAGAAAGCCTGATGTTAAAAATAAACTAAGAACATGGGAGAAACTGTCCGAAAAGGAAATAAATAAGTGGTGGGAGGTGGCAGCCTTAAAGAAATATTTGGAGGTGAAACGGGTTCCACGGGGACTACGAATCAACCTTATGCTGAACCACCAGGATACCAGCAATGATTTATTAAGTGAATGGGGGGAATACATACTCAAATCCTGACTGGGTCCGATGGAGATTTTGGTCCGACATATCGAAATATCCCTGGCAAGGATCACGAAACAACTCAAAGACATTGAAAAAGAATTGCCAACCATCGACATGGATACAGACCTTAAAAAATTCAAAGAAGAACTAGAATATTACATAGGCAAACATGAAGAAACAGACAAAATGAGAAAACAAAATAAATTCTTAAAAGACAAAGAGGATTACCAGGACGGCCGCATATTCACATATGCACGAAAATTTGACCGGTTTAAAAATAATGATGACTCAAATCTGGATGCTGAAACTGGAAGCCTGTCATCTCTGACATCCACGGATGCCAGTGCAAGTGGAGAAGAAGGTGACCAAAGAAAGCAAAGAGCCAAGGTTTCTTTTTGTAGACCAAATGAAGTTGGCATTACAGCAAAAGAATTGGGAAAAAATGGGTCCACCCCCAGGCACAATAAAAGGCAGGGGAAGAGGCCGAGGAAATGTTTGAAGAAACCGACCAGAAGAGGCAAACGCAGGCACAGACAAGAATTTTGGCACAGGTCGAGTGGGAACGACGACAAGCAGCATGCGGCAAAAATTGAATTAAAAACATCAGAGGAACAACATCCTGCCGTGGAGAGCACAGACCCAGATCAGGAATTGGAAATAATCAACCTCTCAAAAAAACTCTCACTGATTTGGAACTCATCATTTTTAAATGAGGATTAAATTTCTGCCCGACGAGGAGGAGCTCAGCGCGCATCCGAGATGGCCGCGTGAGCACAGGGCTCCCGAGACGCTCGCCGCCTCCTGCATCTATCCTGCATGATATCCTGATTCCGAAGATGGGTTATTGAAGGCGCAGCCCAGCTGATGTACTAGCTGCTTTCCGGAATCGATTTGGACTTCGGGTTCCTGAGTTTTGCTATCCAGTACTTTTGCGGCCTACCCCGTAGAGCCGCCTGGACCTTGAGTCGCGTCTGTGCCCGGGCAGGAATTCAACAACATCGGCTATAGGGACCCAGATCGCGGCCCGCGCTAACTTTCGGTTTCACTTCTGCTGCTTATCGTTCCTCCTCACCGAGACGGACACTGGGCATAGCTGGCTCCTGTGCTCATCATCCGGGCCTGGGGCCTGCAAGTGCCTGGCTGTGGACTTATGTTGTTGATCTGCCTCTGGGATTCCGTGATTGATCACTGGGGAACCATTTGGACTAGATCTCATGCGCCCCTTCGGGGCACCCAGCCCACCATGTCAGGCAAGCCCGAGGGTGATAAACGGAAAGTTAAGACCACCTTCCGAGGAGGCGCAACCCAAACAAATGTTATGGACCGTTACACGCATCCTAAAGGGTCCCCCGGTGGCACGCCGAAGGTCCGGGAAGAGATGACGGACGACCCTACTGTGTCCGCGGATCTAACTCTGCAGGACGCTATGGGCGCCATTGCTGGCATCAAGACATCTATTGGCCAGCAATACGAGGCCCTAGCCCTGAAACTAGACACGTTGGCCATCGATGTTAATCTCATCAGAACAGATCTGGCAAAGACAAATGAGAAGGTCAAATCTTTAGATTTGAAGACCTCTAGCCTCACGACGGACGTGTCTGACTTGCAAACTGAGGTACGCAACTTGCGATCTGCTAACGACTTCTTTGCTCGTCGTCTGGAGGATTTTGAGGGTCGTGCAAGGCGCAATAACGTGCGTATTATTGGGGTCCCGGAGAGTTCTGGATCGCTGTCCACTGATCTTCTTGTCGAAGATCTCATCCTTAATCACCTCACCCCCAAGGGGTTGAGTAAATTTTTTGCGGTGGAACGTGCGCATAGAGTACCGGGTGGACAAGCAAAGCCAGGTTTTCCCCCTCAGCCGATCATCGCCAGAACCTTTAATTTCAGGGACCGAGACGCCATTTTGCAGGCTGCGCGGACGAGTGGTCCTACGCAGTTCGAGAATACCACAGTGAACTTTTATCCTGATTTTTCCCAATCCGTCCAGAGGCAAAGGATGGGATTTCAGGGGGTGAAAAGGCGTCTCAGAACTATGGTCCTGAAGTATGCGATGCTGTTCCCGGCCCGGATGCGTGTGGAATATGAAGATCGGACACTCTTTTTTGATCGCCCGGACGGAGTGAGTGACTGGCTAGATACGTTGCCTGCCCGTAGCAATCGTGAGGAACACATGGGTGGGGCGGAAGGGGGACTGACGGAACAAAAATGAACAATTACGCCCGAGTCCCGAACAATGGACACAATGGACAACTGCGGCATGCTGCCTTCTGTGATCGTTTGCTTTCAACTGTATCTCCGGAGGCGGCGGGGAAAGAAGGACCATTTCCTCCTCTGGGGTTCTTTATGTAGATTAGTTTTTTGCTAGGGCGACAGGCACACTGCAAGTTGGGGTGGCTTTTGAGGCTCTGCAGGGGTGCAGGGTGGGGGGTGTTGCGCTGGGGTGTTGCTGGGGGGAGGGGGGTGAGCATGTTGGGAGTGTTTCACTTTTCTTTTTCTTCAAGGCAACGAATTGTTACAACTTTGGACTTTGGTGTGGTGCTCGTTATGAGGTGGGAGATCTGTGTAGGTCCGGATGGGGGGTAGGGGGTTGAAACTACTGTGCTGGAATGTGAATGGGTTGGGAGACCGGATAAAGAGGGGAGTGGTATTGCAGATGTTGCGGCGCCTTTCCCCTGATGTTGTGTTACTGCAAGAAACTCATTTGATTGGCAATGCTTGCCACGCTTTGAACAGGCGGGGATATCGTCTTGCTGCTCATTCTGGGTTCACCTCTAGTTCTAGAGGGGTGGGTATCTTAGTAAGGACTTCTCTTCCCCTGGAAATTGATTACATCGTTTTAGACACTAGGGGGCGATATGTTGCACTCATCGGCAGATGGGAGGGGAAAACTATCTCACTGGTATCGGTCTACGTCCCGCCTGGTCTACAAACTACTACTTTTGCAGATCTGGGACGGGTTGTTTTGGGTCTCCCAGATAGTATCCTGATACTGGGTGGCGACTTTAATTCAGTAGTATCCAGAACGAAGGATCGCTATCGCCCCAGGGACCTCACGAATGCACAATCTTGGTTGGGATCCTTTTTAGAAGCGCTGGGGCTCGTGGATTGTTGGAGGTTGATGCATCCAGAACAGGCGCAGTACACATTTCACTCAGGCGCACATGGTAGTCTATCTAGATTGGACTATATCCTGATACCGGCAGCCCAGTCTTCGTCAATTGGGGAGATTAGACACTTAGCTCGAGGTAGCTCGGACCACTCCCCTCTCTGGTTTCAGATAAATACGAATATAGGTACTGAAGGGAGGGTAGCTCTGATTAATCCGTGGTATCTTCATAACCCCAAAACTCGTACTGAACTGATTAAGTCATTGGATTTATACTTTGCAGAAAATGTTGGATCTGTCTCATCGCCTGTTTTGTTGTGGGAAGCGTTTAAGACGGTTATCCGGGGACAAGCATTGTCGCTGATTGGATGTGCTAAGAAAAGTAGGAATGAAGCGGTTGTCCGCCTTGAGGCTGAAATTACTGAGCTGGAAAATGTCTTGGCGCACAATGTTACCCGAGATAAGCTCCATATCCTCAGTCTTAAGCAATTTGAATATAAGAATCTGGTTACCGACGCAGCTAAGATGATGAGTAGAGAACAACAGGGACGATTGTATGATGTGGGTGATAAGGCGGGAAAGTTGATTGCCTGGCTGGATAAAAAATAGAGTGCGAGCCGTGTGATTCCAGTGATCGAGAGGGCTGATGGTGTGCGAGTGACTGATCCAGTTGACATTGTTGAATGCTTTGCTGATTATTTTCGAGGAGTCTATTCCCTGGTGTCTGACAGGCCCGAGGAGGATTCCCGTTTATTGCTAAGAGATATCGCGTTGCCCTGTTTGTCTGAGTCCGACAGAGACTGGCTGGATGCTGCTCCCTCAATTAACGAGGTAGCTCTTAAAGTGCGCTCTATTCGTTCTGGAAAGGCCATGGGCCCTAACGGTCTTCCCATTGAACTATATAAGCTGCGCCCTGACACGCTAGCGCCATATCTCCGGGATATGTTTTTGGCGGCGCGGGAAACTGGCTCCCTTTCTCGTGATCAGCGTCTTGCGACCATTGTGGTGATCCATAAGGAAGGGAAGCCACGGGACCGCTGTGCGTCCTACAGGCCTATCTAACTTCTAAATGCTGAGCCTAAGATTCTTGCGAAACTACTCGCAAATCGATTGATAAAAGTAATCAGTGAGCTGATCCATCCGGACCAGTCGGGCTTCATTCCGAATTGTAACACAGCCTTAAATCCACGGCATTTGCATGGTGTTCTCGCGAGGGCGACGTCACTGCGTGAGCCGGCCATCTTGGCGTCCCTGGATGCCACGATGGCTTTTGATACAATCGAATGGCCGTACCTTTGGGCTGCACTAGCAAAGTTTGGTTTTGGCAATGGATTTATTGGTTGGGTGAAGCTTCTGTATGAGACACCGCTTGCACAGGTTGTGGTAAATGGCCGGGTCTCAGGGCCCTTTGTCCTAGGGAGAGGAACGCGGCAGGGTTGTCCTCTGTCCCCGCTCCTCTTTGCCCTCGCACTGGAACCTCTCGCTGCCTGGTTGCGGTGGGAGCCCTCGATGAGAGGTATACGTTGGGCTCCGCACTTTGAGGACCGCATATCACTGTATGCGGACGACATTTTATTGTACCTCACGTCGCCTCAAAAATCATTGAATGTTTGGTTCGACGTGCTTAACTCGTTTTGAAAAAACTCTGGCCTCGTTATTAACTGGACCAAATCTCATATATACGTGCTTGTGGGTGGCGTCCCTCTCCTACCACGTGGTTGTCCTATCCAGGTATCGCAATCCGGTTTTAAGTACCTGGGAGTTTATATATCATTGAACCCTGTGGTCCGGTATGAGCGTAATCTACTTCCCCCGCTGCAGCGTTTACGATCAGATGTAGTGAGTTGGCGTAGATTACCGTTGTCTCCACTGGGGCGTGCAGCTCTCTTCAAAATGATGTCCCTACCGAGGTTTTTATATGCACTCCAGAATACATTCGATGTGATTCCATCGAGGTACTTTCGAGAGGTGGAATCCTTACAGAGGCAATTGATATGGGGCGGGCGCTCGCGTATTGCTCTTCCGACACTAACGCTTCCTTGGTATGACGGTGGTATAGCACTTCCGGATATCAAGCGGTATTATTGGGCTTCCCAGCTCGCTGCAATCAATCACGGGATGTATGGCCCGGCGTTGAATCCGGCGTTTGAAATGGACAAATGGCTACTACCGGGGGGAGATTATAATGGGGCGCTTTATTCTATATCCTCGCGCTTACAGCTTTCCGGTCCGACGGGGATCGCTGTGCGAGTGTGGCATAGTGCGACCGCAGCTATGGGCTGGAGGGGTCGATTGACCCGCGCGACCCCGCTTTATGCTTCTGAGAGGTTGGGATGCCTGTGGAGAACGAAAGGATTCGAGAAATGGGATATGATTGGCATCAGCAAAATACATGATCTATGGGTGAAGGATAGGATACACACATTCGCAGAATTACAAGCGGAATACGAGCTAAGTGATAGAGAATTCTTCCGCTATGCTCAAGTCCACCACGCGTTGAACTCGGTTTTCCGGGTGGGTTGTGACGTTCTGGAATCCTCCCCCCTCGAAGATCGTATATTGGATGGCCATGTGCCAGATAGCACCATTTCCTTGATCTACAAAAAGATGATCAATGATCGCTCGAGCTTGCTTGAGCGCCTCAGGGCGACTTGGATTGCTGATGGTATTAAGTTGGACGACGAGGATTGGCAGTCTGCGATCTCTTCCCCCAGGGAGGTTGCGATTCCGGCCCGTCTCCGCTTGGTCCAGCTTAAAATCCTTCATCGGGTTTATGTTACTGGCCCTCGCCTGATTCATATAGGTTATTCGACTGACGGCTTGTGTAGGCGTGGATGTGGTCTACTTGGTACCTTTCTTCACATAATTTGGGAATGTCCTGTGATGGTGCTCTTTTGGAATCGTATACATGAGGTGATGAATGAAGTCACGGGTGTTGTGATGCTGCCGGAGGCCTGACGATGTTTGCTGAATGTGTGGGGGCCGAATGATTATGACGTATCGCAGCTGCGGTGGACTACCCTTGGTAATATGGTTGCAAAGAGAGACATCGCACAACTCTGGGGGTCCCACAGGCCACCCACAGTGGCGGCTTGGAAAGAGAACATGGACTGGTGTATGTTTAGAGAGAAGACTGTATATGTGGCAAGAGGCAGACCCAGAAAGTGGGGGAAAATCTGGAATCAATGGAACTCGTATCGGGGAGATATATGTACACCCCCTCTCACGGAGATCCCTAGTCCCCCCCAGTCTCCCTGACCCGTCATTCCTGATGTAGTATATCAAACTCTGTTTTAATTTTGAGTTTCCTGCTCACGACCCCCCCATCTCTGTATCATACTATTGTGTATCTCCCGCCCACCTTGAGCACTCTCCCATTTAATGTAACACTGCCGTATTGCCTTGTTTGTTTTTTCTGTGTTGTTTATTATAATAAAAAAGTTATTACAAAAAAAAAAGAATTCTGCCCGACCAATAATATAGACTTAGCCGAGACACGGATTGATTTTTACAAATTCGTGAGAAAGATAAAGCAGGCAAAATTTTTTGCAGAAAATCACAAGATGGCCAAATATCAAAGTCAAAATCCACAGGCAACAATGAATCTGCCAGCCAAAGATGCGGAACACTTCGTCACTCTCATGGAGCTGGATGGAGACCCACAATTGGGAAGTGGAAACATTGAAACGCACTCTACACAATTGGGAGCTGGATGTAGTAAAATGAGGCCTTCATCCAAATTCTACTCACAATTACCACCAGGGAACAAAATTGATGTCTTCCATGAATGCGTGATCAAAGATCTTTACAAATTAACAAATCCTAAAAAGATGGACAATCTCTCATGTGGTGAACGTCAAGCATTGAACAAATTGCAAAACGACAACACGATTGAAATAAAAATGGCTGACAAGGGCGGCAATGTCGTCATTCCGGATAAAGACGCCTACATGCGGGAAGCATATTCACAGCTTAAGAACAAAGAGTACTATGAAAAGTTGCAAAACAACCCCACTCTAAAATGGAAAGAGGAATTAGACATGAAACTACACAACTGGCTCAAACAAAACTTATTGAATGAAGATGAGGTCAAATATCTGAAGACAGCACATCCCAAACTGGCTACCAATTACTTTCTTCCCAAAGTGCATAAACATCCCACGAAACCACCAGGGAGGCCAATAATTTCGGCCAAAGAATCCCTTCTTGAACCCATGGCTAACTTCATAGATGTAGTCCTATTACCTTATGTAAAGGGACTGACCTCGTACCTTCAAGACATGGGTGATCTATTGAGGCATCTACAAGAAACTCCGTGGCAATCGACATATAAATTGATCACCATGTATGTGGTATCTCTGTATTCAAACATACAAAACGATATTGGATTAAGAGCATGTGGACACTTCTTGGCAGAGAGCAATATTCAGTACACCAACCACAACAAAAGTTTCATGGAAATGATCAAATTATGTCTTGAACAAAATGTTTTCATGTTTGGGGAACAAATCTTCAGACAAGTCAAAGGCACGGCCATGGGCTTTTCTTTTGGTCCATCGTACGCCTGCATTACCATGGGCCTCTGGGAACAAAATTGGGCATGGAACAATGAAAATGAACGATTCTTAAGTAAGACCATAACCTGGCTGCGATACATTGACAACCTGCTTTCAGTATGGGATGGCAGTAAGGATCAATTTACTGAATATTTTAACATACTAAACACCTCTGGCTACAATCTAAAATTCACATATGAGATCATTGAAACAAAAGTGGTGTTTCTGGACACAGAAATTTACATTGAAAATATTGAGGTACAAACGACCTTACACCACAAAGTAACAGCAACGAATGCGGGGCTACATGCACAGAGTTTTCACCAGGCCAGTTTGATAAAAAACATCCCATATGGGGAATTCCTCAGGATTAAGCGAATATGCTCAAATGATGAAGAATGGATGAAACACCAGAAACAAGCTGGAAAAAGATTTGAAAAAAGGATGTACAACCATGGTGCAATTAACTCAGCCCTGAAGAGAACAGAACTCAGAAATAGAACGGATCTGTTAAAGGAAAAAGCTCTTAAAGTTGAAGAAGAAAATAAAATAAGGCTGATAACCATGTATTCAACCAGCAACAAACAAGTGATGAACATTATGAGAAAAAATTGTCATATTTTACAAATGGACACCACAGTAGCCAACATCATAGGGGACCATCCCGACATCACTTACAAGGGAGCCAAAAATCTGCGGGACAAACTGGTCCACAGCCATTTTCAACACCCTAAGAAACCGGAAATCTGGCTCAAACGCAAGGGCTTTTTCAAGTGTACTGGATGTAAAGTGTGTACCATTGCTCTAAACAAAAAGGAGATTCTGATGACTAAGAAACGCATGTGGAAAATCCAACAATTAATAAATTGCAAGAGCCAATTTGCAGTTTACATTGTTGAATGCCCTTGCGCATTAAAATACATAGGCAGCACAAAATTCGAACTTAAAAAACGCATTCTCGAACATGTAAGGGCCACAGTGAACTGTGATCGGATTTATGCAGTGGCAAAGCACATGGAAAAGGTACACAGCGGAAATTGTCATTTGAGATGTCATCAGTGATGTCATCAGTGATGTCACTGACCATGTCATGAATGATGTAATATGTGACATGATCAGCAGTGGATTGCGGGTGCGCGATATATAGTTAGTGCAACTAACTAACTATATATGGAATTTCAATGGTTTTGTGTGAGTAAAAAAAGGTTTTTTAAATGCTAATTCCTAACTATATATGGTCTATAACCTATGGTTTTTTCAGTGAATTTTCAAGGTTTTGTAAATGCTAATTCCTAACTATATATGGTCTATAACCTATGGTTTTTTCAGTGAATTTCATTGGTTTTTTAAAAGCTAATATCTATATCTGTAAAATATATTCTTTTTTACGTGACGTATCACGTAGCCACGTGAGACGCCTCATGACACGTCGCATAACCGTGAGGTATCGGCTCTGCAGCGCAAACAAAACCCGTAACGTAAGCGCGCCGGAGCACGCTTACAGATATATATATCTTTTTTAACCTTAATTAGACAAAATCCACACGTGCACATATCTTGAGGCCTTGCAAAGGCACATCAAACAAACAGTCCCTACAATTTTTCAAACTTTTCTTGATAATGTATTCCATTATTTTATTTTTTACTGTTTCTCTTGTTACGCTTACCGGGACGCTACCCGGTACGCGAACCGGACGCTCCAAAAACACAAGATGGCGGACTCCCATTACGCTGCCGGTTAGCTGCCCGGTTCGCGTACCGGGAAGCGCCTCTACCGCGAAAAATCGCAAATTCTTTTTTTTTTGCCCCGAGGGGGACTTTAATATCCCCCTCATCAATCCTAGGGGGTCAGGAGGGGTTTACCTTGCCCCCTTTCCTTCATTTCCCCCTTCGTTTTTCACCACATCTTGTCTCTCAAACCTACCGAGAAACAAGATGGCGGCCGCTCCGGACTGTTTACAATGTTGACAGCTACGCTGCCGGTTAGTTGCCTGGTTAGCTGCCCGGTGAGCTGCCCGGTTCGCGTACCGGGACGCGCCTCTACTGCGAAAATTTTTATTTTTTTATTTTTTGCCCCGCGGGGCACTTTAATATCCCCCTCATCAATCCTAGGGGGTCAGGAGGGGTCTACCTTGCCCCCTTTCCTTCATTCCCCCCTTCGTTTTTCACCACATCTTGTCTCTCGATCTTACCGAGAGACAAGATGGCGGCCGCTCCGGACTGTTTAGAATGTTGACAGACACCGGAGAGCCAATCAGCTTCGCTTCGCGAAGTTCCGTTACGCGTCAGGTACGCGAACCGGGGCGCTGCCCGGAGCGCGCTTACAGATATATATCTTTTTTTGAACGTTAATTTCTCAAAATCCACTGGAGCACATATATTGAGACCTAGCAAAGGCACATCGGGCTAACAGTCCCTACAATTTTGCCAAGTTTCGTGCAAATCCATTCAGCCGTTCGGGCTAAAAGTGAGGCCAACCGCCCTATGGAAATTAACATTGGAAAAACACGCTTTGGGACCCCCCTTTTTTCTCGGCCCCCCCTTGACGAACCCCCCCCAAATTTTCAGGGGCTGCTCAGAAACAAAATGTTCAATTTTCCTGAAAAATTCAGCCAATTCCATCCACAAACGCCAAAGTTATTAGACATAGAATTTTCAAAAATCCCATAGGGAAAAAATCCTAACTATATATACCTACTGGCGACCGCCAGTAGGTAATATATATATATATATATATATATATATATATATATATATATATATATATATATATATATATATATATATATATATGTATACATATATATATATAAACACACACCAATAACGTGAAATCTAATTTAAAAAACATGCTATTATAAATTAAAACAGTAAATATTTAAACATCTTCAAATGTATATTTCCCACTCCAGTCAGTGCAACAGTAAGGAAAGTGTTGGATAGCGGAGGGGTAAAAATGACTATTCCCACTCCAGTAAGTGCAATAGTAGGAAAAGTGTTGGATAGCAGAGAGGTAAAAATTACTATTCCCACTTCAGTGAGTGTAACAGTAAGGAAAGTGCTGGATAGCGGAGGGGTACAAATTACTATTCCCGATCCAGTGAGTAAAACAGTAGGACAAGTGTTGGATGGCGGAGGGGTAAAAAACACTATTCCCACTCCAGTTAGTGCAACAGTAGGGATTGCAAAGGGGTAAAAATGACTAATCCCACTCCAGTGAGTGCAACAGTAGGGTAAGTGTTGGATAGCAACGGGGTAAAAATTACTATTCCCACACCAGTGAGTGCAACAGTAGGGAAAGTGTTGGATAGTGGCGGGATCAAATTTACGATTCCCAGTCCAATCAGTGCAAAAGTAGGGCTAGTGTTGGATTGTGGAGCGGTAAAAACTTCTATTCCCACACCAGTCAGTGCAACAGTAGAGAAACTGTTGGATTGTGGAGGGGTACCAATTAATATTCTCACTCCATTAAGTTATGTTATGTTATGTTATGTTATGTTAACTTCATTTTTTAAGCGCACAGCTGCCCACAGCTAAGGGGCGTTCATAATTAAAACAAACCAACATATTAACACCAACAAAAATATTTTACAAACAAAATAAATAAAAAATCTGTTAAAAATTAAAATACAAATAAATTGAATAATAAAAAGTTTAAACAAAATATTATAGTGTTGAATATATATGACAAATATCTACAAACATTATATTAAATAAAATAAAAAAATATTTTCAAACAAATAAATATTTTTCATGTGAAAATATTTAGAAACAAACACATTAATTATTACATAAATGAATTCTTTTATTTCCTACACTATAACACCACACAATTTGCAACCAGCATCTAAATTAAAACAAAATGTACTTCCTTAATTAACATAATTAATTACCAATTAAAGACATATTACCAATTAAAAAACAAATTAAAACTCATAAAAATATATTAACTTCCCACACTTTACCCCTATAATCCCCACAACCCACATTTAAATGTAAACTGTAAAAACAATTACACAATTAAAATGTATTTTTAAATAAAAGACTAATAGTATTTAACATCTAATTATAAAGTAAGTAAAATGAATTTAATACCCACACTGTACCCCTATAAAAGTAAAGCCCACACACTAAAAATATAAACAAATACCCTAATTAAATATCAATCAACTAATTAACATTAATGATCAACTAATTATTATTTAATTTATCATAAATTACTTCCCACCCTTTGCCCCTATAAACCCCACTTGATAGTCTGTCTGAATACCCTGTCTATCACTAACACACACCCCAAGCATACATGAAAGTAGCGCAGGGGGCCACACCTTCTAGTACCTAGCCCCTAAAGCCTGGAGCAATTTCCCACAACACATGGGAGCCTCATCCTTTCCTCTTAACTTTCTGAATCCCTCCCCATAGCTCATTTTTGCCCAGACTTCACTTATATTTTACAATATGTAACTGTTGTTTGCTATTTCATACATATTCATTTACAATATACTAATGCCACATCATATTTTGATATAATATTTTTACTTCACAGGTGCAGGAAAATGACTCTTTGTATGGTCATCCCCATTTTGTATGATCTGATGCTCGTTTTTTTACTTTGTGGACTTAGGCTCTAGTTGGGCTCTACTTACCAGGAACAAGTGTGTAGTGACTCTCTAAATCATGTTGAAATTACCTGCACGTCTGATTGGCATGTTTGCTATGGCTGGGCAGTAAACTCCCCTCAACGGGCAGAGATTACAGAGTTTTCACCACTCTGCGCTCTACTTGGATCGAGGTGTTTGGAAAAATCTCCACCTATTCATAGTGGTAGAGTCAACCGCCCGACGCTCACTACTACTCAGTACCAAACCAAATAGATATTTCACATGTAGGTTTTTGCTAATCGTTGGCCACACCCACCTGGTTACATCGCCTAGGTAAATACATAATACAAAAATAAGGAGGAGATTAGGGTGCAGGTGTCCATGGGATTATAGCTCACAAGAAATGTGTATTTGCAAATAGAAGTGGTTTTAGTCCTTTGAATTTAATGGGGTCCCAACACACACAAGTACGCTTTTAAAGATTAGCATAAACTATTATTCCAATTAATTGATATCTGCCTGATTTTCAAAAGTGTAGTGCTTTGTAAATGACATTGCTGTGCTATATTTCCGTTTTGGACAGGCTCTGTATTACTTCTTTTTCTTATTGATCAGGTTTAGAAGAGTGATTCACTATAGTGATCATTTTGTCATGACCGTGTGTGCACAGAACTTATTCTTTGGCATCACATGGGCTGTACACCACCAGTACAGCCATGAAAACATATATTCCCACCGGGAGCCACAAGCCGGGGATAAAGTGGCATGGATGTTTGTGAGTTTTTATGTTAGGTCATTCCACTGTCACTCCCATGTTGGGTTGTGCCTTGCGTTGCTTCTATGATGTGAAGCCCACCAATAATGCTGCAAAAATGCTCTCTTAAAGTCTTGCATTCATGAGGCATGAACCTGCAATGACTAATTCTTGAGTTCCGGACTGCAATATTGTCTCTTAATAATTGCATAGCGGATATGCAGCCAGGTGTAAAGTATGCTACAACATCTCTGAATTTTGGTTCGCTTGTAATGTCTCTGTACTGTGATATAAAACAGAAGTTGCCAGATTTGTGCATATTTATATATACCTGGCCTTACAATTGATATAAATAACCCTTGTTTACGGGGGAGGTGGCTGTTATGAGGTACAGTAGCTTCATTTCCCCAAAGGAGTGTTATTTCCAATCCGAACATACCAAAACCTGGCTCCACTACGCAGTGCACAAGAGCCCCGACAACCTTGGCATATCTTCCGACAATAAAATCCAAGCCTGCGGGCGGAAACCAACCAAGGAACAAAACCCAATTGAGGCTAAACGCCTACTACCAACATTCGACTCAACCGCACCTCAAGAAGAGAACTCATTCCAGGACACACCGGACAGATTAAGAAAACTAATTCTAAAGGGCAAACTCGAGGGGGCCCCCGGTCCCAACAGGATACCGCCCATACTATACAAGCAAGACACTGCCTTCTGGTGCAACACCCTGACACCAGTATTCCACGCAATAAGAGAAACAGCAACCATACCAACATCCTGGAGAGGCTCGATAATAAGCCCAATTTACAAAAAGGGAGCCAGGAACGACCCAAGTAGCTATCGCCTTATAGCCCTAATCGATACAGAGGCAAAATACTATGCAGGCCTAATCTTGGAGGAATTAACATCTTGGGCAACAGCAAATAACACCATCCCAGCAACCCAAACTGGATTCCGCTGCGGCCAGGGAACCTCGACAAACATCATGGTGCTAACTCTTTTGTCCGACGCAGCAAAAGCTTCCAAGAGCTCTCTCTTCATGTGCTTTATTGACTACAGCGCTGCGTTCGACCACGTAGATCGGAAAAAACTCTGGCGGAAGTTGGACAGATGGGGAATCCCAAGCCCACTTTTACAGCAGCTGGTAATGTTATACACCGACACCTGGGTCAGGATCAAACTGGGCTCTGGCTCGCACCTCTCGAGACAAATCAAGACCAGTAAAGGCCTGAAACAGGGCTGCGTGCTAGCCCCCACGATGTTCAACCTCTTTCTTGCAGACCTCCCTGGTGAACTGGAGACAGTTAAATCCCATGCCCCAAGACTAGGCAACATCTCCCTCTCAAACCTCCTCTGTGCAGACGACCTAGTCCTCATCAGTCGATCCCCCGTCGGCCTCCAACATCTCCTTGACAAAACCAACGCATTTTCAAAAACCAACTCATTAACAATTAACTTAAACAAAACAAAAGTAATGACAATAAACTATCACAAAAAACGGAAACCCGCATGGTTCCTGGACGGACAGAGGTTAGACCAGGTAGCCTCTTATAAATACCTAGGCGTCACAATAGACGGTAATGTTTCCTTCAAACAGCAACTAGAAGAAATTCGTCGAAAGGGCACGACATTCTACCTATCGGTAAAGCCTCTGCAGAAAGCACTCCCTGAACGATCACTGGGCCCTCTCCTACAGGTATTAAGAGCTCGCCTACAGCCCATGCTTACCTATGGTAGCGAATCCATGAGAGGCAAAGATGCAACAACACTAGATAAAACCATCAGTCGAGCATACAGGGCAATATTTCACCTCCCCACCAACTCATCACCCGCACAAATTCGCCTCGAATTCGGCCTCCAGAAACAAGCGGTGGAGAGAAGAGGCGCATATCTAAAAAGCTGGCGGAAAATCAGAGATGCCGACCAAGGATCCTTAAACGCCCACCTTTGGACCGAACTAACCATCAGAGTCAACTCACCTGCAAGGACCTATTTAATGGAATCATTGAAGGTCTTAGGACTTGTAGACCTATGGGAGTCGGCAACCGACCTTGGCACCTTCAAAAAAGTGGTGTCAAAAGTCACCAAGATGGTCTCATCAATTGAGGACAAAGCCACCCTAGCTAAAAGAGCTCACGGATGGGTCGTGCTGAATGGCTACAGCGCTCTAAAACCACAAGAGTATCTAACGACTGGCCTCACACAGAAGACAAAAAACAAGTTCCTTAATATGCGCATGGGCAGGATTCCTATAGCTCCGCACCTGGCTCCATGGACAAGGGAGAATCCTGCAAATCAATGCCGCCTCTGTCTTTCTGCGAAAGAGGACCTCATACACATTATCTGCATTTGCACAAACCTACAGGACATAAGGCGCTCCTTGTTACGGGCTCTATGGAATCAGAAGGGCATAAGGAGCTGCAGGCAGGCGGTGATGCTCTGTTTTAATCCTGACGAAACTCAGCTAAACTGCAGAACAACAAAATTTTTTGATATAGTGGCCACAAGATTGAACGAAAAATCCAGAGGGTCTTGTCAAGCAGAAGAAAAATAACAATAGAGCAAACACCCCTGGCTACCAAGGTCTTTGAATTTTGAAAAGTAACAAGGCCACGAAAACCCCACTGATTCTTATGTAACCAAAGCTGAGACTTTTATACTTTTAACACTTGAGCTATTGCACCTTACTGGTTTTAAGAAAATATTGACCTTTTAAAATTTGTATTTTTCAAACATTGTGAGTTTTTATTAACTGTACAATAAAATAAACTTAAACAGTGGCTCCACTACGGGCCACATTGAACTCAGCTGCTAGGCTAATTACAGTATCCAGAAGGTTCATTCACATTACTCCTGTTCTCAACCATCTAAAATGGCGCCCTTTTGAAACCAGAATCCAGTTGAAGATAGATTGAATGACACACTGGGCCCTTCACCACAACACACCTATCTGGAAAAATAAATTGAACTATCTGGTAGTAGTTTCTCCTCAAGAAGCTCTAACTCCCTTCTGCTGAAGTCACAGAAGTAAAAAAAAAAGAAAACCTACAACTGCTCCGGACTAGAATATGGAACACATCGCCGCCAGCAACTAGGGAAAACCCCTCCTCTACCTTCTTCAATAAAGAAGTAAAAAACATGTTGTTGAATAGATTCCTTCACTAAGTATCTTTAGTCACGCAGCTGGATCCTTTTATTCATGGACTCCTCTGGATCTTGGATCTACTTTTCGTTTTGATATATTGTATCTTTTTTTGTATTTGCATTGCTTCTTGCATTTTCCTTGCATTTTCCCTCATCTATTTTCTCTTCTCTGCATGTCCTGATGCTACATGTACAGCGCTATGATACCCTGAAGGGACATGTTCATGCTTTATAAAACTCCACAAATAAATAAAATAAATAAAATAAATAAAAGGAAGCTCTCATTTTTGGCCAGTTCTTAATGTAGTAGTGGATCAGCCCAATCTAAAATATGATCAAGGAAGAAAAAAGGCTGAGCATCACCTAAGAGCTCCTTTACCTCGCCCAACAAAATCTGCATTTCCGCCCCCCCATCCTAACTAACTACCAAAGGGCAGTACTTCAGGATGTCTAATTGATAGTCCCTTGCTAACAGGGCTTTCACTGAATTACTGAGTGGGACGTCAGTGTCTGGTTCTCCACTCTTCAATGACAGAGGTGCAGGCGATCTGCTCCCCTTGTCTGGGTAAGCTGTATTCAACTTGTACTTGTAATATGCTGAACCAGACACATCCAAATGGATCCCACTTTGCTTTTATAATTAATTCTATAAGTTAAACTTCAAGATGAACACCACCAGACATCCGCTGCAGCAATTTCAATGTTTGCATTTATTACCCAAATATTTTCTCACACCACTAAGATATTGAGTTTACTTGCTCCTTGAGTACAGTCAAAAGCTCTTGATATTTCCCTATGTATGTTTATCAAGCCATTCATTCCATTCCAACCCTTATGCTTATCAGCTGACCAGGTTGGAGCAGTGGTTAGGCAGTCGTCTCGCAGTAGACAGGCCAGTTGCCTCATTCAAGTGCTATCAAAATACAAAATATAGGGCTATCTTCACATGCGCATACTGTTTTTTCGTTCTACAGTCATGCATCACCAAATTGCATGCTATCTCAAAAAAAGACCCTCTATAGCCCTAATATGTGCATCGGAAACTGACTTTTACGTTCAATTTCTGACCAAACCCTCTCCTTTCTTCTTTCATTTGGTATTCTCCTTCTCTTATATCCTCTTTAAGACTCCTGGTCCTGAGCACAACCTGTCATTTATATCATGAATGCTCATCTTAATTTCTATAACCAACCTCCTCTAGATCATCTTTGATCTCAAAAACCATGTGCATGTGTCAGGTACAGCGACCCCCATTAATGATCATAATTAGCTACTACTAATTTAATGCACCACAAGAAAATTGAGTTTGCTTGGACCCACAAGACTTATCCCAATAGTAATACTGGACTAAACACTAACCTTGGTTTTGTGAGCAGCCTACTGCCTGACATAAAGCTCTTTAACACCTCACAAGGGGCAGTAACTGCACTAAAATAGAATTACAATTGAAATTACTCATATACTACAAAATGCTATTCATAAACCTGATGTTGGAGACCTCCAACTCCGCCTCATCTATCGTCTCTGTGCTGAGATCTACAACAAGGACATGATGTTGTCCGTGATGTCATGAATTATGCCATAGAACATATTATGAGTGATGTCATAGGCAGTGTATGGTGAGGGAACAAGGTATAGTTATAGCCACGTGGCCCCGTCCCCCAGCCTTGGTAGCCCCTTGGGACTCCATCCCCAAGGGCCTCTCTTCTAAATAAAGGGAAGGGAGGCGCATGTGGCCCCACTTCCCATTGTGATTTCTGCCCTGGTTACCCCATCCCCAGGGCCCTAAGTGATTTTTAGGGGGGCTGTGGTCCCCCTCCTGTGCCATTTTCAGCCCTCGGAACACCGCCCGAGGCGTGCTGTAATTTTGAGGGGGAGGGAGCTAAATTTCAGCTCCAGGGTCCCCACCCCTGGGGCTCAGCACAGTAAAAGGTGGGTGCCCTGGTGCCAACACACGGCAACTACCATGCTCTCGTTGGGGGCAGAGGTTGGAGTCACAATATCCCCATGGTTCCGGACAGCTTTCTGCATGCACCAGAGCCAGCATTGTTCCTGCCCACAGGGAGCAGCTCCTAATTCTGGTCCCTGCATGCTGGAGCAATATGTTGATCTGTTTCCCTGCCTACATCACTGCAGGCATGGAAACAGAACAAAAGTCCACGCCCACTGGGTGGGAGCATTTATAAAGAGCCCATGCGCTGGCAGCAGACTTGGTGTTTGCCCCTGCTTGGTGGAAGTTTTGAAAATGTTTCTGCCAAGTGAGAGCAAACATTGTTTTCCATGCCCGCGCAGCTACAGGTAGGGAAACTGCTATTTCCTGAGGGTGGGCCTCCCGGGACATAGCTTGAAAGCCAGCCCCAGGAAATTGGGTCCACTGACATAGCTCAGAGAAGGGGGCCAGATTGGACCCCTCGCTTATGGTAATGAGCCCCTGGGGAGGGTTTCCTGGGCTCTTTTGAGGCTCAGGGAGGGTGGCTGCATGTCCCCCGTCCCCTTTGTGTTACATTTTGGCCCTAGGGATAGGCTTCTCTGGGCGTTTAGAGGCTCCGAGGGACCATGCACCCCACATATAGAGTAATTTTGGCCCTGGGGGTGGGCTCCATGAGTCTCTCCAGGTTTGAGGAGGGAGGCCATGTTGGCATCGTCCCCATATAAGCTATTTTTGGTGTGGACTCCTTGGGCCTCTGTAGACTTGGTGAGAGGGGGACATACAACCCCCTCCCATGAACACAGACCTGGTGGGCCTTATAATTAATAAATATGGCCTGGCCGCCAGTATTTTTTTTTATCCTGCAAGTGTCTTGCTGGATTGCAGAACTTTTTGCCATTTGTTTCTATTTTTGGCCCCAGGGAGATCCCTCCGGGTCCTCACATGGAGCCTATAGGGCCAGGGTATCACTACCTTGCCCCCTTATATTATTTAAATTTTTTACTTCAAGACAGTTACTGAGTCCAGCAATGGCTGCTAGCAACATTTTTATCATTGTGCTGGTAGCCAATCAGGGCGCTTGCTCCTGCAGAAGTAAGACTCCCACAGGAGTACGGTGGCAAAAGGAAAATAAATCTCCCTAGGCCAATCAGAATGCTCTGTGTTGGAACTGGGGTTCTCCAGTTGGATGAGGGGGGAACAACCTTTACAACGCAACTTTTACAACGCACTACCATTACAACGAAACTTTTACAACGCAACATCCATTACAACGCATGTTTTTACAACGCAACCATTACTACGCATGACACTACAACGCACACCACTACAACGCATGTCATTACAACGCAGTCATTACAACGCATACCATTACAACGCATACCATTACAACACATAGTACCCCTACACTATCAAACACTTACCCTACTGTTGCACCCCCTGGAGTTAGAATAGTAATTTTTACCCCTACACTATCCAACACTTACCCTACTGTGCACCCCCTGGAGTTAGAATAGTAATTTTTACCCCTACACTATCCAACACTTGCCCTACTGTTGCACCCCCTGGAGTTAGAATAGTAATTTTTACCCCTACACTATCCAACACTTACCCTACTGTTGCACCCCCTGGAGTTAGAATAGTAATCATTACCCCTACACTATCCAATACTTACCTTACATGCAAAGTAATGTTATGCGTTGTAATGGTATGCGTTGTAAAGGTAGTATGCGATGTAATGGAATGCGTTGTAAAGGTAGTTTTTAAAAATTTGTTGTAAATGCATGCGTTGTAATGGAATGCATTGTAATGGATGTTGCGTTGTAAAAAATGCGTTGTAAAGGTAGGCGTTGTAAAAGTATGCGTTGTAACGTCATACATCCGGATGAGGTAGGTACCTTAGGCCAAATAAGGACTCTTGCTTCTCAGTAGGGCACATGAAAGACACCTTCTCAGATAGCCCCTGCCCACCCCCTCGGTAGCTTGTCACAAGCAGCTAGGCTTATCTCCAAGGTAAATGGGTAAAGAATTTGCAACCCCACCCTCAGTAACCCAATGATGACACCACAAATGGACTCCACATGAGTTTCAGAAAAAACAAGTATATGTTTATATAAAAAGATATACGATGAGACCACACAATAGAAATCCAAGATATGCATATTTGTAATATTTCACCTGCCCAATTATTAGGCCAGCAAGCTCTTGTAGGTTCTTGCAGTATTAATGAGAAATTCTAGATGATTCAATGCAGTCCTAATGCAAAGCTATGCAGTTTGTAACACAAGAATCAGGCACTCCGCAATGTAAAAATAATGCAGTTCGCTATGCAACAATCAGGCAGTTTGTTATACAAAAATAACGCAATGCTTAATGCAACAATCAGATAGTTTGTTATGCAAAAATAATGCAATGTGTAATGCAACATTCAGGTAGGTTGGAATGCAAAGATAATGCAATGTGTAATGCAACGATCAGGTAGTTCGTTATGCAGAAATAATGCAATACTTAATGCAACAATCAGGCAGTTCGTAATACCAAAATAATGCACTGCGTTATGCAACAATCAGGCAGTTTTTAATGCCGAAATAATGTACTCAGGCACCGATCACGGTGCTCTGGATGGTCTCTATGCCACTCCTGCTGACTCACGGTCAGCCACGGCCAAAATATGCCCCCAACACGGATATGGCGTAAAACAAAGTGTAGCGCCACACTCTGGCCTCGGTACTGCCACTCATCTGAAAGTACATGCCGCAATACGGAGGCAAGGGCGAGAGTGTTTCTCTCGCAGCCCGCACCCCACCACAGGCCCCACACACACACGCTTGCTGAGCGTTACCTGGGGGGTGCGATCTCACTCTCCTCTCATCGTGATTTGGGCCTCCGATGCAACTTTGTTGATCTTGGGCAGTGGAATACGGGCCCCACCCCTAACGGGGATGGTTCAAGGTCCCTCCTTGGCAAAGACAGGCTTGGACCAGTGGCACTGCACCTCTGGGGATGCCGGTCCGGGCGGATGACAATGACAAAGGTCTCAGGCTGCAACAGGGCACACGCACACAGCGTCGCTGGGCCTCACTTAAGCTCCGGGTGCCCACGATCAGAGGGCAATCCTCATGAAGGTCTCAGGCTGCATGAAGCACACACACACAGCATCGCTGAGACTCACTTGGACTCCCGGTGCACACAATCACAGGACAATCCTCACGAAGGTCTCAGGCTGTATGAAGCACACGCACACAGCGTTGCCGAGATTCACTTGGATTCTGGGTGCACACGATCACAGGACAATCCTCACCAAGGTCTCAGGCTGCACGAAGCACACGCACACAGCGTTGCCGAGATTCACTTGGATTCCGGGTGCACACGATCACAGGACAATCCTCACGAAGGTCTCAGGCTGCACGAAGCACACGCACACAGCGTCGCTGAGATTCACTTGGACTCCGGGTGCACACAATCACAGGACAATCCTCACCAAGGTTTCAGGCAGCACGAAGCACACGCACACTGCGTCGCTGAGACTCACTTGAACTCCGGGGGCACACAAGCACAGGACAATCCTCACAAAGGCCTCAGGCTGCACGAAGTACACACACACAGCATCACTGAGACTCACTTAGGCTTCGGGTGTATACGATCAGAGGGCAATCCTCACGAAGGTCTCAGGCTGCACAAAGTACATGCACACAGCGTCGCTGAGACTCACCTGGACTCCGGGTGCACACGATCACAGGACAATCCTCACGAAGGTCTCAGGCTGCACGAAGCACACGCACACAGCGTTGCTGAGATTCACTTGGATTCCGGGTGCACACGATCACAGGACAATCCTCACGAAGGTCTCAGGCTGCACAAAGTACACGCACACAGCGTCGCTGAGACTCACCTGGACTCCGGGTGCTCACGATCACAGGACAATCCTCACGAAGGTCTCAGGCTGCACGAAGCACACGCACACAGCGTTGCCGAGATTCACTTGGATTCGGGGTGCACACGATCACAGGACAATCCTCACGAAGGTCTCAGGCTGCACAAAGTACACGCACACAGCGTCGCTGAGACTCACCTGGACTCCGGGTGCACACGATCACAGGACAATCCTCACGAAGGTCTCAGGCTGCATGAAGCACACGCACACAGCGTTGCTGAGATTCATTTGGACTCTGGCTGCACACAATCACAGGACAATCCTCACAAAGGTCTCAGGCTGCACAAAGTACACACACGGCATCGCTGAGACTCACCTTGACTCAAGGTGCACACGATCATAGGACAATCCTCAGGAAGGTCGCAAGACACCTCTGGACTCTTTTATGTACCTGAGTTTCCACAACAGGGAGCCAGCTCTCTTAGGGCCCTTGGGGACAAGTTGCTTCAGGACACAGCACACAGCAAGGTCGTTTCAAGCAGGGGGGGACAGCACACAGCAAAGATCCTTAGCCTCTCCTTGGTTAAATCAGAAAATTGCAGGCCAGCCCCACAACACTCAGCAAGGGTCAGTCCTTTCCTTCAGTCTCTTCAGCTGTTTCTTCCTTGGCAGAGGTTCCTCTTGACCACAAAGTAGTTTCAATCCTTTTCAGTCTTGATCAGTCAAAAGTCCAGCGGTTTCAGCTCTCATAGTTATACCCCTAAATGTCTTTAAAGCTTTTGTGTTCAGGGGGCACTGACCCCTTTCCAAACCAGTTCTGGGTGTCTCCCTGCCAGTGACACTTTCTTCCTTTGATAGTGGGGGTCTGGATCCTCAATCACTCAGCAGGAGATGGAGCCATTGTTTATGGCGGCAGCCCAGACCTTTTCACCTCCAGGGGCTAATCCGCCTCCCTACACTCCAGATGCAGGTCAGCCTGTTGCTGTCTCACCTCCTCCCCTGGGTCAATACATTCCCCAGATCCTATCACATTCAAATCCAGACAGTCAATCCACAATCGGCAGAGACACACAGAAATGTTAGAACACAAAAAACCAGCCACTTTTAAAACACACAATGCAAAAACCACCTTCACAAAAAGATGTGTTATTAAATTGTGAGTTCAGGCATACTAAACTTCGCCTCTCATCTTAAGCCTATGGGAAGAATGGCTGGAAATATATTACACAGCCTCCTCATTCTGTCCTATGGGCAAGATGGTCTTTCAACAGTGAAAAACGAAATTGAGAGTATTTCAGTGTCAGGACAAGGTACACACCTCAGTACATGTCCTACCTTTCCCAAACACTGCACCCTGCCCAGGGGGGTACCCTGGACCTGCCATAGGGGTGTCTGATGTGCATAAAAAGGGAAGGGTAAGACCTGGCAAGTGGGTGCACTTGTCAGGACAACAAGGCAGTTTAACAGACTGCGCGCAGGCACTGCAGTTGAAGACTTGAGTTCTTTAAGGCTACTGGTGTGGGTGGCACAAATAGTGCTGGAGGCCCACTAGTAGCATTTGTGTTACCAGCTCTGGCACACATAGTGCACTTTACTAGTAAAATAAATATACCAATTATGGACAACCATTTACCATTACACTTTATACAGGGAGCACTTGCACTTTGACATGGATCAGCAGTGGCAAAGTGCCCAATGCATCTAAGTTGGCAACACCATGTCAGGAAAAAGGTCTAGGGGGAAGGCAAAAAGTTTAGGGAACTTTAGCCAAAAATGGCCAAGTCCAACACTCTGTTTTTAACTGGCACTCCCACAAGAGTCTTGAGATTCTTGTGGACCCAACCGGACAGATTTACAATTATTTTCAACCCTTAACTTCTGAAAAACTAATGAAATGAGTCACACCTAATCAAAGAAAGCACAATCTGCGGATCATGAACTAGCTTCCTGACAAATTTGGTGTAATTCCATTGAGCAGCTTTTAAAGTAGCCTTTTCTAAAGAAGCCCAATGAAAAATGCATGGGGATTTTGTGTTTTGGGAACCAATATTTCGCACCGCTGCTTGACGGAGCACCCTGAAACTTTCCAGGAAAGAGCTGAGGTGGATGAAATTTTTTGGGGAAAATTTTGTGGAAATTAATCAAATGGCCACAGTTATTAGGTAGTTATAATTAGGACCTCATTTCTTCTTGTTTTGCAAATAACTTTGGCCCAGTTTGAAGAATCTTTATGAAATTTTCAAAACTAGCTTGAAAATCACTGCAGATATGTTGTATAGGGTTTTAGGACCCTAGTGTAATTTACCAATTCATGCCCTTATATAGGCATAATTCACCTTGCCCTTTTATAGGCATAGAAATCATAACCATATTTAGACATAACCCATCCAGTCCAAATACAGGCATGGCTACTTCCACTAGTTCCAAAAAGCCACAACGATTTCTTGGAAAACTCGGCTTCAGCAGTCAGGGACATCCCCTTTCTTGAATATTGATTTGTCCTAGGAATCATGGCGTTTTCAAATGGGGTTCTTTGGTGAAGTCATTATGTCCGACTTTACGTCAAACCAGGCACCTTCAAGGTATAAATATTCCCACACTTTCCCTAGCAAACACACAGTGGTTTGGAGCAGTTCAACTATCTACTTGCCCGACGCAGCTCGCTACAGCAAGTGCCGAAGGAAGACGACCCTCCAGCTGACGCACTGACAGAGAGGCTGCCTATCTCTCGTTGAGAATCCAGCTCCAGTGTTTCCAAGCTCCCCTTGTTGGGTGTTGGTAAATCGAGTCACGAGACAGAGATACCAGACCTCCTTCAGGTACCAAGGTACTGAGCTGATTAGACCCTAAGAGAAATTTTGGATAGATTCTTGGCAAAGAAACTAAACCTATGCTACACATCACTTACTTCTTCCCTCGTACTAGACTTAGGTTAGGTACATCGGGGTAGGCGCATTTTAGAAGCACCAGTTGAGTACTTTTAGTCTTTGCTATTTATGTATGTATTTTATGGCTTAGAAATCATACCATGCTTTTACAGTATTATTTTATAATACTCTTCTTGCTGTACGCATTATACTTTACTGCCAGTATTACGATTGTAGCAGTTCATTTCTTCTGCATGAGAAAGAAGACTGTTCAATAAATACTTTTATTGAAAACGCCTGTCTCTCTATTTCTCTGCACCTCTGATGAAACGAAGCATACACGATTAACTGAGTAAAATATCTATCTATTGTTTCCACGACTCTGAAGATACGTTTTATCTTGGGGAAACAACGTTGTCATGTTTATGCGGTTGTCAGAAACTAATCCCTTCTTGTGAATTCGAGAAAGTTGCAAGTGACTTCTGAGCTAGCTGGCAATCACAATTAAGTCTAATATATTAGATAATATAGAGACCTTGCAGACACAAGTCCTACGTCACATCTATAGGATATGTTATTCCAATGCACAGAAGCTATTGGGAATATAGGAACTACACTACAGATGCTGTATGAAAAGTTTTGGTAAGATCCGTGAAGTGGGGGCTGAGAAAAAGGCAATCTTCCATCGGGTTTTTAAACAAGACTACAGCCTGAACTGCTGAACGGTATTACACAAAATTTTGCAGAAAGCTAGACCTTTGTCCACACAGAGTATTTCTGCAATTTGGTGCAAATCTATTCAGTAGTTTTGGAAATATGAAAGAAAAAAATATTTTATGTATATCAAGAGACATGGATCCACCGCAGATTCAAGTGCTACCAGCAATGCCGTGATTGGCTGGTCGCAACCTGAGAGGATATTTGCAGCAGCCTTTTTGTGCATTGGGACACGGTTCCCAAGGGGAGAAATAATATGTATAATAATAATATGTAATAATAATAATATGATACGAGGGGTCAGGGTAGAGATACCCTGACCCCATGGGACATATGGAGGGGTGAATGAGGGACCCCTCATGGGAAGGAAATTGTCCCCAAATTTTATTTTTGGGGCATGCGAGGAGCCGTGGGTCCAATGGGATCTGCTCAGATCCTCACAGGCTTGGGTGGATTTGGGTGGATCTGCAGATCTCCTCTGTGAGATCAGGGAGCAGGACCTCTGCCCGCCTGGCCAGATACCTCCTCTCTGCCTCAGCAGCTCTACGGTGCTTCACCTGCAGCTGCTCCCAACATCTCCTCCTGGTAGGTGTTCAAGGTCCTCCTGTTGTCTGCCTGCGTCTCGGTCCATGATTGCCTCCTGCATTTGTTTGCCTTATTTTAATTGTGCCATATTGCAACTGTGCCTTCTTATAATTGTGCCTCATTTTTTTCTGTTGACATTGTATTTTGATTTTTGGCACCCTATTTCCCACTGCTGACCCCCCAAGGCCCCTGCCAACTCCTGCGCCCACCTCCCCACTGCGCTTCCTTCACCTTCCCTATTTAATGGCGACCGCTGTGGGGATGACTACTCAGGACCTCTGACCTCCTGGCCAGAGCCCCGCTCTCCGCCCAGCCTCATTTTAATTGTGTCTTATTTTTTCCTGTTGACATTGTATTTTGGTATACCGTGCCCTTTTCCCCGCTGCTGACCCCCGCGGCTCCTCCCCCTGCCAACTACTGCCTCCCAGTTGCACTTCCCTCTCCCTTCCCTATTTAATGGCGGGCGCGGTGGGGATGACCGAGCATGACCTCTGACTTCCTGCTGTCACTGCCACCATACCTTCACCACCCTCCGCACCCCCACGGTCACCTCCTCAACCAAACGCAACCTGAAGTGCATCCTCCTTAACGTCCGCTCCCTGAACGGACACGCCCTAGAGACCTGGAACCTCCTTGACACCCTATCGCCAGCTGTCGCCTTCTTCACAGAAACCTGGATCAACACCTCCTCAGTCGCCGACATTGCCACCGCATTCCTGATGAATACAAGATCCAGAGGAAGAACCGCACCAACCGCTCAGAAGGAGGTCTCGCCATCGCACATAAGAGCTCTCTCGGACTCATCGCCTCCACCACGAGCGACTCCTTCTCCAGCACCGAAATCCTTAACTTCCAGATCGAGACCAGCCCTACAACTACACTTCATGGCACCCTCACCTACAGACCCCCAGACCTCACGCCTCGTTCACCATGACCACCGCTGACCTCTTCTCATCACACGCCATTGCCTCAACAGACTATGCACTCATCGTATAACTGAACTTCCACCTTGACAACCCCAGCAACCCCAACTCCGCCACCCTCCAGGACAACCTAACCAACATCAGACTGAAACAGCTTGTCACCACCCCCACCCATGAGGCAGAAAGAACAGACCCTCGACCCTATCGACGCAAGTAGAAACAACATTGGCTACATCCACATCACACAACCCCCATGGACAGACCACCACTGTGTTTACTTCCTGGTCAACAAACCCACGCCGGTCAAACCTGAACCACGATCTCCACGAACAAACTGGAGCAATGTCACTGAGGAGCACCTCAACCCCACCCTCAACCACGATGCTCCAAACACCTCAACTAATGCCAAACTCACAGCGAAAGAACTCCACAGATGGATTACTAACTGCACAGACAAGCTCGCACCCCTACACAACCCTGATAGACAGTACCCAGGAAGGCCGCTTGGTTCACTGCTGCCCTCCAAGAATCCAGACGCACCTGCAGACGTCGCAAAAAGAACTGGAGAAACAGCAAAACCTCAGAAGATCACATCACCTACAAGAACACCATGACGGAATAGAACCAACGCATTAGATCCACCAAAAAGGCCTGCATCCAGAACAAGATCATCACCAATTCCAGCAACTCCAAGGAACTATTCAGCGTCCTCCAGGAATTCCCCAAACCCCCAGTGAAATCAAGGCCATCACCCCCTCCAAGGACCTTTGCAACAAACTCGGTGCCTACTTCCACCTGAAAATCAAAGGCCTCCACGACAACTTCAATGACGAGACTTCTTACTCTGAAACCACTCCCTCCACCAGCCAGCCCACCATCTCCTCCTGGACCCCAGTCACCTCTGAAGAAACCTCATCACCCATGAAAGGCATCCACTCAGGAGCCCCCACAGAACCCTGTCCCCCGCACATCTTCCACAGAGCTCCTGACGCCATCGCTAGAGAACTTCGATGCAACATCAACACCACTCTCTTAACCAGCATCCTTCCCGATAATTGGAAACGTGCAGAAGTCAGATCTTTCCTCAAGAAGCCATCAGCAGATCCCACGGACCTCAAGAACTACCGACCCAGAAGACTGTCAACATCCAATTTACAAAGTTAATTGAAGGGAACTCCATCCCCAACCCCTCCCAATCCAGATTCCGCAGCAACCACAGCACCAAAACCTATCTACTCGCCGCCACAGAAAACAACCGAACCCTATTCGGACACACCGCAGCCCTGATCCTACTCGACCTCACTGCTGCATTCGACACCGTCTCCCACAGCACTCTCACCACCAGACTCCATGACGCTGGCATACAGGAAACAGATCTCAACTGGATTAGCTCCTTCCTCACCGGCAGAACCCAAAGAATCAGACCGTCTCCCTTCCTCTTGGAACCCACGGAAATCAACTGTAGAATACCCCACAGATGATCACTCAGCCCCACGCTCTTCAACATCTACATGGCCCCCCTCACTGCCATCGCCAGACAGCATGAACTCAACATAGTCTCCTACGCCATAGACACACCAGCTCATCGTCTCCCTCAGCAAGGACCCCATCACCACCAGACTAAACTTCCAGGAAGGAATGAAGGATGTCACATCCAAGATGAGCAGCAGCTGCCTGAAGCTCAACTCAGAGAAGACAGAGGTCCTTGTCCTCAGACCCTCACCCTCTTCATGGGACAACACCTGGATGCCCAGTGCCCTCGGCAGTCCCTTACCCCGATGGACCATGCCCGAAACCTCTGCATCGTACCCGACTCCTCCCTCTTCATGACCCAAAACGTCAACGCCATCGCCTCTACCTGCTTCAACACCCTCCGCATTCTGCAAAAGACCTTCAAATGGATCCCCCTGAATCAAGGAAGACTGTCACCCATGCACTCATAACCAGCAGACTGGACAACGGAAACACCCTCAATGCTGGGATCAACAAGTCTCTGCTCCAAAAACTCCAGACGATATAGAACACCGCAGCCAGACTTGTCCTCTGCATCCCTCGACACATATCACCCAATGCCTGTGTGACCTCCACTAGCTCCCCGTTGAGCAGAGAGTAACTGTCAAGATACTTACCCACGCCTAAAAATGCCTCCACAACTCTGGACCCCAATATCTCAATGATAGAATCTCCTTCCATGTACCAAAGAGGAGCCTCTGATCTGCCAAACTTGCCCTCGCTGTACCCCCGCGCATCTTCAAAAAGACCCTCAAGACCTGGCTCTTCAATGGACCAGAGCTGCTACCCCCTCACCTAGCACCTTGAGACCTTCACAGGTGAGTAGCGCGATTTATAATAACCGGATTGACTGATGCAATGTCATAAGTGCAGCTACTGACTATGTCATGAGTGATGTAATATATTAGGTCATAAACAGTGCATTGCGGGAGAGTAAGTTATAGTTAGATAAGGTAACTAGAACTGCTGAATTTCTATGGTTTTGTGCGAGTGGATTGTGAATCTAACTATAACGTCCCTGTAACCTTTTTTCAGTGAATTTCTAAGGATTTTGTTACTCTATTTCCTAAATATAACGTCCCTGTAACCTTTGTTTTTTTCATTGAATTTCAAAGGTTTTTTTAATGTTGTTTCCTAACTATAACATCCCAGTAACCTTTCGCATTTTAAGTGAATTTGTAAGGTTTTTGAAATTGTATTTGTAAAATATTATCTTATTCTAATGTTTGCTTTTTTTAGTTAATTTTTAGGATTTATTTTTCTTATTAAGTGTAGTGCAACTTTTTTTATTCATTAAGTTTTTTTAATACTATTGATATTCTTATTTTACAAATACACTTTTTTCTGTTTAAATCATAAAAAATCTGTACATACTGTAAGGTAAAATAATTTGTTTTAATGTAATGAAATAAATATCTTTTTTAATATTTTGGGGGGTTTTCTGTTACTTTTGCTGCTCCCAAAATATAGATGGTCTGCTACTCTAAGTATTTTATAGGCCTGGGAGGTAAATTCCATTCCGCTCACGGAATTTGCAGAATTTGCGGAATTTGCGAAATTTGGGTAATTTCACATTCTGCGGAGAACGCGGATTTGCCAAAAATTCTGCGATCACGGCTTCGCAGAATTTTTTGCTTGTTCGTGCTTTCAAAATGCGTGTCCACGAGATATTTCTCCCCAAACACGCACACAGCATTTGAGAACAGGAAAAAGGCATTGCACACGAGTGGGACAAGCAATTCCGTGTGTTTGCAGAACTTTTGCGTGCTCGCAGAGATTTTTTACTGTTTCGCGGAACTTTGCATAGCGCGACTACACAACTTCTGCCCACACCTAGTTTTTTACTCCCGTCATGTGATCGGAATGAATATGTGATTCTGGATCCACAGAATCAACTAACATTTTACAAGTTACTGCACATATGTACACCCCTCCATTGTCATTAATAAAATCATTGGGAACATATTTACAGGTATATATGAAGCATCTTATATCTGTTTTCCCAAAAATGTACTCTTTTTACCAGTTCCGCAATTTCACAAGTTTACGCAACGGAACCACCAATTCATGAAATAACCCACCCAAACCGTGCCTTCTGACCGGATGCATTAGGACTTCACCCTTCCACATGGAAAACCACACCCAAAGCCAGTTATGTCTCCAGTGAAGCCTCAGTTCTCTGCTTTTAGACTATGGCTGAAGCTACATTTTCCATCCAAGATGAGGATCCACAACCTCTTGAGGATGAAGAAGAAGACACACCACTTTACAGAAAATAAAATAATGTGTGGAAGCATTTCACTATACCTACTGGGGAAAAGAAGGTATCAGCAAAATAAGTCGAGTGCACAATTTACAGCAAGCAGTTATCCAGAGGCACTGCAAAA
This sequence comes from Lissotriton helveticus, assembly GCF_964261635.1. Classification (NCBI taxonomy): domain Eukaryota; kingdom Metazoa; phylum Chordata; class Amphibia; order Caudata; family Salamandridae; genus Lissotriton; species Lissotriton helveticus. The sequence continues at coordinate 1,232,514,767 of NC_136068.1, forward strand.
AATATTTGCAATGGACAAGATCTATGTGGAACACCTAAACACAATTCAACGGCATATAACCAGATGATGTGAGAGAAAGCATGTGCAACAGGGCAGACGACCTCTACGGCAGCCTTGGGAGAACCATATTCATCTGCACTCCTTACAATACCAGCTGCATGTGAGGAATTAACTGACTTGGTTCCTCACTACATGATACGCCACTTGGTTGTTGTAAAAATGTCTTCTGTGGGTGCATTGTTGGATTTAGTGAAGAAGCATCGCTATAATTTATTTTCTTGCATTTAAAGACTGCAAAATGTTTGTTGAAGAGTGAAACCAGTTGCTTCTATGTATTTCCCCATCCTTTCCCTTTTCACCACCTTCTTTACTTTTTTTTCAAAAGCAAGAAAAACATTTAAAAACTGTTAAAAAAAACCTTCTAGATAAAAATTATTCTTGTTAGAGCCATCTACTCAAAGAGCTAACTCTGTGTTTTAATGTGTCAGTGAGTGTATCAATGTGACAGTGGCCGTATCAGCATGTGCACATTTGTGTGCCTAGCTGTGTTAGTGTATGTGCCAGTGTATGTATTGGTGAGTCCCTGGGTGTGTTAGTGCATGTATTAGTATGTGTCTCAGTGTGTTAGCATATGCGTCAGTGCATTTCTGAGTATGTAGTTGGATGCATTTCTGTTTGGCTTGGAATGTGGCTGTCTGCATTTCTGTAAGCCTCGGTTTGTCAGTGTGTGTGCCAGTGAATTCCTGGGTGTGTTATTGTATGCACTAATGTGTGTCTGTCTGTGCCAATGTCTGTAGTGCTATGTCCCTGGGTGTGTCAATGTATGCGTCAGTATATGCCTGGGTATGTTATTGGATGCATTAATGTTTGGCTGGCTGTGTCAGTATCTGCATTATAGTATGCCTGGGTGTGTTAGTGTGTGCATTGAAAATTTGCTGGGAATGTCATTGTCTGCACCAGTGTGTGCCTGGGTGTGTTAGTACATGCATCACTGTTTAGCTGGGTGTGTCAGTGTCTGTATTGCTGCATGTCTGTGCTTATCAGTGCTTTCATTGGTATGTCCCTGGGTGTGTCAGTGTATGCATAACTGTAAGGTTTGATGTGTCATTGTCTGTATTGCTATGTCCTGGGTGTGTCACTATTTGCATCAGTGTATGCCTAGGTGTGATATTCTATGCATTCATGTTTGACTGCCTTTGTCAGTGTCTCCATTGATGTATGCCTCGGTGTGTCAGTGTCTGCATTTCTATGCCCCCGAGTATGTCAGTGTATAGGCCAGTCTATGCCTTGGTGTGTTATTGGATGCATTAGTGTCTGACTGGATGTGTCAGTGGCTGTATCAATGTGTAGTTGGGTGTGTTAGTGATTGTATCAATGTGTGTCTAGGTGTGTCAGTGACTATCAGTGTGAGCCTGTGTCTGTTATTACCTCAGTCTATGTATAGCTGGTTGTGTTATCTGCTGTACTGGTGTGTGCCTCGGTGTGTTAGTAACTGTAGCCATCTGTCCATGGGTGTGCATACTAAAAATGTAAAGGTATGGAACAACAGTGCATGAAATAAATTATTAAAGTACTTAAGCCTAATATATGGTGCCATTGTTCGGCATTAAAAGAAAAATGCAGAAATATTTGTTCATTTTATAATTAATAGATTTGCTAAAGTAACTTTCAGTTTTAACAATGCATTAAGATGTAATTTTAACAAAGAACTAGACATGTCTCATATTGTACAGCTACATATTAATATGAATAATCATTTCAAATTCACTTTTATACTGTTCTCAGCTACTTTATTCATACACGCAAATGATTAATTTTTAAGAAGACATCATAGAACAGTGGGGTAAAAAACAAGGTTATAAATTATACATAAAACCCAAATCTGCACACTATCTGATTGAAAGTAAGGAACACTGTGAATTGCACTTACTACAAATACCCAAATAAACATAACACAACTTACTTAACTATTATTAAACTCTATTAACTACTAACATTTATAGTCCCCTACACAATCTTTTTAAAACATGCATACATATCTCTACAACACCAAAAAGAAAGCGATGTTTTGAACTACTTTAGTATACCTTATGGGAGAAAGATGTTAACAGCTAAATGTGTGCAATGTAATATTTATGGCATACAGTTACCTAGCAGCACTGACAAGAAGTATTCATATGGGACTATTTACAATTGTAAGCAGTTAAAACCGATTCATGAAAGGGTGTACAACTGATTGATGCCCAAGTACCTAAGTGCAGCAGAATATTCCACTAGTAGAGAACCCTTCAGAGAATGTTCCTCAACTGCAGTCATCAGAATATATGAGCTTGTGACATTTTTGAGTGAGATGATTACTCACTGTGTGAAATACCACGTTTATTGCTGTTAAAATGTCTTATGTGGCTCCATTTCCCCTACTACTGTACCTGTGTGATTGACCGCATAGGCGTGTGAGTACATGTATGAGTACCTGTATGGGTGTGTTAATGACCCTTACATTAACTTAATAATAAATATATGTATAACTTTACAAGTATATTTTTTAACATATTACAATAAAACGTTAACTAAATAATTAACAAACAAACATAACATACATTTTTTAACTATTAACAAATACAGAAACAGACTGAAACGTGAACTTTTATAACAAAAAGTAACACCATAGAAAAAGAGGGAGGTGTAGACATGATACTGTATATAAATGAGAGTGTACTAGCATTTGTAGGATTTTCCAGGATTAGGACCCAACGCATGTACTTATAGTGCTGTTGTCTATTTACTATACCACTGAAAATATTGGGATGAATGAGTACTGGTAACGCCGTCATGTTGACCTTAACTACAAGTTGTGAATTTTAGGTAAAGTAGCTTGGTTTCTAACCCTGAGTTTTATATATCCACGGGGTCACTTAAATTACTTTCTCAGAGAAGCAAACTCTAACATTAAACTTATCAACCATCCTACTTCTGAAAGGACTTAAAGGTACAGCTGTGTATTTTTTTTTACATGTGAAACACTATATTGAAACTGTGTGTGTAGAGAGAGATTTGGAAGAATCGCTTGTTATTCCAGTGAATGGTGTGCCCATGAAAGCCAAAGAAATCTGTCAGGAACTAGTGGATATAAATAGGATGAAGAAAGCTACATTCTATCTTAAAAACAATAGTATGAATAATAAAGATGTAGATGTTGTCTAACATGAAAGCTGCATGATTACATTTGTTAACCTTCAAGTGGACAGTTGAAAAGACATATGTGCATTCTAGTATCCATCTTCTATATTCAAAAGAAATTATGAGGATGCCATTGAACTGTATTAGACAAACGAGCTGTAATAACTCCAATAAGTGTCTGAAGAAAAGCATCCCAAAGTTGCTTCTTCTCAACTGTTAGAAACACCTTCTAAAGAAACAACAATAATTTTAGCAAACATTTGAAAACTATCCCACTAAATCCCTCTAGTAGTAGTCACACAGTTTGTAACTGACTGAATTTCAAGCTCCACTGAGGTTAGTTCTAAGTTAGAAACAAGGACATCCTATAAGTTGTCCCTCCCATCACCATGAATATGACTCCAAAGGCACTGCTACAATCCTCCTAGGAGAACTTCTGTACCACTACTGCTACTTCTATCAAAAATAGATTATGTCAAACCCGCCTTAAAGTCAGCCATCAAGTCTCTTTCTTGGGCACTGGACACACTAGTGGTGTTCACACTTTGTTTGTTAGACTCTAAGAGCTATTTGTCCTTCAGGTACACCTCCTTAACACTACAACCAGCAAGACCCTTTTATCCTCCAATTCTCTCTCTGAGCCTCATCTTTTCTCTCCTCCTGACCTACCTGGGCCAACTGCACCAACAGCTCCCACTCAGTCTGTCTGTCCTTGGGGTCCTCAGGGGACTGAGTTTGGGAGGAGATAGTCTTCCTGCATGATCCAATAGAGAAGTCTCTCTCTGGGGTATCCCCATCTCCTCTGGTGACTGTACCCACTCATTTCTCCACTCTTCTCCTTAAAACCACTACCCTTTGAGTCCCTGATTCTGAGCTCAGCCACAATCAGGGTTCTGTATTTTCAAGAGTGCTGAAGTAGTCCTCTTCAAACTATTCTTGTGGTGTTGATTGCCTTCTGTGCATGTCCTCCCAGGCTCTAAGGTCAAACTAGTAGTCAGACTTGGATGTATAGGTGAGTAAATGGATGTTTAAATGCTTTTATGATTATCTGACTGTGTGTTGTGGTCACTGTCTGGCTATATGAGAGGTGGCTACATATGTGCTTTTGTGGGAGTGTGAGTGGATATTTAGGTGCTTGCCTGACTTTGAACATCTGCAAATTACATACTGTAAGCAAACACCCAAATCTAATTTCAAATACATTCATTCATACTGACATAATAAAATTACTTTTGTTTCAGTATGCCAATTTCTCTTTCTCCTTTCCTGCTCACTTTATTTTTTGTTAATATTCTCATCTAATAATAAGAACTTTATTGCGTGATTTAAAAAACCATTGCAAGTACAAAATTTAGAAAATGTCAAAGGTTCATTTAAAAATTCATTTAAAAGTCCATTTAAAAGGGAGGATAAGTAATGTCCGATATGGGTAGTAGTGACAGGTGTGGCCTGCCAAGACGTTATCCCAAAGGGTGATCACAGACGATGGGCCCCTCACAAAGTTTTTTTATTGCGTGAACCATGAATCTTACAAGGGCACAGTTTAGTTTAGTGTTCCTAGGATCGAAACAGGCTAGGACCGCTACCCTACACGTTCTGATCATTTTTGTATTCCAGAGGTGCTTGAGGAGGGCCCGGCTTTCAGTCAGCAGTTTTGGGCAAAGACAAATGATGTGTATTATGTCTTCTTTATAATTCCAACAGAGTCGACATAAATCTCGTCCTTGCTCTCTTTTCCATTTTGGCAAATGAACCAACAAGTTAAGAACTCCCAGTCTCAATTTTAAAAACTTAGTTTTGTTCGTGCCGTAAAGGATACAGTTAGGTACTGCTGTGGGATTAGCAAGGAATAGGATTGCAGGGTCAACCACCCGTGACTTCTTTTAGCTAGGCGTGCCTTGTCTTCGACTATTGAAAGTTGTTTGGTGCTTATTTTCGCCAGCCTTTTGAATTCCTTCTGACTTACGTGCATGCTCCAAAGATCCTTTAGACATAGCGTTGTTAGTCCTTTTACCCAATAGTCATGGCCTGCTCGCCATGTGTTTGTCTCGAGGCTGGCCCACAAGTGATGTCCTAAGCTACCTTCCTTCGACAACCTCAGTTTGTGACAACACACAAGAAAAGTCATGGCCCTGGCGAGTGGTTGATGGCAAATTCCCAGTTCCAACCTAATTTGTGCCGGTGATGTTTGGGTTGGTAGCTTAAATACTGATCTGTATATTTTTGTACTGATTTTGTCCAATTGGCCGCTATCCAGACCTTTTAGGACTTCACCACCATAGGTTAGGGTGGGGATAATTTTTGCCTCTGCGACCTGTATTGTTGGTGCAAAGGTTGGGCCTTGTAGTTTCTTCTGAATTGAACTGATCGCAAAAGCAAGTGCAGCACCCTTCCTTTTTGCTCTTCCAAGTGGGATTTATATTTGTTGTTGTTATTGAAAATAACTCCCAGGTACTTGTGAGTGTTCGATTCCACAATGCTTTCCATGTTCAATTTCCAAGACAGTTTTTTAGCTTTACCTGGGCGGACTACCAAAATTTTGGTCTTCTTGGGCCCGATGTAGGTAAAATAGATTTACTGATTTTTAATTACCGAATCATACTGATTCGGTAATTAAAAATCAGTAAATCTAAGGGGTGGAGATGTAGGAACATCCAGATGTTCCTTTTACCGAATCGGTAAATATCTGTATTTACCGATTCGGTAAATACCGACCGGTAATGCCCCATTCATTCCTATGGGCTTTGAAGCCCATAGGAATGAATGGGGCATTACCGGTCGGTATTTACCGAATCGGTAAATACAGATTTTGACAAGGGTGCAGGGGGTGTCACTTTGACACCCTCTAGCACCCCCAAAAAAGATTCGGGGGCCATGTGGCAGGCATACCTGCCCTAAGGGCAGGTCTGCCTGTCATATGGCACAGGTGTGCATGCACACATGTGCATGCACACCTGAATCGGTATTTTACCATTAAATATATTTGATGGTAAAATACCGAATCGGTAAGGGTTGTGGGACTCAGAAGAGTCCCACCTACATAGCAAAAATACCGAATAGGTATGAATACCGATTCGGTATTTTACAGATTCGGTAAATTTACCGATCGGTAAATTTACCGAATCTGTAAAATTCTGGGCCCTACATACCAAATCTTATTTACCGGTCGGTAACGGCCGAAAATACCGATTTTCGGCCGTTACCGACCGACCTACATCTGGCCCCTTGTTGTTAATTTGAAGCTTGTTTTTAATTGAGTATTCAGAGATCGCATCCAGGAGCCTTTGCATTCCAATCTTTGTTTTACTGAGGAGGACCACGTCATCAGCATATAAAAGGTTTGACAACAACAGCTCAGTCACTTTGGGAGCATGGGAATTAACCTTATTTAGGGCGTCTGGAAGGTCGGATAAAAATAGGTTAAAAAGTATCGGCGCCAGGACACAACCCTGCTTTAAGCCTTTTGTCGTCGGGATTGTGCGTGATAATCTTGAGCCGTCCCCGATCATGTATCTTGATGTAGTAGTTGTATGGCTCTTAGGAGGTCAGCTGGAATATTGAGTCTAGACAGCTTCTGCCATAGCTTTGCTCTATGCACATTATCAAAGGCCACTTGGAAATCGATAAACCCCATGTACAGTGGGCAGGAGCTGAACTTTGCTTGGTCGATCAGGCAGGAGAGGGTCATCAGGTTGACTGAAGTGCCGGTGTTGATAGTAAACCCAGTCTGATTTGGAGGGATAACAGAATTGTCGTCTGCCCATGCCCTAAGTGAGTTGAGCAACACTCCCGCGAAGTACTTAGCTTCATTGTCGATAAGGGCAATGAGGGGATAGTTCCCAGGGAATTTTTTGTCTCCGCCTTTGAAGATTGGTGCAACGATTGATCCCCGCCAAGCAGGCGGTATGATGTTATTGTGCAAGATTGAGTTAAACAAGGTGCATAACTTCTCAGCCCAAAATGTTACGTCTTCCTTATACAAAGCTTCTGGGATTCCTCCTGGACCTGGCACCCCATCCTTCCGACCCTTTTTTATCAGCTTTTCAATTTCTGCCTTTTGGATGGTTGTGAGAGCCTTACTGCTGTGGGTCAAAGAGCACTCATTTGATAGTTCCATTATTTGATCTTCATTAGGGCGTTCCTTCATTAGTGGGTTTGTTGTGTTCAGGTCTGGAGCCCGATCAGCATCTTTTTGTGCCGTGTTGTCATCGGAGGAGGAGCTCTGGTGTGGAATATTTGCTTCCCCATCATTGAAGTGGAGATAGAGGAAATCAACCCACTCTGACTCCAATATTCATGAGGAATGACTCTAGATGCGCGCCCGGATACACTGTTAATTGTGCGCCAAAACCTAGCAGATCCTTGTTATTCCCCTACTACAATAGTGTCTGGAAGGTACACATTTTCTTCGAATTTGCATACACCCTCTCTAAATATATGTAACACTTGAAGAAGACCAAAGGGTGGTATAAGGCTGCACAAAGTACTTTATTGCTCTACAATAAACATGCTGGTGTCTTCGTTACAAGCTTTCTGTTCCAGCTGTAGGTGGATTGAGGTCCTTTTTCTTTAACTCAAAGAAAGGAAGCGGGGAACATCCCTCAAAAGAAAGAAACACAGAGAGACCATTTAGGGTATGTGTCCTACGAGTGCAGAGCATAAGGGGATTAGGGAGTGAGGGGGTGAACTAAACACCTGGTTCCATCACCAGTGTTGTGCTTTAGCAGTCGTGTTCGAAGTTCTCTGACCCACAGAGTGCCTTTTCCCCACTAAGCCTCTTCAACAACAAGATCTCCAGTTCAACCAAACCCTGAGGCGGCCACGTACTTCAGTGAGCCACGTCCCTCCAGGAACGCGGCTGGATGCCTCTTGTTGTTGGATGGGGTCCTGCTCCCTTCTCTCTCTCTCTTGTCAGTTCTCTTTGATCCGAGGTTGGAGACTCCTCTGCTGGGCACTTGGAGTATTCTGCTCTACATTCTCTGGTTTCGGGGTCTTGTGTGGGCTAGCTGCTCCTGCTTTTCTGATCATCCGGGGCGTGGATTCCCCTCCGTACTCGGGAAACTTTCCTTCTACCAAGGGGATGCGGATGTGTAGACCTTTTCCGGATCCTCCACCGTTCTGATTGGTTCCTGTGACCCTGTCATGTGGGTCAGGCTGGTTTCCAAGAAGACGAGCTGGTTAAAGGTACGCTGAGCATGTTCACAGCCAGGTCCATTGGAGACTTAAAGTAGAGGAGAGGAGAGATGTAAGGGGGAACCCATCCTCATTATCCTCCTCCTCCTTGATCTGAGCAGGCAAGTCATGACAATATACTTTTATATACTGCAACCAAATTAATATACCATTAAAAGCTCTTTGCTGCTCTCCCCGTGTTATTTCTATTATTTCTAAGTCTAATAACATCTGTTTTCTTTCCAGATCTCCAGTCAGAACTCCTGCAAACCACCTCCTATCTCAGTAAACAAGCAATTGCTACCCCTGACCATGTGTTCCTACTTATGCTGCTCTAGTCAATAAATCACAGACTTCCTTTCATTTTTGCTTTTTATTAGGACACTTCTAAATGATCAGTATTTCTGTAACCCTTTCCTTGCTTCCTGCAAAGAAGCCCAGTTTGGGTTGTTTTGTGCAAATCTGTGAATCCTCCATTACACTTAGCATGGCCCCCATGTAACTTTGCCATCACAAGCAGATCATTATAGTTAAGATATAATTTTCATAGGAAAAGTGTTTTTTGACATGCCTATAACTTTGGTGCCATTTGACAAATCTTTGTGAAATGGTCCAAAGTGACTGTGCTGCTGATTGTGGTTGTGCATGGAAAGTTTCAGAGTGATAGGTCAAGTGGGGGCCCAGAAAAAGAAGGGGTCACAAAAAGTGTGTTTCACATGTTAATTCACAAAGAAAGTTTAGACATGACTTCAGACCGAACAGCAGGATGAATTATACCATATTTAGTTGAAAGGTAGTTTTTGGAGCAGAAAGTGCCCTTTTTTTATCTGGTATAAATCTTTTCAGTAGATTTGGAGATATTAAAGAAAATCCAAATTTGTATTTATATGGTTGCAAATACTTCCTGATTATTTTGTGACAACTTGTGAATGCACACACCAACAGGAATGCCGTGATTGGCAGAAGCAAAAGGAGCAAATGATAGATGGAATGATGAACAATGCAAACATTCAATACCAGTCACAAAGATCTGGGTTTATTCTATCATTCTTTTGCTCACCATGCTTCCCCTATTTGGACCCAGCCGCATGCAAAGCAGTCTTGTCCCCGCTCTCCATTGGAACAGTCCATCCCAAACTGCCAAGCCCAGTCCTCCATGGACTGGAAAAAAGCATGTTGGTGCCGGTTTTGGGGTATCACCCCTCATCAGTAAGGCTAGCTTGAATCGAGTGGTGCAGTCAGTATGGGACAGATGTCTGGCCATACCCCTCCCACTTTGGGTGACAAAAACAAAAGGAACAAATTATGGATGGAAAGCTGAACATTGCAAAGATTCACCCCAGTCACAAAGATCTCAGTTTGACCCAGCCATATGCAAAATAGTCTTGATCCTGTTCATCATGGGAGCAGCCCAGCCCGAACTGCTAAGCCATCTTCCCTGGACCAGAAATAAGCATCCTGGGACTAGTTTTGAGGGATCACCCCTCATCAGCCAGGCCAGCTTGAATCCAGTGGCACAGTGGGCAGGGGACCCTTGTCTGATCATACCCTTTGAGGCCGCAATCTGTGTAGAAAGTTGCAGCAATCATTTTAAGTACAGGACACAGTCCCAAGGTCTGAAACTAAACATGAAATGTGGTAAAAGGGGTCAGGGTAGAGGTATCCTGACTCCATGACTGTAATGTTTGGGTGCATCCACGAGACCCTTATGTGCAATGTTCACTATTTGCCGTGAAGCTCAGTAACATCGAAACAAATTCATGAATATCGCTGCACAAATTATATAAAAATACATCACACACACTCACAGATCCTCTCTGACACTCATGTACCCACTCATTCAGAAAATCATGTACCCACATACAGACCCACTCAGACATTCATGCTCCCACTCACAAACCCACCAAGGGAGTCATAAACTCACACACAGACAGACTCAGATGCCCACATTCCCACTCACAGAGCCACTCAGACACTCATGACCCACTCATAGATCCACTCAGGAACTCATGCAACAACTCACAGATCTAGTCAGACATTCATGCACTCACTCAGATATCCAGTCGGACATTCACAGATCCATTCACAGACCAACTCAGAGGCTCATATACCCATTCACATATCTACTCAGAGACTCATGCACTCACTCACAGACCCACTAAGTGAATCAAGCATCTACTCATAGACTCACTCAGATACTTATTCACCTATTTACAAACCCACTGAGACACTCAGGCACCCACTTAATGATCCAATCAGAGACTCCTGCACCCACTCACAGATCAAATTCTAAACTCATGCACCCACTTACTCCTATCTACTCAGACATTGATGTACCCACCTAGAGACCTACTCAGGCACTCACACATCTACTCACAGACCAAATCAGAGACTCATGCACCCACTGACAGACTCAATCAAACACGCATGCATACAGTCACAGACCCACTTGGAGACTCATGCACCTACTCACAGACCCACTCAGAGACATACGCACCCACTCACAGACCTACTCAGACCCTCATGCACCCTCTCATGGATCCATTAGAGACTCATGCACCCACTCACAGACCCAGACACCCACTCACACACCCACTCACTGATAATGCAGCCACTCACATACAAAGTGTCAAAGGTTACAGGTTACAGTTAGGAAATAAAATTTAAAACCCTTAGAAGTTCACAAAAAAACAAATGTTACACAGATGTTGTAGTTAGGGAATAGAATTTTCAAAACCTTCGAAATTCATTAAAATAAACAAAGGTTACAGGGATGTTATAGTTATGCTGATTCAAAACCATAGAAATGTTTCAGTTATATTTACCAAACCTAACTATAACTTATACCCATGCAATACTCTGTTTATACCCTCATAATTACATTACTCATAACATGGTCAGTGATATGATTGATGACATCAATGATGACATCTTAAATGATATCACAGATGGCATCACTGATTATATCCTCCAGAGAATCACTCACACATCCACTGACACCCCATACAACCTCTCATTCACCACTAATATACCAACACAGAGACTCACATACCCATTCACATACCCATATAACTCCTCATACACCCAGTCACTCATCCATACAGCTATTCACACACTCACTCATTCACTCATACAACCACTCATACAGCTACTCATTGGCCCATACAGCTACTCATACAACTAGTCACACACCCATACAGCCACTCACAAATACAGCTACTGACATAGCAACCTATTTACCTACACAGCTACTCACACCCATGCACTCACGCATATAGCTACTCACACACCCACATGCACTCACACATCTGCTCACTCACCCATACTATCTTTCACACAGACATTCACTTTCCAATATAGCCACTCACATACCAACTCTCTTAAATAAACACCCATTCAGACAGCCACTCACTCACCCATACAACCACTTACACACAGTCACTTATTCATACAGTCACTTAGACACCCACTCACTCACCCATATAGTCACTCAAACACCCACTGTCCCACTCATACAGCAACTTACACAGCCACTTACTCACTGATACAGCCATTGACACACCAACTACCTCTCCAATGCAGCTACTCACACAGCCACTCAATTACCCACACATCTACTCACACATCTACTTATACTTATATACCCATACAGACACTGACACACCTACTGACACACACTTATAGCCACTCAGATACACACTCACACATGGATACACTCAGTCACTCACATAATATGTGTTAGAAATAGTATATCTCATTAGTAGTACATAAAGAATACTAATTCTACTTTTTGTAGTAGCTTGGTATACATGTTTAACACAAATAAATTCTTAGAAAACATTTATACTCACTGAATGATGTCAACATTGATGCCATTTGAGATTTCATCTATGATGTCATCAGTGATGTCACTGACCATGTAAAGACTGATGTAATATGTTAGGTCATATGCAGTGCATTGCGGGGAAGTATGTTATAGTTAGCTCTGGTAACTATAACTGCTGAATTTTACTGGTTTTCTATGAGGAAAACCTGAGCCTAGCTATAGCGTGCATGTAACCTTTGTTTTTTTCTTTGAATTTCTACATTTTTAAAATTCTATCTCCTAGTTATAACGTTCCTGTACTCTTTGTTTTTTCAGTGAATTTCTTAGTTTTTTTAATGCTGTTCCCTAACTATAATGTCCCTGTCAAGTTTGGTTTTTATTTTAAGTGAATGTTTAAGGTTTTTTACATTTTCTTTCCATACTGTAACCCATAACCTGTTAGAGTGAGTGTATGAGTGAGTGTGTGAGTATCTCAATGGGTATGTGAGTGTCTGTGTGGGTCTGGAAGTTGCTGCATAAGTGTCTCACTTGGTGTGTGTGGATGTGTGAGTGGATGCGTGAGTGTCTGAGTTCATGCATGAGTGTCCAAGTAAGTGTATGTGTGGGTCTGTAAGTAGGTGTGAGAGTGTCTGAGTGGGTTTTTGAGTGCCTCTATGAGTGCCTCTATGAGTGGATGATTCAGTCTATGAGTGAGTGCTGAGTGCTGAGTGTTTGAATGGATCGTGGAGTGGTGTGGCTCACTGGTTAGAGGCGGCAGACCCGGCAGCAGAGAACGGCCCAGGACCAGGGTTCAATTCCTGACGCGGCAGGGTCGTGGACCAGGGTCCGCGGACTCGATAATTCAAGCCTCGGTGCCTACTCCAACCAGGGATCACACTCAGCAACTCTGGGCATTAGCTTGCCTCATCTCTACAACGGCCCCCCACATTCGCCGGGGATGCCTGGTTTCACCTTGGAGATACCCAGTAGGGACCATCTCACAGGGATAGCCAGGACGGGTTGCCCAGTGGTCTACAGCGCCACGACGCCTCAGGGCAGCAGTGCACTTTACAAGACACATACACACACACACACACACACACACGCACACGCACACACACACACATCTGTGAGGGGCACATTAGTTTCTGATTTGGTCTGTGAGCAGGTGTGTGTCTCTAAGTAGGTCAGTGAGTGGGTGTGTGAGTGTCTGACTGGGTCTGAGACTGGGTGTATTAGTGCCTCCATGAGTGGATGCGTCAGTCTATGACTAAGTTCTGAGTGTTTGAATGATCTGTGAGTGGGCACAATAGTTTCTGATTTGGTCTGTGAACAGGTGTGTGTGTCTCTGAGTAGGTCTGTAAGTGGTGTGGCTATGCGAGTGTCTTTATGGGTCGTCCAGTGGGTGTATGAGTATCTGAGTGAGTCTGTGAGTGGGTATATATGTCTTAGTGTATCTGTGAGTGGGTGTGTGAGTGTCTGACTGGGTGTATCAGTATCTGAGTTGATCGATTAGTGGGTGTGTAAGTGCTTGATTGTTTGAGTGGGTGCATAGGTATCTCTGTAGGTGTGTCAGTAGCTTTGTGGGTAACTCAACCACAAAGGAACCTCACCTGTCCTTTTATCCAACAAGACTCCACAGTTTTGCCCAAATAATCTCCCCAAGTGGAGCACCTTCTACTGGTTAATTACTGAGTGCTACCTCCTTGGGTAAATGCCCAGTAATTATTCCACATTACAGCTGTGTAATGGAGCATTAGGAAATGTCACCAATGACCTTGTGTGTTGTTTGGCAATGTTTCTGGTGAGTCTTCATCCAGAAATATGTGATAACATGAATCCTCCTATAGGGAAGAGGATGAGACTACAAAGAGGTAAATCTCCACCAAACAAGGGTCTTTCCACTTAACTAAATGAGGGAAGGGCTTTGTTTGGTGGAGATGCCCTCACATTCCTTATCATCAAGAACTCCTCATCAAAATGCGGAAAAAAACGTGCTTGGAGCCACTTGTTAAGATGTCCATCATCCTGGCGAAAGACAGGAAGCCCTATGGTGGACGGCGCCAAAAGGTTGAAGCTTCCAGGTCATATGCACATTTGCATACACGTAATTTAAAAGGAAAGCCATGGACTCTGCTCTCACCAGGACAGACAAGCAAGAGCCCACTCATCACAGTGACATACAGATTGCGCTCCAATAGCTCAATGATGCAGTCACCTTGAAAACGTATTTCAGATAATTTCCACTATGGAATTGCTTAGAAAACACACTTGCTTTGCCTTCATCAAACCCAGGAGTTATGATCATTTTTCCTTTAGAGAAGTGGAGCTTTAACGGAGGACACTGCTATGTTTATACTTGTAAGTGCCTCACTTTGAGGTTCATTTTCAGTGAAATGTGCATTAGTGCCAAAATGTCTTGCCCAACCTCAAAGAGAAAGGGAGACCATGTGGCCCCCCTGGAACCCTTGTCCCCAGGGGCTAGTCATGTCTCTGTGGGTGCCCTTGAGCTCACAGAGGGCACCCAGTGAGCTATGGGACTGTGGGGGTAGTCTCAAGGTCCTTGCAGTCCCTGCCAGCTCCCCCTTCCCGGGGGAGCTGGCGCTGCTCTCAGACACAGGGAGCTGCTGGAAATGCAGCTCACTATGTGCAAGAGCAATACTTTCATCTCTTTCCCTGCCAGTATGTCTGCTGGCAGGGAAAGAGATGAAAACTCCACTTCCAAGCAGGATCAGTTTGACAGGTCACACTTGCTGGAAGAAGAGTGTTTAATTTTGCTCGGCAGGAGCTGTCATAGCCTCAGCCAAGCAAAAGCAAAAAGACATAGCTGGAAGGGTGGGAAACCACAAAATATAGCACATGCCCGTCCTGGGCAGGTGTTGGTCCCCAGGGCCATATATGGCCCAGGAGGTGGCTGGGTGTCCCCCCTCCTCCATTTAATAAAAGTATTGGGCCCTAGTGAGGTGGTGGTCCCCAGGGCTGGGGACAATCTGCACCAACCCCTATTTGCTTTAAAATTTAGTCCAGGGAGGTGGTGGTCCCCAGCGCCTGGGGAGCTCAGTGATACCCCCCAATTATAATTTACATAGGCTTTGGGAAGGTGGTGGTCTCTCAGGCATAAATATGAAATATACCCTTGGAGGGGGGCCCTGTGCACTCCTCTCAATGTTTTCAAATATTGGCAAGCCCCCAGTACCTGGCCAACCGGGGGCTACATTAAATCAAGTGCTGGAGACTCTGCCTTTTTTTAATTCATGTCGGAAAATTGCAGTGAATTTAAAAGAAAAGGCATTTTTGCTCTGTGAAACTAGAACCACAACTAGGGGGTTATGGTATTTGCAGCCTGCCTTCTTTCTTTTTATTTAGCATTTTTATTTGGGACTCTGCTGAAGGTGAGTCTGAAAATGACAGCCAACACTTCCTGGTTGAAGTTTAGCAGCCAATCAAAGCTCTGCATAGCTGTGCACGAGCTCGTCATTATTCACGATGGCTTCACAATTCTAGATATCCAAATTTGGATTTTCTTTTATTACTTAAAAACTACTGAATGGATTGACACCAAATAACTGAAAGCGCTTTCTGCAAACCAAAAACTACCTTTCTGCCAAATTCGGTGTAATTCCGTCTAGAAGTTTGGGCTGTAGTCATGTTCAAAATCCCTATAGGCATTAATATAGGAAACATGCTTTCTTTGACCCCCCCTTTTTCTTTGCCCCTACTTGACGAAGCACCAGAAAGGTTTCATGCACAATTTGAATGACCAGTGCACCTTTTTGGCAACATTTCATGAAGATTTGTCAAACAATGCCAAAGATATAGGCAAGTCAAAAAAAACGATTTTCTTATGGCATAACAGTCCTAAATATTATATTTAAGAAATAGATTTATAAAAAAAGTAGAAATTCTGTGAAAAAAACAAAGGTTATAGGAATGGTATAGATAGGCTAAGATTTTACTCATACAAAACCAATGAAATTCAGCAGTTATAGTTACCATAGCTAACTAGTAATGCACTTCTTATGACCTCACATATTAGATCACTCATGCCGAGGTCAGTGACATCACTGATGACATCTGAAATTATATCCCTGATGATATCATCCAGTGATTGTGAGTGTTTTCTAAAAGTTACTGAGTGTTAAACATATATTCTCAGGTAATTCGCTGTGGAAGTGCCTGTATGGGTAAGTGAGTGGGTGTGTGAGTGGTGTATAAAAGAGTGACGGGGTATGCAAGATACTGTATACATGAGATAGTGGGTGTGTGAATTTTTGTATATGTTAGTGAGTGGGTGTGTCAGTGCGTGTATGAGTGAGTGGCTATGTGATAATCTGTATAGTTGACTGAGTTGATGGATCAGCGGCTGTAAATACTAAATGAGAGGGTGCATTTGTCGCTGAATAGCTGTTTGAGCAGATACATAAGTGTTTGTATGGGTGAGTGGCAGGGTCCATGAGTGGGTGTCTCAGTGCATCTATGGGTGGGTAAGTGGCTGTATGGGTGAGTAAGTAGGTGTATGAGTGTATATATGTGTGAGTGAATGGGTGTTTGAGTGGTTATATTCGTTATATGGGTGAGTGTGAGAGATGTTACATGAGAGATTATGTGAATTTCTTAGCCACTGTATAGGTGAGTGAGTATATGTATTAGCATATGTTTTAGGAACTGAGTGGCGCTGTGGATAATTGCATGGGAAGCGTTAGTAGCTGTGTGAGTGACTGTATGTGCGAGTGAGTAGGTGTATGAGTAGGTATATGGTTAACTAATTTACTGTGTCAGTAGCTGTATGGGTGTATGCATGGGTGTGTAAGTGTGTCTATGTCTCTATGACTTGAACTGTGATTAGCTGTATTGGTAAGTAAGTAGGTGCATGAGTGGTTATATATGTGAGTTAGTGGTTCTGTTAGTGGCGCTATGGGTGAGTTTATTTGTGAGTTGATGTGTTACTGGCTGTATGGATGAGAGATGAGATATGTGAGTGTTTGCATAAGTTCTGTGAATGAGTGTGTTAGTGATTGTGTGGGAGTGGGTGTAAGACATGTTTTATGGGGGTGTTAATGGGTGTGTCAGTGTTTCTGTGGATGATGTAATCAGTGATGTCATTTGAGATGTTATCAGTGATGTCATATGAGATGTCACCGGTGATCACACTGACCATGTCATAATTGATGTAATATGTGAGGTCATAAGCTGTGCATTGCGGGCAGAGGAGTTATAGTTAGCTGAGGTCACCGTAACTGCTGAATTTCTCTGGTTTTGTATGAGTGAAATGTCAGCCTAACTATCACTTCCCTGTAACCGTTGATTTTGTAAATACATTTCTAAGGATTTTTAAGTCCATTTCCTAACTATAATGTCTCTGTAACCTTTGGTTTTGCCGGGTAATTTGTAAGGCTTTTTTAATTGTATTTCCTAATTATAACAATTGATTAACTTTTGATTTTTTGAGTTAATTTCAACGCTTATTAAAAAAATGATATCATAATTAAAACGTTCCTGTAACTTTTAATTTTTTCACAGAATTTATAAGGTTTTTATATTATATTTCCTCTCTATAGCATCTATGTAACCTGTGTTTACATATTTTTTTTAATACTTCTTCCTTACAATAAAGGTTTTATAACATTTGTTTTTTAAGTGATTTTTTAGGGGTTTTAAGGTTTTGTTGATTATATTTAATGTCCATATGACATTTGTTTTTGTTTTTTTAGGTTTACTTGTATAGCTTTTCTATTTTTTCTATAATTAGATATTGAACATTAGATCTGCATGGTGCACCACTTATTGTTATATTTGTCATCTATTTATTTAAAAAGTACATTAATCATCTTACATTGAGATATTTTTGGTTTTCGCAATGATTGTGCGATCGCTGTGGGAACACCACGATTACCATGTGTTTTTGACAATATATTTTATATATAATGTTTGAGGTCTAGCTGTTAATGTAACTTTCCTCTATGCATTCATTTGTTGAAAAAATGACATAAAAATGCAGCAACACTGGTGGTCATGATGACATCCGTAGTCATGAATACCAAGTGTTTTTGATAAACTGTTAAACACATATATAGATATATTTTACATAAAGTTTGAGTCTAGCTGTGTAGTAAGATATTAATTTAACTTTCCCCTTAGTAATCATTTGTGGAAAAAATGACAGCTAAAATGCATTTTCCTTGTTCATGGCAACACCCAAGGTCGTGAATACCGCATGTTTTTGTGTAAAACACATATATAAACATATTTACATAAAGGTTGACTCTACCTGTTTAGAAACATATTGATTTAATTGTATTTTCTCTATGCATTTATCAACTTTCCGGTTTCGCAGCAACAGCGGAAGTCACGGTTACATTGGTACTCCCAAATAGCACGTGACTGCCAAGAAATTTCATTGCTTTAAATAGTTTCTTTGTTAAAGGAAGTACACACCCGTTTCTCCCTTCTTGAATCTTTCAGGTACCGGTTAGTTTATTATAGGAGCTATCCTGATTTGGAAGATTATTCTGATTTTTGGTTATTTTTTACAAATAAAAATGGCATCAGAAGAACCAGAGAAAGACATACAATTGGTTGAAGTTGTTGAAGAGCAGGAGGACTCAGCTGCATATGAACAGTCTTCTGATGACAAACCACCAATGAAGAAACAAAGCATAGCTTGACATTTTTTCACTATTCCATCTGGTGAATTGAAGACTACAGCTAAATTGGTGACTTGCAGCATATGTCAAAAGACATTATCTTGGGGCACAGCAAACAAATAACCCTGTGGTACAATAAACATGTTGTACCACTTGCAAACATACTACTAGAAGCAACTTAAAATTGCAGTGAGAGAGAGAGTGAGGAGAGGGATCATTAGATTCCAGTCCTCCTGCCCCTGCTCCTGACAAAGTTCCACCTGAAATAGAGAGAAGATGCAGCAAATTGTCACCAGAACTGAAGCATTTTGCTACCTTCAGCATGGACTGTAACACCATCATAGCAGTCGGGTATAAGTCTATGGACATAATTGTGCAGAATGTGAAAAACCTTACTTGTTAATTTGTTTTAACTTTTTTATTACAGCACTTCAACCACAATTGTTTTAGTCAGTGCTCACAATTATGTGGTTTTCATTACCATTTTATTTTTGAAGAAATACAAAAAAAGTAAAAGATGAAGAAAAACAAAAATAAAAAACAAAATCAGCTCTGAAAAAAATGGTTCTTTTCATAACCGCCTTTTTAGGTAAAAAATAAATAAATACGTTGAATGAATGAATGATGCATTCATGCCATGAGTGGTGTTGGATGAATAAATGAGTGCATAAGTGGTGTGTGAATGTTAGAATGGGTGCAAGAGTGGTGTCTGGGTGATTCTATAAGTGCACGGGTAGTGCCTGGGTAATTGTATGACTACATGGATTGTACCTGGTTGATTGGATGAATGCATAGGAACTCCCTGTGTAATTACATATGTGCATGGGTAGTGTTGGGATATTTGGACGAGCACATGGGTGGTGCCTGGGTGATTAGATGAGTGAATGGGTAGTGCCAGGTTTATAGGATGAGTGCAGGGGTAGAGTTTAGGTTATTGGATGACTGCCTGGGTACTGCTTGGGTAATTGCATGAGCGCATGGATATTGTTGGGATAATTAGATGAGTACATGAGTAGTGCCCGGGGTATTAACTAAGTTAATGGGTTGTGCCAGGTTGATTGGATGAGTGCAGGGGTAGAGTTTAGGTGATTGGATGACTCCATGGGTACTGCCTGGATGATTGGATGAGTGCATGGGTAGAACCTGGGTGATAGCATAAGTGTCTGGGTAGTGCCTGGGTGATTGGATGAGTATATGAGTAGTGCCTGGGTGATTGTACGAGTGCATGGGTAATACTTGGGTAATTGGATGACTGCATGGGTACTGCCTGGGTGATTGTATGAGTGCATGGGTACTGCCTGGGTGATTGTATGCATTCATGGGCAGTGCCTGGGTACATGGATGAGTGCATGGGAAGTACCTAGGTGATTTGATAAGTGCATGGGTAGGGCCTGGATGATTGGATGAGTATATGGGTAGTGCCAGTGTGATTGCATGAGTGCATGTGTAGTGCCTGTGTGATTGCATGAGTGCATCAGTGGTGCCTGGGTGATTGCATGAGTTCATGGGTAGAGCCTGGATGATTTTACAAGGGAATGGGTAGTGCTTGGGTGATTGTATGCGTGCATGAGTAGTGCCTGGGTGATTGAATGAGTGCCTGAGTAGAGCCTGTGTGATTGGGTGTGTGCAGTGGTAGTGACTAGGTAATGGTATGGATGCATGGGTAGTGCCTGGTTAAATGGATGACTGCATGGGTGGGGCTTGGGCGATTTTATGAGTGCATAAGTTGTGACTGGGTAATTATATGAATGCATGAGTAGTACCTGGGTGATTAGATGAGTGTATAAGTGGTGCTAGGGTGACTGGTAGTGCCTAGATGATTGTACAAGTACATGGGTATCGCTTGGGTGATTGGATGACTGCATGGGTACTACCTGGGTTATTGGATGACTGCATGGGTAGTGCCTGGGTAATTGTCTGACTGCATGGGTTGTGGCTGGGTGAATGGAGGAGTGCATGGGTAGTGCCTGGGTGATTGAATGAGAGCATGGGTAGTACCTGGGTGATTGCATGAATGATTGCATTGTTAGTGCCTCAGTGATTTGATGAGTGTATGAGTATTGCTTGGGTGATTGGATGTGTGCGTGGGTAGTGCCTGGGTGAATGGATGAGTGCATGCATAATGCCTGGGTGATTGGATGAATGCAAGTGTAGTGTCTGGGTGATTAGATGAGTGCATGGGCAGTGCCTGGGTGAGTGGATGCATTAGTGTCTGAGTTGGTTTGTGAGTGGGTGTGTGAGTGTCTGAGTTGACCTGTCAATGGATGTGTATGTCTCTGAGTTGGTCTGAGAGTGGATACATGACTCTGAGTGTGCGAATAATTAGTTCAAAACATTATCGACCACCTGCCTGTATTAACTAAAATATCCAGACTACCCATAGGGCCAGGAATATCATTTTCATTTCCTGGCAAATTGTTCACAACTACGCCACTTTTCTTCAATGCGCCAGGCTCTTCGAGGTTAATTGGCCCTGATCTCACCCTGGAATCGGCCAGAGAGCAATCTACTGCTTCAGTGGCATTCACAGTGAGGGGTTTTTCATTTGCAAAGTTAGACACAGGTTTAGTAATAGGGTGACCATATCCAAGTCAGTCTACCCCCTCTAGCCCACTGACCATATCATATCTATTAAATTTTGGAATATTGAAATCATTTCTATGTACAGCCATAAAACCTCCACACCATGCCTGAGGAACATTTGGTAAAACAAAAGAAGAAGAATGGTAAAAGTAGCTTAAGTCAAGAGTTTGTATACCATCATCTCCTTTTCGATGATACCAGTCGCAAATATGATTAACCACCCGTCTATCTCTAAAATTAACAATGATGCAGTCACCAACTAAGTCCTTTGATCTACGTCCCACCCAGCTTACTCTTCGCACATACAGAATTTCACCATGTATGTTAGCCGGGAGGGGCCTATTCTTGTTTAACCAAAAGGTAACCTTATTTTTTAGCTCGGGGTAAGTTTCAATTTTGTCATTACTTAACTCAGGTACCCCAGACAGCACCACAGTAAATGGATACAAATCTGGCGGTAAATCAATACGTGGGTGGATAGTCTTTTGTTTTGAGACACTTGTATTTGCCTTAGCTTTATATATAGCCTTTTATTTCCTGTACTACATCCTCAGGGATCTTTACAACCTCTCGCCCCCTATCATTACGTCCCTCCCCTTCTGGAATTGATCTCATTGTTCCCATATTTTTCTCGTCTTGCCTGGCTCTTTTAGATAGCAAGGATGGTATTTTAGATGTTATCACGCTTGGTGATGGGGTAATAATACATCTAGGATCCCTTGTTGCTTTGTCTTCTACTGCACCTTGATTATTTGTACTAACAGCACGTTTTTTCAAAGCATCAGTACTGGCTGTAATTGCATGTTCAACCATCCCTAGTCTTTCACTTATCAATTTGATCCTCTAAAACAATGGTAACATCAAGGACTTCATTAAATGCTCTACTTTCTCTATCAAGCCATCATGAATTTGGGGCGAAGACATCAGAGGCTCGGGTAACTGAGTATGCAGAACTGGACATTTTAATTATTTTTGGGCACCTTCCCTTCTGAGGACACCCACCTCGTTTCCTCTTACTGGTTGTTCCCAATCCTAAGGATTGTGTTTTACCCTGACGAATATTCTTGGCTATGGACCATATGGGAGAGCTCTGGATAGTTTCCTTGGATGTATTATCCAGTAGGGAGTCATCGGTTGCAATATTAATACTGGCCTCTATTGTCGGCAATAAGTTAATCAATACCTGCGGTGATGATCATTGCTATTTCCTGCAATAATACCGATACTACCTTCCTCCCTTTCCCTACAACTTGCGCCATTATTCTCAGGAACAGCAGAATATACCTTTACCCGGACAAATGTTCTAACAGATGTCAGGAGTACGGTATCAAGAATACAATAAACCAATAAATTAACAGTCTTATAAATACACCAATGTTCGAGGAGTGGCCCAGCCCAGCCTCCTTCAGTCTCCGACGGGCTCAGACGGGCCCGCCCTTGGCCCGGGCTTCGCCAGCTCACGCTCGTGCCGCGCAGCGGTAGTGACGATATTCTTTAATAGACCACGGGCAATGCAGTGCAGGTGTGTCCTCTCCTGACGCCCCCTGGGCCCTGTAGTCAGCAGTCCTCCGATCGTTGTGGGCACAAAACAAACAGCGCAGAAAACTGTATTCATGCTGCTGCAGATTAGGTGCGGGCACTGAAGTGCAGGTGTGTCCTCTGCTGAGGCCCCCTGGGCCCTGTAGTCAGTAGTCCTCCGATCGTTGCGGGCACAAAACAAACAGCGCAGCGGGCAAGCTGTATTTACGCTGCTGCAGATTATGTGCGGGCAATGCAGTGCAGATGTGTCCTCTCTTGAGGCCCCCTGGGCTCTGTAGTCAGCAGTCCTCCAATCGTTGCGGGCATAAAACAAACAGCGCAGCGGCTCCCGCGAAGCGGGAGCGGCAAGCTGTATTTACGCTGCTGCAGATTAGGTGCGGGCAATGCAGTGCAGGTGTGTCCTCTCCTGAGGCCCCCTGGGCCCTGTAGTCAGCAGTCCTCCAATCGTTGTGGGCACAAAACAAACAGCGCAGTGGGCAAGCTGTATTTACGCTGCTGCAGATTAGGTGCGGGCAATGCAGTGCAGGTGTGTCCTCCCCTGAGGCCCCCTGGGCCCTGTAGCCAGCAGTCCTTCGATCGTTGCGGGCACAAAACAATCAGCGCAGCGGCTCCAAGTAGGTCTGTTTATCAGTGGGTATGTGAGTGGAAGAATAGGTCTCTCAGTGGGTCTGTGAGTTGGTGCGTGAGTGTCTGAGTGGGTCTGTAACTGAGTACATGGGTCTGTGAGTGGGAGCACCAATCTCTCAGTGGGCGTGTGAGTGGAAGCATTTGTCTCTCAGTGGGGCTCTTAGTCTGTGCATAAATGTCTGAGTGGGTCTATCTATCAGTCGGTGTGTGAGAGGAGGCATAAGTCTCTCAGTGGGTCTGTGAGCTGGTGCATGAGTGTCTGAGTAGGTCTGGGAGTACTTATATGAGTCTCTCAGTGGGTCTGTAACTGGGTGCATATATCTCTGACTATGTTTGTGAGTGAAAGCATGAGTCTCTGAGTGCATCTGTGAGTGGGTGCATGAACCTTTAAATGCGTATATGACTACATACATAGGTGTCTGAGTGAGGCTTTGAGTGGGTGAATGAGCGTCTGAATGGATATGTGAGTTGATTTATGATTCTTATCTGTGAATGTGACCAAAGAGGGTGTTTATAAAGATGTAGGTGATTTTATATTACTGCCAATATTTGCGAAGACATTAGTGATAGCCTTGACATTCCCGTAATGGTACACAGAGGGCTGTGCTGGTGATGACGTTGTCAAGGTGAATATAGCGGGGATTCAACAATTGATTTTGCACACATAACTTTTGTCACTTACACCACATTTCTCGCACATGGTGTCAGAGTACGTCCACCCTGACCCCTTATGTTTGCGTTCATAGAAGGTTTCAACCCCAGAAACCATTCACGATTGATAAAATGGCAGAGGCAAAATTATGTTCAGGTGGCACCCAGCAATTCCCAGCATTCCAGTTGGCGCACACATTTGTGATTAATTGCAAAATCGCTGCAAAATATCTGAGGCCAGGTGTATCACTGTAATTTTCAACTTAGATTTCTCAAAATCTACTGAATGGTTATGCAACAAATGTCCACAAAGAACAATCTGCCTAATGGCAACTACCTTACTGCCAAATTTGGTGTCATTCCATTCAGTGATTTGGGCTGTAGTTATGTTGACAGGTTCCTATGGGAAATATCATTGCAAACGCACACTTTTTTTTAACCTCATTTTTCTCAGCACCCGCTTCACGAATCCCTCTGAAACTTTCCATATGCTACAAGAATCTCTAGGGCACTTTTTTTTTGGAAAGTTTGGTGAAGATTTGTCAAATGTTGAAAAACCTATTGGCAAGTCAAACAGCAGTTTTCCTTTGGAAATAAGGTCCTAATTATAATTACCTATTGGTGACCAAAGTTTCCATAGTAAATCTGTTTATTATTTTGCCAATAACTTTGCCACCACTTTGCGAATCTTCAGGGCATTTTCAAAAAACGTCCCCTTTTTGGTTTAACTGCTGTGTTGAAAGCTTTGGGGTGATCCCTCAAGAGGGGGCTGAGAAAAAAGTCCATGGGGCTTTTTTATTTTTTGAAGATGACTACAGCCAGAACCACTGAACAGAATTTCACCAAATTTGGCAGAAAGCTAGATGTTGGGCCAGAAAGTGTGCTTTTTGTGGTATGAGGTAAATCTGTTCAGTAGTTTCAGAGACGCAAGTTCTTGCAGTGAACTTGCTGATCCTACTGAAATGTGATTGGCTGACAACACTTCAACCAGGAAGATTTGCCAGTCATCTTGGGATACGACTTGAAGCCAAGTCCCACAAAAAATTTAAAAAACATAAAAGAAAAGGCATAGGAATACCCTGGCCCCATGAGTTATGGTGAGGGGGTCATAGAGGGACATCACCAGGGGTTAATAAAAAATATTTTATTGAATTTTGCTGTGAAGTCCCGGGCGGATCTGTGGCAAAACATTTTTTTTAAAAAGATGTGTGGGCTGTTGCACATCTTTTTCATGAAGCCCTAGGTGGGCAAAATCCTGGGGTCATGTTTTTAAAACATCCTTCCACCAGCAGTGCACCGAGAGGCACGTTTGCAGAGTGGTGGAGAAGGGGGACGTGGCCTCCTACCACCTCTCAGCAATCCCACTGTGTGGTGCTCACTGGAGGTAACAGGAGGTCTTGTTGGACCCTAGGAACCCTCAGCAGACTTCATCCCCCAACCAGCAGTGCACCAGGAGGCGCATTTGCAGGGTGATAGAGAAAGGGGTTGGGGTCTCTGGTGAGATGCCGGCTTCGGCTTTATTTTTCTTTTTCTCTTCTTTAGAAAGGGTGGCACATGGCCCCCCTTCCCTGGACCATTTTGGGCACCAGAGACCCAATCCCGAGGGGCCACCCCCTTGCAAAAAAAGTCTTAAAAAATGCATGGCCCCGGGTACTACATCCCCTGGGGCCCGGCCTGTAGTGTGGGTGCCCTGGTCCCATCCAAAGCACCCACTTTTGGAATGTTGGGAGCCTGCAGCATTGTTTTGAGATCCAGGGAGCTGCTGAACATGCAGCTCCCTGGAGTGGCCTCTCGGCATTTAATTGAAAATTGTCATCATGCATTCCTAAAACTATATAACTCACACATGTCGACCGAGAGTAAGAGCATTGCAGCCCTGTCATTGGCTAGACATCCATCAATGAAAATGTCTGTTGTATGTTTTAAACAAATTGATCACTGTGCATTTTTGATTATGACTTTACCACACAGAAGAAGGCACAATGCTGAAATGCGTTTGCCAGAATAAAGTCCTTTAATACCCCATGACTGCACCAATTTTTGCTGTGGTTGTTGTTGAACAAACGGGTTCCATCACAGTTTAATGTATGCACCCGCTATGAGTTTGGCGTTCTTTGGTGGCGCTTTGGAAATGAACAGGGGCGGCTACTCCGCTATGACGGAGGAGTGTTGCTCCACTGCTTTTAGGCAGTGCACTGCAAAATGAAGGAAACACAAAATGATATGAGGTATTATCATTTTATGTTTACTTTGCGGGCGGGTAAGCAGGGAAGCTCTGCTCTTGGAGCAGGGGAGGAGCAGTTAACCCACTCCTAAGTGTGCAATGACTGATTGGTCAACACTCTCGGGCCACCCAAACCAGTCATGCACACTTTCTCAATTCTCCATGAATGCTGCATTATAGCCTGCATGTAAAACATGCCCAGGCCCCCATTCCCAGGTAGAGCCTCGAACCATGACACTCAAAACCAATCACAACGCCTCAGTCCGATGAGGGGAGCAGTACGAGCATTGAAGTCCTGACATAGGCTAGACATCCACCAATGAAAATGGTTGTTGTATGTTTTAAACAAACTAATCACTGTGCATTGTTAATAATGACTTTCCTGTACAGAAGAAGGCACAACGTTGAAACGCGTCTGCAGGAATAAAGCCCCTAATATCCTGTTAGTGCTCCACATGTGTGGTCTGCCGGCTTGCTGCCAAATCACAGGGTGTGCAAAGGTGAGCGCATCTGCTGGTGCCTTATGTATAGCCTCTACTTCTTTTATAAAAGGAGACCTTGCCCTCAGGAAGGAGAGAGTCCCACTCGTTTTATTCCATTCCGCTCTCGAGATCAAAGAGACATATTTTGGCACCAAAGTGCTTTTTTCAATCTTTGTAGGTCTCCATTACAATCGTGCTATCTATGTAAATCTCCATTCCATTAACATGGATGAAATACTCCTCGGTTATAGTTAAAATCAACAATATTTGTCATATTAAATGAAATGTCATTAAATGCTGAAGGTTCGTTGGTAAGCATTATAATGTCACTTTTCGTCGCCAACCTAACATAATGGATAGCGTAGTACTTCTCACCACTTCAGTTATATTTAAAGATTCTCTCCCACACCGTGTGGCCGATGCCTATGTGGTACCCTGCTCCGATGTCATAATCACCCACAACAGGGATGAGCTCAAATCCCGAGATCCCAGGTCATCGCCATGAAAGTCAATCCACTCTCAGCTTTGGACCTGTGTTCCCTCCTCATCCCTTGCTCAGTCTCGGTTCATTCCAACTCCCGGGGCACGCCGGCCACTACACCTCACTCCACAGTTGTGGTATGCTGGCTTGCTGCCAAATTGAAGGGGATGCAAAGATGAGAGCTGCCACCTTATGTATAGCCACTACTCATTTCTTAACCCCTTCCACACTCATGACGAGCTGGGCTCGTCATGCAGTAGCCTCCCAGCACGCTCATGACGAGCCCAGCTCGTCATGAATAATGGGTTTTTGCATATTCCAGCACAGGGCTGGAACTCATCGAGCATCGATGTGGTTAAAAATATACCATGCTCTCAGGAAAGAGAGAGTTCCAATCTTTATTCCATTCCACTTTACTGATCAAAGAGACGTGTTTCAGAACCATCAGCCTTTCTCAATCTTTTGTAGGTCTCCATTACAATCACTCTATTTATGCAAATATCCATTTCATTAACAAAGAAAAAATACTCCCCCTTTATAGCTAAAATCAACCATATTGGTCATATAAAATGAAATGTGATTGAATGCTAACGGCTGCACGGTGAGCGTTATAATGTTACTTCTCAACGCCAAGCAATCATAATGGATATTCAGACAGTGGTAAAAATACTACTAACCACTTCAGTTCTATTTCAGGACTCTCCCCCACACCATTCGGCTGATGCCTATCGGGTACCCTGCTCCAGTGTCTTAATGATCCACAACAACCAGCAGTTTTCAGGCAACAATTAAAATGTCATGATAACTCTGGTGAGTAATGTTCCAGGAGAAAGTTTGGAGTTTTGTCTAGTAGCAGTTTTCACTCATGATAAAGTAGTGCAGAGGGTTAACTTGCCTGCTGTAAAGAACATGCACTATGCAGATCAGAGAACTGTATTTTCTGTGGATAGCTTAGTGGATTTTCCAGATTCTTTTATTATCCTTTTTCAGTTTAAAAGGTAAATTCATGAGAGATGAGCTACAGCACAAGTAAATAATGCATTACGGTTCAAAAAATCATATAATGAAAACTATTAAACCTAACACAATATTCAGGAAGCAAGGAAAAGAAGGATACATGGTTTCGAATATCAACAGTCCGGTGTTTATGTTGAACATTTTGATAACTTGCAACAAAAAAAATTAAGCAAATAGGGGTATTGTTATTGTTAATAAAATGAAAGACAGGGAGGTTGAAGAACTTCTTGTTGATAAGGAGTGTCTGTGAAAGTCCACTTTGCATGTTTGTCTGAATGTGTTGTAAAGGGACCACAGGCTTAAGCAGTTTAAAACAATCAGTATATGGTGCATGTAGGCAGTATGGGGCCGATCATTATGACAAATTGCATACCACCATGTCTGAAATGATAATATGGTGAGATTTGGTGAGATTGTTTGTTATGTGCTGATATTGATCGTCGAGAAAGGTACTGTAGAATGAAAAACTCATGCTAATCTGAGCCCAAAGCTATGTCCAAACCTATGTTCAAAAATCATGAACAATGCAGCATGTGAAAAGTATATGTTTTAAGTCAATACATTCTGAAGAGCATAGCCATCATGTGCGATGAATTTCTGGGTATGGCTTTTGCAGGAACACAGGAGAAAGAAAGTGTCTGCTGTGCTTAAAGAACAACATTTGTGTGGCACTTGCTACTCTAGAGGATTTTCCGATTTTGGCCCAAATTCTATACCAGAAAGGGATGGGCGATGTGATGCCTAAATCGTGTTGCCAAGATGTCTCTGTGTTAGTTTATTCTCTATCAGTAGTGAGAGCTTGAGAACAGATTTCAGAAGCTTTGGGAGTCATGGGTAGAAATGTGTGGATAAGAAAGTACGAGGACAGGACTAAAAATGGCTGTAAGCAATGGAAAGGGTGTTTTTGTAGAATAAGAAACTTATGCTGAAAAGACAATGGGATGTAAATTATGAGTATTATGATGGAACAGTTGATGGACCCAAATTAAGTCTTTACTTCTCTAGGATCGCCCATTAATAGGTTTGTTATTAATTTGGTTGAATTTATTATGCCAGAGAGTTAGCAGAGAAAAATAGTAAGAACAGTAGGGGAACAGGATAATATAGGTTCCAATAACTTACATGAATGCTTAAGAATGGGAGTGGAAAGTCTTGTGATTTGCGAGTGAATGACAAACATTCCTGAAAAGAAAATCTCTTTTAGCATACAGCATTAGTTAAATAATAACAACTCTTTATTCGGTTTATCACAAAGACAACCATAAAAGACACAGTCAAAAATACGAATCAATAAAAATGCGAATTATAAGAGAGATTTCTTAAAAAGCAATATCCGGTGAATGTAAACAAGCGTATTATAATAATATTGCATTTCAGGGTTGTTATTTTTGCATAAAAAACAGTACTAAAGATTTTTTCTGTTATTCATAATACATTTTAAAAAGTTTAAAATTACGTAACACACTTCTTCGGACTCTAAGAATTGCAGTCGGTAAAATGCTGGTCGGCACTGTCTAAAGCCCCACCGCCTAAGTATGGGAAGAAGCCAACATTTTCTTGTGAGGATGGTAAAATTTGCAGAACATAATCACGTGCATATTGGATTGTATGGATTTCCCATCGCAGGGACATGGGGGCAAACTTGTTTCCCAGGCCTTGTTCATTGGAAAAACAACCAGTCTGAAAAAAATGTCCAGTCTAAACCTAGTCAACAACATCCTCTCGTACGTTTTGAACTGCAAAGTTAGGTACGGTTGGATGCCATATGTTGTCTGGACTATGTTCGCGTGGGTAACTGAAGGCTTTACGACATCAGATGTCAACCTCAATGTTTCCAGATGTTGTAGGGCTAGTTGCTTGAGCTCCTTTTTTGACAGCATTAGTGGACAATTAGTTGAGGAGTCAGACATCCAATAAGTAGATTGTCACAGTAAAAAGACTTTATGGTATTATGAGAAGATTAGGGAGTTAACACCACCCTCAGACTTAGGAATTGTTAACTTTAGCACAGACATACAAGGTTGTTTCTTGTTCCAAAGGAAAGAAGAGAACACAGAGTTTATTATCTTAAAAGCTTAAAGTATATAGGATAATGGATACCAGCATCATCTTAAAAGTGTGGAGGCCTCCCCACCAAGAGACGTATAAAGGGTACCATATACTAGTTAGTGCTGTTAACTTATGAAGATATTTTTCTATGTTCAATGATATAGAAGTTTTGATAGATGGAGTAAACCACAAGCCAAGACATTTATTATGTTGAGGATTCCACACAAAGATGGATGGTAAGTAGTCATGTTTAAAAGTAAATGTAGTCAGAGGTAATATTTCAAATTTATCATTATTTAATTTGTTAGCAGATACTGGTCCATATGATGAAACTTCAAGTAAAAAAATCAGAATCAAGAATTACGGTTGTGAGATGAATAACAAGACATCATCAGAATATACTGCTAGTATAATTTGTTTCCTGTTGTAGGTATACCCATCTATGTCATTATTTTGTCATATTTTAGATAAGAATGGCTTCAATGCCAAGTTAAAAAGATAGGGCTAGAGAAGACATCTCCGTCTAAGACCCATGCCTAAGATGAAGTGTGAAGAGATGAGACCATTTGTGAAAATGGACTTTTGTGGGATATATAAAGAAGGGAAATCATAGAGATGTTTGTTGTGTCAAATCCAAACAACTTGAGGGTATGAAAGATCAAAGGCCAATAGACTAGGTCAAATGCTTCCTCAGCATCTAGGGCGAATGCTGCTAAAGATTCAGAGAGGTGGGAGGATTTTGATAGAATGTAAAAAATAAACGAGTATTGTAGGGAGCTGTCTCTCTATATAATGTACTAAAATTAAGTACACTGTGCAGAGAGCCCAATGGATCCCTTACTGGTACACGGAGGTCAAAGTAGATAATACAAATGCTATTTTTGGTGTAGTGTGGACAAGCAGTTAGGCTTATCAGAGGGTTGTACTAAGCATTTGTTGTACTCACAAGGGCAATAGATAAGAAACACAGTCAAAAATAAATCCCAGACTAATAAATAAAAATAAAATCACTTTGTATGTATATCTTAAGATCAAAATCTTCCATCTAAAGTGGGTACTTTAGGAGTTACGATTTTAAGAGTTCAGAAAAATATATCACTTTTGTGTGCAATTACACACCATTTGAAGTCAATGTAGAAAAGCAGAAAAATACATATAAAATCAGGCAATTGTTTCATGAATACCACCTTCTCATTTTAGGTTGACAGCAGGGCCAGTTCCAAAATCCCAGCAGCAGAAGTTTGGGAGCAATTCAAATCTGAAGGTGCTGGAAGCTGGTGCGCTCCTACTGAGGGAGCCACCTGGAAAGACACTGCACAGGAGGACTTAGAGGTAGTTCTGATGGGTTCCACTGGAGGGAAGTGACAAGAGGTGCTGGAACATTGAAGCACCGCTGGTTCATAGTTATTGGAGCCGGTGGTGCCAGGTGAGGAGTAGATAGATCAGCCGGGCAAAGTGCATCAAGAAGTCCTCGTGGTCAGGAGCAGGCAACTTTGAGTGGTGATCTTGGGCCAGCTGGGCCAGCTACGATATGGGTCTCAGGGGTCTTGACATCCCTCGATGGATGCTTGCTTCTTGTATTGGAGGAGTCTGCCACAGATTCTTTGTCTCGCTGTATGCTGTTGTGGGTCCGGTTCCCAATGTATTGTTATGGTGCTGCTCTGGTAGTACCTGGTGTCTCCACACTTGGTGAGGAGATTGATCTGACCCTTTGGAGCTGGTGAGCTGGTGAACCTCTTTTGGTGTGTTTTAAATTTGGGGGTCTCTAGTTGGCAGACGTAGGTACCTTTGACCAAAATAGGGACCATTGCCTCTAGTCAGGGTAAGGGGGTACACTCCTAAAATAACCCCTTCTCACCCCTTTGGTATCTATGTGATGTATTCCTATAGGTTCTGTATAGATCCCCCTATTCCTGACCCTATTCTGGTTAACAAATTAACTAGCAGCCATCCCATGATGCAGAAACCGTTATCTGATTAAGCCAGACCACGGCACAGGAGCGCGTTATCTGATTAGGTCATAACGCTTGCCATCTAATTAGGCAAGTAATATTCCTCCAGCCCCTGATAAGGCATACGGAGTTCTCAAAACAAATCAAACCTATGACAACCTGGGAAAATCCCTGCGTCCATTGTTTTGATTTCTCAAAGAACTTCAGTAAAAGAATGTGCTAACGACCAGCTCGTATTGATTGAATGATTGATTGAAAATAATTTATAACGCGCAAAAAACAATAACCCGGAGGTATCAAGGCGCCTAACCATAAAATCAGAAAGTAGAACCAATCATCCATTACACATAGGCTTGCAGGAAGAGGCGAGTTTTAAGTGCACCGCGAAATGCCTGTAACGTGGGCAAGGACCTGAGATCCAAAGGGAGTTCGTTCCACCATTTAGGGGCAAGGGTGGAAAAGGCCCTACCACCCCATTTGGCTCTTCTTATGCGAGGGGCTGACAAAAGCAATTTCCCGGAGGAACGCAAGTTCCTTCCAGGGATGTAGTTGGAAATGATGGAGCTTACTCCCGAGTCGCTGTTTTTTGTGATGACTTTATATGTCATACACAGGACCTTGAACCGTACTCGGTATTCTACCGGAAGCCAGTGCAGTATTTTCCTGGCTAACGTAGCCGAAGTACGTCTGGGAGCATCCAAAACAAATCTTGCTGTGGCATTTTGAACCACCTGTAAGCGCTGCAGGAGGCTCTTTTTTAGCCCCGCGTACAGCGCATTACAGTAGTCTAACCGTGAGCCTATTAATGCCACAGCTACCTGTTTTCTGGATTGTAACGAAAGATATTTCCTAATCCTTCGCAGGGTGTGAATTAGGCCCCAACAGGTGGAGATGGTTCTGCTCACCTGTCCATTCATATCCAGGACTGGGTCTATCATCACCCCCAGATTCTTAGCAGATGTTGTGGGGGAAGGGCAAGCTCCAAGCGAGTTGGGCCACCAGCTGGCTGACCAGATGTTGTTGTTCCCTCCGAACACCATCACCTCAGTCTTCTCCCCATTCAGTTTAAGAGAGTTCTGAATCATCCAGTGACCAACCGCCTCCATACAAGATCTAAACTTGGAGGCGGTCTGCACGTCTGAATGGGAGAGAGAGACGAGGATCTGGGTGTCGTCAGCATAGGAGACTACCTCCATCCCGAAAGATCTTATAAGTCTGGCCAGTGGGGTCACATAGATATTAAACAGGGTCGGACTAAGAGCCGACCCTTGAGGGACCCCACATAGCACAGGTCGGGATGGAGATAGAAACTCACCCAGTTTGACTCTTTGCTCCCTCCCAGCAAGGAAGGAGGTCAGTAGATCTAAAGCTGCCCCCCCCCATGTCCCTCAGACGAGATGTAAGTACTGAGGGGGAGAGGGTGTCGAAGGCCGCAGTCAGATCCAAAAGGACCAGGAGGGTGGTCTGGCCCCCATCCACTGTCCTACGGATGTTATCGAGCACAATGGTGAGGGCCGACTCGGTGCTATGTTCCCTCCTGAATCCGTGCTGGGAAGAGTCCAAGCAGCCTGAGCATTCCACAAAAACCGCAAGATGCTTGTTCAGGTGTGCCTCAAGCATCTTCGCCGGAGCGGGAAGCAACGAGATTGGACGGAAGTTTTTTAAGACCTCCGGGTCGAGGGAGGCCTTCTTTAGCAGTGGTTTTACCACTGCCTTCTTCCACTCCAAAGGGAAGACACCATTTCTTATAGCTAGATTCATTATTTCTAGTAGCGGTGGTAAAAGGGTCTCCCTACACTGCTTGATGATTTTCAGTGGGCAAGTATCCATGGGGGAACCAGATTTGATCTTATTAGTCAAGATTTTAAGATCCTTCAGAGTAAGAGGTGGAAAGGAGTCCAGGGTGCCCAATGAAAAGGGGTCGGTGGCTGGCATATTTATCTCGGCCACGGCAGTAGGCACACTAATACAGGCTCTTTGTTTTTCAAGAGCTAGGTGGATGTCCTCTATCTTAGTGTGGAAAAAAGAGGCAATCCTATCGCATAAATCCTGTGAAGGTACGACGGGGTCAGGGGCTTGTAGATTGACAAGTGAGTCAACAATTTTGAAAAGCTCCTTCGGTGAGGAAAGCGAGGATGTCAGGGTTACAAAGTAATCCTGTTTAGCCTGCGCGATCTCGGCCTTATATTTCCTGATAAGGAGTTTGTGAGCCTCTTTATTCTTGAGGTCCCAGCTAGAGTGCCAAAGCCTCTCCATCCTCCTCACTTCTTGCCTAAGGAGCCTGAGGAAGTCCGAGAACCACGGGGCAGATGGTCTCTTCCTGGCTCAGCGGCGGGTCAGTGTTGGGGCCAGTTCATTCATAGCCTCAGTGATAACATACTCAAAATGACCGACTGCGGTCTGTACATTATCCATGCCCGTAGTGGAAAGGCTAGCAGCCCAGGGCTCAAAAGAGTGACTGTTAATATTCCTAAAGTTTCTAGCCGTTTCCACAACGTGATTTCCCTTTTTGCCTCCTTCCTCCCTATCATACTCCAAATGAAATGGGACTGCAAGGTGATCAGACCAGGACAAGTGCAACGGATCCTTAGTGGTTAGGCGAACGTCATTTGAAAAGATTCCATCTAGCATATGGCCTGCCCGATGAGTGGCCCCGCGGACTAACTGCAAGAGTCCACAGGACGCCAGCCCCTCAGTAAGACTTAAAGTATCAGAGGTATCATGTCGTTCTAGGTGGTAGTTAAAATCGCCAAGGATGGTAACATTCTCTCGACCAAAGTATGGTTCCAGGGCCTGCAGAAGACTGGAGGTAAAACCAGTTCGCGGGCCTGGTGGTCGATATAATAGAATACCATTAAGGAAAGGGCGCTGTACTTCCTTTATGGTGAAATAAAGGGCTTGAAAGCACTCCGGGAAGTCAAGAATAGGTACAATATGGCATTGTAAGTGATCTTTATAAAAGATCGCTATGCCCCCTCCCACTCGACCCTGCCTGTCAAGTCTAGCCAGGCAGTACCCTTCCGGGACTGCTTCAATTAGGTCGGGACCAGACGACTCTTTAGCCCATGTTTCGGTGACAAATACAAGGTCGGGCATTCTATCCAAAACCATCTCCCTGAACATTATCTTATTTTTAACAAGGGAGCGGGCATTAACCAGAATGCCTTCTACTCCCTTGGTCCTAGATGTGGTGGGATCCGAGTGGCCAGAGGGAAGATGTTGAAGGGAGTTAATAAGCGTAGGGTTGAGATGGCAGCCACATTGTAGGGGAGAAAGAAAATCGGCAGGTTCAAAAGAATGCATACAGCCTGATCTGCGAGGTTTCAGGCGCAGCATTTCCTGCAGGGAGTAGCTATGGAGGGGTGATATAGTATGATCGAAATCCAGAGTCCAGCCTCCCAGCGCATCCTCAACGCCGACGGGCGCAGACGGGCTGGACTCTGGCGTGACTCCGGCGTTACTGCGGCGCCCACAATGCGCGTACACGCTGCGCATCATATCCATACAGTTATGAAGGGCTCTAGTGAGTCCACGTGATAGGCTTCAGCCAGTAGCTGAAGAGCGACTACCTCGACCCACCCAAGATGGCCCCCAGGTCAACAAAGCGCTGGGACCGGGCTGCCCAAATGGCAGTGAAAGCAGCGTAGTGCCACAGTGTGAGGATGCGGTCCGTGACTAAAGAACACAGGTAGGGGGGACTATGAAATTTTAACAGTTCTAGGATATATTTAAAAACAGGGGAAAAACCGGACAACTCAAATAAATAAGCGACAAAACGGGGCGGTTAAAAGTTATAAGTAGCCAGTAACAGCGCGCTTCTGACGAGCAGCGCTATGTGCACAGCAAAGGTTCAAACAGGGAATAAGGCTTTCTCCTACCCGCATTAAGTACTCCTCCCGAGTGCAGCCTCTAGCGAGTCCACGTGATAGGCTTCAGCCAGTAGCTGAAGAGCGACTACCTCGACCCACCCAAGATGGCCCCCAGGTCAACAAAGCGCTGGGACCGGGCTGCCCAAATGGCAGTGAAAGCAGCGTAGTGCCACAGTGTGAGGATGCGGTCCGTGACTAAAGAACACAGGTAGGGGGGACTATGAAATTTTAACAGTTCTAGGATATATTTAAAAACAGGGGAAAAACCGGACAACTCAAATAAATAAGCGACAAAACGGGGCGGTTAAAAGTTATAAGTAGCCAGTAACAGCGCGCTTCTGACGAGCAGCGCTATGTGCACAGCAAAGGTTCAAACAGGGAATAAGGCTTTCTCCTACCCACATTAAGTATTGCTCCCGAGTGCAGCCTCTAGCGAGTCCACGTGATAGGCTTCAGCCAGTAGCTGAAGAGCGACTACCTCGATCCACCCAAGATGGCCCCCAGGTCAACAAAGCGCTGGGACCGGGCTGCCCAAATGGCAGTGAAAGCAGCGTAGTGCCACAGTGTGAGGATGCGGTCCGTGACTAAAGAACACAGGTAGGGGGGACTATGAAATTTTAACAGTTCTAGGATATATTTAAAAACAGGGGAAAAACCGGACAACTCAAATAAATAAGCGACAAAACGGGGCGGTTAAAAGTTATAAGTAGCCAGTAACAGCGCGCTTCTGACAAGCAGCGCTATGTGCACAGCAAAGGTTCAAACAGGGAATAAGGCTTTCTCCTACCCGCATTAAGTACTGCTCCCGAGTGCAGCCTCTAGCGAGTCCACGTGATAGGCTTCAGCCAGTAGCTGAAGAGCGACTACCTCGACCCACCCAAGATGGCCCCCAGGTAAACAAAGCGCTGGGACCGGGCTGCCCAAATGGCAGTGAAAGCAGCGTAGTGCCACAGTGTGAGGATGCGGTCCGTGACTAAAGAACACAGGTAGGGGGGACTATGAAATTTTAACAGTTCTAGGATATATTTAAAAACAGGGGAAAAACCGGACAACTCAAATAAATAAGCGACAAAACGGGGCGGTTAAAAGTTATAAGTAGCCAGTAACAGCGTGCTTCTGACGAGCAGCGCTATGTGCACAGCAAAGGACATCCTTATTGACGTATCTCTGTCCATCCTTATGTCAATCTCGGCACCTTACAGGTATAAATATTACCGATATTGCCTTAAGCAAACACACGCAGTGGTGACGAGATCGGAGCAGCGAGACTTGCCGAAGCCCAGCAGAGAGCGAAGCCCACTGGCGCTGCCCCGCCTTCCTGACGCGCTGAGAACGAGACGCTGCTTTCTCCTACCGAGAAATCCAGCTCCGGCGCTTCCGAGCAGCCCTCGCAGGCAGCTTGGAATATCGAGACCACAGACGAGAGATACCATCCCTCAACCATCCTAGATTCAAGGTACAGAACTGAATAACCCTTTGCAGAGAATTCTTGAGTCAGGCACTTGGCAAAACAAACTTAACTTAAACTGCTACTTTCTATCCCCGCCCACGTATTAGGCTTAGGTCAGGTACACTGGGGTAGGCGTAGTTAGAAGCACCAGTTGAGTACAATTAGTCAAATGATTTATATGTATGTATCTATTTTATCCATTTTAAAACACCATATGGCTTAGAAACCATATAAATGTTTTTACAGTATTATTTTATACTTCTGCTTTTATTGTATGCACTTTACTTAACCATAAGTATTGCTATAATATCGATCCATTTCTCTTGTACGAGAAAAGAGACTGATCAATAAATAACATCTTTTATTGAACACGCCCGTCTCTTCCTTTTCTCTACAAACTGGTGAAACTAAGAATGCACGTACTGACTGAGTAAAATAAGTTGTCTTTTGTTTTCACACGACTCTAGAGATATACTCTTGATTAGGGGAGAGCAAAGTTGTCATGTTCTATGGTTGTCAGAAACTAAATCCCTTCTTGTCTATCCAGGGAGGTTCAACTAATCCTTGCCTATTCGAGAAAGTTTCTAGTGAACTCTGAGCTAGCTGGCAAACCCAAAACTTGAAGTCTAATATCGACAGTAGAAGACCTAGTTAACGTCTGGTCTAGGTCTATACTATTGGAGGTATTATTCCAATGCGCAGAGCCTATTGGGATAATAGGAACTACACTACATGGCGCCCAACGTGTTTGGAAAGGCGATAAAACTAACGCAAGACTTTAGAGTAACTCAGTCGTGCTCTTTCACTCAGACCCCTTTTTTCCCATAATACTCCAAAGACGTCTGGAGTGGGTGAGAGTTAAAATCCGCCAAACCTCGCAGGAGGGAACTCCTATGTATGGTTCTTGGTTCAATCAACGTTGAAGGATACACTGTTCCAAAATATTGTGCATCTAATCTATGTTTCCATAAAGAACCTGATCTGCAAACAAACAGAATAACCTTCCTGACAGTAAAATGCCAGAAAGTGATGACGAAAGAGAGAGAGCTAGATTAGCAGCTGAACTAATAGAAGCTGATAATACTATGCAAGAAGCAGACCCGGATATAAAACTCATCCCGGTCAACATAAGAAGATCTATAACGTTAAAACTTATAGACAATGGACTGACACCAAGAGGTGGTACAGTCATATTCGTAATTGAGGCACACGAATATCGGCAGACAGAGGTATTCTATTCATGGATAAACTTTCCAGCAGCAAATGCTGTAACAAAGGAGTTCCACTATTATAAAATAGAGGAACCTCCTAATGAGTACACTCCTTTCGAGGAAGTGGAAGTACCACTCAAATTCCAAGAGCATCTGCTATTGTTTAATGGCGCCCTAAAACATAATAATCACATCACCAGGCTCGGTCCACTAGGTAGACCAGGAGCAACGTGGCCGGTCCTAGCCGGATACACACCACATCCAGACATCGAAAGAATGTCTGCAGCAGATGTTTTAGTACAACTAAAACAATTAATTAAAATATATAGACAACTAGTCCAATAAGTAATGCGGACTTCAACTATCCAACCAGTAATTAAAATTCCACAGCTGACCCCACATCAGGGGAACACAAATAAAATTACACCACAGAACATACAGTCCTGCCTAGGTAAAGTACCAGCTAAACGGGAACAAATACCATTCTGGTTAGCACAAAAAATCACCCAAATAGAGGCGGTGTTTCCAGACACCACCCCTGTGGATAAACACAGGATTCTGACTATCTGTCTTCCAATGGGAATCGCACCACACGTGGAGGACTGTGACACTTGGGGTACAGTCTTTGCTTCCATTTACACAAAAACACATGGAGTTCCATCCATGTCAGTAATACCAGATGTGCTAAAACAAATTCAAGACGAATACGGTCCAGAACCCGCTTTAACTCTCGGTATGAAATTACTAAAAGACTTCAAGCAGGTCTCGGCAATATTACTAGCCAACATAAAAGGAGAAGCAGCGAATGTGGCGATCCGCCAGAGGTTAAAAGAGACAGATATAGCAGACCAACCAGCTGAAATTGCCAGAATTATAGAAAAATCCTATGAAGAACTAGGTAGAGATAGTTTGGGTGGAATACCAGTGAAGCCCCAACTAATTGAAAGTCCTGAAAAAATATTTATTAAAAATAATCTAAACAGTCAAAAGAAGAACTGGGATGGAAACAAACAATCCAATCCAAAAGAAAAGAGATTCCAGTCCAGAGGAAGGTCTCCTCGGCGGAGAGAAAGATCTCCGGACCAAGGACCCAAGTCTCCCCAAAGGGAGCCCTCTGTGAAAAGATACAACCTTAGAAATAGGGATAACATAAAGAAACCGGATAGATATCAAGATTTTGATACACGTCCCTCTCAATCTTTTCAGACTTCCTCGCAGAAATCGGAAAGAAGAGGACGATCGGAACCCAGGGAAGGGCACGTCAAGTCCAAAGACAAGGAACCTGCTCATCCAAATAAAAAATTACAGTTTCCAAAGAAGAAGGTAGCCAGTATTAAAGTATTCAACAATGCCGAGAATACTGAGGACACAGCTGAAAAACGGAGAGTGGGCTCAGACAATGCTAGACAGCGCAGCAGGAGTGAGCATAGCACGCAAAGTCCTTATGAATCATCTGGAGACAGTGGACACGGATGAATACATTCAAGTGGAAACTGCAGACACCAGAGTTAGCAAACCTCACAAAATATATGAAATAACTTTACGTATAGAAGGGGATAAGACTAGAAAAATAAGGGGCCTTTTTTGGGAAAATCTCTCCAAGGGCTATGACATCCTTCTAGCTGAAAAAGATTGGCCACCAGAGTTTGTCAGGGAGTGCCCACATGGCGAAGAAATAATTATGCCTGCCT
The DNA here is from genome assembly GCF_964261635.1 of Lissotriton helveticus. NCBI lineage: Eukaryota > Metazoa > Chordata > Amphibia > Caudata > Salamandridae > Lissotriton > Lissotriton helveticus. The sequence goes on from NC_136068.1 coordinate 1,232,555,394, forward strand.
TCTCAAATCATATTCCAATTCATAAAAAATATACACTTGCAAGAAAGTGGGCAGTAGCTCAAGCTCCTGCTTTATATAAAAATCATGTGGGATGGGATGAGGAATCTCCTCCACACAAAATCCAGTTAAAATCACAACCTACTGCACAAAGGCAGTATCCAATCAAGCTATAAGCTAAAAAACAGGTAAAAGAAATTCTAGATCAACTAGAATACCAGGGGGTGATTGAAACTTGCACCTCACAAATGAACAACCCTTTGTTTCCTGTCTCCAAACCAGACAATTCATATCGTCTAGTTTTGGATTACAGACACCTTAACTCATGTTGCAAAACTTTTGCAGTACAAAACTCGCATAGTGCTGCACTAATGAATAACATAGTGCGCAAAAAATATAAAACAACATTAGACATCTCTAATGGATTCTTTTGTCAAAATATAGCACCAGAGAGCAGATACTTATCAGCATTCTCAATAAATGGCGCTCAAAAAGAATTCTGTCGGTTACCCCAGGGGTACAAGAACAGCCCAGGATTATTCTCAGCGAGAGTAACAGAGTTACTACAAACATATGATGACGAAGCATTATCTTATGTCGATGACATATACCTAACAGATGATGACTTGGATACTCACTTGAAGAGAGTGAACACCATAATACTTGGGTTCGCAGCAGAGGGTTACAAATTCAACTTTAAAAAATCTAGAATTGCCCATCTAACAGTCCTGTTCTTAGGATATGAATTATCAAGTGAAGGCAAAAGCCTGGCTGACAATTTCCTAGAGAAATGTGCCATACTCCAAGCACCTAGAACACTAAAAAACCTACAGTCAATTCTAGGTTTCCTAAATTTCGGAAGAACATACATTGCAAATCAACGCAGAAAGGGTCAAACCCCTTTATGATCTAATAAAACCAGATTTTAAAAAAACAAATTGGACTCAAAAACACACAGAAATTCTGAGATCCTTACAAACAGATATGTTAATTAAAACAAAATTAGAAACACGTGATAATACACGCAACCTTGTGATTCGAGTCATCCCAGGAAGATGCGGATTCACATACCTGACCTCTAACGAGGGAGAAAAGGTACCAATTGCATTCAAATCACACTTGTACACAGAAGCTGAAAAGAAATTCAGCATTAAAGAAAACATTGTTCATGCAGTTCAAACCGCAATAGCTAGAGAAAAAGATAAAGCTGACGGTAGACACATCACAGTCAGAACAGCAGAATCAGCCTTTGAGGCATTAACAACCCCGTGTAAATTACCAACAACAGCATTGAATCCGGAATGGATACAATGGGTGAATTCCATTACAATGGACAAAGTAAAATACTACTTTGATCCAGAACTAGAGGAACTAAAATATCTAGAATATGAAAGAATATTCCCTCTGCCAATCGACATTCTGCCATTGCGACAGTACGCTTGTGTAATCTATACAGACGGACATGCTCAACCATCCGTTTGGGGAGAACAAGCATACAACCCCACATGTGGGATTACAAAAGAAGTGTGGCGCGGAGGTATACTAAGACCTCTATTAACAAAAACACACTCAGTAGAAACTAATTCAGAACAACAGACTGAAATAATAGCATTGAAAATGGCGCTAGATAATGCAGATCGCGAATTTCCGACACTCATAGTGTCCGATTCGTATTACTGCGTCAAATCATATAACAGCGATTTACAGAAATGGATTCAAAACGGTTACAAAGATGACACAGGTGCAACAATAAAGCAAAAACTGCTTTGGGAACAAATAGTTCTTTTACAAAAGGAACTACCAAAGACTCACGTGATACATACACTGAGTCATCAGCGTGATGGCGTTCACGTTGCAGGGAATTCATTGGCTGAGAAAGCCACAGCGGTAGCAACTGAATCGGCTTCCGTAGCTAGAAAAAAGCGTGCAGTAAAATACATTGACGGTGAAACAATGCTGGCGGTGAAAACGTCATCAAAAGGCGACTGCTCAGCGTTACCGATCAGTTACCCACTCAAATATACATACATAATCGATGCGAACTCCGTTCCTTTTGCTCGAATCCCTGGAGTGGGGGATAGAGTGATTCCAAACATGGACAGGAGAGGCTTGTTAATAGCAGACGCACATATGGGCGAGGGTCTGAAACACCTAAAAACTAAAAGATTCTCTGGAAGAATTACAATCAGTGTACTGGTGGCCAGGCATGAGCCTGCATCATACCATTTTTGTAAAAAACTGCCCAAACTGTAACAGAAATCGCAGTGGTGAAAGAAACGGTATATTACCTTGGAGTTTCACACCAGAAAGGATCAACAATAAAAAATAATCCCCAATATGAAAAATGCGTCGTATTAACATACAGAGACTAGTTTTCACTTATAATGTAGACCCCAACTTTCGGCTGACGCCAGAACTGTTATATCAAGATTTGCAAGTCTATAATGGCATATACGCTAGAAGCATGCTACGTACTGACCAATATCTTCCCATTTGCCTCTCGGGTTTGTGAGGAGTGCTTGGCCAGAATGAGCATTGCATTTGCGGAAATCTTCTCACTTCCTTCCTGAGGGATACGGGATGGTGTAAAGAAAAAACCAAAGGCATAGAGCGATCTATAACAGCAAAGGTATTAGGTTCGGGAGCTGGGTGGGTCAAACATCTAATAAGTGTCCAATGTAGTCTAAACAACTTGCCAAGAAATTCTCTGAAGGGATTCAGTCCGTACGAATTATTGTTTGGAACTAGGATGTTAGTCTTAGATCTTGACAGTCAGACTTCAGTGGTGAAAGAAAAAAGCTTTGATATCAAAGATCGTTTGGCTATTTTACAGGACTTAAACAAAACAAGAAAAGACCTGAGCAACATAAAGTTGAAACAACAGCCAATAACCACTGAAGAAACACCGCCTGTCCCAGCAAGACCTGTCTGGATTCCAAAAATCGGGGATCTAGTCAGAGAAAAGATCGCGGTAAAGAAGGAATTTGGGCCTTCTTACAGAAAAGCAGTTCCTGTCTTGTCCATCAACGGGACAAGATCAGTTGTACTACCGCCGCTTGCTGGTAAAAAGGAGAACCGAGTTGTATCCATCGACCTGGTAAAACCACAATCATGTGGCCGATAACAAACAGTAGGCCAAGTGGACTCCCGATAAGTAGTAGAACACCGAGGTTTGCTACAAGTACAGAGGTGCTAACTAAAAGGCTAATCACATTCGAAACACCTACAGAACAACAACAAGGACTATGCAACAATGCAATGGAACTCACACCTCTGAATACCCAAATAAAGACATTTAGTAGAGACACATCAACCTACAATGAAGTAACAAATGAATATGCTGAAGCTGCAAGAAACAGTAATCCTGAAGCAATTGGAACAATTGATAGAACAGCATCCGGCTACTGCATAATCTTCAATGATTCCTCTGAAGACCTCAGTGAATCAAAGGCACAGCCATCAACAAAAACCCTTAAAGTCAGAGCTAAGGAGCTTTTCAAACAGCTGAAAGAAACCTATCTGATTTCTCCATGGATTGAATTTTGGGTGTCCTTTGGTGTATTTATCCTCATACTTTGGCTCATCATGATACTATGCTTGGGACGCTTCATTGAGGGAAAATATGCAAAAATGGACACAGCAAGCCAGAAAATCAACTTGATCCTCAAGCCACACACGTCTTCACACGTCAAGAAAAGAGAACTTTCTTCAGTCAACTTCACAGCCAATCCTATACCGGGTGGGGTAGCATGGGACAATACTGACTATGAAATTTATGGTCCGGTTGAGATCCTCAAATATCCACACCAAATTAAGATCTCGGTGAGTGACTTTGTAAAACCAAACTAATTTGCTGATGATTGGGACTTTGAAAGTATTAATGACATGATGTCTGATCTAGTGATGTCTGCTAAATTTACCAAACATGATTATTTGCAGGGTTCATCTAATTATGATAGTATGTACTGCTACAACCACTATGGTAACCATTTTCTACATAAATCTGCACAACCTAGAAATGTTTTAAATTATAATCAATGGGAACATTGTGCAACCCCTCCAAAAGGAAGCTCAAGAACCGTTTATGACAAATATTCATATTTTTCAGGGTTCAATACAAGTAAAGCTGAAACATTTTATTTTAAATTGTCAAATAAGACAGGAACAAAAACCATGCTTACAAACACAAAATTGATATATTCGGACTGATTTTTTGAACAGATGAATACATTTAGTTTTGATTATTGGGATAAAAATGTGGAAGTAAAAAGTGTTTGGGGTACAAAAGAATGGCAAGTACAAGGTATAGAATCATTGTTTAGAGCCTGCATGATCCCAGAACAAATTATATTCTTGAATGAAACTATTCAACAAACTACCTGTCTTGGCCTAGCCAAAATCAAAGACTTAAATAAACCGTCTATTCCAAAACCAACAATGAACAGCAATAACTCTGCGGATGAAGAGATAGACGTAAACTATGTACTAAACCAAAACAGAACAAATCCTGATTGGAAACAATGGTTAATCTGGCCCACAGATACTAATAACTGTCAAGACAGATTCCTGAACAAAACACAGGGGTTCACATTGACCAGGCCAGACCCTAGATATTCCCAAAGACAACACCCAGGGATAATCACCACCTACAGTGTGGGCAAACTCTGCCTTCAATGGCTACAAACTTCCACACTGACAGAGATTCAGCAACACCTAACTTTACTTACTGATGGTGCTGACTTGCGTGATTTCATTATGGGACCGCGCAAACAGCGTCAAAAACGCTTCATAGCAGCCTCTATATATGCAGCTTACAACGAGGCCTGGAAGATAACTCAAATTGAGACAGTAGAAAGTATTCGGGAAATTGACCGTATTCATTTGGAAAAATCACTTTCTGTAGTGGACAATGGGTTAATGACTCTGTCCTCCAGAATCTTTTCATTGGACAGCATTGTGTCTTCAGCAATCGACATAATATCGCAAGACTTGCTGTTGTTACAACACGGTCAGTCTCAATTGCGTTCTATTGTACAGCTTGGCTGGACGTTACAAAATCTGCGTTCAGGCTATGTGCCTTGGCGTTTAATCAACACAACGTCACTATTCAATATCTTTAACCTTACTGATAAACAAATCAGTATGGCACAGAAGGGTGCTGATTATACAATCCTGAGCATTGAGAAACTCGAGAGATTACCATTGACAATGTCAGAACGACCTGTCATTGAATGGATAATACATGGGATAATTAATATTCCGATATCTACTTTCAGGTTTCAATACTGCCAAAAATATATACAGGCTGGCATGTATGAAAAATTGGGAAAAGGGTACATTAAGACAACATGGAACTTGCCCTATTCACATGCATGTGTCAGTAATAAAGGACAGAAAGTGTTTCTTAGTGGCAATAATTGTGAAATGTCACTAAGCGGTACACTTCTGTGTAATGGAATTAGTTTGCATGGAGCCTGTGAAGGGAACTCAAATAACCTTTCATGTCACCAGCTAGGCGCACCTGCAACAGAGATAGAACCATTCTTTACAAGACTCTATAACGGGAGTTACATTCTAATTGTGGATCGCAGATGTTGTAGTCTACTGCCCGGGGTTCCTTATCTCGTAAGTACGACTGCGAAGGTCATGTGCTGTGGACGCTTATTGTTCCCCAGCTCCTTTCCAGACAGGGAGGCAAGGGCATGGCCTAACTTGAAAATTACTTCTATTCGAGTTGATACTTTAAGCAGAATGAAAACAGTGCTTCTTCAGACGCCGACCAGGCTCACATCATCAAAAGAAACGTATGATCTCCTAGTCGCAAGGACGACTGCAGAGATTCATTCATTGTTATCAACTAATTCCCCCATACATTTCGCAGAAATCCTGAATGGAATCTTAAATATTTCTGATACCAGTGGAGTCTCAAATGTATTTAAGACAGTATTTTCGATGGCATTAACACCATTCAAAGCCATACTGGGTATTTTTCCAGACTTCGTCCATTCGATTTTTGGAGGAGTTCCCCTCATTTTGGGACTAATTGCAGGAATACTATTCTTAGTCCTCATATTTCGTTATGGCAAACCATGTCACAGACAAAACACCTGCGACAAGGGAAGAAACAATCCGAGCCATTGGATACCGGGACCGGATATCAAAAATCCTGGGACTAACCCGGCTTAGAGACCTGAACATGACTTGGTTTCTTTCATTTCGGCCGATATGGCAAAGATGTGTTTTACCTGTATTAAGGTGCATGCTGTGCGGAGAAGAATGCGTATTGGACACCTGTCTGACGCTACAATCGGATGCGCCAATGGATGCAGAAACATTGTTGGGTCCGGTAAAGGCTCATGCATTGTGCTGCCCTCAACGGCTGCCAATCCTGATGACGGCATTCGTGGAAACTTCACCACTACGATTAAGGGGTAGTGAAGATCAAGATGAAAGCAGCATCGATCAGGTACAACCTTCTGTCAGCAATACTACTCAAAACGTCAATGGAGACAATCATGCACATGAATGCATGGTTACATCTTTTTCCGAGTTAGTGGAACTCTCACAGGAAGCTGTTGACAGCTTTTTCAGCAGTCTCAATGATATGATGTTCTCACCAGAGCAGAAATAATGACTCTTGAACAAGCTAGCACACGGCGTTCCCGACACCTTGAATTTGGCCTTCAACTTTAATAATAAAGTAGCAAGATCAACTTTTCCTCCAGTCCACGGACAGCAATTTTTTTAGCAGCCCCAAAATATTTTTTATAATTTTTCGGGACACTTATCTTCTGCTTAAAGTAAGAACTATTCTTAGAGAACTAATTTCTGTTTTTAGAAACTTCATAGACATTAGCTGCCCGCTGGTATGTTCATAAATATTTTTTGAACTGTGATGAAGTGGTCTCGAACTTTTCTTCTGTATTAAGAGCCATTTCATGTGTAATTCTCATATTCGATTACTAATAATGTATACATATGCGTGATTAATTTAGCATTATTCTACTGCTTGAGTGCATATAGTACATGTGACTATTTTTTTTCCCGTATATTACATAATTTCGAAATGCATTATGTGTATTTTGGGGTGGTAGGTATACACGATACTCTACAGTGTGTTTTACTATGCCTAGATTCGTAAATATGGCCATAGTTAGCGTGGAGTGGGTGTGATGTATTCCTATAGGTCCTGTATAGATCCCCCTATTCCTGACCCTATTCTGGTTAACAAATTAACTAGCAGCCATCCCATGATGCAGAAACCGTTATCTGATTAAGCCAGACCACGGCACAGGAGCGCGTTATCTGATTAGGTCATAACGCTTGCCATCTAATTAGGCAAGCAATATTCCTCCAGCCCCTGATAAGGCATACGGAGTTCTCAAAACAAATCAAACCTATGACAACCTGGGAAAATCCCTGCGGCCATTGTTTTGATTTCTCAAAGAACTTCAGTAAAAGAATGTGCTAACGACCAGCTCGTATGACATCCTTATTGACGTATCTATGTCCATCCTTACGTCAATCTCGGCACCTTACAGGTATAAATATTACCGATATTGCCTTAAGCAAACACACGCGGTGGTGACGAGATCGGAGCAGCGAGACTTGCCGAAGCCCAGCAGAGAGCGAAGCCCACTGGCGCTGCCCCGCCTTCCTGACACGCTGAGAACGAGACGCTGCTTTCTCCTACCGAGAAATCCAGCTCCGGCGCTTCCGAGCAGCCCTCGCAGGCAGCTTGGAATATCGAGACCACAGACGAGAGATACCATCCCTCAACCATCCTAGATTCAAGGTACAGAACTGAATAACCCTTTGCAGAGAATTCTTGAGTCAGGCACTTGGCAAAACAAACTTAACTTAAACTGCTACTTTCTATCCCCGCCCACGTATTAGGCTTAGGTCAGGTACACTGGGGTAGGCGTAGTTAGAAGCACCAGTTGAGTACGATTAGTCAAATGATTTATATGTATGTATCTATTTTATCCATTTTAAAACACCATATGGCTTAGAAACCATATAAATGTTTTTACAGTATTATTTTATACTTCTGCTTTTATTGTATGCACTTTACTTAACCATAAGTATTGCTATAATATCGATCCATTTATCTTGTACGAGAAAAGAGACTGATCAATAAATAACATCTTTTATTGAACACGCCCGTCTCTTCCTTTTCTCTACAAACTGGTGAAACTAAGAATGCACGTACTGACTAAGTAAAATAAGTTGTCTTTTGTTTTCACACGACTCTAGAGATATACTCTTGATTAGGGGAGAGCAAAGTTGTCATGTTCTATGGTTGTCAGAAACTAAATCCCTTCTTGTCTATCCAGGGAGGTTCAACTCCTCCTTGCCTATTCGAGAAAGTTTCTAGTGAACTCTGAGCTAGCTGGCAAACCCAAAACTTTAAGTCTAATATCGACAGTAGAAGACCTAATTAACATCTGGTCTAGATCTATACTATTGGAGGTATTATTCCAATGCGCAGAGCCTTTTGGGATAATAGGAACTACACTACATCTTGGTGCGAGCAGGCAGGCTTATCTCAGAGGCAGTGTGTAAAGCATTGGTGAACACATACAGTAACCCAGTGACAACAATACAGATGGACACCACACAAGTTGTAGTATAAAAATAAGTATTTTTATATAGATTTAACACAAGAAAACCAATGACAAAAATCCACAATACTGTACTTGAAAAATGGTAGAAATAGCTTAGTTTTCTTTAGAAGTAAAAGGCAACACTTTGAGTTCAATGTACCTTTCGATGCGTAATGCTATAAAACAAAAGTGTTGCAGGGAAGTGATGCGTCGGGTACCTATTGCTGCCTAGGGGGTGCGTTGGTTCTTCTTCGCATGGGGAGGTGATGCGTTGGTTTCTTACTGTGCTTCTGTGACAATGCGACCAGCAGCGCCATTATGCGATGAAGATCTGGTGCAATGAAACAAAATGGCGGCTTCTTCTTGATGCGATAATGATGCGTGCAAGCCCGACGGCTACGCGGCGATGCAATGTTTCTTCCGAGCCGTGATAGGTCATGTGACATGCTTCTCCGGTGATGCGACGGCATCTGCTGCGACTGCAACACTCTTCTCCGGTGATGCGACAACAAGGGCTGTGGCAGTGACATGCTTCTTCGTCTTGAGTCGTGCTTCCAGCTCCCAGCGACATGCAGTCTCTAAGAAGACCCGCTCAACAGCAGGCACTTCAATTCCCAGCAAGGGAAAGCAGGGAGCTGGTTGGTGAAGTCTGTTGTCCCTGAGACTTCAGCAGGAAGCAAGCTCTATCTCAAGCCCTTAGAGATCCTTTACAAGTTGATTTGAAAGTAGCACAAAGTCCATTCTCCTTTCTTTGGCAGTCAGGAAACCGTGCAGTGACTCAATGATTCTGCTGAGCCGCAACAGGTCCTGCGACATACTTCTCCTGTGATGCGATGGCGTCTGCTGTGACAGCGGCGGCACGCTGCTCCGGTGATGCAACAGCATCTGCCGTGTCGGCTACACTCTTCTCCGCTGATGCGACACAACGACTGCGATGGTTACATGCTTCTTCATCTTGAGTCACGCTTCCAGCTCCCAGTGACACGCAGTCTCTCAGGGACATCAGACGCACCACAGGAGGTGGAGCCAGCATTATGAAGGAAAGGCACAGCCTTATTCAGGTCCCAGGTGCAACTCCTCCCACCACTCTAAATGTAGATCTCTCTATTCAGCCCTGTGCTGACTTACCCTGTCTCCTTGACTCCCCCAGCCCCTGTCACTCAAACTCCAGACAAGGAATACACAACCTAGCAGAGGCAGGCTTGGATAGTTATGCAAGGAAATACCAACTTCCTAAAGGTGGTATTTTCAAACACAGGATGTTAAAACCAACTTCACAAAAATATGTATTTTATCATTCTGGGTTCTGGCATACTAAACTCGAATTTCTACCTAGTTCCCTGAGTCAGTTAGGATTATAAGATGTTATAATCAAACTGCCCATTCTGGCCTATGGGGAACACGTAGCCTTACAATAGTGAAAACCAAAAATGGCTGTAAATCACTTTTAGGACATGCCACACACATCAGGGCATGTCCTACCTTTTACTTACAATGCACCCTGACCTTGGGCCTGCCATTGGGGTGACTACTATGCAGAAAAGGGAAGGTTTAGGGACTGGCAAGTGGGTGCACTTGCCCAGTCAGCATGTCAGTACCAGACTGCACACAGGCTCTGCAATGGCAGACCTGAGACACACTTTACGAGCTGCTTCTGTGGGTAGCACAACCAGTGCTGCAAGCTCACCAGCAGCATGCATTTGGTTTACAAACCCTGAGCACACTCAGTGCACTATACTAGAGTCTGACAAGTAAACCAAACCAGCCAATCATGGAGTCACTAATCACACATCAATTTACAATAGGGAGAGCATATGCACTCTAGCACTAATCAGCAGTGAAAATGTGCCCAGAGTCATAAAACCGACAAAAACAGGACAGACAAAATACAGGAGGTAGGCAAAAAGTCCAGGGGTGACACTGCAAAAAGGGCCAAGTCCAACAGTGTGGGTGCTGTGTCAAAGTCATTGGGGAGCAGCACGTCGCCAAACCAGACTCAGTGGTACAGAGTTATAACTCAATTTTTCTTGACATTTCCTAGAGAAAAAAAACCTCACCCACCCATCCCATTTTCATTTTGAAATACTCACTTTCTGTTAAATGCAACTCTTGAATGAGTGGTACATTGGCCCTGAGTTTTTATAAATGACATAAGCGGAGAACAATGAAATAGGCCAAACCAGACATGACATGTATAGACTTAAACATAAACTATATAACAACAAACGTATTCAAGGACATGGGAAAGAACACTGAAAAGTAAAGGTAAGGAGTAAAAAGGCAATGAACGAAAAAGGGATAGAAAAAAGGGATGAAAAGAGAGAAAAGGAAATAAGTGAAATCATGTAGCGGAGAGAAGAAAGAACAAGAGAATAAGGAGAAAATGAAACATACCTAAAATTCCCAAAAAGATGGAGAGGGTGAGTTCACATGGAACAGATGGCATGTCTGAGCTCTGGGGGAAGGGCTCATCTAGGATTGCAGCACATGACATGAGACAGGGAATGAGGACAGGCACAAATAAGAAGACAATAACTGTAGGAGAGAAAAAGCTCAGAAAGTAAGCATCTATGTTAATAATTTTAAAGCAGAGTATACACATAGTAACAATAGGGTTAACAAGAAATACAATTCAATTGAGAATCTAAAATATTCTGTGAGAGAACTTGAAATTGAGAAAGCTAGGATTTAGATGTTTCAGGTGTGTCCATATTCTCAATCTTGAAGGTCTTGATGAAAGTCTTTAGTCTGGCAGGATCTTCATAGTTGGTTGTGTTATTCCTTTAAATTACCTTAAATAGGCAAGGACAGAACAAGTCAAAATGAGCACCCTAGTAATGAAGTACCGGACTTATACTGAGAAAATCTAGACATCTATTTGCATTATTCTTGGTATAATCCTGCGAAAAGTACAACCCATTACCTGACCATGAAATGTATTTGATTGATCTTGCAGATGAAAAAACATTAATTAGGTCAGTATTTTTCAGAAAATAAAGAATAACTTCTCTTGGTCACCTAGAAGTGGATGCAGGTTGACGACGTAGTCTGTGGGCATGTTAGATATCAAGTGAGGTTGCCTTTGACATGTTCAGCAGCTTAGGAAGAAAGAATTTGAAGAATGTGATGACCTCCATTCCTTCAGTACCTTCACAGAAATCATAAATACATTGGTTGTTTTATCTGTTTCTATTTTCAAGGTCTTCAACTTGTTTCTGAAGACGAGAGACTTGTCCCCGAAAGGTGTTCACTTGAAGTTTGGTGTCCTCAAGTGACGTGATGGGTCGCTCAGTTGTGGAAAGTCTTTCTGAGGTGTTGTAATTTAGCATTGATTTCTTCCATGTATGTGTGTAGAACACACATTTACTCCAACAAAAGGTCTATGGATACAATATGAAAAGATTTTATATTAGAAGGTGGATCCTGTTTGAGATATTTGGTAGATACCTTCCGTGCCACCAGTGTTAGAGGAGAATCAGCAGAATAATGGGGGAAGAGTTCCCTCTGTGCACATCATTCATATAATCCTCCATTTTAGAAAACTGAGAAACTTTTTACAAATTTGTGTGAGGACATTAGCAGTGATTTTATTTTCAGTCTGGCAATAGAGAAGTTAAGCACAAGAGCAATGAAGAAATGCTATGTATGCCATGTCAAGAAAGCCTATCAAAAGATTGAAAAAGAGTGTATGTGAGTTCTCTGTGAAACTGCATGTAATCATGAACATGAAATGGGAAATTTTAGTGTAACCAGTAAAGAAAATACAATCAGTTTTGTGGCGTTCTCTGTTTTAAAATGTGAATAGTTTCCTGTGGGAGACCTGCAAGCATTCCAGAAGATAGAAGTATGAGTAAGATAGTGTCTCAAATAAATTAATGCAGGCTCAATATGAGGCATGAGGCATTATGATTATTAATTTCTGCCATTTTTAAAAACAAGAAAAACTGGTTCTCCAGTATGTGACTAGTAAATATGCGCTCTGACAGGCAGGACATTTAGAAGTGCAAACCTAAATGAGCTCATTCCACTTTCCTCAGCATTTTGTTTTCTCAAAATGCTGGTCGCTGCAATGAGGAGAGTCATGCCGCCACCACTAAAGTATGTTATGCACTTCTTGGCATTGCAAACAGAATAAAAACAGGCCTTTAGCAGAAACGGAGGAATGCACGGTGCACAGACATAATATCGACTCCACAATATCGAATGGACAAAATATCGAGTTTTAAATATCGTTTGGAGAAAATATCGACAGGACAGAATATCGACAGCCAAAATATCGTTTTTAAGGTAAGTGAAGTAATATCGACTGTAAATAATATCGAAAGTAAAAAATATCTTTTTTTATATAATATGTAATTATTTATAGTGTTTTTATGTTATAATATGTGTGAAAAGTGTCATTTTATGTTATAATTATTTTTAATTAATGATTTTTTTTAAATTAATGTGTAATTTTATTCTGTAGAGGGTTGTGGGTTTATAGGGGAATAGGGTGGGAAGTAATTTAATTATAATTAATTAAATATGTAAATGTATTAATTGGTAGTAATAATTAATTAATTGGTAATTAAATATTATATGTTAATTATTTAAAAATTAATTGGTAATTAATTTATTTTAATTGATTAATTGCTAATTATGTAAATTAAAATAATGTATTTCCTGTAGCGGGTTGTGGGTTTATAGGGGAATAGGGTGGGAAGTAATTTAATTATTATTTATTAAATATGTAAATGTATTAATTGGTAGTAATAATTAATTAATTGGTAATTAAATATTATATGTTAATTATTTAAAATTTAATTGGTAATTAATTTATTTTAATTGATTAATTGCTAATTATGTAAATTAAAATAATGTATTTCCTGTAGCGGGTTGTGAGTTTATAGGGGAATAGGGTGGGAAGTAATTTAATTATTATGTATTAAATATGTAAATGTATTAATTGGTAGTAATATTTAATTAATTGGTAATTAAATAATATTTGTTAATTAATTAAAATGTAATTGGTAATTAATTTAATTTAATTGATTAATTGCTAATTATGTTAAATTAAAGGGGTATTTTTAGGGTTCTGGGTCAGTTTTTAGTTTTTGGGTAAAGGGGTATTTTTAGGGTTCAGGGTCAGTTTTTAGTTTTTGGGTAAAGGGGTATTTTTAGGGTTCAGGGTCAGTTTTTAGTTTTTGGGTAAAGGGGTATTTTTAGGGTTCAGGGTCAGTTTTTAGTTTTTGGGTAAAGGGGTATTTTAAGGGTTCAGGGTCAGTTTTTAGTTTTTGGGAAAAGGGGTATTTTAAGGGTTCAGGGTCAGTTTTTAGTTTTTGGGTAAAGGGGTATTTTAACGATTCAGGGTCAGTTTTTAGTTTTTGGGTAAAGGGGTATTTTTAGGGTTCAGGGTCAGTTTTTAGTTTTTGGGTAAAGGGGTATTTTTAGGGTTCAGGGTCAGTTTTTAGTTTTTGGGTAAAGGGGTATTTTAAGGGTTCAGGGTCAGTTTTTAGTTTTTGGGTAAAGGGGTATTTTTAGGGTTCAGGGTCAGTTTTTAGTTTTTGGGTAAAGGGGTATTTTTAGGGTTCAGGGTCAGTTTTGGGTTTTTGGGTAAAGGGGTATTTTTAGGGTTCAGGGTCAGTTTTGGGTTTTTGGGTAAAGGGGTATTTTTAGGGTTCAGGGTCAGTTTTTAGTTTTTGTGTAAAGGGGTATTTTTAGGGTTCAGGGTCAGTTTTGGGTTTTTGGGTAAAGGGTTTTTTTAGGGTTCAGGGTCAGTTTTGGGGTACAGGGGTACAGGGGTACAGTGTAAAAATAAAGTAAAATTAAATTTACATTAATTTAATTTAATGAAATGAAATTAAATTAAATTATATTTAAATAATTTTAAATAATTTAAATTTAAAAAAAATATTATATACTTACCAATACTTACGTTGTAATGGTAGTGCGTTGTAAAAGTTGCGTTGTAACGTCATATATCCACTGTTGCACTCTTTGCAGTGGGAATAGTAATTTTTACTCTTTTGTATTTGTACGTTAATAATATTGGCTATTATTTAATTAAATTTTGTTACTATATATATATATGTTTTAAGAAATATGCTTAAAAAAATATTATTTTTTTACTTTCATTAATTATTTAATTATTAAAAGTTATTTTAAGTATTGTTAATTATATTTTAGTAATTAATTTTTTATATTAATGTAATTAAACATTGTTTTTATTAAAGTCGATATTTTTTACAACTATATTTTTGTGAACGATATTTTTAACTCGATATTTTTGTACTTACCTGTTTGAAGATAGCCAGTCGATATTTTGTCCGTCGATATTTTCTCATCGATATTTTTGTATCTCGATATTTATGTGGTCGATATATTTTCAGTGATCCGGAATGCACACCAAGATAGCTAGCCTCTATGAGGTAATTAAAGTGCTGCACCTCTACCTCTTTGTACCATCCAGAGGAGAGTCACTTGGATGCCGCCATCTTCCTTGAGTGTCAAACCCCACCCCACCTGTCATTATCCTAATTTTGTAAAAAAGAGTAGAAATGCATTCTTATCAGTAAAGCCAACCACTATGGCACGTTTTAAATCAAGAGTTTGTGCTTCTCCAGATCAAACACTCTTAAAATATATTGCCTAGTAGTATGGATGATGTGTAATTCCTACATCTTGTAATCTTCATTTTCTTATGTAACATTTTCTATAAACTGATTTACACACATATGATTCATTTTGTCTTTTTAATGTGTTTGTGATGTAAAATGCTCTGACACCCTACACTGGTACAAGCATCGCTTTAAACAAAATAATGGATCTATGAAGAGATGAGGGGCAGCGGTGGAGCCTGGTAGTGAGGTAATTCGTGGTGAAGGAGTGTTTTTTTCACGGTGTGGGGGCCACCAACGAAAATTGTCATAGTGGGCGCCACCAGCACGAAACCCTGCCCTGATAGTACTACTCCACATACTACAAAATGCAGTTTTGAATAGGCCCCGTTTTCTTAAATGGTCTGGAACAAATGCCTGTAGTTTTCAAATCCATTTATATAAAGCTTTTTAGCAAAATTCTCACCATCCTGCTTCATTCCCGAATGGCCTTATTTTACCAGTAACGCTGTCAATAAACTAAAAACAAACATACCATACTTTCCACGAAATATTTTAGCTCAGGGCAACCCTACAGCTAAAAACGGTTTTGAAATCTATAGGGAGAATTTGTATGTGCTGTACTGTTCTCTCTCGTCTGGTTCTCGATATATGAGTCTGACAAGGTCCCCAGAGGCTGAAACCTTCCTCCACTCGGCGTCTTGTTCGTGGTACTGTTGAGATTGCGAGCCAGGTTTCTGTTCCGGATGGCGTGTTACTTCCAGCAAGAACAGATCAGATTAGCAGGCAGACTGAACGAACCTTATTGCAAGATAGAAATGAATAGCAAATCCAATGAAAACAAATGTGCATTTTGAATTTTCCTCTGAACTGTGTATCTTTCGCTCTATAAACAGTTGCACCAAACGGACGACGAGGGGAACGCAGTGTTCCCAAAAGACATTCCAGAAATTTTTATTTGGACACATTTCAGATATATTCACAATTTTAATTAACACTGAGGTATCAACACACGCAAAGTTGTGTTGTTTTTATCTCACATAGCACTCTCGCGAGAACTACAGGTGTTATGAGTGCTTCACATGAAAACCTTGACGTTCGTGTCATCGCATGTTCCTAATTTTTACCCTATATTCAGCTTCACAGTTCACAAGGCATATCTGCTCGAGTAGACTTTCCCACAAGAGAAACCATGTGGCTGGGGTAGGCACACCGAAGAGAGAAATCATGCGAGCTACAGATATATCAGTGGTCGGGAACTGAGCGAATCAGATCTTTGTGCTAACAATTATGCATAGCTCTGTTCCCTACTAATCCAGGGCTCGAGTCGGGGGTCCAAACGGGGGGACGGCGTCCCCCCACTCTTTTCACAGGGTGGACGCCGTCCCTTGGACCCCCAGACATTCACTTGCAGGCAGATGCAGTCTGACTACACCGGCCTGCAAGGGGATCTCTAATCCCCTTTAAAAACGCAGTCAGCAACCCCGCCTGCAGTGTGAAAACACAGAGTGGCTTTAAAGCAGCCGCTCTGTTTTCACATGAATGCGCTGCCCTGGGGGCACCCCAAGTTCGCAGCTGCCATGGGGCACCATGCTTTCGCGGCTGCCCTGGGGCCCTGGGGCCTGCACATTCACCATAATGCGGCCATTTCCTGGATTGTGGTGGCTGCACCTCTTGAAAGGTGCCCTCATGCAATCCAGGAAAATACCCTGCATCCATAATATGGCCTCTGATGTACTCTTCCCATTCGTAAACCAGGAATATGCAATTCGTACATGACTTATTTGGGCTTGGGAATGCAATGATTATGCGTCCGATGTACTAATAGGTCGCATTTCAAAAGTGTCTATTTGCAGGGGCTCACTAAGCAATCTGCCTAGCGAACTTTAATCAGGCAGTTCACAATTTGCAATTCCGTGTAAGTGGCTGAAATTCCAGGAATAAAGGCCAGCAAGGGTCAGCAAACCTCATTACTGTATTTACTTATCCAAATTAGAAACATTTTTTAAAGGTGATTATGTCCATTAAAGGGACAAGTGCAGCTTTTTCTTTTCAAAAAATGTTTCCCCTTCGGGAAAAATACAGGGTTGGAGACAGGGGTTTATCACTGTTTACTCCTCATGAGGTTGCAGACACGTTTTCAAATGGAAAGCTGACCCATGTAGCAGCTACCCCTTTGTGAATCAGCTACCGCCCCTGCTGGAGGGCTTGCAACAGAGCAGAGCTATGCCACCACAATTTGCAAATAGACTAGGGTTGTCCCTTTCAAGTGCCCGCCAAATTATCAGCCTGATTCATGAAACGAAAATCGGCTTGCAAAGGGCCAGATTCTGAGAATCTGGCCCTTTGCGAGCGCAATTATTGCATTTGGGATTCATCATCCCAAATGCAAAAATCGCTATTACAGAATTCGCTATTGTGCGAGGAATTGCATTTAAGGAATCTCTATTAGAGATTCCTTAAATGCAATTCATCAACCAATTTTAAATTGCTAATTCGCAATTTCGGGCCGCTATTTACCGAGAGGTCAGACCTCTCGGTAAATAGCAAAAACTTAGAAAAATGCTTTTAAAAGCATTTTTCTAAGTTGCATGTTGCACACACACATGTCCTTTGGACATGTGTGTGCGCAACACCTGTTCCAATTTGCATTTAAGGGGTGCTACAGGGTGTCCTTTGGACACCCCTGGCACCCTTTAAATCGCTATGTTATTTGCGAGAAGCAAATTGCTACTCGCAAATAAGGAATACTCCCCATTCATTCCTATGGGCCTTTTGGCCCATAGGAATGAGTGGGGAGTTATTCCTTATTTGCGAGTAGCAATTTGCTACTCGCAAATAAGGAATGTGTAGGAATCGCTATTTATTTAGCAATTCCTACATGAATACCGTTTTGCGAGTCTCTAATAGCGATTCCTTATGAATCTCTATTAGAGACTCGCAAAACGGTACCTTGATGAATCAGGCTGAGTAATTTGTAAAATGTCGCAAAAAAAGTTTTACCACGTGGAAAGGATTTTCAGACTTGAAAGGGGTTAGCACTTTTTGTATGTTCTTCTATTCTACATTCCACTGATGGTCCCAGAAACTCAAGTGGAGTAAAAATAAGATGGTCAAAAAATTCCCATGGCAAAAACAGTTCCTGGAATATAGGAGTGTCCAAAGAAAATGAAAGAAAGCAATATTCTACTAACACTGAGAGTCAATTACTTGCCTTGAGAGAAGGATTTTGCATTTTTTGGGTTTGCTTTATTACATTTGAATATTGTATACTAAGTATTTTGGCCTGAATCCTAAAGGGCCTCTGCACTCACGGAGGCCCCTCAGTTGTGGGGGAGTCTCCACACTTGGGGCAGAATCTGTACAAGAGAGAATTCTCATTTCAGAAAATCCGCCCTGAGTGTGAAGACTACCCCAGGACTGTGGGGCCTCTCAATGCAGAGATTCTGCCCTGAGTGTGCAGACCACCCCAGGACTGTGGGGCCTCTCAATGCAGAGATTCCGCCCTGAGTGTGCAGACCACCCCAGGACTGTGGGGCCTCTCATTGCAGAGATTGTGGGGCCTCTCAATGTAAAGATTCTGTCCTGAGTGTGCAGACCACCCCAGGACTGTGGGGCCTCTCATTGCAGAGATTGTGGGGCCTCTCAATGTAAAGATTCTGTCCTGAGTGTGCAGACCACCCCAGGACTATGGAGCATCTCATTGCAGGGATTCTGCTCTGAGTGTGCAGCCAGCCCCAGGACTGTGGGGCCTCTCATTGCAGTGATTCTGCCCTGAGTGTGGAAACCACCCCAGGATGTGGGGCCTCTCAATGCAGCTACTCCGCCTTAAGTGTGTAGACTGCCCCATGACTGTGGGGCCTCTCAATGCAGCTATTCGCCCCTGAATGTGGAGACCGCTCCAGGACAGTGGGGCCTGTCATTGCAGAGATACTGCTCTGAATGTGGAGACCGCCACTGGACTGTGGGGCCTCACAATGCAGAGATTCCGCTCTGAGTGTGGAGACTGCCCCAGGGCTGTGGGACCTCTCAATGCAGAGTTTCTGCTCTGAGTGTGCAGCCCGCCCCAGGATTGTGGGGCCTCTCATTGCAGTGATTCTGCCCTGAGTGTGGCAACCACCCCAGGATGTGGGGTTTCTCAATGCAGCTACTCCGCCCTGAGTGTGTAGACCGTCCCATGACTGTGGGGCCTCTCAATGCAGCTATTCCCCCCTGAATGTGGAGACCGCTCCAGGACTGTAGGGCCTCTCATTGCAGAGATACTGCTCTGAATGTGGAGACCACCACAGGACTGTGGGGTCTCACAATGCAGAGATTCCGCTCTGAGTGTGGAGACTGCCCCAGGGCTGTGGGACCTCTCAATGCAGCTATTCTGCTCTGAGTGTGGAGACCGCCCCAGGACTATGGGGTCTCTCAGTGCAGAAATTCTGCCCTGAGTGTGAAGACCCCCTCAGGACGGTGGGGCTTCTCAATGCAGCTATTACGCCCTGAGTGTGGGGACTGCTCCAGGACTGTGGTGCCTCTCATTGCAGATATACTGCCCTGAGTGTGGAGACCACCACAGGACTGTGGGGCCTCACAATGCAGAGAATCCACTCTGAGTGTGAAGACCGCCCCAGGACTGTGGGGTCTCTCAATGCAGCTACTCCGCCCTGAGTGTGTAGACCGCCCCATGACTGTGGGGCCTCTCAATGCAGCTTTTCCCCCCTGAATGTGGAGACCGCTCCAGGACTGTAGGGCCTCTCATTGCAGAGATACTGCTCTGAATGTGGAGACCGCCACAGGACTGTGGGGCCTCACAATGCAGAGATTCCGCTCTGAGTGTGGAGACTGCCCCAGGGCTGTGGGACCTCTCAATGCAGCTATTCTGCTCTGAGTGTGGAGACCGCCCCAGAACTATGGGGTCTCTCAGTGAAGAAATTCTGCCCTGAGTGTGGAGACCCCCACAGGACTGTGGGGCCATACAATGCAGAGATTCCGCTCTGAGTGTTAAGACTGCCCCAGGACTGTGGGGCCTCTCATTGCATAGATTCCGCCCTGAGTGCGGAGACCACCCCAGGACTGTGGGGCCTCTCATTGCATAGATTCCACCCTGAGTGCGGAGACCACCCCAGGACTGTGGGGCCTTTCATTACAAAGATTCCGCTCTGAGTGCGGAGACCACCCCAGGACTGTGGGGCCTCTCATTGCATAGATTCCGCCCTGAGTGTGGAGACCACCCCAGGACTGTGGGGCCTTTCATTTCAAAGATTCCGCTCTGAGTGTGCATACCTTCCCAGGACTGTGGAGCATCTCATTGCAGAGATTCTGCCCTGAGTGTGGAGAGCACCCCAGGACAGTGGACTGTAGGGCTTCCGCCACGAGTGCGGAGGGCCTTTGGCAATCAGGCCCAACATTTTTTATTGTCATGCATAAAGAATTATAGTAGAACAGATGCTGCCATGCCCTTGAGGTTATTCAGCTAACCGAAACCTTTATTTATAGTAATATCATGACATAATAATGGTGCTGTTTTCACAATTATATCAAGATTCCCTCTCTGCTGCACCTCCCTGTTTACTTTATATAGAGCGCAATGTAATGTGATATAACAACTGTACATCTAGAGCTAAATAAGGAGCCTTGAACTGTATCACTCATCTTTTATTTTAAGAAAAAGCGTGGGGATCGATTTCTTCATCAAAACAAATATGTTCTACAATTGTGTAAATTAGTTGCATTTGTGGGTTCAGACTCTTTCATTTATGTATTTTACTTCCCTACAATTTCCAGCTGATAAGTTAATTTGAGTGGAAAGAAAATCAGACTTATGTTACTTTTTTAAGTTTGAGTTTATTGAAATATATGAAGTACAATCGGGGGACCATGAAGAAACAGGAAAATGAAAAGAACAATCAAAGGAGAGGCAATTAAATATCATCAAAAAGAGGGGGAGGGGGGAGGGAGACAAAGGGGAATCATAACATTGGATAAAAAAAGCAAAGCAATAAAACAAGCATTATCTCAAAAATATGAAAAGTAAGCAGAAAAAAAAGAAAACATAAATCGCATAAGTCAATATTCGGACACTGTAAGGAACTATATAATTCAGGGTGGTTTGCGGACCTCGAGAGAATGAGCATCAAAGGTAATGGAAGAGGGGGAGGTGGAGGAGAGGTAGTCAGACAATGGAAGCCAGAGAAGGTCTCTTTTTATGGCCAGCGAGATAGGGGAGACAAAGTTAGTATCTAGTCTGTGATGAAAACAGATTGCATTCCACCACGACTTAAAGGAAATGAAGGAGGCCTGCTTCCAGTTAGAAGTGATGTGGTGAAAGGCAACAGCCAGAAAGAGATCCATGAGATGGTAGTGAGAGCGTCCTTGGGGAAGTGCTGGAGATAGGGAGCCCAGAAAAACGTGAGTAGGTGAGAAGGGAGTGGAGAAATGGAAAATCTTTTGAAGTTGTAACCAAACCAGATTCCAAAAATGGAGAGTGGAGGGGCATTCGAAAAGCATATGAAAAAGAGTTGCTACAGGGCATGGGCAAGACCAGCAAGTGGAAGGGGTATCCGCTGAGAAAGAGGACAGCGTTGTGGGAGTAAAGAGAGAGCGATTATAGAGAAAGAAAAGAGTTTGGGTCGTGTTGGCAGCTCTAGAGGTCTTATGTATCTTAGTCCAGATTTTGTCCCAAAGGGCAATAGGCCAAACTGAGGAAAAGTCCTGCTTCCAGGCCAATTCGACCTTCGTCTTGGTTCTGTCTATGGGAACTTGAAGTGAGCGATATAAAAAGGAAGCCGAGGGGGAAGAGTCCAGAACTGAGGCTATGGGACGGTGGGAAAGGGGGATGGATTGAGAATCTGGCAGAGATGCAAGGTATGAGATGAGGATAGGATAAAGAGCGTCATATTAGGATCGTGAGCTAGCAGGCAAGGAAAATTGACACTTGAGAACTGAGAAAGGTAGAGGGACATTGTGAGAAAGTAGTTGAGAGATCCAGCGGACACCGCGGGAATGCCAGGATTTCCAGAAGAAAGTACGGTTGTGTAGCAAGAGTGATTTGTTATGCCAGATAGCTTGCGTTGAGGAAGAGAATGGATAAGAGGAGGGGAGAAATGGAAACAGAAGCTTGCGAGAGTGAGAGAGAACGGGGAACCGAAAACGAGTCAATGAGGAAGTAAAAGAGAGATATTCACAAAACTCAAAGGGAGAGAGAAAGGAAGCCTCAAGTGAAAGCCAGAGGGGAGGAAAAAAAGGTAGGTCTGTAGAGAGCCACCGAGCCGACTGTTTGAGAGAAAAAGAACGATGGTAGGTTCTGAAGTCAGGGAAGCGGACCCCTGATTGAGATTTATCTTTACGCAAAGAGGATAGAGCAATACGGGACTTCTTACCCTTCCAGAGGAAGTTCAACAGGAGAGAGTCAACTTTTTTAAAGTAGTAATCGGGTATATGAATTGGTATCATTGAGAGAGTGTAGAGGAGAAGGGGGGAGAGCATCATTTTGATGGAGTTCAGGCGACCCCACCAGGATAAGAAAAGTGGATGCCAGCGAGTGATAGCGGAATCCAGCTTTTTGGAGATATAATCGAAGTTAAATTTCAAAGTGTCAGGTCAAAGGGGGGTAAACCACACACCCAAGTATTTAATTTTGGATGGCTGCCAAGAGAAACCAGAGACATCAAAGAGATGCTTCTGACAGGGCGAGTTTAAGGGGAGAATTTCACATTTGTCGACATTAAGACGATAACCCGAAACGGCTGAGAAAGAGGAAACCTGTTGTAGAAAGGCGGGAAGGGAAGAGAGTGGGTTTGAACAGTACAGAAGAATGTCGTCAGCGTATACCGAAAGTTTAATCTTTTGAGGACCGAAGGGGAAACCAGAGATTGAACTATCTTGTCGGATTTTGGTAAGGAAGGGTTCTAAGGCAAGACTTATGTTACTTACCTGTTAAAATCCCGCTACCCAACAGATACGACTGGCTGGGCCGAACTGGAGGGTCTTTCGGGCCGGATAAGGCCGGATTTTGAGGCTATGTAACCTTCATGTCTATCGAACTGGAAGAGGCAAGGAAAGGATTTAGACCTGCGGTTATTGCAAAAATATTATCACTTTCGTTCATGTAAACCTTTCTGCTACAGATACCAGCCTTACAGTGAGATGCTTTGGTTCCAGAATGCTTGCGGTGACATTCTGTGATTGCAAGAATTAAGAAGACGAAACACTAAGGTAAACAGGAGGAAGCACGTGCCTCTATCCTCCTGGGCTGTTCACCTGACTGTTGCGTCTCCTACCTCCTGCCTGGTTACCTTATTTTGTCTGTGCTGGAGAGGAGGTGTACTGAGGGATGACAAGATGTAGAGAAAGCCAGGGTCCAGTAGGCAAGAGGATCAGGAGGACACTGCACCCTGTGCTGTCCCATCTGTGCCCCATGTGAATCCCCTACCCATCTGCAAATCACGATGACTAAGAATCTGAGATCAAGGGTGCCATGTTTACCTACATCTGTGATCTCAACAATGTACAAGAATTAATAAAGACGAGGAGAAGGTCAGTCTCTGAGTAATACTATGATACTAGCGACGATATAATAGCACATTGGGCATTAACAATGGAAGACGCCTCATGTCTGCTGGTAAGAGAGTCATATGATAGCTTGAAGCACAGTATGATCACGTATTTTCTTCCAAAGAAAAATATCTACTATGAACATTCCTTGTTTCATTCAACTTAAAATTAAAACTTAGGAGTTACAATTGACTCCTTCGTTAGACGACTGAAAGAACGTGTTCAGCACAGCAAATGAAATAATTACAATTGTGGAGAAGCTTTTCACTCTCATATGATTGCATGATGTTAAGTCCACTGCATTCTACTACAAGCTTCTACAAAAATCAAGGATATCCTTCCCAATGGCCAGAATAGTTTGTAAGGTCAAATTACAGGCGGAAGCCATGGGTCAGCACAAGATCAAGCAAATGGATGAGTCCAACGCCATCCGAAGGTGTACACTGTACACCTTGCAGAGGAAGGGCCCAAACACACTAGGCCTTCCTGTGGTTTCTGCCTCCGTCACTGAGGTGTGTAACTAGGTTAACACGAGCACGTCAGGTGCGGTAAACTGGGCCTTTTTCAATGCATCTGTAGGAGCAGAGGCATGGGGAGATTTTTAACCAACAAATCTAGTGTGACGAAAGCACACCACTGTCTCAAAGAAAACACACAACTCACCCACAACACTGAGTGAGAGAAGTCACTGGGCACCAGAGATCATATTATCATTATCTCACTCCCCATAGTCGGACTCCCGAGTGTCGCAGAAATGCAAAATCTTAGTGTTTCTGAGGTAGTGTTCATTGACCACTCTTTTAGTGTAGCAATTCTTTTTATTGCCATAAATTAAGTACTGAAAAATACCAGCATATACAGTGACTTGCAGTCAGCAGCGACTCATATTGAGATACAAATGATGACTGCACTACATGCACCAATAACAAATAATCCTAATATAAAAGAAAAGGAGGAGAGAAAGAGAGGGGTAAGAAAATAAGCTAGAGAAAGTGGAAAGTGAAGGGAAGAAGGGCAAAAAGGAAAGAAGGGAGCGAAGCCAAAACTACAAAGCATGGTTAATAGTGTCGGTCAGGCCAAGCCCAAGTATAGTCATGCGGGGCAAGATAAAAAGGGGGGCAATTGGATGAAATGATAGTGATGAGTAAGAATCAAGATTTACTGCAACTTGGGAGGGGGCATCATGCAGAAATAGGGACCAAGAAAAATATCTGCTTTTTCCATCAAATTCATAGGACGCATTTTTGTACATCTCTGCAGGCCACTCCTCATGCAAAGGAAATTGTGGAGAGCACCAATGTCACAGAATACAGATCTTGGCAACTGTCCAGGCAGTGACGAGCAAACGACAGGCATAGGGGGTGTAGGATGCTGGCTCTCTATATAGTGCACTAAAATGAAATACTCTGTGTAGAGAGTCCAGTGGATCTCATGCTGGTATATAGAGACAAAAGTAGATAATACTAACGCTCTTTTTGCGGTAGTGTGGGTGAGCATTTAGGCTTATCAGAGCGTAGTGCTAAGCATTTGTTTTACTCACAGAGGCAATAAATGAGACACACACTCAAGAATAGATCCAAGATGAACAATCTGGCCATTGAGGGTCTGGCCCGCATGACACACTGCTGAGCGCTCCCAGGCTTCACCCCCTCTCCAGACATTCGGAGCATTCGATACAGCTTCTGTGTCAAGGATGCTGAAGCCGATGTGGAGGTACGATACTCCGCTGTAATCTTCTCGCAGTTCTGCACCAACTGGGATTTTTTGCTATGTTGGTGCGGAGTGTCAGGCCAGCTTAGCAGGACGCCACAGAGACAAAGCGGCTCGGCATGTTTGTGAAGACCAGGCTGTGGCGGCATGCATCGAAGTGAGGGACAAGGTGGGGGACTGGCAGGTGCCTCTCGAAGGGGACCGTTGTGTTGAGGGGTCATCATGGGAAGCGAGCCCTTTACAGTAGAGGGTCCCTGTACATGATCCTTGCCCACCCTCATAGTTTCTACATTTGTTATTGCAACAACTGATTTAATGCCACAAGAATTCAAGAGTTCAAATAAAAGTTGCAAAAAGTTAACCCTCCAGATTTGAGTTAAAAGAGTATGCGGCAGATGAGCTTAAGGTGAGCAGCTTCTCCAGCTACAAATACCACATTGATAAAGCAAAAAGTAAAAAGGAAAGCATCCCAAATGCACATTCTTGTAGCAAAAGGAAAAATAATCTTTTAAATAGAGGCGACACATCGGGCAGTTTATGGAACTGGTATCTACAGTGGTTTCAGCCACATTACCCACCCCTGTGATGACCACAACTACAGACGTTCTTGCTTCTATTTCTAGCATGGATAATGTGGATCATGGTTTTAACTCCCTGCAACAGGACAGTAGTGAATTAGGAGGAGTGGCCTGTCAAATCGATTTAGCCAGAAACGGTGGCGAAAAAGTAAAATCTATGAAAGAGGTTGGTAAAGAGCACAAGGATTATCCCCTATTTGTAAAAACTCGAAAAGTGGGCTAGGAGAATATGACTGAATGGTTAGAAGATTCAGATCAAGTATCAATGGTAGCCGAGCTTGGTGTAGGATTAGTTCACACTGAATTCTTATCATCATCACATGTTGCATTAGCTGTGGGTGGTAGAGTAGTAGAAGCCCCAGATTCATTGTTACAAGCTGCTGGAAATGTATTTTCTGATAAACTGGCCAGGAACTGTCTAATAGCATGGAAGCATCTCAGGCTGAAAACTGTCCCACTATGTCAGCAAGGCAAAGATCTGACCTGGTAAATCCTAGTAAGCCTTCAACTGATCAGTTTCAGCATATTTGTCAAACCAATTTAGCTGAAATCAGAGAATGTAAAACCTCCAAGGAGTAGGAAAGTGTCTCAGTTCATCGAAGACTGGATAGGATTGAGGGAATGATGCATCGAATTCCAGAGCGAATTAAGAAGATTGAGCAGAGAGTATCGGATTTGGAGGATAGCCCTTATAGGTGGGACAAGGATACTGAAACTCCTCAGAAAAAAATGACAGGCTTCCCAAAACAAGGTAGATGAAATGAAGACCTATGCAACAAGATAACATTTGCATTTGATAGGAATTCCTGCAGAAAATGAACTCTTTAATGGACATGTAAACCCGCAGTAGTACATGGAAACTATGATTAAAAAACATATTCTGAAGAAAGCCCCTACGGATCTTACTATAATGCGAGCTAACCAGGTCCCAGCACAGCTAACGCTAAATATCCACGAAGAATGATCAGATTATTGCATAAAAGAGGCCATACTATCTAAAGCCATCTAGAAAAATGTTTTTTGTTAACTAATGGGTCACAGTTAAAGTATTTTCGGCATGTCGGCTTTAGCAGCTCCCGAACGTAGTGACTTTCTAGGTGTCATTGGTCAATTAAAAAATGGTGTGGCACAGGCATCTATTGCCCAACAATCGTAGATTAAAGATGTATTTAAGGGGCAATTCTACCTTTGTGCTACTAGGGAGGAAGCCCAAGAGGTGCTGCAGAAGGTGAATAAGGAAATTAATCGTTAGGAGATAAAAGGGGGGACAATTTGATCAAATCAGAAAAAGTAGCAGATTATGAACTGAGATATTGTACTGTTAACGGTGACATGCACTAAGTCACTTTTTGTGTCACAGTCACTTTAATATGCTGGGAAGCACTATCCAATTAACATATAATACATTGTAGCACTTTATATGTTGTTTTTGAAGCTAGGGAAATTATAGAGGTTAAGTAGTAGGTATATCCATACTCTGGCAAGCAGTAGTCACTTTTTAGAGTAGCACTTTGTAGCACTATATACACTTTATACTTTCAAAACACTTTATATACAGTTGTGGCTCTAGTGAAATGATGTGGGGCCAAAATATGACAGGGTGGAAGTGTGAGAGCTTGTCCAGGTGCCAGGTCAGGGCACTACCTTTTCTTGGGTGGGCTGAGGGAGAGGCAAATGAACCGTCCTCTTTCTCAGAGGGAGTTGGGGCAGGGGTGGAGGGATAGACAGGTTGTGGGGGCTCTAAGAGTGGCTGTGCAGACAAAAAGGAGCAAGATGAGAGCAGGGCATTTAGCATTAGCTAACGATAAGAGGATGAAAATAGGAAGCAAGTTGATTACAGAAGAAGAATTGGAAATGGAACAAGTTTAGCGCATAAATGGTGACAAGGTTGATTTTCTGGCGAGAGAAGGGGCAAGTTCAAAGATTAAGGTTAAGAAATGTTACCGAATATAAAGATAATTACCTATAAATGTGACTGGCCTACTGAACAAGTGAAAAAGTAGGGCTTTTTTGAAGTGGCTAGTCTCCTTTTCTTCCTGGAAATCTTTTTGTAGGAAACCCATTTTAAGTCCAACATCCCTAAGTATTTCTGCAGAAGAAGTACTCACAGGCTTATTTTGCCTCAGCCAACATGGCACTGCAGGGTGGGAATCTTGTTCTCATATATGGTAGATTGGGAAGTTAAGGAAACAATCTGGGATAAGCACAGTAGATGGAGATGGATTAAGGTTAACTTTACAGAAGTAAATCTCAATTTTTTAAAAAGTATTATTGACCCATTTTGATGAGACTGAGCCATTGGAGCAAATCTATGATTTAGTAATACATTCGGATTAGATCATCTGGGTTATTCCCAGTTTACGTGCAATTCTTCTAGATTTAAGACACCCTTACACTTGGACTTCTTTCTTGTTGATAAGCTATTAAAGAGAGAGGTGACGGAGGTACAAGCCAATTCCTTCTCAGATCACTCCATAGTCTCTCTTGAAGTAGTATTAGAAGCACCTTGGAAAAGCAGACCCAGATAGCAGTTTTACAAATTTCTTCTTGTGGGCCAAACTTGGGTAAAATAAATTAGACATTTCATTTGGGCCTTTTTTTAAAACTAATGAGAACACTGCCCCAATATTTATGGTGTGGGAAGTATATAAGGCCTTTCTCGGGCAGGCAATCTCCTATAAAGCCAGGATTTATAAGCAGCGTTTGCAAAACATAGAGATTTTACAGGGGTTGCTGATGTTGTTCAAAGTTATGTTATGTTATTCGGAATTTATAGAGCGCAAACTGCCGCTCCGAAAGGAGCATCCTGGCGCTAGAGTGTGGTCCCGTTTTAGTTAAAGAACATTGGTACTGGGAATTTAGTTACAGACCACAGTCGAGAGGGCTAGGCACAAACATAATTTAAGGTTGGTAGGTGATCAAAATACTACAGTACTACATCTAGAATTGACGAGGACCAAGGAACGACTGAGAGACTTTTTCACAATGGAAGACATTGCAGGAAACAAGGTGTATCAACAAAAACTGAATGAAGGAAGTCAGTACATAGGTAAATACTTGGCATGGACCACCAAAAGCTAAAAAAGCAGCCAAGTAATTATCCAAGCCAGAGATCCAAATACAGGAACCTTTGATGATAAGAAGGCGAGGATAGCTGGTATGTTTTTTAACAATTTCAAGACAATCTACTCTGAGGTGCAGGTAATAGATAGGCAAGAATTTGAATAATATTTTGGGTCCTTTTAGCTACCACAAATCACTAGGGACCATAGCAATGCCCTTAACAAGCAAATAGAACTTGTGGAAGTGGCTGAGGCCCTTAAAAAATATGGTTAGCACAAAGGCAAGTGGAATTGATGGTATTCCAACAGAGTTGTACAAGAGTTTTCAAGCAGAGCTTCTCTAATTTTTAACAATCCTTTTTAAGCAAAGTAAGAGGGGATTCCCATACCAAAAAGATATAAGGAGTTAGCAGTAATTTGTTTTCTTAAGAAAAAAACATCCAAGAGTTCCTAATTTTTACCTCCCTATAAAAATGCTACATATGGATTATACATTGTTTATGATATTTGGGTGACTAGTATTCCTCCATGCACCCAATAGGTGGTCCATGTTGACCAGAATTAGTTTTTGACGAGAAGGACAATGACTGCCAATACTTATTTTTTACCTCTAGCAATTGATTACCTGTCAGTCAACAAGGACAAGGCTGCTATACTTATGATGAATGCAGAAAAGGCCTTTGACTTTGTTGAATGGCCTGCTTTGTTTATTAGTCTGGAGAAATTTGGGTTTCCAACTCAGTTTATCACAGTGTTGAAAGGGTTGTATAATGAGGAAGAAGCCAAAATCCTTATAAATATGGAAGAGGTGGGAGTGGTTAAGAAAAAGCATGTCACTCAACAGGGATGTCAGCTATCCCCATTCTTGTTTTCTCTTTTATTTGAACCACTTGTAGTTAAAATCCGCTCTAAATCATTGATTGTTCCTCGAATAAGTTGAATGGCAAAAATGTTATTATTTGTGGATGAGATTATATTATATTTTAAGGCAGAGGGTTCTAATATACAGAATGTGAAAGTTGAAATTCAGGGTTTTACACATGACGGAGGGTATAGAGTAAATCAAGCAAAAACAGAAACGTTTTTATTTAACGCAATGATCTCTCAGCTTTCAGTGGTTTACAGTCTATGCTGCAATGACCCATCAGATATTTAGAACTTTTTGAATCAAGCGATTATGCACAATTGTTTCTGTTAAATTATGGTAATAGTCTTAGGAAAGCAAAAACTCTATTAGACAAGTGGACTATTCTGCATTTGTCATTAGTGGGACGAATATTGTTGGAACTGGCCCTTCTTGCAGGGTCATCCCCAAACTTTTTGCTTCTTCCTCCCTTATTTTACCTGACCCGTGGCTGTTGGCAATAGGACTCTGCGCACTTTACCACTGCTGATCAGTGCTAAAGTGCATATGCTCTCTGTGTAAATTGTTATTCTGATTGGATATACATGTTTGGCATGTTTGTATCACCATGAAGTCCCTAGTAAAGTGCACTGGGTGTGCCAGGGCTGGTGATGACAAATGCTACTAGTGGGCCTGCAGCACTGATTGTGCCACCCACAGGAGTAGCTCTAAAATGGTGTCTCAGTCTGCCACTGCAGTGCCTATGGGCAGTTTAGAACTGCCATGTCCTCCTGGCCAGTGTCCCCACTGACCAGGCCTAACCCTTCCCTTTTTGTGCACATCAGTCACCCCTATGGAAGGCCCAAGGTACCCCCCTGGGCAGGGTGCAGTGTATGTAAAAGGTAGAGCATGTACTGGTGCAGGTAACATGTTCTGGTAGTGAATTACAGCCATTTTCGTTTTTCACTATTGTAAGGCTATCTTGCTCCATAGATTAACATGGGGGACGCTGGCTACAGTGGTTAACAGCATTTCTTCCCATAGGAACAAGATAGGACATAAGTATCTAGTATCCCTGAACTCAGAATTTAATAACACATCTTTTAGGAAAGGTTGTTTTTAAATCCTGTGTTTGAGAACAGCACTTTTAGAAAGTTGCTGTTCTCTTGTCTGAACCTTCTGTGTGCCTGGGCCTGTTTGTGTATTGACTGTCTGGTTTGTGAGTGACAGGGGCTGGGGAACTCCCCGGCAGGATGGATGAGTCAGCACTAGGCTGAATGACTTGAGTGGTGGGAGGAGTTAGCACCTGGGCTGAATAGGGCTGTGCCTGCCTTCCACAATGCTGGCTCCACCCCCCTGCTGGGCGGCTGAGGACCCTGCCCCTCACTCTGAAAGGAAAGATGCAGCCACCAAAACAAAGTGCTCAGGATCCGCCCAGAACTGGTTCAGACCGGGCACAGGGCCCACATGCACCAAGAGAACAAAGACTTTAGGGGTATAAGTACAGGACCCCTGACAACAGAAAATGAGATCATCCTGGAAATCAAGAAGGAACCTCTGCCAAGGAGAAAGCTGACTCTGAAGAAGGAAGATTGTCTTGCTGTTGCTCTGCTGGACTGACCTGCTGTTGCTTTGCTGCCAAGGAGAGGGGAAGGACTTTGCTGTGAGCTGTGTCCCCTGTCTTGAAAGGAATCTCCAAGGGCCTGAGAAGAGCTGGCTCCCTGTTTTGAAGTCCCAGGAACAAAAGGACTTCACCCCCAGCTTCCCTGAACTCTGCTGAGTGAGTTCTGTCCCTCCTAGAGTGCTTGATCCAGTTGTGGGGCCTCTGGAGGTTGGACCTGTGCTGGGAAGCTTGAGACAAAAGCTTGAGAGACTTTCGAAATTGAAAAGTGTCGCATCGCTCGCTTGCGGAGCGCATCCCCGACAGTGCGAGAAGTTTCCCGCCGCTACGGAGGTCGAGATCGTCGCAGCGCCTGACGCCGCTGCCAGAGACGTCGCATCCTCCGTTTGCGGGACGCACCAGACCGGTGCGGGAGAATCGAACATCGCTGCGAGTATCGTCGCAGAGCCTGTCGTCGCTGGGTGAGAACGCCGCACCGCTTGCTTGCGGACCGCATCACGTCGCTGCGAGTGTCGTCGCAGAATCATCGCATCGAGGAGCTGCGAGAGAAAGGATCACCGCTGGACCGCGCATCGTCGCCCCGGAGATCGTCGCAGCACCTACGAGATCGTCGCATCGTGCCTTTGCGAGAACAGACTTCCTACGGAACCTACGCACCGGAATCCATACAAGTGGCCTTCCTCCCCATACAGACCGGATTCGTCGCAACACGCCCGCTGCTGCAGCGGGGCTGTCGCATCGCCTCCCCAGGGTCTCAGGAGCGACGCATCGCTTGTTTTCCACCGCACCAGCTTCTGCTTTTGGAACTTTGTTGCAACTAAAGGTACTGTGAGTAAACGTGACGCAACTGTGAACTTTTCACGCAACTGTGGTTTGTTTTTACCGCAACTTGAAGAACTTTAACGCAACCTTAAGAACTCTTTGAAACCATATTTTTGAACTGTGTATGTTGGATTTTTATCGTTTTGGTCTTGTGTAGTTTTAGAATAAATACCTTTATTTTTCTAAACTGTTGTGGAATCAGTTTGTGGTGTTTTCACTGTGTTACTGTGAGTGTTGGTACAAATACTTTACGCATTGCCTCTGATTAGCCTAGACTGCTCAGGCCAAGCTACCTAGAGGGCGAGCAGGGGTTATCTCAGAGAGTTATCTCCTTGTCCTGACTAGAAGCAAGGGTCCCTATTTGGACAGTGGTACCTACCTCTGCCAACTAGAGACCCCCAGATCTAACATTGGTGGTCAGGCGGTGGGATTTGAACTTGTATTTGTACTTGACCCACAGTAATTGGTGTACATCACTAGTGAGTGCAGACCACTACGCCACCACATACTGTTTTTTTTCCGGTGTCCTCCTGGAAGTATTCTTGGATATTGAGACTCTGGCTAGTGTTGCACCTGTAAAATCCTGCCAAAATGGAAGTCAACTTTTTCCACCTGTGCATCTACACAGAGGAGGAGATAACAGCCTTTTGCAAGAAGAGGGGGCTGCCCATGGAGAAAGGTTCCACAAGGAGGGATCTTGAGGCATGCCTGTATTCCCATGAGGCCAGAATTTGGGAAGCAACATTAGCAGATGATTCTGAGGAGGAGGACTTCTCTGACAGTGATGAAGAGAAAGATGAGTGGCTCCTTGCTACTGAGCAAAGGTGCAGAGAATTAGACCGGCTAAGCAAGGAAGGTATGATCCGGTGGGCCTTAGCCCAGAAAGAAAAATGGGATGCTCAAGGAAGGAGCTTTGCTGAGTTGGAGGTGGAGTCCAGCTCTGATGGTGGCAGCATGATTATGATATCTAGTGTGGAAAGAAAGGTACAAACACCCAGAGATGTGGCGCCTGACTTGAGGGAGGGGGTCGACATACACCAGGGGGTTCAGGTTTATGATGTAGTTCCAGTGGAGTGCAGTGTCCCTGAAGTAGATTGGGGGACTGGCACAGGGGACCATATTCCTAGTGGTGGGAGGGACACTCTACTGACTCTAGAAGAGAGGTACAGGGAGAAGGGTTTCCCCATGGTAGAAACCTTGGTGTGTGTGTGTGAAGACCAGCCAGAAGAGTGTGGGTTGTGTGACAGAGACAGTCAGATACTGTCTTGCCAGTCTCAGGAGAGTGGTGTGGGGTACTTGTGTGAGGCACTGGAGGGTGAGGCAAAGGGTAGCTTGGTTAACAACTGTGGGGGGCTGTGTGATTCATTTTTTGGAGAGCATATTTTAAGTCCCTGTTTTCCAGAGCTATGCCAACACCCGGTGGAGTGTGAGTTCTCTGATCCCAGAGAGCTTGCGTTGGAGGCAGAACTCTTGGTGGATTCCAGAGAGTCTGAGGAGGCATTGGGGAGTGATCCCAAAAGGAGTGGCTTAGATATCTTCCAGACCTGTGAGGTGGAAGAGGTTCAGTGTAGCCCAGTTAGGTCCCAGTGTAGTGGGAGGGGTGTAGGGGCTCATGTCCGGTCTCAGTGGAGAAGGAATGAGTGTGGGACGGTGTGTCTCCCGGTGCCCGAAACCCAGTCTCCGGTCCTGGAGGGTCCATTAAGAGAACACCAGGTTGGGGACCTAGACTGTACTTGTAGGCCATTTGAGGAGGATCTCCTAGTGTCTGTTGAATGGGGAGTGCCTGTAACTAGGCCTCCATCAGTTCTGGTGTCTGGCAGTGCCGCTCCATTTGGGAGGGTACAGAAGTCCAGACTGAGGGGTGAGAGGGGGAATAAGTCCCCAGCGGGAGAACCAGTGGGTCAGGGACCAGTCGGAAGGGCTGAGTCCCCAGTGAGTGACCATGGTGACCTCACTTCTGTCCTGGGGGATCTTCCCGCACTGTCAGGTGGACAGGGGTCGGGAGATCTGCGCCAGGCAGACTGTCACAGGACACATGAGTTGTGTGTCACCCTCAAGGGGGTACTATGTGAGTCCCCAGAAGTCCTGGCGTGCCAGGCAAATGCACAACCGCAGGTTTTGGTCCCTGGGTTGGGAGACCAGGTTCAGGATTTGCCTGACCTGGAAGGAAAGACATCTGTAACCAGTGTCCTGACCAATATGGTTCCCAGAGGTACCCCTCCAGTAGGGAGGGTGCAGCGCTCTGGAAGGGGGTGCAGAGGGAGGGAGTCCTCGCCCCTGACCCCGGTACAACCTGAGGGGTTAAACCCTAGGTTGGGAGACCAGTTGCTGGAGGGAGGTCCTGAACTGGTAGGAAAGTTGTGTTCTTGGTTGTCTTGGTGGACAGGGTTGCCCCTGGAAGGAGGGCAGGAGTCTCACCCTGGGGGTGGACTGGGCCACACCGTTGTGTTGGCCAGGTGGGTACTGTCTAATAGTATAGGCACCTCAGTGAGTGAAGTCCTGGTGCGCCAGGCAAGTGTTCCACTGCAGGGGTTAGTCCCTGGGTGGGGAAGCCAGGTTCAGGTGTTGTCTGACCTGGAGGCTTGGGAGCCTAGGTTTGAGGGCCAGGCCACGGGTATCCCCCCTGACCTGGAAAACCAGTTGCAGGATAGCACCCCTGAACTGGTGGCTGAATGGTGCGGGACACCTGCCACAGGTGCCCTGGCTATTCTAGAAGGGGGTACCGCTCCAGGTGGGAGGGTACAGAGCCCCAAGGAAGAGGAGGACCGGGTATGGGGAAGCACACCACAGCCTCCTGTCCAGCCGCTGGATACAGGTCCAGGACAGGTGAGTCAGTACCAAGATGTTAGACCTGACCTGACAAGAGAGGGAATGGACAAAGGGTGCCAAGCACCTGGGGCTACTGCCCCCCACCGTCTGATGCCACAGGGGTTTGAGAGCCATGAGAGGCATGAGGCCTGGGTCTCATCCATGATCACTGTTGGTGGTCACTGTGGCTTGCTGTCGGTCTGTTGGGACACACCTGTGAGTAAATTAAGGTTAAGTGCTGTACAGGTGGTGTCCACAGGTGAAGAGAAGGTTTCCACATGGATTGGCATGGTGGACTCTGAGAGTATGGATAGAGTGATCCAACTGGGTTTAGGACGGCGTAGAACAGGACTGCCCTGCTGTGTGGGCCAGTTTCCGTGTTCTATCGCCTTAAGCAGGGAATCCCATCGAGGTATCGTTTGGTCTACCCTGGCTTTAGGCTGGAAGGGGGTTGTGTTGGAACTGGCCCTTCTTGCAGGGTCATCCCCAAACTTTTTGCTTCTTCCTCCCTTATTTTACCTGACCCGTGGCTGTTGGCAATAGGACTCTGCGCACTTTACCACTGCTGATCAGTGCTAAAGTGCATATGCTCTCTGTGTAAATTGTTATTCTGATTGGATATACATGTTTGGCATGTTTGTATCACCATGAAGTCCCTAGTAAAGTGCACTGGGTGTGCCAGGGCTGGTGATGACAAATGCTACTAGTGGGCCTGCAGCACTGATTGTGCCACCCACAGGAGTAGCTCTAAAATGGTGTCTCAGTCTGCCACTGCAGTGCCTATGGGCAGTTTAGAACTGCCATGTCCTCCTGGCCAGTGTCCCCACTGACCAGGCCTAACCCTTCCCTTTTTGTGCACATCAGTCACCCCTATGGAAGGCCCAAGGTACCCCCCTGGGCAGGGTGCAGTGTATGTAAAAGGTAGAGCATGTACTGGTGCAGGTAACATGTTCTGGTAGTGAATTACAGCCATTTTCGTTTTTCACTATTGTAAGGCTATCTTGCTCCATAGATTAACATGGGGGACGCTGGCTACAGTGGTTAACAGCATTTCTTCCCATAGGAACAAGATAGGACATAAGTATCTAGTATCCCTGAACTCAGAATTTAATAACACATCTTTTAGGAAAGGTTGTTTTTAAATCCTGTGTTTGAGAACAGCACTTTTAGAAAGTTGCTGTTCTCTTGTCTGAACCTTCTGTGTGCCTGGGCCTGTTTGTGTATTGACTGTCTGGTTTGTGAGTGACAGGGGCTGGGGAACTCCCCGGCAGGATGGATGAGTCAGCACTAGGCTGAATGACTTGAGTGGTGGGAGGAGTTAGCACCTGGGCTGAATAGGGCTGTGCCTGCCTTCCACAATGCTGGCTCCACCCCCCTGCTGGGCGGCTGAGGACCCTGCCCCTCACTCTGAAAGGAAAGATGCAGCCACCAAAACAAAGTGCTCAGGATCCGCCCAGAACTGGTTCAGACCGGGCACAGGGCCCACATGCACCAAGAGAACAAAGACTTTAGGGGTATAAGTACAGGACCCCTGACAACAGAAAATGAGATCATCCTGGAAATCAAGAAGGAACCTCTGCCAAGGAGAAAGCTGACTCTGAAGAAGGAAGATTGTCTTGCTGTTGCTCTGCTGGACTGACCTGCTGTTGCTTTGCTGCCAAGGAGAGGGGAAGGACTTTGCTGTGAGCTGTGTCCCCTGTCTTGAAAGGAATCTCCAAGGGCCTGAGAAGAGCTGGCTCCCTGTTTTGAAGTCCCAGGAACAAAAGGACTTCACCCCCAGCTTCCCTGAACTCTGCTGAGTGAGTTCTGTCCCTCCTAGAGTGCTTGATCCAGTTGTGGGGCCTCTGGAGGTTGGACCTGTGCTGGGAAGCTTGAGACAAAAGCTTGAGAGACTTTCGAAATTGAAAAGTGTCGCATCGCTCGCTTGCGGAGCGCATCCCCGACAGTGCGAGAAGTTTCCCGCCGCTACGGAGGTCGAGATCGTCGCAGCGCCTGACGCCGCTGCCAGAGACGTCGCATCCTCCGTTTGCGGGACGCACCAGACCGGTGCGGGAGAATCGAACATCGCTGCGAGTATCGTCGCAGAGCCTGTCGTCGCTGGGTGAGAACGCCGCACCGCTTGCTTGCGGACCGCATCACGTCGCTGCGAGTGTCGTCGCAGAATCATCGCATCGAGGAGCTGCGAGAGAAAGGATCACCGCTGGACCGCGCATCGTCGCCCCGGAGATCGTCGCAGCACCTACGAGATCGTCGCATCGTGCCTTTGCGAGAACAGACTTCCTACGGAACCTACGCACCGGAATCCATACAAGTGGCCTTCCTCCCCATACAGACCGGATTCGTCGCAACACGCCCGCTGCTGCAGCGGGGCTGTCGCATCGCCTCCCCAGGGTCTCAGGAGCGACGCATCGCTTGTTTTCCACCGCACCAGCTTCTGCTTTTGGAACTTTGTTGCAACTAAAGGTACTGTGAGTAAACGTGACGCAACTGTGAACTTTTCACGCAACTGTGGTTTGTTTTTACCGCAACTTGAAGAACTTTAACGCAACCTTAAGAACTCTTTGAAACCATATTTTTGAACTGTGTATGTTGGATTTTTATCGTTTTGGTCTTGTGTAGTTTTAGAATAAATACCTTTATTTTTCTAAACTGTTGTGGAATCAGTTTGTGGTGTTTTCACTGTGTTACTGTGAGTGTTGGTACAAATACTTTACGCATTGCCTCTGATTAGCCTAGACTGCTCAGGCCAAGCTACCTAGAGGGCGAGCAGGGGTTATCTCAGAGAGTTATCTCCTTGTCCTGACTAGAAGCAAGGGTCCCTATTTGGACAGTGGTACCTACCTCTGCCAACTAGAGACCCCCAGATCTAACAAATATCATTAATTAAAATGTCAATCCTTCCTCTATTTTTATTCCTTAATCTTCCCCTCAATTCATATTTTGAAACGCTGGATATTATTATTGGCAAGTGTCCCTGGGCAAATAAACAACCCATGGTAAAATTGTCTACTCTCCTAATTAGATACAATACAGGGGGGTTTAGCATTACCGCATTTCTCAACATATTATCAGGCCTCAGTGCTCAACAGAATTGTGCAATTAACTACAGCATCATCAAACTATGACAACTTCCTGTTAAAACGTATGTTAACAGAAAGTGCTATAACACGGCCAGTTTGTCTGTGATCAGCTACATTTCCTAAAAAAACAATGTATACGTTTTTATTAGCTTTAGCATCTCGTATGCAGTTATTTTGTAAAGCATGAGGTATTACCAGTGTGTCATGGATTTACTCCAATACAAGACTACAAGGTTTAAGGTTTACCATTCTCTGAAGGAATTTTAGTCATGGAGAGATCTTGAGTTTGAACAACTAAGTGATTTTTATGATCATACAGGATTCATTGCATGGGAATCAATAGTACAGCAATTCGGCATTCAAAATGCAGCTTTGCGTTTAAGCTTCAACCAGGTGACTACCTTTCTTTAAAATTAATTATGTAACAATGAGGGACTCTGCACGTGGATATTCTGGTGGATTATTGAATGTAAAATAGTTGGAGTGGGGAACTGGTATAGACTACTACACCATGGTGTTAACAAGAAACTTTCAGATGACCCACTTCAAAACATTTCTAAAGAAACAGAATGTAGATTCAATATTAAAGAAAGGCAGCTACTTAGTAGATAGGATATAGAGCATTACAAGCAGCAAACTTCAAAATGATGGCCTTCTTATCAAGGTGCACGGTATACTATATGCCAGATACATTGCACAGGGTGTTTCCATCATTCCCCGATCAACACTTTAGGTATAAGATGAACGGGGGTGGATGGGCCCATGAATGTTTTATGTATGCTAGTTTACAGCAATTTTGGAATGATAGTTTTGAGGGGTGTCTGCGTCCTGTGTAGTTGGAGTCCGGATTGGACTCTTTCTTCTCAGTCTTTGGTGTAGGTGGTCCGGTACCCCAGGTACTGGCATGGCTCCGTTAGGTCCTGGTGTGCTCTCACTTGGTGGGGGGACATATCTGACCCTCTGGAATGGATGTACCTCTTCTGGCTTTGATACTGCGTCGTAGTTGCCGGGGAGCAGCAGATTGGTAAACCAGACTTCAGGGTTCAGTGGCTGCAGGGGAATAGCTCCTCTACTCCAATGAAGGTTCTCGGAAATTAGTCAAAGGCTGGAGGTACTAACATATTCTTGGAGGCCTCACAGTTGTAGGACAAGACAGTACACCATGATTGTTGAGTCCTGGAAGCAGCAGCAGGGTCTCTCACCAATTTTCTGGAGCAGGTCTACGGTTCTCAGGTCAGCACCTCTTCTATGCCCATTGCTCTTCCTAGTTCTGTTGAATCTGAAGTTCAGGGCTTTGGGGTGCCACCTAAATAATAAATGTAGGGGCATTAAAGTGGATGACAGGTAGTAGCCAATTGGCTATCTACCTTTAGGGTGTTTACACACTTTGTGTGACCACATCCTTTAAGAAGGGGCACAACCCTGACCCTGATAGGCTAATTCTCTCCATCTCAAGATGGAGGAATTGGTAAAGTGGGTTCCACATTACCTGCCCCGCCTTAAGGGTGGTGCCGGCTGAATGTGGGCCTACCTCTTAATCTAACTAATTTTCCTGCTTGTCCTCCTGCTAAATGTGAATCAGGACGGGGGGTTGGCATCTTCCACTAACTGGAAATGCCTGGGTTGCATTTCAAAAGTGGTATCACCTTTAAAGCTTCCTGCCTTGGAAACCTATTCTGGCCTGGGGAGGTGTGAAGTACCACCTCCCAGAGCAGGCATTGTTCCCAGGCTCTTGCCCCATGAGGTCAGAAACATGTCTGGTGGTCGTAGTTTGGCTAAGACTAATCAGAGACTACATCAGTGTTTGGTAGGTTTTCAGGAAGCATCTCTGTGTACATTTATGAATAAATCCAACACTGGCATCAGTGTGGATTAAGTAAAATGAGACATTTGGCACCAGACATCCCTGAGTACAGTGAAGCCATCATGGAGCTGGGGAACTCGTAATGATGGGTGTCCAGCTCATGCACTCTCTATGGCATCCCCGCACACTTACAATATCCTAGTATGGACTTAGATATTGTAGGGCCTTATCTGATCAGGCAGATATGAACACACTTGTGCTGTAGTGCATCCTGCCTTAAGGTATTAAGGCCGGACTTAGGGTTGACTTACTCATACCTCATGCAGTGTCTAGGGGATTGCACACAGGGATGTGGGCCATATTGACTCTTCAGTTTTCTCTGCACCAAGGCATGCAACCTGCAATGGCAGTGTGCAAGATCTTAGTGAGGAGTCCCTAGGGTTGCACAAATTGTGCTGCAGACCTAGTGGACCCTCTTCAGTGCCAATGTCCTAGGTACCAGGGGTACCATTTACTAGGGACTTACAGGGGGTGCTGATGTTGTGCCAATTGTAGTATAGTTTTAGGGAAAGGACACTGGTACTGGGAACTTGGTTAGTAGGGACCCAGTACTCTACAGTCAAAGCTGCATCAAAAAACAGACAAAAAGTGGGTAAGGGGGTACTGCAACAAAATAAACACTGTCCTACAATGAGTCAGCATGGAAAGATCCGATAAGTCATGAAGATAATTGGGGGGCCAGAAGCATAGACCCCACTGCTGTCCAGAAGGGGCAAATGGTGTAACAGTCCAGTAAGATGTGAACAATATCACTGGGCACGTGATTGCTTCACCAGCAGGCAGAGTGAGGAAGCAATCTTGCAAGCTGAAGCAATGTTGCTGTTCAGTGCCAGCCCTGAAGGATCTTTAAAAAACTGAGCTTAATCTGTGCCTTCTGGAGTCCCCATTCAGGACTTTCAAAAGTTCTGCCCATCCTCCTCATCATACTCCACCTGCAGACAAGCATACCAGGTCTTCATGAGGCTAGCAAATTGTGGCTGGAAGAAGAGGTGGCAAATTAGGAGGTTTTAGAATCTGGACCTCACGCCATTAAACTGACTCCAAGTATTAACGTAAGAGAGCACCAGAGAACAAGGGATGATCAAGGGTTGGGGCCCAGTTTGCTCAGCAGGCAATGACATAGTTGTGTATACTGCCACTGATGAGTATGAAACAGGCCAAATTAATCTCGTAGCATCTCAAAGGACTTGAGCTTGCCACTGGAGATCAGGTGTGTAAGAGTCAGGAACCCAGTTCTGCAACAGGGGCCCCAAACAAGCATGGCTCCATTCAGATACCAGTATTGTTCCACAGGGAGGTGCTATGTAATGGTGATGTGTGTCCACTAAAAAGAGTTTGTGTGCCTGCATGCAGGTGGCATACATGACTATCAGCATAGGGTTGGGTGTCTTGGTGGAGCTAGAAAGATAGAGGGAGTGTAGTCACAACAAGGCCTCCTAGAATCTCTGTTCTATCTCAGCCCATAATGAGAGATCTTTGACCCGGGGGTGCATGTACGCCATTTATGCCAAATGTAGGGCTAGACAGTAATGCTCCACAGAAGGCAGGCCCTGTTCCCATGCTGATCTATGAGCGATAAGCACCCCAAATTGACAGGGGAGATCTCACCGAACCACAGATGAAGGCCTTAATGGTCATGTCTATCTGATGGGGATTCAAGAGAGGTATTGAGGTAACATGCCCAACACATACATGACTCGGGGATTGTAATCATTTTCACCACTTGAGTTCATACCTAGAGTGAGAGATTCGGCTGGGACCACTTTGCAAAGTCCAATTCCATTGGCTCCATAAGTGAGTCCACGTTATCCTCCCCCATGAACCTCAAGCCTATAATATATCTAGATATTTGAGGTAGATATTGCTCCACTTGAGTAGGTAACTGGTGATAGCAGTGCATGTGGTGAACCATGACAGTGGCAAGGCCTCGCTCTTTCCCAAGTTCACCTTGTAGCCGAATATTGCAGCACAAACATCAATGGTCTCCAACACCACGGGAATGGAAGAACATAAGGCTGTTAAGGTAAGTAAGATATCATCTGCATATAGATACAGTGTCAAGGGCTCTTTGTTCATACGAATACCTATGTTCTGATCTGATTTGCTGAGGGATGCCACTAAAGGGTCCATCACAAATAGAAGGGGGAGAGTGGGCAACCCTGACGGGTACCCCTATGGACCAGGAAGGAGTCAGAAAGAAAGTTCCCACAATTGACCCACGCTGATGAGGAGTTGTAGTGCCATCTCACTTTTGGAGATGAAGTCGTCACCAAGGCCAATTTTCCAGAGCACAGTTTATATGTAGTCCCATTCTATCCTGTCAAAAGGACAGTAACAG
The DNA here is from genome assembly GCF_964261635.1 of Lissotriton helveticus. Taxonomy (NCBI): domain Eukaryota; kingdom Metazoa; phylum Chordata; class Amphibia; order Caudata; family Salamandridae; genus Lissotriton; species Lissotriton helveticus. The sequence goes on from NC_136068.1 coordinate 1,232,597,861, forward strand.
CTTTCTCAGCATCCAGCGACAGTGCCAAGGCCTCTTCTGGAAGTTCTGCTGCTAGACAGAACACATGAGCTAACATGCAAAGATGGTTGTGTGACAAGTGTCCTGGGACAAACCCCACTTGCAAATGGCGAATAAGAGAGGAGAGGACTTGCTTTAGGCAGCTATCTAGAATTCTGGCCAATCTCTTGATATCCCCATTGAGCATAGATCTAGAACGATAACTGCCATGAAGAGGAGGGCCCCTTCCTTGTTTGGAAATGACCGAAATCAGTGCCCCGTTGGACAGTAAACCCAAGGAGCCCAAGGGATCAGCCTCAGCAAAGGCCTCATGGCGAAGGTCCAACACCTAGGATTTGGTTCACTTGTATAACCGTGCTGGGAAGTCATCCTCACCCTGGCTTTGGGATGGGGTAGATCTGATAATGTGTATGAGTAATTGACAAGGGGTTAGGTTATACTGTTGCATTGTCTCTTCTTCTTTTTATGCTGGTCATAATAATTAGAAATTGGTAAGCCATTATAGTAGAGCTTTTCTATGTTAGAATTGTAATATATGTGGAATGATATAATTTAACTCTATATTAGAATTGCATTATATGTGGAATGATATAATTTGATTTTATGAAATGTACAATATGAAGTGTCTTTTAATTGTCTATATGTTGAAATATGTCTATCTTTCATTTTTTAACTTTTAAATCAATGCAACAATTATATAATTCTTATATTAGTGATAAAGTTATTTTTTTATAATTCTTCTAAATTTGTTTTACTACTGCATTGATAATTTGACTTGAGTCAAGGGAAATTTTATTTTTTCAGCTTAGGTTTGTACCTTATTTCCCTTGATATTTCTAAGGGGTCCCTCTTTCATTTTAAGAGTAGATCTGAGATGGCCATCTCTATCTCCTCCTTGGTGATAGTGGCTTAAAGCAGCTGTTTGCCATCCTCAGAGATGCGCAGAAGTGAATACCATCCAAGAAGGCATTCATATGCATTGGTTCCTGGAAAATATCTGGGGAGTAGAGGACCCTTTAATAAGATAGAAATGCGTCTATGATTTCCAGTCAGTGATGATAGCTGGAATGGGCATTCCCACCTCCCTCTGCCTGAGCTGATCAACCAGAATCTCTACAAAAAGAGGAACCAGGAGCTTATGTAGATCCCACTCACTTGACTGTTGTATCAGTAATCTATTGGTAAATAGGGGTGTGCAGTTCCTTAAGATTAAAAGAAAGAGGTGTACTAGTGTTCCAGTTCAGGGGGTATGCTCCAATAGAAGCAATTGTCCTCACGCATCCAGAAGCGGGTCATGCTTCACCATTTGAATCTTTGAGATTCAAGGAAGCAGAGGTGGGGTAGGTCTCACGGTGAACACCGCACTGCGTTCGAGATGCTAATAAGCATTTCCCTCTGCCATCACCTCAAGGTGTTAGATTTTACCTGCCTTAGGGTTGTTACCCAGGTCAATGTACAATTTTACTGTGTGCCTTTATGTATGACTGACCCCATTAATGCATCTATTAATTATGTAGTGTTGGTTATTTATGTTAGGTCCTGAAGAATCCCCATTTGATCCAAATGGACAGACACAGGTGAGAAACATGTTGAACTTAATTTAGAATTACTCATTTTCCCTGCTTATTAGGACCATGTACCCTAGATGGCCCTCATATCTTTTGATTTGGTTAGTGAGCTCAATCAATAAAGTATCTGATACTGAGCATCACTACACCTATTTTAAGTCACTTTGACACCATTCTACATAGAGTATTAAAGCCCACACACCCCCACTTCATCATACAGCTATAAAAAGATCTCCGGCAAAGAGCTCCATAGTAGGTGCCCGTCAGGTATTGCAATGCTGGCCCCACGAGGAACTAGCCCAATAATGAAGTAGGACACCCTTCTGGGTATGTGAGGGCACTTGCTCCTATTGGAGCACACTCGATGAACAGGAACACTAGTATACCTTTTTATATTATTCTTGAGGAACTTGTCACCCCTGTTTACCAATAGATTACTGACCCACCAGTAGCCGTCCTGCCTTCTCTCCTTGTTCTGTCTTCTCTCCTTGTTCATAGTGCCAATACTTCAACCTCTGAAGTGCATAATCAGATCAGGAGGTTAAGAGGGTATTGAGGTTCATGCGCGCCTTCTCAAGGATGCGCATTGTAATTACGGAAGGGTAGGCCATGTAGGCCCATGTGAGGTGGGATATACTCCCGCACCTTTTGACACTCCTCCGTCTGGCTGTTGACCAGGGCAGCATCCCTTTTCAGCTACCCACTGATGGTTGCCTTCGCTGCCATCCACAATGTCAATGCAGAGTCAACTGAGCCCCCATTGTGGTCCTGGTAGGTATGCCTGTGGGTTTTAAGCTGGTTCTTGCCCACTGGGTAGTTGTAACGTGCAAGATGAGACACCAGGGCTTAAAAATCACCCATGACAGACCCAGATCAGCTTGCAGGGCTATAGGAGAGTGGTCTGAAAGTGCGCCCTCTATTATTGAAGCCTCGCAGAGAATGGGGAGCAAGGAATGGGACATCAGGAAAAGATCCAACTGTCATTGCATGCCATAAACCAGGGACAGATATATGCCTTCCCTGTCAATCGGATGCGAGAGATGGCAGAAATTACGATGGTCATGATCAGCCTAAAGAACTCCTGGGAGGGCTATGTCCTCATTATTGCATACCTCAATTGGACCAGTGCCATTTAAGACCAAAAAGGTATCATTGACCTCCTATCAAGAAGTTAGCTGTACCTATCTCCTGCAAAACATGGGTAAGTTGAAGAAAGGCGTGCTTCAGATCTGTAGGCACATACACTGAACCTACACAAAGTACCTACTTGTTAATTTTTTGTTTACGAAACACATTGCGACTCTCCCGATCAACTCAGGTCTTAAGCACTACATGGGGTAATGTCTTCCAACTAAAGATGGCTTATCCACGTTTCTGGGGTACCAGTAAGTCATCTGCCCCTTGCAGAGGACAACAAGTGTGTATTTCTTTGCCCACCCAATCCCGCCAGAGCTTCTCAGCTTCTGTCTGAGTGAGGTGTATGTCCTGAAGTAGAGATATGCCGGCGCATTTGGAATTGATATAGGAGAGCACTTTTTTGCACTTTATGTATTTTGTAAGACCATTGATGTTCCAGGAAATAGTGTGCAAGGATGTGTGGTGGACATGAAGATTGCAAGAACCAAGGGGGTAGTCCGAAGGGTCATGAACAATGTTGGGCAGGTGGGGCGGTTAGTCAGGTCCCTCTGGCAGTCTATGGGATGTTGAAAGGGCAGGTGAGAACAGGCAGCTGGAGGACAAATAAGTTATAGAAAGAACCAACAAAACAGTAAGGGAGCTAACTGAATTCTCAAGAGAGATGGAAAATAGTAAAAACAGAAAAGTTGAAGAAGAGAAAAGGAACAAGTATTGGGGGGAAATGCACAAATAAAAAAGATTCTATGCAAACCAAAAAACAATCATGCTATCAAGTACACTGCACTGCATGTCCTATCAGCTGTAGACAGCAGGTTTACACCGGAGGGGCCTTCATATCTGGTAGGCCTCGGGCCCAGTAGTTGAGAGGAAACTAGGGTTGCTGGAGCAAGCCCTAGAAAGAGATCAGAACATTAGCAATTACAAAAATCATCTGGTGAGTGAGCAATGATGTCAAAGAGAAAGGCTACAAGCAGACCTGCTCCAATGTCTACAAGCTGAGTGGAAGGGCACTTGATGAGAAGATAGGAAACAGTGTACATCAGCACTAGGTGAGATGATGCACCAGTGGGAATGAGAGGTGGCATGCAGCCATGTGAATCATAACCTCATAGGGTGTAAGTTTGGGGGTTGTAGCAGGGGAGTTGATTGTATCATAATCTTTGAATAGTGTGACCAAGAGGACCATAACACAATTGTGGATTCTGTGAAAGGGGAGGTGAAGTAGATATTTGTTTTTGTTGAACTATCCATGGGCGGGCTCGAGAATCAACCATTTAATATTGAACTACAATGAACAAATGAGTCGAAGAGCAAGTGAGAAATGTGACCCCATCAGTAAAAAACATTCATTCTAATATGCTCACCTTACAGGCAGGGTATTCTGAGGGATCAAGATTTGCGTCCAATATATCAGCCATCAAATTGCAGGCTGGCAAGTGGTGAGCAGGATATATTACACCCTCTTTCCTATGTTTGTTCTGCCAACGCTTTTCATATCTTCTCCTTATCATGCCACATGCAATGCATTTTCTCCTGGTGTTGGAGCCTTTGTGGATGTGCTTCAGAGCTCCTCTGAGAACCGGTCCCCCTTCACAGCAGAGAGATCAGAATGGCACTGGAAAGTGTCCATTGCCCCTCCATGTAGTCCATCCAAAAAGGCCTACAGTTCCTCATGATCAAAACAGTTCTTAGATTTGCTGTCCATGGTGATCCATATATGTGCTGAATCAAAGAGGCCAAATTTGAGGTCCCTTTTGTGGAGGAGGAGAGGAAAGCCTTTCTCCGATTGCTTAGTCTGTTTGGGAAATCTGCTGCCACCTGAATCTTGTGACAATTGAAATCATAGGGCCTGTGAGTGCTTGCTGCTGTCAGAATCTGATACACCTGCTCAAGCTGGAGAAAGCAGGCAACAATAGGTCTCGGATCAGATGAGGCCGAGACCCATCATGATCTTTTTCTGTCTTCTTAGAAATGGGGGTCTCTAGTTGGCAGAGGTAGGTACCTTTGTCTAAATAGGGGCCCTTGCTTTTAATCAGGGTTAGAGGGATACACTTCTAAAATAACCCCTGCTCATGCCTTGGTAGCTTGGCAGGAGCAGACAGGCTTATCTCAGAGGCAGTGTGTAGAGCATTTGTGAACAAATACAGTGAAAACACTACAACTGACACTTCACCAGTTTAGAAAAATAAGTAATCTGTATCTTAACTAAACGAAACCCAAAACGACAAACATCCACAATACAGTAGATAGATATGACTTTCAGATGGTAGAAATAGTTCAGTTCAAAGCAAATTGCAGATGCAACACTTTTCACACACAGTAGCTTGGATGTGTCACGCAAACAAACAAGACAGGCCGCAGGGAAGGTGATGCATCGGTTCCTTACACTCAGGGAAGGTGATGCATCAGTTCCTTGCTCCGGGGGAGGTGATCCGTCGGTTCCTTACTGCTGCACTGGGGAGGCGATGCGTTAGTTCCTTAATGGAGAGGAGATGATGCGTCAGTTTCTTACTGCGTGGGGAGGTGATGTGTTGGTTTCTTCCTGTGTCACCCAATGATGCGACAGACTTGGCACCTCGATGGGATGCGACGATCCGGGACGATGCGTGGATTCTTGCAGCTTTACAGCAGGGCTTGCGTCAGAATCGGTGCAGTGATCTCAGACTTCGGAGATCGTTCCAATCAATGCGGCGTGCAGCGATTTCTCGAGCAGTGGCAGGCACTGCGATGGTTTCTTCGGCGATGCGTCAGAAACAGATGCGTCACGCTTCTCAGTGTTGTGTTGATTTTCCAGCTCCCAGCTGAAAACAGTCTCTAGAGGTCCAAAACAACAGCAGGCACCTCTTTGAAGGTCAGAACTCCAAGCAAGGCAGTTCAGGGGAGCTGGTGGTGTAGACTTTGTGTCCCTGAGACTTCAGAACAGGAGGCAAGTTCAGTTTCAAGCCCTTGGAGATATTCTTCAAGCTGGGGACACAGCGAACAGCAAAGTCCTTTTCTGCTTTTCTTGACAGCAAGTAGCCACTGCAGGCCAACCCCAGACAGCAAACAGCAAAGGGACAGTATTCCTCCTCAGTTTTCCGGCTCTTCTTCTTGACAAAGGTTCCTCTTGATTCCCAGAAATAATCTAAAGTTCTGGGGTCTGAGCCCCAATATTTATACTACAAAATCGTTTGATCTCTGGTGGCAGAAAAATCCTGTGCTGTGTCATAACCGGTTCTGTCCTCTCTGGTGCAGTTTCCTGGCAGGAGATGCAAACAGCATTGTGGAAGGCAGACCAGGCCCATTCAGGTGAAAGGAAATCTCCTCCCCCCACTCTAAATGCAGCTTAGGACTATTCAGCCCAGCACTGACTCATCAGGCTCCCTGGAGCCACTGCTCCTTGCCAGCCCCTGTCATCCAAAAGCCAGACATGCAATACACAAACCTAGCAGAGGCACACTGGCTGGGTAAGCAAGAACATACCTACTTTCTGAAAGTTGTATTTTCAAACACTGAATGTAAAAAGCACACTCACTAAAAATGCATTTTAACATTCTGAGTTCAGGCATATCAAACTTTATTTTCATACCTGGTAGTTATGTTTATAGAATGTTATAATCAAACTTCCCATTCTATCCTATGGGAACAGCTAGCCTTGCAATAGTGAAAAACAAAATTGGAAGTAATTCACTATCAGGACATGCCACGCACAACAGGACATGACCTACCTTTTACATACACTGCACCCTGCCCACAGGGGTACCCTGGGCCTACCTTATGGGTAACTAACATGTAAGAAAAGGAAAGGTTAGGGCCTGGCATGTGGGTGCACTTGCCAGGTTGACATGGCAGTACCAGACTGCACAGGCTCTGCAATGGCAGGCCAGAGTTACATTTACAGGCTGCTTATGTGGGTGGCACAATCAGTGGGCAGCCCACTAGAAGCATTTGATTTACAGGCCCTGGGCACACACAGTGCACTGTACTAGAGACTGATTAGTAAATCAAATCAGCCAATCATGGAAGCAGCAATCCATAACAACAAATTACAAAGGGAGCACTTGCAATTTGGCACTGAACAGCAGTGGAAAAGTAGCCAAAGCATCTAGACCAGCAAAATTGAGTCCAACACACAGCAAAAACATAGGATGCAAAGGCAAAAAATACAGGGGAAACCCACGCCAGTGATGCCAAGTCTAACACATGTGCTCTTTGCATCTCAAGTGGGGCAAAAACGGCAAACCCAAGGAGGGTTGGCAAGTACTTGCGAAGGAAATCTCTGGCATCTCTGCCTTCTGCTTCCTTAGGGATCCTGAAGAAGCTTACATTATAACTGCAGCTTTGGTCTTCAAGTTCCACTATTTTGTTGCACAAAGCATGAAGTTCCAGGTCCCTGTCTGACTGGAGCTTGAATCTGGCCTCAAAAATTGACAAGCGGTGGTCCAGCGTCTCCACCTTGTCATGGAAACTAGAGACCTCAGTATGGATGGACTTTGTTTCAGTGGTGAGGTTCATAATTTTCATGTCCATCATCTCCAGCCTATAACCCACCGAAGTTACCTCTTTGAGGATCAGATCCGTTGAGGTTTCTGAAGATCCTTGTGGAGGAGACGAAGAATTAGTTTGGGATACCACATCTCTGATGAGCTGCTGTCTCGTCAGTTTCCCAGCCGCAATCCTGGGCCAGAATGCAGTTGCTCCTTGGCAATGGGCAGTATCCAGATGTGGAAATCTGCATCTCCTCCTCTATGTTCGGGGACGTCAGAGGATGCTGATTTAGTACAGGTCTCTTTGGGGGTGTCCACCCGGGCCTGAAAGTATGCAGACCAGTGGCAAACTAGGATACCAGGGCTTATCTGCAGTACCAAGGGCCCTCTGGGGATAAACTGGTCCTGTGATGGTGAATACTGCGGACCAGCAGTTGCCTGGGAGCAAAGAATCTGTGTCCCCCTCTGGGGAGGTGTGCAGCATCATGAATGAGAGGCAGGCTGCTTCCATCTGCGAGCTCTCAATTCCAAAGCGTCCCCTCAGGTATCAACTACTGCTGGTACTGCTAAGCTTTTCAGAGTCTTGGTATTGAGATGGACTAGTTGTGGGTGCAAGTAGTCGAGGAGTCCATGTAGCTAATGCCCCTATAGGACGATGTAAATAATTGTTGTTTCGGGCCTCTGGCATGGTGAAATGTGCAGATTGCACACAGGTCATGAAGTCTCTCTGTTGGGGACCAGCTACACACCATGTGGATGATTTTTGTGTGAGTGAATGGTTATTTTTGCGCTCTAGCACAGTTGTTGGACATTCTTGGGCACTGATGCTGGTCTGTGATGCAAGAGCTGATGAAACCGTATGGTTAAATCTCTCTTTCTAGCCCTTGGGGTTCTTAGTTTGTTCTACTACAGGCTTATGTTCTAGAATTAGTTTTGAATTACAAGAGATAGAGTTCTTCATCCTCTCACGGACTTCCAATGTGTCTATGGCCCTCACTCAACACAGACTCTGGGACCAGACCTGTGCAGCCATGCAGATGCAGCTTAACTCACACCTAGGACACTGCCAAACTAGAAAATGCCATTCTGGTATTAGTGTACCAGGCTCTGTTCATTAATGCCCAGAGGAGGTCTTCTCTGTAAACCTTGATAACCCTGGTCCTGGTCGCTAATCTGAGCTCTCTGCATTCCTACAGCTCCAAACCTAGGCGCTGCAGCTTCATGTATTCATTAGGGATAGGTCATTGTAGGCTTCCTCTTCAGTTGTGTTGTTATTCAAACTCTGGGCAAGGGATAGTTAGAGATGCAATAGCGCCACCTGTAGAAATTGTACTGCGCCACTCATGGGCCAAGTGATTGTCCCTCAGGATCGCCTGCATAGATGAAGGGATTGCAGGGCTCAGAATAGTTGTTGTGTGTACAGCACATTCATGCCTTTCAGGTTTAGTAGCGTCAGAGAAAAAGTTACACACATAAACAAATAAGTAAATAAATAATAGATGTGTTTGCCACCACTGTTGTCCAGTTGTTGATTGATTGGAGTTTCTTAACCCCTTCGCTGCTAGGCCTTTTCCCCTCCTGTGCTAAGTCTTTTTTTGGCGTTTTGGAGTAGTGCGCGCTTAGGCCCTTGTAACGTTTTGACCACATAAGGTATCCAAGCCAAATTTGCGTCCTTTTCTTCCAACATCATGTGGATTCTAAAGGCGCCCAGGGTTTGTGGATTCCCTTCGAGGGGTCCCAGAAGTTAACCAAAATATAGTGATTTTTTTTTCTTCAGAAAAATGGGAAAAACGGGCTGCAAATGAAAGCCTCTGGGGTTTTCCCTGAAAATGGTATCAAAGGTTCAAAATATGCTTTATTCGATATTCAACAAGGAAATATCATATAAGCGTACAATTTCATAAAATATCATACAAAGATACAGTTACAAAAATAATTTAAAAACAAACAATTCGGTCAATTCGTTAAAAATAAGTAAATGGGAACCATTTACAAAAAAAGCAAGATCTAGAGAGCCAATCCTTTTAAGATAATTAAGAATTAATTAGAAGAGCAGCAATCAATTAGGCCTTAATACATAAGGAGGATGTACGACAAGATACATATATACAATTATTAAGGGCATGTTTGGCTTTTCCATTTTACATGTCTGGGTATAAACACATGATGGCCAGAGTCCCCTTTCACCAAGTGTTATTGTTCATTACTCTGGGGCCCGGGTAAAAATCGAACAAGTCCCAAGTAGAAATAAGGCCATCACCGGGTTTTGGTTGGAGAAGTCTTAAGAAGGGGACGATGTTCCTGTGTTTAAATCTGATCAATATCAGATCTCCCGAAATGTCTTTAGGCAATCTGCCTAACCACCCCACCCTCCTGACGCTCACAATTCCGCCATCAAGGTTGGTAGGCAGCGGTCTGATGTTGTTAAGCCAAAAGATGGTCTTATTTAGCAGCTCCTTGCTTGTTTCGTGATTGCCCTGACCAAGTTCGGGCACCCCGGAAAGAACAGACACGTAGGGGGCAGCCTCTGGGGGTAAATTAATTCTCTGCCTTCTTGGCTGAGGAGGTTTAGGGACTTTGGAAGTATGATTATTTTGGCCCCTTGGGAAGGGTAAGGTAAAGGCAGGGTCAATTATTCGAGCTTTTTTAGGTTCAGTGGGAATTGGGTTGTCCGAGTTGATACAGAGTGTAGAACGTGGGGAGACAGCCGAATTTACAGTTGATGGATGAGTCATTTTTACTATTTGTTCCACACTGGACAGCCTGTCTCCCAACTCCTTGATTTTTGTAACCAGGGGTAACAGGGCAACATTCAGCAAACGTTCAAATTCGGCCAATAGGGTCGATTGAAGGGGGGAAACAGGATTATTTGATGTGGTCCCTGCTTTATGTGGCGTTAGAACAATTGGATTGACGGGGGGGGATGAAAAGCTAGAACACAATAGATTGGCATTTGAAGGAGTATCCTCGTTGTTAAACAAGATTAAATCAGGGGATACAGGAACAGCTTGGGTAGTACAGGTTACGGGATCAGTGGCGTTGCCTAATCTGGGGGGGGTTAATATATCAGGGACATAGTTAGTGCCGCACACGGCATTTAGCTCTTCCCAGACAGACATCATGGGAGGACTATATAGAGCCCGATGACGACCCTGGACGATTAAACATAAATAAGTATGCAGTATTATGTCTCTCTACCTCTTATGTTGGGACCATGTGGGGTGGCCCGCCCCGTCCTCCTCGGGTCCTCGGAGGGCCACAGAGGGCCCGCCCTTTGCCCGGGCTTAGCCCGGCGTCCCGCTCGCGTCCCGCGAAGCTGGGCGTGTCTCCCCTTTTGGGCGCCTCCTGGCGCTTCCCCCGTGATGCAGGAAGCTGCGCCGCCGCTAGGGCCGCCGGGAGATGTAGTCCCGGAGCGGCGGCGCTGTGGACTGCTGACTTGGACTCCTAGCGGTGGCGGCAATGCTGTGGACCAACTCGGCACACCCCTGCTCCAGCCCGGTAAGATCAAAATGCCCCCGCGCTCCGCCGAGCGTGTCTCCCCTTTTGGGCGCCTCCTGGCGCTTCCCCCGTGATGCAGGAAGCTGCGCCGCCGCTAGGGCCGCCGGGAGATGTAGTCCCAGAGCGGCGGCGCTGTGGACTGCTGACTTGGACTCCTGGCGGTGGCGGCAATGCTGTGGACCAACTCGGCACACCCCTGCTCCAGCCCGGTAAGATCAAAATGCCCCCGCGCTCCGCCGAGCGTGTCTCCCCTTTTGGGCGCCTCCTGGCGCTTCCCCCGTGATGCAGGAAGCTGCGCCGCCGCTAGGGCCGCCGGGAGATGTAGTCCCGGAGCGGCGGCGCTGTGGACTGCTGACTTGGACTCCTGGCGGTGGCGGCAATGCTGTGGACCAACTCGGCACACCCCTGCTCCAGCCCGGTAAGATCAAAATGGTATCAAAAAAGGGTTTGTGGGGCTGAAATCTCAATTTTCTCAGCTTTTAGGGAATGACAGTCTTTTGTCAGAGAACCGAAATTTTTCACTCAGTTTTGGCATTTTTCTGGGACATAGCCTATTTTTGCTATTTTTAGAGCTTTCCACCTCCTTCCAGTTAATGGTAGAAATGAGTTTGAAAGCAATAATGGATCCTGGAAAGCTTTACATTTTCGAAAAGTAGACAACATTCTGAATTCAGAAAGGGGTCATTTGTCTACATCCATGAAGGTTTCGTTATAGAAACTTACAGTTAGATATTGGAATAATTGAAAATTTGTTGAAAAAAACAGCCTTTTGTCTAAACGTTTTCACCTATAACTTTTTCTAATTTTGACAGCTCTTGGAAAGCAATATACCGTTACATCTGTTTGACCTACCTGGTTGTGGGGATATATAGGACTTGTAGTTTCACTAAGAACCCAACGAACCCAGATCCAAAAACTGAGCAGCAACTTGCAATGGTATTTTTTCATTTACTGGGTATAGAGCACTTTGTCTTGGAAAATGTATACATGGAATAATATGTATGAAAGACACCTATGTATTTCTGAATTGGGTACAAATTATAGAGTTCAGAAACAGTATATAATTGTACATTTTCAAAATTGGGAATACTCATACTAGCATGAGAATTATTGGTCATTTTTCATAAAGATTTTTTTTTACACAATGTCTTTCATTGAAAGGGAGAAATGCATGAAAGCTCAATTGATAATAACAGTTGATTTACAAATCTGAATTACCCCAAGTGTCCCGATAAAAACGGTACCTCACTTGTGTGGGTCGGCCTTGTGCCTGCGACAGGAAACGGCGCAAAATGCAACGTGGTCACACCTAAATTTTGCAGTTACAAATTGACCCTTTTTTGGCAAAGTGCCTACCTGTAGTTTTTGCACCCTAGCTCTGCCGGCACCTAGGGAAACCTAGCAAACATATACATTTCTGAAAAGTAGACAACCAGGGAAATTCAGGATGGGGTGACTCGACTGCCTACCACCAGGTTTTGTTACCCAGAATCCCATGCAAAGCTAAGATTTTGACAAAAAAACACATTTTCCTCACATTTCTGTGGTGGAAAGTTCTGGAATCTGCGTGGATCAACAAATTTCTACCCTCCCAGCGTTCCCCCAGGTCTCCCGATAAAAACGGTACCTCACTTGTGTGGGTTGGCCTTGTGCCTACGACAGGAAACGGCACAAAATGCAACGTGGTTGCACCTCAATTTCCCAGTGAAATCTTGAGCTCTTTGGACAAAGAGACTACCTTTTGTTTTTGAGCCCTAGCTCAGCCGGCACCTAGGGAAACCTAGCAAACCTATATATTTTTAAAAACTAGACACCCAGGGAAATTCAGGATGGGGTGACTCGACTGCCTATCACCAGGTTTTGTTACCCAGAATCCCTTGCAAAGCTAAGAATTTGAAAAATGAAACAAATTTTCCTCACATTTCTGTGGTGGAAAGTTCTGTAATCTGCGTGGATCAACAAATTTCTACCCACCCATCGTTCCCCCGGTCTCCCGATAAAAACGGTACCTCACATGCGTGGGTAGGCATAGTGGCTGCGACACGAAACAACGCAAAACGCAACATGGTCGCACCTCAATTTCCCAGTGAAATTTAGCACGTTTTGGACAAAAAGACTACCTTTTGTTTTTGCGCCGTAGCTCTGCCAGCACCTAGGGAAACCTAGCAAACCTATACATTTTTGAAAACTAGACACCCAGGGCAATTTAGGATGGGGTGACTCGTCTGCCTACCACCAGGTTTTGTTACCCAGAATCCCTTGCAAACATAAAAATTTGACAAACAAAACATATTTTCCTCACATTTCTGTGGTGGAAAGTTCTGGAATCTGCGTGGATCAACAAATTTCCACCCACCCAGCGTGCCCCCAGGTTACCGAAAAAAATGGTACCTCACTTGCGTGGGTAGGCATAGTGGCTGCGACATGAAACAGCGCAAAACGCAGCATGGTCGCACCTCAATTTCCCAGTGAAATTTAGCACGTTTTGGACAAAAAGATTACCTTTTGTTTTTGCGCCGTAGCTCTGCCAGCACCTAGGGAAACCTAGCAAACCTATACATTTCTGAAAACTAGACACCCAGGGCAATTCAGGATGGGGTGACTCGTCTGCCTACCACCAGGTTTTGTTACCCAGAATCCCTTGCAAACATAAAAATTTGACCAAAAAAAACACATTTTCCTCACATTTCTGTGGTGGAAAGTTCTAGAATCTGCGTAGATCAACGAATTTCCACCCACCCAGCGTGCCCCCTGGTCTCCCGAAAAAAATGGTACCTCACTTGCGTGGGTAGGCATAGTGGCTGCGACATGAAACAGCGCAAAACGCAGCATGGTCGCACCTCAATTTCCCAGTGAAATTTAGCACGTTTTGGACAAAAAGACTACCTTTTCTTTTTGCACCGTAGCTATGCCAGCACCTAGGGAAACCTAGCAAACCTATACATTTTTGAAAACTAGACACCCAGGGGAATTCAGGATGGGGTGACTCGTCTGCCTACCCCCAGGTTTTGTTACCCAGAATCCCTTGCAAACATAAAAATTTGACAAAAAAAAAACATTTTCCTCACATTTCTGTGGTGGAAAGTTCTGGAATCTGCGTGGATCAACGAATTTCCACCCACCCAGCATGCCCCCAGGTCTCCCAAAAAAAATGGTACCTCACTTGTGTGGGTAGGCATAGTGGCTGCGACATGAAACAGCGCAAAACGCAGCATGGTCGCACCTCAATTTCCCAGTGAAATTTAGCACGTTTTGGACAAAAAGACTACCTTTTGTTTTTGCGCCGTAGCTCTGCCAGCACCTAGGGAAACCTAGCAAACCTATACATTTTTGAAAACTAGACACACAGGGGAATTCAGGATAGGGTGACTCGTCTGCCTACCCCCAGGTTTTGTTACCCAGAATCCCTTGCAAACATAAAAATTTGACAAAAAAAACACATTTTCCTCACATTTCTGTGGTGGAAAGTTCTGGAATCTGTGTGGATCAACAAATTTCCACCCACCCAGCGTGGCCCCAGGTCTCCCAAAAACAATGGTACCTCACTTGCGTGGGTAGGCATAGTGGCTGCGACATGAAACAGCGCAAAACGCAGCATGGTCGCACCTCAATTTCCCAGTGAAATTTAGCACGTTTTGGACAAAAAGACTACCTTTTCTTTTTGCGCCGTAACTCTGCCAGCACCTAGGGAAACCTAGCAAACCTATACATTTTTGAAAACTAGACACCCAGGGGAATTAAGGATGGGGTGACTCGTCTGCCTACCCCCAGGTTTTGTTACCCAGAATCCCTTGAAAACATAAAAATTTGACAAAAAAACACATTTTCCTCACATTTCTGTGGTGGAAAGTTCTGGAATCTGTGTGGATCAACAAATTTCCACCCACCCAGCGTGGCCCCAGGTCTCCCAAAAAAAATGGTACCTCACTTGCGTGGGTAGGCATAGTGGCTGCGACATGAAACAGCGCAAAACGCAGCATGGTCGCACCTCAATTTCCCAGTGAAATTTAGCACGTTTTGGACAAAAAGACTACCTTTTCTTTTTGCGCCGTAACTCTGCCAGCACCTAGGGAAACCTAGCAAACCTATACATTTTTGAAAACTAGACACCCAGGGGAATTAAGGATGGGGTGACTCGTCTGCCTACCCCCAGGTTTTGTTACCCAGAATCCCTTGAAAACATAAAAATTTGACAAAAAAAACACATTTTCCTCACATTTCTGTGGTGGAAAGTTCTGGAATCTGCGTGGATCAACAAATTTCCACCCACCCAGCATGCCCCCAGGTCTCCCGAAAAAAATGGTACCTCACTTGCGTGGGTAGGCATAGTGGCTGCGACATGAAACAGCGCAAAACGCAGCATGGTCGCACCTCAATTTTCCAGTGAAATTTAGCACGTTTTGGACAAAAAGACTACCTTTTATTTTTGCGCCGTAGCTCTGCCAGCACCTAGGGAAACCTAGCAAACCTATACATTTTTGAAAACTAGATACCCGGGGGAATTCAGGATGGGGTGACTCGTCTGTCTACCCCCAGGTTTTATTACCCAGAATCCCTTGCAAACATAAAAATTTGACAAAAAAAACACATTTTCCTCACATATCTGTGGTGGAAAGTTCTGGATTCTGTGTGGATCAACAAATTTCCACACACCCAGCGTGCCCCCAGGTCTCCCGAAAAAAATGGCTCCTCACTTGCGTGGGTAGGCATAGTGGCTGCGACATGAAACAGTGCAAAACGCAGCATGGTCGCACCTCAATTTCCCAGTGAAATTTAGCACGTTTTGGACGAAAAGACTACCTTTTCTTTTTGCGCCGTAGCTCTGCCAGCACCTAGGGAAACCTAGCAAACCTATACATTTTTGAAAACTAGACACCCAGGGAAATTCAGGATCGGGTGACTCGTCTGCCTACCCCCAGGTTTTGTTACCCAGAATCCCTTGCAAACATAAAAATTTGACAAAAAAAACACATTTTCCTCACATTTCTGTGGTGGAAAGTTCTGGAATCTGCGTGGATCCACAAAATTCCACACACCCAGCGTGCCCCCAGGTCTCCTGAAAAAAATGGTTCCTCACTTGCGTGGGTAGCCATAGTGGCTGCAACAGGAAAAGGTCCAAATCGTACGGTGGTGAATTTAAAATACCCTAAAGCAATATAACTTTGATTTTGGGGGGGGGGTCACCTGAGTTTTTGGCCCGGGGCTGGGTGGTATTCTTTGGAAAGTAGCAAACCCAAACAGTTCTGAAAACTTGACACCCAGGAGAGTCCAGGGAGGTATGGCATGCGTGGGTCCCCCAATGTTTTCCTACCCAGAACTCCTTGCAAACCTTAAAATTAGGTAAAAATAGCACTTTTCCAAACTTTTTGGCGTGGGATCGCCGTGCCGGCAAAAATGTCCTACCACCCTGCGTTCCCCTTGTTCTCCCGAGTAAAAGGATACCTCACTTGTGTGGGTGCCCCAAAGCAGAACATGCCAAAAATGAATTTTGAAAAAAGTAGTTTATAGTCATATTTAAGTTTTACAAATTAAGCCCCCCAGCCTGAGTCACATGCCTTTGGCCCACCCACACAAGTGAGGTATCATTTTACTCGGGAGAACAAGGGAAACGCTGGGTGGTAGGACATTTGTGCCGGCAGCGAGATCCCACCCAAAAAAGTTCGGAAAAGTGGGTTTATTTGACCAAAATGTAAGGTTTGCAGGGGTTTCTGGGTAGGAAAACATTGGGGGACCCACGCATGCCATACCTCCCTGGACTCCCCCGGGTGTCTAGTTCTCAGAACTGTTTGGGTTTGGTAGTTTCCAAAGATGCCCGCCAAGCCCCGGGCCAAAAGCTCAGGTGACCCCCTCAAAAAATAAGATAATTTGGCTAAAGGTAATTTATTGGTCTCCACAGTATGAATTGGGCCTTTTCCTAAAGCAGCCACTATGCCTACCCATGCAAGTGAGGTACCATTTTTATCGGGAGACCTTGGGGAACTCTGGGTGGGAGGTAATTTGTGTGAGCCCAGTGATGCCACGCTTTCCCACACTAAAACGTGTGAAAAAACTGATTTTTTCAAAGAAAAAAATGAGGTTTGCAAGGGATTCTGGGTAAAGGAACGTTGGAGGATCCACGCAAGCCATACCTCCTTGGAGGCCCCCCGGTGTCTACTATTCAGAAATGTGTGAGTTTGATAGGTTTCCCTAGATGGCTGTCTCGCACGGGGCCAAAAACCCAGGTAACCCCTCTTGCAAAAGCTGGTGGACTTGACATTTTCACCATTGTTAAATTCACCAGCTTTGCCAAAAGAGCAATGAATAGCAGGTAATGCTGCATCACTCCAGAAATGACCTCCCGTGACTACTGGCAATGGATCTGGTTGGGGGAAACCGAGATGAACATAGAAGGAAGGAGGAGGGAGGAATGTAAAAAAGTGGGGTGACAGCTTAAGTTAGAATTGCTACTTTTTTCAGATAAAATTACCGCCTTTTTGTTCAGTTTTGAAATGGGTGCTTAGGAATTGTATTTTAACACAAATTCAAATGTGCTGTATTGCTTGAAGCAATTTCTATTGAATCGCCTCTATTAATGCCGGGAAGCAGTCTGATCAAGAGAAATAAACTAACCATTAGCGTGAAATTTAGTTTAAAACGCTGCCCTTCAGAATTTACAGGACGCGACGGCGCGTGTGCGCATACACACATGCGCACAGTCACACACACACTCACACAGTCACACACACAATTTTACAGCTTGGAAATAGTTTTGTATGTTTTAAGTAAATAAATGACATGCTTTTATTTACTGGAAAAAATATAAATTCTGAATTAGCAAGTTTTTTTTTTGTGCAAAATTTTATTTAAAAATACAGGCGTCAATAGTAAGCGTGCTCTATCAACACAAGGAATGAAATATGGGATAACAAATTACTGGCCAGGTGGCAAATTTAAGGTATGGGTACATCATGGAGGGGGTAGAGAAGGCAAATGGGGGGAAAAGCAGTGACAAAATGTAAGAGACTTGTGGAGAAAGTAAGCGAGAGCGGCAGTAAGAGGAGCAGAACCAAGGAGAGAAGGTTAGAGGCTGGGTAGAAATGAGAGGTTATTCGTGAATGGAGAGTAAATGTGGATTAAGTACACTGAACCAGAAAGAGACAGGAAGAGACAGGAAGAGCCTGGCCATAGGGAAAAGGGCAGCGGCAGTGCTTTAAATGGGCCGGTACTCACTGGTACTGAGTACTGGAAATTCTTATTTTTATCACTGTTAATACTGGCACTTTGCTACTGCCAAGGAGAGTACCAGTACTCATGAAAGGTAAACTCATTGGCTCTTAGTGCTGGTGGGCACTAGGCTGTCTGAGAAGAAGCTGTCTCTGACAGCCAATGTGCTTCTGTAGTCCTTTACTCAGCCTCTTTTGTGTACATGTCTGCTTCTTTCTTTGTGTGTGTGTGCACTTGAGGATATATAGCATTGTGCCAAACAACAACAAATAACGGTATGGCATTAAGAAATTGCAAATATTACAAAACAAGGACATTTTTAACATATTATCCTGTTTGGATTTCATTTTGTGTAATGATTTAACCTGTTTTGTTAACATCAATGCATTTCTGTTGTGTTTTGATATGTGCTGCAACTAGTATAGAAGAAATAATGTATCATCATATCTTGGTCTTAGCCCCGCCCACTTGCCACACCTCTAGCTCATTTTAATGAGTACCTGCACTTACTTTTTCCCATTTCAAAGCACTGACTCTAGGAGTCAGCTTTGCCTGTACATATATGTGAATTGTGCACGTCCATGAGATGGCAGTAAATGATTGTGAGGACGAAGTTGTTTTGGAATGTACAAATATTTGGGCTGAGAATGATCCAGGAATTGGAATTAAGTGCCGGGTATTGAGAATTGAGCATTATCTAGTAATGTCCTTTCACTTGCAAAATATAACATAATGAAAACCACAAAGAGGCACTCATGTTCCTTCTACAAAAATGTAAATGATTTTAATGCAATTAACACTTTTAACCAGCAGTTTCAATGTTGAGTTTACACCTGGAAATAAACATCACAGGAACCGATTTAGGAGAAATATCGGATTTGCTGCACTCAAAATACCAGCTGTTACTAATTCTCAGTATAATTGTAACCAATGTATCGACCTTGGAAGGGTCAAATGCTGAGTGGCATTCAAATATGCTACCTGCAGCTTTGAACAGATGTCAGAAATGAGCGATTAATTTACTGAGACAAAAAATAAATGTGTGCACTTATAAATGTCCGTGGTAGATACAAGCAATTATTCTTAGCGATGACTGGAAGTGAGGTACATCTTGAATTTATTGGGGTTAAAGTGAATGTGTGTAATTTTTTTTTATAACAGTGGAACATATCAAGACTCGTTTCGAAAGGTAGTAAAAAGAACAAGCTAACGACCTCC
Organism: Lissotriton helveticus; assembly: GCF_964261635.1. Lineage (NCBI taxonomy): Eukaryota > Metazoa > Chordata > Amphibia > Caudata > Salamandridae > Lissotriton > Lissotriton helveticus. The sequence goes on from NC_136068.1 coordinate 1,232,616,969, forward strand.
AAACAGAAAGAGATTACTGAACTGAGCCTGTTAACTAAGGCGGTATTGCTGGTATAATGTGATAATGGATCTTATAATTTGTGCCCTTTGACTTGTCACCACGTTGCACACGCCCCTTCATATGAAAAGAAGAGCTGTGAAGGAAACAGACGCGGAGGGTTACAGAGCTCGGTGCGCTGTCAGTCTCGGACGCTCTCCCCACCACCCCCTCCCCTTCCGCTGTCGCTTCTATTGTCAGTCCCTGGAGCTCTTTCATTACTCAGAGTTAGTAACAGAGAGGCCTATTTATGAAATAGTCACGCAGTGCAGCAAGTCAACTTGCTGCGCTGCCTGGCAAGGAAAGGTCAGGAATGCACCATATTTAAGGCAACGGGGCACATTCCTGCCTTTTCCTCTATGCTAGCGCACTGTAGGCAGCCTACCACCAACGAAGGCCTCCTAGCAGAATGGTGGAAAAGTGCCGGCATTGCATGCAGGCTTGTTTTTGTGCAGGAAGGGGCACCTTCCTGCACAAAAACAATCCTGAGAGGCATATTCCTCTATCCATGTGTGTTGCAAAATGCAGCACACAAAAAAGATGAAGTAATGATGTTTCTCTTCATTACACCTCTCTTGGGATGGCATATCTTTTTGGCGCATTCACAGGTTTATGACCTGCTAAATCTGGGACTGCACCATAAACCATGGGAGTTCTGTGGGAACACCCATGCAACGCCAATTGAACGCCTTTCTAGGGCAGAGTAAGGCAACTCAGCGATTTGCACTGCGTTGCTTCACTCCAGATTTATGGAGCCATTCAGGAACAAGCAAAGTGGTAATGTGTGCCTTTATAAATCTGACTTAAGGTTTGATTCACTCAAAGCACCTCGTAAATAGGCCCCAGAATATTTTAATCCTCTGTACCAGAGAAGCTACCCTCATCAGAGAGCAACCCTTCATGTTATAATCAAGGTATTATGGAACTACAAAGGGATAAGTTGCTTTAATAGTAAATAATTATACGACTCAAAGAAAAAAAAACAATAAAAAACCCTGGGGCATATCTACAAGGAAATGGTGCAGCGCAGTGCTGCAACAAAGTTTGCAGTGCTGCGCTACGTCATTTCAAAATTGCAGGGATGTGCAGTATTTACAACAATCTGGCGCACATCTGTTTTCCCTTGTGTTAGTGCTAAAAATAGCTGCCAGCACCAACCCAGACACCTTTGTGCCATTGTGCTCCTCGTTAGACCAATCTAACACCTACTTGTACATGGCATTAGTTTTTGGCGCTGCTTCAGATTTACAGATGCTTGTAAATTTGGGGCAGCGTCAAAAAGCAATTAGTGCTGCAGTGGAACACCAACAGCAACACCCATTGCATGCCCCTTTCATGCAGGAAGCTGAGTGAAAGGGTACCATATTTACAAAATGGTGTTAAGCCATGCAAAGTGGCTTAACTCCATCTTGTAAAAATGGTACAGGGCATTGTACTACGGGAACGTAGTAAAAAGTGACGTTCTGGTGGCATAATTCCCTTGAAAATATGCCCCATTGTCTGAGCTATGCCCCTCAGAAAGGAAAACACGGACTGTGGTAAAGGGTGTACAAAATGCTGCCTGAGTTAAAGGAAGAATGACCAACAACCGGGTGAGTGGAAGTTATGACATTTAGACTCTGATTATTATTAGTGGGCTGGACAGTGGTAAAGTATTTACTTGCTTAGACCCCAGTACCCTGGGTGCTTTCTTTACCGAGTGTGGTAAATACCTCATACTGCAAGTTACGGACATGGAAATGAGGCAGTAGATTTGAACGCTGTCTTTACTGCAACAAATTCTGCATGTTGTGATTGTCTTCCAGGCACTCTCTCCAATACATTTCTGCTAGCTTGACTTGCCGAAATAAGTTGGGCGCAAACTACAGATGTTGTGGCAAATACCACGTGCAGTAAAATACCCTACTCCAAGGTAAATATGACAGGGATTAATTACCACATCATTCATAATTCTGCTACATGTGCAAGTTTTTATTATATAAAAGAGACTGACATTAAGTCAAGCACAGGAACTACTATTTTTTAAATGCACTCTGAGGTCTGCGTCTTTTTTACACTCATAATGAACAGAATAGTCAAACCAACAGGAAAACACCTGCACAATAAGTCTTACATCTTATATTTAATTAATTCTGCTGCAAATCTAGAGTATGCCTCGGGTGCTGGCAGCTCAGCTCTTTTTCTAATGGCACTCACAACACTGTTCACTTTGATCTCTTTGTTAGCATTCACAATTAGTAATCAACTGCTAGGATATAACTGTTTGCCTCCATTGCCCCAAGTATACACCCATAACACCAGTGTTTCACCACTCTGCCTTTCAGAATCCACCCAAGCACAGACTCCCTAACATCCAACCCACTAACATAGACCTCCTCCCCTGTCTACTCCACCTTGCCATCAGCCACTTGCATCCAGTGTCCCCAGCACCTACACCCCTATAATTTACTGTTTAGTGGCACCCCACCTCCATTTCACCCATTCCTTAGCATCCCCTTTAGCATCAATTCAAATGTGTCGCCTCTACCCTACCACTCTTATTCTTCTCTACAGCACACACAGCTAACAACATCCAGGTCTAGCATCCATCCCTGGTAGTCAACCCTGCCCCAGAAATCCACCTCCTAATCATCTCCCACACTCACACCACCACTGGTATTTACTCCTTCCCTGACATCCACACCTATAAACATCTAGCCCCCATTGGAAGCAACACTTGGCACCTAAATATCTTCCCTGAGAAACCACACCTCCTAATATCCACATACAACTGTATGCCCTTCCTGGCAAAGACCCCTAGCAATCGCTCCAAAACATAAAATCTGCCCCTTGTATTCCTGTCCTTCATATACACTGCTGATATCAATCTCAGAATCAAGATCCTTAGCATTCACCACTGGCATCAACCTCCTTTAATACCTACTGGCACTGAGCCAGTAGCTTCCACTATCTAAGGCTTAATGCCTTACTTACATACTGCTAATGTCCACACCCACATCCACCATCATGACAGCCATCAATAGAATCCACTTCATGGGTTTTTCTAGGCCTAGGTATAACATTTTGCTCAGCTCATAGAGTTTGCGGAATTCAGGACCTCTGCTCTATGCAGTTCCTTCAATTTATTTTTTCCGTTGACGCGCACGTGGGCTTTTTTCCCCATGCTGGTGAGCGTAATGAGTCTTGCCGGGCACTCATGTGCGTCAGCAAGATTTGCCAGCCACCGCCTGCGAGCACCCACAAGACTATCCAGCAACCTGCAAACGCTCATGAGATTTTACAGCTGCTAGCACAGCTTTAGGCTCTACCGCTGATATACGGGGCTTTTTTCTAATGAGAGCGAGCGCAAGAGAGTGCCATCGACTTCAAAAAGCTGCTAATATACCCAAAACGTTGTAGGTAGTCTGCTGCAAATGTACGATTGGATGTAAGGACTTTGGTTTTGTGATATCCTAAGTAAGTTCAAAAACTGTTGCCTAAGGGTGTTGTTTATTTGATAGACAGCATGTACCAGGATTCATTTGTCATTTTATTTGATTTTTACAATTCATTGTGGTGGGTAGTCTGCAGTTACAGTAGTGGCCTAGCAAGTTTTTGCATTACATTTTTCTTCTTTTGTAAAGGAAAAATGTTGCACAGTTCAATACATTTTATCCATGTTTTTTAAATAAATTTGCAATATTCATTTATTTTTCTATTTGGCCTAGTCTGCCAATGGACCACACAACCAATAGGGCCAGAACTAGTCAAAGGCACATGAAATACGTGTTTCTGTGGTGTCTGTTGAATTAAAACATCAGTTAGGCCAGGGATGGCATTGGATAAAATTTTACAGCTCAGTCAATTTCCATTTTTGGCATAGCTGAGTTAATGCTGTTTTCGCCAGTGTTACCGTGCCTCCTTAGTCTGACAATTGTGTGAGTGTGTTTGCCATATGCCACCCTTTGTCTTTGTCCCCCTTGTTATTTGGCTAAGGGCCATTATGGATATCGGGGTCCATAAGCCTGCATGTGTTCTTTGTTTTCCATGTTTCCTTGCTTTGTTGTTTGACCATGTGGCCTTTTTGTGCAGCAAGCCAGTGTGCTTTTGAAATAGGTCTGCCTGTGTTCTTTGTTGTTGCCATTCCTCCTTACTGGTTCTTGCTGCTTGACCATGTGGCCAGTGGCCATTTTCCATAACCAACCAGTGTGGATTTGCCATAGGCCTGCTTGTGTTGTTTGTTGTTGCCATGTCTCATTTCTTGCTGTTTGACCATGTGGCTGGAGTCCATTTTGTGTAGCCAGCCAGTCTGCTTTTGCCATTGGTCTTCATGTGTTCTTTATTGTGACCATGCTTCCTTGCTTGCTTTTGTTGTTTGACCATGTGATTGGTGGCTTTTTTGTATAGCCAGCCATTGCGCTTTTACCATAGGCGTGCATGTGTTCTATGTTGTGGCCGTACCTCCTTGCTGGTTGTTGTTGGTTGACCATGTGGCCAGTGGCCATTTTGTGTAGCTAGCCAGTGTGCTTTTGCCATAGGCTTGCATGTATTCTGTGTTGTGGCCATGCTTCCTTGCTTTATGTTGTTTTTTGATGACGTGGTCGGTATATTTTTTGTGCAGCCAGACAGTGTGCTTTTGCCATAGGCCTGCATGTGTTCTTTGTTGTGACCATGCCTCCTTGCTCGCTGTTGTTATTTAACCAGACGGCCGGCAGCCATTTTGTGTATTGTATTGTAATGTAATTGCATTTATATAGTGCTTTCTACCCCTGATGAGGCGTAACAGCGATTTTAAGGCAAGTAGAATGCTACTCCCAAACTCATAAAGGATTCATGGTGAATTAGTATAGTGAAATATTAAAGCAATTTTAGTGGTGGGTATGCTAGTCTGTTATTTGAACTGAAGAGGATAGTGGAGGCATAGAAGAGGGAAAAGGTTTGCATTTATTCAGTGCTTTCTGTCCCTGATGAGATGTTGAAGCGCTTTTGGTGAGTAGCACGCTACTCAGGAACCCAACAGGATTAGTGGGGGATTAGTATGGGGAAATATAAACTTAATTTGAATGGTGGACATGTTAGTCTGTTATTTGGACTGAAATTGAATATTTGGAGAGATAGAAGAGGGAAGGGTCTAGACATTGCCATGCTTGTGGTTGAGTAGGTAGGTTTATTAAGGTATGTAATTCAGGGGAAAGGTGATCCTTTGCTGTCTGGTAGTATAACATGCATGCAAAGGGACTGTCATTTCCATTTGGGCGTGGCATGGTGTACAGAGGTACTAGGAAGAGCCTGTTCCCTTGTACTGAGCCAATCACTGGTTTGGCAGACTTGACTCTTTCTAGGTTTCCATTACTGTAGCAGGCGGGAAGGCAGTCTTATTCAGAGAATACTAATGGATGTCACGTGTCAAACTGCATTGCATGCCACCCACAACCTCTCACCTGCCTTCGACCTGCCAAGAGAGAGATAAAGAAATGCTCAGGGCAGGGGCGTGGCAATCAACTGAGCAGCAGGTGCTGTGGCACCAAGACCCAGAGGACAAATTAAATTCTTTATTTTTGTATTTTACAACCCAGACAGGAGCCAGTGGATTGTTGTACTTAATCTGCCCTATGTTCCCTTGCTGTTACTGGCTCTGGGTCTGCATCCCACTCTAATAAATACCTCTTGTCACTCACGCCTCTCACCGGCATGAAGTCTGTCAGGAGGGTGATGCATGTCCCATCAGCCTTCCTGTACACCATGCTGATGCAGTCCTGCTCGCTGTCTGCCTCCAGGCTCTACTTGGCCACCTTCCCATCCTCGAGCCACACCCTGATGCAGAACTCAGCCAGCCCTAGCATGTAGCTTGGCAAGAGGGCCAGCAGGAAGCACAAGACCCCCCCCCCCCCAAAGACGAACGCCTAGAGTGTTGGATTCTGTCCACTCAGCCCGCACACTGCAGGAACGTAGCATACACCAATCCACTTCCCCTGCCCATATACCACTCACAAGATATAACTATGAGTGTGCACATGAACCAGGAAAGGGGGTGGAAAATATGTGAGGAGACACCAAGTCAAATTCCACCCTGGTGGAACAATAAAGTCACTGCTCCCTCCTCCACGCTTCTGCACCTAAACTGACAAAAAACACACACTTTATGTATATGTCTGACAGCGCTAAAACAAACAACTATATCCTGTCCCAACAATCCCGTAACTCCTACCAGTCAAATATGCAGGTTTGGCTTTATGAAGTCTTCGGTCAGCAGGGAACACTAAATCCGATCCAAGATAACTCCTCTCGGATTCGGACAAAGCCAAAGCACCAAATCAATGCCTTCAAGGTGTCTCTTGTCTTTGTCAGGGGAAAAACTGCCTCGTTACCGGCATAAAAAAAACCCTGCGAAGTCACGTATAACAAGCGAAGGGACAGGACGTAAGGGAGAAAGATAGCCAATGATCCCCGCACTCGGTTTCAGGAGCAGACTCGCGGAATGACCCAAAACGTCACTACCGCACACAACAACAACGAGCGGTACAAAAAGACACGAAAGGAAACGATCCAAACGTTCGTTTCCAAAGCGCGTCACAAAAATGCTCTAAAAACAGAAATCGAGGTGAGAAATGTATATGATCAAAGGCAATCAAAAACAAGGGGGAGCAGGAATCCCTATCAACCCCCCATAGCCACACATGATGGAAACTGAAGATAGCGGGAAGGGAAAGGAAGGGCCAACTGTCTAACGGGGGCGGGAAACGAAGGAATGGGAAACCAAGAAGGGAAAAGGACTGAATCCCAAAAAGGGATCTGGAATCACTCACGAGCCCGTGAGGAATCAAATTCAAAAATAGGTTCATCAAACACAGGAGCCGGACACCAGGAACCAGGAACCCACACACTAATGATATCAAGGAAGGAAAGAAAGGTAGGACTGACCTATATCCCTGTCCTAATAGGTCACATGATGACAATCCATGGCCACTGAAAAGGGACTTGACCCGATTCCTAACAGTACCCCCCCCAATGATCCTCCCCACCGGGCGGGGTTTCAAGGGTTGCTGCCTATGGAACAACGTGACCAAACAAGGTGCATGCACCCCCCCAGCCGGCTCCCACGTCCTATCCTCAGGGGTGTATCCCTTCCAATCCACCAAATAATAAAGACGGCCCCTTCTACGCCTAGAATCGAGAATTGCCTGGACCTCAAACTCATCCTGTCCATCGACTACCAAAGGAGGGGGAGGGGGCAACACCTGAGCAGAGGGTACATAGGGTTTCAACAATGACGTGTGGAACACAGGATGGACCTCATATTCCTCTGAAAAGGGCCCACAAACCTAGGTTGTAATTTACGGGACCCCTGCATTCTCAGGTTATGAGAAGCCAACCAAACCTGATCTCCCACCACGTATGAGGGGGCAGGGGCCCGATGCCTATCTGCCTGTAGTTTCATTGCAGCCTTAGCTTCCTGCAACTTCTCCCTTGCCACACCCCAGATGTCACTCAGCCACTTACACACATCATCTATGGCTGGCACATGCCCAGTGGGTTGGATGGCTAACGCTCTAGGATGGTACCCAAATGAACAATAAAAAGGAGTCATACCCAAGGCGGAGTGCAGACTATTATTATAGGCAAATTCCGCTATAGGAAGAGCAGTCACCCAATCACACGACAAAGACGAAACAAGGCACCTCAGGTACTGTTCCATGGTCTGGTTGGTGCGCTCAGTCTGGCCATCGGACTGCGGATGATACGCTGATGACAACCGTATTTTCCATCTTGAGCACGAAGCAGAGCTCCGACCAGAAATGGGACACAAACTGAGCCCCCTATCAGATATAATCGCCGATGGTAAACCATGTATCCTCACCACCGCGGTCATAAACACCAAAGCCATCTCCTTAGCCCTAGGGATCTTGGATAGCGGGATGAAATGCGTAATTTTCGTGAATAAATCTACCACCACCAAAATGGCGGTAAATCCAGACACAGATGGAAGGTCAGACACAAAATCCATACTGATGGTATGCCAAGGGGTAGGAGGGACCTCTAAGTGCTGCAAAAGACTAGAGAGCTTACAGTTAGAAGACTTACTAATGGCACAAACAGGACAAGCGGTCACATAACCCTGGATGTCTCTGGCCAAAGTCTCCCACCAAAACCATCTCATACACAACTCCTTCGTCTTCTGCATCCCAGGATGTGCCACCAATGCAGAAGAATGACACCACTGCAGAACCATCTCTCTCAAGACCGGGGGAACGGACAACCGACTCTCATGGTACAACAACCCATCCTGAGTCACAACCTGGGGCAGCGCTAACCAAGGAGCCAAATCCATCTGACGTAACCGCTCTTTCACCAGGGAAGGGAAGTCATCAGCTGTTGTAACTCCTATGATCCTCTCACCATCGATCATAGGTCTATCCTCTTTCAAGGGACTCACTTCCCTAAGGTCTACATGAATCCAGGAAAGAGCATCAGATTTGATCTGCTGTGCTGCGGGTCTGTAAGTTATAACAAAGTCATATTCATTGAAGAATAGGACCCACCGCATTTGACATGGAGTCAAAGCACGAGCAGACCGGAAAAACTCCAGATTTTTATGGTCGGTATAGATCGTAATAGTATGCCGGGCCCCCCATAAATAATGGCGCCATTCCTCGAAAGACAACTTCACTGCCAATAATTCCCTCTCCACCACAGTGTAGTTGCGTTCTGCCGGCAACAAGGTTTTGGAAAAGAAAGCGATGGGGTGCATATGGCCGGTCTCCTCCTCCCATTGGGATAACACCCCACCCACCGCACCTAAACAGACAAAAAACACACACTTTATGTATATGTCTGACAGCGCTAAAACAAACAACCATATCCTGTCCCAACAATCCCGTAACTCCTACCAGTCAAATATGCAGGTTTGGCTTCATGAAGTCTTCGGGCAGCAGGGAACACTAAATCCGATCCAAGATAACTCCTCTCGGATTCGGACAAATCCAAAGCACCAAATCAATGCCTTCAAGGTGTCTCTTGTCTTTGTCAGGGGAAGAACTGCCTTGTTACCGGCATAAAAAAAACCCTGCGAAGTCACGTATAACAAGGGAAGGGACAGGACGTAAGGGAGAAAGATAGCCGATGATCCCCGCACTCGGTTTCAGGAGCAGACTCGCGGAATGACCCAAAACGTCACTACCGCACACAACAACAACGAGCGGTACAAAACGACGTGAAAGGAAACGATCCAAACGTTCGTTTCCAAAGCGCGTCACAAAAATGCTCTAAAAACAGAAACCGAGGTGAGAAATGTATATGATCAAAGGCAATCAAAAACAAGGGGGAGCAGGAATCCCTATCAACCCCCCATAGTCACACATGATGGAAACTGAAGATAGCGGGAAGGGAAAGGAAGGGCCAACTGTCTAACGGGGGCGGGAAACGAAGGAATGGGAAAACAAGAAGGGAAAAGGACTGAATCCCAAAAAGGGATCTGGAATCACTCACGAGCCCGTGAGGAATCAAATTCAAAAATAGGTTCATCAAACACAGGAGCCGGACACCAGGAACCAGGAACCCACACACTAATGATATCAAGGAAGGAAAGAAAGGTAGGACTGACCTATATCCCTGTCCTAATAGGTCACATGATGACAATCCATGGCCACTGAAAAGGGACTTGACCCGATTCCTAACAGTACCCCCCCCCAATGATCCTCCCCACCGGGCGGGGTTTCAAGGGTTGCTGCCTATGGAACAACGTGACCAAACAAGGTGCATGCACCCCCCCAGCCGGCTCCCACGTCCTATCCTCAGGGGTGTATCCCTTCCAATCCACCAAATAATAAAGACGGCCCCTTCTACGCCTAGAATCGAGAATTGCCTGGACCTCAAACTCATCCTGTCCATCGACTACCAAAGGAGGGGGAGGGGGCAACACCTGAGCAGAGGGTACATAGGGTTTCAACAATGACGTGTGGAACACAGGATGGACCTCATATTCCTCTGAAAAGGGCCCACAAACCTAGGTTGTAATTTACGGGACCCCTGCATTCTCAGGTTACGAGAAGCCAACCAAACCTGATCTCCCACCACGTATGAGGGGGCAGGGGCCCGATGCCTATCTGCCTGTAGTTTCATTGCAGCCTTAGCTTCCTGCAACTTCTCCCTTGCCACACCCCAGATGTCACTCAGCCACTTACACACATCATCTATGGCTGGCACATGCCCAGTGGGTTGGATGGCTAACGCTCTAGGATGGTACCCAAATGAACAATAAAAAGGAGTCATACCCAAGGCGGAGTGCAGACTATTATTATAGGCAAATTCCGCTATAGGAAGAGCAGTCACCCAATCACACGACAAAGACGAAACAAGGCACCTCAGGTACTGTTCCATGGTCTGGTTGGTGCGCTCAGTCTGGCCATCGGACTGCGGATGATACGCTGATGACAACCGTATTTTCCATCTTGAGCTCGAAGCAGAGCTCCGACCAGAAATGGGACACAAACTGAGCCCCCTATCAGATATAATCGCCAATGGTAAACCATGTATCCTCACCACCGCGGTCATAAACACCAAAGCCATCTCCTTAGCCCTAGGGATCTTGGATAGCGGGATGAAATGCGTCATTTTCGTGAATAAATCTACCACCACCAAAATGGCGGTAAATCCAGACACAGATGGAAGGTCAGACACAAAATCCATACTGATGGTATGCCAAGGGGTAGGAGGGACCTCTAAGTGCTGCAAAAGACTAGAGAGCTTACAGTTAGAAGACTTACTAATGGCACAAACAGGACAAGCGGTCACATAACCCTGGATGTCTCTGGCCAAAGTCTCCCACCAAAACCATCTCATACACAACTCCTTCGTCTTCTGCATCCCAGGATGTGCCACCAATGCAGAAGAATGACACCACTGCAGAACCATCTCTCTCAAGACCGGGGGAACGGACAACCGACTCTCATGGTACAACAACCCATCCTGAGTCACAACCTGGGGCAGCGCTAACCAAGGAGCCAAATCCATCTGACGTAACCGCTCTTTCACCAGGGAAGGGAAGTCATCAGCTGTTGTAACTCCTATGATCCTCTCACCATCGATCATAGGTCTATCCTCTTTCAAGGGACTCACTTCCCTAAGGTGTACATGAATCCAGGAAAGAGCATCAGATTTGATCTGCTGTGCTGCGGGTCTGTAAGTTATAACAAAGTCATATTCATTGAAGAATAGGACCCACCGCATTTGACATGGAGTCAATGCACGAGCAGACCGGAAAAACTCCAGATTTTTATGGTCGGTATAGATCGTAATAGTATGCCGGGCCCCCCATAAATAATGGCGCCATTCCTCGAAAGACAACTTCACTGCCAATAATTCCCTCTCCACCACAGTGTAGTTGCGTTCTGCCGGCAACAAGGTTTTGGAAAAGAAAGCGATGGGGTGCATATGGCCGGTCTCCTCCTCCCATTGGGATAACACCCCACCCACCGCACCTAAACAGACAAAAAACACACACTTTATGTATATGTCTGACAGCGCTAAAACAAACAACCATATCCTGTCCCAACAATCCCGTAACTCCTACCAGTCAAATATGCAGGTTTGGCTTCATGAAGTCTTCGGGCAGCAGGGAACACTAAATCCGATCCAAGATAACTCCTCTCGGATTCGGACAAATCCAAAGCACCAAATCAATGCCTTCAAGGTGTCTCTTGTCTTTGTCAGGGGAAGAACTGCCTTGTTACCGGCATAAAAAAAACCCTGCGAAGTCACGTATAACAAGGGAAGGGACAGGACGTAAGGGAGAAAGATAGCCGATGATCCCCGCACTCGGTTTCAGGAGCAGACTCGCGGAATGACCCAAAACGTCACTACCGCACACAACAACAACGAGCGGTACAAAAAGACGTGAAAGGAAACGATCCAAACGTTCGTTTCCAAAGCGCGTCACAAAAATGCTCTAAAAACAGAAACCGAGGTGAGAAATGTATATGATCAAAGGCAATCAAAAACAAGGGGGAGCAGGAATCCCTATCAACCCCCCATAGTCACACATGATGGAAACTGAAGATAGCGGGAAGGGAAAGGAAGGGCCAACTGTCTAACGGGGGCGGGAAACGAAGGAATGGGAAAACAAGAAGGGAAAAGGACTGAATCCCAAAAAGGGATCTGGAATCACTCACTAGCCCGTGAGGAATCAAATTCAAAAATAGGTTCAGCAAACACAGGAGCCGGACACCAGGAACCAGGAACCCACACACTAATGATATCAAGCAAGGAAAGAAAGGTAGGACTGACCTATATCCCTGTCCTAATAGGTCACATGATGACAATCCATGGCCACTGAAAAGGGACTTGACCCAATTCCTAACATAGAGGGGCAGAGAAGAGAGCACATCCCTCTGGGCACATCCAGAGACAGGTTGGGCGGAAAGGCCACAGAGTGGAGGGGAAGAGTTAAGTTTTGGGACACGTGAAGCAGGGATTGGGGGTTTAGAAGAAATAATTGAGTGAAGCAAACTGGGGAAACAGACAGAAAGTGGAGAAACTAGACAAAATTGGCTGAGAGGAATTATGGATGTGAAAGGTACTAAAGGCCACATGTGGAAATTCCAATTTCAATAGCATCGGGTGGAAGGACGGAATGGGGGAGAGACGGGAAAAACACAACAGAAGATTGTCTGTGCCTGGCTTCACTCAGAAACAGGAAAGTAGCTAGCCTGTGTGCTTTTGCCATACGCCTGCATGTGTTCTTTGTTGTGACCATGCTTCCTTGCTTGCTGTTGCTGCTTGACCGTGTGGCCTTTGGCCATTTTGTGCAGCCATACAGTGTGCTTTTGCCATTGGCCTGCATGTGTTCTTTGTTGTGGACATGCATCCTTACTTGCTATTGTTGTTTGGCCATGTGGCCGGTGGCCATCTTGTGTAGCCAGCCGGTGTGATTTTGCCATGAGCCTGAAAGTGTTTTTTGTTGTGGCCATGCTTCCGTGCTTGTTGTTGATGTTTGACCATGTGGTCGGTGGCTATTTTGTGTATTTAGGTTAATCAAAAAGGGCCACCTCACATTGGGTGGGTGTATATCCGGATGTCATTGGAATACACCTTCTTTGTTAAAATACCCCTCACACACCAAAAGGGCCCTTGGTGTCATGCTTCATCATCGGGGTCTTCCCGTCCCGCTGCGGGGCGGGGCAGTGCTGCGACAAGCGGATACGCTGGAGCACCTTTAGGTGGAGGTGCTATGTGTTGGGAGTGAGTGTCAGTGGGGTCAGGAGTGATATAAGTGTGAGTCGTTAAAAAATACCTGGCCTAGTGGAAAAAAGAAATTTTATTAAACACTGGCTGGTATTATTAAAAGAAAAGTGAAGCGGAGAGATGGAGCAGATTAATGGTCTCTCTCTCCTATGTGGGTCAACATGTTTCGAGGCACGGGGCCTCTTCGTCAGGACCTAGGGGAAGATCCCCCTGTCACTCACTAGTGTTTCTCCACAGAGGTAGAAAAAGTGTATATACAAAAAAAGTGAAAAACGATTGACTATGTGTGTAACTACAATTAATAATTACGACACATTTTTTGCTTCCACACTAATAATGTAGTATGCCTGCAAGATAAGAAAAACTTATTATAATTGCGCCGATCCCAAAGTGCGCTTAACTCTAAGTCACCTGTAAGGGAGAAAGAGACACACAAACATATATACCAGTTTGGAATGTTGGGATCATGCGTAGGCAGTGAAGGATATTGAAGCACATCCTGAGAAAAACACACAGTCACACACAGAAATGTTACACATAGGGGATGTTAATAGCCTGGGGTGGAGGTATTCAAATGCATACTTATCATTGGAGGAGTCAATGCCTCATGAGCCAGCTTAAGACAGAAGGGTAAGGTGGGGTCCCAACTGCAAAGGGGAAAGAGAGGGAGTGCATTTGAAATTCTGTCTCATCAGATGTTTTCCAAGTATCACAAGGCAAGGGTCTGGCTGGGATACAAGGTTCATCCTATCGAAACGGCTATGCCGTACTTACTGAGCCCCTCGCACGCTCGTGCTTCCTCCTTCGTTTGCGGCTTCCGTGGATGTGAGGGAGGCTGAGGGCGGCGAGTTTTTATAGAGTAGAGTAATTGATTAATTGTTCAATTAAGTGAGGAAAGCCCGCCGAAGTAACGGAGGCCCAAAAGGTTAGTAATGCGGGCGGCCATATTAGAGTGGTAGGTAGACCCACCCCCGCTCCTTTTGATGCAGTTTCGGTCGTGGGTTATTAGATCGGGTGCCTGGATCCTAACAGGCTTAGACTTATCTCTTAAGTCCGTTGTAGCTCCTAGCTCGGCAGACTAAGGTTCAAATTAAATCAGCCCGCAACCACGCTGTGAGGCACAGTGCATTCTACTCATGCACGGCGCATGCGCCGGATTGCTCGTTCTGCGCGCATGTGCGTAGAACTGACGCTGTAGCCGGCGCGCATGCGCACATCTTCCCCGGTTGTAGTGTTGAAGGGAGACACGCGTCTGTAGGGCTAGGGAACCAGCAATACTACAAAATCAAGTCATGTTATGGCTGGAAAGATATTAGGATGGTAAATGCAGATTGCTGAGCCACATCTATACTGTTGTTTGTACATAAATATACATTTTCAGTTATTGGAGGCCTGGGAGAGGTAGAACCTTGGAAGATATCAATTACTCTACTCTATAAAAACTCGCCGCCCTCAGCCTCCCTCACAATCACGGAAGCCGCAGACGAAGGAGGGACCCCACCTTACCCTTCTGTCTTAAGCTGGCTCATGAGGCATTGACTCCTCCAATGATAAGTATGCATTTGAATACCTCCACCCCAGGCTATTAACATCCCCTATGTGTAACATTTCTGTGTGTGACTGTGTGTTTTTCTCAGGATGTGCTTCAATATCCTTCACTGCCTACGCATGATCCCAACATTCCAAACTGGTATATATGTTTGTGTGTCTCTTTCTCCCTTACAGGTGACTTAGAGTTAAGCGCACTTTGGGATCGGCGCAATTATAATAAGTTTTTCTTATCTTGCAGGCATACTACATTATTAGTGTGGAAGCAAAAAATGTGTCGTAATTATTAATTGTAGTTACACACATAGTCAATCGTTTTTCACTTTTTTTGTATATACACTTTTTCTACCTCTGTGGAGAAACACTAGTGAGTGACAGGGGGATCTTCCCCTAGGTCCTGACGAAGAGGCCCCGTGCCTCGAAACATGTTGACCCACATAGGAGAGAGAGCCCATTAATCTGCTCCATCTCTCCGCTTCACTTTTCTTTTAATAATACCAGCCAGTGTTTAATAAAATTTCTTTTTTCCACTAGGCCAGGTATTTTTTAACGACTCACACTTATATCACTCCTGACCCCACTGACACTCACTCCCAACACATAGCACCTCCACCTAAAGGTGCTCCAGCGTATCCGCTTGTCGCAGCACTGCCCCGCCCCGCAGCGGGACGGGAAGACCCCGATGATGAAGCATGACACCAAGGGCCCTTTTGGTGTGTGAGGGGTATTTTAACAAAGAAGGTGTATTCCAATGACATCCGGATATACACCCACCCAATGTGAGGTGGCCCTTTTTGATTAACCTAAATCCCTGATAAGAGGAGGACGTGCCCACCTCGGTGCCCATCGGCATCACCTCTTCACTCCCCCTTTTTGATTTCCCTAGGCTATTTTGTGTAGCCAGACAGTGTACTTTTGCCATAGGCCGACAGGGTTTTTTGTTGTGGCCAGGCCTCCCTGCTTACTGTTGTTTGTTGACCATGTGACTGGCGGCCATTTTGTGAACCACCCTTTTTCCCGTTTTCAAAAGGAGATTGATAGGAAAGGGTTATGCCTTTTAGCAATTCTTCCTTTTTTTTTACTTTTCCCTGATATTAGTTTAATATTATACTTGATGATCATAGTAGTATTTGTATATGTATAAACAATTTTATATTATATGCATTTCACATTTTTCACCTGCACCCCTTGCTTCTCAATCAGTTTTTCATCGTCCTCTAGTATTTCTTGAATGAATGAATGAATGAAGTGTTTCTTGTATAGCGCATACTTTGCCCAGTGGGCGTCAAGGCACCTAAGTCAAATGAAGAAGCTAGCACCCTACCATGTCCTATTCTCTCATAAGTAGGCCTTGTTAAAGAAGTAGGTTTTTAGAGTCTTTTTAAAAGACTCGATGGAGGGGAGAGTTTTTATTTCAGTGGGGATGGAGTTCCATAGCTGCGGAGCAACCACGGAAAAATCTCTGGCTTCCCATCTGGCAAGTTTGACACGTGGAACAACCATTTGACAGAGTCCCGCAGAGCGAAGGGTTCTTGTGGGGACGTACCGCATAAGAAGAGAACCGATAGCACTAGCAGGACCATCCATCAATGCTCTGTGGGTCAAACAGAGGGTTTTGAAGGCGATTCTGTGCTGCACCGGAAGCAAATGAAGCTCCTTCCTGGCTAAGGTGGCAGAAGAGGCTTTAGGGAGATCCAAAACAAAGCGTGCTGCAGTGTTCTGAAGGATCTGCAGACGATGTATCAGGCCTTTATTAGCTTCCATGTACAAGGAGTTGCAGTAATCCAGCCTCGAGCCAACCAGGGCGACTGCAACCTGTTTGCGCGCCTGGGGGGAGAGGTACCCACGGATTTTATTGAGTA
The DNA here is from genome assembly GCF_964261635.1 of Lissotriton helveticus. Taxonomy (NCBI): domain Eukaryota; kingdom Metazoa; phylum Chordata; class Amphibia; order Caudata; family Salamandridae; genus Lissotriton; species Lissotriton helveticus. The sequence continues at coordinate 1,232,633,634 of NC_136068.1, forward strand.
TCCTGATCACACCCCAGCAAGTGGCCACGGTCCTGTTAACTTGCAGGGACAGAGAGAGCGAGGTGTCAAATAATACCCCAAGATTTCTGGCAGATAGGGAGGGAGTGGGGCAGATGCCAAGAGAAGAAGGCCACCACTCGCTCGACCACAGATTTTGGTCCTTCCCAAAGATCAGCACCTCCGTTTTTTCGCCGTTTAGTTTGAGGGAGTTTATAGTCATCCAATCTGCCACATACTGCATGCATACCCTGAAACTAGCGGCAGATGTACTAATGGAGGTGTGAGCTAATGATACCATAATCTGGGTATCATCTGCGTAGGATACCACCTCCATCCCCTGAGATTTAACTAGTCTTGCAAGGGGGGCCACATAGATGTTAAACAGGGTCGGGCTTAAGGCCTACCCTTGTGGCACCCCACATAGCAATGACTTGGCAGGGGAGAGGTGGTTCCCAAGCATCACTCTCTGTTCCCTTTCAGACAGGAAGGAGTTTAGGAGGCTCAGGGCCGGTCCCATGACGCCAGCTTCCCTCAGCCGAGATGTAAGAATGGCGGGGGACAGGGTGTCGAACGCGGCCGTGAGGTCTAACAGAACCAGAACTGTAGTTTGGCCAGAGTCCACCTTGCGTCAGATGTTGTCGACCACACAGGTAAGGGCGGACTCTGTGCTGTGGTGTTTTCTGAAACCATGTTGGGTTTTATCCAGGTATTCAGAGGAATCGAGGAAGGCTGACACATGGAAGTTCAAATGTGCCTCAAGCATCTTCGCGGGCGCTGGAAGGAGGGAGATTGGCCTAAAATTTTTCAACATGGCCGGATCCAGGGACGGCTTCTTAAGAAGAGGTTTAACAATTGCCTTCTTCCATATCGGAGGAAAAGATCCTTGCATAATAGCCTTGTTCAGAACCTCAAGCATGGGGGGAAGGAGGCAATTTCTGCATTCTTTCAGTTTTTTAAGCGGTATCGGATCAAGGGGAGAGGCCGATTTAGTCCTGTCCAGTAATAAGTTCAGTGATTCAAGGGAAAGAGATGGAAAATTCTTGAGTAGGCAGGAAGTATCATTGCCTAGCGAATCAAGACTGGATATGACAGGTGGAATATTTTGTTCAAGAGCAAGGCGGTGGGCTTCAAGAGAGACATGTATGTCATGGATTTTGTTATGAAAGAAATCAGAAATATCATTGCAAAGTTGTTGAGAGCTAACTACAGGGTCAGGGAGTTGCAAGGAGCATAAGGTGTCGGCGATTTTAAAGAGCTCCCTAGAAGAGGAGAGAGAGCTGGTCAGATTGGAGAAATATTCCTGTTTCTCAATTATCACTCGCTGTTTGTAAGCCCTCAGTGCAGATTTATGAGCCTCTCTGTCATTTAGGTCCCAAGATTTCCTCCATTTTCTCTCACTGCTCCTACAGCCTTGTCTAAGAAGTCTCAGCTGATCGGAAAACCAAGGTGCCGAGGGCTTACGGCGTGCTACATAGCGCAAGGATGAGGGAGCAAGTTGTTCCACTGCGTTGGAAATGGAATCAGTCAGAGTTTGAGCTGCCTCTGCTGCGTCACTAAGAGCTAAAAGTTCAGGAGTGGAGACCAAAGGGGCAAGGGCCTCAACCGAGATATTCCTTAGGTTTCTCCTGAGGATGAAAGGAGAGGTTGTCCGATTAGCGGGGCTGGGGACAGGAATGCAGATCACCAGCTATTAATTATCGTTGTTATTGTTGTTATTTCTATTTTATTCTACTTTCTTTATTTTAACTTTTTATTTTAATGTTTTTATTACAATTCTTTCAATTTAAACTTTTACACTACTTTCGTATTTTTTTTGGTATTTTTATTATACTTTTTAAAATGTTTTTCCACCATCCATTAACCACCCACCCACCATAGGTGCACATCTACGTATAAGAATTCTTTTTTTAAGGAATATTCCATTTCCCCTGGACTCCCTGCCTACCATATGTGCAAAACAAACACCGTCATTCTTCTTTTAAGGATTATTCAATTTTTCCGTGGACTCCCTGCCTGTATTAGAATAGATTGACACAAGTATTCTTTTTTAAGCATTATTCAATTTTCCCCTACACCTCCCTGACTGCCACAGGTTTCTCCCTTAAATGCACACAAAGCAAAAAGTTACATCTGTATGTTGTTTTATTAATTGGAAATTAAATATTATGTTCTGATGTTGTGGTTTGACTTTGAAATTACTGTTGTGGTTAATTATATGAGATAATACTGATAACTTGAGTAATGACACTAAATTATATTGTCTGTACTAATTCAAACTGCAATAATTCCACATTTCACTAAATGTTTTTCTTACTTGTTTGCTTTTAGGTGCACAAGAAATAAGACTCACAGTACTAGCAGAAGTTCACGTAAGTCCTCCAATCTTTTCCACTTGTAGAGCTAAGTGCCACTGCCAAATGAAAGCTTCAAGATGGCCCCAAATAAAAGTGCTGCCAAGAAAGTGGCCAGTTGTAAGAGGAAGAAGCAGATTTCCACCAATGGCAGGATGGCCGGAACATTTTTTGGCAAACTTATGCATGACACACCAGTCGCTGGGAAGCAAGCTGGGAGCCCAAGTCCATGTCTCTCAGCGAGGCAGCTAGAGCAATTATGTCTATGCCACTTAGCAGTGACTTGGCCCAGGTGTAAAACTCTGCTGTATTCACGGAGTTTGCAGAGTTTGGCAACTCCACTTTTCAAGTGGAACACAGAGTTACCAATAAACTCCACACTCGGCACGGCAGTATAGCAGATTTATTTTTGTTAGTGCGCTTGAAATATCCTTTCGTGCACAGGAGAGCAACTTGACAGATTCTAATGACCCCCATGAGATTTTCACAACCATTTGCGAGTGCAAGAAGATTTTGATAGCCGGCCGCATGCTGCCGCAAGGTTTTGCGGTCACCAGCATGTCATTCGGGGGCAGCAGGGACTGTTGGCAGATTTCTTTTGATGAACACAGGATCTACTGTGGCTGCAATCTGGGTAAGATTCTATCCTAGAGAAGCCTCACAATCTTCCCAAAATGATGATTTGGAGTCAAAAACTTCCTCAAATGGGCATTTGACATTGTTTTGTGTGCAAGGACTCACCTTTTGGAAGGAAGCACCCTGGAGTCTCAAATCTTCCTGCTCTTGCCCAGCAGCCCCTCCCAGTGCTTTGTCCATCTCCTGGTTGCTTTTCATTTTGGATTTGGCGCTAGAAGGATCACTCTTTGTGTCTACTGCATATACCAATCGATTTAAGGACAGTGTATTTGACATTTCAAAAGTAAGTAAAAAGTTGGTGTTGTTTGTTTGATTTTTACTTTTAATAGATTTTTACATTTTATTGTGGTGGGTGGCCTGTTGCTTCAGTAGGAGCCTAGTTGTTTCTTTGCAAGTAATATTTCTTCTTTTAAAAAGGAAAAATGTTGCACAGTTTGCTACATTTTCTCCAATTTTTTTAGAATAGATTAGCAATATTGATTTAATTCATTATGTGTCCTAGTCTGCCAATGGGTCTTCCAGCTAGTAGGCCCAGTGCTGGGTATGGGTGCATAAAAAGTCTGTTGTTGTGGTGTCTGTTGAATTGAAACACCATTAAGTCCATGGATGGATTTGGATTAAAGTACAAAAAGTGTTTGTTGTGTTATATCATCTTTTTTTTCCTGCAAACAGTATATAGGGTGGGGTTATGCCGTTGGAGAATGTGTGTTGTTGTAAATTGGAAATCTTTTTGCCCTGTTATGTTCAGTTTTTAGCATTTCTGAATTAATGATGTGTAATCTTTACCATGCCTCCTTTGTCTGGTCAGTATGTGAGTAATGATTTTGCCATAGGCCACCATTTGTCTCTGTTTCCCATGAAGGCAGGGCCATTTTGTATAGTCAATGTCCATACTTTGTTTTCTTGGCCGCCTGCTTGTTGTTGTGACCATGTGGCTTCGTATTTTGTATAGGCAGCCAGGGTGCTTTTGCTATAGGCCTGCATGTCTTTTCCCATTCCATCTTGCTTGTTGTTGTGACCATGTGGCTGGCAGCCATTTTGTGTTTCCACCTAGTGTGCTTCTGTTATAGGCCTGCATGCCTTCTCTTCTCTTTGTTCCAAATGCCTTCTTGATTGTTGTTGTGGCCATGTGGCTGGCGGGTATTTTGTTTAGCCAGCCAGTGTGCTTTTGCCATAGGCCTGCATGTGTTCTTTGTTGTGGCCATGCCTCCTTCTTTGCTGTTTGACATGTGGTTGATGGCCATTTTGTGTAGGCAGCTAGTGTGATTTTGCCATAGGACTGCATGTATTACCACCGCCACCACCTTCTGCTGCCATATTTGCAAAATTCTGGCAGCGACCTACGTCCAAAACCATTTCAGTAGGTACTGAGGAGAGTCGAAAATCAAAATGCCAACCTACCCCCAGTTCATTTGACATCAGCTGACCTCCCAAATGTATGACTTCTTTACGGTTAGCAAGCAGGAGGTTCCCTTTATTCCTCCATCATTTGTATACTATTTTTTTTATACCTACATGGCAGAACATACCAATATATAAGGTCTCTGGGACTGAAGGACTCTTTTTGTTGGCAATGCATTTAACTGAATAACAAACAATAACCTAGGAGATCTATAAGCCAAACAAAATACTGGCAAAACTGGCAAGTCTTTCACTATGTCAGTTGGTGCTACAGTCACCATGTAACAAATTCTAAAGAGTAAAGAGAAAGCGAGAGACACGTGTGTAAGAAACAGAAGTGGTGATATCTTTGACTCAATAAAAAAACTGGTCAACCAAATCCAGTACACATTATTTGTGGATAACCATCAAACAAACCAAGTGATCAGTCCTAGCATTTGGCCGTCCACACTGTGGCTTGGCGGGTCCTTAGATCATCCAGACCCCATGCCACACAGTAAGTTGTAAGTACTGGATGCGGTCCACAGGGAAATATGAACCTCCAATTGTTGGCCAATTTATGATGGTTAGTGAAAAGTGGTGAAAACACAGTGCAACATACAAAAAGGTGGTGAATATAAAATAGGGTGATATGTCTAAACAAACTCTTTAATAGGAACAAGGCACATCCCCTAATTAAAAAACAGGAACAGCGCAAACGACAGTATGGAACAAATGACTGTCGCAATTTAGGCCAACATGTTTCTGCCTACCGGGCAACACGTCTCTTGGCTTTCATCAGGGCCACTGCTCTTAAATAGTTCCTACTGTTATGTATGTGTGAAACCAATAATACACCTACCTAATCAGTGAGAAAGGTATAAATAATGATTGTAGGAACAATACAACCTGTACCTACAGTTATATACTCATCCTCCTTGTCAGTGGATACTCAACGTGATATAGGAAAACATATGTACATCACTCATATTATTAACAAACCTAACATGATTTGACAAACACAAGTGCTCTCTTCTTCTCTTATATGTGTAATAATCGATTAAGAATTTATTTATTTTTGTCGCTCACCCAGAATGACAGGGGACTGGACCTCACCTCACCTGGACCGTGCTCAGGTATACGAGGCCCCGCACTGTGGAACAAATAAATGCGAACAAGGGGAAGGCATCAAAACTCCATGCTTCATATAGAATCTAAAAATACCTAACTGTGTAACCTGCTCAATTCGTCACATATGTCCACAGAAAAACTCAATGGTAGAGTGAACCCCAGAAATCTGGCTGGTACCCCCTAGACTGGTGTTCAAAGAACACCTATCTTTCATCCTGACAAAACATACTCTATATAAGTCAGCACAGGTTATCTAAGTTAAAGGTAATGCAGATGTTATAGACTGCTATAAACTAGAAAGAGTTATACAGTTCTTAATCATAACCACTTCATGCACCAGCTGACCAGCCATCTAGCCTGCTGAACTCACCTCTCCGTCGGTGCCAACAAACTCGCCTGAGGCTTGGAGGAGGCACCGATCCAGAGGAGGTGTAGATTTAAATACTCAAAATACAAAGGGGACTACTTTACTTTCATGTCTTGAATGCCCATTTTGTGGTTCTGAAATTCTGGACCCTACTGTTGTCCCGGTATCGAGGTCCGATATCCGTGTCCCGAAACATCAACGTACCATGACGAATTTGGTGTCGACGAACCGATAATGAATCGGACATCATTCCTATGCATTTGCGTCATGATCGAGGCATGCTAACACCCCTGAATCATAGTTTCCGTCCCGACCCCCAGACTCCATTTTGTAAACGGTATCCATCTTGTGTCTTGCCCTCATGATAAGTCAATTAAAGGTCGAGCTTGATCTAAAAGGACACGTCCACCTTCCCTGACTTCCCCCTGACCTGTCCCAACTGACTCCCTTGCCTCCAGCCAAACCTGTTTAGGCAGCTCCTCGCCCAGTGGCCAAACACGATAACATCAATGCACAACATACCACAAACCATTCGCATACAGATCATATCTTCTACACACATACACACCTGTCCATGCTCCCTGTGTATGGCCAGTTATATGACTAGGAGGTGCCTTCTTTTATTGGGGTTTCACCGATATCTGATGTGAGTTCCGGGCCTGGCTAGGTAATCTATCACGAATTGGACATCTAAAATAGGGGCTTGCCTACATGACTTCGCTCTTTTGTATTATTGTAGAAATATGTATATAGCCATATCATAAACTCAAGAATTCTTGCTTGCAGCTATTAGTTTTGTATATAAGGAGAAGGCTGGTTCTGTAAAAACGAACAGTCTCCTGAGAACACATGACCCGTGCTTGTCGTGCTTCTAGGACACCTGTTACTTGGTAGCTATCAATAAAACTTGATCTCTGACTGCGACTAGAAGACTCCGTGTTTCTGTGGTCCGAAACAAGGGGGAACTCAGAGGTCTTCGGGTGTTATCCCCTGACACCACCGGGTTCTTAAAAACCCGGCACCTCAGTTGGCGCCCAACTCGGGGCGGTATCAAGCGGCGACGGTCCAAGCCAGATGTTCGTGAGGAGCTTCGTGTGAAAATTCCGGAGGACGGCCAGTCACTTCAGCGACCCCTGTATGTCGACGTGGTTCCGAAGGTCTTTGCTGCGAGGTTCCCCGCGTCCCGACGGCTACGAAGGACTGCTGCCCTGACTATCGCCTTGTTTTGGACCCAGTGATCCTTGGTAGAGCGAAACGATAGACGAGTCTTCTAGCGACGTCACCGATCTTCAAATACTTCAGTTAAGTATAAGTGGAGCGTCTCCCAGTTCTTAGTTTGTCCTTAGTTTTTGGTATCCTTGAGATACGCTTTGATTTGGTACTTGCAAGCCCCAAAGCCGAAGGACTTGTGTATTCACGAGAAATATCGTAACAGATAATCCTTTGAAGTTTGAAGCTAGACTAGTGAGCAAAGATGCCTGGTTTTAGCAGACTTGGAAACTTGTTTTGTCTTGGTTATAGTAAGGACTCCCGATTAGAGGATTCCTGTCCGGTTCCTCCGATTGGAACTCCAACATACGAGCTCTATGTAAAGCACGGCGTAGGTCCTATCACATATAATGAAGTGTGGATAAAATACACCCGCAAGGATGGTGTTTTAAAATGGCCCCAATATGGTAGTTTCGACTCAGAAATATTAGATAACCTAGAGGTCAAATTATTTAAGAGAAAAGCCCGGCCGGCGATGTTTGACTCTTTTCGCTTATGGCGCAAAGAAGCCAAACAGAAAGAAATAAAATTAGCAAAAAAGAATAAAAGAGGTATGTCAATGGTGCAAGCTGCCGTTGCATACAGGGATAACGAGGAAGAGCAAGAAAGCGAACAAATACTTCGGAGCAAGAAACTAGCAGTAGATAAATGCTACCCGATGTTACCAAATAAGGGACAAGGTCAAGAGGAGAGATCCGAGAAAGATCCATTAATGTCCCACTTATTAAGCTCACCTCCACCGTATGCGTTAGACGCTACTACAACGCCAAAGCGTTTTTCTATACCACGCCCCGGCGCACGAAACACAGCTCTTGCACACACGCCAGCTACTCTTCAGCTGGTTCCTACTTCTCCGGCGCAGCCTTCTCAAAGGCCGCCATCTTTGCTACATACTCCATCTACTTCTACGACTTTGCCTACAGCTCCAGCTATTGTCTATGATACTACATCTGCTACTACTTCAACTTCCTCTACTATTGCCTCTACTTCTTCTTTGCCTCAGCCTGTTTTTTCCGATGCACTTGCCCCTCCACAAGCTTCTCCTTCTATTAGACAAAGAGTGACAGGTACCGTCACTGGTCTGCTTTCACCTTTCTTCGGGTCGCCTAAAACGACCCCTAAAACAGAACATAGACAGTTACGTAGTCAACTGCCCGATTACGAGGAAAGAAAAGTGCTGAATGAACTAGCCCGTAAATGGATTACGGATACTGTTAGATATGATGTTCAGTCTGTTATGGAAGTTTTCCGTCAATGGAATGCACCCACTCAGAGATACGTATTCGAAGAAATGTGTGTATATCTGGGCGAAGATGTGAAGACGAATGATCCCAAATACACAATGAACGAACTATGGCGTACACGCTTTAAGTTCTATGAGGGTATGATTATAGGTGCAGATGTTGAGAAAGCGATAGAGTTACTGCTCTCTTATAGGAGTAAGGGAAACGTCTCTAGATCATGTCACGAAGACGATGTATCAGGTAGGAAAAGAGCAAAACAGTACCCCATGAGAGAGGTTCCTCCGGTTTGGAGGGAAGGTGATGCGAATGCGAATCCGCCAATTCTGCCTCATTTCCAGCATGTATGGGTACATGTCCCCTGGAAAAGATCCGATGTCTTAGCACTCAAACAGACACTGCCTGATCCTCGTAAAAACCCGACTGGGTATTATAAGGAGTTATCGCAAACTGCAAGCTCATGTATAATGAATTTAGCGGATATAGACATGTTGTATGGGAACGTTGTTCCACATCCTCTATGGAGCAAAATACGTCATACGAACCATGACCAAGAACTAGGTGACTCATGGGCGAACATTGCCGCTATAGATGCTAGACAAATTGGTGGTTCTAAACCTGAGCCGTTAATAGCTGAACTTCCCGGTAGAATTATCGCGTACATGAAAACGATAATGCCTGAAGTACACGTAAACTGGGACAAGCTATCTGCGTGCAAGCAGAAGAAAGATGAGAATGTGTCTGACTTTTTCACAAGATTTGAGGAGACTTTCACCGATCATAGTGGTCAGGATATGGCTACCGAGGGTGGTCAAAGATTGTTTGTAGACAAATTCGTATATAATTTAATCCCTGAACTGTGTAATAAACTGAAAGATTCAGAGAGTGCTTGGGCTGTCTCTACGTCAGCTCAAATTTTAGCTACAGCCCAGTACTATGAAAATAGGCGCAAAGACGAGCTAGATTAAGTCGACAAAAAGACAAAAGATTTAAAAACTAAAGTTCTTCTCCAGCAAGCCTATCCGCCTCGTACGGCTAGTCAGCCCAATTATCAACCACAACAGCAGTATTCGAGAAACGCGCAAGGAAACGAGTTTTCCCATCAGCGTATTGCTTATGGCCCGAATCAATGTGCGTATTGCAAGGAAGAGGGTCACTTTAAAGGTAATTGTCCGGCTCTTGCGCGACGTTTGAGCGGTGCTTCAGGTGTAAGGGGAACAGGTGTTCAACATGCCCCTAGAGGTAGGGGCCGTGGAAATTTCACACAAAATACAACTTCTTTTCCGCCTCAGAATTCGATGAACAGCTTTGACCAACAGAATAATGCGTCGTCCAGGTCAGCTCAGTACTATGCTGACGACTATTACCCCGAACACGAAAATGAGGGTAACGATTGCTAGGACAGCCATGGACAAAGAGAGGGAGTTGTTTCAGTTCCAGTAGATCAGAATGGACCTTATGTCAAGGTAATTACCTCAGGAGTGTCAGAGCCATTTTTGCTGGATACTGGTGCTACAAAAAGTTCTATCATGCACTCGAAACTTCCTGGCGCTCCTTTGTCTGGCGAAATGAATGTTTCAGTAGGTTTCTCTGGCGCCCCTGTTAGAAACCCGATCTCCAGTCCTGTATCTCTTTCTATTGGCCCATGCGAATTAGAAGCACCCCTCATTTTGACAACAGGTTGCGGTGAAAATTTGTTAGGCTTGGATTTGCTAAAAAGGTTATATGCGACTTTGTACTGTTCACCATTGGGAGTACAACTTACTTTAGGTAAGAAAGTCATTTCTCCAATGTATGTGTCAAAAGAAAATATTGCAACTGAATTGTCGTGTCTTCCTGATGTACTCTGGGCAAATGGTCCTAATGATGTAGGTCGTTTGGAGATAGCACCGTATGTCATAACGTTGAAAGCCAACGTTAGGTTGCCACGCATTCCCCAATACAAAATATCTAGCGAATGTGAAAAGGCGTTATTGACGATTGTTTATGACCTGATTGATAAGGACGTCATTGAAGAAACGACAGGAAATGTTTGTAACAGTCCAGTCTTACCAGTTTTAAAGCATACGGATCCTTCACTGCCCCCTGTGTATAGGTTCGTGATCGACCTCAGAGAAGTGAACAAGATAGTTATCCCACAGTTTCCAGTTGTCCCCGACATTACTGCTTTATTGACGATGGTTCCAGCTTCAGCAAATTGGTTCTCGGTGATTGACCTGAAGAACGCTTTCTTCAGCATCCCGATTGCTGAGGAGAGTAGAGATATTTTCGGATTTAATTTAGGAGGACGAAGTTTCCGCTTCAAGTGCGCTCCTCAAGGCTACTGCGAAAGCCCATCAATATTCAGTCAGGCCCTGAAAACACAACTAGACACGATTGTTCTACCGAATGATTCAACTCTGATTCAGTACGTGGACGATCTGCTGATCGCTGCAGACACTGAAGAGATTTGCAAGAAAGCTACGTTATCATTATTACGTAACTTATGTGACATGAAGCACAAAGTCTCTCTTTCCAAACTACAATTTTGCCGACAAGAAGTAACCTACCTAGGTCACATCTTGTCGAAGGAGGGAAGGAGACTGACACCAGAAAGAATACAGGCAATTGCAGAACTGAGTGCCCCAAGAACACAGAGAGAGGTTCGAGCCTTCTTGGGCATTACATCGTACTGTAGACAATGGATACCGAATTTCTCACTACTAGCTAAACCCTTGCTAGCACTACTCTGTAAAGACACGCCAAATCCTATGCCTTGGTCTGAAGATTGTCAGACGAGTTTCCACGAGTTGCGTGATGCATTGTGTTTCGGCTCCTGTGTTGGGAAACCTCAACTACAGTAAGCCTTTTACATTATATGTCCATGAGAAGGAAGGTTGTGCATTATCAGTTTTAACACAACATTTTGGGGACAGACAGCGCCCATGCGCGTATTTTTTGGCAACTCTAGACCCTGTGGCTAAAGCCCTACCAAGTTGTCTGAGGGCTACCGCCGCAGCAGCTGTCTGCATCCGACAATCCGCTGGATTAGTCATGAATAATACTCTAATCGTTATGGTTCCGCATGCAGTAGACATTTTACTAAACAGGACGAAGACACAACACCTTACTAGCGCTCGACTATCCAGTTACGAACTTACGCTGCTAGCAAGTCACATCCACATAAAGAGGTGCGATACACTGAATCCCGCAACGTTATTACCCATTCCGACAGAAACAGACAAGATTGATAACCATGACTGCTGTTTTAGAACAGAAGAAGAGACAAAAGGGAGAGTAGACTTACAGGACACTCCCCTTCCTGAATGCAACGATACTTTATGGGTTGATGGTTCATGTTTCAAGCTGCCGACTGGTGATACGACTGCAGCATATGCCGTAACGACATTACACACCATTATAGAGACCGCGCGCATTTCCCATAATTCTGCACAAGCTGCAGAGCTAATTGCGCTTACCAGAGCATGTGTGTTAGCGAAAGGAAAACGAGTGAATGTGTACACTGACAGCCAATACGCCTTTGGTGTGGCTCACAGTTTTGGGAGACTGTGGCGTGAACGTGGGTTTCTTACGTCACATGGTGCAAAGATACAACATGGTCAGCTAGTTAATGAGCTCCTCCAGTCACTGACCTTGCCACTACAAGTTGCCATTGTAAAATGCAGTGCACACAAAAAGATTCAGGATGATGTTGGCCACGAGAATGCATTTGCAGACGAGGTTGCAAAAGAGACTGCAAGGAACACAATGAGTCGAATGTATGTTGTAGGTCCCGCTAGATGGATTACTGATGTAGGAATGTGTGAGGACACCATTGAAAGCGTGAAATCTATACAAGCCGAGGCAACTGAGAAAGAGGTGAATGAATGGAGAGAAAGTAAGGGTAGATTAGATGCGAATGGTTGTTGGGTCGAATTGTCAGAACACCAGCGATGGCTATTACCTAACGCCTATGTACTTGCAGTAGTAACAATGGCTCATGGATTTGCGCACATCAGTTCGAAAGGAATCTGTAAAGTATTGGCCCCAGTATGGCAAAACAGTAATATCCCGAAATATGCAGAGAATGTGGTCAGAAACTGTATGGTATGTTTGAAGTACAATCCCGGTAGGGGAACCCCAACTCCAGCTGGTCATTTTGCGCCTCCAACGTATCCGTTCGAGGTTTTGCAGCTCAATTTCATTCACATGGAGAGATGCAACAGTCTGAAGTATGTGCTCGTTGTTGTTTGCGCTTTCTCCAGGTGGGTGGAAGCGTACCCCCTTAAAGACAATACTGCCTTGTCAACTGCCAAAGCCCTTGTCAAAGAGTTCTTCCCGAGATTTGGCATGCCTAGAATCGTCTGGAGTGATAATGGAAGTGAATTCGTAGGACGCGTGATGAAGAGAGTGTGTGAGTGTTTAGGCATACAACAAAAGTTTCACTCTGCGAATCACCCCAATCAGCTGGATTAGTAGAGTGCTACAATGGCACTTTAAAGGTCAAATTAGCCAAGATCCAAGCCTGTACAGGTCTTAAATGGCCTGACGCCTTGCCCCTAGCACTCTTGTCAACCAGAATGACAGTCCATTCCAGATTAGGACTTAGCCCCCATGAGATAGTGTTTGGCCGCCCAGCCAACGTCTGGGGCGTGCCAAGGCCAAACAAACTCAGCGAAATAGAGCACCCCGTACTGCTTGACTATTTGTGCGAATTGACAACTAAATTGCGTGTTTTACACCAACAGGTTCACAGTACCTCTCCGCCAGCCTCTGACGATCCAGGTCACTCCCTCGCACCCGGCACATGGGTCTTGGTGCGGAATTTCCAGCGCACAAACAACGGACAGCCGAGGTGGACCGGACCTTACATGGTACTTCTTTCCACGAGATCAGCGGTTCGGGTGGAAGGCAAAAAGAACTGGGTGCACGGGACCCATTGTAAACGGGTCCCTCTGCCCCTTCCATACGACCGGTGGGTCAACGAAGGAATTGCCGACTCCATACCTCGCTTCATCGCTTCATCCCTTTCAGCGATGCGCGTTTAAAAGAAACTGGTACCGAAAAAGAGAGTGATCATATTTTACAAGGATTTGTGCCACAGTCTATGCAGTTGGACACTACCGAACCTGAGACATTGTTTGAAGACCACACCGTGCCAGGAAAACGACGGTACAATTTAAGGTCTAAACGAAGAGACTAATAAAAACAAACTAATGTGATTTCCCTTCCCCCAAGAACTATTTTTGATTTTTCAGCTCTCTCACTCTCAGGAAACTTGCTCATTTTTGATTTTCGAACCGCCATCCGGTTCTGCTGCTAGGGTCGCGGTTGAAGGCTGGGGAGTGCAACTGGGGACGTTTAGGTCAACGGTTCTGGTTGGTCCAAGGGAGTTACCCCGGACTGAACAGAGCGCACTCCCTGGCAGAACCAACCTACCACCGCGGGCAGCAACTAGAGGATGGAGTTTCCTAGGGTAAAGAGACCTACCAGACTCACGAACGTTGAAAGACAACTATGCACTGTACTGGCCAAAAGAAGGTTTTTGATAACATGTATTTTAATGTTGTGTAGCATAACGATGTTTTTGACTGGTTATACTCTATTTGTATTCCAAGTTACCTTTTCAAATGACAGCCTCCTCCTACTATCTCTCCACACTACTTTCACCCTCTACCTGAACACGAATCTGCCAGAAGACTCGAATTTGTAAATAACTCATTTATTCAACTCCTACACCAACACCAGTCCATCATGAACACATCGAACTGTTGGATATGTGGACTCATGCCACACACAACGGATAAGGGTATCCCATACTTCATCCTGCCTTTCAGTTATTATGGTTCTCTGTGGGCTTTCCAGACAATGTTCCTATTCGCCCTAGAACCATACCCAACACGTTCTACTGAGAGTGATTCCGGTAATAAGGCACTAGTAGCAGGGATAAGAAATATGAGTAGAGAGTTCGACACATATCTAACGATTCCCAAAGATGAACTCACTCCGTACACTCGTTGGAACGTAACTAAATATGGGGTTTACCTGAGTAAGAGCCAGACAGCAAAGAAATCCCGCCCAGTTTGGATAGTACCCAACCGAGGTCACTTATGTTTACAAGGTATCGGCAGGGATCCCAAAGCACAATTAGGAAAGAGTATATGCGCGGAAACATATGTGTGCGCTTCCCGAACCTCCCCTATATTCTTAGCAGCCAAAGGCACGTATTTCGTCTGCCATGACCAAGCTTACACCTGGTTGCCCCCTGACTTCTCAGGTACATGCTTTATTGCATTTCTGCTGCCTCCCACCTACACGGCCAGAGCAGATTACCATCGGACAAGGACAGCTAGAGGTGTCGTGAGTAAAGACGACACCGCGGGTCAGGAATTCGCTGACTTTGCAAAGGGTTTTCTGCCATTTTGGGGGCCTATGGTGAACAGCAGGAATATTCGCCAGTTATCGAGGATAGTTGAATCCGCCGTGATTACAACGGCCGGAGCCCTTGGCAATTTGATGACCGAACTTCAGTCGGATCGACTTATGACCCTTCAGAACTGAGTTGCCCTAGATATCATACTCGCCGATCGTGGTGGTGTGTGTAGAGTGATCCAATCCAGTTGTTGCATTTTCATCCCTGATAACGCACCGACGGTGTACCAGGCCATCTCTAAGTTACACGAGATATCTGGTTCCCTTCACGTAGAAAAAGGGGACTGGTCCTTACTAGGGTGGTTCTGGGGACTGATCGCTACATGGGGATGGAAAACACTGATTTTCATTGGGATGATCTTAGCACTTCTGTTTACGTTCTGCCTGTGTGTACAGTGCGCTCCTGCACTATGTGGCCTCTGTGCTACCTCATGTGTACGGAAGCCTGTGTCAAGGGATGAACTGAGCAACAGAATGATGCTACAACAGCATCTCCACGAATTCCTTCATACAGATTTAGACTCAGATTAACATTAATTATTGCCTTATATGAGGGCAAAAGGAGGGTCTGTGGTTCTGAAATTCTGGAGCCTACTGTTGTCCCGGTATCGAGGTCCGATATCCGTGTCCCGAAACATCAACGTACCATGACGAATTTGGTGTCGACGAACCGATAATGAATCGGACATCATTCCTATGCATTTGCGTCATGATCGAGGCATGCTAACACCCCTGAATCGTAGTTTCCGTCCCGACCCCCAGACTCCATTTTGTAAACGGTATCCATCTTGTGTCTTGCCCTCATGATAAGTCAATTAAAGGTCGAGCTTGATCTAAAAGGACATGTCCACCTTCCCTGACTTCCCCCTGACCTGTCCCAACTGACTCCCTTGCCTCCAGCCAAACCTGTTTAGGCAGCTCCTCGCCCAGTGGCCAAACACGATAACATCAATGCACAACATACCACAAACCATTCGCCTACAGATCATGTCTTCTACACACATACACACCTGTCCACGCTCCCTGTTTATGGCCAGTTTTATGACTAGGAGGTGCCTTCTTTTATTGGGGTTTCACCGATATCTGATGTGAGTTCCGGGCCTGGCTAGGTAATCTATCACGAATTGGACATCTAAAATACGGGCTTGCCTACATGACTTCGCTCTTTTGTATTATTGTAGAAATATGTATATAGCCATATCATAAACTCAAGAATTCTTGCTTGCAGCTATTATTTTTGTATATATGGAGAAGGCTGGTTCTGTAAAAACGAACAGTCTCCTGAGAACACATGACCCGTGCTTGTCGTGCTTCTAGGACACCTGTTACTTGGGAGCTATCAATAAAACTTGATCTCTGACTGCGACTAGAAGACTCCGTGTTTCTGTGGTCCGAAACAAGGGGGAACTCAGAGGTCTTCGGGTGTTATCCCCTGACACCACCGGGTTCTTAAAAACCCGGCACCTCAATTTTCAGTGTCGTTAGTCCGCTTTGCTCAAAACCCTTTTGCAAGTAGCCATTAGACATGCCAAACCGGGGTAATGGTGTGAGTTAGATGACCCCGTTTAGATCCGTAGCGTCGAGGCTGTCTACAATGTTTGCCAAAAGGCGGGCGCCCGTATCCATCCGCGGAACTACAGGATGACATCATCGCGGCCATTTCTGTAGTTCCAGCGGCGCGCACGCTGATACCATGTCGATCTAAACCATAGAGACAATGTCTATTATCATGTCCACTGCTCATTCCTAGGAAAATATGTTTTATATGTTCTATCTTCCATTTCCACTCCTACCCAACGGCTTGGAGTGAAAAGAATAGAAAAATAGAAATGGAAATAGCACTAGGACTGCGAGATGACCGCGAATCGGCCATCTTAGTAGTTCTGATATTGTAAAAAAACTACTTGATAGATATTATCACTTATGAGAGTATGTTGTTAAACCCCTGATATAATAAAACCGGACACGATCAAAAAGGACTGTGAGAGGGTACCATGAAGCCTAGCGGTCTCATTGCAGACTTAGTTTGCCAAAGCACCGGTTACACAGATCACGTCCTAGTGTGAATGTTACTGTCATGGCCAGGGGACAAGGAACAGAGTCTATCACAGAATAGAACTAAAGAACAAGTCTACGACCAATAAAGTATAAACTCAGTATATGGTAGACTCAGATCAATAGTGTCTCCATAAATATTGAGGGGAACTACAAAGTATACCACGGTATCTGATCATTGAGTCCCATTGTGTCAGAGGAAAGCTTAAAAACCCATCTTTGCTCTCTCAAGAACAGGTATTTGGCAACATTCTTCACATGGGAAGGTATGAAGGGCTTCTCCAAGACAGTCCATACAAAGTCTGATTCCCCATGTTGTTTCTCAAGGAAGTGTCTGGTTAATTGCATCATAGATTTTTTGCAACGGATTGAGCTCTTATGCTCAAGCATGCGCACACGTGCCCTGCGGGTGGTCATTCCTACATACTGACAGGAACAGGGGTAGGTCAGCAGATAAATAAGGTTCTCACTATTACAATTAGTAAAGTGAATTTGTAACCAGGGCCTGTCCGTGCCTATATCTATCTCAGTAGAGTGTTTTGTTTGTGGACAGACAGAACAATTCCCACAGGGATGGTGGCCAACTGCAGGTGGTAAATCCCATAACGTGCCCAAAATTCTTTTCGGAGTCTCTTTGGGGCGCGTGTGTATTAGACGATCCCTGATGCTATTTGATCTTTTAAAAGCAAATAGGGGCAGTGCAATCTTATCATTGCCATGGTTGAGGATACGCCAGTGCTTCCTGATGATTTTCTGCAGGCTATTACTTCTTGTGTTGAATGTACTCACAAGAGTGAGTCTGTCAGTGGAAGTTTTGGGAACAGGTGGTTCTAGGAGCACCTCCCGATTGTTATTGTGCACTCGCTTGAGAGAACGCTTGATGAGTGGTCACGGGTAATGTCTCTCCAGTAATTGTGAAGACAAATTCCTGGCATGAGTCCTAAAATCCTCCAACCTGGAACAGTTCCTCCGAACACTGAGGAACTGACCGTATGGTAAATATTCCCTAAGGGATTTGGGATGGTGACTCTCGTACAGAAGTCATGAGTTTCTGGCCATCGGCTTCCTATGCAACTCACTCTGCAAGCCTGCAGGTGTCGCATAGATAGAGAGATCCAAAAAGGACAGTCTCTCTTTGTGGGCCTCAAAGGTGAATCTGAGGAATTGATTCCTGCCATTCAACCAGAGATGGAATTCACTCACAGATTCCAGGCTCCCTCTCCACAATACCAGCACATCCTCGATATAGCGCTTCCACCATATTATCGATGATCGAAAAGGGTTAGTTGGTGTAAGTACGTGATGTTGCTCGAAATGGTGCACGTACAAATCGGCTAGGCTCGGCGTGAAAATTCTGCCCATGCTCGTTCCAGAGGTCTGGAGATATATGTTGTCCTCGAAACGGAAATAATTCTCTTTGATGGCCAGTGTAGCCAGAGCCATGATGAAAGTTATTGGGGTAATGGTTTCACAGATGTTTCTCCCAGGATGGATGTAACCACTTCAAGAGTTTCATCCTGGGGGATGGAGGTATACAAAGACTCCACCCCCAGAAAGGTCTCTTTCTGGGTCAAAATCAATTCAATCAATTTCTGGAAGTACACTCAACACATCCTTAGTATCTTGCAGGTAGGTGGGCATCCTCTGCACAATGGGCCTCAGAAAAAAGTCCACGAAAGTAGAAAGGGGTTACAAGGCTGAACCCTGACCAGAGATGATACGTCTCCCTGGTGGCGGTCTCTGTGGCTTATGTACTTTGGGGAGAAGGTAGAAGTAAGGCATAACAGGAAACTCTGTTACCAAGAAGGACCCTTCATTAGGAGTGATCCATCCCTCTGCTAATGCTTCTTCTACCATACATTTAATCCTAATCATAAGACCCTCAGTAGGATCTTCCTGCAGGGGCAAATACGCATGCCTATCACCCAATTGTTTTAATCATTCAGATCGATAGTCAATGGTGTTTAAAGTGACTATCGAACCGCCTTTGTCGGCAGGCTTGATTGTTAGTAATTGGTCATCGGACAGACTTTTCAGAGCCTTCTGTTCTTGACCTGACATGTTCTTGAAGGACCTATCCTGTGTCTTCCATAAGTTAGATACTTCATCGCCTACAGCTCTCTCAAAAGCTAAAACTCGAAGGGGGACTGTGGTGTGTTGGTGGTTGAAATTTCGATTTCACCTTCAGCCCCGTATTCACTTCATGAACACCCTCCAGATCCTCAGATTTATTTTTGAAAAAATAGTGAAGTTTCAGTTTTCTGAAGAATTGGCTCAGTTGGCATTGAAGTGTGAACGGGTCTCCGTTGTTCGTCATTACGAAGCCCAAACCTTTATTGAGTACTTGTTCCTCCAAAGGGGTAAGTATCTTGGTTGAAAGGTTCACTATGAGGGTAGATTCCCTCATGCCCCTGCTTTCTGGAGGTTTTTGGCAGTCTGGCTCCGAGTTCCTGTATGTGGGCCTGTTTGATCTTGCCACTGGACCCCTGGTTGTTGTGAGGTCCGGCGCCTGCCCCTGGTACTGTGTGTGCCAAACCCTAAAAAAGGCTGTGTGTTAAAAGTGTTGGGAAACCCTTGAAAATGTCCAGGTGGTGGTGGGTACATCAGTTGTTGTTGTGGTGGATATCCCCAAGGTGTAGGTGGCCACCATTGTTGGAAATAGCTAGGTGGTTGGTTCCCATGTGAGAAACCTCTATTCCCTCGGCCACGACCCCTCGGTTGAAAATTAGGTGGATTGGTATTGTCCGAGTCGCTATCATCTGAGCTAGAGCCTGAGTAGTTTGACCCAAACCGTTTCCCATTATTCCTAAACATAGGGGGGGTGTAACTATCACTTGTGTAGGGGTATACCCGCTCATGCTTAAACTTAGAGAGGTCCTTTTTAAACTTGTCAAGCTTCATCTGTAAAATAGTATCTTTAAATTCTGTCTTGCTTTTATTAGACTCGTCCTGTTGTCTCTTAAATAACGTAGGTGTAATTGTGGCTCTTATTGAAGCTTCCAGGACATGAATTTCTATTAGAATAGTGTCAGCTATTCGTTTCGCTGTGCTGATAATGAGGATCAGTCAATCTCTAGTGCACCTCCAGGCTATCAAAGACCTAAATGCATTTAACTGAACAGTGTCATACTCATTCCTTCATTTCCTTCCACAACAGATTGATAATGATGTATTGCTCATCGCCCCGAATAATATTGTGTTGATGTGTTAGTGTTTGTCTTTGTCACAACTTTACCCAGATCCCTTTACGCATCCATTCAATAAACCCGTAAACCTCTTTCCCTGGGCTGTGTGATTTATTGAAATGTGACTTAATTTACAGCATAAATAGATCACACGCTTAGTGGGGCGGATGTGGTGAAAGCAACACCAACTCATTGCGTGTTCTTTTATTTCCTGGCCCCATTTTACCCACCCACGCATAAAAGTGATCCATATTTTAGATATTGAAGAACATTATTCAATCAATGAATCAGTACTTGTAAAGCGCAGTTTATTACCTGTGAGGGAATCCAGGTGCTGGGGTGCTGTGCTTAGTTGAAAAGCCAGGTCTCAAGTCTCTTCCTGAAGTGTGTCAGCAAGGGTGATGTTCTGAGGTCGAGGGAGGAGGTGTTCCAGGACTTGGTGGCGAGGTGGTAGAAGGAGCGGCCTCTATTTTGGCATAGTGTCTGTGCGAGGGAGGTGGAGCATAGGTTTCTGGCTTGTTGGTGGAAGCTCAGGTCGTGGTTCATGCATGCTGATTCTTGGTTGTGGAGGGCTTTGTAGGCATGAGTTACTTACTTGAATTGGCAGATTTTCTGGGCGGAGAGCCAGTGTAGGTTCCATAGGTGTTGGGTGATGTGGGTCCGTCTGGGCAGGTTAAGGAGCAGTCTGGACACTGAGATTGTTTGTTGGTGCAGTCCTGGTATATCATCTTGTAGGTGGTGGGCATAGCGGTGGTGATGTCAGGGGCAGAGGAGGGGGTAATCCAGGTCTCTGTAATGAAGGTTACATCAGCCGTCAGGGAGGAGATGGTGTCCCAGACTTCTCTGGAATGTTTTCAGAGAGATATGGCATTGCTCAGGAGGCATTGGAGCGGTTCAGGAGTCATCTTGGCAGGCAGAGAGGGAGTGGCGTGGGTTTCTGTGAAGGTGGAAGGTCCTACGTTACAGGTGAAGAGACAGTGGTGGCAGGTAAATAGTCCTGGTGTGGAGCAAGAAATGCAATGCCGTAGTTGTTGCGGTGTCTGGGGTACAGGGCTCAGAGATCTGTAGTGGAGTACCTGTGGGAGGCTGAAGGGCCATGGTTCCTGGCATTGGGTGCAGTACAGGCCTGGAAGGGTACAGAAAGGATGCCCTTGGTGCGTCAGCAGCACAGCCATGCAGTGATAGTGTGACTGGTGGCTGACAGTTGCCGGCAGCAGTACTGTTGGTTTTAGCCAAAAGGTGCTTGCGGCTGTTTGGTGCCCGGGGAATCAGCAACTGCCTAATGCCTTAAGGGCCACGGGCTGCTGAAATTCGGTATGGCCTCCAGCCTCTGCTGCTGCAGCCGGGCTACTGTCTACTACCTAGTAGGTGGTCACCCAGCAGGAATAGCTATATCATGAAAGATAACGATACATTTAAACAATGCTCTCTGCAAAAACGTGTTTAAAATTATATGGTAGCACAGTAGCAGTACATTGCTGCTCCCCTAAGGCAACTCAAATTTGGTGTGATTAGAGACACAGCCATTTTCTACCCACACATGCCTCACATAACAGCCTGAAATTCACTGAAAGTAATTTAGAAAGAATACCAGCACACTTGATTAAAAAAGTGGTATTTGTTTTTTTCTTTTAAATGATTCCCCATTAAGCAAATAAACAGACACTTTGTGTGGAAAAATAAATATAAATTACCTCTCATTAATGAGTAAGGAATTAGGAACTATGAGGTGCAAATATTCTTGTTGTGCTAAATTAATGAAAGCTAGTGCGTCAGTAGTCGGTACTTTGCTACTCTGCAGTATGCAGCTGGGGCAGCTGTAATGGACATTTATATTATTACAATGACTCTGTTTTCCTCCAAAATGCCTTTCAATTTTATCCTGACTCCAAGGCAGATGAATAATATTGGTACAATGTCACACACATCACATATACACGCAGCACCGGGAAAGGATTAAAGTACGGGATTTATAGATTGTATTTGGCATGTTTGTCACAGACTACCCCATCCGCAAAAACTCAAGGCACTTAGTCCCACTTTACTCCTAGCCTCGCCCTCCACCACAATTTATAATTATTTCCAACAAATATATTTACTCAGCAGTGAGGAAAGAAAACAACTTACTCTACTGCAGGGTCAATTGGAGAGAATGAGCTGGGTAATGTGTGATGTTCTACTACAGAATAGGAGGGTCTCTGAGCATCGTCATGTGCCTAAGCTTTGACATAATAAGTCACTGTAGTTAGAAAATGTTGAAAGAGAAAAATTTGAAAAGACGTATATCAGCCATGAAAGCCATGAGATATACAAATCTCTCGTCCAGAAAAATGTGGCACGTGACAAGAATCGATTTTTCAATTTTTTTTGCATGCTGGGACAGCACTTAGGAAAGAATAAAGCAGTGACGTACTAGGAAGTGATTGAGTGGGCACTTGGAGGGAAATCACCCCCACTTTGAACCAAACTTTGATAAAAAAACATTCCAAGCAAGCAAAGTAGGTGTGCACGCCTCTCTCCAGAAGCACTTTCTTGTTCCTTCATCAAACAATTATCCATTCATTGTTTCATTGTTCTAGCATTCTTCACCCTTCAGTACCACCATTTAAGCTTTACGTTCTCTCATCTAGTCTTTCACCATTGAAAACCATCCATCCATATATATCCATATATATCCATTCCTCAATTCATTTATCTATCCATGGCTCTCAACCATCCCTTCACCAATACATGAATTTACCCACCCACACATTCTTTCACCCATTCACACTTTTACATATCCTATCCTGTTTTAACCCACTCAAGAATTCCTTTTACCCATCAACTCTTTCACCCACCCAGGCAGGCAAACTTTCACTCATATACCCTTTCACCCATCCATCATGCACCCATGCATCCTCTCACCCACCTATGCATCCTTTCGCCTTCACTAACCCACGCATCCTTTCCCTCATACATTTCAACCATCCCTTCCCATTACATCCTTTTTTCACTTTTTTATCAACCCATAATTTTTAACAGTCATTATGAGCTGTTGCCTGCTGAGTTGCAGATAGAAGAGGCTATTAACTCAACGCCTGCTGTAGCTTCTAAAGTGGGAGGTTCCCTACTCCCTTGCAGTGAGTATAATAGTAATTGCCAATAAGCAAGCAATGTGACTTACTACTACTCGTCTCATCCCCCCCTTCGATGGCTGCCGTGTCTGTTCCACTGGCTCTGTAGCTGGCCCCAGCACTGGTGGGCTGGGTGGCTAGAAAATAAATTACACATTTTAGATACCAGATACCTCTTTCCTTATTATTATTTATTAATACAATTCTACCACAATACATCACTACAGTTTGGTTGCAGTATCTTCTATCAAAAAGCATTTGCAATGCAATAGGACTCGTATTTACTCAGACCTATTGCATTGCAAACAGGGGCAGGTGGGGGGCAGGGGCGAGAAGACACAAATGGAAAGGCACAGGAAGAAAATAGTACTCAGAGTAAAGGGGCCAGTAGCAATGGAAGAATACAAATGAAAACATGGCTGTCATAAGGAGGGACTAACAAGACTATAAACCAATCAGAAGGCAGCATTTAGAAAGGAAAAAGACACAAGCCATTGTAAAAGATGGGTGAAGGAGTGGGCCTGGCTTCTCTCCCGTACTCAACTACCCCAGATCAACCCCATAGCAGTGCTTGCACACTTGCTCAGGGCTTGGGGGGGCGTGGCCAAGATGGCGACGGAGTGAGACGTGTTGTGAAATCCCTCCTGCGCCGAATCCTGCTCAGCCTTGTTTAGGCCCCCGGAGCAGCAAATTTTCGGCGCCCCCCCTGCCTGCTGCGACTCCCACTGCCAGGGAGCACGATCCGGTTGCGGAGTTTGGGCCCACGGAGGCGTAGCGACGGTGAATCGTGCTGCGGGGGCTGCAGTGGAGTGAGGCCGGAGATCCCCGGCCTCGAATAAGAGAAGGGGTCGGGCTTTCGGAGCTGTGGTGCGGAGTGCGGATGCCAGCGGAGGGACGTGTGTGGGGGTGACCCCGGCCCGACAGGAGCTGTGCTCCCCCTTTCCCGGCAACTGCCGCGGGTGCCCCCGGACCCTGGGGCACTGCCGAGCGGCCACGTGGGTGCCTGCGAGCTGAGCGCTCCGCCCTGCAAGGAAGGTCGGAGCGGCTGCCGTGCCGTGCCTCCCTCAACCCTCGGTCGGTGAACCGAGCCTGCACCTGGAGCCACCTTGCTGTTGTTGGCTGCTGGAAATCAAGAGGCCTGTCGGGGACGCCAGGAGTACAGACGTGCCGCCCCTTCCCCGTCCCCGGGTGGCGGGCCGCGCAGCTGCGAGGAGCCGCCATTAGGGTGCACGAACTTGTGGTCGCGAGCTGAGCCTGCGGGACGACGGAGCATCCGTCCTGTTGCTGCAGTCCTGCGGAGGGCCCCTGGGGCCGAGGGGATTCTGTGGGGGCCTGGGCCCCGGGACCACCCTGCCTATCGAGGAGCCTGGACTGGTGGAGGCCGGAGGTGTGCCGACCGCGGAGCTATCGCCGGTGGCGGTTGGGGTGAGTGACAGTGGCGAGCGGTGCCCCCGGTCCCCTGGGGAGCCTGGACTGCATGGTGGCCCCCGCTGATTGACCGCACTCGGGTGGCTCGCCACCCCGGAGTCTCTGTGGTGCTGCTCCAGGCCAGTTTCGACTTAGTGGGCTAGCAACTCAGGCGGCACGGGCGATCTGCATAGGCGCCCGGAGGGTGTGGACCGTGAAGGGCGCCATATACCGCGTGGAGAGCACGGTCCTTCCCAGTGGTCCGCCGGAAAGTGCCTCTTGCCCCTGGACCGGGACTTGGATAATCGTGGTGTAACGTCCGGCCTGTGTTAATACGGAAGTGGCGGACTGTGACCCCTCGCCCTGCATACCTGAGCGAGCAACGGTGCAACGATGTCCTCCTCGCAGCGAAAAGGGAAGCCTGGTAAAGATGGCTCTTTCAAGGGTTCCCAGCAGCCGCCATCCCCTGAACCGACGGACGACGAAGCCCCCGCCACCAAAGCCTTTATGGTGGAGCTCTTTGCCTCCATTAAGGAAGACATCTCTGAACTCCGTTCTCAATTGGCTTCGGATCTCCGTGAGGTGAGGAGAGATGTGGACGGTATCGGAGAGCGGGTAGCTACTTTGGAAGATCATGACCTGTAGCGAACGATGTCCACCAATTGCAGCAAGATGTGATTCGGCTCACGGAGCAGAACTTGCATCTTCAAGCACATGCGGAGGACTTAGAGAATCGTTCCCGCCGGAACAACATTTGCATACGTGCAGTTCCATGGGACGGGGAATCAGGCGATCTACGGGGCTATGTTCTGGCGCTCTTCTTGCAGATCCTGAATGATGAGGACCTACATGACATCAAGATGGACAGGGTCCACAGGGTCGGTCTGCCTAGATGTGGAGGGGGTCCTCCACCCGACATCTTGGTCTCCGTTCACGACTTCCAGTTGAAGGAATGCATTCTCCGGAAGGCACGGAAGCTTCCATCGTTGCAGTTCCGAGACCACCACCCACAATTGTATCAGAACTTGGCGGCGTCGACACTTCAAAAGAGGCGTGAGTTTCGCCCTGTGACCACCTTTTTGCAGGAACATAATGTATCCTACTCCTGGGGCCACCCCTTCTGCATCATTTTTAGATGGCAGAATAGACTAGCACAGATCCGATCTCTCCAGGTGGCGAAGGACCTCCTGGGCATTGCTGACACGGCTCCCCCCTCAGAGAGCGGAAGCTCCCCATCGCGGAGAAGACGGCGGTCCTCCTCATGGCATAGAGTGGGACGGGAGTCGGATCGGAGAAGACCTGATCGTGCGACCAGTCTACAGGAGAGGGGGGCAGCGGTGGCTTCTGTGGCCTCGGCTACGGTGGCGACATCCCAGCATGGCTCCGGGGCGGCTTGAGTCCTGAAACGACAGCCGCTTGGCGCCGGAGAGACACGGACCTGCAGTTACCGTGGGTAAATTTGTACTTTTTGGGAAGACACCCCGGCCTGTGTCCTACGGGGCGCCCCATGTGGCGGCCCGTCTTCGCCCCCTGGAGGACTTCACAGACTTCTCTGTACTGGTAATGTTCCGAACATTGTTCCTCCACGTTCTTCTTTCTACCTGTTGTTCTATTGGTTTGGGGACCGAACTGGGATTCCTTTGTCCTTTGGGGGGGTGGTGGTATTCCAGGGAGTTGTTGGGGATGTGGGGAGGGGGGGCACGGTGGGGGTAGTGGTGGTGACAGGAATGTATGGTTAGCTGTGTATTTTGTGCTAGGGCATGTGAATGTTGTATCTGCGGACGGTGTGCGTTTGGCTTCAGGGGCTCCAGGCATGTACTCTTTGACTGTGGGGTGCTGGGAGGGATATCTGGAAGGCTGTACTGCATTACCGGTGGTTACCAATGGTGGATGTGGTGAGGGGGGGAAGGGTGGTGCGGATGTAGCCGGAATGGGTCTGTTATCTAATGATGCATCTTAGTATTGGGACGTGGAATGTCAAAGGTCTGGATTCACCGCAAAAACGTCAGAAGGTGTAGAAGTACGTGATTGATCACCAGCTTGATATCGTGGGTCTCCAGGAGACTCACTTGGTGCCTAGGGATGAGCTGCGCCTCCGGCACAAACGTTTCCCCCTCATATATAGGTCGTCTGCCTCCACGAAACATAGGGGGGTAGCTCTTCTCTTTCGTGCGGCCCTGCACTTTCAGCCTATGGATGTACGCAGTGATAAGGAAGGCTGTTGGCTGATGGTGAAGGGCCTAGTCCATGGTAGATTGTGCACCTTTGTGGTGGTGTATGCCCCCAATATGGGTCAGAATGGCTTTCTCCAGGGCCTGCTGTGGAGGGTGGGAGACTTTGCTGAGAGTAGTCAGGGACGACACCTCAAGCAAGGAGTTACGGAAGGCTATCAGGGACTTTTTTGCTCTCAATCCTGTGTCCGATACGTCAATATCCACCACCTGGGACGCCTTTAAGGCGTCAATTAGGGGCACCTGCCTAGCTCTTAATGCTAACCTCAATAAGTTGCGACAAAAGGAACGAGAGGAGTTGGAGGTAGAACTTGCAGCCCTTGAGCAGGTCCACAAATTAAATCCTTCTAGATTGACCCTTCGCCCCTTCGCCCCTTGATGGCGGTTAGGGGGAAATTGAGGGCCCACTACAACAATAGGGCAGAGTTCACTTTGTTGAGACTGCGGCGCCTCTCGTACTCCCATGGGAATAAGGTGGGGAGACACCTGGCTCGCCAACTTCGAGACAAAAGGGAGCGGTATTATATAGGAGGGATTCAAGACTCGACGGGTGAGCTGCAGCACCATGACGAGACTAAGGCTGCTCTCTTTGGCCGCTTCTATGCCGACCTCCATGCGGCAGAGGCACTTGATTGCGATGACCAGCGAGAATACCTAAAGGGTCTGTCCAAACCGCAGGTTTCAAAAGAATGGAACGAGCTATTAGCTGCCCCGTTCACTAGCAGCGAGGTGCTTGATGCCATTAAACACCTGAAGCTCCATAAGGCCCCGGGACCAGACGGCTACACTGCTCTCTTTTACAAGACGTATGCCACAGAAGTGTGCGAATTCTTGGCCTCTCTTTTTAATGACATGGCTGAATCCGGCACTACAACCAGCTCGCTCGCTGAGGCCGTAATTTCAATTATACCTAAACCCGGGAAGGACCCCACTCAGTGCTCTTCGTTTCGCCCTCCTCAATATTGACGCCAAGCTCTACTCCTCGATCATTGCGAACAGGCTCCAAGATCTGATGCCGGCACTCATACATCCGGATCAATCTGGATTTATTAAGGGGCGTCAGACCCATGATAATACAAGGCGGGTTGTCCATTTGATAGAAAAAGCTAATAGGTTCCGGATACAGGCGGTACTTGTAGGCCTTGATGCTGAAAAAGCTTTCGACCGTGTGCATTGGGGCTTTCTGTTCCACACTCTACACTGCCTTTGGCTTCTCGGACAAATTCATCTCGATGGTGAAGGCGAACTACTGCAGCCCCCGCTCTAGAATGGCTGTAAACGGCCATCTTTCTGCATTTTCTCACATTCCCGCGGCACCAGACAGGGCTGTCCTCTCTCCCCCCTGCTCTTTGCCCTGAGCATTGAACCGTTGGCACTAGCAGTGCGGGAGCACAAGGAGATACGGGGTCTTCCCTTTACCGGAGAGCAGCACAAAATTAACCTCTTTGCGGATGATGTCCTGCTCTCTATTATGGACCCGGCACGCTCTCTACCACATGTCCGAGAGGTGTTATTGCGCTTTGAGGAGGTGGCCGGCTTCAAGGTCAATTATGACAAATCCTATGTGTTAAACCTCACGCTTTCGCCTGCAGAGGTGGAGCAAGTGCGACCTCTTACCCCTTTGGCTTGGGCCTCCAGCTCCATCGTATATCTGGGGGTCCATTTGACGCCCACGATTGGGAAATTGTATTCGGCAAACTTTCCTCTGCTGTTGGCACAGACCCGGGCGGACTTGGATCGGTGGAAGCCCAAATACTTATTATGGCTGGCCAGAATTCACGCCATAAAGATGGTCCTCCTCCCCAAATACCTGTACCTCTTTCAGGCGCTCCCTATCCCTATGGACGTAGACTTCTTTTGACGCCTTAAAACTCAAATGCTCCGGTTTGTTTGGCAAGGGGGTCGAGCATGATTCTCTTTCACATTTTTGCGACGGTCACGGGGGGAAGGAGGTGTGGGTCTTCCCGATTTGCATCTGTATTACAAAGCAGCACAATTACGAGTATTGGTGGAATGGTCCCAACAAACCTCGGAGAAACACTGGTTGCACATGGACAGGAGTGTCGCAGGTAGATCAATCTGGGACCTGGCCTGGAAACCCAAGAAAGACAGGCCCCAAAACGCTTACATTAGTACTCCCACCAGTACCACCCTGAAAGTCTGGGATACGTTGGCCGCTGATGACCGTTGGACCACATTTCCATCTCCGTTCACGCCTATACACTTTAATCTGGCATTTCTGACGGCACTACAGGAGGGCCCCTTCAGGGTGTGGAGGGAGGGGGGTTGTAGGGCTTTAACCCACCTATTTCACGGCTACGCTCTGCTTTCCTTTGATAACTGTATGAGGGACTATGGTGTCCCGCCGTCGGAACGATTCCACCATGTCCAGCTGCTCCATTGGGCCATGTCACCTGAGGTACTCGATGCGGCTACGAGACCTCCCTCACCCTTTGAGGCTTTTATCCTCCGGACCTCCGCCATGAAAGGTGTCGTTTCCTTCCTTTACCAGCTTCTACTTGCCTCAGCGGTGTCGCCTCGTCCCCGCTACATGGGGCAATGTGAGGAGCTTCTCGGGCAGGACATTTCAGACATGGAATGGTCGGCACTGTGGCGCGATATTGTAACGCACAATCACTCATTGGACCTGAGAGAGGCCCACCTTAAGACGCTCATGGACTGGTACTTGTACCCGTCCAGACTCCATCGTATATTCCCGGCTACTTCCGACAGATGCTGGAGGGGCTGTGGTCTTCTGGGGGATTTCCGCCATATTTGGTGGGATTGCCCGATTATTCGCCCGTACTGGGAAGAGATCCTCTCCCACATTAAGGAGACCCTTGGTTATCCGGTGGCGGACTCTTTGGCTTATGTATTACTGGGCCTCCGAGTTCCCGCCCTTGAGCATCAAACGCGTGCGGACAAACACATTTTGTGGCTCTGTCTTGGAGCTGCCAAGCTTACTCTGGCCGCCGCCTGGAAAAAGCCGGAGGCTCCGGCGATCTCCTTATGGCACGCAAAGCTATGGAAGCTGCTTAGCATGGAACGAGTGGCGGACATCTTCCTAGGCAACTTCAAAAACTTTCAGTACCGCTGGGGTCCCTTGGTTCGCTTCCTCTCAAAAGGTCTTCCATCTCCAGTTTGCCCATCCTCCATACGAGCACTCCACCTATTTCAGGTTTAATGAAGGGGCCACATGAATGACTGAGGAGTGTTGCGGTCACCACCACTAGGGGGGGTGGGAGGGGAAGGGGGGATGGGGGGGAGGGATACTGCGTTTTGTTACTTGTTAGTTTGAGGCACCCATGTAGATGATTGAGGCCTTTCAGATCCGGACACGATAACTTTCTGGGCACAAGCGGCTACGCCACCTATTGCTGAGCTTCCATGTGGATGGACTTTTAGTACTATGCTCACACCGAGACTGCTCCATTGCCCTATGGCGTTGCCCTGCTGCTATGTCCGGTTGCGGTTCGCTATTGCTTATCACCACTGCATAGTGCCTGGTTTATGCCCCCTGTGTGGGATGATGTGCGGGATTGCCGCTGTTTCTTCTTTGTCCTTTCTGATAAATCAAAATAAAAATTGTATTAAAAAAAAAATATATATATATATCGCTTTGGACATTTTGTTGGTTGGCAATGTTAAAAAAAACAAGGTATTCAAGCCAACCAAAAACATTTTAATGGAAGGGCAAAGCTATGATGACTCTGTCATTGGCCCCCAATGAAGGGGACGAATAATTGGTCAATGTAGGACATAGGGTGTTGATTGGCAAATACAATGGGCTGTCCTCATACTTGTTTCCAGCAATGCTGCAGTGTTATCAGCATTGCTGGTATACTACTACTGTAAAATGAATGATAATGCATACACAACATTGGGGGGCAAACATGACCTTGGCCACTCTCTAGTTTTGCTGTTTGAGGATGAGCAAGAAAGGGAAAGCCTTCTCAACAAACATGTATAGAATAAGAACAGCTTACTTGGGCATGCAATGTTCACAGTGGAGTACCTGTCATAAAATCAGTTCTCATAGTCTTACAGTACCAGTCCACAAGCTCTATAGGAGAAATGGAAAGCTTACTGACAAAGCAGAAGAAAGGAAGCTATAGACAGATTAGTACAGACAGGAGTAAGTCAACTATAGAAACTTGAAATAAAAATAACTAGGATAATGCAAGAATAACCAGAATTTAAAAAGCATTAGATAGAACATAGAGGAGTTGGAAAAACAAAATTAGGAGACAGCCACAGTGAAAAAAATAAAAATGAAAAGTTTTTCTAAATCTAGAGCTGTAACTGTTAGGGAAATAATAATAATATTAACAGAAGGACGTACTGGGGCCAGCAGATCCATACGCATTGGACACATCGCTGGTAGTGGTGGTGGGGGTGGAACATCCACCCTCAGAGGCACTGGTGGTTGCACCTGCTGTTCCCTGACCTGCCTTTGTGCTGCTAGCCCTCTTCTTGCCCCTAGATGCTGATGTAAGAAGTAACTGTAGTGCTTGCTGCTCCTCATTAGGCAGCACACATGGTCGCTAGGTATAAAGGTCCTCCCTCCAAACACCAGAAAATTTCGAGTTCTAGTGTTTTGGCAGAAGGTAATGTTGACACACTTCGATTTTCGGACGACGGGGTGTGGCTGTTCCCTTGCATCCTGCGGCCTTTCCCCCCAGATGCTTACCTGATCTTGGTGGCTGAGGTGGTGATAATGTCCCGTGGCAGTAGTGAATTCTTACTACTCTGGTCACAATGGGGATTTCCCTAGGCAAATCCATCAGCAGCAGCGTCTCTTGGCAACTCCGGCGGCAATCTCCCTTCTGTTTTGGCAACAGCTGGGGCGTTGATTTCCAGTTACTTTTATTGAAATTAAGCTTGGGATGCAGTGGTTATATCTTCTTTAATCCCAGCGGTGGCAGCAATCTCTTGCAATTCTGGTTTCAGTGGTGAGTTTCGGTTCTCCTTGATAGATCATGGGTCACGGTGATGCATGGGACACCTTATTCAATGTGTCCTGAAATAAAAAAAGTTAAAAAACAAAAGACAGTACTTCAGTTCCCCGTTGCGAGTTGGGCTCAATAAACATTATATAAAAGGCACAATACTTATCTGCAGAGCTGTCCTTATCTGCAGAGTGGTCTTGTTCTGTGAAGAACAGCCTCCTTTTGTTGCCTTCTTTGTTTTGCACCGGCAAAAAAAAGGGGACAACATTACATGTTTTGGTATTAGTTTTAAAGACTGCTTATCACGTATTTGAAGACTCTACCTCCAAAGACTATTCTCAAGACTGATTTAGGTGTGTTCCTTTTCTTTGCATAGTTTACTCTATCTTTCTTGTTGTCGTTTAGTCTTCAACCTCTAAAGCGCTTTCACACTATTTCTTTCTTTCCACAGAAGATGCCAAATACATTCACAAACCAGTAGAGCAAAAATTCGGTGGAATAGGGAAATTTTGAGGTTGTTTAATAAACATAAAACCGTTATTAATATTTCCTCGTCCCTTGTTTTTCACATACTAATGTTTGCTCCTTTCCTTTTAGAGTATCCTTGAAACCCTTGAGTTTTGTACGTGAACTAAGAACGCTGTTCAACACCCCCCTTTTGTTTTCTTCTCTTCTTTCTCCAGTTTACTACTGTCGCTTTGACCAGCCGCAGCTCGCACAGGTAAATACTGTGGGGCGGTGAGGAGGGGCAGAGGCAGGGCAGGGAGGGGGGTAGTGGAACCGGACATACGATGGAATTTGAAAACAAAAAAAACAAATAAATAAAAGCACTTGCCTTGCGCTCACCGCATCGTTGAAGCCTGTGATGCGGCGAGCGCAAGGTAAGTGCTTTTATTTATTTATTTTGTCCGTTTTCACATTGCAGTCGTATGTCCGATTCCACTACCCCGACCCTGCCCCACCCCAACCCCGCCCCACCTCACCACCCCACAGCATTTACCTGTGTGAGCCGTGGTTGGATTTGACATAGTTGGGTGCAATGAGCGACTGGTGGGGTGAAGGGGCCTGTCACCTGTCATATAGCTCCTGCGGAATCATAAGTAATCCTTACATAAAGATGATTGAATTAGAAAGATAAATAGTACAGTTAATAATCTCCCCAAAAATATTTTAACAGGCAAACACGGTAACATTGTACTTTTCAATATCATATCGCTTATACTACTGCCAGTATTCAGTTAACCTTTACTAATTTCCTAAACCTAAGATCTGTTCAAAATGCCCTAATTTTAAACTACATTTCAGAGCTACTAATGCATTGCAACAAATGATCTTTGCTTCTCATCTAATTCTCAATCACAACCTCCTTTGACAGTTCAACTCAGTCTCACTTTTTTTCAATGCACAGATGCATACTACACATCACTAGGAGATTGCTTGGGATTGTACGATCTATATAAAGGAAGGCACAGAGAAAGCTAACTCACTGATATAACTTCTACTACCACTATCTTCGTGACAAGACAGATGAGTCGGCTGTATGAATTCTTAAATAATCAGTCCAAGCAAATGCTAATGAGTACGATTAAGTAGTTCTGAGCACCTGGTTGGATCACATATTTTTTGTAATGTAAACTTAACATACCGCTGTGTGTGAGCAGTATGGTATTTGGAAGAAAAAATATTAGCATAGAAAGACACATAAAACAAATAATTACTCACCAAGGCCTGCAACCGCGATGCCAAGCAGGTCAAACAGGTCCTGCTCACTGTCCAGGATATCAACTCAGAGATGCGTTAACTGCTGGTGTGTGTGCTGGACCCCCGATCTCTGGTGCACATACTGGCGCATCCTCTCCCACAGCAGCTGACACTTCTGCAGGCCATACCTACTGCTAGGCCTGTCATCCGCTCCCAGCATGAAGTGTAGGTGGCACCGTACATAAAAATATAGTGTAGCCACCTCCACCTCTGAGAAAATTGTGTGGCGCTGCACATCTTAGCATCACCAATGACTGCAAAGATTGCAGCTAGCAGCCGCTCTGGCGGCACCACTCCTTCTCTGACCCTGCACTGCCATGGCATTGGGTGGTCAAAAAAACCAAAAGAAATAGGCGAAGGAAGAAAGGAAAAACTTAAAGAGAAAACCAAAAAAAGTACAAAAGTTACAAAACCCTAAAAAAAAAACAAATACATAAACACAAAATCGAACACTGATACAATAATGGAAAATAAGGGGTGGATGAGTCAGATGGGGAAGGATTAAAAAGGATAAGGGTGGATTGAAAAACGAGCCCCAGCACCATGCATTGAACAGAAAACAAAATGGCTGTGGCCATGCGAATGGCGTGGTGCACAAAAATGCGCATCGCACTACTGAATGTCAAAAAAAGTAGCATAAAGGAATGCATTGAACAGTTCTGCCCATCTGCAAAAGTCTGTCAAACCTCGCAAAGTTGTTTGGGCTGCTCTGTGGAATTCCACATAGCAAAAATCCATAAGCTCCGCCTAGGCCTCACTTTTTGTTCCAACCCTAGCCTAAATTCACTGAAGCCTCAGCAACTTGCATCCATGTTAGGCTTACATTCACAGATCCCACCCTTATATTTTGTTCCTAATATCATCCATTAATTAGCCATCAGGCTTCCACCAGCTGGCATTCCCCACATTAGCTTTCAGTATTCCCTCTCAACCCACACATCCTCAGGCACACATTCTTAACTGTGTCACCATGGCAGGAATTATCCAATCCTAGATTGCATCTCTAGCACCTACAGTGCACACTAAAAATGTCTACATCCACCACGTCACAAATATGAATCACTTTTCTGGAATTATTAATTTATGTGATGAATACCTCCCACATGCTATACAAGGGTATGAAAATTGCAATATAATAAACAAAAAAGAAAGGCTTGTTTCTGACTCATCACCATGCAAGAAAATTATTACTTGCACTATCTGTTAAAGTACATCGCAAGAAAGGTTGTGTGCAACATAATGTGTATAGTTTCTGTTAGGAAATGGGGTTTCTGGTTGGCTATGGTATACGCATAAGCCAGTCAGAACCCACCACTCTAGTCAGGGTAAGGGAATTACACACACAAGATAACCCCTGCTCAACTGGTTGGTAGCTCGGCAGAGCAGTCAGGATTATCCCAGAGGCAATGTGTAAAGTGTTTGCGCAACACACTCTAACACCAGTGACACACTAGGCTCACCCCATAAAGAGACTCCACACAAGGTTGTACAATAATAAAAATATCCTTTGAATTATACATCAAACACATATTAGACCACAACTATATCATTCACTCTGCCAATTAGGCAGTTGTTATAATCACACAAATCATAATTCACTTTGGTGGCAATGGTCATACTGTCACCTAGATCATAACTCATTTTGCCACTAGGCAAATGTCATATCGCATTTAGAGCAATAATCACTTTGTAATATGTAAAGCACATTAGAACACATTCACATAAATCAGCTTGCCAACTAGACAAGTGACGTGGGCAAGAGACGCAGTGCACTTCCTCAATAGTTATCAGCTGCAAATTTCACCAAGAAAAGCATTATCTTGATCGTTAGCTGCACATTTAAAAAAGAAATGCATTAACTCAATACAATTGAGCGCTTGTACACCCGAGTAAGACATGGCAGAGAATCTGGGGTTATGTCACCTACATTCAGAACGTGCTCCTGCTACCCTGAGCCGGGTTCAACCGGTCTCAGCAGAAGTAGGACATATATCCTCACTTAGGTTTAGGGCAAAATTGTGGGGGGAGAAACTGCTCTGATCCCCACCTTGCCATAAAAACAGCTGTGCTACCGGTTTTCTGAGCACACCTACTGTTGATCTGGTGGGGGGCCACAGGCCCGGTTTTAGAAGATCATAGGGGTATTTTTGATTGATTGGGCAAAGCGGGACCTCCATCAAGGACTCCCTTAGTCGCACGGCCTAACTGGCCTGGTTTTCTCGAGCAATAGGCCCGTGTCGGCAGGACGCTTCCTGGGCTCTTCCTTTCCTTAACTCCCATATCACCGCAGCCACAAAAGGCTTCGTCTGGTGATTGGGGGCTTGAACTAGGTGGTGCTAGGGTGGAGGACACTTCCCCCTTTGGATGTCACGGCTGCTGACAATGGACCACAGCCAACCATTCCTCCTTTCCCATGGTGGAGCTCCCACTCACTCCCTGAAGACCTGGCAGTTTTGGGCAGCTCCGTGCTGCGACTTTGCTGGGCTTCTCCTGCGAGCCCAACTGTGGTAGTGGCCACCCAGACTGCTTTCACAATCTTCAGGTGATCTGGTGAGGCCTTACTCTGGCCGATGGTTGCTAGGCAACCTTTCCCCTTCTTGGGCTGCGTCGGGAGGTGACAATGCGTCTCCTTCTTTCCACTTCTTCTTGGCCCCACAATGCAAAGATTACACTTAGGGACTCTGGGACACGAGCAGGAACTCCCCCCCCCCTTCAGCAGCCCAAAGGAGTTTTCCACTGGGGTAATTGAAATGAAGATAGATTCAGGAAAAGTAGATAATATCCTTTAATCAATCGAAGAGCTCAATACATGTCATCCAGCAAGTGCAGCATCATAGGAACAACTGTCCTTTACAAAAGATGCACAGTATCATGACATGTACAACATTCCATATTCTAGTAATGACATAACTGGCACATGCACAATGTAAATGTAAATGTATTTGAGCTTGTAAAGCGCACTGCTACCCGTCTGTAGGTTTCCTGGCGCTGTATAACTCTGGGGAACCCGTCCTGGCTTTCCCTGTGGGATGGTCCCTGCTGGGAGTCCCCAAGGTGGAGACAGGCATCCCCGGAATTGATGGAGCCGTTGTGGAGATTAGGCAAGCTAATGCCCAGAGTTGCCGAGTGGAACCCCTGATTAGAGTAAGCACCGAAGCGAGAATTATCGAGTCCCCTGACCCAAGTCCACAACCCTGCCGCGTCGGGAATTGAACCCTGGTCCCGGGCTGACTTCTGCTCCCGGGTCTGCTGCCTCTAACCAGTGAGCCACACTACTCCACAATTAAAGAATCAGTACAATTAAGAATGCAAACACAACACATCCCCATCTCCTAATAATAAAAAAACAAAATACAAAAGAGAAGGAAATATAAAAAACAAAATAAAAAGTAATATACTAAAAGATATAATTGATATTTAAACTATATTTTGATACTCAAAAATATATACTATGCTTAATTTCTGTCTACTACTTACTATTCATAATGTAATCTTTAAGCCATAGAGGAACCACCCTCTTCCTTGAGGAATGACGACACAAAGATGAGTCTTCACTCACAGAAACAGAACTACCTTCTTCTGGAACCACAATTGATCCTTCAGAGACATTACTAGAAGAATCCACAATACCACTCGCAGATGGGACCTCACTTAAACTAGGACAACTAACCACTTCAGGATTAACTTGCAACTCGTCATTCTCAGAAGAACTATTTATATCCAAATCCTCTGGTTTCCAAAGAGTGCAGGAATTACCAGGTATACATTTCGCAATCCTACTCAGATTCCAAACCTTCCCATTGCTAAGTTTAACAGAGTTTCTCAAAACCTCCGCTACCTGAAAAGGTTCAGAGAATTGAGAATCACCTTTTTGAACTTTAAAAGGTTTCTTGATTCTGATCCAATCTCCAACCTCAATTTGAACCTCCTTAGAACCATGCTTCAAACCATGATATGTTTTACTTTTGCTATGTACTTGTTCCAAACGTGCCTTAACCAAATCCCTAGACCAAGGTTCAACCTCACTAGAAAAGAACCAAACAGGAATGGTTTTAGAACGTGGATTCCTGTCTTTCATTAAGACAAATGGGGAAATACCAGTAGAGTCATTATTAGTGATACGGTAATTCCAAACAACCTTACCAACTTGAGTAGGCCAATCTAAATTATGACTTATTGACAGCTGAATAGTATTCTTCAAAACTCTATTAAAACGCTCAACAACGCCATTTCCGCTAGGATTATAAAGCGATGTTGTCCTATGCTTAATACCTAGCTTATTGAAATACCTTTTTGCTCTTAAAGATAAAAACTGGACTCCATTATCGGTGAGGATGCAAGAAGGAATTCCTTCTGTAATAAAAGTCTCATCAAGGAAAGAAAGAACTGAATCCGTGTCAGCCCTTTCGACAACTTTAACAACAGGCCATTTCGAGAAAAGATCCATAAGGACAATTAAAAAATGATGGGAACTATCCTGCTCTTGAATAGGACCCATAATGTCCACTTCTACACACTCCCAGTGATGTTCAGGAGATGAATACTCTAACATTGGAGGACGAAAGGTACGTAAAGTCTTATCTGTAGAAGCACAAATAACGCAATCTCTAACAACCCTTTCTGTTTGGGAATCCCAACCAGGCAACCAAAACAATTGTTTAACCAATGACTTCGATCTCACAATTCCCAGATGACCCTCAAGGCAAAGTTCAATAATCCCTTCACGTAATCCACTAGGAGGGATTATCATCTCAACTCTTAGCAGTGTTTCATGTGCCACAGAAAGTTCAGACCTAACCTCCCAAAAAGGTCTAATAGCATCATCCAACAAATCCTTTTTACTCGGCCACCCATTGACAGTAAATGAAATAACCTTTTGCAAATTCTCATCTGTAGAATACTCACTATTCCATTCCTCCTTACTGAAAGCTGAAAGACCTTCATCGTGAACAAAAGCCACTTGTAATTCATTCCATTCATTATTGTCACACTCTTCTAACATGACATGCATTCTTGATAAAAAATCAGCAAGAACATTACTTTTGCCTGGAACATAAACAATCTTGTAAATGAAATTCTGTAACCTCATTGAAATTCTAGCAAGCCGTGCAGAAGCATTGATCACACCTTCTGTTGTTAAAATTTTCACCAAGGGTTTTGTCATCACTACGCAATAAACACATTTTCCCCCAAACAAAAGACTTAAAATGATCTAATGCCCAAGCACATGCTAAGGCTTCTCTTTCTATTATTGGGTACTTTTCCTCACAAGGGGACAAAGATCTTGAAGCGTAAGCAATTACTTTCTCCATGCCATTCTTATCTAGCTGCACTAAAACAGCTCCAAGACCTTTGTTACTTATCAGTTGTAATTATGTTCTCTAAGGATGGATCAAAACTATGCAGAGCAGTGGCCTTGGCAATAGCTAGCTTAATATTTTTGAAATCTTCATTACAAGAATTTGACCACTCAAATTTTACATTTTTCTTTAGAAGTAGCCGAATATTATAGGTGACATTTGCAAAATTGGGAACATACTTAGAACAAAATTCTGCCATCCCCAAAAATGACTTAATGTCTTCCTTACACGTCGGAACAGGAGCCTCTGAGATAGCAGAAACCAAGGAGGGTTTAGGTCTAACGCCTTCTTCATCTATGATATGACCTAGATAAGTCACACTCCTTTGTGCAAATTTGCATTTTGAATGCTTAACAGTAAGGCCCTTGCTCTCAAGAATACTTAAAACTCTTTCCAACCTTGACAAATGCTCATTCTCATCATCCCCAAAAACAAGGATGTCGTCTTGAAAGAATCTGACACCCTTTTCCTCCTTAAAAAGTTGATACATTAATCGCTGGAAAACAGCGGCCGCCGAAGCTAAACCGAAAGGCATCCGCTTATAACGGAAGCAACCAAAAGGTGTCACAAAGGATGTGAAATTCATTTACTCAGGAAAGAAGGAAATCTGGTGATACGCAGATGATAGGACTATAGTCGAGAACCATCGTGCGTTGCCTAGACTAGACACCATTTCATTTATCTTAGGAAGTGGGAACTTGTCAACCACAATGTTGTTATTTAAATACCTTAAATCTACACATAACCTAATTTTCCCGTTGCTCCGTCTCGCGACGACAATTGGAGAAACCCATTCGCTTGCTTCAATTGGCTCAATAATATCGGTAGATACTAATTTGTCCAATTCTTTACTAACTTCATCTCTCACTAAAATGGGAACATTTCTACATGTATGCACCTTGGGGCAAGCATCTTCCTTAATTATGATCTTGTGCTCAAAACCAATTAAATTTCCCAAAGTTTTGCTAAAAACATTTGGAAATGTATGTAAAATTTCATTGGTGACTGTGGTACTATCATCCAAAACTAAAACTTGTTCACGGCTGTTTGGATCCAGAATAATGTGTAATTGCTTTTGGTCGAACCACCCTAACACAGGTGACCCTTTCCTGGCAATGTATAATTTCCCCCTACATTCTCTGCCCTTAAATTTAAATATAAACCAACGGAAACCAAGGATAGCTATAGGTTCCCCCATATAACCTTTAGGATGAATATCCGATGGTAACAATTTCTCAGCCACACGTTGGACAAAAGAAGACCTCCACATTTCTTCATTAATAATTGTATAGGGCGAACCAGAATCAGCATAGATTTTAACATCCACCCCACCAATATTCATTAAACAAATTGATTTGTTAACTACATCTTCATCACGTATTTTCAAAACTAAC
This sequence comes from Lissotriton helveticus, assembly GCF_964261635.1. Classification (NCBI taxonomy): domain Eukaryota; kingdom Metazoa; phylum Chordata; class Amphibia; order Caudata; family Salamandridae; genus Lissotriton; species Lissotriton helveticus. Next base: position 1,232,673,875 of record NC_136068.1, read on the forward strand.
TTGTCATGTAAATTCATAACTAAATTGTCCTCTAAATCGTTCTCTAAAGTTTCATCTTCATCCATGTCATTCACAAAATTCACTTTACTTTTCTTTTTTCTGTTGCAAGCTTTTGTCAAATGACCTATCAACCCGCAACTAACACATTTTGCTTTAAGGCCAGGACATCCTTTAAAGTCTGCTAAATGTTCCAAACTACAGCATCTATAACACTTAAGCCTAGAATTTGAAGAAGTTTGGGAATGTTTGGCATAAAATGGTCTGTTACTAGTGCTTATAGTATTCTTTGAATTATAGTTAAACTTCTTTCTTTCAACAGCATTCACTTTACCAACAACCTCATTGGTAAGAGAACTATTATCAAGTTTAATTACATTAGCACACCTGCTAGACATTTCCGCTTTGCGTGCAATGGCAAGAATATCATCTAATGGAGAATCTCCATTAATCCATAATCTATCTTGTATGGAAGTATTATAAGAATGCATAACAATTTGGTCTCTAACAAGTTCTTCTTGTAAAACACCAAATTTGCAATCCAAAGACAATTTCTTAAGGTTAGCAAGATAATGATCAATATTTTCATCTTTAGCTTGTTTTCTTGAAAAAAACTTGTATCTTGTTACACCTATACAAACTTTAGGAGCAAAGTAAGTGTCTAAATGCAAAAGTGCTAACATATAAACATTTAAATCTCCCGGAAAGGAAGGTTTAATCATAGTTTCAAACACTTTTAATCCAACAGGACCTAAGGAGTGTAATAGGAGTCTTTTTTTTTTAGCATGAGACATTTTTCCATCCTCATCCAATGCGTCAATATAATTGCAGAAGTAAGGTTTCCACTCCAACCATTTAAGTGGAGGTTCAATGCCAGAAACCCAAAAGGCTTGAGGTGCACTAATATTATAATTAGGTTGAGTCATAGTGAACAAAATTAACTTAAGTAAATGTAGTCAAAATGTTCTAGACAATAACTTTAAATAATTCAACTCTGCTGAACAAATGCTGGACACATCAATTGTTAAAGTTAACACAAAATGATGGTAAATTATAATTGTCCCACCACTTAAAGTAAGATTTGAAGTTTAAGAAATGTCAAAAAAATTAAAAACAAATCACAATAACAGATGAAAGGTGTGCGAATCACCGATGATGGTAACGCACAATGGATGGTCCATGAAGAATGAAGGATCGTTAACACGAAGAATCGTTGTGCACGCAGGATCGTTGGTGAAACCGAAGGATCGTTGGTGAAGACAGTCACACTCAAAGACTTCACGTTTAACAAAAATGGCCGCCAAATACGTGTAACGTCACACGCAACGTACCCACAATGCAATTCCGGAACGTAAAACACAGGGTAAGAAAGAAGAACTCCGATGAAGAAGAATCCAAGGTCCGTCAGAGATGGAACCAACAAAAGGCAATTATTTTTGAAATATTGGTGCGTTCTGGTAACGGAAGAAGGCAAAGTAAGATAACGCTGTTTCCTTTATATAACGGTGATATGCTGATACAGTGATAGTCAAAGACGCAACCAAAAACGCGATGCTTGTTAAAAATCGCGCAACCACACAATGTCAAATCCAAAACCAATTCCTTGTGAAATCCGTTTAAGTATCGGTCAGGAGTAGAGAAACACCTTCTTTAATCCTAGCACTGCAACCAACAATTCTAATTAGATTGTAAATTAAGATCGCCTGTGGAGAAACTCTTTTCCTTATAGAAGAGAGAGTGTTTAAACTCCTTTATTATCCGAGTCTTCTTAATGTAGGAGAAAATATTCCGAATTAAAGCACAATAAGGAAAAATCAAGTTGTTCACGTAGGTTCTGCTCTCCGAATCCCGTCGCCAGTGAAATGAAGATAGATTCAGGAAAAGTAGATAATATCCTTTAATCAATCGAAGAGCTCAATACATGTCATCCAGCAAGTGCAGCATCATAGGAACAACTGTCCTTTACAAAAGATGCACAGTATCATGACATGTACAACATTCCATATTCTAGTAATGACATAACTGGCACATGCACAATTAAAGAAGCAGTACAATTAAGAATGCAAACACAATTGTAATCCCTGGAGGGCTATTGTAAAACAAATAAAGCGCTCAGTGATTCCTGAAAGAGCACAGAAACTCCTCCAGCAGCACAAAGGAGTTTATATCAATACCAATAGATCCTGTGAAGCTCTAGAAATTCAAAATAAAGCTTAGTAATGAAGACTTTTAATGTCCCTGAGTCTTCAGAAACAGGGACCGTGACTGTATCCTAAAAGCTGCTCACCGAGATAGAGACCCTGTCTTTGAAAATCATGTAATCCGCATCTTCCCAGACTACAAACGCTTAGTGCAACAACAGAGAGCATCCTTTGGAGGGGTGAATCAGAAACTATGAGCAATTGATCTCCAATTCAGGCTCCTATATCAAACAAAGTTGAAGGTTATACATGGAGACAGAGCCCATTTCTTTACATCGCCAGAGGCCGGTTGGGACTGGCTGGAGGTGCATGGAAAAGGGAGGATGCTGCACCGAGGGGACGCAGTGGCAAGGGCCCCTGGCACTGGCACGATAAGAAAAAATAGTGGACGTGGTAGGCGATCAGGAAGGGCATCACGCTCGATTCAGAGAGTGGTGGTATGGAGTGATGGCTCCCAGAAATTGGTGCAGCCAGACTCTAACAATGGAGACAGCAGGTTGCTCAGAGTTGACCTGTTGCTACAACTGGCTGAGCATGAGGCTGAAAGGGCACTAGTGGAGGAGGTTACTGCCTCAAAATCTCATACCAGTATGGGAGATGTAGGAGAAGATATGCCACCAGATGACCCCTGAATTAGGTACAGACTGAGGCTTTGTGTGGGAGATGTTCAAGCACTGAAGAGAGCAAGGAATGCATGTTAATGGAGTTTGGGGCTGGGATGACTGTTGACAGTGATTGAGTGGGTACCTGCAGACCTGGGCTGGTACATGGAGAGCCTGATATGGGACCAATTACAAGGCGAGCAGACACCCCTCTTTCATATTCTTTCTTAACTCTTCACTCACTCAATTGTTATCTTTGTTTTTTCTCTTCTCCTCTATTTACTGATCAATATTTCCTTCTGCTGTTGATAACTATACTATATAGAAAGGTATGACAGATGAGTGATAAAGTGTATATCTGGGCGTAAGTGAAGTCTGGGGTCAGGAGGGTGTTGCAGGTGAGACACACATGTTGCCATACAGCATGCCAACCCAACCTGGTGCTGAGTAGAATTTTAATGACTGAGAGTGAACTGAATGGAATGGCCATAATCACAGGTTGCTGTCTATTGAATGCCTGGGTGAGAAATAGTGTAATGTTATACTTTTTCTAGTCATGATTTATTGTTAATACGCTATCAATGTTCAATTTATGGAAATTATTTTGGCATTTATTTGGGGATGGAGGGATTAGGAGGGCACAGAGGGAGTTGATAATACATGGGGATATGCGTATTGTTTCTGCAGTGTCTACCTGGGGCATGGGTTGTTTCAACTGTTAACTTTATGTTCATTGCTGACAGTGATGGTGACGGAACAGTGGGCTGTTGGAGTGAGGGTGGTCACTGGTTATATGAGATTTAAATAATAACATGGAATGTAAGGAGGCTTAGCTTTTTTGTGAAGCACTACAGAGTTCAGACCTACTTACGTAGGCAGGGAGTCCACGTGCTGATGCTATAGAAGACTCACCTTTCAGATCGCAAAATTCAAAGGTTACATAGGAAATGGAGGGGACAAAAATGTTCCTCCACCTACTCCACATATGTAGGAGGGGTGGCGTTCTGGGTAGCAGCACAGGTCCCGTTTCAAACACATGTCTACACAAGAGATACAGAGGGGAGATATGTGGTGGTACATGATGTACTGGATGGCATGGAGATTTGTCTGTTGAACGTCTATGCCTCGAATGTAGATGATAGTGAGTTTTACTTAGATTTAAAGAAACAGTTATACCCTTACATAGGGACACCATTAATATGGGCAGGGGACTTTAATTGTGTGCTGGATGGCAGTCTAGATAGACACTTCCCGAAACTAAATACCAAACCCAATATGTCGGCAAACCTATAAGATGTAATGACCCGCTTCCATTGTGTTGATATCTGGCATGAGATGCACCTTGGTATACAAGGGTACACCTGCTTGGCACCATCCTGAACCGTGTGTAGCAGACTCAACTGGTTCTTGCTCTCTGAGGAGGTCTCCACGGCCGTGATACAGACCCGCTTACTGGGTCACTTTCTGTCGAACCCTGCCCCAGTACTGCTGGAATGGTGGCTGGAATGCAGTAGACCGAGGGCAGCATTGTGGCGTCTACGACTGGAGGCCCTCCTAGATATGGTATTTGGAGAATAATTTAGGAAAGCCATCACCGGATATATTTTACACAAATTGGAAATATACCACCCTGAGGGGAGTGGAATAGGATGCGCTAAAGTTGGTAACCCAAAGAGAATGTTTATCCAAAGTTAGGGGCACAAGTGGACAATTAGAACAGGAACTCACTGAGGTGGGAGACACGCTAACTAGGCTGCAGCATGGGGGACAGGAATCACCTACGCACATCAAATCTATTTTATGGGCACAGCGCCGAGTCGGTGAGGTGTGGGACAGGCTAGACTGTTTTACTTAATGGAAATATCACCAGTTGTTCCATAGGAAAGGTGACACATTTGGGATGCTCCTAGCATGGATATTGAGGCGGGAATGGCCTCCCCCGCTTATATTGACACTTAATTGCTCAGAAGGCATCACTGCCATTACAAAGGCTGGGGTTAACTCCTGTTGCCCGACCACTTAGCTGCAGTGTATTGGAAGGGCCACAAGGCGTCCCGACTGAGGGCCTGGAGTTACAGGATGACGTGCCTCTCCTTCGCTTAACTGGGGAGCAGGTGACAGAATTGGAAGTAGCAATCCAACTTTTTGAAATATGGAAGGCAGTGTAAAGTATGGCTCGGTGTAAATCCCCGAGCCCAGATGCCCTCCCTGCGGAGTTCTATCAGACATACGCCGATCAGATACTTCCCCGACTATTGAAAACCCTGCAAGAGGCCAATGATACGTCTGAGACACATTTACAGGGCTACTCATGTGGGTGGCACAACCAGTGCTGCAAGCCCACTGGACGCATTTGATTTATAGGCCCTGGCACACACCGTGCACTTTACTAGGGACTTACAAGTAAATCAAATATGCCAACCATGGATAACCATTCATATCACTTTAGCACGGAGCAGCAGTGTTAAAGTGCCCAGAATCCTACAGCCAACGAAAACAGGTCAGAAAAATAGGAGGCAAAAAGATAAATGTTTGGGGATAAACCTGTCAAAAGGGCCAGGTCTAATAGTTTCATAAAAGTGTGATGTGGTATATGATCAATAAACTTGGGTAAGTCACTAACATCAAGCTTAAAGTGAAGTTATAGCGATCCTTTATTATAACACCTGCATATATATTTAGAAAATCATAAGAAATTAATGTAAAAATCACAGTTAAAGTACATTATAGTTCTGGTCTCAAACAAAAAAACATGCAATTTGCAAGTTATGGGTAGCTCTGAAAACCATAAGTCACACACTTTATTTGTGCAACTTTACAAGAACCCCCTTATAATTAATTGTCTATGACAATTGGAACCTATTCGAACTCACTAGTGCCAATGAACCTCAGTCCCTCTATCAATCATCCCTTGCTGCACCCTCAAAATTAATTATGGTCTTTACATTTACCTTATGCACTCTCTCTGTAAATTTCACAGAGCACATTGCTGTTACTAGGTAAAACACAGCATATCCCTCTTTGACCAGCACCATACTATATAAATTCCAAAATAAGTGAAAATGCTCTTAAAACCCTTAGCTACCACAGCTTATGTTGGTAGTTAACACATGGGAGCAGCTGTGGTTTTGATCTCCCTGGGATACATTGATTAAACCTGCACAGTGGTTACTTGAATGACCAGGAAACCAAAAAATAAATAAAAAATCCATTTACTATGGAACCATGGTCCTAACTTTAACTACCCAGTAGTGACTGCCACTGGGAGATTAACATAAATATATGATGATAATCCTCATGAAAGAATACATTAATTAAGACATTTTAAAGCTTAAACATTCACTGAAAGGCATCTAGGCACAAGGGGCTAGATGTATGAACATTTTATTTTCCGAGTCTCTAATTTTGCGAGTCTCTAATTGCAATTTTTTGTGATACGCAATTAGAGACTTGCATAATGAAATGTAATAGAGTGTCCCAGACACATTAGTGATTTCCAGCTGGGTTACAAGGGACCTGCCTCATAAATATTCACAAGCCAGGTTGAAATTTGCGAACAATTGGAAATAGACAATAACACAGGGATGGTGGTCTGCTGGGATGCAGCAGACCACCATCCCATATTTATGGTTGATACCCATTTTGAATGGAATTAGTGTTGTTTGGCCATGTTCAAATAGTATTCGCGTTTGATGACCATCTGGCAATGAAGTTTGTGGCCCTCTTGGAAAGTGGTATCATAAAATATGAGCTGAACTGATGCTTTCTATTTGAAGCCACTCCTCTACCTGTCTGAGAAATTAAACACTTCTGCTTGGCGACAGAACTGCATGTCGAGCACATGAGCATTTTTTTGTTTCCCTGATTTACAACTGATACTGCTTTGTACATATGAAAATGTCCTGTCCATGCAGATTCATAAAATTAAAGTATACAAACACTAACCTTCTGTTTCGCTGTGCTGCGATACAATAATGTGTACTCAGGAAGGGGTGGGAGCACACTGCTTCACCTCCCAGCACAGCTCACCCCTTACCATTCTGGTCAATGCCGTTCATGGTACATGCTTACTTCAAATTTCACTGGAGTATTCCACCAAAGTTGGTGCAGGTTAGTGCTGTAAATCTGTAGACATAATAATAATAATAGAGAGTTTGTGAAGCGCCTGGTTACACTGGCTAGTGTGTCCCCGCGCTGCAGCCAGAGGGAGCTGCAGAGAAGTGTCGAAAAAGGTCCGACAAAAGCTCAAGGGCTCTATGTCTGGAAGAGCCATGTCTTCTGTCTATTCCTAAAGATTTTCTCTGATTGTTGAATCCGAAGCTCAGAGGGAAGTGCGTTCCACTGCTTGGCGGCATTTGTTTCTGGATATCATCCATCCTCAGAAGAGATACAAATGATTTTTTGAGGGGGTTGCTGAACAGGCTGCCACAATCTTTCCAGGTCTCAGTACCTCTCACAGGTGCACAGGTGCATCTCCACAAGCTCATCAGCTCAATGGCTCAAGGGAGCCTTTTCAAACAGGAAGGGGTGGGAGCACACTGCTTCATCTCTCAGCACAGTTCGCCCCTTAGCATTCTGGTAAGGACCTATAAGGATTGTGGCAGCCTTCTCAGACACCCCATATAATTTTTTTTTTATCTCTACTGATGACGGATGAAATCCAGAAACAAGTGTCTAGAGATGTACAGCACTAACCTGCACCAACTTTGGTGGAACACTCCAGTAAAATTTCAAGTAAGCATGTATTACGAACTGCATTTACCATAATGCTAAGGGGCGAACTGTGCTGTTAGGTGAAGCAGTGCGCTTCCACCCCTTCCTACAGTAATGTGCACTGTTGGTGGGTGAATTTTTTTAGTAAAACAACTTATTTCCAGAAAGTGGAGCCTGCATGGGTGGACTGCTTTGCATTCTCTCCACGGAGCAGAAGCAGATCCTGGATAGCGGTATTAGTGTCCTGTGATCATATAATCTGGGGGAGTATGGGGCTTTGGAGCTGAAAATGTATCTGGCTGATTTCTATTTAGATAAATTAGGTTGGCCTTGGGAAGGATTGCTGTTTCATTTTTTCTTTTCGTTATTTAAGAGAAGTTTCTATTTAAGAGAAGTTGTTTTGTTTGTTGATTGCATTATATATTAGGAGATCTAAGATTGACATAATTTATAAAGATTGGACAGATTCGTGAAGCATATTTAGCATATTTAGCAAATCTCACCAAAAATTATTCACTTAATGTATTTCATCACTTCATTTTTTACTCAATTACTCGCTCATTCACTCTTTCTTACTCAATATCTTTCTCAGGTCCCAAACTTTTTAAGGATAAACTCAAAGTTTAACCGGGAATATACGATCTACTGGTTTGACAGGGATGGCAGTGGTCATGCTGAGGATAGCCTGTGCCTTTAGGCGAGGCCTTCAGAAAGAGAGCAAAGGAAAGATAGAAATCCACCCTGTTTTATTTCATGCCTTACGGATTCATTCTGTGGCTGTCAATGTTAATGTTAATGATTCTGGGCAGTGCCACTGGAATTATTAAATAAAGAAAACTAAATTATAAGGTACAGTGTACTAAATTGAGTAGCAAAAGAAAAGCAACAATGTAGCACATAATGGCACATTATACTGCATATCACTCAAGTTAAAGCTAAATTTGTAGCATATTTGGTGCTTTTATTATGTAGCTATTGTGGTGTTAAATCCACATTGATACAAAGTAGGCCCCGATGCTAGATCAAAGATATGGATTTGCTAACAAACAGTTCAGTGAATCCTATTTAAAATGTAGTTTTTCTTGCATTCGGAAAATTGAATTTGATTAGCAGTGCTCTTTCAACCTCTTCTTTTGCAAAACATTGTATAAAAATATATGCTTACATGAATAAAACTCGTAATAAAAGGTGCACTTCTTTTATTCTGCTCACTACATATATGTTTTAAAATGTACCTTACATTTACATTTCATACTAAGAATATGCCTTAAAGGGGGATGCAACATAATTAGATTTTTTCCTAAACTGCAATCACCTTTTCAAAGTGCTTCTTTTACAACATAATCTGCTGTACAAAGATGAACAATCTTGAATGTACAAAACAGAACGTTTTCATGACAAAAAGGATCATTTTCCCACTCCATGTGAATTGCACATACATTTGTAGAGTTTTGGGATCCTGCTACTGACAAAAAAAGCCGCCTGTGTCAAAACAGGTTTTTTTGCAGTCTCCCCCGCTTTTTGCTTCCATTTTGTGACAGGTACTGGTCGTGGTTACTGTCTCTGATTGTGCCCTGCACCCTGCTAACCAGGCCTGGGCCAGTGCTCTGTTAAAAGATGTATGATAATAAGGTATAATTATCATTGGTTATGACAGCCAACCTGTAAGTCCCTTGTATATGGAGGGACATGTAGGTTAAATGGCCCAGAAGATTTTATGCACTTGAGCGTGCACTGCTGTATTGCCTGCTGTCATATTAAAAGCCAGCCTTGTCTTGCAGGCTGATTTTAAAATAAATCAATGTCCAAATTGGACTTTGGAATTAGAGGTACTTCCAAAGTCTTAACCTACCTTATTTTTACATATGTCACCCTTAATGTCTTGCCCTATGTGGCCCAGGGGTAGGGTGCCATGCTAAAGTAAGCAGGGACATTATAAAATATATTTTATATGCCAAGGTGAGGAAAAAACTGCCATTTTAGTTTTCCCCATTGTAATACATTAGCTGCAAAGGCTAACATGGAAAGGCTTTATTAATCATTAATAAAGTATATCTTTTGACAGGACTGACCTAAACAAAATGATTCAAAGTATCAAATTAATAGTTGCTATAAATCCGGCAAATTGCCATGGTTAGATTTATTATAGGTATTGCAGGAAAAAGGTTATAGTACTGCATTCCTAAAAAAACTCTTCCTTGCCGTGCCCCTTTCTCATTGGCAAGCCGTTAACAGGCTGAGACAAGCTCGCTTTATTAGGTATGAAGTGGCCTGGGTTGAGACAAAGGAAATATCTGGTTGGAGGAGATTTACTGCTGCAGAAGCCAGGACAGAAAGGGTCTGAGTAGACAAACTGGTCTTCAAGGGAGAAAGGGAGTAGAACAGGGACCAGGCCCACACCCACTTCCTGCACCCCCAGCCAGATGGGAGCCACTGTAATTGAATTAGGAGTGGGCTGGAACGGGAGTGTAGTGGAAATTTAGCCACATCTATGGGTTGGGTTAGTCAATTATGACGCTTCAGGAGAGATTTTCTCAATTTTGATTTTTGGTGAGAAGTGCTGACTGGAACAAAAATATGCCCCACTTCTAAGAAAGTTGGTATCAAAGTGGGTTGCACCCTGCACCCCATTTTTCAGGGGTGCCCCTTCTCTTGCCGCCCAGAAACTGGAATAAATATGGGAAAGCTGCTCAGAAACTCAGATCCCCGCCTGGAAACATAAGTAAAAAGAACTGCCCTATGGAACCCCGGGTCTGCACTACAAGAGGAGTGCACTCATAAGGACTCCACCTGCTGCACACTTTGGCCTTAAATATTAATAAGTCTATGCCTGGCTTCTAACGGATTAGGGAGCAAAGGTCCTGAAAGCAACAGGTATAGAGGGAGCTTCAAGAAGTCACCTGCATCACCTCCACCAAGACAATCCCAGCTGACCAGATTCACCTGGACTTTAAAGGATTTTAAAGGTGCATTGTGGAAATTGTAGTCCCAAACCTCAAGGAGGTAATTCAGAGCTTCTTGCCCCCTGGCTTGTGTTGTGAACCCTGAAAGACCCCAAAAAAGCATCTGGAGGATTAGGACTGCCCTGCTGGACCCTTGGACTGGGAAAGAGAGGACTGCACCCATAAGGACTGCACCTGCTGCACTCACAGGCCTTCACAACAAAAGGAATTTGCCTCTTTTAAAGGATAAGGAGTGGACTCCCTGATCAGCAAAAAGGTAGAATAGTGCTGGACGGGCTACCTGCAACATTAACAACAAAGACAACTCTAGATGACAAGCTCACCTGGTTTTTACTTAGATTGACCAGGTGCATTCCTACATCAAGAAACACTTCTGGAAATAAATGTAAAAGTGTTACGCCGTATGCAGCCTGAACTCTTGACTTTGTCCCAGTCCAGCGTGACCTTTTTTTAACTCTTTGAGCGCTATTTGCTTCTAAGCGCTAGTATAACTTTTAATATTTAAAAACTCATATTTCTGATTCCCTACATTGTATTTTTGTCCTTTTGGTGTGTGCTGTGTCACACCTGTCTCCGAAGTCAAACCTGTCTGCTTGCAGGCAAGCTACCAAGGGTAGAGCAAGAATTAATTCATTGAGAACTTGACTGGACCTTATTTATGAATGTGGTGTTATTACTAAGTGTAGGTCTGTCCTGATTTATAAACCACCTTCCAACACTGTTAATAACATATAGATATGTGCTGGTACCCACACCTGAGCAACAACCTTGTAAGTTTCTAATTAATCGTATTTAAATGATATCATCATATTACAACAACACATCAGACATCTAAATTAGGAGTTCTACACGGTAAAACACACATTTGTACAGGTTTTATCATGGATTTTGTTTTTGAATGAATACCACCATTCATAATGTAAAATACTGTGGAACTGATTCCACTAGATCCCCCAGATCGTACCATGTTTATCTCGGCAACTTCATATTTTGTACATTTTCTCCAATAGCCCATCCCTCTTTGCTACCCTGCCACAGATGGGACTCGATTAGCTCTCCAGTGGAGTGCACTGTTATGTTTAGCTACAATAAGGCCAATGACTGTCTTCAAACCGGTGCCTCAAGTGCCATCATTTATACCCAGTGGCACAGTGTTTTCCCCATAATGAGTGTTATCCATGTCACTAATTCTAATGCTCTGTATATGCTCTGTATATGCAAGTCCACTCCTGTACGATTTGGCATTCCCACACTACCTGAAAATATGTGCCTCCGGTGGTGTTACATAGTAAGCAGTTGAGATGAGAACTTATACCCATCTGAACATATCTGAACTGAATCAGGCGAAGTCTAGAGGAGATCACTTGGTCTCCGGAAGCCATTTTGGTGTTCACCCATTAAGTCTCATCCAGTTTTCCTAGATCTCACTCCAACCAGGCTCTAAGCTTTCTAAAGTATTCACTCATAGTTACGCAAGTGATCTGTTTAGTGTTTAGATTCCTGTCTTCCTAAACTTTCCAATTGTGTGTAGGTTCTAATGGGTTGAATGTGGGAATGGATCCCAACGTTTCTCTGCAGGGTTCAAGCCTTGTAGGAGACGTAAATAACAGAAGAACTAGAATTCAGGTAGTGAATACACCTGTGTGAGTTGCGAGGATGATTTAATATGACCCTCTTAACAGATGCCTCCCATCTGTGAAATCCAGTTCAAGTCCTGTGGCCGGAAAAAATTGACCATGCACCATGCACAACGGAGTTGTGTTAATAAGGAACCTATCCAAGTGTCCCTTTTCAATGTCTGATACCAAAAACTTTGCAGAAGTCTGATGAATGGAAGCAATTTTTGCACAGGATTTTCACTGTATAATTGATTAAGCAATCCATGCCTGTCTAGAGTATATTGCTCAACCTTCGTCATTGGGCCTGTCTATCTGTAAACAGCAAATTACTTCGAGGGAATTGAATCTTTTTTATATTGCCAAACAGTGACGCACGTTGTCAGATCACTGGTACTCTTTTCGAATGCACCTGTACAGATAGAGACTTGGCAAGTCATCCACTGTGGCTAGAAGCATCAATAACTGCTCTGGATGAAAATGAGATAACCTTAAATGAAAAAGTAGGATTGGTTAGAATCAAGACATCTTGAATAAGCTGTAAAGGTGGAGGAATCTGCATAAACATTGCCTCTAGTTTCACCAGTCTCTTAGCCTCAGTATTGCAGATTTGACTGATGCATCAAAAATGCCAGTAACTCTATTGGACTGCTTCTAATTCTCGGCAAATCGATGAGCGTTACTCCAAGTTCTCATGGATATATTCACCGCACCTCTAGAAAGTCTTCTATGGCACACAACCACTGGCAATGTCATTTGTTAACAGGGTTGTTGGTGTTCGAGGGTTTAATTTGATCTTTTTGGGGGGAAAAAACAAAGGTTGCACATACTTCCACAATGACAATACAATTAATTTGAATTTTTAATGGCACAGACTGTGACATCCTCCAGTTCAATATAAAGCATTTTTGCTACTTTGTGACACTCATTTTCATGAAAACGCATTGTGAAATTTTTAGATCGAAGTGCAACACAGTGAGCTGATATTGTTTTTCACCTACAACAAATCACAGAAATAGTGGGGTCTACCGGAACATGGTGATAGCACCCTGATGGTCAACAGTCATTAAATATTTGGCTTACTGTATTATTCAAGGAATAATCTGCAATATTACCATAAAAAATGCATGGGGGGGATCATTTTTTATCTCTCAGGTCCAGGACTTTTTGTGTAAAGTTCAAGAAGACGTCTAACTCGTATAAATGATCAAATACACATATGAGCCATTCTGAGAAGAACTAGCACCATTACTCATGATTTCATCCACTCTAGAATTCCCTTGTCTTATATTACTCTGGACCCAGGTTTGGCTGCTTGTGACTGCACTGGGAAATCAAGTTCATACAATCACTCCTCCCTCATCCCCTACCAGCAAATGAATAACCTCACCCCTGTATGAGATATGATTTTTTTTAAATGTGTGAAAAGGCCTCAATAAGACTTCCACACGAATTTCTGTTTTTTGGTTTCTTAGCATAGTCATTCTAGTTGCTGCATAGTCATTCCAGTTGCTGCAGGAAACCAGATGGGGGAGATGATGGTGCATAGCGGATTTTATCTGTTTGTTTAACAGATTTGCCTGCATTAGAAGAGGAAACAGTGCCTTGGAGCTTCCAGACTTCTGTCTCATTAGGAGGAGAAATATCAGGAGCGCTCCTCCATTGGGGCGGAGGAGCTTCGCCCCACTGCTTTCTCACAGTGCGAGAAGCATAAACATAAAATGGTAAAACTACCAGGTTGGGGGCGAATGGGTGTCAGGTTTGAAATTCCTATCCCTGCAACACACTCGTTTCATGCTATATTATGTTAGCAGTGTGTGGCTAAATAGATGCCATTTGTATTCACATTATGCAACCCACTGAGTTATCCCCATAATTTTCAGGGTTCACTTAGCGAATGTGACTCCATTTTGCATTTCGTAATCCCTAGTAGGCTGCTTAGACTGTGCCTGAACTAGGCCCTATTACTATTATTGCTTGCCTCAGCTGAACACTGTATTTCGTTATTATTTTCTCTTACGTTCAAGGCAGTTTGGTGACTTACTAATGAATGGGCCATTCTGCCCTCGCATACCTATCCGATTGTGTAGTTTCTGCTCCAACATTAGGAGACGCTGAGCTCGGCACAGTAACCATGAATTGTCGATAACGTGTACCCCTCTTTGTTCATGTTCAGCCCAGGCCGGAAAGTTTCCATGGTGGGCGTGGTCGGAGGCTGTGGGAAAGATTCATGTGTTGAAATCCGTTGGGGGGACCAGTCCCTCGGCAGACATCTTAGGGTGCAGGTCAGGACGGACTCCTCTGTAGAGTATTGCTAATAAAATGTATACTTGTATTCTCTACTGTCTGACCGACTCTTCATTACTTGGGAAGGCATAGCAGGTGGGTGTAAATAACCCAGGTGGCCCCTAAGGGACACTTCCTTCAGTTGGTGCCCGAACAGGGACCCCGCATGGTGATTTGCAGGGTCAGGGATGCATCTGGTTGGTCGGGCGGATCTGGGTACCCCACACAATTGATCTTGGTTCTCGCATCTGCCCTGCCCATCTGATCGGGCGACTCCTAGTCTAGTGGTCACCGGCTGGGGTCCTAAGAAGGCAAAACCTTGGAGTTGACTGTTTGGTTCGAAGAGTTAGCAGTGGAGAATAATTTGACTCAACCTGAGTGCACCAGGTGAGTGATTTGATTCTTGGAAAAATGGTGCCATTCTTGAATGGCACCAGCCTGTGGGCTGTGTCCCGATACAGTCTCCTAACTGCCTCTGTGCAGTTTCTAGACTGCCTTGCTTGAATGGCACAGGCCGGCGGGTTGTGTTTTGGTACGGTCTTTTGGGCCGTTTGGTTTGAACTTGGTGGGTGTGCGGACCCTTTTGAAAGATACAAAGTGTTTGCGAACAATCTGCCAGACCAACTAGTAATTTGGGTTTTTTCCTTGAAAAAGGTCTGGGGCTAGAGCCTGCCTCTTGAACTTGGTACAGTTTCCGGACTGCAGTGGGTGGTTTGCGGATCATTATGTTTTGGTACTTGAGCAATTGTTGATGTTGTATTTGTTTGTTGGGGACAGTGTATGTGTCTTATAATAAGATGCCTTGTTTAAGTAAGTTAGGATGTTTTGGATGTCAATACTGATGCTCGATTGGCTCGATTCAAATTTCGAAGTATACGACAAACACGGTATTTGCCCTAGTATTTTTAGCATGCTGTGGCATAAATATATGAGGGACAATGCTGAGTTACTGTGGTCACTTAGTGGCTCGTTTGATAAACAGAAATTGAATTTCTTGCAGGATAAATTGTTCGCTAAAAAGAGCATGCAGTCAATGTTTGATTCTCTAAGAGTGTGGCAGAAAGAAGCAAAGAAGCTCCATATGAGAACAGAGAAAGAGGCCCGGAAGAGACAGACACAAATTATAACACAGAAAGCAGTGGCCTATGAGAGGGAAAAGGTAGAGAAAGGCATAGAATGTGCAGGTAGAAAGTTCTGATTACAGACAGATAAATGTTATGTTACTAGAGAGGAAGGTGATGATTTTGTTGAAGAGCTATTGGATTCTCGCCCCCCACCACCTTAAACCCCTGAACGGATATAGCGGAGAGTTCCGACGTCTCAGTCTTCAGCCCCTTGTGCATATCTCTCTAGTGTTTCTGCTTCTAGCACTACAGCCTCAGCCCCGGCCCCACTTGCTTTACCTCTACCTGCGTCAGTCACCGGGGCAGGAGCCATTAGCTCTCCTGTCCTTTCTATTAGTTCCGTTTCCACTGCTACGCCCCCTTTCACCCCTACAACAATGTTTCCCTGCAAGATGGTACCTTTCTCTGCATCTGCTATTTCCCCCTTGGGTGTGACACCTCAAACATTGTCAAATATTGAAACGACTGTGTGTGGGATGCATGAAGCGAATTGGTCAGCAGCACGAGAGTGCATGGAGAAAGTGTTGATGCGTTCTGCTGTGGTTATGAAGAAAAAGCAAATGGTGGCGAATCGAGCATCTCAGTGGGCCCAGAATGCGATCTATAGTGTTGAAGATGTGTGGAGTGTGATAAAAGATTATGAGCCCTTCATACATTAGCATGCTCTTAAGCACATGTCGGCCACGCTAATAAGACTGTGGGAACAGTGTTTGCTGCACCGCAGATCATCTATGACAAACGAGACAGGGTATATGCTACAGGTATGGCTCCCAATAAAGTTTGTGCAATGTAACACTGGTGGGTTACTGTGGCAGACTGCTCCAAAAGGTTCCGACGATAGGGACACAGGACCCTATGAGGGCGGTACATCCTATTTACCCTCCTGAAATACCAGAGTTGCGTGACTCCACGAACAACATAATTAGACCACAGGTTGATGCTTGGTTCCAGGAACAGTGGATCTATACTCCTTGGAAGAGGAGTGAGGTCCTATCTCTAAAAAGCCAGCTGCCGGACCCCAAAAAAACCAACGGCATATTATAAAGAATTGATGGAGGCGGCCTCCTCCACGGTGATGAGATTAGTTGATATAGAGTTATTTTTCAGCCTGCTGGTACCAGTAGATATATGGAGGCAAGTATACACGCAGGATCATGCACTGGAGTTGGATGGCACATGGAATGAGATCAAGGCATGGGATGAGGAACGTAAGCCCGACGACAAGAAGAAAGCAGAGCTCCTAGCTTTACCAGGGGGTATTATTACTTACATGCACTCCCTTATCCCGCCAAGTCGAGTGGATTGGGATAAGTTTACTGTGTGTCATTAGAAGAAGGGTTAATGTGTGTCTGATATCCTTACTATATTTGAAGGGGTATTTTTAGATTTTAGTGGTCAGGACCTGTCACAGGAGGGTGGTGTTTCTTTGTTTGTTAACAGATTCGTCACTAATTTGCTTCCCGAGATTGCAAGTAGGTTGCAGGCTTTGGAAAGCACTTGGATGACCTCTTACCCATCAGTGATTTTGAGTATGGCACAGTACTATGATCACAGAGAGAATGAGGAAAAAGAAAAGTGGAGAAAAGTCAAAGGATTTAAAGACGAGGGTGTTGATGCAGCAGGTTGCAAGGGGGAGAGGCAGAAGTTTGGGTTTGGCCCAGCGGTTAGCCAAGTCTAAAAGGAGTGGTGGGTCGAGTTCTCCCCTTGGGCTTAACCCATGTAAGCAGGAGGGACATTGGCGGAATGAGTGTCCGATGTGGTTGCAGAAAGGTGAGGCCTGAGAGGCTGGGATTTAGAGGATGTGGAAGAGGAGGAGGAGGCGGAGGGGAGATGCAGTTAGAGAATACATCACACAATCGACAGAGTGGGAACTATTTTGATGACCCCGAGGCCGACATTACTATCACGATGATTATGACATGGATGAGGTGACGGGATTGTCTCATAGCTTAGGAGCTTAGGACAGCCAGGGAAAGAGTGAGGAACCAGTTCCCATGCCTGTAGATCAGCACAGACCCCATATTATGACGGATTTGCAGGGTACGACTGAGAAACTTTTAGCTGATACAGGGGCTATGAATAGCTCTGCTTCCCATTCACTGGTCCAGGGGGCAGCTCTGTCTGGCCAAAATAATGTGTTGGAAGGCCTTTCAGGCATGCACAGACAACATAGAGGAAGGACTTGTGCCAGTTTATACTGAACCCGAAGTACCTGCCAAAAATTACTAAAATATCAAGCACTGCGATCAGGGGTCTTCTAGGGGAGGTCAAGTACAACAGAATATCGTCTGCGTAAAGGGAGATACGGTCTTCCCAGTCTGGGGATCACCGCAAAACGCGGATCACAGGGTCCCACCTGATCCAAGCCACCAGAGGCTCCAGGGCCAAAGCAAATAATAAGGGGAGAGGGGGCATCCCTGACGGGTAACCCGACTAAGCTGAAAGGTAGCAGATTTTTTGTTATTGACTACAACCTGTGCCATGGTTGCATTAAACAGGAGTCATACCCATTGGATAAATTCTGCTCTAAACCCAAACTTAACAAGCGTTGCAAAGAGATAAGGCCATTCTATGGTATCGAACGCCATGGTGGCATCCAAGGAGACTATTGCAACCTGTTCTAGAATAGTGGACGCTCTGCCTGTGACACCATGGACCCTGCTTAAATTCAGTGCTGTATTTCTGTGTGGCATAAAGCGGAATTGGTCTGGGTGTATTAGTTCAACTATAATTTTACCTAACTGATTAGCCAACAGTTTGGCTAGGATTTTGGGCTTCGTATTAAGGAGTGAAATGGGGCGATATGAACTACACTCAGTTTTAGAGATGGTAATTATACAGGCTATTCTCTGATCTATTGGTAGCAGCTCCCGCTCTCGGCTCTCGTTGAACATCGCTTTTAGATAAGGAGCTAACTTGTCTGGTCTTAGTTTATAGAGTTCGATAGGGATACTGTTAGGGCCTAACACTTTGCCTGAGTGCAATGAGCATATTGCCAGAGATATTTTGTCTACTGTCAGGGCACTCTCAAGGTATTGATGGTCCGCAACCGGGAGTATGGGGAGAGAGATATCTCTCAGGAGTGCAGCAGAATCGCTTTCATTTTATGGGGCTACTGAGGTGTAGACAGTGTGAAAGTAGTCAGCAAAATGATTAACAATGTCTTGTGGGTCTGTTATTTGGGACCCCTCGGCGTTGCAAGGTTCAGGGACCAGTCTATTTGCCCACTCTGTCCTATCAAGCCACACTATTAGCTCCCCTGCCTTGTCCCCTAAATCATATAATCTACCCTGCTTGTCCCTCCCCATGTTCTTAGCCTTTTCAGTCAACAATGCCCTATAGTCATTCTGTTTACGACGGAGTGTGCGAATCGTCTCAGGAGTGGTGTTTGTTTCCATGTCTTGCTCTAGGCGATAAATCTCATCTACAACGTTTGAAATGTCTTTGCGTGCATCTCTTTTCTTCCCTGAGAGAAGGGACAGGCCTTGGCCTCGGGTTACTGTTTTAAAGGCCTCCTACAATATTTGAGGGGAGTCTACTGTGCCCTCATTTTCTTGGAAAAAGTTGTCAATGGATTTGACAAGTTCCTTTCGGATTTTAGGGTCTCGGAGATACCATGGATTAATGGGGGCAATCCTCCCCACTTGTGTGTGGCTGAGGACTTAATGTACCCAAAGCGGGGAGTGATCAGAGATTCCCTTAGCTAAGTGTCATATTTCATGGATTTGGGCAATTTGTGGTCCAGGGACTATGATGTAGTCAATGCTGGAGAGACTAGCATGGGCACCAGAATAGAATGTGCATTGAATTTTGTCTGGGTTATATGTCCTCCATCCATTAACAAGACCCATGGCATCAAGGAAATATGACAACTAATTGGATGACTGACCCAGCACCCGGGGGGGTGACGATCTAGGGTGCAGGAGACTACAAATTTGAAGTCCCCTCCGAGCACTAGCAAACCCTACGGTACGGCCAGCATTACTGCGCATAGGACTTTGAATGTAGTGGCCTGCAGTCCCAGTGGAACATAAATTGACATGAGTGTGATGGAGTAGCCCTCCCATGTCCTGGTGAATCTAATGTATCTGCCCCGATCATCAACCCAAGTAGAGGTTATTGTTAGAGGGAATGACTTCTTGATCATGATCCCAACTCCTCGTGATCTGGAGGTGAAGCCAGCATGTAAATCCAGTACTTATATGGCACATGAATGACCCCCAAAAGGGTATCTCGGTGCTGGGGGCCGCTGGGAAGATTAAGCGAGCAATTGCCCAGAGTCGCATAGTGCTGGGCAGACCCCTGCCACCGGAGCCAGGGATCGAACCGTGATCCCCAGCGTCCAGCGTCAGTCACCCTGGCTGTGGCGCCACACCTCACCATAGTGTACCCATATGTGTGCACTGCTTTGCATGAATTCCCAACCAAGTGTGTTTCTTGGAGCATTACTACATCAGGAGCAAGTCGTTTAATGTAAAGGAGAACCACACTACACTTTATCTTGTCTCCAATCCCATTAACATTCCAACTTAATATTTTAACATCTTTGTCCCACTGTGCACACATTATAGCCTTCAACACATGTTATATCTGCAACAGTCAATTCGGCCTGCATTGTCAATGAATAAAACCACTTCTTAAACACCCACAACCCCCGACCCCATGCAACCTTGTTACCCACCTACCCCCACCCTGCCTCCCTTCACTTTGGATGCTGAATTGCCAATTTTAAACTTGCAGAGCGCCTGTCACCCAACTGTTGAACTAAAAGATGAAGAAGTTGGGGTGCGATACCCACCCTCATTGCCCTCCCCCTCCCAAATACAGTTGTATAGAATCCAAATAAATCACTTCCTACTTGTACAATGATCAATTATTCGGAAAAGGTCCCAAACTCCTGAGATTAACCCCCTCACAAATATGCATGACACCCACAGTGTCCCAGTCCTCGCGAAGGAATGACAATCGGTATCCGAAGCCCATGTCAGTCTCCATGCCGTACTCCCGAGTCTTGATCTATCTGGTTGTTGAGCCACTCTGACACCGCTTCCAGTTGTTCAAAGAACCAAGTTCGACCCCCTGCCTCTACTCTTAATTTCGCTGGGAATAGCATTGCATATTTTAATCCACGATCTCTGAGCCGCATCTTCACCGTTACAAAAGACCTTCTCTGCCTTTGCACCCTCTGAGCAAAGTCCGGAAAAAAGGTAATTTTAGCATTGTCATAGCGAAGAGGGGAGGTCATTCTGGCATTTTGTAGGATTACATCTCTGTCTCTAAAGTTTAAAACCCTAGCGAGCATGGGACATGGTGGTGCTCCTGGTTTCGGACGCCCTATGGGCACCCTGTGTGCTCTTTCCACAAAGAAGAATTTGCTGAGTCCTCTTGGCTGAAGGTGTTGCAGTATGAGGTCTTCTACGAAGAGGTCAGGAGTTTGCCCCTCTGCTTTTTCAGGTACTCCCAGAATTTGAATATCGATTCTCCTGAGTCGACCTTCGTAATCATCCAGATTATTCTCTGTGAATTTACGAACAGCCTGCATGTCACGCACATTCCCATGAAAGGGTGTTAGATCCTCCACACGGCTCGCCGTGGTGAGCTCGACCTGCTTGATCTTCTCAGTGGCCTTAGTAAGATCAGCCCGGATGAGATTTACTTCAATTCAAAGGGTGCCCCTCTTATGTTCTAAGGAGGCTCTGATTCCTGCAATGGCCTCCTTGACATCTTTAAGCGTAAGTTCCTGGCTCTCTCCTTCAGCGTCGCCCATCGTCCGACTCTTCAAGTGAGAGTCCTGGGGTGAGTCCATGGGGACTGTGTAGCAGTAAAGTTTGTTCGATTGAACCGTCTTGTGGCCCTTGGGGCCGTTAACCCTTGGCCACTCTGAGGTCGCCATTTGTTAGGCCATGGGCCACTATAAGCCTCCCAGGGGTGCGTCGTATGCCAACTGGATGGTGTCAGGTTCTGGTCCGCTCATCTGGTGGTCTAGGGATGCGCACAAGCATGACATTTCTGTGCCAGATACAACTGATTACAGGCAGACCTGCAGAAGTCCAGTGAGGTGGGACAACTAGGGCCCAACGAGGGGGGGGGGGGTTGAGCTCCCGCCGAGAGGCTCAGGAAATTTTGCCCAGGTCCTGCCCACCTCAAGGCTTTTAGTCTCATAAGGAAGCCTTGCGCAATCAATCCAGGTTGTTCACCTGCCGGGGAGGGGTGAGGGGGAATTGGGAGCCACTGCTCCTCCAGTTGTTAATTTATGATATGCAGGGAGGGGGGAGATATGCCGGCGAGATCACAATCCAGGGCACTATTCCCCCATCCCCACGCCGGCTCCAGGAAGATCTCCTGCCCCGTGACAAAGTGAAGTAGTGGCCATGCGCCTCCTCCACAGATTTCAGGCACCCTGAGGCTTGCTTGGTGGCTTCATCCCGTAGGGCAGCTTCCTCCGTGATCTGCATACACTCCAGTATGCAGGAGGGATCCGGCAGGAGGCGTTACGTTGCGGGGAGTCTTTACTGGATGCACCTGTCGAGGCCCCAGTCTGACATCAGGACACGGCCGCCCCATCTCACCTCCAACATGGCATATTCCAGCACTCTAGGTCCCAGCTTTGGCAGAAGCGTAGGCCTCTTCTTGATGGGGGTTGTATCTTTAGATCCCGGCCTCTGTTTGGCACGGGAATGACTGGAGTCTGGTCTGTTCCCCTCCGGTTTACGGAAATGTATTTGGATCCAGGATATGTGCAGCAGATAGACGCGGGGGAGACAAATCAGGACAGAGCTCGCTGATAAAGTGGCCATTACTCTGCGCCGCCTGGCCACGCCACCCGGTGAAGTCACTTTAAAAAGAGTTCTTCCCATGCTATGGATTGCCACGCATAATTTGAAGTGACAAAGGAAGCCACTTCAATTCAAAAGTCATTGAACTGGTGTGCATAGGTTTGCATATTAAGCAGAAGTTTCATCCAGCGGATCACCCACAGTCAGCAGGCCTGGTTGAGATGTACAATTATACTCTCAAATTGAAGTTAGATTCAAGAAAGCACAGGACTGCATTGGCCAGATGTGTTACCCTTGGCTTTACTTTCACAAGAGCAATAGCGCATTCTAGGACAGGGTTGTCCCCGTATGGGGTGGTCTTTAGACGCCCTGCTAATGTCTGGGGTGTCCCAAGACCCAATCACTTTTCGAGATAGAGTACCCCCTGCTTGTAGACTATCTGTATGAGTTGTCTAAAGATCTTTGTTCTCTTCACCAACAGAAACATGCCATGCTGCAACCAGTACCAAAGGGGCCCGGGCACCAAATACAGCCCAGAGACTTTATGCTTATAAATTTATTTTAATGGAAAAGCTGTTTAGAGCCGAGGTGGAAGGGGCCTCTCCTCGTCCTTCTCACCACCCGCACAGCAGTGAAAGTAGAGGGCAAAAAATACTGAATCCATCGTTCACATGTTAAGCGGGTGCCTCTCCCACTCTCGTTTGAACGCTGGGTCAATGAAGGCATCGCTGATCAGGAAGGAGAGAGGGTGCCACGCTTCGTTCCCTTCTCTGATGCCCGATTGAGGTGGGCGCAGATGGACGAAGAAAGTGACGCAGCCCTATTGGAGGCGATCCCAACAGAGATAAGGACCACCCCGGACAACTCTGTTTCTAATTCACCAGAATCTGAGTCTCGATGCCCACCTGACCCTGAATTTCTGCGCTTTTTGTTGATTAAACAGTGCCTGGAATACCAAAATATAATTTACGGCACAAAAGAAGGGTGGTGCACCAGCCGAACATTCTAGGAGTTAGGGTAGGACTTGAGGTTAGGGCGCAGGTGCTGTGCCTAAGGTGCCTGTATTAGACTAGAGTGAGCTATACTGGTGCACTGCCCTAGACACTGGACAGGATAGTTGAGGTTACTTGCTCAGGAGGGAGGGTGGCCTATCCTGAAAGAAGAAGATTTGCTTTTCAGCAAGGGCTGCGATTGTGCAGCTCCCCTGTGGAAGTGCTTCATAGCACCATCGTTGATGAACAATAGGCACCTGCCAGCAAGGCTCTAAATAGATTGTGGGTGATTTGTACCCCTCTGGTTGGTTGTATTTTTGTGGCTCCAATTCCTAAGATTTTTTTTCTATGTACCCATTTGGCCATGCAGTCATGAGGGAAGAACAGCCCCTAGTGGCCCCTGCATTACAGCAGACTGGTCCTGTGTGGTCTAGTTGGTCTACTAGTGGTGGTAGTAGTCATCCTCATAGTCACGCTAACACTATTTGGGGTGGTGTGGTATTTAGAATAACAGCATCCTGTGTACACTCTGATAGGACTACCCCGATTCCCCCAGAGCACCTATTTGTTACAGTGGCCCGCATAAAGAGAGACATAGGCAAACTTACACCGAGAATGCATTTCTTCAGATGCTTCATCGGGTGCACAGTACCACTAATGCCACAAATTCTTGGGTATGTGGGTTACTCTCCTCCGTTATGCACAAAGACGATTTGCTGGTGTCATTGCCCATGTCATATTTGAGTAGCTGTGAGGCATGGTTGCAATTACTTTCTATGGCTTACATGCACTATCATGCTGGCGCTATGAAAATGGTGCAGTCTGACTACGAAGCAGTATTGGAGTGTATAGTGGTACACCAGGGATATACACCTGGGGCAGATGGCAAGGAGGGTACCTTACATCCAGAAGCTTTCATGAATATCTTTGAGGCCAATGAAAATGTCACTTGGTTACAAAATTAAATGCTAGATTTTCAAGGATTTAATGTTACAGAATACTTCAAATGTTTCCGGGAATGAAATGTCACCGAAGACAAAGCCATGCCCATCCCTGTGATAAATGCAACATCTAATTTCTGTGTTGAAGGTTCAGGGAACGTTCCTGTAGGACAGAGCAGTTGTAACTACACATACTGATTGAACACTACTAGCAGTCCACCTTTGCTTACACCCCCAAATGTATACTTCATCTGTGGGGAACAGGCTTATACATGGCTTCCCATGGCAATAAAGAAAACATAGATTCCGCACACATCAGTTATGTAAGCACTCAGAGTCAGTTAGACACAGATTGTTTGCGATGATCTGAAGAATATGCCATGTCGTTATGTTCTTATTTCCTTAATTCTTTATTGGAAACGATGAACACATCAAGTTGTTAAAATCCACTATTCACAATGCATTTAAAAACCTTTTTTTCAAAGCATTTGGAGCGGACGCTAAGACTTCTATTCCGGTCTACCGAGCCACTTGAATGGTGGCCTCGAAGAGACTTTACTTACTCAGGAGTTATCTGTTGACTTGTAACTGAAAGCAAACATATACCCTGACTCTTATTTTAGCCCTGAAGAAGTCCCCATTGGGACGAAACGTGCTGGCTAGAAGGACTATGAATAGTGGATTTTAAGAACAGGTTTGTAGTTTCCAATAAAGAATTAACGAAATAAGAGCATAACGGCATGGCATATTCTTCAGATCATCGCAAACAATCTGTGTCTAACTGACTCTGAGTGCTTACATAACTGATGTGTGCAGAATCCATGTTTTCTTTATTTCTCTAATTTTGGATATTCCAAATAGGGAGTGGAGAGGGGTGTACTTCCTGGTTTTCCTGTGCCATAACTACTTTGCCAGACATTTTTGCTGACGTGCGGTTTCTCTGCCTTTGCCTCCCCCCTCAGTTGTTTTGTTATATATGGCTTCCCAGGGGATGGTCTGGACGGTTTTATGTCTCTTTTCTCTTACCTCTCATTTACATTGCACCGCCCAATTATCACAAAGATAATAGACTACAGTGCAGGGATCTCCATTTACATCGACTTAAGAGAGTAGTCAATACAGACAATATAGATCAGACAGATACTTCATTACGGCAATTTACTGATATAATGAAGGGCATTCTGCCATTTTGGGGTCCTATGTTCGATAGCCGTAATATTCGTCGCCTTGCCAAAGTAGTTGAGCGAGTTATTAATACTACTGGAGGTATACTGACCAATATTACAGATGAACTTCAGGCTACAAGTCTCGTTGCTCTTTAAAATCGGATGGTTCTAGATGTCATTCTGGCTGATAGGGGTGGAGCTTGTCGCGTCATCTGCAGCAGCTGATGCATGCACATTCCTGACAGCGCCCCTACTTTATACTATGCAATATAGAAATTACATAGACTTGCTTCCGACCTCCACCAGGATAATAATTCATGGTCCCTCACAAGGTGGCTCTGGGGTCTATTGATATCATGGGGTTGGAAGATACTACTTGTCCGCAAAGCTATTGCAGGTGGCATCTGTACATGTTGCTTATGTATAATTGCCTGCCAACATGTTGCACCTACTGTGTGAGCAAGCTCATCCCTTCCCCTAATTTCTCAGGACGTGATAATAAAGTCTCTACTTTGATGATGCAGGATGTCCAAGATATGATGCTCATAGATGAGGGCATTTTCGAGTATCAGTTGGATTTTCATATTAAATGTGATGATTTCTACTCCATTGTTACACGATTGTCACATGAGTGCCAATGCATTTTCCCCTCTCCCCACTTAGAATTGTAAAGACCCTACTGGATAGCCAATAAAGCATTTAGCCACTCCTGCTAAAAGGAGGTTCTGTTAGGTTTGAAATTCCCATCCCTGCAACGCACTTGTTTCATGCTATACTAGGTTAGCAGTGTGTGGCTGAATAGATGCCATTTGTATTCATGTTATGCAACCCACTGAGTTATCCCCATAATGTGCAGGCTTCAGTTAGAGAGTGTGACTCCATTTTGCATTTCATAATCCCTAATAGGCTGCTTAGACTGTGCCTGAACTAGGCCCTATTACTCGTATTGCTTGCCTCAGCAGAACACTGTATTTCATTATTATTTTCTCTTCTGTTCAAGGCTGTTTCTTGACTTACTAATCAATAGGTCATTCTGCCCTTGCATACCTATCTGAGTGCGTAGTTTCTGCTCCCACGTTAGGAGACGCTGAGGCTCGGCACAGTAACCTTGAATTGTTGATAACGTGTACCCATCTGGCAGGTGGTAGCTCATCCCTCTGTGCTCTCTTTGTTCATATTCAGCCCAGGCTGGTAACTTTTCATGGTGGGCATGGTTGGAGGCTGTGGGGAAGATTCATTATGTGTTGTAATCCATTGGGGGGGGGCAGTCCCTCAGCAGATATCTTAGGGTGCAGGTCAGGACAGACTCCTCTGCAGAGTATTTGTAATAAAATGTATACTTGTATTCTCTTCTGTCTGACCGACTCTTCATTACTTGTGAAGGCATAGCAGGTGGTTGTAAATAACCTGGGTGGCCCCTAAGGGCCACTTTCTTCACGGGTGGGTGGGTCTGCTCAAGGGCAGGGGAGGTGTGGCTTGCCAAATGCTGCTGGCCCTGACTGTTTGGTCGGCTCTTTGGGGCCGACCAAACCAGTAATGCAAACTATCCCATTTCTCCATGTAGGCTGCATGCAGCCTACATGGAAAAAAGGGCCATCCCATAGGCGCCTGGCTGGGCACCGTCCTGACCAATCACAGTGCTGCCATTGCAGTGTCATGATTGGCTTAGGGGAAGGGAGGGAGACTGCCTGCTTCCTGTTCCAGGAAAACACGGGACCCAGTCAGGAGCTGAGACCGCATGGGATCCAGGAAGGTACGTTTTCTTATAAACACCCCCGTGCACGAACCCCTGTGTGAACCCCCCACCTGCCCCTCCACCCGAGAGTCATGCCGGCCACAACTGAGAAATAAATATTTCTTGGTATTTAATGTAATTTTTTCATGTATTCATGTCGAGTGCCAAATAGCACATCGGTGTTCAGAAGTGGGTTCTTCCCATGTTTTCCTCATGTTAGCCCATGGTTCATACATTTCTTCTTGCTTCCTTTAAATACTGCAACCCTGATTGTGACAAATGGCACTCTTGAAGCCAGCTCATCCTGCTGGTTCAACTGTGATAGCAGAGCAGTACATGTAAATCCATTCAGCATCACACTGTGCAAGGACTGGAAGTCCAATCTCAAAGTATGCAGAGCAGATGTTAGTTCCTAATGCTGCAGGTAAGCGACCGCATCGAGACCAGTAAATTCCCAATCAACAGAGACATAACCACTGCTTACCAAAAAGGTGATTCTGCAAAAATTACCCAATAATCGCTTCCCAATCTTGAGTTAGAGAATATAAACCATTCTCCAGCCAAATGTATTGCACATCATAAACAAGTCATATCAATAAATAGCAGATTTTACATTATT
Organism: Lissotriton helveticus; assembly: GCF_964261635.1. Taxonomy (NCBI): domain Eukaryota; kingdom Metazoa; phylum Chordata; class Amphibia; order Caudata; family Salamandridae; genus Lissotriton; species Lissotriton helveticus. Next base: position 1,232,701,606 of record NC_136068.1, read on the forward strand.
TTACAATATATGCAATTGTGTGGACGATGGTTCGGACACAACTAATATGTGACAATCTCCCACCATATTCTCAATTTTTTTTTTTATGATGTCAGAGCCATAGTTGACCATCCCTCAGGTCCCTTGTGGCATCAGCTAATTAAATTGACTGGAGCCCAAGAAAAACCCCACAGGTCCCTCCATAAGTTGTCCTTTACATGGAGAAACCATCTGCCCCCTCAAGATAGAGAAAGCTTGGGCCAGCATGAAAGCTGGTCCCCCAAAACAACCATGCCAGAGCCAACTCAATAGAGAGATCCCCCTGGCCCAAAATGAGAGTTGGGCCTGGGAAACTGGACCATAACTTGATCCACTGGTGCAGCCACCATCTCCCCAGGACCCAAGGGGTGTGTACTGGAGTACCCTGTAAATCTATGGACAATCACTAAAGCGGAAATTATCAGCCTGTCTCTAGAGAACGAAGTATCCATGCCCCTGGTTGAACCAACAGCTTAAAAACAATTCCAACTTGAATTTGCCTGCACTTATATTGCTGATGCTAAGGTTGTCCATCTGTTTTGTTCTCAACAACTCCTCTGTTACAGGCCTGGGTAGTTCCCCCACTGACTATGACTCCCCTGTGCTCCATTGCTTAGAGAGCATGTTGATGGTCGTCAGGTGTAGCAAGATGGATATAAAGTGAGATTGCCCTTTTTTAACCTGCCCAGCCACCCCTGCTACCACTTATTTAGCCCCAGGCAACACTGATTGCAAGCCCATGAAATTCAAACAAGACGGCCACAGTTGGCCGCCTCCCTGGATCGACCCAATCTAGCCCAAGAACTTTCGCTGGGGCCCATCAGCTTTGAAACGGGCCCCTAGCGCAGAGCCACCATTTTGTCCACCTTCCTTGGGTCATGTGCTCTTTGCTCACATGATGTTTTTCGGAATCTCATCACTTTCTGTCAATAACATTTTCGATGGACCATCAAATAGACCAGTAATACTCAAAGAACAACCCGGGGCTGCATGCGGCCCTCCTGACCATTGTATGAGGCCCCTGGGCAGCAGCAGCACTGGGCTGCTGTTTACTCAACTCAGCACTAACATGGAAAAAAAATGTAAATATACAGCAATCACTTATTTAAAGGTTAATTGCAGTTAGGGAAAGAAAGTAGCAAGGCCCTTAACTTTAGGAACACCTTTCATTTCTAAATACAGCCACTAGATATACATGCTTTGCTTCCCCTACACCAAATTTACACCCCCGCTGGCATCAGTGCGGCCCTCGGACACACCATAGACCAAACTTTGCGGCCCCGGGAAAATGTTTGTGAGTACCTATGGAATAGACCATCCTCCTAACCCCGCTTGTAGTGGTCAGCCCCACTGGCTGCACTCGCTACTACATAGAATACAGGGGCTGGTCTGACAAGATTTGGCAGGCCTGCTTTGGTTCCCAGTCCGCTCCTGTTTACACATGCAAAAGTCACAGAACAACAGTGTACGTGCGATTCAAATAGATCTTTGATGGCTTATTGAACAGTAGCTCATTTGTACAGCAATATCTGTATCACGGGCATCTTTGGGTAACGTGAGACCCACTCAATGACACGTTCATAGTTTGTACAAACATGGACTGGGTGCTTCTGCATGTTCAATAACCTTGTCCCACTATCCATTGTTCAAGTACGTGAATTCGGTCCTTCAGAACTCGTTTGGAGACCCTCATTCGAGCTTCTCTGTGAATGTTCCCATGTCACTGGTCTTAACGAAAATGTACCTGGTGTGCCCGCCCAGGTAGGAATTTCCTTTCTATAACTCCCCTGCGTTCCTCCTTGAAGTTACGCCATTCTATGGCATATCACGATGTCATGTTATGCTAAGGTAGGTTATATGATGTCTTGTTGGGGCATATTACCAAGGAGTGCGTTGGAAAACGCACAACACACATTCCCGTATCGCCGGCTATCGCCGGATTTCATCTCCTTTTTAACGCGCAATTATCATTGCGCATCAGGCAGGCGAATAGAAATCCGGCGATAGTCGGCGATATAGCAAATTAGCGCATAAACAAACGTTGTTTTCATGTGCTAATGTGTGCCTTGATAATATGGGAGGGTGGATTCAGCTTTATGATCCACACCCCCATGTTATCAAGGCCTAACGACTGGTCAGAGCAGGCATTGGGAGCCCTGCGATAAATGTGTTTATCGCAGGTCTCCCTCTAACAACGCCTTCCTTGGTAATAGGGTGTTCCCACCTCCAACCACATTTTTCATGTGGTTGCACGTGGGAACGCCCACTTTGCATGTCATTAGCGATGTTTATCGCCGACATGCAAAGTGGGCTTCGGGCAGGCTTTAAAATGCCCTAGTTAATGGGGCTCTGGCAGTATCGCCGCTTTCTCGGCACAATTCGCCGAGAAAGCGGCGATACTTGCCCTTGGTAATATGCCCTGTTATGTTTTGCTATGTTATGCAATGCCATATTGAGCCATGTTGTGTTATCTTATGACATTGCATGCTCTGTTATGTTATGTTATCTTGATAAAGCGCAACGAATCATACCAGAAGATATATATCCTAACATAACAAACAACCAGAGACTAAAACAACCACATTTTCAACCGTTTCTTGAATGTGTGTCCTGTTATGTTATGTTATGTATGACTTGTCATGCCATGCTTTGTCGTGTTATATATCCTCTGATCTTCAAACATCCAGGCATTACTTCTTCAGGCACCTGGCTAACGACCCCGCGATGACTATAAAGTAAAGGTGATCTCCTATTGCGAGTCAGTAGAAGAGTCACACGCCGTGTAGGAATCTAGGGGCATATTACCAAGCAATAGCGATAATTATCGCTATTGGTTGGTTAGAGAGAGAATTTTACCGCTAAGCTGCGGCGATTTTTACCGCAGATAAACCTTGGTATTACCAAGGTTTATCGCAAATGCGATAAAAAACGGCCGCAATGCATGAATATCGCTGAAAAGTCAGCGATATTCATGCATTACCGAGCTAATGCTCTTAGCCATGTTATCCACCTCCCATTGGATAACATGGCTAAGAACTGCTCAGGGGCAGGTGTTAGCTTTTGGAGATATTCGCGCTTAGCGCGAATATCTCCAAAAGTTGGTAATAGGAGATAGCGATGTTAGCGACTGTTTCCAGTCGCTAACATCTTGGCACGCCCACTTTGCATGTCATTAGCGATAAAAATCACTGACATGCAAAGTGGGGCCCAAGATGGTCGCTATCTCCTACTAGCTGTCGCTAACTGGTGTTAGCGACAGCTAGGTAATAGGGAGATAATTTTATCTCCGCTTTCTTGGTTTTTAAAGCCAAAAAAGCGGAGATAAACCCCCTTGATAATATGCCCCCTAGAATTTCTTCTCTCAGTACTCAGGTATGTGGTCCCCAAAATTGCATCACTTTATTGCGATAACTATTTAAGTTAATTTGTCAAAGGTCGTTGGCAGGAACTACATTCATTACTCATGAATAATTTTGAAAGACTTCATCAGTGGGTTTGTAATTTTGATTGACGGCCACCTAATCATGTTTAACCAACCCCTGGGTTGCACGGGCTAGTGCTATCACATTATTCTAGCCTAGCTAAATTGCTTCCTGCTGAAGTGACATTTTCCTTTTATTTATGCAAAGGACTGTTTTGTCTGTACTGCTCTGCGAGAAATAAATCCCTTCAACTGAAATGCAATGGAGGATTAAGAAATGTCACTCAAAGCGTCTCACAATGGATTTAAATTATCATGTACAATAGGTGTTAAAATTTGGGCTCCGAAAACCTTTCAAAAATAATTAGTGCAAAATACATAGCATCCGTTCTGTACAAGCGACATCACTCAATAAGATGCTCCCTATCATGTGTTCAATTAGAATATGCCGCGGCTACCTGAAATGATGAGCCTGTTTGTTATTCCTGAGTCCGCCTCCCACCACTAGATGGCAGGCGTGATGAAGTCTTCTAGATTTGTTTACCAGTGATCACAGTTCCATATAAAAAATAGTTCATGGAAAAAAGGTCATAAGTAAGCAGCCAAAATATAATGTATTATTGCTGCGATAAGATTGCACACAATGAAAAAGAACACTTCTTCAAATCTTAAAAACCGAGGCACTTTCGGAGACCCACCTTTATCTTGCAAGAAACGGGTAGGAGCCTTTGGAGGGCTGCATTTGGCATTCTCTGCAGCACGTCTAGGGACATGATTTGCCCTGTTCAATTAAACTGATGAAATGCGGGAAATCTTCAAAATGTTCCACCTACATCATATTAAGTAGGAAGTTAAAACTGCATATAGTAGTGTTGAAAATCTGCACGTTGTTGCCCTCCCATGTCTCCCTGATGCCGATCACATCAGAATCCGGAGCAAAATATGTGGAAAATGTCTTTAAACGTACTTGTTTCACCGCGTAGACCAACAGACTCTTCATCTAAGCCCTATCGGTGTAAAAAATGCAAATTGAATTTCAAATCACATTCGTCTCTTTATTTTCCCCGGCTGGCCACCAGACGCCAGTAATCTCGGAGCACCTGCACCCTTCGCAACGACCCCTGCCAGCAGTGAATTACAACCGCGGAAGCCCAGTAGATTTCAGTAATAAGATTGCCGGAATAACACAATGTTGTGGTGTAAGATAGCTCGGGCACCCCTGACATTTGCTGTGGGTCATTTAATCTCACGGTCTTTAAAAGGTGCGCCCGTGCCACTGTGCTGATTAATGGGCCCCGGAGGAGAGCGCCGCAGTGTTGGCCTAGCATGTTATGGTTTATTAAATGACCTGTTTTTCTTAATTTTAATTACTTTTGCTGGTGCATTTAATTGATGGCCTTCATTACCTCTATGTCAATGCAGTGCATAATGAGAATGAGGCCGCAAATGAAAACACAACAGTTTTTGGCAAGGCCACATGAATCTATTCAGAAGAGGTAGGGGTGGCACGTCTGCCCGACAGCAAATTTCCGCATGTGCCAGCTGCAAGTGACACAGGCCATGTTGTCGTGCCTTGTGATGTGGGATTTCAAGGCGCTAACCGCCCCAAAGAGAAGACTGCAAATCACATAATAATTAGATGTACTGCACACAGTGATAAAGAAGAGACAGCGAAGGTAAACTAGAAGAATAGACACTCTAAACAAGAGCCTTAGCCATGAAAGAGATGAACAGCAGTTGTCAGCTAATACCCAGTGTGACAGCCTAGGCTCTGCTGTTTTGTCAAATGAAGGACAAAGCCTTTTCAGGTATTTTGATTTCTCTATGTGCGCTCAAATGCCTACGTGCCTGCATACGAGTAATCTTTCAGGAAGTCAAGTCTGTCCCATCGCTGGCAAATGTCCAATTGTATGCACATTGGTGAACACTAGTACTACAGCTCAGTCAACTCTAGTGAAATCTTATTTTAAGTGCATATACTTGATTGTCTGTGTCCGTCAGCCCACCTTATCTATTGGCTTTTTCTGTCCATTCTTCGTGCCCCACCGTCCACAGCCCAGCCAGGGGGTCCCTATTGGTGCCAAAAACAGAATTTAAAGAGGGGTCTATAGGGGAAATAAGTTTAAAGACCTACTGGCATCCTATCCCCTAGTCTAACTAGTAACAAAAACACAAGGGATGCTAAAGGTCTGAACAAAGGAACTCAAATATGTCTGCTTACTGAACATGTAGCTGTATGTAAGGTCAAAGTCAGGTGAGAAAACAGTGTAAAAATATACCCATCAGCCCACCTGTTGGCGGAAACTCATCATCTGGGTTTGGAGTATCAGACTGGTATCCTCGAGGTTACTCACTTCAGATGTTAGTGAGAGATCCTAGTAATAGATCCACCAGTGGTCTTGCATTTACGCGAATTTAAGCTATTGCCATTTTAAAAACAAAACATAAATAAAAGGCTTTGTCATTTACAATGCTAATAGCTCAAACTCGCGTAAATGCGAGACCCATTGCGTGTTTCGAGTTGGCTGACCCGCGTGTCTTGTTGGGCGCGGCAGCCATAATTCAGCAAGTAAATAAAAAAAACTAAAAACGAGTTAGGTGAGTCACACGGTGCGAGGCGCACATCTGTCATTATTTAGCATATAAATAATAAAAAAAAACAACATGTAGGGTGAGCTGCGCGCAGCGAGACACGCAACCACCCTTATTTACCATATAAATTGGTCCTTGTATGTTAACTTCCGCTAAAAGCTGAGCTCAAAGCTGACATATGCCTATTTTGTTTGAATGTTTACCATACAAGTGATATATAAAACGAGGAGGGCAAGGATGTTGATTAGTTATTTCCACTCCAAAATAAAATTCTTATTGTTGTTAATGATTGTGAAATTTTGGGAAATACTGATATTTTGACATTGCTCTTGAAAAATAGGGATTTACTTCAGGATTTGCTATTACTGCGGCGCACACATTTGTGTGGCAATTCTCCATTTTCATCCGATTTCTAACCCAGAAACTTCACCATTTTTAGCGCGTAAAAATGCTGGGGGAAAGGTAAACACCAACAGGAGAATATTCTGTGTAAATTGTAATCTCCATTCATCCAGTAACTTGTGTTGGCCGAATCCTGATTACCACAGCAGAGAAAAACTGCTGCTGCGCTTCTGGCAGAAAACTGGAAGTACTCCGGAGGTCAAGCATACCCCCACTGCCCCCCCCCGACCCCCTCCCCCACTGGTAAAGAAAAAGTGTCAGGATGGGGAGCCACGGCCAACTGGCTATTTTTTCAAGGGAGCCGCAGGTCAAAAAAGTTTGGGAACCACTGGCATAGCCAATAGGTACTCACCACGGACAACAGGAGGGAGGGTAGGGGTCAGGTAGGCATCACGGACAACGGGAAGGAGGGAGGGTGTAAAGAAGGCAACATGGACAATAAGAGGGAGTGTGGGGTAGAGAAGGCACCACAGAGAACAGGAGGGATGGCAGGGGTGAAGAAGGCACTACAGACAACGGGAGGAGGTGAGGGTGGGGGGGTGAAGTAGGCACAGACAACAGGAGGGACGGGGATAAAGAAGGCACGGGCAATGGGATGGAGGGCAGGGTTGTAAAGAAGGCACCACGGACTGAATGTAAGCAAAGCACGTCGTGCCTGCAGTAAGCGATACTTGATAAAGAAAATAGTTCTTACAGACTAAATAACTGGTACTGTGTAACTACCGAAGTAAAAGGGCCAGACGCAATGGGAGGTTACAAATGAAGACAAGGTGGTACTAAGCAGGTTAATAATTGTATTGAGTATTGTATTGGTTATTGGGTATTCTATTGGGAATAGTAACATATTAAACAAGGTTACCATCATGTATGATAAAAACATTATAAAGAATTGCATGTAGTAATTCAGACAATATTCCTTAAAAAAATAGTAATCAAAATATCCAACAGAATAAACTTATTAGTAGAACTGTCAAAATCAGGGGATAAGTAGCCTAAAAATTATTAGAGTAAGGGAATGGTAAAGTGCAATTGAAGATTTGGAGCATTTAGACCAGAGTGAATTTCAAACTTTTTAAAAATATTGACTATTAAATAACATATGTATTATATAACCCTCATCATTGGAGCACAGCCAAAAAAAGTAAAGAAGCAGAGTGATCAGATGTATTAATTTGAACAGTAGTACGTATTAGAAATAAGGTAATGGGTTTGAGTAATGTTCAGTGTTCTAGATCAAAATTTTAAATCATTTGAACCATAACTTATCCCAAAACTAAACTGAGCATGAGACTAGTAAATCTTTTTCTGATAGGAACTTAATAGTTCTTTTTGGTTTGATAAAAACATGAGAGAACAGACTCCTGTAAATATAAGCAGATAGGAAGAGAACCATTTCAAACAGCCTCCACAGCTACATTTGGCAGCGGTAAAATAGAATAAAAAGGTGTAAAAACTTAGAAATACACCGCTGAATCCATTGGTATGCTAATTTATATTCATTTAAAATGAGGGAGGTAATTCATCTTTATCCTGTAAAAATCAAAAGTGGCAATTATATTCTCATTCAACAGGTGATAAACATGTAAAATACCTTTTTCTTTCCAAATCTTTAAATAAGAAGACATATTATGTATCTTAATAAACACATTATACCAAATTAATGAATTCATAATTCATTGTTCAGGTGCAAATTGATCAAATAACACTCTATTTAACAACATAATGAGTAATATTTTTTTTTTAAATAAGATATTTTAAAATAAAACTGCAGGTCGACATAAGAATAATATATTTGAAAGAAAAATCGTGAAGAAGAGAATGCTTCAATATCAATCAATCAATCACTGCATTTATATAGCGCACTACTCACCCGGAGGGTCTCAAGGCGCTAGGGGAGGGGGGGGTCCGCTACTGCTCGAACAGCCAGGTCTTGAGCTGCTTCCTGAAGGCGAGGTGGTCCTGGGTCAGGCGGAGGTGGGTCGGGAGGGAGTTCCAAGTCTTGGCGGCCAGGTAGGAGAAGGACCTTCCCCCTCTGGTGGCTCTTCGGAAGCGGGGGACGGCGGCGAGGGCGAGGGCGTGGCCGGTCGATCGAAGCTGGCGTGTGGGAGCGTAGAAGTTGAGGCGGCTGTTGAGGTATCCTGGGCCTTGGTTGTGTAGGGCTTTGTGTGCGTGGGTGAGGAGACGGAAGGTGATTCTCTTGTTGACCGGGAGCCAGTGCAGGTCTCTCAGGTGTCCGGAGATGTGGCTGCGACGGGGGATGTCCAGGATGAGTCGTGCTGAGGCGTTCTGGATCCGCTGGAGTCTCTTCTGGAGTCTGGCGGTGGTACCGGCGTAGAGGGAGCTGCCGTAGTCCAGACGGCTGGTGACGAGGGCCTGGGTGACCGTCTTACTGGTCTCGGTGGGGATCCACCGGAAGATCTTACGTAGCATGCGCAGGATGTTGAAGCATGACGAGGAGACGGCGTTGATTTGTCTGGTCATGGAGAGGGAGGAGTCCAGGATGAAGCCCAGGTTGCGTGCGTGGTCTGTTGGTTTGGGTGCGCTGCCCAGGGCGGGGGCCACCAGGAGTCGTTCCAGGCGGAGGGTGAAGATCCCAGGATGAGGACTTCCGTCTTGTCCGAGTTCAGTTTCAGGCGACTGTTCATCATCCACTTGGCAACGTCTGTCATCCCTTCGTGTAGGTTGGCTCTGGCGGTGGTGGGGTCGTTGGTGAGGGAGAGGATCAGCTGGGTGTTGTCGGCATAGGAGATGATGTTGAGGTTGTGTTGGCGAGCGATGGCTGTGAGGGGGCTCATGTAGACGTTGAAGCGGGTTGGGCTGAGCGAGGAGCCTTGAGGAACGCCGCAGATGACTTCGGTGGCTTCTGATCTGAACGGGGGAGGCGGACTCTCTGTGTCCTTCCGGCGAGGAAGGAGATGATCCACTCCAGTTCCTTCTCCTGGATTCTGACGTTGCTGAGGCGCTGCACTAGGGTGCGGTGGCAGACAGTGTCGAAGGCCGCGGAGAGGTCTAGGAGGATGAGGGCCGCAGTTTCTCCGTTGTCGAGCAGTGCTCGGATGTCATCGGTGGCTGCGATCAGGGCAGTCTCGGTGCTGTGGTTGGCCCGGAATCCAGACTGCGAGAGGTCGAGGGATCCGTTCGTCTCGAGGAAGGCGGCCAGCTGCTTGTTGACGGTCTTCTCGATGACTCTTGCAGGAAACGGGAGCAGCGAGATGGGGGGTAGTTCTTGAGGTCGGTGGGGTCGGCTGATGGCTTCTTAAGTAGAGCGTTGAGTTCGGCATGCTTCCAGCTCTCCAGGAAGGTAGCGGTGTCGAAGGAGGTGTTGATGATGTCCCGCAGGTGGGGTGCGATGACAGCGTCGGCCTTGTTGAAGACGTGGTGAGGGCAGGGGTCGGTCGGAGATCCGGAGTGGATGGAGTTCATCGTGCGGACGGTGTCTTCGGTGCTGATCAGGGTCCAGGTGCGGAGGATGGTGGTGGGGGGCGGTGGTTCGGTCGTGGCGTGTGTCGGTTGAGTGCTGAAGCTGTTGTGTATGTCCGCGATCTTGTTGTAGAAGTAGGAGGCGAGGGAGTTGCAGAGGTCTTGTGAAGGGGTGATGTCGTTGTTTCCGGCATTGGGGTTGGAGAGCTCTTTGACGATGTTGAAGAGTTCCTTGCTGTTGTGTGCATTGTTGTCCAGTCGTTCCTTGAATGCAGTTTTCTTGGTGGCGTGAATCAGTTGGTGGTGTTTTCGGGTGGCGAGCTTGAGGGTAGTCATGTTGTCCGGTGTTGGGTCTCTGCGCCAGGCTTTCTCGAGGGCTCGGCAGTTCCTCTTGGAGCTCTTGAGTTCGTCGGTGAACCATGGGGCTTTCTTGCTGCCGGGTCTGCTAGGCGGGGTCCTCAGAGGGGCGAGGTCGTCTGCGCAGTTGCTGATCCACTTTGCGAGGTTGGTGGCCGCCTGGCTGGGGTTCGTTGCGCCGGTGGGAGGGTTCTTGCTCAGTGAAGTCGCGAGCTGGTCGGCTGTGATCTTGTTCCAGCTTCTGCGTGCAACCTGTTTCTGGTGGTTGTGGGTCGTGGTCCTTCTGAAGCTGAAGTGGACGCAGCTGTAGTCCGTCCAGTGGAGTCCGGTGGCGTGGCTGAAGGTGATGTCCTTGCTGGATGAGAACACGGGGTCGAGTGTGTGTCCGGCGTAGTGGGTGGGGGTGGTCACCAGCTGCTTGAGTCCGAGGTTTGCGAGGTTGTCCAGCAGGGTGGTGGTGTTGCGGTCGTTGTTGTTCTCCAGGTGGAAGTTGAGGTCCCCGAGGAGGATGTAGTCGGCGGAGGGGAGGGCATGCGGGCTGATGAAGTCGGCGATGTCTTCGCTGAATTGTGTGCGTGGTCCCGGGGGTCTGTAGACGAGGGTGCCTCTGAGGGTGGTCTTGGGGTTGATGTGGATCTGGAAGTGAAGGTGTTCGGTGGGCGCGAGGGTGTCGTCGGTGTTGGTCGTGATGCGGATGGTGTTCCTGTGGATGATGGCGATGCCTCCTCCTGTCTGGTTGACGCGGTCCCTCCGGATGATCTTGTAGCCGTCCGGGATGGCGATGGCGATGTCAGGCGCTGAGGAGGCGTTCACCCAGGTTTCCGTGAGGAAGGCGACGTCCGGGGCTGTGGTATCGAGCAGGTTCCAGAGCTCGACGGCGTGTCTGTGGACGGAGCGGGTGTTGAGCAGGATGCACTTCAGGTGGCTGCTGCTGGTGCTCGTCTTGGTCGGTGCTGGTGTAGTGCAGGTTCGGATGCAGGTGAACTTGCAGGAGTGGCAGCAGAAAGGTCCGTGGGTGCGCCTCGGGGTGGCTCGGTAGCAGCCAGGGATCCAGCCGGCGTTGAGTGCGTTGAGCTCGGTGGCGTCGTAGGTCCGGCGGGCGGGATGGTGTCTGCGGGGGCCAAGCGTCCTGGCACTGGGCGCGGTCCAGGCGCGGACGGGCGCAAACGGGCTTGCCTTAGGCGCGCCTTTGGCGCGCCCGCTGCGCGCGTCCGCTGCGCGGCCTCGCAGCGGCCGCCATATATGGGTAGCTGGGGAGGAGGGGTCAGCTGGGAGGCGGGTGGCAGGAGGGTAGGCGGGGCGAGGGGGAATCGGCGGGAAAAACAGGCGGCAAGGCCAGAAAACAACGAGGCCCAGAAAGGACGAAAAAACAGGCGAAAAAAGCGGAAAAATAAGGCAAAAGAAGAGGGGCTCTGGGGGCACTCACACAGGGTACACGGAGGAAGAGGGGTCAGCAGGCAGCAATAACAATAACAGTAACGGCGCTTTGGGCACTCACACGGGATACACAGAGGAAGAGGGGTCAGCAGGCAGACAAGGAGCAACAACGGCAATACGGAGAGAGCAGCGGACAAGGTAGCAAGGCAGCAGGCAAAGGCAGGTGAGCACTGGTGGCGCTGCAGAGGAGAGGGAGCGACCTACCCTGAGGTCAAGGGTCGCAATAGAAACAAGTAGGGAAAGGGGTAATCATGAAAATTATATAATAATGATATATTTTAAAATGAGGGATGATGTCACCACCTTTAACCTTTGGTCTTAATTTAGGAATAGCAATACAGGCAGTTTATTTTTCCATAGAAAATTTAAAAAAAGAATCTCAAGTTGTTTAGCATTCCAAGTTTGGAATCTTAAAAGGAAGTATGGAGATAACATATAAAATATGGAGTATAATCATCATCTCAGTAGTATCTAAGATAACATATAAAATATGGGGTTCGATCATCAACTCAATAGTATCCAGCCTTCCCTACTAAGATATAAAGAGGGAAGACCAAGCCCACAGTAGATTTTTTATTTTAGATTTAAATGCCAAAAATGTGATTAATGGTTTCTTTCATATTAATTTACTTTTTATTATTATTTAATTTAACAAAACTACCAAAGTTTTGGCATAGTTTATTTTTTAACATCAAACATTTGAATATAACTGAATTTCATGGAACCCTTTAAGAAAGGGTTCTAAATATAATGAAAAAGTAATGGGAAAGCGAGAACTCTGTCTAGTACCTCTATGTAGATCAAAATGAGGGGAAAAGCATCCAATAATAAATATACTAGCTGGGGTTAGAATATAATAATTTATCAAAAGAAATAAACTTAAAGTCAAATCCAAACTGTTAGAACTGGGGGTCTCTAGTTGGCAATGGCTTGCACTTTCGTCTAAATAGGGACCCTTGCTTCTAGTCAGAGTAAGGGGGCTACACTCATAAAATAACCCCGCTCAACCCTGTGGTAGCTTGGCATGAGCAGAAAGGCATATCTCAGAGGCAGTGTGTAAAGCATTTGTGAACACATACAGTAATGCAGAGAAAACAATACAGATGGACACAACACAGGTTTTATAAAAATAAGTATTCTTTATATAGACTTAACACAAGACTCAAACGAAAATAATCCACAATACAGTAGTAAGAAAATGACTTTAAGATGGTAGAAATAAGTTAACTGATGGTAAATGCGACACGCTTCTTACAAAGTACCTTGGATGCGTCACGCAAGATAAACAAAAGGTTTGCAGGGAGAACGATGTGTCAGTTCCTTGCTTCGGGGGAGGTGATGCGTCTGTCCCTCAGTGCTTGCGCAAAGTAGGAAATGCATCTGTTCCTTACTGAATAGGAGGTGATGCGACGATCTCGTAGTGCGTCCCGGTTGTGATGCAACAAGAAGGCATCTTGATGTGATGCGAGAATCCGGTGCGATGTGAGAGGATGACGCCCTTGAAGCGATGCAACGTCGTGAAGACGATGCGTGCATGCCCGATGGCCGTGCGGCGACTCTGTAACTTTGGAGCCGTGCCACACGCTTCTCCTGTGATGCAATGGTCACCCTTGCGGTAGCTACACGCTTCTCCGTTGATGCGAAGACACACAGCTGCGACGGAGACATGCTTCTCCCGTGATGTGACGGCGACCCTTGCGGTGGCGACGCGCTTCTCCGATGATGCGCCGGTGACAGCTGCAGATGCGACACGCTTCATCTCGTTGAGTCGCGCTTCCAGCTCCCAACAACGCACAGGCTTCTGCAGACAGAATTCCCAGCAAGGAAATTAGGGGGGAGCTGGTGGTGAAGTCTTGTATCCCTGAGACTTCAGCAGGAGGCAAGCACAGTTCAAGCCCATGGAGATTCTTCTTCAAGATAATGAAAGTTGCAAATAAAAGTCTTTCTCCTTTCCTTGACAATAAAGAAACCACTGCAGGCCAACCCCAGCAATCACAACTGGCACAGGGGAAGTCAAAAATATTCTCTGGTTCTTCTCCTTGGCAAAAGGTCCATCTTGATGTCCAGAAGTGATCTAAAGTTTTGGGGTCTGGGTCCCAATATTTATACTACAAAATCATTTGTCCTCTGAAGGCAGAGAGTGCCTTTGTCCAGCCAAAACCAGTTCTGGGTGCACTTTGCCAGTGCACAACTTCTTCCTTTGTCAGTGTGGGCCAGGGTCATCAGACACACCACAGGAGGCGGAGCCAGCATTGTGGAAGGCAGACACAGCCCTATTCAGTCCCAAGTGCTACTCCTCCCACCACTCCTAATGCAGATAGGTCTATTTAGCCTTGTGCTGACTCACCCTGTCTCCTGGAGCCACCCCAGCCCCTGTCACTCACAAACCAGACATGGAATACACAACCTAGCCGAGGCAGGCTTGGATGGTTAGGCAAGAATATACCAACTTTCTAAAAGTGGTATTTTCAAACACAGAATGTTAAAACCAACTTCACTAAAAGATGTATGTTATCATTCAGAGTTCAGGCATACTAAAGTCGTCCTTCTACCATGTTCCCTGGGGCAGTTAGGATTATAAGATGTTATAATTAAAGTGCCCATTCTGGCCTATGGGGACAGTTAGCCTTGCAATAGTGAAACATGAAATTGGGTGTAATTCACTATCAGGACATGCTACACACACCAGGGCATGTCCTCCCTTTCACATTCAATGCACCCTGCCCTTGGGCCTACCTTAGGGGTGGTTAACATGTAGAAAAGGGAAGGTTTAGGGTCTGCTAAGTGGGTGCACTTACCAAGTTGACATGGCAGTACTAGACTGCACACCGGCTCTACAATGGCAGGCCTGAGACATACTTTATAAGCTGCTTCTGTGGGTGGCCCAATCAGTGCTGCAAGCCCACTAATAGCAAATAATCTACATACCCTAGGCACACATGGTGCACTGTACCAGGGTCTGGCAAGTAAATCAAATAAGCCAATCAGGAAGTCACTAATAAAATAATTTACAATAGAGAGCATATGCACTTTAGCACTGATCAGCAGTGAAAAAGTGCCCAGAGTCACAAAACAGCCAACAAGAGGTAAAAACAAACCAGGAGGTAGGCAAAAAGTTCAGGGATATCCCTGCAAAAAGGGCCAAGTCCAACACACACCACAGGATAGTTTTAAACATATACTGGCTATTATTTGGATCAAAAGCTTTCTAAGCATCAAGCAACAATGCTACTAAAAGAGTTTTTAGTATGCTGGCTTCACAACCAATGCAAAAAACATTCTTGCATTATCAATAGCAAGTCTAACTTTAATGATGTCAGATTGGTCAGATTTGATAAGAAAGAGGATTATAGACCCTAAACGATAAGCAAAAATCCTTGCACAAATTTTGCAATCATATTTGATAAGTGAAATAGGCCTATATTTTTTGCAAAGTCTAGGAAATATATTATATTTGAAAATGGTAGTATTTTAAGGTTCTAGAAAAGTACGACTGTCTCGGGAGTTGGCGATGAAGGTCTTAAAAAGTGACAATAATTTAGAAGCAAAAAAGAGGGATAATGAGGAAATAAGTTCAACGGAAAAGCCATCAGGAGCAGAGCCTTAGATTTTTTTAGGAAATGAATGACTGCTAGTATTTTTCCAGATTTATGTTTGCATCAAGATCTTCAAATTTACCATTGGGAGGTGGAATTCTAGCAATATGATCAAATAATAAAAAAACAGGAAAATATTAGCAATTGCAACAGTATCATCAAGTTAATTGACAATGAAACCAATGGCTTGAGGTTGAAATCCTATTGACATTACACCTATGTAGACTTCTAATATACTGTAAGAAATAATTTGAAGGAGTTGTATTTTTTTTATGCGTGATACATGTTTTTTCGCCTTTTTATCGCCTATCACTGCACCTCTTCACTTAAGTGTGAGCACTTGATCTTTCTTAAACAATAAATAAAATGTGTAGTAATGATACCAATATGCAATGATTGAATAAATTGCTATACAGTATTGATTACCTGCCTGTTTCTTCCTTGCCTTGGGCAATTGTTGTTGTTATATCTTTAATGATTGAAGACACATACATTTTTTATTGAAATTGATGCCCCAGTGAACCATTGGTTTGCTTTATAAACAGCATTACCTCAGATTCTTTAAAGTTTTGGAGTTGCCTTGTTCCTAATACTAATACACCTGCCACACTGATTGTGCCAGCCACTTAAGTAGCACATTAAATGTGTTTCTGGCCTGCTTTGGCAGCCTGTGTGTACAATTTGAAACTGCCATTTCAACTTAGTAAAGTAAACCTTTTTGCCAGGTCCAAATCTCAATTTTTAATAAATATAAGTCCTATCTAGGGAAGACCCTTGACAGCTCAGAAGGCAGAGTCAATGTATTTAAAAAGTAGAACTTGTACTTTTAAGTTTTACATGACCTGGTAGTGAAAAACTCCAACATTTGTTTTTCGCTACTGAAAGGCCTACCTCTCCCATAGGATAACATTAGAGTTACCTTTTCATATTTTATAAGTGCGATTTCCAAATGGAAACAGGTAACCAGTTTGTGTTTGCTTTTTGGCATCTCTGGAAGTGGAATTTAAAATCTTAACTTATGTTGAAGTCTGATTTTGAATTACAATTTTAAAATTACGCTTTTTGCAAGTTAGCATTTTCTTGCCTTAGCCATTTGATGCCTGAAGCCTGTACCTGGGTTACATGATTGGCTGTAACTGACAGTTGAGTTTTGTGTATTCCTCCTTGTTAGGCCTTGCATCCTTAAGGGTAGTCTTCCCCTGGACGTTTTGACATTTCGTTGTGCTGAATCCTTTTGCCGGCAGTAGGACTCTGAGCACTTTGAGCACTTTACAACTGTTACCAGTGCTAAAGTGCATGTGCTTCTCCCCTAAACATGATGACATTGTTGAATACCTGATTGGCATATTTGTTGTACTAGTAACTTTCTGTAAAGTGGTATACCATATACCCAGCGTCTGTACTTCAAATGCTACTAGTAGGCTGCAGCACTTATTGTGCTACCTATAGAAGTAGTCTTTCAAATCTGTCTCGGGCCTGCCACCATTTGACTTGGTATGTAAAACTAATTTCCAAGCCTTACACTCCTCTTTTATTAACTATAAATCAATCCTAAGGTAGGCGCTAAGTAACTATAAGGGCTGGGTGCCATGTAAGTAAAAGGCAGGGCATGTACAATAATGTTTGCATAATCTGGTAGTGACAAACAGCCTATTTCGTTTTTCACTGCAGTAAGGACTATCCCTCTTATAGACCAGCATTGGGAATTCTGAAATACACTTTTAAGATGTAATTCCTGATTTAAGAGAAGTAGCATTTTCATGTTTCATATCTTTGGAATGGTAATGATAGATCCTGCTTACTGGTGAAGTTGGATTTAGCATTACTGTTTCAAAAATGCCGCTTTTAGAAAGTGCAAAAAGAAAATTTGAGGGACAGAATGCAGAACAATGTCATACATTCACCCAGTACAGAGATCTGGGCCGAAATCCATCGTTTTTGCTCCCTATGCCATTCCAGTTCGAACCCAGCCATATGAAAATCAGTCTTGACCCTGTGCCCAATTGGAACAGTCCAGCTTGAACTGCCAGGCCAGGTCCTACCTGGACTGGAAACAAGCATCCTAGGACCTGTCTCGGGGTATCACCCCTCATAAGCCAGGCTAGGCAGTTCAGGCTGGCCTGTTCCCATCAGGCACAGGGTCAAGACTGATTTGCATATGACCAGGTCCAAATTGGGGTGTCATGGGAGCAAAAGAATGATCGATTTAACCCAGATTTCTTTACTGGGGGTGAACGTTTTAATTTGTTCTGCATTAGGTCCATCAATTGTGTGTCTTTTGCTTTCTCACCCTAAGTGTGCTGGAATGCCCAGACGTCGTTCCCGGGCTCTCTATACCACTGTATTCAAGCTATCCTGGTTGATGATGGGTGAAATCCCAAAACCGGTCCTAGGATGCTTGTTTCCAGTCCAGGGAGGACCTGGCTTGACAGTTTGGCCTGGACTTTTTCCAGGATGCACAGGGTCAAGACTGATTTGCATATGGCCAGAGCCAACCTAGGGTGGCATTGTGAGCAAAAGAATGATGGATTTAACCCAGATCTCTTGACTGGGGGGAATGTTTTGATTTGTTCTGCATTCCGTTCATCAATTCTATGTTGTTAGACCTGGCATCATTGGCGTGACTCTCCCTTCCTCTGTCCGCTTCCTATCTTTCATGTTGACTGGATTTAGATGCTCTGGGCGCTGGGCCACTGCTAATCAGTGCCACAGCCCGAATGCTCCCTATGTAAAGATGACGGTATGATTTCGGATAACCATAATGTCTAGGTCTGTGTAGCATGTTCTAATAGCGAGTTACCCACCATTTCACTGTTTACTATTGTTAAGTTATCCGTTCTCATAGGCCACAATGGGCAGGCTGAAGTTTATCTTCCCTAATCCTATCTGACCCCAGTAACTTGATAGGAACTTCAAATTTGATATGTTGGAGCTCAGGACATTGAGCTACACCTTTTAGTAAGGACCCTGTATATATTTCATGGACGAAAATGCCCCTTTGGAAACGCCGTATTTTCTTGCCTAAGCTTTCTTGTAGGCTTTGCTAGTATGTGTATGGTTTTGAAGCAGAAGGACCAGCTGGGTCAGACTTGGCTGGGGAAAGAGATCGGCATTCAGCGCATGGGGAGGGGTGACTCTTTGATCTGAGCAGGGCAGTGCCTGGCAAGGTGAATGATGGCTCCACCTCCCACGGGGCGTCTGATAGCAGACCCCCTCATTCTGAAAGGGCAGAATGTCGCCTCGTAAACCAAGTGCTCCCGACCCCACCAAACTAGTTCTGGCTGGATTGAGTGATTTGTGACTTTAGAGAACAAAGACTTTTTAGGTATAAAAAGCTGCGCTGGAAACTTGTTCAAGTGTGTTCCTTCTGGATGTCAAGATGAAGCTCTGTCCGAGTGAACAGAGGAAAGGACTTTGAAACTTTCACCAAGCTTGCTGAAGAAACTACCCGAGGGCCTGAATTGAGAGCCCCTCCTGCTGAAGTCTCAGGGACAATAGACTTCACCCCGTCAGCCATCGGAATTCCTGTCAGAGGGATTCTACTGGCAGGTGAGGCCTCCGTCGAGTAATCCGGAGAGTCTAGTTCTACTGTGGACTAGTAACCCTTCGCTGAATCTGTATGGGCCGCTGCAGCTAAGAGAGACTGCCGCCGCTGAGAGCCCACCCTACTTTGAACCCTCAGAACCTTTGCTGAATTTGTGTGGGCCGCTGCTGCTAAGAGAGAGCTGCCACCGCTGAGAGCCCGCCTTACTTTGAACCCTCAGAACCTTCACTGAATCTGTGTGGGCCGCTGCAGCTAAGAGAGAGCTGCCACTGCTGAGAGCCCTCCTTAATTTGAACCTTCTGAACCTTCGCTGAATCTGTGTGGGCCACCACAGCTAAGAAAGAGCTGTGACTGCCGAGCACCCACCATTGTGCCAGCCTTGTTGAGATCATCCCTTGTCTCGTGGGCCGCCGCAGCTAAGAGAGAGCTGTTGCCGCTGAGTGCCCGCACGTTGCCAACTTTGCATCATCTGGATTCGTCCTAAGGGCCGCCGCAGCTCAGAGAGAGCTGCTACCGCTGAGTGCCCGCACCTTTGCAGACGTTGCATCACCATGATTTGTCCCATGGGCCGCCGCAGCTAAGAGAGAGCTGCTGCCGCTGAGTGCCCGCACCTTTGTCAACTTTGCCTCATCATGATTTGTCCTGTGGGCCGTCGCAGATGAGGGAGAGCTGCCGCCACTGTGTGCCTGCATCTTGTTCACCATTGCCAAAGATTGTTGCTATCGTCTCGTGGGCCGTCTCAGCTAAGAGAGAGCTGCTGCCGCTGTGAGCCCACCACGGAGCTGCACCACGAGAGTCATTGCCACCACCAGCCTGGACCGCAGCAGCTGCGTGCTGCTGCCACTGAGAGCATGCTTGTCCCCGGGTGCCCGAATCATTGTGAGTCCACCTGTCACTGTCTCCACTTCTTCGAGAAACTGCATGCTGTGTCCCCTTCCCACGGCAGGTGCCTGGTGTGCAACGGCACACGTAGACCCGGCTTTGAACTCAGTCAGTGCCACATTCTGGTGATTACGTTAGTGCATTCTTAAGTCCCTACTGATTTACTTGCATTGTAGTTTTGAGATTTTTGAGTTAAACTTTAGATAAAGATACTATTTTTATATACCTACTTGAGTTGTGTCCTTTTGTGGTGTCATTACTGCCTTATTGTGCATGGCCATAAATGTTTCACACACTGCCTCTGAGATAGGCCTAACTGCTCATGCTACGTTACTACAGGGTTGAGCAGGGGTTATCAGAGGGGGTAGCCCTCTTGCCCTGACTTAGGAAGAAGAGTCCCATTTGGACATTGGCGCCAGCCATTGCCAACCAGGGACCCTCATTAATCACATTGGCGGTCAGCGGTGAGGATCGGGACTTGCATTTATGACCCACGTACAATAACTGGTAGACGCCACTAGTGAGTGCAGACCAATGAGCAGCCTCAAATTATTTTGGGGTTAGTTGTTCTAGTATTCAATTGTTGATAGTAGCCATCAGTACTGCTAATATGGGAAGGCCAACGTCCAGTGCTTCGGAGGATCCCAACTTTGAGGAGGAAAGATTAGATACCTATACTGCCAGACAGCTGAAGTCATTTTGTTAGCAATTCGCTGTCCCCATGATAGGTCTCTTTAGGAAGGAGGCGTACCAGAAGGCGCTGAAGGCCTTGTGGGAAGCGACAGAGTCAGCTGGGGATGAGGAAGAGAATGCGCGAGGGCAGCAAGTTGATGCAGTAGAGGCGGGGGATAGAACACCGTCCAATCCAGGTAGTAGTGTATCCCACAGGAGCCCGACCCAAGAAGAGGTGGAGGACAGGGAGAGAGATAGGAAGTATAGTTTGGAGATGGCTAAATTGGAAGTTCAGAAAGACCTTGAGAGTAAGAAGTTAGACATTGAGAAGAATCGATTGTCAATTTAACTTGAGAAAATGAAAATGGAGCATGAGAGAATGTTGAGGTAGATAGAGATCACAGCGAAGAGTGTCCCGTTCTCCCCCTTTGGTGGCAGCATACCTTTATTAACTCCTAAAAGTAGAGTTTATATTTCTAAAGATGTCATTAAGAATATTCACAAGAGTGAGGATATTGGCAATGGTTTGCCACATATGAGACAGCAATGGTTTCCCACCGGGTCCCTGAGAAGGATTGCGGAGAGGGGTTGTGGGGACGCTTTGTGAGTAATGGTAGGGATACCCTGTTGCATCTGCCTGAGGAGAGCAGGATGGTGTATGCCCATATGAAAGAGGCTTTGAGGACCTGTTATGGGTTGACCCCAGAAATATACAGGCAGAGGTTTAGAACCTATAAGAAGTTATAACGTACCACATGGGTTGAATATGTGTCTTATTTCTGCAAAGCAATGGATCTCTGGGTAAAAGGTAGCAAAGTGGAAACTTTTGAGCAATTGTATGATTTGTTTGCGTTGGAGCATTTTTCTAGTAACTGTTTTCCAGAGCTACGCCAGCACCTGATTGATAGCAAGCTGACTAACCCTAGGAAGCTTGCTGAGGAGGCGGACCGCTAGGTGAGCACCCGGGTCCTCAAAGGTTTTGTGGGAGACTTTGCCAGAGGTGGGCAGGGTCCCCAGCAGAAAAGTGAGGGAGACAAGGGTAAGGCAAGGGAGTTCCAGAGAGGTCCCCTAAGTAATTCCCAAGGGAACCAAGCAGTGGTGTCCCAGCCTCCCCATAGAAGAAGCCAGTATCCCCGACAGATAGGCATGTTCAGAGGGGACCCCTCACTTGTTTCAAGTGTGGTCAAGTGGGTCACCGGTATTATGATTTCCAGTGTCCCCAGAAGGACCACAATGCATCCCCTCATGCAACACCCCATGCACCAGCCCACCAGATTGCCAGTGAAGCCCTGGGGAGGGGGGGGAGGTGTTGGTCCAAGGTGGGTGGGATCCCGTGGAATTAACCCTTGTCTCGCTAAGAGAATTTGAGAAGGTACCTAACCCTACACTGCCTAATAACTCTAAGAAGTACCAGCAGTGGGTGACCATCAATGACCATAGGGTGTAGGCTCTCAGGGACACCAGAGCTAGTGTAACTGCTGTCAGGTCCAGGTTTGTGTCCAAAGAGCAGGTTGTCCCCCATGCATAATGCCCCGACATGTCAGCAGACAACTGAGAGAGCCAGAGTGAGGTGGCTCAGGGTCCCTTAGAGTGGGGGGTCTCACGAACTCTTCAAGTGGCTCTGAGGCCCACCATGCCTGTCGACTGTCTGTTGGGCAATGATCTAGAGAACTCCCCATGGGCTACGGTGGAGAGAAAGTCTCATTTGGAAATGTTGGGCATGCTTGAATGGGCTTGTGCGACCACTCGGTCCATGAGAGCTAAGAAGTGTGCTCAGGAGGGCCTGGAGCCTGAAAGTTTGGCCCAGTCCCCTGCCTTAAAGAGAAGGGATAGGGGGTGCAGGATACCGGCCCCTGCTGTTCCCACGGTCCTGGAGGGAACAGACCCTGAGGTGATGCCCTGGAACCTATAGGGGAACAAGTGGCTGAACTCGGTAACCTACCAGAGCTGACCCATTGGCAGCAGGAAGGAGGGCCCTCCAGGGAGGAATTTTGAGAGCAACAAAAAACCTGCCCTTCTCTTGAGGCAGGGCGGCGACAGGCCGCCGCCCAGGCAGCCGGTGACCAAACAGGGTCACATTGGATCTATTGAGAGAATGACCTCCTTTACAGCGAGCCTAAGGTTGCTGAGCCTGGGTCAGCCTGTGTGCTAGTGGTACCCCAGAGCTTCAGGTCCTTCCTACTAGGGTTGGCTCATTATGTGCTATTGGCCGGACATCTGGGGCAGACCAAGATCTTTGAGAGGCTGGTCACCCACTTCTATTGGCCCCAGATGTGCAGGAGCTCAGATGCTCACTGCAGGATGTGTGAGACTTGCCAGGTAAGTGGGAAGAGTGGGAAGAAGATTAAAGCCCCACCACAGCCCTTTCCCATTGTGAGTACCCCATTCGAAAGAGTGGGCATTGATATTGTGGGGCCTCTGGATCCCAAGACAGCCATGGACAACAGGTTCATCCGGGTCTTGGTGGACCATGCCATCAGATACCCCGAGGCAAACCCGCTCAGGGCAGTGACGCCCCCATGGTGGGACGGGCACTGATGGGGATTTTTCTCCCGTGTGAGATTTCCCAGAGAGGTGGTGTCCGATAGGGGACCTAATTTCATATCCAAGTACATGAAGTCTCTGTGGGAGGAGTGTGGGGTAATGTGTAAGTTCACCACTCCTTACTGCCCCCAGGGTAATGGGCTGGTTGAGAGATTCAACCGGACCCTTAAGGGCATGATTATGGGCCTAGGTGACCCCATGAAGCTTAAGTGGGATGTCCTCTTGCCATCCTATTGTTTGCTTTCCGTGAGGTGCCAGAGAAGTCCTTAGGGTTCAGTTTCTTTGAGCTGCTCTATGGTCACGCGGTAAGAGGGCCTCTGAGTCTGGTCAAGAAAGGCTGGGAGCAATCTCCCAGGAAACCTCGCCAGGATGTGTTTAGTTACATGCTGGCCTTCAAAAACCAGACTCTGCGTTTCAGGAAACTTGCTGAGGCAAACCTGGAAGCCAGCCAGGAAGAGATGAAACGCTGGCACGATCAGAATGCCACTCTGATCGAGTTTCAGCCTGGACAAAAGGTTTGGGGCATGGCCCCAGTGGAGCCCTGTGCGCTCCAGGATAAGTGGACTGGCCCCTTTGAGGTGGTGGACTGTAAGAGTCCTGTTACCTATGTGGTGGACTTGCAGTCTCCCAGGAACCCCTTGCGGGTCCCGCATGTTAACTGCCTGAAGCCCCACTTTGAGAGGTCTGAAGTGGGCATGTTTCTGGCCACAGATGCTGGGATGGATTAGGAGAGCGAGCCCCTTCCTGACCTCCTGGATTGCGAGGAATCGAGATGGGTCATTGGAGGGTGTGGTCCTCTCCACCACACTGACTCCTGAGCAGCGGAGCGATTGTCACCAACTATTGGGACAATTCAGTGATCTGTTCTCCCTGGTGCCTAGTGTCACTGATTGGTGTGTCCATGACGTGGACACTGGGGACAGTCCTCCCATTAAGCACAAGGCTTACCAAGTGACTGACCGGGTAAGGGCCTACATTAAGGATGAGGTTACCAAAATGTTTGCCCTTGGGGTGATTGAGTCCTCTAGCAGCCCTTGGTCCAATCCAGTGGTCCAGGTCCCAAAAGCTGCAGCGCCTGGTGTCCCCCAGAACTTAAGTTCTGTGTGGACTATCAGGGCCTCAATTCAGTCATGCAGACTGACATGCACCCCATCCCCAGAGCTGATGAGCTCGTAGATTTGTTGGGAGCTGCAAAATACCTCAGCACATTTGATTTGATGTCTGGGTATTGGCAGGTCGCCTTGACCGAGGGAGCAAAGGCGAGGTTGGCATTCTCCACACCCCATGGGCACTACTAGTTCCGGGTGATGCCCTTTGGAATGAAGAATGCCCCTGCCACCTTTCAGAGGTTGGTCAACAGGGTATTAGTTGGGCTGGAAGACTTCAGTGCAGCCTACATGGATGACACTGTGGTGTTCAGCACCTCTTGGGAGGACCACCTGTGCCACCTCTGGGAGGTATTGATGGTACTGAGGAAGGCAGGCATCACAATGAAAGCCAGTAAGTGCCAGATTGGGCAGGCCTCTATAGTGTATTTGGGCCACGAGGTGGGGAGCTGCCAGATGGCACCCCTTCAGCCCAAAATTGAAACCATCCTGGCGTGGGAAACCCCCAAGACTAAGACGGAGGTGAGAGCCTTCTTAGGACTCACGGGGTACCACAGGAGGTTTGTCAAGGGACATGGCAACATTGTTGCACACTTGACTGAGCTTACTTCCAAGAAGCAGCCAAAAAAGGTGAACTGGACTGACAAGTGCACTGCACCCGTGCTTCAGGCTCTCGACTTTTCAAAGGAATTTGTTGTCCAGACAGACGCCTGAAAGCGTGGTATAGGGGCTGTTCTATCACAGATCAATGAGGAGGAACTAGCCCAACAGGTAGCCTACCTAAGCAGGAGGTTATTTCCCTGGGAACAGAGGTGACGTGCCATTGACCGTGAGGCATTTGCTGTGGTCTGAGCATTGAAGAAGCTGAGACCATACCTGTTTGGAACTCATTTCCGGGTTCAGACAGACCACAGGCCCCTTAGATGGTTGATACAGATGAAAGGTGAGAATCCCAAGTTGTTGAGGAGGTCCATACAGGGTATGGATTTCATGGTGGAACACCGCCCTGGTACAGAACACGGCAATGCTGATGGTCTGACCAGATTTTTCCACCTTAGTGACGAGAACTCCCAAGGGGATGATTAGTTCTCCCTACATTTCAGCTGGAGGGGACGCGTGTTAGACCTGGCATCATTGGCGTAGGTCTCCCTTCCTCTGTCTGTTTCCTATCTTTCATGTTGGCTGGATTCAGATGCTCTGGGTGCTGTGCCACTGCTAATCAGTGCCACAGCTCAAATGCTCCCTGTGTAAAGATGACTGTATGAATTGGGATAACCATAATGCCTAGGTCTGTGTAGCATGTTCTAATAGCGAGTTACCCTCCATTTCACGCCTTACTTTTCTTAAGTTATCCGTTCTCATAGACCACAATGGCAGGCTGAGGTTTACCTTCCATAATCCTATCTGACCCTAGGAACTTGATTGAAACTTCGAATTTGATATGGTAAAAGCTCAGGACATTGAGCTACACCTTTTAGTTAGGACCCTGTATATATTCCATTGACGAAATTTCCTCTTCTGGAAGCGCGGTATTTTCTTGCCTAAGCTTTCTTGTAGGCTTCGCTAGTATGTCTATTGGCCGTCTGGTTTTGAGGCAGCAGGGCCAGCTGGGTAAGACCTGACTGGGGAGTGAGATCATTCTTTTGCTCACCATGCACCTCAGTTTGGACCTGGCCATATACAAATCAGTCTTGACCCTGTGCCTCATCTGAACAGTCCAGCCCAAACTGCCTAGCCAGGTCCTCCCTGGACCAGAAACAAGCATCCTAAGACTGGTTTTGGAGTTCCACCCCTCTTCAGTCAGGATAGATTGAATCCAGCGGCACACTGAGCTCAGAACTCACGTCTGGGCATACCCGGTGCACTTAGGGCAAGAAAGTAAAAGACACCTGTTAGAAATGGGGGTCGCTGGTTGGTAATGGCTGGCCTGTTCCCAAGAGGCACAGGGTCAAGGCTGATTTGCAGATGGCCAGGTCCAAACTGGGGTGGCATGGTGAGCAAATGAATGATGGATTTAACGTAGATCTCTGGGGGTGAATTTTTTTATTTGTTCTGCATTCCATCCATCAATTGTGTGTCTTATTCTTTCTCGCCCTAAGTGCGCCGGGTATGCCCAGACATGGGCCCCGGGTTCTCCGTGCCACTGAATTCAAGCTATCCTGGCTGTTGAGCAGTGAAACCATGAAACTGGTCCTAGGATGCTTGTTTCTGGTCCAGAGAGGACCTGGCTTGGCAGTTCGGGCTGGACTGTTCACATGAGGCACAGGGTCAGGACTGAGTTGCATATGGCCAGGTCCAAACTGGGGTGGCATGGTGAGCAAAATAATGGGTTTAACCCAGATCTCTTAACTTGGGGTGAATGTTTTGATTTGTTCTTAATTTTGTACAAATTGTGTGTCTTTTGCTTTCTCGCCCTAAGTGTGCCGGGTATGCCCAGACGTGAGTCCCGGGCTCACTTTGCCACTGGACTCAACCTAACCTGGCTGATGAGGGGTGAAACCCCGAAATCGGTCCCAGGATGCTTGTTTCGGGTTCAAGGAGGACCTGGCTTGGCAGTTAGAGCTGGACTTTTCCCATGAGGCACAGGTTCAAGACTGATTTGCATATGGCAAGGTCCAAACTGGGATGCATGGTGAGCAAAATAATGATGAATTTAACCCAGATCTATAGACTGGGGCGGAATGTTTTGATTTGTTCTGCATTCCGTCCATCAATTATGTGTCTTTTACTTTTAGAAAGTGGACATTTCTCTGTACATACTGATCTTTATGCCTGACAGCCTGTCTCCAATGCATGTCTGGGATGTGTGACAGCTAAATTTTTTGCATTCCCTCTAGACAGCCACAAACACAAAAAGGTGAGGCTCATCTGCATGCTGAGCACTCATCTGCATTCATCTGCATTCTGATGGGCCTTCCTGAAAAGAGAGGAATAGGAGGGGCTGACACACTTCCATAGGTAGTGTCCTGTTCACACACAAAGCACTGATTTACCTGCACAGATAGCCTGGCACACAGGACCAGGTTGAAAGGGATCTTTGTGCACTTTAGAGAGATGATTTGAAGTCACCCCCTGCATCAAAGACACTTTTGGAAATACGTACTGGGTCTCTGACCCCCTAAAATTAGACACTTACGGACCTTGAACTGAGCCTCTGTTGGAAGGTCTGCTGTGCTGCTTACAGGACTCAACTCCACTGATTTTCGGAAGAATTGCTTTTCTGCTTATTGGTAATTTGTCTCCTGCTCTGTGAGTCTGCTGAAGGAGAGCTGGACTCTGCCTTCCCTCCAAATGATCTCCAAGGGCTCCCTGGCTTGACTACTGTTTAGTGTGAGTGTCTTTTCAATTTAACCTCAGTTGCTTTGTGTGCAAAGGATATTCTGTCTTTTTCTTTTGTTTATAGCTCCAACAGTCTTCTCATAATGGTCACACTCGGTGCTGGTGTGTAGATCGAAGGGTATCGTGGGATAGGACAGCCTCAATCGATATCTAAACACCTCCTATGTTAGATGGCGGTGTATTTGGCACCTTCATATTCCAGGTCTCACGTCTTCACTGCAGTCGTCTCCATGGGTTAAATTGAAAAGACACTCCCACTAATAGAGACCCAGAGAAGGAAAAGTGAAGGTCCACCACTGCATGAATGAAAGCTAATGATCTGGCAATTCATATTGAAGATGACATGTTTTTAACTAATCTGTCCTGAAGAAGGTGTATAAACAACTTTAAAGACACCGAAAGGCATCGACAAAAGGACCTTTATTAGTATTGTTTTAATTTTTTTACAATTTACTGTATATTAGTTTTTCATGTGAATATTGTTGTATACTAGAGTATAGACGCAGCATGTTAGAAAATAGAAACTGTAGATCGAATCAGTATGCTCTGAGTTAGCCATACTTAAAACTGTGTTGTTGTCTATATTACCTGATGTATTGACTATATTTTTTACTGATGAAAAAAGAAAAAAGTGTTTTTAATAAAATTAACAAACGAAACCTATTTTGCATTTGAAAAATCCTTTAAGTTGTGTCATGACAGTTACTAGATGGTCGTTTTATCATTATGAGAATTAACTGAGGAACACAGAAAGTAAATCTTTTTTGTTTATTATTACCCAAACACTTCACACATTGCCTCTTTAGATAACCCTGACTGCTCTGTGCCAAACTACAAGAGGGTGAGCACAGGTAATCTTTTAGTTTGTATCTAGCTTACCCTGACTAGAATGGTGGTTCCTGCCTGGCCTTAGTGCATACCTCAGCCAACCAGAAATCTGAGTTCTAAAACTGGTGACCAGTGGTGAGAATAGGACTTGTGTTTGCACAATACTTTATGGTAACTTGTTACACTTAGACCAAATTGAGCCCTTTTCAATTCTCCCTGTTCTTACATCTTTTAATTTTTCCAAAGTCCTTTTGCCGAAGTCCCATTTTCCCTGCAGTGTCTGTGGTTCTACCTGGCAATATGAATTTGAGCTGGCCAACCTGGAGGCAGGCACAGTGGTCCAGCCAAAAGGGTTCTACCAGGAGAGGGGGTTGCTCCACAAAGGAAGTGCCAAGAAGCCACAGCTTCAGAAAGCCTTGAGAGCATGGGTAGAGGCCCATCCAGAAAGAGAAGTGGATGGGGCGGATAGATCTGTGTCTGAGGAAAGTCAGAGCGGAACCTGTCAGAGGATCTTGTCATGCAGCCTATAACCTGGCAGAGGATCTTGTCATGCAGCCTACATACCCACTCTAGACCAGGCAACAGTGTGTCTTCAAAAAGCCTGTCCCCTGGGGAGCTAGCAGAAAGGAAGGAGGCCAGGAAACTCAAACTAGTGCTTGCCAAGTTTGCCAGGGAGCAAGCCATTGCTAAGCTTGAAAAGAAGCAAGCTCTACAGTAGGACCGGGCAGAGTTTGCAGAGTTCTGATATGTGGAACTCCACAAAGTGACACAAAACCTCTGCTGTGATCTGTGGAACTCTGCAAGTGGCAGAATGAAGGAAGTTGCGCTGCTCATGGTGATTTTTAGTGCCAGGTGTTTGTCCCAGGCTGTAAAACCAGCATGACCGGCACATGCGCAGTGAAAGAGGGCACAGCTTCTTTCTGCCACTCAAGTTGATGTACAGCTCGAGTGGCAGCTTCCTCCTCAATGCCAGCGGCAGGTTTCTCAACACAAGTGGTAACGACCTGCTGTGACCACCTGCAGTGAGAAATATCTCCAGGAGGTGATCTAGCGTTGGATTTTCCCTGCTCGCTCTCACCAACGTCACATTGGAAAGCCACAAGAGAGGAAAAACTCCACTCCACGCCGCTACATGGAGTTTTGGGACAAAACTCTGCAAACTCCATTAGCGGTGCAGAATTGCCTACCGCTAGAGGAGAAGAGGATAGACTCTCTAGAGGAGAAGAGGCTAGCCTTGGAGCAAAGAAAGATGAACAATGAGCTAAGTCTCAGAGACCTAGATATAGGAGCCCTCAAAGTGTAGTACCGCAACAACAATATTGTTGGCACCATACCTACAGTGTCTGCACGAGTCCAGATTTCATATCCGAAAATATATGGTGCAAAACTATGTAGTTGGGGATGACATGGATAAATGGTTGGCAGCCTATAAAGTGGCTTTGAATGTACACCAGAGGATTTCTGGGGGGTAGTCTTTGGCATTACATACCCACAGTGGGGAGGGACACATTCCTTACACAAGAGGTGGGAGACCAGACCAACTAGACTACCATGAAGACCAATTTAGGCAGTAAGTTTGGGTTGACACCTGAGACGTACAAGCAACGGTTCAGGGCCAGCCACAAACTCTCTACACAATCATAGGTATATTACTTATACTATGCTAGTAAGGCTCTGAAGGGCTCGATGAGGAGCAGAAAAGTTAATGATTATGAAGGGACATACAACTGATTTTTGAAGGAGCAAATTCTTGATAATTGTTTTCCAGAGCTGTGCCAAAACCTAATTGATAACAAGCTTTCTGACTCCAAAAAGCTTGCTGAAGAGCTGGATCTCTGGGTCAGCATCAGAGTGCCCACAATGGTATCTGAGAGAACTCCCAAATGGGTGGTCAGGTTCCCACCAGAAGATAGAGGAGGGAGATAAAAAGGCTGAGTTCTTTAAAGTCCCCGAAAACAACTCACAGGGGAAAGAGTCTGGTATGCATTCCCAACCTAGCAACCAGAGAAACTTACCCTGACAAAGGTTAGCAGCCCATGCCCATCAGGTGCTATGAGTGCTAAGAGTATGGACACTACAAGGGGGAAAGATTCCAGGGGTGGCTAGGGTAGTGTTGCGGAAAGAGTTTTTTCTCGTTAAAGGTGGGGTGTTTATAGGGGTTACTCTAGTGTCTCTGGGTGACAGTGAAATGGTTACTAAGATCAATGTGCCCTTAAATGCTACAAAGTATAGTATTTGTGTCACCCCAAATGGGCAAGGTGTGGATGCTTCTAGTAGTCACCACATGTATTGAAGGACAACCTCCTGTACAGTGAGCCTATGAATCCTGGGATGGGTCATAAGGGGCCCTGGTGATCTCCTAATGCTACAGGGCCTTCCTACTGGAGCTGGATCACAACATTCCCCTGGCATGTGACCTACACAAAGACAGGATATTTGCAAGGCTTGCCCCCCACTTCTATTGGCCTAGGATCAAGAATTCCTCAGATGCGTTCTGTATGACTTGCGTGACCTGCCAAGCCAGTGGGAAGACCAGCAGAGGCTTAAGGCCCCTCTTAATCCCTTGCCTTTTATTAGCAACCCCTTTTCAGAGGGTGGATATCAACATTGTAGGGCCTATGGATCCCCAGACTGCATCAGGCAACAGTCTCATCCGGGTTCTGGTGGAGCATGCTACTAGGTACTCAGAGCGGTACAAAAGGAGTTGGGGGGGTACTCAGAGGCAATCCCTCTGAGGACTACTACTGCACCCGCAGGGACAAAGGCCCTAATGGGGATTTTACCCGAATTGTTTCCCCAAGAAAGTTGTAGCTGACAGTGGTACAAACTTCATGACTTCTTGTATGCAGTCAATGTGAAATAAGTATGTAGTAACATGATGGGCGCTAGAGAGCCCGACGCAAGATGGCCACACCTTAGTGCTGCTCTGCTGGTCGAGGTATCAATCCGGCAAATATTAAATTGCCACCATCCAGTGGAACAAAGATAATATCTGGGATGCACTAGACAAGAGGAACACTTTGCTGGATCATGCATCGCTCTAGGAGCCTGTTGAGAGTTATTATCTCTGAACACGTTTATTCCACAAGATGGTGGCTTCCATGGGACAGACGTGGACGAATGATGTTGTGAAGCTGCGAGCTCAGCTGGGAGCTTGATGGAGCTGCTCCCCTATGATCTGCTGTCGGACAAGAGGTGACACCTCAGCGCTTCTCCTATCCCCTTGCAGAGACGCGGTAAGAGGCTGCTGCTGGGCTGAGCGCGTTCCGCCGACCCGAGCTGTTTGTGGGGAATACCATGTGGTGCAGGGGCGCCTTCCGCCTAACACATTCGGGTGGGCTGGCCGCACAGCTCGACTACAATGAAGCTACGGCTGCGAGTATGGCATAGCGGAGCAGTGAACAGGCTCTCATTGTGTATGCCATAGCCCTCTGATACGCGGCATCACAAGTCCCGGTGTTGTGGTACTGGTATATAGTGGCCTGAGTCAAAACGGCCACCAACGGTCATACTGCATCATGGTATTACAGCATTATTACTAGGGGTGGACGGAATTTGTGTAGTCGAGCTACGCAAAGTTGTGCGAAATGGCAAAAAAACTCCGCGAGCACGTGGAATTCCGCGAGCTCGTGGAATACATTTTTGTGACAGGAGCATCGTGGCAGAATTAATCCTGCCCAGCATATATTTATCCAAGAAGATGCCACCGTTTTGTGCAATACCTCTACTCAACTGGAGTACTACTGGCTTATCAGTAAGTGCTACCTCGTAGGGTAAATATATAGTGCCTATCCTACACTACAGCTGCATGCCAGAAGAGTTGTCTCCAGTGACCATGTGTGTCTGTAACTTTGCCACCGTGCCAAAAGGCGAAGGGGTCCCTTGAGTGAGCTGTCAATCATAGTGGGTAAAGGGCGGGAAGACATTGCATACTGCTAATGTATGTGGGGCGGAGCCAAATGGGCGAGGCTTCTATGCGAGTTCACATGCCTCTTGTTTATAAAAGGTCAGAGACAGATCAGAGCAGCAGGTGAGGAGAAAGAACCTCCTGGTCACAGGAACTGCACGGGGATTGTTCTCGAGAAAGTCATGGATGCAAAGACCTCCATCAAGTATCACAGCTACATTTTGATGGTAGATGTGGGCAGAAAGCACACGTGCCCAGCTTTGACTGTGCTCACAAACTTTTTGGGCTGATTAGTGCGTTATTGAATTTGAGCTTCAACTCGGGCACCTGCTTTATTTATAACTGTAAGTGATTCCTGTTTAGGTTTAATTTTTGTGACAGGAGTATTGTGTCAGAATGAATCCAGCCCTGCATAGTTATCCAAGAAGATGCCACTGTTTTGTGCAATACCTCTACTCACCGTGATCAAAATTCTGCTACGCCACGGATCGTGTAATTTTCGGCAATTCCACGTTCCGCGCGGAACTTGGAATTTGTGAAATTTCGCAAATTCCGCAAGTGGGGCGTAATTTGCGGCCCACCCTTAATTATTACCAGCAGGGAGGTCCTTCTGAAGTTCAACCAACAGTGTCGGCCTAGCGGCTGTAACCGGGAATGAGGGCCACTGCTGCGGGCACCACGGTGACCAGAAATGTCCATGACGCCTTTTTCGTCCCAGTCTGCTGTGGCCCCTTGTAAGACTATTCGCCTGGCTCTGTGGGGAACGCCCTGTGCACCATAGTGTGGGGAGCCAATGGTGACACCGCTGATAACAGCATTTGACTAGAACAGAATGGTTACAGGATTGCTATATTGACTTTTACCGCTAATCAACTGGATTTTATTACCCACCAATCTGCCTCAACTGCTACTGCTGGGGCTGGTGGGAGACGGGTCACTGTTGCTGCATTACTAGGTGCTCGCCTGACTCACTGTAAGTACCGTTTACACATGTGTACACTCCTCATTGCTGCTTGGACCTAACAAGGCGGTGTATAGCCTATCATATAGCTCCTCTCTGGGGAGCACTGTGCCTTGTGGATCGTCGGGTGACTGCTGGCAGTGCATGAAGAGCACCTACACAAGCTTGTGGTGAGGCAGTGGGACAGAGGATGGGAGCGCGCTCCATAGCCTAATTACGATCCTTTGATAGGTATGGGTGACCGATTGGCTAAGATTACGACACTGCAGGACAGCGTGTGAAACAGTATACAGGGACAACCTTTGCCGGATTGCCAGCAAAATACCTTGTTCTTCAGGCTGTGGTGGGTCGCAACACTAGCATCAGCACATAGGCTCTTGCATATTGGTCATCTATCTGTAGAATCGTGTTGCCTGTGTGAGTGCTGGTGAAGGTGGCCTGCTAGACTCCCCTGGATATAGGTGCATTGCTAAGTCAACGTTATGAACTCGGTGGTGCTGCCACGCCGCACGCACGAACAGCGGACAACATGGGCAAAACAGACAAGCAACAGTCTAAACTTAACTTGGAAACTTGGCGCCTCACGAAGTCTGAAGCACCGACCACTTCGGACACTGAATTGGAGTTCGGTGCAGGTGTTGGCAGCAGACTGGAGCACATGATGTTTACTATGCAACACAGTTTGCAGGCGATAGATATAAGACTGATAATCGTAATCTGTGGATGGATAACATGTTGGCGAAATTAGACAAACATGGTTTAAGACTATCTGAGGCAGAACAGCGTATCTCTACTACTGAAGACCAGATGGAGGTGGTCAGTGCATCCTGTTCTTGGATGATAAACCTCTTGGCAGTAATACAGGCTAAGAATTAAGATCTTGAAGCCAGATCGCGCTGCAACAATTTACGGATGACATGGGGTGCCTGAGTCAACGAATATGGGCACCTTGGAACTATACAGCGAGAACCTGTTGAAACGGGTGGAGCACTTTTCAGCCATGATGGTCGTGGAACGTGAGCTCAGACCCCTGGCACCCAAGCCCGGGGCACCGTCGTGCTCCATTATTACCCGGCTGCTCAATTATCGTGACTAGGATGTGGCACTACGTCTGGCCAGAGAAAAAGGCACTACTTCCTATCAAGGTATGCAAATTGTTCTGTTCCTGGAATTTACAGTGAAGGTACAGCAGGCAAGGCGAGAATTTCATCCTGTGAAAAAGAAGCTGCAGTCCCTGAAGATTCAATATGCAATGCTGTACCCAACATGCCTCCAAATCCACACAAAGGAAAGGCCAAGGTCTTCACAGAACCCAAAGACGACTTACAGTATGTAGGACAACTCGAGAAGCACGAGACATCACAGGAGGCTGGCGATGATGCAGACACTGAGGACTGAACACATGAGCTATTTAATAATGATGAAATGCTGGCATTGCTCATTATAAACTGCTGCACATAAGGGGACTGGATTGCCATCATAGCTGATTGAGGAGACAATTGTTAATGTGCTGCTAATTGCTGCTCACATGTATTTATATCAAACACACTATCTATGTGCTCATATGAACTCTGGGGTTTTGACCTTCATAATGTTGTTGTATTGTAATATTCCAAACTGCAACATTTCTTGTTTGACTATGCACTGCTGTTGATCGTTATCCCTGGATGGGGCAGATCTCATACATACCTTGACCCCCCTAGCTCTGTCTTGGGGATGGCGGCTACTGGCGACCCCCCTTGAGTACCCCACATTGATTTACGTTGTTTTGGGTACCACCTTGGTGTGTTTTGCTCTTGATGTATAACATGCTGTTGCATTATTGTGTGTTTGTTGTTCACCATGGGTTCCTTAGCAGAATTGGGATGCTGAAGTGGGAGGGAGGGACAGTTGGGGAACTATACACATATAACGATGAGGTGGGCACATCGTTGGGGTTGACAATTGCATGTGTGGTATTGGGCATTATCTAGTGGCATGCTAACACATTAGACAATGAGCAGAAGAGCAGAGGTTAAGAATAATACTATATCATGGTTGACATGGAATGTTAGAGGTCTTAACAAGCCTAAGAAAATATTTAGACCGCCACAATGTTCACGTAGCATTGTTGCAGGAAACCCATCTTACCAAGCATGCAGCGGAGGCAGAGGCCACTAGGTGGTCTGGAGTGCGACTAGCATCTTCCTACTCCTCCTACGCGAGGGGTGTAATAATATTGATCAAGAAAGGTATCCCTTTTGAAACTCTGCATGTCGAAGAGGATTATATGGGAAGAAATATCCTGGTGCAGGGAATATTGTGTGGGACATGGGTGACAATTTCAAAACTCTATGGGCCTAATGTAGGCGACCCAGGTTTTTATGAGACGGTATGGGGTAAAATACACAAATTGACTCCTTCTGCCATTGTCTGTGGGGGGATTTTAATGTTGTATCGGTACCAGAAGAAAATCGCATGACATTGGCAGAGTTCACGATTAAAAAAGCAGCGATCTCTGTTACTAATGGTATGAGGTACTTGGGACTGTTGGATATATGGCGGCTGCGGCACACTTGCTTAAAGGAGGGCACATATCATTCATATGTGCATCAATCCTGGTTGCGTCTTGATTTCTGGCTAGCAACACCTGATGTAAATACATGGACCACTGCTATTCAACATTTGCCCAAGACACTATCAGGTCACTCCCCTGTTTTGCTCAGTTTTTACATAC
Organism: Lissotriton helveticus; assembly: GCF_964261635.1. Classification (NCBI taxonomy): domain Eukaryota; kingdom Metazoa; phylum Chordata; class Amphibia; order Caudata; family Salamandridae; genus Lissotriton; species Lissotriton helveticus. The sequence goes on from NC_136068.1 coordinate 1,232,737,348, forward strand.
CCACACACATGCCCATGCAGTTTCAATGGCTTTGTGATGTATTCCTATAGGTTCTGTATCGATCCCCCTATTCCTGACCCTGTTCTGGTTAATACTTAACTAGCAGCCGACCCACGGTGCAAAAAACCGTTATCTGATTAAGCCACACCACGGCACAGAAACGTGTTATCTGATTAGGTAATAACGCATGCCATCTAATTAGACAAGCACTATTCCTCCAGCCCCTGATAAGGCATACGGAGTTCTCAAAACAAATCAAACCTATGACAACCTGGGAAACTCCCTGCGGCCATTGTTTTGATTTCACCGAGAACTTCAGCAAAAGAATGTGCGAACAAGCCCGTTCGTATGACATCCTTATTGACGTATCCATGTCCATCCTTACGTCAATCTCGACACCTTACAGGTATAAATATTACCGACGTTGCCTTAAGCAAACACATGCGGTGGTGACGAGATCGGAGCAGCGAGACGCGCTGAGGAGCCCAGCAGAGAGCGAAGCCCACACGCGCTGCCCCGCCTTCCTGACGCGCTGAGAACGAGACGCTGTTTTCTCCTGCCGAGAAATCCAGCTCCGGCGCTTCCAAGCGGCCCTCGCAGGCAGCTGGAATATCAAGACCAGAGACGAGAGATACCAGCCCTCAACCATTCTAGATCTCAGGTACAGAACTGTACCACCCCTTACAGAGAATTCTTGAGTCAGTCACTTGGCAAAACAATCTTAACTTAAACTGCTACTTATCTACTCCCGCCCACGTATTAGGCTTAGGTCAGGTACACTGGGGTAGGCGTAGTTAGAAGCACCAGTTGAGTACGATTAGTCAATGTATATATGCATGTATCTATTTTATCGATTTTAAATATCATATGGCTTAGAAACCATATCAATGCTTCTGCAGTATTATTTTATACTTCTGCTTTTATTGTATGCACTTTACTTAACCATAAGTATCGCAATAATATCGATTCATTTCTCTTGTACGAGAAAAGAGACTAATCAATAAATACCATCTTTTATTGAACACGCCCGTCTCTTCCTTTTCTCTACAATCTGGTGAAACTAAGAATGCACGTACTGACTGAGTAAAATAAGTTGTCTTTTGTTTTCACACGACTCTAGAGATACACTCTTGATTAGGGGAGAGCAAAGTTGTCATGTTCTATGGTTGTCAGAAACTAAATCCCTTCTTGTCTATCCAGGGAAGTTAAACTCCTCCTTGTCTATTCGAGAAAGTTTCTAGTGAACTCTGAGCTAGCTGGCAAAACCAAAAACTTTAAGTCTAATATCGTCAGTAGAAGACCTAGTTAACCTCTGCGCTAGGTCTATACTATTGAAGATATTATTCCAATGCGCAGAGCCTATTGGGATAATAGGAACTACACTACATGGCGCCCAAACGTTTGGATAGGCGATAAAACTAACGCAAGACATTAGAGTAACTCAGTCGTGCTTTTTCACACAGAACCCCTTTTTTCCCATAATACTCCAAAGACGTCTGGAGTGGGTGAAAGGTCATATCCGCCAAACCTCGCAGGAGGAGACTCCTATGTATGGTTTTTGGTTTAGTCAACGTTGAAGGATACACTGTTCCAAAATATTGTGCATCTAATCTTTGTTTCCATAGAAACCTGATCTGCAAACAAACAGAATAACCTTCCTGTCGGTAAAATGGTAGACAGTGATGATGAAAGGGAGACAGCTAGACTAGCAGCTGAACTCCTAGCAGCTGATAATACTCTGCTACAAAATGACCCGGGTATAAAACTCATCCCGGTCAACATAAGAAAATCTATAACTTTAAAACTTATAGAAAATGGACTGACATCGAGAGGTGGTACAGTCATATTCGTAATTGAGGCACACGAATATCGGCAGACAGAGGTATTCTATTCATGGATAAACTTTCCAGCAGCGAACGCTGTAACAAAAGAGTTCCACTGTTATAAAATAGAGGAACCACCGGATACCTACACTCCTTTCGAGGAGGTAGAAGTACCACTCAAATTCCAAGAGCACCTGCTCTTGTTTGATGGCGCCCTAAAACATAATAATCACATCACCAGGCTCGGTCCACTAGGTAGACCAGGAGCAACGTGGCCGGTCCTAGCCGGATATACACCACATCCAGACATTGAAGAAATGTCTGCAGCAGAGCTTCTAATACAGCTAAAACAACTAATCAAAATACATAGACAATTAGTCCAATATGTAATGCGGACTTCAACAATCCAACCAGTAAGTAAAATTCCTCAGCTGACCCCTCATCAGGGTAACACAAATAAAATTACACCACAGAACATACAGTCCTGTCTAGGTAAAGTACCCGCAAAATGGGAACAAATACCTTTCTGGCTAGCACAAAAAATCACTCTAATAGAGGCGGTGTTTCCAGACACCACCCTTGTAGATAAACACAGGATTCTGACTATCTGTCTTCCAATGGGAATCGCACCACACGTGGAGGACTGTGACACTTGGGGTACAGTCTTTGCTTCCATATACACGAAAACACATGGTGTACCATCCATGTCAGTAATACCAGATGTGCTAAAACAAATTCAAGATGAATATGGTCCAGAACCCGCTTTAACTCTTGGTATGAAATTACTGAAAGACTTCAAGCAGGTCTCGGCTATATTATTAGCCAACATAAAGGGAGAAGCAGCAAACGTGGCGATCCGCCAAAGGTTAAAAGAGACAGACATAGCAGACCAACCAACTGAAATTGCCAGAATCATAGAGAAATCCTATGAAGAACTAGGAAGGGATAGTCTGGGTGGAATACCGGTAAAACCTCAACTGATTGAAAGTCCTGAAAAGATATTTATTAAAAATAATTTAAACACTCAAAAAAAGAGCTGGGATGAAAACAAACAATCCAATCCTAAAGAAAAAAGATTCCAGTCTAGAGGAAGGTCTCCTCGGCGGAGAGAAAGATATCCGAACCAAGGACGCAGGTCTCCCCAAAGTGAGCCCTCTGGGAAAAAATACAACCTTAGAAATAGGGATAATATAAAGAAACCTGATAGATATCAAGATAATGATACACGTCCCTCTCAATCTTTTCAGACTTCCTCGCAGAAATCGGAAAGAAGAGGACGATCAGAACACAGGGAAGAGCACGTCAAGTCCAAAGACAAGGAACCTGCTCATCCAAATAAAAAGTTACAATTTCCAAAAAAGAAGGTAGCCAGTATTAAAGTAGTCAAAGATGCCGAGAATACTGAGGACACAGCTGAAAAATGGAGAATGGGCTCAGACAATGCTAGACAGCGCAGCAGAAGTGAGCATAGCTCGCAAAGTCCTTATGAATCATCTGGAGACAGTGGACACGAATGAATATATTCAAGTGGAAACTGCAGACACCAGAGTTAGCAAACCTCACAAAATATATGAAATAACATTACGTATAGAGGGGGATAAGACTAGAAAAATAAGGGGTCTCTTTTGGGATAATCTCTCCCAGGGCTATGACATCCTTCTAGCTGAACGAGACTGGCCACCTGAGTTTGTCAGGGAGTGCCCTCATGGCGAAGAAATAATTATGCCTGCCTTCTCAAATCATATTCCAATTCATAAAAAATATACACTTGCTAGAAAGTGGGCAGTAGCTCAAGCTCCTGCTTTATATAAAAATCATGTAGGATGGGATGAGGACTCTCCTCCTCACAAAATCCAGTTAAAATCACAACCTACTGCACAGAGGCAGTACCCAATTAAGCAAGAAGCTAAAAAACAGGTAAAAGAGATCCTAGATCAACTTGAATACCAGGGGGTGATTGAAACTTGCACCTCACAAATGAACAATCCTTTGTTTCCTGTCTCCAAACCAGACAACTCATATCGTCTAGTTTTGGACTACAGACACCTTAACTCATGTTGCAAAACCTTTGCAGTACAAAACTCACATAGTGCTGCACTAATGAATAACATAGTGCGCAAAACATCTCTAATGGATTCTTTTGTCAAAATATAGCACCAGAGAGCAGATATTTGACTGCATTCTCGGTAAATGGCTCGCAAAAAAGTTTCTGCCGTTTACCCCAGGGGCGCAAGAACAGCCCAGGATTATTCTCAAAGAGAGTAACAGAATTACTACAAACATACGATGACGAGGCATTATCATATGTCAACGACATTTACTTAACAGATGATGACTTGGATACTCACTTGAAGAGAGTGAACACCATAATACTTGCGTTCGCAGCAGAGGGTTACAAATTCAACTTTAAAAAATCAAGAATTGCCCATCTAACAGTCCTGTTTTTAGGATATGAATTATCAAGTCAAGGCAAAAGCCTGGCAGACAATTTCCTAGAGAAATGTGCTGTACTCCAAGCTCCTAGAACACTAAAAAACTTACAATCAATTCTAGGCTTCCTAAATTTCGGAAGAACATACATTGCAAATTACGCAGAAAAGGTCAAACTCCTTTATGATCTAATAAAACCAGATTTTAAAAGAATCAATTGGACTCAAAAACACACAGAAATGTTGAGATCTTTACAAACAGACATGCTAATTAAAACAAAATTAGAAACACGTGATAACACACATAATCTTGTGATTCGAGTCATCCCAGGAAGATGCGGATTCACATACCTGACCTCTAATGAGGGAGAAAAGGTACCAATTGCATACAAATCACACTTGTACACAGAAGCTGAAAAGAAGTTCAGTATTAAAGAAAACATTGTTCATGCAGTTCAAACGGCTATAGCAAGAGAAAAAGACAACGCTGACGGTAGACGTATCACAGTCAGAACAGCGGAATCAGCCTTTGAGGCATTAACAACCCCATGTAATTTACCAACAACAGCGTTGAATCCAGAATGGATACAATGGGTGAATTCAATTACAACGGACAGAGTAAAATACTACTTTGATCCAGAATTAAAGGAATTAAAATATCTAGAATATGAAATGACATACCCTCTGCCAATCGACATTCTGCCTTTACGACAGTACCCCTGTGTAATACATACAGACGGGCATGCTCAACCCTCAGTTTGAGGAGAACTGGCTTACAAGGCAACATGCGAAATTGTAAAGGAAGTGTGGCGCGGAGGTAAATTAAGACCTCTACTTACAAAAACACACTCAGTGGAAAATAATTCAGAACAACAAACTGAAATTATAGCGTTAAAAATGGCGCTAGATAATGCCGATCGCGAATTCCCGACACTTATAGTGTGCGATTCGTATTACTGCGTCAAATCATACAATAACGATTTACAGAAATGGATTCAAAACGGTTACAAAGATGACACAGGTGCAACAATAAAGCAAAAAGTGCTTTGGGAACAAGTAGCTCTTTTAAAGAAAGAACTACCAAAAACTCACGTGATACATTCAGTGAGTCATCAGCGTGATGGCGTTCACGTTGCAGGGAATTCATTGGCTGAGAAAGCCACAACGGCAGCAACTGAATCGGCTTCCGTAGTCAAGAAAAAGCGTGCAGTAAAACACATTGACGGTGAAACAGTGCTGGCAGTAAAAACGTCATCAAAAGGCGACTGTTCGGCGCTACCGATCAATTATCCACTCAATTATACATACATAATCGATGCAAACTCCGTTCCTTTTGCTCGAATCCCTGGAGTGGGGGATAGAGTGATTCCAAACACGGACAGGAGAGGCTTGTTAATAGCAGACGCACATATGGGTGAGGGTCTCAGGCACCTTAAACAAAAAGATTCTCTGGAAGAATTACAATCAGTGTACTGGTGGCCAGGCATGAGCCTGCATCATCAGATTTATGTAAAAAACTGCCCAGACTGCAATAGAGATCGCAGTGGCGAGCGAGGAGGACTATTACCATGGCACTTCGCTCCAGAAACACAACAAGAATAAAGGGACCCACAATGAAAAAGCGTTATATTAACATAAAAAGACTAATTTTCACTTATGATGTAAGACCCCAGCACTCGGCTGACGTCTGGACTGTTATAAAAAGATTTGCGAGTCTATAATGGCATATACGCTAGAAGCATGCTCCGTTTGGTTGAATGTTTTTTCTTCTTGCCCTAAAGCGTATGAAAAAAACTTGGCCAAATGAGCATAGCATAGCGGGACTCTTCTCACTTCCTACCTGAGGGAACGGGATGGTGTAGAGAAAAAACCCAAAGGCATAAAGCAATCTATAACAGCGAAGGTATTAGGTTCGGGAGCTGGGTGGGTCAAACATCTAATAAGTGTCCAATGTAGTCTAAATAACCTGCCAAGAAATTCTCTGAGGGGATTCAGTCCGTACGAATTATTGTTTGGAACTAGAATGATGGTCTTAGATCTTGACAGTCAGACTTCAGTGGTTAAAGAAAAAAGCTTTGATATCAAAGATCGTTTGGCTATTTTACAGGACTTAAACGAAACAAGGAAAGACCTGAGCAACATAAAGTTGAAACAACAGCCAACGACCACTGAAGAAAAACCACCTGTCCCAGCAAGACCTGTCTGGATTCCAAAAGTCGGGGATCTAGTCAGAGAAAAGATCGCGGTTAAGAAGGAATTTGGGCCTTCTTACAGAAAAGCAGTTCCTGTCTTGTCTATCAACGGGACAAGATCAGTAGTACTACCGCTTCTTGCTGGTAAAAAGGAGAACAGAGTTGTATCAATCGACCTGATAAAACCACAATCATGTGGCCGATAACAAACAGTAGGCCAAGTGGACTCCCGATGAGTAGCAGAACACCAAGGTTTGCTACAAACACAGAGGTTCAATCTAAGAGGCTACTCAAATTTGAAATGCCAACAGAACAACAACAAGGACTATGCAACAACGCTATGGAACTTAAACCTCTAAAAACCCAAATAAAAACATTTAGCAGAGAAACACCAATCTACAATGAAGTAATAAATGACTATGCTGCTGCAACAAAACACACTGATAAAGCAAATATCAATCCTGAAGCAATTGGAACAATAGACAGAACGGCATCCGGTTACTTCATCAACTTCAGCGATTCATCCGAAAACCTGAGTGAATCAAAAGAACAAACATCAACAAAAACCTTTAAAAATAAAGCTAAGGAACTTTTTCAACATCTGAAAGAAACCTATCTGATTCTCCATGGATTGAATTCTGGGTGGCCTTAGGTGCATTTATCCTCATAATTTGGCTCATCATGGTACTATGTTTGGGACACTTCATTGAGGGAAAATATGCTAAAATGGACACAGCAAGCCAGAAAATCAACTTGGTCCTCAAACCACACACGTCTTCACACATCGAGAAAAGAGAACTTTCTTCAGTCAACTTCACAGCCAATCCTATACCCGGTGGGGTAGCATGGGACAATACTGATTATGAAATCTATGGTCCGGTTGAAATCCTGAAGTATCCACACCAAATCAAGATCTCATTGAGTGACTTTGTAAAACCAAGCTCAGTTGCTGATGATTGGGACGTTGAAAGCATTAATAATATGATGTCTGATCTAGTGATGTCTGCTAAATTTACAAAACATGATTATTTGCAGGGTTCATCTAATTATGATAAAATGTTCTGCTATAATCACTATAGTAATCATTATCTGCATAAATCTGCACAACCTAGAAATGGTTTAAATTTTAATCAATGGGAACACTGTGCAACCCCTCCAAAAAGTTGCTCAAGAACTTTTTATGACAAATATTCATATTTTTCAGGGTTCAACACAAGTAATGCAGAAACATTTTATTTCAAATTATCAAATAAGACAGGTACAAAGACCATGCTTACAAACACTAAATTGATATATTCAGACTCGTTTTTTGAACAAATGAGTACATTGGGGTTTGATTACTGGGACAAAAATGTTGAAGTAAAAAGTGTTTGGGGTACAAAGGAATGGCAAGTACAAGGTATAGAATCATTGTTTAGAGCCTGTATGATCCCAGAACAAATTATATTTTTGAATGACACTATTCAACAGACTACCTGTCTTGGCCTAGCCAAAATCAAAGATTTAAACAAACCGTCTATTCCAAAGCCAACAATGAACAGTAATAGCTCTACAGATGAGGAGATAGACGTAAACCATGTATTAAGTCAAAACAGAACACATCCTGATTGGAAACAGTGGTTGATCTGGCCCACAGATACAAATAACTGTCAAGACAGATTCCTGAACAAAATCCAGGGGTTCAAATTGACCAGGCCAGACCCTAGATATTCCCAAAGACAACACCCAGGGATAATTAACACGTACAGTGTGGGCAAACTCTGCCTTCAATGGCTACAAACATCCACACTGTCAGAAATTAAGCAACACCTAACTTTACTTACTGATGGTGCTGACTTGCGTGATTTCATTATGGGACCACGCAAACAGCGTCAAAAACGCTTCATAGTAGCCTCTGTATATGCAGCTTATAACGAAGCCTGGAAAATAACTCAAATTGAAACATCAGAGAAAATACGGGAAATTGACTGTGTTAATTTGGAAAAATCACTTTCTGAGGTGGACAATGGGTTAATGACTCTGTCATCCAGGATATACTCTTTGGACAGCATTGTGTCTTCAGCAATCGACATAATATCGCAAGACTTACTGTTATTACAACACGGTCAGTCCCAATTGCGTTCTATTGTACAACTTGGCTGGACGTTACAAAATCTGCGTTCAGGCTATGAGCCTTGGCGTTTAATCAACACAATGTCACTGTTCAATATCTTTAACCTTACTGATAAACAAATCAGTATGGCACAGAAGGGTGCTGATTATACAATCCTGAGCATTGAGAAACTCGAGAGATTACCATTGACAATGTCAGAACGACCTGTCAGTGAGTGGATCATACATGGAATAATTAATATTCCAATATCTACTTTCAGGTTTCAATACTGCCAAAAATATATACAGGCTGGCATGTACGAAAAATTGGGTAAAGGGTACATTAAGTCAACATGGAACTTGCCCTATTCACATGCTTGTGTCAGTAATAAAGGCCGGAAAGTGTTTCTTAGTGGCGATAATTGTGCCATGTCACTAAGCGGTACACTTCTGTGTAATGGTATTAGTTTACACGGGGCCTGTGAAGGGTCCTCAAATAACCTTTCATGTCACCAGCTAGGCACACCTGCGACACAAATAGAACCATTCTTTAGGAGACTATCGAACGGGAGTTACATTATAATTGTAGACCGCAGATGTTGTAGCTTGGTGCCCGGAATAACTTATCTCATAACTACGAAGGTCATGTGCTGTGAACGAGTATTGTTCCCCAGCGCAATGCCAGACAGGGAGGCAAGGTTATGGCCGAATTTGAAAATTTCTTCCATTAGAGTTGATACTTTAAGCAGAATGAAAACTGTGCTCCTTCAGACGCCGACCAGGCTCACGTCATCAAAAGAAACGTATGATCTCCAAGTTGCAAGGACAACGGCAGAGATTCATTCATTGTTATCGACTAATTCCCCCATACATTTCGCAGAAATCCTGAACGAAATCTTAAATATTTCTGATACCAGTGGAGTCTCAAATGTATTTAAGACAGTGTTTTCAGGGGCTCTAACACCATTTAAAGCCATTCTGGGTATTTTTCCAGACTTTGTCATTCCGTCTTTGGTGGACTTCCTCTCCTTTTGGGACTAGTGGCAGGAATCCTATTTTTGATCCTGTTATTTCGCTATGGCAAACCGTGTCACAGACAAAACACCTGCGACAAGGGAAGAAACAATCCTAGCCATTGGATACCGGGACCGGATATCTAAAATCCTTGGACTGTCCCGGCTTAGAGACCTGAACATGACTTGGTTTCTTTCATTTAGACCAATGTGGCAAAGCTGTGTTTTACCTGTATTAAGGTGCTTGCTATGCGGAGAAGAATGCGTGTTGGACACCTGTCTGACGCTACAATCGGATGCGCCAATGGATGCAGAAACTTTGTTGGGTCCGGTCACGGCTCATGCAGTGTGCTGTCCCCTGCGGCTACCAATCCTGATGACGGCATTCGTGGAGACTTCACCACTACAATTAAGGGGTAGTGAGGTTCAAGATGAAAGCAGCATCGATCAGGTACGACCTTCTGTCAGCTATGCTGATCAAAACATCAATGAAGGCAATCATGCTCATGAAAGCATGGTAACATCTTTTACCGAGTTAATGGAACTTTCACAGGAAGCTGTTGACAGCTTTTTCGAGAGTCTAAATGATATGATGTTCTCACCAGAGCAGAAATAATGACTTTTGAGCAAGCTAGCACAAGGCGTTCCCAACACCCTGAATTTGGCCTTCAACTTTGATAATAAAGTATCATGAACAAATTTTTCTCCAGTTTACGGACAGCGGAACATAATTTTTCAGTGGCCCCAAAAATATTTTACAATTTTTCAGGACACTTATCTTCTGCTTAAAGTAGAAACTATTCTTAGAGAACTATATTTCTATTTTAGGACCTTTAGAATCATTAGCTGCCCTCTGGCCTGTTCATATATATTTTATTTTGTGATGAAATGGTCTCGCATTTTTTTTCTGTATTAAGAGCCATTTCATGTGTAATTTTCAATATTTTATTAATATTGATGTATGAATATGCGTGATTAATTTAGCATTTTTCTACTGCTTGAGTGCATATAATGCTTATGATTATTTTTTTCTCGTATATTACATAATTTCAAAATGCATATGGATGTATTTTGGGGTGGTACGGTATACACATACACTACGGTATATTTACTATGCCTAGATCTTGTAAATATGGACATAGTCAGCGTGGAGTGGGTGTGATGTATTCCTATAGGTTCTGTATCGATCCCCCTATTCCTGACCCTGTTCTGGTTAATACTTAACTAGCAGCCGACCCACGGTGCAAAAAACCGTTATCTGATTAAGCCACACCACGGCACAGAAACGTGTTATCTGATTAGGTAATAACGCATGCCATCTAATTAGACAAGCACTATTCCTCCAGCCCCTGATAAGGCATACGGAGTTCTCAAAACAAATCAAACCTATGACAACCTGGGAAAATCCCTGCGGCCATTGTTTTGATTTCACCGAGAACTTCAGCAAAAGAATGTGCGAACAAGCCCGTTCGTATGACATCATTATTGACGTATCCATGTCCATCCTTACGTCAATCTCGACACCTTACAGGTATAAATATTACCGACGTTGCCTTAAGCAAACACATGCGGTGGTGACGAGATCGGGGCAGCGAGACGCGCTGAGGAGCCCAGCAGAGAGCGAAGCCCACACGCGCTACCCCGCCTTCCTGACGCGCTGAGAACGAGACGCTGTTTTCTCCTGCCGAGAAATCCAGCTCCAGCGCTTCCAAGCGGCCCTCGCAGGCAGCTGGAATATCAAGACCAGAGACAAGAGATACCAGCCCTCAACCATTCTAGATCTCAGGTACAGAACTGAACCACCCCTTACAGAGAATTCTTGAGTCAGTCACTTGGCAAAACAAACTTAACTTAAACTGCTACTTATCTACTCCCGCCCACGTATTAGGCTTAGGTCAGGTACACTGGGGTAGGCGTAGTTAGAAGCACCAGTTGAGTACGATTAGTCAATGTATATATGTATGTATCTATTTTATCGATTTTAAATATCATATGGCTTAGAAACCATATCAATGCTTCTGCAGTATTATTTTATACTTCTGCTTTTATTGTATGCACTTTACTTAACCATAAGTATCGCAATAATATCGATTCATTTCTCTTGTACGAGAAAAGAGACTGATCAATAAATACCATCTTTTATTGAACACGCCCGTCTCTTCCTTTTCTCTACAATCTGGTGAAACTAAGAATGCACGTACTGACTGAGTAAAATAAGTTGTCTTTTGTTTTCACACGACTCTAGAGATACACTCTTGATTAGGGGAGAGCAAAGTTGTCATGTTCTATGGTTGTCAGAAACTAAATCCCTTCTTGTCTATCCAGGGAAGTTAAACTCCTCCTTGTCTATTCGAGAAAGTTTCTAGTGAACTCTGAGCTAGCTGGCAAAACCAAAAACTTTAAGTCTAATATCGTCAGTAGAAGACCTAGTTAACCTCTGCCCTAGGTCTATAATATTGAAGATATTATTCCAATGCGCAGAGCCTATTGGGATAATAGGAACTACACTACAGCTTCTACAATCTTCAGCTTTATTAAATCAAGTTTTATGTGAAGAGGTGACAGAAGCTATTGTCGATTACTTTGAATGCAATAGAGGGTCAGTGAAAAGTGTGGGGGTTATCTGGGAAGCTTTCAAGGTGACAATATGGGGTGTCTGTATAAGTCTATAAACTGGGGTTCTCCGATTGTTGCGCGGTACCATGAGGATGTTAAAGCAGGAGTTAGGGCGGCTAGTGCGAGAGTATGAAGTCACAGCAGACCACCCTACCCTGGCAAAGATAAGGAGTAAGGTCACAGAGAATAATGATACGACTTACCAAGAAGTGCTTCACATGTCTCGCAGATGGACAGCGATGAATTACGGTGAGGGGGTTCGACTAGGGAGGGCATTAGCCAATAAAATTGCAGAGCTTTGGGGTAGTAATCATATAGTCAAGATCGTTGCAGACGATGACAATGTACGCTATGACATGGAAGGAATACTTAACACGTTTGTGTAATATTGCCAGACCATGTATGCATGTCATAGGTCGGCGGGGGAAGCAGAAATTGTGCAATACTTAGATGATATCACGCTGGTCTGGCTTTCGCGAATACAGCAAGATTTTTGATGCATCAACTAACGATTGATGAAATACGGGAAGCTATAATTGCATTACCAAATGGGAAAGCTACAGGCACAGATGCTTTGCCAGTCGAGTTTTATAAAGAATACATTGACTTATTGACACCCTGTCTGCATGAGATGTATCTCGAGGCATACTTCTGCCAGCCACTCTGCGAGAAGCGTTGATCATAATGCTGCTGAAGCCTGGTAAGGGGCCGGATAGTTATAAATCATTTTGGCCTCTATCACTAATAAATACAGATGTTAAGATTCTGGCAAAAGTGTTGCTCCTCCCTACTATGGTTCTCCCAGATCAGTCTGGGGTTATGCCTGCCAAATCAATGTCACACAATCTACGTATGCTGTTTGCGGTGCTCCGTGTGCTGGAGCCAACTTTGCCTTCTGTGGAGGTCTATTAGATGCTGACAAGGCTTTTGTTTTGATCTCCAGATCCAGTTTGTTTACAGTTTTGCATCGCATGGGTGTTCCCTTCATTTTTACAAATTGGATCCGGTTATTATACATGGATCCTATAGCACGTGTGTGGATGAACGGGCATATGTCAAGCGCATTGCAGATACAATGTGGTATACGACAAGGGTGACTATTGTCACCCCTACTATTTACGGTGGTGTTGGAGCCATTAGCATGAATCCTGCAGCAATGATATGCACGGGCTGCACTAAGATTTTATCTGCGACCGTTGGCAGTATCCATGTATGTTGATGACATGGTCCTTTACGTTCGTGACCCAGAAACCTATCTAGCGCAACTAATCAGAGAATACCTACAGTTTGAATGGCATGCTATGATGTGAATAAACTGGCCCAAATCAATTGTCATGCCTCCGACTGACAGCACAAAGTGGATAGAGCTTTATTATCCATTAGAATGGAGCATAGACCCGATAAAGTAACTGGGGATATGGATACATAGGGATCCACAGGTGGTCGTTCAAACAAATTATGGTAGAGCAGTCACAAGGCTTGGTGGATAAAATTACCATTAACATTAGCCGACATGGTAGCATTAATAAAAATGGTCGTCCTTCCTAGATTTTTATACTTATTTATTAATCCAATTTGTCTCAAACAAAATTTCTTTGATATGCTCTGATCCTTTTTGATTACACTTGCTTGGGGAGGGAAAAAGCCTAGAGTGATATGGGAAGTTTAAACCCTCCCATACGATGTGGGTGGACTTACAGCTCCAGATTTGCAGTTGCACTATCTCTGCGTGCAGGCTCACTATGCCTACTATTGGCAGCAAGCCGCGGCTTATATTCTGCATGTGGTGCTGGAGGCAGGAGCCGTGCATCCGATACCGTTCCAGGCTATGATTGTGAACACCCATTCAGTATTCAAGAGAAGGGAAATAGATATGGTGCAATGCACAGTTAGTGCATGGCAGGAACTTGGGAAGCAAGCACAGAGGCTTCCACTCTATGCACCGAACATGCCACTCTTCCACCACTCCTTAATCTCAGTATCTGGTGAAGTTGGTGTGCTCCAAGTCCTTCATGAGATAGGGGTACACACGATGGGGGATGTGTTTCCGGATGGAAAATTTGTACAGGCCACAGAATTCCTAGGGGACGCGTAAATATGCTGCAATGCGGGTATTCATATACACTAGATTGTGTGGCGCTATACGCACACTATACCCACAAATTCCAGCGGTTCCACTGACACTAGATGCACTACAACTCATCTATACGACTCAACTGAAATCCCAACTTATTACATGATTATATCACACCTCGCAGAGAGAGGGGATAATCACCGGGGTGGATCGCTGGCTAAATGGAATGCAATTCTCTCTGACCCACTGTCTGATGATGAATGCCATGAAAGTTGCAAAATGACGGAACAGCTCACTGCAAATGGTAATCTTAAACTGATCCATTTTAAATATTTCCATCAAGTGTATTATACGCCTGTTTTTCTATATAAATGTGGATTGTGGGAATCTGCCAGTTGTGTCAGGTGTAAAGCACTTAATGCAGATTTTATACATTTGGCCTGGACCTGTCCGAAGGTTGAAGAATTCTGGATGCAGGTCACGCGAAGTCTGACGGATATGGTGGGGACACCCGTGGCATGTACTCCGCATATGTGTTTATTGGGGCTTGTTTCCACTATACAAGCTCCTGTTAGAAGATTGGTGGCTGTAGAGCTGCTGTTGGCTAAGTGAAAGGTTGCTATACGTTGGGGTGGCAGACCCACACCTACACATACGCAATGGCTGCAGGATTTGGTGTACTGCTGGGACCAACTTACTTGCTACGCTGAAGAACTACCTAGCGCCTCTAGGCCTTGTGACATATGGGGTCCATTGACATCTTATTTGCTCACCATGAATGTTGACTGATGTCCTTTTCTGTATCTTGATATTCTGCTAATTGTTATGTGAGTATATTAATGTCTAGATTTGTCCTTGCCATCACAAACCAATTGGTTGTTGAGAGGTTCAACGAGACCCTGAAAGGCATAATCAGAGGCCTGCCTGAAGCCCTGAGGAAAAAGTGTGATATCCTCTTACCATGCCTGTTGTTTGCTTACAGAGAGGGGCCAGAGAGAGAAGTGGGTTTCGGCCCCTTTGAACTGCTGTATGGGCACTCAGTCAGAAGACCTCCTCTGAGCCTGGTCAAATAAAGGTGAGAGCAAGCTCCCAGGAAGGTATCCCAGGACATAGTAAGCAACATGCTGGCCTTCAGAAGTCAGATATCTAAGTTATGGAAACAAGCTTCCTTTAACCTTGAAACCAGCAAGAAAAACATGAAGGCGTGTTATGACAGAAATTCTATAATTGTGGAACTTCAGCCGGGTCAGAAAGTGTGGCTGATGCAGCAGGTAGAGCCCAAGGCCTTCCAGGACTTCTAAATCGGGCCACATGAGGTGATTGAAAGAAAGGGTGAGGTGACATACCTGTGCACCTCAAGACACATAGGCAACCCCAAAGGGTGCTGCAGGTAAATTACCGTCAAACCATACTTTGAGAGGTCCGGGCACCACATGCTGTTTATCACAGATGGAGAAGAGGAAAAGTAGAGTGAATCTCTCTCTGACCACTTGGACAGCAGGGAGAAAGATACGTCTGTGGAAGGAGTAATCCTTTCTTCCACTCTAACTCCTGAACAGCAGAGGGACTGATACCAAATGTTGGGCAATACTTTTCTCCGTTCTCCCTTTTCCCTGGGGCTACCCATCTGTGTAACCATGATGTGGACACAGGCGATAACCTCCCTGTTAAAAATAAATCTTACAGGTAGTTAGATAAGGTGAGGTCCAGCATTATGGCTGAAGGGTCCAAAATGCTGGAGTTGGGCTGATGGAACCCTCCAGTAGCCCCCTGTTCCAGTCCTGTGGTTCTGGTACCAAAATCTGCCCCACCGGGTATTACACCTGAACCAAGGTTCTGTCTGGATTACAGAGGGCTAAATTATGTGATAAAGACTGACACTCACCCCATCTCCCGTCCTGATGAGATGATTGATCGGTTAGGGGCTGCCCAGTTTCTCAATACCTTCGATCTTATATCAGAGTACTGGCAGATCACCCAAACAGAGGGAGCAAAAGAGAGGTCAGTGTTCTCCACTCCAGAGGGGCCCTAACAATTTACAGTGATGCCAATTGGATCATAGAATGTCCCTGTCACCTTTCCAGAGGCTGGTGAACCAGGTCCTTTCTGATAGGGAAGCCTTCTCTGTTGCTTATCTGGATAAAATACTTGTCTTTAGTAGCAGCTGGAAGGACAACCTTTTACACCTCCAGGAAGTGCTTCAGGCCCTGCAACAGACAGGCCTGACTATCAAGGCAAGTAAGTACCAGATGGGGCAGCGGTTTGTGGTGTACTTGGGATACCTGGTGGGCAGGGGGAAGGTGGAAGCCCTTCGGGCCATGATAGAAACCATCATGTCCTGGCTGCCCATCAAAACCCAGAATGTGGTCAGAGCATTTGTGAGCATCTCTGCATACTATAGGAGGTTTGTCAAGGGATATGGCATCATTGTTGCCCCCTTGACTCAGATAAGTTTGAAGAAGCAGCCCAGGAATATGATTTGGACATTGGCTTTCCAAACTGGATTTGACTCCCTTTGTAGTGTAGTTCCTATATTCCCAATAGGTTCTGCGCATTGGAATAACATAAACAATAGTTTAGACGTAGGACTGAGGTCAACTAGGTCTCTACTGAATATGTTAGACTTAATTATGAATGCCAGCTAGCTCAGAGGTCACTAGAAACTTTCTCGAATGAACAGGAAGGAGTTAACTTTCCTGATTAGACAAGAAGGGATTAGTTTCTGACAACCGCATAAACATGACAACTTTGCTCCCGCCAGAATAAGGAGTATATCTCCAGAGTCGTGTGAAAACAATAGACAGCTATTTCACTCAGTCAATCGTGCATACTTAGTTTCACCAGAGTGCAGAGAAATAGAGAGACGGGCATTTTCAATAAAAGTTGTTATTTATTGAGCAGTCTTCTTTCTCGTGCAAGAGAAGTGAATTGACACAATTGCAATACTTGTCATGAAGTAAAGTGCGTACAGTAAAAGGAGTATTATGAAATAATACTGTAAAAGCATGTATATGGTTTCTGAGCCATATGATACTTAAAACGGATAAAAGATATACATACATAAAATCATTGACTAAACGTACTCAACTGGTGCTTCTAAGATACGCCTACCCCGGTGTACCTAACCTAAGCCTAGTACGTGGGAAGGAGTAAGTGAGCTGCAGTTTAAGTTAAGTTAGTTTTGCCAAGAATCTGAATCAAGAATTCTCTTAAGGATTTAATCAGCTCCGTACTTTGGTTATAGAATGAAGGAGGTCTTGTATCTCTTCCTCAGGACTCGATCTCCCAGAAACCCGCAGGGGTGACTGGAAACACTGGAGCTGGATTTCTCATCAAGAGAAAAGACAGCGTCTCTCTCAGTGCGTCAAATGGGAGGGTCGGCTTCCTTCGGCTCTCACATCAGCTGGGCTTCGGGCAAGTAGATAGCCGCTCTGCTCCGAACCACTGTGTGTTTGCTTAAGGCAACGTTGGTATATTTATACCTGGAAGGTGCCGAGTTTGACGTAAGGTTGGACATAAGATGTCACTAAGAACTTACAGTTCTTTCTGGACTCCAGGAATTCTTGTTCAAATCAAAACAAAAGCAGGGGGATTTCCCGGGCTGCTGGAGGCTTGGTTTGTTTAAAGAACGTGTTGTACTTTCTAGGAGTCTATGGGAGTAGCCTTGCCGTATTTGGACTGCATTGGCTATGACTAAATATGGATATGATTCCTATGCCTTTATAAGGATATGTTTTGTTATAACCACATAAGGGCATGAATCGGGAATATTTAAATAGGATCCTAGATACATTCACAACACCCACTCCACGTATAATGTCCATCATTACTAAATACTGAGCAATACTAAACATATAACGATGCATGTGTTTTCCAACACACCCCAAAATACCAAAAATGCATTTGAAATGGTATATGATATATACACGAAGTGAGTATTTGTACTGTACGGTTTTCAAGCAGTGGTATCATTCAGATAATGCATACATAAATATTGTCTGAATGAATTGCGAAAATTATATTTATGAAATGGCTCTTAATACAGAAAAGAAGATCGAGACCATTTCATCACATATTTATACAATACTGTACATGTGCTAGAGGCTGAATTAAAATATTGTCTCTAGAGTTTCAAAATAGAAGTTCTGTTCTCTAAGAATAGTTCTACTTTAAGCAGAGTACCGTGTGCCAGAAAAAAGGTAAATATTTTGGAAATGGAAAAATAATTTCGCTTTCTGGATCTGTGTTGTTAAACCCTGAGAAGTATGGGAATTTCTCATAAAATGTTTTCGAGCTGCCTTTTGGCGGTGTTGGACAATGTTCCCATTGATTATAAGTAAAAACATTTCTAGGATTAGCAGATTTATGCAAATAGTGATGACCATAATGATTATAACAATACATTTCTTTATAGTTCGATGAACCCTGCAAATAGTCATGTTCTGTGAATTTTGCTGACATTTCTAAATCTGACATCATATTATTAATATTTTCAAAGTCCCAATCATCAGAGAAAGTACTTGGTGTCACAAAGTCACTTAAGGAAACCTTGAACTGATGTGGATATTTCAAGAGTTCAACCGGGTCATAGATTTCGTAATCTATTTTGTCCCATGCTATACCCCCAGGTATAGGATTGGCTGTGATGTTCACTGATGACAGTTCTCTTTTTTCAATGTGAGAAGATCTGTGAGGCTTTAGGGCCAAGTTGATGTTCTGACTTGCTGTGCCCATTGTACTATATTTTCCACCAATAAATCTACCCAAACATAAAATCATGATGAGCCAAAGTAGGAGGTGAACTACACCTAACACAATCCATATTTCAATCCATGGTGAAATCAGATATGTTTCTTTGAGCTGATTAAATAGTCCAGTCATTTTTTGTGTAAAAGTTTTTGTTGCTGGCGTTTCTTCATGTTCACTTGGAGAATCCAAAAAGTCATCGAAATTGATGAAGTAGCCAGATGCAGTTCTGTCAATTGTTGGAATTGCTTCCGGATTTTCCTTAATTTTTGGATATGTGTTAGATCTGGGGGTCTCTAATTGGCAGAGGTAAGTACCTTAGGCCAAGTAGGGACCCTTGCTTCTAGTCAGGGTGAAGAATTACACACAGTAGATAATCCCTGCTCACCCTCTAGGTAGCTTGGCACGAGCAGACAGGCTTATCCCTAAGGCAATGTGTATAATAGTTGCACTTGACACCAATTATGACCCCCCATCCACCACAAACTAAGACCACACAGGTAAGTATATATAAAAATATAACTTTATCTAGTTGCAGCAGTAATAATCAACAATACACGATGATCATTTCTTCAGGAATATGTTGCACTTAATCTTATGGTTGCACTTGTTAGGAAGTTCTCAATGTAAAAAAATAGTCTCAGGTCTCTAAAATTGGTATTAAAAATAATGCCAATGGCTTATCTCCAATAGTCTCTAAAAACGCTCTGTTCAGATAATGCCCGCGTGTGACTTACTTCGAAAATCACACCTTCACTTCTATTGCGCTCATACAATGCGAGCGCGCCTCACCAGGGGCTGCGGGTGCACCGCGCCGATCAAAACAGGTTTGCTTCAGCCCCTGTCGGTCCCTGCTGCTCTCCGCCCGCTCTCAGTACTTCCAGGGAGCGGCGGGGAGCTAGCACGGCTCCTCCGGACACAGGCCAGGGGCGGTCGGCACTCGCGCTGCTCCCGCGGCGAGGACGGGTCTTGAGGACGGGTCTCCTTCTCGCTGCGGGCGCGGATCCTCTCTTCCACGGGCTTCACCCGACCAGCCAATCGCGTCGCGGCACTGATGACGAGCCTCCACACACGCCCGGGAGTCAGCAAATGGCAGTGCGGCTCCCGGGACAGGCTTGCAATGATGCACTTCGGGGCAGCCAATCACCATTCGGCAACAACGATGACGCTGCGGCGCACGGGCCTATCCTGTCGCGGCGTTGGTGAGGGGGCTCAGCTCCTCCAACCAATGGGAGCGTGGCGGCTTCGATCTTCGGCCCGCAGCTCCGATCAGGACGGCAATCAGGGAAGAGGTTTTCTGGCACCGGGCAGCGGCGGTGAACAGGCGGAAGATGGTTTTTTGAGGGCGCAGCTCACGGAAAGACCGCCCTCTCGGCCTCACAACCGCTCTAGAGCAGAATTCACGAGGGGAGGCACCGCAGACCTCCGACCCTCGCTGGGAATGTGCCGATGAGCACACCGATCCCTACTCACGCTCAGCAGTTGATCACCAAGCACGCTCCAGGTCAAAACAGCACGATCTGCACAGCGTCTTGGGCTTCTTTAGGAACCTTTTAACCCTGGGTTCCAGGAACAGGAGGCCAGCTCTTCTCAGGCCCTTGGAGATTCAGTGAAGACACAGCACACAGCAAAGTCTTTGTAGGTCAAGCAGGCAGGGTCACAGCACACAGCAAAGTCCCTTTCTCCTTCTCAGCTTTCAGTTGAACAGCAGAACAGGTCAGCCCTTAGAGCACACAGCAAGGCAATCTTCCTTCAGTTCTCCAGCAGTCCTTCTTCCAGCAGAGGTTCCTCTTGATTGTAGAATCTAATCTTTCTGTTGTCAGGGGTCCTTCTCTTATACCCTTAAAAGTCTTTGAAGTCCTTTGAAGTCTTTGTGCAAGTGGGCCCTGAGCCCGGTCTAAACCAGTTCTGGGTGTTGCTGAGGCACTGGGGGTTTCCTGGCTTCCTTCTTCCTCTCAGTATCAGGGACAGAGGTGACAGTCGCCCAGCAGGGGGGTGGAGCCAGCATTGTGGTCAGGCAGGCACAGCCCTATCACTATCAGGTGCGATCTCCTCCCCCTTCCCTGGCAGCAGATGCTGCCTTTCATCCACGGGCTGACTCAGACAACCTCCTGGGGGCTCTGCAGCCCCTGTCACACTCAGGCCAGACAGTCAATCCACAAACAGGCCCAGGCACACAGAAAGGTTAGACAAGAGAACAGCCACTTTCTAAAAGTACTATTCTCAAACACAGAATTTAAAAACAACCCTTCCTAAAAGATGTGTTATTAAATTCTGAGTTCAGGGATATCAATCACTTATGTCCCATCTTGTTCCTATGAGAAGATAGGCTGGTATCCATTGAGACCAGCCTCCCCCATGTTATTCAATGGAGCAAGATAACCTTACAGTAGTGAGCACACAAAATGGCTGCTGCTCACTACCAGAGCATGTGACCTGCACTAGTACATGCTCTACCTTACCCATACACTGCACCCTGCCCAGGGGGGTACCTTGAGCCTTCCATAGGGGTGACTGATGTGCACAGACAGGGAAGGGTTAGGCCCAGCCAGTGGAGACACTGGCCAGGCGGACATGGCAGTCCACTGACTGCACAGAGGCACTGCGCTGGCAGGCCTGAGACACCATTTTAGGGCTACTCATGTGGGTGGTGCAATCTGCGCTGCAGGCCCACTAGTAGCATCTGTCATAACCAGCCCTGGCACACACAGTGCACTTTACTAGGGACTTCATGGTGAAACAAACATGCCAATCAGGTATACCCAATCAATATGACAATTTACATAGGGAACACTTACACTCTGGCACTGATCAGCAGTGGCAGAGTGTCCAAAGCATCTAAACCAGCAAAAACGAAATCCAGCACAGCATCAAAAATACAGTAGACAGAGGCAAAAAGATGGGGGAAAACCACGCCAAGGGTGTCAGGTCTAACAATATGTATGTTCAGAGGCTACATTGTTGTAGACTGGTGTTTCTTGACGAACTGTTGCAATTTGGGTTTCAAGAGGCACAAGTTCCATGGCTTTGTTTCATAGTCCTTTTTTGTTCACTGTAAGTTTATCAAAGGTGATTAGTCTCTCAGTTTGAACCTCTTGGATTGTAGCAAGATTTGGTCTTCTGCTATTTCTTGGGAGTCCACTGGGCCTACTACTTATTATTGGCCACATGATTGTGGTTTTACCAGGTCGATTGATACAACTCTGTTCTCCTTTTTACCAGCAAGGGGCGGTAGTACTACTGATCTTGTTCTGCTGACAGCTAAGACAGGTACTGCTTTTCTGTAAGATGGCCCAAATTCCTTCTTTACCACGATCTTTTCTCTGACAAGATCCCCAATCTTTGAAATCCAGACAGGTCTTGCTGGGACAGGTGGTTTTTCTTCAGTGGCCGTTGGCTTTAGCTTTGTGTTACTTAGACTTCTTCTTGTTTCATTTAAGTCCTGTAAAACAGCCAAACGATCTTTGATGTCAAAGGATTTTTCTTTCACCACTGAAGTCTGACAATCTAAGTCCTGGATTATCATTCTAGTACCGAACAAAATTTCATATGGAGTGATACCTTTTAGAGAACTTCTTGCAAGATTATTAAGACTACGTTGGACACTTGTTAGATGTTTGACCCACCCATCACCCGAACCTAATACCCTCGCCGTTATAGATTGCTTTATGTCCCGGTTTTTTCTCTCTACTACCGCATTTCCCTCGGGATGTAATGGACTAGAGTTCCGCAATGCAATGCCAATGGAGGCCATGGCCTCCTTGTAAGCTCGAGAGCAAAACTTAGGACCCTGGTCAGAATGTAGCATGCCAATTGCGTATGTGCAGATAAAGACTCGCAAATCTTTTATAACAGTTCTGGCGTCAGCCGAGCGCTGGGGTCTCATCTAAATGAATCTCGTCTTAATAATTATGGGATCGCCTTTTTCCATCTGTATTTTTTGCTTATAGATAGCCTACTGCTTTCTAATAGAGGTATCTGGGCTGGTGAGTCATCCGGTTCACCACTGCAATCTCTATTGCATTCCTGACAATTCGTTGCAAAGTTGTAAATTTGCACATTCATCCCCGGCCACCAGTATTGTGATTGTAATTCTATTAGAGATTTCAAGATCTCTTGGTGCCTCAGACCCATTCCCATGTGTTCTTCTTGAATCAAGTAAGCTTTCCGGTTCGTGTTTGGAATTACTCTATCCCCCACTCCAGGGATTTGAGCAAAAGGAATGGAGTTCGCATTAATTATGTATTTATTTCCGAGAGGATAATTTAGAGGTAACGCCGCATAATTGCCTTCCATTGAGGCTTTTACTGCTAGTAGAGTTTCACAGTCTATATGTTTTTTAGTATGCTTTTTTGTAGCTACAGAAGCTGGTTTGACAGCTGCTGCTGTGGCTCTGTTAGCCAATGAATTCCCTGCAACGTGAACACTATCACGTTGATGACTCAGTGTATGTATCACGTGAGTCTTTTGTAGTTCTTTCTGCAAAAGAACTACTTGTTCCCAAAGTTTTTTATGCTTTATTGTGGCACCAGTTTCATCTTTGTAACCGTTTTTGATCCATGTCTGCATGTCATTATTGTAAGACCGGACGCAGTAATGCGAATCGCACACTATTAGTGTGGGGAATTTGCGTTCGGCATTTTCAAGCGCCATCTTTAAAGATCTTATTTCAGCTCGCTGAGCTGTACAGTTTCTGATTGATTCAGTTTTGGTGACCATCGGTCTGAATTTACCAAAACGCCAGCGACCTTTAACAATCACGCATGCTGCATTGTAAACTTGTTTTTTCAGAATGTAGTGTTGTGCAAATCTGTCCGTGTAGATTACACAGGTGTATTGTTCGAGAGGCAGAATTTCAATTGACAGAGGACATTCACTTTCGTATTCTAGATCTTCTAGTCTTGTCATTTTCGGATCAAAAGTGTATTTTCCCATTGTATCCATTTAGGATCTAATGCCACTGCATTTGGAATGCGTGGTCTCGTTACTGCCTCAAGGGCTGATACTGCTGTTAAAACAGATATGTTTATCCCTTGGACTAGGGCTCTTTCTTTTGCTACAGCAGTTTGAACCGCAGTCAGAATTTTTTCAGTAGAACTGAATTTCATTTCAGCTTGTGTGTACAAGTGTGATATATAAGCTATTGGTACCATTTCTCCCTCATTAGAGGTCAGGTACATGAATCCGCATCTTCCTGGGATGACTCGGATTACAAGGTTGCGTTCATTTGTGCTTGTTTGCAGTTTTGTTTTAGTTAACATGTCTGTTTGTAATGATCTTAAAATTTCTGTATGTTTCTGAGTCCAATTAATTGGTTTGAAATCAGGTTTTATTAATTCATAGAGAGGTTTAACCCTCTCTGCATAATTTAGAATGTATGTTCTTCCGAAATTCAGGAAACCTAGAATTGATTGTAAGTTCTTCAGCGTTTTTGGAGCTTGGAGTACTGCACATTTCTCTAAGAAATTGTCTGCTAGGCTTTTGCCTTCACTTGATAATTCATATCCTAAAAACAGGACAGTTAGATGGGCAATTCGTGACTTCTTAAAGTTGAATTTGTAACCCTCAGATGCGAACCCAAGTATTATGGTGTTCATTCTTTTCAAGTGTGTCTCCAGGTCGTCGTCTGTAAGATAGATGTCATCAACATAGGATAATGCCTCATCATCATACATTTGTAGTAACTCTGTTACCCTTGCTGAGAATAATTCTGGGCTATTCTTGAATCCCTGTGGGAGTTGACAGAATTGTTTTTGCCCCCCCCATACAGGAGAAAGCGGTCAAATACCTACTTTCAGGTGCAATGTTTTGACAAAAGAAGCCATTTGAGATATCTAATGTCGTTTTATATTTTTTGCGCACAATGTTATTCATTAGTGCTGCACTGTGTGAGTTTTGTACTGCAAAAGTTTTGCAGCATGAGTTTAGGTGTCTGTAGTCCAAAACTAGATGATATGAATCGTCTGGCTTGGAGACAGGAAACAAAGGATTGTTCATTTGTGAGGTGCATGTTTCAATCACCCCCTGATATTCCAGTTGATCTAAGATCTCCCTGACTTGTTTTTTAGCTTCTTGCTTAACAGGATACTGCCTTTGTGCAGTCGGTTGATTTTTTTAACTGAATTTTATGGTGAGGGGAATACTCATCCCATCCTACATGATTTTTATATAATGCAGGGGCTTGGGCAACTGCCCATTTTCTTGCAAATGTGTATTTTTTATGTATTGGAATGTGATTTGAGAAGGAAGGCATAATCATTTCTTCGCCATGTGGGCACTCCCTGACAAACTCTGGTGGCCAGTCTTTTTCTGCTAGAAGGATATCATAACCTTCCGAAAGGTTATCCCAAAAGAGACCCTTTATTTTCCTAGTTTTGTCCCCCTCTGTACGTAATGTTATTTCATATAATTTATGGGGTTTGCTAACTCTGGTGTCTGCAGTTTCCACTTGAATGTATTAATTCGTGTCCACTGTCTCCAGAAGATTCATCAGGATCTTGCGAGCTACGGTCACTTCTGCTGCGCTGTCCAGCACTGTCTGGGCCCACTCTCCGTTTTTCAGTTGTGTCCTCAAAATCCTCGGCATGTTTTATTTTAATACTGGCTACCATCTTTTTTGGAAATTGTAATTTTTTACTTTGATGAGCAGGTTCCTTGTCTTTGGACTTGACGTGCTCTTCCTTGTGTTCTGACCGTCCTCTTCTTTCCGATTTCTGTGAGGAAGTCTGAAAAGATCGAGAGAGACGTGTATCATTATCTTGATATCTGTCAGGTTTTCTCAATTTATCCCTATCTCTAAGGTTGTATCTTTTCTCAGAGGGCTCCCTGTGGGGAGACTTGCTTCCTCGTTCTGGAGATCTATCTCTCCGTTGAGGAGACCTTCCTCTGGACTGAAACTGTTTTTCTCTGTGAGTAGTTTGTTTATTACCCTCCCACTTCTTTTTTGAAGTATTGAGATTATTTTTGATAAATGTTTTTTCAGGATTTTCAATTAGTTGGGGTTTCAGTGGTTTCCCACCCAAACTATCTCTACCTAATTCTTCATAGGATTTTTCGATGATTCTGGCAAGTTCAAAAGGTTGTTTTGCTATATCTGTTTCTTTCAATTTCTGGTGGATCACAACAGATGCTGCTTCTCCTTTTATGTTGGCTAGTAATATAGCTGAGACCTGTTTAAAGTCTTTCAGTAATTTTATACCTAGAGTTAAAGCAGGTTCTGGACCGTATTCATTTTGAATCTGTCTTAGTACGTCTGGTATAACCGCCATGGACGGAACACCATGTGTTTTTGTGTAAATCGAAGCAAAGACTCTGCCCCAATTGTCACAGTCCTCCAGATGTGGTGCGATCCCCATTGGAAGACAGATAGTCAGAATTCTGTGTTTGTCATGAGGTGTAGTATCAGGAAATACTGCCTCTATTTGAGTTATTTTTTGAGCTAACCAGAATAGAATTTGTTCCCGTTTTGCGGGTATTTTGCCAATAGCTGATTGTATATTCTGTGGTGTGATTTTATTTGTGTTCCCCTGTTGAGGGGTTTGTTGTGCAATTTTTATTGCTGGTTGGACTGTTGAAGTCCGCATGACATATTGGACCAATTGTCTATGTATTTTAATCAGTTGTTTTAGCTAAGCTAAAAGTTCTCGGTCTGACATTTTTTCAATGTCGGGGTGTGGTGTATAGCTGGCTAGAACCGGCCATGTGGGTCCTGGTCTACCTAGTGGACCGAGCCTGGTGATGTGATTTTGATGTTTTAGGGCGCCATTAAACCAGAGCAGGTGCTCTTGGTATGTTAGTGGTATTTCAACGTCCTTGAAAGGAGCATATTCATCCGGAGATTCCTCTATTTTGTAATAGTGGAAATCTTGTGTCACACCGTGTGCTGAGAATGTATCCATGATTAGAATACCTCTGTCTGCCGATATTCATGGGCCTCTACCACATATATGACTGTCCAACCTCTTGGTGATAGTGCATTTTCTATAAGTTTAAGAGTTATACAGCCTGATTCATGTAGCTAATAGCGCTCGCAAAAGGGCCAGATTCTGAGAATCTGGCCCTTTGCGAGTGCGATTTTTGCATTTGGTATTCACAATCCCAAATGCAAAAATCGCTATTTAAGAATTCGCATATTTGCGAGGAATGGCATTTAAGGAATCTCTAATAGAGATTCCTCAAATGCTATTCATGACACAAAAAAAAATTGCGATTTTACACTTTTGGGCCGCTATTTACCGAGAGGTCAGACCTCTCGGTAAATAGCAAAAACTCAGAAAAATGCTTTTAAAAGCATTTTTCTAAGTTGCATGTTGCACACACACATGTCCTTTGGACATGTGTGTGCGCAACACCTGTTCAAATATGCATTTTAGGGGTGCTACAGGGTGTCCTTTGGACACCCCTGGCACCCTTCAAATCGCTATCTGATTTGCGAGTAGCAAATTGCTACTCGCAAATGAGGGATACTCCCCATTCATTCCTATGGGCCTTTTGGCCCATAGGAATGAATGGGGAGTCATTCCTTTTTTTGCGAGTAGCAAATTGCTACTCGCAAATAGAGAACATGTAGGAATCGCTATTGATTTAGCAATTCCTACATGAATGCCGTTTTGCGTGTCCTCAATAGCGAGTCGCTATGATTCGCTATTAGGGCCACGCAAAACGGCCCGTACATGAATCAGGCTGATAGTTCTTCTTACGTTTACCGGAATGATTATAACATTCGGGTCATCATTGGAGACTTGTGTCATCCGCTAAAAGTTGAGCTGTTATTCTAGCTTTCTCCCTTTCATCATCACTTTCCGTCATTTTTCTGACAAAAAGTTTTTGTTTGCAGAGCAAGTTTCAAGGAAACAAAGATTAGGTGCACAATATTTTGGAACACTGTATCCTTCAACGTTGACTAAACCAAAAACTAATACATAGGATTCTCATCCTACTAAGTTCCGGCGGATATTAACCTTTTACCTACTCCAGACGTCTTTTGGAGTTTTTACGGGAAAAAGGGGTCTGTGTGAAAAGCACGACTTAGTTACTCTAGTGTCTTGCGTTAGATTATCGCCTTACCAAACGTTGGGCGCCATGTAGTGTAGTTCCTATATTCCCAATAGGCCCTGCGCATTGGAATAACATAAACAATAGTTTAGACGTAGGACTGAGGTCGACTAGGTCTCTACTGAATATGTTAGACTTAATTATGAATGTCAGCTAGCTCAGAGGTCACTAGAAACTTTCTTGAATGAACAGGAAGGAGTTAACTTTCCTGATTAGACAGGAAGGGATTAGTTTCTGACAACCGCATAAACATGACAACTTTGCTCCCTCCAGAATAAGGAGTATATCTCTAGAGTTGTGTGAAAACAATAGACAGCTATTTCGCTCAGTCAATCGTGCATACTTAGTTTCACCAGAGTGCAGAGAAATAGAGAGACGGGCGTTTTCAATAAAAGTTGTTATTTATTGAGCAGTCCTCTTTCTCGTGCAAGAGAAGTGAATTGCCACAATTGCAATACTTGTCATGAAGTAAAGTGCGTACAGTAAAAGGAGTATTATGAAATAATACTGTAAAAGCATGTATATGGTTTCTGAGCCATATGATACTTAAAACGGATTAAATATATACATACATAAAATCATTGACTAAACGTACTCAACTGGTGCTTCTAAGATACACCTACCCCGGTGTACCTAACCTAAGCCTAATACGTGGGAAGGAGTAAGTGAGCTGCAGTTTAGGTTAAGTTAGTTTTGCCAAGAATCTGAATCAAGAATTCTCTTAAGGATTTAATCAGCTCCGTACCTTGGTTATAGAATGAAGGAGGTCTCGTATCTCTTTCTCAGGACTCGATCTCCCAGAAACCCGGAAGGGTGACTGGAAACACTGGAGCTGGATTTCTCGGCAAGAGAAAAGATAGCGTCCCTCTCAGTGCGTCAAATGGGAGGGTCGGCTTCCTTCGACTCTCACATCAGCTGGGCTTCGGGCAAGTAGATAGCCGCTCTTCTCCAAACCACCGTGTGGTTACTTAAGGCAACGTTGGTATATTTATACCTGGAAGGTGCCGAGTTTGACGTAAGGTTGGACATAAGACGTCACTAAGAACTTACAGTTCTTTCTGGACTCCAGGAGTTCTTGTTCAAATCAAAACAAAAGCAGGGGGATTTCCCGGGCTGCTGGAGGCTTGGTTTGTTTAAAGAACGCGTTGTACTTTCTAGGAGTCTATGGGAGTAGCCTTGCCGTATTTGGACTGCATTGGCTATGACTAAATATGGATATGATTCCTATGCCTTTATAAGGATATGTTTTGTTATAACCACATAAGGGCATGAATCAGGAATATTTAAATAGGGTCCTAGAAACATTCACAACACCTTATTCAGGCCATCTACACTGCTACCGTGCTCAAGGCCCCTGATTTCTTCCAGGATTTTATCATTCAGACAGATGACTCTGAAACATGGCAATACTATTTCAACTTGATGAGGAGCGCCTAGATCAACCTGTGGCCTTTATCTCTAGGGGGTTACTCCACAAGGTAACAGGAGTGAAATGCTATTGAGAAAGAAACCTTTGCTGTGGTCTGGGCACTGAAGAAGTTAAGGGCATGCCTGTTTGGTACTCACAGTCTGACTCATACTGACCACAGGCCCCCTCGGTGGCTCGTCCAAACTAGGAATGAGAATCCAAAACTGTTGAGGTGGTCCACTTCCCTACAGGGTAGTGACATCAAGGTGAAACACAGACCTGGAGTGTACCTCGCCTATGCTGAGGGTTTATCTATGTTCATCAACCTTAGTGATGAGGCCTCTATAGACATTGGGTAGATCACCCCACTTTCAGCAGGGGCAGCCACCTGTTAGATCTGGCATTCCTAGGGTGGTCTTCCCCTGGACTTTTTGGCTTTTGCCTCTCCATTTTGCTGATTGTTTGTGTTGGCCTTAAGACTCTGCAATTTTTTTTACTGCTAAACAGTGTTAAAGTACATGTGTTTCTCCCCTAAACATTATATTGGTGTATACCTGATTGGCATACTTGTAAAGCGGTATACCATATACTCAGGGCCTGTACTTTAAATGCTACTAGTGGGCTACAGCACTGATTATGCTACCCACTGCAGAAGCCTTTCAGACCTGTCTCAGACTTGCCCCTGCAGCGCCTGTCTGTGCAGTTTAAAACTATTTGCCATGCCTTACCCACCCCTTTTATTAGTTATATGGCACCCCTTAGGAAGGCCCTAAGTAACCCTACAGGCAGGGTGCCATGTAAGAAAAAGGTAGGACATATACTTGTATGTTGCGCATGTTGTGGTAGTGACAAACACCGCGTTTCATTTTTCACTACTGTGAGGCCTACCTCTCTCATAAGTCAGCATTGGGAATTCCTTCATACACCTTTAAGCTGTAATTCCTGATCAGAGAGGAGAAGCTTTTTCATGTTTCATGGAATAGTAATGATACATCCTCCTTACTGGTGAAGTTGGATTTAACATTATTATTTTAGAAAAGCCAATTTTAGAACATGGATATATGTCTGTAGTTACTGCTCTTTGTACCTGGCTGCCTGTCTCCAATACATGTCTGGGTTAGGTGACAGAACACTTTCTACATTCCCTCGAGACAGCCACAAACACAGGAAGGTGAGGCTCATCTGCATTCTGCGCACTAATCTGCATTTTGAGTCTTCCTGGGCAGAGAGGAATGGGAGGGGCTGACGTTTGCACTTCAATTGATAGTGTCTTGTCCACATACAAGGCACTGACCTACCCCCCACAAATAGCATTGCACACAAGACCCAGTCAAAAGGGATCCTTGTGCACTCCAGAGAGCTGTTTTGAAGTCACCCCATACATCGAAGGCACTTTAAGGTACAACTACTGGGTCTTTGACCCCTAAAAACAGACACTTCTGGACCTTGAGCTAAACCTCTGTCAAAAGGACTGCTGTGCACGTTAAAGGACTCACAGGTCTCCTTTTCTGGCAGGACTGCTTTTCTGATTGTTGCTCTGCTGCCTGCTGCTCCCTGACTCTGCTGAAGGAGAGCTGGGCTCTGCCTTCCCTCCAAATGATCTCCAAGGGCTTGCTGGCTTGCCTCATGTTTTCTGAAATCTCAGGGATACAAAAGATTTCCTGAAATTCTGCTGGTGCTGCTGGACTCTGCCTTCTGTGAGTCCTACTCTTGCCTGAGGGGCCCTCTCCAAGTTCTAGGCCTCAGAAGTGGGTTTTGCAAGCTGTTTTTCACAAAACCGTCATATTCTCACCACAGTGCCGATCGGAACCAATGCATTGACCTTTGACAGCGGCACACAGGGTGTTAGACGACACTCGTTCTCCAGCCTATGTGGCCTAATGACGACGCTCTGTGCAGCTTAACAACAACATATTGCTTTCACTTAAGCAAAGTTTGATGACAACGCAGCGACCCGATGGCATGGAATAGTTTGACGCATCGTGTCCTCATCGTGACGCTTAGCTCCATTCAAGGTACTTTCTTAGCAGGCACTGTGTGGGTCCTGTAACCAGCCTGCCTTCTTTCACGGTTGGCCTTCATTTTGGATTTGCACTGGTCTCTTGTGATGTCAAGAAACCTTTTGACAGCTAGTGAGTTCCAAGCACTAAGTTTGCATTTAATCTTTAAAAATTGATAAATTAACTTCTACTGATTGGATTTTTGTCATTGTGGTCTCATTTTGCTCAGATAAGTATGATCCATTTATTCTAAACCTGTGTGGAGTCTTTTTGTGTTGTATTCATTGTGTGTGTTTGTGTGTGTATGTGTGTGTTTCTTAAATAGTTTACACATTGCTATTTTAAGCCTGACTGTTCTGTGCCAAGCTTCCACAGGATGAGCATAGGTTATCTTTTAGTGTGTACCTAACTTACCCTGACTAGAGTGCTGGTTCCTCTCTGGCCTAGGTGCATACCTCAGCCAGCCAAGAATCCTCGTTCTAACACTCCTATACAGCCATAAACAATAGGGAGCTTATGTGCGTTCTGGATGAGTCATCACTGGCTGGATGAGAGGGAGGAGATGGACACAGTCCCACTTACACTTGAATAGGCTTGTTCCTGCCTTCACACAAGGGGCAACATGCCCCCTGTAGTTAGTCTGGATCCAGGACAGAGGAGGCAGTAGACATGGAGACTTCACAGGGAAACCTATAGAGGCCTCTCCCCCTCTTCAAAGGCACATCTAGGTATAAATAGTAGGTATAAGAACTGGACCTCAGACACCACCACTTCAGTACTCTTCTTGACCTGTCGATATTCTGACAGGAAGAAGGACTGCTGTTCTTCTGAAGGACTGCAACTATGCTGGACTGCACTTGGCTGGACTACTGTCTGTCTGTGCTGCTGCTTGATGTGCTGACTTGCTACCTGCTGTCCTCCTGCCTGGGTGAGAAGGACTGGACCTACATCTGTTTAACAAAGAAGCTCATAGTGAATCCAAGGGCTATTGGGCTGGCCTCCTACTTGAGCCTCAGGGAAAGAAGGTTCCAACAACACTGCGCCTGCATTTGGACTCTGCCATTTGTGAGTCTACCCTGCCAAGTGGAGCCACCCTAGTCCTCTGCCAGCATCTGTGGAACCAGGGGAACCAACGTATCTGCAACCACGAGAAGAACCGACGCATCATTGCTGCTGCGTGGATCATAATCACTTGAAAGAACAGACATCACATCGCAGCCCATCACCCCATTGGAACCAATGCTTTACACTGCATCCTTCAGCGCAGACCCTTGCATCCCTCAATGAAAGCAGCCTCTATGATGATGCTAGACTCCTCATCACAGTTTCACAGGTCCTCGGAACCAACACATCACCCAGACTGAGCAACACATCCCCGACTACAGACTTTGCATTGCAAGTCCTCATCAGCGGGCTCTTCTACAACTTCACAACAGGACCTTGATCCACAATCTTGTTGTATCTTGGAACCGATGCATAGTTTTAGTTGTGCAAAGCATCTTTGATGCATATCTTC
The DNA here is from genome assembly GCF_964261635.1 of Lissotriton helveticus. NCBI lineage: Eukaryota > Metazoa > Chordata > Amphibia > Caudata > Salamandridae > Lissotriton > Lissotriton helveticus. Next base: position 1,232,770,310 of record NC_136068.1, read on the forward strand.
GCAAGTCTCTATAAACCAATATTGAAGGTCCTTGGTTTAGCGGGCCAAACCAGGTCCCTCTAGCTGGCCTTCACTCCATACCAGTTGGCTTGAACTTGTGACTTAGTCCCAGTCCGGCATTACCAGATATCCACAGTTGTCCCATTATTGGCACTATTTTTCCTAAAATCTTTAAATTGAATATTTCTGGTTTTACTTATTGCATTTTTGTTGTTTTGGTCTTGTTTTATTTGTAAAAAAAAAACCTCTAATTTTGTATACTGGATACTATTGAGGTGTGCTTTTACTTTGTTACTGGTTTGAAGTATACCACAAATACTTTACGCATTGCCACTTAGTTAAGCCTGACTGCGCTGTGACAAGCTACTCGACGGTTGAGCACATGTTAACTTACTGTTTGCTTGTGACTTCACCCTAAGGAGAATTGTGGTTGTGGCTGCTGCTTGAGAATGGTTTCACCCCTCAACCACTGACTCAATTTATAACACTGGTGTTCAACAATGAGGATTTGGACTTGTGTTTGTGCAGTGTTTTACAGTACATTTGTGTTGTACAATTACCCCACAAAAATAATCTAAGTCAAAGTTGAGTTTTAACTCTCCCTGATTTGCCTTTTTGATTTTTCGAAATGTTCTCTCTGACTGTTGTTCCTGAATCCACCTCTACATGTATAGAGTCTGAGCTAGCCCTGCTCAAGGTTATCTGAAAGGAGAGGGGCCTTCCAGGTCAAGAGCACCACCAGGAAGGTGGAACTACAAATGGCACTGATGGCCAGGATGGGAGTCCACGATTCACTGGCTACATCAACTGAAGGAGGTAATGAGATGGACAGGCAAGGAGATGGCTTGGATCTCAGTCCTGCGAGGCAGTACACTACTGAGGGTTATGACTTGACCCCTGAATTGGAGCTCCCTGTCAGAGCAGGGACCAGTGTATATTCCCACAGCCTGTCCCCAGAGGAGCTGGTGAAAAAAAGGGAAGGAGAGAAAGTTCAGGCTGGAGATAGCGAAGTTCAGCATGTAGGAGAAGAAACTAGCCGTGGCGGAGAAACTGGCTTTGGAGCATTTGTCTCATAAAAAGAGCCTAAAGAAGTTGGAACTGAAATCAAATCAGGCAGATTCCAGCATCAGAAGTGGCAGCGTACCTAAAGGTCTAAAGGAGACAAAAAGGTCCACATTCCCAAGGATCTGGTGCCTAGTTATGTGGTGGGAGATGATATTGACAAATTGTTTTCTATCAATAGTGTTGCCCTAACGGTTCACAAGTTCCCAGAAGAGCACCGCTGAGGGGGGGGGGGAGGGTTGCTTGTGGAAACACAAGCCTCCTGTGGGGCAGGAACACATTTCTTACCTTTGAGGTTGGTTCTCAACCTGGTACACCCCCATGAAAGTCATTGTGATCACTTAGTTTGGCCTGACCCCTGAAAATTACTGCCAGAGGTTCAGTGACAACAAGAAGATCTGAACCAGTCCGGGGTCGATTTTGTGGACTATTCTAGTGAGAAGCTGATGTGGTCGGGTGCAGGGCAGCACATTTATTGACTATAATGGGTTGTACAATCTCAGTTTAAGAGAGCACATGCTAACTATTTGTTTGCACCAGCACTTAGTAGACAGTAAGCAAACTGACCAGAGGAAGCTTGCTGAGGAGGCTAACCTCTGGACCAGCAACAGCGTGTCCAAAATGGTATCTGGAAGATTCCCACAAGGTGGTCAGGGGTCCCACCAGAAGAAAGAGGGAGGAAAAAAACAAAACAGCAAGGAATTCTCAATAGCCCCCTAAAATATTTCCTCAGGGAACATCAGTCACCAGTCCCAGTCTGAGCCTAAGAAGAAAAGTTTTTTTTATAAGCAGACAGAGAGGTTTGTCGCCCAATTCTGCAGGTTGCAGGTATGGGCTCACCAATGGTGAATCCAAATGTCCCAACAGGGCACAGCCCCCACACAGGTAGGTAGACATCTGGGTTGGTGAGTGTGGAGCTTGAGAGGAGGTAGTTATAGTTAGCTTTGGGGAACATACAGTGGTAACCCTGCTTTCCCTGGTTGAAAAGAAGATGGTGCCAAAAGCCCATATGCCTGCCAATACTTCGAAGTACAGGCAATGGGTCACCATCAAAGGGCAATGGGTGGAGGATCTGGAAGACTTAAGAGCCAACATGACTACTGTATGTTGTCAGCTGATGTCCTCAGAGCAGGTCCTCCCTAACACATTCCACCAAGTCATGGTCACGGACAATCATGACAGTCATCTACCAGTGGCTCTGGTTCACTTTGAGTGGGGGGGAATCTCAGGTTCTCGAAAAGTAGCAGTGAGCACTGGACTTGAACTACAGCCAAAGATGTAGATGCCCCAAAAAGTTTGGCAATATTTGAAAAACAAACTCCATAGCACAACAGAGTTCACAGGTCCGCCACTATCTTGTTAGACCTGCAAGTTATACCCCCAAGAATAAAGATTACATTAAGAATTATACCAAAGTAGCTGATCTAACAGTGCAGCCTTTTCCTATTGTCATTCATTTGATGACTGCGGATGGTGAAATACATAAACTATCATCTAATTGGCATAGTAGCCCTCTCTAATTCACATTGCAATAAGGACGTCTATAAATGATATGGGGTAAAGCAAACTTTCATGTATCTATCTGCAAACATTTTATTGTAACAAGTCATGTTACTGGATATTGCTTTAATGTAAAATGCTATTGGTCCCATTGAATTTATTTTTGAGGTCATGAACATTACAAGACAGATGGCATGATAGTGTAATTCAAAGACACAAAATACATAGGGGTTCTTATTAAGGCAATCAATTACTAGGTCATGCTAATCTTTTAAAAGTCACTTGAAAAAGAAAAAATACTTTGTTTTAAGGAATGAAAAACTCCACCCACCCTTGGGTGGTATGCTTCATCATCAGGTTCCTCCTCACGCTCCTAAAGCTAGGGAGGAGCTCTTGGATGATATTTATGAGGTTATCTCTATGTGAGCTGTGATTTGTGATGTTATTAAGACCCAAAGATTAAGACTTTATACCACATCAAGAAAAAAAAATCAAATCAAAGTCCAAAATCATGCCTCCATGCATGATAATTAAAATATGGATGTACTCAAAAATAACTTGGCTACTAGGTAGTGAAATAAAAAATCACCTGCCTTGATATATTGGTAAAATCAGTCAAATAAAAGACCCATCAGATATAAGCCTCTGGGATAACCAAGTAATATACAAGGACATAAAACAGATGCGTGAGCCTCAGATAAAATATGAAAGATGTTATAGGCCAGTCACTTTAACCCCCCAGCCTAAACAAAACAGGGTAAGAAACCTCACCAATGGGGGAATCAGCCAATGACCAGCATGTATAAGAGTCTGACTACTGAGCTACACACTAGCAATCCTAATGAAAGAGATGGTTGGAAAATAAAGACAGAAAACAGTGATAGTGCATCCAGGTCAGAATGTTCCATAGAATATCATCATTAATGTCTCTAATATGGGTCTTCAGACTAAAGACCCATAGTTGCTTCCTATCATGTAGAAACTCTTGTCCCTCAGAGCCGGCAGCTATCCAGTAGGGGTTATCAATCACACAACTATCTGACAAGAGGGCCAGAGCAGATTTTGAGACCAGCAAGGGTTAGCTTGATAGAGCGCGCGAGGCCACCCGACCAATAGTTTCGCCGTTTCCGGCTTCAGGGCCCATATACTTTTCAAATCACCATATACATCGATCAGGTGACTTCACGAGCTCTACCAAGTTGGTGTGTGTGTGTTCCCTGCTACCAATTTTCGGTGCACCCGACTTACCATCCACCGATGCGGGTGCCTAATGACCACAATGAATCAGGGAGCTAGCTGTAAAGGAAAGGCAGCAAAATACAAATCCAACCAATAACATTCAAATACTGTTTAAATGACCACGGACAACTGGAAGTTTTAAAATGTTTATCTAAAGTTCATTATTTTCTTGCATGAGGTACAATAAAACAAGGCAATCAATAACCAAGATAACGTAAATTATATATGCATAAAGAAATAATGACAGAGTAATCATCAAGGTACTAATAAAATGTAACGAGAAAAGATACTATGCAAGTCAGTATTATCTAAACAGGGATACCCTAAGTGTGGGTGACTATAGGAGAGCTTATAATGAATAACACGCTTCACTTAAGGTGAAGGGGCCTTTGAACAATCTAGGCAACGAAGTTCTAGACCATATCAGGAAATGACACACTGCTATGCAAAATATAATTTCTAACAAATGAGAAGACATAGGAATAAACTTATGGAAAAATATAAATGACTTTCAATAGTTGCAGAAAGGCATGGAAAGTATCACATGTGCAATGTTGAACTTTATTAAAGCCAAAGTTAGAAATTCAGAAGGTGCAAGAATTTAAGAATTTTCAGAGCAATATTTACCTAGAAAGGTGTGGAAACCAAACCCTGGCCACGGGTCAGTTAAGGACAGGAAACCCTCAAGGAAGGATACCCCTCAAAGGAAAGCAGGTGCAGAATGGACACCCAGGATAGGACAGGATACCCTCGGAATAGGAATCAGGACAGGACCCTCAGGATAGGACAGCAAACCCTCAGGACAGGACCCTCTTCAGGACAGGACCGGAACCCACAGTTCGGAAGCAACGCCTGCGCTCCACCTGCTCTGCAGCTATCGATCAAGACCCCGATTGGGTCAGCGAACTCCCAGCAAAAGTGCTTCGCCAGCACTTTAAGGTTCAGTAGAACCTCAGTCTATGGTCAAATTCGGACAGAGTGCTTCGCAGCGCTCTGTATCTTCAGTCACCTATTGAGTGCGTTGGGTCAGTGACAGGTCAGCTAAACCAGACAAGTCGGACGGTTCACTAGGTGAACCCAGGGTAGATATACAGTTTGGGGACCGTGTACCACCCCCCAATGTTGCAAAGTGTCAAAATCCCTCAATTTGGATTGGTCCTAAGGTAGGATTTGGGTAACACACCAATCAAAACAGTCTATTTGTATGCCACATTAACATTTTCTGGTACCGCCTATTGAGCTAGGGGTTCCCATGAGAGACTACACGACAAGCAGCAATACATTTACATTGTATCATATAATAAGCCACATTCGCTGTTCTCGCAGGGCAGAGGTGACTTTCTCAGGAGCATCTTGCCCATCACTGCCAACTGGCGGTGTTCCATCTGTCAAGGTCCCTCGTGCTACCGAATGTCGCACAGGCGCAGAAGGGACCTCCAATATGGCTCTCCTCTCACTCAGACCCCCATTTCCCGCGGTACATGAAAAGTAAGCGAAAACAAATTAATACATAATAATGTCATTATGAAAACACATCACAGGGTTTGTACTTTTAACTCATCATCAAGAAATAAACTTATTGCATCTAAATGTTAGCTACATTGATACGGGCACAAGAGCAGTGGCACGAGCAGTACCACATGATAAGCACAGCTATGAATTACGCATGCGCATAACTTTCCCTCCACTTCTGCAGACGCGTCAGGACACGTGAGTGTGGCTGACGCATGCGCAGTAACTAAAATACAAGCGGCGGCCATATTAGAGGACACGGATTAAATTCATTAGAAATACACATAGGCAAGCTTCGGGAATTTTGCCTAAACAAAATAAATGTTAGTAAAACATACGTTTTGTTACCTTATTACACATAAATGAGGTTCTTGACTTCGGCAAGCCGCAAAATATGCGAAGCTTTGCTTCATCAATCCCCTCTTTGATGATATTTACTATCATCACAAATTATAATGGAACCAGATGCCAACTTTCTTTCATACTTTATAAAGTTCTATTTCTTCCAGCAGCCGTTCTAACTTTTCTCTCTCAGTTTTAGCAGGGTGAGAAGTCTTCACCTTTTTGTATATCTGATCATTCACTTCCTCTAATTCAATCTCATCCACACTTCGTTTCACTCCTCTTGCATTTACCTCGTGCTTTTTGGTGCGCTTGCGGTATTTACAGCATAAGAAAATGGAAAGTATAATAAGACCTATAATACCAATTGGCATCAGAATTTTGAATAATAAGCTTTTACCTATGCTAGCAAGCCAATGACCTACATTTGAGAGACCATCTACCAGTCTCTTCCAGGCACTATCAACCTCGAGTGGTTTGAGTTCCTTTGCCAAATTAGTAATGTTTTTCACATATCTTTTGATCTGTACACTTTTATCCGGAATATAAGTGCAACAATGTTGCGCCTTCAACATCCGGCAGACTCCGCCCTCTTTCGCTAATAAGGTGTCAAGAGCAAGTCGATTTTGTAAAACCATTGATCTGATCGCAACCATTTCGGTATTGACCAGCAGAAATCCATGAGCTGTTTCAGTAGACAGCACATCTACTATAGTAGACAATTTGCAAATTCTGTGAGTGTTCAGAACCACTCCCACTCCAGGTATCAGTGCACTGAAAATACTACCCATAATCTCACCTATACTTTCTCTTTTACTACGCACTAAGCCATTAGTATCTTCATTGCTTCCAGCTTTTCCATTCACATGGTATATTTTCGGGAAGACAATGCCAAAGTAGCAGCTTCCATACCAGTGATCCGGCAATTTGAAATAAGCCTTGTCCCCACAAATATAATAAATTCCAGGAAACACAGGCTCTGACCCATTTTTGAAACCCCAACCTCCAATTACCTTGTAATTATGTTCGCATTCACTGGAACCAATGAAAACATTATTATAATAGCTAGTCTTCTCGCGGTGAAGACATAGCTTGCCTTTCTTTTCAAAATCCAGCAACAGAGCAGGACCCGCTCCACCAGATGAGGTGCCTTCCATGTTCTCTGCCCACTTTGGCTTTTTCTGACTTTCGTCATTAGCCTTCTTCTGAATTTTAATTCTCCTTTTCTCTGCCATGTTCAGGAACATCTTTTCCTGCTCACGCAAAGAACAAGTCAAGTTATCTCTGTGTGCGTCTGCTATGTCAATGTTACCTATAGTCAGAAAGTAGTCTCCCATATATCTTATGGTGTCAGTTTTGGTATGTACAGGATTCAAGTTCCCACGTATAGGAAGTTCAGAAAAAATCACGTCATTGTTAGAGTAATAGTACTGTAACGGTCCTCTTTTATAGAATAAACTAGCTAAAATGCTACAGGAGATTCCATATGTCAATGGCAGATGATGGTATGTCACGCCTTCAGCCACAGAAGTAGGTAGCTTCATGCAGACATAGCAATCTTCAATTTCCATAGTCTCTACATAGTGTATTAACAAGTTTGCGAAAACATTTAAGTGTGTCTTGTTCTTAACTCCATGATAATGTAGTCCTCCCTCATCTGATGCTTCTAAGTTCTGTTTTGTTTGTCTCAAAGCTCTTTCATGTCGTGCTACACTCTGTGTTGTTAGCTCCTCATTGTCAGTATTTACAACTTCAGTAGGGACAATGTTAGTATCTTTACTTTCAGCAAAGGGAATGAAAATTGTTAATCCTATCCAGATAACTATCAGTACTACTACACTACATATACACACCTTGCAACACGTCTTAAAACGGCTGCAACTAGGTCTACCATTCACCGTTGAATCAGACATTTTGGCACAGAAGGAGTGTTCTCACCCCTCTTTTTTGCTTTTTACACAACTAGCTTACTTTGTGCAAATTCACGGTGGTTCGTCTTCCTCTTCAGCTGAGTACTCTGGGACGGGTTCTCCGTCGCTCACGTCAGTTATATCAAGATCTTCAAGCTCCTCCAAAACCAGTGTCCATTCAGGAGACTTGTACTTTTTGTTTTGTCTTTTTATTCGCTCACTCCTTCTTTTGGAAGAGTCTTCTTCTTGCTCTGCTATCCGAGCACTTCTTCTTGCTTCTGCACGTTTTTCTTCCACTGTCTTTATCCTAAGTCTCAATCTTTTTACAAACCTAGGCTCAAGGTTGTTTCTTTTCTTTAGTCTCTTAGTCGGTACTTGGACTTCACTTTCTTTTCTTATTCTCTTGTTCTCTTTATCTTGTGGTAATTCTTCTCCACTTTCTTCTCCTACTTCCCTTATCTGACTAGTTCCAGGGCTAGCATCAAATTCTTTTGCCTGGTTGCTAATCTGGCCTTGTTCAGGAATATTTTGTTTTTGGCTTTCGATTGTCTCTGTTTCTGTTTCTGTTTCCTGAACCCGTTCTTTTAACCCTCTCTGATCCTGTTCAAGCACTTCGATCTCTTGATTTTCTTCTGCTTGAACTATCACTCTATTTCTAGTCTCTCCCTTATCTGCATCAGGTGTTAGCGGTGGAGTATCGAATACCTGCTCTGTCCCTGTCTGACCTTCTCCTTCCTCAGTTTTGATGTGAATCTCAAGCGGCTGAGGTTCTTCGCCTGTGCCTTGCTTTTCCTGACTAGTCCACTCTCTACCTTCACTAAGTCGTTCTCTTGTTCTGATAGGATCTTCGGTCAGATCAATCATCGGTATCCATTCTTCTGGCCATATGCTTGGCAGCTCGTCTTCAGCTACTCCTGGCTCAGTTTCCGGGACCTCTTCCACAGGCTGGTTTCTTGGCAGTTCGTAGTCAACTACTCCTGTGCCAACGTCTGCTGTTCCTGCAACCTGACTGGTGCTGGGCTGCTCGTTGTCAGTTGCTTCTGGTCTGGCTCCTTCAGGGTCCTCTGCTGGTTGCCCTTCTTCTTCAAATCCTTTGTCTGGCAATACCTTCTGGGTGTGTCCAGCGTGGATCCACTGAGGAACACCTGCGACCTTCACTGCAGTGGTTGTCACCAGGATTACTTGGCGTTTCTTTCCCCACCTTGGTGCCAGACAGCTTGATCGAGTGTGCTTCTTTATTTTGACCCAGTCTCCTGGAACCAAGCTGTGGAGAGGAGTCGTTGGATTGAGGATGCCGTCGTCTCCAATCTGGCGAGAGATAGAACGCACTTGGTCACCCAATCTTCTGCAGTATTCAAGCACCAAATCATCAGTAATACTCAACAGTTTGCTTCCTGGCACCCATGCTTGCCTCATCACTCTTCCCATAATGATTTCATGGGGACTTAGGCCTGTCTTGCGGTCAGGAACACTTCTCAGTCCCATCAGGACCAGGGGCAGGGCCTTCACCCAGGTCATGCCAGTAGCATCTGTCAGCTTTGCTAGTCTGTTTTTGATAGTTCCATTTACTTGTTCCACTATTCCAGAAGCCTCTGGGTGGTATGCACAATGGAGTTTCTGCCTTATTCCAAAGGCCTTACACAGTTCAGCCAGTATTTCATTCTGGAAATGTCCACCCTTATCTGATTCAATAATGTATGGTATTCCGAATCTAGGTATCAGTTCTTTTAGTAAACACTTCGCTACTGTCAGTGCGTCACTTTGAGGAGTAGGGTAAGCTTCTACCCATTTTGAAAATACGCAAACAATGACAAGGACATATCGTTTCCCTTCACAACGGGGCATGGTGATGAAATCAATCTGTATCCTTATAAAGGGACCCCCTGATCTCCCAATCCTGCTCAGTTCAACCATTGTCCTCTTGCCTGGGTTCATCTGTTGACATGACAGGCACCTCTGGCAGAGGGACTCTGCTACCTTCCTGAACTTTTTACTGTACCAAGTCTGTTGAAATACCAGAATCATGGCATCCCTACCAATGTGTGATCCTTCATGTATTAATCTTGCCATTGTGCCAAGCAAGTGTCGGGGTAACACAGGCATACCAGTTGGGCCCAAAATCACACCATCCACACGTCTCGGTCTACACCCATCCTCCTTCCATTTCTCTCTTTCTTGCCAAGGAGCCGATTCCTGCCACTCTCTCACTTCATCCCACGTAGGCACTTCTTCAAACACCTGAAGCTGGCAGCTGGTTCCTGGCCCCCCTCGTTTTGGATTTACAATATACCGATCTTTGGCACACCATTGGGCCACTCGGTCAGCATAATCGTTTCCCAGTGATACTCTGTCCATGCTCCTTTGATGAGCAGCACATTTCACCACTGCCAGTTCTTTGGGCAACTGGATGGCCTCTAAAAGGTCATGAACAACCTTTGCATTCCGAATGGGAGTACCTGAGGAAGTCATGAATTCCCTCTGTAGCCATAATTGGCCAAAGTCATGCACAACTCCATAACAGTACTGACTGTCAGTATACACTGTTATGCGTAAGTCCTTCCCAATTTTGCAAGCCTTTATCATGGCTATCAATTCGGCTACTTGTGCAGACTTGATGTTATATAGGTAACCTGCTTCTTCAATTTTTGTGAAAGACACTACTGCATAAGCAGCACTCAAGCCTCCTAGTTCATGTCTTAGACAGGAACCATCCACAAATAGTTCTTTATCATGCTCAGGCAATGGTACTTCTTTTATGTCTGGGCGTGGCTTAGTACTGAACTCTGTCAGGTCAATACAATCATGTTCATCATCATCCCCACCTTCTATTTCCAAGGGGTCGGGGAGTAAGGTGGCAGGGTTCAGAATACCGCACCTAACAATGCTTACATTTGCTGCACCCACAAGAATCCTCTCGTATTTAGTCAGCCGACTAGGGGTGAGATACTGTGTTTTAGTTCTGGTCAATAGAATTACCACTCCATGTGAAACATACACGGTCACAGGATGTCCCATGACAATGGACTCACTCTGTTCCAAACTTGCACAGGTAGCAGCTACTGCTTTCAGACAGCCTGGTAACCCAGCAGCTACTGGGTCCAAAGTGGCAGAGAAATAGGCCACAGGCCTTCTGGTCGTGCCATGTTCTTGAGTCAGGACTGACAATGCGCAATTATCGCGAGTGTCACAGAATAGGGCAAACTCTTTGGAATAATCTGGCATTCCCAACGCAGGGGCCGTACACAGACAGTTTTTCAGTCTTGTGAAAGCCATTAGACTTTCATCGTCCCACTCTACAACATCTGGCATTCCTCTCGTGGTCATTTTTATCAAGGGCCTGGCTAAGGCTGCAAATCCCAGAATCCACTGTCTGCAGTATCCTAATACCCCCAGGAACATTCTGACATCTTTTTGAGTACGGGGCAACTGCATCTTTTGAATTATTCTCACTCTTTCTGATGTGACTTTTCTGACACCCTTTTCTATCTGGTGTCCTAGATATTTTACTGATTTCGCACAGAACTGTAGTTTGTCAGGGGCCACTTTATGCCCTTTCTCACACAGATGATTTAGGAGGGCAATGGTGTCAACTACACAGTCCCTGTGACTCTTAGACGCCAATAGAAGGTCGTCTATGTACTGCACTAACACAGAGTTCCCAGGTAAGATCAAAGTCTCTAGACATTTTTTCAAGATCTGATTAAAGATAGAGGGGCTCTCTGTATACCCTTGAGGGACCCGGTTCCAACAATACACGTGACCCTCGAAGGCAAATGAGAAAAGAAATTTGCTGTCGGGGTGCAGGGGTATCGAAAAAAATGCATGACATAAATCAATCACAGTGAACCATTCAGCATCCCAAGGAATCTGGTACAATATCACTGCAGGGTTCGGGACAATAGGGCAGCAAGGAACTACAATTTTGTTAACCTTTCTCAGGTCCTGCACTACCCTATACTTGCCACTAGGCTTTTTGATGCCCATAATCGGGGAGTTGCATGGGCTGCTCATCACTTCCTGTATGATGTCTCCTTCTAATAATTTTTGTATTTCCAGAGTGACACCTGCTTTCACTTCAGCATTCATTCGGTAGGGCCTAGTGTTAGGATATACTGCATTGTCCTTGATGGCTATCTGTATGGGGTCCACATCTTTCATCAACCCCACATCTTTTCCAGTGAAATCCCACACCTCTGGCTTTACGGCTTCCTGTAGTTCTTGAGGCAAGTCCTGCAGGGTCAATCTTTTAATTTCTGAGTCAGGTCTAAGTAACAATAATTTATAAATGCCATCTTCATCTGGGGTCTGTATTTCAACACCTTTTGGTGTGCAAAAGATGGTACAGTTCATTTTGCACAGCAAATCACGACCCAGTAGATTCACTGGACTGGTGTCACAGACGACAAATCTATGCATCTGTTTAAAATTTCCAATTGAAATCTCCATTGGTTCGGTAACAGGAGTACTAATCAATTGATTAGATACACCCACTACTTGGATATTTTCTCCCGAGAGGGGTAGGTTTGGAACGTCCACTGTTCTTACAGTAGAACGGGTAGCGCCAGTGTCCAACAGAAAGGTGACATCATTTCCGTCAACCTTTCCTTCAATATATGGTCCAGACTGGTCTACCGGCAAGGAAGCGCCAAGTACGCACTCCTCGTCCTCCCCTCTCAGGCCCCGTCAGTCCTGATCATTACAAAGGAAGGTATCATTCAGCAGATACTGCGAAGTTGCTGTATTTCTGTTCTCCCCGCTTTCCCAAACCTCTATTTCTTCATCTTCTGCCTGTCTTCCCCTGTATACCTGCTTGGGTGCTCGAGGCACCTGAACTGTTTTTACCTGGGGTTGAGTCTTTCTTGGTCTTTCTTTCTGCGTCTGTGGAGTTAAATCAGGAGTTTTTTCATTAATATCTACTAATTGGGGACACTCGTTTCGCCAGTGTCCAATTTCGCCGCACTGATGGCAGGGAAATTTTTTCATAGCCTCTTCCCTGCTAAATTTGGGCCGGGGCTTTCCTCCACCCCCTCCCCCAGGACCTTTGTTCTCAGCATTTTTAACCATGTTACTCAATTGTTTTTCCTGCTGTTCTGCGAGCTTCACCTGAGCCCACATCACCTTTTCCTTGAGGGCCTTTTTCTTTTCTGCCATCTCATCCTCGCAGTACTTAGCGTACCGCAGGACCTCATCCATTTTCTTAGTATGCCAACAGATTTTATTATCTTTTATCCACTGACAAATTTCAGGTCTTAAACCATTTACAAACCTGTAAATAAAGTGCGTCATATCCTTTAGGTCGATGTTATCAATACCACTGTATGTTTTAAATACCTGCAATAACCTCTCATAGAAGGAGTGCACTGTCTCGTCCCTTTCCTGTGTTGTTCTATCTATTTTTGTCCAATCAGTTTCTTTTGCGGGCACCTTTTCTTTCAAGTGCTGAATTACCTGCTCATATTTTCGCATGACATCCTTTGATGGCTCCCCTGTTTCTTTATTTCTTGGGTACTCCTCACTCGGCCAGTCTATGTTTATTTTACACTGGGTCCATAAATCTACTGGAACCACAATGTCGAAAAACCCATCCAGGTCTTTCCACAGACATTTCTGTACCTTCACGAACCTTTCCACCTGCCTGTACCAGTCAACTGGTTTCTCTCGTAATTTTGGAAAATCGTTCGTGAAGGACACAATATCCTGCCTAGACCAGGGCACATGCACATATTTCCCTCCTGGAACTTCGCGCATGGGGCATAACTGCTCAGGTTTTTCTACCTCTCTTAAAGCAAACTCAGGAGTCACTTGTCGGGAGCGAACCTCTTCTCTCTTTTTCGCCCACCTGCTTCTCCATCTTTCCACATCTCCCCATTTCTGTAGTACCCCCATTAATTCTTTAATCTGCAACTTCTTCCCCGCCACATTCAGGTGTTCTATATCTTTGTCTGAGAAGTCTGCTCTGTACGGTTTCTGTAAGGGCTTGGATTTTGAGATATCTACCCCCATACTAACTGCTGTTTCGGTCAGTTTTTCGTGGAGCACTCTGGTGTTCCTTGTAAAGCTTTTACATATGAACGACAATTCTTCTTCAGAGTAGGTATTCAATCGATCCAACCCCACATTTCCTGCCATTAATTCTTCTATTTCGACCCTCAGCTTGTAGAGGTCTAAAGGTTTTGTTTGCGGAGTCTGTTTCTCTAATTCACGACTCCAACTCTCAATTTCATCCGGAGTTACCAGAGAGACATTCCTAGTACCTGTTGCTGTCCCTAATTTAATTTCTTTTGTATTAAAAGGGTTATGCCTCTGCTGTATTCCCTTTCCAGTCTGTTTGTTTGGTAATTCCAAGAACGCAACTTCAGACTCGCACTCACTGGACTGATCATCTATGATGATCGGTTCCTGTCTCGGGGTTGCCATGACTGGGGTCATAACTGGAGTAATCGGATTTCCCTGACCATTTCCGTATAACGGGACCACCGGTCCAATAGTTACTGGAATAGTCAATGCCTCAGGACTGGTATTTAACTGGGAAATTTTCTGAATTATTTCTGTCCTTTGTCTAGCTAGAGCCTCTTGCTCCTTTTCCACTAGTACCCTTCTTAAAGTTGTGTCATGTAATATCTGTGGGGTCAACGGAGGAGTAAAACTCGGGGCAGTAGGATGCGTTTCACTTGGTCCTCCCCCATAATTAGGTTTCGGGAATAAAGTTCCAGTATTAAAGGACCTGCGCTCTTCCCCATATGGAGGTTGAACAAAAGGCAGTCCTGAATTCGATGGTTTCTCTTCGTTTTCATACAAGGGTCTGGGAAAAAAGATTTTCGTACGTGAATATTTTTCTTCCTGGCTTGCGGGCACTTTGGGATATATATCCCTTGTTTCCGTCGGTTCGGGTTTTTCAGGATAGGGCAATACTTGACCACCCCCTCCCAGTCCCAGGGACCTGTCTTCTTCCTTTAGGAAGTGGCGTCGGGGAACATCTCCTACACTGGAAGGTCGGGTTCCCTCATTGTAAGGTGGCGGACTTCTGGTACAGATGTCATCTATTAATTCATCATCTGAATCCCCCAGGGCCCCCCAATGCTTAAATTTTTCAGTACTTTTCTCACCCGCTCCAATGTTATGACATGCCGGCATCATGGGAAACAGACCCTCAACAATCATGCTCTGCCTCCACTGTTTCATCCTTTTATCCCTGGATTCCTGTTTCTGCCTGGGGTACCACTTGGTCAAACCCTTGTCCATTCGGGGTCTTTCTCTTTCAAAAGCCTCAATCTCCCATTCCTCTAATGCCTCATACTGCGTTAGTCTCGGTCTGGGATGCAGTTCATTCATTCGGGTTCTTAAATTAAATAAGATCCTACCATTGAAAGTACCATCTAACGGAAAAGCCAATACTCCGTCATCTTTTGTGTACTTCACCCAATTCTCCAACCACACACAGGTATTGTACCCTCGGTCAAACATCATGAATGAGGCAGGAGTATTGGGTGCTGGGACAAGAACACCTTCTCTAGATTTTATCGGTTTGTCCGTTTTGAAATAATTTTTCACCTTACTTACAAGGGACATTTTTCTCTTGGTTCCGTACATAATATCGTATCTATTAGTCTTCCACTGATCCCTTTCAAACCCTAGGTGCCTTGGATCAGGTCGAGTTCCTGTAGTCTGCGAGTGCCACATACGACTTCTGCGCTAAACTTTGTTTACAAACTACCTCCAATCAGAACGCGCTTCAGAAATTCGTGCAACCAATGGGTGCGCGACGCTAAATAAGCTCCGCCAATGGGTGCGCGGCCCCTTCGTGAGACAGTTTCCACGCTCCGGCGCTCACCCCTCCTTTACAATTCCAGCTCCGCTACCCGCCCGCTGCTTCTACCAATCCCAGCGCGGCACAGAGTGACGTCAGAGGCGCTTCGCGACTGACTCCCTCCCTTCACAAGGTAACGGAAACTTTCTTTCTTTTAAAGTGCTCAGTGCTTGGTTATTTTACAACAAATACACATTCGCCACAGTGCTCAAGTGTCTAGACAGAGAAAGAATTGTTTTACTGCAAGTAAACTACTTCCATTTACTTTTCACTCGCTGCGGGCAGATCTCTTCCGCCTACCCTTCACTCTAGCATCGGTGAACCTGTTATTCCCCTAAACTCATCCACTTCTTTCCGGGATATATTCCGAGTTTAAGGTTTCTCAGCGGACCCCTCTGCTTTCACGCTAGCTCCGAGGAACCTGCTACTCTTCCGATGTGACCCTTACTAGGTTACGCCACTATGGGAATTTTGCCAATGAACCCCGTTACTGTCATTTATTCACACATGTATTCAGAAAACCCTAGTTAGTGCTTCCCGGTTATCCTAACCTGCACCTAACTTTCCTCGAACCTGTGACCTCAGGACAATGGATTCTATTCACCACTTGCCCTTTCAATTCCCCGGGGAGTTCGGACAACATACAACTAAACGATTGACAATTGCATGGATTAGTACATATAACAATATAAGAACAAGAATAATGGCAATACAGTAATTCATGAATTTCAGCAGCGTATTCACAAGAGAGTGATCAGTTCCCTCAGAACAGCCGCTCTTATAGCAGCATTAATATAATAGCAGCTTCCGACTTACCTAGTCCAACTAATCCCTGCATTACTCTCAACTAGTCCCTAACCATCCTCTAGCTACCAGAAAACTGATAGAGCGCGCGAGGCCACCCGACCAATAGTTTCGCCGTTTCCGGCTTCAGGGCCCATATACTTTTCAAATCACCATATACATCGATCAGGTGACTTCACGAGCTCTACCAAGTTGGTGTGTGTGTGTTCCCTGCTACCAATTTTCGGTGCACCCGACTTACCATCCACCGATGCGGGTGCCTAATGACCACAATGAATCAGGGAGCTAGCTGTAAAGGAAAGGCAGCAAAATACAAATCCAACCAATAACATTCAAATACTGTTTAAATGACCACGGACAACTGGAAGTTTTAAAATGTTTATCTAAAGTTCATTATTTTCTTGCATGAGGTACAATAAAACAAGGCAATCAATAACCAAGATAACGTAAATTATATATGCATAAAGAAATAATGACAGAGTAATCATCAAGGTACTAATAAAATGTAACGAGAAAAGATACTATGCAAGTCAGTATTATCTAAACAGGGATACCCTAAGTGTGGGTGACTATAGGAGAGCTTATAATGAATAACACGCTTCACTTAAGGTGAAGGGGCCTTTGAACAATCTAGGCAACGAAGTTCTAGACCATATCAGGAAATGACACACTGCTATGCAAAATATAATTTCTAACAAATGAGAAGACATAGGAATAAACTTATGGAAAAATATAAATGACTTTCAATAGTTGCAGAAAGGCATGGAAAGTATCACATGTGCAATGTTGAACTTTATTAAAGCCAAAGTTAGAAATTCAGAAGGTGCAAGAATTTAAGAATTTTCAGAGCAATATTTACCTAGAAAGGTGTGGAAACCAAACCCTGGCCACGGGTCAGTTAAGGACAGGAAACCCTCAAGGAAGGATACCCCTCAAAGGAAAGCAGGTGCAGAATGGACACCCAGGATAGGACAGGATACCCTCGGAATAGGAATCAGGACAGGACCCTCAGGATAGGACAGCAAACCCTCAGGACAGGACCCTCTTCAGGACAGGACCGGAACCCACAGTTCGGAAGCAACGCCTGCGCTCCACCCGCTCTGCAGCTATCGATCAAGACCCCGATTGGGTCAGCGAACTCCCAGCAAAAGTGCTTCGCCAGCACTTTAAGGTTCAGTAGAACCTCAGTCTATGGTCAAATTCGGACAGAGTGCTTCGCAGCGCTCTGTATCTTCAGTCACCTATTGAGTGCGTTGGGTCAGTGACAGGTCAGCTAAACCAGACAAGTCGGACGGTTCACTAGGTGAACCCAGGGTAGATATACAGTTTGGGGACCGTGTACCACCCCCCAATGTTGCAAAGTGTCAAAATCCCTCAATTTGGATTGGTCCTAAGGTAGGATTTGGGTAACACACCAATCAAAACAGTCTATTTGTATGCCACATTAACATTTTCTGGTACCGCCTATTGAGCTAGGGGTTCCCATGAGAGACTACACGACAAGCAGCAATACATTTACATTGTATCATATAATAAGCCACATTCGCTGTTCTCGCAGGGCAGAGGTGACTTTCTCAGGAGCATCTTGCCCATCACTGCCAACTGGCGGTGTTCCATCTGTCAAGGTCCCTCGTGCTACCGAATGTCGCACAGGCGCAGAAGGGACCTCCAATATGGCTCTCCTCTCACTCAGACCCCCATTTCCCGCGGTACATGAAAAGTAAGCGAAAACAAATTAATACATAATAATGTCATTATGAAAACACATCACAGGGTTTGTACTTTTAACTCATCATCAAGAAATAAACTTATTGCATCTAAATGTTAGCTACATTGATACGGGCACAAGAGCAGTGGCACGAGCAGTACCACATGATAAGCACAGCTATGAATTACGCATGCGCATAACTTTCCCTCCACTTCTGCAGACGCGTCAGGACACGTGAGTGTGGCTGACGCATGCGCAGTAACTAAAATACAAGCGGCGGCCATATTAGAGGACACGGATTAAATTCATTAGAAATACACATAGGCAAGCTTCGGGAATTTTGCCTAAACAAAATAAATGTTAGTAAAACATACGTTTTGTTACCTTATTACACATAAATGAGGTTCTTGACTTCGGCAAGCCGCAAAATATGCGAAGCTTTGCTTCATCAAGCTCACCTATTTTGTTCATTAACCTCAAAAAATGAAACCCTTAAAGCTAGCAACAGGGTTTGCAAATTCCTTTATTTGTGCATACCTGGCCTGGATTAGGAACAGGGCATACCTTGCAGCTCGTTTT
This sequence comes from Lissotriton helveticus, assembly GCF_964261635.1. Classification (NCBI taxonomy): domain Eukaryota; kingdom Metazoa; phylum Chordata; class Amphibia; order Caudata; family Salamandridae; genus Lissotriton; species Lissotriton helveticus. Next base: position 1,232,788,773 of record NC_136068.1, read on the forward strand.
AATTTTCACTTTTCACATTACTCTGCTGCCCCCACTACACCTAGCTCATCGTTTGGGTATTTAGTATACCTCTCTCCCAACATATAACCTCCCTAAACTCCCCCATCTCAGTGATGGGGTTGTAACCTATTTGAGATGTCATCAGTGATGTCATCAGTGATGTCACTGACCATGTCATGAGTGATATAATATGTAGTGTCATCAGCAGTGCATTGTGGGGGTGCGTGTTATAGTTAGCTCAACTAACTATAACGGCCAAATTTCTCTGGTTTTGTACGAGTGAAATGTCCAACTAACTATAACAACCCTGAAACCTGTGTTTTCTTCTGTGAATTTCTATGTTTTTTTAATTGCTTATTTCTAATTACAACGTCCCTGAAACCTATGTTTTTTTCAGTGAATTTCTAGGGTTTTTTAACTGCTAATTACTAACTATAACGTCCCAGGATCCGCTGATCCGGCCGCAAAAATGAAAAAGACGAAGCTTGGGCTCCAGTGCTTCGTTATTAATTAGCCCCCAGGTGGGTCAAGTACCGGGGGCAAGCCAAAAAATATTTGTGGGGACCCAGGGGGGACCCCCGCAGCCCCAGGGACCGCCACCCCTGGGGATTTCTATAAATAATTGCGGGGGCACACAGCCCCCCCAGCCCCGGGGTTTGCAACCCCCCGGGGCTTTTTTAATCTATGTGGGGCCTCTAAGGCCTCCCCAAGCCCTGGGGACTGCCACCATTAATTATTTTGCGGGGACACGCGGCCCCCCACTGCCCCAGGGACTGCCACCCCCGGGGCTTTAAAAAAAATACAACATGCCGCGGGGACCACCACCTCCCAGGGCACTAATATTCTAATTTGGGGGTCCGTTATGGACCCCCAGGGACCACCACCCCCCGTGGCTGTGCATTGGTTGTGAGGGGGTGGTGGTCTATATAGGGGCAAGAGTGCATTTGATAGTGTTCTATTGATCAGTGACTGCATGTAGAAGTGATTCTGTGGGTGAATGGATAGTTGTGTGTAGACTTTTTAATCAGTAAGTGGGTATGTAGTAACTGGTATTGGTGTGTCAATGGTTGCAAATATGGTACTCTGTATTTTACAGTGAGATTTTATCGGTGATGTCATGAGTGATGTCACTGACCATGTCATGAGTGATGTAATATATGACATCATCAGCAGTGCATTGCGGGCGAACGAGTTAGTTAGCTGAACTAATTATAACGGAGGAATTTCAATATTTGTGTACCTGTGAAATGTCCAACTAACTATAATGCCCCTGAAACCTATGTTCAGTTAATTTCAAAGGTTTTTTAAATGCTAGTTTCTAACTATGCCTACAGAGATAGGACATGTGAAGAAAGAAGAACAAACACACAGATAGAAGAAAAAGAAATGCAGAAAGAAGCAACAGAAGTCCTCAAAGACGAAGAAAAGTGCAGGAAGAAGGAAGACATGCAGAAAAAACAAACGAGGAGCAGAAAGAGGCCTTGTTGCAAAATCACCCTGTACCCTCAACTTTTTCTGATGGGTACTGGTGGTAACTGACTCTAGCTAACCAGTCCTAGAGCCAGTGCTATGCTAAAAGACACTTAGTATACAATTAAAACACCTACATACACTAAGAAAGACTATGCGTTGGGGTACCCCTGTGATTACCATGGCCTCCTCTGTAAGACGCTAGTACATAATAGGGCAATGGGATTAAAAGTACCTCTTAAAACATGCCACAGTGTGCATTTGCACACTGGTGAAGGGAGGGGGGACTGAGCTGACTCATGCAACCACGCCCTGTGGCCGTTTTAATTTGGGGGATAAAGTCCCTTTGAATCCCGAGTGTCCCTTGGGTCCAACTAGCCCACCAGGTATCTCCAGTTAGCGCCACCGAGCTGCGTTGCAGTGAGGTGTAAAAAGGGGAATGGCCTGAAGCACCTCTCTGCAATGTAGCACAGTGGCACTTACTGGAAGTACCTGGTGGGGATAGTTAGCCCCCGGGGGCCCTCAGGATTGAAGAGGAATTTTTTTCCCAACTTAAAACGCGCCAAAGGGCATGTTTTCACACGTCACTTCAGGACCCGCCCCTCTCTTCTCCACTTTGTAAACGCGCCCTGTGGGCGTTTTAAGTTAGGAGATTAAGTCCCCTTGAATCATGAGGGAACCTTTGGTGCAACTAGCCCACCAGGTTCCTCCATTAAGCGCCACAGAGCTGCGTTGCAGAGAGGTGTAAAAAGGGGCATGGCCTATGAACACCTCTCTGCAATGCAGCTCACTGGCGCAGACTGGAGGTTCATGGTGGGCTAGTTGCCCCCCAGGGATCCCCAGTGTTTAAGGGGAATTAGTTCCCCATCTGCAAACGTGCCATGGGGTGCGTTTGCAGAGTGCTGCAGAGAGGGGGCGGGTCCTCCAGTGCGATGCCGGTCTTTTTTTTTTAAGAAGGGGGCTGTGTGGCCCCCCTTCTTTTCATTTTCTATCGGCCCTGGGGACCCCATCCCCCGGGGCATGGCCACTTTTTTTTTACTTTCTTTTAATTTTTGGAGGGGGGTTGCAAGGCCCCCCTCCTCAGGCCATTCATGGCCCTGGGGACCCCATCCCCCGGGGCCAGCCTTTCCGGGTTTTTTTTCATATTTTTTTTATAATTTAGGGGAGGGGCCATGTATGGCCCCCCTCCTGGGCCACTTATGGCCCCGGGCATCCCATCCCCCGGCCCTATCTGTTGGGGACCGTGGGGGGGTCCCCAATCCCCCAGGGTCTAGCTGGCTTCCCACGTCCTGCGGAAGCCGGAATTGCTTTTCCACACAGGGAGCTGCTAAGATGCAGCTCCCCATGTGGAAAAGCAATCTGCTTTGGTATTTGGAAGAGAGAGCAGACTTCCAGCTTTCTCTTTCCAATTTCGAAGGTTTTTTCAATGCTAATTCCTAACTATAACGTGTGTGAAATGTATGGTTTTTTCAGTGATTTTACAAAGTTTTATAAATGCTAATTCCTAACTATAACGAGTGTGAAACCTATGGTTATTTAACTGAATTTCAAAGGTTTTTAAAATGCTAATTTCTGTATCAAATTTTTTTTTAATATATTTATTTTTCCACAAACTGCCTTTGTGTATTGTAATACATTGACTGTATCTTGTAATATGCAACGGCACAGCTAGTTTGTATGATTTGGATAAAGTTGAACAGTATAGTCTACATCTTCAATCAACATATAAACACTCAAATTTGTTATTTAACTTTTTTTTTTGTTTTTTTGCGCGCACCTCGCTATTTCTTTTTTTTTAAAGTGTTTTTTTTGCCCTTCGGGGTCCTTCAGGGACCGCCTGAGAAGGCCTAGGGGGTCAGAGAGTCTCTACCCTATCCCCTTTTAACGTTGTCGACTTTTATTTTTGAGTCACTTCTGCCTCGGGGGTGCGTGCAACGTGCGCGCGCCTCGCGATTTAAAAAACAACATTTTTTTTGGCCCTTCGGGATCCTTCAGGGACCCCATGAGAAGGCCTAGGGAGTCAGGGAGTCACTTCCCTGACTTCTTTTCACGTTTTTAAAAGTATTGACGAAAATTGGGTAAAACGTCATTCATATGCGACGGTCGCGCAATGTGCGCGCGCCCGTGCGCACACCCGTGCGCGCACTTAAAGTCATGTGACTAGAAAACAACACTTTTGATTGGTTTATACCAGTTTATTTTCCAGAATCTTCAAAAACCCCACCCACTTCCCTCACTATCTCTTTTACTTTCCTGTGAGAAGGATCTTTGGTGATTTCTTCCAGCTTTTCATCTTGACAAAATGGCAGAGCAACAGCAGCCACAGGATACATCATCTGACTAAGATGTGGACTTTGTTGAAGAACAGCCACGTGTTAAGAAGAGCAAGGAATCCTTTATCTGGAAGTTATTCACCTTTCCAGAGGGGCAGAAGAAAGTTAATGCCCGAAGGTCACCTGTAAAATCTGTGGAAGTGTGCTGTCAAGAGGGAATCCAAAAAAACATTATTCCTTCAGCATACATACGATGATAAGACACGTGAAGAATGTACACCCGAATAACTTTGCTAAGGCTTCAACTAGAGCCCTTGCAGTGAATGCTCCAGGTGCTGTCCCCAGCACCTTTACTGCAGGACTATCTCCTTCCACTTCTAGTTTGGATATCCGGCCACTTTTGCCTAACGTTCATTTCCATTGCAACTTTTGCAATGAAATTCTGTGTTATGGTGAGCAGAGTGTCAACCTGATTGAGTTGAAGATTAGGCAGCACACATGCTCCCACAGATAAAAAAAATTTAAATTTTGTTTGTTCCTGTTGAGCAGTTTTTCATTACCTGTTTTTTATTATTGTTCTAAAAAATATAAAATTGTTCGAATTTAAAAAAAAAAAAAACAGTTCTTGTTAGAACTAACTTCACTTCTCAAAGAAGAGCTATATCTCTTATATACTGTGTCATACTTTTTTGAATGAATGTGTAGTGTATAAATGAATGACTGAAATGACTGAGTGAAAGGGAGGAAGGGATTGATGGAATGAGTGAGGAAAGGGTAGTATGGTGAGTGAGGAAAAGGGAGTCAAAGAGTGACTGAAACAAGGGGACTAAGGGTAGGAGAGTGAGGTAAGGGGAGAGAAAGAGTAAGGGAAGGGCAGTAAGGAAAGAAAAGTGAGGGAGGAGGAGTGAGAAAAGGGGAGCATGGAACGGAGACAGGGAAGGGGAGTAAGAAATGGAGAGGGAGAAGTAGAGCAGGGTAAAGGGAGTGAAGGTAAGAGAAGTGGAGTGACGGTGAGGGAAGGGGTATGAGAGATGGGGAGTGAGGGAGAGAGAAGTGGAGTGAGTGGATGGAGGGAGTTAGAAAAGGGGAGTGAGTGAAGGGTAGTAAGGAATGGAGTGAAAGAAGGAGAGCGAGGGGGAGTAAGCAAAAGGGAACGGGAAAGTGAAAGGGTGAGAAATACAGACAGGAGGAAGTGGAGTGGGGGAAGGGGAGTGACAGTGAGTGAAGTGCAGTGACAGTTAGGGAAGGGGTATGAGGGTGAGGGAAGGTGAATGAGGGAGAAGGAAGAAAATTAAGAGAGAGGGAAAGTGATTGAGAGAGAGAGGAGGAGTGATAGAAAGACAGAGGAAAGAAGATTAAGGGTAAAGGAGAGAGAGGGAGAGAGAGGCAGTTAGAGTGAGTGAGACAGAGGGAGACAGGGAGAGAAACTTGGATGAAAAAAAAGTGAGTGAGGGAGTGAATGAAGGGGAGTAAGTATGACGGAGTGAGAGAGTGACAAAAGAGGAATAAAGGAAAGAGAGTGAGGGAAGGGGAGTGAGAGAAGCAGAGCAAGAGGGAGTGAGGAAAAGGGAGCGGGAAAGTGAAGGGGTGAGGAATACAGATAGGATGTAGTACAGAGGGGGAAAGGGAGTGACGGTGAGGGAAGAGCAGTGACAATTAGGGCAGGAGTATGAGGGTGAGGGAAAATGAATGAGCAAGAAGGAAGAAAATTAAGAGAGAGGGAAAATGAGTGAGGAAGAGAGGAGGAGTGATATAAAGAGAGAGGAAAGGAGTTTAAGGGTAAGGGAGAGAGAGAGACAGAATGAGAGAGAGGGAGAGCAAGGAACTGAGAATGAGTGAGACAGTTAGAGTGAGTGAGACAGAGGGAGACAGGGAGAAAAAAATTTATGAAAAAGTGAGGGAAGGAATAAACAAATGGGAGTAAGTGAGATGAAGTGAGGGAGTGAACAAAGAGGAGTGAAGGAAGGGAAAGTGAGTGAAGGAAAAGTACTGAGGGTGAGTGAAAGGCAGTAACAGTGAGAGAAGGGGTATGAGGGTGACGAAAGGGGAATGAGAGAGAATGAAGGATATTAAGAGAGAGAAGTTGGAGTGAAGGAAACTGAAAGAGAAGACAGTAAGGGTGAGGGGGAGAGAGAGAGAGAGAGAGAGTGAGAGAGAAAGAGAGGGAGAGCAAGTGACTGAGAGGGAATGAGGCGGTTAGACTGAGTGAGACAGAGGAAGAGAGGGAGAGAGAAATGGAGTGAAGGGGAGTGGGGGACTAAACAAATGGGAGTTAGCAAAAGTGAATGAGGAAAGGGAAGTAAGGGAAGAGGATTGACGGATGGAGTGAGGGAAAGAGAGTAAAGGGGAGTGAGGGAATGGGAGCAGGTGAAAGAAAATGGGAGTGATGCACAGAGAGGAGAATATGAAGTAGGAGAAGAGGAGTGAGATTGAGTGAAGGGCAGTGACAGTGAGGGAAAAAGAACCATATTAAGATAGAGCAAAAAGAATTGAGTGAGAGAGAAGAATTTATGGAAAGAGAGAGGAAAGAAATCGAAGATTGGTGGAGAGAGAGGGAGACAGTAAAAGAGAGAAAGAGAGGGAGAGTGAGGGACTGTGAGAGAGTGAGGCAGTTATAGTGACTGAGACAGAGGAAGAGACTTAGAGACGGATGGAGGAAAGGGGAGTGAGGGAGGGAATAAAGTAAGGGGAGTGAGCAAAAGGAAGTGAGGGAATAAGAGAAGGGGAGTGACTGAAAGTGAGTGAGGGATGATGTTAAGGAAAGAGAGTAAGGGGAAAGAGAGAAAAGAGTGAGGGATAGAGCAAAAGAAAGGTAGTGATGGAGGAGGAAAGAAAAGAGAAGTGAGGGTCACAGAGAGGAAATAGGGAGCTGGAGAAGGTAAGTGAGGGTAAGGGAAAGGGTACTGATGGTGAGAGAAGGAGTGTAAAGGTGAATTAAGGGGAGAAAATAGAGTGAGGGAAGAAGAGTAACATGAGCAAAGGAAGTGGAGTAAGAGACAAAGTGAAGAAAGTGAAAAAGGGAAAGAGAAGTAAGAGAGTGATGAGAAAGTATTTTTTGTTTGCCATACTCACCTTATAAGTAATGAAAAGTTAATAATCTATTTTGAATAAATATAATATCTGTGGAAGAGAAGACAAAATTGTGTTATAATATATATTTCACAATACAAAATAATTTGTACAATATGTTATGTATTTTATTTTGCTGTTCTCAGAATATAATGAATTTCACTGAAAACAGTGAGTTCAATAGTACTCATCATATAACAGCGGGCCAAAAAAAAGACAATCAATAAGATTGTCTTTAAAAAACCCATTCAACATTTTCATTAAGAATGTAACAATTAGAAAAAAAAACATATCTTAAATGTCTTCTTCGAACAGCAATTTTTTACGTAAGTAAGGGATATCACCAACAATCACAAAGTAACAAAACATTATTATACACTCTAAATAAAGTAATGTACAAACATATGCTAACATTTACCCGAAATAGTCATTGTTTGTTTCAAATACCATTCCTCATGGCCAAATAGTATGTGTGAAATCCTTAATTTGGAAGACACTTAATAGTACTCTTAAGCGTCCGTTTCCCAACCTTCTCAATCAAAAGCACCAACATCCTGTGTACCATCTAACAATGGTTATACCTCCACCCGATGCTATTTATCCTGTACATAGAACCTTAAACAACTAGCATGCTATCAGAATCTCAAAATCATCTGGTATGCCGACACAATAACATCACTGCACATCACAGAAAGAGTCTTTCATCCATGTGCTGTAAGCACACACAGACACAAATCCTTTGTCCCAAGGAATTTCGTAGTGTAGCCAATGTCCAATTTTATTTCTTTTAAAACACGGTTCTTGACAGCCGACCCGTGTTTCGCCCGCTATGGGCTTTCTCAAGGCAAAGCTCCAATTTGTGCAATGTTTTATTTCCTGATGCTTTTATACTTCACACTCCCTTGTAGCGAAGTTCACCCAATATTTATTCCAATTCTAGTAGCACACTATCAAAAGTAGCGGTTGTCCTCATTAATCGTCAATGTGGAGCCAGGATAAGTTCCAGCATGTAATCCAAAGAATGTCTCCGACCGAGAGCACACCGCAACTCTGCTCATCCTTTATCCTACCAAGGAGCTGTATACCAATAAAAGAAACCTCTACAAGGGAATAAAAAATGTCAGCAACATCTGCAACAACTACAACAAATCTAAAACACCTCTGCCTCACTGATGATCAACATCTCCTGTGATAGCCACATCACCCACTATCTGATACACTTACACTACCTCTAAGGCAACTACAAGAATTTTTTGAACCTCATCACCCTCACTCACAAAGTACTTTTCAACACCGGACTACCTTTTCTTAACAGCAGTAATTTTCCCAGGTCAATTATTTTCCCTAAAATTTGGATCGTAAAAACACTAGGTAAGAATTTGGTAAGTCATAAGGCAAACGTTTTTTACAAATCAATTGAGTATCATTACAATGAATCCAGCCTTTTGTACATTTTAAATAAGCTGTGTAATGTCCTGATGTTGTAGAAGGACCATCATGGAAACTAATTGCTACAGTTACAAAAGTTCTTCCTGATATTGATAGTTGAGAAGCCACAAAATGTTTTATTAAAGTTGTCAGTTTTCTTCCATCAGGTCTGCATCGTTACAGCGTTAAAATTACATACTGTCCATATCTTTGTATATATAATGTGAAGAACATTTGTGAGTTACGTTGGGTACAGACCATGTTTTGATTTGCTTCTCTAACTAGATTATTAAAAGACACTGATTTGCAGTCTGGTAAAGTCAAATATATAAATCTTTCAGTGTCTATTTCAGTACTACTTGAAAACGAACAATTGTCACAGTCATGTTGCCATTTATAAGAAAGGCCAAAAAGATGTTCAATTTCTATACCTTCATCTTGCAATACAACAAGCATATACATTAGAAATTCCTGACAATCTTGCTGAATATTCTGTGAAAATTGATTCAAACCAGAACATATGTCTAAAACATTTCGAATATCAGAAACACTTTCTATTTTAGTTTTATCACTACTACATTTCTCAAACATAGAATTCAACAAACAACAAAATCTTTTGTCCCGATTTTCAACAATTTGTTGTAGCAAAGTTTCAAGAAAAAAAACATTAACCACTACATTAGCATCACAGTTGACACCAGAAATGTTTTTAAACTGAAAACCAACAACCTCTTCAATAGAATCCTTTTTCTTTTTGCTTACTATCACTGGTTCATCTAGTATTTTTCTTTTCTCTGCAACCTCGCTACAATGTTTCTCATATCTTCTTTTTCGACTTACCACATGCTTTTCAAGTACTGGCTATTAAGGTTAATTCAGGAGCATGTTCTCTTCTTAACCTATTATACTCTTTTACACAATTTACATCTGCACTAATCTTTGTGTCATCAAAATCAATCAGGTACAATCCAGATAAAGTTCTGACTCGGGATAAAGCAACATATGCCATACCCTCTTTAAAAAGACAAAAGGGAATTTTTACTACTTAGCTCTTTTGCAACTCTTTAGGCCATGGCGAATAGAACTGGAACTACTTGGAGATATTGACAGTTATGAAGATTCATTCAACGCAACTAAAAATACTATAGAATTTCCTTCTTTTACTAATTATCTGAAAATGTTGAATGACGAAATACAGCAAGAAGCTACAATTGCAGCAGAGATTGCTAGAGACAGTTCTCAAGACAGTCAAAGTTCTCCTTCGTTGACTCAGGATCTACTAGGAGAACCAATTATTCAAAATGAAGCAGCAACTGCCATGGATGAGGTGGAAACAGCAATGCAACAAGCTCAAAAGGATGTAATAAACTTAGAAGAATTGTAAAAACAACTAAATGTTGAGCTAAATTTCAATTCCCCATGACAACGGTACCAATACTCATTAGTACCACGCTGACATGCCATGAGATTAATTAGCTGAGATTCCAAAACAGTATCTTTCTGTTGGACTTTATCCATAAACTCCTTTGCCGAAACATTTTGCAAATGTACTCCACTTTTTAGTATATGGTTCACTGCATAAGAGAGTCCAGACAAGTCACTCTCAAACAGAAGATGAAACAATTATGGAATACATTGGCGAAACCTTGGATCTTCTGCATATAATCTTGAAGTCCGGTATTCATATGCAGGAATCTGCACAGGTCGTTCATCATCTCGTCCTCCTTTGCCTGTTGGAAATAACTGAGGGAAGCAACGACCTTCCAAGCTTTCTTCCCATACACTAATGGTACTTCCTTTCGCTTCTTTCATTTGAAATAACTCAATAGTATTTCCCATCACTTCTTTAGAGTGAAGTGGATGCACACTATAATGTTCATAAATTTCTTCAGTTCTGGACACATCCACTTTTTCAATTTGTGCAGTTGGCAAATCACTCTCCTCTTCTACAGTTGTTTCCTCTTCTCCTACATACACATTCTTATAGTATTGATTATTCTTTACCAAATACAACGTTGCCTTTTTCACTTTCCTAACATCCACTAATTCTTGCCAGATTTTCTTACTCTTCGTAGGAACGCCATTAACTAGAATAACTAGAGGTTCCTCTTCCACATTTTCTACACTAATTGTTTCAATATTTTTCTTTAAATTTAGAGGCAAATATACAACTCTTCCCTTTAATCCTCTCTGTAAATCTGAAGGAGGCAATTTCCCTGTCATGCGAACAATAGCCTGAAATGGATGCACACATTGAATGAGAATATACTCATAAGTATTTAAATCCATCAGTTCAGAAGGAATATTTACCAGCTCAAGATTATTATGAACAGCTCTAGCAGGCATCTTATTCTCATCTAATTTATTATAACAATATTTACAAATACGTTGATCAGATCCCAAATCAAAACAATTCTCTACCAACAAATAAGTTGCAAATTTCTTCCACTCATTATTATTCTCTTTTTCACTTTTTAAATATAGATCAACTAACCTGGTCTGATTTTTATAATGAATTCGTCTACAACAAATACAAGAAAAGTTTGGCTTTTCATCTGAAAAGACCTTAAACCTTGTGATTTCTTGCTCCAAATTTTCTGTACTAAAATTCCGTACATTTTCTTTCACATTTCTTTCTATTAATGTATCTGTTTCTGCACTATCTTCTTCAGGACCAAAGTAACTGTCCACAGTTTTTTGAAAATTGTGTTATTTTACTTATAAAATCCTTTGTTGACTTACAAGGAGCTTTCTTTGTTTTTTCCAGACATTGCTCTTTAGATAAATCTTGTACTTCTTTTTTCTTGGAAATGTAAGCCTGTTTATATCTTTATCTTCTCTCACTTTTAGATGGCATATTGTTTTTTCTATCTGTAGATAATTAAAATCTGTTGTGAAGAAAAAAACATATTTAATATTTTTTTTTTACAATTGTAGACCACTACCAGCATACTACATAGCAATTAGAAGCACTATATGTTGTTAAGTCTGGTTCACTCCATAAGTAATTTTAAGGCACAGCAGCAGAGTTCTGGCACTGTAGGAGATCATGCAGGGAGTGATGTTTCAGGGTTTAGGACAGTGCAGTGGTGTTTGAACATTATAGGGGCATTTGCTGAAAATTACGTTTCAGGGTTTACAGCAGTGCAGTAGTGTTGAAAGAGTTTAACAGGGTTTGCTAGGGAGGGTATTTCAGGGTTTAGGACAGTGCAGTGGTGCTCAGGCACTGTAGAGGTTCAAGGTGGGACTGATAATTCTGAGTTTAGAACAATGCAGTTGTGCTTGGGCAGTGTATGATATCATGTAAGGGCTAGGAGCACTAAAATGTCCTAAAGCCGGACTCACTCCATGAGTACATGTATTCTCATATCTGCAAACACATGCATAGATCAAGTGATTCTATCACAATATTCCCCAAAACACACTGACTCACATTCTGATTCTAGAGAAGTCAAAATATCCCCTGCAATTCACTAAAATGATTACTGCATGCTAAAGAGAGAGTTGCAATGGCATTTCTACAGCACATACAGGATCTTTATTAGACAGCATGGAGAATATTTGCGAATTAAGAAACCTGACACACATGCTGCATAGGACTTTGTAGCACTACATGTAATAAAGATCCTGAGTGTACTGTAGAAATGCCATAGCAACTCTCTCTGTAGCATGTAGTAATCATTTCAGTGTATTCTCATTTCTATATTCTCAGTCCCACCTTGACCCCTTATATTGCTTGAACAGCACTGCACTGTCCTAAACCCTGAAACACCATCCCTATCAAAAGCTGCTAAACTCTTTCAACACTACTGCACTGTCCTAAAATCTGAAACAGCACGCCCAGCAAAACCCTTTTTCACTGTAGTAATCATTTTACTGAATTGCAAGGGACACTATCATGTGTCTAAGATCACAGTGTGAGTCAGAATTCATTTCAGAAAAATGTGGCAGAATAATTTACTTAGTTGATGTGTTTAAACATATGGGAATACATGTACTCGTGGAATTAGTCAGGCCTTAGGACAATTAATGCTACAAAGTCCAAAGCAGCATGTGTGCCAGGCCTCTGAATACCGAAATAGTCTCCATGCTATGTAATACACATCCTGGGTGTGCTGTTGAAATTGCATAGCAACTGTCTCTGTAGCATGTAGTAATCATTTTAGTGAATTCTCATTTCTACATTCTCAGTCTCATCTTGACCCTCTACACTGCATGAACACCACTGCACTGTCTTAAACCCTGAAGTAGCACTCCCAGCAAGACTCTCTTTCACTGTAGTAATCATTTTCCTGAATTGCAAGGCATACTGTCATGTGTCTAAGATGACAGTGTGAGTGAGAATTCATTTCAGAAAAATGTGGCAGAATAATTTACTTAGTTGATGTGTTTAAAAATATGGGAATACATGTACTCATGGAATGAGTCAGGCCTTAGGACAATTAGTGCTACAAAGTCCAAAGCAGCATGTGTGCCAGGCCCCTGAATACCAAAATAGTTTCCATGCTGTGTAATCAAAATCCTGGGTGTGCTGTTGAAATTGCATAGCAACTGTCTCTGTAGCACGTAGTAATCATTTCAGTGAATTCTCATTTCTACATTCCCAGTCTCACCTTGACCCTCTTCACTGCCTGAACACCACTGCACTGTCCAATGTTGGTATTTAGCTGTGGAAACGCTTCAGTCCTCTCTCTATGACCATGTATGGGGTAGGTCAGCAGGTTTTTTACCCTGGTATAGCCTGCATAAATAGAGAAACCATAGCACATAACATCGCTTGGTTTCTCACCCGGTCGCGTTACCTTTGGGGCTTGTTCCTAGAATTGGCGTTTCTTGTGGGATCGTGATTCTTTTCCCTTCCTCCCTCTCCCTTTCCTGGATTTGCGGTATACTGCAGGCTGGCAGATATCGCGCTGTTGGATTCCCGGCGGTAGGGGCAAACGGAGAAGTTTGCCTCTGTTACCAGTGTTGTGGATTTGCTTTTCCTAATTCCATCCCATTGTGACTGCGAGTATTTTTAAGCGCACGGCTGTGCGTTTTCTTTCACGAAGTCCTTGGCAGGGTTCTAAGACAATTAAGGAGACAGGCTACTTCCTTGTTTATCGTAGCATGTCATCATCGTTAGGGATGTTTTGGGTCTTTTCACAGACGTATTTTCCTTTGGGCACAAGAAGCTTTATTTGGAATTTTGGTCAGACTGTGAGCACAGCGTGTTTGGAGACTCTTGTTATTGAATCGTGGATTATTACGGAGGAAACAACATATAGGGTTTTTTTATGTCCTGGTTGGACTTTTTCCCCACTATTGAAGAAAACAGCCTTTATTTACACACGGATGGAGACCTGTTTTAGCACCATCTGATCTTACCTGGAAGCAGCTTGCCGAATTCAAGGTAAGGCGGGTTATTCAGTGAGTTTGGGAAAGCCTCTGTCTGCTTGCTATATGTTCATAGAGAGAGTTCTGTACTTTTGGGTAATTCGGTATCCTTATATATTCCCTATATGCAGGTGTAGCTGTATCTGATTCCTGTGGGGCATACCTGATTACGCCAACAGTGGTGTGTTTTCTCTCTTCCGGATTTTCCTCCCACCCTCTCCCTGTGTTCAAGTAGCGGGTCCACTGTATAAGGTTTAAGTGGCCTGCTGTTGGATAGTGGGAGCGGACGTCATCCTCGCTCCTGCAACAACGGGCCATGTTTGGGTGTTGACCTGACAACCTAAACCCTGAAACAGCTCTCCCAGCAAGACTCTCTTTCACTGTAGTAATCATTTTACTAAATTGCAAGGCATACTGTCATATGTCTAAGATTATAAATGGTCTCATTTTTTACCACAGTGCATACAAACTGACATTCTCATGAATACCTCTGTACAAAAGGAAATCAACAATCACAGAGTCTTTGCTAAAAGTCAAACAATATACACCTGGAAATAAAAACTATGCTGTAAGACTCAGTTTATGCCAAAATAACTTGGCTACTAGTTCAAAGATTACAATTGTACAAGAAGACTCTCTCAAATCATACTTTTACAACGCAAACCTTTACAATGCATTTTTTACAACGCAACATCCATTACAACTCATTTCATTACAACGCATACCATTAGAACACATTTTTTAAAACTACCTTCACAACACATTCCATTACAATGCATACTACCTTTACAACGCATACCATTACAATGCATAACATTACACTGCATGTATGGTAAGTATTGCATAGTGTAGGGGTAAAAATTACTATTCTAACTCCAGGGAGTGCAACAGTATGGTAAGTGTTGGATAGTGTAAGGGTAAAAATTACTATTCTAACTCCAGGGGGTGCAACAGTAGGGTAAGCGTTGGATGGTAATGGTATGCTTTATAATGGTATGCGTTGTAATGACTGCGTTGTAATGACATGCATTGTAATGGTATGCGTTGTAGTGTCATGCGTTGTAATGGTTGCGTTGTAATGGCATGCTATGTAATAGATGTTGCGTTGTAAAAGTTTTGTTGTAATGGTAGTGCGTTGTAAAAGTTGCGTTGTAAAGGTTGTTTCCCATGAAGTGGTGTTCAGGCAGTATAGGGGCTCAAGGTGGGACTGAGAATGTATCAATGAGAATTCACTGAAAAAATTTCTACATGCTACTGAAAAAGTTGGTATGCAATTTCTACAGCACACCCAGGATATTTATTACACAGCATGGAGACTATTTGGGAATTCAGAGGCATGACACACATGCTGCTTTGGATTTCATAGCACTAACTGTCCTAAGGAATGACTCACTCCATGACTACATCTTTTGCCATATTTTAAAACACATCAACAAAGCAAATTTTTCTGCCACATTTTTCTGAAATGAATTCTGACTCACACTGTGATCTTAGACACATGACAGTATGCCTTGCAATTCCGTAAAATGGTTACTACAGTGAAAGAGAGTCTTGCTGGGAGTGCTGTTTCACGTTTTAGGACAGTGCAGTGGGGTTGTATGATGTTACAATTCATACGTTTACAATGCACACCTTTACAACGCATTTTTTACAACGCAGCATCCATTACAACTCATTTCATTACAACGCATACCATTACAACAAATGTTTAAAAACTACCTTTACAACGCATTCCATTACAACACATACGGCCTTTACAACGCATACCATTACAACACATAACATTACATTGCATGTATGGTAAGTATTGCATAGTGTAGGGGTCAAAATTACTATTCTAACTCCAGGGGGTGCAACAGTAGGGTAAGTGTTGGATAGTGTAAGGTTAAAAATTACTATTCTAACTCCAGGGGGGTGCAACAGTATGGTAAGTGTTGGATGGTGATGGTATGCATTATAATGGTATGCGTTGTAATAATTGCATTGTAATAACATGCATTGTAATGGTATGCGTTGTATTGTCATGCATTGTAATGGTTGCGTTGTAATGACATGCTATGTAATGGATGTTGCGCTGTTAAAGTTTTGTTGTAATGCTAGTGTGTTGTAAAAGTTGCGTTGTAAAGGTTGTTTCCCGTGCAGTGGTGTACAGGCAATGCAGGGGCTCAAGGTGGGACTAAGAATGTAGAAATGAGAATTCACTGAAATAATTTCTACATGCTACTGAAAAAGTTGGTATGCAATTTCTACAACACACCCAGGATCTTTATTACACAGCATGGAGACTATTTGGGAATTCAGAGGCCTGACACACATGCTGCTTTGGACTTTATAGCACTAATTTTCATAAGGAATGACTCACTCCAAGACTACATATTTTGCCATATTTTAAAACACATCAACTAAGCAAATTATTCTGCCACATTTTTCTGAAATGAATTCTGACTCACACTGTGATCTTAGACACATGACAGTATGCCTTGCAATTCCGTAAAATGGTTACTACAGTGAAAGAGAGTCTTGCTGGGAGTGCTGTTTCACATTTTAGGATAGTGCAGTGGGGTTGTATGACGTTACAACGCATACTTTTACAATGCACACCTTTACAACGCATTTTTTACAATGCAACATCCATTACAACTCATTTCATTACAACGCATACCATTACAACGAATTTTTAAAAACTACCTTTACAACGCATTCCATTACAACGCATACTACCTTTACAACGCATAGCATTACAACGCATAACATTACATTGCATATATGGTAAGTATTGCATAGTGTAGGGGTAAAAATTACTATTCTAACTCCAGGGGGTGCAACAGTAGGGTAAGTGTTGGATAGTGTAAGGGTAAAAATTACTATTCTAACTCCAGGGGGGTGCAACAGTATGGTAAGTGTTGGATGGTAATGGTATGCGTTATAATGGTATGCGTTGTAATGACTGCGTTGTAATGACATGCATTGTAATGGTATGCGTTGTAGTCTCATGCGTTGTAATGGTTGCGTTGTAATGGCATGCTATGTAATGGATGTTGCGTTGTTAAAGTTTTGTTGTAATGGTAGTGCTTTGTAAAAGTTGCGTTGTAAAGGTTGTTTCCCATGCAGTGGTGTACAGGCAATGCAGGGGCTCAAGGTGGGACTAAGAATGTAGAAATGAGAATTCACTGAAATAATTTCTACATGCTACTGAAAAAGTTGGTATGCAATTTCTACAGCACACCCAGGATCTTTATTACACAGCATGGAGACTATTTGGGAATTCAGAGGCCTGACACACATGCTGCTTTGGACTTTATAGCACTAATTTTCATAAGGAATGACTCACTCCAAGACTACATATTTTGCCATATTTTAAAACACATCAACTAAGCAAATTATTCTGCCACATTTTTCTGAAATGAATTCTGACTCACACTGTGATCTTAGACACATGACAGTATGCCTTGCAATTCAGCAAAATAATTACTACAGTGAAAAAAAGTCCAGCTAGGAGTGCTGTTTCACATTTTTGGACAGTGCAGTGGTACACAGGCAATGCAAGGGCTCAAGGTGGGACTAAAAATGCAGAAATGAGAATTCACTGAAATAATGGTAGTGCATTGTAAAAGTAGCATTGTAAAGGTTATTTCCCGTGCAGTGGTGTACAGGCCATGCAGGGGCTCAAGGTGGGACTAAGAATGTAGAAATGAGAATTCACTGAAATAATTTCTACATGCTACTGAAAAATCTGGTATGCAATTTCTACAGCACACCCAAGATCTTTATTACACAGCATGGAGACTATTTGGGAATTCATAGACCTGACACACATGCTGCTTTGGACTTTATAGCACTAACTGTCATAAGGAATTACTCACGCCAAGACTACATGTTTTGCCATATTTTAAAACACATCAACTAAGCAAATTATTCTGCCACATCTTTCTGAAATGAATTCTGACTCACACTGTGATCTTAGACACATGACAGTATGCCTTGCAATTCCGTAAAATGGTTACTACAGTGAAAGAGAGTCTTGCTGGGAGTGCTGTTTCACATTTTAGGACAGTGCAGTGGGGTTGTATTACGTTACAACGCATACTTTTACAATGCACACCTTTACAACGCATTTTTTACAACGCAACTTCCATTACAACTCATTTCATTACAACACATACCATAACAACGAATTTTTTAAAACTACCTTTACAATGCATTCCATTACAACGCATACTACCTTTACAACGCATACCATTACAACGCATAACATTACATTGCATGTATGGTAAGTATTGCATAGTGTAGGGGTAAAAATTACTATTCTAACTCCAGGGGGTGCAACAGTATGGTAAGTGTTGGATGGTAATGGTATGCGTTATAATGGTATGCGTTGTAATG
This sequence comes from Lissotriton helveticus, assembly GCF_964261635.1. NCBI lineage: Eukaryota > Metazoa > Chordata > Amphibia > Caudata > Salamandridae > Lissotriton > Lissotriton helveticus. The sequence continues at coordinate 1,232,806,772 of NC_136068.1, forward strand.
ACTGCGTTGTAATGACATGCATTGTAATGGTATGCGTTGTGGTGTCATGCGTTGTAATGGTTGCCTTGTAATGGCATGCTATGTAATGGATGTTGCGTTGTTAAAGTTTTGTTGTAATGGTAGTGCGTTGTAAAAGTTGCGTTGTAAAGGTTGTTTCCCGTGCAGTGGTGTACAGGCAATGCAGGGGCTCAAGGTGGGACTAAGAATGTAGAAATGAGAATTCACTGAAATAATTTCCACATGCTACTGAAAAAGTTGGTATGCAATTTCTACAGCACACCCAGGATCTTTATTACACAGCATGGAGACTATTTGGGAATTCAGAGGCCTAACACACATGCTGCTTTGGACTTTATAACACTAACTGTCATAAGGAATGACTCAATCCAAGACTACATATTTTGCCATATTTTAAAACACATCAACTAAGCAAATTATTCTGCCACATTTTTCTGAAAGGAATTCTGACTCACACTGTGATCTTAGACACATGACAGTATGCCTTGCAATTCAGCAAAATGATTACTACAGTGAAAAAAAGTCCAGCTAGGAGTGCTGTTTCACATTTTTGGACAGTGCAGTGGTATACAGGCAATGCAAGGGCTCAAGGTGGGACTAAGAATGTAGAAATGAGAATTCACTGAAATAATGGTAGTGCATTGTAAAAGTTGCATTGTAAAGGTTGTTTCCCATGCAGTGGTGTACAGGCAATGCAGGGGCTCAAGGTGGGACTAAGAATGTAGAAATGAGAATTCACTGAAATAATTTCTACATGCTACTGAAAAAGTTGGTATGCAATTTCTACAGCACACCCAGGATCTTTATTACACAGCATGGAGACTATTTGGGAATTCAGAGACCTGACACACATGCTGCTTTGGACTTTATAGCACTAACTGTCATAAGGAATGACTCACTCCAAGACTACATGTTTTGCCATATTTTAAAACACATCAACTAAGCAAATTATTTGATCATTTTTAAGAACAGCACTGTACTGAACAAAAACACATGAACATACCAAATGCTCCTTTCACAATATTTTTCCCAAAGCAGACAACTTCAAAATTAGACTCTGTTCAAATAAACTCCTGCTTCCACATTAGAATAAATTTTTCAATTTAACTTAAACTGCACAACATAGATCCCTTCACAAATTAACAACTCACCTTTAAAAATGCTTTTGTAGTTTTAGAACAGTGTCAATCAAACAGCATATTTTCTTAAGCAGAATCTCTGAATAGTGCACCAGTCACAGAAAGCACAAAATGGCATATCTCCCCTCTCAATTTACACTCTAATCTTGAAGATAACCAATCAAATATCTTCCCGCACAAATTAAAAACCAAAGTAACATTTTAATTGGTTCTACATTGAAACCCTTTCAATCTCACATACAATTCAACCTTCCTCCACTGCTCTCTCTGCCTGTTACCATGGTAACACTCCATAGATACCTAACTGAACACACAGGTGAAAAGTTCATCTGCAAAACAAACCAGCAAGGGTGTTTGACTTTTCAAAACAGCAGCGAATCCTGTGCAATGTTCCTTTCAATCACTTTCTCTCAGCCATTAGCATTTCTCCTTAAAAAAAACTGTAGCATGCACCCTAATTTTCAATGTTGAATTTACAGAAACCACCAATCATTTATTCTTTTTCAAGTGCACTGAATCTCATCCACATTTTTTTCTAAACTCCTACTTTTCAAACTGCCATTTCATTTCCAGAGCCCATCTGAGTACAACCAGATCTCCCTTCAAGATGCTTAGAGTGTGGATTGTAGGACACAGCTATATTTTCTGGAGTGAAAGGTATGCAGCAAATAGATGCTTTCTCAACCTTGACTTACCAAATGAGGATATTATGTGGATTGGCCAGAGAGGATTGAGATGTCACCAATTGATGTCATTGGTAAAATCCTTTTTGCATCTCCCACACCCTGACCTCATAATTGTGCACTGTGGTGGCAATGACCTAGGCACTTTGACTGAGGTAGGTCTGGAAATGCTTTTAATGGACACCTTTGGGCAATTGATGTCACTTTTTCCACAAACTGCCTTTGTATATTCTAATATATGCCAAAGACAAAAATGGAACTGGTCCAACTAATATTGTCCACAGATTGAGAAAGCAAGGAAACGTGAATAAGTCTGTTTCTGCTTTCCTCAGAGACTATGGTATGGGTTCTATATACCACAACAACTTGCGTTACAACATGCAAGGCATTTATAGAGGAGATGGTGTATATTTCACAGATGAGGGAAACAGAGTCTTCCTCTTGAATTTTAGACTCTGCATCGGTACTTACTAATAGGTACAAAAAACACTCAATGAACTAACAACTCTTTTCAGAGCCAACCAACAACTAAATACTCAAACTTGTTATTTAACTGTAATTTTTTATGTTTATTTTTCTGACATGCGTGCAACGTGCGTGCACCTCATGAATTTTTGCCTCGAGGGTGCGAGCAACGTGCGCGCACCTCATGGTTTAAAAAAAAAAAAAAAAGTTTTTTTTGACCTCCGGGATCCTTCAGGGACCCCCTGAGAAGGCCTAGGGGGTCAGGGAGTCTCTACCTTGCCCCCTTTTCACGTTCTCCTCTTTTTTTTGGGGGAAAATTTTTATTGTTCATCAACATCAACATTACATTTTTCATTTTCATTATGTACTTCACCAGGATAAGTAAATCAGAAAACTTTCTTTTTACCAAATCTGTCCTTAAGGTATGTTCATAAGTTCATAAGTTCATCATACAAATTCTGCCTACACTGATTTTTATTAACTCAGAGTAAAGCCAATTAATAGATATCTCGCTGTATGCTTACACCTCCCCCAGCTTTCGTTTCCATTCTGTTATAGGAGCCCAGATTCGTCTCGCAGCTTCTCTTCTTGCCCTTCCCTTTTTCTCATATAAAGCCTGTTCCAAAGTGCATATCGCCAGCAGCTTCGAGACCCATTGTTGTAATGTCGGTGGTCTGGGATCTTTCCATAGCGACGCTACACATAATCTGCTTAGTGCCATAGCTATATACAAAAACTCGTGATGAGGAATACCCAAGCCATCCTTTGTTACTCCTAAAATCATTACCTCATCCAGCAATGTTATACTCATTCCCAACGAATTATTGAAGAACTGTTCCAGTTCTTTTTTGTACTCATCTAGAGCAGGGCATGAGGCAAACATGTGGATAGTATCGGCTTGGGTGGATTGACATCTTGGACAGGTTATACCTCTTGTTCCACCCCATTGTGCCACCCTGTGGGGAGTATGATATAATTCGAACAATGTTTTATATTGCTGAGTTTGCAAATTTGTAGCTCTCAGCACAGTATTTGACAGTTTTAACGATTTCTCAGCCTCATTCCCTGTCAGCCCCAATTTTATTCCCCATTTCTCATAAATTTTTTTAGAGTCATCCTCTTTATATTTACATATTTCACCATATAGCTGCGATATGGAGCATCCTCTTTCTTTTCTTATATCTTCCATTAAATCTATCTTTTGCATATCAACACCCCCACCACGCTTCCTTGATAAAACTGACCTAATTTGTAGATATTTATAGAAGTCTCTATGTCTTAAATTATATAGACGTTGCGCCTTCTCGTAGGTGATTAATGTCCCTCCTGTCCCTATAAGATCTCCTATAGTTGTTACTCCTTGCCTTTCCCAGCCTTTCATTACAGAGTCATGAAATACTCCTGGGAGCGATGGATTCCCGTATAATGGTGTATAATAATTCATTCTACCCAATTTTATCTTCTTTTTTATGGTAGACCAGATTGTTATTGCGGCCCCCAGAGTCTTGAAACATACCTTTTTGTAGTAGCTTTTCTCATCATATTTGAGAAGCCATCTCTCTGAGTTTTTTACCAAAAGTTCATATACATCCGGAATCATATCCCTCCCTCTCCATTTATCTGTTATATCCCCCCCCCAGCATTCCTCTTATATATTGTAGGGCAGTTGCCCAATAATAGGCTTTAAAATCGGGGAGCATCAGCCCGCCTCGTTCTCGGGGTAGCGACAAAAAATTTTGGCTGCGGCGTGTTCTTCCTCCTGCCCAAATAAACCTGTTTGTTACCCCTTCAAGCTCCCTAAACCATTTATTATCAAATAGCAAGTGGATAGTCCTAAAAAGATAAAGTACTTTAGGTAAAAAGGATATTTTTATCAAATTGCACCGGCCAATTGTGGTCAAATGTAGATTATTTAGTCTATTGAAGTCAAGTTTGGCTTTGCTTATTATAGGTTCTATATTTTTTGCCACCACTGTCGACATATCAGAGGTAATTAAAACCCCCAAATATATCGCGGTTCCTGTGATTCTTCGATCTACCGTCACTATTTTTTGATTTATTACGACTTGTGTTTTGTCTACATTTAGCTTGTATCCTGATAAATTTCCATATATAGCTGCCTCTTCTTCTATTGCTCGTAATGCCAGTTCAGGATCGCATGATGTGACCGCCAAATCGTCCGCATACCCCAAAACTTTTGTTTCGTATCCGTTCAAGACGATTGGTCGTATGTCTATGTTCTGCTCTATTCTTCGTATAAATGCATCTATATATAGGGCAAAGAGGAGTGGAGAGCAGGGACACCCCTGTCTGGTTCCCCGCCAATAATTATCGTATTGCTCATTTCACCCATAATTCTAAGTTTTATTCTTGGATTAATATATAATGCCTTTACAGCTTTTATAAAAATACTTCCTAGATTTACCTTCTCTAGCACTGCCCAAAGAAATCCCCACGAGACCCTATCAAATGCCTTCTCTGCATCTAATAATATTAATGACATAGGGTCTCGTGAGGCTGCTGTTCCATCAAACAGAGTTAGTACTCTCCTGATGTGCTCTGCAGTTCCTCTCCCAGGGATAAACCCGTGTTGTCTAGGGGATACGATCTTACCAGTTACACTCCCTAATCTATTTGCCATAATTTTTGAATATATTTTCACATCGCTGTTCATTAAGCTAATTGGTCTATATGACCCAGGATTTGTTGGAGGTTTTTTTTTTTAATAAACACAATCATAATTGCTTCGCTCCACGACTCTGGGGGGGAAATACCATTCTGAATATTAGTTATTAAATTAAAAAGATCCCCTTCTATTTCAGAATAAAAGATTTTGTAAAACTCTAATGGGATAGAGTCCGGACCAACAGCTTTCCCTGCTGGGAGATCCAAAATTGCTCTGTGCATTTCATCTCGATTGAGCATTGTTTCCAAAACCCCTTTATCAGCCGCATCGAGTTTTTCTAGATTTGCTCCTTCTAGAAACTCCTCTATCTCATGTATCTCACCCCCTTGATCAGGGTTATAGAGTAGCTGATAAAACTCTTGAAACCTTCCACATACATCCCTAGGTGCTGTTACCATACTACCATCTTGAAGCATTATTTCCACAATATCTCCCTTTGTAGATGCCTGTCTTGTTCGTATAGCTAATAATCGGCCAATCTGTTCGCTATATTCATACTGTTCCTTCCTCCAAGCCAAATATTTCCCTGCTGCTTTAGATGCAACTATCTCCCCCACTGCTGCTTTAGCCACTGTTAATCTCTGCGATATTGCGATAATGTCTTGTTTAGATCGAATAGCAACACCAAGTTCTTCCTCAATCCTCACCACCGTTCTTATTTTCCCTGCCATCTCCTCCTTTTCTGCTTTGTTTCGTCTGATTGAATAGCTAAGTGTCTCCCCCCTTATGCCTGCTTTCATTGTATCCCAGACTATGGCGGGTGGAGCTGTTCCTCTGTTTACTTCTAAAAATCCTTTCAGCCATCCTCTCATGAGTTCAATGTACTTAGCATCTTGTAGCAGGGCTCTCTCAAAAGCCCAATTTGAGGTTGGTTTATTTTGTACTGGGATTACAATGTCTAAAATCAATGGATTATGATCAGACATAACCCGGGGAAGCTTGCTCACTTTGCCCATAGTTGCTATTGTAGGGGAGACCAGAAAGTAATCAAGTCTTGCAAATTTTTTGTGAGGTACAGAAAAATATGTACTGCCCCCGCCAACATTATGTTGCTGTTCCCATATGTCTATTAAGCCATTATCTTCCATTATCCGTATCATATGGCTTTTCTTTTTCCTCCCCACAAATTTTTTGGGATCATTCTTCCATAGGCCGTTCAAGCCATTAATATTAAGATCCCCGCACACCACCAGGGGTTGGGGCCAATTAGCTAATTGTGTATTCATTGTGTTCAGCATTTCGGGGTCATCTACTGTCGGGGCATACAATGAGCATAAAGTAAAGTTAAATCCCTTCACTTGGCATTCAATCAGCACCCAGCGCCCATATGGATCTGCTTTTTGTCTTTTGATAGTCACATTACCTTGCCGTGCTAATACAGCAACCCCTCGTGTCCTTGTCCCTTGTGTCGTGCAAGTAAGCAATTGAAAACCTAGCTGCCCCAATAATCCCTTTTGAGCCACCTCTATATGAGTCTCCTGTAAGCAGAGCAGATCAACATGAATTGTTTTTAAGTATTCCCTCACCTCCCTTCTCTTCCTTCCGTCATTCAGTCCACAAATATTCAAAGTGCCTATCCGCATTGATATGTTTGTTTTATAGCATACAGTTTTTTTTCCGCTTTCTCGTTTTTCAAAATTTGATGTTTCTGATCCTCCATTTGTTTGATCTTATCTTGATGTGATGATTTTTTTATTATTTTCTCCCCTTCTCCCTTCCCCATCCCCCCTCCCCCCTTCCCCCCCACCTGTTAGAGCAAGCAGGCCGCTGGCCTCTGTGATGGAGTCTGGCTATCGACTCCCCTTTGCCGACCTTTATAGATACATTAAGTCACCTGGACTAGTTACTTCAATTTAAGATCTCCTTCATATCCCCTTCATCCACTTCACCCGTGATTTTGCCTTTAGCTTCGTATTTTTTGTCCTTATATTTTTCTCCCCAATCAATATTTACAATTCCTTTGCCCCTAATCTCCTTTCATGCATTCATATACTATCACAAAACTAGAGCCCCTCTATGGCCAACATGTGCTTTTACTGAGTAAAGGATTAATTAGAAACAGCGTCATCAATGAAGTCTTTAAGGTTTGTCATTGGCTGCTCTGCTGGTTTCATCATTAGTGCGAATCATGTCAATATATTCTTTTGCTTGGATTTCAGAGAAGAAGACCTTAGTAGAATTCTTATAGATTATCTTTAGTTTTGCCGGATTCATTAAATAAGCCTGTAGGCCCATCTTATGACATGGATCCAATAACTCTCTGAGTCTCCACCTTCTTTCGACTGTACTATGACAGTAATCAGGGGTTGAGAAGAAAGACTGGGTCTCAAACGTGCGTTTGGCGTTGGGGCGAGCTTTTGCATACACTTCTTCTCTCAATAAAAAGTTGCCGAAGTACACTAATATGGCTCTTGATCTTGATACCCCCTCAGTTGTAGAAGGCCCTTTCTTTTTTAACATCATTGGAAATCTGTGCACTCTTTGTACTTCCCTGTCCCAATCCCAATGATTCAGTTCCGGAAAGGCTCCTTTGAACATTCTCAGGACATATGCCCTAATGTCCCCGCCTTCTGCCCCTTCCTCTATGCCCAGAATTCTGAGGTTATTTCTTCTCTGGCGGTTCTCTAAGTCCTCCAGCTTCCACTGGGCATCCACCATCTGTTTTTCATACCCCCTCAATCTAGTCGAATCTTTAGCTTGTTGATCCTCCATCATACCCGTTCGATCTTCCAGATGTGCCATCCTCGTATTTGTAGCTGTGCAAATCTTGGCCACCTTCTTTATAGCTCCTTGTAGATGTTTGGTTGCTAAACGATTTTTTTTCCCCTCAACTTTTGTTGCATCCTGCAATTGTTTGATTGAATTTAGAATTAGTTGAAGTGTAGGCTCCGCAGTTGATGTCTGACCGTGTGCCCCCCCATCGTTAGGATCTTCCTTCTCCATTTCAATTTCGTTATAAATATTCTGTGTATCTGAGTAGTCCCAGTTTAAGCATGCTTCTGTTTCAGTACTTGCCGCACTTATTCGTCTGCGACTACTTCCTGCTTTCTCTTGTGATTGCGTGCTTCTCTGTCGCCTGGACAGCCTTTTTTTCCTTGGCTCTTGAGATTTCCCCTTTTGTGATGATCCACCTCCCTCTTCCAAACCTGAGGTCAAGCTAGAGTCAGTAATTGCCCCACCATTCTCTTCCGAGCCTGAGCGTGAATCCTTTGATGCATCAGAGCCATCTGTCACTGAATAGAAATTATCAACTGGATCTGTGTTATCCTCTAGCCCGCTCAGGCTGCTATTTGCGGTTATTATCTGTACCAATAGTTCAGTTTGTTGCGCCGTAGTGGTTGCCGTCACTAAAGGTCCACCTATAATTACATCCCCATTTGTTGCCACTACTGCTTCGGTGGGTCGTGTATTCTCCTCTGTATTGTCCATGATATCATTGAGATCCATGATATTGCTCCACTGTGTCTCTGTTTGGGGAGTACTGGGCGGCTCCGTTATATCGGCAGTGTTTTCTTTACCTGTGTTAGTTATTTTAACTACATTGGTCGGGGTAAAGTATCCTGTAATGCTTTTTGCTTGGCCAGATAGCTGCATAGCATTTAGCGCAGCCTGCTTCCTGGCTCTCGTTTTACTCCAAGCAGCTGCTCCTTCCTCATTCATAGCGGATTGAGTTTGGGCTTGCGGGTCCTCATCGGCCCCTTTATTTTTCGTTGCTTGCCCTGGAGCTTGTTTCTCTCCCCCCTCGGGCACTTTTACTTTCCCTCCTCGGGTGATTTTTGGTGCCATTTTAGCCCTTTCAGTAACCACTGTCAGCTCTGGTACTTCAGTCTTTTCTATTAAATTATGATACGTTTGCCGCTGCTGCCGCTGCCGCCACTGAGAGTCTTTCAGCCGCTTTGCACCGAGCTGACTCAGGCTCAGGTTCAAGCGCCACCGGGATATGTGTCTTCTTTTTGGTATTATTGGGCTTACTGCTCCTGTAGCTCTGCCTATTGACGCTACAGCTACCTCTACTGAAAATTCTCTCACAGCCCTTCCGACCCCATGCACTGTTTCTGACTTACCAGGTATGTTGCGGTAAGCTTTAGTCTTGCAGTCCTTCAGTGCGATAGTCTGGGGAATTCTCAGGCCGTCGCTTTGAAAGTAGAGGTAGCAATTCAGCCTTGCGCGCAGCTGCAGCCGCCGCCGCCGATTACTCCATCTCCGCAGCCCTCGCTTCGGTCGCTGTCTCCGTGATGGCGTATCACCCAGTACTCTCCTCCTCCGAGCTCCGTTAATTCTCCTGCGTCGCGGATGGCTGCGGTCTCCGAGAGCGCCGTGCTCCGCCCAGTGTACTCCGCTCACTCCACTTGCATTACTGGGCTGCCGAAAACGCCATGAGGGATGCACCTCGGTGGCCGCTGCCAAAACTGCTACCACTCCAGCGGAGACCAGATCCAGGACCTCTCCAAGCCCCATTCAGGTATATCTGAATAGTACTTTTTACCGCTATTGAAGTTTAGCGTGTAGTTTCAGCTATCGTCCTTATTCTTCAAAACAAACGGGTCGGCATCGGAGCGTTCTCCTCTAGCCGTCTAGCCAGACGCCATCTTGCTCTCCCGAGTTTTCCACTTTTGATTTTGACTCTCTTCTGCCTCGAGGGTGCGTCCCCCTGAGAAGACCTAGGGGGTCAGGGAGTTTCTACCCTGCCCCCTTTTCACATTCTCCACTTTTGTTTTTCACTCTCTCCTGCCTCAGGGTCCTTCAGGGACCCCCTGAGAAGGCATAGGGGGTCAGGGAGTCTCTACCCTGCCCCCTTTTAACATTTTCCACTTTTGTTTTCTGCTCTCATCTGTCTCGGACACAAAATGGCGGCCAACACTTCCTAATTTCGACCGATTGAAATGTTGACAGACGTCTAACAGCAAATCAGAATTCCGCTCGCGCACACCCGATTCGCGCACCGTGTGCGCTCTGGTGCACGCTTACAGATATATATATTTTTTTCTTATGATTTTCTCAGGAACTACTGGAGGGATTTACATCATTTGAGCAAAAGTGAGATCTGCGAATCAGACTCTACCATTTGCCAAATTTCTTGTAATTCCGTTCAGCCGTTCGGGCTGTAGCCGTGTCTAAACGTCCTATGGAAAATAACATGGGGAAAACACGTTTTGGGACCCTCCTTTTTTCTCAGCCCCCACTTCACGAATCCTCCAAAACTTTCAGGGAAGGAGCAGGCCATCTTCTTTGAGAAATTCGCGAAGATTCATCAACCTGCGCCAAAGTTATTCCCAATAGAATGTTGCGGATTTCCTATGGAAACTTGGTCCTAACTATAACTACCTACTGGCAACCGCCAGTAGGTAATATATATATATATATATATATATATATATATATATATATATATATATATATATATATATATATATATATATATATATATATATATATATATGCACTGGAAAACTAAACACCCCCTTCCCTTACAAAGAAATGGAAAGTTTGCATCTCTGCAACCTCTATTATTTTTCACCGTATTCCTATTCCGCTCAATCAACACAACATCCACAAATACACACACCTACTTACTACCTTTCTTGGCTGAGCTTATCAATTCTTCTTCTTTAATTCAAATTCAAAGCGCAGGCCCTTTATTCAGCCTTCTTGGTAACTACTACCCGTGAATAGCAGTGGGTAGTTTGCACACTTCCGTCCTTTCTTGCGTCTTTTCTACCACACACTGGGGCAGATTTACAAGCCCCTTGTGCCACTTTTGCGTCATTTTTCCTATGGGCTTGTAAATCTGCCCAACTGTGTGTATTTATGCACTAGCTTTCTTCCTTAGATGTGGTACTCGTTTCTCTTGCTCCCACTGCGGAATCCAACACCCTATTTGTGTAATGAGCTGGAAATCCACTTCACTGACAATGCAGTGGGTAGTTTGCATCTCTCCAGCCTTTCTTAGTTTTCACGTGTTTCATCTTCCACTCAATCAACACATCATCCACACATACACACATCTACTTGCTGCATTCCTTAGCTGTGATTATCAACTATTCTTCTTTTTTATATTTATATTCAAAGTTCACGCCCTTTATCGAGGCTTTTTGTAGTAATTCTGCTCCTACACAAAACTGTGCATAAAGACTTAGGACCTCAGTGAATTACGGTGTACCAAAACCCACCTTACTACACAAACCCCCTACCAGACTAGCAATCAGTGACTCATTGGTTCTTCATCCTATAGCATGAACACCAATGACTAGTCAACCCAGAACATGTGACTTAGATTACCTCAAGTAAGGTGGATGACAAGAGCACTCTTTCGTTATAGTCTTACACCAGTCCAAAACAAGGAGTAAATAAAGACACGTGCAAGTTTGAAATGTTTATTTCTAACGCCGTAATCTCATGCACAGTACCTTAGATAATACATATTATCAGAAACAAGGTTGTCAGCATTGTTACTATCCCATAAAATACAAAGGGAAAAAGCATCCTTTGATGCTAAAGGTAAACAAATTTAAAATATACCTACATTTCACCCTCCCTACCTGGCAGGTTGGTTTATAACTACAAAAGGTCTCATAGGATTACATGGGCAGACCCATACCTCTGGTACTCAGCAGTAGTGGATCACATTGAGTTCTGCACAAACTGTCAGGATACGAATGTTCTCCAACTGTGTGTAATTAAGCCTTCCCAATCCATTATTAAACGCGCCAGTATCAGAGGTGGCCACAGCTGCATATGTGGTATGGCTCGAACGTGCGAGGATCATTCTGAATAACAGACACAGTATTCAAGATAACCTTAACGTTTCATGCTCTCACTATACACACTAAACCAGCGAGGCAGTCTACAAATGTAGCATACCAAATTATTCTCATGTAAAGCAAAATACTCAGCCTTCTCTAAACAATATCACAAGTGCGTGTCGTGTGCAAAGCAGAGGAAAGGAAAAATGGCGTTTAAGCTTCTAATAAACCCATGCTAACTTAACACAGTGTGAGTGCAAGGCTCAGCCCATGACACCCTCCCTCGATCGAAGCACGTGATATAAACGTGGGCGAATTGGGAACGCAGAGTCCAAGCCTGAAAAGCAGAGTCAAGTTCAAATTTGCAAAAAAAAGTATTCGCTGTTTGATAGAAAACAGTAGCTAAATAGTAAAGAATAGGTAGAAAAATGAAAGAGTCTTAATCCAACAGCGTATGAGCACAGTATGAAGCAACAGCCTCCAACAGGAAGTCATTGTTCTCATCTGAAAACATTTCAGCTATCCAATTCAATAGTGAGAATGAACATACATGTTCCTCAATGACCGGAGCCTCTATCGCCATTGGAGGAAAACCCGGGTCATCTTCAATGTAACTGCGTGCCAAGAACTCAAGCGCCGCTGCAAAAACATTCCAACGTCCCAATATTCCATGTAGCGCTGCTAAGGCCATAATCCCGCCGCCAGAACAGAGCAAGTCATGAACCACTAAGGCTGATCATAATCCGCGTTGGGAGACACAGTACAGCAAAGACACAAATCCAGGGCCCAGTCGAAATCGCAGCTCAGGCAATGGAAGACAGGTTGAACGCAGGTGAAAAAGGAAAATCGAAACGATAATCCATAAACTGCACTCAAAGTAGCCAGAGGCAGCGCTCCGTAATAACTAAGCATTCGGTTGCGGACCAGCAACAGCCGGGACATATTGTCGTCTGCTGCAGGATGTGCATCCATATTTAAGTAAACAAATTAATAAAAGCACACCAGCAACTAATGCGAATATTAAGCGGAATCCACCAAAGATGCTGACAAAAAAATCGAACTAAAAAATCCAGAAAAGACACCAAATATATTTTGAAAAGAAGTCACAAGGCCACTGCTTCTAACTTTAAAAAAGTAAGGTAACCCTGTAGTCAAGGACGCATTAAAGATATCCTAAATTGACTCCCCAAAATTCAGGAGCACGTCTGTATTTAATAAAGCATGCACTTCTGTGCGGGTGTTTGCTACATGAAGGACAAATGTTTCTCTAGCAGATGTAAGAGCAACCTCTTTTTGAGACAATAGCGCTCTTATACGACTCATTTGGTTGACTCTGGTTTGAAGGTCGGAATCGACGGCCAGATGGAAACATCCAGCTTCCCATGCAGAGGAGTAAACACAACTTTTTTATAGCCAACCACACGCTCAGTTACCATAATCATGTAAGCGATGCCTGCTAACATCGCACAACAATCTGCATTATTTCAAAGTAAACAACTCCCGTTTCCAGTAAACTGAACGTTGGTATGATAGCAGGTGTCAGAGTGCCTTTCAAAACTGAGTCCAAATTAGGCGCATCTTCATTACAAGAGCCATGCAATTGTATGTGTCTACAAATTAAGGGGTAATCTGGTACTATTGTGAAATCCTCGCCGTTCAGATAGATTTCTTTTCCCTCCCTCAGGCACCTATATGTAAATGGTAATAACCAAGCTTCATGGAGATAAACACTGGCTAAAGATCCATATCTGCCTATAGCATAGTATTTCATGGAAACGTCAAACTTAAACAGGCTAAAAAGTAACGTTATGATACTGTGGATAAGTCACACAGCTGAATCGGATCTCCAATGAGTGACCACTTCTAACCATTCTCATAGCGCGCCCTGTGCTCTGATTTGACAGTGAGAGAGTGATCGCACCATAATTTGTACTGCTAATCATTCTGAGCATACGCTACGAATACGCTTTCACGTTAAGCATCGCATCAAAACTTCCGTGTGACGTCATGTACGGCGCCCCGTACTCAAAAGACGCAAATGTTTTTAATTGTTTAAATATATATTTATGTATTTAATGAACATACTAACAGAAGACATTATCTAGGATAATTATGAAATAATTTTTTTTGAAAGTTTCAATAATCCTATATTACTTTTAAAAGTAATTACACAAATCGCGGTGGAACGTCATGCGTACTCGCATCGTAAGAGCGCAGTAAGCACACCGTAAACGTACGCAAAGCCATGTGACTTTAAAAGAAGACATTTGATTGGTTCATAACACTTCCTATTACAACTGTTGAGACTTCCATCCCATTATAATCATTCTACTTTGACTTTCTAAGAAGAAGCATCTCTCCTGAGAATCTTGTCAAATAGAACAAAGTTTACCATAATAACAGCAATGGACTCATCTTCCAGCCATTCTTCAGAGGAATATTTAAGTCCTGAAGAATCTCCAAAGAAGAGGAAAGAAGCTCTAATTTAGCAGTTTTTTACTTTTCCAGCAGGGGAAAAAAAAGGTTAATGCTCCAAAAGTAACCTGTAAAATTTGCCAACCAACTCTTTCAAGGGGTGATCCATCTAAAAAATACTCCTTTGGCACAGCAAATATGGAGCGACACGTGAAGAACTTACACCCCGACAACTTAGCTCGAGCTGCAACATGGAGGTTGTAGGACAACCCACCTGCTGCTGCTGGACCAAGCACATCAACTGCTGCACCAGCATTTTCATCAAGTATTCCGCACCCACAAATTGATCCTGATTTTGCTAAATTAAAAATTCTATGCATTTATTGCAATAAACTTTTGCGTTATGGGGAACAGTCTATTGACCTGATAAAACGCAGGAAGCAGGAGCATCGCTGTCCTCGACATTATTATTATTTTGTCATTCTTTTGTTCCTGTTGGACACTTCCAAACCCCCTATTATAGAAAAAAATTATCCCTGGGATTTGGCCCCCCCGCGGGAGCTAATTAAGAATAAAACGGACTTCTAGTTTGCGTACGAGTACCATACGCGTACCCCGCGATGTTTTTAATTAAAAAAAATAATAATGTATGCGCCTAAAGATCCATGTGGGACACCCTGAGTAGGCCCAGAGGGTTATTATGTTTCTACCCTGCCCCTTTCCTTTTTTTTTACTTTGTTTTACTGTTTTCCTCTGACTCAGTGCTGCCGAGGCACAAGAGGGCTGCCAACACTTCCTAGTTTGGAGTGTTGAAAGACAGTCATGTTATGTTATGTTATGTTAATTTTGATTTCTATACCGCACGGCTACTCCATTGGAGTGTCCCGGCGCTTTTAATTGGCGACTCATAACAGAAAGAACATAGCACAGCGACAAAAAAGGAAAAGGGGCAGCGACAGACAGCAGATAAACAAATTAAAGGGTAAAAAGCCAAGTTTTAAGGCCCTTCCTAAAGAACAACAGGTCAGAGGTACTGCGTAGGGCCAATGGCAGAGCATTCCAAAGCTGTGGTGCCCTTAGTGTGAAGGAACGTCCCCCAATGCGGGCCTTCTTTATTCGGGGAACCATCGCAAGAAACAAAGATTCAGATCGCAAAACACGGACCGGGCGATAAAATCCCAGCCTGCGCTGAAGATATTTTGCTCCTGAACCAAAGAGCGCCTTGTGAGCCAGTGTCAACGTCTTAAAAACTATCCGTTTCCGGATAGGCAGCCAATGGAGCGACTGCAAGAGACCAGACACTCTGGCTCGCCTATGAAGGCCGAAGATGGCGCGTGCAGCGGAATTCTGCACCACTTGTAGCCGCTGTACAAGATATTCTGGAAGACCCAGATAAAGGACGTTGGAATAATGCAATCTGGAGCCAATTAGGGCTTGCACCGTGATCCTCCTGTGCTCTTCCGAGAGCAGGGGGAGAAACTTCCGGAGCATCTTGAGGATGCCGAAACATGTGACCGTAAGACCGAGGATCTGAGATCTCATAGTCAGACCATTATCGATCTTAATACCCAGATTTTTTGCCAGCTGGGACGCATGAGCTGGGGGGAACATATTGGTCGGCCACCATGTCTGCCAATCAGGGTCCGAGGCACAGCCAAAGAACAGTACCTCGGACTTATCTGAGTTACATTTGAGGCTGTTCAGATGAAACCACCTGAAAACAGCCCCCAGGCACTCTCGAATACTCTTGACCTTTCCCGCTCGTAAAGAGAAGCTGGGTATCATCAGCTTGGAAACGATCTGGGCCCCAAATGACTCAGCCAGTGCCGCCAAGGGAGTCATAAAGATGTTAAAAAGAGTCAGGCTCAACACAGAACCCTGCGGAACTCCGACTCCCAGCGGCGGCATCTCAGCAGAGCTTGGAGAGGCCCAGACCGTTTGTCGACGGCCCGCTAAAAAAGATGTAAACCAGCTGAGTACCGTCCCCCTCAGACCGATGTCATAAAGTCTGGCAAGGAGCCCCTCATGGGGGACGGTATCAAAGGCCGCCGACAGGTCAAGCATAACAAGCATGGCCTTGCCGTCTGAATCCAGAGCCTCCTTAATGGCTTCTGACACCTCCAACAATGCAGTCTCGGTACTTAAATTGGGGCGGAAGCCAGATTGACTGGAGTGCAACAGGTCATTGGTCTCCAAAAAAGCAGAGAGCACACTATGCACGTGCTTCTCCACAACTTTGGCCAGTGCCGAAGGAGAGAGATGGGCCTGTAATTGGCTAACACCTCAGGATCTAGGCCTGGCTTTTTAAGAAGGGGATCACCATCGCCTGCTTCCAGATCTGCGGGACCATCCCCTCACTCAAAGAAAGGTTCAAAAGCGGATTGGCCAACGGATTTACCACAGCCGCCATCCTCGCCAGGAATTTGGCCGGGCAAGGGTCTAAAGGTGACCCAGATTTAAGATTGGCCAAAAATGCCAATGACACAGAGGTAGAAATAGGCGGGAAAACAGCCAGGACGGGATCCATGGTAGACCGCGGAGCAGGCCCCTCTCCAAAACTGGGGGAGACTTCGACAAACCTCTCAGGAAAGGAATCCTGAATCAGTTTAATCTTAGCCGTAAAGAACTTGGCCAGATCACACACCCAAGAATCCAAGGGAACAGCCAGAGATAGATTAGCTCCCTCACAATAGTAAAGATCTCCTTACATGAATTGGAGGCTGCCTCTATCCTCCTAGCAAAATAGCCCCTTTTCTCATGTAGGATATCGTGATGATAGACTTTAATCGCCGTCCTGTATACAAGTCTGGCCGACGGATTGTATTGTGAGCGCCAAGCCCTCTCAGCCACCTTGCACTACCGACGAGAAGCCAACAGTGCTTCCGTGAACCACGGAGCAGAAACCCGCTTCGATGTAGGCCGAGGGGCCAGCGCCGGGGCTAAATCATTTAGCCTGTCAGTCAACCACGCTTGCAGAGACTCTAGATCCTGCTCTAGGTCGCCCGAAAGAGGGCAAGGATGGTCAAGAGATGCCTGAGCTAACATCTCAGGAGTCACCCGATGAAGTGCCCTGGAGAGTGGACCGTGCTGTCTAGGCACAGTGCTAGGAAGTTTCTTCATACCCAGAACATAAAACCTAGCCAACCTATGATCGGACCAAAGAACCGGGAGAAGTTCAATACCTTCTAAGGGGGCCGTGGAGAAGACCTGATCCAGGGTATGAACTCTGTCGTGTGTTGGACCGGCAAGAAACGGGGCAGAGCCAAGGGGGGCCGTAATATCGAGAAGTTTACTCGCGTCCGGATCCTCTCCCTCGTCCAGATGGAAATTAAAGTCTCCCGCCAACACACAATGCTCAGCTCTCAAGGCTAGCCCTGAAATAGCTGCCTGCAGTTCATCAAAACGGACCCGGCCGGTCCGGGGGGTCTATAGACCAGCAACCCTTTAAGAGCTTGATGAGGGGCCAATGAAATGGAGAAGGCCAGGGATTCAGAACCTGTAATAATATCCATAGGGATCACGGAACAGGTCACAAGCTTATTTACCACAAGAGCCACCCCTCCTCCCCTCCCCTTCAGTCTATCTTGTCTGAAAATATTATAATCCGGCGGGATAGCCGCAGCAATATCGGGATTGGACAGATCCCCTAACCATGTCTCTGTCAGCATGAGACATAAAGGTTTTTCCGTGACAAGGAGATCAAAGATCTCCTGAGCATGTCTGCGCACTGATCTGGTATTCAGGAGCAGGCAGAGATGTTTCACATTAGCCACTTCTCTCTTTAATAAAGTGGTCGGGGCATACCCTGGTGACCACCCACAGCCAGGACATAGCCTCTTACCCCTACAGCGAGCAGGAAACACTGTATGACAGGTAGAAGACGTTTTTTGCAATGAGCGGAGTTCCAGCGCCGAATAGTATATCATTCTCACAACTGCGATTTAAGAGTCTCTGTAGCCAGACCATCCCGCCGCTCCGACGCCTCCGGAACGCTGACGGGCGCAGATGGGCAGGACTCTGGCAAGACTCAGGCAAAGCGAGGGCAAACCCGCTGCGCGATCCCGCTGCGCTGTGAGGACAGGTTTAAATAGGGCCTCCAGGTGAGGTCCAAACCGCCCCACGAGGACGCTCAATATGGCGCTGCCAAAGCGTCACTGTCCCTCCCAAGATGGCGCCCAAAGTGGAAGCGCTGCAGAGCCTCAACAGCCCCAGACCCGGACCCGCTAAAACAGCGGTGAATAACTATTATATGGAGGTAAGGGGGCACTCCCAGATAAAAACAGGGCAGAAGGAAACACAAATAAACAAAAATACAAACCAGGTATTTAAAAACGAAACACGCTAACCGAGCAGCGCTAAAAGTAATGCTGAGCCGCCCCACCGGGCAAATGATTTCAAACAGTTGACATCCAATCAGCATGCAGCTCGTGCTCGTAATTGTACGGATTTCTGTACGCGTGCAGTCTCTAGATATCGCTATGATTTTACTTTTGATTTTCTCAGGAACTACTGAATGGAAATACACCATTTAACAATAAGCACAATCCGCGAACCAAACTCTACCCCTCTGCCAAATTTGGTGTAATTCCGTTCAGCCGTTCAGGCTGTAGCCCTGGCTAAATGTCCCTATCGAAAATTGCAAATGTACCCTTGCTAACATAAAGAACTATTTAAAAATAACTGCATAAAGGCATTTATTACGGGATACAACTTGCAAATCATCCAAATATAAAAAAACATTATATCATAATAAATAGTTAAGCAGCTGATAGGTGATTAAATAGGGCTAATAAATATTAAATAAATAGCAAATAGTAAAAAACGTCATATATAAACACATGAAATACTACTGTTACTAAGCCCCAAACTGTGCAAAATGTCGCAAAAATTACTCGTAAATCAATTTCAATGTCAAAAATCATGCCTGATAAGTTTAAATCCTCCTTCTCGGAATCCTTCCTGCATAAATGCATGATGGAGGAACAAAATGTTATTTTACATTGTGCCAAAATTTAAAAAAGTGCCATATGCTTATAAAGTGCAAACCTGGTCAAAAACTGACTAATTTAAATTGCTAGTGCTACTAAATCCTACATTACACTATAATTCTAAAATCCACAAAGGTATCATAGTCTAAACCCCTAAAGTGCCCAGGAAGGTACAAAAAGGGTTAAAAACATAACATTTCCATGTGGCTTGGATTCAAATGCAGTTCATCAGATCATGTACAATCAGGCAGATATATCAACGTATGTCTAATTATTCATACAATACATTAAAGAAAGTGATAAAGATCTTCTGTATTGTTGAGGCCATTAGGCATTTTACTATCTAATTAAAAAATCATGATGGATTCCAATTTCCTCAACATCTTTTCCCTATCTCCTTCTCTGTGAGGGTTAGGAATGGCAGCCACAACAAAATATTTCAAACAACTGAGATTGTTATTATGCACTTGTTTAAAATGTCGAGCCACCGGATACGTGGAATCATTATTAACGATGGCTCGTAAGTGTTGAAGCACCTGTAGCTTGGTGCTTCCCACATATCTTAAGCTAAAGGTGCATGTCAGAACATAAACTGCAAGCTCAGATTTACAGTTAAAACTTCCCTTGATTAAAACTCTTTCCGGACTAAACAAAGTTGAATAAGAGTTAGTATTCTCTTCGAACCTGCAAGCTCTGCAAGAAGAGCATTTGGTAAAACCTAGCTTAGGTTGTAGCCACATCTTGGCTGCTGCTAGTTCGGGATTGGTCTTAACAATTTGAGTAGTCATGGATGGGCCTTTCTTATAAGTAATCGTAGGTTGAGCAGGAAGATTGGGAGCTAATACCCCATCTGTCATAGTTATTGGCCAGATACGCCTAATAATAGATCTGATTTTTCTTTCTTGTGTATTGAAAGTAGTTATGAGTCTCGGCACATTTTCTGCAGTTTCAGGATCTTCTAAATTACTTAAGTTTGACAAGATAGAGTTCCTAGGTTTACAACCAACCTTATTGACCGCCTCTGCTAAAATAGATTCACTGTAACTCCTTGCTCTGAATCTTTCAAGGGTTTGATGTTTACATATGGTGAAATCATCTTCAGTACTGCAAATCATTTTAAAGCGCACTAACTCACCAAACAGAATGCTTTTTATTAAATGTTTGGGGTGTGCGCTGCTGGCATGGAGAGTTGTATTTCCAGCCTTGGCCTTACTATGAAGTGTTGTGGTTATCACCTTTTTTTATGTAGATTTTAACATCTAAAAATTCCACACATTGTTTGCTGGTCTGAGTCGTAAACTTGAGTTTGGCAGTATTGATGAAGTGGTGAAATATTTAGATATGCATTGTAATAACACACCGAAATTAGTATCAATGAGTGTCCCAGCATGATTATTTGCAGACGATTCGCTCTAAACCATCTTCTGGGTTGCAGCTCTTACAAATTTGATTAGTGAAGTTCTGTAAAGAACAAGGGCTGAATTACCTTCTCTAAAAACAAAGTATATGTATTTCAATCCCTATAAGTGTCATAAAGACACTTTGGCAGCTGAGGAAGAAAATATAGTGTGTGTCAATAATTTAAGTATTTTGGCATAAGACTGACATGTAGTAAGTCCTGGCCCCGTCAAACAGAGAAAAGCAAATTGAAATTGTAACATAACTAACTCTATGGCTACAATAAAAATCCATAAGAAAATGACAGTAGGAATTATATCCTTGGGCATAGAAATGTAAAACATTATGGCCTTGAGAACAGCCATTTACGGGACTAAGCTATGGGTCTATATTAGGGACTCAAAAGTATTGAGAGTCAAAAATACATCTTTAAAAACAATAGTCAATTTACTTCATAGTTCCCCCTCTTCCATTAAATATGGACTTTAGGCAGGAACACATAGCCCAGTCACCAGGTAGGTCGCCCCCTCAGCCGCCACACAGTCCCCCTGTGCAGCTGTCTCGCTGCCCGCTGTGTCCTCGCCTGTGACCATTGCAGTCCTTTTTCTCTGTCTCGGACTGAATTTCCTTTTTTGTGCCTTTGTTTGTGCCTTTCCTTTTTGTCACCATATACTGTTGGCCTTATTTGCTGCCTTATTGTCTGCTACTTTTTTGTGCCTTTGTTTCTGCCTTTCCTTTTGCCACCATCTACTGTTGGCCTTATTTCTGCTACTTCGCCCCAGTGCCCTGCCCCCTCCCACCCGCCCCCTACCCGCTCCCCTCCCTCGCGATTCCCACCGCTGCCTCCCTGCAGCCCACCTCCCTGGTTCCCCATTCGCCGACCCGCTCCCTCTTCCCAGCTGCTCCTCCCTCCCATTGTCCTTCTTATGGAGGCCGCGCGGTGGTGAAGGGAGCGACCTTTCACCCTGTCACCAGGTAGGTCGCACCCTCAGCCGCCACACGGTCCCACTGTGCCGCTGTCCCGCTGCCCACTGTGTCCTCGCCTGTGACCGTTGCAGTCCTTTTCCTCTGCCTCGGACTGAATTTCCTTTTTTGTGCCTTTGTTTCTGCCTTTCCTTTTTGTCACAATCTACTGTTGGCCTTATTTTCTGCCTTATTGTCTGCTACTTTTTTGTGCCTTTGTTTCTGCCTTTCCTTTTGTCACCATCTACTGTTGGCCTTATTTCTGATACTTTGCCCCAGTGCTCTGCGCCCTGCCCCCCTGCCCCCACCCGTTCCCCTCCCTCGCGATTCCCACCTCTGCCTCCCTGCGGCCCTGCCCCCCTGGTGCCCCATTTGCCGCCCCGCTCCCGCCTCCCAGCTACTCCTCCCTCCCATAGCCCTTCTTATGGAGGCCACGCAGCAGGCGCGCCAAAGGCAAGCCCGTCTGCACCCGTCTGCGCCTGGACGGCGCCCAGCACCAGAACCCCTGGCCCCCGCCGAAACCAAGAAACCCGACTGAGATATGACACAACCACCCTCCACGCACTCAACACCGACTGACCATGTGCCTGCTACCAAGCAACTCCGAAGGGCACCCATGGACCCTTCTCCTGCCAAACCTGCAAATTCACCTGCGTCCGAACCTACACCCCACCACCCAGACCAGGCAACAACAACAACCACCTCAAGTGCATTCTACTCAACACCCGCTCCGTCCACAAGCACGCCGTCGAACTCTGGGACCTCCTCGATACAACGGCACCAGACGTCGCCTTCCTCACAGAAACCTGGATGAAGCCTCCTCAGCCCCCGACATCGCCATAGCCATCCCGGACGGCTACAAGATCACCAGAAGTGACCCCATCAACCAAACCGGAGGAGGAATCGCCATCATCTACAGGAACACCATCGACGTCACAACCAACTCCGAAGATGCCCTCACCACCGCCGAACACCTACACTTCCAGATCCACACCGACCCCAAGACCACCCTCAGAGGAACCCTCGTCTACAGACCCCCGGGCCCACGTACATAATTCAGAGAAGCCATTGCCGACTTCATCAGCCCACATGCCCTTGCCTCATCAGACTACATCCTCCTAGGGGACCTGACCTTCCACCTGGAGAACAACAATGACAAAAGCACCACTACCCTGCTCGACAACCTCGCCAACCTCGGACACAAGCAACTGGTGAACACCCCCACCAACTATGCCGCCCACAAGCTCGACCCCATCTTCTCTGCCAGCAGCCACGTTGCCTTCAGCCACTCCACTGGACTACACTGGACCGACCACAGCTGCATCCACTTCACCTTTAAGAAGACCACATCCCACCACCGCCGGCAACACATCCCCCGCAGATGCTGGAGCAAAGTCACCGCAAACCAGCTAACGACATCACTGAGCCAGAACCCACTAATCACCACCACTGACCCCAACGACGCAGCCCGCAACCTCACACAGTGGTTTGCCAACTGCGCCGACACCCTTGCACCACTGAAGAACCCTCCAGGCAAGCCCGGCAGCAGGAAAACAACATGGTTCACCGCCGACCTCAAAGAATCGAAGAAATCCTGCCAAACTCCCGAGAAAACATGGCGTCACGAACAGACGACAGAAAACATGACAGCCCTCAAGAACACCACCCGCAAACACCACCAGCTGATCCGCACCACCAAAAAGACATCGTTCAAAGAACGGCTGGACAACAACACACACAACAGCAAGGAACTCTTCAGCATCTTAAAAGAGCTCTCCAATCCCAACGCCAACAGCAACAACATCACACCATTGCAAGACCTCTGCAACTCCCTCGCCACGTTCTTTCACCGCAAGATTGCCGATATCCACAACAGCTTCGGCGCCCAGACTCTGCCCCCAGCCACCGAACCAACGCACCCTACAACCACCCTCAGCGCTTGGACTCCCATCAGCAAAGAAGACACCACCCACGCTATGAACACCATCCACTCTGGCTCTCCTTCCGACCCATGCCTTCACCACATCTTCAACAAAGCCGACACCATCATTGCTCCCCACCTGCGGAAAGTCATAAACAACTCCCTCGCATCTGCCACCTACGCAGGGAGCTGGAAGCACGCAGAGATCAACGTCCTTCTGAAGAAACTCACAGCGGACCCTAAAGACCTCAAAAACTTCCGCCCCATCTCTCTTCTTCCCTTCCCGGCGAAAGTGATTGAGAAAATCGTCAACAAACAGCTGACCACATTCCTCGAGGCCAGTGGATCCCTCGACCCATCCCAGTCTGGATTTCGAGCCAACCACAGCACCGAGACCGCCCTCATCGCAGCCACCGACAACATCAGGACCCTACTCGACAATGGGGAAACTGCCGCCCTCATCCTCCTAGACCTCTCAGCCGCCTTCGATGCAGTCTGCCATCGCACCCTAATAACCCGCCTCCACAACGCCGGGATCCAAGGTAAAGCCCTGGACTGGATCACCTTGTTCCTCTTCGACAGAACCCAGAGAGTCCGCCTCCCTCCCTTCTGCTCCGCAGCCACCGAGATCATCTGCTGCGTACCCCAAGGCTCATCGCTCAACCCTCTTCAATATCTACATGAGCCCCCTCGCCACCATCGCATGCAAACACAACCTCAACATCATCTCATATGCCGACGACACCCAACTGATACTCTCCCTCACCAAAGACCCAGCCACGGCCAAACTCAACCTCCAGCAAGGAATGAAAAACGTCGCTGAATGAATGAAACTCAGCCGTCTGAAACTGAACTCAGACAAGACGGAGGTCCTCATCCTCGGACCATCCCATCCGCCTGGGATGACTCCTGGTGGCCCACAGAACTGGGCTCCGCACCGACACCCACTGACCACACACGCAACCTGGGATTCATCCTGGACTCCTCTCTCACAATGACCAAGCAAGTCAACGCTATCTCTTCTTCATGCTTTAAAACCCTGTGCATACTCCGTAAGATCTTCCGGTGGATCCCTACCGGTACTAGAAAGACGGTCACATAGGCCCTCGTCACCAGCCGACTGGACTACGGGAACGCCCTATACGCAGGAACCACAGCCAAACTTCAGAGAAGACTCCAACGCATACAGAACGCATCCGCACGACTCATCATCGACATCCCCGGCACAGCCACATATCAGCCTACCTGAGAGACCTGCACTGGCTCCCCATCAACAAAAGGATCGTGTTCAGGCTCCTCACCCACGCACACAAAGCGCTCCACGACATAGGTCCCGAATACCTCAACAATCGCCTCATGTTCTACACTCCAGCACGCAAACTCCGCTCCGCCAGCCTCGCCATCGTCCCATGTAAGTATGGGCGAATTTTGCGAATTCGCGATCTGCGAATTTGCGGATCTGTGAATTCGCAATCCGCAAAATTTGCGAATTTGTGCGAATTTGCGGATTTTTTTATTTTTGCGTGTTCGCGGGGCGCTTTGCGTGTTCGCGGGGCGCTTTGCGTGTTTGCGTGTTTTTTTGTGCGAGACCGCTCGTTGTTGTGCCCTTCTGCCCTCTGCCCCACTCGTGTTTGTGCCATTCTGCCCTCTGCCCCACTTGTTTTGTGTCCTTCTGCCCTCTGCCCCACTCTTTGTTGTGCCATTCTGCCCTCTGCCCCACTTGTTGTTGTGCCCTTCTGCCCTCTGCCCCACTTGTTGTTGTGCCCTTCTGCCCTCTGCCCCACTCGTTGTTGTGCCATTCTACCCTCTGCCCCACTCGTTGTTGTGCCCTTCTGCCCTCTGCCCCACTCGTTGTTGTGCCATTCTGCCCTCTGCCCCTCTCCTGTTTTATTTTAGAATGGCGCCGGCAAGCTGCCAGTGCCATTCTAAAATAGTTACTAAGTTAGCTTCATCAGGAAGCACTAATAGATAAAATAAAGCAGGTGCTCGAATTCAGTTAAACTCGAGCACCTGCTTCTATTAGTGCTTCCTGTTGAAGC
This sequence comes from Lissotriton helveticus, assembly GCF_964261635.1. Classification (NCBI taxonomy): domain Eukaryota; kingdom Metazoa; phylum Chordata; class Amphibia; order Caudata; family Salamandridae; genus Lissotriton; species Lissotriton helveticus. Next base: position 1,232,832,230 of record NC_136068.1, read on the forward strand.
TAACTTAGTAACCATTTTAGAATGGCGCTGGCAGCTTACCGGCGCCATTCTAAAATAGTTACAAGCTTGAAGCTTGAACTTTTGCCTCCCGGATCCATTCCGCTCACGGATTTGCAGATTTTCGGCAAATTCGTGGGAATTCGCGGATTGCGAATTTGCCGAAAATCCGCAAAATCCGCGAGCGTAACGGATTTTGCACCCATGCTTAGTCCCATGGATCCGCAGAACCACAGCCGGAGAAAGTTCATTCTCCTACCTGGAGGCCAAGACGTGGAACTCCCTCCCCGCCAAACTACGACTGACCCAGGACCACCTCACATTCAGGAAATAACTCAAGACCTGGCTTTTCGAGCATTAGCAGCACTCCCCCCCCCCCCAGCGCCTTGAGACCCTCACGGGTGAGTAGCGCGCTCTACAAATGTATTGATTGATTGATTGTGAGAATGACACCTTTGCTTTAATGGAGCAGATTATGGCACATAGAATAACTAAGTCTATTTAGATTAGCCCTTGAGCAACTTTTGATATAGAGACACCATTTTAATACTCCATGCTTGATGTACGTAAAATGTATGTTGACTAACTCGGGCTAGTGGCTTTGTGGCTGCTTGCAATGGAGACATGCTGGGCAACCAAGTAATTAATACAAGAGAAATACTGGGCCCATGATCAGGAGGGAGAATATCAAAAGTGCACCAACGGAAAACTCTCTGACATATTTGTGGATGACAAATGCACGCCATCATTTGAACCTTTTATATGTCATTTATTTTGTCCTACTGCTAAGCAACTGTACATCAAATGTAGATATGAGATACTATGAATTAACAGCTAATGTAGCAAATGGCATTTGAATTCCTGTGCCAACAATACGTGTCTTGCATGCATGGTAGTGAAATATTCAGTTGCACATGTGGTGTTTTTCTGCAAAGCATATGCCAGTCCACGTAGGAAAGGGATTATACCCATTTGTCGTAGATTAAGCACAAGCCACTATGATGAGACCTTGAGAATTCTAAGATCTAACATAAGTGAAATTATTGTTTACCGCGTGGCTACATTTTCATCAGTCATGTTTTAAAGTCAACATCCAGTAGAAAGTATTGTATTGCAGAAGCTGCTGTTGACAGTTATGAATTTAAAAACTGATTTTAATATTATGAACCCTTTTTAATTACAGTGCAGTTTATCTGTTTTTAATTTAAGCAGGAATACATTATTAACAGTGAATATTATCTTTTTATGTTATTTTTTTTAAATTATGTTATATGTTTTTTGTTGGTCTTTGCCTGAAATAAACAACCAAATTAATAAAAATGTACAGTGAAGGATAAAAAACAATGATAGACTCAGCAAATAATCATCCACCACAGTCGTCATTTAGGGGTCACCAGGGATGCAGGTGCGACCCATGTCTTGCACGTTCCAACCCCAGCCTTTGTGACCCTTGGGATCAGCAGTTGCAAAATCATTACCAAGATTAGAATGACAACTCCCCATTCTTTATTTTTTGATCATTTATCTTGATCCTAATAGTGAATAATATTCTGCTATTCACTATTAGTGTAATAAAACAAGAGCAAATTGATGCAGCTTTTGAAAGTAAAAATGGCATGTTGTGTGGATGATGGTGGGTGAGAGTGTGTTTATATGAGAGAGAGGGTGTTTATGTGTGAGCATGTGTGTCACTATGTGTAAGCACGTGAGTGTGACTGAACCTTAGTGAAAGTCACTGACAGGTAGCCGCACATGAGGCTGCGTAAGACTGAATATTATTAAGTGTGACTGAGTGAGCATGAGTGAGTGAGATTAAGAATGAATGTAACTGAGTGAGTGAGAATTATTAAGAATGAGTGCAAGGGGATGTAAGAGAGTTTAAGTAAGAATTAATTAGTGAGACTAAGTGAGAGAATGAGTGTGAGTAAGTAAGTGTGAGCTAGACTGACGTGATGCTTGCAAGTTTGTTGTTGATCCTGGCATCATAAAGATATTTATTGTCTATGAGAGACGCCAAGGGCAAAATAGTGGTGTTGGTATGCATGAGACCATTCTTAGTACAAAAGAAACTTGCCAAGAAGACATCAATGGTAAAATACGGGTAGTGGCATACTAGAGTTAATTCAAGGCATATGAGGTGCTTGTGGAAAAATACTGGCGTACTTTATGAAATTCTTGGCATGTGGACACCAGTGGCAGATGCTGGCTTTAGCAAACTGGGGGGCATATGTGGCATGAATGTTGATAACCTGGCATATTGGAGGATGGCAACCATGACCAATTGCTGGCCCTGATACACTGAGGTAATTTGTGACACGAGTGTCACATGTAGTATATGCACAGCGTAAATTGCTAAATTCTTTCACTGGCATGTTTTTTGCAACCCATGACTAAATACTGGACCTGGCAAAATGGAGGTAAATTATGACATATGGGGCAAATATTTAGAAAAACATGGGGTCAACTCCTGGGGAAGGCTGATTTCATTGGCTCTGCAGACCATGAAGAAATTTGAATATTTAATGAGGGCCCTTTAAATGCCTATGGCATTTTAGCATATGTATGTGAACATTGTGTTGTAAAATGCACCAATTCACCAAATTCTTTTCAAATGTATCCCGAGGGGGGTTGATGAAGATGGTGGCTGGTTGAAGCCACTCCACGTCGTAATCTGAGGAATGTGACTCTTTCGACCGGTGGTGGCTTTGAACCCAGGACTTTCTGGCTGAACCATTCCTACCTCTAACGATGCCTTTTGATAAACTCGGTAAGGGCAAATTTTTGTGCTTTTTTTAGTGAACCTGCAGTGCATTCTGTTACTGGATTGCAGCGCCATTTTGTTTCACTCATAGAGTATTTCTCATGGCACCGACGCCTCACAAACAATAATTTCATGAAGGAAAAAAATCGCAAGGATGTACAACGAGTCTGCTACTGTGCATCTTCTCAGCATAGTCTTCCTCTAATTTTGAGTATTTCTTATATTTAACAGATGAACTGCCTGAATTTCACTGAAACAGCTAACACTCTCACATTAAAATTGCTAATTCTCAGCTGGTTGTACTACTTCATTGAAACAGCTAATATTACCACATAAGGCTTACGGAATTTCAGCTGGTTGCATTATTTATTTTGCGTGCATTTCTCTGCATTTATTCACACAAACTGCTCTTTGTTGTTGGAGTATACATGTCTATGGGGAGAATCAAATCTGGTCGAGGCACTGCTTCATCTTCTACCTCTACTCTATGTTTAAAGTCCACTGCAGTGCGTACCTCTAACCCCTTTTCAGTATTACAAAGTGAAATGGAAGACTCAACACCAATGACCATACCCCATCTTGCAGAGTCTTCATCTACATTTACACCTACTTCTAGTTCTCTTTAGCCTTTATTAAATGGCAAAAATGTGTCTAAATCAACTTTTTTGTGTGTGCTGTCCTCCACTAAGCGAATAAAAAAAACTCCTTCGCCAACCACCTCATCCACCACCAGCTTCCTTGGAGTTGCTTCTAGATGAAATACAGGCTGTCAAGCTATATTTGGAGGAGACAAACACTCGTCTACAAGGCCTAGAGGATAAATGGTCTACTCTTGAAAGCAAGATTAATTCAGTGGCGTGTCAGGTCGAATCTTTACAAGCTTCTTCACACAGATTCTTCCTATTAAAGCAGAAATCATCCAACTCTAGAAACAAGTGTAAAATCTCAAAAATCATAGCGGAAGCAATAATCTACAAATCTATGACTTACCTGAAGAATTGGAATGTTCCAATCCTATATCTTTTTTCCAGTCTTTTCTTCCACAGGTACTGGAATTTCCAAAATCTCCTTCATTGAATATACAAAGAGCACACAGACCTGGTCGTACTCCACATACTTCATCACCTCAATGTAAACCAAGGGGTCTAATATTCTACTTCCTAGAACATACTGACTTGTTGAAAGTTTTGTAGGAAGTCAAATTTAAATGTCACATTTTCTGGCAAGGCTCCCAGTTATTTTTCTCACAAGACTACGCCAAAGTCACAGCAGACAAACTGAAATGTTTTCTAGCAATGAGACCAGCCCTATGTGATTTAAATGCCAGATTGAGTTTAATCCATCCTTGACTCGTTAAAATGACTTATAAAAATAAGACAACCACCTATGAAGATCCAGCTTTACTGCAACATTTTCTTGACAGCTGTAGAGAAGAATCTATGGAATTCACAAGATTGTCTTCTACTTGATAATAACACCGTTTTCCTTTGACAACTGTAATTTTGACCTCATATATCTTTTGATGTCTATTCCTATGCCATATGTTATTTTCGGTGGTGATTGTAACTTAGTTGTTGACCCATACATAGACTGTTCCTCCAAGGCACCCTTTATCCCCTCTTCAATTAACCAACATTTCAACACCCTAATTTCCCATAGGTCTCTTGTTGATTCTTGGGGAATCTGTGACCCACAACTTTGTGAATACACTTTTTTATCACCTACTCACCTTTCCCAACCATGCATAGACTATTTATTAGTTTCTAAATCATTAACACAACACATAATACAAGCAGGCATTAGTTGTATATTGATTTCTGACCATGCTGCAGTGATCTGAGACTTAGAATTACTCCCTGTTAATGTGACCAATAAAAGGTGGCGATTTAATACCTCTTTACTAATTGATCAGACTTTTACTTCCTCTTTTGAGACCTTTATTACTGATTTCTTTAATCGTAATATAGCCCTCTCTTTCATCTTTCGTTGTTAAATGGGATGTTTTTAAAGCTACAACCAGAGATTTTATTGTCTCTTCTGTCGCTAAAAAAAAGAAACAACTCCCAAAAGGCTTTTGAAATTCTCAAAAATATTAGGCTGTTAGAAACATTCTACACTGCCACTAATTCTAAAGCCGATCTTAATATCTTTTTGTAGAAAAATTTAAATATAACAAATTATCTACCAGCAACTTGCAATAATATAAAACCTGTGGTTGGGTGAATGGCACTCACTCCAATTCGTTCAACAATTGTCCATAAACTGTGCAAATGTTTATATATGGTGCTTCATGAGGAGGGAGAGCCACCTCATTCCCCTCAAAAAGGAAGAAGACAGAAAGGTCTCCTTCTTAGTAAGACTACAGAATGGACTCAAAGCACTCCACAATTCAATCACAAGTATGGTATTGTATATAAATGTCCAATGTCTTTTATTCAGACATAGATTCTCGTATTCCTTGAATATTTCATCTGTACATATTTTTGGTCAACAACAGCTTCAAGCCAACACGTGTTTAGTCTGTTAATTACAACAGGACTTCATCAGGGCTGAAACAAACAAAATAGTAGCGTAAGGAATGAAGGGAGTCGTTAGATCACGCTAGACCCTTCTCCAAGTCACCAAGTGTTAAACAGTGGGTAGCAATTAGAAAGTGCTGTGATTATTTTGTGTGAGTCACCAATCAATCCGTGATTGGAACAAAGGGGGAAAAGAAGTGGTTACTAGTAGGAACAGTCCCTCATAAACACGTGTGTTTAGAAAAGGTAGACAAAATCAAAATACCCCCAAGGTTCAAGTTGACAAATACCCATGTTATGCTAAATAGCTTAATTCTCCGATTCAACAAGCCACTATCCGAAAACATGGCTCACCATATTTGTTCAATATCAATGTCCTTACTTCAGTCACCAAGATATACTCTATATCCAAAATCTAAGAGTCAGGAAGGAAACAGTATAAATAGGGTCTCCTGGTTGAGTCCTCTAACCTTAGATACAATCAATATCAATGCGATGCTTCACTCACCAACCTACTTGTCCATCTTCTATCTTTATCTTTGTGAAATATTATATCATTTTGCTCTGCAGTCTATATTATCAAATGTATGATGTATTACCATTGAGTAGACCTCGCGTTATTACACATAATCTTTGTGTGAGTCACTGTGAATCATCTATTAAATAGGAGTTATGCTCAGTTAACAAACACCAATAGGGGCAAATGGATGCGAAAAGGGAATTATGTACATAAGTGTCCTAAAGGACAAACCAAATGTAATGAGCTGGCTAAATCAGCCCAGAACGACAGCACGGTAAGCTAGCAGAAGTGAACTGCACCTCAAGTGCATCCTGATCAACACCCGCTCCGTCCACAGACACGCCGTGGAACTCTGGAACCTCCTCGACGCTACATCACCGGACGTCGCCTTCCTCGCGGAAACCTGGATGAACGCCTCCTCTGCACCCGACATCGCCATTGCCATCCCGGACAGGTACAAGATCATCAGGAGGGACCGCATCAACCAGACCGGAGGTGGCATCGCCATCGTCCACAGGAACACCATCCGCATCACGATCGACGCCAACGACTCCTTCGCCGCAGCCGAACATCTCCACTTCCAGATTCACACCGACCCTAAGACGACCCTCAGAGGCACCCTCGTCTACAGACACCCGGGACCACGCACACAATTCAGCGAAGACATCACAGACTTCATCAGCCCGCACGCCCTCCCCTCCACTGACTACATCCTCCTCGGGCACCTCAACTTCCACCTGGAGAACAACAAGGACGGCAACACCACCGCCCTGCTGGAAAACCTCGCCAACCTCGGACTCAAGCAACTGGTCAACACCCCCACCCACTACGCCGGCCACACGCTTGATCCCGTCTTCTCTTCCAGCAAGTACATCACCTTCAGCCACGCCACCGGACTCCACTGGACCGACCACAGCTGCGTCCACTCCAGCTTCAAAAGATCCACGACGCACCACCACCCGCAACAGGTACCTCACAGGAATTGGAGCAAGATCACCGCAGACCAGCTCACCACCTCCCTCAGCCAGAGCCCACCCGCCAACACAACGGACCCCAACGAAGCAGCCCGCAACTTAAAACAGTGGCTGACCGCCTACGCCGACGACCTCACGCCACTAAAGAACCCTCCCAGCAGACCCAGAAGCAAGAAGGCATCCTGGTTCACCGACGACCTCAAGGACTCCAAGAAGACCTGCCGCACCCTCGAGAAACCCTGGCTCCTCGACCGGACCACCGACAACATGACCGCCCTCAAACACGCTACCCGCAAGCACCACCAGCTCATCCGCACCACCAAGAAGAAATCCCTGAAGGAACGACTGGACAACAACGCCCACGAAAGCAAAGAGCTCTTCACTATCGTCAAGGAGTTCTCCAACCCCAGCACCGGCACCAACGACATCACTCCGTCACAAGACCTCTGCGACTCCCTCGCCTCGTTCTTCCACTGCAAGATCGCCGACATCCACAACAGCTTCGGCGCCCCACCCACGCACCCAACCGTCGAACCAACGCCCCCCACCGCCAACCTTCGCATCTGGACCACGGTGACCACCGAAGACACAGCCCGCACAATGAACACCATCCACTCCGGATCACTGACCGACCCCTGCCCACACCACGTCTTCAACAAGGCCGACTCCACCATCGCACCCCAACTCCGGAACATCATCAACGCCTCCTTCAACACCGCCACCTTCCCGGAGAGCTGGAAGCACGCCGAGATCAGTGCCCTCCTGAAGAAACCTACAGCGGACCCCACCGATCTCAAAAACTTCCGCCCCATCTCGCTCCTCCCTTTTCCTGCTAAAGTCATCGAGAAGATCGTCAACAGACAGCTGACCGCCTTTCTCGAGACAAACGGATCCCTCGACCCCTCGCAGTCCGGCTTCAGAGCCAACCACAGCACCGAGACCGCCCTCATCGCAGCCACCGACGACATCCGGACCCTGCTCGACAAGGGGGAAATAGTGGCCCTCATCCTCCTGGACCTCTCCGCTGCGTTCGACACGGTCTGCCACCGCACCCTAGTCCAGCGCCTCAGCAACATCGGTATCCAAAAGAAGGCACTGGAGTGGATCATCTCGTTCCTCGCCGGAAGAACACAAAGAGTCCGCCTCCCCCCGTTTCGCTCCGAGGCCACCGAAGTCATCTGCGGCGTCCCGCAAGGATCTTCACTCAGCCCCATCCTCTTCAACATCTACATGAAACCTCTCGCAGCCATCGCACGCCAGCACAACCTCAACATCATCTCTTACGCCGACAACACCCAGCTGATCCTCTCCCTCACCAGAGACCCTGACACCGCCAGAACTTGCCTACACGAAGAGATGAAAGACGTCGCCGAGTGGATGAAGGACAGCCGCCTGAAACTGAACTCGGACAAGACGGAAGTCCTCATCCTGGGATCTTCGCCCTTCGCCTAGGACGACTCCTGGTGGCCCCCAGCCCTGGGCACCGCACCCAAGCCAACCGACCACGCACGCAACCTGGGCTTCATCCTGGACTCTCCCTCTCGATGACCAGACAAGTCAACGCCGTTTCCTCATCGTGCTTCAACACTCTGCGTATGCTTCGCAAGATCTTCCGCTGGATCCCGACCGAGACCAGGAAGACTGTCACCCAGGCACTCGTCACCAACCGACTGGACTACGGAAACGCCCTCTACGCCGGAACCACAGCCAAGCTACAGAAAAGACTCCAGCGCATCCAGAACACCTCCGCCCGACTCATCCTGGATGTCCCCCGACGCAGCCACATCTCCAGCCACCTGAGGAACCTGCACTGGCTCCCCGTCGACAAGAGGATCACGTTCCGGCTCCTCACCCACGCACACAAGTCTCTCCACGACCTGGGCCCCAAGTACCTCAACGACCGCCTGACCTTCTACACGCCCACCCGCCAGCTACGGACCACCAGCCTCGCCCTTGCAGCCGTACCACGCATCCGAAGAGCCACCGCCAATGGAAGATCCTTCTCTTACCTGGCTGCCAAGACTTGGAACTCCCTCCCCATCCACCTTTGGCTGACCCAGGACCATCTCGCCTTCAGGAAACAACTCAAGACCTGGCTGTTCGAGCAGTAGCATACCCCTCCCCCCAAGCGCCTTGAGACCCTCCCGGGTGAGTAGTGCGCTATACAAATGGCATGATTGATTGATTGATTGATTGATTGATTGATTGAAACATAACTGGAACGTTAACGATTTAACAATATGGCTACGCTTTACCGCAAAATACACTCGTGCAACGTACCAATAGAAAGAGTGCACCTGTCACATACGGAAATCCCGGCGTTGTGCACCGGAGCCATCTTTCTCTCCCAATATCCAGACTGTCGGGACCGGAAGTGAAAGTATGCGCATATAGCAGCCATCTTGAAAGAGGTGTGGCGCCGCGGCTAGGGCGATGGACTCCAGGATCACGGTTCGATCCCCGGCACCGGCAGCAGATTAGCCCAGCACCATGTGACTCTGGAGAATAGCTTGCTTAATCTTCCCGACAGCCCCCAGAGCCTAGAGACCCTTGCGGGTGATTGTGCACTTTACAAATGTGGATTTATTATCACAATCTCACTTCCAGCCACTCCGCTATTTAAATATGCAAACAAAATCATACCAATTACATATCAAACTACCCGTATGTTTACATCACGAGATTCATGTAGCATATCCCGTATATGATTAAATAATTCGCCACACCGTTAATTCTATACTATGTTAAAGCTTCTCTACTGGTCATAAGACTAGAATAGTAAGTCTTACTTCTTGCTGTCCACACTGTTTATTGGAAGATAATATTAATACACTGGTAAAGCATCTGTATTCTCTCATCACAAACATCACGTTCTCAAACATAAATGATGGACTAAAAATGACCTGAAACCACAGCAGCCATCTTATAGTTTCAACATCACGTAATAATCACCGTAGCCATATTTCAAATGAAATATCATTATTCATAAAACAATCGCGGAGAAGTGAGGCACCGCTAACCAAAATATTTATAATACACATATTAATAATAGTCAGAGCCCAAAGATAGTAAGAAAAGAGAAAGAAAAGGAAAACGGAATAAAGGGGGCATTTTCATTTCCACGGTAGTAGTCAGATTCCCCAAGGATTGTAAGAAAGGAGAAAGAAAAAAGGAGCTGTTTCATTTTCATGGTAGTAAAAATAGCCATCCTTCTATACATATATTTCTCATTGTACATCATGATGGAAGACACATTTGGCAACCTTATCATCCTCCAAAATTGGACGTGCTTGTATCATAAGACATGCTCATATTATGTACGTAAGCAATACTAAACATATGATTCTTTAGAAATGTCACTCTTATAACCACCAGTATCAGTGAACATTCTGCAGTTTTATGGTGGCTTGAGAGGCAGCTCACTAACATTAACAAAATTATAATTGTCCATATATATCTAGTAATATTTTCAGGATTACCCATTTCAGTAGAGCATAGAATATACAATCAATTATCACAAGTTCGGTTGCTTAACACATAATATAAGTATAGTGAGTTGTCTGTACATGTTAATCTACCAAAAAATAATGTAACTCCCGGGCAACATTTAGACCGTTCTCGACTGCTCTGAGGCGCATAATCCAGACAGCGTCTTGACGTCGTAGTCTGATTTCTCTTTTCCCACCCCTTTCCAATGGTGGTACCATTTCAATGCCATGGTAGTGAAAAGTCTTATGATGATCCTGCTTCTCGCAGGTCATTGTGTGAATTGCAAATGGAAACCTGATGTCGCGATGTAAGACTGCTCTAATGCCCCAGAAAATGCCAGCTCCTATCTTTTAGAGGTAGTTCTCGCTATCATGGTGGCCAGAATAAAGCTGGCAAACTTCTTGCTTCATAGCTGAAGGTCAAGAAATACCGTACAAATATTGACTATATTCTAAACTCTGGTTCATCTACAGCGACTAAAAATGTAGATATTTTAGAGGAGTTCAGAAAATATTATATCTCTCTTTATATGCCTGAAGTCACCCCAGACTCTACTGAGGTACAGAATTATCTTTCTTCGATACAAAAACAGTTTCCCATTTATATTGACTTTTCATCATTGGAAAAAGGCATTTCTGTTAAGGATATTTCCAACGCTTTAAAACTCATCAAAACCGGGGAGGCACCTGTTCCAGATGGGTTCCCAGTAGAATTTTAGTCTCACTTTTTCAAATCACTTCTACAGCACCTCCACTCTCTATTTACATATTTCATTTCTTTTAATACCTCAAATGGTACCTTTCAAGACGCTCTTATTTGCTTAATCCCTAAAGAAGGGAGAGATCCTCATTTTGTATAAACTAAAGACCGATATCTTTAGTCAATTCCGATTATAAAATATTTGCCAAAATACTCACACTTCGATTGGCGTCATTTTGTACCATCTATTTTTAACATTTTACAAAAATCAAAACAATATCCTCATTTACTTGCGCCTATCTTTCTCGATGCTGAGAAAGCTTTTGAGTGCATAGAGTCTTTTATTTTTCAAACACTTTCGTGGTTTGGCTTTGGACCTAAATTTATTTCTTATATTTCTCTATTATATACATGACCCAAAACTTCTATTTTTGCTAACGGTTCTATTTCCAACTCTTTCACTTTGCAAAGAGGTGTCCGTCAATGGTGCCTCCTTTCCCCACTTCTTTTCATTCTTGCATTGGAACCTTTTTTTGCTAAAATTAAACAAAACCCAAATATTCATGGTTTCCAAAATGGTAAATCCCATATTAAAATGAGTGTCAATGCGGATGCTATCTTATTATATCTATAGAAGCCAGAAAACTCTCTTCTAGCCTTCACTGCAGAAGTTGCTGTCTTTTCTTCACTTTGTGATTAAAAATTAAATCCAGATAAATGCGAAATCCTTCCTCTCAATGTTTTATGTTTTAGGCAAGACTTCATGTCCACTAAATTTGCATTCAACTCCCCAAAAATCTAATATTTAGGTCTTTGGTTTGCTCCTTCCATAAAGTATACTTTATCACAAAATATGACAAGTTCTTACCACGTTATCTAACTCTATTTCAAATGGCAACCTCTATATTTATGCTGGTGGGGCACACTTGACATTATCAAAATGATGCTTGTTCCCGTTATTCTCTATACTATTTCTGCTATCCCATTTAATATTCCCTCATATTTTTTTAAAAAGAATAACTCTATTTTATCTGAGTTTTTGTGGAATAAAAAAAAACACCCTTGTTATGCTTAAACGTAATAAGTCGACCGGTGGTATTAATTTCCCTGATTTTCAGACCTACCATAATGCCTTTCTTCTGAAACAACTCTCCAAATGTTTGAATCAGTCAACTTCAGATACATCTCCACTATGGAAAGATATCGAACTCTCTTTCCTTTCTCAATCCAAGAAACTCTTACGTTCACTCACAAGACACAACTTTCACATTCACCTATACATAAAACTTCTCATAAGCCATTCCAATCGATACTTATTTCACACCTCTCTGATAATGACTGCTTTCTTAACTCTTTGATTTGGCATAATCGCTTTCTAATAATTAACAACAAACCTACATTCTGGAAGACTTGGAGAGACAAAGTTCTGCTTTGAAAATGATACCTTTCTTACCATTCCTGAAGCACAATCACTTTGTGGCCTTCCAAAATCAAGGCATTGATTCAATCTGTATTCTTTTCTTTGTTTGCAACTCTTCAATCTCACCCCCTTATTTTCTCAAAGTAATAATCTTCCCATATTAAGCGCCCAATCAAGTGCTTCATCTTCCTACAAATTCCTCACCAAACTCCCAGAACACAGAAATAAAACCAGTATTGAACTACAGTGGAAACAAGACTTTCACACTTCATGGTCCACTACGTTTTTTGGATAAATTATGGCTAAACATTTGTAAGACCTCAAGATCGGCTAGTGCAATGCAAACACTTTTCTTTTTATACAATACATTAATGTTTACTTGAGAATCTTGGCATAAGTTTAAATCTACAGTCATTCCAAATTGTTGGTCAATACAGATTTATTTCATATGCTTTTTTCCGGTCCTTACACCCACCAATTCTGGTTGAAAGTTTGGTCTTGAATCAATACATTCTTTCACACTCATTTTCCATTTTCTCCTATGAACATTTTCTTAGGCACACTCTCAGAACATTGGCAAATCATCTCATGTAATGCAGGCATTGTAGATTTATTAATTGCAATTGCATTCTAACAAATCACAAAAAATTTGAAACAATCCACACAACTTTCTTTTCAAGCTTGGTGGTATAGTGTTTGTTACAACCACCGACTTGATCGTGCAAACATTTTGACTCTATCCCTACTCATCAAAAGAGAACATATATGGTCCCCCATAACTACTTTCTTAGATGCTTCCACTAGAAAATTTACACAACACCGTCCACTGTTGGAAGAAGTCTCCAAACCTCCATGAACGAACAGGCTGACTTCTATATATTGTATTTTTATCTTTCTTTTCTATACCTATTTTACAATCATTACTTCTTAAAATGTTCATATTTCTTTATATTGTATTAAGCTCTCCTACTCCATCACTATATATACAGTTATATTAGTACTATATTATTTCCCTTTGACTTTCCCTCTGTTCTTGTACACTTTTCACACATGCAACTGTATGGATTTTTCTGACTGTTTATTAAGCCATTAACTCATGCATTGTTAAGCTAATTGTAGTTTTTATTAATGATGCTTTTTTGTTGCATTTCTTCAAAAAACACTTTCTTTTAAATATATTTTTTTTATCTCAGAGTAGTAAATCCAAGAGAAGAGTTCCGACTTACTTGCTAGGATATCTCACTGCAATTCAGGGCATATATTATGCACCAGAACTCTCAAAGTTATTATTAAAATTATTATTATTAAATTAAATTTATATGGCACAACAGCTACCCGGAGGTTTCCCGGCGCCTGCGGACGCAAGCTGGGGGAAAAAAGAGCGAAAGTCAGACTTAGAGGTTGAATAGCCACGTTTTGAGGCCTTCGCAGAATTTAACGTAATTGTGTTCATAACGAAGTGGAGGTGGAAGAGAATTCCATAAAGACAGAGCTTGATAGGCAAAGGACCGGCCGCACATACGTGTGAGATTAATCCTAGGGACAGTAAACTTAGCCTGATTGAATGTTCTAAGAAGGCGAGTGGGAATATACTGGTGAACCAAGGTAGTGAGGTGCTATACCAGCATTGATTCTGTGCATGTAGCAGAGGGCTTTGAATTTGGACCGGTTTTTTATCTTTAGCCAATGCAGGTCCCTGAGAGTCCTTGTGATAGAAGCCATTCGCGGTAACTGACAAAGAAGTCTGGCCGCCGAGTTTTGAACCACTGCAGGCCTCTGAATCACATCCTTGTTAGAACCTAAATGCAAAACATTGCCGTTGTCCAATCTGAACACTATTAACGCCTTAACCACAGTTTTTTGTGTTGATGGTGGCAGCATCCAAAGAATTTTTCTGAGCCATTTCCAAATTAATAAGCAAGTTGAGGCTACCTTGATCGCTTGCTATTGCATAGATAGTTGATCATCTATAATAATGCCAAGGTTGCGGACAGCCTGGTTGGGGGAGAGCACCCATTTGCAGAGGTCAATGTTGTGGGCCCCAGAGTGCTCTGTTACTACCTAGAAGTAGGTGTTCTGTTTTACCTCCATTAAGCTTCAGCTTGTTGTTGTGCATCCATCCTGCTATTTTTTGTAAACCTGTTTGAATAGAGGATACCTTATTGGTTTCTCTAGCTGATAGGGAAAAGATGAGCTGAGTATCATCAGCGTATGAGTATATCGTTAGCCCAGCTTCTTCTGATAAGGTCGCCAGAGGACTGACATAAATGTTGAAGAGCAGAGGGCTGAGAATAGAACCTTGTGGGAATCCATGAGGGGAATTATGGGATTAAGAGCTGGCCTTGGGAGAGAAAACCTGAAACATTCGCTAGATAGAAAGCTTGCCAACCATTTAAATGCAAGACCGGCGATACTATTAGAATGTAGTACTTGATGGAGGGTCACGTGGGACACGGTGTCAAAGGCGGCACTCAAATCAAGTAAGATGAGTGCCATTGTGTCTCCCATATCAACCCGTTGACGAATGTTTTTGGTGACTCCCAAAAGCCTGGATTCAGTGGAAAACCCAGTTCTGAAACCAGATTGGGACGGATGTAAGATGTTTTGGGAGTCCACAAATTGTGTCAATTGGCAATTGAACTGTTTTTCTGAGATTTTGGAAAAGGCCGGGAGCAGCGAGATTGGATGGAAGTTAGAGAGAACTTCAGGATCATCATTTTCTTTTTTAAGCAGAGGGATGATCATAGCATGTTTCCATGCAGCTGGTACTACTGCTTCGAGAAGAGAAGCATTAAGAAGTTCCATGATAAGTTTAAGAAAGGGAAGATCGATTTTTTTAAGAACAGAAATTGGAATGGGATCCTTAGGAGAACCAGATTTGATACTGGATAGAATGCTACCCGAGGACGCAGAATCAAGGGGTAACCAATTATCCAGTACCCTATTGGGTCTGTCCATTTTGTCCAACGATTCAGAGAAAGGGGTAGAATCCAATAATGAATTGCCGGTCTTATTTATTTATTTATTTATTTTTACCATTTATTAAGCGCACTGTTACCGGGCAGGTGTCCTGGCGCTGAAATGATATACTTTCTCCATACGATGTTAGTCCCTATAGATTAAAAAGCCATGTTTTAATGTTCTTCCTAAATGTCATCAGGTCAGTGCTTTGTTTTAGGGGGAGGGGCATTTTATTCCAGATACCAGCTGCTCCGGAGATAAAACTGCGACCTCCCCATCGAACTTTCCTAATACGATCAGTCTTGACAAGCCATTTGTTGGATGATCTTAAATGTCGGCCTGGTTTATACAGCTGGAAGTGTTGTTGAAGGAAATGCGGACCTATTCCATTCACTGCCTTGAACACTATGCACAGTGCTTTGAACATCATACGTTTCCGTACTGGGAGCCAGTGCAATTTGCTCAGTTCCCCAGTGACGGAAGCAAACTTGGGTAGACCCGTAATTAAGAGGACAGCAGCATTTTGCAGCGTCTGTAGCTGGTTCAAGATCCCTTGCTGTGCTTGCAAATACAGACTATTGCAGTAATCAAGGCGTGACAGCACTAATGCTGTCACGACAGTTTTCCTACTGCTAGTGGAGAGGAAGGGGAGAATTGTCCTAATTGTTTTTATTATCCAGTGAACAGAGGATGAGAGGGCATTGACTTGTGCTTTAAAAGAAAGTTGTTTGTCAATGAGTACCCCCAGATTTTTTACTGTCGTGGCAGGTATGGGTGGTTCTCCCATTTCTTGAGGCCACCAATTGGGGGTCCATAAGTTGGTCTCGTTGCCAAAGAGAAGAACCTCTGTTTTCGAGGAGTTCAATTTAAGGCAGTTCCTAGCCATCCATGAACTTACTGCAATCATACAGTCCTGAAATCTTGCTGCTGTTCCTTCCTCTCGACCCGGGAGCAGAGATACTACAATTTGTGTATCGTCTGCATACGATGTCAATTCAAAGCCAAATGACCGAATCACCGGGGCGAGGGAGGTAATGTATATATTGAAAAGGGTAGGGCTCAGGGAGGAGCCCTGAGGAACCCCTCCTGGGAGTGTAAAAGGAGTAGATTCAAAGTCTCCCAGGGCTACCACCTGAACCCTGTCCGAGAGGAAAGATTTCAACAAGCTCAGCGCGGCTCCTCGAATTCCGCACCCCTCAAGACGGTCCACCAAAATACTATGGTGGACCGTATCGAAGGCCGCGGACAAATCGAGGAGCACCAAGACTGCCCGTCCGCCCGCGTCCATCACCTTCCTGATTTCTTCGGTGGACTTAATAAGGCCAGTCTCAGTGCTGTGGCCTTCCCTAAATCCGTGTTGCGCCATGTCAAGCCCTTGAGAGGATCGGAGGAAATCACAGAGCTAGAAGGCAATTCTCCATTAGTATCGAATTCAGAATACATTTTGTCATTTTTGTCTATAAAAAACACAGCTAGATCTTCACTTTGAGATTCCGTTAGCTCAGGAGGCCCAAGTTGGCGAGTAACGCCAGACAGTTCTTGTACCACCTTAAACAAAGCTTTAGGGCTGTTTTGGGACAACAGAATATTGTTGTTTATGTGCTCGGCATGCGCCACATTCAGGGCCGGACTGGGAACCAAAACCGGCCCTGGAAAAGTGCTTGGCCGGCCCCACTTCCCCACTCTGGGGGGGTTTGGGGGTGCCGCCGAGCGCTTTGCTAGGGCCGGTTTTCGGCCGATTTTGTTGCAGGGCCGACGTCCCTCTAACAAAATCGGCCCCCAGGGGCTCAAAAACGGCCCCAACCCTTGTGGCGCACCGGGGGATTGCCCGGTGCCCGCTATGGCCAGTCCGGGCCAGGCCACATTGCACAAGGCATGATAATCTTTAATGGCCTTTTTGTATGCATATTTAGAGGCTGGAGCATAGTCTTTTCTCCAGCGTCTCTCCAACGCTTTGCATTTAGTTTTTTCATTTTTGAGTTTATCAGAAAACTGTGGAGCTGGGAGGCGATGACTATGTATTTTTTTCTTAGTCAAAGGGAGACAAGTGTCAATAGATGATATTAGCCAGGCTTCAAAAGTTCGAGCCCACACAATGATATAGGTGACAATCAAAATAGATGTTTGTCTGTTGTTATACTAATTACAAATTATTATGGAGCTTCAGCTAAGTCAAATATTTTGATTTATGGTTGCCTTCCTGGAAAAATCAGGGTCATGGGTCATATGATGTAATTTCCTTGATGTCCTTAAAGTCAAAATTATGTGATGTCACTTTCACTACCCCAGGCATTTTGATGAAATGTCATCAACAGCCCTATCCAGAACTCAACTAATAGGCGAACATTTATTCGGCAAGTAAGTCAGAACTAGACAAAAAACAAGTAAGTTTGAAAATGTTTTATTATGTATGCATGTAATGCGTGTAATGTGATTCTTAAAGTCGGGTTTTGTAAGCAGTTGTCATCTAGTGAGAAAAGCTGTGCCAGAAGCGTTTCTGCATTCGTAAATAACATCCGATGGAGTGGCAGTATGAGTTCCTAATTTAGCACAAGTACAATGCAATGCTAGCGTGGTGAACACTCACACAGCCAGTATTGCGTCTACGGACACGAATATTTGAAATTAATTTCTCAATTTCATTTTCGGAAAGAAATTAGATTTCAAGGAAAGTAATTTAAATAAAAGTAACATGGGGAAATGTATAATGTACATGTATGTAATGTCACTGTTCCTAATCCTATTCGTGTGCATTCTCTGTGTGCGTCTGGGCACTCGCGCTTGAAAGAAACTGGCATACACCGATGTCTAAATGTATGGAGTTACGTGTATAGGTTCTGAAACGTTCACATACACCTGGGAATTCTGCGAATCAGTCCAACTGTTGGCCCTTACACGAGGTGACTTACAACTACTTGAGAAGCAGCACCCTGGCTACTTGGAGGAAGAAAGTCACGGTTGTTAGGCTAACTCCTAAAAACGCAAGCAAATCATATCAACAATCGAGAGCCAAGGTACAGAGTCACCCCCCGCGGCATGCTTTATATTCTTTGAAAAGTGTAAAATAGACATAAGAAATGTAATTTAAATTGATCAGGAATAGTAGAAAAAATGGCTTATAACAAAGTGGGTAATATAAATATCAAAGCTAAGTGTAACAAACTCAAAAACATAAAGGAATACTCTTGTTCAAAATACAAACGTTTAAGGTCTCACCAAGCACACAAGTAGTGCATATTAAAAAATCAATGGGAACAGAATGATGTGTATAATAACAATAACGAACCTGCATTTGAGGAGCTCGCCTCAACACGCGTTACCCTGGCATACTGACGAGATCATGCATTTCTTTTAGTTTCTGTTCTTTCGTTTTACTCAGACACACCGTGTACCGCCTCCCCTCCGGCTTACAAATAATGCATTCGTGTATTAGAGCACTGCTCCTTGAGAATTTGATGAACAATCCGCGGTGGAGGGCATCCCTCGCTGCCCTGGTCTTCCAGACAAATTAAGGCCCCCTTGCCCATTGCTGAATTACTGGATTGTTGCCTTGGGACGTCCATCAGGGAGCCGGCGCAGTGTTCAAACAGAATGGAAATAGAAGTGTTCAATCAATAAAACATGACATCCGGGGTCCGTCAGGCAGGTGGCCTTCTGGCTACACGGAGCCCATCCTTCTCTGCCCCTCCGCTCATCTGCGGGCTTACAAGGATCTGGGCGACGCAAGGCAATGGGCTGGGAGGACACGCAGGCTGAATAGGCAATGCCCATATCAAGCGATGATGGACTGCACCTGGCATGCTCAGATCTGAAAGAAAAATGGTCCAAATTCATCGGCTGGACACAAGTCCTTGATGATTTCTGATATAAGGCAGGGCGAGATTGGCATAAAAAATGCACATTCACTGGCATAGAAGGCGCATCTTGCTAGTCAAATTAAGCCTTTCAATTGAACCTCTTCTTTTGCATATCTATTTTAAACAGAATACATTACTTAAGCAATACACAGACTGACCAAAAGTTATATGAATATTGTGATGTGCAGGGACCCTGAATCTTGATTTATTTTATTTTTCATTCAGGTGATCTGTTTCTGAAGCAGAGCCAGGATGAGTTGACGTGTGTGGAGGGCTTCTACAGATAAGATTGTTATCGCAGGAATGATGAAAAACACATCCCAGTCATTTCATATGCTAGATCGGGTCCTATTTCTTTGTATTACACAGTATCTGTTAGTTGTGTAACATTGGAAACCCAGCTGGGTAGCACCCTTGTCTCAAGCAATGAATACTGGGAGGCCATAAATCCAAAAGAGATACAATTCAAATGCTGATTACGCAACATATGCCAAGTCCTGGTCAGGTTGCAGAGACCCCCTTCTCAGGCTGACCTGAATTGGGATTTTCCTCACTGCAGAGGTGATTACATACGCACAGTCAGGAATATCTCCTTGATCCACAACTGCTGTAAGGTGTGGTCAGTCCATGTAGATTCTGTATGAGGGTTCCTATTGGTGTAATTTTCACGACATGTATGCACCAATGTTGTCTTTTTTCCCAGTTGGTCGACTTTCCCTCTTATTGAAGCGTACCCTGACTAAATTCCAAGAGATTTTCTTCATAGAAATGTGGGACCCAAATAACGCCTTCCCTTTAACACAGAGGTGCAGATTTACAAGCCCCCTGCGCCACTTTTGCGTCATTTTTAACATGGGAAAAGTGACACAAAAGTGTCGCAACAGGCTTGTAAATAAGCCCCAGAATGTCAGCAGACTGCTTTCTGGCTAAAACTCTCTTTCCCTTTTTGAACCACTCATCTTTTACTTGAAAATGAAGTTCAACTAGTAGGGCAGAGGAAAGTCCCTAACATCTGAGGTTCCGAGGTAACAGTTTTTCTTGATCACGTAAAAAAATATCCCTACCCCCTGAGCCAATTATTACCTTGGCAGTCCTTCCTAGAAGTAACTTCTCTGTTATTATGAATTAAGGCAAGATAGTAAACGTGTACATGCTCCCATCAGTGTTTCACATGGCCAATTAAGGATTGTTGGACCATCAACTTGACTGATAAAAGCCTACTTTACAAGCAGCACCACTTCACTCAATGTGGTGAGGAAAGGGCTGTTTGTATAAACGTAGGCCAGGTAAATCAGATTGAGTCAGATGGGTTAGAGTCATATTTTATATATTATGATTTTTTTGCATATCACAAAATTTGGTGTTTACTTCTTTGTGCTGTTGCCTGTCTCATTTTGCAGAATATTAGGGTTATCCAAATGGCAGGGTCTAAGTAGAGGTTTGGATGTTTCCCACGTCAATGGTCATCATTGTTTTTGCTCTTTAGTTATAGTATATATGTCAGCATTTCTTAGTTTGGGTGCGTAATTCAACGTGATCAGTGGGCTTTGCTCTTTAGGTATAGTGGCCCGTGTCGGTAATTCCGTGCTCAAGTTCTTATATTGTACACAAAAATGCCCCCTAATCTAAAATTTGTAAAAACAAATTAACCCGACGCACCGTCGACTCTGCCAAATCCCTAGGTTTAACATTGTGCAAAAAGACATCAGCCCTATAACCAGAGGAGCTAAACATCAGTTGCATATTCTTAGGAAACTAAAACCATTCCTCCCTGCAGCAGATCTCACAACTGTGGTTCATGCACTTGTTCTATTGTATCAGGCTATGGTAGCACTACCCTGGTGGACCTCCCAAAAACCTCACTTGCACCACTGAAGGCTACACTGAACGCAGAAGCTAGGCTCTTCACAGGATCAAAAAAAGTGTGATCATATCACCCTCAACATCCTTTTTCGGAAATGGCTATCCCTCGATGCCAGGATTCACTTAAAAACTGCTTGCATGACCCAAAAAGCGGTTGTTAGACCTGGCATCCTTGGCATGGTTTCCCCCTATCTGTTTGCCTCTACCTCCTGTATTTTTGATGCTGAGCTGGATTTCGTCTTTGCTGGTTTAGATGCTTTGGGCACTTTGCCACTGCTGTTCAGTGTCAAAGTGCAAGTGCACTCTGTGTACATTGTTATTGTGATTGGTATCCATGATTGGCAAATTTGTGTCACCAAGAAGTCCCTAGTAAAGTGCAGTGAGTGTGCCAGGTTTGGTGATAACAAATGCTACTAGTCGGCCTGCAGCACTGATTGTGCCACCCACATGAGCAGCCCTAAACTGGTGTCTCAGGCCTGCCACCGTAGTGCCTGTGTGCCATGTCCTCCTGGTCAGTGTTCCCACTGACCAGGCATAACCCTTCCCTTTCTGTACACATTGGATACCCCTATGAAAGGCCCAGGGTACCCCCTTGGGTAGGGTGCATTGTATGTGCAAGGTAGAGCACATACTAGTGCAGGTGACATGCTCTGGTAGTGAATTACATCCATTTTCGTTTTTCATTATTGTAAGGCTATCTTGCCCCATAGGCTATCATGGGGAATGCTGGCTACAGTCGCTACCAGCATATCTTCCCATAGGAGCAAGATTTGACCTAAAAGTCTGATATCCCTGAACTCAGAATTTAATAACACATCTTTTAGGAAAGGTTGTTTTTAAATCCTGTGTTTAAGCAATCCTTGTGCGAGCATTTTCCTACGGAACCTCCACACCAGAATCCATTCAATGTATCGCCTCCCTCCCCATACAGACCGGATCTGGTAAAAGCAGATTCTCCAGAAGCACTAGCTTCGTACTTCTTAAACCGCATGAATTAAAAAAAATGAAAACCTACAATCGATTCTTCTCCGGAATTGCCTCGAAAATTTGGAACTTGCTGTAGGAGAGTAGGATCTGCTTCTTATAGTAACCCCCACTTTTTGCTGATGTTTCACTGTTTTTGACTTAGACTAGCTTGGATCCTGCTATTGAGGACCCCAGCCTAGCTGCTTTCTCCTATAAATTGATTGCGTGTACTTTAGGTACACTCCAGATTGGATTTTGGGGTACCCTTATAAGTCCTTAGTATATGGTATACTATGTACCCAGGGCCTAGGTACCACAGAGGCCTCCCAGGGGCTGCAGCATGTATTGTGCCACCCCTGAGAGACCACTCAAACTGACACCACAGGGCTGCTACTGCAGCCTGCGTAAGGTGGTGCATGCACCCCTTACTTAGATATAGGTTCACTATGTCTATTATATATCACTGCACATATAAACTTATCAGTCTCCCCTATGGCAGGCCTTATCAATCCTGAAGGCAGGGTGATAGGTTTTATGTGAGAGGTTACCCATGCATGACCAGAGCCCCTCTGCAGCTTTCGAAACCTATTTTCCGGGGTTGTGTGTGATGCAGCCAACCATATATACTTAAGTGCATTATAACCTTACGGTAAATGCTAACTTTAAAACGGCTGCTTACAACCATATTGTGTTTGGTGTCAAACACCTTGGAATGATGAACTCCCTGCCAGTAACTGCGGGGGAGTTATGATTCCATCCTCCTAAAGGGACATATGCGACACACCGGTACACAAGGTACCAGCTTTCTCGACCTGGACATCACAAAATGGATACTACCAGCCACAGGCACTCGTCTGTCTTCCTGCTGCTGAGCTGAGCTTGAGCAGGGAAGGCTGGACAATAGGCTTCCTGTCACAGGGAGGTGTGACCACCTCCTAGAAAGGCTTTAGTGTATTGGGATTTGGTAGGTGCATTCTGAGAGTGCTTTGACATATGCACTGGGGGCACATTTGGTGTCCCTGTGCATAGGCCATTGGCTCCTGCTCTGGCGTGAAACTGGACAAAGGACATGGGTGTAACCACCCCTCTGTCCTGACCCTCCCATAGGTGGGTCCCCAGAGTTTGTCCCACCCCTTCCTTGGGTATAAAGAAGGAACCCCTGACTACAGGGCTTTAGATTGTACCTGAACTAAACTCTGCTACAGAAACCAATTACTTTGATGATCTACACTACGCTGGATGACTGAAGAATCTCCCTTGGAGTAAAGGAGTTACTCCCCTGCAAGGCAGGCACCTAAACGCATCTGACCGGTTTGCGTCTCCCAAGCTCCTGAGGACTCTGGAGATTTAAGCAACACAGGAGGTGGGTTCCCAAGGTCTATGAGATTGATCTGTGATCTCAGCAATTCTGAGACCCGTATCCCTCGTGGGGACCATGCAACCCGGACCCCTGTGCACCGTGACTTTTGCTGCTTTGGGCTACTTGTAGTTTTGACCCAGAGCAGTGTTTTCACTAAAGATTTCCGGTCTACCCTCCACGAGTGTTCCGTGGACTGGTAGTTCGTGATTCAACTTGAGGTCCCTTCGCGCTCCCTGGTCCATTGGCCTGTGGGCCCCTGTGAAGCTAACACTGACCTTCATGGGCTTTCCTGGTTGCTCTAGATGTGCCCTGATTCTCCTTTGCTTGGAGAGTCCCCAGGACCTTGCTGGTCCTCAACGAAGCTGATTTCCCGTGACCGCGTGGTTTGCAGTTGCCAAGGCTTGTTGGTGTTCAATTCGGACACTGACCGCCAGCACTTGATATCTTTCATGGGACAGCTCAACTCCAGACTTTGGTCATCATCTACATATCCCGGTCCCCGTGGCTGCAGAGTCAAGCATCATGTCATCTCACCTGAAGCACCCAACATCGGTGGGCATTCGTTATCGAGCTCCTGGTCACCCTGAAGTGACCCATACTCTGTCCTCTCTGCATTCAGGTTCTTCTCAAATGAAATCCAGGCTTGGATTCCACTGGACCCTTCTCATCTTCCCTGCAGCAGCACTTTTCAGTATCACGCCATTGAAAATGACAAAGATTCCCGACACCACTTGACACCTATGCACCGGGCTCCCTAGGATAGGTAACACAGGTTCTCCAGTACTCACAAGGGTGATGGCCTTAGAACCTTCAATGTTTGAAAGGGTTTGCTCAAAGTGCTCTCCGAAGTGTCCTTAATCTTTAAAATTCCAAACGCGACTTTCCCATAGAGTTGTACAGAGCCCGCGCCTGTGTTCTCACACTGCACCCATCCTCTGTGGGTCCCCTGTGTCACTACTTTGGGTGGTTCCTTGGGGTCCCAGCGATTCTACGTGCTCTAGGCACTTAGTTTAGTCAAATCCTGGTTCTTTCTTAGTATATGGTTCGGTCTCCCCCTGGAGCCCACTTTGTATTGTGATATTTACTGTCGTTTTAGTGAGTTAATATTATGTGCTTTATTCTCTAATCTCATAAAGAGGCTAGTAGAGAGTGTTTAGTAATAAATACATATATTTCATATATTCCCTGTGTGGTTCTCCTTTCATTTGGTCGTTCAGGAGGTTCTGATCTGGTAAAACAAGCTGCTTTACATTCCTTAGAGACTTAGCCTGAAGGCTGCTCTCCATAGCTATCACTAGGATAGCTTTCAATAAAGGTTGTCTTGAACCTCATCATTAATAAGGGTTGTTTGGACTGGTACAAGGTGCCTACTAAAATTAGTGATGTAATGAGGTAACCCAAAAGGTACAGGACCTGGGTTTAGCACGTTATTAGAAAAAACAATGGTCCAAACCACTGTTTAATGATAAATCACTGGTGGTGCTATTATCAGCAAGGAAAGTACCACTTCCCTCTTCCTGAAGGAGCTTGTCTATATAATCTTCTGTATATGACAAGGTTTCCTTCTCAGACATTCTACAAAAGATGCACTAGTCATGACAAGAATTATCAACAAATCAAACACAATAGACGATTGACACATTTAACAGAACAAACAACCCTCGCAGTCGAGCTACTCAAAGGTAGCCATTATAGTAATGGGGTAACCCAAAAGGTACAGGACCTGGGTTTAGCACGTTATTAGAAAAAACAATGGTCCAAACCACTGTTTAATGATAAATCACTGGTGGTGCTATTATCAGCAAGGAAAGTACCACTTCCCTCTTCCTGAAGGAGCTTGTCTACATAATCTTCTGTATATGACAAGGTTTCCTTCTCAGACATTCTACAAAAGATGCACTAGTTATGACAAGAATTATCAACAAATCAAACACAATAGACAATTGACACATTTAACAGAACAAACGACCCTCGCAGTCAAGCTGCTCAAAGGTAGCCATTATAGCAATGGGGTAACCCAAAAGGTACAGGACCTGGGTTTAGCACGTTATTAGAAAAAACAATGGTCCAAACCACTGTTTAATGATAAATCACTGGTGTGCTATTATCAGCAAGGAAAGTACCACTTCCCTCTTCCTGAAGGAGCTTGTCTATATAATCTTCTGTATATGACAAGGTTTCCTTCTCAGACATTCTACAAAAGATGCACTAGTTATGACAAGAATTATCAACAAATCAAACACAATAGACAATTGACACATTTAACAGAACAAACAACCCTCGCAGTCAAGCTGCTCAAAGGTAGCCATTATAGTAATGGGGTGACCCAAAGGGTACAGGACCTGGTTTTAGAACGTTATTAGAAAAGTCAATGGTCCAAACCACTGTTTAATGATAAATCACTGGTGCTGCTATTATCAGCAAGGAAAGTACCACTTCCCTCTTCCTGAAGGAGCTTGTCTATATAATCTTCTGTATATGACAAGGTTTCCTTCTCAGACATTCTACAAAAGATGCACTAGTTATGACAAGAATTATCAACAAATCAAACACAATAGACAATTGACACATTTAACAGAACAAACAACCCTCGCAGTCAAGGTGCTCAAAGGTAGCCATTATAGTAATGGGGTAACCCAAAAGGTACAGGACCTGGGTTTAGCACGTTATTAGAAAAAACAATGGTCCAAACCACTGTTTAATGATAAATCACTGGTGGTCCTATTATCAGCAAGGAAAGTACCACTTCCCTCTTCCTGAAGATCAGATGCAACCCATCCACATTCATATTCAGGAAAGAAGTAAAAACAAATTCCTCTCACAATGAGGACCTGGACCTGGTTCCGACTCATCTGTTTGTTTCCGTCCGCCTATTTGTCATCTGCCTTTTAATGCTCCAGAATATGTTTTAGGCCTGGACCTATGCTATACTATTGTTCCCTTCTATCCTGGTCAACCATTATCACATGTATATATATTTTGTATTCTGCATGTATTGTGCTCGTATCTAATGTTTTTGTTTTACATTGCTTCCCACCCCCATCATGTTCCTTTGAATAGTTGCTGTAAAGCACTCTGCCACGCTAAGGGGTCTTGTTCGCTGTAGATAAAACTCCAAATGAATAAATAAATAAATAGAACAGTCAATGCTTATTTACTGAACAGTTAGAGAACAAAAATCAACTTTGAACAGTGTGTGAGGTGAAAAAACATAATTGATGCTCATATGTGATACACAAAGGATGCACAATTGGTGCATCACACATAGGCAGAAACAACAATAACGAGATAACAATCATCCCCCTAAATCAAACCGGCTTGGGACTTCAACAAACATAATAACAATGGCTCTGTTAATTGATAAGGCTGACGTCACAAGAACGCCATTACATTTGTGCTTCATCGATTACCGGGCAGCCTTTGACCATCAACAGAAACTTTGGATGAAACTGGCATGCTGGGGCATCCCCCAGGCTTTACCGAACCTGTTAATCAACTTGCACACTGAAACCTGGGTGCAAGTAAAGCTTGGCGACGGGTCAACACTATCTAGGATGATTCCAACAACAAAAGGCCTCAAGCAAGGCTGTGTACTAGCCCCACGTTATTCAATTTGTTTCTTGCAGACCTGATTCCGTTATTAAATGCCTGCAACTCGCATTCTCCAAAGACTGGGAATCTAGTACTACCATGCCTGCTCTATGCTGATGACCTAGTATTGATTAGTCAAACAGCGTCTGCTGGACATCACGTTTCAATACACGGAGGCTGATGATTTAAACATCAACCTGGAAAAAAACAAAACTATGACAATTAAAAAGAATCTTAACACCTTCCACGCTCATGACGAGCTCAGCTCGTCATGAGGTACGCCTCTCGTACACTCATGACGAGCTGAGCTCGTCATGTAACGCGGGTTTTAAAAAAACTCAGCGCGCCGCGGTAAATCCTACCGCGGCTAAGGTGTTAAGAAAATACCTGTCTGGTTTTGGGATAAGATTCAAATACATTCAGTTACAGAGTACAAATACTTGGGGGTGATAATCGACAAAGGCGGGCACTTTGTAACCCAAAGAGATGCAATTAAAAGGAAAGGCATAGCCTTAGCTGCCTCAATGAGAAACCTCAATTCCAGTTTGATGGGCCCCTCACTCGCCCCTCTGGTTGAAGTTATACGAGCACAACTTCTACCCATAATACCCTAAGGGAGCGAGGTACAGAGGGGAAGGGATTCGAAGCTCTTGGATGCTGTGGTCGCAAAAGTGTACAGTATAGTCTTTGGTCTACCAACACAAGTCTCTCCAGCACAAATTAGGCTCGAGTTTGGTGTGCAAAAACAGACCATTGCAAGGAAAGGCGTGATAGTCATTTTCTGGGACAGAGTAAGGAAATCCACACCAGGTACTTTAAATTAGCACTTGTGGACTGAGCTACAACAGAAACAGTCATTTCCAGCAGCAAAATATTTAGCAACTAGTGTGTCAATCCTGGGCCTTACCAAAATTTGGGCAACTCCTACAAGTCACTGCCTCCTTAAAAAAGTCACAAAGAAAATAGTAAAAAACGAATCGTAGATTGAAGATAAGGCAGCCCTAACAAGGAGGTTGCATAGCTGGATGATCTTGAGTACCTATTTCTCTCAGACTGCAGTATCTAGCTTTTGGCTTTGCCAAGCATATAAAAATTAAAATGTTTAAATACAGACTAGGCTTGTTGCCATGCACAAAGCATTTTCCACGTTGGCTGAAAAACCAATCTGATTCAAATTGCGGTTTATGTGGGACACCGCAAGAAGATATGCCACATCTCCTCTGTATGTGTAAAGATCTAACAGAGGAAAGGAGACAGCTTTTAAAACCGCTTTTCAACCAGAGAGGCATTCGTACAAGGAGACAGGCTGTGCTGGCATGTTTTGCACCTGAGAACACGCAGCTTAACTGCCGGTTTGTAAAATATTTAGGACAAGTGGAGAAGAAAATGCTAAATCAGAACAGCACTACAGCTGACAATGAAAGAGACTGACGCTGGTAGAATAATCGCTTGTTCTTTTAATGGACTGTAAATACCATTTTGTTATAATGTCTTTTAATCGATTTTAATTTCTGAATTTGTAATGAGATACCTGCAGCAATGGTTTTAACTAACTCTGCTAAATAAAATAATCTTGAAACTTAAATTTGAAACTTGATAACAATAGTAATACGGTTTGTGAGTCCAAAAGGTCAGCAGCATTTCAATTCTGTAGGAATAAAGGATCAACATCAGGACTTAGAATATACTTGGCCCACATAAGGGTAACAAATTGTCCTGGCTTTGACACTCAATTGCAGTCTGGCAGCAGCTCAGAAAGGAAACTGTGCATGCAACAGTTGAAGTTGGGCCCAAATTCCACTGCTACATCCATGGAGCTTGGACCGGCCCTCTGACAGACAGCTCATATCAAACACAGATTTTGTTTTATTGCAAGCTGTAATTAGTTTTGGCGGGCAGAACATTAATGTTACAATCCTCATAGATAGTGAAGTCTCTCTATCCCAAATGGATTTATTGTGGGCACAAGATAATCATGTTACTACTAAAAAAAGAAGATTACTATCGTTACAGAAACAGTAGCTGTTATCACAGTGTCATCTGGGCCAGTGGTATCTCAGGCCCAGGTCATAAGAATACAAATTTGAAAACATTGTGATAAATGTTTTTGTGATCAGTTAGCCAATCCATGTTAACCTGTTGTACTCAAAGTTAATTGGTTGCACATACATAATCCGTTAATAAATGATCAAGGCTAAACTCTAGGATTGCGCAAAAAAGAAAATAACCCTGTTGTCTCTCAGCTTTATGTGATTCCTAAGAAATAAATGGAATTCGAAGAAAGCTTTGAACATACAGATCCAAAGGTTTTGGCTTCCAACTTACATTTTGACTGCTCTGTAGAACTACAGTCCAATGCAATAGCTCCTTTTAAGCCCTAAATACTCTTTGTCTGTTTCTGAAAGAATGACACTGCAGGAGAGTTTAGACAATCATTTGCAAAAGGGTTTGCTTGTGTAATCAAAATCTCCAGCAGGAGCCTCTCATTTCTTGTTCCTAAAAAAGACTCAACAGAACTAAGACCATGCATTGACTGTAGGGCACTGAACCAGGTCACTACAAAAGATCTAAATTCTTTACCACTAATATCTTACATCATTAAATCAATTCTAAAAGCAAAGATATTTACTAAGTTAGATCTCCAATGTGCCTACCATTTACTTGCATAAAATAATGTGATGAATGATATACAGTCTTCAGAATGCCATTAGGTGATTTTGAATATCAGGTTATGTCCTTTGAATTATGTAATGCCTCTTCCATCTTTCAGAGGCTTCTGGATTCAAATTTGTCTAATTGTATGCTTCTTACTGTTGTTATATATCTAGATGACATTTTCATCTTCTCCTAAAGGTCAGTTCAAAATGAAAAATATGTAAAGGAAGCTTTGAACAGACTGAAAAAACAAAGTCTCTAAGTAAAACCTGAAAAATGCTTCTTCGGTCAAAATTCAGTAGAGTATCTAGATTTAGTCTTGACCCCTGATGGGTTTAAGATAGAAGACTAAAAGGTTAAAACCACCATAAATAGGGAGATGACTTCATTTGTCAAATAGGCTTAAATCTTGATTGGAATTGCAAATTATTTTTCAAAAATTCATTAAAAGCTTTTTTATGATCTTGAGCCCCATGAGGTAGCGACTAAAGAAAGGAAGACCATGTCTATTAAATGAGCAAGTGTCTCAGCCTTCCAGAACTTGAAGATAAAGGGCCAAATTACTCGTTTGGCAGTTCATAGGACCACCAAACCTGCAGTGAGGTGGTGGCTACTGCTATACCTGCAGTCCGAATGCCGTATTAAAGCTTTGGCAGTCGGACCGCCCTAGGACTGCCCCAACCCCCAGGGATCCTTGGCCCCTCAGTGGTGGCGCAGCAGTCTGGGGCGGCAATATGCTGGTAGGGCTGCTACGGCACCAAAAAGCAAATTACATCTTTCCTGAACTCCACACTTTTTGTGGTGGTGATCCTGCCAATAAAAGTTTGCTGAGTAAATATGCATGGGGGTGCCAGCAGGGGGCCACATGGTGTGCCACCAATTGTGCATGAACCCCAGTTCCTGCACGGCATGCTGGAATTTGCTTTGGTGCTCCCTCAGAGCTGAAGTTCAAAGGCTTACTTATGAGTCTTGGAACTGCACCACTGAGGGACCACCAAAGCGCTGCCCACCAGACCACAGGGAAACTCGTAATCTGGTGTGTGGGCAGCTTTCTACTTTCATGATGTGGGAACATGGCACTGCCGTGGCAGCCCTCTCCCATGCCTCCAAATTTGTAATTGTGCCCTAAGTTGTCTGAAACTCAAGATGTGATGACCCCTGGCAATATCCAGCAATTCTTGGTTGAACATGATAGGTTGGGTACAGCAGTCAGTGCAATATGTCTTAAAAAAGATCTGAGGAAAAAAGAACATCCAGTTGCCTACTATTTCTCCAAATTAAGTTCTTCTCAAATTAATTATTCTGTTTTCAAAAAGGAGCCTCTCGCAATTGCAGCAGCATTTAAGGAGTGGAACTATTCCTTTTTGGGGCATTGGATCCAGTAATTGTTAAGACAGATCATCATTTCAAAGTCCTACAACAAGCTGGATGTTGAAACGGTAGGCAGACTTGTTGGGTGTATTTTCTCCAGAAATATGATTTCATTATTACATACATTCCTTGAACCCAAAATACTGTGTAGATTATTTTTCAGTTATGTTTCCAGAACAAAAAGAACCCTTAAACTCAGAACACATACTCAATCCAAAAGAACGTTTTTTCTCAAATCAAGGTATATTCCTTCTCACATCAAATCTGACAAGACACAAATGATTTCTCATCTTCTTTTTCAAATATGGATAGATGACCTGTACAAACGCCTTTTGGTGAAGAAGCAGTTATCTATTTCAAATAAGTAAGCACATATATTGATAGCGCAACTTAGTCATGATTCCAAATTGTGTCACCAATCAGGAGGATAAAGGTCACTGCTGAATTAGTTGGATAAAGATTTGGTGGCATAATTTCCTAAAATGTATTGAAGAGTATGTTAAGACCTGTGGCATCTTTTCACAAGTTAAGAGGATATATTAATCATCTTAAATTGTCTAATAAACCATGGGAATTTCTCTCTATGGATTTAATTGTTAATCTAGCCGAGTTCAGAAAAAACATACTGCCATAATGGTTACAATAGATAAGCTTACCAAAATGACTCATTTTGTTTTATTTCCTAAATGTCCTACCACTGTTAAAAATACGACTGCATTTCTAATAAATATAGTAACATTAAATGAACTGCCCTAAAGTGTTGTCAGAGAGGGGAGGTCAATTTGTATACAAAATTTGTGCCCAATTTTGTAGAAAGGTAAACATCCATCAAGCTCTATTTTCTGGCTATCATCTGGAAACAAATGGACAAACTGAACCACTAAATAGGAATAGTATTTTCTATGTTTCGTAAATGATGCACAGACTAATTGAACTTCCTTTTCTTATGCAGCATTTGCCTAAAATAATGCCTGGAATTCGCCTACAAGATTTAGCCCCTTGATTTTGGTAACTGTGAATCTCATACTCAAACTATTCCATGTTTGGATCCTGTTGCCTTGGTTCCACCTGTTAAAGCTTTCCATAAATATGACCT
Organism: Lissotriton helveticus; assembly: GCF_964261635.1. NCBI lineage: Eukaryota > Metazoa > Chordata > Amphibia > Caudata > Salamandridae > Lissotriton > Lissotriton helveticus. The sequence continues at coordinate 1,232,864,329 of NC_136068.1, forward strand.
AGACCAGGATGGCACTTAACAAATAATTATTTCAATAGTGTATCTTGTGTTGGCAAACCATTCCAACTAACTCCCCTATTTTAATTGATGGGGTAGGAGATACACCTATATTGTGCCGCTTTAAAAATAGCCCAATCCCTTTAAACAGACGTTGTGAGATACACTACACACACCCATGTGTTAGACTCAAATAAAGAAAAAAGTGTGTGTGAGCGAGATGGCACCTCACGGGCGAACCACCAATGGGAACTTGGCAGGTACTCACCAGGATTGCCCTCTTCTCATCATTGGCACCATCAAGCTCTAAAGAAAATGTGTCCAAAAACAAACAGTGTGTTTGTGAAAGAATGCAGTGTTGAAAAACCACGAACAACACATACAGTGTCAAAACAACATATAAAACCACAAACAACACGGATCTCTAGCTTTATTCTGTCTCTTTCGTGTTGGTTATTGACTCTAAAAAAAGTAGGTATGACTCCTACTTATCCCACCATACTCTACTTACTTCCAACATGTTTCATTGCCATTTCAAAGTTTTAGGCAATTTCTTCAGGGCATCACAAATTCCAGCCACTGTAGTCTTCACAACTAAAAAACGTACAAAGCACATTATAGTCACCCTGCCTTCTTAAAAACACCTAACTAGGGGGCCGATTAGGATGGCGGTTTTTCCGCATCCTCCGGGCCGGCGGAAGTGTCCGCCGGCCTGGAGGATGCGGAAAAACCGCGGCGGAGACTCCAAAGACCCACTGCCAAATTAGGATGGCTGGTGGGTCTGGAATTCCGTCCGCCGCTTTTCCGCCGCGGTCGGCTTCCGACCGCGGCGGAAAAGCTATAACATGGCAGGCGGTGTCTATGAGACACCGTCCGCCATATTATGATGTTGGTGTAAATATGCTTTTCCACGGCGGGTTTTCCGCCATGGAAAAGCATACGGACATTCACTTTGGGGGCCCGTTGCGGGCCCCCTGGGTGAATGGGGGGTGGGGGTGCACATGGGGGGTACCTATGGTACCCCCCTGCATTTGCGTACACAAAGCAGCAGGCACCGTGCGGTGCCTGCCGCTTTGTGCATGTAAATGCAACACATGCATTTTTAACATTGCGGCGGGTGCAGCTTGAAGCTGCACCCGCCGCAATGTTAAAAATAGAGGATGTGACCGCCACCCTGGCGGTCACATCCTAATTGCCATGGAGGGACCGCCGCTGCCCATGCGGACGGTCCCTCCTACTCAGGGGTGGCGGACGGACGCAAGTCCGTCCGCCATCCTAATCGGCCCCTAGGTGTGGGTAAATCCAAATGCACATAACTCTATAAAAGTTACCCTCAATCAGACCAACTGACTCGTACCGGCCGAGAGGGCGGGATCCTTTTAGGGTTTATTCGAGACTCCCAATGTAAGTCGCTTCTGGTTCCCTTGAGTAATTTTCACTGCAAGAGATAGAGCAACCCTCATTACTGCCTCCTCTATTGAGCATTCTCACTTCACCGGTGTTCTTATTACAGGTTATTTAGTAAGTTATAACCCCTCTTCCTTAAAAATCACTCCACTAGAGATATATGCAGAAACTGCCTCTCTCTGTTATTGTATCACTCTTAACCGGACCCCCATCATGTCCGAATACTCATTATACAGAGTGTACCCCCTTAATAATAAATCAATCATAAATCAAGGGAGCCTAAAGGGTTCAATATGACTCATCTTATCCACGACTGCAAAATAGCCCCTCTCCTTACCGATAGGGCACCGAGCATGCCGCGTTTCATCAGCCTCAATGTCCACCCGTAAGCAGCACCCGTCTTTATTCCACTCGATGAGCGTCTACGCCCCCCCCATGATCCGCGTCTGACATGTGCATCAACGCGGGGAGGTACCGCCATCTTAGAACGGGACCGGACTCAGTCTAGTAATGGAAAGTGCTTCTGCTATGCGGATGTCGCGCTATTACGTGCTTTCTTCGATTTTACAAAAAGCCTTCGTTTTTTGCAGAAAAAGACTTTATTCGTCCTTTATCATCACCCATATAAGTCAACCCGATGTCACAGTACTATTCACTCTCCTACTATTTCCTAACTATTTCAAGCATCTAGCGTGTAGAATGATGCGGGAGGGAGGCGCCATCTTAGAATGGGACATGACTCGATCTATTCCTGGGCAATGCTGCTATTTTATACGTGTTGCAGGATCACTTGTTTTCCTCAAATTTGTAAATTATTGAGTTGTCGCCTGCTTGAATATTGTTGTTTTGTCTTTTATGGGATTAAAATTTACAATTAAAAATTAGCTGAGATGTTCACTTTCTACTATCAAACCCATAATCCATTATACATTTTGCATTTTAACAATTCATCTGTTATTACTGAAAAGGGTTAACTATCACCTAGGCCATTGCATATATTCTCACTCAGGAGATTTTTCGCTCGAACACCTTCACCAATACAAAAGAAATCCCGACAGCTTATTAGGACAGTTATTTAAAACCTCACAATGGTCAGTATGACCTCAGTGTATTTTGTTCCACTCCAGAAGTTCGTTAAGCCCACTTCTTTCACTTTTTTCTTGGAAAATCCATCTCGCTTCCTTAGTGATGAACAGTTGTTCTACTGTTCTGGAATCTCCTGTCACTTTTTCTAGCACCAGCCACTTAAATGTGTGTTTGTTGTTGTAGCAATGTTGGACTAACTTAGTGGTCAATTTTCCTGCCCGGATGGTGCTGACATGTTCCTGTATCCGCGTTTTTATTTTCCGTGTGGTTAGGCCAATATATTGTAACCCACACTCGCTGTCAATCCTATATTCCACATTGGTGGTATTACAGTTACTGAACTGTTTCAGAAACCATTCCTTACCAGATTGCAACCTCACACTTGTCTTAGATGTTAAAGGACAAACAGAGCATGTGCCACATGGGTAGTGTCCAGGGGGGATCCCACTTTTACTCACTGCATTACAGAGTTGTGCCCGTGTGTGTACCAATTGATCTTTAAGATTGCATGCACGCTTAAAAGCAAACCTGGGTGGTGGCATTTTGTTAAAGACCTGCTAAGTAATTGAAAAAAGATTCACTCAACACTATTACAAAATTGAAGGGAAAATCTGGAAAGTTTGATGAGACAGACAAACCAGTACAGGAGACCAGCCCCAAAGTTAAAGGTTGGGCATGAGATATGATTATCATTATCAAATCTTCCCACTAGAATTAGATCTAAACGCTCTCCAATACAGTTTGCACCTTTCCCTATCATGTTTGCCAATTAATCACATGTTTTTTAAGTGCTACTACTCACCCCTGATGGTCTCAAGGCACTGTGGGAGGGGGGTTTTGTGGGTTCCAGTCCATCAAGGAGGGGATCTGTCGAAGAGACAGGTTCTGAGGTTTCTTGTGAAGATGGGGAGAGATGTTGTCTGTGTGAGGAGGAGAGGGAGGGGATTCCAGGCTCTGGCCGCGAGGAAGGAGAAGGAGCGGCTGCCTGATCTGGTCTTTCTGGTGTGGGGGACCACTGCTGAGGAAAGCTGAGCTGATCATAGAGTCCTTTAGGGTAGGTGGATTTGAGTCGGCTGTTGAAATATGCTGGTCCGGTGTCGTGAAGGGCCTTGTGAGTGTGGGTGAGCATCTTGAAGGTGACTCTAGCTTCGGTGGGGAGCCAGTGGAGTGTGCGCAGATGCTGGGAAATGTGGCAGTGTCTTGGCAAGTTGAGGACCAGTCTTGTGGCGGCGTTCTGGGTGTTGTGTAGCTTGCGTGTGAGATTTTTGTTTATTCCGGCGTAGAGTGTATTGCCGTAATTGAGTCTGCTGGTGACCAGGGCATGCGTGACTGTCTTTCTGTGTTCGAGGGGGCTCCATTTGAAGGTCTTTCATAGGAGGGGGAGGGTGTGGAGCAGGAGGACCAGCTGGCATTGATCTGGCAGGTCCATTTTGAGTTCGGAGACCAAAATGATGCCCTGGTTGCGTGAGTAGTCCGTGGAGGTGGGCCTGATTCCGAGGACGGGGGTCCACCAGGTGTCGTTGCAGGCATCAGGGTGTGGGCCCATGATGAGTACTTCTGTTTTGTTGGTGTGTAGTTGAATACAGCTGTTTTTCATCCATTTGGCAATGGGTTCCATGTCAAAAACAACAGTTGATGGACAGAATGCAGAACAAAGCCATACATTCACCCCAGTACAGCTATCCTGGCTGAAGACGACTGATAGCCAGAAACCGGTCCTAGTTTGCTTGATTCCGGTCCAGGAAAGACATGGCTTGGCAGTTCGGGCTGGACTGTTCCCATGAGGCACAGGGTCAAGGCTGATTTGCATATGGCCATGTCTGAACTGGGGTGGTGTGGAGTGCAAAACAATGATGGATTTAGGCCCAGATCTCTGTACTGGGGTGAATGTATGACATTGTTCTGCATTCTGTCCATCAACTGTTGTTTTGCATTTGTCACCCCGAGTGGGATGGGTATGCTCAGACGTGAGTCCCATGCTCTCCACACCACTGGAGTCAAGCTATACTGGCTGAAGACGGCTGATAGCCAGAAACCGGTCCTAGGATGCTTGATTCTGGTCCAGGAAAGACATGGCTTGGCAGCTCGGGCTGGACTGTTCCTATGAGGCACAGGGTCAAGGCTGATTTGCATATGGCCATGTCTGAACTGGGGTGGTGTGGAGTGCAAACAAATGATGGATTTAGGCCCAGATCTCTGTACTGGGGTGAATGTATGACATTGTTCTGCATTCTGTCCATCAACTGTTGTTTTGCATTTGTCACCCCGAGTGGGATGGGTATGCTCAGACGTGAGTCCCATGCTCTCCACACCACTGGAGTCAAGCTATCCTGGCTGAAGACGGCTGATAGCCAGAAACCGGTCCTAGGATGCTTGATTCCGGTCCAGGAAAGACATGGCTTGGCAGTTCGGGCTGGACTGTTCCCATGAGGAACAGCGTCAAGGCTGATTTGCATATGGCCATGTCTGAACTGGGGTGGTGTGGAGTGCAAAAAAACGATGGATTTAGGCCCAGATCTCTGTACTGGGATGAATGTATGACATTGTTCTGCATTCTGTCCATCAACTGTTGTTTTGCAGATGGCTTCCATGTCCACATCGATTTGGCGCTGAGGCAAATCCGGGACCACAGTGAGAGCCCCTGGGCCCCACCTGCGGCACTCACGGTGAGGACCAGAGGATGGCCCGGTGGCGCCCGAGCACATGCACGGTGCGAGAGAAGCGCCTATCTACTCCAAAGTTAGGCGCTGAGCAGAGCACCCCTGTCAGCGAGGGAGAAGGTGAAGCCCCACCCGGGTACCCCGAGAAGGCACAGACTGCACGGGGCCAATCCTGTGGCTTCTAGGCCCCGTGCTGGAGAACATCGTGGTCGCTTACACCAGGCTCTGCGTGACCCGTGAGAAAGACAGTGGTGGTTGAGTGAGGGAACAACAACACACCACTCAGACTGGTGTTTTCTTGCCGTACCGGCACTGGAGTGGCAGAAGGCATAGCTCCCGAGCCATATATAAGACACTGTGGATAGGCCCTGAAACATGGTGAGCCCCCATCCCTCCCACCCCACATTGAGTCCTAAGGCACGCGAGGGGTAGACGAAATAGCAGCGACCGGCAGGCGGTAAATTAACAACGAGATCCCCTAGTACGCCTATCACGGGGATTAAAATGATTGTACAGTAACCCCTTTCACAGCACAGCTATGGGGCCCAAAGCAGGCAACCTTTTGATCTTTTGATAGTGCTGCAAGGAGCACTCCACCACCTACACACCCGAGCACAGTGGGATACCTGAGGGCACTGGTCACAGAACACCTCCATAGGACTGAGCCACCACTACAACACTGCAGCCCCACCAGGACTCCGGGCCACCTTTCGGGCATGGCCAATACATCCCCACGTAGAGGTAACCTCTCCGGTCAGTACTGCTTGCCCGCCTCGCACTCAGATCATGAGGGGAGAGGGACCGCGCCAACCCCGGGAGTGCTGGGTGCTTCTAGGTGAACGCAGTAACACTGCAGATATCCACGGAAACGAGGCCAGAGTTGAGCAACATCAGTCACCAGTTGCTGCGGGAAGGATGCAAAGTCCCCCATCATGGGTCGCCAACGCGCGGTGGGGATGACCCACAACTCAGAACAACAGAGAGCAACACCCCGGACGCATGTAGTGACTAGATCACGAGAGGAACCCACTAGCGAAGACTCCATGTCCAGATAACTAGACCAGGTCCTTGCTGCCATAGAGCACTCTAGAGTGGCGATGGAAAACAAATTCGACGTCCTGTCCACTGATCTCAACATTCTTCAGGACGACAAAAGGAAACTAACGGACAAAGTAACTGAGGGTGAAAAGACGATGCAGGCAGTGGAACCGCAAGTGTAGCAACACCACCATGCTATAAAAGCTCTAATCCCGCATTAAGGCTCTGGAACACAAAACAGACGATTTGGAGGGACATTCTTAGCGGAGCAACATTCGAGGTATGAATCTACCTGAGGGGGCAGAAGGGGCCGACCCGATCAAATACATCACAGACTGGTTCTCAACATTTACGCCCGCCGATGATTTGACCCCCTATTTCTCCATCGAAAGAGCGCACCGATTTCCAGCACACAGACCTAAAACGGGCCTGCCACCTCGACCATTCCTGATGAAAGTACTACATTATCAAGACAGGGACACCATTCTCCGGGCAGCTAGACAACACGGACGACTGCAAGTAGAAGATAAACAGGTGATGCTGTTCCCGGACTATTCACGAGCTGTGCAGCAGCAAAGGGCCACCTTCCAGGCGGTTAAACGCACCCTGCATCAAAAGAACATACAATACGCCCTCATATTCCCTGCCAGGCTCAAAATCACCCACAAAGGTGCCACACACTTCTTCACGGACCCAAAGGACGCGGACACCTGGGTGGAACAGCATATATATCGCGCCCTACGAATACCACAGACACACAAAGCGGACGACTATCCAGACGGTCGAGGTGGCGATTCTGAAGAGTCACCCTCACGCAGCTCAGTGCGCAGTCCAGCCCGGTTGGGACGGGCTCCCCGGACCTCACGCAAATCATCGCAGAATGCAGGAAAGTGTTACAAGCAGTGTCCGCCCTAGACCCCGCGGAGAGGGGGTCGGACGTGGAGGGAGGCCCGCACCTGTTCAGCTCGGAAGACGAGGGCAGTGACACACCCGCATTCCGAGAGGGCTCAATGACGCCTCCAATAGTGACCCCCCAAAAAGCTGACACATTGATATAATAGACTAATAGAGGTCCGCGGCACACAGCGAGAGTGACACAACCCTGAACCGAACCACAGACAGGCGGAACACCATCCAATCATGGGGATTTAGAGCTGCGATCGTCAGGACTTACTGCAGCGATTGCAACAACAAGTGTTATTCCAGCCCGGCGAACACAACCAAGAACAGATGTGGTGCAAGTGGGCACATTCCGGAAGTCTCTAATGAATGGGCGACCGCGCCGGTGGAGATCGGGGAGATGAAAAGCCACTACCCCACCACAACCAACTAAAGTCTACATATGAGAACCAATTTGGATGTATTGCCCCGAGCAGTAGGTCCCCCAAGTTGGGAATGTTCCCCAGAGTTACAGTTTGTCCCACATTGTATCCTTAATTTCCCAGGTATCCTCAAGCGGGTGAGGAGAAGAGAAAGGACAATGCAGATTTTTCAGAGAGGGTGGGCGGCGGGGGGTTGGTTGGGTTTGTCGGGTGACGGGGACAATAAACCTAGAGAAGAACACAAACTATTCTTATGACCTATAACAAATAAAGTGCCAAACACAGACATAACATTCGTCACACTGAACGTCAGGGGTATGCATACAGCCAATAAGCGGTACTCTATTTATGCCTCTATTAAGAGACAACAGGCCCAAGTGGCCCTCCTGCAGGAGACACACTTGACGGAAAAGGAAGTAGGCCGCCTTTGTAAATAATGGCGGGGTATTGTCTGTGCCACGACGTACTCTGCCTTTGACAGAGGTACACTGATATGGATTAGACCAGGGGTGCCATTTAAGGAATGTACACAACTAATAGACAGAGAAGGGCGATATGTATTCATGACAGGGCTGTTGGAGGGTCAACAAATACTCATAGGGTGTATATACACGCCCCCATGGTAGAGCAAGATCAATATTGGGACAAACTTGCAAGCGGGCTGGCTCACCACACAGTGGTCCCATGGCTCCTGGGAGGGGATTATAATTGCGTACTAGATGTACACCTAGACAGGTCGCATCCCCCACCAACACGCTCGCCTGCACATAAACAAACCGAACGCTTCCGTAGATGGGTGGATCACGGGGCATTGGTGGACGCCGGAGGGCACGGAACCCAGATGCCAGGCTTTACTCCTTTCACTCCATCCCCCATAATTTGCGAGTTAGACTCGATAGGTTCCTGTGCTCTGCAGAACTCCTGCCTAAGGTGCAGCACAACGACTACATGGGCAGGATAGTGTCGGATCATGAAGCACACATAGTGACCCTTAGATGTAGACCACCCCATCCCCCAGTTCCAACATGGAAACTACCCCAAGAAGGTCTCACCAATCAGGCCTTCCGCCAAATTCATGGGGAATGTATCCAGGAACACTTTCTATGGAATGCTGGCACTGCTTCCTCCAGAGCAAACGAGTGGGACGTATATAAAGTTAGCGCCAGGGGACACTGTATACAACAGGTGGTGGGGGTACGGAGAACACTGGAAAATGCATTATACAGAGCAGAGAAGACATTGGCGAACCTGTCCCAAAATGTAGACTAGGGGAGGGCTACACTCACGCTGCTCTCAGCGGCAAAACTCTCACACGCGGAGACACTGCGAGACCTACGCAAATACAACTTCCGCACGTATGCAACTAGGGCACACCGGGAGGGTAATAGAATGAGAGCTTCTGGGAAAGATGCTGGCCAATTGCTACAGTCAAATTCTCCCAGCTTTGGTACATCCTGACCAATGCAGCTTTGTACCACGGCGCAACACCTCACATAATTTGTGTAGACTGTTTCATATACAGGAGTAAAAGACTGATTTCCATGAGCAGCATGCCTGATCTTAGATCTAGAAAAAGAGTTTGATACCCTGACATGGCCCCATCTGTTCACACTCCACCAGAAAATAAACAATTGGCCCCACACTCTGGCATTTTATTTATTTATTTAATTTATTTATTTATTTATTTATTGGGCTTCTAAAGCACGACAGCTACCCAAAAAGGGTTTCCCGGCGCTGTATGGCATATACACAGCTCCTGTACAGGATCCTCACCTCCAGGGTAAGAGTTGGCAAACTTATATCAGCCCCATTCCCAGTAGAGAGGGGAAATAGTCAGGAGTGGCCCCTTTCCCCCCTCCTCTTTGTGCTTGCAGCGGAGCCCTTGGCCATAAGATTACGATGGGAGGGGGAAACGTGGGGAATCCCAGTGGCGGATACACTGCACTGTGTATCACTATACGCAGATGACCTTCTGATTTCTGTTCGGGACGTAACGGGTGATCTCACCCCGATATGGGTAGCCTTGCAGGAATTTGGGGAGACCTCAGGTCTCAGAGTTAACTGGGAAAAATAGACGATTTACCCACTCAGCCCCCATCTGTCGCCTCAGGACATCGCAATAGGCACTCAGGCTTTGACGTGGAGCGAAGCGGTCGCCAGACACCTGGGAGTACGCCTATATCATTCCCCAGAGGACCTCTAGGAGGGTAACCATCGCAAAGTGCTGGTGGGCCTACGATCAGCGGCGGGCTTCTGGAAAGACACTACCTCTGGCGCCTAATTTCGTTGCACACACTGCATCACCAAATTCGATGCAGTGGGAGCAACGAAATTCGTTTTATTTATTTGTATGTTTACTTACCTTTTAAAGTCCGTAATCCATACATTACTACCCCCCACCCTGCCCCTACCCCTCCCCACGTCACCGCCCGGCCGGTACTCCCACTACCGGCCGCGGCTGACGGATACTGCAGTCAGAGGTTTAATAGAAAATGGCCCAACAAATCAAGGCCCTCTAATGTGAGATGATTTGTTATGGTTTCTGATTTTGGTGAGGTGTCTAGTTTGTTTGACAGTCTTTTCTACCCTTATTAGTTCCTACCTTAACTTTATGGCTGCATTATTGTTCTCCTTCCATGAGGCTTGATTCTGAATTGTTTTTATGTATTAGTTCCATTGTTAAAGCATTCCGAGACAGCCATTGCTTTAATACACTTCAGAAATGACGGAAGATCCATTCCCGAAAGTTTTATATTTTCTCACTTCAGTCCTTTTTGTTGTTGGTCGACGCTTTTATCCTTCTTTGGGAAAACAACCTTCTCAAAGCAATACTGCAAATGTCTTCCGAGGGAGAAAGTAAACTTCCGGGGCCTTATTTATGAAGGCCTTGCACCGCTGGTGCGTCACTTTTAACATGGGAAAAAGTGACGCACCGGCGGCGCAAGGCCTTCATAAATAAGGCCCCCGATATTTAAAGTGAACCTGTATGGGGTTGGGTGTCTTTCACCATTGTTTCTGTGGTTGCCGATGGCTAGCCTTTTGAGTTCACTTCCTTTCCATGCCTTGAACATTGCATCAGCTATTCTGTCCTGTTTGTCTGCCATCCTAGCCTTGGCTCAGAATACTTTTTTTCTGGAAACATGTTTACCTTCTAAAGCTTGCATTTGCTGGTTTGCCTGTGCTCCATTGTCGTAATCCAGGACCCAGAGCATGCCAGATAAGATCACAGGGCATTTCTAGGTAGCGAATAAAAAAAAAGAACTTTCATATACTCCAAAGCCATCACTTGACACTATACCAATGGTACGGCATTATTTTCCAATGAAACACACAAGAATGTCAGTAAAAAATGTGATATCAAGTGTGTGTCTCTTGTTTGCCCCATGGACTGTTTAATAAAGTCTTCTTAATACTATAAAAGCCTAAACAGCTGAATATATTTGTAATTTAAATTGTAAGTATATAAATTGTATACTGCGTGCAAAGACCCAGTCTATGTATAATAATATAATCACATGTGTAGATAAATACATGCAAACAATCAGGCATCTGTAAATAACCAAACAAATGACTTATATTGGATCATCAGTTCATAAAATCTGTACATTCGATGCAAATCATTACTCATAAAAATAACAGAGAGTAACCTTATATTACAAAAAGAAGGAGGAAAACAACCATGACTAAAATATAAACATTATAGTGCAAAACATCAGCCACAGCCCATTAAACTGACCTTTATTATTCATCTCCTTTCCTTTCATTCCCACCCTGTGAGGCGGGTAATCTCAGGAACCACAGCACCAATCACAACACCCAATACAGAATTGGAAAGGGCAGTTGCAGCAGAAGGATATAGACTATGCAGACGCCCACCATATACATTTAAAAGGTAAAACAACCGTACCAGCAAAGTAGTCCCTTGTGGGCGTGTCTGTGTTGTGTTGTGGGTGTGTGCTGGGGGCGTGACAAACGCTGGGGGCGTGTGGTACGTTCCACCCTTCATGCCATGTCTCATATCGTGTGCTGTGGGCGTGTGCTGGGGTCGTGGGCGTGTGCGGGGCGCGGAATTACGGAAAACAAAAAGCGAGCGTTGTGCCCAATATTTCATTGTTTTTTCTTCCCAGGTTCTGTACATTCCAGCTCCGGGTGTCCACCCTGCTCCCTTTAAATACCCCTGCATCCCATAATCATAACCCACCCTTACTCCTTAAAATACGCCAACACCCTTAAACACTAACCCATCTTAACCCTATAAATATACCGTGTACCCCAAACCCCAAACGTATCCCTAAACCCTAAAAAATACCCCTGTACCCCAAAGCCCAAACCTAGCCCTGAACCCTATAAATACCCCTGTACCTCAAAACCCAAACCTACCCCTGAACCCTAAAAATACCCCTGTACCCCAAAACCCAAACCTACCCCATAAACCTAAAATACCCCTGTGCCCCAAAACCCAAACCTAGCCCTGAACCCTTAAAGTACCTCTGTACCCCAAAACCCAAACCTACCCCTGAACCCTAAAAATACCCCTGTATCCCAAAACCCAAACCTAGCCCTGAACCATAAAAATAACCCTGTACCCCAAAACCCAAGCCTACCCCTGAACCCTAAAATACCCATGTACCCCAAAACCCAAACCTAGCCCTGAACCCTAAAAATACCTCTGTACATCAAAACTCAAACTTACCCCTGAACCTTAAAAATACCCCTATACCCCAAAACCCAAACCTACCCCTGAACCCTAAAAATACCCCTGTACCCCAAAACCATACCTATCCCTAACCCCTAAAACTACCCCTGTACTCCATAACCCAAAACTATATCTGAACCCTTAAAATACCCAAACACCCCAAAACATATACCTAAGTACCCCAAAACATATACCCCTATACCCATACTTACCTTATCCAAACATTAAAAAAAACATGCTTTTACCATTCATGCATTTACAACGAATTTCGTTGTAAATGTGTGCGTGGTAAAAGCATATAAAATGTAATGGCATGCATTATAATGGCATTGCGGAGTCATGGTACTTTCGTAATGAAAGTATGCGGAGTGATGGTATGCGGAAAGAAAGTTGCGGAATAGTGGGTGTTTACCCTCCCCGGTAAGTACCTTGGTGGCACGGCGGCCCACATCTCCAGCAACATACTCATATTTTTTCACCACCGATTTGAAAAATGCACTGGTCTCTCTCATTGATGGCCAGCACCGACATACACTTTTAGACACACCTCCCACCACAAGTTCTAGACTTGCAAACTTTAGAGCTGGGGAGCTACGTTTGAATCTCAGCATCATCTCAACATCCTATGATTCCAGGCAAATCGCTTTGTCTCCCCGTGCCTATCACAAATGAATGTGTTCTTCTGTAATGTAAATTGTGCTCATGCCTTGTTATATAATATTGCAAGGAAAAATAAAGTAGGGAAACTCGAGATCACACACTACTGAACGCGCACTCTTAAGTGCATCAGCAGTGCACTGTGAATCGGAGCGTTTCACAGGCCTGTCACAGATAAGAAATGCTATCAAAACGAAATCCTACAAAACAATATACTACTGGCCGTCAGCAATTCATACCCGGACAACGTCGGGACGGGCTGCTAGTTTATTATAAACAACAAAAGTTAATTATAATATTTTCATAAACACACACACGTATATATATATAAAGAACTCAAACTAGAAAAGTCATCATCATTACCATTACAGGTTAAATGCTGTTCAAAATGTACAGTGAGTTGGATATATAGAACTGCACACAGCATATTCCCCAAACTCCAAATCTTTCATGTGTTGGATTTCAAATGCCCTTAGTAGTGAAAAAAAATATGGATACAGGGCAGAACATTAGAAAAAGTAATATTGTTTTAATACAGCCTTTATTGCATAAAACCTATCAATGATGAGCATGATTTCTTTAGTTACTAAAGGCACCTAGAGGAAGTATTTCTATTTTGAATTGCAAAACGAGAGACTTTTTTCATGGAGGGTAAATAGTATCCAAATATACTTTCACGTTCTCACATGCGCTTTCCTCAAGAGCCCGAGTGCTTCAGCACACACTGAGAACCCTTCAATTACCATCCTTCGGCCGACATTTACTAATGTCAATTGGCATCTACCAAAGATGATTTAGCAGGGTAACATTTCCTAGGGCCTAAATGTAGTGAGGCCTTGTGCCAGAACAAAGTAAAGCAAAGTGATTCAGAGCAACACAGTGTGACACATGCTATTTACCATCCACTGCAAAAAAAGTTGACACTAGCTAGTGGGTGTGGGTGACTCCTTGGCACTCCCTAACCAATGGGTCAAATGTTCCCAGACTAGGGCTATCTTCCTTTTTTAGTAGCCCCTGTTTGCTTTACTGCAAACAGACCCAAAGGACAATATGTCAGGGTAATTCCAAGATAACCAAAGTCTTCAGCCAGACCAAACTAAGAACTGGGGGTCGGTAGTAAAGCATACTATGGAAATGACTAGTTTCTTCCCACATCTAAAACTAACATCCAGTTTGAAGCAGGCCCTGAGTCGAAAACAAAAAATGACAGAGAAGCCTGGTACGTCAAAGCAAAGTCCTTCAGCAACCAGACAATGGATACACAAGAATTGTGATTTGATCCAGTTTGATCCTTTTCAAGAGTGCACAGATCTTACATGTGCCTCAGATAGGCCTTTCAGTCAGGATTTGAAACTGTTTTACAAACAGGAGGGACAGTGGCACCCAACCTGAATGTTTGAGTTCAGAAGAATTATCCCTGCCTATTCAAGTCGACCTATCAATCAAAGTTGGCTATTGTGCAGCTCCTGGAAGGAATTTCACACCTTATTAAAGGGTAAGTAAAGGCTGGGCAGTTGCTGGAGGGATAATGCTAATTAACCACAGGAGCTTCAGGCAAGCGAAGGTCTCTCTCTAATGGTTACTTTTCCTTAATACTTATTACATTTTGACTTCACTGTAAAATTGTATTTTTATTAGCTATTAGAAATAGTAGTTTCAATATTTTTCTAACTATTCCAAACCCAAGATAGCAATATTAATATTTTAATCTATAATCTGGTTTTCTGTATAGAACAGACAGGCCTGCCACAGTGATAATAGCTTTTGGGGCCTTTTCACAGTAGGGACATGGTGGCATTCATTTATCCGTGTCTCATGTTTTAAATACCATGCACACTGCCATGTGGATTTTAGAGTGACTCATACATTTTTAAAAGGAAGGTCTTTGCCTGTCAAAAACGGTTATTTTGAAGGGTCCCACTGCTGCAGTCAGGCTACAGGACCCACAGAGAATAAGCCATGATTTGTAGTCCCACTCTGTTGATGGCACAAAAGGTGCACTGTCCACAGACGACATTTAACTTACAGGCCCTGTGTACATTTTCTACACCATACACTATGAACTGATAGGCAAGATATATGTGTCAATTCAGAATAAGCCAATGTAATCATGTTTAAAGTTGGCACAGGCACTTTAGTCATGGTTAGCTGGTTAAAGTGCACAACGTGTTAAAGCAGGCATAGCAGATAGAGCAAACATGTGGGAGACATGGCAAAAAATATTCCTCTGTTTGGTTCAAGGTGTCCCAATCAGAGGCATGACCACTATTTGGGTTGACTTCATGGGATAATTCCTGAGAAGCATATGTATTGTTGCCACCATGGCTACTCTCCCAAGCCCCTATCTCAATATCACATGCAAGAGCATGGAGGTTGTTCTTTTGAGTTCACTTCTCATGTTCTGAGTGCAGTCACCTCTTTAATACGTTATATATATATATATATATTCACTGAAAAAACCATAGGTTTTATACACGTTATAGTTAGGAAGTAGCATCATGAGTGATGTAATATGTGACGTCATCAGCAGTGCATTCCACGCGCAAGTTATAGTGAGTCCAACTAACTATAACGTAAAACTTCCAGTTAACTATAACTGGTGTAAAACCTATGGTTTTTTCGGTGAATTTCATAGGTTTTTTAAATGCTACTTCCTAACTATAATGTGTGTAAAACCTATGGTTTTTTCAGTGAATTTCATAGGTTTTTTAAATGCTACTTCCTAACTATAACGTGTGTAAAACCTATGGTTTTTTCAGTGAATTTCATAGGTTTTTTAAAGGCTACTCCTTAACTATAAACTGTTTATAAGTTATATTTTTTCATTATATTTCTTAGCTTTTATTAATTGCGAAATATAAAATATTTTTTTAATGTATTCTATAGTTTTATTATAGATTTTCGAGAAATGCTTTCATAGTATTACAAAGTTTTCTTCACTGTCAGAATTGCTTAGGAACTCCTTGCAAGTCTCAAAAGCTTTACAAAGTCTTTACCTTACGTTCATTTCACCGTTTACAGACTTGTCAGATGTTAAAAAACGTACCGAGGTGCGCGACAGAGTGCGCGCACCCCGTGGTTTTGAAACAATAAAAAAAATGTATACTTTATCAGCATTGTTCTTGTGATCCCATATGAAGGTATTTAATATTTGAGAATGTATACCTTTCCTCCTTTTCACATTTTAAAACTTCATTAAATTAGACCGATACTTCTAATTCACGTACGTGTCCGGATTCCGTCACCGCGTATACGTCCTAATACGCGCATATCAAATCATGTGACTTGAAAAGAACACTTCCTATTGGATCATAGTAGTTTCTATTCCGCAATTTTCCAGAAACCACCAACTTCCCTCACTATCTATTTGGCGCTGAAGGGAGAACAACCTTTTTCATATTTCCGGACACTTTGCTGAAATGGCGGCCGCAGGCAATTCTTCTTCGGAATCTGAAGGAAATAGTTATCTTCCTTTAAAAAAAAAAGGAATCTTTTATTTGGCAATTTTTTACCTTTCCACAAGGTCAAAAAAAAGTAAATGCTCCGAGAATAACGTGCACAATTTGTGGCTCCGTACTTTCCAGAGGAAATCCAACCAAAAAATATTCTTTTTCAATTCATACTATGAAGAGGCATATGAGCCAAGTCCACCCTGTTCAATATGCACAGGCAGCGACAAGAGCTCTGGCCACAGAACTGCCACCATCTCAGGCCAGTACTTCATCGACTAGACGACCTACATCTCCATCGACTGAACAGATGGAGTTGAAACCATTTTTAAAGGAAGTGCATATAAAATGCAACAAGTGCAAAGGATTAATTGTGTACGGGGAGCAAAGCGTTATTCTTATTGAAAGAAGATTTAATCAGCATAAAATGTTCGAATGCATCTAATTTTTTTACAACTTCAAATGTTCCTGTTTTACAGTTCAAAAATGTGGTTCCTGTTTCACAAATTTTAAAGAATGAAAAACTTTTTTAAAAAAACAAAAAAAAAACCAGTTCTTTTCAGAACTACCTCATTGTACCAAAAAGAGCTCTATTCATAAGCTAAATTATTGCCGCATTTTAGGAACAATAATTAAAGAATGCGGAAAAACTTGGGACATATTATGAAGACGTGATAATTTCACTTTGCTTTAATCGGCATAACGCTGTTAAAAAAGCGCCGATAATCGCCTTCATAATATGAGCCATATTATCAAGGATGGACGATACAATATCGCCGCTTCTATCGACAGGAAACTGACGATAAACCGGTGATAATGGACTTGATAATATGCTGTATGAAATTCATAGCGTAGCCCATATTACATGTTTTCGCATCTTACATGGGCTTTGATAGGATTTCCATAGGGCAAATTATGAAACCCATTATCGCCGCTTTATCGCCAATTTCCTGTCGATAAAAGCGGCGAAAATGTATTGACTGTCCATTATAATATGCCCCTATGTTTTTCAAAATTCAAATTAAAACGTATGTTATATGTCTTTATATCTAACATGACGTTCGACTGCAATTTATGAAGCATATTATGGACGCCGTTTTCGCCCCTATATCTGCAACTTCCTGCCATTCAAGGCAGCGTTAAACTCTTTTGAATCTTTGTAAATATTCTTCAACATCTTTATGAGAACGTGATAACACCGCCTGCGGTAAAAGCACTTTGCATTTGTGCCGCACAGACAGTTAATGACGTGCATAGTAGGGGTATGTTAAACTACAAGCAAAACCTGTTTAAAGGCGAAAATACTATCTCGTACACGGCTCCTGTTAGGAAAACAGTTTAAATAAACTTCTTTATCGTACGAGTGCCACGGGCAGCTGTGATGAAGCGTTTGGCAGCGTTAACGTGGAGGTGTGGAAAATAAAACTAAATCAACCCCCTCTTGTATTTACAAAGCAAACATTAGTGCATAAAAGCAACGCTTGTTTTCACGCGGCAATATTAAGTGCCGCAGACTGTTACAGGGGTACTATCACATATGTATTCAAATTACGTTAAGACTGCCTCTTTTGTAATTCTCTGCTAACATGCACTCTCATGACTAGAAGTGAAATCATAGTCCTTCTTCTATTTTCATTTTATGTCCCGTTTTTTGCCTTTAGCAATCTACTTACCGTATACAACTAGCAAAAATTATCACTATGTTGGCTCACTTCCAATAATTTTTCGTAGACCAGCGGCGATCTTTAACGCTTAGGAGTGATACAATTATCAAAGTTTAATTCTAAAACTAGTGATTCCCAAACTGTGCACCGCGGCTCCCCAGTCCGCCGGAATGAGGTGCCAAAACACGGCGCACACTAGGATGCCTAACCGTCTGTAAATTCCACAGACGTCACTACTCTGTTATGTGTAACTGTATCCATCTCAGAAAGCTGCGCGCTCCTCCCCTGTGATAACGCTGACAGTCCATCCTGAAACGGCCTTGAATTATACTGCAGCAGGAGCACCCGTCCCACGCATTGGAATTCTCAAAGGAGCTTTCTGCCTCAATAAACAGTCTGTCCATCACCACCCCCTTTTTGAAATTATTTTGGCCACCATGAGTGTGGAAGGGTATGCTCAGACGTGAGTCCCTTGCTCATTGCACCATCAGGATTCAAGCAAGCCGGGCTGAAGACGGCTGTTATGCCAGAAACCGGTCCCCGGAAGCTTGTTTCCTTTCCAGTGAAGAATTGGCTTGGTAGTTTGGTCTGCCCTGTTCCCATGATGCACTGGGCCAGGGACAGACTAATTTGCATATAGCCAGGTTCTGAACTGGGATGGTGCAGTGAGCTAAAAAACGGTGATGGATCAAGCCCTGATCTGTTGACTGGGTAGGAGTGTTCTGATTAACTCAGATACTCTGTCCATCACCACCCCCTTTTTGAAATTATTTTGGCCACCATGAGTGTGGAAGGGTATGCTCAGACGTGAGTCCCTTGCTCATTGCACCATCAGGATTCAAGAAAGCCGGGCCGAAGACGGCTGTAATGCCAGAAACCGATCCCCGGAAGCTTGTTTCCTTTCCAGTGAAGAATTAGCTTGGTAGTTTGGTCTGCCCTGTTCCCATGATGCACTGGGCCAGGGACAGACTAATTTGCATATAGCCAGGTTCTGAACTGGGATGGTGCAGTGAGCTAAAAAACGGTGATGGATCAAGCCCTGATCTGTTGACTGGGTAGGAGTGTTCTGATTAACTCAGATACTCTGTCCATCACCACCCCCTTTTTGAAATTATTTTGGCCACCATGAGTGTGGAAGGGTATGCTCAGACGTGAGTCCCTTGCTCATTGCACCATCAGGATTCAAGCAAGCCGGGCTGAAGACGGCTGTTATGCCAGAAACCGGTCCCCGGAAGCTTGTTTCCTTTCCAGTGAAGAATTGGCTTGGTAGTTTGGTCTGCCCTGTTCCCATGATGCACTGGGCCAGGGACAGACTAATTTGCATATAGCCAGGTTCTGAACTGGGATGGTGCAGTGAGCTAAAAAACGGTGATGGATCAAGCCCTGATCTGTTGACTGGGTAGGAGTGTTCTGATTAACTCAGATACTCTGTCCATCACCACCCCCTTTTTGAAATTATTTTGGCCACCATGAGTGTGGAAGGGTATGCTCAGACGTGAGTCCCTTGCTCATTGCACCATCAGGATTCAAGAAAGCCGGGCCGAAGACGGCTGTAATGCCAGAAACCGATCCCCGGAAGCTTGTTTCCTTTCCAGTGAAGAATTAGCTTGGTAGTTTGGTCTGCCCTGTTCCCATGATGCACTGGGCCAGGGACAGACTAATTTGCATATAGCCAGGTTCTGAACTGGGATGGTGCAGTGAGCTAAAAAACGGTGATGGATCAAGCCCTGATCTGTTGACTGGGTAGGAGTGTTCTGATTAACTCAGATACTCTGTCCATCACCACCCCCTTTTTGAAATTATTTTGGCCACCATGAGTGTGGAAGGGTATGCTCAGACGTGAGTCCCTTGCTCATTGCACCATCAGGATTCAAGCAAGCCGGGCCGAAGACGGCTGTTATGCCAGAAACCGGTCCCCGGAAGCTTGTTTCCTTTCCAGTGAAGAATTGGCTTGGTAGTTTGGTCTGCCCTGTTCCCATGATGCACTGGGCCAGGGACAGACTAATTTGCATATAGCCAGGTTCTGAACTGGGATGGTGCAGTGAGCTAAAAAACGGTGATGGATCAAGCCCTGATCTGTTGACTGGGTAGGAGTGTTCTGATTAACTCAGATACTCTGTCCATCACCACCCCCTTTTTGAAATTATTTTGGCCACCATGAGTGTGGAAGGGTATGCTCAGACGTGAGTCCCTTGCTCATTGCACCATCAGGATTCAAGCAAGCCGGGCCGAAGACGGCTGTAATGCCAGAAACCGGTCCCCGGAAGCTTGTTTCCTTTCCAGTGAAGAATTGGCTTGGTAGTTTGGTCTGCCCTGTTCCCATGATGCACTGTGCCAGGGACAGACTAATTTGCATATAGCCAGGTTCTGAACTGGGATGGTGCAGTGAGCTAAAAAACGGTGATGGATCAAGCCCTGATCTGTTGACTGGGTAGGAGTGTTCTGATTAACTCAGATACTCTGTCCATCACCACCCCCTTTTTGAAATTATTTTGGCCACCATGAGTGTGGAAGGGTATGCTCAGACGTGAGTCCCTTGCTCATTGCACCATCAGGATTCAAGCAAGCCGGGCCGAAGACGGCTGTAATGCCAGAAACCGGTCCCCGGAAGCTTGTTTCCTTTCCAGTGAAGAATTGGCTTGGTAGTTTGGTCTGCCCTGTTCCCATGATGCAATGGGCCAGGGACAGACTAATTTGCATATAGCCAGGTTCTGAACTGGGATGGTGCAGTGAGCTAAAAAACGGTGATGGATCAAGCCCTGATCTGTTGACTGGGTAGGAGTGTTCTGATTAACTCAGATACTCTGTCCATCACCACCCCCTTTTTCAATAAACAGAAGACATTGTTTTAGATAAAAAAAGTAAAACTACCATCAAGGCTTATTATGAAACAGTTTCTTTAAAAAAGTTTGTAAAAGAAAATTATTAAATCAGAATAACGTTCTTTCATTATCTCATAAATTTTAAACAGCAGTCTTTTTATTAACATATTCAACAATACCATGGTTACTGCTTATGTACATAAAGGAAGTAGGACCTAATCTCAAAGGCAATAGTGTTTGCTTGTTATTTGTGTGAAGGTATTTGCTAAACTACATATCTGCATGCAGTAAGACAAACAACATACCTCCAGTCGAGCACCACACTATACTACACTCATATTTGTAGTTTAGGTGCTTTAATCTGCCTACACAATAACATCCAACACCTCCTTTGAAAACACTCCTTCCTTTTTTAAAACAGTGCTGAAAGTCAGGGGCGGATTACCAAGGCGGACATTCGGGCATGGCCCGAAAGGCCAGTGCCTCAGTGCCCTCTGTGGGCCGTTTTTTTATCCCCTGCCCCAGTCCAAACAGAGTGCACTTGGAAAGGGGAGAAAAAAAAAGCCGACCCACAGAGTACACGGAGACAGACAGCGAAAATAAAAGCAGCCTCTCTGTGTGGCTGAACACCCCTGCCCTACCAAGCAATAAAGCTAAGGCTGGGCTGGGGAGGGATGATTGTTTCCAAGAATCGACCTCCCTGGGGGCTAGGTGTTTCTCAGGCCGTTGAGCCATTTTCACCTCAGCCCCCCAGGGGCCCATGCAGCCCATGCAGCAAGTATCTAAAGTAAACAAAAGTAAAAGGTAGCATACAGTGTGATACCAACAAAAACTGAAGTTTGCAAGTAACAAAAGAGTACCATACACAAGTACAAGGATAATACTACAGTAAATGGTAAAGACTTAATCTGCCAGAACACACTGGGATGGCATTTCCCATGCACCAGCTTCACCTCAACCTCCCCCTGCCTACCTGGCTGTGTTTTGTGGTCCCCTGCTAGGACATTTTCCCGAGGCCTGTAGGACTGATTAATTACCTAATTGCAGGGGCCTTACCTCTCTTCAAGTGCTCCTAAGCTGAAGGCCTGGGAAGGACTAAGTAGGTTAGTAATAGCAGCGGCTATTCTGCTTTTCAGGTGCTCCTGTGCTGAACGGCTAAAATAATTTTGTGACAGAAAGGGGCTTTGCTATTTTTTTTAGTTGCTCAGCATGTTCCTATTATCACCTTGGCCCTGTGTCCTATAGAAGAACAGTGTCCTCCCACTTTCATGCTTTGTATGTGCAAATGATGTTTCATGAAAGGGCACACCCCTTGAATGTGGACCACACCCATTAAATATGGACCACGCCTCTTGAATGTGGACCACTTTTTTTGCTCAGGGGCAACTATTTGATTTTGATCATTTTCAAATATAGCACAAATATGTTCCAAAGTGGGTAAAAACAGATAGTAATGTTAGCAACTGTTTGCAGTCACTTACATCTTGCAATGTTAACTTTCTATGTCAATTATATTAAATTTTACAGACAAACAAAGCAAATCCCAATATACTCATTATCTATAATTAGTTGTCACTAACTGCTGTTACCATCAGCTACATACTAATAAGATAATTTTATCTGCACTATCTTGCCTTTTAAAATCAAAAATGCAGAATAAAATTCCTTTGATAATTTCCTGAAAAGTTCTGTAACACATATCATTTACCTGCAATATTTTCACACATCCGCATTAGTGAACTTACTGACTGAAATGTTGTTGATTTCTTAAATTAATTTTTTAGACGCTCCTTGTGACCGTGCAGCCAATCCTCCATGGAAATGCTTATATAAAACACAACACTAATATGACCATGATACTCAAAGAAATAACACAGGGTGTAAAAAGTATTTTTATTATTTATACTTACCTAAGAAATAGTAATAAAGAAAATATTGAAAAATTTGAAAAACATGGTATCTGTGAAAGAAAAGTAAAAATATGGTTATAGTGTTATTTCATTAAACAAAACAAAGTAGAAGTGATTGAAGCAGAAAGTGAAAGAAAAGAAGACCGAGGGACAGAAAGAGACCAAGACAGAATATTTTGAAAGAAATAAAAGCACTCAAACAATGACAGTCTAAAGGAAACTAAAGTGTCAGCCAAAAGGAGAGTATGATCAGTGATAATACACAAAACAAATAGTCTCTGAAATAAACAGACTAAGAGTACCTAAATATCTTAAAGAGATAGATAAAATAAAGAAACAACACTAAGAGAAAAAGAGTCAAAAAGGTAGAGTAACAGAGATAAATAAAATACAAACAGACAAGGAGTATAAGAGAGACATATAAACAAAAATAAAGAAGGGTGAGAAAACTAAACTATAGATTTTAGATTGGAAATTGTTCATAAATAAAGAAAGCAGAGTAAGGGAACAAATTGTAAGGTACAGTAAGACAAACAAATTAAGATTCAGGAAACAAAGCCAATAAAAGATCAATGAAGGTAACTCTCTATAAAGCAACGTAAGTAAGAAACTGAAGACTAAGAAAGACTGAATAGAATACTAACAAAAAAGATGTAAAAGTAAAAGCATGAGTTAAAGAAAATAACCATATCTAAACACCATTATCAAAGGAAGAGGATGAAGAAAATTAGAGTAAGAGATAGGTACACGAAACTTTCAGATATGATTAGTTGTTCTTACCTTAAAAATATAATATCTGTGGAAGACAATAAAGAAATCTGTTATAATACATACTTCTAAATCCAATATAACAAAATATCTTAAACAACATATTTACTGGTTTATTTTTGCTGTCTTCAGATAAATTGATTTTCACTATAAACAGTGATTTCAATAGTAATCATCATGTAACAGCGGGGAAAAAAACACACAATCAAAATGATTGTATTTAAAAAACCCATAAAAGAGCTCTATACATACTATAAATACCTAGAAAAAAACATGTCTTAAATGTTTTTCTCTAATTCGCAATTTCTTGAGTAAGCACACCACATATTCCACAATTATAAACTAACTAAAGTATACCAGTTACTTTTAAATACCGCTCCACAAATAACCGTGCAACTATGTTCTTAAAACATTTATCTCAAATCAACATTTTTATATCTCATTTTTTTCCACATGACCAAATACTATGAGATAAGTCCTTATTTTTTTGAGTACCTCTCAACAAACTCGCGAGTAAGTATGTTCTAGAAACATTTATCTGTATTCCACATTTAGATATCTCATACATTTCCGCAAGGCCAAATGGTATGACTTAATTCGTTTTTTTTTACTATCTCTCCACAAACTTCCAAGTAAGTGTACTCTAAAAACATTTATCGTAAGTCAGCATTTCCATATCTCATTGTTTTCCGTGTTGCCAAATAGTATAAGTTAATTCCAACATGTCCTGTACCAGAAACATTAAGGAAACCTTACCTGATGCTATCACTTTGGCACATAATAGTCTCATTTCCATATTTGAACACCCTTAATCACATCATATTTCTAAAGAACACATTTTCATATCTTTACAGTATTACTCTGACTCGACCAAGTAATTTCACTGAAATTTTAGTTGCAAAAATATCAAATAAGAATTTCTTAACTCAGAAGGCAAACGTTTCTTAAAACTTAATTGACTATCATTGCACAGCGTCCAACCAGTTGGACTCTTCAAATAAGCTATGTAATGTCCTGATGATATAGATGACCCTTCATGAAAAATAATTGCTACAGTTACAAATGTTCTTCTAGAAATAGATATTTGAGAAGCCACATAATTTTTAATTAAAGTTGACAATTTACTTCCATCAGCTCTGCATCGTTGAAGCATTAAAATAACATACTGTCCATATCTATGGATAAATAAGGTAGATAACATTTCTGAATTATATTGAGAACAGACCATGTTCTGATATGCATCTTTAACTAGTTTATTAAAGGAGACTGTTTTACAATCTGGTAATGTTAAATATATAAATATTTCTGTGTGTATGTCAGTACTACTTGTAAAAGAGCAATTATCGCAAATATGTTCCCATTTATAAGAAAGGCCAAATAGACTATCAATACCTACACCTTCTTCTTCCAAAACTGTAAGCATATACATAATAAATTCCTGACAATCTTGCTGAATATTATGAGAAAATTGATTTAGTTCTGCACATATGTCTAAAGCATTCCTTACTTCTGAAACACTTGCTACTTCACTATTGCCACTAGTACATTTTTCAAACACAGAATTTAAAGAACAACAAAATGTTTGCTCCTACGAGGAACATACAGATGAAGAGGGCCACGCCCATGAGGAACATGGCGGCGGGCTGAGAGCCGGTCGCGGTTGCACTTAGGAGTCCCTGATGACTGAAAGGAAAGACCGAGCTTTTCGCGAGAAAGAATCTGAAGTCTTAAGCCCCCTGCATTAAGGTGAGATGTAGATTACTGCGCCGTGAAGGGGTCCCGCGCATTTTCTAAGCTGGTTTCGTTTGCTTTTCTCCTACGAGGTAACGGTTGGCTCAGACACGCGAAGAAGAGACCGGCGCTAGGACCTGCGCCTACCGGCATCATGGTTCACGCTGGAAGAACGCCGGCGGTGTCTGTGGAGCAGATCTCGCTCCGCTTTATTCCAGCTTAGATTAAGAGGACCATCGTTTAACGTGTATAAACAACCCTGTAATGCTGTGGCAGGGGAGCAGTTCTACTTGTTTGCGGTAAGGTGGGGAGAGAAGGGGGATTTAGTAGCAAATCACCCGTTTTCACTCGGGAGGCAGGGTTGTATGGAGCAAGCACAGATTGAGGCTCCAGCTGTTAATAATAACTCTGCACAGGCTTTAGTGAAACCTGTTGAATTAACCAAGAAGTCAACAGTAACTGCTTTAACTGCAGCTGCTGAGCCTGCAACTGTGAACATAAACCTGAGTGCGTGAGAAAAAGAAATACCCCCCCCCACTAAGAAGGAACAGGTATCAGTTGAGATCTAGGGTGGAGCTGAAGGAAAAGGGTGCGTTGGAATTTGAGGAGAGGGAGAGACCTATGCCATTAACCCCCTGCAAAAGGAAAAACAAAAAGACTACTTTAGTAAAAAAATCTAAAGCAGTTTTTCCCGATAATCAGGTGGTGAAAAGTACCCCCTCACTTAAATCTTACTTCAAAGTCCTAGATCAGACTATGAGTTCCGCTACGCAAATGGAGGGTAGTACTAGCACTGTACTCTTAAAAAATCGTTTTGGGCCTTTGGAGAGCTTGGGCAACATGGAAGGCACTGGGTCAGTGGACCCCTTGAATGGGGGAGTGATATGCGAGGAAGTGGGAGGCGCAGAGACCCTGGTATTGGCTGGTTCAGAGCATCAACAGGCTCAGCCGAGTCCTCCTGAGTCTAAAAATCCTGGTATACCCCCTACATCTTGTACTCTACTCTCCTGCCCTGTTCCGCCTGCTAATGTATCTAAAGCACCTTCTGGCGATAAAACGCAAGGAGAGCAGGATACCAGACCTAAGAGTCAGTCGGTAACAGCTAAATCGGTACAAAATAGCTCTAAGGGGGTTAGCGAAGGAAACAGGAGGCAGGATCTTAATAAGGACATTCAATCAGACTCAGTTTCAGCCCCTACTAGAACTGGAAGAGGATCTGAAGAATTAAGTGAGCAAGAGAATGATCGCTTGGGTGATCTCTTTCGATCATTGAGAAGCTATATGATGTCAAAATTTGAGATATCAGAGACCAATCAAAAAACAATACATGACAGATTCGACCTTTTGGAAACTAAGTTAGATGATGTCATTCTTCGCACGGATAAACTGGAAACAGAAGTAACAGCATTGAGCAAAACTGTACATGGAAATTTAAAAGATATAGATACTTTGAAAGCCCAAAACAGAACATTGGCTATGGATGTTGAGAGATTGGAGACCCAGGCACGTAGGAATAACCTAAGGATTCTGAAAATACCAGAGGGGGAAGAACTGGAAGACATAAAGGGATTTGTTTGCAAGCTTCTGAGAGAAGGCGTATTAAAAGATCGCCCAGATATAGATCTAGAAGCCGAAATCCAAAGAGTACATAGAGACCCTTATAAGAGACGCACAGACAGGAAAGCACCAAGGAAAATATTGGTAAATTTCCAAACATTTAGTGTTAAGGAGCTCATTCTAGGGAGATGCCTGTCGAAAACAGACCTTCGTTATCGGTCCAGTCCCTATCTTATCAGGTCTGATATAGGAGCCAGAACTGCACAGAGACAATGGGAGCTGGGCACCAGGATGCCAGACCTGAGATCATTGGGAGCTCACGTGCAGATGAGGTTTCCTGCCTTGCTCAGAATCATGTGGAAAAATAAGACCTATAGTTTTTCCCAGCCTGAAGAAGTTGATAAACTTTTAGGCCGTATGAGAAACGATCAGGAAGATCAATAATGGGCAAATTTTGTGAAAACTCTTAGAAGTATATAACTCAAGAGAAAAAAAATAAGAATATATATATATATATATATGAAAAGGGGGAATAAATAATAAAAAATATTTGGGATTAAATAAAGAATAAATTGAAGCACTGAAACACTAAATCACGGCATAGGGAACACGACTCATTTAACGTCATACTTTTTACTCGCTATAATATAGTTGATTCGGTCAGGGGATCCTCCTAGGTGTTCCAAAAGGCGAAGCCATCGTCTGGTATGTTGGGGGGGTTCCTCAGGGGGGAGGGTGTTCACTGGGTGGAGGGAGCAAAGGGAGAAAGATAAAAAATAAAAAATCCTCATATATATGTAAATATATTTTGTATATAGCTATGGATAGATACGAGATGACAGCAGGGTTATGAGTAATCTATTTAAGCTTAAAGCCCTCTCATGGAACATCAATGGCATGGGGGGAAAAAAGAAACAGAATAGGATTTGTGAATTCTTAAAAAACTCAGATGCACATCTTATAATGCTTCAAGAAACCCATCTAGAGGCAGATATTTGTAGTTCTCTATTTAAGAAACTAAGGTGGGTTCAGGAAATAATCTGCTCCAGGCAATCTGGCACCACAAGGGGGGTCTCCATCATAATTCGAGCAAATAGTGGGATAAGTTTGAAAAAATATGAGACAGACCAATCAGGAAGATGGTTGGTAGCAGTAATACATATTCAAAACATCCCGTATACACTGGCTGTATACTATGGTCCGAATAATGATAATCCGGGCCCACTATCTAAGCTAGCGACAGTATTAATAGGGTCAACTGGCCCGGTAATCTTGGGAGGTGATTTCAATCTGGTCTAGAACTTTACCAGGGTTTACTTTTTATAGCAAGAAATATAAGAATTACTCTAGGATTGGCCATTTTTTAGTTGATCAGCATTTCCTCACAGATATCAATTACCTTTCCTTCACACCGGTAGGGATGTCAGACCATGCAGTATTGGAATTAGTAATTGTATTGAATTTATGTCCTTTAAAAATAAGATGGACCCTGGAAAGATCACTCTTATTAGATGACCAAGTAAAATGAGATGTTAAAGAGAAAACTGCAGAATTTTTTATAATAAACTCTGGCACCTCCACCCCCCAGGTAGTGTGGGAAGCTTATAAGGCTTTTTTGAGAGGGGTTTTAGGCTCTTTAATGACTTATAAAAGAAAGAGTATGAAAGTAAAAAGAAAGGAAGACCTGGGGGTAATAACAGGAAAGGATCTTGAGTTACAAAATGCAATCTTAACCAAGTCCAATAGAGTTCATCTGATAGAGAAGGAACTTACTGAGCTACAACTTCAGCTTAAAGTCTGTGACGAGAAAATTCTTAAAGAAAAATGGGAGACCAGTAGATTAAAGAATTTCGAATACGGAGAAAAATGTGGAGCCCTCCTAGCCTGGAAATCTAGAGAAGAGAGAACGAGGAACAGTATTAAAGCCTTACTACAAAGACAGACAGGAGACCTGATAAAGGCAGATGCCGAGATTAGAGAGGAAGCAAGGTGCTTCATGAGAAGCCTCTACACGGAAGATAAAGACCCCAATGTGGATGAGATAGAAATCTGGTTGCTTTTGAAAAATCTACCTCAAATTTCAGAACTGGATAAAACATACCTGGAAAGTGAGATAACAGAAGGGGAAATATTAAACCAACTAAAGAAAATGAAATGGGGAAAAGCTGCAGGCTCAGATGGGTTGACCGGTTGAGATCTACATGGACTATAAAGATCAGCTATTACCTATACTCAGCGCACTTTTTAACCTCTTATTAATTCACGGCCATTCTATTCCCCCTTCATGGGCTGAAGCCACTATAACGCTCATAGTAAAACCTAATAAAGACCCCAAGAGAATAAAGTCGTACAGACCAATTTCACTTTTAAATACAGATATGAAAATTTACTCCGGAATCTTAGCAACCAGACTAGCGAAGATAATAAAATCTATAATACATCCTGATCAAAGAGGTTTTATTCCAGGGAGACAGCTAAAGGAATTAACATTCCAAGTGATAGGGGCTATAGATTATGCTAATGATAAAGACCTCCCATTGGCCCTGGTTGCGATAGATGCGGCTAAGGCCTTTGATCAGGTCAACTGGAAGTATTTATGGGCTACAATGACGGCATTCGGGTTCCCTCTAACTTTTATTAAGGAGTGTCAAATCATTGTATCATAATCCAAAGGCAAAAGTTTTGGTAAATGGAATATTATCTGATTGGTTCGACATATCTCGAGGCACCAGACAGGGTTGCCCTTTATCCCCTCTTTTGTTTGATGTCTACATGGAGCCTTTTGTTTGTGGAATTAGAGATGACAATATAATTCATCCTTTTAAGCTTGGTAATATGTCACTAAAAACTGCCTTGTATGCAGATGACCTCCTCTTGTATACTTCTAATCACTCAGTAGCAATACCCAGGCTATTCTACTTATCAGAAGAATTTGGAAAATTATCAGGCTACCAGATTAATAAGGAGAAAACAGAGATTATGGGCTGGAATAATAACATACCCATACAGGGCGTGAAACAAAAAATACGATACTTGGGAATTTATTTAACTCAAGAATTAAAGAACATACCTTTACTTAGTTGGCAGACGGTGGTCAAAGACATTAATAAAACTTTAACAAGATGGGGGAATCTGCCACTAAATATCTATGGCCGAGTTAATCTCATCAAAATGACTATCCTTCCCAAATTGACTTTTTTATATAACTGTATCCCTTTATCATTTTCTTTGAAAGATATTAATATTCTCCAGGGTAAGATTGGATCATTTATATGGGCTTGTAAATCATCTAGGATAGCCTGGAAAAAAGTGAGGAGGGGTCTAAAAATTGGAGGTTTAGCCCTCCCAGACTTACTATCATATTGTCATGCCTTTCACTTTAAAAACTTCAGGCTACTTGCGAATACGTTAGACGCATCATCACAGGGCCGCTTGTTTCAGGCTTTACTATATGATCTACCTTATGACCATGACTATTTCTTATTCAAGTTTGGAGACCAGAATTTTTTTTTTTAAATTCGCCTTAAGATACTTCAGACTGCACTTAAAAACTGGGGGTTTATTCGGAAGGGTTTTAATATTCCTTATTATCAAATATACATTCCAATTTGGGATTCCCCAGGAACGCCCCTATGTCTCCAAGATCAGCTTTCACAACCTTTGAGAATAGCTGGACTACAAAAGTGGGGAGATCTATGGGTAGATTCAGGCCTAATGGATTGGAACTCTTTAACACAACTAACAAATGGACACCTGACTAGGTTTAAATATTACCAATTATCTGCTTGGTGGTCAAGTCAGAATCTGCAGCGGGAAAAAGATCCAGCTATTCTTGATGCAATTTGTAGGGGGGGGAAATGGATAAAAGAAGTATCGTTTTGGTATAAGTTGATAATCAAGGATGAAGAGAACAAACTACACTCGGAGGTGATAAATTTATGGGAAAATAGTATAGCGGAACTTTCCGAAGAAGGTAGTAAAATATGGCTAGATTCCTTTTCCCTTTCCCAGAGCTTAATCAAACCAGCCAATTTAAGACGTAATCATTTATTTACAGTCTATAGAGTATATTGGACCCCGGCTAAACTGCATAAGATAACGCAAAATAATTATTACTGTCCCCATTGTAACTATAACGCAGCAGATGATGTCCATATCTTTTTGGAGTGTCCGGTAATTCAGGACTACTGGAGAGCGATAGTTGTTTTTTTAGGTGAGGTATTAACAACAACTATTATATGCTCACCTAGACTTGTTTTTTTTGGTTTACTGAAAGACTATAACATTAATAGTTTGGATACACAGTTTATCTTTTATGTAGTAGCTATTGCTAGGAGACAAATTTGCAAAGAGTGGAAGTCAATAGCTCCCCCCAGATTTGCAGAATGCTTAAAATATATAATGGAAGTATGTAGGATGGACATGGTTGGACGTAACGAGAACACTGAGAATGTCTGGTCTAAACTTGAGGTCTGGTCGAATAAGTAAATGGTCCGATGATTATGCCAGAGGTTGTGTCGGTCCTGTCCTCCCCCTGGCTTCCTTCATCGCATCGGCGAAGGGGAGTTGGATAAGGAAAACAACCTACCTCTGGGACGTCCCTGTCTGCTATGATACTGTCTCCAGGGCGGACTCGAAAATGTCAGTATAAGAGGCGACAGCGAGATCCATCTAGAGCATACAAAATCTGGTGGCATATATGAGGACAAAAAAAATATTTATAAAAAAAAAAAATATATGTTTGCTACTGATTTTCTCTAATCTGTTCCTGTAACCTTTTTAGAAAAAAACCCACATTAACCACTACATTTGCATAGCAGTTGACACCAGACCTATTTTCAAATAATTTAAATCCAACAATCTCTGTAGAACAAACGTTTTTCTGACTCTTATCAATGACAGTCTCATCTTTTTTTTTCTTCGTTTCTCTAATACTTCACTACATTGTTTCTCATTTCTCCTTTTCTGACCAACTATACTCTTTTTAATTAAAGGATATTGAGGTAAATGTGGAGCGTATTCTCTTCTTAACCTATTATACTCCTGTACACATTTTAAATCTGCACTGATCTTTGTCTCATCAAAATCAATTAGATAGAAAATAGTGCCTAGGCCCGCAACCATGATGGCCGCCTGAACCCTCGGCTCCGCCGACCCTCTCGCTTTCCTCACGTGTCCCTACTTATCCTGCAAGCCATCCTGTTCCTCAACCGATTTTTCGGATCCGGGAGGTGTCTCTGATCTCAACGCTGTGCTTCCCGGTGTGCTCCCAGCGGGGGAAGCGAAGCGGCGCCCTTGCTTCCTCCTTTGCGTTCAATGGCGGCGACCGGGTCTCTCTTCCTCGGAGACGGCCGACCCTGATTACAACACCAGCGGCCATTGCAAATGGGTCGGAGCCGACCAGTGGATAGTAGCTGCTGCACTGTGCTTTCCGCTGCGGTTACACAGTATCCTTTCCCCAGCTCGTGGGAGATTTTCCCAGCTTTCTCGATACCCAGCGCTGTGGTGGGTGCCATTTTGTATCGAACACTCGACATTTGAAATTGGCGACCCCGGGCTGCTCCCGAGTATACGAGCGGACCCCGTCACTACACTGGACTCGTGTGGGTGTTGGAATGGAGTGTGTTGCCCCTGTGCCCCCGGCCCGGCTCTACTGTGCGGAGTGGCGGCGAGTTGATCGGTTGTCCGCAGGGGATGTCGGCGGCCAGTCTCGCGGTTTCCTCCATGTCTGTGTGCCTGGCGTGCAGGGAGCTGCTGCTTCCCCTTTTCCTGAGGAACCATTGCGGATTGGCGATGTTTTGGGGGCTTTAGGTGAATTGCGAGCTGTCTTACGTGATAATACCCAAGAGCTGGGGGACCGATTGGATGCCCTTCTGTCCACTATGCCCTCGACCGGCCATGTTTGCTCTCGAGTGCGGGGCACTGTGCCACACCCTGTAATCGACTGCCGTGGATTGCCTACCCAGATGTACACGAAGGCACTGAAGGTTCAGGATCCTGATTCTGCCACGGAACTGACTGTAGTGGTTGGGGAGAGCCCTGTTGTTCGTGGACTTCTGAGTTGGCTGGGGAATCGTCTCCGGACATCATGTCCGGCAGCTCCTTTATGGTCTGTTGGCGTGACTCACTATCTTCTCCTGGGACTGCTATTACTGCTTCGGCCATCCTATCTCGGAGGATTGTTGCTATGTGTTGTTTCCTTTTGTGTTAACGTAGCACACTTGGTTTCGAGTTGTACAGACTTTGGTGGACGGTCTCCTACTCTGCTGTGGTTATCCTGTCTGCCCTCTCCGCTCATGATGGCCACTATCCGGCTGGACCTTGTCGACACATCGGACCGTAAGGGGCAAGGTTGAAGAAGTTTTCTCCTTTTGATTGCTGACGCTCACATTGCTGGGACTATAATGTACACACGGGGTGGCTACACGTTGATTCTATGTCGGGTTGGGGGTCCGGGGATGGCGGCCATGATTGCACATGTTGATTGTTCTGAATATATGCGTTTGGCCCTCCTCCGGTTCAATATCATTCCTCTTTTTCTTCTTTCTTTATTTTTCTTCTATATTTCGGGTACTCTTTTTGGGGCGACAGACACACTGTTAGGGGGGGGGTAGGCCATAGCCTCTGCATGTGTGTAGGGTGGGGGGTAGGGGGAGGGCTTTCTTTTGTCCGTTTTTATTTCTATGGGCCTTATTTCTTTTTACGTTCTTATCTTTTTTCTCTTCCTTTTTCCTGGGTCAGTGGGATCGGTTGGGATTAGGTGGGTAGCGATTGGCGTGCAACGTGTTTTATGCCTGTTTATCCTTTTGTTCTGTTCTTATGCCGCCATTTTGATTATGTCTTACTGCTTGCTCGGAATTCTTCTGATAAACACTGCCCATTTATGTCTTCGGTGGACTGTATGTACTCTGATCCTTCTCGGTTCATATGCTTTCCTATAAATTTAATTACAAAAACCTTTAAAAATGAACCTTAAATTCTCCTGTTTTCTCGGTAGTACCTGCATATCCAATGTAACTCTGGTTGATTATTCTTTTGTACTCTGTGCTACTGAGTTGCGGTATAGCTTGCTACAATGCTCCTCAAGATGTGTAGGCCGGCCGGATGGTTGTAGGCCCGTATTTGTTTTATGATACTGCGCAATAAAGGTTTAAAAAAAAATTAAAAAAAAATCAATTACATAAAGCCCAGATAAAGTTCTAACTCGTGATAAAGCAACAAATCCCATACCCTCTTTGAATACACTATTTCCAATATTTACCAAAGCACAATCTACACTTAAACCTTGCGATTTGTGAATAGTCACTGCATATGCCAAACAAATTGGAAATTGTTTCCGACGGACATACAAGTCTTTTACAAGTAAAAAACGACTTGAGCAGCGACTGATTAGTTGAACTTCCTCTATTTCATCAAATTTTATTCGTAAAAATTCAATCTCATCTCTATTTGGGTAATTTACAAAACTAACAACATTACCCATTGCTCCATTCACCAGACCTCTTTCTACAAGTAAATTTCTCCGTAAAATAATCCGACAATTTAAACATACATACAGATTCTTCTCTAAACCAGCAGTTTTAGATATAGATGTCTGTAGACTATCCAATTTTAACTTTAATTTATCAGACAAAACAATAGTACTTCCTTCATACTCTATTTTATCTTTTGCTTCCAGTTTCTTAATTTCTTGATTTTCCAACTTCAACATTTTCTCATTGAAAACTGAGCATTCTTTTAGAGTTGGCATCAAGCATATAACTGATTTATCTTTTACCTCTTTACTATATATTTTCTCAGGTACATTATCTTCATTGGGAAACAACTTACATATTATACGAGTTTGTAGAGCTTCTTTTGCATCTTCAGTTAGTCTTCCAATCCTTATATCTTGAAGAATCTCTCCATATTTAGTATCCTTTGCCTGTCGCATATTTTGAATCAGTTCAGTATATTTGAAATGTGACCATATATTTACATTTCCAATACTGCCAAGGCACTTTCTGGTGTCTTCATGTGTCACAGTTTCAAATACAGATTGTCCTTTTACAGGAGTTAGTTGCAGTAGATCTCCAAAAACTATGACATGTTTCCTTCCAAATAAAACATCATAGTCAGTTTTAAGTATCTGCTGCATTCTTAAATGTACAAAAGCAAGCATTAAATTGGATACCATGCTTACCTCATCAATAATAAGAAGTTTCATTTCTTTAAGAACTCTTGAAACTTCATAACAAGCATCTCCAGATAGCTTGTGATATTGTAATTTGTTTTCATGTTCAACTGGCAGCATTAATAAACGATGTAAAGTAATACCTTTAATATTATGTGCTGCCAATCCAGTTGGAGCTGTCACAACACAAGACAATGGTGACTGAGTTTTTTGCTGTAGATATGCAGTTATTCCTTTTATAAGAAAACTTTTCCCTGTACCAGCTTCTCCACTTACATATAGTCGAATAGGTTGAAATGACATACATGAGCATTCTTTTTTCTCATGACGAAAACCATGCTCAATGTGCTCTATCACTTCCACATATATTTGTCTTTGCTCAAGATTAAATTCCTTCTCCAATTCTTCTAAGTTTATTATATCCTCTTGAGCTTGCTCCATTGCTCTTTCCACCTCATCCATGGCAGTGGCTGCTTCATTTCGGATAATTGGTTCTCCCCGTGGATCCTGACTCAACGATGCTGAACTTTGTTTATCTTGTGAACTTTCTCTAGCAATCTCCGCTGCAATTGTTGCTTCTTGCTCTATTTCGTCGTTCAACATTTTCAGATAATTACTAAAAGCAGGACATTCTATACTACTTTTAGATGCGTTAAAAGAATCTTCATAACTTATAAACTCTCCAAGTAGTTCCCCTTCGGTATGCCATGGTTTAAAGAGTTGCAAAAGAGCTAACTAGTAAAATTCTCTTTTGTCTGGATTTTTGCAACTCAGTTTTCGGTGATTAATCAAATGTCCTTTTGTTTGTTTCACCAGACATCCTTCCTGTCCAATTACAGCGTACATACCTTTTTCAACATTCTCTCTAACATTCCTTTTAAAAGTGTATTTTTCAAGAACTTCATACAGACAAATATTTTCTAGCAGAGTACTTCTATTTGGATAGAATGTATCCAACATATTTGTTTTCAAAATGTCTGTACTGTTTGGTTCTTTCTGTGCTAAATATTCAATTTCTTGCACAGTTTTCAAAACACGGTTTCGTGTTCCTGCTAGACCTAAACTCACCCACAGGATACTTCGAGATTTCGCATAAAGACTTGCTGATGATAATCGATCACAGCATTCATATGCTCCAATTTCTCGATGTGATAACATCTTCAAACTGTATGTATACAATTTCTTGCTTAGGCTCTTTTCATGAGAAATATCTTCCCACATCTCCTTCAGTTCCGTCTTTTCAGATTTTGTGATGTAAGACGTTACATATCGAGCCACAGCAATAGAGTTGTCCGCAACATATTGTATATCCATGTTAGCATTCCACATGGACAAAATGACAGGGTTGTAGTCATTTATATATTTGGACTCTTCTCCTCTTCTTAAATTATAAGTATTTTTGGGTGATCTTCTAGTGATGTTATGTCGCAAAGATGACATCAAATTATTCACTCTTCCTTTTGAAAGCACTGGTCGTGCAAATCCAAAACGACATTTTGTATAGAACTTATCCTTTGTTTTGAATTTTCGCAGACAATATTTCCCACAACGATGTCTTTGAAACCGTAACACTTTTCCTCTTAAGTCTTTATCACTTGTACTGTTAGGTATGTCACAAGTGGCATATTCCTCAATAAAAGACAGTACAGTTTCATCGGAGTCTTTTCCAAATTTGGGAGCATCCTTGATCCATAGTAACATATGACTATGTGGAGCACCTCTAGCTTGATACTCTTTTCTCCAGAAGAAATCCAAAACTTCACCAAGCGGTGGATTCTTCTTGTTTCTAAGAAACGACATCATTGCTTCAAATCGATGATTAAAATATCGGCAAACATTAACCGGATCCAACGATAACAATTCTCCTGGTGTCTTGTAGTTTATATTTTCAATATTTACATTCGCCTCTCGAAGATATTCAAGTAAATCTTCCCAGGCGTACTCTGCACAGCTTAGAGTTACAAACCATGTTGGTGCTCCCAAGATTCGTAGCATGCATTTTAAATCTCCATGACGACGGTACCAATATTTATTAGTACCACGCTGACATGCCATTAAATTAATTAGATGAGAATCCAAAACACTATCTTTCTGTTGCACTTTATCCATGAAATCCTTTGCTGAAACATTATGCAGATGCACTCCACTTTTTAAGACATGGTTTACTGCATAAGAAAGACCAGATAAGTCACTCTCAAAGAGAAGATGAAACAAATATGGAATACATAGACGAAATCTGGGATCTTCTGCATATAACCTTGTAGTCCGGTACTCAGAAGCAGGAATCTGCATAGGTCGATCATCATATCGCGCACCTTCACCTGTTGGGAATAAGTGTGGGAAACAACGACCTTCCAAACTTTTTTCCCACACACTAATAGGACTTCCTTCTGCTTTTTTCATCTGAAATACCTCAATTGCATTCCCCATTGCTTCTTTGGAATGCAGTGGATGAACACTGTAATGTTCATAAATTTCTTCACTTCTGGACATGTCAACTTTTTCTATTTGTCCAATAGAGAAATCATTATTCTCTTCATCACTTACATCTTCTTGTTCTACATACACATTTTGTATAGTATTTATTATTTTTAACTAAATACAACGTTGCCTTCTTCACTTTCCTAACATCCACTAAATCTTGCCAGATTTTCTTACTCTTTGTAGGTACACCATTAACTAGAAAAACAAGAGGTTCCTCTTCTACATTTTCAATACCAATTGTCTCTCTATTTTTTTTTAAATCAAGTGGCAAATATACAACTCTACCCTATAATCCTCTTTGTAAATCTGTAGGATTTAATTTCCCAGTCTTAGGCTCCATACGAACAATAGCCTGAAAAGGATGTACACATTGAATCAAAATAGTCTCATAAGTATTTAAATCCTTCAGTTCCGATGGAATATTTATCAACTCAAGATTATTATGAACAGCTCTAGCAGGCATTTTATTTTCATTCAATTTATTATAACAATATTTACAAATACGTTGTTCAAAACCATAATCAAAATAGTTTTCTACCAGCAAATAAGTCGCAAACTCTCTCCACTGAGTATTATCTTCATCTTCACTTTTTAAATATAAATCAACTAACCTAGTTTGACTTTTGTAATGAATGCGTCGACAACACACACAAGTTAAATTTGGTTTTTCACCTGCAATGACGTTAAATTTTTCTGGACTTTTTGCATAATACATATTTCTGACTAATTTTCTCATTTTGGTAGGATGCACTGCTAACATCCTAAAGTGATGAAAGACACTTTGGCATATTTTTTTTGAAAGACAAGCCAAAGAATGTCCTTGCAAACCCACTTTTTCTCTCACTCTGCAACGATCTAATTCTTGCAACAGTACAATTTTTTTTTTAAACTTTCCTTAGTGTACTTACGTAAGAAATTGCGAAAGAAATCAATTGAATCCTGTCGCACACTGCAAATACTGCTACAATTCCAACTATAAACAGGAGCATGAACACGTCCCTGTAAAACTTCTCCACCTATTTCCCCTTCTGTATTTCTGACCTCAATTTTCTCTTTCTCAAATAGACAGCTATCCTTCACTTCATATGCTCGACCACTGGTGTCAACTGCATGCAACAAATCGTTACTTTGAAAGTAACTCTCTTCATTAAAAAATGGCTCAGAATTTGAAGTATGAATCCATTTACCAGAAAAGATTTTACAAAAATTAGTTCTATTTATGTGTCTCTTCCCTTTACTCTTAGCTTTTAAAACTCTGATTGCCTTATTTAGTGTATTTATTCTTTTAAGCACTAAAATAAACAATTTTTTTTTCGTCTCGAACGCATCATCCACAACTTCCTCTATATAGTTTTTTTTCTTATAAAAAGCAGATTTCCTTTTTGAAACTTTTTCCTTTTGTAATAAATTCATAACAACTCTCTTATGAAACATACGTTTCCTTATTTCCGCAAACTGATTTGTACGTCTTTTACTGTACATATTTTCCTCACCACTCTTTTCCAACACAGTTTTCTTTTTTCGTCCATTTCTCCTTGTAGATCCTGAAAACTGTTTTTCCTTTGCAACATTATCCAATTTACTTTTCCTCTGACACAATTTTTTTTTAAATTCCTTACTGCTCTTACCAGGAGCACTCTTGTTTTTCTCCGTCCTTTGTTGATTACGTAAATCTTGTCCCTCTTTTCTCTTCAAATGGTATGTCTTTTTATACAGCTTTCTTTTTTCATTTCTCGTCGGCATACTGATTGATGTTTCTGATATTAATGATAACCTGTTTGGAAAAAATTAAAAAATATTATAGACCCCTACTACCATATACCATACAAATTATAACCAATGCTTGATTTTATAACTTGAATAAAGACAAAGAAACAGTCTCTGGTCAGAGTAGGAAATCCTATAGTGAATATTGTTTCTAAATTTGTGACACTCCATATCTATGTTATCCTTACACATGTATTCTATGAATGTAATTTTTGAGACATATAAGTACTATTCTAACTTTCAAGCATTGTCGATGTTCCTAATGCTTTTTATTTTTATAACTTTAATCTTTTATCCACCTTATCACAACTTTTCCTGTCATTCTTAGAAAAAGAGAATACTGATTAACGGTACAACAATAATATTTGCAATTTTTTTTTTATTTAATCAAAAATAATTTTATTCATTTAATAATTCATATTCCAGAATCACATTTAGCATAATTTCATCTGATATTTCATTACTATTTTGCTCTTCCAAATTCTCTTCTTCCACCATATCTAAGTATGCACTATCAAAAGTGCTGTCCAAAAAGTCCTCATTTTCAGTTGAAATTTCATCCTCAAATACTCCTTCAATTAATTCTTCTAGGACTTCTTTTGCCTTTTCAAAATTGATATTCTCATTTTTACAATAATCTTCCATGTTTTTATTAATTTTCTATCTTCTTTCTCCTTTTAAAAAAATAGAAAGACTAATTTATATATTTTTATTATTAGTTAACCAATGATTACCTTGAGTAATCTTTTAACTACATACACTTTCATACTTTTAAAGACATTAACTACATTTATTATTATAAGACCTTCCTCTTTATTTTTCTAAAAAACAGATACTTTCATCCTAGACATTAACAGTTTCCTATTTAATTTTTTAAATTAAAATTGTGCTATAAAAACACATTTCACTGTGAAATTTGCTTTCTGCATTTCGTGCTGTAGAACTATTTATACACTTTCTAATTTTATTGTAGAGATCTATTTTCTAACTTCACCACTATAAACTGTGATTCAAACTGTATGCAAACTGAAGGAATAACTCACAACATACCAATTAAACATTCACTAAACCGATTGCTACTTCCCACAGAGGCAGTTGCTTTTACCTTTAACAGCATACTCATCATGTAAATTTCATCTAATCCAAAACATTTCATCATAGTCATATAAAACCACAATGAGCCACAACTCGTGGAGGCAATTATAGTGCGACAGGGAGACGAGGAGGGGAAGATCTTTGCTGGAGGGACCTAAAAACCAGGATACAGATAATTTGTAGTAAATACATAATTTAATTATTTAAATGAATTTTACAGTGTGCACTACATTCCAAAATGCGATGCTGTGTACACTGAATTATTTTTTTTATTAATTAAAATATATACTTTCCTACATTTACCATATTTTAGATCTCTCTACCCTACACCTCCCCCTCCCTCCCTCCCTGCCCTACCATTACTCCCTCGATGGCGTCCGACTGACCTCATCATAATACACCTGTGCAAATGCATATAATAGAATGCAAATACATAGTACTGTCACAAAAATGCATCCGAAATGTCCATCACGCCAACAGCCATGTCATAATATACCTCTAAATTTCTCAAAAATTACTGTACACAAATGATACAGCATAAAGTTGAAAGATAATGATGACTTAGAAACAATTAACCAAGGTAAACAGCAAACTCTTACAGTCAAAGAATAGATGAACCCAAACTGTATACAAAATAACACATGAACCCGGCCCATCAAAAGATTGTAACAATTAACAATAAAACCGTATTTCAAAATACATATGTACTACAAGCATGTTCAGACATGTTGAAAGTACAAATTAAAACCCTCATGTATAAGAGAAGCAGTGTTCATTTTTTTTAAAAAAACATGCATATTATGATAATCTTTTCCAAAATAAGTTATCATTTTAAATGTATCAACTCACCTGTAAAAAAGGATTTTCTGTTTCTATACTCTCACGTTCAACCTCTGGTTGTTGCTTTTCAGCACCAAACACTCTTTAAAAAAAATACACAACTGAATTTTAGTTAACATAATACACACATATGAATTACACAACATACACCCATTTTACCAAATATCATGCCTACCATATACATTCCCTAATTTTCTATCCAATATATATCGTAAAGCCTAAGTTTAAGGGGCCTTATTTATGAAATCCTTGCGCCACCGGTGCGTCACTTTTTCCCATGTTAAAAGTGACGCACCAGCGGCGCAAGGCCTTCATAAATGAGGCCCAAGATGTCTTTGTGAACCACATTTATTTAGCAAATTTTTCCCCCTACAATTTTTTTTAAATCAGGATACTACATGCAATATTTTTGATATGCACTACTACACAACCTTTCTTTCTATATTTTTTACGTAAATACATATACATTATGTGCAGGGAGTTTTTTAACATAATGGCGCTCAACACTTTCTGAATTCCCCCAAATTGGGCATATTATCAAGGGAGTTTATCTCCACTTTTTTGCCTTCAAGTGCCAACAAGCGAAGATAAAATTATCTCCCTATTACATAGCTGTCGCTAACACCAGTTAGCGACAGCTAGTAGCAGATAGCAACCATCTAGTGCGCCACTTTGCATGTCAGTAATAATTATCACTAATGATATCCTAAAGTGGGCGTGGCAAGATGATAGCAACTGGAAACAGTCACTAACATCACTATCGCCTATTACCAATTTTGAAGATATTCGCGCTAAGCGTGCATATCTCCAAAAGCTAACATCTGCCCTGAG
Source organism: Lissotriton helveticus (assembly GCF_964261635.1). Taxonomy (NCBI): domain Eukaryota; kingdom Metazoa; phylum Chordata; class Amphibia; order Caudata; family Salamandridae; genus Lissotriton; species Lissotriton helveticus. The sequence goes on from NC_136068.1 coordinate 1,232,906,283, forward strand.
CAGTTTTTAGTCATGTTATCCAATGGGACCTAGATAACATAGCTAAGAGCATTAGCTCGGTATAGCATGAATATCACAAACTTTTTAACAATATGCATGCATTGCAGCCGTTTTTTATACCATTTATTATAATTAGCTGCTGAACGTCTCTCAACATTCCATTCGGAGGAAATAAGGAAGTGTTGCCGCCATTTTGTTAATACGACTGCATATATTCTACCGAACAAACGGTGAGAACATGGAAAGAGAAAAAGGTACAGATTATCTAAGCGAGTAAGTTTTCTCAGGGAGTGCACTATAGACCCTGAACGCCAGAACAACAATTTTTTTTTCTGAAAAAAGTTACGGGGTGCGCGCACTCGATCGCGCAACCCTATTTACAAGACTGTGATTCACATGCTTTATAAGTAAAATTTAATGCTGGAAATGCAGACGACACCTGAAGATCGTTTCAGATCTTTAAGTTTACTTATTTTGCCTATTATTTAAAATTACAAAAATATACAGTTTATAGAATTCTCATTTGCTGTTTAACATCTGTTAACATTAGAATCAGTGCAAATCAGAAAGTATTGGCCGCCATTTTGTAACTGCGAGTGAATATATTGTACTGATCAAAGGGTTAGAACATGAAAAGGAAAAAGGTACAGATTATGTAACCCAGTATGTTTTCTCAGGAAGTCCAGTATAGACCCCGAACATGAATGAAACGTTTTTTTTTCTCCGTAAAAAGTTACGTGGTGCGCGCATTGGATCGCGCACCCCTATTTACAAGACTGTGGACTATTACCTTTTCTCACAGATTATTAGCTGCACATATTAAATACGCCATCATTTACTTATTTCACTAATCTTTATCAAACTTCAATCAACAGTTCCGCTAACACTGTAACAATATTCTCATACGTTAGTTTGTGAAAAAAATGAAAACTATTCCATACTAAATGTAACTCTCTTTAAAGGTTTTCCGTTCCGTAACTACACTACACTCACCTAACATCATTTCATTTCGTCACTTCTCCACTAGTCATAAGTACACAGAGCCTTATTTATGAAGCCCTTGCGCCGCCGGTGTGTCACTTTTAACATAGGAAAAAGTAACGCATCTATGGTGCAACATTTTCATAAATGAGGCCCACAGTGTCAAAAATATCAATGCCGCACATACTCGTTCACATCCAGGCACTACCAATTGCATAACTTGTTTAACATGAAGCGCTGTAATGTTGCATCTGTCTTCAAAGGTACACCGGTATCTCCTATAATGCCTAATTTTACCATAACACTCAGCAGTAATTATTTATTTTCAAGCAATGTTAATTACTATGACTTTTTAATAAACGACAAGCTTTAGTCTGAAATAGTCACTCTGCAAATGTTTCTCTGTAAAAATGAACTTCACCCACCCACGCATGGGAACCTTCATGTTTGCATCTGGCCGCAAAATACGGCCTTGAACTCAAAGTTCCATCCCAAGACTTGAACAACAGCCTTATTGTCCCAAAATCAAGCTACCCGAGCATCTGTTCACAAACATATCTCATTCACTTAGCTAACAGTCGCAGAAAACTGCATATCTTATTAAATAGTGACCTTCCTTTACAATTTTCTAAGGTGACTCTCATAATCTTTAACGCTCCTCCACTTCCCAGCTGCACTATTTTTTTTGCAACTACTAACTAATGGTTTGGTGCTTTTTTTGCACCAAATCATTTAAAGGCATTCTGCTACTCTCACTCCATACTCTCTGATCTATGTTTCTGGACATCCTCATCTATTACCAGCAGCTGCAACCTTTGTATTCCTATTTTCTTTATTACAAAATGGATGTCCGTCCTGCCTTCGGAAACGAGCTGGAACACTTAGAACTATTTCGCCACAGGATGCTTGACCAGTATGGCATTCTGCCACTCGCGACTTTGAGTGCATCATATGGATTATCGTTTCGATTTACCTATTTCACCTGTGTGCAGCCTGTATTTCATTGCCTGAGCTGTGATTTCATGTGGGCCCTGGACTTATGTCTCTACAACTCAGTACCTCCTGAAGTGAATTACAATCATCTCATGAATCCGCTACTTGATCATGAACAACTTTGTTCCGACGGAGGGATTATGGCCTTTGCAGCGATACATGGAGTTCTGGGTCATTGGAATATATTCGCAGCGGCGCAAGATTTCTTGGCACACAGCTATATTGAAAATTCACCGAGTTCTCCTCTGATGCTACTAGAGGTTCCGGTGATTAATGACCATGTATGTTCATTTCCTCTTTTCAATTGGATGGCTGACTTGTTTTCGGATGATAACAATGACTTTCTTTTAGAAGCAGTTGCCACTTACTTTGCCTATTCAATGGAAGGATAGCTGTTCTGCAAACCATTGACATCTTGGCTGTTTTTTCCCTTCCTAATTTTTCTTATTTTTTTTTTCTTATTATATTTTATATAAACTGACCTATTGGCTTTACTAACATTGGACATTGTAATTTCCTGCTGCTGTGAATTTTTTAAGTTATGTGGAGTTAATTTTTTTTCCACACCTCCTCGATTTTGTTCAAAACATTTCATGATGCTCTAATTTCAACAAATCACTACCTTATGTTATCTTATCTGATTTAAAATATTCTCGAACCAAGGCTGCGTAAAATATGGTTAAATGTGCCCTGAGAAATGTGTATAGTTACAATGACTTTTTATATGATTTTATATGGTTTATCACCATTCTCCCTTTCTACTCCTTATTTCCGCCTCACACACATGTGCTGCTTTTAATTTATGCCTATTGAAAGATTTTTGATTCATAACTAAAAAGTTTATAAATACCCTGATATTACCCTTGCTTATCAACCTGTATGAGACATTGTGTACTGAAACCTTTCAAAAAATTATATCAATACAATAGTTGTTCTGAGTACTGATTTTCGAATGTCCCTGCACATAACATACATGCACCTCGAGCCAAATTCTCCCTTTTGGCGCGTTTTTCATTTCCTTTCACAATACCATACAACAAGCTTGGTACTGCTTCGTATACTGAAAACTAACTGTTAATGAAGTGATGTTTAACCATTACTATTTTCATATCTGATTACTGAACTTAAAATCAAAACACACCTTCTTGCATGCAATATAATTAAATATATTTCATTGCGGGCTGTACAATGTTTTTTAAACGATATTCATTTTGCTTCATACTACATTTCCATCATTTGTGTTCTATGAACTAGTAACTATACCCACTATTTTCTTTAGATTATGTTTACTTGTATTAAATAAAAAACTTTCTCTCAAAACACTGCATCATTGAATAAAAAATTGAAATATATACGTTCCCCTCTTTTAACCCATATTCACAACTGAAATAATGTATACTAAAACTGTATTCATGTGTTTCACGTAATCTCAGCTGCACTCAATTCATGTTTTCTTATGTCAACCTGAATTTTTCATACTTCAATCCGCTGGCCTGCGACGGTCAGTCAACCCTTTCTTTACGAGTTGTGAACCATAGCATCAATCGTACCTCTGGCAAAAAAATTATTTATTACTGTAACAAAACTCCGCCGCAGTTGTGCTTCACTCAGAGTATTAATCACTGCTCCCTCGCTTCCACAGAGCACACACACACACATACACACACTAACATAACACAAAGCAACTAATATAGAAAGCAGGAGTGAGATGAAAATGGAGTCACACTGTGGTACACAGAAACCTCTATATATATTTGCTCTTCTACATCAATTTATAAAAGTCATATACTCCACGAACCTGTCTACAACCTCATGGTCACAATTTTTCATTTGATTGTACTGGGACACCTCTCCTTCTCACCCCACCCCCACCACTGCATCCCTCGGCTGCAAACCACACTGTAATTTTTTCCTCAAACTTAAAGTTTAAAATACCTAAAGCATTACGACTTTTTTTCGACAATATCACATTTAATCAACTATTTTTCTCTCTACCTGCATTATCTGTACTCTACCAATTTCTTTTTTTTAACTGTAACCAACTTTACAAATTATGTGCAAACGCTCTCAAATGTTTATTAACTTCTGTCTATTTCATTACATTTTATTTTCTATTTATTCAGTTTTCCACAAATACATTCAAAACTATAATTCAGACTTGAAAGAAAGTGAAGAAACGGCGCACAACCCCCATTAACTTAACAGAACTTCAGCCCCTCCCCACCTCTGACGTCTGCTGTGGAAGCCCAAGATAACACACATCCCAGATACACACAGAGCCGCACCTGAACGTTTCACATCTCTATAAAGATCCATTTCAATATTAATTAGGCCTTGCACTTGTTTTACCCATTGTAACAGCCCCTCCACCTTTACTCTATCTACTGATTACACGTTCATGTCCCCCTACAAAAAATCATTTTTTATCGTCCTTCCCCCCCAAATTTCGTTGCAGATTCGTCTCTAAGTAACATTTAATTAATAGACCTAACAGTAGCTCATAACTTAAAAACATGACTGAACTCCACTATCCTTAATCAAATTAATTAATCGTAATTTTAAACTAATAATTACAAAGAAACAACGTTCCAAAACATTGATGTAATAAAATGGAACATTAGTTGAAAACATATCAAACTGTATCAAAGTCAAAAATGTGCTTCCTTAGACACAGTAACTCACATAATCAAATATAGTGATCAAACCACATTTAACGGTACATCATTAAACAAACAGTTATACACTCACCTTTACCAATGCTTTATCAGATGTAGAACACTGATAGTTGTAAAACGATAGCCGTTTGACGGAGCTCTCAATAATACTTCTATCACTGCAACCAAAGAATAATGGCATAGATTTTCTGTCAATACACACTCATATATGTCTCTTCAACCAATCATATTTGTTCCCGCACAATTTCATATTCAAATTAACATTTCAGTTGGTTATCCTTTCAATATTTTCAAAGTCACATAACGGTCACCCTTCACCCTCTGCCTTCTCTGACTGTTACCATGGTAACAGCTCAATCTGCACCTGGCTGAAGCCACAGGTCAAAAGTTCATATCTCAACGTTCTAAATCCAAGCAAAAAGGATAATTTCCCTCCAAACACACCTGCCTATCCATTCTTGTTTTACATTTCTTTTTTTTCCACGACCAATAGAAGATTTGTTTGTAATAAAACTATAACATACAGCGTAGTCTTCAATCTTGAAGTATATCAATTAACCAATCATGTTCAGTTTTTCATTAACACCAATCCTCACACACTTTTTTTATCGTGACTTTCACCATCTACTTGCCATTCCACTTCCAGAACCCATCGGAGTACTACTGCATCTACCTTGAAAATGAAGGTTTGGCTTGTAGGACACAGTTATATTCACTGGAGTGAAAAATATCCTGCAAACAGACGAATTTCTAACCTTGACTTACCAAATGTGCAGATTACGTGGATTGGCCAAAGAGGATTAAGATGTCACCAATTGATACCATTGGTGAACACTTTTACGCATCTCCCTGAACCTAACCTGATAATTGTGCACTGTGGTGGGAATGATCTAGGCACATTAACAGGTGTAGGTCTAGAAATGCTTCTAAAAGACACCTTTCGTCAATTGATGTCACTTTTTCCTCGAACTGTCTTGGTGTATTCAAATATATGCCAAAGACAAAAATGGAATTGGTCCAATGAACGTTGTCCACAGATTGAGAAAGCAAGGAAACATGTAAATAAATCTGTTTCTGCTTTCCTCAGAGAATATAACATGGGTTCTATATACAACAACAACCTACGTTTCAACATGGAAGGCATCTATCGGAGAGATGGTGTTCATTTCACGGATGAGGGAAATAGAATTTTCCTCTGTAACATGAGACTCTGCATCGGAACTTACTTATAAGTTCAGCAAAAACTCAATTAACACAAGGGCTCTTTTAAGAGCCACCTTAGATCTAAACACTCAAACTTGTAATTTATCTCCATCTTTCTTTATGTTTTTTGATCGCCGTGCGCGCACCTCGTAACTTATTTGCGAAAAAAACCTACTTTTAGACGTTCGTCATCCTTAATAAACCCCTCAAGAAACCTACGAAATCAACCACTCTCCACCCTGCTCCCTTTCCATTCTCACCACTATAGTTTTTCACAGTCTTGTAAATAGGGGTGCGCGACCGAATGCATGCACCCCGCAAATGTTTTCTCCAAAAACAAATGGTCTTTTCGCGTTCAGGGTCCATACTGTACCCCCTTAGAAAACCTACCCGGCCAGACAATCTCTACCTTCTCCCCTTTCCATGTACTAACCCTTTGTTCTGTATTATATATTCACTCGCACTAACAAAATGGCGGACAACACTTCCTGATTTCCTCCGAATCGAATGTTGACAGACGTTAAACAGCAAATCACAATGCCGCTTGCGCACACCCGCATAGGTGCGCGCACCCATGCGCGCTTATAGATATATAACTGATTTCAACTTTAATTTTCTCAGCAACTACTGAACGGATTTACACCATTTAAACAAAAGCGTGATCTGCGACCCACACTCTACCTTTCTACCAAATTTCTTATAAATCCATTCAGCCGTTCGAGCTGTAGCCGTGTCTAAACGTCCTATGGAAAATAACATGGGAAAAGCACGTTTTGGGACCCCCCTTTTATCTCAGCCCCCACTTCACCAATCCCCCCAAAACTTTCACAGAATTAGCGCAGCGGACCTAGCCATCTTCTTTGAGAAATTCGCAAACATTCGTCTACCAGGGCCAAAGTTATTCCCAATAGAATGTTGCGGATTTCCTATGGAAACTAGGTCCTAACTATAACTACCTACTGGCGACCGCCAGTAGGTAATATATATATATATATATACACACCTGGAATTAATCGGCAAAACCGAACTAAGGGGAAACGGGCTGCCACCAAACACTGGAGTTTGGTATGGTTCCCCCGCAGCCATGAAAACAAATGGAAGCGACTGGGAGCTACACAACTGGAAACTGCACAGTTCCAGAGAGACAAATAAGAAACATACCATCACCTCACGGAGGGTCGGACAAACAAACAGTATCAAGTGAGAACCACAAGGACCAGCATACTCAGCAAACACCACTGCGTGGGTGTCCACTAGAGGGCTGACAATGCTTCAAAAAACAATCCTAGTGGGCCACTCGTTACTCGGACTAAACCGGAGCAGACCTTTTCTTTTTTTTTTTTTTTTTATTTCTTTTTTAACGTTTTTTTATTGAGACCAAATCACAGTTACACAGCGTCTTGCCGACAACCCTGAGGCAGGCCGCTATCTGACAAGCAATGAGTGTTAAGGATAAACATTCAGTTCACAGCAGTCATTGGGTAGACAGCAGCTACAACCCAGAATCCTCGACAGTTGGCATATGTCGCAGCAAAAATCAGAGATGATTACAATGTTCGGTAGATAGGCATGCAACAGGCCGCCGGCAATAAAAATGAATACATCTTATGTGCAAGTATAGGATTGTCCAAAGATCAGAAAGCAGCATGTTTCGATACAATGAACGTCTATCTACCTAAGTCTCCTTACCTCCCCCCTATCCCACCCACCCCAACAGACCAAAAAAAGAACCATTGGTCAAACTAAACTCTGTTGCATAGGATAAATTCACTAAACGGGCATCAGGCCAGGTGCACGAAATTATTAATGACTGTGGGTGGGACAACATGTAGGGAACATCCCGGCATAATCAGTAGACCGAACTGTAAAGGGGACCATGGAAGCGCAGGGGGGGGAGAGGAGGTGGCCATTCGCAGAGGGGAGGGGGGGGGAAGGGGGGAAGACACGTTGCTTATGAGGTGCCAAACATACCTCGGGAACGCAGGTTCCAATCACACTAAGTGCACCCACAGAAATCGCAGCCACCCACCAGGGCGCATTCCCTCATGGGAGTGTAGCTGGAGGGAAAGCAAGGTCACCCCATATCGTCGGATATCGCTCCAGTGGGCGACCGCGCAGAGGCTGGAGAGGATGCACGCTCTCGCGTCCACTGTGCGAAGGGCTCCCATATGTCTCTAGGTCTGGAAGCGGAGGGCATCAATTCCCAGTATCTCTCAAGTTGTGTGTTTCCGTATGTCACATCTCGAATCCATGCAGCAAATGTAGGAGTTGCCCGCCTACCCCAGTTCACCGCCACCTGTCGCTTAGCATAAAGAAGCAGTATCGCATGCAGTTTTCTATGCGCGGGTAATGTTTCATGAACCCAGCCCAGTAGCCCCAAGAGTGGAGTCGGTGAGTCAGATCTATGAAGTATCTGGTTAATAGCAGCAAATATGTCTAGCCAGTATTGCTCCAGTTTTGGGCAACTCCATGCAACATGTATAAAGGAGGCATCTACGCAGCCGCATTTCCAACAGTCAGAGCCTTCTCTAATACCCATGCGGTGTAGCGATATTGGCGTGCGGTAATATCTGTGCAAAAACTTGAAATGTATTAATCGCAGCCTGTAATTGGGCGATAACATCGTAAGTTGGCCACAACAGAATTCCCACTGTTCTTCCGTAAGTGGCTCCTCCAGGTCCGCAGTCCAAGCCTGCTGTGAAGAAGGCACTACAATGGGTGATTGGTCCTGCATACAGTTGTACAGTCGGGACACAAGTTTTCTGGGTGAGGGTGTAGAAAGCAGATTCTGAAGGGCCACAAGTTGTGGCGGTTCTTCGGGGAACTTGGGCCACAGCTTTTTGCAGGACGCCTTTAACGAGTGGTATAAGAGCAAGTCAGAAAATGACTCCCGCTGCTCCCCCTCGCATGTGTCTAGGTCGCGGAAGATGCCTTTAGGGTACAGATCCGGAAACGTGTGCAGCGACTGGCCTTTAATCTTAATTGCGCCACCACTCTCATGTAAGCAAGGTAACATAGGGTTGCCACGGAGTGGAATCGCCGGCGCATATAGCAATGACAGTTTAGCTCTGTTTTGCAATTCGCGCCATGTCCAGCGAAGTAATTCAACTGTGTCCACGTCCTTCGAGGGGCGAGATACCGCGCCATATAGCGCCACACTTAGGGGGGAAGGGGCCACTGCGGCCATCTCCACAGCAACATGCGGCTGGTAAGGGGTGGGGAACGCCCAGAAGTGCAAAAACTGTGCCTGTGCACACAGTGAGTATAGTTTCATGTCAGGAGCCCACAGCCCACCTTGTCGCAGCGGGAGTGTAAGTAGTGCCCAAGATGTCCTCGCCTGGCCACCAGCCCATACAAGGGTTAGAAGCAGCGAGCGCACTCTCGCATGGAAATGTGCCGTCAGCGGTATGGGAAGATTTACAAATAAGTAAAGGAACTTGGGAAGGACCACCATCTTCGCCAGTGCTATCCTTGCGACCAGCGATAAGGGCAGTTTGTTCCATATCGCCACCTTGCCTTCCAGCCAGTCCACCGCTCTTCCAAAATTAAGGGACCACAGTTCCTGCAAATCTCGGCTTATCCAAACCCCAAGGTATTTCACAGCCTCGAGCTCCCAGCGTAGCGGGTAGTCAGAGGGCGTCTCCCGCGTAGTATCTGTGAGAGGGAAAACCACAGACTTTGACCAGTTTATGGATATCCCAGCCAAACCTTCAAATCTGACGAATTCCCTCAGAAGGGGGTTTAAGTTCTCCGAGGGATTGAGAACATACAGCGTGACATCGTCTGCGTATAGAGATATAAGCAGACTCCTGGAGCAGAATCCTATCCCTCTTGCCGTGTGGTGTTGACGAATCCTAGCGGCAAGGGGCTCCATCGCGATCGCAAATAATAGCGGGAATAGGGGACAGCCCTGTCTGGTTCCGCGGGATATTGCAAATGACTCCGATACAAGTCCATTAATGTGTACTCTAGCTGTGGGCGCGACGTAGAGCACTTTAATTAAATTTATGAAGAGGGGACTAAATCCCATTCGTCCAAGGATTCGAAATAGGAATGGCCATTCTAGGGAATCAAATGCTTTAGTAGCATCTAAGAACGCTACCGCCGCCTGCGTAGAGGGATGTAAATAGTGAAGAACAGAGAAAATTGTCCTTAGGTTATGTGACGTAGCTCTACCCGGTATAAAGCCAGATTGATCAGGGAGTGCCACCATCGGTAGTAGAGGTTGTAGCCTGTCCGCAATGATTTTGGCATATATTTTCGCATCTACATTGATTAGGGAAAGAGGACGGTAAGAATCTAGGAGCAGGTGGTCTTTATCTGGTTTGGGCAGTGCTATAATTAGTGCTTCTCGCATTGACTCGGGTAGTGTGCCCAGCTCTAGGGCTTCAACAAAGACTGCATGCAGTTTGGGCGCCAATTCCTCGGAGTATGCCTTATAGAAGGCCGTGGTAAAGCCGTCACGGCCTGGGGCCTTGCTCGCAGGCAAGCTTTGTATCACCTGGGCTATATCCCGAACAGTGATGGGGACGTCCATGTACTGGCGGTGGTGGTCATTGAACCAGACGAGGGCGATGGAGTCTAAAAAAAATTCCAGAGATTCCGGAACCGTGGGCTGCCTGGAGGTGTACAGAGACTCGTAGAATTCAGCAAAGGCTGCCAGCACTTCCTCCTGCCCACAATCATAGTTCCTGCGCTATTTTGAATGGAGTGTATGTAGTTGGGTTGAGTGCGGGGAGCGATCACTCTCGCAAGCGTCCTACTCGGCCTGTCCCCCTCCCTGTATCTTCGGGCCTCAGCATGCTTACCCAGGAAGGCAGTCTCACGTTGAGCCTCCTCATCAAATGCAAGCAATTTTGCTTTCATTAGGCCCGCCGCTTCCGGGGACGGATCCCGGCAGAACGCCAGGTCTGGGTCACGCAGCTCTGATTCTAGTGTGGTCAGCAAGGTGCGGATAGAGCGCAACACCCCAGCTTGTCTAGCGATGCATTGTCCGCGGGTCACCGCCTTGAAAGCGTCCCACACCGTAGCCACCGTGGAAGTCGATCCCTCATTTTCTGTAAAATAATGTACAATATCCGCTCGGATTTCCTCCGTGAAAACTGTATCAGTTAGGGCATGGGGGGGCAGTCGCCAAGTAAACGCTCTTTTAGGGACCCCAGGTATCTTTAACTCTAGTTGGCAGGGGGCATGGTCAGAGAGGGATCTAGCCTGTATGGATGTGTCCATCGTCCACGTTGCCACGACTGGTGACACCAGCCAGTAGTCCAGTCTGGACCAGGCGGCATTGTGGCTGGTAATGTATGTACCTACAGTATCAACTGGATGTCTAGCCCTCCATACATCAGTTAATGTCCCCTCCGTCATCACATCAAGAATAGCCTGCCGAGCTCCAGTGTGTGTAGGTCTACCCACTCCCCTTCGGTCTAATTCATCATTCTGTGGAACATTAAAATCTCCGCCCAAGACTACATGTGAGCAATCTAACATCTCTATCTTGGCCCAGACATTTCTAAAAAACTCCGGGTCGTCTACATTTGGGCCATAAAGTGCGGCAAGTATTAATGGTCTGCCGTGTAGAGAACCATGTACAACAACATACCTGCCCTCTCCATCAAGTAAAACATCATGTTCCCGCCAGTCTAGGCCTCTACGTATGAGTATCGCTACACCTCTAGCATAGTTCGAATAGATCGCAGAATACCCCTGTGCCCCTCTTGAGTGCTTCAACCTGGACGACGGGGCAGAATTTACGTGAGTCTCCTGCAAAAAACATATGTCAACCTTATGTCTTGCCAGTATGCCGTGCATCAACCTCGCCTTTTTATAATCCCCCAGACCCCTGATGTTCCAGGTCCACAGCTTAACTTCTCCCATAACGCCCTACATGTAGAACACGAATTAACAGTCCGGTATTCGCCCATTTGTCATCAAGCCCCTTGGCCCATCTTGAGTGCAAATATACTATACATGTTTCAGCAATCAGAGTGCATCCCCTAAAACAAAAACTTTGAACATTCAGCAAACAATTGAACTCCCCCCTCCTCCCTCCTCCCTCACCAACCCCCAATCAGGTCGTGACAAAGCCCCACTATCCATACCCATTTCGTGTCACAAACCAGACACTCGAACAAAGGGAGACACCCCGTGAGGCGTGGTGCTCCAGGCTTACATCCCTGTTTACACAGGGTGGCTACATTCAAGTATACATTTCCATGCCCCCAGTTGCTGTCAGGTAACAGGGTCACAACCAGTCTATACAGCGGAACAATGACAAATCTGGTGACCCAGCAGTAACTACAGTGTGACAAGGCAGTAAATTGCATTATGATCATCACATCTAGGCCAAGCAAGTAGCGCAATAGGGTGAAGAATGTGACCTAGAGCAGACAAACATTACTGTAGTGTTAAAATGGAAAGCACAATAGTGTATCTATATTAGTGCTTTTAGTCATTATCACTAAGACGATCAGAGTCAGTTTCTAGTCTCGGTGACTTACGCCTCGCCTCGGGGCCATTAATATTTTTCGCCAATTTCAGTGCTGATTTTGCGTCCGTAAAGAAATGCGGGGTGTGTTCATGGATGACCCTTAGCTTAGCTGGATACAAAAGTGCGTATTTGATGTTAGCTTGCAAAAGGATTTTCTTGGCTGGCAGGAATTCTTTTCGCGCTGCTTGGACCAGGGGGGTAAAGTCAGGGTAGAAGGAAATGTTATTACCTTTATGTGTAATCTTACCCTTCTCCCTAGCGAGGCGTAGTATGAGGTCTCTGTCCTGGAAATTAATCAGTTTAGCAAGAATGGGTCGAGGCGGTGTGCCCGGAGCTGGTACCTTCCCAAGCGATCTATGCGCTCGTTCGACCGTGAACACTGGAGATAGGTGCGGGTCGAAGAGCTCATGGAGAAGATTCGCCACGAACACTTCCATCTTTCCGGTGTTGTCCGATTCCGGAATTCCAGTGATGCGGATGTTCGACCTTCTGGAGCGTGCCTCCAAATCATCTGTCTTGGCTCGCAGGGATTCCAATTCTTTTTCTATGTTGGTGATGTGCTGCTTCGTGTGTTGCTGAAATTCGCTGAACTCGGTTTGCCTATTTTCCAAGCAGTCTAGCCGTGTTTCGTGGGCATCCACCTTGGTTTTAACTGATTCTAATTGTGTGGACATTGCATCTAGTTTAGTGTCAATACTCTTGAGGCTCTCTCGGACCTCCATCATCAGAGCCCCGAAATCCACATCCGCACCTGCCCCCTGTGCCATCGATGCGCCCGCAGTCTGGTCCGCTGAATTCGTTTTGTCCAGGCGTTTTTGCTCGAATGTGATCTTGGGTTGTCTTGCGTCAGCCTTCCCCATCTTGCAAAGAAGGGAGCAGCGCGGTAGGAGCCGGACCGCTGAGCGGGTCTGTCTGTGGTTCACACAGCGAAGAACAGGGTAACAGCAGGCGTTTGGTCACTTCGGGATCCGTGTGCACCCAGCTCCGGTGGTATCTCTAGACCATGTACAAGCGTCCGCTGCGCAGCCCAGGCAGGTATGGGAGACGAGTCTCACAGCGTGGACCCAGCTAGGCGTTGCAGGGTCACAAAATGGCGGCAATCCAAAAGTTAATTTTCCCACTGGTGAACCTCAGTTTCAGGAAACGGTCTCATCCGCCCGGTATCCCACCTGCCGATCCGCAGTGTCAGGGAGCCCTCCCAGCCACAGGGATATGGAGCCGGCCAATATTGTTAGATCCTAGCTGCAGCAGAGTTCGAAAAATAAAAGTGCAGATGACGACTCCGATCAAGGCCCCTCCATGAGCAGGTAGGTCGCAGCTGTTGAAGTGGTGCTAAACGCACAGCATGGGGGCAGGTTTGGATTCTATGCAGTCTAAGGTGCGGCAGCTTGGGGGCCCCTCCACACGTCAGAAATACACGTCTTTTCAGTAGAGCCTCTCCATGTTGGAAAGAGAGCAGTGCAGCTAGCAGTCTCAGGGAGCTCGCCTCTTAGCAGGGATCGGGGCCCACGTGGTTATAGCAGGTGCCAAGTGCAGCAGGACACCCGTCAGGTAAGGTCAGGCGGCTTCGATTGTGTGGCCCTTCCCAGTGTCGGGTAGATCGGAGCGCTGTGGACCCTCGAGTGCAAGAATCTTTAGTATCTGCCGCCCCTCCGAATGCACCGATAGGTTTCCCTCAAGATGGCGGTTACATTACCGGGCCGTCCCCAAGGGCTCCCCCTGGCTCTGCAGCAGCCCACAGAATAGCGCGGGGCCGATTGCTCAGACTCACAGTCAGGTCGATTTCAATTGTGACTCGCCAGCAGAGGGGTCCGGTGCAGGCACTAAACTTCCGCGGGTCTCGCAGCCATCTCGCCAGGCTCCGGACGGCCCACCAATCCCCGACCTCAATTTCACAGTGCCGCCCGGCGGCAGCTCCTCTCCAGCTGGGTCGCGGACGAAGGGTGGAGCGCCAAAGGCAAGGGAGGTGTCACCTTTGTCCCGCGGCCATTCTCAGCCCCCAAAGTCAGGTCGGAGGTAGCGGCTGACGTCTTCTGCCTCTGCGCTAAGTTATTGCAGCACTAATGGGTTCTGGAACAGGATCTTGTAAGGATTTATTGTTGTAGCCGTCGGAGCGCGCTCACAGAGCGGCCATTTCGCTGCCTGGTTGGCCACGCCCCCCAAACCGGAGCAGACCTTTGAAAAAGTTTTCAGTGCAAAACGAAATGCGTCAGGTGCTTCTTCCTGCTCCTAATAAATGCTGTCAGCAGTTGTGTAGCGTGTGCGGCTCCTTCACTCTCCAAACGGGGGAGTTCCTGTGTATATTCATAGCGACTTGGGTCCTGTCGCAAGAGTTCACGCACCACCAGCCAGAGCGCTGCAGTTTTCCCGACCCGGACCTACACCTGGAATTAATCGGCAAAACCGAACTAAGGGGAAACGGGCTGCCACCAAACACTGGAGTTTGGTATGGTTCCCCCGCAGCCATGAAAACAAATGGAAGCGACTGGGAGCTACACAACTGGAAACTGCACAGTTCCAGAGAGACAAATAAGAAACATACCATCACCTCACGGAGGGTCGAACAAACAAACAGTATCAAGTGAGAACCACAAGGACCAGCATACTCAGCAAACACCACTGCGTGGGTGTCCACTAGAGGGCTGACAATGCTTCAAAAAACAATCCTAGCGGGCCACTCGTTACTCGGACTAAACCGGAGCAGACCTTTGAAAAAGTTTTCAGTGCAAAACGAAACGCGTCAGGTGCTTCTTCCTGCTGCTAATAGATGCTGTCAGCAATTGTGTAGCGTGTGCGGCTCCTTCACTCTCCAAACGGGGGAGTTCCTGTGTATATTCATAGCGACTTGGGTCCTGTCGCAAGAGTTCACGCACCACCAGCCAGAGCGCCGCAGTTTTCCCGACCCGGACCTACACCTGGAATTAATCGGCACAACCGAACTAAGGGGAAACGGACTGCCACCAAACACTGGAGTTTGGTATGGTTCCCCCGCAGCCATGAAAACAAATGGAAGCGACTGGGAGCTACACAACTGGAAACTGCACAGTTCCAGAGAGACAAATAAGAAACATACCATCACCTCACGGAGGGTCGAACAAACAAACAGTATCAAGTGAGAACCACAAGGACCAGCATACTCAGCAAACACCACTGCGTGGGTGTCCACTAGAGGGCTGACAATGCTTCAAAAAACAATCCTAGCGGGCCACTCGTTACTCGGACTAAACCGGAGCAGACCTTTGAAAATGTTTTCAGTGCAAAACAAAACACGTCAGGTGCTTCTTCCTGCTCCTAATAAATGCTGTCAGCAATTGTGTAGCGTGTGCGGCTCCTTCACTCTCCAAACGGGGGAGTTCCTGTGTATATTCATAGCGACTTGGGTCCTGTCGCAAGAGTTCACGCACCACCAGCCAGAGCGCCGCAGTTTTCCCGACCCGGACCTACACCTGGAATTAATCGGCAAAACCGAACTAAGGGGAAACGGACTGCCACCAAACACTGGAGTTTGGTATGGTTCCCCCGCAGCCATGAAAACAAATGGAAGCGACTGGGAGCTACACAACTGAAAACTGCACAGTTCCAGAGAGACAAATAAGAAACATACCATCACCTCACGGAGGGTCGAACAAACAAACAGTATCAAGTGAGAACCACAAGGACCAGCATACTCAGCAAACACCACTGCGTGGGTGTCCACTAGAGGGCTGACAATGCTTCAAAAAACAATCCTAGCGGGCCACTCGTTACTCGGACTAAACCGGAGCAGACCTTTGAAAAAGTTTTCAGTGCAAAACGAAACGCGTCAGGTGCTTCTTCCTGCTGCTAATAGATGCTGTCAGCAATTGTGTAGCGTGTGCGGCTCCTTCACTCTCCAAACGGGGGAGTTCCTGTGTATATTCATAGCGACTTGGGTCCTGTCGCAAGAGTTCACGCACCACCAGCCAGAGCGCCGCAGTTTTCCCGACCCGGACCTACACCTGGAATTAATCTGCAAAACCGAACTAAGGGGAAACGGGCTGCCACCAAACACTGGAGTTTGGTATGGTTCCCCCGCAGCCATGAAAACAAATGGAAGCGACTGGGAGCTACACAACTGGAAACTGCACAGTTCCAGAGAGACAAATAAGAAACATACCATCACCTCACGGAGGGTCGAACCAACAAACAGTATCAAGTGAGAACCACAAGGACCAGCATACTCAGCAAACACCACTGCGTGGGTGTCCACTAGAGGGCTGACAATGCTTAAAAAAACAATCCTAGCGGGCCACTCGTTACTCGGACTAAACCGGAGCAGACCTTTGAAAATGTTTTCAGTGCAAAACAAAACGCGTCAGGTGCTTCTTCCTGCTCCTAATAAATGCTGTCAGCAATTGTGTAGCGTGTGCGGCTCTTTCACTCTCCAAACTGGGGAGTTCCTGTGTATATTCATAGCGACTTGGGTCCTGGCGCAAGAGTTCACGCACCACCAGCCAGAGCGCCGCAGTTTTCCCGACCCGGACCTACACCTGGAATTAATCGGCAAAACCGAACTAAGGGGAAACGGACTGCCGCCAAACACTGGAGTTTGGTATGGTTCCCCCGCAGCCATGAAAACAAATGGAAGCGACTGGGAGCTACACAACTGGAAACTGCACAGTTCCAGAGAGACAAATAAGAAACATACCATCACCTCACGGGGGGTCGAACAAACAAACAGTATCAAGTGAGAACCACAAGGACCAGCATACTCAGCAAACACCACTGCGTGGGTGTCCACTAGAGGGCTGACAATGCTTCAAAAAGCAATCCTAGCGGGCCACTCGTTACTCGGACTAAACCGGAGCAGACCTTTGAAAACGTTTTCAGTGCAAAACGAAACGCGTCAGGTGCTTCTTCCTGCTGCTAATAGATGCTGTCAGCAATTGTGTAGCGTGTGCGGCTCCTTCACTCTCCAAACGGGGGAGTTCCTGTGTATATTCATAGCGACTTGGGTCCTGTCGCAAGAGTTCACGCACCACCAGCCAGAGCGCCGCAGTTTTCCCGACCCGGACCTACACCTGGAATTAATCGGCACAACCGAACTAAGGGGAAACGGGCTGCCACCAAACACTGGAGTTTGGTATGGTTCCCCCGCAGCCATGAAAACAAATGGAAACGACTGGGAGCTACACAACTGGAAACTGCACAGTTCCAGAGAGACAAATAAGAAACATACCATCACCTCACGGAGGGTCGAACAAACAAACAGTATCAAGTGAGAACCACAAGGACCAGCATACTCAGCAAACACCACTGCGTGGGTGTCCACTAGAGGGCTGACAATGCTTCAAAAAACAATCCTAGCGGTCCACTCGTTACTCGGACTAAACCGGAGCAGACCTTTGAAAAAGTTTTCAGTGCAAAACGAAACGCGTCAGGTGCTTCTTCCTGCTGCTAATAGATGCTGTCAGCAATTGTGTAGCGTGTGCGGCTCCTTCACTCTCCAAACGGGGGAGTTCCTGTGTATATTCATAGCGACTTGGGTCCTGTCGCAAGAGTTCACGCACCACCAGCCAGAGCGCCGCAGTTTTCCCGACCCGGACCTACACCTGGAATTAATCGGCACAACCGAACTAAGGGGAAACGGGCTGCCACCAAACACTGGAGTTTGGTATGGTTCCCCCGCAAGCATGAAAACAAATGGAAGCGACTGGGAGCTACACAACTGGAAACTGCACAGTTCCAGAGAGACAAATAAGAAACATACCATCACCTCACGGAGGGTCGAACAAACAAACAGTATCAAGTGAGAACCACAAGGACCAGCATACTCAGCAAACACCACTGCGTGGGTGTCCACTAGAGGGCTGACAATGCTTCAAAAAACAATCCTAGCGGGCCACTCGTTACTCGGACTAAACCGGAGCAGACCTTTGAAAATGTTTTCAGTGCAAAACGAAATGCGTCAGGTGCTTCTTCCTGCTTCTAATAAATGCTGTCAGCAATTGTGTAGCATGTGCGGCTCCTTCACTCTCCAAACGGGGGAGTTCCTGTGTATATTCATAGCAACTTGGATCCTGTCGCAAGAGTTCACGCACCACCAGCCAGAGTGCCGCAGTTTTCCTGACCCGGACCTACACCTGGAATTAATCGGCAAAACCGAACTAAGGGGAAACGGACTGCCACCAAACACTGGAGTTTGGTATGGTTCCCCCGCAGCCATGAAAACAAATGGAAGCGACTGGGAGCTACACAACTGGAAACTGCACAGTTCCAGAGAGACAAATAAGAAACATACCATCACCTCACGGAGGGTCGAACAAACAAACAGTATCAAGTGAGAACCACAAGGACCAGCATACTCAGCAAACACCACTGCGTGGGTGTCCACTAGAGGGCTGACAATGCTTCAAAAAACAATCCTAGCGGGCCACTCGTTACTCGGACTAAACCGGAGCAGACCTTTGAAAAAGTTTTCAGTGCAAAACGAAACGCGACAGGTGCTTCTTCCTGCTCCTAATAAATGCTGTCAGCAATTGTGTAGCGTGTGCGGCTCCTTCACTCTCCAAACGGGGGAGTTCCTGTGTATATATATATATATATATATATATATATATATATATATATATATTTTGTTTTGCCTTTTGTAAAACAAAGAGAGAGGAAATATAATCAGAGAGGAGCAATAATGAATTTAAATTATAAATGTTTAAGCAAGTCGATGTGGTCCTTTAGCTACTTCTATATGAATTAATGCCCAGTGACCAGTTGTTTAGACATGTATATAGCTCACAAGTGAAAGACAGGCACAAGGAGACGATTTTGTAATGACAAGTTACTTACTGATAATCTTCCTCATCACAGGCTTAATTTCCCATTCCTCCTGACTTCCTTTTACATTGTAAGGCAGTGCTAGACGATTTTTAGATACTCAGTGAAAACAGGAAGATGTCATAGGGTCAATCCCTTTTAATTCCTGTGTTGGAAGGTGGAATTTAATCAGGAAATAGATATGATTGGTAATTCTTTTCTAAGATTTGATTCACTTAACTTGAATAAGTGAAACTCTCTCTGGGACTCAGGCATGGCTCACTTAGCAAGAAATCTGACGTCAAAGACTAGGGGCCTGATTTAGATCTTTGCGGGACTACCGTCGTCCCTCCATGACGGCGGTTACAAGTTCTCCATACGGCTGACGGATTCCTGCCTCCATATTTAGAAGCCCGTGGCTGATCTGCCATGTGCGTTAACAGACTGTTTTCTGTTGCATAAGTGCCTCACCTCCTTCATCCCGGCGAACTCCTCTGCTGCATTACTCCATCACCGTCAGGGCAGCGGAATTGCACCAAGCCTATTTAGATTTCACACTTGTGTTGGCATTGTCCTAGTGGCAGATTTGTGATGGAGTGAGTCTACCGTGGGACCGTTCAACATTTTACTATTTGAGTGGCTTTTAGATGGACAGTACCTGATGTGTTAGTGATGTGTTAGTGCAAATTGTCGTCAACGTCATACCTCCAAGCATCACCTGGAGGTCCAGCTCCCCTTTACCACTATATTCCTGGGAGGAGAATGGCTTGCAGATCCTACATCCTGAATGCCTGACAGGACTCCCTCCTGGAGTGGAGATTGGTAAGTAATACTTTTTAATGTGTCACTAAACATACATGTAGTTTTGCTTTTAAATTAGTTATTGCTAATGTTTTTTGCCCTTTTTAATATATACTATGACAGCCTCCTCACTTACCTCAGCATCCCAACCAGCCCAACCTTCTGTGCCATCTCAGTTTCTTCCCCAACTCAATTCCAAACTACCACCCAATCCCAAGCACACTCACTTCTTAGCAGGCACTCACTCCAACAACACAAACACAAAAAGAGACTCACAAACAACATATACAGAGTATTGAAACTACACCCAGCACACCACAAGCACAACACCCACAAGCACCACAACCACACCATCCACCACAACACACTCATCAAAACCAACACTTACACAAGAGGATAGCTACACACAGAACAACACCAACCAAAAGCAAACACACCAGTCACAAAATACACATCCAAACCTACAGAACAAAAACCAGACCTACATGCAACTGTCAAGCCTTCACACACAAGCACAACACTCACTCCAGATTCCTTTACCTCCAAAAGCCACTTCTCTACCACATCTCCTACCCTTACTACTTTCTTTCTTATTTTTTTTATTTAGGTGTAAAATCGTTCTTGAGCGAATTATCTCAAACAGCATCACATATTTTTAATTTTACAATTGAATTATTTTATTAAGTGTTAATACAGGTGTGGTATTTTAACTTAAAAAGGGAAATTTTGTGTAATGCATTACACAAAATTTAAAATAGGGCCATAAAAGCAAGGCATCAACATAAAAAATATAAGAAAGATAAACATTTCAGCAAATACGTAAACTCAATCCAATGAAAAATACAGTGCCCATGTGCAATTCATAATACATATGTATTTCAAAATGTTAAAAATATTCATAGAATTTCCTAAAGTGCTCTAGTATGATTCAGAGGGGAAACAACCTTTACAACGCAACTTTTACAACGAACTACCATTACAACGAATTTTTTACAACGCAAAAACTTTTACAACGCATACCATTACAACGCAGGATTTTACAACGCAAGTACCTTTACAACGCATACTATTACAACGTAAGTATTGGTAAGTATATAATTATTTTTAAAATATTATATGTTTGGGTTTTTGGGTAAAGGGGTATTTTTAGGGTTCAGGGTCAGTTTTCAGTTTTTGAGTAAAGGGGTATTTTTAGGGTTCAGGGTCAGTTTTCAGTTTTTGGGTAAAGGGGTATTTTTTAGGGTTCAGGGTCAGTTTTCAGTTTTTGGGTAAAGGGGTATTTTTAGGGTTCAGGGTCAGTTTTCAGTTTTTGGGTAAAGGGGTATTTTTAGGGTTCAGGGTCAGTTTTCAGTTTTTGGGTAAAGGGGTATTTTTAGGGTTCAGGGTCAGTTTTCAGTTTTTGAGTAAAGGGGTATTTTTAGGGTTCAGGGTCAGTTTTCAGTTTTTGGGTAAAGGGGTATTTTTAGGGTTCAGGGACAGTTTTGGGTTTTTGGGTAAAGGGGTATTTTTAGGGTTCAGGGACAGTTTGGGGTTTTTGGGGTACAGGGTTAATTTGTAAAAATAAAATAAAATTATATTTAAATTAAATTAATTAAATGTAATTAAATATAAATTAATTAATTTAAATTAAAAAATATATTTTTAGGGTTCAGGGTCAGTTTTGTTTTTTGGGGTACAGGGTTAATTTGTAAAAATAAATTAAAATTATATTTAAATTAAATTAATTAAATAAAATTAAATACAATTTAATTATATTTTAATAATTTAAAATAATTTATATTAAAAAAAATATTATATACTTACCAATATTTACGTTGTAATGGTATGCGTTGTAAAGGTACTTGTGTTGTAAAATCCTGCGTTGTAATGGTATGCGTTGTAAAAGTTTTTGCGTTGTAAAAAATTCGTTGTAATGGTAGGCGTTGTAAAAGTATGCGTTGTAACGTCATACATCCATTCAGAGTACACTATGTTGCAGTCATTTCAGAAGCATATTGTTTTCTACTATTAAATGCCACGCTTATAAATTTAGAATCACATAGCAGATGTCTAGTGATCCTAATCACTGCTAAAACATTAGCCCATCCTTATAATGCCTCAGATTCGTCTTTAGAATGGGGACAAAAAAACAGAGCCTTGGGCTGAATACAAGGTGCAAAAAAGAATAAAGTGACTATTGCTTTGCATAGAAACATTGTCCGAACAGCATGGGTGTAAATCCTGTTGCCTGACCCCTGACAGGTGTAAAGCACACTTGAAATACAATTAGCAGAGCCTAAGAAGTATGAAAAAGTGGTGTTGAGTAGGATTTGTAATCCAGCCTAAATACGGCTTTATGCTCATTGTTGACATAAATGAGTATTTAACTATTGATTGCATGGCATGGGTCTTTATTAGACGCGAGTTCATACATTGATCCAAATAATTTTACTTGACCTGAACTTTATCTTCTAACCCAATTTTAAGAGGATTATTGTATACTTCTAAAAGGCCTATTGTCTTGAAAGATGCCTTCAAATATGAGAGCCAGGATATCTGGTCTGCCCTTTCAAGTGACAGACAATCAGTGATGCAAGTTCTGAGAAGTTCAGTATATTATTAAAATGTAATGCACGCCATGGCCCAAATCCAAGGTTCTTCTCTACTGAAGAAGGAAAATTATCATGAACACACATGTCTAGAGATACACAGCACTGGCTGCACCAACAAGGGTGAAGAACTAAAGCCTAACACAGAAGAAAGTGTTATCATGAACTGCATTTATTATGATACATTGGGGCAAACTGAGTGCTGGAGTGTGAGGCAGTGTGTGTAAAGTATTTGTAAAAGCTCCCTTGAGCTAACGAGCTGACAAGCTCTGGTTGATGCACCTGCGCCCAGCAGGTGGTACCCAGACCTAAGCAGACTTTGGACAGCATCTCCAGCATCCCAAAAAAAGTGTTGCTCTCTACTGAAGAAGGACAATTATACTGAAACACATGACTAGAGATACACAGCACTGGCTGCACCAACAAGGGTGAAAAACTAAAGCCTGACACCGAAGAAAGTATTATCATGCACTGCATTTATTATGATGCATCAGAGCAAACTGAGTGCTGGAGTGTGAGGCAGTGTGCGCCCACCCTCCTCCTATCCCCATTTTTTGATGAATTATATTGCAGTCTTTCAGACTTTGCACACTGGAGCACTGCTGACCAGTGCCCAGTGCATCTAAACTCTTAAATGTGTTTAAATAGGATATGCACTGTTTACACCTGTAGTATTACATTGTAAACAAATCCTTTTTGACCGGTAAAACCCTCCCTTTGAAATATTATCAAGTTACCCCTATGTAAGTCTTGTTGCCTACAATGTAGGGTGAATGGTATTTAAAAGTGGGATAAGTATTATAGTAATGTTAACATGACCTTATAGTTACAAGGCTCCAAAAGCTATGTTCAAGATAGCAGGTCTAGCTGTCCAATGTTGAAAATCGGAGTATAGATTAAAACACTAATGCTGTATATCGGGAATGGAACCAGCCAGAAAAATATTTAAACAACTATTGTATAGCTTCAAGGACACAGCAAGCTGCTAGAAGCCGTTTTCCTAATGTACCCAGCTGACCATCAGCAACTGCACTTTAGCTGCTCTCTCTACTGTTGGCCCTTTGCGAGGCACCCTTTGAGTCTCTAAGTGCCCCCTGAGTCATCAGGACCTTTGAAGTGCACTCCTGTGGTAGGGCCGGACTGGGAACACAATCCAGCCATGGCAATTCAGTTGGACCAGCCCCAAGGCAGCGGGGTGCTAGTGAGAAACACTGCTGATGCTTTTGTTACAGGGGGGCAGTATTGCAGCACTGCTGCCAAACTGGTTGCTAGTATCAAAAATGGGCCCCACCACTCAAAAACCAGCCCTACTCTTCCGGCCCACCGGGAAAACAGCTGGTGCCTGCTACGGCCAGTCGAGCCCTGTCCTTTGGTTGGTTGGACATCAGAAGAAAGTTTGGAAACTTCTGAAAACCTTTCCTCCAGACCAGCAGGACCTGTAAACTTTTTTGAACTTTTTGACTTTCAGATTTTTACTGGGTCTGTTTCGCGTAGTATGCCCACCCTGAACTACATTCCGCTTGGTCTGAAATTGCACCTTGGTCCTGGTCTACCACTACCATTTGCTACTTTTGGTGGTTTAATCTTTCTTGCTGGGGTTTTCACCTAAATCTTTAAAATATCTTGGGTTCCACTTATTTGATTTTTTGTTTTAGTGTCATTTTTGTCTCTTTTAATCAATAGATTGGGATTTCTATTGCATTGTGCTGTCAACTTTTTAACTGTTTTGATATTACTAAATGCGTTATACATTCTCATTAAGCTAAGCGTGCCTACTCGATGCCATAGCTTCCAGGTTTTGAGCTCAAGATTACATTTATGAAACATGGCACTGGATCTAACAAAAGGGTGACTTCATTTCCTGTGGTAGACACCAGTCCACCTCAACTAATACAGTGCTTTCCTACAGGTATTAACACTGTTTAGTATCAATCCAACCATAAAGGCCAATGCATATGATTTTCAGGTTAAATTGGTCAAGCCTATTGCCTTTTTATGTAATTTTTCATAGTAAACAGAATAGTGCTGCTGGAACTGACATAACATTCCCAAATGATTCCGTCATGCATATCGCCTTCGGCATTTGCTCATCACAATAACCAACGGAATTATATTACACTGAGAATACGCTTTTCTATAAGGCAATTGTGGAGTATACAGTCATGGAAATAGAAATATGTGCAGAGTTAATTTGGCAAAACATTACACACACCACATGAAATTACTTGAACCGATTTTCACAGTGCAAATCTTCTTCCCTGTAGGTTTCGTCAAAGAGAAAACCAACACCACTGCCTATTATATTAATCTGTGATATTACATGTAGCAAAATACCTGTCGGAAGACATTAACACAGTGTAATATGGCTCCAACCATAGGCATGTTAGCTTTAACATACTCGTTTCACATTAAATAAGCAAGGCATAATGCCCCTGCCAGACAGATCAGGCCTTTAACCTTCATCAATTGCTTGTCACCATAATCAACTCTGATGCTATGTTGAGCATGCACTTTCCCACATGGCAGAAAGTGGTTCTTTTCCTGTGTAAACATACAACGTTTGCCCAATCACATATGCAATCCATGATATGAACATTTGTGCAAAGCATAGTCACTGTCTTAGTATCACTTCCTAAATCTCTTTTACTGGTGATTATATAAGATGTGTTGACAGCTATGCTGTCATGCCCAGCCTAAAACTGTGGAGAAGTAGTTCATGTAAAAGGTTTAATGAACTGTGACCTGATCAAGACTGTTTTTGGTATTAAAGACTAAT
This sequence comes from Lissotriton helveticus, assembly GCF_964261635.1. Lineage (NCBI taxonomy): Eukaryota > Metazoa > Chordata > Amphibia > Caudata > Salamandridae > Lissotriton > Lissotriton helveticus. The sequence continues at coordinate 1,232,931,561 of NC_136068.1, forward strand.
ATTTTATATACTGTGCAGAGCTTGAGGGAGCAGTAGAGAGATTTATAGAGAATATGTTTCTGGACTGCAGCAGAAGTATTTAAAAAACACAGCATTGACAAATAGGTCTGGCCTTTTCAAGCCTGTCATTTTGTTTTAATTTGTATTTTTGCAAACGTATAGAATAGGCATGAATATTTTAGAAGTAATAAAAAATAAAATGCCACTGTCGAAAAGTGTTGTGGAAATGTTTACAAAAAAAGGAAAAAAATGCCCCATGGCCAAAAACAATGACATTAAATACAGAAGTCAAAACTGAAATTAAAGCTTAGATTGGTCCAAAAGTCTTGGCACTGAAGTAGACCACATTTTAGGCAGATGTGCACAATGTTCACAGGACAAAAGCTGTCACTCTCTGTGAAGAGAGCCAGTACCTGAAGTGAACTGACCTATTTAACCATGCTTTACGTTGTGGTGGATGGAATCAATGTGTGACTGAAAGTAGAATAAACCAGTGGATGAAGAGGGCTGATCAGAAACTCCTCTATTTCTACACGTCTTTAGGATTGTTTTTGAAATATAGTAGGCTCATGTAAGAGCTAAAGCCGTCTCTAGGCCATACTAAATTAGATGAGTGGTTTGTGGGATGTGGAGGACAATAGGTTTGTTAGACCTGGCATCTTTGGCATGGTTTCCCCAATCTTTTTGCCTCTACCACCTGTATTTTTGATGGTCTTTTGGACTTCGAGTTTACTGGTTTATGTACTCTGGGCACTTTTCCACTACTGTTCAGTGCTAAAGTACAAGTGCTCTATCTGTAAAATGTAATTAAAGTTAGTTATCCAAGATAGGTATATTTAATTTACTGGTAAAGTGCACTGTGTGTGCTCAGGGCCTGAAAATCAAATGCTACTAGTGAGCCAGCAGCACTGATTTTGCCACCGATATGAGTAGCCCTGCAAGTACATCGCAGGCCTGTCACTGTAGTGTCTGCAAGTGCAGTTTTCATACTGCCATGTCAACCTGTCAAGTACACCCACTTGCCAGGCCCAAACCTTCACTTTTATTACATGTATGGCACCCCTAAGGTAGGCCCAAGGACGCCCAATGGGCAGGGTACAGTTTATTTAGAAGGTAGGACATGTATTGGTGTGTATCACATGTCCTGATAGTGAAATATTGCTGATTTAGTTTTTCACTAATGCAAAGACTATCTCTCCCAGGGGTTCTCATTGGAGCTGCCTTGTAACATTTTAAAAGTGTAACTTTCAATTGAGAAGAGATAGAGATTTGGGGCTTGGGCTCCCTGAGCTCAGAATTTAGAAATACATCTTTTATTGAAGGTGGTTGTTAAATTGTGTCTTTGAAAATGCCACTTTTAGAAAGTGGGCATGTTCTCGCTTTACCATCCTGTGCCTCTGGCTGCCTATGGAATGAACATCTGGTTTGGAATGACAGCTGGGTTGTTTGTGCATTCATTCTAGACAGTCACACAAAGGGAGCGGAGGTGAGCCCTTCATATCCTGATTGCCTATTACCAGGCTGATGAGCCTTCCTGAGCAACAGTGATGGGAGGAGTTGTCACTGGCTCCTGAATAGGGCTGTGCCTGTCCTCTCAAACTGCTTTCTACACCCTGTTGTCTAGTTCCTATAAACCTTTATAGAATCTGCGCATTCAGTCAACATATACTGTAGAATTGGAGGCAGACTGATTCTAGACACCCCTACCGAATATGTTAGCTTGATTACCGGCTAGCTCACAGTGCCACTAGAAACCCCTCTTACCAAGGAGAAAATAGTTAATGGCAACTATCGAACATGACAACCCTATTCTATCAAGGATCGTGGAAACAGTCTTCATTCCGCTCAGTCACTCGTACTCACTTTGTCTCAGAGAGAGACACAAAATAAACAGTGTGGACGTTTTTTATATAAGTATTTATTTAACCAACGTCATTCTGGTATAAAATAGGTGTGCTGAAACAACCATTAGACAGTAACAGATATAAATGATTGTTAGCACTAATAGAGTAAAAGGATGGTAGAGTTCTACCATCGTGCTAAAACAATGAACACCGGCAAGTATATAAAATACATGACAGTTATATTCAAACTCCTGTGATGCGTCCCTAACTAGATGTACCTGAATGTACCTAGAATGTATGTGGGTGTAAAGCCAAGAATCCATCTAGGATAAAGTCAACCCCATTACCTGAAGGAAGAGGCTGTGGGACCCCGTCTTGGTCTCGAGATGGACACCCCTCAAGGGACTTCAGACCACTGCGAGCTGAAGTGTCTGCGTGATGGAACCTCAGCGTCTCGTGTCAGTGTGTCGGCATGCAAGTCCTTTTCTCCTCTTACTATCTCAGCAAGAGATCATGTACATAATCACAAAATGCAACAGAAATAATTGATGGACAGAATTCTGGACAATGTAAACATTCACTCCCAGTCACAAGATTCTGGGTTTAATCCATCATTCTTTTGTTCACAACACCACCTCAGTGTGGACCCAGCCATATGCAAGTCAGTCTTGACCCTGTTCCTTGTGGGAACAGTCCAGCCCGAACTGCCAAGTCATGTCCTCCCTGGACTGGAAACAAGCAACCTGGGAATGGTTTCAGGGCATCACCCTTCATTAGCCAGGTTAGCTTGAATCCAGTGGTGTAGTGAGCATGGGACCCACGTCTGGGCATACCCTTCCCACTTAGGGCGACATATGCAAAAGAAACAATTGATGGATGGAATGGTGGACAATGCAAAAATTCACCCCCAGTCACAAGGATTTGGCTTTAATCCATCATTCTTTAGCTCACCACACCACCCCAGTTTGGACCCAGACATATGCAAATCAGACTTGACCCTCTTCCCTTTGGATCCGTCCAGCCCAAACTGCCATGCCAGGTTCTCCATGGTCCGGAAACAAGCATCCTGGGACTGGTTTCAAGGCATCATCATTCATCAGCCACGCTAGCTTGAATCCAGTGGTGTACTGAGCACGGGACCCATGTCGGGGCAAACCCTTCCCACTTAGGGCGTCATATACAAAAGAAACAATTGATGGGCGGAATGCTTCACAATGCAGAAATTCACCACAGTCACAAGGATCTGGGTTTAATCCATTATTATTTTGCTCACCACACCGCCCCAGTTTTTGAACCAGCCATACGCAAATCAGTCTTGACCCTGTTCGGTGTGGGAACAGTCCAGCCCGAACTGCCAAGCCAGGTCCTCCCTGGACCGGCAACAATCATCCTGAGACCGGTTTCAGGGTATCACCCATCATCAGCCAGTCTAGCATGAATCCAGGTGTGTAGTGAGCACGAAACCCACGTTTGGGCATATCCTTCCTACTTAGGGTGACATATGCAAAAGAAACAAATTGATGGACGGAATGCTGGACAATGCAAACATTCACCCCCTGTCACAGGGATCTGGGTTTAATCCATCATTCTTTTCCTCACCACACCACCCAAGTTTGGACCCAGCCATGTGTAAATCAGTTTGACCCTGTTTCTTGTGGGAACAGTCCAGCCCCAAACTGCCACGCCAAGTCCTCCCTGGACCAGAAACAAGCATCCTGGGACCAGGCCTGGCAGTTCGGGCTGGACTGTTCCCATTGGGTGTAGGTTCAAGATGGATTTGCATATGGCTGGGTCCAAACTGGAATGGCAGGGTGAGCAAAAAAAAGATGGATTTAGGCCCAGATCTCTGTTCTGATGTGAATGTATTACATTGTTCAGCATTCTGTCCATCAATCATCTTTTTGCATTTGTCCCCCCGACAGGGACAGGTATGCCCAGTCATGAATCCCGGGCTCTCCATGCCACTGGAATCAAGCTTTCCTGGCTGATGAGGGGTAAAACCCCAAAACCAGTCGTAGGATGCTTGTTTCAAGTCCAGGGAGGAAATGGCCTGGCAGTTCAGGCAGGACTATTCCCATTGGACTCAGGGTCAAGACTGATTTGCATATGGCTAGGTCCAAACTGGAATGGCATGGTGAGCAAAAAAACAATGGAATTAAGCCCAGATCTCTGTACTGGGGTGAATGTATGACATTGTTCTGCATTCTGTCCATCAATCGTCTTTTTGCATTTGTCACCCCTTGTGGGACGGCATGCCCAGACGTGGGTCCTGTGCTCTCCATGCCACTGGAGTCAAGCTATCCTATCTGATGAGGAGTGAAACCCCAAACTAGTCCTAGAATGCTTGTTTCCAGTTGAGGGATGACTTGGCCTGGCATTTTGGGCAGTACTGTTCCCATTGGGCGTAGGGTGAAGACCGATTTGCATATGGCTGGGTCCAAACTGCAATAGCATGGTGAGCAAAAAATGATGGATTTAGGCCGAGATCTCTGTACTGGGGTGAATGTATTACATTATTCTACAGTCTGTCCATCAATCGTCTTTTTGCATTTGTCACACCGAGTGGGACAGCTATGCCCAGACGTGGGTCCTGTGCTCTCCTGCTACTGGAGTCAAGCTATCCTGGCTGATGAGGGGTGAAACCCTGAAACCGGTCCTATGATGCTTGTTTCCAGTCCAGGGAGGATCTGGCTCGCCAGATCAGGCTGGACTGTTCCCATTGGACACAGGGTCATGACTGATTTGCATATGGCTGGGTCCAAACTGGAATGGCATGGTGAGCAAAAATCGATGGATTTAGGCCCAGATCTCTGTACTGGGGTGAATGTATGACATTGTTCTGAATTCTGTCCATAAATCGTCTTTTTGTATATATACCCAAAGCGGTACCCCCTGCGGCTATACCTTGCTGTGTCATGACGGAAGGAATGACCCTTATACATAGCTATTATGCAGGAGATAGTAGGCCTGCTATGATTCCATGAATTATCATGCACAATTAATGAGGCTTAAGCTTTTTGGAGCAAACCACATGTCATCTTTGGACATTACCGTAACTAGGTAAAAGGTCAGTACTAAGAATCGTTATGTAGTGTAATGGTAGGGAAAAACAGGCGAAAGGTTAGGTGACTACCGGAACCCATATTGGGGTACCTATATGGAACAGAACACCCACTCCTCATCTGACAGGATGACATACTAAAAATTCTACGTACGGCTAAATGTGGTACGCAACTATTAAGAAGTCCATTAAAAATAGTACTTAAAAATGTAACATTTCTAAAAAATGCTCAAAAATAGTGCATGCAATAGAAGTCTGTATTCAATAAGTTTTTATATATAGTCAGAACAATGAGAGACTGAAAACCATGCAGTTTAGAAAAAGTGTTTTTGTTTAAAATTCCAAATTTGGTTGTTTTTGAAAAAGGACGAAATTTTCCAGCACACGATGAGCCAAATATGTGTCGTGACTGGGAGATGCAACATTACCGTTGCCTGCATTCGCAGACGACGGTCCCTGCAACGCCTCTCAAATCAGGTCAATCGAGCACAGATGTTCCTCCGAATTCACCACAGCCGCTGCTGGGCATGTACTAGTGTCATCCAACACTTGAGTACTTTTTGGGGATCCGGTATGCTTCCCAACAGCGGCTGTAGCATCCAGTGGTGGCTCTAAGAATGCAGATATTAACATTGGTTACGCTGAGGACACTGCAGAACATGGCTGTTATCAGGTCCAGTAAAGCATTAATGTCCGGGGGAGCTACTGCTGGAAGCGTTAGGCAAAGATCCAACACGCATTCTTGTCTGCAGAAGAGGCATTGGAGGACAGGCAGAATACAGTCGATCCAGACTGGTCAAATGACAAGAACCAAGGGCTCGCTCAGTTCTCGAAGACGAGGTGTTCCCAGAAGGATTACCATGCGATTACAGTATCGGTGCTCCAAGAGTGTGCATTACATCTCCTTGGTGACTGGGATGTCCATTGCGAAGCAGAAAAAGGACAATCAGTATACCTGCTATTAGTAACAGGATCAGCGGAAACCCTCAAAAAATGCCTCTGAATACGGAGTGTATGAAGTTGGGAACAACTTCGAGGATTGTCTGAAAGGTGCTTAACAATCCAGAACATATGGTCTTAAATAGGTGGACAATACCCGTCATATCAGACATGTTAAAGATACGTTGTACCATTTCTGTGAAATGTAAAGCCAAGGACCCTGCAATCTGCCAATCATAAGTTTCTCAGGCAGAGGTTAAGGGCACGGTTTGTTGCAAAAGCATGGCTTTCATTCAGCTCAGAATATCAAACTGGAAACATTCAACGAAGGACATAACGGCAACTCCCTGACTGTATGGGTCGGTGGAAACCATAATTGCATACAGCAAGTAACCCTGGAGCTTACAGTGAAAAGATATACGATGCCCAGGAGCATTTTACAACAACCTTGATCATTCAGCATCAAGTAACACCCATTTGAAAGCAACTTGAATACCATATTAATCACGGCAGCTGGGGAACCTTTCAAGTTGCAGGATAAGTTAGCAACTGAACCATTACAGGCCCCATGATGCATGATATCCTGGTATATGAGAGATCCACTTAAGACATTTTTGCAGTTGGTACAGCTAAGGAACACTTCCATGTCCCCATTCCTACATCCAAATCTTTACAGTAATTCCCAAGATTCCTTGATTAATTCCTTACCCATGACTTCATATCTGCCTATCCGGTGTTGTTCCAGGCAATACTAAAACTGCAAAGTAGTGACCGGTAGTGGCATATGGCCATGAATTAACCATTCTGTGGATGGTGACTTTTCCACAGTAAAAGGTAACTTGTCAAGGTGTTTAATACCCAGCACTGTATATTTTCCTCCTCCTTGTGCCATCGTAATCTGTTTTTCTGTTAGATTGTATGCAGAAAATAAGAACGTACTGGCGATGAATTGCCAAGACACATAACCACTACGCAATGAAAGCAGACTCCAGCTTAATAACATAGTTGAGATTGTCCGTGTTGTAGTATTCTATTCTATCCATTTCACCAAGCCTCTCTGCAATTTCATGTTGAGAGATTTTCCGGAGTTCAATATAGACAGTGTGATAGAAAAGTTTCTGACATGTCTTTAGGGACCTATTAAAAAATCACCTACATCCACCTCATCTGGGATGTAAGGAAAAGTGCTGTTTCAACCTGTGACAGTGTCAAGGTTTTTAACCAATCGAAGCACAACTTCCAAACACAGTATGATGTCTCTACCCCCAGATGTTCTCTCAGTACATGTCGTGAGTATGGCCTGTGGATACTAAACCTTTCGGTGGTACCCCTGAATCTTGATTGACATCTGTTTGTGTCTGTGGGCCAAACTAACCATCCCTTCCAATTGGGGTCCGAAGTATTGTACTGCATGATGTCATCTATTGTATCCCCTCCAAATGATGTAAAATTGATGTGTGAAGGTGTGGGAAAGCATGGAGTGTTCAAATCCTTTTTCTTGGCTATTCCAAGACGGGAAGTCTGTTTCACAGTTTCATTCAGAAATATCATTTGTTGTGGAATGAGGCACGCTCTAAATAGTGCTTCTGTTCTCTGAACTTGACATTCTTTAGACCCCCCTGACTGATTTTGTGTCTATGATGTCCTTTCACAAGTCGGAAACCTGTTCAGACAGTTGGACAATAAAGGATACATATTAAATCTGTTTGGTGTTAGCATATTTTTCTGTGCAGGTGTAGGAGCAACCTTATAATTACACGAGTTTGGTTCAGAAGTGTTAAACCCTAAAAAATATGTGAATTTCTGTGCAAAGTTTTTTAAACTAACTTTCGGCGGTGTTGGGCAATGTTCCCATTGGTGGTATGTGAAAATATTATGAGGAATAATCGATTTGGGTAAAAAGTGATGACCAGAATTATGGTAACAGTACATACTTTCAAAGTCAGATGTGTCTTCCAACATTTCATTGTTTGAAAATGCAGCGGATTTCTCCAAATCAGACAGCATATTATTTACAGTTTCAAAGTCTCAATCATCAGAAAATGTACTGGAGGTAATCATATCATTAAGAGATATTTTAAATAAATGTGGTATTTTTAAAAGTTCAGTAGGGCGAAATACATCATAATCAGCCTTGTTCCAAACTATACTATCAGGATTTGGAACAGAGGAAATGTTCACAGAAAACAAGTCTCTTTGTTCAGGATGAGAAGATGTATGAGGTTTCAAGACCAAGTTCACATTGGATACTGAGGAGCATTCTGGGAAATATTTTCCATTTATGAGTAAGCAAAACACAGTAACTAGGCCAATCCAGAACAGAAAAACAGTATTTCAGCTATGATCCAGAGCTGGATCCAAGGTGACACTAATAATTCTTTTTCAGAAGAGTGTAGAATTCTCAGATATGTTGCTTACGGGAAACTGGAGCTGGCGGTCTCCCAGCTTCACTGGGATCAAAAGAGAAGGTATCAAAATCGATGAAGTAGCCAGATGCAGCTTTATCAATCTTTGGTAGCACTGCAGGGTGTGCAGAACTGGTTGGTGTCTCCTGTTGAGGCATATTGATGTAGATTTCAGTGGTAGGCCAAATTGATATTCGTCTTTCATTTGTAGTTTGAACTTCTGTTTCGAGAGGAGTGAGTTCCATTTCATTGCTGGAAATTCCATTACTTTATATTGGCGACTCTTTGAATGTTATGAGTCTTTCTGTCTGAACTTCCTGTCTGGTAGAAAGAGGAGAGTGTCGGCTACCCAGGAACCCACGAGGCCTACTATTCATTATCGGCCACATAGTGTGGTTTGATCAGGTCAATGGAGACAAATCTCTTTTCTTTTTTGCCAGCAAGAAGTACTGCTCTTGTTCCTTCGTCAGCCAGGACCGGTACAACCTTTCTATAGGATGGCCCAAATTCTTTCTTGTCCTCAATTTTTTTTTGGACTAGATCCCCGACTTTTGAGACCCAGACAGGTCTTGCTGTGACTGATTTGACTTCCCCAGTGGCAGTCCTGTTTACTTGCATGTTGCCTAGTAGTGCTCTGGATTAATTCAGATCCTGTAAAACAGCCAAATGTTTATTGATGTCAAATGGTTTTTCATCTGCCACTGTGCCTTCACGATTGAGATCAGGTACCCACATTCTTGTTCCAAATAGGACCCCCTAGAGAACTTCTTGGCATTTTATTGAGGGCATGCTGTACCTCATATAGGTTATTGACTCAACTACCACCCGAGCCTAAATACTTGTGCTGTTAAAGACTGCTTTAAGTCCCGTTTTTTTTGCTCCACAACCGAATTTCCCTTGGGATGGTATGGAGAGGAGTACTGCAATGCTACACCCAAACTTTCCATGGCTTTCTTGTAAGCCCTCGTCAGAATGTAATGTGCCAACTGTGTATGTCCCTATAAAGACTCGCAAATCTTTTATAACAGTTTGAGCGTCAGTCGAGCTCTGAGGCCATACCCATAGGAATCTTGAGCATGAATTCACTCCCACCAAGATATACTTATAATCCCATCTGAATGTAGGGGGCCACAGTGGTCTAGATAGATACACGCTAGTGGTCTGTCTGATATTAATAAAGGTGTCTGCGCTGGATGTGCTACGGTGGAACCCTTCATCTCCTGAAAGATGTCGCATTTAAAACAACTGTTTTGTTAAACCAGGCCACCAATAGCGTTATTTCAGTAAAGAAACTCGTGGTAATCGCTGTGTGTGCAGAACCTAGACCCTCGTGTGCAGCTAGTATTAAACCTAATCGGCGATCCGTGTTCAGTATTAGTCTATCTTCCACTCCAGGAATACAAGCATTTCGGAATGTTGTTTACATCTAACTAGTATGAGTATTTGAGTGGGAAACATTTCAGTTAGGCTGGGCTGTATTTGTGTGAAGCAATGACAGCTTCCATTATCTGACTGTCTATTCTCGTTTGTGAAAGAGGGATTGTAATTACCGCAGTAGTTCGGACTACCCCCTTTGCAGCTTTATCAGCCAACAAATTGCCTTCACCGTGAACGCCATCACGTTGGTGACTCAGCATGTGTATCACATGAGCTCTTGGTAGTTCATTTTTTAACTCAGCTACTTGTCCCACAGCATTTTATGCTTCATTGTTCCACCTTTTGAGTCCTAAACCCATTTTGACCCCAGTTGTGGAGATATTTGTTGTATGACTGGACACAATAAAAAGAATCGCACACAATCAGTGTAGGGAATTCTGAATCTGTATTTATAAGTGTCAGTAATAGCGCTTTTAGTTCTGCCAGCTGAGCCATGCAGGCTCCTAAAGACTGTGTCTTCGTATCACTGGGATGGAACTTGCCTTCCCATATACGACCTTTTACAATCACACAAGCAGGGCTGTACTGCTGCTTACCCCGTATGATTGGCTGAGCAGATCCGTCGGTGTAAATAATGTATTCATACTGTTCTAGAGGCATTATTCCATTTGGGAGAGGATATTCTTGTTCATATTGCAGGAATGCTTGTGTTTTTAGTCTTGGGTCATATCTGTAGTCTACATCTGTTGCAGTGAGAGAATTAGCTCATTGTATCAATCTTGAATGTAAGGCTTTAGCATTAGTAACGCTAGTCTTTGTAGCAGCCTCTAAGGCTGATACTGGAGTTGCGATCATTATTCGTTTCCCCTGAGGCAGTGCTCTTTCTCTTACTAAAGCAGCCTGCACTGCTGTCAGGATTTTCTCTGTATAAGCAAAGCGCATTTCAGCATTTGTGTACAAATTTGATTTGTACGGTTTCGCCTTCATTGAAGGTTAGGTAAGTGTACCCAGACTGACCCGCTATAACGCGGATCACCGGATTGCGTACGTTTATGCGTGTCTGCAAGTGTTTCGAATCTATCATGTCAGCTTGTAGGGAACAAAGGATACCTGTGTGTTCATTTGTCCGATGCCTAACTGAAAAATCAGGTCTTATTAAGTCTTAGAAAAGTTTTACTCTTTCTGGGTAATCCAAAATGTATGTTCTGCTAAATTTTAACAATCCCAATGTGGATTGTAAGTTCTTCAAAGATTTAGGAGGCTGGAGCAGCGCATACTATGTAAAAAATTAGCTGCCCGGCTTTTTCCTTCACTTGATAACTCGTATCCTAAAAATAGAACATTTAGGTGGGCTATTTTCGATTTTTTAAAGTTGAATTTGGAGCCCTCAGAGGCGAACCCCAAAATTATGGTGCTCACTCTGGTCAAGTGATCCTGTAAATCATCATCTGTCAGATAAATATCATCTACTTAGGATAATGCCTCATCATCCAAATTCTGAAGTAATGCTGTTACCCTAGTACTGAACAACCTGGGGCTATTCTTATAACCTTAGGGGAATCAACAAAATTGACCCTGTGATCCTAGCGCAGAAAATGCTGCTAGATAACTGCTTTCAGGTGCTATATTTTTGCAGAAGAATCCATTTGAGATATCTAGTGTTGTTTAACATTTTTTCCGCACAATGTTATTCATCAATGCGGCACTATGTGCATTCTGTACTGCAGATGTTTTTAGGCATGTGTTCAGATGTCTATAGTCTAAAACTATACGGTATGAATTATCGGGTTTCATTACCGGAAACAAAGGATTATTGATAGCAGAGGTGCAAAGTTCTATTACACCCGGGTATTCAAGTTTATCTAAGATCTCCTTGACCTGTTTTTTTTGCTTCTTGTTTTATTGTGTATTGTCTCTGTGGAGCTGGACTAGTTATTACTGGGATTACATGGTGTGGTGACTCAGCATCTTACCCAACATGGTTGGGATAAAGTGCTGGAGCAAGGGTTACTGCCCACTCCCTCCCTTATGTCACGTTCCTCTAAGCCCAAACACTCTACTCCTGACATTGGGTGCCCTGTGATTCCACTTACTGGTGCTATGGTTCTATGGTGGTCAGAATTTATTACTTTGTGCGCCACTATTGAATGCCACTATTGTACTGATTCACTGGAGCTTGGCAAAAGAATCAAGTACCAAACTATATTGGACCGGAGTATGACTGAAGTGTTTTTTTCCCATGTATTCATTCTTTTGTAGCTATTTTCTTTAGTTTTGCTAAACAGAAATATCTTGCAGGCTGTTATCTTTTCATGTGCAAAAAAGCCCTGTTTGTTTACATTCTAATCGCGCTCCAAAATGCTCCATTGTTTATATGCTAATCACGCTCCACCTGTCCAAAGCGTTTTGCCGTTCACGCTATTATTTCCTTCGGCGGCCGCCATACGTTGTTCTCTTGCTATTTCAGGCGACCGCACCCTGACACACCCTGCAGGTTATTCCGGAGTCTTCCCAGGGCTATTTTCCTGCTCGCACCTCTCTCACCTCGTGCCTCTTCTAAGAAGTGATTTCTTTGCCGGTAAGATTAGGCGATTATTCAGTTTGTGCAGCTGTCATCTCCAGGTAAGGAACATCGTTTCCTTTTGATTTAATGACAGCATTTCTTGGCGACTTCACTTGATCTTCAAAAGTTAAAGGACATTTAACGCACATCATTTATTGAATTTCTCCTTTGAATATCAAGGAGCATATATTTTAGTGGAACAATTATTTCCAGACCTTTTGACCCACGCATGTCATGATTTACAGACTGTTGATTGAGATTAACAGCGTCTAGAGTATATTTTGTTTCTTGTGTATTTATTCGTCTTCCTTGGGCCTGATTATAAGAATATTAATGTGCTTTGGGAACTTAAAAGACCAGAGTTCAAAGACTAAGCTGAATAACTGATTATTGCACATTGAGTATGTTTTAAAATCCTCATGAATATTCTTAAGTTCCTTAATTAAACCATCAAAATCAAGACATGTGCAATTAAAGAACTTAGAACATAACTTTTAAAGCAAGATTTGTAAAATTATTCAATCAAGTATTGAACAAGCTACAGCAAATACAGCAACTTTTCGTTTGATCTTTTTTCTTTCCAGGTAATAATTGTTTATAGACTAACTACTACTGAATGTAATTTTATGCATGTGAATTGAACCAGAGACTGAAGATGTTAGCTCAACACATATGTTATCTCCGTTCCAGATCTCCCTCACTGCAGTACCCTCCCTAATTCCCTTACTCCCATCTGGCCATCTTGATATTCTGGTCATTTTTTGAACGCAGAATCAAGGCTGCCTAGAGGTCGGCTTCTTGAGGGTACTGCTCCCGTGGAACCGGTTCTGACACTTATATTTTTTAAAGTAAATTGCAACTTGGTTGAAAAAAGTTGGTAAAATTACTGTTCCTCACTTTGGGCAATCCATAACAATTGCAGGCGGCCAATCTTTTTCAGCTAAAAGATTGTCATAGCCGTGAGTCAGGTTGTCCCAAAAGAGACCTTTAACTTTTCTGAGTTTGTCCCCTCCATTTGGAATGTTATTTTATGTAACCTATGTGGGACACTTACCCTCGTATCAGGTGTTTCCACTCTGATGTGCTCATTCTACTCCGCTGTCACCAGAAAATCCATCAGGTTCAGACGAGCTATTGTTATTTCTGCAGTGCTGTCCAGCATCATCAGGACCCATTCCCTGTTCAGAAGCTGAGTCCTCAGAATTCTGGGCATGTCTAACGTCGAGACTCGGTTCTGAGGGCTGGTCAGGTGTACAATCGGGTGCCTGGCGTCGTGGGCGATGTGCCAAATACGCCATCACCTCCATCCCGCGGTCTATGGGGTGAAAAATTATCTCCTTCAAAGTGCATCTTAATTTTTGTTGTCTCTGACCTTGAGACAAGAAGGGTGTGTGCCTCCCGTTTTTTTTGTTCGGTGAAGCCCCCTTTACATTGCACTCCGACAGACATTTTTACTTTCATGTCCCTTGGTAGGGTGGGCCTTAGCGTGCCCATACCGCCGGGGTTTAATCACTCTAGGTCCTGACGAATGCCAGGTTAACTACACCAACATTGGCAGAAACATGTTGACCATTCACTGTCACGTAATGTTATTGGAAACAGACCATCCAATTTAGTTGGCCTAGTTTACCAACACATTTTTTATTATGTCCTTGATGATCAGTCATTAAATCAATTTTTGATACATACAAAGCATTTTTAACTCACCACTTCACTCTGTTCACGTAACTCATCACCTAGCCCTCACACCTTCACAATACCCGCTCCGCAGTAAATCTGGCGTTGAAGCACACTGGGGTGACATTCGGTCACACCCAGTGGGGCCCGATGATGAAGCATGTCACCGACCAGGTCGGTGAGTGAGGGCTTTCTAAACAAACCTAATTGGTGTTGTTGGTCTCTTGTGCTCATTTACTTCTGTGCTTCCAAACCAAGGAACACTCTTTTGTTGATTTCTTTCTAGTTACAGTGGGGACTAAGAGTGTTCGCTTCTTTCCCTACCTCTCTTTTTGTTGATTTGTAACTTTGAGACCTACGACTTTTCTCTTTTTTAAATTGAGGCTTAGAATGTTGCTTGTCTTCTTTTTTGGAAAGATAGCTTGAAGCGCGTAGCTTGTCTCTGGACTTTGTGCGCTCTTCTTGTCTGTGTTCTCACCGTCCTTCTCTCTCAGAGTTTCTTGGTGAACCCTGAAAGGAACAAGAGGAACATCTATCAGTATCCTGATACCTGTCAGGTTTTTTATTGTTATCCCTATTTCTAAGGTTTTATTTTCTTTCGGAGGGCTCCTGTTGAGGAGATCCACTCCTGGATTGAGATCTACTTTCTCTAATTGTTTGGTTTTTATTGTTATTATCCCATTTCTTCTTAGAAGAATCAGGTGCTTGCTTGGAGTTATCCTTTTCAGGTTTTGTTGCTCTAGCTCCCAAACTATCTCTACCTAATTCAGCATAGATGTCTGTGATAATTTTAGGCAATTCATGTTCCTGTTGTAAAGGAGTGAAATCCCTGAGGCGTTGGTGTATTGCCACTACTGCTGCCTCCCCTTTTGTATTTGCTAATATTATAGCTGATACCGGGGCAAAATTACCTAGTAATTACATCCCTATGTTCAGAGCAGGTTCTGCTCCATACTCAGTTTGTATTTGTCTTCATACGTCTGGCATTACTGCTGTTGACAGGATATCATCAGTTCTGCTATATATGGCAGCAAAAACTGTACCCCATGTGGTACAATCCTCTATCTGAGGAGCTATCCCCATTCGGAGCAGTTAATATTCTTTGTTTTTCTTGAGGGCTTGTGTGTGGAAATACTGCCTCTAGCTGAGTTATTTTTTGAGCTATCCAAAATGGCATTTGCTCATGTTTTGTGGGCATTTTACCCATAACTGTGTATAGCGTTTGTGGTGTAATTTTAGTTGTAGAACCCTGAATTTGTACTGCTTGTGTAGCTCTTGTTGGCTGAAGTGTGAGTGTTCTTACCACAACTGTGTCAGGTTTCTGTAAAGTTTTATTATTTCTTTATGAAGTAGACGTAGGTCAGCCACTGGCATTGCGTCAATCTCTAGATGCAATGTATAAGCCGTAAGGACTGTACAAGTGGCTCCATCTCTACGAGTGGACCTAGTCTTGCTTTGTCTTTACTGTGGAGATGGGCGCCGCACTACTTCGTCCAACACTGCTGCCCCCCTCTGTCGATGCAATTGTTGGGCATTCAAGCACCGAATGCTACTCCGAATGGCACGCCTAGAGGATCACCTAGAGGAGCGGGTAAGGGTCCTGTTGGACAAGCGTCTCAGTGCCTGCCGATAGGAAAGACCCTGTTGGATTGCCACTTTTTATAAAAATGTTTGTGGGTGGGAATTGGGCATTGGGGTTTTCTTTAATTTACCGGACATTGGTTGGACTTTTTCTTGTTGTACATTGGTTGGGGTTAGGGAGAGGGGGGGCTCAGGTATTGTGTGATTTTTTACATAGTTTAAATGTTAATGGTTTTTTTTGTGCAGGGCCGCAGCCAGTGTTTGATTTAAATAATCTCCCGATTTCATAACACACAAAAAGATAGATGCGGTCCCCCTCACTGAGTGACTTGTCGTACTAGTACTGTCAGTCTCTCCTCCTAGTCTATGAATTCTGCAACAGGAAGACTCAAGGCCAAAGGTGTGTGAATTAATTAATTGATATTCATTATTAATTATACCTCCCCCAAACTTCTTCTCTTACCTGTGATTGATGTTTAACTTAGGCACAGCAATGGCCACATGGCAATGATGATTTGGTTTCCCAAGATGCCATGGTTGTGGTGATGGTAGTAGACACTGGCAGTAGCATTTTCAAAAAAAGAAGTCACCTAAGAGAGACTCTGGGAGCAGTAGTAGAACAAAGTACAGTACAGTACACAAGAAAATTGCCAAACAATAATAATAATGCTGATCAGCATTGCTAATGTAAAATAAAACATAATAGTGGCAAGGATAGCCTAGTACAACGAGTTACAAACTGTAGTTGTGTCCAGTCCCTCAACAGAAATGTAACCTTTAGTGCTGTGTAAGAGGATGATGAATCCAATCGATGCCGGCAATTATTTATGATGGATTCGGTTGCGGTACCTTTGGAAATAAAATTGACTTTCAAATATACTGAGCATGGGTGGGCAGGCAGAAGAAGATCCTCGCCCTGTCTTGAAATTAAAGTAGTGTTGCTTTCACCACATCTGCCCCAGCAAGCGTGTGATCAATTATTGGTGTACATTTAATTTAGTCACACCTCAATATAAATCACACAGCCCAGGGGAAGAGGGTTAGGGTTTGATGAATGGTTGGAAGGGGGGTTTGGGGAAAGGTTTGACAAAGAAAAAAACTACGCATGGACAAACAAAAAAACACAATCTTGGAAGACGACCATCATATCCATAACGGGAGAAAAAGGAAATGCACGCATGATGATGATGATGACTTGATGGTTAATGATAAGTAGTACTTATACTCTGTAAGTTTGGTATATGAGATAAAAAGCCCATAGTAGGTATCGTGTTGTTTTTTTGAATATGGGTGGCTCAAAGGCTAATGAGGATAAAAAAAAAAAAAAGTAGTACTTACGAACTAGAATAGTAGACAGTACAGGGCAGCAGTATATTATTTTGCCCTCAGAGAGACCCATATTACATCAATTTTAACTTCTGTTGTACCGAGCTTACTTTTTAAAGCTTGCATTGAAAATTAAAAAATAGCTGTAGGGATCAATTATAAGCAGAGCGCAAACAACAACAACACACAGTTGTAATGATTGCAGATAATAAATGAATCAAATTATTTAAAAGATGAGAAATGTTGATACTGTATGTTATCCTGGTCAAATTGGGGAGTTGCATCTCAGCATTACTTTTGGTCCTCCCTTCCAAGGACGCTGCTTCCGTCAATCTTGGTTGCTACTGTTTGCAGATTGGTATGTGATGGGGAAAGTCCGGCCTGTAAGTGTAGATGGAAAAACAAAAGGGATATATAAAAATCAAGGAGAAACAAAAAACATAAATTACAGAGGAGTGCAAACACTTTCACTGGGGCATGGCTAAATCATGTCTACTCTGTTGTCTGTTTCCATAATTAACCTGCAACAGCAACAGGACAGAGCAGGCCCACGGCGCCCACCCAACCTCCACTAGCTTAGATTTTGACAGAGCCAGACAGAGCACACATGTCACATATACAGCAACATAGCATTTTCCAAAGTAAATAACTAAATCAATGGCATGCACAGCTGTTAGTCATACCACAACTACTACACTTGTTACTCAACTCCACCACTACACATACATGTAGGTCTGCTGTGGTTGTTGTTGACTTGTTTACCTTTTATCCACTCATGAAATGCTCTGAGTAATTCCATCAATCATCTCCGATCCTACTGACTGACTGCCAAGATATTATGTCACTGTGGTCCTCATCATGGTGTTGTCCAACTCAGTCTGCAGTGTACTGAGTGAGTCCAGTGATTCCATATTCAAAAATACAATGGATCGCCCTGCAGGAAAAGTACAATATTGTTATTAAACAACAAGAAGGGAAAGATTGACTTGAGTCACTTTTAGTGTGTAGATTAAATAATAGTACACAATGAACTCCCTTCATGCACAACAAACAACAACAATACAAACACCAATCACTCAGAGTCAGCGTCCGATTCATGCCATAATTACCTGTTCCTTGTTCTCATCTTAAGTTGAGAGGCAGTCTCGCTCGGCTTGGAAAGGACGATAGCTATAGTAGTCATCATGTTCCACTTCTTTTACTTACACTATTCTCCATCCAATTATTATCTAGCTTGAGGGAAATGGGTTTAGGGCGAGTAAGGAGGATGGAGCAGGACTTGGAGTAGTGGCCTTAAGGTAAGTACACACAGATGCAACTCCAATATGGCAAAGACTAGAAGACGGTGGTGATGGATTTGTTGTGATTCAAAGTTTTGAACCAGAAAGACAGAGATACAAATGAATAAAAGTAAATAAGGAAGAAAGAAAGTAAGAAGTTCAAAGCCTAGTTGTCAGGGAAGTATAGCTGGTCCTCAAACTCTGGTGGTTCAACCAGAAGTAGGTAATCATCTAACAGACTATTTCTGTCACCTAAGTCGCTGTCCACATCTTCCTGCGTTGATTCTCGTATTTTGTAATTCAGTGGTATAAAGTGCTGATTCATTTTGATCATGGTTAACCTCTCCACATTTTTGGGCAAGAGACTGGCCCTTTTTACTGTTAAGATGGCACCTGCAGCACTCAAAACATGCTTAGAAGAGACACTTGCGACAGGGCAAGCTAGATAGTTTATTGCCAGAATGCTGAGCACTGTCCATTGGCCCCTTTTCCCATACCAATACAGCAATGGGTTTTGATCAATCTAGACCTCTGTTGGTTCATCCAGATAGACCTGGACCATCCGCTCAATGTTCAGGGGTGCTCCACTTTGCTGGGCCTCTTTTGTCTTTGCATCAGCACCTAACAAACCCTTGCTGTAAATACCAATCCTGTTCCGATTTTACTGGGGCTAATGATCCAGTTCTTGCTGTTGTCAATGTGTTGGTGACCGCTGTGAGCCAAACGCACTGCCCTCAGGCTTTGAAGTTGAACTTGACGCCTTTAATTGCCAGCCGTTCCTTTTCCAAGTCACTTGCTGCCTCAGCTATCCAAGTGTAGTACTGGCTAAAATCCATTCCTGAAAAAGGATTAATGTCTTATGGTGTTCAGTGCCGATTTGTACCATGGATCCAGAATTGTGGCAAAAATGTAATGTTTTTCTGAAACAATGAGAGTTTGCACCCTTGCATTTTCAGCTAAGCGATGGGATAAGCTCTCCACCAACTCATATGCTTAATTTCTTTCCTCCTCACCTTTGAACGTTTCAGACACCTCCTTCAGCTGTTGCTCTAGCATGTGCAACAATGGGATAGCTTGGCCCATAGTACAGTCCTCCCTGCTGACTTCACGTGTGAAGAGCTTGAAAGGAAGTAGCATCTAAGTCAGGCATTTAAATAGGCTCCATCGGTCCATCTGTATGGTTATGCCTTTCAGAGACGCATCCCCTCTTTGCATGACATATTCGTTGTTTGGTCTGTACTGATCAAACAGATGATCAAGCATGTAATAAGTTGATTTCTAATGAGGTGGCACCTCCTGGATGAGTGCTTTGACTGATCGTCAGCTTCTTCCTGGCTTTAAAAGAATGGCTGAAATGTGTGCACATTGTTCTGCAGGTGGTCAGTAAGTTGCTGACCCAGACTCCCTTTTTCAGAAAGTCTTGAACAATAATGTTAATGCAGTGCGCCAAACATAGGACCCTGAAATAGCCACCATCCTGCATGGCCCTAACTATATTACTGCCATTATCCATGGCAACAAAACCTCTGTTAAGCCCTCTTGGGCGCAGCCATTCAAAGATCGTACTGTTAAACTCTTCAAAAATATTTGCAGCAGTGTGAGATTTCTCCATGACGAACATGGCTACAGCTGCATGTTTACGAGTGGCATTAAAATCTCAGCAGTGTCAACAACATCTGCTTCAGATATCTTTTCTCTAACCCCCACGAAAGAGATCCAGTGTGCAGTGATGCACATGTAATCAGTGGCTTAGCAACTGTTCCACATGTCTGTTGTTAGGTGAATATTGGGAACAGCACTCTGCTGTAAAGCTTGTCCAAGCAATTCTAGCACGTCATGATGTAGTGCTGAAACCATCTCCTCCCCGGTGAATTGAAGGCCTCAATTCGGCAATAACCTGGGCTTTTCTTATGTTTTCGCTGAAGGAGAGGAAGCTGCCCACAGCTACAAGAAAACGGAATCCTAGGGAAATGGCCGAGTGCAAGGTCGAGCTGCTTAATGCAGCCGAGAGGAGACGGGTTTGGGATCTCCCTTTGGGTGTTGATCCATTGCCTTCACCTACTTCTTGACACTGCAGTCGTTGCTCTGCATCCCGCTGATTATTTTTTTGTTGCCTTAGAGGTGACGGTGCTGTGTGTTTCCCGCGGCAGCTGCCCTGGTCCCCGATTTGTTTTCCCTTGTCAGAGCGGGGCGATTGCATGGGGTTCCTGTCTGTGGCCCTCTCGTTTCCTCTTGGTGGCCCCTCTTGGGGTCTTGGAGCCAGAGCGGCTTTTCCTCCACTTGTGAGTCAGTTGGGTGCCGGGGGGTGTGCATTCTACATCAGAATGTTTGAGGTCTCTGAGACTAGCGAACATGGTTGAGTCCTTCTTCCTAAGTGGGAGGAGGTCATAGTCAAGAACACCGTTTACAGCTTGTCTCATCCGTTTAAATTTGGGCGTTGGGGACCTGGTCTGTTCCTTGTGGAGGACTGCAGTGATTTAATCTTTTGGTGGAATTTTTGGGTTAGATGCGGCCATGTTTCCCCCATCTGCTGGCCTTCTCTGCAATCTGCTGGTCTCAACTCTGGGATTGAAGCCATCCCACTGTGGTGCTGTGACCTCTATCCCATCTGCGGGTTTTACACCGCACTCGAGTAAGGTCTGCCTTAGTTACTGGCCCTGTGGGATGACCCGCCCGAATGCCTCCTTTGGTTGGTGCCAGCTGCTGAACTTGTAATTAATTCAATCTAATGACCGTTTCTACCCTATTCCCTAATCCCCTCTACCCTTCTGTTACTTGTACCAGTGTTTATCCCTTGCTCCGCTAAATTTCTTATGTTTTTGCTGTTCATTGCAATTTTCATCTACGTATATGTAACCTGTGCAACTATCTATGTAAAATGCCCTGATACCCCCGGGTGCAGCCAGCGCTATATAAAACTCCAGATACATAAATAAGTGCTGGAACAGGAACTCTGGCGAATTAGGACCAACTGGGAATATTCCATTTTGGGCAGATGGCTGTCACAAATTCAAAGAAACCCACCCCTTCCATAAAAGAACAAGCATTGGCATAGCCAATAGGTCTCGCCTTTGGGAACTTTTACGTGTTTAGTTATCCAGCACAATATCCTTGGGGCAACAACATCAAGTGTTGCAAGGCTAAAGATGTATAAGGTCCCAAAGGCAAGACCTATGGGCTATGCCAATGCTTGTTCCGTTTTCAGTCTAGATAGAGCCTGTGTCAAAGTTTCTTCTCCAAGTTTGGACTGTTCGAAAAACAATGTTTTAAAACCCGATTTGAAATGAATGTATATTTCTATACTCTGTTTAAACACCAGGTGTTGGCTTGATGCCGGAAGGCGGTGCCATGTTTCGGCTCGGCGATATGAAATCCCTCACTGGTGGACTCGTCTGGGAATGGCAACACGCAAAGCTGCCGGGTATGCACTGCATTTGCTCCCGGGCCAGGAGGCGCCTCTGCTTCCAGTCAGCCACTGCGTGCTCGTGTGTCTGCGGTGACCAGAGGTCACAAGAGCCATGAACGGGACTGACTAGACATTTTAAGAGCCATTACTTCCAGTCAGCCACTGCGTACACGTGTTTCTGAGGTGACCAGAGGTCACAAGAGCCGTGGCCTGGAGTGACTAGAGATTTCAAGAGCCATTACTACCAGTCAACTGCTAAGAGCACGTGTTTCTGCGGTGCCCAGAAATTACAAGCGCCATTACTCTTATCCAGCCACTGCATGCATGTGTCTCTGTATTGTCCGAAGCTTAACCCGTTCAGTGCTGCCGTCGGCTGGTGCTGCGAACTTTCAACGGCCGACGCAGCCCCGCCCGCTCTTTAATACCGTCGCACTGCCGCGAAAAAACGACGCGGTCAACGGGTTAAGAGCCAATGCTTTCAACCGCCACTGCTTGCATGTGTTTCTGCAGTGTCCAGAGCTTAAGAGCCATTGCTTTCAGACAACCACTGCATGCGTGTATTTCTGCAGTGTCCAGAGCTTTAGAGAGACATTACTTTCAGACAGCCACTGCATGCATGTATGTATTTCACTACAGGCCCTTGGCACAGTCAAAGAAGGGTAAAACTAACTGCACAGTGACCAGAAGTAAGTAGCTTGCAAACTTTCAGTCAGCCGCTACATGTATTTCAATAAAGGGCCTTAGCACTGGGAAGGGAGGATAAACCTGCCAGAGGAATAATGTGGTGTTACTCTCGTGCTGCCACAGAATAAACCATTACAGTGCCAATTTAAAGTAAAACGGCTCTATGACTAAAGTTAGTCGTGCGACCAAGAGGGAACTATGGCACCAAGAAAGCAGGTTGTGGCCGAAAAAAATGGGTGTGTCTGCTACAGGCATTGCCCTCAGGGGTAGAACCCTGGCTGGAGATAATGGCGTTTTGTATGGCCTGACCTAGGCTGCGGTCTTTTAGCAATGGGTTCGGAATGTGGTCTCTGCGAAATAACGCGACTATAGAGTGGAGACTAACGAAACCCGAACAAACAAGGTAGGAATCGGCAAGAGGCACTACCTATTGGCCTGACATTCTCCTACACACTCCCAAACAGCGATCAAAACAAGGCCGCTCTACAAACAAGATCAACATTTTCAAGAAGGCCAGGAGCACAACCACAAGCACTTAAAGGCCAGCGTCTAACGCCACGTGTGTAGTGTCACAAAGGCGGGAGCGTGTGGGCTTCGTGAACGCTGCCTGACTACAAAACAACCTTAAAGGTCCAGCACACCATTGGAACTGGCAACAAACTTGATAGAAAATATGCAAGTGTACTACTGAACATCCTAAATAAATAGCTTATTCTATCTGGCAAAGCCAGCAGGGCACAAGCAACACTTTCATGACGTACTCAACGATCAACCGGACACGTATTTGCACACACCTCGCGGGGCACGGGCTTCCTGTCAACTAATGGTGATTAGGTGCGGTATGTTTATGTACAGTGTACCCTACACACAGCGCGTTACTAACCACAGTCATGGACCAGTCACTTGGTGTTTGGTTGCCCGTGGGCCTCCTCTCACAAAACACAGGGGTCAGGAGTTCTCTGCAGCACGGTCCTCGGGCAGCACAGAGGCAGCTGTTTACAATCCTTGTGCCTCCCAGGATGCAACTGTTTTACACGCCTGCATTGTTGCGAGGCTACTGTTCGGCTAGGCTGACCTGCCTTTGTGCTTTAATGACATATGGGCGGGCTTCGCAGAGCAATCAGCGGACTGACACTCACCACCTACTTGACCCTACTTTTTTGCCAGTGTTGTGCATATTTTTGGGGACCGGCAAGCGGCCTGCCAAACTGAAGGAGGCAGCCCAGCTTGCGAGCAGGACAAAGTGGTCACACACAGTCCAGCATGCACACTGCTGACACTTGGCCTGGCATTCTTTGAATGGTTTACGCACATGTGTAGCCCAGTTGGCATAGGCGCAGAGTGGAACAATGCCCAGCTCTGTCTGCTTGGGGCACGTGTGAGTGCCTGCACCAGACATCTGAGAGCCTCACATACGCACATAGCCTGTTCAGAGCTTACAGGCCATAGGGGCAGCACAAAGCGGCTTTTGCGTGAGAAATACAAGCGTTCTTCCCACAACAGAGGCAATAACAGACGCCTCCACTACACAGTGTGTGAAACAAAAATAACAAATCAACATCTGGCTCTACAGTGCAGAGGTGCTGTGCCTCACAAGGCGCACACTTGATTTCATTTGACTTTCTGAGCATGAACCACGTCAGTTAAGACACCTGCGGCCCTCTGAGAATAACATGTACACACATGCGCACGCCTCCGACCGCGTGCATGGTCTTCACATTATTTTATACTTTGTGGCCGGCAGTGCGCACCATGGCACAGAGAGCGGGGGACAGTTGTCAGTGTTGTGTGGTTACTCTGGGCCCCGAGGAATGCTGCTTAGATTACAACCTATTAATTCCTGTGCATGATAAGGGAGGGCTGGGGGATTCGCATGATAAGGGAGGGCTGGGGGATTTGCCAACCCTACAGTTCAGGCCTCTTCATTTATTACAGTCATCTGCGTTTCCGCTTCGGCTAAGGGGCTTCACGCAGCATACCCAAAAACAAAATGCGGAGTAATATTTTGACAAAGTAAAGAAACCTACACCCCTGGCAAAACAAACCGCTCAATACCTAGGCCTACTCTTCGGCAGGGACCTAAAGACAACACTGGAACACAACGAAGAGGCCATCCTGAAAAAGATAAAGGAGAGATTAGACACCTGGTCGCCCAAATACATAAGCTGGTAGGGCAGGATTGAAACGATCAAGATGATGGTTACACCAGCTATCAACTACACTCTCAGCATGCTGCCCCTGGCTACGACAGACAACTTCCACAAGAAACTTGATAAACTAATCAATGGCTTCATCTGGAGAGACAAAAGACCGAGAATAAGTCTACAAATGCTGAGGCTAACAAAAAATTTGGGAGGCCTCAACCTAATGAGCTTCAAAAATTTCCAGACGGCTTGCCTAGCAAACAGGGCACCTTTTGGCTGACCAGCTTGCAGGAATACGAACCAGAGTGGCTGAAGGTGGAAAAAAACATCTTGGGGGGGCTCAACCCCATAGCGCTACTCACAGCGAACAAACACCCTCACCGATTCAATCCAATCCTCAGACACACCAAAGAGGCACTAATGAAAATAGACAAACGAATGGAACAGAAACTGAAGGGTTCAACCTGGGAGTCGATCTGGCTAAACACAAAAATAACGTACCAGGGTAAGACACTAAGCAGTGAAACGTGGATGGATAAAGGCATACCACACCCAACCAACTGGAAACAAAAAACTCGCCAATCACATTCCAAAACCTGCAACAACTACACGACCTCCCGGCAAAGGAACTATGCACATTCCTGAAAATGAAAACGGCCATTACAAAGGCAAACCTAAGCAAAATCCCGCCAACCATCATCAAATACATGGAAGCTCTCAACGCGACTGGCCACCTCACAGCAAAAATATACAAGCTTCTCAACCCTCAAACATCCTCGCTAAACAAGAAAGTAACGAACACATGGGAATCACTCCTTGGAAGGCAGCTAAACGAGAAAGAAAAGGGCAAACTGTGGCGGTCGGCAACAACAAACAAGGTCACGCCACAACTGGCACAAACTAAGGGGCCGATTATGATGGCGGACGGACCTGAGTCCGTCCGCCACCATAGAGTAGGAGGGACCGTCCGCAGGGGCAGTGGCGGTCCCTCTGTGCAAATTACGATGTGACCGCCAGGGTGGCGGTCACATCCTGTATTAATAACATTGCGGCGGGTGCTGCTTCAAGCAGCACTCACACAATGTTAAAAAAGCATGTATTACATTTACATGCACAAAGCGGCAGGCACGGTGCAGTGCCTGCCGCTTTGTGCATGTAAATGTTGGGAGGTACCATAGGTACCCCCCATGTGCGCCCCCCACCCCCCGACACCCTGGGGGCCCGCAACGGGCCCCCAAAAGCCAGAGTCCACATGCTTTTCCACGGGGGGAAAGCCGCCGCGGAAAAGCATGTCTCCGTGCAAATCCTAATTTGACTGACGGTGTCTTGCAGACACCGTCACCAAATAGCCCTCCCCACCCCGCGGATCATCGGCGGACGGACCTGCCGTCCGCCGCTGGTCCAACCGCAATCCCTCCTCCATCCTAAACTGGCGGTGGGTGTTCTATGTGGCTGCGGCGGTGAATCCGCATACTCCGGGCCGGCGGTGGCTTCCGCCGGCCCGGAGTATGCGGATTCACCGCAATCATAATGAGGCCCTAAGTTCTGGCTCCTCCACAGAGCATACTGGACCCCGGCAAGACTCCACAAAGTAGGCATAAGAGACACGAGTATCTGCTGGAACTGTGATAAAGAGGAAGGGACCCTGGAACACCTAACCTTCGAATGCCACAAAGTCAAGAAGTTCTGGGTGAAAGTAAACAACTTTATCAATGACATCACCAACAAGAATATAAAGCTAACCTTCGTGAGCCTCGCCACAGGCTTCATGATGGACTACCTGGACAGCAAAGAGGAGAGAGACCTGGTAGACATCCTACTAACGGCAGCACTAAAAATCATCCTAACAAACTGGAAGAACACAGCCAAAGCAAACTTCAAAACATGGATAAACTGGGTCACTTTCCTCAGAGGCGCAGACAACATCACCAGCAAGTTCACAAAGGAGCACAATGCCAAAGATGGAATGTGGGAGCTCCTCGACACATACCTGGAGTCAAGAAGGACCTAACGACAAACCCCCCCTTTTTTTTCTTTCTCTCTTCTTTCTGCATTATAATGTACTGTATGTAACTTCTGATATGAAACTCATATTTTAATAAAAACATTTGAAATAAAAAAAAAGTAAAGAAACCTACACCCAAAAAGATGACGTCTGCCAGGAGAAAACGCTTTGGACGTGGAGGCGGCTGGTGGACTGTAACTCTGGGCACACTGAGCTGACTACGGCCATTGCAAGGCAGTAACAGAGAAAGTGTGTTCGAATTGGACACTTTCGGAGACAAAGCGATCTCTTCTGCACTAACAGCAACACAAACCTTTCCACTGATGGCCCTGAGGTTTAGGGAAGGCCTCTGTTGCAACATTACTGCCACTGAGCCAGTCAAGCCACGTTTACAGTACCTCATTCCTTGCCATTCATATAGAGCCCAGCGGGCCTCGGGTGTGGTATCGCAGCGCTTATGCATCTCTCGTAAAACGTTTAACTCTATCTTCTCAAACTCCAGTCTTGCACTGGCACTTTACTTGTGCTACCATGGAGGCCTCCCTGTAACATACATGATGTATGAGGCCCCCACACCCACTCTTTAATAGGACATTAGAAAAATGAGTTTAATGGAAGAGGAGCCTCTTATTTTGGCGCACAGATAACTGAGCTCGGAATAATACTTGTATTGGTTCTTGGTGTTAATGCAGACAGAGCAAATGCGTTTGGCACTTGTAAATTTATTTTTAAAAAACAACATGTCTACATTTTAAAGATGTAAAGGAATGCACAGCATACGAGTTAAAATTAAAAAAAGCCAGGACCCAAAATTGAGGTGCACCAGAAATGATCCTGCCACCAGGAACTGACAGATGACCAGTACTAAACCCTCAACAACCGCCCCCCCCCACTTGTGTACTTTATCCAGCCAAGAATAACTTCAAAGGCCCAGCAACAGGCTACAAAAGACAAGAAGACGGGCAGCCCGGACAGGCTTACTGAAGCAGACTGCCCCAATAAGATCTTCACAGAGAGCAATAATCTCTATTTAATTGTTAAAAGGGGTGGGCTTGGACATCTGTGTCCGAGACAGGCTAGCTGCACGGGAGCCACGAACACTGCGGCTGACAGATCTCCAGCCCATGTTCAAAGGAAAAAGTCCCAATCAAAATGGACAGCAAGGAATATGTCCGATTTCAATGTTCCTAATAGGGGTGTCTTACTTAAAACAGCATGCCTAGATCTTTGGCGGGAAAGGCAAAGGTACAAAATGGTGTTTTAAGATAGTAACCGTATCACAAAAGGGACAGTTGTAGATTTACACAAATTACACACATTGCTTTAGACTATAATAATCATTGAGACTTATCACAGTACATGTTTGGTAAAACTCTGTTATCAAATTTATTAACACAATCAATTTACAATTCATCATTTAATTCAGAAAACAATTTTAAAAACATATCACACTAGACACTGATATTAGACATTGATAAAAACTCATTCTTTTAAAAAAAAAAATGTTTAAAAATAAAAGACAAGAAGAATCAAAAAAAGTCGACGAGGCGTTTCGGTTTTCTTTTAGTACACCTTCTTCAGGACTGATTCTAAACAGTTAAAAAACACAGAGTTACCATCCATTTTTACATTTACACAGTTTTCTCAATATGTATCTCTATATCTCACATTGTCCCACAGATGTGATACGCTTGCCTATATCATATAATTTTTACTCAATAGTACCAGACACTTGTACCAACAGTCATTTTTCTCTATCACTTAAAAAAACACAATAGCACACTCCTTTTTTTTCCCCCATAGTGTCATGTACATGTTAACCCCTTGGTTATTCTGTTCTTGATCACCTTCAACTACGTTTACATAGTTAGATTTTGTTTGCCTTTCCCTTGGAATTTATATCCAATGCTGTAGATTCCACCATTATGACAGTCTACTATATAAAAAAAATATATCTATAGCCCGCCTACCTTATTCCAGATGGAGTTCATGGCTCTACTGGAGAGTGCTGGCTATTCAAAAAGGTTTTCTATAGGCTTTTCGATGAAAGACGAATCACAGGATGCCGTATTCAATTAGCAAAGTGTGATCTCTCTAAATAGAAATATTTATTTTTTTAGGAGACCATTATTTGGAATTTTTATTATTGCTCTCACAAATAACTACTTATGTTAAGCGGGCGATACCACCGCTACATACCTCTTGGATTTAGGAGTTAGATCAATGCTCCTCTTGTAGCCATCTACATAAGCCTCAGGATATATATATGGGCATGAAGAACAGAGTTCCCCTTAGTTTATAGGTTTGCATAGAGAATCCCGCATCTATTTATTTATAATGTGGTAAAGTTAACCTAATACCTGTGGCTGAGATGTGTTCTTGCTGAATTTTTCTGCCAGGAGGAGCCACCGTATTTAATACCGCTGTTGTAGGTTCTTTCCCTGAAAGATTACAATTACTGCCTTAATTGATGTTTAGATAGATGACTACACCAGGGGTCTAATTTCATGTTATTGTGTCACTCACCATGTAAGCTAGATTGAAGAGCCGCTGCTGTTTCGATCCTCTTTCAATTAGATCAATCTTTAGCAGGAAACAGATAAACAAACTGGGGGTAGTCTCGTGATTTTGTGGTTATCTGTAAAGGTATTAGGCATAATATAGCTTAAAAGCCCTTCTCACTGTGTCACCACTATATATCACCACTTCCCTCAATGCTCAGATTGGCTTCTGTTTTTAAGTTAAATACAATTATTCTCCATAGTGTCTCAATATTTGCAGTTAGGAAATTTACCTATATATCTTTATAATAAACTAAACTAAACCGCCTCCTTATTTCTGCACGGGCGTAACACGTTCACCATCGTGTTATCGCTACCCCCACCCCGCAGACCTGTGCTGTGATCTCCGTAGTGTAACAATTTATTTAATTAAAAGGCCTTCGAAATGGTACTCTATTTCGAGATGTCTTACTCTATAACTAAAAAAACTCGCAAACCAGTATTTTCCACATTCCGAGGTAGAGTCATCCACTATCGCTTACCCTCTTTTTCTCATTCGGCCTCCCTGCTCCTGTATCCTGGCAGTACGTCTCCTATCCGTCGTTGTATATAAAAACGAAAGGAATGACTGACGGCGATTTTCGGGGTTTATATGCCACCCGCTCTCTCATTTGGCGCTCGTTATCCGTCAGTTGATTGGTTGAAAACTGCCCCTTCTAGGAAGCGTTGCTATGGAGAAACGACGCCTCTCCTACCTTTACTTTCTTCCTTCTTATTGGTTGACGGCGTTTTTTACCGTTGGGCCTCATTGGTTCCATGCACTAATGCGTTCCTATGGTAATCTCCGCTTTTGTTTTACCACGGAGATTTCGGCCGCCTCGCTTGGTCTTGCCATTATTATATCGTTCTACTATGATCTTTTGAAATTTTACACTCGAGATAATGGCTGTGTGCTATATTAATTCAAGCCCCCATTACCCCCAAACGTTTTTACTATTTTTTTCTCGTCTATTATTACCGCAAGCATATTTCTATGGAGATATTAGTTTATGTTATTAAACGAACTATGTCCCAGTATAGCTCGATGATTATCTCTTGTTGAGTTTTAATAACTTCATACATAGTAACCTGATCGCCCTCATTAGCGATGAAGACTATATGTTTTGTTTATTAATGCACCCATTACCCACATACGTTTCTGCTATTTTCTCTCATCTTATTATTCGCGCAAGTATATTTCTGTGGGGATATTGGTTCTAAGGGCTGATCGGTGCTCGTTTATTCGCAGCCTGATTTCCCTAGAAACAAAACAATCAGGAACTCTCTTGTCCATACATACAGAGAAATGCCCAAGAATCTGCAACTGACCATTGATGGCAACCCTTTACCCACGGGCACATACCCCTGTACGGGATGTGCAAATTGCACAAATATTATTAAAGGGAACAAAGTCACAGTTAATGATAGATCAGTAAACATCAGAAGTTTTATCAACTGTAGGACTAAAAATGCAATTTATTTGAATCAATGTCCCTGTCAGAAATCATATGTGGGCGCGACATCTAGGGAAATCAGGCTGCGATTAAACGAGCACCGATCAGCCCTTAGAACTAATAAAATTGGAGCACCTCTCACTGAACATTGGAGGTTAGCCGGCCATGGGATTGATGATCTGAAATGGTGCGGATTAGAAAGAATAACAGGAAGTAAGAGAGGGGGCAATTTGAATGATAAAAGAAAGAAAAGGGAACAATTTTATATGTCTACCCTTAATAGTGTAAGACTTGGTCTGAATTCAAGAGAAGATTGGGAGAAAATTATTAAGTAAACTCAGTAGATCAGAATAGGAACTGAATACTTGTAATATGATAGAGCACTTAGACACATCAATGAGGGTGACCAGGATACTCTTTATGATGATAATAAAGCGCAATAATAGTTAAATATTGAGCTATACAGGGACCGAAGTCTTTGATGACTTAAAACCAATATCCCCACAGAAATATACTTGATCGAATAATAAGATGAGAGAAAATAGCAGAAACGTATGTGGGTAATGGGTGCATTAATATAGTCTTCATCGCTAATGAGGGCGATCAGGTTACTATGTATGAAGTTATTAAAACTCAACAAGAGATAATCATCGAGCTATACTGGGACATAGTTCGTTTAATAACATAAACTAATATCTCCATAGAAATATGCTTGCGGTAATAATAGACGAGAAAAAAATAGTAAAAACGTTTGGGGGTAATGGGGGCTTGAATTAATATAGCACACAGCCATTATCTCGAGTGTAAAATTTCAAAAGATGATAGTAGAACGATATAATAATGGCAAGACCAAGCGAGGCGGCCGAAATCTCCGTGGTAAAACAAAAGCGGAGATTACCATAGGAACGCATTAGTGCATGGAACCAATGAGGCCCAACGGTAAAAAACGCCGTCAACCAATAAGAAGGAAGAAAGTAAAGGTAGGAGAGGCGTCGTTTCTCCATAGCAACGCTTCCTAGAAGGGGCAGTTTTCAACCAATCAACTGACGGATAACGAGCGCCAAATGAGAGAGCGGGTGGCATATAAACCCCGAAAATCGCCGTCAGTCATTCCTTTCGTTTTTATATACAACGACGGATAGGAGACGTACTGCCAGGATACAGGAGCAGGGAGGCCGAATGAGAAAAAGAGGGTAAGCGATAGTGGATGACTCTACCTCGGAATGTGGAAAATACTGGTTTGCGAGTTTTTTTAGTTATAGAGTAAGACATCTCGAAATAGAGTACCATTTCGAAGGCCTTTTAATTAAATAAATTGTTACACTACGGAGATCACAGCACAGGTCTGCGGGGTGGGGGTAGTGATAACACGATGGTGAACGTGTTACGCCCGTGCAGAAATAAGGAGGCGGTTTAGTTTAGTTTATTATAAAGATATATAGGTAAATTTCCTAACTGCAAATATTGAGACACTATGGAGAATAATTGTATTTAACTTAAAAACAGAAGCCAATCTGAGCATTGAGGGAAGTGGTGATATATAGTGGTGACACAGTGAGAAGGGCTTTTAAGCTATATTATGCCTAATACCTTTACAGATAACCACAAAATCACGAGACTACCCCCAGTTTGTTTATCTGTTTCCTGCTAAAGATTGATCTAATTGAAAGAGGATCGAAACAGCAGCGGCTCTTCCATCTAGCTTACATGGTGAGTGACACAATAACATGAAATTAGACCCCTGGTGTAGTCATCTATCTAAACATCAATTAAGGCAGTAATTGTAATCTTTCAGGGAAAGAACCTACAACAGCGGTATTAAATACGGTGGCTCCTCCTGGCAGAAAAATTCAGCAAGAACACATCTCAGCCACAGGTATTAGGTTAACTTTACCACATTATAAATAAATAGATGCGGGATTCTCTATGCAAACCTATAAACTAAGGGGAACTCTGTTCTTCATGCCCATAGATATATCCTGAGGCTTATGTAGATGGCTACAAGAGGAGCATTGATCTAACTCCTAAATCCAAGAGGTATGTAGCGGTGGTATCGCCCGCTTAACATAAGTAGTTATTTGTGAGAGCAATAATAAAAATTCCAAATAATGGTCTCCTAAAAAAATAAATATTTCTATTTAGAGAGATCACACTTTGCTAATTGAATACGGCATCCTGTGATTCGTCTTTCATCGAAAAGCCTATAGAAAACCTTTTTGAATAGCCAGCACTCTCCAGTAGAGCCATGAACTCCATCTGGAATAAGGTAGGCGGGCTATAGATATATTTTTTTTATATAGTAGACTGTCATAATGGTGGGATCTACAGCATTGGATATAAATTCCAAGGGAAAGGCAAACAAAATCTAACTATGTAAACGTAGTTGAAGGTGATCAAGAACAGAATAACCAAGGGGTTAACATGTACATGACACTATGGGGGAAAAAAAAGGAGTGTGCTATTGTGTTTTTTTAAGTGATAGAGAAAAATGACTGTTGGTACAAGTGTCTGGTACTATTGAGTAAAAATTATATGATATAGGCAAGCGTATCACATCTGTGGGACAATGTGAGATATAGAGATACATATTGAGAAAACTGTGTAAATGTAAAAATGGATGGTAACTCTGTGTTTTTTAACTGTTTAGAATCAGTCCTGAAGAAGGTGTACTAAAAGAAAACCGAAACGCCGCGTCGACTTTTTTTGATTCTTCTTGTCTTTTATTTAAAAAAAAAAAAAAAAAAAAAAAGAATACGTTTTTATCAATGTCAAATATCAGTGTCTAGTGTGATATGTTTTTAAAATTGTTTTCTGAATTAAATGATGAATTGTAAATTGATTGTGTTAATAAATTTGATAACAGAGTTTTACCAAACATGTACTGTGATAAGTCTCAATGATTATTATAGTCTAAAGCAATGTGTGTAATTTGTGTAAATCTACAACTGTCCCTTTTGTGATACGGTTACTATCTTAAAACACCATTTTGTACCTTTGCCTTTCCCGCCAAAGATCTAGGCATGCTGTTTTAAGTAAGACACCCCTATTAGGAACATTGAAATCGGACATATTCCTTGCTGTCCATTTTGATTGTGACTTTTTCCTTTGAACATTAGTTTCCCCCCAGTCCCTTACAAGTCTGTGTGGGGTGCTCCTCCCTCTTTTTAGATCTCCAGCCCAGCCACACTCATGGGAGAGACTGTCCTGATCACTTCATCGAGATATTGCATGGCTGGCGAGGGCAGGGTTCCAGCCTCAGGCATTCAAGCGCAACCGAAGCTCTTCTGGGAGCTGTACACATTTTCCCAAAGAATACATAAAAATTTTAGGAGCATTATATTTTACACGCTGCACGTTAAATAGCCTCTATGCGCTTGCTCAAACCATGTTAGTACCACAACACATGCATCTTGCATTTAAAGCATGACCAGAAACAAACAGAAGCATTTTTAGAAGACAAGAAAGCAAAAACAAGCTGATCTACGAGTGTCAAGTAACCAAAGGCACCCAGTGCATCGCTCCTCCGCAAGTGCCCTAACACACAGGGTACAGTGCCACAGAAGTCAGATATTGGAGAATATGGCATATTGTGGTCGCGCACACCCCTGATGCAAGGTTTGCGCCACTGACAGACTAGACTCTGTGAGCTTCAACAGGAATGAAAAAGACAAATATGACACCTGTCAACTTAACGAGACAGAAACAGAAAAGTTACACCACCTAGTCGTTTCAAAGGGAAATTCCGACTGAAAAAGAAAAACAGAAAGTAAAACATTCGTGAATGTCTACAGATCGCACCTGACATCCCTTCTGTGGGTGTTCAGCCTTGACCAGGATGATGCTGATGTACAGATCGTGAGAAACACAGGCAGAAGCCGCAGGTGAGTACATGCACACAGTGATAAATGGAGAGATATAAAACGACAAGCTGCCTGCAACAAGTGACGGAGAGCCGGCATCTCATGATGCCGCATATAACTCACAGCCCCTTCACCTGCAGGGCTGACCAATACACCGACAAGAAAAGGTAAACAAGAAGGCAGCACGACCTTCCTTGCCCACATTGGACTTAAAGATTAGTGAGACTTTGAACCCTTCTTTATTGAAAAAGTGTTCAAAGTGTCACTATCTGGGTGTGCAGGGGAGTGTTTACTTAATCACTGCTGATTGCACGCAGGCATCACACCACACGCCCGCCACGAAGCAAGCACAACCCAAGATAACAGATTACAGACACTTATAATCATGCGCAGCACTGTAATTTGTAAACTTAGTCTACAGACATCTATGCAGCAGTTCAAGTAACATCATGACCAGTCTTACACTCAGAGCACCAGATATGAAGCAGTCAGCGGGTTCAAAAGGCCACGAGTCTCAAAAACAGCCGGTGGAGAGCATCTGCCTGTACGCATTTCAAGTACAATGCAGATCGCCCTTGAAGGTGCTTCTTTCTCATGCACTTGGATTCACATAGCGTCGCTAACACACCTTTAATGCACAGACGCTATCATCACCCAGATTGTCCTCTTGATAGGCAGGAGCCCCCTATCTCATCATGGGCCACCATGCTGCCCCCCTGAGCTAGAACCAGTGTCAAGTTGTGTGTGGCAGCGGCGCCCTGTCGTACACGAGCCTGCGGTGTGCAAGGAAACACTCACAACTCCTTCCCATGCTGCATGGTCCCAGAGCCTGAGTGGTGGGGGCAGGTCAGGCGCCACTTCCTTAACCTCATCGCTGCTGCCGAGGGCCAACGGCCGTCGCGTGCACTACCTTTGGAGTGCTGCGCATGTCCGTTGGCCGTCACGGCCCTGCCCACGCAAAAGAACATTCCGCACTAGCGCAGAACGTTCGGCGCAGTTAAGGAGTTAAGGTGGGGGCGGGCCTGTCGGCTCGGAGGCCGGCACACCCCGTGCCCCTGGTCCGCGCAGAGTGAAATACGAGCCGGTCTAGGCCTATCCTTGAAGAGCCTATTTTAAAGCTGCTTTGTGTGATTACAAAAAATACCAAGCTCGCACAGCAGCAGGAGGAGGCGCGAGAGCAGGGGGGAGGCAGGGGGCCTGCAGTTGCGGGAGCGATAATTGCTGCCAAATGTGGCGCTCACTCCCACAAGTAGATCGTCTCACGTGCAAACGTTGCCATTGATGGCAATGCAACGAGTGCACGATTTTGGCCACAAAAAGCAAGTCAATTACATGAGGTCCCCTACTATGCAACGCATGCGCGTTACGTAGGACGAGACCTTAAAAGGGAGAAGGTCCAGCGCTAACATTTTAGCCAGATTTGCATTGTACAAATGTGCCGTTGGGTGGTTGCGTTCATACTGCCCCTCCGACCTAAGCATGATGACAATGGTTGGCTGGATTTTTTTCCTTCCTGGTGCAGCTGACGCAGGTGAATCCTTGAACCCAGTTAGGCTCAACTACGCACTTTTTTTCATTGCAGTACTCTGTTGCCTTGGTGTCTCAGCCTGACTTTTACTATGGTGCCACTGAGATGTTGCTGAGAATGTGGGCGGTACCACTACACTGCTGGGGACAGGGCTACTTTTTATACCAGAGAAAATGTCTCCTTCTTGTCACTTTCCACCGCGATCATATCTTCTTCTACTTCTTCTTCCTCTTCCCCATCAACAGCAATGGATGCAGTTTTATTTTTTTGTGTGCTAAGTAGTTGCGCCTTCCACTGGATCATGTGGTGTTTTTTCAGATGGGTTGTTTGGCCTCCGGTACCATGGTTTGTACAAAGCTTACCCCGACTAACCCCTTGTCGACAAATTGAGCATAAAGCAATGTTCTCCTCCTTACTGCTGAAAAAAATAGTTCCCAGACTGGGGAGGTGTACTTTTTTGTGCTGCTGGAGTGCCACTTGTTTCAATGCCAGATGAAATGGAGGGTGTGACTGGAATTTGACTCTGTGCATTTACAGTACCACTTCCTACTGAGGTGGGGGTTGTGCTGGATGTAGGTCCCTGCCGGGCCTTTGCAAAAGCAAATATGGAAGCTGGAGGTCCTGTTGGTGTTACGTGTGTTGGTGGTAACCATGCCAAATCCCTCACAGCAATTTAGGATGGGGTAATAATGTCAGTCTCCATCTTCACTGGGGTGGGAGTGATGTTCATGATGACTGGCTCGTCATCATCCTCCGATTCTACATCTACCTCCAGAACTCTAAGGCTTTCTGGAACCTTCCTTTTCCCTAGCCTTGTCGCATGGCGTGCCTCACTCTCAGACTGAGCTGGTGGCTTACAAGTGGCATCTAAATCGTCAGAAGGGGGGCTTGAAGAAGAAGTTGATGGATTAACCCTCCTTTTACTTGCAGGGGATCTGGAAAACAATGGTAATTCTGAAAGAGTGTCTCGCTCTTATTCCTCTGCCGGAACTACTATTATGGGTGGTCGTTGTGGCTGTTGTTGTGGCTGCTGTTGCAGCTGTTGTTGTGGCTGTTGTTGCAGCTGGTGTTGTGGCTGTTTTTGCCCACTGTTCTGCTGAGTTTCCTCCTGCGTTGATTGGGTACTACTTTGCGATAACGATAAGTCAATTTCAACATCACTGCTCATTGGCGTTTATGCAATTAGACTAGCTGCCTCTGCGACACTCATGGGCTTGGGCCTAGGTTGGTGGGGTGGGCCCCCTGAAGCGGAGGTGCTGCTCCCAGCTTGCTTCCCAGACACCTCTGCTGCAGGATAAATTTTTCGATTCCCAAAAATTATATTGGGTGCACACCAGTCTTGGTAAGTGCCACTTGTTCCTTCTATTGTTCCTTCTCACTGGCAACTTTCTTAGTACTGGAGGACCTGATACCTTTCTTTGGGGCCATCTTCTTCTTCCGATGTCAGCAGGAGGCAGGTGCACAAGTTGCAGAGATGTCTATGGTCACACGTCTTGTGACATAGTATGCAGCAGGACTTCTGTCTGGCAGTACAACAGGTGATGACTCCTCCTCCTCCTCATTCTTTTGTGCACCTAAGAGCAAAGAAGCCAGAAGAACATCAGTGACATTTTGCATTTGTTGTTGTGGTTCAATTACTACTAGTACAGACAAACAAATATAATATATAACTTAGTGTGTGGTGGTCACATTTGTTAGTGATATAATATTACATTTTATTAACCCAGTTTAAGTTATTTAAAAAAACATAACAATGTAGCCATTTGTGAGACTTTGACAACAAAGGCTTTCATTGTATACTGTGTACACTCAGGAAGGATAGGAAAGAAGAAGAACAAAAACAAAAATATAATGGAAGTGCAACCTGTTCGGCATCATTATGTTATTCAGGGAGCTGCAGTTGGCAAAGGGAATGAAAGCAGTAAGTTAAGAGGATCAATGGAAAGACACGAAGGCCTATATTTCAAAAAGCAGCACACTACTAAACTACCACCACAGAATGGCCACCAGCCACATGGTCACACACAGCCACAACAAGCAGGAGGCCTGGAAAACAATGAACTCAAGCAGGCCTATATGGCCAGACAAAGGAGGCATGCTAAACAACACAGCTTCAATGCAAAAACGAAAATCTACAGGGCCAAAAAAGGTTGGAAAATTATGCAACAACCACACCACACACACACACAAAAAGGCATTTCTTTAACACACACCCAAAAAGTGAATTACCCCCAAAAAACACATTTTGCAATTCAATCCAATGCCTTCCTTGCCCTAAATGATGTTTACATTCAACAGACACCACAGAGGCAGTTGTTTTATGCACCCATGAGTAGCTCTGGGCCTACTGGCTGAAAGGCCTATTGGCAGACTAGGCCACAAGCTTGCAGACATATCGCAAAAGCACACTGGCTGGCCACACAAAATGGCTACTAGCCACATGGCTAGGCCACCCACAACAACAAGAAAGGGAAGACAGACAATGCAGGCGTACCGCAAAAGCACACTGCCCGGCTTTAAAATGGCCGCCAGCCACATGGCCAGGCCCACAACAACAAGAAAGGGAAGACAGAGAATGCAGGCCTATGGCAAGAGCACACTGCCCAGCTTCAAAATGGCCAGGCCCACACCTACAAGAAAGATAAGACAGACAAGGCAGGCCTATGGTAAAAGCACACTGCCTGGCTTCAAAATGGCCACCAGCCACATGGCCAGTCCCACAACAAAAAGAAAGGGAAGACAGACAATGCAGGCCAATGGCAAGAACACATTGCCTGGCTTCAAAATGGCTGCCAGCCACATGGCCAGGCCCACAACAACAAGAAGCCTAGGCCAAAAGGAACGAAGGAAACACATGCAGGCCTATATGGCAAACGTAGCACACTACAAAACTACCACCACAAAATGGCCACCAGCCACATGGTCATTCACAGTCACAACAAGCAGGAGGCCTGCAAAACAATGAACTTAAACAGGCCTATAATGGCCAGGGGAAGGAGGCATGCTAAAGAACACAGCTTTAATGCAATAAACTGCAAAACCGAAAATCCACACGGCTAAAAAAGGTGTGCCAGTTACACAACAACCACACCACACACACACACACACACACACAACAAAGGCATTTATTTAACATACACCAAAAAAGTGAAATACCCCCAGTAATACACATTTTACAATTCAATCCAATGCCATCCATGCCCTTAATTATGTTTAGATTCTACAGACACCACAGAGACAGTTGTTTCATGCACCCATGAGTAGCTCTGGGCCTACTGGCTAAAGGCCTATTGGCAGACTAGGCCACAAGCTTGTAGGCCTATGGCAAAAGCACACTGGCTGGCTCCGCAAAATGGCCTTCAGCCACATGGCCAGACCACCCACAACAGCAAGAAAGGGAAGACAGCCAATGTAGGCCTACGGCAAAAGCACACTGCCTGGCTTCAAAATGGCCACCAGCCACATGGCCAGACCACCCACAACAACAAGAAAGGGAAGACAGACAATGCAGGCCAATGGCAAAAGCACACTGCCTGGCTTCAAAATGGCCACCAGCCACATGGCTGGGCCCACAACAACAAGAAGCCCAAGCCAAGGAACAAAAGAAACACATGCAGGCCTAAATGCCAGAAGCAGCACAATATTAAACTACAACCACATAATGGCCACCAGCCACATGGTCACTCACAGTCACAACAAGCAGGAGGCCTCTAAAACAATGAACTGAAACAGGCCTATAATGGCCAGGCAAAGGAGGCATGCTAAACAACACAGCTTTAATGCAATAAAATGATAAAACGAAAATCCACAGGGCTAAACAAGGTGTGCAAGTTACACAACAACCACACCACATACACACACAAACACACAACAAAGGCATTTATTTAACACACACCAAAAAAGGGAAATACCCCCCAAAATAAACATTTTGCAATTTAATCCAATGCCATCCATGCCCTAAATGATGTTTAAATTCAACAGACACCACAGAAACAGTTGTTTCATGCACCCATTAGTAGAACCGGGCCTACTGGCTACCCACAATAATTGTTTTTAAATGATGAAAAGTACAACAAATGTAGTTACAGAAACTGCAATGCCCCAATCAAACAAACAACACCAACTTTTGTAGAATCTCAAATCCAAAAGCACTCAAATCCAATGATATATGATGCAGCAAACACAAAGAGTGATCGTTCCAGCTCCAAATCCAAATGAAAAGTGAACAGGACATGGACAAAGCACTGGGAGGAGCCTGCTCGACAGGAGCAGGACGTTGGAGACTTTGGGGCACTTCTTTCCCTTAAAAAAAAAGTAAAAATGAAAAAGGACTCCTTGCACAAAAAAGTACAGCCAAATATCAATCTGAGGAGTTTTCTTCATCCAAATCGTCATTTTCAAGCAGGTTTTATGCTGCTTCAGAGATATTCTTCTCCAGATTGCACATTTTGCATGTTCGGCATCTAAAGCTTCACTGAACTTCCCCCTGAAGTCAAATGGCATGTCCGAATGACGTTGGCGTGATCGCACACTCTCGCTGGAGCATGCGGCCAGCTATTAAATCTCCTGGCACACGCAAACAGATAGGAAATCTCGTTGGCGATAGTAGAGATCCTGGTAAGTCACTAAAATGCACGCAAAAATGCATTTTGAAAGCGTAAAGGAGAAAATAACTCCAGTACACTACGTAGAGCGGAGTTTCGGTAACTCCTCGTTCTACGCGGAACAGAGTTGCCAAAAATGTGAAAACTCTGCGAGCGGAGCGGATTTTACCATCGGGGTTTTTTTGTGAGCCTCAATCACAAAGGTTACCGTCCCACCTCAGCTGTGACTCTGTAGTCTGTTAGCTTTTGAGTAAGGACATACCTAATGTTTTCTGAAATGTTTATTTACCCTTACTAAAACGTGCTCTTCTGGCACAGCGTCGTCTTCTGTCATTGTTGAAAATGTAAAAATTCTTCAAGGAAGAGTTTCAAGGCAACTTAGATAAGGTTTTAAGCACAATAGGAACTGTTTGTCCTTCAAGCTTGATAAACCTACAGCCAATACACAGGATTTTCACCTGCTCATCTGTGGCAGATAGTACCCTTCCCACTCCAGACGTCTCTGGGGAAATGTGAGTAGGGGTGTCTGAAAATAACATGACTGAACTACTCAGAA
Organism: Lissotriton helveticus; assembly: GCF_964261635.1. Lineage (NCBI taxonomy): Eukaryota > Metazoa > Chordata > Amphibia > Caudata > Salamandridae > Lissotriton > Lissotriton helveticus. The sequence continues at coordinate 1,232,972,395 of NC_136068.1, forward strand.
TTGACTTTTAAATAAGTACCAAGCCAACGTTGGTGGTGCCATGTCGTGTAGTTCCTATAAACCTATATAGGATCTGCGCATTTAGACAACATATACCGTAGGGTTGGAGTCAGACTGATTCTAGACACCCCTACCGAATATGTTAGCCTCTATACCAGCTAGCTCACAGTGCCACTAGAAACCCCTCTTACCAAGAAGAGTATAGTTCTAGGCAACTATCAAACATGACAGCCTGTCCAATCAGGGATCGTGGAAACAGTGAACTTTTTGCTCAGTCACTCGTGCTCACTAGATGTACCAGAATGTATCTAGAATGTATGTGGATGTAAAGCAAAGAATCCCTCTAGGATAAAATCATCCCATTACCTGATGTGAGAGACTGTGGGACCCCATCTTGGTCTCGAGATGGACACCCCACAAGGGATGTCAGACCACTGCAAGCTGGAGTGTGTGCGTGCATGCACCTCAGCTTCTCACATCAGTGTGTTGGCATGGAAGTCCTTTTCTCCTCTTACTATCTCAGGGAGAGATGATGTATGTATCCAAAGTGGTACCCCCTTGGGATATACCTTGCTGTGTCATGTCGGACTGGGATGATGGAAGGAATTATCCTTATACATAGTTATTATAAAGGAGATGGTAGGCCTGCTGTCCTGCTGTGATTCCAAGAATCCTCATGCATAATGAATGAGGCTTAAGCTTTTTGGAGCAAACCCATGTCATCTTTGGACATTACCGTAATTAAGCAAAAGGTCAGTACTAAGAATCCTTTTGTAGTGTAATGGTAGGGAGAATTAAGGCGAAAGTTTAGGTGACAGAGCGTGTGCACTATAAAGGCTATCCTTTAAGTATGCTTAATTCAAAGGCCAAAAGGTGTATAAGTATTGTACCTAAAACCCCAGACTTTTAGAACACTTCTGGACCGGGATGAAACTCTTCCAAGAGGAAGAGCTGGAGTGGGATCAGGAGGAGAACTGCCCCTTTGATGTGTTGCGTTGCTAGGTTGTCCTGATGTGGCTTCTTCTGTCTTGAAGAGGATAAAGACTAGACTTTGTTGTTTTTATCCTGCTTGAGAAGATTCTCCAAGGGATTGTGTGAACTTGCCTCCTGTTAAGAAGTCTCAGGGTCATCAAATATTTCAATCCAAAAATAGGGTTACTGTTCCTAATGAGACGCAAATAGTGTCTGTCAAGAGAAGAAGGAACAATCGGTAACTAGGTACTTACTTGTTCAACAGGAGACAGTCAGAATTTATGTCTCTTGTTGTCCTCGCACATCCCAAGGGAGGTCATGCTTCATCATTGGGTGGTGCTCCTCATTGGGCCGGCACTGCAATGCCCAATGGGTCCCTCGAAAGGTTACTTTAGCGGCAAACTTTTTATTGCCGTTTGATGAGTGGGGGGGTGGGCTCTAGGTGGGGCCGTGAAAAATGAGTGTGAGATGGAATAATAAAACTGGCTAAGGGATATCCTGAAATTTTTTAATATGCTGGTTCCCCTGTCAGAGTAAAAAAAACATAGGTAGTTGTTACTAGTCTGGTAGTAATGACCCCTAATAAATAGAAGGTTGAATGTTTTGCAACTTAAAATGGTCAAAAAGATCCCTGGCTGTTCATCTGGACCAGAAAAGTTATTTTGAAATAAAAAGTTCTAGTTGAGTGTACCCCAATCGTGATTGATGATTGATTGGTCCCGCTGTGTTTTGTTGAGGGTGGTACCTGTTCATGATAATTATCACCGTTGGATAGATCAAGAGAGCTGAAAGTGAATAAAAAGAGATACACACACACAACATAGACAGACAGAGGACATAAAAGTATATTCGGAAATGTCCAATTGTGGGATTCTAATTGGCAACACATAGCAAGAGTGGATTTAATGGTCACACATAAACTAACGAAAACATGTATTGTCATATTTAGGCGCCGTCATTAATTGCAAGGTCATCAAGCCTTTCATTTGTTCCATCCCCATCCTATTATTTTATTAATGTGCAGGGGATGTTTGTTACAAGCACAAGTACCTGTTAGTAATTAGTAGCACACATGATCCGTATTCACTGGGTGATAATATGGTGAAGAACATGCAAATGTCATTGATGATAGATAGTTATATTGTCTTACCTATTTTTTAGAGGCAATATGCTTCATAGGCTATCACACAGAGACCCACACAGTTACGGGCTGTGAGTATCAATGGGGAAAGAGGGGAGAGAGAGAGAAGAGAAGGTAAGTTTAAAAACGTGTGTTCATTGCTGCCATGAGCCATATCTACCAAGACTATATCTCCGATGGGAGAAGCATCCTACAGTTTTGGCCAGGTACGCGAGCTTGCTTCACCTACCGTCGACCATGCGTACCTGAATGTTGGCTGTGAGGCTGACCGGCATCCATAAAGGTTGCCTGGCTTCATGTGGGTGTGAGCAAAAACAACAATTGATGGACAGAATGTTGCACAATGGCAAAACATTCACCCCCAGTCACAGATCTGGGTTTAATCCATCGTTATTTTGCTCACCACACCACCCAGGTTCAGACATGGCCATATGCAAATCAGTCTTGACCCTGTGTCTCATGGGAACAGTCCAGCCCGAACTGCCAAGCCATGTCTTCCCTGGACTGGACTCAAGCATCCTAGGACTGGTTTCTGGCTATCAGCCTTCATCAACCAGGATAGCTTGATTCCAGTGGCGTGGAGAGCACAGGACTGACATCTGAGCATACCCGTCCCACTCGAGGTGACAAAGGCAAAAACAATTGATGGAGGGAATGTTGCACAATGGCAAAACATTCACACCCAGTCACAGATCTGGGTTTAATCCATCGTTATTTTGCTCACCACACCACCCCAGTTCAGACATGGCCATATGCAAATCAGTCTTGAACCTGTGCCTCATGGGAACAGACCAGCCCGAACTGCCAAGCCATGTCTTCCCTGGACCGGAATCAAGCATCCTAGGACCAGTTTCTGGCTATCAGCCTTCATCAGCCAGGATAGCTTGATTCCAGTGGCATGGAGAGCACGGGACTCACGTCTGAGCCTACCTGTCCCACTCGGAGTGACAAATGCAAAAACAACAATTGATGGACAGAATGTTGCAAAATCGCAAAACATTCACCCCCAGTCACAGATCTGGGTTTAATCCATCGTTATTTTGCTGACCACACCACCCCAGTTCAGACATGGCCATATGCAAAGCAGTCTTGACCCTGTGCCTCATGAGAACAGTCCAGCCCGAACAGGCAAGCAATGTCTTCCCTGGACCGGAATCAAGCATCCTAGGACCGGTTTCTGGCTATTAGCCTTCATCAGCCAGGATAGCTTGATTCCAGGTACCCATCGTTGTTCTCTTCTGAACAGGACAGTAGTGCTCCACGTAGGGTCTGCTTCAATGGTGGTCCATTTGATGTTGTCTGCTGAGTGTTACTTCTCAATGAAGTGGTTGCACATTCTGGTGGCAATGCGACAGCATCAAATCGTACTTTTGTGTTCCCCTATTTGGACTGTGGTAAATTAAATATTACCCTGGCATAATTTCTAGGCATTAACAATTAGCATGTATCAAATGAGAGGCAGAGAGTCCGTGGTGTCCAAGGTAAAAGGGCTTTATTCCAATAACTCGAGTTAAGGGAGAATCTGTTCCATCACCACTGAGGTTCAGGAAGGGTCTTCTAACATTATTTACAGAGAACAACACATATATACATGTTTCCTTGTACATAGGGAGGAGCGCTCCAGGCAGAGCATGAAAGAAAGAGATAAGAGCATGTGGGCGTGCATGAGGGTGTACACTTGATGAGTCACAGGCGGGTGATAGGTGGGTGGCTACATAGAGGAGGAGTTACATGGCAGGCTGTAACTTTGCCCTACTTGTGCACGCAATTTGAGCATGACGTGCAATTGACGTGTAACTGGGAGGAGAGCTGACTTTCAGTCTAGTAGAGAGATCTTTAGTGTCAAGGCGACCAGCACGTCTGGTACCAACTGATATCTTAAGTCAGGGGATGTATTATCTGAAGCAAAGGTTGCTCATCACTAAAAATCAGAAAAAGCATATATTTCTTCGTTCATTACATGGGGGCTGTGAGCTTTCTACGGATGCAAGCACTGTGATTTACTTCAATGGAGACAGAGAGGCTAGGCCCTATCTTCCGCGGACGGGTTCTGTTTACCTTCCTCACTGGGCAGGAATGTGACTCTGTACAGCAGGCAGATAACTGTTATTCATAATACAGTCTTGGCAACCCTTGCTGGGTCTCTTTCGGCTGAGCTCGAAGTATGCGAGGTCAGAGATACGTAACTGCAGCTTTCAGTGTGTCAGGAGTCATGAAAACCCTAATTCAGAAACTGGCTCAGGCTGAACCACAAAAAGGGTTAATTGTGACTTATTTAAAAGTGCACAATGCAAATACATGGGCCTTAAATGCTAACTTAATATTTCTTACATGGGAGACTTGAAGACTGGCATCCTAATGCAGGACGTAAATGCAGAGGCCTTGTGATTCAAGCCACTAAGAGAAATATGCATGGGTGACATGCACATACATGTAACATAGGGTACACGTAGGGGGCATCTTGGTCAGGCAAAATTTCATTTTCCTCATTCCCTCCTTGTCCCCCACTTAACCCTTCAGGATACATCTATATTCATGAGACCGTATAGTTGATCATACAGCATCATTTGTTCGTCCTTAACCCTTTGTATACTTGGATGTGGAACACATGCAGTTGCACACAGGCCGCAAATGGCCGGGCCACACTGCAGACAGAGACAGCAACCAAATATCATAAGTAGGATCACTCCTAGGAAGGACAACACTTTCCATCCCCAAGCAGATATCACACCCCAGAGCCAACTGGACCAGGTCCATGTGCCTGGGTCTTGATGTATGCCATGAGCAATCTTGTGGAGCCTTGTTATCGCTGCATACACAGATGGCGCATTATTTGGGATGAAAACGCAACAACTAGATCGGATCACGCTACAAGCTCCGCCCCTATCCGCCAAGATGACGTCTAGAACGAGACGATTTTGAAGAACAACAAGTCTCATAGCAGACTGTTCCTGGGTCAAGTTCGCCAGGGCATATGCAGTCACATTCACTACTGCCTCAAGAGTCCTTGTTAACTTGCGTATCAGTTTACTGTTTTGGACGGGACCTATGAAGAAAAAGAATCCTTTGTTGAAATCTGTATATTGCTCCCAAGCTGTTTCAGTCTGATCAATCCCTGAGGCATCTGTCTCTCTCCTTACTCTAACATGTTCTAGTCGTGAATCTCTATGATAATGGGATGGGGCCAAGAATACAGGTGGCAATAAGAATGCTATATAACAAGTCCCACCCCAGTCTAAGGGCAGATGTACATAGGCTGTCTGACCGCAAATGAAATAGGTATGACGTGATGTTTCGAAAGAAGAAAGTCCTTTATCATTAAACTCAACTACAACTTTACACTCGCTGTGTCCCATATGTACTGAGCTCTATGGTGCTGTTACTGGAAGAGTGTATATGTGAGGAAATAGGAAAGAAAACATGTAGTAATAAACTGACACAGATTATAACAATGCACAGAAAAAAAAGAATGATCAAAGTAACTATACATCTACTGCGTAATAACTTGCAGTATTTAGCTTTCTTTTCGCTCATTTTACTATTCTCGTCTGTGATCTTATACATGTCAGAAATCTAGTCTAACCGATTCACCACAGAGTGGACTTAAACAATTAAACTACGTCTGACTTACTAGATCTTAACTTGGACCTATACTCCTGCTGTGGCATCTTTTCCAGTAAAGGCGGCGCAGGCGGCGCAAGCGGCGCAAAGTCTGTATTGTCTTTTACTGAAGTACCAGATTGTCCAATGTGTCTTTTACAATGCTGAGCGTGAAGCCATCCTTTGCGTCCCTCCACTTTTATTGCGGTCCTCGTGGTCAGTAGCACCAACTTCGGCGTCTTCCAACGTGGCTCAAGGGGGCTTGATCGATCAAAATTCCGGACAAACACGAAATCCCCAGGGACTATGGCGTGTTCCTTGACCTGGGTGTTGTCAGGGAAGGCGGCAGCAACCTGTGAACGACAAGAAAGTAGTGCAGACATCAAGGAAGCCAGGTAATCTGTCAGCATGTTACTGTCAACATCAGTTATTCTTTTAGGCATAGGCGTACCCCACATATTTGGCGGTCTACCGAAGACTACTTCATACGGGGATAGGCCTGTTCTGGAATGAGCTACCATACGCATGTAAAAGAGGGCAACCGGTAAGGCTACCATCCAATCCACGCCTTTTTCTGCACATATCTTAGCAAGTTTTGTTTTGATTGTCTGATTATGTCTTTCTACAAGGCCTGCTGCTTCAGGGTGTCTTACACAATGGAATTTCCAAGTATATCCTAACAGAAGAGACACTTGTTTCATTAATTCAGAGGAGAATGGCTGACCGTTATCGGAATATACGACCCGAGGCAATCCATACCTGGGGAAGTACTCGCGCACTAATTGCCTGGCTGTTGTCACAGCAGTATAATCTGGAACTGGATATGCTTCTGTCCATCTAGATAGTGCACACACAACTACCAAGACATACTTGTAACCTCTACATCTGTTCATTTGGATATAATCCATCTGGAGGACCTCAAAAGGGTGGTCAGGAGGATGAAATCCGCCTTGTTCCACCGGAATGCCTTTACCTGGATTGAACTGACAACAGATCATACATGTTCGTACTTTCTGCTTCGCTGCTGCACGCATGTGCTTGTTAAACCAGATATTCTGCAAGCTGTCTATCATTGCCTTTTCTCCCAAGTGTGCTGGACTATGTGCTGTGTTTATGATTACTTGTACCATAGAATCTGGAAGAAACCATGTACCTTTTCCCTTAGTCATCCAACCTTGGTCAGTCTGGACCCCTCCTTGTTCAGTCCATTTCTTTATCTCATCTGTAGTGGCATGTGTCTGTATGTCGAGTACATCTTGAGTGGGATCCCTGACTGTCATACATGTTGTCAGTAATGGTACCTCTGTCCTTGTCGTGTCTGTTGGTGTCTGGGCTGTCTGGGCTGTAAGTTTAGCTGTTCGGTCTGCCAGGTCATTACCCTGGGAAATGGTGTCTGTAACTTTGGTGTGAGCTTTGCACTTCAGGATAGAAATGGCTGTAGGTAAATGTATTGCTTCCAACAGGGCTTGAATGAGCTGGCCGTGCTGGATCTTGGTTCCATGGGAGGTCAAGAAACCTCTCTCCCTCCATAAGACCCCGAAATCATGAACAACGCCAAAGGCATATTGTGAGTCAGTATAAATGTTTACTTTCAAGTGCTTAGCTCTTATGCAGGCTTGTGTCAGAGCGATGAGCTCTGCTGCTTGTGCTGATAGTGTGTCTATTTTCTGCGTCTCTATGACTTTAGTAGCAGTGGTCACAGCTTATGCTGCTACTAACTCTCTTGCACTCGTTCTCATGCAGGATCCATCTACATAGAGCGTTAAGTCTGGGTCTGGAAGTGCAATATCTGTCGGGTCTTGTCTTGGTTTCGTCACTATATTCATTACTTCCACACAGTCGTGTGGCGGTGCATTTACTGTACTTGAGGGCAAAAGTGTTGCAGGATTCAGAATATTACAACGTCTGATCTCTATGTGTGGTTGAAATAATGTCAGTTCATATCCTGTCAGTCTTGCTACAGTCAAATGTTGTGTCTGTGTCCTGTTTATGAGAACCTCCACTGCATGTGGAACCTGTACTGTCAGAGGGTGACCCAACACTATCGAGTCACTTTGTCTGATGGCTAGGGCTGTTGCTGCAACTGACTTCAGGCACGCAGGCAGAGCCTGGGCCACTGGATCTAGTGTACTAGAAAAATAAGCGCAAGGCTTGTGTTTTCCTGCTTGATCTTGTGTGAGGACAGATAACGCTGTTCCATCTCGTTCAGTTACGAAAAGCATAAAAGGTTTGCTGTAACATGGAGTCGCTAAAACTGGTGCTTGACATAATGCTCTTTTTAATTCCTCAAATGCCAAGGTGTGTTCTTGTGTCCAAGGGAGGACAGTTGGAGTGGCTGCCTCCTGTGTAGTTAACTGTATGAGTGGTTTGGCTAGATAGGCATACTGGGGAATCCATTGCCTACAGTAAGAAGTGAGGCCAATAAATGCACGTACTTCTTTCTGTGTCTTGGGCTGTGAAAGGGTTAGCAATGATCTGTATACATTCTCGTGTTAACTGCCTACCCTCCTTGGAAAGCAAGTGTCCAAGATACACCACTTGCTTTTCACAGAAATGCAACTTTGAAGTTGCAGCTGTCTTTTCAGTGCCTGACTGTAAATGCTAGGACTCATTGCAAGAGCGAAACTCCTGCCAAGTATTCTGTTTACACTACGAGGGAAAAACTGTTCATTTGCAAGCATACCTTATCTGAAGCCAATGAAGCTTTCAGTGCTGGCTGTAAGGAAGAGCAACTTGACCCCCACCTTTTATAAACATTTTCTCCGTGGCTCATCAAGTTTTTTTTTCTCTACACTGCCTTCCCCTTCATAGTGATGTCACCCACAGGGCTGTCAGTTTATATCAACAAATGTCCGCGGAAAAGAATTGGAGTAATGCCAATAATAACAAGACAGGCACTGCTCGGTGCTCCAAGAGGGAAAAGCCCTCCCTTTACAAAATATCTTTCTCTAGGAATCAGGCCACTTCAAGGTCGAAAAGCACATTCTCTGTAATTCAAAACATATCTGTACCCAGGCCAGAGAGCTAACCACATTCTCTAACTTAACTGAAGCAAATTTAAAACGTGATGAAAAGCATCCTAAAATCAGTAATTAATAAGGACATATTTTAACTTATTTCGTAACCTAGACACATGCTAGTATTTAAAAATAATTATATCATAAAATATTGTTACTAGCTGCAAAGGAAAAAAGAAACAGAACAACATGACATGGAAACACATCACATTTTACTTTTTGAAAATAACATGTGAAACACCATAATTTTGCATTGCAGAACCAAGATGTTCATAATTAAGTGTGCAAGCTCTTCTATTCTACCTATTAAAAGGGCCAGATTCATCATTTTAAAAAAAAAAACATGTTTTCTAATTGAGTGAATTAACTGTCACACGCTATTCTAAAGGGCAGCTTGCATTTGGGAAAAATAATAATGTATATTTTGTAGAACACATTTTTATTTAAAAAAAACACACGTTGCATTACACTAATTAAAAGCACATTCTATGATAGGTCTGTTTTATATTTCCTTCTCAACCGTGAAAACATTAAAGCACCCTCCGTGCAAACCCTTATCTCAATCCGACTGGTTTATTTACAACTTACCGACCTCTGAGTCAAACACATTAAATCAAGTCTTCCAAGGCAAAACCCACACAAATACACTGACGCATTTGAAATAGAATGTTAAATTACCATTCAGTCAGCAAGCTGACAAAGCTGACAAAGCACATAGGCAGACCCAGCAACCAATGAAATAGTAAAAAATCAAACCATCAATCAACTAAATACTCGCTGACTTTTAGTGTCAGCTCACATAACCATGCATGTGAGCTATACAGCCATGAAATCGTGCCAAAACGCACTTCCAAACTACGCCAAAAAGACACCTTCCCCTCCACCAATTTCCTTCAAACTACTTTGCCGCAAAACTAGACACTCCCAAGTTTCAGCCGATCCCACAGACTCAGTTAAGAACTATTTAGCACACCACGAAATCTCGGCCTAAAAGCACGCACAAATCAAAACAGCTCCATTTTCCAAAAATACACATTAGCCAAACACACCCTTCCGCCCAAGCCATAAATCCCCAAAATTCAGCACACCTGGCCATCCACCTTCTCTACCGCTGATCCAACCCCCGGGCCCCTAACGCACCTGGAACACCCCCAAAATAATTTCTCAATTTTCAGAAAAACGCCCATTGGATAACATGGCAAATCGCACCTCCGCACAAAACATGCTTTTTCCACCACTTCCACAGCTCAGATCCTTTTCAAATTTGGCATCACAGTAGTCCGAGCGATTCCCTAAATCCTCACCAAAAAGCAACCAAATCCATCCACTGGAACGGGTACGAATTTCCGCTAAAAAACACGCCCCCCCGCAAACACCAAAAAACGCCAAAATCCCTCAACACCTTGTTAAACAGCATGTTAAAACAAATACTGCCTTCTCAATACAAGATATTAACTCTTTGGCAGCTGAAGCACAATCTTTCCCCAATGACTGCAGTACATGGGAAAGTCATGAACTCATCTCTCCACGTTATCACATAACACGTACGCACATCTTCAAAACGTTTTCTCCAAGCACTTGAAAGAGATCCAGCTCTCTCTCCTGCCTACCGTAATGATAACATGCTCTTCACAAACCATAACCACATGGCGCTATTCACAAGCCATATTCACAAGAAACTCAACAAGTTATAATAATGACATGCTCTTCATAAACCATATTTACAAGTAGCTATTTACAAGGAACTCCACTCTTTGGCTTTTTCCGCTGCTTGTTTAGTTCTCTCTGCTTTATTGAATTCTTTCTCTGTTCTCCTGTGTGACTGTTTGCGCCTTAACTCGATGGCATCTTTCTGAGAGGGTCTTGATTTCTTTTTCCATAGCGCTTCCTCTACTCTCATAATGCATTCAGAATCCCATGTTCCTGAGATAGGCCATCTATACTTTTCCTCCAGGTCCTTTGTATAGTCTACCCATAAATCTAAAAACAAGATGGCGTCTAATCCATGCTTATTATACATATAATGACCAGGTGTGTCTCTAGGCGGGATGTTAACTGACTCTTCTATTATACCTTTTCTGGTCCCTATCTGACGCAATTTTGAAAACAGTGGCATGTTGAAACCAACACAATGGAAATACAATATACAAAAATAGACTGAAACAATCAACAATCATTCACACTAAAACATCATAACATTAAAACAAACATGATCTAAACCAATACAGAGAACTAAACATGTACTTGAAAAACTATATGCACTGGAATACAGTACAACCATACCGGTCTCAAAAATTGAGACACGTCTTTACCGTGCCCACGTTTACCATGGACCCGTCTTGACCATGCTCGTGTGAACGAACCCGTCTTTACCGTTTTCACGAATAACGTGAATCCGTCTTTACCGTGCCCACGTTTTACCGTGGACCCGTCTTTACCATGCCCACGTTTTACCGTGGACCCGTCTTTACCGTGTTCATATGAAATGAACCCGTCTTGAAACTTTATGCATTCCCCATAGTGGCACTCACCGAGAAGCAAAACTTGAAACTTGAAGGCCTCGAACTTCTAAGGTAAAAGGGCTTTATTCCAATAACTCGAGTTAAGGGAGAATCTGTTCCATCACCACTGAGGTTCAGGAAGGGTCTTCTAACATTATTTACAGAGAACAACACATATATACATTTTTCCTTGTACATAGGGAGGAGCGCTCCAGGCAGAGCATGAAAGAAAGAGATAAGAGCATGTGGGCGTGCATGAGGGTGTACACTTGATGAGTCACAGGTGGGTGATAGGTGGGTGGCTACATAGAGGAGGAGTTACATGGCAGGCTGGAACTTTGCCCTACTTGTGCACGCAATTTGAGCATGACGTGCAATTGACGTGTAACTGGGAGGAGAGCTGACTTTCAGTCTAGTAGAGAGATCTTTCGTGTCAAGGCGACCAGCACGTCTGGTACTAACTGATATCTTAAGTCAGGGGATGTATTATCTGAAGCAAAGGTTGCTCATCACTAAAAATCAGAAAAAGCATATATTTCTTCGTTCATTACATGGGGGCTATGAGCTTTCTAAGGATGCAAGCACTGTGATTTACTTCAATGGAGACAGAGAGGCTAGGCCCTATCTTCCGCGGACGGGTTCTGTTTACCTTCCTCACTGGGCAGGAATGTGACTCTGTACAGCAGGCAGATAACTGTTATTCATAATACAGTCTTGGCAACCCTTGCTGGGTCTCTTTCGGCTGAGCTAGAAGTATGCGAGGTCAGAGATACGTAACTGCAGCTTTCAGTGTGTCAGGAGTCATGAAAACCCTAATTCAGAAACTGGCTCAGGCTGAACCACAAAAAGGGTTAATTGTGACTTATTTAAAAGTGCACAATGCAAATACATGGGCCTTAAATGCTAACTTAATATTTCTTACATGGGAGACTTGAAAACTGGCATCCTAATGCAGGACGTAAATGCAGAGGCCTTGTGATTCAAGCCACTAAGAGAAATATGCATGGATGACATGCACATACATGTAACATAGGGTACACGTAGGGGGCATCTTGGTCAGGCAAAATTTAATTTTCCTCAGGACGTTGGTCATCTCAATGTAGAATAATTCAAAGGGGCAGGATATAAGGTATACACAATTCTTGGTGTTACAGTTCGTGTGTTGTCTCTGTCCAGATAAATATGCCCAATTTCATTGTCTTTGTGTGTTTTGTGGATGCACATGCGGTACTGCATGGATAATGTCCTGTTACCGGAGGGAGATTCCACAGCGTATTCTCTGTCGGTCTTCTTCGGGTATGCGGTCTGGTATGTACCTGCTGGTCTCCTAGATTGGTGGTTCTCTTGAAGGCAAATCCAGGATGTGCTATATTCAGATTATCTGTGTTAAGAATTTTCAATTTTTTTAGTATGAGGTCTTTGATTTTATTTGACAGCGGGCTGAAGGTGGTGACACAGGTCATCACAACCTCATTTGGTCATATGTTGTTTTCCAGAAGGGCTTCACGGGTGTCATTGTGTGCTCTTTTCGGGGCTTTCTTTATCACCTTGATTAGATAGTTTCTTTTTTCCAGGTTAACTGTTAACAAGGCGGCTTCGGAGTAATTGTCAGTTAGGGAGCTGCAATTCCTGTGGATCATGAGAAATTGACCATAGGGCAGATTTTCCCGAAGAGATTTTGGTGGTGGCTGTGAAATGGGAGAAGACTGTTACAATCTGTGTCATTTATGTAGGTTTTTGTGTGTAGACAGCCCTGGTTGATGGAGATCAAGAGGTCTAAGAAAGGAACTTCCTTGTTCGACACTGATTTGGAGAAATTTAAGTATGGGTCCAAGTTGTTGATCCAGTCATTGATACTCTGACAGCTATCTTCAGTTCTTTTCCAGAAGATGAGAATATTATCAATGTAACAATACATGTTTTTGTTTGTTTATGTGTGACCAGTGAGTCCACTCTTGATATGTGTTACCAATTAGAATCCAACAATTGAACATTACTTAATATACTTGTATGTCCTCTGTCTGTCTATGTATAGTGTGTGTCTCTGTTTTTATTCTCTTTCAGCTTTCTAGGTCTAACCAATGGTGATAATTATCACAAGCAGGTATCATCCTCAACAAAACAAAGGGAGACCGCTCAATCATCAATCAGGATTGGGGTCAACTCAACTAGAACTTTTGATTTAGAAACAATTTTTCTGGTCCTGATGAAGAGCCAGGAATCTTTTTGACCATTTTAACGTGTGAAACATGTCAACCTTCTAGTTACTAGGGGCCATTACTACCCCACTAGTAACAACAACCTATGGGTTTTTACTCTGACAGGGGAACCAGCATAGTGAAAAATGTTCATGATATCTTTTAGCCAGATTTATTATTCCATCTCACACTCATTTTGACGACCCCACTTAGAACTCACACCCTCACTCATCAAATGGAGAAATAATAAGATCTCCACTAAAGTGACCCTTCGGGGGACACATTGGGCATTGCAGTGCCAGCCCAATGAGGAGCACCACCCAATGATGAAGCATGCCATCCCTTGGGATGTGTGAGTGCAACATAACTTTTGACTGTCTCCTGTTGAACAGCTAAGTACATAGTTCCCTATTCTTCCTTCTTCTCATGACAGACACTATTTGTGACTCATTAGGGACAGTAACGCTATTTTTGGATTTATATAATTGGCTGGAGCACGGGTACTGCACATTTACTAGCTCCTAGTCCCCCCTCTTCCTTGTTTGACACCATCAAATACTTCACCTGTATTCCACTGCAGGGAGTTCGGACCTGCAAAGGGGTGCCAATTCCAGTTCCGGGCCCTTGGAGGTGGTTCCTGCAGCAAAAGACCCCACATTCTACGTATCGCTCTCTAAGCACCTGATTTTCCGATGCAGCACCACCATGAGGGAGAAATTTCCACGCACCACTGCCATACGCCTGAAGAAATCGATACCACACCTCTCTGCGGCTGAAGAAACACTGTTCTCTGACATCCTAGACCCCTGCTCTGACTTCGGCTCATGCCCTGCTGTGCAGCAGAAAGAATCAACACATCACCCATCTACAGCTGGAAGAATCAATGCAGTGCCTATTTCCCCACTGCCACTTTGACTCATGCACGCCTGGATTTCCACGCATTGCCCCTGTGTGCCAAGTTCTCCACAACATCATCTGCAGATCAGAATCAAATTTGGATTTCTACGTATTGCTTCTCCTTACAGTCCTGAACCGGTGCAACACTTCTCCTGAGTGCAGTAGAACTGACTCATTGCTTCCGTAGAGACTCAAGAACCAACACATTGCTATGTTTTCTGATGCTTATCTCCTCAGCGGCTCTTTTCCTTGTGGATTTTGATGCATCAAAGGTACTTTGTATTAAAGTCAACGTATCCATGAAGGTCTATCGACAGAATTGCTTAAACCTTTAAATAGTAATGTTTTGAGTTCTGTATGTTGGATATTTGTCGTTCTGGACTTGTTTGATTTGAATAAAAATTGTTTATTTTTCTAAACTGATGTGTTGTCCATTTGTAGTGTTTTCATTGAATTATTGTGAGTGTTTTGTTCAAATGCTTTACACATCGCCTCTGATCTAAACTAAGCCTGACCTCTTCTGCCAAGCTAGCAAGGAGGTGAGCTGGGGTTATCTTGGGTGTGTAACCCCCTTACCCTGACTAGAAGGAAGGGGTCCTACTTGATCAGGGTGAAAGCCACTGCCAACTAGAGACCTCCATTTCTAACAGAATTGTAGAAACCAGGCTATTGTGAACAGTTGTATGTGGTCTGAATAATACTGTTCGGTTTCTTATGTACATTGACAATAAACAAACATGCATTATTTTCTATAGGATATTTCCCCTTTCCAGATGACTCTCTGCAGCTATTGTGTGCGTCTTCGATTCTTAGCCTATGTAATTAGTGGCGTATTGACTTCAAATCCAAAACCTTCAAACCAGACCTATTCCCTTATGAAATCATGGTTTTTATTTTTGTGTATTAAGAATTTCGTACAAAATGCGCCCACCTGATTTATCCATGTTTTATGTGTACAGTTAACTAAATGTCAGAAAGCTCAGTTAAACAGTTGAAGCTTTATATTGCCTCCGAGAGTG
The DNA here is from genome assembly GCF_964261635.1 of Lissotriton helveticus. NCBI lineage: Eukaryota > Metazoa > Chordata > Amphibia > Caudata > Salamandridae > Lissotriton > Lissotriton helveticus. Next base: position 1,232,987,740 of record NC_136068.1, read on the forward strand.
CGCTTGAATATTCAGCTCAGTGAAAATTCACAACAGCTGGAAGCAGAAATGGAATTCCCTGGTGCATGTATGTAAATTACAGCCTATTAGCGATCAGCCTCACTACAATATTGCCTGACAAAATATTCTCACAGTGTAAAGAGTTTTAGTCATTTGCAGCACCAAAGAATAATTAATCAGCTCAATGTTCTGCTGCTTTATATTTCACTGAATAGTTTTTGAGATTTCAAGGGAACGTGAATCTCCAGCATTATACACTCTCATCACCATCTGCTCTAGAGTGTCACACTGTTCAGAATGTATTATTAAATAAGGTCCTATATGGCAAAACCATCTTCCTAAATTCATAATCAGCTTTGAGCACTCTTAACCTTTATCTCTCGAGTTCGTGGTAAAACATATGAGGTGGAAACAGTCTTGCTTACCATTATTATGAGTCACTGGTCTTAGAGATTCCTAATGGTTTTGAGCGAGACAATCTTCATATAGTTTTCCTCTTAGCTCAATAATCACATACAGAAAATTGATTGAAAAGAGTTCAAATACAATCTATCTCAACCAAGGAGTTCCTCTGGGCTCTGCACTAGCTCTGACTCTTTTCAATCTCTACATGGAACCCGTAATTTTGATTTTACACCAGGTCAGGCTCTCATACCATCTTTACGCAGATAACATACAATTGTACTACAATATCAACTTCCTAGGGGACATAATCCATCTCAACCAAACTGTGACAGAAATAGAAGCCTAATGTTCACTTAACCACCGAAAACCACCAACCTCACTGAAGACTGACTTACTTTCATTTCTCCCTTGCACAGCCCTCCACAAATACACACCTGGGTTCACCTTCTGAACTCTCTAGATTGCACTCTGAAAATAACGGACTGTACTAACTTCCTCAGAACCTCCCTTGACAAACACCTAAACATAATCACCCACATTACTCCACCACCGAAGGTGCGCTGTTCCTGCTCAGGTTTCTTAGGATAATTAAGACATTCATTCCCCTACCTGGCTTCCAAAATCTGAAACAAGCTCTTATAATTGCTTGACAAGATTATGGTATTGCAGTGCTTGCCTGAACACCAAAATAGCAGCTACTCCACTCAGGGCAAAACTCAACTTGGCCACTAGACTTGTCGCCAGAACAAGTTGCTTTGAACAAATCGCTCTCTCTCTGCTCACAATAGAGTTGTTATCTATCGAAGCATGTAGCATCCTAAAGATAGCAAGCTTCTGTCTCAGCTTCTATTCAACAGCATGAACCCAGATATGCCTGAGCACTATCAGTAAAATTCAGAAATCTCATGTGTAGACATATTCATGAAAAGCTTTGTAACAAATCAATTTACTTAAAAAATAAAACGCAAAACACATTTCAACCGTGGCTCTTGCTAAGAGTTTACATGGAAAATGTGCTGTTTAAGGTAATAAGTCAGAAATGTTGCTCCATAAGAAAAATATATTTAGTCTCTCTACTACAATTATTGAAATCCATGGTGGCAGGTTTGGAGAGAGCAGCTAGTTGAGTTTTTCTAGTTCCCTTTTTGCTAGGAATCTCTTGGAACCTGCAATAATTTGGCCTTCATTACAGGTGGCCTGGAAGCAGAATCCCCAGGGTGTTACTAACCACTCTGGCCCATTCTTAGTAGCCTGATGTCTATGGGTCCCGAATATATCAAGTCACCGAAACATCAAGCACACTATAAATCAAGGGAACAAGAGGAGGTAATTCAGTCCATCACGACTCTTCTTTTGCCTATGTGATTAGGTGGGAAAGTTTGATAGCCTTAAGGAACAGCTTTATGCAATACTGGAGCCATGTCATCACCCAACCATGATTCAGTTGTGAAGAGCAAGTCAGGTTGTGCGTCTGTGAGTAGGTCATAGATGTGGTGCTTGTTTTTAGAAAGAGGTTGTGCTTGATTATTTTAGGCAGTTTAAAGATTGTGTATTGGTGGCTGTGTGAATTTGTTTTCTGGAAGAGTGAGTAGTATTATTTGGGCTTGTAGTAGGTGGATTATTTGGGCTTGTAGTAGGTGGACTATTGCTGATTAAGTTATTTGTTTTGGATAGCAATGCTGTTTGGTGTATTGTTATCCTCATTCAACAAGCTTGGAAGGCATTTTGTGGGGTATGTGTGTGCAGGTAGTGGGTATATTGAGTTGGTGGGCTGTTCAGTTGTTTTTGTGGTGTAGTCTTGTGTAATAGACAAGGAGATGAAATGTGTGAACAGGGGTGTGTTGTTTATGTCATTTGTGTATGTGGAGGGTGGAAGGTGTATGTGGAAGGTGTGGTGGTGGAGCATTAGTGTAATGTTTTTAGGCTCTAAATGTGCAATGGATAAAAAGAAAATCGATAAGTATTGTTGAGTATTGAAGGGGTTGGGCTTGGTGTTGTAAATACTCGAGAATCAGTATTCAATTTTGTTTTTTTTTGGGTGCCACTGTTGTTATAAATCACCCTGGGCAAAGTACTACGCTATGCTCGCGTAGTTTGCGAAGTTTGCGCTACTTCGCACTACGCGTGAATAGCACGTAGCACAGTGCAAACACGGGTAGCAGTCCTTTTTTGCTTGCTCGCAGTCCTCAATTTCAAGTTGGTGACCGCGAGTGAGCAAAATGACATACCGGCGAGACTTTTTCCTCTTTCGCGATCAGCAACAACAAGTTGCCGATCGCGAGGGTGGAAAATAAACCTCCCGGCGAGATTCTCAACGTGGTGAGGTCATGTTTCTCATTGCAACTGGTCGCGTATGCTCGTGAGCGCTCATGATGAGAAACTGCCAGTCTGCATTGAGAAAGCTGCTGCTCTAGTAGAAATCTACTGGAGCGGCACTGTGCAAGATCCAGTTTGCACTGATTGCACAGTTCGGACAAGCATCCGGCACTTTGCAATCAGTGCGAACAGCATTTAGCACAGTGCACTACGCAGTTCGCGTAGCTCGCTTAGTGAGAAGTGCACTTTGCGTAGCTACACGTAGCGCTACTACGCGAACCCGCACACCAGTATCCGGAGCGGCGCATTGTCATGCTCCATTCCCATGGACAAAAAGTGATTCTGCAATCGGAATGCAGGTGGACCTCTTCATGCTAAAAATCGTTAATCTCCGACCCTGCATGGCCGAGTAATGGCTCTCGATGTCCCAGTAGGCGAGTAACTAAGATGGCACCTGACGAGCTCTTGGACTGTGCCCGGAGGCTGAGAGGAACTATCTGTGACGTTGCCTGTCTCCACTCCACCAGCGGATGAGGTTCTGCCATCTCCCCATACCATACTGAACAAGGCAGAGAGCAAGCGAGAGGCCTGCCGATGCAGAGAAGGCGCACACAGCTCGGGTAGGAGTTACCGATCCTATGTGGATCCCGCCCACCATTGCCGACATCCACCGCGAGATGAGAGATGGTGAGCGGGGACATTCCTAACATCGCTGGGAGCGCCAGGGGACCTGATGGTGAGCCTGCGAGGCTGAAGCCCCTGTCACTGTCCCCTTGGTCATTTTTAGGGCATAAGTCTGTATTGGAGAGCCTATATTTAACGAGCCTGACCCCAAAATGGGGCCTACAGAAGATCGTCGCCAGGGGTCATGGGGAGGCCCCCACAGACATCAACAGCATAGTGGCCACAGGTTAGATGGTAATGACAGCAACAGCACCGACCTCTAGAGAAGACTACGATCTGCTTTAAGACCAACCAAGTAATACTCCAGAGGCGCCCCGCCTAATCCCAAAATGGCGGCTGTCTCTCCCTCCCTAGCAACTACAACTCGGAAATACCTACCTCGGGAGACAAGCAGTCACTGGCTCTGTCCTCAAGCTCCTCCTCTGCACAACAATCTCTACCTCCCCCCCCCCTGTTGAGCAAAAGATAAAAATGGGGACCGGCTGAATGTTAACACCAAGACCAGAACCCCTTGCCTAACCCCAAGATGGATGCCACTATAGTCCCTTCCATGGTGTGCTCCTACTTTGAGATATTTAATTTGACTTTGACCCTTCCCCCATCCGGACATTGAATCTGTGAACTTACCCCCGACCGGGGAGACCTAGTTTTCTGGCCGACGCCCGGTAGAGCTACCTGGTAGCTAAAGAGGAGATGGGCTATGGACTTTCCCCCTTGGCTGTCACCTACCCAGCTGGACGTTGGGCAGATTTTTTCCTGCGTCTCTTTGTCATATGCTCCCTCCTACTCCTTTACCCTACCCCATTACCCCTCTACGCTCCATTTATTTTGCCCTCTATGTTCTTTAAATGTTGTCCAATTTGAGACCTAGCTATTTGGCCAATGCCCGGTGGAGCTACTTGACAGCTGTAGAGGAGATGGGTTTTGGGACTTCCCCCTTGACCGTCACCTACCCAGCCTGACTTTGGGCAGACTTTCCTTCGTCTCTCTGCCGTACCTCCCTCCTAACACCTGTCCTGGCCCTAGTCCCCAACCTGTTTATCTCCTCGCTCTACTCCTCTCCAATTTCCTGCTGCTAACCTCTGCCTTTACCTGTCCTGACCCTTGTCTCCACGCTGTCTATCTGCGAATTTTCCCTCGTCATTTGAGATCTAGCTATTTTGTCTGATGCCCGATGGAGCTACCTGGTTTAGCTACTGGGGAGACAGGTCAGGGATTCCCTCCTTGGACGTCACCTACCCATTCGGTCTTCAGCCATACTTCCTTTCGTCTCTCCTGTCGTCTCTTCCCGTATCCTCCCTCTATTTTTGTCTCTCCTTCTCTCCTCTCTCAATGTATTGAGACTGAACTATTTTGTCGAATGCCCGATGGAGCTACTTGGTTTAGCTTTAGGGGAAATGGGCCATGGACTCCCTCCTTGGTCGTCACCTACCCAGTCGGCCTTTAGACAGACTTCATTTCGTCTCTCCCTGTTGTCTCTTCCCGTATCCCCCCTTTCTCTCCTTCCATGCCCCCTCCCCTCTACGCTCCATTTATTTTGCCCTCCATGTTTCTTTAATTGTTTTTCCCATTGAGAGAGAGCTATTTGGCCAATGCTCGGTGGAGCTACCTGATAGCTATATAGGAGATGGGTTTTGGGACTTCCCCTCGACCGTCACCTACCTAGGCGGACTTTGGACAGACTTACCTTTCGTCTCTCTGCCGTATCTCACTCCTATCCCTTTACCCTTCCCCCTTCCCCTCTACACTTCAATTATCTCGCCTTCTATACTCTTGCAATCGTTTGTCTAGCAACTGATGTAAATTGGAACTGATGTAATCTTGTAATGTAATTTTTGTGGAACTTCATGTAAAGCGCTCTGATACCTCCGGGTCTAGCCAGCGCTATATAAAACTCTTGAATAAATAATCAAATAAATAAGGGTTAGTTATAACCTTTATTTTCCGTTTTCTTTCTTACAAAAGAAATACACATGTATGTTCGTACATCATTCTGCAGTCATAGATTGTCTCATCAATTCTAAATTAGTGTCTTATGCATTATACAAATATATTTGAACAGTCACCAGGTAGTGAAACCAACAGCATTAATAATCATATGTCCTATTAGGGCCTTCCTAAATCAACCCCACTCCCAATTGTAAAAAGAAATCATCAAATGCACCCCTCCTTCCCAAAAAGCCAACATACATTTTGATTAGGCATACTGACAGTTGTACATATAAAACCATTCCAAGTGGAAAGACAGAATCACCCCACCCCTTCCGGGACAATGCCTTGTTCCAGCTGGGACTGGGATTCCCGTCAAAGGACCTCGATGTACGACCTGGGTCCCCAGATGTCTTTGGGCGGGAGGTACTGGGCAACAAACTTGCATGAAGCGCACTATTTACATTGCAATAGGAGAGACTTTGTAGCCAACTCGGGACATTTGGGGCAGTTTTTCACCCCCAATGCAGCGCCACCTCTTGCTTTGCTAATAAAAGACCCAGTGAAGCAAACCTACAGATTTTTGGGGGGAAGTTTACTGTGTATCCCAGCAAGGCTACTTTTGGAATTGGAGTCAAAGGGATGTACAACATCTCTCCCAACGTGTGATGTACACACTCCCAGTAGTCATGTAAGTTCGGGCATGTCCAGGTGAGGTGTGAGAAGTCTGTGTGTGGTGCAGAACATTTGCGACAGATGGCGGCTTGGATGGGTCTATTTTGTGTGCCAGTGCTGGAGTAAAATAGGTGCCCGTATGAATTTAAAATGTAAAAGTTTGTGTCTGCTGTTCAGGGAGACGTCTTCCTTGACCGAACAGCATTGGACTCATTGATCATCTGTGATTGTGATTCCCAGGTCTTTTTTCCATGCCCTGCGAATTTTGCTGTGATGTACAGGTTTCAATGAGGCACAAGTGTGCGCTATATGTATTTTCCATGACCAGTGTTAGAGGGGGAAACAAGACTGGCTCCAGTGGGAATGTCGGGAAAGTGGAACTTAAGGCGGAGTGGATGCGGCCCAGGATGAATTTGTCTATGATGCTACCAAAGATGAAGCGTGCATCTTCTGTGGGGGAAAAAAAGTGGCTGTCTGGATACCAAATAGTAGAGTTAAAAATCTGGCACATTATAACCCCCTCTCTCATATGGTAACGTAAGGACAGCCCATTAAACTCGCACCTGTTTACCGCCTCATACCAGATGGCTCAGAAGGGAACAAAGCGTACTAAAAAAGTGATTGGTGAGAGGAATCGATATGTTGTTGGAAAAGTATCAAAATTTGGGGAGGACTATCATCTTTATGATTACTACTCGACCAGCTAATGACAGGGGTAATTTTAGCCATTTCTCTATCTGTGTGGTAAGCGTGTCCACTGCCCGCCCATAGTTAAGACTTAATATTTGGGCTGAGTCTAGATGAATATGAATACCTAAGTACTTAACCGACTCTAAGGGGAACTCAAGGTCCCATGGCTTTGTGCTGTTTGTCAATGGAAATATGACTGATTTTTGCCAGTATATACCCAGTCCTGAGAAACGGCCAAATCTAATAATTTCTCTAATTACCTCGCTTAAATTATCTAGGGGGTGTCTAACATATATTATTGTACTGTCTGCATATTACGATACCAATAGGGGACCGGTATTAAATTGTAACCCCCTGTGTAGATGTCTTTCTTGGAAATGACGTATGAGGGGGTCCATGGCCAAAATGAATAATAGAGGGGACAGTGGGCAGCCCTGCCTAGTTCCGCATGTTAGCCGAAAGGGACTGGAGAGTGTGCCATTCAAACGTAGCCGGGCAGTTGCTGAATTATATAGTAGGGCTTTGGTGGCAATGAAGCCCATAGGCATGCCTATGCGGCGCATAATGGAGAGGAAAAAGGACTATTCTAGGGAATCAAAAGCTTTTTTTGTGTCTAACAGAATGACAGCAGTCGGAGTGTCGGGGTCAATCCGTGAAAGTCCGAGAACAACGTGCGATGATTCAGGGAGGTGGAGCCATGGGGCACAAAACCAGATTGGGCTGGGGAAATTATGAATTCCATTAATTTGGACAATCTGTTGGAGATGACATTTGCTAATATTTTATAATCTAAATTTAGAAGGGACAGCGGTTGATAGGAACCACATTGCAAAGGGTCCTTGCCCGGTTTGAGGAGAAGGATTATGACCGCCTCTCGCAGGGTAGGGGGAAGAATCTGCTTTTCTAGAGCCTCTGCATAGACTTCGATAAGTTTAGGAACAAATATATCTTTATATGTTTTATAGAACTCTCCAGTGAATCTATCTAACCCAGGCGCTGAGGAACCTTGAATAGTGTCAATGGCGAGAAGCACATCGGCAACGGAAATGGGTTCAGCTAAAAAAATCTTGCATATATTTTTCGAGATATACTAACGCAATTTCGACGAGGTAGCTCTCCTGTGCCTCATTGCTATCTTCACAGGTAGAAGAATATAAATTGGAGAAGAACTCTAGGAAAGGGCTCTGGATGACTTTCGTGGCGGTGTAGGTGTGTGAGCATGAAGCCCAAAATTCAGTAATGTATGCTTTGTGATAAGGTGGTCGCAATAATTGGGCAAGTACTCTGCCAAGCCTCTCACCTTCTCCGTAATGTCTAGTTGTCTGGTATTTCCCCAGAAATAAAATTTCCCTGTCAGCGGTTTCCCTGTAATCCTCCAGCAGCACCAATCGTCTGTTTTCATATGTGGATATTGTTTGATGTGTAGAAGCCTCATCTAATGTTTTTAAGTCTCGCTCAAATCGTGTCAGTGTGTTACGGAGGTCTCTAAGGGCACCCGCATGTTTAGCGATGCATGTGCCCCTAAGAACAGCCTTGAAGCCCTCCCATAGAACTGCCCATGAGTCTACTGAGGCAGTGTTTAAAGTGAAGTCGTCCTCAATAGCCTTGTGTATCTCAGCCTTGAAAACTTCATCTTGTAAGGCACAGTTGGGGAACCGCCATTGTCATTCGAAACCTTCCGTTTGGGGGATCTGCAGATGTAATATAACTGGGGAATGATCTGAATAAGTCCTAGGGAGTGTCTCAACCAAGGATCACCAGTCATAGATATCAGGGAGATCAGCCAGAAGTGGATCCTTGTCCATGTGTTGTATTGGCCTGAGTAGTGTGTGTATTCTGTAGTGTTAGGGTTACGCTTCTGCCAAATGTCCAATAGGGTGAACCGGTCACAGAGCTCTAGGAGTGCACGGCAGGCTCGGGATTTAGAGTCCTGTGCCACAAAGGTACTGTCTGTGGCAGGGTCGGGCAATAGATTGAAATCCCCACCAACTATCAGTGTCTGCGGATCAAGCTTATCAAGCTGCGATGAGAGTTTAAAAAAAATATGGGACGCCGCATTGGGGGCGTGTATGCATAATAGTGTAACAATCCTACCCCAGGGGTCCTGGATACTGCAAGATACCGTCCCTCGCCATCTTGGTGAAAGGAACTAAGGCAGAACGACGCCCTATAGTGTATTAAAATGCTGTCCCCCTGGTGTAGTTACTGTAGTTTGCGAAATATATATTAGTGCCCCAGCTAGCCCCAAAGTGTGCCTTGTCAGTCTTGGGGAGGAACATATCCTGTAAATAGGCGATATCCACTTTATGTCTTAATAAATAGTGGACATCTCTCTACGTTTCTGAGTATTATTCAAGCCCCATACATTCCATGAGAGTAGGGTGAGGTTTGATGGACCCTCTACATTACCAAACTTGGCCATCTAGTTAGTGTAACATTTCAAACATAACATTAGATCGACTACAAACAACAATGATCAATCTTAAATGTTTCAACTGTATGAAAACAGATTGAATTACAAATGAAATTACCCTCCCACCGCCCCCATTCAGGGAACCCCATCCAGGGAAGGGCCACACCCCAAATGATAGTGAACGTGAAGTACCAAATTGCTTTACACTGAAATGACATTCCCAAAAAACAGTACCCCAAAGTGAACCGAACCATACACAAAGGATACACCATGGGGGGCAACGACGCCCCGGCAAGTCTCCAGCTTACTGCAGTAGCAATATAAATTTATATAAAGTGCTCCTGTCAAAGTTAAACATGAGAACATGGAATATGAGGTAGTCCGATCATCCTGTGCCAACACTTGAAAACAGTTCCTCGCTTGCATCAGAGCCACTTTCTGGGGGGAGAAGAGCCGCATCCTGCTCTGACCGAAGGCTTGTTCTTTTGTTTGGAGACACAACAGAACTCCTGTGCCTCTGTCGGGTTATCGAAGATGCGGACCCTGCAATCCACAGTCCCAGATTCCTCAGGGAGATATGTCTATTGTTACAAGAGGCTTCTGGGTCTGCCTTGGCTTTTTTTAGGATGGGCACCAGAAATGCGTGTTTCTACACTGCTGGGTAGATACCCGACCTCAGCGATGAGTTCCAAAAGGGATTTAGATGGGGGTGTAGGGGGTTATGTCATGTTAGTAACATTTGTAGAGCGCACGGTTACCCTGGGGAGTCCTGGCGCTAACGCTGGTTGCTGGGGGAAAAGAATGTATGCTACTGAGCAAAGAGCCAGGTCTTCAACCCTTTTCTGAAGGAGAGGAGATATGGCATGCTCCTGAGATGGAAGGGAAGCTCATTCCAAGCCCTGGAGGCACAGTTAATGAAACTCCTACCTTCCCAGTTGACTCTTTTAAATGGGGGGGGAATCAAAACGGCTGTCCAATGCCTTAAAGCCTGCTCTCATCTCTTGGAGCAGAGAATGTGCCAGATTGGAGGATCCCTCTCCCTGGCCTAGGTTGTGCTCAGACTCCGCCATGGTGGAGTTTTGCCCAGGGGTGGTGTCTGTAAGTTTTTGAAAAGGAAAAGTTCTCTGCCTAGGGTTTTTGGGGCCCATACCGCGCAGAGCAAAATTGCCATGACCCGCTAGGCCTCGGCGGGTATTTCCAGGGTGGACAATCTCTCCCGCCTCGGCATGCCATATACTAGGTAGCAATAACCGGCCCCCCTGGGGGATGAATCAGAAGGCCATTTGGTCAAACTGCAGGGATGCTGTGGGCAAAGACCGGGGAAGAAGCACCACCCCAATAGCCTGTGTAAATAAAAAGGAAGAATCACCTCAATCTTGCTGTTTGTGTCCAGGTTGTTGCAGCTGCTGGTGGAGGACAGGAGCCCACACACATCAGGGAGGCACAGGCGCGGCAGGATGAAGGCGATGAGGCAGGGGTTAGGCTCAAGCCCGTGGACACTGCACAGGAGCGCAAGATCAGGGAGTCCACTCAACAGCAGGACATGGGCCCACACGAAGGTCAACTCCCAATGGAAGGGAGGATGCAAAGTGCTGGTCTGCGGGGAAGACTACAGGTGGCAAACTAGGGCAGAAGGACTGGCATCATCCAATCAGCGTCGCCCTCAGCAGGAGCTCTTGAGGTACTCCACTCCGCAATCCCCCAGCGTCAACCTCCCCGCTTGCCTCCAAATGTGCGTGCGGTAGCAGGAGAAATCCCAAGGCTGGTAGCGGAGAGGCCGCGCGGTGTTACAATAGGCGCCCTCCCCCCGCAGGCCCCGCATAGGAGATTGGATTTCACCGCTCTGCCGGTGCCGATAAATATCTTGGCAGTCAGCTGCAGTTCAGAGGGGCTGCGGGGCAATCAGCACGGGGAGGGGGCGCAGCGACTCTCACCCGTGACGTATGTGGATAGAGCTGCTCCGGGCGACATTGGCATACACGCTGTAGGGCCCACTCGCCGCCATTTCGGCCATTCTTGGGCACCGAGAGGATTCGATCTTGCACGGGAAGGTTTGGCTTCGCTTCTGATGCCACTCACATCGCGCTTGCCGCAGGATGTCGGCGCTGGCCTCAGGGTCACGCCATTAGGCTGGAGAGCCGGATGGAGCTTCAGAGCCAGGCAGCCATTTTAGTCACCAGCTTTGCCACGCCCCCATTTGTATTCAAATTTAGTTTAGGATGTGTTATTTATGTGGGGAGGAAGGATAGGGTCTTTTGTTTGTATTTTGTGATGGTATATAGTGAGCAATTGTATGTGTGTGCTATGTTTGTTTTTTGTGGAGTAGGCATGTGATACTGGTGGAAAGGGTTTGAGTGTAGAGTTTTATTATAAAGTGCTGTGGGTAATGTATGTTGGAAGGGAAAGGGGTGATAATGTGTGTTGGAGAAGAGTGTATGTGGTGTGTGAGAGACGATTAACAGGGGTTATGATGGTTTGTAGTTGTTTTGGTAGCAAGAAGAGTTAGTATTTGGGGAAGATTGTAATGAGTGCCTGTTTGTGTATGTTTGGTAAAAAGAGGAGGGAGTGTTTTGAAGGATGATATAGGAGAAGGTTGACTAAAGGGTTCCTGGTGCTGGAATGGGATCTGTTAGGAGTAAGTATTGTTTTGAGCTTTTTTTTAATGAAAAGGGGAGTGTGTTGAGGGTATTAAGATTATGTGTAATGTAGTTTTGTTTTTTGTTGGTGATATGTGTGTTTGATAGTGGTAAAGGGCAGAATAGGCGTTTGTGTGAGAGTAAAGGTACCATTCTGTGGCAGTAGGTATAGATTAGCATAGAGATGTGTTTTGTGGTGTTTTGTAATGTTTGTCGAGAAATTGATTAGTGGATTGAGTATGCTTCTTGTGAATAAGCAGAGAGCATTGGCTGAGAATGTGTTTGTTTGTTGATATAAATGGCTTATAGTGGTGGTTGCGGTTAGAAATGGGGGTCTCTAGTTTGCAGCAGCTTGCATCCTGTCCAATTAGGGACCCTTATTCCTGTCAGGGTAAGGGAGTTACACACCAAAGATAACCCCCTTAGTAGCTTGACACAAGCAGCCAGGCTTATCTCAGAGGCAATATGTAAAGCATTTGTACATACACACACAATAACACAGTACAAACATTACAAAAAGTCACTGCATCAGTCAAAAAAAATAACCAATATTCATCTGAATAAAACGAGACCAAAAAAAACAAAAATCCAACATACACAAGTCAAGAGATCACATTTAAAAGGTTCCAAACTGCTCCATCCATAGGAAACTATGGATGTGTTACTTTTATCACAATGTACCTGGGATGTGTTAACCCTTTTGCTGCTAGGACGTCCTCCCTCCGCCTCGTGCTAGGCCTTTTTTCAGCTATTTTGGGGCAGTTTGTGCTTTGGCCCCTGTAACTTTATGTCCACATAAGATATCCACATCAAATGTGCGTCCTTTTCTTCCAACATCCTGAGGATTCTAAAGGGTCCCAGGGTTTGTGCTACATTCTGGTTTTGGAGAAAAATGGGGGGAAAGGGCTTCAGAAGAAAGCCTATGCCCCCCCCTGCAAATGTTATCAACAAAGAGTTTCTACTGCTACAATTACCATCTTCCCAGCTTTCAGGAACAGCCAGACTTTTCTCAGAGAACCAAAATGTTCGGCACAGTTTTGGCATTTTCCTGTGACATAGCCTATTTCTTCTATTGTTAGTGCTTTCAACCTCCTTCCAGTTAGTGGTAGGAAATGGGTGTGAAATCAATAATTAATCTCAGAAAGCCATACATTTATAAGAAGTAGATGCAATTCTAAATTCAGCAAAGGGTAATTTGAATAGATCCTTCGAGGTTTTACTATAGAAACTAACAGTTGAAATTAAAAAATATTGAAATTGAGTTGAAAAAATCAGCCATTTGTGCCAACGTTTTCACCTGTGACTTCTTCCAAGTATCGCAGATTTTTTTAAGTGATATATAGTTACGTCCACTGGAAACTTTTGGTTGTGGTGATATATAGGAATTGTAGGTGCATCAAGGACTTGAAGTACCTAAAGCCAATAACTGAGCTGCAGCTTGCAATGGTCTTTCATTGTGTCTCGGGTATATAGCACTTCATTTGGTAAAAATTAAAGAGTGAAAAATAGGTTTGAGGACACCTATGTATTTCCGACATGGAACAAAATATACAGTTTGGAAGCAGTAGTTATTTGCACATATCCGAAATTGTGGTTAATGTAGGTTTCCCTAAATGGCTGCTGAGCCCGGGACAGAAACACATGTGCCCCCCTTGCAAAACCATGGTTGTTTTGTGAAAGGTAATTTTGATGTCTCCACAATACATTTTGGGCCCTTTCCTGCCACGGGTACCTGGCCCATCCACACAAGCAAGGTACCAATTTTATTTGGAGACGTGGGGAACTGCTGGGTTATAGGAAATATGAGGTTTCTTTCTAAATTGGGAAAATTATGGCACAGTAATGCAAAGAAAAAATATGTGACTTTAGTCACATGCTGAGGTTTACAGGACATTGTGGGTAAGAAACTTGTTGGGATCTATGCAAAAGACGCCACTGTGTACTCCCTGGGTGTTTAGTTTACAAAAGTCTCTGGAGTTGGTGGATTTTCCAATAGAGGGTATGTACATTTTGGCAAGAAAGACAGAAAAAAGGACAAAAAACAGACCTGGCGACTCTCAGCTTGTGAGCTGTATAGTTGCATCAAGGCCACTACCGCTTTCAGGCTATTCATACATCTTTCAACGTGCTACACAAAAGATCATTCACACCACCAGCTGCGAAACCAACACATTACAACATTGACAAAAAGAGACAATGCACACCCTGCCAGAGAAAGACCGAAAAGACAAAAGTTACTGCACAACCATCTATTCCTTAAGCACACACACATACTGTTTGTATTTGGCACAAGGGTGACTGATGGTTCAATATATAACATTTTATTAACAAGAGATTTCACAAAAGTTAAATGCACTGGTAATAATTGAAAGGACAACAAACTGAACCAGTGACTTACAGCTCATGAGCTGTAAAGCCACGATAAAGCATCAACCTCTTTACAGGCCATTCATATACTTTCCATACGTGTGACAAACACAAAACCATCTACACAGCCAGCTGCAGGCCCAGCACATTACAACACTCACATCAAAAGACAGTGCCATTCAAAGGCTGCTGATGAATTGTGTCGACTGGTGTTTCGCTAGCAATGTGCGTAGTGACCAGCAGCAAGTCACAACTCAGACACAGCCAGCCGAGCTTCAGTCCACACATACCACCAGCCAAATGCAAGTCTCCTTCCGAGTATCTCTTCACATACAGACTCTACATCTCCTATTGGGAAAGTCTTTTTGGGCATGGGAGGAATGTGATCAGCAAACTGGTGATCTTTCAATCGAGCCACATTGACCCCCTCCAACTCGAAAAACACTTGCCTGTTCCATTACAACAAGGCTGCCTATCACAGACTCCTGAAACTTAACAAAAGTCATCCTTGACTCAGGAGAATAAATCTTGAACACAACAAAAGCATTAGAAGTTGCTAAGTGGAAAATTTCGACAGCCAACTTCTTATACCAAATTCAAGCCTTACGAAGAGCAGTGTAAGGTTTCAACCTCTGATCTACTCTATCAACACCACCCATTTGCCTATTATAGTCTAAAATGCACACAGTTTTGCGCCTTTTAGCAACCTGACCCCAAATAAACACAGGTGAAATACTTTCATAATGGATGGTAATCAGCATGTGGACATCTCTGCTGTCGGCAAACTTCACAGCTAGAAGTTCCACACCACACAACGCACTCACTGTCCCTGCTTAAGCGTTTGACATACAATATTCTATTCGGAAACCTTTACTGTTAGTGCGGATTGTGTCACAAGAAACAGTATCCACTTTGGCCAATTGCCTGAACAACTCATTGTAGAAGTTATCTACATATAAATGGAGACCTTTGTTAGAAAATCCTCTGCCAAGTCTCCACACAATGTTCTCACTCGCTCTGAAAGTAGATGGACAACCATGGAGGTCAATCCTGGAATCCCTACTGTAGAGCTGGGCCTCAGCCAGGCCTACCAGTCCTAGGGGTTCTCCCTTCTCTGCACACAAGTCATGAGACCAGTAAATAAAAGTTGGCATGGAAACTGAAATGTCAAAAGAGATGTTTATTAAACCTTATGAGGTGGAACTTCATTCACACAACACCCTTCGGTAGAGTATGAAGTAGCCCAAGGAGTAGAAGAACCATGGGTCTTTTCTACCCATACAGGGGCTCAAAAGAATACCCACACAGGGGCTCAAAAGAAGGTGGTACTAGCACACATAGGAGAGTTACCCTCATAAATGGTCATACAGAAATGCACAGTCAAAAACAGAAGGAGGAGCCAGCAGTTGCTGACTTTAGTAGAATCATTCTGACAGTAACAGACCTAAACAGGTACATGGGCAGCTACAAACATTTCTGCGCATGTGCAGAGTAGCAAGGGCTAAGTATAGCCAGTTTTGTTTTTTGAGCAAGGTAATCGGGCAAACGACAGAGAAGAAGGAAAGAGCACATGGCGAGCACATGGCAGACAAAATGGCTGCCAGAAACAAGATGGCTCCAGCTAAATGCTAACATCGATCTCTGCCAAATTTCCACAGACGACCCTTTTAGCATTAGCTGAAAACATTCACTTTCTAGAGGAGTCTAAATATATGTCATGTACATCGATTTGCATCAATTGATCAATTTCTCTGTCTAATATGTGCTGGGCATCCAATTGTGCAACATTACGTTTAGCAGGTGTGCATGCAGTAATGCAGATGGAGCAAAGCATTGGTCCACATTGTATACATAGGCAGCATGTCAGGAGAATTGCAAACAGTACACACAGGACTGACAACAGTTTCCAGCCCCAGGTTACAAATAGTGTCCAAAACCAACGGGCAAAACTCCATGTGCCAGTATTAGGGTGGATCTCAGCAGCAATTTTTTAAAGTTTGGAGATCGCATCAAAAACTGAAGGGGCATCATCCGGTATTTACATACAGCATCTACTTCCGATGATGTGATATGCACCACCTCGATCAGCCAAGACTACATCTAGGACCATACGGTTTTGGAGCGCCACAATCTATGCAATTTGCAGTTCCTCTGTGATGTTTCCAAGTGCCATAGCTGTCTGGTTGGTCACAATGTTCCTATTGTTCAAAGCAGCACCAACAAAGAAGAATAGTCCCAAATAGTGCATTGTCAATCTGGTCCACCTCATCAATATTTATTGTTCTTTTGTATCTGTTTTTAGAAATGTCATCAAACAATCGATAGTCCTTGTGATATGATGCAGGTGCCAAAAACACAGGAGGTAACAAAAAGGTAACAAAAAGGACACATAACAGACTCCAGACCATCCAACAGGTAGATGGTAGTATCCCTTGTTTCCACAGATAAAATATGTATTATGAGAAGACGTAAAACTACTATTGTTACTAACCTCAATGGTCAAAACCTGAGTACATTCGCTTCTTCCTACTGGAATTTTCCCAACACTGCTCACACACAAATCTGCTCGGGTTCTAGTGACAGCTATTACAAATGGCCCATTACCCTTGGTAGTTCGTGTATTTGGGTAAACATAATGTGTAGAAGCATTTCCTCGTCGATACTCCTCCATCTCCCACTTAGTCCCTTTAGCTTGTGGATCACCTTCTTCATCAGGGTAACACACTTTATTGAGATAGTAGTTTATTCTCCCCACACCCATATAAATAATATTAGCCACTTGAGAAGCCAATAGAAGTGCAAACCCAGTTGCCAAGAGCCATTATGGGAAAAGGGAAGAGGAATGAAAGGTGTTCCTTCCTTTTTCTGATGAGCTGGCATCATTCCACACACCCAACAGTCAGTAATGTTTGTAGCCTTTTGCGTGTGGTGCAACATCTGGATGAACGTGTTGTTCGGATAAGATTGTCTATGGTTCTGCTCATGATAAGGGAGAGTAAAATAGTGATGTTCAATGGGTGCCGGAGCAGTGGCAGACAGAACTTGTCGAGCAGGAGCCACTTTCTCAGCAACCCAAGTTATCACTGCCATAGTGACCGCAGTGGCAGTAGATCCAACAATGCACATTATTTTCTTATCCAGATTCTTGCAGCAGTTGATGTTTTCTCCTTAGGCATGTTCATCTCATTGTAGAAGTAACAAAAATCGTTGGAGCAGCCGTCGGTTTCTTCACTGAGGGTTAAGACGGGTGTCACTCCACCCCAAAATCCCGTTCCCTCATCAGCTCAGGTTCTCACTAGCCCAGGACGGTTGCTCAACGAGTCTTTTTCAACAATGATGTTTCTTTCCGGGGTCGCAGTTGGTATCGGGATACACCAGGGATCGTGTGGTCCGGGAAGACTTCCGCAGGTTCTTCAGGTAATATGACTTGGCCTTTCTCCGTATCCAAGATGTTGATCAGGGCAGCAGGTTCTACCAGGGTAGACGGCACTTTTTTGCAAAGGGTGGAATGAACCCAGTACCTCCTGTTCGTCACTCGAACCACAGTTCTCGTCGCAAGGAGTACTTGCTAGGCTCCAAGCTGTTCGACCTCAGGAAGGATCAGAGCATTACATGGTCCCCTGGCCGGAGTCAAGGGCTGTCACCTGCAGACCTGTCAGGAAGAGCTTCTAGAACCTGTTGATGAATAGAAATCAAACTGTCAGTCAACTGTGATAGACAGTCACTCATCAAAACACTTGGTACATCCTGTATGGGGCTTGGCTTAGGAATTCCCCAAATATTCATAGGCCTTCCAAATACCACCTCTTATGGTGTAAGACCATAAGAGGAGAATGTGGCAGTGATCTAATGAACAACAAGACCAAAGGTAGTGTATCAGGCCATTTCACAAATGTGGAAGCCTGGATTTTAGCTAACTTCACTTGAGAGTAGCATTGTATCTCTCCAGTAGCCCTGCAGATTGTGGATGGAAGGCAGCATGAAACTTCTGCTTAATCCTTAATCCTTTCCGGACATGCTCAACAACTTTCCCAATAAAATGGGGTCCGTTATCACTTCATAAAAGTTTACAAACACCGAATCTGGGGCAGAATTCTTTCAGAAGCACCTTTGCTGTAGTAAGAGCTGTATTATCCATCGTAGGGCATGCCTCTTTCCACTTACTGAAGGCACATACCACTACTAAGACATATTTCAGATTGATACAGCGTTTAAGCTGGATGTAATCCATTTGCAAAACTTCAAAAGGTGCAGTTGGTGTAGCAAACCCTCCTGTAGGAGTTTGTGTCCCTTTACCAGGATTGTACTGGAGACAAATCAAGCAGGACTGTACTGTCTTTTTTAGCTGTGCTGGCAATTTCTGAATGCTCCCAAACTTGCACAAGCAATTTTGTTATCGAGGAAGCTCCAACATGTGCCGGCCCATGCGCCATATGAATCATAGCTTGTAGATAGGCTGTGGGCAGCTTCCACCTAGTCATGTCTTTATTTTGCCACCCGCCCTCATCATCCAATGTTCCCTCGTTAGACCATTGCTCAAGTTCTTCAGCAGAAGCAGATCTCTGCATGTCTAGCACTTCCTGCCTAACATCATGCCAACATTCAGCCTGTGACTTCACTACGTACATGGATGTGGTGCTTCGCTGCATTGTAGTTTCACAGGCTGTGTGATCTGCGAAGGTATTGCCTTGTCCTTATTTATCGGTCACTTTCTTGTGTGCGCTACATGTAACAATTGCTATTTTCTTCGGGTATGTCAAGGCAGTCAGAAGGTTATGTACCAATTGTCCATGCATTATTTGCATTCCGGGGGATGTAAGAAAGCCTCTTTCCATTCAAAGTAACCCAAAATCATGAGCCACTCCGAAAGCATAGCAGCTATCTGTATAAATGTTCACAGTCAAGTTGGTACTAAGTTCACATGCTCGTGTCAAAGCTATTAGCTCAGCTGCCTGAGCTGACTTCTGTGGAATACGAGCTGTCTCAACTACCGTCTGAAATGTTGTGGTAATTTCAAACAGGACCCATCAACCCACAGTTCCCCATAAACATTTAAAAGGGGCGCATCTCCCAAATCGACACAACCCTTTGGCTGTTCCCGAGTAAGGAATATACAATCATGAGGCTCCTGTGACTGAGTCGCTGGATATGGCAACAAAGTAGCTGGATTCAGGGTTGAAGATCTTTTCTAAGTGATATGAGGGGCCAAGAGTGTCAATTCGTATCTTGTCAACCTAGCACTAGTTAAATGCTGTGTTTAGTTTGGTTCAAGAGGGCTTCAACTGCATGGGGTACTAACACTAACAGTCTATGTGACAAGACTATCCCTTCACTCTGACGTATAGACACAGCTGCTGCTGCGATAGAACGGGAACACCCCGGCAATGCACGAGCAACTGGATCGAGAACAGCTGAAAAATATGCACAAGGACATTGCTTGTGTGTCTGTACTAAAACTGAGCGTGCACACCCACCTCTTTTGTGTACATAGAGTGTAAAAGTCTTAGTATAATCTGGAGTGCCTAACACTGGTGCAGAACAAAGAGCTTGACGCAACTGATGGAAAGCATTCTGACATTCATTCATCCATGGAAGGGGCATTGGAGTATCTTTAGTCAAAAGAGCCAACAAGGGTTTAACAATGTGGGACAAGCCTTAAATCCATTGCCTACAAAAAGAAGTGAGACCAATGAATACACGCACATCTTTATGAGTCCGGTGCAATGGTGTGTCTAAAATAGCTTGAATGCGATCTGGTGTAAGTGCACGTCCCTCCTTAGACAGGAGGTGACCTAAATAGGTAACCTTCTGTCTACAATATTGCAATTTCTACTGTGAAACCTTATGATGGTGTGATGCAAGGAAGGAAAGCAATGACAGTGTTCTGTCTTCACACTGTTCAGGCGTATCAGCTGCCAACAAGATGTCATCAACACATTGTATGAGAGCCACCCCAGTCGGCACAGGGAAAGAATCAAGTTGTCTTTTTAATGCTTGGCTGTAAATACTAGGACTCTCTGTATACCCTTGGGGAACTCTACAGAATCTAAATGATCGGTTATTCAAAGTGAAGCCAAACATATATCGGCTATAAGGATGAATAGGTATTGAGAAGAAAGCATTCTTCAAATCAATCACAGTAAAGGTAGTAGCAGTCGGAGGAACCAAATTAAGAAGTGTCGTGATGTAAGAGACTACCGTCAGAGACTACCGTATTGAGGCAATCGTGGCAATGAAGCTCCCTCCTTGAAATGAATTTGCACTGGTGGAATAACCATTTGCACCACATCAGTGTCTGAAGTAGCCCACAAAGTACTAGGGAGTGAAGCCAATGCAATATCCTCCCTAATGAGACAGGACTTATCAACCACCGGATAGTTATCATTCAAAATAACATGCACACCTTCTGGGGAACAACGTATCCTAGCCCTAAAATACTTGAGCATATCAAGACCCAGAATATTGTCTGGAGTGTTAGTGGAAAGCAGAAATGGACATGGACCAGTAAATTTGTCAACATGGAATGCAAGTGGTTGTAACAGTGGGCTAAGGGAAGGTGTCCCATCGAAGCCTATCGATGTAATGGTTAAGCCAGACAGGGGAGCCCTTGGAACCAATTGTTTAGACAAGGCACTACGAGTAGCTCCTGTATCAACCAGAAACCGATCAGTAGAACACAAAACATGTGCTTTGACATAGGGAACCTTCTGATCTACTGGAACCTCAACTGATTCCTTACCCCATCCTAGGCATTCCTATGCATAAGCAGAGTCCTTCGAATCCGAATTCAAAGAATCAGATAGTTTTTATTAGTTATGCCTATCAAATGTATTTGAAGAATTCAGAGGATGCCCACCAGTCTCAAATCTAGCATGATCATCCATACCTCCCCTATGTCCTGGATTCCCCCGGCAACCTCTCATTTGTCCCCAACCACGCTGATACTGTTGAGTGCGCGAACAAGAACATTCAAAAGCCCAATGTCCAATCTCCCTGCAGTAACCGCACTGATCAGAAGACAAAGTAGCTCGGGAAAAAGAGGGTGTGCCTGGGCGATACATTGCACGTCCGCCTTGACCACTATTTCCCTAAGAGGGGCCATAAACCTGAGCAATCATAACCTTTGTTTTCAGCTCTTTATTCTTTTTATAATCATTGCCCTTCACTTCTTATTCCTGACGTTCATAATACTGGGCCATCGTCAAAAGAGAGACTGGGGAAGAAGTAGTCGATGAACTTTTGCTGGCCTTTAGGTGACTGGCTGTTCCTGGCAACATATTTGCGACAAATTTATCGACAAACAGATGCCTGCCCCTGTCAACTGTCAATGACTGGCCACAAAAGTCATGGAATGCCTCCTCAAAATGTGTGAAGAAGTCAGAAACCGGTTCAGATGCCTTTTGCTTGAAGGATGCTAACATAGTACAATCTATCTTTTTAGGAGGAATGAGAGTTTTCAATTTAACTAGTATAGCTTTAGGAAGATCTAAATTCTCGTGCTGTGGTTTCTGTGCGGGTTCCCTTTCTGCATCAATCCTTTCTAGTTCTTTCCAAACATCCCCAAAAAGTTGTATGGACATCGACTTTACGAATAAATCTCCACATATCAGGGGGTAAAATAAGCCCAAAAAACATGTCAATATCAGATAAAGTCATGGTACAAGAACTAATGGTTCCTTCAACTTCTGCATAAAAAGCGGATGGATTTTTCCGCGGGTCTGGCAAAGCAGCTTTAAGAGCCATAACATCTGCTCGGCTCCAAGGATTGTAAACCCAATTATAAATAAAATAACCCTTTGCATCCATTGAATTTTTATTATCATCTGTACCCGTACCCCTAGGAGGGACATACAAAGGTGCGGCTTCCCGCATGGGTCTTTAATGAACTACAACATCTTATCTTTCTCTGAAGCGTCGGCGTGCGGTATGTTGGACTGAAGTGTTTTTGCAGCTGCAGCAGCTGCCTTTTTCTCCTCTTGCAAATGGAATACATCAGCTCGCAGTTTAACCACACGTCTAATTAAGTCAGCCACCTTAGGGAGGAGAAAGAGACCATCACGCAATTGCTTATATTCCTTTGCTATATCAGCAGGCACTAACTCTGTGGAATGCTTCCTAAGCCATTTAATTACTTCGATGGCAAACATTTCTGCAAAATATAACTGCTCCCTCTCCTGCCATTGTTGTACGTCAGCTAAAAGATCAGAAGCAGAAATACTATCACAAACAGCTTTACGAGCAGCGGATCTAAGGGTAGCCGCACAATCAGCGGTCAGCATAGAGCGAGTCTCTCGCAGAGGATCCGATCCTGACTTCTCCTGATCCGAAGGAGAAATATCATTATCCGAATCAAAGACAGGAGCAGAAAGAAAAGTATATGGAGGCGGAGAACGATCTAACAAAATTGAATCATCCTGTGGTTTATTAAGGAGAGTGTAGAGAGGGCTTGTTTTCTTCTCACTCGTTCACGCGCTTCTTTCTCCCACATTCGTACACAGTCAAACATATCTTGTCTACTTTTGTGCTTAAACTTACATTGTTCCACATACTGAATTTTTCTAAGATCAAATGACCCATGTAAAGGCCACTGCAACTCAGGATCCTTGCTAGTGTATTTATTCCATAACGTGCTGTACATTATAGAAGAAATACCATTTTTAGTATACATGTCCCTATTAGGTGTCCCCTTGGGGGGAGCCAACTGACTTTGTTCAATACTCACATTGGTACCTCCAAAGAAGCAACACATTCTACGAAGTGTGCTTAAAACAGGCATGCCAAAAATATTGTAGCATATACAATACTATTTAGCAGTGGCACTTAACACGATGTATGCTGTTACATATTATTCAAAAGTTAGAGAAAAGTCCACTCATTACCAGCCTATATAAATTGCAATTCATATATATCCAATCAATTCCATATATTGGCCAATTTCCATATTCAAAGTGTTGGATCAAACGACCTTACCAAACAAAAGTCTCCAGATTCCAACTACCAAGTTCTGAATCGACCAAATGATCTCTTCACGGCGAACACCAGAAGAGATCTCAGACGAGGACCGGCACCACCTGGCGGGTCGGATCAGAAAGAGAGGAAAAACGCTGTGGGTGCCAAGACGCGGGTCTCCTCGGGCAGTGATCGTCCACAGCAAGATTCCATTCCTTCGTTTCGACCACACCTTCAGGTATCTGAGTCAACGATGAGCCCAACTTGTTTGGACACCAATCTGTAGAGGTGGGCCTCAGCCAGGCCTACCAGTGCTAGGGGTTCGCCCTTCGCTGCACACAAGTCCTCAGACCAGTAAATAGAAGTCGGCACAGAAACTGAAATGTCAAAAGAGATATTTATTAAACCTCATGAAGTGGAACTACATTCACAAAACACTATTCGGTAGAGTATGAAGTAGCACAAGGAGTAGAAAAACCATGGGTCTTTTATACCCACACAGGGTCTCAAAAGAAGGCGGTACAAGCACACTTAGGAGAGTTACAAACATATACAGAAATGCACAGTCAACAAAGAAAGAGGAGCCAACAGTTGCTGACTTTAGAAGAAACATCCTGACAGTAACAGACCTAAACAGGTGCATGGGCAGCTACAAATTTTCTGCGCATATGCAGAGTAGTAAAGGCTAAGTATAGCCAGTTCTTTCAGCAAGGCACAAGGGCAAATGACAGAGCAGAAGGAAACAGCACATGGCGAGCACATGGCAGACAAAATGGCTGCCAGAAACAAGATGGCTTCAGCTAAATGCTAACATCGATCTCTGCCAAATCTCTACACTACCAGTATGCACCCTGAAATTAGACTCATATCCAGTCCTACTGTCACACAGCATATACAGCTTAATTCCATTGCGTGCCCTCTTGTTAGGAATGTAGTGCCTAAAAACCAAGCTGCTTTGAACAAGACCAAAGACTCATCTACAGATATTTCTTTCCCTGGAGCATAGATCTCAGAAAACCAATTTACAAACTGATCAAGGACATGTTGAATCTTAAAAAGACGGTCAAAATCAGGGCATTTTTGGAAATGCTAAACCATCATTGACAAAATGCAGTATCCAAAGCAGAAGCAAATAGCAATCAAGATTCATGATAGCTGGAAATATAGCCGTTGCCATCAAGGAACTAGTAGACCAATATGAAAACTTTGATGGCTTCCTTATCAAGGCCATCAAAAAAGTGAAACCAAAGAACTTCTACAAATCATGCAGATTTGTAGGAGTTGACCATGTAACTCTATAGTGAGCCTAAGTCTGTCATGGTTGTCCCTCAAATTCTGTTCAGCATACAAATTTGATTGCCCAAAAATCTCCTCCAAAAATACATTGTCCATAAATAAATGAAAAAAATGTATATACCAAAAGTTTTCAGCATTCCCTCTATAGTTTAGAAACTCAAGTAAATAAAATGGTAGGGACTAGCTTCTCCCTAATAAGAGTGCTAAGGAAGATCCTCCCAATGCTGCCAATTTCTACTAGGGCACAGATAGTGAGAAGCATTGTTTTCAGTCGGCTGGATTACTGCAGTGCCCTTCTGCTGGAGGCCCCAAACTACCTGATTGAGAGACTTCAGAGAAGTCAGATAATTGTGGCTAAGCTAGCCCTTATGAAACCACGGCGATCATCAGCCTCCCTGGCTCTTAGTGAGCTTCACTGGCTCCACGTTCTCTAGAGGATCCAGTTTAAATCTCTCTGTATTGTTTTTAAAGCTTTACACAGAGTAGGGCCTAAACCATTGCAGAGTAAGTTTAAATGGTGTATTCCTACCAGAAGCTTGCAATCATCTTCTGCTAAACTATTAAAAGCACCTAAGTTTAAAAGAACAAAACTGGGAGGTAGAGCTTTCAGCTCTGCAACCGCTCCGCTGTGGAATGCACTCCCGACCAGCCTCAGACAGATGGAAGATCTTCTGCAGTATAAGTAGAAATTGAAGACCTGGCTCCATCCTAACAGTGTTGTTTAGGCCCACTTTTCATTAGTAGGTGCAATTTTCACTACAACATAAGTGAGTGGTTTGAGATAGTGTACATCAGTGCCAGGATGCCCGTGGGGTGATAGTGCGCTTTATAAGTCTAACATTTAACATTTAACATATATCCTAGGCCACCAGTAAAGGCAGGCAACACTGGCTGCACCATGTCTGGGACAACCCAGTGGTCAGATCTTCCAATGGGAAGACTTGCAGCCCCAGGCTTCAGTCCAGATGCCTCTTACTGCACTATCGGCACATCAATGTCCTCTCCTAAAACAGGCACGTTATATGTACTGAGAGTGGCTTCATCATCCAATGATTCCTCTCTGACAGATAATTCACTGCCAAAATCTTCCACTCCCTACTCTGCCTCAGAATCAGACGTAAAGGAAGGACAAGGGAACTCTACTCACCATGGAACCAGGGTGATTAAGTATTTAAAAAAAAGAACATTGGTTCCTGTGGGAAAAATTACTAGAAAATGTTAAAGAGACGTAAATTACGTGTATATAAAACAGGATTTAATTGAGATGTCAAAGATAAAGATCTCCCAATACACCAATATAAGCTTTCAATAAGTTGTATTGAAAAACATTTCAAATAGTATTAAATACTGGCATACATAAGGCAAACATATTTACAGTTTTGTGAGGTGTCCCAAGTGAAAAAATGAACCAAAGCATTCGAAAGCCATAAGTGAAAAAATATGTGCAAGGTTTCAGTCTATTTGCTATTAACAGCAAAATCGCTGTATTTACATAGCATTCAACCTAACTTGTGGCCACAAACTATAACGCTTTCCTCACAAAACGCTAGAAGCACAATGCTTCGTGAAAACGTCCAAAGTTTCACACAACGATGTGAACGGGTTATACATAACCCGGAAATCAGCTCTTCCGTGTGTATGTTTATTAACACACCGACTCAGCACTCAACCGGACATTACAAAAGGTAAATGTCAATGTCCCAATCCTTTTGATACACGACTCCATAAGACTCCAACTCACAATTCCAAACGAGCAACACAGACTGCAAGTGGTCTGTCGAGTCCCGACTCCAGGAAGCAGAACGAAGCCTCGTTCTGCTTGGCAAAGCTCCAAGGCGTCTTGATTAATCCAAATGGGGAAACACGAACAAAGGGAGAAATGCAAGCTCCCAGAACACGACCTGGATAAGAAAACCAACCAGGCTAGAAACCAAGCACCGAGTACCGGTGCTGGCTCCCAGGTAAGGCAAATGAGTAAGGAGGGGCTAAAACAAAAGGGGGGGAGGCTACCACTACAGGGAAACAGAGAGAGGACACCAAGAATACAAAAAGAAAGAAGGTAAAAGAAACACACTAATGGACAGGAAAGGGCAAGGAAAGGCAACTAAACTCAGCTAATTCCCAACAGTACCTCCCCTCAAAGGCCTCCCAACTGGACGGGGTTTTGTCGGATGTCGTAGATGAAACAATCTAATTAAGCGAGGAGCATGCACCCCTGTAGCTGGTTCCCACGTACGTTCTTCAGGAGGATACCCCTTCCAATCAATCAAATACAATAACCTCCCTCTTCTTCTCTTCGAGTCAAGGATGGCATTATCCTCGAATTCTTCCACACCATCAATCAACAAAGAAGGAGGAGGGGGCAAAGTCTGGTCGGTATCCTTATAAGGCTTCAATAATGAGGTATGAAACACCGGATGAATGCGATATTCATCAGGCAACTCCAACCTCATTGCCACAGGGTTTATCACTTTCACTATAGGAAATGGACCCACGAAACGAGGTTGCAATTTCCTTGAGCCTTCCATCCTTAGATTTTTTGTGGACAACCAGACACGATCTCCGACACCATAAAGTGGAGCTGGAACCCTATGTCTATCAGCCTGCTTTTTCATGTCATCTTTAGCCTTCACCAGATGTTCCTGAGCTATACCCCAAATCTTTCCCAAGGTTACTCCCAATGAATCGACAGCTGGTACATGCCCCGAGGGTTGAATAGGAATGGCCTTTGGATGAAATCCCATGGAACAGTAAAAGGGGGACATTCCAACAGCTGAATGAATGCTGTTATTATATGCGAATTCAGCAAGAGGAAGAGCTAACACCCAATTACAAGTCAAGGAAGTCAATAAACATCGCAAATATTGCTCCATCGTTTGGTTAATCCTCTCGGTTTGACCGTCAGACTGAGGATGATAAGCAGAAGACAGGCAAATTTTCATTTGTAACGCCTCACACAACTCAGTCCAAAAATGTGCAACAAACTGAGCCCCCCTATCGGTTACAATGGCAGATGGCAAACCATGAAGTCTCACTATAGATGTTACAAAGATTAAGGCCATTTCCTTAGCAGTTGGCAGTTTAGATAAGGGAATAAAGTGGGCCATTTTTGTGAATGAATCAACCACTACAAGGATCACAGTGCAACCTGATTCTAGCGGTAAATCAGTGACAAAGTCCATGCTAATCGTGTGCCATGAGCAGGGGGTATAGGTAAAGGCTGCAACAGTCCAGACGGACTGGAATGAGATGGCTTACTCACAACACATACTGGACAAGAAGCCACAAACTGTTGAACATCGTGTGACAATGACTCCCACCAAAACCAACGTAAACAAAATTCCCTGGTTTTATTCATTCCTGGGTGACCTACTAGGGCTGATGAATGACACCACTTCAACACTGTTTCCCGCAATTCAGGAGGAATGTACAATTGGGTTTCATGATACAATAACCCATCTTTCACAGAGAACAAAGGCTGGGATTCCCAAGGGTTCAGATCTATGTCCCTCAACTTTTCCTTCACTGATGCCAAAAAATCGTCCATAGAAGTACTACCTAGAACCTTATCTGGTGATATAAAAGACCCCAAATCCTTTTCAGCCCCCCACTCAGCCTGTTTCACATGTATTCGGGACAAGGCATCTGATTTCAATTGCTGTGCTGCAGGTCTATAGGTGATTATAAAATCATATTCATTGAAGAAGGAGACCCACCTCATCTGTAAAGGGGTCGAAGCACGAGCGGACCTAAAGAATTCAAGATTCTTATGGTCAGTAAAGATGGTAATAGAATGGCGGGCTCCCCACAAATGATGTCTCCATTCCTCAAAAGATAACTTAATAGCCAGTAATTCTCGTTCTGCTACCGTATAGTTTCTTTCAGCTGGTAATAAAGTCTTCGAAAAGAAAGCTATAGGATGCATAAACCCAGTTTCTACATCTCTCTGAGACAACACTCCCCCCACTGCTCCCAAGGAAGCATCAGCTTCAACAAAGAAGGGTAAAGCAGGGTCAGGATGAACAAGAACAGGGGCCGAGGTGAACCGTTCTATCAGTTGATCTAACGCCATTTGTGCCAGATCTGACCACACAAAAGGAACTCCTTTTCTCAACAATACAGTCATAGGGGCAACTATGTCCGAGAAATGTGAGATAAAACGCCGATAGAAATTAGCGAATCCAAGTAATACCTGCACCTCCTTTACACATTTGGGTGAGGGCCAAGATGTTATAGCCTCGATCTTATGAGGATCCATTCTAATGCCCTCAGCAGAAACAAGAAATCCCAAAAACTCCACTCTGTCTGTATGGAAACTACATTTCTCTAGTCTTACATATAGCTGATGGTCTTTCAATTTCTGTAAGACTTGGCAAACGTGTATTTCATGTTCTGCCACAGTATTGGAGAAAATCAAGATATCGTCTATATACACGATGACGCTCAGATCCAAATATTCCCTTAATACCTCGTTGATAAAAAACTGAAAAGCAGCCGGAGCATTACAAAGTCCGAATGGCATAACACAATACTCATACAGACCGAACTTAGTCCGGAAGGCGGTTTTCCATTCGTCGCCTTCACGGACTCGTATGAGATGGTATGCCCCTCGGAGATCCAATTTAGTAAAAACCGTCGCATGCTTCAGTTGATCGAGCAACACAGGTATTAAGGGAAGAGGATACTTGTTCTTAATAGTACCCTTATTGAGCGCCCTATAGTCCACACAGGCTCGGAGACCTCCCTCCTTCTTAGGGATGAAAAAGATAGCTGAGGAAGCAGGAGAGGAGGAGGGACGAATAAACCCTTTGGCCAACATCTCCTCTACATACTCTCTCAAATGCTGTCCTTCAGGCCCGGATAAGGCATAGATGCGACAGCAGGGCAATGTAGCTCCGGGTGCCAAATCAATTCGACAATCGAAAGAACGATGTGGAGGCAAATCCTTCGCTCTTCCTTTGTCGAACACCTCAGCAAACTCTACATAGGAATCAGGAACCTTCCGCACCTCATCACTTACCCCATCTCCCACAGCACAAGTCAAAGGGGTAACCCAATCCGTGGCAACCTTATAACAACACTACAGACAATAGACTGAATCAAGGGTCACAGTTCGTCTGATCCAATCAATCTTGGGATTATGTGATTGTAACCAAGGCACACCTAACACAATACCAAAAGAGGGTGCATCAATCAAATCAAACCCGATATTTTCGGAGTGCCCATTATCGCATATCATACACAATGGTTCTGTTTGTTTTGAGATAGTACCAGAAGACAACTCGGTACCATCTATGGCTCTCACTGGTTCAGGCTGGTCTTTCATAATCCATGGCACCTTTAATTGTTCTGCCAACTTGATATCCATAAAATTACCAGTGGCACCTGAATCTAGTAATGCAGACACAGGGGCCCGATGACTATTTGAAATAACCAAACACACGGTGATCATAAAATGTTTAGGGACTCTCTTGACTATACCAGAGATCTGATAGGAAGGATTGTGCTTTTCATCAACTATCAAATCCTTAGATTGCTGCACACATGCTACCACTTTTTTAGAAGGAAATGAAGACGGCTTTACAGGGCATTATCTGGCATAATGACCCCCTTGCCCGCAATTGAGACACAAATTCTGGGTACGTCTTCTACCCTTTTCTTCAGCAGACAGGGAGCCCCTCACACCCCCTATCTCCATAGGTTCAGGAGTTGTTCGAACTTCTCCGGTATTCCTTACTTCGCTTTTAACAGGGACCACTCGAGAGACCTGAAATCGGGTTTTCTCACCTCTCCTTTCCATCAATCTGTGATTTAACTTTACCACTAGATCGATGAATTCTACACAATCCTCAGGTGGATTCACCACCTGTGAAACAACATCCTTCAAGTCTTCGGATAACCCTTGATAGAATAAAGAAGTTCTCTTATCGGTGGGCCAATGAGTTTCGGAGACTAAACGATTAAAATTGGACACATAGGTTAACAAATCCTGTTTCCCTTGTCTCAACTTTAATAACTCGGCATCACTAGCTTGCATAAAGGCATGTTTTGCAAAAAGACAACGCATCTGTTCTTTAAATGCCCTGTAATTATACAAGACAGGGTCATCATTGTCCACCAAAGGTACCGCCCAAGAAGCAGCTGTTCCAGCCAAGTAGGAGATAACAAACGCCACCTTAGCGGAGTCGTCAGGAAATGAAGTGGGACGACACATAAAGTGGAGATGACACTGATTCATAAACACACTGTATTTACTTGAATCCCCAGTGAATCTCTCTGGAACTGCCAACGGTACCGGGGTAGGGGTAGTAACATTCACCGTTAAAGGGGGATTACTTGCACTTGAACTCCTGTCATATTGGAAAGTGGCAGGCTGGACCAAAGACGGTTTACCACTACCCCAGCCTTGATCCTTAGTCCTCACTGCACTCATTTCCTGTCTTAACCCTTGATTCTCTTGTTTTAATTCAAGGACCTGTGTCTGAAGGGAATTAATTGCCCCCATTAAGTCCTGCATGGTAGGGACCCTGTCTACCAAACTATTCCCATCCTCATCCATTCTCGCTCGAGCAGTGTAAACTTCGTGGGCTTGGTTTTCTGTTGGATTTCACCCACCTCGACCCACTCCACAGAAGCGAGGATGGCCCCAATCCTCTGCCCCTATTCGGAACGCAACACGCCCATTATTCCACAGCGTGACAGCGGACCGAACAAAGGGAGAAGGTGGGAAAAAACAAAAGAAAGAGAATATCCAAGACTCTTTCTGTGTTTCAGCTAGGCGGACCCTGTTCTTTTGGGCATATAGGTCTTCTAACCTGCAGCAGGGTGAGAGAAGAGACAAAGAAAACAGACTTATAACCCAAATCTCAGTGTCCTCTCACCTGAAACCTCCACAGTATACACATAACAATGCCCAACACAACCCAATTCCCCTCCTTACTTGTGTAACACAGATGAATCTTCTGTAAAGAGTCTTGTTGTAAATCCAAAAAGGGAAACAGAACACCCTCTGTTTCCAAAACAAAAGCTCCCACTCCAAGGTATACAGGGAAAAAAGTCAAAAGACTAAAAAAAAACTCTATTTGCTATTAACAGCAAAATCGCTGTATTTACATAGCATTCAACCTAACTTGTGGCCACAAACTATAACGCTTTCCTCACAAAACGCTAGAAGCACAATGCTTTGTGAAAACGTCCAAAGTTTCACACAACGATGTGAACGGGTTAACATAACCTGGAAATCAGCTCTTCCGTGTGTATGTTTATTAACACACCGACTCAGCACTCAACCGGACGTTACAAAAGGTAAATGTCAATGTCCCAATCCTTTTGATACACGACTCCATAAGACTCCAACTCACAATTCCAAACGAGCAACACAGACTGCAAGTGGTCTGTCGAGTCCCGACTCCAGGAAGCATAACGAAGCCTCGTTCTGCTTGGCAAAGCTCCAAGGCGTCTTGATTAATCCAAATGGGGAAACACGAACAAAGGGAGAAATGCAAGCTCCCAGAACACGACCTGGATAAGAAAACCAACCAGGCTAGAAACCAAGCACCGAGTACCGGTGCTGGCTCCCAGATAAGGCAAATGAGTAAGGAGGGGCTAAAACAAAAGGGGAGGAGGCTACCACTACAGGGAAACAGAGAGAGGACACCAAGAATACAAAAAGAAAGAAGGTAAAAGAAACACACTAATGGACAGGAAAGGGCAAGGAAAGGCAACTAAACTCAGCTAATTCCCAACAATGCCCTACATTACACATACACCACATCCTGTCCATGGGGCTACCTTGAGCCTGCTTTAGGGGTGCTTCACATGTAGTAAAGGGGACGGTTTAGGCCTTGCAGTTATGTGCACAGTTCGTCAAGGTAGTGTAAAACTGCACTCACAGACACTAGAGTGGCAGGCCTGAGACATGTTTACAAGGCTACTTGTGTGGGTGCCACAATCAGTGCTGCAGGCCCGCTAGTAGTATTTGATTTACAGGCCCTGGGATTGGCTGGTGCACTTTACTAGGGACTTATTAGTAAATCAAATATGCCAATCATGGACAAACGTGGAGCATGCTAGGCCTCTCACATCCAGCACCTTAGAAGAGGAAGGCAAACCGCTCACTTTTAACACCATAAAGGGCAGGTTCGGCCTTGCATAGGCGGAACTATACAACTTCCTGACCATCAAAACAGCGATCACAAAAGCGAACCTAAGCAGCCT
Organism: Lissotriton helveticus; assembly: GCF_964261635.1. Classification (NCBI taxonomy): domain Eukaryota; kingdom Metazoa; phylum Chordata; class Amphibia; order Caudata; family Salamandridae; genus Lissotriton; species Lissotriton helveticus. The sequence goes on from NC_136068.1 coordinate 1,233,020,317, forward strand.
CACCCCATCTATCTTCCAACTCATGGAAAACCTAAACAAAACAGGGCACCACATATCACACCTATATAACCTTCTCCTCCCAAAGACCTCAAAACTCAATGATAAAAATTAACACTACTGGGAAAACCAGATAGGCCGTACTCTCACAGAGAAAAAACTGTTGACCATGTGGGCCTCCCCTACGTAAAATATATTCTCGCCAGTACTAGCGCAAACCAAATTTTGATTAATACACCAAGCACACTGGACCCCAGCAAAGCTAGCGAAATTGAGCCTAAGAGAGAATAGCCAGTGCTGGAACTGCAACAAAGCAAAAGGGGACTTAGCCCATCTAATCTTCCACTGCTGCAAGGTCAGAACATTCTGGGACAAAGTGTTTGACTTCACCAACCAGACACTAGGCTGCACCCTCAACAACCGCACACATCAACACCGACGTCAACACACAACAAGACAGAAACCTTCTAGATTTCCTCCTAACTAGTGCCACAAAGATCATATTAGCCAAATGGAAAAACACCTCCAAGGCCACCTTTAAAGGATGGATACATTGGGTTATATTCCTACACTGGGAACACTTGCTCTTTAGCAATGATCACCAGTGGTAAAGTGACCAAAGTTCTAAAACCAGCAAAAACGAAATGCAGCACACAGCCACAAACAGGGAGACAGAAACAAAATAGAGAGGAGACAATATGCCAAGGATGCCAGGTCCAACAGCTGCTAATTGGAAAAGGGCAGCATCTCTGGTCCTAGGCCTAACCCAGCCCACACAGGCCCAAAAAGGCTATGCCCTTGTCCTCTCCATCCTTAGCCTTGACGCCCTAAGCTCTAAGGTTAAATAGTGAGCAGGTGATCTTTGACCGATAGGAACTCTAGCCCTAACACTAGCCAACCAAATGAGACATTGTTCATCTTAACTACATCTAGGTCTAAAAAATAATCCTTTTCAGGATGCATGGACCCACAGCCACCATGCTGAAATGCTTTATCGGCAGGACATGCTTCACTTCAAGTCACAAAAGTAAAAGAGTTGTAGATTGGGGAAACGAAATAAAGAAATGTTTCTATAGATATCCAGAGGAATTTCCTTCATTGATCGTTTGTTAAATCCATGATAAGCTTAAAAGAAAAGATGTTTTAACTGGATCTAACTTATCCAAAAAATCCATTGATTGGTTGACATGTTTCTTGCCAAATAGCCCAGTCAGGGTCTGTGTCATTCATCAGGACTCAGTGAACCCAAATGTACCTCAGGTGGTGTTCGCTATACAGAAGTGTGCGAGTATAGTTACAACTCACAAATAAGGCCAAAGTGTGAGAAATGATTTGTATGTGGAAGTTCCTTTTGAAATTTTCTTGTATTTCCTTCCCAAATAAAAGTTGGTCATGCAGGGCCTCATGGGATGCGGGGACTATGTGGTATACCCCTAGCACAAGATGTGTTTCGTGGAGTGTACAGGATTTTCTGCCTCTCCTAACAGTCCACTCACTCCCAAATTACCAAAACACCAAACTTGTGGCTGGTGGTATGCTTCTTGTAGGCATGTGTGGCAGGCTACGAGCCGTGGGCACGCAGGGAGCCGGCAGTGTCTGGCTCACTCGGTTTTGCAGCCATGGATATTGTACGTATCCTCCCAGAACTAAAGTGGCTGTGCAGCGCAGCATAAGGGCTAGCACGGGGGGGGGGTGGGGTATTTGGCCGTTGCGTATATTGCTGGGGATATCTCAGGGGGGAGGATGTCGTGGGGTCGAGGAGCCCCACCCCCCAGAATGGACGGTAACGTGGAACACCGTCTCCACAGACGTGCTTTAGGGCTTGTTCTCTTGCAGGGGCGGTGACCGCCGCGTCTCCATTTCAGGTTATGCGAGCGAGTGGCAGAAGGATGAAATCCCCCCCCCCGCCAGCTGGGACCTACTGTGGGTGGCTGCCCCACTCGTGTCTGGTCGGCGCGCCAAGTGAGACCTCAGCCTTTCTGGCAGGACACGATGGTTGCCTCGGCCATCTTGTCCCGAAGCGCCTTTGGGTTTGCGCGGGGGGGGGCCTTACCCCTGCTGTGGAGGGTGAGCTGCCGTGGACACGAGGGCCGGGAATAGCCCGCGGCATCGGGCAGATCATATTATAGGGGCGGGTAACCAAGGTTGCATGCCTGGGGGTCACGTTCATAGGCCTTGCCCATCACTGTTAGCATACCGGTGTCCCGCTGAAGCACTCAAAGAATTTCGGGTCGAGTTAACCCCATACAAACTTTTGGATGCAATATTGGAATATACAATTTAAAGTGCCCGAAATAGCGCAGTGCGCAGAGTGTTAGACGGTAGATACAATGGTTCCCGGTTCGATCCTGGGTTTCAAGGGAAGCAGTTTCTGTAACATTAATCCTATAATGGTGTAATAATAATGTCAATTAACCCTAATAATCGCTATAATATTAGGTGACTGCTCCCTCGCGTAGGCTGCCCTAGGCACAGACTCAGAGAGTGCGCCCCTCCTCCCCCATCCTCGATGGTTCGGGGTCAGCATCTGGGGGTGCCGTGAGGATCGCCCCGACGGGGGTGCATGGCCGCGGGGGAGACCAATCGCTCGCGTGTGTTAGAGGTGGACAGGACCTGGATAAGATCGCGGGGAGGGCCAGCTAGAATACTTCAGGGATCGCGGGCCTGCAGTTTGGAGCCGCATCATGAGTTGGGCCTACGCTTGCCTGGCTGGTTGGCTGCCAGCTTCAGTGGATGCGGGCGCCAGGGGTGAGGGCACCTCGGTCTTTGCGCCCTACTTGTAATGTCTCAAGTGATTATTCCTATGGCTGTATTGTGGCAATGCAGTGTGTTGTAGTACGGGCTTTGATACTGCTGAATTTTACCTTTTGTCGGTATACTGGGTGCAGTGCTTTTGCAGAGCAACACTTTATGGCCTGATTAGCGTAGGCAGTAACAGGAGCACAGCCGCATGCTCTACAGCTTTTCGCTTTACAAGCCTTGCCGGAAGGGTCAGGCCTGAAGTGTTTCTAAAGTGTGGCCTGCACTCAACCTTTGCAGCCGTCCTTGTTGCGGACCATCAGTTGACATTCCTTCCTAATCATCCTCACTACTGCCATTCTTTCGAATTGCCGATATTGTGTGTCATGGGCCCAGCGGTTGTTAATGTCCCCACATGAATGCACGTTTGTAGCGAGGGTAGGCAAAGAGCCACGTTTGCCTCACCCATATTTTCGCAGCGCTTGAGTTGTGCTGTTGGTTTCTAGCGCTTGGCAACGGGCACCGGCGCTTATGATTGTTGCTGCATTGGTGGCATTGTTGTGTAATTGGTTTCTGTAATGGAAGATATAGCACAACGGATGTTTGTTAATTCATTGTACATGAAAAATAAATAAATAAAAGGCCAAACTGCACTCTGGCTTATGAAGCTGAGTCTGCAGAAACAGTTTCTTGATGTGCCAATTTTCCCCGTATGTGCTGGGTCAGCAGATTCTTCTTCCTATTTACGACTCTCCAACACAAAACCGAGATTAGCTCAGGGCAGACCATACACAACTAGACAAGACACATTTGGCTGCCACTTCATAAGGTTTTGAGTCAATTAGCAGGCAGGTCTTTAAGTGTCAAGCAGGCCCTTACGGGACGGTACAATTTAACCATTCTAACTTCCCAGAGCAGTTTTAGTATTCGGCAAGATTGAGCGCTGCTTTAATGCCATTCTAGTCTGCGCTCTGTAGGTGGGTCCCCTACATGCCGTTTTGTTGGATGCTGTTGAATGGAAGGGATTCCCATTCTCGCATGGCGTGAGCTTCCTGGGGGATGACTTGGTGTCATGTGAGTCAGCTTATAGCTAGTTTGAAGGTCACTTTGCCTCCTATTTATGCCTTTATAAAGCGCGGTGACTTTACCCAGACGTGTCAGAGCGCTTCACAATAGGAACAGAACTAATACATGAGAGCACTATAAGTGAACACATTACAGAAGCAAACGCTAAGCTACATGAAGCAAATTGACAAACGTGAGCAAACAATTCAAGAAGTAGCAAATGGTGCATTACAGGAGGAAAAAGTGACATTTGTGCAAGTTACAAAAGCGTACAAAGTACAAGTAGAGGTAAAATACTGCAATACAGGGCTGACACTCAAACACAAGAACAAACGTTATGTAGGCTATGGTGGCACTTGTGCAAGTACCAGAAGCAAAGACATTGTAAAGGGTTGCATACAGTGTGTTACATGTGAATAGTGACATGTGCTTGTTACAATAGAGTACCAAACACAGGTAGAAGGATAATACTGCAATAAATGGCAGACTCTCAAACCACAAGAACATTCTGGGAAGACACTTCCATAGTCAAGGAGAATACAATTTTCTATATTAAAAGGTCTTCCATCAGATAAGAGAGGGGGCATGACTTAAATTTGGATGTGTCTTTGAAGGAGGAGAACTTTGAGGTCAGTCTTGTAGGCCTGGGAGGAGGAGGTGTTTATGAGAAGAATAGTAAGGGGACGAGTTAAGAAGTGACTCTAAATCACACACTCCAAAGTGCAATGGTCATTACCAGACTTAGCATGTGAAGAATAGACTTAGTTTCAAGAAACTACACTACTGCATTAGGCGCTGATGTGCCCCACCCAACTCCTTACGAGACTGTATTGTGGACAAACTAGTTCTCGTAACTAACGAACAAGCTTGGCCTCGGTGGCGTGGGGGGCATTGATGGTACTGTCTCATTGCAGAGAACCCATATTGGGATATGAGGGGGGGTAGGGCTTCTAATGGATGTTTTATGTCTCAAATGCAAGAGCCGTGCTGGCGAAATTCCCTACTCACTTGGCGGGGGGCACCTGAACTATCAACAGGTATAAGGGTCATAGCACACTGGGGGCAGTGTGCTAGGGTCTGGGACACCCAGGTTCTCCCCAGGTGCCATGACTGTCCCTATTGTGGGGCACACAGGTGACACCCCATGGAAGTTTTACATTCATAGTCAACTGGTGAATCTGAGCTTAGCACTTAGCTCCTGCGCAGTAAATGGATGTTTTCTCTTGTAAAACATCGGATGAGTCTGGGCAATTTGTTGATTCATTGGGCAATAATTGGGGTGTTCTGTCGGTAAGCAGTGGCAGACTGCGGGCAAATCATGCATGCCCTGTGACAAAAAATTGGATTGCGTTTTCTTTTACACAACTGGTATGTCTGGGCAGGTCATGCATCCCATTTGCAATAATGGAATGTGTTCTATTTTTACAGCTCTGGTGCGCAAGTAAGGGGCTCTGATCCTGGGGATCGAGTTAGCAGACTAGTTCTCGTAACTGACAAACAAGCTTGGCCTTTGTAGAGTGGGGGGCATTGATGGCCCCTGCCTCATTGCAGAGAATCCATATTGGTATATGAGGGGGACATGGCTTCTAATGGATGTTTTATGTCTCAAATGCAGGAACCACGCTGGAGAACCACCCTACTCACATGGGGGGCCACCGGAACTATCAACAGGCAGAAGTGTCATAGCACACTGGGCGCAGTGCTGTAGGGTCTGGGATACCCAGGTTCTTCCCAGGTGTCATTACTGTCCCTGTTGTGGGGCGTGCATGTTACACCCCATGGAAGTAATACATTGGTAGTTAACTGGTGAGTCTGTGCATAGTAGGTAGCCCCTGTGCAATAATTGGATGTTCTCTCTTGAAAAACAACCGATGAGTCTGGGCAATTTGTTGTTTTACTGGGCAATAAGTAGGGTGTTCTCCCTGTAAGCAGTGGCAGAGTGTGGGCAAATCATGCATTCCTTGTGACAAAAAATGAAATGCGTTTTCTTTTAAACAACTGGGGTATCTGGGCATATCATGCATCCCTTGTGCAATAATGGAATGTGTTCTTTTGTACAGCAACTGGTGCGCAAGTAAGGGGCTCTGATACTGGCAATTGAGTGAGCTATAGGCTTACCTGTCAATGCTGGTAGGGGCTGTTTTCATTGTATTTGTTATTTCTTCCAGAAACGCACGGGTTTCATTCTATAATGTTCAAACCATGCCTAGCAGGCTGGCCTGCCAGGGCTCGGAGCAGGTACAGGGGAAGAATACACTGGGGCCAGTGTGTGGGGTTCTGGGTCAGCACGTCCAGGATTGGAGTGTAACCTGATTTCTAATTTCAGGACAATCAGATCAAGTACACAGACACCACTCTGAGAAGGACAGGTGGGAACAGAAGCAGGAATGGCCAGGTGGGCTCCGGGCTCGAAGACTGAATGCTTCTCCTGGTTAAGTGCTCTTGGGCGGCAAGGTGACATCCCGGTTCTGACTTCTTGTAGGGGAGAGTAGAAGCAGTGTTAAGGGTAGCGGTTGTGCAATTAGCATACCCCCTTACACATCAGCCCCAGTTGTGCTCAAGTACCTTATGCAACTGCTGGCCTTAGCTTATAGCTGACAGGAGGGGTAACCACAAGGGTAGATGGGCAGAAGACTGGTATTTTTTTCATTAGGGGGGTGCCCAGGGATCTTCTCCAGAAATTATATGAAGGTCAGTACATGTGTCACACTATAGGGTTTGCACACAGCAGGGGAAGAGGGCCTGTCCAGGTGGTCAGGGGCAACGGTATTGTCAAGTCTGGACTTCTGTTAGCGAGGCTAGGGCCCGCCAAGATCATGAGGGACAGCTGCCTTCGGCCCGGGGCATCCTTTTAGCCATAAGGGGGCCTGGTTCTCTTCTTTTGACACACTGTTGTGGGATACAAATGGGGTCAGTTCTGTGGGACGTAGGCTCCGTTGGGTAGAGCTCCTTAGAGTAAGGCATGTGCAGCATGGACCTGGGGTAGCCAGCGCAGGCTTGCTCCTGGGTTGTCAAGTTGATGTGATGGGACAAGGGGTGCTGTACCATGTGTAAATGATACAGTACAGCATCTAGTTTGCCAGTTCTGTATGGGACCTTCATGAGCAACAGCAGCTGCTTATATGGATAGCAGTATAGCCTCTGTCAGTTCGCCCAGAGTTGGGGCGGGTAAGGTCAGCAACCTGGCAGCCGGAAACGGAGTAGAGAAAAATCATATCCGGGATGGAGCAATGTGCACTCGGCAGTCAAGCAAACTATTTTTCAACAGAACCCTGATACTGTCGGGAATGGATGCAAGGTTATGGGCTACACATAAATAGGCCTTTCTGTGTGCAGGGGGCGCGAGTGAGCCATTCCCAGGAGGGTGCGATGGGCTGTGACAGTGCTGAAATGGAGGGGATGGAGCACTAATAGGGACATCTCCATAGCACAGTTTCCGTGATAGTTGAGAGGTTCAGGGTCATGGCTGATACAGTTCATAGTCCTGTGGAGTGGCAGAACTGATAGGGGATTTTGGTGGAGGGGCAGCTCAGCTGTCCAGAGGAGGATAGGACATGTCCTTGCTTGAGCCTAGGGGGGCCTCTGAATGAACAGGCTGTAGGTAACTAGTTCTGGGGGGGGGGGTCCTGAGGGGACAGTGGCCACACCCAGTACTGTGGCGGATTTACAGGGCGATTCATAGGCTGTAAGGTTCAGTAAGGGTATCCTCTACAGGAGCACAGTAAGGGTGCAAAAGCAGAATATCCACAGGGAGGTCCTCACGTTGGACCATGGAGGAGTACCGGGGCATTAAGTTTGATGGGATTCACCTGCCCATAGTAGGAATAGACCTATGTCTGCTAGAATAAGGCCATGCATTGGGAGCAGCAGGAAGTGAAGGGTCAGTGGCTGGGAACTCCCATCATGCACTGGAATAGCCTGAAGCGGAATATTCTTCAGAGACTGGGCGGGGTGGGACTCACCACCCGATTTATTGGTAATACACATAGGAGTTGGTTCATCTAGGGTGCAGGATCCGGCTGCACATGATGAGGAGCACTTTGGGTGAAGTGAGCAATACACCTAGGAGGTGATGAGTTAGTTCACCTGGGGCGCAGGGGCCTGCTGCATATGATGAGGAGCCTTTGGGCGAATTGAGCAACTTGCTGGGGACCTGTGAGATATGGTGATCCGAAATTACCCCGAGGCCATCTTGGCAGAGCGCAAGGTCAGGGGAGGCAATGGAGGCCTTGCGCAGGCGGGTGAACAGCGCAAAGCGCAAATTCACCGAGCAAAGAGGACTTGGTTTGGTCAGGCATGGGTTGCTACATGCCAATTGCACAGGGTGCTTTCAAGAGGATGGCATACACCTATCCAAAGTGGGGATGGGCCTCTTCCTGCTACATTTAGCCGAGGCACTGTTAGCGGTATGTGGTAAGCGAAAGAGCAATATAAGGTGGGGGGGGCTCTGGGGCAGCAGGGGCCACACCCAGAGCCATGGTGGAGTTACAGGGTGATCCAACGCTGGAAGGTAGAGAAGGGTACCCTCTACAGGAGCACAGTAAGGGTGCAAGAGCCAATTATCCCCAGGGAGATCCTCGGTGGGATCCTGGAGGAGTGACGGCGCCCGCTAGATCTTCGGGAGGTTGTGGACCTGAGCAACCGTAGGGGGAGGGGCGTGAGTAAGGGGTGGACTGGAGGTCCACCGGGGGGGGGGGCGCTTAGCCCTTCCCCATAACTGACAACACCCCCGAGGTTAACACCACAGGGGGTTTATGGCTCTTCAGGTGTGCAGGTCGCGAGGGGCGGCCTGACCCCCTCGCGACCTGACCCTGGAACACCCGTAAGATAACCCAACCTGTTGGCATAATGTTTATGCAAATAAAGCTGCAACAACTTTCTCCAACAAAACATTGTCTGGTGTCTGTTATTATGGGAAATTGTTGTGAGCAGGTTTGGGGGTACGGGCCGATGTTGGCACTATGTGCGATAGCACAGGTGGGACTGTGGGCATCTGCTCAGCCCAGCCTTCATCTGCCCTCTTCCTGCACAATCTGAAAGCAAGCAACACATGATGTAAGAATTGCTGTTCAAAATGTGTAGTTTTTTTGTCCAATTACTTTGTACACTGTAACATTCGTTGTGTTTCCTATCCGGGCCCGAACTGTGCATACCCGAGACAACCAGAAGCATAATTGTATTTATTGGTCGTCTCAAAAAGATTATACAAAATGGCGAAAGGATAGTCCCATGTTCACAAGCAAAGAAGGACTGTTTTCTTTGGGCCTCCGTCATTTAGAGAAAGCCATTAAGTCGGTTGCAATGTAAATTCATTTTGCCATAAGATGTATTTACCTCTCTTTTCGTCATGCATTGCAATATATAGTGTGGCCTACTTTCATTCTCATACACTGTCGCCCTGTTTTATTGGCATGGTTTGTGTAGGAGTACCTCTGTCATTCATCCCCCAACATTAATAATTCATGCTGATGCGTGCCTGTACCTTTGCGTTTAATTGCTGTCACTGAAACGTGAACCACTGCTTCAGTCTTCATCTGATTTGTGTATCGCAGCGTCTGGTGTTAAAGGCCGCTTGCGTTGAGTCCACACTTGGACTTCGGCTTCTCTTTCTAAGGGAGGGTGGGAAGGGACGGTGAGTTATTCTGAGATATATATCTGAGAGCTACTGTAGCTCTCACGAATGCATGACCTGGTTAGTGATTTATGGACAACTGCAGCTTCCTTTTCTAATTCCTAAGGGAGACGCACTCGCTGGTGACATGCAGCATCTGTTTCTAATTCAGGGTTGTGACAAAGTTGATCGATCATTTATATAATATAGGACTGGGTATGTGTTTAATTGATTTTTCAATAGAAGACTGAGAGATCATCAAATGGCCAGGCGGTGAAAATGTGACGTTCCCTGGTGCAGAAGCCTGTGTGATATTTATCAGGCAGCACTAAGCCCCTTTTTTGTGGCTTAATGCTGCCTAATGATTAAATGCTGCCTGATGAATATCAGTCCCTTTAACGCAGTGTTCTGCCTTAAGGGGGCGTGCAATGGGTGCTGCTGGGGGCGTTCCCAGCAACATCGATGGCCTTTTGACACTGCCCCAGATTTAAGACTAATCGTAAATCTGGGGCAGTGCCAAAAGCTTACACCTCCCAGCATAAGGGAGGCGCAACGGGGAGAAATATCTTTATTTCTCCTCGTTTTTTCTTTTTCTACGTGTGTTCTGCAGCACGTGTAGAAAGAGGAGAAGCCTCGTGTGATTATTTTTGTACAGAAAGGTTTCCCTTCCTGTACAAAAATAATCATCCCTGCAACGCAGGCACCCTTGCACCATTGTGCAAAGGTGCCTGCTTTGGCGCACCTAAGCTCATTACGCGCTGGCGCAGGGGAAAAGGACAAGAATGCGCCGTTTCTTATTGATACGGCGCATTCCTGACTTTTTCTTTTGCGGTAGGAAGCGCAGCAGGAAGTCCTGCTGCGCTTCCCTATGGCAAAACTTCATAAATGAGCCCCAAATTATTTAGTGGCAGCATTATGTCACTGTTAACACTGTCTGAGAAAAAAATGTAATCTCGGTAGTTTCACATTTAAAATCAGTAACTGAAAGATGATCTAATACCGCGTTGAAAAGGGCCTCTTACTGCTCAGTAACATGTGAACCAGTATTTTAGTAACTTTTGATAGGTTTGAGCTAGAAACAACATTTTCTTGTGAAAACGTACACATTTTGTAGATGGTGGAATGTGCAGCAAGTGCTGCAAACTCATAATAATGCAGAAAGCATTGTGGTCGCAGAATCACATAATTCCAGCGTCCTTCCCCATGTCCATGGTCGATAGCTCTATCCACTAGGCCACATCTCTTCCCATCAGAGTTTACAATGCTCAGCTACCGGTGCAATTTGATTTAGGATACATTATAGCACCCTAGAAAGTGATCTGCACACATTAACTGAAAAAATGGCCGCACAGAACATGTCTGGCAGTGAAGTTTACTTCAATGGGGCTCGCTGCCTGAGGAAAGAGACAGCACCTTTTTGCATGTTTCCTTTCAGAGCATTAGATGTGTTGCCCCATTGCTATCTGAGCAAGGCAGGTATTTTAAGAATCATTTTATCTGTAACAGGTTCAAACGCCAAACCATTGCAGATGGAATTTTGGCATTCTGCAAAGGGGCAGCTATTCGCCCATGATGATCAAAAGACGCATGATTTTATATTCGTTTGTCGGTAGATGAAACACACGTGCCCATATGCCATCTTTAAACACATAAAGCATCACCTCTCAGTGTGCCTGGACACCTTTGCACATTACGAATAGATGTTTCCTTTTATGATGAGCTATTCCACAGAAGGAATGCAAAATACGCCGCCTCTCTGTCCAGGAAAGGTGTCCAGGTTATCACTTGTTTGGAATGAGGTGGAGCGGCTTGAAGGGGAGTCTGGGGGTTCCACTCAGGGACACCAGGCATAGGGGTGTATTTGGCTTAATTAATGTACATAAGTGGGCACAAACGTTGATTTGAAACAGAGTCGAGACATTTCTTTGAGTCGCAAACACATTTCTTACAAACAAGCAGAACAAAACACAGTGTAACATAACACGTTATATATTTAGCATGCTAGACTGCTTAAAGCACAACTGTTCTTTCATCCAATCCTTAATCCGCCAGGTTAGCATTGTTTTACAGGGTTGCTAAAATCCTGCCTGGGGATACGAAACTCACGTTGCTGCTTTCACCTACCAAAACAGTAAAAATAACTCATTAGGAAGAGAAGCAGATAATAAAATCCTATATTTGTGGGTCACCCAATAGCAAGAACTCACCGGTCAAAATCGTTGGCAAACTAAGGGCCTCGTGATAAAAACACATATACTGATTAGAATCAAAATCTATACTCCATTGTTGAGAAGACTGAGAAAAAACGGCTTCGCTAGGATTGCATACGAACGTACATACAACAATTCATTCTGCTATGCGTGTTTCAAATGGTAAAAATAACAATGGTACTCAGTAGGAACTAGTTCCGTAGGTCTGAGGATGGCACATGATTTAAGAGCTGACGTACATTTTTGCATATTTGTGTGCGTTTTTCCGTCTACCTGCCAAGTAAAAGCCTCATGGATGATATAAGTGCTTTCTGTGAAGCAGTATTGCAGTGTGGAAGGGTAGGAATTCGGATTGTGTGAGTACAGTCGTGCCATTAGGAAAGCAGGGGTTGGGCTGTGCAGAATTATATATATTTCTGGGTGTTTTGAGCCAGCCAGCACCGTATTTAGAACAGTTTCTTAATAAAGATATTCCCCTTTGGGTGTCTTGAGCGAATAAACCTGTCTTTAAGTCACCTGCGAAGCATACATTGTCACCCTCATTCAATCAATCAATCAATCAATCACTCAATCATTTGTAAAGCACACTACATACCCACGAGGGTCTCAAGACGCTGGGGAGGGGTGCTACTGATCGAACAGCCAGGTCTTGAGTATCTTCCTGACGGTCAGCAGGTCTTGGGTCTGTCGTAGGCTCAGTCGGAGGGTGTTCCATGTCTTGGCGGCGAGGTGGGAGTAGGATCTCCCACCGGTGGTTGTTCTTCGGATGCGTGGGATGGTGACGAGTGAGAGGTTGACAGAGCGTAGCTGGCGGTTGGGAATGTAGAAGGAGAGCCGTCTTTTGAGGTAGGCTGGGCTGGTCTTGTGGAGTGCCTTGAGTGCGTGGGTGAGGAGCTTGAAGGATATCCTCTTGTTGACGGGGAGCCAGTGCAGGTTTCTCAGGTGGTGGGTGATATAGCCGTGGCGTGATACGTCGAGGATCAGTCATGCCGAGGCGTTTTGGATGCATTGTATCATTTGATGAGCTTGGTCAGGGCTCCCGCGTAGAGGGCGTTTCCGTAGTCGAGTCTGCTGCTGACGAGGGCCTGGGTGACTGTCTTTCTTGTATCTGTCAGGATCCATCTGTAGATCTTGCAGAGCATGCGGAGGGTGTTGAAGCAGGAGGAGGAGATGGCGTTGACTTGCTTGGTCATTGAGACCTTTGAGTCGAGGATGATTCCCAGGTTGCGTGTGTGGTCAGTGGGTGTTGGGGCTGCCCCCAGTGCCGTCGGCCACCAGGAGTCATCCCAGGCTGAAGGATTGGAGCAGAGGATGAGCACCTCAGTCTTGTCCGAGTTCAGCTTCAGACGGCTGGTCTTCATCCAGTCGGCGATGGCCTTCATTCCTTCGTGGAGGTTGGCTTTGGCGGTGATGGGTTCTTGGTGAGGTAGAGAATCACCTGAGTGTCGTTGGCGTAGAAGATTATGTTGAGGTTGTTCTGTCAGGCTACGTGTGCGAGCGGGCCATGTAAATGTTGAACAGTGTCGGGCTGAGGGAGGATCCCTGGTGTACGCCGCAGATGATCTTGGAGGCTTTGGAATGGAATGGGGAAGGCAGAGTCTCTGGGCTCTGCCGGAGAGGAAGGAGGTGGTCCAATCCTTGTCTCGGATCTCTGCGGCGTGGAGGCATGCGCGTAGTGTGCAGTGGCAGACGGTGTCGAAGGTGGCAGAGAGGTCTACGAGGATGAGTGCTGCGATCTCGCCGTTGTCCAGCAGGGTCCTGATGTCATCAGTGGCGGCGATGAGGGCAATCTCGGTGCTGTGGTTGCTGCGGAACCCTGACTGGGAAGGGTCCAGGATTCTGTTTTCTTTGAGGTTTCAGGTTAGCTATCTGTTGACGGTTTTCTCAATGACCTTGGCCGGGAAGGGGAGCAGGGAGATGGGCTGGAAGTTCTTGGGGTCTCTTGGGTCTGCCATAGGTTTTTTTTAGTAGGACGTTGATCTCAGTGTGTTTCCAGATCTCTCGGAAAGTCGCGGTCTCGAGGGAGAGATTGATGACATTGCGCAGGTGGGGTGCGATGGAGCTGCTTGCTCTGTTGAAGACGTGGTGAGGGAATGGGTCTGACGGAGAGCCTGAGTGGATTTTGCTCATGGACACAAGTCTCACGACGGATGCAGGTGACTTTAGAAAGTATCAGCAATGAGTAAGAGGTGGGCCATTCTTGTCTCCAGTGACCAACATCTCAGGCATAAATCACTTTCTGTCCACTCTGAGCATGTGCAAATGTATTAAGTCAAGTAAATGTATCCCACTGGGAACACATTCCACCACTCGCTCCATGTTTATTTCTTTATTTTATTTATTTAATGCAAATTTATATAGTGTAAACATTACCCAAAGGTGTCAGAGCGCTTTACAAAAGAACCAGTTGTGTTACATAGGAATTTTGGATTACATGAGTTACATAAGAGATATACACAGGAAAAATAGCAAATTTACAAGTGGAGAGGAAGGAGGGAAAAATTAAATATGTACAAGTTGTTAAGTCACTCAAGGAAGAGATACAAACAGATAAACTCTAAAATCACATAGGAATGGTAGTAAGTACAAAGGTCTACTACATATACTAGTGGTTAGAGTTATATATACAAGTGGAGTGAAAAGAGGGAAAATTGCAAATGTACAAGTTGTAAAGTTACTCAAGGAAGAGATACAAACATAAAAACTCTAAAATCACATAGGAATGGTAGTAAGCACAAAGTTCTATTACATATCCTAGTGGTTATAGATAAATATATTATTATATTTTAACAGCGATTAGGCTTGGATAATTATATATTACATATTTATAGAGCAGGAAATTCTTGCCATCTTTCAGCCAGGTGGTCAGGTGGTGTTGCACTCAAGGGTGGTGGTCCTGGGTCTGGAGGGATCCCAGAGTTGGAGATGTCCACAGGGGGTAGAAGGCCGGATGGTGGATAATTCTTATATGGTCGCCATCTTAGGATCAGGCCGCTTAAAACAAGCGTGGAAGGGTATGCTCAGATGTGAGTCCCTTGCTCACTGCACCATCAGGATTCAAGCAAGCCGGGCCGAAGACGGCTGTAATGGCAGAAACCGGTCCCCGGAAGCTTGTTTCCTTTCCAGTAAAGAATTGGCTTGGTAGTTTGGTCTGCCCTGTTCCCATGATGCACTGGGCCAGGGACAGACTAATTTGCATATAGCCAGGTTCTGAACTGGGATGGTGCAGTGAGCTAAAAAACGGTGATGGATCAAGCCCTGATCTTTTGACTGGGTAGGAGTGTTCTGCTTAATTCAGATACTCTGTCCATCACCACCCCCTTTTGTAAAACATTTGATCGCCGGAAACGTTAAGATCCTTTTGCATATCTGCAGTGAAATAATTGTACCTTAGCAAAGAAAAATGTGGTCGATTTGATCTTCAGGTAACGGAGGCTTGGAATGGTAATCAGGTTCCTTGAAGACTCGGTAATGCCGTAGTTAATGATGACTGTCATTAGCCATTTTAGACCATCACATTTTACTTTTTTGGGTTGGTGGGAATATGGGTGGCAATTATGCTTCTTAAGCACATCAGGACAGCCAATGAGTGCACCCACAGGGGCAGAGCTCTGTCAGGAACCAGATCCCGATGCTCCGATCCGCAGACGGTCCTAAAAACTTCGAGAAGATTCAGGCATTCCGATTGTGCGCTCAACAGAGAAACGGGATCGGACAGCCATGTTCTCTGTAATGGAGCTGATCGCCATCAACACACGTTCAGAGAACAGTAGTTAAACGGGGCTGGAGAATCACAGAGTCACAGCCTACCAATCCCGGGGGGTGGTGGAGCCCAGAAGGGCCTTTCACCGGGATAAGTCGCCAAAAAGGCGATCCCGGGTCAGGGAGCTCCTGGCCGGAGTTCCTCAGCTGTATGCCATCTTGGGTGATCTCATGTCATTTCCAGTAGGAAAGAATAGGTGTCTACTTTGGAGCTTGCTATGGTCCAGTGTGGTATTTGCCAACAATAAAAGCACACTTTTGGCTTCATGAAGAAAGGGGCTTTTCTAGATATTCTGCTGATTCAGAATTGGATGAGTGCAGTTGCAGCTGCCTCAGGACAGGGATGGTGAGGTAGGGAGGAAAAGAAAAAAGAAAAGAAAATTACCTTCGCCGTCACCGCAAGCTTCTCCTCTGCCCTCCACTGCAGGCCTCTCCTGCATCCTCATTCTGCTGCACACCAGAAGCACCCAGGCTCCCGAACTCTTCCAGTCAATCGCAGCATTGCATCAGCAACATCGTGATTGGTCCACTAAGGCACTGCCTGGGAGCCTGGGCTTGTTTTCCACCGGGCTGTGAAACACAGCCAGGTGGAGAACCTGCTACGTCCGTCTAACTGGCAAGCCCAAGAGGGCCGGCCAAACAGTCATGTGCACATAGGGAGTGCAAACCACTCCTGCTCACACTGACAGCAGCAAGCCCAGCCAGCCCCGCCCTAAAACTGCTTTGAGTAGCACAGAAAAAGAAAACCATAATAACATCATGTTATTATCATTTTCTTTTTCTGCACTGCTCAATGCGTAGTGGGGCGAAGGACCTCCGCCTTAGCGGAGCAGCCACTGGTTGAGCGCAGATCCAGAGAACTTTGCCTGAGACAAGTGTGTCCTTGGACTGTGACATCCAGGTGCAACAAGAGGATTACAGAGAGGTAGAACTGAGCACATTTAATTGTGGTTTTCATGATTTATTATTATGAGTGAAGGCTATTCGTAGGAGGTGGATATTAACAGTTTAGGTAAAATAAATAAATGTTTGCTTAAACACTGTAAACCAGATTGTGAATCTGCTTTCTCCAAGAAAAATCATATGATGCAATGGTGGCCACCGCAAAACTAAGGTGAGGGGGACAGGGGGTTAGGGAAATAACCATAATAATAATAAGGTACCTGTCCTGCAGCTGGGGCTGACAGCCCTCTCGGTGAATCTCTACTTCAAACAGTCACTGGAGCACAAAGCCCAGGCATCCCACCCAATCCAGATGCTGCTGTCATGCTATACTAGTCATGAGAGTAGCGTGGGGATTGGACTGAGCGGGCTGGTCTGACGGACGCTCAGGCGCATGGAGCCTGCAGCTTTTCTCTAATTTGGCTGTCAACACAGCTGGGTTGGAGAAACCTAAGTGTGCATGACTGCTTGGTTGGCCTAAGATGGCCGGCCAAACACAAATGTACTCTTTACAGTGCCCATCATTCCTCCTCCCTGCCATGTCCGGCCCGGCCCTGTCCCAGACTCCCTGGCTCAGTCAGTCAGGGAAAAATTAAAATGATAATATTGTTTTATTATCATTATATTTTCCGCTGACTAACTCTGGCAAGAGGCTCGATGAGCCTCCGCCATTATGAATGAGCCTCCCCATATATGGTGTTTCGTTTGCCCTTCATTTACACCTCAGAAGGTATCACAGGGCCTCTTCAGCAGTCTGGTAGTGGGTGAACCTTCAAAAGAGTACCTCCAGTAACTTGTATGATAGGTATGTCCCTTTGCATATGATGGGAGGCCCTTTGTATGTTTTTATTACACAAATATGCCAATAGGCAATACAGCTCCTATAGAACGAACGGAATTGACACGTACATTAAGGGCGATGGGCATATGATATTTTACTTTGAAAATTTACTAATTAGGAAACATTGGTTCAGATTTGGATGATTGAAAATGATGTCTTTTTGGATCACAATGTTCGGTGTTTGACACTTGCCACAATTGTGCGATCCATTCAATTTTGGTTGAAGGTCATATTGCCATTACGATAAAAAATATCCCATTCAAATCTGAATCTCATTTGGAGGTAGTCGAATGCATTCTCCACAGTGTTCTGAGTTTCTCTGCTTGACAATTTTAATCAGGTAATGACTCTGCGTGAATAAGCCCACGCTTGTAGTCAGAGCCAGCAAGTCTTCCATCTCCCATTGTTAGCACATCTTTTAATGTCACCTTTTGATATTTTCGTACCTTCTAGCAATGCCATTGTTCAGAATTCTTTCATGTGCTCTCCATTGCTAGATCAATTGCTTTTAGCATGTAAAAACTTCCAAATCTAGTTCTCGTAATTTTAATTACATTATGGGGAGGGGGGAGCTTTTGAAGCATAGTATGCCTAGCCATTTCTTTAGAAAACATCACCGTTTTTAGATTTTACATTGTAAGGTGCTGAATATAAAAGTAAATATGCAGTATGGGTGCTTTACAGTAATCGTTGATGATGTTTGCAATCTCAGTCACATAAGCTCTGTTTGTTAGACTCCCACTTGGTTGTATGACGGAAGCATGCAAGGCTGAACCACATGTGCCTCTACGATGTGGTCGCAACAATAAATGCGAGTTAACCAAGCATTCCTTTACTACTCATACCTTTACCACGAATGCCCTTACAACGGAATTTCGTTGTAAAGGCATGTTTGCTAAAGGGGTATACGTGATAAATTAGCTATAACCCACCCCCTGCACTGAGCCCTAAAACCGACTTCACCCTGCCCTTTCAACTACCCCTCCCTCACCCTGAGACCTAAAACCCTGCCCCTACCAAAAACTACTCCGACCCCAGCACCCCCACCCTGAGCCCTAAAACGTACCCTCACCATGCCCTTAAAACTATCACTTCCACCAACCTTAGCCTTAAAACACTGCCCATTCTAAAAAACTATCCCAACTCTCCCACCCAGAGCTCTAAAACCAACACAGTTCTTAATTACCTCTTACCCACCCCCATCCAGAGGCCGAAAACCCTGCCCCCTACCCAAATTACTCTGACCCGCTCCCCCTGCCCTAAGCCCTAAAAACTACCCCACCCTGCCCTTAAAAGTACCTGACCCTCCCACCCTGAGCCCTAAAACCCTGCCCCATTTAAAAAGATTGCCCCAATCCCCCCCATGAGTCCTAAAACCCTTAAAAACTACCCCCAATCCTGGCCCCCGCCCTTAAAACTACAACAACCCTCCCTCCTCACCTACAGCCCTAAAACCGTCCCCCGCGGCAAAGAATTACCCTGACCCCTTCTGCCCTGAGTCCTAAAACTGAACGCTTTCCCTAAAAACTACCCCCACCCTGCTCCAGCCCCATTTACCTGTCTTTGTCCGGAGCTTCCTGTTCTGACATATCCTGTTCCTCTCCTGCCAATCCGGACACTAGACCACTATTTGCCTTAACCATGCATATGCGTGGTTAAGGCAGACGTGAGGTTCAGGCAAGCTTTGTTGAGATTTGAGCAGCATGTTTATCTGAGCACTTATCTCGGTGTGAACCCTATGGCTGTCGCTATTCTGAGATTCTCCTTCGTGAGTGCCCACATATAGCAGGCAGAAGCACTTTCGTGTGCATGTCTTTAGGTTCTTGACCTAAAATTTGTGAAGATATTCCAGTGCGTCCACAATGTTTTGTCTGGCCTTTCTCTCTATATGTAAGGGCTGCCCTAGTTGCAAGAATCCTTATTGGTGGTTATTTGGTGTTTGTGGCCAATAAAATGTTTTCCTCTATGTACTAACCCTAGCTTAGGAGTCGAAAAAGGTTTTCCGAAATTAAGATGCGAAACATTGACATTTTGATAACCCTCCAGCTGGGGTTGTCATCCATTTGGAAAAGAGTTAAGGGTCAGTACCCCTTTTCCTTTGTGCTTAGCAAAAAAAGTTTGTAGGCAAGTAGACATTGGTCCAATAGACCACTACCAACTCACAAACTAACAAAAAAAATAAGTAAACCTTTCTTTTTAAATGCATCCGGATTTCATTTCAGGAAAGTGGGCTGCATTAAAAACAAACTTTTCCTTATTGAAAGACATGGTAGTTTGCTAACTAAAGCTGGTCAACATCCCTGTGATGGCCCCCCAATATAGCGAGTCTCAATTTTTGACCTACCTCATGATTATTAATTTGGACCGTTGGATTGTGATCTGATCCAAATCAGAATTTTCCAAAATGATCTATTGGCACATATATTATTTACTGGTCACAAAATTCCTGTTCACAAAGTGCACCAGTATTTGGCTACCAGTGAATAGTATATCTGACTCAGTGTCTTTTATGATTAGTTTTCAAACTAGTTTTAACATATTTATATTTTTGACTCATAGATGAAGAGTAACTCTGGGTGGTAAACTCCCCTCTGTTCTCAGAGGTTGCAGAGTTCGGCCACTCCGTGCTCCACTGAGGTACGCAAAATTCCTGAATGTCGACATTCGGGCATGAAGTAGAGTTTTTTTTTCTGTTTGTGTGCTCAAATATCTTTTTGGCACCAAGACTCTCATGCCACTTGCAAACACACGCAAGACTTTTCACACCACTAGAGAGCCTCCACAAGACTTTGTGCTCACTTGTACGACTTCCGGCCATGATGGCACCAATCTAGCATTCTTGGAGCTGATTGCGATTGAAAACAGAGCAGTCGAGCAGCTTTTCTGCTTGAGAATGCAGCTGAGGGGCATTTGGAGTGCATTTTCTTTTCAGACTGGCAATTGGAGGTGTTTTTTGTGCGGAAAGTCATTTCTGAAAAACTAATATTTTTTCAAACCAGAAGGAAGTGCCCCAAAGACTCCAACTTTCTGTTCCTGTGCAGCAGGCTCCTCCCAGTGCTTTGTTCCTATCTGGTCCCTTTTCATTGGGATTTGGATCTGGAAGGATCACTCTCATTGTCTGCTGAATATATACCATTGGAAGTAAGGACTTTGTTTTTGAGATATCACAAGTAAGTTGAAAAACTGGTGTATAAGGGTATTGTTTGTTTGACTGGGGCCATGCACCTAAATGTATTTGTACTTTTATTCAATTTTTAAAATTTATTGTGGCGAGTGGCCTGCAGTTTCAGTACGGACATACTTATTTTTGTGCAAGAAATGTATCTTATTCTGTAAAGGAAAACTGTTGAACAGTTCAGTACATTTTCTTCTGCATGTTTTGTAATGTTTGCAATATTGACTGATTTAATTCACTGTGTGGCTTTTTTTGCCAATAGGCCTTCCAGCCTGTAGGTCCTGTGCTATAGATGGGTGCACAAAACAACTGTTTCTGTGGTATCTATAGAATTGAAAGATCATATAGGCCATGGATGGCATTGGATTAAAATACAAAATGTGTTTTTTTTTGTGGTTTTTCACGTTTGTTCCCCTAAAAACAGTATTTAGGTGGGGTAATGCCTTTGGAGGATATGTGTTGTGAACATTATTAGCCCTGTTAATTTTTGTTTTTGGCATTGCTGAATTCTGTGTTCTCTGTGTTACCATGTCTCTTTTGTCTGGCTACTGTGTGTGTGTATTAGTGTTTGGCATAGGCCACCATTTGCCTTTGTTGTTCAAGAAAATTGTATGCCATGTGGCCAGGGGACATTTTGTTTAGTCGGTGTCCTCCCTAGGCCTACATGTGTTCTTTGTTTTCCAGGCCTCCTGCTTGTTGTTGCTGTGACCAATGTGGCTGGCGGCCATTGTGTGTAGCCAGCTAGTGTGCTTTCCCCATAGGCCTGCATTTCTTCTTTGTTTGTGGCCAGGCCCCCTTGTTGGTTGTTGTGACCATGTGACTGGGAGCCAGTTTGGTAGCCAGGCAGTGTGCTTTTGCCATAGGACTGCATGTCTTCTCTGTTTGTGACCATGCCTCATAGCTGGTTGTTGTTGTCTGACCATGTGGTTGGCTGCCATTTTATGTATAAATACATAATATATCCCAATGTCTCAAGAAAGGTAAGGAGCAGGAATTACTCAACAGAGACCAAGACTCAAAGGAAAAAAGAAATAACATATAATTATATGTAATCGGATTCCCATCACTCATCATGCCAGGTGATTTGCTTCATCATTTGGGTATCCTTTTGTAAAGGCTAACATTCTTACTCCATAGACTTCGGAGCTTCAGAATGTTCAGAGGTATCAAAGCCAAGATGAGCAAAGTTACAGTAGTAGAGTGTATGGGACAATCAAAGTGCTGTGCGAGAAGTGAAGTGTATAATAAAATTGAAGCGTAACCAGACTATGAACTTTATTGGTGTCTGCTACGATCAAGGGTTAAAAACAGTGATGCGGACCGGTTTTAACAAATAGCCGTCTTTACAAAAAATGGTCGACATGTTTCAGCACTTGGCGGAAAAGATAAACCTTGTGGTTTCTTTAGGACCTCAAACAAACTACTAAAGCTACTGCTATATAAATCATATATAAAATATTTATAAACAATACAAAGTCTATGTAAACAAATAAAGGACCTCCCCGACGGCTCTGCAGACCGTCAGAGGTACCAACGGACAGAGCGGTGCCTCCTTTGTCCTGAGCTGTTGCCTGGTGGGGTGAGGCCTTTTCCTCCATACTTACGAGATCACTCTAGAGCTATGATGAATTCTGGATCGTGAGTACTTATGACTCACATTGTATCCTTTATTTGTTTACATAGATTTTGTAATGTTTATATATATTTTATATATGATTTATATAGCAGTAGCTTTAGTAGTTTTTTTGAGGTCCTGGTGAAAGCACAAGGTTTATCTTTTCCGCCAAGTGCTGAAACATGTCGAACATTTTTTGTAAAGGACGGCTATTTGTTAAAACCGGTCCGCTTCACTGTTTTTAACCCTTGATCGCAGCAGACACCAATAAAGTTCATAGTCTGGTTACGCTTCAATTTTATTATACACTTCACTTCTCGCACTGCACTTTGATTGTCCCATACACTATACTACTGTAACTTTGCTCATCCTGGCTTTGATACCTCTGAACATTCTGAAGCTCCGAAGTCTATGGAGTAAGAATGTTAGCCTTTACAAAAGGATACCCAAATGATGAAGCAAATCACCTGGCATGGCGAGTGATGGGAATCC
The DNA here is from genome assembly GCF_964261635.1 of Lissotriton helveticus. Taxonomy (NCBI): domain Eukaryota; kingdom Metazoa; phylum Chordata; class Amphibia; order Caudata; family Salamandridae; genus Lissotriton; species Lissotriton helveticus. The sequence continues at coordinate 1,233,042,766 of NC_136068.1, forward strand.
TTTCAAATATAATTATATGTTATTTCTTTTTTCCTTTGAGTCTTGGTCTCTGTTGAGTAATTCCTGCTCCTTCTCCTTTCTTGAGACATTTGGATATATTATGTATTTGTAGGTTATGATGGGGCTGCATATCCCGGTTAGTCTTTAAACTTCGGCCTCTGACCCTATCCTAATTTTAATGGTTTTTGTTTTTGCCATTTTGTGTAGCCAGACAGTGTGCTTTTGCATTCGGCCTGCATGTCTACTCTGTACGTGACCATGCCTCCTTGTTAGTTCTTGTTGTCTGACCATGTGGTTGGCCGCCGTTTTGTGTAGTCAGCCAGTGTGCTTCACCAGTAGGCCTGCATGTCTTCTCTGTTTATGGCCATACCTCCTTGTTGGTTGTTGTTGTTCTGACCTTGTGGATGGCAGCCATTTTGTGTAGTAAGCCAGTGTGCTACTGATTTTCCCATTTGCCTGCATATCTTCTCTTTGGTCTGCATGCCTCTTTGCATGCTGTTTGACCATGTGGCTCGTGGCCATTTTGCGTAGGCAGGCATCCAGTGTGCTTTTGCCATAGGCTTGCATGTGTTGTTCTTCTATCATTATGCTGTGGCCATGCTTCCTTGCTTGCTGATTCACCCTGTGGTCAGTAGTTGGCCATTGTGTGTAGGCAGCCAGTGTGCTTTTGCCATAGGCCTGCATATCTTCTTCTCTTTGATCCCCTTCCCAATGCCTATTTTCGCTGTGGTGCTGTTTTTGATGACCATGTGGCAATGGCAGGCAGCCATTTTGTGTGTCCAGCCAATGTAGCTCTTTGCCTTAAGCTTGCTTGGATGGTTGAGCAATGAGATAGCAATTTAATAAATTAAAAACAATTGACATGCTTGAGGATTATGTCACTTATTAATGGTAATTTATTTCAATTTTCCTTGTAATTTTGTTTATTTTGTAAATAGTTTTTAATTTTAAATACATTTTTTATTGTGCAATTATTATTCAATTGTCAATTCATTTGTAAGCTGCACTTCCCTGCATGCCACATCCCAAGTGATGCATTGTACTTAAAGCAAACAGTTACAGCTATTTTGTTTTGTTGTTGTTGTTGCTCTTTCTAATCCTTCCTCAGTGTACAATCACTATGAAATTTGTTGGTGTCGTTTTATGAATGAACACTGTATACTATTGTTAATTTTTTATAATAACTTAAATAACCAGACTAAATGAGATTGTTTGTTTGTACTACTACAGGAACTGCAACAATGCCATGTTTCACTGATGTTTTACTTGCTTGTTTGCTTTTAGGTTCCCAAGAGAAGAGCCATCCCCCACAGTACTGCCAGACAGAAGGCCTGTGCACGAACTGAAAAGTGACGGGCTATGCAACACGGTAATCTGAACAGCAGGTTGTGAAGCTAAGTGCCACTGCCAACTGACAGCTTCAAGATGGCCCCAAAGAAAGGTGCTGCCAAGAAAGTTTCTGGTGGGGAGCAGAAGAAGCAGATTTCAACCACTTACGTACCAATGCTACCTTTTTCAGGAAAATTGTGCATGCTGCACTGGCCTCCGGTGAGCATGTTAAAAGCAGCACTCCTGCATGAACAGCACCACATCCCCAACCTAAGCCTAGGACCATGTGTGTCAGAGAAGCAGCCAGTGCAATCATGTTGATGCTTAAGAGTATCGATGTTGAATTGGATTTGTCACTTTCGCAAAGTAGTACACAATTGTTTGAGGAAACACAGCAAAGTGGGCAGCAGCCAAAGCCAGCAATGGGTTTGCCTGATGTTGGAGTAGAACAGGAGGTTGAGATTCCTTTAGAGCAAGAAGTTGAACTTCCTCTTTTATGGTACTGGAGGCCATATGACCCATATGAAAAGACACCACTTAATTAATTGGGAGGAGCACCTAAAATAAATAGCTGAATGTGGTTGTGGTGATGGGGAGAGCCGTGAAACATCAGCTACAAGTCCAGTCACAGTGGAAGGTGATGACGAGGAAGAAGAGGGTGGCATTTTCGTGCAAAGCAGCCCTGTCAACAGCAGTGCACCCGCAGAATTGCCCACCTCATTGACTTCACAATTGCACAAGAAGACGCAGAGTGAGATGATGGAGACACCGCTGCATACAGTGACTGTCCCACCCCCGCGATGCATTTTGAGTCTACCATTAGCATCTACTTTTCAAAAGACGCCTGTCTCAGTGCCATAAGAAAAAAAAATCCTGGTTCCTATTACAGGCATTTTTAGGCAAGATGAGCCCGACAAGCAAAACCACCCAACCGCACGTTTGTACGATGGGAAGCTGGCAAAAAATGTTAGCGCTGAACCTCCGCACCTTTTCATTTGTGGAGGAGTGGGATTTTTAGAATTTGTATCAGCGATCTGCCCGAAATGGAAGGTCCCAAGTAGGACCTATTTTGCCAAAGTCGCTGTTCCAGGGCTCCATCACAATGTGCTGCAGTTGATTGGACACGCTTTGCAGTAAAGTGTTTTTTACACCATCCACCTGATGACAGACATATGGACCAGTTGCCAGGAGACTCATTACATGTGCATCGCTGCACACTGGATCTCTTTTGCAGGGGTAAAGCAACAGATATCTCAGGTCTTTGTTCTGAAGAAAGTTTTAAGAGCGTTCGATGGCATGCAACAGTGGCCTTGTTCACCATGGAGAAATCGCATACAGCTGTAAACATTTTGGAGGAATTTAACAGCAAAGTGTATGAATGTCGAAGAGCCAGAGGCCTTAGAATTGGATTTGGTGTCATGGACAATGGCAGAAACAAAGTCAAAACATAGTCAAGGCCATGTCAGATGGAAGCTATTTCAGGGTCCTGTGTTTGGCCCATTGCATCAGCCTGGTGGTGCAAGACCTCCTCAAAAAGGATGACATAGTTAGCAACATACTGAATACCCACAGAATAATCTGTACCCATTTCAGTCATTCTTTTAAAGCCCGGAAGCAGCCGCAGATTTTCAGTGTAATAAATGCCCACCAGTTAAAGCCCTGATACAGGATGCACCATCACATTGGAACTCCACCCTTTACATGCTACAACTTCTGTTTGAGCAGAATAAACAGATCAATGCTTATGTCATTCAAAAAGGAGGTGATGCAGTTGGGAAAGCTAGGACCATGATGCAGACAAATGGGGCCTAGTCAAATGCCGGACACAGATGCTACTATATTTTGAGGTTTTCAAGCTGAAAGTTTGCAAGGAGGACAGTATGATGGGCCAAGCTATCCTTTTGCTGCAGCTCCTTCAAGACCAGGTAAGGAAGGCGTTTGAAAGGCTCACCCCTGCAGGTTTGAATGAAAACACAGTAGCACATGCTTTGGTTGAGCGCTTAGTCCTGCCCTTGGCTTCTAATATCAGGCTGCAACATGACATTGAGTCCAAAGAGTACATATGTGCCACACTATTTGAGCCACGGTACAAAGAAATTCTGTCCACCTTAATCCCTGTTTCAGAAAGTGATTTTTTAAAAATACATGGGGTGGATTTTAGAGCAAGCTGGAGCCTTGGTAGAAGAACGTCTATAACTTCGAGTCACCCCTCCAGTTCTGTGGTGCTGCCTTCAACTTCCAGAGAGCGCAGTCTTGTCTCACAGCAGCTAACAACACCATCAACCATAATATCGGCAATAACAGCAAAAGAAGGACCAGACCCAGCCTCTGCATTGTATTGGTTTCAATTAGCAGGGCTCAAGTCCAGGACAGAGGTGATGGAAAAACAGGTAGAGCAAGTGGGGGTACCAATGAAAATCCACAGGATGTTCCAGGAGTATCTGGATGATCTAAAAGAGGTCTATGTAGATCAAAAGCCATTGATGTATTGGTATGGGAAGATGCACCAATGGCTAGAGCTCAGCAGGCTGGTAATACAATGTCTGGCTTGTCCTGTAGCCAGTGTGTCTGCTGAACATGTTTTCAGTGCAGCTGGTGCAGTCGACACAGTGAGAAGGACCAGTCTCTAACCTCAAAATGTGGAGAAGTTGACTATGAACAAAAATGTTCTGCCACATAATTAAACTGTTCCTGAAACAACAGCACAGGAGGAGGAAAAGGGTGAGTGGCTGAAATTGAATCAAATGTGTTAGTTGATCAACTTCTGGGTGAACCACCTGAGTTTAAAGACAAACTCTATTTCCTGGACTAAGTATGCCAGTGTCCCCATAGAACTTTTAAAATGTTCTTGTTGAACTTACTTCTTTCTTTGCAAAAAAAAACATTTTAAAATATTTGGTAGAGGAACTTAAAAAATGTTGGCCAGATTTATGGTGTCCCACATTTTTTTTATTAGTCACTGTTAGATCTGGGGGTCTCTAGTTGGCAGAGGTAGGTAACACTGTCCAAATAGGGACCCTTGCTTCTAGTCAGGGTAAGAAGGATGCACTCTTTAGATAATCCCTGCTCACCCCCTTGGTAGCTTGGCACAAGAAGTCAGGCTTATCTAGGGCAAAGTGTAAAGTTTTTTTACCAATACTTACATTAACACAGTAAAAACACCACAAATGGACTCCACAACAGTTTAGAAAAATACAAGTATTTAATCTAAACTAAACAAGACCAAAAACGACAAAAATCCAACATACACAGTTCCAGAAAATGGTTTCAAAAGAGTTCTTAATGGTGCGTTAAAATAATCCACAGTTGCGTCACGTTTTAGCCAAGAGTACTTTTAGATGCAAAAAAAGTACCAACAGAAAGCTACAGCATTGAAAAACAAGCAATGCGTCATTCCTGAGACCCTGGGGAGGTGATGCGACAACCCCACTGGACGCAGCAGCCGTGTTGCGATGACTCTGGTCTGTATGGGGAGGGATGCGATACCTTGTGTGGATTCCGGTGCACAGGTTTGGTAGGAAGCATCTCACACAAGGTATGATGCGACGATCTTCGGGACGGCGATGATCTCAGGTGCAGCGGCGATGCGCGGCGTAGCACGATCTTCTCATCTCGCGGTCCCAAGATGCAACGGCTCTGCGATGACTCTGGCAGCGACGTGATGCGGTCCGCAAGCAGGCAGTGCGATTATCTCACACAGTGACGACAGGCTCTGTGATGATTTTCGCAGCAATGGTATTTTTCCCGAACCGGAGCGATGCGTTCCGCAAGCCAAGGGTGCGTCGGTTCTTGCACTGGCAACAAGCGCTGCGAATATCTCGAGCTTCACGGTGCTGGGAATTGCCTCGCACTGACGGGGATGCGCTGCGCAAGCGAGCGATGCGTGAAACTTGCAGAAAGACTTAGTTTCTTTTTGTCCAGCTTCCCAGACAATAGGTGCAGCTTCCAGAGGCACCACAACTGGTCCAAGCACTCTAGGAAGAACAGAACTCTCCCAATAGAGATCAGGGGGTATCTGGGGGTGAAGTCATTTTGTTCCTGGGACTTCTTAACAGGGAGCCAGCTCAACCCAGGCCCTTGGAGATCTCTTCAAGCAAGGGGACACAGCACAAAGCAAAGTCCTTCCCCTCTCCTTGGCAGGAAAGCAACTGCAGGTCAGCCCACAAACACACAGCAGGACAGTCCTTCCTCTTCAGTCTTCCAGCTTTCTCCTTGGCAGAGGTTCCTTCTTGATTCCAGGATGATCTAATTTTCTGTAGTCAGGGGTCCTATACTTATACCCCTAAAAGTATTTGTTCCCTTTGTGCAGGAGGGCTCTGAGCCCGGTCTGAACCAGTTCTAGTTCCTTGAGCACTTTGATTTCCTGGGTTCTCTTTTCCTTTCAGAAAGAGGGGCAGGGTCGTCAGCCAACCAGCAGGAGGTGGAGCCAGCATTGTGGAAGGCAGGCACAGCCCTATTCAGGCCCAGGTGCTATCCCCTCCCACCACAAAAGATGCAGATGTATGTAGTCTACTTGTAAAGCGCACAGCTGCCCCAGCAACGGGGCGTCCCGGCGCTGTATAACTCTGGGGAACCCGTCCTGGCTTTCCCTGTGGGATGGTCTCTTGCTGGGAGTCCCCAAGGTGGAGCCAGGCATCCCCGGAATTGGTGGGGCAGTTGTGGAGATTAGGCAAGCTAATGCCCAGGGTTGCAGAGTGGAACCCCTGAGTAGAGTAAGCACTGAAGCGAGAATTATCGAGTCCGCTGACCAAGGTCCACGACCCTGCCGCGTCGGGAATTGAACCCTGGTCCCAGGCTGACTTCTGCTCTCAGGCCTGCCGCCTCTAACCAGTGAGCCACACCACTCCACAAGCCACACCACTCCAGATGCAGTCATTCAGCCTAGGGATGACTCAGCCAGCCTCCTGGGGCTCCCCAGCCTCTGTCACTCTCAAACCAGACAGTCAATTCACTAACAGGCCAAGGCACACAGAAAGGTCAGACAAGAGAACAGCAACTTTTTAAAAGTGCTGTTCTCAAACACAGGAGTTAAAAACCATGTTTCCTAAAAGATGTGTTATTAAATTCTAAGTTGAGGGATACTAGACTTTTATATACTACCTTGCTCCTATGGGAAGATAGGCTGGTAGCCACTGTAGCCAGCATTCCCCATTATTGCCAAGGGCAAGGTAGCCTTACAATAGTGAAAAACAAAAATGGCTTGTTATGTATCATTTTAGGACCCTATTGTAAGTTTCCCGATTCATGCCCTTATATAGGTATAAATCACCATATCCTTATATAGGCATAGAGATCATAACCATATTTAGGCATAGCTCATGCAGTCCAAATACGGCAGGGCTACTTCCACTAGTTCCGAAAATCCACAACGATTTCTTGGAAAAACCCGCCTTCAGCAGTCAGGGACTTCCTCTTGCTTGAGTATTGATTTATCCAAGAACTCGTGTAGTTTTCAAAGAACTGAGACTCTTTGATGACGTTATTATGTCCAACTATACGTCAAACTCGGCACCTTCAAGGTATAAACATGCCCACACTCGCCCAAGCAAACACACAGTGGTTTGGAGCAGTTTGACTATCTACTTGCCCGATGCGCCCTGCTACAGCAAGTGCCGAAGGAAGCCGACCCTCCAGCAGACGCACTGAGAGAGACGCTGTCTTTTCTCCTGCCGCGAAATCCAGCTCTAGTGTTTGCAAGCTACTCTTGTGGGTTGTGGGGAAATCGAGTCCTGAGCCTGACCTTCTCTATTCTAAACTAAGGTACGGACCTGATTAGACACTTAGCGTAATATTGGGTAGATTCTTGGCAAAAGAATGCTACATTTATGCTACACCTCACTTACTTCTTCCCTCGTACTAAGCTTAGGTTAGGTACACCGGGGTAGGGGTATTTCAGAAGCACCAGTTGAGTACTTTTAGCCTCTGTTACTTATGTATGTATTTATCTATGGTTTAGGAACCATACAATGCTCTTACAGTATTATTTTATTCTACTATTTATACTGTATGCATTATATTTTACAACCAGTGTTACGAATGTAACAGTTCATTTCTTATGCTTGAGAAAGAAGATTGTTCAATAAATCCTTTTATTGAAAAAGGCCTTCTATCTATTTCTCTGCACCTCTAGTGAAACTAAGCATGCACGATTGACTGAGTGAAATATCTATCTATTGTTTCCGCGACTCTGAAGATACGTTTTATCTTGGGGAAACCATGTTGTCATGTTTATGTGGTTATCAGAGACTAATCCCTTCTTGTGAATTCAAGAAAGTTTCTAGTGACCTCTGAGCTAGCTGGCACACACAATTAAGTCTAGTATATTCAATAGAGACCTAGACAATGCTGGACAGCGCAGCAGAGGTCACCATAGCTCGCAGGATCCTGAAAGATCATCTGGAGACAGTGGATCTGAATGAATGCATTCAGGTTGAAACTGCTGACACCAGAGTTAGTGTACCCCATAAGTTATATGAAGTAACAGAAGGGGATATAACTAGGAAGATGAAAGCACTCTTTTGGGAACAATTATCTAAAGGTTATGACATCCTTCTAGCTGAAAAAGACTGGCCACCTGAATTTGTCAGGGAGTGCCCACATTGCGAAGAGATCATTATGCCAGCCTTCTCTAATCATATTTCTATTCATAAAAAATACACCTATGCCAGAAAATGGGCTTTAGCCCAGGCTCCAGCATTCTATAAAAATCATGTGGGATGGAATGAGGATTCTCCTCACCATAAAATCCAGTTAAAAATCAACCTACTGCTCAGAGGCAGTATCCAGTAAAGCAGGAATCTAAAAAACAAGTCAGGTAGATCTTTGATAAACTTGAATACCAAGGGGTGATTGAAACATGCACCTCGTCAATGAACAATCCTTTGTTTCCTGTCTCCAAACCAGACAATATATATCGTCTAGTTTTGGATTACAGACATTTAAACTCTTGTTGCAAAACTTTAGCAGTACAAAATTCACACAGTGCAGCACTGATGAATAATATAGTCCTGAAGAAATATAAAACGACTATAGATATTTCAAACAGTTTCTTCTGTCAAAACATTGCACCTGAAAGCAGGTACTTGACTGCTTTCTCAATAATGGGGACACAACAACACTTCTGTCATCTCCCCCAGGGATTCGAGAACAGTCCTGGATTATTTTCAGCCAGAGTAACAGAGTTACTACAAATGTATGATGATGAGGCATTATCCTATTGGGCTGACATCAACCTTACAGATGATGATTTGGACAGGCACTTGAACAGGGTGAACACCACAATACTTGGGTTTGCCTTAGAAGGGTATAAATTCAACTTTAAAAAGTCCAGAATTGCCCACCTTAAAGTCTTTTTCTTGGGAAACGAACTTTCAAGTGAAGGCAAAAGCCTGGCAGCAAACATTTTAGTAAAATGTGCGCTGCTCCAAACTCCAAAAACGCTGAAAAACTTACAGTCAATTCTAGGATTCCTAAACTTCAGAAGAACTTACATTCTGAATTACGCAGAAAGGGTTAAACCTCTCTACGAACTAATCAAACCTGATTTCAAACCAACTAATTGGACTCAAAAACACAGAGAAATTGTGCGTTCTGTACACACAGACATGTTGGCAACAACACACTTACAAACACGTGACAATGTACGCAACCTTGCAATCCGAATCATCCCAGGGAGATGCGGATTCACATACCACACCTCTAATGAAGGTGAAAAGGTACCAATAGCTTACAAATCACACTTGTACACACAAGCTGAAATGAAATTCACTTCAACAGAAAAAATTCTGACAGCGGTTCAGACTGCTGTAGCAAAGGAGAGAGCCCTTGCACAGGGTAAACACATTAAAGTCATTACACCTGTACCTGCCTTAAAAGAGGCAGTGACAAAGGCAAGCATTCCAAATGCAAAAGCTCTACATCCAAGATGGATACAATGGGTTAATTCTCTTGCTGCAACAGACGTTGAATATGTTTTTGACCCTTATTTCAAGACACAAAAATTTCTCCAATACGAACAAGAATGTCCTCTGCCTACTGAAATTCTACCTCTAGAACATTACGGCTGTATAATATATACGGACGGATCAGCACAGCCCGCAATCGGGGGGTAAACAAGCCTATAGTGCTGCGTGTGCAATTGTTAAAGGTCACTGGCACGATAGTAAATTTAGACCTATGGTCACAAAAACTCAATCTCTCGGAGACTGTACAGCTCAGCGAGCTGAACTACAGGCATTCAAGATGGCGCTTGAAAATACCAATCGCGAATACCCCACACTCATAGTGTGCGATTCGTATTACTGCGTCCAGTCTTACAATAAATATCTGCAGACCTGGATTCAACATGGTTTTAAAGACACAAAAGGTGGCACAATCAAGCCTAAAATGCTTTGGGAACAAATAGTTGTTTTGCAGAAAGAACTACAAAAGACTCACATGATTCATACACTGCGTCATCAGCGTGATGGCGTTCATGTTGCAGGGAATTCATTGGTTGACAAAGCCGCGAAGGCAGCTGTGCAAATGGCTTCCTTAGCTACAATCAATCGTTCGAAAACAACGATAGACGTTGAAACCATGCTCGCTGTCAATGCCACGAGCTAAGGCAGTGGAGCCATGTTACCTCTAAATTATCCACTCGGGTATACATACATAATTGATGCAAACTCTGTTCCTTTTGCTCGAATCCCTGGAGTGGGGGATAGGGTAATTCCAAACAGGAATAGGAGAGGTGCTCTCATTTTTGAAGGAAATATGGGAGAGGGTCTGATACCTCAAGGGATCTCTAAATCTCTACTAGAATTAGAAGAAATGTACTGGTGGCCAGGGATGAAAGCTCATGTATACAAATTCGGAATTAATTGCCATGACTGTTACAAATACCACAGCTTTGAATACCACCAGATTCCTGACTACAACGTAGCTAGCCCAGTACAGACACCACTGTTAGACAGCATAAGGCTATCAACATGTGGATGTCCGAATGGACTGATGCAGTCCCACAAATATTAAGACCAGATTCATTTGGATGTGACCTCAGCGCTCAGCTGATGCTCGAACTCTTCTAAAAGATTTGCGAGTCTTTATCGGCACATACGCAATCGGCACGCTACATTCTGACCAGGGTCCTGCGTTTAGCTCTAGGGCTTACAAGGAGGCCCTGGCCAGCTTGGGCGTTGCATTGCGATTTTCGAGTCCATTCCATCCTGAGGGAAATTCGGTTGTGGAGAGAAAAAAACGTGACATAAAGGAATCTAAAACAGCTAGGGTATTGGGTTCGGGTGATGGGTGGGTCAAACATCTAATAAATGTCCAACGTAGTCTTAATACCCTGCCAAGAAATTCTCTGGGTGGAATCACTCCATATGAAATCCTTTTTGGTACTAGAGTGTTGGTTGAAGATCTCGATCATCACACTTTAGTGGTGGAACAAAAACCCTTTGATATCAAAGATCGTTTGGCTGTTTTACAGGACTTAAAATAAACTAGAAGTCTAAGCAATACCAGCAAAAAACAATCGACCACTGAAGAAAAACCACCTGTCCCACGACCTGTCTGGACTCCAAAGATTGGGGATCTGGTCATGGAGAAAATAGTGGACAAAAAGGAATGTGGGCCTTCTTACAGAAAACCAGTACCTGTACTAGCAATCCACGGATCAAGAACAGTACTATTGCCGCCCCTTGCTGGAAAAAAGGAGAACCGGTCTGTGTCAATTGACCTGGTAAAACCACACCATGTGGCCGATAATAAGTAGTAGGCCCAGTGGACTCCCAAGATGTAGCAGACGACCACATTTTGCTACTATCCAAGAGGTTCAAACTGAAAGACTCATCACCTTTGAAGATTCTAAAGTAAGAAAAGAAGGACTATGCAATAAAGCCATGGAACTTGTGCCACTTGAACCCCAAATAACAGTTCGTCAGGAAACTCCAGTCTACAATGATGTAGCATCTGACTATCCAAACATGTCAAGGGAAAAAACAGCTCCAGCGATTCCAAATAATCCGTATGTAATACCAACTATTGACAGAACTGCCTCTGGCTATTTTATCAACTTCAATAATTTTTCTGAGGATCCCAGTGAACCTGAAACTACACCAGCAAACATTCAAGGAAAAAGTAAAGGAACTTGGTCAAGAGCTTACAAATACATATCTGGTTTCACCATGGGTTGATCTTTGGATTGTGTTAGGTGTACTTTATCTCCTGCTATGGCTCATTCTTGTGTTAAGTTTGGGAAAGCTGATAGATGGAAAACACATTAAAATGGACACAGCAAGTAAGAACATCAACCTGCTCCCGAATCCCCACAGATCATCTCATCGTGAACAATGAGACCTGTCGTCAGTAAACATCACAGCGGACCCACTACCTGGTGGAATAGCATGGGATACAACTGATTACGACATTTATGGCCCTGTTGAACTGCTGAACATTCTACACCAATTTAAAGTTTCCTTGAGTGATTTTGTTTCACCCAGCACATTTTCTGATGATTGGGACTTTGAGACTGTTAATAACTTAGAAATGTCAGCAAAATTTACAAAACATGAATACTTAGAAGGTTCAGCAAATTATGAAGAAATGTATTGTTTTAATCATTTTGGCCATCATTACTTGCATAAATCTGTAAACCCTAGAAATGTTTTAACTTATAATCAATGGGAACATTGTCCAACCCCTCATTAAGGTAGTTCTAAAACGTTTCTTAGAAAATTCCCGTATTTTAAAGGTTTTAATGTCACAAACCCAGAAAGTTTTTCCTTTAAAAATGTGAATGAGACAGGCATGAAGAGTATGTTCACAAATACTAAACACATTTATTCTGCTGCCTTTTATGCTCAATGGTCCACCTTAGGCTTTGACTTTTGAAAAGACGACATTGAGACAAAAACTGTTTAGGGCACAAAAGACTGTCAGTTACAAGGTTTAAAAGCATTGTTCAGAGCCTGCATCATCCCAGAACAAATGATGTTCCTAAATGACACTGTTCATCAGACATCTTGTCTTAGCATTGCAAAGATAAAATATTTAAACAAACAATCCATACCTAAGCCCACACCTGATAGTAATTTAACTTCAGATGAGGAGGTAGACGTAAATTATATTTTACAACAGAACAGAACAACTCCAGAATGGAAAGAATGGTTAATCTGGCCCACAGACACGAATAACTGTCAAGATAGATTCCTGAACAAGACACAAGGGTTCACAGTAACTTGACCAGATCCAAGATACATCCAAAGACAACATCCAGGGATAATAACAACTTACAGTGTAGGAAAACTATGCCTTGAATGGCTACAGAAATCCACACTCTCGGAAATAAAACAACACTTATCTTTGGTTAAAGATGCCGCTGATTTACGAGAATTCTTACTTGGACCTCGTAATCCATGTCATAAACGGTTCATATGCGCCAGTATATACGCTGCTTACAATGAAGCTTGGAAAGTCCCGCAAATAGAAACAGCTGAAAGAATACGAGAAATTGATCGTATTAATTTAGAGAAATCACTCTCTGTAGTTGACAACGGGTTAACAACTCTGTCATCCACAATTTATTCTTTGGACAGCATTGTATCATCTGCCATAGACATAATGGAACAGGACTTGCTAATGCTACAACATGGCCAATCTCAATTACGTTCTATAATGCTATTAGGCTGGACGTTGCAAAACCTTCATTCCGGCTTTGTGCCTTGGCGTTTAATCAACACTACGTCACTGTTTACTGTATTTAACCTTACAGACAAACAAATCTTGTTGGCACTGAGGGAAGCAGACTATACGGTGCTGAGCATTGAAAAGCTGGAGAGATTACCATTGACCGTTTCTGAGAAACCATCAGTTGAATGGATAACACATGGCACCATCACGATACCAGTGACGACTTTCCTGTTTCAGTATTGCTTAAAACATATACCAGCAGGCCTGTATGAAAGGTTGGGTAAAGAATACATTAAGTTGACCTGGGATTTACCACACACAAATGTTGGAGTGGGGGAACAGAAGTATTTCTTAGTGGTAAAAATTGTGAAAACTTACTAAGCGGTACACTATTGTATCACGGTATTAATTTACAAGGAGCCTGCAATGGTTCTTCCAATAACCTTTCTTGCCACCTGCAGGGTTCGCCCACAGTGGTGATAGATCCAATTTTCAGGCAGCTTTCCAATAGTAGCTACGTTATGTTAAATGATCAAAGCTGTTGTGGAATGATGCCAGGATAAGCTACCTAGTTACTGTGTCTGCCACGGGTTCTTGCTGTATGCAAGTATTGTTTCCTAAAACTAAGACAGACGGGAGTCGCCACTATGGCCTTCAATGAACATCCCTTCTATACAAATTGGTACTTTAAGCAGAATGAAAGCCGTTCTTTTGCCAAAAACTGTGCCACTGACCTCGTCCAGAGAGACGTATGATCTGCAAGTCGCAAGGTCCTCTGCAAAGATACATGCATTATTATCAACAAACTGCCCAGTACATTTCGCAGAAATGTTAGGCCGTATCTTTAAAATGTCTGCTGCCAGCGGTATTGCACATGTATTTAAGACGATTTTTTTGGGACTGTTAGCACCCTTTGAAGCAGTCCTGGGCATTTTTCCTAACTTCGTCCACTCTGTGTTCGGCAGAATGCCTCTTATTTTAGGACTTGTAGCAGGGATCTTATTTTTATTTCTCCTGCTCCGTTATGGCAAATCCGGCCACCAGCGATACCCAAGTCAGCATGGAAAATGCGCTGCAGGCTATGAGGTACCGTGACAGAATAACACAGATACTTGGCTTGGCTCGTTTGAGAGACCTGAATACCACATGGTTCCTGTCATTCAGACCAATCTGGCAAGAGTGCATCTTATCTGTTCTACGATGCCTGCTTTGTGGAGAGGAATGCGTGTTAGATGTCTGTCTAACACTACCATTGGTTATGCCAACGGATGCTGACGCATTACTGGGTCCGGCATTCATTGAGATCTCACGGGCAAATCCAACTGGAGGTGAGATACGCGGATCAACAGGCACACAGGTACCCTCTGCTATGAACATTGCTAATGCGTCAACCGATGCTGACGGCGATGCTTCACATATGTGCACAATTGACCTTCTTAATGAAGTAGTCGAACTTTCATCTACTGTTGTAGACGATTTCTTTGCCAGCCTTGATGACCTAATGTTTTCTCCTGACACCGAGAATAACTTTTGAAATGAGCACACAGCGTTCCTTCGAACTCTGAAATTTGACTTTCAATTTTTTCAAAACTAGAGCTACCAAGTTTGGAACTCTATTTTAACGACAGATTTATTTGACTTTTTCCAAAAAACGAAATGAACTTTGGTACAAAAAGTAATCTGCTTAAAGTAGAACTATTCTTAGAGAACAAGAAATTCCTTGAACACTTCCTAGAAACAATATTACTAATGGTGGGCGCAAGACTACGCTCCACCAACGGAGTGTACGTAGTGTTGCCTACTTTGTGTTTTGCAAAGTAGGCGTAGTAGGCAACACTACGCACACTACGGCCGCATGCACACGCGCATTTCTCGCGAGAAATGCGCATGCGCGAGCGGCCGCGCATGCGCATTTCGATGGTAGAAGTCGGCGCAAAATAGAAGAGGGAGCCCCGGGAAGCCGCGGACCAGGTGAGTTCTTTTATTTACTTTTACTGCACTTAATTCTTACATTTATGTCTGTAAAGGAGGGCGGGAGGGAGGCGGGAGGCGCGTAGTGGGGCTACGCGAAGCACGTGAGCGGGAGTAGCATCATGCCCACTTCACGTAGTTTCACATAGCCCCACTATGCCTACTACGCCCAGGCTTAAATATTACCCTAATCCACAAACAAAAACAGTTTGTATATTCTGCTATGGGATGGTCTTGACCTTTTTCTTCTGTAACTAAGAGCCATTTTCATAAATGCAATTTTCGTGATTCATTCAGTTAGCATTGCTAATATCATATCACATGCTTACAATGAAGTCATTTACTTTAAATGTGTACTATCCAAAAAGCTAATTTTTTCGTGTGCAACCATTTCAAATGCATTTTTATATTATTTTTGGAGGTGGTAAACACATGCTCTAGATTATATGTTTTAGTATTTACTCTTAGATGAACATAATAGCGTGGAGTGGGTGTTATGTATTATTTTAGGACCCTATTGTAAGTTTTCCGATTCTTGCTCTTATATAGGTATTAATCACCATATCCTTATATAGGCATAGAAATCATAACCATATTTAGGCATAGCTCATGCAGTCCAAATAGGGCAGGGCTACTTCCACTAGTTCCGAAAATCCACAACGATTTCTTGGAAAAACCCGCCTTCAGCAGTCAGGGACTTTCCCTTGCTTGAGTTTTAATTTATCCAAGAACTCATGGAGTTTTCAAAGAACTGAGACTCTTTGATGATGTTATTTTGTCCAACTGTACGTCAAACTCGGCACCTTCAAGGTATAAATATGCCCACACTCGCCCAAGCAAACACACGGAAGTTTGGAGCAGTTCGACTATCTACTTGCCCGACGCGCCCTGCTACTGCAAGTGCCGAATGAAGCTGACCCTCCAGCAGACGCACTGAGAGAGATGCTGTCTTTTCTCCTGCCGCAAAATCCAGCTCCAGTGTTTCCAAGCTACCCTTGCGGGTTGTTGGGAAATCGAGTCCTGAGCCTGAACTTTTCCATTCTAAACTAAGGTACGGATCTGATTAGACCCTTAGAGAAATCTTGGGCAGATTCTTGGCAAAAGAATACTACATGTATGCTACACCTCACTTACTTCTTCCCTCCTACTAAGCTTAGGTTAGGTACACCGGGGTAGGTGTATTTTAGAAGCACCAGTTGAGTACTTTTAGCCTCTGTTATTTATGTATGTATTTATATATGGTTTAGGAACCATACAATGCTCTTACAGTATTTATTTTATTCTACTATTTATACTCTATGCATTATATTTTACAACCAGTGTTACGATTGTAGCAGTTCTTTTCTTATGCTTGAGAAAGAAGACTGTTCAATAAATCCTTTTATTGAAAACACCAGTTTATCTATTTCTCTGCACCTCTAGTGAAACGAAGCATGCAAGATTGACTGAGTGAAATATCTATCTATTGTTTCCACGACTCTGAAGATACATTTTATCTTGGGGAAACAAAGTTGTCATGTTTATGCGGTTGTCGGAGACTAATCCCTTCTTGTGAATTCGAGAACGTTTCTAGTGACCTCTGACCTAGCTGGCACACACAATTAAGTCTAGTATATTCGATAGAGACCTAGTCGACCTCAGTCCTACGTCTAATCTATGGGATATATTATTCCAATGCTCAGAGCCTATTGGGAATATAGGAACTACACTACAGGCTTTCATTCACTACCAGAGCATGTCACCTGCACTAGTACATGCTCTACCTTCCACATACACTGCACCCTGCCCAAAGGGTACGTTGGGCCTTCCTTAGGGGTGACCAATGTGTACAGAAAGGGAAGGGTTAGGCCTGGTTAGTGTGGACATTGACCAGTAGGACATGGCAGTTCACAGAGTGCTCACAGGCACTGTGTTGGCATGCCTGAGACACCATTTTAGGGATACTCATGTGGGTGGCACAATCAGTGCTGCAGACCATAATTATAGTGAATAGGGGTTGACACACCAAGTGAACAGTGCGCAACTCTCACAAGCTAGTGAGTTTGTGATTAGTTTTTTGCAGGCCCACTAGTAGCATTTGTATCACCAGCCCTGGCACACTCAGTGCACTTTACTAGGGACTTCTTGGTGATACAAATATGCCAATCATGGATAACCAATTACAATAACAATTTACGCAGGGAGCACTTGCACTTTGACACTGATCAGCAGTGGCAAAGTGCCCAAAGCATCTAAACCAGCAAAAAGGAAGTCCAGCACAGCGGCAAAAATACAGGAGGCAGAGGCAAAAAGATAGGGGAAACCACGCCAAAGATGCCAGGTCTAACACGTGTCCCTTCCAGCTAAACGTGAGGAGGATTGCCCACCCTCTTGTGAGTTCTCTTCATTAAGGTGGAATAATCTGGACAGACCATCAGCTTTGGCGTGTTCTGTACCAGGGCGGTGTTCCACCGTAAAGTCCATTTCCTGTAGGGAGATGGACCACCTCAACAGTTTTGGATTCTGACCCCTCATCTGCATTAACCATCTGAGGGGCCTGTGGTCTGTCTGAACCCGAAAGTGAGTTCCAAACAAGTAGGGCCTCAGCTTCTTCAGAGCCCAGACCACAGCAAAAGCTTCCCTTTCATTTGCACTCCACCTCTATTCCCTGGGTAGTAGCGTCCTACTAATGAAAGCAACAGGTTGTTCCCAGCCCTCGCCGTTGATCTGTGAGAGTACTGCTCCCACACCATGCTCTGAAGCGTCTGTCTGCACTACAAACTCACTGGAGAAATCAGGTGCTTTGAACACTAGTGCTGTACACATGGCAGTTTTCAGGGTATCAAAAGCAGTTTGACAGGCTTCGGTCCAATTCACTCTCTTGGACTGCTTCCTTGCAGTTAGCTCTGTCAAGGGGGCAACGGTGGTGCCACATCCCTTCTCAAATTGTTGGTAATACCCGGCGAGACCTAAAAAGGCTCTCACCTCTGTCTGGGCCTTGGTGGGCACCCAAGCCAAAATGGTATTAATCTTCGCCTGTAGGGGCGCCACCTGGCGGCTCTCCACCTGGTGTCCCAAATACACCACAGATCCCTGCCCTATCTGGCACTTACTGGCCTTGATAGTGAGGCCTGCCCTTTGCAGAGTCTTCAACAATTCAAAAAGGTGTTGCAAGTATTCTGGCCATGAGGAGCTGAACACAGCAATGTCATCCAGGTATGCAGAGCTGAATTCCTCCCCCCTGGTCAATACCTGGTTGACCAGTCTCTGGAATGTGGCAGGGGTGTTCTTTACCCCAAAGGGCATGACTCGGAACTGGAAGTGCCCCTCTGGCATTGAGAACGCTGAACTCTCTTTGGCCCCCTCAGTTAAGGCAGTCTGCCAGTACCCAAAAGTTAAATCAAACGTACTGAGGTACTGGGCAGCTCCCAACCGATGCACAAGCTCATCAGCTCTATGGATGGGGTGTGCGTCAGTCTTGGTGACCGCATTGAGCCCACGCTAGTCCACACAAAACTGGTCTTCTGGAGTGGTCCCGGGTGCAGCAGCTTTTGGCACCAAAACCACTGGGCTAGCCCAGGGGCTGCTGGAGGGCTCAATTACCCCTAGCACCAACATATTGGAAACCTCTTCCTTGTCACTGGCCCTGACCTTGTCAGCTACCCAGTAAAATTTCTGTTTCACAGGTAAACTATCTCCCGTGTCCACATCATGGACGCACCAATTGGTGATACCTGGGGTCAGGGAGAACAGGGAGGCAAACTGACCCAACACTTGGCGACAGTCCCTCTGCTGCTCTGGGGTCAGGGTGGGCGAGAGGACCACATCATCTACTGACCCGTCTTGCTCTTTGGCTGCCAGGAGGTCAGGAAGAGGGTCACTTTCCTCTTCCACTCCAGCATCTGTAGCCAGGAGCATTGTCTTCAGATCTTTCAAAGTGGGGTTTGAGGCGGTTTACAGGCAAGACTGTCAGGGGCTGCCTGGGAGTCTTCAAGCTAACCAGGTAGGTTACTTCGCTCTTGAGCTCCACCACCTCATATGACCCAGTCCACTTGTCTTGGAGCGCACAAGGCTCCACTGGCGCCATCACCCACACTTTCTGCACAGGTTTAAAATCGACCAGAGTGGTATTCTGGTCGTACCATCTTTTCATTTCTTCCTGGCTAGCTTCTAGGTTCTCCTGAGCGAGCTTCCTGAAGCGTTGTGTCTGGTTGCGGAAGGCCAGCACATAGCTGAACACATCCTGGGGGGTTTTCCTGCGAGATTTCTCCCACCCCTCCTTCACCAGTGTGAGAGGTACTCTAACAGGGTGGCCATACAGAAGTTCAAAGGGACTGAACCCTAAGGACTTCCGAGGTACCTCCCTGTAGGCAAACAACAGGCATGGTAAAAAGACGTCCCACTTCCATCTCATGGGCTCCGCTAGTCTCATAATCATACCTTTCAGGGTGCGGTTGAACCTTTCAACCAACCCATTTCCTTGAGGGTGGTAAGGAGTGGTGAACTTATAAGTTACCCCACTCTTCTCCCACAGAGACTTCCTGTACCTAGAGATGAAGTTGGTACCCCATTCGGAGATCACCTCTCTAGGGAACCCCACACGGGAAGAGATCCCATCAATGCACGGCCCACCACTGGGGCTGTGATTGTCCTGAGAGTGACAGCTTCCGGGTTCCCGGGTGAAATAGTCCACCAAGACCAGGATGAACCTGTTGCCTAAGGCTGTCTTGGGGTCCAGTGGCCCCACAATGTCGATGCCCACCAGCTCTAAAGGGGTGCTCACCACAGGAAAGGGTTGGAGGGGTGCTTTGCACTTCCCTCCACTCTTGCCACTTGCCTGACATGTCTGGCAAGACCTACAGAATCTCCCGATGTGCTTCTTCATCTGGGGCCAGAAGAAGTGGGTGACAAGCCTTTGCAAGGTCTTGTCTTCCCCAGATGTCCTGCGAGAGGCACGTCATGAGCCAGACCCCTTAGGAAGTTCCTGAAGTGCTCGGGTACCACCAACACACGGGCTGCACCGTGCTCAGCAAACTTAGGCTCACTATATAGCAACTCATCCTCCCAGTAAATTAGATGATCCTTGGACTCTCTACCTGCTGCCTGGTCTGCAGCCTGCTGCCGCACACTAATGAGGGAAGGGCACTCCTTCTGCGCCTTGCAGATTTCCTCCCTTGAGGGGCCACCTTCTTGCTGCCAATGGGTCAGCTCAGGTAGGTCCCACAGTTCAGCCACCTGTTCCATGGTAGGTTCCAGGGCATGTCCCTCAGGTTCTGCTCCTTCCTGGGCCGTGGGAACAGCTGAGGCAGGTTTCCAGCGCCCCTGCCTCTTCCTCTCCTGGCAGGTTCCTGGGCCACTGTTTCATGCTCCAGTTCAGCTGAAACTCCCCTACTTGGCTGCCATAGCCCACGTGGTCACACAGATCCACGCAGGCAAACCCAACATCTCCAGATGAGCCTGGTATTCCACCTCCTTCCATGGAGAACTCTCCAGGTCATTACCTAGCAGACAGTCTACAGGCAGGGCTTGACTTACAACAACCTCCAAGAGACCTGAGACCCCCCTCAACTCAAAGGGAACCCACGCCACTTTGCAGAGGCGCACTGAGTTGTCAGCTGCAAATACTGGGCAGAGTACATTGGCAATGACCTGCTCTTCAGACAGCCGCTGACTCCTCATGGATGTCACTCTGGCTCCTGTGTCTCTCAGAGCCTCTACCTCCCTCCCAATGATGGTCACCTTCTGCCTGTATTTCTTAGTGTTAAGGGGCAGAGAGGTATCCTGGACCATCTCTTGTTCTCCTAGCGAGACAAGGGTCATGACTTCTAATCCCTCCTCCCAAAGCTACACTTGCTAACCCTGGGCCTGGAGCATCAGTGGGTGCTGGAGATTTCTTAGGGTACCTATTGATAATATGTCCCACCCCATTGCAGTGATAGCAGGTAGGGGGACCTATGTTATCCCTTGTGACCCTAGGGGGCCATAGCTGTTTGGGTTTGGGGGGTTAGAACTCCTTTCCCTGGGAACTATGTTGGGGCCCTTGAGAGAACTCCTTTTGGTTGACCTTGTCCCCCCCCACTCTTCTGCCGGGGACCCTGCCCACCTTTGGCTGTGGTACCCACAATTCCTATGTGGACCTTGGTACTGGTCCAGCGGTCCGACTCCTTAGCAAGCTCAATGAGGTCTGTCAGGTTTCGTAGGAAGCCTCTCGCAAAAGGTACGATGCGACGATCTTCGGTACGGCGACGATCCCAGGTGCAGCGGCGATACGCGGCGCAGTGGCGATCTTCTCCTCTCGTGGCCCCTCGATGCGATGGCTCTGCGACGACTCTCACAGTGACGTGATGCGGTCCAAAAGCAGGCGGTGCCACGATCTCACTGGCGGGGGTGTGCTCCGCAAGCAAACGATGCCTGAAACTTAGAGTTTCTAAACTGCAGTCTGTACGGCTCTGGAGTTCCAAGTGAAAGCTGCAGCGTTAAAAAACAAGTGATGCGTCACTCCTGAGACCCTGGGGAGGCGATACGACAACCCCGTTGGACGCAGCAGGCGTGTTGTGATAACTCTGGTCTGTATGGGGAGGGATGAGATATCTTGTATGGATTCCGGTGTGCAGGTTTCGTAGGAAAGATCTCGCAAAACGTACCATGCGACGATCTTTAGGACGGCGTCGATCTCAGGTGCAGCGGCGATGCGCAGCGCAGCGGCGATCTTGTCCTCTACCGACCCCTCGATGCGATGGCTCTGCGATGACTCTCACAGTGAGGTGATGCAGTACGCAAGCAGGTGGTGCGACTATCTCACTGACGGGGGTGTGCTCCGCAAGCGAACGATGCCTGAAACTTGCAGAAAGACTAAGTTTCTTCTTGTCCAGCTTCCCAGCCAACAGGTACAACTTCCAGAGGCACCACAACTGGCCCAAGCACTCTAGGAAGGACAGAACTCTCTCAATAGAGTTCAGGGGGAAGCTGGGGGTGAAGTCCTTTTGTTCCTGGGACTTCTTAACAGGGTGCCGGCTCAAGTCAGCCCTTGGAGATATCTTCAAGCAAGGGGACACAGAAACAAAGCAAAGTCCTTCACCTCTCCTTGACAGCAAAGCAACTGCATATCAGCCCACAAACACACAGCAGGACAGTCCTTCCTCTTCAGTCTTCCAGCTTTCTCCTTGGCAGAGGTTCCTTCTTGATTCCAGGATAATCTAATTTTCTGTAGTCTGGGGTCCTATACTTATACCCATAAAAGTATTTGTTCCCTTTGTGCAGGAGGGCTCTGAGCCCGGTCTGAACCAGTTCTGGGTGTTCCTTGAGCACTTTTTTTCCTGGCTTTTACTTTCCTTTCGGAGAGAGGGGCAGGGTCGTCAGCCGCCCAGCAGGAGGAGCCAGCATTGTGGAAGGCAGGCACAGCCCTATTCAGGTCCAGGTGCTATCCCCTCCCACCACTCAAGATGCACATGCAGTCATTCAGCCTAGGGCTGACTCAGCCAGCCTCCTGGGGGCTCCCCAGCCCCTGTCACTCTCAAACCAGACAGTCTCTTCACAAACAGGCCAAGGCACACAGAAAGGTCAGAGAAGAGAAGAGAAACTTTCTAAAAGTGCTGTTCTCAAACACAGGAGTTAAAAACCACCTTTCCTAAAGATGTGTTATTAAATTCTGAGTTCAGGGATACTAGACTTTTATGTCCTACCTTGCTCCTATGCGAAGATAGTGCAGACCAGTGCAGAGAGGCCACAAAGAGTGAACATTCCCAAGGAGAATGCAGACTCACCACCCAATTTTGCAATACAGTATAATTTTTCTTTTAGCAATCATATTAAATAAGAGAAATGGGTGGGTGGGTTCACTCCCTAACCAAGAAGACAGTACATGTAGATATATGATAAATTGTGTTTCAGGGGAGAAGGACTGTTTGTAATGCATATATCAGTGCACTGTCATACTCTTTCTTTTGTTTCCTTCTAACAATAGATTGATGGCGAATGATGTACTGCTGCTTATTGGCCATTAATGTTGGCCTTGTGTTGTAGTGTTTGTCTTTGTGAAACCTTTCCTCCAATCCCATTACCTATCTATTCATCAAACCCCTAACCCTCCACCTGAGCTGTGTGATTTATTGAGGTGTGGCTTAAATTACACTACCAATGGATCACACACTTAGGGGTCGATTCCGATTCAGTAAAAAAAACGTCTGTACGATTTCTATCTGGAGCCCTCTCCATACGACTCGTACACACGCCGTACGACCCGTACGGAAAAGCGCACAATCACATATACACCGTACGGTGCGTACCCCCCATGATCGCACCGTACACCCAGCGTACATGGGGTACGGTGCATACCCCCCATGATCTCAAGGGTACGCACCGTACACCCAGCGTACATGGGGTATGGTGCGTACCCCTGCGATAATGGGGGGTACGCACTGTACCCCATTTTCGCTCACTGTATGGTGCATACCCCGGCGATCATGGGGGTTATGTACCATACCCGGGCGGCGGCCGTTCCGGGCCTGTTTCGGCGCAAACTCTGCTTTTACGGCTGTTTTCAGCTCCTGTAGAAAAAGGGTTGTACGGTGCGTACCCGACACGTATCGTACTTGCTGGGTCATATAAAAACCAGCCGCGAGCCGTACAGATGTCGCGTACAGCGGGTTCCGAGGGAGACTCGTACGGGGATTCGAGTCGTACTGTCTCTGTACGATTCGTACGGAGTCCGGCTCCTGGTACAAATCGTACTTCGTCGTACGTACGGCGGACATTACAGGGTACGATTCGTACGGGAAAAACACTCCGGCTATTCGGATCGGTTTTTACTGGATCAGAATCGACCCCTTGGTGGGGTGGATGTGGTGAAAGCAACACCAACTTACTGTAGAATCTTTGAAGCAGTAACCCACAGCAGTCCATTACCAACCTGCACATTAAAACTTATCCATAATGTTTTAGATATCAAATGAAGAACATCAGTCATCAGCATCATCATCATTAAGGCCTTGGGTTGCCTAACCAAAAATGCCTAATCTGAGTTTGTCAACTCCAAACTTTGAGTTAATTTTTTGTAACTTGTTGATTTCACAAATAAATCTGATAGCTCCATATTAGCCAAAACTTACTTGTATTTCTATTTTGTTCTATTTTAGAATAATCAGGCATTCTCATTTCATCAACATCATTACGTAGTACTTAGGTGATGTCAATTGTTTGTAAATCTTTGATAAATATATAACCCAGTTACTGAGTCTTTCTACTTCCATTTAGTTGCTTTAGGTGGATAATATTCAATCATTCAGAACAATCCTACTGTTGGAGCTTACCTGGGTGGAACTGGATATGGGACTTTGCTTGTGAAGTTGTGATGCCTCCCTTGATATTGCTGCAAGTATAGTCAGGTAAGACATACAACTAGTATGGATGTAATTTAACTTAGCAAGAAATGAATTAACTGCTACTATTTTTTATCTAAATAGTCCAGACCCTCCACACAATATAGCCTAGGTCTTCTCATGGCAGCATTCTCTACAACTAAGTGCTAAGCTATCTCTAGTCTTAAGTTAGAAGCACATAAACAGGCAGCGTAAAACTACTTGAAGGCAGCAGTGCAAAGTTAATGTAAAATAAACGACTTCAGGCATAAATTAAGGATATAAAAAATAGTTTGCTCTTTATTTATTTACAAAGCAACCCACTCTCTAAACCCAAAACACATCCATGCCCACCCCTCTCCCTCTCCCAAAAAAACTGTCCCAAGCCCAAAAACTCAAATTGTTCAAGGAAGTCTCTTCACTCGAGTTCAACTCCCAACTCCTTTCCAACACACTCCACCCAGCCCACCAAACAACAAATGACTCCCATCAAAAATAATATTTAAAAAAGGGTTAAAAGAGCGCATTATCGAAGTCAGTCTGGAGCTGGTACATGCTCTGCTCCACCAAGGTGAGCTGGATCTCGATAGTGTCCAGCCACTGCAGGATGCGGTGCAGCAGTGACCTGTTGGTATTCTTGTGGGGGTGGAAGCAGTTGGCTGGTGGAGGCGGAGGCACTGGCATGGCCGGGAGGTTGGAGGTTGAGGGTGACCAGCTGCACTGGGGCCTGGTAGCTATACATTGATTTCCTCCTCCTCCTTTTCCAGGACCACCAGCCACCAGTAGTCCTGCTGGAAACGCTCCAACATCTGCTGCCGCAAACAGACTACTCTCTCCTGCCTGTCTAGTGGTCCGGCTGGACCAACAGGATCAGCTGTATTGAGAAAAAAAAAATATTCTCTGTTCAGACAATTGTTTTAAATAAAAGCGTGGCACAGTAGCAGTACATTGCTGGTCCCCTGGAATTTATTTGATGTGATGATTATTATTAGTAGAATCACAAGGCCAATTTTATGTTTTCTTTTACCCAACATAAAAATGCAGTGACTGAGAGGCAGAAAAGTAATACGCAGACTGGCAGAGAATAGCATCACAGGATTAAAAAAAACTATGATTGGATTATTTTTCTCTTTTAAAGGCTTTTCATGTAATTATAAACCGAGTCAGATGCTTTGAGATAAAAAATAAATGACTTATCATTGATAAGTATGACATTATGCACTATTAAGGAGTACAAGAGGTATGTGGTACTAAAATAATGAAGCCATGCTCATTGCTAGCCAGCGTTGCTGCTAGTTTGCTACTGGATGCAGCTGTAGTTGACAATTATCTAATTCTAATGGCCCTACTCTTTGCCAAATGCATTTCTCTTTCTACTCTGTCTCCAAAGAGGTTGATGAACAATAAATAAGATACTGTGTCAGTCGTACACCTCATGTATGAAGTGCGGATATTAATATATTATCCTGACTGCCCTAAATTAGACATTGAGAAAAATGAATCTAATGGACTGCACTACAGATGAAGTAACAGATTATATAGATTTTATTTGAAAACGGTGTCACTGTGTATCCTATATGCCAAACTTGATATAAAATCATACACTAACTCCCACTTTATTCTGTGGCCTTGCCCACCACCACATTTTCCCAAAATGAATTTGCTGGTCATGAACCAAGGAAAGGAAAATTGATTTTCTCTACTGCAGGGGGTTGGGGGATTAGGCAGGTAGGGTAGAGCTTTTTTTATAAGTAATAATTGGGCCATTACACTGATCATCGATTCATCGTCTTTGGCTTATTCAGTCATGGTTCAATTCACAAGGGAAAACTCTGAACAAGTGTATATTAATCTGTTATGGGAAACCATGATATAGCTTCTGGAATCCCTTCACATGGGTATCACATGAATAAATGTGGCACATTCCAAGAATGGCCCACCCAATCTTTTACTCAGATACCATTTCATTTCTTTTAACTTACCTTCCATTCTTTCATGACTACCTCAAGCCATCAAAGCTCATAATTTGAGATTGTGCTGCATTGCAGAAAGAAGAGTCCGTAATAACTCAGTCACCACTGTGGCTGGTAAAGATGGGGCGGAGGGTTCACCTCACAGTAATTTTTGATGAAGACGATGAGCGAAGCCATGGCAATAGCTAGTGAGCATAGTAATTGCAAGAAATATGTGACTTACAAGTGCCCATTCCTGCTACCACTTCTCCCCTGCATCTGAGCCATTGCTGTCTCCTCCTGCAGTGGTACTGGAGCCAACATCGCTGATGTTCTTTGTGGCTTGAACATAAACCATTACACATAATTTAGATCCCAGATACGCAACCCCAAATACAACAGCAATGCAACACTAGAGCACAGTTAGCATATTTCTTCCAAATATTACACTGGGCATTTGATTGGTTGGTTCACAAAGTTAGATAAACCAGGCATGGAATAACGCTCAATGAAATGCCTATGGTTTTGGGTGGCATATGCAATGTGAGTGGGACCTCATAAATTTTTTTCCAGCCTTGCTGCACTGTAATTGGAAAATGGTGATGTACTGTTATTATAAATGAACGAGTCTGTACTCTGCAGCACACTACACTGGGGGGGAAGGGTTGTGACCATGGCCAATGTCTCATGAACTGAGTTGTGCTAGAGCTAGGCATGGGGAGTAAAAGAAAATCCTTCTGAACAAACATACATACATGGTGATTTTTTTATTTAAAATACTAGCTTACTTGAGCCTGCTATCTGAATCTTCACGAATCACGATAGATAGCACCAACATTCCAATAGACAAAATACCCCAAGATTTAGGGTTCTATTCTGAGAAGTGCATAACAATCATAAAATAACTTACTGAGATCTGCAAAGCCCTCGGCAGCTAGCTGGTGGTCGGTGCCGGCTGACCAGCTTGCGCCAGACCCGTGAATTGTCTCTTTTTTCCCCTTGGGTGCCGATGAAAGAAATTCAAAAGATAAATAAAAATAGATTTGTGATTCTCTTAATAATCGTCACAAAATGTTTTATGAAAAGCAAACTCAGTCGCTAAAACAGATTACCCAAAGCTCTACTAGTTTCTTTTGACTCAAGTCTTTCGACAGTCATTAAGTCCATATTCCAAACCTCCTGAACAAAAACTACATTTGGAACTAATGTATTGCAGTCAATGATCTTTGATTTAATTCTATTCCCATTTCTCAACACCCTTGATGAGCCTCCCTCATTTTTGCAATGCATAGATGCATACTTCACATTATCACTTTGAATTCAATTAAATAACTTGGAACTGTACGAGCTACATAAACAAAGTCACAGAAAGAACCCGCCACACAGTGATTCGCTATAGTGACAGAAGAAACAATTTGCAATTACTTATTAATTAATCAGCTAAAGCGAGCACCTGATGAATGTGATTAGGGAGAGGCACCTGCCTAGCAGAAACTAGAAACTGGATCACACAATAATATACCAGTGTAAAATGTACTAAACATAACTTACCTCTGAGTGTAAGCAGCATGCTATTCAGATTTTTTTTTAGCATTGTAGAACACAAACACAACAAATAACCTAGCTCCGGAATGTCGACGCCTAGCAGGTTGAGCAGGTCCTTTTCCCGGTCAAGAATGTCCGCCCAGCGGTGCGTCAGCTGGCGGGTGCTGCGCCGAACCTGGCTGGTGCGCCGCACGCACCGACACATTGTCCCCCACCGCTGCAGATGATGCAGCAGGGGGTGGCACTACGGGGCCTGCCACCTACTCCCAGCTGACAGCACAGAGGGTGCTGCACAAAAAAACTAGTGCTGCCACCTCCTACTCTCTGAAGATCGCCAGGGCTGCATAGCTGGGCAGTGGTGTCGCTGGCATGGAAAATACCCCTCTGTCATGGCGCTGGGTGGAAAATAAACTAAGAAGGGAAAGGATTGGAAAGTAAAGAAGAAAGAAATAAGGAAAGAAGGGGATGCTAACAAACTAAGTCAAAAAGTCACAAAAACATGCACAAATGTAAACAAAAACATAAAATACACAAAGACAAAGACACACACTATCGTAAAAAGTACAAATTAGTGGTAGAAATGTGATAAAGGAGGATGATGGCAAAGATTAACTGGAAATTAAAAATTAGGACCAGGGGCATAACAGAGAGCAGAAAAAGATGATGGCCATGCCCATGCAGACCGCATGGTGCTGTTTGTGCGTGATTTAGAATGCAAGCACACTTCAGCACCACGTAGTGCCATTCAAGTGTGATTTTGGAGTTTGTGGACACACTTCGTGTATCCAACACAACACAAATGAGCGCACCGGTAAACTATGCCCAAACGCAGAACTCTGCGTAGTGCGGTGGAGTTTTTATGTGTAATTCCACGTAGTGGGACTCTGCCTGCTCCACCCACCCATAATTAACAGGCCAATCAGAGTGTTAGGTATCAAAGTATCGCTAACCCTCTACCTTGACTGATGTAAATATTAACATGCATTCATTATGTCCTTATGTTGTCTATGTGCACCCATTCATTAAAAAAAATGAAATAAAAATGAAGAAATCTATGCATATAATCTGAAAACATGATCATGAAAGTATCTTCAAACACATCATGTGCAAAATTCTGAGATAATAATCCAGTATTGCACAATCCACAGCAGTGAATGTGAATTACATTAATCCTCGTAACACTACAGGTCTCCATTGAGAGACAGATTGATTTGAACCCTGATGTTCTGCCACTCCACTATTCAGTAAATGTACAGCAAAGTCCTACAAAGAGTAAATACTTAATTCAGAATGCTCACAGTGTAGTGCTTACATGTGTCATGGAACAACATAATACATTCTGGTTTAGTACATATAAAAAAATACTTTTCTGAAGAAAAGATACTCAGGATGATCCTTCCTCAATAGAATGCATCAAAGTTAGCTCATGCTGAGAATCATAACTGTTTATGTGTTTGGCATACCATGGTAACTTATTGCTTGAGAACAACTCACAAGAATACCAGGAGAGAACATCCTGCAGCAGTTCATCAGCAAAGGTCATAAAAAGCTCTTAGCAAGGCTTTTGCCTTATAAACATAACCTTGGATGGGAATCAAACAAATAATACTTGATCCAGCAGCCAAAATTCTACCGTTCTCATGGTGTGAGGTTGGCTGAGGAACAGCTGGCTTCTAGTCGGAAGAGAGCCTTAAGAGGTTGGCGTCTGCTTCCAATTCCCATTAAAAGAGATTCAGCTGGCATATGAAGGCCTCTGTTAGTAACCATAAGTGAGAGGGGTCAAAGGAATCAAAACTCTATGTATCTTAAATGAGATATTACCAAAACATTTGTGGGGGAAGGGAGATTACAACTTCAAAACATGATCTCAGCTCCCATTTTGTTTAAACATTAACGCAACACTGACATGTTCATGGTAGAAAGGGTTTAGTCTGTTGTTCCACATATGTCGCATCCCAATTCCTGACATTGTGGAAGATGCAATATCTGTAGTGAGAGTAGAAAGAGGTGCAGAGGGAAGGGGCACCTCAGATGGCAGCACCCTGGCCAACATCACACCAATTAATGGAAAAGTAAGGTGGACCTATGATCAGAATATAACTACCAGCAAGCACATCACAGCTGAAAGAGCCTGTCCACAGATCATTCGAAACAAGAAAGATTACTTATGGTCAAGTGTACTACAAAGTGTTAGACATTTTCGGAAATCACAATCTTTTATTTATTTATTTATTTATTTATTTATTTAAGAGTTTTATATAGCGCTACTAGACCCGGAGGTATCAGAGCGCTTTACATGAGGAATTTAGCATTTAGCATATTACAAACTTTACAGAATTTACATGAAAGATCGTTGCGAGGAAGAGGAAAAACAAGGTTATAAAAATACATCTAATGATTAGATCATTACAAAAACAGAAGATATTAAGGAGCAATGGGAGCGAGGGAAAATAGGGGTAGGGGAAAAGAGGGAGCAGGGAAATGTGGGAATGAGTGGGAGCAGGGAGAAAGGAACTGACAAAGGACGGAACAAGACGGCAGGTCAGGATCAGAGAAGAGGGTGAGAAGGAAGATGGGGACAAGAAAAGGGGTTCTGAGAGAGGGAGAGGAGGTCATCGGAGGAAGATATAAAGAGACAGCAGCAAAAGGACGAGGAGTGCCATGCACCAATGTCCGGCTGGGTAGGTGACGGCCGCGGGCGCCAGACTCCTCTATAGCCGAACCAAGCAGCTCCACCGGGCATCGGCCATGTCGTCTCAACGTCTTTACATAAGTTTCCACAAAATTATAGAATTACACCAGTTACAAGTTACATGAGGAATTTAGCATTTAGCATATTACAAACGTTACAAAATTTACATGAAAGATCGTTGCGAGGAAGAGGAAAAACAAGGTTATACAGATACATCTAATGATTAGATCATTACAAAAACAAAAGATATTAAGGTGCAATGGGAGCGAGGGAAAATAGGGGTCAGGGAAAAGGGGGAGAAGAGAAGGGAAACATGGGAATGAGTGGCAGCAGGAAGAAAGGAACGGACAAAGGACGGAACAAGATGGCAGGTCAGGATCAGAGGAGAGGGTGAGAAGGAAGATTGGGACAAGAAAAGGGATTCTGAGAGAGGGAGAGGAGGTCCTCGGAGGAAGATATAAAGAGACAGCAGCGAAAGGACGAGGAGTGCCATGCACCAATGTCCGGTTGGGTAGGTGACGGCCGCAGGCGCCAGACTCCTCTATAGCCAAACCAAGCGGCTCCACCGGGCATCGGCCATGTCGTCTCAGCGTCTTTAAATACGTTTTCAAAGAATTATAGAATTACACCAGTTACAAGTTACATGAGGAATTTAGCATTTAGCATATTACAAACGTTACAAAATTAACATGAAAGATCGTTGCGACGAAGAGGAAAAACAAGGTTATACAGATACATCTAATGATTAGATCATTACTAAAACAAAAGATATTAAGGTGCAATGGGAGCAAGGGAAAATAGGGGTCAGGGAAAAGGGGAGAAGAGAAGGGAAACGTGTGAATGAGTGGGAGCAGGGAGAAAGGAACGGACAAAGGACGGAACAAGATGGCAGGTCAGGATCAGAGGAGAGAGTGAGAAGGAAGATGGGGACAAGAAAAGGGATTCTGAGAGAGGGAGAGGAGGTCCTCGGAGGAAGATATAGAGAGACAGCAGTGAAAGGACGAGGAGTGCCATGCACCAATGTCCGGCTGGGTAGGTGACGGCCGCGGGCGCCGGACTCCTCTATAGCCGAACCAAGAGGCTCCACAACACACCACATTATGCCACTGCCCCACGTCACTGCACTGGACACCAAGTTTGCAGTATGGAGCACAGCAGCCACACTGCTCTACAACATACCTTAGAAACATTGCCAAAAGCCAATAGCTCTTGCTAAAGACTTATAAGGACCCAAAGGCGAGACCTATTGGCTACGCCAATGCTTGTTTAATTCTGCTGAGACTTTATCGTGTTACATGCTGTTTGGTGTATGATTCACGGCAAACATTGTCTGCCCTTGTTTTAAAAATGTACAAGGAAAAGAGATACATAGTTTCACTGAGGCTTCTGGTTGTCGTGGAAACAGGTGAGGGGGTAATTGTGAAGAAGATTCTTTGGAATGTTGGTGTTTAAACTGTGGATGACAGTTGAGGGGGAGGGGGGCTCACACTAGCCTCAGCTCCACTCCTCCCGTGTAGAGACGTCGATAGAGACTGAAGAGCGGGAAGAGCCTCTGTGTACAATCAGGAAGTACACTGGTCTTTCCACATTGCAGAACAAGGAGTTCACAGGAGCAGAGCAGGCCCATATACAATGAAGTACAACCCTTTGAAATGGCAATCCAGGATAATCATCAAGAAAATGGATCACTTAAAGGGAAGCAATACATTGAGATTCTTGTTGAAGAATACAAAATGATCAGTTGTTTGACAAAGCATCACTGGACGCATCCTGAATGCTAAATGCAGTTGTTACTACCAGCAGCATTGAAAAAGTGAAAAGGTTGAAATGGTCTTTTTTCCATAGCCAAGGAGTAGTTTGCCACTCAGAGGATGGAAGCTGACAGGCCTTGATGAGGGGTGGGGGGGCATCTATTCAGCCATAACCTACATCATTGGGTGAGGCTATCAAGAAAACTTTGGTTCCAAAGAAGAAAGGATTGAGAGCCATTGATACTTATGAACATGTGCAGCACCATCAGATTAGTGTTTTATATTTATTTTTTACTTGTAATCTTTTACATTTTCATACATTTTAAAATATGATGAATTTACTGTAGGTGCTATCTAAAATAATTTTTTTACATTGTTGATCTTGGTAGGAAGATGGATTGCTATGTACAAGAAGCATCTGCAACAAGTAGTATAGATAAACTGAAAGATGCAGTAACAACCTTATGTGGGGCGGTCCAAGAATGTTGCCTCAACCAAAATAAAAGCTATCTCCATTTACTCCATCGTGTCAAAGCATATGGAGGATATATGAATACATTGATAACTGCTACTCGGATCCTCAGCATAAAAAACAAAGATTTTTAGCAGGAGATGGCACACTGCAGCAAGAATGTGGCCAAGCGGTAGAGTCAGGTTACTTTGACACTTAGGGGTCGATTCCGATCCCGTAAAAAGCGCTCCGAATCGTCGTACGGAGCATTTTTTTCCGTACGAATCGTACCCGTAATCGTCCCCGTACGAACGACGTAGTACGATCCACACCAAATGCAGCGATCCGTATGAATCGTACCAGGGACCGTACAAATAGAATTCCCGTACGAATCGCCCTCGGAACCCGCTGTATACGACGTGTGTACGGTTCGCGGCTGCTTTTTACGACCCGGCAAGTACGATCCGTGTTGGGTACGCTCCGTACGACCCTTTTTCTACGGGAGCTGGAAACTGCCATAAAATCAGAGTTCGCCCCGAAACAGGTACGGAACGAACCCCCGGGTATGGGGCGTACACCCCATGATCACAGGGGTATGCGCCGTACCCCATGTACGCTGGGTGTACGGCACGTACCCCCATGATCTCAGGGGTACGGCGCTTACCCCTGCGATCATGGGGTGTACGCGCCGTACGGTGTGTATGTGATTGTGCGCTTTTCTGTACGAATCGCCCTTACTTGATGTGGACCGTACGACTTGTGTCCGGGTACCCCGGTCGGGATCGTAATCGTCGGGTCGTACGGCATCCGTACGAGTCGTACGGAAACGGCTCCGGATGCGGGTCGTACGGACTGTGATTTTTAACGGATCGGAATCGACCCCTAGAAGTCCTGTACACCATCCAGTCACATTCCATTCATCAGGCTGGTTGCGTGCAGGAAAGTGAGGAGGATTCTAGCCTTAGTAGTCTATTTGTATCTGAGATTCAAAGGACAAGGCATACAAGGAGACATGGGCCTGAAACTGAATGAGTGTGGTCTGAGAATACCACATACAAACCCATTGCTTCCAAAGGGAGAAAGAGACATTGAAACGTTGAGATTTAGGAGGAAAAACAGTTACCTTATTATAGATTGATGTTTGAAATAATATAACATTTTTTTAAGGTTGTTGCCTCAGTTTTACTTTTTTAACTGCTACTTAATTTTTCTTATGAAAAAACACGGAAAACGTTTGGTTTATTATTCAGAAATTGTTATGTGTCATTATTTCTTCTTTTGGTTAATTCTTAAAAATAGTTTGTAGTTGTGTATGTATGATAGCCCATCTCTTCTGCCGGGCTTGTGGCAACTTGACCTGCATTGTTGGGTGGTGCATTATCTTCTTCCTCTGAACTGCCATTATCTGGCTGTATTGGGCGGTATACAGTCATAATATCGAGTAAAAAATATAGAATGGGCAAAATATCGAGTAAAAAATATAGAATGGGCAAAATATAGAATGGACAGAATATAGACTACAAAAATATCGAATAGAATAGCAGTAATATCAAATCCAAAATATAGAATGGACAAAATATCGAATGGACAGAATATAGACAACAAAAATATCCATGAACAGAATATAGACAACAAAAATCTCGAAATTTAGGTAAGTTAATATTTATATTTTTAATATTATGCAAGTGTTTTTTATGTTAGTATATGTGTTAAAAGTGTATTTTTAATTTATAATTTATTTTAATTAATTAATTTTATGGTATTTAATTTTTGCGTAATATATTTCTGGAACGGGTTGTTGGTTTATAGGGGAATAGGGTGGGAAGTAATTTAAATATAATTAATTAAATATTTTAATTGATTTATTGGTATTTATTTTGAATTAATTGTTAATTACATTTTTGGGGTAATTAATTAAAATATAATTGGTAATTAATTTGTATTAATTGATTCATTGATAATTATGTTAATTTTATTTATTTATTTTCTGTAGCGGGTTGTGGGTTTATAGGGGAATAGGGTGGGAAGTAATTTAATTATAATAAATAAAATATTTTAATTTATTTATTGGTATTTATTTTGAATTAATTGTTAATTTTTAATTGGTAATTAATTAAAATATATTTGGTAATTAATTTTTATTAATTGATTAAGTGATAATTATGTTCATTATATTAATTTTTTCTCTGTAGCGGGTTGTGGTTTATAGGGGAATTGGGTGGGAAGTAATTTAATTGTAATTAATTATTTTTTTATTTATTAATTGGTATTTTTTTAATTAATTGTTAATTATTTTTCAATTGTTAATTAATTAATTGTTATTGGTAATTAATTTGTATTAATAGGTGATTATTTTTTAGTAATTACATTTTTTATTATTATTAATTGATTAATTATTATAATATATTAAATTGTTAATTAATTTTAATTAATTTGTAATTGGTATTAATATTTATTTTTACTTATATATGAAGTATTTACTTTTCCTACTGTTGCTCTCCTTGTAGTGGGAATAGTAATTTTTACCCTCCGGCTATGCAATGCTTTTCCTACTGTTGCCCTCCCTGGAGTGGGAATAGTAATTTTTACCCCTACGCTATCCAACGCTTTCCCTACTGTTGCACTCACTGGAGTGGGAATAGTCATTTTTACCCCTACGCTATCCAACACTTTCCCTACTGTGGCACTCTTTGGAGTGGGAATAGTAATTTTTACCCGGTATCCAATGCTTTCCCTTCTGTTGCCCTCCCTGGAGTGGGAATAATAATTTTTACCCCTACGCTATCCAACACTTTCCCTACTGTGGCACTCTTTGGAGTGGGAATAGTAATTTTTACCCGGTATCCAATGCTTTCCCTTCTGTTGCCCTCCCTGGAGTGGGAATAATAATTTTTACCCCTACGCTATCCAATGCTTACCCTACTTTTGCACTCCCTGGAGTGGGAATAGTAATTTTTACCCCTACGCTACCCAACGCTTTTCCTACTGTTGCACTCTCTGGAGTGGGAATAGTTTTTTTTACCCCTACGCTATCCAATGCTTTCCCTACTGTTGCACTCTCTGGAGTGGGAATAGTAATTTTTACCCTCCCGCTGTCCAACGCTTTCCCTACTGTTGCACTCTCTGGAGTGGGAATAGTAATTTTTGCCCCAACGCCATCCAATCCTTTCTGTACTGTTGCACTCTCTGGAGTCGGAATAGTAATTTTTACCTTCTCCCTATCCAATGCTTTTCGTACTGTTGCACTCACTGTAGTGGGAATAGTAATTTTTGCCCCAACGCCATCCAATCCTTTCTGTACTGTTGCACTCTCTGGAGTCGGAATAGTAATTTTTACCTTCTCCCTATCCAACGCTTTTCCTACTGTTGCACTCTTTGGAGTGGGAATAGTAATTTTTACACTCCTGCTATCCAACGCTTTCCCTACTGTCGCCCTCCCTGGAGAGGGAATAGTAATTTTTACCCCTATGCTATCCAACGCATTGCCTACTGTTGCACTCCCTGGAGTGGGAATAGTAATTTTTACCGTCCCGCTATCCAACGCTTTCCCTACTGTTGCACTCACTGGAGTGGGAATAGTAATTTTTACCCCTACGCTATCCAACGCTTTCTCTACTGTTGCACTCAGTGGAGTGGTAACAGTAAATTTTACTGTCCTGCTAACCTACGGTAAAAATATTATATATTTTGTATTAATAATATGTTGATATATATATATATGTATGTTTTTAAAATTAAATTTTATGTTTATTTATTTTTAACCCTAAATTAATTTTTTATAATGTTTAAGGTTATTTAAGTATTTTAAGTATGTTTAAGGTAATTATATTTAATATTTTATTATTTTTCAATTACTTTTAAGACATTTAAAACATTGGAGATAGGCGTTCGATATTTTTGTATTCTATATTTTTTACTCGATATTTTGCTACATCGATATTTGTGTTATCGATATTATGTCAGTGATCCGTATTGGGCAGCCTGTTCTTGAAGATATATTGTAACTTGCTACATAAGAGCATACTGAAGGGAACCACAAATATCACAAAGACACTAGAATCGGAATTTCAGTAAAGGGAACGTTCTCTCTGCTACTACCCTTGTACATTGTTGTGATGTTATATCTTCTTTCCCTAGCAGTTACTTCATTGAGTATGTAGTGTTTTTAACAAAGAATATCTCACAAATACGCTGACACCTACCACAGAGAAAATATTAATGGAATGTAATTTAATTTTTTATTAATATTTTTTAAAATAATTATTCTCACCTAATAGGTAGCAATCTCCTAAATTAACTATTGAAATGCGGTTATACAGGCCACAGTGCCTGAAAACTTAGGAGTCATTTGTACACACTGGAAATTTGGCCACCAGTTCAATGATTAGACATCCTGAATTCCACACTATTTGTATGTTCAAAGAAGGCTTACTTTTGCTATTTCTGGCAAGCTATTCAGTCACCAGTGTTGGGCTTATTAAAGCATGCGCACCTTCCACACAACATATAACTTGTGAAACATTAGTAATTCTATAAAACTCCATAATGGTTTGCTGCAATTGTAGAGGGCTTGGACATGTGGTATGAGTGTTACTTTACGCAATACTGCATCTAGAAAAGTTTGAAAAAAGCCTTCAGATGGATGTCTGTGTATCTCTGTTGTAGCTAGAATGGGTCTTAAACCATAATAGATTAGCATCACCTTCAACCTATTAATGTTTATGATTTATTTTGCCCATTTTTATGTTTTTTGTATAATTACTCAATTGTTGTTTTGCTGAATTTAGGCTATGTGCAAATGCAGTCTTAATTTCATGGTGTTAGCTAATAGAGTGGTAGGAATTTTTGTATGTGTCCTCCATCTAACTTTTATTTTTTAACAATGTTTCATGGTGTTAGGATTTTTTTATATTTTTGCAGATCCAGTGCTTTCATGTGTTGTTTAGTAATAGATTGTGGCAACACAAAAGCCATTACCAGCACAATCATTAGGATAGAAATTCCCTATAAAGTTGAGCTCAAAGTGCAAAAGATAAAAGTTTTATTTTTGTGTAAAATCAATGGAATAGATGAGAGAAACAACAATGAGCTTGCATAATGAATTTTCTTAGATGTCACATTGTTTCCTAGATGAAGATGTTTTAACAGTTGTATCCCTCAATTTTTGTTTCATTTACCTCTTGTCTAAAGAATCGTTCTTGCAATACATCTCAGTGCTTTTCAGTGCTGCCTCTTCGAAACTTAGATTTTGGTAAGTGATTGTAAAAAGGTTAAATTCTGCCTGCCAATTGCCCATTGCTTTGCTTTTCATTTGAATCTATCTTCATATTTCAAAGTTATTTGGCTAACCAAATGTGTAGTCTGTTTCAATGCAAAGACCGCGCAACATCTGTAAGGTCATTTAAAGCTTTTCATGAACAGCCAAGTCAACTGAGGTTATGGCTCCACTATCCTGGCCAAGAACCAACCACTCTTTTGTGAGATCTCTGCCTTTTCAGTGGAGAGCTCACTCCAGTCATAGGAACAGCTGATGTGGAGGATACTGGGAACAATTCATCAAGAGGGTTTTTAGGATATTAAAGACCAACGGGCATAGTCTCATAATGGTATCATGTTCCAAAGAGAAATTGGTCCATAAAGGTAAAAGATCTAAGAGGTTCCAATTCTTGTGACAAAAAACTGTTTGTTTCAGGATGAAAACAGTCACTCACTCTTAAGTTCTACCAACTAATCTCGGCCCCCATCCCCCGTTCACACACATCACCAACACTATGAGTATTGATGCCCGCAGACACCATCTACCTCATTCAAAAATAACCAGTATAGACCATTCTCTTTTTCTCCAACTCCTCCTCATATATCGCAATAGGGAATCACCAATAACCTCCATCCATGTCTAATGCCATATGCATTGACCTCTAGACCCATAGTCCCCAAGCACATGTCCATCCGACTTACTATTTCTAATCAGAGCAATCCCCCACTACTAACTCCACCGCTGCACCATGTCATATATCATTCTGCCATCATTGTACACCCTAGTCTGAATAATCTCCCCCTATTGCCTCCAGCACCATACATACCTCTGCACTATGTCATACAAAATGTTCCAGAGACTGCCCACCCTAGACCTCATACCCTGCCGTCTCTAACTTATACAGTTGTCAAACTATGTTACATGTCTTAAATGTACCCACAACAGGCACACTTGCATGTAGTCATCACATCACTGACCTTTTCCCTCTACCATGCCCATAAATAGGGCATCAAAGGCCGCTTCTTGTTACAACTCCCCTGCTGATCATAACTTTTACCCTTCTATTT
Organism: Lissotriton helveticus; assembly: GCF_964261635.1. Lineage (NCBI taxonomy): Eukaryota > Metazoa > Chordata > Amphibia > Caudata > Salamandridae > Lissotriton > Lissotriton helveticus. The sequence continues at coordinate 1,233,081,789 of NC_136068.1, forward strand.
AAAACAACAAACAAGCCAGACTACATGGACTTGGAAAGGGAAATTAAATTGATAGCCAATAAACTAAACGTCTACTTATGTCACAACATATGAGTTACTCACTTCAAACATTCATGAAATCAAACAGATTGGACAGCTCCCCCATATCACCTTATCGAACAACCCCTCTATGCGATCATAGCATCAGACATCAAAGGACCATCAATAACCTCACACAGGAATATTTAGACTCTCTACTTAATGCATACAAAGCAGACTGCACTGAACTTTCCCTCCAGTACTCATCCAGCAAACCATTAATTATCAAACCAAATGATCATGAATCATAGTAGTCTGTGAAAAGATGTCACTACTAACATTTCAACACAACTACCATCTTTGATCATATCACAATACCCTCAAAATTAAGCATAAAATTCACAGAATTAACTGAAGACAAAATCCTAAACTTACTATTTTTGGTATTCACAGAACGCACTTACTACTTTTGGTATTCACAGAATGGATTTACGACTACTAACTTTACGTCTGCACTCTGACCCGGACATTCCGGCCAAGAGGCGGAGCTTCTGACCTGGAGGCGGAGCTTCTGGCTTGGAGGGGGAGCTTCCGGCCTGGAGGTGGGGAATTTCTGCCCCGAGTGCGGATGTAAAGTTAGTCGTAAATTCATTCTGTGAATGCCAAAAGTAGTAAGTGCATTCTGTGAATACCAAAAGTGGGAAACACCCATTACATTGATGTGAATACATCGCGGCGCTATCGCACCGCGACGTTTACATCGCATGGGCGTTCATATCGTAGCCTATTACTCCGCATGCTACTACGGCGCGATGGCATTAACATCGCATGCAACGACAACGCATGCGATGTTAGAATGCCATTACATCACAAAAAAAATCGAACACAAACGGACGAATAAGTTTAAAAAATGATGCAAGTTGTTATGATAATGATGCAACTTTAAAAACGGGCGGGCGAATAACTTTAACAAATGATGCAAGTTGTTATGATAATGATGCAACTTGAAAATGATGCAACTTTAAAAACGGGCGATCACAAACGGGCGAATAACTTTAACAAATGATGCAAGTTGTTATGATAATGATGCAACTTTAAAATGACGCAACTTTAAAAACGGCCTGCAACTTTAAAAAATGGTGCAAGGGCGATCACAAACGGGCGAATAACTTTAACAAATGATGCAAGTTGTTATGACAATGATGCAACTTTAAAAACGGCCTGCAACTTTCAAAAATGGTGCAAGTTGTTATTATTTGATGTATCTAAGAAATAACGCATCGATGACACAGAGAGGATGTGGTCTGGCGGATAGCTCTGCCGACTTTGGTGTTGACAACCAGGGTTCGAGCCTCCTATCAAGTCGCCACACTTACAAGTGCAGCGCTACCTTCACTTTTTATGTATGTTATAATGGCGTGGGTGGATGAATGCATGAATTAAGAATGGGGATGGATGGGGAAGTGTGGATGGGTGCATGGCGGCGGATGGATGAATGGGTGGGTGCCTTATGGCAGACTGTATAATGAATGGATGGCTGAATGGATGGCTGTATGGATGGATGCATGGATGGGTGTATGGATGGATGCATGGATGGGTGCTGGGTGGGTGGTGGATGCATGGATGGGTGTATGGATGAATGCATGGATGGGTGCTGGGTGGGTGGATGGCTCGATGGATGCATGGATGGGGAAGTGTGGATGGGTGCATTGCGGCGGATGGATGAATGGGTGCATGATGGCGGACCGTATAATGAATGGATGGCTGTATGGATTGATGCATTGTCCGCAAAATGTGTTACTTCTTTGTATCATCCTGTGATTGTTAATGTTTTCCCGGGTTGAAGGCCTCCCATAGCAAACAATCCTGTCTGTCTGTCACTGAGGCACAATGCGCTCTCACAGCCTGTACACAGATGGAGCTGTGCAACTGGCCGCCTTAAATTATCAGGAAGTCAGGAATTAATGGATTCTTCCTGGTACTGGAGAACGCCTGGAATGTCCCATAAATAGAAATACATTTTTGCTCATATCAGTTTCAAACATATTTCGCCGGGAGGGGCTCCAGCACTTCGGTTCTGAAATGAATTATAACTTAAATAACGAGGCGCTACAAAAATACAGCTCTCATACACATATACAAGGCGCTATGAAAAACATTCATATTTCTGGCTTCTTGTGCACACGGGCGTTAAACACAGATACGGAGGTGGGGTCCAACGCGCCGGTTCTGGTAGGAAGATATAATGAACATATTCAGTGATATAAGGACACATCATGAAGCGCTATAAAAACATGTTTCTTCGCTCTAGTAGCACAAGCAGCGGATGGATGCACACGGCCCCCAGGGGTCCAACTCTTCGATTCTGTGATGTGTGTGAGTTCATGCCAATCTTTGATGACAGAACAGACAGCCCGAGGAGATTACTTGCAGGTGACTAGTTTCAGAGAAGGAGAGGTTGTGGTCCATAAAACGAGGAGCGGCAAATGTGCGGAAATACAGAAAACAACAGACAAGGGCTTCATCTATTTTTTATTATGATTATTTTTGTGTGTCTGAAGGTTGTGTTTACAGCAGCCCATAAACATGTTTATTAATAGAGCCTTACACATCTCTTACATTATAAAATATTTAGGTTATGACTAGAGACTGGAACCGGAGACTTGGACGACGAGCACGTGTCTGTCCCATGCCTTTGTTTACCAGCGCCCAGAAACCCCGTCGGTTAATAGCGCCTTGTACAAAGTGTCCGTTTATTATGTGGAATAGTTGACATTTAACGTTCGAAAAGTGTGAAACGCGCTTTTTCATTGGAATATCTAGATGTAAATACCCGGTCTTTTACACAGGCACAAATGGGTGCAGACACGGTGTGCAACACAATATATACAATAACATCGCGTTGTCATGTCGTGCGATGTCATGTCGCCGATGTGACACACAATCCTAGCCTGTGGCCGCATTTGCGTCGCAATGACGTGCGATGCCAAAATGGCCGGTGTAATTGCATTTGCGATGTATTGGCCGCGATGCGAACGCCCGCGAGGACGTTGCGGCCGATGGATCGTCATACAACCACCAAAAGTAGCCCTAATTGATTTAATCACCCAGAAATTGCTTCTACCTTCAAATAGCATCTTTCTAGAAGACTTCAACCTGCATTGGAATGGCAACAGTAATGCCCAAGCTGACCATCGCAAAGACCTTCTGAGAAATAATAACCCAAAACTATCTCCACTGGTCCAACAAGCATCAAATTATCCACTGTAGACCTTCTCATAGGCAAAGAAGAACTGATCATCATCCACTTACTGATTGATTTATTTGATCACAACTTGCTCACTTTCCACATCAACTCAAAACACTGACAGTCAGAGGTCAAACATACAAGCCAAAGTTCAGGACTAGAGAAACTAAAACAATTAACTCATTTGAACTCTCGGCAAAAAGATACAACCATCTGCAACCACCTACATTTATTCAGAACCCTGAAGGTCGAGACCTCATGGTACAGTCAAATCCACAAGCTTTGTATTTTTCCTTATGTTGCAATAAAAAAAAGTTTATTGTAAATTGCGCCGGTTGACTATGATTGAAAGATTCTTTTTTGGGGATATCTTCTGAGTTGAGCATCTTATATCATAATGAATATGTTAATATTGTGAGATATTTAATATTCTTGTGCCTATTGATGTTCCCTTTTTTTGCTAATTATGTTTGGTAGCAATACAATAGAAAAGGTGACTGAGTGTAAATTGTGCTAAATGTGACAATAAGTAGAATTTACAATTTTGTTAACAGCTCAAAGGATAAGGTTATTGTCACCCACCAATAACCAAATTGGGTAATGCTTTACACAAAAACCACATACAGAGAACAAAGAGATTATATCCTGAGCTTAATTGAGCATATCAATGAATAAATTCCAAAGAATGTGTAATCTTCATATCTTCTTCTATTATAGATGTTGTTCTTCAAAAACAACACTAGCCGTCGCCAACACGTGTTTCGTCTTGGTATATATAACCATAGACTTCTTCAGGGCTAGAATATTACAATATATATAATCAGAACAACCAATATCATAATATATAAAATCTCAACATTGATATTTAACAATTGATAGACATCTCAGTTGGATTTAGTTGTTAACATAGGAAGTGGCTGAAATACATTTACAAACCCCCAGTGATATTATTTAAAAAAAACATACTGTCCTTCAAAGGAAATATATGACACAAATGCCCCACATATAGATCTATTAGTAATCACAATATTGCACCTTCGAACTTGGTGCTTAATATCATATTTCAACCAGGATTGCTAATCATGGTTCAATCACTTTTCAGTATTAACCACTAGCTACAAGAAGTAGAAGAACAGACATTAAGGAAATAAATCCATGGCTGAAAACCTTATGAAACCCCATGCATGAATGAGATCAATGAAAGACTGCACCAGACATCGAAACGTGATCAAGTATAAAGGTGAGTGTTAGTACATTAGAATTCTACATACCAGTGTGATAAGTAAATATTAATCCCAAAGCGTGTCTCTTAAATAAAAGATTAACTCACCTGTAGCTAGGAAACATTAAGGTATCACACAATACTCTCCGTCAGTCATGAGAGCAATAAGATAAAAATCTATAGTCAATTTTTTTTAAAATTAATAATCCACATTTGTATAGCGCACAATCACCCGTTAGGGTCTCTAGGCGCTGGGGGCCGTCGGGAAGATTAAGCAAGCTATTGCCCAGAGTCGCATGGTGCTGGGCTAACCTGCCGCCGGAGCCGGGGATCGAACCCTGACCCCCAGATTTCAGCGTCAGTCGCCCTGGCCGCGGCGCCACACCTCTCCCACAAAATTAAGATAACACCATTCGGAAAACCCAATGATGTATACAATAAATAGTCAGTATCAGTGATAAATAGGGGGAGCCACTCACTAGTTCTTCGGAAGCTCCTCAATCAATGTACATTTAAATTTCCAATTTTTCTGTATTTGGCCCCCCAGTATCCTGATGTATAAAGACAACCAAAACAATATGTTTAACTAGAATTGAGCCAAACCTAGGGGTTTGTTGAAAATTTAAAAACACCCTAATTGCTTTGCAAGTCAAATTGGTTGAAATATGATATTACGCACCAGGTCGATTAGGATGGCGGACGGAGGGACGACCGCCGGCCTGGAGATGGCGGAAAATGCCTTTTTACAGTCCGCCAGTCGCGGTCAGTCCGTTCGCCATATTAGGATGGGAAGCACTGTCAAATTACCGTACGCCGCGGAAGAGCACGCACCGCCATGGAACTACACCCGTCCCCGCGGCGGACGTAACCAATCCAGAGACACCGCCGTACGGAATGACGTCTCCGACCGTCCTCAAAATCACGATGGCGGAAAACACACATCAAATCGCTGCGGAAAAACAACCTGGCTGAACATGGCGGGGTGACCACAGAGGAGACACAACACATTGCAGAGAGGTACCCACCACAGGCAAATCACCGTCATGGACCCAGCGCTACATGCTTTTCCGATACTCTGCGTGCTCCACCACCAGCAAGTCATGGACTGTCGCCGCCGATGACGCAGGTAGGCAAACACAACAATTGCCTTCGGAAGGGGAGTACCTTCCGGGGCCATGACGTGGGGAGGAGAGGGGCATGTTGGGGAAGCACCATTTACGATAGCACCAATATATCAACAATGCAAGGAGACAACCAGGAATGACAAACACAAACCACTATAAACGATTGACTGGCTTTATTGCACATAATAGTGGTTCAATCCTACAGTAGCCAGGAGCATGGGCACTGGGTAGAACAGAGCAGCTACTTCTGAGGCAGCACATGAGGGCACAATGCAGTATCATACCAGCAACAGGGCAGTGTTCATAACAGAGCAGGTACATCAGAGGCAGCACATTAGAGGGCACAATGCAGTATCAGAGCAGCAACAGGGCAGAGTTCATAACAGGGCAGGTACATCAGAGGCAGCACATGAGAGGGTACAATGCAGTATCAGAGCAGCAACAGGGTAGTGTTCATAACAGAGCAGGTACATCAGAGGCAGCACATGAGAGGGGCTAAGTGCATCAACAGTCCATGGCAAGGCACAGGTACATCACAGGCAGTACATGAGAGGGGCTAAGTGCATCAACAGTCCATGGCAAGGCACAGGTACATCAGAGGCAGCACATGAGAGGGGCTAAGTGCATCAACAGTCCATGGCAAGGCACAGGTACATCAGAGGCAGCACATGAGAGGGTACAATGCAGAATCAGAGCAGCAACAGGGCAGTGTTCATAACAGAGCAGGTACATCAGAAGCAGCACATGAGAGGGGCTAAGTGCATCAACGGTCCATGGCAAGGCACAGGTACATCAGAGGCAGCACATGGGAGGGGCTAAGTGCATCAACAGTCCATGGCAAGGCACAGGTACATCAGAGGCAGCACATGAGGGCACAATGCAGTATCAGAGCAGCAACAGGGCAGTGTTCATAACAGAGCAGGTACATCAGAGGCAGCACATGAGAGGGTACAATGCAGTATCAGAGCAGCAACAGGGCAGTGCTCATAACAGAGCAGGTACATCAGAGGCAGCACATGAGAGGGGCTAAGTGCATCACAGTCCATGGCAAGGCACAGGTACATCAGAGGCAGCACATGAGAGGGTACAATGCAGTATCAGAGCAGCAACAGGGCAGTGTTCATAACAGAGCAGGTACATCAGAGGCAGCACATGAGAGGGGCTAAGTGCATCAACAGTCCATGGCAAGGCACAGGTACATCAGAGGCAGCAAATGAGAGGGGCTAAGTGCATCAACAGTCTATGGCAAGGCACAGGTACATCTGAGGCAGCACATGAGAGGGGCTAAGTGCATCAACAGTCCATGGCAAGGCACAGGTACATCAGATGCAGCACATGAGAGGGGCTAAGTGCATCAACAGTCCATGACAAGGCACAGGTACATCAGAGGCAACACAAGTACGTCGGTCAAGCGCCCCGTACCATGGACATAAATAATGCAAGTGTGGTAACAATGGACAATCTAGACACCAAGTAAAATGACATGTGAGTGATGGGAGCTACACCTCACAGCACAGAATCTGGTGGACTGCTTGACCTAATGGCCTTGGACACACTGCCAGCAACAGAAACAGGAGTCTGAGACACAGCCACAGCTCCAGTGATTGACACATGAGCCATAGACCCAGACACACTGCCAGCACCAGAAACAGGAGTGTGACACACAGCCACAGATCTACTGACTGTCACATGAGCCATAGACCCAGACACACTGCCAGCACCAGAAACAGCAGTGTGAGACACAGCCACAGATGTAGTGACTGACACATGAGCCATAGACCCAGACACACTGCCAGCACCAGATACAGGAGTGTGACACACAGCCACAGATCTAATGACTGACACATGAGCCATAGACCCAGACACACTGCCAGCACCAGAAACAGGAGTGTGACACACAGCCACAGATCTACTGACTGACACATGAGCCATAGAACCAGACACACTGCCAGCACCAGAAACAGGAGAGTGACACACAGCCACAGATCTACTGACTGACACATGAGCCATAGACCCAGACACACTGCCAGGACATGTCCCTGTACAGTGACCAACAAATACCATGCCAGCATCTGAGACATGAGAGTGGCGGACACACACAGTGCCAGTACTTGAAACAGGAGAGGCCACAACTGACACAGTGCTACTACATGAGGCATGACTGCAAAAAACAGACACAGTGCCACTATCTGACACATGAGAGTGAACTGCAGCTGACCCACTAGGACCACTGAAATGATGAGCCACAGGGCTTTATGGGCCAGGAGGCAGGGTGGCTCTGGGAGCTGGGGACAGCTGTACTGGAGCGACATTGGGGTGCTCAGGTGTCACTGGCGTGTGTCTCCGTTTCTTTGGGATATGTGGGGGCACCCTGGACATGACTGGACTGGTAAGTGGTGTGGCCTTATTGGAAACATCACCCTTAAAAGGTGGATCATGTGCTGGTCGGGGTCTGCTCTCTGCGGACGTGCTGGACCCTGCTTGACGTTTGCAGTGGCCCTGCCTTCTGCCCTCTGCATCATGTGTAATGGGGGATGCAACAACAGTGTACTCCTTCCTCTGCTTCTGCGGGGTGTGGATGGGAGTAGAGGTATGGGGGAATCCACCGCTGACGCATGTGTTTTACGTTCCCTCAACAACATCAGCCTCAGGGCAGGCAGGGGTGATGTATGCCTGTCCTTGACGGAGCTCGTGTCCATGGGAGAACCCTTGCCCCTGGGAGGTGCCCTTTCCTCTGAGGTGTCCTTGTCCCTGGGAGTGTCCCTGCCCTTGGTAGGTGCCCTTTCCTTTGTAGTGTCCTTGACCCTGGGAGTGTCCCTGCCCTTGGGAGGTGCCCTTTCCTTTGAAGTGTCCTTGTCCCTGGGAGTGTCCCTGCCCTTGGGAGGTGCCCTTTCCTTTGTAGTGTCCTTGTCCCCGGGAGTTTCCCTGCCCTTGGGAGATGCCCTTTCCTTTGTAGTATCCTTGTCCCTGGGAGTGTCCCTGCCCTTGGGAGGTGCCCTTTCCTTTGAGGTGTCCTTGTCCCTGGGAGTGTCCCTGCCCTTGGGAGGTGCCCTTTCCTTTGTAGTGTCCTTATCCCTGGGAGTGTCCCTGCCCTTGGGAGGTGCCCTTTCCTTTGTAGTGTCCTTGTCCCTGGGAGTGTCCCTGTCCTTGGGAGTACCTTTTGAGGGGGATGTATGTGTTACATGTGAATCCATGTCCCCCAACACCCCTTGAGGATCCTGTGTGTCAACTCCAGGGTAGCTGATGTCGTGTTCGGTGAAAGATTTCCTTGTCCTAGGGGATGGTGTCTGTGCCCTCCGTGCACTGCCTTGCTGCCTGTGGGTGGTTATAGTGCAATACCCAGAAAATTATGCTTGGCCAGAAATGTCACTCTCCCCTGAGACATCAAGTGGTGTGGATGGGGTAACTGAAGCAGAACCTTGTCCATGCGACTGTACAATGGCTGCAGACACTGTGTTTGCCAAGGACTGAACTGTTCTGTGGAGACCAGCAACATCGCCATGCATCCCCTCCATGAATGCCACCACCTGCCCCAACTTCCTATCGTGGTCTTGGAATGCATTGATCATGTTGGTCTGCCCTACACATAGCTGTCGCAGCAGATCAACCGCCTCGGCACAAAGTGCACTTTGTATCACAGGGGCAGGGGAAGCGGTGCCTGCACCGAAGGCAACTCTGCTCCCCCTACTCTGGCGAGCACGAGCAGTACTTGTTGCAGTTGGTGGCAGTGTGGGCTCTGTGTGCTGTGTACCGACTGAAGGTGTTGATTAAGCATGGGCGGATTTTGCGATTTGGCAATCCGCGAAATTGCGTATTTACGGATTCGCAATCCGCAAAATCCGCGAACTCTTGCGAATTTGCGGATTTTTTTGGGTTTTTTGTGTTCGCAAGGATTTCTGCCAGTTCGCAAGGATTTTGTACCAGTTCGCAAACGCGAACTTACTTTTCGGGTAGCAACGGTCGCGAACATGTTGTTTCTACATCTGGTTCATCACAGCACCCTCTGTTTCACCACTGCCACCCTCTGTTTCACCACTGCCACCCTCTGGCTCACCCATCCACCCTCTGGCTCACCCATGCCAACCTCTAGCTCATCACTGTAGATTATGGGTGGAAAAGCACACCTGCCCTGCCTCAACTGACATAAATGAATTAGGGGCTGATTAATGTGTTACTGAATTTGAACTTCCTGGCTGCAACCTGCTTCCTTATCTGTAATTGCTTTCTCTGAGCCTGCTGTGAGGGTCAGAGCAGGGTCATAGAATAGTTGCAAGTAGGCAACTGAACTCTGAAGGGGCCCCTCAGGAAGCACTACAGGGAATGGTTACTAATAATAAGATTGAACTTTTGCACCTGCTGAGTGCTTTCAGTTTAGCAAATATCCAAATATCCAGCAGCATCCACAAAAAGTAATCCTTCCAGGCAGTACAGGGAATGGTTACTAATGATAAGATTGAACTTTTGCACTTGCTGAGTGCTTCCAGGTCAAGATCCAAATCAAAGTGACCAGCACATGAAGAAAGCACTGAGAGGAGCCTGCTGGACAGGAACAGGAAGTTGGAGACTGTGGGGCACTTCCCCCCCCCCCCCCCCCAAAATGGACTCCTTGCAAAAAAAAGTGCAGGCAAATGTCAACCTGAGGAGTTATTCTGATAAAAATCATAATTTTCAAGGTTTATGCTGCCTGCTGGTGGATTTCTTGTGCGAAATTGCAAATTTTGCAATCTCGCAATTGCGAGATTGTCGCTGCCCGCCGCATCTACGTTTTCGCAAGTGTTTACTCCCGCGAAATTGTATAGTATTCTAGTTGGCAAGTGCGACCAAGCAAAAAAATCCGCTTCGCACGGATTTACGAATTTTCGGTAAGTTCGCGAGAGTTCGCGGATTGCGAATTTACCGAAAATCCGCAAAATCCGCGAGCGGAACGGATTTTACGCCCATGCTTAGTGTTGATTGCCCACTCCCTGTGTCTACCAACAGTGCCGACTTACCACCTCTGTCTGAAGATGAGGACGATGGTGTCTCCACATGTGAGTTCTGTCCCCCTCTCCGGGGCTGCTCTCTTCAGTCTCAGTCTGCGTGTGTGTGATGTCGGATCCGGATGCATTGCTACCACTCATCTCAGTCGTATGTGGGTCAGTGCTCTCATCCAAATCTGAAAGAGAGTGTAAAGAGGTTTACCTAAGTGCCACACTCACGTACTGAAGGTTACAAAATCACAACTTTCCTAACAGTCGACTTACATGTAACACCCATCCTGCACACGAACCACCCCTACCAGACATCCTCATGTCAAGGATCCAGGGGTGCCTGTGAAACATGTACATCAAACAAACAGAGCAAGTGCATGCAGACCACCACACATGTGATGCCATGGGACCCCAGACCTCAACGGCATGTCCTGGGACCCTGCACTACAATGCAACTGGAATGTCCACCTGGCGGACATGGATGCTACGCTCACTCCGCTAATCGCACCAACATGCACTTGCAGCAACACATACGCACCACGGATGTCACTACTGTGTCTGAGCACCAATACATGCATGCACTCACAAGTCACAGACACATACAGTCTGCTTACCGCTAGGTTGCTGTTGATCTTCTCTCTGCCGGGCAGACAGGTCAGGATGCGTCACAGCTATGATACGGTGCATTAGAGGGGTCATGGTGCGTTGGGCAAGCATGCTTGTTCTCAGAATCAGCCCCAGTGTCATCTCCGCCACATTCTTGCTGAGCCTGGAGATGTCGTCCCAGCGCTTGTGGCAGTGTGTGTGTCTTCTATTGCACACCCCCACTGCCCGTACATCACGTGCTATGATCCTCCACACGGCCTTGCGAAGGTGCAGCTTGACCTACCATGATGGAAGACAAGAGGGGAACGTCAGTGGACAGTTGGACATTTACAAACAGAGTAGCAACAGGTATCTGTCAGGAGCCATGCACAGTACAACACATGCAGGGCAGGAGTCGGGGTAACACGCGGGTGGACGGCGTCTCCCCACTTATTTAACCAGAACCTCGATAACTGGAGCGAATGGAGCCACACATTCACTCTTTGGCGTCTCTGGGGCAAGATCGGAGCTCATTCAGAACGCTGCTCACGCGCTGGGTTCTCTCATGCAATCGCATCTAAGGGGTGAATGAGAGGAGATAATGAGTCTGATGTTACAAGCCACCTTTCGTGACCTCACTGCCTGTGGTGACGTCAGCGTCACCCCACTTCTTTTATTAGGACTTGTGCCCTGAACACATGTGTAGGTCCCACAGCACACCGCCAAGCGTGCAGAAGCCAGGAGTCAGTGACCACCTCATGCACACCAACAAGTCCCTCACTGCACTTACCACTTGTCCGGGGGCACCGTACAGCCATTCATAGTGGCGGAGCACACCGTCCACAAGGACATCCAGCTCCGCTGCGGTGATGGGACGAGACCGGATCTCTCGCAGTCTCGACATGGCAAGGTCCAGAACTGTGGCACTACAGCTACAGTTGTTGGATAGCTCAGCAGCAGCAGGTCGAGGTGATGGGTGCAGCCAGCAGTTGTTGGATAGCTCAGCAGCAGCAGGTCGAGGTGATGCTCGCAGGCAGCAGTGGCTGGAAGCAGTGAATGTGTGCTGCTGAAATTCACACATTTATAGGGCCCTGAGAGCTCACATCAGTGGCACATGTCTGCAGCAATTGGTTTTCCCGGGATGCCACATTCAAAATTAGCCAATGACTGGCCCTGGTGTGGCGGTGCACGGCCTCCGCTATTTTTGAATGCGCTTACGCGCCCCGCGTTACCTGTTTCCATTGGCTACATGTGCATGGACCATCACGGTCACACACCAGCATCCGCATGTGCGCGCTACAGCGATGGTGCATCATTTGAAATTACTCACTCTCTGGCGTCGCTATGGTGGAGCACACATTCCGCGGGTGCGGGGCAGGCTAACACATACATTTGAACATGCCAGTGGAAATGGCAGTTGGTAACCCCCCTGACAGTCACATTGCAGCACTCACCGCACACTGCCGGCCCTGGACGGTCACCCACCGCCGGGTACTGGTGGTGGGTGACCGGCCAGGGCCATTCATGCCAGGGTGACATCAATGCACCGGTTGATCACCCACCGCCAGCCCTGTTACCCACTGCCAGCCCTGGCCGGTCACCCACCAACAGCCCTGTTACCCACCGCCGGCCCTGTCCGGTCACCCACCGCCGGGTCCTGGCGGTGGGGGTATACACCCGTTACAACGCATCTTTTACTCCGCACTACCATTACAACGCGACTTTTACTCCGCATACCATTACAACGCATTGCGCTGGGGGGCGCTCTAGGATAGGGAATAAGTATAATTTACTATCCAACACCTTCCCTAGGGTCCACGGGGACTGGAGTTAGAATAGTAAATTATACTTACCACTATCCAGCACCCCAAAGCGCTATGCGTTGTAATGGTATGCGTTGTAAAAGTCACGTTGTAACGGTATGCGGAGTAAAAGTATGCGGAGTAACATGGTACATCCGGCGGTGGGTGACCGGCTAGGGCCGGCGGTGTGCGGTGGGTACTGCAATGTGGGATGTTGCAGTACGGTGTGATGTGATGGCTGTGATTCAGTTTCCTGACCAGTGCTTGTTGTTCTCTCATTATCCCTAGGTCACTCCCACAGAGGCACGATTCTCAAGAACCTTGATCCCTGCACCTGGTAATGACAACTAATAAGACTAACATGTGATTAAAACATGGAGGTCACACAGAATTGAGTATTTACAGGTTGTGGATTTCTGTTAGTGCATATTTACAAATAGCTTTTGGGGGAAGTGAGAGTTGAAGGTCATGGCAGATGAAAACACCATAGTGACACCACATTGTGTGATGTACACCTAGTCCAACAGACGTGTGCCAATGCTTGGCATTGTGGGGCAAGATAGTTCGCTGAGTGCATGGCAGGCTCAAGGAAGGGTGAAGTCAGTGGCGGCCTCTCTTCGAGCGGGTGGATGGTGCATTGCCACTGTTCTCAGCTGCATCCAGCCTCGGACGGCCCCTCCGTCTTGGAGCCGGAGCGGAGACAGCTGGGGGGGCAGGTTGTTCAGGGACGACCTCTCTCTCAGTGTCCTCAGGGGATGGCGGCGGTGGTGTTGGTGACCTGTCCCGCTGGCCACTTGGGGGAGGGGGAGGTGGTGTGGCGCGGGATAACCACTCCCTCCAAAGAGCATTTCGCTGCCCCATGAGGTCAACAATTTGGCCCATGCGGGTGTCAATGGACCGCAGCAGCTGGCTGTTCTGTAGCGAGTCTTGGTGTGCCCAATACCCCTGTGCCTGCGACCGCTCATAGGAGGCCTGGACTCTGGCAATGACCTCCAGGGTCTCGATCCCAGGATGGGGTGGGTCTCGTTCCCGACCTCGCCTACCACCTGCACTCCTGTTTGTGAGCTGTGGCCTCACCTGTGTCCTCTCCCGTCCACTCTCCCTTCTAGCCTGAGATGTCGATGGCCCAGCATCGGACGATGTGTCAGGCAGGATGGCAGAGGCAGGAGTGGTGGTGGTGGCGGTGCTGGTAGTAGCTGCACAGCTCATAATGGCAGGTGTTGGTGTTGTAACACTGGCCAAGGTGGTGGAGGCAGGGATGTCCTGGGAGGCTGGTGGCCCTGGAAGTGTGCTTGGACCAGCATCGTCCTCTGCAACCGAGGTGTCCTGGGAATCCTCTCCGGAGAGACCTGGCTGTGAAGGTGGCGACTGGTGCTGGCAGTTGCTGATTTTGCCTGTCAAGTTGCGTTCACCTGAGGGACAAGAATTTCAGAATCAATGCTGTGGACATGACAGTTTTGATGTTGTTACATTACATATGACAATGGAATCAGGACATGGTTGTTGGTGTAATTATGTTGGTGTGGTAGACAGTACTGGGCATTATTGTTATTGTTATTGTTATTGTTATTTTAATTTTATACCGCGCCTAATCACCTGCAGGTCTCTAAGCGCCCGGAAAGATGGTACAGGACAATAACATAACAGGTCAGAGCAAAAGAAATAACATTGGATTATGCCATGCTCAGGCTTCTCCTGAACAATAGCGTTTTCAGGCTCTTTCGAAATCTTAAAAGGTTTCCTTCCTCACGCAGCCCTCCAGGCAAATTGTTCCACAACTGGGGAACCAATACTGAAAAGGCTCTACCTCCCTTCGTCACTAGCCTGTAGCGAGAGCAGGTCAACAACTGCGAGTCCGAGGACCGAAGTGTTCTCGCCGGGCAGTACAGTTGTAGGCGCTCCTTGATATAGGCCGGAGCCTTACCATAAATGGCCTTATGGGCTGTACACAAACTCTTAAATTCCACTCTCTCTTTAATTGGAAGCCAATGTAGGCTATGTAGTAAAGGAGTGGCTTTAGACCTCCTAGGGAGTCCAAAGATCAATCGGGCAGCATCATTCATCAAGACCTGGAGCCTATTAGTGAGGGTTTTCGGTAGGCCAAGATAGAGAGCATTCCCATAATCAATTCTGGAAATGATAGTGGCAGTTACTATTGACCGCATCATGGGCTCTGAAAGGATAGGGGACAGCTTCCGCAGTTGCCGAATGATATTAGTACAGCTGCCTACCACCGACGCGATCTGAGGAGCCATCGACAAATCAGCGTCCAGCCTAATCCCCAGGCTTTTTACAGCCAGGCTTGGCTTTGGGGCAGGACCCAGCTCCATAGGCCAGTAGAGGTCACTCCAAGGTGAGAGGGTGGATGGTATAACCAAGATCTCAGTTTTGTCAGGATTGACTTTTAAAAGGTTATCCGTCATCCATCGCACCGTGAACCTCAGGATATTCTGGGATTGGAGTTGTGCAGCCGTGGTGTCATTTATACTTAGCAGCAACTGCGTATCGTCCGCGTAGTTGAAGACTTTACAGTCCATCACAGCCAGCGCAGCGATCAGTGGTTGCAGGTATAGGTTAAATAGAAGCGGGGACAGGGCCGAACCCTGCGGTACCCCACACTCTAAGATCCCCACCTCAGATGTTTCATCCCCCAGTTGTATCCTTTGGGTCCTTCCTGTAAGGAAGGATTCCAACCACTGAAACGCCGGACCCTTAATCCCAAAGCTCTTCAATCTATCCAAGAGCAGGGTGTGGCTGACAGTATCGAACGCCGCTGATAGATCTAATAAAATCAGGGCGCTCGCTTTCTTACAGTCAGCCCTACCTCTTAGTTCGTCCAGCACCGAGAGCATCACCAGCTCGGTGCTGTGATGGGCTCGAAAACCTGCCTGTCTGTCATGGAGTAGATGGTTAGATTCCAGATAGCAGGACAGGGACTGAAGAACGTGTTGCTCAAGGATTTTTGAGAGAAAAGGCAGCTGGGAGATGGGTCTGTAGTTCTTCAACACAGCGGGATCCGACCCCAGTTTTTTCAATAAGGGTCTTACCCGCGCCTCCTTAAGTTCACTCGGTAGATATCCCATGTCTAGCGATCTATTGAGGAGAGAAATGATATACTCCTCTAGTAGGGGACGCGCAATGCGAAAGATCTCGGGTGGACATGGATCAGCTGGGGAACCAGATTTAATTTTACCCATCAGCTGTGCCAAGATTAGTGTGTCCATCTCTGGGAACACTTCAAGGGAACAATCGCTCGCCTTATTAGGTGTCAAGGCGATGGCAGTCCCTGTTGCCGCCACCTTCTCTATCTCCTGGACAATGATCTTCACCTTCTCCAGGAAGTAGGTCTGGAAGGTGTTACAGTCAAAAGGGGCCTTAACATTATCAGGCTTCTTACTCAGCTCGGCCAGTATTTTAAAAGTTTCCTTCTGGATATTAGTGGCCTTGCTAAGGCGCAACTCAAAGTAGTCCGCTTTAGCTCGAGTCATGAGTTTTTTGTATTGATGGAGGGAGGCCTTGTAGATATTCCTATCTATATCCTGCTTGGATTTCCTCCACAGCCTTTCTAATCTCCTTAGCTTAGTTTTGGTTTCCCTTAAGAGCGGAGTGAACCAAAGAGCTTTCCCTGAGCCCTTAATTTGCTGTGTTCTCACTGGGGCTATCTGATCGATGGCCCGAGTCATACATCTTGTTAAATCAGAGTATTCTCGGTCCAGATTACAATCCAACTCCAAAACCTGGGGAGGTTCCAGATGTGCCTCAGTCAAAGACATCAGATTGACTTCAGTCCATTTCCTAATTTTTCTAAAGCCATGTGCGTAACGAACGGCCCCATTGTTAAGTGGGACCTCGCACGAGACCAAACAGTGATCCGACCAGACACAGGGCACTGCCTCACTGAATGTTAGAGTGGCATCGGTGGTCCACATAAGGTCGAGAGTGTGGCCTTTTGCGTGCGTAGGGGCATCCACAATCTGTGTAAAGCCCAGTGCGGACATCAATGTGTCTAACTGGCGCATGGGTGAGTCCCAGTTGGGCTTATCCCAATGTAGATTAAAATCCCCTGTAACCAAGATTTTTGTATATCTTGACCTGAAGTCAGATATAATAGGACAGAGTAGATCAAAGAAGGTAGGGGTTGCCTTCGGCGGGCGATAGACAGACAAGATCACCCAACACACATTGTGTACAGTGACCTTTACCCCGAGGAGATCGGCGAGGTCAATCGTCTCAGCTAGTATCTTTTCAGCTGTCATGGTCTTCCTATACAAAATAGCTACCCCACCCCCCCGTGAGCCCCCCGGGCGGTTGTGCCACATTATGTCATATCCGCTTGGAACAGCGGCGATGATATCCGGCAGCGAGTTCTCATCCGTCCAGGTCTCCGAGAGAGTCAGGACATCGATGTCACTGTCCTGAAGCATATTATATATCTCCAGATGATGGCAGTGCAACGAGCGGGTATTAAGGCTAGCTATTTTTAAGGTGGGATGTTTATTCAGGGCAGATGTAACCCCAACATTCCGGAAAATACTGTTCTTTTTAAGCAACAGCAGGACCGCCTGGTCCACCATGTATTCACCTCTATTCAAGGATTTAAGCACCTCTGGGGAGTATATACGACGATGACCAGCCGTCCCAGCCCCTGCGCCCGTTCGTGCGCGGACGGGCGCAGACGGGCTGGACTCTGGCGTGACTCCGGCGCTGCTCCGGCGAGCCCGCAGCGCGTGCCCGCTGCGCGTCAGCATGGCCCGTTTTAAGTACCGGTCTAGCGTCCTTGCGACGACTAGACCGTGTGCAGCTTCTCTGAGCCGCCGCCCCCAACCCAAGATGGCCGCCGCAGTGCTGCCTACCGGGAGAAGGACCCGCTCCAAACGCGGTGACTGAACGATTATGGTGCAAGTAAGTGGGTCATTAATTAAAAGCCTAAAAGCGGCTACAATATACAGCTACATAAACAAAAAAAACAGCGAGATTAAAATTCCCTTGTGCGAGCTCCTGTTAGCGCGCTGCACTCTACAGTGTTACTTGCTCCGTTATCCTGAAGATTTTCCAATCACAGGCCACCTAGTTTGCCCCGTTTAAGTACCGGTCTAGCGTCCTTGCGACGACTAGACCGTGTGCAGCTTCTCTGAGCCGCCGCCCCCAACCCAAGATGGCCGCCGCAGTGCTGCCTACCGGGAGAAGGACCCGCTCCAAACGCGGTGACTGAACGATTATGGTGCAAGTAAGTGGGTCATTAATTAAAAGCCTAAAAGCGGCTACAATATACAGCTACATAAACAAAAAAAACAGCGAGATTAAAATTCCCTTGTGCGAGCTCCTGTTAGCGCGCTGCACTCTACAGTGCTACTTGCTCCGTTATCCTGAAGATTTTCCAATCACAGGCCACCTAGTTTGTCCCGTTTAAGTACCGGTCTAGCGTCCTTGCGACGACTAGACCGTGTGCAGCTTCTCTGAGCCGCCGCCCCCAACCCAAGATGGCCGCCGCAGTGCTGCCTACCGGGAGAAGGACCCGCTCCAAACGCGGTGACTGAACGATTATGGTGCAAGTAAGTGGGTCATTAATTAAAAGCCTAAAAGCGGCTACAATATACAGCTACATAAACAAAAAAAACAGCGAGATTAAAATTCCCTTGTGCGAGCTCCTGTTAGCGCGCTGCACTCTACAGTGCTACTTGCTCCGTTATCCTGAAGATTTTCCAATCCTGGTGTGGAGGTGGGGAGACGATACTTGGATATGTGTGGTCCGGTCCTGCTATTGGATGGTGCCCCTGTGAAGATGACTCACTACCTATAGGTTTTAAGGCAGAGATGCACTGGTCAGCATATGGTGTTCGGACTCCAGCTTGCTCTGGGATGAGACATGGGGGCCTGTTGGGAGTAGTAGTGCAGAACACCCCCACACACCCCCACCCTCCCAGGAGACATGTGGGCCTGTTGGGAGTTGTAGTACAGAACACACCCACCCACCCCCACCCTCCTAGGAGACATGTGGGCCTTTTGGGAGTTGTAGTACAGAACTCACCCACCCACCCCCACCCTCCTAGGAGACATGTGGGCCTTTTGGGAGTTGTAGTGCAGAACATCCCCACACACCCCCACCCTGCCAGGAGACATGTGGGGCTGTTAGGAGTTGTAGTACAGAAGACACCCACCCACCCCCACCCACCTAGGAGACATGTGGGCCTTTTGGGAGTTATAGTGCAGAACACCCCCACCCTCCCTGGAGACACGGGGGCCTGTTGGGAGTTGTGGTGCTGGTCTCTCACCCCACCCACCCACCCACCCACCACCACCCTCCCTGTACACATGGGGGCCTGTTGGGAGTTGTAGTGCAGAACACCCCCACACACGCCCACCCTCCCAGGAGACATTTGAGCCTGTTGGGAGTTGTGGTGCTGGTCTCTCACCCCAAACACCCACCCACCCACCACCACCGTCCCAGGAGAGATGTGGGCCGGTTGGGAGTTGTAGTGCAGCACACCTCCACACACCCCCACCCTCCCAGGAGACATGGGGGCCTGTTGGGAGTTGTGGGGCTGGTCTCTCACCCCACCCAGCCACCCACCACCACCCTCCCAGGAGACATGTGGGCCTGTTGGGAGTTGTAATGCAGCACACCTCCACACACCCCCACCCTCCCAGGAGACATGGGGGCCTGTTGGGAGTTGTGGGGCTGGTCTCTCACCCCACCCAGCCACCCACCACCACCCTCCCAGGAGACATGTGGGCCTGTTGGGAGTTGTAATGCAGAACACCCCCACACACCCCCACCCTCCCAGGAGACATGTGGGCCTGTTGGGAGTTGTAGTGCAGAACATACCCACACACCCCCACCCTCCCAGGAGACATGGGGGCCTGTTGGGAGTTGTAGTGCAGAACACCCCGACACCCCCCCACCCTCCCAGGAGACATGTGGGCCTGTTGTTGTGAGTTGTAGTGCAGAACAACCCGACACCCCTCCCCACCCTCCCAGGAGACATGGGGGCCTGTTGGGAGTTCTGATGCTAGTCTCTCACCCCACCCTCCCACCCACCACCACCCTCCCTGTACACATGGGGACCTTTTGGGAGTTGTAGTGCAAAACACCCCCACACACCCCCACCCTCCCAGGAGACATGTGGGCCTGTTGGGAGTTGTAGTGCAGAACTCCCCCACACACCCCCACCCTCCCAGGAGACATGGGAGCCTGTTGGGAGTTGTAGTGCAGAACACCCCACACCCCCCCACCCTCCCAGGAGACATGTGGGCCTGTTGGGAGTTGTAGTGCAGAACACACACACACACCCCCATCCTCCCAGGAGACATGGGGGCCTGTTGGGAGTTGTAGTGCAGAACACACCCACACATCCCCACCCTCCCAGGAGACATGGGGGCCTGTTGGGAGTTGTGGTGCTGGTCTCTCACCCCAAACCACCACCCTCCCAGGAGACATGTGGGCCTGTTGGGAGTTGTAGTACAGAACACCCCCATACACCCCCACCCTCCCAGGAGACATGTGGGCCTGTTGGGAGTTGCAGTGCAGAACACCCCCACACACCCCCACCCTCTCAGGAGACATGGGGGCCTGTTGGGAGTTGTAGTGCAGAACACTCCCACACACCCCCACCCTCCCAGGAGACATGGGGGCCTGTTGGGAGTTGTGGTGATAGTCTCTAACCCCACCCACCCACCCACCCACCACCACCCTCCCTGTACACATGGGGACCTGTTGGGAGTTGTAGTGCAGAACACCCACACACACTCCCACGCTCCCAGGAGACATGGGGGCCTGTTGGGAGTTGTAGTGCAGAACACCCCCACACACCCCCACCCTCCCAGGAGACATGTGGGCCTGTTGGGAGTTGTAGTACAGAACACACCCACACCCCCCCACCCTCCCAGGAGATATGGGGGCCTGTTGGGAGTTGTAGTGCAGAACACCCCCACACACCCCCACCCTCTCAGGAGACATGGGGGCCTGTTGGGAGTTGTAGTGCAGAACACACCCACACACCCCCACCCTCTCAGGAGACATGGAGGCCTGTTGGGAGTTGTAGTGCAGAACACACCCACACACTCCCACCCTCCCAGGAGACATGGGGGCCTGTTGGGAGTTGTGGTGATAGTCTCTAACCCCACCCACCCACCCACCACCACCCTCCCTGTACACATGGGGACCTGTTGGGAGTTGTAGTGCAGAACACCCACACACACTCCCACCCTCCCAGGAGACATGGGGGCCTGTTGGGAGTTGTAATGCAGAACACCCCCACACACCCCCACCCTCCCAGGAGACATGTGGGCCTGTTGGGAGTTGTAGTGCAGAACACACCCACACACCCCCACCCTCCCAGGAGACATGGGGGCCTGTTGGGAGTTGTAGTGCAGAGCACCCCCACACACCCTCACCCTCTCAGGAGACATGGGGGCCTGTTGGGAGTTGTAGTGCAGAACACACCCACACACCCCCACCCTCTCAGGAGACATGGGGGCCTGTTGGGAGTTGTAGTGCAGAACACACCCACACACCCCCACCCTCCCAGGAGACATGGGGGCCTGTTGGAAGTTGTGGTGTTGGCAGCTTTGACAACATGCAAGCCTGGGAAGGTAGAAGGAAACATTTGTGTTTGTTCATGGTCTTTGCATTTGAGGGCAGGACTTCATATTTGGGTGACTGTGTGGTCCACATGCAAGGACTGGGGCCTGGGAGATGTGTGTTGGCAGTTGTGCAAGGCAGACCATGACAGTGTGATAGTGGTCGTTGGTTTGTACTTACCGGCCTCGAGTCCCTCTTCTATTCCTTCCAGGCTCTCAGGGTGCAGTATGCCCAGCACCTTCTCCTCCCATTCGGCATATGGGATAGACTCCGGGGGAGGGCCGCCGCCAGTGTGTTGTGCCCGCAGGTGGTTCTTGACCCTGATGCCTTTCACCCTTGCCTTGAGGTCGTGCCAGCGCCTCTGGATGTCGTGTTTGGTGCGTGGCACGGTCCCTGACGCATTCACTCTGGTCACTATCCTGTTCCACATGTTGCTTTTGGTTGCCAAGGTGGTCTGCTGGACTAGGTTAGCGAAGAGATGTGGTTCGACACGGATGATTTCATCCACCATGACCTTCAACTCACTGTCTGTGAACTTGGGTTTTTTCTTGGGTGCCATGGTGTGTGATGTGCAAGGTGTTGGTGGGGTGGGGTGTGCAGGTGTGTGGTATGTAGGGATGGTGTTGTGGGGGTTTGTGTGGTGGGTGTGTTTGTGTGCAGGTTGTGTGTGTGTGTTTGTGTGTGTCTGCTGTTTGTGGTAATATGCCTCTTTCTTGCAGCTGTGCTGTGAGGCAAAGGATTGTGGTAATGGGAGGGATTCCTTTTATACTCTGTGTGGTGGTTGTGTCCCAATGGTTTATGGCGGTCAGGTGTTTTGTGGGTGTGTTGACTTGGGTGCTCTTGTTTGTGCTGGGGGTTGTCATTGGAGCGTGTAGTTGTTGGAGGTGAGTGTTCCAGGTGGGTGTGTCTTCTGTTAAATTTTTTAATGCTATTTACTTCCGTCCGCCATTTTTGCTTCGGTTTGTCTGCAGGGGTGATGTTCGTTTGGTCCTTCCGCAGCCAAGCTCCGTTTGTCGATACTTGTTTTCCGCGGCGGTCGTGGAAGTTGGTGAGTTCCGTTGTGATGGCGGGGTTATCCTAATCGTGCGTCTTAAACCTCCGATGGTATGGTGGCGGTTGAGCCTGTTTTCGCGGCCTTTGCGTCCGTGGCAGACAGTGTTTCTGTGTTTCCGTCCGTTTGCGGCGGTCTTTGGTGTAATCCGTCTGCCGCGGTCGGTGCGTGTTGACAAGTATATCCTAATTGCACTGGAGGTTTATCCGCGAAGCTGTCGGGAGTAATTTTGCAGCGACCATGGCGGACGGAACCCGTTTACGTCCGCCATCCTAATAGGCCCCCAAGTTCGAAGGTGCAATTTTTGGGATTACTAATAGATCTATATTTGGGGCATTTGTGTCATATATTTCCTTTGAAGGACAGTATGTTTTTTTAAAATAATATCACTTGGGGTTTGTAAATGTATTTCAGCCACTTCCTATGTTAACAACTAAATCCAACTGAGATGTCTATCAATTGTAAAATATCAATGTTGAGATTTTAAATATTATGATATTGGTTGTTCTGATTATATATATTGTAATAGTCTAGCCCTGAAGAAGTCTATGGTTATATATACCAAGACGAAACACGTGTTGGCGACGGCTAGTGTGGATTTTGAAGAACAACATCTATAATAAAAGAAGATATGAAGATTACACATTCTTTGGAATTTGTTCATTGATATGCTCAATTAAGCTCAGGATATAATCTCTTTGTTCTCTAATTATGTTTGGTATACAGATTGTGTTTTTGACTGTGATTAAATGGGTACTTATCAGTGTTTCCTTGGTCTAGTTGGTTTCTTTGTTTTACTTTACCTCATACTATAACACAACCACGTCAAACATAATCCAAGATGTAACACCTTTGAAACTCAGTAGGCAAAAAAGCAAACCCTCCTGCTCTTGGTACAAGAGTTTAAATGAAGAAAGAAGACAGCTTAGAATGGCAGAGAGAAGTGGACACAAGACACTTCCACCCCACATCTATCTCTGCTATGTGCAGAAATAAACAGATACAAGAAACAGATCTTTACAGTAAAAGCCTCCTCCTTAAAGTCCCAACTAGTTGCAGCAATGAAAGGACCTAACACCCTCTTAAATACCATTAAGCAATAATCTTCTCCCAGCAGGAACCAGATATGGACTGCTCAAGAGGAAGAGGTGAGGAATTTACAAACTTCTTCATGGGCAAGATCGAGAACATAGAACTTTCACCAACAAATACACAACTAAATAATCAGCTGGAAACAACCCCACACCTGAACGCCATCCCTGATGGTTGCATCAACCAACATGACAAATTGCCGAAAGCTTTAGAGCCCAAAAACAATTCCTCATAGTTGAGCTTCAGAGCTCTAAAAGAGGACAAACTCATAAGTGCAGCCATCATGAACCCTGCCACCAACATCGCAGACTCCAGACTAGCAGCCTTAATAAAGAGCTTTAGATATTTCAACACCGCCCTTGGGATCGCAATAATCAATGCTGCTTCCTCACAAGGTGTCGTCCCAGGCTGCCTGAAAATGGGAAAAATCACACACCTCAACAAGGCTGAAGTCAATGTTGAATATCTGAACAGTTTTCACCCTGTGGTCAACCTTCCTTTCCCGATGAAAGACCGTGAAAATGTGTAGTGTCTCATCTGAATCAACACTTCACATTTTACAACCTGCTTGATGTCTACCAGTCTGACTTTAGAACTGGCTGCAGTACAGAAAGAGTCATTCTCAATATTATGAACTAAGTCCTCGCAATATTTGACAAAGGACTTTTCAAACGCTCCACAGCCTTTGATACTGTCAACCACAACATTCTATTATATACCCTAAAATCACAAATGGATCTGAGCAAGACAGACCTCAAATAGCTTTCCTCTTATCTCAATAATCACCTCAAGCAAATCTAAACCATGTCAAGCAATGAGTTCCTCAGGGCTCTCTCCTACCTCCAACTCTTTTCAATCTCTATACGGAATCCTTAACCATGATTTTAAGCCAGGCTAAGATATTGTGCCATCCGAACACGGAAAACACACAACTGTACCTCAAAATCAATTCCCTAGAGGATATAATCTCAACCAAACTCTGGCTGAAATAGAAGACTGGTGTTCAACTAACCACATAAGCTAACCTCACTGAAGGCTGACTTCCTTTCATCTCTCCCCTGCACAACCCCCCTCCAATACACAACTGGCTCCACCACCTGAACTATCTCAACTGCACTTTAAAAACCATTGACTGTACTAAATCTCTCAGAATCCCCAGTGACAAACACATAAGCATGATCACCCACATAACCTCCACTATCAAAAGTGCACTATACCAGCTCAGTCTTTTTAGGAAAATTAAGCCATTCAGTTCTCTACCTGACTTCCAACATGTGATTCAATCTCTTGTAACCCTCAGACTATATTATGGTAATGTAGTGTACTTGTACACCTAAATCTCAACTAGTTCAACTAAAGGCAACATTCAACATGGCCAGTAGAGTAGTGTCCGGGAAAACACATTATGAACAAATCACTCTCTCACTGATCACTCTAAATGGCTGGCCACCTATTGATGCACGTTGCTTCCTATTCATAGCAAGTATCACACACAAGGAACGAAATACCAGGCCCAAATAATCACCTTGTCAGATGGCTGCCGCACACAGAGAAGCTCAAATTCTCTACGCCTAAAACCCTCAGTTTATAAGAGAAAGCATCTACTCTCAATCTTTTACTGGTAGCGCACTGACAATATGGTTAACGCTCTTGTGCCGAAGATCTGAATACAGCCCTACACTAGGGCTTTCAAGAAAAGTTTGAAAGATCTACTTTTTGAAAGATATTTACTGTAGTGAATGAAATGGATGAAATGACTCTGCAACGGTTGGCTATAGCAATGCCTAATCCACCATATTATCTGTGAAATGTACTAGTCTAACCTGCTTGGACACAACCTGTACGATAGTAACCTACTCTCTGTCTACATTATAACCTATCTATATACATTTTAACCATCCTGTTTAAACTGTAAATTACATGTAGACCTTTTTTTTGCCTCACATTACTTAAGTTTATCAGTACAAAAGAGCCCATGAGAACACATGACATGTGCAGAACTTTGTGCTTTGCTCCAAACAACATTTCATAAAGTCTTGACATCACATCTTATGAGAACGAGCTCTGTGTGTGGGTGATCACTGCAAAATAAAATGGTCAGTGAGACCCTGAAACAGTTTAAAGTGCATATATGCCTTAACTTGAACCTTCCAATCAGGGCAAAAGAAAGGGCCATGGCTAAGATCACACAATACATCACAGTACAGATTCGTCAGAAGTAAAAACACTTTTGGGTCTGAATGGGTACTCGGATATTTAAAAATGGAGGAACACTTATGAAATGTGAATACTATACAATGTTAAAAGACCACAAGTATTTTGAGGATACTGTGAAGCTAGAAGAGTTTTTAGAAAAAGCAACTTTTTGTTTTTGTTCCATTTTCCAATCTATTTGTGTAAAAAAAAATAATGTGCATTAGCAAATCTAATAGAACTGGAATTGGTTTCCAGCCTATTGGCTTGGTCATAGCTTCTTAATGTTATCACAAATCCTTATCACAAACATTTTAAAATGGCCACTGGTGTACACACTTCCGCAGACATATTTCTTCTAGTATTTTAGCAATAAAGTGTTACGAAACAATTTCAAGATTGTTACCAGTAGGAGCACATTCATATACACCCTCAGGTAGATCTCTTTAAAGCTTTTTTTAAATAAAGCTTTAGAAAACAATGAAGGATAGCCAGTGGCTATTTTGGAATGGGTTGGAATCCATTCCAAAGATGGCTACCTATTCATGTGCATTCTCAATCAATGTTGTCCAGCTTGGAATGGTTTGAAAGCCCATTTTGAAACCTGGTCGCTGCAAGCAGCGCACGCAGGGGATATTGTGCACTAGAAGCAGCAGCGAGATTCTGGTAGCAGTGACTGGAAAGCACTGGGCACTTGCAGTTTAAAGTAAGTGAAAAATATTTTATTTAAACAGAATAGCCCACATCTTCCTGGAACAGGAAGGCACTACTTTTGTCTGGGTGACACCATTATTCTTTGGCAGGATGCCATCACTCACAGAGAAGGAAAACAATGGCTGGAGTTGATTAAGTGTTTACGCTTTCCTATATGCTGTGATGGGTGGAAGAAGATTGTGAATAACGCTAAACAAGATCAATGAATGATGAGGGCATGCTGAAAGCCACTAAAAGCAAGTATGATATGTATTTTTAATTCTAGCAAATTCAACATCTCTTAATAACAGAAGTTTGTTATCATAAAGCAACAATGGCCCTAATGTGTTGTTCTCCCTTCCCTAATTTAAAAGAGGAATTTTTAATTAAAAAAAACATCAAAAAACCAAACAATAGCCCTAATGTGTTATGCTTCCCTCAAAGACTGTCATGAATCGAATGGTGATCCATGCTTCAGATCATGAACATTTAGTTACAACTGAGCACGCCAACTAGGGGTGGGCAACTGTGATCTGGTGTTACTATGACTTGGTTCCTCCATGGCATACAAGTCATTAGCTCAAGATTAGTCCACTTACTCAACAAGACTAACTTGGTCCCTTTTCCGGCCTGCACTGAATCACAGTCGGCCTAAACTTGTGTCTTTGTCCTGGTTCAGCATGACCTGAGGGCCTCTGTGGTGTTAAGCACTATTTTAAGTAAACATTTAAAATGCATATCTCTGGTTCTACTGATTGTTTTTATCTCATTTTAGTGTTAAAATATTTATGAAATGCTATTCTATTTTTTCTAAGTTAGTGTGGGATTTTTCTTGTGCTGGGTTTTCAATTATGACTGTTAAGTGCTGTATACATCGTTTATACATTTTCTCTAAGTTAATCATGACTGCTTTTGTGCCAAGCTGCTAGAGGGTTCAGCACAGATTAATTTGGAGGTTGTTTTTGTTTCATCCTGACCAGAATTGTGGTTGCTTCATTCTTAGGGCCCCCCCCCCCTTCAACAAGTAACCCCATTTCTCACAGATTGCAACTCTTGGAGACTTTACTAACAATGCCTGTGATGGAATGTTAAATGTTAAATGTTGCTGAAAATAATCAATTAGTCCTTTTTGTGCATTTGGTTAACCACTTGGATGCTAAGCCTATTTGTTGATTCCCATGTAATTTCCATTGAAACCAATGGAAACTCCATGACGAGCTGGGCTCGTCATGAGCGTCGAAGGGGTTAAAAATATTGCTGCCCAATTTCGACAACCCCACTATCATAAAATCCCAGCAGAAACTCACACTAAGGGGTCCACTAGGATGGCGGGCGGACTTTGTCCGCCCGCCATCCTAACGGAGATCGGGACCGCCCGCCTGAAGGGCGGGGGTCCCACCATTGGCTTTAGGATGCGCCCGCCACAGTGGCGGGCGCATTCCTCAAGTTAACATTGTGGCGGGCGGTGCTCACTGCACCGCCCGCCACAATGTGAAATACAAATGCACGCATTTGCATAATCGAAGCGGCAGGCACCGCACGGTGCCTGCCGCTGCGATTATGCAAATGCAGGGGGGTACCACAGGCCTGCTTGTCAGGCAAAAGATCTTTTCATCCGGGCCGCCCTGATCAATGTGCGCTCTCTTAAGAAACATCATGTGGACATTTTTGATCTCCTTACAGACCATGTCTTTGATTTGTTGTTTTTGACTGAGACCTGGCTTGATGCCTCTTCTGACCCGATTGTTGCCCTAGCAGTCCTAGTGGGCTATAAGATTTTTAGGGCAGATCGTTCAGAAGGGAGGGGGGGTGGTGTAGCTGTGGTTTTCAGGGACTCTTGGGCTCTTCGTGTGGGTGACTCCACCGTCTGGAATAGCTGTGAAGCTCTTGATTTTAACATCCGTCTTTCATCCCATTACACCTTGGGAGTCTCCGTTATTTACAGACCCCCGGGCCCGGCGAGCTCTTTTCTCCAGAGTTGTGGGGATGCCATCGCCACAAGAGCTGTTAGATTCTCCCATTACATGGTTTTGGGCGACCTCAATATTCATCTGGATCAAGTTGATAGTAATGAGGCTATCGACTTTTTGGACATCTTAGAGCTCGCTCAACTGGCGCAGCATGTTAAGGGATCCACACATCAGGCTGGTCATTTACTGGACCCAATCTGTACAAATTTCCCGATCTCTTTACATGCTCCTAGCCCAGTGTCGTGGTCGGACCACTTTATTTCCTATTTTTCTTGGTCCGTTGTTAATGAAGTAATGCCGACACTGCCCCCTCAAAGGGCGGCCTTTGGGAAAATTGACCCTCAGGATTTCATTCATGCCCTTGATCATCTCAGGCCTATCATATCTGGAGACCTTGAAGACAGCGTGGATTCTCTAACTGGGTGTCTCGAGCAGTGGAGGACGTGTCCTTTCTGCGGTCAGGCAGGCCTAGTAGGGTTACTCCTTCCTAGCCTTGGTTTAATGCCACCTTGAAAAACCTCAAGCATGATTGCAAGGTCCTCGAAAGGACCTGGCGTAAAAGCAACTTTTGTCCCATGGCCAAACTAAATCTAAGAGCCATGCAAAAAACATACTACGGTGCAATAGCTATTGCCAGAAGACAATTTCCATGCGGTACGCATCGAGTCTGCGGGGAGTAACTCTAAAGAGATTTTCTCTATTGTTCAGAGCTTTATCTTCCCATCTGCACAATCTTGGGCCTAGGCTCGCTCATTAGCCTGGTGCAATACCTTGGCTGGTGCTTTTAGGAACAAAATCCAATCAATCCAGACGTCCTTCTCGCTCGGTACAACTCCGAAAACTGCTTCATGTATTGATTCCCTGGTCACCCCCTCCTGCAAGCTATCTGATTTTAGACTAGTTGCTCCCTCTGAAACCTTGAAACTCCTTACTAGTCTTAAGTCCGGTTCCCCACTAGATCCTTGTCCGGCCAGGCTCTTGGCGGCAGTTGCATCTAGTGTCTTTGTTGAGGTGAAAATAATTGTTAATAGTTCCCTCCAGACTGCTGCTGTTCCGCCAACCTGGAAGCAGGCTAAAATTCTGCCCTTATTGAAGAAACCCTCTCTGGATCATAGTAATCCTGCAAACTATCGTCCCATCTCTCTTCTCCCAGCCATTGCTAAAGTCTGTGAGAAAATTGTTAATAAACAATTATCAGACTTTGTTGAAAGTGAGGCATTATTACATCCTGCACAGTCTGGCTTTCGTTCCGCCCATAGCACTGAAACAGTGCTAGTGGAGGTATCGAAAGCTATTCGGGAGTGCTTGGATGCTGGCGGAAGAGCAGCTCTTGTTTTGTTGGATCTTTCCGCGGTGTTCGACACTGTGCCGCATGACCTTCTCCTGGTTCGGCTTGCGGGGATTGGTGTCTCCGGCACAGGGTTGGCATGGCTTAAGTCCTTTTTGGAGGGCCGTGTAGAGCAGATCTGGCTTCCCCCGTGTTCTTCCCAGCCTGAACCAGTTACAACCAGGGTGCCACAGGGCTCCGTCCTCAGCCCCCTCCTCTTCAATATCTATATTACACCTTTGATGTATTTGGCTGAGGGGCTTGGGGCTAAGGTCATGGCTTACGCCGACGACACACAGCTGCTCTTCACCTGGGACAAGAGCTCGCTTTCTGTCTCAACGGCGCAACACTGCCTCGCTGCAGTTTTCAGCTGGTTGGCAGACGCCCAGCTGAAATGCAACGAACAAAAATCAGAGATTCTGCTCTTTGGCAATTTTCCGTCTAACTTTTGTCAATCCCTCTGGCCACCTGATTCACTCCCACCATCTTCCACGGGGCAGCCTGCTAAAAATTTGGGGGTGTAGTTTGATGAGTCTCTTTCCTTTTTGACTCACATCCACAAACTGACGGGCTGCTGCTTTGGTCTTTTAAAATCCCTGAGGAGGTTTTTCCAACTGCTTCCGCAAGCGGCGAAAAAGACGGTAGTCTGTGCCTTGATTCTTTCTCGCTTAGATTATGCAAACGCTCTTTACATCTGCATTCCGGCTTATTTGCTCAAGCGTCTCCAGGTCATGCAGAACACAGCGGCCAGACTGCTGTTAGGCCTTTTGTCTAGGACCAGTGTTCAACACCATCTGCACTCTCTTCATTGGCTCCCCGTGGCGCACAGAGTCAAGTTCAAAGCTTTGGTCTTGGCACATCGTGCCTTACATAAGCTTGGTCCTCTATACCTGCAGAGACGCTTCTCTTTTTATCTGCCTGCACGGGCTCTTCGCTCTCAGTCCCTTCGCCTGGTTCGAGTGCCTCGTTACAGGCTTCAGCGGCTTGGAGGCAGTTCCGTTATTGTGAAGGCCAGTGCGGCCTGGAATGCTCTCCCTCTCGAGCTTCGTTCCATCCAGGACACAGTTTTGTTTAAACGGAAACTGAAGACCTATCTGTTTGTCTAGTCTGGTTGCTCTGTTCTTTTTCTTTTGGTCTCTCTTTCTCTCTCCTGTATCATCGCGCCGGGACACTCAGGAGTAGCTGTGCGTGTTACAAATTGTAATAACAGAACATAACATAACATAAACTACGTTGCCCGAAACTGGTGTGGGTGGGTCATCTCTGAATCGCTATACATTCTATCTCGTTGAAAGTTGGTAAGTTATCCATCTTCCTCTTTTCCAGTCTAATTTTGGAAATATCAGGCAAGAGGGTCCGCAGTGCTCTTCCCTGGGCACTACTTTATGTAAAATATATCTTAGATTACTTGCACAACTTATCTGAGTTGTGGACTTACCTTTAAGATCTAACAAAACTCAGTGAATTGTTTCCATTGATTATGACACTGCAGCACATATTGAGAATTTCCATCTCTGCATAAATTATATTACTTATTGGCTTACAGCAAAAATGCTTAAGATGAACTGAAACAAAATTGAGATCCTCTATTGCTTTACTGGACGAATACCTCATCCACTTCCCTCAAATTTCTAGATTTGGTCTAAGGTTGTGACCCCCGTGCACCCCAACCACAGTAGGAAATCTGGGCTTTCAATTTCTCCTTAACCAACCGGATCACTAGGCTGCCTTACACCTGTTTTTCCTTATTGAAACAATTGTGAAATATTCTCTCATTTCTGCCTATTCATTTGAAGCCCATAGTCATGCATGCATTCTCTTAAGCAGACTACACTATGGAAATTCTTTGTTTTTTAAATCTCCTGACTTTAAGCTCAAGCTTCTGTCTAGGATTTATAATGCAGCAGCAAGGTTAGTCTTGGCGTTATCTTATTGATCTTCAGCATCCAAAGCTTTAAACAAATTACACTGGCTCTCGGGCCAAAAAGGATCATTTTTAAATCACTCTGTATTGTGTACAAAGGTCTTCATCAGAAATGATCAGTATATCTTCAAAACAAATTTCATTGCTATCACCCAAAATATTTTTTTTACATTCCTTGGATGCTAACCTTCATATTTTTCCCAAAGTTAAGCGGGTTCATTCAGGAGGCATATCCTTCGCTGTTCAGGCTTGTCACCGTTGGAACAATATGCCAAATTACCTCCAGTACCCTAGGCATCTACTAACATTTTGGAAGTCCTTAAAGACGTGCCTTTACACTCACTTATTCACTGTGCATGGCACAGCTCACGATCTGCTAGTTAACAATACCAGGGTACATTTTAGAAGGGGTGGAAATAACTTGTGGAATTTGCCGTTGCAAAATGATGCATTTTGCTCTAAGAAAACAGAGCTAAATGCAACAATCCATGAATAGTGGCAGCTCGCAGTCACTCACACTCGCTAAGTTTGTTGTTCCTGCAATAGGATTTTTGTGGTAAATTACTCATAATTATGCAAACAGGTGAAATCATTTTATTTTTGGTCATTTAAGGGATAATTGAAATTACTCTGATTACACCAGTGAAATTGAAATTTCACCCAGGCCTAGTTTTTAGGTATTAGTTTAATGTTTAAATAAATAAATAGAAGTAAATAAAACTGCTTTCAATCAGTTACTCTTAGAGGCAAAGAGGATTTAGGTGACTAGCAATAGGGCTTCCTTTCAATCAGGAAAACTTCATCTGGCAATTTTACAAGTCTTGACAACGGAGACAAGTAACGGTTTCTTTTCTATCAGTTTGAAGCATTAAAAATCCTACAGTATTCCTTAATGATTTTCAAAGTAAGGAAGGTGGTAGGGAGTATAGAATCGGGTGGAAATCTTGCCAGTCCATCAGATGAAAGAAGGTGCGTGGGACACCACTCCCCTGGAGGAAGACCACCCACCAAATTATACAATCCCCATATGGCAAATGGGGACACATATGCCTTTATTGAAGCTACCAATGCAGCAACTCTACTGAAAGCAGTGACCTTTTCTGAGTGGCATTCCTGTTTGTTGAGACCGAATCACAAAGTTGATTGGTTTTCAATAAAGAAAGACCAAACCGAGAGTTCGTTGCTTGAAAAGAAAAAAACCCACTGGCCCTGATGTTTAATTTTTGTGTGTTAGGGTCAAGGTTTGATTACCTTGCCCAAGACTACAATTGCCTTACCTTGCAAACCTGGCAGGACAAGCTATTGATGATCGTTCTGCCCTAGATTGAGTAGAGCGACAATCACAGTGGCACAGTGGCACAGTGGCAGATGGGCCACCAGGTCAAAGGTTTATGCCGCTGAAATCATCTGAATAAACTTTGCACTTCGCCCATCTCTGAATGGGGCAGGGGAACTCAAGTGTGTTAGAGCAGGAGCCCTGCCAGTTTATGACACAGCTCCTGCTTTACCTAATCAAACAGTGTTCTCCAATATAAACCAAGTCAACAAAGAAAAATGTTATGTGTATCACTTGATTCTGATATGGCAGTGGACAAGCAAGTGAATGCTGTGATGGATTCCTCTTATTACAATATCAAACTATTTTTTTGTATTCACATTGTACCAAACCCATAGAGGTGTGATACTGGGGGCTATCATAGATCAGAAGTGTTATATTGTAGTTCCCTTCTGTTAAACATTAGAGCAAAAACATATCCAAAAGATGTTTAGAACTGTGTAACTAAAGCGTTGGCCCAAATAAACAGGAATTGCATTACTCC
This sequence comes from Lissotriton helveticus, assembly GCF_964261635.1. Lineage (NCBI taxonomy): Eukaryota > Metazoa > Chordata > Amphibia > Caudata > Salamandridae > Lissotriton > Lissotriton helveticus. Next base: position 1,233,115,408 of record NC_136068.1, read on the forward strand.
CATTTTAAATGTTGCACTGTGCACAGGCATGTAAGTGCACGACTGCATGCACCCTTGTATCAAAGACAGGCTAAAATTATTCACCTCTAAAGGAGCTTTGCTAATGGGCAAAAACCTACTGACGGAGAGGTCAAGTTGGTTGACAACCCTTTGCTATCTGATCAGATAAACAGTGAAATTCCTACTCCACCATCATTCATGAAATCCATGTTTCATTGCATGTTTGATGCATATTGGTGGAAATGGCTCTTTGTGCAGGGTCACCCCCAAACATGTTGCCTTCCTGCTCCCCTTTTTGCTGAATTAATTTTGTAGGCCTTAGGACTCTGGGCACTTTACCACTACTTACAAGCACTAAAATGCATTTGCTCCCTACTTAAAGCATGGTACCATTGGCTTATCCACAATTGTCATTTTTTAATTTACTTATAAGTCTCTTGTAATGTGCACTACATTGCCCAGGTCCTGAAAATTAAATGCTACTAGTGGGCCTGTAGCATTGACTGTGCCACCCATTTAAGTAGCCCTTTAAACATGTCTCAGGAATGCTACTGCACAGTGTGCAGTTTTAAACTGCCATGATGACATTGCAAGTTAACACTCTTGCCAGGCACAAACATTCCTTTTTAATACATATAAGAAACCCCTAAAGTAGGCCCTGGCCAGCCCAAGGGCAGGAGGCAATGTATTCAAAAAGTAGGAAATGTACTTTTAAGTTGTATACGTCTAGGAGCGAAAAACTCTTACATTCGTTTTTCACTACTCAAAGGCCTATCTCTCGTACAGGAGAACTTTGAGATTACTTTTTTAGAGTTTGTAAGTGTAGTTTTCAATTGGGAAGGGATAAGACCTGGTGTCTCTGGATTCACCATTTAAAATCACACTTTATGGTGGAGACAGATTTTAAATTATCATTCTGAAAGTGCCACTTTTAGAAAGTTCAAAAAACAAAGCAGTTGGTGGTTGTATATATTTTTGTTTTTCACTTTTTTCTAAATAATACAAACTGGTATCACAGAATAGCCAATGATCCCGCAAAGGAGATCAAGGAAGAAATCTTGCTGGTTCTTCAAGAAGGATTCAACAATGACATTCTGGGACTGAAAGAATTTGAGTACTTAAAGAAAATGAACCCTAGGATTCCAAGTTTTTTGCCAAAACTTGATAAAAAGGCTGGCACCCCTCCAGGACGTCCAATTGTTTCAGGATAAGATTCAGTTCTCAAACTGAAAGCGTAATACATTGATATTTTCCTAAAACCATTTCTTAAGGATATCCCATCATATCTTCACAATACCACAGATTTTTTAAACAAGAATAAAGGTCAGAAATATAACATGGATGACCACTGTCTAGTATCATTTGAAGTTGTCTCACTATACACTCAGATTCTGCAAGAGGATGGACTTGAAACAATAGAAAACATTCTTGAATCACGCCCCAGACCTCGCAGAGTCCCTACCTCTTTTATACTCAAATTGGCGACATTGGCACTGAAAAGGAATTATTTCAAATTTGAAGAAAAATTCTACTTCCAAGTGAAAGGGACTACCATGGGCAGTCCCTACGCGCCAGAGATGGCAATCCTCTACCTGTCACTATTTAAAAAAAAGTTTCTTGAAGGTATATTGACGACATGTGGTGTCTGTGGAAGGGAGACGAACAACAACTAATTGATTTTCCTGCATGGCTGAACAACAGGAGCCCAGACATACAATTTAGTATCACAAAGAGTACATCTACCATGACATTTCTGGGTGTCAAAGTATGAGCTAGCAATGGTAAATTGCATACAATGTTATTTAGAAAACCAATGGACAAGAACAAGTCACTGCACTATAAAAGCTTCCACCCAAGAAATCTCCAATATAATTTGCCATAAGGGCAATTCCAATTCTTGCACATAAGCAGAAACTGCACTATAAAAGAAGATTATTTCTTCCATGAAAAAATGCTTCAAGGAAAGCTAAAACAACGAGGCTATCCAAAGAAGTTGTTGAAAAGGTCAATGAAAAGAGCCTGGTTCACACCATGTGAGAGTGTGCTCCTGAAAAAAACAAGGAAAAATAACAAATTGGTATGTGTTTCTACATATTGCCCTCATAAGATCAGCCTTAAGGAAATAGCACATAACAACTGCCATCTGATTAGAATTCTGAGTGTGGATTTGATCTCCCGATGTAGGCTTTGAAGAAATACCCAAGTGCACGTTTACATATAATCAGAGCAAGCCTCACTCAACCAAAGAAAAGGTGTGACCTAATCTCAACGTGTAACTTAAAATCAATACAAAGCCACCATAAATGTGAACATTGTAGCGCCTGCAGTCAGACAATTGAAGGATGCATTTTCACCGATGGAATGATAAGTTGGACACACAATTGGGCAGATGTGCAAGCCCCTTGCAACACTTTTACGCCACCGTTGCATCACTTTTGTGATGCGGTGGTGGCGTAAACAATGCACCACATTGCAACACATTTACAACGTGACACATCTAGGGAGATGCATCACATTGTCAAGCCCTGCGCTACATTATACCTGCGTCAGGTACAATGTATGCACGGTGGGTGTTCCAACGTAAGAAAGCCTCATAAAAGTGATACAGTGAAATCCTCAAGATTTCACTGAATCACTTTGACGACCCCACTGCGTCAAAATCTTACGCCTGCTTCAAGCAGGCATAAGGAGTGATGCAGCTAATAGGAATAGGCATTTCTGAGCCTTGCTGGAGTTGCGTTGTGCTTGTGATACAACTCCAGCAATGCCTTGCCTTTATGCCAACGGATGCATCACACAACTGTCAATCCTTGCACCACGGTGCGCCGCATTGTAAATGCGATGCATCCATGGTGGTGCAAGTTTTTTTTTTGTGTGACGGTAATTAACTGACGCATCTCTGCTGATATCTAGAAATGTGTAAGTTCTTGTAAATCTGCCCCAATGAATTTACTAATTGTAAAATTATAAACATCGTCTATGCAGTAATTTCGGGCCCCAGATCAACCGTGTGGTTGGCATATGTTTTGGGGTACTGAAAAGATTGAGAAAAGTCCTGGACTTATTGCCGATGGAAGCTTGCCAAACCCTGGTACATGCTTTGGTAACCGCCAGGATGGACTACGGGAATTTGCTTTACCTGGGGGTGCCAGAGAAGAGCATGGCTCGCCTCCAGGTGCTGCAAAATGCGGCAGCCCGTCTCATCCTCAGGCTGCCCAAAAGGGCGCCTTCGAAGGCGGCACTGCAGAAGCTACATTGGCTCCCGGTGAGGCGCAGAGTTGAATATAAAGCCCTCTGCACGTGTCATCGTATCCTGTATGATAGGGCCCCTCGACCACTTGGGAAACTGGTTGAAGCTTACATACCCGCCCGAGCGCTCAGATCTGCCGATGGGGGTCTGCTTAGGGTCCCCAGGGTGAAGAAAGCGCGCATGGGAGGCAGATCTTTCAGGTGTCTAGCGGCAAACTACTGGAATAAACTCCCAGTGGACTTACGTCTGGAACCTGAAGAAACGAGGTTTCGAGCGAAACTAAAAACCCACCTGTATACGAAGTAAAAGGACTAGTAAGCTACTGTGCTTCCTGTTTTCTGCCTCTCTCACTTTCAGCGCGTGGACACGCCGGTGTGCGTAACGCAGCGCTTTACAAATGTCCCAATAATAATAATAATAATAATTTGTCCTTGCAAGAAAATATATCTTGGTAAGACCAATTAGGAAGTGAAACAGCACATCTTTCAGCATAAACCAAGAATAAAAATGACCATTGCCTCTGCTCCCATGTTTAACCTTTTTCAAGACGTGGGGCATTCAGAAAAGGATTTCCAATGGACTGTATTGAGCATAATCCACATGGACCCCAGAGGAGGAGATGTAGAAAACAGGCTCATGCGTAAAGAAGCTTCTTTGATATTGAAATGTAATAATACCAGTAAAGGTCTCAATGAAATGTATGAGATAAATAAGCTGCGACACAATTGACTATTTCATGTTTTGCTGCTCAAAATTGAAGGACACTACAAATCCCAGAATTCTTTGGGCATGACTATGGCATTGATTAGCATGCCTTACTCACCACTCTCCTTAGTAGCATACCACCATTTTTTAGCCGAGTGAAAGCTGGAGAGAAGGTAAATTAAGGATGCGGTCCCTCGCCTTTCAAGTAAGCATAAAAGTGCAAGTTTAAGTTCCTTTACTGCACTTCAAGGGATACAATTGAAATTGACATTTGTCCCTTCTTGGATTAAGTCTCCTGCTTTAGTAGAAGCACTTGTTAGGCAACTGAGCACCGATACAAGCGATGCGATAAAAATGGCTTTAGCCTTTGAACTTGCCTCCTGAAACTCTGGAGAAGTGCTGTAATTCATTCAAAATGTACAGTCTGTAAACGTGCGGTGTTATTGACTCGAAATAAGAGCTCCCGCGGCTTGAACCGGCCGCAATGTAACAGGTTTTCCCCGCCTCTGACAGTCACGTCAAAAGTAAAACGAATTGTTTGTAGACGCGCGTTGCTATTTACTTAAAAGAAGAGCTCCACCGTCTTGTGCACCTGAACTGGCAACAATTTAACAATTTCCCCTAGTCCTACAGTCGCGTTTAAATCAGAACAACTAATTTTCATTAGACAAGTGTCACTTTAGCTTTTTGATAAAAGATTTTGTTCCAACATGCCTAAGCAACATTGTATCATAGCCCTGCTTCATTTCAACAGTTTAAAGCCACAAGCCTGATATCTTCTAATGAAGAGACATTCCCATGAAAGATTGAAGCACAGTCACCATCTAGGACTGCACTTCTGCTGCTACTCAGCTCTGCATCCAAATGATAAAATCCGTACACTGTTGAAAGAGGCTCCCCCTCTTACCTAAGGTATGACACAATTTTGCCATTGGAGGGTGCTCTCCCTAGATTATTATCCTCTCTCTTTTTGTAAATATTTGAAAATATGAAGAAAACTTCCCCCTTTCTTTCTTTTCACTTTTTAGAAATCACTCAGCCCTGATCCTGAGGAGACCCTATAATGATTATGGTTCGAAACATATAAACTATTATTGTGGGGTCTCCATGTCCAACCATCACTAATATGGAGGATGACTAAGGACTTTCTGTGAAAAGCAATTTTTTCTTTCACTTTCCATATTTGATGTCTTTGGAACCTATAAATGACACCAAGAGCTTTAAGAGAATTCGCTCTGGCTTACAACTTTGGACTAGTTGACCACTGATTTCTAATGTGATTTAATTTGTTATGAGAAAATAGTTTGCATAGGTTTGCAATTATTTTGATATCACTCTCTGTGATAAAATACTGAGTAATGTATGACAGCATGGTAATATGCCTTAGTTGATTTACAGGTCATGTTTATTAAGTAGAATGATCTTGTGGAAAAAAAAATGAAACACAACCACCAAATGCTATGGTTTTTTATTGTGGATAGAGATCCACAGTTTGTAGATAAGGGCCCAACCTCTGTCTGTTATTTTTCAGCTTTTAGAAAGTTGGCATTTTCTTACTCTATCTTTTTGGTACCTGCTGCCTGTTTGTGATCACTGTCTGGGTTAGGTGGCAGCTGGGCTTTGTGAGTTCCCTATTAACAGCCACACACAATGGGATCTTAGGTGTGAATCGATGGGCCCTCTTGGGAGATGGGAGGGAGGAGCTTCACACTTACCCATGAATAGGCTGTGTCCCCTCCACACATATAGGGCTGCATACCCCCCCAGTAGTAAGTCTGGAGCCAGGGCAGGAAATAAGGATGTCTTTGCACTTCAGCGGCCCCACTTCACAGTATCCCCCACTTAAAAGTGCACCACTGGGTAAAAGAACTGGACTTCTCACCCTACTACTTCAGTACACTACTGGAGCTTTGCAGAACTCTGCCAGGAGGAAGTACTGTTGGGCTCCTACTAGGACTGCCACTCTTCTGTACTGCTGGTCTGGCAAAACTGCTTTTCCAGTTTCCGATGAACTGCCGTCAACCCAGCGGTTCAACAACGACGCATTGTCTCCTTGCTTCCCGCATCTCAACTCCATCGACAACGCATCTACAGGTACTTTGAAGTGGGCAAAGGCTAGTCCCTGTATCTGATCAGTGCTCCATCATGGTCAACATACATGAACATTTGGAATTATCCCAGTCTAGTATGTCCAGATAACCCTGGTTGGCGCTTTAATCTTTTAAGCACTACGATAACTCCGGTTATACTTATTGGATTTTTGTTGTTTTGGTCTTTGTTGTTCATAAAAATACAACCAATTTTGTTGTTGCTTAACTTTTTTGTGACGCAACAGTGGCGTAAAACATGCCCCCTGTTGCGTTCTATTTGCAAAGTGATGCATCTAAGCAGATGCGTCACTTTTTAAACCCTTGTGCTACATTATACCTGTGTCAGGTATAATGTATACAGGGGGGGCGTTCCCACTCAAGTAAGCCTCATAAAAGTGATGCAGTGAAATCGATGAGATTTCACGGCGTCACTTCTAGGACGCCATTGTGTCAATATCTTACGCCTGCCTCACAGCAGGCGTAAGACTGAGGCAGGCCCTTTCACATGGGGTTTGCCCCATGTGAAAGGGCACATTGCTAGGATTGCGTCACTTTTGTGACACACTCCAGCAGTGCATAATTTATGCGCCTACAGATACGTCAGAAATACTGACATATCTGTAAATCCTTGTGACATGATGTGTCATACAGTTAATATGATGATTTCAGCATGTCAAAAGAAGTAAGCAATGAAAAGTGACGCATCGCTGTTTTCAGCCAGCGATGCGTCACTTTTCATAAATGAGGCCCATAGTTCTCTGCAATGCAGTAATTAGCAGTGCATGGTGAGGGCCCAAGTTATAGTTACTTGAGATAGAGTTTACAATGTTACGTTACAACTGAACATTTTACCTAACTATAATGTTAGTTTAATCTTTGTTTTTTTCAAGGAATTTCTAGGGTTTTCTTTTGACATAAATTATTATTTACTTAAAATACTTAAAGTTAACACCAGCCGTGCATGGTCTTTGGGTGTACGCAGAGGGGGGTTGGCTGTAGGTACTGGGCTGTTACCAGGTGCTGCGGTCTACCCCTCACATGCAGCTAACCCCACATTGTGCAAGGCCTTGTACAGTGAGAGCTTGAGGATAAGGCCTGGCCTGCGGTCAGGCCCTGTTACCAACCCCCGTAATGTCAGCCAACCTCACACTGCTAGAGGCATTCAGTTGTGCTGGGCAAGAGGTTGAGTACAGGGCTTGGCCTATGATCAAGCCCTGTGGCAAAACCCTCTTATGTAGCCAATCCATATTGTGCACTGCTTTCGTGAGGTAAGAGGTGGGGGACTCCATTCCGCATGACCATGTATATTTTAAAGGAAGGCGGGCCATGTGACCCCCCCTCCCCGAGCCTCTTTAGGATTTGGGGACCCCATCCCCCATGGTCTTACTTATGTTAAAAGGAAAAAAGGGTTGTTGTACTTTGATGTTAAATAATTTATAACATTTTACTCTATTTTTCTAAATTGGTGTAGAATTTTTCTTGTGTCTTCACTTTATTGCTGTTAATGTGCTGCATAAATACTTTATACATTGCCTCCAAGTAAGCCTGACTGATTTTGTGCCAAGCTACCAGATGGGTACGCACTCCTTTAATTTATTGACTTTTGTGGTTCAACTTGACCGGTATTGTTGATTGTGCTTGAGAAGGGTGTTCACTCCTCTCAAGCAAAAACCCAATTTCTCACACTCATCAACTAAGATATATTTCATTTGAGAAAAGCTGTGAAGTAAGTTTTTAAAATGAACTCATGCAGTAAGATTATCCTCTTTCAAAAAAGTATTTTCTTTCCTAAACCTAACTGGAACTGTATATTTGCCTTTTTGTGTCCTTTAGGCTAGTCCTGTCATGTATATCTCTATTATATACATGTACATTATATGTATTATGTACATGTAATAAATAAAACGAATTCCGTAGCGCACCCTGTAGCGCAAAATGCAATGCAGGGCGCGCTACGATATTAGTTGTATTTATTAAATTGTTTACTTACCTGCAATTATCCATATTCCCTTGTTTACTACCCCCCACCCTGTCCCTCCTCCGCACCGCCTCCCTGCCCCACTGAAATCCCTCCACGGGCCGCGGCTGTATACATGTTAATGATATGTATCTTCAAGGTGTGTAGATGTGGAGCAAAGAATAGTAAACCTATACTTATCTATTTGCACTTTATTGATACTCTTGTCGATGTTTTTGCCAAACATTATTTTTCTCCTTGATATTCTGTCAATCAATCCATTACAATTAATTAGAAATCTTAGCCATGCCCTAATTTCTCAATATTTGCATTTTAAAGTAGAAATGTCCCACCTTTCAATGGACTAAAAAATTCGTACTTCTCGTTTGAGCTATATGTCCCAGTATCCTCGCTTATTTTCCCAAGCCAACACATCCTCTGTTTCTTTAACTCAGTCCCAGGTAAATTGATTGGCAGAGTGTCCATTCCATTTATATAGAATAAATCACTTTTAAAGCGCTCCCGCATCTACAGGTCAAATGTTACTATCGATTGTGGATTTAACTGGCACACTCTTAAAAGAGATACAGCAACCCAAATAAAAACCGTCAGTGAAGTAGTACTTCCACAGATGCAGCAGTCATTTAATGCAAAAAAATACAAGATTAAATATAATGTGATAACAAGGAGATGGTAGGTCTGAAACCAGCACTCTTGCCGGACAAGACCATTGATACATTAAATAAGATCATAGCAGGGTCAAGCTCCAAATTAGAGTGCTCACCTTTACTCTAACCCTCCAAGTCAAATGCTCCAGTTCATTATGTCCTCAGGCCCTTCAGTGTCTGTAACAATAGTATATTGATTGCATCCAGTGAACCATCTCCTTGATGATGAAAGAGCTACCCCTTCCAATAATGAACCACGGATCGACTATCATCCATTAAGAGCATGTTGCAGTTCCAACGCATCCAACATCTAGCTGTGATAGCTTTTCCATAGTTCCTCTTCATTTTCCTCCCCAGTTTCCTAAGCGACTTCAAAAAGAAGTAGGAATAGTACAGCATTTCTTGTTCCATGAAAAAAGTAATAAAGCGTTCAGGACACTCTGGAATAAAAAATAAAAAAAAGACTCAAAACAAAACATTTGTCTATGTTCTTTATAGTACAGGTTATCAGGAGACTGTCTACTGTCATCTACGAGTGCGTAATACTATAATGTTCTCTTTATATCTCACACGTAATTCGTTAAATACCTTTCTGCCTCTTAATGTAACCATACAATTTTATAAAAGCGTTCATCTAATTTCCAAAAGTACTTGCACTGTAAATAATGCATTTGATATATAACCTACTGCCACGTTGCCTTTACTACAGCTGTTAAAGTATTAGATTATTATACCTTCCATAAAACAGTACAAAAACATATAGACGTACACTTAATTTCATGCACATGCTTCAATCATAGCCTGATTTTCTGGACATGTATTACTGCTAATCTCTTCAATATTTGTCTGTGGATTAAGCATTAGGGCCTCTTTTAGAGTTTATTCTTAAGTAAAAAGAGGTCCTCGTACACCAATCCGAACCTGGGTTTATAATTGTATTATAAAACATCGGTTCTCATGGATTTCATTTAAATAATACTATATTATTCGTACAGTGAATTCACTGTGTGCAATAATGCCTAGTTCTGCATTAAGACCATTAAAAAACGTTTTAAAGCTAGATCATTTAATTCATGGTATATCATAAACTCACTTACAACATTCGCATAATGTGTCAAATTATCTCAGAAAAGAGAGCATGTGCAATGTGTCCGTAGTGTAAAGAAAAAACACAAGTAACGCTGCAGAGGAAGAAAGTGAAAAACAGCATCCACTGTGGGGTATATTTATAAACAAATCAACCAGCGCAGCGGGAAGGAATGCACCATACTTAGCATTGTACAGCACATTTCTGTGTTTTTCCTGAGGTGGTGCATAATGTGCTGCCTAGCGCCAACACAGGCACTCTTGCACCATGGTGCAAGGGTGCATGCATTGTAAGTAGGATTGTTTTTGTGCAGGAATGGATGCACCACTCCTAGAAAGAGGAAACAAGGAGGAGAAATAAAGATTATTTCTCCTCATTGCGCCTCTGGTAGGTAGGGGTACAATTCTGCAGCATTCTCAGGTCTGCCTCTCTTGGTAAATCTGGGAATCCAACAAAATACATGGCTGGATGCCTGGTAACACCCACGCCCCACACATGGAACGCCTTCACTACGCAGTGTCACGCAAGGCAGCTACTTGTGCTGCCTTGCCTTACACTAGATTTACCAAGCCACACAGGGCCACGCAGGGTGGCCTTGCGTTGCTCGACAAATCTCATTGTAGCTTTTGTGCAGCCTTGCATGATGCAGGGAGACACAAAACATATGTTAAATATTCCCCTGTGTATAGAAACAATTAATTTGTAAAACCATTTAAAATTTAGCGCTTAAATGTGCCCGCATTTGGACTAAATCCTTGATGTCAAAGTTTGTTTGCTATTAAAATGAGTCATCAGCGTTTCAAATTCTATGTAGTATCAAAGTCTCATCAAAATAAACGATGTTTAAGTCACCTTCGTGAGGCCAGGCCACTTATGGATATCCATATACAACGGGTAACTAAACCAATATTCACCTCATACTACGTTCATGTGAATGTATTAAAAGAGTACTTACTTACGGTATGATAAACCTGTGAGTAGACTCTGGATTATTTTTTGTACAACTCTGCCTGTTTGTAGAAGCTCGGACGAGGGTGATCTTCGCACAGAAAAGCTTTAATTGATGCAGTTTAAATAAAAAACATAACATTTTCTTCATAGCATTTTTTTCCCATTTAAAAAAAGTATTATAATTTGACCATTATGTTGGTTCCCTCCAGAGCAATACACAAACTTTGGATACCATTAGAATCCCCAACAGGTAAAAACACAAATGTGGCCTGGATATGTTTTGTAGAAAAAGAGTTATGAAAGCTTAAGTGCCCCAAACATCAAAAAAAGTCTCAGCCCTGGGTTGGGACCTCAGAAGTTAACGGGGTTAAAAAATGAATAAGGGTAAATACTTTATTATCACTAGAGAGAAAACCCCCATCAGCACCATGTTCAAGATCCTAAACAATACAACAACTAAGAGAACAACACATACATCTATCAATGTGCCTTTTAATATCTACCTTTTTCACTCACTCGATTTTACGTTAATTGTTATAAATCCTTTAATGATATAATAATAAAAATAATTATTATTATATTAATAATAATAACAATATTAATACTAATACTAATAATAGTACTAAAGTAATTTGTAAAGCGCATAGTTAATTCCACCAAAATGTCCCAGCTCTAGGGTCTAGCTCCCAGAGATTGGAAGACACAGCAGCTAATGAAAAAACACAATCAAGCTGACCTGATCATCAGGTTTTAAAATGGTTGTGGAACAATGATTCAGTTTGCGCCTGCATTAGTTGAAGAGGATGGGAGTTCCACAGCTTGGCTGCTAAAAAACTGAAAGAGCAGCCACCGGTGTAGGTTCTCTATACAGTGGAGATGCATGCCGACAGTGCCCCCGTAGATCTGCTGTTCCTTACATGAGAATAGGGCTTAAAAAAGGAGTGTCGGTAGCCAGGGACCTTATTTGTAAAGACCCTGTAGCAATAGCACATGGCCTTAAAAGAGAGCTTTTTTCAGAGGTAGCCAATGCAGTTCTAAAAGGGCCGATCCTATGGAAGCCGGTCTGGGGAGATTCAGCAGCAGTTCTGCACAAAGTGAAGTCTCATCAGCCAAAACAGTGAGACTCCCAAGTACAGAACGTTACAAAAGACCAGCCTGGACATGGCCAGAACCTGGACTACTTTCTTCCTGGCAGATTAAGGGAGAAGGCAGAGGATTTTCTATAGTTTTCAAAGATCCCAAAATACTTGCCCGCTAAAGCTGTGATCTGACTATCAAAGGTGAGCTTTGCATCAGACCAAAAGACTAGGGGCTAGATATAGGTAAAGCATATTTACCGACTCTTAAATACCGAATTTTACCGATTCGGTATTTAAGAGTCGGTAAATATGAAGGGGGGAGATGTAGGAAAATCCAGATGTTTATTTACCGAATCGGTAAAAATCGGTATTTACCGATTCGGTAAATACCGAATTTCACAAGGGTGCAGGGGGTGTCACTTTGACACCCTCTATCACCCCCAAAACAGGTTCGGGTGCCATGTGGCAGGTCTGCCTGTCATATGGCACAGGTGTGCATGCACACCGGAATCGGTATTTTACCATCAAATTGAATTTGATGGTAAAATACCGATTCGGTAAGGCTTGTGGGACTCAGAAGAGTCCCACCTACATATCAAATTTACCGAATCGGTAAAAATACCGATTCGGTATTTTACAGAATCGGTAAATTTACCGATCGGTAAATTTACCGATTCCGTAAAAATATGCCCCCTACATCTCAAATTCCATTTACCGGTCGGTAACGGCCGAATTCGGCCGTTACCGACCGGTAAATGCCTACCTACATCTGGCCCTAGGATCTTGACCTTAGTCTTTGGGGCTTGTAAAGGTCTGAGTGAATCTGGCTACCAGGCAGAGGAACAAATTGAAGGCTGCTTGCCTAGGATAAGGACCTCTGTTTTTGCAGCATTTAGTTTGAGGCAATTCAGTTCCATCGATTGAGCAACCTCCGACAGACAGGTCCTCAGTAAAGCAGCCATTTTGCCTGCATTCTGTAAAGGGTAATAATCAGCTGAGTATCATCGGCATACAATATGATGTGGAAACAGTAAGGCTTGATGATATTATTCAGAGGGCACTTTTACAGATTGAATAAAGTAGGGCTCAGGGAGGAGCCCTGAGGCACCTCCTGCTGCAGTGCAAAAACCTGAGATAAAAAAGGTTTTTGTGACACCTGACAGGTGTGGTGCTGCAAAAAAGAAGCAAACCATTAGAATGTCTCATGACTGACACTGCAGTTCCACAACCGTTCAAGTAAAAAGTTGTGGGGTACGGTGGCGAAAGCTGGCTAAGGTCCAACTTCAGCAACCCTGCAGCATCACGCCTGTCAACAATTTGGTGGATGGAATCAGAGGCAAGCAATAAAGTGGGCTCTGCACTGTGAGAGGGTGGAAGCCCGACTGCACGCTGTGAAGAATCTCATTCACCTCAATAAAGGTTGAATGCTGCTGGCTAACATATTTATCTGTTATCTTAAAAGCAAACAGGAACAGGGACCAATCTAAGCATTTTCAGACTTATATGGGTCCAAAAGGAGCTTTTTAAAGAGTGGGCCCTACGTAGCATGTTTCCAGCGCTGTGGATCCTGGCCCACACTGAAGGAGCAGTAGTTTACAGAGCACAGGTAGTACTGCTAATACTCCTCATTCCAGGGTCTATGGGTTGATAGAGTGACAGCCCTGAGCTGTCATCTGGAGGGTCGAACCAAGAATTATGGTCCCTAGAAGCCTCAGGGAAAGAGTAGATTGATGCCACTTTGTCAAAGAAGAGCTGAGCTAGGACATTGCAACGCTACTCTGAAGGGGGAGAAGAGGCTGCCACTCAGTTCAATGAATATAAGAAATATGATGCCACAGCCCACGATGCTTACTATAAACCAGCACCCAAAGTTCAAGCTACAGATCATCAATATGACTCTTTTTTAACTTATTTTTAACATCAGCTAGAAGTAATGCTTTTTCACTTCTTCTCAAACAAACGCAGCAGGTTTTCCTTCTGCACACTATTATTTTAATTCTCTTTGCAGACTGAAATTTTGAAAGTTAATGGAGACATATGATGTTTTATTCGGTAAATGTTGTGCAACCTTCCTAAAAGGATTACAAGCTAATCTTCATTCTAACTCCTTTTCTCACATCGTGTTTGAAATATATTTGATTTACTAATGCCACACTTTTTCCGTCTGTTTGATTTTTCTTAAATATTGGCTTTCACAAGGAACCTTACAGTATCCACCAGAATTTGCTTGACAAAAAGTAGATGTATATGAAATGTATCTATTCTGATTGCACTTTAATTCATTACATTTTTTTTGCCTTTGGGAAGATCTCTGTTATCTCTTTTATCAATTCTTCCACAAAACTGTGTGTCTCTCCATTATTCTTTATGCTTTAGGACTTCTATTAATCGCATCAGCCCTCATTATGAATCAACTCCTTCTTGAAAGCTATCCAATCATACACCATCCTTGTATACACAACACTGGGTCTGACTTCACCTTCATCCACCGAATCGTCAGCAATGTTATGATTTCATATTCTTCCTTCTTCTCATCTTTTGAACGCCTTTCTGCCAGATTAAGTTCCACACCCATCCTCCCCAACACATTTTATCTCGTGTTGAGTCCACCAGGTACAACAAGCACTTCAATGCAGGCATCTGTGATTTTAGCTCCTCAGCCTAATTCTCTCACTCTCACTACACATACCGTGGCTATTGTAACCCACTATGGACTACGACAACAAAACCATGAAACAGCATTTTCTTGGTCAAATCAAGGTGTCTTATCACCCGTCCATAACCCCCGCACTCTGCCCCACTCCCACGTGTATACCACCTTCGCCCATACTGTATTCCTTATCAGGACAAGAAAAGCCAACGTACACATTCGTCTCGTAGTGGCCATTTGTTGGCCGCAGTTTATTAGAAATACAAAGAAGCATGTATATACTTTGCATATTTTGCATGTTATGTCCTGACAAACTTCCCTGTTATTGTCTCTTGGCCCTTCTGGGTCGTTCTCTTTGGTAGGTTGGTTTTTTGCGCGCACTTTGCACGGGCAGGGAGTAGCTTCTGTCCAGGAGTTAGGCCACCTCGCTACCTTGTCCGACTTTTGTTGTGCCCTGCCTTCAGGCGGGGGCTGGGCTGCGAGCGCCGTCTCCGTTAGCTACCCCCCCATCTTTTGTAGGCCAACTTCCTTCCCAGCCGTGGGGCATCCCAGAGTGAATGGTCCTACACACCTGTCCTTAGGCCAACTCACCCAGCCGTGAGGCATCTGAAGGTGAGTGGACCATTCTGGCATACCGCCTTCCGGTGTGCCTCCGTACCAACCGATATCAGCATAGGTCGTCGCCATGCTTTGCCTATTCCTCAGCCCTGCGACATTGCTGTTCCTTAGGTGTGGGTGGGTGGGACAAGAATTTGTGCTCCGCCGCCGGTGCTGCTCCCCCGCTCCAATAAGATAGGAGCTTGCCTGGGGGAGCAGCGCTTATATGCCCCCCCAATTGCCTTCCAGGCCAGGCAGGCCCCATGCCCATTGGAGAGTTCGTAGCCTGCCTCGGCCTCCATTGGCCGGGGGTGCCGGCGCCTCTTCCGCGGCCGCCGCGGGGGGGGGGAGCCGGACGTTTCCTTCTTTCCTGGTCGCTTTGCGCGCCAAAAACCCGGCCCCCACTAGTTTGTGTCCGGGGGCACAGCGCTAGTTATGGCGCTGGTTCTCGAGCCCCCTTTGGGAGCAGCCTCTGCAAAAACATTCCAAAGGCAGGACAACGACCTGGGCGTCCTTATCTCTTGTCTAATTTGCCAAAAAGTGCTTCTTTTAGACTGACCGAACGTCTTGAAACGTCCTCTTCATAATGCAACTAAGTCCTGAAGTAACAATCCAAAGGTTCGTTTAAGACCTTGTCGTTCAACAGTCACTGCCTCCTGTCTGTGCTACATTACCCTGCTGCCTTCTCTGATCATGACGCGCTGAACAATGTCCTCCAGACCCTGGTAAACACCTCTGCCTCTTAGCGGAAGAAAAAGATCACACACAAGCCATCAATATCTGATATATAAGCCTAACAACAGAAATATATAGAGATTTGAAAAGACATAAAAACTCCTTGCTCATCTTACCGTGCACAAAATAGCATGCTTCACAAACACAACTTACAAATCAAAAATGATCTCTAAAATCAAATAGAAATGGTGCACTGCACTGGCGGGGTTTCCTTTTTTCTGCAGGAATCTAAAAAGAAAACATTTGCTCTGCATAAATGTAACAAGGGATTATGGCAGCAGGGCTGAATGTAAACAACAGTGATCAGAGCACATCTAGGCTACTTCGAAATGTAAATGAATCCTATTTAGACCAAATGAATGTGCCGAGGACTAATGAACAGCGTGTGTCAAACAATCTGCACTACACATTTTCTATACAGTTTCATACACCTCTCAAATTCCAAAGCCTGCATGAGATTTCTCATTAAAGATATGAGAAGGCTCAGAGAGCACATTCAGCCCAAGTCAGGTCAGGCAAATTCTGCTACTACCTTTGACAATTAAAATTGCAGTGAATTAAGTAGAACCTTGCCCTCGGACTCTACTACCTTAAAACAAAACAAAAATCAAATATTGTTGCCGATTTGTAGTTTGATCTCTTTATAGGGCATTGGGTTGTCACCTGCTTAAAGGGCCTGTAACAAACGCTCTGTATCATGTCAACCTTTGGTTTTGCAAAATCTTCTTGATCTAATTGTCCTCCTCTAGTTCCACTTTAAAAAGCTTTCAACTGCGCCACTCCAGAAGACCCTTACCAACACTATCCTCTTTTATATTGCTTTTACCTCCTGCTTTTCCCTAACAATAGATGTGGATGATCCAGTCTGACAACCTTTTTCTGCCCGCACCCCTTCAGAGGTACAACCCCCTCCTCTTATATTTACCCGACCAAACCGGCCATATTCACTCACAAACCTAATTCAATAGTTGAGACCATAAACCCATTATAGGCCTAGTCTAGCCCTCTTGCCTCTGAACAACCAGTTCTCAGCGGATCTCCTGCTGAAATGTGTCTGCTAACCTTATTTTTCAATGATTCTTAGCACCTGTCTGCATTTGTAAAACTACTGCTCATGAAAAGTAACGCTGGCCCTTCTTTTTCCACTATTGTTTTGTCTCTTAAATCCTTTTCTTTGCAGGAACTCGTGAACACCTTGTCTCAATAAACGTTGGGCCTGATTCACAAAGATAAACTTACACGTTTGTGTAGGATTTTTTTGCAATCCACAGACATTTAACGAGTAGTATCTTTACAGTTGCTTATCTTTTTATATGCAGAATCTCCACTATGAATGTGGAGACTCCACAGTTGTGCAGATACTAATCCTAAAATTCCTTTTGGAGTTCCAAAAAATCATAAACTTACACAAAAGTGTAAGTTTACATTTGTTAATCAGACCCCCATTCATTAACTTTCTGTGCACAATATACTAAACACACTACAATATATCTTCAAAGCACTGCATTCTTCTGAGACCGCTCCTACTTACATGCCTACATGCATTCATTCTGCACACCATAACCATCTCTTATATAACCTCATATCCGTCAATCTCTCTTTGATATTTGACTCCATCCTCAACCGGCATTACTGTGAAAATCAGCATCATTTGATATCAGTCGATCAGTTCTTGATTGTTCCTTAGTGTTAGATCAGGGGGTCTCTAGCTGGCAGAGGTAGGTACCACTGTCCAAATAGGGATCCTTGCTTCTAGTCAGGGTAAGGGGGATACACTCTTTAGATAACCCCTGCTCAACCCCTTGGTAGCTTGGCATGAGCAGACAGGCTTATCAAAGGCAATGTGTAAAGTATTTGTACCAACATTCACAGTAACGCAGTGAAAACACCACAAACGGACTTCACACTAGTTTAGAAAAATAAAGTATCTTTATCTAAACTACACAAGACCAAAACGACAAAAATCCAATATACACAGTTTAAGAATATGTTTTTAAAAGAGTTCTAGGGTTTGCGTCAAAATAATCCACAGTTGCGTCACGTTTAGCCCAAAGTACCTGTAGATGCAACAAAAGTTCCAAGCGGAAGCTGCAGCGTTGAAAAACAAGCGGTGCGTCACTCCTGAGACCCTGGAGAGGCGATGCAACAGCACCACTGGACGCAGCGGGCGTGTTGCGACAAATCTGGTCTGTATGGGGAGGGATGCGAAACCTTGTATGGATTCCGGTGCGCAGGTTCGGTAGGAAGCGTCTCGCACAGGCACGATGCAACGATCTTCGGGACGGCTTAGATCTCAGGTGCGGCGGGGATGCGCAGCTCAGCGTCGATCTTCTCCTCTCGTGGCCCTTAGATGCAATGGCTCTGCGACGATGTTCGCAGCGACGTGATGCGGTCCGCAAGCAAGCGGTGCGGAGTTCTCACCCAGCGATGACAGGCTCTGCAACGATACTCACAGCAACAAAAATCTTCCCGCACTGGGGCGATGCGTTCTGCAAGCGAACGATGCGTCAGTTCTTTCAGCGGCAACAGGCGCTGCTACGATCTAGATCTTCGCGGCAACGGGAATTTACTCGCACTGTCGACGATGCGCTCCGCAAGCGAGCGATGTGTGAAAATTGCAGCTCTTCTTCTTTCCTTCTTTTCCAGCTCCCCAAACAGCAGGCACAACTTCCAGAGGCCCCACAATTGGATCAAGCACTCTAGGAAGGGCATAACTCATGCAGCAGAGTTCAGGGTGAAGTCCTTTTGTTCCTGGGACTTCTTAACAGTAGGCCAGCTCTCCTCAGGCCCTTGGAGATCTCGTCAAGCAAGGGGACACAGCCACATCAAAGTCCTTCCCCTCTCCTTGGCAGGAAAGCAACTGCAGGTCAGCCCACAAACACACAGCAGGACAGTCCTTCCTCTTCAGTCTTTTAGCTTTCTCCTTAGCAGACGTTCCTTCTTGATTCCAGGATGATCTAATTTCTTGGGATCAGGGTCCCGATATTTATACCCCAAAATCCTTTGTCCTCTGAGGGCAGAGGGGCCTTTGCCCAGTCCAAACCAGTTCTGGAGCACTCTGTTGACATGACTCCATCTTTCCTTTCACGGTGCAGGCAGAAACATCAGACGCCCCAGGGGAGGTGGAGCCAGCATTGTGGAGGGAAAGCACAGCCCTGGAGCACTTTGTTGACATGATTCCTTCTCTCCTTTCACAGTGCAGGGCAGACAAAGCAGATGCACCACAGGGGGTGGATCCAGCACTGTGGGGGGCAGGCACAGTCCTATTCAGGTCCCAGGTGCAACACCTCCCTCCCATCTAGATGCAGATCTCTCTATTCACCACCGGGCAGGCTCATTCTGTCTCCTGGTATCCCCCAGCCCTGTCACTCAAATTCCAGACAAGGAATAAACAACCTAGCAGAGGCAGGCTTGGCTAGTTAGGCAAGAAAATTCCTACTTTCTAAAAGTGGTATTTTCAAACACAGAATGTTAAAACCAACTTCACTATAAGATGTATTTTATCATTCAGTGTTCAGGCATACTAAACTCTAATTTCTACCATGTTCCCTGAGTCAGTTAGGATTATAAAATGTAATAATCTAACTGCCCATTCTGGCCTATGGAGAACAGGTAGCCTTGCAATAGTGAAAAACAAAAATGGCTTTAATTCACTATTAGGACATGCCACACACACCAGGGCATGTCCTACATCATACTTACAATGCACCCTGCCTTTGGGCCTACCATAGGGGTGTCTGATATGAAGAAAGGGGAAGGTTTAGGGACTGGCAAGAGGGTGAACTTACCAAGTCAACATGGCAGTACCAGACTGCACACAGGATCTGCAATGGCAGTCCTTAGACACATTTTAAAAGGCTTCTTCTGTGGGTGGCAAGACCAGTGCTGCAAGCCCACCAGCAGAATTTGGATTTAAAAGCCCTGGGCACACTCAGTGTACTGTACTAGTGTCTGACAAGTAAACCAAACATGCCAACCATGGAATCACTAATCCATACACCAATTTACAATAGGGAGAGCATATGCACTTTAGCACTGATCAGCAGTGGTAAGGTGCCCAGAGTCCTATTGCCAACAACCACAGGTCAGGAAAAACAAGCAAGGAAGATGCAAAAAGTTTGGGGATAACCCTGCAAAAATGGCCATTTCCAACACTTAGTCTCCCTATCTGATAGTTTATTCTCTCTCTACTGGTGCTTCCTTCTCTCTTTTCATCACTCACAACTGGCCCTCTGCCTTTTCATGCTCATCTCATCTAAACATTAAATCATCTACTTCCGTACTTGCTTTCTGTGAAAAATTGGGTTACTGGTTGAGAGGGGTGAAACCCTACTCAAGCTGCGACCACAATCACTGTCAGGGTGAAGTCACAAGCAAACCTCAAATTAACTTATGCTCAATCCTCTAGTAGCTTTGCACAGAGCAGTCAGGCTTAACTTAGAGGCAATATATAAAGTATTTATGCAGCACTTCAAATTGTAATAAAGGGGAAAACACAACACAAGAAAAACCCCACACCAATTTACAGACCTAGAGTACAGTTTAATAAAAAAATTCAAAGCAAAATGACAAAAGTCCAATCAGTAAAACTGGAGATATTCAATTTTAAATACTTAAGTGAAAATAGCGCCAAAAAAGCCAAAGTGCCACTTGCGGCTTTCGTCATGCAAGACTGGGAGACGGCCACACCGACTGTGATGGAGCGCAGGCCAGATACAGGGACCAGGTTAGTTCTGCTGAGAAGTTACCTACTCAGTCCAAAGCAGAGAGTCCTGTTCGCGGATGAGGGGACCTTGATGAGCAGGAAAGCATCATTGATGGTCATCATTGTCTGTGAAAGAGCAGACCAGGTTTTGTGGACAGTCGTCACTGAAGCATGAACATCCTGATGTTATGGACTTATGGGCCAGAGATCAGCTGTTACACTCCCCGCGAGCAGTTGATCCTGGAGCACGAAGGGTCAGACTGACAGAACTTCATGTTGGAGGGCAGTTTGAGCAACAAGGTTTTTGGTGCCAACGTGCCAGTTCGCAATTGCCAGGAGCCCAAAAAAATCAGTTCAGCCACTCCAAAAGTTCAGTATCTGGGAGGCACCGTTTGGGGGTCAGGGGCTTACTCCAGATGGGTCAGGGTGCCGGTTCAGGTGTGTGGGGGGGCTGTTATGTCCCTGTCACTCTGAACAGGAAGCCAGCAGACTAGCCATGGAGTTACTCTGGTTGTCCTAGGCTCAGATGTAGGTCCAATCCCTCTTAGGAAGGAGGGCGCAATCCAACAAGGTAGCAGTCCAGCAAGGCAGTAGTCCAGCAGGGCAGCAGTCCAACAGAGTGGCAGTCATTTCAGCAACACAATAATCCTTCTTCCTACCAGTCTCCACAGGTCTAGAAGTGTACATGAAGAGTTAGTGTCTGAGGTTCAGTATTGATACCCAGTTGTGCCCTTGAAATGGGGAGAAGCTTCGAGAGGCTTGCCTATGAAGTACACAGGTTTTCTGCCTCCCCTGCCCTGGCATCAACTAAGTACGGGGGAGTATGCAGCACTTTGTGTGGAGGCAGGACACTACCTATTTATGTATAAGTAGTACTGTGCCCAGCTCTTCCCTCCCGTGCTTCCAGAGATGGCCTATCCAGGCACACCTAAGCTCTCTATTGTGTGTGGCGTTCTAGGTGAAATACACAAACCCAACTGCAAACTAAACCCAGTCATGTGACCAGGATACAGGCTGAAGGTGCTAAATGGCAAAGCCGGGAAAATGTCCACTTTCTAAAAGTGTCATTTTTAAAATTGGAATTTAAGATCTGACTTTACCATGGGAGGATTTTCCATTACAATTTCAAAGACACCAACCATGAACTGATAATTTCCCATTTGGAAGTTACAGCTTATTAAATGTAATAAGGTAACTCAAATGGTACCCTAAGGGAGAGGAAGGCCTTGCAGTAGTGAAAAACGAATGTAAGAGTTTTTAACCAGCAAGACATCTAAGACTTATAAGTACATGTCCAACTTTTTAAATATAGTGCACCCTGCCCTCCGGGCTGCCCAGGGCCTGGCATAGAGGTGCCTTATCTGTGTTTATGGACTTATAAAGCGCATGGCTTCCCGAAGACTTCCCAGCACTGAGGAGAAGGTGCAGTCAGGTCGAAGGAGTTATCGGGGAAAGAGCCATGGTTTACATTTTTTCTAAATACCAGTTAATCTCTTAGTAATCACGTTTCTTTAGGTAGGGAGTTCCAGAGGCCCGTGGCAGATGTGCAAAGGATCTTCATCCCCATCTTGAACTCTTTATTCTTGTCTTTTTCATGAGCAGATCTGAAGAGGATCTTAGAGATCTACCCGCAACATAAGGAGCTACAAACTTTTTTATTATGTCCGGGGGCTTTGTCGTTCATGGCTTTGTGGGCAATACAAAGCGATTTAAATTTAATCCTGGCTTGGATTGGGAGACAATGCAGTATTTTCAGCTCGGCTTTCGCTGAGTTTTGTCTGGGAATGCCTAGCAGTATCCTGGCTGTGACATTCTGAACCAGATGTAGTCTGTTCACTACATATTGGGGGAGCCCACATAGAGGGAGTTACTGTAGTCCAGCTATGATATCACCATGACCTGAACCACTGTTCTCTGAGTTTGTTCCGGGATAAGAGGTAAGATCTTCTGGCTCATATGGAGTATTCCAAAACATGTGGCTGACAGTTTCTTGGCTTGTGTCTCCATAGAACGGCTGTGGTATAACCATATTCCCAAATTTTTTACAGAATCCTTTGGGACAGGGGGGTTGCCTAGTTCTGGAGGCCAGCAGATGAAGTTTCTAGGAACAAGACTTATTTCCCAGGAACATAAGTTCTGTTTTTTCTCCTTTCAGTTTTAGGCTGCAGCTAAATGTATTAAAAGGGAAGGTTTTGCCTGTAAAATGTTTATTTTGCCAAATCAAAATGGCAATTTAAAACTCCACTCACAGGCTGCAATGGCAGACTTGCGTCATGCTTAAAGAGGATACTAAAGTGGGTGGCTCAATCAGTGCTGCTGGCCCATTAGAAGCATTTAAATTACAGGCCCTTTGCACAAGTAGTGCCACTATACTATGGACTTACAAGTAAATTAAATATGTCAATTGGGTATAAGCCAGTTTTACCATGTTTTAAGGAGAGAGCCCAAGCACTTGAGCACTGGTTTGTAGTGGTATAGTGTGCATAGTCCTAAGGCCAGCAAAAACGAATTCAGCAACACAAGAGGGTTGAAGGTAAAACGTGAGGTGGAAAAAAATAACAAAGATGCCAGGTCTAAAACTTAGCACTAAAAGCTTTACCCAACTAAATCATATTCCCTTCCAACTCCAGCACTAAAAACGCAGATTGCTCTTTAAATACTTGCTACAGCTGCATGAATCATTCGTATCATCAGCACCTTGACTACCTGTCAGATACTAAACATATATGAAAAATGTGACAATGCTCCCATTCTATCCTGTAAAAAGCCTTTATTCAAAGTATTGTTTATGAAGAAAATTAACTTCCGGAGCAGACTATCACCCTAATTCTTTTCTCCACTTCTTCAAATTTGCCTCCCATAGTCAATATTTTTATATTTAAATTACTGGGCCTATTTTTTGAGAATGTCTTTGGCACCCCACCCAAAGAGCACAATTTACACCTTATGAAGTAGAACTCTTATTTAAGCCATTCACTTTCGTGCCTAAATGCTGGGCCTTCTAATTGCTTGAACCACTGTATTGGCTAGCCCTTGTCTCACACGATCAGGACCGTCCACAAAGCACGCCCCTTCCAACTTGAATTCAAGAGTGGCTAATTAAGCTTCTTACTTCTGCTCCTGGGCTCCATTGTGCACCTACCTTTCCCCGGTAAGCCTCGTCTTCCTAGAAACATTTCTAAATGTATATTTTAAAATGTAGGTGTTGTGTGTTTTGCGCCAAACTAACCATTCACATTACCTTTAATCACACTAATGAATGCATCTACCCAATCTGACCTTGATCCAATGTATTGTTGGTATACTATGTTCAATGTTCCTTGTAAAAACGCGGCCACCTATCAATAAAAACAATTATTCCAATATAAGAATGGATTTAGAGCTTGCATTTGCAAGTAATGAATCCTACACTAAATCTAAGTTACATGTACTATAATTGGCGGCACTTAAAAGCTGGCACGCGCTATATCAAGCTCTGTACAATTAACTTGATAAATGCGCTTGTCAGGGTGGAATCTAAACGGAGATCTTTGCTCATGTCAGCTGCTTTCGACTCGAGCCTCGTGGAAGAGTGTCATGCAGAGAAGGAGCGCCCCCTGGCTGCTGCCTGCTTGTATGGGGCACAACACGAGGTAAGGCCCGGTTTATCTCTAACTGCTGCAGGTACTCCGGTGAAATGCGCGTTCTGCTGCTTTTACGTTCAAATGTAATATGTGGCCTGCCATAGGCAATGAATACAGCAATAGTAGATATTCACACCGCAATACCTGCATGTGTAAGTCACTCGTTAAACCATCCGTCTTACTCAGCCAAAGATAGTCCTGCACCCCTAACAACTGCCAGTCATGGCAGACACCGCACCTCCTCAAACCCTCCTATGACTACACCGAGCCTATGCTATCAAATCATGAATATTCGCTTGGGCCTTGCTGATTTGTATTATCTGTCCCATAAAGATATCTTTAAAGTGATACCTTTTGCTTACAGTTCAGAAATCTTGTCACCTAAGCACACCCCCTGAGTATTTGGGAAATAAGTGAATATCCAACCCTTCCCTGCATTAAGTCAGCAACTAGTGCACAAAGATTAGAGTTCCTATTTTATCTGCCCTTACGTTTCTTCTCCTTTCATTGTCTTCTTCCCTCTTTATACCTCTTTTGTTGACAATTCGACATTTGCTAAGTTCTCCGTGTAATTCTACTGTACCCAAACCTGTATAGTGAGTTTGTTTTGGTGCTTCTATGCAAACATAGATGTATTACACCCTGCACAGTAGGCTTCTTTGTTGCGATATTAAAGCATGCCTTCAGTGCAACCCAGAACTGTGAGGTGTTTCCTGTGCAGTGTATGCAAGCATGATTGTCCTACAACCCTATTTAGTCAGGTAATGTTGGTGTCGGATATAAGATACTTCTTTGCTACTTCCGTGCACTAGGAACTTGATTTGGGCAGTGTATCAAATCAGCACTGTACTAACACCCTGCGTTGTGAGGTTGTTTTGGTGCTGTGAATAAAACATAGCTGTGTTTGTAAGCATGATACTTTAAGTTTAACCCAGAACTATGAGTTTGAATTATTGCTATGTATATGAGCATTCCGAAGTTCCAAGTCAGTTTCCCAGGCACTACCTTATCTTGACTGGTTGGCGGTAAAAAAATGTTTTGCTTTTAAGACCCTGTGCATTGTCCATAAGCAGGTTTTAAGGAATTACGCAGCAGGAAATGGCCAAATTATGCGGCAGGATTAAGTACATTTTGCAGCAAGATTTCGTCAATTTTAGACTTGTTATCACTTTAGTGGTATTCGGTGCAACTCATTAGTACTGGATTAACACCCGAATATAGCAATAATCCAGTGGCGGCTGCCACCAAGTAGTATGGGTAGGCCGGGGGTTTGGAGGGGGGAGATTGAAAAATAAATTAAATAGACTTATCTTGCGGCCAGACCGCCGGACCACCGTCTCGCGTCTTCCACTGAAGCAGGAAGCAAAGGCTCCCTACCCTAAACCGATCACAACGCTGCATTGCAGCGTTGTGATTGGTCAAAGCGCAGTGGATTAGTGCTCAGACGGGGAATGGGAGCCTGTGCACGTTCCTCACCAGGCTGTGTAATGCACCCTGGTGGCGAACATGCAAAGTGCGCAGGACTGTTTGGCCGGCCCAAGAGGGCTGGCCAAACCGTCATCCTCACTTTTGTGACCCCCATTCCTCTCTTTGCTGGCTGTGACGACAGCCAAGCCCCACCCTGCCCCATAAAGCTGCATGACAAAGGGAAAATAAAATGATAATAACGTAGTGTTGTTACTATTTTATTTTTCCATTTTCCACTGCAAAAAATACTGTGGGCAGTGCTCCTCCGCTTAAGGGAAGGAACCGTCACTGCTGTAAGCAACAGATAGGTGACTAGTCCAGGCCTGCATTGTTAATTAACTTTTGAAATGTTGAGGTAGAAACATTTTTTTTGTTAAAATCTGCAGATTATGGTGCAGTTGATGGATTATGTGACAAATGCAGCAAATCTATATTAATGCAAAAATCACCACACGATCACATAATGTCAGTAGCCCTGCCCATAAGGCTCTTCAAGACTGCGGTCCACAATATTTTAAGCTCAGATTCCAGTGGAATGTCCCTAATAGAACGCTGCGCTCCACTTTCACAAATGATTTGGCGATTCTTACATTTTAGAGGACATCATGTGGTGGCAAAAGTTTCCCCTTCTCCACTGGAAAACTTTGGAACAGTTTTTCTTTGTATATAAAATCTCAGACCAACCTTATTCATTTGACAAAATTGCTCTAGGCCTGACTGTTCTCCAACCAATAGCTTCCCTCAGGGTTACAATTCATCCATGATTGTTTGCTAGCGCCAAGACGCCCAAGGGGGACTATCTATCGCGCTTTACACAAAATATCCTATCATATAGGCATGGTTGCACTGTTTTGTGCTGCATTGCAATCAGGGTTGTACTACAACTTTGGAACGTGAGATTGTTTTGGTGTTGTGTCTGAAAACATGTATGTATAACAGCCAAACATGGTGAAGATGTTGTGATGCTGTGTATGCAAGCATAATTGTACTACTAGCATGCGCTGTATGGTTCCATTGTTTTGTGTATGCAAGCATGGCGCTTCTACAAACATGCACTATGAGGTTGCTTTTGTGACGTTCATGCATGGATGAAGGCACTGCACCATGCTCTATGACAGTGGTTCCCAAACTTTTTTGACCTGTGGCTCCCCTGACCTTATCGGCAGTTGGCCGTGGCTCCCCACCATTTTTTTACAGGTGGGTGGGTGGGTGGTGTGTACCTCCTGTTATCTTCCTTAAAGTATTTGGGACGCAATGAAGGTATTGTAATGGTTGGAATGCTTGAAATATTAATCTCATCCACTGGCAATCACTTTGGTTGCATCCCAATCCAACATTTTTCCCCCAACAGAGTGCCTGGTCCCAAACCCTTATTTATGCCAGCTGCTGCTTTCAGTACCTTTTGTACCTTTTGGTACTGAGACCCGCTCTGAGAAAATGGAACATTGAGTTTGGTCCGTCGTAATCAGTATCCTCAGCCTTATTTTTACACAAAAAAGGTCTGTCCTTCCATCTGTGTGCCCATCTATATCCAAACATATTTAACCATTTGCACACCTATCCACCATATATCCTTCCGTCCATCATTTCACTCATACATCCCTCCATCCACCCTTTCACTCATCCATCCATTATTCATCTACCCACCCTTTCACCCCATCCATCTGTACAATCATCCATGCATCCACTCTTCCACCCAGCCATCCATTCACTTACTCATCCATCCACCCATTCACTTACTCATCAATTCACCCAGTCATTTATCCTTCCACCCATTCACCCTTTCAGTCATTTATCCTCCCTTTCTCTCTCCATCCCCCTTTCACTTATCCATACATCTACCCACCCATTTACTCATCCATTCATGAATCCATCCATTGATCCTATTACTCATCCATTCTTTCACTCATCCAACCATCCGTTCACTCCTCCAGCCATCCGTTCTCTCATCCATCCACCCTTTCACTTCACTCACCTATCCATCCTTTTGTCCATCTACCCCCTTTCACTAACTCATCAATCCTTACATCCACCCTTTCACTCATCCATCCATTCACCATTTCACTTATCAATTCATCCATCCACCCATTCACTTGCCCATCATCTACCCTTTCATTCATCTACCCATCCATCCTTTCACACACCCATCCACCAATTCACTCGCCCATCAGCTGCCCTTTCACTCATCCATCCATCCTTTCACACACCCATCCACACTTTTACCCATCCATCTACCCTTCCACCCATACATCTACCCTTCCATTTATACATCCATCTATTTATCTTTTCTCTCATCCATACTTCCTTTCATTCACTCATCCATCCATCCTTTCTTTCTTTATCTATCCATTTCACTTTCATTCATGCATTCATCCTTTCAGTAATCCATCCAGCCATTCATTTATTCCTTCACTTATTTACTCACCCACCTTTCCACATTATGAGCTGAGCCTTTGTTTGCAGAGTTGCAGGCAGAAGAGTCCCATCAAGGATGAACTACAGCAAGGGGTGGGCTGGTGGAGAGTTCACTATGCCCCTGCACATAGGCAGACTGAAAACGTAGAAGTCATACATGATGCACAGTGCCAGGATGTGAGGTTACTGTAACATGGTGTTGTTTCCAGGGCTTTAAGCGGTGTAAAAAAACTGGGGGGTCTCTTCAAAGTGGGTGTTTGACGTAATTAAGAGCGCAGCTTAAAACACCTAGGCTAAAAATCTGCGCTTAGCATAGTGTTCCGCCTCACTGGTATTATGTTGTTTCTGTCATTGCATCCAGATATATAATACAGCAAGTATCATTACACCTCAACAAGCCAGGACTATTGACTTTGTCAATGGTTGCTAGTTCCTTAAAAAAAAAAAAGGAGCAACCATGGCTTTGTTGAATACAATATTGAAAATACTTCAGTTCTAAAATGACAGGACAGTGAGAGAACGATAACCCGTTCTTTTTAACTTGTTTTACAGGCTTCTTTGAATGAAGTGTTTTCTAACATTGCAGCATGGGCGTTTTACTTTTTATCGTACAGAATGCCCTTCTGTACGCTGTCTGAGGCAGGAGGAGGCCGCCACATGGTGTCACACCCCCAGACTGCCCCATTGTCATTCAGTAAGTGGCCATCAGCGGCATACTGAATGACAATGGGCGGGAGGGGCTGCTCTTGTGCTCCTGGAGGAGTGCGAGGCGGCTCCAGCAGCAGGGGTGAGGCCTCTCAGGGGAGCAGCGCTGCTCCGTGTGATGGCCAAAATTACAGATAAAAGGCCCGTGGAATTTACGGACTGTTGGCCACCCTAGTGTGCGCGGCGCCCCTGGCACCTCATTACGGCACACCGGGGCGCCGCGGCGCACAGTTTGGGAACCACAGCTCTATGAGGTTACTTTGGTGCTGTGTATGCTAGCATAATGGTGCATCCTCCCAATAATGCTGGCTCTTTACCTTAGCTCATAACTAGACTGCTCTGGCTTCGAACCCTCTCCACTCAACTTATAGCGCCAAGAGACTGTTGGTGAACGTGCGTGCAAGAAATATCCATTTAACATAACATAACAATAATGCAAAATTGTTTTGGTGTTCTGTATGAAGCCATGAATGCACCTGTATCTCCGCATTATGAGATTTATTCCGTTCTGTTTCTGGAACAATGGATGTACCACATCCCCACACTGTGAGATTGTTTTTCTGCTGTGTGTGGAACCCTGGATGGACCACAACCCAACACCATGAGACTGTTTTGGCACTGTGTGTAAACCAATGTATGTACCACATCCCTGCACTGGAACATTGCTGTGGTGCTTTGTATGAAACAGGTGATGTACTACATCCCCACACCATGCCATTATTTTGTTTCTGTTATGAAACAAAGGATGCACCACATCCCCACATGGGCTAGATTGCTTTGGTGCTGTGCTCAAAACCATGGATGTACCACAACCCCACACGATTCACATGGTTTGCTGTAGTGTGTAAGCCTTTATATGAACCACATCCTTGCACTAGAAGGTCATTTTGGTGCTGTGTATGAAACCGTGGGTGTACCACAACCCCACTCACACTATGAGACTGCTTTGGTACTGTGTGTAAACCAATGTCTGTACCACATCCCTGCACTGGTGCTTTGTATGAAACAATTAATGTACCTAGTCCATATCTCTGCATTACGAGATTGTTTTGATGCTTTGTATGAAATCGTGGATTCACAAGTCCCGCCCTATGAGATTGTTTTGGTGCGTTGAGTGCTACTATGGCTGTTCGACATCCATGTGCTCTAAAGTGGGGTTGGTGCCCTGTATAAAAGCACGAATGTATCACAATCCCTCTTTTAATGCAGTTGTTTTGGTGCCGAATGGAATTGTTTGGGTTGCTCCATCTTCCTTCTCTGCACAGAGCCCTCTTCGGGGTTTAGTCATGCATAGGCTCATCCAAGCGCTTTGTGGATGTGAAATGGAGGCATGTTCTACATTGACCTCTACCCTGAGCATGGCTCCGAGGAATCTAAAATGTACCATTATCGCATCCTCCTCTTTGACCGTAACCTGGAGGTGGACTGCCTGGAATAATTCATGCCACGTTAAATGAGCCGGTGCCATGAATACCGAAAGGATAAACTGTCCAGGAAATAATAGAAAGCTCGAAATGAGAGAGATGCCATTTATTCCAAAAGGGATTGGAAATATAACATTTAAAAATAAATAAATAACATAAATCATAAAAAAGCATGCTTGGAGTACAAGCCAGAGAGGCATAATGCTTATTCACTAATAATTCTTATCCCATTTCTTTTTCACGTTCTTCTCGCTACACTTCATATCTCTCCTTTTAGTGAGGCAGTTTGTTTTACAGTTGGGGAGAGGAGTTGGTCTAACGGCTAGGGTGCTCAACCTCAAATCTGGGGAACTGGGTTCGAGCCTCTGCAAGGACGCGCAACTTCCTGTGATTCTGGGCAAATCGCTTAATCTCACTGTGCCTGACAAAAACAAGCATTTGTAATGCAACAGGTCTTGCATTTATGAGAGTTTGAGCTACTAGAATTGTAAATGACAATGCCTTTTATTTATGTGTTTCGAAAAGCTGCGAGAGATGCGTAAAAAATCACTTTGTACTTATAGTCATTGCTTACGAGAAGCATGGCTGGCAATAAAAAAGCCGGAGTTACCGCCAACCTTGTTTCTCATAAGGAATGACATAAGTACAAAGTATGTGTTTACGCACCCCCTGCAGGCTTTGACAACACAAATAAAAAGCATTGTCATTTACAATGACCATAATCCATCTGTTTTTACTCCCCATGCCATGCCATTTCAGTTCAGACCCAGCCATATGCAAATCAGTCTTTCGCCTGTTCCCCATGAGGGACAGGGTCAAGACTGATGTGCATGTGGCTGGGTCTAAACCAGGGTGGCATGGTGTGCAAAATAACAAAGGGGCATATTAACAACGGCCAGTAATAATTATCGTTGGCCGTGTTTAGCGATAAATATATTATCGCAGGCTATCTCTGGTATTTATCGCCCTTGTAGCGAGTAATTAACAACGCGTTACTCCAGGGCGATAAAAATTCCAGAGATAGCGAGGTTATCGCCCTTTTGCAGGGAACATCGCTGGTTTTAACGCTAGGCTCGACCTAATGAATGTGTCCTCATGTAACGAAACTGGTGCTCGTCTAAAGCGCTCTGATACCCGATACCTTTGGGTCAAGTTCGCGCTATATAAAACTCTGTAGAAAAAAAAGTCATGCTCAGCGAAATCAGTTCACTAAGGTAAATCTGCTAATTTGATCTCTTTGTCATATTACATTGGGTGAATTCGTTGGGAGTTATTTCTCCTCCCTGGTCAATCGCAAACTTGACTTCCAGCTGTGCTGAAAGGAAGGTGTATGCTAAAGTGCTTACGGCAAGAGGCTTGTGTTTGAGGGACTAAAGATTATGTTGTGTTTTTATGCCCCAAGTATATCATTTGTGTGTACTGTGATGCTTGGAGTGCCGCTTTAATGAAAAAAAGGGATAGACATTTGTGTATTTCTTAACGCCACAGGCTTCTGACCTTTATTGGGTACGAACTCTTCACTTTTTAAATTCACAAACGTTTTTCAGGTTCTGTTACAACAGTTGCACGTTTTTAAGTGTACTCTGGAAAACGTTTGTAACTTCCATTTTCTCATGCTAAAATATTGATACATACTTTTTCGCCACTGAAAATCAGCAGCACTTAAGGAAGTGCACATGACAAAATGTTCTGTTTCACTCTAAAGGGAAATCGTTTTTCCCTGTGGAGAAATGTCCTCGCCTACAACTCACCTATGTTGGCGGTGTTCCTCTTTTCTTCACACCATGGAAAGGGACTTACTCAAGACCTTGTTAGGAGTAAATGTCGGACATTTTATTGGAAAGGGACGGAGAGCCCCACAATTTGATAGATATCAATAATTAAAAACTCACATGTCATTCTCCCTATTATGGACTTCATTTAGGGGTCGTCAGGGGTCGCAGCCGCAAATCCTGGCTTGCTCCTTGCCATCCCTGGCACTGCCTTTGTGACCACCGGCCTCACAGGAGGCAAAATCAGTGCCAAAAACATGGGTCGGCTGAGTACACCTTGTTTTCTGTTAATTTTTTTATTATACTAATAGTGAATAACAATTCATTATTCACAATTAGCATAATAAATATGAAGCACAATTAGCTGGAACAGGACTTCTGGTGCCAGCTGAAGTAAGTAAAAAAAACCTACTGCTAAGTAAATGTTGTGTGCGTACTTGCAGGTGTGTGTTTATATGAGAGAGGGTGTATGTGTGCATGTGTGTCTAGGTGAGAGTATGTTTGTCTGCGTAAGCATGAGTGTGCAAGTGAAAGTCAGTGGCAGTAAGTGAGAATGTCTGAGAAAGAATAAGAATGAGTGTAAGAGATGTTAGGGAGCGTGGGTGAGTGAGCGAGAATGTGGCATCATGCTTGTGAGGCTGTTGTTTCCTCTGGCACGCTGAATGTACTGTTTCTCCTGCAGAAACACCTGTGGCACAATACTGTTGCTGGCATACTTGAGGCAATTTTTATGACAGACACGTGTCAAAATACTGACACTGGCAGTTCTTCTTGGCATGATGGGAGCCCATGGTAAATTACTAGTTCTGGCATACTAGTGATATTTATTGCATATGAGGCACCGGTGGAAAAATGTTAGCATATTTAAAGAAGTTCTTATCATGGGACATGGCCAGGATAGCTAAGGAGAAATGTGTCATAAAACCCTGAAAATAATGGAATGTATAGCCCAAGATTCCTGGCAACAAATGATATCATACCAACATATAGCTTGCAGCCAATATAGAATTTTCATCTTTCAGCTCAGACTTGCAAGATTCCAACTAGTAATTTTCCTTGATGATTTAAGTGAGTTGTGCTTATAATTGTTTGAAATGGTGCCATCATGAATGATAATATGTGTGGCATCCGCTAAACTAATTATACTATGAGAATATGATGGACCTTCAGGAGCACTGGAAATAACTGCCCCCCCACACCATCCCCCAGTACACATTGAACCCAATGCAGGGCTATTTCTTTACCAATATATGACCTCAGGCTGAGCAAGGACAGCATATTTGTTGTAAATGGAAGTGAAAAGTTTGAAGCGCATGAAAGTCCCTGCATCATGTTACTGGTGCTAGACAAATGTATCCCTCAGCCTCTATCCTGTTGTAGCCCCTGTTGGTGAAACTGAGCCTGGAAACATGTTTCTTACAATGGCTTGAAGCTAAAGTTTACAACAAAACTATCAACTTTATTAGGACCATTTCGAATCCATGCTAATCTCCTATTCCTATTTCTTTGTGTAGTGTTTTTCTGTCACCTAATTATCCCTTAAACCAGTGGGTGACTTTGTTGATATGTTGATCATGTCTTTCCAGCTGTTCTGATCTAAGAAGAGGAATGTCCTTATGAACGTTGGTGTAAGGTGTACCTTCAAGTGGAAGTTGTAACACACACAAATTCACTTCCGGTAATCAGGGGTGTAGCTTTAAGAAGGGGGTGTTTGAGTTGTTACAGATGATTCAAATCAGGTATGGTGAGATGTCTGTCGGATTTCACCAGGAATTTGTACATACACACAGATAATTACGCACCCATATTCTGTCTCCTGCTGCTCCGAAATTCTTCAAAAATGTTTGTATTTTACAAAATATATTGTTTTCTCTCACTTAGAGCCCCTACCAGTCTGCATTCCTGTCCCTTTCCAATGTTCCTTAGGCCCCTCTCATACACCCTGCTTGTCGTACAATGTATTTTGCCTTTATATGCAAGCGTGATTGCTGGAAAATCTGAAGCTCACCCCTTCCCACCAATTTTACTGACCATGGGCGTGAGGAGTTGGTGGCTTGTGAGTCCCTGTCCTGTAGAGGTGTTATAGAAGCAGAATTGGAAATGTGAGTGGACCCAGTCTATATCTTATCAGGAGCGGCCTCGACAAAAAGGCCTACATAATGGAGCTCTCAAACCTTCAGGAGTTGATGTCAATACATATTTCTTTAGTAGAATTCACTTATTGCCTCTGCTTACAATTTGTCCCAATAAAAAGTTTTCAATTGCACCCTGTCTTTTTGAGACAGAGTTCATAAAATACATTATTTCTCCTTTTAATTTTGCCAGCATAAACAAATAGAGGGGAGATCATTGTGACCCTTCTCCCCCAAATGAGAGCCTTACAACTATGAAAAATCGAGGTCTTGGGGTGCGTTGGCCTTGGTTCGCTTTACTGCATACTTCACTTTTAGCTCGCTTTTTCTTTTTAGCTGGGGACAGCGTACAGTGATTCAATGCTTGACTTAGAGCCCAAGTTATACTCTTGCTGTAGGAGTAATAGGGCATCCGAGACATAAGGGTTAACCCTTTTTGCACTCTCCGGAGGTTTACATAGGAGAGGCTCAGGTGAAAGCAATTTATTACCAGTGTTACAATTTTACTTGTGGTAAGCCTTCTGTTGTACTTTTCGTGTTGTTTAACTGCTCTGCAACAACAAGAATTTCATGATATATAACCCCTATTGGTTGTTTAAGAAACTTGCCATGAATTTAGAAATAAGGCATTCCGTACCAGTGGGTAGCATGGATTTCTTTTTCCCCATCACATCATCAATTTGATACAACACTGTGGGGTTGCTTGAGTGAAATCAGAGAGCCAAGAGTGATGGCCCAGCCCAGCCCCCTCCAGGCTTGAACAGGTGCAGATGGACCCTCTGTTGGCCTGGTCTTCGCACGGGCACAGCTTGCATGCATCCTGTGTGCATCCCGCGGCACGGGGAAGGAAAATGCGCTATAAACACATGAGGCAGCCTCCACCAGGGCTCCCCCTGAGGGCAGAAAGGGCTTATGAGCTCTGAAGTGCCGCCCAGACCCGATGTTTGGCAGCTAGGAGTCCATTATCTAACCTTTTTGTTAAGAAAATGCGCATGCAACGTTTGAAGTTAATGCTTTTATTGAAGCTTGTCATCCAACACAGCAGTAGGTCAGAGGGGGCGGACGGAGGGAAAGCGTCTAGTCAAGAAGGTCATCAGCTGGCATCTATCAACATTCCAGAATGCTCAGCTGATGGCAGGAGGGGAGAGGGTACAGGGTGAGAGGAGGGA
This sequence comes from Lissotriton helveticus, assembly GCF_964261635.1. Lineage (NCBI taxonomy): Eukaryota > Metazoa > Chordata > Amphibia > Caudata > Salamandridae > Lissotriton > Lissotriton helveticus. Next base: position 1,233,150,589 of record NC_136068.1, read on the forward strand.
CAAAATATTACAGTAAAACACAATACATCCCCCTCCTTGGAGAACACTAATGAAAAATATGTAGTTAGTCACAGACAAAGTCTTCCAATTTGCTCGGAGGTACAACCCTGCTTCCATACCTTGTTCTTACAGGCTCTTTTTTGCTATTGACAGGTAAATGTTCACTGTGGCCCGTCGATGCCGAACACTGGGTACTCTGAGGAACATCCCCATCTTCCATATCCTTCCAAACGTCACTCCTACCGCCTTTCTTGGTACTATGCACAACCATTTCTTCACCATCTCTTCCACTGTGCTTGCCTTGGGCAAATCCTGCGAAGTGCCAAACTCTACCATCGCTCAATAAGGCTGAGTTACAAAACACTTTTTCCACCATGAGGGGTAGGGAAAACTTGTTCTGACCCTGGGCTATGAACCCACTCATTTTTACACGCACCATTTCTCCCACTGACTCTTTTACAGGTTTGCAGCATTGTTTCACGTCATAGCGGGCCTTACATTCCAACTGTGGCTTTTGTAGTCTGCGTTTAACAGTGTCTGGTGACCACTCAGACCTTTTGGCTGCTCTTTGCCAAACCACGTTGTCCTTGGACATGGGTGTCCTCTCACTCATGGGCTCGAATGGGCTATGACCTGTGCTATTGCATGGTGTTATGCGGTATGCCCACACTGTTTTACCAATTTCATTCTTCAACACGAGATCGATGTTAGTAGCTAGTTGCAAAATACCCTTAATAACCCGGCTAAACCTTTCTATGGCTCCATTACCGGCTGGGTGGTATACTGAAGTAGTTTTGTGTGTAATATTGTTTCGTTTTAAGTAGTTGACAAAAATCTCTGAGATAAACTGTGGGTCATTGTCCCTGAAAATGCATTTTGGCAACCCTTTGCTAATAAATATATCATCAAGAAATTGCAGAACACTCTGGGTATCTGTTTTGTTTACAAACCCCAACTCAGGCCATTTTGATAAGTGATCGATTAGCACTATGGCGTAAACTTGGTCCCCTTGTTCTGTAATGGGTCCCATGATGTCTATTCCTATTCTTTCCCATGGCATGGTTGGGCATGGTATGGGAGGGAGTGGGGTTCTGAACGTGACCTTGGACTTGTCTGAATTTGTGCATTGTATGCGATCCCTCACTATTTTCTCTGTGGCGAGATCCACTCCTGACCACCAATACGAGTTTTTGATCCTGGTCTTGATTTTGCCAATGCCCTCATGGCATAATTCTAGAATGGTCTGCCTGAGTTTGGCTGGTGGAATTACTTTGCCAATCCTTAAAAGCAATCCCTCTTCAATTGAGAGTTCACCCTTCACTTCCCAGTATTGTAACTTCTCTTTCCCCACATTTTTCTTCAAACGCAATCTATTCATTATCATGTTACACACTGTGCCTAATGTCTGATCTTTGCTTTGTTCATGTAACCATTCTTCAAGCGATATGCCATGCGTTTCCTCATGAACACTAGCAACCTAAAATTGCTCATCTGACTCACTTTTAGATTCTTGTACTAAAACTGGCATCCTACTTGGGAAGTCTGTTACCACATTTCTTACGCCTGGTACATATTGTACTTCATAGTTATACTCAAATAGTCTAACAGACGACATCCTTGCAAGTCTTGGAGAAGCTGTATACAATCCCTTCGTGGTCAATACTTTTGTTAGGGGTTTGTGGTCACTTCTCAAAATTACTTTGCTGCCCCACACAAATTGTCAAAAGTGTTCCAAACCCCAAACACAAGCCAACGCATCACGTTCAATGACTGAATACTTTTCTTCTGTTGAGGTAAGTGAACGTGAGGCAAATTCAATAGTGCATTCGGTACCTTTCAAATCAATTTGAGTTAGGACAGCACCTAATCCTCAACCACTGGCATCTATTGTTACAACACTCTTTAACAATGGGTCAAATCCTTGCAAAGGTGGAGCAGTGCATATGTCCTTCTTTAGCATGCAAAATGTTTTATCACATTCATCTGACCATATATATTTGCTCTTGTTTTTTAGTAACTGTTTCAATACCAATGTTTTAGCAGAGAACCTCTCAATGAATTTGGAATACAATTCTATGAGGCCCAAGAAGGAGCAAAGTTCATACCTGTTTTTTGGTTCTGTGGCATTTAGAATTCCTTCTAAGAGCTCTTTTTTAAGTTTGATTCCCTCAGCCCTGATAGAGTATCCCAAGTACATGACCTCTGAACGTGCAAACTTGTATTTACTATATTCCGCTGTGAGGCCCTTGTTCTCCAGGATCTCTAGTATCTGCATCAGTTTATTGTCATGTTCTGCTTTTATTTTACCCATGACTAATATGTCGTCCTAAAATAACAGAATTCCTTCCACCCCCTTGAATGTCTCCTGCATTAACCTCGGAAACATGGCAGCAGAGGATGCCAATCCAAAAGGAACTCTCTTAAAACGTAAACACCCGAAAGAGGTGATGAATGTGGTCAAGCTTCTGCTCTCAAGGTACAATGGAATCTGATGGTATGCTGCCTTCAGATCTATTGTCGTGAAGTTATTGACTCCTTTCGTACGGGCTAGCATTTTATTAAGTCGGGGGAGGGGAAATTGATCTACCAAGATATTGTTGTTAAGATCGCAAAGATCAATGCACAATCTCAGCCACCCATTGGGGCGTTTCACCACATCCATTGAGTGGCCCCATTCGGAAGATTCAACTTTCTCAATAATGTCATCTTGAAGCAATTTTTCTAAATGCTCTTTCACCGCTTCCCTAATGGAGAATGGAGCATTCCTAACCTTATGTATAATGGGAATGGCGCCTTTCTTCACGCAAATTTCATGTTCAAAACCCTTATAATGACCAATGGAGTCTGTAAAAACTTTGGGGAATTTTAATTTGACATTTTTGCAAATCTTATCCTCACTTTCTACAATGAGAACAGGTTCTTCACTGTTCGGGTTGAGCACAATTCCAAGATTTCCTTAATCTAACCAACCTAAAACTGAAGGCTGTGACTTGGATACATATAGTTTGCATACGGCATTTCTTCCTTTGAACATAAACTTAAGTCTTCTAAATCCCTCCAAATCAATGGGTTCTACAGTAAATGTTTTAATGGAAATGTCTGGGGGTTCTAATTGTTTATCTAGTTTTTGCAAACATTTCTCCTTCCACACTTTCGTTTCATATTAATGATAGTGTACGGTGAACCTGAGTCTGCGACAATTGACACATTTACACCCCCTTAACACATTTCACAAACTGGTTATCTTTTTAACGTTACCTTCCTTGTTACCATCAACATTTAAAACACAGTCATCAGCAATAATGAGTACAAACATATTCGTGTCATCCTCATCTGAAAAATTAGAATCTGAGTTATTCTCATTTTCAACGTACTTTACAGTTTTTGGTGACCTTTTGTGGCATACTTTCTGAAAATGACCTACGACGCCGCAAAAAGAACATCTGCTTCTTTTGGCTGGGCAATTTCTATCATTTGTTAAATGATTTAAACTGCCGCATCTGTAACATTTTCTGTTAGTGTTGCTTGTACTTTCGAATATTCTGTATTTATTTGGAATTTCCCTGTAATTAGTTCTTGCATCCTTGGGTTTTCTGTCACTCACTGTGGCAACAATGTTCTCCTCATTCTTCTCTTTCCTTTCTGCTATCACAGCTTTGGCACATCTGCCTGTGAGTTCAGCCCTTCTGACAATATCAATTACAGTTTGTAGTGGATTCTCTTCTTTAGCCCACAGGTGGTCCTGTATTTCAGCATTAGAAACTTACATTACTATCTGATCACAAATGAATTCATCGTGTAGGTCACCATGTGATGGCTAAGTTCTGCAATGCTGCAACGTAGTCATCAAAAGATTCATTCTGACCCTGTTTCCTATGAAAGAATCTATATCTGTCTACACCTACACATACTGTGGGTTTGTAATAACTGTTAAAATATTCTATAGCATTTACATATTTATCACCCTTGTCTGCAGCCCTCACTGTTTTGTTGATCCTTTTGAAGACCTTTATTCCACCAGCACCTAAACAGTGCATCAGTATTTTGTACTTCATTTCAGCTTTTATATCTTCCTTATCCTCAATTGTGTCAATGAAGTTTGTGAAATGCTCCCTCCATTCCTCCCATTTGATGGGAGGTTCTCCTCCCCCAGCTAGAAATGAGGAAGGTGGTGTTAAATTCAGCAAATAACCAGTAGCCATTGTGATGTGCTGGGGTTGTAAGTAATGGTTTGGAGTAGGTATTTTCCTGAATTATGTCTCATAAATTTACACATGAACTGCCTAAATTATTGTAATGTACCTTTTCGTAGTTTTGATGTGCCAATCTGCGCAGATTGCCACTCTGGAATGCTTTCCCTTCTAAGTTTCTTTGTTCTTTCGTCCACACGAGGTGCACTCTGCCCTTTAAATGCTGATTGCTTTTTAGCTGCGCTGTGCAGATCGTTATTTGTTTTCTCTTTTTATATTGTAATACAAAGTGTACATGCATGTGAAAACTCTGGCCTAGCTGGTGGGATATTGACAGTTTTTGTTGTCTGTGAAGCACACTCAAGATGGCTGCCTTACGTAGCTTACGAGCTACGTCATTCACTGCCTGACAGTTCTCCTCACAAGTGAATGCCGGTTGACAGTTGCCAGCTGGCAGTTGAGAGATAGCAGTTTGTATTTTCCTGTCAGCGCTGCGCAGTTCGCACACAATGGATTCAGAATGATGTACTTTTAAGTTCTTTATCTTTTGAACCTTGTACGATCTTTCACAAAGTCGCTGAACACTCCTTTTGCATCTCAAGTTAAAATTTTCTTTTTCTTGTTAATAGGAACTTCCACTCAGTTAGATGTTGACGTTAGTCTCAACACTGTCTGCTCCCTTATTACATCAATTTCACGCCGAAATTCCCCTCATTCACTGACCTTATTTATTTCTTGAAGTCTTTCGTTGTAGATTACACTTGCTCACTTGGAATCATTGGTACTTTTTTGCTTCCGTCTTCTCATTGCTTTCTGCACACGGGTTCCGCTGTGTTGGCCCTCGTCGCCAATTTGTTAAGAAAATGTGCATGCAACATTTGAAGTTAATGCTTTTATTGAAGCTTGTCATCCAACATAGCAGTAGGTAAGAGGGGGCGGATGGAGGGAATGCGTCTATTCAAGAAGGTCATAAGCTGGTGTCTATCAACATTCCAGAACACTCAGCTGATGGCAGGAGGGCTGATGGTACGGGGTGAGAGGAGGGACAAAATAGTACAGTAAAATACAACACTTTTGAATTACCTTTATTCACACAAACATTTTTCTTTTGTAAATGCAAATGTACAGGAATTTATATAGCGCAAATCACCAAGCGGTTTCTAAGCGCTTGCTTAGGGAACCCGTCCTGGTATTCCCTTGTGAGATAACCCCAGCAGGGTATCCGCAAGGTGAAAGCCAGGCATCCCGCCGCGAGGGGCCGTTGTGGAGATTAAGCAAGCTATTGCCCAGAGTCGCAGAGTGTGAACCCGTGAATCGAGTAGGCACTGGAGCGAGAATTGTCGAGTCCATGGACATTTTAGGACTCAAGACCCCGCTGAGTCGGGAATTGAACCCTGGTCCCGGGCTGACCTCTGCTTCCAGGACTGCCTCCTCTAACCAGTGAGCCACACTTCTCCACACGTTTGCACGTTACATGTAGATTGGGCCTGATCAGCTGCCTTCAGGTACTCCTATGGTTGGTGTGACCCCTGAATAGACAAATAGATGTGAGATCATTGTGACCCTTCCCCCTCAAACGAGACAACAGTATAGATGGGACAGAATATTGAAAATAAAGTATTGACAAGTAAGTCTAGATTTTCTATGCGGTATACATATCTTCAAGGTATGTTTGTAGAGTTAGGAAAGGTATATCTCTAGTTCCCTAGTTACACTTACCTTCTATATATTGTCACTCGATATTCTGTCTTTTATATTAGTATGTCTCTCTGGAAAAATGGGATTCTTTCAAGTGTCTGAAATCAGGCCTACAGTGTAATATTAAAGGCGTCAGAATCGCGTTGGTTGCAGCTGCATGTATGTTATGTCTAAAACGTAAGCCGATCAGCCCGAACAACAGATACCTTGTTATGATAACCTAGGAGGCTTTAGCACTCACTGTGCAGACTAGGGACCCGATGTAAGTCTAGTGATGCCGAAAACAAGCCATTCTCATGTGAAGCATTTCACGCAGCCTTACTTACAACAACAGCTATATGTGGTGTTGTGTGCAAAAAACAGCAAAAAGGTAAAATAGCGTTTAAACTTCTAATATGCCTATGCTAACATAGCAATGTGCGTAACAAGGCCCAGCCCTCACTTCACTACTCTGGATGCAAAGATCCTCTTTCATTATTGTGGGGTTTTTCCTTAATTATTCATGAATTATTGTTTACTATTTTTGCTTAAGTAATTTGCAAACTTTAATACCTGATCTTGTGATCGGTTATTGAAACATCATGTGTGGTATAACGGATCTCCAGGGAGAACCTCAAACACATTTTAGTCATACCTCATATGCCAACACTCTTATTTTACTAATTTCTAAATAATTGCTTCACTTTGCTTTCAACTCGTTCACCAATAATCTAATTTAAATGCCAACATATATCGGCAGGGAGCACTACAGTATTATTGAATTTATCTTGCTCTCAAATTATTTGTTTAATTTCTTTTTCAAATATATTGTGTTGTGGGTTTATCCCCAAACTATTTGCTTTTCCTCTTGTATTTTTACTAACCTGTTTTTGTTGAGTTTAGGACTCTGGGCACTTTACCACTGCTGATCAGTGCTAAAGTGCATGTTTTCTCTCCTTTAAACTTGATATGATTGGTCTACACATTTTAGGCCTATTTAATTTACCTATAAGTTCCTTGTACAGTTGAATCCTATATACCCAGGCCCTGTAAATTAAATGATACTAGTGGGCCTGCAGCGCTGTTTATGCCAACCACAGAAGTAGCCTTTCAAACCTGTCTCAGGACTCTGCCATTGCAGGGCCTGTGCACAGTTTACTGCCACAGTGACTTGGCATTTAAAGTTACTTGAAAAGCCTGAAACTCCCATTTTACTACATATAAGTCACCCCTAATGTGTGCCCTCGGTAGCCCTATGCACATCATGTTGTGTAGTAAATGTTAGAGCATATTCCTTCATTAAGTGGCATCTCCTGGTAGTAACAAACAGTCTATTTGGATTCTCATTGTTGTGAGGCTGCTCCTCTCATAGGTTTACAATGGAAATTCCCTGATAAGTGTTCAGTGGCAAGAGCTGATTTGAGAGGAGGAGCTCTGCCATGTTTAGTATGTATGGAATAGTGGTGATAAATCCTGCTTATTGGTAAAGGTGGATCTTTTATTCATATTTTAGAAATGCCACATTTATCCACAGTACTGATTGCATGCACCTCAAATGAAGATGTAAATAGCATGGTGTCTTATCAAGGGAAGGAGTGCATCCTCTAATATGTTTGTTCTGCTTAGCAACGTCATCGCCTCAGCAAGTGTTGCACCCTATGGATTATGCAGTTGTTTTGTAATAAGGAATTAAAGAATATAAAATTGTGTTTCTCACTGCGGAGACAGCGCAAAGAAGAAATGGAATGAAGCGCATTTTCAACAGGCTTCCATCATATTCAACTTAGACTGACTTTTTTTAAAAATAGGGGTTGTTGCTTTGGGAATCGTTTTCACTATTTTCACTATTGGTTAATACATATTCAGTGTACTTCAGTTGAATTCAACTATGAATCATGGTTTAGGTTAAAGCTATTTTAAATGCAGGGGGCGTGGCTTAGCCGGCTGCAAGATGGCTGCACTCTGAGTGGGCTCTGCCAGCCAAGCTGAATAATCTGCAATAATCCATCGGACCTGGGGCGGTTTGACCACCCTTCATCATAGCATGGGGTTGTCTGCACCCCAGTGTGTTGAACTGTGGCCTCTGTGCCCCCACACGAACCACAGAGACGGACTGACCAACACAGGAGGCCTCTGGGACGAAGATTCAACATGGCGGCCCCTGCGGTCTAAGTGAGTTCAGCGAGCAGATGGCCCTACGGCACGAGAACTGGTGCCGGCCGCGGGCCCCCGTACACGCAGTGTGGCGATCCTGTGAGCTACTCTTGGATATGGTGATGGCAGTGCTTCAGTGAGAAGTCCCCGGGGGCCTGCGAGGGCCGCAACTGTCGTCTCCTGGCTTTGCTGGGCCCAGGTGAGGGCCTCGCTTTCACGTGGTGTGGGGATCTGCCGGCGGGGCGGAGGTGCAGGCACTGTACCGCTGTGCTGTTCGGGCATGACTCGGAGCAGGGAGAGAGCTCCCCCTTCAAGTGCTTGTGGCTAGGCTGACCCTGCAACGAGGGTGCCGCATCTCCCTTGTTTTCCCGCTCGCAGTGCGCCCTGTGCTGTGGTGCACGGCGCCTGCTTGGGCCTCACTACCATCGGTGCTCGCCTGCAGCCCATGGGACTTACGAGGGGGCATTGCTGTGGCTGGGACCTCTCTCTTCACGCTGACTTCTGCCATGATCCCCGCCATCTGGCTTACAGACCCTGGGACAATCCTGACAACTACAGGGCCGCTCCTGCCACTCTGCATCCCCTGCTGAAACCTGCTTGGCGGACGGTGCAGTGCATTTGCAGGCCTGGGACTTTCCAAAATGCCCACTCCTCACTCCTGGGGCTGCTTGTTATCCTTCTCGCAGTATGAGACAGTGCCCTCAAGCCCTTCCTTACTACTGGAAGATGCGTTTGCCTACTGCTGTTTGGAGCACCGGGGGCCTCTAAGTGGACCCTTTCCACAATTCCCTTCGAGTGATGCTGCCTCTCCTTCGCCCCACTTCTTGGCCTTCGTCTTCACCAGGTTCTCCTGCCCGGTGTGCTGCATGCGCCTTCACCTGCTCTCACTTCTCTGCTTCCCTCGACCCTCTGGTGGTCCGACGCCTCATCACCTCCAGCACGGCTTTGCACGACCACACATGAATAAGGCCTGACGCTGTCTCCTCGTGCATATCCTGAACTTGTTGGTCTGTGTCTCCTGATCGGTGCTCTCCTGCATCCGCCTCTCCTTCGGGGCAGTGCCAGTGGCCCTGCGCCACTTCACTGGTGCCTGCCCCTTTCTACGCTACATTTCCCCTCTCAACTCTTCGGCTGTGGTCCGCCTGTGTTGGGACAGTGATCAGGCCATGGGGAAGGCTGACCCTAAACAATCCAAATTGTCCTTTGATCAACGCAGGTAAATGCGCCAGGATGGGGCGACCCTGGATACAGCCGAGCCCGGCTCTCAGATTGGCGCCGACCCGAGAGGACGACCTTAAATCCATCATGTTGGACGTCAAAGCCACTGTAACGAGCATTGCCACCCAGCTCGACCACTTGTCCGCCCGTCTGGATACCATTAAAGCCCGGGTTGACTCGCTCGATCCACAGCTGGCTCAGGTGGAGGCGAGAGTCTCTGATGTTGAGGAAGCCGTGACCGGCAATCACCAGAAACTGCTATAAATGGACAAAGTTCTAGAGGTGATAAAGAATAAAAACAAGGATTTGGTGGTGGGCTCCCACAATAGTAACCTTCGCATTACGGGCGTGCCCAAATCATCCAACAACTTCAAAATGGAGGACTTTGATGAGCAACTTCTTTGTGACTCTGTTTTCATCGTAGAGCGTGCCCATCACTCTCTGGGCAAAATTTTAGGAACAGCGATGCTGTGCTACGCGCTGCCAGGTAGAAAGGCTAAATTCGGCACCATGGGAACTCTCTTGCCTTTTACCCTGACTACACAATGGCAGTTCAGGCCGCCTGCCGCGAGTTCCTCCCAACCAAGCGCCTTCTTCACCAACACGAGATCTCCTACTCCCTGGCCTACCTGGCTAAGCTGCGAGTCAAACAAGGCACCTAGGTTCACGTGTTCACAGAGCCCAAGACGGCACTAGCCTTTGCGAAAAACTTGTCAAGTCGCAACGATCAACTCCTTCCAATTCCCAGGCGGCTGCCAATGGCAATCTTAGTGACAAAGATTGACTCTTGCCTCCACTATGAATTTTTTGCTATTCGTACTCTCTGACTGGTTGTTAATTGCTTTGGTTTGGTTTGGTTTGCCTCTCACCTGCTCCTGTAGCCGTACCTGCTTTTATCTCCATTTTCTGTTCTTAATTTTGCTGGCCATTTGCTCTGGGGTATTTCTGGGCGAGGGCTTTTATCTGTTGTAATTCTTCCCGCCCTGGTCAGTTCCTGTCCTGTATAATGCAGCTGCCCCTGCTCCTTCACTCCTTAGCTGCTTCCTCACTCTTTGGCCTTTGGTCCCAGGGGCTCTCTCTGATCAATGGGGCGTGCATCTTTCCTTATGCACTCTCTGCTGGCTCACCCCCTGGGTTACCTGTCACTACACTAACCTTCCTGTCAAGTGCTCCTGCCCCGCAGGTGCCCTTATTGCTCTCCTCTGGTATGCTTCCGATGTCTGCAATAACTCACGGCTTGGCCACCCTGTCCGTATGACAGGGGTGTTCGCTGAGCTGAACCATGCCTCCACGAGATAATTCCCTTACTGTTTTCTGATCTCCCTCTTCCCAGTTGGGTATTCCTTGGGTGGGTGGGGTTGGGTTCTCAACCTGATTGGGGGGTTGGTGTGGGTGGTGGGAGGGTGTGTTCCTTGGGGATGTCGCATCTTATTCAAGGCCTGTTGATTGTCTTGTTTCTGGATTCCTGTTATGATATGGGAGGCCGGGGGTTGGGTTCTCTGGGATTGTTGCCTCCTTCCGAGGCTTTGTTGTTGGTTTTGTTTATTGTCTTTTCCTGTAACGCAACATCCGCTACACTGCGTTTTGCACTGCACTTCTCTTCTTCACTGCTCATGGTCCTCATTGCATATCTGTCACAACTCGTCATTCACTCCCTTGGAACAGCGAAATGACAGACACCACTCTCTGGACATGGACTGTCCACCGTCTTAATGACCAACACAAGGCCTGCATGGTGCATGCCCACCTTATCCGGCATAATGTTGACATCTGCTTCCTCCAGGAGACCCACCTGCGGCCCGCTACCTCTTCCTGGCTTCTCTCTAGGCATTGGTGTGAAACTCACTCCTCCTTCTATTCCAACTACTCTTGTGGACTGTCCTTCCTACTGTGTAGAGGCCTTCCCTGGCACACTTCTCAGGTGATTATAGATCTCGGGGGGCGCTTCGTCATCCTGCGCTGCACCCTCCTGGCCCAATCATTGATTATGGTGGCACTATACGGTCCCAATTCTGATGACCCTGATTTTTTCACGCTGTTTGGCAGCACATTTCCTCACTGGGCCCAGCCGTGCCCAGTGAGGAAATCCTCTGTGAGGGTGATTTTAACATTACACTGTCAGCCACTCTAGATCACTCTGGGCCACACCCTCCCCACTTGCGTGCAACCTCTTAGCTGCACTCCATACTACTCGATAACTCACTGTTCGATGCATGGTGGCATACCCACCCTGAGGCACAGAAGGGCACAAGCGTGACAGGCTCCTGAGAATTCTGGTCCCGCTTGGACCTCTGATTTACTACTCTGGGCTCCTTTGCATGGCTTACCTCTGTGGAACATTTGTTGTGCACCCTCTCCGACCATGCTCCTGTTCTTTTCTGTTTACAGCTCCTGCACTCCCGCAGCGCATGTTCTCGTGGCAGCTCCCGCCAAATGCGCTCCAGGACTCGGTGTTTTGCAAGGAGATCCAAACCGCAATCACAAACTACTTTGACCGTAATGTAGGCTATGTCGACTCCCCCTCCACGCTCAGGGAGGTGTTCAAAGCGGTAATTCGAGGTGAATGCATCTCCAAACAATCCAGTGTGCTCCGCTCCATTCGTGGCACTGTTGACAGGTTGGAGGGGAAATCAAGGCTTTGGACTCCTCGCATTCTCTTGACCCTAACCCTGACACTCTTACGCAGCTCTGGGGTAAACTCACCGATTTCACTGATGAGGCCAATAGATAGCTCTCATTTTTTGGTAGAGAGGTGAGGGCATGCCGCTTTGGTGAGGGGGATCGCCTTGGCAAGACTCCGGCCAACCTGTTACGACAGCATCACTCTGCCTCCTATATTACTGTGTTCCAAGATGGAGGCCCGGACAGAACAACCTCTCCCGAGGAGATAAGGGCTCGATTTACCACATATTATTCCCAACTCTACACAGCCGGGACTGTGCCACTGCACAACATTCTCGATCAATATTTTTACACCCTTCAGCTCCTCTGGCTTGGCAATTCCCACGGGAATACCTCAACGAGCCCTTCTCCAAGGAGGAAATCCTTGCTGCCTTTAACAGTCTGCCCGGACACAAGGCCCCCAGTTCTGATGGCTTGCCCGCACCTTACTGCCATGTATAACGAATCATTTGAATGTGACCAATTCCCCCCTGACTCCCCTCACACTTCTCCTGAAACCAGACAATCCCCCTGCGCTTCGCAACTCTTATCATCCCCTATCTCTAATTAATACGGATAATAAGATCTTTGCCAAATTACTTGCCTCCTGCCTTCTCCCTCTCATGCCGCTTATTGCTTGCCCGGACCAGTACGGCTTCATCCCTGGCCGTGCTACGTCTCACAATCTCCAGACCATTTTTTCAGTCCTTCACCTAATCAATCCTGCACTGCCAGTTGTGGCTGCCCTTTTGAACGCCACCAAAGCCTTTGATACTCTTCAGTGGCCTTCCTTTTTTACCTACTCCCTCACTTAGGCTTTAGCCCGGCTTTTCTGTGCAAGGTTCAGCTTCTCTATACCCTCCCCACAGCTTGCCTTCGGATTAATGGCCAAATTCTGGAGTCTATTCCCATCACCAGGGGCACCAGGCAGGGGTGCCCACTCTCACCTATGTTACTTTTATCGCCATGGAGCCCCTCGCTGCCAGGCTCAGAAAACATCACACCCAGATGGGTCTCGGTTTCGCGGTCCATGTACTTGTTGTCTCCATGTATGCGGGCGATGTCACACTCTATGTCAGCAACTCCCTGGAGAATCACAGCCTTATGGTCCAGGAGGTGGTACGTTTCGGTGGCCTTTCCGGCATCCAGGTCAACTGGGGCTAGTCCATTCTTTTTCCCCTGACAGATGCCACTGTCCCCTTCACTCCGGATTACCCTTTTGTATGGGAGTCGGGACCTACTAGATATTTAGGCATTTGGCTAAGCAGGGACGTGGACGAGCTCTGGAAGGCCAATTTCAGCCATGCTGTGAATTGGCTTGAGTCTAAGAATCAACTCTGGCAACGGTTACCCCTGTCTCTGGCGGTCCGCATAGCCATCGCCAAGATGGTGATGTTCCCGATTTTTTTAAATTTATTTGTGAATGTCCCCATCCCCGTCACAGCGCACTTCTTCCACAGACTCAGCTCACTTATTAGCACCGTTGTCTGGGCTGGTTGGCAGCCTAAATTGCATATAAGATACTCACCCTCCCTATATCGTATGGTGGACTGCGAGCCCCAGATTTCAATCTACACGCCCGTAGCACCCAAGCCAGCTTCCTCCACTTCTGGCTCCACCCGATACCTTTCCAACTGCATGTCGCGGTAGAGGCTGACCTCGCTGTCCCCTGGCGCGCCTGACCGCCCTTTTTGCCATAGCGAAGCCCCCGGCGAGATTGACACTGTGGAGACTTTAGGATGGGCCTGGGATGGGCTCCGGAGATATTCTGGATCTAGTATGCTCACCGCAAATGCCATACCCATTGCACATAACCCGACATTCCCCCCTCTACAGATGGCTGGAATGGTCAAACGCACAACCTGCTTGGGACTCTCCACGGTGTCAGACCACTACCCCAGCAATACTTTCTTTTCTCTCGCGGCCGAGTCCGGCCCCATAGACACTTTGCTTTATTATCAACTCAGGGCTCTCTGTGCTTCATCTCACATTTCCTCAGCCCCCCCCCCCCTCGATGGCCGGCCTCAATTTTCTCTACAGGTCCCCTTCCCCCCACAACTGGTCACCAAGATCTACACCCTTGCGCTCGCGGACTCCCCCATCTCCACTGACCACGCGTGTGTGGCGTGGAGTGAAGATCTGGAGGTCTGGCTTTCCTGCTGCAATCAGACCAAACGTTTATCTCCAAACTACCACCTGTGCCTTATTCATTTTAAATATCTGCATAAGCTGTACGGCTCCCCCACTCAGCTACACAAAATGGGCCTCATCCCCAGCGACAGATGTTTGCGATGCTCCGCTCCTGCAGCAGACTTCTCCCACCTTGCCTGAGTGTGCCCCAAAGTCCCTGCATACTGGTGCGAGGTGTGCACCGCTATAACTGAGATCACCTCAACGCTGTTCCAGCTGGACCCTCTGCTATGCCTCCTATTCTTTGTGAAATTCCGCCCAGATCCTACACTTTGGCTGACTGCGATGCTTCTTGTTCTCACGCGGCACGGGGTTTCCATGTGCTGGGGTCGAAGGTCTGTGCCCAAGGTTAGCGCTTGGCTCGAAGACGTTTTGCGCTGTCAGACACTCCTGTCCAAATTCTGGGACTTGGTGCTGGCCACTTCCACCCGATTGATATTTGGGGTCCCCTTGTCTCCTATCTCCAGCACCAGGACTCCGTGCCCTCCATGACCTCTCCCGTGCTCCCTGCCAAAAATCTCCCCATGGTGGCCACCGGTGTTGGCCCGTGAGGCGCTGCCTCCTCACCCACACACCCCTCTGGTCTCCTGAGCCCTCTTCCATCTGCATTGGGCTTTTCCCGGGCGCTCTCACCTGCCCCACCTGTTTCGCCTTAGAGTCTTTCTTTTTGTGTATGGCAACAAACTTTTTCTATATGATGTTCCATTTGATGTATGCAACAGATGTGCCTCTCCTCATTGATTACGGACCCTCTGCCTGCATATACTGTAACCTTGAAGTGCTATTTTTTCAATAAAGATGTTTGAACAATTTAGAGAAAAAAAAGCTATTTTAAAAGCCATGTTAAAACGTTTTATTTCACACGTTTTTGAGCACACATGCATTGTATTTCACAAGATTGTTTACTCGCATTTACTCACCTAAAACATATTTTGTGTTTGGTTAAAGGGTGTTCATCGTTCAGTGGGTAGATAAACCCTATCTTTTAGGGGGGAAGCAGGTTGCATTGTGGGAACTTGAGTCCTTGGTAAAGATCGAGTACAGCTAGTGGGGAAAGCAGGCACCCAGGGGTAATTAATGATCACACCAATAAGGTATTTAAAGGCATGTGAGTGAGAACAGCTGCTTACAGGGATCGAGAGTCAGGAAGAACGAGGGAGCGATGAGTTAATGGAGAGAAGCAAGTCAAGTCAAGTCAAGTCAGAATTTATATAGCGCACTACATACCTATAGGGTCTCAAGGCGCTTGAGGAAGGGGGGGGGGAGGTTTACTTATCGAATATCCATGTTTTAAGTTGTTTTCTGAAGGCTAGGTGGTTTTGAGTAAGGCGGAGGTGGATGGGAAGGGAATTCCAGGTCTTGGCCGCTAAGTAGGAGAAGGATCTTCCTCCCATGGTGGCTTTGTGGATGCGCGGAACAGCGGCGAGGGCTTGGTTGGACGAGCGCAGCTGGCGGGTGGGGGTGTAAAAGGAAAGGCGCGTGTTGAGACAATCAGGTCCAAGTTCGTATAGGGCTTTGTGTGCGTGGGTGAGGAGATGGAACGTTATTCTCTTGTTGACGGGGAGCCAGTGAAGGTCTTTCAGGTGAGCGGAAATGTGGTCTGTGCGGGGGATGTCTAGTATGAGTCTGGCTGAAGCATTTTGGATGCGTTGGAGTTTTTTCTGTAGTTTCGCGGTGGAACCGGCGTAAAGGGTGTTTCCGTAGTCCAGACGGCTTGTAACCAGTGCGTGGGCGACAGGTGATGATTTGTGGGATTTATTTCATAACCTGTTGTATTTTTGGGCCCTGATATGAGGACCTATGTTGTGTTTGTGCCTTTCACAGTCAGGTTAACGAATACTAATGCAGGATTGCCTAGTATGTACAGCATTTATGATTCTATGTGATTGCGTTAACCTAACTGCTGCTTTTTATCCCCTGATGTTATGATATGTGTAATTTTATACCTTGCAGGGACACGATGATGAGCAATATTTCAGGAGCTGCATAATATGTACGGGGATAGTTTTTTTTATGATAAAGACTTACGTCTTTGTCTTATTGCACTAACTGTCATATTATGACTATTGCTTGTTGGCAAAATAATTATTGGTTTATGCTGTTTTGGTCTATGTGTATATGCATTATAGATATGTATTTTTACATACTGCTGTTTGAT
Source organism: Lissotriton helveticus (assembly GCF_964261635.1). Classification (NCBI taxonomy): domain Eukaryota; kingdom Metazoa; phylum Chordata; class Amphibia; order Caudata; family Salamandridae; genus Lissotriton; species Lissotriton helveticus. Next base: position 1,233,166,837 of record NC_136068.1, read on the forward strand.
GTCTCTTTTGTGGTGTTTTTATTGTGTCATTGGTTTATGTGTGTGTTGTGCAAATTCTTTACACATTGTCTCTGGAATGAGCCTGATTTTTTGTGAAAAGCTACCAAGGGGTGAGCGGGGGAGTGATTGGGGGTTTTAAACTGAATTACTGTGGATTACTCGCTAACTATCCAGTGTGCCCACTGTGTTGCTCCACCACCCCAACCATCCAAGTTATTTCCCTAAACCCAGGCCCAGAACCTGGAATCTTGACCCTAAAATGGTGCCCCTCACCACCAGGCAGTGCATGGAAAATGGGGAGCACAACAGGAGGCAAGAGACACGTTGCCCTACCAGAGCTGCCCAAGAGAATATGGAGTACCAGTCTAGGAGTACTTATATTGCCTTTACCGAACACCTGCTGCTTATGAGGGAAGCCTTTCACACTCCTCTGCTCAAGGACATTTACTCTGGGAACCCTACCTTGACTGGGACCTAGCTATTCTGACTGATGCCCGGTGGAGCTACCCCAATAGCTATTGGAGAGAAGGGCTGTGGATTCCCTCCTCTGCAGTCTCCCAATGCCCGGTGAAGCTACCAGATAGCTAAAGAGGAGATGGGCTGTGGACTCCCCCCTGCCGTCACCTACCCAGCCGGACCTTGGACAGATTTTCCCATCGTATCTACGTTTTATCTACCTCCTACCTCCTACCCCTTTACCCTATCCCCTTACCCTTACTTGCTCTATTCACCTTGTCCCCAATGTTCTTCAAATGCTTTCTTGATACCTATGTAACTTTTAACTGATGTTAATTGCAACATTATTGTTCCTCGTGTAAAGCACTCTGATTCCTTTCGGGTCTAGCCAGCGCTATATAATAACTCATTAATTAAATATGTTCCCATTTAGTACTCTTTCTCTCTTTGTCAACTTCCCTAGCTCCTCTCCCCTTTCCCCTGAATCTCTCCCCTTGCCTGCTACTTTGCCTAGCCCCCTGTCCTTTGTGCCCTTTGACTAAGCACTCCTTCTCCCCTTGTTGGGGAAAGATCCAATATTTATACTCTGGAGTCTTAGCGAACCCACTGAGAGAGTCCACTGCGCCAAGGGAGCCACTCACAGCTGAGGTATGGTATGGAACCCCTTACCAAAGCACTCCCTCTCCTGTTTTGGGGTAGGATCCAGTATGTAGGCCTTGGAGTCTCAGAGACCCCTCTGAGAGAGTCCACTGCGTAAAGAGAGCCTCTCGCAACAGAGATAGGGAAGTGATACCACTTCCCCTGGGATCACAGCTTACTGGACTTTGGACGTTGCTTTGACTTGTCTACCGGTTCGTGTCCCCGCCTCTCCTCCCCTCCTCTCTCCATGCGGTGTTCCTCACCATCCCCCTCCTCTTTCCTGCCTTCATTATCTGTCTACTTCCCCTGCTCCTACCCCCCTCCCCTGAATCTCTCCCCTTGCCTGCTTTTCTCCTTACTTACTTGTGCTTATTGTTTATCTCGACCTTACAAGTAACTATGTTGCCATGCTCCAATAACTGTGTAAACTTTGTAACGATTTAACCTGTAACTATGATTTGATACTCATGTAAATCGCTCTGATACCCCCTGGTCTAGCCAGCGCTATAAAAAACGTTTAAAATAATTAAAGGGGTTATCTTGGGTGTGTAACTCCCCTACCCTGACTAGAGTGGTTGTTTTGTCTGGCTGGGGTGCACACCCTAGCCAACCAGAACCCCCATTTCTAACATGTTGTATCGGAGAATGTGTTTAGTGACTATAACCTACCATCACCCTCTTACAACCAATGCTCATCCTTTTTAGAACTGCAATGTAATCCTGCCTCTTTAGTTGCCACAAAAAATAGCGGGCTCTACTGGCCTTTATTGGCCAGTAGAGCCCGCTAGGTAGGGTTCTAAGGCTATGGTAGGTCATTCAGTTAGGAAGCTTTCGATTGTAACTGCACCATCACGCAAGTTGAAACTTCATGGATGGTTTGACTCACACCATTCACAAACACACACTGATTTATTAAAATCTGACAAAATGATACCACATGATACCAACCGTGGTCATAAATGTCAGGTGGCCAATAAGAAGGCACTTGCAAGTAGGAAAAAGGCAATTAGAGACGATGCAGGTGAATGTTAATTAGTTCCCAGCTCCATGAAAGACACTTGAGCATTCAGGCAGTAATTAACCATCCATATTTGAGCAATCCCACAGAGACAGGCCTTGAATCAGTGATTCTACCTGACACTTAAGTAGACCATTTTGTCAAGGTCTATGATGATACTTGTCCCTCAGATAAATTACCTGCTACTACGGGGGGAGACACTATAGGACAACAGAAAATACTTGCTGTGGATCGGCATGAAGTAAGAGCTTCCAAAAATCGGTGCCCTAAAGGTAAAGCTCTGAACCCGCTAGGGACCCTGCCAATTTATTTAAAGAGAACATTACATTATGCGCACTGCTCTTAATAAATACCTTATAAGCTTCTTGTAAAACAGGCCTTGGTCACATGCTACAATAGTACCCATCTTCAAAAAGGGAAAAAAATGTGACCCAGAATGTTATTGCCATATATCTCTCATTAACTCAAATTCGGTAAAGGATTTTATTAGGACGTTTAGAACTTTTGGCCCTTGATAATAATATTATTTCAGACCTCCAGTTTATTATTTATTTATTATTTATTTAATGGTTTTGTAGAGCGCGTAGTAACTCAGAGAGCATCCCAGCGCTGACCTGATTCTCCGAGGGTTTCAGATGTCTGAAAAGCTTATGTTTGCGGGAAAAGGAGGGTCTTTAAGGTTTTTCTGAACTGGAGGTAGTTCGGTTCTATCCTAAGTTTCCGTGGTAACTGGTTCCAGTGTTTTGCCGTGTGAACCGAAAAGCGACGGCCACCGGTCTTGGCCTTTCTGACTCTCGGGACTACGATAAGATTTTCTGCTCCGGACCGGAGGTCTCTCTCCGCTTTGTATGGGGTTAGGAGTTCTTTAAGGAGGGGGGGGCCGTTATTATTGATGGTTTTGTGGGCTAGGCAGAGGGCCTTGAAGACGACCCTTTCTCTGACTGGAAGCCAGTGAAGGGATTTAAGAGCCGGCCTGGCGGAAGATCTTCCTGGAGTGCTCGTGAGTAGGCGGGCTGCGGCGTTTTGGGCTTTTTGTAGTGAGTTCAAAGTGGCTTCGGGGGCTCCCAGGTAAATGGAATTACAGTAGTCTAACCTTGCCAGGATTAGGCCCTGAATGAGGAGCCTCCTTGCAGTCTCCGGGAGCAGGGGGAAGACCTTCCTGCAGGCCCTGAGTAGCCCAAAACATGTCCCTGCTGTTTTTTTAGCCTGGGTTTTGAAGCTCATATCCTTCTCAATCCACACACCAAGGCTTTTGACCTCTTCCTTAGGTGTCGGAGGGTCACCTAGGCAACTAGGCCAGAGGTGAGATGGTAAAGAGAGCCCCTTGTGGCCCATCAAGAGGATCTCGGTCTTGGACCCATTCAGTTTAAGTGAGGAGAGGTTCATCCATCGGTGGACCTCGGAGAGGCAGCTGTGGAGATCCGATGGGGCGTGGTGGGGATGTGAGAGGGTTACGACCAATTGAGTATCGTCGGCGTAGTTGATAATTGATACGCCAAACGAACTGACCCTCTTCTCCAGTGGGGCCATGTATACGTTAAACAACGTAGGGCTCAAAGATGAGCCCTGTGGTACTCCGCACCGGAGGGGGAAGGTGGAAGAGCAGCTGTCATTTTCCCGCACCTGAAAGGATCGTCCTGATAAAAAGGATTCTAACCATTTCAGGGCTGTACCCTTTAGTCCGATCTTTCCCAGTCGATGGATTAGGGTTGGGTGATCTACAGTGTCGAAGGCCGCACTGAGGTCCAGGAGGATCACTGCCACTGATCCTCCTGTGTCCAGAATGCTTCTGGCCTTCTCTACCGCTGCCAGGAGGGCGATGTCCGTGCCCTGACCTGGACGGAACCCTGTCTGGGAGACCGCTAAGAGGTTGTTGCTTTCTAGGTAAGATGACAATTGTTTGTTTACCAGCTTCTCTGCGATCTTGCTGTTTCCAGGAAGGAGGGATATGGGCCTGTAGTTGGTGAGGTCCCGCGGGTCTAAAGAAGGTTTTTTTAATAGACCTTTGACAGCTGCCATTTTCCAGCTGGAGGGGACTATGCCCTCCATGAAAGAGGAGTTGATCAGGGCCGTAAGGGTGGGGATGATGGTGCTCGACACTTTTTTTAGGAAACGGAAGGGTGCAGGGTCGAGAGGGGAACCACTTTTGATTGAAGCCAATGTTGCTCCTACTTCTTCCGTTGTTACGGGGCCAAAGGCATCCAGGAAGGGTTGGGGGTGATCTAGTGACAGAGGATGATGGGTAGCGGTGGTAGTGAGATCCTGCTCTGTGTGGGTTTGATCGGGGGGAGGTATGGTGAGAAGAATTTTTTTAATCTTTTCGTCAAAGAAGGTGTCTAAGTTGTTGCATTTAGTTTCAGCTTCTTTGGGGTCAAGGTATTTGAGTGGGGGGTCAGGGGCGTGGATGAGTTCTTTAAGAACCGAATAAGTTTCATGGGCCGAGCAAGCGGCGTTTTTTATTCTGTTCTCATAGAAACTAGTTTTGGTGTTACGGAGCTCTTTTTTATAAGTTTTTATAGAGGAACGGAATGACTCTTTTTGCTCCATGGTTTTTTCCTTCCTCCAGATACGTTCATTCCTTTTGCAAGTCTTGCGAAGAAGGTTGAGTTCCGGGGTGTACCAGGGTGAGGGATTGATTCTCTTTATGTGTTTCAGAGAGTGAGTTTTGGGCAGAATGGCATCGAGCGAGTGGGTAATCCAGGTCCTAAATTCTTTGTCCCCTGCTAAGGTATCATGGGGGGGAGGCGGGACGCTTTCCCTGAGTTTGGCTGCCCACACGTCTGGTTCCAGTCTCTGCCAGCGTCTGGTATAAGTTCTGGTTTTGGAGGGTGGGGGAGGCGGAGTGAGGATGTCCCATACTAGGGAGACCAGAAAGTGGTCTGTCCAGGGAAGGGGGATATGGTCGAGCATTCTCAAATTGGGGATATTCGAAAGAATCGGATCAAGCAGTTGCCCTCTTTCATGAGTGGCCCGTGGGTTTTTGAGATCCAGGCCCATTGAGGTGAAGTCCTGGAGTAATTCACTGGCCTGCTTGTCATCGGGGTCCAAGAAATGTACATTCAGATCTCCTAGTAATAGGTAGTTAGTGGTGGTCGTACATTTGATGGACGTCTGGTCGATAATTTTGTTTGAAAAGTCTCCTAGATTGCCTGGTGGACGGTATATCAGAGTCCCTGACAGCGAGGTGACTGGGGATATTTGTATTGTATAATGGCAGCTTTCGTATCCCTTGACGTTGCCGTCAGATGTTTTGCAGGTAAGAGTATCCTTAAGAATTATCGCTAGTCCACCTCCCCTTCCTTCAGGTCTGTTTAGTGAGTACATGACGTATCCGGGGGGGAGTGCTAGAACGATATCTGGGCCGCTGCTTTCCTGCTTTCCTGCTGGTCTGAGCTCAATTGAGCGGTGCCTTAATCTTTACTTCTTAATAAATAAATACTCTGTAGCCAAGGCTGGGAGTGTCTGTCTAGCCGTTATGGACCCATGAACATTTGACCATGTGAACTACCTGAAGTTTTGGCATTTTATGACTGGCAATGGGGGACGTTAACATTGTAAGTTTTTTGAGACAACTACATAACGAGGTATCTGCACGTGTGAGGGATGGCGCTAAGAAGGGTGAGACATCAGATCCATTTAACCTCTCTAGAGGAGTACAGTAGGGCTGTGTGATCTTGAAGAGACCTAATGAACCTGAATGTGAATTTTTCGTGCTACTCTACGCTGATGACATAGGGCTAGATGTAGGTAATTCTCATTTACCGACTCTAGAATACCGAATTTTACCGATTCGGTATTCTAGATTCGGTAAATTAGATGTAGTTAAAAATTCGGTATTTTTTACTGAATCTGTAGGATTTGGTAATTACCGAATCGGTATTTACCGATTCGGTAATTGACATTGATTCCTATGGGCCTCAATACATGCCCTAAGGGCACGTATGTGTGTCAAATGGCACACAAGCCAGAATCAGGGGTGCAACAGGCTGTCAAAGTGACACCCTGTCCCCCTTGCAAATTCGGTATTTTTACCGAATCGGTATTTACCGATTCGGTAATTGACATTGATTCCTATGGGCCTTGAGGCCCATAGGAATCAATGTCAATTACCGAATCGGTATTTACCGATTCGGTAATTGACATTGATTCCTATGGCCCATAGGAATCAATGTCAATTACCGAATCGGTAAATACCGATTCGGTAAAAATACCGAATTTGCAAGGGGGACAGGGTGTCACTTTGACAGCCTGTTGCACCCCTGATTCTGGCTTGTGTGCCATTTGACACACATACGTGCCCTAAGGGCATGTATGTGTGCCACATGGTACAGGTGTACATGCACAGATGCGCATTTACACAGGAATTCGTTATTTACCACCAAATAATATTTGGTGGTAAATAACGAATCGGTAAGGGCCTGTGGCACTGATTACAGTGCCACCTACATGTAGATTTACCGATTCGGTAAATATACCGATTTGGTATTTTACCGAATCGGTAAATTTACCGAATCGGTAAATATACCGATTTGTCACATATTTAGACCCCTACATCTCCATCTGCAAATACCGGTCGGTAACGGCCGAAATCGGCCGTTACCGACTGGTATTTGCCTTCCTACATCTGGCCCATAGTGCTTATTTCCAGGACCCCAATTGCGCTCATGAAAATTGCTTAGTTAATTTGCAATCTTTAGGACAGATCTAGAGTTATCAGTGAATCAATCGAAGGCCTACATAGTGGTTTACAGCCCATGCAGGAACAAAAATAAGTCCTTTGTGATAAAAACATAAACAATTACGCCATTTCAACCTTTCCATTTCTCAGAGAACCTATTTGAACGCACCCGCACCTGGAAGTGGCTGGGGTGTATTATGACAGCAAATTGTATGAGAAGTGTGGCGGCACTCTTTAAGATTGCATCAACTGTAGGCCTAAAATCTCTCAAAGAGTTGGTTGAGGTTTACACAGCAATATTTCAACAATTGCAATTTATGGCTCCGGGTTATGGGGAATTAATGATTACCCTACCATTCAAAGAATCAAGAATGGATTGCTCAGAAGACTCCTGGCTGCCCCCCAGATATGTTTGCCACACAGAATTAGGACTTGATTACATTATAGATTATATTAAACTCAGCCCACTCCTTTTAGTCTGCCATTTTGGACTAAACCAGAAAGCAGTTAAAATCGTATTTGTCGATTGTAAGAAACTTGACAAGGCGATGAAGACCGCATGGCTAGCCAACATAAAAAATATTATTTACAGGCTGGATACTGCAGTATTGCTTAACAATTAGAAAGCCCTCCTACCTACTTGCAAACAAACATTAATGGTCTATTTTCCGGCCATGTGGGAAATATTATGGAGGGCGCCTAACGTTTTAAAACGCATGGTATTACACTACAGGCCTTTATAATGTAGTCCAGGTAACGAATTGTGGGGCATAGCAGCAAGGGCTTTATCTCTGCTTTTTTGGCTTCAAAAGCCAAATAAGCGGAAATAAAACTATTGCCCTATCAACAACAGGGTGCTAACATGCAAAATCGCATGTTAGCACCCCTTTTCACTACGCCTCCCTTTGCATCTCTAATGAGATGCATAGTGGGCATTCCTTCCGAAAATAACTGGAGAAATGTCGCTAACCGACATTTCTCCAATTATCAATGGGCACGCTAACAAGCATAGCGATAAGGAAATTAGCGCTAACCGCGGTTATCGCTACTTTCCTTATGCCTGCTTTTAGTCTGACTTAGCAATGATATCCAATGGAAGGTGGATATCATGGTTAAGTATGCCATGCCCTATCAACAACGTAGCGCCAAACATTGTGCGATTTTCACTGGAATCCCAGCGATAATTTCACATCTGGCAGCTAACTCGGGTATTTTTATCGCTCAGGAGATAAGCGTTAATGATAGCGCGCTATCTCCGAAATAAAAACAAGCAATACCCGGTGATAATTATCCTAGCGCTAAGTGCGCCCATTAATAATTATCGCCGGGTGTTGATGATATACCACTATATTTCTTGAGGGTCTATAGTAACCATCATAGGCCTCTATTTACTAGATTGTGATCAAACACACTGCACTTAATGGTTGCCTTCCCTGAACTAGTTTCACGTGCCATTAGCCTGGCAGTGTGCCTATGACATTCTCTCTTTCTCTGTTCTTTTGTACATTTTACGTACATATTGGGACACTTTTTTTATTACCATTTGTGAAGGAGGCGAACTTTAAACATTGTAGGCAAGCTTTGATTTATATAGAATTCTTACGTTAAATGTAAAATATTAGCCTATTGTGTGTTTTTTTATTTCCCGTTAATCTGGAATATTTTATATATGTATCTCTTCTTTTATGGCCTAATTAGGACTGAAATAAGGAAGAATTGTTGATGATGAATTCCTATATTTTTTTTTGTTTCATGTTTTCAAGTTTTATATAAAATCATCCTGGAGCTGACCTGCAGATTTTCTAGAACGCATTTACATCCTTGGATGTATTCTTGTCGGTCACACATCTTCTCACCTTTGCACGCATCTTCTCTAGAGCTGAGGCTGCCATCATTTGAAGGAGATACATTAAGGATTTTCAGTGTTATCTCTTGGTGATAGCTCCTGCAACACTATGGGCTATATTCACAAGTGCTAAACATCACCAAAAAATGCTAACATACCTTTACACATCACAGCCAATCACAGGAAAATAACCCAGTGTTAGCGTGGAATTCACAACAAGGCGGTAGCATGTGATAGGCTGCCAAAACCATGGCCAATGTCCACGATACAACCACCGCGACGGAGATAAAAACACAAACCACTACACGTAGAAAGACGAGACGTGCCCAAACGTGACAAAAAACAGGCGACAACCAGCGAGAGGCCAGCAATACCCACACGTAATGCGGGGAAAAGCACAAGAACAGCAGACGGAAAATGCCTCCAAAAAAACAACATCAACTGCAGAGTACCACGGATGCAACCTGACACACTGAAGAGAACAACATGAACCCCACAAATCCCACCGAGGAACACCCAGGAATACAGGGCTCATGGAAAGCCAATGAGAAGAATAAGATGGGGTACAGTCTCCAGGAAAACCAGATTATCGCCACGGATGAGCCAGAACACCACCACCAACTGTACGTCACTTCCAACGTGTCATTGGCAATAAAGAGGCAAAGATGGCACACCACCTCGGAACATGTGAATGCCGTCGCATGGCAGAGGAGGACAATGGAAGAGCACAAGAGGCCCTGGACTGATGTGAATGGCAAAGCCAAGCAGAAACTCACTGCCAACACGGATGCAGCTACGCACCCAGGAGGAGGGGGGCCAGCAGAACACCAGGAGCTGAATGACATGGAGAAGATGGTGGCCACAGTCACCAGGCTGAAGACGGTGTCAGGAGTCGGGGATCCAGACACTCTCCAACATGACCCGACACCACATCAACAGTGTGCGCAGCGACCAGGGAGTGGGTGGACGGGGTAGAGGGGCTCAATGGCACACATTCACAATTAAGCAGAGCGCACTGCACATTCACAATGACTCACAATCATGTCCCTGATCCCACGGGAACACCTCAGCACACACACAAACACCAAGTAGACCCACATACACCATGTGCCCAAAGGGGCACCCACACAACACATCAAGAAGCACACAACCTACACATGCACACGAAACACAGCAAACATGCCTATAAGTCAGCCACACTGACAATGCAAGAGACACCACATGATGAGTAGCATGGCTGCTGTCTAATCACCATGACAATGTGCACGGCACAACACTGAGGTGGCTGAGTGCGGACTACAACCGGAAAGCAGCAGGTCACACTCGGACACAACCACCAGCACAAACAACCCCTGATGTCAACAACCAATCTGTGGACAAACCACGACCAAGAGTCACAACTCAACAAACAGCACAAGTTACCCAAGTCTGCCACATCTCAGCATGGTGGAAGCACAGAACTCACAGGCACACCACATGAAAGGGACCAGTGGCAGACAAATCATAGCCACAGGAGCGAATCAACCACCAAGCCGAATACGCACATAAGTAGGAGTGCACCTCGACACTGACAACATCCCGGTACAAACAGCAACACGTCCACAACAGTAACATAGGACACTACTGGTGCTGTAAATGTGCATGACATGGCAAATCACATCTGGCACAGCAGGAAACTGTGACATCACAATCAATGTTCCCTCTAATTTTTTTTCTCTGCGTGCGGCAGTGTAGGGTCTCTGTGCGCTGAAGCCATGGCTATGTGTGCCAGGAACCAGACCGTGCGTGTGTGCAGCGCCAAATATCCCTCCAAACTTTTGCTTAAAAATCTGAAAAGATGGTGCATTTCCACACACACAGTGCCACGTTAAGCTATACTATGTTGTGTGGTTAGGTTTGCCGTAATTGTTAGCTGACAAAATAGCAAACACAAGTTCAAAGCACTTAAAAAGTATTTTAAAATTGTGTAAACTAATTACATCGGTGGTATTCATAGTATGGCCCGCGGGCCGCCCGCGGCCCGGCAGGCCTTCATTGGCGGCGCACGGACCTTGCCTTGTCGTTTCTAGGCAAAGTGGAGATGCATGGGCTGTAAGAAGGAGTGAAAAAAAACAACACAGCCTCATTAACAAGTAAATGCAAGACCTGTGAATTACTCAGGTGCAGCTGTGTGCATGCCCGGGAAGCTGTCTCAGCCCGGGCTGCCACAAACTAATGGGTAAGTGGGGGGGAGGCTGGGGCTTAAGCCCTTTGAGTCCAATGGGCGATGCGCACCTGGATGTAAGCACATTCAGAATTTGGAAATTGCGCCTAGAGACAGAGACAGATAGGGACAGATACAGACAGATAGGGAAAGAGACAGAGACAGAAAGGGGCAGAGACAGATAGGGACAGAGACAGATAGGGACAGAGACAGATAGGGACAGAGACAGACAGAGAGGTAGAGCGAGAGAGGAAGGTAGAGGGAGGGAGGGCAGTGGAGGGAGGGAGGTTGAAGGGGGCAGAGGGTGGGAGAGGGAGGTAAGGGAGGTAGAGAGAGAGAGGGAGAGGGGGTAGATGGAGATGGAGGGAGAGAGAGGGAGAGGGAGGGGCAGAGGGAGGGAGAGGAAGGTAGAGGGAGATAGATAGGGAGAGGGAGGGAGGGAGGGAGGGACAGAGCGGGAGAGATAGGTAGAGGCAGAAAGGGGGGTAGAGAGAGAGGCAGGGAAAGGGAGAGGGAGGGAAAGGGAGAGGGAGGGACAGAGTGGGAGAGGTAGGTAGAGACAGAGGGAGGGAAAGGGAGAGGGAGCTAGAGACAGAGGGAGGGACAGAGGTAGAGGGAGGGAAAGGGAGGGAGAGGGAGGGACAGAGACGGAGAGGTAGGTAGAGACAGAAAGGGAGGTAGAGGAAGAGCGAGGGAAAGGGAGAGGGAGGGAAAGGGAGGGACAGAGAGGGAGGGGTGGGTACAGAGAGGAAGGTAGAGGGAGGGACAGAGCTGGAGAGGTAGGTAGAGATAGAGTGGGAGGTAGAAGGAGCGGGAGGGAAAGGGAGAGGGAGGGACAGAGCTGGAGGGGTAGGTAGAGACAGAGAGGGAGGAGAGGGAGGGAAAGGGAAAGGGAGCTAGAGGGAGGGACAGAGAGGTAGAGGGAGGGAAAGGGAGAGGGAGGTAGAGGGAGGGACAGAGAGGTAGAGGGAGAGGGAGGGACAGAGAGGGAGGGGTGGGTACAGAGAGGAAGGTAGAGGGAGGGACAGAGCTGGAGAGGTAGGTAGAGATAGAGTGGGAGGTAGAAGGAGCGGGAGGGAAAGGGAGAGGGAGGGACAGAGCTGGAGGGGTAGGTAGAGACAGAGAGGGAGGGAAAGGGAAAGGGAGCTAGAGGGAGGGACAGAGAGGTAGAGGGAGGGAAAGGGAGAGGGAGGTAGAGGGAGGGACAGAGAGGTAGAGGGAGAGGGAGGGAGAGGGAGGGACAGAGAGGTAGGGGGAGAGGGAGAAAGTGGGAGGGACAGAGCGGGACAGGTAGGTAGAGACAGAGAGGGAGGGAGAGAGCGGTAGAAGGAGGGAGAGGGAGGTAGAGGGAGGGACAGAGCAGGAATCCGTTTTGTTCATCTTTTTTTTTCCTGTTCATCAAATTACTCCAGCTTCTTACACTATGTACTCATTAATCATACTTTTTTTTTGTTACAGGCTTATATTTTACTTCACTCCCTAGTCTGACAGTTACTCTAGGCTTACCCTGATTCAGATTTTATCATTTTTTGACTTAAAGCCAATTGCCGTTGACTGACAGTTGCCCTTAAACTGAACAGGAACAGGGTTACGATTAAAATATTAGTGCAGCAATATCTACTGGGGGGGCATACTCAAACTGCTACTTCTGTGGACAATGTAGACAGTGTCTAAGTTATTGCTGCGTGCTTGATAGACTGTCTGTCCAATATCTCGCCACTTTCTTTTTTACATAAATGTCTTGCAACGTTTTAAATAAACGTTCTTCCAAAGCTATTGCAGCGTTTTTAAATAAAGTTGCTTGCACTTGCCTCTCCCCTTCTTTCTTTCCTCTATCTTCGTCGCTCCTTTCTCTCTTTTTCCTTTCATTGTACTTGTTCACCCATCACCTCGCTCCTCTCATACTTATTCTCTGTCACCTATTTCTGAATCAAGAGGCTCAGAGGTCAGAGCAGGGCAGAGGCCCGGCTGGGGCCGCTTGTGCACACTGCACTATTTAAATATAATGAGAGAGAGGTTTGGGTCCCAGGCGCGACTGTGCAGTGCACCACTTAATTTATTAAGAGCCTTAATTCTCCTTGGTTAGGTGAGGGGGCACCTGGGGCATGCCCCTGCCCCCCAACACGAGAGCTGCGGGGGTCTGTATTAGGCCCCTGGTCCTCTGTCTGTTTTGGGAGCAGGGAGCAAGGAATCCGTGTGTGTCAGGAAAAGGCAGGCTGAATGTGATTGGTTCTGGATTTCGACTATGCAGATTTTTAAAGCAGTGAGTTACACAGGATCTACTAAGAATGCTTTATTGCGAAGAATGCGTCTGCCTGTGCATCTTTAGATTGTTATTCTGTGGTGTTATACAGCCATATGTTTTTGTTAGAGTTGGTGATGCCGAACCTTTTCTTACTATATGTAAGAATGGTTTTATTATCAAACATCTTTTCCGTAGGTCTAAACTGAGAGAATGAGTTTTTAAAGTGTGTAGTCTTCGCACACGTGAGGAAGAATTGTAACATGCCGTGTGTTTGACACTCTGCATTTACATTCCTTACAGTGCACAGCTGCTGGTGTGCGTTGCAATCAGCACAGAACACAGCTGCTGGTGTGCGTTGCAATCAGCACAGAATGCTAATACAAATCCCGCAAAGAGGAAATGGCAGTTTTTTGCGCCGAAGCGACAGGCAGGGGAGTGCACGCTAAATATGGCAGACTGCGCGCTTAGGGTTACTTCTGTGGGCGCGCACTCACTCGCGCAGCTTATTGGGAACAGTGATCACAATGTATAAGTACAACCTGTAACCTGCAAATATGTTTTGTTCTGACCTGCTGTGTTTTTGGACAATTTCCATGATTGCCAGGTATGGCCACAATGTCACAGGCTCATGAGAAGTAATTGTCAATGATGGTGTTCCTACGGGCCATTCCTGCCACATCTGCAGTGGGATGTGGGCCACCTGCCCCATCATCCCCATCTTCATCTGGTACATCAGGAATTGGGATCCATGATGCATTGGTGCATACACAGATGTTGCGCAACACACAACATGCAACGATCATCTTGCACACGATATCCGGGCTGTACAGGAGCTTTCTACCTGTGCCGTCCAGGCACCTGAAACGTGACTTCAATGCGCCAAATGTGCGTTCAGCGATGCCCCTGGTGCATATGTGGGCTGCATTGTACTGCCTCTGGGCTGGTGTGTTCGGGTCTTGGAGGGATGTCATCATCCAGGGGCAGAGTGCATATCCTTGATCATCTGTGACGGTGAAGGGAGAAAAGAGTCAATACATGGTTCAGCAGGATATGATGGTAGGCCCACTAATCCAGTGACTCCTGTGCTGGCTGTGTGTGGAGTGTGTGTAATCCAGTCTTCAGGGAGTAGCTGGTGCTGGCAACAACTCCAACAGTCATCAGGCACTCAGACAAGCAATGTCAGAACAACAAGGGGGGATAACGTCAGTCACACAGGGTTAGTGGGCCTAGATTCACAGTGGCCGACAGGGGCCCACCGTCACGGGACGCTGACCTGCAGGAGACTGGGGTAGGGTCACGAGTGTGGAGCAGGTTTCCATAGATGTAAAAGGAGCGTGTTGTGGAGTGTCTCGGAGGACAGTGGAAGGTGTACCCCCAGGGCATGATGCAGAGGGCACATTCCAGCTACGTCCGACAACATGAAGGATATGGATGCCACAGACTCATGCCAGACACCAAGTCCGTACCTGCCCATTGCTGATGACAACCCCCAGGCAACAGGCACCCAGGGTTCGTGACACCACATGACGATGGCTTGCTTTGAACAGGGTAAGTGGCACCACGTGTCGACGGCCTGCCATATGGAATTATGCCTCACTGATAGAAGTGTGTCTGGCGCTGTGGCCGCTGCCACGGACTTGGGGTCACTGCCATTCAGGACTCAGGACACAGATCCACATGTGGGACCTACTGTAATGAAGGGGACGCCGGTGGGATACATCAATGAGAAGGGAGTAATGTGGCCCAGCATGGGGGCCCAGCAATGGTCTGTAGAGGCTACAGAGCTTGCGGGACTGGGTTTTGGAGCTTGCCCCGGCATGTGGTGGGCCCTCTTTGACACCTGACGGTGTTGGCAGGTGAGCAGTGCGGCCTTGGGGTGCTGGGGCTGGCAGGCCTGGTCTGGGTATCAGTGTTCTGGGGTGCAGCAGGCGCACAGGGTCGCAGGTCCCGCTGCTCATGGCGTCGGCCTCATGACAGACTGTGAGATGCCGCCCTGTCAGTGATGTTGGCCTTTCAGGGAGAGAACCGTGCTCTACATCACAGGGGTTTTGTTCACACCCCTGCACAGCCCTGGCATACTCAGGGCCCACCCACTGCACTCACGCACACAGGGGGGAGGCAGCAAACGACATTTCCGCTATGTGAGCCACGGCCTGGTGACTGGAGAGTAGTGAACAGTGAACAGTGGACACAACCATGTCCACTGTTCACTACTCTCCAGTCACCAGCAGTTGTGGTCTGCATGAACATATCTGTGGTTTGCCTACCCTTGTCTGTCATGCACATTCAGGCCTCACTTGTCATTGTGTACATTGCCATTCACAGGTCACTTGCATTCTTCGCACATGGCTGCATTCCACATCTACACAGGTTCAGCTGTTGTGTGGCTGTGGTGCAATGATATGGCTGTATTGTGTGCAGGGGTAGCCCAGGATCACCATCGAGTGGTATTGTCGTGTCTGGTAGGTGGGCATGTTGATTGCCATGTTGTATGTGGTTTGGTCATGTGTGCATTCCCACAGTGTGCGTTGTGTGATGGTGGCTTTGAGGTGTGTGGTGTGTTGATTTGTCACTTACCAACGAGCAGTCCAGTTCCATATGTGCCATCCTGGAAGCGCTGGTTGATGATGGACTGTCGGAAGATGTAGGAATCGTGAACAGTGCTGGGGTAGTTTGCGACAAAATTGGTGAAGAGTCTACTATTGCCTGCACATTGATGGAATGCGTGTGCTTTCTGTTGTGGTAGGGGTGTGCTGTATCTGCAGGGGCCACAAGTGGGACATATGTGCAGTCTATTGCTCCCAACACGGCCGGAAATACTGCTATGGCGTAGAAAACTTGCTTGGACTCCTGCTGTTCCCTCGCAGAGTGGGGGAAGTTAAGGTACTGGTGTATGAAGCTGAGGATGGCATCCAGGACCGGTGTGATAAACTTTGATAGGGTTGGCTGTGAGACACCCCCCGACTCTGGCAGTTGTTGGTTGGAAGGTACCAGAGGCCAATAGGTGCAGCACAGCCAGCCGCTTTTTTGCAGAGGGATGTTGGTTCTCCGCTGTGTTGGGACCGTCAACCTGTGGGCAGGGTGATTCATCATGTGGATGATGGTTGTCCTTCTGAGCCTGTAGTGGGCAATGACTTCCTCTGGCGTTAGGTCTGTGAGACTGGTGCATTTTCGGTAGGTCCACTTTCTTACTCTGTGCTGCCGTCTCTGGTGGTCCGGGGGAAGGTCCGGGTCCTGGGGGTGGTAGCGGTCCCGGAGGTGGTGGCGGTGGGTGTTGTTGCCCTGTTGGGGCTCTGAGCTGCATGATGAGTAGCTCCATGGTGTTGTTTGTTCTTCGGGTGAGGCTGTGTGCAGGGCACCATTGCCTACTGGAGGTAATCGCTTGGCTTTACACCTGCCGGAGGCATGTTTTAAATACCTTCTGCCACCGCGGCGTATCGCATGGTTTTGGTTCACATCGCAGATCTGGTAGTTCATTGTGAAAGTGGTGTTCTGGTTTTTTCGTGTGTTTTTGCATGGAACGCCTACTCTGCATCTCATTAGGGTTAGTTGGTGGTGTCCACCATGGAGATACATTTTGGGGCAGTTATCGCAGGAATACAGGCGATGTCTGCAGTTTGCACCAACTTGTGAATGGGGTGTTGAATCTGTCTCTACTTTTGATGCATTAAGGTGGGGATAAATCAGAGTTGAGTCCTTGTGAATTCACCCCTATGATTTCATAGGAAAAGGGGCATTTTCCCGGCTAACGGAGGCAAAACCATCATGGGGTGAGGATTTACCTTGATGAGAGAAACTAGTACACCCTGGACAGGATCATAAGTGGACGAATCAAGATTCCATCATTTAGCATTGTTTACAGTGAGTCTGTGATCGCTTTTGAAAATGTATACCTCTGGACTAGGAACGGAGTTGCCTTGTTGCAATCCTTGGCTTTAGAAATAACGATATATATGTTTTTTGTGTGCTTGGAATTCATTGTCAATCACACACTGGTTGAGCTGTTCATTTGACTTTCTTGGCTCTCAGCATCGAGTGGACTGGAACCAAACAAGAAAGTTAACATGTTCTGCTTAATTGAAGGGTTTCTATCGGTATTGGAAAGTTCTATCCAGAGATTATGTTTTAAACTCTGCCTTGGATCCTTGGAACCTACAGCCTGCTATGAAGAGGCAGAAAATGATATATGCAAGGGTACATATATGTAGCTCAGTCCTTGCTAATGGGCAGTACAGTTGAGGTTAGTGGATATAAGAACTGTGATATGATTCAAGATGATTTACAACAATGCAATGAACGTTATGTTTCTATTCCAAAGCTGAGTTTGCTCTTTGAAGAGATTACAGTGACTGCCGAAAGTGATTAGTTTCTCAGCCAAGTTTTCTAAGGTTTATGTCAGATTATGTTGGGAACAGGCGGGCCTACTGGGTCGTATCTGTGGTGGTTAAGGTTCTTTGCCAATAGCAACTTGAGGGCCATCCTGCTTGTTGAGTCTGGATGCGTGGCCTGGCATGGGAAAGTGTTGGTGTTAAAATCAATGACAGAGCCCACACAGTATGTATAGTGTTATGCCAGGATACTCGGGCCCCAGGGCCATTTTTTCTCTCACCCCATTATGTCATAGCCATTTCCACCATGGTCATACGTATCGGAGTGTTCCCTTGAAACCTCTCACTCGGGAGGCATGGATGGAACAGTGCAAAGCCCCAGGAAACACAACACTACTAAGGTTGTGCAACAGAGCCAAATAAACCCTTCTATCACTTGACTGTCAGGGTATCCAGTATATCATTCGGGGGACATTTCTGTCCCAAAGGTGTGATTTCTGCTGGCCTTGCAGGTGATGCTGTGAGGGTGAGCCAATGCATTCCCTTTAAAGTTAGGCTGATGTGATTGAACTAGTAAAACCCTTGATGAAGTGTACGTCAATGAAGGATTCATTTGGGATATATAAATGTGGTTTTAACCTACATGACTCCCTTGGCCAATGTCATCAGAACACACAGACTAAACATCATATCCTAAGCTGATGATGCCTAGGTCATCCTCCCACTGTCAAATGACCCCTCGTCATGAATACCATCTTCCGCAGGTGATGATAAGCGTCTCCGACTAGATGACGAACAGCTGCCTAAAACTCAACGCAGACAAGACAGAAGTATTGATCTTCTGGAACAACATATCTCCATGGAACAACTCCTGGTGGCCTCCCGAACTAGGACCCTCACCCACTCCAACTGACCACGCCCGCAACCATGGCATTATCCTGGACATTAGGCTCACCATGAAAAGACAGATCAATGCAGTCACATCTGCCTGCTTCCTCACTCTTCACATGCTCTGCAAGATTTTCAAGTGGTTCTGTTATGTTTACTTTGCTTCATTCCATGTCTCGCTCTGCAGTTTCCCGTCAGCACGAGTTCTAGAGTGCTGTCAGTGGAAAGTGGACATTGAGCTGAGAAGGGAGCAGGGGCGTTGCTGTACTGGTGTTTCCATCAATAAATGTAACTTGAAGTGACACCGTTTCTGACCCGTCTTCACAATTGGCGACGAGCGGGACACCGGTAGAATCCACGTTTCTAGCATCGGTAGAGTTTTACTCTAGATTTGTGCGAAATTTCTCCTCCAAGATGTTCCACATTAGACAACTGCTCAAGAATAGGGTCAAAAACTTGTGGGATGCAGAGTGTCAGTCAGAGTTTGACAATATCAAGTTTACCATTGTGGAAGCCCCTGCTCTCAAAGGATTTGATCCTGATTTGGATAATATTGTCACTGTGGATGCCAGCAACAAGGGTTTGGGTGGTGTTTTATCCCAAGTTAGGCCTCATGGCAAGGAAAATATTGTTGGTTATGCTTCTTGCACCTTATCTCCCCCTGAGGAAAAGTTTTCCGTGATTGAAAAGGAAACCCTCGCATGTGCATGGGCCATGGAACATTTTAGATCTTTTGTGTGGGGGAAGTCATGTGTGATACGTATTGACCACAAACCATTGGTCAAATTACTCATTACGGAAGGAATCTTGAATGCTTCTGCTAGAATTGCTAGATTATCCCTGTGGTTACAAGACTATATCTACAACATTGTGTATGTTCCTGGCAAAAAGAATGTCATTGCTGATTTCTTGTTCAGGTTACCCATTGAAATGCACGGGTGTGATCATTCTGATTTGGATGTTAAACAAGTTGCCTTGATTCATAACCAGGGTTTATCAAACTTTGATGAGAAAGAATGGTCAGATTCTATAGTCTTGACTCTGTTTTACAACAATTGTCTGAGTTCATAAATACTGGTTGACCTTGCAAAAGCAAACTTCCTGAAACTTTTAGATCTTTTTGGGAAATCAGACATGAACTCTGTTAACAATGGATCTATTTTCAGAAGTGGTAAGGTTAGCCCTCCTCTTTCCTTGAGAATGAAAATTGTCAAATTGTGTCATGAGGAACACTGTGGTATTGTTAAAACCAAGCAATGAGTCAAGCAATGATTCTGGTGGCCTCGTATTGTTGTCCTTATAAATAGAGTTGTACGTGACTGTTTACCATTGTTACAATGTTCAGTCCTCAGGATCGGTTTGTTGCTCATAGTGGTCCACCTCTTGATATACCCAAGCCTAATTGCCGTAATGGCACAGGTCAGTGGGAGGATCAAGTGAGGGAAGGAAAGGAAGGGAACAGCAGGGAGGGAGACCTGAAAATACAAAAGGACAATATAAGTAAACTCCTTACTACCACTAACCTGCGAACCTGTCAGGACAGCACTAGCTCATTCAATATTTATAGCTGTAAAGTAAAAGAATGACACTCGTAGATTAAGACTCATCTGTCACCTAGATAGGTTGGTAGAGGGTTCTTTCCAGTGTTTTTCCTTGGCTGTAAGGTGGGATACATGTAAGAAATGTACACATTAATGAAATACAGCTCAGCATATCAGAATCTGCACATTAATCTCACTAGTTCAATATACAGTGAACACATGTCTACCAAACACCTACTCCTATTACACTCCAATATGCCTCACAGGGATAGAGTGTAGTCCTATAACACTCCAACCAACCCTTGTTGAAATAGAGCCATAAGAACACAAACAAATATCAATAAATCTTGAACCATAAAAGGTAAGTTTCAAATGTATAAGCCAAACGAGTTCTTGTCTTTTAAAATCCAGGTTAATTCACCAGGACTTCTGATTGATGTAAACAAGTAAACAACTATTATCCGACAGTCAGAGTAATCCAGCAAAACCAGATAGAGAATCCACTTGTATTGGCAAAGGTGCATAGAACAAATAGCACTGCATGCAGACTCTGCTAGGATACGATAAATAGTGCAGACCCAGAGAGTTCCAGCATAACTGCGCACAGCAGCACCATACAAAAGTCTCAATTGTTCCTTTGTTTGTAATGAACCCCAGGAGGGAAAGTAACAAGGATCCAGGAAATAGAACACAGGAAATATGCGGTTGAGAATGACAGAATGCTTCCCCGACCTCCCTTTCTCCGCACAAGCACAAACTGTGCTCTCCAAAGGAAGAGGGGAATAAGGCGACCCAAGGAACAAGGGAACAACCGGTGCTTAGTAACCCTTACCGGACCTTCAGGACTGCAGCAAACATGATCACCTCCACCAAACAAGCCGAAGAGAATTTCCGACGCGTTGCATTGACTCACTTCCGCTTATAAGGAGTCTCCGCAACGCGTCGTACATGCCAGGGATTCTGGGAAATGTAGTTCGGAATGGTCTGAAGCGTCGTGTGGCGGTATACAGACCAGCTGTCACGCGCGCTTGAGCTGGGACCTGTAACCACCATGCTGTAATTTGGATAAATCTTTGGTCACTTTGAGTCCAATGTTGGATGAGTCTTTTGTCCCTACCAAACGTGGCATACTATTGCTATTGATATTATGGGTCCCATCGGTTTGGAGAAAATAAATTGTCATAGCACTGATTGACATTTTTTCAAGGTGGCCTGTAATTAAAGTTGTCAGCAAAATTACTTCTGAAGAAATGTTTAAGTTTCTTGAAAGGACCTTCATTGAAGTAGGTTTACCTGCCCAAGTTATTTCAGACAATGGGGTTCAATTTATGTCTAATATGGCTCTATAATATTTTAAAAGAGCTGGTATTAAACACAGAACTACTTCTCTTTACAACCCTTCAGGTAATGGCATGATTGAAAGATTTAATAGAGTTTTAAAAAATTCTATTCAAATGGCGGTCCAGAATGGTTGTGATTGGGAAGTGCACATTTTTAAAACTGTGTGGATTTATAGAACCACACCCTCATGATTCTTTGGAGGTTTCTTATTTTGAGGTAAAGAGAGGACGTGGTGCCAGAACTAAGTGCAATCCCGAATAGTTGTTAGAAGCTGCTTCCAGTACTGTTCCTGTTGATGTCATCAGGTCAAGGATTGTTAACAAACATAATAAGTACCAGGAGATGTATAACCAAAAACACAATACCAAAGATGTTTGTATCAAGGTTGGTTGTTGGGTCAGTGTTAAGAAACCATGGAAAACTAGTAAGGGTGAAAGTCAATATTTCAAACTTTTGAGAGTTTTGAGGAATGCTGTACAATAGTTTGATGGTAAGGTTTGGAACTTTAAAAGAGTGACCATTTTTCATCCTTCTCCCTGTTAGTCTAAGTGGTTCCCTTCCTTTGATACCCCTCGTTCCTCTGATGCCCCCACTGAATGGGACATAGCTGCAGAGGAAACTGTTCCTACCAACTTTGATGAAATCTGCGACAACATTCCTGCGGGGGCCAATGATGTTACTGATTGTGTTAATGGGGATTCTGCTTTTTCCAATGTAAATAATAGTGTTGCAGTTCCTGATGATGGTGAATGCAATGTTAACAAGGATTTACCACTCTGTGAAAAACGTATTTGTTCTAAGCTAAAATGGTGGCAGACTATGTTTGTGATGATGTATCTTAAGTTGTTTTTTTTGTTTTAATAATGTATCTTAAGTTGTTTGTTGTTGTTGTTTTATTTAAGTGGGAAGATGTGTTATGTTTACTTTGCTTCATTCCACGTCTCTCTCTGCAGTTTCACATCAGCATGAGTTCTAGAGTGCTGTCAGTGGACAGTACCAATTGAGCTGAGAAGGGAGCGAAGGCATTTCTATAATGGTGTTTCCATCAATAAATGTAACTTGAAGTAACACCATGTCCGACCCCTCTTTACAGGTTTCCCATCGACTCCAGATGGACAGTCACCCAAGCACTTTTTCACAAGGTGACCTGACTACAGCAATTCACTCTACTTATGATTTACCTCGCACCTCCTCAAGACACTACAGACCATATTCCTGGGGATTATTCCGGCTGGAAAAATCGTGTTTGGTTCTCCTGCACTTAGTAAAAGTGGGTGACGAAATACCAAACTTATAATCAGCTAGTGTGAAATTAATTTATAAAATCGTATGTTAATTTCTCTCTGCCTACTTTATAAAGGGCACTTTAAAATTCAAGTTCATACTGAATCAGGTGGACCTACACTACCACATACTGCATCCTATGGCTGGACCTACCAACATTTCCATCTAGTATATTTCTACTTACATGCCAGAGGGACTCCATTACGGACACAGTTGGAAAAGGAGGAGATGTGTGGCTTACCAAAGCGATACTGATAAACTGACATAATAACACTCAGCCCTCATGAGCCATGAGGCACATTGTGGGCTTTGAGATTGGGGTAACACCAGTTTACTGGGTGGACTTTGACAACACAGGAATGCCTAAACCCAATACTTTCTTTGAGAAGACAACATTTAAAAACTTTCAGAGAGTATGTTCTGAATTTGAATTTGATTAGACAACTAACCATGTCTGCTAATATCAACAGCTCATGTACCCTGTGCAAACTCAGAATCCCCTGTCGTACATTATTTAACAATGTGGAGTACATTTAAGTGGCTAGCGCCAAGCCTAGCACAACAAATATCTAAGCTAGACTTCTAAAATTCTATACAATTGGTGTTTGGTCTCCCTTGGAAATGTATAGAACTTGGTTACTCCATCATTCAAACTACTGGGCATATAAAAAGCCAACTGGGCTATTAGTAAGTAGTGCTGGCAGTGGGAAAAGATATGGGAGATGGTGTTATGAGTCAATGGTGTTCATGTCACTTCATTCCCACAATTGGCCACAGTACATGACACAGGTGACTCGGTGTTCCTTAATGAGAACCATACGGGGAGATGGATAGCTCTCTCCTTGGCAGTGCTGTGTCCTGCGAAACTGAGCACTGAACACAGAATACAACACTAACCAGAAGAATAGACTTAAGGAATGTATCAGGCAGCGTTGAGTTAAAATATCTGTTATTGAGTTATTGACCAGTTGCCACAATTTGTCTGGATATAGCATCCATGTTTAAAGTAATAGTTGGGACTGGGAGATAATAAATGCACGATTGAACAGGAGGATCATCCGAGTAGCGAGGAAATGGGAGTGTGTTCTGGACAGAAGGGTATAGTATACACGGTGGTTTACCTGCTAACACTCAACCTGTGAAGGAAGTGCACTAATCAATATTGACATATACATAGCATTATTGAAGTGCTATGATTTAACCCTCTAACGAAAAATGACTGACCAAAAGTATAACTGCAATGGGGTGTTTTGTTCTTAGGTACTTATTCAACACCAGGTATTGCTTATTTACACCCGGTATCTCTTGCCTCTCGTCCTGCGATGCTTGGAGGTGCCTCTATTGGGCTTCCCTCCCTTCTCTTTTTTGGGTTCTCCATGAGAGGAAACGTAAAAACTTGCAAACATTTGTCATTCTGTGAATCCTAATTAGTCAGTTTCTTTAGTGGGCTGCTCCAGCAACGTTCATTGTAGCTATTATGGTTGCAAATTTGAATATGCACGCAGTGTTACCTACAAATGATACACTTTGCACTCTGAGACAAATCAGGGGAGACTCTCCAAACTTTTGCTACCAGACAGACTGCCTGCATGAAAAATATATTAGCATTAACTATCAACGAGACCAAGGCTTGTCAGTCCCTAGTATATGGTGCCCATGTATTCAGGGCATAGGTCTCCCATGGGCTGCAGCATGTACTATGCCACCCATGCGAGACCATTCAAAATGGTACTACAGGTCTGCCATCGCAGCCTATGTAAGTTGGTGCATGCACCACTTACGAAAGATATAGGTTTATTGTATCTAAGGGTCACTGCACTTAAAACCTATAAGTCATCCCTCTAGCAGGACTTAACAATCCTGATGGCAGGGTGCTTGGTTCTAAGTGAGAGGGTGCCGCTGTAGGAGCAGGACACCCCTGCAGCCTACGGAGTCCATTCTTCCGGGTTGTCAGTGAAGCAGCCCCCCTACATAGAGGGGCATTAGGTGACCACACAATGACCAACACGAAAACGGCTGCAACAAATCCTATCATGTTTGGTATAAAACATGTTGGAATCATACCCCCACACTGTGGGGTGGCTCTCCTACCTTCTGTCTTCCACAGGGTTTCTTCAGGATCCACTGAGGAGGATCCCTAATTTTTAAAAATCCAACCGATACTTGCACACAGACTTGGATGGAGCACGCAGTCGTGTTCACACACTGCACACGCTCTCCATGGGGTGCCTATCTACTCATCTTGGGTGGTTCGGTGGGCCCCCTTCTTAGTATATGGTTTGCCCCCCCCCCCGGGCCTACTATATATTAGTGCTATTTACTGTGATTTCTTTGCTTTAATATTGTGTGCTTTGTGTCTATCTCTGTGTAGGTGAAACTGTAACGTATTAGATAGTGTTCTATATTAAATATATATTTTTATAAATACTTTGTTTGGTTATTTTCCATTTTATCTATACTATAAGATTGCATTCTGGTAAAACAAGCTGCTTTACACTCCTTGAAGACTAAGC
Source organism: Lissotriton helveticus (assembly GCF_964261635.1). Classification (NCBI taxonomy): domain Eukaryota; kingdom Metazoa; phylum Chordata; class Amphibia; order Caudata; family Salamandridae; genus Lissotriton; species Lissotriton helveticus. The sequence goes on from NC_136068.1 coordinate 1,233,191,817, forward strand.
CCGAAGGCTGGTCTTCACAGCTACCACTTGGATAGCTTTCTAAGGTTGTCTGAGACCTCCTAATTCACCTTAAGGGTTGTCTGGACTGGTGCAAGGTGCCCACTTACATTAGGGGTGGTGATGGACGGAGCATCTGAACCAATCAAACACTCACACCCAGTCAAAAGATCTGGGTTTAATCCATCACCATTCTTTAGCCCACTCTGCCACCCCAGTTCAGACATGGCTATATGCAAAATAGTCTGACGCTGTGCATCATGGGAACAGTCCAGCCCGAACTGCCAAGCCATGCCTTCCCTGGACCGGAAACAAGCTTCCGAGGACCGGTTTCTGGCATTACAGCCTTCTTCAGCCCGGTTTGCTTGAATCAAGTGGCAAAGTGAGCAAGGGACTCACGTCTGAGCATACCCTGCCACACTTATGGCGGCCAAAGCGGTACAAAAGGGGGCGGTGATGGACGGAGCATCTGAACCAATCAAACATTCACACCCAGTCAAAAGATCTGGGTTTAATCCATCACCGTTCTTTAGCCCACTCTGCCACCCCAGTTCAGACATGGCTATATGCAAATCAGTCTGACCCTGTGCCTCATGGGAACAGTCCAGCCCGAACTGCCAAGCCATGCCTTCCCTGGACCGGAAACAAGATTCCGAGGACCGGTTTCTGGCATTACAGCCTTCTTCAGCCCAGCTTGCTGGAATCCAGTGGCAAAGTGAGCAAGGGACTCACGTCTGAGCATACCCTGCCACACTTATGGCGGCCAAAGTGGTACAAAAGGGGGTGGTGATGGACGGAGCATCTGAACCAATCAAACACCAACACCCGTCAATAGATCTGGGTTTAATCCATCACTGTTCTTTAGCCCACTCTGCCACCCCAGTTCAGACATGGCTATATGCAAATCAGTCTGACCCTGTGCCTCATGGGAACAGTCCAGCCCGAACTGCCAAGCCATGCCTTTCCTGGACCGGAAACAAGCTTCCGAGGACCGGTTTCTGGCATTACAGCCTTCTTCAGCCCGGCTTGCTTGAATCCAGTGGCAAAGTGAGCAAGGGACTCACGTCTGAGCATACCTTGCCACACTTATGGCGGCCAAAGCGGTACAAAAGGGGGTGGAGATGGACGGAGCATCTGAACCAATCAAACACTCACTCACACCCAGTCAAAAGATCTGGGTTTAATCCATCACCGTTCTATAGCCCACTCTGCCACCCCAGTTCAGACATGGCTATATGCAAATCAGTCTGACCCTGTGCCTCATGGGAACAGTCCAGCCCGAACTGCCAAGCCATGCCTTCCCTGGACCGGAAATAAGCTTCCGAGGACCGGTTTCTGGCATTACAGCCTTCTTCAGCCCGGCTTGCTTGAATCCAGTGGCAAAGTGAGCAAGGGACTCACGTCTGAGCATACCCTGCCACACTTATGGTGGCCAAAGCGGTACAAAAGGGGGTAGTGATGGAAGGAGCATCTGAACCAATCAAACACTCACACCCTGTAAAAAGATCTGGGTTTGATCCATCACCGTTCTTTAGCCCACTCTGCCACCCCATTTCAGACATGGCTATATGCAAATCAGTCTGACCCTGTGCCTCATGGGAACAGTCCAGCCCGAACTGCAAGCCATGCCTTCCCTGGACCGGAAACAAGATTCCGAGGACCGGTTTCTGGCATTACAGCCTTCTTCAGCCCAGCTTGCTGGAATCCAGTGGCAAAGTGAGCAAGGGACTCACGTCTGAGCATACCCTGCCACACTTATGGCGGCCAAAGTGGTACAAAAGGGGGTGGTGATGGACGGAGCATCTGAACCAATCAAACACCAACACCCGTCAATAGATCTGGGTTTAATCCATCACTGTTCTTTAGCCCACTCTGCCACCCCAGTTCAGACATGGCTATATGCAAATCAGTCTGACCCTGTGCCTCATGGGAACAGTCCAGCCCGAACTGCCAAGCCATGCCTTTCCTGGACCGGAAACAAGCTTCCGAGGACCGGTTTCTGGCATTACAGCCTTCTTCAGCCCGGCTTGCTTGAATCCAGTGGCAAAGTGAGCAAGGGACTCACGTCTGAGCATACCCTGCCACACTTATGGCGGCCAAAGCGGTACAAAAGGGGGTGGAGATGGACGGAGCATCTGAACCAATCAAACACTCACTCACACCCAGTCAAAAGATCTGGGTTTAATCCATCACCGTTCTATAGCCCACTCTGCCACCCCAGTTCAGACATGGCTATATGCAAATCAGTCTGACCCTGTGCCTCATGGGAACAGTCCAGCCCGAACTGCCAAGCCATGCCTTCCCTGGACCGGAAATAAGCTTCCGAGGACCGGTTTCTGGCATTACAGCCTTCTTCAGCCCGGCTTGCTTGAATCCAGTGGCAAAGTGAGCAAGGGACTCACGTCTGAGCATACCCTGCCACACTTATGGTGGCCAAAGCGGTACAAAAGGGGGTAGTGATGGAAGGAGCATCTGAACCAATCAAACACTCACACCCTGTAAAAAGATCTGGGTTTGATCCATCACCGTTCTTTAGCCCACTCTGCCACCCCATTTCAGACATGGCTATATGCAAATCAGTCTGACCCAGTGCCTCATGGGAACAGTCCAGCCCGAACTGCAAGCCATGCCTTCCCTGGACCGGAAACAAGCTTCCGAGGACCGGTTTCTGGCATTCCAGCCGTCTTCAGCCCGGCTTGCTTGAATCCAGTGGCAAAGTGAGCAAGGGACTCACGTCAGAGCATACCCTGCCACACGTTTGGCGGCCAAAGCGGTACAAAGGGGGGTGGGGATGGACGGAGCATCTGAACCAATCAAACACTCACACCCAGTCAAAAGATCTGGGTTTGATCCATCACCGTTCTTTAGCCCACTCTGCCACCCCAGTTCAGACATGGCTATCTGCAAATCAGTCTGACCCTGTGCCTCATGGGAACAGTCCAGCCCGAACTGCCAAGCCATGCCTTCCCTGGACCGGAAACAAGCTTCCGAGGACCGGTTCCTGGCATTCCAGCCGTCTTCAGCCCGGCTTGCTTGAATCCAGTGGCAAAGTGAGCAAGGGACTCACGTCTGAGCATACCCTGCCACACTTATGGCGGCCAAAGTGGTACAAAAGGGGGTGGTGATGGACGGAGCATCTGAACCAATCAAACACTCACACCCAGTCAAAAGATCTGGGTTTGATCCATCACCGTTCTTTAGCCCACTCTGCCACCCCAGTTCAGACATGGCTTTATGCAAATCAGTCTGAACCTGTGCCTCATGGGAACTGTCCAGCCCGAACTGCCAAGCCATGCCTTCCCTGGACCGGGAACAAGCTTCCGAGTACAGGTTTCTGGCATTCCAGCCGTCTTTAGCCCGGCTTGCTTGAATCCAGTGGCAAAGTGAGCAAGGGACTCACGTCTGAGCATACCCTGCCACACTTATGGCGGCCAAAGCGGTACAAAAGGGGGTAGTGATGGACAGAGCATCTGAACCAATAAAACACTCACACCCAGTCAAAAGATCTGGGTTTGATCCATCACCGTTCTTTAGCCCACTCTGCCACCCCAGTTCAGACATGGCTACATGCAAATCAGTCTGACCCTGTGCCTCATGGGAACAGTCCAGCCCGAACTGCCAAGCCATGCCTTCCCTGGACCGGAAACAAGCTTCCGAGGACCGGTTTCTGGCATTCCAGCCGTCTTCAGCCCGGCTTGCTTAAATCCAGTGGCAAAGTGAGCAAGGGACTCACGTCTGAGCATACCCTGCCACACTTATGGCGGCCAAAGCGGTACAAAAGGGGGTGGTGATGGACGGAGCATCTGAACCAATCAAACACTCACACCCAGTCAAAAGATCTGGGTTTGATCCATCACCGTTCTTTAGCCCACTCTGCCACCCCAGTCCAGACATGGCTACATGCAAATCAGTCTGACCCTGTGCCTCATGGGAACAGTCCAGCCCGAACTGCCAAGCCATGCCTTCCCTGGACCGGAAACAAGCTTCCGAGGACCCGTTTCTGGCATTCCAGCCATCTTCAGCCCGGCTTGCTTAAATCCAGTGGCAAAGTGAGCAAGGGACTCACGTCTGAGCATACCCTGCCACACTTATGGCGGCCAAAGCGGTACAAAAGGGGGTGGTGATGGACGGAGCATCTGAACCAATCAAACACTCACACCCAGTCAAAAGATCTGGGTTTGATCCATCACCGTTCTTTAGCCCACTCTGCCACCCCAGTCCAGACATGGCTATATGCAAATCAGTCTGACCCTGTGCCTCATGGGAACTGTCCAGCCCGAACTGCCAAGCCATGCCTTCCCTGGACCAGGAACAAGCTTCCGAGTACAGGTTTCTGGCATTCCAGCCGTCTTCAGCCCGGCTTGCTTGAATCCAGTGGCAAAGTGAGCAAGGGACTCACATCTGAGCATACCCTGCCACACTTATGGCGGCCAAAGCGGTACAAAAGGGGGTAGTGATGGACAGAGCATCTGAACCAATCAAACACTCACACCCAGTCAAAAGATCTGGGTTTGATCCATCACCGTTCTTTAGCCCACTCTGCCACCCCAGTTCAGACATTGCTATATGCAAATCAGTCTGACCCTGTGCCTCATGGGAACAGTCCAGCCCGAACTGCCAAGCCATGCCTTCCCTGGACCGGAAACAAGCTTCCGAGGACCGGTTTCTGGCATTCCAGCCGTCTTCAGCCCGGCTTGCTTAAATCCAGTGGCAAAGTGAGCAAGGGACTCACGTCTGAGCATACCCTGCCACACTTATGGCGGCCAAAGCGGTACAAAAGGGGGTGGTGATGGACGGAGCATCTGAACCAATCAAACACTCACACCCAGTCAAAAGATCTGGGTTTGATCCATCACCGTTCTTTAGCCCACTCTGCCACCCCAGTCCAGACATGGCTATATGCAAATCAGTCTGACCCTGTGCCTCATGGGAACTGTCCAGCCCGAACTGCCAAGCCATGCCTTCCCTGGACCAGGAACAAGCTTCCGAGTACAGGTTTCTGGCATTCCAGCCGTCTTCAGCCCGGCTTGCTTGAATCCAGTGGCAAAGTGAGCAAGGGACTCACGTCTGAGCATACCCTGCCACACTTATGGCGGCCAAAGCGGTACAAAAGGGGGTAGTGATGGACAGAGCATCTGAACCAATCAAACACTCACACCCAGTCAAAAGATCTGGGTTTGATCCATCACCGTTCTTTAGCCCACTCTGCCACCCCAGTTCAGACATGGCTACATGCAAATCAGTCTGACCCTGTGCCTCATGGGAACAGTCCAGCCCGAACTGCCAAGCCATGCCTTCCCTGGACCGGAAACAAGCTTCCGAGGACCCGTTTCTGGCATTCCAGCCGTCTTCAGCCCGGCTTGCTTGAATCCAGTGGCAAAGTGAGCAAGGGACTCACGTCTGATCATACCCTGCCACACTTATGGCAGCCAAAGCGGTACAAAAGGGGGTGGTGATCGACGGAGCATCTGAACCAATCAAACACTCACACCCAGTCAAAAGATCTGGGTTTGATCCATCACCGTTCTTTAGCCCACTCTGCCACCCCAGTTCAGATATGGCTATATGCAAATCAGTCTGACCCTGTGCCTCATGGGAACAGTCCAGCCCGAACTGCCAAGCCATGCCTTCCCTGGACCAGAAACAAGCTTCCGAGGACCGGTTTCTGGCATTCCAGCTGTCTTCAGCCCGGCTTGCTTAAATCCAGTGGCAAAGTGAGCAAGGGACTCACGTCTGAGCATACCCTGCCACACTTATGGCGGCCAAAGCGGTACAAAAGGGGGTGGTGATGGACGGAGCATCTGAACCAATCAAACACTCACACCCAGTCAAAAGATCTGGGTTTGATCCATCACCGTTCTTTAGCCCACTCTGCCACCCCAGTCCAGACATGGCTATATGCAAATCAGTCTGACCCTGTGCCTCATGGGAACAGTCCAGCCCGAACTGCCAAGCCACGCCTTCCCTGGACCAGAAACAAGCTTCCGAGGACCGGTTGCTGGCATTCCAGCCCTCTTCAGCCCGGCTTGCTTGAATCTAGTGGCAAAGTGAGCACTTACATTAGTGGACATCATATACCAGGCCAGCTTCCCACCGAATTCTAGTCATTTTCCCCATTTCTTGTAGACAAAATAGCAATATCGAACATGAAATGGCAGCTGCACCTACTAACCAGGACACCAGATGATCAGTCTGTGATGAAAAGCTGGCTTTGATGTGGCTTCATGACTTTTTGCGTAGCTTGGGTAAAGCACTAAAAGGCTACATATAAGAGTTGAGGTGTAGTAAAACACAAGTAACACTCTTTTTAGGTGACAAAGAGCCCATCTCGCTCTTCCTATTGATGATGGGCCAAAAGGACAAGATACCAGTGTGCTGCTGTGGGCAAGTGCATTTATTTCTGGCAGATGGTGGTGGTGCCGTGGAGGACATGAAGCAGTGCAAATATCTTCTGAGAATGGGGAAAGGTCTTGCAAGTGTTTGCTGAAAACCCTGTGTTCATCTTGCCTTTAAAAACCACCCACACCCTCACTCATTCGGCTGCTATTGAGTGAGTTCCTTGCCGGGCACTTGGGGCTCACTAGATGCAGTGCGTTCAGCAGAGAAAAGTTGTGCAGTGTTGGTGATTTTGAAAAAAGAAAAAGAGCAGTGCTCATTTGAGCTAGTAGGGCATTGTTGCTTATTTAACATAACAAAACTGCAAGATGACGTTGATGCTGGCCATGTCCAGGGCCCAACCACAAATTCCATTCAAGGTAATGGTCAAAGCCAGCAGAATGGCAGTTCGCACATCTGAGATTGTCACTCTCCTGTGTGGATAAACAGTTACTGTGACATGGCTCATCTGAAAGGGTGAAAGAGACAATCAAGATGAATCTGTTATTATTTGGATGACAAATAACTATCTTTTGGGCTTCTTTTTTGATAATTGATGTTTAGCTCTGATTTTGGAATGAACCTCAGCAGTTTGTCAGGTTTAACACTTGGGACAGAAAACCACTCAACCTTCTCTAGGGGGACAGGAGAAGATGAAATTTGGGTTAGTAAAAAACTTAGAAAATACTAAAGAGATAATTTAGGACACCTGCACTACTCACTTCTGGGTTGTGATGTCAGTTCTGGTTCATTAGCGACATAGCCCATATAAGACCAATAAAGACTAATGCACCTTGACTAACATGGTTGTTCATTGCATTGGCTCTTCACTTATGCTTAATTCGTACTTCATTCCCTCACCTTTGATGTAGAGGGGGATGCAATACCCCATTTCACTCATTTTGAACATGGAAATTTGCTTAATAGGCTTTTGATAACTTCACCTAATTTAATAAGCCAGATCCTGACACGGGTTTACTCCCAAAGACATTTGAGAGCATGGAGTCTGCTTCTACCATAGATTTTATATTAGCTTCAGAAAATATCAGTGGCAGATTAATAGAAGCAGAACCATCTTTTTACTCATTTAGCGATAATGCGGGGCTTTCTTGCACTATGCTAATGGTGGTGGGTAATAGGCCTGCAGCAGGCAAAGTACTCAAACCAATTTTAGCAAGGAAGAATGGGTACTTATTAAAATGGGAAAATATTAACAGAGATCGAGTTGTTCCATTGATAATATCAAAAAGGCTGAGTGAGGTTTTAATATGTTTAGGTCCAGCTCAAACCGGAAGGCGTAATGCTGGCATTTTTCAATATATTGGCTGAGGTCAAAAGTAACCTGTTTTGGTCGAAGTCCCCCCAGGTGACCCCAGTAGCTGGCTGGTTTGATGAGGCCTGCTTTAAAACCTTAAAAATTGTTGTGCTGCCCATAGAACCATCCCAAGAGATAAAAAATTGATAAAAAATTGGTGAGGACTCTAAGCATATCATATAGTGAGGCACAGAAAGCCAGAATCCGGGGACTGAGGGAGTAAGTGTGGGAGAACCTGTCAAAAGCAGCAGCTACAACAAATTATAGGGATTTTTGGAAAGTCATTTATGCCCGATTTCCCATAGATGACACCAATCCCACACTAGACACACATGTTACGAGGATGGTTAGGGGAGCTCATTTTGACCACATTTTTGGGGCTGCCGATATGCCCATTTTTTTCTTCCATACTTGAGGAGGTAGTTTATAAGGAGATTTTGGCCTTTGATATGGTAGAGGTGAGATTGGAACTGGCTCAATGTAGTGTTACAAAGACCCTAGGTCCGGTTGCGGTCACAATAGATTTTTCTTAGCCCACCAAGAGCTTTGGCCTCCACTTCTAACCTATATTTTTAACACCATAAGTAAGGTGGGTCCTCCAGCCTCATAGAATAGCACAATGATAATTCCGATTTACAAAAAGGGGGACAAGTCTAATCTTCACAAATATAATCCTTCTCTCTGTTAGACTCTGCAGAAAAACTGATGGGGCGCCTTCTGTTAAACAGGCTGAAGGATTGGGACAGAGAGAGGAACATTCCGATACCATCTCAATAAAGATTCCAAAAAGGCAAGGGGACCATAGACCAATGCCTCAACCTGAGTTTGACCATAGCCAAATGAACCATGGTGAAGCCCAAGAAAATCTGCAATGGCCTGTATGGATCAGTTCGCTGCTTTTGACTGTGCCAACCACTCCAAACTATGGTCTATTATGGAAGAGATGGGCATTGAGGCAGCTATAATTAATTTAATTCATCAGATATTCGCCTAAGCTACGGCCTGTTCCGTCATGGTAGGCATGGGGAGTGCACAAGGTATTTCTTGATCAAACAGGACGTAAAACAGGGCTAAGTTCTTGCCCCTTTTTTATTTTCAATCTATATTAATGGGGTGCAGGCAGCCATGCCTGGCTGTTCGAAAGATGTACTCATTTTCAATGCAGATCCCCTCCCTATACTGCTTTATGAAGATGATCCATTGCTAATTACAAGAACTGGGGAGGCGCTACAAAAGCCTACTCAAAGTTTGTGGCTTGTCTGGGCCTTCATGTTAATGAAGCTACATCCTTGGTATTAGTGGCAGGAGTATGCTCCAACAGACTTCCGGCATTCCATACCGAATCACGCTGGCTGGCAGTGGTGGGCACCTTTTCTTGCCTGGGGGTTTTATTTGATAGAAAACACACATGGTTAAACATGGTGGTCAATAAATCTCTAATAATGAAAGAGGAAGCATGCTTGAAGGACGGAGGCAAGATGGCGGCCGTTTAGGAGGCCGAATGCAGCGCTAGAAGCCGTGTTGGGTCGATGGCAGTCTAGGGGCCAGATGTATCTAATCCAAATTTACAGATTCTAAAACACCAAATTTTACCGAATCGGTATTTTAGAATCGGTAAATGGTATGTAGATAAAAATTCGGTAAATATTACCGAATCGGTAAAAATCGGAATCGGACATTCGGTATTTACCGAATCGGTATTTACCGAATCGGTATTTCCCATTCATTCCTATGGGCCTTTAGGAATAAATGGGAAATACCGATTCGGTAAATACCGAATCGGAAAGCAAACAAAAGTGAAACTTAAGTAGGCAGCCAATCAGGTGCTACCACCCTCCCCCTCCCTACCAGGAAGTAGCTACACAGGCAGCTGCAACTAATTAGAAGCTTCTGGAGAGGCAGTTGGAGCAGAGAGTCCCTGAGCACCAGAAAGAGTTTTGTGCGCTTTTAAATCTGAATAATGGCAAGCAGCAAAGACAAAGAGCAGCCTGAGAGGAGGAGTAAACTGAAATTCAGCAGCATGGAGCTGCAGGTCCTTGTTGAGGAGGTGGTGAAGGTGCACCAAAAACAGGTTGGCAGGCAGTCCCTCACTGTGGCAGAATCTGCCAAAAGGAAACTCTGGCTGGACATGCTTGACAAAGTAAATGAAGTTGGAGTGATTACCAGAGACACAGAGGACCTGAAAAAGAGGTTCTACGACCACAGGAGTCAAACAAAAAAAAAATTGGCTGAACACTACAAGCAGGCAACCAAAACTGGTAGAGGGAAGAACCCAGCACCCCCTTTACTGACCTGGAGGAGATGGTGACCTCAACCATAGAACCAGATAGCGTCTGCGGACTGGGAGAAGTGGACAGCTCTGCCAGAGCTCCAAGCAGAAAAGGTAAGATGCATGCACACCCTTTTACCTTGAGGAATCAAAAGGAAGATGGCGGCCGGATAGGAGGTCCGGTCGGGAGCTCCTCGCTCGCCGAAACACTTACTGATACAAACTAAAGGAATCGCCTTTCCTACAGACGCAAACTAGCAGGAATCCGCAGCAAGCATTACTACCAGCAGTAAAACCTACCTCGGGATGATGTTGGCAGCATTGGTGATTACCCGATGACTTGGCGATCTTTAGCGCTTTTCTTTTTCCTCGGCGAACTCCTGGCGGTAACACACACCGGTACTGGGATGTGAGGTTTTTCTCTCCAGTATACCACCAGCAACAGCAGCAGCATCCTGAAAGGTCACTCCGTGCTCTGGGCGGTGGCAGCAGGAGCGAGCAGAGGCTGCTGGAGAGCGATTGGAAGGATCCCTTTCCTGTTCTGGGGCAGAAGCGGCAGAAGCGGCAGTGTAGAAGCGGCAACAACAGGGCACCTGCACTTCCGGCTGACAATAGGAAGCGCAGCCGATGAATGTGTGCTAGAAACGGCTGCAATAAGCGTGACAGGTTCTCCGTGCAGAGCGAGGGAAGAATCGATCAAAGTGAGCGCTACAGAGCTCTTTAGAGCAGCGAGGCCAGAAGGAAAGGAGCGCATGAAAGTAGTGCCCTCTATGCAGCCCCAAGCAGAGACGAGACCCTTGGACCCCAGAGACTGGCAGACCACGTCCCGGCCCGGTTGGAGGACTGCACACACGCCCATGAGCAAGGTACAGGGGGGGAGAGGTGGAGAGGGTGCGGCAACAATAAATCTGTTCGCTGGGTCCAGAGAAAACGAGTATTTGAAAGGGGAAAAGGGTGAAAAAGGGGAAGGAGTGAAGGGGGCAAAAGAAGAGACTAAGACAGAAGCGGCAAACACACTTAAAAACTCAGAGGTTAGGGACGGTGGGGGGACTCAAACCCCCGCAGTGGTAGAGCTTGAAAGCGATAACAGGGCAAGATCTAGTTACTGTCTTAGGAATAGGCAATTCTCTAAACAGAGCTGCACCCCCCCTACAAAACAAATTGTTTTACCTAGAAGCACAAAAAGGAAGCCGAAAGAGATTCCAAATCCTGATTACCACCAACAGAAAATAAAAGGTAAAACAGCGAAGGGAAAAGACCCAGGGAAAGATCACACAGAACAAAAAATCGAAGTAACCCCCTTCCTAAGATCTTTCTTTAAAGTCCAGCTGGCCCAAGGGAGAGGTAATCAGTCTGCCGTGCAAGACAATCACAAATCTCCGGCACAGATCTCACTCAATACCCCAAAAACAACCCCCCCCCACGAGAGCGGAGCTGAACTCTACAGAGTCAGACGCCAAAACTCGGAACATGAGTAACGAGAAGGATAAAGCCATCCACACAGGACCACAAGTGGAAGCACCAGGAGTCTCCACATTGGTAAAATCTGCTGAATTACTTCCAACCAACTCAGGGGGGGGCCTACTTGGTCCAAGAACAAACGAAGAAGATCATGGAAACATTCCTAGATAAGATGATGGGGGAGATGAGAGAAAAATTTGCAGTCTCAGAGGCAAACCAAAATAGGATTCAGGAGGTATGCGAGACTCTGGACCAAAAATTGAGTGAACTGGGAGAAAGAGTGACTGCAGTCGAGTCAGCGGTTGAAGCCCTTAGTAAAAAAGTTGACACCAATCAAAAGGAGATAAGGACGCTAGGAGACAGCGATCGAAGCATGAAGGAGAAACTCGAATCGCTATAAAACCAAGCTAGAAGGAACAATTTGAGGGTTTTGAACGTTCCAGAGAACTTGGAAGGGACAGACATCAAAATGTTTACAGTCTCACTCCTAGAAGAGAAATTCTCCTGGGCTAAAGAAGCCAACCTAATAGACGACATACAGAGAGTCCATCGAGATCCTTTCGGTAAAAACAAGGAAAGGAAGACGCCAAGAAAAATCCTAATACATTTTGAAACCTACACACTGAAAGAAAAAATCCTAAGTGAAGGCTTAAAAAAGGACACCCTAAATAAAGTAACGGCCTGTTACTATCCGTAAATGAGGGAGTATTGGCAAAACTCCAAATGGTGCAAAATACTGCTGCCCGCTTGGTCTTAAACGCCCCCCCCCGGTCTGCATCTAAGCCTCTTTTAGACAGACTGCATTGGCTATCAGTCCGGCAGAGGACGAAGTTTAAGACCTGTTGTCTAATCCACAAAAGCTTAAACGGACTAGGTCATGCATACCTGAAAATTAAATTTACAGCCTACACCCCTTCACGTTCCCTTAGGTCAAGCAACCAATCCCTATTAGTTGTGCCCCGCGCAAGGAAGGCAAGGCACGGAGGTAGAGCTCTTTCCGTGGCCGGCCCATCGCTATGGAATAAGCTCCCTCTAGATCTCAGGCAGTGTTCAGAACACCTGATGTTCAGGAAGAAACTCAAAACCTTCCTATTCCAAAACTAGTTCCATCCGGTCCCCTCTCTAACTGTGTTTGCTATGTTTCTTGGGCGCAGAGATACTCCCTAGGGAGTTGATTCAAGCGCGGTATAAACTCGCAAATAAATAAATAAAGAGAACTGGTCTTTCAGAATTCGCTCAGACATGTCCAAAACCACTCAGGACAGACAGTGGGAACTGAGATAATTCATGCAAGAATTAAAATCCCTGAGGGCCACAGTCCAAATGAAATTCCCTGCTGCTCTGAGGATCATGTGGAGGAACAAAATGTACAACTTCAGGGATCCCAGAGAAGTAGAAACCTTCTTAGAACAGATAAAAGATCAACTGCGGACTGCAACATAAAGCTAAGGAAGTTATGAAAGGCGACACTTACAAATCAGGCGCAGCATGGAGCTAAAAAAAGAGTGAATTATACCGCCCAAAAAGAAGAAGGGAGGCTTTCTCAGGGTGGGTAACGATGAACCTCACAAAAAAGTACAAATACAAAACAAAAAGAGAGCACGGATGGGGAGCAAATTAAGGCAAAAACAAAAAAAATATCCTCACTATTCAAAGCAAAAGGAGCATACGGGGCCCGCAAGCATGAAGCACAACATAAGAAAATGAAGACAAACTCCCAAAAATTTGAAAATTCTCATCCTGGAACGTCAATGGACTTAGAACAGCTAGTAGAAGGAGAAGGATTCTTGAATACCTAAAGGAAGTAGATAGCGAGATAATCATACTACAGGAGACGCACCTTCTGAGTGCGGAGTGGGACCAAATAATGAAAACTCTCAGCTGGGTTGATACCTATGTCTGCACCAATCAAGACTGCAATATAAAAGGCATTGCTATAATTTTTAAAAAATCACTCAATGCCAAGACCGAACACAAAGCAGTAGACAAAAAAGGTAGATGGGCTATAACAAAAGCAAGAATAAATGATACCTTATTTACGATAGCAGGCTACTACGGTCCAAATTCAGATGACCCAACACCCCTCCAAAGACTATATACAGAACTTCTATCAACAACTGCTCCGATAATATTAGGGGGTGATTACAACATTATATTAGATCCCAAACTGGATTGATCCCCTCCAGGGAGACAAGCAAAACAGGTCCAGAATTGATTACTTCCTAATAAATAGGAGTCTTCTAGGTAATGTTAGGAGCATAGAACATTTACCAGCTCATCTGTCAGACCACTCGGCAGTTCGATTAACCCTACAAACATCAATGATCAACACAAAATCTAGATGGACGGTTGATCGCACCATATTATTGGACCCACAATCAACGGAAGAACTAAGGACTGCTACAGCCAACTTTTTTGAGGATAACCGATTCGGCACTACAAAGCAAATCACATGGGATACATATAAGGCAGTTATCAGGGGGAAGCTATTTAGTATGGGAGCCTACAAATCCAAACTCACGAAACAGGAAATTGGTAACATTGAGAGAGATATAAAACTACTTGATTCACAAATAGCGACAAAGAACACCTCAGCTATCAAAGAAGATCTAGAAAAAGAAAGGCTAGAAAAAAAGGAGAAACTAGTTGACCTCCTCGAAAACAAAGTGAGGAAAAAGTGGGAAACCAGTAAATTATCCAACCATGAGTATGGAGAAGGATGCGGTAAACTGCTGGCCTGGAAAATGAAGACAGACCAAACCAGAAATAAAATATCCCACATTCAGCAGCATTACCAAAATGCACCAAGCTCTGAGGAAGCCGTAATTATGCAGGAGTTTACTAATTTCTTCTCAAACCTTTACAAGGAAGACATAAACCCCACGGTGGAACAGATTGAAGATTACCTAGATCTCCTTCCACTCCCAACACTATCGGAAGAAGAAAAAGGGGAATTGAATGACGAAATTACAATTGAACAAGTAATATCTGTGATAAAGGGATTGAAAAAAGGGAAGGCAGCCGGCCCGACGCCTTACCTAACGAGTTTTATATAACCCTCAGGGAGATTCTGGCTCCACAAATAACAGAGCTACTAAATATAGTCTATAAAGAACAGGACAAAATTCCCGACTCATGGAACGACGCGACCATCAGCATCATCTTAAAACCAGGAAAAAAAACAACAATCTGCAAATCATTCAGACCTATCTCATTACTAAACTGTGATTACAACATCTTCATGCAAATCATGGCAAGGAGTAGATATAGCAATAGATATAGCAACCTGCGAAAAAATACCTCTGAGTATAATCACTTTCGATGCTGCCAAAGCATTTGACAGAGTCAACTGGTCATTCCTGAATAAAGCCATCAGCAAATACAATCTAGGGGAGAGCTTTAGTCAAATGGTGGTGGAAATCTATAGAAGACCAAGAGCGAAGATACTAATCAACGGGTGCCTGACCAAAAATATTTAAATACAAAGAGAAACAAGGCAAGGGTGCCCGCTATCACCACTACTGTTCAATCTCTACATTGAGCCGCTTGCATGCTCTCTCGGAAACCACAGCTCCATAACGCCCTTCAAATATCAGGAATGGGCCAAAAAGGTGGCTTTATACGCAGACGATCTGATGGTCTTCACAGACAATCTACAATATTCTACTGCAGCAATAGAAAACACAATAGCTAACTTCGGCAGAGTGTCGGGATATCTGACAAACTAGGCAAAAACTGAGGCCATGAGTTGGAATACAAACCCTAACACCCCATACTCTAAAGATAAAATAAAATATTTGAGGATTAACCTGGATATAGATCTGGAAAAAGTACCCCAGGAAAACCTAAGCAGAGTTGCTGGAGAAACCAGGAGACTTCTTAAAGTATGGGACGGGCTACCATTAAGTTTCCTGGGAAGATCAAACATAATAAAAATGTCTATCATACCCAAATTTACCTGTTTAATAGCATACCCTTGGAATTCAAGAAAGACGCATTGAAGAAAATCCTGGGAGAAATATCAAGTTTTATTTGGTCATCTAAAGGGACAAGAATTGCAGGAAGTAAACTAAGGAGGAAAAAAGAACAAGGGGGAATCGCCAGTCCTGACCTTTTTGAATACTACAGGGCATTCCAATTTAAAAACATGAGACCTCTCCTAAAAAACTATCAATTTTACCCTGACTTCCTACAAAATATGACAGGTAGAACTGACCATTTCCTATATAAATTTGGACATCTAAAATTTTTCAAAAAAATAAAACTTAAGATCTTAGCCGACGCTGCAAAATTATGGTATCAAGTCAGAAGTACACTAAACATACCATATTATAGCAGTAAGGCCTCTATATGGGAATCGCCGGGCACTCCTGACTGCCTAAAAGACTCCATGGCCTCACCACTGAAAGCAGCAGGAATGAAATAATGGGGCCAGCTGTTGATAGAAAACTCCATAATCCCTTGGGACCAACTAGTCAATATTTCAAACTCATCCATATCCAAATTCAAATATTATCAACTTACCAGCTGGGCCAAATCACTCACAGAGAAAAAAAATGGGAACGAAGATCTAGAGAAAGAAATGACGAAAACAACCCCCATAAAAAAAGAAATATCTAGGTGGTACTGGGCCCTCATCACAGCAGGGGAAGAAGACTTCTTGATCCCTGACACAGTTTGGAGAAAAGATATACCAGAGTCAAACCTACAAAAAATATGGCAAAGATCCGGTGAAAAGTGCTGGTCTACCACAAAACCGGCAGCCCTGAAGAGAAACCACTTATTCACAATACACAGGGCCTACTGGACCCCCAAAAGGTTATCAAAATTCAAGGGACCTGCCCCAAATGCTGAATGGAGAAGGCGAACGACCTGCACATGTTCCAGGAATGCCCGTTTCTGGACTCCTTCTGGCAAGAAGTCGGTAAGACGATAAGCCGGGTACTGGGAAAACAACTGGAAGTAAGTACAACCCTCATTATCTTTGGGATAAATACCACAAATGATCTGGGTAAGTTAACAAAAAAACAGGAAAACTTGCCGTTTGTATTGATACTGTTAGCAAGGAGAGAAATTTGCATAAATTGGGTCAAACCAGTACCACCACTACACGGGGACTGGATAAATTCCATTATAAAAATAAATAAACTAGACAGAAAAGGAAGACCTAGTAAAAAGATCAGTTTTTGGAAAATTTGGAAAAATCATTACCTGTCAGGCAATTAACGCACCTATGTGGCCCCGGAAGCAAAATCCAATGATTAAAGCGGTGACAATAATTCAGACGGGAATCACTACCGGCAAGTGGTCAGGAAGGCCAGCTCCCCCCCATAAGAAAACGGAATTATTGATTATGATAAAGGACAAGGGAGACCCCATACTGAAACAACCGTTAAAGGGAAACTCCCCACCCCAGGATGTTCAACGAGGGGCAGTGAAGGCACAAAATTACAGTAACGGTCTCCCGTCAACACTCCTTACACATATAATCGCAAAATGAGGATAAAAAAAAAGATGCATACACAGCATTCCCCCCACACCATCATCCTTACCTGTACCCTTTGTGTGTAAGTGAACCCCAGTCCAGTCCTGCTAGCACTATACAGGAGCAATGCATCATGGGAAATGTAGTCAGGAAATGTAAGACCATGTCATACAGCACAGCAACCAGCAAGTTAGGGAAATGATTGCAGACAGAATAAAGCAAAAGTGACAAATATTTAATTGTAGTGAGTGTGAAACAGTAGTGCTTAGCTAATGTACGCTCATATGTCCACAGGTGACACATCTCGCAGGCGTTCCCAGGAGACTGAAGGCATGGCACCAGAGAGGGATGAGAGTCAGGAGCCAGGTCCAAGTGCACAGAATGTATCACAGGACACAGGTGCACCCAGTAGCCATCCTCCTTCACAAGACACAGAAAATGCTCCAGAGTTACAGGCATCCCCAGAACGATCACAATCCCCTCTGTTGCTGTCATCCCCAGAAATGCCAGCATCACTGCCTGAAACCACACCTGCATCACAACCACGCAAGATGCTTGTTGTTGCCCCACTATTGGTAATGGAGTCAGCAGAAGTGACATGGAGGGGGAAGACACACACACCTTGCCTGTGGATGGTAGCTCTGCCTTACTGCAGTCCAGTGCAGAGGTGAGCCATACTGGCGCAAGACGCCACAGAGTCCAAGAAAGCAGTGCAGCTGGACGTGTGGAGAGTTCAAGTGTGTTCCGTGGCCTGGAGGGGAGCATGGTAAAAATCCAGAGGATGCAGGGAAAAGCCATCATGTCTTGCCAACGCCAAATGAGGAACCTGAACAACAACATGGGAGACATAGGAAAGGGCATCAGGGAACTAGTAGATGTCAACAAAGAAATGGCTGCAGGGATGCATGAAATGTCACAATCGGTGCAGCTTCTGTGCACCAAACTAGACAATGAATTTGCATCAAGGCGCAAGGAAAGGCAGCGTGAGCATCAACAAAATAAAGCCATCAACCGCCTGGCCACAGCCACATCCCTGCTATGCAGGAGAAGCATAAACATGCAGGAGGGACTAACCCAAAACAGTAATGAGGTCACTAGGGGCATGGCCAGGATGACCATTGCTCTTGAGGCGCTGTTTAATGCATAAATAGCACAAACTGCTGCTCTAGATGTGCCAGAGGGTGAAGAGAGCACAAGTAGGAGCAGCATGGCAAGCTCCCTTGTCGTAGAGACAAGGAGGAGCAGCAGGCACCATGCTGAGGCTACAGACCAAACGCAAAGTGAGCACAGTGAGCACCAAACAACTGCCACTGGTAAGCGTGGACGCAAATGATTATTTTAGTTAATGGGGAAGTGACCCAGGACTCATATCATTGAATGGTAATAATTTATGTTACACATTTGTGGTTTAGTAACCTACGTAGTGACACAATTAAACTATGTTGGGTCCATACTACACCTGTCTGTGTCTCTTTACTTACTTAAAAGAAGTTGTGTGTGATCTCTTCCCGTCTGTGTCTGCCATCAGTTGGTGTGGCAACTCCAGCTGTGTGTGGTTCAGGCACTGGTTGCTTGTCATCAATGTCCTCATAATCAGAGATGTCAACTTCGGTGCCCTTCATAACCGCAAGGTTGTGCAACATTGCACAGGCTGTAATCATCTTGCAGCAGGTGACTGTGTGTACTGGCGGACCCCTCTACTTTTATGTAGGCAGCGAAACCTGCTCTTCCACAGACCAAAAGTGCGCTCCACAATGTTTCTGGTCGATTTGTGTGCCCTGTTGTATTTCCTCTGGCTGGGTGTTGAAGGGTTGAGGTAGGGTGTGAGGATGAAGGACCGGAGGGCATCTGCACTTTCCCCTATTTGTAACAAGAAAAAACATTACTCACATGCACACAAACACATCCATTGGCAATACGTATCAAGGGAGTTTCACACAGTGTGTTACCTAGCAAGTATCCTTCGCCGAATTCCCCCGCTGTCAGGCGTGCGTAGATCCCACTGTTTTGGAAGATGTACGAGTCGTGGGTACTCCCGGGAAATTTGGCTACTATGTCAGTGATCATGTACTTGGAATCACAGATCACCTGTACATTTATAGTGTGGGTGGACTTCTTGTTCCTATAAATGTACTCTGTGGCAGCAGGTGGACATATTGGTATGTGGGTACCATCAATACAGCCAATGATGTTGGTGCAATGCGCCATCTGATAAAAGTCTGTCTTTGTCCTGAGCAGTTCTGCATGCATTGCAGAGAAGCTGATGTAGTAATGCTTTCTCTGCAACATGGTGTCTAGGAATTTCTTAAAGAAACGGGACAGACAGCTCTGGGACACCCCACCTACCGCAGCAACCACACTCTGGTAACTCCCAGATGCAAGCAGGTGTAGGCTGCACAGCACCTGCACATGTGGTGGGATGGCGTGCGCCCTTGGGGTTGGATGGTCCAACAGTGGGTGGAGGTCCCTAATAAGGTCCAGGATAGTTTGGGGGTCTAGCCTGTACCTTTGTAGGATCTCTGGCTCAGTTAGCTGGAATAGGGTGATCCTCTGCCTGTACACCTGCTCCTCCCTCTTCAAGACCCTCTCTCCTTCTGCCTGTAGCCGTAGCCGCCTCGAAATCACATAGAATGCCGCCATTCTGGTGAAACTGTTGCATTTTGGGGCCTTTTTTATAGCCTGCACCTGGTTACCACCTGATTTCAATCCATGGTAAATACCGACTCTTAAATACCGAATTTTAAGCAAATTCGGTATTTAAGAGGTTACCTACATCTCAATAGTCATTTTTTCCATTTCTTAATTTCCCAATCGGTAAATTTACAGATTCGGTAAATTTACAGATTCGGAAACTTTACAGATTCGGTAAATTTACAGATTCGGAAACTTTACCGATTCTGCATATTTACCGATTTGGTAAATTTACTGATTCGGATGTTTTTGGGTCCCCTACATCTCAAAGGCTAAATACAGGTCGGTAAAGGCCAAAATTCAGTATTTTCAGCCTTTACCAACCGGTATTTGGTTACCTACATCTGGCCCTAATACTCTTGTAAGGTAGCTCACCTGTGGTTATCGGAAGCAGTCATTGGGAGAAGCACCCTCACCCCGCCAGTGTTTCATGCAGGTGCAACGGATGCAGCTGACATTCTGCAGTGCGTTTTGGTCAAAACTCGGCACCCGGTTAATCAGGTGTGCCGTATGGGTGTATTTGATCTTCCTGATGGGTCAGAGCCGGGGTAGTGGTCGAAGGGAGTGGTACTGAGATGGCCCCGAAGATCGCCAACTCTGATGGTCCAAAGGGGGGGCCACAACAATGACCGCCTGCAAGTTTCGTGGTGAAACTGTTGGGGTGAGCGCTGCGGAGCACACTACTGTGAGCCCACAACCGGCGCATACGCCGGATCTGTCGGAGCCGCTAAGGAGGGGGAGAGGCGGGGCTTCAACGAAGAATCGTGTCCCTGGCCTAGGCCCGTCGGTCTCTGATTTACTGATGCGGGGAAAAGATTCACAGCCGGAAACAGCCCCAGCAGTGGTGATTGCCAAGAAGGGTGCAAAGAGAAAGAAGAATGAGGAGGTGAGCTCTGTTGAGACCCCGAATGTAGCACAAGATTCCCCAGTCACTATGGGTCCAAAAAACATTAGAAATACTCCCGTAAGAGAGAGACAGAGACTAGAGGTGGAGTTGGATGACTCATTCCCCCCCAATGCCAGGGAGAGCAATCTATAACATCACCTGATGGAGAGGGCAGTAGAGCGGATACACTGGTATTCTTGGATCCCCCAGTGATAAACCAAAATACCCCCACCCCAGATAAGCTGCATGAAGCTAACTTGGCTAAATGTCCTATAATAGAAGGAGTCATGCAGGAAGAGGAATCTCAGCTCCCGGCCCTGGCCCCCGACCCTGGATCTGTATTAAGAAAAAATAATGATAATCACACAACTCTGCCTACAGTGATATTATCTGGTGATATTGAAAAGGACCCTAGTGATTGCTTTTTTTCAGTCTCTGAGGGGGCGGAATGGTCAGAGGAGGACCGGAGCTCATCACCTGGGACTAGTAACTAAGACTCCGATCCTGAGAGCGAGTTGGATCTCCCCACTACTGATAAAAAATCTAACTTGAGTGCAGGCCAGGGAAGCAACGGCTCATACATTAGGTAATTCCTTGGCTGAAACTAGTACTACCAGTACTACACCCCCCACACTGGACGCGATATACCAGGCTATTCTCTCTCATAGGGAGGAAGCACGTCAAGACAGCCGAAAGGAGCAGGCAGTAATGAGAAAAATGCAAGGCACCATCAGGAAGATTTCAAAGGCTTGCGTAAATCTGGGGGAGAGGGTTACAAATCTCGAGGAGAGAATAGTTATGACAGAGGCAGAAGCTGCAACTACATCAGCCCAGGTTGAAGCTCATGACTCACAAATTAAGGACATCCAGTGGAAGCTGGAGGAGTTCGAGAATAGGCAGAGGAGGATCAACCTCAGGATTTTGGGAGTCCCTAAAGGAACAGAAGGGTAGGACATGAGGGACTTTGTAATCGATCTCTTCAAGTCAGTCTTACCAGAGTTGTCCGAGTGGAAATGGGCTGTTGAAGTCCAAAGGGCCCATCATATTCCGTGTAAACCCAGAGTCCAGGCAAATGAGGGGGATAAACCGCGGGCAATTTTAGTGTTCCTAGGCAACTTCCTTTTGAGACAGGCAATCGCAGAGAAAGCTAGACCGGAAGCGAGGAGATCGATTGACAAGATTTCATTTTTTGTCCGCCCTGACTTCTGTCACTTAACAGTCGAAAGACGCTGGAGACTGAGGCAACTAATAAAACCTTTTCAAGAGAAGAACATTCAGGCCTATCTAATAACTCCGGCTCAACTTAAAACGATCTTTGAGGGACATACCCGGTATTTCTCATCAGAAATAAAAGCTCGAGAGTATTTGGACACTATAGATAAATAACCTGGCCTGGCAGAAAGTTGATTCATGAGATTTGATGTAAATTGGGAAAGACCGGGTATCGGGGGTTTAAGGGTGAACCTGAATCTGAAGTATTATGAAAGTAGGGGTAGTTTGAAGTTTTGTTAATAGACCCAGGCTGCTAAAGATGCACACATCGCATGCACAGACTATGGTCTGAGCGCCTCAGGAGGGTAGGGGGTGTTGGGGGTGGGGGACACAAGGGGTGGGGGATGGTGAGGAAGTGGGGGTGGAGGGGAATGGGGTGGGATAAAAGGGAGGAGAAAATTAGATTGTATCTGGTGCGTTGTTGTTTTTGGTCTGATTTATGTATTGCTTGTAATTATCTGGTCTCTACTCAGGGATTGGTCAGGAGCTCTATGTCAAAGGAATGACGAGGAAACTTAAGATTTGCTTGCTAAATATAGGGGGGTTGAATTACTGGAATAAAAGGCAAAAATTAAGGTATTTTGTCAGTTCAAATCACCTGGATGTGATATGTATACAGGAAACTCACCTGCCCTGGACTAAAAAGCATCTGTTAAATATTAAGGGATTTGAGTTACTGGTGTGTTCTACACAGACGTCCACTGTTAGAGGGGTGACAATTTTGGCCAAAACTAGCTTGGGTGGTTGTAAGAGTTCTCTGGCAGATATTCTGGGCAGGTGGGTGATTGTGGAATTGGAGGTAGGGATAACATTGTGTACAATTTATCGGTAGAACCAGGATGAACCTGATGTATTTGATAAACTGGAGGTAGAGTTACTGAACTGGCCATGTCCCCTCATAGTTTGCGGGGATTTTAACATATCTGCAGATCTTACAGGTAGTAATAATGATGGGATTTATGCCGGCCGGAAACCCAAGGTTTTTAGAGCCTTGTTCGCTTTAATCAGTTCACATGGTTTGTTAGATATGTGGGGGTATAAGGAACCCCTCAATCCAGGTTTCACCTATTTTTCCTGCCCCTTTAAGAAATATACCAAACTGGAGTATTTTCTTATATCAACTTCAGAGGCGGGAAGAGTAGGAATCACTAAATTGCCAAAGGTAATCTCCGACTACAGTCCATTCATTTTAGCTTTTGAAAGTGATAAGGTTACTAATCCTTACTATAGATGGACTTTTGAGAGGAGACTGCTAGTTGACCCTAAATTTGTGGAATATCTGAAGAGCTGGGCACAAAGTTATTTTGACATAAATAGGCATAGCGCCCACCCGAAATTGTGTGTGGGATTCTTTTAAGGCGGCATTAGAAGGGGAGACAATCAGCTTCTCTGATAGCCGGAGGAAAGAAGCTTGAGAGGAGTACGAGAAACCAATGGCTCAGTTAGTACAGGCAGAGGAGCAACATATGAGGGACATCTCAGGTGGGAAAGAGGCTACTGATAGCCTGCATAAGATACTGGCTCTCAAGGCGGAAGTATATAAGTCTGGAGCTCAGAGAAGTGCTGACGATTATCAGGTACATAGGGGAAGGATGTATGAGATGGGAGAGCAGGTGGGTAAGCTTCTAGCATTAAGGATTAAACAGGATTTTAGTAGAAATACGATAGAGAAAATTCACGAGGGCAACCAGGAGTATACGGTGCCAGAAGATATTGGAAAGGTTTTTAAGAACTTCTACCAAAAGTTATATCAAGAAGAGGATAGGGCAGAGTTTGCCAGTTTAGCACTCGAAGATTTTGGTCATATTTTGGCTACCCAGGAAAAAGTCGCATTAGACAATGATTTGGAACTGAATGAAGTGGTAGATGCTCTGCAGGATTTAGCGGCAGGAAAGGCCACAGGGCCAGATAATATGCCACTTGACGTATATAAATGCCTACAGGCAGAGGTAGCTCCCTTATTGCTGAATTTATTTAGCAGCATAATCTGATCAGGTGAAATTCCAGACTCCTGGAAAGTGAAGAATATTGTTGTTTAACACAAGAAGGGCAAACCTAAGGAAGATCCCAGGTCATACTGTCCAATATCCCTCATAAATGTGGACACTAAAATCTACGCAAAGGTTTTGGCTAATAGGCTGGGAAGGGTCATTGGGGGATTGGTTTCTTCCTGGCAGCATGGGTTTATTCCGGGTCAAGGAACAACGGACCATATAAGACAGACCATATAAGACGGGCCATCACGTTGTTTGATGTGCAAGCTGTCACGGGGGTTGGATCGCCATGATCCTTCTGGATGCTGAAAAAGCCTTTGATCGCGTCACATGGAAGTATCAATGGGGGATATTGGAAAGGAGGGTTTTCGGCCCTAAAATAATGAAGGCTATTAAAGCCATGTATGCTGATCCTATTGCCAGAATTCAGCTAATGGGTGATGGGTCGGATTAAATATACATCTCTCGGGGTACACTTCAAGAGTGCCCCTGCTCACCAATTTTATTTGCCCTTTATATCGATTCTTTAGTACAAAAGATATTAGGGTGTGAGGGCTTTAAACCAGTGGTATGCAACGGATTCGAAACTAAGCTATTGGCATATGCTGATGATCTGGCAATTACAACTACTGAACCAGATACTGCCATATCTAATAGAAATACCTTCGGAGCTTGGTCGGTGCTCGGGGTATCTTCTTAATGAGTATAAGACCCAGATAACCTGCTCAAACAATATTATGAAGTTGGACGGAAGATACACTGATTCTGCAATTTACCTTGGGGTCAGGACCAGCCCTGTAATGGAGTCTATAATTAAAGAAAATTTTGGGCCGCTGGTTAACTAAATGTCAACGGAGTTAAAAAGGATAGACTCCATACACTTGTCTACAATAGGGAGAGCCAATATGCTAAAAATGACCATGCTTTCGAAAGTATTATATCTTTTTCGTTCGATCCTTATGGTGGGGGAGAGCGTGTTAAAATCTATCAAATCAGTGTTTATAAACTTCATATGGAAGTATGGGAAAACAAGACGATCTTTGAAATTCCTGTCTTTACCGCAAGAGAGAGGAGGACTAGCGGTTCCGAATATTCGATTTTATCTTGTGGCATGTCTCTTTAGTCAGATGGCGATACTTTTAGACAGTGCCACGAATATGTCGGACAGCTTATTTGGGAATGTCTATCCTCCATCTATCTTTGAACTGTTACTAGGGAGGGAAGCTGTGGGGCTATTATTGCGTAAAACGGATAGACGATATTATAACAAAAAAAGGTATAAAGTACTGGATAGTGTGTGGAGAGTTTGGAAAGTTGGTTAGAAATCATTGGGAATACTGAAGTATAACTACTACACACCACTCTGGAACTCAAATCTCTTTCCTTATCTGAGTAGTGATAGGCTATGGATATCTTGGGAGTCTCAAGGAATTAGAAGAATAGGGGATCTTTGGGAGGGGACTACCCTGTTGAGCTTCGAAGATTTAAGTTTAAGTTTGTACACATTTCTCAAACCCTAGCATGTATTAGGCCTCGGATTATTCCAGGAGGTAAAATTAATATTTTTGAGTTTGTTTTGGCTGGGGGTACCAAGATTAGTATGATTTATAAAGTTTTAATCTCTACAATTCAAGATGATATGGATAAGGTTGAGGCCTCTTGGATGATGAAACTAGGGGATCCAGATGTGGATCTGGATAAAGCGCTGCAGCTGGCAGGTAATTTATTTCGCTCTACGAATCTTAGAGCGCAACATTATAAAACATTATATAATTTATATTTTACCCCAGCCAAGCTTTTCAAATGGGTAAAAAGGGACGATGATAAATGTCCAAGGTGTTCCCAGGGGCCTGCAAATGTGGTGCATATGTTTTATAATTGTAGTACGTTGAATAAGATCTGTGCTGAGATTGAAAAATTCTGGCTGGGTTTGCTAGGTGCTAAAATCGTCCTATCTTGATGATATTGGGAACAGACTCCAATCTGAGGTTGAAAAAGGAGGAGGAAGTATTTGTATTTATTTGCGTTGCGGTTTTAAGAATATTGCTGGCCGCTGGTTGGAAGGATTCTGGGGCTCCCTCTTTTCATATGTGGTTGTCAAGATTGTTAGGGATCCAGAACATCGAATCCTTTCTATACTCTCAAAGGGGCAGAAGGATGAGGGAGGTGTGGCAGAACATCTGGGCCCCCTTTAAATGTTGGAGGGACTCTAGATTATAGATTGTAATCTAAGCGGTATAGCAGGATATTATGTTGTCTTCTGTGGCTGAATTGTTTGCACTATTGCTCTGCCCGTCTCCCGTTCTGCTTTTTAAGGTCTTTTAATGTCCTTTAATCATCCTTTGATAATGGGACCCAGTGTATGTTGTTCTTTATTGATGAATTGACTGATATTTATTTGTAATTTTATTGTTTGTAAAATGTATTGTTGGTTCAATGAAATATGTGTTTTATATGAATTTTTGATTGCACCAGATATCTAATTAAATAAAAAATAAAAAAAGAGCTCTAATAATGAAAAAAGTGTGAGGGCCACTTTTAGCTTTAATAAGAATCTGGGGTCTAAGCCTATTGAGGTAATACAAATGTGTAAGCTGCAAAAACTGTCTTCACAGCTACATATAGAGCAGGGGTTTGGGGGATGGCAGCAATTGACCCTTTAAAAAGAACAGAGGATGTTTTTTATAAAAGATTAGTAGACCTTCTACTTAACTGAGGTTAGCACGCATTTTGTTATGGCACTTGATGTGGAGGATACACATTGTTAACCTGACACAAAACATTATTAGGGACTGTTTAACCCTAGACAATGTACATAAGATCGCTTGGCTGCAATATGTGAAATCTACGCTGGGAATTTTGGGTTTCGGAGATCTATATGTTAATCCATCCAGCTATATCACTGTGTCTAAATCAAGAATTAAACAAATGTTTTTAGAGAAGACTGCAGGAGAGAGAGGAGAATCAAGTTGTCAAAAAATCTCATCTAAAGATGTACCTTACGTGCCCCCTCTCCATTCAAGTTGGCGAATCACGCTTCGTATTTGTGTCTAATCCCCGACATTGTTTTATTTTAGTTAGGTTCTATATGAATCTCATTCCCTTGATGATGGCTTTTTTCAAAGAATGGGTATTACCTTAAATGACTTGGCAGTTTGTTCCTGTGATGAAAGGTCAGCCCGGCAAGGTTTGCATTTATTGGTGTTTTTGTAGTTTTTACCATCTACAAAGGAAAATGTTTATTCTCCCTCTTTGGCATAAATTCAAGTTTAAACAAAGTTGCCCTGCTCTTTATTTTATTAAACAATTGATTAATCCCTTTGTATGCTATGTTACGGCCTTGTTTCTCTGGTCCTCTCTGAATAGCAGAAGGGCCATAAAAGAATGGAATAGCAAAGGTCAGAAGGGAGGCGACTATTGATTAATTTTGATGGCACAACACAGTTTACAATTTTATGATGATTTTCTTTTTAAATATAGGATTTTAAATATGGACTTCCATTGGGTTTTTATGATGTATCACATGCTATATGTATATTGTTATTACAGTTGTTTTTATCTTGAGTACTTTATATGCACTGAAACATTGCAAAATAAAGCATTTTGGCTGTTTTTCTCTAGTTCATTTCTCTCAATGTTCCCATTCTCTAGCCTCTTGTTAGTCTGTTGCTCTGTTGTGCTGTGTCTTGTTTCTCCTTATTGACTCCTCTCAGTTAGTCGGGAATGTTCTCAAAAATGTCCTGGGGTGGTCAGCTTGTTTCTATTCTAGGTCACCTCATGCTTGTCAGAGCCAAACCTCTACTTAACACCAATAAGCCAACCATTTCTATGACTGTTGATATGCCATTCCTATCTATGTTATTATATTTACAAAGATCTTCCTAACCAACAGATATGTCAACTCCATAAACTACATTAACAACTCTGTGTGAGGTACTGGCCCCTGAAAACATCACTAAGCTCTTGGAAGAGAACCCACTCTGGTGTTTACATCTCTCTCTCATTCCCTGCTGGACTTGGCCCTTTTTGCAGGGTCATGCCTGAAATTTTTGGCTTCCTCCTGTATTTCTTCTGCCCTGTTGTTGGTGGTTTTATGACACTGGGCACTTTGCCACTGTTGTTCAGTGCCAAAGTACAAGTTCTCCCTATTGTACATTGTTGTAATTGATTAGTGACTCCTTGATTGGCTTATTTCATTTACTTGTCAGACCCTAGTAGAGTTCACCATGTGTTCCCAGGTCTTGTAAATCAAATGCAGCTGGTGGGCTTGCAGCACTGGTTGTGCCACCCACAAAAGCAGCTTATAAAATGTGGCTCAGCCCTGCCATTGCAAAGCCTGTGTGCAGCCTGGGGCTGCCATGTCGACTTGGCAAGTGCACCTTCCCTTTTCTACATGTTAATCACCCCTAAGGTAGGCCCAAGGTACCCCCATAGACAGGGTGCATTGTATGTAAGAGGTAGGACATGCCCTGTTGTGTGTGGCATGGC
Organism: Lissotriton helveticus; assembly: GCF_964261635.1. Taxonomy (NCBI): domain Eukaryota; kingdom Metazoa; phylum Chordata; class Amphibia; order Caudata; family Salamandridae; genus Lissotriton; species Lissotriton helveticus. The sequence continues at coordinate 1,233,220,050 of NC_136068.1, forward strand.
CTGATAGTGAATTACAGCCATTTTTAACTATTGTGAGGCTACCTGTTTCCATAGGCCAGAATGGGATATTTGATTATAACATCTTATAATCCTAACCGACCCAAAGAACTAGGTAGAACTTCAAGTTTAGTATGCCTGAACTCAGAATGTTAAACTACATCTTTTAGTGAGGGTGATTTTTACATTCTGTGTTTGAAAATACCACCTTTAGAAAGTAGGTATTTTCTTGTGAGTAACAGAAGTGGGGAGAGGGCTGTTGATCCAGCAGTCTGTTCCATCAGAACGGGCTGAATAGGACCTGCATTGAATAGAGAGTGGGGGGCAGAGATCTCCTTTCACTGACCTGAGACCTCAGAGAGTAGGGGGAGGAGATTTCCTTCCAGCTACCTGGGCCAGGTCTGCTTCCAACAATGCTGTCTCCACCTCCTGCCAGGAAGCTGCACAGAACTGGTTTTGGATGGGCACAGGCACCCTCTACGTTTAGAGGACAAAGGATTTACTGGTATAAATATCGGGCCCAGACCCCAGAACTTTAGATCACTTCTTGGAATCAAGACATACCTTTGCCAAGGAGAAGGACCAAGGACGCTGAAGAAGGAGACTGCCATGTGCAGTTTTGCTATTTCTGGGGTTGGCTTGCAGTGGTTATTTTACTGCCAGGAAAAGGGGAAAAGGACTTTTATGAACTTTTCATAATCTTGAAGAATAATCTCCAAGGGCTTGAAATGCGCTTCCCTCCTGCCTGAAGTCTCAGGGATACAAGACTTCACCACCAGCTCCCCTGAATTCCCTTCCTGGGAACTCTACCTGCAGAGAGGCGCCTACTGTTGTTTGGGCACACTGAGAAGACAATGTGTTGCTGGCAGCTGGAAGCGTTACGCAAAGAGGAGAAGCGTGTAGCCGCCGCAGACGATCGCAATATATGGCAAGTTGAAGCTTGGAGGAGGGAGTTTCCTGAGCTGGATATAGAAGCGTTATGGCAAGAATCTATATTGCATTTATGGTTATATGTGAAATCTGCTCCATTAAAGAAAAATTGCTTTTTTACCATTCACAAGGCCCAGGATGCTTGTTTCCGGTCCAGGGAAGACATGGCATGGCAGTTCGGGCTGGACTGTTCCCATGAGGCACAGGGTCAGAATGATTTGCATATTGCCATGTCTGAACTGGGGTGGCCGAGTGAGCTAAAGAATGGTGATGGATTAAACCCAGATCAGTTGACTGGGGGTGAGTGTTTGATTTGCTCAAACGCTCCGTCCATCATCCCCTTTTGTATCGCTGAGTAAGAGAACGAAATTTTGGAGTTTGTGGGATAACTGGGCGGAGAAGGCTCGCCGATTATTATAGATAGAAATTCTTCATTTTACACACAAACACAGTATGATGTCAAGATATTTTTTGTTTGTTTCTTTCTTTTCTCTTTTTCTCCTCGGATTTCTCCTCCTTTTCTCTCTCTTCTCCTTTTACTTTTAGCTTTGTTCCCTTTAAGTTTCTATAATATTGTAAAATATTCAAGGTTAATCCAGCAATTAAGTATCAGTAAACAGAGGACATTCTCTGGTTAAGGGCGTTATCAAGAAGGATTGGTGACCTCTGGAAGAGAATCTAAGTAGATTCCTGTGATGAGGGAGATAAGAGAAAACTGTCCGTGCAATGAAAGGAACCTGTGATGGTAACATCGCCTCCCGTAGGGAGAGAGCAGGTTTCGTTTCGCAGGGAAGTGAAGGAAACTGGTTGGTAATCTCTTTTATTCTCCATCAGTATACTGAACATATGAGGGCAAAAAAATATATATATAATAAAAATAATCTTGAAGAAGAATCTCCAAGGGCTTTAAGTATGCTTGCCTCCTGCCTGAAGTCTCAGGGATACAATACTTCACCAACATCTCCCCTGAATTCTCTTGCTGGGAACTTTACCTGCAGAGAGGTGCTTACTGTTTGGGCCCTCTGAGAAGACTGCGTGTTGCTGGGAGCTGGAAGCGTGATGCAACAAGGAGAAGCGTGTCGCCGCCACAGCTGTTTGCTGTTGCATCATTAACGAAGCATGACGCATCACCGGAGAAGCGTGCCACCGCCGCAGAATGCAATCGCTTCACTGGAGAAGCGTGTCCCAGGGCCTGTCATAACTCAGAAGTTTGCCGCACGGCATGGAGCATGCAAGCATTGCATAGAACGTTGTTGCATTGCATCAAAGACGCCATTTTGTTGCATCGCAACCAATCATATAATTTGTAAAGCACACTACTCACCCATGAGGGTCTCAAGGCGCTGGGGTGGGGAATGCTGCTACTGCTCGAAAAGCCAGGTCTTGAGGAGTTTTCTGAAGGTCAGCAGGTCTTGGGTCTGCCGTAGATGGATCTGGAGGGTGTTCCAGGTCTTGGCGGTGAGGTGGGAGAACGATCTGCCGCCTGAGGTCGCTCTTCGGAAGTGGGGGACTGTAGCGAGGGTGAGGTCGGCGGAGCGGAGCTGGCGGGTGGGGGTTTAGAAGCTGAGCCATCTGTTGAGGTACGTTGGTCTGGTGTTGTGGAGTGCCTTGTGTGCGTGGGTGAGGAGCTTGAAGGTTATCCTCTTGTTGTCCGGGAGCCAGTGCAGGTCTCTCAGGTGGGTTGTGATGTGGCTGCGGTGAGGGATGTCGAGGATGTACATGTATTTTTTATAATGTACATGTAGCGCAAATCACCGACCCGGTATCTAAGCGCTTGCTTAGGGAACCGTCCTGGTATTCCCCTGTGAGATACCCCGGCAGGGTATCCACAAGGTGAAAGCCAGGCATCCCGCCGCGAGGGGCGTAGTGGAGATTAAGCAAGCTATTGCCCAGAGTCGCAGAGTGTGAACCCGTGAGTTGAGTAGGCACCAGAGCGAGAATTATCGAGCCTGTGGAATTTTTTGAGCCCGAGACCCGCCGAGGCGGGGAATCGAACCCTGGTCCACGGCCGATCTCAGCTTCCGGGTCTGCCACCTCTAACCACTGAGCCACGCTTCTCCACTCGGATCAGGCGTGCAGAGGCGTTCTGGATACGTTGGAGCCGTCTCTGGAGTTTGGCCGAGGCTCCTGCATAGAGTACGTTTCCATAGTCCAACCTGTTGCTGACAAGGGCCTGGGTGACTGTTCTACTCGTTTCAGTGGGGATCCACTTGTAGATCCTACGGAGAATGCGGAGGGTGTTGAAGCAGGAGGAGGAGATGGCGTTGACCTGTTTAGTCATGGAGAGGATGGAGTCAAGGATGACCCGTAGGTTGCGTGCGTGGTCGGTGGGTGTTGGAGCGGTTCCCAGTGCGGTCGGCCACCAGGAGTCGTCCCAGGCCAAAGGGTTGGATCCGAGGATGAGGACCTCCGTCTTGTCTGAGTTCAGCTTCAGTCGGCTGTTCCTCATCCATTCAGCAACGGCCTTCATTCCTTCGTGAAGGTTGGTTTTGGCGGTGTGGGTTCCTTGGTGAGGGAGAGTATCAGCTGGGTGTCATCGGCATAGGAGAGGATGTTGAGGTCATGCCGATGGGCGACGTGGGCGAGCAGTGCCATGTAGATGTTAATCAGGGTTGGGCTGAGGGATGAGCCCTGGGGTACGCTGCAGATGATCTTGGTGGCTTCGGAGCGGAAGGGGGGAAGACGGATGCTCTGTGTTCTGCCGGAGAGGAAGAAGGTGGTCCAGTCCAGGGCCTTCTCTTGGATCCCAGCGTTGTGGAGGCGTGTTCGTAGTGTGTGGTGACAGACCATGTCGAAGGCGGCTGACAGGTCCAGGAGGATGAGGGCTGCCGTTTCTCTGTTGTCCGGCAGGGACTTGATGTCATCGGTGGCGGCGATGAGGGCAGTCTCGGTGCTGTGGTCGCTGGGGAACCTGGACTGGGAAGGGTCCAGGATGTTGTTCTCCTCGAGGTAGCGGGTCAGTTGTTCATTGACGGTCTTCTCAATGACCTTTGCCGGGAACTGGAGCAGGGAGATGGGCCGGAAGTTCTTGAGGTCCTTGAGGTCCGCCTTGGGTTTCTTGAGTAAGGCGTTGATCTCGGCGTGCTTCCAGCTCTCCGGGAAGGTTGCTGCCTCGAAGGAGGTGTTGATGACTCTCGAAGGAGGTGTCCGCACCGGATCATCGCAGTGCATCGAGGCGCCATTTTGTTGCATCGTCACGGGGCCGCTGTAAGAAATGACGCATCAACTCTCCACAGTAAGGAAGTGAGCCTCAACTCCCCTGCGCAGCAGTAAGGAACCAACACATCCACTTCCCTGAGTGTAAGGAATGACGCATCAACTTCCCTGAGACCCTTTTGTTTGTATTGCGTGACGCATCCCAGGTACTTTGAGAGTAAAGTGTTGCATTTACCATCTACATTGAACTAAGCTATTTTCTACCATTTTAAAGTCTTATTATTGATTACAGTAGTGTGGATTTTTGTTGTTTGGTCTTGTGTTAAGTCTAGTAAAGATTACTTATTTTTCTAAACTGGTGTGGTGTCCATTTGTAGTGTTTTCACTGTATTACTGTATGTGTTCACAAACGCTTTACACATTGCCTCTGAGATAAGCCTGTCTGCTTGTGCCAAGCTACCAAGTGGGTGAGCAGGGGTTATCCATCAGTGTACCCCCTTTCCCTGACTAGAAGCAAGGGTCCCTATTTGGACAAAGGTACCTACTTCTGCCAACTAGAGACCCCCAGTTCTAACATTCCACTTCTCAGTTATTTCCACAATTCTATTGCAGACAGCAAATGCTGTTTTGTTGTCTGCTTTGAGACTCAGGCGGCAGTTTTTTTTTGCCATGACCACAACCCCAGATCCTGATAGAAGTCAATCAATCAGGAATTGGGTGCCTCACTTGGGAAAATCACCTTTGCTACGTGCTTAGCTGCAGACTTTTTTCTCCCTGTTCTCCCTGTTTGCCCTGTTACCTTTTGCGACACCCGCTCCGCGGGTGCCGCTCATCTGCTCCCTGAGCCCGTTCCCCCTGGTGTGAGCGGCTCCGCAGTCGGCGTAGAGCATTTGCGCTCCCAGTACAGGACGGGCCGGGTCGAGCCCTTGGCGAGAGTACAGTGCGTGGAGCCTACCGGGGGACTGCGAGGACCAGCATCCTCAGCTTCACACAGCTGGTGCCTCTTCCCCCGGCGGCCACACCCCCAGCCTCCAGCAACATCAACGCCTGGGACCAACGGTTGAGTGGGTGCCTCACTTGGGAAAATCACCTTTGCTACGTGCTTAGCTGCAGACTTTTTGCTCCCTGTTCTCCCTGTTTGCCCTGTTACCTTTCGCAAAACCCGCTCCGCGGGTGCCGCTCATCTGCTCCCTGAGCCCGTTCCCCCTGGTGTGAGCGGCTCCGCAGTCGGCGTAGAGCATTTGCGCTCCCAGTACAGGACGGGCCGGGTCGAGCCCTTGGCGAGAGTACAGTGCGTGGAGCCTACCGGGGGACTGCGAGGACCAGCATCCTCAACTTCACACAGCTGGTGCCTCTTCCCCCGGCGGCCACGCCCCCAGCCTCCAGCAACATCAACGCCTGGGACCAACGGTTGAGTGGGTGCCTCACTTGGGAAAATCACCTTTGCTACGTGCTTAGCTGCAGACTTTTTGCTCCCTGTTCTCCCTGTTTGCCCTGTTACCTTTCGCCACACCCGCTCCGCGGGTGCCGCTCATCTGCTCCCTGAGCCCGTTCCCCCTGGTGTGAGCGGCTCCGCAGTCGGCGTAGAGCATTTGCGCTCCCAGTACAGGACGGGCCGGGTCGAGCCCTTGGCGAGAGTACAGTGCGTGGAGCCTACCGGGGGACTGCGAGGACCAGCATCCTCAGCTTCACACAGCTGGTGCCTCTTCCCCCGGTGGCCACGCCCCCAGCCTCATTGTACTTTACTGGCCGGACTTCTACCGCGATGTGGGACGCGCGCAGGACGGAGCACGGGGCGAAGAACGGGCAAATAGCGGGCCGTTTGAGGCCGTTCGAGCACGTGAGAGCCCGGCCCAGGCCCCCCCCTTTTTCAATCGCTAAAGCTGGCCCTTTGTTCACACGGAACAATGTGTAGCAGAGAAACCAGAAGCAAATCTACACTAGCTGCGGCAGGAGCTTCAAAGGGCCCAATCGACAATTATTTTGTTAAAGCAGGATCTCTGTTAATTGAAGAAATTGAGGTCCTGGAAAGAAGAATTTCCCAAGAAATAGACTGGGTTAGACGTTCTTCAATTGGGCCAATAGCTCAAGCTAGAACACCCGAGGGGAGGACTGAACTCATAACAAAAGAAAGGACTAATCAGGTAATACTTCATCTACCTAACCCAAATATTACTGACCCGGACTTAACCATCGAGGTCCCAAGTGAATTTGATGATTTGAGTATAATGGCCCTCCCAAATACTCATCCGTCATCTACATCACCTGTAATTTTACCCTTATTGCTTGACCCAAAAAGTACGGTAGTTAATCCCCAAGACCCCAGCCTTAATAGAGATAGGGGGACCAGGGAAGGTGCTATACAAAAAAAGAGGGGTGGCCCCACTAAAGAAGCCAACAAGACAAAGTCCCCAAAATCTAAATCCTCAAGGGAAAAAGGGACGAAGGGAGGTATTACTGATTCTAACCAAGAAAGCCAGGGTACAACAACTACCCCCATAATCCATACTATAACGGCACCAGCAATGGCCACAATCACTACCCCAGCTAATGACCCCTGTGATGATATCACATTGGAGGATATTGGTGTGCTTCTTAGATCACTACTGAGCCCCCTCGAAGCTCGATTGATCAAGATTGAGGCCAGGCTAGTTAATATTGAAAGATCTACTGTGCAATTAGCTGACTCAAGGAAACTTGACTCTAATATACCCATAGCATCAAAAGGGGGTCTTGACCCAAAACCCAAAAATGGTAATGTATCCACAGTTGCAAAGAAAAATGTACCCTCTACTGATATACATAATCTAGCACCCTCTGTGCTTAAAACTCCTTTACCCCCGCCCAACCTAAATTCCAATAATGCACTGCCCGTAATGTCTCAAAAACAAACTGCTCCACCGACTACTACCACTACACCCAAAGACATTGTTCCTACTCAGTCTAAACCCAAGGGTGATCAAACATTTACGGGAGAAAAATCCAACCACAACCGTAAATCAAAATTTGTTAACCTCCCTCCAGAGGCTGCCCCTTACACATTAGTTTTAGCAGGGGTTCCAGAATTAAAATCTACAACAATAGAAACAACATTATCACTCAGGAATAAAGTTATCAGCTGGTTATCGACTTATAGACCACTTCCGAGAGGAATAACCAGCGATATCTCTATGGCCAGGCGGGTTACATGGGTGGGATACTCCAGAAAATCAGTGAGGGGAGATTGTGTTTTGGTCACTTTTAGAGAACAGGGCACTGCTGCCTACATCTGTGCCTGGGACTCTGATGACCAAGCCAGTAACATCCAACCCCTCCCCCTCTCCTTCTTTTATCCATCAAGCCCATATAACTTGGAGGATGAAAGATGGGGGCTTCACCAAGACTTACTGGATGAATGGGGAAATGGTCGAAGGGAGAGAAGTGATCCTCCCAATTATAGAGGAAAACCTACTGACCATTTCATGCAGTTTGAGCAGGATGAAGGCTGGGAAAATATCACAAGGAGGAGGGGCCGTGGGGGAGGACCAGGAAGAGGTATCCAAGGGCCCCACAGAATGCACTATCCAGCCCATTTCCCGGTCTACAACAGATATAGCACTTTGGAAATGGTGGATTGACACATGGAAAATGTGGGGTCCGAACAGACAGCACCGAAGGGATGGGGAATAGTTCACTTTTATTATCCACTCTGCTTACAGGGACACACAACCCTCTGGAACCAAATCTAGTACCGGAACTCTCTCCAGAGGCTCCAAATGCGACCCATAACAAAACAAGATGTGCTTCGGCGCACGAGGTGGCTACGCCCGGGTGCAGGGAAGTTAATAATAACACCACTATGGGCCCACTTTTTTCAAAATCATGCCCCTTAACCCTGGTGTCGTGAAACGTAGCAGGATTGGCTAACAAGATTGACTCTCCTGACTGGGTCTCGTTTATTAGATCTAAGAACATCTTACTTTTACAGGAGACCTGGGCGCGTGAGGAAATCCTGCTACAGGGTTTTGCATCCTTCGTTAAACCTGCTAAGTGGGGTGGAAGGGGAAGACCATCGGGAGGACTCGCAACATGGATAGCAACAGATTTAGGCTGCCAGGCTGTTTGCCTGGAAACAGATTCAGACGATATTTTGGCCGTCTTATTGGAGTGGCCAAATTCCTTGAAATTGGTGGTTGTAAACATATATTCCAGGCCGGTACCAATGTCCAAGGAATCAAGCACCATAGAGCAACTCTCTGTGTTCCTTGATGGCAATCCCGGGGAGCTTGCTTGTCTGGTGGGTGGTGATTTAAATGCACAGTATGAACCACTACCAGGTTTACGCGATGGCCCCTCTTTTGAGGAAGACATACGCTGGCGTATCCCTGCGACGGTGACACCTCCCCCGAGAGCGTGGACTCCCTTGGCCTTGCAGATTACTGCCCTCACCCTCAACCAAGGATTAAGGGCCTGCAATGGCCGTTGTAAATCAGACATACCTAGCACTTATACTTATAATAAAACCGGCAGAGAATCGAGAATAGATTACATTCTCGTTAAACTATCCATGTGGCCACAAGTAATCGATCTTAAAATCATCGAGAGAAGGGATAGTGATCATAATGCTCTGGAACTTATCTACACTTCACCAGGGGATGAACCCACTATGTCAAGCACAAATAATGATAAGTCAGGGCTCTTACTAGAAAATACCCAGAGGAAAGTTAGGTGGGAGAATTTAGTCACCAGGGGAGATAGACTACCTAAACTATATGCAAGGATCATCCCGTACTTGGAGAAGGCCTTCCAGATAGGGAAAAAAGCGGAAAGTCAAGCTAATAGTGAAAAGCTTGCTCAGGTACATGATGAGCTAATTAGTACCCTAGAGAGAGACCTGTTTTCTAAGTCGGGAAAAAAAACCAGGACCCCCAGCCAAGACCACCTGGTACAATGCTACTTGCAGGGAATCTAAGACCAAATTGCTACTTGCTATCAAGAGCGGCAACAATAGGGACGAAATCCAAGCCAGGAGAAGATCTTATAGGAAGCTCCTGGCAGATGCAAGGGTCGAATGGGACCAGGAATACTGGGAAAATCTCTCGAGGTCACTAACCACTCACGACTCGCGCAAATTTTGGCGCCTGGTCTCAAACGGTACAGAGGAGCTACCCTCAGCTATCGAGCCTAATATTGCGCCCAGCTTATGGCAGAGCCATTTTAAGGCATTGTACTCAGCAGAAGAAAGGTCTTCTAACATCTCAATCAGTACGCCAGGTCCTGGCATATGCGGTGACAGTTTTACAGAAAAAGAAGTGAGGGCGGCTATAGCTGGGCTTCCCGCTGGAAAGGCCCCCGGTCTTGACGGGGTACCTGGGGACTTATTCAAACAAGAACCAGGAATATGGGCCCCATACCTCACATTGATATTCAATGCCATCCTGGGGGGTATGGAGGTCCCGGATACTTGGCTGGGCGCAGAGGTGGTCTCAATTTATAAAAAGGGGTCCCCTCTGCTCCCAGCCAACTACCGCCCAATCAGTCTTATTGACATATCTCAGAAGCTCTTTGGGAGACTGGTTCTGAATCGATTGCAGGACTGGGTAGGCGAGATGGGCATTCTGACTCCTTACCAGGCGGGATTTAGACAGGGAGTGTCCACAACAGACCAAATTTATAGGTTGAACTTGCTATACTGGAGGACAGCTATAATCGAGGGCGGCACCCTGTACACAGTCTTTGTAGACTTGCGTGCCGCCTTTGATTTGGTACCAAGAGTGAGGTTATGGAAAGTTTTAGAGGAGTTGAATGTCCCTGGAGATATTCTGGGTATCCTGATGCGATTGCATCATAACAACTATGCCCGCGTTAGGTGTGGCAGAGGAGGCAACTTAACCGAAAGGTTTCCCTTTCGCAGAGGGGTTAGACAGGGTTGTGTGCTCGCACCGACCCTGTTCTGCCTCTTTGTGAACGGGATAATTGACCACCTAACTAGGATTCCAAACACCGATGCTCCAAGGCTGACTGGCAGCAGGGTGCCTGCGATCATGTTTGCAGATGACACCCTGCTGCTGTCCAAATCCCCCATGGGCATTCAACGTGTCTTGGATGGGTTTTTACAGTTCTGTTTAGATCGAGGACTTGAAATTAATCCCCAAAAGACAAAATACATGATCCTCAACCCCAAGCCGCACAATCGTTTCCCACCCAGGTTGGGAGAAGTCCAACTGGAACGGGTGTATACAATCGAATACCTGGGATCACTCTAAATGAACACCTAACGTGGTCATCCCACCAGATGAAAGCGAACATTAAACTGGCACAGTCGGCGGGTGGTATTATGAGACTGGTGAATAAATCCCCCTTCCGCCCACTTAGCCCCATCATTCACATCTACAAAGCCCAAGCTTGGGGTGGTGTCACGTATGGGGGTGAGCTGTGGGGGCACATTCCTTCATCTAAATTACTAACAACTGAAAACAAATTCCTGAGAAGGATTGTTGCTCTCCCACAGAGCACTCCACTACTCCCGCTCAGACTGGACTTGGACATTCGACCTATAACGGAGGAGCTGGGACTAAAGCCTTTGACATTTTGGCGGCGTCTATGGAGCAGTCCAGACCTTTCAACTTATAGAGCTGAGTTGCAAGAATTTCTAGAGCTACCCAATGCCAAAACAATGCCATGGTTGATCTATATCAGGAGAACGCTGGAGGCAATTGGACTCTATAAACTATGGACAGACCCACTAAACAGTTCCCCAAAGATCTCAAAAAAGGCACTGGCGAGAGTCTATTATGATCACATGCTCCTCAGAGCCATGGACGGTGCACATGCATGGGAGGGGTCATTGTCCAACAAGTTCACACAAGCAAAAGACTCCTACCATCTTGAAAGCGTCCTCGACGCCATATCTCCACAACTAACCAGGAAACTATTTCTCCAATGGAGATATGGAACCCTTCCCTTAGCATCATTCACAGCATCCTGGTCTTCTCATTCCTCTTTAGAAACTTGCCCGGCCTGCGGACACTCAAAGGAGAATGATGTTCATGTTGTCTTCTTTTGCAGGGGGTACGCAAGGAGCAGGAAATTTTGGCTAGTCCCCTTACTCAGGAACTTGGGATTCAGAGCTTTTCTACCCGCCTATAGAGTCCTAAAGACAGATTTATCCCCCGCTCTAGTATTTGCTTTATCTAAATTTTTAACCTCTATGTGGTTTGCCCGATGTCGCTGTCTAAAAATGATGTGCTAGGAAACCTGAAGTCTTGGAACAGTCCTAAAATTATGTCATATTTTTTAAACTCCAGTTTTTACTCCGATCACTAATGTTGTTTAATACGGTTTTTTAAATTTTGTATTGAATTGAATGTACATCTTTTATGATCTTGTGATCGAAATAAAGATTAAGTAAGTAAAGCACAGGTAATCAATCGACATGGTATCCAGGTGCTTGCAGCTAGTGGTCATCGATAGGTTTATCGAACAACCACATCTTGAGGGCCCTTCACAAAGAGAAGGCAGTCAAAAAAAGAGGGAAGGAGCAAGGTGAAACCAATGAAATGGAGGTAAAAGCAAGGAGAAGGCATTTACATTTTTTTTTTAAAAGCTCAAAGAAAGCAATACAAACAAGATAAAACCAAGGAGCAGGCACTCAAAAATAAGGGAAAAAGCTAAGAGAAAACAATTAAAATGAGGAAAAAGCAAGGAGAACATAGGAGCAAAAGCAATACTGCAGCACGGGGAGAGCAAGGCCTAGAAATAATAGTGATAAGTAGATAACACAAACACATGAAAGTGTTTGGTTTATAATAACTCTGTTCTCACAGACTTGTTCATAAGAAAAAATCAATTTATTTGATGGGTATTTTGAGTGAATTCAACACAGCAAGAAGACAAAATACAGGTGAGAATAATGAGTAAATGTTTAAGGCCTCAGTGCAAGGTAGTCCACATATTTACAGATTTCTGCAATTCTGTATGACTTATAACTTGCTTTACTAGCAAAGTAACCTGGTGATCCACTTTCCATTATAGGTGTCATTCCACACAGTAATCTCCCTCAACCAGTTCCTCTTATCTGGACATTCCTATACTCTGTGACTGGATCTCTGAGTAAGTGCTGACAGAAGGGGAAATTCTGTTCCCTCAAGATGCAATGATGTGACACACACAGTTGCAATACAACTAGAATTATCTAGCCAAAGTTGTCTGCCTGTATGAAAGAATAACAATTTAATAATAGCTCTCTCTTTCTTTCTCACTCGTCATATATATGTAGAAAAAAATAAACAATGGACGCCATGCGAATCTGATTAAATAAAAAAATTGATAAATGCAATTACAGTACTGGCTAGCTATGTTTCACACAATATATGTAGTGATTACTCTTTAAACTATATTTGTGGTCTGTTGGAAATTGGGTTACTAGTTGAATGGGTAAAGCCCTACACAAGCAGCAATGACAATTCTTGTTGGGGTGAAACCCCGAATTTACCTGTGCTTAACACCCTAGTAGTTTGGCACAAAGGCAGTCAGGCTTATCTTAGAGGCAAGGTGTATAGTGTTTATGCAGCTTTTCAAACATTAATAAAGTGTAAACAACAGATGAAAAATCCCACACCAACTTAGGAAAATAGAATAACATGTAATAAATTATTTGAGATCAAAACAACAGAATTTCAATAGAACAGGAGATACGCAATTTTAAACATTTAAGTGGTAATAGTGCCTGGAAGCACAACATGCCAACTGTGGTTATCTGGCCGCCCCAAACTGGGACAAAGTTACAAGTTCAGTGTGACTGGGATGGAGCACAGGCCGTTAGGCCCACTAAACATATCACCTTAAATCCTGGTTTTCAAATTGTTGCAAGATCGTACATAGGCAGTTCCAAGGAGCTGCAGGGTTGCAATGGAGAGTCCTGTGTCATCATCGAGGTTGCCATCGATGAGGGCTTACGATGCCAATTCCTGCGTTGAAGATGCATTGCACACTAGTGGTTATTTATAGAAGCTGTAGGGCTGCAATGCAGAGACATGCGTGGCCGTCGAGGATGCCATTGATGATGGGCTTGTGATGCCAAGGCCTGCGTTGAAGATGATTCACACAGTGGCTGCTGCCAGCTGTGATGTGAGGTCCTGTGATGGCGATGTATCATGCTGCAGCGCTTCTGATATTCCTGCAAGATAATGCATTGTGCTACATAAGCTCTTTTTACAGGACCACAGCTGGGATGGCAGAACACCTTCAGGCCCACTTCTAAGCATCAAGGCCTGGGGTAAAACCACTTGGGGGTAGAACTCCCAGCAGACAGAATACGGGTGCTGGGCTTAAGTTGGTTGAAGCCTTTTCTGTCCCTGAGTCTCAGATCAGGTGGCCAGCCAACCAGGAGCTTCTTCTCCATTAAGGTGGAGAAGCGTTGCCCACTAACAAAAACCCTCTGCAGAAAAGCAGAAAAAGATGAAAAATAAAAACCATAATAAAGTTTATTTATTAAGATTTTATTTTTCCAAACTAAGGATTAGGACAGGGTGTGGCCATTGCTGCAGCAGGAAGAAGTTATGGGCTGGCTGTGCACTTAGGTTTAGTGTGCACATATGTCTTTGGCTGGCTTTTGCTGTGGCCTGCCAGACATGCACATTGTAAACCTCTTTAACCTAGCTGTCTTTCACAGCTGCGTTAGAGAAAACACAGCTTCCAAGACTCTTGAGAGCACCAAGAGAGGCCGAGTCCTGGCACTTCTCTCATGCTGGTTACAAGCATGAGAGCCGCACCAGGATTGGTGTTGGGGGATTGGGGTTTGGAGCCGATGGAGCCTAGAGGAGACAGAAGCAGAAGATGGACCGGAGTGAGGAGGACACCAGATGTCATGCAGCATACAAGGTAAGTGGTTATGTCTTTCTGTTTATAGTTGCCACTTGCCTTGCATGCATGCACCCAACTACCACTCATTTACTTGCCCCCCACTCTACCTAGTTGCCAGACGCGGCTGCAGCAAACTAGCCCTTGGAGTCGCTCTGAAGGTCCTGGAATCAGGATGGAAGGTCCAGGCCTTTCACTCAGGCAACAGGGTAAAAGAGTAGCAGTCTGTTAGAAATGGCATTTCTGGTTGGCTAGAGTATACACCTAAGCCGGGCAGAACCCACCACTCTAGTCAGGGTAAGTTACACACCCAAGATAACCCTCGCTCTCCCCTTTGGTAGCTTCGCAAAGCAGTCAGGCTTATCCTTGAAGCAATGTGTAAAGCAGTTGTGCAACACACACACACAGCAGTGACACACTAGACACACCACAAAAGAAACTGCACGCTAGGTTACATTAAAAATATCCTTTGTATTGTACATAAAAAAACATTAGACTGTAAATCATTTCGTAGCATGTAAAGCACATTAGACCACATCACTTAAATCACTGCGCCAGGGGTGTTTCTTCACTGCAGCAAGGCTGTGAGGCTCCTGGTTGCTGGCACAGCATCCTGTTAGGTGGGGCTGCCTTGCCGTCAACAGGGGTCACCTCAGTGGTGCCTAGCAACCACACACTGGCTCCCTCTGGAAGAGGGGGCCTCATGAATGGGGTGATTGGCAGCCGATTACTGGCCCTAGGGGAACCTGGCTGCAGCAGTTTTCCTGCACTGCTGCACGTGTTGGTTCCTCTTCTGGAAAGGTAGGGGGGCCTCCGGGGCTGAGTGACACAGCTGCCGGGGTGTGAGGTTCCTGCTTCCGGTTACTTCGGCTGGTTGCCAGGCAACACCCGGTGGTAGTGCGGTGCTCGCTCAGCAGGCGGGTGGCTGCACTCAGAATTAGTTAACTTCTCGGGCATCTCACAAAGCAAGTGGGAGCGCAGCCTAACTCAGGTACACAGGCATCTGAGCGGCAGTGGCCATGCAGGTCACAATGAAGGAAGCACTAGGCAGCTTCCCCAGGAATGAAAAACACAGGTAGGCTTATCAGTAAATAAAGCACAACGAATTTCCAGCAGCACAAAGAACTTCTGGTAAGCACAAGAAGTTCCAGTAATGTATAAGCACCAGGTAGACCTTGATATTCCTGAGTCTTCCAAAACAGTAGGCAGCACACACCAGCCCTTAGAGATTCTTCACAAACAGGGTACCACAGCAGGGCAAAAGAGTCAGTCCTTTTCCTCCACCATAGACAGAAGCAGCAACTGCAGGCCAACCCACACAGCACACAGCAAAGGGGAAGTATTCCTACTTACAGCTCTTCAGCTCTTCTTCTTGGTAGGGTCCTCTTGTTCCTTGAAGTAATCTAGAGCCATGGGGTTGCAAGTGTAATGCTTATGCCCCAAAATGTCTTTGTTCTTTTGGTGGCAAGGGTCTTTAAACCCAGTCCAAACCAGTTCTGCATTCACTGGTGCAGTGTGACCACAGGGGGAGGAGACAGCATTGTGCAAAAGGAGACACAGCCTATTCAGGTGTAAGCAAAACTCCTCCCACCTCTCTAAATGCAGGCCAGGTCTATTCAGCCCTGCACTGAGACACCCAGGCAAGGCAAGGCACACCTCAATCCCCCTCAGTGACTGTCTTGAGTGAATGCACATGTCAGCTTCTGTCACTCAAACACCAGACGCTGAATACACAAACAACCAGATGCACACAGAATGGTGAAGTAAGAAAATGCTCACCTTTCTAGTTGATTAGGATAACAAGAGCCACTGGGGGTTTCTTTAGAATGGGCATAATGACTGCATGCATAAATGACTGGGGGATTCCCTCATTAGCTAGGTGCCTATTTACAAGGTTGATGATGACCAGTGTGGGAGGCAAGGGTTGATAACAGTAGCATCTGAGAACCCAGAATGGAGAGTATCTCTTAAAGGAGATCAACATTTCCCTAGCTTCATCTTTAGAGACAGGCATAAAATCCCAGATGGTGCATTCAGATGAAGGGGGTCAGATGATGATGCACTAGGGATGGAATTACAATATAGGCCCTCAACTAGCAAAGAGGTGAAAAATGACCAGAGGTTATCAAAAAGGTCAGGAGAGAGAGTGGGAAAGTTGATGTGGGCACTGCAAATACCAGGCCTTTGTAGATGTAAGAAGGTTCCTAGGTGGACTTGCCCACATCTAGTGGTGTACATTTTTTGCCATTATACATGTAGATTTGTATCCTCTTGCATCAACACAGCAGGCCGTATTATCAATGTGAAGCTGGGTATTGACCCCTGGTTTTTCCAAAACTCTTTTTTTTACTTTTTCATTTGGTGCAGGCTGACAGCATACCAGTTATTAGATTTTGTGTGGCAACAATCTCTTACTCTAGAGGAATCACTGGGTAGAATGCCTGAATACCTTTAAAATGGTTGAGAACGCCTGAGTGAAGGTTTCATGTCGCAATTTATTCAGGTTATGCCAGGAGGAAAGAGAACTATAGTTGACCCAGAATTTGAGTCCATTGATTTGCACATTATCTATAGAAGAACATTTGATTAGGAAGTAGTCTGACTAAGATAACTGCTGGATTCCAGGTAAAAAACAGCATATTAAAGTTGTGGCCACCATTATGTGCTAAAGATGTGAAAAGCCATAAGTCTCCATATCTTCAAGCTCACACAATAAGCAATTGTAGGGGAGTCTATCAACATATGTTTATGTCACCCATGTTGATAACACAGCCAGACCACATTAAATCATGTTGGGCAAAATGTAATTCATTACTGGTTGGGGAGGCATTTCGTGAGTTGCTGGTAAATCACAGAACATACTAGGAAAGTGGTGGGAGAGACTATGGCCTCAGTTCAAATCTACTAAACTGAGGTAGACAATGGACCATCAACAATCGAAAGTGGCAGAGAATTGTGATGACCCAAAATACTAAAGTAGTGAGGGACAAAATATCAAAAACTAAGTATGTATGACGAGGTAAGTATGTATAGATATAGATATTTTAAACCTATCTCCCCCTCTAGGTACCTTGATTGTAGAAAGTCAATTACATAGCTTAAAATGCATCTCAGTATTTGTAAGCTGTGGCATCTTATTTGAAATCTTGGCGTGGAATGCAAATGGGGAATGTACACCAAGATTCCAACTGAAGAATTGACCTTATCTGTACCAGATGCGTTGGAGTCATATTTCTGAAATGGAAACACCATAATAGTGGCCGTCTGGAGAGAAGCCTAGAGACTTGATTAGTTATAGTGGCTTTTTTGGCCTGAAGACGTCATCAGAGTGTCGCTAAACTGGGTGAGAAACTACTAATTGGACATACCAGTTTTGCATTTTGTTACTTGTGAGGTGCCTTGGGTGAAATCGGTACAAATACACCTGATCTGATGAGGAACAAGACTGTGTGTGATATCTCAGGTACATGACACGCACAGTATAGCATGTAAATTTGCTACCTGTCCTACAATCACCATGTTCCATAGAGGTGTGGAGTATAAACTGCATCATAAGCATCACAGTGGATTTGGCAAATCATATCGAAGGAGAGGCTACATGTGTGTATCTATACTAGTGGTGTGAAGAACACTAGTGTGATGGCACTGATGCATCAGTGTCCAGTGGCAATATTGATGGTAATGGTGGACTGTGGATCTTGAGCAGTGATTATCACATGTTTCTGAATATTACTTTGAATTTTTATCTGGAAGAACACATGAAATTCATATTGGTGCAATGCACAAACAATGTACAAGGATTCACTCACCTCTCTGAATGCTCATTTACACATGGAGTACTTTTCAAAGAGCGAATCCATTAGGCAGTGATTTGCACATCTTATGGTTTGTCATTTATAAGGGCAATCATGAATAGTTACAAATCGGTCATAAAGCAGTTGACTGTCAATCGCAGTTACAATATTTTCTTCATTCCTATTGGATCCAGCAGTGTAGCAGATTTAATTCAGTATGACTCAGTTTTTGTTTAGCTTTAAGGTATACACATTTGTAACAGAAATATGGAGGGAATAACACCCATACCCACATTTTTAGTGGAGGGTGGGGAACCTACTTTGGGTAGTACTATGTGGAACAAGCGTTCGTTTTTGGGAACTTATAAGTGTTTAGCCATGCACCAGTTGATGTTGTTGCACCAAGGATATTGTGCTGCATAACTAAATACTTATAAAGGTCCCAAAAGCGAGACCTATTGGCTATGCCAATGCTTGTTTCTCAGACTGCAATGACAGCAGGCACATCCATGTGCGCATGCTCATACTGCTCAATTCTCGCTAGTGGAGAAGTTACGGCATGATGTCATGCCAGGTGAGCATTGTAGGGTAAGAGAAGTCATTTATAGAGAGTCATTTTCTCTCTGGATTTCCCTTCTCTTTTTGAAACACAGGAGCAGCAACATAGTTGTGGCGCATTTCTCGCAAGAAATGCGCATTCGCGGGCGGCCGCGCATGCGCATTTCGATGGGAGAAGTCGGCGCAAAATAGAAGAGGGAGCCCGGGGACGCCACAGACCAGGTAAGTGCTGTTATATACTTTTATTTTACTTGGGACATTAAAATTATGTTTGTAGAAGAGGGCGGGAGGGAGGCGGTAGGCACGTAGTGGGGCTACGCAAAGCGCGTGAGCGGCCGTAGCATCATTCCCACTTCACGTAGCTTCACGTAGCCCCACTACGCAAACTACGCCCAGGGTTACCCGTAACCCTACTCAGTTTGTGTGTTACTATAAGGCTCTGCTATTGGTTTGGTTGGCTTTCACTCCAAGTGTTTTGAGTTGAGAGATGCTGCCTTCTTTAATATGCACAGAGTCTCTGAGATTGCCTTGGCTTGTCTTCAACTCTGAGAGCTACCTGAAGGGTGCTGGCGAGCTACCAGTAGCTCACGAGCTACTCGTTGGAGACCCCAGACCTATACAATAAACAAAGGGGCAGAGTGAGCATCGAGTTCCCTTACACGCAGAAACCGAATCTGCAACACCCCTCCCCCGCACCCCCCACCGCCAGCGTCGATACAAGCCTTTCACGTTTTTAGAAATCTTGGAACAGTAAGCAGTAACAACCTCTGAAATTCTGAGATTAAATGACGGCGGCAGATGCGAAGCTCTCGATTTGAAGGTCCCAGACGCAACTCTGGCACAATGGTGTCTGCTCCTGGCGCATAGCTTGCATTCTCCGGTGATCCTGCGCTTCAGCCGCTTGTTATGAATAGCACAGCCATCGTGGTCGAGTGATCATGGCTACGAGGCTGGAGTGGACCCCAGGGAACCTGCGAGGTGCTACCAGGTTTTTCAAACCCAAATATTCCTCCTCAGTGAAATGCACGTTACCTGTCGGGAACATAGCTTCCTGGAAAAGGCTCTTCCTACATGCAAGGGGGCACCAAATGTTTAAACGCTTTTAGGGAACAAGAAAAAACAAGCATTTGCAATGCAATAGGTCTCGCATTAGGAAAGTTTGAGCTATTGGAATTGTAAATGACAAATATTTTATTTATGTGTTGGTTTTGAAAATTGCCAAATTAATAGCTTTGTCATTTACAATGCCAATAGTTTTAACTTTCGCAAACGTGACACCTATAGCATTTGTAATGCAATATGTGTTGTATTTACATGACTTAGATGTATTAATATTACAAATAACAATGGCTTTTAATTTTTTTTAATAATTAATACTTAAATAAAAGTTATTGTAATTTATAATGGCAATAGCTTAAACTTTTGTAAATAACTTTTGGGAAGATTATATTCATTGTATTTTATTGTGATGAAAATCCAAGAACAGCAGTGAAATATTAACATATTTTTGTGACATTTGTAATAAAGCTTGAAACATTGAGAGAACATATTAGAACCAGTTGTTGTTGAATGGTTGCACAGAGTGATGCTGTGGCGTTAAGTGGTGCTGAGTGATGCTGTGGCCTTCAGTGGTGCTGAATGATGCTGTGGCCTTCAGTGGTGCTGAGTGATGCTGTGGCGTTCAGTGGTGCTAAGATTTGCTGTGGCATTCAGTTGTGCTGTGGCGTTGAGTGGTGCTGAGTGATGCTGTGGTGTTGAGTGATGCTGTGGCACTGAGTGATGCTGTGGCGTTGAGTAATGCTGTGGCGTTGAGTGACGCTGTGGTGTTGAGTGGTGCTGTAGCATTGAGTGGTGCTGTTGCGTTGAGTGGTGCTGAGTGATGCTATGGCATTGAGTGGTGCTGTGGCATTGATTGATGCTGTGGCATTGAGGGATGCTGTGCACTGTGTGGTGCTGTGGCAGTCAGTGGTGCTGTGGCAGTCAGTGGTGCTGATGATTCTGTGGCACTGAGTGATGCTGTGGCGTTGAGTGATGCTGTGGAGTTGAATGGTGCTGTGGTGTTGAGTGGTGCTGTGGCATTGAGTGGTGCTGTGACATTGAGTGGTGCTGTGGCGTTGAGGGGTGCTGTGGCATTCAGTGGTGCTGAGTGATTCTGTGGTGCTGAGTGATGCTGTGGCATTGAGTGATGCTGTGGCGTTGAATGGTGCTGTAGTGTTGAGTGGTGCTGTGGTGTTGAGTGGTGCTGTGGCATTGAGTGGTGCTGTGGCGTTGAGTGGTGCTGTGGCATTGTGTGGTGCTGAGTGATGCTGTGGCGTTGAGTGATGCTGTGGCATTGAGTGATGCTGTGGCGTTGAGTAATGCAGTAGCATTGAGTGGTGCTGTGGCATTGAGTGGTGCTGTGGCATTGAGGGGTGCTGTGGCATTCAGTGGTGCTGAGTGATTCTGTGGTACTGAGTGATGCTGTGGCATTGAGTGGTGCTGTGGTGTTGAGTGGTGCTGTGGTGTTGAGTGGTTCTGTGGGGTTGGGTGGTGCTGTGGCGTTGAGTGGTGCTGAGTGATGCTGTGGCGTTGAGTGATGCTGTGGCATTGAGTGATGCTGTGGCATTGAGCGATGCTGTGGCATTGAGTAATGCTCTGGCGTTGAGTAATGCTGTGGCATACAGTGGTGCTGTGGCATTGAGTGGTGCTGTGGCGTGAGGGGTCCTGTGTATTCAGTGGTGCTGAGTGATTCTGTGGTGCTGACTGATGCTGTGGCTTTGAGTGGTGCTGTGGTGTTTAGTGGTGCTGTGGTGTTGAGTAGTTCTGTGGCGTTGAGTGGTGCTGTGGCATTGAGTGGTGCTGAGTGATGCTGTGGCGTTGAGTGATGCTGTGGCATTGAGTGATGCTGTGGCATTGAGTGATGCTGTGGCATTGAGCAATGCTGTAGCGTTGAGTAATGCTGTGGCGTTGAGTAATGCTGTGGCGTTGTAAAATAAAAATGTCACCAGAATACTACGAGGACGCCTGCCAGGTACTGACTTATCAGTGTTGGAGAACAGATTCATTAGGTTCTAATAAAATTAACTCTGAGCCCACGGTATCGGACAATGCATGACCAATAAAACCAAACATTATGTAAGTTTACACCCTCTGCTTGCTGTACTGCTTCTGTGAACCCCGAGCACACATACAAAATAGCTATGCAGAGTGCTGCTCGGATAACAGTATCTTCTTTAATTGGCAAACTTTTATTTTTAGTCAGTGACAACCAAAGTGGCAGCCCACGGGAGGGTCACAAAAGAGAATGCAACAAGATGCTGTGGCGTTGAGTGATGCTGTGGCATTGAGTGATGCTGTGGCATTGAGGGATGCTGTGCGTTGAGTGGTTCTGTGGCGTTGAGTGGTGTTGTGGCATTGAGTGGTGCTGTGGCGTTGAGGGGTGTTGTGGCATTCAGTGGTGCTGAATGAATCTGTGGTGCTGAGTGATACTGTGGCATTGAGTGGTGCTGTGGCATTGAGTGGTGCTGAGGCGTTGAGTGGTGCTGTGGCATTGAGAGGTGCTGTGGCATTCAGTAGTGATGAGTGATTCTGTGCACTGAGTGATGCTGTGGTGTTGAGTGGTGCTGTGGTGTTGAGTGGTGCTGTGGCGTTGAGTGGTGCTGTGGCATTGAGTGGTGCTGAGTGATGCTGTGGCATTGAGGGATGCTGTGTGCTCAGCAAGCCATGAAACACATGCAGATCACACTCAGGTTGTCTCTCACCGGCACCAACCCTGCCAGACCATGTTGGTGTGCGAGTGCACCTATGATTGTGTACTCATGATTGTTCTGGGAGGCTTAGTTAGACCTCTTACCACAGCACACACATACACACATATACTTCTTCACCCAGCCAGCTTGGGTAGAAGGCTAGAATTGAGTATTTACAACAAAGAGTGACGGATAAAGGAAGAAGGCGGTACATAGAGTGTAAGGGAAAGAGAAAGGATAGTGACAAAAGAGGAAGACAGACATTCAGAAAGATATGGAAAGTCAGAAGGTGAGAGTGAACAAGGAGAGACAGGAAAGTGAGCGAGGTTCGGTCACATGAAAGAGAGAACAAATGCTAAAAGAGCGATTAACAGAGAATTGGGGTGCCGTTCCTAAAAATTTTAAAATGTGAAAAGTATAACGGAAAATGTTCCAACTTGTGAACATAATTTTTTATGGTTTTGTTGCGCTGTTTCCAGCGTTTCATGAGAGGGTTTCCAATAACGCAAAATGTGCCCGTGCTTAATATACCAGGATGTCTTCACACTGCCCTATAATAAAATGTGGTCTGTCTGGGTGAGTGGGGCGGTTGTCAAAGCAAAGCAGCGAAAGGGAGAATGAGGCGGTGCTAGCAACCCCCCTTTCGAGAGGAGATTGCACATCGAGAAGAAGCCGGTTTTATCAGCTGAAAGTAAGCAGTGGCAGCTAAACACTTTAATAAAGATATGCTTGTGTGCACGTATGAAAAGGAAAGCCCCTGAAGAACAAAGCGCCGTGAGAGCTAAGCAGTGGCCAGTGAAATCGGATATGCGGCAGAGCCACGGGGCAGCTGAGGCCAAGGGACAGACAGATGTCTCCCTGTACCACTATCCCCCATACTCCTCATTGCCCATATGTTCTCAAATACTACTACGAATGCGAGATTCAAAGCCCCTGAAACTCACATAGACATGAAAGACTCTGCGGTAAGAGGCAGCAGGCTTCTCTGTGCTTTGGGGAGCAGGCAGACTACATCCACTGAGCTTGCCTAGGTGTAAACTTCTCTCAAACTTCCTGAAAGTTACAGTGGCTGAAGGGAGAAGCATGAGTCTGAGGGAGAGGGCGGATCTAGCTAGATGTTGCTATTTGCAACAAGAAATTGACCCATCAGTCCCAAAAGAATACACGAGTGAAAACAAACTAAATCAGTAATAGTAATGCCGTGCAGCCGTGAAAGAGCTGCATCTCGCAGTAAAGTATACATTAAGCATGAAGAGTAAATCAAACATGCTCTTGGCATTGCTGTGGGGGGGTGGGTGGGCGGGGGAGCAGCAGCCTTTGATGTCTGGTGGTGTAAGAGAGACAAATGTTGGTGTTCGAGGCTTCCTTTCAAGTTGGGTGGGGGGGCAGGGGAGCAGGGGATCGAGCGAGTGGGAGGGAACAAGCATATGGGGTGTGAATGAGAAGTGAGGCCAAGCGCGCTCTGGGGAAGCATCACGCTTCAATAGATCACATGCATTGGGAAGATTCCGCTTGTTCAAGAGTGTTGTTTCCCCTACAATATGTCAGAGCTATATAATAGCTCGACCTAAAAGAGCGCTCCCGGGAGTAAATCTCCGACGTGCACTCGTTGCCATTGAAGGCAATGGAACGCGTGCACGTGCTTGGCTGAAAAGCCTAAGCGTTAGGAAAAGGTAGTTTTCCTTTGCAGCGCATGCGCTGCGAAGGCTCGACCTAAAAATGGCTTTGAAGCATATTTAAAGGCTATTGGTGGAGATGTGTATACTGATAAGCATATATTTGATGTATCGAAACATTGTTTTTTTCCAGAAGGGAGATAGATTTTGAATCATCTTCCTCAACTAACGGTGGGTGATGAATATGAGGAAGAACCAGATTTATATGATAGTTCTATAAAGCAGTTAGACATTTATTATAATAAAGGAGTCGATGAAGTGGATGTGAGACATAAATTCTTAAGAAGACGCCAATTCCATAATGAATCAATGGATGGTTTTGGTAATGACTTGAGAGTTTTGCATTCCAAATGTAATTATAGGTTTCCATCATTAAATTATTTATATAGCACACAAAACAACAGCCCCCAAATTACAAAATAAGTTACTTTTGGTGGATGATCTGACAATAGAAAAAGCAACAGATTTTGCTCATCAATTTGAAGAAATGAAATTAGGTACCAAGCAACTAGCTCATAAAACTGTTGAGAATATACATGTTGTGAGGAAGAAAGAGAATGGGAAAAGAAAAAAGTGATTTAGCCTACAATTCCAGAGTAGGTGGACATAATAGAACAGGTTCTAACAAGATGGTATACATTTGGTTCAAGTTTGATCAACCTGGACATCTAGCTAAAGAAAAAGTATGTCCTTCCATCTATCAGGAATGTAGATTTTGCAAGGGAGCAGGGCATTATGCTAGGATGTGTTGAAGTAAAGACTCAATTAAAAGCATGACAGTGTCTGTAAATCATAACCCCATTAGAGAAGTCAAACACGATCACGACAGTGAAGTTTCAGAGGAATACATTTTAGGTGTTTATGAAATAAGTGCAAATTAAAAAGACTGAGGTAAAAGTTGTGAATTATGTATCATCTAAAAATGTTATCCAATTTATGAAAGAGAGGAATTTCCCAAAAGTTTAATTACTAACAATGGTGTTCCATTGCTATGTAGAGTGATGAGTTAATTTTTTGTCTTGTAATGTTATTGAATATATCAGAACTTCAGTGTATTCCCCTTAAAGTAATGGCATTGTGAAAATATGGATTAGTGTGCTGAAGTAAGGATTGCAAATGGCAATAGTTAATGGTAGAAATTGTTGGGGGGCAACCAAATGAATTGATATGGAGTTAGTGCACCACTCCTAGAATAGCTGGTGAGAAATATCCTTTTGAAAAGATATGAGGAAGAACCCCGGCATACAATTTGAAACACTCATGGATGTAGGATTTAAGTGATGAAGCTGGATCTGAGGTGGATGTGAGTAGAACGGGAAGAGGTTCTCTGAGAAATTGGAAATCAAATAAGATGAGGAACCAATTCAAGTAAGGTGGCATCTCCTTTGAAGAAGGGACAATGTGTGCATGTGAAAAAAGGGAGATTTTTTTTAAGCTGGGGAAGCAAAGTTTTCTAAGCCCATGAGAATAATAAGAGTTGCTAAGCAAGTATTTGAGTTAAAAGATTAAAATGTATCCGTATGAGTAAAGGGGCAAAGGTGCAGAGAGTTTTGTTGTCCAAAGATTTAGAAGTCAGTTCATCATCTGCAAGGAGTATTACCCCTGCAAAGCGTCAACCAACTCAACATTATTAACAGTCACCAAAATAGATAAAAGATAATTATTTGGACTAGTGTTTATTTAGTTTTTTTTCAATGTTATGTTTCGTTAATTCAAGATTTTAGTGACAACAGATGACATGTGAGTAGGTAGATCGTACAAATGATCTTACCAGGATTAACATGTAAGTCATTTTGTTTGTAATATATCGAATGTAAGTTGTATGTATATATTTTGGTATTAATTGGGGAAAATGTGTGGCATTTTAGGTGGAAACCTGATGTGGAATAGGTAATTAAGTAAGTAATTTATTATGCTTGATTAATTAAAAAAATTGCATGTACATAACATATAAATAGCTGAAAACAATCAGATTAAAATTTGTTTTAAAAAAGTCCTTAGTTTTAAACTAAAGATATGATTAAATGAACCTATGGGAAAATGTCTCTGGTTTCTGGTATTCCTTACCATTTGTTATTCCAGAGATCTTATTTCTTTATTCTATTAATTTGTGCAAACTTCGAGTGTGCAAAGTTGGCTTCATTAAAACATTAAAAAAATTAAAGATCCCTGAGTTCAGGATCCTGCCCTAGCAGTCTTGCTCTCTCAGTCATTATGCTTTGTTTTGTTGCTCGACTGCCTTTGCTCTGCCGCGTATTTCTATGTGCAGACGCTTCTCTGCTATGTTGAGAAATTTTGTAAAGATGCAGATCAGTTGCGTGAAGTCAGATTTAAAGCAGTCCAGCACCGCCTGTCTGCAGGTACAGATCCCTGCTCAAATGTAGAGGGGATGAGGTAGTAAACGTCTTTCTTTTCCTAAGTTTAGGCAAATGCAGTTTATGTGGAAAAGATCTTCTGGTCCTTGGTTGCATAGATGGCAGGTGTTGTCTCCAGGCATCCTCCTCCGAGGTGCAAGGTGAAGCCAGTCAATACTTTAAGTATTTATCTTTCAGTGTGACATTCAATCCTGCAGTCAGAAATGACGTAGTTGTTGCGTAAAAGCCAACGGTGGGCTATTTATGCAAGTGCAGCCTTTTCTTCTTCCGTTGACAGCACTTTGATCGATTTAGAGACCACTTTCCTAAAGCTGGTCTTTCTTAAAGCTGGCATGTGACGCTGATGAGCCCCATGCATTTCCCAACCCTAATTGTTTTATGGAGACTCAGAGGTATGCTCCAGCTGGCGATGTCCCATTTTGTTTCAATTCAGTCCAGAGATGCCAACGTAGTGTATTTACATTTGCTCCTCTGATGTTGTGCCAGAATTTTATAAAAGCACCTCTTTTAGCAATGGTATGTTTCTGGAGCCCGAACTCTAGCATTATTTGTAGGGGTGGGTGGAACTTGCGTAGTGGCGCCACGCAAAACTCGCGAAACGGTAAAAAAATCTCTACGAGCACACAAAAGTTCCGCAAACATGTGGAGTTGCTTGTTCCACCCGTTTGCGATGCTTTTTTCCTGTTCGCGAACGCTGTTTGCGGGCTCGGGGAGAAATATCTCGCGAACATGCATTTTGAAAGCGCGAACAAGCATAAAATGCTGCGAAGTCGCAGATCGCGCAATTTTTGCCAATTCGTCATTCTCTGCAGAATGCGAAATTACTTAAATTCCGCTAATTCCCCGAGCGGAACGGAACTTACAGCCCGGGCCTACCTATTTGCTCAGGAGAGATTTAATTTTGAATGTGGAAGATCGTTCTATATGCCCTGGTAATTATTTTTTTTATAGTGATTGTGTCTTTTCCTTGCATTACCTCGCTCCCATATGTTATATAGGGAGGCGTTTCCTTTGAATTACCTCAAGTAGAGGTGTCAGTGAAGGCCTGCAGAGTTTTATTTGGGGGGGACTTTATGGCAAAGGTTATTGTGTTGCCTTTCTGTCTTAGTGCTTCTTTTTGAGGGTTAAAAGAGTCTTTGGGTAAAGCAGTACTCCTAGGTATTTATATTACTTTTCTAGTTCTAGCCGTTTGTGTATCCAGGAACCAATGGGGTGTTTTCTTCTTTGAAAGGTTTATTGCCATTGTTTTTGTCTTCCCTAAATGTATCTTCAGTGCATTCTCTTGTGAGTATTCATGTGTTACATTTAATAAGTGTTATAGTACGATTGGTGTTGACTTACTAACACCAGGTCAACGTCATATAGGAGGTTGGAGATGATTGTCTTGTTGAGCTTTAGGCATGTGAGTTGCATTTGTCCAGCCTTGCTGGTAGGTCTGCCATAAGCAGGTTGAAAAGCATGAGTGCAAGGAGGCACCATTGTTTTAGTCCTTTTGTCGTAGTGATGCACCATGATAGATGTGTCCCTGTCCCCAATCTTACTTTTAGCCATGTTTCTGTGTGTAATAGTTCAAGTTGGTTTAGGACTGCTGATCGAATGCTCCATTTTCCAGCTTTCCTCGCAGTCTTGCTCGATTCATGTGATCAAAGGCCAAGCTTTAGTCGATAAAGCTCAGAAATAACGGTTGCTGGCTTGTTTTGTGGTATCAATAAAGAGAGTTAGGGCCATAATGTTGGTGACTGTTGCAATGGTTTTGAAGAAGCCAATCATGGTTTATTGGAATTAAAGATGAGGAGGAGGCCCAAAGTTTTAGTTCTTCCAGGATTAGTCCTGCAAAGTATTTGGCATCATTGTCGATCAGGATAACAAAATGGTAGTTTTTCACATCGCCTTTGGCACCCTGCTTATAAATTAGTGAAGTTATTGAGCCTTTCCATGATTCTGGGACTATTCTGCTGGCCATAATCTGATTGTATACTGTCTCCAAAATTTTTAACCAGTACTGTGGGTTTTGCTTGTATAGTATAGGAGGAATTCCATTCAGTCCAGGAGCTTCTTCCAGCCTTCCTTTCTCAAATTGCCTCTTTATCTGTGCTGTTGTTGCTTTTAGTAGTTCCTCAAGTGGGTTTTGTTGTTTGTTTTCAAGGACGTCTTTTCCTGCCTTAGTATAATTTTTGCTGATCCCTATTGTGCTTTGTTGCCCGACGTGGGCCATAATTCTATCCCTTGCTCGTTTCTCCCTTGGCCGGAGTAGTTAAAGTGGTCATAGAGGTTGGTGGTCCAGTCTTCCTCCAGGATTTAGGAACCTACTGTTTGTTGGGATTGGCATTACGAGGTATTAATTGCTCATACTTTTGGAAACCTGGAGTAATAATTTCATTGTTTTGCCTCCTTGCATCTCATTTTATCTTTTTTTGTCTGGCATTTAGCTTCCTCAGTTCTTCCAGAAGGGAGGTCTCTTGCAGATTCCGGCGGAGCTTTCTTATGGTTTGGTTGGTGGCAGATATTTTTTTTGTTTGTTTGAGGTGTTTTGAGATTGGATGACTGTTTCATTTTGGTATTTCACTTCTAGCTCCAACATTGGTTGCAAATTTCTCCCTCAGAATGAGGGTACAGTTCTCCCAAAAAGCTAATGGGTTCCTTGAAAGATTAAGGTCTTTGGGTAAGATGGTTTGGCTGACTCTAGGAGGTTCTCTGCTGAAATGATGCTCCACTTAATCTTTTTATTATGGGTAATATATTCCGTGGCTATTCTTTTGATTGCTGTATGTATTGGAGGGTCAACACCTTTAAAAATCATTTCATGAAGTAGGTGGTCGCTCTGGTTCATTTCCCCTAGTTGATAAGAATGAATTTTGTGAAACAGTGAAAGTGTTGTGAATGTGTAATCTATATGAGATGTGGTGGCTGATGAGTAGATTGTGGAACTGGTGGCCTGTCTTCCTGGAAGCATCCGTTTAAGGCTTTTAAAGTGAGGTGTTAGAGTTCCCTCAGGAGAGGTGAGACTAATCTGGTATGTTTGTTTATAGCACATTTCCCCTGGGTTGGTGTTTTCCACACCCTGTTTAGTTCTTGAAGCAGGTCTTCTTCAGTGGGTACTCCCAGGAGGTACAAGTTGAAGTCACCTGCGACTATTACTTTGTCTCTTCTGCCTCAATGTTTCTTAATAGCTCGATGGTCAGTTGTTCAACCCCCTTGGTTTTATGACTAGAATGCAAGTAGACATTTACTATTATAGTCAGGCAGTCATCTTTGTTGATCCTAATTATTGTTCTTACTGCTAGTAATTTGTTGGGCGCCGATATAGTGATTTTCAAGTGTTTGACAGGCTCCAATTTTGTAATTGATGCCTAGTTTGCCAAGCCTCCTTTTGGATGACAATATCTAGCTTCTTTCAGTGCAAAGACATGTTGAGATGTGTGACCCAGTAGATATATGGTTTGTTCTTCCCCAGTTTCTTTGAGAAGTATGAGGTCAAAGGATTGAAGGTAGAGCATCGTTTGTGGGTCTCATTCTTTTGTTGGGCAGTCCGCTGATATTCCATATGCACATGTTGATTGGCCTTGGCTCCGCCACATTATTATGGTTGTAGCGCATTGGCCGTCATTGGGTGTTGGTCTTATTCATTGTTTGTGTTATGTGGCTACAATTACTCCTGTTTGATTCAACCAAATGGTTCTTTTCCCTTACTTCTCCAGGTTTCTTTCCTTTCCTTGGCGTAGTTAGACTAAAGCACAGCTGGAGATGTCCTTCTTGCACTCCTTAGTACAGATTGAGTAATCTGTTCATCTTGTGGTCCTGTTGTGGTTTGCTTTCCTAGGAACAATGGAGTTGGATTGCCCCAGTTATTCTGTAGGTGTTTCCTGATCCCCCAATGTCGGGAAATAGTTGTTTCTTCCATTATCCTTTTTTATTTCCTTTGTGGTCCATGTTGTTTTGGTTGCCTCTAAGCGGTGAGGGTTGTCAGCATCAATAAATTCTATGGATGATAAGGTCCACTGAGTTCATGTCCTCTAGGTTCTTAATTTCGTGGACTGCTGTGTGATTGATTTCCCTCCTGAGGCGGAAGCCGGGAGGTTGCTGTTTTGTATATCTTTGTGTTTTTAACCGCTTGATTTACTAAGCTCTTAAAATTTTAATCATTAGCTTGAATTAATAAGCTTTTTACTTGTGTGCACCCTCACCCCCATTGTTGCGTGATTCTCCCCACATTGTACCTCATTGTACCCCCTCACTTTGATCCTCTTCCCCGGTACCCTGGTGTTCCAGCTTAACTCTCTAAGCCTTGTCACCTTCGCCCCCACTTCCTTCGCTACCCGGGACACCCTCAGCTGAGCATTGACGCTGAGTCGGCAGGTCCCGGGCAGGCGAAGCAACATAGCGGCCATATTGGACGGGGGAAGCGTTCTGACGCGGTCTAGTTGCCGCATAAAAAGGAACGGTCACGCCTCCGTGCAGCGGACGCACCAGAACCGCGCCGGAGTCGTGCCTGAGTCCTGCCCGTCTGCGCCCGTCCGCGATCATGCCATGGCTGTGGCCAGAAACTCTGGTAGGACCCACAGCGGACCCTCAACTAACATCTTATACAGTAAGGAGACGCTGCTTAATCTACAACCGAGCCGCTGCACCCTTGAGGACTCACCACAACTAGACTTAATTACACCTCCCTACCCGTGTCTCCCATGTTCTTTGGGAAAAGATATAGGAAAGCCGGACACTCATTGCCCCCTCCTTAAGGCACCCGTCCAGCCCGCTTCAGCTCACAGAAACCTCAGGCTAAAAGCAGGATTGATCAATTGCCGCTCTTTGGTTAAACATTCTCTTGATATTGCCCAGACTTTGATGGACAACAAGTGGGATCTTCTCTTCCTGACGGAAACCTGGCTCAGAGAGGAATCCAACCCTGCCTTGTGTTTGGCCATTCCCCCGGACTATAACATCCTCTGTGCCAATAGGCAGAGCCATAGCCATGGCGGAGGGGTAGCCGTCATTTACAGGACACAGTGGACTATCTCTTCCTTTCCCTACATTCCAATTGAATCCATAGAAGCTCTTCCATTCTGTATTAAACTGGCCCCTAACGTTACTTATTATGGCCTGCTCATATACCGTCTCCCAAAATCCAAGCCTTCTTTCCTCCCAGTTCTCCTGGACTTTGTGCTCCAAGCAAGCTCTCGCTATGCTAATTTCACCTTGCTTGGTGACTTTAATATTCACGCGGAGGACGCCTCTGATCCGATTAGTTCCAACTTTTTAGCCACCTTAAATGATGGTGGTTTAACCCAACTGGTCTCTTACCCTACTCATAAGGCGGACATACACTTGATCTTATTTGTTCCAACATCCCCGATACCCTCACTAGTGAACTCTACCCAGTAATCTGGTCTGGCCATTTTTTTTATCCCCTTTGCCATTTCCCTTCATCACCAGAACAGACTTACACTTCCGGCCAAGACGGTTGGCCGAAACTGGAGTAAGATCTCCCTGGACAAGATCGCTACCCAACTCTCTGCCTCCCCCCCATGGAAGGCCCCGATCTAGACACTAGGCTCTCCAATTTTAACAGTTGGATATCTACCGCCATTGACTGCATTGCCCCTATCAAACCCATAAAAACCTTCCGAGCAGCCCCCTCGGCACCATGGTTCTCTGATGAACTACGTCAGATTAAATCTTCCTGCAAACAGTTGGAGTGCCAATGGAGACTTTCTTACGCCCTAGATAGCAAAAATAAATATAAACAAGCTTTAAAAAATTACCAGAAGAAAATAATTGATCACAAAAGAAATTACTTGGAGGACAAAATAAATAAAGCACAAGGCTCTACAAGAGAAATCTTTAGTACGGTAAGAGCCTTCACTGATCCCATGGCCCTCAAACGCCAATCTCCGGTATCCCAATCCCTTTGTACCCAGCTTTCCGATTACTTTGAGGAGAAAATCGCCTCTATTTATAACACTTTCCCCAATAAGAATTATTCAGGCACCACTGACAATCTTGATGTCCCTTCTGATCCCCATCTGGTATTTTCTGATTTTGCAGAGATCACCCTTGATCGCTCCTTGACGGAACTCTTGAAATGCAGATCTGGTTCCCCAGATGACCCATGGCCGGCCAAGCAGTACAAAGCTTTGGCTCCGCTCCTCAATCCCACACTAAACGGCATCTGGAACGATTCTCTAAAGACAGGTATCTATCCTGATGCTTGGAAACATGCCAAGTTGGTCCCTATTTTAAAAAAGGCCAACGCAGACCCGGAGGAACCAGCAAATTATAGACCCATCTTCTTACAGCCTGCCCCGTCTAAGGTCCTTGAAAAGCTGGTGCAGCAGCAGCTAGCATGCTTCCTTGAAACCCATGACCTTTTCCATGACTCTCAACACAGGTTCAGACCAGGCCACAACACAGAGTCCGCCTTGATTGAGATGGCTGACTCTGTGCGATGGAGGCTGGACGGAGGATCGAGGGCGGTGTTGGTGCTGCTGGACTTGTCGGCAGCATTCGACACTGTCTCTCACCCAGTTCTGCTTGATCGTCTCCAGTCTAAAGGTATCCAAGGCAAGGCACTGGACTGGTTGTCCTCCTTCCTTTCAAATCGGACACAGGCGTTTTTCACCCCCCCTACACCTCTGACAGTCGCCCGCTCAAGTGGGGAGTCCCTCAAGGTTCCTCACTGAGCCCCTTATTATTTAATGTTTACTTTTCCCCTCTTGCTGAATTGATATCCCAGTCTGGAATAAAGGCCACCTCTTACGCTGACGATATTCAGCTTTTATTTTCCTACGATACCCCCACTCACTCCACATTCGGCCCACTAAAAAACTGCCTAAGAAATATCACCCGTTGGATGGACGATAACTTCCTGTGCCTAAACGCCAGGAAAACAGAGGTCCTTTTCTTCCACCAACCCTTCACGCTAGACTCTAACCTCTGGTGGCCCCTCGATCTGAGCCTTCCCACCTGCCCTAAGGAATCAGTGAAAAACCTGGGGGGTGAGATGGGACTCCCACCTTTCATTCCACAATCAAGTGCAGACCGTGTCCGCCGCTTGTTTCTCAAAAATCCGGATGATAAAGAAATTCATTAATTTCCTTCCATGCAACACCAGGAAAACCATAGTGCAGGCATTAATAACTTCACACCTGGACTATGCTAATGGCATGTACTTAGGGCTCGCCTCCGGATTGTGTCACCGACTGCAGACAGTCCAGAATGCGGCAGTCCGACTGGTCTGTGGTGTCTCTCTCCGAGAACACATTTCTCCTCACCGTCGTTGACTCCACTGGCTCCCCATCCAAAAAAGGGCCGAGTTCAAGGCCCTCACCCTGGCCCATCGCGCTATCAAGGGGAAAGGCTTTGCCTACCTTTCTTCTTGTCTGCGCCCCTATAGCAATGCCAGACACCTCCGGTCCAACTCAAAAAATCTGATTGCTACCCCGAGGTTCAGAAAGGCGCGCTCAGGAGGAAAAACATTCCAGGTATGCGCCTCATCTCAATGGAATAAACTTCCACTCTCCCTCCGGATGATTCAGGAAGAGATGCCTTTCCGGAAAGCACTGAAGGCTTTCCTCTTTTGTTAAGAGTCACTGTTGTTTGAGACAGCACACCTGCAGAAGCGCCGGGACTCCCCGTTGGGGTAGCTGTGCGCTATATAAAACACACTAAATAAAATAAATAAATAAAATATAAGATGCATTATGTTACCCCTATTTAAAATGTCTTCTCTCCCCCTATACCTGCATTCTGACTTCAATATTAGGGAGCTTATTAGCCACTATTCACTCTTGAGGCCCTTGTTGTAATGTAGTCGCATTCCTTCAGATTGATTTTGAGGTGTGTTGTTTAAGCGACAATTGTTAGGGACCTGCCTATTGTCTAGGAGCTCTTCCTGCTCTGTGGTCGAGGTTGTTGTATTATAAACTTTCTTTTTTTCCTCCGCCTATGTTGCAAAGATTTGAACTTAGGTTAGTCCTTCCTCTTTAGCCAGAAACATTGAATTGTGCGTACCTTTGTTGGGTGATTTTCTATGTGTTTTGGTCCAGCTTCTGCTTTGTATCAGTTGGATCCATGTGATCTGAGGCTGTTGATCGATGTAACAGTGATGAGTTTCGGCGTGTTGTTTTGTTTTTGTTTCCGCCGTTGTAAAGTTTGCCAATACACTTACTATTGTCTAGTTTGATTGTTTGTAGCTGTCCTCTGTGCGGTGACCGTGTCTATATCGCCTGATTCAGATCCTCTTTCTTTTTTGGTGCTGATATAAGTAACCTCCCCCCCACACACACACCCAGAGATGCTGTACCAGTTTGCTGTCTTCAGTTATTTTTAGTTTTGCTGCTTGGTGGGATCATGAATCCATTGCTGGTCGGCCACGCTTAGGTCCGCTGTTGTTCCATTAATGACCACTTGTAATTGATTGAGCATCACATTTTTCTTGTTTCTGCCTTTCTTTTGTTTGTGGCAGATTTGTGTTTTATTTGGACTTGCATTTCTAGTTAATTGTTTTGGCATAGCTGCAGAAAATGTTGTTGGCGCTGTGGGTTCTGTTGAGAGGTTCCCAAATTCATTATTTTCCTCGGGTGTGTGGGTGCTGTTTGTGCCAAGCCTTTCGGTCGTGTTGATCAGGCCAGGTCTGTCGCCCCCCTCCCCCCGCCCCTCTCCCCCAGTTGGTCTATTGAGGGTGGGGACATAGCGATGACAGTGTTTCGTGGGCCATATGTTTGGTTTAGATCCATTAGCCAGCCGTTTAGCATAGTGGGTAATGTGACTATTTTGTCTAATATTGGCACGCAAGTGCAGTCTATTTGTGCCGATGCAGCTGCCTGTCCTCTTTTTATCAGCCCATTTGAATCTGCTTGTTGTGGATTGTAGCTACAGAGTCTGCTAAAGAGTGAAGAACTGATAGCTGTACGTTCATCTTGTGTGCCTGATATGCCTGAGAGGCAGTTACTATATGCTGCATGGTGCTCGGGAAGGTTGCCCAAAAGCGGTCTGTTGAAGCTGCGTCGGTTGCGCTCTTATCCTTGAGAGCAGTGTAGGCTAGTTTAGCAGAAGGCAACTTGCCTACATTGATTTTCTGTGTGTAGGAGGCTACCAGCTCTTCCCATTCCTTGGATGCTAGATACGACATGTCATAGTCATAGTCGAAGCCAAAGGACTCCTCTTTATTTAGCTTCATATGTCTGTTTTGAAGGCCAGTTATCCTCCGACTGCATTAGTGACTCAAAACAAGCTACTACTGGTGTCATTGCCAGCGCTCTGTTTTGCTGTTGTTGAAGTTCCTGTTGTAGACATTGTGGCTGTGTGGGGAGTAGGTTTCAGTGATAACGTTGGACAGATTGTGTTGCCTATGTGATTATCCTTTATCTGGTGTGCCATCTAGGTTTGAACTGGCATTGCCTTTGTCTTTGCTTGTGCTTTCGCCTGTGCCTTCCCTTGTGATGATCGTTGGTGGTGGGTTCAGACCCTCTGCACTGTCTTCCTGTTGGTCTTCCTGCTGTTCATCACTGGCCGGACCGGTGATATACCCACTACTCAATGTTTTGCTTGCTGTCTTTCTCCTCCATCTGCCTGATCCGTATTTGTTCTGCTTTCATGCTCCGGTTCAGCTGTGCCCTACTGCGAGGTTTTAGATGACCTGTGCGAGTCTCTTACAGGTAAGTTCAATGTCTCTAAGGAGGAATTTGCAGGTGTAGGCTGTAGTGGGGATTGCAGGCTGGTTCTATCTTTATTTGTGGAACATAAAGCGGTGCTTGGGTCCTTTAGAAAAGCTAATTTAGTGTACATTTTTGGTTGGTAGGTGCAGATTCCTGGGTTCCATGTCCTGCCCTCAATATGGATTAGATCTTCTGTGTTTACCCTGCTTTGGGCCCTAAAATCCGTGCAGATATCGCTGTTGCTATCACCGTTGAGGGTACTGCCGCTATTTTTGCTGTTGCCCTCTTCCTTTCTGTACCTCTGCGCTTCTTTGCCCGTGGGAGAGGGCCACTCACTTTACCTGATGTCATATACGTGGTTTTTGATTGAAGGACATAACAGGTTGCTATTGTCTATGCAATGCTCCTAAGCCCATGGTCCTTTTCTGACTCTGATTCCTTGCTTCTACTGATCTTCAAATCCAGAGTTCTTGCAGTAGGTGTTCCTCGTTGCCTCCATCCCAGCACGCCACGCCCAGATTGATGTGGAATGAAAATGGGGAATGTACTTCAAGATTCAAATTGAGTCAGTAGCCCCATGCATTCCTCCTTTTAAAAAGGTTTTACTTTGAGCTCCGAATAAACTTACCTTATCTGAACCAGACACATTGGAGTCATACTTTGGAAAGGGGATCACCATATAAGCCTTCCACGCATTATTGCTGCCACCAAAGAAAGTTGCACTAAATCAACTGTTCACAGGTGAGTTCAGGTCCTGAATAGGAATTTTCTAACAATTACAGGCTCAATGAAAAAATATTGATTGTTTTGAAAGGAAGGCTTTCAAGAAAATGAAATCTGAATTGTTTCTGAACACTACTGATGAAATTAGTCTCTGGTTGATATTACCTTTCACACCATTAAGAAAATAGTAGTCAGCAAAGACATGATACAGTAGAAGGTATGTTTCTCTCAAAAAGATAGAAGAACATCTTCAAATAACATGTGCAATTGTAAAGAGCACATTCACCCCTACCGCTTGGTGGGGAATAACAGATGTCTTGTTACCAACCCAATGGTACTGATTTGCAAAACCAACATAATAGTAATTACAGATGTGCTCCTGCATCCGTGTTCATTGTAGTAACTCTTTTAGTTCACTCCACAGGTGCAAGTATCACAAACTGGTTAAGGAACAACATTTGCAACATGCATATCATTGCTGAATTGCTAATCAAAGCCTACTACTTGCCACATACATTTCTTATTACAAGTAATGCAAGGCTGCAATATAACTATACTCTATGCAGTCTAGATCATGTCACCTTTGCTTTTTAACTGGAGAACAGGAACTATGCTGATTTGGTTCCGATTTCTGAACCAATTTACACACCCTGGGGCCTCATTTATGAGAACGTAGCGAAGTGCACTGCAGCCAGTCACCTTGCTGTGCTGCACTACGTGACAGGAAAAGGGCACAAATACACTGTATTTAAGGCAATATGGCACATTCCTGTCCTTTCCCTTGCACTAGTGCAATATTGTCAGCCTAGTACCAAGGCAGGAAGGGATAAAAGAGGTTTTGTAAGTGTCACCATAATGTCATTGGGGTATGGTGCAATCTTGTTTTGGTTCTCAAAGGCGTTGTTTGACACAATCTCACATTCCCAAACCATGCATACCTTAACCATGTAAACTTTACAATGACCACATCTTTACCACACACACCTTTACCATGCTTGCCTTTACAATGAATTTTGTTGTAAAGGCATGATTGATAAAGGTATATGTGTGGTAAGATCCGACCCCAGCCACACTTGCCCTGAGCCCTAAATTTCAGCCATCCCGCATTGTAATCTACCTGCCTCAGCCCAATTAACTATCCCTTCTCTCTAACCTGAGCCCTAAAACCAGACGGTCCTAGCCCAAAAAAACTACCCGACCCCAGCACCCCCACCATGAGCCCTCAAAACTGCCACTACCTCCTGTCCTGAGCCCTAACATTCAGCTCACTTCTCTAAAAATGACTCCGACCCCAGCAACCCTACCCTGAGCCCTAAAAACTGCCCCAGCCCTAAAACCTGCATCCCAGCCATGAAAACTGCCCTGTCTCACGCCATGAGCCTTAAAATTCAGCCCACTACCCTAAAAACGACCCAGATCCTAGTACCCTCACCTGAGCTCTGAAAACTGCCCCAGCCCTGAAACCTACCCCTTTCTGTCCCCTGCCCTGAGCCCTAAAATTCAGCATACTGCCCTAAAAACGACCCCAAGCCCAGCACCCCCGCCCTGAGCCCTGAAAACTGCCCCACCCCAAAATCCCACCCCTACCTCCCTCCAGCTCAAGCCCAACTTACCAAGCCGCGTCCTGGTCCTTCTTCCTACCGCAATGCTCCTGGTTCTCCTCCTCTTCCATATGCTCACACAGTTAGAACGCCGACTGCCTAAACCACACGTATGCGTGATTAAAGCATATGCGTGAGTAAGGCAAGGGTTGTTCAGCTTGCAAGGAAATGGCCCGCATGCTTAGGGTTGCATTGTAAAAGCTGTTTCCTGCCCAAAGATGATCCCTTTTATTTAGGAGGCAGCTTTAATTCTATCTGTGACTGGATCCATGTATAGAGCAGTGTGTGCACATGTATAGCACAGGAGTGGTGCGAGAGGGCATCCCTACCTCATACCTCTGCTGATGGAAAAGGCATGTGAGGTCAGGCCATTGACTCTCTTGTGAGTTGTGGGGTTGGTATAGCTGCATTTCATACCATGTGTGATAATGCAAGCCCACCCCCTTGAGTATCTGCCAAAGGGATGATCATTGTACTCTGTCAAATGCTTTTTTGGCATCAAGTGACTCAAGGAGTGCTGGGGTCTGAGAGCAGTAGGCTTCATCTATGAGGTGTAGCAGGTGCTTGGTGTTGTCGCTGCAGCTCATCTCAGATATAAATCCTGCCTGGTCTGGGAATAAATAAATCACTGCATGAGCAGGTTTAGGTGCGAAGCCATGACGCCTGTAAATAAATTGGCATTTACATTCCAGAGTGAGATGGGGCAGTATGATGAGTACAGTGTAGGTTCCTTTCTGGATTTGGGGATCACAGTGACTACCGCCTCTCATGGTGTCAGTAAGGGACCCTGTTTAGTAAGTATGGGCTGAAAATCCGTTCCGCTTGCGGATTGTGCAAATTTTTGGCAATTTCGCGTCCCGTGAATCGCGCAAAATTGTCAAAAATTCGCAATTCGCAAGCTGGCGGATTTTTTTGCTTGGCCGCGCTTCAAAAACACAATCTCCCGAGCGCGAGTTGTTTTTCCTCCCGGTTTGCGTGCGCTGCGCCATTTTGGATCTGGCTGTGTGATCGCGCGAGACTTTTCGACCGCGAGTACATCATAGGGGCCAGCCATCTTGCACTGCGAGAGTTTGAGAATGTGACTACGTCATAAGGGCCCGCGATCACGCATCGCAGGAGTAAACAATTGCGAACTCGTAGATGTGACGTGCAGCTGACTTCTGGCGGGGGATTTAAACAGCTCGCTTTCCCGAACTTGCAAAAATTGCAATTATGCACAAGAAATCTACCGCAGGCAGCATAAACCTTCTGAAAACGATGATTTGGATCAGAATAACTCCTCAGATTCACATTTGGCTGCACTTTTTTGTGCAATGTGCCATTTTTGAGGGGGTGGGAGGAAGGAAGTGCCGCCGAGTCTCCAACTTCCTGTTCCTGTCCAGCAGGCTCCTCACAGTGCTTTGTCCATGTCCTGGTCACTTTTCATTTGGATCTGGAAGGATTACTTTTTGTGGCTGCTGCTGGATATTTGTATTTGAGGACTTTTTGTTTGGATCACTTTTGGATTACTTTTGG
Source organism: Lissotriton helveticus (assembly GCF_964261635.1). Taxonomy (NCBI): domain Eukaryota; kingdom Metazoa; phylum Chordata; class Amphibia; order Caudata; family Salamandridae; genus Lissotriton; species Lissotriton helveticus. The sequence continues at coordinate 1,233,259,596 of NC_136068.1, forward strand.
ATTTGAGATTTTACAAGTAAGTTGGTGTTGTTTGTTTAGCGCATTGCAGTTGCTGCAACTACAATTTTTAAACTTTTTCACAACTTTAAAAAAAATATATTGTGGGTAGGCACAGTATCCAGTAGGCCCAGGGTAAGTCATGGGTGCATGATACAACTGTTTCTGTGAGTTTTGTTGAACTTAAATCTCATTTATGTCATGGAATTAAATAGCTCACTGTTATATGTGGAATTTCTTTTTAATTGTGGGGTGCGTGTAAAGCCACACTAGCCAGTAGGCCCAGGGATAGTCAGTGGTACATGGACCAAGTCTTTCTGTGGGTGTCTTAAATGTAAACATCATTTAGGGCATGGATGGCATTGGATTATGGTGATTTTTGTGTGTTTTTCGATTTTTTGGGGTGTTGTTGGGGCCTGGCCATGTGGGTGGGCGCCATTTTGAGGCCTGGTCCAGGCAGGGCCTGGCCATGTGGGTGGGGGTCAAGGGGCCATTTTGAAGCCAGGCAGTGTGCTTTGTGCCATAGGCCTGCACCCAGTCTGCCTTGCTTTCATCCATTATGCCCAGGGGTACTCAGTGGTGCATGGACCAAGGATTTCTGTGGGGTGTCTTGAATGTAAACATCATTTAGGGCATGGATGGCATTGGATTGGGGTGATTTTTGTATGTTTTTTGATTTTTTGGGGTGTTGTTGGGGCCTGGCCATGTGGGTGGGGGGCCATTTTGCGGCCTGGTCCAGGCAGGCCTGGCCATGTGGGTGGGGGTCAAGGGGCCATTTTCAAGCCAGGCAGTATGCTTTGTGCCATAGGCCTGCACTCAGTGTGCCTTGCTTTCATACATTATGCCCAGGGGTAGTCAGTGGTGCATGGACCAAGTCTTTCTGTGGGGTGTCTTAAATTTAAACATCATTTAGGGCATGGATGGCATTGGATTGGGGTGATTTTTGTTTGTTTTTCGAATTTTTGGGGTGTTGTTGGGGCCTGGCCATGTGGGTGGGGGCCGTTTTGAAGTCTGGTCCAGGCAGGGCCTGTCCATGTGGGTGGGAGTCAAGGGGCAATTTTGAAGCCAGGCAGTGTGCTTTGTGCCATAGGCCTGCACCCAGTCTGCCTTGCTTTCATCCATTCTGCCCAGGGGTCCTCAGTGGTGCATGGACCAAGGCTTTCTGTGGGGTGTCTTGAATTTAAACATCATTTAGGGCATGGCTGGCGTTGGATTGGGGTGATTTTTGTGTGTTTTTTGGGGTGTTGTTGGGGCCAGGCCATGTGGGTGGGGCCATTTTGAGGCCTGGCCCAGGCAGGGCCTGGCCATGTGGGTGGGGATCAAGGGGCCATTTTGAAGCCAGGCAGTGTGCTTTGTGCCATAGGCCTGCACCCAGTCTGCCTTGCTGTCATCCATTATGCCCAGGGGTACTCAGTGGTGCATGGACCAAGGCTTTCTTTGAGGTCTCTTGAAATTAAACATCATTTAGGGCATGGATGGCATTGTATTGGGGTGATTGTTGTGTGTATTTTGATTTTTTGGGTGTTGCTGGGGCCTGGTCCAGGACCTGGCCATGTGGGTGGGGGCTATTTTGAGGCCTGGTCCAGGGTCTGGCCATGTGGGTGGGGGTCTAGGGGCCATTTTGAATCCAGGCAGTGTGCTTTGTGCCATAGGCCTCCACACAGTCTGCCTCCTATCATCCATTATGCCCAGGGGTACTCAGTGGTACACAAAACAACTCTCTCTGTGTGGTCTCTCTTCTATTAATGTAAACAACCATTTTTGATTAGAAATAATTGCAATTTTTAATTTTGGTCTTTCCGTTTTTGTGTGTGTTGTAATAATAATAAATGCATAGTTGCGAATATTAATTGAAGCACGACATATGCAACATTTATTTAACTGATGTTCCTCTGGCTTTCTTTGCACAAAGAGAACCACAAATCATCCTCATCGTTCATCATCGGTGCCAGGAAGAAGTCCTGCTGCAGTGTGTGCAGCACAATGTCACGTGACGTCACATGTGGCCACAGACAACTCTGCAATTTGTGCAACTGTGGCCTGCTGTTCTGACATCTGAAGAAGATGGACCCAAAGAAAGGTGGCCGTAGCTCCTCTACCAAGAAAGTTGCCAGTGCCACTGCCTGTAAGAAGGAGCAGAAGAAGCAAGTGGCGCCACTTACCAAGGAGACTGGTGTGCCCTCGGACATTTTTTTTGGGACACAAAAACGACGCCTGCAGCAGCGGTGTCCGCCGGGGACCAAGCTGGGAGCAGCACCTCAGCTTCATTGGTCTCAGTGCCACCACGCCAAGTTAGGCCCAAGGCCATGAGTGCCGCAGAGGCAGCCACTTTAATTGCTCAGTCACCATCGACCAGTGATGTTGGCGTTGACTCATCGCAAGAAAGTAGCATCCAATCAAAGCAGGGTGTAACTCATCTGACGAGTGTTCAATCACAGCCGCAACGACAACCACAGGTGCAACAAGGAGAGGCGCAAGGAGAGGCGCAAGGAGAGGCGCAAGGAGAGGCGCAAGGAGTGGCGTAAGGAATGGCGCAAGGAGTGGCGCAAGAAGTGGCGCAAGAAGTGGCGCAAGTAGTGGCGCAATGAGTGGCGCAAGTAGAGGTGCATGGAGAGGCGCATAGAGAGGCGCAACTGCCCACAATGCTTGTTCCTCCAGAAGTAGGGGCACATCAGGAAATTGAGATTCAAGCGGAGGTATCATCCGAGCAAGCCACGCCTCCTGATGATCCATTGTCTTCCAGATCCCCAGCAAGAAAAAGGTCAAGGAGAGCTAGTACAAGTTCTTCTTCAAGCACCCTTCCTTCTGATGATCTAGATCTTGATTTGAACCCACCAATGCAGTCTGAGAGGGAGGCACGCCATGAGCCGACAAAGGTAGCTAAGCCTAAAAGGAAGGTTCCCACAAGGCTTTCACTTATGGGTGACGACAACGAGCAAGAAGTAGAAGTGGGGAGTGATTTGAAGACCAGGGAGGAGACTGCTCTCTACTTTCCGAGGAGCCTAGTACACTGTTGACTGCGGGTGTGGTTGTGGTAAGACGAGTAGGTTCACCTCTCCTATTTCATATTACTTTCCGGGCTCTGGTGCTTTAACTACGGATACTTGTCTTAGCTTCTGTGACTTAACAGAAGAGGGGGTGTTTTATCGTTTGGTTGCTAAGAGGACTTGATATCGGCGCTACCTGACGTTTCCATAGAGTCTTCATGGTGTGTGTCACTGGTAGGTACAAGGAAGGGGTCTAGGACTGAGAGGCACCCTATAGGAGAGATAGGGGAGTAATGTTGTGCTTATGTTCTTATAGGAAACTCCCAGGGGGCTGCACGCAGGAGGAGAGCGTCAGGTGACGGAGTGGTTCTTCCCGCTGGTACTCTTAGCAAGGTACGGGTACGAAAGCAATAGAATATAAGGTTAGAATGGTGCCCTAGAGTATTCATAACGGGCTCTTCCTTTGTTTTCCAGATTGGCAACTCCCAGGCTGCACCATCCCGGCCAATTACATTTTTCCCTCACCAGACCGCCTCTAAGCTTTGGGTGTCTGATAGAACCAAGCTTGGGGAGATCTGGAGGTGGGCCCTTTGAGCATCGCCCGGATCCCGGAGAGCGTTGTGGTTCCTGACAGTCTGGCTCTGTTGCTGTTTGTTTGTTGTGCATGAAATAAATCATATGTCTTCTGTTATTATTTAATCTTTAACACACCAAATGTAACTCAAGTCTACTCTGTTTGTTTTACCTTGTTTAATTCAAATTGTACTTCTACTGCAGGGGCCACTACGTTGCATTTTTTAATAAGCAAAATGTCCTTGGACTCACTGTCTGTGTAGACTGCGACTGCATGAACAACATTGAGTTTTCCAATATACCATGATGATGATGAGTCTTGATGATCAAAGTTACAGAATATATTTTTTCTTTACAGTCACTCACTGGGATGGATGGATCATCATTGTCGGTTTACGGAAGAACTATGGCCATGTCATGAGTTTGCAAACAGGTAAACCAGTCAACAACAACTACAGCAGAACTACATGTCTGTCTAGTCGTGGTATGGAGTGGTCGAGCCAGTGTAGTTTTGTTATGCCAGAGTCCAGACAGCAGTTCATGTAAAATTGCAGCTATGTGGCTTGCTGCATACAATTAGATATGCTTTGTCTGTCTGTGTCAAAGAGGTATGCTACATCAGGTTGCTTCACTCAGTGGTGCCTGCCTTGACCGTTTGCATGGCCCAGGCCTGCTGTGTGCTAATTACTATCCTTGAAAAGGAGACTCAGAGTACGCACTTTAGAAATTATGCTTGTGTTTAATACTGTTGCCTCTGAAACTGAAAGTGTTATTTTTGGCACTACACACCGTACCTTATATATCACTTCCTGTTTTTCCATCAACAATTACAGGCCGGCTTTTACCCTGTGCGATGGGAAAAACGATTAACTCAGGCTTACCATTAGCGATCCGCAATTCCGCATCCACCAGACAGGCAGTGGACAGTGTGTCTGGTCATCAAGATTGATCAACGGAGCGTCAGATGGAATGGAGGAGTACCGCGAATAAGAGGAATGGCTGGCTGCATGCAACTTCCCAAATCGAACAGGACAACTACAACATACAGTTACAGTATCCTCTTCACTTCTCCTTATCTTTTAAATAATGTTATTGTTGTGAACTTCTATGAGTGTGACTCTGTGCGTTTGTTTGCTCTCTGCTTCAAATTCATCCCTCCAGCTATTTGATAAGTTTCTTGCTATTTTTAAAACTAATTTAATGTACTAATACGTGTTTATTCTTTCTGAGGGCAGATAGGCAAGTGAAATTGCGTAATTACTGCAGCCCTGTACTGTCAAATTGTTTCTTCATAGTTAGTAAGTTGTACTAAGTACTACTTTTCAGTCACCTAACCATCCATTTAGCAAACAACTTCATGCATGCAGTAGTGCACTTCCTTTATGTCCCTTAAAAGATTTATGGATATTTTCGTATCCAAAGCTATTTTTTTCTTTATTTGTTCTTTGTCCATGCTGTGTTTTTTTTCCCTCTCTGCACAAAACTTTCTCAAAACCCCCATTCCCACCCAATTTTCAAACCCTAACCCTCTTACCCCGGGCTGTGCGGTTTTCATTGAGGTGTGACTAAATGACAACAATAATTCCACACACTTGCTGGGGAGGATATGGTCAAAGCAACAAAAAATCAATTTTAAGGCTGGTGAAGGAATCCGAGGATATATTATTATTCTTATTCTGCTTGACACACCTCCATGAGTATTTGCGAATCAAATCAGAATTTCATGTGCGCCATCAAGTGGATTGATCATCAGCAACATCCTCCTCCTACACGTGACGAATCGAATGCTTACGCTGCTGTGTCCTTCACCTTCAGTACTATTTCTTGTAGTAGCCATACTCCATGCAACTAGTGCTTATATTTTGAATACTTTAGCATTGCTTAGGCTACAATTTATGACACTGTTCTTGTGTACTGTACTATCTATCGTACTGTTCTAATGCTACGGTCAGCCCACTCAATGTTTCATTTCCTTTTTTTCATATGCTGCTACTGCCAGTGTGTACCACTACTATTACCAACACAACGATGACATTTCATCCGTCCAGGATTCCATAGCCAACCTTAATCGCCATTTGTCATGCAGCCAGCCCTGTGCCTAGCCCTATTCTCAAACACAAATCACAGGTAAGATAAGCATTTTGGGGGAGGAAGAATAATGGAGTAGGAGGAGAGGAGAGACTGACGTTAGTACTAGTAAAGTAGTAGGACAATTGAATTCACTAACTCTGTCAGTGGCACTTTTGTACAAATTTGGGCGATTAGATAATTTGAATCAACCAGCCAGTTAAGTTTCAGAAAAACAAACATACAGTTGAGTTAACCCCCCTGCCTCCCCCACAAAACTGTAAAAACGTGTATGCTACTTTTTACTTCAAAATAAATAATTATTTACACTCTAACAAAAATAAACTATCCCTTCAGACCCGACCCACCCCCCTCCCTAACCCCAAACAATGTTCATGAAATGTCCCAAGAAAAGTTCCAAAACCCCAACGCCCAATTCCCCCCCAAAAGTCTTTAAAAAAAGGGCCAGGGACAGTCTCTCTACTTCCGCCGACGTTGTCCTTTGCCCAGTGGTCATGGTGCTCTCTCCGGAGGTCCTTGAGCAGGGCTTTCAGCCTCGCCACCTCCTTGGACACTCTGAGGGTCAAGCGGTGCACACGACCCTTGCACTTGCAGGTACTGTGGGGGGCAGCTGTTGTTTTTGCTGCTCGGCGGTGGCGGGTGGCTGCCAGACCGCAGCTCCGTAGCGCTGGAGGATTGCGCTGACAGTATGACACAGGGGCAGCGGAGGAGGATGCAGCTGTTGTCGATGTCGACTGGGATTCCTCCTCCTGGGCCACCAGCCGCCGATATTCAGCGACAATTGCCTCCAGCTTCCGTTGCCGGGCCCGTCTAGCCAACTCCTTCCTTGTTAGTTTGGAAGGAGTATCTATATGAAGAAAGAAAAACATACTGTAACCAATGCTCTTTAAGATTAACACAAAATAATTCAGCAGAAAGTTGTGTCACGGTAGCACTAGCAAATTGCAAGCACAGTACATTTGTGGCACGTATCTATCTAACCTCCCACTTCGTCGCCCTCTGCTCTAACATTAGTGGGAGTTTCAGGAATTCTAGTAGCACTATATGGACTCACTACATTAGACTCAGACAGTACATCAGTGTTCTTTTTCTCTCTTGTTTAGCGAAATTGGTACGTAAACTTGTAGAAACCGGCATAATGCCAGCGCAGTCAACTTGCACCCGAAAAAAGCAGACACAAGCCATGATGACACAGACTTGCGTTAATGTTACCAGTCCAGTACATGCAGGTGGTGAAGCTCTTACTTTTCTCTTACGGGTGGCACTGGCCATACTCTGTTACAAGGGCTACTGCTTAATTAATTTAACTTTCACCCTGCCCTGCCCCTGACTACTACAAAAGGAAAATGAAGAAGATAAATAATATGATCATCTATCTCTTTACATGATATTTGCTTCCATATGGGATGACATTTAGGTGCTATGTTTTTGATTGAGTGAACACCGATAGGCCACACATGAATGACAGAGTTGTAAAAAAATTATTAACAGAGGTAGTGAGTGAGTGGTCACCGTAATCGCCGGATATATGCTGTGCTTGCAAACTACTGTTACTAGTCATGGTAGTATTCTGAAAAATTACAACTTCTACTTTCCTCGGCTTTGCTACTCTGGCACGGACGTGCGGTGTTACATGCTCTTCAAAGTAACACTCTACATCCAGTGACCATCTACTCTGTCTACATATACCTATGCTAACTATGAGGAATATACCATCCAGGCAAGCAGGCATCCATCCATTCAAAGTAAATGTCAATCATTTTTCTTAATGTCTGACTCTCAACTGGACAAACCTTACTTTTTCTCACCGAAAAACAACCTTTTTTTTTTATTTTGTAAAACACCAGCCATGCATCCGTGCTTGACTTGCATTTGAATTTGAACCAAAGGATATATTGCGCACACTTAGAGTTTCTGTTTTACCCACCCAGGTAGTCCTCTTTTCTTTCTCCTTCCACCCATCCTTGCTTCAGCCTTCAACCGGCCATGCATCAGATTCCCAGCTACCTGTGCTTGCATTCAAAAACACGTATCATTCTTTGCCAGTCATTAATTTAACTCGCTCATCCTTCCTTACACCCTTCTTTCCCTTTTCGTTCATCCCATCCATCAAGTTCATCTCTGATCTGACTTGGCTTCTGGATAAAACTTTCACAGCTGAGTTGAAGTCAAATTTAGAGGAGGCAATTGGTTACTCGTCAACTCCCGCCGCTTTTGCTAATGAGAAGTCAAGAGAGACTGTCTTCTGCCTGGTTGACAAAAACTTAGTTCTAAATTTGTAAGTCTTCTTAACAGTAAAGTGTACTTGTACTGTACAACATATACACCCCTGCAGAGAGCCCACTCTGCAATCTCAATAAGTAAGGAATATAATAGCTTACCACTGCCCGCCACTACCGTGGCATCCCCCACAGCAGTTCCTGCTGGCTGTGGCACCGCATCCGTCCCTGGAGTGCCCACCTCCACGCTGGCCCTGGAACTGGTGGTTGGCTGTGCCAATGGTGTTACGCCTAGAAAAAACATTTAATATTTTTAGATGCCATATACACCACTCCCTATTTTGTCTAAGAATGAAAAAAGTTACTAGTACTACATAAACAAATCTAATAATTTGTGACTCTCTAGTCTAAACTAAAAATTTCCCTTTCTTCAGGGAAGGGTGTTTTTTATTTATGTTTAGCCATAACATGTGATACTACACTTTTTGACACAACTGATGAATGCTTGCTTTTTAACACACACAATAACATAACAGACAGAAGCTTCCCTTCTACGAACAAGAGCAAGATCATAATCATCTGTTAGGCGGAGTCGACAAAGATTCATCCCCACCAAGACTTTAAGTTCCAACCAGGTGAGGGCTCTCCCACAATTAATGTGTGAAATCAGCCACTTTTCAGTCATTCACCGTTTGTTATATGACATTGATTTTAATAAATGTTTTTATATAATGCACAATTTAAATTTTTACAGAGTACACACAGAGCTAGTTGTTTTACTTTTAATAAAGCTTTAAAACTTACATAGACTCTGTGGATTTTGGTCGTGAGTGAGTGAAAGAATGGGTTTGCAATTTGCAAGCATGAGTCCGTGACTCTGAGAGGTCGGGACTCTGACTCCATAGTCTTATGTTCTGGGTTGTGTAATAATTGGGGATCATCGCTGCATTCAGGAGCTAAATAATGACTCTCTGACACAATAGCTAGTCAGTAAGGAGATTGGGGGTTCAACTTCTGTTATGAGGTATGTGGAAAGTCTAACTGCGCCTATTATAATTTATAAGCAATGCCCTATTTCTTGTCCATAGTTCTGTATGTGCAGAATAGTCCCTGCAACAGCAGTAGTATGTCCTCCTATCCAATCAAAAAGTAAACTAGTATCTTATTCTTGGTGGCCATTGACATTTTATTGTTGGGAATTGTCAAAGCATAAACATTAAGAAGCCTTCAATAGACATTATGGACAACCCAGATGACTGCACTCAGTGCCTAGAGCTATTACTGAACAGGAGTTTTATTTAACAGTACACCTTTTGCCAAATGTGTAAGCTTAGCTAGCTACACAGACAGACTAAGAATAATCTAGTAGTAGCACAGAGAGTCATAGTAGAGGCAGGATAAGACAGTCTACAAGAAGATCAAAGACGATTTAGGAAAAAATAGAATTATGAGGAACGTTTGGAATAAATAGGTGCTGTAAAAGATAGTGAAGTATAATTAATAATATTAACAGGAGAACTTACTGGGGCCAGCAGAGGAGCCCTATCCTGGCCTTCCTGTTGTTCCTGCTCCGCCGGCGCTGCTACCTCCTCCTCTGTCCTCTTGCCCCTGGGGGGAGCTGATGCACAACATGAAAGAAAGACACAAACATGGATGATTGTTGTCAACCAAATCAAAATTTCAAAAAAACAATAACAAAATATTTCGGGGAAATAGACAACAATTGCACTAAATTTATTGACCTATCTGATGTGGTCTACTAGGATATTAGTATTGCTGGATTCGCGGACCGTCTCCTTGGAAAGTTATGTAACTCACTGAACCAACTAAAAAAAGGATCTACTAGGACTGGCAGGCAGTACTCCGCAGCACGCGAAGTGACAGAGACAGTCCGTCATGATTGCAGACCACTAAAAAGTTTCCTACTAAATAACCAGTCATAATATACTCAAACTAACAATCCACTACCACTATCTCTTCTTAGTGGCAGGAGTACAAAGGAAGGACTGGACTTGAGTCTCTAGTGTCTGGCATTACGCAGTTATGTAAAGTACCCTCATACATAGTCACTCAGGCTAAATGAGCACAAAATTGAATACAAGTAAGCATAGTAGCACCGCCAGTGAGCAGACGAGCACCTGCAATCACAGAAGCTTTTGAAACATAATTTACCTGCAATGTAATCTCTAGTGTCTAGCATTACGCACTTCTGTAAAGTACACTCATACATATTCACCCAGGCCAAATGAGCACAAAACTGAAAACAAGTAAGCATAATTTACCTGCAATGTAATCGGCAGCAATCTTGCTCTTCGGAAAAAACAAATATTTGCATTATCATAATAACACAGAGCAGGAGAAAACAAAGTAGTGATTAAATAGCTACTACAACTCACCAAGCCCAGGGATCTCCACGCCAAGCAGGTCGAGCAGGTCGTGTTCCCGGTCCAGGATGTTGGACCACCGGTGCATCGCCTGGTTGTAGGTGCGCCGGACCCCGGACTCCCGATACATGGCCCGGCACACCTTCCCCCATAGCTGGCGACGCTCCCGGAGCCCGTACCCGATACCGGGCCTGCCACAACGGTCTTGGGGAGGTGGCGCTGGACAAAGAAAACCAGTGCGGCCACCTCCACCGCGCTAAAGATCTCCCGGGCAGTTATTTACTCCTCCCTTAAGCCCCCGCAAGGGAGCCGGCTACAGGGTGCGGGACCCCTCCCAATAGACTTGCCGGCTCCCTTTGCCATGGTCCTGGGTGAAAGAAGAAAAGAATAGGGAAAAAAAGTAAATAAAAGAAAAGAGAGAGCTAAACAAAAAAAGTAGTTATTAAAGTAACAAAAAGTTGAAAAAAACACAAAATACAGATGTAGAAAAATAGAGGGATAGATAATGAGTAAAAAAGATTAAAAAAGTTCAAACAAACAAAGATAGAAAAAGCATGCCTAGAACCATAGCAATGAATGAAAAACAAGATGGCCACGTCCATTGCAACCACGTGGGTAAGTTTGCGCGATATTTTTCCCGGGAGCACGCAAAAACGGACGCGATCACGTAATTGCGCCCCGCAGGTAGGAAATGCCCAACGCGAGCATGCAACTAGCGCCCGGAAACGGAAATACGCAACGCGAACACTGAAAACAAGATAGCCGCGCCCATGTACGACCGCATGGGTAACTTCACGGTGAATTTTTCGGATCACGACTACGTATTCGCATGAATCGCGTACCGAAAATTTGCAAATTTCGCCCATACTTACTGTTTAGGCAAAGGAGATATAGAGGAGTGTAAGGAGTGGGCCCAGCTGTGCAGCAAATGCTTTACAAAAGCTTGGGCTAAAGCCATCAAGCCCTGGGCTTTTCTGGGATGTATTTAGGATCGTGATTCTGTCTTTAGGAGAAGCGTTACATGTGTGTCTGTGAGGTAGTCATCTGTGCCAACCTTTTAAAATAATGACAACTGCTGTGCAGCAGAGATAAGAGATTTTGTGCTGGTTGCTCTTGATCATATATTCACAGTTGTGTCTACCTATGTGTGGGCTTAATGCATGAGCCATTGTCTTCTCAGCCAGGTATCTGCATGTCGTTTGACTGTTGCAGATGGGACCTTTAATAAATTGACAGCGGTCTATTTTGGCCTTATCCTTTAACTGAGCATTCAAAAATAAACATCCCCATTTCTATTTAACTAGAGTAGCAGTAGTGCTTTAGTGTTTTCACACTGCAGGTGAACCAACAAACAAACTTCACATTGGCTCACCAAAGAAAAGAATTTAATATATTTTTGTATAGATACACAAAGATCCAGAGTTTAAATATATTATTAATGTGACTCTTTCAAGCCTTTTGGGCATTGCATCATTCTCCTAAGCCAAACCATAATGGGATATAAACTTGTAAGTATGCTTCTGGGACCGGTTAATTACTCTGCTGGTCAGCAAGTGGATCAAACCCTCCTCCACTTAATAATTAAGGGGTTACCTAACTTCTGGGTACTTTTTTGTGTGTGTCTCCTATTAGCAGTGGGGAGTTTAAGAGAATGTCACCATAGGCATTTCCTTCAGCATTTCTGTATATTTTGTACCTCTGTACATACTATTTAGTAGTTCATGTAATAAACTGTTTTTATAAGAAAAAACACTTTGATTAAGTGTTTATATTGCAATAATGAGCATTGAGGGTCTATCCCACAGCACCTCCCCTGAGTAAGCCTTGGAATGCTCTGCCTCTCTTTCCTGAGATTCAGGTTTAAAAAAGGTGATATTGGGTCCAATAAAGGGTTTCTGCAGTACGGGTATCCCAGGACACAAGTGGTGAAAGACCCTAGGTATAAGTGTGAAGCATTCCTTGTTCAGCTGCAAAGTTACATTCTTTTCTTGAAATCGTTGCATTATGTATATATACCCCATGCAATCAGCCTAAACATTTCTATACCAGAGCATAAGTGGTTCCCCTGGGGGATGGGGTGAGATTACTTCATCTTAAGGAACTATGACACAAGCCTCTGTTTGGTGGTTTAATGCTTGTTTTTAAATATACAACATAATTAATGCCATTGTTATTTATAAGCATGTTAAATTTCAAAGACCTAGTTTCATCTATTTACACTACAGCAGATTCATTTGCTTTGCAAGGCACTGTGTTTAATAGATGGTTTTATTAACGCAGCTGAATTACCTGTAATTACATTACAACAATCTCTGGAGGCTCTGATTCACAGTAAAATGTCACAGCCGCAAACATACAATTAAAGTTAAGCCTTTGGAATGCAAACAGCTACATGTTTAATGCAAGATTTAATTAAGCATTGTAGAGTTATAGAATATCACAAACATTGCATTCCATCCCATGGGACAAGCAAAGTCGAGTGACTCCCTACTTTAAAATGTCTGTATATTGAAAAATGTGTACCATTGCTAGCAGCCATCTTCTCCACCTGCTCTCTCTCATCCCGCAGAGGAATGCACACAGAAAGAAGCAGATCCACACACCAAACAGTAGGTTCTCATGCTACAGGAAAGACTGTTGGCTGACCATCTTTTTTGCATGTTCCCATGCAATCACCCATGCTTTTCGTTACTAAACCCTATCTACTAACAGTAATAGACAGGGTTTAGTGCCAAACATTAATGCCTCTGAAAAGCAATCATTAGAAGGAGAAATGTTTTCATTTCTCCTTTCTTTTCCAACTTTGCATGTGTGTCACACTGTACAGCACACAAACAAAGTAGGAAAAGGTTTTCCACTGGTCTGGTCATTTTATTTCTTTCTGTATAAGACCTATGGTAGACTTAACATACACCCTAGCACTATGTGGCTAAGGTGTGTGTCTGGAAGACAAGAGCTGAAATCAGCAGCGGCGCTAGGTAGAAGGTAGAGAGAGACAAATCTCTGTCAATATGGCACTCTCCTGCTATCTCCCTATCATGTAGCCCAGCATTATTGGCTGCTGCTACACTGTGTTTCATGACACCTTTGAGAATCTGGGTCCACATTTTCTAAATCAGATCGGTTTCCTTTGTTTAATGATTAATTTCTAAATATGAGAGAATCTTCTAAAATAAATATTACTGCTAGTATAGTCAGTCATTCAATACCAAAGGACAGAGCTGGCAGCTGCAAAGTTTAAATATGAGTCAAAAATACAAATGTGGTTCTCCCAGGAACTGAAAATGCTCAATAGAGAGGGGTGGCTTCATGCCTTGCAAAATAAATTGGCAATAATTGGCCATATTCTATCACCAATTACATCTATGCACCCAATTCGCACCGTAGAACAACAAAGTGAAATGTCCAAGGTTCTAAAATAACAGCAGCTTCCTTTAGTTCATAACTGGCGTAAACCTAACATCTAGCAACAAACCATTTAACCCTTTTAGTGCTTGCATCGGCCCCAGGGAAGGCATGAAAGGCTTTCCACATCCCTCCCCAAACCCTCTCCGACACATCTGTGACATCAGAGCACAGTATGTCACTCTGACATCACAGTTTTCCCCACTGAAGAAGAGGAAGCAATAGGACGCTGTCGACTCTGATGGGGAAAACAGGACTGTCTCCACACCTTTCAGGGAGGGCTCGTTTGAAAGGTGAGAGTCTCCCTTTTCAAACGAGGCCTTCCTGAAAGGCTTTCCAGGATTTGGATCACAGCAGCCCTGCGATTCATGGCCAGGAAACCACACTAGACAATTCCTAACTATAACGTCCGTGAAACCTCTATTTTTTTCAGTGAATTTCTAAGGTTTTTTAAATGCTAATTCCTAACTATAACGTCTCTGAAACCTGTGTCTTTTTCAGAGAATTTCTAAGATTTTTTAAATGTTAATTCCTAACTATAATGTCTCTTAAACCTCTGGTTTTTTTCAATGAATTTCTAAGTTATTTTTAAACAAATTCATTTATTAAAGAAGTTTGTAACTATTTTTTCTTTTTTGTATAATTTTCCATGTATTTTTAAAATGTTTAGAAATAATTATGTTCACTTTTTAAAATATATAACATATCTGGTTAAAGATTTATAGTGTTTTGTATTTCATTAATTACAAGTTTTATGAAATATTAATATTGTTCTATTGTTACTAATTTTGTACAGTGTGATATTACATGACAGAATTATGAATAGAAAGAGGAAATGTGTATATATTATTTTGGGGTAATTTGTTTTTACAGTTCTTTGCTAAATTTTATTTTGAGTGATTGCTTTTAGTAATGTAAAAGATGTGTGTTCTCTCATTATGATAAATATCTTCTTTGTATAAATCTTTTTTTGTTTACAAAAAAGGGTTGTACACCGATCTCCTACCAATGCGCTGGGTGCACGAATCCGTTATACGAATATCTGTCTAAAATACATATTTAGCACAAATAAATATATTTTGTTCACTAACAGTTTATTACCATGAGAAAAAAAAATAATGTAGAAGTTATACGTTTGTTTTGAAATGTTTTTAACAGATTTTTCAGGACTCCACAGTATCACACACCGGTCGCGGATCAACGCATTTGGTACGCAAATCCGTTACACGAATGTAAGTCTAAAATACATACTTACACTTGAATAATATATTTTTTAAGCAAAGAGGTTTATTATTGAATCTCCAAAATGAGTATTACTGTAGTTGTAAAATATTATTAAGATCTTTAAAACACATTTTATGTACGTGGCACCATAGCGCACCGGTTGCATAGGAATCATGAACCCTGCCGGCACATATTTCCGGCTTGGTATGGACTCAAGATTTCATGGTTGTCCATCCATACCTAAAGCTGAACCATTAGTACCCATGCAAATAGTTTCTGGGTAGCATCTATCAAACTAATGGCTCTATAGTTTGTAGGCAAAAGAGGTGAACCCTTTTTAAAAACTGGGAGAATTTCTGCCCCTGCCCAGGTTACAGAGATCCCCTTTCCTTGCAAGATACCATTAAATAATACCCATATGTAGGGTCCCCATATTTAAGGTTGCGCCTGAAAAAGGTCCCCTGGAATCTTATCCAGTCCTGGTGCTTTGGAGTCTCTATGGAGGTAGTGGCTATTTCGTCAATTGGTCCATCTACTCCCATTGTTGTTTATAAAGCCTGAAAATGTAACTTCCACACATCTGCAGCTATATTTGGCTCTATGGCTGGCTTTCCTTCACTACAGCCTGTACTAATTATATTCCAAAATATCTTTATGTCTTTGTCTGATAGGGCTGTTTTTAGTGCGTCCCATCTGTCCAATTCCCAGGTCTTTTTAGCTTGATTTATACTATCTCTATGGAGGGCCCATTTTTGCTTAGTTTGGCACTTTTCCTTTGCTTTGATGGCGTCTAAAAGAGCCTGTTTGGCCAATTGACAATTGCCATTAAACCAAGATTGCTTAGCCCTTTTTTCCCTCTGGAAAGTGATTTGGATAGAATATTTCATCCAATTAGGATTTTAGTTCTGCACGGAGCTCTGCAACTCTATCTGTAGACGATAGAGTACGATCTACGGTTATGACCATCCCTGTCTCCTGTAAGGTCTGGATGATTTTTTAATATAACATCGCCAGCTTGTTGGGGGATCGTTAAATTGCCCCACCATATTTTTTTTCCATTTTTGGTAAGTATTAACCTATAGTCTGGTGGGGTGCTGAGAGCCAAAATATACCCCATGTCCGTCAGCTCCAGTTCCAAGGTCAAAGCATTGTCATCGCTGTTGTGTTGTGGCAAGACAGCAAAATCAACAACCGTATGCCAATGCCTGGTCTCCTCTAAAATGTAATCTACAATGAGGATTAGCCAGTTCTGTTAAATGTTAACTTCCCCGGTATATCTAATTTTGTACGGCCATTACAAGCTCTTAGGGAGTCGATCAATGTAAATGAGTAATTCTGAAGTACCAACGGGGACCAAGCACAGATTGGTGAAATTTGTGGGTCTGGAATTACCCATCACAAGTCTTCTTTGCTGGGGGTAGCTTCATTAGGATCGACAAGGGACTCAAATTGACAGTTGAAATCCCCCCTAAGATTACCCACTTGTTTGTAGGAATTGTGGGAATGACAAAGCCCAGTTGATCAAAAGTCAGGGCTGAGACTTACGGGTCGAGAATAAACATTAATAAAAATAAGTTAGTCTTAGGAGAAAAAGTGAGCGCTATATACTGAAAATCATTGGAAGGAGATTTCAATATATATATATTGTTGGATATATATATATATATATATATATATATATATATATATATATATATCCAACAAACTTTGCCCTGAAGCAAGGACTCCTCCACACAGTAAAGTGCTACAGGCTTTTATTAAAAAACCAGCAAGTCAGCTCCCAATTAAAAAGTCTCCTTACGCGTTTCAAAGCCATTCAGCTTCTTCTTTAGAGGATTTTACTCGATGGAACTGAACTGTTCAACAGTAGTGTGACGCATGCATATGTACGCCTCCCATAGGCTCTCAGGTGAGTATCCAGGATAACAGCATGCTGGTCTCTGTAGTTCAATAGCTTTCTACCCATGTGGGTTTTCAGTTCCATACAATGTCCTTATTATCCTTAATCAGCCCTAGTGGGTTGCGGAAAAGAATCCCCGGTTTCATTCTTTCAAACTCTACTGTGCCTAAGGTTTTGAATGTTCGCAACCCCTCAGGCCCCATTGTTTCCTCAAGGGGTGTGGCGTCCTTCGCGTCCAGAATGCTGTGTTTAACTCCAACAAACTTTGCCCTGTGATCAAGTCCCCCAGGAGGGACGAAACGCGTCATGGTTTCTACTGCACCTCGCACGGCAATAAAGTAAATTGCTAAAAGAAGCTATTGTGGTCCGCGCTCTTTCTTCCTCGTGGTATGAGGAATGATGTTGGAGTTACCTGGTATATATATATATATATATATATATATATATATATATATATATATATATATATATATATATATATATATATATATATATATATATATATTCACAGAAAAAACCATAGGTTATAGACCATATATAGTTAGGAATTAGCATTTACAAAACCTTGAAAATTCACTGAAAAAACCATAGGTTATAGACCATATATAGTTAGGAATTAGCATTTAAAAAACCTTATTTTACTCACACAAAACAATTGAAATTCCATATATAGTTAGTTGCACTAACTATATATTGCGCACCCGCAATCCACTGCTGATCATGTCACATATTACATCATTCATGACATGGTCAGTGACATCACTGATGACATCACTGATGACATCTCAAATGACATCACTGATGACATCACTGATGACATCATCCAGTGACTGTGTGTTTCTGTAAAGTTTAAATATGTTTTAGATATTGAAGAATGAGTAGATGTATAACTGTCTGGACGAAGGATTTAGTAGGTGCATGACTGAATGTATGAGTGAGTGATTAAATGTGTCTCACTGAGTGCATGGGTTAGTGACTAAACTGTCTTAATTTGTGCATCATTATGTCTGTTGTTCTGTAAACTACTGCATGTGTTGATCAGTAGCTATATGATTAACTATATGGGTTATTGATTGATTGTCCAAGTATTTGTATGGGAGACTGAGTGTGTGTGTGGCTGGCTGGGAGGTGTGTGACTCTGTGCAGATCAATGTGTACTTGTATCAATGATTGTATAAGAAAGTAAGTATGTGTTACTATATGTTTGAAAATGTAAGGTGCTCTATGTTTAACTGTATAGACAAGAAAATGGAAGTGTGATTGATTCTTTACAGGACTGACTAGGTGTGTGAGTAACTCCATGGATGAGTGGCAGAGTGTGAGTGTCTGTATAGGTGTATGAGTGCATATGATAGTGTTGTAAAGATGAGTGATTGTATGTATGAATGATTGTATGGGTGAATGAGTGAATGTGTGTGTAGACGTAGGAATCAGTGAGTACGTATGTAGTAACTAGTATTGGTGTGTCAATGGTTTCAAAAATTATACTCTGTATTTAACACTGGGTGAAACAGAGGTTATATTAAAATGTGAGGAGATGCATTGTATTGTCACATGAATGATATCATCAGTGATGTGGTCATTGATGTCAAATGAGATGTCATCAGTGATGTCATCAGTGATGTCATTTGAGATGTCATCAGTGATGTCATCAGTGATGTCACTGACCATGTCATGAATGATGTAATATGTGACATGATCAGCAGTGGATTGCGGGTGCGCAATATATAGTTAGTGCAACTAACTATATATGGAATTTCAATGGTTTTGTGTGAGTAAAATAAGGTTTTTTAAATGCTAATTCCTAACTATATATGGTCTATAACCTATGGTTTTTTCAGTGAATTTTCAAGGTTTTGTAAATGCTAATTCCTAACTATATATGGTCTATAACCTATGGTTTTTTCTGTGAATTTCATTGTTTTTTTAACAGCTAATATCTGTAGCTGTAAAATGTATTCTTCTTTAAATCCAAAAATATATTTTATATGTTTATGAATAATTTTTTTTTAAAATATTTTTTTTTCTTCGTTCCCGCTTCGCGAATCGGGAAGCTTCCCGTTAGCTGACCTTGATGCCGCGAAATAGACCGCGAGCCGGTAAACGTTTCTTTACCGCAAGTGCCGCGTTAGAAAACAACATCGTGACGCCTCCCGTCCGCATGACGTTCCACGTTGTCGCGTGATACGTCATATGACGTGCTACGTTAGCGAACTGGTACGCGAAGCGAGTGCCAAAGCGCAGGTTTCTGGAAGCAAACCGGGAGGCCCTGCAAAGCGCTTAACGTAAACACAGCAAGTCATGTGACTTGGTAATAACACTTTTCATTGGTTCATTTCACTTTTGGTTTCCTAATGATGTAAGACTAGGTCATATAATCTAAAATGAACACTTTTGATTGGTTGAGAACTCTTGTTTTTCCCAAATGATGAAAATCCCTCCTTCTTTCCTCACTCTGACTTTCATCATTGTGAGAGAAAGACCCTTTGTGATCACTGAGCAATGGCTTCTTTAGTAGCTTCAGCTGGTGCTTCCCCACCACCTCCACCACATCCAAGGAAGAGTGGACCACCTGCTCAAGTTGTAATTCAACAAGAAGAAGAAGAAGAGGAACAGGAGGACGAGCACGAAGAGAGGCAGTTTTTGCCTGAGCAGCCCAAGACGTCTCACCGGAAAGAAAACTTCATTTGGCAATTTTTTAAAATTCCCAAAGGTCAGAAAAAAGTAAATGCAAGATACGTAACTTGCCTTATATGTCAAGATAGACTGTCCAGAGGGACCGACAAAAAATACAGTTTCGGAAACTACACAATGCATCGCCATATGACTAGGTGGCATCCTAACAACTACAGTGCTGCACAGTTTCGGAACGACCTAGATAATCTCCCTATTATGGCCAGAAGATCTGTTGTACCGGAAGTAACGGGACCAGAGGGCAGGGAGATGGTGCCAAATATACAAATGAGATTTGGTGAAGTAAAACACACCTGCGTATTTTGCGATGGATTCATTTCCTACGGAGAAAGAAGCATCACTCTGATCAACAGAGCTATTGACTATCATATGCAAGTTTGTCCGAAACGCCCAAAATAATAAATACTTCTTTTTTTTGTTTTGTTGCTCCTGTTGAGCCCTTTACAATGAATCGTTTTCATTGCCCCCTCCAAGAAAAACCCAAAAAAATATAAAACTGTTCCGAAAAATTCAAAAACATTAAAAAAATGTTCAGAAAAATAAAAAAAAAGTTCTTTTCAGAACTACCTCCCCGTTATTAAAAAATTGGTACAATATTTGGAACTGTGCCAACCTCTATTTCTCTTAGTTCGCTTCCTAGTTCGCTCGCTGGTACGCGAACTGGAAGCGAACCAAAAACAGTAAGTATAAGGGAAGGAAACACACACTTATGTTAAAAGAAAGACAGCTATAGGGGAGTAAACTAGAGATACTATTACCCATAATCCACTACTGATGATGTCACATATTACATCATTCATGACATGCTCAGTGACATCATCAGCAGAGGATTGCGGGTTTTTTGGCAACATGCCTTATCCACGGTTTAATAACGCTGCCTTTTGCTTTATATAAGTTTTCAAATTGTATGAAATATATACCAATAGGTCTTTATGAACCTTTAGGTAGTGCTTTTGTTCATGAGGTCTGGTCGCTTCCATACACATACAGATGTTTCAAAGATGATCAAGAAGTTTATCTGAATGGAGAGGAATGCACTGAGACGCCAGATCATTCACTAATGTGTAGGCACATACAGTTACACGATTCATGCAACAAACACCGACCAAATATGGCTTGCGTGTTGCAAGGCACGCCAGTTCCTGCTATCATCCCCACGTTCAAGTTGTTGGAAAATGGTAGTTATTTGATGCTCAATAATGAAGATTGTTCTGAGTTAATTAAAAGTATTCCTTTTATCGTAACAGTAAGTGAACGGGTTATTTGCTGCAGAAATGTTCTATTTCCTCCCACACATGAACATAGGGAGTTTTCAATCTGGCCACAAATACCAACCTTGGGACACGTTTCAACGGCATGACAAGAATAAGAGCTCTTTTGTCTCAGAGAGAGGTGGCCTTGAGTTCGGCCCGTGAAACTTTCGTACTTCACATAGCGAACACCCGTACACAGGTTTGCCTTTCAATTTCAGCAACATGTTTCCGACTATCTTTAACGCATCCTCCACAAAATCCCTGGCACACTTTTTTAAAGTTGTTACCAGTGGTCTCGTGACTTCATTTGAGAAAATCTTTGGAGTCATCCCTGCTCCCTTTCATTCCATTTTCTCCACTCTGGTTCGTGGATTGCATTTTTACTTGCATTACCAGCGGACGCTCTTGTGCTTTTTTACATTTTTAAATATGGATGTCCCTCCTATGCAACCTCCGACCCTGCAGCTGCTGACACTGTTCCGCAATCGCATGCTAGAATATTATGGCACAATGCCGTTGGCGATATTAAGCACGGCATATGGATTATCTTTTCGGTTCTCCTACTTCACCTGTGTCCAGCCTGTATTTCACTGCCTGACCTGTGATTTCGATTGGGCCATTGATTTGTGTCTCTGCGGACCGGTTTCTCCTGACGTCGACTTTAATCAGCTGATGACTCCTATCATTACTCACGAGTTGATTTGTCCTGGCGAAAGGATTATGGCTGTGGCATTGATGCATGGACTACTTGGTCCCTGGAATTTACTGGCGGCAGC
This sequence comes from Lissotriton helveticus, assembly GCF_964261635.1. Taxonomy (NCBI): domain Eukaryota; kingdom Metazoa; phylum Chordata; class Amphibia; order Caudata; family Salamandridae; genus Lissotriton; species Lissotriton helveticus. The sequence goes on from NC_136068.1 coordinate 1,233,281,096, forward strand.
ACAGTCTTTCTTGGAACACAGCTTTCTTGAAAACCCACCGAGCTGTCCTCTGATGGTGATAGAGGATCCGGTGCTGGGAGAGCACGTATGTTCTTTTCCGCTTTTAAATTGGATGGCTGAACTGTTTTCGGATGAAGACGGTGACTTCCTGTTGGAGGCTGTTGCAGCTTATTTTGCATACACAGTTATGTCATAGACCTTTTTCATGTTTCATATGCTGAGTACTAGCATTTCATTGACAATTCATTGACTTAATTGTCAAGTTTTTATTATTTACCTTGCCTATTGGCTTAAGACTCGATAAAGTACTTGGCTGTTTTATTTTTCTTTAGCATTGAATTTTCCTAGTTTTTAATGCTTTACCTTGCGGACCGTCCACATATAAACTTGCAATCTGCTCTCATGAGATGGCACTTCTATTATCTTATTCAGTTCGTTTCCGGATCATGAGGAGGTGTCATCTAGGTCCTGGATATCTTTACACCGTGTTAAGTTAGCATGGGCTCATTACCGGTTTAAACGCCATTTTTCCTTTTTTGCAACTTCTGCACACGACATTTAGTTGTTGCTTTAGCTTTCCACCTAGTAGTTCATCGTGGTTTACATGAGAATAATATGTTATTGGTCTACTATCTGCTTTACTTGTTAAACTATATCTGTACAGCGAGTGCTAAAGTTTCAAGAACAACACGATACAGAATTGTTATGAGGTCTGATCTCCACGACTTCATACTCATAACATAAGTGCAACTTCTGCCAATTCTGGGCATGAGGCGGGTTTTATATTGCTTTGCCGAACACACATACACAACAGTTGATGCGGTTCACATGAAGAGAGAGCTGGTGTATGCTGATGTGATTCCTTCAAATCTAAGACACTAAAGTATGGGCACGCCCTAAACCAACACAAAGAGACCTTCTTAGCAAATAATATAATATGTGTATTAGGGAGGGTGAGATATAAGCAGCCGCGGGCCGTGGAGGGAGTTACGATGGGGCAGGGAGGCGGGGAGGGGGAGAAGCAGGGTGGAGCCCTCTCTACCTTGCCCCTCCCCCTCCCCGCCTCCCTGCCCCACCGTAACTCCCTCCACGGCCCGCGGCTGCTTATAAGTGTTGCTAACTCTTATTCATTTACAGCATGTTAACATACTGTCACCATTCGCTTTTTATGTACTAGTAACTATGCTGGTAATTTTGCTACTGATAATATGTGTACTTGTATTCTCCACCCTGCTTCTCCCCCTCCCCGCCTCCCTGCCTCACCGTAACTCCCTCCACGGCCCGCGGCTGCTTATAAGTGTTGCTAACTCTTATTCATTTACAGCATGTTAACATACTATCACCATTCACTTTTTATGTACTAGTAACTATGCTGGTAATTTTGCTACTGATAATATGTGTACTTTTATTATCTAAGGTACTACGCCTGAGAAGACGGCATTAGTAAATAAACATTTCAAATACACATGTGTTCTTCTTAACTCCATGTTCTGGTTTCTAAGAAATATATAACGACCGACTGTTCATGAGTTCCACGTATCCTGAGGTACTATAAGTTCATATTATGGATTGTCTAAACATTGAGAGTTTGTTATATCCAATGTGACACTGTACCTAGCTTGCTAAATAGTTTTTGATTACTAACGTGAGTTTTGGGACACCCTAATTCGCCGAGGTTCCAATCCTCTGTCCACAGTTCTGTGTGAGAACAGAAACCCTGCGACAGGGGCACCCCCGACCCTTGCTGGACCTTCATCACACTTGCGATACAACTCCAGCAATGCGCCACCTTTACGGCACAGATACATCACGCATCTGTGCTGTTTTTGCCCCGTGATGCGCCGCATTGTAAATGCAGCACACCATAGGTGACGGAACAGCGGCACAGAATGACTAACACATCCCTGGTGATGCGCCAGTCATCATAAATCTATCCCTATGCTTCTTATCTTGTTAGAGATGAACCGCCATATGTATCATCAAAGTTATTTGCATTTCCTAAATAGCGAACTTTAAGGAATAAATAGCGATTCTTTACCATTCCTAGTTTGCGATGAGCTATTTGCTAATTAGCCGAATGTAGCCCAATGAAGCCCAATGTAGCCCAATGTAGCCCAAAGATGGCCGCCAGACACACAAAAAAACAAATGTAGCCCAAATATCAGCCAGATGTAGCCCAACTATAGCCCAGTGACAGAATGACCAATCAGCTTCGCAAACCTCCGTTACGCGAAGCGGAGCGCTGTTACAGATATATATCTTTTTTTGAACGTTAATTTCTCAAAATCCACTGGAGCACATATATTGAGACCTAGCAAAGGCACATCGGGCTACCAGTCCCTAATATTTTGCCAAGTTTCGTGCAAATCCATTCAGCCGTTCAATTATTATTTTTATTATTTTTTTTTGCCCCGCGGGGCCCTTTTAAAACCTCCACATCAAACCTAGGGGGTCAGCGAGGATCTACTATGCCCCCTTATAGTTATTTCCCCCTTTGTTTTGACCTCCTCTTGTCTCTCGATCCTACCGAGAGACAAGATGGCGGCCGCTACGGACTGTTTGGAATGTTGACAGACGCCGGAGAACCAATCAGCTTCGCTTCACAAAGCTCCGTTGCGCGAAAAGTCCGCGAACCAGAGCGCTAACCGGTCCGCTGTTACAGATATATATCTTTTTTTAAACGTTAATTTCTCAAAATCCACTGGAGCACATATATTGAGACCTACAAAAGGCACATCGGGCTACCAGTCCCTACAATTTTGCCAAGTTTCGTGCAAATCCATTCAGCCGTTCGGGCTAAAAGTGAGGCCAACCGCCCTATGGAAAACTCAATGTTAAAAACACGTTTTGGGACCCCCCTTTTTTCTCGGCCCCCACTGGACGAACCCCCCCCAAATTTTCAAGGGCTGCTCAGAAACAAAATGTGCCATTTTCCTGAAAATTTCAGCCAATTCCGTCCACAAACGCCAAAGTTATTAGACATAGAATTTTCAAAAAACCCATAGAGAAAAAATCCTAACTATATATACCTACTGGCGACCGCCAGTAGGTAATATGTGTATATATATATATATATATATATGAAGCAATCCGTAGCTCAGCCTCAGCAGCTCGATCAGCACCACTCCTCAGCAAACATAGACATGGACCAGGTAAATAGATGCTTATTATTTTATTTTGTGCTGTTTTGACACCATAACGTTTCGGCTCCTGAGAGCCTTGATCACATGACAAAGTGAACAAATGAAACCACCATTTTTAAAGTGACTGTGCATAGGATAAAACCGATCACTTGATAGAATTAATAGTATATATGGAAGACATACTAAAATTTGCTCAGTGGCAGTTACAATGGTCATACATTTTTAAAGTGACTTTTTTAAAATTAAAATTACATGTGTGAATAAACTATACATGAAACTAATTTCCTTTATTAATAACATCTACAAATATTTCCAATATTTAAATAACTCTCAACATTTTTAAAATATAATAATCATATATTTAGATTACACAAAACAGCAAACATACAAATATATATATTAGTAATAACTATATTTCATCCTGACATTCTTTTTGTTTTTTACATTATACATATGAATGTATTTTCCCTAAAATGATTGTAATAAATTAGTATTAATGTAAATGTTATTACTAATTTCTATAAATGGTATCAGATATAATATTATATATCTATATCTATATCTATATATATATATATAGATATAGATATATATATTCACTGAAAAAACCATAGGTTTTACACCAGTTATAGTTAGCTGGAAGTTTTACTCGCATAAAACCATTGAAATTCCCACGTTATAGTTAGTTGGACTCACTATAATTTGCGCGTGCAATGCACTGCTGATGACATCACATATTACATCACTCATGACATGGTCAGTGACATCACTCATGACATCACTGATGACAGCATCCTTGTGACAGAGTGAGAGACCTCCTTTCACTGTAATGTAACCCTTGAAACACATATTCAAAAATAGAAACTAACATTTTCAAAAAAATGCAGATACCCATACCACTTACAACAACCAATTCAATAATTCCACCATCTATATACACATCCACTCATTCACCAACAGTTCTATATAGACACTCATACATATACTCACTCATCATATGTAGTGATACACCTATACATCCTGTTACACACACACTGACAGGCATCCAAAAGTTACTCACACACATACTCACACATGCAAATAAACTATTGAACATCCATTTATTTGCATATACAGCTATACACACACTACCACTTTACTTCTAAGGGAACTTACACATACTTACTCTCTTAAACAATCACTTATAGAAACACATACTAATTTAAACAGGAACTCTTACAATCCCTCACTCTCACATATACTCACTTATATACATCAATATTCACATATACTAGATTAAAACATATGTAGCTACTGATAAAGACACTAGTGAGACAGTCATTCACTCACTAACACACACATATACACACTCATCCACCCATACAGTCCTGCACATAGGCCCTGGGGCGCTCCCGGGGCGCGTACCGGTGAACGCACGGGTAAGCGCAATGTTACGGCGTGCCCCGTGCCCTGGGGCACGTACCGGGGAGTGTCCCGTTAGCGCTATTCTCGCGAACGAAAACAACATTGTGACATTTCGCATAACTGCGTGATGCGTCATATGACGCCCTGCGTAAGTGCACCTGGAAGCACGCGAGCGCATACGATCGCACCCCCGGGCGCGCCCCGGAGCGCGACTACGGGCACGCCCCGGGGCACGTAGCGTAAGCGCGTCGGGTCATGTGATCTGAAAATAACACTTTTCATTGGTGCAGATCAGTTTTGGTTTCCAAATGATGAAAGCCCGGATCATGTGACTTGAAAATAACACTTTTCATTGGTCAAGAACAGTTCTGTTTTCCAAATGATGAAAGACTCCACCTTTTTTCCTTATTCTGACTTTGTCCTTTGACTGAGGAAGACCTGTTTCAACAACAAAGAGAATTATTTTGTACTTTAAAATGGCTACAGTAGCAGCAGCAGCTGGAGCATCTGCACCACCACCACCACCACCAAGAGGACCACCACAACAGTACATTGGTGGTCAAGAAGAGGAGGAGGAGGAAGAGGAAGAGGAGGAGAGGAGAAGATGGCTGGCTGAAGACAATACCCCATACCAGCCAAGGCCACACATTGTATGGGAGTTTTTTTCAATCCCAGAGGGCAAGAAAAAAGTCAATGCGGCCAAGGTAACTTGCCTAATCTGTGGCATGGAACTCTCAAGGGGCAACCCAAACAAAAAATATTCTTTTGGTAATAATACCATGATTAGACATATGACCCGCAAGCATCCAAACAGCTATGCTGCTGCAGAGATCAGGGAACTGGCCAGTAACCTCCCCCAGTCTTCAAGGACCACCTCCCAAAGAAAGCAACCCACTCCATCGGGACTAGAAACAACGGAGACGATGCCTTGCATTCAACAACGATTTGAAGATTTTAGAGTAACATGTATTTATTGTGGTAAGCTCATCTCCTATGGTGAAAAGAGCGTAAAGCTCATCGTCCTTGCTGGTGACAACCACAATTGCCCCAAAAAAACCCTAATTGTTTCCGTTTTTTGTTTTTTGCTCCAGTTGAGCCATTTTCAATTCCCTTTTTTTTGTTTCTCCCATAAAAAATACAAACAAAATATAAAACTGTTCAGAAAAGCCCAAAAAAGTAAAAAATGTTCACAAAAACATAAAAAAAATATAAAACAACAAAAAGAAGAAAAAAAACAGTTCTTTTTAGAACTACCTTTAATTTATTAAAATAAACCTATATTTTTAAAGAATCTCTGTCAATTTTTTTTCCTCAGGGTACGCGCACTGGGGCGCGCACCCAAAAAAAAGAAAAAAAAATTAATGAAGGAGTTAGCATGAGGGAAGAACACAAAGAGAGTAATGTTAAGAGAAAGAGAGCTAGAGGGAGAAACACAGAGGGATTGTTTATTACATAGTAAAAACAGAGAAGGTGTAATAGGGTGAAAGTGAGAAAAGTAAAATGAATAAGGGAGCGAAAGAAGGGAAGAGAGAGGAAGAAGACTAAAGTAGAAATAGTGGGAGAATGTGAGTGGGTGTTGAAAGAAAAAGAAAGGACAGTAAAAAATGGGGAATGAAGGGTAGTGACGGAACCGGGATAAATGAACAACGGTGAGGGAGGGTGAGAAAAGAGCAGTGAGTGTAAGAAGAGAGGGGTGATATAGGGTGAAAAATTGAATTAGGATAAGACATGGGGAGTGACAAAGAGAAAGGACAGAGAGAGTAAAGGAAACAGTGCCTGAATGGGTCTGAGTGAAACAGCAAAGAAAGGTAAGTAATGCAGTGTGTGTGACTTATAGGGAGTCAGTGGGTGTAGGTCGGGTGTGGGTGTGTAAGGTGTGTCTGTGGGTGTGGGTGTGTGGGGAGTTTCGGTGTGGGTGGAGGTGAGGGTGTGTGAGATATGTGTGAGGGGTGTGTGGGTGTAGGGGGTATGTGTGTGGGATGTATGTGTGTGTATGGAATGTGTGTGTGTGTGTGAGGAGTGTGTGTGGGTGTGTGTGTGTGTGTATGAGGTGTGTGTGTGGTGTGTGTGTGGGGTGTATGTCAGAGGTGTGTGTTTGTGTTGGGAGGGGGATGAGGTGTGTGTGTAGGAGTAAGGTAAATAATTAAGAAAAACAGAATGAGTGAAGAAGCAAAGGAAGGGAACAGAGGGTAAGTGAAGTAAAGAATAGGGACTGAAAGAAGTTGAATATGAGAGGAGAAATAGGGAAATTGGAGTAAACATGGAGAATAAGAATAAGTGAGGGAAGCAGAGTAAAGAAACAGGAGTGAGGTTGGTTGAGAAAATATTAGTGAGCTTAAAGCAAAGGGTGATGACAAACTACATTTTTTTAGTCACACTTACCATATAATAAATGTAACTTTAATTACATTGTTTTACTACACTTTGTATCTGTGAAAGAGAGAAGAAAAAATAAGTTATAATTAGTAAAATATGTATTTTAAATTAAAAGATACAAATGAAGAGGTTAAAAAGCATAACAGTGTATTTAGAAATAAAGTAAGAGTGAAGGACATAGAAAGGGAAATAAAGTAAGGTAGAAGGACAAAAAGAGAGAAAAAGAAATAGAAGGAGAGCAAATTAGTAAGAGTAAGGCATATAGATTCACTGACAGAGAGGAAGGGAAGAACAGAGAAATGAACTGTAGGTAAGAAAGATACTAAAACAATGTGAGTTAGCAAAACTAAGTCAGGAAACAGTAGTAAGTAAAAAGATAATGACAGAGACGGAAAAGAGTCTAATTAAGGATGCATTCAGAAGAATGAGGAATAGAAGATAACTGAGAGTAAGTGAAGAACAGTCATAGAGTGAAGGGATGAAGGGAGAGAGGATAATATACAATGATTGAGGAAAATGGAGTGAGGAAGTTAGTAGACAGACACACTAAGAGAAAAACTGAGTGAGGTGGAGTACAATAAGTAAGCAAAGGAAATGAGTAAAGGAGCAAAAAAAGGAAACAGAGGAGAAGACGACTAAAACAGTGGTACTGAGAGAAAATAATTTGGTGATGAAAGTAAAGAGAAGGACATTGAAAGAAAGGAAATGAGGGATAGTAATGGAACCAGACTAAAAGAAATGGGATGAAGAACGATGAGAGAGGAGCAGTGAAGTTGTTATAAAAGAAATGATAGAAGGTAGATAAACACAAGTGAACATAACACAAGGAGAGTGAGGCACTGAGGACATAGAGGTAGTGAACGAAAAATAGAGAGAAGAGGTCAAATGAAAAGAGCAAACAAAGATAAGCGAGGGAGAGTGGGTGATTTATAGTGATAGAGTGCGACAATACTGCTGAGTGAGTAAAGAGGAATTACTAAAAGAGCAAAGGAGGAAAATACGGAAAAGGGAAGTAAAGCAGAGAGACTGAAAGCTGAAAAGTTATGCAAGGGAGAGAGGGGATGCAGACAGTTGAAATGAGAATGAGGGTTTGTGAAAGAAGTGGAGCAAAGGAACGGGGGTTACAGAAAGTGAGAGAAAGACATTATAAGTGAGTAAAAATAGCTGAAAGAGGATAGAAAAAGGAAAGTGAGTGTCAGACAATGGGAATACAATTTAATTTACACAATCCAAAGTATAGAATAACTTGTACAACATGTTACATAGTTTATTTTTGCTGTTCTCAGAATATATTGAATTTCACTTAAAACAGTGAGTTCAAATTACTCATCATATGACAGCGGGAAAATAAAAAACACAATCTAAAAGATTGTGTTTTTAAAAAAAACTTAGATACTGACAAATGACAAATGTACACTAATCTTTGATTCACTTACTTTTCCTTTAGGCCAAATAGTATATCATGAAGGTCCTTTTCTTGTTGGAAAGTACTCTGCTGTTCACTAAAAAATCCATTTCATCAACTTTCTAGAAGAAAAGCTCCAAGAACATCTGAAATATTTTCATTATTTTCAAATACTCCTTTTTCAGTCATGACTCTTTACTCATTCCTTCACCATTCCTTAAGGCCAAATAGTGTCAGATGTATCAGTATATTTTCAAATTACTTAAAACAAACTCTAAAATTACCGTTTTTCCGATGTTCTGAAAGAAAGACTAAAACAACATTTTCACAATATTTAAATTTTCGTAATTCTATCTCTGACTCACTCATGTTCATCATTTCCTATAATACTGATATCACTTACTATGAGATCCACTTACAGTACCTATATGACAACTCAATTTTTTATATTATCTTGATCACTTTTACTCAGAATATAATTTTAAACAGCAAACTAACCTTTATTAACTGCTCCCGTCTTCATAGGCCAATTACCTTTACTTAATTTTTGGTTGTAAAAACACTAGATATGAATTTTTTAAGTCAAAAGGCAAACGTTGTTTTAAAATCAAATGAGTGTCATTACAAAGGGTCCAACCTTTACAACTTTTTTAATTGCATGTGTAATACCCTGATGTTGTTGAAGGACCGTCATGATAAATAATAGCTACAGTTGCAAACGTTCTTCCTGAAATTGATAATTGAGAAGCCACAACATTTTTAATAGAAGTTGTCAATTTCCATCCATCAGGTCTACATCGTTGGAACATTAAAATGACATAGTGACCATAACTTCGTAGAAATAATGTGGACAGCATTGCAGACTTACATTGGGTACACACCATATTGTGATCAGCTGCTTTAACGAGATTATTAAAATGCACTGATTTGCAGTCTGGTAAACTCAAATATATAAATCTTTCAGTGTCTATTCTAGTACTACTTGATAAAGTACAGTTATCACAGTCATGCTGCCATTGATAAGAAAGGTTAAAAAGATTTTTTATATCTACTCCTTTATCTTCCAATACATCAAACATATACATTAAAAATTCCTGACAATCCTGCTGAATTATCTGTGAAAATTGATTTTGACCAGAACATATGTCTAGAAGATTTCTAATTTCTGAAACACTTTCTATTTTTGCTCTATCACTGCTACATTTCTCAAACACAGAATTCAATAAACAGCAGAATGTTTGATCCCGATTTTCAACAATCTGTTCTTGTAAATTTTGAAGAAGAAAAAACTACATTAACTACTACATTAGCATAGCAGTTGACACCAGAACTGTTTTCAAACTGAAATCCAACAACATCTTCAACAGAATCCTTTTTCTTTCTCCTTACAATTACAGTTTCATCTACTTTTTGTCTTTTTGCTAGTACCTCACTGCAATTATTCTCATGTCTTCTTTTTCGGCCTACCACACGTTTTTCAAACACAGGATATTGAGGCAAATGTGGAGCATACTCTCTTCTTAACCTATTGTATTCTTTAACACAATCTAGATCAGCACAAATCTTTGTTTCATCACACTCAATCAAGTACAATCCTGATAAAGTTCTGACTCGTGATAATGCCACATATGCCATACCCTCTTTAAACACAGAACTTCCAATGTTCACCAAAGCACTATCTACACTTAAACCTTGAGATTTATGAATTGTCACTGCATATGCCAAACAAACAGGAAACTGTTTTCGGCAAACATATAAGTCTTTCACAAGCAAAAATCTAGCTGAACAACGACAAATTTGTTCTATTTTGTCAACGCCATCAAATTTAATTTTTAAAATTTCAATTCATCTCTATTTTTGTAAATCACAAAACCAACAACATGACCCATTGCTCCATTTACCAGACCGCTTTCAACATTTAAATTCCTTCTCAAAATGATACGACAATTTAAACACACATTCAGTGTCTTTTCAAAACCAGCAGTTTTAGATATAGTCTTCTCTAATGAATCCAATTTTGATTTCAAATTTTCTGACAAAATAATTGTTGCTCCCATATGCTCTATTTTATCTATAGCTTCCAGTTTCACTATCTCTTCATTTTCTAACTTTAACATTTTGTTGTTGAACATGGAACATTCTTTCAGAGTAGGTATCAAACATATGCCAGATTTCTTCTCGTTAATTTTCTTAAAAATATTCTCTGGAAGAATGTTTTCATTTGGGTACAAATATGAAATTAATCGTCCATGTAAAGCTTCTTTCCCATGCTGACTTATTTTTCCGATTCTTACATCTTGTAGAATATTTGTATAATCTTCATCCTTTGCCTGCCGCATATTTTGGAGTAGTTCTGCATATTTGAAATTTAACCATATATTAACGTTTCCAATGCTTCCTAGGCACTTCCTGGTATCTTCATGCGTGACCATTTTAAACACTGGTTGACCTTTCACTGGAGTCAACTGCAGTCGATCTCCAAAAACAATAATGTGTTTTCTTCCAAATAAGACATCATAGTCTGTTCTAAGAATTTCTTGCATTCTCAAATGCACAAAAGCAAGCATTAGATTTGAGACCATGCTTACTTCATCAATGATAAGAAGTTTCATTTTCTTCAGGACTCTGGAAACTTCAGAACACGCATCTCCAGATAGCTTGTGGTATTGCAATTTGTTATCATGCTCCACTGGCAGCATCAGTAAACGATGTAAAGTAATCCCTTTAATATTATGTGCTGCCAGCCCAGTTGGAGCGGTAACAACACAAGACAGCGGTGATTCAGTCCTTTTCTGCAGATAAGTTGCAATTGCTTTAATCAGAAAACTTTTTCCAGTTCCCGCTTCTCCACTCACGTACAGTCGGACAGGCTTAAATGATGTACATGAGCACTCTTTCTTCTCATGACTCAATCCATGTTCAACCTGTTCTGTGACTTCGTCATATATCTGTTTCTGCTCAAGGTTTAATTGTTTCACCAAATCTTCGAAATTAATTACATCCTCGTGAGCTTGCTCCATAGCTCTTTCCACCTCATCCGTGGCAGTGGCAGCTTCATTTTGGATAATTGGTCCTCCTAGTGGATCCTGAATCAATGAAGCAGAACTCTGACTGTCTTGAGAACTGCCTCTCGCAATCTCTGCAGCAATTGTTGCTTCTTGCTCTATTTCTTCATTCAACATTTGCAGATAATTTGGAAAAACAGGACATTCTATGGTATCCTTCGTTGCATTAAAAGAGTCTTCATAACAGAGAAAATCTCCAAGTAGTTCCTCTTCTGTACGCCATGGTTTAAAGAGTTGCAAAAGAGCCAAATAGTAACATTCTCTTTTGTCTGGATTTTCACAACTCAATTTTCGATGATTAATCAAATGACGTTTTCTCTGTTTCACTAGACATCCTTCACATCCAATGACAGCATATATTCCATTATTGATATCTTCTCTGATGTTCCTCTTATAAATATAGCTTTGAAGAACTTCATAGAGACAAGCGTTCTCAAGGTGAGGACTTCTATTTCGATAGTATGTATCCAACATGTTTGTCTTCAAAATATCTGTACTTTCTGGTTCTTTCTCCGCCAAATACTCTATCTCTTGTACAGATTTCAAAACTCGGTTTCGTGTTGCAGCAAGACCTAGACTTATCCAAATGATGGTTCTAGATTTGGCATAGAGACTTGCTGATGACAATCGATCAGAACATTCATATGCTCCAATTTCTCGATGTGACAACATCTTCAGACTGTAACTGTATAATTTCTTGCTTAGACTCTTTTCATGTGAAATGTCCTCCCACATTTCCTTCAGTTCTGTCTTTTCTTTTTTTGTGATGTAAGACGTCACATATCGAGCCACAGCAATAGAGTTGTCAGCAACGAATTGAATATCCATGTTAGCATTCCACATGGACAAAATCACTGGGTTGTAGTCGTTTATGTACTTGGACTCTTCGTTTCTTTTTAAATTGTATGTATTTTTGGGTGATTTCCTCGTCACAGTATGTCGTAGAGAAGACATCAAATTATTGACTCTTCCTTTAGAAATCACTGGTCGTGGAAAGCCGAAACGACATTTTGTGTAGAACTTGTACTTGTTTCTGAATTTTCGACGACAGTACTTTCCACAACGATGGGATTGAAAGCGCAAAACTTGATGCCTTAAACTGTTTTCTTCGGTAGTTTTCGGAACAGCACATGTTGAATACTCTTCAATGAAGCTCATCATTGTCTCATCCGAATCTGTTCCAAATTTGGGTGCATCTTTAATCCACATCAACATATGTTTCTGAGGAGCACCTCTCGCTTGATACTCCTTTCTCCAAAAGGAATCCAAAAACGTCTCCAAGGGGAGGATTTTTTTTGTTGGTAATAAAAGACATCATAGCTTCAAATCTATGATTAAAATATCTGCATACATTCACTGGATCCAAAGAACACAGTTCTCCAGGTGTTTTGAATTCTATATTTTGTATATTTGCATTTGCCTCTCGTAGAAATTGAAGTAAGTCGTCCCATGCATACTCGGCACAGCTAAGAGTGAGGAACCATGTAGGAGTTCCTAAGTTTCTTAGCATACATTTCAATTCCCCATGACGACGGTACCAATACTCGTTTGTACCACGCTGACATGCCATGAGATTGATTAAATGAGATTCCAAAATATTATCTTGCAGATTCACTTTCTCCATAAAGTCCCTCGCCGAAACATTTTGCAGATGTGCTACACTTTTCAGTATATGGTTTACTGCATAAGAAAGCCCAGACAAGTCACTTTCATACAGTAGATGAAACAAATAGGGAATGCATTGACGAAACCTTGGATCTTCAGCATATAATCTTACAGTTCGATATTCAGATGCAGGAATTTGAAGTGGTCGATCGTCATATCGTCCACCTCGACCTGTTGGAAATAAATGTGGAAAACAACGAGCTTCCAAACTTTCTTCCCATACACTAATGGGACTTCCTTTTGCTGCTTTCATTTGAAACAAGTCAATTGCATTCCCCATCACTTCTTTGGAATGCAAAGGATGAACAGTATAATGTTCATATATTTCTTCACTTCTAGACACATCAAATTTTTCAATTTGGCCAGCTGAACAATCACAGTCTTCATCTGCAGCTGTTTCCTCTGCTTCAACACATACATGTTTGTAGTACTCATTGTTTTTGACCAAATACAACGTTGCCTTTTTGACTTTCCTAACATCCACTAAATCTTACCAGATTTTCTTACTCTTTGTCGGAACCCCATTAACTCGAATAACCAGAGGTTCCTCTTCCACTTTCTCTACACCAATGGTATCAATATTTTTCTTGAAATCTAGAGGCAAATAAACAACTCTTCCCTTTAATCCTCTCTGTAAATCTGAAGGAGGCAATTTCCCTAACTTAGGCTCCATGCAAACAATAGCCTGAAAAGGATGGACACATTGAATCAAAATAGACTCATATGTATTTAAATCCATCAATTCAGGAGGAATGTCTACCAACTCCAGATTATTATGAACAGCTCTAGCAGGAATTCTGTTTTGATTTAATTTATCATAACAATATTTACAAATACGCTGATCAGAACTCAAATCAAAACAATTCTCCACCCACAAATAGGTTGCAAAATAATTTCACTCATAAATATTTATCTTTTCACTTTTTAGGTATAAATCAACTAATCTAGTTTGATGCTTATAATGAGTTCGTCGAAAACACACACAAGTAAAATTCAGCCTTTCACTTGATTTCACCTTAAACCTGGTAATTTCCTGGTCAAACTTTTCTGTACTTGAAATCTGTACATTGTCTTTCACATTACCTTGAATTTCTGTCTCAATTTCTACACTGTCCTCTTTTTCACCAACATAACAAATCTCAATTTCTTCACAAATCTTCTTCACATCTAATTCAGTTCCATGCAAAAGAGCACTGTTTAATTGTTTAAGCTTAAGTGCTGGACTTTTTGCATAATACAACATTCTCACTAATTTCCTCATTTTTGTATGATGCACTGCTAACATCCTAAAATGATGAAAAACACTCTGACAGACTTTTCTAGAAAGACAAGCCAGTGAATGCCCTTGCAAACCTGTGTTTTCTCTCACTCTGCAAGGATCTAAGTTTTGCAACAACTTCATTTTCTGCTTTAGACTTTTCTTACTATATGTACGTAAGAAATTACAAAACAAATCAATTGATTCCTGTCGCACACTACAAATACTACTACACTTCCAAGTGTACACTGGACCCTTAGTACGTCTCCCTAAAACTTCATCAGTTAACACCTCTTCTGGTTCTCTAGGCACAAGTTTCTCTTTTTCAATCGGACAACCGTCTTTCACCTCATATGCTCGACCACTGGTGTCAACTGCATGCACTAAATCATTCTCCTGGAAGTAACTCTCCTCATTCCATTCTCCTGAAAAAACTTTACAAAAATTAGTCCGATTAATTACTCTTTTCCATCTACTGTTTGATTTGAAAACATCAATTGTCTTGTTAGGTGTCCTAATTCTATTGATTATTAAAATAAATAATTTTTTCTTAACTTCAAAAGCCTGGTCAACAATATTCTCTACACTTTTCTTTTTCTTATAAAAAGCAGCTCTCTGTTTACCTTTCCTAATGTTTTTTAACAAATTTAAAACCACCCTATTGCGAAACATTCGTTTACGAATATCTCTAAACTGATTCTGCCTTCTATTCCTATACATATTATTCTCTCCTGCTCCAGTAGTAATATTTTTTGAGGGCATCTCCTTCCTTTTCAAATTCACTCTCTCATTCTCTTTTTCTACCTACTGTCCAACATTTTTTTGGGATCTACATATGTTCCGTAAGAAAGACTTAGTTGTCTTACCTGGAGCTTTTTTCCTGTTTTTTGAAGTATTTGTTGTGGAAGAGTGCTGTAATTCCATTGCTGTTTTTGTTTTTTGGCGCTTATCATCTTTTCTTCTCCTTTCCCTTGAGGGCATCTTTCCTTACTCTTGAAATCTTGATTTCAATCTGTGTTAAAGAAAAAAATAGCACATTATAGACCACTATTACCAAACAACAAAGCAATGACAAAAAGCAAACGGTCTATTCAGGGTTACAGATCAGCTGAGGATTCTCCAGGGGTGCGGAGGAGGTGAGACCTGTATTGAAGAGTGTAGTGGAAGAGAGGTCTGTCCACAGGTACAAAGAAGGTGAGACCTGTGTCTAAAAGTGCAGTAGGGGATAGGCTTCATGAAGTCTAGTCCACTGCACTCTTAGACACAGGCCTCACCACCTATGCTTCCCAGAAAAGGCCTCTCTCCCACTACTGTCTTGAACATAGGCCTCACCTCCTCTGTACCTCTGGACATGCCTCACCTCAACTGCACAATCTACTTCCTAATCTGAGGTAACACAGGTGACATTATTGTGAAAGGTTCAAATATATTTATTTAATCATGCACACACTATTCTTTCCTTCTCAAAAATCTAAAAGCCATTCATTTCCCCCAAAATCGATTTTTCAATAACATTTTAGAAACACAGCACAGGTCCTATGTACAAGCATTCCATGTCACTACTGAAACTTCACAATTTTACAAAATACAATTCCTCTATGCAAACAAACTCAATGTCCTTCCTACACTGAGTTAACACAGGTAACATAATTGTGAAAGAGTCAAATTGACACCTGTGTCCAAGAGTGCAGTGGACAAGACTAAACTGGAGTAGTGTGCAAAAAAAGGTGAGCCTCATTTATGAAGCCCTGCGTCAGTTTTGCACTGCTGATGCGTCACTTTTTGTGACGCATCAGCGGCATAAAACATGTGCCTTGTTACGCCATATTTAAAAAGTGACGCATGTAGGTAGATGCGTCACTTTTTAAACCTCTGCGTCACATTATACCTCTGTCAGGTGTAATGTACACAGAGGGGGCACTCCCCCGCAAAAAGCCTCGTAATAGTGACACAGTGAAATCTATGAGATTTCACTGCGTCACTTTTAGGAAACTATTACGTCAAAATCTTGCGCCTGCCTCACAGCAGGCGTAAGACCGAGGCAAACGCTTTCACATGGGGCTTTCCCCATGTGAAAGGATGCATTGCTGGAGTTGCGTCACTTTTGTGACACACTCCAGCAATTCATCACTTTTGCGCTTACAGATACATCAGAAATACTGACTTATCTGTAAGTCCTTGTAACATGATGCGTCATACATTAAATATAACGCATCATTGGTGTCACAAGAAGTGCGCAGTGAAAAATGACGCATCACTGTTTTCATAAATAAGGCCCTCAGTGTGCTTCCTAATCTGAGGTAACACAGCTGACATGATTGCGAAAGGTTCAATTTTTTTTATGTAATCATGCACACACTACTTATTCCTTCTCAAAAATCTAAAACCAATTGCTTTGCCCCAAAATCGATTTTTCAATAACATTTTAGAAACACAGTGCAGGTCCTATGTACAAGCATTCCATTTCAGTACTGAAAAGTCTCTATTTTACAAAATACATTTCCTATCTCTTGCAAACATTCCTACCAAGCATTACCCAAAAAATGAAACAAACCAACAGCAAAGAAACTCAGTCTGCTTCCTAATCTGAGGTAACACAGGTGACATGATTGAGAAAGGTTCAAATATTTTTATGTAATCATGCACTCACTATTTATTCCTTCTTAAAAATGTAAAAGCCATTGATTTGCACTAAAATCGTTTTTCAATTAACATTTTAGGAACAGAGCACATGTCCTATGTACAAGCATTCATTTCCACTACTGAAACCCATTGATTTGCACTAAAATCATTTTTCAATTACCATTTTAGGAACAGAACACAGGTCCTATGTACAAGCATTCATTTTCACTACTGAAACCCATTGATTTTCCCTAAAATCGTTTTTCAATTAACATTTTAGGAACACCGCACAGATCCTATTTACAAGCATTCATTTTCACTACTGAAACTCATTGATTTGCACTAAAATTGTTTTTCATTTAACATTTTAGATACAGAGCACAGCTCCTATGTACAACCATTCAACTTCACTACTGAAACATGACTATTTCACAAAATACAAATCCTCTATCTTGCAAATATTGAAACCATGCATTTTCAAAAAGCATCACAGAAACCAACAGCAAAGAAACTCAATGTGCTTCTTAATCTGAACTCTCTTTCTATATTGAATGAATCATAACTCACCTTTACAAATGCTTTGGGAGATTGAGAACAGTGTCAGATACACACACCAATATTTATTTAGCAGAGCAAAAGGTATGTTCTCCAGGCACTGCAACCATTAATGGCACAGAAAACCTCTAATTCTACACACATATTGCTCATGGTAACCAACCAACACCCTTCCCTCCCCTCAGCCCTTTCTACCTGTTACCATAGCAACTCCCTCCTCACTGAGCTCTCAGGGTTAAAAGTTTATTCTACAATGTTGCAATTGAACTTAGCAAGGATGTTTGACATCTCAATACCCCAGCTTATGAGGTGCAATGTTTCTATAAATGACTTTTTCTTAACCATTCAAATTACTTCTTTCACAGAACAGAACCATGCACCCTAACTTTCAGTTTTCAACTTTCTGAATCCACCAATCATTGCTTGTGATTCAAGAGCACTGAAACTCCACAACTCCTACTGTTCCAACTGCCATTTCATTCCCACACTTCATCTGACTGCACCAGAACCTCCTCCTACCATGTATTCTGTCTGGATTATTGGACATAGCTACATCCACTGGGCTCAAAGGTATGCAGCTACCAGAAATGTTCACAACCTTGATTTACCAAATGTGAACATTAAATGGATTGGCCAGAGAGGATTGAGATGTCATCAATTGATACCATTGATGAAAACCTTTTTGCATCTGCCACACCCTCACCTCATAATTCTGCACTGTGATGGAAATTACTTAGGCACTTTGACTGGGGTAGGTCTGGAAATGCTTTTAAAGGACACCTTTGAACAATTGATGGCACTTTTTCCTCAAACTGCCTTGGTATTTTCCAATATATGCCAAAGACAGAAATGGAAGTGGTCCAACTAATTTTGTCCACAATTTGAGAAAGCACAGAAACATGTGAATAAATCTGTTTCTGCTTACATGAGAGACTATGGAATGGGTTCAATATACAACAACAACTTGCGTTACAACATGCAAGATATCTACAGAGGAGATGGTGTACACTTCTCAGATGAGGGGAATAGAATATTCCTCCTGAATATAAGACTGTGCATTGGAACCTACTTGTAGGTACCTAACTCAGCCACAGAACCCAAAAGCTCTTTTCAGAGCTACCCTACCTCTGATCACTCAAAATGATTATTTTTCTCTAACTTTTTTCACTGTTTTTCACAAAAGTACGCTCCCCGGTACGCTTCCCGGTGCGCGTACCGGGCGCTCCCCCCGCGAAAATTAAAAAAAGAAATTGTTTTTTTTTGGGCCTATATTGGCCTCCTAAGCTCCCCTCAGAAAACCTAGGGGGTCAGGGAGTGTCTACCGTGCCCCCTTTTACCCATTCCCAACGTTGTTTGTCCTCCATCTTGTGTCTCAATTCTTCCGAAACACAAGATGGAGGACTTCCGTAGCACTACCGGTATGCGTACCGGGGCGCGCACCGGGATGCGCTCCCCAAATTTTTTAAAAGTTGATTTACATAAAAAACACTGGAGACACTTTCACCAAATATAGAATAGGCCCTACTACATACCAATCCCTACCATTTTCCCAAATTTGGTGAAATTCCATTGAGCCATTTGAGCTGTAGCATTGTCTAAATATCCTGAGGTAAATTACATGACAAAAACACATCTGAAGTGTTAGAATTTACAACC
Source organism: Lissotriton helveticus (assembly GCF_964261635.1). Lineage (NCBI taxonomy): Eukaryota > Metazoa > Chordata > Amphibia > Caudata > Salamandridae > Lissotriton > Lissotriton helveticus. Next base: position 1,233,300,245 of record NC_136068.1, read on the forward strand.
AATTAAAATGTTACTTTCATTTTCTACTTTTTTTTCCTGACATTTGATTGGTTATTTACATGAATATAAATGAAAAATGAGAGGGAAACACGGCCATTTTTACTACAACTACCTGAGGTACATCTTGAAAGGATTTTCGCATTTTTTCTTCTTCACCTCTCTGTAAAGTAAGTTGTTAATTTGTAAGGGGCACTTTAAGTTAATTTGTAAAAACGTTTTCTGATAGTTATTTACTGTCACTCTGCTATAGTTATAGATAGAGATAGGCTCCTCTGTTATATTTATTGATTGACTTAGGCTTCTCTGCTATAATTATGAATTTACTTACGCTTCTTCACAGGCACTTTTTTATATTTCTACTTCCTGCCTGATACCATACACTGCCCAAAGTTAACTTCACTGTTAAAAAATCAGAACTACATGTCTGAACGTAAACCCAACACTGCCTTAACTCTACTGATATATTTATTTTTAATACAATTTACAGCAAGAAAATGGAAGGAGAGGCAAATATTTCTTTCGAAATAGTTCTTCAAAACAATCCTGAGGAAGACTTGAACTTTATGGATCAGTCTCTAGACGAAGAATTAGTTAATTGTGTGGAAGAAATCGAATCATGGACTGAAAATGAGGACATTTCTGACGAAATAATGTTGGAAGTGTTATTAAATTTTGAAAAATCAGAGCAATACATTTTTATTTATTAATTAAAAATTGCTCTAGATAATTTTCTTTTTTATATGTAATTCATGAAATAGTACCAAAATGATTATGTTTATATTATAGTATAAAGTGAAACTTACAGTATACTGTGCAATTTTAAAACATCATAAGGGAGCAGGGTAGACTACCCATGATCCCCTAGGTCTTCTCAGGGAGTACTTAAAGGATCTGTTTCTGCTTTCCTGACAGACTATGGTATGGATTCCATAGTCCACAATAACTTCTGTAACAACATGCAATATATCTACAGAAAAAACGGTGTACATTGAATTTAAGACTCTGCATTGGTACCTACATGTTGGTACTTAAATCACCCACACAACACAAAAACTCTATTCAGAGCTACCCTACCTCTAAGTACTTTAAATTATTATTTTACTGTTTCACTGAGTTTTCCCCATGTGTGAGGGGGAGGTGTGTGTGGGATGTGTGGGGTGTGTCTGTGAGGTGTGTGTGTGTGTGTGTGTGTCTGGGGGGGTGAGGTGTATAGGGGCGTGTAGGTGTGTGGGGTATGTGGGTGTGGGTTGGGATGTGGGTGTGTAAGGTGTGTGTGTGGGTGTGTGGGGTGTTTGGGTGTAGGTGGGGGTGTGGGTGTGTGAGGTGTGTGTGGGGGGTGTGTGGGTGTAGGGGGTATGTGTGTAGGATGTGTGTGTATGTGTGGGATGTGTGGGTGTGTCTGTAAGGTGTGTGTGTGTGTGGGGGGAGGGGACGTGTGTGTGTGGGATGTGTGGGGTGTGTCTGTGAGGTATCTGTGTGTGCATGTGTGTGTGTTGGGGTGAGGTGTGTGTGAGTGTGGGAGTGTGGGATGTGTGGGTGTGGGTGTGGATGTGTAAGGTGTCGGTGTGGGGGTGTGGGGTGTTTGGGTGTGGGTGGAGGTGTGCGTATGTGATGTGTGTCTGGGGAGTGTGTGGGTGTGGGGGTGTGGGGTTGTGTGCGTGTGGGTGTGTGTGGGACGTACTTGTAGGTACCTAAAACAGCCACAGAACCCAAAAGCTCTTTTCAGAGCTACCCTACCTGTAATCACTCAAAATGATGATCTTACACTATTATTTTCACTATTTTTCACCAAGTACGCTCCCTGGTACGCTCCCCGGTGCGCGTACCGGGTGCTCCCCCCGCGAAAATCGAAAAAAAATTACTTTTTTTTTTTACCCGCTGGACCCTTTTATGGCCAATTAATAGCGCACAAACGAAGTGAGTGCGTCCCTGTTTTTGGGCACACCGTGTGGGTTAGTCTTCTGAGACTGACTCCAGAAACGTGATTAAACAAAATTCAATAGTTCAATTTGTAGCGTGTTTTTATTTTGTAAATTTCTTAATTCATCTCTTGTATTTATGATTCTTCAAACAAGATTCTCCAAAAACAAATGCAACTGCTCCAATGCATTTCGGGCATAGCCCTTTATCGAGGAGCTCTGTTGATGAAAATGAAACACTTAAAATGCGCTTACAGATACAATGAATCGTCACATCATCTCAATATAACTTATAGTTCAAACAAGTGTCAAGTAATATCGGGTTGGCCTATGCATTTCAATCAAAATGAAAGTCATAACGATGTCCTTACAGTGTGAGTCGACAAAAATACGAATCAAAAAATGAATAAGGAGGAACATACCGGGTTTTTCTTTGGCGGAATGTAAAGGTCAAGGTTTGGTGCTGTCAAAAGAAACAAGCGGGTTGTTAAATTGGGGCCTTAATGTGGCGGTGGGTTAATGGAGAAAATATGGACCAGCTATTGGGTGGACTTAATTCATGGTGAAGCTGAAATCTCTTAAAGACTCGCAATCCCGAGGGAACAAGGTGAAGGGCTTCTCCTTGTGTGCGATTGAATGTGCGCGGATGAGGGTTTAACCTAAGCTGAACCCGGAAGAGGTCGAGGTGTCAAGAAAACTAAAAACAGACTGACCCTGAGTGTGAAACAAGTCTGGCGGCCATGTAGGTATGGATTAAACTAAATGTTTCAAACAGTAATTGATGTGAATAAAAGAACAGGTGATTAGCTTATCACACAACATCATTAGTGCAAATATATAAACCAAAAAAAAATTATTGGATTGGCAGCATGAAATGAAACCGCATTAATTTGCAATGTGTCAGTACTCATAACAGTCTTTATAGGTAACAGCTAAGTTCAATGTGGTCATTCAGACCGAAAGGCTTTAAAGATTGAAGACGGTAAATCCAAAAGGTTTCCCGTTGCAATAAAGTTTTGTTGTTGTCGCTTCCTTCATTTTTTTCCACCAACTCAAGAACCATGAATTTGAGTTGGGCTATATTGTGTCTTTGGTCATTGAAGTGTGTGGCTATGCTTGAATGTTCGTTCTTTGTCCGGATATTTGACTTAAGCTCATTAAGCATTATTTTTTATTTTTCTCTCAGTTTCCCCATATAGATCTTGCCACATGGGCATTTCAATAGGTAGATCAGGTTCATTGAATCACATGTTGCATTGACATTAACTTTCACATTGTTGCCTTTCATAGGGTAGCTAATGGTGCTTCCTCTGATAATGTTATTACAATTGTTACAGTTGTAACAGGGACGTGGCCCATTGTATATGGTTGGTTCCTTAAGGTCTTTAGATAGTATCTCTTTAAGGTTGGATGCTCTGGTGTAGGCAAAAATCGGTGGGTTAATGAACAAATCCTTGAATTCAGGTTCGGTGGTAAGTATACGCCAATGCTTCAAAATTATTTTTTTGAATTGGTTGCTTTGGGTGGAGTGTTGTGACACTACCACCATCCGGTTGTCATCTTTCTTGTTGGCTCTAATTAGGGCTTCCTTGCGTGTGATGGAATTAACTCTTTCTCTTGCCTCGGTGATAATTTCTTGAGGGTACCCTCTGTTTTGAAACCTAATTCCCATTTCTTTGATACGAATATTGTAGGTATTGTAGTCTGATGCTATTTGTTTGATGCGTAACATTTGACTGTATGGAAGATGTCTTTTTAAAGAATTTTGGTGGAAACTGGTGTAGTGTAACGTGTTGTTACGATCTGTGCTTTTCCTGAATAGGTCTGTTGATATACTCCCTACTGTTAGTTCAACGGATACGTCCAGGAAGCTTATGATATGAACGCTGATCTGCCAGGTTAGTTGGACCCTATCATCTTTGGAATTCAATTCAATCATTTTCATCAACAGAGCTCCTCGATAAAGGGCTATGCCCGAAATGAATTGGAGCAGTTGCATTTGTTTTTGGAGAATCTTGATTGGAGAATCATAAATACAAGAGATGAATTAAGAAATTTACAAAATAAAAACACGCTACAAATTGAACTATTGAATTTTGTTTAATCACGTTTCTGGAGTCAGTCTCAGAAGACTAACCCACACGGTGTGCCCAAAAACAGGGACGCACTCACTTCGTTTGTGCGCTATTAATTGCTTCATTTACTCAGCGTATCAGGACGGTTACGCCACCTGTTGGAGCACCCAAACTCACAAATTTTATCTACCCAATTTTTACAACCTCCTCAACAAAACATTGCTGTGCACCCAGCCATAATCAATTTGTTCAATCTACCCTTTTATGGCCCCCACATCAAACCTAGGGGTTCAGGGGGGTCTATCCTGCTTCCTTTTGGTTATTTCCCCCTTTGTTTTGACTGGTAGCCCGATTTGCAAAGGCACATCGGGCTACCAGTCCCTACAATTTTGCCAAGTTTGGTGGAAAACCATTCAGCCGTTCGGGCTAAAAGTGAGTCCAACCGCCCTATGGAAATTAACATGGGGAAAAACACGTTTTGGGACCCCCTTTTATCTCGGCCCCCGCTTGACGAATGCCCCCCAAACTTTCAGGGAAGGAGCGGAGAGCCGCGAGGCAAATTTGAGGAAAATTTCAGGCAGATTCCCCAACCGGCGCCAAAGTTATTCCCAATAGAATGTTGCGATTTCCCTATGGAAAACAATCCTAACTATAACTACCTACTGGTGACCGCCAGTAGGTAATACACACATATATATATATATATATTTATATATATATATGTATAGATTTCAGCGGCTCAACCGTACAACCAAGATGTGTACCCACCCAAATACAAAGGCCCCCAGATGATCTGCACCTTCCCCCGAGGTGGCAGGGACGTTAAATGATGCAAACCCCATTCTCAGTGCATCTTCCCATTTCCAGGTTTCCTGAAACATGCATATATCATGTTGGTCCACAAAGAGCCCCGATTCGGGGCAGGTCTGTTTGTTTTCTAAGCCAGCAACGTTCCAGGATGGGACCCTCAATTTTGTTGGTTCCTTACATTTTCCTGGTGTAACACAAAGGTATTAGGAGGTTGTATATCCCTTGCTTGTGCACAAAGGTGCTTCTCTACCAACCTCTCTGATGCTCCTGCTCACAATATACTGTTGCTTAAGATAGGGACATCTGATGTTCCTGCTGCATTAGTGAGTGTTTGTGATGCATGGGAGCATGTGAAAGGGGTCAGCATGCTGCCAGCTTTTAATGGGCAGCTCACCAATGGCTCTCCCAGTACACCTCCAATAAACCTGGTCATCTGGTTCACTTCCCTTTGTTGCTTCTTTGTTACTGCCCCTAGCCCATGATGGTTAGTCAGGCTACACTGGCTACCACTGTAAACCCCGAATCTATTGGCTATCGGTATATGATATAGCAAGGGTCTGAGAGATACCGTTGGCCAGCAAGCTGTTGCGTTAAAGACCACCTGCCCAGCTCTGGACTAGTATAGCCCGTAGATGGCATTTGACCAGGGGTATAAAATATTCCAGGCAAAGGGCCTGATCCCTGTGGGTTCTGACTTAACAGTCTACAGATAGTCAAGCGATTTTAAGAATTTGATGACTGAACAGTCCCATTGCATATCTTTTTGTCTGTTACCCACCCAGCCAACTCTACGGACCATTAGGACTTCTCCTGCCCTGTCATAGGCGAGCTGTCTATGCCTCGCCAGCCAGAACAAACATTTATTTCTTAGATCAGTTGAGTTTCCCTCTGAACACTTGATTTCAGATACACTTGTCATTATATTTACATACAGGGATGAGGTGGGAGGTACATTTGTGGTACGTAAACTGGCACATTTAACTCTGCATGCTGCGCCTACCTCATCCCCAACCCTTTTACAGTCTTCATAGACCCAAGTGTGGGCAAGCTGTTTTTATTTATACCCCTTTTATGTTGTACTGGGTTGTTGCTACTAGCCTTGCAATTGGGGCTCCTGGAACCCAAGAAGATGATAGGGTCTTGAGCGTGCAGTAAGACTGGCCATGGAGTGTGTGTCAAGCTTGATCTATCTGTCTGGAAATTAAAGTCAATCCCCCTCACTGGAGCTTGTGTGCCACTTACACTGTTGTTTCCTAGTCTACTTTCCCACAATATCGCCATTTTATCTATACGTTCAACTGGGGGGTAAGCTCTTCCCTCACAAAAGTTCTAATTTGGCTCTGTAGGTCCATCATCAAGTTCATCACCCAGACTGGATATTCCATGTCCATTCGAGTATTATAGATGCATCCTAGGTTTGGATCAGAATTGTCCACGTTCTCTACACTTTTGGAAGACCCCTTGTTGGTTTTCTTTCTTTTTGACCCAATCCCAGTCACTTGTTTGCGCTTTCTGTTCTTGGGTATACCAAATGCAACACCCCCCTTTTGCTTTGCTACTTTAGAAGCGGCACCTTCCTCATTACATACAGCCTGTTGAGATAACAGCAGAGCGGTTACCCTAACTGAGGTAACAGGAGTGACTGGTGCAGTTTGAGAAAAAGATGTCAGGCAGAGAGCTGCGAAGATCTGGTGTTAATGACAAACATCTCTCTGTAAGCTCTATTTCTGTTGCTAATACACGTATGACCCCCTGCAACATCCTGTCAATTGAGGTTGAAGGAATTGAGGAGGAAGAGGTTGCTTGGGGCAGGACTTGTTGTTTGCCAAAACAGGTCCCCTTCCCCATTGCTATACCTTGAGTGATGATACAATGCAACCTGTCCTCTGAAATCAGCCCACAGACAACTCAGCTTGTTTAAGAGGAGAAAGAAGATGAGGAACAAAACAAGGCAAACTATTACACGCAAATTGTAGAATACAAAATAAGGAAGAAATATAAAATGTTTTCAGCTTGTGGACTTTTTTTTTACTAACAGGGATCAAGGACCTCTGCCACAGCTTCTGCCTGTCCCAGACCTTAATAGTTCTGATGTTGGAGCAAAATAAGATTAAGGGCTGGCTCTACAGTAAGGCCTCTTCCGGTCTCTGACGGGCACAGACGGGCTCTACCTTGTCCCAGGCTTTACCTGGGCGCGGCCCGCGTATGTCCAGTGCCACGGGGGATGGGGCAGTGCTTTAAGTGTGATGTGGGTGCCTCCCACTCATCAGTGGCAGCAGGAATATGAAGAGGTGCAGCCAGGGACTTGAGGTCCCACCAAGATAAACTGCGGGCTGCCTGCTGGCAAGGGCTGTGGTGAACGTTGCACCCTGGGACTAAGGTCCCACCAGGGTGTTTGCAGCAAAGGAAAAGGAAGATGCCCCTAACAAAAGTAGCAAAAAGCGTGTGCCATGCCGTGGGGGAAGAGGCATCGCTTTTAGCATGATGTTGGCACCTCCCCCTCGTCAGCGACAGCAGGAGTATGAAGAGGTACAGTCTGGGAATTGAGGTCCCACCAAGATGAACTGCGGGCGGTGTGTTGTTAAGGGCTGTAGTGAATGTTGCACCCTGGGACTGAGTTTCCACCAGGGTGTTTGCAGCAGAGGAAAAGGAAGATGCCCCCCAAAAAAGTAGCGGAGAGCGTGTTTCCTGCCGCACGGGGTTAAGGCAGTATTTTAAGCGTGATGTGAGCACCTCCCCCTCATCAGCGGCAGTGGGAGTATGAAGAGGTGCAGCCTGGGACTTGAGGTCCCACCAAGATGAACTGCGGGCTACGTGCTGGAAAGGGCTATAGTGAACATTGCACCCTGGGACTGAGATTCCATAGGGTGTTTGCACCAGAGGAAAAGGAAGATGCCCCCAGCAAAGCAGCAAATATAAATGAACCTTCCTAGTTTGACTTCTATAGTGAGTACATCAACAACAAATACAACGAAACTGTTTTAAAAATTGTAATTTCTTCAACACCTACATTTATCAAACTCTCACTTCTCTGCACTCCTCTTGTGAACCAAAAAAACAAAACTGTATATCATCACAAACTTTTTGTATATGTGATACTTAACCATGCAAAAGAGCTGTGTTCATTTCACTTAAACATAATGCAGGAGTTTTTATATAGTAGAGTCTCCTTACAAACTTCTGCATTTTAGAGTGTGATAATGTGATAAATGTTTTATTGATTGATTATTTAAAATCTTTACCAAAAGAGAATGCACAATATAACATTTCAATCATAGAATACAGTAAAAGGGCGATAATTTTAAAAATAAGCGATCATTTCATAATGTTAAAAATCCAGAAATATAAACAGTATAATAGTTAATGTTTTAAAAATTCCAGTTTTCTCCATGCACTTGTTAAGAATTTTGAGAGGGCAGAGTTAATATATATATCTTCCAAGCAAAGACAATGGATTAGTGCTTGTCTACATGTCCTTATTGATCTTTTGTTAAAGTGCCTTTTTAAAAGTGTTAATCTTTCATTTTTTAGTTCTGGGCAGAGGCATAATAGATGTATGATATTTTCTTCTCCTGTATTACACAGCCGACATGATATATTGTTTTCAAGCTTTTTCCATGGCAGTGCATGAGATTCTCCGGGCAGGATTCCGAACCGGGCTTTCATGAATATATTTTTATATTTCCAGGTCCAAGCTGTATTCAAATATTGTTGCGGACTCTTTTTTTTATAACTATTTATTATAGACCAAGCATGTTTCCTTTTGACCAGGGACTCTTTGTCACTTATTATAGATAGGATATCAATTGTCTTATTTACAATTTTTAAAAAATATTCCTGAGGAATAGTGGTCATCCAAATCTCCTTCAGCCCAAATTCATCCAAAGCCTTCTCGAGATACTTCCAAACAGATAGTTTATTATTGCCCTCTACTTCTTTCCATAAAAGCTCTGAAATTAAATTGTCCTTGTCATTTTTTACCCTATACCATACTTTAATTGTGTTACCCATCCGAGCATGTAGTTGGTTATTCAAGCCAAATTCTAGTCTAATTTGGGACTGTGAGGCATTTTTTGGTAAACAGAAAAGAGATCGAAGAGTTTTCGAGATTTCTTTGTTTATTGTTATTGCGTCCTTTCCGTTCAATGCTTCGCTGCCGTAGGTTAGGGAAGGTAGCAATTTTGCAGATATGACCTTGAGTAGCGGCTGGTAGGTTAAGTTACTGGTGGATTTTTTTATCATACCAAATGCACCTGTTAGGGAGTTCGCCTTCCGGGTGATGTCCAATATCTGGGGTTTAAAGCTACCATTGTCATCAAAAACCAGTCCTAGGTATCTATAGGTTTTTGTTTGCTCCAATTTTTCCTTACCTAAGAACCATTTCATATTGTATTTCCTTCTTAGATTTTTTGAGACAACCATAACTTTAGATTTGGATTCATTTATTACCATTTTATTTTTTATTGCGTACTCCTGTATACGTGTAATTAACCTTTGCAAGCCTACCTTTGTTCTACTTCAAAGAATAACATCATCTGCATATAGCAAATTTGATATGTGCTTATCTGCAAGTTTCGGTGGATGGGCATTTATTTTATTCAGTGTTTCAGTTAGATCAGTTAAAAACAGATTAAATAATAAAGGTGCCAATACGCAGCCTTGCTTCACGCCGCCAAGAGTTGGTATTTCTTTAGTTAATGATCTGCCGTTCCCAATACGAACTTTGGCCCAAGTTTTGTATACAGGAGACTGATCAGGTATATTAAAAGCTGAGGAATCCCTTGTGCTTGCAACTTTTTCCATAAAAGATCTCGGTTGACACAGTCAAAAGCTGATTTAAAATCAACATAACATAAAAACAGTGATTCGCCCTTTAAGATTGCCTTTTCCATTAAAATAGATAGTGCCAGGATATTAGAGGTAGTACCAAGTCCTTTAATGAAGCCGGTTTGGTTTGGCGGGAGGATGTTATTCTTTTTCACCAAGTCAGATAAGATTGTTAGCAGATAGGCTGCAAAAAGTTTTGCATCAGTGTCCTGTAGCGTTATTAAACGGTAGTTTTCAGGAAGCGCCCAGTCTCCTTTTTTAAAAATTGGGGATATTAAGGAGCCTCTCCAGCTTTCAGGTATCTCCCCTTTACTAACTATTTCTTTAAAGACCTTTACAAGTACTTCGGCTCATATTTCCGGATCGTCTTTGTATATAGAAAAGGGTATCCCGTTCGGTCCTGGTGCTCCATTTTTCTGCTTCTTTATTAGTTTAACAATCTGCTCCTGTGTTATCTCCATGACTGGTTCTTGATTTGTTATTGTAGTTTCATTCCATGGGCTATGGTCTTCAATTGCCTGTACTGCTGGATGGGGATTTAGATGATGGCTTAAAAAATTTACCCATTCTGTTTCAGTCAATACTGATGAGACTATTGCTTTATCCGGCCTATTTAGGGTATTAACCACCTTCCAGAACTCCCTTGAATTTCCTAGGTTACTAGCATAAAATATACGAGTCCAAAGAACGTTATTGGCTTCAGTTTTTTCATTCCATATTATCTTCTTTAAATTTTTGTTTGCCACTTTCAGGGCAGTTCTAGTTTCTTCTTTATCTGGGAATTTAGTCAGCTCTTTCCTTAATCTATTTCTGGTTTGTTTCATTTTCTGCACTGCGCGTGTGAGATTAATATTGGTTACCCTCTTTATTACCTGAGTCATTTGGCCATCTCTAATGATATTGGAATTACCTTTACTAGTAGGCAGTCTGGCAGTGAAACTGGCCCATTGTTCGATTACTGATGCAAATGGTGCCTCTTCGCTGCAGTCCCGTAGCCGTTTTAGTGTCAGATCACTTGTCAGTTGGTTGTTTCGAGATTCTGTTTCCCAAGTTAACTTTTTATAATTAGTGGTTCCAATTTGACCTTCAGTTGTTAAATAGATTTGGTGATTTTTATTTTTGAATGTTGTGTTAATGATTTGCTGACAATGATCACTCTCCAAGACTTGCTTTAAATGGTATGATGTACAGTTGCCAAAGATATTTAGTGATACCATAGTATAATCTATGCGGGATTTAGTACTGTGGGTGTAGTAGGACCATGCCGGTGGTGAGTCTGTTGAAAATCTTCCATTGAGTGTTCGTAGCCCCAAGGCTTCCATATCCTTTGTAAAATGTATACCTAATTGTTGAAGACCTTGTTTATTCAAAGGGTCTATTACCTGAACCGGGATTGCCATTGCTGGTCTTGCGATTGCGTTACTTCGTCCCTTGTAAATGGTATTAAAAGATTGAGATTGAAATCTCCTGAAATAATAAAATCCATAAAGGGATCCTCAATCCTTTGCTCAAGCAGGTACGTGGACAGTGCTGCACACATGGTTTTCCTGGATATGAGTGTAGGAGGGATATATATGTTAACCAGCTTCAATGATATTTTTTGTCCATACATCCAATACCTCACCAATATAGACTGAAACTTCATACTGTTTGTAAATATTTCAGCATGTTCCACGTTGAGATCAATTGAAATGAAAATTGCTAGCCCACCTGAGGGGCGTCCATAAGTGCTTTCCTTGATAGCAGGTATGTAGTATCCTTTAAAACCATGTATTATAAACGGGGTTATTGCCCAGGTCTCTTGTAGCAAAATTATTTGATAGCGCTTAATTAGCTCGGTTATCTTATCTAATTTATTAGTTATACCATTTACGTTCCATGAACAAATCGTTATTTCCGTAAAGGGTTTATTTGTAGTTTTAGCTGTTTTTTCATGTTTTGTTTGTCAATAGGTATTATTTCCATGTAGGGCACTCTTAATCCATAAATCATTTATACCAATTTCAGTTTTATTGATAGTGTCTTTTGCTTGGTCTAGCACTCCTTTATCTATCCGTTGATTTGGATTTCTAAGAACCGAATAGGTTTGGAGGCCCTTTTTGCCTTTTTCTGGACCATTCAGATTTAATGCTTTCAAAAGCGGTGTGGGATATTCTTTAGGCATGATTCTATTAACCAATATTCCCCATTTACGGAAGGTGTCTTCTTGCCTTATAATATGCTCAGCTATGACAGGGAGGCAAGTGTTATTATTGTTGTTGGTAATTGGCCATCTGGGTTTTCTAAGAATCCAACAGAATCAATATCTTTAGTTGTCACTTTTTCCAAAGACGGGACTGATGAAAAAAGGCACAATAAGTTGCCTCTATTGAGCGTATCTTGTCGACCTCTAGACTCATATATAGGTTTAAATGTTAGTTGTTCCCTCTTATGGTCGTTTGTATCCCCTATGTTTTGGAAATTTAACTCCCCTTTGACGATATTTATAACTCTTTCATTGTTGGCTCTTTTTACAGTTTGTAATTGCTCCTTTTTTGTTGTTTCAAGCACAATTTCTGTCAGTGCCATAGGTTCCAAGGGATTTGCTGTTACAACACAAGGGAGTTGTCTTTTGTCTGTGATGGTTTTATTTGTGGTTTTAGATTTTCTTTTACCAATTTAGTTGACAAAAGTTCATTCCTATTTGCTTCTTCATTTTGAGCATAAATCGCTGGATGTTGGCTACTTGGCACGTCATACATTGTACCTGCGTTGTTTTCTTCCTGTACAGTGTTAGATATTTCTCGTGTTATTGGCCCATTTGTTTTGCAACAATTAAGTACTATTTGAGTCTCAATTTTTTCAACTTTACCACTGGAAGGGTTACTATTGGCACTTATGTGGTTTGATGTATATTGTTTAGGTTTCTTATTTCCGCAGGTGGTATTCTCCGTATTCTTGACCATATTAGTATTATTGCTTTTTTGCGCAAATATATCATAATACTTAGTTTTCTCATTTGTCTGTATTGGCGACTTGATACTTATTTCCCTGGTTATTTCCCTAATAGGTTGATTTTCTATATTTCCCTTAAGTGGTCTGCTTTGTAGTGGTTCCCCAAGAGGGAATAGTCCTACTTGTTCCACTAGTTTTGCTTTATTTCGGGCTTTACGTAACTTTTTCTTGTTCCTTTTTGACATAATAAAAGGGTTCCGGTCTGTGTCACTTTTTTCCTCCATTTCAGTATATCCTTTACTTATTTCCATTTCTTGTGCAATTTCTTTCTCAGTTTCAGTATTTTTAGCAATGTCTCGAGTATTTGGAGTTAGTCGATCTGTCACTCGATTAATAATTTGAAGTTCAATTTGGCATGCCTTGTTCTCTTTTTTAATTTCTTTATTTCCAGTTTGGCAAATCATACCTCTATTCCCATCTATAGACAAGTTAAGGCCCCTATAAAGTGTTGTTTTAACATCTTCTAGCATCGTACTAATAACCTCTGGTGTAGTTGCTAGTTTGTTGATTATTGGTGTGTGTAAATATTCTACATATGATGTTGATTTGTCTGCCTGTACTCTGGTTATCAGGGAGTTGAGGTTAGCTAATTTGAGATCTATTCCTGCTTCTGCTTTAGCCATTGTGCTTAGAATATCAATTTGGATATCCATTTTATTAGACTGAAGTGATAATGCTTCAATAGTAAGTGTTGAAGTTTGATAGAAAATATCCCAAACCGAGGCCGAGTCCTGGTAATCAATAGTTTTGTTTTTTTCACTCCCCTGCAGTTTGAGATCATTCCTAATAAAGACATTTTCGTTGTTACTAGTATTGTCTTTGCAGTCTAATAATTGTTCCGGTTCAGAGATTCGCCTTCTTTTAACTCCCGCAAGTTGTATTACCTCCCTGTCTGAGTTGGCATTGGTTGATTGTTTCGATGGTTCAGCAGATTTGGGGTTTAATGAATCTTTTATTTGAGTACCTTGTTCTCTACTTTCCTTGCTTAATGATAGCCTGGCATTTTCAATATCCAATGAAACCATTTTTTCTTTACTTAGTTGACTCTTGAGCATGCAACTATCCGACGTGTTTAAGATGGTTTGATTATTGGTTGTTAGTATCCCTATTTGTGCTATATTTTTCTTTATTACAACATTGACTTCCAAAGGTAGCCTAGATGGCATGGATACTATTCCTGAGACCCCATTGAGGTAATTAACAAAGGAGTCTCCAGTTTCTATCCCATCTTTAGTATTCCCTATAGTAACAGATTCTTGTGAGCTCGTTATATGCATATCATCCTGGTCCGAGGCTTCCATTGAAATTTGATTTACAGAGTTCACTGAGCTGTTAGATTGTGTGATCACCATATTTGCCTCATTTATTCCAGGTTGTTTATATTTGCTTTCTTGGTTATTATGTGGTATAACATTAATAGGTATAATTGGGGTTTGTAAATTACCTATTGCTTGGTCGCCTTGGATAGACAATAGAACTCCTGTTGGATCCTTTAGAAAGTCAAATTGTTTAGGAATTTTAGAGGATTTTTCAAACATTCTCGCATTTGGCGAGATGAGGGTTTGTCTCAGCTCCTTAGATTGTGCCTTGGAGTTCTTTATGGTATTTGGAGCTTTAGATTTACGTGATCTACGTGCCGGGGGGGCAGATAGCCGTTCCCTCCCGGAACGCATTGTTACTTATGTGGTACAGTGATATCAATGTAGTATGTAGTATGGTTTAGGACCGATCAAACTCCCTAGTAGAAAAACTGTGTGTAATTCAGCCCGTCTGTGATATCATATATACCTTGTATAATACTTTCTGCAATAAACAGTGACGTTCTTTTCAGGATTAGATTACAATAGATGTAGATTCTTCCAGCACGGGATCAACAGAAAGTATGGGAGTAGGTACTTTGAATTGCCTTATTTGCCGACCTGTCTAAGCACAGGGTAAGCACAGGCTAAGCACAGGGCAGATAAGTCTTTCCGGCTTCGTGTCTCCCCTTATCTTATCGATCCAAGCTGTAGATCCAAGCTGTAGACCAACTACCTCCCCAGCCTGTCTACTCACTGCTAATACACTGCTAATACACTCGTTCCACGGCCGCCAATAGCACCACGCACCGGGACCAACCAGCGTGGCAATATGACCTCAGTGCGAGCCTCAATCAAACAATCATCGAATGCACAATTTGGCAAGGCACTGCGGTGGTAGGCAGACAGTGATAGGCAACCATAGGCAACCATAAGCAGCAGCCGTACGGGAAGGGTAATGGCACTAACAGCAGGTAGGTGAAAAGGGGTAGAAATACGATTGCAAAGTGTATAGGAACACTACTTTTTTCAAATGACCCAGTACCTCAGTATCACATTGGTGTCACATTGGTGTCTTGTTCATTGCCTGGCATTTCTCCAAGTTTTCTCCATTTTTTTTCAGCACGTGCCTCATAGCCGGCCCTGTAGCAGCTTGCAGATCGTTTAACCACCACTGCGGGACTAGCAGTGGATATTGCTTCCTTCGCTCCCTTCACTCGGGGGGAGCAAGAGCTTCACGCTGTTTAGCTCCTTTAGCTTTCGGCTGCTCCTCTGGCACTGGCGCTGGCTCTGGGTCGTAACTCTGCCCCAAACAAACCGTGGTTGGAGCCCCCCACTGCCTTTTCGGACTCTCACAGTTTGCCAAGTCCACCCAAAAGCTCTCCGCTGCTCTCGTTGTCCCAGCTGCCCAAGCCGCTGCAAAGAGCCTCGCAGCTCCCGCCGCTACCGGGCCGCTCCCGTTTTTCTGCCAGCCGCAGCTGACAAGGAGACTGGAACTCTGGCGGCCTCCAGCTCACACCCCTCGCGCTCCGCACCTCACTGCATGGGGGGGACAGGGGGGGGAACGGGGGGGCAGGGTACAGCAGGTACTAGCAGGGTACAGCCGGCAGATTTTCAACCGGGGAGAGGCTGAGAGGCAAAGGGGCCGACGATAGGCTGAAGACGGTAAAGCCCGCGGCTGCCTGCCTGCCAACGCGTCCTCTCACCCTCCTCTCACTCACGCCTCCAACGCTTTTTAGAGTGGTGTGCCACTAAAATCTTAAATGATTAAAAGTACTTTGGCACACTTTTCCTGAAAGGAAAGCCAGAGAACGACTCTGCAAGTTAGTATATTTTCTTATTTTATATAGATCTAGTCCTTGTTAAGTATGGGTGAAATTTGCGAATCTGCGGTACGTGAATTCATGCGAAAGCGAATTCGCGTTCCGCATAGGATTATTTATTTTTGCGTGTTCGCGTGGTTTTTTGCATATTCGCAGACCGCTTGCAGCGCACTGATCGCGAAGTATCCCATGCGGTCGTACATGGGCGCGGCCATCTTGTGCGCGTGCGTATTTCTGTTTCCGGGCGCTATTTGCAAGCTCGCGTTGTGTGCGGGGCGCTATTATGAGTTCGCGTGTGTTTTTGTATGCTCGCAGGGGAAATATCGCGTAAACTTACCCACGCGGTCCTCAATGGGTGAGGCCATCTTGATTTTCATTCATTTCTATGGTTCTGGGCATGCTTTTTGAATCCTCCCCTAATCCTTCCAATCCTTTGTTTCTTTGAACTTTTGTGGGATTTTTTTTACTCATTATCTATCCCTCTCTTTTTCTACATCTATATTTTGTGTTTTTTTCTACTTTTGGTTACTTTAAAGCTACTTTTTTAACTCTTTTCTTTTCTTTAGTTTTTCCCTATTCTTTCCTATTGTTTTTTTTCAGCTGTCCAGGACCATGGCAAAGGGAGCCGGCAAGAGCAAGGGGAAGGGTCCCGCACCCCGTACCCTGCTCCCTTGCGGGCAATTGAGGGGGGAGGATTTAGTGGCCATGGGAGCCCGGTGGAGGTGGCCGCGCTTATATTTTATGTTCTGCGCCACCTCCCGAAGACCGTGGCAGCAGGGGGCAGGCCCGGGCAAGGGTATGGCCTCCAGGAGCGTTGCCACCTGTGGGATAAGGTGTGCCGGGCCATGCGTAGGGAGTCGGGGGTCCGGCGCACCTATGACCAAGCGACGCACCGGTGGGCTGACCTCCTTTGGTTTTTCTCTCTCCTCGACCGGGAACAGGACCTGCTCGATCTGCTAGGCGTGGAGATCCCTGGCCTTGGTGAGTAGCTATTTAATAACTACTTTGTTTTCTACTGCTCTGCGTTATATTGCTAATATATGTTTTTCCCGAAGAGCAAGAATGCTGCTGATTCGATTACATTGCAGGTAAAATAATGTTTAAATAGCTTCTGCGATTACAGGTGCTCGCCTCCTTAGTGGCGTTGCTACTATGCTTACTTGTTTGCAACTTTGTGCTCATTTCTCATTTGGCCTGAATATGTATGAGAGTAGTCCTTTAAAGAACTGCGTAATGCTAGAGAGACTAGAGACTCACGTCTAGTCCTTTCTTTGTACTCCTGCTGCCACTAAGAAGAAGAGATAGTGGTGGATTGATAGGTTGAGTATATTATGACTTGTTATTAGTAGTAGGCCATTTTTTAGTGGTCTGCACTCATGATGACGGACTGTGTCTGTCACGTCGCGTGCTGCTGAGTGCTGGCAGTCGTAGTAGAACCTTTTTGTTGTTGGTTTAGTTAGTGATTTACATAACTTTCCAAGTGGACGGTCTGCGAATCCAGCAATACTGTACTAGTATCCTCCCAGTTGACCAGATCAGGTAGGTCAATACATGTAGTGCAATTGTTGCTAATTTGTTTCCCCGAAATAATTTTAGATTGTGGTCAAAGAAATCAAATATTTCAAAAAAACAATCATCCATGTTTGTGTTTATTTCATGATCATAAGCATCTCCCAGGGGCAAGAAGACAGCAACACCCCAGACTCCGGCGGAACAGAGTGGGCAGGAACGGTTCTCTGTAGGCTCTTCTGCTGGCCCCAGTAAGTTGTTCTGTTGTTAATATAATTATACTTCCCTATCTTTTACAGCTCCTATTCATTCCAAACTGTTTCCTAATTCAATTTTTTACAAAATAGTCTTTGATCTTCCAGTAGACTGTTTCTATATTCTTATCCTGCCTCTCTACCATCACTCTCTGTGCTACTACTATTTACTATTATTATGAGTCGGTCTGTGTAGGTAGCTAAGCTTGCCCTGTCGGCAAACAGTGTTAAACAAAACTCTGATCCAGCAATAGCTCTAGAGGCACTCAGTTCAGTCCTCTGGGTTGCCCTTGCTGTCTATTCCAGTCTTCTTAATGTTAGTGCTTCGACAATTTCCAACAACAAAATGTCAATGTCCACCAAGAATAAGCTAGTAGTTGGCTTTTTGATTTGATAGTAGCACATACCATACCGCTAGTGTTTCAGGGACTATTCTGCACATACAGAAGTATGGACAAGAGAGATAGGACATTGTTGATGATAGGTGCAGTTCAACTTTACACATACCTCAGTCAGAAGTAATTGTGCGGGACTCGGGAGCCCTCACCTTGTTGGAAATTCAAGTCCTCCTGGTGGTGATGAGGAGTAGTTGGTTCTGTCTGTAATTATAAAAATGTTGCACGTTAAAGAGCAAGCATTCATCAGTTGTGCCAAAAAGAGTTGCATTTTATGGCTATGCATATAAGTTAACACCCTCCCCAAAACCGTGACTTCTTTTCAGTCCCAATAATTAAAAATTGTTTAACATTTTCTCTTCCATTACGAGACAAAATAGGGGGTGGTGTATGGCATCTTAAAATATGACTTGTATGTTCTAGGCGGCACAACATCGGATGCGGCACTTCCCACCACCAGTGCCGGGGCCAGCAGCGTGGAGAGGTCCACTCCAGGGGTGGATGCGGTGGCGCCACAAGTGCCACCAGGAGGAGCTGAGGGGGATGGCTCAGCAGCAGCGGACGGTGGTAAGTTATTATTATACTCCTTACTTATTGACATTTTGGAGTAGGCTCGCAAAGGAGTGTATGATGTACTGTACAGTAGAAAGTCCACTAATACAAGTACCCTGTACTGTTAAGAACAGTTACTGATTTAGAACTAGATTTTAGCCAATCACGGAGAAGACAGTCACCCTTGACTTAGCAATAGCATTAGCGGTGGTAGTTCTCGAGTAAGCAGTGGCCCCCTCTATTTGACTTCAAATCAGCTGGGAAACTTTTATCGTGAAGCCAAGTCATATCAGATGAACTTGAGGGATGTGATGAACGAAAAGAGAAAGAACTTAGGGTCAATGGAAGGACGAGCGAGTCGTAACATTTATGACTGTAAAGAATGATACGTGTTTTTGAATGCAGGCAGAGGTGACTGATAGGAAGGAATCAGATGCATGGCTGCTTGAAGCAAGGATGGTTGGAGGAGAAAGAAAAAAATGACTGCATGTGTGGGTGAATCAGAAAATTCATGTGTGGTGTGCATTGCAATATATCTTTTGGATGAAACTCAAATGCAAGTCAAGACCGTATTATTTGGTTGTTGAGAAAAAGTAAAGTTGTTACAGTTGAGACATTAAGAAGAATGATAGACGTTTACTGTGGAAGCCTGGATCTTCTTCCTCATACATAGCAGAGGTGTTTGTAGAGCAGACACTTAGTGCATGAAGAGTGAAACTTTGTTCGAACTGCAGAGTAGCAAAGCAGAGGAAATCCAAATACTACAAGTTGTGATTGTTCAGAAACTCTCCCTTGCCTAAAGTAACAGTACAGTAGTTTACTTTGCAAGCAATTCATATATTGTGTATGTATTGTATAGTTGACAATTATATCAAGTCAAGTCCCTTCCTCCGGCAATTATGGTTACCACACTCACTCCCTATGTTGATAATTTTCTTTCTGCTGTGTTAATCATGGGTGGACTATCGCTGTTGTTCACTCAATCTATCACAACAAAGCACCTAAAGTCATCCATCATATAAGCAAAGAGATCATGTGATCGGCTGGATACATGATCAGAAATGAATAATCTTCATTTTTCTTTTGTAGTACTGAAGGCCCAGGGAGGGCAGTGCGAAATATAAATTACATTGAGCAGTTGCCCTTGATGTAACCGAGTATGGCCAGTGCCACCCCTATACAAAAGTAAGAGCTTCCCTATCCCCACCTGCATGTACTGCTTAAAGTAATGCACGCAAATCAGCGTCATCATGGCTTGTGTCTCTTTTTCTTGGGTGCAAGCTGACTCAGCTGGCATTATGCCAGCTACCACAAGTTCACCTACAAGTAATTTCTTTCGCAAAACTAGAAAAAAAAAGAAGAATACTGGTGTACTCTCTGACTATGTATTGAGTCCATACTGTTGCCTGGTAGTAGAATTCCTGAAACTCCCACTGTTAGAGGCCTACAAAGACGGCGGAAAGATACATGCCAAAATGTTATACTGTGCTTGCAAATTGCTAGTGTTACTGTGAGACAATTTTCTGTTGAATTATTTAATTTTGTGGTATTGTTAAAGAGTATTGGTTACATTATTTTTCTTTCTTTCTTCATATAGATGCTCCAAAAAAGCTCACCCGACAGGAGATGGCTGTCCGGGCCAGGGCCCGGAAGCTGGAGGCCATTTGT
This sequence comes from Lissotriton helveticus, assembly GCF_964261635.1. NCBI lineage: Eukaryota > Metazoa > Chordata > Amphibia > Caudata > Salamandridae > Lissotriton > Lissotriton helveticus. The sequence goes on from NC_136068.1 coordinate 1,233,320,369, forward strand.
TTGGAATATCTCCGGCTGTGGGCTCGGGAACAGGAGGAGGGGGCATCAACAACCTCCTCCAGTGCCCCCGTGTCCACCAGCCAGCAGCCTCCAGCACGGCGCCGTGCTCGGACAGCCTCCCGCCGCCGCTCAGCTGCAACAACACCAGCAGCTGGCCCCTCCAGAGCCTGCATGGCACGCCTGTGCCGCCTACGCCTAAGAGTGGACTTCCTGGAGCGCAAGGTGGACAAAATTGAGCCACTGCTCCGGGACCTCTGCAAAGAGCGGCGGGACCGCCTGTCCACACACCGTCGGAAGTGACTGTGTCCCTTGCCCCTTTTTTAAAGACTATTGGGGGGGTGGGAATAAGGAGTTGGGTATTATTTAGGCATTTTCAGAGGACTATTTGAAATGGACAATTGTTTGGGTTAGAGAGGGGTGGGACTAGTTTATTTTTGTTAGGGTAAATATATAATTATTTATTTTACATACTTCATCATAGTGTAGGCGTTGATGTTATTTTGTGGGGTGGTGGGCGGGGGTTACGGCACATTTGGTTTCCTCAAACTTACCAGCATGAATTATGAGGAGGTTGCTTGCACCTTATCCTCCCCAGCAAGTGTGTGGAATTATTGTTATAATTTACTCACACCTCAATGAAAACCACACAGCCCGGGGGAAGAGGGTTAGGGTTTGAAACTTAGATGGGAATGGGGTTTGTGGGGAAAGTTTTGTGCAAAGAGGAAAAAAAACACAGCATGGACAAACAACAAATGAAGATAAACAAATCTATGGATACAAAGCTATCCATAAATCTTTTAAGGGACATAAAGGAAGTGCATGCACTACTGCATGCATGAAGTTGTTTGCTAAATGGATAGGTTACTGTAAAGTAAGTAGTACTTTCTACAATGTACTAACTATGAAAAAAACAATGTGACAGTACAGGGCTGCAGTAATTACGCAATTTCACTTGCCTATCTGCCCTCAGAGTGAAGGACCACTTAGTACATTAAATTAGTTTAAAAAATAGCAAAGAAAAAAGTATACAATGGCTGGAGGGATGAATTGGAGCAGAGAGCAAACAAATGCACAGAGTCATACTCATAGAAGTTCACAGCAATAACATTACTTAAAAGATAAGTAGAAATGAAGATGGATACTGTAACTGTATGTTGTTGTAGTTGTCCTGTTGAATTTGTGAAGTTGCATGCATCCAGCCATTCCTCTTTTTCGCGGTACTCCTCCATTCCATCTGACGCTCCGTCGATCAATGTTGGGGACCAGAAGACACCTTGTCCACTGCCTGCCTGGCGGATGCTGAATTGCGGCTCTCTTATGGTAAGCCTGAGTTCATCATTTTTACCATTGCACAGGGTAAAAGCCTGCCTGTAATGTTTGATGGAAAAACAGGATTTGATATTAAAATACCACGGAGAAAAAAATATATGGTACACTGTGTAGTGCAAAAATAACACTTTCAGTTTCAGAGTCGACAGAATTACAATACATACAAGCATCATTTTGAAAGTGCGTACTGTGAGTCTCCTTTTCAAGGATAAATAAGTGTGGGCGAAATTTGCGGATCTTTCCCCTCAAGCTAGGTGTAAAGTGTAAACTGCGATTTTCAAACAAAATTAGACCTTACCAGCAGTGCTCCCAGACCCCTCAACCCACCCCCAAAAATCTAGAACACCCCCAAGTAGCCCCCCCAAAACATGCGGTACTGCGACCTGGCTGAGGCCTACTTAAAAATCGTGCTAAAACTACCCCTCGGCCCAGCCCCAAAAATGGACAACCCCCAAACAGGCCATCACAGAAATGCAACACTTAGAATCTCCAGAGGCCTAAGTTCAAAGCGCTCCAAAACGCACTCTGCAGCTAGGCCCGAACCCCCCTTTTCCACTATGTATTTTCCTCAAACCACTTGCAATCAAAATTAGACCTTCCCAGCAGTGCTCCCAGGCCCCTCGACCCACCCCCAGAAATGGAGAACACCCCCAAACAGGCCACCAAAAACACGCAGGAGGGCTATCCTCAGCGAGGCCTACCTTTAAATCATGCCAAACGTGCTCTGCAACTAGGCCCAAACCCCCCTTTTCCATCATGGATTTTCTTCAAACCACTTGCAATCAAAATTAGACCTTCCCAGCAGTGCTCCCAGGCCCCTCGACCCACCCCCAGAAATGGAGAACACCCCCAAACAGGCCTTCACAGAAATGCAACACTTAGAATCTCCAGAGGCCTAAGTTCAAATTGCTCCAAAATGCACTCTGCAGCTAGGCCCAAACCCCCCTTTTCCACCATGGATTTTCTTCAAACCACTTGCAATCAAAATTAGACCTTCCCAGCAGTGCTCCCAGACCCCTCGACCCACCCCCAGAAATGGAGAACACCCCCAAACAGGCCACCAAAAACACGCAGGAGGGCTATCCTCAGCGAGGCCTACCTTTAAATCATGCCAAACGTGCTCTGCAACTAGGCCCAAACCCCCCTTTTCCATCATGGATTTTCTTCAAACCACTTGCAATCAAAATTAGACCTTCCCAGCAGTGCTCCCAGGCCCCTCGACCCACCCCCAGAAATGGAGAACACCCCCAAACAGCCCCCCAAAAACATGCAGGAGTGCTAAAACAAAAAATCTTATTCGCCTTGGATTTTCTCAAAATCACTTGCATTTAATATTGGACCTTCCCAGCAGTGCTCTCAGACCCCTCGACCCAGCCCCAAAATTGGAGAACCCCCCCAAACAGGCTATCACAGAAATGCAACACTTAGAATCTCCAGAGGCCTAAGTTCAAAGCGCTCCAAAACGCACTCTGCAGCTAGGCCCAAACCCCCCTTTTCCACCATGGATTTTCTTCAAACCACTTGCAATCAAGATTAGACCTTCCCTGCAGTGCTCCCAGACCCCTCGGCCCACCCCAAGAAATGGAGAACACCCCCAAACAGGCCACCAAAAACACGCAGGAGTGCTATCCTCAGCGAGGCCTACCTTTAAATCGTGCCAAACGCTCTCTGCAACTAGGCCCAAACCCCTCTTTTCCACCATGGATTTTCTTCAAACCACCATTTGCAATCAACATTAGACCTTCCTAGCAGTGCTCCCAGGCCCCTCGACCCACCCCCAGAAATGGAGAACAGCCCCCCCAAAACATGCAGGAGTGCTAAAAAAAAAAACTTTTTCACCGTGGATTTTCTCCAAACCACTTGCATTCAATATTAGACCTTCCCAGCAGTGCTCCCAGACCCCTCGGCCCAGCCCCAAAATTGGAGAACCCCCCAAACAGGCCATCACAGAAATGCAACACTTAGAATCTCCAGAGGCCTAAGTTCAAATCGCTCCAAAACGCACTCTGCAGCTAGGCCCAAACCCCCCTTTTCCACCATGGATTTTCTTCAAACCACTTGCAATCAAAGTTAGACCTTCCCAGCAGTGCTCCCAGACCCCTCAACCCACCCCCAAAAATCTGGAACCCCCCCAAGCAGCCCCCCAAAAACATGCAATACTGCTAGGCCTAACTTAAAATTGTGCCAAAATGCTGTCTGCAACTAGGCCCAAACCCCCCTTTTCCACCATGGATTTTCCGTTACGCTCAAGAATTTGCTAATTTACGGCAATTTTTCGCCGAAAAATAGCAAATTTTGCGAGCGGAACGTATTTTTGGCCCATGCTTGCGGCAGGGCCATGCAGACGGTCAAGGCAGGCACCTCTGAGTGAAGCAACCTGATATAGCATACCTAGGCTCTTTGTCACAGACAGACAAAGCATATCTAATTGTATGCAGCAAGCCACATAGCCCCAATTTTACATGAACTGCTGTCTGGACTCTGCCTGGCATAACAACACTACACTGCCTTGACCACTCTATACCACGACTAGACAGACATGTAGTTCTGCTGTATTAGTTGTTGTAGACTGGTTTACCTGTTTGCCACTCACGAATTGGCCATAGTTCTTCCGTAAACCGACGCTGATGATCCATCCATCCCAGTGAGTGACTGTAAAGAAACAAGATATATTATTTATTCAAGACAATCATCATGGTATATTGGCAAACAGTAAGTCCAAGGACATTTTGCATATTGGAAAATGCAATGTAGTGGCCCCTGCAGTTGAAGTACAATTTGAATTAAACATGGTAAAAAAACAGCAGAGTAAACTTGAGTTACATTTAGTGTGTAAAAGATTCAATAATAACAGAAGACATATGATTCATTTCATGCACAACAAACATCAATTGCTTTAATTAGAGCCAGACAGCCATTTCTGTCCACTGCATGCCATCTTCTTCTCATTATTCATTACCTGTTCCACTTTTTGTCCGCATCTTCTTCTGAAAGTGAGGGCCCACAGGGCGGCCTCTCCTGTCAATTTCAGAAGTAACTGTCAGCAATCAGCAAGCGTGTAGTCAGTAATTCCAGTCCCACTTGAGGGGACTCGTCTACGAAGACAACGTTTCTTTATTCTGCGTAATACAGCCATCTGCTTTGAGGGAAATTGATAGGGGGAGTCTGGAGGAGGAGGATAGAGGAGCATGATTGAGTTGTGAACTTGTGAACCTCAGGAATGCAGACTGCGGCACCTTCAAATCAATAAGGAAATAAGATGAAGACAGTGCTGCTGATGGACTTGTTGTGATTAGGTGATTAGAGTTTTTTGTTGTGGTAAAAGTTGCAAAACTAAGAAAGACACACAGGAATAAAAGTGAATAAGGACAAAAAAAGGAAGTCATTTTCAGGGTCGGTGTCAGGGAAGTAGAGCTCGTCCTCAAACTCTATGAATTGAGACGGGAGTAGGTCAGCTAACAGAGAAGAACTTCCGTCACCTAAGTCGGTGTCCTCTTCTTCCTGCGTGCATTCACGTATTTTGTAATCAGGTGGCATGAAGTGCTGATTCATCTTGATCAGTGTTAACCTCTCCACATTTTTGGGTGAGAGGCGGGTCCTTTTTGAAGTTACAATGGCACCAGCAGCACTGAAAACACGTTCAGAAGACACACATGCGAGTGGGTAAGACAAATAATTTAGAGCCAGGTTGGCGATCAGTCGCCATAGAGGCCTTTTCCTATACCAATACAGCAATGGGTTCTGATTAACAAAGACCTCTATTGGGTCATCCAGATAGGCCTGCACCATCGACTCAAGGTTCTCCAGGGTTGCTCCACTTTGCGAACCATCTGTTGTGTTATGTTATGTTATTCGGAATTTGTCAAGCGCACGGTCACCCAGAGGTTTCATGGCGCTATCTGTGGCCTTTGCATCACTGGAACAAGCAAACCCTTGATGAGTTAGCCAATCCGCCCCCTACAATATTATGGTTGGGCCTGGTGCAGGTGAGGATGATGATACAGTTGCTGGTGTGGTTAATGGCTGTGAGGGAAAGTGACTCCCTTCGGCCACAGATTCAGAAGTGGAACTTGACGCCGGATGGCCTGCTGATGCAGTAGTACTTCTGCCGGCTCCTTCATTTTTCTGCCGCTCTTTTTCGAACCGAGTGGCTGTCAGAGCTAGCCAATGTTTGTACTTTGAAACATCTGCTTCATCATAAAAAAATTAATACTTTGCTGGCCACGGCCTTTTTGTATCGTGGATGCAAAATAGTGGCACAAATGTATGGTTGTTCTGTATGTATGTTTTTAAGCCTTTCATTGGCAACTAGGCGGATTAATAACCTCTCCGCCAACTGATATGTGTCTTGCTTTTCAGCATCATCTTGGAACGTTGAAGACACCGCCTTCAGTTGGTGCTCTAACATGCGCAACAATGGGATAGCTTTGCCCAAAGTGCAGTCCTCCCTGCTGACTTTACGCATGAAGACCTCAAAAGGAGGAAACATGTCTGTCAGGCTTGCAACTAGCTTCCATTCCTCCACCTCTAGCCTCATGTCTTTCATAGTAGAACCCAGTTCATAGACATACTCATTGATTACCCCCCACTGCTCAGACAGACGCTCAAGCATGTAGAAGGTTGAGTTTCAACGTGTTGCCACCTCCTGGATGAGTCCTTTGACTGGCAGTCTACAATCATGTTGCATGCTCCTCAGCTTCTTCCGGGCCTTAAAAGAATGGCTGAAATGTGTGCAGATTCTTCGGCAGGTGGTCAGTAACTTGCTGACTGTGATTTCTTTTTTCAAGAAATCTTGCACAACAATGGTAATACTGTGCACCAAACACGGCACTCTGAAATAGCCACCTTGATGCATGGCCTTAACAATATTACTACCATTATCCGTGGAAACATAACCAATCATGCGATTTCTTGGATGCCGCCATTCATAGACCTTCCTGTCAAACTCCTCCAAAAGTTTAGGTGCAGTGTGAGATTTCTCCATGGCAAACATGGCTACTGTTGCATGTTTCCGAGTAGCTTGAAAAACTGTGTCCGTGTCAACACCTGCTTTTAACTTGTCTTTAACCCCTGCAAAAGAGACCCAATGTGCAGTGATGCACATGTAGTCAAGGGCTTGGCAACTGGTCCACATGTCTGTTGTCAGGTGGATAGTGTGAACAGCACTCTTCTGAATAGCTGCACCAATCACCTCCAGCACATCTTGATGTTGTGCTGGAACAGCAATTCTGGCAAAATAGGACCGGCCAGGAACCCTCCATTTAGGGCAGACTGTTTCCACAAATTCTAAAAAACCCACCCCTTCCACGAAAGAAAAAGGGAGAAGGTCCAGCGCTAGCATTTTAGCCAGCTTTGCGTTATACAGACGTGCCGTTGGGTGGTTGCGTTCGAATGGCGGATCCAACCAAAACATGCTTCTAATGGTGGGCTGGACCGTTTTATGTGATGATGATGATGATGCAGACTTCTTCAAACCAGTTAGGCTCATTGATGTACTTTTTCGCATTGGTGTCTCTCACAGACTCTTAGTGTGTCTGATACATGTTGCAGGGATAGAGGGTGTGGGCGCTACCACTGCAGTGCTGCTGTCAGGGGTACTGGGTGTACCAGACATTTCTGTCGCTTCTTCACTTACCCCCTGCATGATCAGTCCCTCGTCATCATCAGATGCAATATGAATGGATACATTTGGATTTGTTGTACTTTTGGCTCCCTGGATCTTCCTTAGGTGCACCTCCCAAAAGATAGTGTGGTGTTTTTGGAGATGACCTCTCTGGCCTCCGGTACCATAGTTGGTACCAAGCTTACCCCGACTAACTACAGTTTTACAAATCGAACAAACAACCATGTTTTCCGCCATTTCGCTAACACTAAAGAAGTTCCAAACTGGGGACTGTAAACGCCTGCTGGTTGTGGAGGTGCTACTTTCAGTTTCAATGCCAGATGAAGTGGAGGATGGGCGTGGCTGAATTCAACTCTGTTGTGCACTTACAGCACCACTACTTGAAGTAATGGAGGTCGAGCTGGATGGAGGTCCCTGCCGGCCCTTCTGAAGAGAAAATATGAAAGCTGTAGGTCATGTTGGTGTAGTAGTTAACTGCGTTGGTGGTGGTACCAGTGCCATGCCGCCCATATCCCGCTCAGCAGCAATTCGGGATAGGGTAAAAATGTCTGTCTGCTGCATGCCCGCTGGGGCTGGAGTGACGTCCGTGATGACTGGGTCGTCGGCAGACTGTTCATCAGCAGCATACACCACTTCTTGCTTGACGTCATCATCAGCCATAAGTGAAAGCCTTGCGGGAACCTTCCTTTTAGGCTTAGCTACCTTTGTCGGCTCATGGCATGCCTCACTCTCAGACTGCATTGGTGGGTTCCAATTAACATCAAGGTCATCAGAAGGAAGGGTGCTTGAAGAAGAACTTGTAGAAGTAGCCCTCCTTGACCTTTTTCTTGCTGTGGATCTGGAAGACAATGGATCGTCATCAGGAGGAGTGGCTTCCTCGGATGGTACCTCCGCTTCAATCTCGATTTTCTGATGTGCCCCTATTTCTGGAGGAACAAGCATTGTGGGCATTTGTGCCGCTCCATGCGCCTCTACTTGCGCCTCTACTTGCACCTCTACTTGCGCCTCGACTTGCGCCTCTCCTTGCGCCTCTCCTTGCGCTTGTACTTGCGCTTGTACTAGTTGCACCTGTGGTTATCATTGCGGCTGTGGTTGTTGAACACTCGTCAGCTAAGTTACACCCTGCGTTGAATGGGTGCTACTTTCTTGCGATGAGCCTACATCACTGGTCGATGGTGACTGAGCAATGACAGTGGCTGCCTCTGCAGCACTCATGGGCTTGGACCTAACCTTGCGTGGTGGCACTGAGCCTAATGAAGCAGAGGTGCTGCTCCCAGCTTGGTCCCCGGCGGACCCCGCTGCTGCAGGCGTTGTTTTTTTTCCCGAAAAAAGTGTCTGTGGGCACACCAGTTTCCTTGGTAAGTGGCGCCACTTGCTTCTTCTGCTCCTTCTTACTGGCAGTGGCACTGGAAACTTTCTTTGTAGAGGAGCTACGGCCACCTTTCTTTGGGCCCATCTTCTTCAGATGTCAGAATAGCAGGTCGCAGTTGCACGAGTTGCAGAGTTGTCTGTGGCCACACGTGACGTCACATGAGGTTGTGCTGTACACACCACTGCAGGACTTCCTCCTGGCACTGGTGGTTCTCTTGTGCGCCTAAAAGCAAAGGAAGCCAGAGGAACAACAGTAAAACACCCCAAAAAGTCAAAAAACACACAAGAATCACCACAATCCAATGCCATCCATGCCCTCAATGATGTTTAAATTCAAGACACCCACCAGAAAGACTAGGTCCATGCACCACTCACTACCCCTGGGCATAATGGTTGAAAGCAAGGCAAACTGGGTGCAGGCCTGAGCACACTGCCTGGCTTCAAAATGGCCCCTTGACCCCCACCACATGGCCAGGCCCTGCCTGGACCATGCCTCAAAATGGCCCCCGCCCACATGGCCAGGCCCCAACAACACCCCAAAAAGTCAAAAAACACACATAAATCACTGCATTCCAATGCCATCCATGCCCTGAATGATGTTTAAATTCAAGACACCCCACAGAAAGACTTGGTCCATGCACCACTCACTACCCATAGGCCTACTGGCTAGTGTAGCTTTACAGGCACCCCAACATTTAAAAAAATATCCACATATAGTGAGCTAAAATTCAATGACATAAATGAGAATTAAGTTCAACAAAAAGTCACAAAAACAGTTGTAGCATGCACCCATGACTAACCCTGGGCCTATGGATACTGTGTCTTCCCACAATATATGTTTTTTAAAAGTTGTGAAAAAGTTTTAAAATTGTAGTTGCAGCAACTGCAATCCCCCAAACAAACAACACCAACTTACTTGTAAAATCTCAAATCCAAAAGTGATCCAAAAACTCCAAAGTCCAAAAAAGTCCTCAAATACAAATATCTAGCAGCAGCCACAAAAAGTAATCCTTCCAGCTCCAGATCCAAATGAAAAGTGACCAGGAGATGGACAAAGCACTGGGAGGAGCCTGCTGGACAGGAACAGGAATTTGGAGACTCTGGGGCACTTCCTTCCTCCCACCCCCCCCCCAAAAATGGACTCCTTGCACAAAAAGTGAAGCCAAATCTCAATCTGAGGAGTTATTCTGATCAAAATCATCATTTTCAGAAGGTTTATGCTGCCTGAGGTGGATTTCTTGTGCAGAATTGCAATTTTTGCAAGTTCGGAAAAGCGAGCTGTTCAAATCTCCCGCCGGAAGTCAGTTGCGCGCTGCATCTACTTGTTCGGCATCGTTTACTCCTGCGATGCGTGATCGCGGGCCCTTATGACGTACTCACATTGTCAAACTCTTGCTGTGCAAGATGAGGCGCCGCGATGACATAATCGTGGTTGAAAAACTCTCGCGCGATCACGCAGCAACATCCAAAATGGCGCAGCACACGCAAACCGGGAGAAAAACAACTCGCCGAACACAGAATCACGGTAAGTCAACGCCGCACGCGCGATATTGTATTTTTCAAGCTCGACCAAGCAAAAAAATCCGCCAGCTTGTGAATTTACTGATTTTTGGTCAAATTTGCGTGATTCACGGACCGCGAAATTCCCAAAAAACCACAAATTCCGCGAACGGAACGGATTTTGCGCCCACGCTTAGTCCTTGTAACATCTTAATCTTCCGTTTAACACTTTTCTTTGCATATTCATGTAAAAAAAAAAATAAGTCAATAGATTCCTGTCGAATACTGCAAATACTGCTCCAATGCCACTTTTATACAGGAGCTTCCTAACAACCATTTTTTCTTTTGGAATAGGACAACCATCTTTCATCTCATAGCATCAACCACTAGTATCAACTGCATGTACTAATGTGTTCTGAAAATAGCTTTTTTTATTAAAGAAAGGCTCAGTACTAGAGGTGTGCTTCCATTCACCAGTAAAAATTTTACAAAAGTTACTTCCATTAGCAAGTCTTTTTCCTTTGCTTTTCTCTTTCATAAACAGCATCGTTTTATCCAATATTCTCATTCTCTTCAATATTAATATAAAAAAAATGTTCCAATTCAAAAGCAGTATCTACCACACTTTCAATGTGTTGCTTCTTCTTATACTCTGCTGATCTTCTCTTATACTTTTTACAATCTTTTAGTACATTTTGAATTACTCTACTTCTAAACATTCTTATATATCTCTTTAAATTATTTGTGCCTTCTTATATTATGTGTTGTTTTTCCAACATCTAATTTCTTTTACCATTACAATTCTTCTTTTCCTTATGGTTTGTTGTAAACATTTCCTTTTCCTTTAAATATTATTGACTTTCTGTAATCTCTCTACAACTGTTTTAAGAATCAGTTTAGTGCTCTAACCAGAGGAGATTTTATTCTGAGTAACATTTTGCTCTTTTTCTAATGCACTCTTGTTGCATTCTGTTGTACATTTCATTCTGCCTTGCCCTTTCTCCTTGTTTTCCCTCTCTGGATCTGCTGCCTGGAATGTATGATGCGTGCCTGCATCTTACATCCTGGGTTCCAGATTCCAGACCAACTGTATCACAAGACCTGTACCTGAACCTGTTAAGATGTGCTGTGCTTCAACTCTTGCTATTATATTAAAACTTTCATGAAAGTCAACTTTAATCTGCCTTGGATCTTTTAACTGGCGACGAGGTAAACCCTACTATTTCTGCCACCATCCTTGGAGCACAGGAGCAGAAAATTTTAATTTTTGGAACCAATTTACAAAGGAGGAAACCTGGGATACATCAGTTTGTCATCCTTGACAACACCAAATATTACTGAAACGTCGATTTTGCTACAAATTACGACATACCAGCGTTTTCCTGCTTATTTTAAACATTTCATGTCTTCAGCAAAAAAACGAAGACCACAATTTTCACAACGAAAGAACATCGCTTCTACCTCCATAATCGGCGCTTTTCCTGGCGTTTCCACCACTTCTACTCCGGCGGATGGGTGAAGTATAAAACTACTTTTCTTCAATTTGAAACGTTTTACACATTTCTTCTGGCGCGAGGCTTTTGCCAGCTCGAGACTTCCTCTGTTTCACGCGCTGTGTCGTCATCACGCGCTGCGTGATCACGTGTAACGCTTCACGCGCTGTGTCATCATCACGCTGCACGCCTCAGCGCCATCTTTGTTTCTATAGCAACGGAGTATACACTCTCCGTTGCGCTGAAAAACCGATGTCTCCTTAACGTTTCCACACGCCGGAAGAAAAAAAAGAAACTGCTTTTACACGCCGGAACGGATGTCGATGTTCTACTTAATGTTTCCACACGCTGGAAGGTAAAACAAAATACATTTACACGCCGGATGACAAAACAATACTGAAATAACTTTATTATCGCTTTTATTCCATATTCAAGTACTCTTACCGTTTTTTTTTTACATTCAGCATCTAACGAGAGGATATTTACTTGTGACTGCTATTTTACTATTTAAAAGGAATACTTTAAAACTCTTTTAACTCTTATGTACGTTATCATTTTGTGATATTTTTTTTTTTTAATCAAAAAAAAAAAATAATAAGAGCAAGCTACAATGCAGTTTGACCCACCCTCAAAATTTTTGCAAACCAAAGGTGATCCACCCATCCCTTGGACCAGATGGAAAGAGGAATTCTTTACCTACCTTAAAGCCATGGATGGCGAAAGAATGTCTGCAGAAAGAAAAAAAAACATTTTCTTACATTGTCTTGGCTCAGAAGGACAACTTGTCTTTAGAACTTTACCTCCTGTGAGGTCAGGTGGTGATTCAAATGTTTATGATGAGGCTGTACACAGAATAGAGGGAAGGTTTAAACCAGTAACTAGTGTTGCCTTAAACAGGTTTAAATTTTATACCAGGGTACAAGATGAGAATGAGTGCTTTGATGATTTTTTAACTGCTTTACGTGCACTTTCCCTTCATTGCAATTTTGGTCTTATGACCGACGAAATGATTAGGGATCAAATTGTTGTGCATGTCAAAAGCAAGAAAGTACAGGAGCAGTTATGGATTTTAGGGGATCCTAGTTTAGAGACTGCCATTAGTACAGCTAAAGCATTGGAACAGTCCGACAAATGGATCAAAGCTTTAGACGAAGCCTCTACTCAAGCTACTCCGTCCATTTCCACGGGTGAGGTTAGCACTGTAAATGTCAAAACTCAAAATTCCAACAAATATGAGGGCAAAGGTAAACAATTTTATTGTTTTAGATGTGGAAGTCCGGATCATATTGCCTCTTTTCCACAGTGTCCTGCTCTAAATAGACAATGTAACAAGTGTAATCGCACTGGTCATTTTTCTAAATATTGCAAAACCTCTGCTAAACCTGTTAATGATTACAAGAAGTCTTCTTATAGTACTCCCAGACGTACTAATAGTAATGTATCCTATGTTGCGGAGAGAGAGGATAATAATCCACTGGTTAGAGAGTCCGGTATTGTAATTTCTATACAATCTTCATTCGACATGACATTAGCAGATACTTTGCCTCCTCCAAAGAGTTCAGTGAATATTCTAGGCAAAACTCTGGAACTCATGGTGGACTCCTGTTCACCGTGGACCATAATCACTCATGATTACTGTGTAGAGTCATTTGGTAACCTAATTGATGTTAATTCTTTGTGTGAACCTGATATTGATGCCTATAATTTTGATACTTCCAAAATTAGCTTTATAGGTTTTAAAGAAGTCCCTATTATTGTAAAAAATAATTCAGCCATTATTAAGATGTATATAGCATCTAAAGGTGTGAATGTTCTAGGTTGGCGGGACCAAGCTAAGTTGGGGATCTCGTTAAATCCTAGGTTGAAAGATCCTGTGTGTGTCCTTGCCATAACAGATGGGGACTATGACTTGACATCCATGTCTAAAGAGATATCCATCTCTTTTCCCAATGTTTTTTCTGAGAAGCTTGGAAGATTGAATGGTTTTACGCATAAAATCAAAGTTAAACCAAATACTGTACCCCTAAAGCAGAAGTTGAGAGGTGTTCCCATCAGTGTCAGAGAGGAGCTCAGAGTCATGCTTGACAACATGGTTAAAGATGGGGTCATAGAAGAGGTAGAATCCTCAGAATGGGTTTCGCCTATTGTTTTGGCGATTAAACCTGACAAAACAATTAGGTTGTGTGTAGACCTGAGAGCGTTAAATAAATGTTTGGTTACTGACTGTCACCCGTTACCCAACATAAATGAAATGTTGTGCATGCTTGACGGTGCCTGTGTGTTCTCCACATTAGACCTAAGGTCCGCATACCACCAGATAGAGCTCACAGAAGACTCAAAACACTTCACCGCTTTTATCACTCCCCATGGATTGTTTCAATTTAAAAGAATGCCTTTCGGCCTAGCGTCGGCCGCTTCTGTTTTCCAGAGGGCAATGTATCACATATTCAGGGATCTGAATGTATATGTCAAATGCTTTCAAGATGACATTCTTGTCTTTTCTAAAAATATCTCTGAGCACGATTGTCACCTTAGAGAGGTTTGTTCCAGGTTGGAGAAATTTGGCTTGACCATTAAAGCTAGTAAATGCAAGTTTTTTTGTAAGACGGTAGACTATTTGGGCCACTCACTTTCAGGGGATGGAGTTGTACCAAAAAGAAACCTTGTTGATGCTATTGTTAAGGCCCCTTCCCCTGACAACAAGGAAAAGTTGCTATCTTTTGCAGGGCTTTGCGAATATTATAGCAAATTTATCAAAAACTTTGCTAACAAAATGGAGCCTCTCAGAGAACTTACTAGGAGTTCTGCCCAATTTATTTGGTCGGAGAAGCAGGAACAAGCTTTTAAACAAATCAAAGAGGAAATCGTTAATGCTCCTACTTTGAAGTCCTTTTGTGTCAACAAAAAGTGCATTATTACTGTTGACGCCAGCCTTTATGGCATTGGTAGTGTGTTAAGTCAGTCATCTGGTAAGGATGAATGGTGTGTTGCTTTCTCCTCAAGGACCTTATCTCCCACGGAGAGAAGGTACTCGGTAATTGAGAAGGAACTTCTGGCCTGCATTTGGGCTGTTGAGCACTTCAGGAATTATGTTTGGGGAAATCGTTTCGTACTACGTACGGACCACAAACCGTTGGTTGGGATTTTATCTCCTGGAGGTGGATGGAACTCCACTGCGCGCATAGCTCGTTTGTCCTCACGTCTTCAAGAGTATGATTTCGATATTGTGTATGTTCCTGGTAAATGTAACGTGACTGCTGATTTTCTTTCAAGGTTTCCTTGTGAAGATGCTCCAAACACGGATAATGACATTGATGTTGTTGCTTCTATTGGAGATTGTGTTTCCAAGGAATTCATCTCGTTACCGGAGGATGAATGGTTTGTTGAACTTGGCAAGGATGTGGTCTGCCAACACCTGTTTGATTTTGTTAGGAATGGTTGGCCACCCCATAGGGGTGTTTCTCCGGATATAGCTCCTTTCTGCCAGGTTTCATCGGAAATTGATGTGTTTTCTGGTTTGCTGTTCAAGGCTGGTAAATTAATTCCACCTCAATCCTTACAAGAGAAGATTCTTCGTCTCGCTCACCAGAGTCACATTGGCATGTCATCGATGAAACGCCTAATTAGAGAGAGCTTTTGGTGGCCGGGAGTGGACAAAATGGTGGATAGGCTGGTGAGAGATTGTTCGCATTGTGTTAACAGTGACAAAATGCTTCATGTGACCTCAGCTCCCCTCAAGCCTGTGTCTTGGCCCACTTTTCCATGGCAGAAAGTGGGTTTTGATATATCTGGCCCATTTAAACAGTTGCCCTGTAATGCTCGGTATGCCTTAGTTTTGGTAGACTACCACTCCAAGTGGCCCGAAGTAAAATTCGTTAGCTCTGTTTCTTCCCAATCAGTCATTCTTTTCCTAAAGGAGGTCTTTGCCAGGGAGGGATTTCCTGAAACCTGTGTCACAGACAATGGTGTTCAACTTGTGTCAGATGATTTTGAGAAATTCCTTAGTGCATGTGGAATCAAGCATTACACCACCTCTCTCTATGAGCCTAGGGAAAACGGCCAAGTTGAACGCTTTAACCGTGTTCTCAAGGATTGTTTGAATGTTGTGCAGACTTCGGATGATAGTTGGGTGGATGTTGTGAGGAAAAGATTGTGGACATATCGTATCACTCCTCACTCTATTACAGGTGTTAGTCCCTTCAGACTCCTTAAGGGTAGGGAGCCTCCTTCTGATATATGTCCCTGGTGGATTAAAAAACTTGATGTAAGACTTGATGTTAATAATTCTGGTTGTGACCTTGCTGCTGTGGCCAAACGGGTTGAAAACAAACAACTACAAATGAAAACCATGTTTGATTCCAAAATGAAAACCAAAGATAATGACTTTGTGGTGGGGGATTGGGTACGAATTAGAAAACCTGGTTTTTTGGTCAAGGGTCTTTCTAAATTTTACCCTCCTATCAAAATTGTTAAAGTCTTTAAAAACAGCGTTGCCACACAGGATGGTAGAGTGTGGAATGTCCGCAGAGTGGCTAAATATTGCAATCCTGAAAATGTACGTTGCTCTTCTTCCTCTACTCAGCGTAGTTACCAGAGGAGACCTGATGTGTTTCCCGTTTTGCCTCCACCCAGTTCTGTTCATCTGGATTCCTCTGTTGCCTCTAGAGTTAAAATTTCCAATAGGCATAAGAGTGTTCCCAGCAGGTATCTAGATTAATGTTTTTTTTAAGGGATAAGATGTGTTGCATTCTGTTGTACATTTCATTCTGCCTTGCCCTTTCTCCTTGTTTTCCCTCTCTGGATCTGCTGCCTGGAATGTATGATGCGTGCCTGCATCTTACATCCTGGGTTCCAGATTCCAGACCAACTGTATCACAAGACCTGTACCTGAACCTGTTAAGATGTGCTGTGCTTCAACTCTTGCTATTATATTAAAACTTTCATGAAAGTCAACTTTAATCTGCCTTGGATCTTTTAACTCTTTTTACCTTTCTTTAAGTGTTAGTGTTTTTTTGTTCTCTTCTCTTTTCATGTTTTCTTGCTATCTTCAATGTGTGATACAAATAAAATACATTTCTAAAAAACTAAGAAGAGTATCAAAAATTTGTTAAATCAATTTGCAATTATAAATTAATTACATGTCAATATTCATAATAACCACTAAGCAATTACTTACAAATATATTGCTATACAGAAAAGTGCAGAAACAGGCAAGCAAACTGCAGAAAGAGGAAGAAAGGTGTCAAAAGGGAAAGAAAGGTGCAGAAAAAAGAAAGGTTCAGAAAGATCCAAAAGAAATAACACAGCTACAGAAAAATTTGAGAAGTGCAGAAAGAGGCAACAGAGGTACAGAAAGAGGCAATAGGGGTGCACACAGAAGCAAAAGCGGTGCACAAACTTGGAAGAGAAGTGCATAAACAGGCAAAAGAGATGCAGAAATAGGCAAGAATAGTGCAAAAGAGACAAGTTGGGTGCAGAAAAAGGCAAGAGAGGTACAAAAGAAGCAAGAGATGTGAAGAAACATGCAACAGAGGTACAGAAACCAGGAAGAAGGGTACAAAAATAGGCAAGAAGAATGCACAATGAAGCAACAGATGTGCAAAAAAGGCACAAGATGTGAAAAAAGGGAGAAGAGACTACAGAAAGAAGCAAGAGAGATACAGAAAAGGGCAAGAAGGGTTCAAGGAGGAGGTAATGTGGATGTAGAAAGAAGCGAGAGAAGTGCTGAAAGAAGCAAACGAGCACCATAAACAAGCAAGTGGGATGTAGGAAGAACTAAAATAGGTACGGAAACAGTCAAAAGAGGTAGAGAAAGAAGCAAGAGAAGTACATAAAGATGCCAGGGAAGTGCAGAAAGAGGCAAAGAAGTGGAGAAAGATGAAAGACAACAGCAGAAAGAGGCAAGAGAGGTAGAGAAACAGAGAAGAGGTATTTAGAAAGAGGCAAGAGGGATATACAAAGAACAAAGACAAGTACAGAAATAAGCAAAGGAAGTGCAAAACGAACAAACAGAGTTGCAAAAACAACAAGAAAAGTACAGAAACAGGCAAGAAAAGTGAACAAAGAGGCAAAAGAGGTACAGAAAAAGGGAAGAGTGCAGAGAGAGATAAGTGAACTGCAGAAAGAAGAAACTGATGTGCAAAAAGACCTAATAGAGGTGCAGAAAGAGGCAAGAGAGGTACAGAAAGAAGTAAGGGAAGTATAGAAAGATACTAGAAAGGTGCAGAAAGATGCAAACGAAGTACAGAAAGTAGCAAGAGAGGTGCAGAAAGAGACAAGAGGGGTACAGAAACAGCCAATAGAGGTATAGCAACAGGCAACAGAGGAGCAGAAACAGGCAAGAAGAGTGCCGACAGAGACAAGAGGAGTGGAGAAAAGGCAACAGAGGTGCAGAAAAAGGCAAGAGAGGTGTAGAAAGAAGAAAAGAGCTGCTGAAAAAAGCAAGAGAGGTTCAGAAAAAAACAAGACAGACAAAAAGAAGCAATAGAGGTGCAGAAATTGGAAAGAGAAGTACAGAAAGTGGTGTGAGAGGTGCAGAAAGAGACAACAGAGGTACAAAAAGAGGGAAGAAAGATGGAAAAGAGGCATGAAGAGTGCAGAAAGAAGCAACAGAGGTACAAAAAAGACAAAGAAGCAAGAGATGTACAGAAATTAGCAAGGGACGTACACACAGAGGTAAGGGAGGTGCAGAAAGAGGCAAAAGACATATTTCATTTCATGAAGCTTTATTCGGTTCAAATGGATGACCATAAAAGCACAAACAGAGTACAACATATTAAAAGAATGATAAGACTATTGTTACATATTTCATCACATCATAACTCATCAGATATAATTATTACCATTAAAATGAACATAACTAAACACTCAATGTTACAGTTAAAAAATCATACTTTTCCTAGCGTTGATGCACTGATTTAAAAACGTCGCAGTATAAAAACAGATGTCTGCCGTCTCCAAATTAAAAATTAAATTCATAGCATGTGTAACTGTACGTACACCAAATTTAACAAATGAAGGTTTCAAAAAAGCAATACGAAAGTGTGTGTACAGTTTACATAACAACAGAAAGTGCACGGTGCTCTGGGTGGATACATCATCACACCTACAAGGCCCAGTCGGATGTTTCTTAATATTGGGATGGGCTACCAAATAATGGGCCATTCCGAATCGGAGCAAAAGACATATACAAAGAAGCAAGATAACTACAGAAAGAATCAACTGAACTGCAGAAACAAGCAAATGAGGTGCAGAAAGAGGCAGAAGGGATGCACAAAGAGGTATGAAGGGTGCAGAAAGAGGCAAGAGGTGTTGTGTAGCTCCTAGGATCCGCCAGGTCCTGCACGTTTTGGATGACCTAAACTGAGGGCTTGGTGTGTAGACAGACTCTGGACACCCCCACAGGGTGAGTCCGCTGTTAGACCTGTTAGCTCTTCAGTGCCACTATCACCCCTTTGTACTATAAAGTGAGGTCAGTTTCTGGCAACCACTGAACATGACAACCCCGATTCCTCGGGTATCATGGAAGCAATATGGAATCCTTCGCTCAGTCACTTGTGCTTGCTTTTCTAAGAACACATAGCATGATGATAGGAATGGTTCTGATAAGTGTTTATTGGTCAAGCATCAGTTTACTTTGAAACATGTTAACTACGACAATCAAAAGACAGGTGCAGACAAATGTGATCCCTAGTACCAATATCGTGAATAGCAGATACATTTATGCCTTAGGGCTAATAAGATGAATAAAAGCATATTACATAAAACAATAGCGTCAGTGTACTCCTAAGATGCCTATCATACCTAACCGTGCCTAGCTTAGAGGTGTAGGTGAAGCATGTATGTGTAAGTGGTAGGATATGTCCTAATAAAACCTAATGGAACTTAAATGGAGCCTAAAGGACCCAAGAATTCCCCGGGGAAGTTCAAACACCTCACCTGTTGGTTCTAAATGTAGGACCCCATAGTAGCCAGCAAAGGATATCAGGTCTATGTCTGTTAAAGGATCAGCCTGCAGAGCTTTTGTCCAGCATTGAAGGAATTCTTCCCCTGCCTTGGTAAGGGGGAGTAAGAGTCTTTTATACTAAAGTGGTCAATCTGGGATTTTTCTGGAATCAATATGTTTTGAAAACATGTGCTAATTCCCTGCTAATCCTTTTCTAAACAAACAGGATCACATGCAGCTGGCTGTTGGCCATGAATGAAAAAAAGTGGTGACCCTTGTACAGAATAAATCTACTATGCCTGGGGACATGTTTTGTGTTCGTCAGGTACAAGGATTAGGATATGGTACCAAGAGCCTAATGTTGGAAAGACAGAAGTCAACTACTGGGTAAGAGGTCACCTGTGTAAGACCGTTATGTTGTGTGGATGGGACGCAGTACAAGTAATCGGTATATACATGATGAAACTAACCTAATAAAAGCATATTTATAAAGTGTTTAAAATTGTTCATAAAGGTAAAGTCTATAGTGAAAGTATTCTTCCCTACAAACCGTTCAAAATGATGTCCATTATATATTTGGATATATTGTCATTTGTTTTTCTGAGCATCTTGAAAGCCATTAGGTTCATATAGAGCAGAGAAGAAAAAACAAAGGGGCATATTATCTAGAACGACATTAAAATTATCGCAGTTTATGCGGCAGTAAACTGCTGCTAGATGTTCTGGTATGAACCTGGGCTTATATGGGAATTCACAAGGGCATATTATCAAGCCCATGATCGCCGCTTTAGCGGCAGTTTCCCGCCGCTTTAGCGGCAGTTTCCCGCCGCTAAATCAGCGATAATTTTAACACCGTTCTTGATAATATGCCCCTAAGTCTGTTCGACCTTCCATTTGGTACATGTTAAAAATTTACCCAAACAGTTCCCAGCACAGGAAAGGCCAGATTGTTTATGAATCCTGCGCTGAAGTCTCAACATCACTGGACATGGCATCCACAGGAGGCAATCCCTCCAATACCTCTTGTATGATATCAAGTGAGCAGAGGTGGTCATCGCTGTTTTCCACAGCAGCCGTCGGGGAAGAAGTAGATCCAACAGGAGCTGAAGCGTCCAGTGGAGGTTCTCAGAACGCCATCATCAACATGGGAATACACCGTGGACAACTGTGCACATGGGCCCGTAAAGGAGTCAGGAGCATGTCTATGTTTGGTGGCGCAATCAATGGAAGTGTCAGACAGAGTTCTAACACGCCTCCGAATCCGCAAAAAAAGCAACGGAATACTGGTAGAATGCAATCAAGCTAGGCTAGTCTGAAAGACAGGAACCAATGCTCACTCAGCTCTTGAAGCCAAGATAACCATGACAAGAACACCATTTGCTCACGACAACTTCGCTCCAGCAGTACTCTCTCCATGTTTTGAGTGATGCTGACATCCTTGGCGAAGCAATAGAAGTAAAATCAGGATGCCCGCTACTGAAAGCAGGACCTAAGGAAGCCCTCCAAAAACGCTTGAAAGTACGGAGTGTATGAAAGATGGAATCACTCCGAAAATGGTTTGAAAAGTGGTTAACAGATCTGATCTAATGTTCTTAAATAAGTATACAATACAACTCGTATAAGACATGTGAAAGATATGATGGACCATCTCCCTGAAATGGAGAGCGAAGTTTGTACGGACCAATGCCTGTATCTCTACCGAAGACCTTGCCACATGGAGAACAAAAGTCTCTCAGCCTGAAGTTAAGGCCACATTATGCTGTAACAGCATGGCTTTCAGTTTGCTCAAAGACTCAAACCCCAAGTTGGATACATTCAGTGAAGGCCGCAGTGGAGCCTCCCTAACTGTGTGACCTGGGGGAAACAATACTTGCTTACAACAAACAACCCTGGAGTTGAAGGTCACTAGATAAGCAATGCCGGGCATCATTCCATAGAAGCCTGGGTCATTCAGCATCAAGTAACCCCCATTTGAAAGCAACTCAAAAACCGGATGAATTACAGCAGATGGGGAAACCTTAAGGTAGCAGGATAAGTTCGCAATTGACGCATTGCATGATCCGTGCAGTGAACTTTTCCTTAAACAATAAAGACTCACTCAAGGCCTTTTTGCAGTTTGAGCCACTCAAGAAAATTTCCTTCTCATTGTTCCTGCACCTATATGTGTATGGTAACTCCCATATTTCTCGTTTGTACCCTTCGCCCAATGCTTCATATGCATGTCATTGTACACACCCGGTTGGAAGATTCCAGTCCCGTGGTCACGAGGGAGTACGGAGCAGTGAAGCGAGGAGCTGGTCAGCAAGGAGCAAGGAGCTGGCCAGCGGGCCGCAGCTAGCAGGTTCCTTCAAGGTAGGTGGTTTTGCTGAGGTGCCGAAGCGCGGGGAATCAGAGGTGTAGAGTCTTGCCGGTCTCGCCAACCCCCGCTCCCCTCACTAGTTTGGGGGGGAAGGCACCCGGACTCTACAACGGTCGAGGGCACATTGGGACCACATTGCCCATGATTGCCGCCACACCGCTCTAGGGGGCCCACCACACCAACACCCTCCATTGTTGCCCACAATTGTTGCCCTCAACTGTTGTCAGCAGCCACCATCCCCCAGCTTGACACAGCTCTTGGAGCCTCTGTCGCCCCTGACTCCTGGCGCCCTTGGTATAGCTCTTGGTGCAGTCGCAGCTGTTTCTCTGTTTTACTGATTCACTGCACCCCAACTGCGTAGTTGCTACAAGCAGCAACCCCAGCACCCTCCAAGTCTGAAAACCTGTAATTGGCGCCACTGAACTGAGGCGGACAGAGTTGGACAGGAACAAAGGACGAAGGGAGAGAGATTAAGATAAGATAAGAGGGAAAAAGTAATGGGGTCAGGGAAGTCAAGGGACCAGCCGGCACTTGCTATCTCCATCAAAGAACAAAGAGGGCAAACAAGAAACTCAAGAAGGATCTTATGAAGGTCAGAAAGGATGACCCGAGGAAGAAAGAGGAGGAGGAGGAGGGTGAAGCTCTCCTGATTTCGCCCTACTCACAATTCCACAACCTTTGTCAAGCATCAAGGTGAAAGGGGCAGCAAGCGTACCTACCCTGAACAAGCCTGGCTATCAACCTAAAATGTATACAAAGTTCTCATTCATTAAAAATGCTGGTTCAGCCCTCTCTCTGAACAGCTACAATGCAAGCAACCTGCTGACTCTGCTGCAACCCAGCAAGGTCCATCCCTTGAAGTAGCAATCGCAGTTGGAGTCTAAGAGAGAATCAGTCGAAGCTGGAGAAGGGGGGTTCTGCATGTAAGAGGCAGTCCACATAAGCAAGAAGAACCTAATAAGGGACTCCAAAACGCTGTTCCATTGAGCCCATAGATGCAGGACCGGGAGCAGCACCAGGAGCAGGCAGACTCAAACCGAAAGCTAAAGGTTAGCGGGAGGGGTAGCAAAAATGAGCCCGAAAGCGAGTGTCAAGACCCCATCACAAGTTCTGGAACTGCAACAAAAAATTATTGGCAGAAGAGCCCTCTAAGTCCTGCAAATCTTGCAGCAGACAAACCTCTAGATGATAGACAAGGACTGCCCGGAAACACTGAAGGACAAGATGTACCAGCACCCAGCGTGTCCAGGAACTATATCATGCTGGACAGGGATGACACAATATTCATAGAATACAGTGATTCATTACCTCAAGCAGAGTCTGGGCACTGTAAGCACACATCCCCAATGCCAGTTGGTGCTGCAAGAGAACAAGGGAAAGAGGTAACTTATTAAATCGGCTGACACACCAGAGGGATGGTCACCAAACACACCAATCACATTGCAATCCACATTGCAAGAACGGCTCGCACCTCATACAAATGACCAACAACTTTAGCAACTCGAGCTAATGCTCCGAATCAAATTCATATTCTGGGCCCAGCCACTCCAGTCACTATACCAACGCAGGCTACGGACTCCCCCCGATGAGGAACCACCATGCTTGAATAACAGTGCCCCAAATTCCAAACCCGACAAGGAAATACCACAAGTAAAGGAGGGCATCTGGACATCTCTACTGCATACAATGCAAATGTCCATAAACACCATCCAATATCAGTCGGACAAAATGGATCTCCAACTATCTGTCCTTAACTCACTTTCAATCAATCAATATTTGTTGCTAATATTGATGACAAGCTAGCGGAACTCAATAACCTGGTCAGAAAGGCGCAAGCAGAGACCCAACTCATACAAACCACCTGCTCCTGCATAACAATCGTGGTTAAGCTGGCAACACTCCCAACAGCAATGGATAACCTCCTCTGTGATATCAGGGAGGCTGCAAAAAATGAACCATTAAATGGATCTGGCCAGACAAGAAGTGAAGCTTGGCTACCATTGAAAGCAGGAACCCAGGCATCAACTCAGGCTACCCTAAAGCCCCCTAAGCCAACACAAGAAGTTCAGCAGCATAGGGAAGCCGTGGACATAACAAAGCCAGGACTAAACAGCAGCTCAAGAAATGGAGGATGCCGATTGCCACAAATTATTAACACGTCATTCGCTGAAACTCCGCAAAACAAACATTTGGCAGAAGACATTCAACCAATAAAACAGGAGAGAAATCAGAGTAGGAAGAGTTGCATCCAAAAGAGAAAAAACTCAAAATATTTAGGGGCAAGAATAACAGCACTGGGAATACAACACCGGAACCAACACAAGATATGCCAGCCCAGATGAGCAATGAAAGAGACACGGACCGTGACCCAGGAGATATCCCAAACCAGGAAGAGAGGCAAAAATTCTAAAGAAATACCACCCAAAACAGAAACTTTGACACCAGTGCCACTCACACAGACGTAGCGGGATGCCCCCAAGGGGACCCACAAGGGGCCACAACATCAGCAACCACTACTGGCTTACTGCCAATGCAGGCAAAGGAAATGAGCACTCAGGGACAGGGAGCACCAACTGAGGAACTCCATGGCTCAGGGGACGATCCACTATTATTCAGAACAGCCCAACACTGGAGAGGGGGCAAGCAGGCAGCCCCACAATCGTATTTCACCCGGAATACAAATCAAAGGGCACAATTGATATTTTAAACAGAGGGAACATACTACGCTTACTGAAATACATCAACATACCTACCAAAGATCTAGAGGCATTTGAATTCATAGAACTACAGGAGCATTCAGGGGTTGAAGCAACAAAAACAGTTTGGATTACAGTAGAATTAGCTGAGAGAGTGCTAAAAGAATAAGCCAAATTGATCACCTGGGGCATAAAGCTTCAACCACTCGCAAAACTCATTTTAAAAAAGCATATCAAAGCGGAATCATTCAAATTGGATAAAATTGCTTTAGCGGAAAAAAACTATGCATGGTACGTGATTAATTCATATCAATCCCCATGTGTTCAGCCATATTTAAATGTCTTCTTTTCTGTAAAATTTTAAAAAATGTTTCTAAGGCTACGTATGGGTATAAACCCAACAAAGGAGGGCACTCGTTCTTGGATTAAACAGTGGCCGGACTCTAATTGTAGATTCTGTGGTTGGCCACAGGAAACTCTTGTACATACATTATGTGTATGCCCGCGGTTGACTAATCTTAGACGTTTTTTTCTGAGACCATATTTTCTGATGAGTGGTGTGAGGTCTGCTCGTCAGGCATTAATCATTTCATTGTCCAGTGAATCGGTTCCACTACTATGTCAATTGGTAACATTTTTAATGGCAGTAGATAAATGTTTAATATAGGGTAGATCCCCTCTAATTTTATGACCTTGGTGCTATTGATTTTAATGATTTATAATCTTGATTAAATAATAATTTTTGTTACAATGGTATTAATTTGAAATGTAATATCAGCGGGGTTACCATCGCAGCAAACCGATGCACTTTTTGCACATTAGATCATTCGAAAGGATGGGAAATGAATGTTTATTGGTTGATAATATTTCCTTATGATATTTATGGAAAAGTATGTAAAGCACACCGTCACTTTAACCTGTATTATGTAATTCAAGATGTAAGGTGGCTAGATTTGGGCTTATTAACAAGGTTTTAAACTGTATATATGGGATTGTTTTTTGAATTATGTGAAGAGAAGTTCTCTTGTTTTAAAATGTAATTGTGTTTTGTTTTTTTTTGGTTAATTATGATGCTGTGATTGCAATGATTTTAAGTAATCAAGCAATAAAGATGATATATATACTCACTCGCAAAACCAAGATACCATGATCCACTGTCAATTGACAGTCAACAACGGAAAGAGAACGGAAAGGCCAACTCAAACTCACGATTGTTCTCTGTACTGTGAGGGGCTCGCAGTAATACCCCTGAGACCTCAGATCACAGAGAGCAACATAACAAGAGATCATTCGCCATGAAAAGCCCATTCCATCAAGACAGGAGCTGGCTCTCCAGTACTAAAAAAACTCAAAACCGAAAACCAATGACACAGTGAAACCATTGCCGGCAACATTGTTAACATCCTTAACCTGTGCTCTTGGAACATCAATGGCTTAGGAGACAAGTTTATGGACTCGGAACTATACACCAATCTGCAAAGATTTGACATCCTTGTACTGCAAGAAGCGTGGTCCGTCTCCCAGCCATCACTTCCGGAGAGCGTAACCTTTAGTCACAAAAAGGACGGCCTCACCACATACAGCCCCATTAGGAGCATTAATGCAGTAGAGCCCCTGGCACACAAGTTAGCCTTGCCAAATGCAATGCAAGCCCTACGAATCTCTATACAGGAGCGTGTTAAAAAGGAGGACTTCATTTTGATAAACCTCTACTCACAACCCTGAGAACAAACCAGAGGAGCGCAG
This sequence comes from Lissotriton helveticus, assembly GCF_964261635.1. Classification (NCBI taxonomy): domain Eukaryota; kingdom Metazoa; phylum Chordata; class Amphibia; order Caudata; family Salamandridae; genus Lissotriton; species Lissotriton helveticus. The sequence continues at coordinate 1,233,346,431 of NC_136068.1, forward strand.
CAGCTGAAGGAAGTGCTCATAAAATTACTAAAGGCCAAGAAAACAAACAGCTTGATTATCAGCGGGGACTTCAATCTAAATATGCTCAGTAACCCAACTACAGACACCATTTACAAGGAGGACCCATTTGTATGGGAATTGAGCTCTAAAGATAACACCTCTGGAGGCAGAAGCTCGAAAACAGCAGAGAGACTCCTATCAACACAAGAAGAGCTGGGCCTTCGAGCACTTAATGGCAGATTTTCAGGGGACCGCCCTCAAGCAGCAACGTTTCACAGCACAACGGCCAGCTCTATAATTGACTTCACATTCTTCTCGCGCAGTCTGTATCGGATGGCAAGGGATTTCCACATTGGCTCACTAGATCACAGCGACCACTTGCCCCAGGAAGTCACAATCAAGGCTTTCTCAATACTAAGCCCACTAACTGCTAATGCGCATAGCTTAGAATATACCGCTAATGAGAGGATAAAATACAGAACGGATGACCCACAAAATCTCCTATCTCACGCTAAGCAGGCATTAAGTGAAGCAAAAAACAGCAACATCAGACCTAATTGAGAATTGGGAGGTGTTTACTAAAACACGACAAGATAACAGCGGAACAAAAAAGGGAAACCCCTGGCCTGAAGGAGTGGTCAAAGCCCTGAAGAACAAGAAACATCTACATTTCTGAAATAATGTTCATCTAAAAACGTTAAAGACCTTGTTTATTCAAACTCTTCAAACACTAAGGATAGACCTAGCTGCTCATCAAGAGCTGAGACGGCTAAAGGGCGACCGCAGAAAGCTGATTTGGCCACTTAAACAAGAAGCTGATGAGTCTCTTCGGGCCAAATTTTCAAACGGCACTAAAACCAACACCATCGCACAGTTTGGGCAAAAGATTAATAATCTGACTAGCGAGTATAGTCAAGGCATCAAATCCAATGCCACAGAAAAGGCATGGACAACTTTCCTTGGCTCACATATTAATGAATCTCAAGAACTCAGAAATGGGTCATTCAATCCCACAACGACTCCAAAACCCAATTACTGCAATTCAACGAAATCCAAGCACCAGAACAGGCAATTAAAATCATGAAGGCACAGATCTGTAAAAGAATTTCAAAGGGAAGAAGCGAGGGTGTGTCAGGACCAAATGGGATCCTTCTGATATTATTTAGGCAAGAACCGAAATTCTGCGCCGCCGTACATCAACAATTGCATTATCCTTGAGGGGAGCAATACTCTCCCCAATTTATAAAAAAGGAAATAGGAATGACCCAATAAGTTACCTGCTAGTAGCCCTACTTGACAAAGAGGCCAAATATTTTGCTGACCTATTACTCCAGGAGTTAACATTGTGGGCAGCAGAAGTCACATCAATCCCATACAACCAAACCGGCTTCTGCAGAAACATGAGGATGACCACCAACATATTAGCTCTATCCCTAATGAATTACGCCCCTCTCACAGCAAAACAACCCCTATATCTGTGCTACATTGATTATAGCTCAGCATTCAACCACATCAACAGAAACCTTCTGTAGCAAAAATGAAAAAAGCTGAACATCCCTCGGCTGCGCCTAAACTACTTAATCCTCTTATATAGCGATACCGGGGTGCGGGTAAACCTAGATGCAGGAGAATATCTATCAAGGAAGTTTCCAACAAGCACATGGGTAAAACAAGGCTGTGTGCTTGCACCATCACTTTTTAATCTCTTTATAGCAGAGTTTTCAATCCTGTTGAACGAAAGCAATTTGCACGCACCCAAGTTAGGTGGCATCCAGCTGTCCAATCTATTCTACACACACAATCTGGTACTCATCAGCCGGACCCCGGTAGGCCTACAGCAGCTGCTGTGTTACAAAAACACGGGTATGACCCAAATAGTCACTGGGACGTGGGTGAGTACACAATGTGTACAAAAGGGGTCCCAGAACATAGGAAATCAAAAACTATTTACAAACACATTAGTGAGAAAACATAAACCTGATTTCATACACAATTGTCATTTAATTACAATGTGTAAATGTATTAAATCATGTTAGACTCATAAGATGCAATCAATTATTTGAACAGCATCAGTGGCCCGGAAAAGGGGAGGGGGAGGGAGAGTGATGGTGTTGGAAGGAGTGCAGAATGGTAGGAATTGTGACATAACGTTGGTCAAATCGAATTCAGTAAACAACACAATAAATCGGTTTTAGAAAAACATTGTGGACCAATGGTTCAAAAGAATATTACATGTATGTCATACTTCCTAAATATTTTACTCAATGATACATAGGGAAGGAAGGTGACAGGGGGGAGACTGTCGACGTTTCGACCCACGAGTAATTGCAGGTGATTACTGGAGCCTTGCTAGGGGGTCTTCATCAGGACGGAATGGAGAGATGGGGCAGATTCCCTCAATACAAAATTAAATAATGTAAACGTGGTCTTCAAAAGATCCAAATTACTCTAAACAAGGCAACAGGTTAAGAGGGTGGTACCATAAGGTGATCAGAGTTCTGGTCATGGTACAGAGTTTTCATGATAGGCGAGGAGCATCGTGAAGGTTATGTTCCCCCACAGAAAATAACCTTCACGATGTTCCCCCGCAGAAAATAACCTTCACGATGCTCCTCGCCTATCATGAAAACCCATGAACTGCCACACCACTAATGTAATTTGTCATGTTCTCCTTTTTACGAAACTGTGTAAATTGAAGATTGCTTGTAATGGTTTTAATTAATTGCACAATAAAATAAATACTTACTTAACAATGCTTCATATCTGCCTGCTGGGTAATATTTTAGGTAGTACTGGAATTCGAATGTCGTGATTGACAGAGTGATATAGCCATGGATTAACCTTTCTGAAGACGGTGACTCTGCTACAGTAAAAGGTAACTTCTCTAGTTTTTCATCAGCATGGTGTACTTTGCATCTCTGCGTGCCATAGTCAATTGTCTGTAGGTCAGGTTCTAGGCGGAAAACAGATTTGTGTCTTCTATGTACCGCCATGGAACGTGGACAGAATGCAATGATTCAAATGTTCAATTCAGAAGCATAATAGCACGCAGCTGTGATTGCACATATTGTAAGATAGACAAATCTTCTTCCATTATGTCGATAGCTGAGGACAGAATGTTGCCCAGTGAATAACTATGAGTCAAAAGTGTGGTCATGCCATTGTCTACCACAGCTAAGGCCTTTTCTATACTAAAGCAAGCACAAGCAGATGATGGACGGAGTTCTGAAACTTTTCAAAAACTCACCCCCAGTCACAGATCTGGGTTGAATCCATCATCATTCTTTAGCTTACTTCGCCACCCCAGTTCAGACACAGCTATATGCAAATCAGTCTTGACCCTGTGCCTCATGGGAACTGTCCAGCCTGATCTGCCAAGCCATGTCTTCCCTGGACCGGCAATAAGCATCCTGAGACTGGTTTCAGGGTAACACCCCATATCAGTCAGGGTAGCTTGAATCCAGTAGCAAAGTGAGCAAGTGACACGTCTCTTTGTTCATGATGTGATGATGTATGTTATTTCAGGACCAAGTTGACGAATTGTACTGCAGAGTGGTCTGGGAGAGAATGTCCATTCAGAAGCAGAAAAAAGACAGTCACTTACATTACGTCCAACACCGACACTGGGCTTCTGGAGAGAGTGTATATCAGGCGGCTACACGGGCCTTCACCCCTTTCGAACGCCTGGCCCGCACCCTTGGGGGTTTGAAGCGATTGATCTCCCAGATCTACCACATCCTACAGCACCCACCACTCACACCCACGCACCCGTATCAGCTTCGATGGCAGGCGGCGGTCGACACGGATATCACACCTTCACAATGGGAAGCGGTGTGGAGAGATATTCCCAAGATGTATCGGAGCATCCCACAGAGAGAGAATGCGTATAAGCTCTTGACCCAATGGTATTACACTCCCCTGCGCCTCCACGAGATGTTCCCCAACGTCTCGCCTTTGTGCTGGCGATGTCGGGCTGCGATGGGGGACTTCGTGCACATATGGTGGGCGTGCCCGCTCCTCACCGTATTCTGGAAAGAGGTCCTTAGCCACATCAGGGGGGTACTAGGGTTTCCTCTGCCTGAAGCCATAGGTACGATTCTGCTGGGTCTTAGACCGTCTAACCTTAAGGCCCTTACCCGAAATGACTGGATTATAACGTCACAGATGCTAGGTGCGGCCAAGCAACTCATAGCCTTGTATTGGAAGAAAGCTGACCCACCTCCCATGACCTCCTGGTTTGTGCGGCTGTGGCACGTCTTGGCAATGGAGCTCCTTACGGCGCGACTCCAGATGCGACACACCCGCTTTGAGGCCGTTTGGAGGCCCCTGGTGCGCTACTTGTGCTCCATGGAGCATGCACAGCACATGCCCACTAGACTTAGGACTCTACATCTCTTTGAGGATGCCATTGTCCCTGCAGATCCTACTAGGTTGCTTCCATAAGCGACGCCTGTAACACCGGAGCCCCGGCGGCTGACCCTCACGGCCTAACGCTGCCTTTCATCCAAGGAATTACCCACCACACTACTTGTCTATCTTCTGTCGCTGTCTTGCCTTTTCTTCGCCTTCCCTCTTTTCCTTTCCTCTGTAGCTTCTCTCTCTTTCCACGAACCCCTGTTGGGTTGTTAGTAAGGTAGTAAGTAATGGTCTTGTTGTTCCCTCATCTCCCCCCCCCTTGATTCGCCCTTGGGGTTCTTGTAACGCTGAGCGACTTCAACAGCTTCTCCTAAGCCACGCGGCCGGCCCTTTGGGGTTGTTGGCAAGGCGCTGTGTTATCTACCTCCACTGAGCAACACCTGTTGCGCCTTCATCGCGGCCGGCCTCGGATAGAGGTTGTAGGCTTAACGCTGTGTCTTTGTGCCCCTCCTGGGGGTGTTGTTTCAAAATAAAACAGACTTGTAACAAAAAGACAGTCACTGTGCCAATCCAAATTAACAGATATACTACCTCTATTGCGAACTAAATATGCAACCAAGGTGGCTCTAAGTAAGTCTTTTTGAGCAAAAGATAGAATTGGTGAAATTTTTCTTTCTTTGAAGTGGGTGCCGTTTGATCAGGTTTACTTGGACTAGAAGAAACATTATCAAATTTGATGAAGTAGCCAGACACAGTTCGATCTATCTTTGGTAGCTCAGCAGGTTGGGTAGAACTGGCAGATGTGTCCTTTGAAGGCACATTAATGTGGACATCATTGTTGGGCCGAATTGCAACTTGCATCATTGTTTCTTCTTGATGTCATACAATTTTAACTGGTGTGATTTGTACTCCATTATTCATTACTCCCCCACTCTGTGTTGCAGAGTCTTGAAAGGTTATTAGTCTTTCCATTTGAACTTCCTGTATATTAGTAAGAGGAGATGTGGACCCCATGAGACCTACTGTTGAGAATCGGCCACTGGATGCAGTTTGATCAGATCAAAGGAGACAAATCATTTTTCTTTTTTGCTGGCAAGAGGCGGAAGAAATACTGTTCTCGCTCCCACTACCGCTAGGAAAGGTACATCTGTTCTGTAAGATGGCCCAAACTCTCTTCTATCATGGATCTTTTCCCTGACCAGGTCCCCAATCTGCGGAACCCAGGAAGGTCTTGCCGGAACTGGTTTCACTTCCCCAATGGTGGTGCGCTTGACCTGCATGTTGCTTTGTAGTGCTCGGAATTGATTGATTTACTGTAAATCAGCCAAACTGTCATTTAGTTCAACTGGTTTTGCATCCACCACTGTGCTAGCACAATTGAGATCAGGTACCCACCCACATTCTGGCCCCAAACAGGATTTCATAAGGGGTAGGCATCCCAAGGACTTTCTTGGCATGTTGTTAAGTGCCCTCAGGACCCCATACAGGTGATTGACCCATGTACCTCCCGCACCTAATAACCTTGCTGTTAAGGATTGCTTTAGGTCCCGTTTCTTCCTCTCCACCACCAAATTCAGGATGGTTAGGGGAGGGGTACTGCAAGGCCACGCCCATACTTTCCATGGCTTCCTTGTAAGCCCTAGAGCTAAACGAAGGACCACAGTCGGAATGTAACGTGTCAATTGCGTATGTCCTATTGATGACTCGCAAATCCTTTATAAAAGTTTGAGTGTCAGCTGTGTGCCGGTACCAAACCACAGGAATCTAGATCATGAATCCACTGCCACCAAAATGTCCTTATAAGCCCCGTCAGAATTTAAGGGGCCATAGTGGTCCAAATAGACACATGCGAGTGGTCTGTGTGTAAACAGTAATGATGTATGTAGTGGTTTGTGGAGGGTTGAACCCTTCATCTGTTGACAAATGTTGCACGTCAGGATATAGTCCTTCATTTATTTTGTCAGCCCGACCACCAGTAATGCTGCTTTAATAGTTCCATTTTTGCACTGAATCCTGCATGTGCTGAGCCCAGACCCTCGTGTGCAGCTAGTATTAAACCTAATCCGCGATCTTTTTTTGATATTACTCTAGCACCTACTCCTGGAATTTGAGCATTTGTTGTGTTATGCGCATCTGACTTGTAGGATCACTTGAGTGGAAAGCCTTTTGGCAGAACGGTTGAGCCGTCCTTTGAGGCATTGATAGCTACTATTATATCTCTGTCTATTCTCATGTGTGAATGAGTGAATGCGGCAACAGCAGCAGTTCGCACTGTCACCTTGGCAGCTTATTCAGGGAGTGAATTCCCTTCAACGTGTATGACAACATGCTGATGACTCAAGGTGTGAATACCTTGAGCCCGTGGCATGCCTGTTTCCGCTTGCCACTTGTTCCCATAACAATTTGTGTTTTATCGTGCCACCCTTGGCGTCTCTAAATCCATTCTGTTCCCTGTAGTGAAAGATATTCATTGTAAGATTGCACACAGTAGAATGAAACGCACACAATCATTGTGGGGAATTCCCGATCCCTATACTGTAGTGCTAGTATGAGCGCTTTTAGTTCTGTTAGCTGTGCGGTACAATGTCCTGGAGATTGCGTAGTTGTATTGCCCAGGTGGAACTTACCATCCCGCATCCAACCTTTCACTATGGCACATGCAGCGCTATAATGCTGTATACTTCCTATGGCAGGTTGTGCAGAACTGTCAGTGTAAATGATGTATTCATACTGATCTAGAGGCAAGATTTCATTCAGGAGAGGGTATTCTTGTTCGAACTGCAGAAATGCTAGTGTTCTAAGTCTTGGATCGTATCTGTACTCTATATCTGTTGCAGTGAGAGAATTAGCCCACTGTTTCCATCGTGGATGCAGTGCCGTTGAATTTGGAATGCTCGCTTTGGTTACTGCTTCTAAAGTCTGTATTGGAGTAACAATAATAATTTGTTTCCCATGTGATAGTGCTCTTTCTCTCATTACGATGTCATCTCGCTGTACACCCAAATTCCTCAAGAAGAAGGACTGGAGGCAATTACATTTTTCTTAGAAACCCGACCCAAACCACAAAGAGTGCCCACAGAATTCATAATAGATCTGGCCAGGATTGCACTTAAAAGAAACTACTTCCGGTTCATGGATGCGTTCTACGTGCAGGTGAAGGGGACCGCCATGGGGTGTCCTTATGCCCCAGAGATGGCGGTCCTCTTCATGGCCCTGTATGAGGAGCGCTTCGTGTACCGGAACAACCCTTATCGTCATCAAATAGCATCATGGTATCGCTATATTGATGACATCTGGTGCCAGTGGAATGGCACAGAAGAATCGCTCAATCAATTTCATGAGTGGCTCAATACCCGACATTCCAGACATCAAATCCACTTTATCCTACAGTCCATCACGTTTAACTTTTTTGGATGTAGAAGTTTTCCCACAAGACCAGAAGCTAACTACTACCTTACATCGAAAAGTAACAGATAAAAACACAATACTCCACTATCGGAGTTATCACCCACAGAGTTTAAAACAAAACTATATATTGGGAAAACCAATCAGCAAATAAACCAACGGTTGGCGCAACATCGATCTAGGATTAAACAAAAAGTCACCACGGCCAATGGTTCAACACTTCTTACAGAGCAACCACACTGAGAAAGATTTCAAATGGACTCTATTGTCGGGCATGAAAACTCCGCCACGCAGAGGTAACTTAGATACCATGCTGCTGAAAAAAGAAGCATATTTAATTTTGAGGTTAAACTGTGTGTTGGATGGAATGAATGAAATGTCTGAACTTGAGAGAACAATCAACTGAGTCCTCTACTTGAGACCACCGGCTATACTAATTATTTCCCAAATATGGTAATAAATTGAAGCTCCACTTTTGTTTAATGTTACCAAAAGTTTCAGCAATACCCTTACACATTGTCACTTAGAGCGCCAGTAATTTAGCGTAGTGATTGCATTGTTCACTACAAATCTCATAATTCATTGCGACAAACATATTCACGCGAGAAATCTGGCCACTTCCGGGAAGCCGTGCATGTAATCAGAGGAACGGCGGCCCGTAGAATGCTAAGCACGACAAAAGAGCGTGATTCGATCACTGATCCACTGTGAATCTGAGAGGTAAGAACCGTGCACCGAAATTAGTAAATGAAGGGCAGATCTGTGTTAGGACCTCAAATGCAACTTGTTATCCTTTGTTGCAGAACAAAAAGCGCCGAGTGGACTTTAAACGGAGACGCCCCCACACAAAAGCGAAGCACAAAAAAACACCGGAATCAGGCGAATAACCGGCCCTTTGACAAGTAAGGCTCAGTTTAAAACTCAGACCTACTAACCCAAAGTTTAGTTAAATTATCAGACTAAAACCGCTCCCGTAAATTATCTCTCAATAGATGAAACGGTGAACGACCCACATACAAACTGCAATTGACGAAACTACGATCATTAGCGAGCTCAGAAATCCAGTGTCAAAGTAAGTGCATTGCTTTGACATAAAAACCAGATACCCTGCAGTTATTTGAGAAACCATGAGACAAGTCAGTCTCTGTCTTTTTTCCCAGGCACAACGCAGATGGTGAAAAAAGAAACAGTTTAAAAGCACAGATGACAGAAACGCCTTGAAGCGGAAAGGTAACCAACTGCCTCTTCCAACCCAAATATGTAAAAAAACTGATCAGGAATCAGGAGAAACCATTAATAAACAATGTTTTTAATTGGCAGGTACCCAGCTATGCCCTGAGGAAGAACCCGAGAATCTCTGAACGGGTTTGGAAACGTGTCGGCTTTCCTTAAGAGACTTAGACTTCTCCTCTCACTAAGGGCAATGAATCAAGTGGCATCCACACTGCTGGACACTATATAAGTTTATGAATACAAGTGCCTAGTGAGATCAGTCCCAAAATCCAAAAGGAAACACACGAATAGGACTGTATAAGTTGTAAAATGATTCTGGTGTACCAATGTATTATGGAATGATCGATTGAATTTTCATTTATTTATTCTTTATGTGATATATATCAATTATTTGTGATTTATTGTTTATGATCTTGTGTTTGGCTGTGTTGAGACTCGGACATGCTTACAAACAGAAAATGAAAATGAAAATGCATAACAATATGTGATTGTAACATAGGTGCTTCAGAATTAATTAATCGGAGCTCCAGTCTGCTTAACATAAAAAGCAGCATGGTATAATCTCGAGACCAAGCTCGCTGTTTGTTTATTGAGTATAGTGTCCTGCCTGGTCCCGTAGGACAACACCCCTCCTGTGTTTAAACTTTCTCTCATTACAGCAGTCTGTATAGCTGTCAGAATTATTTCCGTTGCTGCAAGATGATTTTCAGTATTTGTGTACTGATGAGAGTTGTATGCAATAGGGACTGTCTCACCTTCATTGAACGTGATATAAGTGTACACTGATAACCCGTGGACGACGCGTATTACCAAGTTGCGCACATTTATTCGTGTCTGCAAGTCTTTTGAAGCTATTATGACGAAGAGTGTCAGTATGTGTTTGACTCTACTTGTTTGCTGTGAAATATGGTCTTATTAGGTCACAGAAAGGTGTGACTCAGTCTGCGCAGTCCTGAATGTATGTTATGCCAAAATTTAGGAATCCTAATATGGATTGTTTTAAGAGGCTGTATTAGCGCACTTTTTTCTAGAAAATGTGCGGCACACCTTTTCACTCGCCAACTCATAACCCAAAAATAGGATGTTGAGATGGGCCGTTTGGAATTTGTTTAAGTTAAATTTGTAGCCCAAATTGGCTAAACACACAATTATGTTGTTCACCCTGCACAAATGATCAGGTAATTCATCGTCCATCAGACAAATATCATCTACATAGGACACTGCCTCTTCATCTTAAGTTTGTAATAGTTCTGATACCCTTGCTGAAAATAGCCTGGGGCTGTTTTTTTAGGCTTGGGGGTGGCAACAAAAACTGACTCTGTGTGCCAAGGGCAGAAAATCCTATCAAATAGCTGAGTTCAGGAGCTATATTTTGGCAGAAGAATCCATACGAGATATCTAGTGTTGTTTTGTATTTCTTCCGCACAATGTTATTCATGAATGCTGCTGTGTGCTTCCTGAAGTGCTCATGTTTTTGTGCATGAGTTCAAATGTCTGTAATCTAAAACCAAACAATATGTGTTGTCAGGTTTCTTTACAGGAAACAAAGGATTGTTCATTGACGAGGTGCAAGTTTCAATCACACCTTGCTATTCAAGTTGGTCTAAGATTTCCTTGACCTGTTTTTTTGCTTCATTTTTAATAGGGTAATGTCTTGTTGGAGTCGTTTTTAATGGTATTTTGTGCTATTTGGATTCCACGTCCCACCCTACATGGTTGCGGTATAATGCTGGAGCTAGCGCTTGCGCCCACTCCCGTGCATATGAGTGTTTTAAGGAAACAGGGACGAGGTCGGAAAAAGCAGGCAAAACAATGCTTTCCCCCTTTGGGCAGTTCATTCTGAATTCAGGCGGCCAATCTTTTTCTGCTAACAGGATATTGTATCCAAATGTCAAATTTTCCCAAAAAAGACCTTTAATTTTTCTTGAGCTGTCCCCCTCAATTTGGAGATCAATTTTGTGTAGATGATGTGGGACACTTACTCCTGTATCTGGTGTTTCTACTGTGATATATTCATTCAATACTGCTGTTTCCTGAAATTCCCTCAGGCTCTGGTGACCTATTGTTACTTCTCCCGCGCTGTCTAGCGTCGTCAGAACCCATTCCCAGTTCAGAAGCTGAGTACTCAGAAACCTGGGCATTTCTAATTTTCAGGCAGGATACTTCCTTCTTTTTGAACCGAGTCTTTGTTTTAGGGTGCTCTTCTTGATTGATAACAAAATCTGAAGTGCGATGTGTCTCCCTTTTTCCCTTTGGTCGATCTTCAAGTTTTTGGCCTGACCGACCTTGCCTCCCTGAGCTTTTTGATGAACCCAAAAAGAAACTAAAGGAACGTATATCAGTATCCTGATACTTGTCAGGTTTCCCGTTGAGGAGACCCACCTCTTGATTGTGAAATGTTTCTGTTATTATTATTTTTAGGTTGACTGTTATCCCACTTCATTTTATAAGTGGGTGCTTGCTTTGAGTTCTCTTTTTCATAAGTACTCATCACAAGTGGTTTCCCTAATTTGACTCCCAAACTATCTCTGCCTTGAATCATAGACGTCGTTGATCATTTTTGGAAATATCCGCTCCTCATTTGCAGGAGCTGTTTCCCTTAGCCGATGGTGTATAGCCATCGCTGCTGCTTCCTCCCTTATGTTTCTCCGCATAATTGCCAAGACTTGGTCAAAATTACATATCAGTTTCAACCCCAAGTCCCAGGCAGGTCCTGCCTCGTACTCATTCTGTATCTGTTTTAATACTTCAGGAATAACTGATATGGTTGGGGTACCGTGTATTCTAATATATACTGCAGAAAAGATTGCTCCCATATGGTACAATTGTCATTTGAGAGAACCATTCCCATTGGCAAGGAAATTATTAACATTCTGTGTTTTTCCTACGGACCCGTACGGGGAAATACTGCTTCCAACTTTGCTATTTTTTTTAGAAATCCAGAAAAGTACTTGATCCCTTCTTGGTGGGAGCACACACATTATTGCTTTTGGTGTTTGTGGACTCATTATTGGTGTGGGCTGGGTCTGAACTATTCCAGATGGAGCAGTTATCGCATATTGTAATGTGAGTGTTCGCATGGTGAACTGGACAATATGTCTCTATAGTCTGACTATTTCTTTGTAAAGTATACACCCTTCCCCTATTGGGAGTGTGTCTATCTCAGGATATAGAGAGTAAGCTGCTAAGACCGGCCACGTCGATCCTCCTATGCTGAACGTACCTAGTCTTACGACTGAAGTTGTGTGTTTTAGGATGCCTTTAAACCAGTTTTTATGTTAACGGGACTTCAATGTCCTCGTATGGGATGTATTCTTACGGTAGATCCACTTCAATGTATTCATGGAATATGTGTGCCTGTGGATCTGCAGATGGGAATTTTCCCTAGAAATAGAATACCTCTGATACGAACACCTTGTGTGGCTCATTCACTAAGGTAACATGGCAACCTGTTGGAGGTAACCCATGTTACTGCCTATAGGCAGTTTTCTGAAATGTTAAGGGTATTTGTAAGTTCATCTCCTTCCTCACCACCACCACCATTTGCGGGGTCATTCATTTTAAAAGGAGAAGTAAGTAAATGTTTAAGAGATAGGGTTTTAGTCCTTACAAGCTTGTCTAAAACCTTCAGTCAATACACAGGATGTGCTTGCTCAGCTGAGGCGGATTAACCTTCCCACTTCAGACATCTCTGAAAAATGTGAGTAAGATTGTCGGAGAAAAAGCATGACTGACCTACTCAGATGTTACTGGTAATATAAGAACTGAACCAACATTGGCAGCGATATGTCGTGTAGCTCATAGGACCCCCCCAGGACCGGCCGGTTTTGGATGACCTAAACTGAGGGCTTGGTGTGCAGACAGAGTCTGGACACCCCACAGAATGAGTCAGTCGTTAGACCTGCTTGCTCTTCAGTGCCACTATCATCCCTCTGTACTATACAGTGTGGTAGTTAGTTTCTGTCAACCACTGAACATAACAACCCCAATTCCTCAGGTATCGTGGAAACAATATGGTATCTTTCGCACAGTCACTCGTGCTTGCTTTTCTCAGAATACATAGAATGCCGATTGGAATGGTTTCAATGAGTAGTTATTGGTCAAGCGTCAGTCTAGTATGAAACATGTTAGCTGTGACAATCAAAAGACAGGCGGAGACAAATGTGATCCCTAGTACCAATATCATGAATAGCAGATACACTTTTACCATAGTGCTCATAAAATTAATAATATGATATTACATAAAACAGTAGTGTTAGCGTACTCCTACGATGCCTATCCTACCTAACCTTGCCTAGACTAGAGGTGTAGGTGAAGCATGTATGTGTAAGTTATAGGATATTCCCGAATAGAACCTAATGGAACCTAAATAGAGCATAATGGAGCAAAAGAATTCCCCGGGGAAGTGCTAACCACTCACCTGATGGTTCTGAATGAAGCACCCCGTCTCTGCACCAAGGATAGCACCCCGCAAGAAATGTCAGGTCTCTGTCTGTCGAAGGATCAGCCTGCAGAGCCTTGATCCTGCATGGAAGGAATTATTCCTCTGCCTTCGTAAGGGAAAGTGAGGGTCTTGCATACTAAAGTGGTCACTCTGGGATTTTCTAGAATCGATATGTTTTGAAAACATTTGCTAATTCCCTCCTAATCCTTTCCTAAACAAACATGAGCACATGCAGCTGGATGTCGGCCATGAATGAAAAAAGTGGTGTCTCTTTTCCAGAATAAATCTTCCATGCCTGGGGGCATGTTTTGTGCACGTCAGGTACAGGGATTAAGATATGGTTGCAAGAGCCTGATGTCAGAGAGACAGAAGGCAGCTACTGGGTAAAAGGTCACCTGTGTAAGATCATTATTTTGTGTGGATGGGACGCAGTGTATGTAATCAGTATATACATGATGGAATTAACCTAAGCGACATGACAGAGGAGTACAGAAAGAAGAAACAGAGGGGCAGAAAAAGACAAGAGAGGTGCAGATATCGGCAAAGAGCTACAGTAAAAGGTGAGAGATGTGCAAATAGGAACAAAAGAGATGCAGAAAGAGGTACGGCATGATGCAGAAAGAGACAAGAGTGGTGCAGAAAGAGGCAAGAGGGGTGCTGAAACAGGCTGGACAGGTGCACAAACAGACAACAGAGGTGGAGAAAGCGGAAAGAGCATTGCCGAAAGAGGCAAGACCAGTGCGGAAAGAAGCAACAGAAATGCACAAAGAGCCAAAAGAACTGCACAAAAAAGCAACAGAGGTGCACTAAGAGGCAAGACGAGTACAGAAAAAACCAAGACAACTCCAGAAATTAAAAATACTAATCCTTCCCCTGTCACTGTTGTAAGTTGCACCATATTTCTAAAAGCATGCATGCATATGTCTATGCCTTTTTCTAGTGGCATCATACATAAAAGAAACATACAAATAGTTGTAAACCTGTGTTTCAGACCTCTACATCTTTAGATGCATAACACGTATGAGAATACATGTACAAGTAGACACATACCTCAGTCACAAGACAACACACACCTCTAAACTTGGCAGACTCCATGTCTCTTTTTCAGCAGACACCTACGTTTATAGGGAATACTTCAAGTGTACCTTTCTAGAGACTCATACAAAATACCCCAATCACTTCCAACATGTCTTAAACCTCATTAGGTCTCGTCCTACGCAACGCGCATGCGTTGCATAGGAAAGAGACCTAAAGCCGTCGATACCCTTTTTGAGGCAAACTCGTGCATGCATTCAATTGCCCTCAATGGAACGTGTGCACGTGGGGCGATTGCCTCGCGGGAGCGAGCGGCGATAATTAATAACATATGGTGCTGCGAGCGGCAGCACCATATGGTATTAATTAACGCCACTGGCGCCTGAGAGGGAATCGGCAAGCCCCCTCCACCCGGTTGCCATACGAGGAGCTCGCGCACGCGCTTGTTAAAGTTTTAATTCACGCACGTCGGCAAACTGAATGTGTAATTATTATGAAATGAAGACAATGTCATTGAAAACTCTGTTGTGATGACATAGCAGGTGTTTAGGATTTCCCGTGCCTTCTGTAGACGGCTGGTACCTCTAAGAAACGCCTGCCCACCAGACAGGCTGCGTGTGTAGGCGCTGGAAGGCAAACGCTGTGATCGGGCGCCTGCCTCCTGATCTGCTGATTGCCTGAGTCTACTGGGGAGCACAGAAGCCTCGGCGCTGACAGGCCGTGACCACGAGTTCATCGAAACCGCGAAGGCCGCGCACAAAGCCAGCAGGAAAGCAGAACTACAACTCCACGCCGTGCTTGCTGTGTATGTGGTGT
This sequence comes from Lissotriton helveticus, assembly GCF_964261635.1. Taxonomy (NCBI): domain Eukaryota; kingdom Metazoa; phylum Chordata; class Amphibia; order Caudata; family Salamandridae; genus Lissotriton; species Lissotriton helveticus. Next base: position 1,233,361,720 of record NC_136068.1, read on the forward strand.
CAGATATAAAGCACTTACACGCTAGAGTGGGCAACTCCGCGCGTGCACATCTGCTCGAATGCCATTGGATGCAGCAGGAGGGCTCTGCCCGTGCGTCTGTGTCAAGGGAAGGGGCATTGGAAAGGTTTGATCACAGGGATTGCAGGAATGGCCCTCCCACGCTTCGATTCTCCTGTGGCCCCCAGAATTACAGCTACTGACATCTTACAACCCTTCACTCCGATGAGGGACCACAATGTCTTTCATGCCCATTGTGAGTACATATGACCCTGCTTCTACTAAGGAATCTGTGCCCCAACCCGTGGGACAAAAGCTCCAGTGTGCACTGTGTCGGCCACCGACCAGTGCCGAAAGCCCGTGCGAGGCCTTCACGGATCCACCATCGCTGTGGGCAGCCTTTGCGCCTCCCCTAAACCCCTTTCCTCACACAGTCTGTCTACCTCTTCCCGGTGCTGCGAGTTGCGTCTCATCTGCACATGCACTTGGTTCGCGAGCTGTGTCCGGTCCTGGTTCTTCCGTTTGGAACCTCTGCCTGGTCCATGTAGCTCGTCGGGTCGTGGCCCTAGTCTGGGTAGCTTCAAGTGCGACCTCTGCACAATCCTTGTGACCCGTTTAGCACTATACCACCGGTCCTAGTTTCAGGCGCTCCCGTGAGAAGTGGAGTTGGCGTCAGATGTTCCAGGGAGCAGCTTTCATTTAAGAGCATGGCTGAAGGTCGGGAACGATGGGCACACATGCCAACATTTCAGAAGAGGTAAGGGGGAGAGTTAAAAAAAAACGAATCGGGAAATTCTCCCATCCTCCTGAATTCTGTTAAAGCAGAGGCAATTTCATGCAGAAGACAGACACAATTAGCCACTTTTTTTGCTTAGAAAATCCCGCCTTAATGAGGTCTGTCACAAATATGGACGGTGAAACTTGGGTAAACATGTTAGAGCTTTTGTTTTTGACCATGAGCCCAGTGTTTTAAGTGGGCTGGGTCCTACTGGTACTCAGCAATGGCAGATCCAAAAAGCAGCTGCTAAGACGAGTTTCTATCGGACTCTCCGTTTTTGCCCTCACCTTCAGGGTGAAAAAAAAATCACTGCAGCAGTGCCCCCCTTCACTGCCTGTGATGTAACCTCAAAGAGACGCGTGGTGGTTCTTTCAGTCTCGTCATGTCAGAACTGAAGCATTTTTAATGTTCTATACAACGAAGCCAAAGTTGGTTCTTATTTATCTTACACAACTTACAACTATTGACAAAGCCAATAGTCCTGGCATGTTGTAGGTGTAATGTTACTGATTGTATTATATATCTGGAGGCAATGGAACAGAAGCAGCAAAATACCATCTGGTGGCCCACTATGGGTGCACATTTTTAAGCCACGCCCCTAATTACATTGGCCACGCCCCTTTGAGAGGCACACTGGTTGTTTAATTCCACTTAAAGCGTTGCTTGAGCCTCCAGATGTGCGTCTAATGCAGATATTTCCGCCGAAGTACAATGCTTTTCTCATTCAGGCAGCTATGTAGTGTCACGTGCAAGACTGGGATTGCGGGGAATCTAAAATAGTAGGGACTGTTGTCATTATTAACTGTAAAGGAATGTTATCTTTGTATCCCTTTTGCGGTAGTCAGAACAAAACAAACATTGATGGGCCTCTCTTTCAATATGTAGTTCTGGTTAAGTCATTTCTGCTGGTGTGAAATGCTGTTTTCAGTCTCTCCCAACTCTGACACTACTTCCTGCCAGAGTCTCTGATTGGGCAGTTTCGTTCTACAACATTCTGCTCTGTCTTAGATGTGAACACTCAGGCAGTTTGGAATTAACTCTTTCTCGCAGACGGAAACATGAATGTATGTGTGTGTGTGTATTGTGTATTTGTTCGTGCCTGGGCGTGTGTGCACATCTGTGTATGTGTGCATACCTGTGTGTATTTGCCTGTATATGTAAATGCATCTGTGTGTGTGTGTGCATGCATGTGTGTGCGGGCATCTGTGTATGTGTGTGTGCCTGTGTATGTGTACGCATCTGTGTGTGTGTGTGCATACCTTGGCGTATGTGCGTATCTGTGTGTGTGTGTGCATTAGTGTGTGTGTGCGTGTCTGGGCGTGTGTGCACATCTGTGTGTGTTTGCCTGTGTATTTAAAAGCACCTGTGTATGTGTGCATGCCTATGTGTGTGTGCCTGTATATGTGTGTGTATCTGCATGTGTGTGCGTACCTGGGCATGTGTGTGCATGCCTGGGCGTGTGTGTGCATCTGTGTGTGTTTATCTGGGCGTGTGTGTGCATCTGTGTGTGTGTGCATGCCTGTGTATGTGAAAGCATCTGTGTGTGTTTGCCTGTGTATGTGAAAGCATCTGTGTGTGTGTGTATGCACACCTCTGTGTGTGTGCGTGTATGTCCAGGGCAATGCAATCCTTTACTTCTGTCAAGATTAACATAAAAATTAATGTTATGTCTGTATCACATTTGCCGTTGTCAGAATAGAAAGAATGCAGATGTGGCCAGGCCTCGCCTTGACATGGGGTTCTAATTAGCTGTTTCCCTCCAGCCTGAAGTGTGTTTTAGGTCAGGCAGAGCTCAGTGGCGTGTTTCATGCGAGGGGCGAGCTGAGGTCTGGCGTTTTGTTATTTCCAAGCATGTTCCCCTGGTCAGAAATGTGAGCACACTCGTGTTTTGTAGAACACCTGTCACAATCCCTTGATTGCACCAGTGATCGGGACGCCTTGTAAAGTCCTTCAGGCCTACAATACGGACTCTCGCCAATTTACTAGAAACAATTTAACGGCTAACGCCATTGACAAAGGCCGCCCTGTTTACTGCAAAGAAAGCGAGCATACTTCCTTGCACATTACAACAGCTTTCAAATACCAGCATACAAGTGTGATTAAACCCCATCGCTCTGCAGTAGGCAACGCGTAACCAGCACACTTCCGCCTTTTTGCCTCTCTGTAAAGTGCATTGCAGACAGTACCACACTCAGAAAGGAGCCGTTTGTATATTTCTTTGGACGTGAAATCTATACACATTTAAAATAAGGATAACAAACCACTGTTTAATTGCCACAAATGTATCACGTCTATGTCTCTTAGTGTGGCCTTAAATACAAAAATATTAGCAGTATTTCAAGTTATAGAGATATTTTTAGGTGTGTCGTAAATAACTACCTAATGTCAGCATATTTTCAGACTAGAAGCTGGTACTGCAAGCAAAACTTATTATGAGTCAAGAGTAACAGAAATACAAATCAAAGCACCAAAACAATAGAAGACAACATGGTAAGATTGAAAGAAGGCATGTTTACAAGAAATGTAAGTGCTGAGCCTTCTTCATGTACATACAGATTAAAAAAACACATTTAAAAAATTATGAGTGTGAAAAAAATCTAGAGACGTCAAACTCTGGTAGAAAGGCAAAAAAAAACAGTTTTGGGTTGGCGCCAAAACCAACCGCTTTATATAACAAAGTATAAAAGCCACTCAGTGCTTCACCACGAATGTCTACAAATCCTAAAAAGTGTACAATACAATTAATGAAAATCCACATTGAAATGTCTTGAAACCTCATGGGCATGTAGAGAAATGTGATATTCCCTGCACAATGTAGAGATGGCTAAATATCCTTGTGTCTAACAAATAGTAGTATTATTAATGATGTAAACCTATAAAAGTACACAAACCAACTCACTGAAACAATGTTTGAAAAGCAATTTGGTCTATTTATTTAATCCATAAACAATTTTACTGAAACTATTCAATAACCATCACACTTTTAATATTTGCACATAATATTTGTTCACACTGTGGTGAAGGCTACTGTGTGTAGGGCCAAGCACAAATCCCTTGTTCCTAATATGCAAAGAAAGGAGTTAGCATAGAAAATTATCTACTAACACTATATCAGAACCCTGCTGTACAAATGTAAATACTCTATTTATTTTTTGCTCATGATTCATCGCACGCTATCTAGACAGGACACTTTTGCCATCATCAACCTCTGCTGGAATGATATGACAAGAGAGTACTAAATTCCACTAAATCCTCTACCTGTTTATTTTCCCCTTTTCGTTCATGCCATTTTTTCTTTCCCTTTCCCTCTCTCTCACTCCCGTCTCCTTCCCATTTCGTTATTTTTTTGACCTCCTATCTTCTCTTTTCCCTTGTCTCTACTCCTCGCTATCTTCTTTACCGTTGTTCTTTTCCCTAACCGCCTTTCTCTCATTCTCTTATAACCCTCTCCCCTCCCGATTTTTGCCTTACACATTAGGCTCGCTCCTGTTTCTCTTCTTCCTATCAGTAGCTTTCTACAAGCATTTGCAATGCAATAGTTCTTGCATTTCTTAAAGTTACAGCTGTTGGCGTTAAAAATGACAATGTTTTTTACTCTAGCTTTTTATACCAGCAGCAATTGCGCTATGCAAATACAGTTAAGCCTCTGCAAATAAAAAAACAAAAGTGCTCTCTGTGCCACTGGATTAAAGCTAGCCTTGCTGAGGAGGGGTGATACCCCAAAACTGGTCCCAGGATGCTTGTTTCTGGTCCACGGTGGACCTGGCTTGGCAGTTTGGGCTGGACTCAAAACTGATTTGCATATGGCTGGGTCCAAACTGGGGTAGCATGGTGAGCAAAAGAACAATGGATCACTCCCAGATCTCTTGACTGAGGATGAGTGGTTGAAATGTTTCAGTGCACTGTCCATCATCCTGATGTGTTTCATATATATATATATATATATATATATATATATATATATATATATATATATATATATATATATATATATATATATATATATATATATATATATATATATATATATATGTATATATATATATATATATATCTACATATTAACTGAAAAAAAAAGGTTTCAGGGACGTTATAGTTAGAAATTAGCATTTAAAATACCTTTAAATTCACTGAAAAAAACACAGGTTTCAGGGTCTTTATAGTTAGAAATTAGCATTAGAAATTCTCTGACGTTATAGTTAGTTGGACTTTGCACTCGTACAAAACCAGAGAAATTCGGCCGTAATAGTTAGTTAAGCTAACTATAACTCGCGCCCACGCAATGCACTGCTGACGACATCTCAAGTTACATCATTCATAACATGGTCAGTGACATCACTGATGACATCTCAAATGACATCACTGATGACATCACTGATTTTTTATGTAAACAAATATGATTGATTTGCAATAAAACTGTGAAAACTGCCCACAGGGCGTTGCGGAAGCCATGACGTTCTTTCGCAAAATTCAACCCAGTGGAATAGAGAACTGCTAAATAATCTTTCAGTTTCGATTTCCAGTCCACCTGTTGAGGAAATGTGGTGATGTGCACCTGAAGCCAAAGCTCGCCCGCTCTTCAGCATCTTGTAGTGCTTATTAGTGCACTTTATTTGTCCTAAACTCCACTGGATAACCCTGTCGGAATATCAACCAATAACCCCCTTCCCCCACCCTCCCAACTCCCTCTAAACTCCCTCCAAACGCCCTCCCTCCCCACCCCCCAGGCATGTTGCTAATACTTCAAATCATCTGTATTCAGACATTGGACAATTCAGTCATGTGTTAGGGGCGCTGCGTCCCATGTTTCCAGTTAATGGCACCAGTGGATGGGATGATCACCATGTCAGCCTGGCCCATAGAGGCCCGCAATGCACCAAGACAACCACTGGATCATTTCCCAGCTACGAGGTCCACCGCCCCGGATCGTTGTCAGTGTTGTCAGTCAGATGTTTCAACAGGTCCATCAATGCCACCCACACCCGCGCCATCTCCAGCATTCTCTCATTGCCAGTGCGGTTGGTCATCTGCAGTCGGCTGGTCCCCTCACAGGCTGCCCACTTCACCATTTCCCTAGTCCAACGTGCCACACTTGGGCCCTTTTTCATTTTCCTATGACTAGTGAGTTCCCTTCTAGCCAACACCAACCCCAGATCTATGAACGTACTAGTAACTTTATTCCTAGCACTGTGGGGGAACCAGTGCAGCAAACAAGAATCTGGTAACACTGCTATGTCCTTCTCCATCACAGCCACCAGCCTAGTTGTCACCCCCCCTCCAGTACTCTGCCAAACGTGGACATTCCCAAAACATGCGGAGAAACCCAACTCCCTGTAGATAGCATCACGGGCACGCAGTACTGGCCTGAAATATTCATTAAACTTGCCCGGGGTGAGGTACGCCCTATACAGGACATAAAAGTGAATCAACTGGAAGCATGCATTCCTAGAGCTCTTCCAGGCTCTTTCCACCAGTTCGCCCCATGGTTTCTCATCAGTGTCCTCACCCAGGTGAATGGATGTCTCATAGGTACATGTGTGAGTAACTATATATGTGAAAGGCAATATATGTGAGTGTTGGAGTATATAAATAACTATATGTGAGAGTGAGTGATTGTGAGAATGGCTGTATGGATGAGTGTGTTCTTGTGTCAGTGATTGTAGAAGGGAGTAAGTATGTGTTAGTATCTGTATGAATAAGTGAAGTGGTGTGTGTATAACTGTATAGTTGAGTAAATGGGAGTGCAATTGATTCTTTGCATGACTGACTAGGCGTGTGAGTAACTCTATGGGTGAGTGGTGGTGTGTGAGTGTCTTTATAGGTGTATGAGTGCATATGATTGTGCTGTATTGATGAGTGACTGCATGTATGAGTGACTGTATGGGTGAATGAGTTAATGTGTGTGTAGACCTAGGAATCAGTGAGTGGGTATTTAGTAACTTGTATTGGTGTGTCTATGGTTTTGAAAATGGTAGTCTGTATTTTAGAGTGGATGTATCAAAGGTTATATTCGGGTATGAGGAGGTGTATCAGATTATCACATGGATGATGTCATCAGTGATGTCATGTGCAATGTCATCAGTGATGTCACTGGCCATGTCATGAATGATGTAATATGTGACATCATCAGCAGTGCATTACAAGGACACGAGTTATAGTTAGCTTAACTAACTATATCAGCCAAATTTCTCTGGTTTTGTACGAGTAAAATGTCAAACTAACTATGACGTCTCTGAAACCTGTAGTTTTTTCAGTGAATTTCTAAGGTTTTTTAAATGATAATTTCTAACTATAACATCCCTGAAACCTGTGGTTTTGTCGTGAATTTCTAAGGTTTTTTCAATGCTAATTTCTAACTATAACGTCCCTGAAACCTGTGTTTTTTTTCAATAATATGTAAGATTTTTTTAAATGCTAATTTCTAACTATAACGTCCCTGAACCTGTGGTTTTGTTCAGTGAATTTCAAAGGTTTTTTAAATGCTAACTTCTAACTATAATGTCTCTGAAACCTGTGTTTTTTCAGTGATTATCTAAGGTTTATTAAATGCTAATTTTTAACTATAACGTCCCTGAAACCTGTGTTTTTTCAGTGAATTTCAAAGGTTTTTTAAATGCTAATTTCTAACTATAACGTCCCTGAAATCTGTAGTTTTTTCAGTGATTTTCAAAGGTTTTTTACATTTTAATTTCTAACTATGTCTACAGAGGTAGGACATGTGCAAAAAGAGAAAGAAAGGTGCAGAAAGAAGCAAGAGAAATGGAGAAAGAGGCAACAGAAGTCCACAAAGACGAAGAAAGGTGCAGAAAGGAGCAAGATATGTGCACAAAGAACCAACAGAGTAGCAGAAAGAGGCCTTGTTGCAAAGTCATCCTGAGCCCCCAACTTTTTGCTGACTGGTACTGGTGGTAACTGACACTGACTAACCAGGCCTAGAGCCAGGGCAATGCTAAAAGACACTGAGAATACAGTGAAAACACGTACATACACTGGGGAACACTATGCATTGGGGTACCACTGTGATTGGCATGACCTCTCCTATAAGGCCCTAGTACATAATAGGGCAGGGGGATTAAAACTACCTCTAAGTCAGAGGTGCAGAAAGGTGCTTCTTGAAGTAGTAGTCACATTTGCAGAGTGGTGGAGAAAGAGCGCTGAGCCTCCGACCAGCGCTCAGGAATACAGCTGCATAGGACTTAGAGGAGGTACTAGGAGGGCTTATTGGCACCCAAAGTCCCTTTGGAGTAAATTAGACTTCATCCCCCATCCTGTAGTCTGCCAGGAGGTGCGTTTACAGAGTGGTAGAGAAAGGGGGCATGTCCTCTGAATATGTCGGAGCAATCCCACTGTGTGGGACTTATTTGAGGTAACAAGAGGGGTAGCCCCCCTTCCTTTGGCCACTTCTGGCCACTTCTGGCCCCTGGGGCCTGGCCAGCCTGTGTTTTTTTTGTTTTTATTGGAGGAGGCCAATTATGGCCCCGGGGAACCCATCACCCGGGCTGGCCTTTCTGTTTAAAAAGAATAATAATAATAATTCATTACAGGAGAGGGGGGCTGCTTTGCCCCCCACCCGGGCCACTTCTGGCCCCGGATACCCCTTCCCCTGACTCCAGGCCTCACGGTTGAGGACTGTGGGAGGAGCCCCAATGCCCCCACAGTCCCGTTGGCTCCCCGTCTCCTGTGAGAGCCAACATTACTTTTGCACAAGGGAAGCTGCTGACATGCAGCTCCCCTTGTGCAAAAGCAATCCTGATTTGCTTCAGTGAAGCGAGAGCAGGTTTTCCGACTCTCGCTTCAATGAAGCAAGGCAAAGTTTATATGGCAGGGCGGGAGCCGTGCTCCCACCCTGCCATAGCAAACAGCAATGGACACCCCGGGACATTGCAACAGCTGACCCTGGCGTTCCCCAGGGCCAAGGAGAGCTCCAGAGGGGGGCCGCGTGGCCCCCCCGCTCATCATTTCAAAGCCTCTGGGAGGTGGTGGTCCCAGGGGCTCGGGTTCCGTAACTTACCCCCATATTTACATACAGAGTTCCCCGGGAGGTGGTGGTCCCTGGCCCAGTGTGGGGGGCTTGAGCCCATCCACACAATAATTAATTACAGCCCGAAAGGGTAGGTGGCCGTCCCCAGGGCTTGAGGGGTTATGAGCCCCCGCTGCCCTTATTTCAATGAAGCCCCGGGGAGGTGGCTGTCCCCAGGGCTGCAGGGGGCCGGGTCCACCAGAGGGTGGTGGACCCCAGGGCTGCAGGGGCCCCCGCAGGCCCCCACAAATCAATTTGGCATTACCCCGGGACCTGGCCAACCCGGGGCCTTTCAAAAACAAAGCACGGAAGCCCACGCTTTTTTTTTTTGGGCCAGATTTGCGAACCCAACCTGGGGGTCCTTGTGGGACCTCCTGAGCAGGCCTAGGGGGTCAGGGTGTTTGTACCCTGCCCACTTTTCTTGTTTTTCATCTTTGATTTACTGTTTTGTTGTGACTCGGTTACCGAGTCACAAGATGGCTGCTAACACTTCCTAGTTTGGAGTGTTAGCAGCCAATTAGAATGAAGCTCGTGCCCGGGAGGGTTTGCGAACCCTCCTCTGTGCTCAGATATGGATATTTTTCTATTTTTTTAATTCTCAGGAACTACTGAATGGATTTACACTATTTAAAACAAGCATTGGCATGGCCAATAGGTTTCACCTTTGGGATCTTATAAGTGTTTAGTCATACAGCACAATATCCTTTTTGCAACAACATCAACTGTTGCATGGCTAAACACTTATAAGTTCCCACAGGCGAGACCTATTGGCTATGCCAATGCTTGTTTTTCTGCTGCATCTTCATTTTTCACTGACTGCTCAGAATGTTAGGGCTACAAAATTTAAAACAGCAATCCTTCCCATATTACTGTTGTAAGTCTCACCATATTCCTGAAAGCATGCATGCATGTATCTGTGCCTTATGCAAGTATTGTCATACATAAAAAGAAACATACAAATTGTTATATACCTGCGTTTCAGACGTCTAGCATCTTTAGATGTACAACACGTATGAGAATACATGTACAAGTAAAGCAATACATCAATCACAAGCCCACACAGACCTTTAAACTTGACAGACTGCTTTCCTCATTCCAAGCAGACACCAAAATCCTACTTCAAGTATAGCTTTCCAGAGACTCATACGGAGTAGCCTAATCCCTAATGCCTCTGCCAGCATGTCTTAAAGCTCACTTTTCTCTGGCAGCTTCACCATTCACCAACTGCTCAGAATGTTGGGCCTTCCTAAATTTAAATCAACAATCCTTGCCATGTCAGTGTTATAAGTCTATCCATTTTTTTTAACATATGCATGCGTATGTCTGTGTCTTTCCCATTACACTGTTGTAAGTTTCATGAGATTCCTAAAAACATGCATGCATGTCTCTGTGCATTTTGCTACTGGCATCATACATAAAAGAATCATAAAATGAGTTGTATACATGTGTTTCACATGTCTAGCATCTTCAGATGCATACCATGTGTGAGTATACATATACAAGAAAAGACATACCTCAGTTAGAAAACCAGAGAGACTTTCAAACTTGACAGACTGCTTTTCCTATTTGAAGCAGTCTTCAAAATGTATACGGTATACTTCAAGTGTACCTTGCCAGAAACTTCTACAAAGTACCCTAATCACTAATCCCTCTGCCAACATGTCTTAAACCTCACTTTTCTTTTGCAGCTTCGGTTTTCACCAACTCCTGAGAATGTTGGGTCTTCCAAAATTTAAAATAGCAATTCTTCCCATGTCACTGTTGTAAGTCTCAACACATTTCTGAATGTATGCATGTGTATGTCTGTGTCTTTTGCTAGCGACATGATACATAAAAAGAAACATAGAAATACTTGAATATCTGTATTTCAGACCACATACTCTCTAAATATATGTAGAAGAAAGTTTACGTATTCCTTTCTGATCATAATACAGGGAATTTGAGTATAGAGCTATATACACTACATTATAGTTTAATACATCTGTCAACATGAGTTAAACATCAGTTTTCTGTACTACTTTCCTTAGAGACTCAGGAAACATACATATGAATATGCACAACCTATTTCAATCTTTATTGCAGTACAATAAAACAAACTACAATACACTCTTGTACATTTGGTAACATATTTCAAACATCACACTTCTCTAATAATTTGCACACTTTAAAAATAATGCTTTTCAAAGTTAAAAATATCACTACAAAAACTGAAGCACTACTACACAGTACGTAACACACCTTACAAATTTGTAACTTACCTCTCAAATAGTATTGCAGAATATGAATTATCAGAACCTCATAAAAAGATATTCTTTTTCACACAATTAATGTAATGCACCACTCTCAACATGCTAAAACCAGTATTTGCAAACTTTCCCTCTCTTTCTGCACACAAATGTAAATGTAAATGTAAATGTTTTTGAGCTTGTAAAGCGCACTGCTACCCGTCCATAGGTCTCCTGGCGCTGTATAACTCTGGGGAACCCGTCCTGGCTTTCCCTGTGGGATGGTCCCTTGCTGGGAGTCCCCAAGGTGGAGCCAGGCATCCCCAGAATTGGTGGGGCCGTTGTGGAGATTAGGCAAGCTAATGCCCAGAGTTGCCGAGTGGAACCCCTGATTAGAGTAAGCACGGCAGCGAGAATTATCGAGTCCGCTGACCAAGGTCCACGACCCTGCCGCGTCGGGAATTGAACCCTGGTCCCGGGCTGACTTCTGCTCTCGGGCCTGCCGCCTCTAACCAGTGAGCCACACTACTCCACAAATGAATGTAAGTAATAAATTAAAATGCTTCCTTCATTATTTCAAATTCTGAAACTCATTTCTATTGGTTAGACATATTAACCGTTTATTAGTCTCTTTTAAAAGTGCCCAAACTGGTTCTTTAATTTACTGGAGTCGCGACTCCTTCCCAGTGCCACAGTGTAGAGTTGTGATGGAGCTGGGAAAACTTACGGGAGTTAATAAACCTATTTCCGATTATACTAGTATTATTTTTTACAACACACTACTTCTAAACATAGTACTGATTTGGGAAAACTTACTTTAGTATCATATCACTTATATAAAAGCTAGCATTTTATATTTTAAAACCATAGTTACGTTTCAACCCTTACCCCATTCTGTTTAATCTTAGTTTACATAGCAACACTTTCTGCGACATTCAACTGTACCAGAAGGTCTCAAGCTCACCATATTTTCAAGTGCAGCACACTAGCTTACAGATGCAAATAGCAGGTGTGGTTGACTTTTGCAAAATATTACCTTATCCTATCCACTGTACCTTTCAAACATTTTTCAATAACCAATCAAAAACACGCTTCTTCAGGAAAGAACCATGCATCCTATTTTGTAAGTACACAGTGTTTAAGACCAACCAATCAGTTATCTACTTTTTCTAAACCAACACCATCTCCACCATTTTAGATACCTCTCATTCCACCAACTGACTTAATCAGCTACAGACGTCTTTTGATTCCTTCCACACATCCCTTCAAAATGGTTTCCAGTATGGATTGTAGGCCACTGCTATGTTTTCTGGGGCAAAAGGTATGCTAAACACAGAGGTATTGACAAAGACCTGAGTTTGCAAAATGTGGATATTAAATGGTTTGCACAGAGAAGATTCAAGTGGCATATTGACTGGTGTAGGGCTGGGAATCCTAATGAAGGCTACCTTTGCAAAATTGATGTTGCTTTTCCCTCAAACTGTCTTTGTATACTCTAATATATGCCAAAGACAGAAATGGAAGTGGTCAAATCCACAGATGGAGAGGGCTAGGAAGAATTTCAATAAAGCTGTTTCTGCTTACCTCAGAGACTATAGGATGGCTACACCTATAACAACAATCTACATTTTGATATGCATGACATCTACAGAAGTGATGGAGTTCACTTCACAGATGAAGGAAACAGAGTGTTTCTCAACAACCATAAGCTGTGCATCTACACTTACATGTAGCTCCAACAAAGTCATAATGAAAACAACGGCTCTTGTTAGAGCCACCCTAGAACCCAACAGTGAAACTTATTCATTTTTTAACATATGTACTCTTTTAAAATATTTCCTGGATTCGCGAATCAGTCGAAATTTTGTAAAACAAAAGCACTATACACTTTTCAACGTTACTTTTAATTTAAATTTTTTATATTATTTCAAATTTCTGAATGATATACTATTTAATTATTTATTTAAGGTGGATCCACAAATCCACTGCAACGTTACACTGGGGGGCTGCACTGAGAGCTGCGATAGTGTTGCGACTCCTATCATGAGAGAAAGTATATATATTCTTCTTCCCACTTCCATTTGAATTTGAATTTGAATTTTGAATTTAAAGGTATTTATTGAGCGCACGTTCACCAGGCGGTTTCATGGCGCTGTTGAGGAAGATGGTTCCTGAGTTGGATGGAGAGAAGGTTTAGAATTTAAAAAGCCTGTGAGAACAGAAAGGTTTTCAGGGTGGTGCGGAACTCCAAGTAGGATGTTTTAGATCTCATGTGTACAGGAAGAGAGTTACAAAATTTTGGAGCAAGGACGGAGAAATTGGAACCTCCCATTCTACTCTTCTTGAACATGGGTACCACCAAGAGAGACAAAGAAGAAGAACGCAGTTGTCTGCTGGGGATATAAGGTATAATTTTGGACTGGATGAACGCTGGAGCTGTTCCTGCAAGAGCCTGGAAAGTAATGCAACCTATCTTGAAGAGGGCCCTTTCTCTGATAGGGAGCCAATGGAGGGATCTTAGGAGGGGAGTAGCATGGTTTGATTTGGGTAAGCCGTAGGCCAGGCGGGCAGCTTGGTTTTGCACCAGTTGGAGCCGTTGGATGGCGTACGCGGGGGCACCGTTGTACAGGACATTCCCGTAATCTAAACGGGAAAGGACCATGGCCATCAGGATCAATTTAAGAGCAGAGAAGGAAAAAAAACGTGCGCAAAGTAAAGAAACAGGATGAAACCACCGTGCTGATCTGAGAGTGTAAGGTGAGTTGTTGATTGAGGGTGATTCCCAGTGTCTTAACAGAGGATGAAGGAGAAGGGGGTGAACCAAAAGATGGGGGCCAAAAGATGGGAGACCAAGGGTTGAGTTAACCGCCAGTGAGGAGAAGTTCGGTCTTGTCAGGGTTGAGCTTGAGGTGGTTGGAGCTCATCCAATCCCTGATGAAGACCATCACCGACTGAAAATTATAAATAGAGTCAGAAGAATTAGAGAGATTAAAGATGAGCTGGAGGTCATCGGCGTAGTTGAACACCGTGACCTCCATCCTCTGTAAGGCAGAAATGAGTGGAAAGATATACAGATTAAAAAGAAGTGGGGAAAGAGAAGATCCCTGAGGGATGCCACATTGCACTTTGCGAGCTTGGGAGGAGAAGTTCGCCAGATGAACTGCCTGGGAGCGATCGCTCAAAAATGAGCTGAGCCAGGCCAGGGCTGAACCTCCGATGCCTGCCGCCTCAACACGGGAAAGGAGGATGGTGTGGTCCACCGTGTCGAAGGCGGCCGACAAGTCAAGAAGAACCAGTGCCTGTGGGAGGTTAGCGTCTAGCCCCTCTCTAAGTGTGACTAAAACAGAGACCACGACTTTTTTGGTGGATTAGAGGGGGCGGAACCCTGCTTGGCAAGGAGCGAGGAAGCCGCTGTCCTCGATGAAAGAGCTGAGGACTTTAGTGACGTGGCGTTCGAGGACTTTGGCCAGATAGGGAAGAAGAGAAATGGGCCGATAATTTGCTAGCGCTGTTGGATCTGCGCCTGGTTTTTTTAGGATTGGGATGATGGTGGCAGATTTGTGACAAGGGGGGACAGTTCCTGACTTAAGGGTCTCGTTGAGAAAGGTGAGGAGAGGGAAAGGGCAGGTTAGGAAAATGTCGCGCAAGATGTAGGCTGGGCAGATGTCAGAAGGAGAACCAGATTTGACGCAAGGGAGCAGGGAGAGAAAGGTTTCTTTAGACAAGGGGACTGGGTGTTGGGTGACGAGTCGGGGTTTACGAAAACTGCAATTTTGTTGATAAAAAGGTTATTCAATGAGTCACACAGGGGCTGGGAGGGTACAGGCTTAGAGGTGGTCCTGTCCGAAGAGGCCAATTCGAAAACTGTGGTGAAAATTTCTCTTGGTTGGTTCTCTGCCCGGAGGATTTTATTAGAAAAATAGCAGGTTTTTGCCTCTAGGATGGCTTTCTTGTACTCGGCCTGGATGGAGGAGTACAATGATTTAGAGGGGGTGCAGTAGGTGCGTCTCCAAGCGCGTTCTGCACGGCGGACAGCTAGTTTTTTTTCCTTAAGCTCAGGACTAAACCATTTGTTGACGTCGTGGGCACGTCTTACCCTAATGTGTCTCAGGGGGGACACTTGATCGCAAGCGTTGGACAGCCATTTGTCATTGACCCATATCAGCCCCAGGGACCCCAGACTTCGGGACCCAGCCATTCTTTTTCATTTTCTTTTTTTTTTAAAAAGGGTAGGTGGGCCTGTGCGCCCTTCCCACCCGGGCTAATTTGGCCCCGGGGACCCCATCCCCTTGGGCTTTGCCTCTTGCTTGGGACTGTGGGGAGAGCCCCAATGACCTTACAGTCCCTGCTGGCTCCCCACTTCCTGCGGGAGCTGGATTGCTTTTGTGCAGAGGGAGCCGTTTTCCTGCTCTCACTTCCATGACATGAAGCAGAAGTTTGCTGCTCCCGCCATGCCATAGCAAACTGCAATGGCAGGGCGGTGGGTACCTTGGGACATTGCTGGAGCTGGTCCTGACATCCATGATATCATCAGTGATGTCATGAGTGATGTCACAGACCATGTCATGAGTGATGTAATATGTGACGTCATCAGCAGTGCATTGCGGGCGTGCAAGTTATAGTTAGCTGAACTAACTATAACGGGGGCATTTCAATGGTTTTGTATGCGTGAAATGTCCAGCTAACTATAACGCCCCTGAAACCTATGTTTTTTTCTGTGAATTTCAAAGGTTTTTTAAATGCTAATTTCTAACTATGCCTACAGAGATAGAACATGTGAAGAAAGAAAAAGAAACGCCCAGACGGATACTGGTGATAGTCTGACTAGCCAGTCCTAGAGCCAGTGCTATGTTAAAAGACACTTAGAATGCAGTGAAAACACCTACAGACACTAGGGAACACTATGCGTTGGGATCTCCTGGTGATTAGCATGACCTCCTCTGTAAGCCCCTAGTATATAATAGGGCATGGGGATTAAAACTACCTCTTAAAATGCACCACGGGGTGCATTGGACACTGGTGAAGGGAAGTAGGGAGCCTTAGTTGACATATGTGCAAACATGCCCTGTGGGCGTTTGAAGTTGGGGGATAAAGTCCCCCTTGAATGCTGAGGGTCCCTGGGGTCCAACTAGCCCACTAGTTACATCCAGTAAGCGCCACAGAGCTGCATTGCAGAGAAATGTAAAAAGGGGCACGGCCTAGACCACCTCTCTGCAACGCAGAGCAGTGGCGCTTACTTGAAGCACTTGGTGGGATAGTTGGCCTCCAGGGTCCCTCAAGATTGAAAGGGAATTATTTCCCCAACTTAAAACGCGCCACAGGGTGTGTTTGCACACGTCACCTCAGGCCCTATCCACTCTCTTCACCACTGTGTAAACGTGCCCTGTGGCCATTTTAAGGTGGGAGATTAAGTCCATTTGAATTTTGAGCGTCCTTAGGGTTCGACTAGCCCACCTAGGTACCTCCAATAAGCACCACCGAGCTGCGTTGTTGAGAGGTGTAAAAAGTGGCACAGCCTGCCCCACCTCTCTGCAACGCAGTGCAGTGGCACTTACTGGAAGCACCTGGTGGGCTAGTTAGCCCCCAGGGGCCCTCAGGATTGAAGTGGAATTATTTCCCCAACTTAAATGCGCCATAGGTCGTGTTTGCACACGACACTGAAGGCCCCACCCCCTCCCTTCCCCACTGTGTAAACACGCCCTGTGGCCGTTTTAAATTGGGAGATTAAGTCCCCTTCAATCCTGAGGGTCTCTAGTGTCAAATTAGCCCACTAGGTACCTCCAGTAAGCACCATTGCAGAGCGGTGTAAAAAGGGGTTCGGCCTGCACCACCTCTCTGCAATGCAGCGAAGTGGCACTTACTGGAAGCACCTGGTGGGCTAGTTAGCCCCCAGGGGCCCTCAGGATTGAAGTGGAATTATTTCCCAAACTTAAATGCGCCATAGGTTGTGTTTGCACACGACACTGAAGGCCCCATCCCCTCCCTTCCCCACTGTGTAAACACGCCCTGTGGCCGTTTTAAATTGGGAGATTAAGTCCCCTTCAATCCTGAGGGTCTCTAGTGTCAAATTAGCCCACTAGGTACCTCCAGTAAGCACCATTGCAGAGCGGTGTAAAAAGGGGTACGGCCTGCACCACCTCTCTGCAATGCAGCGAAGTGGCACTTACTGGAAGCAACTGGTGGGCTAGTTGGCCCTCAGAGTCCCTCAGGATTGAAGAGGAATTATTTCCGCAACTTAAAACGCGCCACAGGGCGTGTTTGCACACGTCACCTCATGCCCTGTCCCCTCCATTCACCACTGTGTAAACGCGCCCTGTGGCCGTTCTAAGTTGAGAGATTAATTCCCCTTGAATCCTAAGGATCCCTAGGGTAAAACTAGCCCACTAGGTACCTCCAGTAAGCACCACAGAGCTGCGCTGCAGAGAGGTGTAAAAAGGGGCATGGCCTCTGAACACCTGCGTGCAACGCAGCTCCCTGTTGCATACTGTAGATACCTTTTGGGTAGTTGGACCTCAGGGACCCTCAGTTCAGTATTGAAAGAGAATTAATTCCCCAACTTGCAACTTGCCACAGGGCGCGTTTGCACAATGGTGAAGGAAGGGAGCGGGGCCTGAGGTGACATGTCTGCAAACACGCCCTGTGGCGCGTTTTAAGTTGGAAAATTAATTCCTCTTCAATCCTGAGAGTCCTTGGGGGCCAACTAGCCCACCAGGTACCTCCAGCATGCGCCAGAGAGCTGTGTTGCAGAGAGGTGTTCAGAGGCCAAGCCCCTTTTTACAACACTCTGCAACCCAGCTCCGTGGCGCTTACTGGAGATACCTGGTGGGCTAATTTGGCCCCCAGGGAGCCTCAGGCTTGAAGAGGAATTAATTCCCCATTTTAAAATGCACCTAAGCGCGCGTTTGCACACATATCACCTCAGGCCACGCCCCCTCCCTTCACCACTGTGCAAACACGCCCCGTGGCACCTTTTAACCTTGGGGATTAACTCCCCTTGAATCCTGATGGTCCCTTGGGTGCAACTAGCCCACCAGCTACCTCCATTAAGCGCCACAGAGCTGTGTTGCAGAGAAGTGTACAACGGGGTGTGGCCTCAGAACACCTCTCTGCAACGCAGCCCCCTGGCGCATACTGGAGGTTCCTGGTGGGCTAGTTGGCCCCCAGGGCCCCCCACTTTTCAAGGGGAATTAGTTCCCCATATGTAAACGCACCAGGGGGCACATTTGCAGAGTGTTGCAAGAAGGGGGCGTGGCCTCTGGCACTATGACAGTCTTTTATTTTATTTTTATTTTAAGAAGGGGAGCTGTGTGGCCCACCTTCTTTTTCTAATTTTTTGGCCCTATGGACCCCATCCCCCAGGGCCTGCCCCCTATTTTTTTTATTATAAATTTGGAAGGGGGCCGCGTGGCCCCCTTCCTGAGGCCATAATCGGCCCAGGATACCCCATCCCCGGTGGCATGGCCATTTTTTTATTCTTAATTTTATTGGAGGGGGGCTGCATGGCCCCCCTCCTAGAGCCATTTATGGCCCTGGTGACCCCATCCCGGGGCCGGCTTTTCCTTTTTAAAAAAAAATATTTTGATATATTTTGGGTGGAGGGCCGCGTGGCCCCCCTTCCGGGTCACTCTTGGCCCCGGGTACCCCATCACCTGGGGCTGGCCCTCTCTGTTGAGGACTGTGGGGGTTCCCCAATCCCCCCATGGTCCTGGTGGCTCCCCGCGTCCTGGGAGCCGGCATTGCTTTTCCACATGGGGAGCTGCTAAGATGCAGCTCCCCGTGTAGAAAAGCAATCGGCTTTGGTATGTGGAAGAGAGAGCAGGTTTTCTGCTCTCTCTTCCAAATAACAAAGAGGTTTGCTATGACAGGGCGGGAGCCACGAGGCTCCCACATTGCCATAGCAAACAGCAGTGTCCCGGGGTGGGCACCCCGTGACACTGCAGGAGCTGACCCTGGGGGGTGGCGGTCCCCAGGGTCATGACAAGGCTCCAGGAGGGGGGCTGTGTGGCCCTCCCTCCCATCAGTGACAAAGCCCCGGGGAGGTTGTGGTCCCCGGGGCTGGGGGGTCCATCACGGACCCCCCAATTTTAATATTTAGAGCCCCGGGGAGGTGGTGGGCCAAGGGGCGTGTGGGGGGGCTCGAGCCCCCACACATGTTATTTTTGATTTATTTTTATTAAACACAAGCCCCGGGGGTCCCCAAGACTGTGGGTGGGATATGAGCCCCCCGCAAATATATTCTTAAAGCCCCAGGGGTAGCGGTTCCCAGGGCCTGGGGGGGCCTTTGAGTCCCCCATGCATTTATTGTTTAAGCCTCGGGGTGGCGGTCCCCGGTCCTGGGGGGGTTTTGAGCCCCCAATTAATCTAAAAAAGCTCCAGGAGTGGTGGTCCCCAGGGCTTGGGGGGACTTTGAGCCCCCCACCCATTTCTTGTTGAAGCCCCGGGGTGACGCTCCCTGGGCCTGGGCGGGGCTGAGAGCCCCCCTCACATATTCGTCAAAAGCCCTGGAGGGTGGTGGCCCTTGCTACATTTTTTTTTCGCAGCTGGATCCACGTATCCTCCACGGATTTTCCCGTTTGAACAAAAAAAAAATTGGGGTGGCCCTGGGGGTCCTTGTGGGACCCCCTAAGCATGGCCTAGGGGGTCAGGGTGTTTCTACCCTGCCCCCTTTTTGCGTCACACTTGTATGACTGATTTATTGTGCCTCGGTTCCACCGAGGCACAAGATGGATGCCAAGACTTCCTGGTTTGGAGTGTTGACAGCCAATTAGCATATAGCTCTTGATCAGGAGGGTGCGCGGATCCTGCTCGCCCATAGATATATGTGTTTTTACTTTTGATTTTCTCAGCAACTACTGAACGGATTGACATCATTTAACAAAAAGGGATCTTTCCGAACCAAGAACTACCTCTTTGCCAAATTTTGTGTAATTCCGTTCAGCAGTTCGGGCTGTAGCCGTGTCTAAAGTTTCCTATGGGAAATTGGATGGGGAAAACATGTTTTAGGACACAAATCACCCTGAAACTATCAAGATAGGAGCAGACCGGAGCGCCCCGCGAGTTTAGAAAATTTCGCAAAGATTCGTCAATCGGCGCCAAGTTATTGGAAATAGAATGTTGTGAATTTCCAATGGAAAATAGTTCCTAACTATAACTACCTACTGGCGACTGCCAGTAGTTTATATATATATTTACAGACTCCGAGGTATCGGATTTACTCAGGCCCGCCTGCTCGGCACGAAGAGAAAGCAGTGAGGAGGTTATTAACCTCTCGTTGGGCGGAAAAGGACTGCTTCTTCTGCCCCTGCTACAATCGACGGACCGGTGGGCTGTGCGGTGTGGGGACCCAGGAGAGCGCCAGAAGTTCTGCTGCAAAAACAGGAATTTGGCTACCCTAACTACACAGAGTCCAGCTGAGACCCAAAAATTACAAAATATTGCTTACACCCCCGCATCACCTACCTGAATTTGCTGTGCATTATGGGACTTGGAGTGCACTAAGACGACGTGAGCTCTCTTGCGGTGAGCGATTTCATCATGGGTGGGGCCTCCCATGTCCAACCAGCATGGGGCAGGACATTATTTAATGTGATTGGAAGGGTAAAGTCACCTGAATTATTGAGGGCGCTGACGGAGGCTGTAATGGCCGAAATGCATACGCCTGTGCAAGATTGAAATAATGGTGTTCTCCAGCCATCCCCCGATGTGGCCTCTGCTCTTTTTGTGAAGAGATTGCTGTGATATATATATATATATATAATGTCTGTAAATAAAGCAACCTTAAAAAACGGCAACCCCGTGAGTGTGGGTAATTCTTCAACATCTTGTAAGCATTGGAGCGCAATATATATATATATATATATATATATATATATATATATATATATATATATATATTCACTGAAAAAACCATAGGTTATAGACCATATATAGTTAGGAATTAGCATTTACAAAACCTTGAAAATTCACTGAAAAAACCATAGGTTATAGACCATATATAGTTAGGAATTAGCATTTAAAAAACCTTATTTTACTCACACAAAACCATTGAAATTCCATATATAGTTAGTTGCACTAACTATATATTGCGCACCCGCAATCCACTGCTGATGATGTCACATATTACATCATTCATGACATGGTCAGTGACATCACTGATGACATCACTGATGACATCTCAAATGACATCACTGATGACATCACTGATGACAACATCCAGTGACTATGTTTCTGTAAAGTTAAAATATGTCTTACATATTGAAGAATGAGTGGATGTATAAGTGTCTGGACGAAGGATTTAGTAGGTGCATGACTGAATGTATGAGTGAGTGATTAAATGTGTCTCACTGAGTGCATGGGTTAGTGACTAAACTGTCTTAATTTGTGCATCATTATGTCTGTTGTTCTGTAAACTGCTGCATGTGTTGATCAGTAGCTATATGAGTAACTATATGGGTTATTGATTGATTGCCCAAGTATTTGCATGGGAGACTGAGTGTGTGTGTGGCTGGCTGGGAGGTGTGTGACTCTGTACAGATCAATGTGTACTTGTATCAATGATTGTATAAGAGAGTAAGTATGTGTTAGTATATGGTTGAAAACGTAAGGTGCTCTATGTTTAACTGTATAGAGTAGAAAATGGAAGTGTGATTGATTCTTTACAGGACTGACTAGGTGTGTGAGTAACTCCATGGATGAGTGGCAGAGTGTGAGTGTCTGTATAGGTGTATGAGTGCATATGATTGTGTTGTAAACATGAGTGATTGTATGTATGAATGATTGTATGGGTGAATGAGTGAATGTGTGTGTAGACGTAGGAATCAGTGAGTACGTATGTAGTAACTAGTATTGGTGTGTCAATGGTTTCAAAAATTATACTCTGTTTTTAACACTGGGTGAAACAGAGGTTATATTAAAATGTGAGGAGATGCATTGTATTGTCACATGAATGATATCATCAGTGATGTGGTCATTGATGTCAAATGAGATGTCATCAGTGATGTCATCAGTGATGTCATTTGAGATGTCATCAGTGATGTCATCAGTGATGTCACTGACCATGTCATGAATGATGTAATATGTGACATCATCAGCAGTGGATTGCGGGTGCGCAATATATAGTTAGTGCAACTAACTATATATGGAATTTCAATGGTTTTGTGTGAGTAAAATAAGGTTTTTTAAATGCTAATTCCTAACTATATATGGTCTATAACCTATGGTTTTTTCAGTGAATTTTCAAGGTTTTGTAAATGCTAATTCCTAACTATATGGTCTATAACCTATGGTTTTTTCAGTGAATTTCAATGGTTTTTTAATAGCAAATATCATAAGCTGTCGAATGTCAAGTACGTGGTAAGAATTTTTTTTTTCGTGTTTATGCACACTGATCTGCTTTGATTGCTGCCCCCCACCCCTCATTTCTATTAGGAGTACTCTCTCTTTGCAGATAGTGAAGGGTAGTTAACGCAGCCCTTTCCCCCTTTGTAATCCGTCGTGCCTGCTTCTCTCTCCATTTGATTGATTGTTCTCTTTGGTTCATTCTCTATTTACAAACAAGCACAGAGTCGCAATACTCTGTTTACTCTTTGCAGATAGCGAAAAATCGTGTAAAAAAACAAAAGGAATCGAGCAAAATCAGTAGGCCACTAATGGGATCTCTTTTGACCTCGCTAAAATAGAAACATTAGGAACAACCTGTTGAAAATAGCAATGCGTATGTATATAAGCGGCGTTCATTTGTGTTCACAGTACCCCTTGTTGATTGTTTCAATCGAGCATTGAATTGTTCGAAGTTAATTCTCTTAACGATCTTCTCTACCTGCAAACGAGGAAGAATAGGAATATTCTATCTCCCTTTGCAGATAGTGAAGGGTAGGTAACGCAAGCCTTTAACACGTCGTACCTATTTCATTCCTCATTGATTGATTGATTGTCCGAACATTGACTGTTTGGGAATTAGTTCTTTTTGGAGGTATTCCCTGTTTGCAAATAAACGTAGGAAAATCTTTGCAAGTAGTGAAAGGGTATGTAATGCGGACCTTTCTCCCCCGTTGTAATCTGTCATGCCTATCTACTCCCCACTGATTGATGCACCTTTTTCACCCGGACCATTTACTAGAGATACGTCATCTGGCCCGACCAGAGAGCACCCCTAGTGAAAAGGACATATGCAATAATAACGAAGTGATCACTGTATCCTGTTAACAGAAACTTTACCATGAAACAACCTGGAAAGAAAAAAATAGGAAAACGAAAATCAGTAGGCCACTGATGAACATGAACTTTTATTAAACAACGAACAAAGAAACGATAACATAACGTAATGATAAAACCTATTAATGTCCTAGAAACAAGAAAACGTTAAAATATGCCAGTGGTGAGAGACCAGAAAAACAGTAAGAGAAACCAAATCACCCCTCGCTGTCCCACCGCCTGCCACGCCAAAAAAATCGATAGACTAGGGAAAATGCAAGTCAGTAGAACATCCACCCCCACTCTGGAAACTTCCAAGGTGGGGCAGGGTTCCGGCTACGCCCAGCCGGGAGCAGCCCATATAAGGCAGGTCCTGCTGCCACGCCTCGGCCAGGAGATCCTAACGTAGGGTGTAGCCGGAGGAGAGGCCGAGACCAGCGGGACCCGGCCAGGGGATTGCCTTTACAACGCTGAACAGTTGCAGGGGGGGGGAATGTCTCCTCGACCCTCCCCTCTCTCTCCCAGTCCGGCCGCGGTGGCCCTTGAGAGTTGCAGGTAGTCCCGCCACATGCTCTTCCGGTCCGACCACCAACGGTCGGGGGGCCGAGGCCGACGGGATCCGGCTGCAGCCGATAAACCAAGAAACCCGTTCATGGGGCCAGAGCCAGGGGCGTCCGGCCGACATCCACCGGAAGCCCGGCCCGAAGACGGACGGGACACTTCTTTCTTTTATAATGGCTGCGACAACACTGGAGGGGGATGTCTTGCACATGCCTCCGACCCCCCCCTCGTCCTCATCGCCTGGTCCGGCCATAACAAATCTCAAGCGAGACGCCGTGGGGTGCACTGGGAGGGAGAGACGGTGCGAACAGGCCTCTCCCGCCTCCCCAGGTGGAGGCTTCCCAGCTGCACCCTCAGCGCTCCAGGCGGTGGCATCCTAACAACTACAGTGCTGCACAGTTTCGGAACGACCTAGATAACGGTTCTTCCACTGTGGCCATGCTGCAACGTCTCGCCCGGCAGGGTGGAGCCCGTCCGCTCATGTGACCCCGCGATCGCCGGTAGCTGCCGAACTCTCAAAATGGCGGTCGACCTGGCAAGAGCGGGCCCAACATAAAGAAATGGCCCGGTCACTGGTTGACTCCACCACCGTAGTCCTCCACGACCTTGAAGATTCTAGAGGAGCCGCGGGAGTCTCCGACCCCCGATGGGGAATGACTGCCATGATCGCCCGTGGAGTGACGAAACTGTATCCGCGGGACGTCGGCGCTCCCATGCTGGCGCCAGCCTCACTTTGAATTACTACAATCCTGCAGACCTCACTTCCGGTGAAAGCACAGTGTGACCCGGTAGGAAAAATTATTGCACCCCCTCCCCTTTTTGACTGATAGTTCAAACCACCGATCCTTTCCTTTGCCCTTTTAACGGAACTTTGGACTGCCTCCCCCTCTTTTACATTTTCTAGAGAAAACAAAACATTAACCACTACATTAGCATAGCAGTTGACACCAGAACTGTTTTCAAATTGAAAACCAACAACATCTTCAACAGAATCCTTTTTGTTTCTGCTGTGACCCTGCTACAGCACAGGCATTGTCCCCAGCAGTAATTCTGCAATGCCGGTAAGAATAGCTGTGGTGCCTACTGGACTCACTCACCCCCGCGGCGCCCCACGCCGTTATTTGCTGGGCGGCAACTTACTAGACATCACTTTCGTGCCATCTAGATTTCAGCGCGTTCTGCTGCCTTGGAACTATTCGCACAACAGACTGCTACTGACGACCCACCCCCAGGCAACATCTTCTGAATTTTCATAATTTGAAAGAACTAGTAACATGTCCTCATCAGGAATTCAAAAGAAATTGCCACGGTCTCTTCGTTGTTTAAATGTTTTTACTGTTTTTGTTTTGTTGTATATATTTATATGTTATTAAAGTTTTATATTCCTACTACTTTGTTGGAGTGCTATATATTTTTAATGTGACACATAATTGTAAAAACTTTGATGTACAAAGAGTCATTCCTAGAATCTTCCGCTTCAGGCTCGGTCCCCTCACCAATCACAATACAGGATGGTTTTCAGATAGTAGGAACACGTGTGGTGTGACGGATCTCATCGGGTGTGGGCCTTGATCTACTATAACTCCTTTGAAGAGGGGTGAATCTTTACAGCTGGAGCCATAAACTACATCTGCAGGGCTAGCTGATAGCCTGGACAATCGGACACAGAGGAAGAGGAGTGTCAGAGGGTGCGGAAGCGAATAGGGCGAAAGGGAGGTGTCGGGCGGGCACAGAGTGTGATTCTCAGGGAAGAGCAGCGCAGATGGGGGAAGGTTTATTGCCCATGCATAAGACAGAGAGCGGTGGTGACCAGTGCCTGGGGGAGATGCTTACGAGGGTGAGGAGCCATGCTACGAATCGACAGCGTGCAGAGAGTGGGTCTGGTCAAGACATCTAAAATGGCTGCCGTGCACGACAAAAGTGTGGCATTTCAAAAAAGGCAAGATGGCGCAGACAATGTTTTTCAACACTTCCTCATTTCCTTCGAATCGAACGTTAACAGACGTTGGGGCATATTACCAAAGTTAAGCGATATTTATCGCTAACGATGCTTACCAACCAATTTTTTACCACTAAGCATCGTCAGAAATTATCGAAGATAAACCTTACTATTATCAAGGTTTATCGCAAATGCGATAATAAACGGCCGCAATGCATGAATATCGCTAAAAACTCAGCGATATTCATGCATTACCGAGCGAATACTCTTAGCCATGTTATCCACCTCCCATTGGATAACATGGCTAAGAACTGCTCAGGGCAGGTGTTACTTTTTGGAGATATTCGCGCTTAGCGCGAATATCTCCAAAAGTTGGTAATAGGAGATAGATATCTTGCATGTTGTAATGCAAGTTATTGTGGTATATGGAACTCATACCATAATCTCTCAGGAAAGCAGAAACTGATCCTTTTGGGACCGCCTAAAAAGGCCTAGGGGGTGAGGAGTACTCTACTTTGCCCCCTTTTCACGTTCCGAACTATTTTATTTTACTCTCTTCTGTAATTACACAAAATAGCAGCGATAAGATGCATCGGAGACACACAGTGAGAGAAAGGAGGCCGGAGATGAAGAAGACATGTCAAATACACATTGGAGATAATATAGTGGCAGAAGGGAAGTAAATATGAGTAAACTTACCATGTAACATAAAAATGTTGCACTCTATACTATAAGTCTCATTTTATACTACAATCACTTCGCTACAACCTCATAAATTAAAAATAAAAATGAATAATGTCTCAAACAATTTTTGATTTCTAAATATAAATTTATTCTTCAGAATTTTCTAAATTTGAAAGAACTAGTAACATGTCCTCATCAGCAATGTCCTCATTAAAAGTCTCCAATGATGATTCTTGTAACTCTATGGTCTCCAAACACTCGATAAATTCGCCATCAAGAGATTGATCAAAAAAATCATTCAAGTCATCTCCTCCTTCTGACAATATTTCATTATTGGTGCTGTCAATTTCAATCAATGTAGTGGAATCATTCAAGTCATCTCCTCGTGACAATATTTCATTATTGGTGCTCTCAATTTCAATCAATGTAGTGGAATCATTCAAGTCATCTCCTCCTTGTGACAATATTTCATTATTGGTGCTGTCCATTTCAATCAATCTAATGGAATCATACAAGCCATCTCCTCCTTGTGACAATATTTCATTATTGGTGCTCTCAATTTCAATCAATGTAGTGGAATCATTCAAGTCATCTCCTTGTGACAATATTTCATTCTTGGTGCTGTCCATTTCAATCAATCTAATGGAATCATACAAGTCATGTCCTCCTTGTGACAATATTTCATTATTGGTGCTCTCAATTTCAATCAATGTGTTGGACAATTCAAAAGAAATTGCCACGGTCTCTTCATTGTGAGCCATTTTATTTTGAAATTGCTTGCTGTAAATTGCAGAAAAAAATAATCACTTTCATTTATCGTCTTTAGTAATACATAATATAAAACTAACTTTATCAAGTATTTAGTATAACAGAAGGACTGCAAATAAATAACAGAAAACATTTTTCAAATTATCTTCAAGTGTACAACATAGTTCCCCATACAAATTAACAACTCACCTTTTTAAAAGTAGCAGAAGTGTTAGTACTGTGTAAATCAAACACCAGAAATTCACCACCAAAAATTCCTCACAAATGTACCTCAGACAGTAGTATCACAAAATGGCTGTGGTTTCCTCTCATTTGACATATATACATAACCAATTAACTTTCATCACACACAAATACAAAACCAAAGTAACATTTTAATTGGTTCTAAATTTCAACACTTTCAAATGTGTTTTCCCCATGCAATTTTCCATAGGACATTTACATACGTCTACAGCCTGAATGGCTGAACGGAATTACACCAAACTTGGCAAAATGGTACATCAAACCTAAGAGGTCAGGAAGGATCTACTATGCCCCCTTATGGTCATTTCCCCCTTCGCTTTGGCCTCCTCTTGTCTCTCAATCCTACCGAGGGACAAGATGGCGGCCGCTACGGACTGTTTGGAATGTTGACAGACGCCGGAGAACCAATCAGCTTCGCAAAGCTCCGTAACGCGAAAAGTACGCGAAGCGGAGCGCTGTTACAGATATATATCTTTTTTTCAACGTTAATTTCTCAAAATCCACTGGAGCACATATATTGAGACCTAGCAAAGGCACATCGGGCTACCAGTCCCTAATATTTTGCCAAGTTTCGTGCAAATCCATTCAGCCGTTCGATTATTATTATTTTGTTTTTTTTTTGCCCCGCGGGGCCCTTTTAAAACCTCCACATCAAACCTAGGGGGTCAGCGAGGATCTACTATGCCCCCTTATAGTTATTTCCCCCTTTGTTTTGACCTCCTCTTGTCTCTCGATCCTACCGAGAGACAAGATGGCGGCCGCTACGGACTGTTTGGAATGTTGACAGACGCCGGAGAACCAATCAGCTTCGCTTCACAAAGCTCCGTTGCGCGAAAAGTCCGCGAACCAGAGCGCTAACCGGTCCGCTGTTACAGATATATATCTTTTTTTAAACGTTAATTTCTCAAAATCCACTGGAGCACATATATTGAGACCTACAAAAGGCACATCGGGCTACCAGTCCCTACAATTTTGCCAAGTTTCGTGCAAATCCATTCAGCCGTTCGGGCTAAAAGTGAGGCCAACCGCCCTATGGAAAACTCAATGTTAAAAACACGTTTTGGGACCCCCCTTTTTTCTCGGCCCCCACTGGACGAACCCCCCCCAAATTTTCAAGGGCTGCTCAGAAACAAAATGTGCCATTTTCCTGAAAATTTCAGCCGATTCCGTCCACAAACGCCAAAGTTATTAGACATAGAATTTTCAAAAAACCCATAGAGAAAAAATCCTAACTATATATACCTACTGGCGACCGCCAGTAGGTAATATATATATATATTTATATGGCATAGAGAACGAAGTTCCAATCGAGCACTCAAGCCCACAAATAAACACCAGAGTCTGCAGCTATACCAATGCAAAGAGGTTTATTGTAGTCATAAACCTAATCTGGCGCGTTTCGCCCCCGAAAGGGCTTGTTCACACAACATAATGCAGAGTATTTGTCCATTAAAAGTCAATATCACAATGGAAACGGAAAGAGGACTGACAAAAGTAAATGGAGCATTGGTTTGGGCGCCATTTTTTCATGGTTAAAGGATTGATGTAACCATGGGTCATAATTGTAACAACCACCTAAATAAGTATAAATTACAAATGATGGAAAAAGTAAACCTCATAATGCATCATACATGATTTATACATACATATCTGTCTAAGTAAGAAATTATACAATTCATAATTCTAGGTCAGGTTTAAGTGATCTATGATGTCGTGGGGTAGTTAACGTCACATATTACATCACTCATTACATGGTCAGTGACATCACTGATGACATCACTTATGACATCTCAAATTACATCCTTGATGACATCACTTAGAACATCATCCAGTGAATGTGTGTTTCTGTAAAGTTTAAATATGTTTTATATATATATGTATATATATATATATATATCAATGCTCGAAGGTTTCCACCTTTGAGTAGCACGCGAACAGCAGCTTGGTTTATGTATAGGTGAGGACGGGGATCCACTCGTAGACGCCGCTCCGTATGGGATCTGCCCGACGCGTTTTGAAGCTCCATATGCTTCTCTTCAGGGCCTTTAACGGAAGCGGTGTACGCAACCGCCAACCCACTTCCCTGGGGGTCACGAAAGTGAAGCAGCAGTCGTACTTGGAATCGAGGACGGGCCCACTTGTGGAGTCCATACAGGACTTGATTGTGTGCTTCCCGGACCACACTTCCCAGAATGCACAGTCTCATTTGAGCCTCCCACCGGTGGGTGTGTTATATATAAAATGGGGAAGTGGGTTGGCGGTTGCGCACACCGCTTCCGTTAAAGCCCCTGAAGAGAAGCATATGGAGCTTCGAAACGCGTCGGGCAGATCCCGTACGGAGCGGCGTCTACGAGTGGATCCCCGTCCTCACCTATACATAAACCAAGCTGCTGTTCGCGTGCTACTCAAAGGTGGACACCTTCGAGCATTGATATATATATATATATATATATATATATATATATATATATATATATATATATATATATATATGTATCATCTGTGTCTCCCCCATTGCGAAGAGAAAATGAGCCGCAAACGGTACACCTTATGCAACAGCATTTATTTTGAGTGAATATTGGGCAGGGGCCTGACGAGTTTCATTCAAGTCTCTGAACTTCTTCAAAGGCACCCCAGGCGAGCAGGAACAGAACTCGAGCCACAGGTAAGGTTAGTTGTTTCATATTGTTGCCGGCCCTCTAGTGGTCTTAATAGTTAAGTTCACCAGGCATGATGGTCTCTGTGGTCCCGGGTTCTTCGTTCGTTAATTAAAAGCCCTTCCATCGGGTGATGCCCATGTTTAAAATTTGTCTCACTGGAAAATATATGTATATATGCCAAGGTGTATTGAAGAATGAATACATTTACAAGTGGCTAAAGGAAATATTTCATAGGCGTGTGACTGACTGTATAAGTGAGTGATTAAACATGTCTTACTTAATGCATGGGTTAGTGACTAAACTGTGTGAAAGTCTGTATTAGTCTCTCCATTGGTTTGTAAGCAACTGCATGGGTTGCTGAATAGCTACATGAGTGTCTATATAGGTTATTGATTTGTTGTCTGAGTATCTGTATGGGTCCCTGAGTGTCTGTGTGGGTGGGTGGGTGTATCAGTCTGTGCATAGATGTCTGAGTGGGTGATTCAGTAGTTGTATGGATTGAAAAGTGCATCTGGGAAGGGCTGTATGGGTTAGTTAGTGTATCTATGGATGTGTTCATTAATATTCATGGTCTGTAAAGTAGCCTTCCACCTGTGACAGCCATACACCTAAAAGTTACTGAAATTTTCTCCAATACCAGAGGTAACATGGTTGCAAACGCTGTCCACAGCACAACGTAATATAGTACGGCCCAAAGAATATTGGGCAGGGGCCTGATGCATTTCGTTCAAGTCTCTGAACTTCTTCAAAGGCACCCCAGGTGAGCAGGAACAGAACTCGAGCCACAGGTAAGGTTAGTTGTTTTATATTGTTGCCGGCCCTCTAGTGGTCTTAATAGTTAAGTTCGCCAGGCATGATGGTCTCTGTGGTCCCGGGTTCTTCGTTCGTTAATTAAAAGCCCTTCCATCGGGTGATGCCCATGTTTAAAATTTGTCTCACTGGAAAATATATTTATATGCCAAGGTGAATTGAAGAATTAATAAATGTACAAGTGACTAAAGGAATTATTTCATAGGTGTGTAACTGACTGTATAAGTGAGTGATTGAACATGTCTTACTGAATGCATGGGTTAGTGACTAAACTGTGTGAAAGTCTGTATTAGTCTCTCCATTGGTGTGTAAGCAACTGCATGGGTTGCAGAATATCTACATGAGTGTCTATATAGGTTATTGATTTGTTGTCTGAGTATCTGTATGGGTCCCTGAGTGTCTGTGTGGGTGGGTGGGTGTATCAGTCTGTGCATAGATGTCTGAGTCGGTGATTCAGTAGTTGTATGGATTAAAAAGTGCATCTGGGAAGGGCGGTATGGGTGAGTTAGTGTGTCTATGGATGTGTTGGTGAGTGAATAAATGTCTCAGTGGTATATCTGTGACTACACGTTTTAAACCACTATATGTGAGTGTTGGAGTATATAAATTAGTATACGTCAGACCAAGTTATTTGAAGAGTGGGTATATAAATAAGTGTCTGCTTCTATCAGTGATTGTAAAAGACACTAAATATGTGTTAGTATCTGTATAAATAAGCGATGTGATATGTCTAAAAATAACGAAGTTGGTGTGTATAACTGTATACAAGATTAAATGGGTATGTGATTGATTCTTTACATTACTGACTAGGTGTGAGTAACTTTATGGATGAGTGGTAGAGTGTGACTGCATGTATAGATGTATGCGTGCATAATATAGTCCTGTATTGATGAGTAACTACTTATATAAGGGACTGGATGTGTGTGTAGTCCTAGGAAATAGTGAGTGCTATGTAGTATATGACATTCTTCTGTGTATGGTTTCAAAAATAGTAGTCAGCATTTTAGAATGGGTGTATCAAAGTTTATATTAGAGCATCAGTATGTGCATCAGATTGTCACATGGATGATGTCATGAGTGATGTCATGAGTGATGTCATTTGAGATGTCTTCAGTGATGTCATCAGTGATGTCACTGACATGTCATGAGTGATGTAATATGTGACGTCATCAGCAGTGCATTGCGGGAGCGCGAGTTATAGTTAGCTCAACTATCTAAAACAGGCGAATTTCTCTGGTTTTGTATGAGTCAAATGTTCAACTAACTATAACGTTCCTTAAACCAATGTTTTTTCAGTGAATTTCTAAGGTTTTTTAAATGTTAATTTCATATTTTAATGTTTATAAAGCCTATATTTTTTCCAATTCTTTTTTAATATTTTGCAACTCTAGTATCTTTTTTTTAAACTTTAGAAATTGTGTAATCTTTTATATCTTCCCCAAAAAATATGTATATCATTTTTTTCTTATTTTTTTGAGAAAACTACAGTCCCGTACCGGTAGTCAACCAAGCTCGATCAGCACGCGAATTCTATCCACCACATTTAAATGATGCACATTTTGTTTCCGACGGTCCGACTGGAGTTTGTGGCACTGTGTCCCGCATAACAACATATACGTATGAGTTCACACCAACTGCTACTCTGGTATGCGACCGGTTCGCACTACCAAGCGGCGCGTTACGTCATGTACATATGGGGTGATGCCCGCTGCGCGTTGCGAATGCGACGAATGACCGCTACCAAGCCCTGTGTTACGTCATAGACATACGGTGTCAAGCCGCATACCCCATTCCCTCTTTTTTTTGTCTTCAAACTATATCTAGATAACTTTAAAGTGTATATGAGAGGAAGCAATAGTCAATATCTGTACTGTATTTCAAGAGACACACCTTTTCTGCTTAGAGAGTTTTTTCTAAACGTTTTGCAATATACACATATCTTGGACTACACACAACATGCAACCATCATCTTCATTAATATTCATGGTCTGTAAAGTAGCCTTCCACCTGTGACAGCCATATACCTAAAAGTTATCGAAATTTTCTCCAATAGCAGAGGTAACATGGTTGCAAACGCTGTCCACAGCACAACGTAATATAGTATGGCCCAAAGACAGTATCATGCATAGATAATGATTACACGGGCACAGGTAGATAGTGGAAGTGGGTACGGGCACGTGCACTCAACTTCTTTTTATTACCAGTGTCACATATCCAGTGACGTCTGTGCTGGATGCATGTGGGATGAGTGTAAACAAGCCCTCAGGGAATGGTTGCTGCTAGCATCAACTAAAACAGTAATCATTGGATCACACACAGAGATTCAATTTTAACAGAATTAATAATTTGTGCTGCAGTAAGGTAGGGACAGTAGATGTGTAATATTACAGAAATTATTCTATTGTAAAAGTATCACAGCGGTCAGCAAGCACCCACAGCTACGTAAGCTGACTTGACCTGCCCAGTTTGTCATAAGTGAAGCAACAAAAAAGCGTGTGCAGAGCCTGCAATAATACGTATGCATGGTGCAGACAGTACGCACTGGAGCAATGTCTTTTCCTACAGGACTACCTCATCTACAATAGCAACTCAATCTCAATTGTGAACACTGCTGTCTGCAGTGTAGGCCATAGAGAGCGGTCAGCAAGGGCCCACAGCCACGTGGCATGAACTTGAGCTCTACAGTTTGTAATACACAAAGCAAACAAAAACATGTGCAGAACCTGCAATTATGCGTATCAGTGGTGCAGACAGAGCACACTAGAGCAATTTATTTTCCTACAGAACTGTGTCATCTACAATACAGATTCAATGTCAAATGTGAACACTGAAGTCTGCAGCATAGGCCAGAGAGAGCATTCAGCAAGGGCCCACAGCCACGTGGCATTCAGTTGAGCTGCCCAGTTTGTCATACGCAAAGCAAAAAAAAGCATGTGCAGATCCTGCAATGATGCGGATGTATCGTGCGGACAGAGTGCACTGGACCAATGTCTTTTCCTACAAGACTGCATCATCTACAATACCAACTCAATCTCAAATATGAACACTGCTGTCTGCAGTGTTGGCCAGAGAAACTGTTCAGCAAGGGCCCACCGCCACGTGGCATTGACTTGAGCTCCACAGTTTTCAATGCACGAAGCCACAAAGACCGTGTGCGGAACCTGCAATAATTCGTATGAGTGGTGCAGACAGAGCGCACTACAGCAATGTCTCTTCTTACAGGACTGCGTCATCTACAATAGCCAGTCGATCTGAATTGTGAACACTACTGTCTGCAATGTCAATTGAAGGCAGTACTCACACACCTATGAATACTTTTTTTCACTGCCTCTTCACAATATACACAACATAAATTTCAGAAAACTCTACAATAAATAAATCAAAACAATTCAAATTGGGATTTCATCTGTCCACAGTCTACACTATTCACTGTTCCTTTGGACTTGCAAGATGATTTTGGTCATTTTACTAAACCTATAACTCATCTAAAAATAGTTATTCAAGCAAGTATACTAAAGCCTTATACCCTGACGTAGCAGGCTATACCAGCTTTTAAAACCC
This sequence comes from Lissotriton helveticus, assembly GCF_964261635.1. Classification (NCBI taxonomy): domain Eukaryota; kingdom Metazoa; phylum Chordata; class Amphibia; order Caudata; family Salamandridae; genus Lissotriton; species Lissotriton helveticus. The sequence goes on from NC_136068.1 coordinate 1,233,396,158, forward strand.
CTCTACAGCGTTAAAGACAAGCTTTAAAAAGGGAGAGGGACTTTAATAGCTGGTATAGCCCAGCTACAAAGGGCTATAATGCTATTAGAACATTCTGCCACTAGAAGGTGAATGTTCTAACAAATAAAACAAAGCCTTAAGGGCGCGCGAAGGGATTGGAATCCCCTCAGGCTCCCTGAAGCCTTTGCTCACAGCCAGAGCAGTTAACAAAGAAACATTAGAATGTTGAAACTTCAGGCTTATACCAGCTATTATAAGCCCAGAGCTACTCCATTGTTTTCAATGGACCTCCCAACATTCCAATGTTCTAATAAAACAATATTGTGTATATTGTGGGATCAAGACACCGTTCTACTGTTGGGACGTAGAGTTGGTTGCACCTAGTCGAAGGGAGTACCTTCATCTCCCCTCTCAGATGCAGTTCTAACATCATCCATTGTGGGATCATGACACCGTTCCACTGTTGGAGCCTAGAGTTGCTTGCACCTCATTGGAGGGGATACACATAAATCATCACAAATTTAACTTCTGACATCCTCAATCATAGAATCAAGACCCCGTTTCACCTTTCGGACCTGCTGTACCACGGTGTAGTCCAGCGACTGCAGTCAACCAAGCACAATAATTATATGCAACAGTTAACTTGTTGAATCACAGAGTCTGATGCACTTCAACGGAGGGAGCTCTGTGAAAAGCAAGCACCAGGTAATATCTGACATCGTCCATTGTGGGATCAAGATACCGTTCCACTGTTGGGACAGAGAGTTGGTTGCACCTGGTCGAAGGGAGTACCTTTATCTCCACTCTCAGATACAGTTCTAACATCACCCACTATGGTATCAAAATCACCATTCCACTGTTGGTACCTGTCAGACTAATGTGTTAGTAGTATACAGAGCACTCCATGGTGCTGGGCCTCAGGCTGGGCGCTGTGTGCCTGTGTCGCGGTAGCCAGCATTAATCTCAGGAGCCTTCCGAGCTCGCAGACCTCGGACCAGGAGCTTCCTTCGGCATGTGGTGGGCCCTCTTTCACATACTGCGGCGTTGAAAGGTGAACTGTGGGGAATATATGTGCTGCATTTGTCATGGCGGTTTCTACATACCAGCACGCTGAAAGCATCATTCATGCAGCCAACTTCGCTCACTCCGTCAGCCTCGTGGCGGTGTAAGGTACGCAGACCTGGCAGACACGTTCGCCAATCCGGAAGAGAACCACACCCAGAGAAACCTGCCTCTTCTTCATACCCCCTACGCTAACCTTGCGTACGCCGAACCAGCCCACTACCCTAAACATGTGGGGGGGGGGCATGTACGCACTACCATTCCATAATCTTCCCTACTGACTGTACTGTCATGGATGCTTCCACTATCCACTTCACTCAATAGACCATCATTGTATGTTGACATGTACAAATCTGTTCTCTGCATACTCAACTCTGTCCGGCACATCCCCTCAAGACTTTGAAGAGGTGCAATGCCATGTTTGCTTTGTGTTAAACAACAACAAAAGCGTGACAACAAATACTACAAGATCATGAGTATATGATCCCACACCAATAGCCCCAAGAAATTGATAGGGTGAAAAAGAAAAAAAATATTTTATATAAAAGGAAAAATATTTTCTTTGATAAAAAAGAACCCTCACTCACCGACCTGGTCGGTGACATGCTTCATCATTGGATTCTACTCGGGCAACAAAATGTCACCCCAGTATGCTACTACGCCTGTAATACAGCGGAGCTGTTTTTTTTTCTATGTGCAAAAATTAACAAGGAAAAGTGCTAATGTGAGTGATTTAAAAAGATAGCTGGTTGTAACCTATATTCATTTTAATACATGGTCAAACAGCATCTGTTAAAAACAAGTGAAAAGCGGACCATTTCGGGTTCATTAGTTCGAAACCCTGTGTCCTAGAAAATAGTGGTCAACATGTTTCTCCTTAAATAGGGCAAAATTTGCCAAGCATTCTTCAGGACCTATAAATTGCACACGCTAAGGTGCACCCTACCGTGAGGATGTGATACCAAAACCAGTGTTACTCACGGAAAATGCCAGTGGGGGCTCTCCTAGACTTATCTAGGGCCAATAATCTGTTGAAAAGAGAGAAAACAGTAATAAACAAGCAAAACTACACAGTCCCATCAAGAAGGAGAACTCAAGTTATGTTAGTATTTAAACATTTTATCGATGAATTATAAACTGTTTTCCCAAACACCCATGTGGCAAAAAACCTTTTCAAACATGCACATGCCGTTTAAGAATTATTATGGCTGTGTATCCATCCTATTCCGGACTTGGGTTCAAGCAAGACAAAACACCATGCACTCTCTGTGTTTAAAAAGCGCAAATCGGTAATTCCCGATAATATTGTCTTGTCACATCAATCTAGGTTACATCGAAGATTATCTATTATTTTCGATGTCCAGTTTAAAAATATTGTTCATGCCCTAACAAATAAGATTGTAAAAATCAGACTGGAGGATAATGGCCCAAAATTTATACAAAAAGGAAGGAAGGGACTCACTTTAAACAGACAGAGTCCAAGTATCATGGGCTCAAACGGCAGAGGTATTCTTCACGCCGTGCTCTATCTGAACTGGGTAAAGGAGAAAAGATATAATTTTAAAAGGTTGTCTCTACTGGAGGGGATCCGGCATGCTAATACTGTCCCAAGGCAGTCTCCTCCTTACTTGCAAGCCAGTGTCTCCCCGCAGTCTACCTATTTCAGTAGCACTTCCGTGGCCCGGATGATACAAACAACGCGCAGACAAGCTCACCAAATACCCTGCCGGTTCCAGTCACGTGAGCGTAAAAGGAGAACGGCGTCATCATGTGAACCCGGATTTAAAGGGACAGTGGTAAATTGCTGCGAGACCCGTAGTATTAAACTACAAAATAAACTCAATAAAAGTCAAACTTGGCAATACGCTAGTAAGCTCGCATGATTGGGCAATAAACAACTGCCAACAAATGCGAGGAGAGCACCAAACCAAGTTTTGCCGATCGATGTCCTGCATGTGTTCTTTCCTTTTTTTTGTTGAGAATAAAAACATTATAGCTTCATTGTCAGTCAGGCAAATAACAAAAGGACAGCTTTAAGCACCATAGTGAATAGACTCATGCCAGAACATAACCCATGTCGGTCTTTCATAAAGGGTATCACAATGTGCATAATGTCATTAAAAAATAACTGAACACACCTATCAGTAGGGGGCAATAGGTTGTCTGAGGTAACAACTATGATCATATTTGGGTAGAGAATACCTTATCAGTCATAGACTGACTGGGGACTTTTAATGTCTCATTACAGAGCCCCAGGGTATGTCATCATTCAGGCCTGATCAATGGCTAGAAAGACGGTAGATCCATCTCTGCTCTTTTTCGAACAAAACTGCCTCTGTACTATTGGTTCGATGTTCTATAATAGTCCACCTGATTTCATTGGGTGTATGTTTTTTATCTAAAAAGTTGTTTGTTAATTAAGTGGTAATTCCTGACATTGGATACTACTGCGATGTTCGCAGATGCGCAGTTTGATCCTTCTTCGCGTAATTCCCACATATTTCAATCCACACGGGCAGACTATCAGATACACCACATCGCAAGTGTTGCAATTAGTGTGACTGCGTTGTACCCATTGTTTCCCAGGTTCAATGTTTAATATTTTTGTGTGGGAGGTCAAATGGCACACACTGCAACTACCGCACTGGTAGTGTCCGCTCACTGCAGGTAAACCCCAAGCATTTAAAATTGTTGGTTCACTCAGTCAGTCAGTCAGTCAAGAAATCTTTATTCGATTTAGTTAAAAAGCATACAAAGAGATAAAAAACATTTATATACAGATAAAAATCTACTGTACAATTACATACTAATCAAATACATCTGATAACATACTTTTGTATTGGGTTATATAAAAAATTTATCAATATTTAAAAATTTATAAAATAGAACTCATTGGGAAAGGCCCAGTACTATCTTACGTGATTTAGTTCTAGCCGCCGCCACTAAAAAGTTTGCTATGCAAAATGTAATACGGATGTTACTCAATGATTGAAGGTAGAGCAAGGCTGGTCTCACCTGGGAGAAACCTGCCTCCCTTAAAACAGGTAACAAATGTTTTTTCCTAGGCTCTGTAAAAAAAAAAAACATACCAAAATGCAAGGTATCTTGAACCGAAAAATTATCACAGGTACAGGGGGGGGCTAACACTAGTTTTTCCCATGTTTTAAAATTACCCAAATAAAAATGTATCAGATTGAATCTGAACTTGGTCAGGAGAAACCTATGAAATGGCCTGGTGACAAAGCTAAGGTAAGGTTCAAGTGCAATGGAGTTTACTATCAGATAATGTTTTCTCACGGCCGGCTTCTGCAGTTCCCTTTCCTCACGCCCCACTCTTGCCCTAATCATGAACTGCTTCTTAACAATGTGTATGCCCTGTTTCTTGATGCTCGAAGGAGATGTAAAAAGTTCCGGGCGACCCAGTTCTGAAAAAGACTTCTTTAGATAGGCCATCCATGGCACCCTTTTAAAATCGTCTAGAGACATGACATCGTTCATGATCATGTGATTGAGGGTAAGATCCCTTTTGAGCAACGTCTTTAGCCAAAAGGTTAAAGGTGCCATTTTGAGTCTATCGGTAACAAAATCCAGACCCACCTCCGCATGTATGGAGAAAGTTGGTGTAGAGTGTGGGACAGACAAAAGGGAACATAGAAATCTGTTTTCTGCCTTCTGTATAGGTTTGAGATGCACGTAACCCCAGAGGGGTGAGCCATACAATGCCAGTGAGATACATTTACTATTGTAAACCTTTAAAAGGGCTTCCATCGGTCTGGCACCCAACCTATTTGCAAAGCCCATAAGGGCCGCAGATGACCTGGCCACCGCCAGGCTTTTAGCCCTGACCTGGGGGCCCCAAGAACCCCTTTCGTCAAAAAGCACCCCCAGGTAGGGAAAAGCTGGGACTCTGGTAACAACTTCGACATTGCATTTGAAGGTTTTAACTATTCCCTTATTTCTGTGGCGCCCGACAACCATTGTGTGAGACTTATTAGTGTTTATCTTCAGGTCCAATTGGTCCATGAAGGTACTAAAGGCGTCCAGGAGCCGTTGGAGACAGACGCCGGTGCGAGCTATCAGCACTGCGTCGTCCGCATACAGGAGAGCGGGGATCTTAGTTACTCCTGCATGCGGAACGTCTCCATCTACTTCTTCCAGGTAGGTGCTCAGGCATTAATGTAAATTGTGAAAAGCAGGGGGGCCAATATGCAGCCCTGCCTGACCCCGCGCATGGAGTTAAAACGGGGCGTGCACCTCCCCTCATTTGTGACCCGCACAGCTGCAAATAGCTCTTGGTGAAGTAAAGCCATATACCTGACCAATGCCTCATCGATCCCAATCCTCAGAAGAATGGCCCACAGCTTGTACCTGTTCACCAAGTCGAAGGCCAAGGAGAGGTCCATGAACGCAAGGAATAAAGACCACTCCTTGGCCACCGTGTACTTCGAGATCAACAGGTGTAAGTTGGAGCACTGCTCTAATGTTCCTCTCCTCTCCATAAACCCGTACTGGATGTCAGCCAACCCCCCGCAGCTCTCCACGTTATCCCTCAGCTTAACCAAAAGGACTCTGCCTAAGATCTTAATTGCAAAAGGGATATGGGCCTGTAACACCCTGGGTCGTCACGGTGGCCCTTCTTAAAAATGGGGACGATGGTTGGCAAGGGGTTGCCATTAGCGGCGGTAAATACATTAGCCAGGACTCCCGCCCATAGCTTTGGCGAATGTATGTAAAAATCAGCTGGTACCCCATCAGGGCCAGGGGCTTTGATCTTCGTGGTGGCCAGTATTGCTTTCTCGACCTCTACCCTATTAAAACGAATGGGGGGAGCCTCAGGTACCGTCAGATTTCCCACTTGACGGTCCGTATCAGTATCACCATACACTGCTCTAAAGTGAGCCAACCATTTATCGTCCGGGATAACACAATCCATGACGAATTGGTTGAATCGGAGAAAAAGGGCTGGTTGATTATGGCCCAAAATTGCCTACTATCCCGCAGGACGTCCGTACAGAGTAAATTTTCCCAGGCTTCATTCTTAATTTCATTCTGTCTGGCCTTGGCTGCTCACTTATATTCCCTCCTCAGTATGGCAATATTCGCCCTCACCCTCGGTTTAAATAGGGATTTATGTGCTTTCGAGCATGTGGCGTCAAACCAGCGACGCTGGGTAACAACTCCCTTCCTTAATTTGACCGTGAGGTCCAACGAGTTTTGGCCACAAATAGCTTGGAATGCCCCCATAATTTCACTATCTAGTGCGCTTGGGTTTTGAAAAGTCGCCACGTGGTCCCCAATTTTTGGAAGGATTTCAGCGTAAAAGTTTTCCGGGACCACATTAGCCCACTTGAGCCTTCTTCCCTGGTCCACTGGACGTAAAATGTGCCCTATTTTCACTTGCCCCGGCAACAACCCCATAAAATCTCCCCAGGCAGCCTCAAGTAGAACAGGATTATGATCACTAAAACTAAATAAAAGTTTCAAAAGAGCAAAGAATCAGAACAGGGATGCACTTTTGGATTCCTTCCCTAGAGAGAAGGAAGTTAAAGTCTCTTTAACATGTGTAACCACATATAATCCAGTGTCTAACGCAGTGAGCCGATGTATTAACAAGCATTGGAGTATGCTGACGAGTACCAAACACGAGTGGGGGAACCTCTGTTTTTTTCCTACCGATGGGCTAGGAGTTTAAAAGACTCACTAGTACATAGTCGCCCTAGGAACTCAGGGATTTTGAGTGAACCGACAATTTTAAATGCTTAGGGTTTACCTGCAGCGAGCGGACACTACCCGTGCGGTAGTTGCAGTGTGTGCCATTTGACCTCCCACACAAAAATATTAAACATTGAACCTGGGAAACAATGGGTACAACGCAGTCGCACTAATTGCAACACTTGCAATGTGGTGTATCTGATAGTCTGCCCATGTGGATTGCAATATGTGGGAATGACGCAAACAAGGATCAAAGTGCGCATCTGCAATCATCGCAGTATTATCCGATGTTAGAGAATTACCACTAAATTAACAAACCACTTTTTAGAGAAAAAACATACACCCAATGAAATCAGGTGGACTATTATAGAACATCTAACCAATAGTACAGAGGCAGTTTTGTTCGAAAAAGAGCAGAGATGGATCTACCGTCTTTCTAGCCATCGTTCAGGCCTGAATGATGACATACCCTGGGGCTCTGTAATGAGACATTCAAAGTCCCCAGTAAGTCTATGACTGATAAGGTATTCTCTACCCAATTCTGATCATAGTTGTTACTTCAGACAACCTATTGCTCCCTGCTGATAGGTGTGTTCAGTTATTTTTTAATGACATTATGCACATTGTGATACCCTTTATGAAAGACGGACATGGGCTATGTTCTGGCATGAGTCTATTCACTATGGTGTTTAAAGCTGTCCTTTTGGGTTTTGCCTGACTGACAATGAAGCTATAAAGTGTTTGTTCTCAACAAAAGAAAAAAGGAAGGAACGCATGCAGGGCATCGATCGGCAAAACGTGGTTTGGTGCGCTCCTCGCATTTGTTTGCAGTTGTTTATTGCCCAATCATGCGAGGTTACTAGCGTATTGCCAAGTTTGACTTTTGTTGAGTTTATTTTGTAGTTTAATACTACGGGCCTCGCAGCAATTTACCACTGTCCCTTTAATTCCGGGTTCACATGATGACGCCGCTCTCCTTTTGCGCTCACGTGACCGGAACCGGCAGGGTATTTGGTGAGCTTGTCTGTGCGTTGTCTGTATCATCCGGGCTACGGAAGTGCTACTGAAATAGGTTGACTAAGGGGAGACGCTGGCTTGCAAGTAAGGAGGAGACTGCCTTGGGACAGTATTAGTATGCTGATCCCCTCCAGTAGAGACAACCTTTTAAAATTATATATTTTCTCCTGCACCCTGTTTAGATAGAGCACGGCGTGAAGAATACCCCTGCCGTTTGAGCCCATGATACTCAGACTCTGTCTGTTTAAAGTGAGTCCCTTCCTTCCTTTTTGTATAAATTTTGGGCCATTATCCTCCAGTCTGATTTTTACAATCTTATTTGTTAGGGCATGCACAATATTTTTAAACTGGACATCGAAAATAATAGATAATCTTCGATGTAACCTAGATTGATGTGACAAGACAATAATATCGGGAATTACCGATTTGCGCTTTTTAAACACAGAGAGTGCATGATGTTTTGTCTTGCTTGAACCAAAGTCCGGAATAGGATGGATACACAGCCATAATAATTCTTAAACGGCATGTGCATGTTTGAAAAGGTTTTTTGCCACAAGGGTGTTTGGCAAACCAGTTGATAATTCATCTATTAAATGTTTAAATACTAACGTAACTTGAGTTCTCCTTCTTGAGGGGACTGTGTAGTTGTGCTTGTTTATTACTGTTTTCTCTCTTTTCAACAGATTATGGGCCCTAGATAAGTCTAGGAGAGCCCCCACTGGCATTTTTCATGAGTAACACTGGTTTTGTTATCACATCCTCACGGTAGGGTGCACCTTAGCGTGTGCATACCACCGGTGGATCAATTTATAGGTCCTGAAGAATGCTTGGCGAATTTTGCCCTATTTAAGCAGAAACATGTTGACAACTATTTTCTAGGAGACAGCGTTTCGAACTAATGAACCCGAAATGGTCCGCTGTTGACTTGTTTTTAACAGATGCTGTTTGACCATGTATTAAAATGAATATAGGTTACAACCAGCTATCTTTTTAAATCACTCACATTAGCACTTTTCCTTGTTACTTTTTGCACATAGAAAAAAACCAGCTCCGCTGTATTACAGGCGTAGTAGCATACTGGGGTGACATTTTGTTGCCCTAGTAGAACCCAATGATGAAGCATGTCACCGACCAGGTTGGTGAGTGAGGGTTCTTTTTTATAACAGAAAATATTTTTCCTTTTATATAAAAACATTCTTTTCTTTTTCACCCTATCAGTTTCTTGATGGCTATTGGTGTGGGATCATATACTCATGATCTTGTAGTATTTGTTGTCACTCTTTTGTTGTTGTTTAATAGTTAACTAAGGGGTACAGGAGTGACCCATTTACCCTGACTCTCTTGTTGTTTATTTACATTATATGTTTGCTTTGTGTACATGGCTAGCCATGTTTCCCACAGTATGTAGTGTTGTTGTGTCTTCTAGGTATACATGTTTTTTGTCATGTTGAATGTGATTATATAAGGTAACGCGTTTATTCACAAGCAGTGGTTTCTCCCATTTACATATCGCTGTCTTAAAGAGCATACAGACATTTTTCTCACAGGTATATAGTGCGACCACAATGGCAGTCATTCATTACTATCCAAGAATGTCCAACTACACAGCCCTTCTAAGCTTACAGCCCCCAACCTTGCTTCCTTTCTTAAAAGGACGCCAACTCCCACAATCAGACCAACATTCACACAGCTTTCTAACAGCAGTTATCTGCTTCTCAATAAGATGCACTCCTATGGAATGTGGGCTGGCATACCGTCTGTCCATACTGCTTCAAACTGGGTAACTTCCTGTAGCAATGTCTGTTCCCACCCACACAAAACAACTCCCAAACTTAAACTTGGCCTTCAATTCCTAGTTGTAAAACAGATTTCATGAAACAAACCAAACTAAAAGCGCTTTTGTTCAGAACAGAAGTCTCCCTCACTTCTGCAAAAGAAATTTATCGACTGCACATACCACAAACTTCAAGTAAAATACACTCCCTTTTAAATACGAACTGCCAATTCCACTTTGTGACTTGTTGCACAATTTTCAACATATGTCACACTCAAGGTCTGGCACACTTTTTTAACATATTCTCCTATGACCTTCCAACACACTTTCAAACTGTTCTTCTTTTAATACCAGACTACATTCATTCTATCATCTCTGGAATAACAGGAACAGTGCTCATTATTCTCGCTCTCTTTGTGGCCATCCTACTACTAATTCTAAAAATGGCTAAGATCTCTGTGGAAACAACTACGTCTGACAGAATATGCCTCTACGCCAAGCTACATCAATACTGTAAAAAAACTGAAAAACTTTTCGGCTACCTGCCGCTATCTATTATCGGAGCCAGCTACAACATAACATTTATCTACACTTATGCAATATGCGTACAACCATTATTTGATTGAAAAACTTGCCCATTTGACTGGCGAATGGATCTATGCCTTGTCAACAACCCAACAATCGCTCCCGATATCCAGCAGGTAATGCATTATCTTGAAAACCATGAATGTGATTGTTTTGGCAGTAAAGCAATGGTGAATGCAATCCAAAAAAGTATCGTAGCGGAATGGGATTTCTGCGCAGCCGTGAAAGATCTCCTGTAACGTACGACCTTTCACAACATCTCAGATTGCCTCCCTATTCAAATTGCTGCTCCAACATTCGAGGAACATTACTGTCCCTTCAAGGATATGAATTGGATCACTTTGCTTTTTCAGATGATGGCAACAATAGCCTCTTGGAACATTATGCATCTCAAGCCGCTGAAGAACTCCTGGACTGCAATTACCATGACTTGTAAGAAATTCACGTTATTCTTGAATGGATTTTTTCCATCTTTTTTTACTTTTTCCTTTATATTTTTTATAATACACTTCAATCCTACTACTTTGATATAATAACTTTCTAAGTATACTCAGACATTTGAACTCTGTCTTCATTTTTACCCCTTACATCTCCACTATAACCAGCGCTCGGTGCTGTATGGCCCATGCAAATATGCTATTTACTTCCTAAATTAGCCTAAACCCGACATCCATTTAGAAACCACGTCTATTCTTTGTGCACATGCCTCTCTGCCTGCCTGTTATTCACAAAGCCCTTTCACACAAATGTACTCAAACTCATCATTTGCTCACAACCTGACGATAAAAATGAAAAAAGACGACTTTGTTTAGGAACTGCTCGGCACAGTGTGGTAATCGTAAACTACCTTTATTTTCATTACACAATGTATTCATTCATGTCTAATAGCTATTCTGTATGTCACATAGAACTGTAACATATAATGTGTAAGTCACTGATGCAGGAGCTTCGATTTGACTACAGCAGAAGCGGTTGGAGTTTGTCTCAGCTCGATGCCTTAACTTTCTACTGTTATATGTGAGTCCAGCCACTCACTTGAAAACCAGGTCCGTCTGCAGGGACGATGAAGTTCCTCAACCCCCCCTGAACACCTCTCAGTGCTGCTGACCAAAAAACAGAAGCCCTGGCAGGTGCCCAAAGAGGGAAGGGGATTTGGGATGAGAGACAAGAGAGAGAGACTGCTACTCTTCACGCTTTGCCAAGAAGAGGGTGTGTGCCGTCTGGGCCAGCCAGGTTCTGGAATTTGACACAACGAATCACTCGTAACTTTTCCTAAAATATACAGAGGCAGATAAGTACAGAATACCCTTAAAACTCTTTAGACTACTAGCAATACCAACATTATGTCTTCTACTACTTTTGATTACCTTTTAGGCGTGATGGCGCTTCAAACAGTTTGTCTCTCAATAAGCATTTAAGAAATGTATTTACAGGTGTCTATGAATATAAAACAGGAATTTGTATTAGACTGTGTATTCTATGTTATGAATTCACATACTATATTTGTTCTTTTGTAACACCTTATGACCTCACCTGATTATGCCTAAGACTTTTCTAAAGAACTTTCCAAATATATTTCCAGAGTTCAATCCGAGCCTGTTTGAAAACACACTAAGCAACTGTGCCTTAAAATGCTGCCCAAAATATCCAGCAACTTTAAGAATGGCGCACTACAATGCAATTGCGCACAACAATATCAGAAAAGGCGCACTTTACATATAGTCCTTGGTGCTTTACAATATTATCAAATGTCCCCTTACTACTGCTAAAGAAGTGCACAACCAAAATCAGTCAATTTCAAAATACAAGAAGAGTTGTTGTCCAAACACAACCAGAAAACATGTACACCAAGCATCAGAAAGCTTCAAAAACACATGTGCAACAATAGCAGTTTTCCAAATTGCATTCAAAAGCAATAACATTAAGTTAAAAGCCAAGTTCTTCACTTAAATAACACTAATGATCTTTTACAATAATAACAAAAAAAATGTAAAGCTTCAATTGAACACTTAGCTCTTGATCATTTACAATAACAACAAAAAATGTAAAGCTTCAATTTAACACTTAGCTCTGAAGGGCTTTTAAAATGAGTCCAGAAATGTTCTTATCTCAGTACTGAGCTGGCTCAAAGACAGGGAGAATTTCTGCTGGCAGACGTCACAAGGTTAAAATCTTCTCTTCAGCTGAGGCTCCGATGACTTGGGGCTCCAGGGAAAGCCTGTGGCAGGAAACAGAAAGCCATGCAACAGGTGTCTGCAGATCGAAGCTATTTATAGCCAAGATCCTGGGCATGGGCGTGTTCAATCCATGTGCTTAGTACAGTTACAGTTCATGTGTTAAACCAACTGAAGCAGCTGCACCTGTGCCCACTGATCCTCAGATATCTAACAAGCATTGGCAAGGTCCATACAAAAAGAATAAACATTGGCTAAAGCAAATACATTAAAGAAAAAACAAACATTGGTAAAAATACTTATTGTAGGAACACTGCAATATGATTGATATTCACACCATATGGGTGTTGACAAACAATGCAGGGTACTCTGTGGATGGCGTGACAGGGGTTCCTGACATCTACACAAGAATGTTTTTTTGAAACAGCTCAAGACAATAATGTATGGTTTGACTACAAATGTACCCAATGTGCTTCTCAGAAGCGCAATGTTTGTATTCATCCTCAAAGTTTCAATGTGGGTGGAACTAGTACCAATTCTGACACATACTACATTGAATCTACTGAACAACAGATTGCTGACTATTGTACTGTTGAAAATTTTGTGTTACAAAAAAGCACTGCCAAGGGACCTGAAAAGTTTAGTGATTACATTTTGCAATTTCTTTTTTCTTTCTTTTTTTTCTTAAAGGATACATGTGCTAATCATATCCTACCTTAATTTTCCTTATAGAATGTAGAGTCATTCAAGTGTAATAGCTATTATTTATGTCACATGCTGTTGTGTTTCTATCTAGGACCCTAATTCGATATTCCCGATTTATGCCCTTATGTGGTTATAATAAATAATATCCTTATAAAGGCATAAGAATCATATCCATATTTAGTAATAGCCCATGCAGTCCAAATACGGCAAGGCTACTCCCCTAGACTCCTAGAAAGTACAACGCGTTCTTTAAACAAACCAAGCCTCCAGCAGCCGAAGGAATTCTCCCTGCTTTTGTTTTGATTTGCACAAGAACTCCTGGAGCCCAGAAAGAACTGTTAGTTCTTAGTGACGTCTTATGTCCAACCTTACGTCAAACCCGGCACCTTTCAGGTATAAATATACCAACATTGCTCTAAGCAAACACACGGTGGTTTGGAGCAGAGCGGCTATCTACTTGCCCGGAAGCCCAGCTGATGCGAGAGCCGAAGGAAGCCGCCCCTCCCTTTTGACGCACTGAGAAAGACGCTGTCTTTTTCTCCAGCCGAGAAAATCCAGCTCCGGTGTTTCCAGTCACCCTTGTGGGTTGCTGGGAGATCGAGTCCTGAGAGAGAGATACAAGACCTCCTACATTCTAGAAACAAGGTACGGAGCTGACTAAACCCTTAAGAGAATTCTTGACTCAGATTCTTGGCAAAAAACAACTTAACTTAAAAACTGCAACTTACTTACTCCTTCCCACGTATTAGGCTTAGGTCAGGTACACCGGGGTAGGCATATATTAGAAGCACCAGTTGAGTACGTTAGTCAATGTTTTTATGTATGTATATATTTTATCCATTTTAAAGTATCATATGGCTAAGAAACCATATCAATGCTTTTACAGTATTATTTCATAATACTCCTTTTACTGTACGCACTTTACTTTATGATAAGTATTGCAATTGTGGCAATTCGTTTCTCTTGCATGAGAAAGAAGACTGCTCAATAAATAACACCTTTTATTGAAAACGCCTGTCTCTCTATTTCTCTGCACTCTGGTGAAACTAAGTATGCACGATTGACTGAGTGAAATAACTGTCTATTGTTTTCACACGACTCTAGAGATACACTCTTTATTCTGAGGGAGCAAAGTTGTCATGTTATATGGTTGTCAGAAGCTAATCCCTTCTTGTCTATTCAGGGAAGTTAAACTCCTCCTTGTTTACTCGAGAAAGTTTCTAGTGACCTCTGAGCTAGCTGGCAAAACTAATTAAGTCTAATATAGTCAGTAGAGACCTAGTCGACCTCAGTCCTACGTCTCCACTGCTGTTTATATTATTCCAATGCGCAGAGCCTATAGGGAAAATAGGAACTACACTACATGGCGCCCAACGTTTGGTAAGGCGATAATCTAACGCAAGACATTAGAGTAACTCAGTCGTGCTTTTTCACACAGACCCTTTTTCCTGTAAATACTCCAAAAGATGTCTGGAGTGGGTAAAAGGTTAATATCAATCGGAACTTAGTAGGAAGAGATTCCTATGTATTAGTTTTTGGTTTAGTCAACGTTGAAGGATACAGTGTTCCAAAATATTGTGCACCTAATCTTTGTTTCCCTTGAACCTTGATCTGCAACGAAACTTTCAGTCAGCAAATGGCGGAAAGTGATGATAAAAGGGAGAAAGCTAGAATAGCAGCTCAACTCCTAGCGGATAACACAAGTCTCCAAGAGGAAGACCCGAATGCTATAATCATTCTGGTAAATGTAAGAAGAACTATAACTAAAAAACGTATAGAAAATGGAGTATCATCACGAGGTGGTACAGTAATATTTGTGGTAGAGGCCCATGAATATCGGCAGACAGAGGTATTCTATTCATGGATACATTTTCCAGCAGCACACGCTGTAACACACAAATTCCACTATTACAAAATAGAGGAACCTCCGGATGAATACGCTCCTTTCAAGGACGTTGAAATCCCACTAACTTACCAAGAGCACATGCTCTGGTTTAAAGGCGCCCTAAAACATCAAAATCACATCACCAGGCTCGGTCTACTAGGTAGACCAGGAGCCACGTGGCCGGTTCTAGCCAGCTACACACCACATCCAGACATTGAAAAAATGTCAGACCGAGAGCTCTTAACTCAACTAAAACTATTAATTAAAAAACACAGACAATTGGTCCAATATGTCATGCGGACTTCAACAGTCCAACCGGCAATAATCATTCCACAGACCACCCCTCACCATGGGAACACAAATAAAACCACACCACAGAATATATAATCAGCCATTGGCAAAATTCCCACAAAACGGGAACAGATACCATTCTAGTTAGCTCAAAAAATCACTCAGATAGAGGAAGTATTTCCTGATACTACTCCTAATGAGAAACACAGAATTCTGACTATCTGTCTTCCAATGGGGATCGCACCACATGTGGAGGACTGTGACACTTGGGGCACAGTCGTTCCTTCGATTTACACAAAAACACATGGTGTTCCGTCCATGGCGGTTATACCAGACGTACTAAGACAGATTCAAAATGAATACGGTCCAGAACCTGCTTTAACTCTGGGTATGAAATTACTGAAAGACCAAGCAGGTCTTGGCTTTTATTATTAGCCAACATAAAAGGAGAAGCAGCATCAGTGGTGATCCGCCAGAAATTGAAAGAAACAGATATAGCAGAACAACCTTTGAACTTGCCAGAATCATAGAAAAATCCTATGAAGAACTAGGTAGAGATAGTTTGGGTGGGAAACCAGTAAAACCCCAACTACTTGAAAATCCTGAAAAAACATTTATTAAAAATAATCTAAGCACTCCAAAAAAGAGTTGGGATGGAAAAAAACAATCCACTCCCAAAGAAAAACGATTCCAGTCCAGAGGAAGGTCTCCCAATGGAGAGATAGATCTCCAGAATGAGGTGGCAAGTCTCCCCAGAGGGAGCCCTATCAGAAAAGATACAACCTTAGAGATAGGGATAAATTAAGAAAACCTGACAGATATCAACATATTGATACACGTCCCTCTCGATCTTTTCAGACTTCCTCACAGAAATCAGAAAGAAGAGGACGGTCAGAACACAAAGAAGAGCACGTCAAGTCCAAAGACAAGGAACCTGCTCATCAAAGTAAAAAATTACAATATCCAAAGAAGAAGGTAGCTAGTATTAAAATAAAACATGCAGAGGATTTTGAGGACACAACTGAAAAACGGAGAGTGGGCCCAGGCAATGCTAGACAGCGCAGCAGAAGTAACAATAGCTCGCAAGATCTTGATGAATCTTCTGGAGACAGTGGACACGAATGAATACATTCAAGTGGAAACTGTAGACACCAGAGTTAGCAAACCCCATAAATTATATGAAATAACATTGCGTATAGAGGGGGACAAGAATAGGAAAGTAAGGGGTCTCTTTTGGGATAACCTTTCGAAAGGCTATGACATCCTGTTAGCTGAGAAAGACTGGCCACCAGAGTTTGTCAGGGAGTGCCCTCATGGCGAAGAAATGATTAAGCCTGCCTTCTCAAATTATATTCCAATTCATAAAAATATACATTTGCAAGAAAATGGGCAGTAGCCCAAGCTCCTGCATTATATAAAAATCATGTAGGATGGGATGAGGATTCTCCTCCTCACAAAATCCAGTTAAAAAATCAACCCACTGCACAAAGACATTACCCAGTTAAACAAGAAGCTAAAAAGCAAGTCAGGCAGATTTTAGGTCAACTTGAATATCAGTGGGTGATTGAAACATGCACCTCACAAATGAACAATCCTTTGTTTCCTGTCTCCAAGCCAGACGATTCATATCGTCTAGTTTTGGCCTACAGACACCTTAAGTTTTGCAGTACAAAACTCACACAGTGAAGCACTAATGAATAACATTGTGCGCAAAAAATATAAAACGACATTAGATATCTCTTATGGATTCTTTTGTCAAAACATTGAACCTGAAAGCAGGTATTTGACCGCTTTCTCAATAATGGGGTCACAGGAACAATTCTGTCGACTCCCACAGGGATTCAAGAACAGCCCAGGATTATTCTCAGCAAGGGTAACAGAGTTACTACAAATATATGATGATGAGGCATTATCTTATGTCGATGACATCTATCTCACAGATGATGACCTGGAGACACACTTGAAAAGAGTGAACACCATAATACTTGGGTTTGCAGCTGAAGGGTACAAATTCAACTTTAAAAAGTCACAAATAGCCCATCTAACTGTCCTGTTTTTAGGCTATGAATTATCAAGTGAAGGCAAAAGCCTAGCAGATAACTTCTTAGAGAAATGTGCTGTACTCCAAGCTCCAAAAACGCTGAAGAACTTACAATCAATACTAGGTTTCCTGAATCTCGGAAGAACATACATTCTAACTTATGCAGAGAGGGTTAAACCTCTCTATGAATTAATAAAACCTGACTTAAAACCAATTAATTGGACTCAGAAACACACAGAAATTTTAAGATCATTAGAAACAGACATGTTAACTAAAACAAAATCGCAAACACGCAAAAACATAAGCAACCTTGTAATCCGAGTCATCCCAGGAAGATGCGGATTCACGTACCTGACCTCTAATGAGGGAGAAACGGTACCAATAGCTTACAAATCACATTTGTACACACAACCTGAAATTAAATTCAGTTCTACTGAAAAAATTCTAACTGCGGTTCAAACTGCTGTAGCAAAAGAAAGAGCCCTGGTACAAGGTCAACGTATAATAATCGTTACACGAGTACCTGCTCTAGAAGCAGTAACAAAAGCAAGCATTCCAAATGCTAAAGCACTACATCCGAGATGGATGCAATGGTTTAATTCTCTTGCTGCACCAGATGTAGTATACGAATTCGATCCTAACTTAAAAACACAAGAATTTCTCCAATATGAATATGAATGTCCTCTGCCAGTTGAAATTATGCCTCTAGAACATTACGGCTGTATAATATATACAGACGGATCAGCACAACCCACAGTTGGGGGTAAACAATCATATAGTGCTGCGTGCGCGATTGTTAAAGGTCCTTGGTACGAAGCAAAATTTAGACCACTGGTCACTAAAATCCAATCTCTAGGAGATTGTACAGCTCAGCGAACTGAACTACTAGCATTTAAGATGGCGCTTGAAAATACCGATCGCGAATTCCCCACACTAATAGTGTGCGATTCATATTACTGCGTTCAGTCTTACAATGAATACTTGCAGAACTGGGTTCAAAACGGCTTCAAAGATGCAAAAGGTGGCATAATCCGGTGCCTACTCGATTCACGGGTTCACACTCTGCGACTCTGGGCAATAGCTTGTTTAATCTCCACAACGGCCCCTCGCGGCGGGATGCCTGGCTTTCACCTTGCGGATACCCTGCCGGGGTTATCTCACAGGGGAATACCAGGACGGGTTCCCTAAGCAAGCGCTTAGAAACCGCTTGGTGATTTGCGCTATATAAATTCCTGTACATTTACATTTACATTTAATTTTACATTTACATTTACAAGCATAAAACGCTCTGGGAACAAGTAGTTCTTTTACTGAAAGAACTACAAAAGACTCACGTGATACACACATTGAGTAATCAACGTGATGCGTTCACGTTGCGGGGAATTCATTGGCTGATGAGGCAGCGAAGGCTGCTGTGCAAACGGCTTCCGTAGCTGCCATCACCCAGTCAAAAACAAAAATAGACAGCGACATAATGCAAGCTGTCAGTGCTTCAGTAAAAGATGATAGAAAAACACTCCCGAAAGGCTTTCCAGTAAAGTACTCATACATAACTGATGTGAATAATGTTCCTTTTGCTCGAATCCCTGGAGTGGGATAGAGCAATTCCAAACATGGAACCCAGGTTAGGACTAATCTTAGCTGCACACGAAGGGCTCGCTTCTGCACATGCTGGTGTTTCCACCACAGTATCGTTATTAAAACAGAGATATTGGTGGCCACACATGAGAAAACAAACTAGGAACTATGTTCTAGAATGTGAAATATGCCAAAGAATGAAAGTATCAACAGTGAAACGACCAGCACAGACGCCCCTTCTAATCTCAGATAAACCATTAGCATGCGTTTACCTGAACCACTGTGGTCCCTTACAAAGGGATGGCAACTATAAATATATCATGGTCGCAGTGGATTCCTGCACGAGATTCATTTGGATGTGGCCCCAGCGCTCGGCTGACACCAGAACTGTTATAAAAGATTTGCGAGTCTTTATCGGCACATACGCAATTGGCATGCTACATTCTGACCAGGGTCCTGCGTTTAGCTCTTGAGCTTACAAAGAGGCCATGACCAGCATGGGCATTGCATTGCGGTACTCTTCTCCCTTCCATCCTGAGGGAAATGTGGTAGTGGAAAGAAAAAAACGTGACATAAAGCAATCTATAACGGCAGGGTATTAGGTTCGGGTGATGGGTAGGTCAAACATTTACCACAAGTGTCCAACGTAGTCTTAACAATCTGCCAAGAAATTCTCTAAAAGGTATCACTCCTTACGAACTATTGTTCGGCACTAGAATGCACATCCAGGATCTTGATTGTCAGACTTCAGTGGTAGAAGAAAAACCCTTTGATATCAAAGATCGTTTGGCTGTTTTACAGGACTTAAATGAAACAAGAAGAAGTCTGAGTAATATAAAGTTAAAGCCAACAGACACTGAAGAGAAACCACCTGTCCCAGCAAGACCTGTCTGGATTCCAAAGATTGGGGATCTAGTCAAAGAAAAGATCGCGGTGAAAAAGGAATTTGGGCCTTCTTACAGAAAAGCAGTACCTATCTTAGCTGTCAGCGGAACAAGATCAGTTGTACTACCGCCCCTTGCTGGTAAAAAGGAAAACCGAATTGTATCCATCGACCTGGTAAAACCACAATCATGTGGCCAATAATAAGTAGTAGGCCCAGTAGACTCCCAAGAAATAGCAGAAGACCAAATCTTGCTACAATCCAAGAGGCTCAAACTGAAGGACTAATCACATTAGATAAACCTGCAGTGAATAAAAAAGGACTATGCAACAAAGCCATGGAACTTGTGCCTCTTGAAACCCAAATTGCAACAGTTCGTCAAAAAACACCTGTCTACAACGATGTAGCCTCAGACTATGCTAATGAAACAAAGAAAGATGCAAAGACAAATGAAAATCCGGAAGCAATTCCAACAATTGACAGAACTGCATCTGGCTACTTCATCAATTTCGATGACTTTTCTGAAGATCCAAGCGAGCATGAAGAAACGTCAGCAACAAAAACTTTCTAAGAAAAAATGACTGAACTTTTTCATCAACTAAAAGAAACATATCTGATTTCACCATGGATTGAATTTTGGATTGTGTTAGGTGTACTTTTCCTCCTGCTTTGGCTCATCATGGTTTTATGTTTGGGTAGATTCATTGATGGAACATATAGTACAATGGACACAGCAAGTCAGAACATCAACTTGGTCCTAAAGCCTCACACATCCTCTCACATCACAAAAAGAGAACTGTCATCAGTGAACATCACAGCCAATCCAATACCCGGTGGGGTAGCATGGGACAAAACGGATTATGAAATCTATGGCCCGATTGAACTCTTGAAATATCCACATCAATTTAAGGTTTCCTTAAGTGACTTAGTGACACCAAGTACTTTCTCTGATGATTGGGACTTTGAAAATATTATTAATATGATGTCAGATTTAGTAATGTCAGCAAAATTTACAGAACATGATTACTTGCAGGGTTCATCAAATTATGAAGAAATGTACTGTTATAATCATTACGGGCATCACTATTTGCATAAAACTGCTCAAACTATAAATGTTTTAAATTATAATCAATGGGAACATTGTGCAACACCGCCTAAAGGCAGCTCGAAAACATTTAATGAGAAATTCCCATACTTCTCAGGGTTTAACACAAGTGATGCAGAAACGTTTTATTTTAGAATGTTAAATAAGACAGGAATGAAAACAATGTTGACAAATACTAAATTGATATATTCAGAAACATTTTATGAAAAAATGTCTACATTTGGTTTTGAATTTTGGAAAAATAACATTGAAACAAAAACCATCTGGGGTTCAAAAGACTGGCAGGTACAAGGTCTAGAAGCATTATTTAGAGCCTGCATGATCCCAGAACAAATAATATTCTTGAATGACACCATTCAACAGACAACCTGTCTTGGCCTAGCCAAGATAAAAGACTTAAACAAACCGTCTATTCCGAAGCCCATGCCTGATAGTAATAGCACTACAGATGTGGAGATAGACGTATCCCATATTTTACACCAAAACAGAACAAATCCTGATTGGAAAAAATGGTTGATCTGGCCCACAGACACAAATAACTGTCAAGATAGATTCCTGAACAAAACACAGAGGTTTAAACAGACCAGGCCAGACCCTAGATACTCCCAGAGACAACATCCAGGGATAGTTACAACATACAGTGTAGGGAAACTATGCCTCGAATGGCTACAGAAATCCACACTGGCTGAAATTAAGCAACACTTGACTTTACTTAAAGACGCTGCTGACTTGCGTGATTTCATACTGGGACCACGCAAACAGCGTCAAAAACGTTTCATATACGCCGGTATATACGCTGCTTACAACGAAGCTTGGAAAGTAAAACAAATGGAAACAGCTGAAAAAATACGAGAAATTGATTGTATAAATTTGGATAAATCACTTTCTGTAGTGGACAATGGGTTAACGACTCTGTCCTCCAGAATATATTCACTGGACAGCATTGTATCATCTGCTATTTATATAATAGAGCAGGACTTACTAATGTTACAACATGGTCAGTCCCAATTATGTTCTATTGTACAGCTTGGCTGGACGTTGCAAAATCTGCGTTCAGGCTACATGCCATGGCGTTTAATCAACGTAACGTCATTATTCTCTATCTTTAACCTTACTGATAAACAAATCAGTTTGGCACAAAAAGGAGCAGAATATACGATTCTGAGCGTTGAAAAACTTGAGAGAATACCATTGACAATGTCAGAGAGACCTGTCATTGAATGGATAATACACGGAACAATTACAATTCCGATAACAACTTTCCAGTTTAAGTATTGCCAAAAGGAAAAAAGAGGTATTTCTTAGTGGTAACAATTGTAAAAAATCACTGAGTGGTACACTCCTGTGTCAAGGTATTAACTTGCATGGAGCCTGCGAAGGGTCTTCAAATAACCTTTCATGTCACCTGCACGGCACTCCTGCAGCACAGATAGAGCCATTTTTCAGACAGCTTTCCAACGGCAGCTACGTTCTAATAAGTGACCACAGCTGTTGTGGCATGGTGCCAGGAAAAGCCTATCTCGTGAGCGTTAGTTCCATGGTCACTTGCTGTATGCAAGTATTGTATCCAAACAGCAATCCAGACATAGAGGCGGCAATATGGCCTTCTTTGAATATCTCTTCTATTCGAATTGATACTTTAAGCAGACGAAATCCATTCTTATACAGACAACTGTGCCTTTAACCTCGTCCAAAGAGACGTATGATCTGCAAGTTGCAAGGACAGCAGCAGAGATACATTCCCTATTATCAACAAATTGCCCCGTGTATTTCGTCGAAATGTTAGGTCAAATCTTAAACATGTCTGATACCAGTGGCATCGCACATGTATGTAAGACAATTTTTTCGGGACTGTTAACACCCTTTCAAACAGTTCTGGGCATATTCCCGAATTTTGTCCATTCCTTTTTCGGTGGCCTGCCTCTTCTTTTGGGACTCGTAGCAGGAATTTTATTTTTGATCCTTCTGCTCTGATATGGCAAGCCAAGCCACAGACAGAACTCCAGCAACAATGGAAGAAACGATCCTAGCAATACGCTACCGAGACCGTATCTCTAAAGTGCTCGGATTGGCCCGGCTAAGAGATCTAAATGCAACCTGGTTTCTTTCATTCAGACCTATCTGGCAAGATTACATCTTACCTGTGCTTCGATGTCTGCTATGCGGCGAAGAATGAGTGTTGGACGTCTGTCTTACACTTCCATCAGCAGTACCAATGGATATCGATACTGTGCTAGGGCCCGTAAAGACTCATGCAACGTGTTGTCCCCAGCGGCTACCTATTCTGATGACGGCATTCGTTGAGACTTCACCATTACGATTAGGTGGTGGTGAAGTACGAGAGGAAAGCAGCACCAAACAGGTACAACCTTCTGTGAGCATTGCTGATCCCAACATCGATGATAGCAATCACTCTCACATATGCACAATTTCAGCATTTTCGAACTTGGTCGAACTTTCACCTGATGTTGTAGACCAATTTTTTGCAAGCCTGTCTGATATGATGTTATCCCCTAAACAAAAAGAATAACTTTTTAAAACAACGAGCACACAGCGTTCCCTGAACTCTGAATTTGGCCTTCAGTTTGATAAACAGAACTACTGAAAACATTTGGAACAATTTTTTCCCCTGAGAGTGAAATTATTTTTTCCACTTCCAAAATATTTACTTTTTTATGGCACACAATAATCTGCTTAAAGTATAACTATTCTTAGAGAACAGAGCTTCTATTTTTAGAGATACTAGCGACAATATTTTACCTCAGCCTCTAGCACGTGTACATCATTTGTATAAATATGTGATGAAATGGTCTCGACCTTCTTTTCTGTATTCAGAGCCATTTCGTGTGTAATTTTTGCAATTCATTCAGCTGAGATATATATGCATTTAACTGAATGATGCCACTGCTTGAAAAACGTACAGTATCAATACAAATTTTTCGTGTATTTACCATATACCATTTCAAATGCGAATTTTGTATTTTGGGGTGGTTTTGTTAAACACACATGCATCGTTATATGTTTAATATTGTTTCGTTTTTAGTAATGATGGACATTAATTTGTTGAGTGGGTGTTGTGTTTCTATCTAGGACCCTAATTCGATATTCCCCATTTATGCCCTTATGTGGTTACAATAAATAATATCCTTATAAAGGCATAAGAATCATATCCATATTTAGTAATAGCCCATGCAGTCCAAATACGGCAAGGCTACTCCCCTAGACTCCTACAAAGTACAACACGTTCTTTAAACAAACCAAGCCTCCAGCAGCCCGGGAATTCCCCCTGCTTTTGTTTTGATTTGCACAAGAACTCCTGGAGTCCAGAAAGAACTGTTAGTTCTTAGTGACGTCTTATGTCCAACCTTACGTCAAACACGGCACCTTTCAGGTATAAATATACCAACGTTGCCTTAAGCAAACACACGGTGGTTTGGAGCAGAGCGGCTATCTACTTGCCCGGAAGCCCAGCTGATGCGAGAGCTGAAGGAAGCCGCCCCTCCCTTTTGACGCACTGAGAAAGACGCTGTCTTTTTCTCCAGCCGAGAAAATCCAGCTCCGGTGTTTCCAGTCACCCTTAAGGGTTGCTGGGAGATCGAGTCCTGAGAGAGAGATACAAGACCTCCTACATTCTAGAACCAAGGTGCAGAGCTGACTAAACCCTTAAGAGAATTCTTGACTCCGATTCTTGGCAAAAACCAGCTTAACTTAAAAACTGCAACTTACTTACTCCTTCCCATGTATTAGGCTTAGGTCAGGTACACCGGGGTAGGCGTATATTAGAAGCACCAGTTGAGTACGTTAGTCAATGTTTTTATGTATGTATATATTTTATCCATTTTAAAGTATCATATGGCTAAGAAACCATATCAATGCTTTTACAGTATTATTTCATAATACTCCTTTTACTGTACGCACTTTACTTTATGATAAGTATTGCAATTGTGGCAATTCATTTCTCTTGCATGAGAAAGAAGACTGCTCAATAAATAACACCTTTTATTGAAAACGCCCGTCTCTCTATTTCTCTGCACTCTGGTGAAACTAAGTATGCACGATTGACTGAGTGAAATAACTGTCTATTGTTTTCACACGACTCTAGAGATACACTCTTTTTTCTGAGGGAGCAAAGTTGTCATGTTATATGGTTGTCAGAAGCTAATCCCTTCTTGTCTATTCAGGGAAGTTAAACTCCTCCTTGTTTACTCGAGAAAGTTTCTAGTGACCTCTGAGCTAGCTGGCAAAACTAATTAAGTCTAATATAGTCAGTAGAGACCTAGTCGACCTCAGTCCTACGTCTACACTGCTGTTTATATTATTCCAATGCGCAGAGCCTATAGGGAAAATAGGAACTACACGACAATACAACTTTGCATCAGATGGATGCCATCGCTCTTGCACCATTTGGTCCATTAATGGCTCTTAAATAAAGACACTTTCTATATAATTTTCAAACTCCATCCCTTTATTACACACAGCCACTTCCTTAGACACACCTCAATTCACCTCATGTGTCTTCTATGGCATTGCAACATTCTGCATTATATTCTTCACGATTATTTCTTCATTCCTGCCACCTAAAACATGTCATTTGAGTCTTCAGACCGGTAGGGCTGAGTAGTTCGCTTCCCACCCACTGTATAGTGTAAACGCATACTAATATTACTTACAAAGGTATGCTACAGCGGCCAGTATACTACAGCACCCACAGCACATCACTTTACAGCAATAAACTCACGACCTACACTCAAAGTTTCATCCCCGAGTCTTCAGACCAGTACCAATGAATAGTTTGCTTCCCACTCCCGATATCATCTAAACGCATACTAACACCACCTGCACACATATGCTACAGCAGCCAGTATGCTACATGACCCAGAGCACATCAGTTTACAGCACTCAGCTCACAGTTTAGGCACATGGTTTCATCCCCAAATTTACCGGTACCTCACCTCTGTACCATCTCACTCTAGACAAAACAGCACTTTCACACTGGTAAGGGTAAATACTTCCTTCTGCCAGTATGCTACAGAGCACTCAGCTCACAGTTTAGGCACACACTTTCATCCCCAAGTGTACCAGCACCTCACCTCACCACCATCTAATAGTGTGCAAAACAGCACTTTCACACCGGTAGGTGTAAATACTTCACTTTGGCCAGAATGTTACAGCTCCCAGAGCACATCAGTTTACAGCACTCAGCTCACGGTTTACACGCACGCTTTCATCCCGGAGTGTACCGGCATGTCACCTCAGCACCATCTCACAGTGGGCAAAACAGCACTTTCACACCGGTAGGGGTGAATACTTCACTTCACACTCCCTCTATAGCACACCCTAACCACCCTACAGAGCTCACAGCGCTCCTACCCTCCTCTTTCCAACTTTTTTCTCCTTTTTTCCCCTTACTCGCTTCAACGGAATTACATAATGGCAGCCAAAACTTTCTATTTGCAACCGCTCGCACCGCTCGCAACCAATCAGCAGCATCTCGTGCTCGTAACGCCTCAGCCAATCAGATGGCAGAATTCCCAAATATCGATATCTGTAAATTTTGATATTTCTCAAAAACTGCTGAACGGATTTACACCAAATAAACAGAAGCGTGCTTTCTAGAGAAAGACTCTTCTCCCTGCCAAATTTGTGGTAATTTCCGTTCACCCGTTCGACCTGACGCCTTGTCTAAAGTTTCCCATGGAAATTAACTTGGAGAAAATACATTTTGGGACCCCCTTTTTTCTTGCCCCCCCTTGACCTATCACTCCCAAACGTTCAACATCAGAGCTGATATGAAAAAATTATTAGTTTTGAAAATTTCATGAAGATTCGTCAAACGACGCCAAAGTTATAAGCTAGACAAAAAATGCTCTTCCTATGGAAATTCGGTCCTAGCTATAACTACCTACTGGCGACCCCCAGTAGGTAATATATATATTACCTACTGGCTAAGTAGGTATATATAGTTAGGATTTTTTTCCTATGGGATTTTTGAAAATTCTATGTCGAATAACTTTGGCGTTTGAGGACAGAATTGGCTGAAATTTTCAGGAAAATGGAACATTTTGTTTCTGAGCAGCCCCTGAAAATTTGGGGGGGTTTCGTCAAGGGGGGGCCGAGACAAAAGGGGGGTCCCAAAACATGTTTTTCCCATGCAATTTTCCATAGGGCGGTTGGCCTCACTTTTAGCCTGAACGGCTGAATGGATTTACACCAAACTTGGCAAAATTGTAGGGACTGGTAGCCCGATGTGCCTTTGCTATGTCTCAAGATATAGGCTCCAGTGGTTTTTACGAAAATTAACTTTGAAAAATATATATTGGGCTACATTGGGCTATATATATGTTGGAGCCCAAATGTAGCCCAATGTAGCCCAATGTAGCCCAAAGATGGCCACCAGAAATAAAAAAAAAACAAATGTAGCCCAAATATCAGCCAGATGTAGCCCAACTATAGCCCAATGACAGAATGTCCCAGAGTGTTCTAAAGAACAACTAGAGTGCTAACAGTTCTACTTATTACAAAGGTATGGCACACCTGAAGCCATCTTGATTGGAATAAAGTGGTAACTCTTAAAACATTTAATTTAAAAAGGAACAAAATGAGGGGGTTCATTTTCCAATAGAAAGTATGATTAGCGAATATATGACAAAATCCCGCATACCATCAGTCCGCAAAAAAAATCCCGCATGTACTATTAGGCCGCAAATTAAAATAACGAAAACTTTTAGAACGAATATGCCTTTAGCATACACTAAACAACTAAACTACCCTAAACCCTAAAACACTACCCCCAGCATGACCCTACACTACACAAACAGTACAACACTACCCTAAACCCTAAAACACTACCCCCAGCATGACCCTACACTACACAAACACTACAACACTACCCTAAACCCTAAAACACTACCCCCAGCATGACCCTACACTACGCAAACACTACAACACTACCCAAAACCCTAAAACACTACACCCCAGCATGACCCTACACAACGCAAACACTACAACACTACCCTAAACCCTAAAACACTACCCCCAGCATGACCCTACACTACACAAACACTACAACACAACCCTAAACCCTAAAACACTACCCCCAGCATGACCCTACACTACGCAAACACTACAACACAACCCTAAACCCTAAAACACTACCCCCAGCATGACCCTACACTACGCAAACACTACAACACTACCCTAAACCCTAAAACACTACCCCCAGCATGACCCTACACTACGCAAACACTACAACACTACCCAAAACCCTAAAACACTACACCCCAGCATGACCCTACACTACGCAAACAATACAACAATACCCTAAACCCTAAAACACTACCCCCAGCATGACCCTACACTACGCAAACACTACAACACTACCCAAAACCCTAAAACACTATACCCCAGCATGACCCTACACTACGCAAACACTACAACACTACCCTAAACCCTAAAACACTACCCCCAGCATGACCCTACACTACGCAAACACTACAACACTACCCTAAACCCTAAAACACTACCCCCAGCATGACCCTACACTACGCAAACACTACAACACTACCCTAAACCCTAAAACACTACCCCCAGCATGACCCTACACTACGCAAACACTACAACACTACCCTAAACCCTAAAACACTACCCCCAGCATGACCCTACACTACGCAAACACTACAACACTACCCTAAACCCTAAAACACTACCCCCAGCATGACCCTACACTACGCAAACACTACAACACTACCCTAAACCCTAAAACACTACCCCCAGCATGACCCTACACTACGCAAACACTACAACACTACCCTAAACCCTAAAACACTAGCCCCAGCATGACCCTACACTACGCAAACACTACAACACAACCCTAAACCCTAAAACACTACCCCCAGCATGACCCTATACTACGCAAACACTACAACACTACCCTAAACCCTAAAACACTACCCCCAGCATGACCCTACACTACGCAAACACTACAATACAACCCTAAACCCTAAAACACTACCCCCAGCATGACCCTACACTAAACAACCACCACAACTCTACACTACACTAACACAACACTACACTACACAACACTACACTACACTACACAATCACTAACCCACGAAAAAATTAACACAAACCCACTTACCTCTCTCGTCATCGTGGTTTTCACAACGCAAATGCATTTACCATACATGCCTTTAAAACGTAATTCTTTGTAAAGGCATGCGCGATAAATGCACATGCGTTTTGAAAAAATGCGGGATAATGGTATGCGAGGTCAATGACCTTGCGGGATAATGGTATGCGGACTGAAAGTCTGCGGGATAAAAAATGCGGGAAAATGGCTGCAAACCATGATTAGCAGCAGACTTCCCTGGTGAGCACTAGCTTTACTACAGTGATCTAATGAGCAACTAGAGTGCTAACATTCAGAATTTATGGCAAATGTGTGACACATCTGAATGCCTTCTTGATAGAACCAAAGTAAACAAGCATTGAAAATGCAATAGATCTCGCCCTCGTTTAAGTTAAAGCCATTCTGTTTGTAATGAGGTGGCTTTTTAGCTTTGCTTTTATTAGTGTTTTTAAAACTTTCATGTAAATAACATGCATATGTATGCATATATGTATATGTATGCATGCATTTATATTTATATAGATATGCAGATTATATATGTTTATATATGTATATTACCTACTGGCGATAGCCAGTGGGTATATATATAGTTAGGATTTTTTCTCTATGGGATTTCTGAAAATTCTATGTCTAATAACTTTGGTGTTTGTGGACGGAATTGGCTGAAATTTTCAGGAAAATGGCACATTTTGTTTCTGAGCAGCCCCTGAAAATTTGGGGGGGTTTCGTCAAGGGGGGGTCGAGAAAAAAGGGGGGTCCTAAAACGCGTTTTTCCCATTCATGTTTCCATAGGGCGGTTGGACTCACTTTTAGCTCGAACGGCTGAATAGATTTACATGAAACTTGGCAAAATTGTAGATATGGTTTGCCCGACGTGCCTTTGCTATGTCTCAATATATGTGCTCCAGTGGATTTTGAGAAATTAACGTTTAAAAAAATATATATATCTGTGACAGCGCTCCGGTTAGCGCCCCGGTTCGCGTACCTGACGCGTAACGGAACTTCGCGAAGCGAAGCTGATTGGCTCTCCGGTGTCTGTCAACATTCTAAACAGTCCGGAGCGGCCGCCATCTTGTCTCTCGGTACGATCGAGAGACAAGATGTGGTGAAAAACGAAGGGGGAAATGAAGGAAAGGGGGCAAGGTAGACCACTCCTGACCCCCTAGGATTGATGAGGGGGACATTAAAGTGCCCCGCGGGGCAAAAAATAAAAAATAAAATGTCCAGCTAACTATATATGGTCTCTAACCTATGGTTTTTTCAGTGAATTTTCAAGGTTTTGTAAATGCAAATTCCTAACTATATATTGTCTCTAACCTATGGTTTTTTCAGTGAATATATATATATATATATATTCACTGAAAAAACCATAGGTTAGAGACCATATATAGTTAGCTGGACATTTTATTGACATAAAACCAATGAAATTCCATATATAGTTAGTTGCACTAACTATATATCGCGCACCCGCAATCCACTGCTGATGATGTCACATATTACATCATTCATGACATGGTCAGTGACATCACTGATGACATCACTGATGACATCTCAAATGACATCACTGATGACATCACTGATGACATCTCAAATGACATCACTGATGACATCATCTAGTGTCTGTGTGTTTTTGGAAAGTTTAAATATGTTTTACATATTAAAGAATGAGTGGATGTATGGAAGACTGAGTGTGTGTGTGGCTGGCTGGGAGGTGTGTGACTCTGTGCATATCAATGTGTACTTGTATCAGTGATTGTATAAGAGAGTAAGTATGTGTTAGTATGTGTGTGAAAAGTATGGTGTTCTGTGTTTAACTGCATAGATGAGGAAATCGAAGTGTGATTGATTCTTCACAGGACTGACTAGGTGTATGAGTGCATATGATAGTGTTGTAATAATGAGTGACTGTATGTATGAGTGATTGTATGGGTGAATGAGTGAATGTGTGTGTAGACGTAGGAATCAGTGAGTGCGTATGTAGTAACTGGTATTGGTGTGTCATGATGTCATCAGTGATGTCATTTGAGATGTCATCAGTGATGTCATTTGAGATGTCATCAGTGATGTCATCAGTGATGTCACTGAAGTATGGTGTTCTGTGTTTAATTGTATAGATGAGGAAATGGAAGTGTGATTGATTCTTTACAGGACTGACTAGGTGTGTGAGTAACTCCATGGATGAGTGGCAGTGTGTGAGTGTCTGCATAGGTGTATGAGTGCATATGATAGTGTTGTAATAATGAGTGACTGTATGTATGAGTGATTGTATGGGTGAATGAGTGAATGTGTGTGTAGACGTAGGAATCAGTGAGTGCGTATGTAGTAACTGGTATTGGTGTGTCATGATGTCATCAGTGATGTCATTTGAGATGTCATCAGTGATGTCATCAGTGATGTCATTTGAGATGTCATCAGTGATGTCATCAGTGATGTCACTGACCATGTCATGAATGATGTAATATGTGACATCATCAGCAGTGGATTGCGGGTGCGCGATATATAGTTAGTGCAACTAACTATATATGGAATTTCATTGGTTTTATGTCAATAAAATGTCCAGCTAACTATATATGGTCTCTAACCTATGGTTTTTTCAGTGAATTTTCAAGGTTTTGTAAATGCAAATTCCTAACTATATATGGTCTATAACCTATGGTTTTTTCAGTGAATTTCATTGGTTTTTTAAAAGCTAATATCTATAGCTGTAAAATATATTCTTTATTACGTGACGTATCACGTAGCCACGTGAGACGCCTCATGACGCGTCGCATAACCGTGACGTATCGGCTCTGCAGTGCAAACAAAATCCGTAACGTAAGCGTGCCGGAGCACGCTTACAGATATATATATTTTTTTTAACCTTAATTAGACAAAATCCACACGTGCACATATCTTGAGGCCTTGCAAAGGCACATCAAACAAACAGTCCCTACAATTTTGCCAAGTTTGCTGGAAATCTATTCCCGTAATTTTTTTTTTACTGTTTCTCTTGGTTTTCCCCTTGTTACGCTTACCGGGACGCATCCCGGTACGCGAACCGGACGCTCCAAAAACACAAGATGGCGGACTCCCGTTACGCTGCCGGTTAGCTGCCCGGTTCGCGTACCGGGAAGCGCCTCTACCGCGAAAAATCGCGGGGGACTTTAATATCCCCCTCATCAATCCTAGGGGGTCAGGAGTGGTCTAACTTGCCCCCTTTCCTTCATTTCCCCCTTCGTTTTTCACCACATCTTGTCTCTCGATCGTACCGAGAGACAAGATGGCGGCCGCTCCGGACTGTTTAGAATGTTGACAGACACCGGAGAGCCAATCAGCTTCGCTTCGCGAAGTTCCGTTACGCGTCAGGTACGCGAACCGGGGCGCTAACCGGAGCGCTGTCACAGATATATATATTTTTTTAAACGTTAATTTCTCAAAATCCACTGGAGCACATATATTGAGACATAGCAAAGGCACGTCGGGCAAACCATATCTACAATTTTGCCAAGTTTCATGTAAATCTATTCAGCCGTTCGAGCTAAAAGTGAGTCCAACCGCCCTATGGAAAAATGAATGGGAAAAATGTGTTTTGGGACCCCCCTTTTTTCTCGGCCCCCCCTTGACGGAACCACCCCAAATTTTCAGGGGCTGCTCAGAAACAATATGTGCCATTTTCCTGAAAATTTCAGCCAATTCCGTCCACAAACGCCAAAGTTATTAGACATAGAATTTTCAGAAATCCCATAGAGAAAAAATCCTAACTATATATACCCACTGGCTATCGCCAGTAGGTAATATACATATATAAACATATATAATCTGCATATCTATATAAATATAAATGCATGCATACATATACATATATGCATACATATGCATGTTATTTACATGAAAGTTTTAAAAACACTAATAAAAGCAAAGCTAAAAAGCCACCTCATTACAAACAGAATGGCTTTAACTTAAACGAGGGCGAGATCTATTGCATTTTCAATGCTTGTTTACTTTGGTTCTATGAAGAAGGCATTCAGATGTGTCACACATTTGCCATAAATTCTGAATGTTATCACTCTAGTTGCTCATTAGATCACTGTAGTAAAGCTAGTGCTCACCAGGGAAGTCTGCTGCTAATCATGGTTTGCAACCATTTTCCCGCATTTTTTATCCCGCAGACTTTCAGACCGCATACCATTATCCCGCAAGGTCATTGACCTCGCATACCATTATCCCGCATTTTTTCAAAACGCATGTGCATTTATCGCGCATGCCTTTACAAAGAATTACGTTTTAAAGGCATGTATGGTAAATGCATTTGACGAGAGAGGTAAGTGGGTTTGTGTTAATTTTTTCATGGGTTAGTGATTGTGTAGTGTAGTGTTGTGTAGTGTAGTGTTGTGTTAGTGTAGTGTAGAGTTGTGGTGGTTGTTTAGTGTAGGGTCATGCTGGGGGTAGTGTTTTAGGGTTTAGGGTTGTGTTGTAGTGTTTGCGTAGTGTAGGGTCATGCTGGGGGTAGTGTTTTAGGGTTTAGGGTAGTGCTGTAGAGTTTGCGTAGTGTAGGGTCATGCTGGGGGTAGTGTTTTAGGGTTTAGGGTTGTGTTTTAGTATTTGCGTAGTGTAGGGTCATGCTGGGGCTAGTGTTTTAGGGTTTAGGGTAGTGTTGTAGTGTTTGCATAGTGTAGGGTCATGCTGGGCGTAGTGTTTTAGGGTTTAGGATAGTGTTGTAGTGTTTGCGTAGTGTAGGGTCATGCTGGGGGTAGTGTTTTAGGGTTTTGGGTAGTGTTGTAGTGTTTGCGTAGTGTAGGGTCATGCTGGGGTGTAGTATTTTAGGGTTTAGGGTAGTGTTGTAGTGTTTGCGTAGTGTAGGGTCATGCTGGGGGTAGTGTTTTAGGGTTTTGGGTAGTGTTGTAGTGTTTGCGTAGTGTAGGGTCATGCTGGGGGTAGTGTTTTAGGGTTTAGGGTAGTGTTGTAGTGTTTGCGTAGTGTAGGGTCATGCTGGGGTGTAGTGTTTTAGGGTTTTGGGTAGTGTTGTAGTGTTTGCGTAGTGTAGGGTCATGCTGGGGTGTAGTGTTTTAGGGTTTTGGGTCGTGTTGTAGTGTTTGCGTAGTGTAGGGTCATGCTGGGGGTAGTGTTTTAGGGTTTTGGGTAGTGTTGTAGTGTTTGCGTAGTGTAGGGTCATGCTGGGGGTAGTGTTTTAGGGTTTTGGGTAGTGTTGTAGTGTTTGCGTAGTGTAGGGTCATGCTGGGGGGTAGTGTTTTAGGGTTTTGGGTAGTGTTGTAGTGTTTGCGTAGTGTAGGGTCATGCTGGGGGTAGTGTTTTAGGGTTTTGGGTAGTGTTGTAGTGTTTGCGTAGTGTAGGGTCATGCTGGGGGTAGTGTTTTAGGATTTAGGGTAGTGTTGTAGTGTTTGCGTAGTGTAGGGTCATGCTGGGGGTAGTGTTTTAGGGTTTAGGGTAGTGTTGTAGTGTTTGCGTAGTGTAGGGTCATGCTGGGGGTAGTGTTTTAGCATTTAGGGTAGTGTTGTAGTGTTTGCGTAGTGTAGGGTCATACTGGGGGTAGTGTTTTAGGGTTTAGGGTAGTGTTGTAGTGTTTGCGTAGTGTAGGGTCATGCTGGGGGTAGTGTTTTAGGGTTTAGGGTAGTGTTGTAGTGTTTGCATAGTGTAGCGTCATGCTGGGGTGTAGTGTTTTAGGGTTTTGGGTAGTGTTGTAGTGTTTGCGTAGTGTAGGGTCATGCTGGGGGTAGTGTTTTAGGGTTTAGGGTAGTGTTGTAGTATTTGCGTAGTGTAGGGTCATGCTGGGGTGTAGTGTTTTAGGGTTTTGGGTAGTGTTGTAGTGTTTGCGTAGTGTAGGGTCATGCTGGGGGTAGTGTTTTAGGGTTTAGGGTAGTGTTGTAGTGTTTGCGTAGTGTAGGGTCATGCTGGGGGTAGTGTTTTAGGGTTTAGGGTTGTGTTGTAGTGTTTGCGTAGTGTAGGGTCATGCTGGGGGTAGTGTTTTAGGGTTTAGGGTTGTGTTGTAGTGTTTGTGTAGTGTAGGGTCATGCTGGGGGTAGTGTTTTAGGGTTTAGGGTAGTGCTGTAGAGTTTGCGTAGTGTAGGGTCATGCTGGGGGTAGTGTTTTAGGGTTTAGGGTTGTGTTTTAGTATTTGCGTAGTGTAGGGTCATGCTGGGGCTAGTGTTTTAGGGTTTAGGGTAGTGTTGTAGTGTTTGCATAGTGTAGGGTCATGCTGGGCGTAGTGTTTTAGGGTTTAGGATAGTGTTGTAGTGTTTGCGTAGTGTAGGGTCATGCTGGGGGTAGTGTTTTAGGGTTTTGGGTAGTGTTGTAGTGTTTGCGTAGTGTAGGGTCATGCTGGGGTGTAGTATTTTAGGGTTTAGGGTAGTGTTGTAGTGTTTGCGTAGTGTAGGGTCATGCTGGGGGTAGTGTTTTAGGGTTTTGGGTAGTGTTGTAGTGTTTGCGTAGTGTAGGGTCATGCTGGGGGTAGTGTTTTAGGGTTTAGGGTAGTGTTGTAGTGTTTGCGTAGTGTAGGGTCATGCTGGGGTGTAGTGTTTTAGGGTTTTGGGTAGTGTTGTAGTGTTTGCGTAGTGTAGGGTCATGCTGGGGTGTAGTGTTTTAGGGTTTTGGGTCGTGTTGTAGTGTTTGCGTAGTGTAGGGTCATGCTGGGGGTAGTGTTTTAGGGTTTTGGGTAGTGTTGTAGTGTTTGCGTAGTGTAGGGTCATGCTGGGGGTAGTGTTTTAGGGTTTTGGGTAGTGTTGTAGTGTTTGCGTAGTGTAGGGTCATGCTGGGGGGTAGTGTTTTAGGGTTTTGGGTAGTGTTGTAGTGTTTGCGTAGTGTAGGGTCATGCTGGGGGTAGTGTTTTAGGGTTTTGGGTAGTGTTGTAGTGTTTGCGTAGTGTAGGGTCATGCTGGGGGTAGTGTTTTAGGATTTAGGGTAGTGTTGTAGTGTTTGCGTAGTGTAGGGTCATGCTGGGGGTAGTGTTTTAGGGTTTAGGGTAGTGTTGTAGTGTTTGCGTAGTGTAGGGTCATGCTGGGGGTAGTGTTTTAGCATTTAGGGTAGTGTTGTAGTGTTTGCGTAGTGTAGGGTCATACTGGGGGTAGTGTTTTAGGGTTTAGGGTAGTGTTGTAGTGTTTGCGTAGTGTAGGGTCATGCTGGGGGTAGTGTTTTAGGGTTTAGGGTAGTGTTGTAGTGTTTGCATAGTGTAGCGTCATGCTGGGGTGTAGTGTTTTAGGGTTTTGGGTAGTGTTGTAGTGTTTGCGTAGTGTAGGGTCATGCTGGGGGTAGTGTTTTAGGGTTTAGGGTAGTGTTGTAGTATTTGCGTAGTGTAGGGTCATGCTGGGGTGTAGTGTTTTAGGGTTTTGGGTAGTGTTGTAGTGTTTGCGTAGTGTAGGGTCATGCTGGGGGTAGTGTTTTAGGATTTAGGGTAGTGTTGTAGTGTTTGCGTAGTGTAGGGTCATGCTGGGGGTAGTGTTTTAGGGTTTAGGGTTGTGTTGTAGTGTTTGCGTAGTGTAGGGTCATGCTGGGGGTAGTGTTTTAGGGTTTAGGGTTGTGTTGTAGTGTTTGTGTAGTGTAGGGTCATGCTGGGGGTAGTGTTTTAGGGTTTAGGGTAGTGTTGTAGTGTTTGCGTAGTGTAGGGTCATGCTGGGGTGTAGTGTTTTAGGGTTTTGGGTAGTGTTGTAGTGTTTGCGTAGTGTAGGGTCATGCTGGGGGTAGTGTTTTAGGGTTTAGGGTAGTGTTGTAGTGTTTGTGTAGTGTAGGGTCATGCTGGGGGTAGTGTTTTAGGGTTTAGGGTAGTGTTGTACTGTTTGTGTAGTGTAGGGTCATGCTGGGGGTAGTGTTTTAGGGTTTAGGGTAGTTCAGTTGTTTAGTGTATGCTAAAGGCATATTCGTTCTAAAAGTTTTCGTTATTTTAATTTGCGGCCTAATAGTACATGCGGGATTTTTTTTGCGGACTGATGGTATGCGGGATTTCGTCATATATTCGCTAATCATACTTTCTATGGCAAGATGAACCCCCTCATTTTGTTCCTTTTTAAATTATATGTTTTAAGAGTTACCACTTTATTCCAATCAAGATGGCTTCAGGTGTGCCATACCTTTGTAATAAGTAGGACTGTTAGCACTCTAGTTGTTCTTTAGAACACTCTGGGACATTCTGTCATTGGGCTATACTTGGGCTACATCTGGCTGATATTTGGGCTTCATTTGTTTTTTTTGTCTCTGGTGGCCATCTTTGGGCTACATTGGGCTACATTGGGCTACATTGGGCTACATTTGGGCTCCAACATATATATAGCGCAATGTAGCCCAATATATATTTTTCAAAGTTAATTTTCGTAAAAACCACTGGAGCCTATATCTTGAGACATAGCAAAGGCACATCGGGCTACCAGTCCCTACAATTTTGCCAAGTTTGGTGTAAATCCATTCAGCCGTTCAGGCTAAAAGTGAGGCCAACCGCCCTATGGAAAATTGCATGGGAAAAACACGTTTTGGGACCCCCCTTTTTTCTCGGCCCCCCCTTGACGAAAACCCCCATATTTTCCGGGGCTGCTCAGAAACAAAACGTTCCATTTTCCTGAAAATTTCAGCCAATTCTGTCCTCAAACGCCAAAGTTATTCGACATAGAATTTTCAAAAATCCCATAGGAAAAAAATCCTAACTATATATACCTACTGGCTATCGCCAGTAGGTAATATATATATATATAGATATATATATATATATATATATATATATATCTATATATATATATATGGGGGGGTTTCGTCAAGGGGGGGCCGAGAAAAAAGGGGGGTCCCATAACGCGTTTTTCCCATGCAATTTTCCATAGGGCGGTTGGCCTCACTTTTAGCTCGAACGGCTGAATGGATTTCCACGAAACTTGGCAAAATTGTAGGGACTGGTAGCCCGATGTGCCTTTGCTAGGTCTCAATATATGTGCTCCAGTGGATTTTGAGAAATTAACGTTCAAAAAAATATATATATCTGTAAGCGCGCTCCGGGCAGCGCCCCGGTTCGCGTACCTGACGCGTAACGGAACTTCGCGAAGCGAAGCTGATTGGCTCTCCGGTGTCTGTCAACATTCTAAACAGTTCGAAGCGGCCGCCATCTTGTCTCTCGGTAGGATCGAGAGACAAGATGTGGTGAAAAACGAAGGGGGGAATGAAGGAAAGGGGGCAAGGTAGACCCCTCCTGACCCCCTAGGATTGATGAGGGGGATATTAAAGTGCCCCGCGGAGCAAAAAATAAAAAAATAAAAATTTTCGCCATAGAGGCGCGTCCCGGTACACGAACCGGGCAGCTCACCGGGCAGCTAACCGGGCAGCTAACCGGCAGCGTAGCTGTCAACATTGTAAACAGTCCGGAGCGGCAGCCATCTTGTTTCTCGGTAGGTTCGAGAGACAAGATGTGGTGAAAAACAAAGGGGGAAATGAAGGAAAGGGGGCAAGGTAAACCCCTCCTGACCCCCTAGGATTGATGAGGGGGATATTAAAGTCCCCCGCGGGGCAAAAAAAAAAAATTTGCGATTTTTCGCGGTAGAGGCGCTTCCCGGTACGCGAACCGGGCAGCTAACCGGCAGCGTAACGGGAGTCCGCCATCTTGTGTTTTTGGAGCGTCCGGTTCGCGTACCGGGTAGCGTCCCGGTAAGCGTAACAAGGGGAAAACCAAGAGAAACAGTAAAAAAAAAATTAAGGGAATAGATTTCCAGCAAACTTTGAAAAATTGTAGGGACTGTTTGTTTGATGTGCCTTTGCAAGGCCTCAAGATATGTGCACGTGTGGATTTTGTCTAATTAAGGTTAAAAAAAATATATATATCTGTAAGCGTGCTCCGGCGCGCTTACGTTACGGGTTTTGTTTGCGCTGCAGAGCCGATACGTCACGGTTATGCGACGTGTCATGAGGCGTCTCACGTGGCTACGTGATACGTCACGTAATAAAGAATATATTTTACAGATATAGATATTAGCTTTTAAAAAACCAATGAAATTCACTGAAAAAAACATAGGTTATAGACCATATATAGTTAGGAATTTGCATTTACAAAACCTTGAAAATTCACTGAAAAAAACCATAGGTTAGAGACCATATATAGTTAGCTGGACATTTTATTGACATAAAACCAATGAAATTCCATATATAGTTAGTTGCACTAACTATATATCGCGCACCCGCAATCCACTGCTGATGATGTCACATATTACATCATGCATGACATGGTCAGTGACATCACTGATGACATCACTGATGACATCTCAAATGACATCACTGATGACATCACTGATGACATCATCTAGTGTTTGTGTGTTTTTGTAAAGTTTAAATATGTTTTACATATTGAAGAATGAGTGGATGTATGGAAGACTGAGTGTGTGTGTGGCTGGCTGGGAGGTGTGTGACTCTGTGCATATCAATATGTACTTGTATCAGTGATTGTGTAAGAGAGTAAGTATGTGTTAGTATATGTGTGAAAAAGTATGGTGTTCTGTGTTTAACTGTATAGATGAGGAAATCGAAGTGTGATTGATTCTTTACAGAACTGACTAGGTGTGTGAGTAACTCCATGGATGAGTGGCAGTGTGTGAGTGTCTGCATAGGTGTATGAGTGCATATGATAGTGTTGTAATAATGAGTTACTGTATGTATGAGTGATTGTATGGGTGAATGAGTGAATGTGTGTGTAGATGTAGGAATCAGTGAGTGCGTATGTAGTAACTGGTATTGGTGTGTCATGATGTTATCAGTGATGTCATTTGAGATGTCATCAGTGATGTCATCAGTGATGTCACTGAAGTATGGTGTTCTGTGTTTAACTGTATAGATGAGGAAATCGAAGTGTGATTGATTCTTTACAGGACTGACTAGGTGTGTGAGTAACTCCATGGATGAGTGGCAGTGTGTGAGTGTCTGCATAGGTGTATGAGTGCATATGATAGTGTTGTAATATTGAGTGACTGTATGTATGAGTGATTGTATGGGTGAATGAGTGAATGTGGGTGTAGACGTAGGAATCAGTGAGTGCGTATGTAGTAACTGGTATTGGTGTGTCATGATGTCATCAGTGATGTCATTTGAGATGTCATCAGTGATGTCATCAGTGATGTCATTTGAGATGTCATCAGTGATGTCATCAGTGATGTCACTGACCATGTCATGAATGATGTAATATGTGACATCATCAGCAGTGGATTGCGGGTGCGCGATATATAGTTAGTGCAACTAACTATATATGGAATTTCATTGGTTTTATGTCAATAAAATGTCCAGCTAACTATATATGGTCTCTAACCTATGGTTTTTTCAGTGAATATATATATATATATGTATATATATCCCACAGTTGCAGGTATCCCAAGCGAAGTGGCCACAGGAAGAAACGTATTGCTCACATCTTTTAATGTCATCTTGCAAGCCGGCAACAGAACAGCGTGACAACATCGGTAAAAGTCTAAACGCCAGACGCGTTTCGGGAAATGGAGTATCCCTTCTTCAGTGGCGTGTGGTTAGTGGAAGGCAGATAGCACTATTTTATATGCAAGTCCAGCCCATAAGGGCGTGACCGTGAACACGGTCTTCTGGGTCTTGTAGTATGTAGTACATTCTTCCTGGTGGGCGCGGCAGAGAGCATAGGTTTTAATTATGAGGACATGAGGAGCGCGGCCACCAGGAAGAATGTACTACAGACTACAAGACCCAGAAGACCGTATTCACGGTCACGCCCTCATGGGCTGGACTTGCATATAAAATAGTGCTCTCTGCCTTTCACTAACCACATGCCACTGAAGAAGGGATACTCCATTTCCCGAAACGCGTCTGGCGTTTAGACTTTTACCGATGTTGTCACGCTGTTCTTTTGCCGGCTTCCAAGATGACATTAAAAGATGTGAGCAATAAGTTTCTTCCTGTGGTCACTTCGCTTGGGATACCGGCAACTGTGGGATTTGTTACGGTCGTTTCCCGGCCGTGAAGCATGACCCTTCGCTGCTCGCTGATCCTAAGCCTCCGTCACTCTGATGCAGGCGCTGAAAGGAAGGAAGATGTTCGGGCGTCTTGCAGGATGAGGCCCGACCGTTCTATGATGGCATCTACAAAGCGGGGCAGGCTATCGACAGGGTACACATCTACCCACTTGGGGAGGTAACAGGTTTTAATTATGAGGACATGAGGAGCGCGCCCACCAGGAAGAATGTACTACAGACTACAAGACCCAGAAGACCGTGATCACGGTCACGCCCTTATGGGCTGGACTTGCATATAAAATAGAGCTCTCTGCCTTTTACTAACCACACGCCACTGAAGAAGGGATACTCCATTTCCCGAAACTCGTCTGGCGTTTAGACTTTTACCGATGTTGTCACGCTGTTCTGTTGCCGGCTTGCAAGATGACATTAAAAGATGTGAGCAATAAGTTTCTTCCTGTGGTCACTTCGCTTGGGATACCTGCAACTGTGGGATATATATATGTATATATTTATGGAAAATCAGCTCCTTACTGCTCAGCTCAGCGCGCCGCACCAGCAATGAAGGAGACGGACCAACCAGGTACAGCAAGATGGTATTTATTTTCACAGAGAACAGCTATGCGTTTCGGGCCAACTTGCCCTTGTTCACACTGTAATTCTCATAAAAACAATTGCTTTTTTTATATGCTTTGAACGTGAACACACCTCTAGTGATGACATCGTATATGACATGATCATAGACATAAAGGAAATATTTGCTTTTGTCGCTATTTTTTTCCCTTTTTTCTGAGTAGCTTCATTTTGCAAATAAATAACGGGATACATCTCATTGGGCTTCATGAATATAGCTTAAATATTTAATAAGCAATTATTTATATATATATATATATATCACGCTCGAAGTTTACGCCATAAGCAGAAATTACAGCACTCCGGAGGGTCAGGTCCAACAGATTTCTTTATTGGGAACCACACAACAAACGCGTTTCGGCGTTTAGCCTTCATCAGTGTCAATGACACCGTCGTCATGAGCTGTTAATAAAGTTAACCAAATCATAGTGGAAACAGACGAGGGACTCACCCCTCTGTGAGAGCACCAGCGCCATATTGGAGTGTGTATTCTCCTTTTATATCTAAGCAACTATTATATAACCACATATCGGTTTATGTGCAATACCAGAGGATATAAATACAGTAAAAAATGGAACATACCATCCTATCTAGCCGTGGATCGGCTTTTATCCTCCAACAATTGTCCACTTTGTTTACAACTTTATCCTCATCACAGAAACTGAAATTATACGTCGTATCTTTTCATTAGAGTCAGCAGTATGCAGTTAGCCTTGAAATTTTCTCAAATAATTCATTACTTTTTACATTCAATTCATCATTTTTATCCCCATACCCAATTTTATACATACTGTATAAACAGTCCATGTAGGATTCACCATATCTCATAAGAAAATCATGTTAGCAGCAACCAGAAAAATGTCATGCATCTGTCGTCATTCCCTTTTACTTTCCAAGGTGGACTGCCATCTCCTCCCCGCTATTTAGGCCTCTGGGATGTTTAGTTGACAGATAGATCGATAATATACCTCGACTCTAGCCTGCGCAGTCTTCTTAGCCGGTCACCTCCCCTTACATTCAATGGCACAGAGTCTATTCCGAAAAAATTGCAGCTTGCTCCTATCCCTACTATGTAGTTCCGAAAAGTGACGAGCTACCGGGTATGCCAGATCTGCCTTATCGAGCTCTGAGGTGTTTGAGTATTCTCATTTGTAGTTGGTTGATTGTACTCCCAATGTAGCGTAAGTCACATGGGCAAACCAAGCAATAGACTACATGGGAAGTACTGAAAGAGCAAATCTCTCCTGGGAAATTGATTTTGCTTTGCTAATAATTCCTAACCATACATACCCATGCATTCAACCTCATTTATCCCCGAGACGTTCTTCACAATGATTCCCCCCAAAGTAGAGACAACCAAGGCCCCAATAGT
Organism: Lissotriton helveticus; assembly: GCF_964261635.1. Classification (NCBI taxonomy): domain Eukaryota; kingdom Metazoa; phylum Chordata; class Amphibia; order Caudata; family Salamandridae; genus Lissotriton; species Lissotriton helveticus. Next base: position 1,233,439,030 of record NC_136068.1, read on the forward strand.
CAGCTAGGCAGAACAATACTCATGAACACAAGATCTACAAAAGTAAATAGATTTAATGTAATATGTAAAACTTATCCAATGATTAAAAGTGCTTTCACACAAAAATATATTCTACCAAATACATACATAATGAATAACAACAATATACTTATAAAATAAATGAATAAAAAAGAAAGTTAAGAGAACAACAAACAACAATGTGCTGGACAGCATTTAGGCCATGTTGGTGTTCTATACAGGTATATAAGCTAAAAATGTCCAGCACCATAAATAAATAATCAGGGTCCCATACCATGTACTCGATTTTATTTAGGAAATCTTTGGTGTCCTGTATATAGGTCTCTAAATTTGCCACAATAGGGAATAGGACATTCTCCACAAATCTGGACATATATATATATATATATATTCACTGAAAAAACCATAGGTTATAGACCATATATAGTTAGGAATTAGCATTTACAAAACCTTAAAAATTCACTGAAAAAACCATAGGTTATAGACCATATATAGTTAGGGATTAGCATTTAAAAAACCTTATTTTACTCACACAAAACCATTGAAATTCCATATATAGTTAGTTGTACTAACTATATATCACGCACCCGCAATCCACTGCTGATGATCTCACATATTACATCATTCATGACATGGTCAGTGACATCACTGATGACATCACTGATGACATCTCAAATGACATCACTGATGACATCACTGATGACATCTCAAATGACATTACTGATGACATCACTGATAAAATCATTCATGTGATAATACGATGAACCTCTTCAGACTCTAATATAACCTTAGATACACTCAGTGTAAACACAGACTCACAGATTGTCACTCATCCATGAAGTTACACACACACCTAGACAGTCATGCAAACAATCAATCACACCTCCGTTTCCTTAACTATACAGTTAAACACACCTTACTTATTCAAACATATACTAAAACATATTTACTCACTTATACAATCCTGGATACAAGTTCACAATGATCCATACAGCCACTCACACATTCACTGGCTCTTATGCACAGTTATTTATATATGTCAACTCTCACATGTACTGTATTTTACATATGTACTTAATTTGACATGTAGCACTGAGATATCTATTCACTCACCAATACAGTCATGCACACAGTCAACCGCCCATACAGCTGTTTCCAACATGCACTTTTGAATCCATACATCTATGCACAGAGTCATACACTTCCCAGCCACCCACACACACACTCAGTCTCCCATACAAATGCTTGTGCAACCAATCAATAACCTATATAGTTACTCATATAGCTACTGATCAACACATGCAGCACTTTACAGAACAACAGACATAATGATGCACAAATTAAGACAGTTTAGTCACTAACCCATGCACTCAGTGAGACACATTTAATCACTCACTCATACATTCAGTCATGCACCTACTAAATCCTTCGTCCAGACACTTATACATCGACTCATTCATAAATATGTAAGACATATTTTAACTTTACAGAAAAATACAGTCACTGGATGTTGTCATCAGTGATGTCATCAGTGATGTCATTTGAGATGTCATCAGTGATGTCATCAGTGATGTCACTGACCATGTCATGAATGATGTAATATGTGACATCATCAGCAGTGGATTGCGGGTGCGTGATATATAGTTAGTACAACTAACTATATATGGAATTTCAATGGTTTTGTGTGAGTAAAATAAGGTTTTTTAAATGCTAATCCCTAACTATATATGGTCTATAACCTATGGTTTTTTCAGTGAATTTTTAAGGTTTTGTAAATGCTAATTCCTAACTATATATGGTCTATAACCTATGGTTTTTTCAGTGAATTTCATTGGTTTTTTAATAGCTAATATCAAAACCTTTACAATGTATTATTCTTTAAAAAGAAAAATATTTTTTACATGTTTTTTATACAATTTTTTTTTATTTTTTTTGTTTCGCTCCCAGTACGCGTACCGGTTAGCTTCCCGTTAGCTCAATCCGGAGGCGCGACCCGGTACGCGAACTGGTAAACGTTCCTTTAGCGCACCTCTCGCGTTACAAAACAACATCGCGACGCTTCGCGTCAGCATGACGTTTCGCGTTCTCGCGTAATACGTCATATTACGTGCTACGTTCGCGTACCCGGAAGCGCAGCGGTACGCGAACCGGAAGCGATCCGCGGCGCGGCGCCGACCGCGTAATGTAAACATAGCAGGTCATGTGACTCGATAATAACACTTTTCATTGGTTCATTTCACTTTTGGTTTCCTAATGATGTAATACAAGGTCATGTGATCTAAAATGGACACTTTTCATTGGTTTAGAACTTTTGTTTTTCCCAAATGATGAAAACCCCTCCTTCTTTCATCACTCTGACTTTCATCTTGGTGAGAGAAAGACCCTTTATTGAGACTTTGTGATGGCTTCATTAGTAGCTTCAGCTGGTGCTAGCCCACCACCTCCACCAAATCCAAGAAAGAGAGGACCACCTGCAGAAGTAATTCTGCAAGAAGAGGAAGAACAGGAAGAGGAGGAAGAGGAGGAAGAGCATGAGTTTTTGCCAGAGGAGCCCAGGAGGTACAATCGACAGGAGAATTATATCTGGCAATTCTACAGAATTCCTGAGGGGCAAAAGAAAGTGAATGCTCGTTACGTGTTTTGCCGCATATGCGGTGACAGATTGTCAAGGGGCACCGATAAAAAATATAGTTATGGGAATCATACTATGCATCGGCATATGAGTAGGTGGCACCCAAATAACTATAGTGCTGCCCAGCTACGTGACCAACAACAACATCCCCTCCAAATGGCAAGAAGATCGGTGGTTCCAGAGGTGTCGGGACCAGAGGCGAGGGAGGTGATTGCAAACATCCAAATGTTGTTTGGTCACGTAAAACAAGTGTGCGTGGAATGTGGCGCTTTCATCTGCTACAGAGAAAGTAGCATCACTTTGATTTTGCGAGCAATTCAAAATCATATTAATGTTTGCACAAAACGCACCAAAAAATAAATTCTTTTTTTTTTTTTGCTCCTGTTGAGCCCTTTATAATGGATCGTTTTTGTTTCCCCCCCCCCAAAAAAACCAAAAAAATTTTAAAAACGTTCAGAAAATACAAAAAAAGTAAAAAAAGGTTCAAAAAATACTAAAAAAAATATAAAACAACAAAAACATAAAAAAAAAAGTTCTTTTCAGAACTAACTCCCCATTATAAAAAAATTGGTAGAAAATTTGGAACTCTGCCAACCTGTATTTCTCTTAGTTCGCTCCCGGAGCGCTACCCGGTACGCGTACCGGAAGCTAACCAAAAAAATATTTTTTAAAAAAGAACAGTAACTATAAGGGAAGGAAATACACAGTTATGTTAAAAGAAAGACAGCTCTAGGGAGTAAAATAAGGATACTGTTACCTACAATCCACTGTTGATGATTTCACATATTACATCATTCATGACATGGTCAGTAACATCAACAGCAGTGGATTGTAGGTAACAGTATCGTTAGTTTACTCCCTATAGCTGTCTTTCTTTTAACATAACTGTCTATTTCCTTCCCTTATAGTTACTGTTCTTTTTTAAAAAACATTTTTTTGATCAGTCATAAACAGTGACATTAATAGAAACAGAGAGAGTGAACAAGAGTGAAGAACTATGGTCCTCCTGAGCCACCCTCAGAAAACCAAGGGGGTCAAGATACATCTACCGTGCCCCCTTCTACCTATTCTGAACATTATTTGCCCTCCATCTTGTATCTTGATTCGAACGAAACACAAAATGGTGGACTGCCATAACGCTGCTGGTTTGCGAACCGGGCAACTTCCCAGGAAGCGGTCCCCAAAAAAAAAAAGTTGGGAAAGTAATTCACAGACACTAAGAGTAATAGAGATGGAGTGAGTGAACAAGACTGAGGAACTATGAGAACAGAGGGACTGAGAAAAAGAGTGGAAGGAGTTGAGTAAATAGGTAATAGAGAAAGGAATGAGGAAAGTAGCAAAGGCAGGAAACTGAGGATTAAAGAAGTGAAGCAGTGGATCTAATAGTAGGTGAATGTGATAGAAATGTAACGAAAAGAGTACAACTATTTACCTTGTAATTGCCGTTAAATTAATCACATTTTATTTCTATACTTTCAATCTGTGAAAGAGAGAACCAACATTTGAAAAAAAATTAAAATATGTATTTAAAAATTACAAAAGACAAGGGAAAATATTGAAGGACAAATAGTTTTTCAACAACTTTGACACTCACAGAAGCTTCTGCTTCTCCAGGTCCTCTACACAATGCTAAAGATATACATTTTAAACTAACAGTATCTTGATGCAGATGAAGTGAGGCCTATCTTAAAACATGGTGCATCTTTTGCATTGCTCTTGTTTCAGAAAAGTGTCGCTTCAGTATGCCAATAACATGTCTCCTATCCAGAGATTTGTTTGAGGTGAGGCCTACTCAGAGTTCAAGATGAGATTTACACTTGTTGAAGTGTACAGAGGAGATAATATCTGTGAAAGTCTACTAATGAAGTGAGTCATGTCCACTGCACTCTTCAACAAAGTAGAAACCTCCTATGTTTCCCTGGACAGACCTAAACTTGATCTGCACAATGTGATTCGTAATGATAGGCAACTCAAGTGATGTAATTGAAATATGTGCAATTTATTTTGCTCATTTCACAATCACATCACTTGTGTTTCCTTTGCTTAGGTATCTCATTGTGCAGATGTAGTCCAGCATATGAAAGAATACGTAGAAGTGCAGCACTGCATACAATAAATTTAACACTTACAGAAAACTCACCTTCTCCATGCCTCCTACACAGTTCTACATATACATCATAAATGCAAACAGTACAGAATTAATTATACATGTTAAATGGTTTATTTTTGCTGTTCTCAGAATGTATCAAAATTCACTAAAAACAGTGACTTGAAGGTATTCATCATGTAACAGCGGGGAAAAAAAAACACAATCAAAATGATTGTGTTTAAAAAACCCATACAACATCAGAAAATAAAATTCAGAACTCCTTAAAGTTAACTTACTTTCCATGACGTCCAAGGATGTCCTATGAACAGCTTACACTCTTTTGTGCTGTTATTACTTTCAGCCCGCCACTTTCTGAAAGAAAACCTCCATCGTTTTTAAAAACACGTTACATGCAATAAATGACTTCTTGCTCTCTACCACTATTTTCCACAAGGCCAAATCTAGTCAGAGATATTTATAACTCTTGGATTTCTTGTAAGCCAATCCCATCATTTGGCATTTCCGCAACTTTCAGAATTAAAATGTTGAAGATCATTTTCACAATCCTGGAATAGTAATATCTTCCCCTTCTTGGTCAGTCATGTTCTACATTTCCTATGACACTGATACTGCTTAATATGAAGCAGACTTACACTACCTCTATGAGTACTACAATTATTTAATTCTCTACATCACTTTTAATCACAAAGCAATGTAAAACAGTAGACAGCATTGCAGACTTACATTCCCTCTACTCCATGTTTTGATTGGCTGCTTCAATTAGCTTATGAAAAGAAACAATTTTTCTGAACTCATTTAAAGTGCACATACATCTCCATGATGTCCAATCCTTTGATTAGAAGTTATGTCTCTGAACTACACTTATCCTCAAGGCCAAATTGTGTAGGAGCCATTAGAACTTCTTGAAATTCCACAGATCATATCCCGAGATTATTTTCCTAAAATTTTGGTTTTAAAAACACCAGGTAAGAGTTTTTAAGGTCATACGGCAATTTTTTTTTGAAAATTAAAACAGAATCATTGCAGAATGACCAGCCATTTCTAGACTTTAAATAAGCTGTGTAATGTCCTGATGATATTGAAGGGCCGTCATGATATATAATTGCTGTAGTTACAAAAGTCCTTCCTGATATTGACAACTGCGAAGCTACAAATTTTTTTATTAAAGTTGTCAATTTTGTTCCATCAGGCCTACATCGTTGGAACATTAAAATGACGTACTGGCCATATGTTCGTATAAATAATGTGGACATCATTTCAGATTTACATTGGCTACACTCCATGCTGTGATTAGCAGCTTTTACTAGCTTATTAAAGGAGACTGATTTACTGTCTGGCAAAGTTAAATATATAAATCTTTCTGAGTCTACACTAGTAGTACTTGATACCATACAGTTCTCGCAGTCATGCTGCCATTGATAAGAAAGCCCAAACAGCTGATCTACATCTACACCTTCAGCATGTAATACATCAAGCATATACATTAAAAACTCCTGACAATCTTGCTGAATATTTTGAGAGAATTGTGTTTGCCCTGAACATCTGTCTAACAGGTTTCGAATTTCAGACACACTTTCTATTTTTGTTCTATCTGTGCTACATTTCTCTAACACAGAATTCAACAAACTGCAAAATCTTTGATCAGAATTGACCACAATCTCTTCTTTTACATTTTTTAGAGAAAACAAAACATTCATTACTACATTAGCATAGCAGTTGACACCAGAACTGTTTTCAAACTGAAAACCAACAACATCTTCAACAGAATCCTCTTTGTTTCTGCTTGTAATTTTAGGTTCATTCACTTTTTGTCTTTTTGCTACAACCTCCCCAGTATTGTTCTCATTTCTTCGTTTCCGGCCTACCAGACGTTTCTCAAACAAAGGAAACTGAGGCAAATGTGGCGCATACTCTCTTCTTAACCTATTGTATTCCTTAACACAATCTAGATCTGCACAAATGTTTCTGACATCACACTCAATCAAGTACAATCCCGATAAAGTTCTAACTCGTGACAATGCCACATATGCCATACCCTCCTTGAACACAGAACTGCCAATATTCACCAATGCAGTGTCTACACTTAAACCTTGCGATTTATGAATTGTCACCGCATATGCCAAGCAAACAGGGAACTGCTTACGGCGAACATATAAGTCTTTTACAAGCAAAAATCTAGCAGAACAACGAGCAATTAGCTGTACTTCCTCAATGCCATCAAATTTAATTTTTAAAAATTCAATTCCATCTCTATTTCTGTATTTCACAAAATCAACAACATTACCCATTGATCCATTTACCAGACCTCTTTCAACATGTAAATTCCTTCTTAAAATTATACGGCAGTTCAAGCACACATTCAGAGTCTTTTCAAAACCTGCAGTTTTAGATATAGTCTTCTCTAATGAATCCAATTTTGATTTCAGATTCTCAGACAAAATAATTGTTGATCCCATATGCTCTACTCTATCAATAGCTTCCACTTTCACAATCTCTTGCTTTTCTAAATGCAACATTTTGTTGTTAAATTTGGCACATTCTGCAAGAGTTGGCATCAAACATATTCCAGATTTCTTATCAGTAATTTTCTGAAAAATATTCTCAGGCACAACATCTTGTTCTGGATATAAATTTGACAGTAATCGTGCATGTAAAGCTTCTTTTCCATGCTCGGTCACTTTTCCAATTCTAACATCTTGTAGAATAGTCTTGTAAACTTCATCCTTTGCCTGACGCATATTTTCATGCAGTTCAGCATAATTGAAGTTTAACCATATATTGACGTTGCCAATGCTGCCTAGGCACTTCCTGGTATCTTCATGCGTGAGCATTTTGAACACAGGTTGCCCTTTCACTGGTGTCAGCTGCAGAAGATCTCCGAAAACAATGATGTGTTTGCCACCAAATAACACATCATACTCTGTTTTGAGAACTTCTTGCATCCTCAAATGCACAAAGGCAAGCATGACATTGGAAACCATGCTTACTTCGTCAATGATAAGAAGTTTCATTTTCCTCAAGATTCTTGAAACTTCAAAACAAGCATCTCCAGATAGCTTGTGATATTCTAATTTGTTGTCATGCTCCACTGGCAGCATCAGTAAACGATGTAAAGTAATCCCTTTAATATTATGTGCTGCCAGTCCAGTTGGAGCAGTGACAACACAAGACAGCGATGACTCTGTCCTTTCCTGCAAATAGCATGAAATTGCTTTAATGAGGAAACTTTTTCCAGTTCCCGCTTCTCCACTCACGTACAGTCGGACAGGCTTCAACGACGTACATGAGCACTCTTTCTTATCATGACTTAATCCATGATCAATTTGCATGGTAACTTCGTCATATATTTTCCTCTGCTCAACGTTGAGTTGCCTTTCCAACTCTTCTAAGTTAACCGCATCCTCTTGAGCATGTGCCATGGCTCTTTCCACCTCATTCATAGCAGTGGCAGCTTCATTTTCAATAAGAGGTCCTCCTAGTGGATCCTGACTCAATGAAGCAGAACTCTGACTGTCCTGAGAACTGTCTCTGGCAATCTCGGCTGCAATCGTTGCTTCCTGCTCAATTTCCGCATTCAACATTTCTACATATTTGGGAAAAGCAGGACATTCTATGGTCTCCTTGGCGGCATTGAAAGAGTCTTCATAACAGAGGAAATCTCCAAGCAGTTCCTCTTCTGCACGCCAAGGCTTGAAAAGTTGCAAAAGTGCTAAATAGAAAAACTCCTTTTTTTCAGGAGATTCGCCACTCAATTTTCGATGGTTTATCAAGTGGCATTTTCTTTGCTTCACCAGACATCCCTCACTTCCTATTACAGCATACACTCCTTTCTCAGTATCTTCTTTGATGTTCCTCTTGAACATGTAATTTTGCAGAACCTCATACAGACAAACATTCTCTAGGTGACTGCTTCGATTTGGATAATATGTATCCAACATGTTTGTCTTCAAAATGTCGGTACTGTTTGGCTCCTTTTCCGCCAAATACTCAATTTCCCGCACAGGTTTGAGAACTCGATTACGCGTTGCAGCAAGACCAAGACTCGCCCAAACGATACTCCTGGACTTGGCATAGAGACTTGCTGAAGACAACCGGTCAGAACATTCGTACGCTCCGATTTCTCGATGCGACAACATCTTCAGACTGAAACTGTACAACTTCTTGCTGAGGCTCTTTTCATGGGAAATGTCCTCCCACATATCCTTCAATTCTGTCTTCTCTTTTTTGGTGATGTAAGACGTCACATACCGAGCCACAGCCATACAGTTATCAGCCACAAACTGTATATCCATGTTAGCATTCCACATGGACAAAATCACCGGGTTGTAGTCGTTGATGTACTTGGACTCTTCGTTCCTCTTCAAATTGTAAGTGTTTTTAGGTGATTTCTTCATGACATTGTGTCGCAGCGAAGACATCAAACTGTTTACTCTTCCTTTAGAAATCACCGGTCGTGGAAAGCCGAAACGACATTTAGTGTAGAACTTGTCCTTGTTTCGGAATTTACGACGGCAGTACTTTCCACATCGATGGCTTTGGAAACGCAGAACTTTTTCTCTTAGGCTTTTCTTCTCCTTTGCGTTTGGAACAGCACACGTAGAATACTGTTGGATGAAACTCATCACTGAGTCATCTGGATCCGTTCCAAATTTAGGTGCATCCTTGATCCACAGCAACATATGTATATGAGGAGCACCTCTTGCTTGGTACTCCTTTCTCCAGAAGAAATCCAACACCTCTCCAAGAGGTGGATTCTTCTTATTCATGATGAAAGACATCATAGCTTCAAATCTATGATTGAAGTACCTACATACATTGACTGGATCCAAAGAGCACAGTTCTCCGGGTGTCTTGAATTCGATGTTTTCTACGTCAGCATTTGCCTCTCGTAGAAATTCAAGTAAGTCTTCCCAGCCATACTCGGCACAGCTCAGAGTGAGGAACCATGTGGGAGTACCTAAGTTCCTCAGCATACATTTTAAATCACCATGACGACGGTACCAGTACTCATTAGTACCACGCTGACACGCCATGAGATTAATCAGGTGAGAATCCAAAATACTATCTTGGACATTCACTTTATCCATAAAATCACTTGCCGAGATGTTTTGCATGTGTATACCACTTTTCAAGATGTGGTTCACTGCATATGACAGTCCAGACAGATCGCTTTCAAACAGGAGATGAAACAAATATGGAATGCATTGTCGAAACCTAGCATCTCCTGCATACAATCGCAAAGTCCGGTATTCAGAAGCAGGAATTTGATGAGGTCGCTCATCATATCTTCCTCCCTGACCTGTTGGAAAAAGCTGTGGGAAACACCGAGCTTCCAAACTTTCCTCCCAAACACTAATGGGACTCCCTTTGGCTTGTTTCATTTGAAACAACTCAATAGCATTCCCCATGACTTCCTTTGAATGCAAAGGATGAACACTATAATGTTCATATATTTCCTCACTAGTAGAGGGTTCTACTTTCTCAATTTGACCAGCACACAAATCGCTATCCTCTTCCTCACTTACTTCCTCTTCTTCAACATATACATTCTTATAGTATTTATTATTTTTTTTCAAATACAATGTTGCCTTTTTAACTTTCCTAACATCTACTAAATCTTGCCATATTTTCTTATTCTTTGTCGGAACCCCATTAACTAAGATAACCAGAGGTTCCTCTTCCACTTTTTCTACTCCAATTGTGTTAATGTTTTTCTTCAAATCTAGAGGCAAATAAACAACTCTTCCCTTTAATCCTCTCTGTAAATCTGATGGAGGCAATTTCCCTGTCTTTGGCTCCATTCTTACAATAGCCTGAAAGGGATGGATACTTTGAATCAAAATAGATTCATAAGTATTTAAATCCTTCAATTCAGAAGGAATCTCAACCAATTCCAGATTATTATGAACTGCTCTAGCAGGCATCTGGTTTTGTTTTAATTTGTTACAACAATAAGTACACACACGTTGATCCAATCCCAAATCAAAACAATTTTCTACCATCAAGTATGTTGCAAAATCCTTCCATTCACTATTATTTTCCCTTTCACTTTTTGCATATAAATCCACTAACTTAGTCTGATTCTTATAATAAGTGCGTCGACAACACACACAAGTGAAATTAGGCCTCTCACTTGATTTCATGTCAAACGTCGCAATTTCCCTCTGGAAATTATCTGTACTGGAAACATGTACAGTATCTTCCAAATGACCCTCTATTTCTTGCTCAATTTCAACATTCTCCTCTTTACTTCCAAAGTAACAAATCTCAATTTCTTCACATATATTCCTCACATCTATTTCAGAACCATGCAGAAGAGCAGCACATAATTGTTTCAGCATAATTGCTGGACTCTTAGCATAATACAACAGTCTAACTAACTTCCTCACTTTGTTATGATGCACTGCTAGCATCCTGAAATGATGAAAAACACTCTGGCATACTCTCCTGGAAAGACAAGCCAGTGAATGACCATGCAAACCTGTCACTTCTCTCACTCTGCAAGGATCTAATTCTTGCAACAACCTCATTTTCTGCTTCAAACTTTTCTTGTTAAATGACCGTACAAAATCACAAAGCAAATTGATGGAATCCTGTCGCACACTGCAAATACTACTACACTTCCAGGTGTACACAGGACCCTTAGCACGTCTTCCTAAAACCTCATTACCTAACAACTCTTCTGCCTCTGTTGTCACAAGTTTTTCTTTTTCAACTGGACAACCATCTTTCACTTCATAAGCACGACCACTGATGTCAACTGCATGCACCAAATCATTATCCTGGAAATAACTCTCTTCATTAAAAAATGCCTCACAGCTTGAACTATGTATCCATTCTCCAGAAAAAACTTCACAAAAATTACTACGATTAACTATTCTCTTCCATCTACTATTTCTTTTGAAATCAAAAATTGCCTTGTTTAGCTTCCTAATTCTATTGATTATCAAAATAAATAACTTACGTTTAATTTCAAAAGCCTGATCAATAACTTTCTCAACTTTTTTTTTTCTCCTATAAAAAACTAATTTCTGTTGACCTTTCTTAATATTTTTTAACAAATTGCCAATTATCCTGTTACGGAACATTCGTTTACGAATCTCCGTAAACTGTTGTTTCCTTCTACTATCATGCACAGATTTATCTCTTGCTCTAGCAGTAACATTTTCATTTGTCCTTTTCTTTCCATTTGATTTACTTGTGTTGTTATGGATTGAAACATTTTCTGTACTAATATTTTTTTTATTAGAAATATTTTTTATGAAATATTTAGAGCTCTTACCCGGTGCTTTCTTCATCGCTTGAGAAATCTTTTTGTTAGAGGACTGCTGCATTTTTTTTTTCTCCTGCTGTCTTTGACGTTTTGCAGCCTTCATCTCTCTTATTTTTGTAGGCATAGTTGAATCTGAGGAAAAATATAATAAAAATGTTAATAAAAAAATATTATCAAACAGTAAATCAGTAATAGTGATCAAAAACATAACACACTACTTGACATTTTAAATAGAAGATTTTTTAGTCCTTGCAAATTTACAATACAGAAGTAGCAGAAAAGAAATGAGATTTATATTTATGTTACCTATGCTATTTTATATGTGAATCTGATCTAATTTTATGAGCATATTTTAATATTTTATTGAAGACACTACACATAACCTGTTTTTGAAGGTGTCTTTATTTTTAAATTAAACGGTTTACCTTTTTACTTTTTATTGATTATAAATTTTAAAAATAAATGTTTATAATTCCAAAGGCTCAAGCAGGTCAGCTTCCCATCCTATATCATATAATTCGGACAAATCTGCATCCTCATCACGCTCTTCTTCATCCTCAGGATTTAAATCATCCAATGGATCAACATCCACTGATGTTTCAATTACAAGTTCAATGATGAGGTCAAAATCAACTGATTGCAGATTGTCGCTCATGTTGAGGTTGTCTTTATCTTTAAAGAAAGACAACAACAATGAGATGTTGCAGAGTAAGAGACAAATCTCACAGATTATAATAGTAAAATTATTTAACAAGAGTAACATTTTGCAGCTATTATTTAGCCATGTCCAGCGATGCTGAGCAGGTGAAGCCTATGTCTAATTTTTCACTGAACAGGACTCATCTGTTCTTAACCTTGGATAAGCCTCAACGACTCTGTGTCCCCTGCACATACTCAAATGTTAAAGTGCAGATTTATATTAAATGGCACATCCCCAGGCATGCACCAGTTAATGTGCACCACTGCTTTACCACCCATGGTGTGCCGCATTTACAATCAGATAGGAGAAAGCTGCTTCAAAACCCTGCACCTGCTTGAAGCTGGCATAGGTCTTGACGCAGCATTGTATAGATGGGGCACCCCTGATCCTTGCTGGAGCTGCATCGCACTTACGATACAACTCCAGCAATGCGCCACCTTTACAGCACAGATGCGTCACGCATCTGTGCCTTTTTTGCCCCATGCTGCGCCGCATTGTAAATGCAGCACACCATGGGTGGCGGAACAGTGGCGCAGGATGACTGTCACATCCCTGGGGATGCGCCACTCATCATAAATCTATCCCTAAGCTTCTTATCTTGTTACAGATGAACTGCCATATGTATCATCAAAATATTTTACATATTATAAATAGCAAATTTTAAGGAATAAATAGCGATTCTTTACTATTCCTAATTTGCAATGAGCAAATTGCTAATTGCAAATTACCCATTCATTTCCATAGGCTAGGAGGCTCATAGGAATTAATGTTGCAAGTTGTGATTAGCAATTAGCTCATCACAAAATAGGATTTTTTTCAAGCGTGCAGGGGTATCTCAAGAACAACCTGCTGCACCCCTGAAAAAGAAATTTGGGAGCACATGGCACACCTACATGCCCTAATGGCATGTATGGGCGTCATATGGGACCTTTTTTTAAAAAAAAAAAAAATTCTTTTTGAAAAGAATTCGCAAATTACCACAAACTACAAGTTGGTGGTAGTTTCCAAATCCTTAATATCATTTTTTACATATTTTTTTTTATACATTGCATTTAAGGAATCACAATTTTTGAATTATTGACATTTTAAGTAATTTCCACATGTGCACTGTTTTCTAAATATAATTTGAAAATCGTTTTTGGGGAAAAGTAATGGTTTGCAAATTTATGACAAGGACATAATGGTGTATGCTTCTCTATAAGGCATTTCAGTATCTCTAATGTCATTTTTCCCATATTACATTATAAGACCTTTCCCCATGAAGCACATTCCTTGTAAATATGCTCCCACCAGTGCATTGCAAATTTAGATTTTGACTGTTTCAGACACATAGCCATGTTGAAAGTGACCCAAAAAAATTGCAAACGTTTAAAAAAAACACATTCATGTGTCTTAATGACATTTTAATTCATTTCCCCATGGACAATGTTTTCTAAGTGGCACAAAAGAGGTATACACCTATCATAAATCTGTCCCTAGAATTATAAATGATTAAATCAGGATGACAATAAGATGTGGCCTATCCAGAGGTTTGTTTAAGGTGAGGCCTACTCAGGATTGCAGATTAAAGTTATGCTTGATGAAGAATACAGAGGAGATAATTTATTGTAAAGGCCTACCAATGAAGTAAGTGATTTCTACTTCATTGCACCAGTCATCATAAATGTATCCATAAGCTTCTTATCTTGTTAGACATCAACCGCCATATGTATCATATAACTATTTTGCATTTCCAAAAAAGCGAATTTTAAGGAATAAATAGCGATTCTTTACCATTCCAAATTTGCGATGAGAAAATTGCTAATTGCAAATTACCCATTCATTTCCATGGGCTAGGAGGCTCATATAAATGAAGGTGCAATTTGCGATTAACAATTTGCTCATCACAAATTAGGAATTTATTCCAAAAGTGCAGGGGTGTCTCAAGAACACCCTGCTGCAACCCTGAGAAAGAAATTTGGGGGCATATGGCGAACATAAATTTTAACAACATTCCTTTACCTCAAAAACGATTTTCAAATCATAACTTCAAAACACTACACATGGGAAAATTACTTAAATTGTCCTTAAGACACATAAAAGCGTATTTTGATTGGCTTTCCTGCATGGTAGGGTCACTTTAAACATGGCTATGTAACATAAACATTCAAAATCAAAATTTTCAATGTACAGGTGGGAGCATATTTACAAGCAATTTGCGCCACAAAGAAAGGTCTGACATTAAAATGGGAAAAATAACATCAGGGACAGTCAATTGCCTTATAAAGAACCATACACCATTATGTCCTTCTCATGAATTTAAAAACAATTCCTTTTTCCCAAAAACGATTTTCAGATCATAATTTCAAAAAACTGCACATGAGAAAATGACTTAAAATGTCATTGAAACACATGAAAGCGTTTTTTTATTGGCTTTCCTGCATGGTTGGTTCACTTTTATCATGGCTATGTAACACAAACATTGATAATTAAAATTTTCATGCACATGTAAGAGCATATTTACAAGCAATTTGCGCCACAGAGAAAGGTCTTACAATAAAATGAGAAAAATAACATCAAGGACAGTCAATTGCCTTATAAATAACCATACACCATTATTTCCTTGTCATGATTTTAAAAACAATTCCTTTTCCACAAAAACGATTTTCAAATCATAATTTCTAAACACTGCACATCAGAAAATGACTTAAAATGTCATTAAAATACATGAAATCATTTTTTGATTGACTTTCCAGCATGGTTGAGTCACTTTTAACATGGCTATATAACAGAAACATTCAAAATCAAAAATTTCCATGCACATGTGAGAGCATATTTACTAGCAAATTGCGCCACATAAATCATAATTTTCTCCTTAAAGCACACTATTCTCTATCTAAAGTAAAGAAATATTTTCTCACCTTAGCAAATACTTTGAGTTTGAAAACAGTCTCAGAGACACACCAATTTGTCTTCAGCAGAGCAAAAGGTATGCACTCCAGAGTCTGCAGCTATCAAAAGCACAGAAATGGTGTAATTCTTCACACATATTTCTCATGTCACCCAATCAAAACTCTTCCCTCACTTTTTTTCAAATGAAAACCCTTCCCCCTCTGCCCTTTCTGCCTATTTTCCATAGCAACCACCTCTTGGAGAAACTCTGGTGTTTGCAAATTCACACAACAATGTTGCAATTGAACTCTGAACTCTCAGTGCACCTGCATATCCAGTGCTTTCTTTCATTTAATGATTTTTTATTGACCACTCAAAATACATCTTTCAAAGAACACATCTCTACACCCTAACTTTCTGTTTTCATCAATCAAAATCCACCAATCACTGTTACTACTTCATGAACACAGAAACTCCACAGTTTTTTTCATTTCAAACTCACATTTTTTCAACTGCCATTTCATTGCCACACTTCATCTGACTGCAGGAGAACCTTCTCTCACCATGTTTTCTGTCTGGATTGTTGGTCATAGTTATATTCACTGGGCTCAAAGGTACGTTGAAAGCAGGAATTTACCTAACCTCAATTTACAAGATGTGGAAATTAAGTGGTTTGGCCAGAGAGGATTAAAATGTCACCAATTGATACCATTGGTGAAAACCTTTATGCATTTGCCAAAACCTGACCTGTTAATTGTGCACTGTGGAGGTAATGACTTGGGCACTTTGACTGGTGTAGGTCTGGAAATGCTTTTAAAGGACACCTTTGAGCAATTAATGGCACTTTTTCCTCAGACTGCCTTGGTATATTCAAATATATGCCAAAGACAGAAATGGAGGTGGTCAAACCAATTTTGTCCACAAATTGAGAAGTCGAGGAAGCATGTAAACAAATCTGTTTCAGCTTACATGAGAGACCATGGAATGGGCTCCCTGTACAACAATAACTTGCGTTACTACATGCAAGATATCTACAGAGGAGATGGAGTTCACTTCTCAGATGAGGGCAACAGAGTTTTCACTCTGAATTTAAAAATGTGCATTGGTACCTACTTATAAGTACCTAAATGTACCATAAACCCAAAAGCTCTTCTCAGAGCTACCCTACATCTAATCACTCACAATTATTTTTTTACTCTAACTATTTTCACTAATTTTCAACAAAATACGCTCCCTGGTGCGCTACCCGGTACGCGTACCGGGAGCTAACCTCGCGAAATTTTTAAAAAAAATGTTTCTTTTTCCGCACATATGGGCCTCCTCAGCCACCCTCACAAAACCTAGGGGGTCAAGATAAGTCTACCGTGCCCCCTTCTACCCATTCTGAACATTATTTGCCCTCCATCTTGTATCATAATTCGACCGAAACACAAAATGGTGAACTCCCGTTACGCTTAAGGTTCGCGTACCAGGGCGCTCACCGGTTCGCGTACCGGGTCGCTTCCTGGGAAGCGCACCATCAAAAAAGGTGGGAAAGTAGTTCACAGAAAAGCCACTGGAGACAATTTCACCAAATATAGAATAACTCATACTACATACCAATCCCTACCATTTTCACAAATTTGATTGGAATTCCATTTAGCCATTTAGCCTGTAGTCCTCTCTAAATACCGTGAGGTAAATTACTTCACAAAACACATCTGAAGTGTTGGAATTGACAACCAATTAAAATGTTACTTTCATTTTCTACTTTTTTTACATGATATTTGATTGGTTATGTACCCGAATATATATAAAGGAAGAGAAGGAAACACAGCCATTTTGACTACTACTTCCTGGTGTACATTTCATTTGGATTTTCATTAATAACTTCAACTTCTTTTTAAAGGTAAGTTGTTATTTTTAAAACTGAAGTATATTGTGCACTTTAAGTTAATATGGCAAACTTTTTCTGTTAGTTATATACTATCCCTCTGTAGTACTTATAAATTTAGATACACTTTTTTATATTCCTACTTCCACTCTGATACTATACACTGCCCAAAGATAAATTCTCTGATAAAAACTGCCTATCTAAAATTAATCCCAACAGTGCCCTACCTCTACTAATATATATTTTTTTATGCAAATTTCAGGAAAAATGGAAAGTGAACAAAACATTTCATTTGAAATTGTCCTTCCAGAGTCCAACACAGAAATCATTGATCCAAATGAGATTGAATTTATGGATGAAACATGGGACCAAGAACTACTGCAATGTGTGCAAGCAGTAGATAACCTCCTTGCAAATGAGGACATTTTACAACCTCAGAGACTACAATCTATATTCCATGATTATGAAATTTCTGACAATGAAATGTTAGAAAGTTTAATAAATTATGAAACACAATAAAAAAAATTTAAAAAAAAAAAAATAATCAACAAAACCAACAATCAATTAACATACAGCATTTGAAAAGTCTATCATTCATTTTTTATTGTGATACGCTCCCCAGTACGCTTCCCGGTTCGCGTACCGGGCGCTAACCACGAAAAAAAACAAAAAAAAATTTATTTTTTTTTGCTTAGCGGGGCCCCTTTAAAGCCTCCACATCAAACCTAGGGGGTCAGGGAGTATCTACTATGCCCCCTTAAGGTCATTTGCCCCTTCGCTTTTGACCTCCTCTTGTCTCTCGATCCTACCGAGAGACAAGATGGCGGCCGCTCCGGACTGTTTAGAATGTTGACAGACACCACAGAGCCAATCAACTTCGCTACGCGAAGTTCCGTTACGCGTCAAGTACGCGTACCGGGGCGCTGCCTGGTCCGCGCTTACAGATATATATCTTTTTTTGAACGTTATTTTCTCAAAATCCACTGCAGCACATATATTGAGACCTACAAAAGGCACATCGGGCTACCAGTCCCTACAAATTTGCCAAGTTTCGTGCAAATCCATTCAGCCGTTCGGGCTAAAAGTGAGGCTAACCGCCCTATGGAAAACTCAATGTTAAAAACACGTTTTGGGACCCCCCTTTTTTCTCGGCCCCCCCTGGACCAACTCCCCCCAAATTTCCAGTGGCTGCTCAGAAACAAAATGTTCCATTTTCCAGAAAATTTCAGCCAATTCCGTCCACAAACGCCAAAGTTATTAGACATAGAATTTTCAAAAAACCCATAGAGAAAAAATCCTAACTATATATACCTACTGGCGACCGCCAGTAGGTAATATATATATATATATATATATATATATATATATATATATATATACACACACACACACACACACACAAACACACACACACACACACACAGCTTTCAAGCAGTGATAAAAATTTCAAGATAATGCTTGTGATTATGTTCCTGTTAGTGAGAAAGATATCAGACTCTTGTCTAGTGGCAGTTTTACCACCATAAAGATACACATAGGGCATGATGGAAAGAACAGTTCTGTGTTTTATGTGGATAGCTAGTGGATTATTAAAGCCAGGCATTACAAACACTTTCAAACAAATCAATTGTATGTGAGAACGGGGCATTAGAGAGATGATGGGCTCGTTTTCTGGGTGATAGTGAGGGAATCCAAGGAGGTCATAGTGTGCATTTGTAAAGCACAAATTCACCAGTAGGCATCTTGGTGCTGAATAACAGATGTTTATTGGGGGTCATAAGAGGGGGGCATCAAAATAATGTTCGCACTGGCTGCCCCCAGCGCTAAAGGCTGTGATAATGGGTATGTGGCAAGGTGAAATAATACTGTGTCTTCTTCTGTCCTTCTTAGCTTTTTTGGAGAAGCTGTTGATTTTGGAAAAGGCATGGTAAGGTCACTTTGTCATTACTGACTGTTGCAAACATCACTCATGCACACACCCACCTACACTTTGAAATCAACAACCTATCAGCCTTATACATAGGAAAGTGTTTTAAAAGGAAGGTTTTAGGCTTTAAGGCACTGGAGAGACATGTTTAAAGAGGTTGCCTAAATGGGTGGCATGATAACTGCTACACGCCCACTAATAGTGTTTAATTTACTGGCCCTCAGTATATGGTATACCACTTTACTGGGGACTTATAAGTAAATTAAATATGCCAATCAGGTGTAAGCCAATTTGACCATATTTTAGGGAGTGAGCTCCAACTCTTTAGCACTGATGAGCAGTGATAAAGTGCACTAAAGCTAACAAAAATTAATTCAATAAAACCGCTGGGAAGAGGGCAAGCGTATGGGGAAGACCACTCTAAAGCTGATAGGTCTAGCATGTTCCCCCCAGCTGAAAGTTCGGAGTACTACCCAATATCCTGAGAGTTCTCATCACTCAGGCAGACAAACTAGGACCAATCATTAGCATTGGGGTGGTCTGACCCAGGGTGGTGTTCCATTGTGAAGACCATTCTCTGTAGAGAGATGGATCACCATGACATATTGAGATTCTTACCCCTCATATGCATGAGCCATGTGGGGAATGAGGATAATCAAACAATATCTCAACTGGTATTATTATGAAAGGCGATTAGACATGTATGCATCAAGCATTATGTGAACAGAGACAAGGAGACTCAATTATTAGTTTTTAGAAACGTGCTCATGGCATCTTATAATTAAAAAACAAGAATTGTTGTATACAGTTGTAGCAGTACTGTACGTATGCTTTCACATACCCTCTCCT
Source organism: Lissotriton helveticus (assembly GCF_964261635.1). Taxonomy (NCBI): domain Eukaryota; kingdom Metazoa; phylum Chordata; class Amphibia; order Caudata; family Salamandridae; genus Lissotriton; species Lissotriton helveticus. Next base: position 1,233,459,283 of record NC_136068.1, read on the forward strand.
TCCCCTCCCTTTTCCCCGCCCACCCGCATCACCTATCCCCCCTGATACACTCACGTGACCACGTGAGGCACACATACCAGAAGGGGCCGCGCTTTCTTTACCACCGGCTCCCCCACCAATGGCACTCAGCACACATACGTGGCGAGTCCGTGTTTTTTCCGCTGCTGCATTAATTCAGCCTGAGGTAAGCTGCCCTGCTGCGCCGTACACACATGCAGCATAGTTTCTTGTTTGTTTGGCACCATCCCATGGCTCCCAGCTCCTTTATTCTTTCAGATTTTCGAGTATCCGGGCACTGCCCACGGAATCCCTCTACTCCGGCATAATTGGTTTTTCCCCACTGAAGCCCGGAGTTTATTGGCACCCGCTAAGAGATTTAAGTACTCAGCCAGGTAATACGGTTTCCGCACTTTGCCTTAGCACACCGTTTTCACTCACGTTCTTGCGCCCAATCCCGCAGGTTGTCCTAAGACGCCGGCCGCCCACCACTCATCTGAGCCGCCTTGGCCGCTCTGGAACCCACCAGGTATCCTGCGCCTTTCTCTTTACCTCCTTCAGTCACCCCCCCTCGCGCATCCCGCATGCCCCCTCTATATGCACTTCTCCCATTTTTTCACTCAAACTCCACCGTCCCCATACTACGTCCCCATGGTACACGCCTTCCAACACTTTGTCCCTTTGGTACATGTCATCGAATAAGTACCAGCTGTCCTTATCGGCACACGTCTTCTAACGCTGCATCCTTCGGGCACACGTTATCTGATTAATACCGGCTATCCCTACCGGCCCACCCGCCTCCGCCCACAGTCCCTTGCATCACAGCCCATCATATCACTTGTAATACTCCACCCACGCCCCCCGGCTCACAAGCCTGCCCCTATTCTTCCAGGTTATTCCACGAGCTTTCATAGGCCTCTGCCCCACCTGCGCCTGGTATACACCGCATCCCCACTGGCTTCATAGGCCTTCCGCCCGGCTAATACGAATGCTCCTATCTCTACAGGAGCTGCTGTCTAGACCGCAAGCCATCATAGGCCTCTGCCATACATGTGCCCAGAACACCCCGCAGCTTCACTGGTTCAACAGGATCGATAGCTTTCATCTTTCTTGATCCTCACCTCTCTCAACCTCTCTCATCCCTTGCCTACTTCACAATCTGCACCCGCCACCCCCTCTACACGCACGCACTATGCCTCACACTCATGGGTACAGTCCTGACTGGGGTTCCTCCATTTCGGCTCCACCAACATCCCCGTCCTTCACGTCACTGGCCACCATCCTCCTTCCTTTCTCAACCCTTACCCTCTCCCTTTCCTCCCTGTACAGCACCGTTTTTAATAACAACTCGGTCCTGCAGATGGTCCTGACCAAAGAGGATCGAAACGCAGACGACCGTTCAGCACAATAGATGGCGCATCTCCCAGTGAGGCTCTGTCAAATAATCCATCAAATCTTCCAAGATACCTGCATCACAATTCATTGTTTTGAGCCACGTTGTTCACTTGATACACTGTATATATTCAAGCACCTTCACACCATGCGTCATTCCTACTGATCACAATTGTCACTTGCGCCGCCACTTCTTGAGTCACTTACACATTTAGAGCACCAAGTCCAATTCGGGTTGTTTGTTATTCGTTTACGTACAGTGCTGCTACAACTGTATACAACAATTCTTGTTCTTTAATTATACGATGCCATGAGCACGTTTCTAAAAACTACTAATTGAGTCTCCTTGTCTCTGTTCACGTAATGCTTGATGCATACATATCTAATTGCCTTTCATAATAATACCAGTTGAGATATTGTTTGTTTATCCTCATGTACCTACCCTAATCTCAACGTGGTTAATAGGTCATACTCCTGTAGTTCATTACATGAGCCATGTGAGGAGCATGTTGTCTGTCTAAACTGAGACGTGTGTTCAAAAGAAGTATGCCTCAAGTTATTAGTGCCTAGACTGTAGCAAAAACTTTACTCTCAATAGTACTCCACCTCTGTAACCTTGGAAGTAACCTCCTACTGATGAAGGCAACACGTTTTTCTAGTCCTCCTTTTTTAACTGTGACAGTACAGCCCCTTTGCCATGCTCTGAAGCACCAGTCTACATTATAAGTTCATGGTAGATGTCAGGGGCCATGGTACAGGTGATGTAGACACATGGCCTCTTTGAGTGTGTCATGGGCATCATGGCAGTCCTCTCTCCAGACCCCCTTCTCTGCCTTCTTCTTGGACGTCAGCTCTGCATAGGGGCAACAATTGTACCACACCCCTTGTAAAACCTCTTATAATATCCACTGAGGCACAGAAAATCAGTCAGTCAGAGTTTGGGGGACTCCTAGGTCAGGATAGTCTCAATCTTGACCTAGAGCAGTTACACTTTGCCCCCACCCACCAGTTGCTCCAGATACACTACTGATCCCTTCCCTGTCTGGCACTTGCTGGTGTTGATAGTCAGGCTGGACTGTTGCAGGCTCAAAGCACCTTCTGAATGTGGTACAGGTAATCCTACTAGCTGCTATGTCATCAAGGTAGGAAGCACTGAAGGACTCCATAACAGCCAGGACCCTGCTAGACAACCTCTGGTTTGTGATACGGACATTCCGTAGTCCAAAGGACATCACCCTGAATTGGAAGTAGCCGTTCAGGGTAGGCAATGCTAACCTCATTTTGGCCCTATCAGCCAATACCTTGATCTACGAACTTGGCAGCTCACAGCCTGTCAATGAGCTCATCAGATCAGGGGATGCGGGGAGCATCAGTCCTGGAGACTGAGTTGAACCTCATGTAATCCACACAGAACCTGAGTTCTGGGGTGGCACCCAGTGGGGTGGCTTTGGGTACCAGCACCACTGTGCTGGGCCAGGGGCAAGTGAAGAGTTCATTAATCCAAATGCAAGCATTTTGGAGACTTCTTCCTGAATGCTAGCTCTCAACTTGTCTGATGGCCTGTTCACTTTATTTTACACAGGCATACTTTCTCCAGTATCTATGTCATATTTACACAGGTGTGTGATCCCAGGGGTGATGGAGAACAGAGAGGCAGACTGACCCAACAACTTGTGAAAGTCTGTTGCTCTGGGTTCAGGGAAGGAAGAGGTTGACACCCTCGACTGACCCATCTTGCTCTTTGCAGGTTAGGAGGTTGGATAACGGTTCACTCTCCTATTCCACCTCATTATTTATCACCAGGAGCATGGTGACTCTAGAGCTCTCATTGTGTGGTTTGAGATTGTTTACATGGAGTACCTTTAAAGGGTTTCCGTGAGTCTCGATGTTCACCAGTTAGGTGGCCTTAATCTTCCTCTCTTTCACCTCTACGATCCTGACCAATTGTCCTGGAGGGCCCTTGGCTCCACTCGCTCCCTTACCTTGCATTTTTGGCGGGCTGAGTTGTATTCTGTCATACCAAGGTTCCGTGACTTCCTGGCTGGTTTCCAGGTTCTCAGAAGCCTTCTTCCATAATTTTTGCATCTGGTTCCTGAGAGCCATCATCTAGCTGACTACATCCTAGGCGTTCTCATTTGGAGCCTGCTCCCACCCCTACTTCACCAGACTGAGATGTCTGCTATAAGGATATTCATAGGGGGGCACAAAAAGACAAATTGTCATGGTCCTCATATCCTCAGAGTCAGAGTGATGCTCAGTAGCTCCATCTATAGGCAGAACCAAGTCTGTAGGGTAGCATAGCTCAGATCATTAGTGTGGCCAGGTGAGGGAAGGAAAATAGTAAGGAAATATCATGGAAGGATACCTGTAAACAAAATAATACTGTTTGAAGATTTTTTTTAATCTAACCCACTCCTCTTATCCTCGCCCATACTGATTTTCCCCTTTAAAAAGTAGAAGGCTAGCTGGCTATCTTCTTAATTCCACCAACATCTGCAGTTAGGAACACCTTGGACCACATCTAGTATATACATGTTTTCTTGCTTAATCAATGCCTTCTATACAGTACAAATCTTTTAAAGTATTATTCATCTTCAAATAATTTGTATAGACATACAAAAAAGGCTGTTCCAAGGAGTGCCACAGTTCACATCAGAGTACAGTGTTTTTATATTTAATAAATGAAAACAAACTTTCGTTGAGTTTGATATCTTTTTGTCCTTTGCCCAGTTCAAATTCACACAAGGTAGGGTACTTTGACCTGCTATAAATTAAAATTAAAATGTCTTTTTTTTTTTTTTGTCTTTATTCAGACACTCTGTAGAAAATAACCTTCCAGAGACCTTTGCTGAAGTTATTGGAATCTTCCTCTGGAGACTTTCTTTCAGCTCTTTTTACATAATAGCCATTTTTATTTAACAAAGTCATAAATGAAACCTTGAACAATTATCTTCTTTATTCAAACTAATTAGTGTCAAACTGCAGCCTTTGATTTGTCAGTACACTGTCTACAAATAGAAAGCCTTTCTTGAGCATCACCCCCACATACAGCACTGAAAGAACTTCTTTCTGTTTCAAAATATACTTGCCATGGCTTGAATATTCATCAGATGTTCTAAAGAAATGTGTAAAGCAGGAGCGTGAATACCTGGAGACCAGTCCAGTCTGTGAATTCCACTGAAAGTCTTCCTTTGAAGACTGGAGCTTGATCAGAGCTTCCCACCTCTCTGAATGATTGAGGATAATGCGCAATCAGTCTAGGGCTAGGCAGCTTTTTACAGCCCACCTCCACCTAAGATGACCGTGTACAAGGCCTCCAAGGAGATATAGTTCTTTTTAGTGATATACGCCAAAAAAAGTCTAAAACATGTGAACAGGTTCAAGTTAATGGAGGCATAGGCAGTTGTCTATGTTTAGGGTATGGAGCACTTATTCTTATGTCTTGTGCATCCCTTTACTAACTGGGCTTGTCGATACCAGGAGAATTAGAAGGCGCTGCTGTTGAAACCTTTGACATTCAACCCATCTCCCTTCTGTGATACCTCCCTGTAGACAAAGAGCTTGCATGGTGAGAGGATATCCCAATTCTACCATGGGCTCAGGTAGGCCCATAAACATTCTACTCATATGGAGCTGCAGAGGGAATCCGGTGAACAGGTCGCCCTCCTCTCAATTTATATCGAATACACACAAGACCTGTCACCAAGGGCTCTTAAATGAATATAGGTAGATGTGAAGAAAAAAATCTTTTATTCTACATCTGTCACTCCTCACTTTCTTAAGAGGTAATGTCCTTCCACTTTATTTGCCCTATTTTATAAAATAGTGTTTTTTTATCAAGAGACAGTCATATATCCCAATTAGTGTTCAAAACTGGGAAATAAACGGTGTAACCACCAAAAAACCACACCTATAGATCTGTTTAAATTACAAAAATGAAAAAAATAAAAAATGGCACCTCACGTGCGCACCACCAGACGAGCTTTCTGATTGGTACTCACCAGCTATGCTCACTTTTATCATCATCGGTAGCCATTTTGCTAAAAAAGTATATATAAAGTGTCCAAAAATAGTGCTCCAAAAATAATAATTCACTAACACTATATGTGATTTGCGACCACCACGTAAACAAGACCCAGTGAAATATAAAACTTGAAACAAGATGCACAGAATGCCAATTTTATTCTTTTCATGTGCGCTTCTTCAAAGATTTAAAACCGGCTGCATGCATGCAGACCACTCTTTTTCTCAGCTGACATGTTTCATTACCATTCAATCTTTCAGGCAATTTCGTCAGGGAAGGGTCATTCGTCGCTTATATTGGATACTGGTGCAATTTGCTTAACCCCTTCGCTGTGGGGGTTATTATGATGCAGTGTAGCAATAAAGTTTATTGAAAATTCAAAATGGTTACTGTGAATAGAAAGCGATATGAATAGTGCCATAATGGGTTGATATACTTTAGTTCCCACCCATAGGATGCATTTATTTGCATTCACCAACCCACCATACCCCGCAAAAAAACCCTCTCCCTTTTTAAGGTTTCAAATTACTAGAATCGGTAGACTATGGAATTTACTTAATGAATTTAAATACAGGTTTATAGAGTTCATAATACTTGTATAAATATTGAGGAAATGGGCTCCAGAGAGTGTGGTGGAGCGGAATAGGGAGTGTTTTTAATAAAAGAGAGCAGTCTAATATGGCCGCCGTGGCAGAAGTGGAGAGCTGACATGATTGACTTGGACTCCCACATAGTAAAGAAGAGTTATGAAATGCCCCACGGTGTTGTATGTTTTTAAAGTGAAGAGTTGAGATGTGTCAGTAACCTGGCCTATGTGTGTGTGTTTCTTTCATTTGACAGTCATTTTAAGCAAATTGCACCACTGTCCGATATAAGCGACGAATGACCCTGCCCTGACAAAATTGCCAGAAAGATTGAATGGCAATGAAACATGTCGACTGAGAAAAGGAATGGTCTGCATACATGCAGCCGGTTTTAAACCTTTGATGAAGAGCACATGAAAAGAATAAAATTGGCATACTGTGCGTCTTGTTTCAAGTTTTATATTTCACTGGGTCTTGTTTATGTGGTGGTCGCAAATCACATAAGGTGTTAGTGAATTATTATTTTTGGAGCACTGTTTTTGGACACTTAATATACACTTTTTTTTAGCAAAATGGCTACCGATGATGATAAAAGTGAGCATAGCTGGTGGTGCGCACGTGAGGTGCCATTTTGTTTTTTCACAATTTTTGTAATTTAAACACATCTATAAGTGTGTTTTTTTTGGTGGATACACCGTTTATTTCCCAGTTTTGAACACTAATTAGGATGTATGACTGTCTCTTGACAAAAAAAACAATTTTATAAAATAGGGCAAATAAAGTGGAAGACATTACTTCTTAAGAAAGTGAGGAGTGACAGATGTAGAATAAAAGAAAAAAAAATCACATCCACCTATATACATTTAAGAGCCCTTGGTGACAGGTCTTGTGTGTATTCGATGCCCATAATCATGCCTTTTAGGGTCTTTTTGAATATTTAAATCAACCCGTTAGTCAAAGAATGATAGGATGTGTAGAAATTGTAGGTTATCCCACTTATATCCCACATGGACTTCAAAAAGACAGACATGGAGCCCCTGCCAGACACCACTACCCTGGGGAACCCCAGTCGGATAACAATTCCCATCAGGGTCCTAGATAATGCAGGAGCAGTCACAGATCTCATAGATATGGCCTGGTGGATATTTGATGGCATGTTTTGGGGTCCAGGGGCCAACAACAATGCTGATGCCCACCCTTTCAAAGGGGGGGGGCTACAGAAGCTGTGAACTTTTTCCCTATTTTCCCGCTGGCTTGGCAGATGGGACACAAACTGTTGAATCCATTTGAGGCTGTCTTCATCTGGGGCCATTAGAGGTGGGTGAGCTAACCAAAACACTTACGTTTTTTAGACGTTTAAAAACGTTCCTAGCTCTGTAGACAGACGGATATGTACAGGTAGTTTGTTCCAGTGGAGGGCTGGTCAAGATAAGAGAAAGACCTCCTAACAAATCTAGAGGTACAGATCAGGGGAATCTGAAGTAAGTCTTTGACTGTGGAACTCAAACTTCGGATTCGATGGTAGTATCTGAGTCTATTTTGCAAATAGGATTGAGCGTTACCACTATGGGATTTGTGGGTGATGCAGCACAGCTTGCAAATGAGCCTTTTCCAGATCGGTAGCCAGTGCAGAGAGTTTAAAATTGGAGCAGAAGGAGAACCAGATGGAAGGTAACATACTAGTCTCGCAGCAGTGTTCTGCACCACCTGCAGTTTAGACAACAAAGTCTCAATGAAAGCTACAAGTAAAGCATTTGTGTAGTCAAGACAACTAAAGATTAAGGCTTGGATTAGAGTTTTTCTAGAAATCAGGGGAAGCTAGGGAAATGCGTTTTTAAGTAATTTCATAATGGAAAAGTCCACAGAAGGTTGAGACATGTTCATAGACAAAGTAGTATCTGACTTAACAGATAGGTGTTTTACTACTTGTTTCAGGAACCAGGCTGGTCCCAGTTCGGTGGCCACCAATCTGGTTTCCACAGGTACTGAGCTTTACTGAGCTTTACTAAATAAGAGTATCTCTTTTTTTCTCCGTTTAGTTCTAAACAGTTGCTGGACATCCAGAGAACTATTTTCCCCATACAGTCGGAGAAGCAGGATTTCACCATCCCAGATCCTGACCAAAGGAGATGAAAGCTGTGTATCATTGGCATAGAATGTTGTCTCAAAGCCGCATGCCTCTAAGATTTGTGCCAGAGGGGCAACACAGATGTGGAATAAGATGGGGCTTAACATGGATAACTGTGGTACACTTTTTCTGACAGGCTTGGTGCATTACTTAAAGGGTTTCAAGGAGCTAGTTTGAGTATGATCTTGCAGAAAGTCAATAAATTATTGCCCTTTGCCATAGACTCCCATATCATGCAGCCTGCAAATTTGGATATCATGGGAAACCATGCTGAAGGCCACAATCGGGGCCAGAAGCACAAGCATCCAGGGATCATCTAATGGTATTCGTGACTGGGACTAGCAGTCTCTGTGCTGTGGAATACTATAAAGCCTGACTGAGAGGGATCAAGGAGCCTATGTACTTCCAAAAATGCAGAAAACAACTTGCTTATGACCCTCTCTCTTGGGTCATTTTTTCTTGCTCGAGGAAACTCCAAGCCTTCTTGACTCCCCTCTTGCTCAGCCATGGACTGTGTTCTAAGGCACACCTAATCAGGTAACATTTACATCTGCAGGTGTGCCCTGAGCTCCACTTCCTTTCAGACAGTGTGCTCCAGATCATTGCATAACAGAAAATCTACAGGAATTGCAGGGCTCACAACTACTTTTAGAGAAGCTGTGACCCCCCCCCCCCCACTCACAGGTCACCAGAGTTACTGGTTAGTGATTCTCTCGATTGTCTGCCACTGGAACCTGGTGTAATGTATTTGGTATTACCTGCTCTAAGGACTCTGGATGACACCAACAATATTCATACTGCAGGTGTCAGTGTCAGTCATGTGCCACTCAGAGCCATCGCTCTCTCTCCAGTGATTGTGACCTACTGCCTCTACCCAGAATAATAAGAAGGCATGTTGACTTCGGATTGCGTATATCAAATCCTAGGCAATTAATCATGGAAAGTGGGAAGAAGTAGATAAGGGAAGACACATAGAAATCAAAGATTTATAAAAACATTATATTTTTAATGAATTATTCATAAAAAAATATTAATTTATCCAAAAATACAACATACATACACATACGTAAACGAAATAAAACCGTTGTTAGAACAGCAACCACAAAAAATTAATTTCTAAAAAAATATTTCATTAATACAGTGGCACTAATGTAGTTGAAGCACGTTTCGGCGTATTGAAACGCCTTCCTCAGGAGCCACACAAAATTCTGAAACATATAATGAACAAAAACCAAAATGTCAATATATATATATATACAATACATCATGTTAAATTACATAGAAACAATTGCATCTTAATCACATTCCATTTAATAATGCTTCCCTTAGAAATATACTGTGTTCACAACATGGTTAGATAATTTGTTAACAAGAGAAATAAAAATATCTGAGTATTCATATATATTCTTAAGTGCTACATAATAATAGCAAATTAGAATTCCTGATAGGGGGCCAATAGCGTTAATTTGGAGGAACCTCTTATATATCTTGGATAGGTAAAATCCAAAAGGGTTACTATTAAGATTTTGTACTAACATTGATGATCCTTGATGAATAGTATATAAATTTAAACCACCTGGGATTTAGTCATCGATAGACAAGAAGAAAGTTGATAGGAACCTAGTCTTCCTGTACTAGTAATGTATGTAAACTATAGTGGACCTAAAGGGAAGAATTCTATTAGTGGTCTTCAATACTCCCTCTATTAAACAACTTTAGTATTTCTCCAATAGATAAAAGCATTTTTTCTTACTTAAAAAACAGGCAATCCAGGATATACTGTGTTCAGAATCCTCTCAATGGGGGATTCAAATGTAAAAACAGTCACAAATATTACAATGTACCTAAAACAAAAAACAGAATAAATTAAAATGAGGCTGAAGCATAATTTTTCCTTATTTATAAGTCTTCAATGAGAATGTCTCGATATTATCAGATCATAATAATTCCAAACTATTGATCACAATAGATACAATAGGATGAAAGTCATTTAGAACTGCCGATTCTATCCAGGAACACATCAATTTTTTGGGTAATTGTATCAAAAGACGAATGTGTTCAATTACTAGGTACATGCCAATCCCAATATATATAATCGTCCAAGTACCTACATACCAGCGCTGTAGGCGATATAAGGTTCAAGTGGAAAATATCCACATCTATAGGAGCGATGAATCACATCCAGGCAACGCCAGTGACTTGTCTTAAATAAAAAACAAACAAAGGAACAACTCTCAAACTATATCCAATGTGTTGAGAGAATTTCAGATATTGAAGCAACTAACACAACTCACCTCGGGACAAAAGCTTTTTATCTTTAGTTCCAGGTTAACAATGAATAGTAATTAATAAACTCATTATTCGATGTAGATAAAGTCAGTAAAGCCAAACGATATCTGGGTCTATAAAAGAGAGAAAAAATAGACAAAAGAGTCCATATCTATTCAATGTTCTCCATATTGTCTCGAGGTATGATTTTAAATCTAAAGTTGTTAAGATCACAAAAAATATGCAAAAAAGCTTACCATAATTTAGATGATATCTATATAGCGCGGTAAAGAATGACCTCCAGCGTTCTATGTCCGTCTGGACTAATGGTAAGATGTATTACAGGACTTGGCGTAAATAAAATCACCCGACTCTCCGGAATTGTAGGTTTACGGATAACACATACAAAGGAACATTTCAGAACCTAAATACGTTCAATATCCTATATTTACTCACATATCCTTCTATAAACATTTTATCTCTAAATTAAACTAGGTTGCACATAGTTAGCTTACCTAGGTTTCGACATACGACTGCAACAGGCATGTAAACCGGACAGAAGATGGCTGACGGCGTCTCCCTTCGGTTAGAGGAGGTATCAACCATTTGATGAAGGAAGGAAGTTTAAATACGTCATCCAGACAGGGTCACATGACAAACGACCCGCGATTTCAATATATAGAACAAAAGCCGTAATATCGATCGACTTAAATATATTGGCAGAGTTGATGTATAATCTTACGTTTGATAGTCTAATAGTGTCTGAGTTTCAGTTAAAAGTTCTTAGAGTAATAACTGTATTATTTAGTATGCGATAGGCGTGAAAAACATCACGGATACAATAATGCGGAAAAAACAGAAAAAACAAATAACGCCGTACGTGCATAGAATTCAAAGGGGTTTAAAGGGGTATATCTCAAAATTCATTTACAGAATAGTCAATGAAAGACAGGAGGGATAGCGACCCCTGTTTAACAAGGGCTCACAATAAAGATGACATCTAATGAACCTAGACGATAGACTTTCTTATTGATGTCCTGAATCATGTTCAAATGATCAAAAGACCAGGATATAATCTAATTAATATCACCGGCAGCCATCTTCTGTCCGGTTTACATGCCTGTTGCAGTCGTATATCGAAACCTAGGTAAGCTAACTTAGGGGCTCATTAGGATGGAGGATTTTCCGCATCCTCCGGGCCGGCGGAAGCCACCGCCGGCCCGGAGGATGCGGAAAATCCTCTGCGGACCCACCAAAGAACCACCGCCACATTAGGATGGCTGGTGGGTCCTGGTTTCAGTCTGCCGCTTTTCCGCCGTGGTTGACTTACGACTGCGGCGGAAAAGCTGTAGCATGGCTGGCGGTGTCTATCAGACACCGCCAGCCATATTAGGATAGTTTAAAAGAGGTGCTTTTCCACGGCGGCTTTTCCGCCATGGAAAAGCATACGGAGTTTCACTTCGGGGGCCCGTTGCGGGACCCCTGGGTGAAGGGGGGGTGGGGGTGCACATGGGGGGTACCTATGGTACCCCCTGCATTTGCGTGGACAAAGCGGCAGGCCCCGCGCGGTGCCTGCTGCTTTGTGCACGCAAATGCTGTGCATGCATTTTTAACATTGCGGCGGGTGCAGCTTGAAGCTGCACCCGCCGCAATGTTAAAGATTGAGGATGTGACCGCCACCCTGGCGGTCACATCCTAATCTGCACGGAGGGACCACCGCAGCCCCTGCGGACGGTCCCTCCTACTCAATGGTGGCGGACGGACTCAGGTCCGTCCGCCATCATAATCGGCACCTATGTGCGACCTAGTTTAATTTAGAGATAAAATGTTTATAGAAGGATATGTGAGTAACTATAGGATATTGAACGTATTTAGGTTCTGAAATGTTCCTTTGTATGTGTTATCCGTAGACCTACAATTCCTGAGAGTCGGGTGATTTTATCTACGCCAAGTCCTGTAATACGGCTTACCATTAGTCCAGACGGACATAGAACGCTGGAGGTCATTCTTTACCGCGTTATATAGATATCATCTAAATTATGGTAAGCTTTTTTGTGTATTTTTTGTGATCTTAACAACTTTAGATTTAAAATCATACCTCAAGACAATATGGAGAACATTGAATAGATATGGACTCTTTTGTCTATTTTTTCTCTCTTTTATAGACCCAGATATCGTTTGGCTTTACTGACTTTATCTACATCAAATAATGAGTTTATTAATTACTATTCATTTTTAACCTGGAACTAAAGATAAAAAGCTTTGGTCCCGAGGTGAGTTGTGTTAGTTGCTTCAATAGCTGAAATTCTCTCAACACATTGGATATAGTTTGAGAGCTGTTCCTTTGTTTGTTTTTTATTTAAGACAAACCACTGGCATTGCCTGGATGTGATTCATCACTTCTATAGATATGGATATTTTCCACTTGAACCTTATATCGCCTACATCGCTGATATGTAGGTACTTAGACGATTATATATATTGGAATTGGCATGTACCTAGTAATTGAACACATTCGTCTTTTGATACAATTTCCCAAAAAAATTGATGTATTCCTGTATAGAGTCGGCAGTTCTAAATGACTTTCATCCTATTGTATCTATTGTGATCAATAGGTTGGAATTATTAGGATCTGATAATATCGAGACATTCTCATTGACGACTTATAAATAAGGAAGATTATTCAGCCTCCTTTTAATTTATTCTGTTTTTTGTTTTAGGTACATTGTAATATTTTTTAATGTTTTTACATTTGAATCCCCCATTGAGAGGATCATGACCACAGGATATCCTGGATTGCCTGTTTTTTAAGAAAAGAAAAAAATGCTTTTATCTATTAGAGAAATACTAAAGTTGTTAGAGGGAGTATTGAAGACCACTAATAGAATTCTTCCCTTTAGGTCCACTATAGTTTACATACATTACAAGTACAGGAATACTAGGTTCCTATCAACTTTCTTCTTGTCTATCGATGACTAAATCCCAGGTGGTTTAAATGTATATACTATTCATCAAGGATCATCAACGTTAGTACAAAATCTTAATAGTAACCCTTTTGGATTTTACCTATCCAAGATATATAAGAGGTTCCTTCAAAATAACGCTATTGGCCCCCTATCCGGAATTCTAATTTGCTATTATTATGTAGCATATAAGAATGTATATGAATACTCAGATATTTTTATTTCTCTTGTAAACAAATTATCTAACCATGTTATGAACACAGAATATTTCTAAGGGAAGCATTATTAAATGGAATGTGATTAAGATGCAATTTTTTCTATGTAATTTAACATGATGTATTGTATATATATATATTGACATTTTGGTTTTTGTTCATTATATGTTTCAGAATTTTGTGTGGCTCCTGAGGAAGGCGATTCAATACGCCGAAACGTGCGTCGACTACATTGGTGCCACTGTATTAATGAAATATATTTTTTAGAAATTAAGTTTTTTGCAGTTGCTGTTCTAACAACGGTTTTATTTCATTTACGTATGTGTATGTATGCTGTATTTGTGGATAAATTAATCATTTTTTATGAAGAATTCATTAAAAATATAATGTTTTTTATAAATATTTGATTCCTATGTGTCTTCCCTTACCTACTTGTTCCCACTTTCCATGATTAATTGCGTAGGATTTGATATACGCAATTTGTTTTCCCTGTCCTAGGGATTGAATGATTTTCTATTCAGGGGGTCCTTGTTTTCTGCAAATATGTGGATTTCAGACACCATCTCTTTGACACACAGGGACACTAGGGTAACCTCTCTCATCTCCCCCTACATATTTTGGGCACCTCTTCCAAAAGAGCTACACCGGTCAAATCTTGGGTCTGTCTAGCAGTGGGTACTGTGCTCTCCTGGGACACTTGACACCTCCTTTTGCATGCCCATACTTGCAGCACCCAAGCACTCCAGGATAATTTGCTGGTCTTCTTATAAAAGAAAATATTGTTCTTTTGGTCGAATTGGTGTTGTCTTCACTTGCCCCATTAACTACTTTGGGGGTCTTAAGAAAACTTATTATTTTTATTGTTTCTCCTTCTCTTTTTTCTAGTGGGGACACTGACCATCCTTTTGGGAATCCCTCCATATTCTTTTTTTGGACACTTTGGTGCTGACCCTCCTTAGCACGTTCTCTGGGGTCAGTGAGCTTACTATCAACTAGGTGCTTGTGCATCTCTGTCAAATATGTAATGGTTATGTGCTCTCTCAATGTCAGATTGTAAAGCCCAGTAAAACCATCAACTTTGCTCCCTCTCACGCAACCACTCAGTACCTTGCTGTGATCGTCCAAGAAATCTACCCTACACAAGACTGGTTTAGAAGCTCAGGCTATTCCAGAACCTGAGGTGGTACCTCTCTGGGGTCAGCCTACAAGTAAAATGGCTTTCATGGGAGCATACTGCATTTGTTACCCTACTTCTAGTAATGATAAGGGTGTCTTCCCCACTGTGGGCATGTGTTTCCCCAAGCTTGCCCCCCAATCCCCCTCTGGGACCCTGTGCATTCTAAAGGCGCAATTATAGGCAAAAGAACATTTGTCTATGCCATATCTCTTACCGCATAGCTGAGGTTTGTAGAATCTAACCTCTCCATAGGATGCTGCCACCATTGTTGCTGGACTCTGCTTGCTTGCCTCTGATGTCCAGCTCCCTCAGGCTTCTCTCATGAGCCAGTCTCTTTTTCTATATTTTAGTCTTGGCTAGCAGCAATCTGAACTCCCTTTCAGCCTACCTGTCTGCCAACTCCTCAGAGAACAGGCTATGGGAGAACACATTTCTCCTTGCTTTAGCAGGGGGCACTTCTCATTTTTATGCAAGGTGTCCTCCTCTTCCTCAGGAAGCTGCACCTCAGGTTGTATGTCTAAACCCAAACCCTCCTTGTCCTCTTATTCCACTTCCTCCTCCTCAGGGTTGTAATCCTCTGACTCCTCTGAGGTGAACTGCATCCACTTAACACCCCTATAGACATGGAGATACATCTGGAGTTGCACCTTTGTGCTATTCTTTTCTGCTTTCAGCCCCCTCTTCTTGCAATGCTTCTGAACTTCAGCCTTACTGAAGTCAGCAGTCTTGATCAGCTCCATCTCCATGGATGCAAAAGGGAGGTGAGGTAAACTTCAATTTGGAAAAAGGGTGGACAAACAGCCTATCATAGGGAGGATTTCAAAAGAGGTGAAATCTGGTGTCAAATTATATTTTTGGGATTGTTGTGTTACACTAATCACTGTCTGGTACTGAATCCCACCACTGAGCACCAATGTGAGAAATTAAGTTGTCCACCTGGAAATGAGCAGGCCCCTCGTGGAAGTTCAAATTACAGAGATTTCAAAACATCCTTTATATTTGCTATGCTCAAAAGTACTTTGCCACATGCTCTTTTTTGTAGCATGCATATGAAATAAACAGACTATCAAGTACGTTGTGGGTGCAGGGGAGTATGAATATAAACCTTTTTCAATTGCTGTACTACTGTGTGAAAGCCTAAAGTCTTTGACATTTTTTTAATGGATTCTACTTCTTCATGGTCTTTGCCTCCCCCTCGGGAACTCTGAATAATGAGCTCAGAGGGATTCAGGATCCTGGCAGAGACCAGGACCAAACCTACTAATTAGAAGTACTTCTCTTTTCAGAGACATGGATATTTTTGAAGAAGTCATTAGTTTCTACAGTTAAGTACATGAAGCCTGAAAGGAAAAGTAAAAGACAATCCAGAATTGGAAGATTGTAACAGGCTGTATCAGACTAAGGGAGCAATTACGACATCGGTTGGAAACTCTTCCGACCGACTAGGTCTCGGAAAGAGAGCACAGGCTACTATTGAAAAAAGGGGTGGTTTGGTAAAACCTTGCACCGTGTGGTGGCTGCCATAGTTGGAAAGAGGGGTCCCTTGGGCACCCCCAAGGTCCCCAACAGGAGACCTAAGTGTGAAGGGGGGCCCACCCAGCGGATATCTCTTAACAATGGCAGGAACCTCTATCGGGGCGGTTCCTGTCAGTGTATTAAAATTTTGATGAACAGCTCAGTCAAATTTTTAGCATGTTTTGAATTTTCAAAAATAAAATCATAAAGCAGGGTTTAGCTTTTAAAAATACAAAAAAATGGCCCCTCCCACCAGGGGACGTTTCTCCCTTTCTGTGGGGGTCATTGTTAAGTTTTCACTGCCGCTTATTGCTAGGTTTTACGTGACGCTGATGGACAGTGAAAACTGGCCATTCAACCAAATCCTCTAATTTGGGCTGGCGACTGAATGACCAAACCTCTGACTTTGTTATGCCTTCTGAATAATATGTAAGCAACGAAGACAGGGTAGCCACCATCACTGGTGATGCGTCCATCTGCAAATCAATCAAACTCACCTTTAGTTTGGCGAAGAGGTTACTCTGCCGTCTTTGTGACAGAAAACAGAAACTTTGATGCAATAGCATCAAAGAAGAAGAACAGAGAAACTAGAGCAGCAAAGAATGGAGAACAGGCATAGGGGAGCTACAACAGCAAGACAGAAACCAGGGAAAAATAAACCTGCATAATGCACAGAGTAGGCATTCGAGCACTGCAGCAAGTCAGCCCATCTTCAGGCAGAGTCCTGCAAGGAAAACTTTTTGGAGCATTGAGCCTACAATGATTCTATAGCTGTCGGCTCTAGGGAGTAGCAAAAGTGCAAGGAGCTATAGAGATGTGAGTAATTAGCCTGGAGTTGATAATGATAGCTCCATCTAGAGAGTAAAGGCTTTTCTTGGACTTGGAGACAGAAAGGATACAGAAGGTAGAAGGCTTACAAATGGAATTGAGGAAATAAAGAATTGAATGCTCATTGGAATAGCGACAGAAGGAAGTCAGAAATGAGTGCATGCATGCATCACTGAATATTTAAGGGAGAGGGCCCGTGATAACAAACAAGGCTTCACCTCCATAATTGGTTCTGGTAATGTATAGGAAAAAAAGAACTAAAAAGGCCATAATTCATCTCATCGGAATGATAGTGTAGAACTAGAAGTGTAATGAGTCTGGCAATGTTTTGTGATAAAGTGGGGTAAAGGCAGAAACTTAAACAGCCCTTTTGAGGGCCACCTGGTGACAGGATTCTTGTATTTATTTCAGTTGTATATAGTGTATACAAGAACAAGGAAGTGTCAAAGCAATGTACAAATGTAAGTTGAAGGATATGTATACCAGCAAGTTAAACAACATATATAAGGAGAAACATTGAGAGAAGAAAGAAAAGAACCTTATTAACTTGGAACAAGTTTACAGATTAACCAGAAAAAGGTGAAGGCAGTGACCCGGTTGGGGCCACCCGGGTCTCCTCGGTCCACCTCTCAGCCTTCCATACCAAATGAAGAGTCGGAAGAAAAATGGAGAATGTACCTGATGGAGCAAGGATTCGCATGTAAAGCGCCTTGCTTGAATTCATGAACCTCGAATAACATTAATAATATAACCAACATGTTTGTTTTACTAATTTTGCATATTTTTACTTTACACAGGGTATCCGAGTGAAGCTTGCCTATGTGTCTATTAACCCTCATACGCTTGCAACCTAAGATGGCTGCTGGTCCGTGGGAATTTCTACTGCGCATGCGTCGGTCATACTCACGTGACGTGACGTACTCGCAGTTCTGGAGGGAACCTGTTCGCATCTGTGCATTAAAGCTAAAATGGCTGCTTTGTGTTCTCACATGCGAGAAGCTTGCAGTGCTGCTTTTGCTATGCTGTTCGTTCTGCATTAACCCTAATGCTATAGTTTAATATACAGTAATGGGTATAGAGTAGTAGTTCATGGTATACAGTGTATTAATTTTTTCTGTATTCTAAAACTGTTTCTTTTCCATTTCATGGTACATTACGAAATATGGCCTGCTGTCCCTTGCCTTACTCCATTTTGCTTGAAACTGAGTCTTCACGAGATCTGCAAGTCGCCACAGCAATGACCTTTGGAACTTTGCCAGATGGCAGCCACAGCCAATATGCGCCTGGGAAGAAAACACCCTCAGCTAGTCGAAGAAGCTGAACTGTACCAAACAAAATACATTGTATACAATGCTAAATTCACCATTGTTATGTGAAAAGCATATGTCATGTGAACCCAAAATTCGATGGGCGTGTATGAAAATTCTAATAAGGGGCTTGAGAAAGCTCAAATCGTAGGTGGTGTGATGACCTGTCCTTTCCTTTTGTCCAATCGAAATTGGGGATCCTTACACTTGCAACATTTGGGGGGTGGAACACTGACCTGGAAAACAGTATAACTAGTCTAGGTTTAGCTAGAGAAATTGTCCAACTTGTCCGGATAGCTGACCTGTCACTGACCCATCGCACTCAATAGCTGATCGAGAACAGAGGTGCTGCGGAGCACTCTGTCAGACAGACTCACAGACCCAATCGGGGTTTTGGGAACCTTAAGTGCTGGCGAAGCACTTTGCTGGGGAATTCGATGACCCAATCGGGGTTTTGACTGATAGCTACAGAGAGGGTGTAGCACAGGCGTTGCAACGGAACTGCGGGTGCTGGTCTCAACTTTGGTGGTCCGGTTCTGATCCTAATCTGGTTTTCCTGTCCTGGGTTCCATTCTGCACCTGCTGGCCTACTGGCAACTGCTTTCTTGGAGTTTTTTCTTCCGTCCTTAACTGATCCGTGGCCAGGGTTGGTCTTCACACTGTTCTAGGTAAATATAAATCTGTTTGGGAAACATATAGTACCTTTGCATCCTTTTTCTTACCCTCCCTGTTCTGACAAATAATAAAGTCCTATATTTTAGCTGAATTTTAGCATGTTCCATTTCATCCCATCCTTTAAGGCAATTACGAAATACTGTTCATGAAATATAGATGTTACCTTTCTTTACCCTCCTTTAGCCGCATTAAAGAGGTTGCTCAGAATTATTAGTGTGCTCCATTTTTTACCTTCCCTATAGCTACATGGTTATTCCAAAATTTCATCATTATAAATCAGGTTCCTTTTCCTTATCCACCTTACTGGTGGTACACAAACTTTGATTTCTAGCATGTTACTTATTTTTCCCGTCCTTTAGAAACAACATGTTAAGTCTAGTTTCTGTGAGTTTCTTATTAGCATGTTCCCTGTTCTACCTTCCCCTTTGACTTCTAAATGGTTGGAATCATATATCTTTTATATGGTTATACGCTTTTTATGATTTTGGTTATTGATAGTTGGCTTGCTGTAAACCTTATGCTTTCTAACCTCGAAGAAAACTAGATAAAGTTTTTCAAAACTTCCCGAGTCTGTGGTTATTACAAAGAGTGCAAATGTTATAAATGTTATTTTGGACTGCTTATCTTTTCAGCTAGCTCCCTGATCCATTGTTGTCATAGGTACCAAATGACAAGGATTGGTAAGTCTAAGGTATAGGAATTAGTTAGTATTTGAATTGCTGGTAGTAGAGTGTAGGTTACCCGATTAATAAATATGGTGTATTGAATTTATGGGCCCAAGTGTGCATATGGTAAAATTATAGTCGGGTGACCTGCGCGCTCTAACATACCAATAATTGTTCATTTAGATACACTCAGAGTGGAGACCCGTCTGCACAGTCTCGAAGAGTGGTACAGAGGGAACTGAAATTAACAAGCATAGAGATACATTATGTACGTTTCATAGATGAGCAAAGACACACCAACAATAGAATTTTCCAGGCAGATGCAGCTGGGCAATGAAATACAGAAAAAATAGGTTTTGAGTCTGGTATCTCACATAACCTAACACAGTCCAAGTTCGTTTTACCCAGAGCCCACCACCAAACAAGTGGGAGAAGGCTTCCATCTAGTGAGAAGGGTATCCGCTAATAGAAACAGTCTATTCATTACTGAGGCAAAACTTCAACATTTCAGAAACAAAACTTAACAGAGGCATTTTCTCAGAAACTGTAAAGAATTTGTTTCAATCATCATTCAAAATGGCATCTAAACAGAAAATGGTGCCGCAAATGCTAACTTGTATAGTGCACTGCGTAAGCAATCTCAGGTCTATTCTAACAAAGGTCAGGACAACAGTTCTATTTACAAATGACACATGGAGTGAAGGAAGTTCACTGTTGATTTATCTCTGCATCAGTCTGTGTTTAAGCTCTTTCTTTAAGGCTTTAAAAAAGGGATTAGTGTGTATCTCTGGTAGATGGCAGAATTCTGATAGGGTACGACATGGCCAGGCATTTGGGTTTTCTCTAAGAAGAGTTTTCTTTACATCACGATTTTTATATTCGAAGGCTAAATTTGCCTCTTCCGTGAGTGCCACTGACACTGACACACTAATTCTCTATGAAAGATTAGGCTGGTCATGCAAATTGCTCTTAATAAATTAATCAAACGAATGATAAAGTAGATAACATACAACACTGACAGAATAGCAACAAACAAACAGAAAACATGGTAACATTTATTTCAGAGATCATATGCAACCTAATCACTTCTCAGACACTGCTTGCCACAGCCCCAATATAATTCATTATTAGGAGGCATAGTTTACCACAAAAATACGATATTAACTTTGTATGGACTAATAGCCCAGCTAGATATTAGTTACTATGGGGCTAAATTATAGGAGTGATGTGTCATGCTTGTGCCACAAAACGTGGTGCATATGTGACACAAACCTCTAAGTCAGATTTTTAAAGCCACTTTGCGTGGCTTTGAGTAGCTTAAAAAATCTGGAGTAATGCAATGCAACGCAAATCACTGTGTTGTGCTACTCTGCCCTTGGAAGTCATTCTATGGGTGCTGCGTTGTTCTTTCCACGCAACTTCAATGGATTTTGACCCATCCCCAAATTTACAAGAACGAGTTAAACTGGGGATGAACCACAATCTGACACCCTCTCATGAGAAGTTTATTTTAGTCAATTTTAGTCACTAGTTGAATTATTTTCATTCTTTTTCACAAGACAATATTTTCGTGCATATATACATTATATACAAAAACACACTGTTTTTTTAAACAATTGCACAATTTTTACAAATTTACAATATGACAACACCTACACATAATCCTTTCTCTCTCCAGACATTCAACTTTCATACCCAAAACAAAAAAACGCAGAACCTTTGGAAATGGGGCCCTTTGTCACTGACTTATTTGATCATATACAGTCATGAGTCATGTTTATCTAATCATAGAAATTGATTTATGTGAAGACAAGGTCAGTCAGGGTTTTAGTCCTATCTTATCCAAACAACATTTTTAAACCGTTACTCAATGACAAAGAACCAGAAGTGGTCGACGCGTTTCGAATCCCCTATTGTGGGATTCTCTTCAGGACCAAAAGTTTCTAAAAAGACAAAAATTTACAAGTCACCTACATTGGATCACCAAACATATAATATTTCTAAGACCAAGCTCCACTCCAGTTCACACATGCCTACCTTATTAAACCTGCAGAGTTAGTGTCTCATGTGGGAAGTGTAGTGATAGTTTCAATTGTTCTGCAATTACAAACACAATGACGATACACATATTACAAACAAAGAATAACTTCATTTGTCCATCGGCTACAAAATACCACACAAGGTGGAGTTGCACTGACCTGGTTGCCGTTGTGGCTGAAGTGATGATTCCTAAAATCGGAATATAATGCACTAGTCAATTTCCTACTAGCAACGTTTTGAAGCACGTAAGCAATGAAATTTAATTTGCGATGGCGTCTTACCCGGTTTTGACTTGTATCGGCCTCCACCTGGGGCTCGATGAGAATTTCACTGCATCTAAGCACGGGGGGATTTCTAACTGGTTCCTCTTGTAAATTCCTGTTGGCGAGAAGAGGAATGGTAATCAGCTTTGGGATTTTTTCCGAGCTCCTACTTGTATACAAATGACTCGTAAGGAGGCTTACGTGCGAGACGGCGTCTCCGCTCATTCTCTCCCGTGTTGTAATGTTTAGAAAACAGCCGTCCTCACTTTCTGACCCTAGATGCGGTCACGTGATCGCGATGTTCCTTGGGAATTTAAAGGGGAACGCAAAGAATCAAGAACTTGTCAGTCCTTCGAAAGCTTTATAAAACGGACAACGAGGATGTTAGGCACCAATGGGAAGATGTTTATAGCCTAACACATTCATCTAATGTATAAGACAGGCATTAAATCAGGCATTAAAGGGGACCGCTAAGAATAAAGAACTTGTCAATCCTTCGAAAGCTTTATCACATGGACACCGAGGCTGTTAGTCACCAGTGGGGAGACGTTTATAGCCTGACACATTCATCTAGTGTATAAGACAGGCATTAAATCACCTATGAACTGTCCTCTGTTTAAATTAGTGAACATTCTGCTTTATGACATGGAGAGTGTCAGGTGCAGAAAGTTTTATCACATTTAGCTAGGGGTCCCCCTATAAATTTCAGAGATCTCATTGAGACCATTCATAGCTGTATTAAATTTCATTATTAGCTGTGCTTCTTGTTGTGCCAGTCTGGCCTCTAAATTTCCTCCACGTGGGTCCTGTTCAATCTTTGACATTATAGTCCATTGTAGTTCGCTTTCTTTGTGTTGGTGTGTCTGCCAATGAAGGACTAATGGTGCATTGGGCACTTGCCTTCTTATCCTGGATTTATGTTGCGTGATTCTTTGCCTGGCTTCCTGTGTAGTTTTGCCGATGTATAATTTGGGACAGGGGCACCAAATTCCATAAATAACATTTTTTGATTGGCAGTTCGTGAAAGTCTCATGCTTCCAATGGATTCTGTTGAAGGAAAAAAATGATCCTTCCTCTGTTGTCTCACAACAAGCACAATTCCCACAATTGTGGTGACCAACCACCGGTGGTAAGTTCATCATTCCTCTTAGTGGTTTTTTTGGTTCAAGAGGTAGTGCTGCTCTGACGATGTAATTTGCCACACTTTTCTCCTTTTTATATGCAAACAGGGGTGGTTCCCGTAGGTCTTCATGTAGATCTTTGACTAAATGCCAGTTTTGCATGACTATTTTCCGTAGTTGGTATGTGTTAGGGCCAAAAGTAGTGACGCAAACAATCCTTTTTGGATCTTGTCTTTTTCTTCTTTGTAGCAATGTTTCCCTTGGGACCCACCATGCCCTTCTTAGGGAGTGTTTTAAGAGCTTCTTTGGATAGCCTCTCTCCAAAAGTCTTTCCATTAGCCCATTTGCATGAATGAAATATTCCTCCTTATTAGAACAGTTCCTTCGAATCCTTAAAAACTGTCCAAATGGCAAGTTTTGTTTAAGGCTCCTGGGGTGATGACTTGTGTAATGCAGGGCTTTATTTCTATCCGTTGGTTTGCGGAAAAGCGTTGTTCCCAATGTCCCTTCTGTCGCATACACTAGAACGTCCAAGAAGGTGATATTTTTATTTGATGCTGTGTGGCTGAACTTTATATCCATTGTCCTAACTTTAAGCCAGGCCACAAATTCATTGAAATGAAATGAAATGAAAAGTAAATTTATAAAAGCGCGGTTGCTGCCCGGGGGCGTCCAAGCGCTGGGAACCAGAATAAAAATAACGTGACAACAGTAGCTAGCTAAAAATTTACCGAGGGGGGTTAAACAGGAATGTCTTTAGCTGTTTACGGAATAGGGAAAGGTTGGGGTTGGATCTAAGATGAAGAGGAAGTGAATTCCAGGTCTTGGCAGCATTGTAGGTGAACGTCCTGCCGCCAGACCTTGCTTTTTTTATTCTCTGAGGTATAGCCATGAAGGCCTGGCTGGATCGGAGGTTTCTACTAGGTTGGTACTGTTTTACTAGGTCACGGATGATCCTAGGACCTGTGTCCCAAAAAACCTGATGGGCAATACACATGGCCTTAAAGATACTTCTCTGACGCACTGGTAGCCAATGCAGGCTAATTAGTCCAGCTTTGGCTAATAGTCTGCGTGGAAGCTGTAGCAGTGCGCGGGCCGCACAGTTCTGCACTATCTGCAGTCTACGCAAGGTGTACTCCGGGGCGCCAAGGTAGAGGACATTGTTGAAGTCTAAGCGGGACTGTATCAAGCCCTGAATGGCCACCTGCTTTGCCTCCATAGGTAGAAGAGGGAGTACTTTTTTTAACATCCTAAGAAGGCCGAAGCAGGTAGCCGAAAGCTTTGTAGCCTGGATGTTGAATGAGAGGGTCTTATCCAGCCACACCCCAAGGCTCTTAATGTTGTCCTTAGGTACTGGAGGGGTGCCTAGACAAGGGGGCCACAATGAGTTGAAAAAAAAGGGGTTTGAGGGGCCCAGGAGCATCAGCTCCGTTTTGTCTCCATTAAGCTTGAGGGATGACGAAGTCATCCACCCCTTTACCTCCTCTAAGCACTTTGTTGGCCCACCTGACAATGGCCGGTCGGCCTCCTGCGCCAATGAGACCAGCAGGTGGGTGTCGTCCGCGTAAGAAATAATCTTAACCCCAAATGGACGAACAACCTCAGCAAGTGGTCTCATATAGATGTTGAAAAGCGCAGGGCTTAAGGCGGAGCCTTGTGGGACTCCACACCTCAATGGCCTACTCATGGACACTGTCTCTCCGTCAAATACTTGAAATGATCTATCACTCAAGAAGGATTTTAGCCAAAGCCAAGCTCCATCCACTATTCCGACACTCGAATGGCGGGTCAGCAGGGTGTCATGGCTGACTGTATCGAATGCCGCGCTGAGGTCAAGGAGGATCACTGCCACTGATCCTCCCTGATCTAGGATTTTTCTGGATTCCTCGGTGACTACTAAGAGGGCGGACTCTGTTCCATGTCTGGGTCTAAAACCCGTCTGGGTGTCATCCAACAGCTGATTGTTTTCAAGAAAATTCACCAGCTGGAGGTTGATGTACCTCTCAAGGATTTTGCTCAACCAGGGGAGCAAGGAGATAGGCCGGTAGTTGCTAAAATCCAAGGGCTCCAGATTAGATTTTTTTAGCAGGGCTCGGACCATGGCCCGCTTCCAAGCGGGAGGGACGGTGCCAGAGGTGATGGATGCGTTCAAGAGGTCAATAATGGTAGGTAAAGTGACCTGGGATGCTAACATCATGACATCTGGAGGTGCCAGGTCGCCTGGAGACCCAGATTTTACCTTGCGGGCCAGGGACTCCAAGGTTTCAAGATCTAGAAGGGGGAAGTGGTCCAATGTAGGTAAGGGTTCTGATAGAGTGGCTACCAGATTAGTTTGGTCCTGAGCTAAAGGGGCAATGGCTGTAGAGGGGAAGGATGAGTAGATTTTATTGACTTTTTGGTGGAAAAATTCTGCCAAGTCATTGCAGTGGGCTGTAGTTTTTGCCTCATGCAGGCTGGAAGAGGGGAGTTTTGTAAGTTTTTTCAGTATTTGAAAAATTTCTTTCGGTTTGGATTTAGCTAGTATAATTCTATCAGAGAAGTATACAGATTGGGCAGCTTTGACTTCGGCTTTGTAGGTATTAATTGCCTCTCGATATCTAATTTTTTCCTCCAAGGAGTAGTCTAGACGCCATTGTCTTTCTATTTTCCTGCATTGTCGTTTCTTTTCCCTGAGAGCTTCTGAGTACCAGGGGGCAGATTTGTGGGAACGTTTCAGCGTTATTTTAGTCAGGGGGAGAGTAGCTTCAAGGGATTGTGTGATCCAGTCTTCGTAAGCCTGATTGGCCAGACAAGGATCCTCGTTGTAGAAGGGTTGATCACTAGCGAGCTTACTTGTCCATTTATCAACTGGTAGCCGCGCCCAGGATCTGGCGTGTCTTATCGTGGGTCTTACGGGGGGTGGCTTAAAAGTGGTCCAGGTAAAAGGCACCAGTAAATGGTCAGTCCACGGGAGGGAGATAGGTGGTCCAACCACAAGGTCTGCACAGTTGCTGAACACAGGGTCCAGTAAGTGACCTTTAACGTGAGTCGGGGTCTTCACTCGTTGGATTAATTGTAGAGCGGCTAGATCGTCTGCAAGTGTCATGGCTGTATGATCCAGAGCAGTATCAAAATGAAAATTGAGATCTCCTAGCAAAGTATAATTAGAGGCAGTGCTAACGCGTTCAGCCACAATCGAAGGAAGATGGTTGTGGAACTGTTTAGGGGGGCTCGGGGGGGGCGATATATTACTGTTCCAGAGAAGCAGTTGTTAGGAGAGAGTTCCAGAATTGGAAAAGAGAAAACATTTTGTCAAGTTTAATCTAAAAAAAGACGAGAAAGATGCTATCTTCACCTTAAAAAGCGACAGGTCACTGATAATAAAAGAAGCGGACAAAGGAGGTGCAGTTGTCCTCTGGGACATCAACAAGTACAAAAAGGAAGTCCGATGGCAACTTGATGACCCTACATGTTATAAAAAGATCAGCCATAATACAACAAAAGGAACTTTTCAATATCCTCCAAGTTGGCCATGAGTCAGGTATCCTTGGACCAAAGGAATTTGACTTCCTTCAGAACAAGAACCCTAGGATACCGGTATTTTATGTTCTACCAAAGATGCATAAGGACCCAAATGAACCCACAGGCCACCCTATTATATCTGGGTGTGACTCCCTGTCAGAACCTGTTGCCAAGTAAATTGATTACTTTTTGAAGCCATTAATTGAAAAAATTCCAGCACATCTCCAAGACACGACAGCTTTTATCAATAAAATATCATCTATTGAATTTAATGAGACCAATCAATTAATGGTAACGATGGACGTCGTATCTCTGTATACGCAGATACCTCAAGACCAGGCACTAGAGACATTGTCATTTTTTCTAGATCAAAGAGATCAACCAACGAGAGTTCCAATGGACTTTATTATGAAACTTGCCAAATTTGCTCTGCAGAAGAACTATTTTCAATTTGACACTGAATTCTACTATCAGATCAAAGAGGTAGCCATGGGCTGCCCCTTCGCACCGGAGCTGGCCATATTGTTTATGGGTCTATATGAAAATAGATTCATACACAATAACAATCCCTTTGCCGAATACATCACAAAATATATGAGGTATATTGACAACGTGTTTTTCATCTGGTCTGGGACACAGGACAGGCTGAATGAATTTGTGGCCTGGCTTAATGTTAGGACAATGGATATAAAGTTCAGCCACACGGCATCAAATAAAAATATCACCTTCTTGGATGTTCTAGTGTATGCGACAGAAGGGACATTGGGAACAACGCTTTTCCGCAAACCAACGGATAGAAATAAAGCCCTGCATTACACAAGTCATCACCCCAGGAGCCTTAAACAAAACTTGCCATTTAGACAGTTTTTAAGGATTCGAAGAAACTGTTCTAATAAGGAGTAATATTTCATTCATGTAAATGGGCTAATGGAAAGACTTCTGGAAAGAGGCTATCCAAAGAAGCTCTTAAAACACTCCCTAAGAAGGGCATGGTGGGTCCCCAGGGAAACATTGCTACAAAGAAGAAAAAGACAAGATCCAAAAAGGATTGTTTGCGTCACTACTTTTGGCCTTAACACATACCAACTACGGAAAATAGTCATGCAAAACTGGCATTTAGTCAAAGATCTACATGAAGACCTACGGGAACCACCCCTGTTTGCATATAAAAACGAGAAAAGTGTGGCAAATTACATCGTCAGAGCAGCACTACCTCTTGAACCAAAAAAACCACTAAGAGGAATGATGAACTTACCACCGGTGGTTGGTCACCACAAATGGAGGAATTGTGCTTGTTGTGAGACAACAGAGGAAGGATCAGTTTTTTCCTTCAACAGAATCCATTGGAAGCATGAGACTTTCACGAACTGCCAATCAAAAAATGTTATCTATGGAATTTGGTGCCCCTGTCCCAAATTATACATCGGCAAAACTACACAGGAAGCTAGGCAAAGAATCACGCAACATAAATCTAGGATAAGAAGGCAAGTGCCCAATGCACCATTAGTCCTACTTTGGCAGATACACCAACACAAAGAAAGCGAACTACGATGGACTATAATGTCAAAGATTGAACTGGACCCACGTGGAGGAAATTTAGAGGCCAGACTGGCACAACGAGAAGCGCTGCTAATAATGAAATTTAATACAGCAATGAATGGTCTCAATGAGATCTCTGAAATTTATAGGGGGACCCCTAGTTAAATGTGATAAAACTTTCTGCACCTGACACTCTCCATGTTATGAAGCAGAATGTTCACTAATTTAAACAGAGGACAGTTCATAGGTCATTTAATGCCTTTCTTATACACTAGATGAATGTGTCAGGCTATAAACGTCTCCCCACTGGTGACTAACAGCCTCGGTGTCCGTGTGATAAAGCTTTCGAAGGATTGACAAGTTCTTTATTCTTAGCAGTCCCCTTTAATGCCTGATTTAATGCCTGTCTTATACATTAGATGAATGTGTTGGGCTATAAACGTCTTCCCACTGGTACCTAATAGCCTCGTTGTCCGTTTGATAAAGCTTTTGAAGGACTGACAAGTTCTTGATTCTTCGCGTTCCCCTTTAAATTCCCAAGGAACATCGCGATCACGTGACCGCATCTAGGGTCAGAAAGAGAGGACGGCTGTTTTCTAAACATCACAACACGGGAGAGAATGAGCGGAGATGCCGTCTCGCACGTAAGCCTCCGTACGAGTCGTTTGTATACAAGTAGGAGCTCGGAAAAAATCCCAAAGCTGATTACCATTCCCCTTCTCGCCAACAGGAATTTACAAGAGGAACCAGTTAGAAATCCCCCCGTGCTTAGATGCAGTGAAATTCTCATCGAGCCCCAGGTGGAGGCCGATACAAGTCAAAACCGGGTAAGACGCCATCGCAAACTAAATTTCATTGCTTACGTGCTTCAAAACGTTGCTAGTAGGAAATTGACTAGTGCATTATATTCCGATTTTAGGAATCAACACTTCAGACACAACGGCAACCAGGTCAGTGCAACTCCACCTTGTGTGGTATTTTGTAGCCGATGGACAAATGAAGTTATTCTTTGTTTGTAATATGTGTATCGTCATTGTGTTTGTAATTGCAGAACAATTGAAACTATCACTACACTTCCCACATGAGACACTAACTCTGCAGGATTAATAAGGCACAGGGTCAGACTGATTTGCATATAGCCATGTCTGAACTGGGGTGGCTGAGTGAACTAAAGAATGGTGATGGATTAAACCCAGATCAGTTGACTGAGGGTGAGTGTTTGGTTTGTTCAAACGCTCCGTCCATCATCCCCTTTTGTATCGCTTTGTTCGCCCTAAGTGTGGCAGGGTATACTCAGACGTGAGTCCCTTGTTCACTTGGCCACTGGATTCAAGATAGCCTGGCTGATGAGGATTATGAATCCGAAACCGGTCCCAGGATGCTTGTTTCCGGTCCAGGGAAGACATGGCTTGGCAGTTCGGGCTGGACTGTTCCCATAAGGCACAGGGTCAGACTGATTTGCATATAGCCATGTCTGAACTGGGGTGGCTGAGTGAACTAAAGAATGGTGATGGATTAAACCCAGATCAGTTGACTGGGGGTGAGTGTTTGATTTGTTCAAACGTTCGGTCCATCATCCCCTTTTGTATCGCTTTGTTCGCCCTAAGTGTGGCAGGGTATACTCAGACGTGAGTCCCTTGTTCACTTGGCCACTGGATTCAAGATAGCCTGGCTGATGAGGATTATGAACCTGAAACCGGTCCCAGGATGCTTGTTTCCGGTCCAGGGAAGACATGGCTTGGCAGTTCGGGCTGGACTGTTCCCATAAGGCACAGGGTCAGACTGATTTGCATATAGCCATGTCTGAACTGGGGTGGCTGAGTGAACTAAAGAATGGTGATGGATTAAACCCAGATCAGTTGACTGGGGGTGAGTGTTTGATTTGTTCAAACGCTCCGTCCATCATCCCCTTTTGTATCGCTTTGTTCGCCCTAAGTGCGGCAGGGTATACTCAGACGTGAGTCCCTTGTTCACTTGGCCACTGGATTCAAGATAGCCTGGCTAATGAGGATTATGAATCCAAAACCGGTCCGAGGATGCTTGTTTCCGGTCCAGGGAAGACATGGCTTGGCAGTTCGGGCTGGACTGTTCTCATAAGGCACAGGGTCAGACTGATTTGCATATAGCCATGTCTGAACTGGGGTGGCTGAGTGAACTAAAGAATGGTGATGGATTAAACCCAGATCAGTTGACTGGGGGTGCGTGTTTGATTTGTTCAAACGCTCCGTCCATCATCCCCTTTTGTATCGGATTAATAAGGTAGGCATGTGTGAACTGGAGTGGAGCTTGGTCTTAGAAATAGTATATGTTTGGTGATCCAATGTAGGTGACTTGTACATTTTTGTCTTTTTTGAAACTTTTGGTCCTGAGGAGAATCCCACAATAGGGGATTCAAAACGCGTCGACCACTTCTGGTTCTTTGTCATTGAGTAACGGTTTAAAAACGTTGTTTGGATAAGATAGGACTAAAACCCTGACTGATCTTGTCTTCACATCAATCAATTTCTATGATTAGATAAACATGACTCATGACTGTATATGATCAAATAAGTCAGTGACAAAGGGCCCCATTTCCAAAGGTTCTGAGTTTTTTTGTTTTGGGTATGAAAGTTGAATGTCTGGAGAGAGAAAGGATTATGTGTGGGTGTTGTCATATTGTAAATTTGTAAAAATTGTGCAATTGTTTTTAAAAAACTGTGTTTTTGTATATACTGTATATATGCACGAAAATATTGTCTTGTGAAAAAGAACAAAAATAATTCAACTAGTGACTAAAATTGACTAAAATAAACTACTGACGTAAGTAAAAACGGTTTGGTATGTTTTATTCGTACCATTGCCTGATATAAATAGTGTGGATTGCTGTCCAGCATTGGCATTTGTGTTGTTGTTTATATTGATTTGACTTAGCCTTGCTAGTTAAGAGTCAAGACCCTGTGTTGTTGCTCACCCTCTCATGAGAGGCATAACAAAGAGAAATATTGTTATTTCTCATTGTTTCTTCTTTTTTCTATGTGTGCTGCATTCTGCACAAAAACAATCCTCGGAGGCCTTTTCAACTTTCTATGTGTGCTACAAGCACTACACTGTGGGCCTGATTTAGCATGTTTTCTGATAGACTACTTAATGGCAACGGCAATGGAGTATCCTTTCCACCATATTGAACATCTGCCTGACTCATTTAGAGTTGAGAAGACCTTCAGTATGTTGGGGAATGAAAAATGGTCCGTGACCAATTGGTTTAAAGAAATAAATTCAATTCTAAGCAGTATGTGTTGTGTGGAACACTACAACAATGGTATCTAATACCCTCAAACAATTCTTTATGCATGCATTCAATACCTATTTATGCATACAAATTTCAAGAGAACACACAGAAGAAAAGCCCAACTATATAGATGATTTCAAAAATACCAACTTTTTTTTAATAAGTCATAAATTCCTTTCAATAGACATAGGTTGCGCGCAGAAAGAGTGAAAGCGTAGCGGGACGGTGGTGGTGGGTAGTGAAAGTGCAAATCATAGAAATAAGGAAGGAACAGTTAGATACTTTAAGAATTACTAGTAAACAAGGACCAGACAATGTCGACCTGTCCGAGGTTAGACTTTCATTTACATGTACTCTGTAAATTACAATATGCACTCAATGCATTTTCAAAGGTATAACAGATGGGATGCAGGTACAGGTCTTGTTCAGAAGAACGTCGATGTTTCGACTCGGCTGATGCAAAGAGGGGGTTTGGAGCCTCAGCTGCGTGTCTTCATCAGGACTGTATAAGGCAACCTACAACTGGTGCTAGGCCTGGCTACACAGGTGTAAGATCCATTAGTGAGTTTACTGGCCCAAAATCGCCAGGGGTATAGGTATTCAGGTGTGCAGAGATTATGACAAGCTGTCTCCTAGTCATCCGTGACTGATGCTAGCAAGGAGGACCACTTCCTTAATCGTGGACGCCTCTGCTCATTCCATGTTGCTCGGCAGGAAAGCTGGCATACCTACAGTATGTTGGCAGCAGAGACTACTTCACCTCTGCCGTGTACACACACCTCCAATGGAGAAAAGGCATTGGAGGTTTTGCCATTTGTCCTAGTTTACTTTTACTTACCAACATCCAAAACATGGCAGAAAGTGAAAGTAAAATAATTTTAATGACTCCACACCATAGGAGAAAACTTGCATACGAAGGGGTGACTGTTTTTATTATTTTCACAAGTAAATCATCCTGCTTGGAGATTTTATTTTTGAAAATAAAAAAAGAATTGAAAGTGTGCAGTAGGGGTCTATTGTGTTTATATAGCCATATGAACCACTTTCAATGCATTGACAGGAACTGCTGTGATGGCAGTTCCTACCCATGTAAGAGATGCTTGATGAGGCAGTGGACATCTCTAAAATTGGAGTGCCGTTACTCCCTTAGGGCGACAGAGTAAAATACTCCTTCACCCTTTTGGAATCTAAATCAGGCCCTGTACCTGTTATCACTTTTCAATCTATCATTTTTTTTTAGTGCAGCCTGTATTCCTTACAGAAAATAAAAAAAGAAATTGAAAGTATGCCATACGGCTCCATCATGTTTAAGTAGTCGCACAACACTCATGCAATGCATTCTGAGGAAGCGCTGGGAGGGTGGTTCCTGTCAAGCAATTTCTGGCAATGTAAGAGATGTCCTTTGAGGAAGCAGACATCTCTAAATTCAGAGCGTGGTTACTCTGGTACCATGACAAAGGGCCATATGTATCAAGATACCCATTTGCGAATCTCAAATAGCGATTTTTAAGAAATCGGTATTTGAGAATCGCAAATAGGTATGTATGTACAAAATTGCATTTTTTTTGCGATTTCTTAAAATTCCTTAATTGCGATTAGCAAATTGCGAATCGCAATTAAGGAATACTTTCCCATTCATTTCTATGGGCCAGGAGGTCCATAGGAATCAATGGGAAGTTATTCTCAATTTGCGATTTCGCAATTTGCTAATCGCAAATTGTGAATAATTTCAAGGGTGCAGGGTTGTCCAAAGGACACCCTGTTGCACCCCTGAAATATGCATGGGTGCACATGTGGCACACATACATGCCCTAAGGGAGAAGTTGGTGGTAATTTGCGATTCCTTAAGGACATTTTGCAAAAATTTTTTGCTTCATACATTGCATTTAAGGAATCACAAAATGTGCGATTCCTTAAATGCAATTGCAAAAGAAGGAATCGCAAATTTTGCGATTCCTTATTTTTCATCAGATTTTGCTTAGTACATACCATTTAGCAAATTCGCATTCGCAAAGGCTGGAATTCTGTGAATTTCAGCCTTTGCGAATGCGAATTTGCTTGATACATATGGCCCAAAGTGACTACACTCTATATTAGGCCATATGTCTGTAATCGCTTTTGAATAAAATACACTTTTTTTAATGCAGCTTGTTTTCCTTAAAGGAAATGGTGGTGTGTTTTAAAAAAACATGTTTACTTTCTTTATTAAGTTTGTTTGAGAGTTGAATATAGTCACAATTGACCACTGTGTACCCCCCAGCAAACTTCATTTTAACATTCACAAAAGGGAAAGAGTCTGCAGTTTACGAATGGGTTACCACTCCAACTCAGGAATGGATAACTTTTCAGTGTTTTGCAATCAGATTTCGTTGCTAAACGCTGATACTTTGCATATCGAATCAATATTGGGAAGGGATGCCTACAACTCTCCCCTTCCTGAAGAACTTTGTAAATTTCGCTCTCAGGGAATACTTACTAATATAACAAAGAACTTGGCACAGAAGCTGAAATATGAAAAATACATCTTTATTAAATTCAATTAAGTGAGGCTACGTCACCCAACTGCCTTAGCAATTGAATGAGGCAGTCTGCTGAATGGTCTCAGCACAGACCTTTTATACCATTTATTATGCCCTAGGCACACATTTTCTCTTTGAAGTACATTATTGTTGGTCACTCCCAGGACGTGCACACAAAGCACTGTATGATGACAAACCCACTTTTCCGTTTGTCCAGCCCAAAATTAATCATCAAACAAACCCATAATAAACATTCTTCTTTAGACAAGCTGGACAAGACCCATAATGAAAAGGCCCGCAGCGCACATCATAAATAGACCATAAAGAAGGAACAGAAACAGATAGGAGCAAGATAAAGGGGTGTGTGCGTGTACAATAAACATTGCAATGTCCTGCTCTTTGATCTCTATCTGACCAGCTGCCTAACAAGGAACTGGCTCAACGAGGTCAGCCTCGGGCAAGGGAGTCAGCTTTCGCCAGGTCATGCAGGAGTCAGCACAAACCCATGCTAAGGTTATGTCCTTAAATACTTGTTCTGCCACAGTGAGGGCCTACTGTAAGGGCAATCCACAAAATGGCTGCCGTTCACAAAATGGAAGCCAAGGGTACCAGGACGAAAATTACGATTTCGAGGTGAAATCGTTACTGGAATATGGCGAAAATGATTGTACATAGTGTACTAGCCATTCTCGGTCTTTTGATACCAAAATCGTCATGCTACGACAAAGTTCATTACACGAGTCCAGAATTTTCAGTACCACAGACGTTCCTTTTGCCCTTACATAGGCAATAACCTATACTCACGCTAGTCTGAGTCCAGGTCTATATTTATCAAATCATCAAGATGTTGCTGAAGCATAATCCTATTACTTAGCGACTCTCTCGGGACAGGTCTCCTTACACACGCAGTAGCACAAAGGCCATATATGGCAGGACCAAATAGGGAATGCCTCTATCTGTAGTATGTGGTACAAGACCACACACCCAACAATTAGTGATGTTCACTACTAACTGGTGTCGATGCAGAAACTGTACAACAAGAATTATCAGTAAACTCTGACCTCCTAACTAGTCCATGTTCAGGTAAAATCTGGAAAGTATGCAAAGAAGTAGAAGTAGGAAGAGACATAGGTTGGGAGGTGGGTACAGATGTGAATTGGGCAGCAAAAACAATCCCACCCATAAAAGACAATGCCATGTTTAAAAAAACACTAGAAAACACGTCATTAAGAACATATAGACAAAGTATTGACCGCTATTACAAATGAATCATAATTTTCCACAACCCTAAGCAAAAGGTAAATCCTAAAATTATCTAGTAACATTTTAGGTCTTCCTATGCCTTTCTGTAATTCATTATATGTTCAAGTGAAACAGTGGTGACCCTCATTAATGCTCTGAGGTGAAAATGGGATACTCTTTCACAGAAAATGGACTTTATTCTGCTTTTACTAAACAGAATACTACTTTAAAATAATGCCAGCAGAACAATAAAATCATTCTCCTAACACGTAGTCTATACAATCACACGGAAACCTCTTGTGAAACCAACTATGCCCATAGTCTGTTCAAAAAGCCTCTCTGGCAGACTTCTATTGTCCAATCAAGTCTGCTCCCATTGTTGCATGGGCCTTTGGATTCAGGCCTCCCATGCTCTTAATTTTCAGTATCTGTTGGAGTGCCATCCTGGCAAACACTCATAGCTCATTCACAAAGTCTCAATGTCTCAAGGCAGTGCACCGTATCTCTCCTCTGCGGCAGACACTACAGATATTGTGCGCTTCATTGGTCAATGGGCACAGATCATCTCGTGCAGACCCGGGACCATTTTCAGACTCCAACACTCATCATTCAGTGTCAGAGGACGCTCAGGCCGCTCTTTCATGGGCACCAGAATGGAGTGCCTTTTGCCACTCTTGGATCCTCCGGTGTACTGCACTACTGTTGAAGCAAAGGAAAAAGGGGTGCGTGTGTGGCCAAAAACTCAGGCCAAGGGGCTCAAGGGACTGCACACTGTCAGAGGTTAACCAGCACATAACAGGCGCTCTTTTGTACTGCTCAGGGGACTGCACACTGTCAGAGGTTAACAAGCACATAACAGGCGCTCTTTTGCACTGAAATCTCAAGGGACTGTGGCAAAACCAGCTCCTTCTTCTTTTCTGATGTTGAACGCCTTCTGATGAAGCAAGTGCGATGCTTTAAACAGTTCATTGTACAACAAGGGGACTGCAAACAGGTGGCCTACGATCTTCAAAGGAGTGGCCACACGCCATGGGACAATTCTGCGATGAAATACACTGTCATTCTTAAAGGCAATACAAAAACAAAGGCAATAGGCAAAACAGTGCCTCTAGGCTCTTCAATTGGGTTTCCGTGTGAGAGCATATCTTTCATCATCATAGCGACATGGGAATTCTATCTGAATGGATGTCCTCACACATAGTGGCATCGTCTAATTGGGTAAACACATTTTATCTCAATTATTACATATAAGTGTTCCTAAAATCCTCATCTAGAACATCTCAAAAGCGGGATCACATACATATTATCATAATAATTGTGCATCAGGTGGGACTATGCAATACAAAATCTAATTATCAAGATGTGGAAACAAAAGACAAGAACTAGAGAGTCCTGGTATTTCCATTATTTAAAATACATCTGGTTCATTAAAATTAAAGCAGCAGAAAAAGGAACTAAAAACCAAATTAGAATAGGCATTGAATTTGTCATATTAAAAAAAACGTAATGTGTCTCCTATTGAGGTGGAAAGCTTATCTTACTATAGTATTGAGTCAGTTAATCAGTCCTAACAGTCCTAACAGTTAGACTGGAAAAACATCAGAATAAGCCTAAAGAAAATTCTTAGAAACCAGTCTAGTTATGCAACAGGGAATTATACATAAAATGGGGGTCCATGGTACATTACTGCAATCTGAAAGTGCGAACCTGAACACACTAATAATAAATAAAAGTTGACTGGTGAAAGGAATACGGAAAAGAGAATAGGACACAGCTAAAATCCCCAATAACTAGGCCTGATGTGCTTGGGTGATAGTCAGGCATGTGACAAAAAATGAAACCTGGTTTCTTTTATGGTTCAGAGCCATAGGAAGGCCACTTAGGAAGCAGAATAAAAGTGACTAATGTGATATAGAAATTAGGTCACCATGTACAAGAGTCACAAATCTATAATTTATCCTTACGTCCAATCAGGATATATAATTTTAGGGCTGCCTGTTCCTTACAGAAAAGGGCAGTATCGTGACTACAAATGACACAATTTGCTGTTTATTTTTCTTCAATACTTATAGCCAAATTTGACATACACTGGTAAAGTGTTGTCTGTCTGGTTCACAATATGTAAAGAAATCATATCTGTGAATTTTAGTATCAGCGAAAATTTTACCCAACTGTTGACAGCGACACGTATCGTCATACATGTCCCTCACAACAACACGGGTGAATTTGTAATAATTTCTTAAGCGGCAACATACAACATAAAACATGCAAAAACGCACAAAACGGACGTCAAGCCATCAGATATACTCGCTGTAAAACGATAGCATATATAAATGAGCGGTGACGCATAATACCATGTTAGGATACCCTCCTGTTTGACAGTAGATCACCCATAGTGGGTATCTGCTGTCAAATACAACTTTCGGACACACAGAATCGGCAAGAACAATTCATGATAGAACAAAATACACAAACATAACAACAACATGAACATTTCTTTCCAAAGTAGTTACGCAAAAACACATCTTCGTCTAACCAACCAAACTCACGTGTTTTGTCTGCTTTAAATCACCCAGAACAATCCATGAATGGTCTGTAGGCAGAAGCAACAAAAAAACATACACAACACACAAGAGAGACATTTCTGACAACAAGCGAATTTCAATTATAACTTTTAATCAGAAGACAAAACATGCTACACATTAAGAAACACAAAAATAAATTTCCATTACTTAACTGTTACCATCTTGTCAGTCACCTTGCAACATGAAGCCCTTTTGACTTTTCCAAAGGTAAAATCGTTTCCCTGACACCTAAAATTAGCCTTGTGCCACAATCTCTATGATAAAAAAGCTTCTTAATTGGCAAATCGTTCTTTCTTATTCATGTAGGCTTCAAAATTTTAGTAAAAGTCTGCATCCTATTTTTTTGTCTAAGATGTAATGCAACACTTTGTTTTCTGTCAAAATAAAAACGACTAGTAGACATTATTTTTTAGAGCAGAAATACAAATGTCATGATGTTGGGACTTTTAAAGAAACCTTTCAAGAAACCTTTTTTATATTTCCCTTTGGAATTAAGTCTTTAACTTTAAACCAGAAATTCCACCTTTCAGAGGCCTGTTTAGCAATGTTATTCTGTATTTCACAGAGACAAGGCTCGAATTTAAAAGGTCACAATGCCAACATGACAGAGACAGGAGGCCTACTACATTTACTGTGAAGGGTTCACACATACCAGTTTTTAGAACAAATGTTTGCTACCACCCTATACAATGGTACTCATTTTAGCAACCTAACATTGATGAACGTCTGAAATGGGCCCCGCTAAATTTAGAACCTTCAACCCTGATATTAAACACAAACCTCTGCACCGGGCACATTGGCTCACTGAGCTATGAAAAACAACCTAACAACCCACAAGTTTGTATTATGCACAAATGTATGCATTTACTGAAGCCAGAGACACTTTCAATCTATGGCAAATGACAAAAATCTGTTTTAAAAACCCATTTACCTCAATTTCGACTTTTATCTTTGGGGCACTTAAAAATAAATATCCTATAATTGTTTTACATATTAATCATCCTCAGGATGTTCTTTACACGTTACAGATATTTGACATTAGTCATATCTCATGTAAATCCTTGCAAAAATGAGTTTTTTACGCCTGCGCCAAAAGAAAACCAACATGCAAATTACCTAATTACACCGTAACACATAACTTAAATCAAATTGTAATACTAGGAGGTCATAGTATGAGTATTAGGCTTTATAAATATCAAAAAACGATTTTAAAAAGCACTTATTTTTTCTCAAATAATTTTTCCATAATTAATAATTTTTCGTTCAATGAAACCAATTATCTGTTTTTATTATAACTCTACATATAAAGGTAAGCTGCATCCATTTCCTATCATTTTTAGATGCATTCATTTATGCGCCTATGCACAAAAAGCCTAACTTAAAACATGACATTTTTCGCGCCATGTTTAAAAAGGGCAATCAGTGTTTTCAACAGAACCGAAAATATACTTTGAAAAAGATGTTTTAAGAGAGGAAAACCGTATTTGGAATGTCTTCCAGTGATACAAAGTGATGAACCTTATTTTTGTAACCCTCTAAAACACTATTCTGAAATGAAAAAGATCCAACTGTGATTAACTAACGGCTAAGTCCTGGGCTAAATAAACATTCCAATGCTATTTATGGACTTCGAAAAACAACATCTGCTGCCTTAAGGCAGGAAAGGCTGAAACCTGAAAGAGTGCTGAAACCCGAGCACGCTTTCAGTTTTACTGAAAACAGACATTTCAAGTTTTTTTTTTAAAATGCGCGTGCAAAAAGATGCATTTAAATCTAGCAAGAAAAAATTTACTTTAGCTGAAGTGTTTGCCTTTAAAAAACACTACAAATTCGTTTTGCTACCAAAGGCACAATTATTTTTGTGGCCCTTCATATTCCTAGTGAATGTGAATTTTTACTTATCTATTTTAAGCATTTAACAGTTTGCACATATGCGTTTTTGCTTGTCTGTAAATTAGATAGCAACACATAGCGATTTTTAGCATGTGACATAGAAAATTGCTGGAGTGTTATTTAATTTCTACTTAATATTAATTAATCTGACATTTTACTTAACAGACTGAAAACATCAAGAAACCTACAAACACATTGAGCTCATTGCAGACATAAAGAGAAAAGATTTAAACACTCAGGACACACAATACAGCGCTGTAAGCTATTACTGAAGTTACACTAATGAGAAAAACCACATAGACATTGAAACACACATTGAACCCACAAATCGACACTCAGGACGAAAACAAAGCCATTTGTAAAGGGATCGCTTTTCTTCTGTTACCTGCCAAGGATTGGGGACTGCGAGCATTTTCACCCCGGACTGCTCTTTCCTTCACCGTCACTTCTCGCGGTACCCGCTTCGCGGGTCCCGCTTCGTTTTGGACCTTGCTGACTGGGATTCTTGTGACGCTGCTGGGGGTCAACCTACCTCACGCCCTAACTCCATCCTGGGGCGGTTGTAGGTGCAGGGCTGCGAGCGAGGGTAGGCGCAGGACTCCAAGTCCCAGGAGCACCTGCCCGTCTATATTACCATCAGCTGAGACGCTCTCCCTGCAGGCTCCTCCCCCGCCCCAGCGTTGTTAAACCCCCTTGTGCCTGGGGCCTCGTTGGATCGCTTTTCTTCTGTTACCTGCCAAGGATTGGGGACTGCGAGCATTTTCACCCCGGACTGCTCTTCCCTTCACCGTCACTTCTCGCGGTACCCGCTTCGCGGGTCCCGCTTCGTTTTGGACCTTGCGGACTGGGATTCTTGTGACGCTGCTGGGGGTCAACCTACCTCACGCCCTAACTCCATCCTGGGGCGGTTGTAGGTGCAGGGCTGCGAGCGAGGGTAGGCGCAGGACTCAAAGTCCCAGGAGCGCCTGCCCGTCTCTATTACCATCAGCTGAGACGCTCTCCCTGCAGGCTCCTCCCCCCTTACGTTCTTCCTACAACTAACCACTCTGTTGCCGCTGCGCGGGAGCGCGCCGGGAGAAGCCCGGGAAAAGGGCGGGCCCTCTGTGGCCCTCCGTGGCCTGCAGAGCCTGCCCTGGGCATGCCCCTTCATCTTTTCCCGCACTTTATTTGCTATGGAAATTGTCCTTGGGTTGTAAATTCAGCAGCCACTTACCTGTTTGGTATTAATTTATACACAGCTAGTCTTTTGTGTTATTCATCTCAGTGTTATCTTGCTGTTGGGATTTTGGCTAGCATCTGTTTTTTTTCTATCTCTGTCCTATTTCCCTCTCTCTAGCGATGTCCACTTGTAAAACTCGAAGCCAGAGAGCTGGTAACGCTAAAACCAAAAAAGTTATTGGCACTCTAGATAACTTTATTTCGCGCACCAATTCTCTGATTGATCAGGGAATTTCTCTTATGGAAAGGAGGGTTTCGATGGATCTTGTTCAAGCGAAAAGATCATCACTTGGCAATATTGCTCTAATTCATTCCCCGATCCAAGGAACAAATAACTCTGCTCCTCTCTCTAGCCAGTCAGTTGACGACCCAACCCCTGCTACGTGTTTCCTATCATTACCTATTAACCCTCCCCCCACGAGTATACCATCTACCGTCAATCCTAATTTAAATAATTCAGTAGCAACAGTGGTGGTAATTCATCGTGAGAATGAATCTTTATATGCGGGTGGCTCGGACATTATTATGCCAGTTTTAAATACTTCGAACATTTTAACTGATAATCCTGTTATAATTTCACAAGAGGCCATGGGCACAAAGGTTGGGGAGGCTAAACCGGGTGCTGGGATGGCGGAGGAAAGGATTCTTCTGGCCTCTAACGATCAATCTGAAACTGATATGTTGGATTCTACCCCCCACTTACTAACATTGGGTGTTCCAGATGACATAACGCATGATAGTAGTTTGGCCAGTATTTTGGATATTAGCCGAAGCAATGATTCTTCAATTAACTCAGAGGGTGGGCTTGATTCCTTAATGAATTCCATGTCTACTCTTATTAAATCATTGCTCTTGCCTTTGGAGACCAGGCTTGCTAATATAGAACATCAACTTGATACTATTCTTTCACTACAAGATCCCAAGATGATTCACCCCGGTCCTCCCACCCTTGTTGTAACATCTTCTGTTTCCAACAAGGTGCCTATCACTAAAAATCCTCCTACAGGGGCTACCTTGGTACCTTCAACCGGCTCGCCCAATATCTCATTACTGGCGAACAATATAAAGAGTATCAACAAACCCCCCACCGCCACATGTCCCAGTGTTGTGAAGAGAAAGGTTCCCAGTACCCCAGCTCCTATCATTCCCCAGCCACAGCCCAGAAAATCTAATACACGACAAAGTATCAATTTACCACCTGATGCTTGCCCGTTTGTGGTTGTTTTGACTGGTATTCCTGAACTACCCACGTCTGTTTCAGAGCCCTTCTGGGCAATTAAAAATAAAATATGCCATTGGCTTGACAAAAATTACCCGCCACCTCCTGGATTAAACAAGAACATTCTTATGGTAGAGAGGGCCCCTTGGGTAGGTGGGAATAAGAAAAGTATAAAGGGTGACTGTGTCGTTATCACGTTTGAGGACCCACGATTGGTGGAATTTATCTGTTCCTTTCCTCCATGTGATAATAAGTCGGTGGTATCAGCTAAACCGCTATCTTTCTTTTATGCTCAAGAGGGCCATCGGGATGCCAGGTGGAGTTGGTTGAGGCCGGCTGACAAAGGGCCAGGGAGAGGGAGAAATGGGAGTGTTAAGTCTACCCACCAGAACCCCCAAAAGTGGGGGGGGGCTGTTGAGGAAGGTTGGAACTTAGTCTCTAGGAGGACGGGGCGTCATTGGATGGGTGTTCCCCAGTTGAATGGAGAAGGGTGGGGTCCGCAGCTTAACCATCCCTTATTCCCTTGTTATAACCGTTTTAGTGGGTTAGAAGGGGTGGACTGACCATCATCCCAGTCCCCTGAAGTTCTCAACGAGCGAGGGGTGCTTACTCCCCTGGGTACTGGTCTCATCTCCAACACCAGGGAGGTACTACCCATTTTAGACAGTACCAGTTTAGACACACTGGTAGGGGACATTGATACTTTGCCATCCTTGAAAGACCCTTCATCATCCCTTTCCCCTATCAAAATCCTGTTTTGTGACATAGCAGGTTTAAAGAAAAATCTGTCTGATCCTGCTTGGAATAATTTCTTAGAAGATTATCACATTTGTATGTTCCAAGAAACCTGGTGCGTTCGGCCAGAATATAAGCATGGTTATTCTACATTCTTTGTTCCTGCGATCCTTCCGGGGAAGGGGCATCCATTTACTTATTTGGGTAAGGATAGATTTGAATTGTG
Source organism: Lissotriton helveticus (assembly GCF_964261635.1). Taxonomy (NCBI): domain Eukaryota; kingdom Metazoa; phylum Chordata; class Amphibia; order Caudata; family Salamandridae; genus Lissotriton; species Lissotriton helveticus. The sequence goes on from NC_136068.1 coordinate 1,233,502,390, forward strand.
TTGTCATCGTTAATCATGTCCCCTTCAACGATATATTGCACATCACTGTTAAAAGCCAGTCTGGCAAAAATGTCCTGGATCTTTTTTGTGTTTATGCCAGAGGTTTACCGGGTGGTCAATCCTCACCCACATTGGAGTTGCTAGATAACAGGTTATTCTCCCTCCCCCCCAAATCTTCCGTACTAGTGGGGGGTGATTTTAACTGTACCTTTGAGCCCTTGGATGAGGATGATCTTTTGGGTTCTCACAACAAATTAGGGAACCAGTTTATCCCATCTTTAACTTGGGCTCCAATTAAGAAGTGGTCCGCTAGAGCTATTCAGTTAAATGCCCTGGTTTCCGCTCACGACCTATGGGCCCTAAATGGTCGTACCACATCAGACCGTATGGGCGCAATGACCTTCAATCGAATAGGCTGCCCTTCACGGATAGATTACATCCTTTTAGATGTTTGGTCATGGGTTAACCTATTGGATATGAAGGTCTGCCAGAGGATTGACAGCGACCATAATCCCCTTTGTATGGGTATGTTTTGGGGTGATAATATTGGTAATAGTGTTCCTAAAGAGATGATTACCAAAGAAGTAGTTCCCTCTAACTGCAACCGTAGGCTCAAATGGAATGCAGTTAGGTGCGATGAAGGGATACTAGATAATATTAAAGCTCTAGTTCTGGCTGCATCGAGTGACTTATCATCAGTTACCTCAACATTCCCCCATTCTCGGGGGCTTACGACAGGAGCCAAGTATATGAACCTAATAGGTGAGATTAGTATGTTTTTTTATCAAAAAAACTAAGGGCCAGAAATTGACTAAGCATTCCCAAGGGAAGGGTAACCCTTGGTATACAGTCTCCTGTAGGAAAAAAAGAAAAGCTATTTCCCTGGCCATAAAAAACAAGGATACAATAGCTGCTAGAATTGCAAGACAAGACTATCGCAACAGTATTGCGAGAGCCAAAAAAGAATAGGAAGAGGAACATTGGCAGGCATTAAAGAAAGCAGCTCATGGGAAAAACGCTACTGTGTTTTGGAAATTAATAAATGTCCTTGACAGGCGTGGTGCTGAGCCTATTCCAAATCACATCACTGAGTGCCAATGGCATTCCCATTTCTCTAAGTTATATGGCGAAGGTAGCCCGGAAGTTGTGCTAGCATCTCCTGTACTAGACATTGGTTGTTTGGTCCAACCAAATGGTGACATTATAAATGAGTTGTTTACGCCCCGTGAAGTCCAGGATGCAATCCATAAAATAACTCTGGGTAAGGCTCCTGGCCCGGATGGAATCCTGGAGGGCCTATTGTTGTATGACCCTACGGTCTGGGCCGATTTTATTGCAAATATCATGAATCTCATTCAGTCCGGCTACCAAGTACCTGATTCGTGGAAGGGCGCTGAAGTCATCACTATTTTTAAAAAGGGCGAGAGAGAGGACCCTGCCAACTACAGACCAATCAGTTTAATTGATGCCATTCAAAAAGTAGTTGGCAGGGTCATTATAAATCGGATTGAGTGTTGGCTAATGGAAGATAACATTTTGTCCCATTTCCAGGCAGGTTTCAGAAGTAATGTAGGAGCAATGGATCAGGTTTTTAGATTTTGTGCCGTTTTTTGGAAAACAGTGTCAATAGCCAGTGGGAGTCTCTACCTGGCCTTTATAGACTTAAAAACTGCATTTGATGTAATATCCCGTGCTAAATTATGGGATGTTTTATTGGATATGGGATTCCCACCCTATTTGTTACAATTCATTATTAAACTACACGAGGGTACTTTTGCTAGGATTCGGTGGGGGACGCAGGGGCAACTCACAAAGAGTATTCCTGTTAACAGAGGGGTGCGGCAGGGGTGCGTGATGGCCCCCACCCTGTTTTCACTGTTCATAAATGGAGTGGTGAATCATCTGCAAGAGATACCGGCATATGATCCTATTAGTGTTGGGGAGAAAACACCATCGCTCCTCTTTGCCGACGACACCCTTCTGTTATCTAAAACCCCCAAAGGCCTCCAAATCCTTCTTGATCGTTTTAGTGTTTTTTGTCAGGATCAGGGTCTAACAATAAATACTACAAAAACGAAACTAATGGTTATGACCGCTAAGAGAAATCATAGGAAGATACACTTGCTTTTGAATGGATCACCTCTTGAGGTAGTGGAAGAGTTTGACTACCTCGGGGTTAGAATTAATAATAAAATGAAATGGGAACCCCATATGAGTAAAATGATTTTAAATCTTAAAAGAGTTTCCGGCACTATTTTAAAGAACCAGCGCCTCTCAGTGAGCAGACCAATAGCCCCCGCCCTGTCAGTTTATGAGGGAAAGGCACTAGCCTCAGCGGTCTATGGTTCAGAAATATGGGGCATTGAGAATACCACTACTCATGTGCTAACTGAGAATAAGTTCATGAGAGATTTGGTTTCGCTTCCAGCCTCTTCCCCATTGAAACCATTATTTGCCGATTTGGGTAGGAGGTCCATTCGGGACATTGTTCAGTTACGTCCTCTTTTATATTGGGTGCGTCTTAGGAGGACCCCCGAATTAGCTAACTATGCTTTAGTGTTTGATGAAATATTAAAACTAAACACCTCGGGCAAGATCAAGTGGCTAAATGTTTTAAAGCAACTTACAGCTAGTGTGGGCTTAAGCGATGCATGGGCCTCCCAATCCCCTCCACCAAAACAAACGGTAAAAAAACTATACTGGGACTGGATAGAGGCTAAGGCTTTGCATAACCCAAACTGGGGGCATCTAACTGAGAATTTTTTATCTCACAAGTGCAGTACCAAGCTAGAATTGTTTTTGGACTTTATCCAGATTCCCCGGGATGGGACCCTTTATCTGAAATTTAGACATGGTACACTCCCCCTCAAAAATTTTACATCCAGATGGGGTAGAAGGAGGGAAGAGGATAGAAAGTGTACGGGTTGTACCTGCCCAGAAGAATCATTAGGTCATTTCTTTTTCGCCTGTAAAGCATATACCCTAGCTAGGAACAAATGGTTAAAGCCTGTACTAAAGAATCTTGGAGTCAGGGACTACAAATCAGCCCTACGTATTATCATCTCCAATACCTCCTGTATGGTCACTGTTTGTGGGGTTGCAAAGTTTTTATCATGTGCCTGGATCATCAGGTTAAAGTTGTTACATAATGCACCTACAGTCAATATTCCGATATGATTTTCATATGTATCTTTTATAATGATGAAATGGTCTTATATTCATGTATGTATTGTATGTTTGTACTTATTATGATACATGTGTCGAATAAAAGTATAATGACTGACTGACTGACTGTAAATACTAGCTGTGAGTCATATTTACAAGAAGCACGTCGCAATAGGGTTCCAAAAGACTGCAAAAAACATAGCCCAACAGACTGCTGTATGTGCTCGAAGCCACAATACACTTAATTCACTAGTTTTGGCTGGCAGAACACCAAAAATCGTTCTGCATATTTCCATTCATAAAACTGCACAGAACAAAGGATCCTTGTTTTGTATTATGTCATATTTTAATTCCCTGGGGATACCAAATCACCAAGGAAGAAATATGTTTTTAAAACTAAACCTATTTAGATATCCCCTTTAGGGGAAGCCGGCTAATACAAACATATACAAAGTTGGCCAACACAAAGCTCCAAATTTGCTCAGATCAGGCATCTTATAGCTCACTAATCTAGCTTCAAACTTCAAGGGGCTATCTCTATCGATACACTCGTAAATATACAGACCCTCGGTTTTCGAAAATTGCAATATTCAAATAAAACTAAGGACAAATGTAGTATATTTGTAAAGCGCACAGCTGCCCCAGCAACGGGGCGTCCCGGCGCTGTATAACTCTGGGGAACCCGTCCTGGCTTTCCCTGTGGGATGGTCCCTTGCTGGGAGTCCCCAAGGTGGAGCCAGGCATCCCTGGAATTGGTGGGCCGTTGTGGAGTTTTAGGCAAGCTAATGCCCAGAGTTGCCGAGTGGAACCCCTGATTAGAGTAAGCACCGAAGCGAGAATTATCGAGTCCGCTGACCAAGGTCCACGACCCAAATCAAACTAAGAACCAATCAAAATCAAAGAATCAAAAAACAAAGGACTGGGAGCGACCCACTTATACTTAACTCTTACTTTTACTAATCAAAATATTATCCAGATTCTAACTGTCAAGTGCTACATGACCTAATGGTCTTTTTAAGAATACTCATGCCAAAAAGGTTATCAGTCAGGAGTGACATCATGTGGAGGATCAAAAATCAGGAAGGTCAGAAATATACTGGGCCGCAGAATCAAAGAATCTCTAGAATCCCCGTGCACAGAGTACCTTCTTAGTAGAATCTTGTTCTGTCCTCCTCAGTTTATTCCAGTCTCCTGGCACGATCACTCCCACAGAAAGTCACTTCTCTGATGAGTCCCACGTTGGGCGCCAACTGAAGAACTTTGTAAATTTCGCTCTCAGGGAATGCTTACTAATATAACAAAGAACTTGGCACAGAAGCTGAAATATGAAAAATACATCTTTATTAAATTCAATTAAGTAAGGCTACGTCACCCAACTGCCTTAGCAATTGAATGAGGCAGTCTGCTGAATGGTCTCAGCACAGACCTTTTATACCATTTATTATGCCCTAGGCACACATTTTCTCTTTGAAGTACATTATTGTTGGTCACTCCCAGGACGTGCACACAAAGCACTGCATGATGACAAACCCACTTTTCCGTTTGTCCAGCCCAAAATTAATCATCAAACAAACCCATAATAAACATTCTTCTTTAGACAAGCTGGACAAGACCCTAATGAAAAGGCCCGCAGCCCACATCATAAATAGACCATAAAGAAGAAACAGAAACAGATAGGAGCAAGATAAAGGGGTGTGTGCGTGTACAATAAACATTGCAATGTCCTGCTCTTTGATCTCTATCTGACCAGCTGCCTAACAAGGAACTGGCTCAACAAGGTCAGCCTCGGGCAAGGGAGTCAGCTTTCGCCAGGTCATGCAGGAGTCAGCACAAACCCATGCTAAGGTTATGTCCTTAAATACTTGTTCTGCCACAGTGAGGGCCTACTGTAAGGGCAATCCACAAAATGGCTGCCGTTCACAAAATGGAAGCCAAGGGTACCAGGACGAAAATGACGATTTCGAGGTGAAATCGTTACTGGAATATGACGAAAATGCTTGTACATAGTGTACTAGCCATTCTCGGTCTTTTGATACCAACATCGTCATGCTACGACAAAGTTTATTACACGAGTCCAGAATTTTCAGTACCACATTCCAAATAGTTAATCTGCATGGGATCCCAATCAGTGTTGGATTGGCATTTCAGGAAGTCTGGCAGAGACAGATGTGTCAATAAAAAGGGCCAGTGAGAGGGCCATTTGTTTTTGTCCCGTGGGCCTTGACGGAACCAAAACAACAGCCCACAAACTGGACCTTTGAAGCTTGCAAACCTAGCAGTGTCAGGCTGCTCAAACTGCAAGTCCAACCCTGGTCACAGTCCGATTTAGGAGTCAGTATAAGTTTACCGACTCATGGAATTGATTAACACATTTAAAAAAGCATTTTTGCAATCGCTAACTCCGAATTGGAGAGTTTAAAAATCACACATTAGCTATGTACATCTGGCCCATGTTCTTTAAAATGCACTTGCTTCCAACAACAAGGTTTAGATTTAACATTCATTCATCTTGGCAATTTGCAGGACTAAATCCTTGCACTTAAGATTTGATTTCATTGCATTGATCTTAAGACGCCGGACTGAGGCAGGTTACTTAAGTGAACAAAATCAAAAACCTACATAGAACATGAGCAGTCCAGGGGAAGGTCTGTTCAGTGACACCCCTTGGCAGCTCCATTTTCCATGTCACACTGAGCAGTCCAGGGAAACTTCTGTTCACTGTCACCCCTTGGCAGCTTCATTTTCCATGTCACACAGTCAGTCTAGATGCATACAAAGACATATTCTGTAATCTCCAGGCTCAGAGGCCATCCACAAGCACCGTAAAAACTCAGCAGAGAAAGTGAAAGAAATCTGCTGCTTGTACACGTTGCACTCTGCTTGCAGGTGGGCTATTGTGTCTCATCCCCCTAAAAGGTCATACTCAGGAGAGAAGGGACCTACAAGCAGGCTCTGCTTTGAGAAGCAGCCCACCCCACCTTTTTTATTTAAGAAAAAATATATTTGCAGGAAGCAGCTGGGTGTCACAGTTGTTTCCTTCAAAGTTACAGATAGTACAAGGGGCTTTCTGAACTCTGTTTACCTTTTGCACTTGGTTTTCCAAACTAAGGCCAGGGGGTCACGGGAGAAATGCCAGGAGTCCAAAGGTGCAGGCCAGGGGCTGTCTCCTAAAACAAATTGGGTTTCCATGGTAAGGTGAACATACAGTGGTGGGAAGATGAACAGAAGAGACTATGGCTCCACGCTTTTTATGATACTCTGCATAACAAAATCTGATGGCCTTTTATTTCCCTAATGGTTAGGAAAAAGTTATTGAGAATTTTCTGCAAAATCCAGGCAAATGAATCACTCTCTTAGTGGGTCTGAGTTGTGATTCACTAGTAAGCCACATGTTGAATACTAAGGGGCTGATTAATATCTAGGTGGGTGGCTGTTATCTTCGCTTTGCCAATGAACCTACCACTCTCATCATGTGATATGTCACATTTCTTGGGACTATGTGTGTCTGTGTGGGTACGTATGTCTGTGTGTATCTGTGTGTACGGGTTTGCATTTATGTTTGTGATTGTTGTTAGATGAATGGTGAGTTTGTGGTGGTGAGTCTACTAACATAGTCAGCATGTATGCTTGTGAATATTTATGCCTGTCTGTATGTCTCTGTTGCTTTGTTGTGTGCTATGCCTTTGATGGGAGGACACCTGATTGTCACACAAGGGGCTTGCATTGCAGTTGTTATCCACACACCTGTCTGCTCCTCTTTCCACCCCATTTGTTTCTGACTTCTGATGATCTAGGATTGCGGACCTCTCTGCGATGAATATTTAGTTATTTGGACATCCATTTACCAGATGTGCTAGCAGTGGTCTAATGCACAAATGCTGAGATCCACCTGCAGAATGTGAAGAGAGACCCCTGAGAGTCTCATTCATGTCATACAGATATTCATTGACCTTTAGCAGAATGGGCTCCCCTGGGGGGGTTGGGAACCCAGAAATTCTCCCTAACTCCCTCAGTCTCGCTTTTCGTTTTCTCACAACTCTTACGCCCCTTTCTCTCTCCTCTTTCCAATTTCTTTCAGCCTCTCTTATGATCTCTGTGTGATTGAGCTTTCTCAATTATGTATTTCTCCCTCTCACCTTCCGTTTATCCCCGTTCCCCTTTCTCTCTCTTGTTTGTTCCCTTTTCTCTCTTCGACCTTATAGTCTGATCTCTTGTTATTTGAGCTCTCTCTACCCCAATCCCTTTATTTTCTATGTGCTCTTTCTTTCTCTCCTCCTCCCCCCTTCTTTCCACCGGCCGCTTTGTATCGGAGTTTTCTCTCTCTCGCGGGCCCTCGCCGTCTCCCTCTGTCCCTCCCTCTCTCTGTTTTGCCGCACCTCTGCACGCTGAATGAATCACAGCCTCGTTCTGTGTGCCTCGCTTGCAAATGAAAAATCTCAAAACCTGTAACTGCCCATAAAACCTGCTCTTGGAAGCTGTGCCTGAGGTTAGTATGCCATAATTGACCATGATTAACTGGGCACACAGTATTTACTGTCCCCGCTGTTCCTCTCCGTGACGATTCATCAGCTGCAGCGCCTTCTCTCCCCGCAGGAGGAGTAGACATCCCCTGCACTTCTGCAGCACGTATCATTTTATGCAGAACTACAGTACAGCAGAGCTGACATATAAACTAATTCGAAAACACTGCCATAGCAGATGCCAGCGCCCATTTCTGTGAGAATCTACGCACGCATTAATCTTGTTTACGTGAACGCACGGGTGGAATGTATGCAGGCGTCCTCTTAACGATGCCCGAGAGAGTAGAGCACTTCGTGCTTGGTTTTGTGCATATTAAAAATAGCATATGGGCCGGATATGTCCAACAACAACAGTGCACAGTAATATTGCGGCTCGGTAACCACGAATCTGCTTCCTGCATAATGTTCGTCGAGGCGCACGGCACACGATAGCTTTCTTATCGAACGTTGGAACTAGTAGGAAACCAGGAAAAAAACATAAAAGATACATACACACATTTTAACGTTATGTGAAAAGGCAGAATTTGAATTAAAAAATACGGCCTTGTCTCCAAGTGCTGGATAATGGATGAACGGATAACGCGACCCGTGAAAGATTATTTCTACGCAGTTGATGGGTGGCGCGAGCTGGGTGAGCAATCCATCCATTCGTTTCGGGGGGGGGGGGGGGGACTCTTTCCAGAGGCTTATAAGGGAGCGGGAGATGAAATAATTGAGCCCCGAGCCGGATTTCAAAATACAATTTGCATTCATCTCGTTACAAAAGATCTTGGGAGAATATTCCGCGGCAGGCAGGCAGATTGTGGCAGAGATGGCTTGGAAACCCTCGCGCACATGCCTGTGGGTGAAGCGTATTTCAGAATCAAACAGCACGTGTCAGGACAGCGAATAAACCAAGGCTAATGGTTAGAGCGCGTGGGGATTAGCAGTGCAGCTCCTGTCCAAAGAAACCCGCTCGCGAGAGCGCCGGATTTGCGGAATGAGATAGGAGGTGCAGGTAGAACTGAACTCCTGTTTACTGTCTCAGTCTCCAGTAGACAGAACACTGCAATAGTCTTATCAATGTGCTGTGTGGACAGATTTCCATATTCTACGACGACTGGGTAGGAAGCAGTGAAGGAAGGGGGTGGGGTGAAGGGCGCGGGGGGGGCGGGGTCAAGAGGAAAACCGATAAGGAGGGAGTCGAGTAAAGTATGCAGTGAATCCAGGGGAGGAAGGAAAGGAATGAATCGAAGGGAAATAGGTGTCACCTGAGAAAAGGTTGTAAAGGAAGGGAGGGGATAGAGCGAGGAAGTCTGAAAAATTGAAGAGCAAAGAAAATTAGGGAGGAAGGAAAAAGAAATGACGGAATGCTGGCAGGCTGAAAGGAAAGTAGAAATGAAGAACCAAAGGATTGAAAAAGGAATAAAAAAAAGGCAGAAATAATGATGTACATAGAATAAGATGCGTACATTTAGTCGTCCCAAGATAAACGGTTGAAATTCATGACCCTCACTTAATCATTTGTCTGAGGAAATTCAACCATTACCAAAAGCACAATCTGAGTTTGCACTAGTAGAGTAGATGGAATTCTGCCAAAGCTGACCTCTTCTTTTTCTAACAGTTTAGCACAGTGGACAATCATTGTGCTAGTTTTGGCGGTAACATGAGGGAGACATTCCTTTTGCAGAAAGTACCGCAAAATTACAGAAAATGTCATAAATTCCGTAACAGAACATTTCAGGACTCGGGGGCTCTTTAGATAATTCTGACTTTTACCAAAATTGATAATGTTAACTAGAGTGGCACAAACACCAGACGAAGGCAGTGCAGAAGACAAAATGCAGAAAAAGTTGTTGAGGAACACAGCAAGAGGACATGTACCACAAAAAGTGCTACGGATCTCTTGAAAATGTATGGGGGCATAGTTCCCGAGCCAAGAGCCAGCAAGGAGAGCGCTGTAAAGATTTAAGACACTAAGGGCCTGATGTACGGAAGAGTTTTTCGTAATCTGTGTCTATGTGTCTGTGTTAGTATATATGGGCCCCAATTTGGTTGGGGTGACATCTTTAAACTGGAGCAATTTCTTCTTGATGCAGAAGACCATTGTATCTATGTTGCCAAGAAAAGAGAAATGTGGGACACAAATGACACGAGATCGACTACACCATATAATGGAGAAACTTCAGTAAGTTTTGAATCCAATGGAGCAAATGATCTGGTTGTGAGTGCTGCATACCAACACCCAGGGGCATAACACAGGCCCCTGCAGCCCATGCGGTTCGTAGAAGGGCCCCAACCACTGAGGGGCCCCATACAGCCAAAGGTCATTGAATATCTGTAAGATATGAGACTCTCGGGGGCCCCACTTCATATTTTGTGTGGGGGGGGGGGTGGAGCATATATTTTGCAATAAGCCACTAACAGTGGGTATAGGAGGTATGAAATGGCATCAAGTGCATATGCGTGTCCGGTGATGCACCATACTATATATGTTAAAATGATGTTCAGCGTAGAGCCCCTCCACCGGTATTGTACCACTATGGCTTCTACCGCATATGTGATGCTAAAATGTGCCAAGCTCTCACTGAAACCTTGCTTAATACACAGACATCTATTTAGGTCCCCTGATTTACAAAGACTGTACCTGTACTGTGCATTAGATGCATACTACTCTAGTGTCCATGACACTGTGTCCGTTCTTTACATCATCAGGTAATTTGAAAAAAATCAATTGAGGAGGCAATGAAAATACAAAGAAAGGAGAGATCAGAGAAAAGTCAAAGAAAGAGAAGGAATGTTACATATATTAGGATCTTTGTGGCTACCGTGGCTCTTCCATGAGCACACCGATGCAACCAAGAAAAGGGAAGGGGTTATGCGCAGGACACAATCTAGTCTTTTTTTACTGCATCCTGTGCATCAGATGGCCTCACCAACTGGAATACAGCAGACCTAACAGTTTTGGCATTTGGTCAGGGCCGGGATAAATGTCATGCCCAGAGGCCAGCACATTGCCTACTTACCTGTGTTACTGACCATGCTTATGTTTAACTGCTGAAATCTTTGTATTCTTGGCCATTTGTCTCAATGACAGCCCAACCTCGAAGTTGGGTACTTGATTGGAGTCCTTGTCACCAGCTTGCCTCCTGCATCTCCGGGAGCCCTAGAGTCAGTTAGTATCTTCATGTTGCATCACTGCTCCGTATGAGGAATCTGGGGACATGTAAGAGAAAAGTAAAAGGCACTTTTCCAACATAAGAACTGTTGCCTCAAATTGGTATGGTGCATACACAAATTTGATGTGGAGAAGTACTTACTGTAATGGATGTCTGTGCTTGAGAATCATCACTTCAGAAGTTATTGAAAGAGAAAACGTCTCTATGTGAAAGACTCTATGTGAGCAATAGAATTTTTTTTTACTTTTCTGTGTTCTTCTTTTGCTAACATTGTGGTCCTAAAGTCTTATGTGAGACATATATCTGGAAGTAATAAGGGAATCACGTGGTAATTCCCTGGATGGTACTAGCATGGTATCCTATGTGGCTCAATAGGTAAAAAGAGGGTTTCCATAAGGAAGTTACATATGCCACTAGATTTAATCAGAATTAGTTAGTGATGTTCTTGTTTGTGTTCCTATAGGGTTCTTCGCATCCATATACTCTTCACCCAAAAGGCCAAAGAGCGAAAGAGGTAACTCTTTGGTAAGCTGAATCCAGAGGTAGGTAGCAGATTTACTCTTGGACTATTTATCAGAGTACCACTACTTATCATTTCTCTTAATTTGTTAGATGCAGACAGACACATTCCTTAGGAACCAGTGAGAAGTGCGTGCATAAAGAAGGACCAGCCAAGCGGAGAATATTGTTTCATCTTCTGTTTATCCACTTCCCTTTACCCCTGTGTATTGGCATTGTTTGAGTCATCAGTCTGGATTAGTGGTGGGTAGATCTTGCAGAATTTTACTACCTGGAATTCGGCAGAGTTACATAAACACTATGAGATTCCGTGGAGTTCTGCCAATGGGCGGAAATAGGCATGTTGCGCTGCTCATGCTGTGATTTAGCACCAGCAGCACATTCTGCACTGAAAAATCAGCGCAAATAGCACCACGCGATGTGCCAGAGGGCACAGCTACTCCAGTTGATTTTGATGACACTTGAAAATATTTATTACTGGAGCGGCAGCCATCTGACCACGAATGCTCACGACCCTTGGCGTTAGAAAAATCTTGCTGGATGTCCCTCTAGTGACTGGAAATCACGCATTGGGAATGCCAAATCCTATTGCCACTCACCAATTTACCATTCTGGAGCACCACACAAGAAAAAGTTCCATCTCACGGTGATTGGTGGAATTTGTCTGGAACTCCACATTACAAGAGTATTGCAAAGTTGCCAAATTCCACCAACCCCCAGTCTGGACTCAGACGTAATCAGTAGTTGGGTGGCCTATAGAGCTAGTTTCTGAGATCACATCTTGCTCCCACAGTATTGCACTATCTAAAGAAAAAGCTATAGAACAGGCACATACCTAAGTGTTACACTCAGAGAGTTGGAGAAGAAAGTGCTGGAGAGAGAGAGAGAGAGAGATCAATGGAGTTCAGAGGCAGAGAAAACATGGAAGAAGAGAAAAAAAGACTAAGGATCTTAGAGAGACAGGAGATAATAGAGAAGGGAAGAGACAGGAGAGACTGAGAGTAGCAGAGGGACAGAGAGTAAGTTAGTGATAGAGAGCAAAGAGGTAGAGGGAGAATTTGTGAGAGACAAAACAGGATGTGAACGCAAAGCAGAGAGGGGAGTGCCCAAGATCAGAAAGAACAAGCAGGAGAGAGGGTGCACAGAAGGTCGAAAATATGAGACGAGAAAGATAAAAGAAACAAAAGAGGTAGAGAAAAGAGCTGGAAAAGACATCCCAATTTTGTAGATGGTGCAGTTTCTGTGTAACTATTAGTTTGCTTTACATACTTCACTTTCTGCTGCGTAATTTGAAAAGTTCAGCAACAAAATGTTTGTAAAAGTGTTGGTAATGGTCCAGCACATTGGCAGATGCTTTGCAAGGGTTACACATACAACTTTTTCCCAATAGTTGCAGTATCCGAGTATTCACCTGATACAAATGCAGTGAAACGTTCTGCCAGATGGTATTGAGAAGGCACATGCATCAAACATTTTTGCGAGCGTAAACGGTGCGATTCGCAAAAATCGTCTGTTTGCGCCCGCAGAAAGGGCATTTGCGATGCATCAAGGTTCAAGGTACTCGCAATTTGAGAATACGTAATTAATTGTGATTTCTCAAATTGCGAATGCATTTAAGGAATAGCAATTTGCGATTCTTAAAATGCAATGCAAGAACCACTTAGTAATAGCGATTTCGCTACTAGGGGGCACAAATTACCATCAAGTTGAACTTGATGGTAATTAGCAACAACTTTGAAAAATGCACTAAAGTGCATTTTTCAAAGATGTAGGTAATACACACACATGCCTTTGGGGCATGTGTGTGCGCAACATGTGTGCACAGAGCAATTTCAGGAGTCTTTTTCACACCCATGTACTCTTGAAATTGCATGCGCAATTCACGAGTACCTATTGGTACTCGCAAATTGTGCATGCAATCTCCCATTCATTCCTTAATTGCAACTCGTAATTTGCGAGTCATAATTAAGGAATGTTTGGAAATCGCTAATTGTATAGCGATTCCTACATGCATAGGCTTTTGCAATTCCTTAAGTGCGATTTCTTATTAATCGCAATTAAGGAATCGCAAAATCCTACATTGATGCATGTACCTGTAGGTCTCCAGTTGGTGCACCAGGCATTCTCTGAAGCATAAAAATAATTTTCCTATTTATTTGTAATTCAAATAGGTGGAAATAATTTCTCCTTAGTGTAACATTTTTTGCTTTCTTAGCTTTCCAAATTCATATGACTCCACTGGTATTTCAAGAGGACACTCACTTTACAGAAAAAAGCGAATCTCTCGAAGGTCCGATGTGAATAATTTATTTGAGGAGTCTTAAAAAGAGCTGTGAGCAATCTTGCAGTTACTTCTGAGCACTATGTTCAAAATCTTGGATCTTTTAGTGTCTCCTAGCAAGACACTTACTTAAATGTGTCATATGCAATCTAAAATACTGTTCTGTAAGCATGTTTAATAACAGACATCCGTCCTTGCAGAAGCCCGTAGTCTGGATACAAAGTAAAAACGGAAACTGTTGGGCAGTTGTAAAACATAACTGGCATAATAATAATAAAAGAGGTCCAGTTTTTTAAGTTCCGATAGGCCAGCTGCCCAAACACCAGTTGCTTACAACATAAGAGACGTGGCATCGGTTAATTCCCTTCAACCACTATGGGAGAAGTATCACCATCTCGATTTAAGTAACGAATTATTAAGTGTATCATTCCGTCTCCTTTAAAGTGCGGTATCAAGATAAGAGGGCAAGCCCGATAATACTAAGAACGGTGCTATGTTAATGTATCAAAGAAATGGTTGATTCGGGTCAAAACTAAATATAACCAAACGGTTATGTTTAAATTAGTAAAACAAGGGGGACAAGAGGTTGGACCAAGTGTCTAATATTTAAGGCAAAACCAGGCAACAAATAAAAGGTAAGCTTACAACTCGAAATACATAGAAGGGGAAGGAGAATATTTAAAATAATGTGTAATACAATGATTACTTAGTGCTATAGTGAAAAATAAGGTGCAAAGAAGAAATACATAAATACAAATTCCTTTGCAAAAGACCATAGCCTGTTGAATATGGATGTACGTTGTTACAACGCATGCTTTTACCACGCATGCTGTAACAACGCAAGTTTTAAAACGCATTCCATTACAACGCATTACACTGGGGGGTGCTGGATAGTAAATAGTTTAATTTACTATTCCAACACCAGTCCCCGTGGACACTAGGGAAGGTGTTGGATAGTAAATTAAAACTATTCCCTATCCTAGAGCGCCCCCCAGTGTAATGCGTTAATGGTTTTCGTTTTACGGTCTGCGTTGTAACAGCACTGCGTGCTAAAAGTTGCGTTATAAAGGTTGTTCACCGTTGAATATATGTAGTATTACATATTCTTATTTAGGTGTCTCTACAGTCAATATTGGTCATATTTAATGTTGGTACTTGAACATTCTGCTTTGGAAAAAAATGTCAATATTTCAGCAGTTTAGTTTGACTAGACCAGGGTCATCATCGAGACAGTGTCAACAGACAGTTAGAAAAGTAACCTGAAAGAACTACAATTAAGAGCTAATCACCCAATGAGAAAAGCTATGGTCACCATATTGAGGGAGTTGATAAAAGAGAAAAAGTAGCTTACCTAACAAGCATTGGTAAATGCATTAGGTTTTGCCTATGTGAATAATAATAAGCTGCTTTTTGTTGTAAGTTGTAGCTTGCTGAGTAGTTGTATAATACAAGTTACAGAAAGCCTGTTAAAGTGTTATGACATATTTATGTACAAAAAGGCAATACATTGTGCTGCTACTAGTGGTATAGTAGGGGTAAGTAATAGCAATATTTTGAAAAATGAAATGAAAGAGGTAAATAATAACATTAATTGATGTAATAGCAATATATGTGTTTAGAGGATTCTGACAACTTTTGGGCTCAGTCCCACTGTGCCTGCTGCACCATTTATATCATGCCTCTAGTGCCCGCAAGATAATTGCATTTGCAAACGCCTGGTTAGTAGTAAAATATAGCAATATTTGGTGTTTAAAGGCATTATAACAACTTCTGGCCCCAGTGCCACTGCACCTGCTGCACCATTCAAATTATGACCCTGTTTTCTGCAAGGTAGCTGCATTTGTGGTTGTCTGTGTAGTAGTAAAATATATCAGAGCTCTTGTATATTAACTTTATTTTTAACGTGCAATGTTTATTACAACTTTCAGAATTTGATCATTTTGATCAAATAGATTAAGTTGAAAAAATCAATCCCATAATGCCTACAAAGTGCAAACAAAAGTACAGAGGTATTAATAGGAAATGCCACAAACGTTCTAAGGCTAAAGCAGTTGCTTTAAACAACAATGGGGTAGATGTATCAAGCTATTTTTTAGTCGCAAACGCTGCGAATCACTAAAAAAACAGCTTTTGCGACAAAAAAAATAGGAAAATGGGATGCATGTAAGAATTCGCATCGCAAATTAAGTAATCACTATTTTTGCGATTACTTATTTTGCGAAAGTACATATTCTGCAAATATTCTTGCGATTTCTTATTTAGCATAGTTCAAATTTTGCGAATTTCGCCATCTAGAAATCGCAAAATAAGAAATCGCAAAGAGATGTATGAAAAAATCGCAAATTGCGAAAACATGAAAATAGCAAATTAAGAAATCGCAATTAGCACCAACTACATGCAAATGGTAACCAGTTTGAAAGTATAAAAAGAAACCCACAATGCAATGTTAACTTTCAAAATGGCGGGACTTTACCAGATAGCTAGGAGGCTGCATATCCAAGCCCTTGCACAGAGGAGACAGAGACAGGAGAGAATTGTCACACTGCGCATCACGCTGTTCCAGCAGACAGAAGGGGACATCTTTGAAAAATACAGGCTTGACCCACACACTATTTTGGACCTCATTGCTGAATTGAAACCTTTCTTGGAGCATCAAACAGGCAGGACACAGTCAATTCCTACTCATGTGCAGGTATTGTGCTCACTGCACCTTTTGGCTTCTGGTTCATTTTAAAGGGTCATTGCAGAGGTTGGTGGGGTGTCTCAGAGTGCTCTGTCACGCTTTTTTCATGTCTTTGTGGATGCAAAGATGAACAGGCTACAACATCACATCTACTTATCCAACACCCAACAAGCCATACAAGAGACTAAACTGGATTTTTATCAAATTGCACGTTTTCCACATGTGATTGGTTGTATAGATGGCACCCATATTGCCATCACTCTGCCTGCAGCCACAGAATATGTGTACAGAAATAGGAAGAGTTTTCATTTGCTGAACATTCAAATGGTGTGCAATGCAAAGTACATTATCACTGATATTGTGGCTAAGTACCCAGGGAGCACTCATGATTCCTTTATCTTCTGGCATAGTGGAATACATAGACGTCTGAGTGCTGGACAGTTTGGAGAGGGATATCTACTAGGTAAATGTACCACAATTTTACTCTCATTCACACAACAATTATTCTTTGATGTCACACACTCATTCTTTCTTTCTCATCATGCAGAGGACAGTGCCTATGCTGTGCGTGATTTCATTCTGACGCCATATTTGAATCCATCAAATGTCCATGAAAGAAGATATAATAGGGCACACCGGTCAACCCGTGGTGTCATTGAACGGACATTTGGAGTTTTAAACAGCCGTTTTCGTTGCAGACACAATAGTGGTGGTGCATTACAATACAATTCTCGAACATGCTGTAAAATTGTAATTAGCTGTGCTATGCTACATAACATGGCTATTAGAAAAGGGACTGAAATTGAAGTGAGTGACTCAGACACATCTGATGATGATGAGTCTGACATACCTCCACCTAGAAGAGCTACTGCAGGAGTAGGAGCTGCTGCTGGCCGTCAGAGATGTACTGAGATAACACGCAATTACTTTTAGGTACAATAATGAATTCCAAAACATGTATTTGCTTTTGAAGTGAATGTTTTTAATTTCAAAACATTGAGGCTATTAATGTAAGGCAACATGACCTGTTAATGCACAGGCAAAACATTTTTCTCTTTACTATCCAAACAAAATGGTAAATGTGTAAGAACATAATTAGAATCAGCAAAATGTCATTTTTTGCGCTGGCTGCTTTGAGCAGAGCGCTGCACAGATTCCATGCTCCCCATGGTTGCAGAATGTCCGGCATTCCTACCACTCCTGCTCTGTGTTAGCTGTGATGTAGGAGTGGGGTTGCTACTACTCCTACTGGAAGTTTCCTCGCTGTCTGCTGTTTCAAATAGTGCACTGGTGCCAGAGTTTGCTGTCTGGAGTAGTTCCACAGCAGATGTGACCTTGTCTAGGCCTTGGCTATTTTCTTTGTGTAGTCACTAACCTCTCTCTGCATTGTAATGCTACGTCTTGTAAAATTGCATTTCACAGTGCACAATTTGTTTATGGCTTTTGTGTAGCCATGCATTCTGACATGGGCTCTGTGAGCTGCCCTGTTGCGTGACTCTTCAGTGCGTTCAAGAGCCAAACACAGTCTGTCCATTGATGATGCCATTGCTCTCATTCCATCTCCCATGCTTTCTTGAGTATTATTCAACTTGCACTGCTGCCTATTGAAGGAACGGAGGGCTTTGTGTTGTTGGCGCTGCACATGTAGCATGTCTTGCTCCAATCCTGCAAAGACAGTAGGATTATCCACATGTCCACTACTGCTGCTCCTAGATCTCTCCAAAGTGTATACACGTGACCGTCTTTGTGCATGGGCTTTCTCTTTAGGAACTCGAGGGACAACTATGTCCTGAACACTCTCTCCCTCACCACCTTCTTCAATTCCATCATCTTCTAAAGGAGGCAGAGGGGCCACATATCTGCGCTTCTTCCTGACAATGGGAGTTGACACAGTGTCATCACAGCTACTGTCTTCTGCAGCACAAACATCTTGCAGAGGTGATTGATTACCATCACTTTCATCCCAGGAATGACTTGCCTGTGCTGTGGATGTAGATTGAGACATATGAGCTTGTTGTATGTAGTGCTTTATGAAATTAATAAAGTGTTTCTACTTTAAATAAAACATCTTTGGTAGTGCATTTCAGTCTTCCTTTCAAAAGCACAATGTTAATCTGTATTTCATTAATGTGAAGATTAACATTTAAAAGGGTAACTACAACTCCCATGATGCATTGCTCACTGTATGTGAATCTGTGTACCTGGTCTTAAACATTCATACCACTGTGTACTTGTACTAATTTAAAGCACATGCTTATCCCAACAGGTCAGTAACATACAAACATGCATCTTACCTTGTGCTGTTTGTGAAGGGTCAGAGCTGTCAATCTCAGCCTCACCACTCACACTCTCAGGCAGGAGAGTGGCCTCCACCAGCTCCTCATGTGGAGTAGGCTGCTCAGCAGTAGATGTCCCACCTCCTGTCTTGTTGGCCTCCTTCAGTCCTGCTGCAACCCTTCCCTTGGACCTCTGGCGCATGTCGTACCATCTTTTGCGCAACTCCTCGATGGTACGGGTGGTCACACCAACTGAATTTACCTTCTGCTGAATGTCCAGCCAAATTTTCCTTTTACGTGCTTCTGGCACTTTCAGTGCTTTTTCCCAAAAAGCAACTCATGTCTGCAAGCCATCTCTTCTATCAATATTTCCTGTTCTTTTTCTGAGAACGTGTGCTTCCTCTTCCTTTTCTCTCCTGCCATTCCCTCCTGTGGGTTTTGAGACTCCATGACAAGGCAAACAGGTCTGCTCGGCTCCCAAACAGTGTTCCAACTGCCACTGGGTGTGGCTCAGGCAAGCAGGTGCAGCTAATCACTCCCACTTCCTGACTGTGATGTCATCACCCTGATCCTGCATTGGCAGATTCCCTTTTTTAGCGATATCTTAATTTGCGAATTTTGCAATTTAAGAAATCGCAAATTATTCTGCGAATAAATTGCGATTTTTAAGAAATCGCAAAATATTCGCAAAAACCTTCATACATCGCGTTTTGCGAATCTGCATTTGCGAATCGCAAATGCCGATTCGCTAACCACACTCTTGATACATCTAGCCCTAAGTGATAAAACATAAGTATTCCAGCATACTGTTAGAAGCTGTGTGCCTTTTCTGTGGTAAGACAGCTTATCTTGACAGTGAATGGTGCTTAAACAGTCTGAAAAGCTTTAGTAGAAGTAACATAAAATGTGTGCAGCCAGGGGAAGTTAACTAAAAACATGCTTCCACACAAAAGCGAATGAACACAGTAATTCAGCAACGGGGACTGATAAGAGCCAACTTTTAAGATATATTAAATACAAGAGATTTCACAAGCACATTGCAAGAGCTGTGCAGGCAAAACATAATCACAAGCACAGCGCAAGCACTCGCAGGTGAAACCTTAAAAGGAGATTTTTGATTGAGGGAGGTGAAGCCCTACTCAAGCAATGGGCACAACAGTGGCAGGGTGAACCAGACACATTTCCCTGTGCTTAACCCTCTGCTAGCTTAGCTAAAAAGCAGTCAGACTGTCATGGTTCCGATGGGGTCCCTGCCCCCTGATTGTCTGCGGTGTGTGTGTGTGATCCTTCACCATGCGGAAATGAGAATACCTAATTTCCGAGGTACAGGCGGTCGGCGTCCAGTTCTCCGCTACCGGAAACCGCCACTATGTCATACAGCGCTTCAGGGGAAAACCGCATAACCGCAGCCGTTCCCACCAGCTCAGCACTTCGGATTAACGCCTTTGCCCTGTTCGGATGCCACTTTTAGGTATCCCGAGGCCGGGCTGGAGCGCTGCCTGGTTTACCTAAGACATTGCTCCTGGTTCTCTGCTAGCGTGCATTGCCTTGCCTAAAGCCTTGATTCCCCACCCATTGCCGGGGCACCGGGTTGTGCTTTTGACAGTGTTCCTGGATTGTTAGCACGTTTCTTTGGGAATTGGTTATCTGGTGTAGGATCACGCAGGAGCACCTTGTTTGTTCCCTGCTGCACCGCCCTGGAGCGCCTTGTCTATTTCCCCTTTGCACTGCGCTAGAGCACCTTGTCTGTTTCCCCTTTGCACCACGCAGGTGCACTTGTTAGTTTGTACTGTACCGCGCTGGAACGCTTTTTGTTGGTGTTTATTTGCGCAGGAGCGCTTGTTGCTTTGTACTGTACCACGCTGTAGCTCTTTATTTTAGTTTATGCTTGACTGCGCAGGAGCGCTGCTTCAAGCTCTGTTTCTGCAGATGACCTCTCATTATATGGTGTCCCCATTGGCAAGGTAATTACTGTTTCCACATGTGTGTAAGGAATGAATGAGAGGAGGGTTTGCCTATGTCCATTATAGCAAGGTCTTCCCTTGTCTTAACTACTAGCCGGTTTTCACGGTCATTCCCCAAGCAGAGGGAGGTCCTCTACTGGTCTTGTGGACAGCATACCCATCATCTCTAGCTTCCTTCCCCGATCCTATCTCCATCCTGGTTTGTGTACACGTCGCAGCTAGGGTAAGGTGAGTACAGGGGCGATAGCTCTTGTCATCTCTGCGAGATTCTTTCACAAGCAGCAGGTAAGACATGTGGGGTACACAACAGAATCCGAAGCTCAAGTGGTTCATCTTGCCCGGACGACATGAGTGATCCCGAGATCACCCTGCAGGACATATCAGCTATGCTTACCAGCATACAGGCAGAAAACCTCAGCTCACTCCAGGACATGATGGCCTCACAAAGCCAGGTGGCTGCTGGGGTAACGGGTCCTTGGGGACCCTTTCCCACATCTACCGTTAGGCAGGAGGGTTTACTACAGCCTCCCTTGTTCACCTTCGGGAGCACCTCCTCTGCTTCCAATCATTAGGATAATGCCATACAAGTAATAGCTCCCCACCTCATACAACCAGCTCCCCCAGAATGCTTTTATGGCGATAGCACCAAATACAGTGTATTTATTCATCAATGCCATCTATACTTCATGGCCAGAGCAACTGCTTTTTAAGATCACCTTCATACTCTCCTACATGGGTGGCGATGCCACCCAGTGGTCCATTTCATTGGTGTAAAACGACGACCCCATTTGTACAGTCTGTCAGTTTTCAAGGAAATGATGCAATGAATGTTTGCCCATCACACCTTTGTTCAAGCCACAGATAACAAACTGCTCAGTCTGAAGCAAGGCAACACAGACCTGCTCCATTATATCACAACATTCAGTAGGCTTGTCATTGAGGCCCGTTGGCCCGAGTCCAAGAAGGTGTCTGTATTCTACAGGGGCTTACATGACAAACTGAAATTCGTAATTTCTCATATGCCTGAACCTCCGGAAGAAATAAAGCTGTTTATCGATCTGGTAGTCAAAGTGAACTACTGGATTCAGGAGCGAAAGAACAAGAAAACCAAGGGAGGTAATAATGGGTTCTTGACCTTCAAGGACAAAACAAAGGACGAACCAGCTCCATCCAGTGATATACCTGAACCGATGCAAATAGGCGGCATCTGGGGACCTCCCACCAACGAGGAAAGAGAGAAAATAAGGAAAGAGGATCAGTGTTTGTACTACGGCAAGAATGGACACTTTGTCAGGGAATGTCCAGTTAAGCCTACCCATGCAAGAGGGATGAGACCTTTCGCATTTTCCATATCTAAAGGGGACAAGTCGGGAAACGGAGAAACCCAGTAGGTAGAGGGGTCTGACTACTGGGTTCTTCGTCCAGCAAGACAGCAACCCCTGCCTTTTTCGGTGGCAGCCATCATCTGGGTGTTGATATAGCTCTACGTTCATGGACAGGCCAGGTATGGCAGGTGACCGCCCTTCTCGATTCAGGAGCCACCGGCAATTTCATCGACACCCAGTGTATGAAGGACCCTGGTATGGCCATTGTATCAAAGGCGAAATCAGAAACAGTAAAGACAGTGGATGGTACGGACCTTACCTCTGGCCTCATCTGGTTCCAAACAGAGGATATGGTTATGTCATTTGAAAACAAACACAAGGAAACTATCACTTTTGATGTCATCGATGCATCCCAGTTTCGAGTGATATTGGGTCTTCCGTGGTTAGTGAGTCACAATCCATGGATTGAATGGGCGTCCCGGATTATAACCTTGGATTCGGCTCATTGCAGTTCTTCCTGTTATAAACAGACCGACTCTTTAGATGTCAGAGCTATACAGGCCCATGCTCTACCCCTGACAGGAATGGGTATGATAACACAGGAAAACGTACCAGAGGCATACCTAGACCTAGCTGCAGTGTTTCACATAAAAAGGAGCCAATACCCTTCCCCTTCACCGCTCGTTTGACTTCAGAATAGACCTGATTCCTGGCTCCACGCTTCCTTGTAGTCGGATATATTCCCTCTCAGAAAAAGAAAATGAACATCTCCCTCCTACCTGGACGAGTACCTACGTAACTGGTTCATACGCTATTCCAGGTCTCCGGTGTCCTCTCCTCTTTTCTTCGTGGCTAAGTAGGAGGGGACCTTAGGACTTGTATTGACTTCAGGGCTATGAATGTCATCACTATAAAGAACCGGTATCCCCTGCCCTTGATATCCAGCCTGTTGGACCTGGTGAAAAACGCCTCCATATATACCAAGTTAGACCTGCGGGGGGGATTATCATCTTGTCAGAGTCCAGAAGGGTGAGGAATGGAAGACCGCATTCCGGACCAGGTTCGGCCTCTTCAAATACCAGCTCATGCCTTTTAGAGTCTGTAACGCCCATGCGGCGGTCCAATACTTCATCGGCGAGGTGTTAAGACACTACATCGACATCTTCTGCATAGTGTATATCGGCAATATACTGATATATTCACAAACCACTACAGACCACATCCAACACGTGCGCTCCATCCTCCAGCAAGTAGGACAGCATAGTTTGTACGTCAAACTGGAGAAAAGCTTCTTCCATACCACAGCTGTCAAGTTCCTGGTACATATCATCACTGGAATCCAAATGGACAACAAGAAAGTGGAAGCTATCTTGCAATAGCCATCTCCGACCACCGTGAAGCACGTCCCAGAGGTTTTTGGGATTTGCCAGTTACTACCGCCGCGTCATTACAGGCTTTTCCAGGATTGTCACTCCCATCACTCGGTTGCTGCGCAAGGGTGTCCTATACTGTTTGGATTCTGAAGCTGAACACGCCTTCCAGGAACTGAAAAGGAGGTTCACCACGGCTCCCATTCTGATACACCCCAACTCAGAACTGCCATTTATAGTGGAAGCCGATGCCTCGCAAGACCCCCTGGGGGGTGTGTTCTTACAGAGAGATGCTGGAACGGGTCTCTTGCACCCCGTGGCATTCTAGTCCAGAAAACTACAACCAACAGAAAGTAATTACACCATATCAGACCGAGAACTCCTGGCCATCAAGACAGAGTTCGAAGAATGGCGCCATTACCTTAAAGACAGCAAACACCCCATGACTATCTATATAGACCACAGGAACTTACAATTCCTTCAGTCAGCCCGTGCCCTTACATCCAGACAACTGCGATGGACTCTATTTTTCAACGAATATGACTTTCATATCATGTACCAACCTGGTAGGGAGAACTCCAAGGCCGGCGCACTCTCCCGTCTGGAGGAAACCGACGAAACCGTGTCTACTGCTGAGCCGGTGTCTATCATTCCTGAACACTGCTTCCAAGTTTTGATTCTTTCCTCTGATTTCCTTTCCCAGTTACAAAATGACATAAACTAGGCTGATCCGGCTTCCTTTGGCAGGGAAGCATGAAGGTGTAACTGCACAGAACGGATTCTTGTATAAAGAAGACAGATATTACCTACCATTGGTGGCCCGCCACAACAAGCCCTATATATGTGTAATTATCACATCCTGTCCATTCATCTGGGATATCAAAAAAACGTGGATCTGTTGCAGAGACGTTTCTGGTGGCCTACATTGGAAGTAGACACAAGGGCCTACATAGCTTGTTGTGCGGCTTGTGCCCAAGGAAAGAACATGTCAGGTTCCTCAGTAGGGCTTTTCCATCCCATTCCAGTTTCTCTTCACCCCTGGCACACCGTCTCCATGGATTTCATTGGGAATTGCCGGACACCGAATCTGGTTATACCTCTGTCCTTCCCATCATAGACCACCTCACGAAGATGGCTCATGTCGTACCTTCGACAGCCGAGCTCGCAGTGATATTTCTGCACCACGTGGTTCGACTGAACGGCATACCGTCTGTGGTGATAACAGACAGGGGTTCACAATTCATGTCCAGGTTCTAGAATGAAGTGTGCATTGCCATGGACATGGACGTACGCTTATTATCCGCATATCACACCCAGACCGACGGTCAAGCGGAGAGGACAAACCATACCATGAAGCATTACCTCCGCTGCTTACTGTTGGCGGTGGAAAAGGAATGGGCTAAGTTCTATGGATGGTGGAATACGCATACAAAAACAACAAGCATTCTCCCATTGGTATGTCTCCCTTTTATTGCCTCCAAAGAAGGCATCCTCAAACAATACCATGGGAAGAACCACAGAACAGTCCCCTGCTCAAGGTTCAGGTATATTATACCAAGCTTTGCAGCCTCGGGCAAAAGGCCCGATTCGAGTTAGCAAAGGCCAAATAAACCATTTATGCTTGACCGTGCAGGAGCGCTGCTTCAAGCTCTGTTTATGCAGATGATCTCTCATTATATGGCGTCTCCATTGGCAAGGTAATTACTGTTTCCACATGTGTGTAAGGAATGAACGAGAGGAAGGTATGTCTATGTCCATTGTAACAAGGTCTCCCCTTGTCTTCCCTACTAGCCGGTGTTCACGGTCATTCCCGAGCAGAGGGAGGTCCTCTACTGGTCTTATGGACACAATCCCCCTCATCTCTAGCTTCCTTCCCCGATCCCATCTCCATTCTGGTTTGTGTACACGTCTCAGCTAGGGTAAGGTAGGTACGGGGGCGATAGCTCATATCGTCTCTGCGAGATTACTTCGCAAGCAGCAAGTAAGACTTGTGGGGTACACGACACAGACTTAACTGAGAGGCAATGTGTAAAGTACTTATGCGGCACATAAGCAGTAATACAGTAAAAACGTGCACAAGAAAAATCCCTCACTAATTTAGAAAAAATTGAGTAAAATGTAATGAAGTATTTGAGACCAAAACATCAAAACTCCAATCAGTTGAACCAGAGATATGCAATAAAAAAAAAATGAATATAGCCCCATAAAGCACAAAGCATTACTCACATTTATCTGTTGGTGGAAGATTGGGGGAAATTCACAATTTCAGGCCGACTGCAGTGGAGACCAGGCTAAATAAAGGGACAAGGTTAATCCTGTTGAAAAAGGTACAGTTCATGCTGGAGGAGGTCACGAAGCGCAAGTAGAGCACTTCAGATGGTCGTTGATGTATTGTGAAGAGCAGGCCAAATGTCGTGGATGGTCATCCCTGTAGTGAAAAGCTCCTGTCAGGCGTCATGGATGATCATTGCTGGAGCTTTGTGTTGGCAGTCACTGTGATCTGCTGATGCTGTAACGTGAAGTGCAGATCTCGCATTGGAGGTCGCTGAAGCACAAAGAGTCAGGACACTGGGGAATTTTGTTGCTGGTTAGAGTGGGCAGCAAGATCTGAGCGCGAACTTCAGGAGTTCTCCTTTTTCTTCCAGGAGGAGATCAAGAGATGCCAAATCATGGGTGTAGGACCTGGGAGGCACCTCTTGGGAATCGGAATCTTTCTCCAGCCAAGGCCATCAGGGCTCAGGCAGGTCAGTTGCAGGTCCAGGCAGATGCAGTGCAGCAGGTCAGCTGGGCAGTTGCAGGGAGGCCTCTAGAGCTTGTTATATCTCTGTTGCTCTGTAGGGGAGGTCAATCAGATGGGCTGCAGTGAAGGGAGCAGGTCCAGCCTCTTTTTTGATAGCAGAGCAGGCTTCCAGCAGTGGTGTAGTCGTCTGGCAGCAGGGCAGTCCTTCTTCTGTAGTATCTATAAGTGCAGTACTGTACTGAAGATTGGTAAGAGTCCCCAATATTTATATCTGGTGCCAGCTTTGAAGTGGGAGAAACCTCTAGATTTCCCCTCACTTCTGGTTCTGAAATTTACTTCCTTTCTACCCTGGCTCCAGGATGTCTGGAGTCAAAAAATATTAGTGTGAAGTTCTTAATATGTTTACGCTAGCAGCTCCTTTGAAGTGTACGTGTGGTAGGTGACAGATCCGCCCCTCCTATGAGGTCAGGATGGACCATCCTGCCAACACCAGGTCCACCTTTTTGATACGGTCTGAGAGGATGAACACAGGCCAACTACACATAATGATGTGACCCAGGATACAAGCTGCAGGCACCGAATGGTCAGGACAAGAAAATAGCAATGTTCTGAAAGTCTACTGTAAATATGTGGTATCCAGCACACCTGATTTCACCTTCTAATCATGTACTCTTACTTATATCAACAATAATCTAGTAATCCTGGTGCTGTCCCAGATTGCCGGCTGGCTCCTGCCGGTTTTACATACTATGCACTTCAAACAGAACCTGTTTGCTAAGGGACCTCGTAAATAGTTAAAAATCGGAGCGTTGCAATGGGAGCCCCGTGGAGGCTGAGAAGTTTTCACGTATATCTGTTTCTTGTAGCATTGAACACCAGGTCAAACAAGCACAAATTGGAAGACAGAGGAGACCGTCAAGCCAGTAAACGTAGTCACGCAGGTATGGCTGCATTGTAGAGAGGGTTGGGTAGCTGTGAACTTTAAGAGACGTGGAAACTCATATAGTGGTTACTGTTTTAGGTTTCGTTGTGTGGATCATACACAGGTCAGTGCGGCATGTTTTACCCAGAAATAGGTAAGCACCATGGTTGGGTGAGATAGTAGGTTTATAACACACACAGATAGGCACGTGACTTTTGGTTTTTATTTTTATTAATGTGGAGGCATTTGTTTGTGGAGGCATGTTCACCTTTAGATTCACTGCTTTTAAACACAAGTATGAGACTAACCCAATGGGCACACACGAACAGAGGTGGTTCTGGTTTACTGAACTTATAGATAGGTACTATAACCACAACTATGAAGAAATTTGCTGTATGAAGATGAAGCAATATGCACATTTTGAATACAAGATGAATAAAAGAAGAAGCATTGCATAATCATGAAATGAATGTTACTGATTTTTTTTGTAACTAGATGCATTTTTTGAGTTACCAATTTGCGACGTGTTATGTACATGATTTGTTTGAGTACTGATGGAAATATATGATTTAAGAATGTTCTGAAAGTGGCATTTTCAGAATTGTAACTTACAATCTGACTTTATCATTTAAGTGTGTTTTAAATTACAATTCCTTAGACATCAAACATGATATTTCTACCAGTTCCCTAAGCAAAATTTACGACTTATTTCATGTAATAGGGTTACCCAATATGGTCCAATTAGAGAGGTAGACCTTGAGGTAGTAAAAAATCAAATTTAAGAGTTTTTCACTAACAGGAAATGTAAAACTTAAAAGTACATGTCTAAGATTTTAAATGTAATGCACCCTGCCCTATTGGATGTTTAGAGCCTACCTTAAGGGTGACTTCTGTGTCTTAAAAAGGAAGGTATGGAGGCGAGGCCAAGATGGTGACTGAGCGATAGCACTCTCTGTGAGCTCTGCCATCCGCTATCTAGCCTGAAGCAACATCTTTTATTTATTTATTTATTAGTTTTTTGTTGAGCGCCTGGTTACACTAGCAAGTGTGTCCCCGCGCTGTAAATGCTAATAAGAATGTTCATTGCTGATGCTTCCTACGATTTTAGTTTTTGGGGAAGAGTATTGTTTTCAGGTCTTTCCTGAATTTAGACTCTGAAGGTTCAGTGCGCAGTTCCACTGGTAGTTGATTCCATTTCTTGGCCGTTTGGACTCTGAAAGATTTCCCACCCATTTTGGCTGTCTGGACCCTCGGGACATGCACCTGTCCTGTCCCACATGATCTCAGTTGTCGGGTGGGTTCGTACCATTGCAGAAGACCGCGAAGGTATCTTGGACCTTTGTCATGCAGGATGCGATGACCTGTACATAAGGCCTTAAAAGTCACCCGTTCCCTGATCGGGAGCCAGTGGAGGGTTTTCAGGGCTTTTTTTGATGAAGCTCTCCTAGGTAATTGTAGGATCAGACGGGCCGCTGCGTTCTGTATCCGTTGGAGTCTGGAAAGACTTTTTTCGTTGGCTCCAAGGTACAGAACGTTCCCGTAGTCCAGTCTAGATGTTATTAGGCTGTGCAGTATGGTCTGGCGCACTGATACAGGCATGAGGTCAAGCGCTTTCCTGAGGACTCGCAGTATCCCGAAACAGGTTCCTGCTACCTGTTTGGTCTGGTGGTCGAGCGTGAGATTTTTGTCTATCCAGACCCCTAAGTTCTTTACTAAATGGCTAGGTGTGGGTAGATCACCCAGCTCTTCTGGCCACCACGCTGAAGTCCATACTGATGGAGCTTTGCCTATGATTAGAACCTCCGTTTTATTGCCATTCAATCGTAGGCAATTGTCTGCCATCCAGAGTGCCACCTTCTGCAAACAGGCTGCAAAGTTGGAGGCGCTTTGCTTCTCAGGTTGTGTAAGGGTTACAGTCAGTTGCGTGTCGTCCGCGTACGACACTATCTCAACCCCAAATGTTTCTGTAATTCCTCCTACGGGGGCTACATATAAATTGAAAAGGGTGGGGCTGAGACTGGAGCCCTGTGGTACTCCCTGATTGAGTTCTATTTCCTTAGACTTGAACTGTCCCTGGGCGACCTGGAAGGTTCGATCTGTTAGGAAGGATTTCATCCATTCCCAAGCTTTCCCTTCTCACTCGGTGTTCCTCAAGCCACAAATGCCTGCTAGGTAGGCTCTAGAATTGTGGTGGCTGCCTGGGCTGAGTGACGCTGCTGGAGACTCAGCACAGGCGACGATGGAGCAGTGGTAGCCCCCGGAAATTTCGGATGGAGATGGCGCAAGATGGCGCTGAGGTAACCCAGACCCAGAACACTGGCTGTGGGCAGAGGCTGAGAGCCTTGGGTCCCGATTGAGTTGAGGAGAGGAAAGAAGAGAGTGTAACCATCTGGGGGCCGAAGGTGCAGTGCTCTTGCATTCCCTGGCACTCTTTGGCCCGACCAAGCTCATCCGTCTTGGAAGCCAGGTGAGAGAGGTCTTCGGAGATGGACCTGCCATGGGATCAAATACGTCTCTCCCGTGCCCCTCTGGTGATGACCTACCAGCGAGCACCTAGGCTCTAGTGCAGTGAATGCATAGAGGGAGTACAAGGCCTGGCTGAGGGTAACTCAGGCACAGGAGTACCAAACGGCGCACCTCAAAGAGAATACCTTGATTCAACAGCGACAGTGGCTGACGCAGCCAGGAGGAGGCTGGTCAGGCATATACATGCATGTACCCCATATGGAACATGCTCCCACACAGAAGCCTGTGCTTGGGGACGGGGAGAGATGGGAGACTGCAGAGAATCAACACCAGAGCTGGCCTTCTCTGATTCCCGAGCCTTGGCTGAATAATACCTTGGCATACGACAGCCCTACAGAGCATTGGAACACGAGTGGAGGACTGGCGCCTTTCTGGTGAGACTCAAAGCAGAGAAGGAACCAATATTTATATTATCTACAGCTTCAGTCCAAGCGGTGCAGTGGAATGGCTGGACACTGAGGCAATGACCCATGAGAGTTGCCCCCTGGCAGCTGTGTACTGAGTGGATCCATTAACCTGGGTAATAATTGGCAATGCAAATCTCAGTAATGGCAACCCTCAGACCGCTAAAAAGGATGGTCCCATAAAAGACCTACTCGCTAAACCCCTGCCCAAGAAAACGGCACCTAACAAAATGGCTTCCGAGCCCATCAACGCTATACCAGTAGATGGAGAGGGGGAGGAACCACCATTCACCAGATCATTCCTGGAGGCCCTCTTTGATACGTCGAGGATGGACTTTGCAACCCTTAAACAGGACAGCACAGCCAAGGTTCAGGACCCCAGGAGAGAAATGGGTGAACTGGAACACAGGGTTGACACTCTAGAAAATACTAGCGATTCCACGGATGAGGAACTAAACGCTCACTGTTGAGAACTCCTAGACCTTCAGGAAAAGAATGCTGAATTATGGAATGAAGTGGAAGCCCCTGAAAATAGGTCCCGGATGGCCAACATACACATTAAGAGGATTCCGTTGCAGACTACTGCAAACAATATTGCCTGCAGTCTCTACCATCAAGTAGTGCCTGACCTTGAATCACAGGATATAATACTGGATCACACACATAGGGAAGGCCGGGTCACAAACTATCAAGGAATGTCTCAGGATATCCTTGCATGCCTCCACTATTACACACAGAAAGAAACTATAATGAAGGCAGTGCGAGACCGAAATGCCATATAATTTGAGGGCATTAAGATATGGCTCTACCAGGACATGTCTCCCATTACATTGAAAAGACGCCGACAATATAAGCCAATCATAGAACTCCTGCAAAAGAGAGGAAACCACTACCTATGGAGCCATGCCTTTCACCTCACCTTTGTGTGGGACAACAAGACCCACTCCGTCCGCACTATGGAGGACACAAAAGACCTGGTAGACCTCGATTTTACTGCCCCAGGAGATGATTAGGACTCCACAAAATGTAGGGCAGCCCCTCCTACAAAACAGCCACAACGCCTTCTGAGGTCAAAACGGAAGAAGACAACCAAATTGACCGATGCCGATAGTCATAAGGAGGAGGAAGCCCTGTTGCAACAACTACAGGATCTGGAGATGCCAGGTGAGCCGATCAGTGACTAATGATGGCTTACTGAGCCTAGGACACTAAAGGCCTCATGTGGGTCAGGCACCTGCTGAACATTTTCTGAACATTCGCATTGGCTTGAGGACCAGTTCACAAACCCAGGCCAAGAATGTGCTTGCCGCACAACGGGGCTCGCGACTTTCTATATTTTAGGTGAACCAGAGAGGGTATTATTGACCTCTTTCAGTTGGGTACTAGATGTTTCTTCCTTCTTGTCTCTCCTTTCTTTTCGCTAGTCACTCTATACTACCCTCTGTTTCCGTTAGACTTCTACTACTCCTACGTACAGTTCCCCCAGGGTGATGAGGGAATTGTTGGTCTTGGGCCACCCACCCAAACTTCCCCCCTCAGCTGACTGCTGGTTAAGATACTTAGCTATAATATGAGGGGCCTCAATGCGCCAGCAAAATGCATGGCACTCTTATCTATGTTACGTGAATCTAAATGCGATATTTGCCTGCTACTGGAAACTCACCTGCTGAAGACCTACTGATGATGCATGAGTTGCGCTGGTTTGATCGTCAGTATTTTTCTGCAGGAGTTGGGAAGAAAGCAGGGATAGCAGTCCTTATAGCCACTCACTTTGTGGGTAGAGTGCTTCACACAGGCCGAAATCCAGGGATTCCTTTAATCCCTCCGTATAGCCATTGGGTCCTACACATTTACCCTAGTCACCATTTACACCCCAACAGATCCAAAGGAATACTTCAACTTGGAGGCCCTAGACCGAGTAATGGAGGCCATCAATACTGATGTCCTATTGAGGGGAGATTTTAATTTGGTAATGGATACAGTGCTAGAACGGTCAATACAGATGGTTGGTCACACTGGCACATTGTCACCTCAGGGCCACCATCAGCTAGCTGAACATGGTCTCATTGACATTTGATGCAAGCACCATTCGTCAGAAAAGTCCTATTCCTTTTTTGGCCGGTCACCAAATGTATGCACAAAAATACCTTTACGTAGCTGCAATTCGATTGGAAGCTTCTGTACAGGACACCAACATTGGGGTAGCCGCCCTCTCAGATGGCTCATCTTTACACATTGAGTTTTGCATGCCCAACCTTCCCTGCCAGAGCCACATATGGCAATTGACCCTTAAACTCCTTATACATGCAGATATAGTCACAGAGATCACAGAAGCAAATAGGGCCTTTTTAGAGACAAAATCCAAAGAGACCCGTTTTTTATATAAACTTTAATAACCCGATCTGACCCAAGAATAAAGGGAAACTAGGGGTCAGATTTAGGTTTCTTATATTTAAGTCCCTCTGCCTTCATCTAATCAAGAGCTACCCAACACTGTGGTTGAGCCCACCTCGACATTTAGGGGTCGGGGTGACCCGATGATGAAGCATGACACTACCAGGGTGTGTGAGGGTAACTAAAAAGTACTCGTTTTTTTCACTTATACAGCAGGGACACGATTAGCATGATCCCGTCTCCCTAAGTGGCTAGGTGCATATTCCATACCACAATAAATGTTCATCCTTACAAAATACACTATTCGAGAACTGGTCTCGAAGAGAGTGTAATTGGAGTTTTTTTTGTGAATTTAATCACCAGGATCCACATATAGAAAATGCCTTGGCACCCCAAATCCCATCATCCCAGGGGGTGTACATTTCCCCATTGCTCTGATCTACGATGGGCACTTGGGAAAAAATGCAACTTTCGAAGTGATTGTCTACCCGGACCTCGTCACTAACTCCAATAATGGGAAACCCAGATTTCCCACCAGCATCCTGAGGCACAGCTTACATACCATGGAAAACACTAATTGGAAAAGGCTAGGAGATTTCTTTGATCAAAAAGCAATAATAGCTTTTCATCAGATTCAGGACGGCTATGGCTTACCTCCCTCAGCATTTTGGCAATATATGACAATTAGGCACTGGGTTATACATCGTCACTAAGGCCACATGCATGTAGACCTCTATTTCTGTTAAAAAATGGATCATCACTAGACACTTCCATAAAAGACTGTGATCAGACATATGCACCTTTTTAAATGCACCACAGACTGGTACAAAATCATTGTCTCAATTAAGGTACGTGAAAGAATGTGAACGCCAGTTCATACCAAAAGAATGGTGAGGCATCCAGAAGTGAGCAAACACTAGGGCACATAGTGCTGTAGGCAAGGGGACACTGTTTCAACTGGTACATTACTGGAACCACACTCCTGAAAGCACTGCACATTGGAAGCAAGGGGGAGACCCAACATGTTTGAGAGGATGTGGGCACATAGGGACTGTAATGCATCTCTTATGGCATTGCCCCCAGATACGAGTTTATCGGCAAGGCATATTGAACACTGTGGATGAAATGTATAGCACCACCCTCCCTGGGTTCCTTAGCTACGTAATTTTGGGCCTCCCCAACACCCTGACTTACCCTCTTGGCGAGAGGGCAGGCAATATTGCTGCCCTTTTGTGCAGTCAAGCAAACTCTCCTCACCAGATGGGATACTGATAAGATACCACACCAAACAGACTGGTTCCAAAGGCTCTGGGATGTATTAAGCATGGAAAAGCTCACAGCAACCTCGGAGAGCTAGCTAACACAGTTTGACAAAACATGGTGTTACGTGCATCAGATGCTTACCTGCGCATACTATGGCTTTTGCCAGTAGATCCACCTCCTGCCTTGTAAGCCACGACACTCTTGACACTGCTCATGTATAACCGCATGTCACTATATGTAAGATGGAGCACTGTGACCCTCGTGTTTTTAAATCATGTAACCCAGCCATCCTCCCAAACCCTAGTCCCATCCCCTTGCTTTGTAGTCATTTTTAGACTTGGCTTTTTCAGCGGGTTTACCCCCAGACTTTCTGCTTTTTGGCCTCCTGTTTTTGACCTATTGTCCATTGGTTTTAGGACTGAGGGCACTCTACCACTGTTATGCAGTGCTAAAGAACAAGTTACTTACCTTTGGTAAGGCATTATCTGGTAGAGACTCTATCTAGCTGCAGATTCCTTACCATTGAATTTCTCAGCTGTCAGGCTGGATCCGGAAACTTTTGCTGAGCAATACCCCTTTTGTGCGACGTCAGTGGCTCCATTCGGCTCTGCATGACATCGTTGGCGTTGGTAGCGTCGGTCATGACATTGCAGTGCCTATATAGGCGCCACCCAGGTGCGCGGATGTCAGTACTTTTTGTTTTTCCATGCCAGAAGCGCAGAGCCACAAAGTGACTGATGTAAACATGTGCATAACTAGGGCCCTGAAAGGGGAGTGACCCTAGACCTACAACATCTGTACGCTAAGCAGGGAGGCATGATTGAGGCTGTAAGGAATCTGCAGCTAGATAGAGTCTCTACCAGATAATGCGTTACTGAAGATCAGTACATTCTTCATCTAATAGAGACTTCTAGCTGCAGATTCCTTACCTTTGAATCAGATACCCAAGCCATACCATATCGGAGGTGGGTTGGGGACTCATGAGCTACACTAAAAAGTCTTGCAGGACTGAGCGGGCAAAGTGCCCGTCCCTGCGCACTTGACCATCAAGGCAATAATGTTTTGTGAACGTGTGCAATGATGCCCAGGTCGCTGCCTGACAGATGTCTTGAACTGGGACACCCCATGCCAAGGTTGTTATCACAGTCTTGGTGGAATGGGCCCTTAATCCCTCAGGGGGCTGCTTCTTCGCCAAGGCATAACAGATTTGAATGCAGAGAACAATCCAGCGACAGATGGTCCTTTTTTGCACTGCCTTTCCCTTCTTTGCTCCCACAATCCCCATAAAGAGTTGGTCATCCACCCAGAACTCTTTTGTGTGGTCAAGGTAGAATGACAACACCCTTTTTGGTTCTAGTTGGTGGAGACGCTCCTCTTTCTTAGAGGGATGTGGGGGAGCAAAGAAGGTAGGCAAAGTAATGGACTGACCCAGATGGAATGGGGTCACAACCTCTGGCAAGAATGATGGCCTGGTGCGAACCACCACCTTGTCTGGAAAAGACATAAGATTAGGAGGCAAGCTGGATAATACCTGCAATTCACTCACCCTCCAGGACGATGTAATCACCACTAAGAAGGCTGTTTTGATGGTCAACAACCAGTGGGGACAATTGTGCAAAGGCTCAAAAGGAGCGTACATCAGATAAGTGAGGACTAAATTAAGTTCCCATTGAAGCATAACAAAGGGTGTAGGTGGAATTAAGTAAACCAACCCTTTCACAAATCTGTTTACAATAGGAGATTTAAAGAGGGAAGGCTCGTCTGGCAGCCACAAAAAAGCAGACAGAGCAGAAAGGCAACGATAAGAATGAGCAAAAGGATAGTAGAAAGAGGAGCAGAAAGTATCAATAGACCTTTCTGAACAGTATAATACAAGGCGTAGAGCAACTTAGTGGAGGGCCATCTGACTGCCGGAATAACATTACAGACTTCGAGAGGAAGGTAAAAAGTAATCAACTGCTGCAGCTCAATCGTCATGCATGGAGGCACAGAGGTGACAGGTTCAGGTGGAGAACCCTCCCCTGCTGCTGCGACAGAAGATCCTCCTGAAGGGGCAGCTTGATCGGAGGATCGACACTCATGCTCAGAAGCTCTGGATAGCAAACTCCTCTCTCAGTCCGGCACCACATGGATGACTTGGGCCCGGTTGCTTCCTATCTTCTCAGAACACTGAGCAGGAGTGCTATGGACGAAAAGGCGTGCAACAGTCCTGAGCTCCACTAGCGACGAAACACGCCGTCGAGGGATAGCAGCCTTGGAAACTCTAGCACGCAGTCCTGCTGACACTGTACGCTCTCTTTGGAGGCGAACAAATCTAACCAAGGTTCTCCCCACTGTTGAAAGAGACCTTGTTCCACCTCCGACTGGAGATGCATGTATGATCCTGAAGGCATCGACAGCTGAAATAGTCCACCCTGGTGTTCAGAGAACCTGCCAGGTGTTGAACCACCAGGATTATGCCCTGCTGTTCCAGCCATGCCCAGAGATGCAGGACCTCTCGACAAAGGGTCCACAACCCCACCACGCCTTGCTTGTTGCAGTACCACATGGCAGGGGTGTTGTCAGTGAACACTTGCACCAACTTTCCCTTGACAGAGGGAAGGAATGATTTCAATGTATACCAAATCGCTCAGAGCTCCAACAAGTTTATGTGGAGCCCCGTCCCCACCGGAAACCAGTGACCCCTGATCTCCGCCTCTCCCATGTGGCCACCCCACCCCAGAAGAGATGCATCCGTCACAACTGTGAAATCTGTATGGGGAAGGGAGAGGGGTCTGCCATTGACACAACCGTGGTTCGTTAACCACCACTGCAGATCCTTCGCAGTTCTTTCTAGATATGAACCATGTCAGTGAGATTTCCCTGATGCTGCGCCCATTGGAACTTCAAGTCCCACTGCAGGGACCGCATACCCCACCTGGCGTGTCCTACCAACAGGATGAAGGAGGCCATGAGGCCCAACAGCCTCAGAGTCAACCTCACCAAATCCAGGCTAGAGGCTGAAACATCAGAACCATAACCTGAATATCCTGGACTTGCCGCTCTGGAAGATAAGCCCAAAACTGCACTGTGTCCAGAACAGCTCCGATGGAAGGGAGCATCTGAGAAGGAGTCAGGTGTGACTTTGGCACGTTCATAGAGAACCCCAGTGAATGCAGGAGATCCGCCAGAGTCTGAAAGTGGGAGATCACTGCCTGGGGCGAGGACGCCTTCAACAGGTAGGTAGGGAAAGACTGACACCCCTAACCGGCGCAGATGAGCAGCAACCACCGCCATCACCTTGGTGAATACCTGAGGGGCACTGGTAAGGCCGAAGGGGAGCACGGTAAACTGAAAATACTCATGGCCTACCTTGAACCACAGGTAATGCCTATGGCCCGGCAGGAGGGGAGTGTGAAAATATGTATCCTGCATGTCCAACGCCACCATCCAGTCTCCTTGGTCTAGGGCAGAAAAGACCTGAGCCAATGTGAGCATGCTGAATTTCTACTTTTTGAGGAAGAGATTGAAGGTCTGAAGATCTAAAATGGGTCGAAGCCCCTTCTTCTTTGGAATCAGAAAATAGCGGGAATAACAGCCATGACCTACTTCTGAAACTGGGACCCTTAATATAGCTCCCTTGTTCAAAAGAGCTGTAACTTCCTCTTGGAGCAACTTTAAATGATCCTCCGACAGCTGTTCCTTAGTTGGCAGAATAGGAGGAGGAATAGAAAGGAAAGGAAGAGAATAGCCCTCCTGGACGATCTGCAAGATCCACTTGTCTGTTATTATCTCCAGCGGGGGAGATGATGACAAATTCTCCCACCCACTGGAGTAGTGTGGTCCTGCGGAATCAGCCTAGGAGTGCTTGGAGGCTGTGCCTGCCGGTGGCAGTGTGGTTGGCGACTTCTGGTCTCCATTCCAAGGATGTAATGAACCACGTCCACATCCACGCACAGCTTGGATAGTCTGAACAGGATGGTGGCTAGGATAGGGCTGAGGCGTCTGGAAACCTCTTCTGCAGCCACGAACAGGGTGAAAGGAAGAATGGCTACGAGGAGTGGAGGAGAAGCCCAAGGATCTGGCCGTAGCTTGAGAGTCCTTGAACATGTTTTTTTTTTTTTTAACATGACCAGGGCTGAGTCTGCCTTTTTCCCAAAAAGGTGGGTTCCATCAAAACCCATTTCTATCAAGTTGGTCTGGACATCTCCCGAGAAGCCAGTTGCACAAAGCCAGGAGTGGTGCTTCAAGGCCACCGTCGTTGAAATAGATGTGCCCAGCAATCGGTGGTATCCAAACCAGTGCTTAATTTGTAAAATATGAAGTACAGGTGCTCAAATGTTTGTCGGTAGCAACACCCCCTTTTCCCGGCTTCTCCCACTCCCTTTACTAGCTCGACCCACTTCCTCTATTAGCTCCACCCACGCCCTCATTTGGCACGCAAGCCATAAACCGTGAAAATGTCACACATGTCCTGAGGCAGAACGCATGGAAATGTTAGACATAAGCACCCATGCCATAAACCATGGACATGTCACACATAAGCAGGCACCCAAGCCATAAACTGTGGAAATGTCACACTTAAGCCCTCAGGCCAGAAAGCATGGAAATGTCACACAAGCGTCCAGGCCAGAAAGCATGCCATAATCCGTCACACATAAGCATCCAGGATAGGGCTAGGCCAAAAAACGTGGAAATGTCACACATAAACATCCATGATCCAGGCCATAAACCATTGAAATGTCACATTTAGGTATCCAGCCGGGGTGTGTTGTTAACTTCCAGCCACAGTAAGCCAGTGCTTAATTTGTAAAAACATAAGTGCCAGGACCCTTTTTGGGAGGCCACTGCAGCTTGCACCACACATTTCTCTCACTAGCAGTACTGCTAATAGCAGTACCAACACAACTAGTACACATCGCTCACCTAGAAGTGGGACAATTCAGATTATTTCAAGTCGCTTAAAGCTATAAAAACGTGTGAGCAGAAGATATTATTCATATATAATGTATATTAAATTATTAAACATCTGTTGCTGTGCTTAACTCAAAATTAAACACCTTTCATAGGTACCGGAATACAGGTGTTGAGAATTAAGTACCGGTACCGAGCACCGGAAAACACCGGCTGAAATTAAGCGCTGGGTGCTGCCCTTACTGAACTGCTTAATTTGTGCCAGTTGTTGCAGGTGGTGGTAACAAACCCTCGTTTCTGAAGACCTGGACTTATTGTTCAACAGCAGACTAACTTTGAGTCAGAGCAGGAGAGAGAAAGGGGAAAAAGATTGAATGGCGGAAGAGAAGGGTAGGGAAACAGAGACACAGGGAGAAAGCTGGCTTCAAAAAGAACACACAAGAGAGAAAATCGTGCAGAGTGAAGAAAGAGCCATGATGAGGTGGAATCAAGACCAGACAGCCTCCGTAGTTTGCAGCACTGGCATTCAGACGTTCTTCCAATGGTAATGGTCTTCAAAGACAAACTTTGGGCCCCTGCATTTCTTTTTTTCACACATTAGGCCCTAACTGGCAACAAGGCCTCATCCTCACACTTTCAGGTTCCCATCACCAGCTGAGCGTGGGACCAGAATACAAGAGGGTTCAATAGGTCAAGGGCATCATGCTCAATTTTTAAGGTAATCAATGAGACACTTCTACTGACATCTAAACGGTATTTACAGTTCTTCTGAAGCGGGAAAGAAATCTGGGCCTCGCAGGTCAGTTGGGCAAAGAGGGCTCCTGGCTGAAAGCATTCCTAGGGGGCAACGCTTTAATGTGTTTCTGGAATTGATCGAAGTTTGGCTGAAGCCTGTAGTTTTGTCCGGCTAGGGCTAGAACTGGCGATGGCTGCTGCGTTTTACCCTCTGCCTCTACACCACCTGCCAGAGCCTGACAGTCTATCGCCAGCCAGATCCCTCCGTGTATAGCTGTCAAGGTTTTAGATTGCTATGTGTGTCTTTTCTATCATTTCAGAGCAATTATGAGTGACATTTCAAAGACTATCAGTGTTTCTCGCTAGCAAAATAAAGCAATGACGGAGAGGGAAACATATAAACATTAGAAACTGCACCCATTTGCGTAACAAGAAACTCTAGGAATCCATTAATAGTATTACGTTAAAAGGGTAATTATTGGTGGCTACGCTAGCGGAGATGGCGGTCGCAGCTTGCTAGAGCTCCCGCCGGCCCGCCATTAATCCTTCCTGATATCCTGGTCCCCGACCCCAGAACCCACAGCCACGACGGGGCGGTGATTGCCGAGAACACCTGGACTCCTCCGGTGTGCCCAGCAGAGGTCCGGCGTCCCGGAACGGGACGGAGCCCCGAGGTGCGAGGTGCGGCCTGGTGGGCGGCAGTGCAGCCGGGACCTCGATTTTGGCGCTCCCCGGCCGGGGAGCGATGCATCGCCGGGCCTGGTGACGGCCGCGACGCCCGGAAACCCGAGGGGCAGGGAACGCGAGAGAGTCTCTGTGCTCCCTCTGCCGGGGCCCAGACCTGCACGGAGGAGGAGCCGGGGCAGCGGTCGACCGAGATCGGCTGGAGAGGCCTGGTGGCCCAGGCGCAACCGGGGGCCCGATTTTCGCGGCCCAGTACTGGCCGAGTCCTGCAGACGAGGCGGAGGTCGGGCGCCCTGATACTCCTGAACGGCGGTGCTTGACCCTCGACGTGGGCGGACAGTGGAGACGCTAGCAGCAGCCGTGAGTAGTGCCCCCCCCCCCCCCAGGCCGAGGGAGACGCCAGCGCTCTGGTGCGACGTAAACAATAACTATCCACCCTTCTGGGGGGGGCTGCTGCTCAGAGGTGACCCTGCCCCTTGGCGGACGCTGGGACCGGCCGCGTCCTGACCGGGTTGTTGGGTGCTTCGAGACGGACCAACCGGGACCTGCCTCGGGGCCAGACACTGTCCTCCCTTGCCCTCCGTCATTGTCCACCCTTCTGGGGGGGGCTGCGGCTCGGAGGCGACCCTGCTCCTTGGCGGTCACTGGAGCCGGCCGCGTCCTGATCCATCGTGAGTTTTCCTTTTGCTTTTTGGCCCTCCGCAGCCATGACCAGGGGAGGTGGTGGCCCCGCCAAGCAAGTGACTATCGACAAATTCACCGGGCCCAGTGGGGGCGCTGGCTCATCCGGGGGTGCTCCGCCTGGAGGGGGGCCAGACAATGCAGCCCTTATGGCGGCCATAACTCACTCGAGGGACATGCTAGACGCCAAGATCGGGGCAGTGGGCGCAGATGTCACCCTATTACGCCAAGACCTGAGGAACGCAGTGGCGCGCATCACAGAAACCGAATCCAGGGTGACGGTAGTGGAGGAAGATGTAACTACCCTTAAAAAGAGAATGGCGGCGATGGAATCAGCGCAGCGAATCACGGCGCTCCGGGTGGAAGATGCCGAAGGGCGGGCGCGCCGCAACAACCTCCGCTTTGTTGGCTTTCCGGAGCGCTGTGAGAAGGGCAACATGGAGCTCTTCCTCACACAGTGGCTGGAATCGTGGATGCCCCCAGGGACGCTGTCCACTTGCTTCGTCATCGAGAGAGCTCATCGCGCCCTGACGCAAAGGCCACCTGAGGGCGAGCGGCCTAGGGCGGTGATCGCCAGACTACTAAATTACCATGACAGAGATGCTGTGTTGAGGGAAGCTAGAATCAGGGACGCCCTCCTCTATGAAAATCATAAGATAATGATTTTCCCTGACTATACCAAAATGGTGCAACAGCAGCGTCATTCCTTCATGGCCGCCAAGGCGAAATTGAGGGGACTTAAGCTCCAATATTCCCTGTTGTATCCGGCACGCCTGAGGGTGATTTTTCAATCGCGGACATTGTTTTTTGATACGCCGGAAGACCTCTTCAAATGGACGGATGAAACGGTGCGGGTTAGACCAAACTCGCAACCGGGGCTCAATCCGGGCTCTCCAGAGGGCTCACCACGGGCTCAGCGAGACCAGACGTCGAGGAGGAGGGGCCGAACCAAGCGATCCAAATCGCGCAGACGTGCGGCCTCAGTTGATGGCACGCAGACCAGTGGCAGGACCGAAGACTCCGAACAATCTGGGACGGACCACTGAAACATTCCGAGGCCCTGCCTTCCCTTCTCTACTGTCACGGCTGTGACTTCTGATTGGACTCATCGAATCGTCTGGGCCTTGATGACTGCCCGGCACTGTTGCCGCCATGGAGCGGTACTTTGTCTGTCCTCTAATTGAGAATGGGGCTGTGGGGTGGGGGGTCGGGGACTACGTGATGGTGGCTACCACTCTCCCTCTAGAGAGAGAGACTCTGTGGGAGGGGGAGTAAGCTTCTTGTTCCGGTTGGGAATGTTGGGATCCATTGGTATGGGTGGGCCCGGGCCCTATGTTCTGGTCTCGGGACCACCCATGCCGCGACAGGTACTTCAAGGTTCTTTGAGGTATAGGGTTGGGGGTGGCGGGATGAGGGCGGTCGGGGTTAGGGCCGCTGAGTTGGGGACGGGGACTGTTTGGGGTTGCGGGACCGTGGGGTTGAGGACCGTTGTCCTTGGGGTTGACAGGGCTATGCATGTGTGGGTTGCTACGATGTTCCATATGATGTGTGGTGGGTGGCGCGGGAGTGGAGGGCTCGGGTGTTGGATCTTACTGGACCATGGCTGAACCGGTTCGTAGACTTCCTGTAGATACTATACGAGTGATTACGTGGAATGTCAGGGGGCTTTTGGATAAAATCAAACGTGGGGCTGTGTTACGCTGGGGGAAAAATGAGGCTGCAGATGTCCTTTTACTTCAAGAAACACACATGATGGGTACAAAGGCTCTGGGCCTACAGAGATTTGGATATCAACAGGTCTTCCATGCCGGGTTCTCCAGGGGGTCCAGGGGAGTCGCCATATTGCTTCACCGCAGGGTGGCTTATATCCACGAGAAGCAGTGGGTAGATCCCCAGGGTCGTTACCTGTTTATTAAGGGCAAGGTGGGTACAGAGTCGGTGGTGTTTGGCAGTGTTTACGCCCCCCCCCCACTCCAGTGGGCCTTAGCCGAGAGACTGTTTGCTGTCTGGGAGGACATCTCGGGACCCTTAGCAGTGATTGGGGGAGATTGGAATGATGTGCTGAATGTAAGCGTGGATCGCCAGAGGCGTCTAGGGGGAACTGAGCTCCCGCCCCCCTCCCCTTCGCCCTCCAGACTGCGTGCAATGAGTGAGGGGTTGGGCTGGGTTGATGTGTGGCGACATATGCACCCCACGGCCCGGGACTATACTTATGTCTCGGCTGTACACGGCTCCTTTTCGAGGCTCGACTGTGTATTTGTGCCTCGGGACTATTTGAGCAGGGTGAAGGGCGCGGACATCTTGCCGAGAGGCCTGTCCGACCATTCCCCCGTCTCGATTGGACTGGAACTCCTTCGGAAAAGACAGCCGTTTCGATGGAGGATGTCCTCGTGGCATCTCCTTCAGCCGCCATATGCTAATCATTTACGTGAAACGATTGACCATTTCTGGCGGGAAAATCTAGTGGAGGGTGCTGATGTGGCGATGGTGTGGGAGGCCATGAAGCCTACTATACGGGGAGCAGATATTGCATGGTGCTCGGCGGCCCGTCGGAAGCGTCGAGAGCAGGTTGCAGAGGCGGCTGTACGGGTAACGGCTCTGGAGCGAAAAAGTCGTGAGGGTGGTGATGCCATCGGGCTACGCCTGCTGCTACAAGCACAGCAAACCTATGGGTCCCTCCTGATGGATGAGGCCAAGCAGGCGTGGCTGGCCACCAGAAGTAGGATATATCAATGGGGGGACAAGTCCTGCTCCATGCTGCATAGATTGTGCCAACAACACTTTCAACCCCTCCTACTGCCCGGTCTCACGAATGATGGTGGGGAGGTTATAACCGATCCACATGAATTGGCTACGAGCTTTGCCGTGTACTACTCCGCCCAGTATGCCCCGCGTGACCGGTTGTCGGATGGCGACTTGGCCCGATTCCTTGAGGAGCTGCCGCCCGTGCCGATATCTGATGAGACTAAGACGGCCCTGGATGCTCCCCTCACAGCTGAGGAGTTGGGAGATGCTTTAGGGCAACTTAACACTGGCAAGGCCCCCGGCCCAAATGGCTATCCTAGCGAATTTTTCAAGAAATTCCATGTTCAGCTTGGATCTTATTATCGCCGGGCGCTGGAAGCGGCGCGTACCAGAGGGGTGTTGCCCCCAGATTGGCGGCATGCCGAAATAGTGGTCTTTCTGAAGCCGGGCAGACCCCCAGACAGTCATGACTCATATAGGCCCATCTCTTTGATTA
Source organism: Lissotriton helveticus (assembly GCF_964261635.1). Taxonomy (NCBI): domain Eukaryota; kingdom Metazoa; phylum Chordata; class Amphibia; order Caudata; family Salamandridae; genus Lissotriton; species Lissotriton helveticus. The sequence continues at coordinate 1,233,546,134 of NC_136068.1, forward strand.
ATGTGGAGGCCAAGATTTTGGCCAAGGCCCTGGCGAACCGCCTAGCTCCTCATATCACCGACCTGGTCCATCCTGATCAGGCAGGTTTCATGCCACACAGGGCGACGCGACATAACATCCGTCGCGCTCAGGCGGCGATTGACGCGGCTGAGACTCTGGGGGACCAGGCGGCGCTGTTGCTGGCCGACATTAACAAGGCCTTTGACTCTGTCAGCTGGTCATACCTGTTTGCCTTGCTGCGCGGCCTTAACTTGGGCCCGGTCTTTCTGTCCTACGTCCGGCTCCTCTACACCGACATCACGGCCTCGGTGCGGGTCGCCGGGGCTGTGTCCGAAACGTTCCATATCGGCCGCGGGACCAGACAGGGTTGCCCTCTTTCCCCCTACCTGTTCGCACTGGCCATGGAGCCCCTAGCTGCCAGAGTGCGCCAGGATGCGCTGATACAGGGCTTTCAATGGACTGCCACTCTGTCTGACAAAATAGCCCTGTATGCGGATGACGTCCTCTTTTTTCTTACCGACTTGCAGCGCTCGGGCCCGCGTGTCCTGGAGGTGATGCAACAATTTGGGGAGGCCTCGGGCCTCTATCTGAACCTTCATAAATCCACATTGTGGGTGCTAGGAGGGGGCGCCTTGGCGGACCCCTGGGCCTCAGGGCTGCGGGTGGCTACGACCGGGCTGAAATATCTCGGCGTGTTTCTGTCGGCCTCGGCAGCCACTGCTTGGGATCATAATCTCATACCAGTCTGGGAGAAGGTACAGTCGGACGTTAAGACTTGGTCTCGGATGCCCCTGTCCATCTTTGGCCGCTCTGCCATTTTTAAGATGGTGGCGCTACCACGCCTCTTGTATCAGCTGCAGAACCACCCATATCCCGTCCCACCTCAGTGGTTTCGACAGGTCAACTCTCTGCTGGGCCGCTTCCTGTGGGCCGGAGGGGCCGCCAGGGTTGCGTTACGTACGTGCTTTTTGTCCACCTACGGTGGGGGCTTGGCCACGTCGGATCTGCAGTCCTACTATCAAGCCGCACACCTCCTCATCCTAAACGACTGGTGGTATAGCAATGGCGAAGACCCAGCCTACGCCCTGGAACGTGCCTTGATGGGCGACAACTCGCTCCACACCATCCTCTATTCACCCCGGTTGCGTCGATCTCTACCGAGGGTTACGCAACTTGTCTTTGCGGTGTGGCGGCAGGCCCTGCGACGCATGGGCTGGTGGGGCAGACTGACCGCGGAGACGCCCCTGTGGCGTAACGGCTTGTTACCGGAACTGTCTAAGCTATCAGGTTTTGATGGCTGGGACGCTATTGGTATTTCACAATTAGGCCACGTGATGTCTGGCACAGCCCTCAAATCCTTTCAGGCCCTTAGCGCCGAGTTTGACATGCCCCAATCTCAATTTTTTCGATATTTGCAATTCCGGCATGCGCTGCTGCCCAGTCTCACCGGCATTGACTCCCTTCCTGACTTCAGCCCGATTGAAGCTAAGGTATTCATGGGCGATCTGGGAGACAAAAAAGTTTCACGCATTTACCAGACAATGGTCATCCATTGCTCCTCCACCCTCCTTCCACTGAAGGCGGCCTGGGAGGTGGACGTGGGTCAGCTGGATGAGGATGATTGGCGTGAGGCCTTGGAATCCCCGAGGGGTGCGGCCATTGCCGTCCGATTCCGTTTAATCCAATTCAAAATCCTGCACAGAGCCTACTATACCCGCGAGCGTTTGTGGAAGGCGAGGCTGATAGAGTCCCCGGACTGTCTGAGATGCGGGCTGGAGAGGGGTACGTTGATCCACACGTTGTGGTCGTGTCCTAGATTGGTTGGCTTCTGGAGAGGTGTATGGGACTGCTTGTCGGAAGTGTTGGGATGGACCCTCCCTCGTACCCACCGTCTGGGGCTGCTACATATTCTAGAGGGGGTTGGTGGCAATGTGTACAAGAGACACCTGCTCCTCCTGGGGCTGGTGGTGGCCAAGAGAGACCTAGCCCGAGTATGGAAGGATGTGAGACCCCCCCCCCTGTGTGCGTGGAAGGCTGGCATGGACTTCTGCATGGGTCTGGAACGACCGATCTTTGAGGCCCGAGGGTGCCCCCGTAAGCACTTTAAGATATGGAAGAGATGGGCGGACTACAGGGACCTGTTGCTAGACCCCCCAGTGGAACCAGAGGAGGATCTTTAACTCCCTGTGGCCGGACGGCCCCGTTCCCCCCCCCCACACACACACTTACCACTTTGAGAATTTTCATCGACACCGTCCATGCACACATGCATAGGGTTAGGGTGGGATCCAGGGGAGGGATCCGGGAGTTGGGGATGAGTGGATAATTTAGTGTTAAAGACAGAGATGATCGTTTCTTATGACCTTGTGCTGCAATGATTGTTGACTGAATACTCAATTCTATTTTCTTGTTTGTATCGGAATGTCTGATGGTACCTTCCCGATTGTGGGGGTCCGTCTTATTACATATGCTCATCTTTGTCAATAAACTTGTTGTGAAAAAAAGGGTAATTATTATTATATGCGGCCTCCTCCTTGCATCACTTTTGAATTCAGCTCATTGAGGCTGCTCACTTCCACCTAGCCTTTCAGCCTCTGCTTAGATTTATTTGTATAGTGTATACAAGCGCACAGGCTACCAACAAGCACTGTGGAAGCTTGTATTACAATCACCACTTCCTTTCAAAATCTCTGGAATTTGATAATTAATCACCCTACTCCAGGTCAACTTGGCAGTGGCATCACATGGCGGCTAAGGTCGCTACCTTACTTTATATGCAGTCACAGTATGTGTGTGTCATGTTATGTGTCAAATAACTTAAGATACCGGTCGGTTCGGGCCGGGCGGCCAGGGACAGACACACACAGACACACACACACACACACACACACACACACTGACTGCAGTAGTGCACTGCACAGCCTGCAGGCTGCCGCTGCAGCCTTACTTAGGCTAACTGATTAGGCCTGCTGCTGCCGCCCACACTATACACAGGCCTTGCCTCACCTGGTGGCTGGTGCCGTGCGGTAAACCTTTGATACATCTGGCCCGAAATCGGCACTGGTATGATTGCAGTCTGTGCTGGGAGAGATGGGTCGCCATGGTACAGTGTTGTGGCTGCCATTAATGCAGCAGCAGTGACATTGGGACACAAGGTGAACGAAGAACCAACTGCAGCCACATTGCGGTTGTTGTTTACTGCTAATTCTAACAGGGGCGGGTGCATGCTCCATATTTGAACTCGAGCCATTGGTACCTTCGCGAGGCCACTGCACAGTGACAAGCCACTATGAATGAAGGTGAGTGACCTGCAGCACGGACCGCTCCCTCCGCGTGCCCATCGCTTCCTGCTACACGTTTCACTACTGGCCCAGCGCCTCGGGACAAACTTTCAGTCCGAGTCTCAAAAAACAAACTATAAATCCGTTCATCTGCGTGGGCCCTCCTTTCGGTGCCTGTATTTTCCAGAGTCTGTTTCGGGGCTCGTATTGATCTGATTTTAAGAGAGAGTGGAACAATGAGTCACTCCGGAGGGAGGTGCTGACACTTGTTTTGGAAATCCCCAGGAGCTTAGAGTTGTGTGTTGTATTGTTGAAGCCGAGGGTCCTGATTGGTGCCTTTCTAATGGTGATAAACTTGTGTATGGTGTTACATCCAGATAGATCCCAGTGTGGAACTAAATGGAAAAATGCCCGGTTGAAGTCCGTTTGCTACCTTGCTCTCGTACGGTACCCCCCCATCCCGGAAACACACTTTCGGTTTCACACTTACACTGACTTACTTTCACTTAGCGACGCTGGTAAACGGTTATTTGACTCTTGAACCGAATGGCCATGGTCTGTTCGGAAGTTCCTGACTCGGAGGTGAGAGGCGGCCGTGCGGCCGAGTATGCGGTGTGCAATCATTCTGGAAAAAAAACTGCACGCTGCTTGGCGCGCAGAGCCCCAACCCCCGCAGAAGACCAACGCCCTGCCCAACAATCAGTGTCCCGCCCACTAGGCCGGCAAAACACTGAACCGCAGCAGCGCATGATTCAGAAGAGAAGTAACTAACTAGTGTGTGGTGTGTGACTGAGTCATAAAGCAGACTCAAGTGAAGTCAACAAGTACTTCAACAAGTTTCAACAGCCACACCAGTACGTCTAACAGCAGCACTTATGCGGTAGAGCAGCAGTGGCACTGACTGAGCCACTAATTACTGTAAAATCAATTACGTGCACTTAACGCGCGTAGACCCGGCCCTCATAATTAAGTCCCGGTGCTAAGCACCGGCAAGCACCGGCACAAATTAAGCACTGATCCAAACCACACCGTATGGCGATTTTTGCTGCATCTCTCCCATCCTTTACAGCTTGGGAGAGCACAGCTCGTGCCTCCTCTAGGACTTGTGGCAGCACCTGCGCCACCGTCTCGCAAAGAGAGTGGGAGAAATGGCCCAATAGGCATGCAGTATTCACCAACTGCAATGCTAGACTGGAGGAAGAAAACATCTTCTTCTCAAATCAGTCCTGTCTCTTGGATTCCCTATCCAGAGGGGTGGAAGGGAATACACCCTGTGAAGTAGAGGCCTGCACCACCAAACATTCTGGGGTGGAGTGTTGGCTGAGGAACTTTGGGTCACCCGGAGCTGGGCGATGGCGGGGTGCAATTGCCCTATTCGCAGGAGCCCCTGTGCTAGGTTTGGACCGTGTTCCTAAAAGGACATCTGTAAGTGCCTCATTAAAGGGCAAAAGGGGTTCAGAGATGGAAGCCCCAGGTTGAAGCACTTCGGTCAGTAGATTAGTCCTGACCTGCACTGAGGGTAGCTCCAGTCCAAAGACCTCAGCAGCCCTCTTACCCACCATTGCATAGGACGCCCCCTCCTTCATAGACACTGTAGGTGGAGAGAGTATGCCATATTCTGGGGAAGTATCCAGACCACTAGCTTACCCAAGTTCCCCATACTAGTCCATATTCTCCTCGGAGACATCCTGGTTCTCTAATGGGTCTCCGGACTCCTCCCATTCCTCTCCTGAGCCTAGCACATCCACAAAGTGCTCAGGCGACAACATATAACCCCTGGTTCTGTTGACGCTGTTCGGGCTCCATGTCATCAGGGATGAGGAGGGGGCTTGCACCACCGGCGGGCGCCGGTGACGTTGCCGGGACTGAATTTAGGTTCAATGCCGGGGAAGGTCGAGTTGGCACAACCGGCGTCGAACAGGAACCGGGATCAGATCCCTGAAGGTCCATTGGCACCTTGGCCGAAGCCAATGGCGCCAAACCCAATGGGGCCCCATCCGACCCTGCGGGGCCCGAGGGCTCACTAACGGGGTGTTCCGCTCAAATACGCAGTGCATGGCCTCGTAACAAACTTTAATTTGAGTGGGAGCCGCTTCGGCTCCTGGAAATGGAGGGAGGCACAAAGTCAATTCTGGATCTGGCTCCGCAGACCCGTGCCTAGAGCGTCGGTGTTCCTTACCTCTCTCGACGACGGACGCCAGTTAAGGTGAAGTTGTATTCTGTTTGGACTTCTTCTTCTTCTTGTGCCTCTTCCCCAAGTGTCCAGATGACCTTGAATGGGAGGAAGAGGATTTAGGGCTCCTTGAGCGATCCTGCGATCTCCTCTTCCTCAAACAGGATTGTGACCTCCTTGGAGTCTTGTTCGACGGTGTTGGATGCCGGGCCGTGAGCAACTTCATCGCTCACTCCCTTAGGGTCTTCAGAGCCATCGCCCGACAGTCTGAACAAGACTTCGAATCGTGGTGGGGATCGGTAACCGACATAATGTGGAAACAAGTCCTGCATAATTTAAAACCTGTCTTCCTACCAGACATCGTTCACACACAAACGTTGCAGTCAATAAGTTGACCAAAGTCGAGAAAAAAGCCTGGTATAAAGAGGGGTAGCTCTTCCTCAATTGGAGCTTAACTGGCACGGAAAGAAAAGAACTGACGTCCGCGTGCCTGGGTGGCGTCTATGTAGGCACTACCAACGCTACCTATGCCAACAACGTCACAAGGAGCCAGATAGAGCCACCCGATGTCACGCACAAGGGGTATTGCTCAGCAAAAATTTCTGGGTCCAGCCTTACACGTGGGAGATTCAAAGGTAAGGAATCTGCAGCTAGAAGTGTCTATAGAATGTACATATACTCTCCATGTAAATTGTGTTTACGGATTTGTATTTCCATAATCGGCTTCCTTGATTTACTACTAAGTCCCTAGTACAGTGCACTGTGTGTGCGCAGGGCCTGTAAATCAAATGCTACTAGTGGGTATGAAGCACTAGTTGCGCCACCAACACAAGTAGCTTTTCAAAGGGGTCTCAGACCTGCCACTGCAGTGTCTGCATGCAGTTTTTAACTGCCTTGTTGACCTGGCAAGTGTACCCACATGCCAGGTTCTTCCTTTCCAATCCAATCCAATTCAAAAGTTCTTTATTTCGGCCATCAAGGCCATAAAAGATCCAATAAAAACAGTAAAATCCTCATGCAATACAAATACAAGCACAAATACAAGCTAAAAAAAAAAGCATCAACATACAATATATTATATTATATTAATTATTTGTGTGTAAGGATCCAGGAAAGTCAAGATACTATGCACTGCAGTTCATCTCACGGTTAGGGATTAGCCTTTCAGCAGTTTTATCCTTTTCAACCACATAGCCATTAAATACTTAGATAGTGCAAATACAATACAGTGTAAGGTGCTTGACTTTAAAATTCTAAACGAATGTAAACAGTGTCTAAAGCCTAGATTCCTACACAATGGTACTAGCCAGTGCTTTCTTGGTCTGCTATAGGCAGGGCAAAAAAACAGCACGTGTAGTTCATCCTCCACATTCGCGCTGCACCCTGGACAGGTTTTATTGTCCGATGTAGACCACTTGCTTGTAAAGTCTTTGATGGGCAATGTACCAAACCTCCGTTGAATAAACATTTTCCTTGCAGTAGTGGGAAAAATAATATCCATAAATTCTTCGAGCTTAAATGAACTTTTGGAGACCAAAAATTGTTCAGTACGGGTGCCAATTTTAGGGGCAGACAGGAGCGTAGTTAGGCTTGAAGATCTTACTCAGCGATTTACGTGAGACCTCAAGACAGTCTCTTTCGGGATCATCCCACAGATCAGCCAAGCCTAGTTGGATAAGTTCTCATTTTACATAGGCCAACCATGGGATTCTGTCAGGACAGCTATAGCTCAGGACATGCTTCAAGTCTTGCCTGTAGTGGGACAGTTCAGTAGTGGACCATAGCCTATGCCAAAACCTCAAAGGTTTTAGGGCTAACTCATCCCCTATAGAAGGGAGGCCCAGATCTAGTCTCAATGGTAAAAGAGGTGTGGCTTGTGGTAATGACAACAACCGTCTAATGAAGTTAATCCCTACCTTGATGAGTTCTGTTCCAGCGTTGTAGCCCCACAGTTCACCACCATATGATGAGGCTGCTCTGGCTTGAGTTTTATACATCTCCAGTGCTGGACTAACTGGCTTGAAGGATGAAGAATTTGAAACCTTCAAAATCGCCCCCGCCATTTGCGATAGCTTTAGACGAGATCTTGCTATCTGTGGAGCCCAAGATAGGTTTTCACGCAGAGTTACGCCCAAGTACTGGAATGTTGTGACCCTTTCCAGCCTATCCGATCCCAAGGTTGGATTTGGCCTGGTTGTTGCCGAGGGATTGAATACCATAAACTTGGTTTTGTCTGCATTTATCTCAAGGCCATGGGTTCTGCAAAAGTCTCCAAACCCGTCCAGTATCCGTTGGATCCTCATGGGGGATTTGGAGAGCAGGAGAGTATCATCGGCAAACATAATTGCCGGAACCCTCCTGCCTGCCAGCCTAGGGGCGTCATTGTTATTGACGTTGTCAAGGTGAGATATTACGCCGTTGACATAGAGGCAAAACAGGGTCGGTGCTAAGACGCAACCCTGTCTCACCCCCCTGCCAACGGGAAACCTAGATGACAATGCCCCATCCCTCCCACACCTGACCTGGGCAAAGTTCCCTTTGTGGAGCCTAATTATTACATGCAGGAGCTGTGGTGGAACACCTAACTCCCTAAGGACCGCCCATAATTTCTCACGTGGTACTAAGTTAAATGCGGATCTCAGGTCCACAAACACCATGTACAGACTTCCCCCCTCTATCCTTGCCGTTTTCCAGAAAAGAAGAACGAGGCGAAAAATCTGATCCATGGTGGATATGTTCTTCCTGAATCCTGCTTGGAGGGGGCATCCATCCAATCCAAGAGCTGGTCCAGCAGTAGGCGAGCGAAGAGTTTTTGGGGTACATCTATAAGGCTGATCGGCCTGTAGTTGGCTGGGAGCAGAGGAGAGCCCTTTTTTAAAATCGGTACTATCTCTGCGCCCAGCCAAGTACAGGGGATCTCCATTCCCCTCAAAACTGAGTTAAAAATGATGAGCAGATAGGGCCCCCAGATCTCTGGTTGGTGCCTGAAGAAGTCTCCAGGCAGTTTGTTTAGGCCTGGAGCCTTCCCCAATGCAAGTCTCCCTATTGCATTTAGTACCTCGCCCAGAGTAAACTCTAGTTGCTCGTTATGATCAGAAGGGGTGTCAGTGACTGCCTCAGTAGGCATAGTAGGACTATCATGATACAATTTACTGAAATGGGATTCCCATAACGAAGCAGCAATATTTGGCTCTACAGCAGCTTTCGGTTCCCCTGATCCAGTGTGTACTAGTGACCAATATTTTCTGGAGTCCCTGGTTTCCAGGGCCAATGTTAAATTGTGCCATCTATCCCAGTCACATTCAGACTTTGCGTGGGCAATTGCCTCCGTATATTTCCATCTGAGCTCATGTATTTTGTGTTTATTGGTGCCAGACTTGACCATTAAAATCAGCTCTGTCTTGATCTTTTGATCTTTTTACATGTAGAATTATACCAAGCTGAGGCTGGTGTCCTCTTCTTCCTTCTAACGGACACAGGGTAGAAGACCTCTCCTAGCCTGTCAACTAGATCTGCGTGGATTTGCCCTAATTTCTCATTAAAGTCTATTACTGTGGGTTGGTTGATCAGGTCATCCATTTCGACTAATCTTGGGAGCGCAAGGGCATAGATTCGCGTAACACACTCTGTAGAGTTAACTAATTTCCCCCATTTTACCCTACGTCTATTGTTAGATAATACTAGAGCCCCTGTGACTTGATCGATAGCATCTGATGATATGCTTTCTTTAGGCCCTGGGTAAACCATTTCCCGACAGAGAGCATTGTGGTCACTGTCAACTCTCACCGTCACCCTGAAGTCAAGGACCTTAGACCACATGCTGGTATCCACAAGAATATAGTCCAGGCGTGATTCATGGCCCTTCCTGTTGAAGGTACACACTGAGGCACTATCAGATGGAGTGCGCCCTTTACAAGCCCTCAGAGCGTAGTTCAGGGTAAGGGACATAATCTGTAACGCCAAAGGAGACCATGATTTCGGACTTGGCGATCGGCAGGGGGGAATCCCCCAATAGTCGTCCTCAGCCATTAGGGCACCCTCCCTTATTCCATGTAATGGTTCAAAGTGGCAGTTGACATCCCCTCCCATCAGAATCTTACAATCAGCGGGTAATAGCCCTAGAAAGCGGGATAATTTGTCTATAGTGGGTGATTCCATAGATACGCTCACTGGGCGTGAGTAAACATTCACGATTGCTAATTTATAGGCGTTTGGCCATTTAAGAAGAACGCATTGTACGTCTTTCGAATGTGTTGTTATGTTTTCCGCTGTGCAACCCAAATGGGTAGAAACCCAAATTCCAAGTCCACCAGAGAGCCTCCCTTTGCCTCCCCACCTATCAGGGACATAGAAGGGTGCATAACCCACCCTGGGGTAATCTTCCCTAGCCTAAGTCTCCTGGAAGAGACAGATGCCATTACTATCCACTAGGGAGCCCCAGTCACTGCAATCAATTTTATTAGCAATGCCTGCAAGGTTCCATGAGAGGACCTTCATCCTTTTTGGGTCCAAACTGGGCACTCTCCCCACCTCACACTCGCCATCCTGATCTAGGTTGGTGGATAAGACCCCCGCCGAGGGTACCTGCCCTTCCAAGACCCCCGAATCAAAGGCATGTTGAGATGCTGTATTCCGAGGAAGGATTTCCAATGCATGCGGGCCGGGGGAGCTGCTGGTAGATTGTACAGGGGATTTTAAAGTACTAATAGTACTTGGCCGATCAGGGAATACACGGACACAGGCAGAATTGCCAGTATCAGAAATATCTGCCACTGTTCCCAGCTGAGCTGTGTGGGGGACCACCCCTTTTCTTCCCCCAGTGCATTCATCCCGCTGAAGTCAGTCTACCTGATCAAGGCAACTATACCTGTTGGCATGTAAATAGTTGCTCAGTGTTGGTATATCATAACGTGTAGGCCTATACCTTGTGCCATCAATGGCGAATCCCACCCTTGTCCAGCCATCATTCCCCCCAGAATGCAAATTGTGATTTCTTGGATAGAAAAAGGACGGTGGTGTTGTTTCCCGAGCTCCCCAACCAGTTACAAATATGGGAAACGATCTGCATATGCCTAAAATTTACCAGAATGCAATCACCCTTTATTTTCTTTGTGGTGTATCCCACCCAGGGGACCCTCCTGACCATCAATATTTCACCTTTCATATTTGGTGGCAGGGGCCTGTGAATGTTCAACCAACTAATCACTTTGTTTCTTAAAGAATCAAAGGATTCTGGTGCAGAGTTGGAAAGTTCAGGAACCCCGGTCAAGATTACAGTGTGGGCTGCCGCCTCTGGAGGTAAATGAACTATATTTGACCGATTTAGGCTGTTGGCATTCTGGTGGGGGCAGTCATCCGTCCTAGTGGATGTCTTTTCTTGCCTCATTATGGTCGTTGGCACAGGCAGCTTTGATTTCCGCACTAAGGGCATGGGAGGAAGTTGCCTTGGGAGGGGTGGGGAGATAGAATTTGGAAGGGGTAACTGTGGGTACACTTACTGCAGAGGGGGGTTAGTCTTCTTTGTAGTTAGGGTACTGGATGGTTTGGGGGGAAAGGGGGGTCCCCACGTTCATCGTAGTTACACCTTGGATACTACCCAAAGTTCTTAGCTGATCCTCCATACCCCCGGTCACTGTTTCTATTGCTTGTAGCCTGGTGTCAATACAATCAAGCCTAGCCAAAAGGGGGTCTTGGAGTTTCTTTAGAATATTGGTAATAAAATGAATAGACTGTTCCCTCCCTTCACAAGACCCTTCACTGAAAATAAGCGGGCCAGACTGCACTGGGGAGGCTGTAATGAACTCGCAGTTTCGTTAACAGTCATGGGAGAAGGAGATTCCGTTATGTCGGACATATTATCAGTGGTGTTGGGGGCATGATCCAATTTGGCCCTTTTTACACCCTTAGACTGTCTAGCTCTTTTTCTTTTCAGCACAGCACCTGCCCGAAGACCTCGTGAGTGAGTTGAGTTGAGATCACTCCCCTCATCCAGAGTCACGACTAAGTCAGATGTTGGAAGAAGAGTCTCCTCAGATGTAGTCTGAGGGGAGTCTCGATGTGAGTTTGAGGAAGTCCTCAGCTGTTGTAGGACAGATCAATTGTTTGATCAATGCTATCCAAAAGAGAAAGATGGGAGGCATCCAGTGTTTCTGGGGATATAGCATTCGCGGTTAGACCCAGAGAAGATCGCCTAGTACTTTCAATCCCATCCGCGAGCTGTCTTTCTAGGGCTGTCAATTCATTGTTTACCACAGTGTTAGCTCTAATAAGAAAGCTGTCCAGAGTACCTGCAACCATGGTTGACGATGCCGTGGCTTTGCTCCTCGTCTCCCTTGTTGACATGGTTATTTAGTCTTGGTGTAGTTGGGTCTCAGCCAAGCTAGAACAATGGGGCACAGAATGTGGTGAGTCTTGAACAGCTTGCCAAGGGCCCTGAGGGGTGGCCCGGTCCGGTCTCCCCGGGCTCGAACGGGCTACAACGGGCCCGCCCTTGGCCCGGGCTTCGCCCGGCGCCGACCCGCACGCGTCCTGCGTTGCGTGAACAGGGCGTGTTTAAATACTGGCCGGTGAAGGCGGGGCTAGCACGGGAAGAGGCACCAGCTGTGGGTCTTCAAATGAATGCTGGTCCTCGCAGTCCCGGCGTCCCGCAGTGGCTGCCCTCTGCTCCAGGTCCTCAGGGAAACAGTGTCCGATTCCAACAATCAGCTACTCCCAGGTCCGGCAGACGGCAAAGTAGGCAGAGAAGGCAGGTATGAGCACACACACTGCTGCGAGCGGCTCCCGCGAAGCGGGGCCCGCGAGCAGTGAAGTACTGTCAAGTAAAGGCGGGGCTAGCACGGTATGAGCACACACACTTCCTTTCTCTTTTCTTACATCTAAGTCACCACTAAGTTAGGCCCAGGGTAGCCCCATGCTAGTGCAGTGTATTTAAAAAGGTAGGAAATGTAGTGGTGTATTTTTACATGTCCTAATAGTGAAATAGTGTGTATTTCATTTTTCACTATTGAAAGGCTATCTCTCATATCAGTTAACATGGGAGCTGTTTGGTAACACTTTAAAAATGTAGCTTGCCAGTGGGAGCGGATAAAAGAATGGAGTGTTGTATGTCTAAACTCAGGATTTAAAATACATCTTTTAGTAAAGATGATTTTTATATTGTGTGTTTAAAAATACCACTTTTAGAAAGTGGATATTTTCTTGTCTAAACATTCTGTGTGCCTCTACCTGTTTCCCTGTCTGGGTTCAGAGTGACAGGGGCAGGAGATGTGCATTCACACTAGACAAACACAATGGGGGGTTGAGGTGTGGTCTGCCTTTCCTGGCAGACTCATAGCCAGGCTGAATGGACCTGGCTGCATTTAGAGTAGTGAGAGGAATTGTTGCTTGCACTTGAATTGAATTGAATTGACTGTGGCTGCCTCTCACAAAGCGCTCTCCACCTCCTGTGGTGAACCTAGCCTGAGCCAGGCTGAACTGGTTTATCTGTACCGGAGGAACTTTGTTTGTACCAACGTCAAAGGAAAATGTGGTATAAATATTGGGGCCCTGACCCCAGAACTTTAGATTACTGCTGGACTAAGGAACCTGCCAGGAAGAAGAGCTGAAAGAGCTGTGAAGAGAGACTACCACTTAGCTGTGTGCTTTTCTGGGTTGGCCTGCAGTTGCTGCTTCTGTCTTGTACAGGGAAATGACTGGACTGTGCTTTCTGCATCCTAAGAATCTCCAAGTGCTTAATGTAGAGCTCCCTCCTGTTGGATGCTCTCAGTGAAGTCAATGATGCTGCTTTCGGCTCTGTGACCAGAAGGCACACAGGAAGGTACAGCCCCACTTATCACTGCAACCCTGATCTAACTGATGACTTCCTCTGATGCCACCACTAAGGAGCTGCTTGCAGCATGACCTGTGCGTGCCACACTCCTCACCGCCTCACTTCACACCACCGCCCTGGTATCCTCGACGATGCTGCAATGCCATCACTGACACTGCCTGTACCGTGACCGGTGCTCACCACTTATGGAGAACATGGAGCACTGTCCCACTTGGCACCATACGCCTGGCCTTACCGACAGCTCCACTCCAAGCTGACATCAACTCAGTGTCTTGCACCGTGGTTTGGGGGCACCCCTCACTAGATGCACGATGCACCGCCCATCCCACACCGTAGCCTTGGCCTACCAATGCCAACACCATCGACTCCAGTTCATCAACCAAAGCCGCTGCATGCTCCGTGACCTGTGGACCCCACATGAGGCATTGCTTCATCTCATACTGCAGCCTTGGGTCTTCCGACAACAGTGCTTCAGCAACAAGTATGCCACTGCCAGCACCATGACCTGAGGGCACCACAGGTCTCACCACTCCGCTTCACACCGCAGCCCAATGCCTTCAACACTGGCGATCCTGCCTTCAAACTCACAGAGTTTGACCTGCAACGTGTGTGACTTCAAGGGCCTGATGACTCTTGCACCGACATCAGGAACTGATGCCTTCCAATACCGCTCCATCTGACCTGAGCACAAGGTCCGACGCCCTGCATCTATAAAGGTACTGTTTATGGATCTCCACGACACCGTAGCTGGACCGTGATGTTGCAACCAGCCAGTACAGTTTGATTTGTTTTTTCATGACGCTGTGATAGCTCGGGTCGGAAATATCATCTACAAGGAACTGTATATAAAGACTGCTTTTACATTATTCATATTTTGATCTCTACATGTTGGATTTTTATCATTTTGGTCTTGTTTTACACAGATAAATATTGGGTATTTTTAATAAACTTGAGTGGTGCCCTTTTTGGTGTTTTCACTGGATTATTGTCGGTTATATGCAAATGCTTTACACATTGCCTTTGGGATAAGCCTGACTACTCGTGCCAGGCTACCAAGGGAGCAAGCAGGCGTTATTTTAGATGTGTAATCCCTTATCCCGACTAGAGTGGTGTATTCAGCCTGGCTTAGGTGCAAACCCTAGCCTACCAGAACACCCATTTCTAACAGTTGTTCTTCTAATCTCACCGTTTTCAACTTGTATTTCTGTCTTTTTCACAGCTTCTCCTGCCCTCACCGGCCAGTGTATGTAGGTGAGGTACTCTGTACTGTTCATCATTTTTACATTCTCAAATTCAATAAAACATGATTTAAACCTAAAGAGGACGGTATCTGACCGGCAAAAGGTTTATTCTGCCAGATATGGCAGTTTAAAACTGCACATGGCAGGCCTCAGGCATGTTTTAAAATGCAGCTTAAGTGGGTGGCAGAATAAATTCTGACGGCTTACCAATAGCATTTGATTTAGAGGCCCTGGGTACTACTTTACTATATATAAATTAAACGCGCTGTTTCGTTGTAAGCCAATTTTTACCATGTTTCATGGAAAGCATTTTAGCACTGGTTAGCAGTGACAAAGTGCACAGAGTCCCAAAAGGCAAGACAAAATATTTCGGAAAACAGTAAGGGGGAAGGCAAAAGGTTTGGGGATGACCCTGCAGGGAGGGCCCAGTTCAACAGAGGTATAGAAGAATGAAAGACTAAGGACCAAGAATGTTCAGTGCAACAGGAGTTAATGTAAAGATGAGGATTCAGAGTCTTCTAAAACATATAGCAGGAAAGAAATTACTAAAAATTTACTATGTAGTAGGGTATAAGAGTATCAATGTCAAGGACTAAAAAAACATGGTATATAGTGGCATACCTTGAGTCACATACAAGCGAGCAAAGCATGTGTCGAAGGTAGACACACTAGTGTGCAATGGTATAGATGGTCATCTGCTGAGGAAATTAAAGAATCACTGGAACACTGAAACACAAGGCGCGGGTGGTGCATGCTGCCACTGCAGTACCAGAAAAGTAAATTAAGCCTTCCAGGACAAGTGTGTATGGCAGGAATACACCATCATTTCATTTCATTTCAAAAACTTTATTTCGATTTCGCATAGAAACCATAAAAGTAAACATAACAAAAATTTTTAAAAAGACAAATAAAATTAATCAAACATTTTACATATTTTACATACTTTTCTGAAAAACCAATTGCCATCAGTATCTGTTCCTAATCACCAGAGCTGATCTGATAAAACTTAGGACAGAATTACAAATATGTACAGTTGATAGGGACAACAAACAATCATACGCTTCTTTATAATAACGTGTATGAAATGATGCCAATAAAGGTTTAAGAAAACATTTCTTGGGACTTTATACAGAGTACAAAAAAACAGAAGATGGAGAGTATTTTGCGACACCTTATTGTTACAAGGGCAGTTGGGTAGCTTTTCCCACCATCCCCCCTGTTTAGGGAAAGCAAACAAAAAATGTAGGGTACCAAGGCGAAGTCTTGTTAAATAAAAGCGCCATTGTGTGTTCATGATATATGACAAATAAAACTGGCGAGCTGGTTTTCCTTGTACGCTCAGTAAGCGGTCATTTGTCACCGGAGAACCCAGGCTAGATTTAAAAGCTTTCTTAATAATCTCCTTGGTATCCCTGCCAAATAATTCTGGGTTTGTATACATTTTTTCTAGACCTATCTTAAAGAAGGTCTCTTTAACATATCGTAGCCACGGGATTTGGATAAAATAATCAAGTTTTTGGCAATCTTGGATAATGTCTTTTGTTAATTTCAAATTTTCTGATTGCCAAACCTTTGCCCATAATATCAGTGGGGCAACGTGAATAATATCACTAATAAACTCGATACCAACTTCCTCATGGCAAAATGTATTCAATGTACTTAATGGCACACATAACAAACGTTTAAGAAACTTATTCTCCACAATTTGTATTTTTCCGCATTTGTCCGAACCCCACACCCCTGAACCATAGGTCAAGACGGAAACACATTTGGCCTTATATAGTGATATAATTTCTGCAATGCGTCTCTGGCCCAGTTTGCTAGAAAAACGGAAAAGAGCTTCGATCAACTGGGCAGCCTTCTGAACCCTTGCTGTTGATAATGGTTCCCAGCTCAATTTTTTATTAAAAAGGTTGCCCAGATAACAGAAGTTCTCCACCTTCTCAATGTTAGCATTCTTTACCATATATTTCCGTATCTTCACATTTTTTGGTCCACAAGTCATGGCAAAGGACTTAGTAAAATTTACACCTAAATCTAAATTGCCCATGAATGTATCAAAAGCATTCAGTGAGATCTGCATGCTGTTTGGGGTGAGTGTCATTAGAACAGTGTCATCAGCATAAGACAACATTGGGATTCTTCTTCCATTTATTTTTGGGAAGTCAGCAGATGTCTCTAGCAAAAAACCCTCTAATCCGTTTGTATAAATCAAGAATAAAAAGGGTGCTAAAATGCATCCTTGCCGGACGCCTTCAGTGGATAAGATTGGTTTTGATTTTTCCCCACCACGGCCATATCTGACCTTTACCATTGTAGCAGTGTGCAGCCTGCGGAGCAGCGTCACCAAAGGTTCTTCAAAACCCATGGAGGTCATCATGCGCCACAGTTTTTCCCTGCACACCGTATCAAAAGCGCTGGACAAGTCCATGAATGCCAAGTGTATAGAACCATTCTTGGCACCCATGTACTTGCCCATAATCAAAGCAAGGTTCAGACACTGCTCAGTGGTTCCCTTCCCTTTTCTAAAACCATATTGTGATTCTACAATCACCCCTGAAGACTCCGCCCATGTTTCCAACCGTGCCAGTATCACCCGACCCATCAACTTACATGTTGAGTCTATTAGTGATATCGGCCGATAGCATCTCGGGTCATACTTGTCTCCTTTTTTAAAAATTGGGACCAAAACGGCCTCTTTCCATGAAGTTGGGATGGGGCCAATTATTATTGCCTTAAATACATTCATAAGTAAGGGACACCAAAACTCTTGATTAGTTTTAAACAGATCTAAAGGTACTGAGTCAGGGCCTGGGGCCTTTGAAGCTGCCCCCAAAGTCAGAGTTAACTTTACTTCAGCAAGCGTAATTGATTCGCTAAGTTTCTTAGCTGTGTCCATATTAAAATAACGGGAATCATCTTCCTCAAGGGCGATATTATATAGTATCTCTTTGGGGTTAAAGATTTTATTATAGTGAGTTACCCAAGTTTCTTCTGGTAGGTGAACTCGCATTGTATTTTCTTCCCCTGATTTTAAAAAGGGCCTATTTATAACTTCCCAAAAGAGTCTATTGTCCCTTAAGTTGGATGCCTTATCTAAGTCTTCCCATGCTTTGGACTTCAATTCATTTTTTCTTTTTTTAAGTGCCTGCCTATATTGTTTCCTGGCTAATGTGACCATGCTTCCATCTCTCGGTTTTATACGCAGGGCTTTAGCCAAAGTAGTTTGGGCAGCAGAGCATTCTGCGTTAAACCATTTGGGTCCAAGATCATGCTTCTTACCCCCCTCCTTTACTAGTAAATGTGTAGCTACATTTTCCATTAATTTCTCGAAACTCCTGATTATATGAGCTGGGTCGGGATTGGATGATAGGCAGATGTCTATCTGAGCCACATTTTCTTTAAAAATACTCGTTTCCAATTCATCCACTGCTACTTTATTCCATTTTACAGTAATGCCCTGGTTCTTACTAAATGCAATTGATTGTTCCTGATGCGACTTTAAAACAGCAGCAATAGTAAGAGTAAGGGTTAGGGGGTTATGATCACTAGCCGGGTTTACCTCAATTTTAAAATCATTTAGGTAACTAAAAAGACCCATGGATACTATGACAAAATCAATTGTGCTGGATCTGCCTCTTGTGCCCTGAAAAGAGGGTACAGTCATATTCATATTCTTGTTACCCATAAAACTATTCATATCAAGAATGAATAGATTATTATTTACTAAAATACTGTTTAGGGCCTCGCCTTGTTTTGTGTGTGAGAAATGGACCATAGGATGATTATCTAAGTCCATCAACCCACATGCTTTGGATCCACTAAATTTACATAACTCACAGTTAAAATCACCCATCCACATAATAAGTAGAGGAAAGACTTTATTTCTTACTTTAACAATCTCTTCGTACAAATTTTCGATAATTTCTACTTTATTTGGATCAAATATATTATAGTACCAGTTGATAAGAAGAACAGTCTCTCTAAAGAGGTTCTTAATAATAAACAGCTGGTACCAAGTGCTTTCCACCACAAGATTAACGGTTATTGAGTTGTGTTTTACAGAGATTGCTGTCAACATTCCACCCTTGGCTCGCCCTGAGTTTGATGGTATCGCTAAGGTGTTAAAAGCCTGAAAACCATCCAAACTTAAATCCACTATACTCCAGGTCTCCTGGAAACAAACTAAGTCAAAAGAATCCACATAATCTGCCCATACCAAATCCTCCACCCTCTGGGCAAAACCTGCAATATTCCATGATAGTACACGGAATTTGCCACTCCGTTCACAGGTTTTTAAAGCCTTTTCACAATCACCCTCTTTTTCCACTAGCAGGCTATCCAGGGAGTGATCTTGGCCACATTGGTCTGCCTCAATTTCTTCAGTATTAACCCCTGGATTAATGACCTCATATAACCCATCTTGACAGGTGTCCTTTCCATCACTACTCATTTCCAAATCCTCACTACTCTTTATACCTCTAGAAGAGGGCATACTATCCCCTCCTATCGTCCCAGAATCATTTAAGGGGCGTTTATTTGCTTGGAGTCAATCATTCAGATTTAAGGGGGTCAAGGGATAGAACATATTGGACAATGGAATATTCCAGTTTTCCCTTGGATCAATCCGATATTGACTATTTAAATCAAAATAGGAATTTCGATGTTTGGCTGAGGTATGCAATCTAGGGTTTCTATTATTATAATCGACGGCTGAGTATTCTATAGGTGGTTTTTGAAAGTAGTTGGTATTTACACCATATCTCTGCCGTTCTTTATTAGATGAGAACATCATATTCTCTGGGTAGAAATATGTCAAACCACGTGTAGACACTCCACCTTCAATACTACCAACAAACCAATCGTTTAAATAGGAAACCACCTTGTGGTCCTTAAAATTCACTATAATCAGATCACCATCTATATCCTTGGGACGTATGCCTATCCATTGACACCTCCTAACAGATACAATGTCCCCATTCAAGTATGCTGGTAGTGGTCTATTCACAGACAACCAATGAATCACTTTATTTTTTAAACTTCTGTTTGATTCAATTTCCTTCTCCCCAACAATTGGAACTCCAGTTAATACAATAACAAAACCATAAGAATCTGGAGGCAATTGTACCGTATTTTTATATTGTAATTTAGCCTTACCAGTTTGCGAAGCTTCCAAATTGGAAGCTTTCTTATGTTCTGTAGGCTTTGGGACAACTACTGGTGCTTTCCCTTTATCTATGTTTTTGGATGAACCAGTTCCTAGCACATTTGTCAAAGATGAACTATTTTTTCCAACAGCTGGTTTCTGTATTGTGTTGGGGAGTTTTTGCTGGCTAAGGGATTTGCTAGTATTTGGATCACCTTGATCAACAACCGAGACAGGTAACACTATATTATCTCGAGGTGTTGGTTGTGGAAGGAGAGAGTCCAATTTTGCTTCTATGGTCTTTAACCTTTCTACTAGCGGTAAAACAAAAGATTGTAACATTTTTTTTAATGCCTCCAAGAGCTCAACACTATAGTTCTTATTACTATCCCCATCTGCAGTTATTTGTATTGCTATTTTTCCCTCCGACGCCATATCCCCTAATTCTACTGGCAACAATGGTCTTGGAGATGCTATCACAGAGGGCTTCCATGGGTTGAGAGATCTATTTTTATTTTTGTTTCCCCGTCTCCTCCTCTTCCTTACTGGGGAGGAAACACCATTTTTGCGCTTCTGACCATGGTGTGCCTCAGTTGTTCCTGGAGAAGGAGAGGAAGGCAACAAACTAACAACCTCTGTTTGTAACTTCAAGGGGGGCGGGATAGCATTTATAATAATAGGGCAGTGAGTATTAATTTCATGGGGTAATGGGGTGTTAAGATCTATGAGGTTATCGGTAGTAGCCATAGACGAATTACTCAGGATGGTCACCATCATATCTTGACCCCCCTGAAGTGGGGGATTATCCTGGAAGATTTGCGGAATCCCATCAGTATTAAAAAGTTCTGTATCTATATCCGTTGATTCTACTATGGATACAGAAAGTACGCCTCTATTAGCAGAAGGGACCTGTCTTTTAACAGCCTCTACTGATAAGCGCCGTTCTGCCCTTTTTTCCGCCAATAATAGCTCACGATCAATATCTTTTGTAGCTTTGGTGAAGAATCTATCCAAAGGCCCGAGTATAGAGACACCCACATGGTCAGGGAGGGTATTTGGGGTGGAAGAAGACATTCTTTAACAAACTATGGGGTTAGGTGCAAGTTATCAATAAATAACAGACTAAAAACAACTAAAACATCAAAGGGTAACAGATATGAATAGTGAAGTCTTTACCCAGCACGAATAGTATTCTAGTCCAAACGTTAGAGTCCTGGCCCAGCCCAGCCTCCAGCAGCCCCGGACGGCCACAGACGGTCCCGCCCTTGTCCCGGGCTTCTCCCGGCGCGCTCCCGCTCGCTCCCGCTGAGCGGGAACAGTTATCTGCCTTATGCCCTGTAACCGTTAGTAATTGGTCAGTGGACAGGAGGGTGTGGCCAGCGGGGAGAGCAGCCCAGGTGTGACTGGTTGGGCGCGCAGGGACTCCTGGACGCTGGAGTCCCTGCCTCAGTGCTCGCAGCCCCGCTAGCTCGCTCACCTGCCCCGCGCTCCTCTCAGCTCCCACAAACAGCTCCCAGAGTCAGTGTGACCAGCGCTGCGGGACCCGCGAAGCGGGTCCGGCGAGGCGCTGACGGTGTTGGTGTCCTTAAGTGCAGGAGTGCACGGTCTTCTCTCCGGGTGTCAGGGTCCGCAAAAGTGCTTCAAGTAATCCGTTGAGGGTCCCAGGAGGTCGAGTGGTGGTTCCGCTTTTAGCTCCGTAGGCGGGGGGCGTGGCCAGCGGGGAGAGCAGCCCAGGTGTGACTGGTTGGGCGCGCAGGGACTCCTGGACGCTGGAGTCCCTGCCTCAGTGCTCGCAGCCCCGCTAGCTCGCTCACCTGCCCCGCGCTCCTCTCAGCTCCCACAAACAGCTCCCAGAGTCAGTGTGACCAGCGCTGCGGGACCCGCGAAGCGGGTCCGGCGAGGCGCTGACGGTGTTGGTGTCCTTAAGTGCAGGAGTGCACGGTCTTCTCTCCGGGTGTCAGGGTCCGCAAAAGTGCTTCAAGTAATCCGTTGAGGGTCCCAGGAGGTCGAGTGGTGGTTCCGCTTTTAGCTCCGTAGGCGGGGGGCGTGGCCAGCGGGGAGAGCAGCCCAGGTGTGACTGGTTGGGCGTGCAGGGACTCCTGGACGCTGGAGTCCCTGCCTCAGTGCTCGCAGCCCCGCTAGCTCGCTCACCTGCCCCGCGCTCCTCTCAGCTCCCACAAACAGCTCCCAGAGTCAGTGTGACCAGCGCTGCGGGACCCGCGAAGCGGGTCCGGCGAGGCGCTGACGGTGTTGGTGTCCTTAAGTGCAGGAGTGCACGGTCTTCTCTCCGGGTGTCAGGGTCCGCAAAAGTGCTTCAAGTAATCCGTTGAGGGTAAAGAGCAGGCATGGACGCTGAAGAAAGAGGAAAGTAAATTAAGCAGTACCTAGATGAAGGTCTAAGACGGAAAACATCCACTGCCAACATGGTCATGGTGAAGGGCAAGCAGGGAGCAAAACCCTAATTGGTGCCTGATGAAAACAGGTCGAGCAAGCATCTGAATGTGCTGCCAATCCGATGCAGATGGAATGCATGCCACTAATGCATATGTTGTGAAAAATGTAGCAGCACTAGGGTGCATAGCTGAAGAATAGGGGCTTAAGGGAAATGTAGTCAGAAAGCTGAAGAATTAGATAAAAAAAAGTGCAAACCAAGTCAGGCAGGGTAAAGGGATAACAGAAAGCAGGGAGATCAAGTTGAAAAACATGTTACAAGTCTGTTTACAATGGCATATGGGGAATGATAACAGCATTGGGCAAATTGTAGAAAGAAAAATGTAATTACAAAAAGTATAAAGTAATACAATTCACTCTAGACTCAGTTGAAATAAGTAGATAATCTTTGCATAATCTCATTTGAAATGTTTAATCCACATCATACCGAGTCCACACTGTTCATTCAGCAACATTCCAGCATTAATAGTATTGTTTGGATATCGGTTATGTGAACTCAATGTCACTTGCTCTATTTCTTGTCGCTTGATGTCCTGGTCCTTTTGTTTCACTTGTTGGAAATGCTCTTCTAATTGGGCATTTGCTGTGCCCCAACATATTTTACTTTTGTGTTGCAGTAGTCTATAACTGATGCTTTGTGTAGTAATTGCAAAATTAATTTACCCACATGGGCACCAAATAACATAGATCAGAAAGAATTACAGTTGGTGTGACATTTAAGTGAATAATGTATTTTGTCATGTTTGAAACCTTGGTATTGAATGGGCAAGGTTAAACACAGCACATACCACACTTATAATTGTACCCGCAATGTTGGGTCTCGCGAAAAATGACTTATTTGAGAATTAGGGGAACTGGGATCATTTTGAGCCTGAACCAGATAGTCTCCCAACATTGTTGCTTACTTGAAAGGCAAATCCAGGAACTTCTAACTCTCCATCAAGGCACCTTATTGTCTGCCATGCAGTCATTGTTAGACCTATCAACCTTAGGCTGGTTTCACTCAGATGTTTTGCCTTCTTACCTCACCTTTTTTGCTCATTCTTTTTGTTGGACTTAGAACTCTGCACACTTTAACACTTCTGACAAATACTAAAGTTCACATGCTTCCCCCTAAACATGGTAACATTGGTTTATCTACAATTTGTATATTTATTTTACTTGTAAGTCTCTTGCAGAGTGGTATACCCAGGGCCTGTAAATTAAATGCAACCCATACAAGTAGCCCTTTAAATATGTTTCATGCCGGCCAATGCAGGGACTGTGTGTGCAGTGTACTACAATTTCGACTTGGCATTTCAAACCCCATTTCCAAGCCTTAAACTGCCCTTTTATTACAAATAAGTCACCCCAAAGGTAGACGCTACGTAGTCCATTGCGGAGGGTGCTAAGTAAGTAAAAGGGAGAAAATGTACTTTTTCAAGTTTTGCATGTCCTGGTAGTGAAAAAACACCTACATTTGTTTTCACTACTGTGAAACCAACCTCTCTCATAGGTCAACATTGGGAATTCCTTATTACACTTTTCAGCTGTAATTCCTGATTGAGAAGGAATAGCTATATCATGTTGTACATCTGTGGGATGGAAGTGGTAAATCCTCTTTACTGATAAAGCTGGAATTAACATTACTATTTTAGAAATGCCAATTTTAGAACGTTGGCATTTCTCTGCTCTTAAAGCTTGGTGTGCCTGAAGCCTGTTTCCAATACATGTATGGGGTGAGTGTCAGCTTGACTTTGTGCATTCTGTCTAAAACCCACACACAAAGGAAGGTTAGGTGTGCCTGGGTGCCCATTATGATCCTGATGGCTCATCTTGGGCAGGATGGGAGAGAGGAACTAACACTTATACATGAATAGGCAGTGACCCACCCCCACGCAAAGGGTTTATTATCCCCTGTACATAGTCTGGAGCCAGGGCTAGGATGAAAGGACTTCTGTGCACTTCAAAGACCCTCCTTTGAAGTCACTCCCACTTCAAGCGCACAACTGGGTATAAGTACAGGACTGCTGTGCTGCTACAAGGATTGTTACTCAGTTGGACTGCTAACCTGGAAGGATTGCTTTTCTGCTGTGCTGCCCTGCTGCTCTATGACCCTGCTGCGGGAGAGCTGGACTCTCTCTTGAACCCAGTGTGATCTCCGAGAGTTGGTTGGCTTGCCTCCTGTTTTCTGAGACTCAGGGATATCAAAGTCTCCTCATATGTTCCTATGCCTGGTCTATTGTAAGTGTAACCAAGTGCTTTTCCAGCAGAACACATGCATCCATCGCTTGCGTGAAGCAGAAATAACACTTCACCCCTGTTGCAGGAATGGGCACACTGCATCTCACTTGGAACCAGTGCATCGCCTCCATAAACCGATACATCTGAACCATGCATTGCTGCAGCAGTGTGGGAAGATCAACGCATCCCCCCCTAGGATGCGGAGAAATCTGGTGCATCACACTTGGAACCAACGCATCAGTGCCTTGTCTTTAGAACTGATGTATCGTCACCACTTTGTGAAAATAAATCGAAGCAACATCTCGACTGCGGGATTGACAAATGCATTGCTCTGTTGAACCTCATATCTCGCTGTTGCGACCAGGATCAAGGTACTTTGTTCATCAGGCCTGCGTGGCTCCTGCATCTAGCCTGCGGTCCATCACCGTCAGATTGAACTTTTCATTTGCCCCTGTCCAGTGCGACCAGATAACCATATTAGGCGCTTATTGCTTCTAAGCGCTAAGAACACTTTATTATTTAATAATTCATATCTCGACTTCTGCTTATTGGATTTTTGTCATTTTGGTCTTGATTTATTCATACAATTATGTCTATTTTTCAAACCTGGTGGCGCACATTTTTTTATTTATATTTATGTATATATATTTTTTATTTTGTTACTATTATTTAATGTTACTCTGTTTTGTGTTGCACAATTACTTTACACATTGCCTGTGAAGATTAGGCTGACTGTGCTGTGCCAAGCTACCAGAGGGTGAGCACAGGTTAACTTTTAGTGTGTATCTTACTTACCCTGACTAGGACTGTTGTTCCTGCTTGGACAGGATTCATACCTCTGCCAACAAGGAACCCAATTTCTAACAGTCATGATGATTCCTTTATGTTTATTGTTTGAAGGATTAAATCAGTGGCAAATGTGAGTCTCTGTTATTAGGGAGCTTTAGTAATGGGAATGTTTCCCTGAGGCAGAAAAAAAGCCCTTTTTTTCTGGGCCATGTGAATTAGTTTCTAGGGGACAGTTGAATGAGGAGTAATGAGATCAAAGTATAATCAATGACTTTGGCTTAGCTACACGCCATAGGCATAAGAACTGCATAAATGGCAGGTTTTCACTAAAGCTGAGTAGGTGAAAACTAGAAAAAAAAGAGTGTAGAGTTCCTCCCAGTGGGCCACTACTACATCAAACCACTACATCACCACCAATAAAAACATCCCGACCACCATCAGTACCACTACCAGTTCCACTACAGCCACAAACAACACCTCCTAGCATCAGCAAAGTCAACCGGCCTGGCTTTAATTTGCCCTTCTTTATGCCGATATTTTTATGAGTGGTCACAATAAATCCAGCAACCCCAGTTCAGACCCAGCTATATTTAAATCAGTTGGGCTGGACTATTCCCATGAGGCTCTGGGTCAAGACTGATTTGCATATGGCTGGGTCTGAAATGGGGTGGCAAAGTGAGCTAAAGAATGATGATGGGTTAAACACAAATCTGTGGCTGGGGGTGAGTGTCTGAAAAGTTTCAGCGCTCCTTTTATCATCTCCGTGTCTTCCAATTAAATCCAGGTCTATTGTCCTGTCAATGTTTGTTTTACAAGAAGTGTTCCTCTGTTTTCAGTTGAGTGCAATTGTGCATGTTTTATACAAGCTATGTACTCTGGTAGTTGGAGAGGAATGGTATTCCTGTGCATTAATGCAAGTTACAATCATTGTTAACAAATAGTTCCTATGGACCTGCTTGTAGTGTTCCTAAATACACTAGCCCCTCGCAACGTTACCACCGCCGTCATCGATTGGCAGAATTAAAACTGCTTGACTCAAGTAACCTTACCGCTAAAAGTGATATTTTTTTACATCGTTTTTAGCATGTTAATGCATGTTCTTACAGCCTTGAGTATACGCTGTTAGTGTTTCAGGATCTCATATATTCCAGGGTCTATGTGTTCTGAACAAGACTTGCTAGTTTAAATTCTCGAGCATCGACTTGTTTGGCCTGCCCGCCGCCCTCACAGCAGTGCTTCCTGCTCTTGGTTTATTTTATTTCCCGCTAACTACTCGCTACCTCGCTGGGATTTCCCCAGTCATTAGAACAAAATGCCTTGTAACGTTCAGTTTGCTGTCTGCAAAGTGTTCTGTTGCACCCTCTTACGGGAGGTAGAGCATTATGGGCCAATAAACTGAACTGACTCAAAGCCAATTCCCCCAGTGCTCAGTGCCTATTAATATAAAGGACGACGCATGATATAATTTAGCCGCATATAAAACCGCACCGAAGTCCCTGCCCACACAATCCCACATGCCCAGATGCAGAAGTTTCCTTTGACAGTACAGGAATGATGCTTATACAATAAGGCAACCATGCGACGATTTATCATGCTGCTATAATCTGGTACAATAAATACATTAGCGGCCCAATAAAGTATGTCTGCTCAGTACACACCTGAAAGATCCGGTTTTAAAATGGATGTAAGCAATACAGTAATTGCTCAGAAAATAGCTCCTGTGGCAAGTCTAATGCTCAGCAAGGGAGTTATTAATCTAAATATCCCATATGGTAAAGTCAAGGAAACAGGCATCTCATTTAGACAAGATGTCATCTGTTATGTTCGTGGCTGGGGTAGCCCCCCCAGAGGCAGTTGCTTTCAATGGGTCTCTATAAAACGCTTAACTGTCTGGATGTGAAGAAAGGAGAGGGGGCTCGTGGCGGGCATCCGTTTTCTCTCTGCCTCAAAGGCAAGGATGACATTTTCTAGGTGCATTAAGAAAATGGAAAATACTGTGACTGTCATTTCAAAACGTTGATTGCATTCTTCCCATATTGCTTAATGTTGTTGTTCTATTCACCGCATCTTCACTGGGAATTCAAAAGGATTTACTGCATTGTATTTCATGCGAGTCGCATCTATCGAACACTTTAACCCTCTAACAAGAAGCATGCTGTTGTTTATACACATTGAAGCCCTCACTCCTATATTACCTGAACAGTTGTCCCCTTGGGAATACTGCTCTAGGCAACTACGACTGCGCAGTGTGCCTTGAGACGAGATGACCAGGTCTGGGAACACCAGAGGCGGCTTTAGCAGATTGTTGGTCGGGACCGATCCCTGGGGCTGGATAGGGGCAGGGGCTTCAGGTAGAGGCATAGCCTGGCCCATGCGCCCTCCCTCCAGAACAATCGGGAGAGCAGGCAATGTGTCACCCCCAGTGCCACAAATTGCCATTCCGTCCTGCTACCTACCCTCGATCTGCACTGCCAACCACTGTCATCTGCACCCAGGTCCGTGCGTTCCTCTTCATTCCAGGTGAGATCCTCTGTAAAGCCCGGTATTTGGCGTGGGGACTACATCTGAAATTGGAGATCTGGGTTCAGGGTATCCATGAACCAAATATCGGGCAACGCATAATGAGGCTCTAAGCCATCGGTCTTCAAACTTTTTTAGGCGTAATGACCCCCTCCAGAAAACAAAACTCTAGAACCTGGTAATCCTTATCATTGACAACCCTAAATGTTCTCCAGCGAAACGGTCAATATGTGGTTGCACCTCATTAGTAACAGTTTAACACCCAAATATAGCAATAAGCTACAAAAGGTGACCAGAGCAGCTTTACAAAGGGGCCTTCTACAGAGCGGCAACACCTGTAGCTGCTTTTTAATAACTTTTAAACCTTTTGAGTAAATAAAACATTTTTATGTTAAAATCAGAAGATTATGCAGCATTTGATGGATTATGTGGCAAATGCGGCAAATCTATAAAGATGCAAAAATTGCTGCGGCCGCAGCAATCACATAATTCCAGTGGCTCTTGGTATAATAGCTGTAATGCATGGGCTACAACTTTATTGCACGGCATTAGAGAAAAACCATACTGTATTTCATTGGATGCTGGCAGCTTGGCATTTACAGCTGCATGTAACTGGAGGTAGCTGAACATCATTCATCATAATTAAAACATACGTACGTTTTTTAGGTCTTTTACCGTCAGGTAGCTACATCCAAAAATAACGGGCAGCTTAAATGAATAATAAATGCATTTTAAAAAGTTGTTCCTTAGTGGGAAATGCAATATAATAAATTAGGAAACCTCTATTAGTTAATGCATTCCAAAATTCTGTGTGAATGGAGAGAGCCACATAATTAAATTGTGGTTGGTGCAAAGGAGAATAGTGATTTGTGTATTTATTGTGCTCTGAGGTCACAGCCTGTGACAGAAAGAACAGTGAATATTTAAGTCTTTATTTTATATTTGCATTACACACAGTATAAGATAACCGCTACAAAATGCGCAAAATGTTTTACGATGAAATGGTGCTCCCAAAATATATGGGCTGCTTTCAAAATATAGGGGCTTATTTATAAGCCCCTTGGGCTGCTGGTGCATCATTTTTTATGACACTCTGGTTCAGCAGAGAGCAGACCCCTACCTACGAGGTCAGGCAAAGTCCTTATGCCTGGCTTTTCGTGGCCTTCTAGATGTGGTGTAAGGCAATGCAGTGCACAATGATGCTTTGCCCTTTATTGAGTAGGGGGACGCCACAATTCTTGATTCCCGCTTACCGGGGGATAGCGCAAAGAGAGCACCAACCTGTTCACAGCAACCGTGGAGAAGACCGTACCTCTGGTGGTGACGCGGTTGGTCTAACACTACCATCCCCAGCATTCCCGGCCACAGGTGCTCGACATCATCATCTTTGAGTGCCAGGAGGCGCTTAAGATTCAGAAAAGGGGGTGGTGATGAACAGAGTGCCTGAATTAAGCAGACCACTCTTACCCAGTCCAAACATCAGGGCTTGATCCATCACCGTTTTTTAGCTCACTGCACCATCCCAGCTCAGAACTTGGCTATATGTTATATTTTGTCCACCATAAGCGTGGAACGGTATACTCAGACATGAGTCCCTTGCTCACTGCTCCATCAGGATTCAAGCAAGCCGGGCCGACGACGCCTGAAATGGCAGAAACCGGTCCCCGGAAGCTTGTCTCCTTTCTGGTGAAGAATTGGCTTGGTAGTTTGGTCTGCCCTGTTCCCATGATGCACTGGGCCAGGGACAGACTAATTTGCATATAGCCAGGTTCTGAGCTGGGATGGGGCAGTGAGCTAAATAACGGTGATGGATCAAGCCCTGATCTTTGGACTGGGTAAGAGTGGTCTGCTTAATTCAGACACTCTGTTCATCACCACCCCCTTTTCTGAATCTTTTTGTCCACCATAAGCGTGGAAGGGTATACTCAGACATGAGTCCCTTGCTCACTGCTCCATCAGGATTCAAGCAAGCCGGGCCGACGCCGCCTGAAATGGCAGAAACCGGTCCCCGGAAGCTTGTCTCCTTTCTGGTGAAGAATTGGCTTGGTAGTTTGATCTGCCCTGTTCCCATGATGCACTGGGCCAGGGACAGACTAATTTGCATATAGCCAGGTTCTGAGCTGGGATGGGGCAGTGAGATAAATAACGGTGATGGATCAAGCCCTGATCTTTGGACTGGGTAAGAGTGGTCTGCTTAATTCAGACACTCTGTTCATCATCACCCCCTTTTCTGAATCAGGAGGCGCTTAAGGGCACGCTGATTGCACAATTCTTGAATCCCACTTACCGGGGGATAGAGCAACGAGAGCACAAACCTGTTCAGAGGAACCGTGGGGGAGACCGTACCGCTGCTGGTGACGCGGTCGGTCTAACATTACAATCCCCAGCATTCCCGGCCACAGGTGCTCGACATCATCATCTTTGAGCGCAAGGAGGCGCTTAAGGGCATGCCGATTCTCCTGTGGCGCGGGACGCCACAATTCTTGATTCCCGCTTACCGGGGGATAGCGCAACGAGAGCACCAACCTGTTCACAGCAACTGTGGGGGAGACCGTACTGCTGCTGGTGACGCGGTCGGTCTAACATTACAATCCCCAGCATTCCCGGCCACAGGTGCTCGACATCATCATCTTTGAGCGCCAGGAGGCGCTTAAGGGCACGCAGATTCTCCCGCGGCGCGGAATGCGCGCGGGCTTGCCCGGGAAAAGCCCAGGCCAAGGGCGGGCAGGGCAACCCCTCTGACATCTGCGACATGGGATTAGCAAGGTACTGTGGCAGTGGCCAAACAAATATTTGTCTATCACCTTTGGAAATCTTGGAAATAACTGTAGTTTGTATACAGCGATCTTCCCTGCTGCTATTGCCCCTTGGAACTTTGATTTAAGCCTTTTGAACATCGGGCTAGTGAACTGAGAAGCTCCCTGGAAGCACCTTAAACAATTGCTGTTTGCACATATGACTTTCTTTGCTGCTATTTTCCACTGGGCTAGTGGACTTGGCGAACTAAGAGCCACCCTAGAAGTATTTCTAAAATAACTGCAGCTCGAACATAACGATCTTCTGTGTTGCTATTCTTCCTGTGGAATCCAGAACTAAGCACTTTTGTATTTTGGTCTAAGGAATTGTAAGGTACTTTGGAAATTAGTACTCTGTAATTAGCACTTTGTATTGGGCATTTTGGGGGATTTCAGGGGCCCAAAGGACCATTGATAAGTAAGAGTGTTAAATTGTTTTGTCTAGCCAGGTCAAAGGGCCGTACATTGTGACGCTAAGGCTCTGTTAATTATTGGAAGGGGAAATATGGGGAAAAGGAAGCAGACTGCGAGCCAGACACCCAAAGTACACAGTAAACATAGGAAAATTAATATGACATATTTAAACTATTTAACCGGGGCTGTTGGAGACAGATCGACAGATCACGAGCGTTGAGGAAACAATAAACAATGAATCTGTAACTCCCCTTCCCTCCCAATCACTGGATCAGGTTAACGGATCGAGTAGCGATGCCAATGACATCATCCTGGTAGGGAAAGAAATGTCGATTAGTGATTCTCGTTTGCAACCTAATAATGGATGTGTGCAGGACATTGTAGACAATATTTTAAATGATTATGAAGGAAGCAATGAAACCTCACCTCAAAAGAAAAGCTGCAATCTCTTAAAACCCTTGGCTGCTAAAACCCCTAGTAGAGAAACAGTAATGTACATCAGGCTTTGGCAAATCCCCCCAGATTTCCAAAAACGCAGATAAAAAAGACAGCTGGGACTGGACAGGGGAGTAAGAGTAATACACCAAGGGGTCAAGCCCCTTGGAAGGGCAAGAAAGTGTCAATTGATTCACACAATGAATTTGTAGAGGTCTGTAATGCCATAAAAGATTTAAAGGAGCATGTGACGCAATCCATCAATACTCTTGGTTTAAGACTGGAAAAAATTGAATCTTGCCTAGAGACTTTTTTGGGGGGAACCATAATCATGTATTATGTCTAGACAGGGTAAACCCGTACTCCCCGGTTGGACTTCCACACTCTGCTGGGTCTAACGCAGAACCTATTCTAGTTGTGGGAAAAAAACAGGGGGATAAAGAGCGGGCCTTGCAACAAGATCAGAGAAGCTTTGCCCCTAACCTCTCCAATAATAGACATGTTAAGCGTGATGCCCATGTAGGATTACATGTTCCAGATAGAGGAATTAAGGAGATAAGGGCAGAACAAAGGGGCGGAACCAATAGCAGTAAGGAAGGCAAATACGGTCATAGAGAAAATCCTGACATCCAAATCTTAAGCCTACCCCCAGCAGCTACACCTTACACTATTGTTTTGGTCAATACCCCATTACTCACTAATGCAACAGTTGAAAATTGGCCTGCATTAAGAAATAAGACCATTAGTTGGTTAGGAAACAGAACAGGCCTTTCAACCGCATTGTTCAAGGAATTTAAGATGGTGATGAGGGTACCATGGGTGGGAAATAGTGCTAAATCATTTGAAGGTGACTGCATTGTGCTATCCTTGGACTCACCACAACTAGTCAGAGAAGTCTTTTTACGTCTGAATAACATCAATATATCTAACTCTGGCATTCAAGTGCAGCCGTTGGAATTCTTTTCTAAATCACATTTTGTTAACAACCCAGGGCCACAGGGGGAACTGGGATGGAATCTAGAAGGGTCAAGCTATAGAGTGCCCGTGTCAAACAGTTTCGCCCCCCTCTCCTTTCTAGACGAGAATGATTGACATTCAATCAATGGGAGTCAATATCCACATGTTAACACCTATAATGTGGATATTGCGGCAGATACTATTTTACAGACTTCATCTCTAGAGACACAGATGGAAGGTAGTATAGACACCCCTAGTAATTTTCACATCTATGGAGGTGGTATTACGACCCCAATTAAAATTCAAACTGGTCTATGCAAAATTATTTTTTGGAACGTGGCAGGCCTAAAGGATAAGGCTAATGATCAAGTATGGCTGACTTTTGTTAAGAAGTTTGATGTCCTGTGTCTCCAAGAGACCTGGGCGATTGATAATATCCACATAAATGGGTACAAGACTTTCCATACCCCTGCCATTCAATCATTAAGTGGTAGGTCTAAAGGAGGGCTGTGTGTGTATATATCTAATTTATTTGTTACACACAGGAGTAAGATGGTCAGTTCAGAAATATTTTTTCAGACCGTCCTATTGCAGTTGGATAATAATTACGACTTGCACTTGATCAACTTTTATAATAATATCGAAACAACCAATCTGGGAATCCTAATAGAGAAGTTGAGTAAAGATATTTCCCATTCAGGACCAAAGACAAACTTAGAAATTATACCTATCTGGGAAAGGGATTTTAATACTAATCTGTGCCATGCGGCGGGAACTGAGAACTGTGGACTAACGCTGGACGGTGATGATCCATCATTCCACTTCCAACATTCCATCAAGGGTGAGCTCCTAAACGAAGCTATGTTTAGGAATGACTTGGGTTTCTCAAATAGTATGTGCACACCCGCTGTGAATTTTGGACATACTTTCATAGGAAGAGGGGCCAACACGACTATAGATTTTATTATAATCTTAAATCGATTTGCAGGCCTTGTGAAAACCCACAACACTCATTTTATAGAGATGAGTGACCACCTGGCCCAGAGTTTGAACATAACAGTCCCCAGTGGGACGTTGAAAAGAAATGGCGACAAGTTAGCATGGTTACATGACATTACTCTGGGTAGGAAGAACGGGTATGCTGTCCGTTGGTGGGCTAGAGACCCGGCGAAGATAAGTACTGAAATAGTGGCTAAGGCGTTAGATCCCATTTTAATATGCCTAAGTGACAGCCCTACGCACGATGAGGTTTTACTTCCTTTTAATAGTATTACAGGGATTGTTAGAGATATTTTGTTTAAAAAATCTAAAGGCCCGTCCACCAATAAGAAAGGTTAGTTTGATAAGAACTGCACACTCAGCCTTAAAATTTTTAAAACTGCCTTACAGTGTGAGGAAAGAGACATGACCGTGATTAGAGCATATAGGAAAACGTACAAAGAAGCTAGGAATCACAGGATCAAAGAGTTGAAAGATACAGCTTGGAAGGACCTAATCAATGCTGAAGAGTCCAAGGACAGTGCTAAGTTTTGGGCGGCGGTAAATACTCCCTTTCTTGCGAGCACAATGGATGTAGCCACCATTGAGTTAGCGATAAATGAACAGACCTGGATCAACTTTTTTCCGGTGTATATGCAAAACAGAAACCCAATGAGGGTACACCAGAGAGGCTAGAGTCCTTGAATACAGAACAATCTTTCGTCCCTATCAAACTTGACATCTCGTTGCAGGACGTCAATGCGGCAGTAAAAGCTAGTAAAGGTGGCCCTGACGGTATACCTATAGACCTCTACAAAGCAAATTTGGAGGTCTGGGGTCCCATTTTAACAAGAGTATTACAAGGATGTTGTGAAAGAGGATTCATTACTTAATGGTTTGAATCAATTATAGTACCTATTTTCAAAAAGGGAGACCGAAATGACCCGGCCTGATACCATCCGATATCCTTGCTGGACTCTCTGATGAAGGTGGCAGGCAGAATCATTTTAGACTGTTTGCAGGGATGGACAGAAGAAAATGACATCCTAAGCGACGTCCAATATGGTTTTAGGGCAGGTCTAGGCACAAACGAGCAGATTTTAAATGTAAGTATTTTAATTGGTAAATATACCAAGGCAAAATCCAAGCAGTTTTATTTGGCCTTTGTAGACCTCGCAGCAGCTTTTGACTGAGTAGTACATGAAAGTTTATGGGGGGTGCTAGAGGAACTAAAGGTTGATCCTGTTTTAATTTAATTTTTTAAGTATTTGTGCACCGGATCAAGGGCAAAAGTCCGCTATGGTAGTATGGGAGAGTGCAACTCCTCTTTTAAAATTGAACAAGGCGTAAGGCAGGATTTGTGTTGGCACCACTCCTGTTCTCTTTATATACCAATGCTCTAGAGCAGGAGTTGGTGCCACATACTAGGGAGCCGCTTTATGTAAATTCTCGCCCTATTGCATCCCTTCTTTACGCCGATGATGCTGTCCTTATGGCCCGCAGTCAAATTGGATTGCAGAGGGCACTTTCCTTTTATTCCTCTTTATGGACGGGCTCGGCCTGAGATTAAACGCCAAGAAAAGTTTTATCATGTCCTGTGGTTCAATTAAAAACACCCAAAGAAAATTCCAGGCAGGGGGAAGAGAAGTCAAAACCACTAACTCATTTAATTATTTGGGCGTTCTTTTTGAGAGGACAGGTTCCTGGGCAACAGTGGTTAAGGCAAGGAACCTTGTATACATGAAGTCTATAGCGGCCCTTTTTAATTTTCTAAAAAGCTGGGGAAAAGGCCCTTGGAAATCATGTTGAGGATTTACCGTGCAAAATGCCCTTTATGGGGCAGGAATTTGGGGCTTTCAAGACTGTACCCCAATCCAGCGTACTGAAAATGCTTTTTTGAGGTCTTTCCTGAGCGTCCCAAAAAGCGCATCTGTATTTGACTGCCATTCTGAGCTGGGAGTCACATACATTTCTGATTTGATTAGGGCCCAGCCAGTTCTCCTATGGCACAGAATCTGGACCACGGAGAATGCTACACTAAATAGGGAAATAATGAGGCATGCTATGAAGCTAGACAATACCCGTAAAATTCCATGGCTAAAATGCGAAACCCCGAATATTTTTCCGTGCCTGATTCCCTACAGGTCATCAAACGTAAAGAGTTTAAAGGGATCATTATGGCACATTTAGAAGATAACAGGCTAGCCCTTGTCTTGAATAAATCAACTGTGAGTAACCATCAGCAGATTATAACCGAATGTAGCATCCGACCATACTTGCAATATGTACCGAGCAGATACGAAAGATATCTCCTGACCAGATTCAGATTCGGAATTCTTCATCATTTGGTTTCATACCCAAATATCAATGATTGGTCAAGGAAATTATACCACTGTCTGTGTGACAATGTATCGCAACAAAGTACGATTCATGTTGTTTTATTTTGTAAATTTAACCTTACAAAGAGGCAAAGTAGGTTAAAACCTTTATTAAAAAGGGGACGATGGAGACAATGTCGGCCTGCCTTCATCTATTTGCAGATGCTGGATAGCTTCTATTGTGTTGGCTCTATGGCAGGGTTTTTTAAAGAATGTGATAAAAAATAGGAAAGTAAATAATTTTAAAATTTCGGGGACTGCTAGCCTGTTAACTTTTTTAAGTATGATTTATATGATGGAAAGTAATATCTGAAATTATCATTGCAATCTAGCTGATCGATGTATATAGAAGTTTTTAGATGAGTTTGTTTTTATATGCATGTATGCTTTTATGATTTTATTACTTGAAATCGAATAAAGCTCGTTTGATTGATTGATTGATTGATTGATTGAGTAGGGGGGCATTCCATGGGCATTGCAGTGGGTTTCCCCATTGGGTTTTGACACATTCCCAGATTTACAAGGATCTGTAAATCTGAGGATGGGTCAAAACTGTATGCGCTCCAGGTGATACGTAACAAGGAAAAATAGCTTTATTTCTCCTCAATTGTTTCCTCTTGCTATGAGTAGCGCACATAGAAAGAGGAAAAGGCCTCCATGGGTTCTTTATGCACAGGAAATAGTGCCTTCTTGCACAAAAACGATCTTGCCAACAATGCAGACACCCTTGCAACATGGTGGAAGGGGTGCCTGTGTTGGCGCTAGGCATCAAATTGTGCACCGGCAGAAAGAACAGGAGTGCACTGTATCTTATAAATACAGTGCCTTTGTGTACATTTGAATTGGTATAGTGCAGCACAGCAAAAATACTTTCGAAGCTGCCCTACATCATTTCATTGGAAATGAGACCCATGGATTTTAGTAATAACCAGCCCCTATGTAATGCAATTTGCTTTACATAACTGTCCCTTCAACACATTCTCAGGGTAGTAAGCACTATGTGAATACAAGGAAGTTAAAAGCAATCATTTCACAGCTTAGTAAACTGTGCACTACCACTGAAAAAGTGATTTGATCAATTAACTGCAGCAGAACTCTCCTGTCCAGGGAAATCAAAGTCAGGCAGACAGCTAAACACATCTTTGTGCCAGTGTGCTGCTAGCCTGATAGAAATGTAAATGTGCATAACGAGTTATTCTGCAAAACCTTTACATTTGAAGATTAACTGGTTATGCACTGGTAGAAAGGTGTGTTTAGCTGTCTGTCTGGTATCGATTTCCCAGCACAGGAGAGTCCCTGAATAACACTCCAGGAAAAACATGTGAACTACCGAAATCAACCGTCTGCATCAGGGCCATTTTCTTTAGCAAATGTAGAGCGTGACCCCCTTCCCATGCCCCCTGGGCCCCCGTGGGGGTCGCGCACCACAGATTGAATACCTCTGCTCTTAGCGGTGCCGGTCAGGGGCTTCATGTGCCAATAAACCAGAATGGTAAACCTGATGTGGTTGGCTGAGAGGTGACACAAGATGACACCCCATTCATCTTACTTCTTTAAAGAATGTAAATCGGCCACGTTTGCTTCGGAAAGCTTGATGAGAGTCTGCCCTCCGCCCAAATTAGTCTGACAACCAAACCTACAATGAAACTGTTCTGGAGGGGGGAGAAGGGGTTGTATAATAGTTGGAGGTTCTTATTGTGCCACCTCTTGAATTTATTGAGACAGAGCCACAAGAGATGACACGTTTATACTTTTTCAAAATACTTTTTTAATTAGCATCTCAAAAATAAAAAGTTACTGTCAACATAGGAGTTGGACATGCCCAAGCAAGGAAGAGTTTGCCATCTTTAACCAGACTTGGATTCAAGGCAGATACTAATTTTAGCGCCCTTTGGAATGTGGTCCAGCCATTCCATTTGCTGGTCCAACCGAAGCCAGTATTTCCTTGGTTTGAGGTATGAGAGGCAAAATAAGAAGACGTGTTGCTCTGTTTCACTGTCACATTCACAGAAGGGACAATTTTTCGGGGCAAGCATGCTCCAGTTGCATGTGAAGGCCCGTAAGGGTAATACACCGTGCCGCCATTGCACGTACAATTTTCAGGCTATGACAGGATAGATGACATCCAAGAAGCCTTCAAAATGGTATGTGTCTTTTTCCATAAGAAAGGAAACAGTTCTGGAGCCGTGTTTAGGGTTGCACATAGCAGTATTCAAGCTCTCATCACGGTATCCTTTCGTAAGCGTGATAGCCGTGATCTGGTTACATCCCCTCTCGGGGTCAGTCCATAGGACTGAGAGTCCCAGTCTAGTGCATTCCTTCTTAATGAAGGTTAGCCATGGTATTTTGCATACACTGTTAATCCTAAGTATTTCTCTGAGCTCTTGCCTGTAATTCACCAGCTCAGGAGTAGCCCAGAGCCGGCGCCAGTGCCTTAATGGTCTTAAAGCTAGCTCCTCCTCAATTGATGTAATCCCCACATCTAATCTCAGTGGGAGGAGCGGGGTACTGGGTGGAAGAGCTAACAGATTCCTTAGGAACTTATTCTCAACCCTAGAGATTTTGGATTTGTTGCAATGGCCCCATAATTCACCACCATACATACTTGCACCCCTCGCCTGAGATTTGTAGACCTCTAGTGGTGGGCCAAGAGGCTTTATCGTTGAAACATTAGATAGCCTCAAAATTCCACCCGCTAGTTGGGCAAGTTTTAGCAGTGATTTTGTTGCCTAGGGACCCCACGTCAAGCTCTCATTAATCGTGACCCTAAGATAAACAAAGGTGCTTACCCTTTCCAGTATTATTTTGCCCAGGGTGGGATAGGGTCTTGTGGTTCTGGGTGGGTTGAAGATCATACATTTTGTTTTCAGTGAGTTGATCTCCAAGCCTTGCTCATTACAAAATTCTACAAATCCATCCAGTGTTCTCTGGATACCCAT
The DNA here is from genome assembly GCF_964261635.1 of Lissotriton helveticus. Lineage (NCBI taxonomy): Eukaryota > Metazoa > Chordata > Amphibia > Caudata > Salamandridae > Lissotriton > Lissotriton helveticus. Next base: position 1,233,584,682 of record NC_136068.1, read on the forward strand.
AGGGGATTTGGAAAGCAATAGGGTATCGTCGGCGAACATTATCGTCGGTACCATATTCCCGGCTAACCTCGGCGCATCATTATTCAACACTCCATTCAGATGCGTGATTACCCCGTTGACATAGAGGCAGAACAGTGTCGGTGCAAGCACACAGCCCTGCCTTACCCCCCGGCCAACGGTGAATCTAGATGTCAAAGTACCGCTCTTCCCGCATCTGACTTAGGCAAAATTTGCCTCATGTAGCCTAATCAGGATTGCGAGGAGATGATTGGGGATGCCCAGGTCTAAAAGCACTTTCCACAAATTACCCCTAGGTACAAGGTCGAAGGTAGACCGCAGGTCCACGAACACCATATAGAGGCTGCCACCCTCTATATGCACCGTTTTCCAATGCAATAGCACTAGTCGAAAAAGTTGGTCTACGGTGGAGGTGTTCTTCCTGAACCCCGCCTGATAGGGGCTAAGTATTTCAAATTCCTCCATCCAATCCTGCAGTTGATCTAGAATAAGTCTTGCGAAGATCTTCTGCGGAACGTCAATGAGACTTTTAGGTCTGTAGTTGGATGGGAGCAGAGGCGAACCCTTTTTAAAAATAGGCACTATCTCTGCTCCCAGCCAAGTACTAGGGAGCACCATGCCTCTCAGGGTGGCATTATAAACCAAACAGAGATAGGGGCCCCAAACTTTAGGCTGATGCTTAAAGAGATCGCCCAAGAGTTTGTCCAGGCCGGGTGCTTTATTTGTTGCAAGTTTGTCAATGGCAGTGCACACTTCACCCACCGTGACCATGCATTCCTCAGGGCAGAAGGTGCGCGAGTCCTGAGCAAATAAATTTACAGACACATCTTCCGAGGTAGCTTCGCAAGAGTACAAAGCCCGGAAATGGTCTTCCCATATTTCGGGCGCCAGATTGGGTTCTACCGCTTGTTTTGCTTGTCCTGAGCCTCCACTGATCATTGACCAGAATGTTTTAAAGTCTTTACAGTTTAGGGCAGAGGTTTAACTAGACCACTTTTCCTGGTCCCATTCTTCCTTGGCACACTTGATTCTTTTCTTATAATGGGCCCTCTTAGCTTTTATTAAAACTCTGTTATTATCTTTAACAGCTGCCACTAGCTCTGACTTTGCTTTCCGACATGCCGTGGTAAACCAAGAGGAATAGGGGATCCTGTTTGCTCTCTTGGACACCCTGGGATTCAATACTTCAGCCAAACTGCATACTAGACTCCCATGCAAGGCCTCTATCTGTGCAAGGGAGTCAGGGGATGATGGCAGATCTATCAGAACAGCAGCTTCTGCCAGCAGAGGAACTGCCAGATTATACAGTTTTGCTATCTGTTCTGGTTTTTCCCTTAATCTCGACCATCTAATTCTACTCCTCTTATTTGTAAGGGTCAGGTTATTAGTACCTTCACCCCTCGATGGATCACCAGACCTGCCGTTCTTTGGCAAGGCCATTTCTAGAATTAAGGCGTTATGGTCACTATCCTCTCTTAACATCACAGTGAGATCGATAACATTCGGCCAGAGCCTAGTTTCCAACATAATGTAGTCGAGGTGTGACATTTGGCCAGGTTTATTATATGTAAATTTGGCTGGGGTATCCGAGGGTGTACGTCCATTGCATGCTCGTAGGGAGTGGGTAATAGTTAGTGCAGTGACTTGGACGGCTAGGGGAGACCATGCCTTAGCAAACGGGGCCTGGGCCATTGGGATTGACCAGTGGTCATCCTCTGCTGTAGGATCACCTTCATTAAGACCCTCTAGGGGCTCAAAGTGACAATTTAAATCACCCCCTACCACTATATGGCAATCATTAGAAATAGTTGAGATAAAAGAGGAAAGACCATCAATAGTACTAGACTCTCTGCCCGAACTGACCGGGCGAGAATAAAAGTTAATCAGTGCTAGCTTATAGAGATTTGGCCATGCAAGGATCACGCATTGAATATCTCTGGAGTCAGTGCTGAGAATACTAGCCTTACAGCCCAGGTGAGATCCTACCCAGATTGTGATGCCACCAGAGGGTCGCCCTCTCCCACCCCATAGTGCCGGGACATGGAAGGATGCAAAGCCCACTCTGAATTCCTCCGTGCGTGCCCAGGTCCCTTGGAAGAGGCACACATCATTTGTGCCCATAAATGAGCATATAATTTTATTGGGTAGGCCTGCGAGGTTCCATGACACAAATTTTATAGATTCGTGATTTGTGCCCGGCGCTCTTCCCTCAGTTTGTACCACATTCCCCTCTTCTGTTGGGCCAGTTCCACTACTAGGACCAGATATTAACTTGCCCCCCCACTGTGTCCAACGCAGGCCCTCCAGCCAATTGGGGTTTAGATACATCAACTAAACCCGGTAGGGCTGCCCCACCGCATAGGCCCTTCCCTACCAATTGTACTTCCTGTGTGCGTCCTCCTGGTTCCAGTCCCTCTATTTTCACAGCTTGCCCCCTGTGTACCCCCAGGATTGATATCCATTTCACTAACAGTTAGAATGGCTGACGCTGGTGTAGGATGCGGCCACTGACATACATGAGAGACTGTCCGTGTATCCCTAAAATTAATTAGGACACAGTCTCCCGTGAGATCCTTGGTTCTTTGGCCTACCCATGCTACTCTCTTTGATCTTGCTCAGGAGTTTTGGGACAGCATTTGGATTTGTCCTCGATGTGTCCTTACTTTGAGAATGCCTATCCCACCCATTGGCAACTAACGCTGGCTTAGCCTTTTGTGAATTCCCACCCGCTAGAACCTGTCTTTCCTGCCTACTCTCACCTAACCCTTGCTTAGACAAGGATAGGCTCCCAACTCCCTTTACACTTTGATGGTCTCGCAATAACCTCGTTTCACTTGGGTCGTTGGCTCCATAAGGAGGTAGGGGTGGTTGCTTGGTGGTGGGGGTGCTAGGATTTGTTATTGTACCAGAAATCTGGTCTAGTGCTTTAGTGAGTGAGAGTAGGTTTTCTTCAATGGCAGCCATTCTATTTGTTAATGGCATTAAGCATTCAGCAATAATAGACCCCACTTTCTCCCAGAAGACACTGTTCAGAGTGACCACAGGACCGCTGGTATGTCCGGTGTAATTTGGGTGGGTGGGGATGACGACATCTCCACCGTCTCTAGCTCCACGCTTTGGACCACCTCTTTTCTCCCCTCCCCCGCCAAAATCTGTTGGCCTCCCACTGCCCGTGCAATTTTTTTCATTTTGTCTCTGGCCTGCCCTCTTCTTAGTTTTTGGGCCTTGCTTGTCCTTCAGGGATTCCTTTCTTAGGTTATGTGAGGCAGACTTGCATTTGGATCTGGTTACTGCACAAGGTGTCTGGGTCAGTGACCGCGATTCTGGGCCAGGATCCTCGGTCAAATTTAGGGTATGACTGTCCAGTGGTGGTAGATCATTATTAGTTACATTTAAGGCCTAGGGGGATAAAGTGTCTCGCATTTGTCCGTGCTCCGCAGGAGTCCTAGCAGCGCCCAAGCCAAGTGAGAGCCGTCGTTCTGTTACCTCGATCTCTTTTGCAATTACATTCGAGGCTCTAGTAATAAAGTAGTCCACGGTTCCCATATTTCCCCCCTTTTGGCCCTTTCTTCGCAGCGCTACTTGCCATGTCTGGAGATGCTGGCTCCCATGCAAGTCACACCGTTGTATTTTATAAGTCTTACATCCAGTAGTCAGGTCTTACCGTGGGTGTTTAGGCAGTCAATGGTCCTAAGTGGATGTTAGGGAGTGGGCCCAGCCCAGCCTTCTCAGGTCTCGAACGGGCCCTCCCTTGGCCCGGTCTTCGTGCGGCACATGCCCACGCGCGTCCTGCGCAGCGGTGTGCGTCTCCACTGATGTAAGGCGTCAGAGCAGGGGGAGGAGCGCGATGGCACTGGTGGTGGAGACTCCTGGTCCTGGAAGTCCCGCTATCTCCCTCTCTTCCCTCGGAGCAAGAACAGCTTCTGGCAGTACAAACCGCTACGAGCGGGTCCCGCGAAGCGGGTCGGCAAGCTGTGATGAGGCAGTGAGCAGGTGAGCAGGGGGAGGAGCACAATGGCACTGGCGGCAGAGACTCCTGGTCCTGGGAGTCCCGCTATCTCCCTCTCTCCCCTCGGAGCAAGAACAGCTTCTGGCAGCACAAACCGCTACAAGTGGCTCCCGCGAAGCGGGGGCCGCGAGCGGTAATGAGGCGGGGAGCAGGGGGAGGAGCGCGATGGCACTGGCGGCAGAGACTCCTGGGAGTCCCGCTATCACCCTCTCTCCCCTTGGAGCAAGAACAGCTTCTGGCAGCACAAACCGCTACGAGCGGCACCAATCAATCGAGGAGCAGATGTAGCCTTTGCGCTAGAGCGGTTGACATCGAAGCTGGGGAACCAGGTCCGAGTCACTGCTATGTCCCTCAACATCCTGTGATTCTGGGCAAATCACTTAATCTCCCTGTGCCCGCCATGGAACCAGTCCTGGCAGATATCGCACTCGATCATGAAGCGGCTGACATCGTAGGGCTGCCGGCACACACAGTACCATTTACATTTAAATGGTTCACACACGTTAATGAAGTTAAGGCACACAGTGAATATAATGTCAAATGCAAGTATATAATTGCATTTCTGTGATGTATAAGGGTGGAGTCCAAATTGCCCTGCTCCACCATCTCCAACAGAGTTACAGCGACGTCAGAGAATCATCTCCATTAATAATGTACCCTCAGAGTTAATAGGATCCCCATTATTGTTAACTCTTATGGTTGAGGAACTAACACCCTCGCACCCAAGAGACCACATCATGAGGACTCAGGGTTGCACTGTGGGATGTATTTATCAGCAATGTAATAAATATTAAAGACCTAACAATGAAATGTCCAAATAACATTTGAAGAAGCAAAGTAACAATCCATTAAATTGCTATCTCTATGCAGGTTGGACAAATAATATGGAAATGGCCACTTCATTTTGTTTATTTATTTTAAATATTGCCTGTGTTATTTGCTAATACAACCAGTGCAGCTACAGAGTGCTGGATAGAGAGGAATGAGGGGATGGAAAAGTTTAATCAAGTTAAATAACTCATTCAAATCCAAACGCATAGTGTAAGAGGTCAGTTTTTCTGTATTCTCTGAATTATCTGATGCTTGATTGAAAGTGAAGAAGAAAAGGAAGAGAATTGAAGAGTTTGGCACCTTACTGTTGCAGTAACCTGCCTCATTAAAAAAATTATTTAGTAAAAAGATTTTGAAAAGGTGCTGGGACTCATACTTTAGAGTGTTATGATGTGAATTATTTTGAAAGGTCATTCAGAGATGTGAGAGTGGTCTTATTATCCAGTCGCATGGTTTTGAATTAAATCCTTTTTTTGATTGGTAGCCAAAAGACTGTGTTTAATGGGTCAGTAATGCAGTTATCACATTGGACTGTTGAAAGAAATCAAAGCTGGACCCTGTGCAAGTGAATTCCAATCAGGTTATGCCTTGTTGAACTGGAACCACGCATTTGGGATTTAGTTGAATGTGAAATCTACAAAATCCAAATATTTTGAATGCATACCACACTTTGGGTCCTCGTACCAGGTTCCCCCACCACCTCGAACTAGTCTTCCCTGCCTCTGCTAACTGTTTCCACTAATGCTGCATGAGCCTGTCGACTTTGCCCCCTTTTCATCTCCCGCTCTGCTCCCAATTGTGTGTTAGCTCCTTTAGGCCACCCGCAGTGCATTGCCCATTATTTTATCAAAGGTTAGTTTTATTTCTGTATTAGCGCGCTTATTAGCCCATTTTCCTCTATGTGAGTTCATCTTTTATTTCCTGTATTAGCCAGTTAAATGTCTAATATTATCTTTCATTTTCTTTATTTCTCTATAAGCGTGTGTGGTAGTTAAAATTTTTATTACCTGTATTAGTTAGCTCCCTGCTCCCTTTGTTCTCACTATTTTTTTCTGCCATTTGCCAATCCTGCCACCTGTTGCCCATACCTCTTTCTCCCCAAGGACCTATTCAATGAAGCCCGGCTGTGCCCGTCCGTCTTGATAGCGCCCAGTGTAAGGAACCCTGGCCCTCCTGCCATCCATCGCTATGCCACAGCTAAGCTCCTGCCCTGGACCCCAGAAGCCACAAAAACAACTGCTGCATCTCCTCTCCATGATCCACAGAAGAACCCTCCACTTGTCACTGGTGACACTTCACCTGCAACACAGAAACTCTCGCTTCTCCCACAAAGTTGATCTCCGACCCCTCCGGAACAGGCTTAGTTCATGCTGCTCAATGCCTGATCCCTCTGCAAACATGCCACAGAAATCTGGGACACCATCACCATCTCACACACCACAATATATTTATCACCAAGACCCAACTGACTCCATCTTCAAATCCCAACATTGCAACTGCAGTGCCCCACAGCTGCAAAATGATACACAGAGACCACAATACCAAGCACATCTTCCACAAGGATACCCTCCAATGCAGCACCACTGAAGATGACACTACATCAATCATGGACGTCCTCAACTTCCAAATCCAAACCAATGCAAAAACAATCCTCAGAGCCTACAGCCCCGACTCAGCTTCTGCAATGCCATCTCAGAATTCATCTCCCCCATAGCATCGCCTCCAAGCACAACATCTTCCACGTCGACGTCAACTTCCACCGCAACAACCTGAACAACACCAACTCCACCAACTCCACAAATCTTCTGGAAAGCATGAGCAACCTCAGTGCAGGACACCCACTGGACCCCTACTTAGCAGCCACCAACAGAACCAAGTTCAGCCGTGTCACCAAGCTAACCTGGAACGATCGATCGCAGCATTGTTCACTTCATCATCACAGGCTCACCAACAAGCTTCACTTCTCCTTGCACTGCAGATGGAACAAAATCACTGAGACCCAATGGACAACTGCCCTCAACACCACCAGGACTGACACCACCAGCAACTTTGAACTGGCTGTCCAGAATTTCTCAGACTGGATCTCCAACTGCTCTGACACAGTGGCCACCATAAAAATGACCAGCACCAGCAGATCCATCAAGCATTCCACCTGGTTCATCCATGAACTCCGGCCTATCCAATGTGAATGCAAGTGACTGGAGAAATGATGGTTCTCCAGCCGAATTCCCACAGACCTCACCACCTTCAAATAAGCCCTCAGCAAATACCACCATTGTCTCAAAGAAGCCAAGAAGGATGCCTTAACAAGCCACATTTAGGCAGGCGCCAATCACACAAAGGAACTCTTCAGCATCGTCAGAGAGTTCTCCTGCCCTTCTGTCACCAAGAATAAATATCTGCCCTTCTCAAGCTCTCTGCGACACCCTTGCAGACTACTTCTACAACAAGATATCAGACATCTGCAGCAACTTCAACCCACAACCCACTGTCTTTGTTCACCTCTTAACACATAACGATGCCACACACTGCCACCTGCTCACCACTTTGAAACCACTCACCATGCCGAGCACCACAGTCATCATGACCTCAATTTACTCCGGAGTAACAACATACCCCCACCCCGTACCACATCTTCAACCTGGCACAAAAGAGAATCAGCAGTGCACTCACCTACATCTTCAACTCTTCCATCACCATGGCCCCCCGTCCCTGACACATAGAAACAGGCCGAGGTTAAACCCCTCCTGAAAAAGCCCTCTTCAACCCCAGTCCAGCTTCTGCTCCAACCACAGAGACCACCTTGATCGCAGCAACTGATCCCTCATTGACCAAGGTGAGACAACAGTTCTGATCCCCCTTGACCTCTCAGCGGCTTTCGACACCATATCCCACCACACCCTAATCTCAAGACTCCACAACATTTGCGTCCAGGAAAACACCCTCCAGTGGCTCACCTCCTTCATCACAAGATGCACTAAGAGAATCTGTCTACCATCCTCACCTCTGAGCCCCAAACCATCATCTGCAGCATGCACTAAGGCTCCTCCCGTAGCATCACCCTCTTCAATGCCGACATGACTCTGTTGACCAACATCGTCTGCACTCACAGACTCAACATCATCTTCTATGCCGATGACACCCAACTCCTTCTCTCTGTCTTGAAAGACCCCACCACGACCTGATCCAACTTCTGGGTCGCCATGAAAAATGTCGCCGACTGAATGAGCTCCAACTGCCTGAAGCTGAGCATGTATAAGACATAATTGCTTATGTTTGGGAGGAACGCATCACCATTGGGATGGCACATGGTGGCCTACCAAACTTGAACCCTCTCCAACCCCTATTCACGACACCCACAACCTCGGCATCATCCTGGACAGCGAACACACCATGAAGTGCCTGGTCAACGCAGTATCCTCCTCCTGCTTGCACACCCTCCACATCCTTCAAAAGATTTTCAGATAGATCCCAGTAAACACCAGAAAAACAGTCATTCAAGCCCTCATCTTCAGCCGACTTGACTATTGAAATGCACTCTGAGCTGGAACCATCATCCAACTCCTCAACCATCTCTAGATAATACAGAACTCCGCAGCCAGGCTCATCTTCGACCTCCCCAAATGGACCAACATCACCCCTCACCTCAAAAGTCTTCATTGGCTCCACATGCAGAGTGATGCCAGTTCAAGTTGCTAACACGCTATTACAGCTCTCCACAACATCGGACCAACCTACATCAACCAATGTCTGACTTACCACCAATCCGCCAGACAACTTCACTCCTCCTCCCTCACCCTCACACACGTCCTACGCATCCACTAAAGCACAGTAGAGATCGTTCCTTCTCCTACCTCGCCACCAAGTCCTGGAACAACCTCCTCCTTCTCTGTTAAACCTAACCATCACTCACCGACTTCAGAAAGGGTCTCAACACCTTGCTGTTTGACTAAAGACCCATGGGACCAGGTGGGTGGCGGAGTCAAGCAGATTTCCACAGAGTTTTACCCCAACTCTGTGGACCACTGCATGGTTGCACCCCACCAGATCTTCCCGAGGTTAAACGAATTGCCAAGGCGGGGGTTTGTTTTGGGAGAAGAAACAGGAATGCACCCGACACCCTAAGAGCTTTCACCAAGGATGTAGAGGTCATTATTGTTTTTTTAATGTCCTTGACAAAAAGGTTTTTCCTGGTGGTGAGGGAGAGAAAAAAAAGACGTTACACTGTTCACCCTAAATAGGTTTATAGTCTTTCTACAAAGTACCCTATCCCAATCCTTCAATTGAGTCAACTTGGCTCTGTCAACTGTCATCGTATAATTACTTACTCTAAATGAGGCAGGCTGCGCGTGGTTCTGACAGACAGGGTACTCCATCGCTTTTGTATAGCGGTTGAGTACCCTGGCAAAACAAGCTCTAAACCAGGCCCTATTAATATAGACAAAGTTCAAACCACAGTACATTAATAGTGCCAACAAATGTGTTAGTATCCAGCTCCATTAGCATCAGCTACTACAAGTTAGAAGACTTTTTCTGCCCTCCAGCACTGTACGTCCGCCATGCACAAAGTATGAATATTAAGGCACATTGGACAGCTGTCACAACCTCTGGTGCTGGCAAATCATGTTTATTTACTCATCTTTAATTTAACAACAATTAATCTATGCTCTTTCTTATACAGTATGGTCTTTTATATTTTCCTACTTTGTATTTTTCCTGAAATTTCCCTATCTTTCCATTTTTGCTAATTAGGCATCTGTTAACCCCGCACATCTCCTTGAGCTATCTTCTACATTGCCTTCTGTTGAATTAGCCTACTTCCTACTGTCTTCTTTGGTTTCTTTCTTCTTTTCTCTCTTTTTTGTTACTGTGACAGCAATCCCAAAGTTACTCTAATTTTATATTTCTCCTCTCCATTCTCCATTTTCACCTTTAATCATTGCTTTCCTAATCCATTCCTAGCCATTGCCTCCATTTGGAGGCAGGAGAGAGTGGCTGATGCAGTTAGTGGTAAGTCAACTTCTGTTCATAATGATTTCTGCATTTTTAAGATATTCATTCTTTGCCCCTAAACCGGGTCCCCAAGGTTTTTTTTTACATTATCCACCTTATTATGTTTCTGTTTTTTCCTCTCAGGCATTTAAATTAATGGGTAGTAGAAGTAAGCTCCTCAGTGACCACCCACCCACATCTATCACCTTCCACCCCTACTGGTACTGAAGCACACATAGAGGAAATAGGCTTAAAGCATAGATTGTGTGGTGCAGGAAGGGATCCTTTTATTCTCAAAAACTATACACACCACAATGTAGACACTCTTGCACTATGAGAAATGGTGCCTGCATTCGATCATGTCAGCATAAAGTGCGTCAGCCCATGAAGATACCAGAATTGCTCCATTTATTTGTAGTTATGGCACAGTTCTGCTCTCTCCAGTTCATGCAACGCAGCACAGCAACTTTGCTAATTGACCTGCATTGCATGAACTCTTAGTAAATCTGGACCTTAGTCCTCTCCCCACCCAAAAGTCAATCATACATAATACACACTCCCTCCCTAAATCAGCAACAATTTTTGTTTTACTGATAATGAACTAGGGAAGCAGTTTTGGTGTAGGTTGGAACTCAGGAATCAGATAAGGAAAGAGCAAGACCACTAAAATAGTTATTATTATGTGCCAATAGTTGACTAAAATCATGTAGCTTGGTGAATTCAAATAATTACATTGCATGAATAAGTAAAATAAATTGTGACGGATAAATTCAATACACCATATATTTCTTTGGCAATATAGCTATGCAGACTAGTAATTTCTTTTAAACATAGGTTTAGTGTTTGTTAAATGTGCTACCTCCCTAATTCATTTTAACCTTTTAAAAAAAAAGGCTTTTTTAATTATGCAGGTGTTCATGGAGTAAATAATGGCAAGAACTGCAAATAGTAATTATGCATAAAAAACTTCCAGGTACACAGTCACATAAATTCAGTAGCCCTAGAGAACCAGCAACAATGTGAAACTGACTGGATAAATGTGCTCGCAGATGTCATATGGTTTCCACTTTCTCAGTAGGAACTGTTAGTTTGTAGGACAACAGAAACATTGATATGGAGCCAGATTTGTTCTATGCACTCTCTCACAATATGTTGGTCTATAATCCTGCTAGCTCACAGTACCACAATGATTACCCCTAAACCTAGTAAGGTAACAAATGGTTTGGGCATCTTCAGAACATGATAACCCTGACTTACCAAGGAATTGTGGGAACAGATCTAGAACCTTTTAGCTCAGTCACTCGTGTATTCTCAGAAAGATACACAAGAAATACACAAAGGGGCATTTGAGTATTTATTGAACCATTCTTAATCTTGTATAAAAGATATGTACTGCAATGATTAATAGACAGAAGCAGATAAAAGTGATTAGCAGTATAAGAACAGTGAAAAGGATAAACAATTCTACCATTGTGCTAAAACAGTGTATATATGCGAGCATATAAGTACCGTGTATAGTGTACTCTTAACATGTGCTTCTTAACTTAGGTGCCTAGGTAGGGTGTTCTGCCAAGAATCCCATACTGAATGATCTCACTCCATATCACCTGAAGGTCAGTGTATACATGTCCCTGACTTGGTCACAAGTGGGACATCTCTCCTCACAGATGGCAAAGAGAAATCAGCTCGGTTGAGACTAAGTCTGGGAGGTAAAATCCGATCCGCTCGCGCAGTTTGCAGATTTTTGTCAACCCTGCATTCCGCGTAGAATGCGGAGTTACCGAAAACTCTGCGATCCGCGGCAGAGCGGAGTTTTTCCCTTGTTTACGCTTTCAAAATGCGTTTTCGCGCACGCCGTAGCAACTTACCGGTTTCCCTGCATTTGCCGATGAGTTTTCCTATCCATTCATGTGCACCACAAGATTTTGGCAGTCGGCCTCATGATCCCGCGAGAGAGTGCAATCGCGAACACGTCATTTGTACGCGCCATCGGACATCCGGCAGAAGTTTTCTGAAGCTCGCGATGCTGAACATGCAAAATCTGCAATCAGGAGAAGAATAGCTCTCGAAGAGCATAAACCCTTCTAGAAAATGATAATTTGGATGAAAAAAACTCCTCAAATTGACATTTGTCTGTACTTTTTTGTGCAAGGAGTCCTTTTTCTTTTTTGACTTTTTTTTTGGAGAGGAAGGAAGTACCCCAGAGTCTCCAACTTCCTGTTCCTGTCCAGAAGGCTCCTCCCAGTGCTTTGTCCATATCCTGTTCACTTTTCATTTGGATTTGGAGCTGGAAGGATCACCCTTTGTGTCCTCTGCATCATATATTATTGGATTTGAGGACTTTTGGATTTGAGATTTTACAAGTAAGTTGGTGTTGTTTCTTTGATTGGGTCATTGCAGTTGCTGCAACTACAATTTTTGTACTTTTCATAATTTTTTTTAATTTTTATTGTGGGTAGCCAGTGGGCCCAGAGCTAGTCTTGGGTGCACGAAACAACTGTTTCTGTAGTGTCTGTTGAATTTAAATATCATTTAGGGCATGGATGGCATTGGATTAAATTGCAAAATGCATATTTTGGGGGTGTTTCACTTTTTTGGTGTGTGGTAAATACATGCCTTTGTTGTGTGTGTGTGTGTGTAGTGTGGTTGTTGTGTAACTTGCACACCTTGTTTAGCCCTGTGGATTTTCATTTTTGCATTCTATTGCATTAAAGCTGTGTTGTTTAGCATGCCTCCTTTGCCTGGCCATTATATGCCTGTTTCAGTTCATTGATTTCCAGGCCTCCTCCTTGTTGTGACTGTGAGTGACCATGTAGCTGGTGGCCATTTTGTGTTGCTAGTTTAGAAGTGCGCTGCTTTTGCCATATAGGCCTGCATGTGTTTCCTTTGTTCCTTTTAGCCTAGGCTTCCTATTGTTGTGGGCATGGCCATGTGGCTGGTGGCCATTTTGAAGCTAGGCAGTGTGCTTTTGCCATAGTCTTGCATTGTCTGTCTTCCCTTTCTTGTTGTTGTGGGCCTAGCCATGTGGCTGACGGACATTCTGAAGCCAGGTGGTGTGCTTTTGTCATAGGCCTGCATTGTCTGTCTTCCTTTTCTTGTTACTGTGAGTGGCCTGGGCATGTGGCTGGCGGCCAGTTTGAAGCCAGGCAGTGTGCTTTTTCCATATGCCTGCATTGTCTTTCTTCCTTTTCTAGTTGCTGAGGGTGGCCTGGCCATGTGGCTAGCAGCCATTTTGAAGCCAGGCAGTGTGTTTTTGCCACAGGCCTGCATTATCTGGCTTCCCTTTCTTGTTGCTGTGGGTGGCCTGTCCATATGGCTATCGGTCATTTTGTGTCACCAGCCAGTGTGCTTTTGCCATAGGCCTGCAAGCTTATGGCCTAGTCTGCCAATAAGCCATTCATCCAGTAGACCCAGATCTACTCATGGGTGCATGAAATGAAACAACTGTTTCTGTGATGTCTGTTGAATTTAAGCATTTTGTAGGGCATGGATGACAATGGATTGAATTGCAAAATGTGTATTTTATGTGGTATTTCACTTTTTTGGTGTCTGCAAAATAAATGCCTTTGTTGGATGTGTGTGTGTGGTGTGGTTGTTGTGTAACTTGCAAACCTTGTTTAGCACTGTGGATTTTAATTTTTGCATTAAAGCTATGTTGTTTAGAATATCTCCTTTGTCTGGCCATATAGGCCTGCTTGAGTTAATTGTTTCCAGGTCTCCTGCTTGTTGTGGCTGTGAGTGACAATGTGGCTGGTGGCCATTGTGTGGTGGTAGTTAAGTCGTGTGCTGCTTTTGCCATATAGGCCTGCATGTCTTTCCTTTGTTCCTCTTGGCTTACTGCTTCCATCCCCTTTTCCAGCTGCAGCTCCCTAAATGACACGATGAGCAAATTAATGGCAAACAGTTTCCACATCCATTACATTTGTATTTTTGTTTTTTTCTTCTTCTTTCCTATCCTCCCTGAGTGTACACAGAATACCATGAAAACCCTTGTTGTCAAAATCTCACAAATGGCTACACTGTTATGTTTTATTTATAACTTAAACTGAGTTCATAAAATGTAATAATATAACACTAACAAGTGTGAACACACACACTAAGGTATATATTATATTTGTTTGTTTGTACTAATAGTAATTGAACCACAACAACAAATGCAACATTTCACTGATGTTCTTCTCCTGGCCTCTTTGCTTTTAGGTGCACAAAAAGACAAAGAAGGAGTTGTCATTATCACCTGTTGTACTGCAAGACAGAAGTCATGCTGCGCACCACATCACGTCCACCTGTGACCACAGACCTCCCTGCAACGTGTGCATCTGCATCCTGCTGACATCAAAAGGAAGAAGATGGTCCCAAAGAAAGGTAACAGATCCTCCAGTACCAAGAAAGTTGCCAGTGAGAAAAAGGAACAGAAGAAGCAAGTGGCACTACCCTTACCAAGACTGGTGTAGCAGCCAATATGTTTTTTAGAAAACAAAAAATTACGCCGGCCTCATAGGTGTCCGGGGTCCAAGCTGGGAGCAGCACCTCTGCATCAGCGGGCCCACCCTTCCAACCTAGGCCCAAGCCCATGAGTGTTGCAGAGGTAGCCAATCTGCTTTCACAAACGCCAATGAGCAGTGATGTTAAAATGTCATTATCGCAAAGTAGTACCCAATCAAAGCAGGCGGAAACTCAGCAGATAAGTGAGCTACAACAGCTGGAACAACAGCCAGAACAACAACCGGAACAACAGCCGGAACAACAGCCGCAATACCAGCCACAACAACAGCCGCAACAAAAGCCGCAACAACAGTCGCAACAACAGCCGCAACAACTGCCGCAACAACAGCCCACAATAGTAGTTGTTCCTCCCAAAGTAGGGGCAGTTCAGGAAATTTATCTTCCTGCAGACGAAGAAGAGCAAGCCACACTTTCAGAAGATCCATTGTCTCTCAGATCCCCAGCAAGGAAAAGGAGGGTTAGTCCATCAACTTCTTCAAGCCCCCCTTCTGATGATAGAGATGCCACTTGGAAGCCACCAGCTCAGTCTGAGAGTGAGGCACGCCACAAGACAAGGCTAGGGAAAAGGAAGGTTCTAGAAAGCCTTAGAGTTATGAAGGTAGATGTAGAAGAGGGGTATGATGACGAGCCAGTCATCATGAACATCACTCCCGGCCCAGTGGAGATGGGGACCAACATCATTACCCTATTCCAAATTGCTGTGAGGGATGTGGCACAGATACCACCAAGACAGGTAACACCAACACCACCTCCAGCTTCCATATTTGCATTTGCAAAGGCCCGGCAGGGACCTACATCCAGCACAACTACCACCTCAGTAGGTAGTAGTGGTACTGCACAGAGTCAAATTCCAGGTACACCCTCCAGTTTATCTGGCATTGCAAGTGGCATCTCCAGCAGCGCAATAAAGTTTACCTCCCCAGTTTGGAACTTCTTTTTGGTTAGCAGTAAGGAAGAGAACGTTGCTATGTTCAATTCGTCGACATAGTGTTAGTCGGGGTAAGCTTGCTGCAAGCTATGGTACCAGAGGACAAACAACCCATCTGAAAAAACACCACTTGATCAAGTGGGAGGAGCACCTTAAAGGCCTAAGTAAAACTGCACCCATGCTGTTGGGGTTGATGAAGAGGTAGAAGTAGATATGATCGCGGCGGGGGTGAACAAGAGGGAGACATTTTCTCCGGTACACAAAGTAGCCTGGCCCCAGCAGTGTAGTGGTACGGCCCGCATCCTCAGCAACATCTCAGTGGCACCGTAGTAAGAGTCAGGCTGAGACACCAAGGCAACAGAGTTCTGCAATGAAAAAAAGTGCATCATCGAGCCTAACTGGTGTCAAGTAGTCACCTGCATCAGCTGCACCAGAAAGGAAAATATTCCAGCCTACCATTGTCACCATGCTTAGATCAGAGGGGCAGTATGAACGCAACCACCCAATGGCACGTTTGTACAATGCGAAGCTGGCTAAAATGTTAGTGCTGGACCTTCTCCCTTTTTCTTCTGCAGAAGGGGTGGGTATCCTTGAATTTGTGACAGCCACCTGCCCAAAATGGAAGGTTTCTAGCAGGTCCTATTTCACCAGAGTTGCTGTTCCAGTACTACATCACGATGTGATAGAATTGCTTGAACAAGTTTTGCAGCAGTGTTGTTCACAATATCCATCTGACAACAGACATGTGAACCAGTTGCCAAGCAACTGATTACATGTGCATCACTGCACACTGGATCTCTTTTGTAGGGGTTAGAGAAAAGATATCTGAAGGTGTTGTTGACACGGCTGAGATTTTTAATGCTACTCTGAAACATGCAACTGTAGCCATGTTCGCCATGGAGAAATACTGCTGCAAACATTTGGAAGAGTTTACCAGCAAGGTCTTTGAATGGCTGTGCCCAAGAGGGCTTAACATTGGTTTTGTTGCCACGGATAATGGTAGTAATATGGTTAAGGCCATGGTGGATGGTGCCTATTTCAGGGTCCTGTGTTTGGCGCACTGCATTAACATTATTGTTCAAGACATTTTGAAAAAATAAGCCCGAGTCAGCAACTTACTGACCACCCGCAGAAGAATATACACACATTTCAGCCATTCTTTTAAAACCCAGAAGCAGCTGAGGATCATTCAACATGCGTATAGAATGCCTGTCAAAGTACTCATCCATGAGGTGCCAACACGATGGAACTCAACTTATTACACGCTTAAACATCTGTATGAGCAGTACAGACCAATCAATGAATATGTAATTCAAAGAGGGGATTGTACTGTGATAAGCATTATCATTCAGATGGGGCTTAATTAAATGCCTGACAGAGATGCTACTTCCTTTCGAGATCTTCATACTTAAAGTCAGCAAGGAGGACTGTTCTATGGGCCAAGCTATCCCATTGTTACACATGCTACAACATCAGCTGAAGGAGGTGTCTGAAATGTACACAGGTGTGGAGGAAAGAAAAAAATGAAGCATATGAGTTGGTGGAGAGCTTATACCGTTGCTCAGCTGAAAATACAAGGGGGCAAACTCACATTGTTTCAGAAAAACATTACATTTGTGCCACAATTCTGGATCCACGGTACAAATCTGCACTGAACAGTAAGATGTTAATTCCTTTTTCAGAAATGGATGTTGCCCAGTACAAAACTTGGATAGCTGAGGTAGCCAGTAAATTGGAAATAATTGGCAGGTAAATAAAGGCCGGCTACTCAAACCCACAACAAGTACTGCAGCAGGTCAGCCAGCATCAAGTTCAACTTCAGAGCCTGAGGGCAGTGAGTTTGGCTCAGAGCTGTCACAAACACTCTCGACAACAGCAAGAACCGGATCATCAACCCCAGTAAAATCAGCACAGGATTGATATTTACAGCAAGGGCTTGCACGGTTCAGTGCTGATGCAAAGACAAAGGAGGAGCAGCAAAGAGGAGCACCACTGAACATTGAGCGGATGGTCCAGGCCTATCTGGATGACCCAACGGAGGTCTACATTTGTCAATACCCATTGCTGTATTGGTATGGGAAACGGGGCCAATGGGCAGTGCTCAGCTGGCTGGCGATAAATGATCTGGCTTGCCCTGTCGCAAGTGTCTCTTCTGAGCGTGTTTTCTGTGCTGCCGGGCCATTGTTATAGTGAAAAGGACCAGTCTCTCGCCCAAAAACGTGGAGAGGTTATCCATGATCAAAATGAATCAGCACGTTATACCACCAAATTACAAAATATGTGAATCATTGCAGGAAGAAGACGAGAGTGATTTAGGTGACGGAAATAGTGTCTTAGATGATTACCTACTTCTGGTTGAACCACCAGAGTTTATGGACAAGCTATGATTCCCTGACAACTAGGCTTTGAACTTCTTACTTTCTTTCTTCCTTATTTTACTTTTATTTGTGTGTGTCTCTGTCTTTTTGGTTCGAAACTTCGAATCCCAACAAATCCACCACCACCATCTTCTAGTCTTTTTATTGCCATATTAGAGTTGCAGCTCTGTGCATTTAACTTATATCCACTCCTCTGAGTCCTGCTCCATCCTCCTGACTCGCCCTAAATCAATTTTCCTCAAGCCAGATGATGATTGGCTGGAGAATACAGTACAAGAAAATGTTTCTTAGGAGAGTCCCTCCAAAAGAAGTGGAACATGATGACTACTGTCTATCCTCCACTCCGAGCCGAGAGAAACTGCCCTTAACTTAAGATAAGAACAAGGAACAGGTAATGATGTCATGCATTGGATGCTGACTCTGAGTGATTGGTGTTTGTGTTGTTGTTGTTTGTTGTGCATTAAGTGAATTCATTTTGTACTATTATTCAATCTACACACTAAAAGTGACTCAAGTCAATGTTTCCCTTGTTGTTTAATAACAACATTATATTTCTACTGCAGGCCGATCCATTGCATTTTTCAATATGGAATCTGGACTCACTCTGTACACTGCAGACTGAGTTGGACAACACCATGATGATGACCACAGTGAGATAATATCTTCGCAGTCAGTCAGTAGGATCGGAGATGATTGATGGAATAACTCAGGGTTTTTTATGAGTGGCACAAAAGGTAACCAAGTCAACAACAACCACAGCAGACCTACATGTCTGTGTAGTGGTGGAGTTGAGTCACGAATGTAGTAGTGGTGTTATGACTGACATCCGTGCATGCCATTGATTTAGTTACTTACTTTGGAAAATGCTATGTTGCTGTATATGTGACATGTGTGCTCTGTCTGGCTCAATCAAAATCTAAGCTAAGTGGAGGTTGGGTGGGCGCTGTGGGCCTGCTCTGTCCTTTTGCTGTTGTAGGTTAATGCTGGAAACAGACAAAAGAGTAGACATGATTTAGCAATGCCGCTCTAAAAGTATTTGCACTCCTCCGTAATTTATGCTTTTTTTCTCCTTGATTTTTAGATAGACCTTTTGTTTTTCCATCTATACTTACAGACCGGCCTTTACCCTGTGCTAAACAGAGAAAAACAACTCACCTACCAATCCACATCCGCCAGTCAGGCAGTGGCACCCAGGACGCAGCATCCATGGAAGGGAGGACCAAGAGAAATGCCGATATGCAACTCCCCAATTTGACCAGGATAACATACAGTAACACTTTACTATCAACATTTATCATCTTTTAAATAATTTGATTCATTTTGTCTCTTCAATCATTACGACTGTGTATTGTTGTTGTTTGCTCTCTGCTTATAATTGATCACTACAGCTATTTTTAAAATTTTCTTTGCTAGCTTTAAAAAGTAAGCCTGGTACAACAGAAGTAAAAATTAATGTAATTTGGGTCTCTCAGAGGGCAGAAAGGCATGGCAAACTGCATAATAATTAGTAACATACTGCTGCCCTGTACTGTCTACTAGTCTAGTTAGTCAGTACTACTTATCATTAACCATCAAGTCATCATCATCATGCATGCATTTCCTTTTTCTCCCTTAACTGGTTTATGGATATGATGGTCGTCTACCAAAATTGTGTTTTGCTGTTTGTCCATGCGTATTGGTTTTCTTTGTCAAACTTTTCCCCAAACCCCCCTTCCCAACCATTAATCAAATCCTAACCCTCTTCCCTGGGCTGTGTGAATTATATTGAGGTGTGACTAAATTAAATGTACACCAATAATTGATCACACGCTTGCTGGGGCGGATGTGTTGAAAGCAACACTTATTCGATTTCAAGGCAGGGCGAGGATCTTCTTCTGCTTGCCCACCTATGCTCAGTATATTTGAAAGTCAATTGTTTGTCCAAAGGAATCTAATCCATCATAATTAATTGCCGGCATTGATTGGATTCATCATCCTGCTACACTGCACTAAAGGTTACTCTTGTGTCAAGTGAGTCTACACAACTACAGTTTGTTGTAACTTGTTGTACTAGGCTATCCCCACCACTACTAGGTTATTTTACTTTAGCATTTCTAATCAGCATTATTATTATTGTTTGGCAGTCTTCTTGTGTACTGTACTGTACTTTGTTTTACAATTGCAATAAAATTGACCTATCGGATCGACTAGTAGTATCGCGGGATTCGCGGACTGTCTAGTTATTCTTTATGAACTCTAATACAGTGTTCCATTCTGATTCCAGAATCCTAAGCCTAAGTACCACCTGACCTAGCCCACCTATTCCAGACGGGCTGAGTTAATTGTTCACTAAGTCTTGCATTTCCATTTATTTTCGTCCTTAAAATGCAAAAATGGAGGATGCATGCATACATTTTTGCATACACCAAATTGTTGGTTGGTTGCCGTTGAAGTTCTGCTAAGCCTATTACTCACTCACTCACTAACAAGCTACAAAAGGTTCTACTAAGGACTGGAGTAAGCAAGCGGCACTCAGCAGCATGTGACGTGAAAGAGAGAGGATGCGTCACACAAAATGCAAAAAAGTTACCAACCAATTCTAATGAACTAACTAAACTGCCTATCAATCCATCACTGTAATAGTGACAGGAGGACAAAGGAGGGACTAGAGTCTCTCTAGCATTACCTAACTTAAGTTCTCTAAAGTAAACTCTCTTACATAACAAGGCCAAGTGTGCGCAGCTGCAAAGTTGCAAACTCGTAAGATTAGTAGCGTCAGGCACCTGTGTCTAGAAGAATAACATTCAGATTTTTAAACGTAATTTACCTGTAATGTAAGTAGCAGCATTCTTGTTAGTCGGGAAAAAAAATATTTGCAATAACAGTAACACAGTCTAGAGAACACACAATACGTATTGCTACTCACCAAGCCCCTGGACAAACACCTAGCAGTTACTGCAGGTCCTGCTCCCGATCCAAGATGTCTGACCACCGGTGAGTCAGCTGGTTATGGGTGCGCCGGACCCCAGAGCGGTAAAACACTGCCCGGCGCACCTTCAGCCACCGGCGGTGACGCTCCTGGGTAACGTATCCAGAGCCAGGCCTGCCGCCTGCTGTCAAAATCAAGGGGAGAGGGCGCTGCACAAAAAAAACAAGGGCGCCCATCTCTGCCTTCCGGGTGCAGTCTGCCACAGGGAAGGCAGCTCTTCTTTGGTGCAGGCGCCTTGCCATTGGAGGCGGTGCATCCCTTATCCATGGTCCTGCGGTGGGCAGGGGGTGGAAAACGAAATGTAGCAGTAAAAAATAAAGTCAGGGGAAGAAGTAGAAGAGTAAAAAAGGAAGTAATATAAAACTGTAGAAAAAAGTCCAAATGCGCAGTAAACGTAGGCCTGCATGTCTTCTCTTTGTTTCCCATTTCATCTTGCTTGTTGTTGTGACCATGTGGCTGGCAGCCATTTTGTGTTTCCTGCTAGTGTGCTTCTGTTATAGGCCTGCATGCCTTCTCTTCTCTTTGTTCCAAATGCCTTCTTGATTGTTGTTGTGGCCATGTGGCTGGCAGTTATTTTGTTTAGCCAGCCAGAGTGCTATAGCCATAGGCCTGCATGTGTTCTTCGTTGTGGCCATGCCTCCTTGTTTGCTGTTTGACATGTGGTTGGTGGCCATTTTGTGTAGGCAGCCAGTGTGCTTTTGCCGTAGGACTGCATGTATTATATTTTTCCAGGCCTCCCGATTGTTGTTGTGACCATGTGGCTGTTAGACATTTTGTGCAGGCAGCCAGTGTGCTTTTTCCATAGGACTGCATGTCTTCGTTTGTTCTCCATGCCTCCTTGCATGCTGTTTGACTATGTGGCTGGAGGCCATTTTGGATAGGCATCCAGTGTGCTTTTGCCATAGGCCTGCATGTGTTTTTCATCTATCATCATGCTGTGGCCATGCCTCGTTTTTTGCTGGTTCACCATGTGGTCGCCTGTCAGTGGTCATTTTGTATAGGCAGTCAGTGTGCTTTTGCCATAGGCCTGCATGTCTCCTCTTTGTGCCCAATGCCTTCTTGCTCAGTGTTGTTGTTGTTGATGATCATGTGACAATGGCAGACAGCCATTTTGTGTGCACAGCCAGTTTGGCCCTTTGCCATATGCTTGCATGGATGGTTGAGTAATGAGATAGCAGGTTAAGATTATATGCTTGAGGATACATTCATTTATTTATATATTTACTTTTCAATTAAAACATGTTTCTGTTAATTTTTATTTGTAATTATTTAGTATTTTCTTTAAACCATTTTATAACATCTGGAATCAACAAATCAACGCCATGTCTCCTATTGGTGCGGAACAGCATTCTTTGTCCAAGGATTATTCCAAGTGTATGTTGTGTTTTGTTGTTGTTGTTGTTGCTCATTCTTATCCTTCCTGAGTGTACACCATGAAAGTTTAAGTTGGTGTGGGTTTTCATTGTACAAATGGATTCACTTCTGTATTGCTAATTATTTGTAATAACTTAAGTAACCTGATATTGCTTTTGCACTACTAATTGAACTGCAATATTGCCACGTTTTTCACTAATGTTCTTCTTGCTTCTTTGCTTTTTGGGTTCACAAGAGAAGAAACATCCTCCACAGTACTGCCAGACAGAAGGCCTGTGCATCATGGTCCTCTTAAAACACCCCTCCTGATGATCTAGACACCACTTGGATCCTGCCTCAGTCTGAGAGTGACACATACCACAAGAGGCTAGGGAAAGGAAGGTTCCTGAAAGCCTTAGAATCATGGGTGCAGATGTAGAGGAGGAGGATGACGACGAGCCAGTCATCATGGTTATTAGCCCAGCCCTAGAGGAGATCAACTATACTCAACCCCATCATGCTGTGAGGGATGTGGCACCACAGATACCACCGCCACCACCTTCTGCTGCCATATTTCCAAAGTTCTTGCAGCGACCCACATCCACAACCATCCCAGTAGGTACTGGGGAGAGTCAAACATCAAAATGCCAACCTACCCCCAGTTCATTTGACATCAGCATCAGAAAGCTAACCTCCCAAATGTATGACTTCTTTACGGTTAGCAAGCAGGAGGTGAACATTGCCATATGCTCCATTTGCCGAGCAAGTGTAAGTCGACGTAAGCTTGGTACAAACTATGGTACCGGGGGTCAAACAACCCATTTGAGAAAGCACCATATGATCCAACGGGAGGCACACCTTACAAAGAAGAATTAAGAAAATGCTTGACATAATTATATGATAGTAAATCACTAAGGTTCTGCTAAACCTTGAGTAAGATTAATGTAGGATTCGGGACCATGGGACAACATGGGATTATTATATCATTCATTTTGCGTGTTTTTTTACTATGGAGCATTTTTCACTTGGTTTCTTCATTCCCATGATTGAAGCATTACATGTACCCTTTGAAAAATGCCCTACATGCCTGTTAAAATGCCCTGTTGAATAATGTTGCCAATAACAGATGAAATCTCCTTTTCTGATTCATGAGTAAGTCTGTATTGATGATTAAAAGGATACCTGGCATTCAGTTTTACAGTGATCTATAGTGAACTTTCAATTAACCCTATGTTTTTCCTGAAAAATCCCAAACTTCCCTATTTACAATATGTTTTCAATCTGGGGGTAGATCTTTTGTAATGACAACTAGGAACATTTTAACTTTTGCTTCTTCTGAATTTATTTTGAAATTAAAATGTTTGTCTGAAGTTTGAATGATACCATTTAGTGTGCAGTAGATCATGCAGTTCAATTTACATAAGTGATTATGACTCAACAAATTAACAGCACTTATCTCAATGATTATAAATTCATGACTATTTAGGTGAACCAAATTTCACCTTGGTATTCACTGACAGGTTATTAGTTTACCTACCTGTGTATTTGAAATACCCACAACTTTGATTTCCTTTCCCAAAGGGGGCAGGGTAGGAACTTCAAGAGGCCGAGCCATGAAGCAGGTAGCACTTGTATCGACTACAACTGATACTAGTTGTACTTTCACTTCTCCTTCCACAAAAGGGCAATTCTGGTCTACCTCTAGGACTACTCCAAACATGCATTCCTCCCCTCTTAGGCACCATCATTGTGCTTAATTCAGTTATGTAGAAACTTCTGGTATAGCTGCAAACTCTGGAAAACTGTACTTAGCACTGAATACTTTGGTGAAGCCTGAGATGTGGCTAAAATACTGGGATATTATTCTGTAAAGGTTGTTGTATGACTGGGAAAGAAGGCATATTGGTATTGGACAGCATTGAATTTGACATGTTTTGTAAAGAGGCCTGTAGGGCTGGAACCATTGACTGTGTTATCCCATTTTGTCCAATCTGATGCATATTCTGCTGTAGTTGGGAAACTATTTTTAACTCATTTTGGATAAAACCTACATTCTCATTTTCAGTGTTATTTGTTCCCATAGATCTGATACAGATTATTGTATTCTATTTGTACATTGTTAATGTCATTTCTCCCATTACCACTGCTATTAAGACCTCTAACTCTACCATGTGGACCACTATTTCCACCATGCACAAATTTCACATTATTGCCTTGTTCATTAACACCTTTAACACAGGCACCAGTACCAGCAAACCAGGTGATTGAAAACCATTGTGTTCACCTTTCTGAAATAAGTTAATTTGATCCGCAATAAACTTTTTTAGCATCACAACAGTCACACTAAATACAAAGACAACATGACGCTTGAACAGTGAAGAAGACCTCCACATGCATCTATAGAATTTTTAAAATTCTCTTTAGTTTTTATTCAGTCATCTTCACTCTCATTTTATTCCAGTTCATGGAGGTTTATCACACAGAGATCAATATTTTCACAGATCAATCACTCTTTCTTCTGGTTAAAGTTTGTCAAATATTTCGATTCAGAACTTACATTTTTCTAGCTTGGCACATTTGTTCCTATTGACTGTCTGACTTCAGGTTTTTGAAGGTCATTTTAATTTAGATATGTCATTGCTTCAGTTGATATTGCTTCAATTCCCCTCAGACTGTCAAATCATTGCAAGACTTTCCTTCTTTTCCTTCCACCTTCAGACCAACCAGCCTGCTTTCATCTTCAGTCACATTTGCTCCACTGAGATCATTTTCAACATTACTTGCTCCTTGATATGCACGACTAGCAACTGAACTGCCTTGAGTGCTTGTGTGCTTTTCAAAGCTCAGGACTTTGAGGTTTGATTATCTTGGTTTTAATTTTGTTGGTCTTGTTTTCCTTCTTGAAATCGTTGTCCCCCTTCCTGGATTCACGTTGCAAACTCAAGTTTGACTCTATGAATTATTGGTTTGTGTTACCACTTTTCCATCTGCAGGTTTCAATCTCTTTGTGTGAGATGCGTAGATCCAAAGAGGTATGCCGCCACACTTTAAGGTAGTTTTCATCACCAAGATCACTTGATATGGGCCTTTCTATCAAGGCTCCACATAAGTCTTCCAAACATGCTTCTTTATCATGACCCATTACCCAGTCTTTAGGTCATGGCAGGGTTTTTCAGTTGTTGAAGGTATAGCAAGTTTCACCTAGTGAGAGATAGATCTTACCAAATCAGCCAGGCCTTTACAGTTATCCAGTATCAATAATATTCAGAGGAGCAGCTGAAGAAAAAGCAGGAATCCTCATGGCCCATCCCATTAGCTTTTGCTGACAATTTAATGCTATGCATTAATGCATGTGCTTCTCATACTTAGTGAAATTTGAGGGAGGGCATCTGACCATTTCAGTGATGTTGAGGCACACATTTTTGTCAGTTCTGCATTCATCATACTGCTGGTCTTTGCCACCACACCTGATGGTTAAGTATGATAAATACAATGGAATTTCTGCTCCTGTTTTAATGCCATTAAAGAACTCTTGTTACCTGATTTTTAAAATTAATTCCTTTATCTGGTTTCAAAGAAGTTGGCAGACCAAATCTAGGGATCAGCTCAATCCTACTGGCTTGGCTACAGTAAGTGCATCACATTGCCTAGCCGGTATATCTAAATCAATCAACTAAAAGAAAGATAATCACTTAAAGGTACATTAAACACTTGCATATAGACATCGCTACAAAATCTATGTATCATTTAATGAAAAGACCTTCTGGTTTGCCCAGATTACTAATTGACATCTTCTCTTTGTGTCAGAATGTAAGTGCTGAAAGATGATACATCTCTGAGATTGATTTTCAGCAATCATCCTAAAATGAGTATTAAACAAATACTTTTTAACGGTAGTCAGTCTTCCACGGTGTGCCACATGTGTAGGTCAATTTATAAATCTTGCCATCCTCAGTAGCAATGAATCTGGCAATTCAACCCTCCAATGTACCAGAAGCAAGAGCACAGCATTGAGCAATATCTTTTGCAAAGTTGCAAGGCAGTTTGCAAATCTAGAATTTGTGGTAATTTTTAATAGGATTTCCAGATGATGTCATAAAATCTCTTTGTGACCACAACTGCCCAAAGTCATGAACCACTGTAAAACTATATTGGTTATCTGTTTACATTGTAACACTCAAGCCATTAGCTACACAGCATGTTTATGGGAATCACAACAAATCTAGTTACTTGTGCGGAAGTCATATTTCACAGGTACATTGCCTCCACAGCATTTGTCAGTGTGCAGATAGCATATGCTACTCAAAGAGGTCCATGGTGGTCTCTCAGACAAAAACCATCCACAAATTAAATAAAATAAAATCTGTTAACTTGAGTGGTGTGATCTTCATTTGGTGCATCACTCTGTCACATCAATACAGTCATGTTCACCATCATATGCTTCATTCTCTGCTAGCCTCTTTGGGCAAAAGCAAAAGGGTGTCATGAGTCAATATATTACAAAGTTTAATTGAAATAGTTACTGCTGCCATGATTATCTTCTCACACTTGTTCAAGTGGATATTTGTGAGATGATCAGTGTGGGTGCGAATTAGCAATTTTCTACTGAATGTGCAATCAACACAATGAGTGTGTAACCTATCACAATTGTCTCACTCTGGACATTCACCAAAGAAGATGCTGCAAAATGTTTCATGCAACCACGCTGAGCAGCGGCTACTGGCTCCAATATTGCAGAAAACTTTGCAGTTAGCTGTTTCAACATTCCATGCTGCTGCTTCATCATCCCAGGGCACCAGACTCCTTTCATCATAGTACTGCTACCTTTGTAGAAGGCTAAACAATCAAGGAACAAATTTGAATCCACTGACGACAGTAGCCAACCATTTCAAAAACATCCACACGTCTCTCTAGGTAACTGATGAATTCATAATTAAAATTGTAGAAATGCATTCTTTGGGCACCATTCTCACTCCCTTTTCTATCTGGTACCAAAAAAAGAAGAATCCTTTTTTACAGTACTGCAACATGCCAGGGGACGCTATGGGCCTGATTTCGATGGCGGACTGACTTCTGTCCATCCTCCAACGTCACTGGGCGGATGAACCGTCATGGAAAGGCTGGCGGGAAGGCACATCATAATGTCAACGGCGGTGCCTGGTAGGCACCACCACCATTTTTGGGATGGGAAGGCCTCTGCCGCACCAGTGGACTCAAGGAGCCTGTTGGATGCATGGTGTCCAGATATTACGACCGCCACAGACTTGCCCGCCATTATAATATGGTGGGAGGGAAATGGCCTCACGATGGCAGTGAACCCGCCACTGACGGCCTTTCCGTGGCAGATTCACAGGCATTGTAATGACCCCCTTTGTGCCCATTATCAGCATAGTAATTTAATAGCACAATGATATCAATTCTCCAGCCATCTCTCATCAGTTCATTGATGTACTGTACCAGCACTGAATGACAAGGCAAATGTAAATTTTCCAAATCTTTCTTGAGTTTTTTAAAAAAGACTGAAGACCACTCCCTATACCCTTTTGATATTCGACACCAAGAGAGAATCCTTTTTTAAAATCTGAAAAAAATGATACTGACTAGCCTCACAAAGAAGAATTAAGAAAATGCTTGACATAATTATATGATAGTAAATCACTAAGGTTCTGGTAAACCTTGAGTAAGATTAATGTAGGATTCGGGACCATGGGACAACATGGGATTATTATATCATTCATTTTGCGTAGTCTTTTACTATGCAGAATTTTTCACTTGGTTTCTTCATTCCCATGATTGAAGCATTACATGTACCCTTTGAAAAATGCCCTACATGCCTGTTAAAATGCCCTGTTGAATAATGTAGCCAATAACAAATGAAATCTCCTTCTCTGATTCATGAGTAAGCCTGTATTGATGAGTAAAAGGATACATGGCATTCAGTTTTACAGTGATCTATAGTGGCTCTGCACTTTCAATTAAACCTATGTTTTTCCTGAAAAATCCCAAAGTTCCCTATTTACAGTATGTTTTCAATCTGGGGGTAGATATTTTGTAATGACAACTAGGAACATTTTAACTTTTGCTTCTTCTGAATTTATTTTGAAATTAAAATGTTTGCCTGAAGTTTGAATGATACCATTTAGTGTGCAGTAGATCATGCAATTCAATTTACATAAGTGATTATGACTCAACAAATTAACAGCACTTATTTCAATGATTATACATTCATGACTATTTATGTGAACCAAATTTCACCTTGGTATTCGCTGACAGCTTATTAGTTTACCTCCCTGTTTATTTGAAATACCCACAACTTTGATTTCCTTTCCCAAATGGGGCAGGGTAGGAACTTCAAGAGACCGATCCATGAAGCAGGTAGCACTTGTATCGACTACAACTGATACTGGATGGACATTTACTTCTCCTTCCACAAAAGGGCAATTCTGGTCTACCTCTAGGACTACTCCAAACATGCATTCCTCCCCTCTTAGGCACCATCATTGTGCTTAATTCAGTCTTGTAGAAACTTCTGGTATAGCTGCAAACTCTGGAAAACAGTACATAGCACTGAATACTTTGGTGAAGCCTGAGATGTGGCTACAATACTGGGATATTATTCTGTAAAGGTTGTTGTATGACTGGGAAAGAAGGCATATTGGTATTGAACAGCATTCAATGTGGACATGTTTTGTACAGAGGCCTGTAGGGCTGGAACCATTGACTGTGTTATCCCATTTTGTGCAATCTTATGCATATTCTGCTGTAGTTGGGGGACCATTTTTTTAACTCATTTTGGATAAAACCTACATTCTCATTTTCAGTGTTATTTGTTCCCATAGATCTGAAACAGATTATTATATTCTATATTTTATTTGTACATTGTTAATGCCATTTCTCCCATTACCACTGCTATTAAGACCTCTAACTCTACCATGTGGACCACTATTTCCACTATGCACAAATTTCACACTATTGCCTTGCTCATTAACACCTTTAACACAGGCAACAGTACCAGCAAACCAGGTGATTGAAAACCATTGTGTTCACCTTTCTGAAATAAGTTAATTTGAGCCGCAATAAATTTTTTTAGCATCACAACAGTCACTAAAATTCTTTGCTTAGAAAAGGATTTTGCCTAATGATTTTGCTTGCCAACACATCACACTTGGCTTAGTAGGCATGCTCATCTCCAGATGCAATCCTAATACAAATGCAGAGGCATATATTGAAACTTCTTCTTTGGCGGGGTAATCAACCCAACTATAATATTTTTATATCTACATCAGCCCTTCTCATAATATTCATGTACTAGCTCATTTGAATTTTGTGTCACCCCCATTTTTTCTGATGAATTGACATACTCCTTGGAAATCTTTGCTTTCAATTACTTGATAACTTTATTATATTTCTAAATATCAATTGGGTAAGGCTTTAGAGAGAAAGTAAGATGCTTCCTTCTATGTTTTTTCTTCTGGCCACTCTACTACGGACTAGCACTCAGCCTATACATTTCAAGGCAAAACAATTGAGAATAAAGCATCCAAATTTTCCTAAAGCACTTTTGAAATAGTTACAATCCTTTCCACTTCTCCATACCACTTCTTGGGCTCCCTTCTGAGCTTCAGGAAATTTATTTTAAATAGAAAAACTTCCCTCCTTGACTAAGTTAACATAGTATAACATACCTGTTTGAAAGAGCACGTTCACCCAAGGGTATCTTGGCACTGAATAACAGATATGTATTCCTACCTAACGTATGGTCATTGTTTTATCAACCTCAGAAGGATGAAAGGCTGAGTGGACCCGCCAGAAAATGAATCTGTGACCATGAGGTCAAACACAGGCTACAGTGGATGCATTTGTCTACTAAGCCACCAGATCCAGCTACTTGTATGCATAAATGCTCCTCCTTGCACTACTTTCAACAAAAACTCCTTTTCAACAGCCACTTCATGATAAGAATCACACATCACTCACATTCACAGTGTCCTGTGCACATTTTCAATTCATGCTTACCAGGAGCTTCTTTGCATGCTTCTCAGTCTCTAGTCACATCTTCCCATTCTTTGGTCTTGTCCAAAAACTCTCTGAAATTTACTTTAAGGTTTTAAGATCATGGGGCAGCTGTAGGTAAAAATGGAATTGCGATTCTGAAAATGCGATTTTCTGCGAATTGCATTATCAGAATCGCAAATCGCGATGTAGGTAAAATTTCTCCATAAAATAGCGATTACCAAAAAATCGCAGAATCGCATAGCGATTACTCAAATTGCCATTCCTTAATTGCGTAATCGCTATTAAGGAATCACAATTCCGGTAAACAGCAACTCGGGTGCAGAATGATGACATCACAACCAGGAGGTGTGCCAGCACCTGTGTCAGAGTCAGAAGCTGCCTGAGAGCATGTGAGGAGGTTTTTGCACAGCAGTTGCTGGAAGGAGAAATGGAGTCCCAGGGTAGTGAGAAGCAGCCAGAAGAAAACCCAAGAAAAAGGAAACAAAAATGTAGTGAGAGGGAGCTTGAGGTCTTCACAGAGGAAATAGTAAGGCAACATTACCTCCTATTTGGGTAAAATTCACTTTGTGTGCCAGAGGCTAGGAAAAGGAAAATCTGGAGTGACATTCAGGAGAAAGTGAACGCAATCAGCGTCACAAACCGCGCAGTTGAAGACCTACGAAAGCGGTGGTATGATATCCAGCAAAGGTCAAAGGAGAGGGTGGCCACCAGATCGGCTGAGGCTAAACTGGCCAGAGGTGGGATGTTGACAACACCAGAGCCTACGTTCCTGGCGGAGCTGGTGGAGGGCACCATTATGCCTGAAATTGTGACTGGCGTGGCTGACCTGGACAGCTCCGAACATACAGACACCAGACAAGGTAAGATGAATGCCAATATTCCCAAAACATAACCAGCCTGCACACAGCCCCAAACACCCAGTCTGAGTGGAACTCCAGTACATGTCCACAAGCAAACCCAGAATTGCATTATGGGATTTGTAGTCGCATGCACTGATACCTTGCCCTCTGAAACATAGCAAGGGAAAATAGGGATGATTCACACTTGGAATGTGTAAAACAGACAAGTAGTAGTAATGTGATTAGATATTTGCAAAGTTTAATGCATAACAAAAGTAAACATGACACAAAATTAATGTGTGCATTTAAATTTACAGCACCACCGATAACACAGGAAACCATGGTAGAAGGGGTGGAGACACCAGCAAATGTGGACGTGGCAGGGCAGGAGGAGCAGGGCGCAGCAAGACAGACAGACCCTGCGCCAGGCAGACGGCACAACATAGTCTCGCCACTGATGGAGGCAGAGTCCACAGATACAGCTGAGGAGACACAGGCAGTCCCAAGGCAACATGCAAGGCAGCACACACCACCGTTCAACCTTCAAATGGGAGTGAGTCAAGACGCAGGGCACGGCCCTCCACCAGCAATTCTCCTTTCGAAGAAGACATGATGTTCTCTGGCCTTGAGGGCAACATGTTAAAAGCACAGCGCCTGCAAGTGAAAGGCATAAGGTCAATACGGCGCCAACTTGCAGCACATAATCACAACATGTCTGAGTTGCGGCTCAGTGTTAATTCCATGACAGGTCATAGGAAGGACTCCACAGGGAGATAGGGAGAGACAGGGTAGCCATGCGCAGAGAGAAACACTGTCTACACACCCGGATGGACCTGTCCTCGTCATATCCCTGCTGGCCAGGAGATGTGCTAGTATGCAGCATAAAATGGCCCACTGCTGCCAGGATGTGGGTAGGGGCCTGGTGCAGGTCACACGTGCCGTAGACCAGATGCGTGCAGTTGCCACAGGAGGCATAGGGACACTGGGCACATTGGATAAGGACGAAGAGACCAGCAGGAGCAGCATCACTCCACCACTTCCTGCAGATAGACGCCGGAGTGGGCGCCAGGGGAGAGCAGGGGAAGACTCCAATGAGGTCAGTGTGCAGCCTGAATGAGGGGCAACAGGGCGTGCACGTAGGAGGTGAAGAGGCAGCATGTACTCATGGCTATGTGTGATGCAACACATACCATATGGACTGAGTGACTCATGGCAATATTAGCACTGTGACCTAAACATGTGCAATCATCAACATTTAAGTCACGCTGAGTGACCGATTTAGTCCTGCAGTTAAGGAAATACACATCATACTTGAGCATAATTATTTGGCATTGTGTCCTCATTTATCACCTAGAAGTAGTTCTGTGTGATGTCCTCACGTCTCAGGTGTCCGGCAGCCACCCCGGCACCACTTGCACGTCTGCATTGTGGACTTGGTTCCTCCTCATCTGATGTGTCTGCATCTGTCTGATCCACTGCGGGTGCTCTTCTTGATAGCGATGTTGTATAGCATTGCGCAGGCAACCACGATTTTGCAACATATTTCTGGGCTGTACTGCAGTGAACCTCCACTCTTATGGAGGTACCGGAAAAGGCTTTTAAGTATTCCAAAGGTCCTCTCAATGGTGCAGCGTGTGGCTCTGTGGGCACTGTTGTACCTCCGCTCTGCTGCTGTGGCTGGATTCAGGTACAGTGTGAGGATGTAGTCACGTACCGCATACACAGTCTCCTGCAGGGCAAAAATAGGTTGATGTTAACTACTGTCCTGCCAGTTTAAACCTTCCCTAGTTGTGTGTGTGTGCCATGCAATTACCTAGCAGGTAGCCCTCTCCAAACTCACCATTTGTGAGTCTGCGATGTAATCCACAGTGGCGAAAAATGAATGAGTCGTGTGTGCTTCCTGGGAATTTAGCCACAATATCTGTGATAACATGCTTAGCATTGCACACTACCTGGATGTTCAGGGAATGATATGATTTTCTGTTTCTTAAAACATACTCATTCTGTGATGGGGCTGACAGTGCAACATGGGTCCCATCAACGCAGCCAATGACGTGGGGAAATTGGCCTATTTGGCAGAATTCTTGCTTAGTCTGATCTAGTGCCTGCTGTGTGCTTGGGAATTGGATATGGTGATGCATGCTCTGAACCGTAGCATCAAGGAAAGCGTGGAAAAAGCGTGATAGTGCACTCTGAGAGACCCCTCCTGATGTGGCTATCACCCCCTGAAAACTCCCTGATGCTAGGAGGTGCAGTGAGCACACAACCTGTATGTGGGTAGGAATGGTATGTGCCCTGTATGTGGGTGTCACCTTCTCTATCAACTCCAGGATGCTGTCTGGGTGCAGGTTGTGGTGCATATGGATGTCTTTCTGGGTCTGCTGGAAGAGGGTGATGCGTGCCCTGTAGGTACTTTCCTGGCGTATCCTTCTCTGTGCAGCATCTCGATACACAGCCTCCTGGCTATCACATACAGGCCAGCCATGGTGGGAAGCCCAGTGGCATTGTGAGCCTGTTTAAATAGGTTGCACCTGGTTACTACCGTTTCAGAGTTGGTGGTAATTGAAAAGTGCAAAATTGCGATTTTCGTAAAATCGCAATTTGCAAATTTTTGCTACATCTCAATTTGCGAATTCGCATTTTGCGAGAACAGTATTTGCAATTTGCGTAAATACTGAGTCACACAATGCGAATACGCAATATTTTTCACAGATTCCTTGTTACGCAAAAATGGTAATTGCTAAATTTGCGATTCTCATTTCTGCGAGGCGCAAAGCTTTCCTACATGGGAACAGTCTCTTTTGCGATCGCATACACCCTAGATTCTGCGATTTGCAGTGTTTGCGATCACAAAAAACGTTCCTACATATGGCCCCTAGTTTCTGTAATTCACTTTCTGTTGATTTAATTCTAAATGTTTTGCAAATTCTCTTTCTGTTGAAATACAGATGTAAGACTTTAGCCAATTGCAGGAGCTTCTCAAATGCACTAGGTGCATACATTACTGCTTTTGCACCCAAGAACACAAATTCATATTAGTTATATGTTGAAATTGTGTCCCGAAAAATACCCATTTCTGCATTTGATTCTGAATCCCAATTACGTTTGAAAGTTGTAATCTTCATTCTTTTATCAATATTTGCAGGAAAAGCACCCACAGTCTTTAGCACATCCTGATGCCATTTCTTCTTCTGCAAATGCAACCTCAAATCCAGCCAAATATTGACAGCCTTGCGATTTTGTCCAATAAGCATATTCCTGTGTGCTTTCTCATTTACTACATAGTTCCACTCATTCAAAGCTTCAAACTGCACTCGTCTGAGCTGTAGCTTCATCTCAAACATGATAACTCTTAAATTGACAATATTTGTCCCTTCAAATGTACCATTCACAGAAAAGTGTAATTGTTTATCATCAGCACTAACTTTTATCCATTCTTTAAGCCACAGACACATGTGCATACTTGAGGTAAGGATCATCTCATGAGCAGTACCCTAGCTCATTGAGGACTTATTTAAAAAGCGCATCAATTGTAATTAAGTATGGGCGAAATTTGCGAATTCACGATCCGCGAATTTGTGCAAAATGGCAATAAAATCAGCGAGTTCGCGAATTTTCCCGCAAACTCGCGGATTTTTGTGCCAATTGCACAAATATGTGACGACGTGTTCCTGTAACTTTGCCAGCGCACCAAAAGGCGCCGAGGTACCTTGAGTGAGCTGGTCATTATAGTGGGGACGGGCGGGAAGACGTTTCATACCGCTAGTGTGTGGTGGACGGGGTCAAACGGGCGGGGCTTCTATGCGAGTTCACATGCATCTTGTTTATAAAGGGTCAGAGACCGAGCAGAGCAGCAGATGAGTAGAAAGCAGCCTCCTGGTCACAGGAGCTACACAGGGATGGCGCTCGGGAAACTCATGGATGCAAAAATACGTTTGGCACAGGACCCCAGAATCCTTCAGATGTCCAAGATAGCTCTGCTGCGCGTGTTGGTACAAAGCCATTCCGATCCTGCTCAGTGGGTTCAGGCGCATGCAGCTGCTGCTGCTGGACAATGTCCCATCTCATACTAAACTGCTCCGTACAGACATATGCTGGCAGTAGGGTGCAGTGGCACGCTGGTGCTCCACGCCTGGTACATGCGCATACCGGTGCCAGGGGGGACACGTGTTTATTGGTGCTGTGTAGCAAGTTATGACTTTACATTTTGACTGCACCAGACGGTGGTGCCACCTACACGGATCAGGAGCATCCAGGCACCAGCCTTCATGGTGCAAGAGCATAATGGTGCTGTGCGGTATGGGTATATATGTTCTGGGGGAGGGGGGCAGTTAGCACAATGTGTGCTCACACCCAGAGGGCTCCCAGGCAATTGAGCACAAATGATTTTCACACTGATAGGGCTCCGGGGCAGTTCAGCAGCATGGGGGCTCACACCCACTGGGCCCCGGGGCAGTTCAGTAGCTCGTGGGCTCACAACCCCTGTGCAGCTCAGCAGCGCGGGGGCTCACACCCACAGGGCTCCCGGGCAGTTTAGCAGTGCCACCCTCTGGTTCATCACTGCCACCCTCTGGTTCATCCCTGCCACCCTCTGGTTCACCACTGCCACCCTCTGGTTCATCACTGCCACCCTCTGGTTCACCACTGCCACCCTCTGGTTCATCACTGTCACCCTCTGGTTCATCACTGCCACCCTCTGGTTCATCACAGCACCCTCTGGTTCATCACTGCCACCCGCTGGTTCATCACTGCCACCCTCTGGTTCGCCACTGCCACCCTCTGGATCATCACTGCCACTCTCTTGTTCATCACAGCACCCTCTGGTTCACCACTGCCACCCTCTGGTTCACCAGTGCCACTCTCTGGTTCACCAGTGCCACCCTCTGGTTCATCACAGATCCCTCTGGTTCACCACTGTCACCCTCTGGTTCATCACTGCCACCCTTTGGTTCATCACAGCACCCTCTGGTTCACCACTGCCACCCTCTGGTTCACCACTGCCACCCTCTAGTTCATCACTGCCACCCTCTAGTTCACCACTGCCACCTTCTGGTTCACCCTTACCACCCTCTGGTTCATCACAGCACCCTCTGGTTCACAACTGCACCTTCTGGTTCATCACAGCACCCTCTGGTTCACCACTGTAGATTATGGGGAGAAAGCACACCTGCCCAGCCTCAATCGGGGGCTGGTTAATGTGTTACTGAATTTGAGATTCCAGTCCGGCACCTGCTTCCTTATCTGTAAGTGCTTCCTGTTGTGGTTTAATTTTTGTGACAGCGTGGAGCATTGTCCCGCACGTGATTTTGCTGATTTTTCTGCAACTTTGCGAGATTCGCGGCCCGCGAAATTGCAGAACATCTGCAAATTCCGCGAACGGAACGGATTTTACGCCCATGTTTAATTGTAATCTTAACCTAGCTTCACACTTCAGGCAATAATAATACAGCCACGCAGAATGTGATTTCAAAACAGGACCTGAAATGTAATGCATAATGTTAATAATCAAGAAGATCACAGACCTCTGTGTGTAACTTTCCAACTAGTCTCTGCCGACTACTCATCAATAACTTTGCTTGGGGAACCAACAGGGGATGAGTCCTTCATAGAATCAAATGGACCACCAAACTAGTGGTAAATCTCCAAGAATGGATAGAGGGAAGGTAAGCGGCCATTATGTCAACAAGATCAAAAACACCCGCAGAGCACTAGGAGGACCTTGTATTGGACCTTCAGCCAGCATTGGGAAACGGGCAACAGAAACATCCTAGTCATTTATTCTCAACAAAGATCCATCACCACTCCAAGGAGCTCATTGCCTGCAAACACACCCTCCACAGTGCCCTGGCTGCCAGAAGAAGAGGCACTAAACCAGGTAAGGACCATAATATCATCCACCTTAGGGCAATTTACAAGAATAAAACATGGCAGCATAAAAAAGAAGACAACGAAGCAGAGTGACTAGGAATTTTCACTTTACTAAAAGATAAAAGCCATGGCAGACTAGACTGTGCAGGTATATAAAATTGCCTAAGTAACTCAAGGCACACCAAGGAAAACGGTGTGGCAGAAAAGGACTGGATAAGTCATGTGCAACTGTTATACACATCCGGTCAAGCAACAGCTGCAGACACCTCTCTGCCCCCCCACTCTATCCCAGATTCTGAGGTCCAACACAGGATGACAATTACAGTAGGCTTAGTAACCACCATAACCAAGAAAATGAGGAAGGATGGGGCCCCTGGGCCAAATGGGATTCCTGCTTCCATGTTTAAAACAGCACAAGACTTCTGGCAGTCTATTTTAATGCCACTCTTCAACCATGCTTTCACAACTGCAATAATCGCTGTCTCCTGGAGGGGCTCCATCCTTTTCCCCATTCACAAAAAGGGAACCCACTCTAACCCGGCCAATTATTGTCTTATAGCTCTTCTTGATTTGGAAGCAAAGTCCTATGCTTGCATTCTTCTAAAAGAGCTGGAAACATGAGCAGCAGAAAGAGGGATTCCCACTCTCTATCAATCCAGGTTTAGGGCCAAGAGCTAAACAATGGACATCATTTTAGCTCCGGCTCACTTATCTACCCTAGCTGCCAAGAGGAAGCAACCACCCTTGTGTTGCTCCTTCATTGACTACAGTACTGACTTCAGTACTGCCTGGGCAAGCTATGGGGAAAGTTAGCCGCATGGAGGATCCCGCCTATTAGCGCAATCACATTATTATACCAGGGAACATGGGTCGGGTTAAAACAAGCTCCATCGCTGCAACCTTTATACTGCAGATATGGGGCAAGCTCTGGAAGGAGCTGGATTAGTGACACCATGACTAGGAGAGTGCTGTCTCCCAATTCTGCAGTATGCTGATGATACCATGCCATCTTGGATCACACCAGAGTTGGCCTGCAGAGAGCCCTAAATGCACTTCACTGCTACAACCAAGCAAACAATCTTTAGGTGAACCAGAGCAAAACCAAGCTTGTCTTATTAGGGAAATTTCTGCACAAAAAACAACTTCACTGGCAGCTGGGATACCTTCCTCCAAATTATGACAACTCCAGCCTACAACTACCTTGGTGTGTGGGTTTCTAACAGTACCAAACCAACCAAACACCTAAAACACCTTAGAACTAAGGCAATCACTGTCATCCACTCACTGAAGTGCCTTAGTAACCGCCTACAAAGCCTGCATGAGCCAATGTTGACTGTCTTGAAAGCAAAACTCATCTTGGCCCTCAACTACATACACTTAGTGTTCCCCAGCACCTTTAACATATTTTTCATAAATTCCCAGATCAAAGCGTACAAGAAAATCTTACTTGCCCTCGACAAGCCAGAAGAACAAGGCTGAGGCTAGAGCTAGGCCTCAGGTGCCCTGTCCTCATGGGCATGGAGGATCTAATAAAGTTCTATCTCAGGGTCTTGCAGACCCCCAGAGTCCTTGCTGAAATACCATTTGAAACCCATTTTCGATGCAGCAGGGTCCCCCAGGCAACTACAGCTATCAATCACAACCAGCACTCTGAAAATTAGAACAGATAGCCTGCATCTCCAAGAAGTTCCTTACTCTGCCTAGAAAAAAGTTGTGAACAAGAAAGTGCTATTAACGTCCTTTGAACGGGATATCGGTACTCTTCGAGCCATGACTCTGACCGAGGCGTCTTACACTTCTGGGAAGGCAAAGACATACTTTAAACAAGCCCTCTCAACCCAGGCCCACATGAAAATTCTCCATATGAGACTAATTGCACTGCCAGTTTAAGACTTAAATCCTGGTTGGGCCCACCAAGATGAGGTAACTCCATTTAGGTTATGAAAGTACCACAAAGAATCCTGGTTCCCTCTGTTGTGCTGCTGCCCCAAACTGACAGAGGAATGACACCCCCTGCTCCTCCCGCTGTGTCGTTCAAAAGGGGTTAAGCACTGTAAGAAGGCATCGGATATGTGCTTTACTGAAAACACACCAAGCACACTAGCAAGCCTGGGAACATGTATGAGCCTTATTCACCCTTCACTCATGAAGCGAGGACAACAGTCACTGTCCATAGAACCCCGGACCAGCACTTAGCAGCTAGCTCTTAGGTGAGCCACCAACTGCAACTGATAATCTCAAGGGTCATGTGCAGCATCCTACAGAGTCATGAGACCTCAGGACATGGGTTCATGAGACCTTAGGACATGGGGACTGCTAACTCAGAATACACAGCCTTCTGCTGTCCATCATTACTAAGGGCAGGGACGCCCCATCAGTCAAGACATAAACATCTAGGGGTACCGAGTCATTAGTAATCCAAGCCCTAACAGCAGTAGGTCTCATTAGTTTGCACATTGCACTTTACCTCTTCATCTGTAAAACCCTGGACACTGTTTATATCTCAATTAGGCACGGCCGGTTTAAACTCTTTTGTACCTATAAAACAATATAGTTGACATTGTTTTTAATTCCTGCTAATTCTATAACGCTGGCAGTATTCATTGTTTTATCTCTTAATCATTTAATGGTTTTAATTAATGGATCGTGAATTAATAAATACTATATATAATAAAAACAAATCAATTATTTATCTGCCTTCTGGGAAACGGTACAGAAAATCAAACTCACCACAGAAAAGGGATAGCACCTTGAGTGCTTCTAATCACACCAAGATATGCTCTCAACCCGCAGAAACCTACACTTACACTCATCCTGTCTATCTATTTTGACTGATTAAATACCAGTACTCAGGAATAATTATCATATGCTACCAGACTAATAATGATAGCATAAAACTTTAACCCATGCAGACAACTTTATACTATTATTGTGAGATCTTAGATTTACATACATCCGTAACCCTTATGCAAAAATGGAAAAAGATTTACACATAGATTACGTAAAACACAATACTTCTTCATCAAAAGCAGAATTTAAACAGCGTGAGCAATTCACACAACATATTACAGCGCAATACACTTTTTTACCTGAACAGAACAAAACACTTGACTTAACAGTGTGCAATGCACACGGAACAAATGATTTTACTCCCAATCACATCGCAAGACAATGCTTTCAGATCAAGACAACTCTTTGTGAAAAGTCCAATTAACATACATGCAAATCATCTCCCAACAACACTCACAGGTACACCAGCATTATTCCAAATGAGTTCAAGAATCTCCAAATTCTGACAATATTAAGGGCAAACATGTTCACCATTTCTGTCATTTAATTAAATAAATACATTATGCAAATTAATTGGCACAATTGCCTGTTTACTTCACCCTCATTTTGTGAACGATTCTTAGAGCAGACTCCAGCAAAGAGACTTAAGTATAATGCATATATGGCAACTTTCTATTAATGGCTTTCTTCTTGAAAAACAGAAATTAAAACATTTCAGCTGAACAGGTAAACAGAGAAGTGAAATCAATTCTATTTTGCTTACTTTCTGAAATGGAAAGGCAAAACAGAGAAAAGTGCATGTAGAAAGCTCATTAGTGTAATTTAAAATCACAATTCTTTCTGTCATTCTAAAAGAGATGTCAGTGCAGGCTGACTAAGCCTAGTCATGCCAACTTAAGCCTGCTTACGATAGTTAGAACACAATTAAATGATAGAATTCCTGTTTAAAAAAAATAAAATACTCTCACTCAAGTCAGGAAGGGAGAGAGCAGTTTCCGATGAAAAAAATGCAGATTCTAGGAGTCGGAGGTGTCGGTAAAAAAGAAAACCAACGACTTTAGGAGTTTATTTCTGAGGGAAATTACTTTCTTTTACCTTCCCATTGGATGAATTTACATATATATAATTTTCCTTATATTAAAGGACCATACTAGAGTGTTATGTGTTTCTAAATGTGAAAAATGTTAGGTATCATAGCAGTAACATCCTAGAATGAGTACTGTAGGGCTGATGATGTGTTCAATTGAAGGCAATCAGCAATAGCTCCAGCTGACGAAGGTCACCCCCTCCTTTGCAGCCTTGTACTTTTTTTTTTTTTTTAAACCTTTATTAGTTGCGGACATCAGAGATACATGACAGTTACAGCATCAACAATCCATGAAAGCATGATACTTATGGTACATTCCGTAGAGAAGCATTAATGTTTCCTTGGGCTAGTACATCACATTTAGGCTGGCCATCAATACATTCCCCAATAATCTGCAGTGTGAGGATATCCGAGCAAGATCACCCCCACTTCACAGTCACGGTTATAAGGGGCGGAAAGCCTTCAGGACTCACGTGTATAGGTGCAGTGCCACACAAGGAGGAGGGATGCACCGAAACCCCCCGACCCACGTCAATCCAAGTTCTTATTAGTCAGCCAGTGACGTCACCGTGTATAGGAGTGTGCCACATGTGAGTCAAGTAAAGGTGGTCTCACGCGCCTCCCCAGTGAGCAGTCAGTGTATAGGCAGGAGGAGTTGAATGTGTCATGAGCTGGTGTATAGTGTTCCGTCGGGCATACGCCATATCCATTGATGCGCAACCGCAGGATCCAATGTGTATGTCCACTCCCTGCTAACCCACTGCTGTCTGAGACCTGGAAGCCCAGAAAGAAGTGTTCCGTGAGTAGCAGCACCCGACCTGCAAGTATCCCGGACCCCCCATCCCCACTTCTGCACTAAGACTACCGCCACTGTACAAGCAGGGGGGGGCTGAGTTCCCGCCCAGTATGTGATATGTAGTTTGATATGTAGTTTGGTGAATGTATTACACAGCATCCACTCGCTCAGGGGCCTACTACCCGATCTTCATCCTCAGAGGAATCACCGTGAGTCGCCCGGGACATCCAGTAAACCTGTAAAGGGGACCAAAAGTCACTAGGTCTGCAGCGGGCGGGCATTAATTCCGCATAGACGGCGTGCTGATCTTGGCAGTACGTGAGGTCGTCCAGCCATTCCCTAAACTTAGGTGCCCTGCCTCTCCCCCACCTGCAAGCGATTCTCCTTTTAGCCAGCAGGAGCGCGATATCGACGAACCTACGGTCCGCCTTGGGCACCTCCCTGGTATACCCCAGCAACATCACCACCGGGTCCAGAGGAAGAGGGCCAGCAATCATGATCTGGAGCGCAGCATGTACCTGCGCCCAGTATGCCTGTATCGCACTACACTCCCAGGCCAGATGAAGGAAACCCGCGCCTTCTGCACGGCATCGTGCGCACCTGTCGTCCTCTGAGAGGCGAAAACGTAGCTTCCGGACTGGAGTGTAATAATATCTCTGTACAAACTTGTAATGAATAATTTTCAATCGGCAGCTGGAGGATATGTTAGCCGTGACCGAGCAGCAATATTTCCACTGCTCGTCAGTGAGTTCGTCATTTAGTTCAGAGCTCCAGTCGACCCGCGCCTTAGACAGAGCCGGTGGGCGCTGCTCACGGATGGCAGCATACAGTTTGGATACCAAGTGTCTGCCATCCGACACCAGTAACATATGCAAAGGCAGCACTGTCCCCGGCTCCTCTGGGAAACTAGGGAGTATGTCCCGCATACCCTGACGAAGTCTAATATAATAAAACGCCTCCATAGGTGTCGGGGGGCCTGTCCGGAATATCTGATCTTTGGTACGGAACAACCCATCCTGGAACAAGTCACCCCATGTAGTAAGGTGAACGCGTTTGCACATGGACCGAAACCCATTTTCCAGTAATAGCGACAGCTTCGGGTGGTACGCAAGGGGCATTGCCGGTGAGTATAGCATGGGCGCTCCAAGCAGTTTAGTCACTCTCCTCCAAGAGTCAATCGTACAAGTAACAGTGGTAGCAGGCGTCTCGACATCACCAAGCAGTCCCATAAGCATACCCTTGAGTGGGAGTGGATGTACTATCCAATCCTCGGCCGCAACTTGCGGCATGAAGGGGGCAGGGTTAACCCAGTGATAGGCGTGTTGCGCCTGAGCGCTGAGGTAATACACTTCCAGATCAGGGACATCGAATCCGCCCCTGTCATATGGCTGTGTCAGGACAGTCCAGCGAAGGCGCGGTTGTTTTCCGCCCCAGAAGAGGCGAAGCAGCTCAGTACGGAGCCTCTTGAAAAAATAGGGCCCCGGGTAGTAGGGAATGTTCTGGAATAGGTATAGAAAGCGCGGAAGGATGACCATTTTTATCAGGGAGGCTCTGCCTGCCATCGAGAGAGGAAGGGCCAACCAGCGGGTCACGTTGTCCGTCAGCTGTGAGATAGCCACTCCATAATTCAGCCGAATCGTGTCCTCCTTATTGAGCGATACCTCAATGCCTAAGTATCTCAGGTCAGAGTCACACCACTCTAAGGGGTAGTCTAATGGAAAGCGGGTAACCGAGGCCGTGAGGGGGAAGAACTGCGATTTCTGCCAGTTAATGTGCACTCCAGACATGCCGCCAAACACTATAAATTCTCTCAGGAGTGGGTTAAGGTGTTGTTGTGGGTGCCGCACATATAGCGTAACATCGTCTGCATAAAGGGAGATCCCAATCTGCCTCTGGTTACAGTTAAAGGCGCTGGCCGTATGCAATTGCCGGATCCTGCATGCCAGTGGTTCAATTGCCAAGGCAAAAAGCAGGGGCGACAGGGGGCAGCCCTGTCTGGTCCCTCTCGTGATCGGCATCTGGGCAGAGAGCGCCCCATTAATGATGACCCTGGCGACTGGAGAGGTGTAGAGTAGTTTCACCCATGCGATGAAAACCCGAGGGAACCCCATCCTGTCCA
The DNA here is from genome assembly GCF_964261635.1 of Lissotriton helveticus. Classification (NCBI taxonomy): domain Eukaryota; kingdom Metazoa; phylum Chordata; class Amphibia; order Caudata; family Salamandridae; genus Lissotriton; species Lissotriton helveticus. The sequence continues at coordinate 1,233,628,180 of NC_136068.1, forward strand.
AGATAGCCATGAGATATCCCCACTCAACTGAATCGAACGCTTTGGTGGCGTCCAGAAACACAGCTGCGACAGGGAGCTCAGGCGCTATGGTGGGTATAAGTGAGAACAGTGTACGTAGGTTATGCGATGTGGCTCACCCTGGGACAAATCCAGATTGGTCTGGTAACACCAGGGTACTCATGAGCAGGGACAGCCTAGTCGCTAGCACTTTAGCAAGTATTTTTGCGTCGCAGTTTAGTAGTGAGAGGGGTCTATAGGCGTCAGGATCAATCGGATTTTTCCCTGGTTTCAGTAGGGAGGTTATCGCCACCTCCCTCATCGAGCCCGGTAGTATCCCCACCTCAAGCGACTCTTCAAAGACCTCCTTCAGCACCGGTGCCATGATGTTAATGTAGCACTTGTAAAATTCGTCCGGAAGGCCGTCCAGCCCTGCAGCCTTGCCATTACTGAGGGACATGATCGCCTCCCTGATCTCATCTAGTTCGAAAGGACACCCTAGGAATGCCCTGTCGCCGTCACTCAGCCAGCATAGCGCTATGTCATCTAGGAAGTTCCCGAACTCCACATCGCCCTCCTGCTGTGTGGAATATAACCGTTTGTAGTGCTGCAAGAAGGTTTCCTGGATTCTCTTAGTATCCTGATAGGTCCTGCCTTCGCCATCAGCGATTTCCAATATGTGGGTGGTATGGCGCTGGTGTCTCGAGAGCGCCGCAAGTACCTTACCCGGCCGGTCCCCCTCGCAATAGCGCCTAGCTGTCCAGTACTTGCCTCGGAACTTCACCTCTCTGGCAGCTTCCTCCTCAAAGGACGAGAGTTTGGCCCTGAACTCCGTCGCCAGGTCAGGACAGGGATTTCTGACCATCTCTGCCTCCAGCGCTTTAAGCTCCAATTCAAGTTTAGACAACGTGCGCACTATGTCCCTGAGTATACCACAGCTCTTAGAAATCGTGACGCCCCTCACAGTCACCTTAAAGGCTTCCCAGATCGTTTCCACCTTATCGACCGACCCCTTATTCCTAGGGAAGAACGCTTCTATCTCCTCACCCAGTTCATGTTTAAAGATAGGGTCAAGCAGGGCAGAGGGGAAGAGCCGCCACGGCGGTCGCACTCTGGCATATCCAGGCAGCTCCAATACAGCCAGCACAGGGCAGTGGTCTGAGTAAGTACGAGGTAGATGTTTCACCTGAACGACGCCCCCAGCCAGACCCCGCGAGACAAAGCAGTAGTCAATCCTAGCCCATGAGCGTGCGTGCGCCGTGAAATGCGTGCCCTCTCTAGATGCTGGGTGTGTGTGCCTCCAGCTATCTAATAGGCCTGCCTACGTCAGTATGCCTTGAAGAGTATCCCGTGCTTTTGTGTTGTATTGTCCGCTACCATCTGATCTATCTATACCAGGATTCAGTGACAGGTTGAAGTCCCCCCCCCAAATAATGTGTGTAGCCTCGATCTCTAATATATGGCCCCACAGTGCCAGAAAGAACCCGGGTGTGTCTACATTGGGTGCGTAGCAGTTAACAAGCACAATCACATCAGTACCCAGCCTGCCCCAAAGGAGCACATACCTCCCCTCAGTGTCCACCCTCGCACCCAACTTTTGGAAAGGCAGCACTTTATTGATTAGAATAACCGTACCCCTCGAGTAGGTGGAATATGAGGAGAACTCCCTAACTATTGCCCATCTACTTGCGAACTTAGGGACACTCCGTGGGTTTAGGTGGGTCTCCTGAAGCATCGCTATCTGCACATTATGCCTATCCAAATAGGTGAGTACATTTCTGCACTTCCTGGGGTCATTAAGGCCCCGAACATTCCAGGAGATTATGGAAACGGTACTCAAGGCGACATCACCCATGCTCATCATTGTAGTCCTGAAAAAAGCCCATGGCCAGTGTTCCAGCCCTCAATCGGAACGCACCAATTACAAGTCTCTCTGCTGTTCGGAACATTTGCATCATACATTCACTAATGCTTACGTACATTTCGACAGTGATCCCTGCATACATGCCATGAACATCTCTCGCAAAACTGCCTCTAGGCTCAACAACACATACCCCAACAGTCATACACCCTCCCACCCCCCACATGCAGCAACGCAATCCCCCCGCACCAACTCCTCCCCCCTCCCACTGAAGCAACCCAAACTTGCCAGTACCGCATTCCCTCCCCCCAACCCGATCCCCGCACTCAACAATCATAGAAGAACTGTGTGGGGAATCCCCTTCAGGGGACATCAGAGGTACACACCAATACACCCCAACCATCCTCTCCCGCCCCGCACAGGCCATACGGGAACAGTCAGACAAGGGGGGGTGGTGCCTGGTATACATTACCCCTGCAGGTCAGGGCCTGTCCATCATGCCAATGTCTCTCGCGGCACCCTCCCCAGTTGGAGAAGATGCCAATCAAGTTGAGTGAGCCGGAAATGCATCCGCCGCGGTCCACACCTCCTCTAATACTGCCATCACCCTGGACATTCCGATAACAACCTCAATCCTGGAGTTCATTGTTCGATCTGTTCGCCAATCCACAGCCAGTCCACCCAGCGGGAATACTGCAATCCAGTTCCTTAATCCAGTACAGAATATCCAGGGCTAAGACAATCCACAGTATTCAAAACGAATGCCAGTATAACAACGGGAGGACAACCAGCCAGCAGCAAAAGAGGTCATCTCATTCGTCAGCGTTCTCCTCTGGGTCTCTGTCCGCATCTCCATTTTCCGCATGTCGTCTGTCTCTTCTGGCATCCCGGAGTTTCTTAATGTAGTCCTCTACCTGCTGCGGATTCGTGAAAAAATGTTGTTTGCCCTGATGGGTCACCCTAAGGCGCGCCGGGTAGAGGAGTGCGTAGTCCACCTGCATGCCTCTCAACTTTTTCTTCACATCCAAAAACTTCTTCCGCTGTTCCTGCACCAGAGGTGTAAAGTCCGGGTACACTGAAAAGGGTACTCCATCGCATGACAAGTTTTGATTTGTCCGGGCTGCTCGCAGTGCCGCATCACGATCGCGGTAGTTAAGCAATCGGGCGATGATAGGCCGCGGCTGCGCTCCCGGCTTAGGCACCGGGCCCAGAGAGCGGTGCGCTCTCTCGACGATGAATTGACCAGAGAAGGCCTCCCTGCCCACTGCAGCGACCAGGATTTTCTCTACATACTCCTCCATGCGACCAGTGTTGGTGGACTCCGGCACGCCCGTGACGCAAATGTTGTTACGCCTACTCCTCGCCTCCAACTCCTCGTTCTTTGCCGCTATCACCCGTAGTATGTTATCCATTCTGGAGAGGCGCGCATCGTGAGACGCCGCCTAAGGCCCAGCGCACCTCAACCGGGCAGCAGCCTCCACAGTCCGACCCAGGCCTGTGGCCCCCAGTGGTTATCCGATGCTCCTCGACCCCCAGGCCCTGGAAGCAGCAAGCACACAGCAGGATCAGGGGCACTGCCGGCAATCCGATTTAAAAGACCGGGGCCCCGGTCAAGCACCTACCGGTGCAGGCGGCAGGCCACAGTTTCACCCACACTCCCAGCAGGACTCAGGGTCGCCGCCCAGCACCACCACGCGTTGGTACAGCCACAGGGGGGGGGAAGACTCACCGCCGCCGCCGCCCTCCAGTCACCGGCGGGCCCCGCACTCCCCGGACAGGCCACTCCGTCTCTGAGGCCCACCAGCCTCGTGGTGAGCCGCGTCCTCGCGTAGCTCAGCGACCAGGCTCTCGCACCACGTCTTCTCAGCAGTGCATCTCGGTCAGTGTACTGGGTCGGCTATCTCCGGCGCCGAACGTCCAATCGTCCCCAAATTTGGAGCGGAGCTGCAGGACAGGAAAGCCCACACTCGTTGAGATATTCAGACAAAAACCCGCAGGCAATCAGGATGAAATCAGGATAGGGCTGACCAGGCAGCCAGAGCCTCACTGAATTGCGGCCATTAGCTCGTGCGCCCTCTAGCGCCCCCCTGCAGCCTTGTACTTACCTTCGAATAAAGGTTCTCATCCTGCTGCGACATCTCCTGATCTTCTTCAGTGGCATTGCCACTTATACACGCAGCCACTCTGCCTCCTAGGAGTTTGTTTTGTGGTCGTGGAAGTCAAAGAAGCTAATTGGCAGGTAGTTTCCATGCTCCTTTAAAATAATATACAGGCTTTCAATTAGAGTGCAGTGTTAATGGATGAAATATGTAATAATAATGTTGCAGCACATCTCACCTCATTCTGTGGAGTCTGGCTGATGCAGTAAGACGGTGTTTGGAATTAAGCGGTACCATATTAAAGCATAATAAATATGTGCCCTGTTACTACCATTAAAAAGCTGCTGGTAAAACTGTGTCTCTGAAAGGGAAAATAACTTGCAGAATTTTCATTTATAATTTATTGTTTGGTACAGCTTTAAACCAAGGGCAGTTCCACACATTCTGATTACAGTAACATAATTGCAAAATGGGTCTATTATCCTTAAATTAGCGATCTACTCTAAAAGAGACGACATTATTCACCTCTTCCACGTTTAACTCCTGGGCCCTCATTCCGAGTTGCATAGGACTGGTGCGGACTTTGCACACTATTAATTTGCATGCATATTTATCACGACTGTTAGACCTGGCATCGTTGGTGTGAGTCTCCCTTCCATTTTTTGACGGATTGCCTCCTCTGTTTTGATATGTTTTTGCTGGTTATATGCTTTGGGCACTGTGCCACTGCTATTCAGTGCCACAGTGCAAGTGCTCCCTATGTTAAATTGATGTACTAATTGGAAATTCCATGATTGGGTTATTTGATTTACCTGTCAGCCACTCGTACAGTGCACCAGGGCTGCCCAGGGCTTGTAAATAAATCAAATGCTGCTGGTGGGCTTGCAGCACAGTCTGTGCCACCACCAGAAGCAGCTTGTTAAATGTGTCTCAGGCCTGCCATTGCAAGGCCTGTGTGCAGTCTAGCACTGCCATGTCGACTTGGCAAGTGTACCCACTTGCTAGTCCCTAAACTCTCCCTTTGCTTCTTGTTAGACACCTCTATGGTAGGCCCAAGGGCAGGGTGCATTGTAAGTATCAGGTAGGATATACTCTGATGTGTGAAGCATGTCCTAATAGTGAATTACAGCCATTTTCGTTTTTCACTATTGAAGGCTACCTGTTCTCCATAGGCTAGAATGGGTAGTTATGTTATTACATTCTTATAATCCTAACTTACTCAGGGAACATGGTAGAGATTCGAATTTAGTATACCTGAACTCAGAATAATAAAATACATCTTTTAGTAAAGTTGGTTTTAATATTCTGTGTTTGAAAATACCCCTTTTAGAAAGTAGGTATATTCTTGCCTACCTGTCCAGGCCTGCCTCTGCTAGGTTGTGTATTCCTTGTCTGGGTTTGTGAGTGATAGGTCTGGGGGTTCCAGCAGACAGGCTGGGACATCCCAGTGGTAAATAGAGAGATCTGCATCTAGATGGGAGGGGGGAGTTGCACCTGGGACCTGAATAGGGCTGGGCCTTCCCTCTACAATGCTGGCTCCACCTCCTGATGGCTCTGCCCTGCACTGTGAAAGGAGAGAAGGAATCTTGTCAACAAAGTGCTCCAGAGCTGTATCTTCCCTACCCTGTGCTTGCTCCACCTCCTGTGGGGCAACTGATGTCTCTGCCCTGCAACGTGAAAGGAAGAGTAGAGTAATATAAACAGAGTGCTCAGGAACTGGTTTGGACTAGGCAGAGGCCTCTCTGCCTTCAAGGAACAAAGGATTTTGGGGTATAAATATTGGTACCCTGACCCCAAGAAATTAGATCACTTCTGGAACAAGAAACCTTTTGCAAAGGAGAAGAACCAAGGAAGCTGCAGGAGTATGACTGCCCCTCTGCCAGTGTGCTGTTTGCTGGGTTGGTCTGCAGTGGTTGCTTCATTGCCAAGGAAAGAAGGAACTTTTTAAGGACTTTCATCATCTTCAGAATATTCTGTAAGGGCTTGAACTGTGCTTGCCTCCTGCTGAAGTCTCAGGGACAAAATACTTAATCTCCAGCTCCCCTCTGAATTTCCTTGCTGGGAATTCTCAACTCCAGACATTTGCGTGTCGCTGGGAGATGGAAGCGCGACGCATCGAGAGGAAGCGTGTCGCCACCGCAGCTGAAATCGTCGCATTGCCGGAGAAGCGAGCCTTCGCCGCATCTCCCTCGAAGCGTGTGTTCATCGAAGCTGCCTGCTGTTGCATCACCGGAGAAGCATGACGCCATCGAGAGAGTCGCCATCACATCACTGGAGAAGCATGTCGCAGGGCCTGTCGCGGCTCCAAAGTCGCAAGGCTGCCAGGGCACCTACGCATCATCATTGCAGCGTCATCGCATTTTCACATCAAGGGCGCCATCTTCTCGCATCGCAACCGGATCATCGCATCGCATCAAGGCGCCATCTTGCGCACCGCAACAGGCCCCCAGGCCAAGAATCTTTGCATCACCTCAGCATCGGTAAGGATAACGACGCATCCCCGACTTTGCGCAAGCATTGAGGCCTGATGCATCATCTCCCTCGGATCACGGAACCAACGCATCTCCCCTTTTGCGAGCTTTTTGTTTACTTTGCGTCATGCATCCAGGTACTTTGTTGAGAACTTTGTCGCATTTATCATCAACTTGAACTAAGTAACTTTGATCATCTTATAAGCAATCTTAAGTGTAGTATTGTGGATTTTTGTCGTTTGTGGTCTTGTGTTAATCTGTATATATAAAAACAAATGTATGTCTGTCTGTCGGTCTGTCTGTTTGTCCTTTATGCATTACAACACCATTCATCCGATCGCCATGAAACTTTGGGAAGTTGTTGAGTACACTCCCACGAAGGTTTCTGGCATACCATATTTTAAAATATCGGACCCCCAGGGCACTCATAATCTTTCGAATAATGAATTTTTCCATTTATTTATTTTCAGGGAATTTGCACGCATCGTCAACAGTTATGCCCCCCAAACGTAAATTGATTGGTCGATCTACATCTGAAGCACGAAAGAAATAGACATTACGCGCTTCAGAAACAGACAAGCAATGGGAAGCAAGATTAGAAGCAGTTCGAATACAAACTGCTCAAGCCCGTTCTCTTCAAACGAACGAGCAACGAGAATCAAGATTGGAAACCGATTGATTATGCACTGCTCAAGCCCGCTCGAATGAAACAGGAGAGCAACGAGAATCAAGATTGGAAGCCGATCGAGTATGCACTGCTCAAGCCCGTTTGAATGAAACAATTGACCAACGGAGAGTGAAAAAGATGATTAACAATGTCATCGAAGCTACAATTTTGAATGGGAAATTCAAGAGGGAAGATGTACTGTTGCCACGTATACCAATGATCCCAAGAGATATGCCATTTGAATTCAAACGTTTACAGTTTCCGGTGTGACTCGCTTTTGCAATTACCATCAACAAAGCACAAGGACAATCGCTGCAAGTGTGTGGACTACATTTGGAGAATTCGTGCTTCTCACATGGACAACTGTATGTGCAGCTTACGCGTCGGAAAACCTTCTGATTTATTCGTGTACGCACCAGACGGAAAAAACAAAAATATCGTGTATCCACAAGCACTCGAATAAATAAATTGAATTAAAACGACACTCTGAAATGTTTTCCATATTAAAATGAATACGTTTCAATAAAAATTACACAATGTAAATTGAATGTTATCATAACGAGTTTCCTTGAGTTTCCTTTCTTCTGAGATTGCAGCAACATGCGATGGGTAAGCTAGTTCTATATAAAGAATACCAATTTTTATAAAACCTGTGTTCTGTCCATCTGTTGTATTTTCACTGTATTACTGTTTATATTCACAAATGCTTAACACACTGCCTCTGAGATAAGCCTGTCTGCTCGTGCCAAGCAACCAAGGGGGTGAGCAGGGGTTATTAAGGAGTGTAATCCCCTTATCCTGACTAAGAAGTAAGGGTCCCTATTTGGACAAAGGTGAATACCATCGCCAACCAGAGATCCCCAGATCTAACAACGACCATGCAGCAAATCCAACCCAGTATCATTCAGTTAGAAGTTAAGTTGCACAGAATGGGAAATACTGTGGGGCACCAATTTTCTCTGGTTTGCAATACATTGTGAAATTCCCAGTTCCATGGGGTTTAATACATACATTTATCAACTGCGAATGTATGAGGGGACCAATGTGTGAGATGAAAGGCAAGGGTGGAAAGAGAGTAGAAAAGGAAAGTAGAAATATATTTCTAGCGGGGGGCACACAGACAGATAACCCATGGAAAACTATGTCCCTCATCTCATACAATCTAACATGTAGCTAGGAAGTTTCCTTGCCTGCCTGAGCACCGAAATGATGGGGGTCCGCTGATCAATTGTACCATGACACGTGATGTTTACAATCTCAATCATGTTTTAGAAGATGAGGGTTAGTGTCACATAAAGTGAGCACTGCACGTGTTAATTTTAGGTCCTTGTGACAGTTTCGGGCTGCCTGGTTTCTAGCTGAAGAGCTGCAGCAGCACCGATTCTGCCACCCTATGGAGCAGTACATGGTTGCTTGTCACTGGAACTTTAAAGAGAAGTGATACTTTTGGCTTGAAATGAGACAGAATGTGTTTAAATAGCTTACAGAGACAGCAGAACTTGACAATAAATACACAAACCAGCACAATTAAAAAATGACAGAGCACAAAATTGATATGGACAGACCATCATGTAATCCCCTTTCAGCTCCCACAATTGACTGATACAGTGAATATTAAAGCAGATAACAAGATAGTGTACAGCTTGACATTTAGTTTTGCCTGATTCCTTCAGTGAGCCTTTTAAATCAGCTCTAGTAGCTAATGATTCAAGGTTTACTTAGCTTTAGCTGACTTTATTAAGTTCTTAATTGTGCCTTTTGTTAAAATTGCACCACTGAAAAGGAGCCGTAATACCAAACAGCTTCCCTCCGCCCCTTTTTATAACACTGAGCAAAAGCTTGAAAAATCACATTTTCAAACAACTTGAAAGAAGATGGCATAGAAAACTTAGGGGACATAGACATCTATAAAGCTGCCTTCTCTAGGTATCATCAAAATGTAAAGTCCACTCAGAAGAGTTATTTTACTAATCAAATTGAATAGGCTGGTCACTCATCTAAAGCGTTATTTAAAATTCCAAATGATTTTATCAGGCTTGCACTGTCTACTTAACCTTATGTCTCAAAAAGTATGTGACTCTCTTGCCAACTTCTTTGAGAATACAATATCTCTGATATACAGACTTTTAATTTCCCTATTGAAGAAAAATGCAATGACATTACTAGGACAATCTCTGTCTTGTCAGAGGGTGATCCTACTTTAGACAAGTTTAAACGTTGTTCGCTAGAGGATGTCTTGAGGGCCTTAGAAACTGTGAAATTCGCCTCCCCACTGGACCTTTGCCCTCATAAGATTATGGCTTTACTCTCCAACCAAATGTTCCCCTGTTGGCCATGGCCCTTTTTGCAGGGCCCTCCCTGAACTTTTTGCCTATCTCCTAGCCTTTCGTCTGACATGGTGTTGGTGGTTTTAGGACTCTGAGCACTTTAGCACTGCTGTTCAGTGTAAAGTGTGTGTGCTCCCTGTGTTAAATATGGTAAGATTGGTCTGCACCTGTTTGGCATATTTAATTAACCTGTCAGTCCCTAGTAAAGTGGTATGTCATATACCCAGGGCTGATACATTAAATGCTACTGGTGGCCTTGCAGCACTGATTGCGCCACACACCAAAGTAGCCTTTCAAACCTATCTCCGGCCTCTGCCATTGCTGGGACTTTGTGCACAGTGTTACTGCCGCTGTGATGTGGCACCTAAAGTGACCCCCCTTTTACTGCATGCCAGTCACCCCTAATGTAGGCCCTATCTAGCCCTATGGGCTGGGTGCATTGTAGGTAAAAGGTAGGACATGTATCTTAAGTGTGTGACATGTCCTGGTAGAGACAAACAGCCATTTTGGTTTATCACTGCTATGGGGCTGCCCTCCCATAGGAATGCATTGGGGATTCCCTGATAAGTGTTTCAGTGGTTATTCCTGATATGAGAGGAGCATCGTGGTCAAGTTTGGTATATTTGGAATAGTGATAATAAATGCTACGCAATGGTGTGCGCTGATTTATTATAACTATTATAGAAATGCCACTTTTAGTAGTGGGAGTAGTAGTCCCCTGACCCTGAATAGGATTGTGCCTGCCTAGGTCAATGCTAGCTCCGTCCCCTGTGCTGTGTCTGATGTCAGAGCCGCCATCTCCCAAAGAAGGGTGTGAGCACTGTAAAACAGAGAGCTCCAGAACCAATTGGAACTGGTTCCCCAAGCCCTGTGCTTTACAGACAAAGAGAAATGTAGTATAAATATACGGGCTGTGACCCCAAGTTTGGTGTGCTGTTCCTGTGACTTTGGGGGAGGCTGTTGCTGCTGTTGGGCTCCAGGAGGAACCGCCAAAAGGGACTGCCTCCCTGCTGGCTGCTGGCGTGCCTGGGCCCAGCTTTGCTCTCCCCCTTGAACTTTGAGTATTTTCTTAGACTATGGGTTTAGAAAATTGTGGGCGCTACAGCTTGATGACCTGGTGCCAGCTGATGAGGAGCGCCGGTACCTTGCAGCTCTGTGCTGCGTGGTGATAACAGGGGAATTCCGGCATGAGGGATTCCCCCCGTGCTGCTGGGGAAGAGCAGGATCCCACCCCGCATTGGTGTGCCTCCAATGGGAGCCCACCCCGCATTAATGCTTGTTTATTGGCAGGAGCCCACCCTGCACGTGAGAGGAATCGCCGGAGAAGTCGGAGCCACCGCGATTGGTAGCGCGGCAACCCGGAAGACAGGCAAGTTGCCTGATTGTGGGCGATGCCGCGAATCGGAAGCTGTGCCCAGTGAGAGAGCAGGCCCCCATGCATCGGAGAGAGAGCCCGCCCCGTGGGTAGCGGAAGTGTGGCGGTTACGGCAGGGAGAGCCCAAGGCACATGGTCGTGCCTGGCCCCTGTCGCGTTGAAGGAGACCGGAGGAGGCCGAGTGCAGTAAGGCAGAGCACTGGTGAGTGGGACTCCCATTGGGCCATGTCCATGCCTACCACCTGCGAAGAGCGAAGGATAGCGAGGCCAGAACCGGGACCAGCCGAGGCACATTGCCGGTGCCTGTCCCAGTAGAGGAGCAGTGGAAGCCGTGGGGGAAGAGCGGCTTCGTTCCCCCACAGTAGCAGCGGCCTTGGATAGTTATAGGCAGCTGACTTGAGTCTCTTCCCACACCAGAGCCAATCTTGCAAGGCACGTTGTTGTGCCTGAGGCTCCCAAGGTCTAGCGATTGCAGGGGCCTGTTTATTTTTCTCAGCTGCACAGCAAGAGCACGGGCAGCTGCCTCGAGGGTGCCATCGGTTATTAAAGTCCCAGTGGGGCTCTCAGGGCACAGTGAGTTCCAGTGCCAGATTCCCAGCTGCCCTGCGACAGTGCGGACAGCACCAGCGTTTTTGGGGGCCAGATTCTTTTTGGATGAGAAAAGGGTGAGTTGCACCCCACGCCCCAGTGCACTTACGCACTTTTGTTAAGCTGCATTGGCAGCCAGAGATCGACTTGGAGGGTCCTAGAGTTATGCCCTGACATTTCTGGACATATGGCAGTTGAGCCCCAGTAAAAGGCCAGTTGGCCTTGGGACATAGGTGTGATGGTGAAAGGGTGCAAGGCCATAAGGTGATGTATGCACCTTGTATTAGTGTTACTGTGGTGTACTATTGAGTTCCTGCCTAATATGTCTATGCATCATGACTGATGCGTAATGTGTTTATGCTTATGAGGTGCTTGCATAATGTGTTTATGCTTGTGATACCTAATGCGTAATGTGTTTATGCTTATGACGTGATTGCATAATGTGTTTATGTGGTGATACCTAATGCGTAATGTGTTTATGCTTATGAGGATATTGCATAATGTGTTTATGCTGGTGAGGCCTAATGTAGTTGAGGTTTGGGCCTAATGTGTTTATGCCTAATGTCAGGCTATGATATTTTAGGATGGTGTCTAACGCGAATGTAATAATTCTGAGGTCATTATGGTACCAGTAGTTACTGGTTTGGTTTTATATTTACTACCTGCATTCTGATGCTTCTGACCATGGCCGGATTGGCCTGGTCCTGTATATAATCCCGATTGAATATTGCTGGCACAGTCTGTATTTTGTGATTATGATTCTAATGTGTTTATGATAATACAAAGGCTATTTTTGATACAGCCTTGTGTGGAGTTTCTTTTGTGGTGTGCCTAGTGTGTTGCTGCTGTGTGTGTGTGTTGCGCAATCGCTTTACACGTTGCCTCTGGGATAAGCCTGACTACTCTTACCAAGCTACCAAGGGGTGAGCAGGGGTTATCTTCAACGTGTAACTCCCTTGCCCTGACTAGAGTGGTGCTTTCTGCCTGGCTTAGGCATATGCCCTAGCCAACCAGAAATCCCATTTCTAACACCCCCACTATTCAGAAACTGTTTAATCTAACAGTTCAAACAGGCACCGTCCCCGCTGAGTGGAAATCTGCGGAAGGCCTAGCCATTCTAAAAAAAGCTAATTTGGATCCTAATAATCTATCTAACTATTGCCCAATACCCTTACTACCCCTTCTGGGACATCTTTTAGAAGGTTTCATCAATAAACAATTAATGGCCTATCTTGAGGAGAATCCTATTCTTGACCCGCCGCATTCTGGGTTTGAACATAGTCACAGTACAGAGACGGCACTTTTGCCCACCACTAATTGTCTAAGACTCTCACTTGATGCCGGAGTTCTATCTATATTAGTGCTGCTCGACTTGTCTGCTGCTTTGGATACGGTAACTCACTCCAAGCTGTTTCGGAGACTTTAAGAGATGGGTATCAATGGGACAGCTTTGAAATGGATCCAAAACTTTTGGTGCGATAGTACCCAAACCATTGCTCTTGCTTCTTTCACATCCCGCAAGATGAGCTTAACAAGGCTGTACCACAGGGCTTGTGTTTAAGCCTTTTGTTGTTCAATATTCTTGTGCCACCCCCCTGCTAAGATTGTAGAGCCATTTGGCTTTGATATATTATGTTATACTAATGACACTTATCTGAACTTTACTTTTAATAAAGATATAGCTAAAACTAAAGATAATTTTGCAAAGGGAAAGTTATCCATTTCAAGTTGGATGAAAGCCAACTGCTTACAGCTGAATGTCAATAAGACAGAGATTATTTGGCAAGGCAGCGACTCTTTGGTCTGATGAGTGGTGGCTCTGTCAATTGGGTGCAATTCTGACTCTCAGACAGACCTTTGAAAATCTTGGCATAAAAATAGGCCAAGCATTATCCATGAAAAAACAGATCTCAGCTTCCACTGTTCTCTGCTTTCCTACTATACGTCTACTACAAAGAGCCTTTCTCTATCTTCCTATCTCTGCCAGAAGAACGTTAGTCCAGGCCCTAGTAATCAGCGAACTGAACTATGGTAATGCTTTACTGGACGCAGCAAAGAAGTGCAAAATACTGTGGCCAGACTTGTTATTAACCTTCCATCATACGGTCTTTCGGCCCCATTGTTGAAAGCCTTACACTGGCTGCTGGTAATGTGGAGAAGCATGTTTAAAATCTGTTGCATTACCTACAACTCTTCAAGGGGTAAAGGCCCAGATAGCTTCAGCAGAAACTTAAATGCTATTTACCTACAAGAAGCCTGTGGTCTTTGGATAAAGCTTTGTTGAGTGTACCCTGTATCTGTTTGACTAGATGCGGAGGCACAGCCTTTTCTTATCTGGCTCCGCTCTACTGGAACAACTTACCTCTTCATGTTCGTCTCTGTACTAATTCTTTTAAGTTTAGGGAACTGCTGAAAGCTTCCTTATTTTAATAGACTTCACTCTTGTGTGTATCTGATGGCAGTGTCGAGATAGTTGTGTGCTACAATACATTTAGTTAACATAATATAACATAACAAACAGCTAAAACAGAACCCAATGCAGCTACCACAGTAGAAAGCACTATTGCATTACAATAATACAGCACAAAAACACAGCAGAACATAAAACAACAGAACACATCACCATTACACCTAACGCCACACAATAAATATGTATAAACCTTCTTTCACACTTTACTTCCTCCAGGCACCTACTTTAATAAGACAGTGTTAAAGGGTGTTAGGACAATCACCACCTAAACTAATTACGAAGCACATGACTAAGACCAGTCAAAAATGTTTTGTGATCCGGAGAAAGCTAAAACAACTTTTTGGTTGGCTCTCGTAAATGATCTATTACAGCGTATGGTGAGTGTGGATTTGGGGTTGCAGTTGAACAAGAATGAAAGCACTTAGGGGCATATTATCAAGGAACGGCGTTAAAATTATCGCTGCTTTAGCGGCAGGAAACTGCTGCTAAAGCGGCGATAATGGGCTTGATACTATGCCCTTATGAATTCCCATAGAAGTCCATGTTTTGGTGTGAACATGGGCTTCTATTGGAATTCTGCAGGGCATATTATCAAGCCCATTATCGCCGCTTTAGCGCAGTTTCCCGCCGCTAAAGCTGCGATAATTTTAACGTTGTTTTTGGTAATATGCCCCTAATTAATTAAAAAGGATTTTCGATGAAGTACAACTACACCTCAAAACCAAACTACTTTATCACAACAACTGCTCAATACATAAAGACAGCAATGCAACAACAAACCCACAGCATAGCACTACAGAACTATAGCAAATCTATATTAGAAAAAAGATACGATAGCATTATAGAACAAAACACCTGCACAACAACACAACAGTCCAACTGTATTGTTTTGTACTATTTGGTTGTCTTATGATGATGGTTCGGATTTTTATCAATGACATTTTATTTCAATCAAAACAGCTTCTCATTTAATGAAAGTTCTCGTAGGGAAATACATTTCACAAGTGCGAAAGACGTAGCAGACGGACGCTGCATTCAATCACTGTATTGGATTCTAAACCACATTGCAGGCCATTCCTTAAAGTAGCACATTCCTTTCTCACTCCATGCGCGCCACCACCGAGCCCCGTAAAGAATTTACTTTAAATTTGCCTTCAAACCACATTTAAATCCAGCTTTGCAATACGGACTCCCCAAAGAAATCCTAAAGGCGATTTTGAATGTTGTGTCACCTCTCATTCCACCTTCGAAGTGACAAACCTGACGGCAAAGGGAATAGAATGTCGTCGCTTCAAGTCAAATTCTTTTCATGCTCACGCCTCTGCTGGCTCGGTTCTCTGGTTCAAGGCTATGGATCGAAAAGAGAAATGTAAACGAATAAAAATATGTTGATTTCTTATATCAAAGACGCATGTCAAAAGGGCACTGCGACGTGGCCAGTACTAGGCGCTAGAGGATAAAGGGTAGCCTGCGAGATTTGACAAGAGAGACAAATTATTATTGACCCGAAACCAATTAGGTAGAAAACAGAGCTTTCAGGTTAGAAACATTCCTTGTTAGAGGTTTCCCTGTTGACCTTGCTTTTCATCCTTATTGGCATAACGACCTGCAAGGCAGCGTTGCCTTGGAAAGGATCACTAGATAAATGTTTCTTTCAGAGGAAGACTAAAGGGCATTTCGTGCATACCGTGTCAATATTTGTTATTGAGGAGAAGTTGAAAAGACAGCAGCACTAGCAAAGTGAAGGGGTGAGACCCCTGCCCTTTCGGTATAATATTCAGCCACATGAGCATTCACTTAGATGATCTCTATCACTGACCTCTGATGCCGCAATTAGATACACCAGGTCATTGCTGAAACCAGGCAGAAATATCCCAGCATCTCCCACGCTTCACGGCTATGACATATTAGAGCTGGTTTGCGGCAGCCTGGACACTTTCCTGTTAAGCCCATCAAATAGCACTAGACGTGACTTGTACCTCGATATGTCAGCTGTAGTTTAGTACTATTCAGTCACATATGGTATGCATTTTTTCAAAGGCTTTGTAGAAATATTGTATACGTGAAAACAATAACAATATATTTTATCAGGTCATGACCAAAATAAATATTTTTTTCTGTTAACATTTTATTGAAAGTGCACGACAAACAACATGATTCAACTGGCAAAGGCGAGATATCCATGATAGGTCAGTCAATCTACAAATTAACAATGCTAGTGAGGATTACTAGAAAATTATCAACAGGAAAACAATAATTTAGCTTTCTTTCTTTTTAAAAGTACCCTGAAGTAGAGTAAACTATTAAGTACATAACATAATATTATCATATAGCGAACACCAAATGATTATTAGTATCAAAACGAGGTGTACAGTGTCCCATATGTATAAAGAGCAATGCTCTCTCCCAGGGAGTAAATACCAAACCAGATAAAAGGGAAAGAAGGCAATGATGTCTGACACTTGTTAGTTCAATACCTAAAGTCAACTGAACACTGGGGGATATTACGAGTTTTTATCCAGGAGAAGAGGCAATATCCCCAAAGTGATGGCCATTCAGCAATACAAATACAAGTGATTCTGTTTGAAATGAAATGAATGAAATGAAATTAGATTTGTAAAGCGCATGGCTGCCCGGGAGTGTCCCAGCGCTAAGAACAACGGACAACTGAGGAAGGCCCTGGTATTTATATATATATATATTTTTTTTTTTTTACACATCCTGGGGAATAGGAACGTTTTAAGAAGCTTTCGGAATCTCAAGTAGCTAGGTCCGGTGCGAAGCCTAATAGGGAGAGCATTCCAGAGGGTCGCCACGTTGACCGAAAAACGGCGCCCCCCAGTCCGAGCCTTCTTGACTCTTTGGACTATTACCAAATTTCCGTGGGCAGAGCGCAGAGCCCTGGCGGCCCTGTAGGGGTGGACCAAGCTCCCTAGGATGGGGGGGCCCTTGTCCTGAAGGGATTAGTAGGCAATGCACAGGGACTTGAATTTAATTCTTTCCCGGATTGGCAGCCAATGGAGGGCTTTGAGCGAAGGTTTAGCCGATGATCTCAGGGGTGTGCCTGTAAGCAACCTCGCTGCCGAATTCTAAACACGTTGGAGGGTGTTAATGGTCGATTCTGGGGCGCCCAAGAAGAGAGCATTGCTATAGTCTAATCTAGACAGGATTAGACCTTGGATAAGCAGCTTCCTGGACTGTGCCGGTAATAGGGGAAGGATCTTACGGGCTGACCGAAGTAGTCCCATGCAAATACCGGCAGTCTTTTTTGCTTGTGTCCTAAAGGAGAGGTCCTGCTCAAGCCATACCCCCAGACTTTTAAGTTCGTTCTTAGGGGCGGGGGACACCCCCAGGCATGAAAGCAAGATGTAACTAGGCAGAGCTGTTATCTGCTGGCCTAAGAGCATAAGCTTTGTCTTGGAACCATTCAATTTAAGTCGCGAGCTGCTCATCCAAGAATGTATTTCCGAAAGGCAGCCATAAAGATTTTCTGTGCAATCTTTCTCTTGGGAGAGCGAGACGACAAGTTGGGTGTCGTCTGCGTAAGTGACTACTTTAATCCCAAAGGGTGTGACCACATCCTCCAGAGGGGCCATATACACGTTGAATAAAGTAGGGCTCAGTGACGAGCCCTGTGGGACCCCACATTGGAGGGGGGTTAGCCTGGAGCGAGCGCTGCCTTCCCACACTTGGAAGGTTCTGTTCTTCAGGAAGGACGTGAGCCACAGCAGCGCTGTACCAGCTATCCCTAGATTAGACAGGCGCTGGTTTAAGATCTTATGGTCCACCGTGTCAAAGGCTGCACTTAGATCCAGGAGGATCACCACCGCTGATCCTCCTGAATCCAAGATGCACCTTGCCTCCTCGACCACTGCTATCAAGGCGGACTCCGCACCCTGCCCTGGGCGGAAACCCGTTTGAGAGTTGCGGAGCAGCCTATTGGTTTCCAAGAAAGAGGAGAGCTGCCGATTAGCAATCTTCTCCGCAATCTTATGAAGACCTGGCAGCTAGAAATTGGTCGAAAGTTAGCCATCTCCAAAGGATCGAGTTCTGGCTTCTTTAACAGTGCCTTTACTAAAGCCACGCGTTTCAGAATGTGCATAGGGGCAGGATCGTCAGGGGATCCACTCTTCATAGACGACAAAACAGCTTGGAAGTCTTCCCTAGACACCTGGGCGTACGAATCTGAAAAAGGGCCAGGGGTCTGAACACTAGATTCAGCAGGGTCAAAAGTATAGGAGCTTTGTGGCAAAGTATGTAGTATATTTATTATTTTGTTTAAAAAAAATACCGCTAATTGGTTGCATCTGGATTCAGACGCGTCTTGCGCCATGGGGGGGCTAGGAATTTTGAGGAGATCCTTCACAATCTTGTGTTTCTCAGGCTCAGTCCCAACTTATATTCGCTTTAGACACTCCACTATAGATATTCAAGAAGGTAGTACGGGACAGTTCCCATTGCATACTACCTTAAAGATGGACTCTGGTGTCTGAACATCTAATGAGTATCTTATTTTTGCACTCAAGGTATTCTTCCTCATGCCTGGATATCCCAAGCAAAGATAAGGATTAGATTAATGGGTAACGTTTTGAATTGATATCGCTATCTCTGCTGTCAGTAGTGACTATTCCGTCTGGGGAATTACACTATTGTCCAAACTAGATAGTTGTAACTACTGTTAGTTACTCCCTTTGCCCTCTGACGTGTCTGTCACTGGGGAAGGACCTGGGAGCTGCTGGGATCACATGTATATTAATGAGGTAACCCGATATTGAGCAACAGGCCACTTAATTTGGGAAGTTGCCAGTGCCCAGAAAGTTTCAGACACTGTCAAAATCCAACTCAATAATCCCACCTATGTAAGAGGATTGCTCCCAATTAGGGTGGCATAAAAAACGGGGCATGGGCTGGGGACCAATAACTTAATGACTTATACATACGTCAACTGGCCATCTGTTGGACCTGGCATCCATGGAGTGGTTTCCTCTGTCTTTTTGCCTCTACCTCCTGTATTTTTGTTGATGTGCTGGATGTCGTTTTTTGCTGATGTATGCACTCTGAGCATTCTACCTCTGCTAAGTGCTAAAGTGCAAGTGCTTCTGTGTAAATTGTGATTCTGATTGGTCATCCATTATTCTTATATTTGATTTACTGGTAAGTCCCTAGTAAAGTGCACTCTATGTGCCCAGGGCCTATACATCGAATGCTACTGGTAGGCCTTCAGCACTGGTTGTGCCACCCACTGTAATGGCAGCCCTGTAAGTCTCAGACCTGGCATTACAGTGTCTGTGAGTTTGAAACTGCCATGTCAGCCTGGCAAGTGTACCCATTTGCCAGGCCCAAACCTTCCCTTTTTCTACATATAAGGCACCCCTAAGGTAGGCCTAAGGTAGCCCCAGAGGCAGGGTGCCATGTATGTGAAAGATAAGATATGTACTGGTGTGTTTTACATTAATTTATAGGGAAATACTGCCAATTTAGTTTCTCACTATTGCAAGGCCTGTCTCTCCCATAGGTTATCAGTGGAACTTTCTTGTAACATTTTACAAGTGTAGCTTTCAATTGAGAAGATCTGTAGAGTTGGAGTTTAGGATCCTTGAGCTTAGAATTTAAAAAATACATTTTTCAGTGAAGAGGGTTTTTAAATTGTGTGTTTGAAGAAGCCACTTTTAGAAAGTTGGCATTTTCTTGTTTAACCATGCTGTGTCCGTGCCGGCCCATGGAATCAATGTCTAGCTTAGACTGACAGGGGACCTGTTTGTGCATTCACTCAAGACAGTCACACAAAGGGAGCAGAGGTGTGCTCTGCATATCCTGATGACCCATCACAAGGCTGATGGGTCTTTCTTAGCTAGAGTGGTGAGAGGAGTTGTCACTGACTCCTAAATAGGGCTGTGCCTGTTTTCCAACAATGCTGTCTCCACTCAACTCGAGTGCGTCTGGAGCAAAGGCAGGGCAAGGCAGGAACTTGTGAACTACAAAGGCATTTATGTGAAGTATGCCTACTTCAAAGGCCAAAAGGGATAGAAGTGTTGGACTTGTAACCTCACATTTTAGATCACTTCTGGATCAAGAGGAGGCTCTCGATAGGAGTTGAGTAGCTGTAAGGAGGATCACTGCCCCTTTGCTGTGAGTTGTTTGCTCTAAAGGAGGTTTCACAGAGTCCCAGGAAGACAATAGTTTAGTGAGAAGATCATTGAAATGGTTAACAAAGGTACAGTAATTGCCTCGAGGGCAGTACATTATGTGAAAACAGATGGTTCTGATTGATGCTGCATCCGCTGAAGGGTGGGGAAGAGTGTGTCATCCGTGCATCTTTTATTGTGATAGCATAATTCAACTCACTGCTTCACTTTACTACCTCTGTTCTGAAATCCTGCGGGAGCATGAAAAGCATTTAATATTTCATATCTGTGTGTTTGTGTTTCCTATCAGTTATAACCTTCCAGTAAAATCAGTGCTGGTATTTGATCTGTCTGATTACTGTGCATGTAGCAGCAGCAGCTTAACAGTTGCCGCTCCTCATTTTGTGGGGCACAGCTGATTAAATTCTGCACACATATTTCCATTAAAAAAAACACCGGATGGGACATTTCTACAATAGATCACTAAGGGAAAATGATGGCAGCACGAAAAGTCTTGTAGGAGAACATCATATATTTGTAAAATTGATCACAAACAGAATGTTGTAACCTCAGTAATCATTCTTTCCATCTGGTTTACATTTTACCGGCTCTGTAACTGTGCAGAAAATAATACCCACTGCAGCAGTGAACAGAATATCTGATACTCCTATGTGGGGGAAAAAGCCAGTGCTCAGCAGTGAACACGGAGATGAACAGCAGGCGCAGTGGAGAATGCGTGCTCAGTTAATCATGATGAACAACAGCAGCGTGCATCGCACAGCTGTTAAGTGCAATCACGTAAAACTGAGATTTTTCATTTTCAAGCACTGCGCAAAACAGAGAAGTAAGGAACAAACCATGGGTATTATTCAATCCACAAGTATTGAAAATGTTTCAGACCCCTGTCCCCAACAACTTAAAGGAATAATTGTACCTCTACCTGGAGGACTCCAATGCAAAGAGTCACTTAATTATATCAACCCTTTGTTTTACTGTCACCAGTAATGCATTTTCTCCTGTTTATTCCAGTCACAGCTGCTGCCAATATGCTGTGGTGGCCGACAGAGCACCAGTGAGTGTGGGGGGTGAATTAAAAAAAAATACAAAAATCTACCTGATCATGCATCCACCTCGCGCATTGATGCTCCTCCTTCTCCTGCTGCTCCTGGCAGTCACTAGGACAGACTCCCCATCTAATCCAGACGCTGCTGTCATAATATGATAGCAGCGCTGGGATTGGCCCGAGTGGATTGGTTTGATGCTCTGCTCAGGCACAGGGATTCAGTGCTGTTTCTCCACAGCCGGGTTAGAGAAACTTAAGTGTGGATGTCTGTTTGGCCAACCTAAGATGGCTGGCCAAACAGACATGCACACTTAGAAGTGAACATAGCACTCCATTCCTCCTCCCTCCTATGGCCCAGCTCCACCCCTCCCTACACACTCTGGCTCAGCCGGTAGCTGGAAAATAAAATGCTAATAAAATACTGTTTTATTTTCAGCTGCTGGCTCTGAGCCAGAGTGGCAACACTCCTCCGCCATTGCAGAGGAGCCGCCACTAATTCATTCTCTCTCATTGTAGAGTCCTCCCCAGCCTGGCTACTAGTAAATGAACACAACACACACAGACCTTAGTATTACATGTCTTTGTTATTCGGGCTGGACTGTTCCCATGAGGCACATGGTTAAGACTGATTTGCATATAGCTGAGTCGGAACTGAGATGGTGAAGTGAGCTAAAGAACAATGATGGACTCAACCCAGATCTGTGTCTGGGGGTGGGTGTCTGAAAAGTTTTAGCTCTCCGTCCATCATCTCCTTGTGTTTGCTTTGCTCACCCTAAGTTGGCAAGGTATGCCCAGGCGTGGGTCCCTTGCTCACTTTCCCACTCGATTCAAGCTAGCTTGGCTGATGAAGGGTGTTACCCTGAAACTGGACCCTGGATGCTTGTTTCCAGTTCAGGGAAGACCTGGGTTTGCAGTTTGGGCTGGAATGTTCCCATGAGGCACAGGGGCAAGACTGATTTGCATATAGCTGTGTCAGAACTTAAGTGGCGAAGTGACCTAAAGAACGATGATGGATTCAACCCAGATCAGTGACTGGGGGTGAGTGTCTGAAAAGTTTCAGTGCTCAGTCCGTCATCTGCTTATGTTTGCCTTGATGTGTATACCAAACACAGAAAATGAAGTATAAAGTTCACAAATAACTTTATTACGGTGTCACAACCGTTGGTGGTTAGAAGGAGAAGGTCATCCACATAGTAACATGACACATCTGTTACTTGTGGAATGTCAAGAACCACAATTGTCTTATGTACATATCAAAGACAATTTAGGAGAGGAAACATCAGACAATGTCCATTGCAGGAGTGATCTTACAAATGTCTTATTGATGCAGCTCAGGCATGTTAAGTAGCCCACAATAGACATCCCACAGCCAAACAGTAACAGCAAAAGGGGGTCAATACAGTAACTCAGCACTGGTACACTGAAAACAGGTGTAGCTGTTTGTGCAGGATTATTTCTAACATCTGCCAGTGATGTCACTTAAGTTCGGCGGCATAAAATGTTGAGACACATGGACACCTACATCCAGTCCACAGACAGAGAGGAAGCAATCTATGTGAACAGAGACAAACACGTGTTGGCCTACTAACACAATGTGTTGGAGAATACGATGGAACACATGGGCAGAGCACCATCACGCAACTGATTAGAAATACCAAGGTGTACCTAAATCTTCCATACTCTGGCTGTGCAAGTTGCTTTTGCACCAGAGTTGTACTCCCAAAGTAATTGTCCGACATTCCCAGGAACACCTCATGTCCAATTTGTCAGGCAGAACAGTATCATAGTGCAGCTGATGTCAATACTCTGACATATCCAAATAAAATGACTAGGCGAAAGGACCTACAAGACAAAAATAATATTTCAGGTAGCAGTTCAAACATGTTACAACAATAACAGTCTACTTCAGAAGAACATGGTATATGGAGTTGATCAGACACCAACATAGCTACATAATCAACGTCTACATCGATCAAGAGCTCATCCATTTACAGCTCTGCACAAAGTAACCCACGGTTGTGCATACCTAACAGTCAACAACGCACCACATCCTCACTGCTTCATAACAACAGCAACTGTAAGCGTCACAGTCATGACATCTCTCTGCATACTTACACTCAAGTAAAGTAGTTATTGCTGAGCCGTTGATGCAGGCCAAGCCTTTCCTCTTTGCCAATATCATCATCACTGTTCATGTCAGGATTCTCACCCGGGTCTCCAACCTCCACAATCAGAGGGATGTTCCTGTGCAATGTAAGTTGTGGAGCATGCAGCAGGCAACTGCGACCTGACACACATTCCAGGGTGAGTAGAGGAGGGCTCCACCGGTCTTGTCCAAACAGCAGAATCTGGCCTTCAGCAGCCCAAAATTCCACTCCACTATTCGGACGTGTCCTCCCATGGGCCTCATTGAAGCCGACTTCCTCTGGCGTTGTTTTTCTCAGTGGGGTCAGCAACCAAGGCCACTTGGGATACGCTGAGTCACCTAGATGGGAGACACACAGATGTGCAATCATGATTCAGACATTTGCAGAGGATGATAGCATGCATCACGCACACACACAAAAGATGGACACCAACCAGCCAGGCCCTCTCCGGTTGTAGACATGATATCAACTGGGGTATGGTGCTGTTCCGCATTACATAGGAGTCGTGGGCAGATCCTGGGAATTTGGCACATATATGTGAAATGTACAAATCCGCAAGGCATGTCACTTGCACGCTGATTGAACGATAATGTTTCCTGGTCCTTTATATTTGCTTACGTCCTTGAGGTGGTACAAGGGCAATATGTGTGCCATCAATGGATCCTACAACATGTGGAATGAGACCCAGGTCACAAAAGTTACCCTTCACAGTTTCCAAATCCCCTCTTCTTGGGAACAGAATGTAACTATCCATGTGTTGCATCAGTGCAGACAGGACGTAACTCCATACTGAACTTCAGTTGTGACATCCCACCAGATGTAGCTACTGTGTACTGAAAGGTACCAGTGGTCAAGAAATGCAGTGTGACCATCACCTTCACTGTTGGGGTAAGAGCTGTGGGATAGATTCTGTGAGCTCTTACCTGAGGCACAAACTTGCCACATAGGTCCTGAATTGTTCGATGATTTCGTCTCAACTTCTTTATTATGTTACACTTCTCTGGTAGATGGGAGCTTGTCTCCTCCATCTGTCGGTGTACCTATGTGTGGAAACAGCAAAAGGTAAGATGTTGGTTACAGAGTACACGTTGACTCATACCAGCACAAGATGAACAGTCATGTGGAATCAGTGTCATGCTTGTGTGAGCTGTAGACATACATTATCATCAGTTAGGCATGGCTGTGACAATACGTATATACCAACTACTAGTATGGGGGTAGTGGAATAGATGACAAACATAAAGGCCATTGCCAATTTATGGATACTGAGCCATGTGGGTGTGAATCATCACAGGTGGCACACAGCATTATGCATGAGATTCCAGTTTTTAAACATGACAGACCTTGATGGAAAGGATGCACACTATCATCTGCGTAGTCTCCATTTCCTTCAATCCGACCAACATATGAATCTGTTACAGTATTGTGCAACATAGATACATCTTTTGTGCGGAGGCCACTGTAACTGTCTGAGGAGTCTGCATTACACATATTGGCACAGTCACCACAAGGATACACAGCTCGAAATGTAAAATGTGTCCATGCACATATGAACAACACTGATATGTGAGGTATGGCAGAGCAATGCTGGCACACTTCTGGTGACAGCTATATTATGTAAAAGCTAAGAACAATGGATGACAGACTATTGAGCCCCCTGACAAGGTGCTACTGATGCCTGATAATGAGGGGAGCTTAATGCTGCAATTTGTTTGACAATAACCATGATCGCCAGCTAGTGTGAACTGTGCGGTAGGTGTGCTCAGCCACGGCGGGCACTTCCAAAGGCCCATATTGTAAAATGCGACCAATGTGCTAGAGAAATTGTGAGCCCTGCGGTCAAAGTCCGCCTATGAGAATACTATGGCAGCCAATGGGCTCTGTTAACTCGGCCACCGATTGTGGTTTTGAACCACGCGGTAGACATGCTCAGCCATGGTAGGCACTGTCACAGGCCGATATATTAAAATGCAACTGACACGGATCAATGTCCATGCCGGTCTAGCACTGACACCGCCATTGTGACCTATTTACAGGTCGCGTTTAGGAATACTTACCTCTTGCCTACAGGCGCTACTGCTTGATATACCTCCCCATCACCTTCTGCTGTTTGTAGCCTCTGGGAGCACTCATTGCCGTACAGAGATGGTAAAGCCCCATCCCTTCACTCCAGAGCTCAAGGTGGACGAGGTCCTATGCCTGTACGGGCGGCAATATGGTTCACCAGAGGTACAGGTAAGTGTTCATGTTTCTATTTTGGCTCCATTTGAATGCTAGCTTCTGTTACTGAAGACTAGTATGTGCCTCTGAGTGTAAGCCAATGTAGATGCATTGATTGTAGGACCCCTTCATGTGGCACACCTGTACATGCATATGTTGCCTTTGAGTCTGTGAAGCGGATGGCCTCATTGGAATGAGAGTAGCTCCTTTTAACACATTTACCTCAGATCTTGCTCACTGCATAGCTCTAAATCATGTCAGCTATTTAGACTTGCATAATGACCACATAGAGACTATCAGCGGAGAGTGCTAATGGGCCAAACTATGCAGGCTACAAGGGAAGATCACTAGCATCAGCATTCCAAGGCAGAGACAAATCTTAGGCGGTGAGAAGCTCAACATCAACCATCAAACACTAACCTCCACCAAGAATTAACCCTAATTTCATGGAACATTGCAGGGCTAAGTAAAAGTGCAGGGAACAGGACTACCTTGCACAAGGGGACATCATATGCTGGCAAGAAACTTGGGCAATGACATCAACCCTCCTAGCTGGCTTCCACGAACATCAGATTAATGCCACAAAATAAAACATATTTGGATGTCCATCAGGAGGTTTCTTGATCTTTATAAGCCATGCCCGTAAACTCAAGATCACAGAAATAAGAGTAAATTCTCCAGACCTGTAAGCCATGACAATTGATGGCGAGCCGTCAGCCGTTTCGCCTGCTGTTAATAAATTGTTATATCAATTCAGCACTGACACAAGCTAGTATGGAATTCCTCATCACCACACTGGAAGAAGTATTAATCAAATATGAGCATCACAATGTGATCATTGCCTGTGATTTAAATTCTTGAGGACTGGAAAGGGCCTCAGGCATGCTAAGCAAAGGGCACAAGGCTGGCCCATTGCTCTCCCTTCTTAAAAACGTTAAACTCCACTCGACTCACCATACGAAGAAATTACGCTCACCCACGTGGTGCCCTAAACCAACCTTTTGGAATATATCCATTATTGACTACATTCTAACTAATGAGAAGTTGGCCAATAAGTTGACAGACTTCACGGTTGATGACAGAGGGGAAAGTGACCACAGGCCTCTATGGGTAACCTTCCACTTGGGAATGGAATCTGCAGACCTCCATGCACAGGAGACAGACGCTTCAGAGTACTTAAAATTATAAAATGGACAGGTAAGCTCAGAATTAAATTACAGGAGTGGGCATTAACGTGGGAAGCACGCTTGTTCAGGGAGGCCCACCCGAGGGTGATAGGATACTAACCTCGGGCCACAACTCCGCTCCACCAGTGGAGTGTGTGGAGATTTGCCTACTCTGTGTTCTGAGTAGAACGCAGAGTGTAGGGCAAATTCCTATTACGCGGCAGAGTGCAGTTGGCCAGCCCCTGCCTCCACCCGCCTATTAAAAAATTAATAATACTTTATTAAAACCCAAACAATAAACACTTACCTGTACTGCCGGCATCCTCGGGCTGCCCTCCTCTTCTTCCTCGCCATCTCCTACTTGGGTAGATCAGCTTGCAAAAACTGCACATGATTAACCAAGTAGGAGACAGCGAGGAAGAGGAGGAGGGCAGCACGTGGACGCCAGCAGTACAGGTAAGTGTTTTTTTATTGGGTTTTAATAAAGTATATTTTTTAATAGGCGGGTTAAAGGCGGGTGGCGGAGCGGAGATCCACGGAGTTAGTTCCCAACTCCATGGACCTCCGCGTAGTCCTGCTCCGCCAGCTCCGCCCGGGGTTATAGGATACTGGAAAGCCCTTATAAATGATTTATAGCAGAAACTGGGGGAAACTATTACAAAAAGTGCTTTCCGGCAAGGCATCATCTCCCAAGAAGCCACAAGTACCAAAGTGCCTGAGTCAATATAAACGAGCCCTCATGAAGGCACACAGAACAGCTTACAGCAAAAAAGTAGCCGAGTACAAGAGAAAGGATACTGAACATAAATGGCTCACAGTATTAGCCTTGATAGGAAAAGAACAATGCTAAACTATGGAGATATATCAACCGTCTGAACTCCCAAACTACGAGAAAGGAGAACAATATCGCAAGCAACGAATGGGAAGCATATGTAAAGGGATTATACTTCAAAGACTTACCAGCTGCTGAGTATGTCCTTTCCAAGAAGACCCCGGAAATAAGTTATGACATGGAACTCCACCCTAAGAGCAAACTAGAAGTAGGACTAAAGACGATTGAGGGCAATGACAATGACAAATTGCTTATGGAGATGATGAAGAGGTCGACGTTTTGGTCTTGGTTGCAGGTGTCTATAAGACCATCATCAGGACAGAAATGTTTTTTGCAAAGAATGCCCCTTAGTAATATGGCAAAAGATATTCGGAGGGATGAGTCACTGTGGATGAATCGCAGTGAAGCTCTAATCTGTGGCATGAAGTTGCCCAGAAGCAAGTTTGGAATCTGAGACCGGCAAATTAGTCTGATCAGATGAAAGCACAATCTTTGATTTGGCAAGCACTCAAACGAGGCAGCGTGTAACGTGTAGAGAGGATAGCATGGTCCACAGCCATATTACTAAGGGGCATTCTTTGCAAAAAACATTTCTGTCCTGATGATGGTCTTATAGACACCTGCAACCAAGACCGAAACGTCGACCTCTTCATCATCTCCATAAGCAATTCGTCTGCACCAAGAATTAACCATTGTTCATTGTCTGACTTGGTTATTGCCTATAATTTACAGGAGCTGATGTATTGTTATGAACTGATTTGTTGATTTGTGTATACTTCTGTTCATAAAATTTTTTGCTTGAACTTAATTTGTCTATTATATCCCCGTACAGATATTTATTTGATCAATTCAATACAATATTTGTTCAGATAAAATTACTTCTCTGTGTGCTTTTTCCCTTTTTCCTTTGCTTACCATTGATTGTTTCCATCAAAGAAAAGTCTTGTCGTTATCCCATGGATACACTAGAGTTAGATCCTTGCTAACTAACTCAAAATTTGATTATAAGTTAATAGACAAACCAAATCCCTTGTAGCCACCTTTTACTTTAATTACTTATCGCCCAAGCCTACAAGGGTCTATTGGGTTACCCAGTTCCTTTCTCGAGGGAGGGGGGGCATAAGAAGTTGCAATTGGAATTTCTGAGCTTTAGTTGAGCGTAGCATGTGACATGGTCTGTATAACTATGCTGTACATTGATTTATGTGTGTTGCAGGTGTCAAGTTGGTCCATAACTTGCACACAAATGTCACCTAAATAGCTGTGACAATCTGTTTCTACATGTCTTCCATGCCTACAGCTCAAACTCCATCGGCCAAAGGCCATATGGAAGGTCATCTCCTGGAAGGTGTGAACCCTGGGGATCTCCAACTGACGCAGTACAGACTGCCACAGGACGTAGGATGACATCTGCTGCCTCATCAAGATTCTCACTGATATACAGCTTGGGCTGGTATCCAGAAGTGGCAGGTTGGTGCGCTGGACCTTGAACCCCTAATGGCATTCTGGTGGTGACCTAGCCAGAGCTTGATGGATGTTTGAGGGACCAACAGCAGCTATTTGGGGGTGAGTACTGGGCTGAGTATAACTTTGTGCATGACTAACTACCTTTTACCACAGGTATCATCACCCCAGGAAGTTTCGAGATGACTCATGTTTCATGCAATATGAACAATGTAGCATGTGTAGGAATGGTAGTATACTCCTGCTTTTACACTTTGTCCGCTTTATGTAGCAAATAACTAAGCAGTGTCCACCAAACAAGTCTGAAAATAGTTGCAGATCTCATTTGGAAAATGATTTCAAAACTGCCCATTTCAGACACATGAAAAGAAGTGTGTAAATTGTGCCACAAAGGATACTTGTCATCTTTGTGTGTGCAGTGTTGCTCCCTGTCTACTGTAACTCATGTGATAGTGTGGCAGTGGCTTGTGGCATGGCCTATTACTCACTCAGGATGCAGGTAGTCTGCTCAATATCCTCTTGTCCTAATTGTTGGGTACAGCAGAATGATTCAGATAACAGCACCACGGTTTACCTTATAAAATGCCTTCCTGCAGCATAGCATCACTTTAGATATTTTACTGGCACATTCACAGCAGCAGCACACATGAGCTGAGGGTGTAGATGGAAAACTGTTAGAACTGGTGGTCTATAGTTGGCAATGGTCTGCACCTATGTCCAAATAGGGACCCTTGCTTCTAATCAGAGTAAGGGGGCTACACTCCTAAAATAAACCCTGCTCATCCCTGTTGTAGCTTGGCACGAGCAAGAAGGCTTAACTCAGAGGCAGTGTGTAAAACATTTGTGAACACATACAGTAATACAGTGAAAACACTACAGACGGACACAACACAGGTTTAATAAAAATAAGTATTCTTTATATAGAATTAACACAAGATGCAAAGAACAAAAATCCACAATACAGTATTACGAAAATGACTTTTAAATGGTAGAAATAACTTAGTTCACTTTAGATGGTAAATGCAACACGTATCTCACAAAGTACATTTGGATGCGTAACGCAAGATAAACAAAAGGTTTGCAGGGAGAACAATGCATCAGTTCCTTGCTTCGGGGGAGGTCCTGCGTCTGTTCCTCAGTGCTTGTGCAAAGTAGGCAATGCGTCTGTTCCTTACCGGAGAGGAGATGATGCGTCGCTCTCGGGTTGCATTCTGGTTGCGATGCGACAAGATGGCGCCTCGATGCAATGCGACAATCTGGTGTGATGTGATAAGATGACGTCTTTGATGAGATGGTGTGAAAGCGATGTGTGCACGCTCTACGGCCATGCGGCAACTCTGGAACTTCTGAGCCACGACAGGCCCTACAACACTTCTCCGGTGATGCAACAGCGACCCTTGTGGTGGCGACATGCTTCTCCAGTGATACGACAACAAACAGCTGCGAATGCAACACACTTCTTCTCTTGAGTCATGCTTCCATCTCCCAACAATATGCAAGCTTCTGCAGACAGAATTCCTCAGTGCTTGTGCAAAGTAGGCAATGCGCCTGTTCCTTACCGGAGAGGAGATGATGCGTCGCTCTCGGGTTGCATTCTGGTTGTGATGCGACAAGATGGCGCCTTGATGCAATGCGACGATCTGGTTTGATGCGATAAGATGACGTCTTTGATGGATGTATGACATTACAATGCATGCATTTACATCGCATGCCTTTACAACGTAAGTATTACAACGCAATCCATTACATCTCGGACTGTGAAAGCGTTTATTTTAACCTACAAATTACGCCAAACAAATCCTTATCGGGTATTCTTATATACCACCCCCCGGGAAGCCTAGGACAATTCGTAGGCTCACTGTTAGAAACCACAATGACCTCCTGTGCCATGACACCCAATTTTATTCTACTAGGAGACTTGAATCTTCATTTCGATGATCTCTCCGATAAAATAGCAGCCGATCTCAAATCAGAGCTGAATGCGTTCGGCCTCCTCCTTAAAAACTTTGCGGCTACCCACACAAAAGGACACCTGCTCGACCCGATTTTCTCTAACATCCCCAAAATAGAAATATCGCCCCCCCCCCCTCCCATTACCTTGGTCGGACCACTTCCTCATCTCGTTCGCATGGCAAACTAATTTGGACTACCCTCAGGCTCAGATACATCGCACTCAGGAGAGAACATGGTCCAAACTCTCTTTTGAGAACTGGACCCTGGAATTAGAACATACTATTCCTCCTGCTGACCCCGACCCACTGAAAGCTGACGCGAATTTCACCAATTGGTTAACCAATACCGTTGACTCGGTAGCACCCAAGAAAATTATCAAGAAAAAAAGCAAAGTTTTTAAATCACCATGGTACTCTCAAGAACATAGAGACTTAAGAAAAATGTGCAAGAACCTGGAGCGTAGATGGAGAAAAGACTGGGCCCCCCTCAATAATGAGAAATATAAAGCAGCCATGAGGACCTATAAATCAGCTCAGAAAACAGCCCAAGCTTCCTTCTTCGAAGAGAAAATTAGAACGGCCTCCAACTCGTCTCGAGAGACATACAAAATAGTAAAAGAGCTACTCAAAATACCCAACCCCCCGTTGGTGCAGGACACCTCGGACACCAGATGCAACCAATTAGCAGCATTCTTTGAGAGCAAAGTAAAAAACATCCTACAATCCCTACCGCCAAAATCACATATTTATGCCCCTGCGGATCTTATTGCCGCAAACACAGGCCCCACTCTGGACTCCTTTAACCAGATATCCAAAGAAGGCTTTCAAACTGCTCTGACCGCTATGAAAAGTGGATCTCCCAATGATCCAGCCCCCAGGTATATCCTTCAGCATGTGGGACCTACCATCTCCTCTTTGGCCACAGACCTTATTAATGCTTCGTTTGATCAGGGAGTGGTTTCCCCTGGTTGGAAACAGGCAGTAGTAAAGGCACTGCTAAATAAACCAGAACTTGATCCCCATGACTAGGACCAATTTCTCTCTTGCCAGGGCTTAGTAAGATCGCTGAGAAAATTGGAATGGAACAACTCTCGGCCTTCTTAGAAACCAACAGACTGCTCCGCCCCTCTCAAACTGGGTTCCGCCCGGGCCAGGGGACTGAGACCGCCCTCCTAACAGTGGTCGAGGAAGCAAGATGCATCTTGGATTCAGGAGGATCGGCTTTGCTGATCCTCCTGGATCTAAGCGCAGCATTCGATACTGTAGACCATAAGATCTTGGTCCAGCGCCTTCTTAACTTCGGGGTAAGAAGTACCGCTCTGCGATGGCTTACATCCTTTCTGAAGGACAGAACCTTCCAGGTGTGGGAAGGGAATGCGCGCTCCAAGCCTTTCCCCCTCCAGTGTGGGGTACCACAGGGCTCTTCATTGAGCCTTACACTATTTAACATTTATATGGCCCCCCTGGAGGATGTTGTCACTCCCTTTGGGATTAAGGTTGTTACATACGCTGACGACACCCAACTGGTCGTCTCACTCTGGAATGGAATCTGCAGACCTCCAGAAAGTAATGGGTGAATGCACAGGAGACAGATGCTTCAGAGTACTTAAAATTATAAAATGGACAGTTGTGAGACTGCTAATTGTAAATGTAATCTGGGTGTGCTGGCCACTTCTATTTCAATTGCAACTTACTTCTGGTTGTGATGCTTCTTATCCTTTGTAGTTGTTCTACAGTACTCATTGTATTAGTTTAGGCATGCCTGAACTTTGCCTATTTGCAGGTCTCTGTTGGGATGGGTAGTGGTGTATACATCAGGCCTTTTAATAAGATATCACTATAGCATTGTATAAGGATCTAGTTTGAGAGAATGCATGTAGGTCTTGCTACACACAATCGGATGTGAGATGTGTATGTTTGCACATGCAATAGGAACTGCCATTGTCTGAAACATCATGTTAGTGGACGTTGCACAGGTCATGTGTCAATACAGCATGTTCTTATGCCAAATGTTGTGCTGAGGCAGCCAATCCATGTACAAGTAATTTACTATTCTGATGTGTGCATTATTGAATATACATATGTGTTCATATTTGTGCCAGGGCTAATTGTATTGAACCTGTGTCTCCTTTTGTCACAGCATCAACTGAGGGCAGGGAAGGAGAGAGGCCCGACACCACTGGGGAAGCAGCTGGCCAGAGTGGTCCCCATTTAGCTACCGATACAGAGGGGAGCAGTGCCTCGGAGGGTGATGGGAGTGTCCTGGAGGAGACAGGAGATGAGACGCCTACCTCTACATTTTGAGACTCTGGTGGCAACTCCATGGAGGTGGCGGATCAAGGACTTAAAACACCATCTAGATCTCCATCCACCAACCCTGTTCTATCTCTACCCTCCCTGCTGCTCCCCAACCTGCTATCCGAGCCTGCTCCCCTAAGGAGGGTGGAGTCTCCTTCCCCCAGGCACCACAGCCCCTGCCCCTGTCTCCCCTGCTGCCCTCAGTGTGGAAGCTATAGATAGATGTCCTGCAGCAGATCTCTGTAGGTCAGACTGCAGTCCTGAATGCCCTCCAGGATCATGGCAACAACTTGTAACATGTATTTGGGTTCCTTGACATAGCGGGCCTGCAGAGATCTGTTCAGTCTCTGGTCTCAACACTTATGGCAGCTATCCAAATCTGCCAGCCTCCCATCCCTGTTCCTGCCCCTTCCCCGTCCACCCTCCCAATACCCCCACCTGACCAGAGAACATGTAAAGCTAAGTATACAAGCACCGAGACATTCCCATGCAGCACACTTCCATGCCAGTCCAAAAAACACAAATATACTACACCCACCACACCCAGCACAATACCCACTCACAGAACCCAAGACACAACACCCACAACACCATCCCAGGACAATCAGAAAAATACGCATATAAAGCATGCATCCACATCCCTGAGCTCAGTTTCCTCTCCCTTTCAAACCCAAACCATCACCACACCTACTCCCATATATCACCGAACCCTTGCCCTGTCTGCCCTCAACTTCTGGCCATCGATTGCAATCCCCTCTCCCAAAGAAAGGAGGGCTGGCTTTCACTGATCCCTTACCATTCCACTTCTTGCCACCCCCATAAGAAGGGTGGTACCATCAGCCCTGTAGCACAAGTCCCTTCCCGACAGGGGAGGAAGGTAAGGGAGCACCTACCCCATTCCCACCCACAAGTCCACAAAAAAAACAAAGAAAGCTCCCCCCTCATTCAGACAAGAAGGAGGCTACGATTGCCCCCTATATTTCTATCCCTCCTAGTCCCCTTCAGGGATATAAAATTCCAAAGGTTTTGAGGCCTAGCCCTCCTCATCCAGAGAGCAGCCTTCGCACTACCCAAGTCAGCCCTCCCCGTCCCAGGTCAAGCCCTTCCAATGCCCAAGCCAGCCATCCTCGTTGCAGGTACAGCCCTCCCACTACCAAAGCCAGCCCTCTGCGTCCCAGGTCCAGCCATCCCACTACCCAAGTCAGCCCTCCCCGCCTCAGGTCCTGTTTCCATCCCGCCCACCCATGTCCCCCTTGAGCTGTGCCTGGAGTGCCCATTTGATGCCTATATCCTGGGGAGGTTTCCCTGGCAGTGATCTGTGTGGCATGGTTTGCGGCATGCCTGAGGTGTCTGCAATTTGGACTGGCCATTGGCCTTATTGCTTGAAACATTTTCATCTGTTAAATTAAAAAGCAAAGCTTTATTTTCATACAAAGCCTTTTTTGTGCCCTTGTTAATGATGCAGACAACTGTATGTGTATATGATGCCCTGTTACAGTATAGTAGTGCAGGTGTATCTATAGCTTCTGGTAGATTTGCAGTGGCAGGTGTACCCAGATCTTGGACCAGGTAATAGGTTTGCAGAATCAGAGGGTCAATGTGGATTTGATACCTATCTGTGATAAGTTACCATTGGGCTATACATTGCCTTGGGTGGAGTCTGCTATGTTACGCATGGCATCTTTGCTTCCACTATATAGACATTGACAATTTTGGTTTACTGTCTGACTTTTGGGGTGGACAGGGTGTTTCAGATCATCACTATAAGTTGTTTTTGAAGCACACACGGGTAGGTGTGCTGTTGTATTTGAAATGTATAACTTTACAGGCACTTGAGTGTATTTCCATGTGTGAATTTCCCACCAAAGCATCATTAATGCCAGGAGAACTGCAGTTGAAGCAATATCTGTTATGGCACTTGCACTTCCACATTTTCCACATGTGCATGCCGGTTGGAGAGGGCATAGGTTGTCCCAAATTCCCACCAAGCAATATGTTGAATGCACATGGGGACATTGCTGCAGGTGCTAAGTGCAGTGTGTCCTTGTGACCTTACCGTCCTGGAATCCAGCAACTTACCGACCACATAAGCTGGGAGTAGTGAGTGTGTGTTGATCTAATGTATGACACTATGGTTTGTGAATATGCCATTTTTCAGCCTTTCCTTTGTACATGTTGATTCACTGTGTTGCCTTACTCTGCACACCATATTCTACATAGCTGCAACATCTTATACATCCATATCCCATGCCACTGTATCCACTCCACTGTACACTATTTCACTCGATACCACTCCACTCTATGCCTCTCCACTGTATGAGAGTCCACTGTACACCACTGTACTCTACACTATTACGCTGTATGCAACACCATTGTATGCCACTTTACTGGACGTAACTCCACTGGATGCTATTCCAGTCTATGCCATTCTTTTGTATGCTACTCCACTCTATTCTTTTGCACTGTATGGCACTCCACTGTACTGCACTTCATTTTACGCTATTCTATTGGACTCCACTGTATGCCACGCCACTGTATGCTATTACGCTCTTCCTAACACCATTGTATGACACTATAGTCTACACAACTCCATTATACGCCACGCTACTCCACTCTACATTAGTACACTGTATGCAAGTCTACTCTATGCCTCTTCAGTGTACGCGACTCCACTGTATGTCACTGTATGCTACTCTGCTACATGCTGTCCAACTCTACACCATTGCACTGTATGCCACTCCACTGTATGACACTCCACTATCCTCCACTCCAGTGAGTGCCACTCTACTCAAGCGCATTCCAGTCTATGCTAGTCCATTGTTCACTTCACCAGTGTCTACCACTCCACCGTATACCATAATACTCTACTCCATTCCAGTGTACGCCACTCCAGTCTACAAGACTTCACTTTACAACACTATAGTCTATGCAATCCATTGTACATGTAGATGCTGATATTGAAGGGCAGTGGGTTCCATCGTCAGTGTAGAGGTTTTAAATGAGCCACTCCCATCCATCCTGATGTTTGTTAGAAATGAGTACATGACTTATGTGAAAATGCAATTGAGGTTGTGACATGAGATGCAAGCTATGTCATTTTTGAGGCTGTGCAGTAAGAACTGTTGAATGCAGACTGCACGGCAAGAGCTTGTGCGATGGCCACAGATGTTATATTGGTAAGTGTTAGCCTGTCCATAGAGATTGGTCTGGACATAGAGTGACCAACTTAGATGTAAGTGGAAGTCTGGCATTTGAAATGTTGCATAGAGTCCCACAGAAGATATGTTTGGGGCGTGGATGCAAGAGTCATGACCTGTCCCACTGTCTTGATGCTCTACGGGGGTGGTGTTATGTGTTGTGTGCACACTTTCTTAGATTTTTACAGTGTGCAATCTCTGGATATGATAGCCTTGAGTCAGGTGACGTGGAGTGTGTGTGAAAGCTCAGTGGGTATGTATGGTGTAGCCTCCCTGACACATACAGATACGCTCTGTGTTGTATTCTGTTTTATACGTGTACAGTGTGGTGCATGGCATGTTCCTCTTAGTAGCAGATGTGTTGTACCTGAGGAGTTTGTTTGGAATGTATTTAAAGGGTAGAGTTGTGTGCACTCATAAAGGTGTGTCTGATGTATGTGAGTTCCTGTGTTTCACGTGTCATCTGTACTCATATGATGACGGTATTGTCCCTCCCAGAGAGATCCCTTCCTCATTATGTCAAGGCAATGTATATTGATGTCTGATGGAAAAACTTCCCTCACTTCCCTCACATATAGAAGTGCCAAGGAGAGTTGTTGTTGGCAAAAGTTGTGAGTTTGGTAGCAGCTGATCTGACATAGTGGCCTGGTTTTTTATTGTGTCTTCTGTTCTGAGACGGTAAGTGTGGGTATGGAATCTTCTGAGTGTGTTAACAGTTGTGGTAGAGAAGTGTGTAGTGCTGACTAATAACACATGTTTTATATAGTGAATCTGTGGCCACATGAGTTATGTGCCTATGAATGACGCATGGGTATTAAGTTTAGTAATGTGCTGGTACCAAGAATAGACATACCCCTACAGACTACAATGACTGTGACATAGCTCAGAATACTCGCTCTTTCTGAGTTTCTTTCAGGCCAGCCAAAACTTTTGGTGGGTTACTACTAAGGTGGAGAGGGTGTCCCTGGAAATGGT
Source organism: Lissotriton helveticus (assembly GCF_964261635.1). Taxonomy (NCBI): domain Eukaryota; kingdom Metazoa; phylum Chordata; class Amphibia; order Caudata; family Salamandridae; genus Lissotriton; species Lissotriton helveticus. The sequence continues at coordinate 1,233,665,474 of NC_136068.1, forward strand.
CTGCCATATTGTGCTGGTGTCCAGATGTAGTGACATGTTTACTGTGCATGGGTGCATTTCCTGATGCAGCATGAGAGCAGTTTTAGACACGTTCTGTGAATCTCAGCAGCTGTGAGAGCCGTGAGCTTCCAGCTGTGCCAAGCAGGGTCATTAGTGTTTGCTATGGGTTGTGAGTTGCATGTGGTCAATATTCATGGAGTATGTTGTTATTGATAGTGGCTGGAGACAGTGTGAGAGAGCAATGAGGGGCCTCTTTAGAGTGACTTCCTAGATAATGGAGATTGATACGTGTGCTGGCATGAGTTGTGATGTTGCTGTTCCTGAAGGTGATAGCAGATATGGAGGTCCCTGGTTATAGTGGTCTCAGCACATTCCTTTGCATCCAAGCAATGCTGTCAGGTGGAAGGACCATGGCCCTTGATAGGTGTGATGCCCCCTCATGTACAGCTATGGTTGTTGTGGGATGTAAATAGGTTATGAGTTCAAGGAGGATGAAGGGTGTGATGTTTGTGTATTGGACCTTTTCACAGACCTGTTAATGTGGGTGGCAGTAGCGGCCCGTGGAGGGAAATCTGTGGGGCAGTGAGGCGGGGGAGGTGCAGGATGGGGGTAGTAAACACCAGAATATGGATGAACGGAGGTAAGTAAACAATTAAATAAATAAAACAAATTTTGTTGCATGCGCTGCATCGCATTTGTCATGGAGCGCGTGCAACAAAATTAGTTTTATTTATTGGGGTATTTTAAGGAGTAAGGGTGGGTTATGATTATGGGGTGCAGGGGTATTTAAAGGGAGCAGGGTGGACACCCGGAGCTGGAATGTACAGAACCTGGGAAGTAAAAACAATGAAATATTGAGCACAACGCTCGCTTTTGGTTTTCCGTAATCGCACGCCCCGCACAGGCCCATGACCCCAGCACACGCCCACAGCACACGATATGAGACATCGCATGAAGGGCGGAACATATCACACGCCCCCACCGTTTGTCACGCCCCAGCACACGCCCACAGCACAACTCAGACACGCCCACAAGGGACTACTTTGCTGGCACGGTTCTTTTACCTTTTAAATGTATATGGTGGGCGTCTGCATAGTCTATGTCCTTCTGCTGCAATTGCCCTTTCCAACGCAGTATTGGGTGTTGTGATTGGTGCTGTGGTTCCTGAGATTACGCGCCTCAAAGGTTTGGGCTCTCTCTTTATTATATTAGTATAGATATAATTTATTATGATACCAGTAATATTCCATCCTTCCTTTTTAAGAAAACAGATTCAATTCTTTCAATTTTTTTATAGAATAAGAACAAACAAGATTTTCTATAAATAAGCTTCACAGAAAGTGTCAGATTGAAGGAGCCATATTCTCTTATATTTCCTCATACCATAAAGATTTAAGTTTGAGACAGACGTCTTACTGGCTATTAAATGATAATTATTCATTTTTGCTGATACTGGGTTGCCGATATATGTGCTATTAAGAAAACATATATGCATCCTTTTTCTTTTAAAGAATGTATTTCCTTTTCAGCAAAACCACCCACACTTTTTATCCCGGTTTTTAAATTCACTTAAAAACTTCTCAAACCGTCTAGGTTTTGGGAAATCTTTAACATAAATTTTTCACCAATCACCAATTTTGGTATAACAAAACATTAAAATTAATAGGGAATCTATTTTTTGGTATTTCTGGAGAGATGAAGATATAGTATGGATTCAGCAGTTTTTTGAAACATCAACTACTTTGTTATTCTCTGATTCCCACATAAAATATGGCTGTCCTTGATCCTTTATAACACTTTGAATGTGTTACATAGGAAATTGGAGATAGTTTTAAAACTGTATGTTAAATCCTGGAACACAGACTCAGACAAAAATCTAGTAAATGGATTGATGTCTAGTCCCAAAGCTTCTATTTTATATAAATAGCTTTTAACCACAAATTCCTCCAGATCTAAATATAATATGGAACTGCTTTGGCAACAAGTCAAGTATGTGTTAGCCTCTTTGTTTGGAACAAAATATGGTTTAAACTACAAAGATATCAAGTGGAGTAAATAATACAGATATTTTAAATTGTATTTACAATTGATTGCTTTTCACTCAAAACTAAGTGGTCTATTAGGATGGCAGTCGGAAAATCACTCCGACCGCCATGGTAGCGGGCAAAGACCACCCGCAAGGACCGCGGCATAACCGCTGGTCCAATTTGTATGTTCTGCAGTCGAAATCCGACAGCGGCGGTTGGATTCTGGCCTTAACATTGCGGCGATCGCTGCTGCCGGCAGCACCGCCACGATGTTAACATGAGCATGTCCAGCATCTCCCTGCACTGCATGGCAGGCACTGCACAGTACATGCCACCTGGCACAGGGAAATGTAGGTACCGCACCAACACACCCCCAACACATTGGGGTCCCGCAATGGGCCCCCAGGACATGTCTCCGCATGCCTTTCCATGGTGGTTCCACCACCGCGGAAAGGCTGGCTTCCTCCGGCATCATAATCGTGACGGCGGTGTTTGGCCCTGATCCACAACAATTGAAGTGGTCCAGCTCCGCCCGCCAGGCAAGTGGGTGGAATGCAACCGGTGGAAGTAGCGTGGGGAAAATCACACCGCCGCCACCGTGATGCTAATCGGAGCGGCAGTGTTCAGGGTTTCGATTGCGGGCCGATGGCCGCCGCCGGTATGGCGGTTGCCACCGCCGGATCGGTGGCAGCTACCCACCCACCATCCTAATAGACCCCTAAATTTGAAATAGCTATAGAAATTGATTCAAAGTGCTGGTCTTGAAATAGTAGTCATTTTTTATTTAATGATATCTTTAAAGTAAATTTTCTGTTAAGGTCATATACATACATATCCTTATTATAATTTTGTTCCAAAAATGCTTCTGAAAATAGATTATTTGACCTTTTGATAGCAACTGCCTTTCAACAAATAACAATCAATTGGAAAAAATGTTTAAATATCTTCTTTCAGTCAGTTATAATTATAGATTACATACAACATATTTTACCCCATTATCACTTTTTCACAAAAGAAAATTATGTTATCATCCATCATAGAATTTCTCAATGCAAGTAGTACAGCTTCAAAGAAATGGTGGAAAGGTGGAAAGGTGATTATATCCCTTATAAACAAATTATTCTCTCTGCTATGCTAATAATCTTAACTGATTCTCAAGGTGTTACCTGAGTTATCACAGTGTGGTGTACCTTTCATTTTGGTTGTATAAAACATTGAGTTTTTAGTATGAAAACCTATATAATCTCTCCTTTCCTCCTCCCGCTTCTCACTTTCTTAGGGTTATTATGCGTTCTTATAAATATATATAAGCTACAGGAAAGGATTGAACTTTAATGCACTTTTTGAGAAAGCTTGAAATTTAACCTAGCTATTATGGTACTATGGGGTGTAGGGGCTGGGCTAAGATTCCGAGGTTACCCCACCTGCTAATTTCCTTTTCCATGCCTTGGAATAGTGGTGGTAGGCTTTTTTCTGGGAAGGGGAGGTTACGTTACGTTATAAATTTGGCGAGCTCATCGTAGGGGGGAGGTAGTTGCTTGTGTGGAGCAAACCCAGTGGTCATACCTAGGTCATGCTTGACCTAATTGCCTGTACAGGAGGTTATGGGAGGATAGGGGCGGGGGGGGTAGAGGGGAAGTGTATAGGCGGGAGTTTGGTAAGGCTCAGTACAGTTGGAGATACAACAAGTTGCAAGACTAGTGGAGGAATGTTATTTATGGATTCAAGTTGGTTTTGTTTGTTTATTTAGTGTGTTCTGTTCTATCAGTATAAAAGAACATTTTTAGGGTGAGAAATTAATGCTAGATAGACTCAAGTGTAGAGAATATAGTAATTTTGTAACATGAGTTTACGGATTTTGACAGTCAATATATGTGGGCTTAACGGCCAGTATAAGAGAAATAAGGCAGCAACTTGGCTGAAAACTCTTCGGTTAGATTTTTTATGTGTTCAGGAGACGCATGTAGAGGGCTGCAGAGCTCGTATTATGGAACTACTTGGGTTTAAACTCTTGGCACATTCGACACAGGGCTCTCGAACTCGGGGGTTGGAAATCCTCACTCGGAGAAATGATGCTAGGGTTCTCAAAAAATCAGTAGATCAATGGGGACGTTGGGCTATGATCGAATGTCTGGTAAATAACCAGAAGTTTACACTCTGTTCGGTGTATGGATCAAAGTGCGATGATCCAGAGTTACTAGAACATTTAGATTCTAGCCTAGCGATCTTGTCTGCTTCGAAAAATTATGTGCGGGATTTTAACATAGATGGTTTGGGTGTACAATTGTGTGTTTCAGGAAGAAATTACTTAGGGAAAAAAAAGAAAGGTGGAATTTGCCCTTTCCAATTAAGGTTGTAATAATTCTCTGATGGATGTTTGGGCCTACCTGAAACCTTCTTAAGCAGGGAGTACTTTTTTTTCTGCTCTGCATAAGGTCGTTTCCCATCCGGATTATTTTTTTGTGTCCAATGAACTTAATACTAATTTAGGTATCGAGAAGCACCCACGTATAATATCTGATAACAAGCTATTACTTTTGATCGTTAATTTTTTGAGGATGGAAAAAAGGAATATCGGTTGGATGTTTGAACAAAGGCTATTATTTGACCCTGATTATGTTACATTTATGAAGGGATGGATCAAGGAGTTTGGGGATTTAATCGGGGGAGCATTAGGTTGGGAATTGTTTGGGATGTTTTTAAGGCAGGGTGAGAGGGGAGACACTAAGCTATAGCTTACGTCGTCAAAAGTAGGAGCGATTGAGGGATCTGGAAGTGAGAGAGGAATTAAACAAACTGGAGGAAACACTAGCTAGGGTCGTTGGTGCTGGTGAAGTGGCAGATGGGATATTATTTCAGCTGGCTCTGAAAAAGGCAGAGGCAGTGAATTAACTCGCTAAGAAGGCCTCTAAGATATATCTATCTAAAAAGGAGCATTGCTACGAATTTAACAAGCGGGTGGGGCATACCTTGGCTGTAGGAGCTAGGCAAAAAACATCAGCCGGGGAGATCTCTGAGATTTATGATGCTGGAAGGAAAGTTATCACAGATGCATCAGATATACGTGAAATATTTAGGCTCTTTTACCAGCAGCTATATGCTGCAGGTGCAGCTTTAGTGCCAAACAGGGTTGGTGAATATTTGGATACTGTACCCATTAAGAAAGTAGATCTTATAGACAGGGAGGAACTCAAGAGCGTTTTCTCTCAAGATGAGATTATAGGTGCCCTACAGGATTTGCCCTCTGGAAAAGCTGTTGGCCCCCACCAGATTCCGTTGGAGTTCTATAAGATTTTTAAAGATTTTATTGAATCAGATCTCATAGAGGTAATGATGCTAGCTCAAAAGGGTGGGCCTGCCCCTGAATCTTGGACAGGGGCAGATATTGTTGTTTTAAAAAAAAAAGATAAACCACCCAGAGAACCTGGGTCATCTTGTCCGATCACCCTAATGAATAGTGATGTTAAAATCTTCTCAAAAATTCTGGCTACTTGACTAAATGTCATCTTACGGAAGACTATCCACCGAGTCAGCACAGGTTTATTATGGGTCGAGGCACAACCCAACATATACATTGGGTGATTACCCTTTTTGATGCGATGGAGATCTCGGGAGACCCTATGGCTGTTTTGTTGCTAGATGCTGAAAAGGCATTTTATAGGGTCTTCTGGGATTTCCTTTTGGGGAACAATGAGATGGTTTGGGCTTGGGGAGGGTTTTATTAAATCTATTTAAGTGTTATATAGGGCCTCCACTGCCCGATAAAAAGTCAATGGTAATTATACTCTTTCTTTTAATATACAGAGGGGGACGCAACAGGGATGCCCTTCCTCCCCTTTGCTATTTTCTATATACATGGATCTCCTTTTATGGATACTTGTGGCTAACAATGGAATCTGTCCAGTCGTAAGCCAGGGGCTTGAAACTAAAGTCCTCGCTTATGCTGATGACGTGGCTATCACTACCGCTGACCCACACATGGCGTTGGAAACGGTCGAGTCAATCGCTGCAGAGTATGGTACATTCTCAGGGTACACACTCAACAACTCTAAGATCCAAGTAATAAAGAACCGGTGGGTTAGCTGCGAGGATTCTCGTGTGGTTGACTCGGCAGTATATCTCGGTATACGGATTGCAGCAGGTCTGGAAAAATTGGTGGACAAAAATATGGAAACAGTGGTTAGGAAAGCAAGGGGGGACTTTGATAGAATGAACAATCTCCACTTTTCCCTCGTCGTTAGATGCAACATTATTAAGATGCTGTTTTTACCAAAGATTCTTAATCTTTTTAGGACAATCCCATTGGAATGCCAGAGATCTTTGTTTGTGATTTTGGAGGGTTTAGTTAATCAGTTTATTTGGGCACAGGGAAAAACTAGGCAGGCGCTTAGATTCATGTCTTTATCACGAGAAAAAGGGGGTTTCTCAGTTCCTGATTTCCGAAGTTATTATTGGGCAGCTGCCTTACAATATATGGAGATACTGGTTGGATCATGCCCGGGGGATATGGACGGTGAAGATCAAATTGATCTTCCGGACGTCTATAAATTATTATTGAGAGAAAATACAGAGAATTGCTTTTTTAAGTTTTCAGAGCCAAAGTTATTACAAGAGGACAACATTTAAGACCTTGATTGCTGCATTTAAGATGTGGAGGGGGTTAAAAAGGAAGATTGGCTTGGGGAGACTCAACTACTATACGGTTCTATATATAAATCCCACACTCCCAGGAATTTTTTCAGATGAGATAATGGTAGACTGGGCTAGTAAGGGGATTCGAAAGATTAGGGATTCAATTAATAATGCAGAAGTTAGAAAGAGCCAATTCTTTTAAATATTTACAGTTGTGTAGTTTTTTCTGCAAAAAAAACGGTGGGGTGAGCAGTTTTGGTAGTAGTGTAATCATCCATACTATTAAAGGTCGGACTAAGGGGGCTATCAAGTGATATATGGAGAATTGATAAGCTTAAAACTGGATGATTTGCCTGAGCATGAGGCTAAATGGGCAGAGCGGGTGGGTGCTGCTCCCAATGCAGTCTTGAAATCTCTAGAGCTGGCTCAGTCGGTTTTATGCTCTGCAGGTCTCCAGGCTCAACATTTTAGAACTGTCTTCTCCTTATATTATAGCCCGGACAGAATTTCACAATGGGATGGAGTATCTGTGACTACATGTCCCAGATGTGGTGGACTGGAGGCAGATCTGGTTTATATGTTTGCTTCCTGTCTGCGGTTACAGGGACTTCTGGAATCAATTACCGAATACCTAGACCACTCTCTCGGGGGAAAAATTCATATAAACCCCTGAACTAATTTTGCTAGGGATAAGCAATGTGAGACAGATAGGGGCTGTTTATCATTTTCTTTTTGTATCCATGGCAGTGCTAAGGATTAACATTGCCTCTGCCTGGCCAGATCCTTTCCCCCCCTACATTTCAGCAATGGCTGGCTCGATTGCTCTCTACATTCATGCTGGAGAGAGAGATTTATGAAAGGAAGGGAAATAAAGCGAAACTGTTTGGGCAGCAAATCTGGGCTCCTCTTATAAGTTGGAAGGCATCTGTTTAACTAAAAGTAACAGTAAAGGGATACGCCTGGTTTAAACTGGTTAAATATCATTTGAAAATGAGATGTGTGTTCTATGTAATTTTCTGTATTTTCCCTACTGTTATAACTGTATATATTTTTTATTTTTTTGCCTTAATTCGATTTATGAATCCTTCTAATTTAACATATTGTTTTGTTCTTGATGTTTTACTTGATTAAGCCTTGCATCTCTGTTGTTTTACTTGAGTTGAATATGTGCTGATGCCTTGGGAGAAAAATGAAAAAAAATAAAAAATATATATATATATATATATATATATATATACATATATATATATATATATATATATATATATATATATATATATATATATATATATATATATATATATATATATATATTGCACCTACCAGTATACCAAATAGTGAGGCACTCTTTTCGGCGGGTGCTGCCTCGCGGTGGTGTGCCGCGATATCAATCAACGCTCCGACTCCTCCCAAATCCTTGGACAAGAAAGGCAGCCGGCCCGGGACACTCCAGTACTCACAAACGTTTTATTTGATAAGACAGACGCGTTTCGGGAAAGCTCCCTTCCTCAATGTCTCAACATCACTCATAATTCTCGGACCCCTGCCCTGCTAGAATTTGCAGACATATCTGAAGCCGATTCCTTGGCGGAGCTACTTAAATGTATATCTGGATCACCCAATGACCCTTGGCCAGCAAAACAATATAAGAAACTGGCAGCCTTTCTCAATCCCTACCTAAACCAGATATGGAACAAATCTTTGAGAATGGGTAGATTCCCTGCCAAATGGAAGCACGCTTCTCTGGTCCCCATCTTGAAGAAGCCCAATTTAGACCCAGACAATCCCAGTAATTACAGGCCAATTTCTCTTTTGCCCGCTCCAGCTAATATCCTGGGAAAATTGGCACACTCTCAGCTTGCTAATTACATCAAATCCAATGGGCTTCTGCATGACTCCCAGCATGGCTTTCGGTCGGGCCACAGCACGGAGTCAGCCCTGATTGAAATGGCTGACTCGGTGAGATGGACGCTGGACCGGGGGTCGAGGGCGGTGTTAGTGCTGCTGGATCTCTCAGCAGCATTTGACACCGTCTCTCATAAGATTCTGCTGAGAAGGCTGGGAGACCTGGGTGTAGGCGGCGCTGTGTTGAAATGGCTTTCTTCTTATCTGTGCAACCGCACACAGCAGGTATATACCTCTCCCTATACCTCCTCCGCTCGACCACTTAAATGGGGAGTTCCTCAGGGCTCATCCCTGAGCCCACTCCTGTTTAATGTTTACTTCACCCCCTGGCCAAATTGATTGTGCAAACTGGAATTAAAACCACCTCCTACGCTGATGACATTCAGCTACTTTTTACCTTTGATGAACCCTCTGCCTCTGCCTTTGATCCGTTGAAATCCTGTCTAAGGGATATCTCCAGGTGGATGGACTCTAACTCTCTTCGACTCAATGCAGATAAGACGGAGATCCTGTTTTTTAATCTACTGTCCCCTCTGGAGTCCAGCCTGTGGTGGCCTGAGGATCTAAGCCAAGCCTCCACGCCCAAAGACTCTGTGAAAAATAACCATCTTAGTTTTAATACCCAGGTCCAAGCAGTAGCAGCATCCTGCTTTGCGAAGATCAAGATAATAAATAGGCTTATTAACTATCTACCAGTTGACTGCCGCAAGACTGTGGTCCAAGCCTTGATAACATCTCATCTTGACTATGCCAACGCGCTATACCTTGGTATCACAGCAGGTTTATGTCATAAACTCCAGACTGTCCAAAATGCTGTCGCTCGGCTGGTGGAGAGAATTCCTGCTAGACATCATATCTCCCCACATCTCCGCAAACTGCATTGGCTACCCATTGCCAAGAGATGTGTATTCAAAGCCATGACCATGGCTTTCAGAGCTTCTAAGGGTAAAGGATCGGCCCATCTGAAAAGCACCTTGCGGCCGTACGTCAATGCCAGGACATTGCGCTCCAATTACCTTCTACTCCTCGCCACCCCCAGATTTAAACGAACTCGTTCAGGAGGGAAAACATTTGAAGTTTGCGCCACTCAGTGCTGGAACAAGCTCCCGATTGCCCTCCGTACTTGCCAGACAGAATTGGTATTTCGAAAATCTCTGAAGACCCATCTTTTCTGCTCATAAGTTTCTGTTTTTCTTTCTTTTTCTTTCTCTATCTTTTCCTTCGTACGCCCTCTGCTTTCAGATCTGTTGGGGCAGATGTGCGCTTTATAAAATACACAAATAAATAAAATAAATGTCTCAACACACACGCATAGCGCGGCGCCATTTTAAGACAGACAATTCATAGAAATGAAAGAGGGGTCTCGCCTGCTACAATAACGCGGGCGCCATATTGAAAGTACCATTCTATCAACATTATGCGCACTAGGCAATGGCTTTACATTCATTTAAAACATAAAGTCGGAGCGTTGAAATATATATATATATATATATATATATATATATATATATATATATATATATATATATATATTATATATATATAAACTTCTGTATAGTATTTCCTCTTCTTTAATGGCCAACGTGTTTAATTTTTTCCTCCTTGGTGCATGAAATACTGTACAATTTCTTGTTTTACTTGATATATTTATATAAACTTTCAAACTAAAAAAGAACAGAAACACAATGGAGGGTCCATTTGGAGAATTGAATGTGTTTTTCGATGTCAGTACCATTCTGTTTGAACATTGTCATACCTTCCATACAAACCAGATAAGTTTGCTGTATTGTACTCATTTGTTGTAAGCTATACCACGGTGCATTTCAGTGATATGTGCCTAACATGTTTAAACAGGAGGAGGAGGCGGCATAAAACAGAAATGATACAGTAGATTTATTTATTTATTTATTTATGCAATTTTATATAGCCGCGAACTTTACCCGAAGGTGTCAGAGCGCTTTACATAGGACCCAGTTACAACCATAAGGCATGAAGGTTACAATCGGAAGAACAAATTAGCAACATTTTTGACTTACATAAGAACCAGTTGAAAACATACGGACTTAGGATTACATGCGTTATAAAAAGGTACAAACAGAAAAAATTGCAAATGTACAAGAGATAAGGTCACACAAGGAGGAGATACAAATGGATAAACTCTAGGCATATACTAGTGATATCTCTATCTACTTAGGGAGGGGATACACATGGATATACTCTAAGAGTCACAAAGGAATGGTAGAGAGCAAAGCGGACTCCTGCATAAACTAGTGATTAGAGTTATCTCTATATACAAAGGGAAGGGGTATGACTGGATATACTCTAAAAGTCACATAGGAATGGAAGAGAGCATAGCGGACTACTGCATGTTCCAGTGATTAGAGTTATCTCTATACACATAGGGAAGGGATACACATGGATATACTCTAAAAGTCACATAGGAGACTAGTCATTAGAGTTATCTCTATATACATAGGAAGGGATAAGACCGGAAAAACTCTAAGGGTCACATAGGAATGGTATACGGTGCAAGGTCTAAAGCAAATACCATTGATTAGAGTTATTACAATAAGTCAAAGAGCAGAGTTCCATAAGTGTGGATACAGTCACAGCACAAAGGGAGGGTGGGAGGGGTGGAAGGGTATGGAGAGAGGGGGAAGCAGAAAAGGGAGGGAACATTTGAGGATCATCCACGGGGAAAAGGGGAAAAGGACGGGGGAATGGGAGGAGGGCTAGAGTCCAGAGAAACTGTCCGAAAACAGCAACAAAGTGTTGGTCAGGACAAAGCAAAAGTCAAGAAGTCCAGGAGTGAAGGAGGGAGATGTAGCTGGAGGCCAGCCGCAGGCGCGTCACCATCTTGTAGAGCTTGCAGTCAGTCGTCACGGTGGGGGTGAGAGTTCGCCAGGTGGTGAAGGCCATGTTGACGCTGTTGGTGCGGTCACGAGTTGGCCGTGAGGCGCTGCACGGCAGCCGGTGGGTTGTGTGTGCATTCAACCGCAGGCGGTGTGGATTCCGGGAGCAGCGGCTCCCGACAACATTCAGAACCCTGGTGCCATGTGGGGGGGGGGGAGGGGTGAGTGGTCCGGGGATGAAGCAAAAGTTACACATATTACCCATCAACAGGAGCCTGATGCCACTGCCACCAGTAATACAATCATTATAAGTGCTTATGATTGAGCAATTAAACAAATGGAGGAGTACCACCATAGAGAATTCGAAAAATTCCTAATGGGGTGTGTAGAGGACAAAAGGAAGGGATTTATCCTTTTGTAAAAAAACCCTCACTCACCAACCTAGTGGTGACATGCTTCATCATCGGGGTCCACCCTGATGACCTAACGTCACCAGGGTGTGCTACAACACCTGAATTACAGTGGAGCAGGTTGTGGGTGTAAAGTGCAAAAAAAGGGTGTTAAAAATTGTCCTGGTTTAACTTAGTGGGAAGATACATTTTATTTACAAGCAAATGGACAATGTTATAAAAAAATAAAGGTGATGAGATACTGTGAGGGTAAATTATGACCCAAAGTATCTATGTATGTGATCTGGTCTACATGTTTCAACCTTAAAGGAATGTGCCAGGTTTTCATCAGGACCTAGAACAAAGAAGTGGACGGTCTGCGCCCCCTATAAGGCGCACCCAATCCTAACTCCTTGTGACCATGTAAGCAAACAAAAATTTGAATTCTCTATGGTGGAACTCCTCCATTTGTTTAATTAATTGATACTCAGGGGAACATGAGTACTTTCCGTTCACTCAGTGTGAACACGATCCCTTGCTCTCTTTTTTGTTAGTTTATATACTTATGATTAAGCACACATACTATCTGTGCCCGTTAAATAATCTATTGAAGAAAAGTTGTCATTGTGAAAAATCTATTGTGATATTTTAGTGCCTTCATCCATGTCTCTCAAAATGGATAATATGTAACAAAAAATGTCGTATGTACAATATACGATTTTAACTTTGTAATGACAAGAAACCATATGCCTAATCATTCTTCTTTGGAGTTGGAAACTCAGCAACATCCAGCTTTGTTCCTGCACAGTAAATCCATGTCTTTGGTCTTTGTGGGGAGGGCTGTGCAAATAGCTGGTGGAAGAGGTGGGAAGTGAGGTGCCAAGTGAATTATGTCACACATTGTCATCTTTTGTTGCCTTTTCACCTGCCTGCTGGGTTCAGGATAGACACTTCTCTATTCCGGTTGGTGACAGAGGTTACTACCCGTGCAATGTGGTCCTTCAGCATGTTCCTGATCTGAGGTAGGACAGACAGGGAGTGTGCTCTTTCGGCACTTGTGACCCTGGGGATATGGCTGACCAACCTCCCTCATCTTAACAAAAAAGTATGGTCACTCATCTATTAAGCTGTAATACAATGGCATGTTTAGTCCTGGGGCTTTCCATCCACAAGTGGGTACCTGTGTAGTCTTCAATTCTTGGCCCTTGCCAAGCTAACCAGACCTATCATCTTTGGGTTAAAAGGGTGGAAGAATGAAGTAGAAAATGTGCAATGACAGACTGAAAAAGATTTAAAACCCCATCATCATGCTTAAACACACTTAGTATCAACATTCAGAATTTTCAATCAATGTGAAATCATCTGGTTTATATTCTTGTGATTTACTATGAGAAGACGTAAGCATTAAATGCAGTATCATACTACATGATACCAATTCAGTAAAACAGTGAATTATGTGTGCTTTTATGAAGAGATAGTATCAGAAACAAATTTGTGCTGTAAGTCATCTGTATTCTTTGGTAAGGTATTCTGAAAAAGTTAGTGTACAAGACTTAGTGGATGTTGCACATGAATCCACACACACCCTTGTGATTTTCATACCGGTGATACCACATCACCATGTTCCCATAAGGGTCACGTAAAGATTGATAGTAGTCTTAAATGCTCCATGACACATTTAGTTTTGTGTCCATCGCGATGTACATTAAAACCCCATTATCAATACTGCTCATTTAAAGTAGTTGAATTGAATCTACAATGCAAAGGGAAGAGGAGATTGCCTAATGGCCAAGGTGGGCAATCTCAAATCTATTAAGCTGTAATACAATTACATGTTTAGTCCTGGGGCTCTCCCTCCATCAGTGGGTGCCTGTGTAGTCTTCAATTCTTGGCCCTTGCCAAGCTAACCAGACCTATCATCTTTAGGTTAAAAGGGTGGAAGAATGAAGTGAAAATGTGCAATGGCAGACTAAAAAAGATTTAAAACCCCATCAACATGCTTAAACACACTTAATATCAACATTCAGAATTTTTGACCAGATCACGTCATCTACAATCAACTGGGTCACCCCTGTCTCCCTTACAGGGGAGGAACATGGCGGCTGCCAGCTGTAAGGCCGCGGCTCAGCTTCCTCAAGAGATGCCGTGCTGTAACCAGTTATGAGGTTCCTGCTAGCTTTTAAGACCGAAACTATGGCAAACCCCCCCTATAATCCTCTACAACCCCCCCCTATTACCTGGTATGCCGCAGGAGAACGCTTTACTTGGTTCTGGGTCCCCGCGTGGTGAGGAGAGCGGCCCGGGCAGTGAGGAGAGTAACGGACGCAGCTGGTCTTCGTGGTGGGCGGAGGCGGCTCGAGCGTAAAAAAGACGCAACTCGGTCCTGTTTCTGTTCCGGGTCACGGGCGGCAGCGAAGGAGGCGGCGCGGATTTCCCATTAAACACGGCAGTTACAGTGGAGAGAGCAGTGAGTTTTTGTGCAGGTTGTGAAGCTCATGCCAGCACCAAGGTAGGGAGTTGGCAACCCATTAGAGGGTACACTGTGGAGAGGACCTGCAGGAGAGTGTGTTTTCTGGAGAGATTTACTGTGTTTACGGAAAGGGGGGAGAGAGTCCCTGAGGCTTTAGACAGATGGATGGATGCAGACAGTGGGCTCAGTATTAGTAGCCGTTCTGGACTGGATGATCTTGGAAGTACGGAAGTGGCTTCGCAAAAGGAGGTCCAGAGCCTAAAAATGAATAGGAATGCCCTCCGTGCTAGGTTAGTTTTGGACCCTCTAAAGGAGAATCCAGTTTACCTCCCACGCGTCTCCCTTCCTATCTCTGAAGTAAGAGTTAGTGCCAGACGGGGTAAAGCTAAAGGGTTAAATTCCGACAAAGGTGTTGGGGCTAACACCAAAAAATGTGGCATTTATGGTAGGAGGAAAGGGAAGGGTAAGAAAGGATCGCCTCCTAAGATAAAAGTTACCTCTTCGGTTAAAACCTTCTATAAACTCATGGCTACCAGTACTGCCTCAACAACCCCCACCCAATTAAACCTTGGAGACATAGCCAAAGAGAAAGTAAGTCAGGGGACCCCTATCATTGCCAATGCTGTTAATATCAATAATTCGGCAAATGAAGCGGCAAGCGATCAGAAAGCAGTCAATGCCCTGATAATGTTACATCCAGCAGTAAACTTGTCAAATAAATATTCAGTTTTGGCAAGTAACGACCTAGGAAGTCCCTCGATGGAGCTGTTCGGCGCTGGCCATTTAGAACAACAAGGAGCGGTAGAAGCTTTAGAAGACAACAGCTCTACCATTGATTAAGTTGCAGAAATAACAAGTAAATCTGATGTAGCTTAGTCCACACTGGTGGATATCCTTTTGGCAATGAAGGATGAAATAAATAGTAGATTTACTGTCTCAGAAAATAATCAAGCCGAGATGACTAGAAGATTTTTAATTTCAGAGGCGAACCAGGCAGCAATCCAAGCCTCCTGCGAAGTACTAACAAAAAGATTAGATGAAGTCACATTAAGAACTAAAGCCATTGAGAAAGAAATCCCGATGATAAAGGACTCTATGCGATCAACTGAAGCGGAGGCAGCCAAATTGTTCGTTCAGAACAGGGAGCTGAAAGAAGATATTGAACACTTAGAAAATCATTCCCGGCGGAACAACTTAAGGCTTTTAAATGTACCTGAAGCTTTGGAGGGGTCCGAACTTAAGGGATATGTGATCTAATTGCTGAAAGGAACGGTCCTGAAAGGAGCGCAAGAAGTGGACCAAGTACATGAAATTCAAAGGGTACATCGTGATCCCATTAGAAGGAACCCAGTTAAGCAAAAGCCAAGGATGATTCTGGTTACTTTTTTAACGTATACAGTTAAGGAGCAGATCCTGTCCTCCGCCTTAAAAGAAAGGTCCATCACTTTCAATAGCTCTAACCCCTTCTCCTTTCAAATTAGATCAGACATCTCTCATGTAATAGCCACTAGACAGTGGGAGTTGGGAAAAAGGTTGGAGGAGCACATCACCATGTTCCCATAAGGGTCACATAAAGATTGATAGTAGCCTTAAATGCTCCATGACATATTTAGTTTTGTGTCTATCGCTATGTACATTAAAACTCCATTATCAATACTGCTCATTTAAAGTAGTCAAATTGAATCTACACTGCAAAGGGAAGAGGATGTTGCCTAATGGCCAAGGTGGGCGATCTCAAATCTGGGGAATCAGGTTTGAGTCTCGGCAGGACGCTCAACATCCTGTGATTCTAGGCAAATCACTTAATCTCCCTGTGCCAAACAAAAATGAATGTGTCTTTGTGTAACGCAACTGGTGGTCATGTAAAGTGACCTGAAACCTTTGTGTCAAATTAGCGTTATATAAAACTCAGAGAAAAAAATGCATTAAATAAGTCATCATGCTCACTATGGCATTTTTGGCAAAAATTGTTTCATAGTTTAATATTGGTACCTAGGATGGTCCCTACAAAAATATATATACACATCATTATGTTACTGTTTCTAAAAGCCTGATTTATTTAGTCATGTTTTCATTTGTGCCAGGAATACATCTGCATTCCAAAATAAAACACCAAACTTGTATTAGTGCACAAACATAGGGATGATTCTAATGCGTTATAATACAGTGAGTACACAGCATTTTGGTAAGCACTACGAGATTACACAGCAAAATCTGTGTTCACATTATAATTCTTACCCAGGTCAGCACCAATCCTTGAAGAATCCTGTAGGAAATGTGGCCACTGGTTGAGCAGATCAACCACTACTCAAGCAGCAGTACCAATTTTTGTCAGAGTGAAACACAAGCAAACCCCAGTTTTACCTGTGCTTAACCCTCAGGTAGCTTGACACAAAGCGGTCAGGCTAAACTTAAAGGCAATATGTAAAGTATTTATGCAGTACTTCAAACAGTAATAAAGTGAAAGTACCGTCCAAGAAAAAGTTCTCACCAATTAAAAATCATGAAGCAAAATTTATTTATTTATTTGAGACTAAATTGATGAAAACCCAATCAGTAGAACTGGAGATGTGAAATTCAAATAACTAAGGTAATTATAGCACCTACATGCACAAAGTGCCACTCATGGTTATCTGATCACACAAGACTGAGTAAAACTCTGGATACAGGAACATGCTAATCCACGGAGAGAGGTACCTTTGAAAGTCCATTGTGAAGAGTTACGTTCTTGGTGGAGGGGGCTACAAGGAGCAAAGAGAATGTTGTTGATGGTCGTCGCTGTAGCTCAAACAGCAGGCCAGGTGTCACGTACAGTCACTGCTGTAGCGCAAAGATCCTGTAAGGCATTGCAGACAGTTGGTGTTGGAGATTTTGGTTGGTGGCCCCCAGGGGCTGTTGATGCTGCAGCGCAAAGTCAGATCTCATGTTGCTGAACGTCACCTCTTGTTGCTGTTGTGTGAAAAGTCAGATTCACCCACCAAAGGTCCAAGAACTGAGAAATGTCTCTTGGCCATCAGAAACTCACTCTAGCATAGGACAGCAGGGCTCAGGCAGTTCCAGTTGTAGGTCCAGTTGCAGGCAGCAGGTCAGCTTGGCAGATGCAGGGAGGATTCTGGAGTTTGTTTTGTCCTTGTAGCCAGAATAGGAGATCAGTCAGCTGAACCTTGGAGCCGCTTCAGTTTGGGATGAAGGGGCCAGGTCCAGTCAAGCAGGGTTGCAGATTTCTTCCGGCAGAAGAGCAGCAGTTTCCTTCCGGCACCAGAGAAGCAGATTCATTCTGGCAGCAGAGCAGTACAACAGTCTTTCTTCTGTAGTATCCACAGGTTTAGAGGTGTACTGAAGAGTTGTGGCTGAAGGTCCAATATTTATGCTTGGTGCAGCTTTGAAGTAGGAGAAGATTCTGGAGGTTTCCACAGCCAGAGGTGTTTGGAACTTCCTGCATCCTCCCCTGGCGCAGCTTGTCTGGGGGCACAAAAGACTAGTGGCAAACGCTTTGTGAGTGTGATGAGGCAGAAATATTGTTATGTGCAAGTGTAGTAGGTGACAGCTCCCCTCATCGAGTCATAGATGGCCCATCCTGCAACCACCTATTTCCCCTTTGTCTCACTCTCTGGTAGCAATACACAATGCCCAAATGCCAGCTACCCCTAGTCATTTGACCCAGTGTACAGGCACAAAAAGGTTAGGACCAGAAAATGCTACCTTTCTAAAAGTGGCATTTTCAGAATTATGACTTTAAACCCAACTATACTTCTTTAGACACCACACATTGTGGGCCTGATTCACAAAGATAAACATACATTTTGTGTACGTTTTCCATTTTTTGCTATTCACAAACAAATGTTACAGGTAGTATGTTTACGACCGCGACGTCTCCTCACTTGTGGCGGACACTCCACACAAAAAGATAGGACTGTCCTTCCTTTTTATGTCCAGACCCTCCACCACCGGTGTGTATATTCTGCAGTTGTAAAGATACTACATGTAACATTTATTTGTGAAAAGTAGAAAATCATAATCTTACACAAAAGTAAGCTTACCTCTGTGAATCAGGCCCTATATTCCCACCTGCTCCCAACTGAAAGTTAGCACTTACTAAGGTAACCAAATGTTGTACTATTAGTGAGGCGGGCCTTGCAGTAATAAAAAACGAATGTAAGAGTTTTTCACTAGCAGGACATGTAAAAGTTAGAAGTATATAGGAAAGTGGATTAATAGTAGGTGGAGGCATGCACCTGCAACTAGTAATAATGTCATAATCACTCAAAAGATCCAGTCAAGTCTCAATAAATTAATCCTTGTTCAACCTCGCCACTAGCCCCCCTTTGTCCATCTCCATCATCATAGCTGTGGCAGTTGCATTCCCTCTCCTTTGAAATACGTTATCACTGATAGGGGGTACAGTTCAAACAGATATTGAAGCTGGTGGTAGGTTGAATTTCCAATGTGTTGACAACTCCTTTATGAGGGCTTTTACAAGTACATTATTGGCATGCTAAGAGATCCTCAAAATATGTCCAGACTTTGATCAAATGACTAAAATGAGTGTACATTATTTAACACGTGACAAGTAAGTTGTTGACTACTTCTTTTTGAGGAAGTCATGGGCCATTTGGTTTAAGAAATGCACTAAACACAGAACTCTGAGGCAGCCGCGGTCGGTAGGGGAGCACCTTACGGGGCGGTGACGTGGGGAGGGGGAGGGGCAGGGGCAGGGTGGGGGTTAGTAATGTATGGATAATGGAGGTTTGCAGGTAAGTAAACATTTAAATAAATCAAATGAATTTAGTTGCGTGCACTGCATCCCTAAATGTAATGCAGTGCGTGCAACGAAATTCATTTGATTTATTTAAATGTTTACTTACCTGCAAACCTCCATTATCCATACATTACTAACCCCCACCCTGCCCTCCCCCTCCCCACGTCACCGCCCCGGCAGCTACTCCCCTACCGACTGCGGCTGCTCTGAGGTATTCTCCCTTCAGAAAATATTGCTGTCATTGTCAGTGGCAATGAATTCAAAGCTGAGACCTCTGTGCTGAAACCATTCATAGACTTTAGTGTTAAATTTGTCAATGAAGTTGGCAGCTGTATGTGACTTCTCCATGGTGAACACCACAACTGTTGCATGCTGCGGAATGCTTCGAAAATCATCCTCAGCAGTAAGACCAGCAGTAAGCCATTGCTTTACTCCCTTCAAAAAGAACCTTCAAGTGTAGCACATGCAATCTGTTGCTTGATTGCTGGTCCACATGACCATCATGAGGTAGATGGACTGAACAATGTACTCTTTTCAGAGCATCGTCAACCAATTACAGCAGTTAATGGTGCAGTGCTGGTATGGCAACAGTGGAAAAATATGTATGGCTTGGAACCTTACTTATTGGGCCAAAGGTCTCCACAAATTCAAGAAGCTCCTCTCCTGCCACAAAAAAAGGCAGAAGGTCAAGCGCTGCCATGTTGGCCAGCTTACTATTGTATCAATGGACATTCTCATGGGTACAGAGATACGGTATCCCCTTAGTGAACACAGCATTGATGGTTGGCTGTTCTGTTGGTTTTCTTTGCTATACCTTTAATATTGACTTTCAGGTAACAGGTAGGCTGCTTGGGCGCTTTGGGGTTACTGTATCACCCTGTTCATTGTGCTATTCCAAGGCTGCTGTATGCGATGACTGTATACTGAAAGTGAAAGTCACATGGCTGCTTCCCATTAAGCTAACATCCTCTTCTTCTGCCTCACCACTGCCTCCTTCTATCTGTTGAATATCTTCATTGTATCTAACAGCAGCAAATTTTGGAGGTGCTCTTCTCAAACAATTTCATATTTATTTTTCAAATGCACTAGATAGCCACCCATACCATAATATTTAACTGGCTCACGACAACCAACTGTTTGTTGCAAATTGAGCATTCTGTTTATTGCTCTGCCTGCAGCCTAAGTATAAAAAAGAACCAAACTGGGGAGGAGAGCTTTCGTTTTCTGCCAAAATCAGATGAATTTGCTGAAGTGGAGTTAGGCAGTTGCGGTGGTCTTTCTCAGGGGTTGGCTGAAATTGAAGTAGGTTGGGTAGTGGGTACTACGGGTCTTCAAAAGATGGAAGGAGGCAATCTTGGTGAAACTATGGGCCATATGTACAAAGAATAGGAATAGAGATTTCCAAATAGCAATGTTATCCGAATCACTATTTGGAAATCGCTATTCCTTAGGTGTGAACATTTTTGTTTCATACTTGCAAATCCTAGTGGGTCGCAAATAGATCTACCTCATGAATAATAATATGGTGGCCTGCTGTGGTAATCAGACCATAACGTCTGTGATTGTGTTTTAATAAAGTTTTTTTTTTGTTGAAACGCAACCCATTTACTTTAAAGGAAAATGGGCTGCATTTGAACAATAAAATAATTTACTTGTCGTTTCCATTTTTTAAGAGGAGGCAGTGGTCAGTCGGAACCACAGACTGCTCTTAAAAAATGTTTTCTTAACATTCACAAATGGACCCCTTCAAATTTGTGCATGTATTGCCACCGACTTTGAGTTTGTGGTAAATTGTGAATGTTTTGCGTCCGCATTTCCCTCACAAAACTTTGTACATACCAATAGGATTTGGTTTTTGGAAGGGACACCCTAACCACGCCCCGTTTAAATACTGACTCACAAAACCGAAATCGTGGTTCAATAACAAGTTACTGAATCACAATTTGAGCTTTGTGCATTCCAAAAAGCATTTTTTCAGTCGCAAATGGGCCGATTCTTCAATTTTGCCTGCTTACAAGAGGTAAAATGAATCACACATATGGCCGTATATGACTAAAAACAAGTTGGAAAGAGGTAAACTGTATTTCTTTTGTGTAACTCTCCATGCCAGGATTCTTCAACGTCGTTCCTGGAGAGCCTGATCCATGCCAGATTTTTAGCTATTCTCCATTTAAATGAAGTAATTATATTACAATTCTGGCACAGATCAGACCCTCCAAGACCGACTTTGGAGAACCCGGCTCCGGGTTCATCATCACCTTTTTCAGTTTCAAGGCTTTTGGGAATCTTCCTTTGCCTTTGTCTCTGCTAATGTGTCTCAGTTGGGTTCCATATTCATATCAAGATTATCAGAAAAGGGACTTTGAGAAGATGGCAGAATACTCTTCCTTTTCCTTGTGGGAGATCCCGAAGCTGATGTGTCCAATGGAAGAGCACCCACAACATCATATTCCTATGCGGTAAGGTCAACTTTCTGCTCTGCTGCTACTTCCTGAAGATCAGATGTTGCAGGCTGTGTTTCCTGTTGTTGACCTCCATGTGAAGATTCAGATTGCTGCTGGGACAGTTCAATTTCAGATTCCCCGTTTTCCATGAATGCAGTGACTGCAGTGTTGAGAAACATCATCTTTAGCTTTGTGGTGGGGCTGATGATCCAGGGCAGATCCTAAATGAAAGCCTCTTCCTGCCCAGAGGAGGATGCAGCAGATATGTTACATTTCTGGATCAATGAGGAAAGCTTCATGCCAGTGGTGGCACTAGCAACAGACTTCTTCTCCTCACTGGTCTCTTTCTTGGAAGGGGTCTCCTTTTTTGGATCATCTTATTTACTTTACGCAAGGGTTAGCACTTAGCATAACCAGAAACAAGTAGAAGAAGACTCTGGTGTTGCTGACAGCTAATTCTGAGACTTCTCACCATCTCAGTATTTTGCATAATGTCTAGTCTTGTGCATTTGCCAGCAATAAAAATCAAATAGGAATGGAAGTCGTGAGACTTGGACAATCTAGTCAACTTAATACATATCTTCATTATAAACTGTATTTCTTTTGTGTAACTCTCCATGCCAGGATTCTTCAACGTCGTTCCTGGAGAGCCTGATCCATGCCAGATTTTTAGCTATTCTCCATTTAAATGAAGTAATTATATTACAATTCTGGCACAGATCAGACCCTCCAAGACCGACTTTGGAGAACCCGGCTCCGGGTTCATCATCACCTTTTTCAGTTTCAAGGCTTTTGGGAATCTTCCTTTGCCTTTGTCTCTGCTAATGAGTCTCAGTTGGGTTCCATATTCATATCAAGATTATCAGAAAAGGGACTTTGAGAAGATGGCAGAATACTCTTCCTTTTCCTTGTGGGAGATCCCGAAGCTGATGTGTCCAATGGAAGAGCACCCACAACATCATATTCCTATGCGGTAAGGTCAACTTTCTGCTCTGCTGCTACTTCCTGAAGATCAGATGTTGCAGGCTGTGTTTCCTGTTGTTGACCTCCATGTGAAGATTCAGATTGCTGCTGGGACAGTTCAATTTCAGATTCCCCGTTTTCCATGAATGCAGTGACTGCAGTGTTGAGAAACATCATCTTTAGCTTTGTGGTGGGGCTGATGATCCAGGGCAGATCCTAAATGAAAGCCTCTTCCTGCCCAGAGGAGGATGCAGCAGATATGTTACATTTCTGGATCAATGAGGAAAGCTTCATGCCAGTGGTGGCACTAGCAACAGACTTCTTCTCCTCACTGGTCTCTTTCTTGGAAGGGGTCTCCTTTTTTGGATCATCTTATTTACTTTACGCAAGGGTTAGCACTTAGCATAACCAGAAACAAGTAGAAGAAGCTTCTGGTGTTGCTGACAGCTAATTCTGAGACTTCTCACCATCTCAGTATTTTGCATAATGTCTAGTCTTGTGCATTTGCCAGCAATAAAAATCAAATAGGAATGGAAGTCGTGAGACTTGGACAATCTAGTCAACTTAATACATATCTTCATTATAATCATCATTACAAATGATAAACAAGAGTGTATCCATTAATTAACTATTTAGTGCTGGACATTACACAGGAAAAGCCAACTTTGTGCTTCACCATGGCTAATAAAAAAGAAGAAAACCTGGTGTCCTAATTACTTATATAATGTTTTTACAACAACCACACTATATTCTTTCGGTGATTGGGTTATTTATTCACCCTATTTTTATCAACTCTTTCTTTAGGAAGGACTTTATATCCTTCATATACCACAAATACCAAAGCCTGGCATGAAACTGTAATCTGTATTGCGCATTCAACTGTAATCTGTATTGTGTATTCAACAAGTCAAATTGCGAATATGTTGTGATCATGCTTAGGCCAAAAATGAATATAAGCATAGTGAAGGTTAATGTCTTAAATAGTTTATCGTGATATCTGCTATTCATGACAAACAACAGTTAGGGGTCGATTAGGATGGCCAGAGTAGGAGGGGCCGTCCGCAGGGGCAGCGGCGGTCCCTCCTGTGCAATTAGGATGTGACCGCCAGGGTGGCGGTCACATCCTGTATTTTTAACATTGCGGCGGGTGCTGCTTCAAGCAGCACCCGCCGCAAGGTTAAAAATGAAAGCAGTGCATTTGCATGCACAAAGCGGCAGGCACCTCAAGGTGCCTGCCGCTTCGTGCACGCAAATGCAGGGGGGTACCATAGGTACGCCCAATGTGCACCCCCCACCCCCTTCACCCCTGGGGGCCCGCAACGGGCCCCCAAACAAAAGTCCGTATGCCTTTTCACGGCGGAAATGCCGCCGTGGAAAGGCATAGAAATGCTGACATCCTAATATGCCTGGCGGTGTCTGATAGACACCGCCAGACATGTTAGAGCTTTTCCGCCGCGGTCGGAAAGCGACCGCGGCGGAAAAGCTGCGGACGGTCTTCCTGACCCCCCAGCCATCCTAATCTGGCGGGGGGTCTGTGAAGGCTCCGCAGCGGTTTTTCCCGCATCCTCCGGGCCGGCAGACTCTTCCGCCGGCCAGGAGGATGCGGAAAAACCGGTATCCTAATGAGGGCCATAATTTAAAATAACCAAGTAAGGTTTATGTGCATTTGTTTAAGTTGAATAGTGCACACACGCTTCTTGGTTGCAGGGTAGTCATTCGGAGACGGTCAAGATCCGATATGTTAGGTGATATAACACAAACCACAATTCCCAGCAGCCCTTGATAGTCCACTCAAAATTCGACTTTCACAATTACTCCGAGTTCGGGGGAAAAAAGGTTTTTAAAGATTGTAAGATTATCAACCAGCATTTTAGAAACATGTCTTGTTATCATTGTGGTGAATATGTGGGCAAGATTTCTGGAATGTTGTACACGAGTAAGAATTTGTAGAAGTGACGCAAATAGATTCAACACTACAATTCCCAGAAGCAATAGCGCGGCTAGATCTATTTCCGGAGGGCTGCGGTACACAGCGCCTTCCGTTGTGGGACTAATCGGTAGCGTGAGAAGATGCGGCAACTCTGCTAGAAGTAACTAAAAGGTGAGCTTAGATTCAAATTGCCTCTTAATGACGAAACCAGCATAGCCAAGCACGCAGTTTTAATAAAATCCGTCTTATGATTTATATTCCACAGAATCGAGGGAGTTATTAGCGAAGTAGACGGCCACAAAATCCTTTTGGGACACATGTATTACACTGGCCAAAGGTATGTTGCGCGTATGCAAGTCCTCCCTGATGGCAGCTGTATAATGCGTATAAAGCGCGGGCCATATGTTTACGGGGATGTCGATTCTCCCTACAGAGTCAGTTTGCATTTGTGCCCAAAGGAAAGCAGATTATCAGAAACAGCGTATCACACTATTCGGATTTGTTGAAGGTATGTTTGTCGTTCACGAATAGCAGTACCACGCCATAAATAGAGTATTTGTCCCATTTTATTAAATTGAACTTTATTATTCACAGACAGTCACGAAGAGTAGATCTACTACTTCAAATTGAGAGAGACGCATGATCATTGAAAATATAGCTCAAAAGAAAAGTGTTCAGGACATTGGCAGGTATGTGCATAAGTGCCAGTAAGGGGTACGGGAAGTAGTAAGAAAATGGTTTTGGTCTACAGTTACAGTTTGTTTCATATACATTATAGATGTGTCCAATGTGTTGAAAGTAAGATGCCCTGATGAGAGCCCATAGAGAACCCGTGAGGCTTGAAACGCGTCGGCAATTGCTATTAAATTAGCAGAAAGTGGATAAAGGATCAAAAAGAAATAGAATTGATTCAGGATTACGTTTGGATTAAAATTATCAGAACATTGAATGATATCCAATAGAGCCATCGCTTGATTATATGTGGCACATTGGTTTGTTTTGATGTAGTTATGTTCATGTAAAGTTTTGTGCAAAGTATTGTGTATGTCAAAAAAAGTGTTGGTTTTGTACATAGTTGTAAGTATCATGTAAATTGTTATGTATGTAACTATGTATATGGTATTTGTGTGTTCCATATGAAGGATATAAAGTCCTTCCTAAAGAAAGAGTTGATAAAAATAGGGTGAATAAATAACCCAATTTTGTGTCTTAACCATGTGATGCCTGAAGCCTGTATTCTAGATTCAAATAACTAGGTGTAGCTGGCAGTTGGTCTTTGTGTATTGCTCCCAGACAGTGAGACAAAGGGGAAATAGGTGTTGGCAGGGTTGACCACCTTAGATTGGGAGCTGTCACTTACCACACTTGCATATCACAAAGGCTAAGTTTTAGCACACTCACAAAGGGTTTCACACTAGTATTTTAAGCCTTCTGACAAACTGGGGTACAGACAGGGAGGAAGGACATTTTAAAATCTTCTGGAGTTTATATCCCCTAGAAAGTCTTCTACTTCAAAGCTGGCACCAAGTATAACTATTGGACCCACAGACCCAACTATTCAGAACACCTTGAGACCTGTAGAAGTCTTAGAAAAGCTGCTGTGCTTCTCTGTTTCAGATGACTACTTCCCTGCTAAGTTGCTGTCCTAAAGCCTGAGTGAGAAGGACTCCACCTTCACTTTCAACCCAGGGCCACCAGAGTAACTAGTTGACTGGCCTCATGAGCAGAGCCTCAGGCCAAAAAAGGCTCCAACCACCTTGAACCCCACACCTGGACTATATCTTCTGTGAGTTTTGCCCTAAGCATTGCCACCCCAGTCCAGGACTCTTGGAAGTGGACCTGAAGGTGATGTGCCAGCCCAACTGTGGTCCCCATCGGAACTGAGGTGAAGCAATGCGAAGTGATGCAAAGCCTCACAAAGCCTTTCCACACAGCGGCCAGCTTCATCAGAACGGATACAGAGTTGTACAAAACTCTGCCAAGCTTCACTGCACAGCTCACCAGGCCGGCACAAAGTCCTGAAAAGCCTTGCTGCACAGCTTAATTGGAATCAACACTGGACAACGCGAAGCCTCGCAAAGCAACACCACAGATACCACTCAAAAAGTACATGAGCTACTTTTTTTAGCGGGCCTAGCTTGGTCCCTGTCTCTGGCATATTCTCCATTGCATTCAGCCTGAACTTTACCCAAGTCGGACGCGACCATATATCCACAGTTGGAGCTTTGTGCTGTTAAGCACTTTTTGTTTTTGCTTAACTCTTAAGACTGTATTTCTCCAGCCCTACTGATTGGATTTTTGTCATTTTGATCTCAAATATTTAATAAAATGTACTAATTTTTCTAAATTGGTGTAGGATATTTTCTTGTGTTGTGTTTTTACTTTATTACTGTTTGAAGTGCTGCATAAATAGTTTGCACATTGCTTATATGTTAAGCTTGACTATGTTAGTGCCAAGCTACCAGAGGGTTGAGCACAGATTAATTTGAGGTTTTCTCTACTTCAACCTGACACGTGCTATGGTTCCTGCTTGAGCAGGATTCAACCAGTAACCCATTTGCTATTGTCTCCCAACAAATTTCATGAGGTGGGGATAGGTAAAAATGTAATAAATGAAATAATGAATCGCTAGTGTACCTCCATATCCAATGGTGACTTTGCAGGAGGCAGGGGGCATGCACAGATTGAATGAATGAAACAAAAGAACAACTCTGTGCTAAAATAAGCCACAAGCCCTTCTAAAATATATCAGGAAAAATAAAAAAGATAACAAAATATCATGGTTTCTTTTATCAATCAAACAGTTAACTAGCTCATTTGACAAATGTGCATTATGAAGGAGACATCATAAACAACAACAAAATGGCCACCACACATAAACTGGCTACACAAAATGTCCACGGTTGCATGGCCACAATACTTTTAAAAGTTGCACAAAAAAGTAAAAGACAATATCAACCATGTCACAAATATACAAACTCAAACACAAAATGGTGGACAGGCATATGGGGAAGAAGATAGCTGAGAACAAAGGAACATGACTGCCTATATGGTCCAAACTTCAGATGCAACTCCGACCACAGCCTCCCAAAAACTAATGAATACCAAAAACAATCTACATTTTTCATTTAAGACCTGACATCGGTGGCATGGTATTTCTCCAAATTGTTTGCTTTTACACCCAGATTTTTGCTGAACTCGTTTTTGTTGGTGTTAGAACTCTGTGCACTTAACCCATGATAACCAGTGCAAAAGTGCTTGGGCTCGCTCCTTCAAACATGATAACTTAGGACTAACCCTAATTGGCGGATTTAATTTACTTTTAGGTCCCTAGCAAATGGTACTACATGTACCCTGGACCTGTAAATTAAAGGCTACCCGTGAGCAGCAGCACTTGTGCCATCCACTAAAGTAGGACTCTAAAACATGTCTCAGGCTAGCCACAGCAACCTGTGTGCGCAATTTTAAACTGCAATTTCTGCCCGACTAAAAACTTTTCCCAGGTCTAAATGGTTCTTTTTAACACTTATAAGTCACCCCTAGGGTAGGCCCCAAAAGCACATTGGGCAAGGTGCATAGTATTTGAAAACTATAGCATATATCCTTAGATTTTACATGCACTGACAGTGACACACTCGTAAAGCTGCTTTTCACTGTTATAAGACCTATCTCTCCCATTTACTAAGATAGGGTTACCTTAATACACTTAAAAAGTGATTACTTCAGCTTAGGAGTAGGTAGATATATGCTGTTTACGCTCACATTGATGTAATTTGAAATCCTTTACAATTGTAATGTCATATTTTAAGTCATAATGCTGAAAATGTCACTTTGAGAAAGCAGAAAAAAGTATTCTGAGTGAATGCTCTAGACACAGTGTGCACTACTGTAATCCATAAAAGGGATGAAACACAAATGTTTCAACTTTGAGAGAATTTTCACAATGAATCAAATCCTTGAACAAACATTGATATGTTTTCTTTAATCAATAGTCCTGTAACATACATAATTCAAAAACACAATGTGAATATGGTCAATTTATTTTAAAAAATATGGTTGCGAATAGAGAAGTTTTCACATGAAAGATGGTCTTGACATTCCTTGAGAATAGCTATGTAGGTACGTCCTAATGCTTTTCGGGCTACAACACAGCCCTTAGTCAGGGGTATCTATAAATACAACAAAACAACTATTGTCTAAAGGTAAATATATGACATCTGAAATTGAGTAAAAACCCTCACATGTATAGCAGTAGTATGAGCTTCATTCGATATACAAAATATCCTAAAAGTATATACAATCTGATGAAAAGAATTAAAAAGAATTAACATATTAACATATTATACAGCAAATTTTAAGTTTCGACATGCAACATACTACATTTTAAGTACTAATTTGCCTATAAAAAATCATTCATATCAAAAACAGAATACAGACAATTAGATATTGGCCATTTTGTTAGCTAAAACACTGTAACAAAAACAAAGCAGCAATTGAATTAACCATATGATATGCTAGACCCAAGCTCTTTTCTCATAGGATGGCAGAACTGATGGGGCATACCGCCTTTTTTTGCCAAGATCTTATTTCTTGTCAACCATGCACAGCCTAGAAACTTGGCCACCCCGCAAATCAGTGACAGAGAGGATGTATCTGTGCACAAAATGCAGAGTGCAGCACGATGGTTCATTGGGCCAATCATTTGGCAGACCGGCTTGAGCCACTTGGCTCTATCCAATCTGTAGGTTGGGCAGGCGAATAAAAAATGGGCAGTTGACTCATAGTGATAATCACAACTAAGGCAGGGCATAGGTGTCGAATATAGCCATTTCCAAGAAGCAGAATTATAACTTCAAAAACAGAGCTCTTTCCCTAGGGATCTGTATAAAGTCCAGATAGGGTTCCAATCTGCAAATCGATTTATGTTCAAAGAACCCCTCGGTAAGTTTCCCCATTTTGGTATTCAGAATCTCATTCGTCTGGACCCAATCCCAATAGGCTCGTTTGAGATCCTGCATTGACGGGGGGGCTTGACTGACCCAGGCCTCCTTAAGGCCTAAGGCCATTAAGCGGTGTTGGAGGTCCGTTATCCACTTGATCCTGTACGCCGTATCGGCTAATATCAATTCATCCAGGGCTGCCACATAATTGGACAGTTCAGCGGCCCTTCTTATGCAAGCCCAAAAGAGAAGAGGACGCAAACGTATGATGTCATGGATGGAACCCCTTCCCATATCATAAAATAAGGGTTTCAGAGGTGTTGAGACAGGGAGGGAAATAAGATCTCTCATGAACTTGTTTACAGATTTGGCAAGTTCACTAACGTTCTTGAAGCCCCAAAGTTCGGACCCATAAAGGGCCGAAGGAAGTGCTTTGCCGTCATAGACTGCAAGTGCAGGGGCTACTGGCCTACTCCTGGATAGATGTTGCTCTCTAATGATAGCCCCAGAGACCCGTTTATGGTTTAAGAGCATTTTGGCTAAATGGGAACCCCACCTCATATTCTTAGAGACACGTATTCCCAAGTAGTCAAATGACTCAACAGTGTCCAAAGGCGAATCATTTAGGGTAATGCCATTTTTGAAATGTTTAGAAGGGTTGATGGCCATAAGTTTGGTTTTTGTTGTACTAATTGTCAACCCCCGGGCTTTACAGAAGTTGCCGAACCTGTTCAGAAGCTTTTGGAGACCCCCCCCCAGACTTAGAGATCAGGAGGGTATCGTTTGCAAACAGGAGGGTTGGGGGTCTTCTCCCCCTCCAGTAAGGGAGTGTCTGCTGGTTCTTGGTTTAAAAAATCAACCACCCCGTTGATGTATAAGGAAAACAGGGTGGGAGCCAGCAAGCATCCCTGGCGGACCCCTTTGTTCATCACAATCCTCTCCGTCAGCTGCCCCTGTGTTCCCCACCTAATTTTTGCACAGATGTCATTATGCAAATGTTGTAAAATGTCGAGAACCAGGAGTGAAGGGCATACCAAAGTTTACATATAGCCAGTGTCTAACCCAGGGTGGTGTGGAGTGCAAACAAACTATGGATTTAGGCCCAGATCTCTGGGGTGAATGTATGACATTGTTCTACATTCTGTCCATCAACTGTGTTTTTTGCAATTTTCACCCCGAGTGGGCTGGGTATGCTCAGATGTGAGTCCCAGGCTCTCCACACCACTGGAGTCAAGCTATCCAGGCTGATGAAGGCTGATAGCCAGAAACCGGTCCTTGGATGCTTGATTCCGGTCTGGGAAAGACATGGCTTGGTAGTTCGGACTGGACTGTTCCCATGAGGCACAGGGTCAGAGCTGATTTGCATATAGCCAGTGTCTAACCCAGGGTGGTGTGGAGTGCAAAAAAATGATGGATTTAGGCCCAGATCTCTGTACTGGGGTGAATGTATGACATTGTTCTACATTCTGTCCATCAACTGTGTTTTTTGCAATGTTCACCCCGAGTGGGCTGGGTATGCTCAGACGTGAGTCCCAGGCTCTCCACACCCCTGGAGTCAAGCTATCCAGGCTGATGAAGGCTGATAGCCAGAAACCGGTCCTTGGATGCTTGATTCCGGTCTGGGAAAGACATGGCTTGATAGTTCGGACTGGACTGTTCCCATGAGGCACAGGGTCAGAGCTGATTTGCATATAGCCAGTGTCTAACCCAGGGTGGTGTGGAGTGCAAAAAAACAATGGATTTAGGCCCAGATCTCTGTACTGGGGTGAATGTATGACATTGTTCTACATTCTGTCCATCAAATGTGTTTTTTGCATACCAAAGTTTCTCCCGGGGCACCAGGTCGAACGCAGTCTTCAGATCTATGAAGGCCAAATACAAACTGCCTTTCCCCAACGTGACTGTTTTCCAATAGATCGTGAAGATCGTGTTCCCACCTTTTGCCTAAACCCTGCTTGATAATGGGACAGGATGCTGCTATCCTCCAACCATGTACCAATATGAGCAAGGAGGACCCTGTCAACCACCTTCTGCACCACGACGATTAAACTTATCGGCCTGTAGTTGGCAGGGTCCTCCATGTTCCCCTTTTTAAAGATTGGAACAACCTCGGCTCCCTTCCAGGAGTCCAGGACGGGCAATCCCCTTGCTATTAAATTCATTAACAATAGGATGAATGAGGCCCAAGGCTTTGGGTCGTACAGGAGCAGGTCACCAGGAAGGCCACCAGGGCCCGCCGCCTTTCTGGGAGCAATGCTATTCATTGCTAGCTCTACCTCTTGAGTTCAAAACCATCTGAGTTAAGATGAGGGGCAAAGGGGGTTATGGAAAGATCAGATGCTGAAGGGACAGAATAATCAGCGTCTGAATAAAGATTAAAGAAATGGTCCTGCCATTATCGAGGCGTAATATGGTTCGAAATTGGGACAGTATTACCTCTGGTCCTACTATTAATTAGGTCCCAGAGGTTTTTTGAGTCCCTCTGCAAGGAGGCATGCTTTAATTCCTGCCAATGATCTTCTTCCCAGTTAGGTTTAGCTTCCAACTGAGCCATTGAATACTCCTTCCTTGCAATCCTAATCGCTAAGGAATCTTTACCCCTAACGGTGAGTGATAGGGCCGCCCTCTTTTCCCTAAAACTCTGGGAATACCATGGGTTGGATGGCCTTACCTGATCATGTCTTGAGTTCACTTTCCCCTCAACAATAAAAAATTAGCTCAATTTTTCTATTGAATCTTTATAGATCAGGTGGAGATTGGATTGGGCCAACATTTCCTTGGAAAGCACCCCAAGTTCCGTGTTCTTAACCGCTAAGATTTCCCTAATGCTTTCCAGTTTGTGTTCCTACTTAGAAACTTTGAGCCATTTAAGGCGTCTATTACAGTTGGAGGGAATTACCTCTCTGGTGGACAAAACAGGGGAGCTGGAAGTCTCGGCACCTAAAGACCGCCAGACATTAATGATTTTTAAACATAAGGGATAAATGATCACTATCTATGGACGATTTAACTTCCATATCTATCAGGTCTCTCCATAGTCTAATATCCATAAGAATATAGTCTATTCTGGATGGGGAACTTATCCTATTAAAGGTGTTTGCCCCGTTTGGATCCGAGCCTGTTCTCCCATTTACAGCTCTAAGATTGAATTCCAGAGTGAGGGCATTGATTTGGATTGCCCTCTGAGACCACTTCTTAATAGGTACTAAATTAAGAGCAGGAATATCCCATTTCGCATCCTCTTCAGCAATACCCAGAAAATCCTTGGTAATAAGAGGTTCGAATGTACAATTAAAGTCTCCCCCTACAATGATGTTAGAGTGGGGCGGGATGAAGAATAACATGCTTTCCAGAGTTGTTACAGTCACTGAATGTTGAGCACCCACGGAGCCCCTTGCATAGATGTTAAAAAGTTCTAGGGCTGTGCTGTTAGGTACACCTCTAATGGTTAGGTGCAGAATACCCCTTGAGGCAGACTTATTCACAGTGATTGACCAATTCAAGTTAATACTAATCCATATTTGAAGCCCCCCAGAAGGGCGGCCTCTGCCTCTGCCTGAACTAGTCAAAAGGGGGTGGTGATGGACAGAGTATCTGAATTAAGCAGAACACTCCTACCCAGTCAAAAGATCAGGGCTTGATCCATCACCGTTTTTTAGCTCACTGCACCATCCCAGTTCAGAACCTGGCTACATGCAAATTAGTCTGACCCTGGCCCAGTGCATCATAGGAACAGTGCAGACCAAACTACCAAGCCAATTCTTTACTGGAAAGGAAACAAGCTTCCGGGGACCGGTTTCTGGCATTACAGCCGTCGTCGGCCCGGCTTGCTTGAATCCTGATGGTGCAGTGAGCAAGGGACTCACATCTGAGCATACCCTTCCACACTTGTGGTGGCCAAAACGATTCAAAAGGTGGTGGTGATGGACAGAGTATCTGAATTAAGCAGAACACTCCTACCCAGTCAAAAGATCAGGGCTTGATCCATCACCGTTTTTAGCTCACTGCACCATCCCAGTTCAGAACCTGGCTACATGCAAATTAGTCTGACCCTGGCCCAGTGCATCATGGGAACAGTGCAGACCAAACTACCAAGCCAATTCTTTACTGGAAAGGAAACAAGCTTCCGGGGACCGGTTTCTGGCATTACAGCCGTCTTCGGCCCGGCTTGCTTGAATCCTGATGGTGCAGTGAGCAAGGGACTCACATCTGAGCATACCCTTCCACACTTGTGGTGGCCAAAACGATTCAAAAGGGGGTGGTGATGGACAGAGTATCTGAATTAAGCAGAACACTCCTACCCAGTCAAAAGATCAGGGCTTGATCCATCACCGTTTTTTAGCTCACTGCACCATCCCAGTTCAGAACCTGGCTACATGCAAATTAGTCTGACCCTGGCCCAGTGCATCATGGGAACAGTGCAGACCAAACTACCAAGCCAATTCTTTACTGGAAAGGAAACAAGCTTCCGGGGACCGGTTTCTGGCATTACAGCCGTCTTCGGCCCGGCTTGCTTGAATCCTGATGGTGCAGTGAGCAAGGGACTCACATCTGAGCATACCCTTCCACACTTGTGGTGGCCAAAACGATTAAAAATGGGGTGGTGATGGACAGAGTATCTGAATTAAGCAGAACACTCCTACCCAGTCAAAAGATCAGGGCTTGATCCATCACCGTTTTTTAGCTCACTGCACCATCCCAGTTCAGAACCTGGCTACATGCAAATTAGTCTGACCCTGGCCCAGTGCATCATGGGAACAGTGCAGACCAAACTACCAAGCCAATTCTTTACTGGAAAGGAAACAAGCTTTTGGGGACCGGTTTCTGGCATTACAGCCGTCTTCGGCCTGAACTAGTAGCTGGAATAAAGTAAGTGGTGTAACCTGATTTGTGAATGGGGGTTAGACTCCACGTCTCCTGGAAGAGACAAATAATAAATCTATTCCATTCGGGGAGCAATAATTTCTTCTCTAACCCCGCTACATTCCAGGAAAGAAGGTTAAGGGTATTTTTGTTAGTTTCAACCACCACAGGTGTATCAACAGAACTATCATGTGATTCCCTCCTCCCTTCGACCACCTGACTCTGGGCAGTTAGAGGTCCTAGGGAACAAGAAGCAACTGAGACATTAATCTCGCTACAACTGGAGGGTAATAGGGGAGTATTAGAATTTCCAGTTCGACCTGGTAATGGTCAATCTACCCTGTTCAGACCTGATCCCCCCTCTTGGTCACCTCGGCAGTTCGTTGACACTCGCCCCCCCTTACTGTCTAAAGGGGTGAAGCCCTGATCTGAATGGCAGAGGTCTCTGGGGAAGAGGTACGGAATTATAGGGTCAATAAATTCTCTGCAAGGACAGCATCAGTTAGCTGTAACTCAATACAGTCTGACACAGAGTTATACAATGCAATCCTCCTGGCTCTGACAATGTCGTCCCTAATTATGGATCTGCAACCCCTGACATGTCGCAGCCAATGAATGGCCTTATTACAGAGAGATTCACCTCCTTCATACCCCGGATTAGAAGAACATTTTGGGACTTTCACCATGTAGACTGTTGTCCTAGTATTTGTCAATCTGCCTGTGGGATATTGTCCCTGTGGCCCCTTGGTGTTAAGTGTATCATTACCAGATTCCGAGTGGTGAACCTGTGACCCCCTCGTGTTATAAGCAGCCCTCTGAGCCCCGAGGGTTTTTAGTGACTCGACATATGTCTTCTTGGAGTTGCTCTATTACAGAAAACATTAGGACCCCCAGTGACCCTCTTGGGGGGGGCAATCAAGGGCCTAATCCCAAGTTGAGCAGCTGTAGTAGAGGAAGATCTTGGCCACAGAGCATGGGGGGACCAGCTAATCCGAAGATTCAGATCCTCAACAATTTTCCTGAGCGAATCAACCTCTCTTTGAAGAATTTCCACTTTTAGTAATAGCCCATCATTGGAGTCTCCACAGTTGCATGAAGATATTAAACCAACTCCACTGTGGGTACAACCAGCCCTCTCATCTCCAATTTCCAATACCCCCTCCGAGCAACCAAGTGCTGTAAAACGATTGGAGCAGGGGATTAGTGAGAGGGGTTCAGCATCTGTTTCCTTATCCCCAGAATCCCCACTCACGGTTAAATTCGATGGGGGCACTGGGGACGTTAATGCACTAGACAACCCAATCCCTCCTGGCAGTGAGCTATAAGTACAGTGGTTAGACTGTTGGGACGATTTTTTTTTAAACATAAGTGGAATAACCCTATGGGGATTACTGCCCAGCCCCAACTCCTGATGTTCACCTGTATCGGCTGCTGGATTTTCCCCTCCTAAAATTTTTTCACACTCGCTTACAATGGTTTCTATACTATCTAAAACACAGTTACTAGCCGCATGTCTAGATTTTTTTTACCTTTTTACCCTTTTTAAATCCGCCTGCACCCCCACCCTCCATGGTCTTCCTTTTGCCCTTTCAAAACAATAGTTATCCAAGTAGGGCTTGGACAGCTTGGATAGCAGCACCCAATAAATATATTAGAATGCCCCCGCAGGTCGCTGCCTAATGGTAATAAGTCAGTCAGTGGCAGGACCCCACTGCGCTCACCCACAGTCGTATGGCGACGTTAACAAAAAGTTCCTGGTGTCCTTGTGTCCCAAATCCACGACGTTAGAGAGGGGGCCCTGCCCTGCCTCTTCCTGTCGATGATGGGCGAAGACGGGCCCGCCCTTGGCCCAAGCTCAGCCCGGCGCCCGTGCACGTCCAGTGCCGCAGGAGGGGCAGATCGTATTTGACCTTCCGGTGGTATGGGGCAGGGGCAAGCTGTCCGGTGGTGTCCCGCAGCCTTCTGGGCCTCGCAGTTCTGGCCAGCCGCTTCCACAGTCACGAGCGTCTCCCGCGAAGCAGGAGGCGCGAGAGGTCCTTGTAGCCCCCGGTGGCTAGTGGGAGGGGCAAGCTGTCCGGTGGTGCTCCGCAGCCTTCTGGGCCTCACAGTTCTGGCCAGCCGCTTCCACAGTCATGAGCGTCTCCCGCGAAGCAGGAGGTGCGAGAGGTCATTGTAGCCCCCGGTGGCTAGGGGGAGGGCCAAGCTGTCCGGTGGTGCTCTGCAGCTTTCTGGGCCTCACAGTTCTGGCCAGCCACTTCCACAGTCACGAGGGTCTCCCGTGAAGCGGGAGGCGCAAGAGGTCCTTGTAGCCCCCGGTGGCTAGGGGGAGGGGCAAGCTGTCCGGTGGTGTCCCGCAGCCTTCTGGGCCTCGCAGTTCTGGCCAGCCGCTTCTACAGTCATGAGCGTCTCCCGCAAAGCCGGAGGCGCGAGAGGTCCTTGTAGCCCCCGGTGGCTAGGGGGAGGGGCAAGCTGTCCGGCGGTGTCCCGCAGCCTTCTGGGCCTCGCAGTTCTGGCCAGCCGCTTCCACAGTCATGAGCGTCTCCCGCAAAGCCGGAGGCGCGAGAGGTCCTTGTTGCCCCCGGCAGCTAGGGGGAGGGGCAAGCTGTCCGGCGGTGTCCTCCAGCCTTCTGGGCCTCGCAGTTCTGGCCAGCCGCTTCCACAGTCATGAGCGTCTCCTGCAAAGCCGGAGGCGCGAGAGGTCCTTGTAGCCCCCGGTGGCTAGGGGGAGGGGCAAGCTGTCCGGCGGTGTCCCGCAGCCTTCTGGGCCTCGCAGTTCTGGCCTGCCGCTTCCACAGTCACGAGCATCTAGCAATAATTGATGCACATGACTACAATGGATCACCAATCATGCCTGAACCTTCATCAAAATATGCAGGATGACACAGAGAAGCAGGTCCACCCAATGTGTATCTTGTGTCAACAGTATAAAAAAATCTGAAATCTGTATGAGGAGCCCCCCAATTCCCAGATGAGCAACACTGAGAAATAAAAGAACTAAGTATGGGCCGAAAATTCGTTCCGCTCGCGGAATTTGCTGATTTTCCCCATTTTCGCGATCCGCGAAACTTGAGAAATTGCGGCAAAATCCGCGAGTGGGACGAATTTTGTTCAGGAAGCACTTACAGGGTTACAGCAGGTGCCCAAGTTGAAGCTAATTTCTTTGTAAGCCTGTAAGTGCTTCCTGAGCAGCGCCTCGTTGCTAACATGCAACTATTCTCTGACCCTCGAAGCAGGGTCAGGGAATAGTTACAATTAGGCAACGAGGCTCCTGTCACACCTCAGCAAGAATCACATACAGATCCAAATAAAGCAGGTGCCCGATTTTAAGCTCAAATTCCGTAACGCATTATTAATCAGCCCAAGAATCTAGTGAGCATGGTCGATGCTAGGCAGGTCTGCTTTCTCCCCAATTCTACCATCTAAAAATTGCTGTAATCCGTGATGGAGTATTAGGCATCCACGAGTTTCTCGGGCGCAATCCCCCTGTACTTCAAGTGACCAGGAGGCTGCTTTCTCCTCATCTGCTGTGCTGATCGGTCTCTGACCTT
Source organism: Lissotriton helveticus (assembly GCF_964261635.1). NCBI lineage: Eukaryota > Metazoa > Chordata > Amphibia > Caudata > Salamandridae > Lissotriton > Lissotriton helveticus. The sequence continues at coordinate 1,233,703,196 of NC_136068.1, forward strand.
TATAAACAAAAGGCATGTGAACTCGCACAGGAAGCCCGGCCCCACACACACTAGGCTATGCAACCTCTTCCCGCCCTTTCCCCCACTGTGATGGACAGCTCACTCGAGGGACCTCGGCGCCTATGGGTGCGGTGGCAAAGTTACAGAGACACGGGTGTCACTGGAGACAACTCTTCTGGGCCTTTACGCAGCTGTAGTGTAGGAAAAGCACAATACATTTACTCAACGAGGTAGCACTTACTGCTTTCTCCTCATCTTCTGCTCTGATCGGTGTCTGACCCTTTATAAACAAGAGTCATGTGCACTCGCACAGAAGCCCGGCCCCACACACACTAGGCTATGCAACCTCTTCCCGCCCTTTCCCCCACTGTGATGGACAGCTCACTCAAGGGACCCCGGCGCCTATGAGCACTGTGGCAGAGTTACAGACAATGGGGTCACTGGAGACAACTCTTCTGGGCCTTTACACAGCTGTAGTGTAGGAAAAGCACAATACATTTACCCAACGAGGTAGCACTTACTGCTTTCTCCTCATCTACTGCTCCGATCGGTGTCTGACCCTTTATAAACAAGAGGCATGTGAACTCGCACAGAAGCCTGGCCCCACACACACTAGGCTATGCAACCTCTTCCCGCCCTTTCCCCCACTGTGATGGACAGCTCACTCGAGGGACCTCGGCGCCTATGGGTGCGGTGGCAAAGTTACAGACACACGGGTGTCACTGGCGACAACTCTTCTGGGCCTTTACGCAGCTGTAGTGTAGGAAAAGCACAATGCATTTACCCAATGAGGTAGCACTTACTGATTTCTCCTCATCTGCTGCTCTGATCGGTGTCTGACCCTTTATAAACAAGAGGCAAGTGAACTCGCACAGAAGCCCGGGCCCACACACACTAGGCTATGCAACCTCTTCTCGCATTTTCCCCCACTGTAATGGACAGCTCACTCGAGGAACCTCTTCGCCTATGGGCGCAGTGGCAAAGTTACAGACACACGGGGGCACTGGTGACAACTCTTCTGGGCCTTTACGCAGCTGTGGTGTAGGAAAAGCACAATACATTTACCCAACGCGGTAGCACTTACTGCTTTCTCCTCATCTGCTGCTCTGATCGGTGTCTGACCCTTTATAAACAAGAGGCAGGTGAAATCGCACAGAAGCCCGGCCCCACACACACTAGGCTTTGCAACCTCTTCCCGCCTTTTCCCCCACTGTGATGGACTGCTCACTCAAGGGACCTCTGCGCCAATGGGCGCGGTGGCAAAGTTACAGAAACACGGGGTCACTGGAGACATCTCTTCTGGGCCTTTACGCAGCTGTAGTGTAGGAAAAGCCCGATACATTTACCCAACGAGGTAGCACTTACTGCTTTCTCCTCATCTGCTGCTCTGATCGGTGTCTGACCCTTTATAAACAAAAGGCATGTGAACTCGCACAGAAGCCCGGCCCCACACACACTAGGCTATGCATCCTCTTCCCGCCCTTTCCCCCACTGTGATGGACAGCTCACTCGAGGGATCTCGGCGCCTATGGGCGCGGTGGCAAAGTTACAGACACACGGGGTCACTGGAGACATCTCTTCTGGCCCTTCACGCAGCTGTAGTGTAGGAAAAGCACAAAACATTTACCCAACGAGGTAGCACTTACTGCTTTCTCCTCATCTGCTGCTCTGATTGGTGTCTGACCCTTTATAAACAAGAGGCATGTGAACTCACACAGAAGCCCGGCCCCACACACACTAGGCTATGCAACCTCTTCCCGCCCTTTTCCCCACTGTGATGGACAGCTCACTCGAGGGACCTTGGCACCTATGGGCACGGTGGCAAAGTTACAGACACACGGGGTCACTGGAGACAACTCTTCTGGGCCTTTACGCAGCTGTAGTGTAGGAAAAGCACAATACATTTACCCAACGAGGTAGCACTTACTGCTTTCTCCTCATCTGCTGCTCTGATTGGTGTCTGACCCTTTATAAACAAGAGGCATGTGAACTCGCACAGAAGCCCGGACCCACACACTAGACTATGCAACCTCTTCCTGCCCTTTCCCCCACTGTGATGGACAGCTGACTCGAGGGACCTTGGCGCCTATGGGCGCGAAGGCAAATTTACAGACACACGGGGTCACTGGAGACAACTCTTCTGGGCCTTTACGCAGCTGTAGTGTAGGAAAAGCACGATACATTTACCCAACGAGGTAGCACATAATGATTAGCCAGTAGAAAGTACTCAAGTTGAGTATAGTGCACTTGCCGAAAAATCTGCGATTTCGCAAACTGAAAATTCGCAAAATTCGCCCATACTTAAAAAGAACCAAATCAAACCCCAATTGTGAAAGGCTGAAAGTCAAGTCAACATGCATATGCTCATGCGTATACTAACTCAGTGACAAGCCGTCTAGACTAACAGCTGGGTGCTCGTCATGCTATGCCTAGTAGACAATTTGCATTGATACTGATTATTTAATAAGCCTCCAGGAGTTCCCTGACACACTGTGTCACCATACAGTCTTAAAAAGAATATAGCTGTACAAAACAGACGAAAATTAAAAAAAATTGTGCAGAAAGTGCAAACCGGCCAATAGCCCTGGTACAAATGGTCTCTTACCGACCACTCGATCCACTGGTGATCGCTTCTAAATGTGCACACAATGTTTGTGAACTGTTGGAAACATAATGCACACTTGAAAGCAACCACTCACCATTAATTTAAATAGTGACGTAATGGATGAAAAAAGTTCCACTACACTCACCAAAGTCAAACCCTCCGTGCGCATCTCTCAAAAAAGCTTGGAGGCTATGAAGCAGCGCATGGAATGTGTCAGGTGCTCTAGCCATTTAAATACAAACGCATCAATGACAGAGAGAGAGGACTATCCAAATGAAAGTGGCTGAAGGACATTCTACGACCATCCAGTATGTTCTAAAACATGTGTAAATAAAGTGTGTTCAAAAAGTGAATAACACATGCCTGCATAAAGTTACGATCAAACTGCCACTGTGAAAAACAGTGTTTATTAAACCTAAACTGTACATGAAAATTTGCCAAAAAGAAACCAGAAATGAATATTCCGAGCTACAGAATAGAGGAAAACCGCCCGATACATGCATTAAAAATAAAAAACGCTGAATGCACAATGAAAGAAAAAAAAAGAAAACAACAGAAATTAATCAGGACATGAAAATCCAGAAACAGTGTCACGCTTGGGTATGCAGGGTATAAATGAGGAGAACAGTGAATTCCAGTGTTGATAGGTGGGAAAATGCACCCTGAATACTACAAAAGGAAGACATGAAACTAGTGTGTGTATATATAGTTACATGAGACTCGATCACGGATATGGGATACAATGGCCAACCCAAAAGATATGTGTTGTAATGAAGATACAGGAAGCAGGTAAGTTGATTTTGATGATTTATTATAAGACTGGACCATTACCAGCAGAGGAGCAATGTTACATCAACAACTAGAAACTGACAAAGCCCCAACGCTCGGTAGAGAACACTCACGCAGTGAGGTTCTGAACCGAGGAACATACTAACCATTAAAAGGCATGCGCTACTACATGGGTCTTCCCCAAAACACAAAGAAAATGAGAGAAGGAAGACCACAAAGGGAGGAAAAGAGAAAGGAGGACTGAAAAACAAACAAACAAACATAAAACAGGATAACAATCCCTGTGAGAACAATGAATAATGGAATGCAAAATTCCATCATAACACATTACAGAGATAAACAACTATTCCTGTAAAAGAAAAATAAACACAGTGGTAAAACACATCAGTCCCTTTAATGTGCAAGACTATTTCTGACCCTGGAACTGCGTTTCAAATAAGTGTGCCTCTCACACGATGAACAATTTTTTACCACCCACGCCACAGCCGCCAGAACCTTCATCAAAGACACCAGATTTCACCAAAAAAACACTTATTCCACCACTGGCCATTCACAAGTTTCACAGAATTGCCCTTGACCTCCACCACTTCAATAGTAGGGCCAAACTTGGGATAACCCGTCCTCACATGTAAAGGTTTCTTCAGACGAACATGATCACCTGCAACCAACTCAAACATTTTGACATTATTCTTAATGTCAAAGTATTTTTTCTGCTTCTCTTGAGTCAGACTCACCAGTCTCCTAAGCCAGACATCTGACCATTGCCCACCTTTGACCCAATTACTCATCCAACTCAAAGAAAAGTCGGTGGTAGCTTGGCATCCTAGCAACAACTCAAAAGGTGAATAGTGAACTCTTGAGATGCTTAATCCCACTGGTGTTACGAAAATCCTCCACCTCTCTTGCGACAAACTGAGTGCCATTGTCGGTCATGAGAGTCTCTGGAAAACCTTCCTTTAAAAAAATATATTTTAAAAGTTCTACAACAGTCCCTGATGTCACTACCATCACAAACCTGACCTCCGGCCACTTGGAGTAATAGTCCATCATGACCATTGCAAACCTTGAAGAAGAATCAAGGGCATGAAAAGGACCAACAATATCTAGCCCCAGCTTAACCCAATGTGCAGATGGCAACTCAATGGGAGAGAGAGGAGGAGTGTGCAACTTAGCAGTCTTTTCATAGCTAGAACAAATTACTCATGACTTGACCATTTCATCCACCTCCCTGTCCATGGAGGGCCACCAAAAAGAGAGTCTGAACCTTTTTTTGTGATAGTGGCTCCCAAATGCCCCGCATGAGCACGCACAATGATACCAGTTCTCAAACACACAGGAAGAACCAACTTGTCGGTTCTCAACAGCAAACCATCCTCAATCGGCAATTCATCCGCCACCTGAACATACACTTTCAGTTCAAAACTCAGATTCCACTCCCTAAGCCAACCCGTCTCCACATACTTCATGACAGCGAACAAGGAAGCGTCAGTACTAGGACCCTGATGCCATTAACACTCTGAAATTGCACACAACTGTGGGATATCAACAGCTGCAACAATAAACTCTTCCTTGTCCTCCTCACCCATGACAGGCTCATCCTCCACAATGTCAGAAAAATGTGAAAGGTAATCCGCACATCCATTCTTATTTCTGGGAATGTACTCAGACAAGATATCAAACTGGAGAAGATTAGACGATAAGCAAGTAATGGGAGGAGTGAAACCTCTGACATTTTTCCCACTCAAGATAAAAAAGGCTTTAGGCCAGTTTGTAGACAAAACCTTCTCCCCCAAATAAAGTTTCGAAATTTCATCACTGCCCACCATGAAGACAACAACTTCTTTTTGATGGCTGAATACTTCTTTTCAGATGGAGATATCACTCTCGAGGCAAACCAATGGTCCTGACCTCATCACCTTTGGTTTGATTCCAGACAGCCCCCATACCTACATTACTGGCATCCACAGTCACAGTACAAGGAAGTTCAGGATCATAATGCTTTAACACTTTGGTGAAATCAGGTTTTTTTTTACCCAATCAAACACATTCTGGCTTTTAACACTCCACTCAAACGCAAAACCCTTCATGAGCAATTGTGAAAGAGGCCTCAACTTGCTTGCATAACCTTGAGCAAAACATGAATAAAATTCACAAAGCCCTAAAAAGAACTTGAGGCTAGCCTTATCAGAGGGTGCTTTAGACTTGTTAATGGAATCTATGAGACTAGACTTGGGAAGAATTCCCGATCCAGTAACCAAGTGTCCCAAGTGGCCAACTTCTTTTGTAAGAAAGACAGAATTGTTTCTGCACAGCACAACACCATTAGATTGAAATCTAGACAACACTTCCTGAAGAATGGCATGATGGGTAGCCCTATTGCGTGCAAAACCAAAACATCATCCTGGAAAACAGTCACTCCGTCAATCCCCTTAAGCATATTATTCATTAAACACCAAAAAAAGATGCAGCTGATGCAAGGCTAAATGGCATGTAGGCATACAGGTAAGTACGAAAAATGGAGACAAAAGCAGTGAGATGTATGGATTCATGAGCCAACTCAACCTGGTGGTAAGCGGCGGCTAAAGCTAGCTTAGAAAAAACTACATTCTTCAACCCTGCTAAAAGTTTGTTGATTTTCGGCAGGGGTTAAGAATCCACCCGAATCTCCTTGTTTAAACAGCGGAGATCAACATATACCCTCAACTCCCCATTCTGTTTCTGAGCAACAATCAAAGGAGAAAGCCACAGGGAGGACTCAACAGGTTCTATTATCCCCTTCCCACTTAGGGAATTAAGTTCATTCTCCAAATCTTGTATAACACTAAAAGGAACAATCCTAAGCTTATGTTTAATGGGTCTCGCACCATCTTTCATGATCATTTTATGTTGGCAGTATCTGACCTTCCCAAGTTCACCAGAAAAAACATGAGGACATGTTTTAATAATTTATTCGAGATCCAAATTGTCCCTTAAAATAAGAACTTGCTCACTGGTCCCAGGTCTAAGTACCATGCCAAAACAACCCTAGTGTAACCAGCCAAGAATGTTTAATCCTTTGTGTGCAACGTACACTTATCCTGAACTCCATAATGCCCTCAATGCATCCAGAGAAATCGATCTCTCTTCCTTCATTTGAAAGTGCCTTGCGATCAGGGGGTAAGAGAGATCTGGTGGGCCACTTTTTGTTGAAAATCTCTTGTGTGATCATTAAAATACGAGCACCACAATCTACTAAAAGTTTCAAGACCTTATACCCAACCTGGACCTCAACATAGGGGCCACACATAGTTCTGGATTTTCCACCATGACTATATCATCTTTTACCACCATGACCATTTCCTTTAGGTCTTTAGTGAGGGACTACTCACCATCGCAATACATGTTTTCATCCAAGACACATTTGACAGAGGAAGATTGATTGCCTCTACCAGCTTGACAAACCTTCGCAAAGTGACCCTGTTTGTTGCAAATCCTGCAAGTCCCAAAAATGGCCGGGCATTTGTTACCTTTCATGTGAGACCTGTACCCACGCCTAAAACTGATATTTTGTTTAGAAAAGAAAAGAAGGAATTTTGCTTTTCACCAGAACAAGACGTGACCTGTCAAAGTGCTTAATGTCTTTATTTATTTACATAAATGTATTATTTATTTATTTATGTATATTTATAGCGTGCACAGCTACGCATGAGTATCCCGGCGCGGTGCTTGGCAAGGGAGGAGACGGAATACTATCAGGAGAATAAATGTGTTTTCATTTGCCTCCTGAACACCACTGGATCCTGGATGGAGCGTAATGCAAGAGGGAGGGCGTTCCAGGCAGTCATTGCCTTCACAGAGAATCCTTGGAATCTTTAACCTTGACAACAGAAACTGCTTCACTGTTTTTGGGCTCTAGTGCTTTTGCCGACAACTGAGATATCTTAATGCTTTTGGTCAATTTTATAGTTTCCTCTAACGTTGGATTGCCCATCAAAAGAAGTTTCTGTCTGATAATTTTGTTTGTGCAGTGACAAATAATTTGATCTTGCACCAACTAGTCTGCAAAATTCTCAAACTGGCACTCAGAGACTAACCTCCTCAAAGCAGTTATATAAATGTCAATATCTTCACTAGTATTCTGAACACGCAGAAAAAACTTGCGTCACAACACCTAGGCTAGGTTGGTTTGAAGTCTTTGCACAGTGTCTTGTTAATTATAAAGAGCTTATTCACCTTCAATGACAGGTGGGGGAAGGTGTTTCAAAGTTGCTCTCCCTTCAAAACTTCAGGAATGAAGCAGAAGATATTTCCATCGCTCAGACTTGAATTGAATGGCACCAATTGCACCAAGATAAGTCTCAAACCCAGTGGCAGCTCCTTGAGGGAGTGCTGCGGGCGGAAGGGTGGGGCAGAGTGGGGGAGGGGCAGGTTGGGGAGTAGTAAACTCCGGCATACGACCGAACGGGGTTAAGTAAATAAATACAAAAATAAAACAAATTACATTGCGCATGCTGCATCACCATTTGGCGAGGCATAGTAATTAAAACTTCCTCACGCAGCCAGTTCTGCAAAGAGCAAGCTCTGTGACACTGCTCCACTGTAAATCAAGAAACCAGGCTTTATGATGCAGCTCTCAGCTGACTCCACAGGATAATAGAAGTAGGCAACCTTGAAGGAAAGCTTTATAACATAAGTTTTGCGCACAGCAATTGAAACTGGCAGCGTTTTTTGCTTCCCTGGAAACCAGGAAACAAAGACTTTGGAACACAAGGCTTGCGTTCCAATCACAACAACAGCTGTGTACTGTAAGCACGCCATCATCAGACACACCCTCCAAGTCATCTTCGGTGAAATGCAGACCCCCTCCATGTATTTCATGTTGTTTCCAAACCTCGGAAATGCTTCTCTGCCCACGGTACCCTGTGAGTACATCCAGTATTTCCCCTCACCACTCCGGACGCAGTTACCAACGAAGGGCTCACTCCTGATGCCAAACTTCATGGGAATACCAATTGGCATGGAAGGAGTGTCTTGCAGGTCGCAGTCACGCAGGTCCATGTTGATGGCCCACCACTCGTCACCAGAAAAGCTGTCGTAATGAAGATCAGGAAGCAGGTACGTTGGTTTTGTTGATTTATTACAAGACTGGACCATCATGGGCAGAGCAGCCGCCATGGCAACAACCACCAACTGACAAAGCCCCAACCCTTGGTACAGAACACTCACACAGTGAGGTTCTGAACCGAGGAATATACTAACCAGCAAAAGGCACGAGCTACTACAATATGTAACATACATAGAGATAATCAGGTGCAGTTTCTAAACAAAGCAATATAAAGCATCTTAAATCCTGCATGAAACCATGCTTTGTATGTTTCATGTACACTAGAGCAAGACTGCCAACATCAAACAGGTTAACCACACTAAAGATCTTACATGTATTAGTAAGAAAATGTGGCCTCTAAAAATAATTAAAACAAGTGTAGGGAATCTCAGATGTGACAAAAGACCAATGTCTGTGATGAAATGGGGACCTGACCTGTTATGTTGTGTTTCATTTAATTAATGCATGTAGCTTTAAGGCTCGTGTTAGAGCGAGCTGTTCCATGGAATGCCTTGCTCCTTATGTATTCACATTCTATGAACAGTCAGTTGCAGCCTGACTGAATGCGGTATAGTTGTGTTTCCTGACTGCACCTGTTTATTCTTATAACTTGAATAAACCTTCTTGAAGAATCCTGCCTCCATCCTTACTTTACAAGTGGCGACGATCGGGATCAGGACCGGGATTTTCACGAATCAAAAAAAAAAAAAAAAAAATTAGAATTGGTACATGACAAAAGCAAAACTTACTATGATCAACGTCATTGTGTTAAAGATGTCATTGTAAAAGCAGGAGACTGGGTTAGGATCAAAAAGCCTTATAAAGTTTTGAAGGGCGAGAATAAGTTTGATTCGCCTAAACAAATTCTAGAAGTTCTTAAGAATTCAGTCAGGCTAAGTGATGGTAAGGTTTGGAACCTAAAAGATGCTGCTTTAGACATTTGCCAAAATCATGACAAGGATAAGGTCGTGAGAAACGAACAAACCAAATTTGATTGGGTTGAAGATCATTTTGATGGCAGTGAATTACAATCTCAACTTGCACCCAGTGGTTCTTGTCCTCAATTAAAGGGAGGGGATGTGGTGATTGATTCCTCTAATTGTCCAATTAATGAGTCGGTGCAAAAACCTTGCAGTTTAGAACAAGAACCTTGCCTTGTTGACATTGACTACAAGGGTGGTGACGTGAGTTCTTCTTCTGATGTAAGTTCCCTTCCAGTTAGTAGAGACACAAGTTCTGTACCCTCTTTACCACCTATTAAGGGTTTCCAAAGGACAAGGACTTTGCCTTGTTGGTTAAAGGATTATGTTAGATAATTCATCTGTTTTTTTTAGTTTCCCTTTCCTTGTTTTCCATGTCCCTTTCCCTTGGGGTTCTTAGGGGGTTATTGTGAGGGAGGGGGGATGTGTTATGTTGTGTTTCATTTAATTAATGCATGTAGCTTTAAGGCTCGTGTTAGAGCGAGCTGTTCCATGGAATGCCTTGCTCCTTATGTATTCACATTCTATGAACAGTCAGTTGCAGCCTGACTGAATGCGGTATAGTTGTGTTTCCTGACTGCACCTGTTTATTCTTATAACTTGAATAAACCTTCTTGAAGAATCCTGCCTCCATCCTTACTTTACATGACCGCTCTGTGACTATGCGAAATATGGTGGCGGATTCCAGGAACCATGAAAATTCCAGTTTGTCATTGAGACCCTTTGGGATTAAAGTGTAAGGATGTAGCTAATGTTATTTAACTTCACGTCGGTCTTTTTGAAAAAAGTGGGATATCTACTGCTTATGAGTTGTCCCGCTGCGGGTCCCCGAGTTAAAAAAAATTAAGCTAAAGTATGGGGTTCCTTTTAGGGGAGACATGAAACATACTTTTGCCTCTAGTTGGACGTTCATGACTCTAGTACTCTAGTATTATGAGCTGGTATGTTAAAGAAAGAAAAATATGATTCTCTATCAAATTACATGGTTGTGTGGAAAATATAGTGTCTACGGCCCGCCCACCCATGGATCCCATCACAGCAAAGTGACATGGGCTTTCACACCATACAGATTTTTCTGTAGGGAAAAACTGGATTTTCTGAGGCAGAACAAAGGGGGACTTTCTATTTCTAGAATACATTGGCAATCTCCGAAAGTTCATTTAGGCCTGTTTCAGCCTTGAGTAGCTTTATCATAAAAAACGCCTCTTGTTGTAAAATATTTGAATCACTTAGAATGTATCTGTCACAACACAGTCCATTTCAGTTCTGAAATTGTGTGGTTGTGTTCAAGAAAGTGTTGTACCGGTGGGGCTGACATAGTACATCACCTAATTTGTGATTTATGCTGACTGATTCTATGTTAGACGTCTTGATTGGTTTTACCAACATATGCCTTTTGACGTGGACAAAATCTACAACAGATCACATTTTTTGATCTGCAGGTCGTACATGCATTGTGTTTGATAGAGGTATTAATATATACAAATACAGTACCTTCGATCTAAACAGCAAGTTATCCTTCAAATTAGTTTGATGGTGACGTGTAATTGAGAAAGGTATTTCTGTCAGACTCTTTTGTATATAGGTAGGATGAATACTCCCCTCTTTGTGTTTGATAGTCAAGTCTAAAAAGTTGATTGCACACTTGCTCCAATGTGCTGTGAAGTTTATGTCACCTGTACTATTATTAAGCCTATCTATATACTGTTGTAGGTCAACTTCATCACCTCTCCATATCACAAAGTGTCATTGATAAAGCTTTTCCATGTCATGATATTATTTTTAAGGGGTTTTCCCATCGATCCATTTCTCTTCATAGTAGAGCATAAACATGTCTGCCATTTCTGGGGCAAAAAGACATCCCTTAGCAATACCCTTAACTTGTAGATAGAAGGCTCTGTTGAGGTAGAAGAAGTTCTGTTTCAGACAAACATGTGCGAACTCTAAAATGAGCCACCTTGGTACATTATATGGTCTCGACCGAGTTTCCAGATAGTACTCCATGGCTTCGAGACCAGTATCCTTGGGGATATTCGTATAGAGACTTGTGATGAAAAAGGTCGCAAAATAGTCTTAATTCGGGTCAAAAGTAAGTTGACTTTTTGATCACTTCAGTAGTATCCTTTAAATAACTTGGTATCTTTGAGAATAGGGGCTTGAGGAAAACATCAACATATTTAGCCAATGGTTTCAGTATGGCATTTAATCCAGAAATAATAGGGTGACCAGGCGAATTCTGTAAGTGCTTATGTATTTGTGGAAGTGTATACAGCATTGGGGTCCTAGGGTTCTTATTTATATGGTATTTGTGTTCCTTATCTGTTAGCCAAACATTAATAAGGCCTTTTGAAATTGATCTATTGATAACCACCCTTATCGATGGTGATGGTGTTGGGTCCCCCTCTTGTCTCCTATATGTAGCATCATTTTGCAAATATGAGAATCCTATTCTCATAGTTGCCCCTATCCATTACAAAAATGGCTTTGCCCTCGTCAGCTGGTTTAATAATTCTTTCCTAGTCTTTTTGCAGTCAATGAATGGCCTTGCGTTCTTTTGTATTGGAGATTGCATTTGATATATTTCCTCTTGGATTCAACAATGTCAAGCTCCCGAAGAACAGTCTTCTAAAAAAGAAATCAATTCAAGTGGTATACAATTGTTCAAGGGGAAGAAGGGGAAGGTTGTTTTAATCTAGATAAACCACTGCTTGTCAAGGTGTCTTTTTCTGAGAAAAAAACGTCTTAGTGTCATTTTCCCAAAAAGTTGCATGATTTTGAAACTAGTTTGTGCAAAATCTGATTACACCATTGGAACAAAGGGCATACCTTTGATTAATACTCTGCCCCTCATCATCAATGTTTCTCTTTGATTAGTTGAAGCAGGGGATCAATTGTTGCAGCACCCTCCCTCAGAAAAATGAAACCAAAACACAGATGTAATTAAAATTGTGCCCGTGGCTAATCTCTTTCTACCAAAGAAAAGGGGGAGAAATCAAGCTACAACTTTGTTGCCATTTTACCATTATATAAATGGACCAGGTTATGCTTCGATAGTACAGTGCGCACTTGCAGAACATACCCCTAATAGTGTTTTTTTACCTGACAATATCACCTTAAGTGACTTCTTTGGAGGAAAGCTGTTTAGGGTGACCATTATATCCTCCTTTAATTGCCAGGCACATGTTCCCTCTGAATGCACACAAACATCATCAGCACTTGTAGACATCTTCCACATCATCATCATCTTCTCCTTCTATAATTATGTGTTCTTCTGCCTCAGCAACACCAACCCTTCATAGGTGCAGATACCATATGATTGGATTTTTATTTTGCATAAATGGGCCCATGTCCCTTGACGACTCTCTGGCAACCCATGCGGTTCTGTGTTGCAGCAAGTTGAGCAGTCTGAAATGCGTTTCTCATAGTGCCTAACGTTTATAAGGTCACAAACCAAAAAAGAGAGATTATTTACAAAGTTAAACACTGAGCTTGTGGTAGAGTTAGACTGTTTGCTTTTGGTAAGCTGGGGCTATGGTGGGGTACTGGGTTTTGGAATTTTTGAGATGATCGAAAAAGGCTATAATGGCAACAGAAGGCTGAATAGAGCTTTCTTGACTACTGCAGATCCATTTTCATCACAAAACAACGGCTTATATTCATCACTGCCAATTATGCTTAATGGAACCTTCATTTTGCCTTGTGTCCCATGCCGGGGCTCGGGCCCACTTAATGCCACCTTCATCTAAAAGGGAGCCTAGAGACGAAGGGGCAATTGACCTCCTATTCGTGGAGCTGAAGATGGAGGAAACAATGCATATGATGGAGGAGCAGGCACAGCATTCTGTAGTACAGCACGTGCAATATCCTGCTGTGTAGCATGTACATCAGCCTGCTGGAATGCAAGTCCAACTTCCTCCTCTGCTCCTCTTCAGAGGGAGCAGATGTTACAGATTCTTGATCCTGTTCTGTTCGCCGAGATGATTCTTTTTCCTGTGACAATTCAATTTTTGACTCACTGACCTCAGCCTTGACTGCAGTTACCACAGGACTTGGAGACATGGGCTTTGGGGGTATTCATTGACCCAGTGTGATCCCATGGCCATACTGCTTAGAAGAGGGCGGAAATTCAAACCAAATTATGCACTTTGGTGGAAAAAAGAAGTGGGTTTAATGACAGTGCTCTTTTCAATGGTGAAAGACTACTCATCACTGGCCACTTTCATGTTGGGAACCGGATTTCTGGATGCAACCTTAAGTTCTCAGCACGGAGCAAAGAAGTCGCTAGACTCTAGTGTTACCTTATTCACAGACATTTCTTTCTCAGTCTAATTCCCCTGCAGGCAAGCTGTAAATATTTAGGACGACTGTCAGACCGGCACATTCTAATAAATGTAATGCAAGCCATCATATCTAAGGCTCCTGTTTTTTTCTTTAAACAGACTTTCACACAAAAAACAGGCTGAAAACTATTTCTCTTTTGTCTGTATTTATATATAGGTGGCAGTCACTGGAAGGGTTTCAACGCCGGCCGAGCGCATCCCGCTCCGCTGAGGCGCCCCAGGAGTTCCCAGCTTTCGTGACCGTCCTGATCCTTTCAGATGCGGTCGCTCCTCACACTGCTCCCTGCTCTGCCTGACCGCCTGGTATCGTAGCGCTATACCGCCAGACTGCAATCCGCTACCTTGCCTTGCTCCCACAAGTGCTTTTGCCAAATTGATTATTTCAATTTATATCGCAGCGCTAGATTGCCTGATTGTTGATTAATTAATTGCCTATCTGAAACATATCGTAGCGCTAGATTGCCAAAGTGCGCTTTTGCGATCTTTCCAATTGTGCTGTGCTGCCTGCTGTTTTCATCTGTGCCTGATTGTACCATTGCATCGCGTTATTTCTGTTTGTGCCCCAATCCTGTGTCGCTTTTGGCTTGCAGCCATTTTGTTGTTGTTGTTGTGCTTTCTGCCCGGATCTCCACCCCGCACCCGCCTCCCAGCTGCTCCTCCCTCCCACTGATACAGTAAGATCTGCTCTCCCATAGCAGCGCTGTGACCATCCTGATCCTTTCAGAAGCGGTCGCTTCTCACACTGCTCCCTGCTCTGCCTGACCGCCTGGTATCGTAGCGCTATACCGCCAGACTGCAATCCGCTACCTTGCCTTGCTCCCACAAGTGCTTTTGCCAAATTGATTATTTCAATTTATATTGCAGCGCTAGATTGCCTGATTGTTGGTTAATTAATTGCCTATCTGAAACATATCGTAGCGCTAGATTGCCAAAGTGCGCTTTTACGATCTTTCCAATTGTGCTGTGCTGCCTGCTGTTTTCATCTGTGCCTGATTGTACCATTGCATCACGTTATTTCTGTTTGTGCCCCAATCCTGTGTCGCTTTTGGCTTGCAGCCATTTTGTTGTTGTTGTGCTTTCTGCCCGGATATCCACCCCGCACCCGCCTCCCAGCTGCTCCTCCCTCGCCCCTCCCCCTCCACTATCCACATATGACAGATGCTTCTGTGCGCAGCGTTCACGCACAGCGGTCGCGCCCCATGCGCGCCGAAGGTGCGCCAAAGGTAAGCCCGTCTACGCCCGTCCGCGCATGGATCGCGCCCAGCGCCAGACCCCCTGCCCCCCGCAAAACCCATTCCACCCGCATTACCTACGACACCGCAACCCTCTCAGCCCTTAACCCCGGCCGACTCCAAAACTGCTATATAGCCACGCCAGGACACACCCATGGACCCTTCAGCTGCCACTCCTGCAAGTTCGACTGCATCAGGACCCACACCAAATCCACATACTACAAACAGAGCTCCGACACTAACCACCTAAAGTGCATCCTGCTCAACACCCGCTCAGTCCACAGACACTCCATTGAACTCTGGAACCTACTCGACACCACATCGCCGGACGTCGCCTTCCTTACAGAAACATGGATTAACGCCTCATCAGCACCCGACATCGCCATTGCCATCCCAGACGCCTACAAGATCATCCGAAAAGATCGCACCAACCAAACAGGAGGAGGCATCGCTATCGTCCATAAGAACACCATCCGCATCACGACCAGTTCCGACGATAATCTCACTTCTGCCGAACACCTTCACTTCCAGATTCACACCGACCCCAAAACCACACTCAGAGGCACCCTCATCTACAGACCACCAGGACCCCGCACACAATTCAGCGAAGACATCACTGACTTCATCAGCCCACATGCCCTCCCCTCCGAGAACTACATTCTACTGGGAGACCTCAACTTCCACCTGGAAAAGAAAACAACAGCAACACCACCACCCTCCTAGACAACCTGGCCAATCTCGGACTGAAACAACTTGTTGACACCCCCACCCACCTTGCCGGACACACGCTCGACCCTATCTTCACCTCCAGCAAGCACATCTCCTTCGATCAAACCACAGCTCTCCATTGGACGGACCACAGCTGCGTTCACTTCAACTACAAAAAAAACACGACCCACAACCCCACACAATCTATTCCTCGAAGAAACTGGAACAAACTCACCACCGACCAGCTCCTCACATCGCTTCACCAAAACCCCCCTGCCAAATCATCGGACCCAAACCAAGCAGCCACTAACCTCACACCATGGATCACCCACAGCGCCGACGAACTAGCACCCCTGAAAAACCATCTAATCAAGCAAGGTAGCAAAAAAGCCCCCTGGTTCAACGATGACCTTAAGAAATCCAAGAAGCTCTGTCGTACTCTCGAGAAAAACTGGAGAAAAAACCCAACCACTGACAACCTAGCCACCTTCAAGAACGCCACCCGCAAACACCACCAACTGATCAGATCCACCAAGAAATCAGCATTCAAGGTTCGACTTGACAACAATGCCCAAAACAGCAAGGAACTATTCAACATCGTCAAAGAATTTACTAACCCCACCGCCGGCACCAACGACATCACTCCCTCCCAAGATCTCTGCGACTCTCTATCCTCATTCTTCCACAACAAAATCGCTGAAATACATAAGAGCTTTGAGAACCAGTCCGAAGACCAATCCACTCCACCTACCCGAACCAAAACCACACTCAAGCAACCTCTGCGCCTGGAACCCAATCACCACCGAAGACACCATCCGCCTGATGAACTCCATCCACTCAGGATCACCTACCGACCCATGTCCCCACCACATCTTCAACAAAGCAGACTCCATCATCGCACCCCACCTCCGCGATGTCATCAACTGTTCCTTCAACTCCGCTACCTTCCCGGAAAACTGGAAACATGCCGAACTCAGCGCCCTTCTGAAGAAACCCACAGCAGACCCCACCGAACTTAAGAACTACCGCCCCATCTCGCTCCTCCCATTCCCAGCCAAAGTCATTGAGAAAGCCGTCAATAGTCAGCTCGCAGCCTAACACCGCCAAAACCAATTTACACGAAGGAATAAAAGAAGTAGCCGAGTGGATGAAGAACAGCTGTCTTAAACTTAACTCGGACAAAACGGAAGTCCTCATCTTAGGGTCATCCCCCTCTGCCTGGGACGACTCATGGTGGCCACCGGCCCTGGGAACCGCACCCATACCTACGGACCACGCACGTAACCTGGGCTTCATCCTGGACTCCTCCCTCTCGATGACCAGACAAGTCAACGCCGTCTCATCATCATGCTTCAACATCCTACGCATGCTCAAAAAAATCTTCTGTTGGATCCCCACCGAAACAAGAAAGACGGTCACCCACGCATTGGTAACAAGCCGACTGGATTACGGAAACACCCTTTACGCCGGAACCACAACCAAACTACAGAAAAAACTCCAACGCATTCAAAATGCCTCAGCCAGACTCATTTTGGATATCCCTCGGCAAGCCCACATTTCCGGCCACCTGAGAGACCTCCACTGGCTCCCTGTCAACAAGAGAATAACGTTCCGTCTCCTCACCCAGGCACAGAAAGCCCTCTACGACCTAGGTCCCAAATGCCTCAACACGCGACTTTCCTTCTACACCCCCTCCCGCCAACTACGATCGTCCAACCAAGCCCTCGCCGCAATTCCGCGCATCCACAGATCCACCATGGGGGGCAGATCCTTCTCCTACCTAGCAGCCAAAACCTGGAATTCCCTCTCCACTCACCTCCGCCTTACACAGAACCACCTCTCCTTCAGAAAACAACTAAAAACTTGATATTCGATAAGTAAAGCACCTCCCTCCCTCAAGCGCCTTGAGACCCTCTGGGTGAGTAGTGCGCTATACAAATTTTTGAACATGAACTTGAACTTGAGGCGGCCGGGCTCAGCTCCGCCGAGGACACCGTGCAGCACTTCCTTACTGGCCGGGCTTGGCTCCGCCGGTCAGGGACACAATCCCCCAGCAGCCTTGTTACCTGAATGCCACCCCTTCACCACGCAGCGCCAGGCGGTGCATAAAGCAACGTTCACTGCCGAGGACTCTGTGGCAGTCACTGGAAGGGTTTCAACGCCGGCCGAGCGCATCCCGCTCCGCTGAGGCGCCCCAGGAGTTCCCAGCTTTCGTGAGGCGTCCGGGCTCAGCTCCGCCGAGGACACCGTGCAGCACTTCCTGACTGGCCGGGCTTGGCTCCGCCGGTCAGGGACTACATCCCCCAGCAGCCTTGTTACCTGAACGCCACCCCCTTCACCACGCAGCGCCAGGTGGTGCATAAAGCAAGGTTCACTGCCGAGGACTCTGTGGCAGTCACTGGAAGGGTTTCAACGCCGGCCGAGCGCATCCCGCTCCGCTGAGGCGCCCAAGGAGTTCCCAGCTGTCGTGAGGCGGCCGGGCTCAGCTCCGCCGAGGACACCGTTCAGCACTTCCTGACTGGCTGGGCATGGCTCCGCCGGTCAGGGACTACATCCCCCAGCAGCCTTGTTACCTGAACACTGCCCTCTTCACCACGCAGTGCCAGGCGGCACATAAAGCAACGTTCACTGCCGAGGACTCTGTGGCAGTCACTGGAAGGGTTTCAACGCCGGCTGAGCGCATCCTGCTCCGCTGAGGCGCCCCAGGAGTTCCAAGCTTTCGTTAGGCGGCCGGGCTCAGCTCCGCCGAGGACACCGTGCAGCACTTCCTGACTGGCCGGGCTTGGCTCCACCGGTCAGGGACTACATCCCCCAGCAGCCTTGTTACCTGAACGCCGCCCCCTTCACCACGCAGCGCCAGGCGTCGCATAAAGCAACGTTCACTGCCAAGGACTCTGTGGCAGTCACTGGAAGGGTTTCAACGCCGGCCGAGCGCATCCCGCTACGCTGAGGCGCCCCAGGAGTTCCCAGCTTTCGTGAGGCGGCCGGGCTCAGCTCCGCCGAGGACACCGTGCAGCACTTCCTGACTGTCCGAGCTTGGCTCCGCCGGTCAGGGACTACATCCCCCAGCAGCCTTGTTACCTGAACGCCGCCCCCTTCACCACGCAGCGCCAGGCGGCGCATAAAGCAACGTTCACTTCCTCGTCCGGCGAGGTCGCGCGCGGGACGCGCGCGGGACGCGCCGGACGAAGCCCGGACTAAGGGCGGACAGTCTGTGACAGTCCGGGACAGGACAGACTGGGCTGGGCCAGGGACCTTGATCCTTTTGTGGAGGACCTCTGAGACTCTAAACAGTGAGACTTAAATTTAAATTCACTTTAAGCATCTGTATAAGGCACTGTTCTCTATTTTTTGTACCGAGGTAACTGTCACAGTTGTCACCCACTTGGAACCACGCTGCAGGAGTGAAGATATTCCCAACTCTCTGCCCCACACAGAATGCAGTGTGTCTGAGATTTAACAACAACCAACTACAGTCTGGGTCAGGGAAGAAGGTAGGGTAAAAAGAAAACCAACAAGGGGAAGGTAGGGCTTCAACGAATCCAGGACTTCTCCAGCCTCACTATATCACGGTATCCACCCAGGGACTGAATTCCCACACTGCAGAGGTGAAAGAAAGAACAATACCAAACATCAGTACACAACATATAAAGGAGTCCTCTCTATCTGCACACGCAACCGCTCCCAAACATTTATCAACCCCATACCAGATGAGTAATTCAGATGGTCCAAGTCCAAAGACTCCAGAAATCCAAGGTAAAGTAAGGCTGGTACCAGACAAAGCCCTCCAAGTGAAGAATATCAAGATTTGACTTCCGCTCGTAAATAGGGAAAAAAAAGGCCTCAGACCTAAAAAAAACCCTACTAAAGTCCAGGCGTGGTATGGATAGCACCACGTATCCCCGAAAACCCAATTCAGTGGCCACAAAAAAGGGAAGGAAAGAACCCAGACAAACACCGATAGTCTGCCGGTTCGTAAAAGCATCCAAGAATCACATAACGATGTTTATGGAAAACAAAACACCCGGAAAAGGAACACCGGCGTGTACTTTCAGCCTGCACGCAGCCGCGCACAGACCACTCCAGTCCAAAATGTAGTTCTGAGTCCCGCTCGTGTCCACGCAACTCCAGGACCACAGGTCACATCCCGCAGCATGCCATCCACAATCTGTGAAGAAACAAAGCCTTGCTCCTCGTGATAGACGGATGGCCAAGACGTGCTCCACACGTTTCTCGACAGCAATTCCAACGCTGGCAAAAGGTAAGGAAGGGACCAAGACTACAACGTGACCGATTGTAGAAACCAAGCACAGAACAACCAGCCGGGCTCCACTAAGTAACGTCACATGGGTGGAGGGGGAGGGAGATGGGCGATTCATGCATGCACACAGAGAGAGGACTGACAGGAGGAAGGAGATGAAGAAGGAGGAGACGGGATTCCCCTGTCTAATTCCCAACAGTACCTCCCCTCAAAGGCCTCCCAACCAGACGAGGTTTAGATGGATGACGCAAATGAAACAACCTCACTAACCTAGGAGCATGAACCCCACTTGCTGCCTCCCAGGAGCGCTCTTCAGGGAGATAGCCTTTCCAATCTATTAAGTACAGCAACCTCCCACCCCTTCTCCTGGAATCCAGAATAGCGTTAACTTCAAATTCCTCGTCCTCTCCTACTAGAACAGGGGGGGGGGGGCAAGACCTGAGTGGTGTCTGTGTATGGTTTCAATAGGGAAGTATGGAAAACAGGATGTACTCCATACTCATCCGGCAACCCCAATTTCATGGCCACAGGATTCACTACCTTAATGATAGGAAAGGGTCCCATATATCTAGGCTGCAATTTTCGGGAACCACCTATCCTCAGATTTCTCGTGGATAACCACACTCTATCCCCAACCTGATAGCAAGGAGCTGGCACTCTATGTCTATCCGCCTGTTTCTTCATGTCATTCTTGGCTTGCTCTAGATGTTCTTTCGACCTTTTCCAAATGTTACCTAATGAAAGCCCCAAGGTATTGACAGCTGGCACATGACCTGAGGGTTGAATGGGAACTGCCCTAGGATGGAACCCCATGGAACAGTAAAAGGGGGTCATTCCCACTGCGGAGTGCACACTGTTGTTATAGGCAAATTCCGCTAATGGTAAAGCCATGACCCAACTACATGTCAATGATGTTACAAGACACCTCAGATACTGTTCCATGGTCTGATTAGTGCGCTCGGTTTGCCCATCTGTTTGTGGATGATATGCAGATGATAAACACAATTCCATCCGTAATGCAGTACACAACTCTGTCCAGAAATGGGAAATAAACTGGGCACCACGGTCAGACACAATAGAAGAAGGCAACCCATGCAACCGCACCACAGAGGACACAAAAACCAGAGCCAATTCCCTTGATGTAGGTATTTTGGCTAAAGGGATGAAGTGTGCCATTTTTGTAAAGGAATCAACCACAACAAGTATGGCTGTAAATCCTGATTCTGATGGCAAATCAGTCACAAAATCCATACTTATCGTATGCCATGGCACAGGTGGGACTGGCAAGGGATGCAATAAACCAGAAGGTCTAGTATGAGTCGGTTTATTTATAGCACAAATAGGACAGGCCGCAACATAGGACTGCACATCTCGTGCCAATGACTCCCACCAGAACCAACGCAGACAAAACTCCTTGGTCTTATTCATGCCAGGATGGCCTACTAGAGAAGAAGAATGACACCATTCCAACACCATTTCTCGGAGTTCAGGAGGGACAAACAACCTGTCCTCGTGATACAGCAACCCATCTTTCTTGGAAAACAATGGTTAGGACAACCAAGGTGTGAGATCTATGCCACCCATCTTCTGTTGAACCAATGTCAAAAAGTCTTCAGTAGAAGTGCTGCCTACAATCCTGTCCTGAGCTATAAAAAACCCTCTCTCCTTCTCTACTGTGAATTCTGACTGGTTCACATGTATACGAGACAAAGCATCCGACTTTAACTGCTCAGCTGCGGGCCTGTAAGTAATGATAAAATCATACTCATTAAAGAAAGAAACCCAACGCATCTGGCGAGGAGTCAAAGCCCTTGCAGACCGAAAAAACTCCAGGTTCTTATGATCAGTGAAGATAGTTATAGGATGCCGAGCTCCCCACAAATGATGTCGCCACTCTTCGAAGGACAACTTAATGGCCAGCAACTCTCGCTCGGCTACGGTATAATTCCGTTCGGCGGGCAACAAGGTCTTAGAAAAATATGCAATGGGATGCATATATCCCGTCTCCACATCTCGCTGTGACAATACCCCCCCACTGCACACAAAGAGGCATCTGCCTCTACAAAATATGGCAACGTAGGATCGGGATGAACCAAGACAGGAGCCGAAGTAAACCGTTCAATCAACAGATCCAAGGCGGTTTGGGCAAGATCCGACCAAACAAAAGGTACTCCCTTTCTCAACAACACTGTTATGGGGGCCACTATATCCGAGAAGTGCGATATGAATCGCCGGTAGAAATTGGCGAAACCGAGCAATACTTGGATGTCTCTTACGCACTTCGGGGACGGCCAAGATGTAATAGCCTCTGTTTTCCTAGGATCCATCATAATCCCTTCTCCTGAAATTATGAACCCCAGAAACTCTACCCTGGAAGTGTGAAAACAACACTTCTCTAATCTCACATACAATTGATGTTCTTTCAGTCGCTGCAAAACCTGAACAACATGGACTTCATGCTCCTCAACAGAATTGGAAAATATGAGGATATCGTCGATGTAAACAATGACGCTCAAATCCAAGTATTCCCTTAACACCTCGTTAATAAAAAACTGAAAAGCAGCCGGGGCGTTACATAGCCCAAAAGGCATAACGCAATACTCATAGAGGCCGAATTTAGTCCGGAAGGCAGTTTTCCATTCATCGCCTTCACGGACTCGGATAAGATGGTACGCGCCTCGGAGGTCAAGTTTAGTAAATACCGTCGCATGCTTCAGTTGGTCCAGTAACACAGGTATTAAGGGAAGAAGGTACTTGTTCTTAATCGTACCCTTGTTGAGCGCCCTATAGTCCACACATGCCCTAAGACCGCCCTCCTTCTTCGGGATGAAGAAAAGGGCCGAGGACACAGGGGATGAGGAGGGACGAATGAACCCTTTTTCCATCATTTCACCAATATAGTCTTTTAGATGTTGTTCTTCAGGGCCAGACAGAGCATAAATACGACAACACGGTAGAGACGCACCTGGCGCCAAATCAATTCGACAATCGAAGGGACGGTGAGGGGGGAGGTCTCTTGCCTTCCCCTTATCAAACACGTCGCTAAATGCGGAATATGGTTCAGGAACCTTGCTCTCTACTTCTCCTCCACCAGTCCCTACTGCACAAGTCAACGGTGTTATCCAGTCCGTAGCAACCTTGTAACAACTCTGTAAACAGTGAACAGTATCAAGAGTTACTGTTCGTCTGAGCCAGTCTATCTTAGGATTGTGTGTCTGCAGCCAAGGGACACCCAACACAACACCAAAGGAAGGGGCATCGATCAAATCGAATCCTATCTCTTCCGAATGCCCATTGTCACAAATCATACACAAAGGCTCCGTCTGCCTAGTAATAGTCCCCGAAGATAATTCAGTGCCATCTATAGCTCGCACGGGCTCAGGCTGTTCCTTATAAACCCATGGAACACACATTCTTTCCGCCAACTCAATATCCATGAAATTCCCAGTGGCGCCAGAGTCCAGTAACGCCGAAATCGGAGCCCTATGACTATTGGAGATGACCAAACACACAGTAATGGTAAAATGTCTGGGCACCCTCTTTACTGTCCCAGATATCTGGTAAGGAGTAACCACCTCGGGGTCCGATACCACCTCTGGAGATCTAACACAAGCCACGGCCTTACGAGGAGGTACACTGGATGTTTTCACAGGACAATCCCTGGCATAATGTCCTCCTTGTCCACAGTATAAACACAAATTGTTTGTACGACGTCTTTCCTTCTCTACAAAACTCAGGGGACCCTTTACCTCCCCAATTTCCATCGGTTCAGATACCTGTCTCTGTTCCCCCACACCTCGTGCCTCACTCCGCACTGGTATGGACCTGGACACAGAAAATCTATTCCTTTCTCCCCGTCTCTCCAACAACCTGTGATTCAATTTCACGACCAAATCGATAAATTCTGTACAATCTTCTGGAGGGTTAACCACCTGGGACACCACATCCTTTAATTCCTCGCATAACCCCTGATAGAACAACGAGGTCCTCTTATCTGCCGGCCAATGCGTCTCTGCCACCAATCTATTGAAGGTGGACACATAAGTCAGCAAATCCTGTTTACCTTGTCTCAATTTCAGTAGCTCAGCATCACTAGCTTGCATAAACGCATGTTTAGCAAAGAGACACCGCATTTGTTCCTTGAATGAATTGTAGTTATACAACACAGGGTCGTCGTTGTCAACCAAAGGTACAGCCCATGTAGCTGCTGTCCCTGCTAAATAGGAGATCACAAACGCCACCTTTGCGGAGTCATTAGGAAATGCAGTGGGTCTACACATAAAATGTAGATGGCATTGATTCATAAACACCGCATATTTGTTTGAATCACCTGTAAACGCTCTGGGACAGCCAAAGGAACAGGTGTAGGAGTCATAACATTAACGGTCATAGGGGTGCTACTACTCCCAGCTCCCCTATCATACTGGAAAGATGCAGGCTGAAGCACAGATTTACCCATCCCCCAACCTCCCTGTTCCCTGGATCTAGCCGTACTTAATTCCTGGCGTAACCCCTGGTTCTCTTGTTTCAAATCCTGCAACTGCGTCTGTAGCGCCCTAATGGCCCCCATAAGTTCCTGCATAGTAGGGACCCTTTCTTCCTGACCACTACCTGACTTATCCACATCCATCCTCGCTCGGGCAGCGTAACTTTTCGTGGGCTTGGTTTTCTGTCACAGTTGTCACCGACTTGGAACCACGCTGCAGGAGCGAAGATATTCCCAACTCTCTGCCCCACACAGAATGCAGTGTGTCTGAGATTTAACAACAACCAACTACAGTCTGGGTCAGGGAAGAAGGAAGGGTAAAAAGAAAACAAACAAGGGGAAGGTAGGGCTTCAACGAATCCAGGACTTCTCCAGCCTCACTATATCACGGTATCCACCCAGGGACTGAATTCCCACACTGCAGAGGTGAAAGAAAGAACAATACCAAACATCAGTACACAACATATAAAGGAGTCCTCTCTATCTGCACACGCAACCGCTCCCAAACATTTATCAACCCCTTACCAGATGAGTAATTCAGATGGTCCAAGTCCAAAGACTCCATAAATCCAAGGTAAAGTAAGGTTGGTACCAGACAAAGCCCTCCAAGTGAAGAATAACAAGATTTGACTTCCGCTCGTAAATAGGGAAAAAAAGGCCTCAGACCTAAAAAAACCCCCACTAAAGTCCAGGCGTGGTATGGATAGCACCACGTATCCCCGAAAACCCGATTCAGTGGCCACAAAAAAGGGAAGGAAAGAACCCAGACAAACACCGATAGTCTGCCGGTTCTTAAAAGCATCCAAGAATCACTTAACGATGTTTATGGAAAACAAAACACCCGGAAAAGGAACACCGGCATGTACTTTCAGCCTGCACGCAGACGCGCACAGACCACTCCTGTCCAAAATGTAGTTCTGAGTCCCGCTCGTGTCCACGCAACTCCAGGACCACAGGTCACATCCCGCAGCATGCCATCCAAAATCTGTGAAGAAACGAAGCCTCGCTCCTCGTGATAGACGGATGGCCAAGACGTGCTCCACACGTTTCTCGACAGCAATTCCAACGCTGGCAAAAGGTAAGGAAGGGACCAAGACTACAACGTGACCGATTGTAGAAACCAAGCACAGAACAACCAGCCGGGCTCCACTAAGTAACGTCACATGGGTGGACGGGGAGGGAGATGGGCGATTTATGCATGCACACAGAGAGAGGACTGACAGGAGGAAGGAGATGAAGAAGGAGGAGACGGGATTCCCCTGTCTAATTCCCAACAGTAATGCTTATTTTTAAGTGCACTATCCTTGTCATTTTTCTGGCCATGTCTAATCAGAAAGGTTCCCTTGTGCTAAATACCTTGGACAATTATCTGGTGATGGTAGTGAGCAAAATCAACAGCGAGCGACGGCAGTCATTAGGGCTAAGCTGTTCCCCTACATCTCCTATATCCCTCACCCTGCCCCATGCGCAACCCTCACCTGATTTAATGGCACGGGAAGTTAGCAGTGTTATTGTGAATCCGGATTTATCTGTTAGTGATTCCCCTGAGTTAAACACCGCGCCTATTACTGATTTAGATTTATCAATGGATATTAGGGAACATAATCGATCGACTCCCAAGCCCAGACCAGTCAGAGCATGCAGGAAAGTGCAGTCTAAACGTGGAGGATCGTGCTCAGCCAGAAGAAGATTAGCTTCTCCACATAAAACCCACGATATTGATGAGGCTATTCTAGGGAAGGGGGTTATTGAGAACCTGGAGGATGACCAAAATAAAAAACTAGTAAGCATGCTCGACTTGAAGATCAAGGGCATTGTAAATCCCCTTTTAGTTAAAGTCGACCAGCTTACTGCAGAGGTCAATAGACTGGGTGCCCTCCTCAACAAGACTCTGGAAGAACTAGATAGCTTATCAGCACCAGTGTTAAATGGCTATGAAAAACACGAGGCTCACCCTGGAGGAGGGGAGGGAGATATTGGGAATGTAGTTCAGCAACCCCCGCCCACCCAGCACCCAGTAGGTGAGGAGGGTCAAACTGTTGCTACAAAGGTCCCCCCAATAATACATAAAGAAGCACATAAAGAGCGTGACTCGTTTCAATTTGTAGTCAAAGCTTCTCCTTTAGTTTTGGTCCTGGCAAATGCTCCTCCCTTAACACCTGTGCAGGTAGGGACAACAACTTCTTTAATTGATAAAGCACTCCACTGGCTGACGAAAAACATGAAGATATCACCAAGGGGAAAACAGCAGTTGGCAGGGGAAATTATTATGGCTAGGAGGGTAGCATGGCTTGGGGATTACCCAAAAAAATTCAAGGGTGACTGTATAGCCTTGAACTTTTCTAGTCCTGATGTACTTCCAAATGTATTGGCAAATTTGTTACCCCCGCAAAGTAGGGACTCTGATATGATCCCATTAACCATTGTTTTCTTCTACAGTAGAAGATGGAGTGTAGTGAACCATAGTAGATTATGGTCGAAACTTGCCCCTGTGATGCGAACAGAGGGGAGGGATGTCCAAACCAGAGTTGGTGGTATCAGATTGGAAAATCGGTTTGGGGCCCTGTCCGATCTGAACGAATGCGATTGACTCTTGAGGAGCGTAAGATCTAGAACTATGGTGACAAGCAAGATTGGCAGTAAGCACGGTCCCAAGGGTAGGAATGAGCCACAAATTAACTTGGTCCCTATACTAAATACAACCTTAAAGGAAAGATTACACTCTATTGGGCAGTGCATGGAGAGCAGGAACCTTGGTCAACTAACCAGTTCGGACCTAGTTGGAGAACATGATGGTCCGTAATAGATGGGACCTACCTAGAGAACATCTGCCTTGCACCTACGGCCACTGGACATCAACTAGTGATCGGGGGCGCAAGTGCAGCAGCTGAAAACCCGAGGGATCTATCAAATACTCTGTCAGGGGTTGCTTTTCTTTCTTGGAATCTGGCTGGTATTGACAATAAAATTTCTTCCCCTGAATGGTGTAGTTTTGTCGACCAGCACGACGTCATCCTTTTTCAGGTCTACGGCTCCTGTCTATTGTGTGGGGCTGCTCAACTTCCATGCGTTAGCAACTAAAAAATCTAAAGGTCGGCCAGCTGGGGGCCTGATCATCTGGGTCCGACAAGCCCTATGTTGTAAGGTACACCAAACTAGTCCCCCGTCGAATGATATCTTATCAATTAATATCACATGTGAAAACGGTCAAAAGGTGGCCATATTTAACATTTATGCGAGGGGAACAGGAGGGAGCCAAACATCTGAGGTAATCTCAGCTCTTGACCAGCAGCTCGAGGTACTTCCAACACAGGTGTCTATCATAGTGGGTGGAGACTTTAACACCACCTTTGAACCCCTAGGCCAAGAGGATCAGTTTCTCGCTGTAGAGGAGGACAGTAAATGGGGTGTCCCCTAGCTCGAACTACCTGTTGTAAAAAAATGGTCAGCTGTAGCAATACAGCTAAAGGCCCTATGTCTAGTTAGAGGGCTTAGAGCAGTAAATGGTCGCACCTTGTCTGATCGCATGGGGAAAAACACCTTTGACAATGGAAGGTATTCTAGTCCCATAGATTACATCCTGGTGGACATAAGGGGGTGGCACAGTCTGATAGATATGACTGTTAAAACTAGGATGGAAAGCGACCACAACCCACTCTGTATGGAGTACCAAGCGCAGACGGGTACTAAAGAATTGAATTTGGGGTGTGGGAAGGTCACCTTGGATATAGTCGCTTCCAATAATATGCGCCATATTAAATGGGGTAGCTTCATAGAGAAGCCTGAGAAACTGGAGGCCCTTAAAAATATGGTTACTGAAGGGGGGGGCGCTGGATAGTGAATAGTTTAATTTACTATTCCAACTCCAGTCCCCGTGGATGGTAGGGAAGGTGTTGGATAGTAAATTAAACTATTCCCTATCCTAGAGCACCCCCCAGCGCAAGTTGTTGTAACAACTTGCGTTGTAAAAGTTGCGTGGTAAAGGTAGTTGGTTTTAAAAGTTGCGTTGTAAACGCTGTTCACCTAATAAATAGCAGGGCACATCACTGAGGGAAATACGTTTCCCAATGAAACGAGATTAAGGTATTTTGACATAAGTGATAAAAATGTCTACAAATGAAGAAAGGGTGACATGCACAGCTCACAAGTAAATTCATGCCTTAGAAAGTGATGTTTAAATTATGTTGGTGTAACTTGCTTCATCTCTGAAATTTTTATGTTCCACTTGTTGCATGATTTGCATGAAATGATGCACTGTTTGCAGCTAAATTTTGCAAGCCAGTGAGAATAAAGTGAGAGGCCATGACATGAGTGACTGTTGCTCACGTCAAATGTGTTTTCATGCAATTTGTTTGACTGTGAGATGGATTTTGGTGACCAAAATTAATACCACAATGCATTTCACACTGAATTATAGTTCTCAATGCAGGATATGTATTTTGCATAATTTTACATTTGCAGACTTTTTCTTAAAACTTCAGCTCAGAATCTGAAAGGTGTCAGCAACGCAGTGCTGCAACCAAAGATGCTGCGCTTGTGCTGCATGACAGGGAAAGAGAAGGAGAGCATTATATATTTACAAAGATATGGCACTCTCCTCACCTCTCCCTAGCACTGATTTCTGCTGCTGTGCGCCGAACACCCACGTTAGCGCCATAGTGCTAGGCAGTGAGTCTAGAATAGGTTTTTACGAAATACTATGCCTAGACAAGTTTAAAAGCTGTTCCTCCGTTGTATGTGTGCTGTACAGTGTAGCACACATGCAAAGCCGGAAAAGCACAGAGAAATAAAAACATTTCTCTGTTTAATGTCTGCTTTTCAGCAGCATAAAATGTTGGTGCTAAACTCTTTCTACCAATGTTAGTGAATAGGGTTTAGCATCAAAAGGTATGGGTGGTTGAATAGGAATGCCCATGTACCACGCTGCTTTGCATTACTTTTACATACAAATCACCGCTAATACCAATTAGTGTTGGTTTGTAAATCCCAAAACAGGTTTAGAGTTGGGTTTGCATTGACAAAGTAACACTAATCCCAGCGCTAAACCTTTGAGAATCTGGGCCTTTGTTTAAATACATGAAAGCAGATTACGTGAGTTTTCCACACACACAATTTATAATTCCATTCAATTTGCAGTATCTGAGTAGGTTTCTCTAGGCTGCAGTGTTCCTCCACATTGTTCCCTCCTTCTCGCTCTTTACGCCCCCACTCACCACAGGACCAGGGAATACAATGTGAGCAATTAAGGCATATTGTAACGTAATGGTTCAAAGAGACCTAAAAGCTCACCCCACAGAGCACCCTTTCACTTTCTGGAGTTGTACTTCTTACCCTTGCTGTCAGTAATAAAAGTGTCGTCGCCAAATATGTGTGATAGTATTCTTTGAGACTTGAAAGTTACCGGATAAAGAGTGTCAACATACTTTTACTGGTTTGGGGTTGGGTGACAAACCTTTCTCTGTAGTGTGCTCTGTTGAGAGTTGGAACTTTAACTTTAAATGTAGATATAGTTATTAAATAGCTTGTGAAATCAGTAGCAATAACGTGCAGAAGAAATGCAACTGAGAATCACTTTTATAATGGCAACAATATAATTAGTAAAATCTCAGATCAGTGATGCCAGTTGATATGTTATCAATATTGTAGTCAGTGTTTTCATCACTGGTGGTTTTTACCATGTTCTATTAGATGTGAGCCATAAAGCAGTGCATTGCTGGGAGTACATTATGGTCACCGTTTACCCTATTTCAAGACCTAACTATAATGTTATCTTAACCTTTGTTTTTTGCATTGGATTCCAAGGGATTTAGGGGCATATTATCAAGGGGCTTTATCTCCGCTTTTTTGGCTTTAAAAGCCAAGAAAGCGGAGATAAAATTATCTCCCTATTACCAAGCTGTCGCTAACACCAGTTAGCGACAGCTAATAGGAGATAGTGACCATCTTGGGCCCCGCTTTGCATGTCAGTGATATTTATCACTAATGACATGCAAAGTGGGCGTGCCAAGATGTTAGCGACTGAAAACAGTCGCTAACATCGCTATCTCCTATTACCAACTTTTGGAGATATTCGCGCTAAGCGCGAATATCTCCAAAAGCTAACACTTGCCCAGGAGCAGTTCTTAGCCATGTTATCCAATGGGAGGTGGATAACATGGCTAAGAGCATTTGCTCGATAATGCATGAATATCGCTGACTTTTCAGCGATATTGATGCATTGCGGCCGTTTTTTATCGCATTTGCGATAAACCTTGCTAATAGCAAGGTTTATCTGCGATAAAAATCGCCGATGTGCGGCGATAATTTTTGTCTCTAAATAAGTTAGAGACAAAAATTATCTCTATTGGTTGGTAATATGCCCCTCAGTTATAATTAGGACAATTTTTCCAAAATAAATACATTTTTTTTGTTTGCTAATAACTTTGGTGCTGTTTAACCTATTGACGCCTTGGGAAAGGAAACATTTTTTTTTCTTTTATCACGTTGCGGATCCACAGCTCTGATAAAAAGAAATGTAAGCTCCTGCCTGAGCCCACAGGGTGGGTTAAGGCTTGGGGAGGGCGCTGTTTTTATTTTTATGGGCAGTGTGTGAACATGCCTCTACTCCAGCCTTTTTTAGGCCATGAAGACCTGATCCCCTCGTGCCACTCTAAGTATATGTGGGAAGGGTACACAAGGCCCCCTCCCTGAACCTCTTGAAAGTCCCGGGGACCAAATACACCAGGGAAGGTATTTATAACTGGGGAGGGCCCCCAATCTGAGCCTTAATAAAGCCCTGGGAACCACGACCCTTGGAGCCAATATGCTTAATTAGGGACAGGGCATGTAGCCCCGCTGTTCTCGCTTCTTTGAGGCCCGGCAAACTGACCCCTTAGGCTGAAAGTTACATTTTCGGGAGGTGATTTGTGACCCTCTCCCTAAGTTGGTAATCGGCCCTAGGGACCATCCCTTGGTGCTCGATGATCAGTCCCTCGGGGTACCCCATTACCTGGGACACTGCTGTTTCCTGCCCAGGAGAGTGCAGGCATTTCCTTTCCACAATCTTCCAGACAGGAAACACAAGGTTGCTCCCATCCGGGCAGGAGAAAAACATGAAGCTGCTCCCACCGGAGTGTGAGTAGAGAAACAGCAGCCTTCCACAGTACCTCAACAAGTGCTGGCAGGGATTTCAGCAAGTGCCATGGGGGCATTGGGATTCTCATCCTGGCCCTCAATGACTTAGATGTTGTGGGTGCATCTAGTGGACATTCACTTTGCCAAATAAATGCTGTCTCCTTCAGGCACTCGTTATGGGTGGTCCCCAACATGAAAATATGAATTTGGTGACAAGGTGGGGCACCCAATAAAAAAATGCTGACTTCAACTGCTATTGGTACCAGCTGCGGCCTTGTGGCCCCCCTTGTGGCACCCAATATGGATGTACTGCTGTGGATGTACTAGGTGGGTACTAGGGCACCCACTTAAATAAATACTAACAAAAATAATAAATGCCCAACAAAAGCTGCTCATTTATTATTCACTGCACAGTTTAAGGAGCACCCCATAATGCTCTAAAGCTTTTTTCAATAACAATTTATATTTCTGGTGGTGCTCCTAGAAGGGGCAGGGGCACCACCAACTATTTTTCTTTAATGCTGTGGCTGGTTGGAAGGAGTGCAGCAGCCCCTAGCGACATTAATGAACTTAACATTAAAATTAAAAGTAAATAGTATTACATTTTTAATTAAAAGCGACATTAAAATTAAAATTAAACATTAAAAGAACTTACAATTAAAATTAAACATTAAAAGAACTTAAAATGAAAATAAAAATTAAATTAAATTAAATTAAAATTAAAAGCGACATTAAAAAACTTAAATTAAAATAAAAATTACATTATTTTTAAATTTAAATTAAAAGTCTCATTGATCATTGAACCCATAACCCTAGGAGAAATTACAATAATGTTTTATAGTACTGTGAGCTCTATGCCCTTTACCTTCAGTGCAAGGACCTCTTGCCTTTGTTTTTATCATTGTATGTTTTTTTTTAAAGACTCAAAGAATTGTTAATTTTATTTTAAAACAAACATGTTTTAAGTCTTTCTTTTAATATTATTCAGGCACATAAATGCAATTTATTTATTATTAATTTTTTTAAACAGTGTGCCCCGGGAAGGTGGTAGTCCCCAGGGCAGGGGAAGTCCCCAAGCCCCCCATACTGTTGAAATTAGCCCAGAGGAGGTGGCAGTGCCTAGGGCAGGGGAGGCCCATCAGGCCCCCCATATTATTTCAATTAACCCCAGGGAGGTGGCGGTCCCTGGCACTATATATATATATATATATACACACACCTACACGCACACCTATATAGACACTTTTACACCCACTCACATGCCTATTCAGACACTCTCACACCCACTCTCACACCCATTAACACACCTATACAGTCTCACACCCATACTTACACCCATTTATACACTTTTACACCCACTCACACACATACAGACACTCTCACACCCATTCAGATCTCCTAGATACACTGTTACACCCATTCACGAACCAATACAGAGACTGTCACACTCATTGACACACCCATACAGAGGCTCTTGCACCCATACTTACACCCATATATACACTTGTGCACCACTCACATACCAATACAAACACTCTCATGCCCATTCAGAGATCCTACAGACAGTTTTACACCCATTCACAAACCCATACAGACCCTCTCACACCCTCACTTACACCCCAACAGACATTTTTACACCCATTCACAAACCCATGCAGAGACTCTCACACCCATACTTACATCTATAG
The DNA here is from genome assembly GCF_964261635.1 of Lissotriton helveticus. Lineage (NCBI taxonomy): Eukaryota > Metazoa > Chordata > Amphibia > Caudata > Salamandridae > Lissotriton > Lissotriton helveticus. The sequence goes on from NC_136068.1 coordinate 1,233,736,481, forward strand.
GGACTTTCACAGCCACTAACATACCCATACAGACCCTTTCATACCCACTCTTACACCAATGCAGACACTGTTACACCAATTTACAAACCCATAGAGTGTAATGCCCATTCAGAAAACTGTAGAGAGACTCTCACCTAGTGATAAAACCTAAACAGACACTGTGTCACCCACCGACATACCCATACATACACGCTCACACCCACTCACAAAGCCATACAGACATGCTGATAGCCACCGTTACTCCATATAGATACTGATACACCCATACACAAACCCATATACACACTGTCACACCCATATAGAGACTGTTTCATGCATTCACAAACCCATTAAGAGTTATACGTATACAGACAATAGTACATCCACTCACACACCCATACAGAAACTGTCACACCCATTCAGATACCCTACAGACACTGTTACACCCATTTACAAACATTTTCAGTCACTCACATACTGATACAGAGAGCCTCACACCCAGTGATATACCCATACAGACACTGTTACAGCCACTACGCTATTAATAGAGACGTATGCACCTAAAATGATTCCCATTTAGAGTATTTATTATGCCTCACTGGAGTTTACGGAGTTCTGGGTAACTGCGCCGTGCTACGTGGTGTTCGGCAAGCACAAAGAGCGCTAGGTTGCACTGTTTGCACTGATTTTTAGCATTGGGAGTTTGCCCAGAACTGGGAAATCAGCACAAACAGCACCATGCACAGCACAAGAAGGTGCTGCTTCTTTCTGCCACTCGAGTAGAGATTCTACTTGAGCAGAAGCTTCCTCAACACCAACAGAAGGTTTCTCAACACGAGTAGTAGCAGTCATCCGTGACAGCCAGCATTCAGAAATCTCACAGAGAGCTGGTCTGGGGTCAGATTTTCACTGCTCGAGCGCTCACCAACTTAATGATGGTGAGCACAAGCGAGGAAAAAACTAGCAGAGTTTTTGGGAATTTTACATGCTCGGCAGAGCAAGGAGTGGGAAAAACTCTGCAAACTCCACGAGTGGAGTAGAATTTCACACCCAGGCCTAGTTTTTATACCCACTGTGAGACCCACTCAGAACCCTCTACTAGAAATTTTAAATGTACTCTTTTGCATTGAATGTGTGCTTACAGTTTGTGGATTCACAATGGATTTGCGGATTTGATGAATGTTTTTATAAAAGGATTTACAGTTAAAAATATTAACTGTTTGGGAAATTGAGTGGCTCTTACAAGAGACATTGTGTTTATTGAGTTTCTTTGATGACTACATATACAAGCGGATGCAGAGTTTCAAGTGGCTCAGAAACACTCTGTTGCCTTCATTTGTGAGGTGAACACCATCTCTCCTTTATATTCCACACATGAGAAAGCACAGGTTAATATTTTAGATAAAGCCTGTTATAATCTCAAAGGAATGAAGAAACAGTTTCATTACCATGTTTCCTGGCTTTCACTATCTGTGAACAAAATTCAGAAGACCACTCACATTTCTGCCTCTGGCATTTGTTACAGAACACCAAGGCACTGTGAGGGAAAAATTAGCTTTATTTGTTCAAAGGTATTCTTCATTAGGATTTCCAGTCCTATCCCAGTCCTTGTGCCCAGGTCTTTGCCACCCAGTGCACAATTTTGTGGTCTGAATGTTGAGACTCCATAATGCTTTCAACCAATGGAATTCCTGCTACTTTAACACTCTTTGGCCAAGCCAACTAATATCCACATTAGGCAAACCCAAGTCCCTGTCAATCCCACTCTTTCTAGAATACTTTCTAGCCAGCAACGGAAAGCTATGACCTACAATCCACACTCTAACCATTTTAAAGGGCGGAGCAGTGCACACATGAGAAGGCTGAAGAAGGCAGCTTTCAAAATGAAGTCAGTTAAAAGAGACCCTACAAAGTAAAATTTAAAAGATCACATTTGATTGGATGCTGTAATAATAGCACTGTTTAAAACTAGGTTGTGATATACATTTAAAGTAAGTTCATGTGTGATTGGCTATGTGGGATTTGTTTCTAATTGTTTACAGTCAACTACACCTGCTGTTTTTGATTTAGGAGTTAGTCTGCTGCTGTAGAGACTGTTGTGGATGTGTGACCTACTGCTAGCAGAACATTTTATAATTTTGGGTACCATCGAAACAGAGCTATTGGAGTATGAAAAGAAGGGAACAAAAAATGTCTAGAATGTCAATATGAGGAGAGATAGTTAATGAAAGAAATAATGAACAAATATTGTTTGGGTGTAAACTTAGGGATTTGTAGGAAGTGGTGTGTAAGTGGTAGTGTAGATTTTGTTTTTTTGCACGAGTAATACAGGGCTCCGCAATGAGCACCGCAGTGAATCTGCAGCCCCACCGTCCCAAAACCACTACCAAATTGGGCTTTCTTTAGAGGAGTCAAACAAAGCGTTTAGAAATGTGACCATTCAGAAGAGCTGTATGATTAGTAAGAAAATGAAAGCAGTGTTACTATTTGCTTGCAACCTTTATAACCTTTAAAGCAAAGTTGAAATGGGTAATATTAATGGTTGCCTTATAGGAGAGTGGTCTACCATTCTTGTGCTCGGGTTTTGTGTGTTTTCTTGAGACAAGTCCGACAACCTGATACTGAGAAAGAGAAATACAAACCAACAATCACATTTAACAGGTATGTGACTTATGCTGTAGCATAAACAAATAGTTCACAGTGAAGAGGTGAGTGTGAGTAAGGTGGCCGAAAGTGAGCAGGGTGTTTGAGAAAACTAAAAGGGAAATATTAATGGAGAGTGGAAGATGAAAACAAATAAAGCTCTACTGGTCAGGAAGTATGAGTAAAAAGTTGTGAAGAAAAACAAAACACAGATATACACCAATGTAGGCAGTGACACAAGGACTTAAATACTAATGTATGCAGTGAGATATTGAGGAGCTTTTTTAATGTATTCAGTTAAGCAATGAAATGTACACAGATTAAGATGACCTGGTTCACACTGATACTTTTAGTTAGACAGCAAGGTGCAAAGAATAGTTAAATATATTTACTTTTCACACATAATGAAATAGTTATGCATACAGTTACAAAGCAAAGGATACAGTGATGCATACATTTACAAAGTCAGAAGGAAGCTGAGCTGTGCACTAATTCACTCAGCGAGTTACTGATGTCTACAGTTAGTTAACTAGCTAAATAGTAAAATGTAAGCTGAGTTACCAGGAGAGAAAATGAAGTATATAGCAGGACATGTACAGATACTGGAAGATGTAGTGAGACATTAATGCACATAATTATAAATGCAGTAATATACTTATACCACAGAGGCACAAAGTAATGGACCAGTAATGCAGCTATGACATACAGTTAAGTACTGAGAGAACCTAAGCAGAAACTGTAATTTAGGGACAAGGGATATAAAGTAGAGAATATTAATGGTATTTACATGACCTGATATACAGTGACACACACTATAATAGACTAAGGGCCTATTTCTGTCGTTCTTAGGAGCTGCTTGTCATCACATGTACAAACCCCTGAGGGGAAAGCTGTCTGTGAGAATGCGGCACCAAGAGATCTACCTGCTGTTGCGGGTCCTCCTGCCGCCCTCCTTAGAGAAGCAGGTACCTGTTTGCTTTACACAATCCATTAACAAAGTAATAGTAGGAAGGAATTGAATAGTTGGCAGCACAGCCAAATGTACCCTTCTTCAGGGGTAACTGGAAATATATGTTTTAAAATGCCCAGTCCTTGTGAAGTACTATGACACCAGGGTTCATGACTGTAAGTAACTCACTTATGCCCAATTTATTAATGACATTGTGGCCACGGAAGCATATTTTCCAATTGCTTGCAATAAATCCTATACCACTCTCAAATTGCCATGATGTCAGAGTTGCTGAGTCTGACTTAGTTTCATATCTACTTGCATATTGTATTTGCCTAGCTTAACATGTCACCAATCAGACAGTTTCAGAGTGCTCTGGATGTTGCTGGAGAAGAAATGCTAACTGGTGACAAGTCATGTTGGTTAATACTCAAAGACAGACTTGACAATTGATATGTTTTTGCTTGTGCTCACCTTTAGAAACTTTCCATGAAACTAGAGCAGCCCTGGCATTCTCAGTAGCCCCAATCTCGAAAGGGAATCCAACCCAATAACAGGGAGGAGAAGGAATGGGCAGTGTCTCTGCCACCTCCTAACATACCCAACTTGTTCGCTGTCGGGCTGGCAGCTACGAGGGGTTCTGCTGTGATGATGCTTTTATATCACGCCAGTGCATCTCATAATAACATGCTGAATGCATAAACAGGGTCCAACTTGATTTAAAGAAAATTAAACCAGTCAACAAATCTTTACAGAGGCAGTTTTGCCCTATTCTCAGCACCCGGACTTGAAAATAAAGGTATTGCACATCCTTGCCTATGTTGTGGTAGTTTATAGAGGTGAGAACGCCGGAAAATGTCACTGATTAAAACACTGCAAGTTCCGCATACCCCCTACTACTGAGGTGAAAATGACAAAATAATCAAATAATAATAAACCAAAAATTACGTGGCATAATTTGTCTTCAATCATTGTATAATGTAGTCATGTCTGCAGTATTATTTGGTTCTTCCCAGTAGTTCTGGATAGCAGTCCGTTAGGTGAAATGACTTTGTTTTTCTATTAGCAGATGGAAAAATAAGCCAACACCTGAAATGTATTAAACATTCTGAAATTCCAGAATAATATCACAAGAACTGAAGTTCACCTACTCATTCCAGGGAACCACTATGGGGCATATTTACAAGCCCCTTGCACCACCGGTTTGTTTCTATTTGTGATGCACAGGTGGCGCAGTGTGGTGCTCCATAATTACAAGGACACGTAAAGCCGCCCTGCGGGGCTTTTCGTATCCTTGTAAATACAGCCCCTTTTCACGCAGCACTTTGCATAAAAGGAGCGTTCCATGGGTGTTGCTGTGGGTGTTCCCACGTAACAGCCATGGATTCTGCCGCATTCCCAGATTTATGGGAAGTCATGAACATGGGAATGTGTCAGAATCCTACGCCTTCCCAGGGGACGCGTAAGGAGGCGTAACTTCAGGAAATACTTTTCTTTCTCCTTGTTTTTTCCTCTTTCAATGTGTGCTGCATTCTGCAGCACTCATAGAAAGAGGAAACACCTCTTGTGATGGTTTTTGTGCAGGAAGGTGTACCTTCCTGCACAACATAATCATACCCGCAAAGCAGGCACCCTTACACCATGGTGCAAGCGTGCCTGCGTTGGTGCCTGCGTTGGTGCATGGCAGCCAATTGTGCGACAGCACATGGGAGAGCACAGGGATCCATCATAATATTGTAAATATGATGCTTACCTCTGCTCTGAAATTAACGGAGCACAGCCAAATGGTTTGCAGCACCCTGCTGCGTTACTTTCTTTTAAATAAGACCCTAACGGTATAGCTCTGCTTTATAGCGTTTCTATCATTAGTCTGGTAAAGCTGTAAGAATACCTAACTTTTAGCTGTCTCACTACGGCTGTCTCACGAATTGCCTAAACGAAACACTGTCTACATGTTCACTGAAATATTACTACGTGCTATGATTTAAGGACTAGATAATCATTGTTACATCACTGAAAAGTACAGAGGGGAGAGGGGGAGGGAGGGAGCACACTGCCTCTCATCCCAGCACAGTTCACCTCATTGCTAAGCATGGGCGGCAAATCCGTTACGTCCGCGGATTTTTCGGATTTTTGGTGAATACGCAATCCGTGTATTTTACGTATTTTCCAAAAAATCCGAAAAAATCCGCGGATGTAACGGGTTCAAAAGTTGAACCCCCACCCACTCATGTAATGGCGCCAGCAAGCTGCCAGCGCCGTTGTAAAATAGTTACAAAGTTAGCTTGCACAGGAACCACTAGATAAAACGAAGCAGGTGCTGCTTTATTTTATCTAAGTGCTTCCTGTGCAAGCTAACTTTGTAACTATTTTACAACGGCGCTGGCAGCTTGCAGGCGCCATTGTAAACACACACATGGTCGCTGGAACTAGTTGAAGCTCAAATACAGTGACTCATTCATCAGCCCAGAAACAATCGAGAGCGTCGTCGAGGCTGGGCAATGTGCCTTCTTTACCACATCTACCGTCGAAAGTCAGCTGTGATGCTGGATAGAGGCCTTTGCATCCTTGACTTTCACGAGCACAATCCCTGTGCTGTTCCTGTGACCTGGAGTCTCTGTATCTTCATCTGCTGCTCTGATCGGCCTCTGACCTTTTATACACACAAGAGGCATGTGCAGCCCAATCCCTGTGCTGTTCCTGTGACCAGGAGTCTCTGTATCTTCATCTGCTGCTCTGATCGGCCTCTGACCTTTTATACACACAAGAGGCATGTGCACTCGCATGGAAGCCCCGTCCGTTTGGCCATGAGTAGGCACATTGTGTTCGCACGGGTTTCTGCACGTTCGCGAGCGTTTTGTACAATAAAACCCTCGCGAACTTGCAGAAACCCGTGCGAACACGCAAAAAAAAAAAATACGCTAGGATCCGCGGATTTTGCGTATTGTCGCAATCCGCAAATATGCAAATCCGCAGATCCGCGGATTGCCAATACGCAAAATCCGCTCATGCTTACTCATTGCATCCTGGTAAGTGCAGTACGGTTACTTTCAAAGTAGCTGTAGTCTTTCACCAAAGTTGGTGCAGGTAGTTCCGTTATTTCTAGACAAGTATTTTTGGGGTTAACCCCTTCATTAGTAGAGAGCAAAAAGTAGAAAAAAGCAGAGAAAAGTCACCAGGGGTTGCTGAAATGGTGCCCAGGTCATCACAGGTCACAGTACCTCTCCACAGGCACAGAGGTGCATCCTAGGAGAGCTTGTCAGCTCGTTGGCTCAAGGGAGCCTTTTGAACAGCGGGGGGGGAGGGAGCACACTGCCTCTCATCCCAGCACGGTTCACCCTATTGCATCCTGGTAAATGCAGTACGCTTACTTTCAAAGTTGCTGTAGTCTTTCACCAAAGTTGGTGCAGGTAGTGCTGTTATCTCTAGACATGTGTTTCTGGGTTTAGCGCATCATCAGTAGAGAGCAAAAAGTAGTAAGGAGCAGAGAAAAGTCATCAGGGGTTGCTGAAATGGTGCCCAAGTCTTCACAGGTCACAGTACCTCTCCACAGGTACACAGGTGCATCCCAGGAGAGCTAGTCAGCTCGTTGGCTCAAGGGAGCCTTTTAAACACAGGGGGGAGGGAGCACACTGCCTTACATCCCAGCACAGTTCACCCCATTGCATCCTGGTAAATGCTGTACGTTTACTTTCAAAGTTGCTGTAGTCTTTCACAAAAGTTGGAGCAGGAAGTGCTGTTATCCCTAGACACATGTTCCCTGGTTTAGCCCGTCATCAGTAGAGAGCAAAAAGTAGTAAGAAGCAGAGAAAAGTCATCAGGGGTTGCTGAAATGGTGCCCAAGTCTTCACAGGCCACAGTACTTCTCCACAGGCACACAGGTGCATCACAGGAGAGCTGGTCAGCTCGTTGGCTCAAGGGAGCCTTCTGAACACAGGGGGAGGAGGGAGCACACTGCCTTTCATCCCATCACAGTTCACCCCATTGCATCATGGTAAATGCAGTACGTTTACTTTCAAAGTTGCTGTAGTCTTTTACCAAAGTTGGTGCAGGTAGTGCTTTTATCTCTAGACATGTGTTTCTGGGTTTAGCCCGTCATCAGTAGAGAGCAAAAAGTAGAAGGAGCAGAGAAAAGTCATCAGGCGTTGCTGAAATGGTGCTCAATTCTTCACAGGTCACAGTACCTCTCCACAGGCACACAGGTGCATCCCAGGAGAGCTCGTCAGCTCGTTAGCTCAAAAGGAGCCTTTTGAACAAAAGGAGCCTTTTGAACAAAAGGGGGGAGGGAGCACACTGCCTCTCATCCCAGCCCAATTCACCCATTGCATCTTGGTAAATGCAGTACACTTACTTAAAAAGTTGCTGTAATCGTTCACTAAAGTTGCTGCAGGTAGAGTTGTTATCTCTAGACAAGTGTTTCTTGGTTTAGCCCGTCAACAGTAGAGAGCAAAAAGTAGTAAGGAGCAGAGAAAAGTCATCAGGGGTTGCTGAAATGGTGCCCAAGTCTTCACAGGTCACAGTACCTCTCCACGTGCACACAGGTGCATCCCAGGAGAGCTTGTCAGCTTTTTGGCTCAAGGGAGCCTTTTGAACACAGGAGGGGAGGGGGCACACTGCCTCTCCTTCCAGCACAGTTCACCCCATTGCATCCTGGTAAATGCAGTACGCTTACTTTCTAAGTTGCTGTAGTCTTTCACCAAAGTTGGTGCAGGTAGTGCTGTTATCTCTAGACACATATTTCTGGGTTTAGCCCGTCATCAGTAGAGAGTAAAAAGAAGTAAGGGGCAGACAAAATTCATCAGGGGTTGCTGAAATGGTGCCCATGTCTTCACAGGTCACAGTACCTCTCCACAGGCACACAGGTGCATCCTAGGAGAGCTCGTAAGCTCTTTGGCTGAAGGGAGCCTTTTGAACACAGGGGGGTGGGAGCACACGGCCTCTCCTCCCAGCACAATTCACCCCATTGCATCCTGTTAAATGTAGTACGCTTACTTTCAAAGTTGCTGTAGTCTTTCACCAAAGTTGGTGCAGATAGTGCTGCTATCTCTAGACATGTGTTTCTGGGTGTAGCCCGTCATCAGTAGGGAGCACAAAGTAGTAAGGAGCAGAGAAAAGTCATCAGGGGTTGCTGAAATGGTGCCCAAGTCTTCACAGGTCACAGTACCTCTCCAGGGGCCCACAGGTGCATCCCAGGAGAGCTTGTCAGCTCATTACCTCAAGGAAGCCTTTTGAACACAAGGGGGGAGGGACCACACTGCCTCCCATCCAACCACAGTTCACCCCATAGCATCCTGGTATATGCAGTACGCTTACATTCAAAGTTGCTGTAGTCTTTCACCAAAGTTGGTGCAGGTAGTGCTATTATCTCCAGACATGTGTTTCGGGTTTAGCCCATCATCAGTAGAGATTAACAAGTAGTAAGGAGCAGAGAAGAGTCATCAGGAGATGCTGAAATGGTGCCCAAGTCTTCACAGGTCACAGTACCTCTCCACAGGCACAGAGGTGCATCCCAGGAGAGCTTGTCAGATCGTTGGGTTAAGGGAGCCATTTGAACACAGGGAGGTGGGGGCACACTGCCTCTCATCCCAGCACGGTTCACCCCATTGCATCCTAGTAAATGCAGTATGCTTACTTTCAAAGTTGCTGTAGTCTTTCACCAAAGTTGGTGCAGGTAGTGCTGTTATCTCTAGACATATGTTTCTGGGTTTAGCCCGTCATCAGTAGGGAGCAATTTGTAGTAAGGAGCAGAAAAAAGTCATCAGGTGTTGCTGAAATGGTGCTCAAGTCTTCACAGATCAGAGTACCCCTCAACAGGCACACATGTGCATCCCTGGAGAGCTCATCAGCTAGTTGGCTCAAGGGAGCCATTTGAACACAGGGGGGGAGGGAGCACACTGCCTCTCATCCCAGCACAGTTCACCCTAGTGCATCCTGGTAAATGAAGTACACTTACTTTCAAAGTTGCTGTAGTCTTTCACCAAAGTTGGTGCAGGTAGTGCTGTTATCTCTAGACATATGTTTCTGGGTTTAGCCCGTCATCAGTAGAGAGCAATTTGTAGTAAGGAGCAGAGAAAAGTCATCAGGGGTTGCTGAAATGGTGCCCAAGTCTTCACAGGCCAAAGTACCTCTCCACAGGCACACATGTGCATCCCAGGAGAGCTCGTCAACTTGTTGGCTCAAGGGAGCCTTAGGAACACAGGGGGGAGGGAGCACACTGCCTCTCATCCCAGCACATTTCACCCCATTGCATCCTGGTAAATGCAGTACGCTTACTTTCAAAGTTGTTGTGGTCTTTCATCAAAGTTGGTGCAGGTAGTGCTGTTAACTCTAGACACGTGTTTCTGGGTTGAGCCCATCATCAGTAGAGAGCAAAAAGTGGTAAGGAGCAGAGAAAAGTCATCAGGGGCTGTTGAAATGGTGCCCATGTCTTCACAGGTCACAGTACCTCTCCACATGCACACAGGTGCATCCCAGGAGAGCTTGTCACCTCGTTGCCTTAAGGGAGCCTTTGGAACACAGGGGGGGTGGGAGCACACTGCCTATCTCCCAGCACAGTTCACCCCTTGCATCCGGCTAAATGCAGTACGCTTACTTTCAAAGTTGCTGTAGTCTTTCATCAAAGTTGGTGCTGTTATCTCTAGACGCGTGTTTCCGGGTTTAGCCCATCATCAGTAGAGAGCAAAAAGTAGTAAGGAGCAGAGACAAGTCATCAGGGGTTGCTGGAATGGTGCTCAAGTCTTCACAGGTCACAGTACTTCTCCACAGGCACACAGGTGTATCCCAGGAGAGCTCGTCAGCTCGTTGGCTCAAGGGAGCCTTTTGAACACAGGGGGGGAGGGAGCACACTTCCTCAAATCCCAGCACAGTTCACCCCATTGCAACCTGGTAAATACAGTATGCTTACTTTCTAAGTTGCTCTAGTCTTTCACCAGAAGAATATTCCGCTGGTTCTGAATTTACTGTCAGGCTCACATTTCAAGAAGAAGATCCCTATTTAGCAAGCTGAACATGTTTTGTTGGATTTTTAAAGCCACACTCTGGGTACCTGAAACAATGAAGTTATGATATGCCCACTTACTTTTGTAAATAATTATTATATAGCACCTGAAATCAATTTGTACTTTTAATGTTGAATGTGTAGTACATTTGCTTGTGTTACTCATTGAATGTTGGCTTTCTACTGCATTGGCTAGTCTAGTGCTTTGTTTGTATCTTTGCAGATAGATGTGCTTTCCTTTGAAACGTGCTTTGATGTGAGAAAAGAAGCTCGGCCCCCATAGATACGCTTTGGGACACAGCAGTATTAGTCAATATGGGCCATGGGTGTATAGATGTAAGACCCATTAATATTTCCCTTTTAAATGTCTACCAATTGCCAAGTACCCCGAATTCCATTCTGCTGAAAGGCATTACCTACCTCTGTCAAGAGAGTATGAAACATGCCTGTTTATACAGTATGTCCTTGCGGGTGGCATACCGTGCCCTCTAAAAAAGACAGGGCACTAAAACTCGGACCCCATTCTGTAATCTTTGGGAGAAGACATTAAATCTAGTGTGGTTAACTTTTGATCTTTTGAGTATCAATGGAAAATGTTAATATTGCTTACTACGTTTATTAGATGCCAACAGGCATTCATGAATTATAAAAACAAACTGTTAATCTGATGTTCGAGCTGACTATATGGTTAAATGATAAGGTGATACTTTAGAGGCCATTGCATACTTTCAAACCTTGAAATGATTGCATATTCTTCATGCCACAATATACCAACAAGCATTTGCAATGCAATAGGTCTCGCATTGGCGAGACTTTGAGCTACTTGCATTGTAAATGACAAACCTTTTATATATGTGTTGGTTTTGAAAACATATAACTAAAAGGCATTGTCATTTACAATTCCAATACCTTAAAAATTTGCAATTGCTAGACCTATTGCATTGCATTGAGGGTCACATACCCGCAGTGGCCATACAGTGAGTTAAGTGAGCCATGCTGCTCGATAGAGCTCATTTCCAAAGCTATAACAAGATAAAGCCCTTTTGACTCCTGCGGAAACCGAACGGGTGCCCGCACCTAAGACTGACTATCTGTTGGACATTTACTCCCATTACTAAATGAAAGAGAAGGTCGTGGCCTCAGAGCACTGACTTCTGAAGCTCCTGACAGATGTCCACAGACCCTGCAGGGAGAGGAGGGAATGCCTCGGGAGGTACCAGCGTCGGGGCCCAGGAGCAGCTGCAGCCCCCCCCATGCCAGGGACCCGGACGTGAACAGGAGGGCGAGGCGAACTCAGGCACGAGCTGAGGGGAGCGCGCGCCTGGGCTCGCGAACACAGAGTGCTTGTGGCGCTTATTGTATTGTAAAAAAGAAAGAGCGCGGTGTCTGTAGTGTTCTAATTAGCGCTGGCGCTATTTATAGCGGCGCTGGAACAGCAAAGAACACATGCAGCGGTCTTTAGTTTCACTCGTGGCTCCGGAATGACTCCGCGGCCACGCCCCTAACGTGTCCTAGCAGGCGCGGGTAGGCTGGAATGCTACCCTGCGCCACAGGACACTACATTCCTTCTAACCTTTATTTGAACAAAACACAAACAGCATCATAGAAATAACGAGGGTCTGTTACCAGTCTCTTGATTTCCAGTCTCTGGGCGGTCACACCATGAAATCAGCTAGCCGGGACGACGGTGCGGGATTCCGGCACAAACCACACCCGCATTGCTCCCCTCGTGATAGTGGCACGGACGGTATAACTTGCAGCGAGGTCCCACTTGTCGGAGACTGCGCGGGAGAGCTTGGCAAGCTTTCTCCTGGCGTCTCCGGCATTGGCTGGGTGTCTTGGTCCAGTCGGTTCTCATTTTCGGTGGGGTACTGCCTTGGTAGTTCATAGTCATCTTCATCTGCTTGCTGGCTGGGCCTGGCTGGCGGGCGGTCGAACTCCTGACGATCTGGTGCTCCGGAATGCGCTTTCTTAAAAAACGAAATGTTACTTGTGGCAACTTCAGATCCTCTCTGGGCGGTCAACATGGTGCCAGTCCGGCGTAGCACAGTCCAGGGCTTGTGCTCGAACGGGAGCCGGAATTTGCTCCCGGGATATCGGTCTTTGATGAACACGCTGTCTCCTTCTTGGATGTCCGATTCTCTAGCCCCTCTCTTGGCACTGGCTTGGTTGTTGGATTGGGTCCGGTTTGCCAGGGTTCTGGCTCCATCCATTCGAGTGGTGACCCAGTGTGGGTGGGTCGGGAGAGTGTCCTTCACTACTCGGCCCATGGATGCTGGTCCTGGGGCCGCTTTGGTAGTGAGATGGGGTGTCTGTCGGTACTCTCTCAAGAAGCTGTAGATGGCTCTTTCCATGGGCGATCCATCTGCATGTGCAATGCGTATTGTTTTGTTGAGCGTACCCATGAACCTCTCCACTTCCCCGTTGGCCTGGGGCCAGCGGGGGGTCACTTTCCGGTGGTTGATCCCCCAGCTCTTTAGGTAATCCACAAACTCCTGTCCCTGGAAGGGTGGGCCATTGTCTGTTTTGACCACCTCAAATATCCCATGCGTGGCGATGGTTTTTTCGAACTAGGTGATGACTTCCGTGGCTACCTGGCTCGCCACAATCTCCACCTCTGGATACTTCGTGCAGTCGTCGATGATCACCAGTGCCTAGTGTCCATCCGGAAGGTGTCCAAAGTCTGCACTTACACATTCCCACGGCCTTTTGGGGTTATCTTCTGTGATGACCGGGTGTGAGCGGTCAGGTTGTCCTGCTGCTTGACACCAAGTGCAGGTCCGGACTGTCTGTTCCACCATTGCGTCCATTCCAGGGAACCACACTTTGGCTTTCAGCCTGCTCTTGGTTTTTACCATGCCTTGGTGTCCACGGTGTGCTAGGTTAACGGCCTGCTGGGCCAGGCTGAAGAGCATCAGCAATCGTGGTCCTCACATGAGGCAGCCTCGACTGTCGACCGACAGTTCGTCTTTGACTCGCATCATGGATTCTAGTGCTCCTTTTGCTTGTGAGGTCCGCCTGTTAATGGTGGTTTGGATCGGGCACCAGTCGTTTGCTTGGACAGCCTCGGCGACCAATTGTAGACACTCGTCTCCCCGTGTGGCTTCGATGATGGCCTCCAGACTCATTGGTAGGGGTCGAGCCCTCTCCAGTACCAGCCGGACATATTCTTCAGTATCTTCCGCTTCCTCTCTTTCCGCTTGGGTGGCCGTCCGTGGGTGTCTCGAGAGGTAGTCTGCGGGATTCGATGATCCGGGTTTGTACTCTACTCTGTAGTCGTAACCTTGGAGCTGGAGTATCCACTTCTCAATCCATGGTGGGGGTTTGGACACCGAGCCTTGATACAGAGGTACGAGCGGCTTATGGTCCGTCGACACGGTGAAAGAGTGGCCATATATACGTACACGTGAAAGTGTCGACAGGCCCAGTGGATGGCGATTGCTTCCCGCTCTATCTGCGAGTTTCTTTGTTCTGTGTCCATCAAGGAGTGGCTGGCATACGCAATCGGGGCCCATTCTCCATTGCGCTGTAGTTGAGTTAGGACTGCTCCTAGCCCATAGGGGCTGGCGTCTACAGCGACGTTGGTGGACCGGGACGGATCAAAATAGGACAGGGTTATGTCTGCTGACAGAGCCCGTTTTGTGGCTTCGAAGGCTCGCTCTTGTTCTGGGCCCCACCGCCATGTCTTGGTGGACTTTGTCAGTTCCCTCAAAGGTTTGGTGAGGTTGGAAAGATCGGGGACGAAGCGTCCACAGAAGTTCACCATGCCTAGGAAACTCCTGGTTTCCGAGATGTTGGTAGGGGCCGGGGGTTCTTGGACGTCCCTCACTTTTTCAGGGTCCGGGGCAATTCCTTGATCCGAGAATGTGTAACCAAGGAAGCTGATTTTGTTTCTCAGAAATTGACACTTCTCCCGGTGTAGGGTCAGGCCGGACTCTTGGATCCTTTGTAGCACTCCCCTTAGCCTCTGGTGGTGATCTTCCACCGATGATGCATAGATGAGCAAGTCATCGCTCACATTTAAAACTCCTGGGAGCCCACTGAGGACCTCCCGGATGGTGTTTTGGAACACCTCAGCGGCACTTGGACGTCCCTCACTTTTTCAGGGTCCGGGGCAATTCCTTGATCCGAGAATGTGTAACCAAAGAAGCTGATTTTGTTTCTCAGAAATTGACACTTCTCCCGGTGTAGGGTCAGGCCGGACTCTTGGATCCTTTGTAGCACTCCCCTTAGCCTCTGGTGGTGATCTTCCACCGATGATGCATAGATGAGCAAGTCATCGCTCACATTTAAAACTCCTGGGAGCCCACTGAGGACCTCCCGGATGGTGTTTTGGAAAACCTCAGCGGCACTTGAGATCCCAAAGTTGAGGCGTCGTTATCTTCTGAGGCCTACGTGCGTGGAGAAGGTGGTTATATAGGGGGAGTCCGGGTGTAGTGGCAGCTGGTGATACCCCGACCAGAGATCCATCTTGGAGAACCATCTTGCTCCGTTCAACTCCCCCAGTATGTCGTCAATGGTTGGGGTTAGATGTCGCTGTCTCTCTACGGTGGCGTTTGGGAGGCGCATGTCCACACAAATCCGGACTTGTCCTGGTTGTTTCGGCTTCCGAGCCACCACAATCGGAGACACCCACGGGGGGCCCACTTACTTTTTCGATAATGCCCTGTTTCTCTAACGCCTCCAGTTCTTCCTCAACCTTTTTCCTCAAATGGAACGCAACGCATCTGTGTCTCAGCGCCACTGGTTGGATCGATGGGTCGATGTGGAGGGAGACCTCTTTCCCTTTCAGGCATCCTATGCCTTTGAAGACGCCCCCAAATTCTTCTAGAATGGCCTCTAGCTCGTCCTCCAGCACTGCCATGGCGAACGATATGAGCCTCAGCTCCTCTGCTGACTGTCCGCTAATTAGCATGCCGCTGCCTTCTTTGGTGACGTACACAGTGGTAGGGACCTTGAGGCCCTGTTGTTGCAGGTCCGTTTTGAAACACACTATGAGCGGAATTGGCGTCTTTTGCCCATATGCGAATACCATGATCCTCGCTTCACGGAGAGGGGGCATTTTGGTAGACGTCGCTTCTTCCGCCGCGGTTGGTCGATCGCAAACACGTAGTGGACCGGATAATCACTTGTGTCGTCGTCCATGTCTTCGCTGTCTCGCTCCTCCATTACAGCTTGCGCAGCTTCCTTCTTTGACTTCATCGACCGGCACACTGCTGCATAGTGATTCATCCAACCACAGGCGCTACACCTCTTTCCTTTTGCCGGGCAGTCCTGCATGTGGTGGGGCGGTCCCCCACAGTATCCACACTCTTTATGTTTGTCCGGCTGTTTCCTGTTTGCATATTGGCGTGCTTTTGGCCTGACGACGTTTGCTTTCTCCGCCATGTTGACTTGCTCCGTTTTGATGGGACGGTGGAGAGCTGCTTCCATGTGAGAGGCGCTGCTCTGCGATAGCTCCTTGGAGCACCCCAGCTTGAGGATGTCAGCTAGCGGCTTGCCGTCTTCCTGGAGGATGGTGACTCTCAGTTTGGAGGAATAACATCCTTGAATTATCTGTCCTTTAATTTCCTCCTGTTCATCACGGAATCCACACATGCTGGCCAACTCCTTCAGTCTCCCGTGGAAGGCGTCCAATGACTCCTCTGCTTCTTGCTTAGCCTGGCGGAAAATAAACCTCTCATAGTCTTTACTTGCCATGGGTTCAAAATGCGCGTTTAAGGCGTTGAGGAGGGTATGGTACGTCTTCGGCGTGGCTTCCACTATCGTTTTTTATATACGGTGGATATCCTTTACTCCTAGGTGAAGAAGTAGTGCTCTGCGCTTTTCTCTGGCCATGCCTGCTCCCTCGAAGTAGATTTGGAGACGGTCAACCCAGTCCGTCCATCATGGAGCGAGGGACGACAGAGCTCCATCGACGACAAACGGCTCTATGGCGGGAATCAGCGCCATTGTGGCACGTGCGTGGCATGCTCCGCGGCACGTGTGCTGCTCACCCACCTCACGGGCGCGTTGGCGGGCGTGTGGCCGGGGTCGTTGGTGACTATGTCGGGTGGAGTTCGAGTGGTCGGTCCTCCCTCCCTTCTCAGCAGATGGTCGCCTGCGTGGTGTACAGCCCTGGCCTCAATGAAGGGCTCACGTGGTACTGCCCGGTGGGTTAACTGCAGGGTATGGCGATGGCGTGTCCCTCGTGGCTGTCGCAGTGCAATGCCCACAGAGGCAGGCTGAAGTGGGGCTACACAGGCCCTCTGGCAGCAGCAGGCAGCACCAATGAGCCAGCAGTGGCTTTACACGAGGCCCTCGTGGTCTGACTGGGCCTGAACACTATGGCCCATGAAGCAGGCTCACCAAAGTCTCAGGGGGTGGGGCACCCAGCACAGAATGGGGTCGATAAGCCCCTCGTCGCCAATGTAGTGTTCTAATTAGCGCTGGAGCTATTTATAGCGGCGCTGGAACAGCAAAGAACACACGGAGCCGGCTTTAGTTTCACTCGCGGCTCCGGACTGACTCCGCGGCCACGCCCCTTTATTTTTATAGCGAGCGCGTTACGACAGGCGCTCGCGCTAACGTGTCCTAGAAGGCGCGGGTAGGCTGGAACGCTACCCTGCGCCGCAGGACACTACAGTGTCCCTGAAGCGGGCACCGAGCTCCGAATTAAAGTAAAAATATAAATAAATAAACGGAGCGCGGTGTCCCTAAAGTGGGTCCGCGCTCCAAAATGAACATACATTCGAAACATAAATCCCAAAAAAACGCACATTCATACAATAATGAAAAAAGCCTAAGCAGCACAAATAAGCATTCTTGGGTTAAACAAACATATGCTTACTAATTAGGATATGGCTACACATTATACAAAAGCACATTTATACAATAATAAGTTACCCAAATGAAAAAAAACATGTCAGCCATTACGAGTATTGAAGCTACCGCAATGTTAAACAGCCATTACACAAATGTAAAAACAAGCATTTGTAATGCAATAGTTCTCGCATTTATGCAAGTTTAAGCTATTGGCATTGTAAATAACAATGCCTTTTATTTATGTTTTTAAAAAGCAAAACAAAACAAAAAAGGCGTTGTTGTTTAGAATGCCAATAGCTCAAACTTACCTAATTGCGAGACCTATTGCATTGCAAATGCTTGTTAAACAATTCAGTAGGTACCTAAGAATGCTGGCTCAAAGATTAACATTTCACAAGCTTCATTCAATAAGGAATACAGAACACCATTAGGGACATAACTCTTCCCTGTCTTTGGATACGTTTACAATAAACACCAGTCGAAGGCCAGCATGTAGACAGAACTAGACATAACAGCACAGTCCCTATTTTTGCGAGGCGAGGGAGTGCCCTGCCTGAGGCCGAGTTCGATTTCAAAAGTTTACTACCTGGAGGAGTGGGATGGCAGCAGTGTGCCTAACAAAGAAGTCCACCAGCTGTGACGAAATCAGCTGCTACACATGGAAGTTAAATTTGAAGATGCGGAGAAGGAAATCTCACTGTGGCAGACATAGAGAAGACACATTTAAATGCCTCTGGGTTGTTGCCTTTTATTCATGCTAAGGAGACGGCAACTTAATATACAAGTACACATGGCTCACTGCAATGAGAACTAATAATACAGATAGCTGTAAATCAATCCTTTTCATCAGGGGAATGGACAGGATTTATCTAATGTGTCAAACGAGCCTTTGGATTTTGGTAAAAAGGCTTGATGGTGCATCGGATATTCCACATTATATGTATTCAAACCACACACTCTTTAATACTAAACAGAGCATAGTTGCAGAAAGTCCTCCGAGTCAAGACTCAAGGAAAATACTAGGTCTTACATTGACATACCGAGGGTCATGGGAGAAGCTGAACCGCCAACTTGACAAGGATGGGAACAATTTACAAAATCTTGGCTTTAATCATAATCACGTTAATTAAGCACAAGAATTAAACTTAGGAATTAATAAAAGCCCTTTCAAAAAATGGCTAAAGTGTCATTTAAGTGGCAACCTGTGCTTCTGACATAGCTGTAGCGATGAGAACTAAAATATATCTTGACCTGAAATAAAACACACAGAAGCCTCCAGCACAAAACAGCATTTGCAATGCAATTGGGCTCGCCTTTAAGACCTTATAAGTGTTCAACCATTCAGCACATTATCGTACATTACTGCAATGGATTGTAGCCAGGAGACGTACGTGGTGTTAGCCGGCAGACATGCATTCAGAAGGTGAAGCCCCTAAAATCCTTAGCCTCCTGTTTCTGGTGTAGTCAAGGCAGTTCGGGCTGGACTGTTCCCATGAGGCACAGGGTCAGACTGATTTGCATATGGCCATGTCTGAACTGGGGTGGCAGAGTGGGCTCGGAAGCTTGTTTCCGGTCCATGGTGAGGGTGAGGGAAGGCCTGGCTAGGCAGTTTGGGCTGGACTGTTCCCATGAGGCACAGGGTCAGACTGATTTGCATATGGCCATGTCTGAACTGGAGTGGCAGAGTGGGCTAATGAACGGTGATGGATTAAACCCAGATCTGTTGACTGGGTGTGAGTGTTTGATTGGTTCAGATGCTCCGTCCATCACCACCCCCTTTTGTCCTACAGCCACATGGCGTTGACTTTTAGGGCACTGCAGTGAGCTCATTGCTAAGTGTACATGCACACAGGCTTCCGCCACTGCATTACACGCGCACTATATGCTTCTAGCACGCACTCTGTTCTTTTGTATGTAAACGTTGAACGTTGGCTTGCTTGAATCCAGTAGCAAAGTGAGCAAGGGACTCACGTCTGAGCATACCCTGCCAACTTATGGCGAACATAGTGGTACAAAAGGGGGTGGTGATGGACAGAGCATTTTAACCAATCAAACACTCACACCCAGTCAACAGATCTGGGTTTAATCCATCACCGTTCTTTAGCCCACTCTACCACCCCAGTTCAGACATGGCCATATGCAAATCAGTCTGACCCTGTGCCTCGAGGGAACAGTCCAGCCCGAACTGCCAAGCCATGCCTTCCCTGGACCGGAAACAAGCTTCCGAGGACCGGTTTCTGGCATTTCAGCTGTCTTCAGCCCGGCTTGCTTGAATCCACTGGCAAAGTGAGCAAGGGACTCACGTCTGAGCATACCCTGCCAACTTATGGCGAACAAAATGGTACAAAAGGGGGTGGTGATGGACGGAGCATCTGAACCAATCAAACACCCACACCCAGTCAACAGATCTGGGTTTAATCCATCACAATTCTTTAACCCGCTCTGCCACCCCAGTTCAGACATGGCCATATGCAAATGAAAAAGAGACATGTATGAAGCGCATGGCTACCCGTAGGCCTCCCAGCGCTAAGAAGAGAGCGTGCAGGTAAGAATTAGTTATCTGGCTGGGAATAGATGAGTCTTCAACATTTTTCGGAGAGAAAGATGATCTTTCGTCAACCGAATATGTTCCGGAAGGTCATTCATTTCTTGGAGGCAACATAGGAAAAACCTCGTCCTCCACTTCTGGCCCTCTTGATTTTTGGTACTAAGGCCATGCGTTTATTTTCAGACCGGAGAACTCTTTTAGGACAATATGGGGAGACCATCTGATGAAGTATTGGGGGACCTGTCTGAACCTCTGCCTCATGGGAACAGTCCAGCCCGAACTGCCAAGCCATGCCTTCCCTGGACCGGAAACAAGCTTCCGAGGACCGGTTTCTGGCATTTCAGCCGTCTTCAGCCCGGCTTGCTTGAATTCAGTGGCAAAGTGAGCAAGGGACTCACGTCTGAGCATACCCTGCCAACTTATGGCAAACAAAGTGGTACAATAGGGGGTGGTGATGGACGGAGCATCTGAACCAATCAAACACTCACACCCAGTCAACAGATCTGGGTTTAATCCATCACCGTTCTTTAGCCCACTCTGCCACCCCAGTTCAGACATGGCCATATGCAAACCAGTCTGACCCTGTGCCTCATGGGAACAGTCCAGCCCGAACAGCCAAGCCATGCCTTCCCTGGACTGGAAGCAAGCTTCCGAGGACCGGTTTCTGGCATTTCAGCCGTCTTCAGCCCGGCTTGCTTGACTCCAGTTGCAAAGTGAGCAAGGGACTCACGTCTGAGCATACCCTGCCAACTTATGGCAAACAAAGTGGTACAAAAGGGGGTGGTAATGGATGGAGCATCTGAACCAATCAAACACTCACAATCAGTCAACAGATCTGGGTTTAATCCATCACCGAAGTCAAGGCAGGAGGTTCCTGTACAACAGTCATATAAACTCACACGATAACATGGGGAAGTCACCTTTTATAGTCACAGTTTGTGATAACTTGTTTCAAGGATTGGTGACGAATGTTTGCATATTGTGATGAAATGAGATTTGGGTGAATACCCCATTTCTTCCAGCAAGGGACTATTAACAACACAGGAGGTACACTAAGACATGTAGTCCTCTGCACTTCTGAAATGTTAGGCCTGAGACACAGGACAAAAGAAACAAATACACACACTGATTTGGGTGTGATTAGCCCATGACCAGCCATTCCCATAAAGCAGTAGTGTAACAAGCCCGCGGGGGGGGGGGTATGAGGCCGTGGGCCAGGGCTAGGGAGTTAAAGACTGTGCTGCTGGGATGGAATGGGCCCCGTGCTCAGTGGCAGGTTGGCAAA
The DNA here is from genome assembly GCF_964261635.1 of Lissotriton helveticus. Taxonomy (NCBI): domain Eukaryota; kingdom Metazoa; phylum Chordata; class Amphibia; order Caudata; family Salamandridae; genus Lissotriton; species Lissotriton helveticus. Next base: position 1,233,757,686 of record NC_136068.1, read on the forward strand.
TCCCACTGCAGGAACATCCCAATAGTAGCTTGGAACCCACCTGGCGATATGGTGAGGCTCCGAGTGTTAGCTATTGGTGCAGACTTCACTATCGCACACGGGGAATTTTCCTGCACCTACGGAAGAAAATTAAAGCAGGCTGGAAGGCTGGGCGTTTCTCCCCCTCCCCCCACTAAAGTGGACATGTTGATTTCTTGACAGAGTTGGCCGAGCCCTACTGCCGCCATTGTTTGTTTAGGTTTCAGGTCAGCTGTAATTACATGTGGTGTTAGTACTGTAAAAAAAATGCATATTAACAGCAATCATTTATAAAAACGGGTGCCAGCTAAATTATTAAACATGGCCCGTGTTGTTGTTAATGGTCACAGCTTAGCATGGCGTCTGGGTGCAGGACAGTGAGTTAGCACTGATTGCAACAAAGTGCTTCATGATGTGCAAATTTAGAAAAGGTCAGGCAGGCACATCGCTCCCCTCACATCACCCGCATGTGTGGGACCCTGTGCCTCTCTTGCTCCGACAGTAGACAGCCCCTTAGCATACTGATCGACCTGTACAGTGTTCTAGCTTGTATCCATTCTCATCTTCAGTACTTTGGTCACGCCGTTCTTTTTGCAGATTCCGTTCCTAGCGATGTCACCAAGCTTCCCGACTGGATAGCAATGCCCATTGCTGAGGGAGTGGTGGCACTAGGAGTCCGCCATGGAGGTGCCAGGGAGGTGTGCTTGCCAGGTATACAGGCAGTGAGTACCTTTTCCTGTGGCTACCCAAGGGAGAGGGTCCGGAGTGTTCCAGGGCAGCCACAGGCAGGGGCGAGGCTGAGGTAGAAAAGACCCAACCAGCCTGTCTGACTTTCCCAGCTGCAGCGGCTCACAAAGGCAGGTGATCGTCATCGCAGCACGGTCCCGCAAATGTGGCAACTGATCCCTTGTACATGCGTAGGTAAAACAGCAGTGCGCATGGCGGCCGCAAGGGATTTAAATAGAAACAAACAAAGCAAGCCCACATGGCACATAATGCCATATTACCCCAAGCCACGTGTGACACATTTAGTCAGGCCATATCTGCACGCAATTTAGTGCGAGCGAAGCGGACCAAAATTGTAGTTAGGCGCCGCTGCTTCCGGACTACACGGAAGTTAATATAGGATCAATAGCCAACAGAAATCAAGACAACAACAGCAATGACAGACTTAAACCAATCGCAAGGGGCAGGAGAAATTACACAGAGTTGAAGCCAATATACAGATTACTTTAAGTCTTGCTGAGACAGTGCATGCAGCACATGCGCTGCCAAGGCGAGACCTATAAAATTGAGAAGCCCTTAGTATAATCAAAAAGGATGGTGATAAACTAAAGGGTTGATTTATGGATTGCACTGATGCACTCCCTCCTACATGTATGTTTCCCCTTTTATCGCTCTCCCTGTCACTCTCTACTTTCCTCCGCCCACCTCACTCATATCAAATCACTGTATAATTTTAGATGTCTCTTTGCAATTGAAACCGCACAAATTGAGACAGGGAGTCAAAACAGTTTAATTATTCATACAGCAATAGGAACGCTTTGAGAAGTTTAGTGTGGCTGTCCCCGACCCAAGACTTCATCTCCATGACAACCATTTTGTGATCTCTTTCAGGTTGATGTAGTTCTTATGCTGTTGCAATCTAAATTGTTGAGCAATAGCGCACCCACGCAAAAGAGAATCATTGCATGGCCAGAGAGGGGAAACATCTGCAAGTTAATTGGAACCTGTCTCCTTTAGGAGTGTGTGTCAAAACTTCCAAAAAAACACAAAGTAGAACCCTGAAAAATGAGGCACAGATTAGAGCCCTAACTTAATCTTGTATTTTGTTGAATATTTCTCACCAACGCTAGGGCACGCTTGTAGGTGACAGCGCACTTTACAAATATAATTACAAATATTCATGACATATCCAGCAATACCTATGTGTTAAAAGCCTTTCGAATACAACCTTATATTCCTAAACCTAAGTCACCAATGCATTTGACATGAACATTACAAAGAAGCGCTAGCCATGAAATATAAGTATTTTTATTTTTCCACAATGGGCTTTCCCACCATGAGATTTTAAAGACTGCATTGCATCTTACATCACAAATAATCACACTTTTTTTTTAGGTTTGGTTTATAGTTGGACAAAGTAACATGACATAATTATCCTTCATTGGTCCCCCTCGTCCCAGTCCTCTCTGAATAAGAGTGCCCCTCCCACCGCCGAAAGTACCTACCCAAGTCCCATTTATTTTTCCATGAATACTTGGAATAAAATCTCCATCTCCCAACCACATAGCCTGCATTTTTTCCAGTCTACTGACAGGTAAGTGTTTAGCCATTTTCTCTTTCTTTGCTTGCGGCTGCACTCAGGGGGACAGCTTTATAATTATTTCACACAGTGCAGCAAGCCACCGTGCTGCACTGTGTAAAAATAAAAGGGCCAGAATGTGCCGTATTTAACACAATAGAGCACATTCCAGTCCCTTTCTTGCAGTGGTGCAAAATGTGCTGCCCAGAGCCAATGCAGGCAGCCTTGAGCCATGGTGCAAGAGAGCTTTGCAGACAGGATTGTATTTGTACAGGAAACTACACCTTCCAGCACAAAAACAATCGTCTGAGGCATTTTCATCTTTCTATGCATGCTGCATCAGAGGCAGAAACGAGGAGAAATGAAGATATTTCTCCATATTACTTATCACCTGGGGAGGCGTAGTATTTAGGCACGATCCTAGGTCTACTAGTAATGGTAAACCTGGGAATGTGTCAAAATCCATGGGTGGATGATCGGGAACACTCCCGTTCCACCCATGGAACACCTACCTTGGGAAGAGGAATGCCTTGCAGAGATTTGCACTGTATTGCGTTTCTCTGGAAATAAAAAGCCAGACAGGGCCCGCAAGGTAGCCTTGTGGAGCTTGATAAATCTGACTTAGTAGTGGTGTCACCCTTGTGCCACCTGGTTCAACTCAATGATAATCTTTGGCCCTTGATTTAATGTGGACAAGCGTACCATGAGCAGGCTTTACTTTGTTACCAGCACTGCTGTTTTATCTTCCACCTTTCCCACTTTTGGTTGTGCCTAATATTGCTTTTGAATACTACAATTGGGTTTTCACTGATTCCTGACTGCTTAGGGTGGTTGTTGTATCCCCACTCACTGTAGTGCCTGGTATTTTAGGTACTGTAAACAGGGTTCCTTTTTGCTTTTGCCTCAAGTGGTTCTTGTTTACCTACCGTTTCACCTAGAGCGCTATGGTCTTCTTGCCCAGCGCACGGCCGCCGCCGCACTCCCCGTTCGCATGCTGGGCTGGGACGGGTAGCTACTGGGGTGCCATGTGAGTGAGTTGCTCAGGGGCCCTGGCAGGCCTCATGATCTTGAGGGTACCAGTGAATGGCTGTGTTTACGTGGGCAGATACCAACCAGGAAAGGCTGCGGATTGGTGGGTTTACGCAGCCAAGTCTCGTTTTTCATGGGACTTGAATGCCTAAACAACCAATATAAATAAAGGGTTTAGCTAGGCTCAAACCATTCACTTTCCCCCTGAAAGATGGAAGCTGCTGGTACTGGGAATAAGCCTGAAAAGCATAAGCATATGATGTGCTGGAAGATGTAGATACACAGTCACTCCAAATTTCTAGAGCAGATTTTTTTGTGCGTAACTAAACAGGCTGTTTATGAAGCTGTTAATGATTTGAAATGGCAGCATATGGAACAGGATTATGAGCCTGATGCTTCTCCTACGGAGAAATATGTGCAGGGGAAGGCGCTGTGTTATAAGTGTGTGCATATTAGAGAAGTACTTGGTTTTTCTCAAAAGACTATAGAGGAAGATGGGTTTTATGCACAAGGCAGCAAGACTATCTCAGATGATCTTCCTTTCCTTGACGTTTTCAAGAACATTGTTTTAAAGAAATGCAGCAATGTAGACAAACAGAATATTCTTTGTTTACTTCATGAACATTATCTGGCAGTTTTCCCATTTTCCAATGGTGAATTCGATCCTGTCCTATGTGGTATCGACCTCTTCCCTTTCCTCTGAGGAAGTTACGTTATCAGGCCATATTGACAGCAAGGTCGAACCCTCTCTTAAAAAAATATATGCTCCCTTTAAAAGATTACACACAACTGCTCATTTTGATGTAAGGTGCAGCTCATATACAGCTTACGCCTCTCAAGTCCTGCAGAAGGAGCAACAGAAATTATTTTATTGTCTTTATGCGAAAGCTGACACTACGGGCATTTTGGCCCAGGTGGAAGTCTTGTCACCTTTGCCAGCATGTCAGATTCTGCCTCTGATGATGGGGCAGCAGTAGTTGGGCAGTGCACCCTTTAGATGTGTCTGTGTAAACTGGTGTCCACTCAGCGATCTTTAGTGCAAAAGCTTCCATTTACAGAGGTGAAGCCATTCAGATGTGAACTTAATGAGATGATTCAATGTTCTGCCAAGGAGAAGATGATTTTGAACCCTTTAAACTTTTTCCTGGCAAAAACTCCTGTGTTCACAAACAGAATCGGGAAAAGACTCTTTTCCCTTTTTTGGTCAAGCTCTAGGCCAGGGAGCTATGTTTGCCCATAAAACAACAGGGACAATCTGGAAAAGATTCTGGGAAATGACTATATGGTTGTGGGAGACAGATTTCACGGCTTTCTTCCTCAGCAGCACACCCAGGTGATGGCTCAGTGCATTCTTTCATGCATTCAATATGGATACAAGATTCCTTTGAGGAGCCTCGTTCAGTTCTGGTGTTTAAGACTACTTCCTTATCAATTGACATCACAATGAGGGAAGCTATGTGGTCTGATGAAGAAAAGCTACTTTTAAATGCTGTTCCGCATTACCAAGCAGGCCAGGGTTTTTATTCAACCATTTTTTCTAGTCTGAAAATCAGATGGTGCATTCCGTCCGATGCTGAATCCCAAGCATTTAAACCACTGGGTCGGTCTGGAAAAATTCACATATACTTCCTTTGATTCACAAAAGCAATTTTTTGTCAACCTTTGTTCTGGAGGATGCTTATTTTCATATACCATTCCATCCCCACAGTCAACACTTCTTGAGACTCTGTGTGAATCACAGACACATCCAGTTCCATTTTCTGCTCTTCAGGTTCTCTTAATCTCCTCGAATGTTTACCAAGGTACTGGCCCCTGTGTTGTCTTCCCTATAGCTTAATGGGTTTTCCATATGTGCCTACCATGATGACTGCCTAATTTCTGCTTTCTTTTTTTATTAAGGGTCAGGAAGCAGTTGTCAGCAAACAGCTCTTTTTCAGCATCTGGGCTTCTAGTTCAATCTTCAAAATCCCAGCTGGTGCTGACCCAGGTCAGGAGATTGAGCAGTCTGGATTTCGACAAAAAGATGGGATGTGTGTTTCTCCCTCAGGACCAGATCTCTTGAGCTGACTAGTTTCGAGATACTACAGATGGCATCAGTTCCTGCAAAATTCTGGCTGAGAGTCCAGGGTCTCATGGCTGTGACAACAGGGGTGGTTCCTTGGGCCCACATTCATTGCAGGCTCTTGGTGAACCATCTCTTGGATCATCAGGAGTCAACCTACCAGCAGTATGTTGATCTAGTATGGGTCACTTAGGAAATAGTCCATGAACTCAGTTGGTAGCTCCATACTCACAATCTAGAGAAGGGTACTACATTCCATCAGATACCAGTCTCTGTAGGTGGAGGGTGACCTTAATGGACTGAGAGTCCAGTGATCAGTGGTCTGCCAAGGAATGCTGTCAATCATCCAATTGCAGAGAACTGGTTGAAGTCTGGAAAGTAGTCCAGTTTTATCAACCATAATTGGTGGGTCGTGATGCGGTCATTCAGATGGACAATCAGGTGACTTCCAGTTAACTCAGTTGTCGAGGGAGACAAAGCCATCCCACTTACACTCCCCAGCAGTTACATTTGTTCTTGTACTCTACATCAGTGTCATTTCATCTTGCACTTCAACAGTTTCAACAGACTTGTTGTTTGTTTGGATTCCCATGGATGTATCTGTCGGTTTACCATCAGACTGCCTTAGTTTTATTGAGGGACTCTTGGTCCACAAGCAATGACAGTCAATGCTCTGTCAGTGCTTCGGTCGGCAGGTCTAGTATATGCTTTCTCTTCAATTTCCCTCCTCCCGAAGGTGCTTCAGAAGATTCAGTGAGTGATAGTGTAAGTGATTCTAGTGCCTCCATTTTGGCCACGTCACCTTTGGGTCTGGCTTCTTATATCCCTGTCTATGGAAAGATTCCTTTGGCTTCCCATTGCCACTTCTCCCCTTCAGTTTCCTCTTCTGACTCCAATTCAGCTGAAGCGAGTGTGTCTGAAGACCTGGAACTACAAAGATTAGGTTTGATGTTTCTGGGATGTTCAGCTCCAGTAGCCAAAAAGATTCAGAAATTTAGAAAATTGTCTACCACATATTCTTATAAGAAGCATCTTATTATGCCTGGTGTTTGAATGCAGGCTTCGACCCTGTGTCAGTTAAACCCCTGCAGATTTTAGACTTTCACCAGGATGGTTTGTTAGGGATTTGGCTTCCTCGACTTTACCAGCCCAGTGGGTGGCCATTCCTGCCTTTGGAGGAGTCGGTAGTGAGCTTCTGCATGTTGTTCCCTTGGTCTAAAGGTTATTGAAGAGTTTCTTCTTGCAGGTACCATCCCTTCCAGTAAAGCTACCAACTTGGGCTTTGCCCATAGTTTTGGGGGGTTTTAAACTCTTAGACTGCGCTGCTGTGCTGGTTAACAGATAAGTTGTTTTTATGTTACCCAATACATCAGCTAGGAGGATTAGGAGTTGGTTTCACTTGTAATTTCTTCTCCATCACTTACCATCTTTATTATCAGGGTGATCCTTACACCTGATTACGATTTAATTCCTAAGGTTCATTCGTAGTTTTACTTAAAACAGTAGATACTGTTGCCAGTTTTGGAGACAGATGACAAGGGTCATAATCTTTATTCTCTTGATGTTTGAGGAGTTCTTTTGCATTAGTTGACACGCACTAAGGATTTTCTTACACTCTTTTTGTTTCTTTTGATAATGTGAACAAGGTCAAGAAGATTTCTTCCTCTTCTATAAGTACATGGATTCAGTAGATCATTTTATGATTTTCTTGGAGAGCAAACTCCTATACATGTACAGGGCAGTTCCACTACATCCATTTCTGCATCTTGGGCAGAGGTTGGTGGGGTTAGCATTCCTGAAATCTGCAGAGCGGCACCATGGGCTTCTTATCATACGCTCACTAACCATTATTGTTTTGATGCTTTGGTATGACTGATCTCAAAACAGCAATGAAGACATTGTATTCTGTAATAAAATACCATTTGCAATGTGCAGAATTCTGTTTGCTTGTGAATTCCTCATTCAATGATGAGGGAATTCACACTGGGCTGAGGGGGGCCAATGAAGAGGTAATGAATTGATGGAGCAGGGTTTTCGCGAATTAAAACCTGCTCGTATTGAGCTTCTTATTGTGTGAATTATTAACAAAAGGGTGTGAAAATGAACAGCATTAAACTAAAAGGGGAAAGATGAAACTGCGCAAGTGCGTGCTCGGGAATGTTAGTGCAGATCGCAAATGCACACGATTAATGCAGAAATTAACGGCCAAATGTTGAGAATTTCTTTTCACTAACTGTTTGAAAATAATGTGCAGAGCGTAAGAAAAAGCAAGCGAAAGCATTCATAGAGCATTAATTGGTGGAGTTTTATATATTAACAATGATAGCCACACTTGTATTTGTTTTTCCCAGAGTGCATTTTACTGCTCTGCAGAGAAGGCCTCGAGAATCTTTTAGGTTTAATTTACTTATTATAATGTAGAAAGGAGAAATATGATATCTGTCCTTCGTGAGTTCCTGATGATGGCCAAGGTTGTGTGAAGGAAACAATGAACATTCTGAATGGAACTTTCTTGCTGAGCGGAGTATGTGGACATTTGTACTGCAAGATTGAAACATTTGCGAGATGGAGAAATGTACAAGCCGCGGAAGAGTGATATCTGAATTTCCTCTGCTGAAGGTTAATGATGTGAGCTGTCAGAGACAAAGGAACTGTTGAGAAGTTAGGCACATCAAGAATGGAGTGATTAGAAACCCCTTGTTTTAAACCAATGAGATTTAAGAAGTATATGTGTGATGATACATGGGGGTTTGATCTTTAGTGAATTTAGGGTATAACTATTAGCAGTAAGTGGGTGCGTTTTCTTACTTTGGAGAGGAGAGAGCTGTGTTGCTGTTTTCTAACCTAATCGGCTGGCTGTTTTTCTGCTGATCCTGACTCTTTGACTTTGCACCTCAATTCGTCTTGGGGATGCCCAGCTTACTCTCATGGCCAGAGGGTAGCTTTCCACATTTCTAGTACTGTGCATGATCGGATAGTATGATTTCTTTATGATGATACTTCTTTAGATTCTGATATTATTTTGCTAATCCGTGACCACTATCAAAGATTCATCGATGGAGAAGTGTGGCTCACCGGTTAGAAGCGGCAGACCCTGAAGCAGAGGTCGGCCTGGGACCAGGGTTCAATTCCCGACGCGGCAGGGTCTTGGGTCAATGTCCGCGGACTCGATAATTCTCGCTTAGGTGCCTACGCTAACCATGGGTCCCACTCTGCAACTCTGGGCAATAGCTTGCTTAATCTCCACAACGGCCCCAGCAACGCCAGGGATGCCTGGCTTCACCTTGGGGTGCCCTCTCACAGGGAAAGCCAGGACAGGTTCCCCAGCGGTATACAGCGCCAGGGCACCACGTAACGAGGTAACAGTGCGCTTTACAAGTATACATACATACATCGAAGAAGGAAGAGGATAAACAAAATAATGGGCAAATTGGTAAGATTGGTTTAAACTCATGCAGCGTGAAAGGGACTGTTATGTATTAAATTGGGTCCAGATGATAGATGTTTGTCATCCCCCAAATGCTGGTTCAGTTTTTTGTAGTGGACGTGATGGTTTTATGGATTAAATTGGTGATTAAATAGGTCAGAATTAATATATTTTGTTCTTAACATATTGTATTATTGTAATACGTTGTAATCCGTCGTTGCCCTTAAGAGAGACGGGTCCGAAGTGGCCTAAGATCCCAGGATGACTTTAACCTAATGGGCAGGTTTAGTGTGGCATACATTAAGTAGTTTTCTGCTGGTGTGGAATTAAGCAACAGATGAGTAGTTAATATTGCACAAGGAACTCTGAAGCTAGTACACAGGAAATTTATTTAGTAGGCGCAGCTGAAGAAGTCCCAAGAATTTTGAATCGATTGAGGGAGGAGTAACGCTGGTCGATATTCCACTAGTAGCCAAAGAATTCTTTGAATAATTGAATCTATCTCTTTCTTTTAGTGGGGCAGATAAGCCGGTTTGTTTTATGTTGTTTCTAATCTTGTTTTCCTTTAGGAAGAGTTAATAATTTACTGCCAACAATTTTTGTAAAGGAAGGGCCAGTTGTAGGAGTTATAAGGGCATCACAGAAAGCCACGCTGGCACTGGTCAGCTAGTGTGAATCATCACAAAAGGGTGTTATGCTGTTATTAGTTGGTTGGTGGGAGCTGTACTGGTATTTGGGAGCGTGAAGGAATAGCATTTGTGGATATACAGAAGAATGTTCTTTGATTTGCTTGGGTTTTAGCGTAGTGAAAAAAAATAGAATGAAGTTATTGAAAAAGATGAAGACCTTGTTTTGAAAAGATGAGCCTATACCTATTAGAGAGGGAATTCCTATACTGCCTGATGGTACGCCTGCTTCTTTTACGTCTTTCAAACGAGAATATCATACGTGTACCTGGTTGGAGAATTGGGTGAAATATGCAGAAGGAGATGGGAATATGGTGTTTCTGAGTATGGTACTTTTAATGTGAGGATTTTAGAGAAACTGATATATCAAATGAATCAATTGAGACCAAACCTTAGACGTGTGCAGTACAAAGCATTTTAGGAATGGTAGCATGAGGCATACAAGAGATACAGAGACAGGTCTGCGAATAAATACAAAAATATTGTAAGTAGATACTTAGAGACAAAATGGGATGGGAAAATGAAAAGATGGAGAAGGGATGTGATTGCAGTAGGTGAAGGTCTATATCCGGTTGTTGCAGTAGAGGATCAGGCTGGAGGAAAGTTTAAAGAGAAAAAGAAATATGTTTAAGGTTTAGATCCAGATCCAAATGAAATTGACAATGAGTTATTAGATGAGTTATTACTAAACAAACCTCCACCATATCAGGAAGAACAGGAAAGAACTACTTTGAATGTTCCATTGATTCAGGTAGAGGTTCCTCAGTCTTCGCAAGTGAGAAATACAAATGTAGTGAGTCAGGTAAAATATAATTTGACACAAAAGATTACTCAATTAAATCTGAATACAGAAGTGTGGGTCGGAATATTTCACAAGTGCATACTTTGACAGTACCTGTTAATGATAATAGAATTTATGGTGGTGCTGTGTGAGACAGCAACATTGATTGATATTTCAGAGAGATCAGTTGAAACCCCAAATCTTTATGTGCAAATGGAACCTAGAAGATTAGTGCAAAATGTGAGAAAAGTGACAACTACTTCAGGAGGTTCCATAAGTCCATCATGGAAGAGTTGGATGAATGGATTCGAGAGATGGTGTCTAATAAAGTGAATATGAGCATGGATGTGAGTAGATTGAAAGTGGATTTGGAGGAAATTATTCGATGTACGATTAGTCCAGAGAGATTGAGAAAATATCAGTAAGAATTGTTGTTTTTTTGTAAGAATATTAGAATGAGAGCAAACAGATTTCATGAGAGGTTTGCTGAAGTTGCACAAACTTATGGAGGGGATATATCTCAATCAAAGGCTTTCCAAAAGACATATAGATTGGATTTTAGTGATAAAGACTTGGAGAGTTTAAACGCTTCTGGTAAGCAATTATAGATTAAGGAGTTGATTAATACATTGAGACAATGGGGTGAATTTGAATGTTGAAAAGGCAGATGGGCTAAAGAGATAGGAGAAATGCTTGCAAATATATGAGCATCGTCTATGTTTCAAGTGAGAGAGACAGGTACTGAAACAACAGTGGCTGAAATGATATATCCAATGAGAGAGGTAGCAGGAGATAGATATGTTCACGTTCCGTGGTCAAGGCAGGTTATACTGTCTTTTACAAATATGTTTCCCAGAATTAGAGAAGAACCAGTTGACTGGTACAAACAAGTAGAGAGATTTGTAAAAATGTCAAAAGTCTTGTTGAAAGATTTGGATGGTTTGTTTGACATTGTGGTTTCAGCTGACTTATGGTTTGAGTGTAAAATTGCAGTAGATTGGCCAAAAGAAGAATATCCCAGAGATGCAAAGACTGGAGCAACATCAGCTGAAGTGATGAAAAAATATAATCAAGTAATTACCTATTTGAAGGGAAATATTTCACCAGAAGAGTCAGATTGGATAAAAATAGATAGAACAACTCAGGAGACAAAAGAAACAGTACATGCTTACTATGAAAGACTTTTCCAGGTATTTAACCAGTATAGTGGTTTAAAAGCATAACTGATGAAGATATGAGACAATTCTTGTATAAGTTCGTGTTTGGTCTGAAGCCAGAGATTAGTAACATGATTCAGAAGCATTTGATTTCTTGGCAAAACAAAAGTGTAGATGAAATATTGAGGTATACAAAATGATATTGAATCAAGACATAAGACGTTGAAAGAGAAATTGATGTGGGCACAGATGAAAGCGGCACAGAAAGGTGGTACTTTGGTAGATTATTCTCAAACAGGTTTTCAAGGAAAAGGACACAATCAGAATACTCAGAATGGTCAGATTTCTAACATGGGAGGTGGCATGATGAATGGTGGTGTTCCTACTCAAGGAAAAGGTAGAGGTAATAAAGAAGAGATGAAAAGAAATATCCTTGTTATGGTTGCGGCAAGTTGGGACATTGTAAACACAAGTTGTTCTACAGAATAATTAAATGAATCAGGATTTTAAGCAACAAATGCAAGCTGAGGTGAATAGAACTCAGATACAACCACAACAGGCAGTTACACAGGTACAAATACCACAAGCCCTGATGCCAAACAATGCGAATGCTCAAGTACAAAGATACAATGCATATGTGGGTTTTCATATAGGAGAGCGAGTTCATAATAATCAAAATGTTCAAATGGCTTCACAATACTGGTTGCAGTGCCAGGAGTCTAATTCAGATGCATCTCAATGATGGTGCCTGAGGGGGGAGGAGAAGTTCGTGTTTGGTGCATCTCTAGAGGTAGATCAGTGTGGTCCTTTGATGGATGGAGAAGTCAAACTTAATGTAATTACATTACTTGTGAACACTGGTGCTTTCTATTCCACTGTGAAAACTATGGAAATCCCTAACCTACCCCTCTCAGGAGATACTATCCAAGTTGTAGGTCTCTCAAATCAATTGATCAAAACTCCAGTGACAAAACCAATGATAGTACACATTGGAGATTTTAGAGACTTGCATTGTTTTGTGGTGTGTGACACGAGTCCAGTTAACTTGCTAGGTAGAGATTTACTCTGCAAGATTAACTGCAGCATGTACTGTACACCAGATGGTAAACCATTTATTTTACAAGCGTTCAAGATGATGATGGCAAGGCATTGCACTGGGGGGGCGCTCTAGGATAGGGAATAGTTTTAATTTACTATCCAACACCTTCCCTACTATCCACGGGGACTGGATTTGGAATAGTAAATTCACTATCCAGCACCCCCCAAAGCAATGCGTTGTAAAGGCTTGCGTTGTAAAACGTGCGTTGTAACAGCATGCGTTGTAACAGCATGCGTGGTAAAAGCATGCGTTGTAACAACGTACATCCTTTGAGAGAGATACTAGGGAGTCCTTGTAATGTATCTATTATGGGGATTAAGAAACCGATTGGGAAGTATAGGATAGTTCAAAACCTGAGGAAAATCAATAAGATAGTGATACCTTGTTGCCCAACAGTGCCAAACCCAGCAGTAATTATTTACCAAATTCCTTGTGACGTGGAGTGCTTTACCGTGATTGATTTGGGCCAAGCACTTTTCTCGATCCCCTTGCATCCGGATAGCCAATATTTGTTTGCATTCCGGTTCGGAGACCGTGTTTTGGCATGGTGCAGAGTTCCTCAAGGATATACAGAGAGTCCCTCAACTTTCAATAAGATTTTGAAAAAACGCTTAGAGTAGTTGGCAGTGCGAGAAGACTCAGTAGTGGTGAAATACATTGACGGCTTACTTGTTGCATCAAAGAGAAGGGAAGCATGTGTGACAGATACAATTGTATTGTATTGTATGTGGTTTTTGTATAGCGCATGCTGTCACCCTACGGGTATACTGGCGCTTTTTGATTTAAACCATCAACCTCAGATGAAAGGGAGGTGAGCACAGAGATACACTAGCAGGTCGGAAAGAGCCAGGTTTTCAGACTACCTCTGAAGCTCATGAGGGACTCACTCCGTCTGATAATCAACCGAAGTTCATTCCAACCACCCGGAAGGCCCTGCCCCCCAGCCTGGACCTCTTAAATCTTGGGACTTCCAGCAGGCCAGCTCCTGCCGAGGGGAGCTTTCTCTGTGGCCGGTACCAGGAGAAGCAGCCCTGCAATGAGACTGGGCCTAAGTAGTGTATCGCTTTGAATACCCAGCACAGAGATTTAAACAATACCCTCTCTTTGACCAGCAGCCAATGCAAGTGCCGTAAGGCCTGGGCTGATGAGGCACTTCAATTCCTCTTTAGGGCCAGTTTGGCCGCACCCGACTGTACTCTCTGCAGCCCGTCAATAACAAACTGGGGAGCCCCCAAGTACAGGGAGTTACAATAGTCCAGTCTGCTCAGCACAATGCTTCTCACCACCAGTGAACGCTTGTCATCTGGAAGGATCGGGAGAAGTCAACGCAGCATCCGTAACAGACCGAAGCACAGGCCGGCAGTCTTGTTGGCCTGTGACTCCATTTGTAGGTTTCTGTCGAGCAGAACCCCTAGATTTCTTAATGTGTAAGATGGGGGCACTGACTCCTCCTCCGGAGTAAGCCTGAACTCCCTCGGTAGGTGCTTCGTTAGCCCTGCTGGAGCACAGTACAACACCTCTGTTTTTTTCCCCGTTGAACTGCAGTGAGTTCTTCCGGAGCCAGCTGGCTGTATGTCGCATGCATTCTTGGAATGTGTCCATCGAGACTGCATTTTTCCCCTCCAGGGAAAAGGCCGGCTGTGTATCGTCTGCATAATTACCCACCTCTACCCCAAAAGATTTAATGAGGGGGAGGAGAGGATGCAGATATACGTTAAACAGGATGGGGCTAATGGCTGACCCCTGTGGGTCCCCGTGAGCTACTGGCGTCTTGAGGGTGGAAAAGGGTGCCAGTGTAACCACCTGCTGTCACCCTGTAAGATAGGACCGTAGCCACTGCAGTGCGCATCCCCGCACCCCCATTCTCTCCAGTCTTCCTAGCAGGATAGTGTGGTTTACCGTGTCGAATGTGGCCGACATATCTAGAAGCACCAACACCGTGACATTCCCGTTGTCGGCCCTCATTCTCAGTTTTTCCAGCATCAGAGTCAGTGCAGACTCAGTCCCGTGTGCTGGGCGGAATCCAAACTGATCTCTATCCAACAACTGGTTTTCCTCCAGGAAGCCGGATAGTGACCCACCCACTGCCCGTTCCAGGATCTTGATCGGGAAGGGCAGCAAGGAGAGGGCTCTGAAGCTTTCCGCTTTGGCGGGGTCCAAGGAGTTTTTTTTTAACAGGGGTGTCACCACCGCCTGCTTCCAGCCATTTGGGACCGATCCCTCCTCGAGGGACTGGTTGCAGATACGTTGCAGCCAGGGAAGGGTTGGAAGGCCATATGCCTACCAGATTTTTACTGGCAAGGGTTCTTCCGGTGAACCCGAGGAGACACTATGTACCAGATTGTTGAAAATGCAATCCTTAAGGTCTGGGAACCTTTCCAGAATAGCTGGCTGGTTCGGATTCCCTTCCGTCTTTTGTGGTGAGAGGTCGTGGTCACTAAACTCGTGACCTTGCAATCTGTCAACAATCTTTGCCACTTTTTCTGTAAAGTGACAAGCTATTTTGTTGCACAGATCCTGTGACGCTAATACCTTGTTGCCAAGACAGGCTGGGGCAGAAAGCTCCGTGACTATTTTATACAACGCTTTTGTGCTGTTGGGGGCTTGTAGGACGGAGTTGGCGTAGAAATCTGCTTTACACTCCAAGATCAGCTTCTTATATTTACCCTGTACCAGTTTTAGTTCTTGTTTGTCCACCTCTAGATACTTCGTATGCCACTTCCTTTCTGCCTTTTTACATACGCGTCTCAGCATTTTCAGTTCGTCCGTGTACCATGGGGTGGATGGTTTCTTCCTACTTTTTATTCTTTTAATTAGGATCAGCCTGTCAAGAGCTCCTGTAACAAATTTGTGGTAGGCTTTGTAGTTCCCCTCTACCGTGTCCTGAGAATTGAACAGGTCAGCCCTGGGAGGGGACAGGTGGGCATCTATTCTGCCAAGCTTTGCCCACTCCCTACCTGTTCGAAATGCCGCTAAGTGTCTGGTGGAGCCCGATACCCCTCTTAACTTAATTTTGAACCGGATTAGGTTAGAGGGTTGGCAAAGAGGAGGTCAAGGATATGACCACCCAGGTGGGTCGTGGTATTTACCAATTGTACCAAGTTCAAGTTGTTGCAGGTATCTTTCAGGTCTCTCAGATGGTGTCCCAGCGAGCCATTATCCCACAGATTGAAGTCTCCCAAGATCACCTTTCTGGAATGAGTTAATGCAAGGCTCACCACTACATCCAGGAAAGCCTTATAGGATGTGACACTTCCTGGCGGTCTGTAGCAGACTAAGCCTGTTAACAAGTTTCCTCCCTGTCCCTGTATCGTGAGACCCATGGTTTCAATCCCCGCAACATCCTCAACCTGCAAGGCGGAACAGTTCAGTTCCTCCTTGAAAATTACGCCGACCCCCCCTCCTCTGCCCTTCCCTCTTGGGGTATGCAGGATGTTATATCCCGACGGGCAGTCGAACCCTAATTCTATCCCGGAATCAACGCTGATCCAGGTTTCGGTTAGGAACAGGGCATCCAACCGCAGATCTTCTATCAGGGAAGCTACTTCCGTGTTGTGTTTTATGAGCGAGCGTGTATAAAGTAGCCCACATGTCAGTTCAATTTTCCTGTTATGCAGGGGAGTGGGCCGCGAGGCACTAAGCAAACCTCCCCTCTTACCTAATTCCAGGAGATCCTCCCTTGAATATGTCAGTATCCCTGCCCCAGGGGGTTGACGTGCAGCGTGGCTTGCCCTGAGCCCGTCCGGGGCGCGGACGGGCGCAGACAGGCTTACCTCTGGCAAGCCTCCGGCGCGCCACCGGCACGCGCGCTGCGCGCTTGCATTTCTCGCCTTAAGTAGCTCTGGGCTGAGGACCTGGCCACTAGAGCGTTCACCAAAATGGCGCCCGTCAAGTGTCCCATCCTCCCCCAAGATGACAACCAGCAATGCAAAAGTGCAGGGGGCTCCCGCTCTAGCAGCGTAAGGAGAAGTGAAAAGATCGTATTTTTATGATGCAAGTAAGTGGCGGTGACTAAGCGAAGGGGATACAATACTAACAAATTTAATTAAGAACAACACATTTAATCACCATCATTTAAAACATTAAAAGACAAAAAATCAGTGCAGCCTTATTTTATAAATGAACTTAAAAAATATTTTTAGCAGCGGTGGAAAAAACGAGGCAGATGAACCCCCAGATAGGTACAGATGACCCCCTCTTCCTCCCTGCCTAAAATCGTGCAGTTCTGGCCCGTGGCTCGGTAAAATCAAGTAGAACCGGGCACTTGCATTTCTCGCCTTAAGTAGCTCTGGGCTGAGGACCTGGCCACTAGAGCGCTCACCAAAATGGCACCCGTCAAGTGTCCCGTCCTCCCCCAAGATGACAACCAGCAATGCAAAAGTGCAGGGGGCTCCCGCTCTAGCAGCGTAGGGAGAAGTGCAAAGATCGTATTTTTATGGTGCAAGTAAGTGGCGGTGACTAAGCGAAGGGGATACAATACTAAAAAAAGTAATTAAGAACAACACATATAATCACCATCATTTAAAACATTAAAAGACAAGAAATCAGTGCAGCCTTATTTTATAAATGAACTTAAAAAATATTTTTATCAGCGATGAAAAAAACGAGGCAAATGAGCCCCCAGATAGGTATGGATCACCCCCTCTTCCTCCCTGCCTAAAATTGTGTAGTTCTGGCCCGTGGCTCGGTAAAATCAAGTAGATTGCTCTACTGAACCATTTAGCAGTAGGTGGGCATAAAGTGTCACCTGCTACATTGTAATTTTGTAAAAAAAAAGTTCTTTATTTGGGACACAAAACTGAGAAAGGAGTCAGGAAAATATCACAAGTTCGAATAACTGTGATCTTGCAAATGAACCCTCCCAGAACTCAGAAAGAAATTGAATGTTCTTGGATATGGTTGGATACTGCAGACAATGGATCAGTGGCTTTGCACTGCCAGCCAAGCCATTACAGTGATTGATACATAAAGATGTGATCAATCCAATTAAACTGAATGAAGAATGCATGAGGTCATTTGCGGAATTGCGAGACAAGCTTTGTAGAGCACCTGCATTGGGATTGCCAGACTACAGCAAGGATTTTGCACTATTCTGCTGTGAGAGAGATGGTTGTGCACTTTCAGTTCTACCTCAAACGCATGAAACAGCACGCCATCAAGTGGCATATTTTTCTGCAACAGTAGATTCAGTGGCTGCAGCGTTACCAGGATTTTTAAAAGCAGTTGCTGCTACTTGTGTTAGATTGGAACAGAGTGAATCGAATGTGATGGGACATCCATTGAGAGTGTATGTGCCATGTTCTGTTGAGATCTTGCTGACACAAACTCAAACACAGAATCTTACAAGTAGTCAGTTGACAAGATATGAGAGAGTCATTCTGGGAGCGGAGAATGTTACTGTGAAAAGATGCACACATTTGAATCCAGCTACATTGTTACCAAGTCCAAGTTGTGAGGAAATGGTGGACGAAGCAGATCATGACTGTCTGGATGTGACTGAATTGTGAACAAAACCAAGGCCTGATATAAAATACACAGCATTGTCTGAATCTGATTGTGTAATGTTTGTCTGTGGATCTTGCCTGAAAGATGATAAAGGTACTTTGCTTGCTTCATGCAGTCTGTACAGTGGCTATGGTTCTCAAAGCTTCATGCTTGAAAGGAGTAAGTTCCGCACAAAGTTCTGAATTGGTCGCATTGACCAGAGCATGCATATTTGGCAAAAATCTGAGAATATCCCTATTCACTGATAGTCAATATGGTTTTGGGGTTGTCCATGATTTTGGACAATTGCGGATGCAACATGGATTTTTTACATCATCAGTTCCACAAATTTGGAATAGCAATCATGTAAAAGAGTTGCTCGTTGCACTAGCACTTGGAGTGGTAAATGTTTCTGTGCATAAGTCAGGAAATGACTATGTGACTAGGGGAAATAATTATGTGGACCAAGTTGCACGTTTATGTGCCCAAAATTCAATTTCAATTACCAGAGACGCAGAAATCTGATACAAATTGTCATCTAATATTGTCTTCTGTGGAGACATTTATTTATTTATTTTTGGGTTTGTATAGCGCTGGAATCGACTCCCGGAGGAGTATCTCTGTGCTTAGGCGGGAACTAGGGAGGGAGAAATACAGATATCCTAGCAAGAGCTAAACAAGAAGGTTTTTAGCATTTTTCTGAATGTCAGGTGCTCTGTGCAGTGTCTGAGATGGTCAGGTAGTTTATTTCATAAACAGGGGCCAAGATAGGAGAGGGCCTTCCCTCCCGTTCTGGTCATCTTGATGATGGGGATTTTAAGCAGATTTTTACTACAGGAGCGCAGAACACGTGAAGGAGTTTAAGGGACAAATGTATCTGCCAAATAGGAAGGGCCCAGATCATGTAAAGCTTTGTGTACGATACAGCAGACTTTGAACCTAATCCTCTGGCGTATGGGCAGCCAGTGGAGCTTCGTCAGTAGGGGACTCGAGGGGATCGTAGGGGGAGCATTCTGGACCAGTCTAGCTGCGGTATTCTGGACCACCTGGAGTCTGCTCAGCAAAGAGTCGTTGGCTGAGATCAGAAGCCCATTGCAGTAGTCCAAGCGACTGATAACTAGTGCCTGGATTAATGTTTTGCGCGTAAAATCTGGGAGTAGAGGAAAGATTTTCCGAAGCATTACAATTATGTGGAAACAAGAGCCTGCCATCTGTGCGACTTGTTGTTTTAGAGTGAGGGCTTGGTCTAATTGAATGCCTAGATTTTTTACCACGGATCTGGGGATAGGGTTAGGGCCTAAGTCTTGAGGCCACCAATCCGGGGTCCACAGCAAGGGGTATCACCGAACAGCATAACTTCAGTTTTACATGGGAAGAAGTTAGGCAAGTGCAGGAAGAAGCTAGTGGGGAAGAGAAAGAAAGTTGCATCAAAGCAAATGCAGCTTGCACTCTAGAGATTAATCTGGAGACGCTCTGTAACGTGGTTGATGGGAGGCAACTGTGATTGCCTACAGGGGATGCATGGCTAAAAAGTTTTGAATACTCCCCAGGGGGTGTGTTGCTGAAATGAACTCTGATAGCAACCACCTGGCTAAGCTTGAAGTACCAGTGAAGTGAAGACTGGTCCCCGAGCCCTGATTAAATTGCCCATGGTATTGGCAATGAAACATGTCGGCCTTTCCTATTTGAAATGGTCTAAAAGATACCATTCTTTTAAACTGAGTGTGCTCTTAGCATCCAATAAAGTATGTATATTTGCGATGAGTCACAACTCATTTTTGCTTGGAGAAGCATTTTTCTTTTTCACTTCTCATTATGGGGTCCAATTGGCATAGAATGACACAAGCACTCCCTGTGCATTCTTGCAGATATCATTTCTGTCTTTCTTTTCCTTTATCTCTGAAAATTCTAAAAATGTAAACACTATTTTGCTTTTTTCACAGTCATGAAAATCACCAATGATGAAAGCTTGAGCAAACTAATGAGTACCAACCAGCAGCTCCCTTTGTGATGCTTACGTGAGGTACTTTCTGACCATCCTCACATTTTTTCTTCTTGATCGCACTCAAAAGAGGTTTTATGGTTTGGTGGATTGACAAACTGTGTAAATTGAACACCTGAATCCGGATGTGACAGGCATTCTTTACGAAGCCAGCCTTTGGGCAAAGATATCATTAAGCGGCCCCTAGGATCTTTGAAAAGGGTTGATGTTTAAATATAATCAGGTTTTTTATATATTGTGAGAGCAATGAGGCAGCCAATAGTTCCTGCAAATCACCTGATGAGCTAGTGCTCAATTATTGCAAAGGATTGGCTGATTTGGTGCATTCTGTGTTTCATCAGGTTGGAGAAGTTGCAACCACAACACAGCAAGAACAAGTGCATGACCTAAGTCCAGGAGAATGGATCCTGGTGAAGAAACATGTAAGGAAATTATGTGTGGAACCACATTGGCATGGGCCATACCAAATGATATTGGTGATGACGACAGCAGTGAAGTATGGTGGCTTACCAAATTGGATCCAGGCAAGCCACACAAGACGAGTCCCAAGTCCACTTGTAAGATCAAAAACAAATGAAAGAAATCAAGATCAGGCTGAAAGTCAAAGAGAGTCTGAACAAAGTTGAATAAAGTGGGCACCAGATACTGGGTCTCGTGAGACTGCTGTCAATGCCAATGAAGAAGAGAGTTTTATTACAGAGCAAGTTCAAACAAGAAAAGATGCAAACAAGAGAAGTTTTGAATCAAGTCTTGAATCTGGTGATTCTGTGTAGGTGAAAAAGGCAAGCCAAGGAGATATATGGCCAAAGGGATTGAAAAGACTGAAATACACTCAGCATGAAAAGGTTTCAAATACAATAATAGAAGTATTGATCCAACCATAATAAAGTGATTCTGAAGAAGTTAAAGTTCAGAGAACAAAAAGAGCAAGAATTCGAACAAGAAATACATAGCACCTGAATGGACATTCGTGGTGGCTGAAGAAGTTGAACATACAAATCACTGTTGCAGAACTGTTATGAGACACCCTAAATAAACTGTGTCAACAATTGAGGTACAGAAGATTGAAAACAATCAATCTGAAGAGTGCAGAAAATTAAGCAGGAATTAAGTTAAAGGCTTTGAAGATATAGAAGAAAAAAAAAGAGAGAGGTGTTAAGGAAGAAGACTTAAGAAGTGCTTGGATACCCTACACATAATTTTTCAATATTGTTTTTTCTTAGTTTTTAGTTTTTTTTATTTTAGTTTTTTTAGTTTAAGTTTTTGATTTTTCTAGAAAAAAGGCAAAGGAACATTTTCAAGAGACTGGATATTAAAACCAAAGTTTTAAACATAGATGTACTAATGCTTGCTTTATAAGTGTTTTACTAATAATGTTTGTTTGCTTAACACTAATTGTTGTTGTGCCTTATTTTATGTATCCTTCTAAGAATAATATTGCTAATAGAGCCACAGAAAAACATTGAGAAAATAACAGGTGAAAATATATATCATCAGGATAACTCGTTTAATGATTTTTCGTTAAATGTACAAATTAACAAATTATTGTGCAAGTACGTGGATACTATGGATGCGAGAGATTGTTACTTGTGCATGCAATTACCTTTGTCTGTGTCTGATGGGGTGACTTATCATCACCTTCGTTTAACATATGGAGTTTCTTGTAGTATATTAACAAGTTTGTTCTAGGAAAAAGGAAGCCGGCAGTACTTCTATTCAAGTTATGATTTAGTATTTTCTGAAGTGCTTATACGAAAGAATATGAATAAGGTGAATAGTGCGAAAACTACCGAGTACTTTGGAGAGTTCTTTCAAACTACCAAAATAATAGATACACTCTATGCACTTGTAGTTTACATAAGGAGGAGATTGAATTTATAAATTAAATGGAAGATAGAAGACAGAGTTTTAATAAGAAAGCTGCTGAGCAAAAGTCCCATATATCTCCCTGGGCTTTTAGAGAAGGTGATTACAAAAGGGTGAGACATATGCTGCAATGACTCTGGGCTGACATCATAGGGGAAAGCTTTGCCTACTAAGACAATTAAACGGACTTTAATAATTACTTCATTAATTCTAGTGAATCCGATCATATTTTCCTAATTACGGGCGGTTGGGGAATAAGAGGTGGTACAGATCCTGTTTTCCCTGGAATATGTTATGTGTGTGGTAAGGATGCCTATTATAGGTTGCCTGCATATTGGTATGGGTGTTGTTATATGGGAATTGTCTTTCCAAAGGTCTACCATTTGGATAAAATTCATAGAACCAATGAAAAGAAGAGAGAACTAACACAAAATAAAAGGAGAATTAGTGCTACACAGATTATGGGTGATATTTTTGGAGCATTGATACCTTCAGTTGGAGTCATTTTAAATTCACATAAAATTAGAAAATTCTCCACAGTGGTTGATCGTTTATCAACAGACACTGCTGGTGGGTTCTTAATGATTGATACAAAAATGGTTGCTATGAGATCTATGGACTTACAGAATAGACTTGCTCTTGGTGTATTATTGCCAAAAGAGGGCGGAGTCTGTAGTATGTGGAAAATTCAACAGTGTTGCACATATATCCCTGACAAAAGTAAGAACCTGGAGGGATATATTACAAATATTACACATTTACGAGAAGGCTTAAGTGAACTGAAGGTTGATGGTGCTTGGGAGAGACTTGGTAAATGTTTCTCCTCAGTGGGTAATTGGTTTTCTACTTTTGGTAATAGCTTGTAGGTAAAATTACTAACACCAAATGTTGTTGCTATAGGGATACTATACAAGTGTGGCAAGTGCAAGAGACAAATACTAGATACTAAATGAAGTGCAAGAAAGAGAAAGAGAGAAGAAATAAAGTTGGAAGACAGAAGCAGGCCTGCCAAGTACCACACATCAGGCGTTAGACTAATGTATTTCAGTGTGATGATCCGCATCACCACACTGAAATGCAATGTCACGCCTTCTAGCGCGTACTCAGCTGTCAAGCCGGGAATGCTACCATATTGAAACACCATACAAGCTGAGTCACAGCACGTGGTGATCTCTGGCAGCTGAGCCACACAGTGGTGCTTGCTGCTTTGCTTCAATGTAACTCACCCTACACTGCACAGTGATTTCACTGACGTCAGGAGGAGTGGTGGAGTCATTCTGCCCTGGGCCAATGGCCACCGCCAAATTGAGTTGTGCTCGTACTGTTTTGGTGGGTTAGCTCCTGACTTCTATGGTGCGAGAGTGAGGGCACCTTGCAGTTCTCTCATTGGCTGCTGCTGTCTGATGTGCAATGGTCAAATTATGGTAGCTTAGATCACGCTCACACCGCGATATGTGATCCCATGATGCCCCAACTCCACCGACCTGTTTGTTAAGTACTTGCTGGGCAACGACAAACAATCATGGCAATTATGGCAGAGCTAGCATGTCCTCCGCGGCCACAACGGAACCCAACTGCACTGGCACCATGGCTGGTGTGTGCGCAGCTGATGGTGAACAGTGCTGGCCATTAAGAATCATGAAGCTGGAGACAGTCTTGCGGCCACAGTGGGCACACCAAATTCCGCTCACCAGTCCTGTAGCAATAGCCCAACTGCGCTGCCCCTAACACCACAATCCATGGTGTTTGGGGGGCAGGCTGCAGGCAAGATATTAGGCCACCGATCTGTGCTCCTGCCTCCAGTCAGGTATGGGCTTTTTGTATTCCAATCCCATGCTAGTAGTGGCACACTTTTAAAAGGGTGAGCAGCCAATCTGCCTAGCCTTAAGCTGTCATAAATCATCCTCCAAGCAGCAGCTACTGCAGTGTTACCGTGGCTTCTCCCGAGTCTGGCAGCAGCACTAGAAAAACAGCCTGTTGTAGCACAACCATTAAGGGCAGTATACAGACACTATGCATCTCGGTGCCCCCCAAAATGGGTGTGGTGCTCTCTGTATTTTATGTAGTGTAGTTCTGGTACAGTATATTCTATGTAAAATTTTTAGTTGCACTAATCGTAGTCTGGAAGAGATGCCTACTTCTTTAGGTGATGCTAGGGCCTCTCTCCATTCATGGTCGTCTATGTCCCCTACCTCTGCAATCCATCTCTCTTTCAGTGTTCCCGTGGGGTCCGGTAAGTTATTGAGTAGTTTCCGATATGTGAAGGAGGTGGCACTTTGCGGCATATGATACGTCAGTAGACGGTCCTCTAGTGGGGAGGCTTCAGGAAGTTCTGTATTTAGCTAAATTGTTTTTAGCAGAGCGTGTCTAATTTGAATGTACCTAAATTTTTCGTTGGGGCCTAGGTTGTATTGCTGTTGCAACTGTGAGAACGGTACCACCGTTCCTTTCTCCCATAAGTCACCCACAGTGGATATACCTATGTCATCCCATTGTGTAAAGCCCTTACTCTGTCGCAGGTTTCCCAGCGCTTTGGTGTCCCAGAGAGGGGTCAGTTTCGTGATCACCCCTTTCCAGCTCAATTTAGCCTGTGCCGCGTACCAATTCTGCGTTGTGTGTTTTGTGGGCCCCACCAATTTCGTGAGTATGCTTCTATTGTAGAGTGCTGCTAGCATGTTATTTGTTCCTAGTTGCGCCCTATCCGCTCTATATGCCGGGTTGTCGTGAGGTGCGTGTATCCACTGATTAATGACTTTAAGTTGTGCAGCCCAGTAATAGAGCTGGAGGTTTGGGAGTGCTATCCCTCCATCATACCAGCTACTGTTGAGTTTCGCCTGTGCTATGCGAGCTGTGCGACTGCCCCATAGAAGCGTTGAGACCTGCGTCGCCACTTGTCGGAAGTATCGGGCTGGGATTCTATCGGGCGTGTTTTCAAGGGCGTATAGGAACCTAGGGAGGGCCTTCATCTTGTACAGTGCTGCTCTACCAGGGAGTGCAAGTGGCAGTGTGGCCCAATGTGCCACATCTCGTCTAAGCCGCTCCAGTGGGGGAGCTAAATTTTTGGAGAAGAAGTCAGCTGTGGATTTGGTGATATGAATTCCCAAGTACTTGAACGAGTCTTCCGTCACCATCAGTGGACATGTTGTCGGAAGTAAGGGTGCAGGACTATTTAACACGTACAGCCCCGATTTAGACCAATTTATTTCGTAACCTGAGAGACTCCCAAGGTCATTACATATATTCAATAGTTCCGGTATTCCGTTCTCTGGTTTTTCGAGATAGATCAACATGTCATCAGTGTACCGTGAAACACGGTCTTCCCATCCCTCTTTCCATTTGATCCCTTTTAATAACGAGGTTTCCCTAAGTAGTGTCGCTAGAGGCTCTAAAGCGATTGCGAACAGCAGGGGCGATAGGGGGCAACCTTGACGTGTGCCCCGTGCCAGGTCTATTTCTTCAGGTAAGTGGCCGTTAGCTGTCACTCGTGCAGTCGGGCGTGTGTATAGAAGTTTCACCCAAGCGCGGAACTTAGGGCGACAGCCCATCTGTGCCAGTACTTCAAATAGATATCTCCACTCCACCATGTCAAACGCCATCTTCGCGTCTAGTGATAAGATCGCTGCTGGTCTCATCAGTTCCGATGCCCGAGCTATCACTCCCTGCACTCGTCTCAGATTTAGAGCTGTATTTCTATGTGGCATGAACCCGGATTGGTCCGGGTGTATCAATTGTGGTAGGTGGTTTAGCATTCTATTTGCTAATAATTTCGCGAGGGTTTTACCCTCTGCGTTGAGTAACGAGATCGGACGGTATGATGTGGCCTCTGTTTGCGGTTTATCAGGCTTCGGGATCGCCACTATTCTCCCGACCCGTTGGTCCGGTAGTAGCTCAGCTTTTTCTAGACATGCTTCGTACATTGCCAAGAGGTGCGGAGCTAGCGTTTCCGCCATTAACTTGTACCATTCAATCGGTTTCCCGTTTGGGCCAAGTGCCTTCCCGGATTTCACAGATTGTATTGCAGTGTGGATTTCTGCGAGTGTCAAATTTGCTTCTAATTCTGAGATTGCATTCGGAGGGAGTGAGGTCATCTCAATGTGGCTTAAGTCTTCCCTTATTGCTTCCTCTGTTGGGTCTGCCGTGGGGGTGTACACCTCTCTAAAGTGTTCTGCTAAGATGCTGACTATAGCCCTAGTGGCACACTTTTAAAAGGGTGAGCAGCCAATCTGCCTAGCCTTAAGCTGTCATAAATCATCCTCCAAGTAGCAGCCACTGCAGAGTTACCATGGCTGCTCCCGAGCCTGGCAGCAGCACTAGAAAAACAGCCTGTTGTAGCACAACCATTAAGGGCAGTATACAGACACTATGCATCTCGGTGCCCCCCAGCATGTGCTATTCCAGATTCACGATGTTCTCTACTGACTCAGCTTCTATCAGTCATTTCTGCTTGGCAGAAGTGAGTCCAGCAGCAATAGGGGCAGTGTGGGACAAAGCTGTGGTTAAAAAGGACAATATTCTGTATGTATTTTTGTTGGTCTTTCACCTCTATGTATCTACAGCACTCACCTTAAATGAAAGATAAATGTAAGTCCAAGTAAATACTCCCTTACATTGTGAAACCTCCGTTGGTTAACTCAGTCTTTCCGCAGATGTCTGTGTTTAAGGAGAGAGACACATAATTTTAATCCTGGTTGATGCAGTAGAGCATAGTGACTTGTCTATTTATAGTGCTGGGACGTCCCCTTCTGCGACTGAGAAAGCACTTTAACTAAGCAAGTAATGCACATAGTAGTAGATAAGGGTAACTCAAAGTGTTAAAGATTTGGTGTTAGAATGTCACTCCTAAATACTCTGAAATCATGGAAATGCCGCACATAAGCAAACTGAAAAATCGGCAGCTGTAGAGTGAGTCAAGATAGGGTGGAGGGAGTGCCTCAGAACCCAGGGAGAGCTGGAGGTCCTGGGGGGCAGTTATATGAGGCACTTAGGAGCAGAGCACCTCGCACATTTACACCATAGTGCCCTTCCATTTCTGGTGCTTTACAGCAGTTTTAAGATCTTCTTAGAGTTTCTCTTTGCTCAAATGGATGTAATTTATGATATTTATATGTTTCCCTCGTCTTCATTGCTTGGTTTTGATCATGTGAATGTGTCACTCATTGTCGTTGAAATGTCCCTCTTAATTGCACTTAAATTATGAAAAATGTCACACATAGCAATCTGAAACCTTGGCAGCTATGCAGAAGAGTAAATTACTATGTTTTGTTTATGATGGCTCAAGTTGCCATGAAAGGGGGATTGGTGGAGCAGGGTTTTCACAAAATAAAACCTGTTAAGATTAAGCTCCTCATTGTGTTAATTAATAACAAAAGGGTGTGAAAATGAACATTGTAAAACTAAAAGGGGAAAGATGAAAACTGCGCAAGCGTGTGCTGGGGAAAGTTAGTGTAGGCTGCAAATTTACACCATCAATTCAGAAAATAACAGCAAAAAGTTTAGAGTTTCTTTTCACTAACTGTTTGAAAATAATGTGCAGAGCATAAGAAAAAGAAAGCAAAAACATTCATAGACCGTTTAATAGTGGAGTTTTATAAAATAACAATGATAATCACAGTTGTATTTGTTTTTCCTAGAGTGCATATTACTGCTCTGCAAAGAAGGCCTTCAGAGTCTTTTAGGTTTAATTTGCGTATTAGAATGTAGAAATTTGTAATCTGTCCTTCTTGAGGTCCAGATGATGGCCAAGAATCTGTAGAGGAAAGAATAAACATTCTGTATGGAACATTCTTGCAGAGTGGAGTATGTGGACACTTGTCCTGCAAGATTGATACATTTGCGAGATGGAGAAATGTACAAGCCGCAGAAGAAAGATATCTGAATTTCCTCTGCTGAAGGTTGATGACGTGAGCTGTCAGAGACAAAGGAACTGTTAAAAAGTTAGCCACATCGAGAGTGGAGTGATTAGACACTCCTTGTTTTGAACCAATGAGATTTATAAATTCTATGTCCAATGAAATATGAGGGGTTGGATCTTTAGTGAATTTAGGGTATAACTTTTAGTAGTAAGAGGGTGGGGGCTAGGGAGGTGCGTTTCCTTACTTCGGTTATGATATTCTGAATTTGCAAAAATCTTATTTGCAAATGTCTTTATCTCTACGCCTATCCACTCTCTCTTTGCGCTGATATTTGAGATGTACAATTGTGATTTATTTCTTTGCTGTTCTCTTGTGTGATGCTCTATGATTCAAGCTGTATTGTACTTAATAAATAATCACATTATTTTAGATAAAGCATATTGATTCATGAACAGAGTTTGTCTTTATTAGTGTCATTTAGTTATTTTGAATGAATATTTCTTTATGATAATACTTCATTAGATTATGATATTATTTTGCCAATCCCTGACCACTATCAAAGATTCAACGAAGAAGGAAAAGGATAATGAAATTAATGAACAAATTGGTAAGATTGGTTTAAACTCATGCAGTGTGAAAGGGACTGTTAGATATTAAATTGGGTCCAGATGATAGAAATTTGTTAGATCCCAAACGCTGGATCAGAACCACTAACTTACAAGTAAACTTCATTACCCAAAGTTAGCCCCCCTCGTTTCAGCAATGAGGACTGGGAAGAGGAGGACCAACTTGAGGTAACGAAGTTTGCCAGTAAGTAATCAGTTAATTTCCTGACAGAAAGACCATATCTGGTCATAGGTATATATACACACAAGAATACGGCATATATCACATTTATAGATCTGACTTATCAATTCTTTGCAGTAAATAGGAACTAAGGGCCCCCCAAATGTCCCATGGCCAAGGCCAATGGTTGCAACACCTTAGTGTATACCTCTGCGTGGTCACAACAGGGCTAGTGCAACACCCCCTTAGCATGAATTAATGCCATTGAGACAAATCAACGCACAGATCCAGTTAGAGCAGATGTGTCTCCCAAAAGTTCCAGCTGAGGCAAGGGGGATCAGTTGAAGTCCAGCATCTCAATCAGTCAATCAAGTAGATCTTCCCAATGTTGCAAGACCATGGGACATTCCCAAGCCAAGTGGAAGTGCAGTCTTTAATAGAGCATGACAGTGAATGATGAGTTTCCTCCTTTAACCTAATGTACCTGGAGAGACAACGAGGATACTTCCTCGAAAAGGCCACCGAGTCATGATGACCAGTTTGCATAGTTGTTTTACAGTATCTTTTACCATAGTGGGGGGTAGGAGTGAATTCTGTGCTATGAGAAGCAGTGGGGAGTAAGCATGACAAGCCAGAATTGGCATGCAAGTTACCCTAAGTCCCACAAATCAAACCAAGGATGTTAACATTGTTCACCGCAATGGTAGGTTGCACAGAAACAGAGCTCGTGAGGGATCCCAAGCATAAACGTTCTATCTTAACATGCAATGGGACTGGAGACGTGTCAATTCAATGTCTCAGGAAATGTGTCTGAGCCATCAGGAAGTGTGCTGAGCCACCAGAAAGTAACTATAGAGATCAGGCACTGCAAGGCCACCTCACCTCATACTTCCCATCTCACCCGAGGTTGCCCGCTCCCCAAAAATCCCCAAGAAGTGTTTGTCGCAATGAGCAGAAGTATCCCATGGGGAGGCCCACCATAGTAAAGAGATTCAGAAATTGGGGCGGTACCACCATTTCGATGAATGAGATTCTCCTCATCAAGGAGAGCAGAAGATATAACCATTAATCAATGCATCCAGGAAGCTCGTACAGCGCCGCCCCAACTTGCTACGAATCAGCTCAGGAATGTCATAAGTGACTAACAGGCCAAAATATTTGATGCTTCTGGGCGTCATTTAAAGGATTTTCTAAAGCTAGGGCAGTGTGAAAGTCAGTGAAACTAGGCCAGTGAGAAAGTCAGTAAGAAGGAGGATCTCTGACTTGTCCCAGTGTATCCATAAACCTTAGCAGCCACCAAATCAAATACCTTCTGTGATAACTGGTGATATATATTCTTCTAGTTTTTTCAGTTGTATATCATCCACATATAAAGAACTGCTAAGAGATTTCCCTGCTATTTAAAGTCCTTGGACAAAATAGAAATCTCTAACAAAACAAGCTATTGGGTCAATGTTTAAAACGAAAAGAATGGTGACATCCCTGCTGTCTCTGTTTGCCTGCTGAAATGAGTCCTCAGAAGTTTCCATTTATTCCAATCTTGGCTGTCTCCAAGCAATACGAAAGAGAAATTAATTAAAAAAAAAACAGGAGCCCAGACCAAAGCATTGAAAACCGTCTCTTTGGCATCTAAAAGACCACAACAGTTCGAAGTGGAGGATCTACTCCTTGCCAAATAGCCATCATCGTACATAAGTTAAAGGATGTTGATCTTTGTGGAATGTAACTAGATTATTTTGCAAGGACTAGAAACTGCATGAAGGCTTTAGATGCTACGCGAGAATTTTGGATAGTATTTTACTTTCTATGTTTAAAAGTGAAAGGTCTGTAACAGAAGCAGCCATTGGGATCCATCCCTAATTTTAGTAATACAGTATTTACTGACTCCATCATGGAAAGTGGTAAGCTACCCTTATTGAAACAGGAGTTATAGAAGTCCAACAATTGCGATGCCAACTGGTATATACATGTTTTATAAAATTCTACTGGGAGGACATCTTCCACATGAGCCTTTAAACTCAGGAGGATCATAATAGCACTTTTGACATCTTCCAAGGTGAATAAAGCTAGTCTCTAGTCATACCATCCACACATGCAAGAAACACTCAAGCTAAATATAATGATATATATATTGCCACATTGCCCCCACTCCCTGTATAATAAATCTGATCATCGAATTTTTGAAATGTGGTAAGAATATTAGCAGGTGCTGCAGAGATTTCGGTTTCACCATTATGGATACATGTGTTTATAGTGAAAGAGGAACCCTATAATGGCCTTCAACTACCATCATTTTAATTGACTTTAGTGTGTTATTTTACCCTAGCCTTAATGTAGGACAGTCCTGCATATGCCTGCTTCTCATCTTTCTTGTAATCTTGCTGTCTTTCAGTGGAAGCTGTCATGGAGTAGAACAGTCTTGCCAAGAGCAGAGTGTGTGGGATGTGCATTTGAAAGTGTGAAAGGGAAAGAGAGATGTGAAATGTACTCTTTGGTTTCGAAGTGCAGTGTTGTGGGCAGTGATGCACACCTGTGCTCGGTGTTATACATTGATGAGTGCTTACTATTGGCTTTGACATGGCCTCATGTCATCTTGTTTTCTGACTTTAACTTGCTTAATTATGAGTTCTTACTATTGGCTTTGACATGACCTCATGTCATCTTGTTTTCTGACTTTACCTCCTTGCTTAATTATGAGTTCTTACTTTTGGCTTTGACATGGCCTCATGTCATCTTGTTTTCTAGCTTTGCTCAGTGGGTTAAGATGCCTACACTCTCGGGGGGACACCTATTGGATTTAGTCTGCTCCATCTTCGACTTATCTTTATCAGATCCTGAATTTGTTACCTGTTCTGATCACCATTTGATTAGGTTCTCCTGGTCTTTAGAGAAGCAGTCTTGTGCCTCTGCCCCTCCTCCTAGCATATGTCCCCAGAAGATCAACCTTCCTGCTCTGTCTGATGCTCCACTTCAGGGCCGCCCAATATTGGGATCAAAGCTATCTGAGGCTGTGCAGCATTTTAATACCTGGATTGGTTGGGGGGTGGGGTACTCTGTGAAGCCGGGTGTCAGTTCCAAAAAACGTTCCTCGCATTCTAAGCCTTGGTTTTCACATGCATTGGGAAAAATGAAGCTGGGTTGTAAAAAACTGGAGCGTTGCTGGAGACGTGTCTACTGCCCAATGGCCAAGGTGGCTCTCTGTGCGGCCCAGCGGGAATACTATGCTGCCATCAGGACGGTTAAGAGCAACTACTATGCGGGCAGGATAACTAAGGCTAATACCAACAGCAAGGACATTTTTGCTATTGTTAAGAGCTTTCTTTCTCCCTGTGCTGAGCAATCAATGTTGCCATCCTCTGAGCAGTGGTGCGAGGCCCTGTCTTCCTTCTTTGTTGATAAAATAGCTGGGATTCGGGATAGCCTGTGCACTGCCTGTATTAATCAGAGGAACGCCTCATTGGCACTTCCTCCACCTCTTAGCTCCCCCACCTACGTATTTAGGGAAGTTTCTCCACCAGTTGAAGCCGACATTTTGGCTGTTTTGAAATCTATGAAGTCCGGGTCTCCCACCGATCCCTGCCCTGCTCGTGTACTAGGAGGAGTGCCGGAGGTGGTCTGCTCTGAGGTGACTGAGATTATTAATCTCTCCTTCCTGACAGCAACTGTGGCTACCTGCTGGAGGCAGGCCAAACTTCTGCTGCTCCTTAAAAAATCAGGATTGGATCCCTTGGTTCCATCTAACTACCGACCCATCTCCCTGCTGCCAGTATTGGTCAAAGTTTGTGAGAAGGTTGAATTTCACCAGTTGGATGCCTTAGTGGAGGCTTCTTATGCTCTGCACACTACTCAATCTGGGTTTCGTGCTTCAGCTCTGGTTGAAGGGTCAGAGGCCATCAGGTAGTGCCTGGACACAGGCGGCAGAGCGGCTCTGATATTTTTAGACCTCTCTGCCGCCTTCGGACGGTACCCCATCAGCTCCTTCTCACCCGGCTGTCTTCCATTGGCATCACCAGTCCTGCTTTAGAGTGGCTGACACCGTTTTTGGACAATCGGACTCAGCAGGTGTGGATGCCTCCCTATTCGTCCTCGGCCAAGCTACTCCCCACTGGGGTGCCACAGGGGTCCACTTTAAGCCCCCTGTTGTTCAACATTTACTTGAACTCCGTGATCTTTCTGGCAGAAGAACTGGGTGCAAAAATGATAGCCTACGTGGATGACACCCAATTACTATTTACCTGGCCAGGCTCGGATCTGGATACTTCATCCTTCCAGACCTGCCTTTCATCGGTCTTCTGCTGGCTTGCACTTGCCCAATTGAAGGAAAAATCGGAAATTCTCCTCTATGGACAGTTCCCTGCAAACTTCAGGGAATCTCTGTGGCCCTCTGATGTACCTCGCCCCAATTCTGCGGGAAATCCGGCAAAAAATCTGGGGGTATGGTTCGGGGGAAACCTTAAATTTGACGAACATATAAAACAATTAACCAGTGGATGCTTTGGTACTCTCAAAGTCCTCCGAAGATCTTCCCCCTGCTCCAGAGGGAGGCCAAAGAAACAGTGGCGCATGCCCTCATTGTCTCCCGCCTTGACTACGACAATGCCCTGGTTATTGGCATTCTGGCCAACTTGACCAATCGCCTTTAGATTATACAGAATGCTGTGGCCAGACTCCTCTTTAACATCTCAAGGAGGTCTAGTATTCGGCAGCATCTGCGTAGCCTGCATTGGCTTCCAGTTGCTCAACGGGTACTGTTTAAGACCCTTATCTTCTCTTATAGAGCCATCCATGGTCAAGGGCCTCTGTACTTGAAAAGACACTTCACTTTGTATGCACCTAACCGCCCCCTCCGTTCGGCTACTCATTGCCGGCTGGCTATTCCACATTTCCATTGGGCGCATCTAGGCGGTCAGTCTACATCCGTGAAAGGGGCCACTGCATGGAATGCCCTTCCTGTGAAGCTGCGAGCTACTCAGGACTTCAATCTTTTAAACAAATTACTCAAAACTCACCTTTTTAAAATGACGGTATAATTTTCCATTTTTGTGCCGGCTGCCCATCTGCATGTGTACGCGCCAGGACACTCCTGAGTATTTGAGCGTGTTATAAAACTACCGATAACATAACATAACATCTTGTTTTCTGACTTTGCCTTGCTTAATTATGAGTTCTTACTATTGGCTTTGACAAGGCCTCATGTCATCTTGTTTTCTGACTTTGCCTTGCGTAATTATGAGTTCTTACTATTGGCTTTGGCTTGGCCTCATAACATCTTGTTTTCTAGCTTTGCCTTGATGTTCACACATAGCTGCAAAGTGGGAAGAGCAGGTTTCTGCTCTACACTTGTTTTTCGCTCCTCACTGACCAGAGTCAATCAATCAATCAATCATTGTACTTATAGAGCGCGCTACTTACCCATGAGGGTCTCAAGACGCTGAGGGGGGGTTCCGCTACTGCTCGAAGAGCCAGGTCTTGAGGAGTCTTCTGTAGGTGAGCAGGTCTTGGGTCTGCCGTAGGTAGGTAGGAAGGGTGTTCCAGGTTTTGGTGGCGAGGAAGGAAAAGGATCTGCCGCCGGAGGTCAATCGTTGGATGCGGGGGACAGTGGCTAGGGCGAGGGTGGCGGAACAGAGCTGGCGGGTGGGGGTGTAGAAGCTGAGTCTGCTGTTGCGGTAGGCTGTTCCGGTGTTGTGGAGTGCTTTGTGTGCGTGGGTGAGTAGCTTGAAGGTGATCCTCTTGTTGACGGGGAGCCAACGGGGAGCCAGTGTAGGTCTCAGGTGGGGGGTGATGTGGCTGTGGCGAGGGACGTTGAGGGTCAGTTGGGCGGAGACATTTTAGATGCGTTGCAGTCGTTGCAGGTGTTTGGCCAGGATTCCTGCATAGAGTTCGTTGCCGTAGTCCAACCTGCTGCTGATGAGGGCATGTGTCACCGTTCTTCTTGTTTCGGTGGGGATCCACTTGTAGATCCTGGGGAGCATGCGGAGGGTGTTGTAGCAGGAGGAGGAGACGGCGTTGATCTGCTTCGACATGGAGAGGGAGGAGTCGAGGATGATTCCTAGGTTGCGTGCGTGGTTGGTGGGTGTCGGTGCTGTTCCCAGCGTGGTCGCCCACCATGAGTCGTCCCAGGCAGAGGGGGTGGATTCGAGTATGAAGACCTCTCTCTTGTTTGAGTTGAGCTTCAGTCAGCTGCCTTTCATCCATTCGACGACGGCCTTCATTCCCTCGTGGAAGTTGGTTTTGGCGGTGTGCGGGTTCTTGGTGAGGGAGAGGATGAGCTGGGTGTCGTCGGCGTAGGAGATGATGTTGAGGTCGTGCTTACATTGAACAGCGCTGGGCTGAGGGATGATCCCTGGGGTACGCCGCAGATGATGGCGGTGGCTTCGGAGCTTAAGGGGGTGAGGTAGATGCTCTGGGTTCTGCCGGAGAGGAAGGATGTGATCCAGTCCAGGGCCTTCTCTTGGATTCCGGCTTCCTGGAGGCATGTCTTTAGTGTGCGGTGGTAGAACGTGTCGAAGGCGGCTGACAGGTCCAGGAGGATGAGGGCTGATGTTTCGCCATTGTCTAGTTGGATCCTGATGTCGTCTGTGGCGACGATGGGGGCTGTCTCGGTGCTGTGGTTTCTTCGAAATCTGGACTGGGATGGGTCTAGGATGTTGTTGTGCTCGAGGTAGCGGATCAGTTGCGTGTTGATGATTTTCTCGATAACCTTTATTGGGAACGGGAGCAGGGAGATGGGCCAGAAATTCTTGAGGTCCTTGGGGTCCGCCTTGGGCTTCATTAGAAGGGCATTGATTTTGGCGGGCTTCCAGTTTCCGGGAATGTAGCTGTCTCGAAGGAGATGTTGATTACTTTCCTTAGTTGGGATGCGATGGCTGCGTCTGCTTTGTTGAATATGTGGTGTGGGCAGGGGTCTGACGGTGATCCTGAGTGGATGGAGTTCATGATCTTGTGTGTTTCATCATTGTTGATGTTGGTCCAGGAGGTCAGGCGGTTGTTGCGGGTGGTGTTCGTAGGGGTGGTGTAGTTTGACGTTGTCGGGGTGGTCATGGTGGTGATA
Organism: Lissotriton helveticus; assembly: GCF_964261635.1. NCBI lineage: Eukaryota > Metazoa > Chordata > Amphibia > Caudata > Salamandridae > Lissotriton > Lissotriton helveticus. The sequence continues at coordinate 1,233,793,291 of NC_136068.1, forward strand.
AAGCTGTCATGGATGTCGGTGATCTTGCGGTGGAAGAAGGTGGCCAGTGAGTCGCACAGTTCTTGTGAGGGGGGTTGGAGAGTTTGTTCATGATGCTGAAAAGCTCTTTGCTGTCGTGTGCATTGTTGTCCAGGCGGGCTTTGAAGGACGATCTCTTGGCTAATCTGATGAGATGGTGATTTCTGCGCTGCGTGGCTGTTCGGTGTTTGTTCGTGGAGACATTTTTTCTCCAATTTTAGGCATGCTCGTTTGGAGGTCTGGAGCTCTTTGGTGAACCAGATGGCTTTCTTGCTGGTGGGGCTGTTGGAGGGTTTCTTGAGCGGGGCGCGGGTGTTGGCGCAGTCGTTGATCCCCTGTCTGAGGTTGCGGGTGGCGGCGTTTGGGTTGGTGGGGTCGGTGGGAGGGTTCCGGACGAGGGTGGTGGCCAGCTGGTCTTCGGTGATTTTGCTCCAGCAGTGGTGGGGCAGCTGTTGTGTGTGGTGGTGCGTGGTGGGCTTCCTGTAGGTAAAATAGATGCAGTGGTGATCCGTCCAGTGAAGTTCGGTGGTGTGGTCGAAGGTGACATGGGTGCTTGTGGAGAAATGGGGTCAAGCGTGTAGCCGGCGGCGTGGGTGGGAGCGATGACGAGTTGTCTGAGGCCAAGGTTGGCGAGGTTGGCGATCAGGGTGGCAGAGTTGGTATTGTTGTTGTTCTCGCGGAGGAAGTTCAGGTCCCCGAGGAGGATGTAGTCCGTGGAGGCGAGTGCGTGCGTGCTGACGAGGTCGGCCATGGAGTCGCTGAACAGTGGCTGGGGTCCTGGGGATCTGTAGATGAGTGTTCCTCTGAGGGTGGTGTTGGGGTCAGTGTGGATCCGGAAGTGCAGGTGTTCAGCGGTGCTGAGTGTGTCGTTTGAGTGGGTGGAGACCTTGAGGGTGGATTTGTGGACGATGGCTATTCCTCCTCCAATTCCGTTGGTGCGGTCTCTGCGGGCGATCTTGTATCCGTCCGGGACGGCTATGGCGATGTCGGGAGCCGAGGAGTCGTTCCACCAGGTCTCGGTCAGGAAGTCAACGTCTGGGGTGGAGGTGTTGAGCAGGTCCCAGAGCTCGACGGCATGTTTGCATGCGGAGCGTATGTTTAGGAGTATGCAGCGGAGGTGGATGGGTCCGGTCCTTGGTGGTTTGGTGGCTCTGCTGCAGGTGAAGCTGTATATTATCTGAAGAATGTGCAACTCTGCCTCAGAGTCAAAATACGGCAGCTTGGCCAGCCTCCGTCTTGTCCTTGACGCAGACTGGTACAGCCAGCTCGGTTTTTTCCAATGAGAAGGGGGCGAGGTTTTCTAGAAGCTTCGCCTCACCTTTAGTAATGATATTTAAGCTGGAAACCTTCGGGGGCCAAGTGGAAGCTTGCCACAGAATAGACGTATTGCTGTAGAGGTGACAGATTTGAGCCGTCCTGATCGAACTCATTCCTGGGCTGGCGAAGGGCTCCCCCCAGCTTGAGTTGGCAAGGATGTTGCTTAATCAATCGGTGAGGTGTTCCTAACCAATATATGCATATATTTTCTACTCTTTGCTATTTGTATATACTGCATTCTATTTCAATTGTTCATTTAATTGTTCACTTGATATTTGGGAGTCTACATTTACTGATATATTTGGCCTACCGTTATAAACATTGCATTAATAAATGTGTATGTTATTTTAAATGCACCTGGATTTGTTTTCTTGCCCTGCCAAAAGGGACTGCTGTGTCTTTTCCTCATCTTCAGGGGGTGCTGCTCAAAGTGTATCATTTAAAGGTGCAGTGGTATTTTAAATGCACCAGAATTTGTTTTCTTGCCTTGCCTAAAGGGAGTGCTGTGTCCTTTCCTTGTCTTTGGGGAAGTGCTGCTCAAAGTGTATTCTTAAAGGTGCAGTGGTAAATTTGCCTCCCAGGTCGGATTGCAGTGTATGGGTGTGCTCTTTTGGTGAAAAGCACATTCACTACAGTGATATGGCCTAGTCCGCAGCCTATCTAGTCATCCATGCCAGTGTCCTACCTGGTATGTCCCCTTCACAAAAAAGTTCACCTGAGTCTGTTTACCCAGCTACAGAATCTCCCTATCCACCAGCTCACAAAATTGCACTAGCCGCCAGAAGATGGCCAAGAACATCAGTGGTTTTGGTGAAAGCATAGGAAGTCACCAAACTTTCAGGGTCTGCTTCATGTCTCTCTAGCCTGGTACACAACAAGCATAGTAAGCCCAGATTTTTATAAATACAAACTCCCCATATAAATAATTTAAACACTTCCCACAAAGCCGCGGTGTTTGATTCCGAGTGGTCACTAAGTTTATAATAATCAATAAGGTCATGACACAATTTTGAGCCTTTCAAACACCAATTAAGTAAACCAAGGTGGAGGAGTTGTAGTCTCCAACATAAAATCAGTGGTAGAAGTAACGATGGAGAGATGTTTGTGGTAAATGAAGAGACAGAGTACTTGGAGGAATATGCACATCTTCCATGAACATGTACTGCAGAGAGAGCAGCCACAGGTCTATCCATGAGAATATATTGTGCACGGGAAAGTAGAATATATATTTGGCCCTGTCTGGGTACAGATCATGTCATGAGTCTGCCAGGCCATTGTTCATATTGGAAAAAGTGAATGAAAATGTATGCAATGATACATGAGTATATAAAAACAAGATTGCATCAATGTTGTTGAAATCACCCAATATCACCTCTCCATCAATTCCGAGTCCAAAATATGTGGTCATAAAGACCTGGCAATCTGGGCCTGAGTCAACTGATTGAAAGATACAGGGGGTGGCACATAGCCAGCAGAACATACACACAAACAGGAAAGACCCAGATCAATCCCACAGATAGGCAACAACACAGCAATGGTCTAGGGAGATTGGCCCTAATAAAGCACCCATGACAAGGGGGTTGCAAGCGTTCGCAAAACACCATAAAGTTAGATGCCACATGAAGTTGGAAACACTCAGCCAAGCAGGACACAGCACACACAGCAGATACAGTGATCACTCCCTCCCCATGCCGAACATCTGGACACGTAACCTACTGGCCCTATTGACCCACCTGCCTTTGATATTAGGTGGGAGTAATTTATGACTCAATGTCTTGGCCTGTATTCCTCTGCCTAAAAAGGATCCCTGAATTGTTTTGTGATGCTCCAAGAAATGTATATAGAGTCGCTCAGACCGATTGTACTTTGAGACAGTCCTCAGACCCAGCCTCTGTAACTGTTCTCCCGACCGAAGAGTTTAATTAAAAAAAAACAGTTCCTGTTTTGCCAAACAAGCTAAATTCACATTTGAGCAACATCATGAAGTTGCATTATAGGGGCAAGTGCATCAATAGCCCTAGAGGGTTTCCACAAAGACATGGGCAAGCTATCAATCTGCGCAGCTAAGAGAGGTTCAAATTTCCCTGCCCACTTTTGGTCAAACCAGAAATCTGCCACCTATGCGCAGAATCTCATCTAGAAATAAGAAGCATCTATGTTTAGCCATTAAATATTAACCAGTACTACTTAGCACCCATCCAGGACACCTTCCATTATAGCAGCTTGTCCCAAGACAATTATAAATTCTCCCTGGCAGAAATTCTGAGATGTCCCAATAAGTGTGACCACTCCACGAGAGTGTGCTAAGTAGGATGAAAAATAATGATTCTGTTCCCATGTGGAAGCGAACCTAGATTGTCTCAGAGGGGAGTTTCTTGCAGCATTGTGATGTCAATGTCATGCCTATTATGGTATTCCAGCACTTACCGTGCCTAATGCGTTTTAATACCCCACACATTCCAGCTAATACATGATACTGATGAAGCAAGATTTCGCATATTACGCGACTTGCTGAAATCAAGAACCTCGATTCATTTATAACTCTGTAATCCAGATTGTATGTCTTACTAATTTCTTTTATTTTTGATATACATGTATCTTAGTGATGCTTGCCTATGTGTTTTACTAATACGAATAATCCTTGTTTTAAAATGGCCGTCGCTTGGGAATTTACTACTGCGCATGCGTTAGTCACACTCACATGACGTGACGTAGTCGCAGTTGTGGTGGGAAAATGTGCGCATGCGTATTTGCCGCTAATATGGCTGTCTGAAATACTCACATGGTGAAGCTTGCGCAGATGCTCTTGTGTTATTGTCTGTTGCACTAATCCATAACGGCATAGTATATTTTTGTAGTAAGAAAAATAAAGTAACTACTCATGGTATATGGTACATTCATTTTATTTCTATGTTTTAATTTGTTTTCGCTTACTTTTCATGTACCGCGATATGGGGGGGGGGTCTGAATGAGACGAGAACCATCTTGAAGGTCCCTTCTGCGCATGTCGCGCAGCCTGGGAGATGGTAGCCTTGAGAAGTGGAACCCAGCCAGTTGGCAGCCACAAGTCAAGATGCTCCTGCAAAAGCCACCTCTGACCCAGCGAGAGGGATTCGAATGTACTGAAATTGTTACAATGAAATCTTTCCTATTGTATTCTGTGTATTCTCTCATGGGAACCCCAAATTCACTAGGCGGATCCTAAAAATGCTAAACCAAGCTTGTAGAAGTCTGTTCTGATTGGTGTGTTGACCTTTCCTACTTGGGGACCAATCGAAATTGGGGATTCTGACACTTTGCACCATTGGGGGGTGGTACACTGACCCGAAAACAGTATATCTAGCCTAGGTTCAGCTAGAGAAATTGTCCGACTTGTCTGAATAGCTGACCTGTCACTGACCCAACGCACTCAATAGGTGACTGAATACAGAGCGCTGCGGAGCACTCTGTCCGAATTTGACCTTAGACTTTAAAGGTTTTACTAAACCTTAAGTGCTGGCGGAGCACTTTGCTGGGGAGTTCGCTAACCCAATCGGGGTTCTGACTGATAGCTGCAGAGAGGGTGGAGCGCAGGCGTTGCTTCCAAACTGCGGGTGCTGGTCGTGCCTTGGTGGTCCTGTCCTGATCCTAATCTGGTTTTCATGTCCTGTCCTGGGGTGTCCAATCTGTACCTGCTGTCCCATAGATTACCGTCCTTCCTTGGAGTATTTAATGTCCTTGACTGATCCGTGGCCAGGGTTGGTCTGCACACCTTTCTAGGTAAATATAGTGCGAAAACTCTTCACTGCATCTTCTACATTTCTGTCTTTGCTTTAATAAAGACATTTCTTTGCATATGTTAATATAGATGTATAGGATTTCCAATCCTTACCTTGCAGTATTTTTTCCCCAAACAGTAAAGTCAAGTTTGTGCTTATAGACTTATAAATGGTTGCCCTGTCACTGTTCCCCTACAGTTATGTTCTTCTTGTTATCTTGATTATTGATTGCCTTTTGACTGTAAACTTGCTAATTTCTGAATCTGATTTCTAGATAAACTTTTAAAACTTCCCAGTTGTCTGTGATCATTTAATGCGGAATAGAAATAAGTTGGGTTTTGTATTTTGCCTGCCTTTCTTTTACAGCTAGCTCCCTGATCCATTGTGGATCTTAGGTACCTGCAACTGTGGATTGGTAAGTCAGGTACAATAGAAATAAATAGGTAGGAACCAGGGTTACTGGTAGTAGAATTGGTAGGTCACCCGATTAATGTAGGTGATGAATTGGAAGAATATGGGCCTGGTACGTGTATGGTGAAAAATTCATTGGCCGGGTGACCTGCGATCTCTATCAATACCATTCGTCAGGTAGGACTTTTCCATTGTGCAGCGCATTGGTCTGAGTGTTGATGCTATATCGGGGATCACTGCAGAAAGTGTCAGTACTAATCCTTGGGAGTGCATCATTGCTGTGGAAATTAAAAAAAATCCCCATCAAATAGGTCAACAGGCTCTCCCATCACTCCCTATCCACGTCAAACCCAGTCGTCAGCAAATTCCCCAAACCCAACCTAAAAACAATAACATTTCCAAAAGAATGGCGCAAATAAGATGCCTTCATGCGCTCCAATGCATGGTAGTGCCAAGGAGCTGGGTCATTACTGAACAATATAGTAATAACGTGCACTATCAATCATCCATCTGACAAAACAATTGTATTCACTTCAGCTAACATTACAAAGCTCCCATTCACAAAATTACATACAGTCCCAAAAAAGACACTGTGCAACATTACAACTAGTACAGGAAAAAACATAATGCATATAAGACCGAACATTGGTGCACTAGGCTGGTAGAATAGACGTTTCTAGTTCCAACCATATTCTCCAGTGGTGAGCAGCCAACCAAGAACAATACAACCTTGAGCCAGCAACACACAAACCAGGAGTGCGAGAGCTGCCGCATAGAGCGAGTCATTAGTTATCACCGAGACCTCAGATGAGGCAGGACTACCAGAGCCCAGCTGAGGCACATGAGTATGTTTCAAATGTAGCTCAATTAATTTTAATGCCTCAGTAGGCTGAGTAGAAACATGTTTTTTTTTCCATTGTCTTCCACACTGACTGAGCTTTGCAGGAATGAACATGGAATTTCTGACTGATTTGGGTCAGAGTTATTTCTTCATTTCTTGAAAGGATTTCCTGGCCTCCTGTACCGAAGGAGAAATATCTGGATAGAAAGAGATGGAGAAATCCTCATATTGCAACTCCGGGGAGGCATTATTGAGACAAAGAATCTGATCTCTATTTCTATTGTTCAGGAGAAGCGCAATGATTGATCAAGACTTCTGTCCAGGCCGAGGAGCCAAGGAACAATGGGCCTTATCCACAAAAAACACCCAAGAGAAGGTGCACCCAAACAACGAGTCCAGCTGTCCCTACACGAAAAGTTCCATGTTGTGTAACTGTGTGGAATCAGGAACAGCTAAACAGACTCGGAGCCCCAGTATATACGCTTCTGGGGCGACAGCAGCAGTCCACACTTCTGTCTACAGGCTAAGCTGCCCCGCTCGCTTAATGGCCTCAAAAGGATTTCTTGCGGTAGGCTGTTAAAAGGTCCCAGGGCGTGCACGAAATCCACAGGTTCACTGCATCTTGAGATTCCGGCGGATATTTGGCTATTTGCAAGGTGGGCCGCTAAACTCCAATCTCAAGAAGCTGTCTCTGCGTTGGCTCTGTGGCACCATCCACAAATTATCATACTCAAAAAAAGGTTGAAGTATAGCCCTAACATTCATGGATTGAAAGCGATGCCGCAGATCAGGGCAAATATTTAATGAACGACCTCTTTCATTACGAGCGTCTGATTGATTCTGCATTTCGCCTTCTGCGCTCTTCTCAGGATTAGTAACGATTCATACCACGTATACATACATATTAATAATAATTATAGATACATATATGTGTATTTTGTTGTACGAGCTTGTTATGTAAGTGATCTGCTCTCAGTATTTCTTATTTCTCCAGTCAATAGCAACCTTCTTATAAAATTTTCTTTACTCAGTAACAATGTATCCGGTAAAAGATTCGTAGTTATTCTTTGTTATCAGTTGAAAGTGTGCAAAGGAGCTTCTGCAAAGTCGAATTATATTAATTCTTACTATCTGACCGATTTCACTACCTTAAAATTTAACTGTCACATAATGAGACTGGTGTCATTGTGTCACGATCATTTGACCACTCATACCGGTGACAGAATTAAAATGATTTTCTCCCATATTAGTCGTATTTTACTTGACATTGTGTTAGCATTCATATAGCTATTTTAAAACAGATCCTTGCTGTATTTATACATTATTAGGAAGTGCAGATGTTATGCAAGTTATGTTGACATCTGTGTCACCATATTAGTTCTCAAAGACACCATTTTGTATTATAATCGAAACTATTACTTGCTCATTTACCAGAAATGGTCCATGTTAAGTTTTGTTTCTCCAGTGTTGAAACTTGCTCATTAACACATGCCTTTTCTGTTACATAGCGGCCTTCTCCCACCTGTCTAGAGGGGAGGATAGGCCAGACGACCTTGGATAGTAGATAACTTATACCAGGCTGCAGAATTGAAACTTATGTTCTGTAACGCCATTGTATTACGACATCTACCACTGTTTTTCTTTAGTAGGTGGGTCTCTGTGGGCTCCGCAACATACATAATGTAACTTTATGTTTGTTAGAATCAGTCCCACGTCAGCTATGCTAGGAGGCTAGTCAGATTGGACTCCACTGCAGTGTACTTTGTAAATCAACTAGTTTGCTTGTATTCTCTACTGTGTCATCGACTCGTTATTGGAAGGCTAGAGGAGGTCAAGAGTGACCCGTGTGGCCCTAGTTGGGTCACTTCCTTCAGTTGGTGCCCAAACAGGTACTCTACCAAGTAACCCATCCCGCCCGTAGTCGGGTCGTGGGGGTCAGGGTTGCATCCGGGTGGATGGGCTGATCGAGGATCCCCATATGATATAGCTTGGTTCTCGCAGCTGCCCCACCAGTTTGATCGGGTGACTCCTTGTCCAGTGATCATCTCGGCTGGGGTCCTGAAAAGGCGAAACTCTTGGATCTGACCGTTTGGTCCGAAGAGTCAGGGTGGAGAATAATCTTGTTTGACCTGGTGCACTGGGTGAGCACAGCTTGAATTCTTGGTAAGTGGGGAGCCGTCTTGATTTGCTTGGTCGATCTGTGGACCGTTGTGATACCAAACTTTTTTTGAGTGTTCTGCCAGGCCGCTTGTTGAATTTGAGTTATTCTTGAAAAGGAATGGGGCTAAAACCTATCTTGTTTTGGTGCAGTCTAAGGACTGTCTTGGAGAGCTCTTTAGTTTGTGTCTGTGTGTTTTATTGTGTGTGTGAGCGTTGATTGAGTGAAGAAGTGAATGTGTCTGATGCTAGGATGCCTTGTTGGAGTAAAGTGTGGTGCTTGGGGTGCAGCTGGAGAAATGGCATCCTGCGCCTCCAGAAGGCACTCTGAGTTTTGAGATGTATGTGAAGCACGGTATTGGCCGTATTATTTTTCTTACATTGTGGCACAAGTACACAAAAGACAATACTGAGCTTCAGTGGCCATTGGATGGTACCTTCGATGAACAAAAATGGAATGGTTTACAGGACAAATTATTTGCTAGAAGAAGTAGGCAGTCGATGTTTGATACTTTGCAGGTATGACAGAAGGAAGCTAAGCAGAGGTGTGTACGTGCCAAGAAGGAGTCCAGGAAGAAGGCAATGCTAACAGTGGTTCAGAAAGCTGTAGCTTATGATAAAGAGCAACTTGAAAAAGGTATTTAGTGTGCAGATAGGAAGTTTTGATTGCAATGTAATAAGTCAAATGTTGTTCGAGAGGATGAGGATCCTTTTGTAGAGGATCGGTTGGAAACTCATCCCCCACCTCCCTATGCCCCGCAGAGAATATATACTGCTGTTCCATCATCTCAGTCCTCCGTTGCCCCACCACCTCCTTCTGGCCTTTCTGCAGATTCAACAGCTTCGACTCCAGCCCTATCGGTCACCCCTCCAGTTTTGCAACCTGCCAGTGTGGTGACTGCAGGCACCCCAACAATGTCTGCTGTTTCCCCTCATGTTTCTCCTCCTTCTCTTACACCCACCATACAGTCATTGCTTACACTGTCACCTGTGTATGTACCTTTTGTGTCTTCTCCAGGCATTTCATCTCTGGTTTTGTGTAGTTTTGGGACACCGATATGAGGGTCGGATGGGGCTTCTGGAGAAGCAGAGGTGCCACCATTATGCGGCGGACACGGACAGAACGCACGCCAAGGCAGAAGGAACAGGCCAGCTGCTGGCTTGGTTAATTAAACAAGAAGGGCGGGGTGCCCCAATAGGAGCTCTCCGCACAGCAGGGGGGGAGATGGTGTATACACAGCGTGAAATCCATCGTGCCCTCGCGGACCACTACGTGCAGCTCTACAGGGCCCAAGGTGTAGGCCCAAGGCACATCTTCGAAGGGTTCTTGGACTCTGTCCAATTGCCCACGGCCTCTGAGGAGCAGGAGGAGATGTCCAATGCGCCTCTCTCGGTGGAGGAAGTTGGGGAAGCAATCCAATCCATTGCAACTGGGAAGACCCCGGGGCCGGACGGCCTGCCCGCCGAATATTATAAAGCATACCGGGAAACTCTGACGCCATTGCTGCATAAGTTATGCACCTCAGTGGTGGAGGAAGGGTCACTGCCCCCTCTATGCTAGAGTCGTTCCTGGTCTCCCTGCCTAAGCCGGACAGGGACCCCATGGCCCTGGGTTCATATAAGCCTCTGGCGATGCTCAATGTGGACTATAAGGTCCTCGCTAAGGTGCTAATTGAAAGATTGGTGCAGGTGGTCCCCCACTCAATCCACACAGATCAGAACAGGTTTGCCCCAGCGAGATACACGTCATTGAATCTCCGGAGAAACTTTAGAGTGGTAGCTGAGGCCGTGCGGGAGTGGCCCAGGGTAGGTTGCCTTATGTTAGATCTGGAGAAGGCATTTGAGTGCCTAGAATGAGGTTACTTATCGGCGGTGTTAGCGAGATTCGGGCTAGACATGGTAATCCTGCACAGGTCGGCTTATGATACAGGAACCCCGTGGTTTCGGTGCGATTGGGCCCCTACATTTCAGAACCGGTGGCGGTGGGCCGAGGCACCCGGAAGGGGTGCCCTCTGTCCCCGCTACTGTTCGCGCTGGCGATCAAGCCTCTGGCTGTAGCTATTCGTGAGGCCCTGGGCAATGATATCCCGATGGGAGCAGCAACTCGCCAGGTATCGCTCTATGCCGACTACCTGTTGGTGTTTGTGCAGGACGTGAGGCGCTTACCCACGCAGCTGGCACAGCTACTGCACACATTTGGTGCTGTCTCGGGGCTCCGGGTAAATGCGGGTAAATCCTGCCTCTATGCTTTCACGGAAGGAACTGAAGACCCAGGATACCATCTGGAGGGTACAAGAGTCCAATGGAAAGAGGACACCTTCCGTTATCTGGGGATACAAACATACCGTAGCCCGGCTGACCTGTTCGACGGGAACTTGGTGAGGGCGGTTGTGGCCATCAGATCGCAGGTATGCTTCTGGAGCACACTCCCTGCTGACCACCACGGGTAGAGTGGTACTTGCTAAAATGGTCATGCTTTCCCGCCTCCTGTACTATTTTGTCAACTTACCGTTATTTATTCCGGCTTCCTTCTTTGCAATGCTCAATAAGTTATTGTGGGACTTCATTTGGGACACCTCTAGACACCGGCTGGCACTGGCTAAGTTGTTCTTGCCGACGGACCAGGGGGGTTTGGCTGCCCCTTATTTTGAGCACTACTATCTAGCCGCGCAGCTGCAATGGGTTGCTCATTGGCTGACAGATAGAGGTAAAGAGGACACAGCCACGCCAATGCTGCCATACTCCCTAGAGCGTATCACCAAACCCTTCCACCCCATGGCAAAGGCCGAACATCAGGGCCGCTCCTCTTGGAGGTGGCATGCAAGTGCTATCGAAGAGCCTTATTCCTTACCCGCAGCACGGTCCCTTATGCACCCGCCATACCCTTGGAGGGCTCACCTGGTGGTGAGGGGGTGCTCACGTCCTCCATGCTCGTGGAGTGGTGGGATGCCGACATTCACACGCTTGGTGACTTATACAGGGAAGGGGAGCTCACGGCATATGAGACATTGGTGGCCGAGGAAGGGCTTCATTAGAAACTTTCTCGAATTCACAAGAAGGTATTAGTCTCTGACAACCGCATGAACATTACAACTTTGTTTCCCCAAGATAAAACGTATCTTCAGAGTCGTGGAAACAAAAGATAGATATTTCACTCAGTCAATCGTGCATGCTTCGTTTCACTAGAGGTGCAGAGAAAGTAGAAAGACGGGCGCTTTCAATAAAAGGTTTTATTGAACAGTCTTCTTTCTCAAGCATAAGAAATGAACTGCTACAATCGTAACACAGTTTGTAAAATATAATGCGTACAGTATAAATAGTAGAATAAAATAATACTGTAAGAGCATTGTATGGTTCCTAAACCATATAGAAATAGATACATAAATAATAGAGGCTAAAAAGTACTCAACTGGTGCTTCTAAAATACGCCTACCCCAGTGTACCTAACCGAAGCTTAGTACAAGGGAAGAAGTAAGTGAGGTGTAGCATAAATGTAGTATTCTTTTGCCAAGAATCTGCTCAAGATTTCTCTAGGGGTCTAATCAGCTCCATACCTTAGTTTAGAATGGAGAAGGTCGGTCTTGAGACTCGATTTCCCAAAAACCAGCAAGGGTAGCTTGGAAACACTGGAGCTGGATTTCTCGGCAGGGTCAGCTTCCTTCGGCACTTGCTGTAGCAGGACCCGTCGGACAAGTAGATAGTCGAACTGCTCCAAACCACCGTGTGTTTGCTTGGGCGAGTGTGGGCATATTTATACCTTGAAGGTGCAGAGTTTGACGTAAAGGTGGACATAATAACAACACCAAAGAGTCTCAGTTCTTTGAAAACTCCATGAGTTCTTGGACAAATCAATATTCAAGCAAAGTGAAGTCCCCGGCTGCTGAAGTAGAGTTTTCCAAGAAATCGTTGTGGATTTTCGGAAATAATTGAAGTAGCCCTGCCGTATTTGGACTGCATGAGCTATGCCTAAATATGGTTATGATTTCAATGCCTATATAAGGATATGGTGATTTATACCTATATAAGGGCATGAATCGGGAAACTTACAATAGGGTCTTAAAATGGTACATAACCACGCGTGGGGGCGGGTGCATGCCACTAGTCTTTCTGCTAACGGGATAGTCCGATATGTTCAACTCCTGCTCCTCTGAGAAATAACGATAGATGCACCAGGGTAGCCGTAGTTGAGGAGCGCTCGCAAAAATGGGCGGGGGCAGAGGGTTGGGGCTGGGGAAGTGGGAAGTGAGGAAAGAAAGGGAGTTGGAGTCTTTGTGAGGTTTCTGCTGCCAAAGTTAACGTTTACTGTTTCATATATATGACATCTGTTTCCAAGCTCAAGATGAAAGGCCAGCTCTGAACTGTACGTACCATTGAGCGGCCAACACTCCGATCCTTGGATGGCCTCGGAGTCTACACACAGGCAGGTGAGCTGTAGTTCAGACTACTCTGGACGAACATCTGATATATCACCCAGTACAAAGCTGGTATACTTGTTCCATAATATGTCATACGCTAATGTACCTATGAAAGTTGTATAACTGTCGTCAAATTTCTATGAGTGAAGTTTATAATGTAATGAGTCACTCTTAAATAACAATAAAAACAGATTTGACAAAAAAAACAGTGTATTGGAGGCACAGCTCCTCAAGTTATTTATGACATTCAAGATTGTGTATATTCAGCTGGTATGGCCCTGCAGAAATTCTTGGTAATGTTGGGACTCTACTTGGTTACTTGGAAAAATTACATCACCGAACTCCAACTAGTGTGTCCCAATTTCCGATGAGGGAGGTGCATCCTATTTTTCATCCTGACTTTCAGGAGCAGCGTAACTAGGGAGGAGATGCGATTCAACAACAGGTAGAGGCTCATTTTCAGGAACAGTGGGTCTATACCCGGTGGAAGAGAAGCGAAGTGCTAGCTCTTAAGAGTCAGTTACCGAATCCAAGGAAACACCCTACGGTGTATTATAAAGAGTTAACAGAGGCCGCCTCCTCGTCAGTTATGACTCTAGCAGATATTGAGATGTTTTTTGTGCTGTTGGTGCCTGGGGATACATGGAGGCAAGTGCATACGCAGGATCACAGAGTGGAATTGGGTGGCACATGGGATGAGATTAAGGCATGGGACAAGGAAAGAAAGCCCAGTGAAAAACCTAGAGTTGAGATTTTGACCTTGCCAAGTCGTATCATCACTTACATGCATTCTCCTATTCTAACCAGGCGACTGGATTGGGATCAGTTAACGGCATGTTGTCTAAATAATTTTTCACTCGTTTTGAAGGGGTGTTCTTGTAATCCAGTGGGGAGGATTTGACAGTCGAAGTCGGTGTTTGTTTGTTTGTTAATAAATGTGTTACGATTCTGCTTCCTGAAATTGCGGCTCGGCTGCAAGCTTCTGAGAGAACCTGGACTACTTCCTCCCCTTCAATGATATTGAGTTTGGCTCAGTATTATGAGCATCAAGAAAATTAGGAAAAGGGCAAGGTGGAGAAAAAGAGTAAGGATTTGAAGACGAGGGGATGTTGGTACAGCAGGTTGCAAGGGGGTACGGGAGGGGCCGAGGCACTGGTCCGGCTCAAAGGTCACAGGGTGTTGTGAGAGGTGGTATGCTCTGGGGCCAAATATGTGTATGTATTTTAAAAAGGAGGAACATTGGCGAAGCGAGTGTCCAGTTCTGTTACAGAAACTTGCAGTACCCAGGGGGCGGGGTTCAGGTGGAAGGGGCCTTGGGTAGGTTGGTTGAAATAAGGCTCAAGCTGGTGCATCTTCAAGGGGTCGTTCAGATCAGAATCATTTCGATGTGGCCAGGGGAAGGCAGTACTATCATGATGGGCTCCAGATCTTGGGCCAGCGTTCCTGGAGAATAGTGGAATAGTAGAGTTTCAGTTGGTCATTGTAGTGTATTATATCATGCAACCAGTCCTCACAGTAGGTATGTGATTCCTACCTCACACCCATGATACACGCCTCTTTGCCAACAGTAGTGTTATCAATGTGAACCATCACACGGTGCATGACATGCCCTTAGTATAGCCCCAAGAACATGAAATACTTTGCTCAAGTACTTAGAAATCAGTGGGCTTGCTCAGGTCAGGTGCAGGAAGCCCACTCCTAGCGCATTACATCTTACACCAGGAGTGTGCCATAATTTGTGAGTACACAGTTTTAGGAGAGTATGGTATGTCCAATGTAAATATACTGATAGGAGATAACTCCTCAATTTAGCTACAACAGTAAGACCACTATTTATCCATAATTGCATCTCCCAGGTCCGCATCCCACAGCTCCTTGGTACAAGGCCTTAGTGTTCAGGCCTCTGCCTCTATGGAGGAGTAGATGTTGGCTAACAGTTGCCTAACCGACTGTGCATTTAAGAACATGGTTAATATTTTGGCTTCTGCAGCTCCTCAGGAAATAGAGGGTAGTGCTCCCTGCACAATGCTTGAAGGCAAAAGTAGCTGAATGTGTCCATCAAGGAAATTCAGCTGTGTTTGCCAATGTTGGGCTGCCCAAATGTTGACTGGTAGGGAATAGCTTACTCAGCGAGTGGATCCCCCATTTAGTCAACCTCTGCAGGATAACATTATCTTTAGTCAGCAGTTTTAAACAGAAGTGATGCAAGGATTGTTTAGGGGAATATAGCATTGAGCAACCAATCCATCTACAAACCTTCTCCCATGCCAAATGTGTGCCTGCCACATACTCTACCCCTACTTGCCTCCATTGCAGGGCTTGCACAGCAGGGCCCCCAATAGATTAGGGTGTGCTATTGTTGGAAGGTGGTTTAGTAGCAGGTGCAGGTGCGAACCTACAGCTAGTCGCACCACCAAATCATAGTATAAGGCCCAATCAAGGTGTTAATAAGTTATTCCCCTGATCAACCTTTGGCATCTGGCTGCGAACAGGCAGGCTTAACGTAGGAGACAGGTGTGTAAAGCATTTAAAAACACCAATACATTAAATAAGTAAGACACAACTTATGTAACGAGGAACTGTTTTTATAAATAAAATGATACCAAAATGATAAACATACAATGTACGTATCTGGAGATATGAATTTTTAAAGATTAAATGCAAAATTCCGTTGTCTAGTTGCGAAAAGTGAAACGCACCAACCGCCTCTATCTGGATGCAGCAAAAGGGGACAAAGTCAAAGTTTCAGGCCAATCGTGATGGACAGCGGGTCTCTTCAACAGGTTTGAAGTCAACGTCATCAGCTTGGTCCAGCGGGACACCTCGGTGAACTATTGGAGGTCACATCGAGCTGCGGTACGACAAATCTGGATTTCAGGACTAATCACGGTTTGATGTCGCTGACTTGGCTCTCGACGATGGGTCGATCAATTATGGAGATTTTGGACATTAATGCTTCAATTGATCTCAAACTTCCGGATCTTCTTCCAGAAAGTCCTTTTGGGGGTTCAAAGTGTCCACAAAAACAATTCAAGGTTCTAGAAGATCTTAGTTGCTCATTGGGAAGGTGGGACTACAAAGCCCACAATGCGCCTGGCCAAATCCTCTTAAGTCCAGTTGAAGGTGGTCAAGTAAGTTCTTCTTGGTGGCGATGATGCAGGTGGAGCTCTTTTAACCTGTCGCTTCCAGGGAGTCTTTAATGTGTGTTATAGCTGTGCTACTGCTATCCATGATCATCTTTGTTGATTCACACATCCAAATATTTGATGGAAGTTGTACTCCAAAAGAGTGAAAAATCTAATTCTCCTTGCTGCATTGCATGTGGTAATTGGAGAATTATGCATTTATTCTAATCAATTACATTACCTAATAGTGCTTTCAATAGGGGGACTCTCAGGTGACTGAGCTGATGTTTTGATTTTGTTGGATAGGTACAGCGTGATATCATCAGCATAGAAAGACACTATCAGATTTTGTGGGGAAATACCTGCGTTTATTTACTGGATACATATACCATGATTGAAAATCAAAGGTCGGAATGTTCAGTGAAGGTCTAAAGATTTCTACATCCTATATTGCTGATATGCTTCAGATGAAACATTCTGCCCATATGGGTCATCCAGCTTTCCTCAGGGCTTCTCTACCTTCCTGACTAGGGGTAAGTATGGAGGGTATGCCAATACATTATTGTTTACTGGATAAATGCATCTGTCCAGAAAAAGATCCTCTACAAGCTCTCACTTAGTTGCCTGAGCATTAGGGTTAGGAAGGGAGGAAAAGAAAGAGCTGCAGTCCTCCAAGTTCCAAGGAGCAAAATGTCATGACAAGCATGCAGCATGGCCTAGAGTCCCTCAACCCTCGGATCAGGCTGGGGCGCGTTTCCGTATCAATATCAGTAGTCCTGTGTCAAACAAGTATGGAGGCCATCAGGTGCAATGCTCAAGTGGCTGCCCCAATCAGAGGTTTCACAGTATTTAGTGTACAGAAAGTATTTTAAACTTGTTAGCTCGTTGGGCAAAAAATTGTGAGCTCAGTCTACGTCGCTTGAACCCTCCTCTGGGACAGGAGGCTCATGCGGTGACACAGCCTTTTAGTTTTCGATGCATTTCTGCACAAAAGGTGAAGTGCTTTGAGAAGCAAAGAAAAGGTAAGGCCTGTTGCAATGCATGATCTTAAGGAGCACTGGATGCAGCATTGTACAGTGTATTCCAGCTTGGCACAGTTTTCAGTTAGTGTCAAACACCCACACCGGGCTTCTTGGACTGTTAGCGTGAAATCCAGCAAGATGGAAAGAGTGATGCTCTTGTGTGTCAGAACATCACTGTCTGCTTTTCTCGGGTCAGGTGAACATTCTAGAGATATTTGAGCCGCAGGTGTGAGGCTAGGACCCAGGGATCGGTAAGCCCTTTCCACAGCGAACAATGTGAAAAGCTGTCAGCTCCAAAATGATATTTGAGAAGCCATATTGCCTGTGTTTGTTGCCTCTGGCATAACTATGGGCCAGATGCATCAAGCTAAAAACCGGTCGCAAAGGGGCAGATTCTCAGAATCAGCCCCTTTGCGACCGGTATTTTTGCATTTGGGATGCATCATCCCAAATGCAAAAATCGCAAATAGAGAATTCGCTAAATTGTGATTGTTAGTATTTAAGGAATCTCAAATTGAGAATTCCTTAAATGCAATGCATGAAAGGTTCAAAAATAGCGAATTCGCAAATAGGGCACGCAAATTACCACGAAGTACAACTTCATGGTAATTTGCAAAAACTTTGAAAAATGCACTTTTGTGCATATTTCAAAGTTTCATGTTGCACACACACATGCCTTAGGGGCATGTGTGTGCGCAACATATGTGCACAGATCAAAATCAGGGGTGCAACAGGGTGTCCTTTGGACACCCCTGCACCCTTGAACTCGCAATCTCAATATGCGAATCGCTAATAGCGATTCGCAAATTGAGATTGTCTTCCCATTCATTCCTATGTGCCTCTGGGCCCATAGGAATGAATGGGGAGGTATTCATTAATTGCGACTCGCAATTTGCGAGTTGCAATTAAGGAATTCTAAGGAATCGCTATTTTTGTAGTGATTGCTTGATGCATTTCATTTTGCTATTCCTTATTAGCGATTCCTTATTTTTCGCTAATAAGGAATCGCAAAATGGATGCTTGATGCATCTGGCCCCATGACTCATAGGTTGTTGCATTATGATCTGGCTCCAATTGCTTGCTCTTCACTTTTATGACACTTAGGGGGCTATTAGGATGGCATGCGGACTTTGCCCGCCCACCATTCTCACGGTACTTGGAACCGCCGGCCATTAGTGGCGCAGCATGCAATTTTAACATTGTGGTAGGCGGTGCTCTCAGCACCGCCCGCCACAATGCTAAAAATGCATGTATGCATTTGCATACACACCGCGCGGTGCCTGCTGCTTTGTGTATGCAAATGCTGGGGGGTACCACAGGTACCCCCCATGTGCACCCCACCTCGCCTTCCCTCCGGGGGCCCACAGGGGGCCCCCGAAATGAAGACCACCTGCCGATGCCGCCACGGAAAGGCATCTAATATGGCGTCAGATAGACTCCGCCACCATATTAAACCTTTTCTGCCCCGGTCGCAAGGTGAGCTGGGCGGAAAAGCGGCAGACGGTCTTTCCGTCCGCCGCGGACCCCCAGTCATGCTAATATGGCGGGAGGTCATTCTGGTTAGGATGTCGGGCGGATTGCCCCAGCCAGGCCGGCGGTGGCCCGCCATCCTAATGGGCCCCTTAGTACTTAAACGATGTTTACCATTATTTTCATTTTAGTAAGCTGTGTAGAGTCACTTTTAGCTGTAGTAATCAATTTGTCTTGCTTTCTGAGAGCAGTGGTTCACTTGTCCACTCTGGAGTAAAGTATTTCTATCTTGTTTTTTATAGAGGTCAGGCTTTTCTGGATATGCACTAGGTGCAAATTAAGTTTGTCGTCATCCGTTTCCACGATGGGTCCCTAAGAGGATAATGCTTGTTCCGATGAGTGAGCTATGTCTGTCCTCTTGGTTTCAAAGTCCAATTTAGCTTGCATGGTGTCACCCTTCCCCATCATGCACACAAGGGTATAGCCAATTGGGCACAGCATAAAGCCCCCCGATGCACAGTAGAGGTAGGATGTATGATGATTGTTGCATGCTGTGGCTGCTCGGGGAGCTCAGCTGTGAATAGAGGGTGCATGCCCTACAGTACATAGGCTGTACATCTCAACATTCCCAATGCAGCCCACTCCTCTCCAGATCACCCCAACGTCACTAGGACAAGGAGCTGGACCACTGGAGTCTATGTCCACTTTTGCTCTTGGCACTGGAAATACAGCAGGCTAACCTCAAGGTTAGTCCCAGCAATGATGTACAGCAGCCAATCAATTTGCTGTAGGGTCCCAGGGGGGCCAAATGAAATGCAAAAGCCCATCCCAGGCCACGCTATTGCAGTGGGGCTAAGCTGTGCCGTGTAGCACCTGTACTTACCACAGGGGTACTTTAACAGGATGTATGGGCCTCAATGGTGGGCATCAGTAACATACCGAGATAAGGGCAGCCCTGTCCTGACCCATGACACCCCAAGACCAAGCAGGGTCCTCTCTGACTCACATGGTGCTCACCTGTCCGCATGTAAATGTAAATGTAAGTGGTTCTTATATAGCAAATACTGCCACCCTACTGGTATCCGGGCTCTCAAACTAGAGAAATAGCCATCATGTGAGAGAACCAAAGAAAAGTTGAAAAAAGAGGAATCATGCCTTGGGGAAGAGCCAGGTTTTCAGGCTCTTTCTGAGCTTGATTAAGGAGTTGATTTGTCTAATATTCTGCAGTAGCTCATTCCAAAGATGGGCAGCAGCCACACTGAAAGCCCTCCCTCCCATCCTAGAACACTTGAATCTAGGAATTGCCAGCAAACTTGCACTGGAAGAGTGAAACTGCCTCTTGGGGAGGTACCAGGTGAATGTTTCCTGTAGTGGGACTGTGCCCAAGTTGTGTACCGCTCTGTGCACCATACAGAGTGATTTAAAGTGGACCCTTTCCTTGATAGGCAGCCAATGGAGATCTCTCAGGGCAAGAGTAGAGGAGGATCTACGTTGCCTATTTAACGCCAATTGTGCTGCTGCCAACTGGACTCTCTGCAGCCCCTGCAGGATATACTGTGGTGCTCCCAAGTAAAGGGTGTTCTGATAGTCTAGTCTGCTTAGCACTGTGCTTCTCACTACGAGAGTGCGTGAGTCTTTGGGAAGTATTGGGAGTATCTGGCGCAGCATGCGCATCGAAGAGAACCATACACTGGCTGTCTTATTTGCCTGTGTCTCCATTTGGAGGTTGTCATCTATAAGAACCCCCAATGTGCACACCGTGCTGACAGGGACCAGAGGTTCCTCCTCAGGGGTAAGCCTAAACTCCAGTGGTATATGTTTAGGCATCTTAGCAGAAGAGTAATACAGCACCTTCGTTTTCCCCCCATTAAACTGCAAGGAGTTTCTCCGAAGCCAACCTGCAATCTGACGCATACACTCCTGAAACGTCTCTATGGAAACTGCGTATTTTCCTTCCAGGGAAAACGCCAGTTGCGTATCGTCTGCATAGTTGACCAGGTTGACCCAGAACAATTTGATGATGGGAAACAGAGGCTGCAAATAGATATTGAAAAGAATGGGGCTGATCGCAGAGCCCTGTGGTACCACATAGACTACCGGGGATTTAAGGGAGGAAAACGGCGCCAAGGTTACAACCTGCTGTCTCCCTGCCAGATAAGACCGAAACCAATGCAGAGCCCGTCCCTTCACCACAATCTTCACCAATCTTTCCACTAAGACTACATGATCCCATGAGCCCGCTTATATATTCTCCTCAGAGCCTGCTGTCCGGACCACTGTCTGCCATCACTATAGAGGTGGCAAAGTGGTGCAACCCAGCCTTTTTACACCAAACCCCATCAAGAAGCTGGGCCAGGGCAGGCCTCACCAACTGACATTGCAGGCGCCACACCGCCGTCACCACTATTTGAACATCGGGACTCTCTTGATTGTCTTCCGGCTCCTGATATGACATGATTTCTCTTAGCTCGTTGTGCCACATATTCTTGCCAAAAATATTCCGCCTGGACCTCACTGTCTCTAATACACAGTAGGCCTTTCACTAACTATGAGATCATATGAGAGTCCCTGCAAAAGAAGAACCATTGCAGCACAAGCAAAACTTTCACATTGAAAGGTTAAACATTGAAGACCTAGGGCTAGATGTAGGTAAATAGTATTTACCGATTCATAAATACCGAATATTACCGATTCAGTATTTACGAATCGGTAAATGCTATGTAGCTAAAAATTCGGTAAAAATTACCGAATCTTTATGATTCGGTATTTACCGGTAAATACCGATTCGATAAAAGATGAAACATTGAAAGGTGGCAGGGTGTCACTTTGACACCCTGTTGCACCCCTGATTAGTGCTTGTGTGCGCATGTGGCACACATACATGCCCTAAGGACATGTATGTCTGTCTCATGGCACAGGTGTAAATGCACATGTTTGCATTTACATAGGAATTCGTTATTTACCACCAACTAATAGTTGGTGGTAAATAACGAATCCTTAATGCCAGAAGCACTGTTTGCAGTGCTTCCTACATCTCATTTACGAATCGGTAAATGATGACTTGGTAAATACCGAATCGGTAAATACCTATTCGTTATTTACCGAATCGGTAAATATACCGAAAGCTTCCCACCATGCAGATAGGATTAAGGAGGCGGAGAACTCCGCGAAGGAACTGTTTAAAATCTACAAATCCATCTCGGTAGCTAAATCCTCCGTGGTGCAGGGGGACTGGTCGCTGGACTCGTGCAACCGTATTGCAGATTATTTTGCAGAAAAAGTCGCAAATATCTACTTATCTTTCCAGGCCCAAACTATAACAGGGTCTGAGTTTGTTGAAGTTACGGGGGAAGCGAGGGGACAGTGGGGCCTAGCTAACCTCACTACCCCCCCTCCCGAGGCGCTGATACAGATCTGCAGTTCGGTGAAATCTGGCTCCCCGAGGGACCCTGCACCACCCAAATGGCTCGTTGAAAGCTTGGTGATCTTGGAGCCCTATATTAGGCACCTGTTGGATGTATCTTTTAGGAACCACACGGTACCCTTAGGGTGGAAACAGGCAGTAGTACTTCCCTTACAAAAGAAACCGAACATCAGTTTCGAGAAACTGGAGAACCTCCGTCCCGTATCACTCCTACCCTACATGGCCAAAGTAGCGGAAAAGGTCGTGAATCTCCAGCTGATGGAATTTGTGGAGGAGGCGGCCCTCCTTCACGCCACTCAGTTTGGATTCCGGCCTCGACATTCCACCGAGTCGGCCCTACTTATGGCAGTCGAGACCATCAGGCAGGGAGTGGATGAGGGCCAAACTATGGCCCTGATTCTGTTGGACCTCAGAGCAGCGTTTGACACTGTAGCACATACCACCTTGCTACAGTGTCTGATTGAAGGTGGGATCTCAGGCGCGGCACTGAAATGGATCCAGTCCTACCTGATAGATAGGGGTTTCCAGGTTAGGCAGGGGGACTGCTACTCCAGAGTGATCAACTTGGGTCAGGGCGTTCCACAGGGTTCGTCCCTGAGCCCAACCCTATTTAACCTATATGTGTCCCCTGTGGCTACCATCGTGGAGGCTCATGGGCTGCGTATAGTGTCCTATGCTGACGACACGCAGCTGGTCATCTCCCTATCACGCGCGCTGGGTCTTGCTGCGGACATCTTCAGAGATTGCATGCAGGAGCTGGCAGCCTGGATGTCTTCCAACTGCCTGAGGCTGAACGGCAGCAAGACAGAGGTGCTCGTGGTGGGGGGGGCCCATCTGTGTGGAATTCAGCATGGTGGCCACCCTGTTTGGGGTCGACACCGATACCTTGTCAGGAAGCCAAAAATCTTGGCATTTGGCTTGATACTGAACTGACATTTAGGCCTCAGATCAATAGAGTGGTGGGGGTGTGTTTTGGTGTCCTGAAGGGCCTGCGGAAGGTTCTTGAGCTCCTACCCACGGAGGCCCGAAGGACGCTGGTGCATGCCCTGGTAACAGCACACATGGACTATGGTAACCTACTATATTTGGAGGCCACAGAAAGGAGCCTTGACCGTCTCCAGGTGTTACAGAATGCCGCGGCCCGCCTGGTTCTGAGGCCGCCCAGGAGATCGCCCTCAAAGGCAGCGCTCCGAGCTCTTCACTGGCTGCCGGTGAGGAGTAGAATTGGGTTCAAGGCTCTGTGCACGTGCCACCGAATCATGGGCGCTAAGGCACCGGTGCCTTTACAGGACCTTGTCACCCGCTATGAGCCGCCCAGAGCACTGAGATCTGCTGGCTCTGGGTTATTGAAGATTCCCAGAGTGAGAAAGGCTCACATGGGGGGCAGGTCTTTCAGGTTCTTGGCTGCTAAAAGCTGGAACAAACTCCCGCTGGAACTGCGCCTAGAACCCTCAGAGTCAAGATTTAGGGGCAGGCTAAAACCCACTTGTTTGTTCGGTTGACTGGCGCGACACCAAGCTGTGAGGGCCCTATCATTGCCACCAACCATAGCGCGGAGACACGCCGTTGAGCGTATTCAGGCGCTTTATAAAATTGGCTATTATTATTATACCACCTACATCTCAAAAGTCTATTACCGGACGGTAACAGCCGATTTCGTCCGTTACCGACCGGTAATAGCCTATCTACATCTGGCCCTAAATGCTTAAGGCCATTAAATTATGCTAACTTAGTAAGACAGTCAATGTTCACTTCAAATGCATAATTATATGTACACATATGATTACAAAATACATGCAAACATTAATAAATGAAGACATGAGTACATAAGAAATGCAATTCAGTTAAGCGGTATAACTTGGAACACACAATATATAAGTGTGAATGGGAACTAAAATATGGGACATTACAATAAACATTAAAGCACTCACTTATATAAATTCCATGATGAGTGAATAGATACACTCCAGTAGTAGTATGTTTGGTGCTTCACTTTACATTAATAAGTTTAAAGCACATAGCAAATATATTGTGGTAATACATGTAAATATAGAACTTATGTGACATATAGGGGTAGAGCTTAAATTGTGCCTCTCTATTCTCTCTCACCAGTCCTTATCCATTACTCATCCTACCTCGCTACCTTCTTCTTCACTCTTCATTCTCTGCCTCTTTTCTATTATGCTTAGGGTCCAATTTAAATGTTGACAGAGAGGGAACAGTGGTTTCTGTCAATGCTTAAAAATGTCCACTGGCCGGTAGACATTTCAAAATGTGGCAGTCAGGGCGATGGAGTAGTTTACTCCGTCTCCCTGGGGGATAACAGGCAGACTGCCAAAGCATAAGTAAGGCTAAAATGCCCTACTTAAGGTTCTTACTTTTTATCCCCACTCCACCCTCCTCTATCCTCACTGCTCATCCCTCATCAATCAGCCATCCTGCATTCCCCATACATAAGTCATCTCTCACCACTCAACTCTTTCACATCTCTCACTCTGCATCACTCCACCTACTTTTAAATGTTTCATCCCTCACCCCTCCCTCCATATCCCTCATCCCTTATTCCATCTCTTTGTTTCCTACTCTTCCACTCGCTCTTCATCACTTGTCACACTTTATTCCTCATCTCTGCTTAATTGTCTTCCCTCATTTCTCCTTGCTCATACCACCCACCATAGAAATGAGTGAAATGGCCAAATGGTGATACCCTAAAATATATATCACACTGCCAGTTTGAGGACATGCTCATCACTTACATCTCATGCCTCACTTCTCTTTCCTTCATCCGTACCCACTTGCCCTCACTCCTCATTCTTTGCTTCTCATAACTTTTTAATCACTATCATTCCTCATTAATATCCAGCAGTCCTCAATGCTCAACCCTGATATCTGTCTCTTCATCCTTCATTTCTCATTTGTTAACTCTCATCCCTCACTTTTAATTACTCCTTCTTTCAGTCGGTATACAACCTTTACAACACAATTTTTACAACGCACTACCATAACAACAAAACTTTTACAACGCAACATCCATTACAACGCATGTTTTACAACGCAACCATTACAACGCATGACACTACAACGCACACCACTACAACGCATGTCATTACAACGCAGTCATTACAACGCATACCATTACAACGCATAGCATTACAACACATAGTACCCCTACACTATCCAATACTTACCCTACTGTTGCACCTCCTGGAGTTAGAATAGTAATTTTTACCCCAACACTATCCAACACTTACCCTACTGTTGCACCCCCGGAGTTAGAATAGTAATTATTACCCCTACACTATCCAATACTTACCTTACATGCAAAGTAATGTTATGCGTTGTAATGGTATGCGTTGTAAAGGTAGTATGCGATGTAATGGAATGCGTTGTAAAGGTAGTTTTTAAAAATTTGTTGTAAATGCATGCGTTGTAATGGAATGCGTTGTAATGGATGTTGCGTTGTAAAAAATGGGTTGTGAAGGTAGGCGTTGTAAAAGTATGCGTTGTAACGTCATACATCCCTTTCAGTCTCATAATCATCTTTTATCTCATCCATCACTCGCCTTATCCTTCACCCTTACTCCTCATCCTCATGATTCAGTCCTCATCCCTTACTCCTCTCACCTAATTTCTCATTACCTCACCAACTTCCCTCAGTCTTCATCCCTTATTAAACAATCTGGACCATTGATTTCATACTCTAGAGCCCTCATCCATGCTCACTCCTCCTCTCTTCAACAGTGACACGGGAACTGGACAAATTATGTTTTCCCTAAAATGTCTACTACCCTGACCATTTTAGGGTATCCTTATTCCTCCCTCCTCATAACACTTCTCAATATTCACCCCATGTTTCACTGTTTTGCCTGAGTTAGACCTATGTAGCAAAGCAGCACATTCTCTTACATTCCACTCTTTCTGCAAAATAACATTTCACTGTAAGCTTTTGCACATATTTGTGTGTCTGACAATGTTGGATTTGTTTAGCTGAAACAACTTTGCTTATACAATCCGCCAAACGCAACATTATCATGATGCCTCAAACACCATGTACAAGGTCTTACACGCTGTACAAATTTCATCCTATCTTCATCCATGGGGCGACAGGGCTATTTAAAAACCCATTACAGTGCTAATCTGTATATACTTCACAAGGATGCTTTTATTATAAATAAATAAACATTTACGGGGGTTGGCAGAGGAGACACTTCTGCTGACATCGGGATGTCCCTGCATGCTGAGGCTTTACCAAGCAGCTACATAAAATCTCCATGAGGGGTTTCCAGTTTGTGTCCAAGACGGGATCCTACATTCTGTCAAATCAGGAAATGGGGTTGGATCATCCCTCGGGAGGATTCTTGGCTATACACTTACATACCCACTCTAGATGCCCATAGAGTTGGGATTGCATAGTAGGAGTACCCCTAATTGCTACCCTGTTTTATATGTCTGAATATATACACTGTTTTAGCACCATGGTGGAACAGTACCTGCTACTTACTCTTTTGGTGCTCGTAATCACTTGCATATGCTTCTGTCTACTGATTATAGTAGCACATGTATTCTACACAAGAACAACGTTGGTTCAATAAATATATTAAAACAAGCCCCACAGTATATTCATTACCACGATCCCTGTGGGGTCCGGGTTGTGATGTTTAGTGGTTGCCAGAAAATATTTTCTCTCTGTTTGGGTTAGAGGGGCTTAGGGAGGCACTGTGAGCCAGCTGGTCTCAAGGCCAACATATACTAAGGGGTGCATGGAAACAGTGTAGGCAGCTTACCCAAAGTTTATGTTGTCCACAAATGCACAGATCCTATGGATTAGTCGGAACTGCATGACATCGCACTCATCATGCCTCTCTGTTCCCCCATTCTTCATCTCTCACTGAAGACTCACCAATCAACCTTCAGTCCTCAGCCCTCACACTTCAGCTCTCATTCTTTACTTAGCATCTCTCACTCCTCATCCATCATTCCTCACTTGTCATCCTTCAAACGTGCCATACCAAATCCCTCAATACTCACTCCTCATCCCTCAGTTATCATCCCTCACTCTTCAACTCTCATCCCTTAAACCATATCTGTTATACATCACTCCTTACTCCTTGGGTCTCATCTGCCACTTCCATTCCTTAAAACCCATCTTTCATGTCTTACCTCCAATCCCTCATCCCTTCGTAGTTACTCCTCATCACTTCTGCTTTATCCTTCTTTCCTCACGCTGCTTTCATTCTTCCTCACCTCTTACCCCTAATTGCTCATTCTGTGTCTCTTGGATTTCACCTTTTCTTTTTGCTTTGCATGATAAGTGAAATTGACTAACGATGTCCTAAAATGGTCACCAGCCTGTCTATTTCAAGCCAATATACTACCTCACACGTCTGTTCTTATTCCTCATTCCTTATCACTCATCCCTATCTCTAATTTCCTTTGTCCTCAAGACTCAGTGATTACCCCTCATTCATCAAACTTCCCACTCATTCTCCACTTATCACCCCTTATTTCCTATTTGTTAATTCTAATTCCTTACCCCTAATCATTTATCCCACACGCTTCTACTCTTACACCTATTACCTAATTCTTTACCTCTTATGCCTCATTTCTCACTCCACATTCTTTTACTTTTCACCTCTATATTATTTATCCCTTACTTCAGATTTCTCATCCCTCAATATTCATTTCCTATTCCTCAATTATCATCCTGTCCTCATTGTTCTTAATTCCTTGCTTCCTGTCCCTAACCTCTCATTTCTAATTGTTCACTTCTCATTCTTCATCCCCCAGCTTTCCTTTCTCGTACCTCATAGTTCACACCTTACTCCCTACTTCTCGTGCCAGATTCTTTGTCCCTCACTATTCAGATTTTTCACTGTTCAGGCCTCAACCCTTGGTCATCATCCCTCACTAACCAATCCTCACATCTCATTATTTACCTCTCTTCTCTTGCTGCTTGTCCTATACTTCTCCTCACTTACTCTTCATCCTTTAATCCTCACTCATTACCCCTTGTCCCTCGATCACGTTTCACACCTTTCTTAACCTCTCACTCACCATTTTTCATTCTTTCACTCTCATCCCTTACTCCTTATTTCTCACTCCTCTTCCCTCACCCTTCATCTTGGGTTTTGTATTTTTACTCTTCAGTTTTCATTTCTCAACCTTCACTCACTTCCCATCTTTAACTACTCATCTCTTCCTCCACATACCTCATGCAGCACTCCTCATCGTACACTACCTACTCTTCATGCCTTAGTCTCAGTCCTTATCCACATCCATCACCCCTTCATTTCTGATTTCTGTCTATGTCCCTCATTTATCTTTCACCACTCTTCCCTAGCATTTCATGCCCACAATGTGCATATAGGTTCCATGGTGAATTATTATTCTAGTTTTGTATTCCTTTTAACAATTTTTGCATGGTTGGATATTATAATGCATGCAAATACAACACATTCCATTATCATCACGCGTATAATACAACACACTGACCTTTAAATACAATGCGTGGCATACATGATGGATCTCATCCACGCATTGTTGCAGCTTTTATATGTGTGTGTGTGAAAAAATATATATAATATAATCTGGCATGGTTCTAAATCAGTGGCAATTGAATTAATTCGTCAATTGAAAAAAAATGACATGAATCTCCAATTCACTTTTGAAATAAGTGCTGACTGTGTCCTCTTTTTAGATGTAGAGGTGGACATAGAGCAGGGCAAAATAGAAACTAAAATACACAGAAAACCAAGCGCAGTAAATTCAATACTACATGCTCAGAGTCATCACCCAAGACACAAAGCATCCCCTATGGGGAAATGCTACGTTTAAAACGGATTTGCAGATTGACTAGTGAATTAGGAACAGCCCAACTAGAATGCAAAAAGAGATCTCTGGCCAGGGGGTATAATGCAAAGTGCATAGATGCAGCTATTACCAAAAGTCAGAATGCAGACAGAGACAAGCTTCTAAAACTATCAGTGTTAGACAGGAATGTTGATAAGAAAGTTGCTAATCAATCCAGCAACGACTTTAGGATGATAGTGAGCTATAACAAACAACATAAAGAAATTAATCACATTATCCAAAAGAACTGGCCTCTAGTTAAATTGGATGCAGTCTTGGGACCAGTTTTACCAGCTAGACCCTCAGTTACAAACAGGAGAGCACCCAACATGAGAGATCGACTGGTGGTCAATAACCCTATTGAACAACCTAAACCAAACTGGCTTAACCAAAGAAAGGGCTTTTACAAGTGTAAAACTTGTAAAGTTTGCCAGAACGAGTGACATACCACCAGCATTCAAAAAGCATTTGGTATGGGAGAACACAAGATTACAAAGTCCCTGTCATGCAAATCCGAATATGTTGTCTATATCCTTGAGTGCCCCTGTGGGCTTAGATACGTGGGAAGTACAAAGCTGCAGGGGCACAAAAGGATTTTACAACATATCAGAGCTATAAAAAATCGTGATCCGATGTACCCTGTTGCTCGTCACTTTAATGAAGTTAATGACGCAGATTCCAAAATGCTAAAATATTACATAATAGACAGTGTACCCTACAACAAAAGAGGAGGCAATAGGGAAGGGATTTTACGCAATCTGGAAACTCGATACATTTTAAAGTTAGATTCTAAACACCCGAATGGTCTAAACATTACAGAAGACCTGTACACTTGTCTATAATACAATCAAGGGAACCGGAAAATAGTATGATATAAAACTTCAAGCTAGATGTAAAATGAGACTATACTTTAATCAGGGGCAACATTCTTTGAAAACTGATGAGAC
The DNA here is from genome assembly GCF_964261635.1 of Lissotriton helveticus. Lineage (NCBI taxonomy): Eukaryota > Metazoa > Chordata > Amphibia > Caudata > Salamandridae > Lissotriton > Lissotriton helveticus. Next base: position 1,233,823,045 of record NC_136068.1, read on the forward strand.
GATAAAGGCTTTCATCGGAGTTGATTTTTATTAATTATTTATGGGACTTTTTCACACTTAATATTACCAAGATATATACTATAACAGACAGAGGCTTCTGTCGAACAATAATTTCCACTGCATGTAGTGAAGATAACCAATAAATATACCCTTTATCACCTAATAGAGAAATTATATTCTTCCTTAGAAAGTATCAATATATGAGAAGGGTCACCAAATATATCTATACAGGGGAACTATATATCGATAGAAAACAAAGAGACTTTATGGATCATTGAAAGAACAGAAATGCCCATAAGAACAATAAGGAAACAATATCCCATAATGTGATATGAGAAAAAAATAGTTCCAATTAAATTTTATGTAGATTGTATTAAATGAAGGTATTTATACCTATCACTGCACAGTTGAAAAGCTCGAAATATGACGTATTTGGGTTAAAAAAAAAACATACACAAATCGTTTCCAAAGAACAATTAAAACATTTTTAAATACATTTTTTTTTTAAATAGGATCGTTCTTAAGAAATACATAGTCTTTTAGATGGATCTGATTATTTATGTATTTTAGGTATTTTTATTCCCCAATTTTAATGTATATAAGTTATTAAATTTGTAGGCTTATATATGTTTATGGTAATGTGATATATTTGATACTGTGTCATATTATGCGTCAATTTGCACATAATACTGATCTAGAAAAAATTCTATGTGGGTTAACAATCTGGTATTATACCTTTATTGTTGATGTAAAATCTTCTCCCATGCAACAGTGGAAAGTTTGTAAAATGCACTTTTACTTTAATTGCACTGTCACTTTAAAAGGTGGATAAAAACACACAAAGTACCAAAAAAAAGAAAATTAAAAAAGTGTGGGTATATAAGCAGACAGGTGACTAATGTACGTGTCATGTGATCAAAGCACTTTGGTGCTGAAACGTGTAATGGCCGACGGATTTCAACCCAAATAAAGGAGATTCTATGCACAGAATCGTGGTCTGTGCTTCTACTTTGTTTGTATGCAAGAGCCGGCAGGCAGTGGAGTTTTTCAAGATATATATATATATAAATAAATAAATAAATATATATATATATATATATCTATATTACCTACTGGCGGTCGCCAGTAGGTATATATAGTTAGGATTTTTTCTCTATGGGATTTTTGAAAATTCTATGTCTAATAACATTGGCGTTTGTGGACGGAATTGGCTGAAATTTTCAGGAAAATGGCACATTTTGTTTCTGAGCAGCCCTTGAAAATTTGGGGGGGGTTCGTCAAGGGGGGGCTGAGAAAAAAGGGGGGTCCCAAAACGTGTTTTTAACATTGAGTTTTCCATAGGGCGGTTGGCCTCACTTTTAGCCCGAACGGCTGAATGGATTTGCACGAAACTTGGCAAAATTGTAGGGACTGGTAGCCCGATGTGCCTTTTATAGGTCTCAATATATGTGCTACAGTGGATTTTGAGAAATTAACGTTTAAAAAAAGATATATATCTGTAACAGCGGACCGGGCAGCGCTCCAGGACGCGTACTTTTCGCGCAACGGAGCTTTGTGAAGCGAAGCTGATTGGTTCTCCGGCGTCTGTCAACATTCCAAACAGTCCGTAGCGGCCGCCATCTTGTCTCTCGGTAGGATCGAGAGACAAGAGGAGGCCAAAGCGAAGGGGCAAATGACCATAAGGGGGAATAGTAGATCCTCGCTGACCCCCTAGGTTTGATGTGGAGGTTTTAAAAGGGCCCCGCGGGGCAAAAAAAAAAAATAATAATAATAATCGAACGGCTGAATGGATTTGCACGAAACTTGGCAAAATTGTAGGGACTGGTAGCCCGATGTGCCTTTGCTAGGTCTCAATATGTGTGCTTCAGTGGATTTTGAGAAATTAACGTTCAAAAAAAGATATATATCTGTAACAGCGCACCGCTTCGCGTACTTTTCGCGTTACGGAGCTTTGCGAAGCGAAGCTGATTGGCTCTCCGGTGTCTGTAAACATTCCAAACAGTCCGTAGCGGCCGCCATCTTGTCTCTCGGTAGGATCGAGAGACAAGAGGAGGCCAAAGCGAAGGGGCAAATGACCATAAGGGGGCATAGTAGATCCTCGCTGACCCCCTAGGTTTGATGTGGAGGTTTTAAAAGGGCCCCGCGGGGCAAAAAAAAATAATAATAATAATAATCGAACGGCTGAATGGATTTGCACGAAACTTGGTAAAATATTAGGGACTGGTAGCCCGATGTGCCTTTGCTAGGTCTCAATATATGTGCTTCAGTGCATTTTGAGAAATTAACGTTCAAAAACAAGATATATATCTGTAACAGCGCTCCGCTTCGCGGAGATAAAATTATATCTGTATTACCTAGCTGTTGCTAACACCAGTTAGCGACGGCTAGTAGGAGATAGCGACCATCTTGGGCCCCACTTTGCATGTGAGTGATATTTATCACTAATGACATGCAAAGTGGGCATGCCAAGATGTTAGCGACTGGAAACAGTCGCTAACATCGCTATCTCCTATTATCAACTTTTGGAAATATTCGAGATAAGCGCGAATATCTCCAAAAAGTAACAGCTGCCCTGAGCAGTTCTTAGCCATGTTATCCAATGGGAGGTGGATAACATGGCTAAGAGCATTAGCTCGGTAATGCATGAATATCGCTGAGTTTTCAGCGATATTAATGCATTGCGGTCGTTTTTTATCGTATTTGCGATAAACCTTGATAATAGCAAGGTTTATCTGCGATAATTTCTGACGGTAAAAAAATCTTTGCAATGCATCGTTAGGGATAAATATCGCTTAACTTTGGTAATATGCCCCAACGTCTGTTAACGTTCGATTCGAAGGAAATCAGGAAGTGTTGAAAAACATTGTCTGCGCCATCTTGTCTTTTTTCAAATGCCACACTTTTGTCGTGCACGGCAGCCATTTTAGATGCCTTGACCAGACCCACTCTGTGCACGCTGTCGATCCTTAGCATGGCTCCCCACCCTCGCAAGCATCTCACCCAGGCAGTGGTCACCCCCGCTCTCTGTCTTATGCATGGGTAATAAACCTCCCCCCATCTGCGCTGCTCTTCCCTGAGAATCACACCCTGTGCCCGCCCGACACCTCCCTTTCGCCCTATTCACTACCGCACCCTCTGACACTCCTTTTCCTCTGTGTCCGATTGTCCAGGCTGGTCCTAGGGTATCAGCTAGCCCTGCAGATGTAGTTTATGGCCACAGCTGTAAAGAATCACCCCTCTTCAAAGGAGTTATAGTAGATCAAGGCCCACACTCGATGAGATCCGTCACAGCAGAAGCGTTGCTATTATCTGAAAACCATCCTGTATTGTGATTGGGGAGGGGACCGAGCGTGAAGCGGAAGATTCTAGGGATGACTCTTTGTACATCAAAGTTTTTACAATTATGTGTCACATTAAAAATATATAGCACTCCGACAAAGTAGTAAGATTATAAAACTTTAATAATTTATAAATATATACAAGAAAACAAAAATAGTAATAACATATAAAAATTTTTAGGGAAAAACAACGAAGTAGCGGTCGGCTGTGCGAATAGTCCCAACGCAGCAGAACGTCCAGATTTCCGGCGTGGGGCGTCGCGGGGGGTGGGTCATCAGTAGCAAACTGTTGTGCGAATAGTTCCAAGGCAGCAGAACGCGCCGAAATCTAGATGACACGAAAGTGATGTCTAGTAAGTTGCCACCCAGCAAATAACGGCGTGGGGCGTCGCGGGGGGTGGGTCATCAGTAGCAAACTGTTGTGCGAATAGTTCCAAGGCAGCAGAACGATGGCACCAAGGTGATGTCCAGTAAGTTGCCGCACTGGTTTTGGTATCCTACAATGCTGCTCCGAATAACGGCGTGGGGCGCCCCGGGGGAGGCGGCGTGAACGGGCCTCTCCAGGTGGAGTGTCATCTGTTGTAGTGGGGCGCCCCTTTACCGTTTCAGTTGCCATTCTGTCCGTTTTTGGTCCACTGTGTCAAAAGCCGCAATTCAGCTGAGTTGCGCCCACTCTTGCGGTGCAGCGATAGGCGGCTGTCACAGGACTCTCAAAATGGCGGCAGGCTCTTTCCTTTTTGGGCCTGGTCCACTGAAATGGCCCTGGGACACCTTGGAAATCGGACGCTTGTCTGCTAGGTCTTGGACCCCATTCTCGAAAGCGTCCCCTCCGCCTTGAGAATTCATCAAAAGTTTTGGGGGCCCCGACTCCTGCAGGCTTCTGGTGGGGAGCGGCTGCCATGATTGCTCGCGGAATGACCACAACGGAGCTACGAGATGGTGGTGCTCTCATGCTGACGCCAGCTTCAGTCTGAAACATCCAGAAACAAGGTGGGGCTTTCATCGTTTGGGAAAAAAAAAAAGTTTTCATCCAATGAAAAGTGTTGTTTTTAGGTCATATGATCAAGCCTTCCATCATTAGGAAACCAAAAGTAAAATGAACCAATGAAAAGTTTTATAAACAAGTCACATGACCTGTTATGCGGCATAGGGTATAAAATGCGTAGAAAATACGTTGGCACGTGAGGCGGCGTCAGTAGCGGACCGATGTGCGAATAGGCCGAAGGCAATACAACGCGCCAAGATCCGGATGGCACCGAGGTGGTGTCCAGCAAGTTGCAGCACTGGTGTGGCCATCCTACAATGCTGAAAGTCGGCGTGGGGCGCCCCGTTGGCCTGTGAGTTCGCGTCAGTAGCGGACCGATGTGCGAATAGGCCGAAGGCAGCACAACGCGCCAAGATCCGGATGGCAGCGAGGTGGTGTCTAGTAAGTTGCCGCACTGGTGTGGCCATCCAACAATGCTGAAAGTCGGCGTGGGGCGCCCCGTTGGCCTGTGAGTTTGCGTCAGTAGCGAACCGATGTGCGAATAGGCCGAAGGCAGCACAACGCGCCAAGATCCTGATGGCACCGAGGTGGTGTCTACTAAGTTGCCGCACTGGTGTGGCCATCCTACAATGCTGAAAGTCGGCGTGGGGCGCCCCGTTGGCCTGTGAGATGGCGTCAGTAGCGGACCGATGTGTGAATGGGGCCGAAGGCAGTGCAACAATATTTTCGGAATAGAAGACACCACTAGGCGCTGAGATGCCAAGATCCGGATGGCACCGAGGTGGTGTGTAGCAAGTTGCCGCACTGGTGTGGCCATCCTACAATGCTGAAAGTCGGCGTGGGGCGCCCCGTTGGCCTGTGAGTTTGCGTCAGTAGCGGACCGATGTGCGAATGGGGCCAAAGGCAGCGCAACAATTGTTTCTGACTGACACCACAAGGCGCTGAGATGCCAAGATCCGGATGGCACCGAGGTGGTGTCATAGTTGAGAGTTCTGAGCAGCGGTTGTAACACTGTCTGAAGCTTATTTGCAGCTGCTGCAGCTTCACTACGCGTCAAGATCCGGATGGCACCGAGGTGGTGTCTAGTAAGGTGTACTGGTGTGGCCATCCTACAATGCTGAAAGTCGGCGTGGGGCGCCCCGTTGGCCTGTGAGTTTGCGTCAGTAGCGGACCGATGTGCGAATAGGCCGAAGGCAGCACAACGCGCCAAGATCCGGATGGCACCGAGGTGGTGTCTAGTAAGTTGTCGCACTTCTGTGGCCATCCTACAATGTTGAAAGTCGGCGTGGGGCGCCCCGTTGGCCTGTGAGATGGCGTCAGTAGCGGACCGATGTGCGAATGGGGCCAAAGGCAGCGCAACAATATTTTCTGATTTGAAGACACCACAAGGCGCTGAGATGCCAAGATCCGGATGGCACCGAGGTGGTGTCTAGCAAGTTGTGGCACTGGTGTGGCCATCGTACAATGGTAAAAGTCGGCGTGGGGCGCCCTGTTGGCCTGTGAGATGGTGTCAGTAGCGGACTGATGTGCGAATGGGGCCAAAGGCAGCGCAACAATATTTTCTGACTGACACCACAAGGCGCTGAGATGCCAAGATCCGGATGGCACCGAGGTGATGTCTAAGTTGCGGACTGATGTGCGAATGGGGCCAAAGGCAGCGTAACAATATTTTTTGTATGGAAGATACCACTAGGCGTTGAGATGCCAAGATTCGGATGGCACCGAGGTGATGTCTAGCAAGTTGCTGTACTGGTGTGGTCATCCTACAATGCTGAAACTTGGCGTGGGTCGCCCCATTAGCCTGTGAGATGGCGTCAGTAGCGGACCGATGTGCGAATAGGCCGAAGGCAGCACAACGCGCCAAGATCCGGATGTCACCGTGGTGGTTTCATAGTTGAGAGGCACTTCATCTGCAGTGGGGCGTCGAGATCCGGATGGCACCGAGGTGATGTCTAGCAAGTTGCTGTACTGGTGTGGTCATTCTACAATGCTGAAAGTCGGCGTGGGGCGCCCCATTAGCCTGTGAGATGGCGTTAGTAGCGGACTGATGTGCGAATGGGGCCAAAGGCAGCGCAACAATATTTTCTGAAGAGAAGACACCAAAAGGCGCTGACATTCCAAGATCCGGATGGCACCGAGGTGGTGTCTAGCAAGCTATGCAGTTGGGTTGTGTGCGCACTTGCGGCGAATAGGTCGAAGGCAGCATAACAATGTTTTCTGAATAGAAGACACCACAAGGCGTTGAGATTCGGTTACCACCGAGGTGATGTCTAGCAAGTTGCCGCACTGGTGTGGCCATCCTACAATACTGCTCCGAATAACGGCGTGGGGTGCCCGAAGGGGGGGGGGGAGGCGGCGTGAATGGGCCTTCCTAGGTGGAGGCTCGTCTGCTGTAGTGGGGCGCCCCTTTACCGTTTCAGTTGCCATTCAGCTGAGTTTCGGCTGCTCTTGATGCTACAGCGACAGGCGGCTGCAACAGGACTCTCAAAATGGCGGCCTGTTCTTTGGATTTGGGCCTGGTCCACTAAAATGGCCCTGGGACACCTTAGAACTCGGACGCTCGATTTTTTTTTCCTTTCCTCTACATGCAAAAAAAGGTAAATGCCCGGTACGTTACACGCTTCATCTGCCACGATGAACTCTCCAGAGGAACCGAAAAAAAATATAGTTGTGGTAACTATACCATGCATCGTCATATGGAGAGGTGGCACCAATTAATTATAGTGCTGCATAAAAGAGAGATTTGGAGGAGAACCCCTGACCTGCTAGTACATTCATCAAAGAAGTGGCACTGAGAGCTTCAGAGGCAAGGGAAACGGTCCCAAATATTTAGAAGAACTTTGGAAAGATTAAAATGACATGTTTAGATTGTGGCAAATTAATTTCATGTGGACAGATGAGTGTTACTCTAATAAATACAGCATATGAACATGATCATAGTCGATGGTTGGTAGAGACATTTTGACTATATCCTGGACCTGCCCGTCCTCGCCCAAAATGGCGCTGGAATAAATGGGACTCGTAACTCCTTGTTGTGTACTGGTTGCAGAACCTTGAAATCACGAGATACGTATGCAGTTTTAAAGCACATGGCGGGCGGGGACGAGAATTTATTGAATATTTCGACATCCCTATTGATATTAAGTTCTGATGTGTTATTGATTACTGTACTGTTGAAAGTTCGAATTAACGTCACCCATGGTACTTGCCCGCAAATGTATATCTAGATAATTTTATTGTAACTGGCCCTGTCGTATTTTAATTATAAAATGTACGTCCACCGATTCCGTAACTGTTAGACACCTTAGTTCTTGCAACCTAATGGCCCGCCCGTTAAGTTCCTCTACAGTGTAAATGTCTATTCATCATATACGATTACAGTTTGCTCCGTGGCAGGCCCACGTGGTTATAGGCTCGTATTTGTATAATGACATTTTCACAATAAAGGTTTTTAAAAGAAAACATGGTAGTAGTATATACATTGGTAAAGTTTTTAATAATAGTGACTGTTTTAGAATCATTAAAAGGCAAGTGAAATAAAGCAGACCAATTACATGAAGGGTAAAAGGTATAATACGAAGGAACGCAGTAAAGATAAATGGTCAAGGGCTGTTGTGTTTTCTATTCCTGCAACATAAAGTGATCGATAAGAATCTCATATTCAGGCGTATCGGCGCCTAAGACAGCAGGTCGACCCTCTTTTGCTCAACGGCTCCGTCATGGGACGAAGAAACGCTCTTTTTCTCGAAAAAAGAATATATTTTACTTGCAGGACAGTTGTAAAATTTCCGGGAAAGTACATTAGCCTGGAACATTATAACATATATTTAAGAAAAAATAATGTTCGGAAGTAATGAAAAGCGTAATTTTTAGGTCATATGACCAAGCCTTTCATCATTACAATAAGAAAAGTAAAATGAACCAATGAAAAGTTTTATTAACAAGTCACATGACTTGTTATGCTTACGTTACGAGCTGCGCGCCCCGGATGACTTCCGGATGCGCTAACGCGGCGCGTCATATGACGCATTACGCGACAACGCAGGTCCAGAATATAGTCAAAATGTCTCCACCAACCAGCGGTCGGAACACAACCCCTTTCAGCAGGCTAAATAGTTCTGTTAAATGACAACAGAAGGGACAGGCAACAAGAACCATCAGTCAAAGAGGGGAGGGCTAGTTCTTCTCTACCGGGTTACATTGGGGCGCTACCGGAACTGATCGAATTGGTAGTCTACAGTGTTTCTGGATGTTTCAGACTGAAGCTGGGGTTAGCATGAGAGCAGCACCATTTCGTAGCTCCGTCGTGGCCATTCCGTAACCAATCATGGCAGCCGCTCTGTATCGTTATTTTGGGCGGGGTGGGTGGCGGAGCCGAGCTGTTTTGCAGCCATCATTGTGTGGAGTTCAGTTCATCTCACTAGTTTTGTATTTGTCATGAGGGGTTGTTCCTAATGTTTCTATTTTAGCGAGGTCAAAAAGAGATCCCATTAGTGGCCTACTGATTTTGCTCGATTCCTTTTCTTTTTTTTTACACAATTTTTCGTTATCTGCAAAGACTAAACAGAGTATTGCGACTCTGTGTTTGTTTGTAAATAGAGAATGAACCAAAGAGAACTAATTCTAAAACAGTAAATACTTGGATAACAATCAATCAAATGGAGAGAGAAGCAGGCACGACGGATTACAACGGGGGCAAAGGCCTGCGTTAACTACCTTTCACTATCTGCAAAGAGAGAGTACTCCTAATAGAAATGAGGGGGGGGGGGCACCATTCAAAGCAGATCAGTGTGCATAAACACGAAAATGTTTTCACTTACCACGTACTTGACATTCGACAGCTTATGATATTTGCTATTAAAAAACCATTGAAATTCACTGAAAAAACCATAGGTTATAGACCATATATAGTTAGGAATTAGCATTTACAAAACCTTGAAAATTCACTGAAAAAACCATAGGTTATAGACCATATATAGTTAGGAATTAGCATTTAAAAAACCTTATTTTACTCACACAAAACCATTGAAATTCCATATATAGTTAGTTGCACTAACTATATATCGCGCACCCACAATCCACTGCTGATCATGTCACATATTACATCATTCATGACATGGTCAGTGACATCACTGATGACATCACTGATGACATCTCAAATGACATCACTGATGACATCACTGATGACATCTCAAATGACATCACTGATGACATCACTGATGACATCTCAAATGACATCACTGATGACATCTCATTTGACATTACTGATCACATCACTGATGACATCATTCATGTCATAATACGATGAACCTCTTCAGACTCTAATATAACCTTAGATACACTCAGTGTAAACAGACACTCATAGACTGTCACTCATCCATGGAGTTACTCAGACACTTAGTCAGTCATGCAAAGAATCAATCACACCTCCATTTCCTCAACTATACAGTTATACACACCTTACTTATTCAAACATATACTAAAACATATTTACTCACTTATACAATCCTGGATACAAGTTCACAATGATCCATACAGCCACTCACACATTCACTGGCTCTTATGCACAGTTATTTATATATGTCAACTCTCACATGTACTGTGTTTTACATATGTACTTACTTTGACATGTAGCACTGAGATATCCATTCACTCACCAATACACTCATGCACACAGTCAACCGCCCATACAGCTGTTTCCACATGCACTTTTGAACCCATACATCTAGTCAATCAACTGCTCACACATCTATGCAGAGAGTCATACACCTCCCAGCCACCCAGACACACACTCAGTCTCCCATACAAATGCTTGGGCAACCAATCAATAACCCATACAGTTAATCATATAGCTAATGATCAACACATGCAGCAGTTTACAGAACAACAGACATAATGATGCACAAATTAAGACAGTTTAGTCACTAACCCATGCACTCAGTGAGACACATTTAATCAGTCACTCATACAGTCAGCCATGCCCCTACTAAATCCTTCATCAAGACACTTATACATCCACTCATTCTTTAATATGTAAGACATATTTTAACTTTACAGAATTATACAGTCACTGTATGTAGTCATCAGTGATGTCATCAGTGATGTCATTTGAGATGTCATCAGGTATGTCATCAGTGATGTCACTGACCATGTCACGAATGATGTAATATGTGACATGATCAGCAGTGGATTGCGGGTGCGCGATATATAGTTAGTGCAACTAACTATATATGGAATTTCAATGGTTTTGTGTGAGTAAAATAAGGTTTTTTAAATGCTAATTCCTAACTATATATGGTCTATAACCTATGGTTTTTTCAGTGAATTTTCAAGGTTTTGTAAATGCTAATTCCTAACTATATATGGTCTATAACCTATGGTTTTTTCAGTGAATATATATATAGATATATATATATTCACTGAAAAAACCATAGGTTATAGACCATATATAGTTAGGAATTAGCATTTAAAAAACCTTATTTTACTCACACAAAACCATTGAAATTCCATATATAGTTAGTTGCACTAACTATATATCGCGCACCCGCAATCCACTGCTGATCATGTCACATATTACATCATTCATGACATGGTCAGTGACATCACTGATCACATCACTGATGACAACATCCAGTGATTATGTGTTAAAGTTTAAATATGTTTTACATATTGAAGAATGAGTGGATGTATAAGTGTCTGAATGAAGGTTTTAGTAGGTGCGTGATTGACTGTATGAGTGAGTGATTAAATGCGTCTTACTGAATGCACGGGTTAGTGACTAAACTGTCTAAAAGTGTGCATCAGTATGTCTGTTGTTGTGCAAGCTGCTGCACGTGTTGATCAGTAGCTATATAAGTAGCTATATGGGTTATTGATTGGTTGCACAAGTATTTGTATGGGAGACTGAGTGTGTGTATGGCTGGCTGGGAGGTGTGTGACTCTGTGCAGATCAATGTGTACTTGTATCAGTGATTCTATAAGAGAGTAACTATGTGTTAGTATATGTTTCAAAAATGTAAGGTGTTCTGTCTTTAACTGTATAGATGAGAAAATGGAAGTGTGATTGATTCTTTTCAGGACTGACTAGGTGTGTGAGTAACTCCATGGATGAGTGGCAGAGTGTGAGTGTCTGTATAGGTGTATGAGTGCATATGATAGTGTTGTAAAGATGAGTGATTGTATGTATGAATGATTGTATGAGTGAATGTGTGTGTAGACATAGGAATCAGTGAGTGCGTATGTAGTAACTAGTATTGGTGTGTCAATGGTTTCAAAAATGATACTCTCTATTTAACACTGGGTGTAACGGAGGTTATATTAGAGTGTGAGGAGATGCATTGTATTATCACATGAATGATATCATCAGTGATGTGATCATTGATGTCAAGTGAGATGTCATCAGTGATGTCATTTGAGATGTCATCAGTGATGTCATCAGTGATGTCACTGACCATGTCATGAATGATGTAATATGTGACATGATCAGCAGTGGATTGCGGGTGCGCGATATATAGTTAGTGCAACTAACTATATATGGAATTTCAATGGTTTTGTGTGAGTAAAATAAGGTTTTTTAAATGCTAATTCCTAACTATATATGGTCTATAACCTATGGTTTTTTCAGTGAATTTTCAAGGTTTTGTAAATGCTAATTCCTAACTATATATGGTCTATAACCTATGGTTTTTTCAGTGAATTTCATTGGTTTTTTAACAGCTAATATCTGTAGCTGTAAAATGTATTCTTCTTTAAATCCAAAAATATATTTTATATGTTTATTAATAACTTTTTTTTTAAATATTTTTTTTTCTTCGTTCCCGCTTCGCGAATCGGGAAGCTTCCCGTTAGCTGACCTTGATGCCGCGAAATAGACCGCGAGCCGGTAAACGTTTCTTTACCGCAACTGCCGCGTTAGAAAACAACATCGTGACGCCTCCCGTCCGCATGACGTTTCGCGTTGTCGCGTGATACGTCATATGACGTGCTACGTTAGCGAACTCGTACGCTTACCGAGTCGCAAAGCACAGGTTTCTGGAAGCAAACCGGGAGGCCCTGCAAAGCGCGTAACATACACACAGCAGATCATGTGACTTGGTAATAACACTTTTCATTGGTTCATTTCACTTTCGGTTTCCTAATGATGTAAGACTAGGTCATATGATCTAAAATGAACACTTTTCATTGGTTGAGAACTATTTTTTTCCCAAATGGTGAAAATCCCTCCTTCTTTCCTCACTCTGACTTTCATCATTGTGAGAGAAAGACCCTTTGTTACCAGTGAGCAATGGCTTCTTTACTAGCTTCAGCTGGTGCTTCCCCACCACCTCCACCACATCCAAGGAAGAGTGGACCACCTGCTAAAGTTATAATTCAGCAAGAAGAGGAAGAAGAGGAACAGGACGACCTAGATAATCTCCCTATTATGGCCAGAAGATCTGTTGTACCGGAAGTAACGGGACCAGAGGGCAGGGAGATGGTGCCAAATATACAAACGAGATTTCGTGAAGTAAAACAAGTCTGCGTACATTGCAGTGGATTCATCTGCTACGCAGAAAGTAGCATCACTCTGATCAACAGAGCTATTGACAATCATACTCATGTTTGTCCGAAACTCCCCAAACAATAAATTCTTTTTTTTTGTTTTCTTGCTCCTGTTGAGCCCTTTACAATGAATCGTTTTCGTTGCCCCCTCCGGAAAAAAAACAAAAAAAATATAAAACTGTTCGTAAAAATTCAAAAAAAGTAAAAAAATGTTCAGAAAAATAATAAAAAAAATATAAAACAACAAAAACAATTTAAAAAAAAGTTCTTTTCAGAACTACCTCCCCGTTATTAAAAAATTGGTACAATATTTGCAACTGTGCCAACCTCTATTTCTCTTAGTTCGCTTCCCAGTTCGCTCCCCGGTACGCGAACCGGAAGCGAACCAAAACATTTTTTTTTTAAAAAAAGAACAGTAAGTATAAGGGAAGGAAACAGACACTTATGTTAAAAGAAAGACAGCTATAAGGGAGTAAACTAGAGATACTATTACCCGTAATCCACTGCTGATGATGTCACATATTACATCATTCATGACATGCTCAGTGACATCATCAGCAGAGGATTGCGGGTAATAGTATCCCTAGTTTATTCCCTATAGCTGTGTTTCTTTTAACATAACTGTCTGTTTCCTTCCCTTATACTTACTGTTCTTTTTAAAAAATTTTTTTTAGATCAGTCAGAAACAGTGAAAGTAATGAAATATAAAAGACTACGTAGAATATGAGCACTGTATGCAACAACTTTGACACTTACAGAAGCCTCACCTTCTCCATGCCTCCTACACAGTTCTACATGTACATCATAAATGCAAACAGAACAGAATTAATTATACATGTTAAATGGTTTATTTTTGCTGTTCTCAGAATGTATCAAATTTCACGAAAACAGTGACTTGAAGGTATTCATCATATAACAGCGGGGAAAAAAAAACACAATCAAAATGATTGTGTTTAAAAAACCCATACAACATTAGAAATCAGAATTCAGAACTCCTTAAAGTTAACTTACTTTCCATGACGGCCAAGGATGTCCTATGAACAGCTTACACTCTGTTGTGCTGTTATTACTTTCAACCCGCCACTTTCTGAAAGAAAACCTCCATCGTTTTCAAAAACATGTTACATACAATAAATGACTTCTTGCTCTCTACCGCAAGATTCCACAAGGCCAAATCTTGTCAGAGCCATGTATAACTCTTGGATTTCTTGTTAGCCTATCCCGTCTTTTCGCATTTCCGCAACTTTCAGAATTAAAATGTTGAAGATCATTTACACAATCCTGGACTAGTAATATCTTCCCCTTCTTGCTCAATCATGTTCTACATTTCCTATCACACTGATACTGCTTACTATGAAGCAGACTTACACTACCTTTATGACTAGTACAATTATTTAATTCTCTACATCACTTTTAATCACAAAGCAATGTAAAACAGTAGACAGCATTGCAGACTTACATTCCCTCTACTCCATGTTTTGATTGGCTGCTTCAATTAGCTTATAAAAAGAAATAGTTTTTCTGAACTCATTCAAAGTGCACGTATTTCTCAATAACGTCCAGTGTTATGGTAAAAAGTTATGTCTCTGTACTACACTTATCCTCAAGGCCAAATAGTGTAGGAGCCATGAGAACTTCTTGAAATTCCTAAGAGCACATCCCGAGATTCTTTCCCTAAAATTTTGGTTTTAAAAACACCAGGTAAGAGTTTTTAAGGTCATATGGCAATTTTTTTTTGAAAATTAAAACAGAATCATTGCAGAATGACCAGCCATTTCTAGACTTTAAATAAGCTGTGTAATGTCCTGATGTTATTGAAGGGCCATCATGATATATAATTGCTGCAGTTACAAAAGTCCTTCCTGATATTGACAACTGCGAAGCTACAAAATTTTTAATTAAAGTTGTCAATTTTGTTCCATCAGGCCTACATCGTTGGAACATTAAAATGACATACTGGCCATATGTTCGTATAAATAATGTGGACATCATTTCAGATTTACATTGGCTACACTCCATGTTGTGATCAGCTGCTTTTACTAGCTTATTAAAAGAGACTGATTTACTGTCTGGCAAAGTTAAATATATAAATCTTTCTGAGTCTACACTAGTAGTACTTGATACCCTACAGTTCTCGCAGTCATGCTGCCATTGATAAGAAAGCCCAAACAGGTGATCTACATCTACACCTTCATCATGCAATACATCAAGCATATACATTAAAAACTCCTGACAATCTTGCTGACTATTTTGAGAGAATTGTGTTTGGCCTGAACATCTGTCTAACAGATTTCGAATTTCAGACACACTTTCTATGTTTGTTCTATCAGTGCTACATTTCTCTAACACAGAATTTAACAAACTGCAAAATCTTTGATCAGAATTGACCACAATCTCTTCTTTTACATTTTGTAGAGAAAACAAAACATTTACCACTATATTAGCATAGCAGTTGACACCAGAACTGTTTTCAAATTGAAAACCAACAACATCTTCAACAGAATCCTTTTTGTTTCTGCTTATAATTTCAGGTTCATCGACTTTTCGTCTTTTTGCTACAACCTCCCCAGTATTGGTCACATTTCTTCGTTTCCGGCCTACCACACGTTTCTCAAACAAAGGATACTGAGGCAAATGTGGCGCATACTCTCTTCTCAACCTATTGTATTCCTTAACACAATCTAGATCCACACAAATGTTTGTGACATCACACTCAATCAAGTACAATCCCGATAAAGTCCTAACTCATGACAATGCCACATATGCCATACCCTCCTTGAACACAGAACTGCCAATATTCACCAATGCACAATCTACACTTAAACCTTGCGATTTATGGATTGTCACCGCATATGCCAAGCAAACAGGAAACTGCTTACAACGAACATATAAGTCTTTTACAAGCAAAAATCTAGCAGAACAACGAGCAATTAGCTGTACTTCCTCAATGCCATCAAAGTTTAATTTTTAAAAATTCAATTCCATCTCTATTTCTGTATTTCACAAAATCAACAACATTACCCATTGATCCATTTACCAGACCTCTTTCAACATGTAAATTCCTTCTTAAAATTATACGGCAGTTCAAGCACACATTCAGAGTCTTTTCAAAACCCGCAGTTTTAGATATACTCTTCTCTAATGAATCCAATTTTGTTTTCAGATTCTCAGACAAAATAATTGTTGATCCCATATGCTCTACTCTGTCAATAGCTTCCAATTTCACAATCTCTTGCTTTTCTAAATGCAACATTTTGTTGTTGAATTTGGCACATTCTGCAAGAGTTGGCATCAAACATATTCCAGATTTTTTCTCAGTAACTTTCTGAAAAATATTCTCAGGCACAACATCTTCGTCTGGATATAAATTTGTCAGTAATCGTGCATGTAAAGCTTCTTTCCCATGCTCGGTCACTTTTCCAATTCTAACATCTTGTAGAATAGTCTTGTAAACTTCATCCTTTGCCTGACGCATATTTTCATGCAGTTCAGCATAATTGAAGTTTAACCATATATTGACGTTGCCAATACTCCCTAAGCACTTCCTGGTATCTTCATGCGTGAGCATTTTGAACACAGGTTGCCCTTTCACTGGTGTCAGCTGCAGAAGATCTCCGAAAACAATGATGTGTTTGCCACCAAATAACACATCATACTCTGTTTTGAGAACTTCTTGCATTCTCAAATGCACAAAGGCAAGCATGACATTGGAAACCATGCTTACTTCGTCAATGATAAGAAGTTTCATTTTCCTCAAGACTCTTGAAACTTCAAAACAAGCATCTCCAGATAGCTTGTGATATTCTAATTTGTTGTCATGCTCCACTGGCAGCATCAGTAAACGATGTAAAGTAATCCCTTTAATGTTATGTGCTGCCAGTCCAGTTGGAGCGGTGACAACACAAGACAGCGATGACTCTGTCCTTTCCTGCAAATAACATGAAATTGCTTTAATAAGGAAACTTTTTCCAGTTCCCGCTTCTCCACTCACGTACAGTCGGACAGGCTTCAACGACGTACATGAGCACTCTTTCTTGTCATGACTTAATCCATGATCAATTTGCATGGTAAGTTCGTCATATATTTTCCTCTGCTCAACGTTGAGTTGTCTTTCCAACTCTTCTAAGTTAACCACATCCTCCTGAGCATGTGCCATGGCTCTTTCCACTTCATTCATAGCAGTGGCAGCTTCATTTTCGATAAGAGGTCCTCCTAGTGGATCCTGACTCAATGAAGCAGAACTCTGACTGTCCTGAGAACTGTCTCTGGCAATCTCGGCTGCAATCGTTGCTTCCTGCTCAATTTCCACATTCAACATTTCTACATATTTGGGAAAAGCAGGACATTCTATGGTCTCCTTGGCAGCATTGAATGAGTCTTCGTAACAAAGGAAATCTCCAAGCAGTTCCTCTTCTGCACGCCAAGGCTTAAAAAGTTGCAAAAGTGCTAAATAGAAAAACTCCTTTTTTTCAGGAGATTCGCCACTCAATTTTCGATGGTTTATCAAGTGGCATTTTCTTTGCTTGACCAGACATCCCTCACTTCCTATTACAGCATACACTCCTTTCTCAGTATCTTCTTTGATGTTCCTCTTGAATATGTAATTTTGCAGAACCTCATACAGACAAACATTCTCGAGGTGACTGCTTCGATTTGGATAATATGTATCCAACATGTTGCTCTTCAAAATGTCGGTACTGTTTGGCTCCTTTTCCGCCAAATACTCAATTTCCCGCACAGGTTTCAGAACTCGATTACGCGTTGCAGCAAGACCAACACTCGCCCAAACGATACTCCTGGACTTGGCATAGAGACTTGCTGAAGACAACCGGTCAGAACATTCGTAAGCTCCGATTTCTCGATGCGACAACATCTTCAGACTGAAACTGTACAACTTCTTGCTGAGGCTCTTTTCATGGGAAATGTCCTCCCACATATCCTTCAATTCTGTCTTCTCTTTTTTGGTGATGTAAGATGTCACATACCGAGCCACAGCCATACAGTTATCAGCCACAAACTGTATATCCATGTTAGCATTCCACATGGACAAAATCACCGGGTTGTAGTCGTTGATGTACTTAGACTCTTCGTTCCTCTTCAAATTGTATGTGTTTTTAGGTGATTTCTTCATCACATTATGTCGCAGCGAAGACATCAAACTGTTCACTCTTCCTTTAGAAATCACCGATCGTGGAAAGCCGAAACGACATTTGGTGTAGAACTTGTCTTTGTTCCGGAATTTACGACGACAGTACTTTCCACATCGATGGCTTTGGAAACGTAGAACTTTTTCTCTTAGGCTTTTTTTCTCCTTTGCGTTTGGAACAGCACACGTAGAATACTGTTCTATGAAACTCATCACTGAGTCGTCTGCATCCGTTCCAAATTTAGGTGCATCCTTGATCCACAGCAACATATGTATATGAGGAGCACCTCTTGCTTGGTACTCCTTCCTCCAGAAGAAATCCAACACCTCTCCAAGAGGTGGATTCTTCCTATTCATGATGAAAGACATCATACCTTCAAATCTATGATTGAAGTACCTACATACATTGACTGGATCCAAAGAGCACAGTTCTCCGGGTGTCTTGAATTCGATGTTTACTACGTTAGCATTTGCCTCTCGTAGAAATTCAAGTAAGTCTTCCCAGCCATACTCAGCACAGCTCAAAGTGAGGAACCATGTGGGAGTTCCTAAGTTCCTCAGCATACATTTTAAATCACCATGACGACGGTACCAGTACTCATTAGTACCACGTTGACACGCCATGAGATTAATCAGGTGAGAATCCAAAATACTGTCTTGGACATTGACTTTATCCATAAAGTCACTTGCCGAGATGTTTTGCATGTGTATACCACTTTTCAAGATGTGGTTCACTGCATATGACAGTCCAGACAGATCGCTTTCAAACAGGAGATGAAACAAATAAGGAATGCATTGTCGAAACCTAGGATCTCCTGCATACAATCGCAAAGTCCGGTATTCAGAAGCAGGAATTTGATGAGGTCGCTCATCATATCTTCCTCCCTGACCTGTTGGAAAAAGCTGTGGGAAACACCGAGCTTCCAAACTTTCCTCCCAAACACTAATGGGACTCCCTTTCGCTTGTTTCATTTGAAACAACTCAATAGCATTCCCCATGACTTCCTTGGAATGCAAAGGATGAACACTATAATGTTCATATATTTCTTCACTAGTACAGGGTTCTACTTTCTCAATTTGACCAGCACACAAATCGCTATCCTCTTCCTCACTTACTTCCTCTTCTGCAACATATACATTTTTATAGTATTTATTATATTTTTTCAAATACAATGTTGCCCTTTTGACTTTCCTAACATCTACTAAATCTTGCCATATTTTCTTATTCTTTGTCGGAACCCCATTAACTAAGATAACAAGAGGTTCCTCTTCCACTTTTTCTACTCCAATTGTGTTAATGTTTTTCTTCAAATCTAGAGGCAAATAAACAACTCTTCCCTTTAATCCTCTCTGTAAATCTGATGGAGGCAATTTCCCTGTCTTTGGCTCCATTCTTACAATAGCCTGAAAGGGATGGATACTTTGAATCAAAATAGATTCATAAGTATTTAAATCCTTCAATTCAGAAGGAATCTCAACCAATTCCAGATTATTATGAACTGCTCTAGCAGGCATCTGGTTTTGATTTAATTTGTTACAACAATAAGTACACACACGTTGATCCAATCCCAAATCAAAACAATTTTCTACCATCAAGTATGTTGCAAAATCCTTCCATTCACTATTATTTTCCCTTTCACTTTTTCCATATAAATCCACTAACTTAGTCTGATTCTTATAATAAGTGCGTCGACAACACACACAAGTGAAATTTGGCCTCTCACTTGATTTCACCTCAAACGTCGCAATTTCCCTCTGGAAATTATCTGTACTGGAAACCTGTACACTATCTTCCACATTACTCTCTTCTTCTTGGTCAATTTCAACATTCTCCTCTTTACTTCCAAAGTAACAAAACTCAATTTCTTCACATATATTCTTCACATCTATTTCAGAACCATGCAAAAGAGCAGCGCATAATTGTTTAAGCATAATTGCTGGACTCTTAGCATAATACAACATTCTAACTAATTTCCTCACTTTATTATGATGCACTGCTAGCATCCTGAAATGATGAAAAACACTCTGGCATACTCTCCTGGAAAGACAAGCCAGTGAATGACCATGCAAACCTATCACTTCTCTCACTCTGCAAGGATCTAATTCTTGCAACAACTTCATTTTCTGCTTCAAACTTTTCTTACTAAATGACCGTATAAAATCACAAAGCAAATTGATGGAATCCTGTCGTACACTGCAAATACTACTACACTTCCAGGTGTACACAGGACCCTTAGGACGTCTCCCTAAAACCTCATTACCTAACACCTCTTCTATCTCTGTTCTCACAAGTTTTTCTTTTTCAACTGGACAACCATCTTTCACGTCATAAGCTCGACCACTGGTGTCAACTGCATGCACCAAATCATTATCCTGGAAATAACTCTCCTCATTAAAAAATGCCTCAGAGCTTGAACTATGCATCCATTCTCCAGAAAAAACTTCACAAAAATTACTACGGTTAACTATTCTCTTCCATCTACTATTTCTTTTGAAATCATAAATTACCTTGTTTAGCTTCCTAATTCTATTGATTGTCAAAATAAATAACTTACGTTTAATTTCAAATGCCTGATCAATAACTTTCTCAACTATTTTTTTTCTCTTATAAAAAAACACTTTCTGCTGACCTTTCTTAATATTTTTTAACAAATTCCAAATTATCCTGTGGCGGAACATTCGTTTACGAATATCCCTAAACTGTTGTTTCCTTCTACTTTCATGCATAGAGTTATCTCTTACTCTAGCAGTAACATTTCTCATTGGCCTTTCCTTACCATTTGAATTTTTTCTCCTTTTCTGGACTGAAACATTTTCTGTAGTAATATTTTTTTTACTACACATATTTCTTATGACTGTTTTTCGACTCTTACCCGGTGCTTTCTTGGTGACTTGACAAATCTTTTTGTTAGAGGACTGCTGCATTATTCCATGGTCCTGCTGTCTTTGACGTTTTGCAGCCTTTCTTACTCTTTCTTTGCTAGGCATCCTAAAATCTTGAAATAATCTGCAGTTGAATCTGTGGTAAAATATAATAAAAAATGTTATTAACCACTATTACCCAACAGTAAATTAATAACAGTCATCAAAAACTTAACACACTACTTAAGTATATAATATACTGAAGCCTATCTCCAATTTTTCACTGAACAGGACTCATCTCTTCTTAACCTTGGATAAACCTCACCTACTCTGTGTCCCCTGCACATAATTAAATGTAAAGGGGCAGATTTATATTAACTAGCACATCCCCAGGGATGCACCAGTTAACGTGCACCGCTGCTCTGCCACCCACGGTGTGCCGCATTTACAATCAGATAGGACAAAGCTACATCAAAACCCTGCGCCTGCTTGAAGCAGGCATAGATCTTGACGCAGGTAGGCTGAAAGCTAAAGCAACAACTAAGTGTCGTGTGCAGAAGTTACAAAAAAGGAAAAATGGCGTTTAAACCAGTAATGAGACCATGCTAACGTAATACAGAGTAAAAATATCCAGGATCTACATCAGTTTGGGGTTCACGAACCTGGCAGGTACAAGGCACTGAGGCTTTCCACCGTGCATGTCTCATCCCAAAACATATGTGGTTTGTGAATGAAACAATTTCCCAGACCAAATGCTTTGGATTGGCTACTTCTAAAAAATTAAACACCCCTACTATCCCGGAGTTAGAGGAATATGATGGTTGGAGTAATTTTACTCGTTGTCTATTAAAGATTTACAGGCCCTACTCCGTAACTCTTCCTTTAACATTTCCAGTATAAATCCAAAAGGTTGACTGCTTTGGCAACGTGCCTTATCCACGGTTTAATAACGCTGCCTTTTGCTTCATATAAGTTTTCAAATTGTATGAAATATATACCAATAGGTCGTTATTAACCTTTAGGTAGTGGTTTTCTTCATGAAGTCTGGTCGCTTCCATACACATACAGATTTTCAAAGATGATCAAGAACTTTATCTGAATGGAGAGGAATGCACTGAGACGCCAGATCATTCACTAATGTGTAGGCACATACAGTTACACGGTTCATGCAACAAACACCGACCAAATATGGCTTGCGTGTTGCAAGGCACACCAGTTCCTGCTATCATCCCCACGTTCAAGTTCTTGGAAAATGGTAGTTATTTGATGCTCAATAATGAAGATTGTTCTGGGTTAATTAAAAGTATTCATTTTATCGTAACAGTAAATGAACGGGTTATTTGCTGCAGAAATGTTCTATTTCCTCCCACACATGAACATAGGGAGTTTTCAATCTGGCCACAAATACCAACCTTGGCAGCACATTTCAACGGCATGGCAAGAATAAGAGCTATTTTGTCTCAGAGAGAGGTGGCCTTGAGTTCGGCCCGTGAAACTGTCGTGCTTCACACAGCGAACACCCGTACAGAGGTGCAGACCCTTTTAAATACAGATTCGCCTTTCCATTTCAGCAAGATGGTTCGGACTATCTCTAACGCGTCCTCCACAAAGGGCCTGGCGCACTTTTTTAAAATTGTTACCAGTGGTCTCGTGACTTCATTTGAGAAAATCTTTGGAGTCATCCCTGCTTTCTTTCATTCTATATTTTTCCACTGTGCTTCGTGGATTCCCATTTTTACTTGCATTACCAGCGGACGCTCTTGTGCTTTTTTACATTTTTAAATATGGATGTCCCTCCTGTGCAAGCTCCCGCCCTGCAGCTGCTGACACTGTTCCGCAATCGCATGCTAGAATATTATGGCACAATGCCGTTGGCGATATTAAGCACGGCATATGGATTATCTTTTCTATGCTGATGTGATTCCTTCAAATCTAAGACACTAAAGTATCGGCACGCCCTAAACCAACACAAAGAGACCTTCTTAGCAAATAATATAATATGTGTATTAGGGAGGGTGAGATATAAGCAGCCGCGGGCCGTGGAGGGAGTTACGGTGAGGCAGGGAGGCGGGGAGGGGGAGAAGCAGGGTGGAGCCCTCTCTACCTTGCCCCTCCCCCTCCCCGCCTCCCTGCCCCACCGTAACTCCCTCCACGGCCCGCGGCTGCTTATAAGTGTTGCTAACTCTTATTCATTTACAGCATGTTAACATACTGTCACCATTCGCTTTTTATGTACTATTGACTATGCTGGTAATTTTGCTACTGATAATATGTGTACTTGTATAATCTAAGATACTACGCCTGAGAAGACGGCATTAGTAAATAAACATTTCAAATACACATGTGTTCTTCTTAACTCCATGTTCTCGTTTCTAAGAAATATATAACGACCGACTGTTCATGAGTTCCACGTATCCTGAGGTACTATAAGTTCATATTCTGGATTGTCTAAACATTGAGAGTTTGTTATATCCAATGTGACACTGTACCTAGCTTGCTAAGGGGTTTTGATTACTAAGGTGAGTTTTGGGACACCCTAATTCGCCGAGGTTCCAATCCTCTGTCCACAGTTCTGTGTCAGAACAGAAACCCTGCGACAGGGGCACCCCTCAACCTTACTGGAGCTTCATCACACTTGCGATACAACTCCAGCAATGCGCCAACTTTACGGCACAAATACGTCACGCATCTGTGCTGTTTTTGCCCCATGATGCGCCGCATTGTAAATGCAGCACACCATAGGTGACGGAACAGCGGCACAGAATGACTAACACATCCCTGGTGATGCGCCAGTCATCATAAATCTATCCCTATGCTTCTTATCTTGTTAGAGATAAACCACCATATGTATCATCAAAGTTTTTTGCATTTCCTAAATAGCGAACTTTAAGGAATAAATAGCGATTCTTTATCATTCCTAGTTTGCGATGAGCTATTTGCTAATTACAAATTACCCATTCATTTCCATGCAGCAGGAGGCCCATAGGAATGAAGGTGCAATTTGCGATTAGCAATTACCTCATCGCAAATTACAAATTTTTCCGACGGTGCTGGGGTGTCTCAAGAACACCCTGCTGCACCCCTGAAAAAGAAATTTGGGGTCATATGGCGCACATAAATTTTGAAAACATTCCTTTACCTCAAAAACGATTTTCAACTCATAATTTGAAAACACTGCACATGGGGAAATGACTTAAAATGTCCTTAAGACACATAAAAGCATTTTTTGATTGCCTTTGCAGCATGTTTCAATCACCTTTAACATGCCTATGTAACGGAAACATTCAAAATCTAAATTTGCCATGCACAGGTGGGAGCATATTTACAAGCAATTTGCTCCACAGACAAACTTCTTACATTGAAATGGGAAAAATAACATCAGAGACTCTCAATTACCTTATAAAGAAGCAGACACCATTATGTCCTTCTCATCAATATTAAAACCATTGCTTTTTCTCAAAAACGATTTACAAGTCATAATTTGAAAACACTCCACAGCTCCTATGCACATAAAAGCCCTGTCAGTACTAATACTTCACATTTTCTCCAATTACAATTTCTCAAAGAAACAAAATCTATTTGTGAAACACTTGAGACAAAGCAACATTTGAAAAACACAACTTTCTTCATAATTTTCTCCTTAAAGCACACTATTTTCTATCTAAATTAAAGAAATCTTTTCTCACCTTAGCAAATACTTTGAGTTTCAAAACAGTCTCAGAAACACACCAATTTGTCTTCAGCAGAGCAAAAGGTATGCACTCCAGAGTCTGCAGCTATCAAAAGCACAGAAATGCTGTAATTCCTCACACATATCTCTCATGTCACCCAATCAAAACTCTTCCCCCACTTTTTTTCAAAGCAAAACCCTTCCCCCCTCTGCCCCTCTCTGCTTTTTCTGCATAGCAACCACCTCTTGCAAGACCTCTCACACAACAATGTTGCAATTGAACTCTGAACTCTCAGTGCACCTGCATATCCAGAGCATTCTTTCATTTAATGATTTTTTCTTCGCCACTCAAAATACATCTTTCAACGAACTCATCCATGCACACTAACTTTCTGTTTTCAGCAATCAAAATCCACCAATCACTCTTACTGCTTCCTTAACACAGAAACTCCTCAGTTTTTTTCATTTTACACTCTCATTTTTTCAACTGCCATTTCATTGCCACACTTCATCTGACTGCAGCAGAACCTTCTCTCACCATGTTTTCTGTCTGGATTGTTGGACATAGTTACATATATTGGGCTCAAAGGTACGCTGAAAACAGGAATTTACCTAACCTCAATTTACAAGATGTGGAAATTAAGTGGTTTGGCCACAGAGGATTAAAATGTCACCAATTGATACCATTGGTGAAAACCTTTATGCATTTGCCAAAACCTGACCTGTTAATTGTGCACTGTGGAGGTAATGATTTGGGCACTTTGACTGGGGTAGGTCTGGAAATGCTTTTAAAGGACACCTTTGAGCAATTGATGGCACTTTTTCCTCAGACTGCCTTGGTATATTCAAATATATGCCAAAGACAGAAATGGAGGTGGTCGAACCAATTTTGTCCACAAATTGAGAAGTCGAGGAAGCATGTAAACAAATCTGTTTCAGCTTACATGAGAGACCATGGAATGGGCTCCCTGTACAACAATAACTTGCGTTACTACATGCAAGATATCTACAGAGGAGATGGAGTTCACTTCTCAGATGAGGGCAACAGAGTTTTCACTCTGAATTTAAGAATGTGCATTGGTACCTACTTATAAGTACCTAAATGTACCATAAACCCAAAAGCTCTTCTCAGAGCTACCCTACATCTGATCACTCACAATTATTATTTTACTCTAACTTTTTTCACTAATTTTCAAGAAAGTACGCTCCCCAGAACGCTTCCCGGTTCGCGAACCGGGCGCACTCCACGCAAAAAAACTAAAAAAAGGTATATTTTTTTTTGCCCTGCGAGACCCCTTCAAAGCCTCCACATCAAACCTAGGGAGTCAGGGACGATCTACTATGCCCCCTTATGGTCATTTGCCCCTTCGCTTTGGCCTTCTCTTGTCTCTCGATCCTACCGAGAGACAAGATGGCGGCCGCTACGGACTGTTTGGAATGTTTACAGACGCCGAAAAACCAATCAGCTTCGCAAACCTCCGTAACGCGAAAAGTACGCGAAGCGGAGCGCTGTTACAGATATATATCTTTTTTTGAACGTTAATTTCTCAAAATCCACTGGAGCACATATATTGAGACCTAGCAAAGGCACATCGGGCTACCAGTCCCTACAATTTTGCCAAGTTTCGTGCAAATCCATTCAGCCGTTCGATTATTATTATTTTATTTTTTTTTGCCCCGCGGGGCCCTTTTAAAACCTCCACATCAAACCTAGGGGGTCAGCGAGGATCTACTATTCCCCCTTATGGTCATTTGCCCCTTCGCTTTGGCCTCCTCTTGTCTCTCGATCCTACCGAGAGACAAGATGGCGGCCGCTACGGACTGTTTGGAATGTTGACAGACGCCGGAGAACCAATCAGCTTCGCTTCACAAAGCTCCGTTGCGCGTAAAGTACGCGTCCTGGGACGCTGCCAGGTCCGCTGTTACAGATATATATCTTTTTTTAAACGTTAATTTCTCAAAATCCACTGGAGCACATATATTGAGACCTACAAAAGGCACATCGGGCTACCAGTCCCTACAATTTTGCCAAGTTTCGTGCAAATCCATTCAGCCGTTCGGGCTAAAAGTGAGGCCAACCGCCCTATGGAAATTAACATGGGAAAAACGCGTTTTGGGACCCCCTTTTTTCTCGGCCCCCCCTTGACGAACCCCCCCAAAATTTTCAGGGGCTGCTCAGAAACAAAATGTGCCATTTTCCTGAAAATTTCAGCCAATTCCGTCCACAAACGCCAAAGTTATTAGACATAGAATTTTCAAAAATCCCATAGAGAAAAAATCCTAACTATATATACCTACTGGCGACCGCCAGTAGGTAATATATGTACATATATATATTCACTGAAAAAAACATAGGTTATAGACCATATATAGTTAGGAATTAGCATTTACAAAACCTTGAAAATTCACTGAAAAAACCATAGGTTATAGACCATATATAGTTAGGAATTAGCATTTAAAAAACCTTATTTTACTCACACAAAACCATTGAAATTCCATATATAGTTAGTTGCACTAAGTATATATCGCGCACCCGCAATCCACTGCTGATCATGTCACATATTACATCATTCATGACATGGTCAGTGACATCACTGATGACATCACTGATGACATCTCAAATGACATCACTGATGACATCACTGATGACAACATCCAGTGACTGTATGTTTCTGTAAAGTTAAAATATGTCTTACATATTGAAGAATGAGTGGATGTATAAGTGTCTGGATGAAGGATTTAGTAGGTGCGTGACTGACTGTATGAGTGAGTGATTAAATGTGTCTCACTGAATGCATGGGTTAGTGACTAAACTGTCTTAATTTGTGCATCATTATGTCTGTTGTTCTGTAAACTGCTGCATGTGTTGATCATTAGCTATACGAGAGGCTATATGTGTTATTAATTGGTTGCCCAAGTATTTATATGGGAGATTGAGTTTGTGTGGGGGTGGCTGGAAGGTGTGTGACTCTATGCATAGATGTGTGAGCAGTTTATTCACTAGGTGTATGAGTTCAAGAGTGCATGTGGAAACAGCTACATAGACAGTTGACTGTGTGCATGAGTGTATTGATGAGTGAATGGATATCTCAATGCTACATGTCATAGTAAGTACATATGTAAAACACAGTACATGTGAGAGTTGGCATATATAAATAACTGTGCATGAGAGCCACTGAATGAGTGAGTGGTTGTATCGATCATTGTGAACTTGTATCAGGGATTGTATAAGAGAGTAAATATGTGTTAGTATATGTTTCAATAAGTAAGGTGTGTTTAACTGTATAGTTGAAGAAATGGAGGTGAGATTGTTTCTTTGCATGACTGACTGGGTGTGTGAGTAACTCCATGGATGAGTGGCAGTGTGTGAGTGTCTGTATACACTGAGTGTATCTAAGGTTATATTAGAGTCTGAAGAGGTTTATCGTATTAGCACAAGAATGATGTCAAATGAGATGTCATCAGTGATGTCATCAGTGATGTCATTTGAGATGTCATCAGTGATGTCATCAGTGATGTCACTGACCATGTCATGAATGATGTAATATGTGACATGATCAGCAGTGGATTGCGGGTGCGCGATATATACTTAGTGCAACTAACTATATATGGAATTTCAATGGTTTTGTGTGAGTAAAATAAGGTTTTTTAAATGCTAATTCCTAACTATATATGGTCTATAACCTATGGTTTTTTCAGTGAATTTTCAAGGTTTTGTAAATGCTAATTCCTAACTATATATGGTCTATAACCTATGGTTTTTTCAGTGAATTTCAATGGTTTTTTAATAGCAAATATCATAAGCTGTCGAATGTCAAGTACGTGGTAAGTGAAAACATTTTCGTGTTTATGCACACTGATCTGCTTTGAATGGTGCCCCCCCCCCCCTCATTTCTATTAGGAGTACTCTCTCTTTGCAGATAGTGAAAGGTAGTTAACGCAGGCCTTTGCCCCCGTTGTAATCCGTCGTGCCTGCTTCTCTCTCCATTTGATTGATTGTTATCCAAGTATTTACTGTTTTAGAATTAGTTCTCTTTGGTTCATTCTCTATTTACAAACAAACACAGAGTCGCAATACTCTGTTTAGTCTTTGCAGATAACGAAAAATCGTGTAAAAAAAAGAAAAGGAATCGAGCAAAATCAGTAGGCCACTAATGGGATCTCTTTTTGACCTCGCTAAAATAGAAACATTAGGAACAACCCCTCATGACAAATACAAAACTAGTGAGATTAACTGAACTCCACACAATGATGGCTGCAAAACAGCTCGGCTCCGCCACCCACCCCGCCCAAAATAACGATAAAGAGCGGCTGCCATGATTGGTTGCGGAATGGCCACAACGGAGCTACAAAATGGTGGTGCTCTCATGCTAACCCCAGCTTCAGTCTGAAACATCCAGAAACACTGTAGACTACCAATTCGATCAGTTCCGGTAGCGCCCCAATGTAACCCGGTAGAGAAGAACTAGCCCTCCCCTCTTTGACTGATGGTTCTTGTTGCCTGTCCCTTCTGTTGTCATTTAACAGAACTATTTAGCCTGCTGAAAGGGGTTGTGTTTCGACCGCTGGTTGGTGGAGACATTTTGACTATATTCTGGACCTGCGTTGTCGCGTAATGCGTCATATGACGCGCCGCGTTAGCGCATCCGGAAGTCATCCGGGGCGCGCAGCGCGTAACGTAAGCATAACAAGTCATGTGACTTGTTAATAAAACTTTTCATTGGTTCATTTTACTTTTCTTATTCTAATGATGAAAGCCTTGGTCATATCACCTACAAATTACGCTTTTAATTACTTCCGAACATTATTTTTTCTTAAATATATGTTATAATATTCCAGGCTAATGTACTTTCCCGGAAATTTTACAACTGTCCTGCAAGTAAAATATATTCTTTTTTCGAGAAAAAGAGCGTTTCTTCGTCCCATGACGGAGCCGTTGAGCAAAAGAGGGTCGACCTGCTGTCTTAGTCGCCGATACGCCTGAATATGAGATTCTTATCGATCACTTTATGTTGCAGGAATAGAAAACACAACAGCCCTTGACAATTTATCTTTACTGCGTTCCTTCGTATTATACCTTTTACCCTTCATGTAATTGGTCTGCTTTATTTCACTTGCCTTTTAATGATTCTAAAACAGTGACTATTATTAAAAACTTTACCAATGTATATACTACTACCATGTTTTCTTTTAAAAACCTTTATTGTGAAAATTTCATTATACAAATACGAGCCTATAACCACGTGGGCCTGCCACGGAGCAAACTGTAATCGTATATGATGAATAGACATTTACACTGTAGAGGAACGTAACGGGCGGGCCATTAGGTTGCAAGAACTAAGGTGTCTAACAGTTACGGAATCGGTGGACGTACATTTTATAATTAAAATACGACAGGGCCAGTTACAATAAAATTATCTAGATATACATTTGCGGGCAAGTACCATGGGTGACGTTAATTCGAACTTTCAACAGTACAGTAATCAATAACACATCAGAACTTAATATCAATAGGGATGTCGAAATATTCAATCAATTCTCGTCCCCGCCCGCCATGTGCTTCAAAACTGCATACGTATCTCGTGATTTCAAGGTTCTGCAACCAGTACACAACAAGGAGTTACGAGTCCCATTTATTCCGGCGCCATTTTGGGCGAGGACGGGCAGGTCCAGGATATAGTCAAAATGTCTCTACCAACCATCGACTATGATGATGTTCATATGCTGTATTTATTAGAGTAACACTCATCTGTCCACATGAAATTAATTTACCACAATCTAAACATGTCATTTTAATCTTTCCAAAGTTCTTCTAAATATTTGGGACCGTTTCCCTTGCCTCTGAAGCTCTCAGTGCCACTTCTTTGATGAATGTACTAGCAGGTCAGGGGTTCTCCTCCAAATCTCTCTTTTATGCAGCACTATAATTAATTGGTGCCACCTCTCCATATGACGATGCATGGTATAGTTACCACAACTATATTTTTTTTCGGTTCCTCTGGAGAGTTCATCGTGGCAGATGAAGCGTGTAACGTACCGGGCATTTACCTTTTTTTGCATGTACAGGAAAGGAAAAAAAAATCGAGCGTCCAAGTTCTAAGGTGTCCCAGGGCCATTTTAGTGGACCAGGCCCAAATCCAAAGAACAGGCCGCCATTTTGAGAGTCCTCTTGCAGCCGCCTGTCGCTGTAGCATCAAGAGCAGCCGAAACTCAGCTGAATGGCAACTGAAACGGTAAATGGGCGCCCCACTACATTTCAGCATTGTAGGATGACCACACCAGTACAGCAACTTGCTAGACATCACCTCGGTGCCATCCGGATCTCGGCGCCCCACTGCAGATGAAGTGCCTCTCAACTATGAAACCACCACGGTGACATCCGGATCTTGGCGCGTTGTGCTGCCTTCGGCCTATTCGCACATCGGTCCGCTACTGACGCCATCTCACAGGCTAATAGGGTGACCCACGCCGAGTTTCAGCATTGTAGGATGACCACACCAACTTGCTAGACATCACCTCGGTGCCATCCGAATCTTGGCATCTCAACGCCTAGTGGTATCTTCCATACAGAAAATATTGTTACGCTGCCTTTGGCCCCATTCGCACATCAGTCTGCAACTTAGACATCACCTCGGTGCCATCCGGATCTTGGCATCTCAGCGCCTTGTGGTGTCAGTCAGAAAATATTGTTGCGCTGCCTTTGGCCCCATTCGCACATCAGTCCGCTACTGACACCATCTCACAGGCCAATAGGGCGCCCCACGCCGACTTTTACCATTGTACGATGGCCACACCAGTGGCACAACTTGCTAGACATCACCTCGGTGCCATCCGAATCTTGGCATCTCAACGCCTAGTGGTATCTTCCATACAGAAAATCTTGTTACGCTACCTTTGGCCCCATTCGCACATCGGTCCGCAACTTAGACATCACCTCGGTGCCATCCGGATCTTGGCATCTCAGCGCCTTGTGGTGTATTCTCTTCAGAAAATATTGTTGAGCTGCCTTTGGCCCCATTCGCACATCGGTCCGCAACTTAGACATCACCTCGGTGCCATCCGGATCTTGGCATCTCAGCGCCTTGTGGTGTCTTCTACTCCGAAAATATTGTAGAAAATATTGTTGCGCTGCCTTTGGCCCCATTCACACATCAGTCCGCTACTGACACCATCTCACAGGCCAACAGGGCGCCCCACGCCGACTTTTACCATTGTACGATGGCCACACCAGTGCCACAACTTGCTAGACACCACCTCGGTGCCATCCGGATCTTGGCATCTCAGCGCCTTGTGGTGTCTTCAAATCAGAAAATATTGTTGCGCTGCCTTTGGCCCCATTCGCACATCGGTCCGCTACTGACGCCATCTCACAGGCCAACGGGGCGCCCCACGCCGACTTTCAACATTGTAGGATGGCCACAGAAGTGCGGCAACTTACTAGACACCACCTCGGTGCCATCCGGATCTTGGCGCGTTGTGCTGCCTTCGGCCTATTCGCACATCGGTCCGCTACTGACGCAAACTCACAGGCCAACGGGGCGCCCCACGCCGACTTTCAGCATTGTAGGGTGGCCACACCAGTGCGGCAACGTGCTACACACCACCTCGGTGCCATCCGGATCTTGGAATCTCAGCGCCTAGTGGTGTCTTCTATTCCGAAAATATTGTTGCGCTGCCTTCGGCCCCATTCACACATCGGTCCGCTACTGACGCCATCTCACAGTCCAACGGGGCGCCCCACGCCGACTTTCAGCATTGTAGGATGGCCACACCAGTGCGGCAACTTACTAGACACCACCTCGGTGCCATCCGGATCTTGGCGCGTTGTGCTGCCTTCGGCCTATTCGCACATCGGTCCGCTACTGACGCAAACTCACAGGCCAACGGGGCGCCCCACGCCGACTTTCAGCATTGTTGGATGGCCACACCAGTGCGGCAACTTACTAGACACCACCTCGGTGCCATCCGGATCTTGGCGCGTTGTGCTGCCTTCGGCCTATTCGCACATCGGTCCGCTACTGACGCAAACTCACAGGCCAACGGGGCGCCCCACGCCGACTTTCAGCATTGTAGGATGGCCACACCAGTGCTGCAACTTGCTGGACACCACCTCGGTGCCATCCGGATCTTGGCGCGTTGTGTTGCCTTCGGCCTATTCGCACATCGGTCCGCTACTGACGCCGCCTCACGTGCCAACGTATTTTCTCCGCATTTTACACCCTATGCCGCATAACAGGTCATGTGACTTGTTTATAAAACTTTTCATTGGTTCATTTTACTTTTGGTTTCCTAATGATGGAAGGCTTGATCATGTGACCTAAAAACAACACTTTTCATTGGATGAAAACTTTTTTTTTTCCCAAACGATGAAAGCCCCACCTTGTTTCTGGATGTTTCAGACTGAAGCTGGCGTCAGCATGAGAGCACCACCATCTCGTAGCTCAGTCGTGGTCATTCCGCGAGCAATCATGGCAGCCGCTCCCCACCAGAAGCCTGCAGGAGTCGGAGCCCCCAAAACTTTTGATGAATTCTCAAGGCGGAGGGGACGCTTTCGAGAATGGGGTCCAAGACCTAGCAGACAAGCGTCCGATTTCCAAGGTGTCCCAGGGCCATTTCAGTGGACCAGGCCCAAAAAGGAAACAGCCTGCCGCCATTTTGAGAGTCCTGTGACAGCCGCCTATCGCTGCACCGCAAGAGTGGGCGCAACTCAGCTGAATTGCGGCTTTTGACACAGTGGACCAAAAACGGACGGAATGGCAACTGAAACGGTAAAGGGGCGCCCCACTACAACAGATGACACTCCACCTGGAGAGGCCCGTTCACGCCGCCTCCCCCGGGGCGCCCCACGCCGTTATTCGGAGCAGCATTGTAGGATACCAAAACCAGTGCGGCAACTTACTGGACATCACCTTGGTGCCATCGTTCTGCTGCCTTGGAACTATTCGCACAACAGTTTGCTACTGATGACCCACCCCCCGCGACGCCCCACGCCGTTATTTGCTGGGTGGCAACTTACTAGACATCACTTTCGTGTCATCTAGATTTCGGCGCGTTCTGCTGCCTTGGAACTATTCGCACAACAGTTTGCTACTGATGACCCACCCCCCGCGACGCCCCACGCCGGAAATCTGGACGTTGTGCTGCGTTGGGACTATTCGCACAGCCGACCGCTACTTCGTTGTTTTTCCCTAAAAATGTTTATATGTTATTACTATTTTTGTTTTCTTGTATATATTTATAAATTATTAAAGTTTTATAATCTTACTACTTTGTCGGAGTGCTATATATTTTTAATGTGACACATAATTGTAAAAACTTTGATGTACAAAGAGTCATCCCTGGAATCTTCCGCTTCAGGCTCGGTCCCCTCCCCAATCACAATACAGGATGGTTTTCAGATAATAGCAACGCTTCTGCTGTGACGGATCTCATCGAGTGTGGGCCTTGATCTACTATAACTCCTTTGAAGAGGGGTGATTCTTTACAGCTGTGGCCATAAACTACATCTGCAGGGCTAGCTGATACCCTAGGACCAGCCTGGACAATCGGACACAGAGGAAAAGGAGTGTCAGAGGGTGCGGTAGTGAATAGGGCGAAAGGGAGGTGTCGGGCGGGCACAGGGTGTGATTCTCAGGGAAGAGCAGCGCAGATGGGGGGAGGTTTATTACCCATGCATAAGACAGAGAGCGGGGGTGACCACTGCCTGGGGGAGATGCTTGCGAGGGTGGGGAGCCATGCTAAGGATCGACAGCGTGCACAGAGTGGGTCTGGTCAAGGCATCTAAAATGGCTGCCGTGCACGACAAAAGTGTGGCATTTGAAAAAAGACAAGATGGCGCAGACAATGTTTTTCAACACTTCCTGATTTCCTTCGAATCGAACGTTAACAGACGTTGGGGCATATTACCAAAGTTAAGCGATATTTATCCCTAACGATGCTTAGCAACGATTTTTTTACCGTCAGAAATTATCGCAGATAAACCTTGCTATTATCAAGGTTTATCGGAAATACGATAAAAATTGACCGCAATGCATTAATATCGCTGAAAACTCAGCGATATTCATGCATTACCGAGCTAATGCTCTTAGCCATGTTATCCACCTCCCATTGGATAACATGGCTAAGAACTGCTCAGGGCAGGTGGTAGCTTTTGGAGATATTCGCGCTTATCTCGAATATTTCCAAAAGTTGATAATAGGAGATAGCGATGTTAGCGACTGTTTCCAGTCGCTAACATCTTGGCATGCCCACTTTGCATGTCATTAGTGATAAATATCACTCACATGCAAAGTGGGGCCCAAGATGGTCGCTATATTCTACTAGCCGTCGCTAACTGGTGTTAGCAACAGCTAGGTAATACACATATAATTTTATCTCCGCGAAGCGGAGCGCTGTTACAGATATATATCTTGTTTCTGAACGTTAATTTCTCAAAATGCACTGAAGCACATATATTGAGACCTAGCAAAGGCACATCGGGCTACCAGTCCCTACAATTTTGCCAAGTTTCGTGCAAATCCATTCAGCTGTTCGATCCTACCGAGAGACAAGATGGCGGCCGCTACGGACTGTTTGGAATGTTTACAGACACCGGAGAGCCAATCAGCTTCGCTTCGCAAAGCTCCGTAACGCGAAAAGTACGCGAAGCGGTGCGCTGTTACAGATATATATCTTTTTTTGAACGTTAATTTCTCAAAATCCACTGGAGCACATATATTGAGATCTAGCAAAGGCACATCGGGCTACCAGTCCCTACAATTTTGCCAAGTTTCGTGCAAATCCATTCAGCTGTTCGATTATTATTATTTTTATTTTTTTTTGCCCCGCGGGGCCCTTTTAAAACCTCCACATCAAACCTAGGGGGTGAGCGACAATGTACTATGCCCCCTTATGGTCATTTGCCCCTTCGCTTTGGCCTCCTCTTGTCTCTCGATCCTACCGAGAGACAAGATGGCGGCCGCTACGGACTGTTTGGAATGTTGACAGACGCCGGAGAACCAATCAGCTTCGCTTCACAAAGCTCCGTTGCGCGTAAAGTACGCGTCCTGGGACGCTGCCAGGTCCGCTGTTACAGATATATATCTTTTTTTAAACGTTAATTTCTCAAAATCCACTGGAGCACATATATTGAGACCTACAAAAGGCACATCGGGCTACCAGTCCCTACAATTTTGCCAAGTTTCGTGCAAATCCATTCAGCCGTTCGGGCTAAAAGTGAGGCCAACCGCCCTATGGAAAACTCAATGTTAAAAACACGTTTTGGGACCGCCCTTTTTTCTCGGCCCCCCCTTGACGAACCCCCCCCAAATTTTCAAGGGCTGCTCAGAAACAAAATGTGCCATTTTCCTGAAAATTTCAGCCAATTCCGTCCACAAACGCCAAAGTTATTAGACATAGAATTTTCAAAAATCCCATAGAGAAAAAATCCTAACTATATATACCTACTGGCGACCGCCAGTAGGTAATATATATACATATATATATATTATATATATATATATATATATATACATCAAGCTCCTCCAACATTAAGCAGCACGCTAGAGTGAGAAGCTTTTCCCCAAAGCTTTTTAATGAAACAGGCATGCGCGGTAAGAGTTAATTACATACACCTGACTCTCGCCGCCGACGCGTTTCGTATAGTTACTTCCTCATGGGCTTTAGACAGTCAGAGGGGTGCATTGTGGTCATGTAAGTCCCTTTGTTTGGCATCAATCATTTTCCCAAATGGGCGCACAAGTAGCCATAGGACCCACAGTTCCATTGTTTCCTGAAAGGATGCTCTGCGCTCCTGTTTTTCAAAAAGGCTCTGCATGAGCCCCTCCTGTCACGCAGTCCATCAATCCAGCTCACTCTCCACCTAATGAGCTCGACTTCACTCAAAGCTCGGTGCCCCCTACAGCAGGGGTGGTGCCAGCTCAGCGGCAGGACGACCGCTAATATATCAAGCCAAACGAAGGGACTTACATGACCACAATGTACCGCTCTGACTGTCTGAAGCCCATGAGGAAGTAACTATACGAAACACGTCGACACGGAGCTTGATATATATATATATATATATAGGTTTTATATATATATATATATATATATATATATATAAACGCACGTTTCTGTGTCCAATCTTATGGGTTACAGAAATAAGAAGGCAGGCACACTGGTATCCGGTTTCAAAATTTAATAGCACCAACCCCCCTCACCCCTTAAAAAAAAAAAAAATATATATATATATATATATATATATATATATATATATATATATATATATATATATATATATATATTACCTACTGGCGGTCGCCAGTAGGTAGTTATAGTTAAGATTGATTTCCATAGGGAAATCGTAACATTCTATTTGGAATAACTTTGGCGCCGGTGGAGGAATCTGCCTGAAATTTCAGCAACTTTGCTTCGCGGCGCTCCGGTCCTTCCCTGAAAGTTTGGGGGGGATTCATCAAGCGAGGGCCGAGATAAAAGGGGGGTCCCAAAACGTGTTTTCCCAATGTTAATTTCCATAGGGCGGTCGGTCGCACTTTTAGCTCGAACGGCTGAATGGATTTTCACCAAACCTGGCAAAATTGTAGGGACTGGTAGCCCGATGTGCCTTTGCTATGTCTCAAGATATGTGCTCCAGAGGATTTTGAGTAATTTAGGTTAAAAAAAAATTATAAATCTATAGCCGCGCCCCGGTACGCGCACCGGGGAGCGCTCCGGGTGTGCCACGCGACTTGCGCACGGAAAGCTGATTGGCTCTCGGGTGTCAGTAAACATTTGAAACAGTCCGGAGCGGCCGCCATCTTGTGTCTCGGTAGGATCGAGACACAAGAGGTGGTAAAAACAAAGGGGGAAATAATCAAAAGGGGGCAGGGTAGACCCCCCCCTGACCCTCTAGGTTTGATGTGGGGGCCATAAAAGGGTCCCTCGGGTAAAAAAAAAAAAAGTACTTTTTTTTTCGGTTTTCGCGGGGGAGCGCCCGGTACGCGCACTGGGGAGCGTACCGGGGAGCGTACTTTGGTGACAAATAGTGAAAATAATAGTGTAAAATAATAATTTTGAGTGATTACAGGTAGGGTAGCTCTGAAAAGAGCTTTTGGTTCTGTGGCTGTTTTAGGTACCTACAAGTACGTCCCACACACACCCACACGCACACAACCCCACACTCCCACACCCACACACTCCCCACACACACCTCACACACACACACCTCCACCCACACCCAAACACCCCACACCCCCACACCGACACCTTACACATCCACACCCACACCCACACATCCCACACACACACACTCACACACACACCTCACCCCCCCAACACACACACACGCACACACAGATACCTCACAGACACACCTCACACATCCCACACACACACCTCCCCTCCACATACACACACACACGCACACCTCACAGACACACCCACACATCCCACACATACACACACATCCTATACACATACCCCCCACACCCACACACACCCCACACACACCTCACACACCCACACCCCCACCTACACCCAAACACCCCACACACCCACACCCACACACACACCTTACACACCCACATCCCCACCCACACCCACATACCCCACACACCTACACACACCTATACACCTCATCCTCCCTCAGACACACACACACACCTCACAGACATACCCCACACATCCCCCACACACACATCCCCGCCCCACACATGGGGAAAACTCAGTGAAACACTAAAATAATAATTTAAAGTAATTCACCTCAGGATATTTAGAGAGGGCTACAGGCTAAATGGTTCAATGGAATTCCACCAAATTTGGGAAAATGGTAGGGACTGGTATTTAGTATGGCCTATTCTATATTTGGTGAAAGTGTCTCCAGTGGTTTTTATGTAAATTAACTTTTAAAATATTTGGGGAGCGCTTCCCGGAGCGCGCCCCGGTACGCGAACCGGCAGCGCAACGGGAGTCCTCCATTTTGTGTTTCGGTAGATTTGAGACAGAAAATGGAGGACAAACAATGTTGGGAATGGGTATAAGGGGGCATCCTAGGCTCTCTCTGACCCTCTTGGTTTTCTGAGGGGGTCTTAGGAGGCCCATATAGGCGAAAAAAAATAATAATTCCGGGAAGCGTACCGGGAGCGTACTTTGGTGAAAAATAGTGAAAAAAGTTAGAAAAAGATAATCATTTGGAGTGATCAGAGGTAGGGTAGCTCTGAAAAGAGCTTTTGGGTTCTGTGGCTGATTTAGGTACCTACAAGTAGGTACCAATGCACAGTCTTAAATTCAGGAGGAATATTCTATTCCCCTCATCTGAGAAGTGCACACCATCTCCTCTGTAGATATCTTGCATGTTGTAACGCAAGTTGTTGTTGTATATTGAACCCATTCCATAGTCTCTCAAGTAAGCAGAAACAGATTTATTCACATGTTTCCGTGCTTTCTCAAATTGTGGATAAAATTGGTTGGACCAGTTCCATTTCTGTCTTTGGCATATATTGGAAAATACCAAGGCAGTTTGAGGAAAAAGTGCCATCAATTGTTCAAAGGTGTCCTTTAAAAGCATTTCCAGACCTATCCCAGTCAAAGTGCCTAAGTCATTTCCAACACAGTGCAGAATTATGAGGTTAGGGTGTGGCAAATGCAAAAAGGTTTTCACCAATGGTATCAATTGGTGACATCTCAATCCTCTCTGGCCAATCCATTTAATGCTCACATTTGGTAAATCAAGGTTGTGAAAATTTCTGGTAGCTGCATACCTTTGAGCCCAGTGGATATAGCTATGTCCAATAATCCAGGTGCAGTCAGATGAAGTGTAGGAATAAAATGGCAGTTGGAACAGTAGGAGTTTGCAAAAAAAACCTGTGGAGTTTCAGTGCTCTTGAATCACAAGCAATGATTGGTAGATTGAGATAGTTGAAAACTAAAAAGTTAGGGTGCATGGTTGTGTTCTGTGTAAGAAGTAATTTGAATGGTTTACAAAAAGTCATTTAAAGAAACATTGCACCAGATAAGCTGGTGTATTCGCAGGTCAAACATCCTTGCTGAGGTGATTTGCAACATTGTAGAATAAACTTTTAAACCTGAGAGCTCAGTGAGGAGGGAGTTGCTATGGTAACAGGTAGAAAGGGCTGAGGGGGGGAAGGGTGTTGGTTTGAAAATACAGAGGGAAGAGTTTTGATTGGTTACCATGAGCAATATGTGTGTAGAAACAGAGGTTTTCTGTGCCATTAATGGTTGCAGTGCCTGGAGAACATACCTTTTGCTCTGCTAAAGAAATATTGGTGTGTGTATCTGACACTGTTCTGAATCTCCTAGAGCATTTGTAAAGGTGAGTTATGATTCATTTAATATACACAGAGACTTGTATACTCTATGGAGACGATTTGGAAGCAAATTGTGTTTTTTTAATGTTGCTTTGTGTCATGCTTTTTGATAATGCTTGGGAAAAAGTTTTTACTGCATAGAGAAATTGTATTTTGTAAAATTGTGAAGTTTTAGTAGTGACATGGAATGCTTGTACATAGGACCTGTGCTGTGTTTCTTAAATGTGATATCAAAAACGGTTTGGGGAAAAATGAATGGCTTTTACATTTTTTAGAAGTAATAAATAATGTGTGCATGTTTAAAGAAATAAATTTGACTCTTTACAATGATGTTACCTGTGTTAACTCAGTGTAGGAAGCACATTGAGTTTCTTTGCATAGAGGAATTGTATTTTGTAAAATTGTGAAGTTTCAGTAGTGACATGGAATGCTTGTACATAGGACCTGTGCTGTGTTTCTTAAATGTGATGTCAAAAACGATTTTGGGGAAAATGAATGGGTTTTACATTTTTGAGAAGGACTAAAGAGTGTTTGCATGCTTAAAGACATACATTTGCCCCTTTCACAATGATGTCACCTGTGTTACCTCAGATTATGAAGTAGATTGTGCAGATGAGGTGAGGCATGTCCAGAGGTACAGAGGAGGTGAGGCCATTGTTCAAGACTGTAGTGGGAGAGAGGGCTTTCCTGGGGAGCGTAGGTGGTGAGGCTTGTGTCTAAGAGGGGAAACAACCTTTACAACGCAACTTTTACAACGCACTACCATTACAACAAATTTTTTACAACGCAAAAACTTTTACAACGCATACCATTACAACGCAGGATTTTACAACGCAAGTACCTTTACAACGCATACCATTACAACGTAAGTATTGGTAAGTATATAATTATTTTTAAAATATTATATGTTTGGGTTTTTGGGTAAAGGGGTATTTTTAGGGTTCAGGGTAAATTTTCAGTTTTTGGGTAAAGGGGTATTTTTAGGGTTCAGGGTCAGTTTTCAGTTTTTGGGTAAAGGGGTATTTTTAGGGTTCAGGGTCAGTTTTCAGTTTTTGGGTAAAGGGGTATTTTTAGGGTTCAGGGTCAGTTTTCAGTTTTTGAGTAAAGGGGTATTTTTAGGGTTCAGGGTCAGTTTTCAGTTTTTGGGTAAAGGGGTATTTTTAGGGTTCAGGGTCAGTTTTCAGTTTTTGGGTAAAGGGGTATTTTTAGGGTTCAGGGACAGTTTTGGGTTTTTGGGTAAAGGGGTATTTTTAGGGTTCAGGGTCAGTTTTCAGTTTTTGGGTAAAGGGGTATTTTTTAGGGTTCAGGGTCAGTTTTCAGTTTTTGGGTAAAGGGGTATTTTTAGGGTTCAGGGTCAGTTTTCAGTTTTTGGGTAAAGGGGTATTTTTAGGGTTCAGGGTCAGTTTTCAGTTTTTGGGTAAAGGGGTATTTTTAGGGTTCAGGGTCAGTTTTCAGTTTTTGAGTAAAGGGGTATTTTTAGGGTTCAGGGTCAGTTTTCAGTTTTTGGGTAAAGGGGTATTTTTAGGGTTCAGGGTCAGTTTTCAGTTTTTGGGTAAAGGGGTATTTTTAGGGTTCAGGGACAGTTTTGGGTTTTTGGGTAAAGGGGTATTTTTAGGGTTCAGGGACAGTTTGGGGTTTTTGGGGTACAGGGTTAATTTGTAAAAATAAAATAAAATTATATTTAAATTAAATTAATTAAATGTAATTAAATATAAATTAATTAATTTAAATTAAAAACAATATTTTTAGGGCTCAGGGTCAGTTTTGGGTTTTTGGGGTACAGGGTTAATTTGTAAAAATAAATTAAAATTATATTTAAATTAAATTAATTAAATAAAATTAAATACAATTTAATTATATTTTAATAATTTAAAATAATTTATATTAAAAAAAATATTATATACTTACCAATATTTACGTTGTAATGGTATGCGTTGTAAAGGTACTTGTGTTGTAAAATCCTGCGTTGTAATGGTATGCGTTGTAAAAGTTTTTGCGTTGTAAAAAATTTGTTGTAATGGTAGGCGTTGTAAAAGTATGCGTTGTAACGTCATACATCCGTCTAAGAGTGCAGTGGACTAGGCTTCATGAAGCCTATCCCCGACTGCACTCTTAGACACAGGCGTCAATTTGACTCTTTACAATGATGTTACCTGTGTTAACTCAGTGTAGGAAGCATATTGAGTTTGTTTGCATAGAGGAAATGTATTTTGTAAAATAGTGAGGTTTCAGTAATGACATGGAATGCTTGTACATAGAACCTGTGCTGTGTTTCCTAAATGTGATGTCAAAAACGATTTTGGGGAAAATTAATGGCTTTTACATTTTTGAGTATAATGTGGCGCAGAGGTTTAAAAAGTGACGCATCTACCTACATGCGTCACTTTTTAAATATGGCGCAAAAAGGTACATGTTTTGTGCCGCCGATGCGTCACAAAAAGTGACGCATCAGCAGTGCAAAACTGACGCAGGGCCTCATAAATGAGGTTCTTTTTTTTGCACACTACTCCAGTTTAGTCCTGTCCACT
Source organism: Lissotriton helveticus (assembly GCF_964261635.1). Lineage (NCBI taxonomy): Eukaryota > Metazoa > Chordata > Amphibia > Caudata > Salamandridae > Lissotriton > Lissotriton helveticus. The sequence continues at coordinate 1,233,865,420 of NC_136068.1, forward strand.
GCACTCTTGGACACAAGCCTCACCTTTTGTGCTCCCCTGGACAGTCTTCATCTCATCTGCACTCCTGCTTAGGTGTCAGAATCCTATCATATGGGGAAAGCTCCATGTGAAAGTGTTTGCCTCAGTCTTATCCCTGCTGTGAGGCAGGTGCAAGATTTTGACGTAACAGTGTCCTAAAAGTGACGCAGTGAAATCTCATAGATTTCACTGTGTCATTATTACGAGGCTTTTTGCGGAGAAATGACCCCTCTCTGTACATTACACCTGACAGAGGTATAATGTGGCGCAGAGGTTTAAAAAATGACGCATCTACCTACATGCGTCACTTTTTAAATATGGTGCAACAAGGCACATGTTTTATGCCGCCAATGCGTCACAAAAAGTGACGCATCAGTAGCGCAAAACTGACGCATGGCTTTATAAATGAGGCTCATCTTTTTCTTGCACACTACTCCAGTTTAGTCCTGTCCACTGCACTCTTGGACACAAGCCTCACGTTTTGTGCTCCCCTGGACAATCTTCATCTCATCTGCACTCCTGCTTATGTGTGAGAATCGTATCACATGGGGAAAGCCCCATGTGAAAGCGTTTGCCTCAGTCTTATCCCTGGTGTGAGGCAGGTGCAAGATTTTGACGTAACAGTGTCCTAAAAGTGACGCAGTGAAATCTCATAGTTTTCACTGTGTCATTATTACGAGGCTTTTTGCGGAGAAATGACCCCTCTCTGTACATTACACTTGACAGAGGTATAAAGTGGTGTAAAAGGTTTAAAAAATGACGCATCTACCTACATGCGTCACTTTTTAAAAATGGCGCAACAAGGCACATGTTTCATGCTGCCAATGCGTCACAAAAAGTGACGCATCAGTAGCGCAAAACTGACACAGGGCTTTATAAATAAGGCTTATTTTTTTCTTGCACACTACTCCAGTTTAGTCCTGTCCACTGCACTCTTGGACACAAGCCTCACGTTTTGTGCTTCCCTGGACAGGCTTCATCACATGAGTATTCCTGCTTAGGCCTTATCATTTTTTTTTAGAATAACATTTGAAAAACAATGAAAAGGTCATATGTATAAGCTTTTCATTACACTACTAAAATATTTTTGCTGCAAATTAATGAGTTTTACATTTTTGAGAAAGTTTAAATAGTAGGACCTGCACTGTGTTTCTAAAATGTTATTGAAAAATCGATTTTGGGACTAATCAATGAATTCTACATTTTTGATAAAGAATAAATAGTGTGTGCATGATTACATAAAATAATTTGACCTTTTCACAATTATGTCACCTGTGTTACCTGAGATTAGGAAGTAGATTGTGCAGATGAGGTGAGACATGTCCACAGGGACAGAGGAGGTGAGGTTTATGATGAAGACTGTAGTGGGAGAGAGGCCTTTCCCGGGAAGCATAGGTGGTGAAGCCTGTGTATAAGAGTGCAGTGGACTAGACTTCATGAAGTCTATCCCCTACTGGACTCTTAGACACAGGTCTCATCTTCTTTGTACCTGTGGACAGAGCTGTCTTCCACTATACTCTTCAATACAGGCCTCACCTTTTGTGCACCCCTGGAGAATGCTCACCTGCTCTGTAACCCTGAATAGATCGTTTGCTTTTTGTCATTGCTTTGTTGTTTGGTAATAGTGGTCTATAATGTGCTATTTATTTCTTTAACACAGATTGAAATCAAGATTTCAAGAGTAAGCAAACATGCCCTCAAGGGAAAGGAGAAGAAAACAACATAACCGCCAAAAAACAAAAACAGCAACGGAATTACAGCACCCTTCCACAACAAATACTTCAAAAAACAGGAACCAAGCTCCTGATAAGACAACTAAGTCTTTTACACGGAACATATGTCATGAGTGATGTCACTGACCATGTCATGAGTGATGTAATATGTGACGTCATCAGCAGTGCATTGCACGCGCAAGTTATAGTGAGTCCAACTAACTATAACGTGGGAATTTCAATGGTTTTATGCAAGTAAAACTTCCAGCTAACTATAACTGGTGTGAAACCTATGGTTTTTTCAGTGAATATATATATATATGTATATATATATATATATGTATATATATTTTCCCAATCCTGACTTAGGCTTCAGAAGAACAGGCACCGACTCCGTGGGTCAAATCAAAGGTTTTATTCACCAATACGTACGATCAGACGCGTTTCGGCGGACAAGTCCGCCTTGTTCACTTCATCTCTATATATATATAAAACCTACTGGCGGTCGCCAGTAGGTAGTTATAGTTAGGACCTATTATCCATAGGAAAACTGCAACATTCTATTGGCAATATCTTTGGCATCAATTGATGAATCTTCTTAAGATTTACCAAACAAGCTCAGTTCTGCTCCTTCTCTGAAAGATTGGGTTTGATTGGTCAAGCGGGAGCCGAGAAAAAAGGGGGGGTCCCAAAACGTGTTTTCCCAATGCAATTTCTTATAGGACCTGTAGCCACGGATACAGCCCAAACGGCTGAATGGAATTACACCAAATTTGGCAGAGATGTAGTCTACAGTTCCGACTTGTGCCTTTTGCTTATATGGTGTCTATCTGTTCAGTAGTTCCTGAGAAAATTATGGTTAAAGTCATTTATATATCTATGGGCACGGTGGATCCGCGGATTGTGCGAGGATGGGCTTCGTAGCATAAGCGCACCGTCTTGATCACGCGTTCAATGCTAATTGGCTGTCAAGCGGTTGTAAACATTCGAAACCAGGAACTGTTGGCAGCCATTTTGTGCCTCGGTAGAAGCGAGGCTGAGGATGTCAGTGGAATATGTGTTCAAAACAGAGAAAGGGGGCAGGGTAGAAATAATTTTACCCTCTAGACCTCCTTAGGTGGACCTAGAAGGACCCACAGGGCCAACATTTTTTTTTAAACCGGTATGCATGTAGGGTGCATGGACTGTGCCGTAAAATAAATAAAATAAAATAAAAAGGATTTAAAAAAATAATAATTTGTCTCCAGCAGGTTAAATTCGGGTGCAAAATTATTAAATTGTATGTGGGGCCCAGAGGGGCCCCCTAGCCTCGGGGATCGTCAGCACCCTGGGCTAAAAAGAAATAAAATGGTGGGGTCGAAGGTCCTGAAATTCGCGGGGACCATCACCCGTCGGGGTTTATGTATTGTGGAAGGGGAACTACATGGCTCTCCTCCTGGAGCACTCGAGGGCCCTGTTATCCACCGGGGCTACAAAGAAAAGTATGGCTAGGGACTCCCAGGGGCTTTATGTATTGTGGGAGGGCCGGTTCCTGCAGTGTTCCCGGGTGTCCATCCCGCCCCCCCATAGCAAGGAAATCTGTTCTCTCTTTCAAAATCAAAATCAGATTACTTTTTCACATGGGGAGTTGTATGTTAGTAGCTCACGATGTGGAAAACTAATGCTGAGTCCCAAACGCGTAGAAGTTGTGCATCAAAGGCGCTGGAGTCGGGCACCCTACAGATTATGAGTCGTGCATCCAGCGCATGCACACCAGGGGGCCACACTGAGCGCTGCACTGGGTGCGCGACTTGTAATGTTACCATAAAAAAATAGCCCCTATCAGTAATTTCTAATATCTCTGGTGACCCTATCCCCCGGGTCTTATAAAAAATGTTGGGGACCGTGAGGGGAGCTACAATGCCCCCATGGTCCAGCCGGCTTCCCGCGTTCATCGGGAGTCGGCATTGCTTTTCCGCAAGGGGAGATGCTAACTTGTATGTGGAAATGCAATCTGCTTTTTACTTTGAAAGTGAGAACAGATTTTTCTGCTCTGTCTTTCAAAATGAATACTAAGTCTGCTATGGGAGGGCGGGAGCCGTAAGACTCCCGCCCTCTCAAAGCAAACAGCTGTGTCCTGGGGGTAGGCACCCCAGGACACTGCATGAGCCGGCCGTCGTGCGTTGCAGTCTCCGGGGCTCTCCAGGGCTCTAGGCATAGGGTCACACAGTCTGTGTCTCACAATACACACATTTCCGGGGGTGGTGGTTCCCGGGGCTTGAGGGGAGTCGTTGAGGCCCACACACATCTAATTTTGTAGGGGGGGCCTTGAACGCGAAAGTGGTGTAAGGAGGTTGTAAATCTGGTACACAGTGTTTTGTTTTACTTTGCTTTAGTTTTTGGTCTTGTAGAGGATTCAGGGTTAATATAACGGTTTTTGTACAGCCAGTACCTTTCAACTCTACCCCAAACGGCTTTCTGCCTGTTGCCATAGTAACAGTTAATGGAACACTTAAATGAACACAGAGGTTAGAAATTCACCACACTATGTTGGTAATGGAAATAAGGGACTGTGCTGGAGTTTTTAAACTTTTCCATAGGAACCGTTAGTCGTAGGTGTAGACTCTGGTAAAGAGTTTGCCTCAGAATTATACTTAAAGTTATAAATATCATTTCTATTGGGTGCCGTTTACCCCCCCCCAAAAAAGACGCATATACTTTTTTTTAAATTACATTTTATTAAAACAATAAATAACTGGAAACGTAACTAAAAATAACAATACAATAAATAACTAGAAACATAACTTTAGCAAAACAATATAATAAACAAAATGTGATTTGGAGTCCAATAGAAGTACGGTAGGTAATCTGCAAAACAAAAAAGAAAATTAGTGTTTAAAATTAGATTGATGTGACTAAATGAGGTCAAACATTACAAGTCAAATTAACTGTTGAAGATATTTCCTTCTTTTGACATGTGCAGTGTGCCTGATACCTTTCACTTGTCTTATAGGCTTGCGTTCAAGCGGTGTCTGTATGGAAGAGCCTACTGCGTCAGATTTACATTACAGATCAACAGGTCTTTAAAATGATTCAGAGGTGAGACAGAATTAGGTGAGAGATCAAGTCAGTATGCAGGACAATATTCTTTAGGGCTTATTTACAAGACTCTTGCGCCAGTTTTGTGTTACTTTTCTCATGTTGAAAGTGACGCAAAAGTGGTGCAAGGGGCTTGTAAATAAGTTTTTTTATTTCTAATGCATTTAATCGGAGGCATTGTTTATCTAGGTCGCTCCGCTTACCTTTTGTAAACATTGTGGCCAACAGAGTTCACAACTTAAACTCAGCTTTGGTTGGTGAGAGATAGGGAGAAAACAACATTAAAACTGTGACAGAGTGAAAGTTATAGATGGAGCAGTTGAAAAAACTCGTAGCTCACCTTTTCCCTTGATTGTGTGTCCAAGTATGTGCTGGTTCATAGTGCACCCTCAAGGTTAGTGATTTGAAATATAGTATATAGAGTTAGTCATAGTATAGTACATACAAAAGTGGCATAAGGGGCTTGTAGATTTGCCTCTCAGACTGTTGTAATCTATCTATTGTCACTGCTCAGAGGTAATTGTACATTCCTATCCAGTGAAACAGCTGCACACTACCCACTCTCTCCTTTCACAGATGACTTGTCGTTGTTTCGGAAAGAAGCTTTTTTGCTCACCTTGTGCCATTGGCTTGATTCAAAGAGGGTGCACCACGTGTCGTAGCAGCCTTCTCTAACGTTGTTTCGATGGACACGCATCATCGCAGAATCCTCGAACGTTGAGTTTTAGAGGTGTTGGGGGAGGACACCAATTTGTGAAACACAATCTGTAGAATAAAAAGGAAGTTAACATTGTGTGCAATTTTTTTATCAAAGGAGAGAGGAAGTGAGAGAGTGACTGTAAAGAATATTTGCAGCTCAACTTTCTGTCACCAGTGTCTTTTTCACCACGTGCAGGGACATAATGCACCCTGAAGCTCTACATCTAAAAGATAGTAAAAGAAATATGGTATGTTTGGTAATTGTTACTATCTTAATGTGGAGTTGAATAACATCGGACTTCTACACACGTTCCCTCTCACATTTAAAAGAACTATTTGTATAGTTTATATTCCAGACATTTGAGCGATTATAAAAACGTTCCTGCTATCGGAAAAAAAAGTACATGTAATTTGATACACTATATAGGACTGCATTTCTCTAAATCGCTGCGTTGCTTTTTTGTATCCAGTCTGCTACAGCCCTTTGACTGCCTCCGATGTGTACCAAGGCCTCACTACTCACCTTTTCATGGACAGGACACCTTCTGCATCATGTAGTCCCGATCTGCCACTAAGAAGTCTCATATATGGTGACGAGTCTTGATATCGGTATACTCTTGCTCCCATAATCATCGCAGGTTCCTCACCCGCTCAGTGCTTCTCATACCACTAACTCAGTGACCAAAGAGGCCCACACACGTATTGGTGGGCCCTCCTACTCGGTGGTTCGGGCCAACAAGAGGCGTTTGAATCACTAGGACGGGCCATCACAGCGCTTGGGATGGGAGCAACTCTAAAATTGCGTAGAGCACATTCGCCCCGTCTTTTTTATTGGTAGGGTCACATGTGTTGTGACGCAGGTGCTGGTTGGATGTGGTGTGGGTGCTTACCAGCCATGAGGGAGTGTGTGTGTGTCATTCTGACAACTAGAGCTGGAAATAAGAAATCACTACCATTAACTCTGGGCAATGCTTTGTTGTTATGTTTTCCTGGAAGTGTAAGTGGAGTGGGCTGGCCTGACCTAAGCCAGGGCTGCATGAGGCTCTGAACCAAAATTCTGGAGCTATGGGCGTGGTCCCGTCGTGAGCTATGTGAGAAATCAAGTGATTCGGGTGTCCGTTTTGTAGTGCTGACGTCACCTGGGTCTTAAAAAGAAATGTTTCATCATATCTGTAAAGTCCCACAACTTGGCCAACATGGAAGGTATGGGGTATTACTGACTCTATATTCATTCATAGTTGCACACTTAAAGATGGTGGACATGACGCATTTCTGCGACTATGAATGTTTGTTGTACATTCAGTGGAGTGTTGTAGCTGTAGTAATACAGTGCTGTGAAAGGCTTAAGTTGCAGTTTTTGGCACATGAAGGGCAGCTAATATATATATATATATATATATATATATATATATATATATATATATATATATATATATATATATATATATATATATATATACATATATGCATGTGTGGTTATTCAGGTACACTGTAGAACTTGGTGCTGGAAATCAGTGTTCAAGCCTCGGAGTTGTGTCCACATCCTGGTATTGTAGAGTAATGATGTAATGTACGCATGCCTGAAAATGTATTAGTTTTGGGTTGATTTTGCGCTATATAAATATGCTAAAAAAAAAGGAGGAATAGCCCACACATTACTGTCACAGGTAATATGGTTGCATACGCTATTTATAGCACAATATAATGTGGTAGGGCGGAGGAGCAGCATTTTACAAACACAATAAATACACAGACACAGATAGATAGTTAAAGTGGGTACGGGCACGTGTGTTCGACTCCATTTTATTATGTTGTTGTTGGTAAGAAGTAGAATAGTAATCATGATATCATATACAGATATTTAATCATAAACGGTTTATGACTTCTGCTGTACAAAGGTAGGAAGGAGCATTGAATGTCAAATAATACATAGAAGATTCTATCGTAAAGAGTTCATGAGTTGTGGTGGACTGAGGTAGGGGCGATTTGTGTGGAGCCTGCAATGATGTGTGGTCCAGGCAGACCGCACTGGTAAAAATGTTTTTTACTATTGAATTTTGCCTTCACAAGGGCACGTGGAGAATATTTACAGTGTACTGAGTTAGTGGTACGTCAGGTGTTTATCGTGTGCTCACCCTGCGATGATGCATGGTCTGAACGGGCTGCACTGACATCATTCACTGTTGCATACTGGAGTATATGATCTTTGAGGGGGGAAAAACTAGCATTGATGGTTATCAATTGCTGTGAAAACTAGATGTACTGATTGCTCCTCATAAACAAATTAAACGATTCCTATTCACGCAGTGCATTGTAACTTTCACAAATTGGGACGTATGTCTGGTGGCGATGTTGAAGGTGAAACCCCAGAGGTACCTGGTATTGCTGGTGGTGGAGGTACATTTTGGCGCAATCTTGTACATAGTTTGTTATCATAGTTCACATGATGCAGCTATTTAAGGTGCTTGCACATACTAGCAGTACAACAGCCCTATTTTTCTCTGCTTTAAATAAATCGAGGCTGAATTTAATGCTGTCTGTAGTGTAGATGAACACGTAAATTCAAGTTGAGGACCCTACTGTGCACAGTGTACATAGAAGCTAGTAGTCAGTACAGTTATAGAAAAATGTTTTTTTCACTTATTTTAACAAAATCTGAATACATACAGTATAATTGTCCCTGCATTAAATAAATCAAGGATGAATTTCCTACTGTCTATAGTGTAGATGCAAAGGTGAATTCAAGTTGTATACCCTGCTGTCTGTAGTGTAGATCTTAGGGTGGAGTGCATCATCAGCAATCATAGTGGAAGTGGAAGATCGAACATGTATGCAGCGTGGATTTTATTATTCAACTAAATGTGATATAAAATAAGTTTTTCAAAGAAGCATAATAAAGGGATATTGTGTAGGGTCTGATAGGTGTTATACTTAGTTTGGTTTCTACTGAGTTAGTGGTATCTAAAACAAGAAGGTTCTGTGGAACCTCCGATGATGCGTGGTCCGGGCAGGCTGTACTGATAGTAATGTTTTTTGTGCAGTGAATGGTGCCTTAGTAAGGCCACGTGATAATCATTATTGGTGCACTGAGTTACTAGTATCTTTGGTGCTTAGCGTGTACATATTCTGCGATGATGCGTGGTCTGGGGGAGGGAGGCACAGTAATTGGAGTAATGTCTTTTGTCGTTTGGATTCTGCATGGATTCCACTTAAAAGTGATAGTATGCCTCATTGCTGACATAAAACTGTTCACTCTTCTTTCCGATGATTTATGCTGCACTGAGTTAGTAGTATCTTTGGCGCTGAGCTTGTACGTACCCTGCGATAATGCGTTATGCAGGGGGGCTGTACTGGGGGCAATGTTTTTTGCATAGTGAATTCAGCTTTATTAAGGCTACGGGGAAATGACTTGTGGTGCAGTGATTTTGTGGTACCAAAAGAAGTCAGCGTGTGTGTACCCTGTGATGGTTCGTGGTTCGGGGGGTATCAGTGGTGTAATGTCTCTTGTCTACTGGAATGCGTGATGTACAATCGTTATTCTATCTGAAAAAAATCTGAACACATACAATACAATTGTCTGTGCATTAAATTAATCAAGGTTGAATTCCTTTTTGTCCGTAGTATACATGCAAAGGTGACTTCAAGTTGTGAACCCTGCTGTCCGCAGAGTACATCAAAGGCTGTAGTTAACACAGACATCGAGGAATGATTGTTTTTGTTATGTACTTTAACAAAATCTGATGACACAGTACTATTTTTCTGCCTTAAATAAAGACTGAATTTTATGTTGTCTGTAGTGCTTATGCGCCACTGGTATCAGGCGGTAAACTCTTTTGATCGCAGTGTACATTTGAAAACAGAACTAACTACAGTCATTGAGGAATGTTTTTATGGCATCCTTTAACAAAATAATCTTTGCCTTACATAAATCAAGAATATTTTGAATGCTGTCCGTAGTGTAGATGGAAAGCTGAATTCAAGTTGTGAACCCTGTTGTACGCAGTGTAGATTGAAGGCAGTAGTCGACACAAAGATTTATGAATGCTATTTTGTCACAGTTAACAGAATCTGAGGACACAGTACAATTGTCTCTGCCTTAAATAAAGCAAGGCTGGATTCAATGCTGTCCGTAGTGTTGATGCAAAGCTGAATTCAACTGGTATCAAGTTGCCAACTCTACTGACTGCAGAATAGAAAAAAGGCAGTTCTCAGCACAGATACGGAAGACAAATTTAGATCCAAAGTTGAATTCAAGTTGTGAACCCTGCTCTCCGCAGTGTCGATGGAAACCACTAGTCGATACAGACATAAGTCTGCGGTGCTGTGGTGCTGAGTTCGCAATCAGCCTGTATCAAGGAAGCACGCGGTCATGGTGGCAGCCACGTGGCAGGGTGGGGACCTTCACTGCACCTCAGTCTCTTCTCCTTGCAGAAGTGAACGACACCCAAGGCGTAACCTAATTATTTATAGTCGTAGGTTGACGTTGTTTATGTTGGACTAGGCTACTCCGCTTCTGTTTCAAAGGGGGAGGTGAACACAGCTACATGACCAAAATATTCCCCAGTGTCTGAGATAATATGGTGGCGTCCACTATTCAGTCCACTACACGTATAAATGGTATATCTGCACACTGAAAAGTTTTTGATTTCTATAGTGAATTGTGTATAGTATTTCACCGGTAGACTTAGCGTTGTGTACATTATTGTTCCAGTTCTTTCCCGTATACATACTTGGTTGCCACATCTCTGCTTGTTTAGAGCCTCCGAAGCTCTAAACAATATTCAGTCTTCCGCAAGGGCCTGAAAACCTTTTTGTTTGCTCAGGCCTTCCCACTCTAAATGTTCCATTTTTAGGTTATTGCAAGCCGTCAAAAGCGCCAAGAAACCGCAATGGTGTACGTTGCGCTATATAAGCTTTTTAAATTCTAATTCAAATTCTGCAGATTAAGCTAGTGTGCTGTTGAGGGTATATATTATTTTGGAAAGGTTTGTTGTCCTGTTTTGCACTGTCTTTGAGGTAGTAGAAAGGAGAGGTCTGTGGGGGTGGTTGTAGTGCTAGTGGCGCTGAGTATTGTAAATTTGTTGGGTGTCAGAAGTGAATAAATACAATCTCTAGAAACAAAACATTATGGGAGGTCTCAGGGAATTATTTAAAGACCTGCAAGGTGTGTATCCCCTATCAAACATATGAATAACAACAAAACACCTTGGGTCTGAACAGCTAGGTGTAACGTGAGAGGTGAAATGAATGAAGATATGTCGACAGGTAAAGGTATCAGCAACCTCAGTTACAGAGGAGAACGTCTCTTGTCAGTACCCATCATTCACAAGTTGTGAGATTTCATCATTTGGGACTGACCTCCTCTCGCTCAGACACTCAGTCTAGCTAATTGACTGAGATATCTTAAGCTAGTTGTAGATCTAGAGGATGGGTGTTGACTCAACTGAGTCTAACCAAAAACCCATGGGCACAAATTCATGCTGTGTGAAGAGGGTTCCTAACAAATAAATCAAAAAGTGCAGCGCTAAATTATATAAACAAAAGTGTGTTAAAAATGACTAAGGGGACTCAATTCAATTTTATTCTTAGAGGACCCTTGTCATATTTAAAAAGCAGTATGTTAACACTTGAAGTTGCCAAATGTTAAACAATATTATAGGTCGACATGTTTCTGCCCTCCCAAGGATCTAAATGTATCGGGGCATTCATCAGGACCACAGAGGCAAAGATTATAAAGAGCTGCTGCTAATAACCACGTTTGTGAAAAATTATAATAAAGTGAAAATTATCAAAATTAACAATTCTTATACTCCACCAGTAATGTTCAATCTGGGTGGTAGTAGAGGAGACTATCAGTAACCCATCGTGATTGGGTGTCGCCCACACCTCAACCTGGTGACAAGTACTGATTTTGTAATGTATGTAATTGAATGCCGATGTGCCAAAAAATATGTGGGGAGCAATATAAGACCACTACGTGAGAGGAATGAAGAACACATGAGGGCGGTCAAACAGGGCGACCTCAGATGCCCGATTGCGACACATATCACAACATGCCAAGCACAAGGACAACATAAAAATGTCTCCTTCTACAGGATAGAACAGACAATGAGACACCCAAAGGGGGGCAACAGGGAAATAAAGTTACGCAGAAATGAGGCATCCTGGATTCTGAAGTTACGGACAACTGAGGCTGGGATGAATGTTGACAATGAGATGCACTACTTTCTAGGGAGATGAAAGCGTGAGAAAAAATGCTGTTGCTATGTACTACATAGTATTTGTACTATCTTTTAATCCTATGTATAGAATGTTCTTGTAAAATGCTACCGTGAGCGGTTAAAACAAAGAACTGTTTATGTTAAGTAATGAGAATTTAAGTCACAAATGGGGATATCACTTATATATTCTAGCCACTGATGACATCCCCTATGACATATAGTAAACACATTCACATAATGTTCTATGCACTGAAATGCCTGCCACATTACCACTAACTTTATAAGCACCCTTCTAGTAGTGGAAGCCACCTTTAGATATACTGCCAATACACACCTACATGAAGTTAATTTGCGCATGTTCAAAGAGAATAGCTAGTCATTTTGCGGTATGAGAAGGGAGCATCATCGAGGTACACTCTTCTTTACATTATACAGCCTTTCACCCCGTTTCCAATATGCAGTAAAATACAAACAAACCTTTTCCAAAATGGCCGCGAGTTGCACAATTCCGGTCTCTGATAGCAATGATAGATATTACTATCCTGATGGGGAGACACTTTATTTAAGTGAACACCTTTATTGTGGTCGCCATGGGGTGGATGGAATATTATATTACACCCCTGTTTTTCTCGAAAACAATCACTAAAATACACGCTTATAATAGAATGCAGGCATTTTTTCAGCAACTATTTTCATAAAGGAATATTTCTTGTAGCACCAGAGCCTACGACCTTACTTTTGGATTTGGACTAACATAACCCTTTCTACCTATACAAACGGGTACATTCCAATAGGGATACCTCCTCCGGGTCACACGTGGGTTCACTTTTCTAGACCCGATCACTTGACCGGCTGGAGAGGATTCAGCGATGCTCGGCAAGCATGGCGGCACTCACATTTGGAGTCTGGCGTGAGGCAGGGGAGGTCGCATATCGGCGGCGGCTTTTGGAAGTAACTTACAGGTAAGGACAACAAAGGATTTGTCCTTATTCACACCGTGGTAGTGTGTGGTCATGAGAACTTCTAGTCTGACAAGTTTGTGGGTATTAGTCAACACACAGAGACTATAACTAGTTTGCTTGTTTTCTGTGTTTCCCTTCCAGAATATTGAGAGATATATAAAAATCGGACACTTTAAGGAGTTGATGCAAAGAACAGTAAACGGTCCTTACAAGAATTACCTCTAACATCACAGGAATAGTGTGGCTTGGAATTATTGCCACACTTAAAGTAGGTCCCTCTTTGGGTTTATTTTAGAAGGCTTTTTACCACTGCGCAATAGCTTGCTCTTAATCTTGGAAACAAACACAGTATATCCGCGAGTGGTATTCTCATAGCGGTGCTTTTTGTTTTTTGTTGGTCTCTTCGCAGATATCTTGAAGTGAATCTGTTCAGGTTAGTGGCCCCTATAGTTACTTTGCTAATCACCTTGAAACAATGCGATCTCAGCTCATGTAGTTAAAGGTGGTGTTTTAAGTCTGGTCACTGGGTGACACATTCTGGCTTTGCCTTAAGATTATATTGCCATGACTCATATAAAATATGAAATCTCACTATGGAAACAACAATCATCACGTGCACTATTCATTTTTTAAACACAATCATTATATTTACACACTTGTGTCTTCTTAACATGTGAAGACTTGTTACTATCTAATCACTTCTATGCACAATATGCATGAACAAACACCATAATGAAAGGTGCTAATTTTGCTCAGCACCGCGCCACATGGATTAACCCTGGGAGCACATTTCTTTCTAAAAGTAACACATGTTTTGCGAATTTCAATTGTTGTAAAACGCCGTATTATTCTCTACCTAGCCTGAACAAGTCGCATGTACAAGCATACTGAGGCGGCGAAACACGTGTTGGCTTGGGAACTGTTCACTTATTGAAAACACGAAGACATATTAAAAAAGAAAAAAGAAAGAGGAGAACATATGGAATAATTTTATTGTGGTTTTTGTATTATTAACATTGGAAATTACCATTTGAATTTTACGTGTGCTTAGGTTTATAATCTATTATGTCTTGTTGCTTACACCACAGAACCTAGAGAGGCAAGTGGTTCTCTCTAACCTTGGAGCACCGTCACTAATAAGGTTTGCTTGTAAGAATAATTTGTGCAATTACCTATTGGCGCCTACTACCACCGAGTCCAACCCAGCCACACAGAGACTCAGGGACCCATGCAGATACTCAGACAACAAATCAATAACCCATATAGACACTCATGAAGCTATTCAGCAACCCATGCAGTTGCTTACTGTTAGAACTGGGCTTCTCTAGTTGGCAGAGGTAGGTACCACTGTCCAAATAGGTACCATTGTTTCTAGTCAGGGTAAGGAGGAAACACTCTTAAGATAGTGCCTGCTCACCCCCTTGGTAGCTTGGCATGAGCAGTCAGGCTTATCGAAGGCAATGTGCAAAGTATATGTACCAACAATCACAGTAACACAGTGAAAACACCACAAACTGACTCCTCAACAGTTTAGAAAAATAAAGGTATTTAATCTAAACTACACAGGACCAAAACGACAAAATCCAACATACACAGTTCAAGAATATGGTTTTCAAATGAGTTCATATGGTTGCGTTAAAATAATCCACAGTTGCGTCACGTTTTAGCCAACAGTACCTTTAGATGTGACAAAAGTTCCAAGTGAAAGCTTTATCGTTGAAAAGCAAGCTCCTGAGACCCTGGGGCGGCGATGCGACAACCCCGCTGGATGTAGCGGGTGTGTTGCGGTGACTCCGGTCTGTATGGGGAGCGATTCGATACCTTGCGTGGATTCCGGTGCACAGGTTTCGGTGGAAGCGGCTCGCAAAAGGTACGATGCCACGATCTTCGGGGCGGCGACGATCTCCGGTGCGGCGACGATGCGCGGCTCAGCGGCGATCTTCTCCTTTCAGGGCCCCTCGATGCGATGGCTCTGTGACGACTCTCGCAGTGATGTGATGCGGTCCACAAGCAAGCGGTACGACGATCTCACCCAGTGACGGCAGGCTCTGCGACAATACTCGCAGCGATGGTAATCTTCCCGCACCGGACTGGTACATCCCGCAAGCGAAAGATGCAGCGACTCTGGCAGCGGGAACAGGCACTGCGACGATCTTGACCTTTGCGGAGGCGGGAATTTCCTCGCACTATGGGGATGCGCTCCACAAGCAAGTAATGCGTTAAAACTTGCAGAAAGTCTTTAAAATCTTGATTTCCAGCTTCCCAACACAGGTACAACTTCCAGAGGCACCACAACTGACCAAGCACTCTAGGAAGGACAGAACTCACTCAGAAGAGTTCACTGAAGCTGGGGGTGAAGTCCTTTTGTTCCTGGGACTTCTTAACAGGGAGCCAGCTCTTCTTCAGGGCCTTGGAGATTCCTTCAAGCAAGGGGACACAGCACAAAGCAAAGTCCTTTCCCTCTTCTTGGCAGCAAAGAACTCCAGGTCAGTCCACCAAAGCAACAGCAGGACAGACTTCCTTTTTCAGTTATCCAGCTTTCTCCTTGGCAGAGGTTCCTTCTTGATTCCAGGATGATCTAATTTTCTGTAGTCTGGGGTTCTGTACTTATACCAGCAAAAACGAAATCCAGCACAGCGTCAACAATACAGGAGGCAGAGGCAAAAGGATAAGGGAAACCACGCCAAAGATGCCAGGTCTAACACTTACACAGCAACTGAGAGACTAATAGAGACTTTCACACAATTTAGTCACTAAATCATGCATTCAGTACGACACGTTCAATCACTCACTTATACAGTCAGTCACGCACCTACTAAATAATCCCTTCAGGCACTTGTAAATGCATTCATTCTCCAATACAACTTGGCATAGATATATATGAAAAATATTTAAACTTTACAGAAATACACATTCACTGGATGATGTCATGAGTGATGTTATCAGTGATGTCATTTGAGATATCATGAGTGATGTCATCAGTAATGTCACTGACATGTCATGAGTGATGTAATATGTGACATCATCAGCAGTGCATTGCGGGTGCGCAAGTTATAGTTAGCTCAACTAACTATAACAAGCAAATTTCTCTGGTTTTATATGAGTCAAATGTCCATCTAACTATAACGTCTCTGAAACCTATGGTTTTTTCAGTGAATATATATATATCAATTTGTGACATGTTGTTACTGGAATTTCATGTTTCTCTTGTTCTTTGAATTGTAAGCACCCATTCTTCATTGCATAAATAAAGGTATTTATTAGCTAATGAATGCTAAAAGGAGGGTCTGATAGAATTAAAATGTTTTACTCCCATATTAGTCATTTTTTACTTGACATTATGTTAGCATTTATGTAGCTATTTTGAAATAGAGCCTTGCTGTATTTATACATTATTAGTTAGAGCAGATGTTATGTAAGTTTAGTTCTCAAAGACGCCATTTTGTATAATAAACAAAACTATTACTTGCTCATTAATGAGAAATGGTCTTTGGTAAGTTTTGTTTCTCCAATGTTGAAACTTGCTCCGTATCGCATGCCTGTTCTGTTACATAGAGGCCTTCTCCCACCTCTCTAGAGGGGAGGATAGGCCAGACAACCTTGGATAATAAATAACTTGTGCCAGGCTGCAGAATCAAAACTTATGTTCTGTACCCCCATTGTATTACGACATGTTTTTCCTTAGTAGATGGGTCTTTGTGGACTCTGTAACAATACATAATGTAACTTTATGCTTGTTGTAGTCAGTCCCTCTTCAGCCATCATATGAGGCTGGTCAGATTGGACTCCACTACAGTGTACTTTGCGAATAAACCAGTTTTCTTGTATTCTCTATTGTGTCATCAACTCTTCATTCTTGGAAGTTTGGAGGACGTCGAGAGTGACCCAGTGGCTCTAGTTGCATCACTTCCTTCACTGGCAGGGAGCCAAATGTCAACTTTGGGCTTTTAGACCACTTAACTAGTAGTAATGCAAATGAGTGGCCTACTTTCCCTTACTGATAGGAATCATCTCATGTTCGATGTGTCACTGTAGTTTACTTCTTCTGTGGGATGTAGTTGCATTGGGCAAGTGTTAGGTTTACAAATATCAATACCAGGAATAGTGCATTATTAAGGAACTTTTCTGCATGCATAGTAATCATTGTGACAAAAGGGAAGGAGAAAGGCTGCAAGAATCATCTTATTTGGCGTAACAAGATTGCTGTGGATCCTAATGAAAGTTAGGAAACTGCACCAGCTCCCAGACATGCACTGTGTGTGTGAAGTTGGCTAGTCCACCCCCTTACATGAGGTCAGGTGACTCTCCCACTCAAATTACTTGGTGAAAGCAGAAAACAGGGTGTATGCCATATGTCTGTTTTAGAGCAGATTTATGAATAAAAAATATTGTTTAACCCTTAGCAGGAATGCGAGTTCCCCCCATTCTGCTATGCTGTCATGCATCTTCCCCCGTCACATATTCAGCAACAACAACTTACTGGTTGGTCATTCTTGACCCAAGTTGTTTATTACATATCATATTTATCATTTGAATTATTGTCCACGAGTTTTGCCTCTTTTTATGCCTGACAGCATTGCCCCTGCATGATGGCACCTTTGCAGGTGTCTCCAGCTCTGCTGGTTAGAACCATCAGAACAATATTTTTTTATTCATAAATATGCTCTAAAACAGACGTGTGGCATACACCTTGATTCACTGTGCTAAGGTGTGTTGGCGTCAGTGACTTGGTTTTTCCATTTCTGAAAGCCCATTCTATGAAGGAAGTTACCTCTGTATGTTCAACCTAGCTCAGGTTTGCTGTGCCAGTCACACTTCTGAAAACTAACCCTGGGCAATGAATTCCGCTCAGGTAGCGGAAGTTGTGGAGATTTGATAAATACGAATTTCATTGAAAACACGGAATTCATGCTAGAATTCCCACTCCGCTACACAATGGATTTACCTACTGTACCCACAACCCTTTGGTAAATTAACTTTACCTTTACATGCTGAAAAGCATATAACCAATTCACAAAAGTGAACTTCGAAAAACATCAGGCAATGAGAGCGGTGATGATTTTGGGGTCACCTCTTACCTAGGGGTAGGTCAAGCTGTTTATTGTTTAACTAACGGCACTGCTTGCTATATTTTCATTTTTGTGAGTTGATGATATGTATTTTAGCATGCAAAGATAAATAGATAAGTATTTTCGACTGAAGGTATGTGAGATTTCTGTTTAAAACTTTTATTAATACACAACAACGGAGTTCATACAAAAACTCTGAAATAGGCTACTACATGCACATTCCATTGATAAGACAATTTTACCTTTACATGCTACAAAGCATTTAACCAATTCACAAAAGTGAGCATTGAAAATCATCAGTCAATGAGAGAGGTGATGATTTTGGGGTCCCCCCTAACCTAGGAGGAGGACCAAGCAGGTGCCTTGAACACAAAGAGCATATCATACTCAATGATTGTGGTGGTCCCATCCTCCTAGGACCACACCAAGCAAAGTTAAGGGCAAAAATACAATGCCAACCAAAGGCCCAGCAAACCATTATGGGGCGAGATTCTAGAGATTAGTGAATATTTTAGTATTAGCTCTCAGCTAAGCCCGAGAGCCTGTCCCTTGAGAAATGTTTTGAAATTGGATACTATAATATTCACTGCACCCTAGAATATTGTCCCATAATGCTTTGCAAGACCTTTGGTTGAGATTGTACTTTTTGCCCATAACTGTGCTTGGGTTGGTCCTAGGAGGATAGGACCACGACCAATCGTTCAGCATGAGGTGCTCTTTGTGTTTAAGGCATCGGCTTGGTTCTATCCCTAGGTAAGTGAGGACATCAAAATCATCACCTCTCTGCTTGCTGTATTTTTACTTTCTATTTTTTGAAATGATTATATGCATTTTGGCATGTGATAGAGTTACTTGTTGCTTTACCAAGGGTATGTGAGGTTTCTGTTTTACTAATTGTGGTGAGACGGAATGGAGCTGCGGAGTGTAATTCACAGAGTTTTTGATAAAATCAGCAGAATTCCATTTAGTGGTACTCTGTCAACTACACCCACCCTTACTAAACACCTTGCTGTACTTACAGTATCTCATCGCAGCTTTGGAGGCCAATGCGTTTACCACCAGCTGGTACAGTAGCCGTACCACCACTGCGCATTTTGCCATTGCCAGTTCATAGCCTGTACCACTGCGTGATTGTCTGGCCACAGCGTGATTTGCCAGTTTGTCAGTCTCCCTCCCAATATCATAAAGGCAACTATGATGGGAAAGAGCTCCTCCAATAGTGTGATGTTTGCTGTGATCCCTTTGGTGTGCCAGCTGTCTGGCCACTTTTCTGCCGACCATGCGTCCCCCAGAATCACCCTAAAGCCATGGCTCCTGCAGCGTCAGTGAAGTGCTCCAATTGCATGGAAGATACTCAGGGCTCCTTCCACATGAGTGTGCCATTGAATTAGGCCCAGAATGTGTCCCAATGTTTTAGGTCTTCCTTCACCCCTTTTGTGAGAAGCATCCTGAGGTGTCTTTTTTCATGTGTTTACATCTGCAGGCATACCCCACTTACACTCATCTTTGTCATACTCCAAGCAGAATGCAGTTCATCCTTTCCCTGCCTTACCATCACTGTGCCTCTCAGTTTTGGTGCCCTGCGTGGAACCCTTAAAATATTGGGGATGAAAAGGTTTTGCACATGAACCTATCCACTCCTTGGCAGCTACCATGTGAGTCATGAAGCCTTCTGTGTCTTGGTGGTACTATTCTATGATTGGCCGTGTCTGTATCTTTTCACTGAAATGCTGGTCATAGTGGAGCCAAGCTTTGCCTTAGTATTTCTATTGTGCTTTGTGCACTTTCTGTTTATGTAGGAACGGGGCCGCTGTGCTCTGAGCAAATTTGTTAATGCACACCCATGCCAGGAATCTCATGGCCTGTAGCCAGTTGTGTATAGACCTTTCCATTCTAGACTAGCACCTATCTCTCCTGTCTTTCTCTTTTTTGTCTTGTGTCGTTAGATCCAACCCTGCTTGGCACACTTCTAGCAAGGAAAGTATATTGATTGACTCCTTGTGCCAAATCCTTTCTTGTACCACCAGTGGTATCAAGCTGCTTAGCTCTGTTATGTGGGTTGTGATGGGGGATCAGCTGGGGACAGGTGAATATAGTCACTGGCAGGTTTGCCCGTGGTACACTGCGCCCCCTTCCACTTTGGTCTGCCTCACATCTGTGCTGCCTGTGGCACCCTGGTCAGTCTCTTTTTTCCCTTCCTTGCCCGTGGTGCCTTCTTGTCCAGTGTTCCCTTCCTTCCCGGGTATTGACTAGGTTGGCCCTTTTTTACTGGGCTCACTACCTTCCTCCCAATGCATGTCCTTGAGGTGGGGTATCCTGCGCTAACCTGTGTGCTCGGCCCTGCCCATGGCCACCAAGGCATAAATGCCGCTGGGTCATGGGGTTGTTGGGAGAAGGGAACGTGGCCCCATTCCTCCCCCTGAAATCCTTCTACCCCTTGCTCACCCTCCGGCTTGCTCCCGTAACCCTGCGTGTGACCCCGCCCCTTCGCCTTTGGTTGTTGCTCACCAGAATCCTTGTCTAAGCTGCAGACCTCTGCCCTCCGTTCACATTTGGGAGCCGCAGTTTAGGTTCCAGGATCCCCATCTGAACCCTTGCTCCTAACCCCTCCTGACCACTGCTGTCCTCTTCCTCCATTAGCAGCGGAGTCCTGCTCCTGTTGCGTCGGGACTGCCCTCATTTGAACAGTCTGACCTTGCTCCTGCTGCTTGTTGCGAGGGCGGCCGACCTTTCGTGCTTCAGGTACCTTTACTAGTCCAGCCATATGATACCACTCCTCATTATACTGAGGACAAGATTCTCTTCGCCTATGAAACTATAAAATGTACTTTTTGCTGGAATGTGTGCCAGAGCTTTTCCCCTATTCTCCAGAAGCAGACTTCACATCAATCGTCTTGTTGACTTTGTACTTAAATATTTTACTGATTCTTTTTTTGTTTTTACCCTTTGACCGACTGTTACTTGATACATTCTTAAACAACATTTCTAGCCTTTAAACTGAAACTACCTATGTAAGATTGATATTTGATTTTGTACTTCTTGATTTCAACCTCATGTTAAACCTCTTGCTTATTATGAATTATTGAATTGACTGACTAACTAATCTTTTTGCCTTTTATAATGATTCTTAATTTTGAACACACCCTTTTGGTTTTTATTTTGAATATTGTCCTATGAAGGTTTTTTTATTTGCATGGGACCCTCATCCTTCGGGAATCATATGGCACTGATCTTGCACATCAGGCCTTGAAAATTATTGGTGCAAAGCATCTACACCTGGCACTAGTATCCTTGGTTTAAAGTCTTGACCGCCTAATTACAATGTAGGTGGTCAGAGTTTACACAGGCCAGTCCAATTGACTGGCTGCCTATGGGCTCAAGGAGCCCGTCGCTTCCAATGGGCTCACAGAGCCTGTCGACCAGTCGGAGGCTGCACATAATTTCCTACTGACGGCATATCCTCTGTCTGAATTAAAATGTCCGTTCCCGACAGGCTTTTTATGTTGGGCTGTCCGACATGAAAAGTCTGTCGGAAAGCGACTTTGGGGGGCCCTAGAAAGGCAACCATGCTTGGCAGCCTGCTGTTGAGGGACACACAGTGCAGGGATTTACAGGAACTCCCATTTGTCTATTGGAGTTTGTGCTGTGGCTGATTTCCAACCCCTGCATAAGCTCCCATAGGGAAATGGGAGTTTGCGACTGCACCATGTGTGGTCACATTGTAATAGAGAATTTGGAACCACCTACTAACGGTCGGCTGGTTCCCACACCGAAACGGTGTCGGTGGGCTCAAGTCCGTCCCAAATCGAAATTAGGGCCTAAGTTTTCATGTGTGCTATAAATGCTATGGATAATTCTTGTGTGAACCTGGCATGGTGAAGTCATGGGATATATTTCCTGATTTAGTTTAGCTGTTTTTCTTCAGATTTACTGATGTAGTCATGGTGTATTTTACTCATTGGTGTCTGGCATACTAGTCTCTGTTTTTCTCAGTTTTAATTGATTATCAACATTCTAAAAGTTGCTGCTCCGTGGAATCAGTTGCCTGTAGAGGTGCAGCTATTTTGAGGCAAATTTGGGGTATTTAGATGAAATTATTGTCCTTTTTCTGTTTGTTGGTGGAGGGGGGACATCAGGGTAGGCTTCCTTTTCAATTCATTCATCTAAGTTGCAATGTGCTTGTCTATGTGTGTATGTTTTTGTTTGGGTGTGTTTGCACTTGTGGGTGTGTCTGTGTAGGGTGTTTGATGCCCCTATTTATTGGACACTTTTATAAGCATTCTTCTGTTCTGACGGGGCATTATTACTAATTTTACAGAATTAATTACTAGGATTTCTGCTGCTGTATTTGGGACCTGTCCGTCGCCTATACGTTGTGGAGGTTATTTTTAATTTTAAACAATTTCCCAGTCTATCTGTTGCTGTCGGAGACAGTGAGGAGCATTTGTAGGGCTCATAGTCACTACTCTTAGTTTTAAGCAAATGTTTTCAGTTTCTGTGCAGCTGTTGATTAGGTGATTTTAGCAACTGTGAAGAGCCCCAATATCTAATGTATATTTTGAGCTATTTATGTGCACTTCTTGCCCTACATGTATTTAATGGTGGAGGGGGCATGGGGTTCCACAGTGTCCACCCATATTCCACTTGTTTTCACTGATTTCCTCATTGCCAACTAAGTCTTTGTTACTATTTTGTCAACACTGAATGTGCGTGTGTATGTGTTTGTGTGCGTGTGCTGGTGTGTGTATGTGTGTGCGTGCATCTGTGTTTCTAAGTGTGTCAGCATCTGTGTGTCTTTCCGTGGGTTCGTGATAGTTTAGTAAAAATCTCCATTGTGTACCACTCTTCAAAGCTGTCCTTTTGGGGCATGGAGGGTTATAGAACCCTTTTTGGAGCCAGCGATATTTTTCTGATATTACCGAGTCTTTTGTCAGAATTTTCTGCTACTGTGGTCAGGGATTGGGCCTGGTGGTAGTCTGTAGGCCATGGAAATTATATTAATTTTTAATTAATGTTTTCTAGTCTCCCTCCCACTGACTGAAAAGAGGAATTATAGGTTTTGTAGGGTCAGTTTATTTTGTTTCAGTTTTAATCATTTCTCCACAGTTTTACTGCTCACATCATATGGGTTTTAGGGACATGTGGATGAGTTACATTACTACAATTCTTGCCCTTTTATATGTTTGTTTGTGTTGAGGGTGTGGGGTTTAAAACAAGAACAATTTTTCCTTTATTTTCCTGCCTTTGTCTTTTCTGCCAACCATGTGTTCACCAACCATTTTGTCAATCCTTTCAGAGTTAATTGCACATACACATGCCAAGGGAGAAATAGCAAAAGGAAGGTTGCAGAAAGCACAACTGGTGGTCACCACACCCAGGAGAATAAACCTCCCTTTGTTCAAGCTAAATGTGGCAGAGAGGAAGTGCAAATCACCTCCATTCAGAATGCAGCAGTACAGCCTCATTGTTGATTATTGTACATTTTTCTGCCATTTTCAAAAGCCTTTTGCTGGGAGCATAAAGGATGGTAAGACGCTTTTGACCCAACGGATATTTGGCTGATGTTACCATCTTTTTGTCTAGCTTTTCTTCTATCATGCTTGGGGACTGGTGATAGTCTGTAAAACATAATGTTCCCCTACAAATAACTCGACCATGCTTATGCACATAGACATGGTACTCAAATTAGTGATGGCCATGCCTAAGTCTACTACAAATGTGATCAACACCAGTTTATCAGCAACATATATTTGATTATATTCTCATATTAGTGATCCAAAAGACAGTTTAACAAAAAATATAGGTACTCCAAGTGAGCCAACTAGTATAGATAACACAGTGCGCTGACAATATTTACAATATGTAAAACCAATGGGACAAAAGCTCATTTAAAACCTGATGATATAGACATTCAAGTTTAAGCAGTCTGACAATGTATGGTATGCCTTAGACCGGTTCCTAATGATAAGCTTCCTAGGGGAACATTGTGTTTTTATGACTGTATTACCCATGTCCCTTGGAAAAATGGGTGTCCCTTGATCTATTTTAACAATTGGTGATAGTCTGTAATCAGCT
Organism: Lissotriton helveticus; assembly: GCF_964261635.1. Classification (NCBI taxonomy): domain Eukaryota; kingdom Metazoa; phylum Chordata; class Amphibia; order Caudata; family Salamandridae; genus Lissotriton; species Lissotriton helveticus. The sequence continues at coordinate 1,233,889,254 of NC_136068.1, forward strand.
AGATATTCTGTTTGCCTCAATGTTGGCAGTTTTTTGTATACTGCCTTGGTATGTTTGGGCAGGTGCGCAGGCCATAGATGTTATTCTTCCAAGCATGTAGGTCATGTTTCCAGCCTCTCTATTGAACTTTTAATACCAAGGGTTCTGGTTTGCCCCTAGATATTATTGATGATTTTACTAACTGTAGGAATGGTCCCTGCCCCCTTTTTGCCGCATAGCTGATCAATATGACTCTGAAAGGAACTTTGCTCAACTTTTAGGCAATAATGCAATGGATATATAGAGGGTCTAGACAAGGTTACATGAGATACACTTGGTTGTGATCCTTGGTTACACGGAGGTCGAAATAATGGGGAATGCTCTCTTAAATGCACTGATGCTGACTCTGGTAGGTGATATGAATGGGATAAAAATGTATCGATGTTTCGCTTTTGAAAGGATTTGTGCACAATTTATGGGCATAAATCAAATGGACATATAGAGGGTCCATATACGGAAGCCCAAGGTCTGTGGCACTGCGCAGATACCTGGGGCATTGGTAAAATGTCAGAATGACAATAGATTATAATAAATATTTAGAACTGTGAGGTGTCTAGGTTAAGAACGAGAGCCTTGTCAATATTGTGTTTAGGTAAATGTTCTTGTATGTGTTTTTCATATCGTGTTTTTAGTATTTGTATATAACTATAAGATTAGCAATGTGCATGGCAATATAGTAAACTATATATTGATCTTTTTTAAACACTGTCTTGCAGCCCTGATGAAGTTCTAGGCATAGAACAAAACGTGTTGGCTGTTGTGGCTGTTTTGCTGTATACCTGTCATCATTGTAAAAGAAGAATAAAGAAACGTTTGTACCCTCACCGTTTGTATATTTTTAATATATATGCCTGTCACTCTTAAGGGAGGTCTCCCTAAGCCAAGGAGACGGGGTGCATTATATTAAAGGTGTGTACTTGTAAGTGCAAGCTTATGTGTCCCTATAGTGGCCTTTACCATTAAAGGACACTATAAGTGATAGACGATCCATAGGATAACATGGGCTGGCGCCCGGGTAAAACTGAGATTGACATTATGGTATAGCCTAAATGGGTTGTGCTTGGCATCAAACTACATGTCTCTTCACCCCTGACAAGAATCTTGTATCAAGTTTTTGTGGCATGCACCCAGTTGTCTACCTAGAAGTTGTCTACGTGGTTGCCCCAGTCTTTCCTGTGCTCTGGCTAACAGCTCATGCTTCTGCCACCAAGACAGGAATCTGACCCCCTGCCAGGAGCAGTGAGTTCTCTCTGGAGTCAGAAACAATGGTGGTCACACTTCCCTCCCTGACAGGCTGGCTAGTGAAGTGTTTCATCAAGGTGATGAGCTTCTAAGGCTGCACCCCCTGTGATATTCAACTAGGCTGCCTCACAAAGGAGGAAACAGAACCCTATGCACCCAGGCACAATAGCACCTGGTAGGCGGGAAAATTATGTATTCAGGAGGCGCACACCACCAGAAGGCTAGCAACACCTCCAGGGTGTGCAACATGGTCTGTACAGCTAAGGTAGCCTTCTGAAAAATGTAAAAGTGGTAGAATAGTGGATTCTAGGTAGAAAAGGTGACCTACAACCCCAAATGTGGTCACTAATGGGGCAGATTAGCCGCTGGGACTAGTAGCCTATTGGCCTCTTTCACCCACACTCCTAACACCCCATAAATCTAGGATTTAAGGGATACCCATGACACCAGAAAAATCAGTTCTCAAACCAACCTACATCAAAGAGGACAAAGAGTAGACACAAATCTCAGAACACAGTACTTGCAGAAACCAAGAGAGAGATACCCTGCACCTATGGCAACAGTCTTGGAACTGCGTGACCAAGACTCATTTGAGGTTAAAGCTCAGTTCCCCCAGACAGTGCGACGCCGATGATAGCCAGAAGAAACCTCAGATTCCCCTGGACTAGTGGCACCAGTGCAGAGGTTATACCTGAAGTTTGCAGTGGACTAGTGGTACTAGTTCACTGAAAACTTCAGGTATAACCAAGCTCTATGTTCAAAGAGTCAATGACCATAATAAATGTCTAGTGCATTGTGAGAACTGTAGTTCTGCCCTCCATGAAGTTTCAGGTAGCTACTTTTTTTCCCTGGGACCTCCTGACATTAAAGTACCTATCTGCTGTGCTTACTGTTGCCAAGGCTTGCGTGTCACCGTACCTACAGTTGGGAAACATCATTTACTACGAAGGCATTACCACGCATAACGTTTACAACGGTACACTTACCACGCAAACGTCTTTTCAACGCGGGTGTCTTCCACGACCGTCTTTACCACCCGAGTGGTATTCCTTTCAGTCGTTCTGCCTGTACGTTCTGCGTGGGCTTGGGGAGGGCTGGGGGGGCTGAGGGGTCTGAGGGGGCTGAGGGGGGCCGGGGGGGCTGGGGGGGTCTCCCCCCAAAAAAAAACACAAACCAAGGAGCGGGTTACTTAAATAAAAAAAACGCTCTTCAGTACATCTGAAGTAAAAGGAAAGAGCCTCCCCCAAAGACGTGCCGTATACGTCAAAATAGAAGTCCTTTTTTAATTTTGGTAGACGTGTTTTGGTGGATGGAAGTAAGGGCTGGTGGTGGAAGGCGTGCAGGTGTCAGGTAAGAATATAATCTTTATTAAAAATGTATATATATTTAAGCGCACATTAAATTAAAAGAATTTATAAATCTAAGGTAATTTGTAGTTTTTGATTGTTTAAAAAATCGATCGATTGGGTTGTTATGCATTTAGGAACTTTGTATTTATCCAATCACTGTCGTTATGTAGATTTCAATGACATATGTGCCTAAGGGACGTTAGATGTTTCGTAAGTTTTTTTTTTTTGGGCGATGTTAAATCCTGCGTTCTAAAAAGCTGCGTGGTAAAGCCACTTGCGAACTAAAATGTACGTGGTAATGTCATGCGTGGTACTTGTAAGCGATGTAAAATCATATATTCCTACAGTTGACCCCTTCACTTACCGCTGCACTATGGACACTATGGACAGGCCCCAGCCAATGCAGAGCTTAATACATTGATTGTTTAATCAAAGAGGTGAACCACTTTTTGGGGGTTGATAAAGATAAAAGCTCAAATCAAGGTATAGTGGCTGGTACAATTACCCCATATTCACCAGTAAGCTGAAGAGTAAAACCCCCAACCCCTACTGCAAAATCTGTAGCCCTGGATGCCTAATGTCTAGTGTGCCTCAGTTGGCTACCTCTGACAACCTTGACAACAATAACCCTTATGAATATGTAACTGTCCGCCTGGAGCATGTAATAGTATGTACAAACAGGTATTCTGTTCTTGCAGGTACTCAATTGTATAATGTCTTTGGTGAGAGAGGGAGGGTGATGGGACTGAGCAAATACCAGATAGCTGCAGGCAGATGGGCTGATCTGCTCTAGTCTCTGAGTTTGGTGCTATATGATGATATCAATATTGCTGGTATTATTATGATGGCTTGGAGGCTAGAGAGTGAGGTAATTGAGTGAGATCACAGTTAGAAGCTTTGACAACTGAAGTTGAAAAGTTAAAGCAACCTGAAGGTCTATCATGAAGTAGGGTTATATCAGTCTACCTACCAACACATTCGATACCCTAATAGATACCCAAAATAGGCGTAAAAATAGTTGCAATAAATCTGGTCATGCCCATGCTCATGGTTGCCAGCATGAATATCAATCTGCTTCTGAGCCGCCTATTTCGAAACTTCAATGAATGGCACCCTCATTCCTTCCAAGCAGGCCATGGATTCTACTGGCTGATTTTATGCTTTCACCTAAGGCCATATGAGGGCATCCAGCAGCATGTACGATGGGACCCCCTCAAAAGAACAAGTTGTGGCCAAGGAACAGAGGGGAACAGAAACACAAAATTATGTAACGGGTTGTTCCTTCAGTGGCCATTTATTTCAATTATTGGTATACATCCTTAAATTTCAAAGGTGGGTGACAGAAAAGATTTATTCTAATCAAGAGTTATTCAAAAAATACTTTATTTTTCTTTTTTCTTTTTTCATTTCATATAAATACTTTTCGTTAGGTTAGAAATTTCATAGAAAGTGCATATATTTATTTAGAGGAGAAAGAATTTTACTTCATATTTAAAGTCAAAAGTAACACAAATAGATCATAAATATAAGTAACAAAAAAACCATATCATTAGAAAAATACCCCTTGATATCAACCATACCAGTCAACCTGCTCACATACTAACACTCATACCACAATCAGATCACATCCTAAAATGAAGAAAAGGAACTGGGTTATAGTTGGCAAGATCACAATGCCATTGTTTAGGGCCCCAAGATGTAGTTTTCGGCCCTTGCAAATCTTTTCTGTCACCCACCTTTGAAATTTAAGGATGTATACCAATAATTGAAATAAATGGCCACTGAAGGAACAACCCGTTACATAATCATATGAGGGCATCCCCCATGGTCATTTTTTCTCACTGTCCAAAACTAAAGGATCCTACAGGGAGGGAGCATGAGGATCGGGCTGCGAAGGCTAGTTTTGTGTATATGACAAAGGTCCCAAAACTAACCCCGGTTTAGAATGGATGTGGATTCACTAATAAATAAGTGCATTAACCATATAAGGTCTGTGCGTAATTGCCTCTCCTTAATGTGCCCAGATATTTTACTTGCAAGAAGACTTCATGACATATCAGGGCAAGAGAAGGCTTTTGACTACATCGAGATAAGACTTAAGTATATTTAAATGTCAGAAGGGATTGTGGGGCTTGCATTACCAGTAATTCAATTCAGTTTAAATTCAACCAACTATACTCTCCTCCCCTCCATTCCAGTCCCCAACATTCATCTCCTACCAATAATTTGGGGACCTCCATGGTGGACTGACTTGGAAATAGGTGTCGCTATACACTTGGGGGCAGATTTATGAGGCACTTGCGCCACGTTTACGCCGCTGTTGCGTCACGCAAGGCGGCGTAAACGTGGCGCATCCCTATGAACGATTTACAACGTGACGCATCTAGGCAGATGCGTCACGTTGTAAAGCCCTGCGCCGCTTGTGGGCGTTCCGGCGCAGGGTGGGCGTTCCGGGGCAGGTGCGCCTCGCAAAAGTGGCTGAGTGAAATCTATAAGATTTCACTCAGTCACTTTCAGGCCAATGCTGCGTCAAAAGCCTGCGCCTGCTTGAAGCAGGCGTAGGTCTTGACGCAGCATTGTGGAGATGGGGCACCCCCGAGCCTTGCTGGAGCTGCGTCGTGCTTGCGACGCAACTCCAGCAATGCGTCACCTTTACGGCACAGATGCGTCACGCATCTGTGCCGTTTTTGCCCCATGGTGCGCCGCATCATAAATGCGGCGCACCATGGGTGGCGGAGCTGTGGCGCACTGTGGCGCATGTAAACTGGCGCATCCCTGGGGATGCGCCAGTTAACATAAATCTGCCCCTTAGGGCAGGGAGTCCTCCGCTGTTGATGAGGCACTGCAGCATACGCTCCACCCTAGGGGACTGGCCTTACCTCTTGTATCTAGTCTAATAGAGTCGACAACTGGTCTCCTATCTGAGTATTTTGAGTTGTACCGTGTTTGATTTTGTTTGGACAGCTCGGTGTTTAAAATCGCTGTAACAAAAATAGTAAATACATGTAATGCAGTTCAGCAAAAGCACACCGGTTACTTGCAGTGCGGATACGGTACATCCAGATGCTGTAGTAATGCATCAAATGTTCACTGGACCTCAGAAAGTGGGCCGCTGAGTGACTATGAAAATGATCTACAGCAGATAACACATAATTATACTTCACAAGCCAACATTCACAGAATGTTCCACGTTTATGTGAAACATTCTGCTTTTGCTACTAAGCACACACTTCTGTACAAAGGCGTGCACATTTGTCAAAGGATCAACAGATGTCTCGATATTTATGAATTCAGAAACAATAATCAAGGACACTTCATTTTGGCCAGAAGAAGGTATGCTGGATACCTTAAAAAAATAGCATGGTACATGATACAATAATTCTGTTGTGAGTCCGTTTATTTTTCTCAAGCACACTGCTGTTATCTCACTTTGTTTACATTCATTGCACCCCTTTCCGACAAATCCTGACCTTTGCTGTTCAAACATTTTGTTTATTGTTGGAGCATACTCTGCTTTTATAGTAAATAAAACGTAATATTTGGCTTTAAATAATAAATCTCCAGTGGTGAAGGATTCATTTTATATTAACTTTAATTGAGGTTCCCAAACACCAGATTCATTCTGCAAGGACATTTTAACCTACTTGAATTTTAATCATTCTTGGAATGTAATACTTTATTTTACAGGATGCACAAAACCAGAGTGGCAGAAAATGTATCTTGCAAACTACCCCAAATGCATTGTCTGCACTGTAATTTTGAAAAGAGCGTGTCTAAAGCATAGAGATGCGCAAACATAGGGCCTTACTAAGTGTGGCAGACAGGGTACTCAAAGTATAGCGTTTGTCACATCCGAATAAATTAGAGTGCTCTTGCCTATAATTTGCCTTAATACATGAGATTCTGTAATTCCTGCATCTCTAATTTCTGTATAATAGGGGACTCGTGACACACCCAGTTGCCGATCATAAAGAAAATACATCAGAACTGAACTATTGTAAGTAAAGTTCTGGCTTCACAATGCCTGCAGCCAGAGCCAGCAGGCATTTGAAAGTTACAGAGCATAATTAAAGCAGCTGTTTAAAGCAAGGAAAAATTAAATGCTGCTTTTCTTTCTTGTGATCTATTTTAATCCTCTGCAATGACAAGCTGAGAATATATGTATATTTTGCACTCCTCAGATACAACTGGAATCTTTCTGCATGTTTCTACATATTCTGACATACTGCAGCTATTTTTTTTTCTCCAAACTGGCTTCTATTGAACTATTTCTAATCTGTTTGCAGCAAATATCTAACAGTTGTTTTTTAATGTGTTTTATTTTGCATTGGCGGTTTTATTAGTGGTTCTTCATGTTTGCAAAAATGTGTGTTTTTGGAGCTATGCACCAAGGTTTTAAATGGTTTGTATGAAACGTGACGGTGTGACTATGTATCATATGGGATAACGTACCCCCTGGCAGACATGATAAGCATAAGCATGTTGCAAGTCAACTCGGAGTTCTATAACCTTATAAAGGAACGTGGCCTTCAGCCTTCTTCCTCTATATGGTTATGGAACTCAGTGACTTTCAATATCCTTACAATGTACAGCAACGGTTACTTTATCCCTTATACAATACTGGAGAGGTGACATATTTGATAGTACGAAAACTGCCAATATCTAATTAAGGCGCTGTTAGAAATTGGGTTTCTGCTTGGCAGAGGTTTGCACCCTGTCCAAGCTAGAACCACAGTCCTCCTCAGGGTAAGTCAGATACACATGAAAAGATAACCTGTACTCACCCTTTGGTAGCTTGGCACACAGCAGTTAGGCTTATATAAAGAAGCAACGTGTAAATTATTTGGGCAAAGTACACAGACAGTAACACAATAAAAACACCACAAAAATACTCCACACAGGTTTAGAAACATAGAGGATATTTTCATCAATAGAACAAGACCAAAACAACTAAAATCTAATTTTTCAAGTTTCAAGTTTTGTTTATTTATGATTTTGGAACTCAAATGAGATCCACATAAAAGATTAACAACAAATACATTTACATACAATCACTTTTAAAATACAAATATGAAATACACATATCAAACCTTCTAATATATTACTAAGCAGCTTTTGAAGAAGTTAAAAAGTTTATAACAAAACATTTCATTGGGGGGATTGTAAGATAGCATCTCGAAAAGAAGTGGTGGAGAAGATACTTAATTGAAGACAAATTGGTCTCAGCCACTTACGCCTATGTAAAAGTAGGGCCGGGCACACAAACAGCACATGGGTGATATCTTGGATTGGATTATTACAACGGTTACACATAGCTGAGAAACCATACCATCTGGACAATAGATTATTCAAGGGAAGTAAATCCTGCCTCAATAAAAACAAGAATCGCCGTACTCCATGTGGGAGATTCCAGGAGACATATGCTTGAGCTTTTTTCATTAGGCAAGCATCAATGGTCGGAGAGACACCTTTCTTCAGGATACGTGCTTCCCTATCCATCTTAAAGCTTAATTTCCAAGAAGCCAACTTCAAGGTGGATTTCAGCTGATATGCGGATAAGGAAAAGAGGATCGATTCATCAAGTTGCAGAAGATCAATCGCAGTTCTGAAGTTTTTTACGATTAGCGAGTGTTCTTTAAATGTTCCTAACAACTCAATTTGAATAAGGTGTCTTAAAGTACCCGGTTAACCTCCAGCAAGGCTAGAGACCCAACGCACAATCCCAGCTAGGCCCTGAACCCAACTACTACGTAGGCCAAATTCCAGCCTAAAAGCAGCTATTGAGCATGCTGTATTAACCGTGGTTAGACATCGCAGGATTGTGCCTTCGGTAGTGTTTAAGAAGCCCCAATATCTTATATCGAATAATTCAATACCATAAAGTAATGAGGCTGGGATTTTAGCACGAAAAACCTCTAGAAAAATAGCGAAATGTCTTCTACCTGTGGCCTTGTAAAGGGAGAGAAGACTTTTACCCTGGGCAATTGCTTTCCGGGTGTTGTTTGCTATATGAGCCTTTTCACTTAAATTACTAACAATAACTTTTCCAAGGAAGACATAGGATTTTACTACTTCCAATCTATCTCCACCTACAGTCCAACAAAAGCTAGCAAATTTCAATTTTTTCCTACCCGTCATGCACATTACTTTACTTTTTGAAACATTTATCTTCAAATAGTGTGCCTCCGCATAGTCGTGAAGTGCCTGTAGACAATTGTTTAATCCTTTTGGTGTTAAATCCAGAATTAATATATCGTCTGCATACATCAAACAGACAATCGGATTACCCCCCAGAACAGAAGCAATTCCTTTACTTAGGGACAAAGCGTGAGGGAGATCAGCTTTATAAAGGGAAAATAATTAAGGGGCCAATAAACAGCCTTGTTTTAACCCATTGGCTGTAGGTATTATTCAAGAGAGTCCCCTTTCCCCACCTAACAAGACTCTACACCACGTGTCAGTATGCAATGCTCGGATTAGCTCCAGGAGAGTAGACGGCATGCCTAGGTTTGATAATTTCCTCCACAGCAAAGATCGATCTACTTTATCAAATGCTGTGGAGAAGTCTATAAAAGCCCCATAGACTCTCCCTCCTCGGACCTTTATATATTTTTCTGTTATAATTTGCAGTGCCGTCAAGTTATCCATGGTACCCTGCTTTTGCATGAACCCAGTCTGCTCAAAGGGCAAAATTTCACCTTCGGACACCCAGTCATTAATCGACTTAAGGGGGCATTTTGTAAAAACTTTGTCTATGGCGTCTAAGAGGGCAATTTGGCGATAATTGTGTGGAGCATCACGGACTCCCTTCTTATGTAGGGGGATCAAGATGCTCCCCCTCCACGAGGGAAGAACGGTTTTACGAGAAAAACAAAAATGAAAAACTGGAAAAAGAATTTTACTCCACATCTCACTATTTCGTTTTATAACTGAAATGGGAAACTCATCCGGGCCCATTGCTCCAGAGGAGCGCAAGCCCTTGATGGCCAGTTCAATGTCCTTTTCGGTCGGGGGTCCATATGGGGAGCTATCTACATGTATATTAACATAATCAGACACAAATCCATTGCTAGCATATAAACTCTCAATATATCCGACCCAAATTTGCTCTTCAATGGGAATTGGCAGTGGTCCAGATCTTACTCCACAGCCCTCCCCAATTAATGACCAAAATATTCTAGCTTGACCCTTATATGCCGCTTCCCGTAGTTTAATCCATAAGGAGTCCTCATTCTCTCTTTTCAATTTAGCCTTCACCCTACTCCTCCTTCTTCTTAAGAGGATTATTTTGTGATATCTTTCGAGGGTATAAGAAAGGTATTGTTCCCTTACTAATTTGTTTATTTCAATATTAAGGTACCGAAGACAACTAGGAATTATTTTAGGCTTTCCTGTCGGATAAGGTTTTTTTGCAATGGAAGTTACCACTTTCATAAAATCAGCAAAACATATTAATTCAAAACCATTCCAATAAGTCAAATTCTTCACGGCAGCCTCTAGAATACTCTCTAAGCCCTTATTAGCTCCAAAATTCCAATAGCATCTCCCAGAATTGTCTCCAAAATTTACCAATTCACTATTTATAGACCACGAATCCATCAGAGGGGGATTTAAGTTTACGGAAATAGTGAGTACCTTGTGGTCGCTTAGTACTGTGTTGGAGACCAGCAGATCTTTCAGGAGAAAAAAGGAGGAACTTCCCACAACCACATAATCAAGAATAGACTCACTGATATTAGACTTGTGAGTAAAATTTGCTGGAGTATCCAAGGGAAGCCTTCCATTTACTATAATACTATCAACCTCGATCAATTCCTCCAGTAATATTTTCCCTCTCTTGTTGGTCTTGATATTACCTGGAAAAAGGGCTTGAGGTATCTGAAGAGAGTCCTCCTTATGCTTATTTCTAAATAACTCTAAACTGCAGTTTGAGATTTTACAATTAAAATCACCTAACAAAATGATATGGGGAGGGAATTCAGAATCAAGGAGATACTTTATGTGGAAAAAACCTTCTTAAAGCCTACATTAAAACTTACATCTGGAGGTACATAAGCATTTATCAATACAATTAATTTTCGGGAGTTGCCGTTAACAATGTTAGACAGTGTTATTGCCTGAAAAAGATTACTGGGATCTAAGTGATGAGCAAAGTTCCATTTTATCTTATTGGAAAGCAAACAGGCCACTCCACCCCTAGCATGGCCTCTCCTGGAGGGGATGGCTCTGCCCTCCAACAAGTAATAGTCCTTACCCGCACAAAATTTCTCATCACACCTAGTCTCCTGGAGACAGATCACATCAGCTTCTAATGAGTGTAGGTATAGTAATTTTTCTGGACTATTCTTTATTCCAGCCGTATTCCATGATGTTATTTTTAAATCAGTGTTAAAGATAGGAATAGGGTTTGGAATTAAACATGGAATTACTTGACAGGGCACCAGGCAACCAATTCCAATTGAGACTTTCTTCTACAGAATTCAATTGGCAAGGGAGGGAATTTTTGTATGTCACATGCCGTACATTTTTTGAGATACAAATTTTTAATTCATCAGGTTTAGGGGACCTATCTGTACTGCCTAAAACTGCGATGGGGAATAAAGGCATGTTAGCGAGTCTTCCATTATGTGGTTCCGCAAAAAAAGGAATAAAATCTATCCCCTACTTTGTAAACCTTCAGACCATTGTAAAATATGATTTACAACAAGTTTAGAATAAAATGTAACCCTTGTTATCTTCCCAACCTCTAAATTCAAAATAGAAACTACATCTATATCGTTAGTTTGAATAAGTTTCAAGCTTTCGATCTCCCGAAAACAATTGAGAAGTGAAGATCTATTTAATATAAGATCCATATCAAATAACAGTATACAGTCTAGATGGAAGGTGTCCATACTTTCCTTTTCAGGGGCAGTGTTTGGCTGGAAAGAATCTATACTTCCCTTATTGGGAACATCCCTTAACCCCTTAGAAACCCCCTCACTGGGGGGAAAAATATGCTCAACAGATTGAATGCTATCAAAAGACCCCCTTGGTTCAATAATCAAAGGATCTTGGTCTAATTTACTGTGCTCAATTATATCATGAGATGGAATAAGCACAGGTTCTTGAGAAATGTTTTTTCCTATGGGCATGTCGACGTTTTCATCAAAATTAATTTTTCTCTGTCTTTTTTTTGCAAATCTGCGAGTAGGTTTCCTCTTTTTTCCTCTAGACTTTCTGTATTTACCTATGTTTCCCTTTTTCCCTTCATTCGATGAATTCGAGACAACCTCTTTCTCTTCATTTCTCTGGTGTTTAAATATGGAGAATAGTTCGTTATCCATCCTTTTTTCAGGCTCTGTCATGATTTCTATTACTTGGTCAGGTTCAGAAATACAATTGGCTGCAGCAGCTTTCGAAATACCTACCAGGGTATTTCTTGGTATATCTGCTAGTTTCTTTCCATCAATAAGATAGGGATTCTCATCTTGTTCTGATCGAACTAAGTCTGAAGCTTGAATAACGCTCTCAGACTTAGTCTCTGGCCTCTTATCTTTCCTTACTTTTACATCTACAAGGGATGACTCATGAGGTAAACTAGATAAAACCCCCTGTTTGCTATTTAATAGTACCTTAAGTATTTTAGTTACAGTGTCTAATACACAATCTGAGCCTCCAACAAATTTTTCCAGTAATAATAAAATAGAGGAAAGCAAATGTTCTAAGGAAGTTAGAGAATCAGAGATTGGTTTATCAAGCCTAATAGAGGCGTTAGGATGAGTATCAGTAATGATAAAAACAGGACTCATGGAAATATTTGCATGTGATATAGAAAAATCAGATTTATTAGAGGGGGTACTACTATATAGTTGAAGCCCTATGGGAGCGAATTCATTTGAAGTATTTACTGGATCTAAAACCTTGTTATGATCATGATTAGTATATCTCTTGTAGAGCTCCATGTCTATATCAGGGAAAGTAAAGTCATTACCAGATGCAATCACCGGGTGAGACAGACCAGGGGAGACAATTAAACTTTCCCTTGGGGAGAAGAAAAGTTGTGCACTAACACCTCGACTATTTTTGAGGTAGCGCCAAGGGGAGGCACAATATTGTATGAACTTGGATCCTCAGGAACATGCTTTATAGGCATCTGCAATTTTAGGGGGTCTTGGGAACCACCCACCCCAGCCATAGGAAGAATATCAGCCTTTTCTATATTTATCAAGTCAATGGAAACATCCTGGTTGCAGTAACCTCTCATAATACATTTGCCCTCCTCTTTACCTTTATCATTGGTATCTTCTGGCTTTGAACCCCCAATCATGGCCTTATCCTTTCCCCTTTCCCATAAACTATATAATTGACATTTTCCCTTTAACTGTATGGCAGAGGTATCCTTATTTTGTAGGGGATTTGATTTAGTCTTAGAACAAGTCCTGCCCACCAATACTCGCCTAGACCGTAATTGTTTTGCTGTCATTTCAGAAGCAAAAGAATAAAGACACACACCAAAACGGCACTAGAAGATATAAAAAACCAGTAACTTAAAAGAGCAAATTGGATAGCAGGACAACCAGACTACTATTGGGTATTCCCTGGCCTAAATAAACCACAAAAGGAGATTACTAACACAGCTTACTCCAAATCAATCTTTGTAGCACAGGGGCCACAACATATAAATAGTACTGGCACTAAATAATTAATATAATAAAAAAAGGAGCTTAGAGGGGTTGCCCAGCCCGGCCTTATCCGGCCTTGGAGGGCCTCAGAGGGCCCGCCCTTTGCCCGGGCTTAGCCCGGCACGCGTCCCGTGATCGCGGTAGAGGGCGTGATTATATAGATGTAACGGGTGGGCGGGAAGAGACACCAGGTGCGCTGTGTTCGTGAAGCGCGGTGAACCCTGGGTCTCGCAGTCCCAGCCCCTTGCAGCAAACTGCGGTAAATTCAACAGTCAGCAGTTTCTCCGAGTATCAGGCTCCGTGAAGGCAAAGGAAATAATGCCCAGTGTCCTCAATCCAACAAAGACAGCTTCGAGCGGCTCCCGCGGAGCGGGAGCCGTGAACCGTAAATAGCTAGTAGAAGGCAGGGGGCGGGAAGAGAGACCAGGTGCGCTGTGTTAATGAAGCGCGGTGAACCCTGGGTCTCGCAGTCCCAGCCCCTTGCAGCAAACGGCAGTAAGTTCAACAGTCAGCAGTTCCTCCGAGTATCAGGCTCCGTGAAGGCAAAGGAAATAATGCCCAGTGTCCTCAATCCAACAAAGACGGCTTTGAGCGGCGCCCACGGAGCGGGGGCCGCGAGCCGTAAATAGCTGGTAGAAGGCAAGGGGGGGAAGAGACACCAGGTGCGCTGTGTTCGTGAAGCACGGTGAACCCTGGGTCTCGCAGTCCCAGCCCCTTGCAGTGAACGGCAGTAAGTTCAACAGTCATTAGTTCCTCCGAGTATCAGGCTCCGTGAAGGCAAAGGAAATAATGCCCAGTGTCCTCAATCCAACAAAGACGGCTTCGAGCGGCACCAGAGTCCTGGACTGCAGCTCCCAGAGTGCACTTCGGTGGGAGCACTATGGCAGTCTGTCTCGCAATGACAGAATACTTTGTACCTGTGGCAGCGCGTGGGGCTCCTAAAGCGCACCTGCGGGTTCAAATCTAATAAGTTGGACCAGCAATATGATTTAAAAAATAAAAAGTAGTGCTTGGATTCTCCTCCGTCTTTCCCCTGTTTTAGCAGCTGGCTGGGCCATTGCTCCAGGCTCCAGCCATGTTTGTCTCCCTTCCTGGGCAGCCATGTACCTTGTTACACAGACTCAATCAGGTAACCTCAACATTTTCACATGAGCCTTGAGCCTCAGGTTCTTCCAGATAATCATTATCCAACTAACAGTCCACAGGCATGGTAGGGCACACAGCAACTTTTAGAAGATAGGAACTCCTCCGCCACACTCCAGTGGAACAAGGGTGACTTGGTAGTGACCCTCTCTTTTGTCAGGCACCACAACTTGGTGGAATGCATCACCTACTCTGGGGTCACCAGCTGACTCCAACACCATAGTAATGCTGGCACCTGTATCCCCCAAAGCCTCAACACCTTGCCCATTGATGGTGACCCATTGCCTATACTTAGTAGGATCTGAAGGCACATTGATCTTAGGAAAATCTCCCTGTCACCCACGGCCAATAGGGTAACCCCACTAACTTCCCCTGATTAACTGGGACAAACTACTCACCAGCACTACACTAGCTACCCCTGGATTCTTTCCACCAGTGGGAGGTGGTGCTGTTTTTGTACAATTGGCCTCCCCCTTGAAGTTTCCCTATGCAGAGCACTTGATAAGCATGGACTGCTGACTCTTGTCAGGGTAGTTTATCTTCTGGTGGCCATATTGAGAATGAGAACCATACCCTTTCCCCGTTGACATGTTTTGGGGGCCTTAAGATAACTCTGTTTTTTTATCTCCACCTCCTTCTTCTGGTGGGAACCCTGACCACCCTTTTGGGAGTACCCCTCAGATGCCTTCTTGGACCTTTTGTTACTGACAAAGATGTCCACCTGAAGACAGTTAACTTGCTATACACTAGGTGGTGGTGGTGCAGCTCTGAAAAACAAATATTAAGCATGTGCTCCTTTAAGATTAAGTTGTACGGTCCAGAATAATCATCAACCATGCTGCCCCTCGCCCAGCCCATCAGTGCCTTGCTGGCATAATGCACCCATGTTTGGGATGTGATAAGATCTTTTGGTTGCCCCTGAATGTGAACTTATACCTCTCAGGGGTCAGTGAAAGCTACTGACTAGGATGGCCTTCATAGCTGTGTAGCATGACTGGTGCTCAACCTCTAGTGTAAGGAGTGTGTCCCTTCCCTGTGGGCATATACCTTTATAAACTGCCACCCCAGAACTATTCTGGGACTTTGTGCACTTTCATAGCCATTACATAGACTGCAAACCATTTGCCTATGTCATCCCCCACAACATAACTAAGCACCAAATCTTTGGGCATGCAGACTGTGGACAAACCCGTCTTGGTGCCACACTCCCGGAAGGGAGTGGGTCTCTGGATGCATGTGATGCATGACTTGAAGGGTAACTGAACTCCCTGTTTTGTAATGCTTCTTATGTCTTTTTGATTTTGTTTTTACTTCTGCCTGACTGATTTGTCTTTAAAGCAATTTGTGTTTGACACTCATGATGTCTCCTTGGGCACACCTTGAGTCTGTAAAGAAATTCCACTGAAACCGACATAATCAATCAATCAATCAATCAATCAATCTCTCCGTAACAGAAATTGACAAAGGACTTCCCAGCCCCTCTCTACTTTACCCAAAAGGTCAGCCATCTTGGACGAGGACATCTCTTGCTCGTCTCTGCTCTCCAATGCCCAACCACCCAACATGGATCCATCCCAGGCCAACAAATTGACCACCCTACTTTCCCTAGAAGGAAACAAGTCCTTTACAATAGGCTATCCTCCTAATCTAACCAAAAACATAAGGGAAAAACTAAAAAACTCAATTTAAATGAGGAAACCCTCATCACTGACTTTTACTTCTGCATCAACAAGAGCACCTTAACCGCATGCGTGCGGGCGGAATTCCGCCCGTACGCTGGGTTTTTCGTAATCGCACTTTACGTGACGAGCTGGGCTCGTCATGAGCGTGCGAGGAGGCTACGCCATGACGAGCCCAGCTCGTCATGAGCGTCGAAGGGGTTAATAAACAACCTTTTCTTCTCCAAAAACAAGCGAGCTCAGTAGAATAAAATGCTATCTTCTCTACTGAATACCACCACCTCAAAGAAAATCCCACACAGCTGTGGCCCATGTGGGTAAGAGTGATCGGGGTGGGGCCAGGTGGGGGGATTTAGATGGATGATGATGAGTGAAAATTAAATGAATAATACATTTTCCTCGTTGTTGTCACCTGTAAAAAAAAAAGCCCGGCTGGACCCACCAGTCCACCGCTCTTACCTGCATGGGTTGAGGCTACCATATGGAGAAGTGTGGCTCACTGGTTAGAGGAGGCAGACCTGGAAGCAGAGGTCAGCCTGGGACCAGGGTTCAATTCCCGGCTCGGCGGGGTCTTGAGTCCTAAAATGTCCATGGACTCGACAATTCTCGCTCCGGTGCCTACTCGATTCACGGGTTCACACTCTGCGACTCTGGGCAATAGCTTGCTTAATCTCCACAACGGCCCCTCGCGGTGGGATGCCTGGCTTTCACCTTGTGGATACCCTGCCGGGGTTATCTCTCAGGGGAATACCAGGACGGGTTCCCTAAGCAAGCGCTTAGAGACCGCTTGGTGATTTGCGCTATATAAATTCCTGTACATTTACATTTACATTTACATATGGTCACCTTTAAAGAAGGAAGGCACCAACCTCAACATCTATAACAGCGCCATGCTCATTCAATCCTCTGATCACAACCTGGAACTCTTCATCAATCTCTTCCCCTCATCAAGCACAAATTAGACTCAGCCACTGCACTGCCCATCACCCCTCTACCTCTCACTGATGCCCCATCTCTCCTGCACCCTATACCTCATCTGTCTACTTTTCTCCCACTGCACACACACTCTCATCCACAGGTCATATCACAGACCTCCACTCCTCTTATCTAATTGATAGTAATGACACTGCCCCTTGACAACCACAACTCCTCTTTACCCCTTCCCTGCCCCCTAAAGCTCCTTGCACCAACACTCCCAGGCACATGGATGGTACGTTCACAGCACCCCATCATACATACTTTTTCAATACTCCATCTGTAACGCATACATTAATTCATCCCCCAACTGTCCAGTCCTGACTAGTTCGCCTCATCACATTTAATCCATCAGTTAGGAGTCCATTATGAACAACCACACCCACTATGAATTTGAATCCATAAAACCAAACTTCAACTGATTGGGTGTGACATCTGCAAACTTGCTCATATCACCTCCAGCCTGGTTCCTATGAATATACCTCCCTCTTACTCCCAATTACCAATCTGATGTCAGCCCTGCTTTCACATAGGTCTTCAAACCTAATTAGCGTTGCGAAGCAAACCTTGACCACTCTTCCCGACCAAATAGGCAAGTCTGACAACTATTAAATAGTGACATCCTATCTCTCCTCACCGCTTATAACAATGCTCCGACTGACCTCTCTATACCTGCCCAAAAAACTCAGACAAATATTGCTCGCCCTCTCATGGAATCCTACACTAATTCTAGACATATCAAGAAAGCATATCTAAAACGAGTACCCATCTCTCAAAGTCAACCAATTCTAGCTCTTAAATGCTTGCTACTCAATTGTTGTTCAGTAGTTAAACATGCAGATGACAAATCTGGTCTAATACTTAACCTTGACCTTATCAGCCTTATACTCACTGAAACTTGTCTGAATGAATCCTCATCCCCAACCATGACATCATCAGACTAGACCACTCAGGCCACTCTGGGAGTGGCTTAGCCAGCATATTCAGAATAACACTTTCTATGAAACAAACAGATTCTCTTTCACTGCCCTTCTGAGAATATCTCCATATCAACATTACCACTAGGGACAACACATCATGCTCTCTTGACACGTTCTACCAACCTCCAGGTGACAGCTACTCATTTATTGAGCAGATCCTGGAAATTATTGCTTTCAACAATGATTAGCGTAATAACCAGATATTTCTTGGTGATTTCAACATCCACTGGAACATCTCTAGTGACCCTGTTGCATACAGTTTTAAATACTTCCTTCAGGACCTCAACCTTACCCAAGTTTGAAACAGCTTGACTCACAACAAAGGAGCTACCTTAGATGTATTCACTGCTAAAGAAAACTCCATCTAAATTGAATCTTTCTAACCATGCAATTGGATCGTCCACAACTGCATCACCTTCTGCATACCTGCAAAGGCATCTCTTTCTAAGGGCTAATGTTCGAAAGCCATACATTGGGGTAGAAAAACACAAAACCAGAAACCATTTCATGATGTCTACTATCAGTAATTGCAACTTGCTCCCTTCCTCCACCAGTACTGGCGCTCAGGACCTCTCTGATCACTACTTCAAATCCATATCCAAAATCATGGATCCTACTGCCCACAAACAACTTAAAAGAGCCCCGACCACAAGCTCCAACCCCTGCTTCAAATGAAACATTAATGACGAATGACAATGCCTCAGACTTGCTGAAAGAACATGGCGAGTCTAAACTCAAATTTCTATGACATAAACGGAACACCTATAACAGGCACATTAGAAACTCTAAAGCAAGATTCTTCCAGGATTAACTTGATACAGATAATAATCAACCAAAAAGTCAGTTCGAAAAGATGAAGAATCAAACGAGCCTTAACATCAATGTTTTACCCTCAGACTACAAATCCTCTCCTGCCTGCAAAACCTATGCTTCTTTGATTATAAAATGAGCCTCATTTCCACCAATATTTAGACCGATTTGAAGCTCTTACTTTTCAAACCCCCACATCCCATCCCGACTGACACACATAAATGCACAAGACCCCACAAATCCAAAAACAATGTCACCTGGTCATGCTTTAATGCCTTTGATGAAAATGATTGCTCTAAACTTCTATCCTCTCTGAAATAACTCTAGCCCCTTCAAACTCCTCAATGAGTTCACGCACCTCCTACTCGCCTTATGGACTAGAATGATCAATGTTCATTCATCCAGACTCCATACCCGACTTTCTAAAAAGTGAGGAGGTTGCCCCATCCCTAAAAAAAAAAAAACGCAAACCAATCTGATCCCATCAACTTCCGCCCCATCTCTAACATCCCTAATCTGGCCAAACTCCTGGGAAAATGTGTGCTTCTACATTTTCATTGTCACATCGAGCATCTTCAACTCCTCTACTAATATCAAACCGGTTTCAGGCCTGGCCACAGAACCAAAACTGCATTGATCCATATTGTTTATGATGCTCGATGTTTCACTATCAGCTGTGTTCAACACTGTCAATCACGAAACCCTTTTAAACCTTCTAGAACACAGGATAAATATTGCTGGTACTATACCTAATGGCTCTCCTCATCCCCTCAGAATAGATATCAGTGCAGGTGGACAGGAGCCGGGCGAAGCCCAGGCCAAGGGCGGGCCCGTTTGAGCCCATTAGAGACCAGACGAGGCAGGGCCAGGCCCACCCTCTGAGACTGCTCATCTCATAAGGTTAGTCCTCATCAGCATACTGGTGTTAATTAGTGGAGTTAACAGAGAAATTTTGCTGTGTTTTTTGCTATAATTCTACTCCACATTCCATCTAAATTTTTACCCGAAGATGAACCTGCGAGAGGGTAAGGTGAGAATTGGACCGCCCCCAGGAAGTGTGGTCGCGACTTAGGACCAGTTCTTAATTAGAGCCAGATCGGTCCTTGCCCATGAGATAGCGCTGACCGAGCGTCGTCTATCTCTTGATCCCCAACTGTCTAAACGATCATCTTTGGGCGTTATAGCGTCTGCACGTACTCCTGAACATTCTTTGGTTGTAGACACTGACTCCCCTGATAAAGCAAGTGATGCTGGTCAGTTTTCTAATGGGCCATTGGAAACATCTGCACTGCTGGTCACTGATAATATATCCCAACATGATGAGTCGGTCCTGACGGATGCGTTACCCACCCAAAGCAGCCCACCTACACGTATTTCTACAAGGTCAGCACCCCAACGTAAAAAGTTCTTGCTCCAATCCCAGATCCACCGCTTAAAAGAAAGCGGGGAGGGGGGCCTCAGAGACAGAAACCGGCGAAGACCCAAAGGACAAACACTAATGGTGGAAGTACTGCTCCATTAACGGTAGCAACGGGGGATTTGGCCTTCAGAATGTCTGGATTCCTGACCTCAGAGATTACGGGTGGCTCCTCTGCTGAAGCAAATGAGGCTATGTGGAACAAATTGAGGGGTTTATTTGCAACATCCTTAACTCCTATTATCCACAGGTTGACTAAGATCGAGGAGAGACTAAATAACTTTGAACAGAAGGTCATGACAGATCACAGTACTATAGAGGGTTTACCGACACAAGCCAATTGATTATCTACATCTTCAGAGCTGAGAAATGTGGTAGTAACCAATTCCAAATCATTAAATCCACAGACAACTAGGTTGATGTCATTGCCTTCGGAGAACAATGGTACTGTGCTCATTAACCATGAAGCTGGGTTAACGAATGTGGGAAGTGAAGTGGGTGAAATAGGGAATGTTCTAAGTGGTTTTGGCCTAGCTAACCAGGGTCCTCGGAGAGGAGAGGAAAGTAGACCATGTATAGGGCTAGCAGGTGAAATTGTACAACTGCCAATTACCCATGCACCAGTAAATTGGGATAGCTCTATACCAAAGCCACATGGCTGAGTGTAACCCCGGACGTACGAGGGACTAGACAATAGCCCAGCGTTAGAGAGCTCTGGAGTCTTACACCTTCCCCCGGCCGCAGCCCCTTTGGTGGTGGTTCTCAGGAATTTCCCAGTAATACAGGACGGCCAGATCGAAACCACCGATCAGCTGATGGCTAAAACCATGCACTGGCTTACAACACAATTGAAGGAGGCTAGGGTAGGGAACTCGAATATCTGTAACCAGATGATTATGGCCAGACGATCGTCATGGATAGGTTATTCAACAAAGGACGGGAGAGGGGACTGCATAGTTGCTAACTTTAAAAACAAGATTGTTGTAAGATTTCTTTTGGACCACCTAGGTGGCACTAATTTAGAGTATCATCCAAGAAAAATCTCCATTCTGCCCCTAGGGTTCTATTATAGACCTCGCCACACCCCTTGATAGGTTGGGCGATTCCACGTGCAATGAACGACCCAAGGGCACCCCACAGAATCCTACATAGACCAGCTGACTTAAATTTAGGTAATAGATTTGCTCCTCTTTCTGGTTTAGATGCCTGTGATTGACTACCAACAACAAACTTGCCTCTGTTAGAGAATACTGCAGCTCGACCTGTCCCTTCTCCTGTGAATGATATGAGTCCCCAGTGAGCTTTATCCCCTTTCCCAGAGAGCAGTGCGATTAGGTCTTTTTCAGATAGGGCGGTTAGAATTACTCCCCCCTATTAAATAAAATATGAGGGAACATTGCTGGTCTTCAAACAAAAACTATCTCTAGTGACTGGTCGTGTTTTATAGAGAATCAAGACATCATCATGTTCCAGGAAACTTGGTCATTGAACACGATCTATCGTCCTGGGTATTAGGCTTTTGGTAAATCGGCTATTCCCAGGCAAAGGGAGACTATCTGGGGGTTTGCTCATCTGGGTTAGGCAGCAGGCATGTTGCCAGGTGGAAGAGCCTAGCAACATGATGACCCTGACATTCTGGCTATCAAGATACGTTTTGAACATGGACTAGATCTCATATTTGTGAATGTCTATGCAAGAGGCCTAGTGGGAGGGAAAGCCTCTCCTACTATCTCTAAACTTGATCTATTTATCAAACCACTGAAGAGGGCAAACCACCTAGTAGTAGCGGGTGATTTTAACTGTACCTTTGAGCCCTTGGGCATAGAAGATGGAAGTCTGTCCAGGGATGAGGATGCGACCTGGGGTGTACCAAAGCTGGAGCTCACCCCGATTAACAAATGGTCAGAGGCAGTACTCCAGCTAAAAAGTTTATCTCTGGAATTAGGCCTGAGGGCTGTAAAGGGAAGGTCGAAATCGGACTCTGAGGGTACTCACACTTTTAATAATGGGATAAGAAGTAGCAGAACTGACTACTTCCTTATCAATTTGGAACTGTGGGTAAGGTTAAAAGGATATGGAGGTCCAGAGTAGACCGGAGAGTGATCATGACCCCTTAATTTTAACTCTCAAAACTATCGGTCAATCTACGGCAAGGGTAGGCATTGAAATAGCTACAGCTGAAGTGACGATGTCCAATGATTGCCGTAGATGAAAGTGGGCATTGGTCTCAGAGGATGAAGGCACTATGGACCTGAAAAGTTAACCCTTGAAGACACCCTATTAGTTCTCTCACAGCTTGATTTGCCTGAGGCTTCTCTTCCTGCCCTTACAAAGGTACACAAGGAACTATTTATAAAGTTGAAAACCTTTTTTACAAAAAATAAAAGGAGCTCCAAGCAGGTCATACAGAAATCTGCAAAATGGTATGATGGGGCATGCATGGCTGCTTTTAATCACCTCTCCCAAGCTATTACGTCAGGTTTTCCGCAAGAAGTTAGGGAAGTTGGGGTTGCATATAAGGAAACCCAGCAAAGGGCAAAGAAGAGCTTCAATGAGAAAAGATGGCAGGATTTACTAAATGCATGTAATGGGAAAAATTGGGTGGGGTTCTGGCAAACAGTGAAATGGGGCAGTGATGATACAGGGCCCTTACCAACTAATAATGTCCCACCTGAAGCATGGGTCATGCACTATCAGACCCAGTTTGCCTCAATGAATAGTAGTCCAAACCATTAGCCATAAGTAATGCGTGACACCGTGTTAACCTTTGACATAAGGGAAATTGATAGAGCACTGGATAGCTTGGCCGCAGGTAGGGCCCCGGGTCCAGACTGTATCCCAGCGGCCATTTTTTAATTTGACAAGAAAAACTGTCTCAAATATATACATCATATGGCCAATCGGCTAGCAAGACAGACCCCACAGGATATAGCGGCATGGATTAGCAAATTTAGCGGCACAAAAATGGAAATTTAGCGGCACAAATATGGAAATATAGCTGCAATTTTGCGGCATTTTATTTGGCCATTTTTCCTACAACAAACACAGATATCTTCGCCTTTTTAGTTATTTAACAACATGACCCCAGCGCTGGACAATGAAGTATACCATCGCTCTACCAGCTGAACTGTAAAGTGCTCTTAGTGGCCTGATCCCGGAAGTGAGGGTTTGATACACATCACATGACCAGTTATTGGCCGATCGAAAACATTCGAGTTTTAGGGCTTTCAGTTTCCACCCTAAGCGCAACGCCCACTTATCCTTTCCCTTTGAAAGGGCATATAGCCACTCACACAAACACCCTTTCACTGAGAAACCCAGCCCCCGTCACAGACCCTCCACGGAGGAGAGGAGGTTGAGGTTTTGAACTACATACTAAAAACCATGTGCCATGTACTCTAATCTCTTTTTTTCTACTCGACTTACTTGTGTGATCTTAGACAATTTATATTAATTACTGCCATATGTTTTTTTTATCCGAAAAAGAAATATTTTCTTCCAAACACAATAAAATATCGCCATCATAATACAATGACGGAAATTCGCATTTTACCTTGATTGTGGACTTCTATAAATGCGTCCAGGGCAATGAGTGCAAGTACAGCCAAGCAAACCAAAGCAAACGAGCATACCAGTCAGAAGTGAAAACTGCTAATCTACGGTGTTACATTTTTATATTTAAAATACAATTATGCTCCTCCCGAGACATGTTCCCAACTTGTCATAATTGATTGAGCCATCCTTGATGTACCATCGTATATTAAGCACTAAGTATCGCTGGCCTATGAAGTACAATTCTTTACATTTAAAACAAGTGTTTGGCTGTGGGTCATAAGAGTTCAGGAGACACGCCCATCCAATACCTGGCCTCTCTGAAGAGAGCTATTGTATGGTGGAAATGTCTATCCCTATGGCTCATCTGTCCACAAATGAGACATTGCATGGCATTTGCTGCCTTGTCTTGTGTCTCACCCAACTTTAATCAACATTCACGCAGCTGTATAACTTTTGCAAAAGTTACGATTTCGTGAGCACTTTTGTAAAAATTGCGGCATTTTTACAAAAGTGCCGATTTCGCGGCAAACCGCGAAATCACGAAATCGCAAAATCCTGGAGGGTCTGGCAAGAGTTGCTCCCTTGGCAGATTCCTGGCGTGGGGCAGAGATTATCCATATCTACAAAAAAGGGGATCGTGCCAGCCCAAGTAACTACAGGCCTATAAGTCTTATAGATACCATGAAAAAGATTGTGGCCAGACTTGTGCTGAGTAGGGTAAATACTTGGATAGAAGACCAAGAAATTCTATCCACTTTTCAAGCTGGCTTCCGCCCTCATGTCAGCACTATCGACCACATTTTTAGATTCATGATGATTTATTGGAATACTGTGATCTTAACAGGAGGGACTCTTTACGCTGCATTCTTAGATTTAAAGTCAGCATTTGATCTGGTGCCCCGCTCTAAGTTGTTGGATTCACTTACGGAAGTAGGGATGCCCCCTGCGATTTTAAATTTCATAATTAAACTTCATGAGTCTAATTTTGCTTGGGTTCGGTGGGGTCAACAGGGATAGATAACAGGTCGGTTTCCTGTGACCAAGGGGGTACAGCAGGGTTGTGTTTTGGCCCCCACCCTCTTCTCTCTGTTTATAAATAATGTTATCTCATACTACTCTGAATATCCAACTGATGCTCCTACTCTCGCTGGCGTGAGGGTTCCACTTTTAATGTTTGCAGATGACACCCTCATTTTATCTAAAACACAATCAGGTCTGCAACGAGCCCGCGACAGATTCACTTTATTTTGTAATGACCATGAGCTTATAGTTAATGTTGATAAGACTAAGTTCATGGTGCTGCACAAACACAAAAAAGTGAAAGGCAGAGGTGTAATGAATAACGCAACGTTGGAGCAAACTGACATCTTTACATACCTGGGAGTAACGACGGGCAAGAGGATGAATTGGAAGCCTCAGATAGATTTACTAGCCCTCAGGCATAATCATTTAGCAGGGGCCCTTTTAAAAGAGTATCGTCTGTTCTACACATAAAACCGGTAAGTCCAGCACTTGCCATATACAATGGCAAAATCGAGGCCTCCATAATTTATGGTGCAGAACTCTGGGGCTTCGATAAACTAGGCCCAAAACAATTTTCTGAGACCTCTGACTGGACTCCCCTATCGTCCCCCCTCAAACCTCTACTTTTAGATCTGGGTTGTATTCTCATTGAGGAGGCAGCGGGCTTCAGACCCCTTGCGTATTGGAGACGGCTTTGGGCAACTCCTGAGTTAGTACCATATGCCAAAGCAGTTAAGCATATCAGAGTAGCTGATATGTCTTAAAAAATTACTTGGTTGAACAAAATTAAGGGCACGCTGGGCAACATGGGGCTTAAGCACTTGCGGGAGGATCCAGAAGGGAATCAGTTCCCCTCTGAAAACGATTTTATAACTCTTTATTGGGACATGGTTTGTCTTAAGTCCCTGTCACTGGTGGATAGTGCATCCCTGACAGGCCTCTTCTTAGATCAAAAGTATGAATGTAGGTTGGAGGCCTATTGGGATGTCATTACAAGACCTGGTGACAGGAAACTGTATCACCAATTTAAAGTGGGTACCCTCCCCTTGAAAACCCTACGGCAAAATGGGGAGATGGCGATACAAAATGCACTGTGTGTACATCTCAGGATGAGTCCATAACCCATGTATTGTTTGTGTGGCCTCTGTATAAGGGTCCCCGTAATAAATGGATTAAGCTGCTCTGCCGCAATATTGGTACAAGATCATCCCAAAAAGCATTGCGTATTTTAAAGACAGACACAAGGGAACCTGTAGTCATAGCTATGGCAAAATTCTTGAGCTGGTCATGGGCCCTTAGAAGGAGCAGTTTGAAAGATAAAGCAGGCTTCATTTTGCATTAATGAAGGATTTTGCTTGATGTTTTTCCTCCAATGGCTATGTGGGAATACTGTTTCTTCTTTTACGTGGCTCCCTTTTGACATAAGTATGCTTTGTAATGAATGTAAATTTTATCTGTCTTTTTTAATATAATTAATTTATTTTTTAATAACAATTGTATTCTAGAAAGTGTGGCACACTTGGTTTTATATAATGTTTTTATATGTGTCTTTTATGATTGATAATTATCGAATAACGACAATTTGAATTGAATTGATCCTACTGCCCAGTATCGCCAGATGTATCAAAGATTGTCTCCCACACCTTATGGTGAACTGTACCCCACACATCATTAACCCAGCAAAATCCATTAGAATAACCTTGGACACTACCCTCTCCATGCGAAAACATATCAATACTACAACCAGGGGAGCTAATCATCAACTATATCCACTAATGTAATTAAAACCTTTCCTACCCACAGCTGATCTCAAAACAGTGATTGAAGCACTTGTTATATCGAAATTAGACTATGGCAGCGCTACACATGTGGGCCTTTTGAAGATCAGTCTTGCTCCCCTGAAGGTTACCTTGAACACTGCAGCAAGGCTCATCACTACCTAAAAGAAAAAGGAATCACATTACCCCTGACCTCCACTTTCTGAAATGACTACCAATTGAGGCTGGATCAATCTCAAAATTACCTGTATGACACACAAAGACCTACACCATAACACCCCATCCTACTTGACCTAGAAACTAACCCTATCTGGTGGAACAAGATCTTCTAGAAGCACAAGATTTCTACTACTTAAGCCACAAAAAGTTAACAAAATGAAAATCTACAGTCTATCGTTCTCTAGAATGGCCTCTAAAATCCGGAACTTCCTTCTTCTGATGATTAGATGCATCCTTTCCACAACCACCTTCAGGAAGGAAGTAAAACTTCTACTATGCAAAAGATCCCTCTCACATTAAGTATAACCTCCCCTGCCCCCATGCACAACTATTATGGGCTTTAGTGATGTTTCCATTCAATAATGCGGTCCCCCACAACAACAAGATCTGCGCTGTCTCTTCTACTTTCCAAACCTCTATATACTAACTGGACTGCCTATCAGATTCTGCTTACATCAGTATTTTTCATTTGTTTCTACTATCTTCTTGTCATATACTATTGTTCATGTAACCCACTCACCATGTTTGTCCTAACGACCATTCTTTTTTACGTACTTGTACCCTGCTTACCTTATGTATCCTAGCTACCTTTCGATTTTTCTTTAAAGCACTCTGTCAACCTCTTGGGTCTTGTTTGTGCTATGTAAAACTCTAGAAATACATAAAATACTCCTTTCTAATCAGGAATTACAGCCTAAAAGCGTTTTAAGGAATTCCCAATGCTAGCCTATTAGAGGAGCAGGCCTCACAGTAGTGAAAAATTAATTTAGCTGTTTGTCACTACAAGGCCATGTAAAATTTAAAAAGGACATGTCCTACCTTTTAGTTACACAGTACTCTCCCCTTAGGGCTAACTAGGTCCCTCCTTAGGCCCTGAGAGTATTAATACACGAGTTTAAGGATTAGCAAGTAGTTTTAAATGGCAAGTTGAAGTGGCAGTAAAGTGCACACACAGGTCTTGAAATAGCAGGTTTTAAAGGCCACTTGTGTGGGTGGCACAACCAGTGCTGCATGACCACTAGTGTCTCAACAGGTAATAAATAAGGACAAATGTGTTCAATTATGCATATAAATTACAAAGGGAGGGAAGCAGGGAGATGTCAATTACTTATAATTTGATATAGAGAAAAAATATATTTCGGGAGAGGGAGAAAGGGGGGACAGGAAACAATATCCACACTTCATACATTGAATGAGGGTGTAACCCACAGGAACCTGTTCACAACAGTGTCTGTGCAATTGTGAGGATGGCGCAAGGCACAAGTGAGGTAAGAACACAGTGGGAAGATGGCACAAAAGGGAAGACAATTTTTTTTAAATGGCTGTGATTGTACAGAAATGGTCCTCAGTAATGATGAGGGACAATTTTATCATCAGCAACAAATTAAAGATAAAAAATGCACCAGAAGTTGCGCTGGCTAGTTCATGTTTCGACATATGATAAATTCAGGCCATCTTTAGGACCTTGTTACAACAGCATTGATCAATGCTGTAGGACAGCAGAAAAATAAAAGGAAAAAATGGGATAGAATAAGAATAAAAAGATCCAGCAGGCATGCATCACCAATAGGACAATTACCCCGACCGCTCCTGCTTCGATTACACTTGTCTTCAGGAGAAGGCCTTCACTTAAATTGCAAATTGTTATAATTGAATTGCCATTGCATTGTACTAATATGACATGCTTTCTCATCCTTCATAACACGCTACGATCCACAATTTCTTGCAGGTATTTTTAAGGAGTGGGCGGAATTTGAGTAATCGCGTTACGCAAATCTCAGCGAAACAGTAAAAAATCTCTGTGAACACGCAGGAATTCCGCGAACACGCTGAATTGCTTTTTCGCAATGCTTTTTTACTGTTCGCAATCGCTGTTTGCGCGCTCGGGGGAAATATCTCGTGAACACGCATTTGAGAATGCGAACAAGCAAAAAATTCCACGAAGTTGCGGAACGCAGATTTTGAGCAATTTCGCTTTCTCCGCGGAACACAAAATTACCCAAATTACCCAAATTCCACGAACAGAACGGAATTTACCGCCCAGGCCTAGTATTTGTCTTGACTTGTATTTCACCTTTACTACCGCATGGTACTAATATATTCTCTTCCTTCCTGACACGCCACAATTGACAATTGCCTGCAGGTCTTTTAGTAGGCTTGTCTTTCGCCATTACCGATTTACCACCGCATTGTATTAATAAGACATGCTGGATCCTCCTCCTCCATGGCACGCTGCAATCAATAAACTCTGGAACAATAATGTCCTCGTCTTCCCCATGTACTCACCTAGGCCTTGCTTTCTTTGATTTTCACAGGCCCTTCCACTGCCTCCTGTGTAAGCAGGCATTCTTTCCATTTCTCAGAACCCCCTGACATGCACCCAGAGACGCACGCTTCTGGCATTGTCGCCCTGAACCAACTACTTGTGGCACCATGGAGGCTATCCTGACTGCCCTTGTTGGCCATCCTTTCCATTCATTACCATGTAATTGTCCTATTCATGACACATGCCAGCTGGGCTGCATTAAACATCTTTTTATTCTCATTCAAGCCGCTTATTTTCCTTTCATTTCTTAGCTATCATACAGCACTGATCAATTCTGTTATAACACAGTCCTTAAGATGACCTGAATTTATCACAGGTCGAAACTTCGTTGACTACTCAGTGCAACATCTGGTGCATTTTTGATCTTTAAGTTAGTTGATGACGTTAAATGTCCCTCATAATCCTAGAGGAACATTTCTGTGCAATCACAACCATTTGAAAAAATGGTTACAAATCTTTCCTTTTGTGCCATCTTCACACTGTGTTCCCATCTCACTTGTGCCATTTTTCACAATTGCACAATGACTCTTGTGCACAAGTTCCTGTGGGTTACACCCTTGTTCAATGTATATAGTGTTGATATTGTTTCCTGTTTCCTTCCCCGCCCCTTTTTCCCTCTCCCAAAATACATTTTTGCTCTCTAACAAATTAAAGAATCATTGACATCTCCCTGCTTCCCTGTCTGTGCAATTTATGTGCATAATTGAAAAACAAATCCTTAATTATTACTTGTTGAGATATTGTTGAATGTTACATTAGTAGACAACTAGGTCTCAACTAAGTCTGTGGGTATTCTCCTGTTGTAGCTTACTGCATGCCCATAAGTAGTATTTAGAATGCAAGCCCTGGGTATATGGCACACCACTTTACAAGGGACTTTTTTTAACACACTTCATTGATGACTTTGTTACATCATATAATGTGAGAAAGATTCTACAGAGACAGTCTTTATTCTGTACAATAGTTACAGTATGCGTGTTATATACAGATTCTGACGTATGTTACTCTGCATGACATAGAAATCAAGGGCCATAGTCTCCAGTGACATTGCTGGTTGTAAAACAGTAGATATGCAATGTAAACATTGTCAATACAAAGCTGTGTACATGTACAATTAACAAAAGGGAACTAGTTCAATCCCGTTCTCCTCCCTTCTCTAACTCTCCGACCCCGACTCCTGGTCAATCCTACTTCAGCTGTCACAGCAATCAAAAGAAGTTCTTATAGATGTATCATTCCAAGGAATGTAGTTTCTCAGGGTTAAGACGTATTTGCCCGGGTCCCAAGACCTAAAGATTAGGAGTCGCATGGCGACCTTGTATGTTATGGGGTCGGGGTAACCTATGGAGGAGACAAATCAAGCATTTCCAGTTCAATTAGCATAGCCTCCCAGTACATCGAGATGGGCTGCTTTCTCCGCCCCCTTTCTTCTTCTCTACAAAGAGCTGCACCCTCTGCTCTCCCCCATTGAAGCATTTCGGCTTGCCAAGTGGATACCGTCGGACATCTGAGGGACTTCCACCTTATTGTGAGGGCTCTCATCGCTAAGATGAGTGCCAGAGCTAAAAACTTTAACTGTAACCTTTTGTACCCTTGAGCGCCTACAGGGGCCTATGAGGCAATTTAGAGCTTCATCCGGGAGTTGTGTCACTACATTCAGCGAGTGGCGGACTCCTCCCAGAAGTCCCTCAGGCAAGGGCAAGACCATAGCATATGAAGAAAGTCCATCTCGTCTCCTCTACAATGGGGGCAACAACGGGAGGAGTCCTGGAACATGCAATGTATATTTTTAGGGGTGAGATATGATCTATGAAGGACCATCTTCTGCATAAATTCCAGTTTCACATTACGCGATACATTTTTTGGGGTGATGAAGCATATATTTCCATGCCTTGTCCGTAATTTCAACGCTAGAGTCCTCAGACCAGTGTGCTCTAAAGGAAGTAAGTGCGATTGCTGCATGTGTCCGGACTCCGGTGTATAACCACCGCACCAGATGCCCCCCAGGTCCCATGTGGTATAAGAGATGTACCAGGTTATGCTGTGGGGGTTCATTCCTCTGTGGGGCCCATGTGGTCTTAATATAATGCGCCACTGTAGCGTGTAATAAGCATAGGCGTGGTGGTGCACTAGCATGGTGCCATCGCCGAAGAACACACCGACGTCTTCTATCCCACTGTCTGCCCAGGCTTGTATCCTGGTCCTCTTGAGTCTTCCCTGTGGCGTGGGGACACCCAGGATGGGAATGTTTGTGGCGTAAGGGGTCGCTGTAGCTGTGTACAATAGAGCTTTTCTCCAACAGTGTACGGCGGTCTTTAGTAGGGGAGGGCAATCTGGAGGAATCTTAGCTTTCAGCAATCGCAAGGATTGTAGCTCGCCCCGATATAACCTCTGAGGCGTGAACCTAATCTCCTGCAAATTTCTCTCCGCAGTCCAGTATGATAGCTACTGGAGCTGACTTGCATAGTAGTAACTTCTATAATAAGCGAACCCATTTAAGATATGTGTTCGGGAATCCAAACCGTCTTAATGTGCAAACATGAAGTCCCAAGTGAGGGAGTCAAATGCCTGCCTAAGGTCCAGTGCTATGCACCCTGCGTATTGGTAAGCCTGTGGGGTGGCCTTCAATATATAGTGTAGCCGTCGGTTGTTTAGGGAGGTGCTGCCGTTTGGTAGGAATCCGCATTGGTCACCGTTAATGAGCGTATTAAGGAATGGCTGTATGCGATTAGCAAGGGCTTTACTCAGAATGTTATATTCAGTGGATAACAAGGAGAGAGGCCTATAATTAGACATCTCTAAGCCATCTCGTCCTGGTTTGGGTATTGACGTGACCAGTGCTTGCATGGTGGAATCTGATCTCAAAGGCAACCTTGTATATGGCTTCCAGCGCGGGTACCAAGGACTCTGAGTAGGTATGGTAAAACTCGACAATCTGTTGAGTTATGGAGCCTTCTAAGTCTTTTTGTACATCATTGAGAAGCACTGGGAAGAGGAGATCCGGTAGGATCTCTGTGAAGGAGCTGCCTTCCACAGGAGCAGGGAGTGCATAAAGCGCTTCAAGATGATCGTAAAAGGCTGCGTTTATTTATTTTTGTGTGTGGACTATGTGTCCTGTAAGTGCACGGATTCTAGATGTGATTGGCAGATCTGGCCTATCTCTGACTAAGCGGGCAAGCAGTGCACAGGACCTATCCGCTTCGGTGTGTTTCCGTTAGAGAAATGCTCTGTGGTCTTTTGTCCGCTGTGTCTCTAGTGTTTCCTCATGGTCAATGTGGGCAGATTACAATGCTTCCCGTTTGTCTGGGTCAGACACTGCCTCCCGTTCTAGTGTATCCAATCGTTGTTCAATGCTCTTTGATCGTTGGTGTGTCTCC
This sequence comes from Lissotriton helveticus, assembly GCF_964261635.1. Classification (NCBI taxonomy): domain Eukaryota; kingdom Metazoa; phylum Chordata; class Amphibia; order Caudata; family Salamandridae; genus Lissotriton; species Lissotriton helveticus. The sequence continues at coordinate 1,233,921,830 of NC_136068.1, forward strand.
TGCCTAGCCCCCACCAACTGTCTGATCTATGCCCCCCTTACCACCACTTTCAGAGCATCCCATTCAATCAAATTGGAGGAGGCTGTGTTCCAGTGTTCCAGTTTTCAGCCAAATAATTAGTAATAGTGTTGGACAGGGTTGTGCGGAATGGGGCGTTTTCCTGTAGTTGTGGGTATAATTTCCAGGTGGGTACTGGGGTGGGCACCGTGCCCCAGCTGAGTGTGAGCTCTAGGGGGTTGTGGTCGGAGAAGGTTTTCGCTAGATATGTGGTGTGGTGGGTCCTAGTGATGATGGATCTAGAGTAGAGGAACCTGTTGATTCTGGTATGGAGACTGTGTACTGAAGAATAAAAAGAATATTCCTTGTGGGTAGGATAAACGCTTCAGAAAGTGTCCACCCCTCTGTCCTTGTCGAGAATTGATCAGCTAGTTTGCTAGCGTTTGTGCCATGTAGGGGTGGATGTGACCTGTCTAGGGGAGTGTCCAATACAGCATTCCAATCCCCTCCCTGTATCCAAAGGATACCATCCCAGTCCGCTAATACTGTACCCAGCTTAGTCAAGAAATGGCCCTGGTCAAAGTTAGGGGCATAAACGCTGCCGAGGACCACCAGGGAGCCATCAAGTGTGCCTTTCACCAGGATGTACCTGCCCTGGTCATCAACCTGGAGCTCCAGCTCAAGAAATGGGACCCCGTGGCGTATCCAAATGATCGCCGCTCTAGCAAAAGCAAAATAATTAGTGGAATAAATGTGTCCTCTCCATTCTTTGTGCATTTTTTGTGTTTCAGACTCGGTTAAATGGGATTCTTGGAGGAACCCCACCTGTGTCTAACGCCTGAGAAGATATGCATGAATACGGTGCCTTTTCTGGATGGCTCCTAATCCCCGTACATTCCATGTGATTAGGTTTTAAGACCCTATGGTGTTAACATTCCTAAACAGGTCCCTGTGTACAGTGTGCAGCTCCCACGTAAGTGGAGCCAGTAGAGCAAACTCGACCAGGAGTCCCCGTTCCCCAAAATCTCAACAAAACTTGGTGCAGCGCCTGAACTACGCTGGGCCCAACAATGGTGTACAAGTAGTACAGAACAGATAACGGTGCATACGCTATTAGGGAGGCAGCCAATCTCATAACTGATCATGGTCACAGAAGGGTCTGCAACCCGGTGGCTCTACGGTGGTCCACCCCGGGGGGGGGTGCGTGATCAGGTTAGTTGGGGACAGTATTACCATCATAATCAATCATATGTCAGAGTATGCCGGAGCCCCCCCTAGAATAGAGCATAACCCAGAATTGCAGGGGTGCATTTTCTCTACCAATGGGACATACAACTTGAGCCCTTTACATTACCAAACTGAGCATAGCAGAGTGACAGCATTCATATAAATCATTACAAGCGAAAGGATATGATAATCTCTCAGGTGTGGAGTCCATGCCAGCTGCTAGGGGTAATACCACTGTATCTGTCTCAAGTATTGTAGACTCGTCGCCTGTGGTCAGTTATCAATCATGTCATCGGCTGCCCTAGGTGTGATCGTGGGGAAGATAGTTATGCTGTGTTTAGAGTCCGAATGAAGAGTACTGTCTTCAGAATCGGTAAAAATTTGGTTTGAATCTTTACGGAATGCACCAGCAACCGCAATTGCTCCTTCCTTGTCTTGTCGTTGTTGTTCTCTCGATGGGCCAGCGCCTCCTTTAATCCGGTTGGGGTTCTGGGAATGATGAGAGTTCTATTTCGGGAGTTTGTGTGAGTCCTGTGAGGAGAAGTCTGGGTGGCTGATTTGGCAAGAACCAATGCGCATAACTTCCATCAATTCCTCGGCATGTGCTGGACTTTCAAAAAAGTTTTTTTTTGTTGTGAATAACTTGCAGCCGGGACGGATATAAGAGTGCGTATTTGAGTTGAGCTTTCTGGAGTTTTTTCTTTACTGCCTGGTAGGGCGATCTCTGTCTCTGTACCAAGACTGTATAATTGGGGTACAATGATATACGGTGGTTTTCGAACTGGATTAGCGCTTTTTCTCTTGCTTTCTGTAATAAGACGTCGTGATCCCTATAATTGAGGATTTTCACTATCAGAAGGGGGGAGGCACGCCAGGCTTGGGTTGTCCTGTCGGAATTCGATGGGCCTGTTCTACTCAAAAGTAATGAGAAAGCCTCTCAGGTGCCACGTGGTCTCTGAACCATGTCTCCATGAAGTCTACCACCTTACTCCCTTCGCAGCGTTCCGGTAGGCTCAGTCTTGGGGGGGCGTTTCCTGTGTTGCTGTATCATTGTAAGAGGCGGCGCTACAAGTGCCAGAGGTCTTGTGTAGGGTAGCTCTCCACTGTGGGGGGAGATGGGAGAAGGGGGCCCAGCATCGACTATGCAGTGTGCACCAGGGTCTTAGGACAATGCTTGGGGTGTTTAATGCCCGTCGGTATCCCCCTAGATCTAGTCAGCTTTCAGTCAGCAAAGGGAACACCCTGCTGCACCCTCCCAGCTCAAGAGGCTCAGGGGCAGATTGCAAGAGTCAATATGGGCCATACCGCTGCACCAGTCACTGCTTCATTGCTCAATGGGTCCCTCTGGTGTGCCGCTGTTCCTCTCCAGCTGCGCGCCTCCGGGGCGGCCCGGTCTTCAGGTCGCGCATCTCCCTGTTACAGTCCGCCAGAGGTAATTTGTGGCACGCCTGGTTCTTAGTGGTGTGGGGGGCACATGGAAGGCGGTATGGGGTCAGAGCCAAGGGATTCCCCCGCCCCCAGATCCAGAGCAGGCCCGCACCACAGCGCGCTAGACATGTGTGCCGCTCACTGGCCCGTGCCCCACCGCAGGTCCCAGCCTCCTCCCAAGTGCGGCAACAAGTAGGCCTGGGTCGTCCCCAATGGCGTAGCACCGGCTCCAGAGCCCCAGCAGGCCTCAGACTCAGGGGCAAAGTGTGTGAGCTGGTGCAGTACCCCACGGTTCCCTCACTCACCGCACTAGTCCTCGCCAAGCCCTTCCTGCACAACGACGATCTGCACCCGCTGCACACCCCCGGGTGGTACCTCCATCAGGCTGCCCGCTCCACGGCAGCAGCCTATCAGAGGAACTCAGCGGCATGCCCACCTCTCAAGGATGGATGCGCAGCAGGTAGGGCACTGCTGGGTGGGTGGCAGAGGGGGTCCAAAATCTTCCGGGCAAAGGGCAGGACACGGGCGGTATCGCGCCCAGGTGTCTAAGTCGCACGCGGGCTCCTGCTCCACACCGGGCCCCAGCCTCCGCTTGACCTTAGAGGTCGATTGGCTCTGAACTGTATCTTCGGTGTGGGGCCGTCTCCAAAGCTGATCGAAGCACTCCTCTGGCTGGGGGCTCCGATGCTCCTATACGTATGTCCCCAAGCTAGAAGTGGCTGGGGTATGACCACTTCTAGCCTCCGGAGGATCTGGAGCTCTATCGAGTCGCGACCGGCATTTTGGATGGCTAGCCACACCCCCCTTACAAGAGACTTACAGGTAAAGTAAATATGCCAATCATGTATGCACCAATGTCACCATGTTTAGGGGAGAAGCATATGAACTTTAGCACTGATTAGCACTGGTAAAGAGCTCAGATTCCCACATTGGATAGGTTACAATATAGTTCTTTCAGAAACCTTGCTCAACCTGTAGCTCAGCACAAGCAGGCTTTGCATGTTAAGTTCAAGTAGTACCAACAGTTTTAATGTCAAGAAGCAAAAATATATTTTTAATGAACCAATTTAGAATAATTGAGAAAAAATGAATATGGAAAAAGACAATGAAGCAATCATAAATGGATGAGGGGATTCAGAGAGTTAAAGCTTTAAAGGCAAAAAGCACCACAAAAAAGCAAAGAGGCAATGAAAATGATCTGTTCTTGGCTTACTGAGGTACAGTTTCTAGATGCACTTGTTATCTTGTTATCTTGGCACTTGGCACTTAGGGTCTGATTTAGGGTTTGGCAGACAGTGCACTATCTGTCAAGGTGGCAATGAACATTACTTCTGCATCATGACAGACTACTGTTTGCCATTATTGTATTTCTGTCCCTTGCTACCAGGTTTTATCTTCCATGACAGGTAACAAAAAAAAGGCATCACACTGTCCATGCTAAATAGGGGTGGGTGTCAGTGGTGTAAAATTAGCCCCAGCAGCCTCCTCTTCTTTAGAGCTGCTAAATAAAAAAAACAATACATTTATTTTTGTGAGCACAATAATCCTTGTAATAACTCATACTCTAGTATATTATAACTTAACATAACAACAAGGAAAACAAATTTAAATTACCAAGCAAAGTACAAAAATCAAATAACTCAAATATTATCTGTATATGATAAGAAAAATCTAACACCTTTCTATGATTTTTGAGAGGTCCCAAAATAACTCCATACTGATGAAATATCTATTAATTTTACTGGCTCAAAGCATATCATGAACCAATCCTAATTAAAGGTCAGATTATTAGAAAATCAATTAAATTGCTTTCCAAAGTAGATACATTTATAAGGACAATATGGATACCTACTGTACATATAATCAAAAAGATCTATTTGTTCCTTATTTGCTTCCCTATGTCATTTCTCATCACAATTTAGCATAATAATAAAAAAATGTATTTGAATTATATACCAATTTGATTTCCATTTCTTGAAAATGCAGTCCTGTGGGACACCGTTGGAATTTCCGAAAGACCAACAGTCCAGACATCTATTTGATTTTGACATTAATTTCTCCAAAATGGCTGAACGGATTTACACCATAATCCGGGTAAAGAACTGACTTTCTGCCAAATTTGGTGTATTGATGTTCAGCAGTTTTCTCAATATCACTGTTCAAAAATGGAAATTGCATGGAGTAAAAAACACTATGGGACTCCTATTTTTCTTGGCACTCGCTTGATGGATCACCCCAAAACATTCAGAAAAGAACAGTGCAAACGTTTATGAAGATTTGTCAAACAGCGCCAAAATTATTAGCAAAACAAAAATAGTTCTTTCTATGGAAACTCTGACTTACATATATCTGCACAGTGCTGAACAGCACTGTGCACTATACATTCATATTAAGGGGAGGGGCGTGCAACCCCTCACAGAGCTTTCAACAGGATCCGGGGACCACATCCCTGGGGCCAGTAGATATAATGAGGAGAAGGAGTATGGCCCCCCTCCCTGAGCTGATAATCCGCCTTGGGGACCTCATCCCTGAGGCCAGATATCTTTGCATTGTCCTATTCCCTGATACACTGTAGTTCCCTGTCCGAGAGAGTGCTGGTGTACACTGCACATACTCTCCCAAGCAGGGAGTGCAACTTTGCTCCCACCCAGTTGCGAACAGTGGGAAATGCTACTACCACCCGGGAGGGAGCAAAGTAATGGAGCTGGCTTCTGTGAATATCCAGTATGTGCTGGCCAGAGAGTTAGCAGGGGCCACAGGGACCTTTAGGCCCCAGTGCCAGTCAATCTTTCTGTGTATATGGGTGCCCCAGGTGTCCCCTGGGGATCAACTAAATAAAAAGAAATTAACTGGTTCACATCACAGTTGTGGCTGGGAAGTGGGTTGGGACTGTGATGCCCTTTGGGTGCCCCTCTGCCTCAAGCATTAAAATAAATTGTGTGAATGCAATGGGTGGGCAACGGAGCACTCATCAAATGAAAAACAAATTACATAATGAATAATAAATCAGCGTCAGGAGGAGCATGTTTATTATTCACTGCTAAGGCAAGGAGAGCCCCAAAATTCCCTAAGGCATTTAAAATTAAATATCTTCTTGCTGGTGGTGCCCCTAGAGGGAGCATGTGCTCCACCAAACATTTTTTTTAATAAAAAAAAAACACAAATCGACTCCATGACCCAAGAAGAGCAAGAGCTTACCATACTTCTTAAAACATTCTAAGCTGGAGCTGTATGCTCTTCAGCTGGAGGGCAGGAAACATGGGTTGTTGGTTCTGTGGCTGGACTTTGTGGCCTGAGAAATGTAAAAAACTCAGACATGTTAATGTACTTTTTAAAAGGCTTTATAAACAAATATGTTATCACTACTATTAAATTCTAGCAATTTTTGAATTTATCAAATACATATTTGATCATGATTTTTGCTGACTTTTGGCATACCCAATAGGTCAGCTTTATATGTGTTGATGTGGTAACCTCTTGATAGAGCCAATAGTCCTTGGCACTATATTTTGATATTTGAGTCTTTGACAATGCCAGTTGGTTTTCCTTTAATAAAATGATAACTTGTATATTGTTATATGACAAAGCCAGCCATATGCAGCAGTGGGGGTAGGGGGTTTAGCTCAGGATCTGACGAAAGGCACATGCACCCAAAGGCAGCGTGGGGTTGGGCGGTTGGCCTGGGTACATGGCCTAAATCCAAGCCCTGCACCTGACCTCATACCATGCATGATGATGGTCACCTCTCTTTATATAAAGAAACATTGAAATTCACTGGAAAAAACAATAAACTGACATCATATTTAGCAATTGTTATAATATGTTACCTTACACTAGAATACACCTTAGAAATTAACTGAAAAAACTAAGGATAAAAAGTTGATATAGTAAGGTAAAAATGTCTGTTTTCACCATCGCCACTTATGTAAGTGATAACTGTCGCTAATGAGAAGCAAGGTAGGTGTTCCAGTGCAAAAACACATGCTAACTACACTTTGCGATATTTACAATGATTGCCCAGGCTCGCAATAATTTTAGAAAACAGCCACTAAAGCCTGTTAGAGGCTGGGACTTAAGACCAGAAAAAAAGTGGTCTTAAAAATGGTGATGAAGAACAGCATATAAGGGAGACTAGCCCAGACGCACTGATGCCATGGAGGTACTACTCATGCAGCTTGGAGCACCAAGAAGGCCACAACAACCACTGCCGCCGCCCCCAGGACCACCACAGAGGTAGCGCAGAAGAAGACAGCGGGTCCACCCCCCATGTCTCATCATCACAGACTTAACGCCAGAGGATGTAATTGTCGACAACAGGCTCAAAAGGTCATCCATCCTCCGCATCCTGACGCAGATAGCCCCCAGGCTGCAGGCACCAACTGAGCAGAGAACCAACATCCCTCCGCAGACAAAGCTTCTGGCAGTGCTGCACATGTTGGCCTCGGGTACCTTCCAACCAACAACTGCCAGAGTTGGGGGAGTCTTACAGTCAGCCCTATCAAGGTTCCGCCCAATTGTCTTGGATGGCATAACCAGTCTGACACCCCAGCACCTACGCTTGCCCAACACTGCGCAGGAACAGCTTGAGACCATGCAAGGCTTTTATGCCATTGCTGGTTTACAGGTGTTGGGGGCAATTGACTGCACACAGGTCCTACTTGTGCCCCCTGCGGACACTGCACACATATACTGCAACAGGAAGCACACACAAAGCACACACATTCCATCAATGTGCAGGCATATGTGGACCACCGGGGCTTGTCCTCCAATGTCGTAGCCAAGTTTCCAGGGAGTGTGCATGATTTCTACATCTTCTGCCAGTCCATCATCAACCAGCAGTTTCAGGATGGCATATATGGAAATACACTGCTTGTTGATAAGTACTAACTGAAAAAACCACACACCTCAAGTCCACAATCATGTAACTCACAAATGTGACAATGCACATGTAGCAAATTTCATACAACATGCCTAGTAACATGTCCACCTACCACACACAACAACCCAAGTGACTGTGCTTACTGGGGCTAGCCTTGTAGACAACTATCGCCACAGGCACAGCCCCTCCACCACAGATTAGCAAATGCTGGGAGGGGTGGGAACCAAGTAGTTGCAATGGAGGGTCTGGATCTATGAGGACAGTATGAACACAAGTCCGAGTCTGACGGCGGTGTCCTGTTTAGTCTTGAGCTTGCAGAGCACAGACTTGACTATGCAGGCATATAGGGCATTTCAGTAGTTCAGTCTGATGGTAATGACTGTGTGGGAGACTGTCTTTCTTCAATTGGGGGGGGATCCATTTGAAGGTCTCATGGAGAATGCAAAGGGTGTCGATGCAGCTGGAGGCCACGGCGTAGACATGTTGGTTCATGGAGAGGGAGGAGTTGAGTACGATGCCTAGGTACCTGGAGTCGTTGGTGGGGGGGCTCCCGAATTCGGTCACCCGCATGTGTTGTCACATGCTGATGGGTGGTTAAAAGGATGAGGACTTATGTCTCCGCTGCATTGAGTACCAGGCGGCTGTTGATCATCCATGTTGCAACTTCCTGCAATCCTTCTTGGAAGCCCAGTCTGGTGGGGATGGGCACCTTGGTGAGGGAAACTATGAGCTTGGTGTCCTTGTAGGTGGTGAAGTCTTTTGAGTGTCTTGATGTTGCTTCAGTTCTTCTTCAGGCGTCTGCAGATGCATCTGTCATCTTGGAGGTTGGTGGTGACAGAGGTAGCTATTCTTGAATTCTGTATGTTGGAGTTGCATAGCGGGTAAGTTTGTATGCGCAGTTGGAGATCCATGTGTGGAAATCCCTGGCAGTGCCGTTAGTGTAAGCTGCAGGGGTGTGGGTGTTGCCATTGATGGTGAAGTTTAGCAGCTCCTCGGTGACTCAGCTCCAGTTCCTTTGTTTGGCGCGGGCTGTGGGATTTGGTGGCTTGGGTTTCTTGATGAGGAAGTGTATGCAATGGTGGTCACTCCTTGGGGCTTGAGTGGTGTGATTGAAGTGGCCGCTGTTTCCACATGTGAAGATAGGTTTGAGGGTGTATCCTGCCTTGTGGGTCAGTGTGGTGAAGAGTTGGGTCAGTCTAATGTTTGCTAGCTTTGGCCAGAGGGTACTGGAGTTGGAGTTGTTGTGGTTTGTGAGGTGGAAGCTCAGGTTCAAATGAATACATAGTCCATGGAGTAGATGGCATGGTGTGTGATGATGTTGATGGTGTGAGTGAAGTGGGCCCGGCCTCCGAGGACCCTGCAGGCGAGGGTGGAGCGGAGTGTTGCTTTGTGTCTGGTCTGATCTGAAAGTGCAGGTGTTTGGCGGTGGTGAAGGTCTGGCGGCAGCAGGAGAACTGGACATGAGTTGTGTCTGGTGTGGCCTACTGTCAGTTGTACTTTCTCCTGGCTTTGACTTTGAGGAGGGCGGGTGAGTTGTAGTGCTAGATGGCAGAAGAACTAGGGTCCCTGCTGCTGTTTGCGTTTGGCTCATGGGCGTGCCCAGACGCGATTGCATTTTGGCGCACTGTTGGAGTACCAGTGATGCAACCATGCAGCGCACACACTAAAATAGGGTAAGGGGTAGGAACAGGCAGCTGTGAGGCAATGTAATTTCCATTGATAGTCAATTTTCTGAAGCTACACATGGCTGTCCTGAATTCCAATGCCGCACAAATTTCACACCACAAAATATAAACACCGTAAACAAAGCATGCACAACAACTTATGGACACATCTTTCTATTACATGTTTCAGGTGATTAAGGATATGCACTGTCCCCATGGCTGATGACACCCCTCTGAGCCACAAACACCCAGGCCCAGAGGCAGTATAATTTGGCCCTTGGATGCACCAGGACCATTGTGGAGAGCACTTTTGGTGTGCCAAAGTCACGTTTCCGGTGCATTGACCTCACAGGTGGCCGATTGTAGTACAGCCTGGAAATAGTGTGCAAGATAATCATAGCATGTTGTGTGCTGCACAATATATGTGTACGCACCAATGCCCTATAGATCCAAGTGCCAGATGCACCAGACAATGCTGAGGATGATGAAGAAGATGAGACTGGTGCTGCACACCCCACAGTTTCTGCTGCAGGAACTGCCCGAAGGAACCAAATCGTAAACAGTTTCTTCAACAGAGCACGTCACAATGTGACAGTCCTTTGTGAAATGTATGTTAAAAATGCATCTAAGCACCGTTTGTTCAATAAAACAACACAACACACATACCTTGTGTGAATGTGTATCCCCTGCATAAGTATCTCTGACAAGTGAAAGTCAAGCATTTTGCTGTAAGTATTGTACTATTGTAATTTTGAGGGTGGAAATGACTTTCGTAGTTTGAGATGCTTTTTAGGGTGTCATTTGGGGTAAAATATGCTTATTAGATTGTCATTTGGGGTCAGATATGCTTATTAGGGTGTCATTTGGGGTCAGATATGCTTTTTAGGTTGGCATTTGGGGTAAAATATAATTTTCAGGGTGTCATTTGGGGTCGGATATGCTTTTCATGGTGTCATTTGGGGTCAGATATTCTTTTAGTGTGTCATTTGGGGTAAAATATGCTTTTTAGGGTGTCATTTGGGGTCAGATATGCTTATTAGGGTGTCATTTGGGGTCTGAAATGAAATTACATCTAATACTGTTCATCTGTGTAACGATTTGCATGTAGCGTGCCAAATCTGGCTGCATCAACGTTAATGCAATGTTTTTTTCAGTACCGCTATAGAAAATCTATCGCTACCCACATTGAACATCACAAAATGTTACTCTTAAGCCAATTTGTGTGCAGATATTCACCGCAAATTAAAAAACCGGGCTGCAAACACAAAAGAAGTGATGTCTGCATGCTTCCTGCTTCCTTGAGGACTGCTGTGCATTTTCACTTTCTCATTTGAGCACATTGCTGGTGATTTTGGAGAGTGTTGGAGGTGTATGGTGTTGTGGACTGCAGATTTTTGATTGAGAGACTGTTGCTGTTTTCTGTCGATAGTGTCTCCGTGAAGTGTTGTGTACTTGTTTTACGTGTTTTTGCTTCTTGTCCTCAGTCTTATCTGGTGTTTGTCTAAGGGGTAGTCTAAGGGGTAGTTTAGATAATTACTAGTTATTGGGGCATATATTGAGCATTTTTTTCTTAGGAGTGGGTTTAGGTGTGCTAGGAGATGGTGGGTGTGGGTAGGGAGGGCAGGATGTCAGAGGGGGCATTGGGGGGCTTCCTCTGGCTAGTGAAATTTGACCTGCCCTTGATGGTGGAGTGTGGGGGTTGGATCCTATCTGGATATCCCGTCCATGTGCGGAATATCAGGTGGGAGTGCGTGACAGCACAGATGCTGCATGTCTTCGTGTGGACAGGACTGTCCGCCAATGGAAACACCGATGGCAGGCTTGCGTGGGCCGTGAGGGTGACCTGTTGGACCCCTTGGGAGTTATCATTGGCCTACAGTGTGGTAAGCTCAATCTCAAAATTGATATATGACCATTCATACGAAAAGCCAAAAATGCAGTGTGTGACACAATGGTGTATATGTGCACAAATATGACGGGGTGAGGCATTAGACGTCATGCCTTCACGCCTAACATTGCCATATCAGAAATGCAATGCAGCACCATATGTACAAGCATAGTGTACAGGCTTGCATTTCCCCCTGTGCTGGTGCAACACTTAGCACTGTAGTGCCAACGCTGGTACCCTTGCACCATAGTATAGTGCATGCAGGGCAAAGATTGTTCATGTACAGGAAGGATGACGTACATAAAAAATCCAAGGCATTGTTTTTTGGACATGTGTGCTACACAAAAGGAAGAATACGCTGCCCTTGTACATAGGCTGTGTGTTACAATGGATGAGATAGGAACAATTGTTGTATTGTAATAGGACATCTCCAGAGTGTCATACACCACCATCAGTTGTGACACAGCCTTGTGCGATCTGTAGCGATGCTGTCATCCACAGAGCATGTATAACATCATGTTGGGTGGAGAAATGAGGCCTTGGGAATGTGTCACACAAGTAGGGCATGCAAATTTGTCAGCATCATTGCCTTGTTGGCCTAACTCAGCATTCTCAGGTCTTGTGGGAATGACAGACAAAGTAATGCGATCTCTGCGGTGCAGGCAACCAAGACTTATACACATAGTCTGTATCTGCCCAGCCATGTACCACGGACGGCGCCACTGGCTCATGGACAAATTCAACGAGCTAGGAGTCCGTACCTGCCGGTCCGCTATAGTCCAGGCTTTATGCTCAGCGGACGCCCAACTGATCTGTAGATTAGTAAAATTCCTGGACAGCTTCGCGGAGAAAACAAGGCATGCTGCCGCTTGCCGGACTCCCATTGAGACTTAAGACCATTGCTGATAGATAAACCTGTATCGCAGCAAATCCTGCTATGACTGGTCGGACTCCTTGCATCGCAAATCTTTTTTGTAACGCAAAGACCGGGCAGCTGGGAGTTGGAAGTCGGTCCCCGAGGAAATGACCCACAGTAGGCAGAGTGTCACATAGGCAATCCCTGGCCCCTCTGGTGACAGGCATGGCTCCTAGCATTGATAGGCAGCAACACAACCCCCTTCAACAACACACACACAAGGAACAATGCCACCTGCACCAGCAGATCAGGTGGTGTGGTTCACTGTGCGGGACCGGCGCACAGTCATGGACAACAATGATTTCCTGGCAGAAATTTGCCAGGAAATGGTGGAGCAGACCAGGCACCTGCAGGACATAAAGGCAGCCCTGGGTCTCCCATATTGACTGGACATTTTGAACCCCATCTCCCTCTTTTCCCTTTCTCCAATGTTAATTATTGTTCTTAGTGTTAAATAAGTATTTTAAGTGCTATGTAGTGCAGTAGTAGTGTAGGTATAGGTAGTGTTAAGATTCTTAGCTAGTTTTAGATATTTATTCTTCTATAGTATTTGGGGATAACTTTCCTTTTCCTTTTGGTGGGGGGGTTCATGACTTTGTTGTTATATAAAAAATAACATCCCCAAAAATATATATTTGTGCAGGTTAACTGTGTCGTTAGTTTATGTACAGCTTAGATGTCTTTGTCCAGTCTCATGATGTGCTTTAAGGGTGGGAGGGGGGTTGTTGTCTTAGATATGTTGTTGCGTGTTTAGGAATAGGTATGGTAGATTGTTTAGGTTATCATTCACATTGTTCATGTTAGTTTAATTTAGATTAGTTGTAGTAGTGATTAGTTTTAGATTAGGGTTGTTTATTTTGTACTTTCATAATAAATGGTTACTACTTTATAATTCTGGTTTCACTTATGTCAGGGGTAATTTGGTGGAGTGTTGCTTTTTACCTTGTATGCAACTTATTCTATCACATGACAATCATTTGAATGTGTACGTGTAGTCATGACATGTTACTTAGGTGGATGGATAGTGTCAGGATACTTTAGTTATGAGCACAGTAAACTAGCATGGGTAACATGGTGAGAAGTAGGAGTTATGGCCTAGTCTAGGGACACTCTTTTTGTGAAGTTTGACATCTTAAGTGTAACTCACTGAGTTGGTCAGCACATTGTTGCCCATTTACAACACAACGTAGGGACATGGGCTTGAGACGATATTGACACTGCAAGTCTTATCCATCATGAAGATGGACGTATCCGCCTGGTACCACAGATTCCACCCACCCCCTGCATATCACATTAGCCTGGCGCAGAGTCCATCTACCATGCACAGACATCGGCATACTTGCTGGTAGTGCAAGTGTGTCAGCATCATTTAAATTGGATGATCCTGTGAATGGAGGCTCAACCTCCTGCTCATGCAGAATGTTGTCATTGTGTTGGAGGTGTATGGTGTTGTGGACTGCAGATTTTTGATTGAGAGACTGTTGCTGTTTTCTGTCGATAGTGTCTCCGTGAAGTGTTGTGTACTTTTTTTTACGTGTTTTTGCTTCTTGTCCTCAGTCTTATCTGGTGTTTGTCTAAGGGGTAGTCTAAGGGGTAGTTTAGATAATTACTAGTTATTGGGGCATATATTGAGCATTTTTTTCTTAGGAGTGGGTTTAGGTGTGCTAGGAGATGGTGGGTGTGGGTAGGGAGGGCAGGATGTCAGAGGGGGCATTGGGGGGCTTCCTCTGGCTAGTGAAATTTGTCCTGCCCTTGATGGTGGAGTGTGGGGGTCGTATCCTATCTGGATATCCCGTCCATGTGCGGAATATCAGGTGGGAGTGCGTGACAGCACAGATGCTGCATGTCTTCGTGTGGACAGGACTGTCCGCCAATGGAAACACCGATGGCAGGCTTGCGTGGGCCGTGAGGGTGACCTGTTGGACCCCTTGGGAGTTATCATTGGCCTACAGTGTGGTAAGCTCAATCTCAAAATTGATATATGACCATTCATACGAAAAGCCAAAAATGCAGTGTGTGACACAATGGTGTATATGTGCACAAATATGACGGGGTGAGGCATTAGACGTCATGCCTTCACGCCTAACATTGCCATATCAGAAACGCAATGCAGCACCATATGCACAAGCATAGTGTACAGGCTTGCATTTCCCCCTGTGCTGGTGCAACACTTAGCACTGTAGTGCCAACGCTGGTACCCTTGCACCATAGTATAGTGCATGCAGGGCAAAGATTGTTCATGTACAGGAAGGGTGACGTACATAAAAAATCCAAGGCATTGTTTTTTGGACATGTGTGCTACACAAAAGGAAGAATACGCTGCCCTTGTACATAGGCTGTGTGTTACAATGGATGAGATAGGAACAATTGTTGTATTGTAATAGGACATCTCCAGAGTGTCATACACCACCATCAGTTGTGACACAGCCTTGTGCGATCTGTAGCGATGCTGTCATCCACAGAGCATGTATAACATCATGTTGGGTGGAGAAATGAGGCCTTGGGAATGTGTCACACAAGTAGTGCATGCAAATTTGTCAGCATCATTGCCTTGTTGGCCTAACTCAGCATTCTCAGGTCTTGTGGGAATGACAGACAAAGTAATGCGATCTCTGCGGTGCAGGCAACCAAGACTTTATACACATAGTCTGTATCTGCCCAGCCATGTACCACGGACGGCGCCACTGGCTCATGGACAAATTCAACGAGCTAGGAGTCCGTACCTGCCGGTCCGCTATAGTCCAGGCTTTATGCTCAGCGGACGCCCAACTGATCTGTAGATTAGTAAAATTCCTGGACAGCTTCGCGGAGAAAACAAGGCATGCTGCCGCTTGCCGGACTCCCATTGAGACTTAAGACCATTGCTGATAGATAAACCTGTATCGCACCAAATCCTGCTATGACTGGTCGGACTCCTTGCATCGCAAATCTTTTTTGTAACGCAAAGACCCGGCCGCTGGGAGTTGGAAGTCGGTCCCCGAGTAAATGACCCACAGTAGGCAGAGTGTCACATAGGCAATCCCTGGCCCTTCTGGTGACAGGCATGGCTCCTAGCATTGATAGGCAGCAACACAACCCCCTTCAACAACACACACACAAGGAACAATGCCACCTGCACCAGCAGATCAGGTGGTGTGGTTCACTGTGCGGGACCGGCGCACAGTCATGGACAACAATGATTTCCTGGCAGAAATTTGCCAGGAAATGGTGGAGCAGACCAGGCACCTGCAGGACATAAAGGCAGCCCTGGGTCTCCCATATTGACTGGACATTTTGAACCCCATCTCCCTCTTTTCCCTTTCTCCAATGTTAATTATTGTTCTTAGTGTTAAATAAGTATTTTAAGTGCTATGTAGTGCAGTAGTAGTGTAGGTATAGGTAGTGTTAAGATTCTTAGCTAGTTTTAGATATTTATTCTTCTATAGTATTTGGGGATAACTTTCCTTTTCCTTTTGGTGGGGGGGGTTCATGACTTTGTTGTTATATAAAAAATAACATCCCCAAAAATATATATTTGTGCAGGTTAACTGTGTCGTTAGTTTATGTACAGCTTAGATGTCTTTGTCCAGTCTCATGATGTGCTTTAAGGGTGGGAGGGGGGTTGATGTCTTAGATATGTTGTTGCGTGTTTAGGAATAGGTATGGTAGATTGTTTAGGTTATCATTCACATTGTTCAAGTTAGTTTAATTTAGATTAGTTGTAGTAGTGATTAGTTTTAGTTTAGGGTCGTTTATTTTGTACTTTCATAATAAATGGTTACTACTTTATAATTCTGGTTTCACTTATGTCAGGGGTAATTTGGTGGAGTGTTGCTTTTTACCTTGTATGCAACTTATTCTATCACATGACAATCATTAGAATGTGTACGTGTAGTCATGACATGTTACTTAGGTGGATGGATAGTGTCAGGATACTTTAGTTATGAGCACAGTGAACTAGCATGGGTAACATGGTGGGAAGTAGGAGTTATGGCGTAGTCTAGGGACACTCTTTTTGTGAAGTTTGACATCTTAAGTGTAACTCACGGAGTTGGTCAGCACATTGTTGCCCATTTACAACACAACGGAGGGACATGGGCTTGAGACGATATTGACACTGCAAGTCTTATCCATCATGAAGATGGACGTATCCGCCTGGTACCACAGATTCCACCCACCCCCTGCATATCAGATTAGCCTGGCGCAGAGTCCATCTACCATGCACAGACATCGGCATACTTGCTGGTAGTGCAAGTGTGTCAGCATCATTTAAATTGGATGATCCTGTGAATGGAGGCTCAACCTCCTGCTCATGCAGAATGTTGTCATTTTGCAGATCTAATGTGCACGGCATATGGCAGAACAATGGGTCTGATTCACAAAAGTAATCTGATACAAAATCCTAACTTAACCGCTTTCAGTATTCACAAAAGGTATTTAGGAGTAGTGACGTTAGGAATACTAACGTTACTACTCCTAGATGCCTTTTGTGAATACCGATAGTTGTCAAGTTAGGATTTTGTCTCGGATTACTTTTGTGAATCGGGTCCACAGTTCTGCTGCACACAGGAGGGGAAATGTAGCATTTCTCCCTGTAGTGCCAGTGTCATAGCCACTTCTCCCAGCTTCTACTTTTGGCATTGGCTCATAGTGATGCCACCCTTTAAATGGAGGTACAGCATCTAACTATATACTAATTGCAGTACACAACACATCCCTAGACACATCGCCCTATCCGCTCACAGTGGTCACAGCATGAGAGGGCTCCTTATTGATAATAGGGAATTGTTAGGCAACGGAAAGGGGCTGACTGAGGACTTGCACTTTCCGATAAGTCCCTATTGCCAACACCACTTCACTGAAGCAGAAATTGTGGTTCCAATAGCGGCTGGTAGACATATGCCCTAACGAATCTTCATCTATGTGAATATGGGGTGCTCTAAGTATGGGCGAATTTTGCGGATCTGCAGTCCGTGAATTTGGGTGAAATTCCCAAAAAATCTGCGAGTTTTGCTATTTGCAGGAAATATTACTGGAGTACTTTCTACTGGCTAATCCAGTAAGTGCTACCTCGTTGGGTAAATGTATAGTGCTTTGTGGGCGAGTCACCCCTGTAGCCTTGGGTTTACTGCCCCTTATCCCTTTTCCCCTGTGAGCCTTCGACTTATGTGCATTTACAACGATGAGATGTTGCAAGCTGGAGAAAATATTGATCTTGGTCAGAGATGAGACACTTGTCCATTGTTTGGCAGCAGATTTCTTCTTTAAATCAGGGGTTGTATGTACACAAAGAAGCGTCAGGGTGTGACCTGCTCCTTTAAGGATTAACTCCACACTCAGTCACCTCAGTGACCATTTCCTGCACCATGTTAAAATGTTTAGGGTGCCTTGTCAGTGTGGCTCACAGTCAGCTTTGCTGGGTAATGCACATGTGCATGGGCTTGGTGCGAGAATTGTTATGTGTGAGGAGGGACCCCTTTATGCAGATTGGCAATTATGGTATAATTGCTGTTTCTATGTGTGCTGCACAATGCAGTACAAATGTACATCCGGGTAGCTTAGGCTCTTGTGATTTCTCTTGTGTGCATGTCGTCGGTCTTGTTTTTCCTTGCATGCATTGCTTACTGCCCTCCTGTTGGATTACCCATTGTGAGTATAGTGCAGCTTGAGTTTCTATTGTTTTTGCTGGCTGAACAGACAGTGACAACACCCATTACCCTCAACGTTGGCCCAAGTGGGCCTAGATTTGATGGATTTCCAAAGGCGTATTAGTGGTGCTCTGGCCCTATCACCTCCCATCAGATGCAAATGGCAGGCTGATGTGTGTTTGTGTATTCGCCACACAGATGGCCACATGGATGATACATGCGTTCATGATTCAGATTATTTAATGCCAGGGTTTATGGGTGGATGATAACAGACATGACTGCATAGTTGTTCACTTACACAGTAGACTTAACAAACTGACAGGTTTACATGCACATCATGGGGTAATGGACAACTATCACCAAGAATGATGTGGAATGCGGTTTTCTGTATGGCACATGTGTACCCTTGTGAGTGGAGGAGTGTATTTTGACCTAAGGGATGATGGTGCTATTTAGCTAATTGTTATTATTTGGTGCTTCTTTGCTATTCTTGCTTGTTGTCCTACTTAGGATGTCATACTTCTTTACAGGGACATTGTAGTTCTGTGAGTATGGCACACAGACAAGTCATGTAGTACATATTTGGGTGACACATTCCTGATATGCATTGTCCATGCACTGTAGTTTTGTAGGCATATCCCCCCTGCTCATAGTATGACATCACATTTGGAGTCAAGTCTGCTGAATGTGTACATTGTGGGATATGCACCTTTTAGACAAATGGCTATATGATCACTTTGTTGTGATAATGCATGTGTTTATGGTATACAGACTCACTAACTGCTTTCTCACTTGGTGTACACAAGACTGCGTCTCATGAACAAGCAAGGGGGCACATTGACTGGAGATGTGGCAGGATGTCAAAATGGCCCCCTTGCCTCAACACCACACATATACATTTTGTCTGCACAAGGATGCCTCTCTCTAACCCCTAATTGAGGATGCAGTGTGAATGTGACTGATCATGTGCATAAGTAGGCATGCCACCACCAATGGCAGCACACAAGCGTCATTGTGCCCGTGTGTATGAGTTGTGTGCAAGATTGTGTATGTGCAGTAAGGTCCCCCTTGATGCACATGCACATACTTGCACACAACTCAGACACACAGGTAAATGCCTAAGCATGATGTTGAGGCAAGGGGACCTTTTTGACACCCTGCCGCATCTCCAAGCAATATGCCCCTTTGCTATTTCATGTTGCCCTTATTTTGTGGTTGGATGTGATTCTTGGACTATATTTGGTGTACATTTCTATGCACATTTCCAGGTCTGTGAGCCCATCAATATGTGTCTTGCAATGAATTGGTTGAGTAGGGTGATATGTGTCTATGCCATCAGGGAAAAGGGTATCCGGAACATGATCCACAGTCAGGTGTGCACTGAGAGATATTTAATTGTGCATGAGTGCCATTGGGCCTATCCACCCCACCCCCCAGTGCCTGTTTGTTACTCACCCTGTTGCTGATGTGTCTGGTCCTGTTCAGCAGTATCCTGTCCCGGAACTCTTACCACCGTCTCCTAGCTTTTGACAGCGGACACTTGTTCCTCCAATGTTTCCAGCTCCTCCTGTGGTGCTGGACTCCCACCTCCAGTCTGCATTGCTGCTTTGAGATTGGCTGCAAGTTTCGCCTTGTTCTTGGGCTTAGCATCGTGCGCTTCTTGCAGTCATCCAATGTCCTCCTCACCTCTCCGGCAGAATTTACCTTGTTTGTGATGGACTGCCATATTACATTTTTTGTTCCCAATGACACTGTGGAGCTGACAAAAAGCTGTTGTTGTTTTTCTGTCACCTCCGCAATCAGGACCTGGTTTTCATGCTGACTGAACCGGGTCTTCCTCTTCCTCTTCTCCTTGCTCTTCCCCTGCGTCTCTGCCTGGTCCTCCTGGGTCTTTGGGGGTTGTTGTTTGCTTCGGTACTGGCTCCTGCTTCCTCCATGGTTCTTCAAATCTTATTTTGTGAGTTTGGGCTACAATGCAGGCGTTTATGGTAGTTTTGCGGCCCAAATGTGGGATCAGGCAAATTAGCGTGCGGTTTCTGGCTGCTAATTGGCCTATTGCCACTTTTTTCACATTAGCGTCAGGATTTTTATCACTATGCTGCTGTTCTTGATGGGGGAAAGTTCACACGGTAAGATAAACTATTGCCATTTAGCGGCATGTTGTGAATACCCCGCTAACACGGCAATAGTTAACCGCGGTACACAGCGATAAAAATACTAGTGCTAACTTGCGTTAGCGATAGTTATCGCCATATCTTGTACATATGCCCCATAGTAATTTAATTCCACATGTAACTGTGCGCAACGTGTGCTGTCAGAAGTCTCATATATGATAAGCAGCAATGGCAACGAAATTTGTCGCTGAGGCCTTCAATCTGAACAGCGAGGATTTTATACCCACGACACAATAAATATCAGCATGTTCAGCTGAAGGTTATGAGCTTCAAACGGGATGCAATTCAACTAAAATAACAAACATTTGAAAAGAAATGAGATTGTAAGAAGGATAATTTCTGTCAAAGTATTTCACCATGTACCACCGAAAAAGAAGCCTTTTCCTCATTTTGAGTGCCTGCAAATAAAAAGCAACAGCTGGTGCTATAAGTGGTTTGAGTGTGGGTGGTGTGCCCAGTCCCCTGCAGCCTAAAGTGCTTTGAAATGTTATCATTGCGCTTCTCAAGGTGCCCACCCTTTAATGGCAAGCTAAAGGTACATCAGTAAAACATTTCTAAAAACTAGTTTGCGCAATGACAGGAAGATTTATTTACACCACCCAAACAATAACTTGAGGTGATATAGGGCCTGCAGTTTTTTTGGGCGCTGTAAACTGCAGGTGGTATTATCACCATAATGTATCAGAATCCTCTTAGCAAATGGGAAACGATGAAAAGCTGGGATGGCCTTGTGGGAATTCGGGGGCGGTGACCAAGGACAAAAGCTGATATCAGCCATATCAACAACCCTTCTTTTGGTTGTCAAACCAGAACCTGTACATCCCACATACCTCCAGGGGACAGGAATATTTCACTACAGGCCCGTAGAACTTGAAGCTCATTTTTCATTTTAGTTTCATTTCCCACGTTTCCATGAGTGGCAAGGCTTTGTCCTGGGAAAGAGAAGATCACCTCCACCTGAACTGGACAGATTATGTATAATTTTCAGGTGGACAATATAGTGCCTGTCCGCTCTGATGGAGGAACCGGAGGGCAGACTCCCCTCTTAAAAAAAGCCTGAAATTGCGACAGCACACTATTTTCTCTGGAAGGTGAAGCCTAGATTAACCTGGACAGAGCTTGAATAAGGGGTGATGGTTTCCTGGCAGGTGGGCACACTGCCCACCTTTCATGGAAGTAGGAACATTAATGTATGCATACCCCACCATGCCCCCCCCCCCCCACAGCCTGCTCTTCATCCGTGTCAGCAGATTATGTGTAAAAGGTAAGTGCTCCAGCTGAAGGCTTTTAAGCATCAAAATTGCGAGCCTCAGCAGTCCAGTCTGAAGACACACAGCTCTAGCGTGCAATGGGACCCGTACAGGCCGTTTGAAGCACATTTTATTATATCTTATGCACCCAAAATGAACCAGCTTTGAAATTAGTCACTAGTTTTAAAGTATTCTCGAGTGCATACCAGCATAGATATGGTGTCAGGAACAACTTGTTTACAGTACCCAGATAATGTAACCTATGGATTTACCCATGTGCAAATTCAAAGCCGTCACTTGGAGCATTTCCCTCCACGTTTCCCATCCATCCATAATGGCTGCGTCCTTTACCCATTCCAATATGGGTTGGTATTCTAGTCTTTGCTGCATGGGTATGAGGCTGACACATGTGGACCATGGCCAGATAAAAACCTTGCATCCCCAAACTCAGCCTGCAGCAGCCACACGCTAGAGTGGACAGAGACGTACCTCGGTGTCTCCCGTAAACCACCAAGGTAAGGTAAGTCTATAATTTAATTTTAACAAATAACTATCTGTCAAGGCGGAATCATTTGGTGGGAAGGAGTGTGGGATGGGTAAAGAAACATGAAGGCAAGCCACAATGTTGTGGTTGTGAGGAGACTGAACGTTCTTTTTTTCCAGCTGTGGGTGGGCGGTGAAGTAATACTTTGCCCGCTCTATGAACTCTGCGGAATTTCACAGAATTTTTTAGACGCTCCACGAAATTGAGTGGAGTAAAACACCATGAGTTCCACCCACCCTTAATCCTAGTATCTCTCAATATCTAACACTAAAATCTAGTTTGTAGAACCACTTTACCCACAACATACACACACATAGAAGTCTAGTAGGACAAACGCTGGGTCCTTTAGCAACCAGACAGGCGATACACAAGAATTGTCCTAGCAACCTGTCTGCGTCCTCTGCAGGGCACATAACATTTACATGTGCTTCAGAGAGACCTGTCATGCAAGGCATGGCACTGGGGTGTCAACAGGAGAGGCACAGCCCCCCCACCCTGCATATTCTATGGAGCTCAGAGAAGTAATCTCTTTTTATTCAGTCTGCCTATTGTGTGCCCCTGGGAGGGTTGTCACACCTCTTTCACACCTCTTCCCATGATCAGCATCGTCTGGGAGTGGCTGGAAAGTTAATGTCTCCAAGCAGAGAAAAGGTAACTTTCTAAAAGTAAAACTTCCATAATATTTATTAAAATGAATATTAAGATCTGTCTTCACCATAGAATTGTATTTTTAACAATTATAGAAAATAGTGAATATTTTTGTAGCTTGTCTCTTTCCTGAATTAAAATTATTAGTATTTTAGAATTAGTATTTTAATTCACAGTCTGGTTTTCTACATGGGATGCACAATGGCTATTCTATAGAATGTATGAGAAAAATTACCTTGCATTCCGATAATTAGGAGAAAATGATAATTTTTTTCATGTAGCATTTTTTTTTCAATTCTTCTATCGTAACGATGAGGAAAAAAGACACATATATGTGCCAGGAACAGTCATAAGTTGCAAGCACATTGTCAAATAGGCATCTGCATATTTTTTTTAGTCTTGAGTGATCAGTCCAGTTTAATATATTCAACAACAGGACTGATTCCCAAAGGCGAAATCCACAATTACGAATCTCTAAAGTCTGAAATAGTCCCAATCTTCTTTTTGTGTGTGGATTTTTCAATATTATACACTAGTTTGAAATGGTCCCAGAACAAAGCAATGAAAATGTCAATATCTCATGCTACAGTTTATTGTCTGTTGCACCACGTGCTACCAGAATAAAAACCAATAGACATGTCACATTAACTTTCTGATAATTCATGCTAATCAAATCTAGGGATATAAATGTACCACCACAAATGATAGTAATCACGCATTAATATCACACCTAAACAAACATTTCTGAACATGTGCATTCTTAGAAAACATAAAAAATGTATTCCAAACCTAAATAATGCACTCATGCACATGAAACACCATGAAACATTTGACGCCTGCAACACATTTGTTTGTATTTTACACATATATATTTAAAATATGCAAAAGGGCACATAATAGACACCCTTTGCATATTTTACATATGCACATTGTAAACATGCTTTTAGCCAAAATGTCTTGGATATGCTTTGTCATATACAATAAGGCATAGAACTGGGAGTGGTTTGCTATAGTGAAGCTCTCATGAGAGGTGCTGGGGGGATAATTGATATATGATGTTAGTGAAAAGTTGGTATAGGTTGAATACTGAGACTCAGCCCTAAACTCTTAACTTTAAAGAAATTCACAAATATTTGCAAACTACCTTTGTGAGTCCTAAGTTAAAAGTCTAAATTGGTCTAGTAAGTGCGAGGGACCATGAGTGAAAGGATTGAAATCAATCCCTTTTAGATGTGGTAACCAGGGAAACACAAGATGTGTTTTGGGACATATTTGGGTGGGACACATTTTCTTTCTTATCTTCATCTTTTTCTATTTCATGATTGTTATCTTTGGCAATGGCATATCTTACGCAAGGCATAAGCTAACAACACTTTTCATCCACTGTCATTGTCTTATGGGCTCAATTTTGTTAATATCATTTACCTATGTTTTATACGTAAGACATTCTTGAATTACACTACATTGACTTGTTTGTTTTTATAATTTTCACTATAAGATGTAGCTTCAAAATACATGTTAGGGTAACTTACAACTACTTTAATTTCCACACCTTTTCTACATTGGTCCTAGTATGTGTTTAAAATTCACACCATTCCTTTACGACCTGGCCATCCATATGGCCTGTAAAGGAACACTGCAATTAATAATTAGTTGTAATTCTCTACCAAGGAATGCTCGATAGTCCGATGGCATTTTGATAACCATATTTCATAAATAATAGTGAAAAAGGAAGATACTTGTATTGGATACGTTAATTTAAAACAATAGCACACTGGTATTTTGGGGAATTAATTGTGGGACCGGAAAAAGCAAACATCCACCAAAGCTAATGACAGTAAAATCACTGTTGAAAATGTGCATATGGACCAGAATATATTAGTGGACTTTACTTTTCCATCAATCTCCTTATATGGCGCAATACGCTCTCAAGTGAAAAAAATATTTTGGACTGGTACTGGGGTGCCGTTACTAACAACCATGTTTGGTGTGTCTGGATAGAATGGATCATGTAATCAGAAGACACATTGATGGTAAAAGCAGGGCATATTCCAATTTCAAATGATTTACGTAGTACTCAACACTTTGAATTACTCACTTCTCCCCAAACTGGGTATTATTCAAAACCAATTGAGTGCTTAAATTAACACAACTGCAAAATAAACATTCCCAGATATTTTCCAGGATTTTTGTTCTGTTTGAGAGATGATTTACTATTATCAACTTAAACCGGCATCAGATCATACCTGTGAGAACGTGCCCCTGTTTATGTGGTAACCCTATTGATTTTACACTGGTGTTTTTTTTTTATTCTCAAGCACTGATATCCAGGCCCCAGTGCATGCATTCTGAATCCTGAACAAAAAATTCGCCAACTTCTATTTGCCCCATTTTACTCTCTTGTAAAGCAATAGTACATAGTGCAGAAGACCATCTATGGGATATGAATCTAAAGGCCACCTGTGAACTGCAGTACTTTTTGTGTCATGCATTAGAGTGACTAGGAAAACATGTCTTTAGGCCTACCATTGTAACTTGACCGCCGCAGTTTGATCCTGCTGCCCAACCTGTCACTATGTTCCTTTTGATGGGGTAAACAACCTTCCTTTTAAGTTTAAATAGGCCACTCCTGTATGGTTCTTGGAAGCCACAAGGAGTGGCTTCCAAGAATCACATATTTCAAAATGGGACATGTAGAACTTTAAGGTAACTATGTCCCTGCAGTGACAAGCCCCCAAAAGCTATTTCCACTGTGGAAGGCCCTGGCTTGTCTGTGAAAAAACTAGGCTACAGATTAAGATATTAATTATGTATCTCGAGTTTATGACCAGCTAGAAATATAATTTAAACATTATTTTTCATATATATTAAAAACCCAATTCAATGGTGAATTTGGATATTGAGCAAATAATTAGAAAAACTAGCTGTTAAAAAGTGATAATTTCCCTGTTTAAAACACTTAGAGGATAAATGTATGTTAGCTGTCTAGCACTCATCCAGCAAATGTGTGACTTTAATGAGATGTGAAAATGTCGTCTCCCAGATCTGGCACAATGGCTTGGCTTTGGGGAGGTGTTTTTCTTTCTCTGACAGGAACTTGATTAACTTCAAAGAATCCTACCCTGTCACAAGGGAATGTTAGGTGACACTTGAAGAGGACTAGCCTTTGTTCCACTAGTTTGGCTGGCACTAAAAACAGTGGGAGGATAGCTGCCCCCAGAACCGGTTTTGAGTGAACACAGAGGAAATGACTGTTCATTTCCTTTGGCCATACCTCTGGGTGGGCACAAAGGCTGCACACATTTGGAAAATGATTTTTCCATCTTTGATTTCGGGTGCAATGCACACTGTTGGATTGTTTGCAGTATGGCAAAAAGAAACTGCTGCAGAAATGAGGAGGGAGGAGTTAGCAGTCATCCATACTCTCAAGCTAGTGCCAAGCATAAATGTGGCACCCCAGGCAATATCCCCAGAAGAAGGTTGCATATGCTGTTTCAGACCTATAAGGAGACCTGAATCGCAGGACCTGCACTCACTTGTACCTGACCATGTGTTATTGGGCGAGGACTGGAACCTCCTGGAGGTCTCTGCTGGAGTGAGTTTTAACTCCTAGGTGTTATCTCTAAAGTGCTGTGACCCTTGGCTGTGTCTAACTCAACTTTATCTAAAATCTCTGCAAATTTGGAAATTAGACTATTTTTCGACTCACAGACCTTCTGAGGACCAGAAATAAATACCCACACTGATCCACACAAGACACAACTTCACAGGGCTCAAGAGAACAGATTTCTCCTTCTTAAAGCTTCTTCACACTAGCAAATCCAGCAATAAGGTATCGGTTTTGTGAAACTCTTGACGGATACATCCTACAAACGTGTCCTGTTGTAGGGGTTTGAGCTCCAAAAAGAGAACATAAGCTGATTTAGAATTCAGAGTAGAAGCAACAGTTCTTCTGTCATGGGGCATTTAAACTGTCTGCTGGGCTGATGACATTCTGTCCA
This sequence comes from Lissotriton helveticus, assembly GCF_964261635.1. Lineage (NCBI taxonomy): Eukaryota > Metazoa > Chordata > Amphibia > Caudata > Salamandridae > Lissotriton > Lissotriton helveticus. The sequence goes on from NC_136068.1 coordinate 1,233,948,073, forward strand.
TGCTATTTATAGATTGTGTTAAAGGCCTGGCAATTATCATAATGCAGTTGTCTTCTTCAGCCAAAAAAGGTGATTCCATTATCAGTCATCACATTGAGGTTAGAACAACACACATCCATCCTCCATATTTAGAGTCATAAGCCATCACAGTGGGATAGAGGAAACAGCGCAATGGAGTATGTCAAGTTCAAATTGCAGACCTGCCCCTCAAAGTGACTGACTTGTATGCCAAAATGGAGATTGCCCACGTCATTTAAAAAAACACATAACTGCGTATCTTCATCTTAGATAAATCAATTGCTCCTAACAATATAAAAGGGAAGGCTCTTAATATACTAACTACCTTTTACGTTTTCTTCACTCATACCAACAGTAGGATTAGCAGCAGCCCCACTACCATTAGCCAAGCCCTGTTTTATTTTCTTTGCCATAAGTGTATATTTCTTTATTTCATAAAATGGCAGAGAGAAGAGCCACTAGAGTTTCTTAAAATGAACAGCTGTGGTGGATGAAATAGTGAGGGTTGAACCACAGTTTTTAGGAGCCCTAGTACAAACAACAACCTTGAGTCTGAGAGGCAAATGTGGGACAGCATAATCAATATGGTCAAAGCTGTGGCAATGCTGTGTTCAAATGTGCACCTCACAGAAGGACATGGGGTAGCTCCCAGGACACACAGAAATGCCCTGGCAACAGGTAGGAGAGTTGCTTGCCCATACTCCACATTGAAGAAATTCTAGACAGAGTGGGAGGTTGGTGACCTATACAGTTGGGTATAATAATTGCCTCAAAATGAAGGAATGTTGGGTGTATGTAATCTTTATAGAAATAATAAGATACAAACATGAATATATACACACATATATATATATATATATATATATATATATATATATATATATATATATATATATATATATATATATATATATTCACTGAAAAAACCATAGGTTATAGACCATATATAGTTAGGAATTAGCATTTACAAAACCTTGAAAATTCACTGAAAAAACCATAGGTTATAGACCATATATAGTTAGGAATTAGCATTTAGAAAACCTTATTTTACTCACACAAAACCATTGAAATTCCATATATAGTTAGTTGCACTAACTATATATCGCGCACCCGCAATCCACTGCTGATGATGTCACATATTACATCATTCATGACATGGTCAGTGACATCACTGATGACATCACTGATGACATCATCTAGTGTCTGTGTGTTTTTGTAAAGTTTAAATACGTTTTACATATTGAAGAATGACTGGATGGATGGAAGACTGAGTGTGTGTGTGGCTGGCTGGGAGGTGTGTGACGCTGTGCATATCAATGTGTACTTGTATCAGTGATTGTATAAGAGAGTAAGTATGTGTTAGTATATGTGTGAAAAGTATGGTGTTCTGTGTTTAACTATAGATGAGGAAATCGAAGTGTGATTGATTCTTCACAGGACTGACTAGGTGTATGAGTGCATATGATAGTGTTCTAATAATAACTGACTGTATGTATGAGTAATTGTATGGGTGAATGAGTGAATGTGTGTGTAGACGTACGAATCAGTGAGTGCGTATGTAGTAACTGGTATTGGTGTGTCATGATGTCATCAGTGATGTCATTTGAGATGTCATCAGTGATGTCATTTCAGATGTCATTAGTGATGTCATCAGTGATGTCACTGAAGTATGGTGTTCTGTGTTTAACTGTATAGATGAAGAAATGGAAGTGTGATTGATTCTTTACAGGACTGACTTGGTGTGTGAGTAACTCCATGGATGAGTGGCAGTGTGTGACTGTCTGCATAGGTGTATGAGTGCATATGATAGTGTTGTAATAATGAGTGACTGTATGTATGAGTGATTGTATGGGTGAATGAGTGAATGTGTGTGTAGACGTAGGAATCAGTGAGTGCGTATGTAGTAACTGGTATTGGTGTGTCATGATGTCATCAGTGATGTCATTTGAGATGTCATCAGTGATGTCATCAGTGATGTCATTTGAGATGTCATCAGTGATGTCATCAGTGATGTCACTGACCATGTCATGAATGATGTAATATGTGACATCATCAGCAGTGGATTGCGGGTGCGTGATATATAGTTAGTGCAACTAACTATATATGGAATTTCAATGGTTTTGTGTGAGTAAAATAAGGTTTTCTAAATGCTAATTCCTAACTATATATGGTCTATAACCTATGGTTTTTTCAGTGAATTTTCAAGGTTTTGTAAATGCTAATTCCTAACTATATATGGTCTATAACCTATGGTTTTTTCAGTGAATTTCATTGGTTTTTTAACAGGTAATATCTGTAGCTGTAAAATGTATTCTTCTTTAAATCCAAAAATATATTTTATATGTTTATTAATAATTTTTTTTTTAAATATTTTTTTTTCTTCGTTCCCGCTTCGCGAATCGGGAAGCTTCCCGTTAGCTGACCTTGATGCCGCGAAATAGACCGCGAGCCGGTAAACGTTTCTTTACCGCAACTGCCGCGTTAGAAAACAACATCGTGACGCCTCCCGTCCGCATGACGTTTCGCGTTGTCGCGTGATACGTCATATGACGTGCTACGTTAGCGAACTGGTACGCTTACCGAGTCGCAAAGCACAGGTTTCTGGAAGCAGACCGGGAGGCCCTGCAAAGCGCTTAACGTAAACACAGCAGGTCATGTGACTTGGTAATAACACTTTTCATTGGTTCATTTCACTTTTGGTTTCCTAATGATGTAAGACTAGGTCATATAATCTAAAATGAACACTTTTCATTGGTTGAGAACTATTGTTTTTCCCAAATGATGAAAATCCCTCCTTCTTTCCTCACTCTGACTTTCATCATTGTGAGAGAAAGACCCTTTGTTACCAGTGAGCAATGGCTTCTTTAGTAGCTTCAGCTGGTGCTTCCCCACCACCTCCACCACATCCAAGGAAGAGTGGACCACCTGCTCAAGTTATAATTCAGCAAGAAGAGGAAGAAGAGGAACAGGACGACGAGCACGAAGAGAGGCACTTTTTGCCTGAGGAGCCCAGGACGTCTCACCGGAAAGAAAACTTCATTTGGCAATTTTTTTAAATTCCCAAAGGTCAGAAAAAAGTAAATGCAAGATACGTAACTTGCCTTATATGTCAAGATAGACTGTCCAGAGGGACCGACAAAAAATACAGTTTCGGAAACTACACAATGCATCGCCATATGACTAGGTGGCATCCTAACAACTACAGTGCTGCACAGTTTCGTAACGACCTAGATAATCTCCCTATTATGGCCAGAAGATCTGTTGTACCGGAAGTAACGGGACCAGAGGGCAGGGAGATGGTGCCAAATATTCAAACGAGATTTCATGAAGTAAAACACGTCTGCGTACATTGCAATGGATTCATTTGCTACGGAGAAAGAAGCATCACTCTGATCAACAGAGCTATTGACTATCATATGCAAGTTTATACGAAACGCCCCAAATAATAAATCCTTTTTTTTTGTTTTGTTGCTCCTGTTGAGCCCTTTACAATGAATCGTTTTCATTGCCCCCTGCAAGAAAAACCCAAAAAAATATAAAACTGTTCAGAAAAATTCAAAAAAAGTAAAAAAATGTTCAGAAAAATAATAAAAAAAATATAAAACAACAAAAACAATAAAAAAAAAAAAGTTCTTATCAGAACTACCTCCCCGTTATAAAAAAATTGGTACAATATTTGGAACTGTGCCAACCTCTATTTCTCGTAGTTCGCTTCCCAGTTCGCTCGCCGGTACGCGAACCGGAAGTGAACCAAAAAATTTTTTAAAAAAAAAGAACAGTAAGTATAAGGGAAGGAAACAGACACTTATGTTAAAAGAAATACAGCTATAGGGGAGTAAACTAGAGATACTATTACCCGTAATCCACTGCTGATGATGTCACATATTACATCATTCCTGACATGCTCAGTGACATCATCAGCAGAGGATTGCGGGTTTTTTGGCAACGTGCCTTATCCACGGTTTAATAACGCTGCCTTTTGCTTTATATAAGTTTTCAAATTGTATGAAATATATACCAATAGGTCGTTATGACCCTTTAGGTAGTGCTTTTCTTCATGAGGTCTGGTCGCTTCCATACACATACAGATGTTTCAAAGATGATCAAGAAGTTTATCTGAATGGAGAGGAATGCACTGAGACGCCAGATCATTCACTAATGTGTAGGCACATACAGTTACACGGTTCATGCAACAAACACCGACCAAATATGGCTTGCGTGTTGCAAGGCACGCCAGTTCCTGCTATCATCCCCACGTTCAAGTTGTTGGAAAATGGTAGTTATTTGATGCTCAATAATGAAGATTGTTCTGCGTTAATTAAAAGTATTCCTTTTATCGTAACAGTAAGTGAACGGGTTATTTGCTGCAGAAATGTTCTATTTCCTCCCACACATGAACATAGGGAGTTTTCAATCTGGCCACAAATACCAACCTTGGGAGCAGATTTCAACGGCATGGCAAGAATAAGAGCTCTTTTGTCTCAGAGAGAGGTGGCCTTGAGTTCGGCCCGTGAAACTTTCGTGCTTCACATAGCGAACACCCGTACAGAGGTGCAGACCCTTTTCAATACAGATTCGCCTTTCCATTTCAGCAAGATGGTTCGGACTATCTTTAACGCGTCCTCCACAAAGGGCCTGGCGCACTTTTTTAAAGTTGTTACCAGTGGTCTCGTGACTTCATTTGAGAAAATCTTTGGAGTCATCCCTGCTTTCTTTCATTCTATTTTTTTCCACTGTGCTTCGTGGATTCCCATTTTTACTTGCATTACCAGCGGACGCTCTTGTGCTTTTTTACATTTTTAAATATGGATGTCCCTCCTGTGCAAGCTCCCGCCCTGCAGCTGCTGACACTGTTCCGCAATCGCATGCTAGAATATTATGGCACAATGCCGTTGGCGATATTAAGCACGGCATATGGATTATCTTTTCGATTCTCCTACTTCACCTGTGTCCAGCCTGTATTTCACTGCCTGACCTGTGATTTCGATTGGGCCATTGATTTGTGTCTCTGCGGACCGGTTTCTCCTGACGTCGACTTTAATCAGCTGATGACTCCTATCATTACTCACGAGTTGGTTTGTCCTGGCGAAAGGATTATGGCTGTGGCATTGATGCATGGACTAATTGGTCCCTGGAATTTACTGGCGGCAACACAGTCTTTCTTGGAACAGAGCTTTCTTGAAAACCCACCGAGCTGTCCTCTGATGGTGATAGAGGATCCGGTGCTGGGAGAGCACGTATGTTCTTTTCCGCTTTTAAATTGGATGGCTGAACTCTTTTCGGATGAAGACGGTGACTTCCTATTGGAGGCTGTTGCAGCTTATTTTGCATACACAGTTATGTCATAGACCTTTTTCATGTTTGATATGCTGAGTACTAGCATTTCATTGACAATTCATTGACTTATTTGTCAAGTTTTTATCATTTAGCTTGCCTATTGGCTTAAGACTCGATAAAGTACTTGGCTGTTTTATTTTTCTTTAGCATTAAATTTTCCTAGTTTTTAATGTTTTACCTTGCGGACCGTCCACATATAAAGTTGCAATCTGCTCTCATGAGATGGCACTTCTATTATCTTATTTAGTTCGTTTCCGGATCATGGGGAGGTGTCATCTAGGTCCTGGATATCTTTACACCGTGTTAAGTTAGCATGGGCTCATTACCGGTTAAACGCCATTTTTCCTTTTTTGCAACTTCTGCACACGACACTTAGTTGTTGCTTTAGCTTTCAACCTAGTAGTTCATCGTGGTTTACATGAGAATAATATTTTATTGCTCTACTATCTGCTTTGCTTGTTAAACTATATCTGTACAGCGACTGCTGAAGTTTCAAGAACAACACAATACAGAATTGTTATGAGGTCTGATCTCCACGACTTCATACTCATAACATAAGTGCAGCTTCTGCCAATTCTGGGCAAGGGGCGGGTTTTATATTGCTTTGCCGAACACACATACACAACACTTGATGCGGTTCACATGAAGAGAGAGCTGGTGTATGCTGATGTGATTCCTTCAAATCTAAGACACTAAAGTATGGGCACGCCCTAAACCAACACAAACAGACCTTCTTAGCAAATAATATAATATGTGTATTAGGGAGGGTGAGATATAAGCAGCCGCGGGCCGTGGAGAGAGTTACGGTGGGGCAGGGAGGCGGGGAGGGGGAGGGGGAGGGGCAGGGTGGAGCCCTCTCCACCCTGCCCCTCCCCCTCCCCGCCTCCCTGCCCCACCGTAACTCCCTCCGCGGCTGCTTATAAGTGTTGCTAACTCTTATTCATTTACAGCATGTTAACATACTGTCACCATTCGCTTTTTATGTACTAGTAACTATGCTGGTAATTTTGCTACTGATAATATGTGTACTTGTATTATCTAAGATACTACGCCTGAGAAGACGGCATTAGTAAATAAACATTTCAAATACACACGTGTTCTTCTTAACTCCATGTTCTGGTTTCTAAGAAATATATAACGACCGACTGTTCATGAGTTCCACGTATCCTGAGGTACTATAAGTTCATATTCTGGATTGTCTAAACATTGAGAGTTTGTTATATCCAATGTGACACTGTACCTAGCTTGCTAAGGGGTTTTTGATTACTAAGGTGAGTTTTGGGGCACCCTAATTCGCCGAGGTTCCAATCCTCTGTCCACAGTTCTGTGTGAGAACAGAAACCCTGCGACAGGGGCACCCCCGACCCTTGCTGGAGCTTCATCACACTTGCGATACAACTCCAGCAATGCGCCACCTTTACGGCACAGATACATCACGCATCTGTGCTGTTTTTGCCCCATGATGCGCCGCATTGTAAATGCAGCACACCATAGGTGACGGAACAGCGGCAGAGAATGACTAACACATCCCTGGTGATGCGCCAGTCATCATAAATCTATCCCTATGCTTCTTATCTTGTTAGAGATGAACCGCCATATGTATCATCAAAGTTTTTTGCATTTCCTAAATAGCGAACTTTAAGGAATAAATAGCGATTCTTTACCATTCCTAGTTTGCGATGAGCTATTTGCTAATTACAAATTACCCATTCATTTCCTTCATTTCCATAGGGCGGTTGGCCTCACTTTTAGCTCGAACGGCTGAATGGATTTCCAGGAAACTTGGCAAAATTGTAGGGACTGGTAGCCCGATGTGCCTTTGCTATGTCTCAAGATATATGCTCCAGTGGTTTTTACGAAAATTAACTTTGAAAAATATATATTGGGCTACATTGGCCTATATATATGTTGGAGCCCAAATGTAGCCCAATGTAGCCCAATGAAGCCCAATGAAGCCCAATGTAGCCCAATGTAGCCCAAAGATGGCCGCCAGAGACAAAAAAAACAAATGTAGCCCAAATATCAGCCAGATGTAGCCCAACTATAGCCCAGTGACAGAATGACCAATCAGCTTCGCAAACCTCCGTTACGCGAAGCGGAGCGCTGTTACAGATATATATCTTTTTTTGAACGTTAATTTCTCAAAATCCACTGGAGCACACATATTGAGACCTAGCAAAGGCACATCGGGCTACCAGTCCCTAATATTTTACCAAGTTTCGTGCAAATCCATTCAGCCGTTCGATTATTATTATTATTATTTTTTTTTGCCCCGCGGGGCCCTTTTAAAACCTCCACATCAAACCTAGGGGGTCAGCGAGGATCTACTATGCCCCCTTATGGTCATTTGCCCCTTCGCTTTGGCCTCCTCTTGTCTCTCGATCCTACCGAGAGACAAGATGGCGGCCGCTACGGACTGTTTGGAATGTTTACAGACGCCGGAGAACCAATCAGCTTCGCTTCACAAAGCTCCGTTGCGCGAAAAGTACGCGTACTGGAGCGCTGCCCGGTCCGCTGTTACAGATATATATCTTTTTTTAAACGTTAATTTCTCAAAATCCACTGTAGCACATATATTGAGACCTACAAAAGGCACATCGGGCTACCAGTCCCTACAATTTTGCCAAGTTTCGTGCAAATCCATTCAGCCGTTCGGGCTAAAAGTGAGGCCAACCGCCCTATGGAAAACTTTTCTCGACCCCCCCTGGACGAACCCCCCCCCAATTTTCAGGGGCTGCTCAGAAACAAAATGTGCCATTTTCCTGAAAATTTCAGCCAATTCCGTCCACAAACGCCAAAGTTATTTGACATAGAATTTTCAAAAATCCCATAGAGAAAAAATCCTAACTATATATACCTACTGGCGACCGCCAGTAGGTAATATATATATATATGTATATATGTATATATATATATATATATATTTTCCGCCATCAATGTCTCCAACTCTCCTTAAGAGAAACAAAAGGCTGCGTACTCGGGCTTATTATGCTTAGTTTAGTTTATTTCAGCTCGCTTCATGAATCAGGAAGCTAACACACGCCTTCCGGCCACCTGGAATTCGTCAGTGTTAGTTAACTCATAATACATCACCTTTAAATAACAAACTATTTCATTCGTCAAAAGACTAATTCATAGAAACAAACAAAGGACTTTCAAAAAGATCGCTTATCGCTTAATTTGGATCACTGTTCATGAATTATTCCATGGATGGTGCCCCGTAATGTAATATGAAATATGTGCGCTAATGAGGATATATACAGCCACAATATCGTGGGCAGCAATATGTAAAGATCAATTTGTTACATCAATCCATTAAGCCTGATGTTTTAGATGTATTTATAGATTGTTTTGACGAATAAAATAGTTTGTTATTTAAAGGTGATGTATTATGTGTTCTGTGCATAAGAGGGAGCTGGTGTACCATACAGGGCTCCTTTCAGATCACTTACAGCAAGCCCGGTTCTCTTCTGTTATTCCTCAGGTCCGGGAGTGTTTTCAAGTGAGTGGCTGGAGGTGAGACATAACTGTCTGCCATGCATTACCGATTGACTCCTAGGCATCCCATAAACAAAAGGTAAAGATTTCCCATGGCCAACAATATACGCTTTGCTAGTCTTCAAGATGACAGAAATGTTCTGGAACCAATAACTTAGGCAATAACGGAGCTGGGAAAGTGTGGGGATTATGCTATGGTGAGGCTAATGCCAACCAACATCTAACACTGAAAAAATCATATTAGTATCCGACATGCTCCCAAAAAACACAGAGACAGAAGCCTGGTAGGGTTCTGCAGCCACTGGACTATGGCTGTAAAACAATTTTAAAATCATCTTATGCCTGGCCTTTCAAGTGCCTCCCCCAGTGTTTTTTGCAAACCCCACCTGATCGGTGATGCAGGATTTAATATTCAAGCAGGATTTGACACTGAAATATTTTTTTTGATTTAGAAGAGTCATCTCTGCCCTTTGACTCCACCCACCAAGCACAATGACCTATTGTGTGGCTCCTGGGAAAACTGTTAACACCTCATTTACACATATTGAAATTCTAATCACAGGTTCGTAAAAACGTAAGTGCAAACAAAGATTTCCTATCTAAATTTCACATAATCCAGTTCTCTGGTGAGACCTGATCAGCAGCGGCCTATGGAGAAAGAAGACTGAAAGACAAGAGCTGAGAATTAACACGTACAAAGATGCCAAGGTAGGGTGTTGGCACCTATGTTTTCGAGATACTCACCCTAGAACCAGCAGAGAAAGAGAAAAGGCCCTTGAAACCGCATTCTTTTTTTGGTGCAAACTTTAGAATGGGAATAGGCAATTTCGAACCTTGGTAAAAATACAGAATCCCGACCGTGGGAAACAGACAATACAATGAACAATGAAATGTTATGATTTGTTTAACTAATGTTAGTTTAGGGGAGGCGTGGCCGAACAGCCACGATGGCGGACCGTCTCTACTAGAGTTCCGTGCCCGGCCGGGCCTGATCCAGACTACACAGACTGGCGGGGACCATCGGCTGGCTGAAAGTCGCGGTCCTGAGGCAGAAGAACACCCGGAGCACAATACGCCTACACCCTCGCGGAAGACATCGGACGGCCGAGGAGCCGGCTACACGCAGTGAGAGGCCCGGGGGGGGCCCCGGGATGGGGGAGCCGCCATTTTGTCGGGACCTGCCGTGGGGAGACCTTGGGGTGACGGCCCGGCCCTTGCGGTGCGGGGGCCCCCGGGGACCTGCTGCGGCCTCATCCCCTGCACACAGGGACGCTCCTCCCCCCCCTATTTCTGGACCCCCTGCCGGACGGCTGACCCTACCCGTGGGCCGGGGAGCGAGCCGGGGGTCGGGGCAGTACTGCCGGGTGACTGTGGGTTAACACACGAGGGGGCCGAGGCGAGGAGCTGCTCCTAGTTGAGATACTGGCCGGTGGTTGGAGGAGGCCCTGCTAAAGTACAACTTGCCACCTGGTTTGCTCTTGGGAGGAATTGGACCCCATTGTAGGACTCTCCCCGCCCGGGGGCCCGGTGCGAGCCCTCTGCGCCAGACGTGCGGGGAGCCGGGCCCTTAAAGGCTGCACTGCCCGGTCCGAGTAGCTGGACTACCTTCAGGGCTGGCCAGTGAAAAGGACCAACTGCAACATGGTCAGGAAGGGCCAGAGGAACTTGGAGGGCCCGGGGGAGCCGGCGGGACCCAGACTGCAGACGGGCACCGGAGCGGGCGGAGGCGGACCTGGCCAGACCGACCAAACAGGACCGACCGCTCAACAGGCGGACAAACTGGACCTCATCCTCCAGGAGATCCGTGACTCCTGCCAGGCGTTGGAGCACCAACTAGGGACCCTCAATACTAACCTCTCCCTCTTGAAGGCGGACCACGGCAAGTTGGCGGATAAGGTCAAAGACCAGGGGCTAGCATTAGCGGACCCAACGCCCACGGTGGCTGATCACGGCAAATCTTTCCAGGACCTCTGGGGTCAAGTGACTACACTGATGGAACGGGTTGAGGACGCGGAAGGACGCAACCGGAGAAATAACATCAGGGTGATTGGCCTGCCGGAGAAATGTGAGGAACCACGGGCAGAGGAGTTCATGGAACAGTGGTTTAAAGAACACGTGGCGACGGATGGCCTCTCCCCCTATTTCTGTGTGGAACGAGCTCACAGGATCCCGACGGGGCAGCCCCGGCCGGGGCGCCCACCTCGCCCGCTCATTGTTCGTATCCTTAATTATCGAGATAGAGACACTCTGCTGAGGAAAGCCCGAGAAAAAGTTAACATCCACTTTGAGAATCAGAGGGTGTCACTCTATCCGGACTTCACGAATATGGTGCAAAAACATAGGGCATCCTATATGGAAGTGAAAAAGAAACTGCGGAGTGCGCAACTGCAATATGCTTTGTTCTTCCCTGCCCGCCTGAAAGTCATTCACGGGAGGAAAGCACATTTCTTCAAGAGCCCAACGGACGCTGAAGAATGGCTGGAGGTGATGGGACTGGACAGCAGTCAAGAGGCATCCCAAGAGGCGGAAGCAAGACAGATGAACAAGGTCTCGGGAGGATCTGTAAAAAGGAACGCTGAACGTGGCCCATCGCGAAATCATCAACGGGACGAACGGCGGGAGGCCATCTCCCTGGCTGGCACCTTCAGGGAGGACCCGGCGAAAATAACTACAGACTCTGATGACACCACCGGACACTCGGACTCTGATAACAGTGTGCTGCTTTTTCCCACAATTACTCCTAGAACCGCGGATGACCTCATAGACAATTGACTTCCCGAGTGATGTCCTGAGCCTACTCCTTCGCAGCAGTTAATGTAGAGTATCCTTTTCTGTTATGTTTCGATCCAGGAAGATGGGCCCCGGTTGGGGTCCGGGGGATGCGGGGGGTGTGAGAGGACCGTGAAACAGATGTTGATTCCTCCCGAATGTATACCCCACCCTTTGGGATGGACACAGTACTGGGTGCCTCGGGATGAGACTGGAAGCCGTCTGTCACTGACTCAACACCTTTGTCTGTAACCACACTACATTTCCCCTATAGCATAAAGTGCCTGGCCGGGCCACCGTTGAGCCAGTGTGGAGACTGGGAATGGTTACAAAATGGACACATGTGCGCTAGGCCGACCCCCCCAAGGCGTAGGCACAACTGTTTGGTTCTTTATGGTTTTAATGTTAAGGTTAGGCTCGGCTATGTACAATGGCTGCGCCGGGTTTGTTTTTGGAATGTCGCTGCTCTCTACATGTGCTTTCTACTGGGTTCAGCTCCCCAGAGTCCTAGACACACGACCACCTCCGGAATTGCTTTTACCGCTCACTGATCATGGCTGAACAACCTGGTGTGTATAAGGTCACTACCTGGAATGTACGAGGGTTGGGGGCGGTACAGAAAAGACACAGGGTCCACTCTTACCTCCTTAGATAGCAGACACAAATCGCCTTTTTACAAGAGACAGACCTCACGATCTCCGAATCTCAGAAGCTGAGGAAGAAATGGAGAGGGACTATACACTCTACGTCCTACTCGGCATTCTCCAGGGGGGCCACTATCTGGGTACGCCATGGGACGCCATTTACTGCGATAGAGGAGAAGGTAGATGAGCAGGGCAGATATATCCTTGTTAAGGGGAGCCTGGATGGCCAACTGATTGTCCTGGGATGTATCTACGCCCGAACTACGAACAGGAGCAGTTCCTACAAAAGGTCGGGAGGGCACTCTCCCCGTGGGCAGGTATCCCCTGGATACTAGGTGGGGACTGGAATGCAGTGCTAGATTTGGCGCTTAACAGGTCACACCCACCCCTACAGGCTGCTGGCGCCACCAAACTTACTGACAATTTCAGGTCCTGGGTGGAGGGCTGGAGACTGCATGATATATGGCGGGAGAGACACCCCACACACAAAGAATACTCATTCTACTCCCCCGTACACGACCTGCACACACGGATCGACCGAATCCTTTGCTCCCACACGATAGTCCCACTGATGAGCTCCCCGGAATACTTAGCAAAGACCTTCTCGGACCACAGACCCCTCAAATGCACTATCTCCTGGGGCAGGGTCCCGACTCCAGTTCCTACATGGCGACTCGACCCCCAACACCTGGAGGATGGCCCGTTCAAAGCAGCTCTATCAGAGGCCCTTACACAGTACTGGGAGGTCAACTGGGACACTGCCTCTTCCAACTTGGTGGCCTGGGACGCGATGAAAGTGGTAGTGCGAGGGGCGGCAATTGGGAAACTGGTGGGTGCTAGGCAAGAGATCCATCGGAAATTGTGTGAGGTAGAGGACAGGTTAGCGGCGCTAGAACGGGAGGCGGGGTGGACCCAGGTAAAAAACAGGCCCTGCAGGAACAAAATATTGTACACGCGGAGACGCTTGAGACACTGCGCATCATTGATCACAAGGCCTACTTACACCGACAACACACGGAGGCGGACAGATCTGGGGCGCTGTTGGCCCGCCTGATCCGCGACACACCGGACATCCCAGTGATTACCCAAATCAGAACTCGGGAGGGAGAATTAGTGGACACGCAATCTGACATAAACCGAGCATTCCACGACCACTTACAGGCCCTGTATGCGCGGACTGAGACTGAAGACTTTACACACATGACTGATTTCATGCAAGACATCCCCTTTCCACAACTGTCAGCAGAGGTACAAAAATCGATGGAGGGCCCCATCACCCCACACGAAATCCGCGCTGCGATCAAACACTTGAACAAGAATAAGGCTCCGGGCATGGATGGACTCCCTGTCGAGTTCTACTCCACTTACGCCAACATACTAGTACCGGTTCTAGACCGAATTTATAAGGAGGCCTTCGAGAAAGGTCCCCTGCCACACTCAACCATGCAGGCCATAGTACTATCTATTCCAAAGCCGGACAGAGACACTCTGGAATTGACAAATTATAGGCCTTTATCTATGCTGGCCACGGAATATAAAATTCTGAGCAAAGCTATTGCCCTACGTATCCAACCCCATCTGACCACACTTATACATTATGATCAGTGTGGTTTCCTCCGGGGCGCAGCACTTCCCTCAACACACGACGCCTCCACGCAATTATGAACGCGTCACCGCCTGAACTGAGGCGAGCGGGATGCATCGCATTAGACCTAAAACAAGCGTTTGACTCGCTATCTTGGTCCTTTATGTTTCCGGCTCCGCTGGTACGGTGGATCCGACTGCTGTATACCAATCCCACGGCCAGGGCCAGAACTGGACGCTATGTGCCGGATGTGTACGCAGTTCATCGGGGCACCAGGCAGGGCTGCCCCCTGTCCCCATTGTTGTTCGTGTTGGCGTTAGAACCATTAGCCATTGTCCTTCGACAGCACGCGGAAGCGATGGGAATCCCGGTGGCGGGGACGTCGCATCTTCTATCCGTATACGTGGATGACATGCTACTGTACCTCCGAGACCTGACAGCCGACCACACGGTGCTATATGACACCTTCCGCCGATTTGAGGCGATATCGGGACTGGCCATCAATCCGGACAAATCGGTGGGTTTCTATTTCAGTGAAGAACCTGGCCCACCCTCCCTGCCGTTTGGCACCTACGAGATCCCGGTAGCCCATTCCAGCTTTAAATATCTGGGAATTCGGATATATAGGTCAACGGAGGACCAGCTGGATGGTAATATTGCTAGGGCCATAGCTGGTCTCCGAATTAGTGTTGGATTTTGGACCTCACTTCCCTTATCGGTCATTGGCCGCGTAGCGATAGCGAAGATGGTCATGCTACCACGCCTGCTATACCATTTCGTGCACCTACCCCTATGTATTCCACGCCGTACTTTCGACTCCCTTAAATCTTTACTGATTACCTTGATATGGGGGTCGGGCAGAAGACGGATTAGTTTGCGGAAATTACAATTAGGCACATCTCAAGGGGGTCTAGGTGCCCCTGATTTCCAAGGTTATTTTTACGCAAGCCAACTCCAGTGGTTGTCTTACTGGCTGGCCGGGAGAAACCTCCACGAAATAGGTTGGGCTAGGGGCCAGCTTGACCGGGGTGAATTACACGCTCTACTGCTTCCCGGGGGTAGGATTCTGCGGGGGTGCCACCCACTGCTCCCCACCGCCATCTTATGCTGGAAGAAGGCGCTGGCTTACACGTCAGTGGCCCTGCCGTACGCAGATATAATCCCATTGCTGGGTATCCCGACGCCGCAAGGACGCCTTACTAAATATGCTCTTAGAGACTGGACGGCAAACGGGATTGAGGAAGTGGGCAGTTTCTTCGGGGACGACCAATTGTTGGACTAGCACACCTTCGTGAACGTAACGGGATCCTCAGACAGACAATATTTGCTACATGCCACTGTCTCCCATTATATCAGGACAACATGGGCTCCACAACGCACTCACCCACAACAACACGAACTGGTGCATCTGGTACACTACATGGGGACTGGGGGCCACTTGGTGAGATGGCTATACACCGGGAGTAGAACTCACGCTGCACTTTCCCTCGACACGTTGCGGGCGACTTGGTCAGGGGACACAGGGGAGGAGCTGACTGACACGACATGGAGACTGGCCCTAGAACACCCGAAGAAGAGGGTCTCCAGAAATGTGAAATTTAAGTATATTCAGGCCATGATCCTCCACAGGGCGTATCTCACCCCGGTGCGGATCCATAAGATGTTCCCCAGTGCTTCCCACCAATGCCCACGATGTAGGGCGGACGAGGCGGACTTCCTCCCTATGCTCTGGTCGTGCCCACGGCTGAGAGAGTACTGGACTGAGGTGTGCCAAACCCTCCGTGAGGTATCCCAGATACAAGTAAAGGAGAGTGCACTGTACTGCCTGGTGGGAGCCCGGTCACGGCCCTTACCACTGAAAACCAAGTTAAGATTTCTGGACTTAGCCCTCCTATTAGCGATCAGGAACATCACGATGCGGTGGAAGTCCCCGAGAGGGCCCTAGGTGGAGACATGGCGAACGGACGTGGGGAAATGGGGTAGAATAGAATGTGTTGCCCTTAGAAAAGAAGAGGAAGGTGGGAAGCGGAAGATCCCAATGGCACTAGACTGGGAGGTCATGCTACTAGAGCTGGAGGGAATGGACCGGCCCCTGTCCCAGGACACAAGAGCGCGCGGAGGCCCCGAGAGGACACTGCAATTTGCACAAGGCAATGAGGCGGGATGGAGGAAGTCGGAGAAATCCCTGTTACGTAATCCGAGTGCAGGACGGAAGAGTTGGGGAGCGGAGAAGGATCCACAGGAGAGAGCGAGCAACAGGGTTAGTAGGGTAGGGGAGGGATAGTTGGGGAGCGAGTGGGAGGGTTTAGAATGCGTTGTGAGTAAAATAGAGACATTTACTACTCTATGCAAACCTAGAAGGGAATGATCTAGGGGACGGGGCTCTGCCCCTTGTCTATGGAAGGGGAGAAAATTGAAAAATTTGATGTATTGCATATATGATGTAACAACTGTACATGATTGTGACGAATATACATTCACGAATAAAGAGTTTTTAAAAAAAAACTAATGTTAGTTTACATTGTAACAAGAACCTGAAAAGCAAGGTAATGAAAAACTTTCAAAAATACAATTGACCTTTGAGCATACAAATGTATTTTGGAGAAATCAGTGCATGAAATTGATTCGACGACATAGAACTGGGTTTAGAAATAGAAAAGAAGAAAGAGCAAACAGAAAGACCAGGTAATGATTGCAAGATTCATGGTGAAGTGGCTCGGTTATTTAAACCTATCAACACGCACTAGCAATATCAGATCACAAAACACCATAGGTGAAGAATGGGAGCAAGGCACGGAGCAGGGGGATTCTATGTAGGTGAAAACAGGAGTCCATGTAGTAGGAATCCAAACGAAGCAATAATGCTGTAAAACTGAGAGGGCATAGGGATGTGTTTAATATGTGTTTTGCATTACACCAACTGAAGCATATCTGGTGATGTCGCTTTGAAATGACCAAAGGCCCTCTCTGGCTAGAGAATGCACTGGAAGACAACATGTGACAAACTTCTCCTTCTCCCGTTGCATTCTCCCTTTCCCCTGTTGTGCTGGAGCTCACCACCATTCCAGAAGGACACTGTCGCTCCCTCAGGGAAAACGCACTATGTTGTTCACAGTCTATAATATTAGCCTCCAGGGACTTCATTCAAAAGATCATTTTAGTTTTTTTAATTCAGTATTAGTATGTATAGTAAAGAAAAATACACATTGAATTGTATTTATTTTCTTTTTTTATTGTTTGCACTCTGCCTTACGTTATGTTATATTAGCAGTTTGTAAAGCGCATGGTTACTCCAATCCAGAGTGTCCCTGCGCTAGATTTCAATCACCATTGCTAGAGGTAGAAATTCCTTTAGTGGTTTAGTGGGCATGGCCCTTTCTGAATAGCAGAGGTTTCAGATGCTTCCGAAAAAGAGCCTCCGAGGGCTCTGATCCCAGATGGGAGCGCAAACTATTCCATTGTTTTGAAGCTAAGAATCTAAATGAGCTGCTTCCAAAGCGCGTTCTACGACATTTCAGGACACTGGATAGGCCTATTCCAGCTGATCGCAAACATCGGTTTGGGAGATAGGGCTGGATCAGAGGAGGGAGATAGCCAGGGCCTTTCTTATGAAGGATCCTATGGACAAAGCACATGGCTTTTAAAGAAATATTTTCCGCAATGGGAAGCCAGAGTAGTTTGCTTAAGGTTTACCCCGAGAGGCCCTTAAGTAAAGAACTTTGCAATAATCTAGCCATGCTATCACGAGTGCCTGGACTACAGTTCTTTTTGCAGAAACTGAGAGTATCCCCAGAATCTTCTGGAGCATTTTCAGGGTGCAAAAGCACATACCTACAAGAGGTGAAATTTGATCTCCAAATGATAGAGCGCAGTCAAACCAGACAACTAAATTTTGCACTTTAGGTTTCGGAGTCTGCAACAGGACTAATTTATCTTGCCACAATGATTACCAGATTTCCTACCACCAAGTATCCCCCGGCTCTGTTCATGCACATGTGCACAACCTTTAGGGATAGCTCATGCCCCTGAAATGCTGTCAATAAATATATTGTGTAAGTGTAAGACTGCGGTGGTAATATTATCATGACTGTTTATAGGGCTTTACCTTCATTTGCATTTAGTTTCTGACCGCTGTTGATGGATTTGCCAGGATCTTGTGAGATTGCGGCAAATCTCAGTGGCCAACTTGGAAACGGTCAGTATTTAAACCACACCCAGGCACACTCACTGTCTTTTCCTTTAGTCTCCTGCAGAGGCAACACTGATTTGGCAGAACTCTCTGAGATCGCTGCATCGCCACTTACCTGATTATCCCATGAGACACTGCTTGAATTTTCCTCATCACAACATTGAACTCGGCCGCAGCTCCTGACCACACTCAACTTTACAAACCTTAAATTAGTCTGGGCCATGGATGGGAAGGAGTTAATTCAGTCTAACAAGGAACAGTTAAACAGGACCTGTGATAACTTACATACTGAACACTTCCGGTTTTACATAATTAATTACTTCATTTCCTTCCATGGCTCGTCAAACATACCACCCAGATAGACTGGGAAAAGTAAAGCCTTGTATTTCTTTGTAAGTCTTGTGATAAATATTTTTAGTCAGGACTGGTTAGGGGAAGAAAAAATCATGGACACATCTTTCTTAGGTAGGTAAATAGCGTTTTAGCCCTAGAAGGTCTAACACAAGTCTATGCAGATTTGGCATACTTATTTGATAAACAAAAAACTAATATTTTGCCACCACATTGATATTTTGATTGCAGGAATGATTTAATTCCGGGGCAAAACGGACCTGCAATAGAATGTATGCCCTTATCAAAAAGGAAAAAGATAATCTGCTACAGTACCTAGATGAATACCTAATCAATATTTTATTTTAGCATTCTAAGTCACTTGTGTCATCCCCTCAGTTCTTTGTGACAGGAAAAGGAGGGGAGCTTTGTACGTGTATAGAATATCATGCCTTGAATGACATACGATAAAACAGATATCCTTTACTGTTGATTTCTAGTCTGCTGGATCAGTTGAAAGATCTCATGATTTCTTCAAAGTTGGATCTGCAAGGGGCATAATACCTGGAGCAAGTCTGAAAGGGTGCCGAATGAAAAACAGCTTTCAGAATGAAGTTTGGTCTATTTGAATGCCATGTCATGCCTCTCGGGCTCTGCAGTGCCCCAGCAGCTTTTTAATTCTTCATAGACAAAGTGTTGAGAGATTTTATCACTGCTTGCTGTGTGCTATACATAGACGATATACTAATCCATTCAAGATCTATGTCAGAGCATGTACAACAAGTTTCTTTCTTAAACATCTAAATAAACATTCTCTGTGTGCCAAATTAAAATAACTACCTTCCACACAACACAAGTAAACTTCTTAGGATATATCCTCTGTCCACAAGTAGTGGCATGGACCCTAAGAAGGTGGAAGTTGTATTAAATTGACCCAGAACAACTACCACCAAAGGGATCCAAAGCTTCCTTGGCTTTGCCAACTTCTATTGCAGATTTATAGATAAAATCTCCAGCATAGTCACTCTATTCACCTATATTCTTTGTAAGGGAGTGAAGTTCAAATGGACCTCAATAGCTGAAAAAGTCTTTAAATTTAAACAGAAATCCCCCACGCCCCTGTACTAAGTCACCCCAATCTATCTAGTCCCTTTATAGTGCAGCTGATGCTACACATTGTTAGACAGGGAGAGTCCTTTCACAAAGAGACAAAACTACAGGCCAAATGCACCCGATATCTTACTATTCCCAAAATCTGTTACCAGCAGAAAAGAACTACCCAGTTGCTGACTGCAAATTTCTGGCCAGTAAGGCAGTTTTTGAAGAATGTCATCAGTATGTGTTAGGTGAAGGATTCATAATTAATCTATCGGGCTATACTTACCAATAGCCCATATACGTTTATCAATAATAATAATTCAATCGGCAATGGAGAAGGTTCAATCGTTTATTCAATCAAATATAAGCCCTGGCAGGGGAGCCTCAGTCTACACGACCCTCGGAGGTGCGCAGAGGAGACTGATTACATGTTCGAAATACAAAGCATATATATGTTTCATGTGTTCAAGATGACACCCTACAAGGAAAGATACAACTTGTCCGTATGCCAAGAGGAATACCCATATAAGGCACAATTGATTTGCTAGTAGCCTAGGCCTAAGCTATTCCGGGGGCAGTTCAGCAAGGTGCCTCCCTGTCTATCTGTAGCCCGGGAAGTACAGCAACGGGCTCTGCTAGAATGTGCGCATCCCACAAGGAAGGCAGATGTGACCTTGGGTTACCTTAAGCTACCGGCTAACAACTATAGTAAGCGGCCTGGCTGCCGTCATAGTTTCGAGCAGACAATGTAATCACGTGATTTCAGGGAAACAGCACTAGCACACAAGGAAACAAAACACAATGGCTCCGGCTATATCAATAGGAGCAAACGAGTCAAAAGTGAATCATCGGTCACTAAGAAATCATAGTGTATTCTAACTACATGATTATATAATTACGAGGTTACATTGGATATATTAGTCCAATAATGCATGTTATCAAAATTCGATCCCAACAGACGGCCCTTTTGGCCTACTATAGCCAATACAAATTCATTCTACAAAAATCCCTTCATCGATCTGCATGAGATCCGATACTTCCTTCTGAATCATCTGCTTCTTGACCTTTACTTGTCGAGAGAAATTCAAAGCAGATGTCATTCTGTTTGCGCAGAACGAACAGCAAGCCGGGCCACACTGGAGACACAAGCAACACGTAAATATTACTCCAAAAGCTCCGGCCATCACTATGAATATCTTCCAACCCCAGGTGGCTAAAAGACCCCAGAACCAACTACTAAGGGACCAGGTACCGTTATCCACATGGGCTTTACTGGCTAATCGATGTAGTTTCTGTATAGCTAGATGAATGGTAGGGGCCGAGTCTGGAATAAACACGCAGCAAGAGCTGCCGATCACACGACAGGCTCCTCCCCTATCTGCAAGGATGACGTCAAGAACCATCTGGTTCTGGAGCGAAACAAGCCTCGTCGCTGCAAGCTCTACAGTGATATTAGTTAAAATCCCAGTAGTGGTCTGGACCACGTTCTCAACTATCCGAGACAGGCGTCGTATGCTGCGGCTATTGAATATGGGTCCCCAGAAGGGGATAAGACCCTTACCAAAAGCGGGGAAAATATTCTTTAATCAAAGCTTTAGCAGTGGCAACTGCGGTGGCTTCCTTAGTGGGGTAGGCTTCGACCCATTTGCTAAACGCACAAACCACCACCAGCACATATTTTAAATGATTCACTCTCTCCATCTGTATGTAATCAATCTGAAGAACTTCAAAGGGCAAAGATGGTGGTGCAAAATTTCCACTCAGGACCACCTGTCTGCCCCCGAATTGTAACGTAAGCATACTGGGCAATATTTGACCACATGTACGGCTGTTTTGGAATTATTTGGGTTATTCCAAACTGGGTCCAACACTGCACAAATACCTTTTGCCCCTATGTGTGCTGGACCATGGGCCATGGTCACTACAGCATATACCATTGCTTTAGGGAGTAACCAACGCTGTTTCTCAGTTCGATCTATCCAACATTCATTTGTATCCAATTGTCCTACTTCTTGTTCCCATTTCTGTGTCTCATCTATGGTAGCTTCCTTCTGTAACTCTTTTACGCTCTCAATGGTATTATCAAACACAGATGTTTCTGCCACCCACCGGGCTGAAGCACTAGGGAACATAGGAGTCATCTTTGTTTGCGCTGTTTCTTTAGCTACTGAGTCAGCATATGCATTTCCCTTTCCTGTAGAATCAATGCTTTTCTGATGAGCACTACATTTGATAATTGAAACTTTATCTGGTAGTGTCAAGGCATGCAATAAACGATCAATTAAAGGACCGTGTTGAATTTTCTGACCATGTGTGGTAAAGAAACCCCTTTCCCTCCACAGCCTCCCAAAGCTATGGGCGACGCCAAAGGCGTACTGGCTGTCTGTGTAAATATTTACACTTAAGCCTTTACTGATCTCACAGGCTCTTAACAAGGCTATTAGTTCAGCTGCCTGTGCTGAGTGATGTGAAATCCTAGCGGTTTCCACCACCGTTTTCAAGGTTGTAATGGCATATGCAGCTGTGGCCGTACCATCTGGTAATTTAAAACAAGAACCATCCACATATAGTTCTCCTTGGGGTTCTGGTAAGGGGGTGTCGGTAAGGTCTACACGGCCTTTTGTTTCTTCTTCAGTTCTGAATATACAATCATGGGCATCATTTGTCTCAGCACCGGAAGGGAGGGGCAATAACGTGGCTGGATTCAATGTAGCACATCTTGTGATTGTAATATGTGGTGCAAACAATGTTAATTCATATCCTGTCAAACGAGCACTCGTAAGGTGCTGGGTCTTAGTTCTATTTAACAGAATATCTACTGCATGTGGTACCAAGACTGTGAGTTCCGTATTCAAAACGATACCCTCCGATTGCCGGATGGCCACTGCTACCGCCGCAGTGCTTGGGCAATCATGTCTAATACTGATGAAAAGAAAGCACAGGGTCTCTGCTTCCCACCAAAATCCTGTGTTAATACTGAAAGGGAACAACCGTCCACCTCGTGCACATAAAGTGAAAAAGGCTTCCGGTAGTCCGGAGTACCCAAAACAGGTGCAGAACACAAAGCAGATTTCAAAGAGTCAAAGGCTTCTTGACATTCATCCGTCCAGGGTAGGGGTTCATGCTCATCTTTGGTTGTCAGATACAACAAGGGTTTAGAGAGAAGTGAATAGTTAGGAATCCATTGGTGACAGTAAGAGGTTATGCCAAGAAAAGCACGAACATCATGTTGAGTACGAGGTACAGACATATTAGTAATTACAGATATTCGTTCTGAGGTTAGTCGTCTCCCCGCTTTCGACAGTAAGTGACCAAGGTAGGTCACTTCCTGTCGACAATATTGAAATTTAGAGAGGGAGACTTTATTTCCTTTATCAGCCAAATGATGTAACAATTTCACCGTTGCCTCCTTGCAACCTTCCTCTGTATCAGAGGCCACCAAAATGTCATCCACATATTGGATGATTGCGTTACCCGCAGGCAAAATTAATTCATCCAGAACCGCTTTTAGAGCCTGGCTATAAATGCTAGGACTTTCTGTGTAGCCTTGGGGTGCACGCGTAAATCTAAAGCTTCAGCCTCCTAATGAGAATCCGAAGATATGTCTGCTATCAGGGTGGATTGGAATACTAAAGAAGGCGTTCTTTAAATCTATCACAGAAAAATATTGGGCTGTAGGGGAAATCATTGTAAGAATGGTTGTTATGTCCGGCACCACTGGGTATTGAGGGACTACTATCTTATTGACCGCTCGAAGGTCAATCACAAAACGATAGGCAGTCCTATAATCGGGGGCACCATCAATTGGGTCCTTTTCAGAATTGGCAAAATGGGACTATTACACACATTAGCAGCTGTTTCCTCCACCACTCCTTTGTCAATGAGGTCACGAATGATATGCAACAAGGCCTGTTCACCTTCTGGTGAAATCTTATACTGGGGAATGCGTGGCATCTGCGCATTTGGTTTCAGGGTTATTGACACAGGAGCTATTCTTAACAGACCGACATCAGTGTCCCCTGTTGCCCACAATGTCCGAGGAATGGTGGAAAATTCAGGGGGCAAAGTCTCATTTTTAGCAAAGTATTGGGCCTCTGTCACCGATGGTTTCTGCATTGTCAGGAAGACACCATCCGGGAACAATAAATGCAAGCATGTAATCGTTTGAGAATATCTAACCCTAAGAGGTTTTCACCACAATTAGAAGTCAGAAGGATGGGGGTGTGCATGGAAATGGGACCTATCGTAAAAGGCAGAGGCTTTGAAACGGGGCTCACTACCGGTATTCCAGAGAATCCCACTGATACATTATTTTGGCCAGACAGAGCTGCCCCTGGGACCAGTGTACGAGCGACGGGAACTACCCATCGCCCCAGTATCCACTAAAAACTTTCCCGATGTACGCAACAGTTCTCCTTGTACATAAGGTCCCTCTTGGTCAACTGGTACTGTAATATGGCCCCTGCTCTGTCCATGGCTGTCTCATGCATAATCCCGTTCATCGTATCTATCATCCTGGTAAGTCTCTTTGTAATATTGTCTGTTCTATGGGTCATCGAAATAATTTTTCCGAGGACCCTCACGTTGTGACTCCTCTCTCCTCATGCTGTTACGATCTATGTTCCCTCGGCCTCTACCTCGTCCTCTACTAGGTCCATTCCTTGTCAGTAACAGAGGGCAATCTACTCTCCAATGGCCTTCCTCCTTACAATAAGAACATTGATTGATTCCAATATTCGGTGGGCCACCCCTTCCTCTTCCTGTTGTTTGACCTCTCTGAAAGGAACCTCGTACTCCTCCTCCTGAATTATTCCCTCTACTGACTTGCTGAAGTAGTACCCTAGTTTTTAAATCCTTAGTCTTTTTCTCTGATTTCTCCTTACTCTGATTTTCTCGATGTTCATAATATTGGGCCATGCTAAGAATAACAGAGGGTGCAGCCGTAGTCCATGTGCTTTCTGCCGATTGGAGACGAGTCATAACCTCAGGAAGCCAGTTTGTGACAAATCTATTTATAAATAATCGAATTCCACCCTCCGTAGAGAGGTCCTGACCACTAAAATCTATGAACACCTTCTCAAACCTGGTGAAGAAATCGGACACACTTTCGTCCTTTTTCTGTTTACATGCTGTCCATTTATCCCAATCTACCTTCCTTGGAGGGAGAAGAGTCTGCATATAGGTAACAATCTTTTCTGGCACTGCTAATATTTCATCCCGGGGTTTCTCACCCGGCTTTTGTTACTTATCCCAATCTTTTAATTGATTCCAAGTTCCCCCCAGCTCAGGAATGTGGTCCGTATCATGTATCTGTCTCCAAATATCCACCAGAATTAGGAGACCGAAAAATAGCTCGATGTCAGCTATAGTCATAATGGCCGAATTGGCAGCTTCCGTCAATTCTTTATAATAGGCGGTAGGATTTTTACGGGGGTCAGGGAGCTGGGCTTTTAACGTAAGGACCTCACTTCGTTTCCAAGGGGTGTAAACCCATTGTTCCTGAAGTCTAGCGTCCACTCGTGCTCTTGTGACATTGCCCCCGTTATCCCTTATTTCAGGTAGTTCCAGGAAGAAAAGTGGATGCACCTCTCTCATGGGGTGCTGTGCCCCCCATTCAGCACTCTTTCGGTGCATCCGTTCCCTATAATGCAAAAGGGTGTTTACATTCTGATACACTTCCTCGATTTGGAGATGGAATTTATGAGCATGATCCCTGATGTCACGCAGTATCTGAGGAGGTAATCCTTCCTCAAAACACTGTTCCCATAGTGAGATCAATCGGATCGCCATGCTCTCTAGAGCCAGTTGTTGTGCAATGGGTTCAAAATGCTTCATAGTTCTCCAAATATCTTCCAAAGTATAAATAGGATTCCGCATCTACTGGGATGCCTGAATTATAATAGCTCTCCTTTCCTCCTGTCTCAACAGCGACCGAGTAAAAGCTCGCTGATCACTCAAGTCAGACATCGGTCGCTTGGGCGTGGCACCGGGACCAACTATATTTCGAAGATCTAAGGTGGTCTGAGTCGGAGGAGAAAGAAATACAGGGTGCAAGGGAGAAGGGACAGCCGCATCCGGCCGAAGGGATAATAAGGGTGAGGTAGTTGGTCGAAGAGAAGGAGGGGAAATCAGAGTATTGGATCCTGATCCACCAACGGGGGCCGTGGCGACCATTCCTGATGGTGGTTAGGCGGCCGAGACGGCAACCGCTTGATCAACTTGTACCACAGGCATAGCTGGATACAAGCCTTGCGGGGCATAAGGAGGAGGTGGTCGGGTTTCCTGCAATTCCTCTAATTCATCCCCTGTCTCTGGTCTGGCCACATAGCTTTTATCAGTTTCCAACCGGAACTGCCTATCCATTCGTTCAATATTCTTTTCCACCCTTTCCTTATCATACGCTATGGCTTTCTGCGTGACCGTTTGACCCGACTTCATCTTTCCTAGCTTCTCTTCCCTAATTCGTTGTCTTTTTGCTTCCTCCAACCATAAGTTCAAGGAATCAAACATAGACTGCCAACTCTTCTTCAAAAACAATTTATTCTGTATATAATTAATCTTTTTCTCATCAAAAGACCCCTTGAGAGGCCATTGTAAATCCGAATTATCCTTGGTGTATTTGTTCCAAAGAGTATTAAACAGAATCGGCTGTAAACCATGTTTGGTATACATATCGAAACTGGGGCTGCCCTCGGGTCCCATGGTCCTGTTCTGGTTGGGCCGGGTATCTAGACACGTCTCCAGACCCCTTGGCTTACCCAGTTGCTCCCAGGGCTTTCCCGGAGAGAGTTCGGCCGAGCGAGCAACACCGTACTCTGCTAAGGCATCAGAAGTGATCTCAATTATTCACCAAACAAGTCTGTGGGGCCTCTACTCGTGCAGCCCCTTCGCCGCAACGATAGATCCCCAGATTCTCTCGTGGTTCGGCTTCACCGGCCACCTTCAAACACAGACAGTTAACTGTTATCCAAAAAGAAACCCTTCCTCTTAGTTATTCTTATCCAGTTCAATTTCAAATATCACTCACCTGGTGCACTCAGGTCGATTGCAAATTCTCCACTGCCGACACCTAGACAGACCGACACAGTCTGTTCTTCTCTCGGGTTAAGCCCGTAGGACTCCGGCGTAGGATCTTCAGAAGCTGGGATGGATACTGGGCTCAAGGGTGGAACAAGCTTGTTTTCGTACCGCAAATGGGTGTCTCAAACCAGGATCCTCTTTCCGTCCACCCACTCGGCCAGAACCCCTCCCTGTCCCGTCACCCCTGTTTACAGGAGGGGATGACCCTATTGCGGAGTCCCGGCGGAGTCGCCAACTGAAGGATTCAAAATTAATCTATCGGGCTATATTTACCAATAGCCCATATACGTTTATCAATAATAATAATTCAGTCGGCAATGGAGAAGGTTCAATCGTTTATTCAATCAAATACAAGCCCTGGCAGGGGACCCTCAGTCTACACGACCCTCGGAGGTGCGCAGAGGAGACTGATTACATGTTCGAAATACAAAGCATATATACGTTTCATGTGTTCAAGATGACACCCTACAAGGAAGATACAACTTGTCCGTATGCCAAGAGGAATACCCATATAAGGCACAATTGATTTGCTAGTAGCCTAGGCCTAAGCTATTCCGGGAGGAAGGTCAGCAAGGTGCCTCCCTGTCTATCTGTAGCCCACGGAGTACAGGAATGGGCTCCGCTAGAATGTGCGCATCCCACAAGAAAGGCAGATGTGACCTTGGGTTTCCTTGAGCTACCGGCTAACAACTATAGTAACCTGGCTGCCGTCATAGTTTCGAGCAGCCAATTTAATCATGTGATTTCAGGGAAACAGCACTAGCACATAAGGAAACGAAACAAAATGTCTCCGACTATATCAATTGGAGCAAACGAGTCAAAAGTGAATCATCGGTCACTAAGAAATCATAGTGTATTCTAACTACACGATTATATAATTACGAGGTTGCATTGGATATATCAGGCCAATAATGCATGTTATCAAAATTCGATCCCAACATAGGAGCCAAGCATCCAGTAGCCATTTCTAGTGACTATAGAAATTTGCAATTTCCACAATCCGTCTGTGGCTTGTCTGCACAACAATTGAGATGGACATTGTTTTTTTAGTGATTATAATTTTGGGATTACTTTTGGGCCATGGTAAAGAAAATGCCAAAGTGGATGCTCTTTCTTTCATCTGTGAAACTGAGCCAACATCAGCATAAATAGACCAAAAAACAATTCTTCCTGCTGAATTCTTTCAAGCTAATACTTTCTCGTCAATGACTCTAGATGACTTAAGTCTCCAAATACAAAACCAAACCCAAGCCCAATGGCTACAAGAATATCTGACCCTGTCATATCATGATGGGCTTTTGTTCTTAAAACAACAAATGTTTCTACCAGGACAGGAAATGTGAACACTAGCTATTACAAGTATGTCATGACACCTTGTTAGCAGCACGTTCTGGTGTTAAGAAAACTCTCCTGCATGTACAAAGACATTTTTGGTGGCCATCCATGTCTGCTGATATACACAAGTATGTTGAAACCTGTGCTACTTGCACTCAAAGCAAGGCGCTCCATTTACCACCCATAGAATTGTTACGTCCTTTTCCACTACCACCTGAAGCCTTGGCACACAGTCTCAATGGAATTTGTAGTGTAATTACCCCCAAACCATGACTTGTCTCACCACTGTGTTAACTGTTGTAGATCACTTGTCCAAAGTGCCCCATTTATTACCATTAAAAAAGCTTCCAACAGTCCCAGAACTAGCTTCAATGTTTATGACAAATACAGTGTGACTACATTGTTTACCCTTTGTGCTAATTACGGGCAGGGTAACATAATTCTCTTCACCATTTTCTTCACCGTTTTGGACCTCCTTGTGTACAGCGTTGGACATAAATGTGCATTTATACTTCAGCTATCAGCCTCAAATGGATGGTCTAGCAGAAAGAAAAAACCAAACCAAAGAGTGGTACTTATGTTGCCTCCGACTTGATTGTGAAGGAAACTGGGCCACTGTGGGCAATTACATTTGCAGATAATAACTCCAACCATGATTCCTTGGGCATGACACCATTCTATAGTGTTCAAGGTTATCATTCAAAAAACATCCCTTAGGAAGAAATATCGCACACAAAGGTTTGGTTCAAGAATATCACACTCATTTACGAACTCTACTACAAAAGGCCCGCTCCCATTTGACTGCTGCCAAAGAGGCACTAGATAGCCACCGATACCCAGTGTAAACAAAAAGAACCAGAATATTCTGAAGGTGATCAGCTATGTCTCTCAACTTGGAACTTGACTTTGAATGGGAAGAAGAAACTCCTACCCCATTTCATAAGTCCGTTCCCAGTGAAATTAATAGTGAACTCGGGGAAGATAAAACATACTCTACATCAATCATTAAAAATCATTCCGGTATTCCACGTATCACTCCTCAAAACATATCACCCTGATTCGATATTAACTTCATCACCCACCACCTAGCCTATTGAGGCAAAAGGAATATGAAGTTTGTGCAATCCTTGATTCCAAAAGAATCCTTGGAAAACTGTATTATTTAGTCGATTGGAAGAGGTATAGGCCACAACATGTTTTTGACCTTATACATATGTTGCCAAAAGGCCCTCATGTTTTGTGATCATATCTTTTTTACAATCTCAGCCCTCAACTTCAGCCGCTGGCACTGCTCAGGCACACATGCACATTAGGTATAGATCAGCCCCCAGTATTGGTGTCAAAGAATATATTGTGCAAGTGTGAAAACATAGTACAAATATCCTCATGCTCAATTATAGGGCGAGTTTGTGGCATATATCATCAGCCATCTTGGGTGCTGTCATTATTTAAACCACGCCCATTCCCAGTCACCTGCTTTGCCTTGAGTCACTTGCAGAGGCAACACCGATTTGGCAGAACTCTCTGAAGTCGCTGCATTGTCACTTACCTGATTAGCCACGACGGTGCTCCTTGAATTCACCTTTTCACAGCATTGAACTCAGCCTTCAACCACCGTCTCTTGGTTACAGGAAGTCACAAGTAGAAAGGTAGGGCATAAGGAGCTGGTTCCATATTGTCCCCGCACAGCAAGAGTGAAGGTTACCAAGATAAGAATCATATTTTTCTAACTTGACAGCAGCACAGAGCAGAAAGGCTTAACTCCAATGTATAAAAACAAAAGAAAATGAAATGAACAAATAGATACCAAAACAACAAAATATGGATGTAGTGAATCAGAGATATGTGGAGTGGTGTGGCACACTGGTTAGAAGCGGCAGACCTGTAAGCAGAGAACGGCCTGGGACCAGGGTTCAATTCCCGACGCGGCAGGGTCTTGGAACAGGGTCAAAGGACTCGATAATTCTCGCATCAGTGCCTACTCTAACCAGGGAACACACTCGGTAACTCTGGGCATTAAGCTTGCCTCATCTCTACAACGGCCCCCCACAGACGCCGGGGATGCCTGGTTTCACCCTGGAGATACCCAGAAAGGGACCATCTCACATGGAAAACCAGGACGGGTTCCCCAGCGGTCCACAGCGCCAGGACACTCGGGTAGAGTAACAGTGCGCTTTACAAGTCTCCAACATTTACAATTACATATAATTCTAGAAGTTTTAAGTCAAAATAGTGCCTAAAAGTGATAAGCATCAATCCCTGTTATCTGGTCATGCTAGACCGGGTCCAAGTTAAAAAGTATGGCTGACTGTGAACTAATGCTGGTTGAGTCCATAGATTAGGTTTGCTCTGCTGGAAAGGTTATTTTCGGATATTGAAGGTTTTCCAGAGAATGTACACATCGGCGGGTCATTGGTGAGTCGGGGCTGCAGGCTAGGTCAGAAGGAGGGCACGATAAAGGCAACTTGGTGAAGCATGGGTTCTTGGTGAGAGATTCAGCTCTGGTGGGAAATGTGGCATGGTTGTTGCCATCTGCACGAAGCTCTGAGCTGGTGAAGTCCAGAATCCCTACCCAGGAAGGTCTTCTGACGGTCGGATGAGGTTTGAGGGTCGAGAGATTCTCTCTATACTCGGACTCAGAATCTTTTCTGGAAATCATAATCCTTTGTTGGTGAAGCAATTCAACGTAGTTCACCTAGGCTCCAGAGAACCAGTCTCTGCTGGTTCTCTGGAGGGAAAGTTCGGAAAAGGTTTTTAAGTGTCCCGATTTGCAGGCTGCAGGTTCAGAGGAGTACACTCTGACACCAACCAAAGGTCCAGGACCTTGTGGGAATCACTTGGTGGTTAGAACTCACCCACCCAAAAGCTATAAGTAGGGTCCAGGGCAAATCTGGTTGGAACTGGTCATCTAGGCACTTGGACATAGTAGGCTTCTTGTGACCATATAGGTTAACAGGAGGTCAACCAACTGACGCTTGATGTTCACCACTTTGTCTAGGGTACATGTGGGTTCCTGGTCCAGCCCTTGGGCTCGCTAGCCACAGATTCAACAGCAGGTGCAGTCATATTTTGTCTCCCGCAGATCCAGGTGTGTTCTGCAGAAGTTACCCAGGGGCACCACATTCAAGCCTGGCACTAGCTTGTGGGTGGGGAAGACCCCTAACCAATTGTCAACCCTTCTCACTTTGGGGGTTTGCCTAGACAAGCATGGCATTAGACATGTCTGGTTAAATCTCTGGGTCCCTTTGATACAGTCATCCTGCTACCCTTGTGTGAAGATGCAGTGGGGTGCTTGCCAGTGAAGGGGGGAACACCACCAGCAAATTGGGGCTCACCGGAGAAGTGTCAGTTGCATGAGTACGGGCTAGAGCCTTATCCCTGGAGCACAGAAGATGGCTGGGGCCAAAATGGCCTGAAGAACCCAGGCACTGCATCACACCTACATAGTTTGGTGGAGCCCACCAACTCTTTGAAGTGCTTGGAGTGTGCCTGGAAACTTAAAGGTCCTACCAGTTTGCTGCAGGCAAGCTGAGTTCAGCAGAGGTCCGGATCCGGCAAGGACCCATAGCTAAAATGAATTCCTCAACAGCAGCGCAGAAAGATGTTTCAGAGCAGCGTTGTGCCTAAGTGAACAGCAATTGATGCCTGCTGCAATATCTTAGGCAGTGAATTTGGTGTGCCCGTACCTGCTGGTGGGTATGCGCTTGCCTGGCTGAGGTTGGCCCGGTCAGGGGGGACTGGGTATCCTGTCTTCTGAGAGCACTGGTCCAGACTGGGGGCGGCAAAGTCCCTAGACGGGGGACAGCTGCAGACTCCATCTAGGGTGGCCCCTGGGGTCTGTGTCTCCCCACGTGCAGCTCCATTAGTCCTCTAGCTCAAACATGGACCTCATTGCAGAAGACTTTCCCTGGTGCTTTGGCGATTCGTAGAGGAGCTAATAGCCATGAATGACATGGTTAAGCGCAATCTCCTGAAAACGCATAGAAGAACAAGTGAAGGGTATTATTTGTCATAATATCATTTACTAGTAATCTTTCCAAAATACCACAACATAAATGCTTTTAACTAACCTACGATTCAGGTCCTCATTGCTGCCAGTTCTGCCATCTCTTGCGGTATACTGCTGTTGTGTTGCATCAGCAAGTCAGGGGTAGATCAGAAAATCTTACACACACACTTCAAATGTAGAGATTGGGTAGCCTGAATATTGATGGAGTGGATATGTTTTCGATTACCATCCACTTGCTCAGCACCATGAGGTGGCACCAATGTTACGTATCTTCCATCGATAGTACCAACAACATTTGGAATGCCTCTCAAACCATAGAAGCCTGCCTTGATATTATTTTTTGTAGCATTATCCATTGTTGTATGTAGTCATTCACACATTTGAGAATGACAACCAATACTTGTCTGAGAACAGCAAAAAACAGATTATTGAAATTAGCCTTGTTAAATATTGCAGGGATTTGTTACCATGAGCTGAAAGCCATTTTGTATTTCTGGCAGCCATCTTGTTTGCCATGTGCTGCCACGTGCTCGCCATGTGCTCTGTCCTCCCTCAGTGTTGACTGCTCTTGTAATCTGCCTAGCAACTAACTATATTTAGCATCTTCCACCTTCACACATGCTCAGAAGGGCCTAGCTAGTAGAGTGCACCTGCTCTTCTTGTAGAACTGTCAGGCTATTTTTGCTGCTGTATAGAGAAGTAACTCCCCTCCCACTTTGTTGAGCAAGCAGATCTTGCATGCCCATATTAGTCATTTTGCATGCTTACATGTGCCAGGACTGCCCCTTGATCTTATGCTGACTATGTAACCCTAAGCATATATAAGGCCCCAGTTTTCTGTACTCCTCAGACTGCCTCATTCAGTTGCTAAGGCTTCTGTGTGACGTAGTCTCCCTCATTTGAGGTTAATAAAGATGTTACTTTTATATTTCTGCTTCTGTGCCAATTTCTTCTTTGTTGGTTTAAAAGGACCAAGTATCAGTGGGACCCCTGAGAAGGTTTCTATTTTCTACAGGCTGTTGTACAAAAATGTAATACAGACATCGGGGTCTATTATAATGTGGGCGGATTGCCACCGCCCGCATGGCGGTGGCGATCCGCCCGACATTCTACTCCACCCGCTGCCATTTGCCTCCACCATATTAGTATGGCGGTGGGGACCCGGGCGGACGGAAAGACCGTCCGCCGGTTTTCCGCCGGTCACACAGTTGACCGGGTGAAATAGGGGCCTTATATGGTGGCGGTGTCTGCTAGACACCGCCATCCATTTTATGATATCATGCGGTTTGCTCAGTTGGTGGCCCGTTGTGGGCCACCAGGTTGTTGGAGTGTGGAGGGGGCACATGGTGCGTACCCATGGTATTCCCTGCATTTGCTTGGATGACGTGACAGGCACCGCGCGGTGCCTGCAACATTTTGCATGCAAATGCGCACATGCCTTTTTTTAAAATCAAAATCTGTTTATTTGGTTTTAATATGACCATAGACGAGCATCATGCACATTACATACAAACAGAGCAAATATAGGGGGAGAGCCAGGAGCTACAGAGAGCTAGTAGGAGTGTCATCTTCGTCCCCAGTTCTATGGCTCTAAAAGATCCCAATTGAAAAGTATACATCAAGTATTGTTGTGTGCACGTCTTTAACAGCATACCAATCGCCCCCCCCCCACCCCTATGGGGGGCGTTACAGAGAGTTTTGACAGTTAGAACAAAACAGTAAAACAACAAAAACAATGGTGCCGTGGTGCCAGAAACATAATATGTGTACTGGGTGGGTTAAGTGTCCGTGTTCTCTTTGTTGATTTTGGGCAACATACACAAGCGGCTGACAAGCTAGGCCCCTAGAGAAGGAACAAGTTGAGGGCTCTAAGCCGTGGTGAGCAGGCCGTAAGTGGAAGGGCTTCAGAAAGGTAGCCCACCAGCAGGGACCATGTATATTCAAATTCCTTCCTGGTGTTATCCATAATGACCGCCAGACGCTCGAGGGCCAGTGCCCTCCACAATCTTGCGAGCCACTGAGTCAGTGAGGGTGCCTCTGGTCGCTTCCATGCACCTGCTAGAGCCATTTTAGCGGCCTCCAGGCACAGCCACATAACCGAGTAATCACTTCATATTTGACACTTTAAAAGGGGATCTTGTATCCCTAACAGAGTGTGTTCTACGGTCTGAGGCATTGGGTATCGTAAAATAAGCTTAATTTGAGAGAGGATCTCTTTCCAGAAAGGCTGGATATGGGGACAGTCCCACCAGATATGCTTAAAGTCACCCAGAAGGCCACATCCCCTACAACATCTGTCTGAGGTATTGGGAAATAATCCTGTGTAGTTTCTGAGGGTATAGATACCAGTCGTACACAAACTTATAGTGCGCTTCTCGCAAGTACATTGATCGGTTACATTTCGTAATGTCGTTGTGTAGACGTTCCCATTGTTTTCCCTTGGGTAGAGTGTCTATTAGGGAATCCCAGAAGCCTCTGTATCTTGGGGTGGTACGGGGGTTTTAGGACTGAATAAGTGCATAAAGGAAGGAGATGCACCCCTTAGAGCCAATTCCTGATTGGGCAAATTTTTCAATGGGAAGTAGATCCCTGGTGGCGGCCTGCCGCACCGAGGGCTGCATCACTCAGTGTTTGAGCTCTAAGTAGCGGAAATGTTCCCTACTTGTCAATGAGAACTGCTGCTGGCATTCACTAAATGTGGGGAGCTCTCCTTTGTGAAACAGATGGAAAATCGTGTGGCAGCCACCCGCCTTAGAAGCTTCAAAAGGTCCCTCGTGTAGTGCTGGGGGGAAATCCGCATTGTAATGGACGGGCGTGTATTGGGAGGGGAAAGTGGTCAGCTGCAGTCGTGTAGTAAGCGTGTCCCAGACCCGGGGTGTGGTGGAGGGGGGCGTGCTGATATACGCATTGGCCGGCCTGTCAACTTTGGGCTTCCAGTATAAATCCCAGATTGTACGGCCTGTAAGTTGGCGATCTATGTGAAGCCAATGCTTCTCTGACTCTCGAAGCGAAAACTCCGTGATCACCTGAAGCTGAGCTGCTCTATAGTACCCCTGGAAGTCGGGGAGAGCCAGTCCACCCTCTCAACGAGGGCACATCAACAGGCAGTGGGGCAGGCGAGCCCTTTTCCCCTGCCAAATGAACTTAGTCACCATTCTTTTGAAGAGGTCCCCGTCCACTGGAATGGGGAGACCCTGAAAGAGGTAGATTAAACGAGGGAGTGCATTCATTTTAATGGCGTTGATTCTACCCAGCCAGGTTATATATACTATACTCCTACGGACAATATCGTTCTTTAATTGGCAAAGCAGCAGAGGGAAATTGGCTTTATAAAGGTCAGAGATTTGTGAGTGAGTCAAACTCTGAAGTATGTGATCTCCTTAGTTTATTTATTTATTTATTTTTAAGCTTGTATCGCGCACAGCTACCCACAGTGGGTTTCCCGGCGCAAGGGATAGACTAAAGAAGAAAAAGGCAGCTTCACCTGAATTGAGCCGCAGCAGACTATTAGGCACGTTGAGTGAAAAGTAGTGTCTTTAAGGCCTTACGGAAGCGGAACAGATTGGTCTCTAATTTTAGAGCCAATGGGAGTGAGTTCCAATATTTGGGTCCCAGGGTGGAGAAGGAGCGACCACCCATTTTTGTCAGCTTCCATCTTGGCATGGTAAAATTTCCCATGTCCGATGACCTTAGTGGCCGTAGGGTTTTATAAGGTGTTATCAGCTTTTGGAGGTAGGCTGGGGCACTGCCTTGCTTAACCTTGAACATATAACACAGTGCCTTGAATTTGACACGTTCAGGGATACTCAACCAGTGGAGGTCATGTAAGGCGGCCTTAGCTGAGGAGCGTCTGGGAATATTTTTAAGAAGGCGTGCAGCTGCATTTTGCACTACCTGTAACACCTGTAAGGTGGCTTTGTCTGCACCTAGATAAAGGATATTGCCATAGTCCAGGCGAGATGTTACAAGCGCCTGGACTACGGTTCTGCGGGAGGAGAGAGGAAGCATCCACAAAATCTTGTGGAGCCACCGCAGCGTTGAAAAACAGATGGCCGCAACCTTAGTGGCCTGTTGTCGCATAGATAAACTATCATCTATGATAACACCCAGGTTGCGAACAGCGGTGGAGGGTATTGGCGCAGTACCTAATTCAGTGGGCCAATGGCAGGGACCCCAGAGGTGTTTATTCCGGCCCAGAATGACCACCTCGGTCTTCTCCCCATTCAGTTTGAGACAATTTCTCCGCATCCAGTTGGCCACAAGAGTGAGGCCCGACTTGAGTGCGGAGATGTTGTTCTCGTCTCTCCCTGATAGGGAGAAGACAATCTGGGTGTCATCCGCGTACGAATACAGAGTAAGTCCAGCCTGTTCTACAATGGATGCTAAGGGTTTAACATAAATATTAAATAACAAGGGACTAAGGATTGAGCCTTGAGGGACACCGCGGGTAGATGGGCAGATGGTGGAAGCTGCTTTGGAGGAGAACACCTGGAAACTTGTTCTTACACAAGAGAACGTAGTGGTGCTCGCTATCTGATGCCAGACTTTGGTAGGAAGGGTTAAATTAAGCAGAAAGACTTGGTCAGATTAGTATTGAATACAGACGCACACTCGAACTGTGCTAGTTCTTCTTGGATGGCCGGGAGAGTAATTCGCGAGTTAGTAATCGTGAGGAGCACATCGTCAGTGAATAATGAAATGTTATGATCGTCCAGTTCGAAGCGCATTCCTGTGATAGCAGGGTTCTGCCTGATCCTGTGTGCTTAGGGCTCAATACACAGAGCAAAGATAAGGGGGGTTAGCGGGCACCACTGCCATGTCCCGCGAGCCAGGGGGAATGGGGAAGATGCCACCCCATTGACTAGTACCCGCGAGGTTGAAGCATGATAATTGGCACGGATCACCCCAATGAAGGCCTCAGGGAAGCCAAATCTATGTAAAACTTGAAACAAGAAGGAACATTCAACCCGGTCAAATGCCTCCTCTGCGTCCAGCGCAAGAAGAGCCATTGGAATATGTTTCCACTGAGCCTTTTCTATAACATGGATATTGCTTCTCAAGTTATGGGTTTGTCAGCCCTTAATAAAGCCAGATTGATCTGGGTCAATGAGGGAAGGGAGCACCGATTCAAGGTGGGTGGCTAAAATATTTGTATAGATCTTGGCGTCCGAATTTAGGAGGGCAAATGGGAGATATGAAGAGCAGACCGTGGGCTTTTTACCTGGTTTGGGGATCAATACTACTATCGCCTCTCTCATAGATGGAGTGGTCTGTTGTGTTGAGGCAATGTCAAATAATGTAGTTAAAAATGGAGTTATTTCGGGGGCAAAGGTGCGATAAAAATGAGCCGTGTATCTGTCGGGCCCTGACGATTTCCTGAGTTTAAGTGCATTAATCGCTTTCTGCACCTCCTCCTGGGTGACAGATAGGGCCAGGTCTTCATTGACTGACTTGGGGACCTGGGGGAGATCCGCGGAATCTAGATAAGTCGGTTGGTCTTGGGGCCGGGGGTCGTCTGAGGTATATAGCTGGTGACAGAAGGTTTCAAAGGCAAGTGCCTTCTCTTCTTCTGTCTTGTGGGAGACGCCCGCAATATACTTTTGCTCTTGTTTTATCCTCAATTGGCATGCAAGAAGGGATTCCACTTATTTCCCCTGTGTAGTTCCCAGTTTGAAGCCATAGGAGAGTCTTTTCTGCCCTATTGGATATATTGCCTGTAATTTCCCCTTTAAAGCAGTGACTTTTCTCAATGCAGGAGCTGACGGGGAGGTTTTATGAGCTGTTTCTGCGACTTGTAATTCCGTTTCCATTAGGAGACATTCCTCCTTTTGTTGGGACTTCAGAGTGGAGGCCAATTTAATGCACTTCCCCCGGATGACGGCCTTGAAGCCGTCCCAGGTTGTGGCGTGGGAAGTGAGGGTGGGGTCGTTATGCTCAAATCTTTTTTAAGCCGTCCCAGGTTGTGGCGTGGGAAGTGAGGGCGGGGTCGTTATGCTCAAATCTTTTTTCATAGAGTGTCTAATCTCATCCCGGAGTATTCTATCGCAACATAAAATGTTTGGGAAATACCAGCGCGCATGTCTAGCGTGGAGGTTTGGCCAGGAAAGGGTCCGTTCTGGTGGGGAGTGGTCGGATAAGCAGATCGGGTGTATGTGCATTTGCAGTAGCAAGTGCATCAGAGATTGGCTAAGGAATATATAGTCAATACAGGAGTAGGTCCTATGGGAGTGAGAGAAAGAAGTATAATCGCGCAGAGCGGGATTACTGTCTCTCCAAGTATCTATCAGCCCCAAGCGTTGCAGCTGTGCCTTTAGCGCCCTACCAACGGTCCCCGCTGCCATTCTGCTGGAATTAAAGGTGTCTAGAGCTGGATCCCATATAAGGTTAACGTCCCTAAAGATAAGGATATCCCCCTCCGCAAAATTTCCTAGGGTTGTGAGAAATGGGAGTAGAAAGTCCTGTTTTCCTTGGGTGGGGGCGAAGAGTGCCGCAAATGTGCAGGCCCTGCCCCTCAGCTCCCCCCTGACCAGGATATATCACCCCAATTTGTCAGCTTTGGTGTCTTGCATCTGGAATAGGACCCCCCTACGAAATATCAACGCCACCCCATTATGTTTATTAACATGAGATGAACGAAATATTTGCAGGTAGGCCCTATGTTTTAAGTGGTGCATTTCAGATTTTTTGAGTTGCGTCTCCTGCAAGGCGGCCACTTGAACATTATGGTCTTTCAAATATTTCCACATGCGCTGACATTTCTGTGGGGAGTTTATTCCCCGAACATTCTAAGTTTTTGACTTAATTACCAAGCATTACCTCCCCTATGATTGTGCGTCCCTCCTTGACCCCGTGCAGGCCCTGCCTTACCCCCTTCTGGTTTGCCACTCCCCGTGAGAGTGAAAAGAAAGAAAGGAAAAAAAAAAACAGGCATCACGACACCAAACTATTTTAACAAAACTACTTGAACTATTAAAAAGAGTGTGGAGAGTTCACATCATAGAGGGAAGACTCCTTGTATGAATACACTCGACAAGTGTGACCATTCCCATTTTCCAGGCCCCTTGAACAGTAAATGTATTAAGGCAAACATGTAAAGAACATTATATATCTCGTGTGTGACAGTTTGTTTTGCTTCTCCTCCTCTTTTCCTGAGTAGCAGGAGGTAAGTGCCAGAGAGTCTATCTCAGTCTGAGCATTCCACCCAAGTCCATGCGACCTCCACCCGCTTCCCCTCCTTACCACACCTCCGGTGGCCCCTGGATGCCCCACGCGTGCACCGCCCTTCTCCTACATACATGCCATCGAGGCGAAGCCACAGGTGTTCCCAGGTTACACACTCGTGGGTGGGAAAGCGCAGAGGGGGAATCAATTAGAGAACAGTTTTCTTCTCAGGTGTTCATTGCGAGTCCTCCGCTCCATCCATCTTTCCAGTCAATCATCTGTAAACCCCTCCCGTTGGAGGAAGATCTCCCCATATGTCCCGATGGCCTAAAGTTTATCTTAACTGTTTCATAGTTTCCTGCCCATCTATCTCCACTGAGCCCCTCCGGACAGTCGGGTCTTCTCTGGGCTCCGGAGTCATCCATTGGACTATCAGGTATCTCCAGACCAAGTATGTCTGCCGCCTCCGTCATCTCCTCGCAGTGGCAAGTAGTGTTGTTCCATTGAAATGTGATCCCAAATGATATTTAATGCTCTTGTCCCTTACAAAATAAGTGATTGGACAGAATTGCTGGCGCTTCAGGAGCATTGCTTGGGCCACGTCTGCAGGTGGCATTTTGCAAGGAGATGAAGTCCAATAGTCTCGCCTTTTGTAAAACCCGCTCCTTCACCTTAAAAGAGCTGAACTTCGCTAAAATGTCTCTTGGTTTTTTAGACTCTCCCGGATGTCTCGGCCCCACTCTGTCGACTCTCTCCAGCGTGACCTCTGGTCCATCTTCCCCCCGGACAGTCGAGAAGAGCCCTACCATGAATGCCTCGAGATCCGGGCCTTTGCTTTCTTCCGCCAGACCACAAACGCGGATATTGTTGCCCCGGGCGCAATTCTCCAGGTCTTCGCATTTGATTGTGACCGCTCGGAGTTGACTGCGTAGCTCCACTACTTCTTCTTCCAGAGGTTTTAGGCGGTTCTCCACATCCTGGTATTTGGCCTTGAGGTCAAGCGTCCGTGTCCTCACCGAGTCTACATCCGCCTGTAAAGCTACTATCTTCTCCGGCACCTCTGTGTGAAGTGATTCAAATCAAGCTTCCATGTCTGCTTTAATATCTACTCGGATGTCCTGACGATATTCTCGAAGGGAGGCCATAAGATTTTCGCATGTTAACGCCCTTGTCAGGGATCGTGACGTCGCTCCCTTTTCAGGGGTCTTGGTGGCCGCAGGCCGCCTCACTTTCTCAGCTGGTCAAAGGCACTGCTACCGAAGGGGGGGTACCGATGTTGCCGGACGCTTCGCAATGCTACGGTGGTCGGGGTTCTTGCGACTAGGTGCGCTAGTTCTTTGATGACTGGTTTAGGTGCGTCGCCGTTCTCCATTTCTCCCTTCTCAACAAGCCGGCAGTTTAGTAGTATGGTCTTGGCGCTCTCCTCTAGCCCCTCTTTGCTGCTTTCAGGATGTTCAGGGCATATGCTGTATCATGGGCTTTACCAGTAGGTTGAATATGGAGTGTCCCGAATGGCGGCCATCTTAGGGTAAAGGCATTGAATAGATCTAGATTAATACATAGTTCAGGCCAAAAAGAAACCACTCCTGCCACCTCAGATATTATAGCCCGCTTGGCTTAGTTATAGCCTAGGTCAGGAGGTTCGCCACAGTGCCAGTGCCCCCCTCCCCTGCGTGCACCACTTGCCAGTTTGGAAGCCATGGTAGCGGTGACCACATGTCTTTTATGAACCCACAAGCTCCAGATTGGTGTTCCCAGCTCTCCGTGCAGGGCTGTAACAAACTCTGCATGTGTGGTATAACTGCGTCGGGCAGAGGAGATACAGCGCCCCTTTATGAGGCCAGTGCAGCTTCTAAGGAGGGGACAGCTTGATGTTCAGGGCTCCTCGTTGTTTACTGCAGGTCTGCTATTTTAATGAGGCAGAGCTCCCACTGCAGGCCGCCCCTGGTCGCGTCCACCACTTCTTTTGGGAGCAGTTTTGTTTTCCTCTTTCGCCAGGGATGCCCCCACTTGCTCTTATGGGCCCCCTGGGAAGCCCCCGCTCAATGGGGTGTGCGGGATCAGAGCAAGACCCTGTCAGGAATCCGCCACAGAGCAAGGCACCATCTCTTCCCTCAGCCGGCCAGAGCGGTTTTCTCCGCACAGGGGCTCTTCACACCCAACTCCGGGCGATCCTGTCTTAGACAGCTGAGTTGAAAAGCAGGCACATGCATCCAGTGCATTTTGGATAGCTGGTTCAGCCTTCTCCAGCTAATCCAGACGTTTCGCTCATGCAACATGAGAGAAGCGTCTGGATTGAAGAAGGTAGCTGGCTGTCTGATGTCACCTCATGCTCTGAGGAGTCTGGAGCCAGAGATTGGAGAGAACTGAGGTTGTGCTGCAGGAGATGGTAAGTAAAACTTGTATTTTTTTCATGTAATTTGTAATGTAATTTTTATTTTATAATGCATGTATATTTGTATGAATGTATGTATTTTTGTTTTAATGTATGTTGCATCCCACTGTGTTTTTAAATCATCAACTGCCACTGGGCACTATGCCTGCAGGTGAAAATCTTGAACCGGCAATTGGGAGATAAGTATCTAAACATTGAGATGACTTCTCTAGGTGTGAAATTTGAATTTTCTCACTCCTAGCTTTTCCTACTCAAACCAACTGCTTCATCAGGACCTTATCCAAAGTCTATCCAGTCTCGTTGAACTCTACCGAACACCATCTGCAACCTTTCCCTTTTGGAGTATTTTTACTTCCATTTCAGAGATTAAGGCCCTCATTTACAATATTTTGGCACAGGACAGCACCGCAAGTCGTCCTGCTGCTCTGCCCTATATCAAAATAAAAGAGCATGAATGTATTGTATCTATGGGATAAGGTGCATTCCTGTCCTCGTTCACAGTGCTGGTACAAAATTGTCTGCCATGCACCAACGCAGGTACCCCTGCACCATGGTGTAAGGGTGTCTGCATTGAAATCAGATTTTATTTTGGGCATAGGGACACCTTACTTCACAAAAACAACCCTTACACCACCCCTGAGAGGCATAGGCTTTCAACGCATGTTTGTATTACCAGCATGTTGTCAATCTAGAAATGTGTCAAATGCCATGTGTGTTAAGTGGGAACAGCCACTGTAACACCCATGGCCCGCCTCCCCACCACAGTGTGAAGCAACACAGTGACTTGTGCTGTGTTGCATCACACGATAGCTACAAGGCTATGAAAAGCCATGCAGAGTGGCTTTATGTTGCCTCGTAGATATGGGTAGGCCCATTGCACCATAAATAGTGATGTTCTGGTGGCCACTGGGCTTGTAAATAAGCCTCCAAGTCCCAAGGTAAAATCTCTTACTGAGATGTATTTTATGTATATGACCCCACGATTCATCCCAGTCTGCCTGAAATCATGCCTAGGTCTCAGTCAACTGAGACCATAAACTGTCATTGGCACTGTTCTTTTTCTAGGTCCTTTTTCATTTAAATCTTTAAAAATATCTCTGGCTCCTCTTATTGTTTTTATTTTTTGTCATTTTGCATATTAACTTTTTCATTTAGCACTGAACTCTCCAGCATCCACAAAACATCCATCTCCATAGCATCCTTCCTGGAAAATGGAAACAAGCAGAGGTCAGACCCCTCCTAAAGAAACTCTTGGCCGATCCCAGCAATCTAAAAAATTATCGACCGATCTCCCTGCTCCACAGCCCAGCCAAAGTACTTGAGAAAGCCATCAATGAACAACCACTGAACACCTGGAACAGAACCACCTACTCAATGCCTCACAGTCAGAATTAAATGCCAACTGCAGCACTGAGACTGCATTGATTGCTGCCACACACAACATCAGAACTCTTCTCAACTGCAGTGAAACTGTGGACCTGCTCCTTCTTGACCTCTCTTATGAGTTCAACACCGTCTCCCACCACACCCTCATTGAAAGACTCTCCAACATCAGCATACAGCAAAACGCCCTCAAGTGGATTACCTCTTTTCTTACAGGATGTACTCAGAGCACCTGACTGCTTCCATTCACCTCCGCAACCTAGATCATCATATGCGGTGGGCCCCAAGGATCTTCCCTCAGTCTTACTCTGTTCAACGACTGCATGACCCCCCTCACTGACATCGTCAGATCCCTTGCACTCAAAATAATCTCCTATGCAGGTAGCACTAAAATAATCCTCTCACCAAGAATCCCTCCAATGCCAAAACCAACTTCTGCAATGCCATGACCAACATAGCCAAATGGATGAGAGACAAC
Source organism: Lissotriton helveticus (assembly GCF_964261635.1). Classification (NCBI taxonomy): domain Eukaryota; kingdom Metazoa; phylum Chordata; class Amphibia; order Caudata; family Salamandridae; genus Lissotriton; species Lissotriton helveticus. The sequence goes on from NC_136068.1 coordinate 1,233,991,382, forward strand.
TGCCTCAAACTCAACTCCAACAAAATGGAAGTACTGATCTTTGGAAAGAACACCTCTTTATGGAACCACAGCTGGTGGCCAGCAAAACTCGGATCAACACTCATACGAACAGACCACGTACGCTACCTTGGCATCATCCTCGACAGCCAACTGACCATGAAACAAGTCAATGAAGTTGCCTCCTCTTGCTTCCACTCCCTCTGCATGCTCAGCAGAATCTTCAGATGGATCCCAATCAACACCAGAAATACCATCATGCAGACAATCGTCACCAGCTGCCTCGACCATGGCAATGCTCTTTACATTAGAATTTCCTCTCAGCTCCTCAGAAGATTCCAAACCTTACATAACAATGCTGCCAAACTCATCCAGGACTTCCCCAAACGAACCCACATCGGTCCCGACCTCGGAAACATCCAATGGCTCCCCATCCAGAAGAGATGTCAGTTCAAGATCCTCACACACGCCTACAAAACTCTACATGATCTAGGACCATCCTACATCAACTATGGACTCAACTTCCATATGCCCACAAGACTTCTGAGCTCCTCCTCTCTCGCTCTTGCAGACACCCCTCCCATCTGTTGCAGCCACCACTGGAGGCACTCCTTCTCCTACATTGTCACCAAGACCTGGAAAGACCCGCCCTCCACCTCCGAACAGCACCCTCACTGGAGAACTTCAGTCAGAAGTTCAAGACCTGGCTTTTCGATGGAGACATGGCACCCTCAGTGCCCAGAAACCCCTTGGGGTGATAGTGTTGCACTATACAAATGCTTATTGATTTCTCTGTTTTCATTAATGGGGCAGAAATGTTTATTGTGTTGTGGTTTTGACTTTTAACTGTTTTGATACTTCAAAATGGTTTACACATTTTCTTTAAGTTAAGCCTATCTGCTCTGTGGTGTAGCTACCAGGAGATGGGCTCAGTTTTAAATTACTGAAACCTTTAAATGGATCTAACAGGTTACTGACCTTATTACTTGTGGTGTATTTCCATCCATCCAATTAATAATTCACTTCCTCACTCTGAACTGTGTTTGTGGTTAATATGATATTCAGTAAACTCTTGAATTTTTACCAAAATCATCAATATAAACTTAGTGACTACCTTTAATGGATCTCTCCTGCTGTCCACATTAGGTGTTCAATTACATTTTCAGTTGATATTTAACGACTATTAAGAATAGAAATGTCCTAACAAGCAGAGACTCCAGTTGGTGGGATATTCTCACCGGTAGGAGCCTTAGTCAGTCATGTCTTGTGGCTGGCAAAATAGTAGATAGATCTGTCTGCTACATGCCACATAAAAAAACTACACTCTCTCCCACCACTAGCTTCAAAGTGCAAATCTGCATTAGCAAGATGATAGAAGGAGACAGGATGGCGTCCGCGATGGACGCATGAGCGAGTCGCTCCTGCCGGACCCTGATGGGGGAATTAGAGAAGAGGAGATGGAACGAGCTTAATGAACTTAGCCTATCAAGGAAAAGCTTGTTTGTGAATGCCGTTTAACAGCTTTTCAGGAGAAGATTTTATTTCACTCGGCGGAAGCTAAATTTGAAAAACCCGATTGTCCGCGCTGACCTCCACGCGGCACCTGAGACTGAATTTGGGTTGCAGCAGCAGCAGCAGCAGCAGCGGGGGGGGCTGGGATTAGTCGGCTTACCTGCTTTGAACTTGATACATCGGCTGCTGCTGGTTCCGGCTGTGTGTCGCTGGCGGAGGAGCCGGGCTGGGTTGGCGTCGCTACTCACCTGCATTAAATGTCGTATACTTGTAAAGCGCACAGCTGCCCCAGCAAAGGGGCGTCCCAGCGCTGTATACCGCTGGGGAACCCGTCCTGGCTTTCCCTGTGGGATGGTCCCTACTGGGAATCCCCAAGGTGGAGCCAGGCATCCCTGGCGTTGATGGGGCCGTTGTGGAGATTAGGCAAGCTAATGCCCAGAGTTGCTGAGTGGGACCCCAGTTTAGAGTAGGCACCGAGGTGAGAATTGTCGAGTCCACTGACCCTGGTCCACGACCCTGCCGCGTTGGGAATTGAACCCTGGTCCCGGGCCGACTTCTGCTCCCGGGTCTGCCGCCTCTAACCAGTGAGCCACACCACTCCATTGTATCGCTTAATCTTCCCGCGAACCTCAGCAAAGGAAAAAAGATGCCGCCGAAAGGGAGCTGCGGCAGTAGACCGAGCTCGTGGGCGGCACGGATGCTGTATTGGACCCAGGGCAGGTGAGAAAGGCCCTGCAGGGCGGAAAGATGGATAACAACAGTGGAAATACAGCGAAGCAAGTAGACATGGGAGTTGCTGATATTAGAGCTGAGGGGGTGCAAAGTGTGGTGAAGAAAATCCCAGAGTTGTTTTTGGCTGCCAAAGATAAAGAGAAGGAGAAGGAAAAGCAGCAGCGAGGGGCTGAATCTGTGGGGGCAGTAACGGACTCTATAGACTCTGAAGACCCGCCCGATGTGAGTAAAGGGGCAGCTTTTGACTCTGAAGTGGTTTCTGTGAATGGTGTGGTTAATCCTGTGACTAATTCGGACTCCTGTAATATTGCGAACATCCAGCTGAATTTTGTATCTGAGTCAACTGGGGGAAATATAATGGAAGTAGCGAATGAAGGGGAAGCGGTGGATAGTGCTTTAAGTGTAGCTGCCCAAGGCACTACTCATAGTGAATACCCCATGCCTGAGATTAACGGAGGAGGCCAAGAACAAAGTATAACGGCACCAGAAACTCACTCAGCGGACTTTTACTCCATGTCAGAACAGTCACTCTCATCTTGTGAGGATCTAGCAGTACAATATTCAGCTCAGCTAATTATGGGGGATGAAAGTGATCACAGTAGTTTTGATATGTAAGAGCAGGAAGAAGGCCAATCGCATACTGTCAGGAAACTGGAATTAAACGGGAAGATAGACCTTATGGCAAAAGCCCTGACTCAGGGGGGCAAGTCTTCGGGGGCTGGGGTAGAGGGAGATGAGGGAGAGGAAATATCCTTAGTCTTGATATATCGCTCCATTATGTCGCACCGAGATGAAACTCGAGAAGAGAGTCAAAGAGTCCAAAACTCATGCCGGAAGCTACAGAACTCAGTTAGATGCTTGGTGAAATTGCATGCAGACTTCCTATCCAGATTTAATGAAGCAGAAGCGCGTATATCCACTATAGAGGATGAACTAGCTCAACATAAGACTTCTATTGATTTTTATATGGCAACTAAGGAAGACACTTTGTGGAAATTGGATGATATTGAAAATAGGTCTCACAGAAACAATTTATGGGTTCTTCAGATACCAAAAGGGGAAGAGGGGTCAGATCTGCGAGGATTTATCATTGATATGTTTAAAAAGGCCTTCCCTGAGATGACAAATTGGGATTGGGATAGGGAGGTAGAGCGGGTACACCGATTCCCATTTAATAATCGAGCGAGACCAGGTCAGCAAGATTTAAGACCAAGAACTATGTTGGTATCCCTTAATAGTTTTCTTGCCCGAGAGGAGATTTGTTTGAGGGCACGGCCTGACAAGAAAAGAAGTGGGGGCGATTTTGAGTTTTTTGTGCATCCAGACTTATGTCAACGGTCTGTAGAGCTCCGCTGGCAGATCCGAGTTGATTTTGGAGTTTCAATCTAAAGGGGCTCAAGCGTTCTTAATGTTTCCTGCAAAGTTGAAAGTAATGCATAAAGAACGTACTCGCTTCTTTACCTGTATTGGTCCGGCTAAAGAATTGTTGAGCTCGAAGTAGGTAGTACAGATTTGAGTGGTAGGATTACTCTTATGTATAATGTTTTCTTTGGTTCGTTCTCCTTACTCTCTTTTTTTTCCTGTTGAAGTAGCAGATGGAGTTTTAGACCCACAGGCAAAGGTAGGGGGTTGAGGACGAGCTCACATCTACAGGACGATGAGTCCTAAAGCCTTGTTAAAGAGGGGCAGGGAGTAGGGGTGTCCTGGGTGGGTGAAGTTAGGAGGATTTGTAAGATAGGAAAGGGTGGGAGGGGTAGGGGGTTTTGGGGGTGGGTAGCACTTAGGTGGGGTAAAAAGGAAAAGAAATTCACAGTGACACGTGAAGGCTTAAATGTTATGCAAGAAAAAAGACAATATTTTATCAATGGGCAGTTAGCTTAGTTTTTTTTCAGTTTGCACTCTTTGTATTTGGAGGAGTGATATATTACCATAACAATGCTACGTGATGGAATAAAAATTTGCTCTTTAAATGTGTCAGGTCTTAATAATTGGCAAAAGCGGCAAAAAGTGGCTGCGGAAATACGACAGATTCAGCCCAATCTACTTTGTATACAATAGACACACATACCATGGGACAAGTGAAATATAATGAAAGAATTTGAATTTTCACTGATAGTAGCCTCAGGTCAACTAGGTATGACGCGCGGTGTAGCAATTATGGCTAGAGGTAATTCTGTTATTTCTGGTCGCACTCTGGCGGATAAAGTTGGCTGGTGGGCTATAGCTGAATGATGGTTTGAAGGCAATAAGATCACGCTTTTTACTGTCTATGGATCTAATTTTGACGATCCTGGGATTTTTATTGAACTGAATACTGACTTAGATACATGGCCGTATCCTTTGGTAATCTGTGGAGACACTAATATCAATTTGACTAATCAGGCTCTACAAGAGGGCCCCAAGAAATATGATGGACGAAAGCCAAAAGTCTTTAAAGCACTTTACGCTTTAGTTTGTGATTATGGGTTAGTGGAATTGTGGGGTACATTCAGGAAACACGATACAGGTAATACTTTTTACTCACACCCACATAAAAAATTAGTACGGTTGGATTTTTTTTTCACACCTAGTTTGATTCTAAATGATGCTTCTATTCAGGTGTACCCAAGGATCTCATCGGATCATGCTCCTATTGTTTTAAAACTATCCATACCTAGGGGTAGCCCTTCATATAAATCTTTTTCTTTTGATCGGAAATGTTGTTTAAATGAAGAATTTAAGGACCATATGGATGGTTGGATCAAGGATTTTTTCTTAAATAATAATTTATCAGCACCTATTATCATGATATGGGATACGTTTAAGGATTGTTTTCAAGGGGAAGTTCTTAGTTTTAGTTTGTATCAACAGAAGAAGCTTAAATTGGAATTGTCTTGGCATTATGAGGCTTTGAAAGAGGCAGAAGGTGCTTTAACTACAGGGATTTCTTTAGATGAGAAAGATGTATCTGGATTAGTAAATAATGTGGCTAAAGATCGTGCAAATGTTTTTGGGTTTTGGAGCGAGGAGAATGCTTGGAAATTTTTAACATCAAACAGCAAATTCATGAATTTGGGGAAACTATTGGAAGAAGGTTGGCTCTACGGCTTCGTATGAAGGAATCTGCTCGAATGATACACGCAATGAAGGATCAGAATGAAGTATTGCACTCTGATCCCCACCAAATACTCTCTATTTTTCATCAGTTTTATTCCACTTTATATTGCCATCGGGGAAGGCTGATTGGGGATGAAAGTGCATTTCTGTGGCAGGGACTGTTGCAACTAGATTCTTTAATGGCAGAGCAATTAGATACCCCGATCTCTATGGCGCAATTAGAAAGGGCAGTCAAAAGTCTGGCTGGGCGGAAAGCGGCAGGACCTGATAGGATTCCTGTAGAGGTGTATAGGACGTTTTTCCACCTAATTAAAGATGAGATGTTTAAAGTGTTTCCATTGGCACAATTGGGGCAACCTCCTAAATCTTGGTCAGAAGCCACGATTGCGGTGTTCTGCAAAAAGGGTAAACCTCCGGAGCTGGTGGGATCATACCGCCCAATGTCCTTATTGAACTGTGATAAAAAAAATTACTCCAAAATGTTAGCTAATCGGTTATCCACAGTTATAACTTCTCTGGTCTCTTTAAACCAACATGGTTTCATCCCTCGACGTGGTACCACTGAGAATGTTAATAAAGTTGTAACACTATTCGATATCGCTGGTACAGAAAAGAGGGATTTTGCATTGATAGTATTGGATGCTAAGAAAGCGTTGAATGGGGTTATATGTGGCAACTGTTGAGACAAAGTGGTTTTGGAGACAAATTTATTACAGATTTGCAAGCCTTGTACGAAACCCCCTCTGCTAAAATTTCTGCTATGGGTTTGTTATCGGAAGAGGTATCCATGACACGGGGCACTCATCAAGGCTGCTCCTGTTCTCCCCTATTATTTGCCCTTTATATAAATCCGTTTGTAGAACAACTGTCCCATAATGTGTGTATTCCCCCATTTGTTGTTTATGATGATCAATTTTCTGTTTTTGCCTATGCAGATGACATAGCAGTGACTACTGTGGAACCCTCTCTTGCAATAGAGGAGATCGAGCGGTTAGCTATAGAATTTGGATCGATTACAGGGTATAAGCTAAATGTTTCAAAAACGCAAATACTATGCTTGGGCAATATTACTTGGATAGATGAGCGGGTAGTTAAAGAGGTGACATACTTGGGTATTCAAATTCGATCCTCTATGGCTGAAGTGATGGAAGTAAATTGAAACTTACTAATCCGCAATATTAAAGAATCTCTGGATAGGTGGGGACGATTATATTTCACATTGATAGGACGTTGCAAAATTATTAAAATGAAGGTTTTACCCAAGGCTCTTTATTTATTTTGTTCATTACCTCTGGAGGTAACAAATATTAGACTACAAGGGGCCAGATGTAGGTAGCCCTTTACCGGTCGGTAACAGCCGAAAATCTGTATTTTCGGCCGTTACCGACCGGTATTGAGCGATTGGGATGTAGGAAAGCGAAAATCGTCAGAATCGGTAATTTTACCGAATCGGTAAAGTTACCGAATCGGAAAAATTACCGAATTGGAAAATTTACCGAATCGCACCGGTTTGCGATTCGGTAAATTTACCGATTCGGTAAATTTACCGAATCAGTAAAGTTACCGAATCGGTAAAATACCGATTCGGTAAATAAGAAGTGGTAAAAATGAATATTGAGATGTAGGGAAGCTCTGAAATACCAAATTTGCTGGAAATTCGTTATTTAAGAGTCGGTATTTACCATGGAATGAGATTAGGTGGTAACCAGGTGCAGCCTATAAAAAAGGACCTAAAATGCAATTCTTCGTGCACAATGGCTGCATTTTATGTCATTGCAAGACGGCTACGGCTACAGGAGGAAGGAGAGAGGGAATGGCAGAGAGAGGAGCAGGTCTATAGACAGAGGGTTACCTTGTTCATGCTCACAGAGGCAGAGATACTCCAGAGGTACAGGTTGGCCCCAGACATCATCACGGACCTCATCAGGGACCTCCACCCACTGTTGGAGCATACTACCCCAAGGGCACATGCTATTCCACCCCACGTGCAGGTGCTGTGCAGCCTACACCTGCTTGCGTCTGGGAGCTACTAGAGCGTGGTTGCTGCGGTAGGTGGGGTGACCCAGAGCAGCCTGTCAAGGTTTTTCCACAAATTCCTTGATGCCATGTTACAGAGGATGGACCATTACATATCTTTTCCTGCAACCCATGCCGAACTGCTCCAAACAAAATCTGACTTTTACCAGATGGCTCGATTCCCCAATATAATTGGCTGCATAGATGGCACGCACATTCCCATTTGTCCCCCTGCTGCTACCGAATATATATACAGGAATAGGAATTCCACCCACACCATCAATGTGCAGGTGATTTGCAATGCAAAGTGCACCATCACTGACCTTGTGGCAAAATTCCCTGGGAGTACACACGACTCCTATATATTTCAAAACAGCGGCATCTATGCACGGCTGATTGCAGGGGAATTTGGTGAAGGATACCTCCTAGGTAAGACACAGTGTCCGACCCCCATAACACCAATTGCAGTAAGAAGTACATGTATGCATGTGAGTAATGTATTCTCATTTACTTTTAGGAGACAGTGCATATGCCCTCCGCTCCTTCATACTCACCCCGTACCTCAACCCCTCAACACCCAGCCAAAGGAGATGTAACCGAGCCCACAAGAGCACAAGGAATGTCGTGGAGCGTACCTTTGGTATCTGGAAAAGCAGGTTCAGATGCTTGCACAAGAGCGGAGGTGCAAGGCAGTATACCCCCATCACCTGCTGTAAGATCATTGCTGCGTGTGCTATGTTGCACAACCTTGCTGTGAAGAAGGGTACTGAGGTGGAGTTGTCCGCCTATGAGGATCATGACAATGACATTGCTGTGCCAGAAACACAACCTGCTGGAGTGTCAACACCAAGTGATGGCAGATACAGACATGAGGAGATTACACGCAAATATTTCTGAGTAAGTAATGAGACACAGACAGGTTGTGTATGAGGACAACGTAATTTAATGTTGCCACAACGTTCAAGCACTGAAGTGCAACAAAATAAACATTATAAACATGGGGACTGTATGTCCCGGTTTACTTCACCCATGACCGGCAATGTCACTTGCGCCCGCCCTTCCCTGAGCCACTAGGATGTGGGTCACTGTGTTCGGCATGCCCTGCAGCCTCAGCTGGGCGCCTGCTACTCCTCCGTGGCTCCACTACAGCGCTTGCCATGCTGCTGCAGCTACTACTGTAGTCAGCCTCTGCCATGTCCAGGGCAGGATTCTGTGCAGTGTGTGAAATGAGCATAGCCTCCAGTGCACTTGTGATTCTGGCCATGCCCCTGGTGACCTCAGCCGTGTTCTGTGTCAAGGCCTCCTGCATATGTATGCCCCTACGGCATAGCAGGGATGTGGCAGTGGCCAGACGATTGATGGCCGTATTGTGGACACAGGCCTCCCTGCGCCTTGTATGTTCCAGACTGTCTAGTTTGTAGCAGAGCTGTGAGATAGAGTTGCTCATCTGCTGCATCCCTGCTGCAATGTCCGCATTTGTTTTTGCAACCTCCTTATTGGACTCAACAATGTCACTCATGCCCTTCCCCATGTCTCCTATTTTCTCATTAAGGACTCGGAATTGGCGATGGCAGGCTTGGATGGATTTGCCCTGCATCCTTTGTATGCGCACCATGCTCCCCTCCAGCCCACGGAACACAGTGCCATCTCCACATCCACCTGCACTGCTGGGTCTACGTTGTCTTCTGCGCGCTGTGACTGGCTCATTGGTGGACTGCAGTGCTGCAGAACTCGCATCTACAGTGACTTGAGCCTCACCCTCTGCTGCCTCCATTACTAGTAGTGGGGCCACAACACGCCTCCTGGCTGGTGGGGTTGCAGGAGTGGACAGGAACAGTGTTGGGGAGGTTTCAGGTGAGAATACCAAGGGAGGGGATTGTGAAAGCTGTGGGGAGTGCGGCAACTCTGGGGTCTGTACAGTGTCCTCTTCATGCGCGCTGCCAGTCGTGTCACCCTCCTCCTGCGAGGCTTGTACTTGGCTTGGCCCTGCTTCCTCACTCTCCTCCCTCGCAGGTGCAGTCCCTTCTGTCTCTGTGGGTCGACTGCCTGATTTTGCCCCTAGGTATAAATAAGCGTATATCAACTGAGTGCTACTGTGTCACAGTCGCTACAATAAATGCTATACACATTTCACTTTCATTTATATGCATTACTTTCAGTGACTTGCTGATGTCTGCGCAGTTACACATGGTCTTACATTAGCTGACTACATTTCCCATTATGCATTGCTCCTGTATAGTGCTGGCAGTACTGGAATGGGGTTGGCTTGTCCACAAAGGGTAAAGGCAAGCAGGTTGGTATGGGGTGTCATGCTGCGCATGCGTCTTACCTTTTTTTGTTGCTCTGGCTGAGCTGTCCACATCTCCGAGTCCCAAGACACTGTCTGCCTAGATGGTTGAGGCCACCAACTCCTCCAGGTCAGTCAGGGGGAGCGCTTGGTTCCTGCCTCCACCGGTGACACTAGCCTGCTTGTGTATTTCTGACATTTTCTTCTTGGTGAGGCTCCGATTATCATAAAATCTTTTTTTTAAATCCTCAATATTCCTGGGTGTGACTCCCACTGCATTGACTTTATCTGCAATTGCCAGCCACATTTGTCGTTTGGCAGACTCAGGAACAGTGAGGGAGTGCCTGCCAAAAAGTTTGTTGTGCACTCGCACTACCTCCTCCACAAGTACCTGCAGCTCCATGCTTCTGAACTTTATTGTCCTTTTCCTTACTGCCTTCTGACTTTCACTGCTGCTTGCCATGTTTGCTGTTGGTAAACCTTCAAATACAACTCTCCCTGCTGCTCTGTGTCTCTGCTCAGCTCTGACTGCCTCTCCAGAACCTTCTAATTAGTTGCAGCTGCCTGGGTAGGCACTTCCTGGTAGGGAGGGGGAGGGTGGTAGCACCTGATTGGCTGTTTTCTTAAGTTTCACTTTTGCTTGCTTTCCGATTCAGAATTTATCGAATCGGTATGTATTTACCGATTCGGTATTTACCGATTTGGTATTTCCCATTCATTCCTAAGGGCCTTTTGCCCCATAGGAATGAATGGGAAATACCGATTCGGTAAATACCGATTCGGTAAATACCGATTCGGTAAATTCCGAATGTCCGATACCGAATTTTACAGATTCGGTAAATAATACCATTTTTTTCCCTACATCTCATTTACCGATTCTTGATTACCGAATCGGTAAAATTCGGTATTTAAGAATCGGTAAATGACAATTACCTACATCTGGCCCTAAATGGTATAGGGAATTAGGAAAAACAGACATCGTGGTTGAGAAACTCATTGCATTATCCAAGGAAACATTAATGTCAGCGAATCTAAAAGTACAATTTTTTAAGTCCTTATTTGATTTTTATTATACCCCCACTTGGATGGCTAATTGGGGTGCTCAGTTTGATGGAAAGTGTTTCTGTTGTGGGGATGATAGTGCAGATACCATACATATATTTTTTAGTTGTGTAAAACTGTGTATATTCCTAATAGATATTGAAAAGTTTTTGTCCTTGGTTATCAATTCTCGTTTGACAATTACACCTGCCATGATGTTAATAGGAAAGCTTCTTGAAAGGAATAGCTTACACCTACATCGACAATTGATTTTTTTCTCCATGCCTGTTGCCCGTCTATGTATAGCTAGTGAGTGGCTTCGGAAAGATCCACCAGTATTTGAGCTATGGAGGGCAAAAATGTATAATCTATGTAAGCTAGAATGGGGACTTTTTTCCGTTAAAGGTTTTAAGAAACGTCAGATTGGTAAAAGTATTTGGGGTGCCTTCCGTGATTATGTTGAGGGGTGACTTATTCATTTATATATTCATGCGTATATGTCTATGATTGTATCCTCCCATTGTTATTTACTGTATACTGTATATGGCTTTGTGTTATCATGCTGCTGTGAAACTATAAATAAAAATAAATAAATAAAAAAAAACAGATGATAGAAGAAGGGTAACTTCATAAACAATAAAATGAAACAATTTAGCTGGTGTTCTTTTGGATGACGAGTGAGTATGCCACATCTCATAGCTGCTTAGGTGTGGAAACCAGCAGGGAATTGCTTCGGGCACAAAGGCTGTTAACTGGCAGGCAGAAATGGATGGATGAACAGAAACATTGGTTGTGTAAAAAGCTCTAGTAAATAAAATTAAAGAAAACCCTTTCAGATAAGTCAAGTCCGATGACTTTGAACTTTTATAAATGTTGAAAAATTAGGGCTGATTACAATGGTGGGTGGAAGTGCATCCGCAGTGATGGCACAAATCGTCTAATTTTCCACTCCGGTAGCTATTCTTGCGACCGCCATATTACAATGGGCCTAGATAGCCCATTTTCCCACCGCCGCGGTTTTTCTGGCTCCACACATTTTTTGGTTACGCAAGGGTGCCGGCCAGAGCCAATAGAGCAAGACGGGGGTGCGGAATGACGTTCATCCAACAAGATTACAATGTATCAAACAGCCCATAACACCGCGGGGGTAAAACCCCCTTATCACAGATGGCAGAAGCACAACTATGGAGCAGAAAAGATGACCCAGAACAACTCCATATGACCGCCATGGATCCGGCCCTACAGGCCTTTCTGCTGCTCTACCTGATGCACTACCAGCAGATAAGACTGCCCGCACCCTACAGCTGAGGTACGTACAAAACATTTCCATGCATGCAACCCCTGTACAACAACAACTCCCAGCAAGTGTGCAGGCAGGGCCCAGTCTATGATGTTTTTGGCAACCTGCGAACTGCAATGTGCGAAGTTCCCTCAATTTACATGAGTGACACCCTCAGGGCACCTGAAGGCTGCCTCGTGCTGACTCCTCCTAGCACGCTGCTCCCCACTCTCCCACCTACAAGCACCACTCACACAGCTAAGATCGGGCTCAAGGTGGCAGAATAGCTTGAGGGCTGGTAGTCAATACACTGCAGACTGCAAAGTGAGGACGATGCATGCCACGCTGTGGCTCTCAATGGGGAGATAGGTAGTAGGTCACCCTGGGCCTGCGATTGGCATGTCCAGCGTGAGCAGCTGTCCAGGGCCCCATAGTCAGCCCTCCAACTTAGGGCCCACAACAATTTGACAGAGTCAGACCATGGCATGAACGGTTCCACCTTAGGGGGCCTCTCTCCCCTGCCTCACTGCCATGGTGTAGCAAGGGGAACCCAGGGTGAGGGGAGCCTGGATTACCAGTTGCTTGAACACATATTCCCCACGTCTATTTAGCAAATACGTTTCCACCCCATCCACACAGAGGCACAGCAGGTTGGCAATTGCCCTGCTATGTTGCTCCCTGACAGTTCCAACTCTCTCAGTAAACAATCATTCCTCACAACTGCAGCCCTTGATGAGCTGTAAAGAGGTGCAATTAGGTACCTCAGAGGGAGGGGCAGCAGCTACAAGAGCAGGGACATCTATTCAGATGCAAACAGCCCTGAATGTGTTAGGTGTGTGCAGTTCAGAGGGGTCAAACACATCTCTTCCTGCCCATGGCCACACAAATCACACAGCCCGCCCAGTTAATGTCACTTCAGCAATGTTGGCCCCCATCTCCATTGAAAATTATGGCAAAAAGCCGGGCTATGGCGGTCTCGTCACCGCAGCGTTGAATCTGCAGAACAACGTTGTCCCCATTATTGTACATGTACATCACACTCCCGTAGGCTACCAAGATCCACATACCATGCCACACCCCACCACCTATATAAAAGAGCCCCATGTCATCCAAACATACCTGCAGCAAGAAGTCAAGTGCATGCACAGTGTCCATAATTTCATGTCAATAGGCTCAGAAACAAATGTATAGCAATAGGAGTGACAGAAGAGGCAAGAGTCACTGCTCTAGTAACAGACAGAACGGAATTCACCACCATGAAATTGAACAGCACAAATCTTCACAGCACTCACATCACTTCACACTCTGGATGGGTAGTAGTGCCGCAGAAAACCGATATACTCTTTTGTTATCACCTACTGCTACACAACTCAGGCAAACATCTATGTTGGAACAAAACAAGAGGACTCTGCTGGAAACCCATCTGTACTGTACATCAGCAGCAATAACTGAAATCAAGTAGGGCCAAATTGCACAGATCACATACTGAAACAGTGCTGAGGACCACAAGGCTTCTAGATACAAAGCATTCTCACACAGTACAGTGTCACACCATGGAGTGGTGGGGAGGGTCAAACATTTACATGGCATGCAGGGGCACATGTGTTGACAGAAGTGGTGTATACAGGAGAATTGTAAAGGTGAGGAGTGTACAGAGCAAACATCCTTAGTGGAGTTTCTCACACTAGGTAGGCCTTAATGGTAAGACTGTGATTGCTATGCACCAGACTAACACATAGTGGAAAGTGACAGCAATGCATGTGAAAAGTCACATATCATGTTTGTTTCCCAGATTCATTTAGCACAATGAGAACAAATGTAAGCAAGAGCTAGGCCGGATCCCAAGACTCACAACACAGACATTGCAGTGAGACACTCTGCATACTCACAAATGAATGAATGAAACAACAAGCTACCCGGGGGCATCCCAGCACTGAGGCAGTAAACCAAGAAGACATCCTAGCAACACTTAGGGGAAGAGCCAAGTGTTTAACAGTTTCTGAAAGACCAGATGGCTGGGTTCCCTCCGTAGGCAGAGAGGGACGGTGTTTCACAGCCTTGTGGTGGCAGCTTTCTTAATCCTGGGAACAACGGCCATATGCAAATTGTCTGAGCTCAGCCGTCTGTTCGCTAGGTAAGGCTGTACAATGGAATGGTTGATCACTGGTCCATTCCCTTCTAACATCTTGTGGGCTGTGAACATAGCTTTAAAGTTAATTCTCTCATGAACAGGAAGCCAGTCGAGGGAGTTCAAGGCGGGTTTTGCAGATTGTCAGTTCGAGATCCCCACGAGAATCCTTGTTGCACAGTTCTGCACCGTTTGGAGTTTTGTGAGGGTTGAACCAGGGGCACCAAGGTAAAGGGCGTTTCCGTAGTCTATGCGGGAAAGAATGAGAGCCTGTACCAGGAGCTTTCTTGCCTGGAAGGGGAGGAGTGGAAGCAATTTGCGGAGCATCCTTAGGATGCCATAGCAGGAAGCCACAACCTTCCGTGTCTAGACCGTAAAGCTGAGGTCTTGATCAAGCCAGATACGCAGACTCCTTATCTGGGACTTGGGGGTAGGGGCGGGTCCCATACAGGCTGTCCTGAGGGACTCAGCAATGAAGAGACACATGGATTTTGAAATGACTTTCCCTCGAAGACCTTGAAGGATCTCTCTTATAGGAATGATTGCAGCCAAGTTAAAGCTACTCTGGTCACCCCCAAACTTCTTAGTCGGTGGACCAAGATTTGATGTTTGACCGTATCGAAGGCTGTGCTGAGGTCCAAGAGGATAACGCTGTGGAACCACCGGCATCAAGAATCTTTTTAGACTCTTCAACCACTGCTAACAAAAACGTTTTTGTTCCCTGACGCGGGCGAAAGCCTGTTTGAGAGGGGTGAAAAAGGTTGTGGGATTCCAGAAATGTCAAAAGAGCTGAGTTAACATGTTTCTCCGCTATTTTACTGATCCCTGGGAGGAGCGAGATGGGATGATAATTACCCAGAAAATCCGGGTCAAGACTTGTTTTTTTTTTTTAAAGAGACTTCACCATCGCAATTTTCCACGGAGGTGGGACCAATCTGGTGGAAATAGAGGCATTAATCAGATCCAAAATGATGGGGGAGACCGTTTCAGACACTTGCTTCAGAATCTTAGGTGGAGCTGGGTCTCTTGGCAACCCACTCTTTTCGATTGGCAAGATGGTATGAAATGACTCACAATCCATCAGAGGAAACGCCTCCGAGGAGTGTTCCCTGCTCTGCGTACCAGTATTCTCTGAGTAGGAATTGTTGTGACTATCTACCGGGGCAAATGAGGAATAGATTGTTTAAATTTTATTATGAAGGTAATCTGCCAGTTCATTGCAGCATCGACCAGTGGCGTCAGGTATATCTGGGGTAGGTAGGCTTTGAGTAATTTTTCCACAATGCGAAAAGTTTTGCGTCGGAGTTGCCAGCCATGGAGATTCTTTCTCATAATATGAGGCCTGGGCCAATTTAATTTCAGCCTTGTCAGTTCTAATGGCCTCCCTGTATTCTGATTTCTTGTTTGAGGAGAAGTCCTTTCTCCAAGCTCTTTCGGGTTTCTTACAAATCTGTTTTATTCCCGGAGCTTGGGGGGAATACCATGCCATTCTTTTGGATCCTACTTTCACCTGAATCATTTGTTTTGGAAAGACCTGATCTAAAGGCCTCTCAATCCAATTGTTAAATCTATCATTGGCCACAATTGGATCGATGTCAGGTGTGTTCTAGCTCGAATACCCACTTTTCTAAAGAAAGTTTGGGCCAGGGACGTGACATAGTTCCTATTGGCCTAGTTGAGGGGGTAACACAGGTGGGGGTCCAGGAGAAAGGAATCAAGAAATGATCGGACCAGGGAATTGGGATGGGTTCCTTTCCAATCAATTCCTCCAGATTGAAGAATATAGGATCTAGGAGGTGTCCCTTCAAATGAGTCACATTGGTGACCTTCTGTTTGAACTGGTACGCAGCATGATCCTTTGTAATTTCTGCCCCTGCCATATGTGAAGGATCATCAAAGTGCAGATTAAAGTCACCCAGTAATGTAAAATTAGCAGGGGTACTGGCAAGATTCGGGACCGTTTCAGGCAGTATTTACAGAATTGACCCATTGAACCGGGGAGGGGGGCGGTAAATTAAGATGCCTGACAGGGAGAGCGTGGAAGTGAATCCTATCGTAAATAGTGGGTTCTCACAATCCGGTAAAGGACCACAAGAAGTGCGGCAGCTGAGGTAACTTTACAAATGATGGCGCTGCTGCCACTTTTACCTGCAGTCCGGTCTATCCTATGGATTAGGTAGAAGGGGGGGAGGGGAGGGTTTGAATGATATTGGGTTCCGAGTCTGAGTTAAGCCAAGTTTCTGTCAGGAACAAGACTTCTGGGCATTCTTCCTGTAGCAGGATGAATATCTCAGCCACATGCTTGGGCAGCGATATTCAATTCAGCAAAAACATTTTATAGAACTTCAGAAGAGGCCGAAGGGTTGGGGGAGCGGCGATAGCCTCAATAGACAGTGGGCATAGCCAGGGCCCAAACTGCTAGGGACAATGGAATGAGCGCAGTTCATCGTAGTGGCTACGTTTAACTGTCTAAGCTGCCCAGCATTATAATGACAGACATTTGTAGGAAAAGAACCAGGGGTTGTGGCCCCTGGCCCCGGTCGGACATGGACGGGCACAGACGGGCATGCCTTAGCCTCCCCTTCAGCGCGCCAATGGTGTGTCCGCTGCACGCATTCCCTGCTGCACGGTCACGTCATCCGTGCCTTAATTAGCCCTGAGCAGGGTCCAGCCACTAGAGCGCTGACCCATAATGGCTGCCAAAGTGCAAGTGCCAGTGCAAAAGTTAGAACAAACAAAATAGCCCCCGTGAGCTTTAACACAGCTCACCAACAATAAAACAGTAGATATTTTAAAAGATTCCGACAATACTAAAATAACTTTTCCTAGTATCCCTTCGACCCTAGTGTTTGCGCGTAATTGCCTCCAATTGACCGCTGCGCAGTCGCGTCATCCGTGACTTAAGTAGCTCTGAGCAGGGTCCAGCCACTAGAGCGCTGACCCAAAATGGCTGCCAAAGTGCAAGTGCGATTGCAAAAGTTAAAACAAAGGAAATAGCCCCCTGAGCTTGTACACAGCTCACCAACAGTAGATTTTTAAAAAAATTCCCACAATTCTAAAATTGGTTTTATTAGTAGCCCTTCGAGTCTAGTGTTTGCTCGTAATCGCCTCCGTTTGACCGATGGTGTGGACAAGATGTAGGTGGACCCTAGATGTAGCTGTACCCTAAGACTGTGAGGTTACAATGACACACTGCACACTGCTCCAGCAACAATGCCAAGTTGTGCTTAAACACTCCAGAAGGTGTTTGATCATGGAATCAAACAGGCACTCATCAACTGGATCATGCATGTGTGAAAGGGGATTGCTGCAGGGCACATATACATAAACACTTCTGTCAATGACAGGACACGCACACTGTCTGATGACTCCAGTGCGCACATGTACAACCATTCATGTGACAACCAAGCCATACCTATCCAAGATGACAATACACCTACAAAGTGTGTACACATCAAATTTAGATCACACAGATATGTTGTACCCTGTCCACCCCTCGAGTCATCATGTAAATTGGAATAGCTGCTCTTGATGGAGATCAAACAAATCTGACAGGCGTGAAAAAGTAGAGCCCAGCCACCCTAATGAACAAGGCCAGAGTAGACCATCACAGACAAGCAGCTTGCCCCGATCAATCCTCAGTGTCAAAAGTGAACATTAGTTGCCGGAACCTCTGGAAACACCTTCAATATCAAATTAAGTACATGCCAATGGTAACACTGACTTCAGAGCATGGAACCCATTAACACATTCACATACATTGTACTGCATCATGAGCAAGGCCAGCGACAACGTTCACAACATAAAAATAATTTTTTATTACATAAACTCTGTATCAGCATTTAAAGTGCAAAACATTAAGGGCAAAGGCCAGAACAAACTGATCTTTAACACATCCCAAATGTTGTAGGAGCCATAGACTGTACACACAATGTCCTTGTTCCACCACAGGCGCGTGAGCACATCTACCGTAACCGCAAGCCTCATCACTCCATAAATGTGCAAGTGGTATGCCAAGCTGATCAGATCATATCCCACATGTGTTCTTAATTTCCTGCTTCGGCACATGACTCATTCATACTGCGGAACAGCATCATCCCACAATTGATGGCAAATCTTCATCTAGAGCGTGCCTGGCTTGTTGGTGAGTGGGCTGTGTCAATGAGTGTGGTGTGAGTGGGGCATGCTGCTCTCTTCACATATTTCTCTTACATTTTTGGTCTGTGTTTCTCACAACTAGGTAACTCAGGGTATCCCAACCGTCTGTCATTGCTGACCCCACTGAGGAATCCAAGTACTCCCGGGGAAGTCCACTTCAATGATGCCTATGGCAGGACACGTCATGTGGTGGAGCGCACTTTTGGACTTCTGAAGTCTGATTTCGGTGTTTGGACAAGAGTGGTGGTGCACTACTCTACTCTTTCTAGAAGGTGTGCAGATAATAGTAGCCTGCTGCAAGCTACACTACCTGGCCTTGCACAAAGAGATCCCCATGATTCAGGACGATGATGAGCAGCTGGAGCCCCCAGCTGCAAACCCACACATGCCCAGTGACAATGATAGTGGTGAGGAAGAAGTTCTTGACCTGCGTCAACAGCTCATCGCCAACTACTTTCATTGAGTGTAAGTTAGCATTGAGCAACTATGATAGTGTCTGTGTGCTTTGCTGTTCTGGGCCGAACTTTTAGGATGTGTCTGGATGCTGGTTGTTGTTGATACACTGCTGCGGGTTAGTCTGTGCAGCGGTGTGTTACTTTTTCTAATTATCTCTTGTCCATGTTGATGGTGTTTGTCAGTGTTATCTGGAATGTATCTTGTACGGTGTTGACTAGTATTGTGTTTTAGCTCTCATGCCATCATATGACAACTCACTATTATTTTCTTGTGTTGTTCTAGGTTTCTCCGCCTTCTTAAAGGATTGTCGCATTCAAAGCATGTGGTACATTGCCTTATGAGTTAACATTCTACTTACTGTGATAAACATGGTACTGACACACAGGCATAGTGGTGTGAATTGTGTTTATTTATGTGTGAGTGAGAGGTGAGTATTCAAGTTGAAAGCGATGATACATAGATAATTAGGATGTAACACACAATGATGGAATTCCACAGTCCAGCAGAAAAGTACTATCAATGTGGCAATGTGGGTTCGGATGTACAATAAAGTCAATGCTCTGATGTCATCAATGGTGGCTCCTAGAATTGGTTTTGCAAGGTGCTTTGCCACATGATCCTACCCTGGTCTTTCTCGGATGTCTCCTCTGCCGTTTGGCAGGGGTGAACCTGCTGCATGCTCAAAGGAGTCTGAGGAGTGTGTTGCTTCTGCCTCCCCCTCTCTGTAGCCGCTATTGAGGTGTTGTGAGTATCATCAGGCTTTCCACCAATTGGGGGTTCTACTATTTGAGCTTCATGAATGTACCTCAGAACACCCTCAAGCTGGCCCATGTATACCATAAGTTGTCCCAAACATGTGTCCATGTACCTTTGCAGCAGGCGGAGTTCACACAGTTCTTCCACAACCTGGCTCATCTGTCCCTGGTGTTGTTGGTATGCACCAAGGACTGTGTTCATGGTGGCCAGGGTCTCGCTGTCCTCCTGTGAGTGTCCCTCAGTTGACCGCCCACCTGCCCAGCAAACACAGACATGTGGCGTTGCCTGTCAATGGTCCTGCACACTGTCCCCCGCATCCCCGGGCTGCCTGGTGATATTGGTGACAACTGCCACAGGGACAGTGCTGGAGGCAGCAGTGGTGATGGTGGAGGTGGGGACAGTGAGGCCCAGAGTCTGAGCTTGCCCAGACATGCCTGAGGGGCCAGGTTAGTCCTCCTCATCTGAGAAACGGAGACAATCAACCTCCGAGAGCTCACCTTCCTGGGGGGGGGGTGTAGACTAGCTCGGAACATTGATCTCAGTGTTGATAGTGTATTACCTGTTGAACAGAGGATATATTGTCAGCATGTTCAGTTCACAACACAACTTTGATGTTCATGTTGTGGACATTTCATTTGAGATAACCAAACATTTGACATTGGCAATACTTGGCATTCGTAACAGTATGTTTGCAGTCGAACATGATGTAGGGGTACATACATTGCTTGTTAGTAATATGACATGGCGATGCCAACACTTTCATATGTACAGATATTGTATTTACAAGGACTTGTCCTCCTGTACCACTCCAGTTTCTGCTAGGATATTGAAGTTTTTTCAGTACGTTTCTGTCTGATATGCAGCAACTTGATGATTTCTGTTGGGATTTTTGTACTGACATCATGTGGTTTGTGAGGTTTGACTGAGTCTACATGCATGTGTTGTGTTGATGTTAGCCTTTATGCTTTGGGACAATGGGACTTGCACACTGAATTTTGCCTATTGTGTTCTTGGGCTTTGCTTTGCAGTTATATGTGACTTCATCATTGACACTGTGATTCATGTGACCTCTAAATGGGATTAGCTGTTTGTGCACTGGCTACAACCTATGGAGCTTTACAGAGTTGGGTACCAACTGCGGCATGCGGTGGTCAGATAGCTCCATGCAGTTTGGGAGAGATGCCAGGGTGCATTAGCTGACTACCTACCTGTGAGGTGAAGCAGACTAGTGAGATGGCTCCCACAAGGATATGGGTTGGGGAAGGTGCTCCATGCTGTTTGAGAGGGAGGCCAGAGGGCCTGGTGGGAGCTGTGGTGTTGTTCCCTGGTCCCAAAAACCCACTCCCTAATAAGATGGCTACCTACCTGTTAGGCGTAGCAGAGTAGGGAGATGTCTCCCACATGACTGTGGGGGGGGAGGGTGCTCCATGCTGTTTGGGAGGGAGGCCAGAGGGCCTGGTGGGAGTTGTGGTATTGTTCTCGGGCCCTAAAACACCCACTCCCTAGTAAGATGGCTACCTACCTGTGAAGTGTAGTAGAGTAGGGAGATGGCTGCCACATGGCTGTGGGGTGGGGAGGGTGCTCCATTTTATTTGGGAAGGAGGCCAGAGGGCACGGTGGGAGTTCTGGTGTTGTTCTCAGGTCCCAAAAACCCACTTGATAGTAAGATGGCAACCTACCTGTGATGTGTAGCAGAGTAGGGAGATGGCTCCCACATTGGCTGTGGGGTGGGGAGGGGGTCTCCATGCTGATTGGGAGGGAGGCCAGGGTGCATGAGCTGACTACCTACCCGTGAGGTGAAGCAGAGTAGTGAGATGGCTTCCACAAGGTTGTGGGTTGGGGAGGGTGCTCCATGCTGTTTGGGAGAGAGGCCAGAGGGCCTGGTGGCAATTGTGGTGTTGTTCTCAGGTCCTAAAAACCCACTCCCTAATACGGTGGCTACCTACCTGTGAAGTGCAGCAGAGTAGGGATATGGGTGCTCCATGCTGTTTGGGAGGGAGGCCAGAGGGCCTGGTTGGAGTTGTGGTATTGTCCTGAGGTCCCAAAAGCACACTCCCTAATAAGGTGGCTACCTACCTGTGAGGTGTATCAGAGTAGGGATATGGCTGCCACATGGCTGTGGGGTGTAGAGGGTGCTCCATGCTGTTTGGGAGGGAGGCCAGAGGGCCTGGTTGGAGTTGTGGTAGTGTTCTCAGGTCCCAAAAGACCAACTTCTTAGTAAGATATCTACCTCCCTGTGAGGTGTAGCAGAGTAGGATATGGCTGCCAAATGGCTGTGGGGTGGCGAGGGTGTTCCATGCTGTTTGGGAGGGAAGCCAGAGGGCCTGGTGGGAATGGTGGTGTTGTTCTCAGGTCCAAAAACACCCTCTCCCTAGTAAGATGGCTACCTACCTGTGAGGTATAGCAGAGTAGGGAGATAGCTGTCCCATGGCTGAGGGGTGGGGAGGGTGCACCACGCTGTTTGGGAAGGAGGCCACGGTGCATGATCTGACTACCTACCTGTGATGGGAAGCAGAGGAAAGAAATGTAGCCTTATGAGACATTCATATTAAAAGCGTCCATTCTACATAAGTTTGATTTACTATGGATTTTGAGGCTCAATTG
This sequence comes from Lissotriton helveticus, assembly GCF_964261635.1. NCBI lineage: Eukaryota > Metazoa > Chordata > Amphibia > Caudata > Salamandridae > Lissotriton > Lissotriton helveticus. The sequence continues at coordinate 1,234,013,444 of NC_136068.1, forward strand.
TTGTGCAAAACAGTACTTTGAAATTGTGATGTGATCATTTTGCTCCTACTTACCAGTCTGCACTCCCCCTGCTATTCGTATGAGACTCTCAGAATGCAGTATGGCAAGCACATTCTCCTCCCATTCAGTGAATGTTAGTGGTGTAATAGGAGGGCCGCCACCAGTTCTTTGAGCCGCCTCATGGTTCCTCTGGGCCCGAGCCTTGACCCTGCTCTTGAGGTCAGCCTACCACTTCTTGATGTCACGCAATGTGCGCAGGGTGGTCCCTACTGCATTGACTTTTTTTTTGTAGATCCTCCCCCACATGTGATTTTTCCTCACTAGTGGAGTCTGTTGGACCAGGTTCCCAAACAAATGTGGTTCTACCGTAATTATCTTGCCTACCATCACTTTCAACTCTGTGTCTGTGAATTTGGGCATTTTCTTGGGGGGCATGTTGCTAATGAATGAAACGTGCAGGGAGTAAGGTGGTGGTGTAGATTTGTGAGTTGTGTTAAGTGTGTGGATGAGAAATGGTGGTGGTGTGTGGAGATAGGTGTGTGTGAAGGTGTGCTGTGTGAAGTGTTATGTTTGTAAAATGGTGTCCACTCTCTCTCTGTCTGTGTTTCTGCGCCTGCTTTGCAAAGGATGCTGGTCCAGGAAGGGGTTGGTTTTATGCTGTCCTATGTGGGTGTGTCTACATGAATGATGACCACCAGGTGTATCTTCCATGCTGAGCATTGCTTTAATTTTCAAAAGACAGTTGGGGTGTATCATTGGTTGCATGTCTGATGTGATTGAGGGCAGCGAAGAGTATTGGACAACTTTGAGCATTGTTGGGATGAAGTTTGTTCCGACTGACATTCGTTTGGCCAAAGCACGACCACGGCAGTCGGAATGATATGCTCGTTACGTCAGCACCGTAATGTCATCGTAATTAGCCTTGCAGTCATACCGCGGCAGAAGCAGCCTTTTTGGTCCATTAAACAGCTTTCCCAGACTGCTGTGGTCAGATTTGCAGATTTTTCGACTGTGGCGGACGATCTTTTGTGAATTCCGTCCGCCGTGGTCACATTTTACGTGCATAGCATCGTAATTTGGCCGGCGGAAATGCTGCAGTTCATGCTTGAGTTTTTTTGCCACAAGCATGGTGGATGGAAGCCTTTTCTGTACGCCATTGAAATCAGCCCCTAGGTTATGGTTAAGGTTCTCATATTCTTCTTGAATAATTCCTGACAAATAAACTTTGCAGATTTGTCAGCTTTTTATTCTTTGTATGGGATAATAAACCCTGATTATCTTTCTCCCCTCATTTTGTCTTGTCATTCATTGGACGAGAAGATCCCCCCCAAATCCATTCTGTTTTTAATATCTTTGTTCATTTGCTCTTTCTTCTCCCCTTTAATTATTCCCAACTTCATCTTCTCCTTCACCTCGGATTTCTTACCTGTCTAAACATCCTATATTTTTTCCTTTCACTTAATTTTCAAATCGTCCCAAGTTGTTCTCCTTTCCACTTTTTTCTGTTCTGTTTTCTAGTCTTGTGTCGTCTTCCTTTTCCTCTAGACATCTATTTATTTATTTATGTATTTATTAGCAGTTTTATATAGCGCGTACGTGACCCATGGGTATCAGAGCGCTTAACATCATGTGGTATAGATTACAAATGCAGTGTACAAAGAGCAGTAAGACGTGCTGACTTAGTAATGGCGATTTAGACATAGTAATTATAGGCTAATATCTTGAGAAGCAACATGTAAGGTATTGAGTTAAGACCTGAGTTAATAAAGTTCTGAGGTAGAGTTTCTTAGAGGTTCAATCAGATCCTATGGTCATAAAATCCATGACAAGTCTTCGGTTTCGTTTATCTTGTTTATGGGAGGAACTTGCTCATAAGAAAGTTCTTTATTTCTTTCTTGAATATTGTCGTGTTTCTAATTTTTCTGATGTTTGCAGGAAGGGAAATCCAAATCCTGGGAGCTACGCCTGAGAATGTCCTTTCATATGTTTTTTTCTTCTTAAAGATAGGAGGTTTCAGGAGCAGATAATTGACACTCCTGACAAGTCTGTTTCTTCCTGTGATTTCTATTTTGTGGGCGAGATATTTAGGTGTGTTGTGATGAATAACTTTATGGGTTATACAAGCCATTTTCATCTGTACTCTGGCTTCATATGGTAACCAATTTAAGGCCTTCAAGTGAGGTTTGATGTGGTCAAAATTCCTCAACCCTGTAATAAGCCTTACCGCTGCATTGAGGCAGGCTTTTAGGGGTGCAGTTGAAATTTTTGGTAGACCAGCCAGTGTAGTACAGCTGTATTCGATCCTGGAGATAACCAGCGAATGCACCGCTAGTTTCAGGTCTGTCTCCGTTAAAAAAGATTTCATCTTTCTCAGATAGTTCAAGTGGAAACGAGCGTTTTTTGCCATGGAGTTAATGTGCATTTTCATATCAAGGTTCTCATCCAGTGTGATTCCGAGAGATTTCGCCGAGTCCACTAGGGTTGGGATGCAATTTAATGCTGTAATCATTTTGGACCATTCTTTCACTAAGGATTGATTTTTATGTGGTGAGATGAGTTTGAGGGCATCGTTCATTGTGGTTATGTCTTCCAGGCTAGCAATCTTGATGTACAGTTGAGTGTCATCTGCATACATGTGGTAGGATATTTTTGATTTCCGTAGAATTTCTGTAAGAGGTTCGATGTATAAATTAAACAGAGAAGGAGATAAGGTGGATTCTTGCGGCACTCTGAGTGTGTTTGGGCATGAAGGCGATAGTGCTTGGTTTACTAGGAATCTCTGAGTTCTGTTCTTTAAAAATGATTCGAACCATTTCAGTACCGTGCCAGACATTCCCATCCTAACATGGAGTCTGTTCAGTAATGTTTCGTGGTTGACTGTGTCAAATGCTGCTGGCAAGTCTAGGAGGATGAGTAGACAAGATTGATTTCTATCTAGAGGTTGAAGTGCATCATCGACAATGTGAAGGATTGCTGTTTCCCTGCTGTGCTTAGCTCGATTGGTAGTCATCTAGTAAGGAGTAGGTGTCGATATGTTTATTCAGCTGATTCTGTACACATTTCTCTATGAGTTTGGCGAGAAAAGGGATGTTGGTCACTGGGCGATAGTTGTTTGGATCTGTTGGGTCCACTGTGGGTGTTTTTGATAATCGGGACTACTTGTCCCGTCTTCAGGCTTTCAGGCAGGCACCCCTGTGTGAGTGAGGCGTTTATGATGTCTGTCCATATTGGAATCATATTATGGATGATTTCTTTCAGGCATTTTGATGGTAGTGGGTCGTTATAATGGCTGTTGGGTTTCGTGGTTGCAAGTATTTTAGGAATTTCATTCTGGTCCAATAATTTGAAGGTGTTTCAGTGGGCATTGTTTTTAGTCGTAATGTTCTCAAAATTCGGAACAGAAGGTGATGTATTAGTGTTGTCTTTGATATTATCTGCGGCAGTCTTAAGCTCTTCTTCCAACTTATTGGCTTTGTTAATGAAGAAGGTAGAAAATTCATCGCAACTTAGTTGTGTTTTAGTGACCTCATGGACAGATTTTGCCAGTTTGTTAGATTGTTGTTTTATGATTTCGAATAATTTACGTGGTCTATTTTTGGCGTTATCCAATTCAGTTCTGATAAATTCCTTTTTAGTGTTAATAATCTTCTTGTTATATTCTTTCTGCTCGTCTCAAATTTCATCTTTCTTCATTCAATATTCCATTGAACCATGGATTCTTATTCTTTTCCGTTACTCTTTTTAATTTGAGTGGTATGGTGTCTTTGACTATTTTTGTTACTGTGGAATTGTAATGGTTCGTTAGATCGTTCACATTTATCAAATTGTCGGGTGGGTACAAGTCTCTCTTGCAGCTTTCAGCTAGCAAATCCATTTTAGCGTCTCTGGTATCTCGGATCCATTTTTTCATTTTGGTAGTTTGAGTCATTTTTAGTTTCTCCTGTGATGGTATTCGGAAGGTTATGGCGTGTTGATCTGACCAGTCGGACTTTTCAATGGAGAGTATTGAGATGTCCTTGTTCTTCGAGATAATCCAGTCCAGTGTAGCTCCTTTTGAGTGTGTTGGTTGATGACAAGCTTGGTATAGTTTTAGGTCATTTAAAAATTCTTTAAAGGCTTTGACCTGTTTGTCGTTGTTGTCGTTCCAATGAAGATTGAAATCACCTAAAAATATATTATTGATGTCAGCGTTGGCGTTGGCAGTGATGAACTCCATCATTTGGTCAATGAAATTCATATTGTTTCCAGGTGGGTGGTATAGGGCATGTAGGTTGCAGATATGTTTGTTAGCCGATCTTACATTGAGCCTTAGGTATTCGCATGATTCTAGGGGGTTGAATTGAAATTGGCCAACGTCAAAAGTCGATTTATGGATACAGGCAATACCTCCCCCTGTCCTTATCTGCCTGTCTAGTCTTAATATGTTGTATTGCGGTGGTAAGAGAAGGTCCATGACTGGTGATGAGGATTCAGATAACCAGGTTTCCGTCAGGATTGTTATGTCTATTTCTTGATTGATGATGATGTCGGCTATGTCCTAAGCATGTTTCGCCGCAGAACGACAGTTGAGCAGCAGGCATTTTAGGGATTTCTCCGTTCTGTTTGTGGTCATGTTTAAAGGATCTATGGATATTTGGATTTGTTGTAAGTTGTTGAAGTTTACTTTATTTTCCTTTCTTGTAGATTTTCTGTTTATGTCTATCGCTACTCTTTTGATTTCCTGTGCAATCATGGGGTTTGATGATTCATGTTCCTGGAGAAGTGATGTTATGTCTTCTTCGGTTAGATGATTTTGGTTCCTATCTGGTCTGTTTTGTCTGTCTGTCAGTGGTAGAGATCTCTTATTGTTTATCGCTATGGACGTATTTGCTAGCTCTCCGATGAGTTCTACTTCATTCTGAGTCTTCTTTGTGATATCACATAGTTCTACAATTCCTTTCGTGGAGTTTTGTATATCTTGTGCTAAGTTGCTGATTTGCGTTTGGATCTCGCGGATTTTTCTCATGACCTTGGGTGCCGTAGTGTGAATAATCCTCTGTAGGTTCTGTTCCTGATTTTTCGTTTAGAGTCATGTATCATTGATTTCTTGCTCATTCCCTTCGGCCGATTGTTCTCTCTCTCATTGATTTCTGGGTTAGCCGTTCTGTCATGTTTTTTTGTACCATTGCTATATTTGTTGTTATGTGTATTTTGTCTTCTCTCTGAATTATTCTCGATTAATGAATTCCCAATTTCGTCTATGGCTCCAGGTTGAGGGCCTTGTTCCCGTGGGTTATTTGATGGGTTATTTTTTTGTACAGGTTCCTGTTGTTCTCTGGTTGGAGTAATATTTATTGTGTCGGATTCGGCAATGCTTATGTTGTCTGTTGGCGTGTCCTGGGGTTGTATTGGCCAGGTGCCTTCTATTTGCATAGCTTGATCCAGTTCTAGTCGGACTTTGGTTGGGCTAGTACTTCTAGGGTTGTTGTCAGATGAGACTGGGTTGTCCGAAGACAGCTTCTGGCATTGGGGTGGCCTAGTGTCTTTTATTTGTGTGGCTTGTTTTAGTTCCTGGTGGTCCCTAACTGTTGAGCTACTTGTAGTGGAATTGTCGGGTGGCCTAGTGTCTTTTCTTTTTGTGGCTTATTTCAATTCCTGGTGGTCTCCAGCTGTTGAGCTACCTGTAGTGGAATTGTCGGGTGGGCCGGGGTTGTCTTCTGAGCTACTCTGGTGGGGGAGTGGGCTCGATTTCTCCACATTTCTTTTTAGGGTAGAGAAGATGTTGTCGAATATTTCCAGATCGTTGTTAGCGGCTTGGATCAACACTATTCCATTCTTAAAGATAGTTATGCAAATGTCCGCTCTAAGTTTAGAAGATGCTCTGGTCAAGAATTTCGTTCCATGTGGGATGTTGGTAGTGGCTTTAATATGCAACAGGTTTGTGTAGGTATTGCGCCATTTTGCCCTCCTTCTGGTGAAGAAAATCAAATCTTTCATGATGATCCCTTTATCCATACAAAAGGAAGTGTCAGAGATCAATGTGTCCGGGTTTCTCCTCATGATGTTATGCTTAAGTTTTTTGGCTGCATTTTTGGACAGATTTGTAGGGTATTGTATGTCGTAAGCGTTCATGCCTATTCTTTCCAGGTAGTTGTCTTCCATCTTGTGCTATGTGTTGGCATTGTAGACCGTGGATTCTTTCTTCAAGTGGTATTGTAATTCTCTCAACATTAATTACTGGCTAATGATTATCACAAATTATATCATGTATTAAGATACTAGTGTAATATAATTATATCAAGTGTTGTGATAAATAGGATTATCTTAGTACTTGTGGTAATTGTTGTAATCCTTGGTATATTCTTGATATAGTTTCTTCTTCTCTGTAGTTTCTTCAGTATTCCACTAGCATGTGTTCTCACTATAGAGTTGAACAACTAGCTACATTTCAAGATGTCTGCCGTTTTGGTTATTCTTCTGTGATCTGCAACCTTTCTCTCTTTCTACTTTTTGACTTTGTCCTCTTTTTCTTTTGATCAACTGTTTGGGATCAGGGGTTGGCTCCTTCCTTCCTACCCAGTAAATACGTTAGTCCTCTTTCACTTGCTCCTGCCTCTGTATTGATGCCATTTTGAAGTGCTCTCTCTGTATGCAGTAGGGGCTATTTTTCCTTTCTTAAGGTGGATAGTCACTTCAAATTGTCCTACGAGGCCGCCATTTTAAAGTCAGGCGCGCCGCTTCGACATTTACCTTCTAGTTCTGTACTTATTTCAGACCCGGCTTGTGTTGCTTTCACGATCGCCGGGTTCCTTTAAATAATATTAGCCAATTGGTGTACTTTCGCTCCGCTTCAGTTCCCGCCCCTTGTCCCGGTTTTGTACCGCTTCTGAGACTTTCTAGCAATCTCTTCCATCAACGACCCCCTTCCACCCGATCAGCGCGCCTCTCCGCTCCCGCAGCGATCCTAATCCCGGTCCTAGGGGCAGCGCGGGGGGTACCTTGTTGTAAGCGCGGCAGATGTCAATGTCTGTAGATGCACTCCTGGGGCAAGCGGCAATCCGCTCCTCCGTGTCCCGAGCCTTCGTCGATGCAAGTCAATCGACGGTGTCAGGGTGGATCGTCTCGTGGCCTTCTCGCATCCTCTGGCGCCCTCGCCAGCCTTTGAAGGTGGCAGTCTCGTAGTCCAGAGAGGGGCAGCTGCTTTACACCACGGTCGCTTCCTTCAAGGTAGGTCGTAGCACTTTTCTTCTTCTAGCTCTTGATCCGCTGATATCTTTGAGACCGGGGGGGGGGGAGGTTTAATCGGGGATTTAAACTGAAAATAGTTATCCCGGACCCTAGGAGTTCTCGTAGTGATCTCCAATGCTGCGGCCATTTTCAACATAGAAGACGGACTGCCACAGCCTCTTTTTATATCTAAATCAGCATACATCTTACAAGTCTGTTTTATTTAGCTAATGTTCTAATTATTTATTTTAGTTTAAGAACTGAAAATACTTTTAGGATGTACTTTGGAATCTAGCCTGGGATTCAATGTTCAAAATCAGTTTCCTGTTATTTTCTTGACCAACAAACTCTTGAGAGAAAATCAACTGCTTAAAGCCTCCATGCCATTTCTTCATAATGCTACTTCAGTTTATGCATTTATTGTGCATTTCCATCCTTGAGGAAACCATTACAGTTCAATCAGCTTTATTTGGAGCTTAACCAATGGTGCAGGATATCCACATCAGCATAGATTACTCGCTTATGTCCTGGAGTTTAGTGACACTGGTTCGATGGTGTGAGTATTTACTGTGCACATATTCAGACCACACGCCGGTGTTAATGGAGCTGACCCTAGACAGCCCAGGGGCCCCAGCATTTGCTTGGTGATTCCAACCCTACTCTCTCATGGATGAAATGTTCTAGGAAGATCTTGGGCAGGTGGTTATTGAATATTTGAATAATAACATAGATTCAGTGGAGAAATTTGCATGTGTATGTGAAACTTCTAAAGTTTACATCCGGAAGGGGCATGGTTTCTAAGCATGGTGGCATTACTTAGATCACTGTGCAGCAGATTTATTAGGTTGGAGATCTGAAATAGTTGGCCTATAGCATGTGCACAGAGAAAAGGCTGAGCATAGTGTGCAGGGCGAAAATAAGGTCAGGTTGGAAGAGTTTAATGAGGTGGTGCATAGCAAAATCCCTTCCTAGGCAAATACGCCACTGTGAGGGTTTATGGCAAGGGTAAACATCCTAGTGCAATGCTGGCGGCACTCTGGAGACCTAGATTTTAGCAGCCAATGATAAGCTGGGTGTGCTCCTATACATGGTGGAACAGCTTTTAGCTAATTTCTGTCATTATTATAAGGATGTATACGCATTGCATCTCCCTCATGAAGAATAGGCCACAGAGGACTACCTGCCCATATCATGATGCAATTGCTGACAGTGGAACATAGAGAGCTCCTCATGGCCCCAACTTTACCCCAAGGAGAATGAGTCAGCGATTAAAGATATGCTGAGTGGGACACCGGTAGGCACTGATGGGCTAACTGTGGCCTTTTATAAGGCCTTCCAGGTGAAGCTTCTCTCGCACCTGGTCACCCTGTATAAGGAAATGGATGATGCATGAGGCTCTTCTGGTCACTCTGCAGAAGACAGGCAAACCGGTCAATTGCTGATCGTCTTATAGACCAATGTCACTGTTAAATACCAACACAAAAAATGTTTGCCACGGCTTGAGCTAACAGATTGTTGCCTTACCTCCCAGGTATAGTTGGGCCTGAGGAAGCCAGGTGTATACAGGTTCAGTCACTAATTTACAATTTCAGAACCCCTTTTGGCATGATCTTTTAAATTGACCTGGACATGCGTGCTACTGCAATGTTTTTGGACACTGATAAAACATTTGATTCGGTTGAGTTGGAGTTAATGTTAGCGATGTAATGGCACATCGGGGTGGGAGATCAATCAGTCAGCATTTGCCTAGCGCAAAACTGGTGAAGAGACAGAATATCGACGTAGACATATTGAGTTGAATGAATATTGAATCAAGAATATCAATGGTGTAAAATATCGAAAATACGTTTTTTGTAAGAAATATCGATTTTTGTGTGTTTTATAAATATTGATTTTCCAAATATCAGTTAAAAATATTGTAAATAATATCAACCGTATTTTTTTGTTTTGGGTTAATGTGTAAATTCTTTTTTTATTATTTTAGTAGTATTTATTTTATAAGTTAAAATTTATTTTTTAATGTTAAAATGTCTGTTTTTATTGTATATTCATTTATTTTTAGCAGCGTGATGTTGTACTCATAGGGGATAAAGGTAGGAAGTAATTTAAAAATATTTGTTTGAAGTTCATTATTTTTTAAATTTTATGTAGAATTTTAGGAGTAGGATGTTGGGTTAGGGGATAAGAATGGGGCGTAATTAAAAATGAAGATTTAAATAAATTTTAAATAGAAAAAATCAAATTCAAAATCTGAAATAAAAAAAGATTTAAATAAATATATGAAAGCAAAATGATATGTATTTTAATTTATATATCATTTTGTATTTTTTTGTTTATTTAAATTTGTTAAGTATTAGTTTAAAAAACATTTGGAAAATTTAGAATTTTAAATTTTTTAAAAATGGTAGGGAAATTTAGAATTTTATATTTATATTTTGTAAATTTTTGTAGGAAGAGAAAAAACACAAATTTGTTGCCATTTTTCTTTTATAAATATTTACATTAATATTTATTTTTTGTTTTAACTTTTTAAAATGTTTTTACAATTTGAAAATGTTTGTGGTACATTTTTTATTTTAAAAAAAGTATATTTTTATAACTGTATGTTTTTTATAGTTTTGAATTTTGTAATTTTTTTTATATGTTTAAACGTTTTACATTATTTAGCATTTTTCCATAGTTTATTTTTTTAATTTTGAATAGTAATTTTGTTAAGTTTATTATGAAGCACTTTCTTTGACTTTAGTTGGTTTGGAATTGTAATAGTGATTATATTAAGGTTTTTCATCCAACAATTCCCTGATTATAATTGTTTTTTTTAAGTTGGAAATAATTATTTGTTTTATGGCTTAGTATCCAGCACTTTCCCTGAGTTTAATTGGTTTTGGAGTTGGAACAGTAATTTTTTTATTGGTTTATTTTCCAGCACTTTCCCTGAGTTTAGTTGGTTTTGGAGTTGGAATAGTACTTTTATTTATGGTTTATTATCCAGAACTTTCCTCGAGTTTAGCTGGTTTTGGAGTTGGAATAGTCATTTTTTATGGTTTATTATCCATCATTTTCCCTGAGTTTAGGTGGTCTTGGAGTTGGAATAGTAATTTGTTATGGTTTATTATCCAGCACTTTCCCTGAGTTTAGTTAGTTTTAGAGTTAGGAATAAGAAAAAAAATATTGGTGTATTATCTAGCACTTTCCCTGAGTTTATTTGGTTTTGGCGTTTGAATAGTCATTGTTGGGGGTTTTTTATCAAGCACTTTTCCTGAGTTTAGTCGGATTTGGAGTTAAGAAGAGTAATTTTTATGGTTTGTGAAATTATAATTTCTTAAAGTTTTTGTGTAAATTAAAATAAGAAAGGCGATGTAAGTTAGTTTTTTTGTTAATGTTTTTATTTGCAAACACGTATTTATTTTAGTTGTTCACAGTTAAATTGTTTTCATTTGGTTTTGCTATACAATTTTTGAAAGTATTGAAAAACATGATTAACACATTTTTATGTTATTCCGAATACATTATAAAGTATAACATATTTTACCATATATTTTTATGGTTTATGTCATTTTTTTGAATTTTGTTGCAAACAATATACATTACGCCGACCTACAACCACTGGCCGGCAGGGAACAGCATAGCTTCTATTCAAAGTTTTAAAAAGGAAGGATAGGCAAGAGAGAGTAAAGAATGACGGAGAAGTAACTAAGGATAGGCAGAAAGAGGCGAGACAGGAGTCAACTGACCTAATAATTTTAAACGCCTACGACCCTCCAGGTCCCTCGAACGACGCTCTTATGGTCAAAGTATTCGAAGAAATAGAAAGGGTGCTGGAAGAAAGAGGTTTCCCTCCCGTTTTTCTTATATGGATGCACAGAAGGAGACATTCCGGCAACCTTCACAAGAAAATGCAACTTAACCTCTTCTATTTTAGATTACATGATCTTCAGTCTAGATCTGTTCAGCAGAGTCGCAAAATTAGGTACTAAATATTATCATGGAAGTGATCACGCCATACTAAGACTCGAAACTGAAATACCACTGCAATGCACATCTCCTTGGCCCATTATGCATGTACAAAGTTCCATACTAGTGACTCAGGCCCAAGGGAGAATATTATGGACATCCACCTCTTTTAACAAAATCAATTACGCAACTGACAAGGCAAAAGTATTACAAATCATGCATTCCTCTGACCCAATAGCAAACTTTGTATTATTGCTCAAGAAAATTATGCAAGCTCTACAGGCAAATCTAAAACACCGGGACAACTGAGCTAAATCTCACACAAGAAAGAACCCAGATATAAGAGTTAGCGCTCTAAACAAACTAATTTGCATGCAATTTCAACAGCCTTCTGAGATGAGAGATAAAGAAATTGAACAGCTAAAAAAATGCCAGAGGCGGGAAAAAGAAAAACCCTGAAAATTGCAGCAGGACAAAAACTGGGTCGAAATCCAAACTGCAGCAAAACAAAACAATACTCGGGTGTACTGGAGTTTAATAGCCAAACAAAGAGGAACCAAGAATTCTTAGCAAGTATCACCAGTTCCCCTGAATGAATGGGAAATATTCCTACACAATCTGTATAAATCAAATCAGAATCAAGAAAACCTGAGTCATCCACTATGTACACAGATGGAAAATATTCAAAATACTTCGCCTCCTATGACCTGCCAAATAGAGTATCACATAAAGAAAGCAAGATCATCAGCTGCAATGGGCCAGGACCAAATCCCGATGAAGGTACTACAAAGTAAACCCGTGGAATGGAGCAAATTCCTAGCACCAGCATTTTCTCATTGCTACTCTACGGGAAAGTTCCCAAATCATAGAAGGGGAGTATTGTGATTCCAATTTACAAGAAAGAATCCCGGCTGCATCCAGGCAACTACAGACAACTGACACTGTTGGACGCAGTAGGGAAGATCTTTGCGGCAAGTGTTTTGGACCATCTTAAAGATTTGGCTTTTTCTTCCGGAGTGATCCCTCTTAATCATGTCGGGTTCAGACAGAAACACTCAGTCAGGGATAATATAGCAGTTTTGCAGACTATTATCGACAAATACGTAGTCTTAAAATCGCAGTTTATTTATGTTGTCTTTGTTGATTTCTCAACTGCGTTTGATTGAGTGGACAGACCACCAACACTCTGGAAAAAACTCAGAAACTAGACTAGACTGATGATAGTAGTGCGCTGACTGCCTCATTGCGAGGGTAGTATTTTTTTAAACGCTGCATGTAATTTGTTCTGAATCTGTTTTTAAAGGGTTGGATATTGTTCACTGCCATATCATTTTCAAATGTTGTCACATTAATTACACCAAACTGCCTCTGTCCGCTTACCCACACTTAAAATATGAGTACACATCTCGCTGCTTAGTGAGAATTTAGGGCTCTCACACTTCCAGGTTGCCATCTTGAGTGAGGGACCAGGGGCTTTTCGCACGTTTTGTGTCGCCATCTTGGGTTGCGCGCTAGTGCTGATTGACAGCATTTGCCGGCCTATTTAAGACTGCCAATGCAAGAGCGCAGCCACCTAGACTGATGATAGTAGTGCGCTCACTGCCTCATTGCGAGGGGAAGGTTATTTTAAGCGCTGCATGTAATTTGTTCTGAATCTGTTGTTAAATGGTTGGATATTGTTCACTGCCATATCATTTTTAAATGTTGTCACATTAATTACACCAAACTGCCTCTGTCCGCTTACCCGCACTTAAAATTTTGGGTACACATCTCGTTGCTAAGCGAGAATTTAGGGCTCTCACGCTTCCAGGTCGCCATCTCCATCTTGAGTGAGGGACCAGGGGCTTTTCGCATGTTTTGCGGCGCAATCTTGGGTCGCACGCTAGTGCTGATTGACAGCATTAGTCGCCCTATTTAAGACTGCCAATGCAAGCGCACAGCATGTGCGTGCAGCGGGCGCAACGATGGCACGCCAGAGAGAAGCCCGTCTGTGCCTATCCGCGCAACGGCCGCGCCTAGTGCCAGCATTGCTGCTCGACCTAGTCCAGATCAAGGCAGGATAGAATATTCCAGGGAGAGGCTGCTCAGTATTTGTAAGAGGGAAGAGGAGAGAAATTATCAACACCCAGCGGCTACGAGGGCTGATAACAGCTTCCTAAATTGTGGGCTGATGAACTGCAGATCCCTGATAAAACACCACAGGGAGATTTCCAATATGGAAGAGGAAATGGACCTGGATATCCTATTTCTCACAGAGACCTGGACACGTACAGAATCCCTGGTAGAATTGGGCCTTGTCTGCCCGGAAGGTTTTAAAATTTTTCACAAACCTAGGGCTGTGGGGAGAGGAGGAGGAGTTAGGGTGCTGTATAAGTAAAAATGAGATAGAGGTGGGTACAGGGGTAGAACTATTGGTTTCTCACTGCAGGAGGCCAAAGGGAGACTAATCATGGGCATGGTTTGTTACAGACCCCCAGGAACAGATACCCAGTATCAAGTACTACTTGATATCATCACCGACCTCTCCCTAACCCATTCCAGAATGATCATACTAGGGTACTGCAACGTCTGGGATAATGGGACTCTTGGCAACCATTGGAGAGATCTCAAGCAAACGTGTGAGAACTGTAACCTTTTCCAACTGGTACAAAATTTGACACACCAAGGAGGTCATGTTTTGGATCTCTTATTTGCCAATCAGATGGACACTAAGATATTGGATATACTGTCTCAAAGCTGGTCAGATGACTCTCTAGTTCATTTACATATATTAATACCCAGGTCGGAGGAAGGTAACAACCGGTGGACGACCTACCGGCAGGGAAGAGAGTGGGCAAAGCTAGTAAAAAACAAGATTTACTTGACACCTCCGAATCAAAATCTTTTTGTCCCCTCAAACTCCGTCGATGAAAATTATCAAGTATACTGTAATTTTATAGGTAGCTCTTTGGATAACATAGTTCCAAAAAGAGACCTAAAAAACAGAAAAAAAGCCTCTGCTCCGCGGTTTAGTGAGGAATTGAAATCACTACGACTAAGCTGTAAGAAGGCGGAGAGAAAATGGAGAAGGATCTACCTAGAGACGGATAGAAAGGAACTGAAACTAGCTCAGGCCAGATATAAGGAGTGTATAGCCAGGGCTAAAGCAGATTTTTATGCCAATTCCATTTTGCTTGCCCCAACAGCACAAAATCACTCTTTATTATTGTTAGGGATCTCTCCCATCCAGCATGTACAAGCAGCAAGATGGTTGCGATGCGATTGCTGCACATTTTGAAGAAAAAATCATCAAAATCCTTGGCGATCTTCATCCCAATAAAATCAACAATCAGGCTGACCTGACTGAGAGACCAGGGGACCGGCTTAGGGCAGCTACCTGTCTGGAAAACTTTCAAGCCCCCTCAGAGGACCTCTTCAATAACTTGGCCCTAAGTATCACCTCGGGCTCCCCTCGGGATTTCCTCCCGCATAGAATCTGCAAAATATCTGGAAAGGAAACCCTCCCCTGGCTGCGATTAATCTGCAACCAGTCCTTGGAAGAAGGAGTGGTTCCAGAAGCTTGGAAGCAAACAGTAGTCACCTCTTTGCTTAAATAGCCCTCACTAGACCCCTTGGTCCCTGCCTACATCAGACCTATATCCCTTTTGCCATACCCGGTTAAAATCCTTGAGAAAATAGTTAGCAAAACTTTGTCAGGATATTTAGAGGACATGGCTTTAGCCAGGGCACAGTACTGAGACTGCTTTGGCCTCCATTATGGATAATTTACGAATGCGTGCCGACAAGGGAGAATTTTCTGTTCTAGTATTACTAGACGTGTCGGCTGCATTTGATACGGTGAGCCACACAGTACTGGTGGAAAGACTAAAATACATGGGGATAAAAGGTTGAGCCCTGCAGTGGATACAATCTTATCTCTCAGGGAGGAAAAAGGCTGTGACTATGCCTCCGTTTGAGTCCAGTCAGTCTTTAGTACTTCACAGGGTCCCGCAGGGGTCTGCGATAAGACCCATTCTCTTCAATATCTATCTGCGTCCTCTACTCTCTCTAATCAAGTCTTATGGTATCGACCTGGTTAACTACGCGGACGACACCCAAGGCAGTGTCCATGGACAAGTTTCAGGAGTGTATGCTCCAGACAGTAGGCTAGCTCAGGCAAAATTCTATGCGATCTAATGTGGAAAAAAACTGCGGTGATATTCTTCCCACCCACCAGCTTGTTTCAACATCCGATGGCGGAGTTTAAGCTCACCCCAGAGGATGATCCCCTGGTTCCTGCCAAAACAGTGTGCAACTTGGGGGTACTAGTGGATGGTAGCCTCCAAATGGAGTCCCAGGCAAATAAAACTGCTAGGGTTTGCTTTTCGCTGTTGCAGATGTCACGACAGATCCTCCCGCTTCTGCCCAAAGATACCCACTCACTCGTAGTACGGAGAGTAATTCTTAGCAGACTGGACTACTGCAATGCTCTTTATTTGGGAGCACTGCAGTACATCTTACAGAGACTGCAGAGAGTCCAGTCCATTGCAGCAAAGCTGGCACTGAATAGGCAACGTAGGGCCTCTACGACTGGAGCCCTGAGAGACCTACAATGGTTGTCTATCAAAGAGAGAATCTGTTTCATATCTCTTTGTATTGTGTATAAAGCGGCGCATGACCTGGGTACTATTCCATTACAGGAAAGGTTCACCTGGCATAATCCGAAAAGGCAGCTTCTAATGTAAATCTGATAAGGACCATCAGATTTAAGAAAACCAGGATGGGGGGCAGAGCCTTTGGCGTGGCAGCCTCACATATTTGGAATGACTTGCCCCAGACCATCAGACAGGCCCATTCGTTGACCTGTTTCAGAAAGATTCTGAAAACTTGGCTATTCCCAAGGGCGGATAAGTAGACCTTTCACTGCCAATTTAGGCTTGCTTAAGTGCAGTCTACTCTGAAGTCTAAGCACCAGGATACCCGTAGGGTGACAGTTTTTGCGCTATATAAATGTACATACAATACACTACCAGGGAATCCCGGAAACTATTCTTCATCTAATTATTTCACTACATTCTGAAACTTGGTGACAGGTACATTTGGGAAAAGAAAAGGGACTCACCAGCCCAATCCCCACACCAAATAGGTCAGGCAAGGTTGCCTACTGGCTCCCCTCCTTTTTTCGTTATACCTCAGTGAACTCCCAGACAGTTTTGTGCAGGTTGTTAATTTCCCCCCGAAGATTTCATCATGTAACATACACACAATGATGTATGCTGAAGACGTAGTAATTTTGTATCTTACCCCTTTCGTATTACAAAGGAACTTAGACGTACTAACAAGATACACAAAAGAAAATGTCTTGGTTCCAAATTCATTCAGAGGGAAAAACCAGTACACAAAATAAAACTGGACATTGGGAGGAAAAACGTTAGAAGTGATAAAAGAATATACCTATTTGGGGCAGATTTTTAACCAATCACTAGGAAACCTTTCCCACATGCAGCACTTGAGCCATAAAGCAGATATTCATGTGCGGGCACTCCAACGATTATATTCCTCTTCCAGGCAAAAGCATTTCCATTCCTTACTACAGGTTTACGGTTGTAAGATTCCCCCAATCTTATCATACTCTCTAGAATATATTCCAATTAACTATGGCATCAAATACAAACTAAAGGAGGGAAAATCCTCCGTAAATTGGCTAAGGTCCAACAAGCTGTTCCTGCACAAGGACTGTGTTTAGAATTTTCTCTAGTCAGTTCCTTTGCGAGAGCAATCCCCAGTATACCAAGATGGGCATATAATCTTTTACATGCAGATCAAGGCAGCTTAAGATTCTTATTAAAAAAGAGACATTTGAGACCGAATCGACAAAATATACTCTAGGCCAGAATCTTATTACAGCTTTTAAATGATCAAACTGCACTTTTGAGATCATGGTCTCCCGCCCAATTGAAGCTTTTCCTCAAACATCTGACACCAAGGATCAGCTACGATCTGGACATCTCGCATTGCTCTAAATTATACCATTATGAACATTATGTAGAATCTATTACATACAAACAGGCCCAACAATATATTCGTTTTTCCTTAAGGCATGAAATTCGGCGTTGTATAATTTCATTACGGCTTGGGTTACTCTCTTTTAATTCACTGACTTTTAAATGGACCCACAATGAAAACGCTACCAGTATTTGTGATCTTTGCAATGGTGGTGTGCAAGATCTGAAGCACGTATCGTCGGTATGCCGAAACAAGATACTGGTTGAAGCTAGAAGGCGCTATTTAAAATCTATACAATTTAGATATAACAGCGCATCTGTGCAGAGTCTGATCTCGCTTTTTAACTCTCCCCAGACAAATTTGTATGTCACAACTTGTTTACATTTTTAAAACTTTTTAAAGTCTGTATTGAATGTTTTATGTGTATAGTTATAACAATCACTTTTTATGAAATGTGTTGTTCCCAGCAGAGAGCTAAATCAAATAAATTAAACTTGACTTGACTTGAGAGACAGGAGTCTACCATTTGCCCTTTGCTCGACACGGTAGGGTTCTAGGCCACTTGTTGCATTACCTCTTCCTGGGGGGAGGGGCGGCTTGTCAGCAAGGGGTGTAGTGGGAAACTGTAGGACCTGTACGTACCGTGGGTAAGTGAGCTCAATAAACTCAGATGACAGGTAAGCTACAGTGGATCCCCAAGTCTTATCAAATATGGGCAGCATGTGGTTAATCTCTGCAGTAATCCTTTCCATCCCTACCACCTCCCAAAGTCTATGAAGACAGTCTAGTGTTTTTTGGGGTGTCTTCCATGCCCCACTTTGCTAGGAGAACCTGTTTAGCCGCCACCGGAGCCAGTGTGATCGCTCTTCCCCTACAGGACCTAAGGGGGTATGTACGAGGGTTAGGAAGTCCCAACAGGATGTATCTAGGGAACCTTGGAAGTTCTGTCTGATATATATGATACAGATAGTATGGTGTCCCAGAAGATTTGTATCTTAGGACAGTGTATATACATAATATGTGGGTCCGTGTGCCCACCTATCCACAGCTGTTCTGGCAAAGGTCGTCGGTGTGGGGTTTCCACCAGGCAATATGTGCCCGAGTATAGTACCAATAGTGCACAATTTTTAGGAGCATTTCCTTCCTTGAGGTACTGCATGAGGTAGCACGGACCCTGTGGATAATGACTGCCCATTCCTTCAGAGAGACATCTTAACCCAGCTTCAATTCCCACCCATGCTATGCCGGAGACTTAGCATGATTCTTGGGGGCGCATTAGGATAATGGGCAGATCGCCAAAAACCTCTACCCACTTTGAATTTCCCCCCGCCATGGTGGGGGGACCCCAGCTGAAGGGAAGACCATCCGCCGGTTTTCCGCCAATAGGCAATCTGCCCAATTGCCTACAGGGCGGAATAGCAGTTTATATGGTGGCGGTGTCTGGTAGACACTGCCATCCATATTTGTATGCAGGCGGGGACATGCCTTTCCATGGCGTCAATGCCGCCATGGAAAGGCAGGCGGTTTTTTACATTGGGGGCCCATAGCGGGCCCCCAGGGATTCAGGGGGATAGGGCTTGTGCACATGGGGGTACCTATGGTACCCCCCTGCAGTTCCAAGCACAACATGCCTTCCTGGCATTGTGGCAGGCAGTGCTGAGTGTACCGCCCACCACAATGTCAGGAATGCAGGATGCGCCCGCCACTGTGGTGGGCGAATCCTAATGGCCCCCACGGGACCCCTGCCCTTATGGCGGGCGGTCCCATTTAGCTATAGGACGGCGGACGGAAATGTGCCCCTCGGTCTTGTTGAGAAAATTATAGACATCTGACAAGAGGTGTTTATTGGAGGCGCGGGTAATAAACCAAAGCTCCAATTTGGTAAGGGGCCGACCTGCATGTGCATGGACCTGTGCTTGTGTGACCTAGTGGCGCAGTGCCAGGAACTGCCAGTATGCCTCCTTGGGGGATCCCATAGCCAGCCACTAGTTGGGGGAAGTCCATAACTCCCTTTGTTTCAAAGCGGTCACCTAAGCGTTTACAGTTGGCTTCCTGCCATTTCAAGTATGCGTTCCCTACATGGGCCTGAGGGAAGTTCGGGTTTCTGAGTCGAGCAATGACATCTGGGGCCGATCTGCATGTGCACGGACCTGTGGTTGTGTGACCCAGTGCCGCAGCTCAGGGTACTGCCAGTATGCCTTCTTGGGTATCTCATAGCCGGCCACCAGTTGGGGAAGTCCATAACTCCCTTTGTGTCAAAGAGGTCATCTAGGCATTTACAGTTAGCTTCCTGCCATTGTAAGTACGCATTCCCTATATGGGCCGGAGGGAAGTACGGGTTCCCGATAAAGGGAGTCAAGGGAGACATGACAGTCAATAGATGACATCCCTCCTGTACCTTGTCCCATACCTTCACAGTGGACCGCATAACCGGGAAAATGTACATACTCTGCGGGCAGTGACATTGGGGAGCCAGGGAATCTTCCAGATGTTGATCCCAGACACCCCCCCTATCAATGAAACACCAGTGTTTTTCAGATTCTAGCTTGTACCATTCAACGCAATTGCACTGCCTTGTAATAATGCCCTAAGTGAGGGACCCCAAGTCCCCCATCCTCCGGCCTTAGGTACGTGAGGTGGCAAGCAATACACGAATAGAGTGTGAGCTCCTCTAGAATGATGCCCGCAAAATATTTAGCTTCATTGTCAATCAGAGCTACTAGGCGGTTATTGTTTGGCTATGCCATGTCTCTTTTTTTTCTGAATTGGTACTATTGTCGAGCCCCTCCAGGATTCTGGTATTCTGTTTAACAACCTAATTACCAGGAAGAAAGGTTGCAGGATATCCGCCTACTATTCACTCTTTGCTTTGAACAGGGCAGGTGGAATGACATTCTGTCCCGGGGCACCTTCTTTCATAAAGTGTGACAACTGGCGCATCAGTACCCCTGGAGGTTTAGTTTCTGTGGCTGGATAGTCCTGCTCCCCTATCACGGAATCGCTTGTTTCAAGTTGTCCCTCTGGAATCCAGCTGATGACCATTTGGACTCCTACGTTTTCTGTATGGTTGTTGAAGTGACTGGTAAGATATTTTATCCAAATTACTTTGGAAATGTGAGACCCTATACCCTTGTGTTGTGGGCACATGATCCCGTTAACGGTTTTCCAGAAGCGGGCACTGTTGTTGCTATTCGTGTCGTATAGGAGTTTTGCACAGACTTCGTTCTCGCCGTCTCTCTTAATGCTCTATTTCAATCTTTTGAGCGCTGCCCTTTGATGTTTCAGGGATTCTCGTGCACTAGTTTTCCCTGGGGATCTTCTCAGCTTGCGCAGAATCAAGTTTATTGATCTTTTGAGTGACTTGAGCTGTACTCTCTGATCTTTCTATAAGTTGCATACTTTTTTAGCAGTGTGGCACTAATATGACCCCAGTAAGCAATTTGGTCAACTGTGGTCGAGGCTTGGGAATTGAAGAGTTGTATTGCAGCTTCGGCCTGCAGGTTTAGGTTGTCTGTCGTGCATTTGATCCTTTTTAGATTCAAGGTGTGAGTATGTCCCAAAGACATCTCTCACCTGATTAGGCTGGGGGCAGTTGGTGTTCGATGAATTTCCTGGTTGTGATGATTGCTATCGCCCTTGTCACCCATTCTGAACCCAAGGATATAAGGGAACAGCACAAGACTTGCAAAGGTGTAATCCAGTATGGAGCTTGTTGTCGTAGAGTAAAAAGATTTGACGTGAGGAGAGTCTTCCGGAAATCTTCAGTTTAATGCCCGAAGATTTTGGTTTTCTAGGTCATCGAGGAAGCGGCAGTTGCGGCATTTTTTTTCTTTCCATCAAGTGGGACAAATTGTGTCGGAATGTTGTAGATTCTGGTTAGAGCCAGTGCCTCCTCCGCTTCTGCTGAGCCAATGAGATAATGGTTTAGGTCCCCTGTCAAGATGAATAATGGGTTTTTCATCTCAGTGGCGTACTCGCCAGTTGGTTGGTAATTTTGGTTGATTCTTTTGCTTTGCTTTTCGGATGGACATACAAATTAATTATGCAGACCTCCTTTTCTTCTTCATCAAAAACAATACTAATTGTGACTGCTAGTATTGCACTTGTCATCGAGTCCATAAGGGTTGCAGAGGCTTTGCTCATTGTGGAAACATATGTGGTCAGTCCTCTGGAGCAATGGCCAAACCTACCGGTCCTTGTTGCTGGTGTGGCATAGTATGTGTAACCCTCAATGTTGCAACATGATTATATCGAAGGTGGTAACGTACTTGAAAAACTCAGGGTCTTCTATTTTTGTTGCTAAGCCATTAATATTCCACGAGCAGAGCCCAAGGGCAGGTTCATTTGCCCTGCTGTAGTCTGGTAGATGCGTCAGTCCTCCTCAGAGCGTATAGTTATTGTGCGGGATAGTACTTCCCTTGTAGGACCTTGGTTTGAATGAGTGACTGCCTTCGACCATAGATCTGGTCAGTCCCACTGGCTGCTGGTGCTCCGGTTTCACGATCTTTCCCGCGTGCCTCTGAGGGCGCTGTTTGAGTGTGCTTGGTGTTTTTTTATTACAAGGCTTGCCATGCTCAGTAGTGGAAATGGGTAAGCTGGTTTTTGAAAAGGGGCAATGTAGATGCCCCAGTTTTCGAATATCCTCAGTTCAGCTAGGATTGTGTCTGTGATTTTGCTTGAGGTCCATGTTGTCTTTGTGGCCTCTGGGCTATGAGGATTAGCAGCAGGTATGAACTCTGCCAATAGTAGATCCTTTGAGCTTATGCCAGCAAGGTTTGGAATGGACATCGTTAATTTAAGAATATTTCCATTTAGTAATTCCTATTGTCCCTTTGCGGTATATAGAGAATAAAAGACCAAGACCTCTGTTTCCACTGTCTAGTTCCTGATATTTGTTGTGTTGCTGGCTGTAGGTGTGTTGTGGCCATCGATTCACTATTTGGTTTTCGAGCTGTGTTTCCGCGTGGTTGCTTGGTCCTTCTGCCATGAGGTTCTTTGTATTTGGTTGGGATGTTATAAACATTAGGGATGTTTGCTTTAGTTCCTGCCCCCTGTCCTTTACCCTTTTTTCCAATAGCTTGCAGCTAGCGCTGATTGAGGTTGGTGTGGTGATCATTTCAATCTCTATAAGTGGTGATTCTTGATTTGGCCTGTTTGTTGTTCCACAAGTTTCTCTTCTGGCCCCTGTGTTTAAGCTCGTGTTGGTGACTTTTTGCTTTCTTTCGATCAGCCTTATGGCCCCTAAGTTACATATCTCTCTGCGTGCTTGCTCTACAAGTGCAGGTTCATTGGATGAGTCCCTTGTTTCTCCCCTCAGATCTTGGCTGTTTGTAAACTTTTGCTTCTGACCTCTGTCAGATTTTAATGATGGACAAGTCTTTCTGGTTTCTTGTCTTTTTGCCTCTTTTTGTTCTGTTTTGTCCCTTAGTGGCCATCCTTGTCCTTTTGCTTCTCCCGTTTCCGTACTTGCCCTGCTTGCGATTGTCTGTTTTGGGGCTGTTCCCTATGCCAGGACGTGTTTGGAAGTGGTTGGGGCAGTTGTGCCTGATTTATTAGCCCCGTGTCTCTATAGTTGGTTTCATGTTTGCTCTAAGGGTCTGAGAAGATAGACAGGTATTTTGTTGCGTTTGTTTGGGGCTCTTGATTGTGCCCTTTCCTTTTTTGTTGGCAACGTTGTTTGGCAATGAGTTTTGGCAGCTCTCCATCTCCGGCCCATACCTTCTTCCCCGTGTCCACCACAGGGTTGCCTTTAAGCGTGTTGCTGGATGTTTTACTGATGGTTGTTCCCTCTGTGCTATTGGAGGTGCCCGGGTCTTTTGTTAAATTTTCTGCTGTTACGTATTTGATGTCGTTTATCAGACCGGTTAGCAATGAGGGCAAGGTGAATAATTGGCCAACAACCTGGTCGCAGTTACAGCTAAGATACGTGTTTGCTTGTGCTCTTGTTATCAGGCAATTTAAGTTTCCCAGTTTTTCGTCAATGCCTGCAGTAAAGACTGCCAGTGTGTTAAGAAGTGTTAATTGTATCTCCATCTTTTCTGATTGGTATTGCAGTGCTTCGACGGCTAGTTGTATTGTGTTTAGTAGAGAAGTCTAACGGCTAGTGTTTTGTTCCTTTCTGGGCTCTTTCTCCTTCATGCTTTTGTTTGTGTGTTCTGCCAAGTTGAAGTTCCAGGGAGACTCATGAGGAGAGTCTTGGCAAAGGTGCACTCTCTGATCTTGATCTAAGTTGTACGTGACGAGCATATCTTCCCATTCTTGTGTATTTAAAGAGGACACGATTGCCGTGCCCTCTTCTTTCTGACTTAGGTCCTGTGTCCCTGCGCATGATCCTCCATGTTGGGTAGGTACACTTCCTTGGGCAGGTGGATGTGGGATTGGTGAAAGTCTAATGGTTGCTCGGTCTGTTGTTTTAATTGGGGTGCTATAACTTCTAATCGATATGTTGGTTGAGGGGCCGGGGTTAAATTCACTGATTTGTTCCCCCTCTTTTCTCCTTAAGTCTATACCGAATTCCCTCAGCTCTGGCTTCAAGTTGTGATGGTGTGACAGCTACTTTTTGGGGCTTGTGTTCTGCAGTCGGAGTCCTCTGACTGCTGCCCTGTCAGCTAGTTTTTATAGGGGAGCATTCTGAGTTGGTTGCACTGATTTGTGCCCCATCTTCTCCCCTCGAGTCTGTGCTGTCTTTGCTCTTGAACTAGGATTTGTTGATAGCACAGTCTTCGACTCTGGCATCAAGTTGTGACGGTGCATCAGCTATTTTTTGGGGCTCATATCCTGCAGTCGGGCTTCTCTGAGTGCTGCCTTATCGGCATGTTTTTGCTGGGGAGCACCCTGAGATGCCAGGCGTACCCACAGAAACTACTGGGGTTTTGCTACCTGCTACCTTCGCGCCTGTTGGTGATTGATCTCTAGAATCTACTTGCTGGCCTTGATGCTGTAATGCCCCGCGTTTGTCTAGGGGAAGAAAGGTTGGAACAAGTGCTTGCATTTGTAGTGGCAGTGGTAGCAATGGTGATTGCAAGCCTTTCAGGGTTACATTGCTTGAACAAATGGCTGACCCTGCGTCCTTTAGGAAATTGAACTTTGTGTAGATCTTTGGTTGGTAGGAGCATGTAGCACTGGTAGGTTGCATCCATGTTGTTGACTCATCCTGGTCCTGCTCCGATGCAATGAGCTTTTGCTCGGCAATGTCCTGTGCGCTGGGAATTTGTTTCTTTCCCTTTTTTCCCTTTGGTTTGGGCAGAAAGGCCTACCTCGTTCTCCCCGTCCTCATGGGTCAGCATGGATCCGTTATATTGCAGAGCTTATTGAAGATTGCAGCCCTCCAACAGGGCATCAGCAGCAGGCTTTCACACTCCAGACGCTCTAAATTCCTGGGCGTGCAGAGAGGAGCCAAGGGGCTGAGGAGCTGAAGGGCTAGAGAAGAGCTGGGGGAGCTGATGAGTGTCCAGGTGCGGGCCAACTGGTCTTGCTGTAGAGTTCGCTCTGACCCAAGGAGCATATGTATCAACCGTTTTTTTTGTTGCAAACGCTGCGATTCGCTAAAAAGCAGTGTTTGCGACTTAAAAATCGGAAAACGGTATGTATGACACAAATCGCATCGCAAAATAAGAAGTCTCAAAAATTGCGATTTCTTACGTTGCGAGAACATGAAATCGGCAAACTTTTTTGCGATGTCCTCCATTTGCGAAATTCGCAAACTGGATATCGCAAAATAAGAAATCGCAGTGACATGTAACAAAAATTAGCAAATTGCGAATTAGAGAAAATCGCAATTTAAGAAATCACAATTACCACCAAGTGCATGCAGGTGGTAACCAGGTGGAAGGTATAAAAAGCTGCCCACAATACAACTGAAACTTCCACAATGGCAGCACTATATGTGATAGCCAGGAGGCTGCGTATCCATGCCCATACACAGAGGAGACTGAGACAGGAGCGTATATTCAAACTGCGCATCACGCAGTTCCAGGAGACTGCAGAGGAAATTCATGAGAAGTGCAGGCTGCACCCACACACCATCTTGGACCTGATTGAGTAGCTGAAACCCTTTTTGGAACACCCAACATGAAGGACACAACCAATTCCCACCCATGTGCAGGTGTTGTGCTCACCACACCTTCTGGCCTCAGGCAGTTTTCAAGGAGTCATATAGCAGAGGTTGGCGGGGTGTCACAGAGTGCTCCATCTCGCTTTTTCCATGCCTTTTTGGATGCAATGCTGAACATGCTAGCACATCATATATACTTCCATAGCACCCAACAGGCATTACAGCAAACCAAACTTGACTTCTATCAAATTGCACGTTTACCCCATGTCATTGGCTGCATTGATGGGACCCATGTTGCCCTCACACCGCCAGCAGCAACAGAATATGTGTTTGGGAACCAAAAATGCTACCGTTCTCTGAATATACAGATTGTGTGCAATGCCAAATACATCATCAACGACATTGTGGCAAAATACCATGGCAACACACATGAATCTTTCATCTTCCGACATAGTGGGATACATAGACGCCTGAGTGCTGGAGAGTTTGGAGAGGGATACCTTCTAGGTAAATGAATAGCACACATACATACATCCACTTCTCATTTTGGGGGGGAACATTGACTTACCTTTCCTTTTCATCCATGCAGGTGACATTGCCTATGCAGTGCGAGACTTCATTCTAACACCATATCTGAATCTAGCAAATGCAAGTAAGAGGAGGTATATCAGGGCACACAGATCAACGCGCAGTGTCATAGAACACACATTTGGCATCTTGAAGAGCCCTTTCAGATGCCTACACAAAAGTGGAGGGGCATTGCAGTACAGCCCTGAAACATGTTGTAAAATAGTGACAAGCTGCGCAATTCTCCACAACATGGCAATGAGGAAAGGCACAGAAATTGATGTGATCGACTCAGACACATCGGATGATGACAGCACACCTCCCCCTGGCAGGCCAGCAGCAGGAGTAGGGGCAGCCGCCGGACGTCAGATGCAGTCTGAGATCACACAAAACCACTTTTAGGTAAGAAATAAATATAATAACCAAGAATAATTTTTGTGATGGGCTTATTCACACTTTACACATAATACCGTTAGCAGTACCAAACACATGTTTCAACACAGTGATATCACTGATGATTAATGTCAGGAAATACATTTTTGTTGGTTGCTTCACCACTTTTGACAATAGTTTAATTGTCTGCTTCACCTCCTCCGGTGATGGCTTGGTGCAGGGCTGTGTTCTGCCTGTGTGCCCTCCGTTGTATGGCTAGCTGCAGCACCATGTCTGCCACTGCAACATTGTGTGGGTGGCAATGTAGGAGTATTGCTGCTCCTACTCGAGGTCTCTTCACTCTCCCCAGAGACCATTAGTGTGCTGGTACCAGAGTTAGCTGTTTGCATCTGTTCAACAGCATTTGTAACTTGTTCTAGTCCTCTGGCAATGTCTTGGCAGCAGTGTGTCATCTGCATCTGCATCGTGATGCTGTGATGAGTTAGGTTGCTGGTGGTTGCACAGAGCCGATTCACAGCCTTGGTGTAATTGTGCATACGTGAATTGGCACGTTCTGCAGCCCTATTCCTGGCACTTTCAGTGCGTTTGAGTGTAGCGCATAGCTTCTCAATGGCACCTGCCATGGCCATCATGCCCTCACCCATGTGCCTCTGATTTTTATTTAATGTGTTCAGCTGCCTGTTTTTTTAACGCAGTGCCTTGTGTTGCAGGCGCTGCACTTGAAGAATGTTCTGCTCCAATCCTGCAAACAGAGTGTGCTCCTCAACATTGCCACTGCTGCTCCTGGACAAGGACCTACGTGCTGCATTTGGTTTAGACCTTTTCTGTGGTTGCAGTTGTGCATGACTCTCACATACTTCCTGAATTTGAGATCTATTGTCACTTGCATCCCCAGTGCCATCTATGTTGTCTTCTAATGGTTCCAGAGGGGCACATATGTACGCTTCCTGTGCATAATGGGTGTTTGGTTGGATCCATCACTGCTTTTCCCTTCATTTGTGTGTTCCAAATTAATTTGGGAGTCCTCTCTCTCTGCAATGTTCCCTGTTGCCCTTGATTGTGCTGTGGATGTAAAGGGGAACATATGAGTTTGTGTTTTGTCATGCATTTTGCACTGAATAAAGTTTTCAACTTTCAAGTTGTCTCAATCCTCACACCGTCATTTTGCCTTCACTGCAACCCACAATCCAGGCATAATTGTATCAGTCTCATTCACAAACTATCCTTCATCCAACTACAACTTCCATGATGCATTTCTACGTGTGTTGTAAGGAGTGGAGCGGAGTGAAATGTGTCTTATTCATTTCACTCAATCTAAACAATGTGCATGCTATGTGTAGCTTTTTAAAGATTATTTGCCATGCCTCTTACCTTGACTACTGGATGCAGGGTCGGAGCTGTGAATGTGAGACACTCCACACACAAGGCAGGAGAGTGGACTCTACCAGCTCCTCATGGGGTGTTGGCTGTTCTGCTGTTGAAGTTCTTCCACCGGTCTTGTGTGCCTCCTTCAACCTGGGGGCCACCCTCTCCTTTGATCTTTGGCGCATGTCATACCATCTTTTTCGCAGCTCATCAATGGTATGGTTGGTCACTCCCACAGCATTCACCTTTTCCTGGATTTCCAGCCATATCTTTCTTTTCCTTGCCTCTGGTACCTTCAGGGCTTTTTTTCCAAACAGGAGTTTATGGCTGCAGACCATTTCTTCATTTAGTACCTCCTGTTCTTTTTCAGAAAACGTGTGCTTTCTTTTTCTTTTTTTCAGGCTCCATGCCCTCCTGTGGCCTCTGTGATTCCATTGCAGAGTTTGAAATGCTGTGCAGCCTCCAAACACACTCCAAATTGACTCTGGGTGTGGCTCAGGCAAACAGGTGCAGCTAATCACTCCCACTTCCTGGTTGTGATGTCATCAAGCTGCACCTGTATTGCAGATTCCCGGATATGCGATTTCTTAAATTGCGAATTTCGCAAATAAGATTTTTTTTGCGATATTTAAGGAATCGCAAAACTTTCGCGATTTTTTACATTCATCCCGTTTTGCTAATCTGAAACTGCGAATCGCACATTCTCGCAATTTGAGATTCGCAAAATGGAATCTTGATACATCTGTACCATAGTCCCATAGAATGCCCTCTGTCCTCTGACCTCTGTCGCTCCTCACCTCACCTCAAACACTCTGCTCACCGTTTGCGTAATTCAGTGCTCAGCAATAGTGGACTGTACACAGGCCCACGCAGGGGGGACTGTGACTCACACTAATTAACTTCCCGGTGTTGCATTGATTGAGTTTATGGAGTTTATGGTGCTTACTTTAAAGGCAGTGAAGCGTTTTACAGCTCTACGGAGCACCAAACCCCTCAAGAGCCCCCACAGACCGCACCAACCTCTGAGCCCGGCTGGAGCAAGGGCTGAGTCTTGAGGCTTAGAGCTTCATGCAGGAGTGGGAGAGGGAGCAGGGAGGGAGCAGGGAGCAGGAGCAGGAACAGCAGGGGCTCTGCTGCTCTATTGCTCTACCGCTCTACCTCTACCTCTACCTCACCTCTGTCGTTCGGGAAAATGGCTCCTGCCATGTTGGCAAAGTGTTTTGCGGCACCCGCCGCTTAGGGCAAATGTTGGGCGAATGCTTGTGGCTCCATCGGCTCCAGAAAAGACAAGTGGCTTCAGCCGCTTTTAGCAAGTGAAATGTGTTTAACAGCTCTGCAGGACCCACGCAGACTGACCCCCCGCAGGCTGCTCCAACCTGTGGACCTGGCTGGCACAAGGGCTGAGTCTTGAGGCTTAGAGCTTTAAGCAGGAGTGGGAGAGGGAGCAGGAGGTGCAGGGGTTCTACTGTTCTACCGCTCTACTGCTTTACCGCTCTACCTCTATCTCACCTCCTGCAGCTTTCCGGAAAGCGGCTCCTGCCGTTTTGGTATTGTGTGGCTCCTGCTGCATAGAATAGATGTTCGAAAAAACCAGGAAAGAAAAGCGGCTTGCGTTTGACAAGTGAAATGCGGCTTCAGCCACTCCGGGCAAATGCTCATCAGCACCAGCCACTGCAGGACGGACAAGCGGCCCCAGCAAATGCTTACCCGCCTGCCTAGCCATGTAGGGAGGTGCTGCTGCTAAGCAGATGCTCTCTGGCGGCTCTGGCAGCTTCAGGACAGACATGCATTTGGCAGAAGATCCGCAGATGATCTGCGCCTCCTACCATGCCCGGCTCCTACTATGGTGGGCAAACGCTCTGCTACACCCACTGCTCCTGGGATGACAAGTACCTGCTGTCACTTTGGGAGGCGCGTTGGGAGGCTCTCGCTGCTCACCATCGCATCTCTCCTGCCTGTTTCCGCTGCTCGTGTTGGGCGGCTCCCGCTCTCTCTGCTCTGCTCAGCAGTTCCGCCCTGCTCAACAGCTCGACTCTCAGGATTCTTGAAAAGAAGGTCTATTCCCAGGCGGACGGATTGTGGTAACACCAGGCGTCCTCAAGCCCAACCTCCCCCAGCTTCTGTAGCATCGTGTCTGAGATAGATCCTGAGTGTCCCACCCAGAGCACCGACCTGTCCAACTGGGCATCGGGGACCAAATTGAAATCCCCACCAATTATCAAGTCTTCGTCGGGGGACTCCAGGATCATGTGTGTCGTATCTCGGAGAAAGCCTTCCTAGTGCTCGCTGGGACTATAAACCAAAGCTATTGTGTGTATGCGCTCCCCTAGCAACACCTGCAGTGCCAGTAGTCTTCCCGCTACATCCGCGTTGACCCCCACTACTGTCCCCTGAATTTTCGTGGCTAGGAGGATCACCACCTCATCCTTTTCCCCAGCCTTGATGAAAAGTATTGCCCATCGAACCATTTGGATCCAATCTGCCTGCATGAGGTGGGTCTCTGGTAGGAAACAGATATCACACTTGGCATCCCTCAACAAGTTAAGAAGCGCTCATTGATAAACAGGTGAGTTAAGGCCCCAAACATTGAAGCTCATGATAACTTCTTTAGGTCCAGGGATGGGTCGTTGTGTGTGTGTACAGTACACCCTATGGGAGTGGAGAAGGATGTGAATATGTCGCCAGTCCGAGTATCCGGCGTTACCCTCTAGGGAGAGGACACGTAGGGGACACAGACAGTGTGACCCAAATGTCCTCAGTAACCCCAACCCCCGCCCATCTGGTGCCCAGCCCCCCTGCCCCTGTTTGCCACCCATGGCCAACAGAATCAAATGGTTAACCTACCTGTCTGTGGGAGGGCTTCAGATCTCTCGTAGGTAGAAAAGAGAGAAAAAAAGAAAGAAGGAGAAAGCGAGTGGACAGAGAAAAACTTCCATGTGGTCTTCCGACAGCGAGGAATCGCACCATTGTGCAAGGTTCCACGTGTCTGATGTACGGTCATCACCTCTCTGGAGATGGAGCTTCCCCCACCAAGACCGACCTCTCTAACTTCTGGGTGCGGACCATTCTTCCCATCACTAGGTCTCAGGATGGTAACTGTGGAGTTCAGTCATTGGCCTGCTCACCGGTGCCTTCCTGGTCCTCTATTTGTTGCAGAAGGACTTCCCGTTACTTTTGACGCTCCTTCTCTGAAGGCTTTGTGCGGGCACCCCTCATGGGGCCTTGTCTCCTGGTCGAATTAGGTGGCTTCCCTGAGGATGGGCCACCCTCCGTTCCATTTGAGTCGTCTACCACCTTCAGGGCGCTCCCACGGACGTCCCTTGCTTCTTTTAGGTTCCGCAATCCATGTGTTTCTTTGTTCGAGACGAAGGACAGTCGGAACGGATGTCCCCACCTATAACGAATTCCTTGCTCTCTTAGGTAGGTTGTGACCGGTCACAACTCTTTATGCCTCTGAAGGGTGAAGGGCGAGAGGTCCTGGAAAAACCCCACCTGTAGCCCATCAAACTCCACTGTCATTCGGTCATGAGTGGCAGCCATAATAATCTCCTTCTGCTGGTAGAAGTGCAGGCAGGTGAGAATGTCCTGTGGTTGGCAAGGAGCGGAGGCGGGACGCCCGGCTCGATGGGTGCGATCCAGCGTGATCTCCTTGTCCCTCAAATCTGGTGCCACGTGCTTAGAAGAGTGGAGAACCCAGTCATCTAGCTTCCCTCTGTCTCCTTGAAGTGGAAAGCCTCTGATGCAAATGTTGGAGTGTCTTGAATGGTTCTCCAAGTCTTCCAGCCTAAGCTAGAGCTCCTCGTTTCTTTCGCGCAGTTCAATCAGTTCCCGGGCCTGTTCAGTGAATTCTTCCTCTCTGCGGTCCCCATTGCTCTCTAGGGTGTTTACTTTGTCATCCACCACCTGGAGTTCCATTCTTAACTGCTTAATATTGGAGGCCACATCTTGGCGCAGTCCCGTGAAATCATCCCTGAGCGAGCTGAACAACTGTTCCATAAAGCCCTTATTGATCGCGTCTGCAGCATGCCCTGTGTTCGGGTCCATCACTCCCTTGCCCAACTGAGGCACCTGAGGATCGGTTCCGGGCCCCCCTGCCTTCTTCCTGCCTGTTTTCTGGAGCAGGTCCTTAATCGAAGTGTCCTTACTCAAGGTGTCCTTCTTGGACCTCTGTGTAGTCATTGCTGTGGTTCAGTGGGGCACATGCCTGCGGAACTTCCACCCTGTTTGGACTTAGATGGGGTCAGTGCCCCTCCGGTCTGCCACCGGTCTCGGCCACCAGTGGCCCCGTGATCCATGGCTGGGGGGTGTGTATGTGGGCCACCTCTGTGTCTTCACCACTGGAGTACCGCAATCCCCATCTGGTCCCCCCTTCCGGGCTGTTGTCTCTGGACCGTTCAAGGTGGGCCCAGACCCGTTGGTCACAGTGTCCTTTTCCATCAAACTGAGGCAGGAGCCGCTACAGCTGCAAATACGGCATCCCACCACTGCTCTGAGGGAGTGCACCACTAATCTCAAGGCAGGGCATAGCTCAACGATGGGCCACCAGGCCTAACCTCTGAATTGAAGCCTATTATGTCCAGCCCAGACCGCTCCTTTGCTGAAGGGGTTCTGAACTTGGCGGCCACACCTGGGATGGTGAATTATGGAGATGGGTTAGTAGGTCCAATCTGCACTTGCATCGCTTGATATGCGTTGTAGCTCCCGATACTGGAGGTATGGCTATTTGCGGGATCCAGACACCGATGCGTGCCACTGAGAGCTCTAGGCGTGATCAGGGGCCTTTTCCAGCGCAGAGCCATCAGGGGCCTTTTCCAGCTGACATCCCTCACTGCGGCTCCCAATCTGATCAGGCGCCCCTCCTTATTATCGTGGCGTCATTGCTGTCTGAGGCTGCGTAGTCAACTCAATGCTCCACAGTGATAACGCCCCTTTACCTGGGATCAGGTCCTACATCCTAGCATTAAGAGTACCGCTGTACCGACACAACAATATCCCTCATGCAGGTTACGGCTTTAGGTATGTGGCGGGGTAGAGTCCGCAGAACGCCGCCAATCTTAGTGTGAAGCTGTCTCAGAGTGCCTACGTTTGGGGGTTTTAATGCATGATTCCGCACGGAACAGGCCCGAGGCCGCACCCCCACGCCTGGCGCCGCGTCTAGGCCTCACCTCACGGTCCTGGGCACCGGTATTTGCTCGCCACGACACCAGGAGCTGCCGTTCCCCAGCTCGGTCAGGGGTCTATCCGCTTCGCCGCCTCACCGCTCCGGGTTGATGAAGCTCCGATGCCCGCTGTAGCAGCCCGTTGTTTGGCTGGCACTTTCCTCACGAGCTGCGGTCTCCTCAGAGGGCTTCTGCTTGAGCCCTGTCACTTCAGGCCCCTGTCGCCCTGGGGCACTGCCGAAGGAGATGTTATGTTACATAAATTTATAGCGTGCACAGCTACTCATAAGTATCCCGGCGTGGAGCCTAGCGGGGAAGGGAGATGGAGTACTAGCAGGAAAAACGATGAGTTTTCAGTTTCCTCCTGAACACAACTGGGTCCTGGAAAGTGCGTAAAGCAAGAGGAAGGGCATTCCAGGCAGCCACCGCCTTCACCGTAAAAGAGCTGCCCCCTATTCTCCGAAACTAAAAGCAAGAGATCAGAGCATAGCAAAGGGACGAGGACCACAAAGGATGTGCAGGAACATAAAAAGAAAATCGCCTTTTTAAATAGAGAGGGCCACGATAATGCTGGGCGCAGTGGGCCAAAATCAAGGATTTCAATTTAACTTGCTCCAACATAGGGATCCAGTGACGAAGGCGTAGCTGTTGCCGGAATCTGTTTCTAGCCAGAATGCCCAACAGAAGTCTGGCCGCTGTATTCTGAACCACCAGCAATTTTTTTAATAGGTACCCATTAACACCAGCATATAGGGCATTGGCATAGTCCAGCCTAGACAGGATCAGTGCGCAGATAACAGTTTTCCTCGCTGCAAGAGGAAGGAGGAGGAAGAATCTTCTGAGGGTTTTAAGCAGGCCAAAACAACATCCAGCCAGCTTGTTGATGTGTGTCGAAAAGGAAAGACGTTCATCCAACCATATCCCCAAGTTTTTTGCTGCATTCCCTGATGAGGTGGGTGAAGGAAACTCAGGAGGCCAGAGCTACTCTCTGAAGTTAGGGGGGAATTTGCCAAAGAGCAGAACCTCCGATTTTTTCTTCATTACATTTCAGCTGCGCCTCAGCCTGCCATTTGAAAATGAAGGACAGGCAGTGCTGTACAGGTAATACCGTGTCTGCATCTTTGTCCCAGGTAAAAAGCAGCTGGGTATCATCTGCAAATGCCATCACCTTAGCCCCCAACTCCTCCATCAGATGGATCAGCGGGGTAACATAGATGTGTAAAAGAAGGGGGGTAAGGGACACCTGTAGTAACCGGTTGAGGGGAGGAGGAGGATGGTGGGATCCAGATCTGCTCAGCATGCCTATCCATAAATGACCAAAACCAGTCCCACACAGCGTATGACAGACAAATCTTAGCCAGACGTGAAAAAAGTAGAACGTGTGGGACCGTATCGAACGCCGCCGAGAGGTCAAGCAAAATTAGTGCTGCTCTCCTGCTCGTTTCCAAGCACTCCCACAAGCACATTTTCTATGCTATGGTATGCCCTGAACCCTTATTGCGCAGGGTGCTGGAGCATCTCCCTTTCCACAAAGTCCGACAGCTGGTTATTGACCACCTTCTCACACACTTTCGCCACAGCAGGAAGGAGGGAGATAGGTCGGTAATTCTCTGGGCAAAGGGGATCCATCAACAGCTTTTTTAGAAGAGGAAGGATCTTGACCTCCTTCCAAACCTGCGGTATACCTCCCCAACTGCTGCCAGTGTCCTCGCTGGACAAGGGTCAGAGGACGAACCTGACTTCAGACCCTTCAGGATTTTATGACACTTCAATGGGTCCACTGTGCTAAATGCGGACCAGGTGGGGATTGGCCGAGCAGAGTGACACTCCCAAGGTATCTCCATCATGCTATTGCAAGGAATAAATGCTGCTTGAATAGCCCAAATCTTATCCCTAAAACAGCAGGAGAGTGTTACACCAAGAAGGTGAAGATAACAACACACTTGCTTGAGCCATCGGGGACGTGAAGCTCTGGACAATTGCAAAAAATTCCTTAGAGCTGTTGCTGTCTGATTCAATACGGACAGAGAAGAATTGCTCTTAAGCGAGCGTAGCAGCTGCATAATATAGTTTCTGCTTAATTCTGAGCTTCGGCTTGTCAACCGCCCCGTAGCCATTCCCCCGCCGTGCCAGCTCAGGGACCTTACAGTCATGCTTCATAGCTTTAAGAGTGGGGTTAAACCATGGCTTGGATGGTGACTCCCTTGCCAGCCTGGCTGGACGACAGGCGGCCACCTTGGCTACCGCAATTGATGCCCACCTAGAGAACCCCGCTAGGCGTTCCTCAAGTTCCCCCCCCAAACTTGGTTTGGTAGCTGCCAGAACTGTATTAAGTTCACCTGGGTTGATTTTGCCATAGGCTGATTTGTAACCTGAGCGCCGTATTGGTTCAACATTCGGCACCACCCACGAAATGCGAGATAAAAAATGATCTGACCATGTGACCGGACAGGGATCCTCTAATAGAATAGGAAAGTTGGTGCAGATGGGATCAAGAATATGTCCCGCTTAGTGGGTAGGAAGGCTAACATGTTGGTCACGATGTGCCAGATGTAACATATTCAACAGGTCACGTGTATCCTTGCTCTCAGCTTGATCCAAGTAAATGTTAAGGTCTCCCAAGACCATATAGTGAGTGAATTTGACCGCCCTAGTAAGAACTGCATCTCCGAAAGCAGAGCTCATGTAAGGTCAGCGATGTCCTGCAGTATTCAGCACGACCTCAGACCAATTTTCCACGGTCAGGTGGGTCTCAAGACCACAACTCGATGCCTGTTGTCGGCCCTGGAGATCGGAGTCCCAAGGAAACGGTGTTACTCCACCGCCATCTTGGCCACACCCCAAACATATATTTTTTATGTACATTTGTAAAATAAAAAATATATTTTTACATACATATTTTTTTAAACAGTTTTGAAAAATTGTAATTTTTTTTAAGTTTAGTCTTGTAATAGTAAAGTAGGTATATTTTCAGTTCTTTCATTATAAACTTTTTGATTTTAGTTATTTGTTATTTTTTTTAAGAAAAGTAAACATTTTAGTACACTTGTTTTATATGATTTTTTAAAACATTTTATAAAATTTTATTTTTGGTAAAAAATTATATATTATGTATTTTTCAAAGGTATAGTTTGTACATTTTGATTTTAGTATTTAGTATTAATTATTATTTAAACAAAATAATTTTTATAAATTAAATAAGGTACAAATTTGTTTTACAAATATATGTTTGTATCATATATTTTCTTTGATTAAACATTGTTATATTAGTTTCGCATTATAATAGTCTTGTAATTTTATATTTTGAAGGTGAGTGCATCAAAGAAATATACATTTTAATATATATTAAATATTATATTTATGTGTTGTGATAATATATTTATTATATATTTTACATTATTTTTTTACATTTTTTCAACATTTTAAAAACAATTTTCAAAAGATAATAATATATATTTATGTTTTTATTATTATTTGCTCATTCTTGTGTATGGGAAGTTAGTCTGTTTTTCATCATTATTACGAGGCCTTTTTTCCATTTCCTCACTTTTCTATCTATCTTTAGGTCATTTTGGAAGACAGAACCTCACAGTTGGGAGCAGTGTTTCGTCGGTTAAGATAGTTTGGATTTAATTTACTTTTAAGGTAGTTTTAGGGTAAGGGAAGGTAGTAGTGGTGTAGTTAGATTTGTTAGGGTGTTAAATGTTATTTTTTTGCGTAGTTTGGTATTGTTTTGGTGGTTTAGTGTTTGATGTGTTTGACAGACTGTTGAAGAGTAGTAGAGTGTTATGTAGTGTTAGTTAAGTGTTAATTAATTATATTATGTTGTTTTTAATGTTGAAACTTATGGTGTATATTTTATTGTGGGAGGGCGTTGCAATTTTTTTTTTTTTGCAGGTTTCCCGTTATATTGGCAAATGGTGCTGAAGACGTGTTTTTAAAAAAGAAGGAACATTTATTTTGTTTTTTTTAAACAAATTACTTTTTTTACATTTCCTTTTGTTTTTCAGGTTTGTTGGAGCGTTTTTATTTACCAAATTTTGGGGGTTTTGAGAGTTTTCTTATTGAGAGGATTGCATCGTTGGAGCCTTTTTTCTACAGTTGTATTTTTGCATTTTTTGGGGTTTTGTTTTTTTAATGGCTTTGTGCTTTGATTTTTCTACTATGGATTTGTTAGTTTTTGAGGACAATCTACTGCAACATAATTGTAAGTTATTTTGTCTCAGGGGATTTGGAGCTTTGGTTGCCTTCGGTGCCCTGACCTATGTAGTCTTCCTACCCAGGTGTCTTCAAAGTAGTCAAGGAAGGGTGTTAGTTTTGCTTTGTTGGGTTGGTAGAAATGGCTTTCAAGAAATATATTATAATGGTTGACTACTTCTGTTGTTGGTAAATAGTATTAATGATTTGATTTGGTAAGTAAAGTTGTTATTTGTGGCCTAATCTATGCTTTGGGGACGATTAGGATTGCAAAAGGACCGCCACCGACAGCCATGCAGTGGCAGTCCTTCCGCAATCGGATCGCTATTTTCCCCCCGCCATCGCTTTTGGACTGCAGCGGACGCAAAGACCGTTCACCACGGAACCACCACAGGCAATCGTACTGATTGCCTGGCGGAGCGGTCTGCATTCATGAAATGGTGGCGGTGCCTAGCAGGCACCACCCACCAAATCACAATGCTGTCTTCAGCCAGCCTTTCTGTGGTGGGTAAACCACCATTGAAAGGCTGGTAGAGATTGGCCTTGTGTTGGGGGGAGGGGTGGGTGCACTGGGGAGGGTACCCATGGTAACCACCTACATTTCACTGCACCAAGTGGCAGGCATCGTGTGAAATGCACAACATGCGAATTTAACATGGCGCAGGTGCTGCTGTCAGCAATGTTAAAATGCTACATGCGCCATGGTGGGGGACGCATCCTCATTTGGTGTGCGGAACCGCTGCATGTATTGCAGACGGTCCCGGTCACCACTACGATGACGGATGGACTCCAGTCCATCCGTCATCATAATTGGCCCCTTAGAGTAGATTTTTGGAGATGCCTCCAGATACTTTGGTTGAAGTTATAACAGCAACCTTGTAATGCAGTGTGTGGATATGTTTTTAAAATTGACTGAATAATTGCTTGTTCAAAGTTGATTATTATTTTTTGTGGGAAGTAGTAGTCGGTTTGTTGTTTTATTATTATTAGGAGTTCTATGTAGGTAGTATTTTGCTTGTTGGAGAGTTGTGCGCATATGAAGGGGATGTTAGATTCTTCATATTCGCCATGGATGCTATATAGTTTGTAAAAGCTCTTGGGGCAAACTTTAAATGTACCATCCATCATCCATGTTTCACACGTTTTTTTACTTTTGAATATCGGTGGCTAAGATAATAATTTGTTTTTCATGTTTGTTATTGTCATAAAGAATTCATTTTTCATCTATGTGTGTGGATGTCTATTCTCGTAAATTTTAGATTTCTTCAAAAGTTTGGGTGGTGGGTGGTGTCTGAGCACTAGATCTTTTACTTCTGGCTATTAGAAATTTTAGAGTGAGTATGGATGGTAGTACTGCTGTCACATGTTCAGGAACCCTAGTTAGTACCTTTTTCAATATTTGGGTACTTGTTTGTTGGGAGCTGGTGCTTGGTTCTCTGATGGTTTCTAAAGCATCTCTCACCTCAATTACTGTGACTTTTGGGGGATGGTTGTGTAAGCTGACATTAATAACATTTGTTTCAACTGTTGTTATTTACTACATTTACAAAGGATTTATAGGCCATGTAGCAGAGAAGTCGTTTTCCCTTTTGTGAGGTGATGAATGTGCTCCTTCTGTCATTTTTTTTATATATCTGTGAATAAATATATATATATATATACATATATATATATATTTATATCCTTCCCACCAGTCGTGTTTGTAATCCACAAATGATTTGAATGCCGTAGTGTGCAGAAAAATAATACTTTTAATGGCAAGTCAAAGCAACGCCAAATGTGGCGGCTATGAGCTTTCTAAAGCATGACCAATGCTTAATTGCTGAAACGCGTTGCTTTGACTTGCCATTAAAAGTATTATTTTTCTGCACACAAAGGCGTTCAAGTCGTTTGTGGATTACAAACTCGACTGGTGGAAGGAGATTTGGGACTTCCGGTGTCCCTGCTCGAACCGCCCGCAACAGCTCATGGATAATTACCGGAGATAATAGATATATATATAAACAAATCCTGCCCGTCCCTATCCGGGAACAGCAGCAAACAGCTTGCAGGCACGGACCTCTTGCTTCCAGGCGAATAAATAATGACCTCCACACAAATAGTAGTTTCAAAGCAGGAAAGACAGTTTATTACGGCATAAAATGTCTCAGGCAAGTGCCTTCCATAACGCGTTTCACACCTCTAGGGAGCTTGGTCACATGATGCGTCCATTATCTTTGACCTTTTTAAAGTGAAAGCAGTGAATAACGTGCACACCTGCCCTTAGAAACAGGGCGCAGTGTTTAAAAAGTGAAAACATAATGCATAGACGTCAGGCATAGTACTCACATTTAGCATATGTAACAATACATCTCAGTTTATAGTCAGGGGAATCAGCTAGTACAATAGTCGACCTAAATCAACACATAGTGCAAAAAGTCACATCAAACTTGGCTAAATTTAGAAGGCTCTGTGTATAAAGTGCAATGTGCATAGCAGCCCAACATATTTCATGACTGTTCTCATATTGCTCAGATTTGCTAATGCAAATAATCTGCTACTAAAAGTACAAGTGCAAGAAGAATCAAAGCAAATCGAATCTAATTATCTTGGACGATTTTTTCCTCTATTATTCTGAGGCATGTGCTGTTATCATTGCATCTAAATTAACACACCTAACTAGCAATCATGATTTAAGTAGATACATCATGCAAAATCTTCACAGTATTATATATATTTATTAGTTAGTAAGTATTGCAGAGTAAACATGTTATTTATTACATTTGAAAATATACATACATATATCTTGTTTTGCTTTTCTCGTTGGATATGTTTTTGATGGTCGTGGTTTATTAACTGGTTTCTTTTTTTCAGTTGGTTTAAAAGAAAATGTTATTTTTAATAAAGTGTTACATTTAGTTTTATTATTTCATTTATTTAGTCTATATTTTTATTTAGTTGTAAAAAAATACTTACTATTTTTTGTTGATGAAGTTTCTTTCGTTGATGTTGAAGCTATTAAAATAAAGTTATTGTTAGTTATGTTTTGCTTTTTTATAAATGTTCTTAGTTTTCATCAGTTTACTCTGTTGGTTAAGTCACATCCTCACTTTCATGAATATTTTTCATTAATGTTGATTTTTTTGTTGTTTTGGAAATTAATTGTTATTTTGAATTTTCTAGGTGGAGTTTTAGTGAAGTTTAATATGTGAAATATAATGGAAAACTTGTTATAGTTTTAGTTAATTTGTTTATATTTTTTAAGCTAATTTTATATATTTATTTGAAAAGTTTTGTTCTTATCTTAGTTTTTCTGATTAGTTATTTGTGTAGTTCTTTTTATATTCTGTTTTCTGTCTTGCAAAGTTTTGTGCTTCTTGAGTGTTTGTCCGTTTCATGGTGAAATTTATGTTAATTAATTGATTGCTTTTATAGTGTTTATTTAATTAGTTAGAGTTTTTTATTGGTTTTTGTTGGCAGAGTTTAAATTAGTTGGTCGAGATAGCTTTTTTTTAATTTTTAGACAGATATAATTTAATTTGTTTAATGGTAATTATGTTTATTTAATGTTTGTTTTTATTTTGTTTAGCAATATAGTTAAAATGTAAGCATAAATAAATGTTAAATATTTTTAATATATGTAATATATATGTATATCTATTTTTTATAATTGTGATTTTTATTATGTTGAATTTGTTCATTTATTTGTTTTTGGTGTATCAGTGTATTTGTGTTTTAGTTTTATTAATTTTGTAATTTCTTTTAGAGTTTTTATTTTTAATGTTTGATGTATGTTATTTGAATATATTATTGAAAATACTTATTCTTATGTTTATATGTTATTTTTTGGTATAGTATATATGTATTTTATTGATGTTTGTGTTGTTGATATTATTTATATTGATGTGTTTGTACTTCAGCCTAATTTCATAGCAAAGGTTTAGCTAATATTAATTCTCAGCCGCAAGTTCTCCATAAAGTGCATAAAACAATCAAGAATATGCTGCAGGGCCAGTGGGGTATGTGCCATGAGTACTGCGTCTTCCGCATAAAGTAGGATGGGTATTGGGCATTGCTTGATCTGTGGCAGATCCCGACATGATTTTGCAAGAGAGTCACCTAGCTTGTTGATGTACAAGTTGAATAAAAAAGGGGCAAGCACACATCCTAGGTGAACTCCATTTTCAATGTTAAAAGAACATGTTCCCTGGCACAACTGGTGGAGTACAAATATCTAAGAAAATTAATAATAGTATGGTCAATACCCATTGAGGTCATAATAGACCAAAGCTTATTGTGAATAACACTATCAAAAGTGGTCGACAAGTCGACGAAAACAAAAAACATAATACCTCTTTTAATAGGAGCATACTTGCTCATAAACAGATTTAAATTATTAGCTTGGTCCATGATCCCTATTCCCTTCCCGAATACATACTGTAAATCTGACATGATATTGTTGCAATCCACCCAATTTTGCAATCTATTTAGGATTATACAACCCACAACCTTGACTAGAGAAACTAGCAAGGAGATGGGTCTGTAGTTAGCAGGGCAGTTGCAGTCTCCTTTTTTAAAAATAGATACAATATGGGACTCAGACCATGTAGAAGGGAACCCTACACTCTGGCATTATCTAAAAACTAGGTCAAGAGGGTATTCCAGAGCTCCACATTGTCCTTAAACAAATCAATGTGGACCCCATTGGGCCCAGGTGCTTTACCTCCCTTGCTTGAATTTATAGCCAGGGAGACCACTTCCAGAGTAAAATTAAGGCCAGACCAATCATATACCAAACTGATGGATGAAGTATCCACCGACATTACCGATATAGTGCTATTTCGGACACATTTTTTGTAATATCGACATATAATTCAGAATAGTGTGATACCCAAACCTCCTCATTCACTGCCATCTCTATTTTAGGTTTATTGTCCTCATTAAATAGGAACGAATTAACTACACGCCAAAATGCAGTTGTGTCATTATTAAGAATGGCATCATGCAATTTATCCCAAGCCTCTGCTTTCAGACTTCCTTTATGTTTTTTTTATTGTAAACCTGTACAGCCGTCTCCTGTGCTGGACCTCCGAGTAATTCCTAGGTGTACACTTTAGAATCAGTTTTAAGTTTTTAAGAGCCTCTGAGCATGCATGGTCAAACCAGGGCTCCCTATTTACTTTGCTACCTTATGACTCTGACGTTAGTCCTACTTTAACTGCCTTGTTGATTCTATCTAAAGACTCCATAATAACAGAGGCACCTGCCAAGTCATCCAAACATAGGTCGGAGGCTCTTCTTTGTTGGTAAACTAGTTGCTCTAGGAAACCATTCGGTTCGATCATAGACCACCTTTGGGTGTAACCATTGGTTCCCGACAATTCTATGTTCTCTACTGACATAGTGTGACAGACCCTTCAATCTTTGAAGCAGCGGATGTTAAGCCTTAGGCTTTGCGGGAAGTGATCACTCATAGCTATATTGTGGCTAGTAAAATCAGTGATTAAGGCTGCGTATCGGTATGGAAAAACTATATAATCAATAACACTCTTGCCCCTGCCGCCATCCTAAGTACAAGGGACCACGACTGGTCTACTATCAAATACTCTGCTGTAACCCAGATCAAATTTGCAAATAAGTTCATTAAGTTTTTCACCATAATCCGAGAGTCAAAAATGGGTAACATCATCATTTGATGAGGAAGTGAAACCACAGATCTTGTTAGACACCATTTTGCACAGTTTTATGTTAAAATCCCCTCCCCACACCAAAATTTTATCTCCTTGCCCCTTAGTAGTTAAAGCTCCTAGATCAGAGTTGAGTTGATCCAGGGCAGACAATATATCGGAATCACAAGCATTATCATAAAAGTTTACTAAGATCAATTGTGTGGAGCCTAAAAGCTCGACAGAGACAATAAGATATTAGATGTTAGGGAATTTTACACTTCCAGTAGAAGATATTAATTCATTTGACACATAAATGCTAATGCCCCCCTTGACAACTTAAATGTTTTATAACCATTAAGGTTGGTAGGTTCCACGACCCAGGTTTCCTGTAGACAAAACATGTTAAAAACAGTCACAAAATCTAACCATTTAGGTAAACTAATCTTACTACTAAGCCCCGCCACATACCAACATAAGATGTTAAGTATACTTGAGTCTGCAGTTGTACAATCTAAATTTAACTCATCCCCAACACAATCTGCTCCATAGGTCTTTGTATGTCCATAATACCCCCCTCTGATCGTAAAGTTGTATATTTTTATCAATGTGATGCGTATTCATTTTCCACCAATCGATCTCGACAATTGCACTACATGTCGAAGGTTCTATAGTCTATTTCGATGGATTGTTTGTGTATATAACTTTTATTATGTTGCTGTATGATACGTTTATTTTGTATAGTATCTATAAAATGTTTTTATAGCTTTTATGACACTAGTTGTCGAAATAAAGCTTAAACAACAACAACAGTTAGGTTGTAGCAGCCCTTAGTGGTGTAGAGACATTGTTGTAAGCAGGGACTCCTGCCATTAAATTGGCCTGTAGTCAGTCTACCCTCGCAAGGTTGGAAAAACAATTATATCTGTTAGATGTTAAAGTATTATACATCAGGGTACATGGTTTATTTAGATGTGAAAATGAAAATTGAAAACCTGGGCGTAGTAGGGAGGGTTGCTGCATCTTGGCAGTCAGCTGACTAGGCATATGTAGTGGGGGTCTGTAAAAAAACAAGCGGTAATACTGAGATTTGATATGTATTTATAGACAGTTAGTTTGTCCTGCCCAGTATTGTGCTGAGAAGCACTGGGGATTTGAAAGACAGTACCACGCAATTACCCTGGAACACTTTGGAACCCCTACCAACCCCCCCTATCCGAATTACCATCTTAAAGTCTGCAAAGGGAGGTCCCTCTATGCTCACCTTAGAATTCAACCAATTAAGAAACTTGTTTCTCAACGAGTCCCAAGATTCTTGCAAAGGGGCATCCAAAATCAGGACATTGGCCAGAATAATCACATATGGGATAGAGGGGAGGGAAAGATCTAATCGATGATTGACATGCATGGGCTTAGTGTGTTGGGTGGCGTGAGTGGAGGAGGATCCCCCCAAGGAGGGGCCAGGTTTGGAAGCTAAGGGTGTCACTTCATCATTATATCTCTCTGTAACTTAAGCATGGAATGAGTAGGGCTACCGAGCAGGTTTGATACTCGTCTAGTAGGAGACTCAGGATTCACTATAGCAGGTAATTTGGGCAGGAGAGTTATAGATGCACTAGAGGTTATACCATCAGTTTTATCCCTGACATGATCGATTAATCCACTGTGAGGGATTACTGCACCTAGACGCTCAATGCAACTTAGCACAGCGCATTCAATAGCTTTCAATCGGTTAGTAAGACTAAAGACAGAGGTCTTTATGAGGCCAGTCAGGACATGGACAGCTGACACCAGTGGAGTAGTAAGTAAGTAAGTAAATCTTTATTGCTCAGTTAATTAAAACCATTGCAAATATTGGCATGTTAAAACATTAGTTAAATACAGTTGTTATAATAGACATAAAAAAAGAGAATGACTTCATATTAAAAAAAAAAGAAAATAAGCGATTAATACAAGAAT
Organism: Lissotriton helveticus; assembly: GCF_964261635.1. Lineage (NCBI taxonomy): Eukaryota > Metazoa > Chordata > Amphibia > Caudata > Salamandridae > Lissotriton > Lissotriton helveticus. The sequence continues at coordinate 1,234,057,927 of NC_136068.1, forward strand.
TTGTATTTCTTTCGGGCTGTGCATAGAACCAGTGGAGTAGAGTACAGAAGCACAGCAGATACCACCTTATTGGCAGTTCTAGTGGTCTTTATAGTCTCTGCTGCCTTCTGCACTGGAGGTCTCTTCTTAGCATTAATTGGTCCACCTGGTCGAGCCCCAATGGGTTCATCAGGGCAGTTCCTTGGAGTCTTTAAGCATTTAGGTTAAGGTTGGGAGATCGAAGTGCTTGGTGAATTTAGAGTGTACACAGCCTCGTTGCTGGATTTGTTCGGAAAAACAGTTCCCTTGGTCTGCACTACAGATGCTTGTACTGCATTTGGGGAGATTGAACTAAAAGTTACTGGCTCAAGGACATTCTCTGAGCAGCTTGTTAAGGTCTCCTCCACACGTAAAAGTTGCTTCTCTATTGCCCCCATTGCCCCTGTTATATAATTCATAATAGACTGCCTTGAAGTTGATGGGGACTTTGCTAGTGCAGAGCTTGGATGTTTCTTTTTCGCCATTTCCGTATTGCACACCTGTAGTTAGAGCCAAGGTAAATCAGAGCAAAACAATAAGTCAGGGAAGCAAGCCGGGCGCAGAAACACTTAGTAAGACAAAGTTTACAGTACCAGTAAATGGCGGCCCAGCCCAACCTCTTCCTGCAGCTGATAGGACCCTGGCGCAAGAGGAATGGCGTTGGTGCATCCTGGCGTGTTGCGTGGTGTGGGATGTGGTCCCCATGAGGCTTGGCGAGGCTTGCTGCTGTCGTGGAAGGAGAAATCAATTATGGGTGTCAATATTTCTGTGTACGATATTATTGACTCGATTATTTTGTAGTTCAATATTACAGGAGTCGATATTGTATCAGTAATCTTGCAACACTGTTACCCCTGGGGATATCTAGGCACTGATGGTGCTTTGTCTCTGATGAAAAGCCAGGTCAAAAGACTTTTTCAGAAGTCTGCCAGGGAAAGTGCTGTACATAGGTGGAGGGGGCATGGCATTCCAGGTCTGGTAGCAATGTAGGAGAAGGAGTGGCCCCTGCTGCAGCTGTGAAGGAGGTGAGGGGTGTGAGAGGGCAAGAGAGGTGGATCACAGCTGTCTTGCGGGTAGGTGGAAGTTCAGGCGATGGTCCTTGTTTTTGTTGGGGCTTGTATGCATGTGTGAGTACCTTGAACTGGCATCTTTTCCGGATGGGTAGCCAATGGAGGTTTCTGAGGTGTGGGATGATACGGGTCTGTGTGGGGTGGACCAGATAGCTAGTGAGCTGAGGAGCTTTTAGAGATGCACCTGTGGACCTGTGAGAGGTACTAAGACTTGAGAAGACTGTAGTAGCATCCTCAGCAAGCCTTGGCAAAATTTGTTTTTGATCTCTACTGATGAATGATAAAATCCAGATACACATGTCTAGAGATGAACAGCACTACCTGCACCAACTTTGGTGAAATACTACTACTAATATTTAGGTAAGCGCTAATTGTTAATTGCATTTACCATATTCAAAGGGGCAACCTGCTGGGATGTGAGGCAGTGTTCACCCCTGAGCCTTCTGTTTCAAAGGCTCTCTTGAGCCAGTGAGCTGATGAGCTTTTGGAGCCTGTGAGAGTTACTGAGACCTGAGAGAACTGTGGCAGCATTTTCAAGAACCCCTGATAAAACTAGTTTTTGATCTCTACTGATGAAAGATAAAATCCAGAAATGCATGTGTCTAGGGACGAACAGCACTACCTACACCAACTCTGGTGTAATATGTGAAGCAGTGTGCTCCAATGTCCCTTTTAGTCAAGTGAGGAAGCTTGAAGCTAAAGGGCCATGTAAAGTCTGACTTCGATGTGCAGCCTGTAATTAATGACAGTGAAGGATCCTAAGCACTGTGCTTAAGTTGTAAAATAAATAATTGTCAGGGTCCAAGCTTTTCCTTCAGTGAAAGTCACCAAACTACTGCACAGTTTAATCATTAGTGCCAACGACTACCAGAACTGCCAAGTGCCACTATCACTGGTGCAAAAGTCCTCCAAGTGACCCACGCTCATGTTTATGAAGCTGTTCAATTATCCTTGCATCAATCCTAAGGCTTCAGTAATATTTACAAAGGAATGCAGCCTGAGTTGCATGGTGTTGTGTGGTAAAGAAATGTAATGCAATGCAGCTGCTTGCACTGTGTTACATTACATTCCAACTTGGGAAGAATTCGATGAGTAGAGCATGGGCAATCCCATGCATCCACCCATAGACCTTGGAGCACTCCCAGATTTACCAAAAATTTGTCAAAATGCTACACATTCCTGACTGCATAAATGTTAACATAGAACAACAAATTGTTTTAGTTTAGGTTTCTATTTCAATGCACAAAGAAACTCAAACTTTCACCCCAGCACTTGCCTTCCCTTCAAACAGGGGTGCACATTTATTAAACTTTCATCCAATGTTGGTCAGCAAGCAAAGTTTCTGGGCTGTGTTGCTTGAAAGGGCAAAATTGCTCCATATTTCCAAAGATACGATTTCTGCTCTCCTCTTGCTCTGGCGCAGTATGCTGCCTAGCGCCAAAGCAGGTACCCTTGCACCTAGTGCAAGGGTGCAGACATTATAGGAAGGATTGCTTTATGCAGGAGTACCACCTTCCTGCACAAAAGCAATCCAGCCTGTAAATAGAAGAAATAAGGATATTTCTCCTCCTCATTCATTTTAAAAATCCAACACTCTCAATGGGAATTCATGAGCACTCCTTTACTGGCATACAAGTGGACTGAAGACTCAATGGATTGATTGATGCACTGCAGATACTGCTATGGTAACCGAAAGTCAGAGTGTAAACTATCCTTCAACATCGATAAAAGGAATACCAAGACACAGCCTGTTATTATAACGTTTGGCTTTCGCTGGAAATAGTTACAAGTGAAAGTGTTGGTTATTAGAGTGTTTAAGATGCATGTAGAAATATTCAAGGATTTTGAGCAATTGAATATGGGACAAAGGCAGGCATCAATAAATTAAATCAATGCGAGTGGATGAACATATTGAATTAGTAATTAAAAACAATTTAATTGAGGTGGCTAGCACCACAGACAGATGAGCGGGTGCTGAGGTTCAGATTCTGCTGCTGACGTTTGTCTGTAACCTGTATACATGTCAGCTATACATGTCAGCAGACTCAAGAGGCACTGTCCACAGCGGACTGATCAGTTTCAAACCGAACCCAGTTACTGACGTCGGGTCTGAATATCTATTAAATTCACATTTGTAACGGTTCCGTTGAATACACTTGTTTCTTGGAGATGGTTATGCAGTCTGTGTGTTGCTGTGGTTGGTGACTATCTACTAAGCAGAACGGTATGCTGTGCTATATGACTCCTGGTCGTTCTACGCTCAGGTCTATGGCATTAGGTGCTATATACATAGTTCACATGGAATAGAACCAGTCATGGTACAAGGCCAATGAATATGTGCGAGATCACTTGTTTCACGTTAGATATTTTTCCTTGACGGAAATAGACAGCTGTCCACAGCAGTTTATGCTCCTCGTGGTGACTACTAGCACTTCCAAGTAGGTGTGGTCTGCAAGTGTCAGATTCAAATCTAAGTGACCATTCACCCCTTCCTCTTTCCCAGATCAACAAATTGAGTATCATTTGTAAGGGTGGGCGGAGCAGGCGTAGTTCCACGGAGTTGGAAAACAACTCAGTGGAACTTTGCTCCGCTCCGCGCCCTCACCCCTCCCAAAGTAATTATAAAGTAATGAAAAAGGCACTTCCCTGCCGTGGTCTGCCAACTCCTTGTCATCGCCGTCCTTCTTCTTAGATAACCTCTACATTGTAAGCCTTGTGCATGTGCACTCGCAAGACGTACAGCATCTGGGTTATTAGAGAAGGAAGGAGAGTGGCCATGGCGAGGAGGAGGCAGCCATGACTGGTAAGTGCCTTTTTTTAATAACTTTCTAATTACTTTGGGAGGGTGGAGGGGCCGGCTAACTGGCTCTGCCACGGAGTCATAGTTTTGCCTAAACTCCACGACCCTCATTTATGAAGAGCTTGCGCCGCCGGTGCGTCAAAAATAATGGCGCATCGTCGGCGCAACGCATGCGCCATATTTATGAGGTGGCGCATCTCCGACGATGCGCCACTTTCGGCCCACTGCGCACGGATATCCACTGCGTGGAAATGCCCTGCGACACGTAAGTATTAATGTATGCATGGTGGGCGTTACGACGGAGAAACATGCGCAAAAGTGACGCATCCATATTAATGACTCTATCCACTTTTGTCGCATCTGTTGCGGAAAATGCGCATCGTTGTGGTTACGTCAGAATTGGTGCGCCTGCAAAACAGACGCGCAGGAAATGACGCATCGGCACATAGCAAGAGGAGAGGCCACAGTGGACATTGCTGCAACAATCCCCACACCATGGAGGTGGTAATGCTGCGAGTAGCTGCCAGACGGAGACGACTAGCACAAGGAATCCAACCACAACCCCCCGCCCCACAAATCCCCCCCGCCAGGCAACGCCGCAGAAAGGAGCGGTTATTCCGTCAAAGGAGTGTCCTGAGAGGCCTCAGGAATGAGGAGGTCATAAGTCTATTTCGCCTCAAGAAGCAGACCATACTACATCTACTGTGACTCATTGGACCAAGGCTAGAGGTAGGAACCAACAGGCCTACCAACATACCGCCACAGGCAAAGCTCCTGGCTGTGTTGCATATGCTAGCGTCGGGCTCCTTCCAGACAACAGTTGCCAAAGTGGCAGGAATATCCCAGCCAGCTTTCTCATCATTCCTACCAACTGTCCTGGATGCCATCATCCAACTGACACCCCGCTACCTCTGTTTCCCCAAAAATCCACAACAGCAGATGGAGATCAAGCAAGGATTCTATGACATAGCAGGCTTACCCCATGTGCTGGGTGCCATTGACTGTACACATGTGCAATTAGTACCTCCGGCAGCAACAGCACATTTGTACATAAATCGCAAACATACATATTCAATCAATGTACAGGCCATTGTGGATCACCGTGGACTATTTACCAATGTGCTGGCAAAATACCCTGGCAGTGTACATGATGCCTTCATATTCCGGAACTGCATCATAAATGACCGCTTCAAGAATGGCCAGTATGGCAATGGCCTACTTGTAGGTAAGCAAAAGAGTATGATACAATGCACCATCCATGCTACCATACTGTTAATATTGCTTCAATGAGGACATGGATGGAATAATGTTGCACTAGCATATACATATACATCAATAGAAGGGGCATAATTAATTAAGGTCATGCGCTGCTGGTGCCTAACTTTAAAAAAATTTAAAAGTCATGCACCAGTGGCGCAAGTCCTTCAAAAATGAGGGCCAAGGTCATGTAGAGGCATATAGGGAGTCAATGCATGTCCGTCCAAATCTGTGTCCATTTCCCTGCATAACTATGTGCCAAAGGTGTCTTGCATGTGAGTCACTGGGTGTGTTCTCTGCAACACCCATGCCCAATGGACAGTGTCAAAAGAAATATTACACACAACATATTGCCTGTACTCGACCAGAACCATTACAAGCATTTCATTGTACCTTCTCATTTATTCCATTACAGCTGACCAGGGATATGGCATCCAGCCATGGGTGATGACACCTTATGGAAACCCACAGTCGCCACAGGAAGTAGCGTACAACCAAGCACATTGCAGGACCAGGAACATTGTCGAAAGAACATTTGGTCTGCTCAAGGCCAGGTTTCGGCGCCTGGACAAGTCTGGTGGTCGTATGCTGTATTCACCAGAGACAGTGTGCAAATTAATTTTGGCTTGTGCAATACTGCACAACATATGTGTGCTCACAAAAGTCCCCTGGGATGAGGGACCTGATTTAAATCCACAAATGCCGGAGGATGACCAGGATGACGGCCATGCTCCTGTAAACCAAAGCACAGCAGCAGGCATCCGCAGACGTGCTGACATAGTGCATAATTTCTTTTAACAATGTGAAAAATAACATCCTCAGCATGCATTTTGATTTTTGTAAGGACTAATAAAAATACATCATACAACCTTTACTCCCTTGTGTATGATTATTTTTCTAAAATTTACACTGCAAGTTGCATGACAATCTCATATGTGGAGTACACAATCAATCAATCAATCAAAGCTATTATATAGCGCATTACTCACCCGGAGTGTCGCAAGGCGCTAGGGGAGGGGGGTTCCGCCACTGCTCGAACAGCCAGGTCTTCAGCCACTTCCTGAGACAAGGTGGTCCTGGGTCAGGCGGAGGTGGGTCAGAGGGAGTTCCAAGTCTTGGTGGACAGGTAGGAGAAGGACCTTCCTCCTGTGGTGGCTCTTCGGATGCGGGGGACGCTGGCGAGGGCGTGGCCGGTCGATTGAAGCTGGCGTGTGTGAGCGTAGATTTTGAGGCGGATGTTGAGGTATCCTGGGCCTTGGTTGTGTCGGTCTTTGTGTGCGTGGGTGAGGAGACGGAAGGTGAACCTCTTCTTGACCGGGAGCCAGTGCAGATCTCTCAGGTTTCCGGAGATGTGGCAGCGATGGGGAATGTCCAAGATGAGTCGTGCTGAGGCGTTCTGAATCCGCTGGAGTGTGTAGTGGAGTCTGGCAGTGCTACCTGCGTAGAGGGAGTTGCTATAGTCCAGTCGGCTGGTGACGAGGGCCTGGGTAACAGTCATTCTGGTCTGGGTGGGGATCCACTGGAAGATCACACGTAGCACGCGCAGGATGTTGAAGCACGACGAGGAGATAGCGTTGACTTGTCTGGTCATGGAGAGGGAGGAGTCCAGGATGAAGGGCAGGTTGCGTGCGTGGTCTGTCGTTTTGGGTGCGCTGGCCAGGGCGGGGGGCCACCACGAGTCGTCCCAGGCGGAGGGTGAGGATCCCAGGATGAGGACTTCTGTCTTGTCCAAGTTCAATTTCAGGCGGCTGTTCTTCATCCACATGGCTACGTCTGTCATCCCTTCGTGTAGGTTGGCGCTGGCGGTGGCGGGGTCGTTGGTAAGGGAGAGGATAAGCTGTGTGTCGTCGGTGTAGGAGATGATCTAGAGGTTGTGTTGGCGTGCGATGGCAGCGAGGGGGTTCATGTAGACGTTGAAGAGGGTTGGGCTGAGCGAGGAGCATTGAGGAACGCCGCAGATGACTGTGGTGGCTACTGATCTGAACGGGGGGAGGCGGACTCTCTGTGTCCTTCGGGCGAGGAACGAGGTGATCCATTCCAGTGCCTTCTCCTGGAGTCCAACGTTGCTGAGGCGCTGCGCTAGGGTACGGTGGCAGACAGGCCACGGAGAGGTCTAGGAGGATGAGGGCCGTTGTTTCTCCACTGTCTAGCAGGGCTGGGATGTCATCGGTGGCTGCGATCAGGGCCCTCTTGGTGCTGTGGTTGGGCCAGACTGCGAGAGGTCGAGGGATCCGTTCATCTTGAGGAAGGCGGCCAGTTGCTTGTTGACGGTCTTCTCGATGACTTTTGCTGGAAATGGGAGCAGCGAGATGGGGCATCCCCATTTAGTGGTGCAGAAAATGATAAAACCACAGGTGAAGATGAGTCCACATTATGAAATCACACAGCAGGTAAAAATAAGAAACATTTCTTGTATGTTGCTAAGTCATGTTGGCGGTAATTCAATAATAGGACAAACATTACATTCATTAATATGTCACACAGTGGATGTGAGGCTAAATATGACCATCCATGAAAAAGTACACCTCAGTGCTCACAAAGGTTTGCATTATAGAACTAATGTGGCAGGCATATAAATGAAGTAGGTGTATCATACTTCACAATCTCATCCATGCATTCATGACTCTACACACAACTGTGACGTTGGGTCTGCGTACGTCACTATCTGACCCATGCATTCCGGACTCCACGCACAAAAGTCACATTACACAAGGACCAAAAGTGACTTTGGTCAGCACATGTCATAGTCTGACTCAGCCGAATTTAGAAACATAAAACATTTACACACAAACATTTTGTGTTCCTGTTCAGACACTTTCACGCTAAGCGTAAACACGCATATTTTGGCCAGCGTCAAAACATACACCACTTAAGATATGCAACTACATTGTCAGATAATAGCTGCAATGTGCCAATAATGAAGATTGTGACGCATGCCAATAAAGTCACATCTACTAACACTGGTCGCACCTTGGGAGTAAAATATGTCATCAGTCAGCCATGCATCAAATCAATGATGCGACATAATAAAGGTGGTGTCGCATGACAATAATGACGCTTCCACCAGAACTGCTCGCACTGTAAGGGTCATATGTCATCAGTCAGCCATGCATCTAATCAATGATGCGACATAATAAAGGTTGTGTCGCATGACAATAAAAACGCTTCCACCAGAACTGCTCGCACCGTAAGGGTCATATGTCATCTGTCAGCCATGCATCTAATCAATGATGCGACATAATAAAGGTGGTGTCGCATGACAATAATGACGCTTCCACCAGAACTGCTCGCACCTTGAGGGGAAAATATGTCATCAGTCAGCCATGCATCTAATCAATGATGCGACATAATAAAGGTGGTGTCGCATGACAATAATGACGCTTCCACCAGAACTGCTCGCACCTTGAGGGGAAAATATGTCATCAGTCAGCCATGCATCTAATCAATGATGCGACATAATAAAGGTGGTGTCGCATGACAATAATGACGCTTCCACCAGAACTGCTCGCACCTTGAGGGGAAAATATGTCATCAGTCAGCCATGCATCTAATCAATGATGCGACATAATAAAGGTGGAGTCGCATGACAATAATGACGCTTCCACCAGAACTGCTCGCACCGTAAGGGTCATATGTCATCAGTCAGCCATGCATCTAATCAATGATGCGACATAATAAAGGTGGTGTCGCATGACAATAAAAACGCTTCCACCAGAACTGCTCGCACCGTAAGGGTCATATGTCATCTGTCAGCCATGCATCTAATCAATGATGCGACATAATAAAGGTTGTGTCGCATGACAATAATGACGCTTCCACCAGAACTGCTCGCACCTTGAGGGGAAAATATGTCATCAGTCAGCCATGCATCTAATCAATGATGCGACATAATAAAGGTGGTGTCGCATGACAATAATGACGCTTCCACCAGAACTGCTCGCACTGTAAGGGTCATATGTCATCAGTCAGCCATGCATCTAATCAATGATGCGACATAATAAAGGTTGTGTCGCATGACAATAAAAACGCTTCCACCAGAACTGCCCGCACCGTAAGGGTCATATGTCATCTGTCAGCCATGCATCTAATCAATGATGCGACATAATAAAGGTTGTGTCGCATGACAATAATGACGCTTCCACCAGAACTGCTCGCACCGTAAGGGGAAATATTTTAACTGTACCATGCTTCAAGTCAACGATGCGACATAATTACGTTTTATTCGCATGCCAATAATGACGCATCGACGGAAACGAGTCGCCTCGCAACAGGAAATGATGTAACCAGCCTGCCCTGCCCAAAAACAGGAAGTTATACAATACTTTCGCTTTCTCTTTCACTCCTTTGTAGTCTCAGAGAGGTGTAGGAGTGTGTTTGCAAAGTGCTTGAGAGTTTTGTCCTGTCCTGCAGTTGTTTTACAGTGTGTGTCTTGCTAACTGTGTCCAAATTGTCTCTGTAGTGTTCAGTATTGTCTACCTGTGTGTTGTGTGTAAAGGGGTGTCTGTCTGTTTAGGGGTTTTATTATTCATTAATAGGGGGATTTGTGTTGTTTTAAGGGGTTTTCAAAGTGAGTAATAGGGGGAATAGTGTTCTGTTTAGTGGATTTTAACTATTAGGGGTATTCCTGTGAAAGCCACTATTTTTTTTGTAGCATTCACACAGCGTGGCTTGTGCTTTGTCACAATGTCACCCAGGTCTAGGAACCTCACTGAGCAGGAGTATGGGGGGCTACTGTGGCTGATTGTCCACTACCTCCCAAACATGATTGGGAGTGGAGGCAGGGTACTGCTGGGTTACCCAACACAAGAAAGGAAGCAGAGGTGGGAGAGGGTCCGGTACCAGATGTTGCGAATATTTGGAGTGGACCGGACCCTCCGACAGTACAAGCATCGGTGGGCTGATGTCATCAACCGTGAGCAGGATCTCCTGGACCACCTTGGAATCGAGGTCGAGGGAACAATTGGTAAGTCAAATTACATTTATTTAATGTATTTACAGCTGTATTGTAAGGTTAAGCTATTCAATTGTGAAACTACAGGGGTGTCACTGATGATCCCCTTGCAACGCTGTGACATCAGATATAGGGCCATATCTATCAACAAACCCTTTTGGTAATCTAAACTTGAGTTTCGCAAGGAATCCATATTTATGATTTGACAAATGGTATGTATTAAGAAAAATCACTATTATTTTAGGAATCCATTAATCTTTCGTATGTGCAACTTAGCATGTTTAGCCTTAGCAATTAAGGGATAATTCCATATGCATTGCCATAGCCCAGGAGGGCCATAGGAAAATTTTTACATTAATACACTTATTGCAAATCAGCTATTTGCTAATCGACATAAGTGAATTATTACAAGGGTGCAGGGGTGTCTCAAAGACACACTGCTGCAGCTCTAAAATGTATATGTGTGTGCATATGGTGCACATACATGCCCTATGGCCATGTGTGTGCATCACCTGCCACCTTCCAAAAAGCTAAATTGTGCATGTTTAGACAAATAAGCACCTTACCATCAACTACTGGTTGGTGTTAATTTGCTAAATATCAAACATTATTTGCTACACAAAAATGCAACATACATAAAGCCAGATTTATGAGGCATTTTTGTGCCTCTTTGCACCGCAATTGCGTCACTTTATTTGACCAACTGCCGCGCAAATAAAGCGCCCTATTCACAACTTTGTAAAGCACTGCACCATAAGAAGGCGTTCCTGCGCAGGGGGGGGGGGCCTTCCTGCGCAGGAACCCCTCATGAAAGTGGCTGAGTGATATCTATGAAATTTCACTCAGTCACTTTCTGGGCAATGCTGCGTAAAACCCTGCGCCTGCTTGAAGCAGGCGTAGGTATCGACGCAGCATTGTGCAGATGGTGCATCCCCGAGCCTTGCTGGAGCTGCGTTGCGCTTGCGACGCAACTCCAGCAATGGCCCACATTTCCCACACAGATGCCTCGCGCATCTGTGCCGTTTGTTCACCATGGTGTGCTGCATTATAAATGAAGTCCCCCATGAAAACACAATCACATACATCTACACAATGCTAACATATTATCGATATGGGACAAGTGTGCAAGTATTTGGCAAATGCCATCTCAATGTGACACCACAAACAAGGGATCACATGTGTGTCATACATGCAGTGTAAGAGTGTGCTTCACATGTGAAGCACTTAGCCAGAGACTGTTGTATGAATCAGGTTGCCTCATGGGATGCATCGTAAGCCAATGTTGAAGATACCACTGACTCTCATGTAATCTCTGCACTGTGTTGAAATATGCAACATACGCTGAGAATCTGCTCTATTGTCTTTCCCTTGTGAGGTGGAGTCCTTCAAGGATCCTAAGGCCATTGGTGAGTGTGCAATCCTTACTATGTTTGTCTGTATGCTTAAAATGTCTCCTCATGCATGCCAACTATGCAGACAGTGCCAAAATCATCATTCTTGCATGCAGCATGTTTACACATCACATGTGCATGGAAGTGTGAAGGACTCAATGGCACCATGTGGAAATCCATTTACTCAATGATAAGGGTCACATGTATGAGGTGTTACAGTGTGCAAGGGACACAGTAACAAATCTTGTGCTGCTGTAAGTATCTATCACATAAAATTAGACCACAATCAAACTATACATCTATACCTCCATAGAGCACCATACTCAGGTGTGAGGGTCTGAAGGCACTGAAGGGAGGGGGGGTGCTGCTACTGAGGAAATGGGCAGCTCTTAAGTTCTTAAATGAAGGTAAGATGTTCCTGGTCAGTCGTAGTTGTGCGCCAAGGGACTTTCATGTCTTGGTGGCCAGGTATGAGGAAGATCTACGTCCAGTGGTGGATGAGTCAATCCTTGGGATGGTGGCCAGTGGGAGGCTGGTGGAGCGGAGTTGGCGGGTAGGATGTGAGAACGAGAGGCGGTTGAGGAGTCATTCTGGGCCCATGTCATGTGTCTGTGTGTGTGTGTGGGTGAGGAGGCATAACGTGATCCTTGTGTTGAAGGTGACCCAGTGTTGGTCAATATGGCCTGTAGAATTGCAGCTGTGGTGAGGGCCGTCGAGGATGAGTTGTGCCGATGCATTTACTATGGGTAGTAATTGTAAGTGAAGTCTGGCAGTGGTTCCTGTGTATAGGGGCTTCCCGTTGTACAATTGGCTGTTGATGAGGGCCTTGGTGACCGTCTCACACGTTCCGGTGGTGATCCACCAGAATATCTATCGGACCATGTGCAGGGTGTAGAATCATAAGGATGACATGACGTCCACTTGTTTGTTAGTTGTGAGTGAGTAGACCTGGAAGTATCCCAAGTGGGGTGTATGCTCCGTGGGTGTTCTTGCAGTGACCATTGTTGTGGACCAATAGGCGTTGTCCCTGGCGGATGTTGATTTGCCAAGAATGAAAACCTCTGTATTGTGTGTCTACAGTATCCGCTGACTGACCTTTTTCCATTCTGCAGCGTCTATCTTTCCTTCATGGAGGTAGTTTTTGTTTGGGGCTGGGTCATGGGTGAGGGACCGTACCGGATGGGTGTCATTGGCATAGGTGTGTATGTTGTGGTGGTGTGTGCATGCAATGGTGGCAAGTGTGCACATGGAGATGTCGAAGAGTGTCATGCTGAGCAAGGAGACTTGGGGTACGTGACAGTCAGTGTATGTAGACCATGGCTACGTGACACATGCTAGTTCTAGTACAACATAGACATACCTCCTACAAGTATGATTTCCTTGTGCCCCACGTGTGTCAGTACTTGCTATTGTTAGAGGGATGCAACAGTGCTGCAAGTCCATCATCAATTAGCACTATAATAATGCAGTTACCTATGCAACTAAAAGGGCTACCGGCAGATTTGACTATTGACATCAGTATTAAATATGCATTGATGCACACCTGTGTCTTTCCTTGAAACACAATCCTAATTTGGCCATGTTTAGTTACCATTGTGCATTTTACATGTGTGTAGGCTTGTGCAGCATACAGGGATGATGGCCCATATACCTTGCTATGTATCTGCGTATGAAGAGCACAATTACAAAGCCTATACAAACCTTGCCTGCACACAGATGCACAGGCATCATTTTGAGAAGGGGCCTGCTTATGTGAATGGCGAGCATTGGGTTCATGGCCAGGACAAATGCTTTGGAATGCACCATCTCATATGTATTGAGGCCTTACATGTCATGTAGATTATTTATCATGTTAGGTAGTACGCTATATCACTTAGCATCCCTGTGTATGACCATCGATGATGATGCCACCATGGTTTTAAATTGATGCCCTGTTAACTATAGGCCCTTGACACATTTACCGAAGATTGCATGAATGTGCATGTGTACAGGTGTAAATGTGTTAGTGCAGACTGATGTGGATGTCATTGCTCCATTACAGAAAACATGTCACAAGATGAGGAGAGGCAGTATCGCATCCGTCTAGAGAGATACCGCCACATACGGAATGTAGGTCGTTCATTTAGGCAGATGGGACGCCGACATGAGCACTCACGTGCTGATGGAGCATGGAAATCACCAACTCCCACTCCACCATCCAACACGCGGAGCCGGAAGGAAAAGGCCAAAACCTCACACATGCACTCCGGACCACCAACAGGATCATGTGAAGATCAACATCCACAGATGGACACTGAATCTCCTACAGGGAGTGGACCATCAGGCATGCAGACATCAGCACCCTCAACATCAGGTTTGGTTGCACCCCCAGCTGGTCTTGGTTCTGGATCTGCTACTCAACCCACTTCTGGACATCCCTCAGATATGACCCTAGTGACAACCACTGCTAAAAAATCGCCATCCTCCACAGCAGAGGCCCTTCCAACGAGTCCAGGTGGAGGTGCAGTAGGGCAACTTGGACGTACAGCAACAGGGCATGCAGCAGCTCCCCCTGAGATCGACGGTGTGCTCCTGATGGCCAAAATTAACAAGATTGAGGGGCAAATGGAAATGTTTGAAAAAGGCCAAAAGGAACTGACATTGAAGGTTGCGGGCATGCAACTGCAGCTGGCCACCCTGCTGTCCATGGTTGCCGACATGAAGGCCAACATTGAACAAATGAACGAGCAGGAATGAACACATAGTTAACAACTGTGGTCGTTGTCCATGACATGGAATTTCACATGTCAAGTTACGGACCTTGTTATTGTTTACATTTTTTACATAGTTAGATAGTATTTAGGATAGTTGTAGTACTTAGGAATAGTGTTAGGATAAGTGTTAAGTTATTAGGAGTGGGTGGGGGTTGATGTATAGTGTATGTTAAATGTATTTTTATATGTATAAAAAAATACTATAAAAAAATATATCATTGTTTAGTTAGGTAGGTTAATTAGTATGTGTTTAGATTAAGTGTATGTATGCCTGATGTGTGATTGTTGAATAGGGGGTGGGGGGGTCATCTGTGTGTTGTGGAGTATGTGTGAGGTAGGTATAGGAACAGTTAGACAAGATAAGTGTAGATGTTAGTGCATTAGATTAGATTAGTGTAGGATTTTATAAACATTTTTGAATAGTGTAGTGTAGTTTAGCATAACATTTAAATAGTCTGAACAATTGTTGTTAATAAAATATCTGTTTCAATTACAATAAGTTGTACTTGTAGGCATATGAAGTACAGAAATCAGCTCTGGATGAGCCTTACCCTTGCTGGCCAAGGAATGTCAACAATGATCTCATAGCTGAGATTACCGTTACATGTTAGCTATTGTAAGCCAAATGTTCATTACCCTATCACAAATTCATACAGGCCAATACTCACCCTTGAGGGACTTTAGGTAATGTGTCTCAGGTGAGCCCATGTGATCAACAATCATGTGTAAAGATTCTGGGACCTCTGTCATGATGTTTTTCCGTAGTGGAGCACAGCAGGCCTTCCTGTAGTGCTACCCTTTTGCAGGATGAAGTGCAGGACCGTGCCGTATCTGCTAGTTACTGCGCAGTCCTGTTGTTCTCACCAGCACTGTTGCACAATGTCCTGTTCATCGCTAACGCAGTCACCTTTGCACAATGGGGCAAGTGTGTCTGCCTTGCTGTGAACATCAGACTTGTACAGGAACGGACACCTCTCAGTTAATCAATCATCACAACGGCCTCTTCCTCTTACTATGTCTACTGCATTGTGAGAAAAAGGGGAGACAAGGGAATTCATCATATTTGTCAACATTGAGCCTTCTTCACGCCTGCACTGGGTCTGTGTAATTTCTGGACAGTGCCTCACATTTCATGTTCCTATTACATCAGTGGCAGTGTCAAAAGGCAATGGATGTTGCTGGGAAGGCACCCAGCAACACCCATTGCACGTGCCTGTACCGCAGATCAATGCGTGCAAGGGTTGGATTAGCTGCATGCAGCATTATCCCATGACTATGTGCCTTGGTGATGGATGATGACTGTTAGGCAGGGTTAGGCATCACACAACGTCACAACAAGTGAGGGTCAGATGGCACAAGGGCCGTCATTTATTGGGCCACCTGGTATTGAGACTGTACCTCAATGTTTGCAGTGTTTCCCAATGCTGAGGGCCAGTATGACCCACGTCTTTCCTGCAAGTGGAAAAGAAAGCTGGTTTACAGCCTGGATATGTAGATGCAGGGAAATGTCACCATGGATAGGTCTGTATTGCAGACGTATGTCTTGTGGGCCTAGAAGCAGATTCATTGGTAGAGGTTTGCTGGCCCAGGGTTCTGGCTGACTGTGTAGGTGTGTGTGAGCTCCTTGAGTGTCAGTATATCTGTATGGGTGTGGATGCAGTAGAGCTCCTGTATGTGCAGGCGGAAGCGGTATTATCATGTGAGCCACAGGGAATGACTACCTACGGTTGTCTGGACATTCATCTTTTTTGTACTGAGGGTATTTTAGATAATGTTATTGAGGCCTTTCACATTGCACAGGCTGATGATGATGGGTGTGTGGCAGATCCAATCAATGCATCAGTTGGCAATAATTGTGATGCACTTGCAGAGTTAGCAGAGGGTGAAGAAGTATGGTGAGGATACTACTATAATCCGTACTGACGGCGTGAGGGATGTGTTCTGTACAATGTATAGTTTGTGTGGCACATATGAGTGCAGAACTGTTTATCCAGCCCAGGGTACCCCCAGGTATAGTACCATGTGGTAGTGGTTCTTGGGATTAA
This sequence comes from Lissotriton helveticus, assembly GCF_964261635.1. NCBI lineage: Eukaryota > Metazoa > Chordata > Amphibia > Caudata > Salamandridae > Lissotriton > Lissotriton helveticus. The sequence goes on from NC_136068.1 coordinate 1,234,074,212, forward strand.
GATGAATTTTTTTGACAACAAATGGAGATGTGTCCAGCTGAGGCACATACTTGTTGGCACATCTCGCATCCATTGTGGTTAGTCGTGTCCTGTAATGTTGGGTACCTTGGTGAGTGAGAGGCAGAGCTGGGTGTATTAGGCGTAGGGTACTATGCAGAGTCCATGTTCACTGATGCCCTCAGCAAGCGGAGCCATGTAGACATAGCAGACAAAGTTACTGAGGGACAGTCCCTGAGGAACTCAGCATCAGTACTCTGTGTGTTGTGCTGTGAAATGTATTGGGCTGAATCATCTGCTCCGGTCTGCAAGGGTGGAGAAATTCCAGTGTGGTGTTTTACCTTGCCTCATGCCATAGTGGAGTGTAACTGCTAGTGTGTTGTGGAACATTGTTTCTTACAATGATGCAATGTATTGTGTATATGGAGTGGCAGTGTGACCTACTTTGAGGATTGTGTGGATGTTGTTGTGGCATGTAGGAGGGACCTCTTGATGCTGTTGTTTGTCATGGCGGAGGATTGGGGATGTTCTATGTTCCTATGAACATCACTGGGTGCATGATGACCCTCTGGTTAATGATTTAGACTGCATATGTGTGTGGAAAGATGTGCCTGTGGGTTTTGACATCTGTTTGGTCATCAGGGGTGTATCTGCTAATGTCATGTAGCTCTCAGCATTTGCTATTACTGTGGAGGTGCATGTTCCAATGGTGGAGGCCATGTACTGTCACTGTTTGTGTGCTGTGGGGGATGCAGCCCTGTTGAAGATGTGCTGTGGGCAGGGGTGTGTGTTTGCTTCTTAAAGTATGTCCATCACGGTGTTTGTGATGTGAAACATGTAGCCATGTGGACACCAGAGGATGGTGTGTAGTGTGGCTTACTTGGGCTAAGGTGTAGTGTGGTATGCCTTGCTTATGTTCATCTAGGTTGACATTCACTTTGATGATCTAGTGGTAGGAGACTGTACCAAGTGTGTATCAAAGGCAATGAGGCATGAGGGCCACAGTCTTTGCAGCAGCACTGAATTATTTGTAGGAATTCATACATGAGACACCATGTGAGTGTTGAATGATGTTGTTTCAATCACTGGTGTGAAGCATGTCCCTATTCCCATGCTTAAGTTAATTAAATTGTGTGCTACTCATCTTACCTTAGGATTTGCCTTTGATGCCAGCCACCTGCTGATGTTTTGCTTTCATACATACATGTGGTATGTCAGATATTTCATCATCACATACATACACCTTGGACTGACCCACAATCATGTTAGCGTGCAAGCATATCTGATGTTCCCCGTCACCCCCTCCTTGTACAAACTTGTAGTGTTACTCATTAGAACTTAAGTCATCATTCGTAATGTTGCACATTTGCTATGCTGATGTACACACGTTACTACTCACTTCATGAACTTTGCCAGTTGGACTTTGCATGTTGTGGGTGCACATTGATGTAAGTGACACAACTTAGCAATTAGCAAGGTATGAGAGGACTATAATGATCAAGGGACACATACAGTAGGGTTGAGTTTGTACATGCACAGTCCATACATCAACATGACATTTGAGACATGCATGAGTGAGTAGTGTTTTTATTGTGTGAGAACGGAGTGTCAAAATCATATGTTCACCTCATGGAGGGAGACCACAGATAAATCATTGTACATCCATTGGCTAGCAGTAATTTGTTGTTCATCATTACTGTGGTACAATGTCAGTTTTATGTGCACCAGCCAGTGTATATGTATTGTCCATGTACAATATGTAATGCTAACGCATGGTTCTGCGGAGGACTGGACATTCTTCAGACTCTTCTTCATCAGATGTGTTTGTTGTCACAGCTGAAGGTGTAATCCGTGGTGAAGTTGACACGGGAGGAATAGACACATCAGGGGCTGCTGATGTAGATGGGATTGTACCAGCATCATGTTCGATGCCCATCAGGTACCGCATGAATGCACTGAGCATGAGTTGTTGATTTTCAAGCACAGCTGTTACATCACGTTGGTAGTTAGCCAATTTGGTCAGGTAGGCATCCTGTTTAGCATTCATATCTTTAAGGGTGTCCTGAATTTCCCTCAGCGTGTTGGCCACTTCAAGACTGCCACTTGTGTTAGGCATTTGTCTGTGCCTCTGCTGCATGACCTCTGATATCTCGTTCATGGCGTGAAACAAAGTACGTGGTGGTGCATCATTGGTGCTACCAGTTTCCGCATTGCCACTATTGGATGTTAGGCAACGGAGCACTCCCTCTAGGGTGCCTGCCATGCTCTCAATGCCTTTATGCACCTCCTGTGCCAACTGCCCCTGTACATCCACGACACGTTGTTCAAAGGAATTCAGCGTGTTTGGCGAGTGGTGAGGCAGAGATGTTGTGGGAGGTGGCGTTGGAGTGCTTCCAGGTTGGGCAAGCAGAGATCCCACTGTGCTGGTTTGCCTTCTGGTGCGGGGAGAGGGAGTTTGTATTGATAGTAAGAGGTCCTGGATGACGTCTGTGTCCACACTTGGTACACTTTCCACGGCGTCATCATCTGATTCAAACATAGCTTCCTGCTCATGAGGATGTGTACCATGCTCTGAAATAAAAAATAGATGTATGTTTATGATTATGTCTGACATATGGTGTACAGATGCACAATTCTCAGTCATCTACCTTTTTTGAGTTTGATGTGTGTCAACATGTCAAAGTTAAAGCTACACATCATCACTCATGTTACCTAAAATGACATTCTTCGTGTATCAAGAGAGAGAGAGGACCAGATAGCTAGTCCATATCCCCGGGTTTATATGTAGTTAATCAAAAGGAGACTAGCTCGAATAGACAAAGTTAACCAAAAGTTAGTTTTTAATTTTTAGTTTAAGGACTCAAGTATGTTTTGTCACGGGTTAGTGGCACCTGGTAGGTGTGCTCATGAAGCCCTCACCCACCAACCTAGTTGGTGGCATGCTTCATCATCGGGCCCACCCAGTGACACCTAGCGTGTCCCGGGTGTGCTTCGACGCCTGATTACAGCGGAGCAGGTATGTCGCTGAGTGTGCGGTGAAGAGTGTTATGAGAAGTGGATTAAAACGGCTTGGGGGGGATCCAAGTGCCCGAAGGCAAATTAGACTTTAATACCTGGGTCACCGTCAGCGGTTAAAATAGGCTGTTGGATGTTAGAGGCGAGTTACGACCTCCCACATCCTGGGGTGTGTCAACATGTTTCAGCCAGTGCCTTATGAGTATGCTGGCTTTCTTCAGGAGGGGTAAAAATACGTTTATGTGATTAAAACTAGTGGGTGTGTACTTCAGACTATGTGTATACACACCCTAAAGTGTTTTCCTATGTGTGAGAGGGGGATTCCCTTCTCAAAACACGCTAGTTTTGAAATTGTGCTACTTCATGGCTGAGAAGTGGCAAGGGTTGACCAGAATTGCTGGCCAGAGCCTGCTTTGGACCTGTAGTGCCTCCTTCGCAGAACCGGTTCGTCCGCTGACGGTGACCCAGGTATTAAAGTCTAATTTGCCTGCGGGCACTGGGATCCCCCCCAAGTCATTTTAATCCACTTTTCATTACACTCTTCACCGCACACTCAGCGACATACCTGCTCCGCTGTAATCAGGCGTCGAAGCACAACCGGGACACGCTAGGTGTCACTGGGTGGGCCCGATGATGAAGCATGCCACCAACTAGGTTGGTGGGTGAGGGCTTCATGAGCACACCTACCAGGTGCCACTAACCCGTGACAAAACATACTTGAGTCCTTGAACTAAAAATTATAAACTAACTTTTGGTTAACTTTGTCTATTCGAGCTAGTCTCCTTTTGATTAACTACCTAAAATGACATGGCATGATTCATTTGATGGATTCAAAATGTTTGTCTAAAACATGGCACATGGCCAGACAGTGCTTGCACACTTGCAACATTCAACTTGAGTGCATGTCCTGATGTCTGTTTTGTTGGTGTATATTGGGGACTCATTCCAGCACAGTAGCAAGTCCAAGTGGCTTTATGCACTTTATATGTGTGCAACAGGTATCAGGCCACAATTACTGAGGATTGGGGACATGGATTTCTTACCATCTCCCATCATCCCACATGTCATAGCCATCACAGCTGTGTTGTTTGTGTGTGGACCATTTCCTGTGTCTTCATGCTAATTACGTTACATTTTGATAATACAGATTGCTCCTGGTATGTTGCTCAACCTACACCCAGCTCCCCCTGTGTGCCCCTGCTGCCGCTGCTGAGTACACACTGGCAGGTGTGCAGTTCCACCATATTAGTGTCCCGTTAGTGGCCTCATTACAACTATTTTACACACTGTTTGCACACCATTTTGGTTTCTGTGCCACTGTTCCACCACCCCATGCACACTTGCTGCTCCCGCCTACCAGCTGCTCCTCCCTCCCACATCCCCATATGTCCCAAACTGTGCTCGACTGTGCTACTTGCGCACCAGACACACACCTTAAGCAAGCCAGTCTGCAGCCATCTGCGCCTCGACCATGCCCAGCGGCAGGACCCCTTGTGGCCACTAACGCCAATACACCAGACTCAAGTACTACGCCGGTACCCTCCATGCACTCAATGCCATCCAACACAACAGTTGCTTCCAGCCCACCACAATAACATACACACGGGACCCTTCTCCTGCCGCACATGCAGCTTCACATGCAAGTGAACCACCAAACCCCCATGAAGTGGACCCAACCACCTCTGATGCATTCTCCACAACACCCACTCCACACAAACACAGCCCATGTGGCTCTGGGATGTGCTTGACACCTCGCCCCAGATGTGTGATCATTAAACTTGACCTGGTGGGACTAGTCCTCTGCAACCAACATCCCCATAGACATCCCAGACAGCTACAAGTTGAAACGCAGGGATTGCACTGACTGATTTGGTGTATGGGTCACCATCGACCACAAGTCCCCCCTCAAGGTCGGCACCCATGCAGACAACACCATCAACACCGCCAACCACCTGCACATACACATCCACACCGACACCCAACACCACCTTCAGAGGACCCTCGTGTACAGCACACCAACCCTGTGCTCAGTTTTGCTGCTCCATCAATGACCTCCCCAGCACCCACACACTCCCCTCCACGCACCACATCATCCTGTGGGAACTGACCTTACACCTCAAGGACAACAACGACGACAACTCCACCATACTGATCAACGACCTCACCAGACCCGGCTGCAGACTACTCAGGACCAAACCCACGCCGCCAGCCACAAGCTGGACCCCGTCTTCTCAACAGGCACCCACGTCACCTCCAACCACACCACTGACCTGCACTCGACCGACCACCGCAGCATCAATTTGACCTTCTATTAATCAACCACACACCACTGCAGAGAACTGCTGCCTCACCAATGCTGGGTAAAAGTAAACGTAGACCAGCTGGTCACACCCCTCAGCCAGGGCCCGAACTACAACCCCACCAACCCAGTCGCCAGTGCCCAAAACACTATGACAGTGTATGTAGGACGGCACCAACACCTTTGCCCCACTCACGTTGCCCTCCAACTGCCACGCCTGCAGCAGAGCCACCCGGTTCACCGACTACCTCCAGACCTACCAACGCACATGCCGGAAGATGGAGTGAACATGGCTCCATGGACACACACTGCACAACCACACAGTCCACAAGGACGCCACGTGTATACATCCCCACCTCAACAGATTGGCAAAGAGCTCCTCCTTCAAAACCTTTCTGGATACCAATGCACACAACAGCAATGATGTCTTCTGCATCGTTATTGAGCAGAGAAACCCATGCGCAAATGTTGTCAACATCCCACCCTCACAAGAAGTGTGGGACTCACTGTCCATCTTCTCACAGCGCACGTTTAGTGCCATCGACGACAGCTTCACCACCACATCCACACCAACTTTGCCAGACTCCACCTCCCCAGCGAGGACCACCAGCCCCAAACGCAGCACATCCTGGTACTACGTCGACAAGGACGCAACACACAAGGTCATGAACTCCGTGCACTCTGGATCACCACCAGTACCATCACCACACCACTTATTGTAAAAGGCAGAGAAAGCAATCATACACCAACTACTCAAGTTCATCTACATCTTCTTCAATGCAGCAACATTCCATGAAATATGGAGGCACGCCACAAGCAATGCCCTCCTCAAGACGCACAAGTCACACCCCAAGGCCCTCGGGGACTCACCGCCCATCTCCCTGCTCACGTTCCCAACGAAGTTCATCTAGGTAATGAAGTACATGCTATTGTGGCGCCGGCTGGAAGACCCCTACATGTTTCACCCGTCCCAGTCCAGATTCATACGTACATACAGCAGCAAGACAGTCCACATGTCCGGCACAGACAACATCATGCACCAACTAGCCAGCACCAAGTCAGCAGCCCTCTTCCTCATGGACCGGTCAACCGCCTTTAACACAGTATGCCATCACACTCTGAAGACACACCTCCGAGAATCATGATTCCAATTGAAGGCCCTACACTGAAGAACGTCCTTTCTCTCCCGCAGCACACAGAGCGTCCAGAGTGTCCATAACCCATCCATCAAATGGGACGCCATCAACATCATCTGCGGCGTACCCCAGGGGTCATCCCTCAGCACAACACTGTTCAGCATGTACATGTCCCCCTCGTACACGTGGGCCGCCATCACAGCCTCTACATCATCTCCTACACCAACAACACCCAGCTCATCCTCTCCATCACCAGGGACCCACACACCCCCTCAACAAACCTCGACGAGGGACTGGATCTACAAGTGGATCCCCACCCCAGACTGACATTAGTGTGACGCAGGCGCTGAGCAGCAGCGGACTGGACTACCGCTACGCACTGTACTGAGGATTCCAAGACAAACACCTACAAGTACAGCAACGCATCCAATACACTTACGGCTCATTGATTGTCAACGTCCCACACCGCAGCAACATCTTCCCCCAAATGTGAGACCTACACTGGTTCCCCATCAGCAAGTAGATTAGCTTCAGGCTCCAGACCCAGACGCACAATACACTCCAGTGGCCCGGAGCAGGCTACCTGTACAGCAGACTCAGCTTGTACACACCCACACGCCAGGCCCACTCCACCAGCCTCCCCCTCACCACTGTCCACCGCATCCTATGACCAACCTCCAGCAGCAGATCCTTGTCCTACTTCGCCGCCAAGAGCTTGCACACCCTCCCGGCCCACCTACGGCAGACCCAGGACCTACTCTCCCATTCAGAAGACTCATCATGACCTGTCTCTTTGAGCGGTAGCCGCAGCCCCTTCCCATCAGAGTGGGAGATCCAACAGGTGTTTTTACATGCTGGAAGAGTTGGTCCAAGGACACAGACTTCGGTTATCTCTGATGTATTTTTCAAGCAGCTGTGGTTCATGCAGACTGCAAGGTAATGCATTCCACAATGTTACAGAAAAAACTCCTGCGCAGCCGAAACGCGTCTGCTAGACTCATATTAGACATCCCGCACCAAGATCACATCACCAGACACCTAAGTGACCTCCACTGGCTCCCCGTCATCACAATAATTACTTTCCGCCTTCTCACCCACGCACACAAGGCCCTTTATAATATAGGACCCAAATGCCTCAACACTCGACTGTCCTTCTACAAACCCACACGCCAACTAAGATCATCCAATCAAGCCCTCGCCGCAGTCCTGCGCATCCAAAAAACCACCATGGGGGCTAAAACATTCTCCTTCCTGCCCGCCTAGACCTGGAACTCACTCCCCACCCACCTCCGCCTTACTCAGACCCACATCCCCTTCAGATTAGAACTGAAAACCTGGATATTCGACAAATAATGAACCCCTCCCTCTAGCGCCTTGAGACCCTCCGGGTGAGTAGTGCGCTATATAAATGCCCGCACTTGAACTTGAACTCCCTGGTACAATACTTTTTGTAGACCCTTCACAGTTCATGACATTGCATGACTACTCTTTCCACTACACGTCTGTAATTGAGGCGGCTACCTTACTTTATGGACTGCACAACATTACCTTCTTTGCACATTTACCCTTGTAGGGACTTACCCTGTGTGTCTTGCGGTTCCTCATGCTCTGCACTGTCCTGTCCTGGGACGCCAACCACCAACTCCTCTGGGATGACCGCCGCAACCCGCTCCTCAAGGTCATCCAGCTCTTCCTGTACTGATGGGCTGCCTCCTCCTGTCGCCGCTGCCTCTTTGCGGTTTTTTGCCATTTTCTCTTTTGTCCGGCGCTTTATGTCGTTCCAGCGTTTCTTCAGGTCAATGACTGTCCTCTTAGATTGGGCCACACAGTTGACCTTTGCCAATATGGACAGCCAAATTGCCTCTTTTTTTGATGGTGGCAACTTGGAACTGGCAAAGAGCTGGTGCTGGTGGTCTGTGACCTCATTTATGAGGATGGTGTTCTCCTCAGCGCTGAAATTAATTTTCCTCTTCCTCTTGACATGGGTTTCTCCATGTGTTTCAGGCTGCGCTTCCTGGGTGCCATGTGGCTGGACATCCTGGCTGCCATGTGGAAGGTCCCCTTGGCTGCTGCTGTGTCCTTCAGGCTCCATGGTAACAATTTTTTCCATTTGCGGGTGAATTGGGTGATGGATGCGTGTCTTTTTGGCGGTTTGCAGATTGTGACGCAACGTAAATGTGACGCAGCGATGCGTAAGCTTACGTCAGTTCCGCGATTGCGACTTACGGCACTTTTCCCGCACTTGCGTGACTTTCCGGTACGTCAGGACGCCAGCGTCTGCGTGTCTTTTTTCCGGCTTACGGCATCACTTGCGACATGATGCGCCGTTCCATTAATGTGACGCATTCGCGTCGCAAACTTCTGATGCAGTGCGACGTAAGGAATTGTGGCGCATCCCTGCGCCTGCGCAAGGATGCGTCACTTTTCATAAATGAGGGCCCTCATTCGCAACGGAAGGCGAAGTAGGCAAAACTCGTAAACTACGCTGGTAGAGCTTAGTTACCAGCCCGGGTTTAGTCATCTGTTGGTTGCAATATAATGTATCTATTTTCTACAAAATTATAAGTGCTTGCAATATTTTATGTGGCACATATTTTTTGTGAAAAATAAACCATTTATTTGGGGAAATGCCCTCAAGCAACACAGCAATGTAAAATTTACTTTGGTAATTTTCATGTAAGTGTTAATGCCTGTTAAGTATCAAAGACTAGACTGTTATAGTGGTGAGGAGACAGCATTTAGCAGTCACTAGGTCCATCCATAGCTACCCTAAACTAGTTTGTCTCTTGCTTTACCCTCTGTTCATCCCAAAATGTGAATTACACACCAACAGACTAAATGGATGCATAAAGCAGGTTGTACACCCCTTTAAATAAGTATGTAATACATATACATGTTTTTTTTATTCAAAAGGTCTGTGCTAAAGCCAGACCTAAAAATAAGATTGTTGAGATTAGATGGCGTTGTCCTCTGTACTTTTCTGCTAGGAACATATACGAACATTTGTTCACTAATAATTGCATCTTCTTGTTGCCGTTAAATAGAGCTAGGTGAGAACTGTGCTGCATGTCTGCTTGGTTTTGTGGTGGGTGCCATCTATGCAGGGTTCGAAGACTGTAGTTCTCTGGGTTACAAGAACTGGTAAAGAATTTGCAGTTCTTTAAAGGGAAAAAAATAATTACTTGCCAAACTAAAAATTACGTTTGCATCTTTTATTATACACGAGACCTATTGGCGTATTGGTTTCAGACCGCCTCTTCTGGGACAAACAACATTAATAAAGTGCAATACTGAATAGAATGTCACGCGCACTTACTGCAATACTGGGATTTAAAGAGCTGGAGCTTAAAAATAATGACATTCATAGGATATTCGAGGTAACGATTTTCAAGGTAATGATGTGTCAACGGATTATCATAAACATATGTATCATTTCTTATGATTTGAATCTATTTGCTTTTTATGCAGACGCGTGCATTCTAGGATACATTAGCATGCTTTTGTAATCCCCTTTTACGTGCGTTTGACTATTTACTTATTATTTTCTTTGTTACTTAAATCCAAGTAGAACTTGGACAAACATCATTACAATGATGTTTTCACATTACAAAACAAAACAGCCTTAAAATATCAAATGTAAGATGTCTACACATATTGCTTTCTTCACTGCAACAAAGAAGACAGCGCTTGTCAGGGCCTATTTACTTAGAAACATTTATGACAAGGTACACTTCAAAAGGAAGAAAGAAGTGTGACTTGTGTAGAAATTAATTATGTTTGTATACTGCACCACCAGAGGCTTCTAAACCTTATTCACAGCTCTTGCAATAACTCTGAGGACTTCAGGCCCTATCATGATGGGCTGAGCATCTGCTTTTACACATGGGTAGTGTGTAAATTTCAAACTTATAAATTAGTTAATGCCAACATTTAGAAAGAACAGATACAGATACAGAGGCAAGCCCTGTTCACTATTGTTGACTTGTTCTGTTCCAAATTGTGGCCCCGATTCAGAAAGGTAAACTTAGACCTGAAGTCTAAGTTCAGACCTGAAGTATAATTTTAGACATAAAATCTCACTTTAAACCTGAAAACTATCTTCAGACTTCAGGTCTAAAGTTAGACTTCAGGTCTAAACTAAACTTGGGCTTTCGACAGCTTCCACGCAAAACAGGTGCTCTTCCCACCGTAATAATGCCCCGATGTAAACAGACCTGGTCACAAATCATGTTATTGCATCTTTGTGACCCAGCGCTTATTTTACACTGTGGCTGACTTACAAGTCTATTCCAGTGCAAAATGGCCATGCAGTAGAATTTGCGTCATACTACCTCATTAATAACGGAGTAATATCATGATTGCAAATTCCATGAAACAGGCTGTGAATGGAGGTCGGAGAGGGCTAGCAAAACTCCATCCTTGTATTCACACTTACAGAATGCCTTAATTTTGTTTTAAATACAAGCTTTTACATTTACCGAGGCAGGGCTCAATCACAAAAAGCTAGGATTACATGCCCTTTTTATTTTACTCTATTGCTTTGATGTTGCCGTTATGTTTAGATTTTGGTGTGATAGCAGATGCGTTGTACTAGCTCTTCCGTGATGGGTACAGGGGACATTCCAACTTTATCAGTTCCTGCCTCCCGCTTAATGATGTTGAAGACTCTTTTGGGGGTGGCCTTAGGCCTTTAGTTTATCTGATTGCTATTTCACAGCATGCCAAATTGTGTGCATTTGAAACTGTATTCATTAAGCTGTCATTTTTCGGCAAGCGCTCAATGAAGTACATTTAAAACCGCAATTCCTTATGTCATGTTGGTATGTATTGTATTGTTATTGAGGGCTACAGTTACATTTGAAAATTGATTTAGCCTCTATGTCTTATTTGAGACTTTTCATTGTGCTTTCAGTGCTCTTGTATGTTGTTACAAACGTAAAGCAATTTACGGCGTATGCCCTGCTAACTGATTTATCTTTGAGTCCCAGCAGGCTTTCATTTTACAAGGAGCACATCCACACACAAAATGGTCCACTTCAATGTAAGGTAGGGGACTACTATAGTAATGTGTGCTTTTTTTTAAACATAAAAAACATATTTTTGACGTTAGCCCTTGCCCTTTTTTACAGATTGATGACAGACCGGCTGCCTCTTGAAAAATATGGTTTTGTACAAACCATGACAGAACAAAGCAAGCACTGACAAAACCTAAAGGCTGAAAGGCTGGCAGACAGCACCAGACATACAGGCTTTGCCAATTCATGTTGGAGTTGATATCTCATGAACTGTTTTCCACTTCAACTCTAGTCAAAGAAAATTGATGTTATCCACTGGGGAAAGGAAGGTGGATGTAGAGACAGTATTTGCATCACCTCCTTCTGCCGAATTGTAATAGGTTGTACATTCTACTTTTCAGTTTTTAAAGTAATTTTCAACTCCCAACATATACCTTGTAAATTGCAGCTCTGGGTGTTGTAGTTGCATAGCTTGAACATTTGCTAATTGCCTATTTTCTAACCATAAAACCTAAAACCACTTGTACATCCTGGTTCGTGTTTGAAAATCTATCGAGATAACTATACGCACACACAGGAAAGAAAAAATAATGAGAGGAGAGGAAAGTGAAAAAGAGGCAACGTGACAAAAAAAGAGTCAGGTAGAGAGGTATGAGTGTGTCAGGAGAGAGTCGAAGTTATAAAAGGAAGGAGAGAGGGAGAGAGAGAGAGATGAAGAAAGAAGAAGTAAGAAACCAAAGTAAGTGCTTCACAATGCTACTATATAGCATATTTGTTCACTGTGAAGAATCACTGTCGTGTACTGTAAATACCCTTTTAGGCAATGGTGAGGGGTTGCACATGTGTTAAAGTTCTCAATTTACGCTGGTCTATTGTTTTAGCCACAAACTAAAAATATGTCTTATCCTTAAAGGTATTCAGCAGCACAAGACCTGAAGCACTTGAGAAAAAGGATTCCATGAGGTCAGGAACATCTGTGAAAATGTTCTGCTGTGTCTTGAACATCACACCTTAATGGTGAACACAACTAAGATAAATCCACAGAGTTTGAATCTCTTTTGGATGAGCATGGCATCTTGTATTAGGATTGTCCGGGCACAAAAGAACTAGCCTGTTCTAGAGTCAGACTCCAATTGTTCATTTTAGCAGGATGGAGATGTAGAGGAAAGAAAATCATTAGAGAATCGAACAATTAGCCAATCACTCTACTGAATACATAATAACACACGGACAACTACTTAAGGTTAATTAGGTTATTACAAAGGCAAAAATAACTGGACATAAAGACACCTAAATACGAGAGTATAGAGAAACACCGGAATTAGCATGAAGGCAAATCTGCGTATCCAATTTAGACATGTGCAGCATAAGCAATATGATTAGTTCAGGAAGCAAGATACAGAAAACCTGGAAGCATGAGTCGAAATTTCCTTGTATCTAGGGCTGGTCAGTGCAAAGCATTAAATCTATCCCTGCACTAACACTAAGGTGACATCCCTTACTAACAATTTTCAGAAGGAAGGATAAAAGGTGTCAGCATGTGGATTCTCCCTAAGAAGTCTCTCCATGTTCCATGGGTCAAGTAGCATGAAGCTACAGAAAACAGCAGAAAGAACAGAGTCTGCAATCCACGTGAAATTCAACTATTAATTATTAAAGCAAGAGTTTCCAGGGTCTTGCAATTCAGGCATAAGACTTCAGCTAACATAAGAGAATCAGCACATAAGCTTTACAAATTCATATAACATTAATGCAAATTCAACTAATTCATTTACATTTGTGTAAAATGACATATTTAATAAGAACATTCAATGAACGTTAAAGTGTCAGTTGCAAAATAAGAGTTCTTCACGTTAATGTTTTCTGCTAATTACATTTATTTCCTATGTTAATTTTCCATGACATTTATCCATAAACTAAAGCATGCCATATAATTGTGTTAACACGTTTCAAAATTCTAACACCTCTTGTTAACACTAATTGCATGATCATATGTGAATGTGTTCTACATCTGATTATGATGCACCCCCACAATTTTAAATATTTTTCTGCTACATCAGTTCCCCCCTCTGATGACGCTGAGTCATCACAAATCTTCCCAAATTCCTGTAAAGTAGACCAATCTAAACAGATGATGTAGCTAGTATTCTCTTCACTCCTCCATTCACTTCAAATTATTATATTGACTGTCCTGCAGTCTTGGCATCTTTCTCTCTCTTTCCCTCATGGAGTTCTCAACCTGCCTTGCCTTATGCCACTTGTATGGTCTTAGCTTCAAGTTGTATCCAAATATTCCACTTTCCAAATTTGCAAACCATTTCCCAACTGCTTCAAAACCTTTTCCAAACTTATCCCAAACTCGCACAGCTGCCAAATCCTGAGCCCTATGATGTATATCAGTGATGAAATCAATATTAACCCTGGGCAATGAACTTCACTCCGCTAGAGGAAGTTGCAGAGATTTGGTAACTACGCATTTAATTGAAAACACGGAATTCAGCAAGAATTCCCACTCTGCTATGAAATGGAGTTACCTACTGTACCCATAACCCTTTGGTAAATTACCTTTACTTTTACATGCTAAAAAACATATAATTAATTCACAAAAGTGAACTTTGAAAAACATTAGGCAATGAGAGACGTGATGATTCTGGGGTCACCCCTTACCTAGGAGGAGGGCAAGCACATGCCTTGAACCATATCACGCTGAATGATTCGATGTTGGTCCCATCCTCTTAAGACCAAACCAAGCAAAGTTATGGGCAAAAATACAATGCCAACCAAAGGCCCAGCAAAGCATTATGGGGCGAGATTCTAAAGTTTAGTGAATATTATAGAATTAGCTCTCAGCTGAGTCCGAGAGCCTGCCCCTTGAGGAGTGTTTTGATATTTGATACTATAATATTCTCTGTAATCTAGAATATCGTCCCATAATGCTTTGCAGGGCTTTTGGTTGGGAATGTATTTTTGCCCATAACTGTGTTCGGGGTGGTCCGAGGAGGATGAGATCACCACCAAATCATTTCAGCATGATGTGCCACTTGTTGTTCAAGGCATCTGCTTGTACTCTCCTTAGGTTTGGAAAGACCCCCAAATCATCACGTCTCTCACTGATTACTATCTTTCATTTTCACTTTTGTGATATGGCTATATGCATTTTAGCATGTAAAGATGGAATTATTTATTGTTTAACTCAAGGCACTACTTGCTATATTTTCATGTTTGTGATTTGGCTATATGTATTTTGGGCTTAGCATGCAAAGAATTTTTTTTTACTACAGGTATGTGAGATTTCTGTTTTAAGCTTTTATTAATATACGACAACGGAGTTCATTCAAAAACTCTGAAAGAGGCTACTGCACCCACATTCCATTGATACAATTATGTTATCTTTACATGCTAAAAAAACATGTAATCAATTCACAAAAGTGAGCTTTGACAAATATCAGTCAATGAGAGAGGTGATGATTTTTGAGGTGCCCCTAGGGGAGGACCAAGCAGGGGCCTTGAACACAAGGGATTGTATTTTTTGCCCATAACTGTGCTTGGTGGTGGTCCCTTCCTAGGAGGATGGGACCACCACCAATTGCTCAGCATGATGTGCTCTTTGTGTTTAAGTAATCTGCTTGGTTCTAACTAGGTTAGTGATGACATCAAAATCATCACCTCTCTCACTGCTTGTTGTATTTTTTTTTCTATTTTGTGAGATGATTATATGCATTTTGGCATGTAATAGAGTTACTTGTTGTTTTACCAAGGTTATGTGAGGTTTCTGTTGTATTACTTGTTATGTTATGTTATGTTATGTTAAGGTTTTATTTATATAGCGCACGGCTACTCAACAAGAGTGTCCCGGCGCTTTCAGAGAGCGACTCAGCAGTTAAAAAACATAACAGTCAACAAACAAAGAAGAGCGAGTAAAATAGAAGAAATCAGCCTAAAGATTAAAAAGCCAGGTCTTCAGGTTTTTCCTGAACAGGAGCAAACTAGGAATGCTGCGTAAAGCGAGGGGCAAAGAGTTCCACAGCTTGGGGGCCTTAAAGCTGAAAGAACGACCCCCGATGCGGGCTTTCCTCACACGGGGCACCACGGCCATGAACAAAGATTCCGACCGCAGGGAGCGGGCCGGACGGTAGAAGGCCAGTCTACGCTGCAGATACTTAGCACCGGAGCCAGAAAGTGCCTTATGCACCAGCGTAAGCGTTTTAAACATTATCCGCTTTCGGATAGGGAGCCAGTGAAGTGACTGTAGCACCCCAGATGTTCTTGCCCGCCTATGAAGGCCGTATATGGCGCGAGCCGCAGAGTTCTGCGCCACTTGCAGCCTTTGGATCAGATACTCCGGAAGCCCTAAATAAAGAGCATTCGCGTAGTCCAGTCTAGAGCCTATGAGAGCTTGGACAATGATCTTCCTATGCTCCTCTGTAAGCAGGGGTAGGAACTTCCGGAGCATCTTGAGGATGCCAAAACAGGTGCCCGTCAGACCAAGAATGTGCGATCTGAACGTGAGGTCATTATCGACCTTGACACCCAAATTTTTGGCAGCCACAGATGGCTGGGCGGGGGGGCACATATCAACCGGCCACCAGTCATGCCATTCCGGTTCCGAAGCACACCCAAATAGCAGAACCTCAGATTTACTAGAGTTGGCCTTAAGACCATTCTGCTGAAACCAGTCAAAGACCCTCTTCAGACATCCCTGGATGCTCTCCCCGTCAAATGACTGATCTTTCCTGCAGGTGAAGAGAAGCTGCGTGTCGTCCGCATAGGACACGATCTGGGCCCCCGAAGTCTCCACGAGTGCCGCCAGAGGGGTCATAAAGATGTTAAAAAGGGTCGGGCTCAACACAGAGCCCTGTGGGACCCCGACTCCCAGTGGCGGCATCTCAGCGGAGCTCGAGGAAGCCCAGACCGTTTGTCGACGGTCCTCCAAAAACGATGTAAACCATTTGAGCACCGTCCCCCTCAGACCGATGTCATGGAGTCTGGTGAGTAAAGCCTCGTGGGGGACGGTGTCGAAGGCCGCCGACAAGTCCAACATGACCAGCACAGCCTTCCCCCCTGCGTCCAGCGTCTCGCGGATGATCTCTGACACCTCAAGGAGTGCCGTCTCCGTGCTCAGGTTAGGCCGAAAGCCGGATTGCGAGGGATGCAAGAGATCATTTGACTCGAGAAAACCCGAGAGCACGCCATGCACGTGCTTTTCCGTGAGCTTCGCAAGGGCCGGCAAAAGAGAGATTGGCCGGTAATTGGCCGGGACCCCGGGATCCAATCCCGGCTTTTTGAGGAGGGGGATCACCATCGCCCTTTTCCAGGACAGAGGGAGCCGGCCCTCTCTCAGAGATGAATTCAGGAGAGGATTCACCAAGGGGTTCATCAACGGCGCCATCCTGGCCAAAAATTTGAATTGAGACGGAATGGAGTTGCTGAGTGGAATTCACAGAATTTTTGGTCAATTCAGCAGAATTCTATTTAGTGGTACTCCGCCAACTACACCCACCCTTACTAAACACCTTGCCGTACTTACGGTATCTCATCGCAGTTTTGTGGTGTGCAGTGGTGTATGTGATATTAAGAATCGATTTTTCTATTTTTACTTCCAAGGTCATGACTATACATTAGTTCAGTATAGTTTCCTTTCTTCCAATATTTAAAGTACATCATACTTCCTGTTACTTGGAAAGATGACATGCCAAGATTTAAAGCTTACAAAAACGCATTCACAGTTTTATTTTGCAGACAATTGTTGTAAATAAGAATTGTAAAGAAAATTATTATGAGACTCTGATATGCCTTTAAAATGTCTGCGACCATTTACACCTAATCCTTCCCTCTCAATTCTCTTTTCATTCTCTCTCTTCCCCTCATTTCTTTGTCTTCCATTCCCTCAGTTAACCATCTTTCTATTCTTTGAGCCCTCACCACCAACAGAAAAACCCATCTAAAGGAGTCCTTTGTGTGCTCCATACATCCTTTCATGCCATTCATTCCACTGACTTCTTCATTCATTTCTAAAGATACAGCAACACATAAACAAATAAACTCCATCAAGCCAACACAGGGGATTTATAAACAATCTTACTGTGTTTCATCTCTTTCACCTTGCAAACACTTACCATCTCTCTTTCAATCTCAATGAGAGCGATACTCTGTTCCTACCCATCTCTTTCTTAAGATGTTTTAATCCTTTTTCATCATGTTAGTCACCCGGTTGACTGAAGCAAATGTTCACCCTAGGTGCAACACCACCACATTCGGCCAGGCCACTTCTTTATGAGCCACATTCCCGTTATCAGTGGAACCAATCGCATTTCCTCCAATCCAAA
Source organism: Lissotriton helveticus (assembly GCF_964261635.1). Taxonomy (NCBI): domain Eukaryota; kingdom Metazoa; phylum Chordata; class Amphibia; order Caudata; family Salamandridae; genus Lissotriton; species Lissotriton helveticus. The sequence goes on from NC_136068.1 coordinate 1,234,092,000, forward strand.
CCTAGGTATGATTGGCTTCTCAAAATCTATTGCTATTGAATGTCCACATATCAAAATTTCCCTCATCCTCCACATATGCAATATTAAAGTAGAGCTGTTAAAACCCTTATCAATTCCATAAAATTCCTGTTTTAGGCATTCCAACATCCAATCACTTCACCACACCCAAAACCCCTTTAAAGATCTATCACTGGAACCCACTTGAAATTCTTCGGATGTTAAACCGACCCTGAATTAATACTTGCCAAATTCCTTTTCTTTCCAGTCCCTACTTCTTCTGCAACGCTGCTAAAACCTGCCTATTCATTACTTTCAAGACATCCACATGTAGGGAAAATGGCCCTGTCATCGAACCCCTTAATCCCATAAATCGATCCATCAGTCCCATTGGGCAAATGTTTTTGACCCCTGAGTGCCACAGCTACACCATACTTCTTTTACCTCTTTGATCTGTCTTGCTGTACCATAGCCTAAACCCCACTGTGTTGTCCGACCTCACTATATCCCCTTATGCAAACCCTACACTCTATGCTCCTACCCATTCTGATAACTTAAATGTCCCAGAAAATAAAACTAAAAGGTGGCCCCAAACAACAACCTCTCCCATGCGGATGGGCATGCAGATCCCTGGACAACCAAAATCCTCAAAATCTCATTATGACCAGTACCCTCAGCTCTCTTCTCCTACTCCCCCCTCTCTAGACCATTCCTCCAGTATCTCCTACTCATTCTCCCCACCCACTTGGATCAGATGCCCAGAAGCATTCACCATAACATGTGACCCCTGCTATTTTCCCTTGAATATTCGCTTGTGCCAAACCTTTTTCAATCTGATCTATCAAAATGTTGACCATGTCCATCTTCTCCTCCATTTCTTGTCTTGAATTGTCCTGTCTCATTGGACCCCCACCCCTACAACTCAGTCCACCCCAGCAAGTAAGACCTTGTTGTTGAACTCTAATGCCAAACCACCACAACTACTACACATTCTTAACACCAGATTAAGAACACCATCATCATAGCATTCATTGAATAAACTTTATTTCGGTGAGTTTTAACCATAAAAGTACATAAAATGAGCATCTTCACATTACCACAGTTCATTTGTAAATATCAGTTTTAAAATACATCATGCAATTTCAGAGGGGCAAAGACAGATTGATAAGAAATAAAAATTTAAATAATTTAAATATTATAAAATCCTTATTTTATAAAAAGTTAAAATAACCTTTGTTGATCCAGAATAAATGTAGCGTCTTAGTAATTTAAAAATAGAAAATGCCATATTATTTAAATAGTTTCCTTCTTATATACCACATAGAGAACAAAAATTTAGTGATAGCAGTTACTATCAAAGGATTCATATCGGACTTCAAGATCCTAAAAAAGGATTGGTAATCCCTTATACCCAGATTGTTACATAGTTGTATCAACCACATTCTTCGTATGTGTGAGTAGGCCGGACAGAAAAGGGTAACATGCAGGATGGTTTCATTTTTGATTCTACATCCAGGGCATAGATGAATTGGGCCCCCCATCCACCTGTCAGTCGTGGAATTAAGGGGCAATGTTCCATACCTAAACTCTAAGTACAGCTTCTTCGCCAAAATGGGTTGGATAGCATCTATTTCTTGCACAAAGCTGAATATGGACTTATGGCTCAGGAAGGCACCAGTCAGGCTTGTTGATGATGCTGATCTGATGGTCCTCGCAAGTCTAAAGTCCTTCACAGCGCTGGCCAGAGTATTCTTAGAAATAGTTAATGAAGTGGCCCCAGGATTTAGCCACAAGTTTTCATATCCAATTTGTGTTAAGGACTGTCTCTCAAATCGTAGCCATTGAATTTTGCTTGCTCACGGGGAGGCTAAAACCACCTTTAATTCCCTTTTATAGCTTTCCAGCTCGGGAGTGCTCCACAGCCTCCTCCATTAAAGAAGGGGGCGCGAGGCAATAACCTCGGCTATAGGCCTGATGTTCAAATTCAGCCTAAGTGGAACTAAAGAAGTACTTCTGGGCAGGGCTAGGATCTGCCTAATGAAGTTGTTTTCTGTGATAACTAAGTCAGTGGAGGAAACATGTCCCCAAAGTTCCGCCCCATAAAGGGAAGATGATCTTGCTTGGACTTTATAGATTTCCAGTGGGGCGCTATGATTTTATTCGCACAGATTTTTTGGACTTTAGAAATTCCCCCGTTTGTCTGTACTAGTTTTAGATTTGCCTTAGCCATTCGTGGTCCCCACCCCATTTTGTCGGTAAGAGTCAACCCTAGATAATCAAAAATTGGGACTCTTTCTAGCGGTCTGCCTTCCATCATAGGGTGAGAAAAATTAGTGGTATTGGCATTGAATACCATATACTTAGTCTTGTCGATATTGACTACTAGATTTCTGTGTTTGCAGAATTTAATGAATTGGTTTAGTACCCTCTGCATGCCCATGGGTGATTTCGATAGGAGCAGCGAGGCCAGTTTTGGGGAGTCAATATCTTCAATTGTTTGTAGATCTTCAATGAGCCCGTTTAAGAAAAGGGAGAAGAGGGTAGGGGCGAGAACACAGCCCTGTCTAACCCCTTTCTCAACTGGAAAGGGCCCTGTCAGCTGTCCATGCTTCCCAAAACGTACTCTGGCATAGGTGCCATCATGTAGGTGTTTAAATTTGTGGCATAAATAGGGGGGTACCCCCATTGATGATAAGATTGCCCAGAGTTGATTACGATCCACCATGTCAAAGGCTGACTTAAGGTCCACGAACGTTAAATATAAACTTCTCCGGTCCAAGATAACGTGCTTCCAATAGAGGACTTGGAGCCGGAAAAGTTGGTCGATGGTGGACGTTTTGGCCCTAAAGCCTGCTTGAAGGGGAGTCAGAATATTGTTTTCGTTCACCCAGTTCTGTAGATGTTGTAAAAGTAGTCTCGCATAAATCTTCTGACTGACATCGATAAGGCTTATGGGCCTGTAATTTGATGGTTCTGACGGAGACCCCTTCTTAAAGATGGGAATAATCTCTGCCCCCAACCATGTCGCTGGCAAGGGCAGGCCCTGTAAAATGGCATTATAGAGTAGTAACAGATAGGGGGCCCATACAACAGGTTCATCTTTAAAGAGGTCACCTGGGATCCTATCTAGCCCAGGTGCTTTGTTTGATTGTAGAGAGTGTACTGCAATAAGGACCTCATCCAGAGTGAAAAGTGGTATGGGGCTATTAGAGTCCATGTCTGTCAGAGCAGTATAGGCTAAACTATTTGATGTTGGGGGAATGGAATATAACTCTTTAAAATATAAAGACCAAGATTCTTCAGATATATTTGGATCAATTGAGGTCCTGCCTTCTGGTTTCCCTGTGTGTACCAGGTTCCAGAAGGACTGTGTGTCTTTGGCCTCAAGTGCAAGTCTGATTGAACACCATTGTTCTTCTTCCCACTCTTTTTTTGCATTAAAAATCATAAATTTGTAGGCACGCCTGGCTTCAATCACGGCGGCCGGGGGACCTTGTTTGAAAGCCGTAAGTAGTCCCTGCTTCGTTGCTTTACACCCCTCGTTGAACCACAGGTTCTTAATTACAGAGGGCTTGGGTCTAATAGGGGTTGTTTTATAAAAAGAAATTCGCCAGTAGATCGATTAATTCCACGTGCAGCCCTGCCAGGGACCTTTGTACACTATTACTGAAAGTTTGAGTCATAATCAAGCTTGCCTTTTCCAAGAAGGGAATTATACTCAGGTACAATTTACCCAGATCTTCAATTGATTTCTTTATATTGGCCCATCTAATTCTCCTTCCGCCTTGAATTATCCTGAGGTCACTATTTTCATAGGTTTCAGTGGCCTCAGCTGTCAGGTCAAGGTTTAACTCAATTAGCAAGGGGTTGTGGTCGCTTTCAGTACGACTAGTAATTTGGGAATTGAGGATCCTGGGCCATAGGGGCATACTAACCATGAAATAATCAATTACAGAGGAGTGGCCCCTACCACAATAAGTTGGTTCACCCTTAAAACGCCCATTACATGCTCTAATAGAAAAAGAATAGGTTATGGAGGTTAGCTGGAGTACCATGGGAGACCATTGTTTAACTGGATACATATTTGGGTGGGGGACTGACCATAATTCGTCCTCATCTATTGGAGAATGGTGGACTCCACTGAGAGGTTCGTAATGACAGTTGAAGTCACCACCAATCATCAACTCAACATCTCCCGGGAGGGAGTGTAAGAGGGAGGACAAAGAGTCTAGAGTTTTGGAAGTACCCCCCTGTTCAGCTGGCCTCGAACAGATATTGATAAGGGCCAGTTTAGATGTTTTAGAGTGAGATAGTGTGATACAGGTTATGTCAGGGTTGTTGGTGTCAATTCTTTTTATGGAAAACGTGAAATGGACACCCACCCATATGCATAATCCCCCGAGGGTCTACCTCTGGGGCCTTTCAGAGCTGGCTCCATAAACGACACATAACCCAGTGTATGTATAGGATTAAGGGCCCATGTTTCCTGGAATATGCAGATCCCAAGGAGGTCTATAAAAGCACACCAGTCAGGGTTATCCTGGTTGGCCGCAAGGCCTGCTATATTCCAGGATAAAAATTTTAAGGTGGTGTTGTGGGAGTAAGATCTGAGTGGCTGTAAACCACTAATGACCAGATTAGCAGAGCCGTCATAGGCATTCGGGAACCCTTCCTGATCTGTGTTAGGTGATACAAGTATAGGAATGGCAGTGTGAGCTGTTGGTGAGAGTGGAGCTAGACCTCTGGGTGAGAACACCCGGTCCAAAAGTAATTCAACACTCAAGGATGATAGGTCAGTAGAATGTTCAACACCATTCAATTCCAGTCCAGCAGCTAATGGTGGCTTGGCTAAATCTCGTCCAATTCCCCTTCCCACACTTCCCTCGGTATTAGATGATATAATGTTCTGTGCAGACGTTTGTTGCTCAAAGTGTCAGTCACAGTCCCCCAAACCTGAAAGGGCATCAAATCTATTAAAGAGAATTATGTTTCCTAGGGAACATGGATTTGGCATTTCGTCCTGTGGGAGTATATTTCTTACAGGTGAATACCGAGATTCATAAAACTGCGACAAAGGCAGTGTAAGAATTCCGGGCATCAGAGTATTTTGGGGCCAATCACAAATAAATTCGACACACCTCCAGTCTCTAAAATTAATGATGACACAATCTCCCACCAAAGTTTTAGTGTTCTTGCCAATCCAGTTCACTCTCCTGGCAAAAAGAATTTCGGCTGTAATGTTTGATGGGAGTGGTCGTTTCTGATTAAGCCAGAAAGTGCATTTATTCTTGAGTTCTGCATAGGTCTCCCTTTTTCCCTGAGCCAGAGGAGGGACCCCTGCCATAACCTCCACATAGGGCGCTGATTGTGGTGGGAGGTCGATGATGGGCAACTGATCGATGTTCTGGGCCAGGGTTTTTTTTTTAAATCTAGGTACTGTGCTGTCAACAGCTGTTTGGTGGGGTTTATCCCTTATGACAGTGATTGCTCCCAAGGGCGAGCGTTGGGCCAAAACATTAGTAGATACAACAGCAGAGGAACTTTGGGTGTGGGCGTTGCGGCTTTTGGGTGTTGCAGCAACTATTAGATCTGTTGGCCTTGGGCCCAAAGTTATGGTCTGACCGTGAGAAGAGTCATTAGCCCTCAAGCCCGCTGACTTTTGGAGAGATGCAACTGAGAGTCCAAGGCAAACTAGTCTGTTCTCAATTGAATCTAGACATGAGGTGATTGGGGTGCAAATTTGTTTAAATGTGCTTTCTAATTTATTCCAAAACTGTCGGCCCAAGTCAGGTTGTTCTTCTCCTCCCAGAAAATTTTTTTGTCCACTGTGCACTTCTGTGGCAATCATTGGTGAAACAGGTGGACTAGGAGGAAGACTGGCAGCTGGGACTTCATTTGGTAAACAGTTTTACCAGTTTTGGCTTTTTTCCCTCCTAGAGTGGTTTGTGCGCCAATGCGCTTTCTTTTAACAGCTGCTCCCGCATCTCGCTGAGGAAGAGATGATTTTGTGTTAGAGGCTGAGCGAGTTTTGATATTAGGAGATAGTGTAGCCTTTGCGTAATTTTGGGCAACCATCCCAGTTGGGGAATTTAGACTAGTGTCCTCAATAACAACTGGCTGAGTAGTATCACTTCACTCTACCACGCCCGAGGGAGGCAATGTTTCTTGTGAGTAAGAAGGGTGGCGGAGGGGAGATCTTGCCCTAGCCAGGTTTCCCAAGGAAGATCTTTTATCAAATGGAATTTCCAAGGAAAGTCTCTGTTCGGAAAGTTCAATATCCTTGGACAGGGCTGTTGATACCCTAACTAGGAAGTTATCCAAAGTGCCTAGTAGAGAACCCCCTGTTGATTTCCTGTTGGTTGGGGCGTCAGATGTAACTGTTGCCATGATTGAGTTTTTGTTTAAGGGACTTATCAATTATGCTCCTGCTAGTGAGGCCAGTTACAATACAGGTAGAAGAAGAAGACTGACCTTTAATCGCAGGAGCAGATGACAGAGGGGTGGCCCGTCCTGTCCTTGGCCGATCTTGAACGGGCTTAAACGGGCCCGCCCTTGGCCCAGGCTTCGCCCGGCGTCCCACGAAGCGGGGTATTGAGAGCCTTTGTAGCGCCTCCTGGCGCTCTGGTGACGTGAGCAGCCTGCGCCTGCCGCAGGGGTTGGAGGGAGAGCGAGTCCTCTGCTTAGTGGCCGCAGTGGTGGTGAAGGCGGCTGTGGGAGGACTTGTGCAGCAGCGTGATGGTGAAATAATGCCCAGGAAATATGTGGTGAAGACCAGTGACCCTCGTATGATTTACGCGCTCCGCCGGGTATTGAGAGCCTTTGTAGCGCCTCCTGGCGCTCTGGTGACGTAAGCAGCCTGCGCCCGCCGCAGGGGTTGGAGGGAGAGCGAGTCCTCCGCTCAGCGGCCGCAGTGGTGGTGAAGGCGGCAGCGGGAGGACTCGTGCAGCAGCGTGACGGTAGAAGAAGAAGACTGACCTTTAATCGCAGGAGCAGATGACAGAGGGGTGGCCCGTCCTGTCCTTGGCCGATCTTGAACGGGCTTAAACGGGCCCGCCCTTGGCCCAGGCTTCGCCCGGCGTCCCACGAAGCGGGGTATTGAGAGCCTTTGTAGCGCCTCCTGGCGCTCCGGTGACGTGAGCAGCCTGCGCCTGCCGCAGGGCTTGGAGGGAGAGCGAGTCCTCTGCTTAGTGGCCGCAGTGGTGGTGAAGGCGGCAGCGGGAGGACTCGTGCAGCAGCGTGACGGTGAAATAATGCCCAGGAAATATGTGGTGAAGACCAGTGACCCTAGTAGGATTTTTGTGCTCCGCCGGGTATTGAGAGCCTTTGTAGTGCCTCCTGGCGCTCTGCTGACGTGAGCAGCCTGCGCCCGCCGCAGGGGTTGGAGGGAGAGCGAGTCCTCCGCTCAGCGGCCGCAGTGGTGGTGAGGGCGGCGGCGGGAGGACTCGTGCAGCAGCGTGACGCTGAAATAATGCCCAGGAAATATGTGGTGAAGACCTGTGACCCTCATAGGATTTACGCGCTCTGCCGGGTATTGAGAGCCTTTGTAGCGCCTCCTGGCACTCTGGTGACGTGAGCAGCCTGCGCCCGCCGCAGGGGTTGGAGGGAGAGCGAGTCCTCCGCTCAGCGGCCGCAGTGGTGGTGAAGGCGGCGGGAGGACTCGTGCAGCAGCGTGACGGTGAAATAATGCCCAGGAAATATGTGGTGAAGACCAGTGACCCTCGTAGGATTTACCTACGAGGGTCACTGGTGTTCACCACATTCATCATCATAGCACCAAACCATCACTACCATCACCACCATTACTATTAGCAAAACCACTGCCTAAAAAACTACCACTACCAATACTGACGCTAATACCATGCCCACTAGTAAAACCAACAACACCAATGCCATCAATAATACCACCAATACCATCAACACCAATATCATCTGCAATTCCCTTGGCAATACCAACAACTATACCACCGTTAGCACACCACAAATACTATCACAACCACTAGTTCCACAAATAACAAAAGGTCCAATCCCATCACTAAACTAGATTAATATATAACTTTTTCATTAATATTTAACCTATTTACTTAGCTGCCAGCAAGGACTGGCAAGCCCATCACAGAGATACTATTCATGCAGACGGATTTAACATAGCAGAGGGGCATATCAACACTGTGTCAGAAACTGATTTACAATAGACAAGCCTTTGGCTTTCCTTAAGCAAACAGGTACAAAATTACACCTTTACAGCTAAAAATGATATTATGACTCCTTAAATCTATGGGGAGTATCTGTTGAGATATAATACAATGATATTATGATTCCTTAAATCTATGGGGAGTATCTGTTGAGATTGTATATACAGCCAATCAGAGCTTGTTCTAATATGGACTACATAGGACTAGCCTTAATGATAGGTCTACAAACAGCTAACTATGCTTAGTTTTGACTCATTCTGGTTTTCAGTGACACAAGAGCAACATCACAAATTGAACCATAAGTAAAGTGTAATGAAGATGAAGAGTTGTTCTTTCTTTTTTTATATCTGACATCATCTCATTCACCCTTATGTAGGCCCTTTTAAAAAAATGTAAGTTAAGACCTGTTGATGAGCATGATGTGTTACAAGAGTCTCTCACTGTGTATTACAAGTTTTTGAAGCATGATTAGGTCACATTGCATTACCCCATGGGTGTACACAAGAGCCCGCCCACCTCCACAAATATGAAATGTTGTTAAATAGTGGAGCACTGAAAAAGGATACCATTAACCTTGATCATTTTCTCATTTTAGATCCAAGCCACACAGGATGGGCAAAGTTCCTAAGGATTATTTTGACCGAGTATAAGGCTGTTTTTACTTATACATTACACAGCTTGCAATTTGCATAAGATATTACACAGAGAGGGACAGTCAGAAGCAGACGCATGTTGACAGCTCTTAAGGGTTGATTTATCCCACTTTTCACTTTCAATTGTACCATATAAAGGAACATGAATAAAGCAAGGCTTTTCCAACAAGAAGCACTTTTAACAGTTCGTTCTCACTGTCACGGTTATTGGCAGTTAGGCACGGTATTGGCCGTCAGGCATGGCCACTGGACTTGTCCTCATTCTCCACTGGCACTGCAGTCTATGGACTTTTTGACAACTATATTGTATTTTATTTTCCTTGTATTGCATTTGATGAGCCTCGGGAGGTGCCTGGCTCCTGTACTGAGGGCGTTCCTGCAGCCACTTTTCTTTTACTTGTATTGAATGCTTAGTACATCGGGAGGTGCCTGACTCCCGAGGGCGAGGGTGACTCCAACACAATATTGAGGTATGTGTTCTTCTTCATTTCATTGTAATTTTAAAATAGCTAATTTTATTTTAAATTCACTGCACAGTGCTGTGGCAGGGGAGGCTGCGAGTCACACCTGGGGTTTCTGACCCCATTTTTATCTTGTTGTTAGCCCACATTACCGTACATTAAAGCGCTCACTGAGCTAGCTATACTTTGGAATGCCCCTTTCATGGGGAAATATTTAAGACACACCGGAGAGCTTCCGCACAGCGTATGCGCTATAGGCGTGCCAAAGGCAAGCCTATCTGCGCCCGTCCAAGCATGGACCGTGCTCAGCACCAGTCCCCCTACTTGAATCGCCCCAGATTCCAGTAAGCTTTTACACTATTCTATACAAGACTTCTTCGCACTCAAACATAACGGTAAGTACTCAGCTTGCCCCCAAGTACCTGTTGTTTCATTTTCCTCTGTTTCAGCACTGCCCTGCATGCAACATATCTCTTCCTAGGATTTTTAAAGATACACAGCACGACCTTATAAGTACTCAGGACACTATCTATGGCAAACAGGTACCTAATCATGTCACACCATTGCACTGTGCCTTATTAAACCATAGATCCTTAGTTAAGCACAGTCTTGATTGCACAGTCTTTATAGAAAACAATCATCTAGACCGGATTTTCATTACTGAATCTTGGAGAGACGCTGCTTCTGGCCCAAGTATGGTAGATACCTTCCAGCTACGCCATACATACTCTGAATGGAGCAGGCAAAGACGTGGTGGTCTGGGCTATCATATATCAGGACCAAATTAAGGGCTCCATCTAAGTAGCTTCTAAGTGGCTCCTTCATTGCGAAGCACTGTACTTTATTCTTCAAATACCCCTAAGTCTTGATTTTGAAGGCATCCTCCTGAATCACCTTCCTGGGCACAGAGGATCATTAATTCCCAATGTTTGCTCTTTAATGAAAGATGGATTGTGTACTACCAACCGTACAATTATGGGTGATTTCAGCTTTCATCTGGAAAACACAACATATTTAGACATGGTACACCTTATTACCACATTAGAAAGCCTGATCTTAAGCCAGTTGGTGGAAGGACCCACTGAATTCGCGGTCATCTTTTGGATGGCATATTTTTGAACCATCCTCTTTTTCAGGGGTCCTTGCCACTTACTTGGTCCGATCATTCGGTAGTCCTCTTCAATCTTATAATCCATGTTAATAATATGACTAGTAACTCCATGGGTAAACTCATTAGGTTTTGCATCTGACATAAGATAGATCCATTGTTTTTTCAAGAACATCTTGTTTCTTCTCAGCCTGTCTACCAAGATGACATAAAGGCTGCCATGGCTTCTTTTACTAGCTGGCTGCTAGCAGCAAGCTCGTCACTAGCTCCAGAAATTCTTAAGCTCCCTTGTCGAACCCACCCCTCTGCCCCTTGGTACTCAGATACATTCAGAGCTCCAAAAACGTACTTGTAAAAGAAAGAACGCCAAATGGGGCTATGACCCCCTTGTAAAAAGCAAATATAAAATATGCTTAGCTCACTATAAAACCTATTGGTTTCATACCAGCCAAATATACAACGCAAAATATTCATCCAAATAACTCTTTAAAATAGTTAGTAATTTATCTTCCCCTAACACACCCAAGACATCAAGCAGCCAAGAGCTATGTGATCAAATTACCAATCACTTTCAGAACAAAGTAGAGCAGATGTTTCACAAATTTTGTGGCTCACCAGCTCATCTAAACCACCTGGAATCTCCTTCTTTCAACTGTTCAGTCTTGCCCATTTTCCCCTGTTTCAAGCCCCTTTCCTCTGACCATGTCTTGGATTTTCTTCATTCAACTAAGTCAGAATTCCCACTGGATCCTTCTCCAGTCTCTAGTTTTAAGTTGATCCCTGACCTCGTTACAGTAAACCTCACAGCACTGTTCAATCTCATCTTTAAAACTGGAATTTTTCTTTCCACCTGGATATCTGATTCTTTACTACCCCTGCAAAAAAAGAAGCCATTTGGAACCCAATGAACCTAATAACTTTAGGCCAATCGCCAGGCTACCATTTCCAGCAAAAATTATTGAGAAGACCATGAATTGTTAACTTTCTTCTTTTATTAAAACCTCGGGCCTCCTCAACAACACCCAATTTGGTTTCAGAGGAGACCATTGCACAGAATCTGCCTTGCTTTAACCGGAAATCAGAGTAGCTCTTGATGGTGGAGGTTAAGCCGCCTTGTTCCTATTGGATCTCTCAGCACCTTCAATATGATTCTTTACAGTATCTTACTGGACTGCCTAGGAGTGCAGGAGTCAGCATGAACATTACTGAGTTCCTTCCTTTTAGATAGGGTGCAATATGTAGAACTAGGGGGGCTGATGTGTGGCCATTTTGTTGCGGTCGCATACAGGAATTCGGCCCGTTTGTGACAGCAAACAAGGTAAGACCCATGTACAAACCATATTTTGCGAGTGGCTAAACTATTAGTGACTCACAAAATATGGTTTGAGACTCGCTATCAGGAAGGGGCGTGCCAAGGGCGTCTGTAATATTTAAATAATATTCCTTTCACAGGTAATGCAGTTCATGAAGTGAGTTTAATCACAACAAAGGATCCCATCCATCCAGGCTAACATCAACTGACATCTGGCCCGTAACACACGATGAAATCTCTAAGCTCTAGATTCACATGACATACTACTACAGAGATGATACAATAAAGACCTAACATAATCTAATACCGTAGAGAGTAATGTAGAATATCACAAATCTCCCTACCTTATATTGAAAAAAAAAATACAAAAAAAATGTTGTAACTACTAACCCTGGGCGAAGCACTACACTACGCTCGCGCAGTTTGCGAAGTTTGCGCAACTCCGCACTATGCGAGCTGCACGTAGCACAGTGCGAACACGCGTAGCGTAGTGCAGCGGTCATTTTTTGCTTGTTCGCGTTCCTCGACATCATGTTCGCGACCGCGAGCAAGCAAAATGACATCCTGGTGAGACTCTTGATGAGAAACTACCAGTCCGGGTTGAGAAAGCTGCCGCTCGAGTAAAAATCTACTCGAGCGGCAGAAAACTACAGCTCGCACTGTGCAAGAAGCCGTTTTCAATGATTGCACAGTGCCGGATGCTTGTCCGCACTGTGCAATCATTGATAACGCATCTTGCACAGTGCGAACATGCTACTACGCAGCTCGAGTAGTGCTACGTGAAGTTCGCGTAGTGCAAAGGGCACTTCGTGTAACTTCGCGTAGCGCTACTTCGCGAACTACGCCCAGGGTTAGTAACTACATACAATAGAACATTATGACCACTTTTCAAACATAGGGGCCCATTAGGATAGCCGGCGGACCCCCACCCCGACCGCCATGGAGGCGGAAAACAACCGCCCGCCATGACCGCGGATAAACCGGCGGTCAAATTAGGATCAACCGCCACAAAAAAACGACCGCGGTAGTAGCGGTCGAAATAAAACCACCCGACGCGTGCGGTGATGCCAAAACTCCGACCGCGGCGGGCGGAAAAGCAGCAGAAAAGACTAAACCGTCCACAGGTAAAGCGGAGACACTGCATGGGAAATTACGATATTCCCGAGTGTGTCGCGGCCGGAACCGCCGACACCGACCGCCGCGGTCGCACCCAGGAGTGAATGGGAGAAATGGCGGTCAAGCAGCAGCAAAGCCACCGCAGCGGACGAACATGAAAAACATGGCGATCGATGTGAAAACACCGCAGTGATGCCTAACATTGCATAAGCAAAGTAGCCCTGTCCCCAAAATATACAACACACATACACAGAAACATAAATAACGAAAATAAATATACAGAACCACAGAACCACTCCCACAACACACCTGACAACCAAAATCCAATTGGACACACCCACACAGCTGAGTAGAAAGCCACCCCCTTCACTGACCACAATCCTTTGCATCACTCCAGAAGAGAAGGCCATACACCACATATGACAGGAGAGGCAAAAGAGCACAGCACAGTCACCCACCACCACCACCATCAACACCACCATCACACCATCACAAACAAACCCCCAGCACACAACACACCTCAAACATCATCACCACACCCCTGCACCCACACACCCCTGCACCCACAAACAACTCAACCCCCATACACCATGACATCACAAAACATGCCCAAATTCACCGAGAGTGAGTTGACAGTCATGGTCAACGAGATTGTGAGAGTAGAGCCACAACTATTTGGTAGCCTGGTCCAACAGACACCATTAGCCACCAGGACACAAATGTGGGAAAGGATAGTCCAAAGGGAGAATGCAGTAGGGGCCACCCCAAGATCCAAGAAGGAGATCATGAAGCGGTTGCATAATCTCAAGAGGGTTGTCATGGAGAGGAGGAGCAAGAACTGGACGCTGGCAAACGCGACTGGCAGTGGTCCTCCCATCCCACCGAAGACATTCACACCATGGGAGGAGCAGGTGCTTGCCATCCTGCTTCCTGAGATTCTCACAGGAGTAGCTGGGGGAGCGGAGGCTGGTAAGTAAAGACAAATGTCAACCACCACAATGAGAATTACCTCCCTGCAATACCCAAACACCATTACACTGTCCATCCCCACCCAACATGTAGCCAGCCACCCTGCTTAGGAGGTCTGTATGGGGGAGGGAGGTCTGTACAACAACTCACACCATAGCCCCTGTACCACAGCTGAGCAGCATGGAGGCCTCCTCCACCCTGGAGCATGTGTCAGCCATTGCACTGTTTAACAAACAGACTTACACGTTGGTAGCCATCTTGTATTGGAGCACTGTATTGGTGTGGGAGGGTTGTATAACAACTCCCAGAATACCTCCTGACCCACACCCCAGCAGCATGGAGTCCTCCCCCACCCAGGATCAGGTGTCAGCCATTGCACTGTTCAACAAACAGACTCACAGGTAGCTTGCCATCTTGTATTGGAGCACTGTTTGGGGGTGGGAGGGTTGTATCACAACTCCCAGCATACCCCCTGGCCCACACTCCAGCAGCATGGAGGCCTCCCCCACCCAGGAGCAGGTGTCAGCCATTGCACTGTTCAACAAACAGACTCACAGGTAGCTAGCCATCTTGTATTGGAGCACTGTTTGGGGGTGGGAGGGTTGTATCACAACTCCCAGCATACCCTGGCCCACACCCCAGCAGCATGGAGGCCTCCCCCACCCAGGAGCATATGTCAACCATTACACTGTTTAACAGACTTACAGGTTGGTAGCCATCTTGTATTGGAGCACTGTATTGGGGTGGGAGGGTTGTATCACAACTCCCAGCATACCCCCTGGCCCACACCCCAGCAGCATGGAGGCCTCCCCCACCCAGGAGCATGTGTCAGCCATTGCACTGTTTAACAAACAGACTTACAGGTTGGTAGCCATCTTGTATTGGAGCACTGTATTGGGGTGGGAGGCCAGTCTCACTGCTCCCACCATTCCCCCTGGCCCATACCCCAGCAGCATGGAGTCCTCCCCCAACCAGGATCAGGTGTCAGCCATTGCACTGTTCAACAAACAGACTCACAGGTAGCTTGCCATCTTGTATTGGAACACTGTTTGGGGGTGGGAGGGTTGTATCACAACTCCCAGCATACCCCCTGGCCCACACCCCAGCAGCATGGAGGCCTCCCCCACCCAGGAGCATGTGTCAGCCATTGCACTGTTTAACAAACAGACTTACAGGTTGGTAGCCATCTTGTATTGGAGCACTGTATTGGGGTGGGAGGGTTGTATCACAACTCCCAGCATACCCCCTGTCCCATACCCCAGCAGCATGGAGTCCTCCCCCACCCAGGAGCATGTGTCAGCCATTGCACTGTTTAACAAAAAGACTTACAGGTTGGTAGCCATCTTGTATTGGAGCACTGTATTGAGGTGGGAGGCCAGTCTCACTGCTCCCACCATTCCCCCTGGCCCACACCCCAGCAGCATGGAGTCCTCCGCCACCCAGGATCAGGTGTCAACCATTGCACTGTTCAACAAACAGACTCACAGGTAGCTTGCCATCTTGTATTGGAGCACTGTTTGGGGGTGGGCGGGTTGTATCACAACTCCCAGCATACCCCCTGGGCCACACCCTAGCAGCATGGAGGCCTCCCCCACCCAGGAGCATGTGTCAGCCATTGCACTGTTTAACAAACATACTTATAGGTTGGTAGCCATCTTGTATTTGAGCACTGTATTGGGGTGGGAGGGTTGTATCACAACTCCCATCATATCCCCTTGCCCACACCCCAGCAGCATGGAGTCCTCCCCCACCCAGGATCAGGTGTCAGCCATTGCATAGTTCAACAAACAGACTCACAGGTAGCTTGCCATCTTGTATTGGAGCACTGTTTGGGGGTGGGAGGGTTGTATCACAACTCCCAGCATACCCCCTGGCCCACACCCCAGCAGCATGGAGGCCTCCCGCACCCAGGAGAAGGTGTCAGCCATTGCACTGTTTAACAAACAGACTAACAGGTTGGTATCCATCTTGTATTAGAGCACTGTATTGGGGTGGGAGGGTTGTATCACAACTCCCAGCATACCCCCTGGCCTACACCCCAGCAGCATGGAGGCCTCCCCCACCCAGGAGCAAATGTCAGCCATTGCACGCTGTACCCTCACCTAACAGGTACGTACCTACCGTAATTCTTCATGAAGTGTGTGTGGGGGACCTGCTTCCAGAAAACCAACAATTGCACGCAATGCATTGACATTTCAGGTGTTTGACTCTCTGGAGTCCAATGATTGACAATGACCACCTGGGGGGACAGTATCAGAAAGGCTCCCACAAGGTTTACAGTCAACTGGTAAAGACGAATCCAGTAGTAGGACTTTGTTCATCCCTCTACAATTGGACATTGGGTAACCAGAATCAGGCAACCCCATTGTGTTGGCTATTAGCATGGATGAGCAATCAGAGGTACCCAAGCAGGTACAAATTCCAACTCCAACGCCCCCAGAAATATCCATAATTTCAGATGTAGATCCACCATTCCCTTCTTTAGATGCACAACCAAATAATATCATAGGTCAAGACCTAGGCTATAGTCTAGTTACCTGGAATATTGCGGGTCTTAAGAAAAAGTTGGATACTCCATTCTGGAAGGGTTTTATCACTGATGGTCATGACATTATTTGTCTCCAAGAACCATGGTGTAAAGAACCTATTTTTATAGAGGGTTATTCCTCCCACTGGCTACCTGCGGCTAATACTGCTGCAGGACGCGCAAAGGGAGGTCTCCTTCTATTGGTTTCAAACAAACTAACTGCATGTCAAATTAAAAGTTACAGTTCAGACGGAAGTAATAATCAGGTGCTTCGTCTCAAATTTAGCAAAGGAAATGATTTAATAGTGATCAACTACTACAATAACATATTCGATAATAATAGATGGAAAATCTTACCGCCTCTAGAGAGTGAAATTGAGAAAGCCCTAGCGGTATCCCGAAAACAGGCAACTATTCTATGGGCGGGCGATTTTAACATCAAGCTGTGCCCATTAGCCAAAAGTAATTCCTGCGGCCTTAGAAAGGAGTCTGGTGTCGGAGATGCAGGGGATGACCTTCATTTCTCCCATTGCATTTATGGCATGGCTCTGAACAAACTACTAGCAAAATTTGACTTGGATCTGTTGAATTGCTCGAAGAACAAGGAAAATATCCCTTGCCCAAACTTATACAGGCAGAAATACCAATACCAGTATTGACCATATTCTGCTTTCTAATAACATCGAGTATACAAATCTTTGGGTTATGGAACAACCATTAAGCGATCTTAACAGTATCCATATATCATTGTTGTGCTGGTGTAATAAAGAACCAGATGACAATAATCGTGTCATCAATGCCACTGCCACTAGAACAAATGGGATGAGAATTAAATGGTCCGGTATTGATCCCCAATCAAAACATCTAGAGGTGGTGACTAAATGTCGCGCAGAAATTGAGAAGTGCCTGAGCGATGGTGTCACTGTGTGTAATATAATTGATGAATTTGTTAAAATGAATGTCACTATTGAAGAGATTTTTACCAGGAAAACCTGTCTGAAGAGGGCCGAGAAAGTAGGATGGTTTGATGGGGATTGTACACGGGCTCTGCAAGTATTAAAACGAGCCTTGAGTGTTAAACCTCGCAATAATGTAACCATAAAATTGCTACGTTTGGATTATAAGGCAGCCATTTCCAATAGGAAGAAAAGCCTTCAAGATGAGGCATGGACTAATCTTAACTTTGCAGCAGAAACAAACAATGGCAAACTTTATTGGGAAACTATAAACAGTCCCTTTTTAAAATCTGATAGTACGCCCAAATTAACTTCTTATGTTGAATGTAATGCTTGGATTGAGCATTTTACGAAGATTTTTAACCCAGCCAGGAATAGTGTAGACCTTTTAATACCCGAAACTTCCACCTGGCATCCATTACCACTGTTGATTAACCTAGATGAGGTATATGAAGGTTAAATCGATAGCAAAGGTGATAAAGCTTCTGGATCTAATGTAGTTCCCATAGACCTCTATAAAACCATTAGGATCTATCCTAACTAGGGTTTTTAATATGGCTGCAGCGGGAATAATTCCACTAACCTGGGGCCAATCGATAATAGTACCACTCTTTAAAATAGGATCCAAATCCGAGGTGAGTAACTACCGCCCTATCTCCTTGTCAGATGCTTCTATCAAGGTGATGAGCAGAGTTTTGCTAAGGAGATTGGAAACTTGGGCTGAAGAGCAGGATATTTTATCTAAGGTACAATATGGTTTTAGGAAGGGCCGAGGTACCCTGGAGCAGTGTGCCAACCTTGACCTTTTGATAAATAAATATACTGTCGCGAAGGAGGGGAATTTATTTCTCTGCTTCGCAGACTTAAGCAGCACCTTCGACCTCGTGGACCATGCCATATTATGGAGGATCCTATTGGACTTAGGCGCTCCTAAGGAAATAGTATATTTTCTAGGGAGGCTCTATGAAATGCTGTCCTGCAAAGTCCGATACGGCCCATCCGGAGAATGTACACCTTTTTTTAAACTTACTAGAGGCATACGCCTGGGTTGTGTGTTAGCACCTCTTTTATTCTCATTGTTTATTAATCAAATAGATTCAACCCTAGGCCAAATCTCAGCAGATGCCCCGTGCATTGATAGTAAGGTGGTACCAATTCTACTATATGCGGATGACGCTGTTTTAATGTCTCATACAAAAATCGGACTACAGCGCCTCATAGATAACTTTGCTGAATTCATCAAGGGCAGGAAATTAAAAATTAATAAAAGTAAGACTGTTGCCATGTCATGTGGCAAGAAAACTAACTCAACAAGCTCTTTTTTTATTGATAACGAGAAGCTGCTAACTGTAAAGAAATGTTGTTATCTTGGAATAACATTTTCAGATGATGGGAAATGGACACAAGAATTTAACAACATAGGTCTGAAGATAAATAGGAATACAAACAGCACCTTCAGCTTTTCCACTAAACTGGGGGGCCCCAGAAGAATTAAGGACCTGGTAACCATTTACAATGCTAGATGTGTTTCATCAGCATTGTATGGGGCAGGAATCTGGGGTTATTATGAGGGAAAAACCATGCAATGTGATGAAAATAAATTCCTAAAGAGAGTATTGTGTGTCCCCCAATCTGCATTGACTTTACTGGTGCATGAAGAAGTAGGTATAAATTATATTACAGATCTTGCAGCTTTGCGTCCTTTAACATTATGGCGATCCATTTGGGCAATACCAGAAATGTTGTTTACAAAACAAATAATAAGAGATTGTCTAAAACTTGATTACTTTCTCCATATACCATGGTTGAAATATATTCACCATTGGTACCGTATTTTATTTAACAAAGACATTCTGTTAAACCCAGACTTTACCACCTCTATCTCCAAGAAGGAATTAAAGGAGAAATTTCTATTATACAAGAGAGAGAACAGAGTAAGGCAGTCTAGGATGCTATCAACAGTTGTTTTTTATCAATAGCTTGATTTAAATAAAGGCTTCCAGTCTTACTTGTCTATGGTTACACATAATTCACATCGATTTGTTTTAACTCGTCTTAGATTGGGTACTCTACATCACCTGGTGGCATTTCCTGTTATGCGAACTGGCTCAATCTCTGTTTGCCCCTGTGATCAAATCTCACGACAAAGCAGCTGCCATTTTTTACTGTTTTGTAAATTTTACTATTTCTTAAGGCTTTTTTATCTTAAACCAATTTTTATAAAATTTAACGCTCAATCCACAAAATTTGCAATGAAATTAATTATGCGCCTAGAAAATCCAGATATCTGTTTTTCTGTTGCTATGTATATAATGAAATGTATAGACACCAATACATCAATTATTGTTTAACTTGGCAACCAGTATATAATCGAAACACATAAACTATACATTTACCATGTTGGCATATTCTTCCCTTTTTAGAAGGGTTTTAATATTTATATCTGTATACAGTTGTTTGTTTTAATTGTTGTTTTTGCAACATGATTTTATATATTGATGGAACATTTCTGTTACAGTGTATTAAGGCCTTATATCTCTGAATAATATGTAGCACTTTTGCACTTTATGGACATACCTTTTGCACAAGAAATTTAAGTATCCTTTTTAGGGGACTTAATTTGTACATATGTGTAACACATCGCCAGTTGTTATGTGCTATTGTGATTAATTATTATCGTAATTTGCTGTTTTAATTCTTGTCTGTGCTTACATGGATGTTATGACAACCCGAATAAAAGCTTTTGAAACGAAGCATTGACATTCAACATGTATGACTCCATGATGTCCCTCTGCACTATGAAATGTTACACGGTGTTGCCATGAATTGTACTACTGATGACTGCAAATATAACTAGTGTACAGACAGCTGATGATACACAGATGACACAAACAATGACCACTCCCCATCTACTCCACAGGTGATGAAGAACTCACTGCTGAGGACCACACCAACGACCAGCAGAGCCAGTGTCCACCCCCAGCACATGGACTCTCAGATGCAGACTCCCATGACAGTTTGGACGATGAGCTCCTGGCCGGCCCATCTGGTGTGCCACAGACCCAGAGGTCCCAGGCCCCCATCCTCCCCAGCACCACCTCTGTTGCAACAACAATGCAGCAGACCACTGCTGTCACAGCCTCTGCCTCCACCACCACCACCACAGCCACCACCGCCACTGCCACCAACACCACCAGTACCACCAGTACGACCTGCAGCACCCTCCCTGTCCCTAGGGATGACCATCCCACAGCAACACCTGTGGAGGGCAGGGAGAGAGTGCGTGGCCCCCCAGTGGCGAGGGAATAGGTCTGTGGCAGCAGAGCAGGTGGGAGGGCCTCGGTCACCACCAGACCTCAGGAGGAGTGGACACCATCCCTGGACCACTTCACCAGAGTTGTGCAGGCCTACCAAGAGGTCCAGGGACAAAGTGGCCGGTCTGATGAACTATTAAGTGAGCTCATCCTGCTGATGAGGTCCATCGATAACCGCCTGGGACAGATGGTGGACCTCATGGGCCAGCAAGTGGTGTTGCAGAGGGACAGGCCTGTGTCCCAACCACCACCTCCGTCCCCTCCTGTTGCTCTGCAGGATGACAGTGCTCCATCCTCCCCTGCGCCAACAGAGAGGGGTGAGTCCTCTGACACCACTGGCCATTCAGCAGGCCCCCCACCGCCAAAAAGATCTAGGGGGCGTCCAAAGAAGAGCCTGGGAGTCTCTGGAGGCAAAGCACCTGCCACACGCCAGTCACGGAGCCAGCCGTGAAAACAACCCTCTCCACAACTGCATTCACTGTTTGGACTGTCTTTCCCCACATTGCCTTGGCAATGGCACCTCTCTGTTGGACTGGGTCACCACATCCATGTGGTGTCTACTCTTGCATCTCTGCGACCATGACTGTCAACTCACTGCTCATTCCCCACCTTCATAAAAATATTCCCGCACAATTCACATGTCCACTCCCAAAATAAAATACCTGACGCTCCAGATTTTGTGTAGTGAATTCTTTAGTGCAGTATTTACATTGTTGATAATGTCCATGATGTGTAAAAATTATGTACAGTATGCAGGGCAGGAACACTCTGTAGCACCTAGGGAGACACAACAGAACAACAGTCACTGGTCGCATTGTGGCAACACACACAGATCACTGCACAAAACATACACAAGACATCACAGGCATACTACATAATGTCTAGCAGGTGTGCACAAATACGGTCCAGCATACATCTCCGTATGGAACGTCAATCTCACCAATACCACACATAGGTGACAGAACATGTGCCTCTGGGTAACATGCGTGCATAGCCATTCACAACAACAGCAACCACACCAGACACTGTACAAGGTGTACCACGTCACCCACCATCAGGTGAAGTAGCGGTAGATGAGCTGCTGGCGCAGGTCTACTCCTTCCTCCTCACCACTGTCTTCATCACTGGACTCAGGTCCTTGAGCAGGTGGTTGCCTTGGTTCCTCACCATAGTCCAGGAGTAGGGGGACCCCCTTGTGGATGGCCAGGTTGTGCAGCATACAGCATGCCACAACGATCTGGCACACCTTACCAGGTGAGTATGCCAGTGCACCTCCGGTCCTGTCAAGGCACCTGAACCTTGACTTCAGCAGGCCGAAAGTCCGCTCGATTACCCGTCGGGTCCTGCGATGGGCCTCATTGTGGCAGATGTCTGCTGGTCTCTGGGGATTCCAGAGTGGGCTCAACAGCCATGGCCTACTGAGATATGCTGAGTCATCTGTGAATGACAAACACAAATTGCAATGTAGTACAGCCAGAGTGCAGCAAGTGACACACAGCACGCCATAGCAGTAGTGATACTCACCCACAATCCAGACACGTTCGGGGTGCAGATTCTCCATCATCCGTGGCACCACGCTGTTCCTCATGATGTACGAATCATGGGCCGACATGCTGAACATGGGCTGCGACATTCCCCCCAGCGTTAGCCACAGTCTCCTGGAAGGAACCAGTCGCAAAGAAGTGGAGTGCTACCAGTACCTTGTAGGTGGGTGTGAATGCCGTAGGATAGTGACGGCGAGGCTGCAGGTGGGGCTCCAATAGATCACACAGGATCTTCAATGTTGGTCTGTCCAGCCTGAATTTCCTGATGATTGCCTCATTCTCCATGTCCTCCAGCACTGTCAGGTGACGTAGGAGATTCGGCCTCCTCCTAGTTGAGGAGTAAAAAGAATATGTCAGTGACAAGCATCATGAGATGGGCATAGCACAAAGCATCAATGATATCATGGGAAAACAACGAGTGACAGAGAGATGCATGGCACATCAGGTTACATGGCTGGCCAATAGCTAGACACAGAGGGCACGCCTCTCCAGTGACAATACACAAGTGACACAAACACATCGGGGACTGTGAATGCGGATATAATGGCTGAACAATTCACATGTGCAGACATGGTGCAGCAAGAACCGCCAATGTATTGAGACTTACCATGTCTATCATACACATCTGCTGTACCTGCCACACCTCAATGCATCATGTAAAGTCGGCACACATTCATCAACACAATGATCACAGTAGCAGGGACACTTCCGGTTGTGTGCATGAGCAGTTATGAATGCACAAGTCAGGTACGATACAATGCAGTGACACCAGCCAGGCCAAGGTCTGCACTGACCCACAACACATTAAACGTCACAACATCATTTACATCAGCTGAAGTCTGTCAATCATCATCAGCCATCAAATTTCTTAATAAAATGGTTGAACCACAGGCCAAAGTGTCTCACACTGAACGTGCGTCCGCCTGTGGATGACATGGCTATGTGGCATCGTGTGTACAATGATGTGCCCTTCACCATGTTGCTGCAGGGTGCTGATACAGTGTTCTGGATTGACATACACAGCAATGTGTACGAAAATGGCAGTACCTACCGCCGGTCCCCGGCGGTGTGACCCCAGCACCACCCCCCTCACAAGTACGGTAGCCATTGGCATATGGACATGTCTATATGGCGGTGGGTATGCTCCGCCGCATGAGTCGCGGTACCTATCGCCGGTCCCCGGCGGTGTGACCCCAGCACCACCCCCCTCACAAGTGCGGTAGCCATTGGCATATGGACATGTCTATGTGGCGGTGGGTATGCTCCGCCGCATGAGTCGCGGTACCTACCACCTGGCCTCGATCATTGCATACAGCCAATGGCAGCGATGATCGCGGTGGCATGATGCAGATTTGAAAATTGTGGAAGGTGTGCTCCGCTACCGCGGAGGCGGTCATTGGATGCATTTGCATGATGCACCATCACGGTAGCGCACCCCGGGCACCCGCGGTGCATCACCGCCGTGGATCATTGCATATAGGGAGGCGGTCATTGGATGCTTTTGAATAAGGCAGACACGGGCAACCAATTGTAGCAGCTTTTGCGCTGCCAAACGACCCCAAGGGGCTATAAATCTGTGGGAGTAAGCCTCACATTTCCATTCTCACAGAGCCTGCTGCCTGGGACCATCTCCTGCTACTGCCTCAAGAGCATGCTGCCTGGGACCATCTCCTGCTGCTGCCTGGGACCATCTCCTGCTGCCTGGGACCCAGTCCTGCTACTGCCTCAAGAGCCTGCTGCCTGGGACCCAGTCCTGCTACTGCCTCAAGAGCCTGCTGCCTGGGACCTTCTCCTGCTACTGCCTCAAGAGCCTGCTGCCTGGGACAATCTCCTGCTGCTGCCTCAAGAGCCTGCTGCCTGGGACAATCTCCTGCTGCTGCCTCAAGAGCCTGCTGCCTGGGACCCAGTCCTGCTACTGCCTCAAGAGCCTGCTGCCTGGGACCATCTCCTGCTACTGCCTCAAGAGCCTGCTGCCTGGGACCCTGTCCTGCTCACTTCCACCAACGGTCTGCCATATCCACAGGGATGTCAAGGACAGAGAAGATGCGTGCCAGTCCATTCAAGAGTGAGGAGCTGGAGGTCCTTGTGGACGAGGTGCTGACACAGTACCCACGGCTGTTCGGTGGTCCCAATGTTGTGGTAAGTCACCATGAAGGGAGCTGTAGGGCAGGGTGGTGTCAGACGTGTAGTCGTGATGCTGCAGTATATGCCTGGGGATGTGGGGTAATGGCAAACACTGACAGACAAGCTTTCTCCAGGTCGAGGGAGTGTGTGTGTTGCAATGTCACTCTTTCCGAGGCCTGTACTTGTATGTGTGAGTGGGGTGTGTCACATTGTCATGCATACAGACCCAACGGTTATTAGCCATTCAGATGCCAGGACAGTGAATGCTTGCGAGGAAATTTCAGGGTGCCCCTGCAGTCAGAATCAGTGTGACCCACAGAGTAGGTTCAGTGGCTGCAGAGCCAAACGTTGAACATCATCCCACTTACTTGCTACAGTTGCTTCACGCTGAATAGTAGATATGCCCCATCAGTGCCCTGTACAATTTCTGAGTTACACACTGCTGTTGATGCATTTGTGTTGAGGCATCATGCATTTGTGTGAATATCATGGAGACTAGGAACCACAATGTGTGCATGCAGTCACTAATGTTAATGCCATGCAGAGTGGCCTTGTGAGGGAACCCCCCGTTCTGGAGGGAGGGAGGTTACTGGGAGTCCTGAGTCAGTGTCTGGCTGCTCTACTGATAGATGCTGACATCTGACATTGTGTAATAGTTCATTTGCCCTTCTTGACTCTCATACCTGCAGCTCAAGGTACACCAACGTAAGGGCGGGCGGAGGGCCATAGCAGCAAAGGTGCGAGCCCTGGGGGTATCAAACAGACGACGCACACACTGTCACAAGAGGTGGGACGACATCAGCCGACTGGCTAAGCAAGTGGCAGAGATGACCTTGGGGATGCTACCACCCACAGGGCGTTTGGCACGGTGCACCATGACTCCGCTGATGGGACGCAATACTGGCAGTGACCAATCCAGACCTGGATGCACGTCTGAAGGGGCATCAGCAGCAAGACAGAGATGGTGAGTATCTGGGGAGGGAGAGTTTGTCTGGGAGTGGATGCATGTGTACAGGGCCTGTGCCAGCGGTGACACATGTGATGTGCCTGTGTTCCCATGCTGTGATATGTGATGTGAATGGCGACTGTGATGTGTGCCTGTATGAGGCATTGGCCCACCATGGCCTCACTGTGCTGCTTCTGCCTGCAGTTCTCAATCCTTGATAGATTTATTGTGGCCACATGGTCACTCTTCATTGTGATGGTGTGGGGAGTACATATTGTGGCGTACTGCAGTGTCCACTTAATGAGTGTGACACCATGTCTGTCTACTTTGCATGCACCATGATGGTTGAGTCCCACACATCAGACGACAATGTGAACCCAGATTGGCACATGTTGCTTGCTATGGCCTAGTTGGCATTGTGGCATGTGTAGTCAAAACAGGTGTGTGTGGTCCCCTCTGGTTCCCTGTAGGGCTGTCAGTGCTGATGAGTGTTGTGGCCACATCATGTCCAAGGGGCAGGTCAATGTGGGGTGGGGGCACTGACTCCATCCACTGGCAGGGTGAAGTGCTGTGTGCCATCGACATGCCTCACTCCTGGCAGTTTGTCTGCATGACAGACACTGTTGTGGTCTATATAGTGTGTAGCTGCTCAGTGATTGCAGGATGAGGTGGTTACCATGTAGCTCTAGGCCTCTACTGTGCTGCATTGATCTGAAATTGTGTGACCAGATGATGACACTTACGCAACCCTGTTTCTCTCACTATTGCAGAATCGCAAGACACCACGGCGGAACATGATCCAGAAACAAGTGGTGGCGAGTCCAGCACGACTGTGGCAGCGGAGGCAAGTGACACAGAGCACACCAGCGCATCTGAGGGTGACAGGAGTATGCACGAGGAATCCGTGGCTGAGACACAGAGTACCACTTCATCTGATGCCAGCGGGGATGCCTACATGTTAGCAGGCACAGGGGATGGGGAGTCTGCTGCAGCATCTGACACCCAGCGACCAGTGCCCAGCCTCCCATCCACTTCCTCAGGTGCTGGCCGTATCCGTGTTACTAAGAGGGGACGAGTGACATTCACACATGGCACTGCTGCCCCTGCACCTGTCCCCCCTACTGCCTTTAGTGCAGAGTGCGTAGAGCTCCTGCGCCAACTTTGCGTGGGCCAGACCGCCCTGCTCAATGCCTTCAGTGCCCACGAGAACAAATTAGGCCAGGTGATTGCATTCATGGAGGGCATACACTCTGACGTGGGTGGGCTACACCGTACAGTCCAGGCATTGTCAGCCACAGTCACGTCAGCCCTCCAACAGGCACATGGTCCCATTGCAGCTCAGGTGTCTGTGACGACCACCCATTCAGTGGCAACATCAGATGAGAGTGACCACTCTCATCTGTGTCACCTAAACGATACAACACTAGGAGCACACGTCAGACCCAAACCAAACAATCCTGTCCACAGACTCCATCCCCAAAGAAGAGCAGGGCCCCCCAAATATGCACAGACAAGGAAACGTCACAGAAGAGCAAGGCCAGAATATCATTGTGGCAGACATCAGGCTCACATGATGCAGAGGCATCACCAGAAATTGACTCTCCTATGCCCATAGAGGATGTGTGGCATGTCATGGGTACACCTGAGGAGAGCACAGGGACACAACCACCCACCACATCAACCCCAAAAAAAACTACATCGAGGCAAGTTGAAGAGAGCCCTGTTGTGACCAGCCCAGTCATTGAGGCAGAGGAGAGCCCTGTTGTGACCAGCCCAGTCATTGAGGCAGAGGAGAGCCCTGTTGTGACCAGCCCAGTCATTGAGGCAGAGGAGAGCCCTGTTGTGACCAGCCCAGTGATTAAGGCAAAGGAGGGCAGTGTAGTGACCAGACCAGTGATTAGAGCAAAGGAGGGCAGTAGTGTGTCCAGGCCAGTGATTAAGGCAAAGGAGGGCAGTGTTGTGTCCTGGTCAGTGATTAAAGCAAAGGAGGGCAGTGTTGTGTCCAGGCCAGAGATTAAGGCAAAGGAGGGCAGTGTTGTGTCCAGGCCAGTGATTAAGGCAAAGGAGGGCAGTGTTGTGTCCAGGCAAGTGATTAAGGCAAAGGAGGGTATTGCTGTGTCCAGACCAGTGAGTCTGGAAAAGGAGGGCAGTGTTGTGACCACCCCTGGCAAGAAGGGACAGGAGGGCACTGTGGACACCACCCCTGGGGGAAGTGGGAAGGTGGGCACTGTAGGGGGTACACCTTCCAGAGAGGGTCAGGTGGTCCAGAGGCGTAGCCAGCCCAAGCGTTCTGCAGGATCAAGCACATCACAAGAGTGAGTGCCAGTGTCTGCCCCTGATGTGGGACAGTTGGTGTGTGTGCCTGTAGTGTCAACACCACTTCCCCTCAACCCCAGGACAGGGAAGCCATTGCATGTGCCCAGAAAGTGGAAGGGCACCCCTCCAACCTCTCCCACCCACACTGTGTCAGAGGTGTGGATGACTCCACCGCCACGTGCCACTGTGCCACCTGGTCCACACAGCCCTCCACCTTGCAGGCCCTCTGTTATTACCACATCACATGGGCCTCTGTCATCCCAGTCAAGTGGGACTGCTGTCCACAAAACACAGCCAGGTCCCAGTCCGCAAGACAGCCAGGAGTGAGTTGTCAACACCCTCATGCGCCTGTGCCCCACACAAGTGTGCTAGTCAAGACCATTGTTTGCGACCTGGGTGTGTTGCTGGCCCTGTTGCCTTGCTGTGCTGTACTCTCCCCTGTGCAGCCTCTCATGTACTTGCAGCCTGACCTGCCATGGACTCTGGGCCTGTTGCTCTGCTGTGCTGTAATCTCCTCTGTGAAGCCTCTCATATACCTGCTGCCTGACCTGCCATGGACTCTGGGCCTGTTGCCCTGCTGTGCTGTACTCTCCCCTGTGCAGCCTCTCATGTACTTGCTGTGTCCCCTGCCATGGACTCTGGGCCTGTTGCCCTGCTGTGCTGTACTCTCCCCTGTTCAGCCTCTCATGTACTTGCTGCCTGACCTGCCATGGACTCTGGGCCTGTTGCCCTGCTGTGCTGTACTCTCCCCTGTGTAGCCTCTCATGTACTTGCTGTGTCCCCTGCCATGTACTCTGGGCCTGTTGCTCTGCTGTGCTGTACTCTCCCCTGTGCAGCCTCTCATGTATTTGCTGCCTGACCTGCCATGGACTCTGGGCCTGTTGCCCTGCTGTGCTGTACTCTCCCCTCTGCAGTCTCTCATGTATTTGCTGCCTGACCTGCAATGGTCGCTGGGCCTGTTGCTCTGCTGTGCTGTACTCTCCCCTGTGCAGCCTCTCCTGTACTTGCTGTGTCCCCTGCCATGGACTCTGGGCATGTTGCTCTGCTGTGCTGTAATCTCCCCTGTGCAGCCTCTCGTGTACTTGCTGTGTCCCCTGCCATGGACTCTGGGCCTGTTGCTCTGCTGTGCTGTACTCTCCCCTGTGCAGCCTCTCCTGTACTTGCTGTGTCCCATGCCATGGACTCTGGGCCTGTTGCTCTGCTGTGCTGTACTCTCCCCTGTGCAGCCTCTCATGTACTTGCTGTGTCCCCTGCCATGGACTCCGGGCCTGTTGCTCTGCTGTGCTGTACTCTCCCCTGTGCAGCCTCTCATGTACTTGCTGTGTCCCCTGCCATGGACTCTGGGCCTGTTGCTCTGCTGTGCTGTACTCTCCCCTGTGCAGCCTCTCATGTACTTGCTGCCTGACCTGCCATGGACTCTGGACCTGTTGCCCTGCTGTGCTGTACTCTCCCCTGTGCAGCCTCTCATGTACATGCTGCCTGACCTGCCATGGACTCTCGGCCTGTTGCTCTGCTGTGCTGTACTCTCCCCTGTGCTGCCTCTCCTGTACTTGCTGTGTCCCCTGCCATGGACTCTGGGCCTGTTGCTCTGCTGTGCTGTACTCTCCCCTGTGCAGCCTCTCATGTACTTGCTGTGTCCCCTGCCATGGACTCTGGCCTTCCTATTTGTGTTTTACCTGTGCATAGTCTCTACCATTTGTACATGATGTGTGGCTTACTGTTGTCTACTAATGTTGTACTGCTACATCTGTGCAATATATGAATAAATACAGTTACTTCTGGTGTGTGTTTTATCAGTCTCCTTGCTGATTAAAGTCCTTTTCTTGTTTGCATTTGCTTGACTGTGTACCATGCTCTATTTTTCAGTTCACCATTGCAAGGCTCCTTGAAGCCATCTGATTTTTAGGCAGGGGTGACAGGGTCTTCAGTCCATTCTGGCCCTGCTGATGTTGTACTCTGTGATGGCTATTTTACAGGCAATGCAGTTTTCTTGTTGGTGCTTTGCTATTGATGCATACACTGTTCACAGGTCACGTTGGGGGACACTGGCAGCACAGGGTGTGCAGCTGTTCAGAGGTTTTGTAGCTGTCTGTGATGTCATGAGGTATGTGTGTGTTTTCTTTTCTGTGTGCCCAGGCGTGTATGTGTATGGTCATCTTGTGTTGGCCCTTAGTCCTGGTGGCATGGCTTACATGACATGTGTGGTGTTGGGTGTAGCAGAGGTGTGCAGTGTGAAGGGTGTTAGTTTGTAGTGTATGTATGTGTGCCCCTGTATAGTGTGAGACACACATGTGTCAGCCAGGAGTTGTATGCCTGTTGTTTGTTTTGTCTTGCCCTGTGTGGATGATTGTATGCAATTGTGTGGGCTGTGGGGAGTGCACTGGTGTTGTGTGTTCCTTGTCAGCCAATCCTGCAGTGCCTGTGTCCCTGGTTGTGTGTTGTGTGTTGCAGTGTGTGTGTATTGTGCTTGTTGTTACAGTGCTTGTTGGTGTGCACGGGGGTGCACGGGATAATCATCTGGCCTGTGACTAGCTCGGGCGGGGTGCAGTGTGGTTTGGGGTGGTGTGTCCCTGTGATGTTTGTGCCCTGCCCATGCTTTGGTGTGGCCCTGCCTTCTGCATAGTGCGCATGTGTTGACCGTGGCGGTGACGTGACCGTGGCCGGAACGTTGCTGCCGGTTGGCGGACGTTGTGTGTTCCGGATGCTGTGGGGTGCCTTGTTGTGAGGTGGGTGATGTGTGGGTGCCCATGTGGATGTGTTGTGCCCCCCAGCAGGATGCCAGTGTGGTGCTTGGGCCCTGTGTCGGCATGTGTGTTGTGTGGTGCATATGTATAGTGGCGTACCTGTGGCGGCATCCGCGGCGGCCCATCTGGTGATAATGTTGCAGCAGGTATATGACCGGATGCATGTGGAGGGCTGGGTCCATGGGGTTCATGTCAGGTATTGGCGTTCATGCTCCGCTGTCGACTTTCCGCCTGCTTCAGCTGTGCGGTGTCTCCGCTGCGTTGCGTCTGCTGGTTTGGGCCATCCTAATTTATCGAGCGGGGGGGTCTCGATTGCCTCCCGCCGCTGCGGTGGCGGGTGCACTTTGATGGCGGTGCACGGTGCTCCGCGGCGGACGGGAAATGACCTGTGTTTACCTATCCTAATGTTGCGGACGTGAGTTCTGCTGCTCGCGGGCGGTAAATGCTGTTTTTCCGCCCCGCCACCACCACGGTGGTGCCACCGCCCGACATCCTAATGGACCCCATAGTGTTTAAAATGACATGGACGTCTTGTAGATCTAGATGATCTTCTTGGTTCTTTTGAGAATAAATCTAAGTCAGATATTTTCCCATCTTCCTTCATCAAATTGTCTTGATCCTGACGTTCTTCCACTTTTTCTTTCCTTTTAACCAACACCACTCTATTAAGGTTCCAAACACGATGGACCTGTGATTTAATTGCATTTGCAAAAACATTGATAGTAACCATGGGATCCATATATTTAGATATTCCACTAGTGACAATGCCAGGACGTCTGATGGCAACTAAATCACCAACATCATCTTTAATGGACTTAACAGCATTCCTTTTTTATCAAAGTACCTTTTCCTTTGCAGAGCTTTTTGTTTTACCTTATCCAAAACCTCTTTATGATCATATTTTTCTTCTTTTCCTTTAGCATGTGCATATTAGTGAACCCAAAATGGTTCAAGTAAGGTGTTTGGTTCTCTACCTCTAAACAAAAGAAATGGAGTTTTACCAGTTGTAGAGTGTGGAGTAATCCTATATTCCTCAACCTTTTTATTCACCTCATTTCTCCAATCTAAAAAACTAGATTTAGCCAAGCTTATGGATTCCTTAATTACTCTGTTAAATGTCTCCACCATTCCGTTCCCTTCGGGATGATAAAGAGAGCTTTTTTATGTACAATTCCACATGCATTCAAGGATACTTCCATCTCTTTTGAAACTAATTGTACACCGTTATCCGACAGTACCATTTTTGGCATGCCTTCTCTTGCAAATAATGACCTAAGACATTTAATGATGATTTTAGACCTAATGCTGGTCAAGAAAAATACCTCAGGCCACCAAGAAAACATATCTATGACAACCAAAATGAATATTGGGATTCTTTAAAATGTAAAGGACCTACTAAATCAAGTGCAACATCAGCCCATGGACCTTTTGGATGATTTCTTATTATCATTGGTTGTACTCTCGTCATTCTTGATTTATCACTCATGTTACAAGCATCACAATCACGTATAATTCGTTCAACCATTTTATCCATTCCTGGCCACCAATAAGAAGAACATATCCTTTCTTTAGTTTTGGTAATTCCAGGGTGACTTTGATGAGCCAAGTGAATTATATATTTCCTAATATTACAAGGAGGAACACGTTTTGTACCTCTAAATAAAGTATTCTCATCAACACTCAACTCATCTCTCACACACCAGAAAGGTTTAGTATTCTCAGAAATGTTCTTTAAATTGTCCCATTTTACTCTAATTAAATCCATGACTTCTTTCATTGTGTTGTCAGATTGAACTTCCTGTATCCACTTTTCTTTAGAAATATATTCATAATCAATAGGACATACCCAATCATATTCATCTTCAACATCATCCTCAACTTTATGCTCAGAAGATACCAGGCGAGACAGTGTATCGGCAATCCTATAATTCACCCCAGGAATATACTTAACTTTGAATGAATATTCTTGGAGACTAATAATCTATTTAGTAATTCGACTTGAAATAAGATCCAAACCCTTCTCTTCAAAAATCTCAACCAATGGTTTGTGAACTGATCTAACTTCGAATCCAGAGCCCCATAAAAAATTTCTAAGTGTTTTAATAGCCCAATAAATGGCTAAGGACTCACGCTCCACCACAGTATATTGACTTTCTGTATCCTTCAAACTTCTTGAAAGAAACATCACAGTACTTTACCCATCCGAATTAATCTGTTGCAACACCCCCTCTAATCCTTTCTCACTAGCTTCAGTGGTTAATATGGACTTACACCTAGAATCAAAGCTTTTGAGAAAAGGCGCACAACAAAGTCTATTCTTAACTTCCAAAAATTCATCTTGACACTCCTTTGATCACACAAAACACTTTCCTTTCCTTAATAACGATCTCAAGTTAGAGGTCATATCTGCAAATCCCTTAAAAATTTGGGGTAATATTTAATCATGCCAAGAAAACTCATAAGCTCTTTCTTGCATGTAGGAGCGGACATTTTTTTTAGGACATCAATCAAATCCTCTTTTGGTCTGATGCCATTCGCAGAGATGTTGTGTCCCAAATAATTAAGAGGCTCAGAACCAAATTTACCTTTTTCCAAATTTACCGTCAAATTACTGTCACTCAATCTACCTAACACTGATCTGAGGTGCTCGTTGTGTTCATTCCTTCCTAACAGTGAATGCAAATGACTTGTGCCATTGTTTTACGGCCGCATTTGTGTTTGCAAAACACTCCCCAGAGGACCACTTCCCCTTTGTGAATGGGTGCGTAAATATTTTTTAAGAGCAGGCAGTGGTCCTAGGGACCACTGCCTGCCCTTAAAAAATGAAATTGAAAAGTTTCAATTTCCCTTTTACATGCATCCCGTTTTCCTTTAAGGAAAACGGGATGCATAAAAAAAACTGCTTTATTGAAAAAGCAGTCACAGACGTGTGTGTGCTGACCCCGGCAGGCCACCATCCCTGTGAGTGCTAGCCATTCTCAATGGGGTCACAAATTGTGCTTGCCTCATGAATATTGATGAGGCAGGCAATTTACGAGCCCATTGGGAATCTCATACATACTGTTGTACATTTCATTTTGCAACCTGCAAATTGCGAGTCACAAAGTGACGCAATTTGAGAGATGCAAAATGCACGCTCCGTACATCTGGCCCTTGATTCCTTAATTTCTAAGTCCTTTTCTCTCCCTTGTGGAGTTTAACAAGGGTCTTCTATCAGTTCAACTTTTTCCAACATTTATGTCACTTAGCAGTCCCCATAACCAGAACCATCAAGTTCAAGCTGACATCCTATATAGACAATATGAAACTTGTTGTTTCCATCTCAAAAGAGGACACAAATATTAACAACCACTCCCATGATTGTATGCTAGTGATCAGCACCTCAATGGGCCAGAACTCTTTAAAACTGAACTAAAAAAAAAGATGTGATCCTTTTGGCAACAATCTCTCCTTCTGGTCTCCCTTCTGGTGGCCCGCAGACCTAGGCTCACACCCTATTCCAGACACAAAACTAAGAAATTTAGGAGTTATCATGGACCATAGACTTACCTTTACAGACCAGGTCAATTTGGTTACTTCCTCAACATTCCCTATTTTACAAATGTTAAGACAAATCCTGCATTTCATACCACTCGATAACCGGAAAACTTAAGTGTCATTGCTCATTCAGTCCGGACTAGCCTACTGTAACAATATGTACTTGAACATGCAGCAGCAACATCTTCATAAGCTTCAGGTCCTTCAGAAATGCGGCTGGCAGACTTCTTTCTGGAACTTCTAAATTCGGTCCCATTAAACCTGTGATCGTGGACCTCCATTGTCATAAAGAGATTAAATACAAAGCACTCTGTATAGCCTATAAGGCTTCCCAAAATGCTGGTACTGCGTTGTTCAGACAAAAGCTGGATTGGTATCTTCCCAGTAGAACTCTTCATTTCTCCAGTGCAAAGCTCTTGACAGTCCACAAATTCAAAAAATCCACCTGGGGAGGCCAAAATGTCATTCTGGGCCCTGTCAGGATCTGGAATGATTTACCCCTGTCCATCCATTCCTCCTCTAGTCCCCTGGTTTTCAGGAAAGCCTTAAAGATTTTGATTTTTTGCCATTAGTCCACCCAGGTCTGGTACTAGGAGCTAGTGTCGGGATGCTTACGGGTAGCTGTGCGCTTTACGTAAACCCAATAACATTAACATTGACATAATTGAGACCAACTCTTCTGGGTACCTCACAGTTTTGAAAACTTCTTAAGAGCTCCCCTATCATACAAATTGTAGTAGCCTATTCTGAACATTGCCTGTAATGGCATGACGAGAAGCCCTATGATGAAGCATGCCACCTTTTGGTGGGTGAAGGCATTCATCCTTTAAATAATAGACTTCCACTTTGCATTCAACATATTGGCCAGTACTATTGCTTCACCATTATACATAACCTTTAGGACACCCACTGTCTTTGCTTCTCTAGCAAAATCCTGACTATGAGGGTGATCAGTCAAAAAGCTATAATGCCAGACGATGATTGAATCACCCCCTGACATGTGCATTTAAAGGGGCTAGGAGATCTGCCAGGCTCTCCTCACAAACCATGGCTTTTTCAAGAGTGTCACTATTAACTTCTTTCAGAACAAATTATTTTTTATGCCTTCATCAGTTGGTATGGTGAATTGGCACCCTTTCCCTAATGGGAATACATGATGGTATGTGTGAGAATATTGCATGATTTCCCTGTGGTACAATCAATTCAAATCAATGAATGCCCTCTTTGAATATTTTAGGAGCTTTAACAGCTTTAACAGTCCTTGAGCATTCAATATTAAAGAAAGGATCTTTCAGGAGTCTTTCAGCTTTTTCTGTAATTGCTAGCTTTGTTACATTCATTGCATAAAGCAGAGAAGAAAAGTATTTTTTTAAGCCGGCATTCATATCGTTCATATTCTATGATCTCTTGTTTCAGCTTGCCAATCTAACTGAATACAATATTTTAAGAAAAGTTCAGCAACATGTTGTTTTCCTTTTTCTATATTATGCAAGAGTCTCTCCTTTCTCTCCTTTTACCCCTAAAATCAGAGCAAAGCAGACATCTTGTGTAATGATACCGGGTTTAAGATGTGCAATCTTTTATTTTTAAAAATTACTGAGACTGTCTGGATACAATATTATTGCACATTATGATATCACACTCACTAATACTAGATGTGGTAGTATCACATCCAGTATCACTGTACATGTGCAAACTGTGTCTCACCAGGACCTACAGTAAGTATGGAATTTTGTCGACATATATGATTTAGGAAGCATTCATTCATTTGATAACTTTATTTCGGTCGTAGACCATAAAAGTGCACATAAAATACATACAAGCACGAAATATTAAGACAATAAATAATCATCAAATCGTTAAAAAGAGAATTAAACTTTGAGTTAGCAAAAACAGGAGAATAGAAAATGTCATATTTACTGCAATTAAGTTAAAAAAGTTTGTCTTCTACGCCACATACTAAGTAAATAACGGGATACGGCAAACACAATAGGGGGGTGAGTATCATAGGTCAGAATCCGACAAGCCTGAAGGAAATGCAGAAGTTTGAGGTTCCTACAAATTGGGATCAACCAACAATTTCTAATTGCTGAGTAAGCAGGGCAAAAAAACGGTACATGTGCGAAATTTTCATTTTTATAATCACATGCAGGACAAGCTTCATTATTAGACTTTAACCATTTACATGTAAATAACCTAATAGGTAAAGTGCCATGCCTTAGCTGGAGATACAACTTTCTAGCAAACGGAGGTTCAATAACATCCATGAATTCCTCAAATTTAGATTCCATTTTAACAAGGAGGAACTCTGTTGTTAGCCTGCCCGTGATTGCAGAGCTCTGGTGTTTTAAAAAGTTCTGCCTACGTATCTGGGTATGGAGTTCCCTTTTTGATATCCCAGGGCAATGAATCTCCGGTGTCTCCCAAAGTTCCAGGAGACATATCCGGATACTAACGGCCCTAATATGCTGCAGCCATGGGATCTTTTGACATTTAAGCGAGGTCCAGACCTCAGATAATTCTGCTCTAGGGTGGCCAGTTCAGGGACTGACCAGATCCTCTTCCAGTACATAATTGGTCTTGCACTTGTGATCTCCTCTATTGGCTCCATCCCAAGGTCTAATCTAAGAGGAATCAGTGGTGTGCTTACTGGTAGTCCAACTAGGTTCCTCATAAAGCTTTGTTCCACCCATATGTGGTTCTGAGTCTGTTTATGCCCCCAAAGTTCAGCACCGTATATTGCTGCAGTTCTAGCCTGACGACAATATATTTCCAAGGCCGGAGACACCAGCTTAAAGACTGACCCCCTAAATACTTTGCTTATACCCCCCGCTAACTGTGATAATTTGAGTGCCGACTTGGCAATCTGCGTGTTCCACTCAAAACTCTCTGTCAGGGTAACACCCAGGTATACAAAGGTCTTAACCCTCTCAAGGGGAATACCATTTAAGACCGGGTTTGGGCGTGTCCGCTTCGGGGGGTTGAAAATCATGAACTTTGTTGTTTCTACGTTGATTTCCAATAGCAAAACGCTACAAATCCGTCAAGCGTTCTTTGAATGCTCGATGATGTTCTAGACAACAACAGAGTGTCGTCTGCAAACATCAGAGCGGGCACTCTCCCTGTGGCCAATTTTGGGGCATCGTTGTCCGCCACACATTCAGATGGTCCACAAGACCATTAATGTAGAGACTGAATAGTGTGGGCGCCAGGACGCACCCTTGGCGCACTCCTTTCTGGACTGAAAATTGATCCGTAAGGTCACCATACCTTCCGCACCTGACCTGTGCATAGTTGTTTGTGTGGAGCCTAGATAGAATGCCAATAAGTAGGGCGGGAGTCCCAGGTCTGCCAGCACCTTCCACAGTTTCTCACGAGGGACTAAGTCAAATGCTGCCCGCAGGTCCACAAAGACAAGCTAGAGGCTGCCACCCTCCACACTTGCTGTTTTCCAGTACAGGACCTGCAAGCGAAGTATTTGATCTATGGTAGAAGTGCTAGACCTAAAGCCTGCCTGGAGTGTTGTTAGAATCCCGTTCTCATCTATCCACCCAAGGATCCTATCAAGAACGATCCTCCCCATTAGCTTTTGTGATGTATATATTAAGCTAATGGGTCATTAATTTGATGGAGTAAGTGGACAGCCCTTTTTAAAAATTGGCACAATCTCCGCACCCACCCAAGTTGGGGGTAAATCAGCTCCCCGCAAGATCTCATTAAATAAAACAACTAAGTAAGGTGCCCACATTTTGGGTTCGGTACGAAACAAATCCCCAGGCAATTTATCCAGACCTGGGGCCTTATTGGGGAGCAATTTTCCTATTGCTACCTCAGCCTCTCTCAGTGTGATAAGCATTCCAGTATCACTCCACCGCTGGCTGACAGTAGCCTTCAAACATTGTACCTTTCTGCTCGGCTCATAAAGTGCCAGGGGACCTCACAGCCAAAAGGATTAGATTATCGTGCTAATTTTTATTACAGTATATTGGATTCCACAGTACATTTCAATCCTTAAATTGGTGCCATCCTGACCTATAGATGATGACGTCATCATACCATTGCTTCCACATTATTCCATGAAGTAAAACTCACAGAGAGAAAGCTTTGAATTTTGGTGGAGGGGGTGTTTAGGCTTTAGGGGCAACTCCTGCATAACACAGGAGTTGAAGTGACTGGAAAGTTTAGAGAAGGAAACCAGGGTCAAACCTATGGCCTTACATCCACCAAATGCTGAGGCCTGCAAAGAAACCTCTTCTCTGTGCTGATGGGAGACCCTGGCCACTTGACATAGGCTAGCACTGGATCTCACACTCCAATGATGGAAGGACAGAATGAGGATCATATCTAATTCCGCTAGTCTTGAGGGATCAGAAAGATGAAGCATTGCTGTCAGGGGAGAAGGCGCAGGTGAGGGAAGTAATAGTGTATTATTTCAGCATATATATAAAAACTTCAACGTGTATATAAATGTTAAGCTCTCACATACTACAATAAAGATTTTTTAACATGCAGTAAGTAGCATGTGGGGGAGCCCGATAGTTTGTTTGATTCCTGGCTGTTCCTTGCTACCGCTAATCTTTGGGCATCTACTGATACCCTGACAACCCACACATTACACAGTAAGCATTCTGGCTCGGTCACCTTTGCTGTAGCCATGAGCCGGGTGGCTCAGAACTACATCCCCCAGCAGTCTTATCGGCGCGCAAGCCGCACACCGCGTCACACGTGCCAGGAGGCGCTCAAGAGGGGGCCAGGGCTCCCACCGCGTGGGATGCGCGCGGGTGTGCCCGGGCCAAGGGGCGCCAGTCTGCCCCATCCGAGACCAGACAAGCTGGGCCCCGGAAGGCAACTCTGCTGGTAAGGATTTGTTTTGAATGTATCACCTCTTTGGCTGGAACGCTATAGTAGAGATGGGGAAAAGAAAACTAGCCCCAAGTAAAGCGAAGCCTGCGGGGAAAACTGCTCCCGTTACCAACTATTTAAAAAGTGCCATGGGGATCATAAACAATGAGATTGTCGAAGTTGAAGAGCAATTGGCTGCTACCAAAACGGCCCTAAATGTTGCACAAAGGGAGGCCAAAGCTACATTTGAGGATTGTGTTCATGATGACTGCCCTGGCCCAGAGATCCCGGGGGCGGAGTACAAGATCATGATCATAAGGATAGTAGTAATCAGAATAATGATCCCGACCCCCCTAAGGCAAATCCATTAAAACTTTCAGGCCCATGTGTATCACATTCCCCATTGGAAATTTCGACAACATCCGATGCAATTGATCAGGCCTCACCACCGGTCAAAAGGAGCAAACAACACACTGCACAGGTCAAGATTTGCCCTAAGAAAACTAAAAGCAAAAGAGGTAATAGCACAAACCATAATGGAAGGGATACAAGAACTGAAGATTGGGAGCTATTGTTAAATATGCCTGGTATTGAAATCCTTATTAAGAAACTACATGGAAAAATTGACACAATTTAAAAACATATTATGACTGACATAAAATCGGTACAAAAGGATATCTGCCAATTAACAGAACTGACCACAGACTTTAGACAACAAAACATCCCCAGTTCATGCACAGAAACCCTGCCAAGTAGGGACTCTGTTAAGCGACCCTTATCAGATACAAGTAAAGTAATTGACAATGAAATAGGGAAGGTGGTTCCTGATAAACACTCTGTGAACTAAGTGGTGGGGCCATCTGGCTTATCTGGATCATCCGGTTTGAGTACCACTGACCGAGGAAAAAACAGAAACCTACAGAAACACTCCATCAATGAGATTGGCTCTGGCCAATCGACAGCCTAAGAAGCATCAGGGTGTCTCCTTAAACTTGCCCCCTCAGGCCACCCCCTATGTCATTGTCTTAAAAAATGTCCCCAAATTGTAGGAAAACCATATAGAAACATGGGGATCATTGAAAAATTGCGTGGTTCACTGATTTGCTGTTAAGACTCATTGCAACATTGGGCTCCTGACTCCTGAAATAATAATGCTAAGGAGAGAAAGCTGGGTGGGAAGCATGGATAAAAGATGTTAGGGGGGCTGTATTGTTGTAAATTTTCGTCATAGAGATCTGGTGGCCGGTTTATTAGATGAGGTCTCAATAAAACAAGGATGGTCAAGGGAGCATGAAAATGTCACTTTAACCGCAGTACCGCTTGGATACTTTTATAGACCTGAAATTGAGCAATATATAAAATCCAGAAGAGTACAATACAGTACTACAAATGAAATAATCCCACTCATGTCAAACAGGTTTGAACCTTAGAGTAGTTGCAATGAGGTGGATTGACTGAATATAAAAACAACGATAATGGATGACTTTCAGCCTACTAGAAGACCTCTGAGTAGTCCTATAGAAACAATCTGTATAGATGCAGCCTATTTGGATGAAGGAAATCTCCTCCTCCCCAATGGTATTAAGAGTGTGCCAGCAGAATGAAACTCACCCCCTTTCTATTAGCGACGAAGCCGTGCCAGCAATAGAAGACATACCGTTTTACACCAATAATGACCCCATTCCTTCTAGTAACTTCCCTGGTATTGAACCTGTAAGTAGCCAACTGGTCGGATCACTGCAGTTTCTTTCGTGGAATATTGCAGGGGTTAAAAACAAACTGTCCGGCCCATTATGGCTTGACTGCATACAGAACCGAAATTTGGTTTTAACGCAGGAAACCTGGCTAGAAAAACCCTTCCATGTAATTGGCTTTAGAACCATTTTCACTAAAGCAACTCCATCTAAGACTGGGAGAGCGAGTGGAGATCTGGCTCTATTACTCTCGGTAACTTCTCCGCTAACCCTAAAGAAAACCTTTACTAACTCACAGCACTTTCAGTTCCTACTACTTAGTGCTAAGGGGAAGCAAAATATTGTATTGATACACTATTATAATAATATTTTTAATAATACAAGATTAGGAATAATCACAGCTATGGAGGATGAACTTGATACCTTTGTGAAGAGACTGGGGGATGAGTATATAGTGATATTAGGTGGTGATTTCATTATTGAATTGTGTAAGCTAACGACTACGGATCAATGTGACCATATAGATGATTTAGGGGACCATATTACTAAGTTTTTACATGATTCCTATGGTGAATCACTTAATTGCGTCATGTATAAATATGGTCTGGAAGTAATGAAATTGTGTGCCAGTAATGGGACTATTGATGTGTATACCTATGAGGGGGTTAGATCTTCCTCATGTATTGACCACTTCGGGTTGTCAAGGAATAGTAGGCCTTATGTGAATGATTGTATCATACCGCATAGCTTACTAAGTGATCGCCACCCACTACTGTTAACGTTAAACTCCAGCCTATATTCGATTGAAAAAATATGTATTTTGACAGCTGATATAAGAACCCATGGAGAAATGGGGATTTCAATCAAATGGTCTGGTAATAACTGCATGGAAAATTGAATTGCAAGCAATAACCAAGATATATAAATCTGTGTAGATGTATCCTCTGATAATGAGGTTGTTACTGCTTTTAATAATATTTCTATAGGTATAGATAAGGACCTGAGATTCAAAATAAAGAACCATAAAATAAAAGGGATTATTGCCCTCAATGGTTTAACTGAGAATGTTTGAAACTGAATAGAGATCTGAAGGATGCGTTGAAAGATAAACCCAGAAATGGGGAAAAAGTTAGAAACCTTAGAAAATGCCATAAACAAGCTTTAAATTCAAGGAAAACATGAATTAGAGAGATCGCTTGGGGCAACCTGGTCCATGCAGCCGAGACTAAGAACTCAAGTCTTTTTTGGAAAACTATAGATCAACCCCTGTTCAAGGATGCTTCCTCAGCAGGGGTTGACACCATAGTAACACCAGAAGATTGGTTACTGCATTTCGAGGACATCTTTAACCCTACCAAATGTTTCAATAAAAAGGTTAATGATGGCAATATCATCCGATTAAAAAGCATTCAAATCGATATTATTACTGCAGATGAGATTGGAACTGCCTTATAAGATAAAGCAAGTGGGAAGGCTGCTGGCCCGGATGGGGTCCCGATACACATTTTTAAACATTATATTGATTTTTGGTCCCCCATTTTAGTAAATTTTTGTAATGCTGTTACTGATGGGGTGTTGCCCACAACCTAGGTCGAAAGTGTGATTGTCCCAATTTTTTAAAAAGGTAACAGAGCTAGTGCCAACAGAGCTAGTGCCAAATGTTACCGTCCGATTTCCCTCCTTTGCCACAGTTAAACTCATGGGTAGAATTTTGCTAGCCAGATTGGAATCTTAGGTCAAGGATGGAAATATTCTTACTGAAGTACAGTATGGCTTCAGAAGGGGAATCGGTATGGTTGAACAGTGTATTAATCTAGATTTGCTCATAGGGAAATATACCCGTGCAAAGGAGGGGTCTCCCCACCTTTGATTTGTTTACCTCTACAGCGCATTCGATCTGGTAAAACATACCATGTTATGGCAAACGCTGGAATGGATGGGTGCCCCACATAACATCATTAGTCTTCTATCCCAAATTTATGTCCATTTAACATCAAAGATACGATACGGACAGAACGAGGAATGCACAACGCACTTTAGAGTTATCCGCGGGATCAGACAAGGTTGTGTCTGGGAGACATCGTTTACCAAGCATCCATTTCAACGTGGTACTATTACATTGTGGTTTTCACTACACAAGTTGTTACACCGACTTGCACTGGAGGGCGCTGTTGACTAAGGAATAGTGTAAATTACTGTTTCCAACACCTTCCCTACTATATGTAGACTGGAGTTGGAATAGTAATTCACACTATTCCTAAGTCCAGCGCCCCTCCAGCACAAGGAGATGTAACGAATTGCATTGTGAAAACCGCGATCTAAGAGACCACGTTGAAATGGCCTTCGATGTATCGTCATACATCCTTGTGTCCTTGCTCTGCTTTTATTTTCATTATATATTAATGGAGTTGATTATTTATTACAGGGCTTAAAGGCTAATGCCCCTATTGTTGGTAAATGTCCAACACCAGTTTTATTATATGCTGACGATGCTTTCCTGATTTCCAGGACCGCTAACGGTCTTCAACTCCTGATCAACAATTTTACAAAATTCATGACTGATAAAGACCTAGCGATTACCTTGTCCAAGACCTTGGTTATGACATGCGGGAAGAGTAAAACTAAAAGTAGAACCAATTTTATCGATGGTGTACTAATTGAAAGGACTTCAACTTTCTTTTATTTAGAATCACTTTTTAACTGTAAAGGTACTTGGAATGCACATATCAACTTAAGCAGATTGAAATTTTGAAGGACAAGTGAGGCTATTTTTAAATTTTCACAAAA
Organism: Lissotriton helveticus; assembly: GCF_964261635.1. NCBI lineage: Eukaryota > Metazoa > Chordata > Amphibia > Caudata > Salamandridae > Lissotriton > Lissotriton helveticus. The sequence goes on from NC_136068.1 coordinate 1,234,135,139, forward strand.
GATAGGTAACAAGCCAGTGTGAGAGATTTTAAAATTATACAGGAGTAAATGTAAATCAGGGGTATGTTATGGTGGAGCAATATGGGGGATGGCAGACATCTCCATATTACAAATATTGGAAAATAAATTCTTATGTAGAGTGTTATCAATCCCTAATTCCACGGCTATTTATTTTGTTCATAGAGAAACAGACGTTTCCTTCCTAAGTGACCTGATTAGCATATCTGCTATAAGTCTGTGTCATCGAATTTGGACAAGGGAAGCACCCATTTTACAAAGGAAATAGTACGTGACTGTTTAACTCTAGATTACTCAAAGAAAATATCATGGTTACAATATATCGATGATCTCCTTACTGAGTGTGACTTGAAACCTGATCTTAGAGATCCAATGAGTATCGAGAATTTTAGTAAGGGGGAGTTGAAAATGAGACTCCTTAGTTCTAGGGAAACAATAAGGGAAGCGGTGTTGCATACTAAATTAAATGTCAGATTATATTGTGAAGGGCCTTTATCACTGGGCACCCAGCCTTATCTAATTTTTACTAGAAATACGCAACTTAGGTTTTATTTGACTAGATTAAGGCTGAGAACGCTGCATTATCAGATATCATTCCCAAAGATGTTTTCACTATGTAGAAAGCTTTTATGTATATTCTTTTATATACCGGATAAAGCTTGTTTGACTTGACTTGACACGTGGGAAAAACTTGACCAAGTGTGATTGTGTTGTGATACAAGCATTGCCATTACAATCAATACATAAACCTCTAAAGCAGTGGATTGTAAAATTAATTGGTCGTCCATACATCATGTGTAGCGAGCTGAAAAATGTGAATGCGAACAAAATATTGAATGCTCAGAATGGGTTCTGAAGAATTGTCCTTGTGGCCAGGAAGAACAGAAATGTAACAGTGACAAGATTGGTGTCTGAGTTATGTGGAGGTAGCCTTTACACCAGGTGAAGACAACCAGATTAAAAAACATTTTTACAGCATGAAGGTAAGAGGTCACTCCAAAGTAGTATGAAGGTAAGTTTATTAGTATAGCAATCCCCAGCAGTGGAGAAATGCTTATAAACAAACAGCAGGAAACCAACTGCCAAAGAGAACATTCATAGCACATTATGATAGCACAGGCTGGCACCGGGGAAACTTGTGCCAACTGGTGTCACAATAAACAACAACAAAATACTACACATCTTCCTTTTCCAAAACCAGAAAGAAAGTAATGTATATCAACAATAAATTATTATTAGAACAATGCTACAATAAATGCAAGCAGAAAGAGGAAGCGAAACATGGAGGAAGAACACAAGGAAAGGAAAATAGCCATAATAAACATGCTAAACAATAAAAATAAAAACAACTGTAAGTTAAATCAAAAAGTAATCATGAACTTTCTTTCGGTGAACAGATGACCTACTTCTATTTGACAATTCTGAAGCCTGAACAAAAATCCCTACTGACTCACTTACATGTTCATGTTTTAATACAGTACCCAAACAAGCAATTCCCCCATACAGCTCAATAAATGTATCACTACACTGAATTTTTGAGTCCATTAACTCTTCCACCGTAGGACAAGAATCATCACTTAGGAGTGGAACACCCTTCCATATTGCTAGTACTTGGATCTACAGCACTAGAAATATCTTCCTTAATCCCCTCTTTATCATATGACAAAAGAGGTAACTCACACACATTTTCAGACACATTTCTGTAAGGAAACACATTATTAGGATTTGTAAAAGAAAAATATTGTGAACTCACATACAAAGGTACAGTTTTGCACATAACACCATCATCCCTATCAGCAACGTAATCCTGAACACAGTTATCAACCTCATCACATCACAACTTATGAGAAACCTTTGCAAATCTATTCAGACTCAACCACCATACATGTTTTAACTTTGCTGAACTTTTTCTCACTTTGATCACCTTAACAACCTTTGAAAACTTTGATGTACCCTTCTTAGCATGGAAAGGTTGTTTGATTTTAACACAATCACCCATCTGAATACACCCTTTCTTCTCAGAGCCTAACTTCTGCGATAAGTCTAAAATAGGCAACTCTTTTTTCACTCAAGATTGAACTAAGGACATTCTGAGAATGCACCCTCTAAGCATGGCAAAAGGAGACAAACCAGGGGCAAGGTTCTGATTAGAGTGATAAGTCCATTTTTTTTTTACAAATTAGCTTTTTAACATCCAATTTATTAAAATCATATCCCCTACAATACATTTTCAAGTGTTAGGCCACCAAAGAACATGCTCAGGCCTCTTGTTTTGTTCAATAGTGGAATACCTGGCTTCAGCACTTGACAAAGGCCTAGTCGCAAAAGCTACTTTTGTCTGTGAACCCTGATACTTCTGACACAGCATGGCACCTAAACCTCTTGCACTGGCGTCCGCATACAAACAGCTCATGCATCTTTTATCAAAAGAAAATAACAGAAGAGTGTTTACATTGGAATCTTTCAATTTTTTTAAAAACATAATCATGGTCCTTGTTCCAAAAGAATTTTTCACCTTTCTTAAGGAGATTCCTAAAAGGCAAGGCAATATGTGCAAATGTGCCCACAAATCTGGAATACAAGTCACATAATCCTAAGTATGACTGTAACTGATCCTTGTCTTTAGGAATAGATAAATTAGCAATTTCTTGAACAAGATTCGTTTTAGGAGACATCCCTCTTCCAGAAATTACATGCCCAAGATACTCCATTTCTGTAGTCAGAAACGTACATTTCTCCATCTGGAGCATCATACCTCTATTTTGAAAAATAGATAATACCTCTGTTAAAAGGAAATTGTGCAATGCTACAGAATCAGCAGAAATAAGGATATCGTCCTGGAAAGCTATAACCCCTTGCATAACCTTGAACAATGTAAACATCAGGTTTTGAAACACTGAAGAGGCTGAAGCTAACCCAAAGGGCATGCGTACATGTCTGAACACACCAACAGGAGTAGTGAACGTGGTAAACTGTTTGCCTTTTTCATCCCGAATAATTTGATGATATGCAGACTTGAGTTCAAGTGAAGTGAAATACTTAGCACCCTTTAGCTGAGCAAAAAACTCTTGAATTTTGGGTAAGGGGTAACCATCAGCTACAATGTGTTTGTTAAGGGACCTCAAGTCTGCACACAATCTTAAAGAACTACTTTTTTTTTTAACTAAAACAATCAGAGAAACCCACTCTGAAGCATCTACTGGCTCAATCACCCTCACAGCTTGTAGTTTTTGCAATTCCTTACTCAGATGATTTCTAACACTCAAGGGAACATTTCTAAATTTGTGCCGAACAGGATGTGCCCCTCCAGCAACCTGATCTTATGATTAAATCCTTTAACTTTACACAGTTCTTTCTAAAACACATTTTTAAATCTAGAAATCACATTTTCATTACCTTGCTCTTGGATAGTCATACAATAAACAGGATTATCAGAAGAGGGATCCAAGATGAGACCCAAATTGCCTTGATGCCTCCAGCCCAGCAAATGTTGTTAATTTTTGGCCACGTAGACTTTACCAAAAATGGTGCGAGAAAACATATATTAGCCTTGTCATACCCAAAAGCCTTAATATCATTCTCCATAGGAACTCTATTGTTCCAATATTCCTTGAAAAATGCCTCCGGCACCAAAGAAAAAAGAGACCCCAAATTCATCAGCATGTGTGTCTTGACACCATCCAACGATACCTCACACAAAGGAGATTTACAAGTGTCTGTGCGCACCTGTGTAAAAAACATTATCAGACTGATTCTCTTCTAACCGTAGCATCCTGAACAGACAAGATCATATTATTTTGCTCTCCTGGATTCTGCGCATTATCCAGATGATCTTCGGAAACCAAATTGACGATGCGCAAAGACCTACAGACCACTGAAAACTGACCAGATGTTCCACACTTGAAAAAGGACTTGTCCAACTCTGGACATGCCAATTTATGAGAATGAATGCAAGAGCCACATCTGGATCATCTTTGCTTAGTAGCAGACTTGTATTGACTGATCTTGCTGCCTCTACCCTTGTACACACATCTCACCCTTGATATATCCAAATGACCCTCCTCATTAAGAACCCTACACAAACTCGTAAATCTTTTAATCCATTTGGTAATCTCTGCCCCTTCACTGAGCTTAGGATTCTTGTGGCTAAGCAGCTGCTCCTGATTTTTTTTATTTGCACAATACATAATGACTTGATCCCTAATGTATTGATCCACAATTTGCGAGTAGAAGCTAATATGCTGAAAGCTGCCACATAATTCTTAATAGCCTTATTGGTATGTTCATTGCGGGAATAAAATGTAAACCTCTCTATGACAACATTAAGCTTCACACACAAAAGTAATTTACGTCTGTCATTGGCGTCACAAACATTATCATACTAATCCTCAACACCTGGAGGAGGTTGAATGGGAGGTAAGTGCTCAAAGAATTATTGTGCCTCAGAACCAATGGTGTTTTAGAGCAGACCCGTCTCCTTGCAGCCAAAAACGTATTCGCATCAATTGCACTTATTAAATGTTCACAACCACTTTTTTTCATTTCATGCGCTAATCATTTGAACTTTGTAAAAGTGCTGATGGACGATTACAATATTGCTAAATGCTGACCCAGCCTGAATAACAACCATCTGCTATAAAGTATTAAGCTGAAGTACACAACAAAATGTGCCTCCAAACAGATTGGTGCTTAGCTCTAGCTCATCGTCTCTCCTTTTCCCTTAACACCAAATGGCCACAGTACCCCAAACAAATAAAACATGGGTGCACCTCAAAGCCTTTTGTCAAACTTCAGAATAAGGAATTGCCAGTAGAAATGTTCTAGACAGCGTAATCAGCTGATCGCATTGAAAGTGAAAACCAATCGGCATGCACGGAATTGACGCAGTACCGGGTATCAAGGCACAGCATGATGCAACAAGGGCAGCATGCCAGAGCGAAGAGAACACTCTCAAGATGGCTGCACGTATGTGATGTAATGCTGGGTGGCAAACTGCAGCACCGGGCGCCGCGTCAAGAGCAGTGCACGCGATGAGAATGTAGTGAGGTCTGACCTGGTGTGCAGATAGCCAATGGCGAAGTTAATCCAGAAGGCAGTCAAACTCTAGACGTGCGTGAAAAATGGTCTCCCCAAGGGATGTGCTAAATTCATATGAGGACTGCAATTCTCTCTGAAATGAAGTGAAGTCATTTGAAGGTACGTTTTTTATTACAGGAGCGCCCAGCATGGGCGAAAGGCTTATGAACTACCGGCAGGAAACCATCTGTCAAAGAGAAAATTCATAACACATTATGATGGCACAGGGTGGCACAAGGGAAGATTGTACCAATGCGTGCCACAAAAAACATCAACAAAATACTACACAGCATATTTCTATGGTGTTGTTAAACCTACTGACTAAAGGACTACACCCTACTCCCCTTGTGGGGGACGCCTTACAGGATGAGGGAGATATACTTTCTAAAGTCATCCACTACCATCCAGATGATATGGCTGGAGAAGGCCATCTTTATCATCAGGAGGTACTAACATGCATCTGCAACTCGATAGCCACTCCTTCTGTGGTTCTGCCATGATGCCAGAAGGACCTCAGTCAATCTTAGTATCATAGCTGCTGTAGCCACAGCATCTGCCGGCAGCAGGAAACTTTTACCCTGGCTGAAAAGGCCTATATAGCCACAGCACTTGCCGTATCCACTAATAGCAACCTGCCTTTGTGGTCCCTTTGACAGCCACTAATACCAGCACATCAGTAGCTGTTCCACACATGGAGGTCTGCCAGCCATAATAAGAGAGCTACATTACAGAAGGAATGAGGTGGGATAAAGGGCCCCACTGCAGGAGGATGAGGCTGATATTGACACCTGGAGACCTGCTTCTCTACACCCGGTTCACACTGCTGGTGCTTCTCCATCAGCAGCTGCATCTGGTGAAGGCCATACAGCAGGATACTTGTTGGCATTGAAGATACAAATTACTAGAGCGGAATCATATCAGGCATCCTCCAAGAGAACTCATGGGAATCAACTGCAGCTATGGTGGCAGTTGTTGAGAGTTAGAAATGGGTCTCCAGTTGGCAGTGGCTTGTACCCTGTCCACGTAGGGACCCTTATTCTAATCAGGGTAAGGGTATTACACAGCTAACATTATCCCTGCTCACCCCCCCCCTGGTAGCTTGCCATTAGCAGACAGGCTTATCTCAGAGGCAATGTGCAAAGCATTTGTACAAAACACATACAGTAGCACATTGAAAACACTACAAATGGACACCATGCCAGTTTAGAAAAATAACAAATCTTTATCTGACTAAAACAAGACCAAAACAACAAAATTCAACATACTCAATTTGCGATATCACTTTTAGAAAGATAACTGTAAATATATAGCTCTTAGAAGACAATAACTCCAACCAGGGCTCTCTCGACATCATGACTGGTACCAATCCACATCACAGTTCTGACCGCGAGGTGTGCAGGTGGAGTCACATGGACCCCCAAAGTAACTGCCTTTACTGTGATGAAACAATGACATTGGACGCCATCTGGGAGGTGAGGCATCGCTGGTGCCAGGGCGGCATTGGTTCTTTGTTGCCACAGGAAAGGTGAGGCGTTGGTTTCTTACTGCCACAGGAGAGGGGAGGTGAGGCATTGGTTCCTTACTGCTGTGCAGGGGAGTTGAGGCGCTGAACTCAGGTGCTGGCAACGGTGTCACTGACAGCGTCAATGTTGCTTTACTTGAGTTGCAGCAACACCCACCTTGATTCCAAGGGACTCCAAGTGGCACCCTTGGCAAGCAGGACACAGAAAGCAAAGTGCAAACCTTTTACTCTCAAGACAGAAGTAGCAACCAACAGGCCAACCGAACACAGCAACAAGCAGAGTGACAGTTCCCCTCCTGCAGTTTCTCCAGCTCTTTTTCTTGGCAGAATCTCCTCTTGGTCCAGAACTGTTCTGAAAATGTGGGTTCACAGGTCCAGTACTTATACCAGTTTCTGCCCCTGAAGTAGGCAAATTTCAAAGGACAGTCTTAGTATTTCACCACACCCTAATTTTCCCTGATCTGCCTCCAGACATACTACAGGGGAGTGGAGACGGCTTTGTGTGAGGACCAGCACAGCCCTATTTGGGTCTCACTGACAACTCCTACCACCACTCTAGCTCAGGAAGACCGATCAGCCCGGTGATGGGACATCAGGATATGCAGGGCACCCCTCAGCTCCCTTTGTGTGTTTGTCTAGAGTGAATGCACACACAGCTCAACTGTCAGTCTTAACCACACATGGATTCCACAGTGAGAGGCACAGAACGTTAAAGCAAGAAAATGCCCACTTTCTAAAAGTGATTCAGAAAAGGGGGTGGTGATGAACAGAGTGTCTGAATTAAGCAGACCACTCTTACCCAGTCCAAAGATCAGGGCTCGATCCATCACCGTTATTTAGCTCACTGCCCCATCCCAGCTCAGAACCTGGCTATATGCAAATTAGTCTGTCCCTGGCCCAGTGCATCATGGGAACAGGGCAGACCAAACTACCAAGCCAATTCTTCACCAGAAAGGAGACAAGCTTCCGGGGACCGGTTTCTGCCATTTCAGGCGTCGCCGGCCTGGCTTGCTTGAATCCTGATGGAGCAGTGAGCAAGGGACTCATGTCTGAGTATACCCTTCCACGCTTATGGTGGACAAAATGATTCAGAAAAGGGGGTGGTGATGAACAGAGTGTCTGAATTAAGCAGACCACTCTTACCCAGTCCACAGATCAGGGCTCGATCCATCACCGTTATTTAGCTCACTGCCCCATCCCAGCTCAGAACCTGGCTATATGCAAATTAGTCTGTCCCTGGCCCAGTGCATCATGGGAACAGGGCAGACCAAACTACCAAGCCAATTCTTCACCAGAAAGGAGACAAGCTTCCGGGAACCGGTTTCTGCCATTTCAGGCGTCGTCGGCCCGGCTTGCTTGAATCCTGATGGAGCAGTGAGCAAGGGACTCATGTCTGAGTATACCCTTCCACGCTTATGGTGGACAAAATGATTCAGAAAAGGGGGTGGTGATGAACAGAGTGTCTGAATTAAGCAGACCACTCTTACCCAGTCCAAAGATCAGGGCTCGATCCATCACCGTTATTTGGCTCACTGCCCCATCCCAGCTCAGAACCTGGCTATATGCAAATTAGTCTGTCCCTGGCCCAGTGCATCATGGGAACAGGGCAGACCAAACTACCAAGCCAATTCTTCACCAGAAAGGAGACAAGCTTCCGGGGACCGGTTTCTGCCATTTCAGGCGTCGTCGGCCCGGCTTGCTTGAATCCTGATGGAGCAGTGAGCAAGGGACTCATGTCTGAGTATACCCTTCCACGCTTATGGTGGACAAAATGATTCAGAAAAGGGGGTGGTGATGAACAGAGTGTCTGAATTAAGCAGACCACTCTTACCCAGTCCAAAGATCAGGGCTCGATCCATCACCGTTATTTAGCTCACTGCCCCATCCCAGCTCAGAACCTGGCTATATGCAAATTAGTCTGTCCCTGGCCCAGTGCATCATGGGAACAGGGCAGACCAAACTACCAAGCCAATTCTTCACCAAAAAGGAGACAAGCTTCCGGGGACCGGTTTCTGCCATTTCAGGCGTCGTCGGCCCGGCTTGCTTGAATCCTGATGGAGCAGTGAGCAAGGGACTCATGTCTGAGTATACCCTTCCACGCTTATGGTGGACAAAATGATTCAGAAAAGGGGGTGGTGAAGAACAGAGTGTCTGAATTAAGCAGACCACTCTTACCCAGTCCAAAGATCAGGGCTCGATCCATCACCGTTATTTAGCTCACTGCCCCATCCCAGCTCAGAACCTGGCTATATGCAAATTAGTCTGTCCCTGGCCCAGTGCATCATGGGAACAGGGCAGACCAAACTACCAAGCCAATTCTTCACCAGAAAGGAGACAAGCTTCCGGGGACCGGTTTCTGCCATTTCAGGCGTCGTCGGCCCGGCTTGCTTGAATCATGATGGAGCAGTGAGCAAGGGACTCATGTCTGAGTATACCCTTCCACGCTTATGGTGGACAAAATGATTCAGAAAAGGGGGTGGTGATGAACAGAGTGTCTGAATTAAGCAGACCACTCTTACCCAGTCCAAAGATCAGGGCTCGATCCATCACCGTTATTTAGCTCACTGCCCCATCCCAGCTCAGAACCTGGCTATATGCAAATTCGTCTGTCCCTGGCCCAGTGCATCATGGGAACAGGGCAGACCAAACTACCAAGCCAATTCTTCACCAGAAAGGAGACAAGCTTCCGGGGACCGGTTTCTGCCATTTCAGGCGTCGTTGGCCCGGCTTGCTTGAATCCTGATGGAGCAGTGAGCAAGGGACTCATGTCTGAGTATACCCTTCCACGCTTATGGTGGACAAAATGATTCAGAAAAGGGGGTGGTGATGAGCAGAGTGTCTGAATTAAGCAGACCACTCTTACCCAGTCCAAAGATCAGGGCTCGATCCATCACCGTTATTTAGCTCACTGCCCCATCCCAGCTCAAAACCTGGCTATATGCAAATTAGTCTGTCCCTGGCCCAGTGCATCATGGGAACAGGGCAGACCAAACTACCAAGCCAATTCTTCACCAGAAAGGAGACAAGCTTCCGGGGCCCGGTTTCTGCCATTTCAGGCGTCGTCGGCCCGGCTTGCTTGAATCCTGATGGAGCAGTGAGCAAGGGACTCATGTCTGAGTATACCCTTCCACGCTTATGGTGGACAAAATGATTCAGAAAAGGGGTTGGTGATGAACAGAGTGTCTGAATTAAGCAGACCACTCTTACCCAGTCCAAAGATCAGGGCTCGATCCATCACCGTTATTTAGCTCACTGCCCCATCCCAGCTCAGAACCTGGCTATATGCAAATTAGTCTGTCCCTGGCCCAGTGCATCATGGGAACAGGGCAGACCAAACTACCAAGCCAATTCTTCACCAGAAAGGAGACAAGCTTCCGGGGACCGGTTTCTGCCATTTCAGGCGTCGTCGGCCCGGCTTGCTTGAATCCTGATGGAGCAGTGAGCAAGGGACTCATGTCTGAGTAAACCCTTCCACGCTTATGGTGGACAAAATGATTCAGAAAAGGGGGTGGTGATGAACAGAGTGTCTGAATTAAGCAGAGCACTCTTACCCAGTCCAAAGATCAGGGCTCGATCCATCACCGTTATTTAGCTCACTGCCCCATCCCAGCTCAGAACCTGGCTATATGCAAATTAGTCTGTCCCTGGCCCAGTGCATCATGGGAACAGGGCAGACCAAACTACCAAGCCAATTCTTCACCAGAAAGGAGACAAGCTTCCGGGGACCGGTTTCTGCCATTTCAGGCGTCTTCGGCCCGGCTTGCTTGAATCCTGATGGAGCAGTGAGCAAGGGACTCATGTCTGAGTATACCCTTCCACGCTTATGGTGGACAAAATGATTCAGAAAAGGGGGTGGTTATGAACAGAGTGTCTGAATTAAGCAGACCACTCTTACCCAGTCCAAAGATCAGGGCTCGATCCATCACCGTTATTTAGCTCACTGCCCCATCCCAGCTCAGAACCTGGCTATATGCAAATTAGTCTGTCCCTGGCCCAGTGCATCATGGGAACAGGGCAGACCAAACTACCAAGCCAATTCTTCACCAGAAAGGAGACAAGCTTCCGGGGACCGGTTTCTGCCATTTCAGGCGTCGTCGGCCCGGCTTGCTTGAATCCTGATGGAGCAGTGAGCAAGGGACTCATGTCTGAGTATACCCTTCCACGCTTATGGTGGACAAAATGATTCAGAAAAGGGGGTGGTGATGAACAGAGTGTCTGAATTAAGCAGACCACTCTTACCCAGTCCAAAGATCAGGGCTCGATCCATCACCGTTATTTAGCTCACTGCCCCATCCCAGCTCAGAACCTGTCTATATGCAAATTAGTCTGTCCCAGGCCCAGTGCATCATGGGAACAGGGCAGACCAAACTAACAAGCCAATTCTTCACCAGAAAGGAGACAAGCTTCCGGGGACCGGTTTCTGCCATTTCAGGCGTCGTCGGCCCGGCTTGCTTGAATCCTGATGGAGCAGTGAGCAAGGGACTCATGTCTGAGTATACCCTTCCACGCTTATGGTGGACAAAATGATTCAGAAAAGGGGGTTTTGATGAACAGAGTGTCTGAATTAAGCAGACCACTCTTACCCAGTCCAAAGATCAGGGCTCGATCCATCACCGTTATTTAGCTCACTGCCCCATCCCAGCTCAGAACCTGGCTATATGCAAATTAGTCTGTCCCTGGCCCAGTGCATCATGGGAACAGGGCAGACCAAACTACCAAGCCAATTCTTCACCAGAAAGGAGACAAGCTTCCGGGGACCGGTTTCTGCCCTTGTTGTTAGATATTTTGTCCACCCTAAGCATGGAAGGGTATACTCAGATGTGAGTCCCTTGCTCATTGCACCATCAGGATTCAAGCAAGCCGGGCCGACGACGGCTGAAATGCCAGAAACCGGTCCCCGGAAGCTTGTTTCCTTCCCAGTGTAAGAATTGGCTTGGTAGTTTGGTTTGCCCTGTTCCCATCATGCACTGGGACAGGAACAGACTAATTTGCATATAGCCAGGTTCTGAACTGGGATGGTGCAGTGAGCTCAAAAACGGTGTTGGATCTAGCCCTGATCTCTTGACTGGGTGAGAGTATTCTGCTTAATTCAGAAACTCTGTCCATCACCACCCCTTGTTGTTAAATATTTTGTCCACCCTAAGCGTGGAAGGGTATACTCAGATGTGAGTCCCTTGCTCATTGCACCATCAGGATTCAAGCAAGCCGGGCCGACGACGGTTGAAATGCCAGAAATCGGTCCCCGGAAGCTTGTTTCCTTCCCAGTGTAAGAATTGGCTTGGTAGTTTGGTTTGCCCTGTTCCCATCATGCACTGGGACAGGAACAGACTAATTTGCATATAGCCAGGTTCTGAACTGGGATGGTGCAGTGAGCTCAAAAACGGTGTTGGATCTAGCCCTGATCTCTTGACTGGGTGAGAGTATTCTGCTTAATTCAGAAACTCTGTCCATCACCACCCCTTGTTGTTAAACACTTTCTAAAAGTGGCATTTTCAAACACACACTTAAAAAACAATTTCACTAAAAGATGTTTGCTAAATTGTGAGTACAGGGACCCCAAATTCCAAATCTCTATCTCTTCCCAATGGGAAGGTACACTTGTAAGAGTGTACAAGGGAGCTCCAATAATAACCTATGGAAGAGATAGTCCTTGCAATAGTGAACACGAAATTAGCATTATTTCCCTTTCAGGCGATGTAAAACACACCAGTGCACGTTCGTCCTTTCAAATACAATGCATCATGTCCATCGGGCTACCTTGAGCCTACCTTAGCGGTTACTTATATGTAGTTAAAGGCAAGATGTGGGCCTGCAAGTGGATGCACTTGCCAGGTCAACATGGCAGTTCAGTACTAAACGCACAAACACTGCAGTGGCAGGTGTGATACATTGCTCACAGGGCTACTCATATGGGTGGCAAAATCAGTACTACATGCACACTAGTAGCACTTGATTTACAGGCTCTGGTCACACAGTGCACTTTACCAGGGATTTACCAGTAAATCAAATATGCCAATCAAGAATAACCACTCAAAATCACAATTTACCAAGGGAGTACTTGCACTTTAGCACTGATCAGCAGTGGTAAAGTGCTCAGAGCTCTAAAACTAGCAAAACCGAAATGCAGCACACAGTCAAAAACAGGAGGTCAGAAGTAAAAAGACAGGGGAAAAACATGCTAAAGTTGCCAGGTCTAACAATGAGCGTATTGAATGGTGTTAGAGTGAGTGCCAGAGCTACTTTAAGTCCAGAGACAGGAGACTTGGACTGTTGTCCATCCAACATTCTGGCAATGTGTGGACTTGATGACAGTGTTACTTTGGGCAATGCTATTTAATGATATATATTGTGGTGCTTTCGCTCTCCTCTTGAGAGTATATATGGTGACATTGTATTGTATTGTATTGTAAGGGGAGCTTATAAAGCGCGCTGACACCGTGGGTTTCCTGGCGCTGATTGAGTACTGAGGGACCGGAGGGATTTAGCCGGATTGAGGAAAGAGCCATGTTTTTAGGGATTTACGGAAAAGGGTGAGGGAGTTAGAAATTTTGAGAGAGAGGGGAAAGGAGTTCCAAAGTTTAGGGGCCAGGAATGCGAATCTCCGGCCTCCGGATCTGCAAAGTTTGACAGGGGGGATGAGTAAAAGGTGGAGGTGGGAAGATCTCAGGTTCCGTGAAGGACAATAGGTCCTGATAAGGGATTTCAGGAAGGCGGGGCAAGAGCCGGATAAAGATTTAAAAGTGAGGCAGCCGATCTTGAAGGCTGCCCTCGAAATGACAGGGAGCCAGTGCAGTTTGAACAGAAGGGGTTTGGCGGATTGCCATTTTGGAATCCCAAGGGCCAATCTCGCCGCTTGATTTTGAACAGATTGTAGTCTGGAAAGAGATGTTTTGGGCAGACCATGGTAAATAGCGTTCGAAAAATCTAAGCGGGAGAGGACAAGGGCCATGATTACTTGCAGGAGGGCTTAAGGAGTGAGGAGATAGGCCACCTTCCTGATCCTGCGCAGCTGGAACATGCAGGAGGAGACAACTGTCCCCACTTGGGGCCCGAGGGAGAGACCGGAGTCAATAGTGACCCCGAGACTTTTTACCGAGGCCACAGGGGTCGGTGGGGGGCCAAGTTCTTTCGGCCAAAAGTGCGGACCCCAGTAAGTAGAACTCCTGTCAGGAAGAAGGAGCTCCGTCTTGCCAGGATTCAGTTTGAGCTGGTTTTGGCACATCCACTGTAGGATATGGGACATAGCTACCTGGAAGTTAGGGATAGCAGGGGGGGGGTTGAGAGGAAAGATGAGTTGTAGGTCGTCCGCGTAGTTAAAAACGGTGACGTCCCACTGCCTCAGAGAAAGAAGGAGGGGTCGAAGATAGAGGTTGAAAAGAAGAGGGGATAGGGAGGAGCCCTGAGGGACCCCACAGGGCAAGTGTTCCCTAGGAGCTCTAAAAGTGCCCAGGCTGAGGGTCTGAGACCTCCCGGTCAGGAAGGATTTGACCCATGCCAGCGCCAGGCCCTGGATGCCAGCTTGCTCGACACGGTGGAGGAGGATGTTGTGGTCCACCGTGTCGAAAGCGGCCGACAGATCTAATAACACCAGGGCCTGGGGGGTACCCTTGTCAGCGCCGTCTCTCAAGGCATCCAACACAGCCAAGATCACAATCTCCGTGGAGAGGCCGGGTCTGAAGCCGGCCTGGTTGGCCTCGAGGAAGTTGGACCTCTCGATGAACTGTGAGAGACAGGCGGTGGCGTGGGCTTCCAAGATTTTAGAAAAAAAAGGCAGGAGAGAGATGGGGCGGTAGTTCGCCGGGACGGCAGGATCAGCCCCAGGCTTCTTCAGTAGAGGTACCAACACGGCCTCCTTGAAGGAGCAGGGAACCGTACCGGACGACAGAGAGGAATTCAGCAGAGGGAGGATGCAGTCGGGTAAAGAATGGCAGATGTCTCGTAGTATGGTGGGGGGACAACAGTCACCTGGGGATCCAGACTTAACACGGGTGGCCAGTGTGGCCAAAGTCATGGGGTCTAAAAGAGGAAACTGAGTAAAAGAAAAGGTATTGTGGGGAGGAGAGACAGAGCCCACGCCAGGGGGAGTAGTCGGGATGGTGTCTTTAATTAAAGCAATTTTCTGAATGAAGAACGTACTCAGCGTGTTACAAGATTCCTGTGTAGGGGCCTGAATCGGAAGTGTCCTGGGGTCAGAAGTGAATTCGTTAAAAACTTTAAAAATCTCTTTGGACTTGCAAGGGGCGGATAAGATTTTTCCTGAGACGTAAGCTTTTTTGGCTGCGGAAATGGCTGTTTTGTAATTATTGCGTGCGGCCACATATACGCCTCTACTAGACGAGCAATAGTCCCTCCTCCACCTACGCTCAGATTGGCGGAGTTCCAACTGCAGGGTCTTGAGGTGGGGGGTGAACCATTTGTGGGAGTGACGGTGTCGGGACCGGGGGAACTTAGTTAGAGGGGCAAAGATATCGCTGGCTGTCGTGAGCCAGTCAGAAATATGCCCCTGAAACTCGTTGGTGCTTAAATCGTTGGGGAGCAGGGGACGGGTTAGAGAGAGATGGGATAGAAGTTTAGAGGAGTCGGCGGCTCTCCACTTGCGGGCGGTGCCGCCCTCCTGCAGTGGGATCCTGATCTGGCCAACGGCCGAGAGAGTGGTTTCAATCAAAAAATGGTCGGACCACACAGAAGGTGTAATAAGTGGACAGGAGGACTTGACCCCATGGACCCAGATGTGATCGAGGATGTGGCCGCCACTGTGAGTGGCGGAGCTGACTAATTGCGTGAAGTTCAGGCTCGAAAGGGCCTCGAACAATTCGATGGCATGGGGGCCAGCGTCCTCGTTCTGAAACCAGTAATTAAAGTCACCCACGATGACAGTGCGGGGGGAGGAGGTAGCAAGGTTAGTCAGCTGTTCAATAAAGGAGGAGGGGAAGGAAGGCATGGGGTGGGGAGGGCGATAAAGTACCATGAGGGTGACTGCGCCTACCTCGGTCCCAAGACGGAGGACCAGATTGTCCACTTCGGGGAGGGTCATGCTGGCGGAGGCGATAATCTTAAGGTTCTTACGTATTACCGCTGCCGCCCCTCCTCCGGGACGGCCCCCGGGACGGTTGGTGTTCAACAGAAAGTAATCTGGGGGTAGTGCAGCCAAGATGTCAGGGAGGGAATCGTCGGTGAGCCAGGTCTCAGATAATAAGAGAGCGTCTGGCCTCTCCGTCATAAGGAGATGGAAAATGTCGGCTTGATGCCTGACCAAAGAGCGGGTGTTTAGGTATAGTACCCGGAGCTGTGACTCAACAGGAGCAGGAGCAATGAGTGGTAACGCCGGCCCCAGATGGGGGGGGGGGAGTGACCTGCAATCCCCAATAAGGAGATCCTGGTCCAGGTATCGGGGGATAGGGGGCAAGCCGAGGCGTGTAAGCTCGTGAGAGCAGAGCGGGAGTAAGAGATAACAGTGGCGGCATCCCTAGCCCCTGGGCCCGTCCGGTCGCTTAACTCTGGCGCAACTCCGGCGTGCCTACGGCACGCCCGCTGCGCTGACGCATGGAGGACGTTTAAGTAGGCTAGTGACGAGGGGGGTGGGCGGAGTCAGCAGGGCGGGTTAGGAAGGGGTTTTAAAAAAGTAACATCGACCGCTCGTAGTCAGCGGGACGGAGAAGCTGCGCCGCTCGTAGTCAGCAGAGGGAGCAGAAAGGTATTTAAAATAAAGTTCCAGTGCTAACCACGCGCAAGCCCTCTGCCACAGGGCTGCTCGTGTACACTGAGGAAAGAAGGAGTGAAGCCTAAATAGGCTAGTGACGAGGGGGGTGGGCGGAGTCAGCAGGGCGGGTTCGGAAGGGGTTTTAAAAAAGTAACGCCGACCGCTCGTAGTCAGCGGAACGGAGAAGCTGCGCCGCTCGTAGTCAGCAGAGGGAGCAGAAAGGTATTTAAAATAAAGTTCCAGTGCTAACCACGCGCAAGCCCTCTGCCACAGGGCTGCTCGTGTACACTGAGGAAAGAAGGAGTGAAGCCTAAATAGGCTAGTGATGAGGGGGGTGGGCGGAGTCGTGTAACATTGTATATATTTTCTATATGTATTCTAGGTCCCCTGGATATTTGGGCTTGATTGTCTGAAAGAGGTCCTGAGGAAGGTGGCCTTGTGCCGCCGAAACGCGCGTCGACCAAGTGCGGGGTCTCATGCTGAACCTTGAGA
The DNA here is from genome assembly GCF_964261635.1 of Lissotriton helveticus. NCBI lineage: Eukaryota > Metazoa > Chordata > Amphibia > Caudata > Salamandridae > Lissotriton > Lissotriton helveticus. Next base: position 1,234,151,947 of record NC_136068.1, read on the forward strand.
CCTATTAATTGGCGGAGTAGTCCTGCCAATCAAGATTCAGTCCTTTTTTTTTCAGATACTGTGGTTTTGAATGAAGTATGAGTATGACTGTGCTGGTATGTTGTGTTTGATTGTATGATTCCAGGGTTATAATCATTTGGGTAAATTGTTTTTTTATGGATATAGCTATTGTTAGATCATGTCTGTTCTATTGTATGAACCATGAAAATATTTATGGAATGAATATGTAGTACAATGTCTTTTTTTATGAAGTAAATGGGAAAAAAATATATAAAAATATTAAAGCATTGATTATTTGAAAATAAAAAAGCTTTATATATCTTCAAAAAATTAAAAAGGATTGTTATGTCTCTGTCACCTATATCATATGAAGAATAGGATTCATACTAGTACTAAAATATTGTGGCCACTGTGGGAACACTGTTTTTCTAGCTGTGTTTTTTCTTTTCCCTCTGTTCCCTGGCTGTAAGTAATTATTGAGGGGGTCCCATCATTCTTGCTGTGGACTTGATGGAAGCCCAGAGCCACCATTCCGTGCACTTGACAGAGAACTGGGGCTGTACAAGAGTCCTATTCTCTATCATATCAATAACTCCATGAGGTAATGGCAGAGCAACATATGGCTATGACGGCCAACTCCTCACCTTCCCAGTTATCCCAGAAGGTTTCTCCTGTCATGCTGCGCAGGAGGTCTGTCCATACTGCTCACTCAATATGAGCAGGTAAGACCGAAATAAAGAAGAGTGGTCAGTGAGGTCATATCTGTATACATTATGTGCATGGTTAGGTTGCCCCAGATGCCAGCAGCATTGGTGCTGTTGCACTGGACCCTCTTGTCCTTTACCATCTCATCATTTGGGTCTTTACGGGCATCATCATCTGGCATTACCACAATTCTTCCAATGAAAATATTATGCAGATACTCTGACATGGGCACCCAATATTATGCAGCAGGTAACAAAGGAACATAAGGTCACCCACCTTGCCGCTAGCACACTGAAGACATTAGAAATGGGCTTTCAAATCCCAAATGAATGATAAATACTATTGCGTGTCTTCGTGTATATGCGTTTGTAAGCTTTTACCACGGTATTCCTGGTTCCTAGAGAAAGGTTATCAATCAGGTCCTCAATCAACAAAAGTAACATTCTCGGGCATTCACTGACCTAGACCTTGACAGGGAAGTGAAGCATTATGAAGGGAATGTGGGGATTTATATGCAAATGTTCATTACATGTGTTTATTTGAATAGCACATACCTTGTGCTATTCTTTAGTTATAGTAGCAATCATTTAATCAGTATAACAGTAAAGCAGTAACTTGTGGGCAATGCATGGACATGAAAATTAAAATGAGTCAGATAAATGAGAGCTTTTCCTAATATTGTCTACATGTGTCTGTATATGTGTAATCTACATCCATAGAACTTGTTAAGGCAGTATATAAATGAAAGATCTAACCCAATACCCCTATATCTGTGCGACATATCAATCATATCATGTTACAAATGGAAATAATTGTGGTAATACGGTTAGGCCACTACAAGTCGTATAACGTATCATGACTATTCCAGTTGTATGACGTGTGAGAAGGTTCTCAGCTTAGTGCACTTTAACATAATCTTTAATGAGACACTGAATTCTTGCCAACCGGCTTGCACCAGCTATGCCAGGTCTCGTCTCGGTCCATCAACGTGGTTTCATTCAAGGCAGAGAGACTACAGCTCATATAAATACTGCAATCTCTGCTTTTGACCTTGCTGAAAAAGAGGATATTACATTAGGTATGGCGCTTTTAGACGCTGAAGAAGCGTTTGATAGGGAACCCATATGTGGTTTATGCTCTGTTGCTACATATCTGGGAGTAAAACTAACTTCACAGATTAATCAAATAATCTCATTAAATTATGAGCCCTTGATAAAGGACACACCCAGTTTGTTGATAAAATGGCATAAACTACCTGTGGGTATTATAGGCCGGGCTAATATTATTAAAATGAAGGTACTCCCTAAATTTGTGTATTTTTTCAGGTCTATTTCTTTACGCCTCCCTAATAGTTTTTTCAAAAGATTAGATGGCCTCCTTAGTAGCTTTATCTGGGGCTATAAGAAGGCAAGGAGAGCAATTGATTTACTTAAATGTTCTTTTGATTCAGGGGGAATAGACTTTCCAGATTTTAAGATGTATTTCTGGTCTGCATTTGCGAGCCGTCTTCGGAGTTTGTTAATTCCGTCATGTACTATTTTTTTTCATCAATTACTTCTGGCAGAGAATAGCTCGATGTATTTGTATAACATCACTGATCCGAACGATTTTAAGCGTGTCAAATTTAAGACCTTACGGGATACTTTGTGTATTTGGAAAGCTACTTTAGCTAAATGTAACTTAGTATATTATCATGACAGTTTACCTTTGTGGGGTAACCCGATCTTTCCAGAGATTTTTCAAGATACTACCATTAAGCAATGGACTAATTTTGGTATTTCAACACTTGGGGATTTGTATGACTATGGTGGTGTTTCTTCTTTTGAAAATATGCAACTTCTGTTTAAGTTACCTGGGTATATGTTTTTTAAATATTTACAAATTAGGAATTATCTTTTGACACATTTAAAATTGTCAAATATAAACAAATCATAGATATGTGATTATTTTTATCAGGATAAGACTAAATCCATGATTAGCCATATGTATAAAGTTTTCCTTAGTTTCAGAAGAAGTGATGGTGATAAATTGTCTAAAAGTGTAGGCTAATGTTGGGGGAGGAGGTTATGGTAAATAGTATAGAACAAAGTTTGAGAAGAATTGAGAATTCTGTACATGCAACTAATTTACAAATGCAACAGTTGCGTACTGTATGTACCCTTTATTATACACCTGAGAAAATATCTAAATGGGCTGTTATAGGATCATCTAGCACTCGAGTGAAAGGCCCAAGATGTGATCTTTTTGCTGCAAATCTGATACATATGCTGGTAACTTGTCCTAAACTTGATAATTTTTGGCAACAGGTGTGTCAGATATGTTCTCAAAAGTTAGGGATAGATTTTTCCCCTACAGTTAGAGATATTATGCTAGGACCCGAACATTTTAATCACCAACAGAATCGGCTGTTACTGATTTTGTTAGTAGTAGCCAGATTAGTGATTGCCAGAGTTTGGATCAGTCCAAATCCTCCAAATATAAGTGAATGGTGGATGTTGATGAAGGAAATATATGCAATGGAACATGCTTTGGCGAATGCTAAGGGTACTCATGCCCTAAATAAACTAAAAACTATATGGGGACCTATATTTTAGTGTATTAATACATGAAATATGAACTATGATCAAACTTATGGGAGGACTAATGGTCTTTTGTTCCTTTTTTTTTTTTGGTTTGTGATCAAGAAAATATTTTATTGTTTAGTCTTATGTTATATAGGATACATATGATTTTCCCTGCTGATTGCTGTAAATGCTGACTTGTTGATTAATACAAATATATAAAAAAAAAAGAGACACTGAATTCCTGACTTGTGTCACTTCTTCCCTGTCTTAACCTGTGAGTGAGGAACATTGTGGTATTCTCACCTAATAGCCATGCACTGAGTGGGGATATGTCTTTACAGGGCTTTGCTGTTGCCCAGGATCATAAAGTCCAGGGCAGATTGAGGAAATCAGTTGCAACAGTGTATGAACACCAGCCCTGCTTTACATGCCATCCGCACACTGATGGTACATTGCATTTTCCAGTGTCTGTAAATTTGCTAAGTAGCCGTTGGAGCTGCAAGTGGCACAAGTGTGCATTTTATTACCCCAGTAAATTAGGGGAAGACTGCAACGCCATGGACTGTTGCTTTGAATTTATTCAATATCTGGGAGTCAGTAGAAAAAAAAAGTTTGGAGGAGGGGAGTAAGTAGGGCGATAATTACCTGCCTTAACACATTACTGAAAATACTCAGTGACATGGCAGGCAGATATCCAACTGACCTCTAGTTTACCAGAGCGGCAAAGAAAATGTTGGCAGTTATAATGACAATATTAATTTCAAGCAAAATCGGAATTCAGAAGGAGGGGGAAAGGCTGTATCCAGGCCGAGGTGCTCTGGGCATCTCCTAATCTGCCTGGGGCATCTCCTGCACCAAGGGGGTGACAATGCCCGTTGACACTGGACAGCAGCCTCAGTGGTACTTATTGTAACATGATTTGTATTCAGGTAGCCTGGTCGATGTGTGCTTGCTGGGATTGAGGGATGTGAGTGAGTGACTGGAGTGACCTGTAGACTGGGCAACTGGAATTATGCGATTGTTCGGCCGCGGCTCATAATGGGCACATTTCCCCCAAAAAAATGTTTCCAGCTCAATCGGTTCAAAAGTTACTAAACACACAGCTGCTCGTGTAGACACCCAGTGAAAGAACCTTTGTAAAGTTTAAACTGTTCATCTTTCTATTGTATATTGCTGTATTTGAAGTGCAACCCAAGCAAAGACTGTGAACATGTGTAAAAATGACAAGATAATGAAGAAATAATATAACAAAATGTGCCGTATTATGCCGCATAATTAGACTTTTCTTGCTGCATATTTCCAGTGTTAAGATGTTTCTTGTTGTTCTAGTATAAGTAATGGAGTGTGTAGAAGTTTATATTTATAAACGTTTCAACTTTTGTCATGAAAGCTTGGTTGTGTTGTTCTTACTGTTGGATATATAGACATTAAAATTGTGATATGTTGTTTATTCTTATTGTTTTGTTATTTTTGGGATTGATAATATTTACCATCTGACCTGAAGCTGAGGTTTTTCATACCACCCAGCTACTTGTTACTGCAGTGAAGCTATTTTTCACATGCAGTTATAACCAGCATTACTACCTGAGCTACCTTTGTTAGGAGTAACAAAGCATGGAACCTACTGAGTATTTGCGGTGGTCTTCTGCAGGCAATAATATTACATGATATTATCACACGAAAACTTGCATAAATGCGCTTATGCATTGATTCGTAGCGTGGCCCTAAAAGTTAAGATGGAAAAGTAATCCTTTAAAAATGTATCATAGACACTGAGTTATTTTTGAAACAGTCAGCAATTCCTCACCAGTGTTTATTCGGCAGACAATGAAAACGTGAAGACTTTAGGAGACAAAGTTTAAGGTTGAGGTCACCTAGTAATATTTCATGTCTTTCATTAGAGCAATGGGCTCCCAATTAACCTTTATTTGGCGCTAATTGGACTCGGGCTCGTGGTGTCTGCTGTGTCAAATATGCGACAACTACAAGTAGCAGCAGTGAACCAGTGAACTATCTAAATGTCTTTCCGCAGTCTACAAGAAGTCTAATGGCCAAGGTAAATAAAATGAATACGTTTCGCTATTCGCCGTTGTAATGTTACCTACTTGCTAAATCAGGTTCAACTTTCTTGGCCCTATGTTTTATTTTTTCATTTCCTTCATATCACTGACTTGCCTAGCCTGTCTCAGTAATTAGAAACAGCAAAGAGCATAGTTTTCATGTGCTATCGATTAATCGATTGATCTGAGAATTTATGTAGCACAAAACATATTTCATGAAATATTGCTGCTACATTTGCATTTGAATGGTATGCTTCGGGAAATAAAATGAGCCTTGTTAGAGCAAGGAAACCTGACACCTGGGAGAATCAATACAATGCAATTTGCACCACTATAGGGAAAGAGCACCTTTGTAGCATGTTTTACCATTGATCGAGCAGGACGTGTGATATACCATCTGCCATTTTCTTCGCAGCTGTCATTTCCCGTTATTTTCTTCACCACAGAAAATATTTTCATCCCTCTCTGTTAGGTCCTTGTAAGTGAAACTATATACTTTAGGTTGCAATGTTCATCCAAGTTAAATATATTTAATATCACAATAAATCAGTACACTACTACTTTCATTGTTGTACAAAGATCCCAACACGTTTCATTGTGATGGGTTTGAAGGCTTCCTACAGATGAACCCTGTGCCCATCAACTACCAATTTTTGTCATATATGCTCATCCCAGTGTGTGCTTTGTCTAGTCCTATGTTTTAAGCTGCACACAGCAGCTCAATAAGGCCTGACCATACAACGTAAATGGCTATTAAATGCAGAATGCCTGCTCCATAGGATCCCATGGGACTTGCATCAATCACTACATGCGCCATGTTTTTGAAGGTTGGGGCGCTGAAAATTGGGTACCAACAACACCTAGGTGAACCGAACTTGGAAGATCATCTTGTGTGAAATTATATAATGCTGTATATCCAGAGTTAAGGCCTGGTTTCTTCTCATTCCTACATGCCTGGGCAAGTAAAGCAATACATTATTCCTAATTAATTAAACAGCTTAACACAGAGAAATGGCGCCAGGATAATAATCAATGACATTTGAGCCCTAGATTGCATTTGTCTTTTAAGAGATGAAGTACAAAGAGATTCAGTGCCAAAAGGTCTGCACGACTTAAATTATAATTTTTAAATGACTGGAACTATTCATATGGAATGGAGGTGGGGGGTACATTCCTGGAGAATCCCACTCCCCTCTTCATCGTAAATAATGTCTTATGTACCTTCTTTGCATGCCCATGTTCTATTTTTAAAGCCACGGCCGAGCAGGAGAACCAAAAGCAACCCTGGTAAAACAAAAGCTCAACCTTTGTCTCTTTGTGCAATCTCTATCTTTGCTCTCATGCTCTCATCTTACTCTTCTCCCTCCCTGGCCACTTTCTCTCTACTCTTCCCTCCTAGCCACACTCTCTCTGTCCATGTCTCTCGAAGCGTCCCCATGCCTGCAAAAGTAAGATGCACCAGAAGCGGCCCTGAGCGTTCAAAACCGACCTCCAAGGGCTCCAGTCCACTGGAGAAATGCCAGCTGGAATAAAAGGCCTGTCTGCATAAAGAGTAATTCTAATCTTACAGGGCAACAATATTCAATCATGGCTTTGGTAGCTAGGCAACGGCAGGTATGCTTAAAGGTTGGCTGGCGACACGAGCCTCTACTGTGTTCTTGAGAATAAATAGTGCTAAGCCAGTATTATGCCTATGGTTTGAAGGAAAAGAACCAAATGCTAATCGAATAGGCCTGCTTTTTTATAGTTGTATGTTTTCTTCTTCTATCAATTGGAGAATGTATTTTGGTTATGTTAATGAGTGAGTGGGAAAATGTAAGGCTGTGTTAATGGTACTTGATTACGTGACTGAGTGAATAAATGGATGAGGTATTGAGTACATGGAAGGAAGGGAAAATAGGCAAGAGAATGCTGGCTTAAATGCATCAATTGGTGGAAAATTGACAATTGTTAAAAATGTTATAGCACGGCTTGCCCAAAACAAAGTGAAATGTCATAGGGGTATATTATCAAGGGGTTTATCTCCGCTTTTTTGGCTTTAAAAGCCAAGAAAGCAGAGATAAAATTATCTCCCTATTACCAAGCTTTCGCTAACACCAGTTAGTGACAGCTAATAGGAGATAGCGACCATCTTGGGCCCCGCTTTGCATGTCAGTGATATTTATCACTAATGACATGCAAAGTGGGCGTGCCAAGATGTTAGCGACTGGAAACAGTCGCTAACATCACTATCTCCTATTACCAACTTTTGGAGATATTCGCGCTAAGCGCGAATATCTCCAAAAGCTAACACTGCCCTGAGCAGTTCTTCACCATGTTATCCAATGGGAGGTGGATAACATGGCTAAGAGCATTTGCTCGATAATGCATGAATATCGCGGACTTTTCAGCGATATTCATGCATTGCGGCCGTTTTTTATCGCATTTGCGATAAACCTTGCTAATAGCGAGGTTTATCTGTGATAAAAATCGCCGATGTGCGGCGATAATTTTTGTCTCTAAACAAGTTAGAGACAAAAATTATCTCTATTGGTTGGTAATATGCCCCACCATCCGCAGATTTGCTTACATGAAAATGGCAGTGCATGTAAATCGATACCCACTTTATAGCAAAGTTTGTCACCATGTTGGCAGGGTTTGCACACAAGCTAATATTATAACATGAATTAGCAAAATGTTGCCAAGATCAGCAGTATCACAGAGGTGCCCCTCATAATGCCTTGGATGTTCTTAGAATTGCCGTCTTTATGCCAAAAACATCATTATGCCACAAGTTGGTGCCATCATGCATCATGGATGTTCACAGTATGCCCTGCCCCTCTATCATTATGTAAACGAAAACATTTTACTAAAGGCGGGGACAACATTCACAGATAACATCATGCCACTAACTAACACCGCAATTCTAGGGTCGACTAGGTGCAGAGTTGGACACCTTCTGCCATCAATACCCACAGTATCATAATAATTGCTATCATTGTAATAGTTGCAATATTATGCCACAAGTTGGTGCCAACATGCAATGGTTTTCTACAGGATGTGAAGAATTAGCTAGTATAACAAGAACTAGTATGAAAGGCAACTATTTACTACAGATGGCACAGTGATGATATGAATACCCGGTTATTGCAAGAACTATGCCCTTTATCCCACACTATTAATTGAGGTTTTATACAATGGCATACATACATTCTTAAACCATTAGTACATATGTATATCCATAAAGTCATGTATTTAAGGGAACAGTTCGATCTCAATTCAATGCAATTAAATTTATTTTTATTCATTGATTATTTAAAATCATACAATATGCAAAAAAGCAACAGTTCATATTATCAAAAAAATACATTTAGGATAAAAACATACTTATTATGTTAATTAAAGACATCCACATTTTAAAATGTAGCAAATCTGAATAATGCAAATCTTATTGTGCAAAATTGACTGTTAAACATGTCTATGTGTTCTTTTTTATCAAATCATCACGGTCCAATTTCTTTCTTATCATTAGCATGAATTTTATAAATGCAGAGTTGAAAACAATGCCAGTTGATTTTATACGTCTTATAAGTGCTTGTCTACAAGTCTGCATTCCAGGGGTATTAAATTGCCACTTAAGTGCCACTTTTCTTTCTTCCTTCAATTTTTGGCATATTCATAGCAAATGGATAATGTTTTCTTCTCTTTTTTTACATAATCAACATGGTATCAGTTCTGTTGCACTTAGCCATGGCATTGCGTGGGATGATCCTGGTAAAAAATATTTTTTAGCTTTACCAATCAAGAGGTTTCTAATTAGGAATTTGCTTTGACAGATTCTCATTCATTAGTGACCATGCATGCAATCTTTTTGCAAGGGATTCTTTATCTTTAGGCATCAATAATGGTTTTGTTATTTTATTAATAGTTGTCATTAAAAAATCTGTCGTTATAGGCATATCCCAGACCACATATGCTGAGTATTCATCTAAGGCAGCTTGTAAATACTTCCAAGATTGAGATTTCTGATTTAGTTGTATTTATTGCCATTACAGTTGGCACATTTGATAAGTGTTGTCTGTTTTTTTTCTTTTCACAGTTTGGCTGTGGAAAAGACACAGGAAAGCTGTGTAGCAATTAGCTGGTTCGATAGCCCAAATTATAATCTTATTTGGGAAGATGATGCGTTGTGTGGAAGATGGAAAAGGTATTTAAAGTGTAGTATGGCCTAGCGCATGGTTTGCTTGCATGTTATGTTAGCATGGCTTATTAGAAGTTTAAACACCATTTTATCTTTTGCTACTTTTGCATGCCACACTGCACAGCTGTTTTTGTAAGTTAGCCTTCACAAAGGTCTACACATTAGAAAAGGTTTGTTTTCGACATCTCTAGACTTACATCATGCCACTAGTCTGCAAAGTGAGTGCTAATGCCGTCAAGGTTATCAAAACATGTTAGTTGTTTTTCGACATGTTCGGGTAACATTTTCTAGACGCAACATTTTGGCAGCTGTGAGCCAAGTAAGATTCTGGCGTACTTATTATCACACACTAGCCATGATTTCAGGCACTTGGAAGATTTCTGTTTCCAGGGATGCAGAGAGTCTATGCTGATCCAGATGTAATTTACTCTTACTGAGCGGAAAGGTAATGGGGTCCCCCGAACTAAGCCTAAGAGACCTTCTGTAGTTTGTAATACATAGTTTCTATATTGGGAGGGTGTTAAAACTAAGCGCTAAAGGACCTGTTTTCACCATCATTCTAATATGATTCCTCCTTTTGTATATTATGGAATTGTAACCATACTGATCTTATTATTTTTAATCATATGGCTGCTTATGTTGGCTAAAATACTGCACATCAGATCACGTTGTTAAAATAAATATTTTAGCCTTACGGTATCTCTCATTACTCCTGTTGTGGACTGGTATGAGAGTATAACAAAAGAGTGTTCTCACTTCCCACCATTCCTGAGATGGTCCTAAGTCGCATGTTCTAGGTTGTTTAATCATTGGTTACTTTGCTATAGGACGAAGAGCTAATGTGACACTGATGCTAGCTGGTTGGGGTTTTTCTAGGTACAAAGGTGAGTTTCTGGTACATCACATTTCACTGACGTCCTAGGTCTCTTTACGCAGTTCTGTATATGAGCAGGATCCTTGCAACATGGCGCTGCCAACAAGTGTAGTCTCATTGTGAGACACTTGAGAAGTGCTTATATCAGTCTACGACCCCCTCACTATTGTTTGCGGTTGACAGTAGTGACGGATAAAACCTACCTATAGTTATATAGGTCTTTTCGCTCTTGATATTTTATATTGGTTTTCTATTGAATTACTACCCAGTTGTGCCTTTTTCTATTGCATTGTACTTGTCTATCACTGTATTGATATGGCTGTTGATATCCCAGAACACAGTCGCGTGGCTGTGCGGAATCACTTGCAGGATTACCTCATTTCATTGGAGGGACAGGCAGTTGTTTTTGTTGTATCAGCTGACGCAGTGTACCCATATGAGCTGTTTTACTCATGTGTCACGTTTCCTGCGGTAGATGCTGTGTCTGGTGTATTTCACACTTACACCCCTGCTGATGTGCCTGCAGTGTACGCTCCAATAAGGACAGTGGAAATTCCGATTTTGGCTTGGCAGCATGCCGTTTGGTTTAATAACGCCCTCCCACACGTTATAACGTCAGTCAGACAAGGGCCGTTGTCAATCCCAGGTGCTACTTGGCCTGTTTTAGCTGCTTACACCCCGCACCCTCAGGCGGGTCGGTTAACAGCTCCGCAACTAACACCCTTTTAGGCCTCTGCTGTGACAGTTATTAGGGGTCTTGTTCATTGCATTACCCGCAACTTCCCGGGTAGGGCCCAGGTGGTGCAGTGCATCCAGTTGGTGGGGGCGGGCTGAAGCTTAGTCCTGTCATGGTAAATGCGATCATGGGCAAGAGTCCCCAGGATAAGGATGAGATGCCTTTTCGGCTTGCCGAGAAATTCGACCAACTGGAAGCAGTATTCCTGAACACTACTCCTGTGGAGAAACACAGGATCCTTACCATAAGTTTGCAGAAAGACTTAGTGCCAGACGTAAATGACTGTACAACTTGGGGTGTGATTTTTGCAGCAGTCTATACTAGGTGCTTCAGCACCCCGTCAATGGCTGTCCTGCCCTACGTCATTAAGCATGTTCAGGATTGGGGGCGCTAGAATGCGCACAACAGAATGGCCGCCCTTGGGTGAGGCTCCTGGAACCTGGATTAATATCCGACATTTATCCTTAAAACCCGGCTCGAGATCTGGCTGAAAAAACACTGAGAGAGACATTACCATCTCCCCACACCTCGGTGAAAACTTGGCGCTGATCGGATATACGCAACAGCGGTTTCGGAGCCCTCCGATTCTCCCCGGGTGAGTCGCTGGACTGCAGGGTGCATGGAGGTCGGCGGCTGTGTCCAGCAAAGGCCGCGGCTTCACACGTGGGGTGTAGGCCGCAACTCCGGGAGAGAGAAGAGTGCTCGCGGCTGCCTGCTACAAACGCACATGCCTCACCACCGCCGGAGCTTTCCCCCGGCCGAGGAGGGGAGCGGCAAGGAGAGTCTACCGCCACGCAAGATTGAGGTGAGGTGCGGCCGCGGAACCGGCCGCTGTGAACTTGAGGGAGGAACCGCCCCAGGGCGCACCTATGATTCGGGCAGCTGCAGGGCGGCAATAATGGCGGCCTGATGTTGTGCGCGGTAGGGCGCCTGCCGCAGGTCTTCCACATGGGCCCTTGGAGTGCCGGACGGCGACCCTTCTTGCTACTGGTGTCCAGATGGTGGAGGACTCCCTGGAGGGTACCTAATAGGCGGGTATAAATAGCAGAACGCGCGGCAGGCCTGGCCGCGGTACTTCTGGTGCTATAAGTTGATGGCATCCTCTTGAGTACAGCACGTGTTGGCTGATCTGGCACCGAATCCGCCACTGGTACCTGCAGCCCTCCGGTGGCTAGTGCATCCTCACCCATGCAATCCTTTGGTGAGTTCAACATTACGGCAGTGCTACCTCCCTCGATACGCCCACATCCTAGGATATATATACTCTTGCTATTGAGGGCGCTGTGGGATTTACAGCCTATGCTTCGTGGTGCTGCCGTGCTGCATTGCATGAACTTACGTCCATACTTTCCCCCTGTGTGGCTGGTGTGAGGCGACTAAGATGTCCAACTTGGGGGATACTAGCAAGAAGTTCGTCCCACATCAGGGGATTCGGAATACATCGTGGACAGCTGTCGACCCGGACGGGCCAGGGGATAGGAGCGACCGAATCTTGGCAAGGATGGGGAAGCCAGATTCCCGCCAGTCTAAACTCACCTTTGATGCTGCCAAGAAGGTATCGACTTCTGCCATGGAGAGCGGAGTGCCGACTGGGATGGATCAGGCGACAGGTGGGTCGACTACCTCCGAGATAAATGTTCAACAGATCCTGCAAGAAATACGACAAGGATTTGCCACGGTAGTGGATAAAGTGGACAAGATGTCGACGAGAATGGATGCCATAGTGCACAAGATGGATCAGCATGAAGATAGAATAGGGGAGACGGAACGGCTTATCTCAGCGAATGAAGACATCACGGCGGGACACACAGCGCAGCTCACAAGAATGGACAACCTGCTGCGGGCTATAGCTGCGAAAAACGAGGATTTGGAAGCCCGTAGCAGGCGCAATAATATACGCGTCACAGGCGTCCCTGAATCCACCAACACGGGGCGCATGGAGGACTACATAGAAAAGCTGCTGCTGGCGACCATCGGGGTTGAAGCCCTTTCCACGCAGTTTATAGTGGAGCGGGCGCACCGCTCTCTTGGACCGCAGCCCAAGCCTGGTGCCCCCCCTCGACCCATAATTGCTCGCTTACTGAATTATCGGGATAGAGATACAGTCCTACGAGTAGCTCGCACTAAAAAAACCCTGTCCTACGATGGCGTTACCTTTTCCATTTACCCGGACTTCACCCCACTGGTTCAAGAGGAAAGATGAAAGTTTATAGCCGTCAAAAAGAAACTACATGATGCACAAATAGATTATGCCTTGTTGTACCCGGCCCGGCTGACGCACCAGGGGAAGCAGCGCTTCTTCACTAAGCCACAACAGGTGGAAGAGTACCTAAGAACACTGAAGAAAGAGCAATGTAGATCGTCTGGTAGAAGACCTGCAAACCATGATACTCTACACGAGACTGATGAGGAATCCTGAGAAACCCACATCGAGACCTATTATGAACTGTCTAAGCGCCTGGGATGAATGTTGCTACCCACACGAGATACCGAGACTGGGGCAGCTGATTGAGTACATAGCAGATTGGCATCGAGAGTTCTGGTGGTAATGTAATCCAGGCCCCACTACCCCTCCTTGCCCGCTGCCCAAAGGTTGCATAGTTATGGGGCATGGGGGGAGGGGAGAGTGGACGTGTGACCACCTAGAATTGTCCCTCAACGGGTGTTCCCCTATGTTCGCTACTGTTGCTCTGCTGGGCATGTTATTGGTGGGTTTTTGGGGCGGGGGGTTGGAAGACTATACGGGCAAGTTGGGGATGCTTCAGTGGGTGGAGGGAGGTGGGATGGGGGTGTTGTGGGAATGCGTTAATACACTTTCATGTGTTGACTGTTTGCCACTAGATATTACTGTTCTATGCAGGACGAAGGGAGAGGGGGGGGGGGAATTTGGGGATTGCATGTTTTGACTACGGTAAGAAGACATGACCCTGCTCCCAGATTTAAGTGGAAAAGGGCCACAATGAAAGAGTGCTGTTATTACAAGAGATCGAGGTGCTATCTACTAGGCAGGTATGGGTTCAGGCATTGAGTGCAATGCTCCACTTTATCCTACTATTATGTAGTGACACTAACCATACTGATGGTAGCTATGGGGTTGATATCGAAGATATCTATATTGTCTTGGAATATAAGAGGCCTGAATGATGCCAGGAAAAGCAGAACTGTGCTGGCGTACCTAGACAGACATCACATACACATCGCACTATTACAGGAAACGCACCTTAGTCCGTGTACTAATTATTCATTTGCAAGCAAATGGGCGTCAATCCGACGGTTCTCTTCATATTCTGCATATGCTAGAGGGGCTGCTATTTTGATCAAAAAGACGGTACCTTTTGCGGTGCTTGGCGAAATACTAGACTTGGAGGGATGATTTGTCTTAGTTTGGGGCAGGCTTGGCACTAATACAGTTATGATAGTGAATTGCTACGCCCCTAACGTAGACACGCCTGATTTTTTTACACATTTATGGGGCAAAGTGCTCAGCATAGGTTCCATGCATGTGATATGGGGGGGAGATCTTAATGTAGCTTTGGTCCCAGGAATGGACAGGTCGGATGGCAGTGCCCAATACAATAGACCTGCCAGGGATGTGCTAAGAGGCATAATGGAGGAGGGGGGGTTAATAGATAGCTGGAGGTTTGCTCACGCTACACTACGAGAAGGGACCCACTTCACCACATATTCAAACACATGGGCCCGACTGGATTACTGCTTGCTATCTCATGGACTGAGTGCAGATCTGGGCAGGGTGGCACACTTGCCGAGGTCCTTTTCGGATCATTGTCCCTTGCTGGTCCAAATCAGTGTACCTGGGTATGACACGATGAAAACCTTGTGGCGTCTACAGCCCACAGCGTTGCTAGACGAGGTCTTCAAATCGGAATTGGGTGAAGAGATAGCAGCTTTTTTTCCTAGAAATAAGGGATCTGTGGAGGGTGTAGAAACGATTGGGGAAGCCTTTAAAGTAACAGTCAGGGGATACTGCATCTCCAAAAGCTGTGGTATTCTGAGAGACATTTGAGGTACTATAAGAAAACTTGAGTGTGAACTGAAAGAACTGGAGGTGAAGATGACGCGGAATGCAGGGGAACAGTTCCATACTGCCTTTCGAGACAAACTCACACAATATGAAGAGGAAGCAGCTAGAGAGGTCAAGTTCAGGGGTAAGCATTGGACTGCTAGGAGATACTGCGAGGGAGAGAGACCAGGGCGAGTACTCGCAAGCCTTAGGGGAAATCTTCGATATAGCACGCACATACTTGAGATGATTACACCAGAGGGACAGAAATGTCAGGATACTAAGGGTATCCTACGTCTATTCACGTCGCACTACGGCAGTTTGTATAATACGCAACATGTCGGAGATGCGATGTTTGATGACTTCCTAGGCGAGGTGGCGCTATGCTTGCTCAGCGACACACACAGACAATTTCTTGGTGCCCCCCTAGAGCTAGACGAGGTAAGAGATGCCATAATGTCATTAAAGAATGGGAAAGCCCCCGGCCTAGATGTCTTCCAGCTGAATTTTATAAATGCTATATAGACACAATGGCCCCAGTATTGAAGAAGGTTTTCGAAGACGCCCTAGAAGGGGGGATACTGCCGCATTCCATGTGAGAGGTGGTGATCACCTCCCTTTTAAAACCAGGGAAAGATCCCGCAGAGTGCGATTCGTACCGACAGTTGTCCCTCATAAATTGGGATGCAAAAATTCTAGCAAAAATACTCGCGACTCGGTTATCCCTCCTAATGACCATGATAGTGCTCCCAGACCAGGCTGGATTTGTTCCGGGTAGATACACCACTCATAACTTGCGCACCCTGTTTTCTATGATTCGCACCATAGCGCAGGAAATCCCAGTAGCTGCCGTGTTCTTAGATGCTATGAAAGCATTTGATTCAGTTGAATGGGATTATATATTTACCGTTCTGAACAGGATGGGATTCCCTAGAATATTTGTCGACTGGATCAAGCTGCTTTACACTAAACCAATGGCAAGAGTGCTTATCAATGGCAGGTTATCGGAACCGATATATATCACTAGAGGCACCAGGCAGGGCTGCCCACTTTCCCCGTTGCTTTTTGCAATTGCGATCGAGGCTTTAGCATGTCGTATTAGACAATTACATAAGCAGAGTGCATTTAAGTGCTTCCAACGTCAGATCCACGTGTCCCTCTATGCGGACGATTTGACGCTATATGTCGTCGATCCTCACTCTAACCTTAATCCGTTGTTGCGTGAATTCATAGTGTTTGGCCGAGTGTCAGGCGTCCAAATTAATTGGAAGAAATCACAGTTTTTTCCCCTCACGCCGGCGGTGTCCCGATTTCAATTAGACTATCCACTAGACTGGCGCAGCTCAGATCTCCGATACTTGGGCATTCAGGTGGCCAAAGACAGGGAGGAAACGATTAGGCTGAATTATGGCATCGCGATCACGAAATTAACCGATTATGTCACCCGCTGGATGACACTACCACTATCCATGGCGGGTAGAGCATCGCTTATAAAAATGGTTATCCTACCTAGGTTTTTGTACCTTTTTCCAAATATCCCTTACTACCCGGGCGCTTATTTTTTTAAACTACTTCGATCGGAATTGCTGCGACTGTTCTGGGGAGGCAAGCAGCCACGTCTGGCTTGGTCGGTCATTACTCAACCATACACTAACGGCGGCTTTGACGTTCCTGATTTTTTTGTATATTATCTGAGTGCGCAGGCACACTACGCATACCACTGGTTCACACTGACCCCATACATGCCACAGTTAGCTGTAGAGGATTGGATAGTGAGGCCCATTCCCCTGACAGGCGTTATACATGGTCCTGTTGAAGCCATCGACACGCCGTTCACAACGGTGACTTGTACGGTGGACGCTTGGCGTCGGATCCTTAAAATATTGCAACTCCCGATGCTAATCGCTCCAGACTTGCCTCTTGTCTATCATCCTCAATTGACATTGCTGCAGGAAGGTGGATTTCAAAAAATGTGTCGCCGACTTCGCATTAACACGTGGGGGAACCTGTTCCTGAACGGCCAGTTCAAAAGTAGGGACCCATTCCTCTTGAAATATTCCATTATGTCAGATTGCGACAGGGATTGAAAAGTATAATCCCACAATTCCCTACTGAGCCGGAAACGATGTCGCCGCTACAGTTTGTACTGACGTCTGCAGAGCGCCGTCATATGGTATCCCACATATATAGGACCATCAGGAAGCAGAGGGTGGACACACAATGCAAAGCTCGCAGACAATGGAGTGCTGACATGGGGATTAACATTGAAGATCAGCAATGGGCCTATTGTTGCGACATCACAGCCAACATCTCCTCTAGCTGCAGACTTAAGATTATACACTTTAAATTCTTGCAAAGGATACACTATACGCCAGTCAAAAAACTAAGATTCCACTTGACAGATAATGACAGATGCGACAGGTGTAAGGCGGAGGGTCCGGGATTTTTGCACCTGTCGTGGGAATGCCCACAGATATATGATTATTTGACAGAAGTTCATAAGGCGTTGCAGGAAATGATAAGTGGGGTGATAGACAGAAATCCACTCATTATGTTATTAGGATACAGGGCGCAGATACCACGCCCCTCTAGGAAATTTGTTAACATTGCCTTACTGCTTGCAAAGCGCAGGGTTGCATGTCGCTGGGGGAGGGGGAGAGCTCCCAAATTCAAAGACTGGTTGTCTGACAATATGTACTGCCAAGATCAAAATCAGATATATGCGGAAACACAACCACTACGAAATAAGCCTAGGGATATATGGGACCCCTTGAGGAACTATCTTATGAATCACCCTAGTGCATCGCAAGTCGAAGATCAGGCAGCGACGAATATTGCAGTAGAGATGTAGATAGCGACCTCAACACGTTTTAGGTCACGGATCACGCAAAGTTTTTAGCACACATATTGTAATGCTGCAGAAATTGTGACAATGCTATGTGGCAACCCATTTCTCTATTACAGCAGATTCTGTAATGATATGTCGGTGGTATGCTGATGAAACGCATTTAAGGTTTGTCCACTTGCTGGTTTCAATGGTTTTCGACGACATAGGCACTGATGTGTTAGCTTGCTATAGAAAATATTGTTGCGATGGACTCAACCCGCATGTAGACATCTGTAATGTCGATATAGTGTTATGATATATATGCATTGTCAGAACTGATGCCTGCAGAATTGTACCTGTATTGTACTATGAAAATTTCAATCAATAAAGTTTCACAAAAAAAAGCATGTTCAGGATGAACACGGGTCGGAGGCGGCTATGGAGTTGGGAACGCGACTCGTGGGAGCGTTTGACATGGTAGGCAATCTCGTCCTTGCAAATGTTAAGGGGGATGCGGTAAGTTTCCAGGTGTCTAATGCTTTGAGCGATGTCCCCGACAGCGACAAACCCCGTCAGTTACCGAAAATTATTACAGAGGCTTATAAGACCATTGATCGTAATACTTTGGGTGTTAAGCCTTTTGCTAACAAACTAACACAGCAGCAAACTCAACAAGCGTCATCTGATAAGGATGACCGCCCAAAAGTTCACAAACAAAATTGGAGTAAGAACAAAAACAGGGGAAACAGCAACAGAAACAGGGGTCCCATCCTGCTTCATCTACACCTGCCTCTACTGAGCGTACATATGAGTTGCGAGACCGCGGCACTATAAAGTCACCTGAGAGATTTCAGGTTCCTGAACAACATTCTCCTCGCTCTTTGCAGGAAACATTGGTCTCAACCACCAGGGGAGGAGGCGGCGGCAGAGGTCGAGGTGCCCAACAGAACCATGAGCAGCCTCGCAAGGCTGACAGAAAAAGCAAGCAAGACTAGTCACAGTGACAAAGACCCCAGTTTCAAAAGAAGAAAGTTACTGCTGTAACAGGGAGATATACCACAGATAGTGAGAACGCAGCTTCGGAATCTGACATGGGTGGTGATGCTGTTGGACAGCGTGGCGGAGATTACCATAGTGCGAGAGGTCCTGCGTCCACTAATGAAGGTGTCAGCGACTGACACCTCTGTTGTAGTTGAGACAGCAGACACTGGAGTGGCTCCCCCTGACAGGCTTTATGAAATTGTCCTTGTAATTGAAGGTGACATAGAATGTACCATAAAAGGGGTATTTTGGGAAAATCTTACTACTACCTATGATATATTGTTGGCGGAGGTCGCCTGGCTCCCACCTTTTGTCTTAGCTGCTCCCCAAGGGGAGGATGTAATCTTCCCTAGTTTCACACGCACAGTGCCAAAAGAGCAGGCGCTGAATTTTGCAGGAGATTGGGCTAAGGCGCTTGCGCCAGCTTTGTATCGTACTCACTGTGAGTGGGACAAATATTCCCCTCGACATGAGATTCCTTTGCGGTCAATGCCACAGCCTCAACCCCAATAGCACATGCGGCGAGAAGCAAAAGCTTCCGTTGCGGAAATCCTTAAACAATTGGAATATCAAGGTGTAATTGAAAAGTCTGTGTCTCCGATGAATAACCCCCTTTTTACTGTGACCAAACCAGATGGTTCGTACCATTTGGTATTGGATTTCCGCCACTTTAACTCACATTGTCTTAAGTGCACGGTGCAGAGTACTCACATTTCCGTTCTTGAGGATAGTCTTGTGCATAAACGGTTCAAAACCACACTTGACATATGCAATAGTTTTTTTGCCCACAATCTGTCCCCACTTAGTAGTCAATGGACAGCTTTTACCAGTGGTGGCAAACAGCGCCAATTTTGCCATTTGGCTATGGGCTATGAGAATAGTCCTAGCGTCTTTGCCGCTCCCGTTGTCTCTCTCTTGGAGGGGGTCAACACAGATGCATGTTCATATGTGGATGACATTTATCTCACAGACAAAGAATTATTGCCGCATCTGTGCTGAGTGGACCGCATAATTTGCAATATTGCGGATTTTGGCTACAAATTTAACTTTACAAAATCTCACATTGCAGAGTACACAGTGTTGTTCCTGGGCTACGAGCTCAACCATGAAGGTCGAGGTTTGGCTCCTCACTTCCTGGAGAAATGTGCACTTTTGCGAGCTCCCACAACACTGATGAAACTACAATCCTTACTGGGCTTTTTGAATTTCCGGCGTACCTACATTCCCGAATATGCCCAGCGCATCAAGCCTCTTTATGGTTTGATACAACCTTCTTTTTCCAAATCGTGCTGGCTGCCTGAGCATTCAGCCATCTTGCAATCTTTGCAGGCTGATCTGCTTGAATCTAAATTCTTACTAACCTGTGATAACCACACCAACCTGGTGATAAGAATCGTGCCAGGGGCGGTGGGTTTCACGTACCTGACTTTTAATGCAGGTCACACAGTCCCTATCGCTTACAAGTCACACTTGTACACTTCGGCTGAGTTGCGGTTTTCCACTGTGGAAAAAGTTTTGACAGCAGTGCAAATGGCGATTCTTAAGGAACATGCACTGTCACAGGGAAAACGCATTTTGGTTGTTACTCCGTATCCTGCCTTAGAGGCAGTGACGAAAGCCAGTGTACCAAATTCTAAAGCTTTGCACCCTCGTTGGATACAATAGGCCACGTCTTTGACATCTCCGGATGTTACGTTCATTTTTGATTCCTCACTGCAGACTCAAGAGTACTTGCAATATGAATTTATTCATCCTGCTCCTCTGACTATGTGCCCACTTGAGGATTTCCATTGTATCATTTACACTGATGGCAGTGCGCAAGCGGCTATGGTTTCAAAACACGTATATTCTTCAGCCTGCGCAATTGTGGTTGGTACTATGGTGGATGGTGAATTCAAGTCCGATGTCGTGCAGACTCAGACTTTAGGGGACTATACCGCCCAACTGGCAGAGCTCCGTGCTTTCCTGCTTGCATTAGAGTACACGGACCCCAGTGTGACCACTCTAATTGTAAGTGACTCTTACTACTGTGTTCAGTCCTACAATGACAATCTACCCTTCTGGAGAAAAAATTATTATCGTGACTCCAAGGGGCACAAAATAAAACATAAAATGATCTGGGTTCGAGTGGTTGAGCTTAAAGAGAGGCTGACACTTGTCTTTGTAATTCATACCCTGGGTCACCAGCATGTTGGAGTTCACGGTGTTGGCAACTGTCTTGCAGATGAGGCTGCGAAGACAGCAGTTGCAACATATGCAGTAGCAGGGGTTACACATTCCAAAAGTAAGATTGATGATGACATCTTGGCAGCTATTGCCGCGACAGAGAAGGGAGGTAATTACCCTAGAGGTTTACCTTCTAAATACTCTAATCATTTAAGCTGTGATAAAGTTCCCTATGTGAGAATTAATGACGTTGGTGACAGGTTAATACACAACGGAGACCACATGCAGGCTTTGATTACAGCAGCCCACAGAGGGATGGCTTCGGCGCATGCCGGTGTCTCAGCTACAGTTTCTCTTCTCCAGTGTTGATATTGGTGGCAGGGTTTGTACAAGCAAATGCGTGATTATGTCCTTCAATGTGGCATTTTTCAGCAAAGTAAACCTTCTACTGCTGCACGTCCGCCCCAAACTCAGTTGTACATATCTAATAGACCACTTGTGTGTGTTTATTTAGATCACTGCCATACTTTCTCATTTGATAGTGCGTATAAGAACATCTGAGTAGCAGTTGACTCTTGCACACGCTTTTTGTGGCTATGGCCTCAAAGGAGTGCTGATTCCAGATCTGTCGTAAAGGATTTGCTTGTCTTTGTGGGAATTTTTCGTGTGGTACCTTCCATTCGGACCAGGGACCAGTATTCGCCTCTAAGGCGTACAAGTATGCCATGGCTTCATTGGGGGTCCAGGTCAAATTTTCGTCTCCATACCGGCTTGAGGGTAATAGTGTTGTGGAGTGGATGAACCGTGACTTAAAGCAATCCTTGACAGCTAAGGTATTAGGTACTGGCAGAGACTGGCTTAACCACCTTAATAGCGTACAACGTGCACTAAATAATCTCCCTAGAAGGTGTCTGGGTGGGCGGACCCCATACAAAATGCTCTTTGACATCAACATGTTTGTCCCGGATCTTGATGGTCTAGACATAGCAGTAGCAGCCACATCCTTTGACGTAGATTAACATTCTAATGTTTTGCAGAACCAACAAAAGAACAGGGACAGTCTTGCAAAGGAAAACTTGCCCTCCACATCTGATGCTGCGTTGCAGATTCCGGTAGTCAGCTGGCTACCCCAAGTAGGAGAACTGGTCCGAGACAAGATCGACAACAAGAAAGAATTCGGTCCTTCCTATTGAGCTCCAGTTGCCGTGCTATGCGTGCAGGGTACAAGAACAGTCATTTTACATCCTCTTCCTGGGCGAAAAGGGAACAGGTACATCTCCATTGACAATGTCAAACTACACAGGGTGGCTGATTCTCCATAGTATGACTCCTGCCATTTTGTGTCCAGCAATGGGGCGACACTATTTTAGTCCTGGATCCTGTCATCAGCCCTGTGTTCTCATTGAAATGAATACCGTTACAAATTCTTTTTTTAATTCAACTGCTGGTGATCCTCTTAATGATACAGAATATACTTACCCAACGGACTTGAAGATCCTCTTGCTGCCGCTCCTACTCCTGCCACTCTCAGGCGGCCATGGAAAAAGCTGAAACTCAATGATTTTTATCAGCTTTTAGGCGAGGTTCCTTTAGCCCCTTTTACAGATGCGGAGTCTGGTTACAATCTTTACTGCAGCTGGCTCACCAATGCCTTGGACAAGCTTATTCCTTTTACCCTGACTAAACAACAGCGCAGCCATTCCAGTCCCTGGTATGACGATGCTCTTCGGCTATTAAAAAGATCCTGTAAACAAGCCGAAAGAGCCTGGCGCAAGTCATATGACCCGATCAGGAAGGCTTCGTACCTCACTACCATCAAGGTATACCATAGAGCCATCTGCAGGGCCCGGGCCTCTTACTTTTCCCGTGAGTTCAGCGCCAGTACCAACCCTAGTAAACTCATCTTTAAAGCATTGAAAGATCTTTCTGCTTGCAGAACTTCTCCCGTTGAGATCTGCTCGGCCTCTCATTGTGAGGACCTGGCCGCCTTTTTTATTAATAAGGTGGAAAGCATTTATTTAGCCTTTCCTAGTCCCTCAGGCTCCCGGCAGCCTAACACTGTTACTTCTAAAATCACCATCTCGCTATCCCATCTTCCGGAGCTTTCAACGGAGGAATTTGATAAACTTGTGATTAGGGTGAAGTCAGGCTCCCCGAAAGATCCTTTGCGGCCCTCACAATTTAGGGAATCTCCTTCCATTTGCCTTCCCCCGCTTTATGAGCTCATCAATTTGTCTTTGTCCTCTGGCTCTGTACCCTGTCCCTGGAAACAGGCGCAGGTAATTCCGGTCCTGAAAAAACCTACTCTAGACCCCAAAAAAGCAGAAAACTATCGCCCCATTTCTCTCCTCCCGTGGGCCGCCAAACTGACTGAGGCTCATGTTAATAACATTCTAGCAAAACATCTCCATTCTGCGAATGTATTAGACCCCTCGCAGAATGGCTTCAGGCCCGGTCACAGCACTGAGACTGCGCTCCTGTATATGGCGGAACATCTTCGCATGTTGGTGGATTCAGGTCACACGGCGGCTCTTGTGCTTCTTGACCTAAGTGCCGCTTTCGACACTGTCTCCCATGACATTTTACTACAACGTCTGGTTGAGGCTGGGGTGGATAAGTTGGCTCTTAAATGGTTCAGATCTTTTCTATCTGATCGGTCCTTTAGGGTCATTATTCCCCCTTTTGAATCCAAACCACATGCGATTGCCCAGGGAGTTCCACAGGGCTCGGCGTTGAGCCCTACCCTATTTAATCTTTATGTTCAGCCTCTAGCTGCTGTCGCCAGGCGTGGGAACCTTTCCATCGTGTCCTACGCTGACGACACGCAGCTGGCGGTTGCGATTAGTGGAGCTTCCGATCTCGAGGCAGCAAAGTTCCGTGAGGGACTTATAGCTGTGGCCCACTGGATGAATGATAATTTCCTGCAATTGAACGCTCAGAAAACCGAGGTGCTCATTGTGGGGAAACAAATTCATCTGTGGGGCGATAGCTGGTGGCCACCTGAGCTTGGTCCTACCCCTACCCCCGTTACTGAAGTGAAAAATCTTGGGGTTTGGTTTGACTCCCAACTGAGTTTTTGTACTCATACTAAAAAGACTGCAGCATCCTGCTTTGGGATTTTGCGTCAGCTTCGGTCCACCTTTAAATATTTTGACGCTCCCACCCGTCAATTGATCGTGCAAGCCATGATCCTGTCTAAATTAGACTACGTTAGCTCTCTTTTTCTTGGAGCCAATCAGGCTGAGCTCTCTCGTCTCCAACGCGTCCAAAACGCCGCCGCCAGGGCTCTGGTTGGTTTGCCCAGATTCTGCTCAGCGCGTAAAACCATCTCGAATCTTCATTGGCTTCCGGTGGCACAGAGAATAAAGTTTAAATCTTTGATTTTGACTTTCAAAATCCTAAAGCTTTCTTCCCCTCAGATTTTACAGCAACTTATCTCCCCTTATGTTCCCGCTCGTTCTCTGAGGTCCTCTGCTCTCCACCTTGCCATAGTTCCTCGCTTCAAAAGATCCAGGACTGGCGGCCGATCTTTTCGTGTCCTTGCCGCCAAGCTATGGAATTCCTTGCCTGTCCACATTCGTGCTATTGACGAGCTTCTTGCTTTCAGGAAGGCTGTTAAAACCTTTCTCTTCCCCCTGAATCTTTAGTTCTGTTGTTGTGTTGTCTGCCATCTCTTGTCCGGTTTTCTGTTCTGCACTAGCGCCAGGACGCCCCTTTGCTGGGGCATCTGTGCGCTTTATAAATCCGGATAACATAACATAACTTGTATATGCCTGATTTGGAGACCCGTATGGCTAATCAATCCAGTTTTTGCATTTGACACTGGCTCTACAACATCTAAGGCCCCTTCAAAAGTTTTGATTTTTGCTACCTGGTTTAAAAAACCTTTTTCAATTCCCCCTTGGACTTACATTTGGCTGGTACTGGTTGCAATTTTTGTATTCATGTCCATCGGATTTGTGGTGTATTTGTTTCATTTCATTAATGGACACTACGTTCAAGAAAGAACTTCAATTAGACTAATTGATGGAACGTTGGCCCCCCACTCCTCTTTGCATAAAATGAAGGGGACCATACAATTGTGAATATAACCGCTTGGCCTGTTTTGGATGGGATTGCATGGGATGCTGTAAAGTTCCAGATTCATGATTCATGGTCCCACAGAGGTTATTAATGTCCCCTTTTTTTTTATAGGAAAAGATGGTACATATAAGGACATGTTTCATAAATTATTACATACATGATAAGAACATTAGTCATACATTTGATATATTTACAGGCATTTTATCAGAGAAGCTTAATAGCGGGAGGAGAATAAATAAATAAAAAGGGACAAAGAACAGTTACGGGTGATTAAAAACGAGCGTCTTTAACCATTTCTATCTATTCTACAGTTTGTTACAGGAGCCCACAGACGTATACCCTTCTTACGCTCCCTTTTGCCTTTATATTCATAGAGGCATGATTCTATGTTATGGATTCCTAACAATCTAGAGAGCCACATCTGGAAGGATGGAGGATTTGAATCCTTCCACGCAGCGGAAATTAAAATTCTAAGTACAGCAACAGATAAAAACACTAAATCTCTTTTATCTTCCCCCAGACACAGCTTAGAATCTATACCAAAAAGCATTAAGGTAGGGGATAGGTCGATGGACTGACCTAGCAGCCCCTCCAAAAATGTCATTATCTCATTTTTAACAATATCTAGCCGTTTACAGGAAGAAAACATATGTATAATGTCAGCCTGGTTTTCATTACATCTGGGACAATTATCATTTTCACTTATACCCCAGGCATAAATCTTCGCAGGTGTGTGATATAGGTTAAAAGTAGTCTTAAAATGTTGTGCGCGAAGATTTGATGCCCGGAATATTTTTTTTATTCAATAAAAGAGCAAGATCTATATCGACATCGGGGTCTCCTAGTTTTAGAGCCCAATTAGACTCGACCTTCTCAATATCATCTGGAATTTGATCCAATAAGCAATTGTATATAATCTTGATCTTCCTACAACCTCTATTTAGTAACTCAATCATAGGGAAATCTGCTGTTGTTGACATCCGTGGCCTGACAGCCTTAATCGCACGGGTAACTTGACCATATACCAACCAGTGACTGTCAGGAATACCGAATCTTTCCTGCAAGATTTCAAACCCCAAGATTTCGCCTCCTTCCATCATATCTCCCAAAGATCTGATCCCCATCCTTTTCCAAATCAGCATGTTTCTATCATTTTTTAGATGGGGAAATAGAGACGAATTATACAGTTGCACATAGGAGTTAACTTTCGGGATATTGAACATTTTCATAATGGCTTTCCATGACTGCCATGCTCCAAACAGTGTCTTCAGTCTTGTTTTTTTATAAAAGCTTCGTTCCAATTCACACTGAAACAGGTTTATAGCCTTGTCGCCCATTAACATCCTGTAAATCTGAGGGGGAGACTGCTCATCTACAAACCCGGATACTATTTCAGGTAAGGAAGCAGATTGGAATAAGGTGGTCATTTGGGTTAAGAGGCAGGCCCAGTGATATAACCTTAAATTTGGGAGTCCCATCCCGCCCCTTTCTCTAGGTAACGCCATTAAGTTTGTAGAGCGCCTTACCCTTCCATATTGCCATACAAATCTAATAAACATCAATTCGAGTTGTCTCATAATCTTGTCCTCTATTAATAATGGAATGGCGCGGAATAAATATAGTACTCTAGGAAACATAGACATTTTAACTGCATTCACCCTACCTACTAGTGAAAGATGCAATACATCTATTCTTTTTAATTCTGTCTCAATATTCTTAATGAGCGGCAAGTAGTTCTCACAAACAATTTTCCCCGTATTGGCATTAAGTTTAACCCCAAGATACATGGCAGAGTCGACAAATCTATAATCAGTTTTGATAATATTTTTGGAACAAATGGCCTGCGTTTTTGATTCATTTAGAAGGTATCCTGACTCTTCCCCAAACAGTTTAGCCATCTGAATCAAGATAGGAAGGGTTTGTTTTGGATTATTGGTTATCACCGCGAGGTCGTCGGCATAAGCCAGTATTTTATTTGAAAACCTGTTACAGATTACTGGAGTTACCTCTGGGCAGTCAAGGATACCCTGAATGAGGGGATCGATATACAAAGCGAATAGAATAGGGAAGCAGGGGCACCCTTGACGAGTTCCCCTCTTTATATGAATAATCCCTGATTTTTCGCCCATTGCAGTCACCTTAGCTGTCGGTTCTACATACATAGCTTCAAGGGCTCCTATAATATTGGGACCGAATCCCCTTGCCTCTAGTATAGCCCAAAGAAAGCTCCAATCCACACGATCAAACCCCTTCTCTGCGTCGAGCAGGATCATGGCCATCTCCCCGCCCGCGGCAGCCTGGGCGTCAAACAAAGATATAGCCCTGCATGTATGATCAGTTGTGCCCCGACCGGGGACAAACCCATGCTGCCACGGGGATACGAGATCACCAATGACCCTAACCAACCTCTTTGCCAAAATTTTTGAGTAGAGCTTGGTATCCAAATTTATCAGTGATATGGGTCGATAGGATCCTGCCTTTTCCACTGGTTTCCCCTTTTTATGGAAGATTGCAAGGTTTGTCTCTTTCCAAGAGGCGGGTGTTAATCCCGTACACATAACCCCGTTAAACAAATCTACGAGGAGCGGGATGATTTCGGTTTCTATCATTTTATATACTTCTAGAGGAATGACATCGGGACCTGAAGCTTTTCCAGAGGCTAGTTCCCGTAATGCTGATGTTACCTCCAGTAATGTAATATCCTCATCCAGTTTTTTTTTACTGACTCCTCTGATAGGGGGCCCCGATCTCGTATTCCTTCCCCGGGTTTTTTAGTAGGTTCTTCCTGCTCATACAGCTGCTGATAGAATTTTTCGAATACTCTTAGAATATCCTTGCTTTCTGTAAACCTGATCTCATCCTCTTCGATACATACAATGGTATTTCTCGCTTTTTCCTGCCTTACCCGGAGGGCGAGCGCTCTCCCTGCCTGCTCCCCGGTTTCATATCTTTTAACCCTATTTGACTGATATTCTCCTATAGCTTTTATAGTTACCTCCTTCTGGAGTGCGGCTTTAATTGCCAATAGCGCTTCCTGACTTCCAGTAGTGTTAGCCCCTAATTATTATATCCTTCATATGTTGCTCTTCTACTTTTACTAAGTCTGTCATTAAACCCTCAATCTTACTCCTATCTTCCCTCCTCAATTTTGCTGAGCAACTAATGATTTCGCCCCTCAGTGCCGCTTTAAAGGCTTCCCAGACCATGTTTCGAGAAGCACTATACCTGTTTGCTGAAAATTGTGGCACCCATTTTTTCAAATGATCTGTAAATCTATTATCACTGAGTAGCTTTTTCTCAAAAGAACAGGAATTACTTTTTCTTTTCCTCTGACCTATATTATATGTTAAAATTAGGGGATTACGGTCGGAGACCACTTTAGGAAGTTTAGTAATATCCTCTTTAGGTAGCTCAGAGGATGAGATCAGGAAATAGTCCAGCTTTGTATATTTTTGTGCAGGGTTAGAGAAATATGTAAATCCGTAATCCAGAGAGTTTTTGACCCCCCATACATCATGCATCCCATGAGAGCCTAGTAATGATTGAATAGAATGAAAAGCCTTGGGTTCACAACCTACATATGGTACAGAGCCGGCCCAATCCGCCGAAATATTGAAATCCCCTGCTATTATCAACGGTGTGGACCAACCAACAAGTTCAGTTTCTAAGAAATCCAATATTTCGGGCTCATCCTGATTGGAGCCATACGTTACACATAGCGTAAAACCGAGGTCTAATTCGGCGATTGCCCATCTCCCATGAATATCTGCTTTCACTTTTTTTGCTTTACTTAGGGAGCCACGAATTGACATAGCTACACCACGGATTGTGGACGTCTGTGTAGAACAGACAGCTAATTCAAAACCACTCAGGGAGAGTAGGTTACGTTTAGACCATGGTAGATGGGTTTCTTGTATACAGATAATATCTATTCTTTCATGCCTTACTAAGAATGCCCGTCTCTGCCTCTTCCTCCAATCGTTCAAACCTCCCGCATTGATGGAACTTATTCTAATGCTTGCCATTTGGTTGTATTTGTATCTCAACACTTAAATCCTTAACCATGTTGTTGTCCTTGTCATCATATCTTTGTCCAAAATAGTACCACTTTCCTTTTTCTCCCTTTTTCCATCCATTCGCCCCCCAGACCCACCTCCATCCTACCCTCCTCCCCTTCTACCTTGAACCCCGTCCCACCCACCCTCCTAGCCCCCCCAGCTCTCTCTTCTTCGTGGGGCACACAGACCTTGTCTGTGTCGGTGATGGATGCAGTGATTCCAGTGAGGATGCTTAACATCCGTTACAGTTATCTACAGAAATTATGGAGCCCAAAGAAAATCTACTCCAAAAAAAAAAAAGAAATAACCCAAAATATCCAGCGTTTCTCAAAACCTACGCTGCTACCGCTTATATCAGCTCGTTCCTGTAGTGAATATCAAATATTGACAGACAATAGTCATAAGGAGTCCAGATATTCTTGCACCTTGATCTCAGATGAAAAGAATAAAGTCTTGCCATTATTTATTATCTTTAGCTGTGCAGGATTTAACAGAAAAGCCTGCAAGTTATTTTCCTGACAGGGCTTGATCATCCCTCTCAGCCGCCATCGCCTCTCCACAGTAGTGTGGCAAAAATCCGGCCTGACAAAGAAAGATATTCCTTCGACATTTCTTTTTGCATTTGGTCTTGCCAGGTCTGATATGGCTTGCCGTAGAATAAAATTTCCAATATAAATCAGTACCGCTCTTGGATAGGCCCCCTCCTTCGTATTCTTTTTACGGTTGAAGGGTATACGATGAACTCTTTGAACTTCAGTGGACCAGTTCCATCCATTAAGCTCGGGAAAAGCCTGTGCGAATATCTTGATTATGTAAGCTTTAATGTCAGACCCTTCATTTCCCTCTGGAATTCCAAGCACGCGCAGGTTATTCCTGCGGAGTCTATTTTCCATTTCTTCTAGTTTCCAATGGATATCCGTCATCTGTGTGTCATATGACCCAACTTTAGAGACCGCACAATCCTGTCTTCTAAATTTGCCAATCTGTCACCTGTAGTTGCGCAAACTTTAGATAACTTTCTAACTACCCCCTTCATTTTTTTCATGGCGGTATGAGCTTTCTGATTCTCCCTGCGAGTTTCCTCCCTGTGAGCAATAATCTCTTGATGTATTCTCTCTAGGAGTGTCATCTGGGCGGACTCCTAGGCAAATCCATCTTGTAGTGAGCTATCCTGGGGCTGATCTGAGCTTGGCTCATGTTTACTGGCTCCAGAGATTTTTAAAGCTGTTGCAGGTTGCTCTAATTCTAGGTCACTTTCAGAGTCTATATATGAAGAGCCTACCTCTTCATCCTCAGACCATTCTTGGCCATCGGACGCGGAGTAAAAAGCCTCACTTGGGGCACTTTCCTTCACAACCCCATTTTGTTCTCCGCCCAGCAGAGCGTCTGTATCACATTCCGCACCTATGGCACCAGTTGCCAGGTTTGCTGCATCATTTGTAACTTCACAGTTTTTTTCCCCGGGTTCAGATAGAGTTAGAGTTATTGTCTCGCTTTGGAGTAGTTCCATATCTGCACGCTGTGTCTCTTTTGAACTTAGACCCTTGTTGTCTAACACATTCGAATTTATACTATCACCCGCTTTTTGCAGCTCTCCCTCCTTTGCTTTAATTTCAGGTTCTGGGGAGTCTTTAGTGGAGTCTTTAGTGGGGGTAGTAGCTTCATTAGAGACAATACACTCCTGGGAGCACACTGTCACATCCTCACTGACACTTTTAATTTCGATATCAGAAGGCTCTTCATCCTTCCCAGGGTCGGCACCTCCCTTTACAGCCCTTATAGCCTTTACATTATCCACCACTCCCTTCTCCTTACCGGCTTTTGCAAAAAGTTCGGCAATAGATGTTGTCGCTAGCCGTGTTCGAACCCCCGCTGGCTGCTGCTGAGTCTGTGGTTGCTTCCTCCTACTTCGCTCTTCCGCAGGGGGTGTATGAGCTTCCCCGAGCTCAGCACACTCCTCTTCCCCTGGCGTTTTTTCTTTGTCTTTCTGTTTCCTCCTGGCGCCAAGGGATTTTTCTGCAAGATTTAGTTTGGGGGCCATATCGCTATGAGGGATGCGCTTTTTCAACAGTACTAGCGAGGCGCCGTCTTTTCTCGCCTGTTTCAAGCTGCTGCTGCTGCTCCCAGCATCAGCAGCGTTCGTCGTTGTACCAGCGTCCCTCAGCTGCGTACGCTTGCGGCTCTTCCCCTTCCCCTTACTCCGCCTCCCGATGGTATCGGACCGTTTACAGCCCGGAAGTGCAGCGGAAAAGATGTTTATCAAATCCCACAGGTCCTGCAGAATCTGTTTTGCGGACCCACGGCAAGCACGGCAGGCGAGCACAGACTGCATTAACTCTGATCTCCCTCCGTGATGCGCGCTTCAGTTTCCGGCAAGCAGCAACCTGAGTTGAACCATCGGGCTGCCTTCGTCATCAGCAATGCGGGCGACCCGGCGATTTCCTCGTACTCGTTCCCTTCACTCTTCCTCGCTCAGGTATCAGGCGGCAGCTAGCGCTATGGATTCCGCGGCATCTCTGCTCATTATAGCTCCATTTCAAAAAGCATCCTCACTGCAGTGCTGCTTCGGCCACTAGTGAGCGGCCGCCATCTTCCCCTGGTTATTAATGTTCCCAATGTACTCTGTGTTTCAATGGGGGATGTGGTGAAACAAAATATTCGCTCTAATGATTGGGACGTCCAGGCCGTAGAGGCTTTGTTTTCTGATTTGAAATACTATGCTGCCTTTGGTGCTGAAGATTTATATTTGGAGTCTGCAAACTATGGTGATTTGTGCTGTTACCAGCATTTTGCGAATCACTTTCTGCATAAATTCATTTAGAAATGTGGTTAACTACACACAGTGGGAACATTGTCCCGCACCAGTGGCAGGCAGCTCAAAAACGCTTTTGAAAAGTTTTTTTTTTACTGATTTTATTCAATCAAACCCTGATGCATTTTATTTGAAGTTGACTGAGAAGTCCTCTTCCAAGGTTAGACTTACCCACACTAAATTACTGTATTCAAAGTCCTTTATATATCAGTTGGCGGTTGTGGGCTATGAACTGTGGAAAGATACAATTGATCTTAAATCTGTTTGGGGTTCTAAAAGTTGGCAAGTGCAAGGCACTGAGGCTTTACATCGTGCATGCCTCATCCCGTACCATATGTTGTTTCTGAATGCTACTATTTCACAAACCACATGCTTTGGATTGGCTACTTCTGAAAAATTAAATGCTCCTTCATTTACTGATTTGGGTTAATTTCCCCATTGGAATAAGTACACCAGTACTTCCCTAAGTGTTTTACAAGCCCTGTTAAAAATGTCCTCTTTTAATGTCTCCAGCATTACTCCCTAAGGCTGGTTGCTATGGCAAAAAAGTGCCTATTCCTGCCAGCACCGTTTTCTGGTTCTGACCTCAGGCTATACAGCGGTTAGAGTAGATCATTGTTTTCAGACTCAATATTAAGCCACCACCTATTCTGTAGGCAAATTATGTCAGAGGTGGCTCAGACACTCAACCTTAGCGTCTGTTAAGTTGCATTTGTCCAAGCTGACTGACACCGTCAATTTAAATGATTTTGTTAAAGGTCCTGCAGCAGGCAGATCGAAAAGATGGATATATGCTGCTTACAATGAGGTTTGTAAACTGTCCCAGATTGAAGCTGCTTCTAGGCTCAGAGCTATAGGTCAGGCCAATTTAGAAAAAGTGCTTGCCCTTGTAGATAATAGCATTAGCATCATTTCCTCCTGCATTTACACATTAGATAATATTGTTTCATCTGTTGTTGATATTGTGCAAGAAGACGTTGCTGTACTGTACCATGGGCAGGATAAATTACATTCTGTTATGCAGTTTGCATAGACTCTTCAAACGTTAAAAAATGGCAAAGTGCCTTGGGATTACATGAACACGAGTTTGTTATTTTTGCCTTTTAATTTGATTGTTAAACAACAATTTATGTCAATGAAGGATGCCATGTTTTCACTGTTGCATATTGAAAAACTGGAGCCGTTACCATTTTCAGTGGCTGAGTCAAATTCAGCAGTTTGGCTCATTCATGGGTTGATAACTCTACCTTTTCCCCTGTTTTAATTTGAATCTTGCATGAAACACTATGCCATAGGTAGATTTGAACCTTTCGGTAGTGCTCATCTTCATGAAGTTTAGAAACTCCCGTTCACATATAAGTGTTTGAGGGAAGGAAAGAAAGTTTATTTGAAAGGTGAAGATTGCACATCCACACCAGATCATTCATTAGTCTGTAGAAATCTGCAATGGCACGGTTCTTGCAATGTCCAGGCACCAAATCTTGCGTGTGTTTTGAAAGTAACCCCCACCCGACTATTACACAGACTTTCACACTGCTTGCAAATGGTAGTTATTTATTAATAAATACTGAAGATTGTTGTGGTATGCTTGCCGGTATTCCTTATATCGTTACAGTTTCCCAACGTGTGGTTTGCTGTAAGAATGTCTTGTTTCCTCCTCCACATGGGAGGCTCGATGTTTCCATCTGGCCTTCTATTCTGACCTTGAAAGCAGAGTTCAACAAGATGAGTCAAATAAGAGCTCTTTCGTCCCAGAAGGAAGTGCCCCTTACATCTGCGCGTGAGACATTTGGCCCTACTGAGGTGAATGGCTTGTTAAACACGGACCTGCCCCTGCATTTCGGTGCTTTGATTCACACAATCTTTAATGCCTCGTCGACCAGTGGCCAGGCACACTTTTTTAAAGTAGTTTGTTCTGGCCTTGTGGCCCTCGTTTCAAACTATATTTGATGTGATCCCTGCATTTTTTCATTCAATTTTTTGAGTGTATTCAGCGGTTTCCCGCTAATTTTCGCTTTGGGAGCAGGCATACTGCTGTTAATTTGTTTACTCCAGAATGAATGCACAGTCTGTGCCCCACGAAGATCTGCCCCGGCTGTTCCAGCTTCATAACCGGATGCTAGAATACTATGGATCGCTGCCTCTGGCGACTCTGATTGTGGTGTATGGTTTATTTTTCCGGTTCTCATTCTTCACTTGCATGCAGCCTGTTTTCAATTGCTTGGATTGTGGGTTGGAATGGGCCCTGGATTTGTGTCTCCACCACACTATGTCTCCTGACCTGGATTTTAATCTACTAATGAGTCCCTTAGTTGCTCATGAAATAGATTGTTCTAGTTTTGGGATTATTGCCTGCGCAGCGGCTCATGGGGTTCTAGGCAATTGGAACACTTGGACTGCTGCCAATGACTTTCTGGTGCGCAGTTATATGGAAGTAAGCCCGAGTTGTCCTCTGATGGTGCTAGAGGCTCCAGCAATCGAAGAGCATGTATGTTCATTTCCATTACTTAATTGGATGGCTGACATGTTCATGGATGATGACAACGACTTCCTATTGGAGGCAGTTGCAACGTATGGTGCCTATACGTTGTTGGATTGAAGTGTGAATTTTCCTGCTTCACAGACATGTGCTGAACTCATGAGGATTTTTTTTCTCCTCCTGTACTGCCTTAATGTTTTTCTTACTTTTTAGAGGTCTTTTTTCACATCATGGCCACCCATGATTGTTTTCATTAACTTGGCTTCGTTTCACATTTTACTCCCAATTATCAAGTTTGGCAAACATTCCTGAACTTGGTTCTGTCTCATTCGAACTTGAACTTTGCGTTCTACGAATCTTTCACCCTTTATTGTACGTTCCCCGATCAAGGGAGGGTGTAGTATGGCCTAGGGCCTGCTTTGCCTGCATGTTATGTTAGCATTGCTTCTTAGATGTTTAAATTCCATTTTACCTTTTGCTGATTTTGCACCCGACACTGCATAGCTGTTTTTGTAAGTTAGCCTTCACAAAGGTCTACACATGAGAAAAGGTTTGTTTTCGACATCTCTAGACTTACATTGTGCCACTAGTCTGCACAGTGAGTGCTAAAGCTGTCAAGGTTATCAAAACATGTTAGTTGTTTTTCGACATGTTCGGGTAACGATTTCTAGACTCAACATTTTGGCAGCTGTCAGCAAAGTAAGATTATTGCGTCCTTATAATCACACACTAGCCATGATTTTAGGCACTTGGAAGATTTCCGTTTCAAGGGATGCAGAGAGTCTATGCTGATCCAGATGTAATTTACTCTTACTGAGCGGCGAAAGGCAATGAGGTCCCCCGAACCAACCCTAGGAGACCTTCTGTAGTTTATAATACATAGTTTCTATATAGGGAGGGTGTTAAAACTAAGCTCCAAAGGACCTGTTTTCACCGTCATTGTAATATGATTTCTCATTTTGTATTTTATGGAATTGTAACCATGCTGACCGTATTATTTCTAATCATATGTCTGCTTATGTTGGCTAAAATACTGCACATGAGATCACGTTGTTAAAATAAATATTTTAACCTTACCGTGTCTCTTATTTACTCCTGTTGTGGACTGGTATGAGAGTATAACAAAAGAGTGTTCTCACTTCCCACCATTCCTGAGATGGTCCTAAGTCGCATGTAACTAATCATTGGTTACTTTGCTATAGGACGAAGAGCTAATGTGACACTGATGCTAGCTGGTTGGTGTTTTTCTAGGTACGAAGGTGAGTTTTCTGGTACACCACAATTCACTGACGTCCTAGGTCTCTGTGCGCAGTTCTGTGTATCAGCAGGATCTTTGCAACAAAATGTTTTAGTCAAGGCATTATTTATGGTTATAGAGTCTTTTCAGTGTAGTGCTTCACTACAATATGTTAGACTTGAGAATTATTTTGCTCTTATCACCTTTAGAAATTAGAAATAACTTGGTCCCTCTAGGGACTTCTGCAAGGTTCGAAATGCAGTAAAGAGGGTATTACTTCTCCTTCACATATCAATCTTGTGTGGTTGGAATGCTCCTTTGTCATCGAAAAGTATTCTCATGTATTTGTAGGTACCTACTTGCTCTTGTTGACAATTTTGGAGTGCCATTTGTGCTTATACTTTGTCACTGTTTGTTTGTTGATTTCCATTATATTTGTCTGGGGGTCATTTATAACCATGCCATTTGCTAAGACATAATTTGATATCCTGTTATCAAATGTTGCAACCCTACCTTTGTTTGACTTAGTAGGATAACATTGTCTGCATATAATAACTAACAAATCAATCTCAAATCTTTAACAGTAACATCATTTTGTTTTTCCAAAGATTGAAAATGTATTTCATCATTTTAGCTCAATATTCCAAATGGATTGTCTTTTCATTGTGTAACTGACTCTCATAAGGTACAGCCAACACGTCTTTTGTGATAACAACACTGTTTTTTCAGGGCTGTGAGAATAACAGTTAGAAAGCCAGAGAGGAATTCAATTGTACTGTAAACTGCAAAAACAGGATTGTTCAAAACCACGTTTATTATGCAGCATAGTTGAATTTTACTCCAAATTATTTGCACCATACTTGAGATTGAACTGCTTAGTAAAAAACATGGCTTTATGACTATATACATGGACTAATGTCTTATGAATTTATGTACATCATTTTATATTAATTATTTTAATCAAATGAAGGTGTTTACTATATCTGTGAAAATAACTCATTACACATGCAGAAAGGTGCTCCCCAATTCAACCAGTTGTACAGTACATTTTTAGTCAGAAGGGTTATTGGCTTAGTTCATAAGCGGCACACAGCCGTATGTTCCTTTAACTCTAACATTTCAAATATGAGATTATGCAAGGGCCAGCATTAGCCAAATTGGGTACCATCAATTCATTGATGCCCTCACTAAGACAAGAATTCACCCCTTTATCCCAGAGCCAGTATTAGCCACAGTAGGTATCATAGCACAATGAATGCTCACCTTATGTGAAGAATTATCACCAGTCTACGCTCCGCCAACTTTCTATAACTACCAGAACTGGATGAAAAGCACTGAAGTACTGCTATACACCATATATTTCCTCAAGCAAATACTGAGGGGCAACTTCAGATATGCATGTAGTTAACTCCAATAGACTGTTCTTTAGAGACTGTCTATGGTGTTATTTATTCTATCTGAAGGAGGCTGTTGGCAGATATGCATTTACACAGTTATTTAGGAGTTTTAAGGACTGTATTCTCTGCTCTATACCCTCAATCAACTTATGTACACTCCCCTTCCACTCACATACCCCCGTCTTGGCACTGACTCTCTCCTGGTGCTGTACTCTGAAGAATACTCCCAGAAGTCAGTAGGCTCCTTCAAAGCTGCTTGACAGGTGACCAGCTGTAGCCTGCAGTTTGGGATGTTGATGCTGGGTTCTGAGAAGGTTTGTTGAAATTTGTGTTACACCAGCATGATAAGTGTAGTTTTGGTAATCTTGTGTTACTCTTTTTTTTGCAATCTTCCTGAAGTTATGCTGCTACACCATTCACACCATTCACAATAAATATTTAACACCAGAAAAAAAATGAACATCAGAACACAAATAGCTGTTGTTCATGTTGCTTTTTTTACAATTTTGCATGGAAGGTATTCTCACATCCCAAATGTGCTAAAATACAGTGTGAAATGCCACTTTTGCATTTCACGCGAATATGCATAATCTCATACATTTTTTTCAAAGCTTTGCATAATTAGAAAAACCAAACTAATTACATTTTTCATACCCCTAGACAACTTTGCGTATTGGTGCGCACTACAAATTAAAATTTCCTTTAATATTGTCATGTAGTAAAATGGGGCATTAGTTGAGAGGGATGAATAACCAGTCCAAATAATAACCATAATCCTTGAGAGGATTAATCAATCATGTTCCTATAGAGTGTGGTACCTGCAAACACAACACTGATGGACAGAATGTGGATCAATGTCACACATTCACCCCAGTCCAAAGATCTGGGCCCAAATCCATCGTTTTTCCACTCCACACCACCCTGGGTTAGACAATGGCGATATGAAAATCAGTGCTGACCCTGTGCCCCATGGGAACAGTCCAGTCCGAACTACAAAAGCCATGTCCTTCCCAGACGGAAACAAGCATCCGAGGACCGGCCCGGTTTCGAGGTAACACCTCTCATCAGCCCGGCTAGCTTGATTCCAGTGGTGTGGAGTGCCTGGGACTCACGTCTGAGCATCCCCAGTACACTTAGAGCGGTACCTGCAAACACAACAATGATGGACAGAATGTGGATCAATGTCACACATTCACCCCAGTCCAAAGATCTGGGCCCAAATCCATCGTTTTTCCACTCCACACCACCCTAGGTTAGACAATGGCGATATGAAATCAGCGCTGACCCTGTGCCCCATGGGAACAGTCCAGTCCGAACTACAAAAGCCATGTCCTTCCCAGAACGGAAACAAGCATCCGAGGACCGGCCCGGTTTCGAGGTAACACCTCTCATCAGCCCGGCTAGCTTGATTCCAGTGGTGTGGAGTGCCTGGGACTCACGTCTGAGCATCCCCAGTACACTTAGAGCGGTACCTGCAAACACAACAATGATGGACAGAATGTGGATCAATGTCACACATTCACCCCAGTCCAAAGATCTGGGCCCAAATCCATCGTTTTTCCACTCCACACCACCCTGGGTTAGACAATGGCGATATGCAAATCAGCGCTGACCCTGTGCCCCATGGGAACAGTCCAGTCCGAACTACAAAAGCCATGTCCTTCCCAGAACGGAAACAAGCATCCGAGGACCGGCCCGGTTTCGAGGTAACACCTCTCATCAGCCCGGCTAGCTTGATTCCAGTGGTGTGGAGTGCCTGGGACTCACGTCTGAGCATCCCCAGTACACTTAGAGCGGTACCTGCAAACACAACAATGATGGACAGAATGTGGATCAATGTCACACATTCACCCCAGTCCAAAGATCTGGGCCCAAATCCATCGTTTTTCCACTCCACACCACCCTGGGTTAGACAATGGCGATATGCAAATCAGCGCTGACCCTGTGCCCCATGGGAACAGTTCAGTCCGAACTACAAAAGCCATGTCCTTCCCAGAACGGAAACAAGCATCCGAGGACCGGCCCGGTTTCGAGGTAACACCTCTCATCAGCCCGGCTAGCTTGATTCCAGTGGTGTGGAGTGCCTGGGACTCACGTCTGAGCATCCCCAGTACACTTAGAGCGGTACCTGCAAACACAACAATGATGGACAGAATGTGGATCAATGTCACACATTCACCCCAGTCCAAAGATCTGGGCCCAAATCCATCGTTTTTCCACTCCACACCACCCTGGGTTAGACAATGGCGATATGCAAATCAGCGCTGACCCTGTGCCCCATGGGAACAGTCCAGTCCGAACTACAAAAGCCATGTCCTTCCCAGAACGGAAACAAGCATCCAAGGACCGGCCCGGTTTCGAGGTAACACCTCTCATCAGCCCGGCTAGCTTGATTCCAGTGGTGTGGAGTGCCTGGGACTCACGTCTGAGCATCCCCAGTACACTTAGAACGGTACCTGCAAACACAACAATGATGGACAGAATGTGGATCAATGTCACACATTCACCCCAGTCCAAAGATCTGGGCCCAAATCCATTGTTTTTCCACTCCACACCACCCTGGGTCAGACAATGGCGATATGCAAATCAGCGTTGACCCTGTGCCCCATGGGAACAGTCCAGTCCAAACTACAAAAGCCATGTCCTTCCCAGAACGGAAACAAGCATCCGAGGACCGGCCCGGTTTCGAGGTAACACCTCTCATCAGCCCGGCTAGCTTGATTCCAGTGGTGTGGAGTGCCTGGGACTCACGTCTGAGCGTCCCCAGTACACTTAGAGCGGTACCTGCAAACACAACAATGATGGACAGAATGTGGATCAATGTCACACATTCACCCCAGTCCAAAGATCTGGGCCCAAATCCATCGTTGTTCCACTCCACACCACCCTGGGTTAGACAATGGCGATATGCAAATCAGCGCTGACCCTGTGCCCCATGGGAACAGTCCAGTCCGAACTACAAAAGCCATGTCCTTCCCAGAACGGAAACAAGCATCCGAGGACCGGCCCGGTTTCGAGGTAACACCTCTCATCAGCCCGGCTAGCTTGATTCCAGTGGTGTGGAGTGCCTGGGACTCACGTCTGAGCATCCCCAGTACACTTAGAGCGGTACCTGCAAACACAACAATGATGGACAGAATGTGGATCAATGTCACACATTCACCCCAGTCCAAAGATCTGGGCCCAAATCCATAGTTTTTCCACTCCACACCACCCTGGGTTAGACAATGGCGATATGCAAATCAGCGCTGACCCTGTGACCCATGGGAACAGTCCAGTCCGAACTACAAAAGCCATGTCCTTCCCAGAACGGAAACAAGCATCCGAGGACCGGCCCGGTTTCGAGGTCACACCTCTCATCAGCCCGGCTAGCTTGATTCCAGTGGTGTGGAGTGCCTGGGACTCACGTCTGAGCATCCCCAGTACACTTAGAGCGGTACCTGCAAACACAACAATGATGGACAGAATGTGGATCAATGTCACACATTCACCCCAGTCCAAAGATCTGGGCCCAAATCCATCATTTTTCCACTCCACACCACCCTGGGTTAGACAATGGCGATATGCAAATCAGCGCTGACCCTGTGCCCCATGGGAACAGTCCAGTCCGAACTACAAAAGCCATGTCCTTCCCAGAACGGAAACAAGCATCAGAGGACCGGCCCGGTTTCGAGGTTACACCTCTCATCAGCCCGGCTAGCTTGATTCCAGTGGTGTGGAGTGCCTGGGACTCACGTCTGAGCATCCCCAGTACACTTAGAGCGGTACCTGCAAACACAACAATGATGGACAGAATGTGGATCAATGTCACACATTCACCCCAGTCCAAAGATCTGGGCCCAAATCCATCGTTTTTCCACTCCACACCACCCTGGGTTAGACAATGGCGATATGCAAATCAGCGCTGACCCTGTGCCCCATGGGAACAGTCCAGTCCGAACTACAAAAGCCATGTCCTTCCCAGAACGGAAACAAGCATCCGAGGACCGGCCCGGTTTCGAGGTAACACCTCTCATCAGCCCGGCTAGCTTGATTCCAGTGGTGTGGAGTGCCTGGGACTCACGTCTGAGCATCCCCAGTACACTTAGAGCGGTACCTGCAAACACAACAATGATGGACAGAATGTGGATCAATGTCACACATTCACCCCAGTCCAAAGATCTGGGCCCAAATCCATCGTTGTTCCACTCCACACCACCCTGGGTTAGACAATGGCGATATGCAAATCAGCGCTGACCCTGTGCCCCATGGGAACAGTCCAGTCCGAACTACAAAAGCCATGTCCTTCCCAGAACGGAAACAAGCATCCGAGGACCGGCCCGGTTTCGAGGTAACACCTCTCATCAGCCCGGCTAGCTTGATTCCAGTGGTGCGGAGTGCCTGGGACTCACGTCTGAGCATCCCCAGTACACTTAGAGCGGTACCTGCAAACACAACAATGATTGACAGAATGTGGATCAATGTCACACATTCACCCCAGTCCAAAGATCTGGGCCCAAATCCATCGTTTTTCCACTCCACACCACCCTGGGTTAGACAATGGCGATATGCGAATCAGCGCTGACCCTGTGTGCCCCATGGGAACAGTCCAGTCCGAACTACAAAAGCCATGTCCTTCCCAGAACGGAAACAAGCATCCGAGGACCGGCCCGGTTTCGAGGTAACACCTCTCATCTGCCCGGCTAGCTTGATTCCAGTGGTGTGGAGTGCCTGGGACTCACGTCTGAGCATCCCCAGTACACGAAGGACATGGCTTTTGTAGTTCGGACTGGACTGTTCCCATGGGGCACAGGGTCAGCGCTGATTTGCAGGTACCGCTCTAAGTGTACTGGGGATGCTCAGACGTGAGTCCCAGGCACTCCACACCACTGGAATCAAGCTAGCCGGGCTGATGAGAGGTGTTACCTCGAAACCGGGCCGGTCCTCGGATGCTTGTTTCCGTTCTGGGAAGGACATGGCTTTTGTAGTTCGGACTGGACTGTTCCCATGGGGTACAGGGTCAGCGCTGATTTGCATATCGCCATTGTCTAACCCAGGGTGGTGTGGAGTGGAAAAACGATGGATTTGGGCCCAGATCTTTGGACTGGGGTGAATGTGTGACATTGATCCACATTCTGTCCATCATTGTTGTGTTTGCAGGTACCGCTCTAAGTGTACTGGGGATGCTCAGACGTGAGTCCCAGGCACTCCACACCACTGGAATCAAGCTAGCCGGGCTGATGAGAGGTGTTACCTCGAAACCGGGCCGGTCCTCGGATGCTTGTTTCCGTTCTGGGAAGGACATGGCTTTTGTAGTTCGGACTGGACTGTTCCCATGGGGCACAGGGTCAGCGCTGATTTGCATATCGCCATTGTCTAACCCAGGGTGGTGTGGAGTGGAAAAACGATGGATTTGGGCCCAGATCTTTGGACTGGGGTGAATGTGTGACATTGATCCACATTCTGTCCATCATTGTTGTGTTTGCAGGCAGCGCTCTAAGTGTACTGGGGATGCTCAGACGTGAGTCCCAGGCACTCCACACCACTGGAATCAAGCTAGCCGGGCTGATGAGAGGTGTTACCTCGAAACCGGGCCGGTCCTCGGATGCTTGTTTCCGTTCTGGGAAGGACATGGCTTTTGTAGT
Source organism: Lissotriton helveticus (assembly GCF_964261635.1). Taxonomy (NCBI): domain Eukaryota; kingdom Metazoa; phylum Chordata; class Amphibia; order Caudata; family Salamandridae; genus Lissotriton; species Lissotriton helveticus. Next base: position 1,234,194,811 of record NC_136068.1, read on the forward strand.
TCGGACTGGACTGTTCCCATGGGGCACAGGGTCAGCGCTGATTTGCATATCGCCATTGTCTAACCCAGGGTGGTGTGGAGTGGAAAAACGATGGATTTGGGCAAGATCTTTGGACTGGGGTGAATGTGTGACATTGATCCACATTCTGTCCATCATTGTTGTGTTTGCAGGTACCGCTCTAAGTGTACTGGGGATGCTCAGATGTGAGTCCCAGGCACTCCACACCACTGGAATCAAGCTAGCCGGGCTGATGAGAGGTGTTACCTCGAAACCGGGCCGGTCCTCGGATGCTTGTTTCCGTTCTGGGAAGGACATGGCTTTTGTAGTTCGGACTGGACTGTTCCCATGGGGCACAGGGTCAGCGCTGATTTGCATATCGCCATTGTCTAACCCAGGGTGGTGTGGAGTGGAAAAACGATGGATTTGGGCCCAGATCTTTGGACTGGGGTGAATGTGTGACATTGATCCACATTCTGTCCATCATTGTTGTGTTTGCAGGTACCGCTCTAAGTGTACTGGGGATGCTCAGACGTGAGTCCCAGGCACTCCACACCACTGGAATCAAGCTAGCCGGGCTGATGAGAGGTGTTACCTCGAAACCGGGCCGGTCCTCGGATGCTTGTTTCCGTTCTGGGAAGGACATGGCTTTTGTAGTTCGGACTGGACTGTTCCCATGGGGCACAGGGTCAGCGCTGATTTGCATATCGCCATTGTCTAACCCAGGGTGGTGTGGAGTGGAAAAACGATGGATTTGGGCCCAGCTCTTTGGACTGGGGTGAATGTGTGACATTGATCCACATTCTGTCCATCATTGTTGTGTTTGCAGGTACCGCTCTAAGTGTACTGGGGATGCTCAGACGTGAGTCCCAGGCACTCCACACCACTGGAATCAAGCTAGCCGGGCTGATGAGAGGTGTTACCTCGAAACCGGGCCGGTCCTCGGATGCTTGTTTCCGTTCTGGGAAGGACATGGCTTTTGTAGTTCGGACTGGACTGTTCCCATGGGGCACAGGGTCAGAGCTGATTTGCATATCGCCATTGTCTAACCCAGGGTGGTGTGGAGTGGAAAAACGATGGATTTGGGCCCAGATCTTTGGACTGGGGTGAATGTGTGACATTGATCCACATTCTGTCCATCATTGTTGTGTTTGCAGGTACCGCTCTAAGTGTACTGGGGATGCTCAGACGTGAGTCCCAGGCACTCCACACCACTGGAATCAAGCTAGCCGGGCTGATGAGAGGTGTTACCTCGAAACCGGGCCGGTCCTCGGATGCTTGTTTCCGTTCTGGGAAGGACATGGCTTTTGTAGTTCGGACTGGACTGTTCCCATGGGGCACAGGGTCAGCGCTGATTTGCATATCGCCATTGTCTAACCCAGGGTGGTGTGGAGTGGAAAAACGATGGATTTGGGCCCAGATCTTTGGACTGGGGTGAATGTGTGACATTGATCCACATTCTGTCCATCATTGTTGTGTTTGCAGGTACCGCTCTAAGTGTACTGGGGATGCTCAGACGTGAGTCCCAGGCACTCCACACCACTGGAATCAAGCTAGCCGGGCTGATGAGAGGTGTTACCTCGAAACCGGGCCGGTCCTCGGATGCTTGTTTCCGTTCTGGGAAGGACATGGCTTTTGTAGTTCGGACTGGACTGTTCCCATGGGGCACAGGGTCAGCGCTGATTTGCATATCGCCATTGTCTAACCCAGGGTGGTGTGGAGTGGAAAAACAATGGATTTGGGCCCAGATCTTTGGACTGGGGTGAATGTGTGACATTGATCCACATTCTGTCCATCATTGTTGTGTTTGCAGGTACCGCTCTAAGTGTACTGGGGATGCTCAGACGTGAGTCCCAGGCACTCCACACCACTGGAATCAAGCTAGCCGGGCTGATGAGAGGTGTTACGTCGAAACCGGGCCGGTCCTCGGATGCTTGTTTCCGTTCTGGGAAGGACATGGCTTTTGTAGTTCGGACTGGACTGTTCCCATGGGGCCCAGAGTCAGCGCTGATTTGCATATCGCCATTGTCTAACCCAGGGTGGTGTGGAGTGGAACAACGATGGATTTGGGCCCAGATCTTTGGACTGGGGTGAATGTGTGACATTGATCCACATTCTGTCCATCATTGTTGTGTTTGCAGGTACCGCTCTAAGTGTACTGGGGATGCTCAGACGTGAGTCCCAGGCACTCCACACCACTGGAATCAAGCTAGCCGGGCTGATGAGAGGTGTTACCTCGAAACTGGGCCGGTCCTCGGATGCTTGTTTCCGTTCTGGGAAGGACATTGCTTTTGTAGTTCGGACTGGACTGTTCCCATGGGGCACAGGGTCAGCGCTGATTTGCATATCGCCATTGTCTAACCCAGGGTGGTGTGGAGTGGAAAAACGATGGATTTGGGCCCAGATCTTTGGACTGGGGTGAATGTGTGACATTGATCCACATTCTGTCCATCATTGTTGTGTTTGCAGGTTCCGCTCTAAGTGTACTGGGGATGCTCAGACGTGAGTCCCAGGCACTCCACACCACTGGAATCAAGCTAGCCGGGCTGATGAGAGGTGTTACCTCGAAACCGGGCCGGTCCTCGGATGCTTGTTTCCGTTCTGGGAAGGACATGGCTTTTGTAGTTCGGACTGGACTGTTCCCATGGGGCACAGGGTCAGCGCTGATTTGCATATCGCCATTGTCTAACCCAGGGTGGTGTGGAGTGGAAAAACGATGGATTTGGGCCCAGATCTTTGGACTGGGGTGAATGTGTGACATTGATCCACATTCTGTCCATCATTGTTGTGTTTGCAGGTACCCCTATAGAGTGTGGCTAATCACCCGTTAGGGTCTCATGGTGCTGGGGGAAGAGGGGGGTTTCTGCAGTTGCGTCGAAGAGCCAGGTCATGTGGACTTTCCTGAATTGAGTCAGTGAAGGTGATTGCCTGAGCTGTAGAGGTAGAGAGTTTCAGGTCTCTGCAGCGAGGTTGGAGAGGATCTTCGTCTGGCAGAGGTCTTGCAGATCTGTGGGATAGTGGCCGGGGCCGGTTGGGCAGAGTAGAGATGTCTGGTGGGTGTGTAGATGAAGAGGTGATGGTTGAGGTATGCAGATCCGGTGTTGTGGAGGATTTTTTAGGCATGTGTGAGGAGCTTGAAGATGATTCTTTTGTTGATCTGGAGCTAGTGAATTTTTATCAGGTGACTGGTGATGGGGCTGTGATTGGAATGTCTAGGATAAGTCTAGCAAAGGCATTCTTGATGCTCTGCAATTTCTTTTGGAGTTTTTGGGTGGTGCTTGCATTGAGTGCGTTGCCATATTCAAGCTTGCAGCTGAGAGGAGCCTGGGTGACTGTTCTCTTGGAGTGGTTGGGGATCCACTTAAAAAAATTCCAAAGCAGGCGGAGCGTGTGGAAGCAGGAGGATGAGACGGCATTGATATGGCGCTTCTTTGAGAGCAACAAGTTGAGGATGATGCAGAAGATTTGTGCATTGTCGGTGGGTGTGGCAGGATCTAAGCTCCACAGTCCACCAGGAATCATCCCAGATAGAGGGAGTATTACCCAGAATCAAAGTTTTGCCAGGTCACCAGGGACAGATGATCCTAACACGCTGATTGCAGTTAGCTAACTGAGTAGTTTCACCCTATTATCAGCAGACAAAGTAAATGATCTGCTATTATCAGCAAAATCTGGGTCCCCAACAGACCCTTACCCTCTAGCTATGAGACATCTGGTTTCAGATAGGATCAGTAATTATCTTGCCACACTTCTGAATAACGAGATATATAACAATGGGGTAACCCGAAGGACCACTGGACCTGGGTGCAATATGGTGCAAATATTGTGTGTCACAGTGGTGAACAGTTGCACAACATAACAGATTGGAATTAATCTTGATCATTTAATCCAAATATATACACCATATGTCCATTCAAAGGATGATTGTGATTTTATTTCATCACAAAATTCACAAAACAAGAAAAGATTGAGTCAAAAACACAATACATGTCACGTTTAAACATTTAAAATTGGTGCACAGAAGGTGAGGTGACAAGTGCATAGGAAGGATTTGTGATAGAGATGTGGGAAGGGGAGGTGGTGAACATTTTAAACATCAGCAACCAATGTTTTCAGCCTATCCAGTCAGACACATGGCAATTACACCTATGCAAATCATAACATTTTTGAGTAGATGCAAATATATAATCTCTGTCATCCTACTTGACCCAACAGCTGCATTTGATACCAGCCTTTCGGAAAAGTCTTAAAACCTGGCTTTTCACTCACTAGGCAGGAGGCTTGAAACCAGGGGAGCTATCATTACAGCGCCAGGACACCGGTTGGTAGCAGCGCGCTTTATAAATGATATAAATAAATACCGTTAACCACCTGGTATTAACACAAAGTCTGAGGAATCAAGGAGGAGGCTCTAATCCTTCTCACCTCGTTCCTGACAGCAAGGAAACCGAGGGTGTGCTGGGACAATTTTAAATCGGATAGGTTTTGCCTCCCCTGTGGAGTTCCCCAAGGGTCAGCAGTGTCTCTTACCTTATTCAACATCTATGTTACACCTTTGGCTGAGCTGACCAGGGCGCATAGCTTCTCACTGTTTTTTTTTTTTTTAGAGTTTTATATATTGCAAACTAGACCCGAAAATATTGGGTATCAGAGCGCTCTACATAGCACCAGTTTTGTTACATGAGGACACTTTAATTTTTTCTAGGCACGGGGAGATTACGTGATTTGCCCAGAATCACAGGATGTTGAGCATCCTTGCCGAGAATCGATTCAGTTCCTCAGCTTCGACATTGACCTCTCTAGCCATAACGGTATATCCTCTCCCCTTATCATACGTATCATACGACAATGACACTCAGATTGTCATTTCGATCTCTTCAAGGGTGGAAACCGTGGCTGGGATATTTCATGGCTGTCTGAAGCATATCATGGATTGGATGCATCAGAACTACATTAGACTAAAATGGGTAAAACGGAGGTCATGGAGTTTGGGAATCGGACACCACTTTGTAACTAAGAGGGGTGACTGGCAGAAACAGGTCAATGCCCAGTACCCGCAGCAAAGATCAGGAATTTGGGAGTCCTGTTTGATGACCAACTTATCTTCGGAGGCCAGATCAATCAGCTAAGATCATCATGCTTCTTTCTACTCAAAATCCTGCACAAAATGTTGCCTTTTATTCCCCAGGACCTCAGAAAATCCGTTGTAGTCGCATTCATCCTTACACTAATTGACCTTTGCTATGCCCTCTTCCTGGGCATAAACAAGCGCTGACTGTCTAAACTACAATCTCTTTAAAATACTGCAGCTAGAATTGTGTGCAACATTCCAAATTACCACCACATTTCTAGCAGCACTGAAATACTTCACTGGCTGCCAGTTCAACAGTGAATTGGAACCACTGTGCCTGGTACATAAAGCACTGTTTGGTGGTGGAGCAGCGGATCTACAGAAACTATTCATTGGGTACGTCACACGGCATATTCTTAGATCAGCAAATAAAGGTCTAGTTCAGATACCTAGAATACAAAAGGCTAGCGGGAGAGGCAGAAGCCAAGTTATGGAATATATTGGCAGACAACATCAGACGACAAGCTTCCAGACCTCTGTTCAGGAAATTGCTGAAGACCTGACTATTCCCCTTACATAAATAACACACTTATCATTCTCTAACTTGTTTCCTGCTACAGCGCGAAGACGCCTTGGCATTTGTGCATTCTATAAGCTTTTACTTACTTCTATAAGCTTTTACTTTATCTAGGCAGTGACTGCCTTCATCCTGTTGTGAAAGTTACTCCTAACAGCTGTTGCTTCGTTAGAGAGGGAGAGAATCAGCTGGGTGTTGTCGGCATAGGAAACCATGTTAAATCTGTGTTTTCTGATGATGGTTGCAAGCAGGACCATTTAGATGTTGAAGAGGGTGGTGCTCAGAGAGGATCACTGAGAAACTCAGCTGCTGATCTCTATAAGCTCTGAGGAGAATCTGTGGGAGCTTGACTCTCAGGGTTGGTCGGTGAGGAAGGAGAGGATCCACGTTAAGGCTTAGCCTCGGGTGCCGGCATCGTGGAGTCTTGTGCAGAGGGTGTGGTGGGAGACTGTGTCAAAGGAAGAAGATTTCCAGGAGTATGTGGGCTGCAGTTTCGCCTTGATCAAAGAGATTGCGGATGTCTTCTTTCGCAGCGAGGTGTGCAGTCTCGGTGTTGTGGTTGCTTCTGAAGAGTGACTGGGAGGGGTTCAGGGTGTAGTTTGTGTCTATGAATTTGGTGAGTTGGGCGTTGATGGCCTTCTCAATGACTTTGGCTGGGAAGGGGAGCAGAGAGACAGCTCTTTAATTCTTGAGGTCCATCGAGTCGGCAGAGGGTTTTTTAAACAGGGGGTTGATCTCTGCGTGTTTCCAGTCTTGAGGGAAGGTGGCGGACTCGATGGAGCAATTGATGGTGTGGCAAAGTTCGGGGGCGATGGTGGCACCGGCTCGGTGGGGGCAGGGGTGTGAGAGGGGAATCCAGAGTGGATGTTTTTCATGATCCATAGGGTGTTGTCAGTGGTGAGAGTATAGTCCAGCTGAGCAGGGTTGGCTGTGATCTAGAGCAGTTAGGTGGGTTGTGAAGCTGTCATAGATATCTATGATCTTGCGGTGGAAGAAAGTGGTCTTGCGAAGGAGGATGTCTGGTGCATTTGTGGCATCCGTGCTGGGTTTGGTGAATTCTTTGATCACGGTGAAGAGTTCTTTGCTGTTGTGTGCATTGGAGTTGATACGTTCCAGTATGGAAGTTTTCTTGGTGGCTCTGATGAGGTGGTTGTTCATGGTGACTGCGGTTTTGAAGACTGCTTGGTCTGCCAAGGTCTTGCTGCTCCTCCATCTACTCTCGAGCTGTCTGCAGGTACGTTTGGACTCTTGGAGAATGGGTGAGAACTAGATGGCTTTCTTGGAGGGCCGCTTGCCGAAGGGTTTCCTGATGGGTGCCAGTGTGTTGATGCAGTCAGAGATTCATAGGTGGAGGCTGCATGCTGAGGTGTTGGTATCCGTGGAGGTTGTTGGTGGGGTTTCACGGAGGGAGTTAGTGATTAGGTCTTCGGAGACCTTGTTCCAGCTTCTGCATGAGAAGCTGCAGGTGTCCTGCTGTTTAGTGGGTTAGGTGAAGGAGAAGTGGACACAGTGGTGGTCAATTCAAAGTAATTTGGAGGTATGGCTGATGGAGATGTTGCTGCAGGTGCTTCCTTGATGAAAATATTCAATGCCTTCCACTAAATAGTGAGCATTAGCATGCAGTTAAAAGGCAGGTATAAAGAAATTCTGGTATTTATGAATTAATTTAGGGAATGCTCCCACCACCCATAATGGTATAATTTTTATGAATATGTTACAGTCAATATTTAATAAGTTTAAGTTTATTTTCATTTGCATTGTTACTGAAAAGCATTGCAATACAAAACACATCCTACAGAAATCATTGTGAAAACATTTAGTAGTTGCTTAAAACTTTATTTTAAAAAGCAGCATTGCCATTTAAAAGCCTGAGTCTTTGTAATGGGGATTGTGCTGATTTTGTTGTAGGTACAATCTGTGCAAAAAGTGCTTTCAGGAGTGTTTAAGGTTCTAGTCTCAGATTACCTGCATCTTCTTACTTATAGGGTATTAGATGCAAAGTTCTCAAGTATGTGTGGCTTCTTTTGGGCCTTGGATTCAGTGATTGGGGAGGTTTGGTTTCTAAGGTCCCAGCAATAGATTCCTAGTGTGTCTTTAACTAGTGATCTGGCTTCATCTCTGGTTATAGGCTGGTGGCATTGTTTGTTCAGCTAGTATAAAGAATCCTACCAGTCTGCAGTTCAGTTGTTGGTCCCCTGGATCAAAGCAGGCCAGCACCGCTTGCCTCCATTAGCATATTCCTCTCAGATTGCAGGGGGCCTTCAGAAACTGCCTTCTTTCCTGAGTAGGTGCACAATGTCTTCTATTCTGTTGTCACACAAGCAGCAAGAAGTTAGGACCATCCTCAACTAGAGTGGAATGTTCTGGGCACACAGGAGTAGAACCAGACATTGGCGCAAGAATTTTGTTTTTACAGATTTAGGGTAGCAATGAATGAAATTTTGTTGAGATGCAAACGTTTGATTTTTATTTATAGTCATCTAGGCGTGAGCCCTGGCTGAGAAGGCAGCTTTGTCCTCCACCAGTGAGAGTCCTTATAGCGATTTCAAACCCAATTTCTTAAAGGTTGAATGGTGCTGTGTGTTCCAGAGACCAGAGAGCCCGGTGATTGCCAAAGATTCCTGAAGATAGCTTCTTGCAGGAAATATGTCCCTCTGCTAATGTTCTTCCCACAGGAGTAAGTTTAAGGTGGTTGGGTTGGAGGATCTGATATTTTTCCAGCATATGATGTAGACACCATGCCTGGCCAAGAATTGTTTCAATAGGCCAAACTCCAGGTTTATTTGACCTGCTGAGGTATAATTTGTGAGACACAACATGATTCTGAGAGCTTTAACTAAGATGCTGTCCAATAGTTTGGCATCTGTGCCACACATTGATTCACTGCTCTAGGTTATTGTACGGAGAATGTTGGCCTGTGCTACCTTCAGGAGAGGGCTTAGTGTGGGCCCAGAAAGTATTGATGTGAGGATTTTCAGTGTTATTGCTAAAGACAGTCCTTTCCTTCTAATTTCCTTCTAATTTCTACTTTCTGTTGAGTGAAGGCACCTTCTTTGTTTATGATGGCGCCTAGATACTTGTAGTCCGTTGCTGGTTCTATTTGTGTGCCACCCAAGTGCCAGACCCTCTGCTGTTTCCTCTTGTTGTTAATGGACATTGTGAAGTTGATTTTTAGGTTATTCTTTATAACGTAGTTCTGCACTTTGTTGAGGAGATGTTGCAGGCCAATCTGGATGCGATTAAGCAGGACTACATCGTCCGCATACAGAAGAATGGTCAGGGTTTTGCCTCCCAACTTGGGCGCGTAGGAGTTACAGGTGTAAGTTCTTGCGGTAAGTCTGCCATGATTAGATTAAGCAGGGTGGGCATGAGCACGTAGCCTTGCTTCAAGCCTTTGATTGTTAGTACTCTTCTGGAGAGGTGAACACCTGCTCCCAATTTCACCTGGACCCAAGGGTCTGTGTGGAGAAGTGTCATCATATTTGGAAGAGTTTGTGAAATACCCCATCGGGCCGGCTTCCTCCATAGTCTTGCACTGTCAACATTGTTGAAAGCAGCATTGAAATCAATAAAGAAATTGCCAGGATGTTGGTTGTTGTGCCTGATGTTTGGCGAAATCCTGTCTTGTTTAATGGTATTATCTCATTTGTGTCTGCCCAAGCTGTGATTTCCTCTAGCACGGTGCCTGCAAAATATTTTGCCTCATGGTCTATCAGTGCCACCAGATGCTAGTTTCCGGGCAAGTCCTTATCTCCGGATTTGTGGATCGGTACAATTGTATAGCCTTTCCATGAATCTGGAATCCTACCCAGTGATCTGACATCCAAAAATAGGGGTTGCAGGACTCTTGCCAATTGTAGCTCCCTCAGTTTGAACAGTGCCGGAAGGCGGCCGCTGTGGTCGCGGTCCCCTTACTTCTCCCTTTTGTGACCTGTTGCCTTATTAAGAGTGTCCTCGAAGTGCTGGACTGATGCTCAGGGAGGTAATATGTGCCTGGCATATTTGGTGTGATCCCCTGCTTACATAGGGCTCTGAGGAGCGTTCCCCAGGTTTTGCCCTGTTTGTCTAAGTTGTCCAATATCACACATATTGATGTTTATTAAAGGTATTGGGTGGTATGAGTTTTCTTGGACATCTTTATTTTACTTGGGGAAAAAAGGAGGGTTACATTTTTGAAGGAGGCTGGGAAAGGACTTCCTGTTAATACCTCATTAAATGATTGAGCTAATGGCTTCTTCAACTGTTTGATAAAACACTGATACCATTTGGTAAGATAGCCATCTTCTCCTGCAGCTTTGCACTTTGGTAGATGTTCAACTACATTCACTACCTCTGCTTGTTAGATATGGAGTATTCAATCTAGAGATTCAGTTGAAGACAGCAAAGAGATTTGTGTTTGGACTAGAACATGTAGAATATCTGTGGGATTCATCTCTACTACACACATTGTTTAAAACATTGTTTCAAAAATCAGTTTGTTAGTTTTAAGGGCTCAAGGCCTTAATAACCTTGAGGTTGGATTATGGCAATGACTTCTACTTTGGTCTGCTGGAGTATCTGCTGGAGAGGCTTCAGGTAGTCAAAAATGAGGGGGCTCACATTCTTTTGAATCTACCAGTCAGAACGCGCATCTCCCCTCTGGCTTTCTATCAGGAAAGGGATCTTGTTTAAGGCTCTGGTGTTAGTTCAAGGAGCCCTGTATCCGACTGGTGCAACCTACCTCAGAACTAGGTTAAGCTTCCATGTTCATCTAGAATTCTGAGGTTGGCTAATATACTCTTAGCAGAGACATCCAGAATTCATCGTGCTAGAGCGGGAGGCAGCTCCGTAGCTCATCGAGGAGCAATTAATTGGAATAAGCTCTCTATTGAGAGCCACGCCATAGGCAACATTACAATGTTTAAAAAATTTCGGAAAATTTGGCTGTTTGCCCAGGATTAAAACGTTCAGATCTACTTTCACCTCTGACCTATCCCAAGGTCTGCAACACTCCTTGGATTAGCTGTGCACAGTATAAGTTGCATATATTCCTTCCTTCAAGTATCTGTTTTCGCATTATGTATTTTTCAGACTTTAGTTTTGACATGGTAATCATTTCCCCAACAATTCAGGCTCCTCCCATACAATACTTGAATGTGCGTGTGTGGACTAATTATTTTTTTAGCAATGAGCTCTGCATTCTTTCTTTGGAAATCTCTCTTACTTGAATGTTCTGTTTATTATTAAGCTGATTGGATTTTAATCCTGCCTGCTGGGTTTTTTTCTACAGTAAAGTATTCTGTGTTTTTTCTACCTTTTTTATGTTTGCTTGGAAAGTAAGTGTATTTCCGTGCATAGTCACTCCACAGGTTTAAAGGACTGCAGATAGAGAGGAGGATTCCAAGATGTCGGTAAATTTAAAAAAGAGCACAATTCTATTTCTCATTTTCTCCAAAAGATTTCATTTGAAAGCAGAGCTTCAACTGGATTGTAGTATAGTCTGATACACATTTAAAAATAAATGTGGCTGAAACAATTTACCTAATGTTTGCAGCAAGAAAATAGAGTATGGGAGAAGCAGATTAAAAGTTGATTTGAAATGAGCGTGTTTTATCTTTTAAATATATTCTCTATTTCCCATTGGTCTAATAGTTTAGTTCGTTGCTTAGCTCTTGCATTGCTTTGGTGACTTTTGGTTTCAGCTGACTATTGTTTTTTTTTTAAATACAATGTTATAGAGTGAAGACATTTTAAATCCCTTCCTGGAATTGCGATCCTTTGAAAGTCTTACCAGCAAGTTATTCGATCTTAGAGAGAATTGGGGTCTTCAAATAAGAAACCTAACAAGACAATAGTAATTAAGAGCTGATTTATCTGTAGCGCAATTTGGACCCACCTCACGGCTTCATCCTGTGTCATTTTAACGATAGTTCCTGAAATCATTTTGAAGCCTAGGATTTCCAATCCCCTATGAACTGCTGAATCTGAAGCAATTGATAGTACACTGAATGACAGCCAACTCTGATTTTTCTATTTTTGTTTCTTAACTTAAATCTCCTGAAACAATACTAGAGTTGGTTTAAGCTTTCCACACTATGCTAGGATCTCTTTAATTTCAATAACATTATACAAAATTACCTTAAACTCCTGCACTAGGATACAGAAAATGTATTTTTACGAGTGAACTCTATTTAAAGTTACAGAATTCCTTCAGGAAATTGTTATTTTTCCTAATGCTTCCATTTAGATCGTCCCCAACCACACTAACCCCCCTCCCTTTTCTCTTTCCCAGTAGGTTGCTTTCTACTATCACTAGTAGTATACTGGAGGGCCAGACTATTCCACACCCCTTGCCATAGATTCTCTTGCATTGTTACCCCCTTTATGATAACATTGAAATTGAGTCAAGAACCTCTTATAGAAGTAATTGCTTAGAACATAAAAGCTCACAAATCCCTTATTTTCTCTTTTTTTGTTTCACTTTCCCTCTTCTGCTTTATTTTGACCATAGACTACTGTCTTTTTTATATTTCTGTATGATATTTCTGAGCAGAATCAATAACATGACTATCCTAAAAGTGCCCTTAATTAGCATCTCTAGTCTAGCTGATTGATAAAAGCATTGCCTGAACTCCCTCTGCTTTATTCAATGATATCATCAGCTTGATTTCCTTCTGCCATTTAGAGATTTCATGTCATATCAAAGTAGACTTGAAAATAAATGTATTTGCAAGTCTAAGGGTGTGATTGTGATGGCGGAAGGACTTCAGTCCATCCGCCATTGTGTCCGAGAGTGGGACCGCCTGCCTGCCCCATTGCCACTCAATCCTTGCAGTTGAAATTGACAAGGTAGCTCCACTCCAAAGCAAAAGGAAAAGACCCACCCCTTCAGCTCCTTGGTTCAATAAAGCTCTCTATGACGAAAGGAAAAACCTTAGAATCGTGGAGAAACATTGGAGATAATCTCCTTCCACCTCCAACCTCTGTCTTTTACATTCAGCAAGATCCAAATACCACAAGCACATCTTCCAGGAAAAAACATCACATTTCAGATCCCTCCTCGATTCAGCTAAAAACAGACCGAAAAAACTTTTCGACCTCATCAAAAACCCAAATTGTTCTCCCCAAACCATCAAACCTGAGGATGCTTCATAGAAAGCAACTGAGTTTGCTATATTCTTTGATCAAAAGGTAAAATCTCTGGTGGAGCAGGTCACCCACCCCTCCTTCATTGAGGAACGAAAATCCTTAGTCACTTGGCAGAACTTTGCCGCCATCTCGGAAGATAATCTCCTCAAATACAACCTCGAAACCAAACCCTCCAACCATTCTTCTGACCCCATAACAAGTGTCATCGGCATTGATTTCTATACCAACACTCTCTCCTATTGGACCAGGCTAGTTAATCTCTTCCTCAGTCAAGGATCCCTCCCAGTTGTCCTCAAAACAGGACAGGTTACCCCCTTCTAAAAAAAACTCTGCAGATGCAAACGACCTCAATAACTTCCGCCCCATCACCAATCTCACTTTTCTTTCAAAAATGTGTAGCAAAACAACTTTCCCAACACATTATGGACAATAATCTCCTTGACATGTTCCAGTCTGGCTTTATTCAAAATTGCAGCACTGAAACAGCCCTGCTGCGAGTTATCGATGATGCTCTGCATATACTCGATTCATGCCTTCAGATTCTTCTTGAGCTCTCTGCAGCCCTTGACACTGTTAATCACAACACCCTCCTTAACACTTTTCAACAGAGGGTGGGTGTGGAAGGCACAGTACTCAAATGGTTTGCCTCATTCCTCTCAGACAGATCCCAAATGATCAAGATTGCCAACAGTCTCTCGTTTCCACTGGTGGTTGGTCAAGGCATCCCTCAAGGTTCTATCCTTGCTCCCACTCTGTTTAATCTCTGTTTAATCTCTATCTTGAACCAGTACGGAACCTCCTAAGCAAATCTGGAATCCTCTACCATCTCTATGCGGTTGACACCCAAATCTACCTCAAGGTGTCTTCCTCTCATTATTCAACTCTACTCTCAACTCTATTCACAACTGGATGTCAGTTCACCAACTCATTCTCAATCCTCCAAAACAGAATTCCTCCTCTTATCTAGCTCTCTCTCCCCGCCTCCTGGTCAATCCTGGATGGATCATTTGAATTTACTCAACAGTTAACCTGTTGACTGTGCTAAATACTTAGGTGTCATTCTTGATAAAAGATTCAACCTAATCTTACACATCAACTCCACTGCCAAGAGCGCATGTTATCAGCTGCGCCTTCTATGGGGGATTCGTCGGTTCTTCCCGGAGAATGACCTAAAAACTTTGTTCCAATCGCTAGTTCTCTCTAGACTGGATTATTGTAATTCTCATCTGATGGGCTTTCCCAAATCTCAACCCTCCCCCCTCAAATTCGTCCTCCATTCAGCAGCCCGCCTCATTGCAGGGTCCAAACGAAGTGACCACATCACTCCTATCCTGTCTTCTCTACGATGGCTTCCCATCGAGGCTAGAGCTATTTAATAAACGGCGTGCATCACCCACAAAGCTTTGCACTCTTCCTCCCCTCGCTATCTGGGAAATAAACTGAAATTGTCTGGAGGTTCAAGACCTTCTCGGAATGTGGAAAAGTTCCTGCTTGAGCCCCCTCCTTCAAAAGGGAAAAATGTATGTCGCAATCGTTCTCAGGTAATGTGGTGTGAATCTGGAACTTGCTTCCTCCTTTGCTCCGTGCCATCACCTCCATCCTGATCTTCAAAGCGTACCTCAAATCTCTTCTATTCCAAAGACACTTTCAGAACTAATGCCCTCCTTCTCAGACCCCACCAGGAAGTTCTTTAGTCATTGTAAATTTGTCTTATATATTTATATTTTTGTTTGTACATTCTGTGCTTGTTGTGTTTGATATTGTGTTCCTTTTGCCTGTGTTGTTTTGATTCTATGATCTGCTATTTTTGTTTGTTCCATTTTTGTAACAGTTCTCACATGTAACGTAACTGGTTCTATTGTACAGTGCTCTGACACCTTCAGGTAAAGTCTGTGCTTTATAAAAATGCATTAAATAAATAAATAAATAAATGCCAACCTTAACATTGCTGTGAATGCTTCTAGCTGCACCACCCGCCGCAATGTTAGAGATGCACTGTTTACATTTCCCAGCACTACGTGGCAGGCACCACCTTGTGCCTGCCACTTAGTGCAGGGACATGTAGGGGGTTACTATTGGTACCCCCCAGTGCACCCTACCACCCCCACCACAGGGGGCCCACAAAAGACCCACAAATACAATCCCCACCAGCCTGTGAATAGCGGTTCCACCACCATACACCGGCTGGCGGAATGCGGCATTGTAATTTGGCGGATATTTTACGGATGCTGGCCGCTCCGCCAGGCAATCTGACGGACTGCCTGTGGCGGATCCGTGGCGGGCGGTCTTTGTGCCTGCCACAGTCGTGGTCAGATCCCACCCCGCCATCCTAATTTGGTGGGGAAAAATCGCAATCGAATGGCGGGAGGCCCGCCACTGCACGGCTGGCGGTGGCAGGCCTTCTGCCAAAAGAATCAGCCCCTAAGTTCTTTCTTATTGCTGTAGTTAAAATTTTTGGTTACATTCAGTAATCGCCAAAGTTCACCAATATTGCACTCAGGTGCCCTTTGCCTATTGATGTGTTTTGCTCTATTTTAGGAAGGTATGCAGACAAAACTTTAGTTAAATCTCGGCAATGAGTTCTCTGTTGGAGTTCAATTAGCCTGAATATATAGAATATGAAGATTAAATTGTAATTCTTCACAATCTGAAACCCTTTATTGGAGCTGTTTGTTCTAGAGGTAAGCCAGTCTACTTTTTCTCATTTTTCTGCATTTGCTAGTATAATGAGAAACAGCTAGAAGTCTGTTTTATGTTTAATTCCTTTAGCTTTAAGCAAAATACTTTCAACAAAGACTTTTAGCAATATGTTGAATCTCTCGAAGGGAGACTGCGCTTGCTCTTGAGGTGACGGTAGCTCAGCTCAGGGCTGGACTGGGAACCCATAGCAGTCCTGGCAATTTTCTGGGACCAGCCCCTGGTGAAGCACTGCCTGGCCCCTGGAGGTTGGAAATGCATGCTTGCTGCTTTTGGTACTAGGGTCTGATATTGTAGCACTGCTGTAAAACCGGCCCCCAGTTATAAATCCAGTCCCCACTTCTGCAAAACAGGCCTCAACCCTTCCAGCCTCCAGGGAAAATGCCAGATGCTCCTCTGGAATTATCTTGGATCTGGCCTAGTTACTGTAAACCCTTGTGTCTTGTTCAGGAATCTATCTTGAGTTATTCGTGTCTGTGGGCCAGATTAACCATTTTTTCCAATCAGGATTAGTTCTGTTTTGTTGTAAAATATATTTTATGTCTACCTCCTCATCTGTAGTTTCATTACTATCAGGTGTGGGTTTATGTATGGACGGTTTGTTTAAGTCTTTTATCTTAGCCAGGCCAAGACAAGCTGTCTGTTGAACAGTTTCATTTAAGAACATTATTTGTTCTGGGATTATGCAGGCTCTGAGTAAGGCTTCTAAACCTTGTACCTGCCAGTCATTTGTGCCCCAGACAGTTTTTGTCTCAATGTTGTCTTTCCAAAAATCAACATCTAATGTGGACAATTGAGCATAAAAGGCAGCAGAATAAATTTGCTTAGTATTAGTCAACATACTTTCAATTCCTTTCTTATTAACATTTTTGAAGTAAAATGTTTCGGGATTTGTGACATTAAAACCTGAGAAGTATGGAAATTTTTCATAAAATGTTTTTGAGCTACCCTTTGGTGGCGTCGGACAATGTTTCCATTGATTATAAGTAAAAACATTTCTAACGTTTGCAAATTTGTGATAATAATGATAACCATAATGATTAAAACAATACATTTGTTTATAATCTGATGAACCTTCTAAGTATTCATGTTTTGTAAATTTTGCTGACATTTCTAAGTCTGACATCATGTTATTAACAGTCTCATTGTCCCAATCATCAGAAAATGTGCTGGGTGAAACAAAATCACTCAAGGCAACCTTAAATTGTTGCGGAATCTTTAACAGCTCTACCAGACCATAAATGTCATAATCAGGCCTGTCCTATGCTATACCACCAGCTGGAGGAACGGCTGTGATGTTTACTGATGACAGGTCTCTTTGTTCTCGATGAGATGATTTGTGTGACTTCAGGAGCAAGTTGATGTTCTTACTTGCTGTGTTCATTTTACTATATTTTCCATCTATCAGCTTTCCCAAACTTTAAACAAGAATGAGCCATAGAAGGAGAAAAAGTACACCCAACACAATCCAAAATTCATCCCATGGTGAAACCAGATATGTATTCGCAACTTGGTGAAAAAGTTCTGTTACTTGTTCCTTGAGAGTTTTATTTGCTGGCGTTGTTTTGGGCTCACTGAGATCCTCAGAAAATGTATCAAAATTGATGAAATACGCAGAGGCAGTTCTGTCAATTGTTGGTATTGCATCCAGATTATTTGAAATGGCTGGAGCTGCTTGGCCCCTTGACATATTTGTATAGTCAGATGCTACATCAAAGGGTTTTTGTTCTACCACTGCAGTATGACGATCGAGGTCTTCAACCAGCATTCTAGTACCAAAAAGGATTTCATATGGATTGATTCAGAGAATTTCTTGGCAGATTGTCAAGACTATGTTGGACACTTGTTAGAGGTTTGACCCACCCATCACCCAAGCCTAATACTCTAGCTCTTATAGATTGCTTTATGTCATGGTTTTTTCTTTCCACAACCGAATTTCCCTCAGGATGGAATGGACTTGATTACCGCAATGCAACGCCCAAGCTGGCCATGGCCTCCTTGTAAGCTCGAGAACTAAACGCAGAACCCTGGTCAGAATGTAGCATTCCGATTGCATATGTGCTGATAAAGACTCGCAAATCTTTTATAACAGTTCTGGCATCAGCCGAGCGCTGAGGCCACATCCAGATGAATCTTGAGCATGAATCACTGCGACCATGATATATTTATAGTTACCATCCCTTTTTAAGGGACCACAATGGTCCAGGTAAACACATGCTAATGGCTTATCTGAAATTAGAAGGGGCATCTGCGCCGGGCGTTTCACTGTTGAAACTTTCATTTTCTGGCAGATTTCACATTCCAAAACATATTTTTGGGTCTGTTTCCTCATGCGCAGCCACCAGTATCTTTGTTTAATAATGACGCTGTGGCGGAAATACGTGCAGAGGCAAGCCCTTGATGTGCTGCTATGATTAGTCCTAATCTGTGTTCCATGTTTGGAATTGCTCTATCCCCCACTCCAGGGATTCGAGCAAAAGGAACATTATTTGCATCAGTTATATATGAGTACTTGAGTGGAAAGCCTTTTGGAAGTCTTTTACCACTGTCTTTTATTGAAGCAGTGACAGCTTGGATTATTTCGCTGTCTATTTTTGTTTTTGATCGAATGATTGCAGCTACGGAAGCCGTTTGCACAGCTGCCTTCGCGGCTTCATCAGCCAACGAATTCCCTGCAACGTGAACGCCTTCACGCTGATGACTCATGGATCACGTGAGTCTTTCTGAAATAGAACTACTTGTTCCCAAAGCATTTTATGCTTAATTGTGCCACCTTTTGCATCTTTGAAACTGTTTTGAACCCAGTTCTGCAAGTATTCATTGTAAGACTGGACGCAGTAATTCGAATCGCACACTATGAGTGCGGGGAATTCACGATCGGTATTTTTCAGCGCCATCTTGGAAGCTTGTAGTTCAGCTCACTGAGCTGTACAATCTCCTAGAGATTGAGTTTTTGTGACCATAGGTCGGAATTTACCATCGCGCCAGCGACCTTTGACAATCCCACGCGCTGCACTATAAGCTTGTTTTCCCCCAATTGCGGGCTGTGCTGATCCGTCTGTATAAGTTATACATCCGTAATTTTCTAGAAGCAGAATCTCTGTGGGCAGAGGACATTCTTGTTCGTATTGTAGAAATTCTTGAGTTTTCAAGTAGGGGTCAAAAACGTATTCAACATCTGTTGCAGCAAGAGAATTACCCCATTGTATCCATCTCGGATGTAAAGCTTTTGCATTCGGAATGCTCGCTTTTGTCACTGCTTCTAAGGCAGGTACAGGAGTAGCAACCTTTATGCGTTTTCCATGCGCGAGGGCTCTCTCTTTTGCTACTGCAGGCTGAACCGCTGTCAGAATGTTTTCTGTTTAAGTGAATTTCATTTCTGCTTGTGTGTTCAAGTGTGATTTATAAGATATTGGTACCTTTTCACCTTCATTAAAGGTTAGGTCTGTGAATCTGCATCTTCCTGGGATGATTCGGATTACAAGGTTTTGTACCTTTACGCGTTTCTGTAAATGTGTTGTTGCTAACATGTCTGTTTGCACTGAACGCAAAATTTCTATGTGTTTTTGAGTCCAATTAATAAGTTTGAAATCTGGTTTGATTAGTTCGTAGAGAGGTTTAATCCTTTTTGGGTAATGTAGCATGTAAGTTCTTCCGAAATTCAGGAAACCTTGAATTGACT
Source organism: Lissotriton helveticus (assembly GCF_964261635.1). Taxonomy (NCBI): domain Eukaryota; kingdom Metazoa; phylum Chordata; class Amphibia; order Caudata; family Salamandridae; genus Lissotriton; species Lissotriton helveticus. Next base: position 1,234,213,963 of record NC_136068.1, read on the forward strand.
GTAAGTTTTTCAGCATTTTTGGAGGTCTAAAATGTTTGCTGCCAGGCTTTTGCCTTCCCTTGAAAGTTCGTATCCCAAGAATAGGACGTTGAGAGGGGCAATTCATTCTTGATTTTAAAAAAAATAAATTTGTACCCTTCAGAGGCGAATGAAAGTATCATGGTGTTCACCCTGTTCAAGTGCCTGTCCAAGTCATTGTCTGTAAGATAGATGTCATCGACATAAGATAATGCCTCATCATCATATGTTTGTAGTAACTCTGTTACTCTGGCTGAAAATAACCCTGGACTATTCTTGAATCCCTGGGGGAGACGACAGAAATGACCCTGTGTCCCCATAATTGAGAAAGCGGTCAAGTACCTTCTTTCAGGTGCAATGTTTTGACAGAAGAAACCATTTGAAATATCTAATGTGGTTTTAAATTTTTTTCGCACAATGTTATTCAGCAGTGCTGCACTGTGTGCATTTTGTACTGCAAAACTTTTGCAACAAGAATTTAAATGTCTGTAGTCCAAAACTAGACGATATGTATTATCATGTTTGGAGACAGGAAACAAAGTATTGTTCTTGGACGAGGTGCATGTTTCAATCACCCCTTGGTATTCAAATTGATCTAGGATCTCCCTGACCTGTTTTTTAGCTTCTTGCTTAACTGGATACTTCCTCTGAGCAGTAGGTTGATTTTTTAATTGGATCTTATGGTGAGGAGAGTCCTCATTCCATCCCACATGATTTTTATATAATGTTGGAGCCTGGGCCACAGCCCATTTTCTGGCATAGGTGTATTTTTTATGAATAGGAATATGATTGGAGAAGGCTGGCATAATGATCTCTTTGCCATGTGGGCACTCCCTGACAAATTCAGGTGGCCAGTCTTTTTCAGCCAGAAGGATGTCATAACCCTTAGATATTTCTTCCCAAAAAAGTGCTTTTATTTTTTTAGTTATGTCCCCCTCTATCCGGAGTGTTACTTCATATAACTTATGGGGTACACTAACCCTGGTATCGGCAGTTTCAACTTGAATGTATTTATTCAGGTCCACTGTCTCCAGATTATCCTTCAGGATCTTGCGAGCTATGGTAACTTCTGCTGCGCTGTCCAGCATTGTCTGGGTCAACTCCCTGTTCTTGAGTTGTGTCCGCAAGATCCTCGGCATGTCTGATTTTTAGACATGCTACCTTCGTTTTGGTGAATTGAGTTTTCTTATTTTTATGGAATGTATTAATCGTCTTTGGACTTCACGCGTTCTTCATTGTGTTCTGATCATCCTCTTCTTTCCGATTTCTGTGAGGCAGTCTGAAAGGTACGAGAGGAACCTGTATCAGTATCTTTATATCTATCAGGTTTTCTCAAATTATCCCTGTTCCTGAGGTTATTTCTCTTTTCAGAGGGCTCCTTTTAAGGAGACCTACCTCTGGATTGAGAACGCTTCTCCTTAGGAAGTGTCTGTCTAGTATTTTCCCACTTCATTTTAGGAGTGGTTAGATTGTTTTTACTAAAAACTTTTTCAGGATTTTCTGTTAGTTCGGGCTTTACTGGTTTCCCACCCAAACTATCTCTTCCTAGTTATTCATAGGATTTTTCTATTATTCTGGCCAGTTCATATGGTTGCTCAGTTACATCAAGTTATTTTACTTTTTGGTGAATTGCCACGGATGCTGCTTTACCTTTAATATTAGCTAATATTGTCAGGGCCGGTCTGGCTACCGGGCAGTTTAGAAAGCTGCCGAGTTGCTGGCTGATTTCACTGCGGTGGGGGCTGATTTCGTTCATAGAGACCTGCGTGTGCTTCGAAATAATTAATGCAAAACGAATTTCGTTTAGCACACGCAGGTCTCCATGAACGAAATCACCCCCCAGCTCAGCATCATTCCAAACTGCCCGGTAGCCAGTCCGGCCCTGAATATTGTAGCTGAGACCTGTTTGAAATCCTTCAGTAACTTCATACCGAGATTTAAAGCAGGCTCTACCCTGTATTAGTATTGAATCTGTTTCAGGACGTCTTGTTATTACGGCCATGGACAGAACACCATGTGTTTTCGTGTAGATTGCAGCAAAGACTGTGCCCCAAGTGTCACAGTCCTCCAGGTGTGGTGCGATCCCCATTGGTAAATAGATTGTTAGAATCCTGTGTTTCTCATGAGGTGTTTTTTTAGCTAACCTTAATGGAATTTGTTCCCTTTTTGTGAGTAATTTACCGATGCCTGATTGTATAGTCTGTGGTGTAATTTTGTTTGTGTTACCCTGATGGGGGGTGTGCTGTGGAATCATTATAGCAGGTTGGACTGTTAGAGTCCGCATGACATATTGAACCAATTGTCTATGTATTTTAATTATTTGTTTTAGCGGAGCTAAATGTTCTTCACTTGACATTCTTTCAATGTCAGGATGTGGTGTATAGCTGGCTAGTACCGGCCATTTTGCTCCTGGTCTACCTAGTGGACCGAGCCTCGTGTAATCTGATTTTGATGTTGTAGGGCGCCTTTAAACCAGAGCTGATGCTCTTGGTAAGTTAGTGGAATTTCAATGTCCTCGAAAGGAATGTATTCCACTGGAGGTTCCTCTATCTTGTAGAAGTGGAACACATGTGTTGTTGGATTTGCTTCTGTGAAGAGAATCCATGAATAGAATACCTCTGTCTGCCGATATTCATGTGCCTCTATGACAAATATCACCCTACCTCCTCTCCATGATAGCCAATTTGTTATAAGCTTTATAGTGATGGTTTTCCTTAAATTTTCAGGGATGATTATATCATCCACATTGTCTTCATTAAAACAGTAACGTCAAAGCCTGGTCGGGCTGCTGCTGCAGCTCCACCGGTTGCGTTGTTGTCACCGTTATTCGACAAGGAAACAAAGATAAGGTGCACAATATTTTGGAAAACTGTATCCTTCAATGTTAAAAAAAACCAATAACTAATACATAGGATTTTCGTACTACTAAGTTTATGGCAGATTTTATCCTTTAACCCAGTCCAGACGTCTATTGGAGTATTTTACGGGAAAAAAGGTGTCTCTGTGAAAAGCACGACTGAAATACTCTAGTATCTAGTGTTAAATTAGTGCCTTACCAAACGTTGGGCGCCATGTAGTGTAGTTCCTATATTCCCAATGGGCTTTGCGCATTGGAATAATATATCCTATAGATTTGACATAGGACTTATGTCTACTAGGTCTCTATCGAATATATTAAACTTAAATGTGAGTGCCAGCTAGCTCAGAGGTCACTAGAAACTTTCTCGAATTCACAAGAAGGGATTAGTTTCTGACAACCCATAAACATGACAACTTTGTTTACCCAAGATAAAACGTATCTTCAGAGTCGTGGAAACAATAGATAGATATTTCACCTAGTCAATCGTGCATGCTTCGTTTCACCAGAGGTGCAGAGAAATAGAGATACGGGCGTTTTCAATAAAAGTATTTATTGAACAGTCTTCTTTCTCATGCAGGAGAAATAAACTGCTACAATCGTAATACTGGCTGTAAAGTATAATGCGTATAGCAGGAAGAGTATTAAAAAATAATACTGTAAAAGCATGGTATGGTTTCTAAGCCATTAAATACATACATAAATAAATAAAGACTAAAAGTACTCAACTGGTGCTTCTAAAATACGCCTACTCTGATGTACCTAACCTAAGTCTAGTACAAGGGAAGAAGTAAGTATGGTGTAGCATAAGTTTAGTATTCTTTTGCCCAGAATCTATCCAAGATTTCTCTTAGGGTCTAATCAGCTCCGTACCTTAGTTTAGAATGAAGGAGGTCTGGTATCTCTCTGTCTCAGGACTCGATTTCCCAACACCACGCAAGGGGAGCTTGGAAACACTGGAGCTGGATTTCTTGGCAAGAGAAACGACAGCGTCTCTCTCAGTGTGTCTGCTGGAGGGTCGGCATCCTTCGGCACTTGCTGTAGCGAGATGCGCCGGGCAAGTAGATAGTCGAACTGCTCCAAACCATTGTGTGTTTGCTAGGGCAAGTGTGGGCATATTTATACCTGGAAGGTGCAGAGTTTGACGTAAAGGTGGACATAATAACGTCATCAAAGAGTCTCAGTTCTTTGAAAACTCCATGAATTCTTTGACAAATCAATATTCAAGCAAGGGGAAGTCCCTAACTGCTGAAGCCGAGTGTTCCAAGAAATCGTCGCGGATTTTCAGAACTAGTAGCCTAGCCATGCCGTATTTGGACTGCATGAGCTATGTCTAAATATGGTTATGATTTCTATGCCTATATAATGACATGGTGATTTATGCCTATATAAGGGCATTAATCGGGAAAATTACACTAGGGTCCTAAAATGCTGTACAACAAAGAACTGTACTTATTTTATCAGCTTCATGTCTGTTGGGTGACTTCAGTGTCATTCTCTTTCATTTTTTCAATCACTGATAAGTCTTTTTTTTTGCAAAAGTAGGGGGGTTATTACGATGGCGGTGAAATGGCCACCAGTAGGCTGCCAGTGGTGTTTTCACCACCATCGCCAATCACTTCTCTGCCCGCCATATAATTATGGTGGGCAGTGTGCAGGCAGACGCAAAATCCGCCCGCCATGGATCTGCCACAGGCAATTGTTCCGATTGCCTGGTGGACCCGGCCAGCATCCATAAAGTTGTGGCGGTACCTAGCAGGCACCGCCCGCCAGGTTTGGATGCTGAAATCTGCTTCTGTTGTTTTCTGCCCATCTGCAGAACCAAATGGAATCATTTGTGTACTCTTTATGTCATTTATAATGGTGCTGTTAACGCTATGTAGTGCTTTATTGCTATCAATAGAATGCTGTTTGACGGCATCACTCGTCAGTCCTCTTCCTGTTTCACAGTCTATTTTCTATTTTGCTTACAGATAATTTTTGTAGTTTGCTTTTCATAGGGTACACTGGGCCCTTTCTGTATGGCTTCCTGCTGAGTTTTACTTCAGTCGTTTAAAGTGCTTTAAACCAATACTTGTTGAAAGTACTTTCCAGACTCTGTTTTTTAGAGATAGTGGGGTAGCCAGCCTCCTTTTCTTCCATAGTCCCAGTCCCATCCTATCTGGGAACTGTCAAAATGCTTCCCAGGTCCCTGAGCTATACTCGTTGGTGTTGGTGGGTAGGTAAATGGGCTGAAGGAGTCACTACGAGCTTCTGCTGGTTTACTTCTCTGGTATTTGATACATTCACTTTTAAGTGCTGTTAGTCATTCTCTGGTCAGTCAGACTCCAGAACTATCCAATCAGCTTTAGAACCAATGCTGGTTTGCTATACTGATATTGGCTTCTTTGGATGGCCTCGGAACATGGTGTAGAGGGGCAGTGGTCTACTGCCACAGCTAATTCAATTCTTGGGTGTCTCTGCTGGGGCACTGCCTCCCAGAACCTGATTTCCATGTCATGAATTGGCAGCTTAAGGGTATGGCTAGATAGGGCATGTGTGTGCCTCTCCCTAATGCCCGAGGTCTTTGTAACAACAAGATTTGAGGCACAGTAATCTTAGAACACACTCAGAAGGGCAGTGCTAGTAAGATGGACACTATAAGAGATGATGGGGCAAGCCTGGAAGAAAGTGAAAAAAAGGTAAAATATTGTACTTTATCATGAATAGAACTGCTCTAGGTCAATCATGGTGACCCTGTTGAAAGGCTTACGGTAGCTCTCTGTGCCCTGTTACGCCATGATGTGTAACTGTCCATATTTGCCTCATTTATCTCCATCATAAGAATGCCACTTCATGGTTCGGGGCAGAAATAAATGCAACACCTATGCCTTAAAAACAAAGCAATCAAGTGAAAGGACATACAATAGTTCCTTCTGCCTGACTGTACTCAGCCAGCACTGATAGGAGCTAGATCGACCAAGCAAACGTTTGGCAGGTGGAAATAGCCTCATGTGTCTAGGCCTGACAAGTGCAACACTAGGCTACGTAATAATGGGCTTCCATTGAAAAGTCTATGCATTACTAGGAAAACACTCGGATGGTGGACTCATGCTTGACAATTAAATTGTAATTTGCTGTGAAGTGAAAATGCTCCATATCTAATCGAATTACATTGTCAACAATGAATGGGAGAAGGGGGCTGACTTAAAGCAACCTGAATAGAAAATTAGAAACCTTGTCCCTAGTTTTGGAAAATTATCTACTGAAGTCAATAACACTAGAACAATCCTGAATAGCTTCCACATAATTCAGACGATTTTTTGTTATCTAGGCCTGCCATATTTGTTTCTATTTTATCAGAGGGTATATAGATATAGCTTGATGAATATGATACAAAGATTAATTATTTCTCCACACCATTGGAATGCTACCACAATTCTATATTGACAGGTCTGAGAGTGACATTGAATAACCTGATTTAGATCCCCACCATCTGCTTTGCTGTACAACAATCATGTTGCAGAATTGGAGACATATGACCAAGCACATTACTGAAACAGGACATACCATCTCGTGACAAAATATGAAATGTAAAATTCTCTCTGAATACTAAAGAAAAAAGTGTACCAAACATTCAAAGATCTTCTGTTGTCACCTCATTAGTCTACCATCAGTCTCCATAGCAAAGGTAAAACAGAAGTAGAGTAGTTTTGCTAAACAAAAACCCCATTGAGCATACATCAATAATATCAGCTTTTTTCTCCACCATTCAATGTCTAATGGAAGACGTCACCTGTATTTATCCATATCTGAGACACAGAGCTGGGGCCCCACTGTTAATCCCTGCTCCTGCACTCGCGACAGAGCCAGGATGGCTGCACCACTCTGACCACAGAGGCTGTTCTGACTGCACCAACGGCTGCTGAGGTACATTTTTGTAAGGGAGGTTGTTACAACTCCCACATCCTTTTTTTTATTTCCCTGTCTCTTTAAGTTTACTGCACTTTTTCATTGCGTGTTACAGTTCCATATAGAATCCTGCTTGCTGCTAGGCACCCAGGTCAGTTGCACTGTTCCTGCCTGCCAAGAAGCTGCAGTTTGTTGCTGTGCCGCATTAATGGAATACATTCTTAAATTTCAACTGTTCCAGTATTTCTTTACTGCAAAATTTGGCGACGAGGACATAACAAGACTTGGAAGCGGCACAGGAGTGGAGTGTACGTTTTTTATTGCTGAAGAAATTGTTGGTGAGTGCGTTCATTCTTTGCTTATTGGCACTACCTTCATTTTACAAAAAGTCCGGAGGAAAGGTCTCAAACAGGAGTGGAGAGACTGAAGTTTGAAGGTTTCCTTGAAAACCAACACATATCATCGGAAGTGTTGTGTTTCAAATCTACGAGTGCAGTTCTTACCGGTGAATGCAACGGGACGTCATCCAGCTGAGGAGCGAGACCTGGCATGCGAGTCGGAAGCAGCGCGACCTGCAAGACCTGGCATGTGAATGTGTGACGCACGACAGAAGACGCACACATTGTGGTACCCATACGTAGTTAAAGCCACCATCACGCACGCAGCACGCACGACGTGACGGCCATTTTTGTTGTCTAATTCACCGAGCATAGGAAAGCTACTTTACAGCTTCTTCCGGCGTTTTAAAGCAAACAAGGTTTGGGGTGAAAACTCTGTACTGTTGTTGTTCCTGACATTTCACGAAGTGAGTCATTATATACATTTTAAAGAGACAACTATTGTATTTTCTGCCGGACTATGGAATAGTACTACCACCTTGCGAGTCTTCACACATAGTATACATCAATATTTTGAACTGGTTGTCCAAAGATCTCAATTTACTAGCCTACAGCATACAGCATAGAGCTATAGTTTATGTATTTATTTATTTATTTTCTGTTATTATTTTATTTATGAGATAAGTGAATATAAAGGAAAGATAAAAAAGTATTATTTTCAGTCTAGATTTCCATAACACTATATTAGTCCACATCAATATATTAACATGCAATTTGATCCGCCGGATACATTTCTGCAAAACAAGGGAGATCCGCCCATTCCATGGACACGATCGGAGGAAGAATGTATCAATTACATGAAGGCAATTGACGGTGAGCACATGGGAACAGAAAGAAAGAAGAGTATTCTTTTACATTGTCTAGGCTCAGAGGGTCAGATGGTGTTTAGGGCCTTACCACAAATTCCGCCTTACGAGGGTGAAGGTGAAGGTGAAGGCAGTAACGTTTATAAAGAAGCTTTACTTAGGTTGGAAAACCGGTTCCAAACCTTGCTCTTAACAGATTTAAGTTCTATATGAGGGCACAACATGACACAGAATTGTTTGATGATTTCATTTCAGCTTTAAGATCTTTGTCTTTACATTGCAATTTCGGAAATATGTGTGATGACATGTTGAGGGATCAAATGATTGTGCATGTTAAAAATAAGAAAACGCAGGAACGTCTTTGGGAACTTGGAGATCCCAAATTATCCGAAGCAATTGCCATTGCTAAATCTTTAGAACAATCCAAGAAATGGATGCTTACGGTAAAGAAACACAACGAGCATAAAACAGAATCTGGTGATGAGGTTTGTGTTGTCAAGCGTACAGACATATATGCAAATGACAATTCACATGCTGGTTCTAGTTCCACTAGGTTAAATAGTTATGGCAATGTTAGAAAATTTGATAAATCATGTATGTGTTTTAGATGTGGTAGCAGGACACATATGGCTTCATATGGTGGATGTCCTGCAATTAATAAAGAATGCAGGAAGTGTGGTAGGTTGGGACATTTTTCTACAGTATGTAGGGATGTTAGAAAGTTTATCCCAAAGTCCCGTGGAAAAATAGCATCTATTACAGAGGATAATCCTAATGTGTGCAAGTGTGAATGTGGTGATGGGTGCAGTGAAGAAAAAAAAGGATTTATCGTTTACCTCACTGAAGGAATTTCTAATGTTAATGACTCTACTGGGTGTCAACACAGAAAAAACCCTTATGTGAAGTGGTTGAGCTTGATGTTAAACTTGAACTTATGGCTGATTCGGGATCTCCCTGGACGAATATTTCAAAGGATTATGTTGACAAGTGTTTAAATTCTACTTTGGAATTTTCTAATATATTACCGTCTGACATCATTACAGAAAGCTTTGATGGGTCCATAATTGACATGTTGTTTTTTTTTTAAGTGGAACTTACCTTTAAAACCAGGTGTATAGTAATCAAGTTGTACATAGCAGTCAAGGGTGTGAACGTATTGGGTTAGAGAGACAAGTGGAAGCTTGGGATTATCCTTAATCCTCGTGCTGTAGAACCTGTGATGTTGGATGAAACTATATGTTTAGATAATATTGCTTTGGTTAAATCAGAAGAGAAGGACATTCTAATTAAAACTAAATTCAAAGATGTGTTTTCTGATAAGTTGGGCATGATTAAGGATTATTCTCACAAGATAAAACTTAAAAGTAGCGTTATTCCTGTCAAACAACGCTTACGAGGTGTTCCCATTAATGTGAGAGAAGAACTTAAAAAAGGGTTAAATGAATTAGTTGCTGAAAAGATTATTAAGCCTATTTATTCTGCCAAATGGGTTTCTCCCATTGTTTTGGAGAGGAAGCCGGATAAAAATTTGAGAAAGTGTGTTGATCTCAGGGCTCTTAATTCTGGAATTATTGTAGACTGCCATCCCCTTCCCAATATTAATGAGGTTGTTTCCATGTTGAAAAAGGGGTAAGGTGTTTTCCACACTTGAACTTAGATCGGCCTATCATCAGATTGCTCTTACAGAAGATTCCAAATGTCTCACAGCTTTTATCACTCCGCAAGGCTTGTACCAGTACACCAGAATGCAGTTTGGTTTAGCCTCTGCGGCATCGGTTTTTCAAAGAATTATGTTCAATATTTTCAGAGACGTTGACAAATTCGTGAAGTGTTTTCAGGATAATATTTTCATTTATTTTAGTACCAATGAAGAGCATGGACAACATTTACGAGATGTTTTTGAGAAGTTGAGGAAAAGTGGTTTGACTTTAAAGTCCAGCAAATGTAAAATGGCTCAAAACTCAGTATAGTATTTGGGTCACACCATGTCAGGTGATGGTGTTTTTCCGAAAAAGTCCAATGTTGCATGCATTACCAATGCTCCTGCTCCTACAAACAAAGAACAGTTGCTTTCTTTCACAGGTATGTGCGAGTATTATAGTACGTTTGTAAACAACTTTGCATCCAAAATGGAACCTCTCAGAAAACTTCTTAGACATAATACTCTTTTTGAATGGAAACTAGAACAACAATCAGCGTTTGAGCTAATGAAATCAGAGATAGTGCAAACACCCACACTCAAGCCTTTCTGTATGAATAAAGTGTGTATAATTACTGTAGATGCCAGTATGTATGGTATTGGGTCTGTTTTGTCGCAAACGTACGGAGTGGAATGTTTCTTTTGCATCTCGCACCCTAAATGAAACTGAACGAAGATACGCTGTAATCAAAAAATAACTTTTAGCCTGTGTTTGGGCCATTGAACATTTCAGGAACTACATTTGGGGTAGCAAGTTCGATTTGAGAACAGATCATAAACCTTTAGTCAACATCCTTTCTCCAGGTGGTGGGTGGAACTCAACTGCTCGCATTGCCAGATTGGCTTCTAGATTGCAGGAATATTGTTTCACACCCAATTTTTGTGCCAGGTAAGAAAAATGTTATTGCAGATATCATGTCTCGTGTTCCTTGCCAAACCACCTGCACTGATAAATATGATGAAACTGAAGTTGTTACCTGCTTAAAAGATATTTTGTTTGGCTCATTTGACGATATTTCTTAGGAGGCTTGGAAATTTGCTGATAACCAAGATATGTCTTTGCAGACCATTAAGAAGTACATCTTAGATGGTTTGGCCTGATAAGAAATAATTTAACAGAAGATTTCATGTCGATGTTTGCTGTACTTATTGAGTTAGAGTTAGAAGGTGATTTGATTTTTAAAGCTGGAAATGTGTAACTCCTTTTGGTATACAAAAAGTCATTTTAGATGTAGCACATAAAACACATCCCGGCATGTCTGCTATGAAACGACTTATCAGAAATTATTTTTTGATAACAGTGTTATCACTCAGGATGGCAAGTTATGGAACATCAAACAGGTTGCCAAATGTCCATTAATTCAAAATGCCAATGTACCTGATGCTCATCTTGTTTCCAAGGATGCGGTTGCTTCCAGAGTTAAGACTTCTGTCTTTCCAAGGTGTCCTCCTAGAAGACATGCTGACTATGTAACTTAACTGTATGTAATTATATTGTATCATTGTTTCTTGTGTTCCTGTTCCTTTTGTAAAAAAAGGGAGATATGTTACAACTCCCACATCCTTTTGTTTTATTTCCCTGTCTCTTTAAGTTTAGTGCACTTTTTCATTGCTTGTTACGGTTCCATTTAGAATCCTGCTTGCTGCTAGGCACCCAGGTCAGTTGCACTGTTCCTGCCTGCCAAGAAGCTGCAGTTTGTTGCTGTCCCACATTAATGAAACAAATTCTTAAATGTCAACTGTTCCAGTATTTCTTTACTACAGAGGTACCCCCTTCACAACAGAATATACAGTGGTGGAGGCAGTGGCAGCTGGAGCACGGACATTTGGCCATGCCCAGAGCACTTCCCTTTCCAACCATTGATGGATAAGGTAGGATGTGACGTGCAGAGACTCGAAGGCTGCAGCAGTTCCCCCTATAGTTAACCCCCCTCACATCAACCACTGGTCTCCTCAGCACTCCAGCCCCACTGGACAATTGCTGCCCTAGGTGGGGTGGGCAACAGGCCATCTAGCTGCTCAAGAAATCTGTCCTGTGGCTGGCACAGCGAGCACAGAGAGCAATCAACACCAGATAAACGTCCAGCTGCCACCCTGCTCGCCCCATGCTGGGAGCAAGAAATCATCCTATTGCACTTAGTACATACTGTATCTCCTGAGTGCTCCCCTGGTGTTGCAGGCTGCTAAAGCACGGCGCCAGATGAGGAGTTGAGAAAAGTACAGCACCGGATGGGGAGGAGTCCCACTTTGGGGAGTGCAAAAAATACCATAAAAGAACAACGAAAACAGGAGGTGAGCCTGCAATTGCCCACTACTTTCAAGCCCCCGTGGCTCGATTCCACTGATGTCCCATCTCCACCCCACCCTCTCCTCCCCATGAGTACACCTTGCCAGATGCAGGACCAATGATGAGTCCTCCATTCCTTCCTGTCTGCTGACTGTTGACTCAAAGAATGCCATCTCATGTTTCCCTCAACCTTGTGGCTCGGCAGATACAGGAACGGTGTGGAGGCCCCCATCCCTGCATTGGCGAGAAGATTGTGTTGTGCTTTGTTGTCATAAATATGATCGCTGACTGCAAACCTTTAAAACATTTCTCCAACCCAATCTCTGCTTCTCATGTCTAGTAATTATGTGCAGACCGTGCTCCTTGTTAAACTAATAAAATGCATATCTCTCTTAATCATTTCCAATTTATTAAAGTTTAGACAAAGATACACAATTCTAAAAAAAAGAATTGCGGTAAACTTTGAAGATCTCACTAATTATTGACCGTTATCACAGCTGTTCTCTTAGTTAAAATTCCCAAGTCCTATGCGAAAATTAATGTCAGACAGTTCACAGACAACAATAGACGTCTTAGTGACAGACTGTCGAGTTTCAGAATAGGGTGAAGTTCTAAAACCTTCATTTCAATAATTACAGGTCATTGTCTCAATAGGATATTTATGAATCCTGCATGCTAGATATAAATCTTTGAAGATTCTGACACCAATCAAAATGTAATGTTTCTGACAATTCTAAAAGAGAGCATTTGTCTGGAAGGAGGCTCCCACTTTGGAATGGTTCCCCTTTAAAAATACCACTCTTGGACCTCTATATTCTGCCAAATCTCTTATTATTCTATATCCCCAATCTATGGGAGCTCTATTGTTAAATTCCAGTTTAGCAGCCCATACTAAAATGAGCTTCGGTGCATTACAACTCCTTCCGCAAATATCTGAGGGCAGTCGTGGGTGGCCGAAACTGAAATTCGTGACTACAAACCTTTTATTACTAAAACCACCAAATGTCTTGGTTTCATCCTGAAAAAACACAACAGCTTTCAAAAACACATAAGCAATATTGTCAAAAAATGCCAGACGGCAGCTCAGACTCATTAGATTGATCAAGCCTTCTCTACCAGAGCAGAACCACAAGGAAGTCACTGCATGTAGTAAAAGGCATCCTCCTCTAAAAAAGTCATCCGCAACTCAAATCAGAAAAACGCAGGGCAGTAAAATGGTTAAAGGCCATCATTCGCCAATTTCACCTGCAAGATTCTAAGGTGCACATTTACTAACTCTTTTCACCCGGGAGTATACAACCCATATTACTTGCTGTGCTTTGTGCAAGGAGGAAAATAAGGCATATTGTGCTATCCACTAAAATGGTCTGGTGCTGCGACTGCTGTCGTCTCATGGGTAATCTCTATTATTTGGCTCCCTTGTGTAATGCACAACTTCACACCAGGGTGAAGAACTGAGCGCACAAAACCTATTGTAGGTTTTGTACTGGGAGTATACCTTTCCAGTAGAACTTCCAAGGCCTATACTCACTCAGACGTACCCAACATATTGAATGTGTGCTGTGCCCTCAGCACACATAAACTGCAGGGGTTTGTTAAATCCTGTTTCAATGAGTCATTAGTTTTATGAGGAAAAGCCAATATTATGGTATTTTTTTTGGTGCGGAGGATTGGATGAATAGGCTCTCACCGAAAACTATTGAAGGGGACGGTGTGGTGGTAAATTGCAAATATCCAAGCATGGCACAGCGGTTTGTTCAGTCTGGTCATAGGTTTCATAGCACAAGTTCAGCCATAAGCGTTTTTCCGCTAGGTTGCTTTTATAGACTTACTTTGCCTAATGGAAGAAGGCCCCTGCTACAAAGAGGGAACATGATTGAGACCATCTCCGTCAAGAACCAAAGCAGTGTAATGCCTTTATCAGATCTAGATGCCAATGATTGACTTGTGCCTGGGAAGGGCTGGCCAAAGGGCAACATTAAGGGCATGGGAGCAAACAGCGCCTCATTCATATCCTTGGGTCCCAATGACGATTTTTGCTGCTCCTTGGTAGTGGGAGGAACAATTGAATCTGCTGCAGGCAAAGGACCTGTTCTTTTAAGCTATGAAGATAAAAGTGCATCTCAGGACCCTGTTTCGGTAGGAAAAAGCAAACTTCTATCCTGGAACATTGCAGGCCTGATAAAGAAGCTTGACTCTCTGGTTCGGGCCAATTTCATTGACTAATTTGAAGTTTGTTCTTTTCAGTGGTCCTGGGTAAATGCATCTTTGTTTCAAACTGGGATCATTTGCTTCGACCAACCAGCACTCTTGTGTGGTAGAGGGCGACCATCACAGGGCTTGGCGACATGGATTAACACCACTTTTGCATGTTCTTCTAGAGTGATTGATCTAGGTTACCCTGATGTTTTGTGTGTTAATCTGAAGTTCACCATGGGGGTCTCTTTGTGGTTATATAATGTCTATTGTAGGAATGGAAATCACAAGGCTAACCTAGCAGTTATCGACCTAATCAGCAACCACCGGGTGTCGCTCCAACCGGAAGTACTGAAAATAGGAACAGGAGACTTTAATTACTGCTTTGAATCAATCGATGCTGGGTCTGGTCCCATTCGTGGAGCAGAAGACGAATTATGGGTGATACTTGCTCTCACCCTACCATCAATTAGGAGGTGGTCAGCTGCTGTTCAAAAGAGGAATGCTTTTGATTTGGGTAACTGCGTTAGAGCCTGTAATGGGAGAACTCCATCAGACAAGGAGGGGATGAACACATTTAACCAGCAGGGGTGCCAGAGCCGAATAGACTGCATTCTCCTGGACATCAGGTTATGGCCCCTAGTTGTTGACATAGAAGTATTACAGCACCAATATAGTGATCATAATGCCCTGGATCTTACACTTCGTACATTGGGACCCAATGCCTACCCTCGTGCCAACGAACCATTTGATAGGAGGTTCGTCCCTTCAAGTAATATTCGAAGGCTGAGGTGGTTTGTTATCACCTCAACTCCACAAATAGATCTATGAGGCACTTGCTACTGTCCTGGAAGCAATTATACTGATGGAGGGAAATATGCTGATGGCCGTTACATGGGGCGGTCTCAATTCCATCCACCATTCCATGTTTCGCACATTCAAAAATGTTTTTATGGTAGAATCTAAATCCCTCCCTAAGATGGCTAAAGTGGCTCCATGGTATACTAACAACTGAAGGGCGGCCCTGAGATTACTCACAGACGTCATTATAAGCGGTAGGAGGGACTCAATCAAGGAAGCAAGGGCCTTTTACAAAATGTTGCTAGCTAAGGCTAACCGTGAATATGAGATAGAGAAATTGGTATTTTTGTTAAATGCTGTGAAACTGAAAGACATTGGCTGTTTTGGCATACTTTGGTCGACAGGACTGCGGATTTAGCTGCCCCATTGAATTCTAATATCTCAGCAGCAGCATGGACTAACCACTTTTTGGGTTTGTATGTTGGGGGTTCATTGAGACTAGGACGTACCTTGGCAGTGCTGAGGGCCACACTGCTAAGGCAGTAACGACTGCCCATTTAGTGAATGACCCTCAAGGGAGGCCATGCCTGATTTGACTATAGGAAAATGTCCACTCATCATCGTAAGAGAGGTCATTAATGCCATAGATTGGATCACTCCAGGAAAAGCTCCAGGGCTAGACAAGGTGCCTGGGGATTTGTTTAAGGCAGATAAGGCAAAATGGGGCCCATACTATGGCAGGTTTTTTTATTGTATTTTGGAAGGCCTACCTATTCTGCCCACATGGGCAGGGGCGAAGATTGTACCAATCTACAAGAAAGGCTTATGGTCACCGCCATCTAATTACCAGCCAATCAGTCTTTTTTCCAAAAGCTCTTTTGTCAATTTTTGCTGGATAGGCTGAGCAAGTGTGTCGAGGGAGTGGATCTTATGACTCCCCTCCAAGCAGGGTCCATATCCAGGACTAGTACCAACAACCTAGTATGCCAATTACTACTTATATACTAGAAATATGGTGTTTTGAGAGGTGGTCAGCTTTATGTAGTGTTTGTTGGCCTCAATACTACCTTTGACCTCGTGCAAAGGGAGGTCTTATGGGAAGTTCTAAATAAACAGGGTGTCACAAAATATCTTATTGGTATCATTAAGAGGCTGCATCAGAAGAACTATGTGCAGGTTAGATATGGCAAACAAGGGGACTTAACACCATCGAACCCCATTTGGCAAAAACTTTGTACATTAAATTTCAAAATGTGACCCTACTGTTGGGCCCCTTTCCTGCTAAATGGGAGCAACATGATCTTATCCTAGACCTGTCCTGTCCTTTTTGCCCTCAGACCAAGGAATGTATTAATCACATATTGTTCTTTTGCAAGCACTATTATAACCACAGGAAGAAATGGATATCAAATACATCACCCATGATTGTGCTGCTCTGTCTTGTTAATGGGAGTATGGAGAATCAGACAGGGCAGTGTAAAGTCCTGAATAATGTGTTGCACTGCCCATCTCTGCTGCTAGCAATGGAACCTAGACAAAAGTTCTAGTTACACCTTCAAACCTAATGGCCCTCTTTAAAGAGGTGCTAAATCTTCATTAAAATCCAGAAGTATAAAGCATATGGTTGTAGCGTGTTTTATGAAATACTAAGACACGCAATGCCTATTGTTTAAGCAGTTTTCAAAATGGCCTTATGATAGCTTTAGATTTATTTTGATTGTATTGGTTTTACTGTTTTTAAAGTTTGTTTTATGTCAATTGTATTTATGTGAGCTTTAAGGACACTATCTGCTGAATAAAGAAGGAGATGGATAGAAAAGTCTCCTAGTAGTTCAGGCTTTGCGTCAAAACCTATGAGTGCTTGTGCTGATACACCCAAGTAACACCCAGTAAAACTACCTTGTGCAAAGCAACACAGTGGTACAAAGTGACAAAAATATATACAAAGCCGTCCAAAGTGTTTGTTTGCGAGAGAAGAGGGCATCATTAATTAGCAAAATAACAGTTACATTGTAAACACCAATGTGTGACTTTGCGTTTCTTTGCAAAACTGCATCTTTTTGCAACAGCTCAAACCTTTAATCCTTTGATAAATCTGGCATGAATCAGGTGATAGACTATAGTAGAATCATTTTTGTAAATGTAGAAATGTCTCTGTATTTACCATGGGGCTCTAGATTACTTCCTTAATGCTTTTGTTTATTAATGTTTATTTGTAAACAGTGCATCACATCCTGTAATTGCTTTCTGTTGCTAGAGTGGCAGATGTATGTCTCTACAGCATAAATTTTTTATTGGTATTTCTGTTAACAGAATAGCATACACAGCATACTGGGGCACACTTCCAGTTACAATCAGGTTGGACTTCTGTCCCAACCATATTAGGTGGACATTTTGCAACATACCAAATAACACATCACAGTATCTTGCATCATTTACTAGTGTTGTAGTAACAAACACCACTAATTAACGAAACTGCAAGTTATTCACTGATAGTAGGGAACATGCAGTTATAGAATTGAGGGGCATATTATCAACAACTAGCGATATTTATCACTAAATAAGCTTAGCGAAATTTTTTTTATCGCCGCGCATCGCCGGATTTTATCGCAGAGATAACGTGCTATTAGCAACGTTCATCTCCAATGCGATAAAATATTTGGCGATAGCAGCAAAATGCGTGAATATCGCGGGGAATCCAGTGATATTCAGGCATTAGCGCCAATAGGGTCTTATGCTAAATATCCAACTCCCATTGGATAAACAGGTTAAGAAGTGGTCTGAGCAGGCACTAGTTTTCAGCGATATTCGCGCTTAGCGTGAATTTTTTCACCGCTACGCCTACATTGATAATAGGCGATAGCGATGTTAGCGACTGCTTTCAGTCGTTAACAGGTTGGGTACACCCAATTTGCATGTCATTAGCAATAAATATCGCTGACATGCAAAGCGGGCCCCAAACCGCTCGCTATCACCTAAAAGCTGTCGCTAACTGATGTTAGCGACAGCTTGCTAATAGGACGATGAAATTATCGCTGCTTTGCAGCCAAAAACAGCCGCAAAAACGGCGATAATTTCTTATCGCCTGCCTTGGTAATATGCCCCTCAGTTTTAATAATGATGTGCAGAATAAAGATCAAGAGCCATATGTATCAACACTTTTCTCCATAGACACAGAATGGGAAAAACCCTTTGATACATCTGGCCCCAAATGCCTTAACACAAAGTGATGTAGCACCCCTGCAGAATATGAAAAGGGGCCCCTGAATCTACCATATCTCACAGATATTCAGTGAACTTGAGGTCAATAGGGGCCCCCTGATAGGATGGGGGCTCCCTGAAAGGATTGGAAGCCCCCCTTCTCTGAAGGGGCTTTAGGGGACTCCATTACACCCCTTCCAAAAATCCCTCCTTAGAGCTTACAGAGGGGTACAAATGTTCCATTCAGGAATTGAGTGTTTACAAGCTCCGAGAAGTGGGAAATTGTAATGCTATTTCAATTAGACGTTTACCACAGAGGCATCAATGTAGACAGTGACGACAAGGTAAACTATTGTTATTATTATTAACACACGAAACATCATATGCCTTTCTTGGCAAAAGTGAAATTTCACTCACAAAATTAAATGACAGAGAAAGTTTACGTTAATACAACATTATTCACAACATACTCAGTACTTGCAACTCGGAGCATTAGCCCATATGAATGGCATTATTTTAATTGCTTTTTTGGAGAAATTTCAACAATCTTCGCAAATTGAACTATGTGGATTTTTAGGGGATATTGGGTTAAATACTCCAGGTCGGTTTGACTCATCCAAATTATTGTAGTTAAATTGTAATCTAGAATAGAAGATAAACAGAATTACACTAAACATGGATTTAAGTTGTCTATCAAAATGCTAGTAATTTGATTGATATAGTGCAAGTTATTGCCAAAACTGGTTCAAGAGTCTAAATTTGAATGTGAACTGTCTATTTCATTGGTTGTCAAGAGATGAATTGTTTTATTGGCCTCTGGACTTCTCGCGCTAGAAAACAGTTGTTCTAAGGCTAAGATTGAGGCCAAAGCATTCAAAACATATTTTTTTTCACACAGTGTGTGAAAATGATACATTTATTATTGAGTGGTCCGCAAACCTCAACTGTTCATTTTGAACGACCCGCTCATAAATCAGTTTGGCAATTTTTCAGGTTTTAATCAGTGGTAAACGGATTAGAAACCTCAGGCAAAGCGATCCATGCCCGCCGGTTTTACATACATTAGCTATGGATTACAGGAAACAAAACACAAGTGATAAGCCTGCCAGCAAAAACTGTCTTCGGTCCCAGCAGCGAGGAAGACGAGGAACGAGGAATTCTTGTGCCCCAAGCACTGTCCTGCCGAAGGAATGAAGTACTTGCGCTGGCCGTCCTCCGACACTGCTTGCAATCAGGTTCCCCAGTGAGGGAGTCTCAGGAGGGCACCTACCTGCCTGCTAGATTGCCAGGAGGACCCTGCAGGCAGGCGCTGCACACACGCTTCACCGTGAGCAAAGCTGGTTCCAAGAGCACCTTTAAGGGCTCATGCATGGTAATTATTATCATGCAATTACCATCAAGGTAGATACATTGTTTGGCCTCTGGCGATGCTCCTAAAAGCAACTGTGTTTGACCTTGGGCTTATTTGTATGTCCAGCTGAATAACAACTCTAATAAGTGCAAAAAATGTGTTCAATATCCCATGTTTAGAAATTATTCCTGTAGCACCGTCCATCCCTATTCGTGCCTAGGCAGGGCCACGACTGCTCTTAGTGCCTGCTAACACCATAGGACTCTCTGTCCACAACAAATACATACAAATGGAAGGATAATGTGGACACTGTGCCTGACTGCAGGCAATGCTCTGCAGGGACTGTGGTTGGCAGTACTCGCCATAGGTCACCCTAAAGGGTTGGCCTGTGTTTAGACCCTCCTTGGAGTGATTACAGGACAATTGGCATGGATATTGAATACTGGGGGGCTGAACATAAGTCAGATCTGGAAGGCCGAGGAGTTAAATACATTTCTTACAGAGCATGGACTTCAAACTATCCCCTCTGCTTTGAAGAAGGAAGACTGTGCCCAGGATATGAAAGTACCTTTTGCCCACTGCCCTGGATACTGCCTGTTTTTAGGTCTCGTCCTACGTGACGCGCATGCATTGCATAGGAGGGGACCTAATGCCATCGGCAGAACTTTTTAAGCAAAGAAGTGCTCGCGTTGCATTGCTTACAATGCAAGGCGTGCACATCTTGGCGATTTCCTTTCGGGAGCACACAGCGCCATATGGTAGCGCCATATGGTCGCACGCTCCCGAAAGGAAATCGCCCATGCCCCCTACCCCTGTTGCTACTTTCAAGGCCGCGCAGCAGTGCTTGTGTTAAATTGCTATGGATATGTGTTTGCTTTGCCTTCAATATTTTGATTTTTTAATGCACTTTTATTAAACAATGCAAATGTTCGCAAAGGCAGAAGCTTGGCACTATTATTAATTGAGCAAGACCTATTGGCTTTGCCAATGCTTATTGCTTCCGCCGCTCGATGCTTTTCGAGAGGCATCTACTTCTGTCTGTGGTTGTGACGTCAAGGGGGGCTTGGGGGAGGGAGCTGACCGAAGGGAGGTCTCCTCCCCCGGGCATTTTGGGAGGGCTGCGAGGGGTTAAGCAACAGGTAGAACCTTCTAGAATTGGGCTGGTCTAGTAGGTCTTAGCCAGCCCAATTATAAACTCCTGTGTCCCCTCCTCACAGCCACCATTTTAGGTTTGGTAACCTGGTGGCTAGGAGGACAGTTAGCGGTTTTTGTCTGGTAATAATTTGTAGAGTTTTAGGGTAATTCCTTTTAGTGTTTATTGTTGCTACTTGTTCATAGTGTAATGGAGGACTATCGAGTGCTGGAAGCGATGAGGCTTTTGTCTGAAGCAGGTCGCATGGATTTGTTGGTGGGGGGGGGCCGGCGCGCCCTCATCGCCAGGCCTCTGCTGGTGTCTCTGCCGCAGTTATGGCGTGCTCCTCTCCGAAGAAGAGACGCTCGGGGCAGGTAAGTGAAAGGGGCCGGTCCCGTACGAAGAAACCGGCCCCTTCCGTTCATGCGCGAGTGGCGGTTGGGGAGGGGGGAGCTCCGGCGGTGTATGGTGCTCCTTTGGTGTGCGTGAGTGAGGCGCGTCCGTCCACTGCTGGGCAAGCGCGAGTGGCGGTTAAAGCGGGGGAAGCTCCGGCGGTGCGTGATGCTCCTGCAGGGCATGTGAGTGAGGCGGGAGGTGCGCTGGTTGTCCCTACGGCGGTGCGGGCGGGCAGTGTGGCTCCCGTTGAAGCGTTAGCTTCGGTTTTGTCTTTAACGGGCAAGCGGGGGATGGGGAGGCGGAGAGGGAGCAAGAAGCGCTCTGCCTCTGACCCGTTACTTGAGCGGCGGGTTGATCCTGAGCATGTGGTTGTTGCCCGAGGAGCGCGCAGGGGCTCTGTGCAATTTCTCGAATCACAAGGGGTATGCCAGGAGCAGGTTGAGCCCGGTTTGAATCATTCCGAGCTGGTTGTTGCTGAGTCACAGTTTCTTTGTGATGCAGGCACTCAGGTTTTATTAACACCTTCTAGACATTTGGTGCCAGGGAAACATGTTGTGGGAAGGTTAGTTCAAGGCAGTTTTGTATCAGGTGGGGTGGAGGGCCCTGGGGGTTTGGAGCATCAAGTTGGTCGGGTATTTTCTTCTCATGATGTTGGTGATGGTCAGTTGGAGGTGGAGGGTAATGTGGGCAGCCCTTTATTGTTTTCTACTCCTGGTTCTTATGTGGGTGCTGCATTGTCGGTGGGGTGGGGGAGGTTCTAGGGGAGAGGGGGAGTGGGCTCAAATGGGGGAAGGGGGTTCAGTTTCGGGAGCTGCTTTGGATTTGGGTGTTTCTCGGCCTTCGCCTGCTGGGTCTTTTGGTTTTTTGGATATGGATGACCGTTTTCAGAGGGATGGTAGGGGTGTGCCACAGGAGGGCCATGGATCTTTTTCTTGTAATGTCAATGTTGCAGGTCATGTGCCTGGTGCAGGGAGTTTGGGGCTTGGAGGGGCTGTGGTGGGTACTCCTGCAGGGGTTTGGCAACCTTTTGGAAGAAGTGTAGGGGATGTTGGTTTTCCTGATACAACGTCACAGCATGACAGGGGTGTCCGGCAGGTAAGTGTTGGGCCTGTACAGGGGCCTATGGATGCTGTTCCATATGGGTCGAGGGGTGCAGGAGGCCCCTTTTTGATGTTCGGTTCTCCTGGGTGGGAGCATTTTGGTGCTGCAGGTTTGGCGCAGCGGGGATTACAGAAGGATGGTGAGGGTCAAGATTGGCGTGCGAGGGCTTCTTTGCGGGCTTCTTCTACAGCGGTGGCTTTTGATAATTTGGATTATAGTGGGGATGAAGAGATGATAGGTGACTCTCCGGTCAGGGAGGTGCCTTTGAGGGGTAGTTTTAGAGGGCGTTCTTTGGATAGGTTTCAAGGTATGGTCGTTGGTTCTAATTTGCAGGGGACAAGGCCTGCGTCAGGTGCTGTATTTAGGGATCCTAGCACACCAGTCCAAACTTTTTCTTTTCAGGACAGGGATAGGTGCGCCGGTCCAGACTTGGCAGGGCGTGGTCCAGTCCAATTTCGCCAAGGTGAAGTGAGGAGAATGCCTAGCGCGGCCCTCTCTGTTCCACCGAGGGAACCCGCCGCGGTCAGCACACGAGGGTCCGGCGTGACCCCGCTGGCCCCAACGAATAGCAGGTCTAGGTGGTCCACCTTACCGTCGGCTATGGAGCCACAGAGTCAGCGCAAGGGGAGGTACGGGTGTGTACAGTCTGCTCCCCCTCATGGAGTTTCTTCACAACAATTAAAATGTAATCTTGCTGATGCCGGGTTAGGTAAGACCCGTAGTGTGGTGTTTCCTGCTGAACTTGATTCAGTGGTCTTGGATTATGATGAAGATAGTCCCGAAGAAGGAGAGTTACGGTAAGTAGAGGGGGGGGGGCCCTCTCATGTGTCTAGTAGTGTTTTTCAGGCTCAAGCGGTGCAAAGACAAGCAAAAGAGAGAAGAGAACACGGCCCGTCAGTCAGGGCGCCTCGAAGACGGGATACATTGGTATCGGCACCACGGGCAGAGCCTGCGAGAGTGGTCTCTTTGTTACCAGGTGAGCAGTTAGCTACACAGGCCAAACCTATTATGGTATCTGTGGGCACAGGAGGGGAAGGGGCTGTTGGGGTTGGTGAAGGGCGGTTGCTGAAAGGACGTTATGTAAAAGACACTGCTGTGGGCACTGATGATGTTGTTGAGATTACAGGTAAAGTGGAGAGTAGTACTAGCACTGAGGCTTCAAGTGTGGTAAAAGAGCCATTGGCCAGCAAGGAATTGAACATTTAAAAATTGCCTTATATGGGGGTCACGAAGCCTTTGGGTGCCCATTTAATGTTGGTTACAAAAGAGAGAATTTGGAAGGGAGAATATGCTGAAATTCTTAAGCTACTACACCGGGAAGTCCGGTCCAAAGAAGGATCGAAAGAAGAAGAGTTTGAACTTGCAAAATGACCTAGAGTTCTGTTAACCATTGAGAATTGGACAGCTGCATTCCTTATTTATGCGAGTGTTTATTGTGAAAAATTTCCAGAGCGCAGCGTGTCTCTTTTTAAATACATGGATGTGATACGTAAGGCGCAGCTTACTGGAGGGGGGTATGCTTGGTCCCAATATGATGAGGAGTTCAGGGCCAGGATGGCTTGGGATCCGGAGGCCAAGTGGGGGGAGCTGGACACTGATTTATGGCAGCATACTATGGGATCTGCATCGGGGGGTAAGACGATTTTTACAGCCAGTGGTCTTCCCTTACTTTACCGGCCCTTTCAGGCCAAGCCCACCCGGGGAGGGGTGGGGAGTAGCTCAAACACACAGTCTGGGGTTGGCACATGCTGGGAATTTAACAAAGGGTCCTGTAGTGGAGAGTATTGTAAATTCAGACATGAATGCTCCGGTTGTGGTAAGCGGCATCCCTTGTCTAGATGTTGGGATAACAAGCCAGCAGGAGGTCAACAGGGGAAACAGTCAGGTGCAGGTGGTTCGGGGACGTCCCAGCAGTTTTCAGGGGGTAGGGGATCCAGAGGTAATCAGGGTATTGGGCCCAAGAGCTCATACGCCGGTTAAGTTGGAAAAGTTGTGCCTTGCACTTCAAGATTATGATGATGCAGCTGTGAAACAGAAATTGTTGGGAGGTTTTGAATTTGGATTTCATTTGGGTTACATGGGCTCCAGACAAAGGAGATGGTCTGCTAATTTAAAATCAGCGTCTGAGCATGGCGCAGTAGTGCAAGAAAAATTGAATAAAGAAGTGCATGAAGGAAGGATGGCTGGCCCTTTTCATGATTGGCCGATCCATAATTTGATAATATCACCTATTGGAGTGGTCCCTAAAAAAGAACCGGGACAATTCAGGCTCATTCAGCACTTGTCATGGCCGGAAGGGTAGTCTGTAAACGATTTTATTGACCCAGAGTCTACTTCGGTCTCTTATTCCTCAGTTGACGTGGCCATGTCACTTGTTGTGACCGCGGGCGCAGCTGCTGAGATGGCTAAGTGTGATATTAAGTCTGCTTTCCGGCTGCTGCCTGTCCATCCAGATGACTGGAGTCTACTGGGCATACAATTTTCAGGACAATGGTATGTGGACAAGGCATTGCCGATGGGTTGCTCCATTTCATGTGCTCTTTTTGAGTGTTTCAGCACTTTTCTACAATGGTACTTTACTCATCAGTCTGGTCACTCACTGGTAACGCACTACCTAGATGACTTTTTCTTTGTCGGGTCCCCGGGCTCCATGGAGTGCCAGTCTGCTCTGGACACTTTCCAAGGGCTTATGGAGGATCTGGGAGTTCCTTTAGCTCCCGAGAAGACCATGGGTCCTGCCACTGTTTTGTCCTATTTGGGAATTGAAATTGATTCTGTGGCAATGCGGGCTCGCTTGCCAGACGATAAAAAAGTGAAGATGCTGGAGTTGCTGGAAACCATGTTGTCAAAACAAAAAGTGATGGTGAGAGATATTCAGGTGTTGCTAGGTCACCTCAATTTTGCGTGTAGGGTGGTGAGAACAGGGAGGACTTTTTGTCGCAGATTGGGCAGGGCCCTTGCAGGTCAGCATTTGCCTCACCACCGTGTTCGCTTGTCTGCTGGTGTCAAGGAAGACTTGAGAATGTGGAAATGTTTTCTCTCTTCTTTTAATGGTGTACCTTTGCTTCGGGATGTGGACTTTCAGTGGGATGTGCAAATGTTTTCTGATGCAGCCGGCAGTGAAGGATTTGGTTTGTATTGGAATGGGAGATGGTGTGCAGAACGATGGCCGGATGAGTGGTTGAATGGTGGTCGCAGCATAACCTTTTTGGAGCTTTTCCCTTTACTGGTGGCTTTGACTCTGTGGGGGGAGGTCTTGGCACACAAGAAGGTGCTTTTTCGTGTGGCTCGTTTAGGAAGACAGAAATTGGCACCGGGTTATGTGCATATATTTACATCACACTGGTGAACGCTAAAAATAATAAAGTCAATGCCTAATTAAATCTGGTATGTGAATATTTTTCTTTTTATTTTATTATGATTATAAACTTGATTCAGATGTTTGAAACACTCGATAACTAAATATATAATTTTTTTACATGTGTATAATACAAATTGGTGCTATACAATTCAAAACCAACAGAAAATAAATTGTTCCAACTAATACAGAAATAATTCCCCTTCAACGCGTTTCGGCTGTTAGCCTTCCTCAGGAATTCTGTATATGCAAGTTGACACTTTTAGCCAGGCTAAAAAGAGCCTTGAATAATTTCTTTGTCCAGGAATTCTCAGTCCGATTCTTCGTGTGGACAACATGGCTGTGGTTGAGATTGTTAATCGTCAGTCCGCCAGGGATGAACAGGTCTTGAAGCTCATGAGAGTCTTCTTGCTGGGCTGTTTGAAACACGACATTCACTTTCGTGCTTTGCACATTCCTGGTGTGGACAATGACATTGCGGATGCTTTGTCTCGTTCACAGTGGGGGAGATTCCGTTGACTGGCCAGGGAGGCAGACAGAGCACCAACCCCAATGCCGATTCATCTGTGGCACGTAGGCAACGTCGGGTCTTACAACTGGTGGTAGGTTCTTTATCTGTGTCTACGCGTTCAGCTTATTCTCTGGCTTGGAGGGAGTTTCTGGAGTCCGGCGCTTGCAGGCGTGAGGAGGTTTGGCGTCGTTCTGAGGATGTGGTGCAATTCATTTTAGATCTCATGGATAAAGGTTTGACTAGAGTGACTATTGCAGGAAAATTGGCAGGGATAGCTTTCATGGGTAAGTTGGTTTGGGGTTATTCTCCTTCTGCGGGTGAGATTGGCAGGAGAATGCTTGAGGACTGGGCTAGAGAACAGGGTCATTCTAGTAGATTAAGGGCCCCCTTATCTTGGCAGACCCTGGCTCGGTTGATAGCTTTTTTGCCTTTGGTATGTTCAGATGACTTTGAGTCCTGTTTGTTCTCCATGTTAATGGTATTCATGTTTTCTGGAGCTTTTAGGGTTTCGGAATTGTTGGGTTCAAAATGTAAGTGTGGAATTTTTTGGCGTGATGTGTTTTGTTCTGATGAGGGGGTGCATGTTTGGTTAGTTAGTTCCAAAACTGATCAGAAGAAGTTGGGGAAAGGAGTGTGGTTGGAAGCGCGCTCTCCTAGCATAACTTGCCCTTTGCTGTTGGCCCGGCGCTGGCGTTCTTTATCAGGGGGTGGTGAGGATGCTCTTGTTTTCCAGCATAATAATAATAAAACTCCTGTTACAGCATACCAATTCCGTATGGTGTTGCGCAAGGCTTTACTACACTTGGGGCTGGACGGGAATTTATATGGTACACATTCTTTCCGGATTGGTGCTGCAACTGAAGCTTTTAATAGAGGTTGGTTGCAAAGGGATATCATGAGGTTGGGGCGTTGGTCTTCGAACTGCTTTCAGCGTTACGTGAGAGGTCAGGCGGAGGAGGCGCATGCGTCATCTTCCTTTCCATAAGCTTTAACTATGTTTTCTTTTACAGGATCGGTAGCTGGGCCCCGTTCTCCAGTGGTGACAGTATGGATAGTTGGGCATTCCTTCGTGAAATGGGCCCAAGTCCAGGCGGCGCAGAGTTACTTCGGAGAGCTTTTTGGTTTTAATGCTCAAATGTTTAACATTGTTTGGAAGGGGAAAGGTGGTATGCTCTGGAGAGAGTTAATACCATGTCTCAATAACAGTATGGTGGGCGGGCTATGTCCTGACATTCTGGTGATTCATTTGGGGGAGAACGATATATGTACCACTAAGGGTGTTGTATTGTTGCGAGCTATTAAGAAAGATTTGAGTCTCATTAAAGAGTTTTGGGCTGGTTGCCATGTTTTTTGGACCGAACTAGTTCCGCGTAGGATTTGGAGAGGAGCGGTAAATCCCAGAGCTGTAGATAGAGCCAGGAAAAAGGTAAATTCTGAGGTTTCTAGATGTTGCCGTTTGCTTGGTTTCAGCAGGATTTCTCGTAGAGAGATACGTTTTGAGACAGTGGAATTTTTCAGGGGTGATGGTGTTCACCTTTCCAGAGTGAGGATGGACCTGTATTTGTTGGAGTTGTGTGAAGTTTTGGCACGATCACTGACGATGCAGCGTTGAATTTTGTTAGTATATGCTTCTATTTTCCTAGTTGGGGGGGCAGAAAGGGGGGTGGTGTAATTTACCTCCCCCCCCCCTACCTTTCTGGGTGGCAGGGCTTTTGTTGTTTCGGTGCTGTTTATTGTAAAGTTTTTGGTGAGTATTGGTCTGATTCATTGATTGACAGGTAAAGGGGAAGTTGGTCATTGCTTGACTGTTCAGGTTTTGGGGGGTCTTGACAGGGGTGAAGGGTCAGTCAGGGTTTTGTTTATCGAGGGCCTGGTTTTCATTATGTGATTGGGGTTGTTGATGACGTAATGTGTTAAGTGATGACGTAATGATTTATTTGATGATGTAATGCTTTATTGATGATGTTATGTTTATAATGTTATTGTAATGTTTTAATGCTGTATTGTTGGGTGGGGGAGGGGCCAAAGAATTTTAAGGGAGGGGGTGGGGGCGGGATTTGAAGTTAATTAATTATTTAGTGAGGTCTAGTTTTGGAAGGCTTTGCCAGGGTTATATATTTTGTAATGTGCACCTGTTTCCTAATAAAGCGGCCTTTTTCACACTCAAATATTTTGGTCTACTTTTCTCCCCCCCCTCGCCCTCCCTCCCAAGGGGGGCTTGGGGGAGGGAGCTGACCGAAGGGAGGTCTCCTCCCCGGGCATTTTGGGAGGGCTGCGAGGGGTTAAGCAACAGGTAGAACCTTCTAGAATTGGGCTGGTCTAGTAGGTCTTAGCCAGCCCAATTATAAACTCCTGTGTCCCCTCCTCCTAGCCACCATTTTAGGTTTGGTGACCTGGTGGCTAGGAGGACAGTTAGCGTTTTTTGTCCCAACCTCCCTCCCCCTAATTTTTCTGGACTCTTGGTGATTTTTCCTTCCTTCTTCTTGTTTGTAGTGATTATATATATTCCCTCTCCTTTTTTATAGTTTTCTTCTTTTGTGTCCAAAGGCTGTTTTCTTGTTAACAGGTGTACAAGGGGTTTTTTGGTTTGTATTTGTCGCTAGGAACAGGTGCTGTGCGGGGCTTTTGTTGTTTCGGTGCTGTTTATTGTAAAGTTTTTGGTGAGTATTGGTCTGATTTATTGATTGACAGGTAAAGGGGAAGTTGGTAATTGCTTGACCATTCAGGTTTTGGGGGGTCTTGACAGGGGTGAAGGGTCAGGCAGGGTTTTGGTTATCGAGGGCCTGGTTTTCATTATGTGATTGGGGTTGTTGATGACGTAATGTGTTAAGTGATGACGTAATGATTTATTTGATGATGTAATGCTTTATTGATGATGTTATGTTTATAATGTTATTGTAATGTTTTAATGCTGTATTGTTGGGTGGGGGAGGGGCCAAAGAATTTTAGGGGAGGGGGTGGGGCGGGGTTTGAAGTTAATTATTTATTTAGTGAGGTCTAGTTTTGGAAGGCTTTGCCAGGGTTATATATTTTGTAATGTGCACCTGTTTCCTAATAAAGCGGCCTTTTTCACACTCAAATATTTTGGTCTACTTTTCTCCCCCCCCCCCTTGCCCTCCCTCCCAAAGCGGGTGTGGTGTTCTTCTCTTTCTCAGCGGCAGCCGGTTCTTTGCCCAAAGGCTCAAGAACGGAGCCAAAGTAAGTGAGCAGGGGAAGGACTTTGTGGGGATCTTGGTCACCACTTTCTAGATGTTTCTTGGGCTGCTCCGGTGTCAGGAAGCGTTCAGCTGGTACTCGCCGAGGGAGGCTGCCCTTGGGCTCACGCTGGAGAAGTCCCTATAGCCGGAGCTGAAACCGCTGCTGAACCTTAAGTGTCTTTGGAAGAGAAGAGATTTGAGGTCAATGGTATTGTAGCAGCTGAAGGGTTAGCATCTCTAAGATAGTTGCGTTTTTCCTGCACGCGTTGACATTTACCTGTTTTTGCCGTAGTTCATCGTCAGGTCTCGTCCTACGCAACGTGCATGCGTTCCATAGGAGGGGACCTGATGGCATTGGCAGAGCTTTTTAAGCAAAGAAGTGCACGCGTTGCATTGCTTGCAATGCAACGCGTGCACATCTTGGCGATTTCCTTTCGGGAGCGCACAGCGCCATGTGGTGGCGCCACATGGTCGTACGCTCCCGAAAGGAAATCGCCCATGCCCCCCTCCCCTTGCTGCTACTTTCAGGGCAGCGCGGCAATGCTTGTGTTAAATTGATACGGATATGTGTTTGCTTTGCCTTCAATATTTTGATTTTTTTAATGCACTTTTATTAAACAATGAAAACATTCGCAAAAGCAGCAGCTTGGCACTGTTATTAATTGAGCAAGACCTATTGGCTTTGCCAATACTGATTGCTTCCACCGCTAGATGCTTTCCGAGAGGCATCTACTTCTGTCTGTGGGTGTCACTTCTTTCTAGATGTTTCTTAGGCTGCTCCGGTGTCAGGAAGCGTTCAGCTGGTATTCGGGGAGGGAGGCTGCCCTTGGGCACATGCTGGAGAAGTCTGTATAGCCAGAGCTGAGACCGCTGCTTACCCTTAAGTGTCTTTGGAAGAGGAAAGATTTGAGGTCAATGGTATTGTAGCAGCTGAAGGGCTAGCAAGATAGTTGCATTTTTGCAGCATGCATTGACATTTACCTGGTTTTGACATAGTTTATCGTCGTTTTTGTTGCAGTAAAGAAAGCAAACTGAAATCTGCTTATGCATTGCAGGTCTTGTTTCGTTACTTTCTCATGACACAGCAACCTTGTCAGTCTATAGGGCCCGGGTCACTGCAACTCTGTAATCTTTGTTCCCTTTCTAACTTGGTTGCGCAATGATAAAGCTAGTCTTTAGTTTTTCCTAAACACTTCTCTGACTGGAATGAAATATCCAGTGCCTCATGGCATCAGAGTATAAATCATTTGTTAATATCTTAACTCAGTTGTAGTGGCACTTGGTTTAGGCCTCCACGACTGGGAGGATTTATACCTCTGCTGGAGGAAGGAGTAGTGATCAACATTGCCCTGTACTTTAGTTAAGGCCTGAAGAAATCGGACCTTAGAAATGTTCCCTGAACTTGGAGAACATCCAAGGATTGCCACTTAAAGTGTGAGCGAAGATCAATACTGGAGAAAGGAGCCGAGAACGATATTGCCCTTCATTCTCCAGTGGGGGGCCTTAAGATATTGGACCATTTTCTATACTACAATCTTGAGGGGTCCATTTGAGAGGTTGTAGAAGTACAGACCAGGATTTGCACCCTCACGCCTGTACCTGAAGGCACTGGAGTGGTTTACATGAGCACCATGTACATTATACAGTCACACTGCGCACTCACACACTGCGCACTCACACACTGTGCCCTAACACTACTTTAGGCCACACACACTGCTCCCTCACACTACTTTAGGCCACACACTGCACCCTTTCACTACTTTAGGCCACACACACTGCGCCCTCACACACTGTGCCCTCACACTACTTTAGGCCACACACACTGCGCACTCACACACTGCGCACTCACACTACTTTAGGCCAGACACACTGAGCCCACACACTACTTTAGGCCACACACAGCACCCTCATACTACTTTAGACCACACACACTGTGCCCTCACACTACTTTAGTCCACACACACTGCACCCTCACACTACTTTAGGCCACATACACTGCACCCTCACACTACTTTAGGCCACACACACTGCACCCTCATACTACTTTAGGCCACACACACTGCACCCTCCCACACTGCGCCCTCACACACTCTGCACCCTCTCACACAATTACACTCCTGAATACAACATACACTCCACACAATACCACTCAGTGCCACATAATTATATGTTACATGATTACACTGCGCTCAACGCAACATACACTCCAAATACCACTCAGTGCCACATAATTACACACCACATAATTACACTCTACTGAATGCAACACACACTCCACACAATACCACTCAGTGCCACATAATTATATGCTACATAATTACACTGCACTCAATGCAACATACACTCCAAATACCACTCAGTGCCACAAAATTACACACCACATAATTACTCTATCTATCTATCTATCTCCCTCACTCTATCTATCGATCGCCCTCACTCTATCTATCTATCGGCCTCACTCTATTCATCTATCGCCCCTTACTCTATCAGTCTATCTATCTATCACCCTCACTCTATCGCCCTCACTCTATCTATCTATCGCCCTCACTCTATCTATCGCCCTCACTCTATCTATCGCCTCTCACTCTATCTATCGCCCCTCACTCTATCAACCTATCTATCTATCGCCCTCACTCTACTTATCGCAGTCACTCTATCTATCTATCTATCTATCTATCTATCTATCTATCTATCTATCTATCTATCTATCTATCTATCTATCTATCTATCTATCTATCTATCTATCTATCTATCTATCTATCTATCTATCTATCTATCTATCTATCTATCTATCTATCTATCTATCTATCTATCTATCTATCTATCTATCTATCTATCTATCTATCTATCTATCTATCTATCTATGTATCTATCTATCTATCTATCTATCTATCTATCTATCTATCTATCTATCTATCTATCGATCTATCTATCTATCTATCTATCTATCTATCTATCTATCTATCTATCTATCTATCGCCCTCACTCTATCTTTCGCCCTCACTCTATCTATTGCCCTCTCTCTATCTATCTATCGCCCTCATTCTATCTATCTATCGCTCCCACTCTATCTATCTATCTATCGCCCTCACTCTATCTATCGCCCTCACTCTATCTATCTATCGCCCTCACTCTATCTATCTATCTATCTATCTATCTATCTATCTATCTATCTATCTATCTATCTATCTATCTATCTATCTATCTATCTATCTATCTATCTATCTATCTATCTATCTATCGCCCTCTATCTATCGCCCTCACTCTATCTGTCTATCTATCTCACTCACTCTATCTATCGCCATCACTCTATCTGTCTATCTATCACCCTCACTCTATCCATCTGTCTATCTATCTATCGCCCTCACTCTATCTATCCAGCGCCCTCACCCTATCTATCTATCGCCCTCCCTCTATCTATCGCCCTCCCTCAATTTATCTATCGCCCTCACTCTATCTATCTATCGCATCCCCACAGCATCACTCAGCACCACCACAGCATCACTCAGGGGCACCACAACATCACTATGTGCTACCACAGCAGCACTGAATGCCACAGCCTCACTCGTCGCCACCACAACATCATTCAGTGCCACCACAGCATCAATCTGTGCAACCATTCAACAACAACTGGTTCAAATATGTTCTCTCAGTGTTTCAGGCTTTATTACAAATGTCACAAAAATATGTTAATATTTCACTTCTGTTCTTGGATTTTCGTCACAATAAAATACACTGAACATAATCTTCACAAAAGTTCACAAAAGTTATTTACAAAACTTATTTGCAAAAGTTAAGGCTATTGACATTATAAATTACAACAACTTTTATTTAAGTGTTAATTATAAAAAAACATTAAAAGCCATTGTTATTTGAAATATCAATACATCTAAGTCACGTAAATACAACATATATTGCATTACAAATGCTATAGGTGTCACATTTACGAAAGTTATAACTATTGGCATTGTAAATGACAAAGCTATTAATTTCGCTATTTTCAAAACCAAAACATAGACAAAAAATATGTCATTTACAATACCAATAGCTCAAACTTTCCTAATGCGAGACCTATTGCATTGAAAATGCTTGTTTAACAGGTTATACACGAAATGGCCTTAAAGCTGACCTACAATTTAGATATGAGAACAAAACCTAGGTCAAAACAAGAGACATGAACCTATTACCCAGAGAGTATTGAAAAGGTCATTCCCATTATGAACAGTGTTCTTTGTTACCTGGCATGTGGCATGTCTTTGCATCGCATGACTGAAAACCACACCTATCTATATTCTGGACTACAGTACTAGGAAGAGGGATGATGCCTGTCATATAAGGTAGAAGGCATGCCTAAAGGCCATACCCAGTGTACACACACTATAGTCTGTGTGCATTATCCATGTTCTGCAAGTAGAGCAGGAATGGGTGCAGAGCACAAGGTGAAAGGCCACTCCATTTTGCAAGTGTTTTGTGGATCATCGAGGTAAATAGACTCGGTAAAGACCATGGCCAGAGGCTAATTTGTGTTTCCTTTGCCTGAAGTGCTTTGCCACGGAGCCCAGTAATCACATTGCACTAAGAAAGGCCCCGTCTTCTTCGAAGAACCTGCAGGGGATTAACATAGGCTTTGTACCACTGCTGTTGCGGACAAGTCTAGAGGGCAGTTAGAATGGCCATACCTCTCTAGAAAACAAACCTATGGCTGCAGATCTTACTTTTCAGGCACTATGGTCCAGATGTAGGACCCTAAATGTGTAATTTTGAAAAATGGGGACCCCTATATATCTAATTGACTTTTGCTATACATAGGGAGATAAATTATTTTTAGGAAAAGGTCTATAGCTTAGTCAGTCAATACTTGACAAACCCATAAAGAAACATACTATTAGGTGAACACCCAACTATCAGATATTAAATCACATTAATAAAAACTTGTCACATAATGATTGATAAAGAATGCATGTTTTCTGAATGATTTATTACTTGATTTTTAGACTATACATTGGTATTAACTTATTGGTTTTTATACTCAGATTAAAAAAAGGTCTCAAAACATTTAAAAAGACAGAATCAATGTGACAATAGAATAAATAAAGATGGAGGCAACGCGGTTGATAACAGACTACGCGCGTTTTGGCTTGCAGGCCTTCATCAGGTTTACCGTCTATTGCAGCAGAAGGAGAAGCACAAATTGTTGACCCTTGCGTTTGGTAAATCTTCAAAGGTCAGCAAAAGGAAAGGTAACTTCCGTAGATCGAATTCCCTGTAAAATGATGAAAATCACATGATACGTGATATGAATACATGGGATAAACTTCGCTTGTAACACTGCACAGATATCTAATATCTAAGGGCGTTTCGGGACCTGATAGGTTATCAGATAATTGAAAAACAGTCAATATATGTTGGTTTGAAGTTAGTGGATAGATATCTCGAGACTCCAGCTGATCGGTTAACCGGATTAAAAGTAATCGTCAGTGGTAGTAGGTTCTCTTGTACTAGCAAGAGTAGAATTTGATCGAAGCATCACCAGTCAGTCAATATGCCACCATTGTGGTCACAAATGGGCATATACCAAGAATGCGCATCCCCACCTGACAAGCAGAATTAAAAATACTAATAAGAACAGGAGACCAGATCCCAGTATCCCCTTAAAAAATATCTAAAGAGAACATGTCTGGGCCCACGGACTTTTTCTTGAGGGGCTATTATAAATATCCTAAAGCACCTCTTCTTCAGAAAAGCAAAGGCTTGCGGGATATGGGCATTCTACCTTCCCCCCCTTCTGGGAACTGCAGCATTACAAATGTAAATGCCAGAAAAATGTTCTATACTGGCATCAGAAGTGATGTGGACACTAACGTTGTCTGAAAGGGGCCGGGGGGCAAGACCTGCCAGAATAGCCTTCCACCAAGTCTAGGAATCTTTATTCGACAGGCAACCACAATAGCTTCTCAGTTCTCCTCCTTGAGGACCAACTTCCTTTTATTTAGAGCTAGATTGTTGGCTTTCCTGCATGCCATAATTGTGCCTTGAGCTCTAGGGATTTGCTTCAATGTTTTACGCAAACTGTTGTTAGCTGTTCTACAATCTTTGTTAAACCAAGACTTACGATAGATTGGACCCCTCCTTACAGACAAAGTTAGTAAGTTCAAATAAGCTGCTCTCTGGCAACAAAATAATCTCTAATGTCCTTCGAACAATACGCCTCCAGGTCAGCAGAACTACTGATTACCTGATTCAAAACTAACTTCATACCAGCAGAGTGCCATACCAGCCTATGCCATGCATCATTAGTAGTTAAAACCTGGTGATGTCCATCATTGGTATGCATGAGCATTATGGGGATTACGATTTGGAATGCAAGGGGGTTGTGATCACTATAGATTGAAGCAAGAACCTCCCCCCGTTATCAATGTATTCAGATTCTGAGAGGTAAAGGCATAATCAATTGTTGACTCAATGTCCCTCCCAATGCCACAAATGTGCACAAGTGTCATCCCTTAGCATCCATAGTGTCATAATCTATTTCCTCTGAAGTGGGGTCAAATATTGAGGGTGAAAAGGATGGCATAGTCCTCACTTGGCATTAAATTCACAAGGCAAAAGATTAAACATTATATCACAAATGACATCAATACAATTGCATTCAATGCCTAGAAAGTATGCATATAATGGATGCTTGAGGTCCATGTCCTGTGCATGTCTCATACTCGTGCCTGCATGCACAACTACATCCTAAATCCTCTCAAAGATAGCTAAATAGCTTGGCTGTAGGACATGCCTTGTATGCCCTATGCATTTGCATGATGCAGGTAGAGGGTAAGTCCAAAGGTCAGGTTCTGTTCACCAGCAGTGGCTGCCACTAGAGGGTGCCAGATACAGTGTGCATGCTGTAATGCACATAATATATGTATATACCAATTATTTGCATTGGAGGCTGAGAGGGCACGCTTCGCACTCTCGTGCCTCCTCTCCTGGACAAGCTAGCAGTAGAACACCCTCTTGCAAGACTCTGTGCATGTTCCAGACCAGAATTTACCAAGTAAGTGGGGAGGTGAGGGGGAATGGAGGCCTGTGAAACGTTCTCATATGTTCAAAGCATATCAAGTATCCCACTCCTTTCGAATTCCACCAGCCTCCACTGCTGTGTACTGTACATTTAAGTATGCATTACATATATGCATGTAACATACACAAGACATGTGAGTTGCAGCCTACCTGTGCCCCAGATTGCAGTGAGCAGAGTCCAGGAAGTGGCAAGAAGACAGACTACTGCTGTCTCTTCCCAAGATAAAAAGTTGTTTAAAAAACAATTTTCACTTTCTGTGTTTAATGTCTATGCAGTTAAAAATTGTAGTTTTAGCCTGCCTGTAATTGCATATTTTATCACATGTGTTGTGTTTTAAATTTGTGGTTTTCCCTGCCCATGATTGCCTCCATTTAGTGTGTTGAATTGTGGGATTTTGGGATTTGCAGTTCAACCTCTGTAGTTTGTCCCTTTCATTCATTGGTGACACTTCTGTTTTCCCTCCAAATTTCTCCTTTGCTCTGTGCTAAGATCTGTGGGCCTCATTTATGAAAAGTGACGCATCGCTGCGTGAAAACAGCAATGCGTCACTTTTCACTGCGCTCTCCCTGCGACATGATTGATGCGTCATATTTATAATATGACGCATCATGTCGCAAGGAGTTACAGATACGTCAGTATTTCTGACGTATCTGTAGGCGCAAAAGTGACGCATTGCTGGAGTGTGTCACAAAAGTGACGCAACTCCAGCAATGCTTCCTTTCACATGGGGAAAGCCCCATGTGAAAGGGCTTGCGTCAGTCTTACGCCTGCTGTGAGGCAGGCGCAAGATTTTGACGCAAAGCGTCCTAAAAGTGACGCAGTGAAATCTCATAGATTTCGCTGCGTCACTATTACGAGGCTTTTTGCGGGTGAACGCCCCCTCTGCATACATTATACCTGACGCAGGTATAATATAGCGCAGGGGTTTACAAAGTGACGCATCTGCTTAGATGCGTCACTTTGTAAATAGTGCGCATCAGGAGGCATGTTTTACGCCGCCGATGCATCACAAAAAGTGACGCATCGGAAGCGCAAAACTCACACAAGACCTCATAAATGAGGCCCTGTATGATAAAACAGTGCACTCCCAGCCACCATTTTTTGTTCACAAGCCAGTGAAACCTTCCCCCCAGCCTCCCCCCCCAGCAACAGGTATTTTTTCTACATCAGAGGGTGCTTCTGTGAGCTGTTTAAACTGTGTTTTACTAGGGCCTGTGCACTTCGTTTTTTGGCCAGCAGGGGGAGTAAAGTTTTATTGAAACAGTATTGTTAGATTTTAAGTTAGTGAGGCCCTTACCTGCTGAAGTCCAAAGTGTGGATTGAGCCTGCCTGTCTCCTAGGAGATTCTGAACAGGAGAAGCAGCTCCCAGCCACCACAACCAGGCCTGCAGACCATTGGCTATTCAGATACCAGGCAAGTGTGAGCCCTCCTCTCACACCTGCCCAAGCCCCTTAAGGCCTTGTTGGGTGCACCCCAAATCATTCTCCTCCATATTGTGAGTTGCAGCCTACCCTTGCCCCAGATTGCAGTGAGCAGAGTCCAGGAAGTGATAAGGAGACAGACTAGTGCTGTCTCTTACCAAGACAAAAAGTCGTTAAAAAAATTATTTTTACTTTCTGTGTTTACTGTCTATGCCTGTGGTTGTTACAGTTAACAATTGTAGTTTTAGCCTGCCTGTAATTGCATATTTTATCACCTGTGTTGTGTTTTAAATTTGTGGTTTTCCTTGCCCATGATTGGTTTCTGGGTCTGTGATTCAATCATTGTAGGTTTGGGACTAGGGATAGGGTTAGGATTTCTATTGGAAGTAGGGACTAGAGCTTCCTATTTTATTGGTTGTTGGGGGTAGGGTAGGACTAGGGCTAGGGTTAGAGCTTTAATTAGAAGTAACTATTAGGGCTTCTGGTGTGATTGGTTGCTGGACTAGGTGTGGGACTTAGAGTGGGGTTAGGCTTTCTATTGGAAGTAGGTACTAGGGCTACCTGTGCCATTGGTTGCATGGACTTGTTTTGGGACTACTGGTAGGACTAGGCCTTTATTGGATGTAGAGATCAGGGTTGTTGAACTGATTGGGTGCTTGAACTAGGGCTAAGATTGGCTGTAAGGTCCTGGTCTCCTATTGGTTCCTAGATTTTAGGGCTAGTGTTGTGATTGGACAGTGTTAGGGCTAGGGTTCCCATTGGCTGAAGGGGTCACCTGATTACTAGAGCTATAAAAAAGGCCAGGCTTAGGGTGTCTCAGCCCGGGCATTGAGGCTAAGGGAAGAGAGGACAAGGGCAGTTTCCTGTTTGAGCCTGTTCAAGACTGGTCGGGACTAGGGCCAGAAATGCTGCCCTTTTTCTCATTTAGCAATACACAGCCCACACCATCCACATCCACAAAGAGAGCAACACACTCACACCAAATGTACACCACGCACAACACTATGCACAGATTAATATACCAGCCTGCACTACAAACCCAACCAAACCAAATCTACACACCCTACTATCCCAACTACCACACATATCCACCATCACCTACAAACAGTACACAACTCTATCCTATACCACTAACCAATGGGCTCATCACTAACACAACACCAATCAACACCATACATAACTACATCCCATTCAGACACACTCTCCCTGCTGTAATTGCACCTAACAGACCTTCCATCAGTTGTCCAACAAACACCCTCCTCTCCCTTCTACCATAAAAACACTAACGCACAACACACTCGCTGCACACCACTACATTTTGTAACTCTTGCAACACGTATACTTTCAACATAATTATGGATCTACATATTTATCACTTTCTTCTAATTTAGCATTTCCAATGCACTACCCTATTTCTCAGCCTATACTTCACCCAATATATCTTCTAGCCCAATCTTCTGACTCATCTCAAACGTCTTCTACTACTCCTTCTAATGAATTACCCTATTTCTCATCCTATACATCTATCAATATATCCTCTACAGCCCCTCTCTCATTTATCCCAAACCCCATACAACTACTATGATTGCCAAAATTACCCTTTCTAGACTCTCTCCTACTCTACCCCTACTTGTATCATCTGACACCTCTTTTACTATACCGATCCCCTAAAACAAACCTTTCTAAACTCTTTCCTCTGAGTCCTCCCCTCCAAAACTCCTTTACTAATCCAAAAGCCTCCTCCTATTGCTAAGACCTAAAAAAATCTTTCACTCTTTTATCCCTTCACTATCCTTTTCAATCAAAATTAACAGACTAACATGTTCATTTCTCAAATTCCATATTAAACTATACTAATATACTACCCAAATAACTGAATAACATATCCACTACTCAAATTACTTCATATTGTTTTACAATACTAATTTTCAACAGTAATCTTTTATGGGTTCCGGAGTGGCGTGCTACTCACCAGAAAAGCGATTCAACACCCATCAGGGGTAACAAGTGCTATATGAATGCAAATCGTTCTTCCCCTTTTATTCCTCCGCTATCCTTCTCACTCCAAGTAACTGACTAATATCCACCACTGAAATTACTTCATATTTCACCATATTAATTCACCACTAATCCTTTGTAGGCTTCCTGAATAGCGTGTGTCAACAAGCGCTATATAAATACAAACCTTCGTCCTCCTCTATCCTTCTGCTATCATTTCTAATCCAAATAACTGACTAACCTATCCACCAGTTAAAATGTACTTGCATGTTTCACTATACTAATTCAACACTAATCCTCTATGGGTCCCGGAGTAGCTTTGTCGCCTCGTCAGGGGTAGTAAGCGCTATATAAATGCAATTACAAAACAATACAATACAATGTATGCAACATACAGGGTATGGCCACAGCCCATAAATGTGTTGTTTTCACAAGGAGACACAAAGTAAGTAGAGAATGCTTGTGTATTCTGGGAGCACGTAATCAGTCACCGCTGTTCAGCTAGTCACTGGTAGCAATTGACATGCTCACCATTGTGCCCTCGAGCTCAAATGTCCTGTCCTTAACATTTTTGAATTAATACAGATATTACTGCAAAGCTAATACAGCTATTAGCTAAAGCTGTATTTCAACATTAGGTATGCCATATGTATATTAGCACACAGTACAAATAAATAAATCTCACTACAATATGTCTAAGACAATTCTTTATCTACCTTTTGAGTGTATTCCCATCAACAACTAACACAATTGATAAAAGTCCTGTAGACGAGGTTCTTTTCACAAAGCATTTACACGCGCTTCCACATTTCTAATGCTGTTGGATGTGTGCCTCCTGATTAAAGATGGCTGCCATGTTACATTGCAATGTAGTGCGATGATGTCACATGTAGCCGATGACCCCAGGGTGCTTTGCACGGACTAGCAAGAAGCAATTAATTGCTCCAGGAGTGCCAAATCTTGCACCCGTACTGGAGACTGGAAAAGCAGTCAGCGAGGAGGCCTTCCTGTGTGAAAGAAGCAGGGTTTGCGGCTGAGATTCGAACAGGCCGTGAGGGAGCTTAGGAAGGTCTGCCTGACCACTCAGGTCTCAGGGGGTGTCTAGCACTGAGCACCACTGGGCGCACTGAGAAAAAAAGGCCTGGGCTCAGGTTAGGAAGCTCAGGAAGCCCGGGGTCAGAGCCCAGAGAAGCATGCCAGGAAGTATGCCAGAGGGGTACATCAAGCCGGCTGCTCTGGTGCAGCTGTTTGCGCTCCATCTGCATGTTGGCGGGGGTTTACCTCCCGAAATTAAGTAACGCTTTGCTTTGGCCGCCGAAGTCAAATTACGGTGAGTGGTATGTGGCATGCAGGAGCGACAAGCATGTGGAGGTTGGGGGGAGTGTGGCTGATGCTTCCACAGCCCTAGGTTGAGCTCTGAGAACCGCAGAAGTGGTTCTAGGAGTGCTCCCACACCGCCTTCCTGCTACAGCACAAAGAAGGAAGAGTACAAGTGGCACCAGGGGCAAAGAGAAAACAAAATAAAAACCAGGATTACAAAGAGACAAATTTTCAGGATTGCACGGCTGGAGACCAAGGCACTAGGTATTTGGCGGGTTGTGTTGCCTGGACCAAGATCAGCCTGAGATTGGTGCTTATGTGGCCAGGAAAATCTAGGTCCAGCATTCAGCCAGCCCAGTGGAAAAGAAAGTGGGGGCAGCTCCACTTGAGACCCTACAACTGAACAGTGTTAAGAGGAAGATTTCAGTAATGATAGCTGCCAAGATTCCTACAGAGGCTGTCGAGGCTGGTCCCTATTCAGCCATTGATGAAGTCAGTGAGTGTACTCAAGGCAAGACAGGCAGTGATCAAATCTGTGTGGTAGAATGGCCAGAGCCAAGGAAATCAGACAAAAGTCACAAGAACCTGATGTCAGACTACTTTTTATCCTTGAACGTAGAGGAATGGTGAGGATTGCCCTGCCCCATCCGTGGGCCTGAACCCCTAGAGGATAGCTCTACATATAATGGCCAGGTATATCTGGCATTACCTCCATTCCTATCCTTATTCCCAGAGATTATGATCTTGAATAGGATAACCCTTCTGCAGTGGTAACCCAAGCACAAAGTCTCAATTCCATCTTAAATAACGTCCCCGGGGACCAGATTATCATACAGACCCTTATGAAGTAAAGGAACCAGACCCGCCGGATGCCCCATGAGCAGAAGGCCAAAGAACAGAGAGCATAAAGAAAACAACTAGTATAAAAGAGGCACAACTGACATCAACAGCTTCTGGAAGGCAGTACTAAAGCACAGTGGGAGCACTGAATGATTACACTAATAAGAAGGATATACAAGGGGACCTGCTGAATACACTTTCTGCTTTCGTATCAGGCGTCTAAATGGCCTGATTCAAACAGTAAAATCAAGAAAAGATAATTAATTTACAATGTGCTCATGCAAAGAAGTAATCGATAAATTAATACAATTACCAGTACTCTTGGCGGAAATGCTTTTGGAAATAAGGGATGTATCAAGTGCAACTATACTGAGGAAAGTCCACAGTGCTTAGGAGGGCTGTGCATCAGAGATGGTGCAGATTATGACACCAACTACCCCACTGAATCAGGAAAAAACCACAAGGGATCCCCAAGCCAGTACAAACACGCAAG
Source organism: Lissotriton helveticus (assembly GCF_964261635.1). Taxonomy (NCBI): domain Eukaryota; kingdom Metazoa; phylum Chordata; class Amphibia; order Caudata; family Salamandridae; genus Lissotriton; species Lissotriton helveticus. Next base: position 1,234,256,308 of record NC_136068.1, read on the forward strand.
GTTACATGGTGCTCTCTAAAGACAGGAGAGTTCAGGAGCACACCACCATATATGAAAAAGTAGAAAAGAAAGTGTGCTAGGAAAGGCAGATTGCAGATGCACCCAGAGAGAACCTGTACAGGGCAAGCCCCAGGAGAACATGTCCATGAGATATCTGACCCTACCTCGATAGAGGTCAAGCAAGGAGAACCAGAAGCTGGACGGCAAGAGCCTGGAGAGCAGCAGGAAAAGTGGTCGCCTCAACAACCTCCATGTCTCTTCCAGCTGGCTATGGATGAAGTAGGCCAGCAAGAGACTTTGAGTGAGTGAATGGTATCCCTAAAGATGATGCTGCAACAAAGGGCAAGAGGCAGAAATGTTCCCCACAAACAGGAGACCTATTCAGAGAAGTAGCACCTCTGGTAGGCTAAAAAAAATAAATAGAAGTTCTATACCATAAATGAGTACCAAGGATGTCTCTTGCCAGCAGGCTGCACCCCTGACTCAGGACGGCCCAGGAGAACCTGGTTAAGATGTCAGTCCACCACATAACATTGAATTGCACATAAGGGTATAACAGTACCAGATTGCAAATAAACGAGAATACAGTCCTGGTTCGAGGCTGATTTGCAGCCTGTGCAGGAGTCAACCAAGGAGAGGCTGTTGCATCATTTGATGACTTCATACACCCAAGCGGGTAACACCCAAGAAGAAAACAAATGCCCGCTCAGAAAGACCTTAGAGAATGTTAAGGTTTCTGTTGTCTACACGGGGCCAAAGGCAAACCTTTTGTGGATCCCTGGATGCAGATCCAGAGGACCCCATGATATTTTAAATCATTCAAACATATTAAAGCTATCAAGGTCATGCCGGGCCTGGCGGAAGTTGAATCTCAAGACATCTACATCAAATTCCTGGCATCACAGTTAAAGCAAGTATCTGAAGCCACTCTGGTTATGTTCCACTGCCCACATATCCAAGCTAAAGTCATGGCTTGTAGTAGGTGCTAAAGAGCTGGAGCATAACAATAGTGCACTTCTAGGAGGGTTGCTATCCTCCCCTGCTTTTACCACCATACTAACCTGCATGGGACAGTGGAATTCATACACCACCCTTCCCAAAACAAAGAAAGGGCAGGATCCAACAGGTTCGCTCAATTCTAAAAGGTGCTGTGGGTTGGTCTTTGTCTTGGGCTGAAGATACAAAAAGCAAAGGTACATGCAGAGGAAGGCCCTGGGTCAAGACAAGTTTCCCAATTCAGTGAATTGTACAACTGGAGTTGGCTACCATTGGTTCTATCAGGGGAGGGCAACTAGGAATTACATGAGAAACCTATGGGGCATCACACAATAAAGCATGGTAAGCTGAGTATTTGTGATAGGAACTTGGGAGGACTTGTTTAAAAAATTGAAGATGCTTCAATGTTAGAAGACTTCAAAGAGGTTGATATAATTGCAGTACAGGAGACATGGGCACAATCCAGCATCCTGTTCATTACTTTCATTGAATACAATAGATGGGCCTGTGAAAGTAGCACCTACAGAAGAGCAAAAGGTGGGCTAATGACCTACATGAATTCTAAATTCACTGCAAAGGTTACAATGCTGGATATAAATGAATCCTGGTTACTGGTGCTACTCCTGGATGAGTGGGACAAGCAGTCGATAACTCCACTGGTCCTGGTTAATATTTATATTAATCTGAGCAAAAAAATAAAGGTAGTGGAGAAGCTGATTATTCTGCTCCTGGAGTTGAAAGGAGATAAACAGATGGCAAATCTGGTAATCACCAGAAACTTTAACCTGAACCTGTTTCAAAATACACATGAGGATGGTGGTGCAATGCTACAGCTTTTTTCAGCCAAAAGTTATCCTCCACTTAGACGACATCTTGGGAAAAAATCCTGAAGAATTGTGAATCAGCTGGCTTAGTAATGCTAATTGGATGCCTCCCAGGGAACATTCCACCTGCATGGTTAAGGTAATTCTGCAAAATAACTTCCTATCTTGATTATACAATGGTGTGTGCCAGTCTGTAAGGTGGGATAGTTGATTTCAAAATTGATCATAGATCGGAGAGTGACCATCACCCTCAAAAAACTTCTGGCTAAGCACTGACACAACAAATTTGTGTCACATTCGGGAAAGTGTAGGCAGAAGCTTACATTAAAAATCTAAAATGCCTTAAGTAAAACTCGGATAATATTGAAGGCTTCGCAAGCAAAGCGGAATGTATCCTGAAAGAAATATCAAACAGCGAACAGAACCTGATAAAGGTATGGGAGTGTCTCTCAGAGACTGCAGCAGTAAAGAATCTAGCCAAGAGCTCGAAGAATGGCAACAATTTTACTAATATGGCACAAATATTATTATTACTAAAAGGTTCATCAACTGGCCAAAGCCAGTTCGCCTCATTAGGTCCTGAATCTACAAAGTGCTTTGTCGACTTTAGCGCTCACCACAAGATTCAGCATTACTAAAGTTCATACAAATGGAGCGCAGGAGATTAAAAAAAGTAGTAGGGCTACTAACGAAAGAGAGATCAAAAGCCCTCTGGGTGAAGCTACTCTACCCCTTCAATCAAAAAAAATCATAGGAATTTTTGTAAGCTAATCAAGCTTGACAAGGGTCGCAGAGTGGCAAACAATGCTAATATAAGTGAGATAGAATGGAGTAACGTCTTAAGAGCACATTATAAGTAAGCCGGGCAGTGAACTCAGCTCCACTCACAGAGTTTTTCACACTCCATGCGTCTCAGAGAGTTTACGTGAAGCAGAGTTTTTTCCTCGCTTATGCTCGGCAATGGTAAGTTGCCAAGCGGGAGTGAGAACATTTCAATGCTAGACCACTTCCCTGCAAGATTTCTCAATGCGGGCAGTTGCGGATGGTCACTACTGCTCATGTTGACAAACTTTCTGTTTGCATTGAGGAAGCTGCTGCACGAGTAGAACTTCTACTCGAACAGCAGAATGAAGCGGTGGCCTCTTGCACTGTGTGAGTTGCCGTTCACGCTGATTTTACAGCAAGGGACAAACACCTGGCACTACAAATCAGTGCAAACTGTGCGAGGTAACTTACTCCATCTCTCACCGAACTCCTCATAGCTTGGCAGAGTTTTGTGTCACTTCGCGGAGTTTCGCAGAGCGGAGCACCACCAACTTCACCCAGACTTCCTTACCACTCTTTATTTGGATATAAAATAGCATCCTTAAAAGGAACACCAACAGCAATACACATTGTAAAAGCTAAAAACATACATACATACTCAGGATTAAAACTAGACTCAAGGAGTTCCTTTGCCGCACAAACAAAGCTATTATTACAAAAGCTGATGGGTTCAATTTTGCCTATTCTAATTTGAGGAAAAGTTTTTAGGGTCACAATTCAAAGTCATTTGCAATAGTTATTAAATGAAAATTGATTCCGAATATATCATACAGTGGTGAGATAATTTTGGGTGAAGATGTGGATCTGCTAAAAAAGCTTGTAATAAGAACGAATAAACAAGTGATTCAGATAACAAAGCCTGCCTCTCCTGCCCATGTAAGAGTGGAATTTGCCTTGATAAAACACTAGCCAGAGTCGGGCTTTTGTCAAATGTCATCGACTGCGGAGTGCCCCAAGGAACCACTGGCTAATCTCGCCTGGGCAGAGATACATCTGACAAGGTGGAAAATGTAAATTTGCCAAATAACTACAGAAAGTATCCAGAATCTTGGTATCTTAGATCTATGGTAACTGAATGCAAGTGGCCATACCTTTAAGAAAACGGTTAAATGCACACAGCAGAAAAGGTACCTGGATGATGATGCTATATTGACAAAACGATTGCATGGGTATCTAGATATATACTAGATATATACTCTTATAACATTAGTAAAGATTAACCCTACTTTGAGGCCACACTGTCATTGACTGTCAAGAGGGAATTCCTTTACCATACAATAAGTCCTTGGAACACATCAACAATGTACTTTCTGTATGAACTCCCTGTGCACTGTTACAGGATATAGGCAGATCTATGATTTTTAAATTGTCAAATTTTCCTTTTTAGACTCTTTTATACCTTCAATTCCCTAGTCTGTAACCTTACACTTCCACCAAGCACTCTGTCATTGCTGTTGCACTGTTGTAGTGACCCATTCAGCAGTATGTACTAATCCATTTACTGTACTAAAAATCAAGCACTTATATATTCACTTAGACACTCTTTTTACAGTACTCTAATCATTCAGTCAGTGCCCAAGTACTCATGCAGCGATGTAGGCCTTAGGGCATGAACTGCTTCAAACCCCTATGCACTATCCTTGTAGTCTTGTATCTACCTGCCCACTTGTCTTTTATACCTTCAATTCCCTAGTCTGTATCCTTACACTTGCACCAAGCACTCTGTCACTGCTGTTGCACTGTTGTAGTGACTCATTCAGCAGTATGTACTAATCCATTTACTGCACTAAAACTCAAGCACTTACATATTCACTTAGACACTCCCCTTACAGTACTCTGATCATTCTCTTCTTAACCTATTATACTCTTTCACAAGAAATGTGGAAGAGAGTGTACAACATTCTAGTACAAAACATTTTGAGCAAGAAATTACGAAGTTTAAGGTGATTTCAGGTGAAAGGCCAAATTATTCTTGTATTTGTTGTCGACTAACTCATTATAAAAATCAGTCCAGGACTGTCAATCTGTATTTAAAAAGTCAAAGAGAAAATAATAATGAGTGGAAGAAATTTGCTAATTATTTGTTGGTAGAGAATTGTTTTGATTTGGGTTCTGATCAACGTATTTGTAAATATTGTTATAGCAAATTAGACGAGAACAAAATGCCTGCTAGAGCTGTGCATAATAATCTTGAGTTGGTAAATATTCCTTCTGAACTGATGGATTTAAATACCTATGAGTCTATTCTTATTCAATGTGTGCATCCATTTCAGGCTATTGTTCGAATAGAGCCTAAGACAGGGAAATTGCCTCCTTCAGATTTACAGAGAGGATTAAAGGGAAGAGTTTTATATTTGCCTCTAGATTTAAAGAAAAATATTGAAACAATTGGTGTAGAAAATGTGGGAGATGAACCTCTAGTTATTCTAGTTAATGGCATTCCTACTAAGAGTGAGAACATCTGGCAAGAATTCGTGGATGTTAGGAAAGTGAAAAAGGCAATGTTGTATCTGGTAAACAATAATCAGTACTATAAAAATGTGTATGTGGGAGAAGAAGAAATAACTTTAGAAGAAGATACTGACTCATCAACTGGACAAATTGAAAAAGTGGATATGTCCAGAACTGAAGAAATCTATGAACATTATAGTGTTCATCCACTTCATTTCAAAGAAGTGATTGGGAATACTATGGAGTTATTCCAAATAAAGGAAGCAAAGGGAAGTCCCATGAGTGTATGAAAAGAAAGCTTTCCAAGCTCGTTGTTTCCCTCAGTTGTTTCCAACAGGAAAAGGAGGACGATATGATGAACGACCTGTGCAGATTCCTGCATCTGAATCCTGGACATCAAGATTGTATGCACAAGATCCAAGATTTCAACAATGTATTCCATATTTGTTTCATCTTTTGTTTGAGAGTGACATGTCTGGACTTTCTTATGCAGTCAATCATATATTGAAAACAGGTGTACATCGGCAAAATGTTTCGGCAAAGGAATTTATGGATAAAGTACACCAGAAAGAGAATGTTTTGGAATCCCAGCTGATTAATCTCATGGCATGTCAGTGTGGTACTAGTGAGTACTGGTACCATCGTCATGGAGAACTTAAATGTATGCTAAGGAACTTAGGAACACCTACATGGTTCCTTACTCTAAGCTGTGCTGAATATGCTTGTGATGATTTACTTTAATTTCTTCGAGAGGCAAATCCAAATATAGTAAATATTGAATACAAGACACCTGGAGAATTGTGCTCTTTGGATCCAGTTAATGTATGCAGGTATTTCAATCATAGATTTGAACCTATGATGTCTTTTATCACCAATAAAAAAAATCCTCCTCTTGGAGAGGTTGTAGATTTCTTTTGGAGAAAGGAGTATCAAGCAAGAGGTGCTCCTCACATACATATACTAATATGGATCAAAGATGCCCCCAAATTCAGGACAGACTCGGATGATACTGTGTTGTCTTTTATTGAAGAATGTGCTACATGTGCTATACCCAAAAGAACAGAAGAAAAGAACTTAAGACAACAAGTCTTACGATTTCAAAGCCATCGTTGTGGGAAATACTGTTGTCGAAAGTACAAGTCAAAGGAAAAGGTTTATACCAAATGTAGTTTTGGTTTTCCACGTTCTGTAATATCCAAAGGAAGAGTAAACAGTTTTATGTCAGCCGTGTGACATACCTTGACAAGAAAGTCTCCAAAGAATACCTATAATTGGAGAAGAAATGAAGAGTCAAAATATATAAATGATTATAACCCAGTTATTCTGTCCATGTGGAATGCTAACATGGATATTCAATACGTTGCGGACAATTCCATTGCTGTTTTGCGCGTTATGTAACATCTTACATACCAAAATCAGAAAAGACGGAATTGAAGGAAATGTGGGAAGAGATTTCCCACGAGAAGAGTCTAAGTAAGAAATTATACAGTTACAGTTTGAAGATGTTATCTCATCGAGAAATCAGAGCATATGAATGCTCAGATCGCTTATCATCTGCAAGTCTATACTCCTAATCTAGAAGAATCATTTGGGTGAGTCTAGGTCTTGCTGCAAAACGAAATCGAGAACTTAAATCTGTACAAGAAATTGAATATTTAGCTGAAAAAGAGCCAGAAAGTACAGATATTGTGAAAACAAATATGTTGGATACATATTATCCAAATAGAAGTCCTCATCTTGTGAACATTTGTCTCTATGTGCTGCAAAACTATACTTTTAAATGGAATATTACAGAAAAGATCAATAATGGAATATATGTTGTGATTGGTTATGAAGGATGTTTGGTGAAACAAAGAAAAGGACATTTGATTAATCACCAGAAACTGAGTTGCAATACTCCTGACAAAAGGGATTTTTACTATTTAGCTCTTTTGCAACTCTTCAAGCCGTGGCATTCAGAATTGGAATTACTTGGAGATTTTCAGAGCTACGAAGATTCGTTCAACGTTACAAAAGATACTATAGAATGACCTGTTTTTGCTAATTATGTGAAAATGTTGAAGCGACGAAATTGAGCAAGAAGCTACAATTGTAGCTGAGATTGCTAGAGACAGTCCTCAAGACAGTTAAATTTCTGCTCCGTTGAGTCAGGATCCACTAGGAGAACCATTTGTTCAAAATGAAGCAGAAATTGCCATGGATGAGGTGGAAACAGCATTGTATCAAGCTCAAAAAGATGTAACAACAAAACTTGGAAGAACAACTAAATGTTGAGCAAAAACATATATATGAGCAAGTGAGAGAACAGATTGACCATGGATTACATGGATTAAAAGAAAGAGTGCTCATGCACGTCATTTCAACCTATCCAAATGTACGTGAGTGGATAAGCCGGAACAGGAAAAAGTTTTTTAAATAAAGTAATTACAACTTATATACAGAAAATAACTGAGTCGCATTTGTCTTGTGTTGTCACTGCTCCAACTGGGTTGGCAGCACACAATATTAAAGGAATTACTTTACATCGTTTACTAAGGCTACCAGTAGAGCATGAAAACAAATTGGAATACCACAAGCTATTTGAAGAAGCTTGTTGTGAAGTTTCAAGAGTCTTGAAGAAAATGAAACTTCTCATTATTGATGAGGTAAGCATGGTATCAAACTTAATGCTTGCCTGAATCCATTTAAGAATGCAGCAAATTCTTAAAACCGAGTACGACGTGGTATTTGGAGGAAAACACGTCATAGTTTTTGGAGATCTACAACAACTTACTCCTGTAAAAGGACAACTAGTATTTAAAACACTTTCGCATTAAGATACCAGAAAGTCTTTGGGTAGCATTTGAAATGTTAACATTTGGTAATATTTTGAATATAAGGAACTTATTACAAATATGCGACAGGCAAATGATGCTGATTATGGAACTATTCTTCAAGATATAAGAATTGGAAAAGTGACTGAACATGGCAAACAAGCTTTACAGAGACGACTACTTTCCAATTTGTTTCCAAATGAAAATATTGTCCCTGAGAAAATATACATGAGAATTGCAGAAAACAAATCTCTAATCTGCTTAATGCCAACACTGCATGAATGTTCTATATTCAATGAAGAAATGTTAAAGTTGAAAAATTAAGACATTATACAATTGGAAGCTATTGATAAAAAAGAGCATGAAGGAATCACTATTATTTTGACAGAAAAATTGAAGACAAAATTGGATTCTTTAGCGAAATCGATATCTAAAACTGCTGGTTTAGAAAAGAATCTATATGCATGTAGAAACTGTCGGGTAATTTTACAACGTAATTTGAATGTGGAATTTTTTTAGTAAATGGAGCAATGGGTAAAGTTGTTGAATTAGTTAATTATCTAAATAGAGATGGTATTGAATTTTTGAAAATCAAATTTGATCAAATTGAAGAAGTACAACCATTTAGTCATTGTTCAGCTCGTTTTTTTGCTTGTAAAAGATTTGTATGTTCGCAGAAAACAGTTTCCTGTTTCTTTGGCATATGCGGTGATCTTTCATAAATATCAAGGTTTAATTGTAGATTGTGATTTGGTGAATATTGGAAGTACCGTGTTTAAAGAGGGTATGGCATATGTTGCTTTGTCTCGAGTCAGAGCTTTATCTGGATTGTACTTGATTGATTTTGATGAGAGAAAGATTAGTGCAGATGCAAATTATGTGAAAGAGTATAATAGGTTAAGAAGAGAATATGCTCCCAATTTAGGTCAATAACCTGTATTTGAAAAGCGTTTGGTAGGTCGAAGAAGAAGATATGAGAATATCTTTAGTGAAGGTATAGAGAACGAAAAAAACAAGATAAAGTTGTGATTGCAAGAAAAAAGAAAAAGGACACTGTTGAAGAGATTGTTGGTTATCAATTCGAAAATAGTTCTGGTGTCAACTGCTAGGCTAATGTAGTTGTTAATGTTGTTTTTTTTCTTGAAAGTTTGCAAAAGCAAATGATTGAGAATCGGGAAAAAATATTTTGTTTGTTGTTGTATTCTGTTTATGAGAAATGTAGTGGGGATACAAGTGAAATACAAAGTGTTTCTGATATTCGAAATCTATTGGACATATGTTCTGGTTGTACTCAATTTATGCAGAATATCGAGTAAGATTGTCAGGAATTTTTAATGTATATGCTTGTTGTATTGAAAGATAAAGGTATAAATATTGAAAATCTTTCTGGCCTTTCTTATAAATGGCAACATGACTGTGAAAATTGTTTGTTTACATGTAGCACTAACATAGACAATGAAAGATTCATATATTTGACTTTAGCAATCAGTGTCTTGTAACAACCTACTTAGAGGAGCAACTCAAAACATGGAGTGTAGCCAATGTAAATCAGAAATGTCATCAAGATTATTTACACAAAGATATGGACAGTATGTAATTTTAATGATGCAACGTTGTACAGCTCATGAAAGAAAATTGGAAACTTCAATTAAAAACGTTGTAGCTACTCAAGTATCAATATCAGGAAGAACTTTTGTAGCTGTAGCAATTATTTTTGATGATCGTCCTTATACAACATCTGGACATTTTACTGCTTATTTAAAATGTGATAAAGGTTGGATACATTGCAATTGGTTTTTAAACAACGTTTGCCTAAAGAATGACCACATTCTTACCTAATATTCTTAAAGCCAAAGTTTTAGGAACAAACTTTGGCCTTTCAGGATTACTATAGGACAACTTCCAAGCAAAGGATTGCACGCATACTATTTGGCCTTGAGGAAAAGTATCTAAACAATTAAGAACTTTTTGTTGTATATTTTGTCAGCATATATTTCTAAACAACATTATTTGCAGTGTATGAAAATTAATAATAATGTTTTGATATTTTATCATTGTTTGAGTTGTTTCATATTTAGGTAAGAGATTGCTCTTAGAAAAAAACATTTAACATATGTTTCATTTCTATTTTTTAGACTTTTATTGAGAATGTTGAATGTTTTTTTTAAGATAATCTTATTGATTGTATTTTTTTTTGCCCGCTGTTATGTGATGAGTACAATTGAAATCACTGTTTCTAGTGAAATTCAATATATTCTGAGAACAGCAAAAAGGCAAATGAAATGTTTTACAAATTATTCTGTGTTGTAAAATATATATTGTAACTGTATTTTTCTTCTCTTCTACAGATGCAAATTTTATAATATATCGTTTTTTAATTTTTTATTATTTTTAAGGTAAGTATAAGTAACTATAAAAAATGGTCAATGTGCTGTGCTTCTACACAGCTGAAGAAACAAGAGATGGACGGAGTACATATCTGTGCAAAGATGGTTTGTATCTTTTAAAGATAAATGATAAAGTTAGTATGCATACTGAGTGTCCCTCTGGGACTCACTATCTTAGAAGATATATTCAAAAAGTGCCAGAGAGTTTTATAACAGAGATGTATAAAATGGGACATGGCTTCAGAAGAGCTCTCTGCAACGCACCTGTATGGTATTTAATAGAAAGAGATGCTTGGCTGGTGGAGACCAGGGACTTTCAGGATTTAAAGAGGCCAAATTGCTCAACATAAAATATGTCACAGAGTGTACTTTCAAATATTCTTTCATATTTACAAGAACAGGATAAGTTTACTGTGTGTAGCTTTTCTTCTCTATGTAAATATGTCCTCATCATACACAATACTTTGTGTTGAAGGGGCATTCTATAGGTTTTGCTGTGAGTATTTTGGATATATATAAGCAATGACTAGTTTCTAATTTTGTTAAAAGTTGAGTACTGGATAGGTATTTAAGGATTGATGTGTGTGAAAACACATGAAGTATTCAAAAACTAGTGTCAGAATGGTACCTAAATACACACAGATCCACAGTGTTATTCTAGACAAGCAACACGATCACTTGCATTTTAGTAAAATACATTTACTAGTTTGGAAGGGGTAAGGTGAATAGACATATTCTAAATTGTTTAGTACTGCATTTTAGTCTAAGAGCCTGAGTCATTTTCCATAGTCATAAGGAGTGACTGCTTTCAAATTCTACAAAAACTTAAAAACAGAATATCTTTATAAGCAATTATATTTGTATAACATTATGAACTACTAAAACTCTACTGTTGGAATGTTATTAGACAACTGTATTTACATAATATTTTTTTGGGGCCAAAATAGTTCTTAAACCAACTTTTGTATTATGTACTAAGAAAACTGTTAAAGTGATGTGTTTATGTTTTTGTGCTAGGACCTAGAACATAACAGATTTGTTATGGATAAGAGGGCAATATTACAGAAGAGACATTAAAAATGAGCAACAGTTCAATTGAACTAGAAAATCAATCTATAAGAGACAGCGAGACTGATTCAGAGGACATCAGTACTGCGGATGTCACCTGTGAATTTGAAAATGAAAGCAACAATGCTTATTGTTTGGAAGCCCTGGATGACGTAGAGTTACTGGAAGCTATAAACTCTGAAATGGCAAACCAGCAGTATGATCTGGAAGAAGTACCAGATGAAGTCCTTTTAGAAGCTGTGCTAAAATATGAGATGTCTGAAGAATAATTTCACTGTTTAATAATAATACATTCTGGACTATATAAAGAGATGCTGTGTATCTTTTTTATGTAGAATTAGAATGTAGTTTAAGATCATTAGAGTTTGAATTTAAATTAATTAATTACTTTTTTTAAAAATCTTTTTTTTGTGCCAGATTCTGTACTATTCTTGCAACATCATGTTTAACCCTGATCACTTTAATAAGCTCTTCTTCGATTATAGTAACTGTTCTTATCTTACCCTCTATCTCCTCTTTCTCTAGCTTATTTCGTTTTATAGAGAAACTGATAGTTTCCCCCCTTATGCGAGACTTCATGGCATCCCAAACTACCGCTGGTGAGGCAGACCCTCTATTTATCTCAAGGAATTTCTTGAGCCAACCTTCCATCTGAATAACATATTGGGCATCCTGTAGCAAAGCTCTCTCAAATGACCAATTAGATGTCTCTTTTTTGATAGTTTGGGATAGAGATTTCTAATACCAGGGGGTTGTGGTCTGACATCACCCGCGGCAGCTTTTTAACCTTAGAGACAGATATTAGCGAAGGTGATATCAAGAAGTAATCCAACCTTGCTAGGACTTTGTGCGGAGTGGAATAGTATGTGCTACCCCCTCCACCTGTATTTTGCTGCTCCCATATATCAATCAGCCCATTATCTTGCATCAGTTGTATCAATGCCCTATGACTTTTCTTCTTCCGGCCGGAGAACCTGGCAATTAAGACCGTTAATATTCAGGTCTTCGCACATGATAATTGGCATGGGCCAGTTAGCCAATTGTACATTAATTTGGTTTAGAATCTCCGGGTCATCCATTGTGGGAGCATAGACAGAACACAGAGTGAAATTAAATCCCTGCACCTGGCATTCCACCATAACCATCAGCATCTGCCTTCTGCTTTTTTGCTACTACCATCCTTCCCCGTGCCAATATAACCACCCCCGAGGTCTGGTTCCTTGTGTTGTACACGTTAGAAGCTGATATCCCAATTGTTCTAATAGAAATTTACGAGAAACCTCGATATGAGTTTCCTGCATACATATGATATGTTTTTTTGCATCATTTAACCCACATATATTGATTGTAACTATCCGCATGAATTTTATTTACATTCGCCCTTCCTCTTCCCGTGTATACCGCTCTGATCTTTTTTATTTCTTGATGATGATGATTTTGTTCCCATTTTTACCCATGTGCTCCCTTGCTCCCCCAACCCCACCCCCTCTCCGCAAGCCCTCCCCACCCTTCCCCCCCCCCCTTCCCCACCTAATGAAGCAAGCAGACCTAAAGTCTCTGTGATGGAGTCTGGCCGTCAGCCTCCCTCTGCCGTGCTTTACATGTCTAATGCGTTTTCCCTCCTCATTAAAATTAGCCAACCCCCAGTTTTTGACCCTGCCCCTCCCCTATTCGATGAACCATGAGTTATTTCTGTTCCTCTCCTGCCCTTCTTTCCTTGTGTTTACTCTTACACCCTCTGCCCTACCTAGACCCTTGACCCCAGAATCTGATATTTATATACATCCATATAGCCTTGCTGATAAGAACATCATGGGGTAGCACTATCCAGTCCTCCTGGCTTTAGTGTGTCCATATACGCCTTCGCTTGTATTTCAGAGGTGAAGACTCTAGTACTGTTTTTATGTATAATCTTCAGCCTTGCTGGGTTCATTAGAAATGCCTGTAAGCCCATTTGACAACATGGATCCAGCAGTTCTCTCAGTCTCCACCACCTTTCAACTGTTGTGTGACAATATTCTGGAGTTGTAAAGAAGGTCTGATTCTCAAATGAACATTTGGCATTAGGGCGGGAATTAGCATACACTTCCTCCCTCAGCATAAAGTTGCCAAAGTATATCAATATTGCTCTCGGCCTCTGTTTTCCCCACTGAGCCCTTGGCTAATTCTTCTTCAGAGTCATTGGGAATCGGTGTACTCTTTGGACTTCCTTTTCCCACTCCCAGTGGCTCAGCTCTGGGAATGCTCCTTTCAAAAGCTTTAAGACGTATGCTCTTACATCGTCCCCTTCCACCCCTTCTTCAATGCCCAGAATTCTGAGATTGTTTCGCCTCTGGCAGTTTTCTAGGTCTTCCATTTTCCATTGGACATCTACGAATTGCTTCTCATATCCATTTAACTTAGCCGAGTCCTTGGCTTGGAGATCTTCCAGGGCACGTGTGCGATCCTCCAAATGGGTCACCCTTGTATTTGTATCCGTGCAAATCTTTGCAACTTTTCTGATTGCGCCTTGTAAGCTCATAGTTGCAAGTCGTTTTTTTTTACCTGCAATCTTTTTCTCATCTTGTAATTATTTTATTGAATCGAGTATCAGCTGTAGTGAAGGAGCTTCCGCTTCTGTCCCCCCCTGAGATGTATGCTCTGGGTAGGTGCCCCGGGTGGCTGAATAATCCCACTTCAAGGCTGTTTCTGTATTAGTTCCACTAGCCCGCCTTTGTCCGCTGGCTGCTTTTTCTTGAGATTGGGTGTCTCTCTGTCACCTTGAAAGCCTCTTAAACCTGATAGTTGTATCCTTTTCATTAGAATAGGCTCTGCTATTCCCTTCTGAACTGGGAATTAGGCTAGTATCTGTGGGATTCTCCCCTCCACTCACTTCAATGTCAGAGGGGGTACCTTCAGATCCGTCTGTGACTGAGAAACAATTATCAGCTATATCCTGGTTGTCCTCAGGGCCACTAGGCTTGCTGTGACCTTCTGGACTGGAATATCCGTTGATAGCAACTCTGTGTCTGTGACACTCGCCAGATTGGTTGCCCCCAATTCCGCCACCATTACCTCTTGGAGAGCTGGGGGATCACCTTGCTGTTCTTGTGATAGGGCTAGTGAATCAGACTCTCTCCGACCCTTACTATGTGCCGTTTCCTCTCTGGTGTCCCGAGCATCCATAATCTCTCCCCATTGCGCTTCGGGGGGAACTGCCTGGGAAGCGGGGCCCGTTCGTGGATCTTGCTGAGTGCTTTTCTTGCCCTTGGGGGTGGCCACAATTTTGTCAGGGGTTAGTGCATCCTTTTTAGCTGAGTTTACTTGGCTAGCTGGTGAGAAATAGCCTGTGATATGCTTAGTGGCCCCAATGTTCACAGCCCCCAGCTTCTTGCCCCTGGTGTTACTCCATGCCCCTGCATCATTCTTTTTGCGTGCTTCCCCATTCTCACCTGGGGTACAATCAGTGTCCTTGCCTTCCCCAAATCCTTCTGGGGCACTGGGAGTTTGGAGGGTACAACCGCATGCTGCTCTGTGTCTGAAGCCCTTCCCTTTCCTCCTCGTACTGTTTTTGGGTCCATCTTAGAAGCTGGTGAGCTGTTCTCTCCTGCGTGGATCCGCAATGTGGCTCTAATCTCGGCGCTCGGAGTTCCACCGCTTAGACTACCTCCGCATCTGATTTTTGCCGCTCTGTTGATTTTGCTGACTCCGCCGGCTCCGCCGGTCGTGCTGGCTCCGCCTGAGGACAGTGCTGTTCGCCGTGCTCGCAGTTCAGACAGCACTGCAGCCGCTGTCGCTAGGAGCCCCAAAATAAGTTTCTGTGCAGCACACAAGAAGTCACCGTCGCCCAAGACCGCTTCCATGAAGGTATGTGAGTTTTAATGCACCATTTCACCAATCATGCTTTACCGGCATCAGGAGTGTTCTGGAGAGCCGTCAGCCAGACGCCATCTTGCTTCCACCTCTGCGATTTCAATTAATTACTTTTAATTTAAATCTAAATTTAAAATCATCCTGTGGCAACAATATATCACTTTTTGTAACACAGTTATAGTACAAGATTGTTTTTTATATTTGCAATGACAGGAAAAGATACTCTGTATACATTTTCTTCTCTATGTCAATAGATCATCATACACACCAGTATGCATTGAAGGGGCATTCTTTATGTGTTGCTGTGTGTGTTTGCATATAACACTTATAGAACAAGACACATCAGAAATAATACATCTGAAAATGTGTGTGAATGCTGCACCATTCTGCAGTTGGTGTAGCAAGGTAGAACAGTGAGATAGGCTTTAGTACATGCACTGCTTCAAACGCTTATCCAGTATGTATGCAGTTCTGCAACTATCTACACACTTGTGTTTCACACCTTCAATTTCCTAGTCTGTATCCTTACACTTCCATGAAACACTCTGTCACTGCCCTTGCACTGTTGTAGTCACTCATTCAGCAGTATGCACTACTCCATTCACTATTGTAAAACTCAAGCACTTATCTATTCACTCAGATACTCTGTTTACAGTATTCTATTAATTCAGTCAGTAGCCAGTGCTCATGCGTCGAAGTTGACCTTAGGACATGGACTGCTTCAAACCCCTATGCACTATATATGTAATCTTTTATCCACCTGCACACTTGTCTTTCACATCTTTGATTCCGCAGTCTGTATTCTTATACATCCACCAAACACTCTGTCACTGCTGTTGCACTGTTGTAGTGACCCATTCAGCAGTATGTACTAATCCATTCACTGTGCTAAAACGTAAGCACTTATAAATTCAGTCAGTTACTCTCCTTGCAGAACTGTAATCATTCAGTCAGTACCCAGTACTCATGCAGCGAAGTAGGCCTTAGAACATGAACTACTTTAAACCTGTACGCTGTGTGCATGCAGTGTTCTATCCTCGTGCACACTTGTCTTTTACATCTTCAATTCTGCACTCTGTATCCTTACACTTCCACCAAACACTCTGTCACTGCTGTTGCACTATTGTAGTGATCCATTCAGCAGTGCAAATACATTCACTGCGCAAAAACACAAGCACTTATAAATTCAGTCAGGCACTGTGCTTGCAGAACTGTAATCATTCAGTCAGTACCCAAGTAGTCATACAGTGAAGTAGGGCTTAGAAGAAGGACTGCTTCAAACCTGTATGCTGTATGCATGCAGTGTACTATCCACATGCACATTTGTGTTTCACATTTTCAATTCTCCACTCTGTATCCTTATACTTCCAGCAAACACTCTGTCAGTGCTGTTGAACTTTTGTAGTGACCCTTTCAGTAGTATGTGCTAATCTATTCACTGCGCTATACTTCAAGGACATATAAGTTCAGTGAGGCACTGTCTTTGCAGAACTGTAATCATTCAGTCAGTACCCAAGTAGTCATAGAGTGAAGTATGCCTTAGAACATGAACTACTTCAATCCCTTGTACACTATACATATAGTCTTCTATCCACCTGCATACTTGTCTTTTACATCTTCAATTCCCCAGTCTGTATCCTTACACTTCCAGCAAACACTCTGTTATTGCCCTTGTACTGTTATAGTGACCCATTCAGCGGTATGCACTAATTATTCAGTGCGCTAAAACTCAAGCACTTATAGATTCACTCAGACACTCTCCAACAGTAGTGTAATCATTCACTCAGTACCCAAGTACTCATATAGCGAAGTAGGCCTTAGGACAAGGACTGCTTCAAACCCGTATGCTGTATGCATGCCGTCTTCTATCCACGTGCACACTTGTCTTTCACATCTTCAATTCTCCACTCTGTATCCTTACACTTCCAACAAACACTCTGTCACTGCCCTTGCACTGCTGTAGTGACCTATTCAGCAGTATGTGCTAATTGAGTCACTGCGCTAAAACTCAAGCACTTATAAATTCAGTTAGGCACTGTGCTTTCAGAACTGTAATAATTCTGTCAGTCCCCAAGTACTCATGCAGTGAAGTAGGCCTTAAGACATGGACTGCTTCAAACCCCTATGCACTACACATGCAGTCTTCTATCCACCTGCACACTTGTCTTTCACATCTTCAATTCTCCACTCTTTATCCTTACACTTCCACCAAACAGTCTGTCACTGCTGTTGCTCTATTGTAGAGACCCATTCAACAGTATGTGCTCATCCATTCACTGCGCTAAAAGTCAAGCACTTATAAATTCAGTCAGGCACTGTCCTTGCAGAACTGTAATCATTCAGTCAGTACCCAAGTACTCATGCCATTAAGTAGGCCTTATAACATGGACTGCTTCAAAACCCTATACACTATGCATGCAGTGTTCTATCTACCTCCACACTTGTCTTTCACATTTTCAATTCCCCAGTCTGCATCCTTACACTCAGTTCAAATAACTTTATTCGATTTAAAAAGAATCATAAAAGTATACGAATAAAATTGACAAATGTCAAATATCGTACATTCGAATCACAAATGGTATTTCACAAATCATATTCACAATTCCAAAATTTACGGACAATAAACAATAAAACACTATACATTGATGGGCTAGATCGTTAAATAGTCCTGGTTGTAGTCTCTCACACTAACCCCGCATGGTCACCGAAAAAAGTCTAGAAAGTGCAGTGCATTAAAATACATTTCTCATCTCCAGATCACTGATATTATTTCATATTCACACAAAAGGATCATAGAAAAAATACACAATGTAAAAAATGTCATGTTAAAAAGACATAAAATCAATAATAAAAATCATAATTCATAGCGATTCCTAATCAAAAGTGCAGATTTAATAAAACTAAGCATAAAGCTACATATAGCAGCAGTTGACAATGATCTCAGGTACTCAAAGCCTTCCATATATGTGCAAGGTCGAATATCCCTCAAAAGGGGTTTAATAAAACGATCTCTTGGGGCTTTGTAAAGTGAACAGAAGAGTACAAAGTGCACTGGGCATTGTTGGGCTACATTATTACATGGGCAAGGGGGCAGCCTCTCACACCAACCCCCTTGCTTAGGGAAAGCAGCCAAAAAGTGCAATATTTTCAACCTAAATCTGGTCAAATAGAAACTCCATTGTGTGTGTGTCGTAAATGACAAATAAAACTATTGTTGTGATATAACCACTTGATTAGATGTTGATGTTTCTAGGCTATGCGATTGTACAACAGTTTAGTAGGCATTCTTGATGACCTTCTTCATGTTCAAATAGAGGCCGATTATCATAAAAACTTTCTAGCCCTATTTTTATAGAAAGTTTCCTTCACATAATGTAACCAAGGTATCATCATTGCCTTGTCAAGATTCATGCAGTCCTTTACAATTTCTTTTGAGAATGACAAATCCTCAGAGGTCCATATTTTTCCTCACAGGTGCAAAGAGGACACATAAATTCTGTCCTTCACAGGTTGCAAGCCCACCTCTGCGTGGCAGAAAATATTTGGAGAACTATTGGGGATTGATAGTAGTCGCTTTAAAAATGTATTCTCCATGATTTGAATCTGTTCACTTTTATGGCATCCCCATACACCTGCCCCGTAAGTCACCACAGACAGACAATTGGATCTATACAAGGTCATCAAATCCCCTATTGGTTTTTGCCCCAGTTTACTAGCGAAGCGGAAAAGGGACTCTACAGATCTATCTCTTTTGAATCCGAGTCATTATCAGGTGATCCCAATTTAATGTTCTATTAAAAAGGATTCCTAAATAATTAAAATTTGTGACTTTTTCAATGACCATGTTGTCCACAATATATTTACAGGTCTTAATTCTACCTGGACCACAGGCCATGGCTTAAGATTTATTGAAGTTGAACCTAAGATCTAGACCCAACATGAATTCATTAAAAGCATCCAGGCTTTTCTGCATGCTATTTGCCGTTAGAGTCATCAACACAGTATCATCCGCGTATGACAATAAAGGCACATAATTGCCTTTTATCTTAGGAAAATCTAAACTTTTTTGCAATAAAACTGTTCCAAACCATTTGTGTAGATGAAAAACAAAAAATGGGCCATGATGCAGTCCTGGCGGACGCCTCCAGATGAGGAAATTTGCCCAGTTTTTTCACCACCTGGGCCATATCGCACAGCAACAGAAGTTGCAGCATGCAATCTACGCAACAGGGTGACCAATGGCTCCTCGAATCCCATAGACTCCATTAACCACCAGAGCTTTCCCCAGCATACAGTGTCAAATGCATAAGTCCATGAAGGCCAAGTGGATTGAAACACCCTTGGCCTTCATGTACTTACCCATGATCATGGCCAAATTAAGACACTGTTCTGTGGTCCCCCTGCCTCTCTTTAAACAGTATTGGGAGTCCACAATGATGCCAGAGGCATCCGCCAATGTCTCCAAAGGCACCGATATTACTCTCCCCAACAGTTTACAAGAGGCATCTATTAGGGAGATCGGTCTATAGCAACGGGGATCATTTTTATCTCCCTTTTTAAAAATGGGGACGATTACCGCCTCTTTCCAAGATAATGGAATACGTCCCACAATAGTCGCTTTAAAAACATTTAACAGGAGGGGTGCCCAACATTGAGGGTTATTTTTAAACAGATCCAGTAGTACGACATCTGGCCCTGGGGCCTTCAGAGCGATGGCTTTTCTCAAAGCCTCCTCCACTTCCTCCAGGGAGAGCGATAGGCTAAGCTGCAGCGAGGACTCAACATTCAAAGGAACATCATCCTCACAATCATTTAATAATAAAATACCCTTCGGATTGAATATCTTTGAATAGTGGGCCTCCCAAACCTCCCCGGTTATATGCGATACCATAGACCTCTCTTCACTGATAAAAAGTGGGCGATTTATGACCTCCCAGAACAACCTACTATCTCGCAGGTCACTGGCTTTTTCAAAGTCGTCCCAAGCCTTCTCCTTCAGTTCTATTTTTCTCTTCTCAACTGCCTTTCAGTACATTTGTCTTGCATTCCTGACCATTTCTTTATCCAGGGGTACCACATGGAGAGCCGTCCTCACGCTGTTTGCGCTTTGGAACATTCCCCATTAAACCATTTCTTATCCTTGGTAACACTTTTCTTGGCCGGTTTGAGCAGATTTGTGGCCACACTCTTGCAGAGGACTTCAAAATGTTGAACTACCAGTTCTGGATCAGAGGGGGCCATTAGGAAGGTCATTATTTCTAATGAGTTAGATTCAAGGATCCGTTCCTCCATCTTTTTTGGGTCAATCTTATCCCATTTTATTCTAACCCCTTGGTTGTGATTATATATTATTGGTTGTTCTAGGGGCCTTATCCTTGGTATCGCTGTACTCAATGATAAAGTGAGGGAGTTATGATCGCTGGCAGGATTTGGTTCTACCCTAAAATCATCAACTAGATGGGCATATCTGCTAGAAATTAGCTTGAAGTCTATTATACTTATGGACCCTCTGACCCCCTGGAAAGTTGGAATGGGCACCATTGGCATATCAATCGGGGTATCGAGTATTCGAAGGTCGTTTACCACAATGATGTTATTTAGTGCATCTCCCAGTGTAGTGTGCTTAAAATGTGCCAGGGGTTGTCCAATAACCCACAGTCAAGACTCCCGCTAAATGGACATAGAGTGCAATTAAAATCCCCAAGCCACATAATACATAAAGGAGACATTTTAGTGATTTCCACCTGCAAAGAGTCAATGATAACAGACTTATGAGTATCAAAGATGTTATAATACCAATTAATCATAAACAGGGGTACAACAATCAAGTTAGTACACAGGGTCAATTGGTACCAGGGTGAAGAGAATATTTTTTCTTTCCTTAACAACATATTACATATTGAGATTGAAGTCATTAACACCTTGAATGCTACAGCAATTCACTCTTGGTGCTGAACTCCCTTAAATCCCATTGTTCATGACGAGCTCAGCTCGTCATGAGCACATGAGCAGTGTACTGCATGACGAGCTGAGCTTGTCATGAGCATGGAAGGGGTTAAGCCACCCTTTGCCCTTCCAGAGGGGGACGGTTCAGCAAGAATAGTCAGGGTATTATAACCATGTAAGAAAAGGTCTTCTCTGTTCCACGTTTCTTGGAGACAGATGATGTTAAAGGATTTGATGTACTCTATCCATGCCTCGTCCGATAGCCTACGTGAGATGCCTGCTACATTCCATGAAATCAGACAGATGGCACCACCATCTGACTGGCTATTTGCTAAACTAGGGGGTTTACTAGACTGATTCCTTCCTTTTATGTTTGATTTGTGTCATATTCCGATCCTCCTCTCTGTCTTTTATTAAGCCCTGGATTTTATTATTAGTATTAAGATACATCTACAAATCGCTATTATTGGCCAAGGGATCAGGGAGGGGGAGAGTTATTTCTGTGTTAGCATTTTCCTCAACACTCTCTAATTGAATTCAATCGACCTCAGCCAAGGTACTCAAGGGGTCAAAACGATTTGCATGGTACCATGGGGGCAACGATGGATATGACTTTGGCCCTATTTGAGATACAAATTCTATTTGGCTAGATCACCCTACAAAATGTCAATAAAAGAACCCCAGGGGCAGTATCAAAACCCTAGACTTGTCCATGTTCTGCTCATTCACCCAGTCGATTATGGCTCTTACCAAGCCAGGTGCCTGAAGTTCAAAACAATACAGTCTCCCTTCATTGTTTTCTTGGCTGGGCCAACCCATCTAACCCTGCGGGCCATCTTAAGCTCTGAGAACAGGGAATTTTGGTTTATACCAGTTTTGGCATTTATAAAGTATAAAGACGTATTCCTCAGAGAGGGCCAATCCTCGCTCTCTCCAGGAGCTAAAGGAGGGACGTTTGCTAAGACAATGATGGAAGGAGTAGTTTGTGGGGGCAGATTAAGAATCAAATCCGGGCTACTCTGAGATGAGTAGCGTGGATGGTTTTCCGCAACTGAGGCCGTGTTTACTGTGTCTTTATTTTGAATATTTCGATCCCTTGTGTGTTTATTGATACTTGGAGCCTGGGGGACATCCTTGGTCTGGCCGTCCGGTGTTATCACAGTAGTATTTAAATAGGGACTTGCATTCCCAGAATTTCCCCTCCGGTTCCCATCATATGTTATATTTTTCCCCAAGGGATCTGGTTTATCTGCGTCCACACTAGCAGGGTTTCCTTTGGGCCTATTCGTGCTGGGTCTCATTTCAGGGTGTGATACACATGCATTGGGATATTGGTTCTCTAGGCGCGATAATCTGTTATCAATGGTCATCAATTTATGAAGCACCGGTTTTCAGTGAGAGCAGATTACCGCTCCAAATTTTGTCCAAAAACCCCCCTCCAAGCCCTGTTCTATAGTTGGTAATGTAGGTTTAGTTTGTGTGTCTTCAACAACTATATCTTGGCTTGCCGCAGATGCAGGATCGATTAAAGGTGCTGGAGTTTCCTTTGAGGCCTTACTTGCTAAAGGTCTTGGTATAAGCTGTATCTGTTTTTTTTAAGTACTTGGCCTTTCCGTTTTTTAACAGTCGGGACAGGGCGATTTCAATTCATTTGCTTGTTTTTTTGTGCCCTTGTCACTACTCAGGGTTTATCATTGGGGGCAGGGGAAGAATCTAAAGAATCTGGGGGCATATCATCAAGACAGACGATACAATTATCGCCGTTTTAGCGGAAGAAAACTGCAGCTAACACGGCGATAATGGGCTTGATGATATGCTCTATGGAATTCCAATTGAACCCCATGTTAAATGTGAAGGACATCTAATATGGGCTTCAATTGGAATTCTATAGAGCATATTATCAAGCCCATTATCGCTGTTTTAGCGGCAGTTATCTACCGCTAAAACGGCGATAATTTTATCGCCTGTCTTGATAATATGCCCCCTAGAATCTCCTGAATACTTGGTGATTTAGGCGATGATAAAATACACCCATTAATTTGTAAACCTCCATTAGCAGAGCCATCAATGATATTAGGGCTGGAAATAGTATTGCCATTTTGGGGCATTTGAGAGTCCAGAGACAATCTACACTCTGTTTGTTTTATTTTATGAATTATGGCGGTTTCAGCTCTTAATAAAAAGGCATCTAAAGTGCCAACTACCCCCTTTCCCTTACCATCCTTTTGTTTTGCCATTTCAAATGTGCCCCCGCAGATCAACAATTTTTACCAATATAAGTTAACACCAAACAATTTTGAGCCCTACAAAAATAACATGGGCATATATACCACCAAGTTTTTCCAATTCCAGTTGTGCAGAGTACGAGCACAGACTTACATTAGCCAGAAAATAGATGTTAATGCAGTGGCCCAGCCCAGCCTCCTTCGGCCCCTGACGGCTACAGATGGCCCGCCCTTTGCACGGGCTTAGCCCAGCGCCTGTGGGAAGGAACTTAGCTTAGCTACCTACATAGACCGACTCATAATAATAGTAAATAGTAGTAGCACAGAGAGTGATGGTAGAGAGGCAGGATAAGAATGTAGAAACAGTCTACAAGAAGATCAAAGACTATTTTGTAAAAAATAGAATTAGGAAACAGTTTGGAAGGAATAGGAGCTGTAAAAGTTACGGAAGTATAATTATATTAACAACAGAACAACTTACTGGGGCCATCAGAAGAGCCTGCAGAGGACCGTTTCTGCCCACTTTGTTCCGCCGGAGTCTCAGTAGTCTTCTTGCTACTGGGAGGTGCTGATGATCATGAAATAAACACAAACATGGATGATTGTTTTTTTGAATATTTAATTTCTTTGACCACACTCTAAAATTATCTCGGGGAAACAAATTACCAACAATTGCGCTACATGTATTGACCTATCTTATCTGGTCAACTAGGAGGATAATACTATAGTATTGCTGGATTCGCAGACCGTCTACCGTCTACTTGGAAAGTTATGTAAATCACTAACTAAACCAACAACAAAAAGGTTCTACTACGACTGCCAGCACTCAGCAGCACGCACCGTGACAGACACAGTCCGTCATCATGATTGCAAACCACTAAAAAATGTCCTACTACTAATAACAAGTCATAATATACTCAACCTATCAATCCAACACTATCTCTTCTTCTTAGTGGCAGCAGGAGTACAAAGTAAGGACTAGACTTGAGTCTCTAGTTTTTCTAGCATTATGCAGTTCTGTAAAGTACTACACTCGAACATATTCAGGCCAAATGAGCACAAAGTTGCAAACAAGTAAGCATAGTAGCAACGCCACTGAGGAGGCGAGCACCTGCAATCGCAGAAGCTATTTAAACATAATTTTACCTGCAATGTAATCGAATCGGCAGCAGTCTTGCTCTTCGGGAAAAACATATATTAGCAATATAACACAGAGCAGAAGAAAACAAAGTAGTTAATAAATAGCTACTCACCAAGGCCAGGGATCTCCACACCTAGCAGGTGGACCAGGTCCTGCTCCCGGTCAAGGACGTTTGCCCACCGGTGCGTCGCTTGGTCATAGGTGCGCCGGACCCCCGACTCCCTACGCATGGCCCGGCACACATTATCCCACAGCTGGAGACGCTCCCGGAGGCCATTCCCTTGACCAGGCCTGGGCCCTGCTGCCACGGTCTTCGGGAGGTGGCGCTGAACATAAAATATAGGTGCGGCTACCTCCACCACGCTGAAAACCTCCCTGGCCACTACATCCTCCCCCCTCAATCGCCCGCAAGGGAGCCGGGTACGGGGTGAGGGACCCTTTCCCTTGCTCTTCCTGGCTCCCTTTGCCATGGTCCTGGACAGCTGACAGAAAAAATAGGAAAGAATAAGAAAAAGTAAAGAAAAGAAAAGAGTTAAAAAAAGTAGCTTGAACGTAACCAAAAGTAGAAAAAAATACAAAATATAGATGTAGAAAAAGAGAGGGATAGATAATGAGTAAAAAAGATCCCAAAAAAGTTCAAAGACACAAAGGATTGCTAAGATTAGGGAAGGATTGAAAAAGCATGCCCAGAACCATAGCAATGAATGAAAAACAAGATGGCCGCGCCCATTGAGGAGCACGTGGGTAAGTTTGCACAATATTTCCCCCACGAGCTATGCAAAAACGCACGCGAACACGTAATCGTGCCAGGCACACAACGTGCGCTTGCAAATAGCGCCC
Source organism: Lissotriton helveticus (assembly GCF_964261635.1). Lineage (NCBI taxonomy): Eukaryota > Metazoa > Chordata > Amphibia > Caudata > Salamandridae > Lissotriton > Lissotriton helveticus. Next base: position 1,234,281,676 of record NC_136068.1, read on the forward strand.
GGAAACGGAAATACGCAACGCGGACAAGATGGCCGCGCCCATGTACGACTGCATGGGTTACTTCGCAGTTGTTGTAACTACAATTTAATTTTGGTAACTATCATTCCTTTTTTTTTAAAGTGTTGTGGGTAGTAGTCAGTAGTAGACCTGAGCTAGTCATGGCCTCATGGGTGTATGCATGATAAAGCAACGGTGTTTTTTACAAGCATCATTTAGGGCCTGGACGGCATTGGATTGAATTGGGAAATGTGTTTTTTTGGGGTGGGCTTTCTGTTGTTGGGCCTGGCCTTTTGGCTGGTGGCCATTTAGAAGCCTAGGCCTGCAAGCTTGTCTGGCCTTGTCTGCCAAGAGGCCTGCTTTCATCCAGTAGGCTCAGAGCAGGTAGCCACAGCTTTATTAATCAAGTGTTTCTGTGTGGTCTGTTGACATTTTAGACATCATGTAGAGCATGGATGGCAATGGATTGAGTTGGGAAATGTGTTTTGTTGGGGTGGGGTTTCTGTTGCTGGGCCTGGCCATGTGGCTGTTGGCCATTTTGAATCCTAGACCTGCAAGCTTGTCTGGCCTTGTCTGCCAACAGGCCTGCTTTCATCCAGTAGGCTCAGAGCAGGTAGCCATAGCTGTATTATTCAAGTGTGGTCTGTTGAATTTTTAGACATCATTTAGGGCATGGATGGCATTGGATTGAGTTGGGAAGTGTGTTCTCATGGGTTGAGCTTTCTGATGTTGGGCCTGGCCATGTGGCTGGTGGCCACCATTTTGAAGCCTAGGCCTGCAAGCGTGTCTGGCCTTGTCTGCCTACAGGCCTGCTTTCATCCAGTAGGTTCAGAGCAGGTAGCCACAGCATTATTAATCAAGTGTTTCTGTGTGGTCAGTTGAATATTTAGACATCATTTAGGGAATGGATGGCATTGGATTGAGTTGGGAAATGTGTTTTGTTTTTGGGGTGGGATTTCTGTTACTGGGCCTAGCCATGTGGATGGTGGCCATTTTGAAGCCAAGGCCTGCAAGCTTGTCTGGCCTTGTCTGCCATCAGGCCTGCTTTCATCCAGTAGGCTCAGAGCACGTAGCCACAGCTTTATTACTCACATGTTTCTGTGTGGTCTGTTGAATTTAGACATCATTTAGGACATGGATGGCATTGATTGAGATGGGAAGTGTGTTTTCTTGGGGTGGGCTTTCTGATGTTGGGCCTGGCCATGTGGCTGGTGGCCATTTTGAAGCCTAAGCCTGCAAGCTTGTCTGGCCTTGTCTGCCAACAGGCCTGCTTTCATCCAGTAGGCTTAGAGCAGGTAGAGCCAGCTTTATTAATCATGTGTTTCTGTGTGGTCCGTTGAATTTAGACATCATTTAGGGCATGGATGGCATTGGATTGAGTTGGGATATTAGTTTTTTTGGTGTGGGCTTTCTGATGTTGGGCGTCTTAAAGACATGCCTTTGTTGTATGTGTCTGGTGTGTGTTGATGTGCAATGCATGCACCCTGCAGACCTTTTTGGGGCCTGTGAATTTTTGTATTTGCATTTTGCTTCATTAAAAAGGCAGAGCAGTGTGCTTTCGCATGCATCCTTTGCCTGGCCTTTATAGGCATTTTGTCAGCTCCTGGTGTTTCCCAGGTCCCCTGCTTGTTGCTTGTGATTTGTGAGTGTCCATGTGGCCTTTTTTTGTGGTGGCAGTTATTAGTGTCCTGATTTTGCCATATAGGCCTGCATGGTTTTCCTATTGGCTTACTGCTTCCATCCATCCACACCCTTTGCCAACAGCAGCTCCATGAATGATGTGATGCTCGAATAATTTAATGCCAAATAGGGTTCACCCCACTTCCATTACATGTGTATTTTGGTGGTTCTTATTCTCTTTCCTATCCTTCCTGGGAGTGTAGTGTGTGTACACAGTAGTAAATCATAGCCCTTGTTGACAAAGTCTCAGGAATGGCTAGACTATATCTTTTGTTTGTACTAGTACAGTAGTAACTAAACCACAACAACAAACGCAACACTTCACTGATGTTCTTCTCCTGGCTTACTTGCTTCTAGGTACACAAAAAGCCAGAGGAGGGGGTGTCATCGTCATCACCCGTTGTACTGCCAGCCAGACAGAAGTCCTGCTGCACATCACGTCCACGTGTGACCACAACTTGTTGTGCATCTGCGTCCTGCCTGACATCTGAAGAAGATGTCCCCAAAGAAAGGTATCAGGTCCAGTACCAATAAAGTTGCCGGTGAGAAGAAGGAACAGAAAAAGGAAGTGCCAGCATTAACCGTGACTGGTGTGCCGGTCAATGTTTTTTTTGGGACCAAAAAAGTTACGCCTGCAGCAGCGTTGTCTGGGAACCAAGTTGGGAGCAGCACTTCCGCACCAACGGTTCAACCCCACCAACCTAGGCCCAAGCACTTGAGTGTCGCAGAAGTAGCCATTCTACTAACGAGCAGCGATGTTGAAATGTCATTATCGCAAAGTAGTACACAATCAACACAGGCGGAAACTCAGCAGATACGTCTGCAGCCGCAACAACAGCAGCAGCCACTGTAACAACAGCAGCAGCAGCCGCAACAAGAACAGCAGCAGCCGCAACAAGAACAGCAGCAGCCGCAACATAAACAGCAGCAGCCTCAAGAACATCCCACAATAGTAGTTGTTGCTCCTGAAATAGGGGCATTGCAGGAAATTAAGCTTCCTGCAGACAAAGTGGAGCAAACCACTGTTTCGGAAGTTCTATCGCCTTCCAGACCACCAGCAAGGAAAAGGAAGCTTAGTCCATCATCTTCTTCAAGCCCCGCGTCTGATGATCGTAATGCTTCTTGGCAGCCACCAGCTCAGTTTGAGAGTGATGCACGGCACAAGACAATGCTTCTGAAAAGGAAGGTTCTAGAAAAACCTACGGTTATGGAGGTAGATGTACAAGAGGGGGATGATGTTGATGAAGAGTTAGACGAGCCAATCATCACGCACATCACTCCCGCCCCAGAGGGGATGGAGACCAACATTCTCACCCTATCCAGAAAGGCTGCTACTGAGCGGGATGTAGCACGGATACCACCAACACAGGTTACACCACCACAACCTCCAGCTGCCATATTTTCAAAGGCCTGGCAGTGTCCTACTACATCCAGTTCAACATTCTCAGTAGGTAGAGGAGGTAGTAAAAATCACAGTGTAGCTGCACAGAGTCACATTCCAAGCACACCCTCCAGTTCATCTGGTATTGAAGGTGGCACATCCAGCAGTGCCAGAAAGTTTTCCTCCCCAGTTTGAGACTTCTTTTCTGTTACCACCAAGGAGGAGAACATTGCTATATGCTCAATTTGTCGCACAGGCGCGGTAAGCTTGGTACAAACTATGGTACGGGAGGCCAAGCAAGTCATCTCCGAATACACCACATTATCGTGTGGGAGAATCACCTACTTTGCTTAAAACAAAGTAAAAAAACTCAACCCATAGAAGTTGGGCATGAAGAATCAAGGGATGATATTATTGCGGTGGAAGGTGAAGAAGAATGAGGCATTTCTAGCCATGGCCCAGTGGTACCGCCCACATCCTCCTCTGTAACATCTGAGTGGTACTGCAGTAAGAGCCATACTCAGAGTCAGCCTGAGGCACCAAGGCGACCGAGTACTGGAATGAGACAAAGTGCGTCGTTGAGCCTAAGTGGGTTAATGAAAACAACAGCACCACAAAGGAAAGTAATCCAGCCTACCATTGAGAACATGTGTAGGTTGGAGGAGCAGTTGCCAAGCCACAGATTACATGTGAATCATTGCACACTGGGTGTCTTTTGTGGGGGTTTGAGATAAACTATCTGAACGAGGTGTTGTTGACACAGCTGAGATTTTTAAAGCTACTCGGAAACATGCAACTGTAGCCATGTTCGCCATGGAGAATTGTCATACTGCTCTAAACATTTTAGACGAGTTTCGCAGCAAGGTTTTTGAATGGCTGCACCCAAGAGGGCTTAGTATTGGTTTTGTTGCCACAAATAATGGCAGTAATATACTTAAGGCCATTGACCTTGGTTCCTATTTCAGGGTTTCGTGTTTGGCGCACTGCATAAACATTATAGTTCAAGAAATTCTGAAAAAAGAAACCATAGTCAGCAACTTACTGACCACCTGACGAAGAATATGCACTCAGTTCAGCCATTCATTTAAAGCTCGGAAGCAGCTGAGGATCTTTCAACGTGAATATAAGATGCCAGTCAAAGCACTCATCCAGGAGGTCGCAACATGTTGGAACTCTACGTATTACATGCTTGATCGTCTGTTTGAGCAGTACAGGCCACTCAATGAATATGTCATGCGAAGAGGGTATGTCACTGTTAAAGGCATGATCATTCAGATGGACCAATGGGGCCTAGTTAAATGCCTGACTGAGATACTTTGTCCTTTTGAGGTCTTCACACGTGAAGTCAGCACGGAGGACAGTACAATGGGCCAAGCTATCCCATTATTGCAAATGCGAGAACATCAGCTGAAGAAGGTGTATGAATCATACCAATTTGTAGAGGAAAAAAAGGAAGCCTATGACTTGGTGGAGAGCTTAGTCCGTCACTTAGCTGAAAATATAAGGGTGCACAATAAGATTTTGTCACAAGAACATCTAATTTCTGCCACAATTCTGGATCCACGGGCAAAAACGGGACTGAAGACATTTATTCCTTTTTCAGAGATGGATGTTGCCCGCTACAAAACTTGGATAGCTGAGGCAACGAGTAAGTTGGAAAATGAACGGCTACTACTTAAAAGCCCGATAGATCAACCCACAAGAAATACTGCAGCAGGGCATGCGGCATCAAGTGCAACTTCGGAGGCTAAGGGCAGTGCGTTTGGCTCACAACATTCACCATCAATATCGGCAATTGGCAACAGCAATAATAACTGGATCATTGCGCCCAGTAGAATTGTTAAACGATTGGTATTTACAGTTAGGCATTAATAAGCACAGTGCTGATGCACAGAGTAAAGAGCCCAAAAGATTAGCAGTAGGACACCTGAACATTGAGCGGATGGTCCAGGTCAATCTGGATGACCAAACAGAGGTGTACATTGATCAAAACCCATTGCAGTATTGGTATAGGAAAAGAGCTGAATGGCCCCTGTGGCAAGTGTCTCTTCTGAATGTGTTTTCAGTGCTGCTGGTTCCATTGTAACAGTGAGAATGACCAGTCTCTAGCCCAAAAACGTGGAGAGTTTAACAATGATCAAAATGAATCAGCACTTCATAACACCGAATTACACAATACATGAAGCAAGCGATGAAGATGAGGACAGCGGCTCAGGTGACTGAAGTAGTGTGTCACAGCATGATTACCTACTACTAGCTGAACCCCCAGAGTTTGAGGACAAGCTATACTTCCCTGACAATTATGCTTGCACTTACTGTCTTCCTCCCTTTTTTTCCTTTATTTGTGTGTCTGTCGTTCCAGTTACAAACTTTGAATCACAACAAATCCATTACCACCGTCTTCCACTCTTCTTATTTCAATATACAAGTTTCAGGTGTCTGCATTTGACAGTGCAGTCCTCCGAAACCAGCTCCTCCGCTCCATCAAACTGAATCTGCCACCTAAATCCATTGCCCTCATGATGATTAGATGATGGAAAAAGACGCCAAAAGACGTGAAACATGATGACTAGTATAGCTATCCTCCTTTCAGACCCGATAGAGACTGCCCATTAACTGAAAAGGAAATGGAACAGGTGATGATTGATGCCATGCATTGGACACAGAGTCGTAGACTGAGTGATTTTTTTGTTGTTTGTTGTGCATGAAGTTATGTCATTGTGCACTAATCATCTTTCTACAGTACACACTAAACGTAACTCAAGGCAATTTTCCCCTTCTTGCAAATATGAAATTTGTACTTCTACGGCAGCTTGATACATTTCTTTTGAATACAGGAAGGGGACTCAATCTGCACACTGAGTATGACAACAGCACCGTCCATGATGATGATGATGGCGAAAAAGACGGCCCGTTAACTTAAGATGAGAATGAACAGGTAATGAAAATGAATGGCATGCATTGGACACCTGATTCTGAGCGATTGGTGTTTGTGTGTTTGGTGTTTGTTTGTTATGCACGAAGTGAAGTCAAAGTGTACTAGTAGTCTTACTGTACACACTAAAGAGTGACTCAGCTAAGCAACGTGCTGTCACTGTGGGCCTGCTCTGTCCTGTTGTTGTTGAAGGTCAATGCTGGAAACAGACTAGAGTAGAGATGATGCACACATGCCGCTTCGTAAAGTGTTCTTCTTGCACTACACCATAACTTGTGTATTTCTTTCAACTTTGTTTCTCAATATCCCCTTTGTTTTTCCATCTACAATTACAGGCCGGGCCTTGCCCTATACTTGGGAAAACATAACAATGCACACTTACCTTACCAATAAATCTAAATTGTTTTCTTTTTTCCAGGCGGGCAGTGGCGACTGGCGAGTGGCGACACCCTAGATTGATGGACGAGAGGACCAAGAGAAATGCAGAGAAGCAAATCCATTCCACATTTTCACCAGGATAACACAGTAACAGTATCAACTTTCATCTTCTTTTAAATAATTTGATTAATTTTTTTGTCTACATTCTTTACAACAGTGTGTTCTTTTTTTTGTTGTTATTATCATTAGGTTTGCTCTCTGTTTATGATTCATCCCTACCAATATTTAAAAATTGTATTTGCTATCTGTAAAAGTAATAAGCCCGGAATAACTGAACAAGAAGTGTATGTAATCCGGGTCTCCTTATCAATGATCATCATGCATGCATTTCCTTTTTCTCCCTTAACATATTGATATGGATATGGTAGTCTACAAAGATTGTCGTTTGTTCATGCTTACTGTTTTTCACTGTCAAACCTTTCCCCAAATCCCCTTTCCATCCATTCAAAAACCCAAACCCTCTTCCCCCGGGCTGTGTGACTTATTAAGGTGTGACTAAATTAAATGCACACGAATAATTAATCACACGCTTGCTGAGGCAGATGTGGCGAAAGCAACATTAATTCAATTTCAAGGCAGAGTGATGATCTTCTTCTGCTTGCCCTCCCATGAGCAGTATATGTTAGAGGTGATTATTAACAAAGGAACATATACCTCAGCATTAATTGCCGGCATTGATTGGATTTGTTATCATGATCATCCTCATACACAGCACTAACTGTTACTCTGTAGGCCTAGTCAAGTGACTCGACACAACTTTAGTTTGTAACTCTGTCTAGTAGGCTATCCCCACCACCATTATGTTTTGTTGTACAATATTTTTGCATAATATTGTTGCTCTGTAAGTTCTGTACTGTACTTCATTCTACTACTCCTCGAACAGTCTCTCAAAGGTCAAAGACTGTCTCATTTTCTTTTTTTGCAAATGCTGCTGCCCTGCCAGTGTCTAAGACTACTACTACCACCACCACCACAATCATGGGATGTTAGAAAAAGGAAACCATCATGCAGCCATCACTGTGCCTAAGTTAAGCATCAAGCAAAGGTAAGAGAAGTTTGGGGGAGGCATAATTATTAATGGACATGTTTTCAATCAATTCACTCTTCCCTTTGAGTCCAGATAAAGAATGCATAGAGTAGAAGAGAGAGACTGACAGTACTAGTAGGACAACTCAATCAGTGAGGGGTGTTGCATCTATCTGGTTGTGTCTTACACAGTCAGCCAATTATTTAAATCAAACACTGGCTATGGGTGGACCTACACCAGCAAGGAAACAGTGTGATGTAAAACAGTAACCCCACCTACAAAACATTAACAACATTGTATGTAAAGTAGAAATATATCGATTTCATAGAACCCTAAGAAAAATAAACGATGTAAAAAAAACAACTTAAAAGCTTACCCACTTCCCTCGCTAACCCCAACCATTGTCTGTAACCGTAATGAGAGTCCAAAATGTCCAACCCCAATGCCTAAATCCCACCCATCAAAACAAGAATTGAAAAAGGGGCAATGGACAGGGTCTATGTGTGGATTGTCTCTGGAGGACACGTCGCATGTGCTCTTATAGTTTGACGACGCAGCGCTTTAAGGTGTGGCAGTTGCAGCCACAGTGGGGGGGCACCAGAGATGGCAAGGAGGTGGCGGGTGGCTGCCAGACGGTGGTGCCGTACTGCTGGAGGGCGGTGGCTAGGGCCTGGGGCACTGCAGGAGGCTTCAAGGGCTGCGGTCTCCTCCTCCTCCTCTTCCAAGACGACCAGCCACCGATATTCACACTGGATTGCCTCCAGCTTGCGGCGCCGTGCCTTGACAGCCAACTCCTTCCTATCAGGTTTGGAACTGGAAGGAGTAGCTGTATATCAAACAGAAAAAACAAGACAATTGTAAAATATACTCTTAGAAAAACATTAAGACAAGTTAATTATACACATAGTGTGGCATGGTAGCACTATAAAGCACAGTACATAACATTTGTGGTATGTATCTATCCTCCCACTTGCTTGGGCTTTAACATTTGCAGGATTTTTTTCAGGCATTCAACCAACCATGCATCAGATTCTTCACTATCAGCCACCTTTGCAATTTGCATGCTTGCATCACACATATCCTTCTCTCCGTCAGTCATAAATATTAAATCTCTCCCGTCCTTCTTCCTTCCACATGTCTTTCAGTTCAACACCAGGTGATCTGATCTGACTTTTAGTCTTGTCCATAAAACTTTCAAAGCGGAGTTGAAATCACAGATAGATGAGGCCATTGGTTACTCAATACTCCCGCCCCTAATGCCTTCACTAATGGCAATTATAGGATGTCTTCACTCTTCAAACGTTCACAACATCGTACTTACGTAGGGCATCATCAGGATGGCGGGTGGACAAAGTCCGCCCGCCATCCTCACGCTAAAAGGGACCATAAGGGCGGGGGTCCCGTGGGGGCAATTAGATGAGTATATAGTCCACTGGAGCAAAGAGCAGGGTCCGCATGATGTCGTGTTATCATGCGGACCCTGCTCTTTGCTTCAGATCCGTGGTACTTACTTTTCTCCATGGACACACTTTTGACTGATTCCCTGTGATATTGCATTTGCGTCTGGCTCCACATGATCTAGTACTTTCCTGGTTTTTTAGTTGAGATCTCGCCCGATACGTCTACATTGTTGTTCTATAACCAAATCTTGCTTATTTTGAATTATATCGGTCATTCTCTACCAGTGGACTACATACTCATCTAGCCTATGTTTGACGCCAGTTGATTTTTCTTAAACACTGTGCCAACACTGACAGTTAACGGCTTTTTGGAGTCCCACGCCTCATTGAGGTCTCATTGGTCCAGGACGCTCTTTATTCTTCATTATTATCATCCTACTACATCCTAACCTGTTTGTTTAGCCTTGAGGAAGTTGTGGTACTTATTTGTACTGACGAACCACGTGTTGGCTGTTTCCATTTGATGATAATTCTTTGAATAAACAGAATAACGGATTAAAAAAAAGAACATTGACTTGACTCTCCTGTTTCATGAAATTAAATCTGAAGGATATATATGTGTTGAACATCATTTTTTGATATGAGATATTGTGATTATTATGTCACCGCTCTGTTACTGAATATAGGATAGTACACGCTTGACCAAATTCTGTTGTCTCAACAGTACAGTATACATACATACAGTACACCCTTGCAGTGAGTGTAATGTCAATAGTTAAGGATTATAAATCTAACTTACCGCCGGCTGCCACTGGTGCTGGCACTCCCCCTACCACTCCATCGGTATCGGCAACTGCCGCATCCTCCCCCTCCGCGTCGCCTTCACCGCCGCTGGCCCTGGCAATGGTGGTCGGTAGTGCGCCTAGAAAACATTACAGATTTTTTAGGCGTCATATACATCTCCGCCCTATTGGTCAGTAGCAAGATTGAATGAGTTAATAGTATACAAAATACACCACTAGTACCAATCAGGTAGTAGTAGAGTAGACACTAGTAGTTATATATGGTCCCTAGGTTCATTCTAGCCTTTGCTTAGTTAGCCGGAGCCATGCAACCATTTTACATTTGTTTCTTTTATTTTTGCACATGTGACGTTACCTTGCAGCTTGTTGTATAAGACACCTTTGAGCCCACATGACCTCATACTGCTACTGTCTAAGTGCTGCCTACAAGCGGTCAACCAAAACATTAACAAGCCACTTTTTTATGAAGTTCTGATGACTGTTAGTCCATATTGCTTATCTATAAATGCTACACTTTTTGGCACGGCTGAGAAATGCTTGCAATATACTAACGTGCACCAGGTTCTTCTAAGGTGAGGGGCCCCAGAATTGACTCAGAGATCTTCATTTATAAATTTATATAAACTATATTCCTACCTAGGGGATGGTGGTGCTTCCACAACTGTTCAGTTATCATGATTTATTTCCCAACTGTAAGTAAGTGTAACAATGTTTATTGTTTTAATGTTATTGATTTTCCTTTTGATTTTGAACTTACATAGACTTGGTGGCATTTGGTGTGGACTTACATAAGTGAGCAAGCAAAAGGAAGGGTGTGCATGTGCATTGCTTCCACGACTGAGAGGTTGGGTGTGTTCTGTTCTGGGTTGTCTACTTGTTGGGTATCTGGAGGGAGGGTTCGGAGAGCTAATAGTTATGACAAGACACTACTGTAACTAGTCAAGCAGGGGATTGTGGTGGGTTCTGAACTTCTGATTGAGGTGTGTGAGGAAGGTCCAACCTCCTATCACCTACATCCTATTTTCTTGTGCAAAGTTCTGTATGTGCAAATTCCCTACAACAGTAGTAGTATGTCCTATCATATCAAAATAGTAATAAATGTGGTTGGGCATTTGTTGGTGTGAATTGTCAAAGCCTCAAGATTAACAAAGGCAAAAGATCAATAAGACTACAAATAGTACAAGAGGACGACCCAAAGGACTGGACTCAATGGCTAGAGCTTCTGTTAAATCTGAGATTTATTTAAAACATTTTAAATAAAGAGTGGCCAACTGGGCAAGCTTAGCTACTACAGTACAGACAGACTAATAGTAGTAGTAGTACAGAGAGTCATTATAGCAGAGGCAGGGATAAAAAGATTTTCGAAACAGTGATAGAGATCGCAGGTCACCCGGTCAATAATTTCACCATACACGTACTAGGCCCATATACTAATTTCAATTTATCGTATACATTAATCGGGTGACCATACACTCTACTACCAGTAACCCTGGTTCCTTCCTAATTGATTCCTCGTGTACCCGACTTACCAATCCACCGTTACGGGTACCTATGACCACAATGGATCAGAGAGCTAGCTGTAAAAGAAAGGCAGACAACCAAAATACCAACATATACTTTTATATTTTCATTAAAATGACCACAGACTACTGGAAAGTTTTAAAAGTTTATCTAGAATTCAGATTCGGAGAGCATACAATTTACTACCAAAAGGCAGTCAACAATCAAAATAGCGAACAGCACGTAACCATAAAGGAAGAAAAGTAAGGCAACCATTTATAAGTCTATAGGAAAAGGACAGGAGATAAACTAAACAGATTTCAGGAATGGAACTTAAGGAAGTATAGCTAAAATTGGGCAAATTTATGCATGTACTAGAATATTACTATGGGGAAATACTCCAAGGTTTGGGTAATAATTTGGGAAATCCTATACATTTATAGGAGGGGAAAAATTGGAACACGCTATATTTCTAAAAAACCTTACTTCGATCAATTAGAGAAGAGAAAATTATAAACCACATCTATATTTTCATAAACGGTATGAAGAATTGTACTAAAAGGAAGGGTAACATAGGAACATGCTAGAAAACGGCAAGAACGTATGAGCTTTCTTTCAGTAGTTTTGCGAAAGCATGGAAAATCAATTATGCGCAAGAAAGAGTATGTCTTTATTAAAGCAAAAGACAGAAAATAGAAGGTGCAGTGTAGAGTTTCAGCACTATATATTTACCTAGAATGGTGTGAAGACCAACCCTGGCCACGGATCAGTCAAGGACAGGAAAAACCCCACGGAAGGACAGTCATCAATGGGACAGCAGGTGCAGAATGGACACCCCAGGACAGGACAGGAAAACCAGATTAGGATCAGGACAGGACCACCAAGGCACGACCAGCACCCGCAGTTCGGAAGCAACACCTGCGCTCCACCCTCTCTGCAGCTATCAGCCAGAACCCCGATTGGGTTAGCGAACTCCCCAGCAAAGTGCTTCGCCAGCACTTAAGGTTTAGTAAAATCTCTAAAGTCTATGGTATTTTTCAGACAGAGTGCTCCGCAGCGCTCTGTATTCAGTCACCTATTGAGTGCGTTGGGTCAGTGACAGGTCAGCTATTCAGACAAGTCGGACAATTTCTCTAGCTAAACCTACGCTAGTTATACTGTTTTTGGGTCAGTGTACCACCCCCCCAAATGTTGCAAGAGTCAGAATCGCCAATTTCGATTGGTCCCCAGGTAGGATAGGTCAGCACACAATCAGAACAAACTTCTACAAGCCTAAATTTACATTTCTGGAACTGCCTATTGATTTTGGGGTTCCCATGACCTATTCTACAGAATACAAAGAAAGAATACAAATGTTTCAAATGTAGAACATTTCGACTTCTTCGGCTGGGTGAAGGTGCATCTTCCCAGGCACATCTTGGCTGCCACCTCTGGTTGGCAGTCGTTCAATGTCACTGGCCGAAGTCTGTCATGCGCATTAGTGTACTTCAATATGGAGTCCTGTGCATCCCATCAACCCTCAATATCGTGGTACATGAAAAGTAAGCGAAAACAAATTAGAACATAGAAATAAATGAATTTACTGTATACCATGAATATCTACTCTATACGCCTTACTGTATAGTATACTATTGCGTGAATGATTAGTGTAAACAGACAACAACATAAAACCATCCGCGCAAGCTTCACCATGTGAGTACATAGACAGCCATTTTAGAAGCAAGTATGCAAGTGCAAAGACTCCCAACAAAACTGCAAGTGCGTCACGTCACGTGAGTGTGACTAACGCATGCGCAGAAGAAAAACCCGCCAAGCAGCGGCCATTTTTAGGAACAAGGGTTACTGAGTTAGTAAACACATAGGCAAGCGTCACTAGGACACCCCAAATATCAAATTAAAGTGAAATTAGTAAGACGGACAGGTTGGATTACATGATTAAAATTATTTGAGGTTCTTGAATTCAAGCAAGTCGCATAATATGCGAAATTTTGCTCCATCAATCCCCTCTTTGATGATATTTACTATCATCACAAACCTAATGGAATCAGATGCCAACTTTTCAAACTTTGTGCATTTCAATCTATTCTAACATTCGATTCAATTTCTCTTTCACATCTTTGTTAGGGTGAGAATTTTTCACCTTTTTGTAAATCTGATTATTCAGTTCCTCCAATTCAAGTTCATCCACATTCCGTTTCACACCTCTCCTATTTACAGTGTACTTCTTTGTGTGCTTGCGACATTTGCAACAGAAAAATATGAGGAATATGATGAAACCTATCACTCCAATTGGCATCAGTACCTTAAACAATCAACCTTTACCTAAATTAGCAAACCAATGACCTACAGAAGAGAGACCATCAGTAAGTCCCTTCCAGGCACTATTTACCTCCAGTGATTTGAGTTCTTTTTCCAAATTTGTAATGTTCTTCACATATTTTTTAATTTGTACACTTTTGTCCGGTATGTAAGTGCAACAATGTTGCGCTTTCACCATCCGGCAGACTCCGCCCTCTTTTGCTAATAATGTGTCAAGAGCAAGTCTGTTCTGTAAAACCATAGATCCGATCGCAACCATTTCGGTATTGACCATCAGAAATCCACTAGCAGTGTCAGTAGCTAACCGATCCACTACTGTAGACAATTTGCAAATTCTGTGTGTGTTCAGAACCACTCCCACTCCAGGTATCAATGCACTAAAAATACTACCCATTATTTCACCTACGCTTTCTCTTTTACTACGCACTAAGCCATTAGTGTCTTCATTGCTTCCAGCAATTTCATTCACATGGTATATTTTCGGGAAGACAATGCCAAAATAGCAGGTTCCATACCAGTGATCCGGCAATTTGAAATAAGCCTTGTTTCCACATATATAATAAATTCCGGGAAACACAGGTTCTGACCCATTTTTGAAACCCCAACCTCCAATTACCTTGTAATTGTGCTCACATTGACTGGAACCAATGAAAATGTTATTATAATAACTAGTCTTTTCGCGGTGAAGACACAGTTTCTCCTTTCTCTCGAAATCCAGCAACAAAGCAGGACCACTCCCACCATTTGAGGTGCTTTCCATGTTTTCAGCCCACTTAGGAGTTTTCTGTCTTTTGTCATTTGCCTTTCTTTGGAAACTTTCCCTTCTTTTCTCTGCCATATTTAGAAACATTTTTTATTGTTCATGTAATGAACAGGTCAAGTTATCCCTGTGTGCTTCATTTAAATCTATGGTACCTATAGTCAGGAAGTATTCTCCCATATAACGTGTAACGTCCCTTTTAGTATGTACAGGATTCAGATTTCCACGTATAGGGAGTTCAGAAAATATCACGTCAGAGTTTCAGTAGTAGTACTTTAACGGTCTTCTTTTGTAAAATAATCTAGCTAAAATACTACAGGAAATTCCATAAGTCAAGGGCAGTGATGATAAGTCACGCCTTCAGCTACAGAAGTAGGTAGCTTCATGCAGACATAGCAGTCTTCTATCTCCATAGTTTCTACGTAATGTACTAAAAGGTTAGCGAATACATTTAGATGAGTCTGGTTCTTGATTCAGTGATAGTGTAGTCCTTTCTCATCTGGTGCTTCTAAGTCTTGTTTTGTTTGTCTGAGGCTAAGTGTTTTCTCACGTCTTTCTACACTTCGTGTTGTCAGTTCTTCAGTGTCTTTTGTCACAGTCTGTGTAGGGTCAATACTAGTGTTTTTGCTCACCATATAAGGAATAAAAACTGTTAGTCCTATCCATAATATTAATACTATAGCTACACTACATATACATGCTTTGCAGCATGTCTTACAACAATTACGTCTAGGCCTTCCATTCACATTTGAATCAGACATTTCTGCTCAGAAGAAGTTTCTCTCAACCCCTCTTTGTAACTTTGCACAGGTAGCTTACACTGAGCAATTTCAGGTTGGTTCGTCTTCTTCGGCAGACTGATCAACTGTCTGTTCTTCGTCACTTTCGTCAGTTATATCAAGATCCTCAAATTCCTCCAATATCAAATAAGTCCATTCAGGGTCGTGATATTTTTCGTTCAGTCTTTTTATTCGATCACTTCTTCTTTTGGAGCTTTCTCCCGCTTGCTCTGCTATACGAGAACTTCTCCTTCTTTCCTCAAGCTTTTCTTCTACTGCTTTTAGTCTCAGTCTCAGTCTCTTAATATATCTTGGTTCGATATGTTTCTTTTTATTGAGTCTTTTAGCCGGCACTGTATTTTGGCTTTCTTCTAATGCTCTTTTATTCTCGTTTGTTTGTGGCACTTCTTCTTCTATCTCTTCCCTTCCTGTCTGACTACTCCCAGGTCTTACTTCAATTTCTTCTGCCTGGTTACTAAGCTGGCCTTGTTCAGGTGTATACTGGATTTGGCTTTTGGGTTTTTCTTTTACTGTGTCCTGAACACGTTCTTCTAAGTCTATCTGGTCCTGTTCAAGCACTTCGAACCTTTGATTTTCTTCTGCTTGAACTTTCGCCCTAATTTCTGTCTGTCCCTTTTCAATCTCAGGAGTTTGTGGAGGTGTATCGATTACTTGCTCTGTCCCTGTTTGATCTTCTTCTTCCTCAGATTTGACGTGAATCTCAATAATCTGAGGGTCTTCTCCCATTCCTGTCTCGTCCTCACTATTCCACTCTCTGTCTGCGTAGGTTTGACTTCTTGTTCTGATTGGGTCTTCGGTCAGGTCGATTATGGGTATCCACTCATCTTGACTGGTGCTCGGTTGTTCTATATCAGCTACTTCGGAACCTACGTCTGGAGACTCCTCAGCTGGGCAACCTTCAGCGTCAGTCTTCTTTTCGTCTCTTATTACCTTCTTGGTATGGCTGGCATGGATCCACTTCGGGACGCCAGCACACTTCACCGCTGTCGTGGTCACCAGTATCACTTGGCGTTGTTGTCCCCACTTCGGTGCAAGGCAATCTGAACGAGTATGCTTCTTGATTACAACCCAGTCGCCTGGAACCAATTTATGGACTGAAGTTCTTGGATTGGCGACGGCGTCCTCCCCAATCTGGCGAGAGATAGAACGCACTTGGTCACCTAGTTGCTTGCAGTATTCAAGTACCAAATCATCAGAAATGGTTAACAGTTTGTATCCTGGTACCCATACCTGTCTCATCACTCTTCCCATCAGGATTTCATGCATTTGTTTCAACTTTGTTTCTCAATATCCCCTTTGTTTTTCCATCTACAATTACAGGCTGGGCCTTGCCCTATACTTGGGAAAACATAACAATGCACACTTACCTTACCAATAAATCTAAATTTTTTTCTTTTTTCCAGGCGGGCAGTGGCGACTGGCGAGTGGCGACACCCTAGATTGATGGACGAGAGGACCAAGAGAAATGCAGAGATGCAAATCCAGTCCACATTTTTGACCAGGATAACACAGTAACAGTATCAACTTTTATCTTCTTTTAAATAATTTGATTCATTTTTTTGTCTACATTCTTTACAACAGTGTGTTCTTCTTTTTGTTGTTATTATCATTAGGTTTGCTCTCTGTTTATGATTCATCCCTACCAATATATAAAAATTGTATTTGCTATCTGTAAAAGTATTAAGCCCGGAATAACTGAACAAGAAGTGTATGTAATCCGGGTCTCCTTATCAATGATTATCATGCATGCATTTCCTTTTTCTCCCTTAACATATTGATATGGATATGGTAGTCTACAAAGATTGTCGTTTGTTGTTTGTTCATGCGTACTGTTTTTCACTGTCAAACCTTTCCCCAAATCCCCTTCCCATCCATTCAAAAACCCAAACCCTCTTCACCCGGGCTGTGTGACTTATTAAGGTGTGACTAAATTAAATGCACACGAATAATTAATCACACGCTTGCTGAGGCAGATGTGGCGAAAGCAACATTAATTCAATTTCAAGGCAGAGTGATGATCTTCTTCTGCTTGCCCTCCCATGAGCAGTATATGTTAGAGAAGATTATTAACAAAGGAACATATACCTCAGCATTAATTGCCGGCATTGATTGGATTTGTTATCATGATCATCCTCATACACAGCACTAACTGTTACTCTGTAGGCCTAGTCAAGTGACTCGACACAACTTTAGTTTGTAACTCTGTCTAGTAGGCTATCCCCACCACCATTATGTTTTGTTGTACAATATTTCTGCATAATATTGTTGCTCTGTAAGTTCTGTACTGTACTTCATTCTACTACTCCTCGAACAGTCTCTCAAAGGTCAAAGACTGTCTCATTTTTTTTTTTTGCAAATGCTGCTGCCCTGCCAGTGTCTAAGAATACTACTACCACCACCACCACAATCATGGGATGTTAGAAAAAGGAAACCATTACGCAGCCATCACTGTGCCTAAGTTAAGCATCAAGCAAAGGTAAGAGAAGTTTGGGGGAGGCATAATTAATAATGGACATGTTTTCAATCAATTCACTCTTCCCTTTGAGTCCAGAAAAAAGATTGCATAGAGTAGAAGAGAGAGACTGACAGTACTAGTAGGACAACTCAATCAGTGAGGGGTGTTGCATCTATCTGGTTGTGTCTTACACAGTCAGCCAATTATTTAAATCAAACACTGGCTATGGGCGGACCTACACCAGCAAGGAAACAGTGTGATGTAAAACAGTAACCCCACCTACAAAACATTAACAACATTGTATGTAAAGTAGAAATATATCGATTTAATAGAACCCTAAGAAAAATAAACGATGTAAAAAAAACAACTTAAAAGCTGACCCAATTCCCTCGCTAACCCCAACCATTGTCTGTAACCGTAATGAGCGTCCAAAATGTCCAACCCCAATGCCTAAATCCCACCCACCAAAACAAGAATTGAAAAAGGGGCAATGGACAGGGTCTATGTGTGGATTGTCTCTGGAGGACACGTCGCATGTGCTCTTATAGTTTGACGACGCAGCACTTTAAGGTGTGGCAGTTGCAGCCACAGTGGGGGGGCACCAGAGATGGTAAGGAGGTGGCGGGTGGCTGCCAGACGGTGGTGCCAGAGGCTTTAAGGGCTACGGTCACCTCCTCCTCCTCTTCCAAGACGACCAGCCACCGATATTCACGCTGGATTGCCTCCAGCTTGCGGCGCCGTGCCTTGACAGCCAACTCCTTCCTATCAGGTTTGGAACTGGAAGGAGTAGCTGTATATCAAACAGAAAAAACAAGACAATTGTAAAATATACTCTTAGAAAAACAGTAAGACAAGTTAATTATACACATACTGTGGCATGGTAGCACTATAAAGCACAGTACATAACATTTGTGGTATGTATCTATCCTCCCACTTGCTTGGGCTTTAACATTTGCAGGATTTTTTTCAGGCATTCAACCAACCATGCATCAGATTCTTCACTATCAGCCACCTTTGCAATTTGCATGCTTGCATCACACATATCCTTCTCTCCGTCAGTCATAAATATTAAATCTCGCCCGTCCTTCTGCCTTCCACATGTCTTTCAGTTCAACACCAGGTGATCTGATCTGACTTTTAGTCTTGTCCATAAAACTTTCAAAGCGGAGTTGAAATCACAGATAGATGAGGCCATTGGTTACTCAATACTCCCGCCCCTAATGCCTTTACTAATGGCAATTATAGGATGTCTTCACTCTTCAAACGTTCACAACATCTTACTTACGTAGGGCATCATCAGGATGGCGGGCGGACTTTGTCAGCCCGCCCTCCTCACGCTAAAAGGGACCATAAGGGCGGGGGTCCCGTGGGGGCAATTAGATGAGTATATAGTCCACTGGAGCAAAGAGCAGGGTCCGCATGATGTCGCGTTATCATGCGGACCCTGCTCTTTGCTTCAGATCCGTGGTACTTACTTTTCTCAATGGGCACACTTTTGACTGATTCCCTGTGATATTGCATTTGCGTCTGGCTCCACATGATCTAGTACTTTCCTGGTTTTTTAGTTGAGATCTCGCCCGATACGTCTACATTGTTGTTCTATAACCAAATCTTGCTTATTTTGAATTATATCGGTCATTCTCTACCAGTGGACTACATACTCATCTAGCCTATGTTTGACGCCAGTTGATTTTTCTTAAACACTGTGCCAACACTGACAGTTAACGGCTTTTTTGAGTCCCACGCCTCATTGAGGTCTCATTGGTCCAGGACGCTCTTTATTCTTCATTATTATCATCCTACTACATCCTAACCTGTTTGTTTAGCCTTGAGGAAGTTGTGGTACTTATTTGTACTGACGAACCACGTGTTGGCTGTTTCCATTTGATGATAATTCTTTGAATAAACAGAATAACGGATTAAAAAAAAGAACATTGACTTGACTCTCCTGTTTCATGAAATGAAATCTGAAGGATATATATGTGTTGAACATCATTTTTTGATATGAGATATTGTGATTATTATATCACCGCTCTGTTACTGAATATAGGATAGTACACGCTTGACCAAATTCTGTTGTCTCAACAGTACAGTATACATACATACAGTACACCCTTGCAGTGAGTGTAATGTCAATAGTTAAGGATTATAAATCTAACTTACCGCCGGCTGCCACTGGTGCTGGCACTCCCCCTACCACTCCATCGGTATCGGCAACTGCCGCATCCTCCCCCTCCGCGTCGCCTTCACCGCCGCTGGCCCTGGCAATGGTGGTCGGTAGTGCACCTATAAAACATTACAGATTTTTAAGGCGTCATATACATCTCCGCCCTATTGGTCAGTAGCAAGATTGAATGAGTTAATAGTATACAAAATACACCACTAGTACCAATCAGGTAGTAGTAGAGTAGACACTAGTAGTTTTATATGGTCCCTAGGTTCATTCTAGCCTTTGCTTAGTTAGCCGGAGCCATGCAACCATTTTACATTTGTTTCTTTTATTTTTGCACATGTGACGTTACCTTGCAGCTTGTTGTATAAGACACCTTTGAGCCCACATGACCTCATACTGCTACTGTCTAAGTGCTGCCTACAAGCGGTCAACCAAAACATTAACAAGCCACTTTTTTATGAAGTTCTGATGACTGTTAGTCCATATTGCTTATCTATAAATGCTACACCTTTTGGCACGGCTGAAAAATGCTTGCAATATACTAACGTGCACCAGGTTCTTCTAAGGTGAGGGGCCCCAGAATTGACTCAGAGATCTTCATTTATAAATTTATATAAACTATATTCCTACCTAGGGGATGGTGGTGCTTCCACAACTGTTCAGTTATCATGATTTATTTCCCAACTGTAAGTAAGTGTAACAATGTTTATTGTTTTAATGTTATTGATTTTCCTGTTGGTGTCGCATTGTCGAACAACGCACAGAGCTTGCCAATTCAAAATAGAAATTTTGAACTTACATAGACTTGGTGGTATTTGGTGTGGACTTACATAAGTGAGCAAGCAAAAAGAAGGGTGTGCATGTGCATTGCTTCCACGACTGAGAGGTTGGGTGTGTTCTGTTCTGGGTTGTCTACTTGTTGGGTATCTGGAGGGAGGGTTCGGAGAGCTAATAGTTATGACAAGACACTACTATAACTAGTCGAGCAGGGGATTGTGGTGGGTTCTGAACTTCTGATTGAGGTGTGTGAGGAAGGTCCAACCTCCTATCGCCAACATCCTATTTTCTTGTGCAAAGTTCTGTATGTGCAAATTCCCTACAACAGTAGTAGTATGTCCTATCATATCAAAATAGTAATAAATGTGGTTGGGCATTTGTTGGTGTGAATTGTCAAAGCCTCAAGATTAACAAAGACAAAAGATCAATAAGACTAGAAGTAGTACAAGAGGACGACCCAAAGGACTGGACTCAATGGCTACTGTTAAATCTGAGATTTATTTAAAACATTTTAAATAAAGAGTGGCCTACTGGGCAAGCTTAGCTACAACAGTACAGACAGACTAATAGTAGTAGTAGTAGTACAGAGCGTCATTATAGCAGAGGCAGGGATAAAAAGATTTTCGAAACAGTGATAGAGATCGCAGGTCACCCGGTCAATAATTTCACCATACACGTACTAGGCCCATATACTAATTTCAATTTATCGTATACATTAATCGGGTGACCATACACTCTACTACCAGTAACCCTGGTTCCTTCCTAATTTATTCCTCGTGTACCCGACTTACCAATCCACCGTTACGGGTACCTATGACCACAATGGATCAGAGAGCTAGCTGTAAAAGAAAGGCAGACAACCAAAATACCAACATATACTTTTATATTTTCATTAAAATGACCACAGACTACTGGAAAGTTTTAAAAGTTTATCTAGAATTCAGATTCGGAGAGCATACAATTTACTACCAAAAGGCAGTCAACAATCAAAATAACGAACAGCACGTAACCATAAAGGAAGAAAAGTAAGGCAACCATTTATAAGTCTATAGGAAAAGGACAGGAGATAAACTAAACAGATTTCAGGAATGGAACTTAAGGAAGTATAACTAAAATTGGGCAAATGTATGCATGTACTAGAATATTACTATGGGGAAATACTCCAAGGTTTGGGTAATAATTTGGGAAATCCTTTACATAGGAGGGGAAAAATTGGAACACGCTATATTTCTAAAAAACCTTACTTCGATCAATTAGAGAAGAGAAAATTATAAACCACATCTATATTTTCATAAACGGTATGAAGAATTGTACTAAAAGGAAGGGTAACATAGGAACATGCTAGAAAACGGCAAGAACGTATGAGCTTTCTTTCAGTAGTGTTGCGAAAGCATGGAAAATCAATTATGCGCAAGAGTATGTCTTTATTAAAGCAAAAGACAGAAAATAGAAGGTGCAGTGTAGAGTTTCAGCACTATATATTTACCTAGAATGGTGTGAAGACCAACCCTGGCCACGGATCAGTCAAGGACAGGAAAAACCCCAAGGAAGGACAGTCATCAATGGGACAGCAGGTGCAGAATGGACACCCCAGGACAGGACAGGACAGGAAAACCAGATTAGGATCAGGACAGGACCACCAAGGCACGACCAGCACCCGCAGTTCGGAAGCAACACCTGCGCTCCACCCTCTCTGCAGCTATCGGCCAGAACCCCGATTGGGTTAGCGAACTCCCCAGCAAAGGGCTTCGCCAGCACTTAAGGTTTAGTAAAACCTCTAAAGTCTATGGTATATTTCGGACAGAGTGCCCCGCAGCGCTCTGTATTCAGTCACCTATTGAGTGCGTTGGGTCAGTGACAGGTCAGCTATTCAGACAAGTCGGACAATTTCTCTAGCTAAACCTAGGCTAGTTATACTGTTTTTGGGTCAGTGTACCACCCCCCAAATGTTGCAAGTGTCAGAATCCCCAATTTCGATTGGTCCCCAGGTAGGATAGGTCAGCACACCAATCAGAACAAACTTCTACAAGCCCAAATTTACATTTCTGGAACCGCCTATTGATTTTGGGGTTCCCATGACCTATTCTACAGAAGACAAAGAAAGAATACAAATGTTTCAAATGTAGAACATTTCGACTTCTTCGGCTGGGTGAAGGTGCATCTTCCCAGGCACATCTTGGCTGCCACCTCTGGTTGGCAGTCGTTCAATGTCACTGGCCGAAGTCTGTCATGCGCATTAGTATACTTCAATATGGAGTCCCGTGCATCCCATCAACCCTCAATATCGTGGTACATGAAAAGTAAGCGAAAACAAATTAGAACATAGAAATAAATGAATTCACTGTATACCATGAATATCTACTCTATACCCCTTACTGTATAATATACTATTGCGTGAATGATTAGTGCAAACAGACAACAACATAAAACCATCCGCGCAAGCTTCACCATGTGAGTACATAGACAGCCATTTTAGAAGCAAGTGAGCAAGCGCAAAGACTCCCAACAAAACTGCAAGTGCGTCACGTCACGTGAGTGTGACTAACGCATGCGCAGAAGAAAAACCCGCCAAGCAGCGGCCATTTTTAGGAACAAGGGTTATTGAGTTAGTAAACACATAGGCAAGCGTCACTAGGACACCCCAAATATCAAATTAAAGGGAAATTAGTAAGACGGACAGGTTGGATTATATGATTAAAATTATTTGAGGTTCTTGAATTCAAGCAAGTCGCGTAATATGCGAAATCTTGCTCCATCAATCCCCTCTTTGATGATATTTACTATCATCACAAACCTAATGGAATCAGATGCCAACTTTTCAAACTTTGTGCATTTCAATCTATTATAACATTCGATTCAATTTCTCTTTCACATCTTTGTTAGGGTGAGAATTTTTCACCCTTTTGTAAATCTGATTATTCAGTTCCTCCAATTCAAGTTCATCCACATTCCGTTTCACACCTCTCCTATTTACAGTGTACTTCTTTGTGTGCTTGCGACATTTGCAACAGACAAATATGAGGAATATGATGGAACCTATCACTCCAATTGGCATCAGTACCTTAAACAATAAACCTTTACCTAAATTAGCAAACCAATGACCTACAGAAGAGAGACCATCAGTAAGTCCCTTCCAGGCACTATCAACCTCCAGTGATTTGAGTTCTTTTTCCTAATTTGTAATGTTCTTCACATATTTTTTAATTTGTACACTTTTGTCCGGTATGTAAGTGCAACAATGTTGCGCTTTCAACATCCGGCAGACTCCGCCCTCTTTTGCTAATAATGTGTCAAGACCAAGTCTGTTCTGTGAAACCATAGATCTGATCGCAACCATTTCGGTATTGACCTTCAGAAATCCACTAGCAGTGTCAGTAGCTAACCGATCCACTACTGTAGACAATTTGCAATTTCTGTGTGTGTTCAGAACCATTCCCACTCCAGGTATCAGTGCACTAAAAATACTACCCATTATTTCACCTACGCTTTCTCTTTTACTACGCACTAAGCCATTAGTGTCTTCATTGCTTCCAGCAATTTCATTCACATGGTATATTTTCGGGAAGACAATGCCAAAATAGCAGGTTCCATACCAGTGATCCGGCAATTTGAAATAAGCCTTGTTTCCACATATATAATAAATTCCGGGAAACACAGCTTCTGACCCATTTTTGAAACCCCAACCTCCAATTACCTTGTAATTGTGCTCACATTGACTGCAACCAATGAAAATGTTATTATAATAACTAGTCTTTTCGCGGTGAAGACACAGTTTCCCCTTTCTCTCGAAATCCAGCAACAAAGCAGGACCACTCCCACCATTTGAGGTGCTTTCCATGTTTTCAGCCCACTTAGGAGTTTTCTGTCTTTTGTCATTTGCATTTCTTTGGAAACTTTCCCTTCTTTTCTCTGCCATATTTAGAATTTTTTTTTATTGTTCATGTAATGAACAGGTCAAGTTATCCCTGTGTGCTTCATTTAAGTCTACGGTACCTATAGTCAGGAAGTATTCTCCCATATAACGTGTAACGTCCCTTTTAGTATGTACAGGATTCAGATTTCCACGTATAGGGAGTTCAGAAAATATCACGTCAGAGTTTGAGTAGTAGTACTGTAACGGTCCTCTTTTGTAAAATAATCTAGCTAAAATACTACAGGAAATTCCATAAGTCAAGGGCAAGTGATGATAAGTCACGCCTTCAGCTACAGAAGTAGGTAGCTTCATGCAGACATAGCAGTCTTCTATCTCCATAGTTTCTACGTAATGTACTAAAAGGTTAGCGAATACATTTAGATGAGTCTGGTTCTTGATTCCGTGATAGTGTAGTCCTTCCTCATCTGGTGCTTCTAAGTCTTGTTTTGCTTGTCTGAGGCTAAGTGTTTTCTCACGTCTTTCTACACTTCGTGTTGTCAGTTCTTCAGTGTCTTTTGTCACAGTCTGTGTAGGGTCAATACTAGTGTTTTTGCTCACCATATAAGGAATAAAAACTGTTAGTCCTATCCATAATATTAATACTATAGCTACACTACATATACATACTTTGCAGCATGTCTTACAACAATTACGTCAAGGCCTTCCATTCACATTTGAATCAGACATTTCTGCTCAGAAGAAGTTTCTCTCAACCCCTCTTTGTAACTTTGCACAGGTAGATTACACTGAGCAATTTCAGGTTGGTTCGTCTTCTTCGGCAGACTGATCAACTGTCTGTTCTTCGTCACTTTCGTCAGTTATATCAAGATCCTCAAATTCCTCCAATATCAAATAAGTCCATTCAGGGTCTTGATATTTTTCGTTCAGTCTTTTTATTTGATCACTTCTTCTTTTGGAGCTTTCTCCCGCTTGCTCTGCTATACGAGAACTTCTCCTTCTTTCCTCAAGCTTTTCTTCTACTGTTTTTAGTCTCAGTCTCAGTCTCTTAATATATCTTGGTTCGATATGTTTCTTTTTATTGAGTCTTTTAGCCGACACTGTATTTTGGCTTTCTTCTAATGCTCTTTTATTCTCGTTTGTTTGTGGCACTTCTTCTTCTATCTCTTCCCTTCCTGTCTGACTACTCCCAGGTCTTACTTCAATTTCTTCTGCCTGGTTACTAAGCTGGCCTTCTTCAGGTGTATACTGGATTTGGCTTTTGGGTTTTTCTTTTACTGTGTCCTGAACACGTTCCTCTAAGTCTATCTGGTCCTGTTCAAGCACTTCGAACCTTTGATTTTCTTCTGCTTGAACTTTCGCCCTAATTTCTGTCTGTCCCTTTTCAATCTCAGGAGTTTGTGGAGTTGTATTGATTACTTGCTCTGTCCCTGTTTGATCTTCTTCTTCCTCAGATTTGACGTGAATCACAATAATCGGAGGGTCTTCTCCTATTCCTGTCTCGTCCTCACTATTCCACTCTCTGTCTGCGTAGGTTTGACTTCTTGTTCTGATTGGGTCTTCGGTCAGGTCGATTATGGGTATCCACTCATCTTGACTGGTGCTCGGTTGTTCTATATCTGCTACTTCGGAACCTACGTCTGGAGACTCTTCAGCTGGGCAACCTTCAGCGTCAGTCTTCTTTTCGTCTCTTATTACCTTCTTGGTATGGCTGGCATGGATCCACTTCGGGACGCCAGCACACTTCACCGCTGTCGTGGTCACCAGTATCACTTGGCGTTGTTGTCCCCACTTCGGTGCAAGGCAATCTGAACGAGTATGCTTCTTGATTACAACCCAGTCGCCTGGAACCAATTTATGG
The DNA here is from genome assembly GCF_964261635.1 of Lissotriton helveticus. Lineage (NCBI taxonomy): Eukaryota > Metazoa > Chordata > Amphibia > Caudata > Salamandridae > Lissotriton > Lissotriton helveticus. The sequence continues at coordinate 1,234,307,853 of NC_136068.1, forward strand.
ACTGGAGTTGTTGGATTGGCGACGGCGTCCTCCCCAATCTGGCGAGAGATAGAACGCACTTGGGAACCTAGTTGCTTGCAGTATTCAAGTACCAAATCATCAGAAATGCTTAACAGTTTGTATCCTGGTACCCATACCTGCCTCATCACTCTTCCCATCAGGATTTCATGGGGGCTCAGGCCTGTTTTCCGGTCTGGAATACTTCGGATTCCCATCAGAACAAGAGGCAAAGCATCTATCCAGTTCATACCAGTTGATCCACACATCTTCCCTAATCTTGATTTGGTGGTGCCATTTATTTGTTCCACTACTCCAGAAGCCTCTGGACGATGTGCACAGTGCAGCTTTTGTGTAATCTTGAATGCTTTACAGAGCTGATTGATTACCTCATTCTGAAAATGCCCACCTCTATCTGATTCAATTGTGACTGGAACCCCGTACCTAGGTATCAGCTCTCGTAGTAATAACTTGGCTACAGTCAATGCATCATTCTTTTTGGCTGGGTAGGCTTCCACCCATTTTGAAAACAGGCAGATGATGACAAGGACGTATCTCATTCCTTTACAAAGGGGCAGCGTGATGAAGTCTACCTGTACCCTTACAAAGGGACCTCCCGATTTTCCAATTTTCCCCAATTCGACTACTGTTCTTTTCCCAGCGTTATGCTGCTGACACGTCAAACACCTCTGGCAGAGCGACTCTGCTACCTTCCTGAACTTCGGGTTGTACCATGTTTGTTGAAAAACACAAACCATGGCATCCCTACCAACATGTGTATTTCCATGTATCAGTCTGGCCATTGAAGCAAGCAGGCATCTAGGCAACACAGGCATACCATCAGGGCCCACAATGATACCATCCTCACTTCTCTGTCGACAACCAAGCTTTCTCCATTTTTCTTTTTCTTTTGCTGGCGCAGCATGTTGCCAGTCTCTCAATTCTTCCCAAGTAGGCACATCCTCAAACACCATAAATTGGCAGCTGTTTCCATATCCCCCCAATTTGATGTTTACAGACATTCGATGTCTGGCACAATGTTGGGCCACTTCATCAGCATATCTATTTCCCACTGTCACATGATCAGTGCCAGATTTGTGAGCAGCACACTTGACCACTGCCAATTCTTTTGGTAACTGGATTGCATCCAGTAGTTCTTGTACACCTTTCCCATTTCTGATAGGAGTACCTGAAGAAGTCAGGAACTCTCTCTGTAGCCACAATTGGCCGAAGTCATGCACAACCCCAAAACAGTATTGACTGTCAGTATATACTGTTATTCTTTTGTTCTTCCCAATTTTACAGGCCCTTCGGCTACTTGTGCAGACTTCACTCCAAATAAACAGGATGCTTCTACAGTGCCTTTTACCGTGACTACAGCATAAGCAGCACTGAGGCCTACAAGTTCGTGTCTCAGGCATGAGCCATCCACAAACAACTCGCTATCTTCTACGGGCAGGGGTACTTCCTTGATGTCTGAGCGTGGTTTAGTACTGAACTCTGTTAGGTCAATGCAATCATGCTCGACCTCTCCCTTTGCTTCTGCAATCAGTAACTCAGGCAACAATGTTGCTGGATTCAATATGTTACACCGAGTAATGACTACATTTGCAGCACCTACAAGAATCCTCTCGTACTTAGTCAGCCGACTAGGTGTGAGATATTGGGTTTTTGTTCTGGTCAGTAGGATTACAACTGCATGTGGAACATACACAGTTACAGGATGTCCCATGACAATGGACTCGCTTTGCTCAAGACTTGTGCAAGTTGCAGCTACAGCTTTCAGACATCCAGGTAATCCAGCAGCCACTGGATCCAAAGTGGCAGAAAAATATGCCACTGGACGTCTAGTCAAACCATGGGCTTGGGTTAGGACCGATAATGCACAATTGTCTCGTGTATCACAAAACAGTGAAAACTCCTTGGAATAATCAGGCATCCCTAAAGCAGGAGCTGTACACAGACATTCTCGTAACTTAGTAAATGATGTCAAGCTTTCATCATCCCATTCCACGGGGTCCTTTGCTCCTTTTTTGGTCATTTTTATCAAAGGCTTTGCCAGGACTGCAAATCCCACAATCCATTGCCTGCAGTAACCTACAACTCCAAGGAACATTCTAACTTCTTTCTGAGTTCGGGGTAACTGCATGTTCCGGATTATTCTGACTCTCTCTGAGGTGACTTCTCTGATGCCTTTTTCTATCTGGTGCCCCAGATATTTTACTTATTTGGTACAGAACTGTAGTTTGTCAGGTGATACTTTATGTCCTCCTTCACCCAAATGGTTCAGTAGGGCAATGGTGTCAACAACACAGTCTTTTTGACTCTTAGACGCCACCAAGAGGTCGTCTATGTATTGCACCAAAACAGATTTTCCCGGTAAAACTAGGGATTCAAGGCACTTTTTCAAAATCTGATTAAAGATCGAGGGGCTTTCTGTGTACCCTTGAGGGACACGATTCCAAACGAACACGTGACTGTCAAAAGAAAATGAGAAAAGAAATTTGCTGTCTGGATGCAATGGGATCGAAAAGAATGCGTGACACAAGTCAATCACAGTGAACCACTCAGCATCCCAGGGGTCTGATACAGAATCACTGCTGGGTTTGGAACAATAGGACAGCAAGGAACGACAATTTTGTTTACCTTCCTCAGGTCTTGTACTACCCTGTACTTGCCACTAGGTTTCTTAATTCCAATTATGGGTGAGTTACATAGGCTACTCATCACTTCTTGTATGATGTTTGCTTCTAGCAATCTTTTTATTTCAATGGCAACTCCTGCTCTCACTTCTGCACTCATTTTGTATGGCTTGGTATTGGGGTAAACTGCATTTTCTTTCATGGTTATTTTGATTGGGTCTACAGTTGCCATTAAACCTACGTCCTTTCCAGTAAAGTCCCATACTTCTGGTTTCACTGTCTTTTGGAGTTCTTCGGGTAAGTCTTGTATAGTCATTTGTTTAATTTCTGAGTCTGGTCCGATTAACATTAATTTGTATATGCCATCCTCGTCTGGGGTTTGAATTTTGACGCCTTTTGGTGTGCAAAAGATGGTACAGTTCATTTTGCACAACAAATCACGTCCCAGTAAGTTTACTGGACTGGTATCACAAACAACAAATCTATGCATTTCATTGAAATTCCCTATAGTGATCTCCATGGGCTCAGTAACTGGGGTACTAATCAATTGATTAGACACGCCCACCACTTGGATTGCTTCTCCCGAGAGGGGTAGGTTTGGAACGTCCGCTGTTCTCACAGTAGAACGGGTAGCACCAGTGTCCAACAGAAAGGTGACATCATTTCCGTCAACCTTTCCTTCAATGTATGGCCCTGACTGGTCTACCGGCAAGGAGGCGCCAAGTACGCACTCCTCGTTCTCCCCTCTCAGGCCCTGTCAGTATTGATCGTCACAGAAAAAAGTGTCATTCAACAGAAACTGCGAAGTTGCTGCATTTCTATCCTCATTTCCTCCCCAGATTTCTATATCATCACCCTGTGGTGTTTTCCCTTTATAATTCGGTTTAGGTGCTCGGGGCAATTGACTTGCCTTTACCTGATGCTGGGTCTTTCTTGGTTTCTCATTCTGCGTCTGTGGAGTTAAATCAGTAGTTTGGGTATTATCATGCTGTAAATGTGGACATTCGTCTCTCCAGTGCCCGATTTCTCCGCACTGGTGACAGGGAAATTTCTTTTTAGGTTCTTCTCTGCTCATTTTCCCTCTGGGCTTCCCTCCACCCCCTGAGCCTTGATTTTGGGAATTTTTATTCATTTATTCAATTGTTTTTCCTGCTGTTCTGCCAACTTTACATGTGACCACATAACTTTCTCTTTCAGAGCCTTTCGTTTATCTGCCATTTCATCCTCACAGTACTTTGCATCTCGTAAAACCTCATCCATCTTCTTAGACTGCCAACAAATTTTATTGTCTTTGATCCACTGGCAAATTTCGGGTCTTAAACCATTTACAAACCTGTAAATGAAGTGGGTCATATCCTTCATCTCGATGTTATCTATACCACTGTATGTTTTAAACACCTGTAACAGTCTTTCATAAAAAGAGTGCACAGTCTCGTCCCTTTCCTGCGTGGTTCTGTCTATTTTGGTCCAATCAGTTTCTTTTGCAGGCACCTTTTTCTTTAGGTGCAACATGACCTGGTCATATTTCCTCATCACCTCATCCGAGGGAGCACCAGTAACAGGGTCCCTGGAGTATTCTTTATTAGGCCAATCAACGGCAACCTTGCATTCGGTCTATAAATCCACAGGAACCACTATGTCGAAAAACCCATCCAGGTCTTTCCACAGGCACTTTTGTACTTTTACAAACCTTTCCACCTGCCTGTACCAGTCCACAGGCTTTTCTCGTAATTTGGGAAAGTCATTGGTAAAGGACACAATATCCTGTCTGGACCATGGAACGTGCACGTATTTTCCACCTGGCACTTCACGCATAGGGTATAACTGCTCTGGCTTGTCAGCTTCCTTTAGAACGAACTCGGAAGACGTCTGTTTGGATCTAGCCTCATCCTTTTTCTTCGCCCACCTGGCTTTCCATTTTTCTACGTCTCCCCATTTTTGCAACACAGTCAATAATTCTTTGACCTGCGCCTTCTTCCCTGATACATTCATATTTTCCAGATCTTTGTCTGAAAAATCAGCTCTATAGGGTTTTTGTAATGGCTTTGATTTTGAAATATCTATTCCCATACTAGCTGCAGTGTCGGTTAATTTCTCATGGAGCACTCTGGTATTCCGGGTAAAACTCTTGCCGATAAACAGTAGCTCTTCTTCAGAATAGGTATTTAGTCTGTCTAAACCTACATTTCCTGCCATCAGTTCTTCCATTTCTATTCTCAGTTTGAAGATGTCTAAAGGTTTCGACTGAGGAGTCTGTCTTTCTAATTCTCGACTCCATCGTTCAATCTCTTCAGGAGTCACTAACGTGACACTCTTAGTACCCGAAGTCGATTCCATTTGAATCTCTCTGGTATTGAAAGGATTATGTCTTTTCTGCATTCTTTTCCCTGCATCCCGGATGGGCAAATCCATTAATGAAACCTCAGACTCACATTCACTTGTCTGATCATCTACAATTAAGGGCTCTCTTCGGGGCTGTACTATATTCGGGGTAATAATTGGGGCTTGTGGACTCCCTTGTCTATCCCCGTATAACGGAACAACTGGTCCAATAGTTACGTGAATAGTCAAGGCTTCGGGGCTTGTATTTAACTGGGAGAGTTTCTGAATTATTTCGGTTCTCTGTTTGGCTAGAGCCTCTCGCTCTTTTTCCTGCAGCATTCTTTCCAAGCTTATTTCAGGTACTATTTGCGGAGTCAATGTTGGGGCTGTTGGATGCGTCATACTAGGTCCTTCACCATAATTAGGTTTTGGGAAACAGCTTCCTGTGTTTAAGGCTCTCGGTCCTTCCTCATAAGGAGGTCTTGACCCAAAGTCTCTTTCGCCGGAATATCTTGATTCTCCACTAAATGGAGGTCTTAGACAGGTGTCTCTGGCACCCATAAGTCCTAAGCCCTCACTATAGGAAGGTATTTGACAGCTATCTCTTGGGTTTCCAGATCCACTCCCTTCCTGAGACGGGGGACGTTGGGAGGTATCCCCTACACTAGAGGACCTGGGTCCTTCATTATAAGGAGGCGGACTTTTAATAAACATGTCATCTAATAACTCATCATCCGACTCCCCAGGGGGCACCCAATGTTTGCATTTTTCTGTCTTTTTCTCTCCCGAAGGACAACCCATTGGCATCATTGGAAACAGTCCTTCCACAATCATATTCTGCCTCCACTGTTTCATCTTTTTATCACGGGTCTCTTGTTTCAATTTCGGATACCACTTTGTTAACCCCTTATCCATTCGGGGCTTGTCTCTCTCAAAAGCCTTGATCTCCCATTCCTCTAATGCTTCGTACTGCGTTAATCTAGGTCTGGGATGTAAATCATTCATTCGGGTTCTCAAATTAAATAAAATCCTGCCATTAAATGTACCTTCTAACGGAAAAGCCAAAATTCCGTCATCTTTTGTGTATTCCGCCCAATTTTCCAACCATACGCACAAATGGTACCCTTTATCAAACATCATGAAAGATGCGGGAGTATTAGGTGGCGGAATGACAACACCTTCTCTAGTTTTATTCGGTCTGTCTTTTTTGAAATAATTCTTCACTTTATTTACAAGGGACAATTTTCTCTTATTTCCGTACATGATGCTAGTGTTATGCCCTTTCCACTGATCGTTTTCAAACCCTAAATGTCGTTGATCAGGTCTAGTATTCGGTCTATACGTGTGCCACATACGATTTCTATGAGCAACTTTGTTTACAAAGCACTCCCAATCCAAAAGCCTCCTTTATTTTCGTGCAACCAATCAAATGCACGGTTTCAAATAATCTCGACCAATGGGTGCGCGGCCTTTCGCGAGACAGGTTCTCACGCTTCGGCACTCACCCCTCCTTTACAATTTCAGCTCCGCTACACAACCGCTGTTTCGACCAATACCAGCGCGGCACAGAGTGACGTCAGAGCAGCTCTGCAACTGACTCTCTCCCTCACAAGGTAACGGAAACTTAATTTCTCTCTTAAAGTGCAAGTGCTTTTGTTATTAAACAACGATTACACATTCGCCACTGTACTCGAGTGTCTAGAAAGAAAGATTACGTTTTACTGCAAGTAAACCTCTTCTGTCTACTTTTCACACACTACGGATAGATCTCTTCCGCCTACCCTTCACTCAAGCATTAGGGAACCTGCTACTTCTTTTGACTCATCCACTTCTTTTCGGGATATATTTTAAGTCTAAAGTTTCACTAGCGAACCCCTTAGCTGTCACTCAAGCTTCGACGAACCTGCTACTCCTTCTGTTGTGACCCTTACTAGGTTATCTTCACAATAGAAGTTTTGCCAGCGAACTCGTTGCTATCATTTATTCAAACATACATTCAGAAAAACCCTAATTAGTGCTTCCAGTTCTGCCTAACCTGCACTAACTTTCCTCGAGCCACTGACCTCACCACGGCGTGGATTCTCTTTCCACCCGCTATTCAATTCCCCGGGGATTCCAGACAAACATTAAACATTACTAACGAGTGGGTTAATACATTTATCAGTATAATAATAAGAAAAACAATGTAAAACATTTCATAATTTTTCAAAGCAAACATTTCACGTGATTTATCAAGTCACAAAAATGTTCACCCTTTTTAGCAGCAATAAAATGTTAGCAGCATCCAACCTATCTAGCTTTCTTAACTAGTCCTACCTAACTTTAACTAGTCCCTAACCATAGCTCTGCTACCAGAAAATTACTGATAGAGATCGCAGGTCACCCGTCAATAATTTCACCATACACGTACTAGGCCCATATACTAATTTCAATTTATCGTATACATTAATCGGGTGACCATACACTCTACTACCAGTAACCCTGGTTCCTTCCTAATTTATTCCTCGTGTACCCAACTTACCAATCCACCGTTACGGGTACCTATGACCACAATGGATCAGAGAGCTAGCTGTAAAAGAAAGGCAGACAACCAAAATACCAACATATACTTGTGGAGACGAAGCCCTTAACCAACTGCAGCCACGTCCGAGCGTGGGGGTTCTGACCCCCGCACCCGGTCACTTAACGTCCCGGACACCCAGGACTCCTTCTCTCTTTTTTCCCTTACAGGCAGCAACACGGACAACAGACCCCGGAGGACCGGAAGTGACCTCCCAAGACCCCGGAAGTGACAACCCGGAAACCGCCGCCTCTGACCCCGGAAGTGCTGGAACAGCGTCCAACCTGGAAGGTAGAAAAACGCACGGCAAAGGAGGAGAAGCGTTCGAAGCAGCCGACTCGTGGCAGGAGACAGCGGAAAGCGAAGAACACCCGACAGAGAGTGGAACAGTGCGGCAAGAGCGAAGCGAGGACGAGGAGGAGGAGGACGTCTGGACGGAAGACTGGTGGCGTCCTCAGGAGGTGGCCGCAACTCGGACGAGAGTTGCGGCGGGGCACGTGAGTACCTTCCATCCTTTTCTCAGTGCCCCCCTCCCTGTAAATAGTTGTAGATATCATACGTAAAGCAGCACGAGCACCGAGCACTGTATATTGCCCCCTTTTTGCACTGGCACTGTAAAGAGTCCGAGCACCGTCTCCGGCACCCGACACCCCTCTTTCCCTCCCCTCTCTTACTTGCCTTGTCCTGCGTACCCGTCCTTCCCTTCCTCACTGGATATTTTCATTTCCTCACGTCCCGGTGTTGGTGGCAGTACTCCAAGTCCATTACTAGTCGGACTAACGCCCGTACACTTCTCTCCTTTCTTGAAGCCTCCGAGGAGTCCCAGTGCCCTACGTGGGAGAAGACCGTACACGCCCGGAGGAGAAGACCCGACCTACAGCGACCGCTCGGCCCGTGTTGTCCCTCCTAAGATCCACCCTACACACCCGCCGGAACCTGGAAAGCACCACGCCTTCCCTTCAGACTTTGTTCACCCCTTATAATAAAATTACTGCTGAGCATAGCTCATTATATCCGGCCACCAAGCCTGTTATTCCGGTCCGCACAACCCACACGTCCACAATACTTTTATATTTTCATTAAAATGACCACAGACTACTGGAAAGTTTTAAAAGTTTATCTAGAATTCAGATTCGGAGAGCATACAATTTACTACCAAAAGGCAGTCAACAATCAAAATAACGAACAGCACGTAACCATAAAGGAAGAAAAGTAAGGCAACCATTTATAAGTCTATAGGAAAAGGACAGGAGATAAACTAAACAGATTTCAGGAATGGAACTTAAGGAAGTATAACTAAAATTGGGCAAATTTATGCATGTACTAGAATATTACTATGGGGAAATACTCCAAGGTTTGGGTAATAATTTGGGAAATCCTATACATCTATAGGAGGGGAAAAATTGGAACATGCTATATTTCTAAAAAACCTCACTTCGATCAATTAGAGAAGAGAAAATTATAAACCACATCTATATTTTCATAAACGGTATGAAGAATTGTACTAAAAGGAAGGGTAACATAGGAACATGCTAGAAAACGGCAAGAACGTATGAGCTTTCTTTCAGTAGTTTTGCGAAAGCATGGAAAATCAATTATGCGCAAGAGTATGTCGTTATTAAAGCAAAAGACAGAAAATAGAAGGTGCAGTGTAGAGTTTCAGCACTATATATTTAACTAGAATGGTGTGAAGACCAACCCTGGCCACGGATCAGTCAAGGACAGGAAAAACCCCAAGGAAGGACAGTCATCAATGGGACAGCAGGTGCAGAATGGACACCCCAGGACAGGACAGGAAAACCAGATTAGGATCAGGACAGGACCACCAAGGCACGACCAGCACCCGCAGTTCGGAAGCAACGCCTGCGCTCCACCCTCTCTGCAGCTATCGGCCAGAACCCCGATTGGGTTAGCGAACTCCCCAGCAAAGTGCTTCACCAGCACTTAAGGTTTAGTAAAACCTCTAAAGTCTATGGTATATTTCAGGCTGAGTGCTCCGCAGCGCTCTGTATTCAGTCACCTATTGGGTGCATTGGGTCAGTGACAGGTCAGCTATTCAGACAAGTCGGACAATTTCTCTAGCTAAACCTAGGCTAGTTATACTGTTTTTGGGTCAGTGTACCACCCCCCAAATGTTGCAAGTGTCAGAATGCCCAATTTTGATTGGTCCCCAGGTAGGATAGGTCAGCACACCAATCAGAACAAACTTCTACAAGCCTAAATTTACATTTCTGGAACCGCCTATTGATTTTGGGATTCCCATGACCTATTCTACAGAATACAAAGAAAGAATACAAATGTTTCAAATGTAGAACATTTCGACTTCTTCGGCTGGGTGAAGGTGCATCTTCCCAGGCACATCTTGGCTGCCACCTCTGGTTGGCAGTCGTTCAATGTCACTGGCCGAAGTCTGTCATGCGCATTAGTGTACTTCAATATGGAGTCCCGTGCATCCCATCAACCCTCAATATCGTGGTACATGAAAAGTAAGCGAAAACAAATTAGAACATAGAATAAATGAATTCACTGTATACCATGAATATCTACTCTATACCCCTTACTGTATAATATACTATTGCGTGAATGATTAGTGCAAACAGACAACAACATAAAACCATCCGCGCAAGCTTCACCATGTGAGTACATAGACAGCCATTTTAGAAGCAAGTGCGCAAGCGCAAAGACTCCCACCAAAACTGCAAGTGCATCACGTCACGTGAGTGTGACTAACACATGCGCAGAAGAAAAACCCGCCAAGCAGCGGCCATTTTAAGGAACAAGGGTTATTGAGTTAGTAAAAACATAGGCAAGCGTCACTAGGACACCCCAAATATCAAATTAAAGGGAAATTAGTAAGACAGACAGGTTGGATTAAATGATTAAAATTATTTGAGGTTCTTGAATTCAAGCAAGTCGCGTAATATGCGAAATCTTGCTCCATCAACAGTACAGATCGAAGGATAATTGTTGGTAAAAAATAGCATTAGGAATCGGAAACAATAGTTTGGGGAAAATGTGTTGCAGTAAAAGTTATGGAATAAGAATTATTATTAAAAACAAGAAGACTTACTAGGGCCAACAGAAGAGCCCGCGTTGGTGTCCTCATCGGGTTGATGGTGTTGTTCTCCCGCCAACTGCACCCCTGTCTGCCTGCCCCTCAGTGCTGAACAGGAAAGATATAAGAAAGAGACAAACATTGATGAATGGTGTCAAACAAATAATATATTTTTTAAGAAAGGTTGAAACTTATGTAAAGAACAATTGCAATACCTAAATTGACAGATCTCATCTGGTCAACAAGTAGTATAGGGGGATTTGCGGATCGACTACTTACTATTTATCAACACTAATCCACTCTTTCATTCTGATTCCAGAATACTAACTAAGCCTAAGTAAGACCTACCACCTAAACTAGCCCTCCTATTCCAGGCATGCCAATTGTACATTAAATAATGCATTTCCACTTCTTTTAGTCCTAAACAATGCATATGGTCAAATGGAGGACACATAACTACATTTTTGTGTACACCAAATTTTTGGTTGATTGATTGATGCTGATGTTCTGCTAGTGCTGCTAAGCCTATTACCACTCATTGAACAAACTAGAAAAGGTTCTAATAAAGACTGGGAAACTAGCAGCACGCGACGTAACAGAGGGGCCATCACCCATACCACTAAAAAATTACAAACTCATACAAAGTAACTAAACCTAAGTATCAATCCGCCCCTATCTCTTAGTGACACGACAAAGTAAGGACTAGAGACACTATAGCATTATGTTACTTAACTCTAAAATAAACTCCTACATAATCATGCTATGTAAGCGAGCTCAAATGCAAAGTTGCAAACAAGTAAGATTAGTAGCGCACAAGAGCACCTGTGTCATAACAATCACAGAAGACTTTTAAACGTAATTTACCTGTAATGTAAGCCGCAGCATTCTAGATGGTTGGAAAAAAAAGATATTTGCAATATATAACACAGAGCAGAAGAACAGACACAAAGTAGTAATAATTAAATACTTACTCACCAAGACCCGGGACTCCCACTCCTAGCAGGTCCAGCAGGTCCTGCTCCCGGTCCAGGATGTCGGACCACCGGTGCGTCAGCTGCGCCTGGATGCACCGAACCCCAGAGCAGCAGGACCCTGCCCGGCGCACCTTCCCCCACTGCTGCTGACGCTCCCGGAGCCTATACCTGGACCCAGGCCTGCCACCTGCTGCCTGGGTTGAGTGGAGGTGGCGCTGCACAAAGAAAATGAGTGCAGCCAACTCCACCTCCCCAAATAAGGCCCGTGCCTGCACCCATTGTGTGCGCCGCCTCCACTCAACCCAGGCAGCAGGTGGTAGGCCTGGGAAGGTGGTCGCGACTCTATCTGCGGCGAGCCCTACCCTTCGACATGTTTCTGGGGAGAGTGAGACGGGGTGGGAAAGAAGGTAATAACATTTAAAAAGTAAGTAAAAGTAATGAAAATAGCAGGCAAAAGAAAAAAAAGTAGCTAAAAAACACAAAAAACAAAAATATAGAAGCAGGAAAATAGTCTGAATAATAATAAGTAAAAAAGATCAAAAAAAAGTTTCAAGAAATTAAGGATTCAAAAGATAAAGGGAGGATTCAAAAGCAGGCCCCAGAACCATATCATAGAGTGAAAAACAAGATGGCCGCACCCATTGCGACCATTTGCGCAAGTTTGTGCAATATTTTCTCCCGAGCACGCAAAAAGCGGCGCGAACACCTAAAAGAATTCCCGATCAAGAAATACGGAACGCGAACGGGCACGAGATGTATCTACGTGCTAAGTAATATCCCCCACCGAACCATATAGACATTCATACTGATACACAAAAAAACCAACTAATAACCCATATACACAATCATGTAGCTACTCACCAACCTATGCAGCCACTTATACACAAAGTGAGACACTGATACAGATATTTAACTATTTAAACATTACTCGCTCATACATGTATTCACTAAGATACACTTAATAAGTCAGTTATACAATCAATTTTACAAAAAAAACCCATCTATTTAGACACTTATTAACCCATTTATTTGTCCATCGACCTTTAGATATACATATATAAACAAGCATTTACACTGCAACGGTTTCGCCTTTGCAAAAGTTAGAGCTATTGGCATTGTAAATGACAACATTTTCATTTATGATGTTGGTTTGGAAAACAGATAAATAAATGGCATTGTCATTTACAATGCCAATAGCTTAATCTCTCACAAATGCCACACACACACACACACCCACAGAGAGCCCCCACACACAGAGCCGCCAAACACACACACAGAGCCCCCCCCACACACACACCCACACAGAGCCCCCCTCACACACCCACACAGAGCCCCCCCCACACGCTGCGCTGGGGCAAGCAAGGGAGACAACTCTCGGACGCAAGTATCTTCAGAGAATAGTTACTGCTTGTGCACAAGGCGCTGAGGCAAGGAGATACACCGATGTACACTCACCTGAGAGCATCGCTAGTGTTTGCCCTTGCACTGTAATCTCAAGGCGCTGGAGCGAGGATTAGATCAGTATCAAGCCTCCTGCAAGGATTGCTAGTGACTGTCCCTTTCGCACGAACCTCAAGACGCTGGACAAGAAGATGCGACGAGACACCAGCCTCTAGAGAGGACCGCTCGTGCTTGTCCTCAGAGGGTGGTCTGAGGTCACTGGAGCAAGGCAGCCGCCTCGCAGACACAAGTTCTTGAAAGGATCAACGCTGTTTGTTTGTCCTTGCGCAGTGTCCTCAAGGCGCTGGACTCTGTCGCACGGGAAGCAGCATTCAGACAACAGACACTTGAGAGAATCGCTCGTGTCTGTCCTCTGAGAGTGTTCTCAAGGCGCTGGAGCATGGGAACTGCTCGTAGACACAGGCTCTTGAAAGGATCGATATTGCGTGTCCTTGCAGTGTCCTCAATGCGCTGAAGCACAGCACACAGCGCTCAGACACAAGCCTCCTGGGAGGATCGACACTGCTTGTTGTTTACAGTGACCTCAAGGCGCTGGAGCAAGGAGACTGCACTGAGGCACAAACCTCCCGAGTCGGACGCTAGTGCGTCTCTTCGCACAGTTTCCGCAAGAAACTGGATCAAGGGAGTCAGCACTCAGGTATAATAGTTTTGTGGGGATTTCTACTGCTCGTCCTCGCACGGTGACCCCCAGGCACGGGGGTACGGGTGACAGGACCGGAGCAAAGAAGACAGCAGCACCACACAACTCCTAAAACTGTGTCTACCTCTTGTCCTTCCACCGTGACCTCCAGGCGCTGGAGCGTGAGAGGTAGCACTAACACACACACCCCCTGACATGATCTCTACTGCTTGTTCTTGCAGGGAGACCTCGCGGCGCTGTAGCACGGTGACAACAGCGGCATGCAAGCATTTCAAGATGATTGCTACTGCTTGTCCTTGCACAGTGACCTCCAGGCGCTACAGCATGGCTGCAGTGGTCAGGTACAATATTCTTGATAGGGTCGGACCTGGTTGTTCTTGCACATTGTCTTCAAGGCGCTGGAGCGGGGAGATTGTACTAAATCACAAGCCGTCTTAGAGGATCACTACTGCTTGTCCTGGCAATGCTCAAGGCATTGAAGCATTAGAGGCATTCCTAAGACATAAGCCGCCTCAGAGAATCGCTACTGCATCTCCTTGCACAGTGACCTCAGGGCGCTACAGCATTGGGACGGGAGAGGGAAACACTCCTTTCACAATGACCTCAAGGCACTGGACTAAGGAGACTGCACTAAGACACAAGCCGCCTCAGGGGATCGCTACTGCTTGACCTTGTGCAATATCCTCGGGGGCGGGAATGGACAGCGGGAGGGGGGCGGGAACGGGCACACGAACAGCAGGTGGGGGGGGCGGGGGAAGACAGGACAGCAAGCCGTCTTAGAGGATCACTACTGCCTGTCCTGGCAATGCTCAAGGCATTGAAGCATTAGAGGCATTCCTAAGACACAAGCCGCCTCAGAGAATCGCTACTGTTTCTCCTTGCACAGTGACCTCAGGGCGCTACAGCATTGGGACGGGAGAGGGAAACACTCAAGGCGCTGGACTAAGGAGACTGCACTAAGACACAAGCCGCCTCAGGGGATCGCTACTGCTTGACCTTGTGCAATATCCTCGGGGGGGCGGGAACGGACAGCGGTCAGGGGGGCGGGAACGGACAGCGGGGGTATGATTAGGGATGGACAATGCAAGCCCAACGATAGACATGGCTCACCATACATCCACTACAATAAGCAAGCTGATTAAGTGCCTAGACACCGCCGGGTATATGTAGCGATATACACATTTTCTCTAGCATGGGTCTAGCATGGGTCACAGCATCACTTTCTTGCTTTGCCAACCTCTAGTAAAGAGTCCATAACATTAAGAGTAAATAAATAAAATCTTAACGGTAAAAAATTATTTTGTATTTCAGCAGCCACTGCAGTAGTATGTCGTAGTGCAGGCCACACGACATACAAGGCCAGTAGCTGTTCAGAGACGCTACCATACTTGGCCCGCTCATGGTGCGCTGCCATGCTGCAAACTTCTCACCCGTGCACACACCGTGGTCTGACACCTTCCCTCCCCGGCATCTGAGAGAACACTCAGGTCAGCATAAAAGTTGGTCCACACTCAAAGACACACTACTCGACCCTTAGCATGCGCAACACCATCAAAATAAAAGCGCCCTTACGTTCCCCGATGCCTTCATGATGCCTCGTCCACAGCCAGCGAGGAAAAGGAAGCGCGAGGCCCGACGTGGGAGTCAGGAGGGGGGGCGAACAAAGACACGGACAGCGGGAGGGGGGATGGACAGCGCGATACAACCATGCGGGACCATGACGATCGAAGAAATGAGGGAAAACAGCCATGAAAAGAAAAAAAAAAAGTACACGCCCAAAGTGAACACGTCTTCATGACGTGAGCAGAAAGCGAAAAATTCTCGGGAACGCCCACGAATCTGCTCCCTGAATGACGGACAGATCTCTCTTCCAATGGCTAGCCTCCATTTATGGAGCTAGCCAATGGAAGAGAGGGGCGGGATTAGGCCAACTATCTGTTCTCAAAAGATTTCGCCTTGCGCGAAACGCTGCTTGCGCAGCTTTTCGCCAGCTCGAAACCTAAAAATATTTATTTTTCAGAAAGACACACATTCACTGGATGATGTCATCAGTGATGTCATTTGAGATGTCATCAGTGATGTCATGAGTTATGTCACTGACCATGTCATCAGTGATGTAATATGTGACGTCATCAGCAGTGGATTACGGGCACGCAAGTTATAGTTAGCTGAACTAACTATAATGGGGGAATTTCAATGGTTTTGTATGACTGAAATGTCCAGCTAACTATAACATGTGTGACACCAATGGTTTTTTCAGTTAATTTCCAAAGGTTTTTTAAATGCTAATTCCTAACTATAACGTGGCTGAAACCTATGTTTTTTTCAGTGAATATATATATATATATATATTCACTGAAAAAACCATAGGTTATAGACCATATATAGTTAGGAATTAGCATTTACAAAACCTTGAAAATTCACTGAAAAAACCATAGGTTATAGACCATATATAGTTAGGAATTAGCATTTAAAAAACCTTATTTTACTCACACAAAACCATTGAAATTCCATATATAGTTAGTTGCACTAACTATATATCGCGCACCCGCAATCCACTGCTGATCATGTCACATATTACATCATTCATGACATGGTCAGTGACATCACTGATGACATCACTGATGACATCTCAAATGACATCACTGATGACATCACTGATGACAACATCCAATGACTGTATGTTTCTGTAAAGTTAAAATATGTCTTACATATTGAAGAATGAGTGGATGTATAAGTGTCTGGATGAAGGATTTAGTAGGTGCATGACTGACTGTATGAGTGAGTGATTAAATGTGTCTCACTGAGTGCATGGGTTAGTGACTAAACTGTCTTAATTTGTGCATCATTATGCCTGTTGTTCTGTAAACTGCTGCATGTGTTGATCAGTAGCTATATGAGTAACTATATGGGTTATTGATTGGTTGCTCAAGTATTTGAATGGGAGACTGAGTGTGTGTGTGGGTGGCTGGGAGGTGTATGACTCTGTGCATAGATGTGTGAGCAGTTGATTCACTAGATGTATGGGTTCAAAAGTGCATGTGGAAACAGCTGTATGGGCGGTTGACTGTGTGCATGAGTGTATTGGTGAGTGAATGGATATCTTAGTGCTACATGTCAAAGTAAGTACATATGTAAAACACAGTACATGTGAGAGTTGATATATATAAATAAGTGTGCATAAGAGCCAGTGAATGTGTGAGTGGCTGTATGGATGATTGTGAACTTGTATCAGGGATTGTAAAAGAGAGTAAATATGTGTTAGTATATGTTTGAATAAGTAAGGTGTGTATAACTGTATAGTTGAGGAAATAGAGGTGTGATTGATTCTTGATAACTGTATAGATTAGAAAATGGAAGTGTGATTGATTCTTTGCATGACTGACTAGGTGTGTAAGTAACTCCATGGATGAGTGACAGTCTGTGAGTGTCTGTTTACACTGAGTCTAAGGTTATATTAGAGTCTGAAGAGGTTCATCGTATTATCACATGAATGATGTCATCAGTGATGTGATCAGTAATGTCAAATGAGATGTCATCAGTGATGTCATCAGTGATGTCATTTGAGATGTCATCAGTGATGTCATCAGTGATGTCACTGACCATGTCATGAATGATGTAATATGTGACATGATCAGCAGTGGATTGCGGGTGCGCGATATATAGTTAGTGCAACTAACTATATATGGAATTTCAATGGTTTTGTGTGAGTAAAATAAGGTTTTGTAAATGCTAATTCCTAACTATATATGGTCTATAACCCATGTTTTTTTCAGTGAATTTTCAAGGTTTTGTAAATGCTAATTCCTAACTATATATGGTCTATAACCTATGGTTTTTTCAGTGAATTTCAATGGTTTTTTAAAAGCTAATATCTATAGCTGTAAAATGTATTCTTCTTAAATCCAAAAATATATTTTATATGTTTATTAATAATTTTTTTTTTATTATTATGTTTTGGTTCGCTCCCGGTTCGCGAACCGGGTAGCTTCCCGTTAGCTCAATTTGGTGCCGCGACCCGGTACGCGAACTGGTAAACGTTCCGTTTGCGCAACTGCCGCGTTAGAAAACAACATCATGACGCGTCGCGTCAGCGTGACGTATCGCGTTGTCGCGTGAAACGTCATATGACGCGCCGCGTTAGCGTACCCGGAAGTGAACCGGTACGCGAACGAGGAGCGAAGCGCAGCTTCCCGGAAGCGATCCGGGACGCGGCCCAAAGCGCGTAACGTAAACACAACAGGTCATGTGACTTGTTAATAACACTTTTCATTGGTTCATTTCACTTTTGGTTTCCTAATGATGTAAGACTAGGTCATGTGACCTAAAAGTAACACTTTTCATTGGTTTAGAACTATTGTTTTTCCCAAATGATGAAAACCCCTCCTTCTTTCCTCACTCTGACTTTCATCTTTGTGAGAGAAAGACCCTTTGTGATCACTGAGCAATGGCTTCATTAGTAGCTTCAGCTGGTTCTTCCCCACCACCTCCACCACATCCAAGGAAGAGAGGACCACCTGCTGAAGTTATCATTCAGCAAGAAGAGGAAGAAGAGGAAGAAGAGGAAGAGCAAGAAGAGAGGTATTTTTTACGTGAGGAGCCCAGGAGGTCTCATGTGAAAGAAAATTATATTTGGCAATTTTTTACATATCCCTAGGGCCAAAAAAAAGTCAATGCACGGTACGTAACTTGCCTTATATGTAAAGATAGACTATCCAGAGGGACCGAGAAGAAGTACAGTTACGGAAATTACACAATGCATCGCCATATGAGTAGGTGGCATCCTATCAACTACAGTGCTGCGCAGTTACGTGACGAGCAAGATAATCCCCCTTCTATGGGAAGAAGATCAGTTGTACAGGAAGTGACGGGACCAGAGGCGAGGGAGATGGTCCCAAATATACAAATGAGGTTCGGGGAAGTGAAACAAGTGTGTGTGCGTTGTAACCAATTCATTTGCTACAGAGAAAGTAGCATCACTCTGATCAACAGAGCTATCGACAATCATGATTGTCCGAAACACCCCAGAGAATAAATTCTTTTTTTTTTGTTGCTCCTGTTGAGCACTTTACAATGAATCGTTTTTGTTTCCTCCCCCCCAAAAAAAACCAAAAAAAATATAAAACCGTTCAGAAAATACAAAAAAAGTAAAAAAATGTTCAGAAAAATAATTAAAAAAATATAAATCAACAAAAACAATAAAAAAAAAGTTCTTTTCAGAACTACCTCCCCGTTATAAAAAAATTGGTAGAATATTTGGAACTCTGCCAACCTCTATTTCTCTTAGTTCGCTTCCCGGTTCGCTCTCCGGTACGCGAACCGGGAGCGAACCCAAAAATTTAAAAAAAAAAAAGAAGAGTAAGTATAAGGGAAGGAAACAGACAGTTATGTTAAAAGAAAGACAGCTATAGGGAGTAAAGTAGAGATACTGTTTAATAGATCTATTTACTGAAGAAAAGATTTAAGAGGGTATAATTGTGAAAAACAAAATAGATAAAGAAGTGAGGAAAAAAAAGGAGAGTAGAAGAATAACAAACAAGAGTTTCTTAGAGAATGTGACTGAATGATCAAATTAAGATTAAAACATTGGAATAACAGAGAGAAGAAGTAACAGAAAAAGAATGATTGAAACACCAAAGATATCTAAATAACATAGGGGCATATTATCAACATAGGCGATAAAAATTTCACTGCCTTTATTGGCAGAAATCTGCCGCTAAAGCCGCTTTTGCGGCAGAAAACTGCCGCTAAAGCCGCTTTTGCAGCAGTTTTCTGCCGATAAAAGCAGTGATAATTTAATTGGCTGTGTTGATAATATGCCCCTTACTGTGCTTCAACTACACAGAGAAAGCATAATGAACAAGTAGTGAAAGAGTGATCAGTCAGAGACAGTGAGAGTAATAGAGACGGAGTTAGTGAACAAGAGTGAGGAACTATGAGAAAAAAGGGACTGAGAAAAAGAGTGGAAGGAGTAGAGTAAGTAAGTAATAGAGAAAGGAATGAGGGAAGTAGCAAAGGCAGGAAAGTGAAGGTTAAAGAAATGAAGCAGTGAAACTAATAGAAGTTAAATGTGATAGGAATGTAACGAAAAGAGTACAAAACATTTACCTTATAATTGTCGTTAACTTAGTCACTTGTTATTTTTTTACTTTCAATCTGTGAAAGAGATAACAAACATTTGAAAAATATTAAAACATGTATTTAAAAATTAGAAAAGACAAGGGAAAAGATTGAAGGACAAACAGTTTTTCAACAACTTTGACACTTACAGAAGCTTCTGCTTCTCCAGGCCCCCTAGATCAGTCCTAAAGATATACATTTTAAACTAACAGTATCTTGATGCAGATGAAGTGAGGCCTATCTTGGAACATTGTGCATCTTTTGCACTGCTGTTGTCTCACAAAAGTGACGCAATGGCAGCGCAAAAGAGGTGCACAATCATCATAAAACTGTTCCTAACATTTTAAATGATTTTTTCAGGATGGCAATAAGGTGTGTCCTATCCAGACGTTTGTTTCAGGTGAGGCCTACTCAGGGTTGCAGATCAAATTTAGGCTTGTTCAAGAGTACAGAGGAGATAATACATGTGCAGGCCAACCAATAAAGTTCAGACTTCCTCTGTTTCCCTGGACAGGCCTAAACTTCATCTGCACAATGTGATTCGTAATGTTAGGAAACACATGTAATGTATTTCAAAAACGTGCAATTTCTTTTGCTCATTTCACAATCACATCACTTGTGTTTCCTTTGGTTAGGTATCTCATTGTGCAGATGTAGTCCAGCATATGACAGAGTACGCAGAAGTGCAGCACTGCATGCAACAACTTTGACACTTACTGAAGCCTCAGCTTCTCCATGCCTCCTACACAGTTCTAAATGTACATCATAAATACAAACAGTACAGAATTAATTATACATGTTAAATGGTTTATTTTTGCTGTTGTCAGAATGTATCAAATTTCACTAAAAACAGTGACTTGAAGGTATTCATCATATAACAGCGGGAAAAAAAAACACAATCAAAATGATTGTGTTTAAAAAACCCATATAACATAACCAATCAGAAATCAGAACTCCTCAAAAGTAACTTACTTTCCATGACGTCGAAGGATGTCCTATGAACAGCTTACACTCGCTTGTGCTGTTTTTATTTTCAGCCCGCCACTTTCTGAAAGAAAAGCTCCATCGTTTTGACAAATATGTTACATACAATAAATGACTTCTCGCTCTCTACCACACGTTTCCACAAGGCCAAATCATGTAAGAGCCATTTATAACTCTTGGAATTCTTGTAAGCAAATCCCGTCATTTTGTATTTCCGCAACTTTCAGAAAGAAAAAGTTCAAGATCACTTTCACAATCCTGGACTAGTAATATCTTACCCTTCTTGCTCACTCATGTTCTACATTTCCTATGACACTGATAGTGCCTATTATGAAGCAGACTTACACTACCTCTATGACTACTACAATTATTTAATTCTCTACATCACTTTTAATCACAAAGCAATATAAAACAGTAGATAAAATTATATCAACCCCTAGAATCATTATACACCAGTTACCTACCCTAAATTCTCTTTTCTGAAAACAGAAAGTAAGAATATTTTTAAGTAAAAAGGCAACATTGTATCGTAGTCAAATGAAAATAATTTCTGAAACACCAGCTTTTTTTACATTTCAAGCTGTGTAATAAGCGGATCTATCAAATGACCATCATGCCATATAATAGCTGCAGTTACAAATGTTCTTCCTAAAATCAATGACTGTGTAGCCACAACATTTGTAATTAAAGTTGAAGACTTACTTTCATCAGATTTATATAATTGGATTTTTAAAATGACATTATAATCAAAAGTTTGGACCAATAATCTAGACAGCATTGCAGACTTACATTCCCTCTACTCCATGTTTTGATTTGCTGCTTGAATTAGCTTATAAAAAGAAACAGTTTTTCTGAACTCATTCAAAGTACAGTTATTTTTCCATGACGTCAAGTGTTATGGTAAGAAGACCGTTTGCTTTGGGAAATACTCTGTTGTCCTTCAACTAATCTGTGCCCACCACTTTCTGTAAGAAAATCTTCTATTTTTCCAGGAACTATTGTCTCTGTACTACACTTATCCTTAAGGCCAAATCGTGTAGGAGCCATTAGAACCTCTTGAAATTCCTCAGAGCACATCCCTAGATTCTTTCCCTAAAATTTTGGTTTTAAAAACACCAGGTAAGAATTTTTAAGGTCATACGGCAATTTTTTTTTGAAAGTTAAAACAGAATCGTTGCAGAATGACCAGCCGTTTCTAGACTTTAAATAAGCTGTGTAATGTCCTGATGTTATTGAAGGACCATTATGATATATAATTGCTGCAGTCCTTCCTGATATTGACAACTGCGAAGCTACAAATTTTTTAATTAAAGTTGTCAATTTTGTTTCATCAGGCATACATCGTTGGAACATTAAAATGACATACTGGCCATATGTTCGTATAAATAATGTTGACATCATTTCAGATTTACATTGGCTACACTCCATGTTGTGATCAGCTGCTTTTACTAGCTTATTAAAAGACACTGATTTACTGTCTGGCAAAGTTAAATATATAAATCTTTCTGAGTCTACACTAGTAGTACTTGATACCCTACAGTTCTCGCAGTCATGCTGCCATTGATAAGAAAGCCCAAACAGGTGATCTACATCTACACCTTCAGCATGCAATACATCAAGCATATACATTAAAAACTCCTGACAATCTTGCTGAATATTTTGAGAGAATTGTGTTTGACCTGAACATCTGTCTAACAGATTTCGAATTTCAGACACACTTTCTATTTTTGTTCTATCAGTGCTACATTTCTCTAACACAGAATTCAACAAACTGCAAAATCTGTGATCCGAATTGACCACAATCTCTTCTTTTACATTTTCTAGAGAAAACAAAACATTAACCACTACATTAGCATAGCAGTTGACACCAGAACTGTTTTCAAATTGAAAACCAACAACATCTTCAACAGAATCCTTTTTCTTTCTGCTTATAATTTCAGGTTCATCAACTTTTCGTCCTTTTGCTACAACCTCCCTAGTATTGGTCACATTTCTTCGTTTCCGGCCTACCACACGTTTCTCAAACAAAGGATATTGGGGCAAATGTGGCGCATACTCTCTTCTTAACCTATTGTATTCCTTAACACAATCTATATCCGCACAAATGTTTGTGACATCACACTCAATCAAGTACAATCCCGATAAAGTTCTAACTCGTGACAATGCCACATATGCCATACCCTCCTTGAACACAGAACTGCCAATATTCACCAATGCACTGTCTACACTTAAACCTTGTGATTTATGGATTGTCACCGCATATGCCAAGCAAACAGGAAACTGCTTACGGCGAACATATAAGTCTTTTACAAGCAAAAATCTAGCAGAACAACGACCAATTAGCTGTACTTCCTCAATGCCATCAAATTTAATTTTTAAAAATTCAATTTCATCCCTATTTCCGTATTTCACAAAATCAACAACATTACCCATTGATCCATTTACCAGACCTCTTTCAACATGTAAATTCCTTCTTAAAATTATACGGCAATTTAAGCACGCATTCAGAGTCTTTTCAAAACCCGCAGTTTTAGATATAGTCTTCTCTAATGAATCCAATTTTGTTTTCAAATTCTCAGACAAAATAATTGTTGATCCCATATGCTCTACTCTGTCAATAGCTTCCAGTTTCACAATCTCTTGGTTTTCTAAATGCAACATTTTGTTGTTGAAGATGGCACATTCTGCAAGAGTTGGCATCAAACATATTCCAGATTTCTTTTCAGTAATTTTCTGAAAAATATTCTCAGGCACAACGTCTTGTTCTGGATATAAATTTGACAGTAATCGTGCATGTAAAGCTTGTTTCCCATGCTCGGTCACTTTTCCAATTCTAACATCTTGTAGAATATTCTTGTAAACTTCATCCTTCGCCTGACACATATTTTCATGCAGTTCAGCATAATTGAAGTTTAACCATATTTTGACGTTGCCAATGCTCCCTAGGCACTTCCTGGTATCTTCATGCGTGAGCATTTTGAACACAGGTTGTCCTTTCACTGGTGTCAGCTGCAGAAGATCTCCGAAAACAATGATGTGTTTGCCACCAAATAACACATCATACTCTGTTTTAAGAACTTCTTGCATTCTCAAATGCACAAAGGCAAGCATGACATTGGAAACCATGCTTACTTCGTCAATGATAAGAAGTTTCATTTTCCTCAAGACTCTTGAAACTTCACAACAAGCATCTCCAGATAACTTGTGGTATTGTAATTTGTTATCATGCTCCACTGGCAGCATCAGTAGACGATGCAAAGTAATACCTTTAATGTTATGTGCTGCCAGTCCAGTTGGAGCGGTGACAACACAAGACAGCGATGACTCAGTCCTTTCCTTCAAATAACATGAGATTGCTTTAATGAGGAAACTCTTTCCAGTTCCCGCTTCTCCACTCACGTACAGTCGGACAGGCTTCAATGACGTACACGAGCACTCTTTCTTCTCATGACTTAATCCGTGATCAATTTGCTTGGTAACTTCGTCATATATTTTCCTCTGCTCAACGTTGAGTTGTCTTTCCAAGTCTACTAAGTTAACCGCATCCTCCTGAGCATGTGCCATGGCTCTTTCCACTTCATTCATGGCAGTGGCAGCTTCATTTTCAATAACAGGGCCTCCTAGTGGATCCTGACTCAATGAAACTGAACTCTGACTGTCCTGAGAACTGTCTCTGGCAATCTCGGCTGCAATCGTTGCTTCCTGCTCGATTTCCGCATTCAACATTTCTACATATTTGGGAAAAGCAGGACATTCTATGGTCTCCTTGGCGGCAGTGAAAGAGTCTTCGTAACAGAGGAAATCTCCAAGCAGTTCCTCTTCTGCACGCCAAGGCTTGAAAAGTTTCAAAAGTGCTAAATAGAAAAACTCCTTTTTTTCAGGAGATTCGCCACTCAATTTTCGATGGTTTACCAAGTGGCATTTTCTTTGCTTGACCAGACATCCCTCACTTCCAATTACAGCATACACTCCTTTATCAATATCTTCTTTGATGTTCCTCTTGAATATATAATTTTGTAGAACCTCATACAGACAAACATTCTCGAGGTGACTGCTTCGATTTGGATAATATGTATCCAACATGTTGGTCTTCAAAATGACGGTACTGTTTGGCTCCTTTTCCGCCAAATACTCAATTTCCCGCACAGGTTTCAGAACTCGATTACGCGTTGCAGCAAGACCAAGACTCGCCCAAACGATACTCCTAGATTTGGCATAGAGACTTGCTGAAGACAAGCGGGCAGAACATTCGTAAGCTCCGATTTCTCGATGCGACAACATCTTCAGACTGAAACTGTACAACTTCTTACTGAGGCTCTTTTCATGGGAAATGTCCTCCCACATATCCTTCAATTCTGTCTTTTCTTTTTTGGTGATGTAAGATGTCACATACCGAGCCACAGCCATACAGTTATCAGCCACAAACTGTATATCCATGTTAGCATTCCACATGGACAAAATCACTGGGTTGTAGTCGTTGATGTACTTGGACTCTTCGTTCCTCTTCAAATTGTATGTGTTTTTAGGTGATTTCTTCATCACATTATGTCGCAGCGAAGACATCAAACTGTTTACTCTTCCTTTAGAAATCACCGGTCGTGGAAAGCCAAAACGACATTTGGTGTAGAACTTGTCCTTGTTTCTGAATTTACAACGACAGTACTTTCCACAACGATGGCTTTGGAAACGTAGAACTTTTTCTCTTAGACTTTTCTTCTCCTTTGCGTTTGGAACAGCACACGTAGAATACTGTTGTATGAAACTCATCACTGAGTCTTCTGGATCTGTTCCAAATGTAGGTGCATCCTTGATCCACAGCAGCATATGTATATGAGGAGCACCTCTTGCTTGGTACTCCTTTCTCCAGAAGAAATCCAACATCTCTCCAAGAGGTGGATTCTTCTTATTCATGATGAAAGACATCATAGCTTCAAATCTATGATTGAAGTACCTGCATACATTGACTGGATCCAAAGAGCACAGTTCTCCGGGTGTCTTGAATTCGATGTTTTCGATGTTTCCATTTGCGTCTCGTAGAAATTCAAGTAAGTCTTCCCAGCCATACTCGGCACAGCTCAGAGTGAGAAACCATGTGGGAGTTCCTAAGTTCCTCAGCATACATTTTAAATCACCATGACGACGGTACCAGTACTCATTAGTACCACGCTGATACGCCATGAGATTAATCAGGTGAGAATCCAAAATACTGTCCTGGACATTGACTTTATCCATAAAGTCACTTGCCGAGATGTTTTGCATCTGTGTACCACTTTTCAAGATGTGGTTCACTGCATATGACAGTCCAGACAGATCGCTTTCAAACAGGAGATGAAACAAATAGGGAATACATTGTCGAAACCTAGCATCTTCTACATACAATCGTAAAGTCCGGTATTCAGAAGCAGGAATTTGATGAGGTCGCTCATCATATCTTCCTCCTTCACCTCTTGGAAATAGCTGTGGGAAACACCGAGCTTCCAAACTTTCCTCCCAGACACTAATGGGACTCCCTTTGGCTTGTTTCATTTGAAACAACTCAATAGCATTTCCCATGACTTCCTTGGAATGCAAAGGATGAACACTATAATTTTCATATATTTCTTCACTTTTAGAGGGTTCTACTTTCTCAATTTGACCAGCACACAAATCGCTATCCTCTTCCTCACTTACTTCCTCTTCTGCAACATATACATTCTTATAGTACTTATTATTTTTTTTCAAATACAATGTTGCCTTTTTGACTTTCCTAACATCCACTAAATCTTGCCATATTTTCTTATTCTTTGTCGGAACCCCATTAACTAAGATAACCAGAGGTTCCTCTTCCACTTTTTCTACTCCAATTGTGTTAATGTTTTTCTTCAAATCTAGAGGCAAATAAACAACTCTTCCCTTTAATCCTCTCTGTAAATCTGATGGAGGCAATTTCCCTGTCTTTGGCTCCATTCTTGCAATAGCCTGAAAGGGATGGATCCTTTGAATCAAAATAGATTCATAAGTATTTAAATCCTTCAATTCAGAAGGAATCTCAACCAATTCCAGATTATTATGAACCGCTCTAGCAGGCATCTGGTTTTGATTTAATTTATTACTACAATAAGTACACACACGTTGATCCAATCCCAAATCAAAACAATTTTCTACCATCAAGTATGTAGCGAAATCCTTCCATTCACTATTATTTTCCCTTTCACTTTTTGCATATAAATCCACTAAATTAGTCTGATTCTCATAATAAGTGCGTCAACAACACACACAAGTGAAACTAGGCCTCTCACTTGATTTCACCTGAAACGTGGCAATTTCCTTCTGAAAATTATCCGTACTGGAAACCTGTACACTATCTTCCACATTACCCTCTTCTTCTGGGTCAATTTCAACATTCTCCTCTTTACTTCCAAAGTAACAAAACTCAATTTCTTCACACATATTCTTCACATCTATTTCAGAACCATGCAAAAGAGCAGCGCATAATTGTTTAAGCATAACTGCTGGACTCTTAGCATAATACAACATTCTAACTAATTTCCTCACTTTATTATGATGCACTGCTAGCATCCTGAAATGATGAAAAACACTCTGGCATACTCTCCTGGAAAGACAAGCCAGTGAATGACCATGCAAACCTGTCACTTCTCTCACTCTAATTCTTGCAACAACTTCATTTTCTGCTTCAAACTTTTCTTATTAAATGTCCGTACAAAATCACAAAGCAAATTGATAGAATCCTGTCGCACACTGCAAATACTACTACACTTCCAGGTGTACACAGGTCCCTTAGGACGTCTTCCTAAAACCTCATTACCTAACACATCCTCTGCCTCTGTTGTCACAAGTTTTTCTTTTTCAACTGGACAACCATCTTTCACCTCATAAGCTCGACCGCTGGTGTCAACTGCATGCACCAAATCATTATCCTGGAAATAACTCTCCTCATTGAAAAATGCCTCACAACTTGAACTATGCATCCATTCTCCGGAAAAAACTTCACAAAAATTACTACGATTAACTGTTCTCTTCCATCTACTATTTCTTTTGAAATCATAAATTGCCTTGTTTAGCTTCCTAATTCTATTGATTATCAAAATAAATAACTTTCGTTTAATTTCAAACGCCTGATCAATAACTTTCTCAACTTTTTTTTTTCTCTTATAAAAAACCACTTTCTGTTGACCTTTCTTAATATTTTTAAGCAAATTGCCAATTATCCTGTTGCGGAACATTCGTTTACGAATGTCCCTAAACTGTTGTTTCCTTCTACTATCATGCACAGAGTTATCTCTTGCTCTAGCAGTAACATTTTTGATTGGCCTTTCCTTTCCGTTTAAATTGCTTCTCTTTTCTGGACAAAAACATTTTCTGTAGTACTACTTTTTTTTCTAGAAATGTTTCTTAGGAATGTTTTCGTGGTCTTACCCGGTGCTTTCTTGGTGAGTTGACGATTTTCTATTGTAGAGGACTGCTGCATTATTTCATGGACCTGCTGTCTTTGACGTTTTGCAGCCTTTTTAATTCTATCTTTGGTTGGCATTCTCAAATTTTGAAATGATCTGCAGTTGAATCTGTGGTAAAATATAATAAAAAATGTTATTAACCACTATTACCAAACAGTAAATCAATAACAGTCATCAAAAACTTAACACACTACTTGACATTTTTACATAGAATATTTTTTAGTGCTTTGGCAAATTTAGAATACACAAATAACAAAAAAGAAATGGAATTCTTCTTCATTTTACCTGTGCTGTTTTTTATGTGAATCTGATCTAATTTAATGAGCATATTTTAATATTTTATTGAAGACACTACACATAACCTGTTTTTGAAGGTGTGTTTAATTTAAAATTAAACAGTTTACATTTTTACTTTTAATTTCTTCTAACTTTTAAAAATAAATGTTTATAGTTCCATAGGCTCAAGCAGGTCAGCTTCCCAACCTATGTCATACAATTCTGACAAATCAGCATCCTCATCATAGTCTTCTTCATCCTCAGGATTTAAATCATCTAAGGGATCCACTTCCACTGACGTTTCAATCACAAGTTCAACGATAAGATCAAGATCAACTGATTCCTCATTATCACTCATGCTTGATGTTGTTGTTATCTTTAAAAAAAGAGAACAACAATGAGATGTTGCAGAGTAAGGCACAAATGTCAGAGACTATAATAGTAAAATTGTTTAACAAGAGTAACATTTTGCAGCTATTATTTAGCCATGTCCACCGACTCTTTTTACCCTGCTCATACTTAAATGTAAAGGGGCAGATTTATGTTAACTGGCGCATCCCCGGGGATGCACCAGTTAACGTGCACCGCTGCTCTGCCACCCATGGTGTGCCGCATTTACAATGTGGAGCACCATTGAGTAAAAACAGCACAGATGCGTCATGCATCTGTGCCGCAAAAGCAGCACATTGCACGAATCACATCGTAAACACGACATGTCTACTGCAATGCACAGGAGGAAGCCACACATTGCATGGTGCTTCACTCCTTATGCCTGTTTCAAACAGGCGTAAGGATTTGATTCAGCAATGCTATAAATCTGACTCAGTGAAATCTTCTAAATTTCACTGTGTTAGTTTTACAGGGCTTTCATGCAAATGAATGCCCACCCTGCAACAAAACACATATATGAAACCTGACGCAACTTTCCTGTGGCACAGGACTTTACAGCATAACACATCTGCCTAGATGCTTCAAGTTGTAAATATGTCACCACATAGCAAATCTTTTGCACCGCCGCTGCGTCACAACAGTGACGCACAGTGACGCAAAAGAGGCATACACCTATCATAAATCTGTCCCTAACATTTTAAATGATTGATTCAGGATGACGATAAGGTGTGGCCTATCCAGAGGTTTGTTTAAGGTGAGGCCTACTCAGGGTTGCAGATGAAATTTACGCTTGTTGAAGAGTACAGAGGAGATAATACATGTGAAGGCCTACCAATGAAGTAAGTTATGTCCACTTCACTCTTCAAGAAAGGCCAGACCTCTTCTGTGTCTGTGGACAGACCTAAACCTCATCTACACAATGTCATTTGTAAACTTAGGAAACACATGTGATGTAATTGAAAAATATGTAGTTTCTTTTCCTCATTTCACAATCACATCACCTGTGTTTCCTTTGCTTAGGTATCTCATAGTGCAGATGGACTCTAGCATATCAAAGAGTACACATAAGTTGAGCAGTGTATACAACAATTTTCACATTTACAGAAGATTCAGCTTCTTATCTTGTTGGAGATGAAATGAGGCCTGTCTTGCAAAATGGTGCATGTTTGGATCACTGCTGCATCAATTTCATGTGGCACGGGACTTTACAGCATGACACATCTGCCTAGATGCATCAAGTTGTAAATATGTCACCACATAGGAAATCTTTTGCACCACCGCTGCGTCACAAAAGTGACGCACAGCGGCGCAAAAGAGTCACACACCTATCATAAATCTGTCCCTAACATTTTAAATGATTGATTCAGGATGACGATAAGGTGTGGCCTATCCAGAGGTTTGTTTGAGGTGAGGCCTACTCAGGGTTGCAGATGAGATTTACACTTGTTGAAGAGTACAGAGGAGATAATACATGTGAAGACCTACCAATGAAGTAAGTCATATCCACTTCACTCTTGAACAAAGGCCATACCTCTTCTGTGTCCGTGGACAGACCTAAACCTCATCTGTACAATGTCATTTGTAAATTTTGGAAACACAGGTGATGTAATTGAAAAATATGGAGTTTCTTTTCCTCATTTCACAATCACATCACCTGGGTTTCCTTTGCTTTGGTATCTCATAGTGCAGATGGACTCTACCATATCAAAGAGTACACATAAGTTGAGCAGTGTATACAACAATTTTGACATTTACAGAAGATTTAGCTTCTTATCTTGTTGGAAATGAAATGTGGCCTGTCTTGCAACATGGTGCATCTTCTGCATCACTGCTGCATCGGTTTCATGTGGCATGGGACTTTACAGCATGAAACATGTACCTTGATGCATCAATTTTTAAATATGTCGCCACATAGCAAATCTTTTGCCCCACCGCTGCGTCACAAAAGTGACGCACAGTGACGCAAAAGAGTCATACACCTATCATAAATCTTTCCCTAACATGTTAAATCATTAATTCAGTATGACATTAAGGTGTGACCTATCCAGAGGTTTGTTTAATGTGAGGCCTACTCAGGGTTGCAGATTAAATTTACGCTTCTTCAAGAGTACAGAGGAGATAATACATGTGAAGACCTACCAATGAAGTAAATCATGTCCACTTCACTCTTGAACAAAGGACAGACCTTTTCTGTGTCCGTGGACAGACCTAAACCTCATCTGCACAATGTCATTCGTAAACTTAGGAAACACATGTGATGTAATTGAAAAATATGTCGTTTCTTTTCCTCATTTCACAATCACATCACCTGTGTTTCCTTTGCTTAGGTATCTCATAGTGCAGATGGACTCTAGCATACCAAGAGTACACATAAGTTGAGCAGTGTATACAACAATTTTCACATTTACAGAAGATTCAGCTTCTTATCTTGTTGGAGATGAAATGAGGCCTGTCTTGCAACATGGTGCATGTTTGGATCACTGCTGCATCGGTTTCATGTGGCACGGGACTTTACAGCATGACACATCTGCCTAGATGCATCAAGTTGTAAATATGTCACCACATAGGAAATCTTTTGCACCACCGCTGCGTCACAAAAGTGACGCACAGTGGCGCAAAAAAGTCACACACCTATCATAAATCTGTCCCTAATATTTTAAATGATTGATTCAGGATGACCATAAGGTGTGGCCTATCCAGAGGTTTGTTTGAGGTGAGGCCTACTCAGGGTTGCAGATGAGATTTACACTTGTTGAAGAGTACAGAGGAGATAATACATGTGAAGACCTACCAATGAAGTAAGTCATATCCACTTCACTCTTGAACAAAGGCCATACCTCTTCTGTGTCCGTGGACAGACCTAAACCTCATCTGCACAATGTCATTTGTAAATTTTGGAAACACAGGTGATGTAATTGAAAAATATGGAGTTTCTTTTCCTCATTTCACAATCACATAACCTGTTTTTCCTTTGCTTAGGTATCTCATAGTGCAGATGGACTCTAGCATATCAAAGAGTACACATAAGTTGAGCACTGTATACAACAATTTTGACATTTACAGAAGATTCAGCATCTTATCTTGTTGGAAATGAAATGAGGCCTGTCTTGCAACATGGTGCATCTTTTGCATCACTGCTGCATCGGTTTCATGTGGCACGGGACTTTACAGCATGACACATCTGCCTAGATGCATCAAGTTGTACATATGTCACCACATAGGAAATCTTTTGCACCACCGCTGCGTCACAAAAGTGACGCACAGTGGCGCAAAAGAGTCACACACCTATCATAAATCTGTCCCTAACATTTTAAATGATTGATTCAGGATGACGATAATGTGTGACCTATCCAGAGGTTTGTTTGAGGTGAGGCCTACTCAGGGTTGCAGATGAGATTTACACTTGTTGATGAGTATAGAGCAGATAATACATGTGCAGGCCTACCAATGAAGTAAGTCATATCCACTTCACTCTTGAACAAAGGCAAGACCTTTTCTGTGTCCGTGGACAGACCTAAACCTCATCTGCACAATCTCATTCGGAAACTTAGGAAACACAGGTGATGTATTTGAAAAATGTGGAGTTTCTTTTCCTCATTTCACAATCACATCACCTATGTTTCCTTTGCTTAGGTATCTCATAGTGCAGATGGAGTCTAGCATATCAAAGAGTACACATAAGTTGAGCAGTGTATACAACAATTTTGACATTTACAGAAGATTTAGCTTCTTATCTTGTTGGAAATGAAATGAGGCCTGTCTTGCAACATGGTGCATCTTCTGCATCACTGCTGCATCGGTTTCATGTGGCATGGGACTTTACAGCATGACACATGTACCTTGATGCATCAATTTTTAAATATGTCGCCACATAGCAAATCTTTTGCCCCACCGCTGCGTCACAAAAGTGACGCACAGTGACGCAAAAGAGTCATACACCTATCATAAATCTTTCCCTAACATGTTAAATGATTAATTCAGTATGACATTAAGGTGTGACCTATCCAGAGGTTTGTTTAATGTGAGGCCTACTCAGGGTTGCAGATTAAATTTACGCTTCTTCAAGAGTACAGAGGAGATAATACATGTGAAGACCTACCAATGAAGTAAATCATGTCCACTTCACTCTTGAACAAAGGCCAGATCTTTTCTGTTTCCGTGGACAGACCTAAACCTCATCTGCACAATGTCATTCGTAAACTTAGGAAACACATGTGATGTAATTGAAAAATATGTAGTTTCTTTTCCTCATTTCACAATCACATCACCTGTGTTTCCTTTGCTTAGGTTTCTCATAGTGCAGATGGACTCTAGCATATCAAAGAGTACACATAAGTTGAGCAGTGTATACAACAATTTTCACATTTACAGAAGATTCAGCTTCTTATCTTGTTGGAGATGAAATGAGGCCTGTCTTGCAACATGGTGCATGTTTGGATCACTGCTGCATCGGTTTCATGTGGCACGGGACTTTACAGCATGACACATCTGCCTAGATGCATCAAGTTGTAAATATGTCACCACATAGGAAATCTTTTGCACCACCGCTGCGTCACAAAAGTGACGCACAGTGGCGCAAAAGAGTCACACACCTATCATAAATCTGTCCCTAACATTTTAAATGATTGATTCAGGATGACCATAAGGTGTGGCCTATCCAGAGGTTTGTTTGAGGTGAGGCCTACTCAGGGTTGCAGATGAGATTTACACTTGTTGAAGAATACAGAGGAGATAATACATGTGAAGACCTACCAATGAAGTAAGTCATATCCACTTCACTCTTGAACAAAGGCCATACCTCTTCTGTGTCCGTGGACAGACCTAAACCTCATCTGCACAATGTCATTTGTAAATTTTGGAAACACAGGTGATGTAATTGAAAAATATGGAGTTTCTTTTCCTCATTTCACAATCACATTACCTGTGTTTCCTTTGCTTAGGTATCTCATAGTGCAGATGGACTCTAGCATATCAAAGAGTACACATAAGTTGAGCACTGTATACAACAATTTTGACATTTACAGAAGATTCAGCATCTTATCTTGTTGGAAATGAAATGAGGCCTGTCTTGCAACATGGTGCATCTTTTGCATCACTGCTGCATCGGTTTCATGTGGCACGGGACTTTACAGCATGACACATCTGCCTAGATGCATCAAGTTGTAAATATGTCACCACATAGGAAATCTTTTGCACCACCGCTGCGTCACAAAAGTGACGCACAGTGGCGCAAAAGAGTCACACACCTATCATAAATCTGTCCCTAACATTTTAAATGATTGATTCAGGATGACGATAAGGTGTGACCTATCCAGAGGTTTGTTTGAGGTGAGGCCTACTCAGGGTTGCAGATGAGATTTACACTTGTTGAAGAGTATAGAGCAGATAATACATGTGCAGGCCTACCAATGAAGTAAGTCATATCCACTTCACTCTTGAACAAAGGCCAGACCTTTTCTGTTTCCGTGGACAGACCTAAACCTCATCTGCACAATCTCATTCGGAAACTTAGGAAACACAGGTGATGTATTTGAAAAATGTGGAGTTTCTTTTCCTCATTTCACAATCACATCACCTATGTTTCCTTTGCTTAGGTATCTCATAGTGCAGATGGAGTCTAGCATATCAAAGACTACGCAGAAGGTTAGAACTGTATGGAACTTGGCTATGTAGGTCAAATAATCAAAATCTAAATTTGCCAAGCACACATGGGGGCGTATTTGCAAGGACCTTGCACCACAGGGAAAGGTCTTAAATTAAAATGGGAAAAATAACATCAGAGAAACTCAAAGGCCTTATAAATATGCCCCAAGCAACCTATGAAGCTCTAGCAGTACATATCAAGAAACCTAATTCTTTTTATAAATCGTTTTTAAACACATCATCTAAATTAATTATATACCTACATTCAAGGGGAAATGACTTAAAAAGGCCTAAGACACATGAAAGCGTTTTTTTAAGGCCCTTGCAACATTTTTTGGTCATTTTTGACATGGCTATGTTAGTCAAAGAATTAAAATCTAAATTTGCCAAGCACAGATGTGGGCATATTTACAAGGACCTTGCACCAAAGGGAAAGGTCTTAAATTAAAACGGAAAAAATAACATCAGAAAGACTCAAAGACCTTATAAATATGCCCCAAGCAACCTATGAAGCTCTAGCAGTACATATCAAGAAACCTAATTGTTTTAAAAAATTGTTTTTAAACACATCATCTAAATGAATTATATATCTACATTCAAGGAGAAATGACTTAAAATGGCCTAAGACACATGAAATCGTTTTTTTTAGGCCCTTGCAACATTTTTGTGTCACTTTTAACATGGCTATGTTAGTCAAAGAATTAAAATCTAAATTTGCCAAGCACAGATGGGGCATATTTACAAGGACCTTGCACCACAGGGAAAGGTCTTAAATGAAAATGGGAAAAATTACATCAAAAGGAACTCAAAAGCCTTGAAAATATGCCCCAAGCAACCTATGAAACTCTAGCAGTACATATCAAGAAACCTAATTGATTTCAAAAAAATGTTTTTAAACACATCTTTGAAAGCAATTATATTCATACATTCATGAGGAAGGGAGTTAAAATACCCTAAGACACATGAAAGCATTTTTGTATGACCCTTGCACTTTTTTTGCATCACTTTTAACATGGCTATGTAACACAAAGAAACAAAATCTATTTGTAAAACACTTGACACCAAGCAACATTTTAAATACACAACTTTCTTCATAATTTTCTCCCAAAACCATACTATTCTGTATCTAAATTAAATGAATCTTTTCTCACCTTAGCAAATACTTTATGAGTTTCAAAACAGTCTCAGAAACACACCAAATTGTCTATAGCAGAGCAAAAGGTATGCACTCCAGAGTCTGCAGCTATGAAAAGCACAGAAATGCTGTAACTCATCACACATATCTCTCATGTCACCCAATCAAAACTCTTCCCTCACTTTTTTCAAATCAACACCCTTCCCCCCTCTGCCCTCTCTGCCTTTTTTGCATAGCAACCACCTCCTGAAAGACCTCTGATGTTTGCAAGTTCACACAACAATGTTTCAATTGAACTCTGAACTCTCAGTGCACCTGCGTATCCAGTGCAATCTTTCATTAAATGATTTTTTCTTGACCATTCAAATTGCATCTTTCAAAGAACACATCCATGCACCCTAACTTTCTGTTTTCAGCAATCAAAATCCACCAATCACTGCTACTGCTTCCTTAACACAGAAACTCCACAGTTTTTTTCATTTTAAACTCTTTTTTTTCCAACTGCCATTTCATTGCCACACTTCATCTGACTGCAGCAGAACCTTCTCTCACCATGTTTTCTGTCTGGATTGTTGGACATAGTTACATCTACTGGGCTCAAAGGTATGCTGAGAACAGAAATTTACCTAACCTCAATTTACAAGATGTGGAAATTAAGTGGTTTGGCCACAGAGGATTAAAATGTCATCAATTGATACCATTGGTGAAAACCTTTATGCATTTGCCTAAACCTGACCTGTTAATTGTGCACTGTGGAGGAAATGACTTGGGCACTTTGACTGGTGTAGGTCTGGAAATGCTTTTAAAGGACACCTTTGAGCAATTGATGGCACTTTTTCCTCAAACTGCCTTGGTATATTCAAATATATGCCAAAGACAGAAATGGAGGTGGTCGAACCAATTTTGTCCACAAATTGAGAAGTCGAGGAAGCATGTAAACAAATCTGTTTCAGCATACATGAGAGACCATGGAATGGGCTCCATGTACAACAATAACTTGCGTTACTACATGCAAGATATCTACAGAGGTGATGGAGTTCACTTCTCAGATGAGGGCAACAGAGTTTTCATTTTGAATTTAAGACTGTGCATTGGTACCTACTTATAAGTACCTAAATGTACCATAAACCCAAAAGTTCTTCTCAGAGCTACCCTACATCTGATCACTCACAATTATTATTTTACTCCAACTTTTTTCACAAATTTTCAACAAAGTACGCTCCCCGGAGCGCTACCCGGTACGCGAACCGGAAGCTAACCGCGCGAAATTTTCAAAAAAAATGTTTTTTTTCCGCACATATGGGCCTCCTCAGCCACCCTCAGAAAACCTAGGGGGTCAAGATACGTCTACCGTGCCCCCTTCTACCCATTCTGAAAATTATTTGACCTCCATCTTGTATTTTAATTCGACCGAAACACAAAATGGTGGACTCCCGTAACGCTATAGGTTCGCGTACCGGGGCGCTCACCGGGAAGCGCTCCATTAAAAAAGGTGGGAAAGTAATTTACAGAAGAAACCCTGGAGACACTTTCACCAAATATAGAATTGCTCATACTACATACCAATCCCTACCATTTTCACTAATTTGGTTGGAATTCCATTTAGTTATTTAGCCTGTAGACCTCTCTAAATACCCTGAGGTAAATTACTTCACAAAACACATCTGAAGTGTTGGAATTGACAACCAATTAAAATGTTACTTTCATTTTCTACTTTTTTTACCTGACATTTGATTGGTTATGTACCTGAATATATATAAAAAAAGAGAGAGAAACACAGCCATTTTGACTACTACTTCCTGGTGTACATTTCAATAGGATTTTCAGTAATTACTTCAACTTCTTTATAAAGGTAAGTTGTTATTTTAAAAACTGAAGTATATTGTGCACTTTAAGTTAATATGGTAAATTTTTTCTGATAGTTATATACTATCCCTCTGTAGTAGTTATAGATTTAGATAGGCTTCTCTGTTATAGTTATGGATGGAGTTAGGCTTCTCTTGTATAATTATGAATTTATTTACCTTAAATCACATACACTTTTTTATATTCCTACTTCCACTCTGATACTATACACTGCCCAAAGATAAATTCACTGTTAAAAACTGCCTATCTAAAATTAATCCCAACAGTGCCCTATCTCTACTAATATATTTTTTTTTAATGCAAATTTCAGGCAAAATGGAAGGCGAACAGAAAATTTCATTTGAAATTGTCCTTCCAGAGACCAACGAAGAAATCATTGATCCAAATTACATTGATTTTATGGATGAAACTTGGGACAAAGAACTACTGCAATGTGTGCAATCGGTAGATGTCCTCCTTGAAAATGAGGACATTTTACACACTCAAAAATTACAAGCTATGTTCAATGAAAATAACGACATTTCAGACAGTGAAATGTTAGACATTTTATAAAATTTTGAAACACAATCACAATAATAAATAATTGCTTAAAAATAAAGAAATTAAACAAAAATCAACAAAACAAACAATCAATTAACATACAATATTTGAAAAGTCTATCATTCTTTTTTCCTTATAGTACGCTCCCCAGACCGCTTCCCGGTGCGCGAACCGGGCGCTCCCCACGCAAAAAAAACAAAAAAATTTTTTTAAAGCCTCCACATCAAACCTAGGGGGTCAGGGAGGATCTACTATGCCCCCTTATGGTCATTTCCCCCTTTGTTTTGGCCTCCTCTTGTCTCTCGATCCTACCGAGAGACAAGATGGCGGCCGCTCCGGACTGTTTAGAATGTTGACAGACACCGGAGAGCCAATCAGCTTCGCTTCGCGAAGTTCCGTTACGCGTCAAGTACGCGAACCGGAGCGCTGCCCGAAGCGCGCTTACAGATATATATCTTTTTTTGAACGTTAATTTCTCAAAATCCACTGGAGCACATATCTTCAGACCTAGCAAAGGCACATCAGGCTAACAGTCCCTACAATTTTGCCAAGTTTCGTGCAAATCCATTCAGCCGTTCGGGCTAAAAGTGAGGCCAACCGCCCTATGGAAATTAACATGGGAAAAATGCGTTTTGGGACCCCCCTTTTTTCTCGGCCCCCCCTTGACGAAACCCCCCCAAATTTTCTGTGGCTGCTCAGAAACAAAATTTTCCATTTTCCTGAAAATTTCAGCCACTTCCGTCCACAAACGTCAAACTTATTAGACATAGAATTTTCAAAAATCCCATAGAGAAAAAATCCTAACTATATATACCTACTGGCGACCGCCAGTAGGTAATATATATATATATATATATATATATATATATATATATATATTCATTGCCACACTTCATCTGACTGCAGCAGAACCTTCTCTCACCATGTTTTCTGTCTGGATTGTTGGACATAGTTACATCTACTGGGCTCAAAGGTATGCTGAGAACAGAAATTTACCTAACCTCAATTTACAAGATGTGGAAATTAAGTGGTTTGGCCACAGAGGATTAAAATGTCATCAATTGATACCATTGGTGAAAACCGTTATGCATTTGCCTAAACCTGACCTGTTAATTGTGCACTGTGGAGGAAATGACTTTGGCACTTTGACTGGTGTAGGTCTGGAAATGCTTTTAAAGGACACCTTTGAGCAATTGATGGCACTTTTTCCTCAAACTGCCTTGGTATATTCAAATATATGCCAAAGACAGAAATGGAGGTGGTCGAACCAATTTTGTCCACAAATTGAGAAGTCGAGGAAGCATGTAAACAAATCTGTTTCAGCTTACATGAGAGACCATGGAATGGGCGCCATGTACAACAATAACTTGCGTTACTACATGCAAGATATCTACAGAGGTGATGGAGTTCACTTCTCAGATGAGGGCAACAGAGTTTTCATTTTGAATTTAAGACTGTGCATTGGTACCTACTTATATATATATTACCTACTGGCGGTCGCCAGTAGGTAGTTATAGTTAGGATTGTTTTCCATAGGAAATCCGCAACATTCTATTGGGAATAACTTTGGCGCAGATTGAGGGATCTGCCTGTAATTTTCCTCAAATTTGCCTCGCTGCGCTCTGCTCCTTTCCTGAAAGCTTGGGGGGGATTCGTCAAGCGGGGGCCGAGATAAAATGGGGGTCCCAAAACGTGTTTTCCCCATGTTAATTTCCATAGGGCGGTTGGACTCACTTTTAGCTCGAACGGCTGAATGGATTTTCACCAAACGTGGCAAAATTGTAGGGACTGGTAGCCCGATGTGCCTTTGCTATGTCTCAAGATATGTGCTCCAGAGGATTTTGAATAATTTAGGTTAAAAAATATATATATATATCTATAAGCACGCCCCGGTACGCGCACCGGGGAGCGTACCAGCGCGCAATGCGAGTTCGCGTGCGGAAAGCTGATTGGCTCTCGGGTGTCTGTAAACATTCAGTCCGGAGCGGCCGCCATCTTGTGTCTAGGTAGGATTGAGACACAAGAGGTGGTAAAAACAAAGGGGGAAATGATCAAAAGGGGGCAGGGTAGACCCCACTGACCCTCTAGGTTTGATGTGGGGGCCATAAAAGGGTCCAGCGGGAAAAAAAAAGATTTATTTTTTTTTCTATTTTCGCGGGGGGACCGTCAGGTACGCGCACCGGGGAGCTTACCGGGGAGCGTACCAAAAGGCAAACCCAGTGAAACAGTAAAATAACAATTTAAAGTGCTTAAAGGTAGGGTAGCTCTGCATAGAGTTGTTGTGTTGTGTGGGTGATATAAGTACCAGCATGTAGGTACCAATGCAGAGTTTTAAATTCATTGTAGATTGTCTCCTCTGTAGATAATTTGCATGTTGTTACAGAAGTTATTGTGGTATATGGAATCCATACCATAGTTTGTTAGGAAAGTAGAAACAACATGGAGGAAGGAGATGAAAAAGAGATGTCAAATACACATTGGAGATAATATAGTGGGAGAAAGGAAGTAACTATGAGCAAAATTACTATGTAACATAAAAAAGTTGCACAGTATACTATAAGTCTCACATTATATTATATTCATTTTGGTACTATTTCATGAATTACATATAAAAAAGAATAATGTCTGGAACAATTTTTAATTATTAAATAATAATTTATTGCTGTGATTTTTCAAAATTTAATAACACTTCCAAAATTATATCGTCAGGAATGTCCTCATTTTCAGTCCATGATTCCATTTCTTCCACACAATTAACTAACTCTTCGTCTAGAGACTGATCCATAAAGTCAAAGTCTTCCTCGGGATTGTTTTGAAGAACTATTTTGAAAGAAATATTTGCTTCTCCTTCCATTTTCTTGCTGTAAATTGCATTAAAAATAAATATATCAGTAGAGTTAGGGCAGTGTTGGGTTTAAGTTTAGACAGGTACTTCTGAGTTTTTAACAGTGAAGTTATCTTTGGGCAGTGTATGGTATCAGGCAGGAAGTAGAAATATCAAAAAGGTTTATGTGAAGAAGCCTAAGTATTTTCATAATTATAACAGAGAAGCCTAACTCAATCCATAACTATAACAGAGAATCCTATCTCAATCTATAACTATAACAGAGGGACAGTAAATAACTATGAGAAAACGTTTTTACAAATTAACCTAAAGTGCCCCTTACAAATTAACAACTTACCTTATTAAAAGGTGATGAAGATAAATGGAGAATTTTTTTTCAAGATGTACCTCAGGTAGGTGTAGTCAAAATGGCCGTGTTTCCCTCTCATTTTTCACTTATATTCATGTACATAACCAATCAAATTTCAGGAAAAAAAAGTAGAAAATGAAAGTAGCATTTTAATTGGTTGTAAATCCTAACACTTCATATGTGTTTTTGTCATGTAATTTACCTCAGGATATTTAGACAGGGCTACAGCTCAAATGGCTCAATGGAATTCCACAAAATTTGGGAAAATGGTAGGGACTGGTATGTAGTAGGGCCTATTCTATATTTGGTGAAAGTCTCTCCAGTGGTTTTTATGTAAATTAACTTTTAAAATTTTTTGGGAGCGCTCACCGGTGGGCGCCCCCGTACGCGTATCGGTAAGCGCAACGGGAGTCCTCCATCTTGTGTTTCGGTAGATTTGCGACACAAGATGGAGGACAAACAATGTTGGGAATGGGTAAAAGGGGGCACGGTAGACACCCCCTGACCCCCTAGGTTTTCTGAGGGGGGATTAGGAGGCCAATATAGGCCCAAAAAAAATGATTTTTTTAATTTTTCGCGGGGGAAGCGCCCGGTACGCGCACCGGGGAGCGTACCGGGGAGCGTACTTTGGTGAAAAATAGTGCACAGTCTTATATTCAGGAGGAATATTCTATTCCCCTCGTCTGAGAAGTGCACATCATCTCCTCTGTAGATATCTTGCATGTTGTAACGCAAGTTATTGTTGTATATTGAACCCATTCCATAGTCTCTCATGTAAGCAGAAACAGATTTATTCACATGTTTCCGTGCTTTCTCAAATTGTGGACAAAATTGGTTGGACCACTTCCATTTCTGTCTTTGGCATATATTGGAATATACCAAGGCAGTTTGTGGAAAAAGTGTCATCAATTGCCCAAAGGTGTCCTTTAAAACCATCTCCAGACCTACCCCAGTCAAAGTGCCTAGGTCATTTCCACCACAGTGCAAAATTATGAGGTCAGGGTGTGGCAGATGGTAAAAGGTTTTCACCAATGGTATCAATTGATGACATCTCAATCCTCTTTGGCCAATCCATTTTATGTGCACATTTGGTAAATCAAGGTTGTGAAAATTTCTG
Source organism: Lissotriton helveticus (assembly GCF_964261635.1). NCBI lineage: Eukaryota > Metazoa > Chordata > Amphibia > Caudata > Salamandridae > Lissotriton > Lissotriton helveticus. The sequence goes on from NC_136068.1 coordinate 1,234,350,223, forward strand.
ATAGCTGCATACCTTTGAGCCCAGTGAATGTAGCTATGTCCAATAATCCAGACAGAGTACATTGTGAGAGGAGGTTCTGGTGCAGTCAGATGAAGTGTAGGAATGAAATGGCAGTTGGAACAGTAGGAGTTTGCAAAAAAAAAAGTGGAGTTTCAGTGCTCTTCAATCACAAGCAATGATTGGTGGATTTAGATAGTTGAAAACTGAAAGTTAGGGTGCATGGTTCTGTTCTGTGAAAGAAGTAATTTGAATGGTTAAGAAAAAGTCATTAAAAGAAAGATTGCACCTGATAAGCTGGTGTATTGAGAGGTCAAACATCCTTGCTGGGTTCATTTGCAACATTGTAGAATAAACTTTTAACCCTGAGAGCTCAGTGAGGAGAGAGTTGCTATGGTAACATGTAGAAAGGGTTGAGGGGGGGAAGGGTGTTGATGTGAAAATAGAGAGGGAAGAGTTTTAATTGGTTAACATGAGGGATATGTGTGTAGAATTAGAGGTTTTCTGTGCCATTCATGGTTGCAGTGCCTGGAGTACATACCTTTTGCTCTGCTAAAGAAATATTGGTGTGTGTATCTGACACTGTTCTTAATCTCCCAAAGCATTTGTAAAGGTGAGTTATGATTCATTCAATATAGATAGAGAGTTCGGATTAGGAAGCACATTGAGCTTTTTTGCTGTTAGTTTGTGTGACGCTTTTTGAAAATGCATGATATCAATATTTACAAGATAGAGGATTTGTATTTTGTAAAATAGTGAGGTTTTAGTAGTGAAATTGAATGCTTGTACATAGGACCTGCGCTCTGTTTCTAAAATGTTATTCAAAAAACGATTTTGGGGCAAATCAATGGCATTTACAATTTTGAGAAGGAATAAATAGTGTGTGCATGATTACATACAAATATTTGAACCTTTCACAATCATGTCACCTGTGTTACCTCAGATTAGGAAGCAGACTGAGCTTCTTTGCTGTTGGTTTGTGTCATTTTTTTGGTAATGCTTGGTAGGAATGTTTGCAAGAGAGAGGAAATATATTTTGTAAAATAGTGAGTTTTCAGTACTGAAATGGAATGCTTGTACATATGACCTGCGCTCTGTTTCTAAAATGTTATTCAAAAAACGATTTTGGGGGAAATCAATGGCTTTTACATTTTTGAGAAGGAATAAATAGTGTGTGCATGATTACATAAAAATATTTGAACCTTTCACAATCATGTCACCTGTGTTACCTCAGATTAGGAAGCAGACTGAGGTTCTTTGCTGTTGGTTTGTGTAATTCTTTTGGTAAAGCTTGGTAGGAATGTTTTCAAGAGAGAGGAAATTTATTTTGTAAAATAGTGAGTTTTCAGTACTGAAATGCAATGCTTGTACATATGACCTGCGCTTTGTTTCTAAAATGTTATTGTAAAAATGATTTTGGGGCAAATCAATGGTTTTTACATTTTTTAGAAGGAATAAATATTGTGTGCATGATTACATAAAAACATTTGAACCTTTCACAATCATGTCACCTGTGTTACCTCAGATTAGGAAGCAGACTGAGCTTCTTTGCTGTTGGTTTGTGTCATTTTTTGGGTAATGCTTGGTAGGAATGTTTGCAATAGAGAGGAAATGTATTTTGTAAAATAGTGAGTTTTCAGAACTGAAATGGAATGCTTGTACATAGGACCTGCGCTTTATTTCTAAAATGTTATTCAAAAAACGATTTTGGGGCAAATCAATGGCTTTTACATTTTTGAGAAGGAATAAATAGTGTGTGCATGATTACAAAAAAATATTTGAACCTTTCACAATCATGTCACCTGTGTTACCTCAGATTAGGAAGCACACTGAGGGCCTTATTTATGAAAACAGCGATGCGTCAGTTTTCACTGCGCACTCCTTGCGACACCAATGATGCGTCATATTTAATGTATGACGCATCATGTCGCAAGGAGTTACAGATAAGTCAGTATTTCTGGCGTATCTGTAAGCGCAAAAGTGACGCATTGCTGGAGTGTGTCACAAAAGTGACGCAACTCCAGCAATGCGTCCTTTCAAATGGGGAAATCCCCATGTGAAAGGGCTTGCATCAGTCTTACGCCTGCTGTGAGGCAGGCGCAAGATTTTGACGTAACAGCGTCCTAAAAGTGACGCAGTGAAATCTCATAGATTTCACTGCGTCGCTATTACGAGGTTTTTTATGGGGGAACGCCCCCTCTGCATATATTATACCTGACACAGGTATAATGTGGCGCAGGGGTTTAAAAAGTGACGCATCTACCTAGATGCATCATTTTTTCACATGAAAAGAGTCTAAGCAAGAAATTATACAGTTACAGTCTGAAGATGTTGTCACATCGAGAAATTGGAGCATATGAATGTTCTGATCGATTGTCATCAGCAAGTCTATATGCCAAATCTAGAACCATCATTTGGGTGAGTCTAGGTCTTGCTGCAACACGAAATTGAGTTTTGAAATCTGTACAAGAAATAGAGTATTTAGCGGTGAAAGAACCAGAAAGTACATATATTTTGAAGACAAACATGTTGGATACATACTATCCAAATAGAAGTCCTTACCTTGAAAACGCTTGTCTCTATGAAGTTCTGCAAAGATATATTTATAAGAGGAACATCCGAGAAGATATCAATAATGGAATATATGCTGTCATTGGATGTGAAGGATGTCTAGTGAAACAGAGAAAAGGTCATTTGATAAATCATCGAAAATTGAGTTGCGAAAATCCAGACAAAAGGGAATTCTACTATTTGGCTCTTTTGCAACTATTTAAACCATGACGTACAGAAGATGAACTACTTGGAGATTTTCTCTGTTATGAAGACTCTTTTAATGCAACCAAGGATACCATAGAATGTCCTGTTTTTCCAAATTATCTGCAAATGTTGAACGAAGAAATAGAGCAAGAAGCAACAATTGCTGCAGAGATTGCGAGCGACAGTTCTCAAGACAGTCAGAGTTCTACTTCATTGAGTCAGGATCCACTAGGAGGAACAATTATTCAAAATGAGGCTGCCACTGCCATGGATGAGGTGGAAAGAGCTATGGAACAAGCTGAAGAGGATGTAGTTAACTTAGAAGATTTGGTGAAACAACTAAACATTGAGCAGAAACAGATATATGACGAAGTCACCGAACAGGTTGAACATGGATTCAGTCATGAGAAAAAAGAGTGCTCATGTACATCATTTAAGCCTGTTCGACTGTATGTGAGTGGAGAAGCGGGAACTGGAAAAAGTTTTCTGATTAAAGCAATTGCAACTTATTTGCAGAAAAGGACTGAATCAGCGTTGTCTTGTGTTGTTACTGCTCCAACTGGGCTTGCAGCACATAACATTAAAGGGATTACTTTACATCGTTTACTGATGCTACCAGTTGAGCATGATAACAAATTACAATACCACAAGCTATCTGGAGATGCTTGTTCTGAAGTTTCAAGAGTCCTGAAGAAAATGAAACTTCTTATCATTGATGAGGTAAGCATGGTCTCAAATCTAATGCTTGCTTTTGTGCATTTGAGAATGCAAGAAATTCTTAGAACAGACTATGATGTCTTATTCGGAGGAAAACACATTATTGTTTTTGGAGATCTACTGCAGTTGACTCCAGTGAAAGGACAACCAGTGTTTAAAATGGTCACGCATGAAGATACCAGGAAGTGCCTAGGAAGCATTGGAAACGTTAATATATGGTTAAATTTCAAATATGCAGAACTACTTCAAAATATGCGACAGGCAAAGGATGAAGATTATAAAAATATTCTACAAGATGTAAGAATCGGAAAAGTAAGTGAGCATGGGAAAGAAACTTTACATGCACGGTTAATTTCAAATTTGTATCCAAATGAAAACATTCTTCCAGAGAATATTTTTAAGAAAATTAACGAGAACAAATCTGGAATATGTTTGATGCCAACTCTGAAAGAATGTTCCATTTTCAACAACAAAATGTTAAAGTTAGAAAATGAAGAGATTGTCAAACTGGAAGCTATAAATAAAATAGAGCATATGGGAGCAACAATTATTTTGTCTGAAAATTTGAAATCAAAATTGGATTAAGTAGAGAAGAGTGTATCGAAAACTGCTGGTTTTGAAAAGACTCTGAATGTGTGTTTAAATTGTCGTATCATTTTGAGAAGGAATTTAAATGTTGAAAGAGGTCTGGTAAATGGAGCAATGGGTCATGTTGTTGGTTTTGTGAATTATAAAAATAGAGATGGAATTGAAATTTTAAAAATTAAATTTGATGACATTGACGAAATAGAACAAATTTGTCGTTGTTCAGCTAGATTTTTGCTTGTGAAAGACTTATATGTTCGCCGGAAACAGTTTCCTGTTTGTTTGGCATATGCGGTGACAATTCATAAATCTCAAGGTTTAGGTGTAGATAGTGCTTTGGTGAACATTGGAAGTTCTGTGTTTAAAGAGGGTATGGCATATGTGGCATTATCACGAGTCAGAACTTTATCAGGATTGTACTTGATTGAGTGTGATGAAACAAAGATTTGTGCTGATCTAGATTGTGTTAAAGAATACAATAGGTTAAGAAGAGAGTATGCTCCACATTTGCCTCAATATCCTCTGTTTGAAAAACGTGTGGTAGGCCGAAAAAGAAGAAATTAGAATAATTGCAGTGAGGTAGTAGCAAAAAGACAAAAAGTAGATGAAACTGGAATTGAAAGTAGAAAGAAAAAGGATTCTGTTGAAGATGTTGTTGGATTTCAGTTTGAAAACAGTTCTGGTGTCAACTGCTATGCTAATGTAGTGCTTAATGTTGTTTTTTTTCTTCAAAATTTACAAGAACAGATTGTTGAAAATCGTTATCAAACATTCTGCTGTTTATTGAATTCTGTGTTTGAGAAATGTAGCAGTGATAGAGCAAAAATAGAAAGTGTTTCAGAAATTAGAAATCTTCTAGACATATGTTCTGGTCAAAATCAATTTTCACAGAATATTCAGCAGGATTGTCAGGAATTTTTAATGTATATGTTTGATGTTTTGGAAGATGAAGGTGTAGATATAAAACATTTTTTTAGCCTTTCTTATCAATGGCAGCATGACTGCGACAACTGTAGTTTATCAAGTCGTACTAGAATAGACACTGAAAGATTTATATATTTCAGTTTACCAGACTGCAAATCAGTGCCTTTTAATAATCTAGTTAAAGCAGCTGATCACAATATGGTGTGTACCCAATGTAAGTCTGCAATGCTGTCCACATTATTTTTACAAACTTATGGTAAATATGTGATTTTAATGTTCCAACGATGTAGACCTGATGGAATTAAATTGTCAACTTCTATAAAAAATGTTGTGGCTTCTCAGTTATCAATTTCAGGAAGAACCTTTGAAATTGTAGCTATTATTTATCATGACGGTCCTTCAATAACATCAGGGCAATACACATGCTATTTAAAAAGTCGTAAAGGTTGGACCCACTGTAATGACACTCAGTTGACTTTCAAACAACGTTTGCCTTTTGACTTAAAAAATTCATACCTAGTGTTTTTAGAACCAAAATTTAAGTAAAGGTAATTGGCCTATGAAGACCGGAGCAGTTAATAAAGGTTAGTTTGCTGTTTAAAATTATATTCTGAGTAAAAGTGATCAAGATAATATAAAAAATTGAGTTGTCATATAGGTACTGTAAGTGGATCTCATAGTAAGTGATATCAGTATTATAGGAAATGATGAACATGAGTGAGTCAGAGATGGAATTACGAATATTTAAATATTGTGAAAATGTTGTATGAGCCTTTCTTTCAGAACTTCGGAAAAACGGTAATTTCAGAGTTTCTTTTAATTAATTTGAAAATATAATGATACATCTGACACTTTTTGGCCTTAAGGAAAAGTGAAGGAATGAGCAAAGAGTCATGACTGAATAAAAGGAGTATATGAAAATAATGAAAATATTTCAGATGTTTTTGGAGCTTTTCTTCTAGAAAGTCGATGAAATGGATTTTTTAGTGAACAGCAGAGTACTTTCCAACGAAAAGGACCTTCATGATATACTATTTGGCCTAAAGGAAAAGTAAGTGAACCAAAGATTAGTGTACATTTGTGATTTTTAAGTTTAGATGTTTTTTTTTAAAACACAATCTTTTTGATTGTGTTTTTTTCCCCGCTGTCATATGATGAGTAATTTGAACTCACTTTTTTAAGTGAAATTCAATATATTCAGAGAATAGCAAAAATAAACTATGTAACATGTTGTACAAGTTATTCTATAGTTTGTATTGTGTAATTTAAATTGTATTCCCATTGTCTCACACTCACTTTCCTTTTTTCACCCTCTTTCAGCTCTTTTTACTCACTTATAATGTCTTTCTTTCACTCTCTTTCAGCCCCGTTCCTTTACTCCACTTCTTTCACAACCCCTCATTCTCATTTCAATTGTCTGCATCCCCTCTCTCCCTTGCATAACTATTCAGCTTTCAGTCTCTCTGCTTTACTTCCCTTCTCCGTCTTTTCCTCCTTTGCTCTTTTAGTAATTCCTCCTTACTCACTCAGCAGTATTGTCGCACTCTATCACTATAAATCACCCACTCTCCCTCGCTTATCTTTGTTTGCTCCTTTCTTTTGACCTCTTCTCTCTGTTTATCTACCTTATATCATTTCTCTTACAACAACTTCACTGCTCCTCTCTCATCGTTCTTCAACCCATTTCTTTTAGTCCGGTTCCATTACTACCCCTCATTTCCTATCTTTCAGTGTCCTTCTCTTTACTTTCATCACCGAATCACTTTCTCTCAGTACCACTGCTTTAGTCCTCTTCTCCTCTCTTTCCTTCTTTTGCTCCCTTACTCATTTTTCTTTCCTTGCTCATTGTACTCCACTTCACTAAGTCCTTCCCTTAGTCTCTCTGTCTACTAACTTCCTCACTCCTATTCCCTCAATCCTTCTATATTATCCTCTCTCCCTTCATCCCTTCACTCTATGACTCTCCTTCACTTACTCTCAGTTATCTTCCATTCCTCATTCTTCTAAATGCATCCTTAATTAGACTCCTTTCCCTCTCAGTCATTATCTTTTTACTTACTCCTGTTTCCTGATTTAGTTTTGCTAACTCACATTCTTTTAGTATCTTTCTTACCTTCAGTTCATTTTTCTCTTCTTCTCTTCCTTTCTGTCAGTAAATCTATATGCCTTACTCTTTGTAATTTACTCTCCTTCTATTTCTTTTTCCCTCTTTTTGTCCTTCCACCTTACTTTATTTCCCTTTCTGTGTCCTTCACTCTTACTTTATTTCTAAATACACTGTTATGATTTTTAACCTCTTCATTTGTATCTTTTATTTTAAAATACATATTTTACTAATTATAACTTATTTTTTCTTCTCTCTTTTCACAGATACAAAATGTAGTAAAAAATGTAATTAAAGTTACATTTATTATAAGGTAAGTGTGACTAAAAAAATGTAGTTTGTCATCACCCTTTGCTTTAACCTCACTACTATTTTCTCAACCTACCTCACTCCTGTTTCTTTACTCTGCTTCCCTCACTTATTCATATTCTCCATGTTTACTATCCTTTCCCTATTTCCCCTCCCATATTCAACTTCTTTCAGTGCCCATTCTTTACTTCCCTTACCCTCTGTTCCCTTCCTTTGCTCCCTCACTCATTCTCTTTCCCTTAATCATTTACTTCACTCCTACACCCCCCAACACACACACACACCTCTGCCATATACCCCACTCACACACCACACACACACCTCACACACACACACACAGCCACACACACACTCCTCACACACACACACCCACACATCACACACACACACATACCCCCCACACCCACACACCCCCCACACATATCTCACACACCCACACCTCCACCCACACCCAAACACCCCACACACCCACACCCACACACACACCTTACACACCCACACCCCCACCTACACCCACTGACTCCCTATAAGTCACCCACACTGCCTTACTTACCTTTCTTTCCTGTTTCACTCAGACTCTTTCAGTCACTCCTTCCTTTACTCTCTCTCTCTTTTCTCTCTGTCACTCCCCATGTCTTACCCTTATTCACTTTTATCCACCCTCTTTCACCCCTCTTTACTTACACTCACTGCTCTTTTCTCACCCTCCCTCACCGTTGTTCATTTATTCCGGTTCCGTCACTACCCCTCATTCCCCATTCTTTACTGTCCTTTCTTTTACTTTCATCACCCACTCACATTCTACCAGTACCTCTACTTTAGTCTTCTTTTCGCTCCCTTATTCATTTTCCTTTTCTCACTTACACCCTATTACACCTTCTCTGTTTTTTACTATGTAATAAACAATCCCTCTGTGTTGCTCCCTCTAGCTCTTTTTCTCTTAACATTACTGTCTCTGTGTTCTTCCCTCATGCTCACTCTTTCTTTCTTTATTATTTTTTTTGGGTGCGCGCCTCTGTGCGCGCCCCGGTGCACGTACTGGTACGCGTACCCTGCAGAAAAAAGATTGACAGAGATTCTTTAAAAATATAGGTTTATTTTTATAAATTAAAGGTAGTTCTAAAAAGAACTGTTTTTTATTCTTTTTGTTGTTTTATATTTTTTTTGAATTTTTTTTACTTTTTATATTTTTTTGTATTTTTTATGGGGAGAAACCAAAAACAGGGAATTGTAAATGGCTCAACTGGAGCAAAAAAAACAGAAAAAATTAGGGTTTTTTCGGGCACTTATGGTTATCACCAGCACAGATGATAAGTTTTATACTTTGCTCACCATAGCAAAGTGTCTTTCCACAATATTTGCACACGATTTTAAAATCGGCAAACTTGGGTTGTATGGTAGGCATCGTCTCTCTTGCCTCTGAACCCGATGGAGTGGGTTTTTTGGATGTTGAGGGTCTCGATGTTGATGGGGTAGCTTTCTGCAGAGGTCCCTTACCTCTGCAGCAGAATAGTTGTTTGGGTGCAAACGCATCATGTGCCGAATCATAGTATGATTCCCGAAGGAATATTTTTTGTTAGGGTTCCCCCTGGACAGCTCAGCACCACAAATCAGACAAGTCACCTTCGCAGCATTGACTTTTTTGAAACCCCTTGGTATTTGTAGAACTCCCATACGAAGTGCTCTTTTGGTTTGTAGGGCTGATTATCTTCAGGCAGGAAATGCCTTGTCTGTTCCTCCTCTTCATCATCCTCCTCCTCTTCTTCTTGACCACCAATGTGATCTTCTGGTGGTCTTTTTGATGGTGGTGGTGCTGGTGGTGGGGCAGATGCTCCAGCTGCTGATATGACTGTAGCCATCTCTGTAAGGAAAAAGCAGGTCTTCCTCACTCAAATAACAAAGTGAAAATGAGGAAAAAAGGTGGGGGCTTTCATCATTTGGAAAACAAAAGTGTTCTTAACCAATGAAAAGTGTTATTTTCAAGTCACATGACCAGGGCTTTCATCATTTGGAAACCAAAAGTGTTGTGAACCAATGAAAAGTGTTATTTTCAAGTCACATGACCAGGGCTTTCATCATTTGGAAACCAAAAGTGTTGTGAACCAATGAAAAGTGTTATTTTCAGGTCACATGACCCGACGCGCTTACGCTACACGCCCCAGGGCGCGCCCCGGGGCTCGCCCGGCAGCCCTTATGTTGCGCGATCGTATGCGCTCGGGTGCTTCCGGGTGCGCTTACGCCGTGCTTCATATGACGCATCACGCGGTTACGCGATACGTCACGATGTTGTTTTCGTTCGCGGCAATAGCGCTAACGGGGCGCTCACCAGTACGCGCCCCGGGGCGCGCCGTAACATTGCGCTCACCGGTGAGCGCATCAGTACGCGCCCCGGGAGCGCTCCGGGGCAGAAAAATAAAAAAATTAAAATAAACATAAATAAATAGCATTACATAATTATAAAATATAAAATTCAATATAAAAAATATTACATTTCATACCTATAGAGATTTGCTATTAAAAAACCTATGAAATTCACTGAAAAACCATAGGTTTCACACCAGTTATAGTTAGGAATTAGCATTTAAAAAACCTATTAAATTCACTGAAAAAACCATAGGTTTCACACCAGTTATAGTTAGCTGGAAATTTTACTCGCATAAAACCATTGAAATTCCCACGGTATAGTTAGTTGGACTCACTATAACTTGCGTGTGCAATGCACTGCACTGCTGATGACGTCACATATTACCTGCCATCCCGGGACTCTCTGAAGACGCCGCCCCGCGGTCCGCGATGTCCGCCATCGATTGAGGATTCCATCCGTGATCCTTCGAATCCCGACCCCCCACGCGTCAGTCGAAGAATACTCTGCTTAGTTCAGGATCTTCAGGATCTGCACTTGATCCCCATATCTCTGACCCATCTCGCCAGTGTTGGTCGCCGCAGAGATTTCGCCCCGTGGCACTTTCTGTCGTCCCTCCCATCAGGAACCCCTGAAATTCCGTGACTTTAGAGAAGACTCCATCTGGTGGTTGGCGCCCATATCCCCCGTTTCAGGACTCCTCCGGGCCACCCGATTACTCACAACCCCTCCTATTTCATATACTGAGTACTACGCAGCGGAGTGCGCACCTATGTCCATCAGGACCGCCCTGGACCTTGCTCGATTGATCCGTGCCAACTGAAGTTAACTAGTGAAAAAGGAAGTTACCTGTCAGCCCATGTCACCTATTAGTGCATCCTTCACTGCTCAGCCCTTGCCCCTCCTGGTCTCCCTCGCCCTGACGAAGATGCAGCCCCATTAGGCCCAGCATCGAAACGCGCGTCGGCATAACCTACTTGGATGGCACCTATGCAGCACAAGTTCCAATACCATCAACTACTGTTTGCCTCCATACCTGTATTGCAGTCTCCAGTGGTCATTGTTTAAAATCAGATTTCCCCAGACTGCTATGTGTCCATGTAAGATTGGAGTATGAATGAACTGAATGCCTGAAGTGGTGAAAGTGAATGATTGCTTTGGGTGATTGAGGGAGTATGTGGGACCCGCGACCATGTTTTTTTCTGTAAACCCCTGTATCTAGGAAATGTCATGATCTCATGCCTACTTAGAATGAAACTTTTTTGTACTGTAAATAAAATATATGTATTTTTCTAGAAAGGGGCCTGAATCTTAAATTTATAAACGTACCGCTCAGACAGGTGTCCCCAGTCACTTGTTATTTCTACAAAAGGATCCCCCCGCGGGACCTCCCAATTTGCCCTGGCAGGGTTTTTGTTTTTCTATTCAGACGTCACATATTACATCACTCATGACATGGTCAGTGACATCACTCATGACATCACTGATGACACCATCCTGTGAATGTGTGTATTTAAAAAAAAAAAAATGTGTTATATATGTATATGTAAAAGTTGATGGAAGAATAAATGTTTAAATAAGGGTTTACATGGATGGTTTTTCAAAAAAAAATTGATTGGTTCACTGGCTTATTAAGTGTATCTTAGTGTATACATATATTAGTGAGTAATGTTTAAATATTTAAATATAAGGATTAGTGTTTCACTTTGTGTATAAGTGGCTGCATGGGTTGGTGAGTAGCTACATGTGTATGTATATGGGTTATTAGATGTTTTTTTTAATATCAATATGAGTGTCTATATGTTTGGTGGGGGTATTACTTAGAACATAGATGCATGAGTGACACACGCCCCAGAGTGCAATGTTCTTGAATAGTTCATTACAGCATGGCACATTAATAGTTATTATTGCTGTGTAGCGTTTTCAACAATGTCCCAATGCTTATGTTACATCATTGCATCATTTTCATATTAGCATAGTGCCGTTCCTCCGCAATAATCATATTCATTGCATGTCCTGCGATGCCTTCCGGGAGAGGAAACACCCCTCCCTTCTCCCTTTCTCAGTCAGAAGTACGCCAAATGGCAATGGGAATCCATTGTGCTGGCGCCTCTGAGAGCGGATCATGCCCCCACTTTCGATACTCCAAAAAACACCTCCATTTGCCGGGGGCCACCGATCCTGCAGGGCGGGCTCTGACGCCAGGAATGGAGATCCTGGTAAGTTCGATACTATCACCAAACACACAGAGCCCAACACCGACTTCTGGACAAGCTGACTTTATTCGTCCAACTGCAGAGGGGAAATAAACACACTTTAGTACCTTACACGTTTCGACTGTAGCCTTGATCACATGTTATAGTTAGCTGGACAAAAAAAATTAAGAAAAAAATAAATAAAAAAAAAATACAAAAAGTACAAAACTACAAAAAAAGACCAAAAAAATAGTTCTTTTATGAACTAACTTCACTGGTCAAAAAAAGAGATATATTAGTATAATAGTGTGTAAAAGTTTTTTTGAATGAATGTGTAGTGCATACATGAATAAAAGAATACATTATTAGTGTATGGTGAATGTGAAATTGCAGAACTATAAGGAAGTGTTACAGCATTAGTCTATAATGTGTTTACTTACAGTATACTATAGTACTTCCGAAGCACTTGAATGTGACATATGTATATAAATATGTTACAAGTCTATCCTTCCCTTTGCACTGCTGGTGAAACTGCCTGGGTGAATTTGTAAGTGTTAGGGGCAAATTTACAACCCCCTTGCGCCTCTTTTAGGCAGCGGCGCAAAAGACGCGCCATGGTGCGGGGTATTTAGAACGTGATGCATCTGGGAGATGTGTCACATTGTAAAGCCCTGCACCAGAAGGAGGCGTACCTGTGCAGGGGGGGGGGTGTTCAGGCACAGGAACACCTCCTAAAAGTGGCTGAGTGAAATCTACAAGATTTCACTCAGTCACTTTTGGGCAGATGCTGCATCAAAACTCTGCACCTGCTTGAAGCAGGCGTAAGGACTGACACAGCATTGTGAGCATAGGGCCCCCAGAGCATTTCTGGAGCTGCGTTGCGCTTGCAACGCAATTCCAGCAATCCGCCGCCTTTACGGCACAGACGCATCACGCAACTGTGCCATTTTTGCCCCATGGTGCGCTGAATTGTAAATGCGGCCCATCCATGCTGGCGGTCGCATGGTGCACAATAACTGGCATATCCCTGGGGATTCGCCAGATATTGTAAATCTGCCCCTTAGTGTTTTAATGCAGTGAATGGATTGCTACACACTGATGAATTAGTCACTACAATACTGAAACAGTAGTGACAGAGTGTTTGGTGGGAGTGTCAGGATACAGACTGGGGAATGGAAGGTGTGAAATACAAGTGAGCAGGTGGATACAAAACTGCATGCATAGTGCATAGGGATTTCAAGCAGTCCATGCCCTAAGGCCTACTTTGCTGCATACGTACTTGGGTACTAACTGAATGCTTACAGTTCTGCAAGGAGAGTGCCTAACTGAATTTATAAGTGCTTCAGTTTTAGCACAGTGAATGGATAAGCACATATTGCTGAATGGCTCACTACAATACTGAAACAGCAGTGACAGAGAGTTTGGTGGAAGTGTAAGGATACAGGCTGGGGAATTGAAGGCATTTAAAACAAGTGTGCAAGTACATAAAAGAGTGCATGCCTAGTGTATAGGAGTTTGAAGCAGTCCATACCGTAAGGCCTACTATATATCTAACTACTGCATTTTACTATACAACTCTAAATCATTTTGCAAATACATAAGCAATTTGCTGCACTATTTGCACCAACATTACAACAAAAAAGTGACACAATACAACCACAAAGAGGCACAAGGTGCTTGTAAATCTGCCCCAGAATGTTTGCAGCAGTGTATTTATACTGACTATGGAATTGTAGATTTGAAACACAAGTCTGATTCTAGACAAGCAGCACTATAAATTACTCTTGAAGGGCAAATATGACCCCACATATTCCAGAAATGTAAATACTGCATTTTACTGTACAACCATGAGTCATTTTGGAAATACAAAAGCAATAACTAGTTTCTAATTCTATCAAAACTTGAAAAAAGGATAGATTTTTAAGCACTTATGTGTCTGCAAACACAAAACATACACAAATGCTTCACTCAGAATAATTCCTAAATGCACACAGACGCACAGTGTTATTCTAGACAAAAGATATTAGACCTTGTATTTGATCAAAACACATTTACTATTCTAGAAACGGTAAAGTGACTAAACACATTCTATACATATGACTGCTGCATTTTACTATACAATCCTAATTCATTTTGCAAATACATACGCAATTTACTGCATTATTGGCGCCGACATTACATCATAAAAGTGACAAAATAGAACAACAAAGAGGCACAAGGGTCTTGTAAATCTGCCCCAGAGTGTATGCAGCAGTGTGTATATGCTGACTGGGAAATTGTAGATTTGAAACACAAGTCTGATTCTAGACAAGCAACACCATTAATTACTCTTGAAGAGCTAAAATAACTGTACACATTCCAGAAATATAAATACTGCATTTTACTGTACAACCATGAGTCATTTTGCAAATACAAAAACAATAACTAGTTTCTAATTCTATCAAAAATTAAAAAAAGGATAGATTTTTAAGCACTTATGTGTCTGCAAACACAAAACATACACAAATGCTTCATCAGAATAATTCCTAAATGCACACAAACGCACAGTCTGATTCTAGATAAAAAATATTAGACCTTGTATTTTATCAAACCACATTTACTAGTATAGAAACGGTAAAGTGGCTAAACACATTCTATATATATATGACTGCTGCATTTTACTATACAATCCTGATTCATTTTGCAAATACATAAGCAATTTACTGCATTATTGGTGCCAACATTACATTAAAAAAGTGACACAATAGAACAACAAAGAGGCTCAAGGGGCTTGTAAACCTGCCCCAGAGTGTATGCAGCAGTGTATATATGCTGACTGGGAACTTGTAGATTTGAAAAACAAGTCTGATTCTAGACAAGCAACTCAATTAATTACTCTTGAAGAGCTAATATGACTGCACACATTCCACAAATATAAATACTGCATTTTATTGTACAGCCATGAGTCATTTTGCAGATACAAAACAATAACTAGTTTCTAAGTATATCAAAACTTGAAAAAAAGGATAGATTTTTAAGCACTTATGTGTCTGCAAACGCAATTCATACACAAAGAAGAGGGCCAGCCCCGGGGAATGGGGTCCCCGGGGCTGAAGGTGGCCCGGGAGGGGGGCCACGCTGCACCCCTCCAAAAATAATTGAAATGTATTTTTTTTTTTTAATGGAGGCAAGGCGGCCCCGGGATATGGGCTCCCCGGGGGTATATTGAAATTCAGGGCAGATATATTTTTTTTAATGGAAAAATTATGATATGCGTATGGAGCGAGGCCTTCACCGCGACCTCTGGTGTGCACGCATTTGGTACGCATACGGTACCCCCTATGCTACCTGGTTCACAGGGCGTCCCGTACGCGTACCCAAGCAAGAAAAGCAAAAAAAGCTTTGTCAGAGGGAGCAGCATGTTAGCTGCTCTCCCTGACAAAAAGCAATGCCAGCCATGCTCCCGAAGGACACGGGGACCGTGGGGGCATTGGGGCCCCCCACGGTCCCCAATGTTTTATATGAGCCCCGGGGGATGGGGTCCCCGGGGATAATAAAAATTTGTGATAAGGGCTTTTTTTTTTAACGGTAAAATTAGAGTATGCGTACTAAGCGCTGCTGTACCACGTATTGGCACCTGCCAGGACGCCCCTTTGCTGGGGCATCTGTGCGCGTAATAAATCCGGTTAACATAACATAACATAACAAATGCTTCACTCAGAATAATTCCTAAATGCACACATACGCACAGTGTGATCCTAGACAAAAAATATCAGACCTTGCATTTTACCAAAACACATTTACTAGTCTAGGAACAGTAAAGTGACTCCACACATTCCATGTATATAACTACTACATTTCAGTGCACAACCCTGACTCATTTTGCAAATACATAAGCAATTTGCTGCATTATTTGTGCCGAAATTGCATCAAAAAAGTGACGCAACGGCAGCACAAAGACGCGCAAGAGGTTTGTAAATCTGCCCCAGAGAGTTTGCAATAGTGTATGTATACTGACTAGAAAATTGTAGATTTGAAACACAAGTCTAATTCTAAACAAGCAACACTATTAACTACTCTACAACTGGAAAAATGACTGCACACATTCTAAATTTTTTACTACTGCACTTTACTGCACAAAGCTGACTCACCAAACACATTAACTTACCAAATGCTTTTATCACAAGGGTTACCCAAGGGCAGACAAACTCATAATGTGGTTCTACACAACTAAACTACTCCTTGCACTTTAGAAGCATAAACACATTACTCTTATTATAAACAAAATGCACCCCATACATTTCCTTACAAGTTAACAACTCAACTTTCAAATTGATTTGTAGATTAAGAAGAATGTTAGTCACACAGCAGATATTCTTGTACAGAATTTCTCTACTTCAGTGTTCTCAGCAAAACCAGAAAATGGAGCACTTTCCCTCTCAATCTACACATATATACATGTAAATAACAAATAGATTGCTTCCCACATTAATTCAAAAGCAAACACAAATTTTTATTGGTTGAACATTTGAACCCTTTCCAACTGAAATACCTTTGAACCCTACCCCCAACAGATCATGCAAAACTCAACTGACCACAGAGGTAAAAAGTTCAGCACACTGTAAAACACTCCTCAACAAGTTTAGACTCTGCATAGGTACTTACTTATAAGTAGTAATAAAGAGAAAAGCTCTTGTTAGAACCAACCAACATCTTAACACATAAGCTTGATAGATATCTGAAAAATATATATTTGTTATAGTTTTTTTCTTGCGAGGTACGCGTACGAGACAACTTAAAATACATGGTACAGCAGCGCTTAGTACGCATACTCTAATTTTACCGTTAAAAAAAAAAAGCCCTTATCACAAATTTTTATTATCCCCGGGGACCCCATCCCCCGGGGCTCATATAAAACATTGGGGACCGTGGGGGGCCCCAATGCCCCCACGGTCCCCGTGTCCTTCGGGAGCATGGCTGGCATTGCTTTTTGTCAGGGAGAGCAGCTAACATGCTGCTCCCTCTGACAAAGCTTTTTTTGCTTTTCTTGCTTGGGTACGCGTATGGGACGCCTTGTGAACCAGGTAGCATAGGGGGTACCGTATGCGTACCAAATGCGTGCACACCAGAGGTCGCGGTGAAGGCCTCGCTCCATACGCATATCATAATTTTTCCATTAAAAAAAATATATCTGCCCTGAATTTCAATATACCCCCGGGGAGCCCATATCCCGGGGCCGCCTTGCCTCCATTAAAAAAAAAAATACATTTCAATTATTTTTGGAGGGGTGCAGCGTGGCCCCCCTCCCGGGCCACCTTCAGCCCCGGGGACCCCATTCCCCGGGGCTGGCCCTCTTCTTTGGGGACCATGGGGGGTCCCCAATCGCCCCACAGTCCCTGCCAGCTCCCTGCGTCCTTCGGGAGCCGGCATTGCTTTTCATCAGGGAGAGCAGCTAACTTGCTGCTCCTCCTTATGAAAAGCAATCTGCTTTCCTATTTGCAAGAGAGAGCAGGTTAACCTGTTCTCTCTTATAAATAGGAAAGCAGTTTGCTATGGTAGGACGGGAGCCGCGAGGCACCCGCCCTACCATAGCAAACTACAGTGTCCCAGGGTTAGGCACCCTGGGACACTGCAGGAGCCGGCCCTGGGGGTAGCGGTCCCCAAGACCACCACAAGGCTCCAGGAGGGGGACCGCATGGCCCCCCTCCCAATATTTGAAAGCCCTGGGTTGGTGGTGGTCCCTAGGGCTGGGGTGTCCTTCAAGGACCCCTTAAGTTTAAAATGTAGTGCCCCGGGGAGGTGGCAGTCCCTGGGGCATGTGGGGGAGCTTGAGCCCCCCACACAGTTATTTTTTCTTTATTTTTTAAAACAAGCCCCAGGGGGTGGCGGTCCCTGGGGCTGCGGGGGGACCGTGAGCCCCCCAGCATACGTATTGGTAAAGCCCCAAGGGTGGCGGTCCCCGAATAAATACATTGCCCCTGGGATTTGGACCCCCAAGGTCAAAATAACAATAAAGCAGGCTTCGTTTTTTTTCCTTTTTCATGCCATAAGCTTACCGTACGCGTATAATGCGATTTAAAAAAAATCATATTTTTTTTAAGGCCTTGAGGGTCCTTGTGGGACCCCCTGAGCAGGCCTAGGGGGTCAGAGTGTTTCTACCCTACCCCCTTTGCGTCTTTGCGCTCTTGTTTTTCAGTTTTCTTGTGCCTCGGTTCTACCGAGACATAAGATGGCTGCCAACACTTCCTGGTTTGGAGTGTTGACAGACAGTTGACAGCCAATTAGCATGCAGATCGTGCTCGTAATAGTACGCGTATAGTCCACGGACGGTACACTTACAGTACTTCGTCCATAGATATATCTATGATTTTACTTTTGATTTTCTCAAGAACTACTAAACGGATTTACACCATTTAACAAAAAGCGTAATCTGCGAACCAAACTCTACCTTTTTGCCAAATTTGGTGTAATTCCATTCAGCAGGTCAGGCTGTAGCCATGTCCGAAGGTCCCTAAGGAAAATTGCATGGGGAAAACACGTTTTGGGACCCCCTTTTTTCTCAGCACCCACTTGACAAATCACCCCGAAACGTTCTGGATAGGAGCTGAACGGAGCGCCCCATCTTCTTATAGAATTTCGCCAAGATTCCTTAACCGGCGCAAAAGTTATTCCAAATAGAATGTTGCGGATTCCCTATGGAAACTAGGTCCTAACTATAACTACCTACTGGTGACTGATAGTATACTGGTAATATATATATATGTGTCAGACCTGTTCTTTAGGAAGAGGTGGGACTGGTGGTGGATGTGTGTGCAGCGGTCGGCACTGCAAATCCGACACGCCTCTCGGTCTGGTGCTCCACTGAAGCCGGCATTTCTTTGTGGTGTTGCGTGCTGAATGCACACAGTGGCGCCCCCCGCCCTAGACTGTGTTTTGGTACCGGGGAGAGAGGTGCGTATTCCAGCTGACTGGGACACCACCGGGAAACGATTGCCGCCAGGATTTGTTCTTGCAGCGGAAAGTGGGCATACTCACACGGCCGACAGTGTTGGGGCATTACTAAGTGCACGGACCAGTCACTGTACCTTGAGTCGACGTTGGGGAAACGCCTACATTCCCGGTCTGTGAGACCTGTACGGACTATTTGTCAGTGTGGGGACTTCAATTACCAGCATTCATAGCGAGTATTGCAGCAGAGGATGAAGAGCGGAGCCTCTGATTGGACCAACTGGACTCCAATGGGAGTACAATGAGCATTACATACCCCACACAGAACCTTCGTATCTAAGAACACAATGCTGGCAATAAGGAAGGCAAACGCCGAAACGCGTCTGCCAGGTGTTTTTATTGGATTTTGATGTCCGGATGGTGGCAATAAAACTCCCCTGGTGTGGTTTCAACGCATGTGTCGGACCCGCTCTTTAGGAACAGGCGGGACTGGTGGTGGATGTGTGTGAAACGGTCGGCACTGCAAATCCAACACGCCTCTCGGTCTGGTGCTCCACTGAAGCCGGCATTTCTTTGGGCTGTTGCGTGCTGAATGCACACAGTGGCGCCCCCCCGCCCTAGACTGTGTTTTGGTACTGGGGAGAGAACAGCGTATTCCAGCTGACTGGAACATCACCGGGGGACGATTGCCACCAGGATTTGTTCTCGCAGCGGAAAGTGGGCACACTCACAAGGCCGACAGTGTTGGGGCATTACTAAGTGCACAGACCGGTCACTGTACCTTGAGTCCACGTTGGGGAAACACCTACATGCCCGCTCTGTGAGACCTGTACGGACTATTTGTCAGTGTGCAGACTTCAATTAACCAGCATTCATAGCGAGTACTGCAGCAGAGGATGAAGAGCGGAGCCTCTGATTGGACCAACTGGACTCCAATGGGAGTACAATGAGCAGTACATACCCCACACAGAACCATCTTACCTAAGAAAACAATGCTGGCAATGAGGAAGGCAAACGCCGAAACGCGTCTGCCAGGTGTTTTTATTGGAATTTGATGTCCGGATGGTGGCAATAAAACTCCCCTGGTGTGGTTCCAACGCATGTGTCGGACCCGTTCTTTAGGATGAGGTGGGACTGGTGGTGGATCTGTGTGCAGCGGTCGGCACTGCAAATCCGACACGCCTCTCGGTCTGGTGCTCCACTGAAGCCGGCATTTCTTTGTGGTGTTGCGTGCTGAATGCACACAGTGGCGCCCCCCTCATCCCCGCCCTAGACTGTGTTTTGGTACCGGGGAGAGAGCAGCGTATTCCAGCTGACTGGGACACCACAGGGAGACGATTGTAGCCAGGATTTGTTCTCGCAGCGGAAAGTGGGCAGACTCACACGGCTGACAGTGTTGGGGCATTACTAAGTGCACGGACCGGTCACTGTACCTTGAGTCCACGTTGGGGAAATGCCTACATGCCCGGTCTGTGAGACCTGTACGGACTATGTGTCAGTGTGGGGACTTCAATTACCAGCATTCATAGCGAGTACTGCAGCAGAGGATGAAGAGCGGAGCCTCTGATTGGACCAACTGGACTCCAATGGGAGACCAATGAGCAGTACATACCCCACACAGAACCATCGTACGTAAGAACACAATGCTGGCAATGAGGAAAACAAACGCCGAAACGTGTCTGCCAGGTGTTTTTATTGGAATTTGATATCCGGATGGTGGCAATAAAACTCCCCTGGTGTGGTTCCAACGAATGTGTCGGACCCGTTCTTTAGGAAGAGGCGGGACTGGTGGTGGATATATATATATATATTACCTACTGGCGGTCGCCAGTAGGTATATATAGTTAGGATTTTTTCTCTATGGGTTTTTTGAAAATTCTATGTCTAATAACTTTGGCGTTTGTGGACGGAATCGGCTGAAATTTTCAGGAAAATGGCACATTTTGTTTCTGAGCAGCCCTTGAAAATTTGGGGGGGGTTCGTCCAGTGGGGGCCGAGAAAAAAGGGGGGTCCCAAAACGTGTTTTTAACATTGAGTTTTCCATAGGGCGGTTGGCCTCACTTTTAGCCCGAACGGCTGAATGGATTTGCACGAAACTTGGCAAAATTGTAGGGACTGGTAGCCCGATGTGCCTTTTGTAGGTCTCAATATATGTGCTCCAGTGGATTTTGAGAAATTAACGTTTAAAAAAAGATATATATCTGTAACAGCGGACCGGTTAGCGCTCTGGTTCGCGGACTTTTCGCGCAACGGAGCTTTGTGAAGCGAAGCTGATTGGTTCTCCGGCGTCTGTCAACATTCCAAACAGTCCGTAGCGGCCGCCATCTTGTCTCTCGGTAGGATCGAGAGACAAGAGGAGGTCAAAACAAAGGGGGAAATAACTATAAGGGGGCATAGTAGATCCTCGCTGACCCCCTAGGTTTGATGTGGAGGTTTTAAAAGGGCCCCGCGGGGCAAAAAAAATAATAAAAATAATAATTGAACGGCTGAATGGATTTGCACGAAACTTGGTAAAATATTAGGGACTGGTAGCCCGATGTGCCTTTGCTAGGTCTCAATATATGTGCTCCAGTGGATTTTGAGAAATTAACGTTCAAAAAAAGATATATATCTGTAACAGCGCTCCGCTTCGCGTAACGGAGGTTTGCGAAGCTGATTGGTCATTCTGTCACTGGGCTATAGTTGGGCTACATCTGGCTGATATTTGGGCTACATTTGTTTTTTTGTGTGTCTGGCGGCCATCTTTGGGCTACATTGGGCTACATTGGGCTTCATTGGGCTACATTCGGCTAATTAGCAAATAGCTCATCGCAAACTAGGAATGGTAAAGAATCGCTATTTATTCCTTAAAGTTCGCTATTTAGGAAATGCAAATAACTTTTATGATACATATGGCGGTTCATCTCTAACAAGATAAGAAGCATAGGGATAGATTTATGATGACTGGCGCATCACCAGGGATGTGTTAGTCATTCTGTGCCGCTGTTCCGTCACCTATGGTGTGCTGCATTTACAATGCGGCGCATCATGGGGCAAAAACAGCACAGATGCGTGATGTATCTGTGCCGTAAAGGTGGCGCATTGCTGGAGTTGTATCGCAAGTGTGATGAAGCTCCAGCAAGGGTCGGGGGTGCCCCTGTCGCAGGGTTTCTGTTCTCACACAGAACTGTGGACAGAGGATTGGAACCTCGGCGAATTAGGGTGTCCCAAAACTCACGTTAGTAATCAAAAACTATTTAGCAAGCTAGGTACAGTGTCACATTGGATATAACAAACTCTCAATGTTTAGACAATCCAGAATATGAACTTATAGTACCTCAGGATACGTGGAACTCATGAACAGTCGGTCGTTATATATTTCTTAGAAACCAGAACATGGAGTTAAGAAGAACACATGTGTATTTGAAATGTTTATTTACTAATGCGTCTTCTCAGGCGTAGTACCTTAGATAATAAAAGTACACATATTATCAGTAGCAAAATTACCAGCATAGTTACTAGTACATAAAAAGTGAATGGTGATAGTATGTTAACATGCTGTAAATGAATAAGAGTTAGCAACACTTATAAGCAGCCGCGGGCCGTGGAGGGAGTTACGGTGAGGCAGGGAGGCGGGGAGGGGGAGAAGCAGGGTGGAGAATACAAGTACACATATTATCAGTAGCAAAATTACCAGCATAGTTACTAGTACATAAAAAGCGAATGGTGACAGTATGTTAACATGCTGTAAATGAATAAGAGTTAGCAACACTTATAAGCAGCCGCGGGCCGTGGAGGGAGTTACGGTGGGGCAGGGAGGCGGGGAGGGGGAGGGGCAAGGTAGAGAGGGCTCCACCCTGCTTCTCCCCCTCCCCGCCTCCCTGCCCCATCGTAACTCCCTCCACGGCCCGCGGCTGCTTATATCTCACCCTCCCTAATACACATATTATATTATTTGCTAAGAAGGTCTCTTTGTGTTGGTTTAGGGCGTGTCCATACTTTAGTGTCTTAGATTTGAAGGAATCACATCAGCATACACCAGCTCTCTCTTCATGTGAACCGCATCAACTGTTGTGTATGTGTGTTCGGCAAAGCAATATAAAACCCGCCTCATGCCCAGAATTGGCAGAAGTTGCACTTATGTTATGAGTATGAAGTCGTGGAGATCAGACCTCATAACAATTCTGTATCGTGTTGTTCTTGAAACTTTAGCACTCGCTGTACAGATATAGTTTAACAAGTAAAGCAGATAGTAGACCAATAACATATTATTCTCATGTAAACCACGATGAACTACTAGGTGGAAAGCTAAAGCAACAACTAAGTGTCGTGTGCAGAAGTTGCAAAAAAGGAAAAATGGCGTTTAAACCGGTAATGAGCCCATGCTAACTTAACACGGTGTAAAGATATCCAGGACCTAGATGACACCTCCTCATGATCCGGAAACGAACTGAATAAGATAATAGAAGTGCCATCTCATGAGAGCAGATTGCAAGTTTATATGTGGACGGTCCGCAAGGTAAAGCATTAAAAACTAGGAAAATTCAATGCTAAAGAAAAATAAAACAGCCAAGTACTTTATCGAGTCTTAAGCCAATAGGCAAGGTAAATAATAAAAACTTGACAAATAAGTCAATGAATTGTCAATGAAATGCTAGTACTCAGCATATCAAACATGAAAAAGGTCTATGACATAACTGTGTATGCAAAATAAGCTGCAACAGCCTCCAATAGGAAGTCACCGTCTTCATCCGAAAACAGTTCAGCCATCCAATTTAAAAGCGGAAAAGAACATACGTGCTCTCCCAGCACCGGATCCTCTATCACCATCAGAGGACAGCTCGGTGGGTTTTCAAGAAAGCTGTGTTCCAAGAAAGACTGTGCTGCCGCCAGTAAATTCCAGGGACCAAGTAGTCCATGCATCAATGCCACAGCCATAATCCTTTCGCCAGGACAAATCAACTCGTGAGTAATGA
The DNA here is from genome assembly GCF_964261635.1 of Lissotriton helveticus. Lineage (NCBI taxonomy): Eukaryota > Metazoa > Chordata > Amphibia > Caudata > Salamandridae > Lissotriton > Lissotriton helveticus. The sequence goes on from NC_136068.1 coordinate 1,234,374,055, forward strand.
TAGGAGTCATCAGCTGATTAAAGTCGACGTCAGGAGAAACCGGTCCGCAGAGACACAAATCAATGGCCCAATCGAAATCACAGGTCAGGCAGTGAAATACAGGCTGGACACAGGTGAAGTAGGAGAACCGAAAAGATAATCCATATGCCGTGCTTAATATCGCCAACGGCATTGTGCCATAATATTCTAGCATGCGATTGCGGAACAGTGTCAGCAGCTGCAGGGTCGGAGGTTGCATAGGAGGGACATCCATATTTAAAAATGTAAAAAAGCACAAGAGCGTCCGCTGGTAATGCAAGTAAAAATGCAATCCACGAACCAGAGTGGAGAAAATGGAATGAAAGGGAGCAGGGATGACTCCAAAGATTTTCTCAAATGAAGTCACGAGACCACTGGTAACAACTTTAAAAAAGTGTGCCAGGGATTTTGTGGAGGATGCGTTAAAGATAGTCGGAAACATGTTGCTGAAATTGAAAGGCAAACCTGTGTACGGGTGTTCGCTATGTGAAGTACGAAAGTTTCACGGGCCGAACTCAAGGCCACCTCTCTCTGAGACAAAAGAGCTCTTATTCTTGTCATGCCGTTGAAACGTGTCCCAAGGTTGGTATTTGTGGCCAGATTGAAAACTCCCTATGTTCATGTGTGGGAGGAAATAGAACATTTCTGCAGCAAATAACCCGTTCACTTACTGTTACGATAAAAGGAATACTTTTTAATTAACTCAGAACAATCTTCATTATTGAGCATCAAATAACTACCATTTTCCAACAACTTGAACGTGGGGATGATAGCAGGAACTGGCGTGCCTTGCAACACGCAAGCCATATTTGGTCGGTGTTTGTTGCATGAATCGTGTAACTGTATGTGCCTACACATTAGTGAATGATCTGGCGTCTCAGTGCATTCCTCTCCATTCAGATAAACTTCTTGATCATCTTTGAAACATCTGTATGTGTATGGAAGCGACCAGACCTCATGAACAAAAGCACTACCTAAAGGTTCATAAAGACCTATTGGTATATATTTCATACAATTTGAAAACTTATATAAAGCAAAAGGCAGCGTTATTAAACCGTGGATAAGGCATGTTGCCAAAAAACCCGCAATCCTCTGCTGATGATGTCACTGAGCATGTCATGAATGATGTAATATGTGACATCATCAGTAGTGGATTATGGGTAATAGTATCTCTAGTTTACTCCCCTATAGCTGTCTTTCTTTTAACATAAGTGTGTGTTTCCTTCCCTTATACTTACTGTTTTTGGTTCGCTTCCAGTTCGCGTACCAGCGAGCGAACTAGGAAGCGAACTAAGAGAAATAGAGGTTGGCACAGTTCCAAATATTGTACCAATTTTTTAATAACGGGGAGGTAGTTCTGAAAAGAACTTTTTTTTTTATTTTTCTGAACATTTTTTTACTGTTTTTGAATTTTTCGGAACAGTTTTATATTTTTTGGGGTTTTTCTTGGAGGGGGCAATGAAAACGATTCATTGTAAAGGGCTCAACAGGAGCAACAAAACAAAAAAAAGAAGTATTTATTATTTTGGGCGTTTCGGACAAACTTGCATATGATAGTCAATAGCTCTGTTGATCAGAGTGATGCTTCTTTCTCCGTAGGAAATGAATCCATCGCAAAATACGCAGGTGTGTTTTACTTCACCAAATCTCATTTGTATATTTGGCACCATCTCCCTGCCCTCTGGTCCCGTTACTTCCGGTACAACAGATCTTCTGGCCATAATAGGGAGATTATCTAGGTCGTTCCGAAACTGTGCAGCACTGTAGTTGTTAGGATGCCACCTAGTCATATGGCGATGCATTGTGTAGTTTCCGAAACTGTATTTTTTGTCGGTCCCTCTGGACAGTCTATCTTGACATATAAGGCAAGTTACGTATCTTGCATTTACTTTTTTCTGACCTTTGGGAATTTAAAAAAATTGCCAAATGAAGTTTTCTTTCCGGTGAGACGTCTTGGGCTGCTCAGGCAAAAACTGCCTCTCTTCGTGCTCGTCCTCCTGTTCCTCTTCTTCTTCTTCTTGTTGAATTACAACTTGAGCAGGTGGTCCACTCTTCCTTGGATGTGGTGGAGGTGGTGGGGAAGCACCAGCTGAAGCTACTAAAGAAGCCATTGCTCAGTGATCACAAAGGGTCTTTCTCTCACAATGATGAAAGTCAGAGTGAGGAAAGAAGGAGGGATTTTCATCATTTGGGAAAAACAAGAGTTCTCAACCAATCAAAAGTGTTCATTTTAGATTATATGACCTAGTCTTACATCATTAGGAAACCAAAAGTGAAATGAACCAATGAAAAGTGTTATTACCAAGTCACATGACTTGCTGTGTTTACGTTAAGCGCTTTGCAGGGCCTCCCGGTTTGCTTCCAGAAACCTGCGCTTTGGCACTCGCTTCGCGTACCAGTTTGCTAACGTAGCACGTCATATGACGTATCAAGCGACAACGTGGAACGTCATGCGGACGGGAGGCGTCACGATGTTGTTTTCTAACGCGGCACTTGCGGTAAAGAAACGTTTACCGGCTCGCGGTCTATTTCGCGGCATCAAGGTCAGCTAACGGGAAGCTTCCCGATTCGCGAAGCGGGAACGAAGAAAAAAAAATATTTTAAAAAAAAATTATTCATAAACATATAAAATATATTTTTGGATTTAAAGAAGAATACATTTTACAGCTACAGATATTAGCTGTTAAAAAACCAATGAAATTCACAGAAAAAACCATAGGTTATAGACCATATATAGTTAGGAATTAGCATTTACAAAACCTTGAAAATTCACTGAAAAAACCATAGGTTATAGACCATATATAGTTAGGAAATAGCATTTAGAAAACCTTATTTTACTCACACAAAACCATTGAAATTCCATATATAGTTAGTTGCACTAACTATATATCGCGCACCTGCAATCCACTGCTGATGATGTCACATATTACATCATTCATGACATGGTCAGTGACATCACTGATGACATCACTGATGACATCTCAAATGACATCACTGATGACATCACTGATGACAACATCCAGTGACTGTATGCTTCTGTAAAGTTAAAATATGTCTTACATATTGAAGAATGAGTGGATGTATAAGTGTCTGGATGAAGGATTTAGTAGGTGCATGACTGACTGTATAAGTGAGTGATTAAATGTGTCTCACTGAGTGCATGGGTTAGTGACTAAACTGTTTTAAATTGTGCATCATTGTGTCTGTTGTTTTGTAATCTGATGCATGTGTTGATCATTAGCTATATGACTAACTATATGGGTTATTGATTAGTTGCCCAAGTATTTGTATGGGAGACTGAGTGTGTGTGTGGGTGTCTGGGAGGTGTATGACTCTGTGCATAGATGTGTGAGCAGTTGATTCACTAGATGTATGGGTTCAAAAGTGCATGTGGAAACATCTGTATGGGCGGTTGACTGTGTGCATGAGTGTATTGGTGAGTGAATGGATATCTCAGTGCTACATGTCAAAGTAAGTACATATGTAAAACACAGTACATGTGATAGTTGACATATATAAATAACTGTGCATAAGAGCCAGTGAATGTGTGAGTGGCTGTATGGATTATTGTGAACTTGTATCAGGGATTGTATAACAGAGTAAATATGTGTTATTATATGTTCCAATAAGTAAGGTGTGTATAACTATATAGTTGAGGAAATCGAGGTGTGATTGATTCTTTGCAAGACTGACTAGGTGTGTGAGTAACTCCATGGATGAGTGACAGTCTGTGAGTGTCTGTTTACACTGAGTGTATCTAAGGTTATATTAGAGTCTGAAGAGGTTCATTGTATCATCACATGAATGATGTCATCAGTGATGTGATCAGTAATGTCAAATGAGATGTCATCAGTGATGTCATCAGTGATGTCATTTGAGATGTCATCAGTGATGTCATCAGTGATGTCACTGACCATGTCATGAATGATGTAATATGTGACATCATCAGCAGTGGATTGCAGGTGCGCGATATATAGTTAGTGCAACTAACTATATATGGAATTTCAATGGTTTTGTGTGAGTAAAATAAGGTTTTCTAAATGCTATTTCCTAACTATATATGGTCTATAACCTATGGTTTTTTCAGTGAATTTTCAAGGTTTTGTAAATGCTAATTCCTAACTATATATGGTCTATAACCTATGGTTTTTTCTGTGAATATACATATATATATATATATATATATATATATTTTTTTTTTTTTCACTGAAAAAACCATAGGTTATAGACCATATATAAATAGGAATTAGCATTTTTAAAACCTTATTTTACTCACACAAAACCATTGAAATTCGCATATATAGTTAGTTGTACTAACTATATATTTCGCGCACCCGCAATCCACTGCTGATGATGTCACATATTACATCATTCATGACATGGTCAGTGACATCACTGATGACATCACTGATGACATCTCAAATGACATCACTGATGACATCACTGATGACATCTCATTTGATATGACTGATCACATCACTGATGACATCATTCATGTGATAATACGATGAACTTCTTCAGACTCTAATATAACCTTATATACACTCAGTGTAAACAGACACTCACAGAGTGTCACTCATCCATGGAGTTACTCACACACCTAGTCAGTCATGCAAAGAATCAATCACACCTCCATTTCCTCAACTATCCAGTTATACACACCTTACTTATTCAAACAGATACTAACACATATTTACTCTCTTATACAATCCCTGATACAATTTCAGAATGATCCATACAGCCACTCACTCATTCACTGGCTCTTATGCACAGTTATTTATATATGTCAACTCTCACATATACTGTGTTTTACATATGTTCTTATTTTGACATGTAGCACTGAGATATCCATTCACTCACCAATACACTCATGCACACAGTCAACCGCCCATACAGCTGTTCCCACATGCACTTTTGAACCCATACATCTAGAGAATCAACTGCTCACACATCTATGCACAGAGTCATACACCTCCCAACCACCCACACACACACTCACTCTCCCATACAGATACTTGGGCAACCAATCAATAACCCATATAGTTACTCATATAGCTACTGATCAATACATGCAGCAGTTTACAGAACAACAGACATAATGATGCACAAATTAAGACAGTTTAGTCACTAACCCATGCACTCAGTGAGACACATTTAATCACTCACTCATACAGTCATTCATGCACCTACTAAATCCTTCATCCAGACACTTATACATCCACTCATTCTTCAATATGTAAAACATATTTAAAGTTTACAGAAACATACAGACACTGGATGTTGTTATCAGTGATGTCATCAGTGATGTCATTTGAGATGTCATCAGTGATGTCATCAGTGATGTCACTGACCATGTCATGAATGATGTAATATGTGACATCATCAGCAGTGGATTGCGGGTGCGCAAAATATATAGTTAGTACAACTAACTATATATGCGAATTTCAATGGTTTTGTGTGAGTAAAATAAGGTTTTAAAAATGCTAATTCCTAACTATATATGGTCTATAACCTATGGTTTTTTCAGTGAATTTTCAAGGTTTTGTAAATGCTAATTCCTAAATACATATGGTCTATAACCTATGGTTTTTTCAGTGAATTTCAATGTTTTTTTAATAGCAAATATCAAAAGCTGTTAAATGTATTCTTCTTTTAAAGGAAAAATATATTTTATATGTATTTAATATATTTTTTTATGTATATATATATATTTTTTTTTTTTTGTTTCGCTACCGGTCCTCGCAACGGGTAGCTTCCCGTTAGCTAATTTTTATGGCGCGACCCGGTCAGCGTACCGGCAAACGTACCGTTTGCACAACTGCCGCGTTCGAGAACAACATCGTGACGCGTCACGTAAGCACGACGTATCGCGTTGCCGCGTAATGCATCTTATGACGCGCCGCGTTCGCGCACTCGGAAGTGCTCCGGTGCGCGAACGAGGCGCGAAGCGCAGGTTACCGGAAGTGCTCCGGGCGCGGAGCGGGACGCGTAACGTAAGCGTAACAGGTCATGTGACCTGTAAATAACACTTTTCATTGGTTTAGAACTTTTTTTTCCCCAAATGATGAAAACCCCTCCTTCTTTCCTCACTCTGACTTTCATCTTTGTGAGAGGAAGACCTGTTTTTGCTTATTAAAATAATGGCATCTGTAGTAGCTGCAGCTGGTGGACCCCCACCACCACCACAACCACCTAGGAAGGAAGGACCACCTCCACAGTTCCTTCCCAACCCAGAGGAGGAAGAGGAAGAAGAAGAGGAAGAGGAAGTAGAGCGGAGGCAGTTCTTACGTGAAGAGCCCCGGAAATCCCACCACAAAGACAGTTTTATTTGGCAATTTTATTCTTTTCCTCGAGGCCAAAAAAAAGTGAATGCCCGACATGTGACATGCCTCATTTGTAAAGATGTTTTATCTAGAGGTACAGACGAAAAGTATAGTTATGGTAACTATACTATGCACCGTCATATGCAGAGGTGGCATCCACTGAATTACAGCGTTGCAGAGATGCGTCACCTCCAAGACAACGCACCAACTCCTGTGGCCAGTACATCGGCACAGGTAACTCTGTCAGGACCAGAGGCGAGGGAAACGGTCCCAAACATCCAACAGAATTTTGTGCACATGAAGATAGTGTGCCTTTATTGTAGTGACCTACTTCATGTGCACATATGAGTATCAATTTGATAAACAGAGCATTTGAAAACCACAAGTGCTCAAAACGCCCCAAAAAATAATTCGTTTTTTTTGCTCCTGTTGAGCCCTTTCTAATGCCTGTTTTTCTTTGTTCCCCCCCCAAAAAAAAAAAAAAACATACAATTGTTCAAAAAATACAACAAAAAAAATGTTCAGAAAAATAAAAAAATATATAAAACAACAAAAACATAAAAAAGTTCTTTTCTGAACTACCTCCCATTTTTAAAAAATTACTAACATTTTTAGCACTCTTCGCTTCATTTTTCTCATGGGTGCGCTTCCCGGTACGCGCACCGGTGAGCGCCCCGTTAGCGCAACACAAAAAAAAAGAAAAAAAAAACAAGAGAAGGAGAGCATAAGAGAAAGAGAAAGAGAGAGTAATGTTAAGAGACAGACAGCAAGAGAGAGCAACACAGATGTACTGTGTAATACATAGTAAAACAGTGTAAAAGATATAACAAAGTGTAAGAGAGAAAATGTAAAAAATATAAGGCTGTGAAACAAAGAAAGAGAGAAGAAGAATACTAAAGCAGAGGCACATGAAGAATGTGAGTGTCTGTAAAGAGTAAAAGGAAAGAGAAAAAATGATGTACAAATAAAAGGTAATAACGGAACTAGATTTAAATAACACTGGTAAGGGAGAGAGAGAAAAAAGTAGTGTGCATAACTAAAGAGGGATGAAATAAGATGGATAACATCGAATAAAGTTGAAACATGTGGATTAACAGAGAGAAAAAACTAATAGAAGAAAAGAAGAAGTAACAGAAAGGGAATAATTGAAGCAGCAAAGAAATGTAAATAACGTAGTGTGCTTGAACTTCAGGGAGAAAGCATAATGAACAAGTAGTGAAAGAGTGAAGAGACAGAGACAATTACAGTAAGATAGACGGACTCAGTGAACGGGAATGAGGAACTGTGAGAACAGAGGGACTGAGAAAAGGAGTGGAAGGAGTGCAGTAAATAAATCACCCACACAACACAACAGCTACCCTACCTCAAAGCACTGTAAAATATTATTTTACTGTTTCTCTTGGTTTTCCCCTTGTTACGCTCCCCGGTGCGCTACCCATACTAAAAGTAAAGAGGGGTGATAGAGGGAGAAATATTGAATTAGGAAAACACATGGTGAGTGACAAAGAGAGAGGACAAAGAGAGTAAAGGGAACAGTACCTGAATGGGCTTGAGTACAACAGCAAAAAAAGATAAGTAATGCAGTGTGTGTGACTTACAGGGAGTTAGTGGGTGTAGGTCAAAGTGTGGGTGTGTAAGGTGTGTCTGTGGGTGTGGTTGTGTGGAGTGTTTTGGTGTGGGTAGTGATGAGGGTGTGTGAAATATGTGTGAGAAGTGTATGAGTGTGGGGTGTATATGTGTTCAATGTATGTGTGTGTATGGAATGTGTGTGTGTTTTTGAGGAGTGTGTGTGGGAGGTTTTTTTTGTGTGTATGATGTATAGGTGTGGTGTGTGTGTGGGGTGTATGTTACAGGTGTGTGTATGTGTTGGGAGGGGGATGAGGTATATATGTAGGAGTAAGGTAAATAATTAAGAAAAAGAGAATGAGTAAATAAGCAAAGGAAGGGAACAGAGGGTAAGTGAAGTAAAGAATAGGGATCAAAAGAAGCTGAATATGAGAGGGTAAATAATGGAAGGGGAGTAAACATGGAGAATAAAAATAAGTGAGAGAAGCAGAGTAAAAACACAGGAGTGAGGTAGATTGAGAAAATGTTAGTGACCTTAAAGCAAAGGGTGATAACAAACTACATTTTTTTAGTCATACTTACCATATAATAAATGTAACTTTAATTTTTTTTACTACTGTTGGTATCTGTGAAAGAGAGAAAAAAAATATAAGTTATAATTAGTAAAATATGTATTTTAAATTAAAATATACAAATGAAGAGCTAAAAACATCATAACACTCTATTTAGAAATATAGTGAGGGTGAAGAACACAGAAAGGGAAATAAACTAAGTTAGAAGGACAAAAAAGGGAAAAAGAAATAGAAGGAGAGCAAATTACAATGAGTAAGGAATATAGATTCACTAAGAAAAAGAGAGAGAAGTACAGAGAAATGAACTGAAGGTAAGAAAGATACCAAAACAATGTGAGTTAGCAAACCTAAATCAGGAAACACAAGTAAGTAAAAAGATAATGACTGAGACAGAAAACAGTCTAATTAATGATGCATTTAGAAGAATGAGGAATAGAAGATAACTGAGAGTAAGTGAAGAACAGTCATAGAGTCAGTCATAGAGTGAAAGGATGAAGGGAGACAGACTAATATACAACAATTGAAGGAAATGGACTAAGGAAGTTATAAGGTAGACACACTAAGAGAAAAACAAAGTGAGGTGGAGTACACTGAGTGAGAAAAGAAAAAAGTAAGTGAGCAAAAAAAAGGAAAGAGAGGAGAACACGACTAAAACAGTGCTACTGAGAAAAAATAATTTGGTGATGAAAGTAAAGAGAAGGACAATGAAAAAAAGGAAATGATGGATAGTAACGGAACCAGAGTAAAAGAAATGGAATGAAGAACGACGAGAGAGGAGCAGTGAAGTTGTTGTAAAAGAAGTGATAGAAGGTAGATAAACACAAGTGAAAATAATACAAGTAGAGTGAGGCACTGAGTACAGAGAAGTAGTGAACGAAAAATAGAAAGAAGAGGTCAAAAGTAAGAAGCAAACAAAGATAAGCGAGGGAGAGTGGATGTCAGAGAATGGGAATACAATTTAATTTACACAATCCAAACTATAGAATAATTTCTACAACATGTTACATAGTTTATTTTTGCTGTTCTCAGAATATATTGAATTTCACTTAAAGCAGTGAGTTCAAATTACTCATCATATGACAGCGGGAAAAAAAACACAATCTAAAAGATTGTGTTTTAAAAAAAACCTTACATACTGACAAACGACAAATGTATGCTAATCTTTGATTGACTCACTTTTCCTTGAGGCCAAATAGTATATCATGGAGGTCCTTTTCTCGTTACATAGTATTTTGCTGTTCACTTAGAAATCCATTTCATCGACTTTCTACAAGAAAATCGCCAAGAACATCTGAAATATTTTCAAAAATGTAATATACTCCTTTTTTTCAGTCATGACTCTTTACTCATTCTTGCACCTTTCCATTTGGCCAAATAGTGTCAGATGTATGAGTATATATGAGTACTCCTCCCGTCTTCATAGGCCAATTACCTTTACCTAAATTTTGGCTGTAAAAACACTAGGTATGAATTTATTCAGCCAAAAGGCAAACGTTGTTTGAAAGTCAAATTATTGTCGTTACATTGGGTCCAACCTTTACACGTTTTTAAATAGCATGTGTAATGCCCTGATGTTGTAGAAGGACCGTCATGAAAAATAATAGCTACAGTTGCAAAGGTTCTTCCTGATATCGATAACTGAGAAGCCACGAAATTTTTAATAGAAGTTGTCAATTTAGTTCCATCAGGTCTACATCGTTGGAACATTAAAATAACATAGTGACCATAATTTTGTAGAAATAATGTGGACAGCATTGCAGACTTACATTGGGTACACACCATATTGTGATCCGCTGCTTCAACTAGATTATTGAAAGACACTGATTTGCAGTCTGGTAAAGTTAAATATATAAATCTTTCAGAGTCTATTCTAGTAGTACTTGATGAAGCACAGTTATCACAGTCATGTTGCCATTGATAAGAAAGGCCAAATAGATTTTTTATATCTACTCCTTCATCTTGTAATACATCAAACATATACATTAAAAATTCCTGACAATCCTGCTGAATATTCTGTGAAAATTGATTTTGACCTAAACATATATCTAGAAGATTTCTAATTTCTGAAACACTTTCTATTTTAGCTCTATCACTACTACATTTCTCTAACACAGAATTCAATAAACAGCACAATGTTTGTTCCCGATTTTCAACAATCTGTCTTTGTAAATTTTGAAGAAAAAAAACAACATTAACTACTACATTAGCATAGCAGTTGACACCAGAACTGTTTTCAAACTGAAATCCAACAACATCTTCACCAGAATCCTTTTTGTTTCTCTTTACAATTACACTTTTATCTACTTTATGCCTTTTTGCTGATACCTCACTGCAATTACTCTCATTTCTTCTTTTTCAGCCTACCACACGTTTTTCAATCAGAGGATATTGAGGCAAATGTGGAGCATACTCTCTTCTTAACCTATTGTCTTCTTTTACACAATCTAAATCTGCACAAATCTTTGTTTCATCACACTCAATCAAGTACAATCCTGCTAAAGTTCTGACTCGTGATAATGCCACATATGCCATACCCTCTTTAAACACAGAACTTCCAATGTTCACCAAAGTGCTATCTACACTTAAACCTTGAGACTTATGAATTGTCACCGCATATGCCAAACAAATAGGAAACTGTTTTCGGCGAACATATAAGTCTTTTACGAGCAAAAATCTAGCTGAACAACGACAAATTTGTTCTATTTCATCAATGTCATCAAATTTAATTTTTAAAATTTCAATTCCATCTCTATTTTTGTAATTCAGAAAACCAACAACATAACCCATTGCTCCATTTACTAGACCTCTTTCAACATTTAAATTCCTTCTTAAAATGACACGACAATTCAAACACACATTCAGAGTCTTTTCAAAACCAGCAGTTTTAGATATAGTCTTCTCTAATGAATCCAATTTTGATTTCAAATTTTCAGACAAAATAATTGTTGCTCCTATATGCTCTATTTTATCAATAGCTTCCAGTTTCACTATCTCTTCATTTTCTAACTGTGACATTTTGTTGTTGAACATGGAACATTCTTTCAGAGTTGGCAACAAACATATGCCAGATTTCTTCTCATTAATTTTCTTAAATATGTTCTCTGGAAGAATGTTTTCATTTGGGTACAAATTTGAAATTAATCGTGCATGTAAAGCTTCTTTCCCTTGCTGACTTACTTTTCCGATCCTTACATCTTGTAGAATATTTTTATAATCTTCATCATTTGCCTGCCGCATATTTTGAAGCAGTTCTGCATATTTAAAGTTTAACCATATATTAACGTTTCCGATGCTCCCTAAGCACTTCCTGGTATCTTCATGTGTGAGCATTTTGAACACAGGTTGTCCTTTCACTGGAGTCAACTGCAGAAGATCTCCAAAAACAATAATATGTTTTCCACCAAATAAGACATCATAGTCTGTTCTAAGAATTTCTTGCATTCTCAAATGCACAGAAGCAAGCATGATATTTGACACCATGCTTACTTCATCAATGATAAGAAGTTTCATTTTCTTCAGGACTCTCGAAACTTCGGAACACGCATCTCCTGATAGCTTGTAATACTCCAATTTGTTATCATGCTCCACTGGCAGCATCAGTAAACGATGTAAAGTAATCCCTTTAATGTTATGTGCTGCCAGCCCAGTTGGAGCAGTAACAACACAAGACAGCGGTGATTCAGTCCTTTTCTGCAGATAAGTTGCAATGGCTTTAATCAGAAAACTTTTTCCAGTTCCCGCTTCTCCACTCACGTACAGTTGGACAGGCTTAAATGATGTACATGAGCATTCTTTTTTCTCATGACTGAATCCATGTTCAATCTGTTCTGTGACTTCGTCATATATCTGTTTCTGCTCAAGGTTTAGTTGTTTCACCAAATCTTCTAAGTTAAATTCATCATCTTGACCTTGTTCCATAGCTCTTTCCACCTCATCCATGGCAGTAGCAGCTTCATTTTGGATAATTGGTCCTCCTAGTGGATCCTGACTCAATGAAGTAGAACTCTGACTGCCATGAGAACTGTCTCTCGCAATCTCTGCAGCAATTGTGGCTTCTTGCTCTATTTCTTCATTCAACATTTGCAGATAATTTGGAAAAACGGGACATTCTATGGTATCCTTTGTTGCATTAAAGGAGTCTTCATAACAGAGAAAATCTCCAAGAAGTTCCTCTTCTTCACGCCATGGTTTAAACAGTTGCAAAAGAGCCAAATAATAAAATTCTTTTTTATCTGGATTATCACAACTCAATTTGCGATGATTAATCAAATGACCTTTTTTCTGTTTCACTGGACATCCTTCACATCCAATGACTCCATACATTCCATTATTGATATCTACTCTGATGTTCCTCTTATAAATATATCTCTGCAGAACTTCATAGAGACAAGCGTTCTCAAGGTGATGACTTCTATTTGGATAGTATGTATCCAACATGTTTGTCTTCAAAATATCTGTACTTTCTGGTTCTTTCTCCGCCAAATACTCTATCTCTTGTACAGATTTCAAAACTCGATTTCGTGTTGCAGCAAGACCTAGACTCACCCAAATGATGGTTCTAGATTTGGCATAGAGACTTGCTGACGACAATCGATCAGAACATTCATACGCTCCAATTTCTCGATGCGACAACATCTTCAGACTGTAACTGTATAATTTCTTGCTTAGACTCTTTTCATGTGAAATGTCCTCCCACATTTCCTTTAGTTCTGTCTTTTCTTTTTTTGTGATGTAAGACGTCACATATCGAGCCACAGCAATAGAGTTGTCAGCAACGAATTGAATATCCATGTTAGCATTCCACATGGACAAAATCACTGGGTTGTAGTCATTGATGTACTTAGACTCTTCGTCTCTTTTTAAATTGTATGTTTTTTTTGGTGATTTCCTCGTCACAGTATGTCGCAGAGAAGACATCAAATTATTTACTCTTCCTTTAGAAATCACTGGTCGTGGAAAGCTGAAACGACATTTTGTGTAGAACGTGTCCTTGTTTCTGATTTTTCGACGACAGTACTTTCCACAACGATGGGATTGAAAGCGTAAAACTTGCTGCCTTAAACTGTTTTCTTCTGTAGTTTTCGGAACAGCACATGTTGAATACTCTTCAATGAAACTCATCACTGTGTCATCCGAATCTGTTCCAAATTTGGGTGCATCTTTAATCCACAACAACATATGTATGTGAGGAGCACCTCTCGCTTGATACTCCTTTCGCCAAAAGAAATCCAAAACCTCTCCAAGGGGAGGATTTTTTTTGTTGGTAATAAAAGACATCATAGCTTCAAATCTATGATTAAAATATCTGCATACATTCACTGGATCCACAGAGCACAGTTCTCCAGGTGTTTTGAATTCTATATTTTGTATATTAGCATTGGCCTCTCGTAGAAATTGAAGTAAGTCCTCCCATGCATACTCGGCACAGCTAAGAGTGAGGAACCATGTAGGAGTTCCTAAGTTTCTTAGCATACATTTCAATTCCCCATGGCGATGGTACCAATACTCATTTGTACCACGCTGACATGCCATGAGATTGATTAGATGAGATTCTAAAATATTATCTTGAAGATTCACTTTCTCCATAAAGTCCCTCGCCGAAACATTTTGTAGATGTGCTCCACTTTTCAGAATATGGTTTACTGCATAAGAAAGCCCAGACAAGTCACTTTCATACAGTAGATGAAACAAATAGGGAATGCATTGACGAAACCTTGCATCTTCAGCATATAATCTTACAGTTCGATATTCAGATGCAGGAATTTGAAGTGGTCGATCGTCATATCGTCCACCTCGACCTGTTGGAAATAGCTGTGGAAAACAACGAGCTTCCAAACTTTCTTCCCATACACTAATGGGACTTCCTTTTGCTGTTTTCATTTGAAACAAGTCAATTTCATTCCCCATTACTTCTTTGGAATGTAAAGGATGAACAGTACAATGTCCATATATTTCTTCACTTCTAGACACATCAACTTTTTCAATTTGGCCGCCTGAACAATCACTGTCTTCATCTGTAGCTGTTTCCTCTGCTGCAACACATACATCTTTGTAGTACTCATTGTTTTTGACTAAATACAACGTTGCCTTTTTGACTTTCCTAACATCCACTAAATCTTGCCAGATTTTTTTACTCTTTGTTGGAACCACATTAACTAGAATAACTAAAGGTTCCTCTTCTACTTTTTCTATACCAATTGTATCAATATTTTTTTTCAAATCTAGGGGCAAATAAACAACTCTTCCCTTTAATCCTCTCTGCAAATCTGTAGGAGGCAATTTCCCTATCTTAGGCTCCATGCGAACAATTGCCTGAAAAGGATGGACACATTGAATCAAAATAGACTCATATGTATTTAAATCTATCAATTCACGGGGAATGTCTATCAACTCCAGATTATTATGAACAGCTCTAGCAGGCATTCTGTTTTGATTTAATTTGTCATAACAATATTTACAAATACGCTGATCAGAACTCAAATCAAAAGAATTCTCCACCCACAAATAAGTTGCTAAATCTTTCCACTCATAATTATCCATCTTTTCACTTTTTGCATATAAATCAACTAACCTAGTCTGAATCTTATAATGAGTCCGTTGACAACACACACAAGTAAAATTCTGCCTTTTACTTGATTTCACCTTAAACCTGGTAATTTCCTTCTCAAACTTTTCTGTATTTAAAATCTGTACATTGTCTTCCACATTACCTTGAATTGCTGTCTCAATTTCTACACTGTCCTCTTGCTCACGAAAATAACAAATCTCAATTTCTTCACAAATCTTCTTCACATCTAATTCTGTTCCATGCAAAAGAGCACTGTTTAATTGTTTAAGCTTAAGTGCTGGACTTTTTGCATAATACAACATTCTCACTAATTTCCTCATTTTGGTATGATGCACTGCTAACATCCTAAAATTATGAAAAACACCCTGACAGACTTTTCTAGAAAGACAAGCCAGTGAATGGCCTTGCAAACCTGTGATTCCTCTCACTCTGCAAGGATATAAGTCTTGCAACAACTTCATTTTCTGCTTTAGACTCTTCTTACTATATGTACGTAAGAAATTACAAAACAAATCAATTAATTCCTGTCGCACACTACAAATACTACTACACTTCCAAGTGTACACTGGACCCTTAGTACGTCTCCCTAAAACTCCATCAGATAACACCTCTTCTGGTTCTCTAGGCACAATGTTTCTCTTTTTCAATCGGACAACCGTCTTTCACTTCATACGCTCGACCACTGGTGTCAACTGCATGCACTAAATCATTCTCCTGGAAGTAACTCTCCTCATTAAAAAATGGCTCACAACTTGAACTGTGCATCCATTCTCCAGAAAAAACTTTACAAAAATTAGTCTGATTAATTACTCTTTTCCATCTACTGTTTGATTTGAAAACATCAATTGTCTTGTTAAGTGTCCTAATTCTATTGATTATTAAAATAAATAATTTTTTCTTAACTTCAAAAGCATGATCAACAATCTTCTCTACACTTTTCTTTTTCTTATAAAAAGCAGCTCTCTGTTTACCTTTCCTAATGTTTTTTAACAAATTTAAAACCACCCTATTGCGAAACATTCGTCTACGAATGTCTCTAAACTGATTCTGCCTTCTATTCCTATACATATTATTCTCTCCTGCTCCAGTTTTAGGATTCTTTGAATTTCTCTCCTTCCTTTTCAATTTTACTCTCTCATTTTCTTTTTGTACATGGTGTCCATTATTTTTTCTGGATGTACATATGTTGCGTAAAAAAGACTTAGTTGTCTTACCAGGAGCTTTGTTCCTGTTTTTTGAAGTATCTGTCGTGGAAGAATGCTGTAATTCCGTTGCTATTTTTGATTTTTCCCATATGCGTTCTTTCTTTGTCCTTTCCTTTGTGGGCATCTTTGCTTTTTCTTCAAATAACGATTTCAATCTGTGTTAAAGAAAAACAGTACCACATTATAGACCACTATTACCAAACAACAAAGCAATGACAAAAAGCAAACGATCAATACAGGGTTTCAGATCAGGTGAGGATTCTCCAGTGGTGCACAAAAGGTGAGGAGTGTATTGAAAAATATAGTGGAAGACAGCTCTGTCCACAACTACAAAGAAGATCAGACCTATGTCTAACTCCACTGCACTCTTATACACAGGCTTCACCACCTATGCTTCCCAAGAAAATATTGAGTTATATAGTTATATAAAATTGTATTTTATAAAATTGTGAAGCTCAATGAGAAAGCGTTTGCCTCAGTCTTATTTCTGTTGTGAGGCAGGTGCAAGATTTTGCCTCAGTCTTATCCCTGCTGTGAGGCAGATGATTGTAAATAGGATCTGTGCTGTGTTTCCTAAATGTGATGTCAAAAATGATTTTGGAGAAAATGATTGGTTTTTACATTTTTGATTATAATGTGGCGCAGAGGTTTAAAAAGTGACGCATCTACCTACATGCATCAATTTTTAAATATGCAACAAAAAGGTACTTGTTTGGGTTTTCCTGGGGAGCGTAGTTTGTGAAGCTTGTGTCTAAGAGTGCAGCGGACTAGGCTTCATGAAGCATATACCTGTCTGCATTCTTAGACGCAGGTGTCAATTTGACTCTTTACAGTGATGTTAGCTGTGTTTTAAATCAGTGTAGGAATCATATTGAGTTTGTTTGCATAGAGGAATTGTATTTTGTAAAATTGTGAAGCTCCATGTGAAAGCGTTTGCCTCAGTCTTATTCCTGTTGTGAGGCAGGTGCAAGATTTTGCCTCAGTCTTATCCCTGTTGTGAGGCAGATGATTATAAATATGATCTGTGCTGTGTTTCCTAAATTTGATATCAAAAACGATTTTGGGGAAAATAAATGTATTTTACATTTTTGAGTATAATGTGGCACAAAGGTTTAAAAAATGACGCATACATGCGTCACTTTTTAAATATTGGGAAAAAAGGTACATGTTTGGGTTTTCCTGGTGAGCCTAGGTGGTGAGGATTATATCTAAGTGTGCAGTGGACTAGGCTTCATGAAGCATATCCCTGTCTGCATTCTTAGAGACAGGTGTCAATTTGACTCTTTACAATGATGTTACCTGTGTTTTAAATCAGTGTAGGAAGCATATTGAGTTTGTTTACATAGAGGAATTGTATTTTGTGAAATTGTGAAGCTCCATGAGAAAGCGTTTGCCTCACTCTTATTCCTGTTGTGAGACAAGTGCAAGATTTTGCCTCAAAACACCTGTGTCTAAGAATGCAGCAGAGATAGGCTTCATAAAGCCTAATCCACTGCACTCTTAGACACAAGCCTCAACACCTATGCTCCCCAGGAAAGCCCAAACAAGTACCTTTCATCGCAGGGTACGCACAAGCTGAGTTGTTCAGGTACCACTAACTCACTACATCTTCACGTGGCCTTATTAAGGCAGAATTCACAAGGCAAAATACATTGCTACTAGTGTGGCCCGCCTGGACCGCGCATCATCGTAGGCTCCATAGAACCTTGCTTCAAGTGCCACTAATCAGTGTTATCATCGCTGGCTGCATACTATCTAAATTACCAATACTGTGCACTTCTCCTCAACGCCACATGAGCGTGGGCCCTTGCTATCAGCTGCCTCCTGCCTACACTGCGGTCATCAGAGCTCACAATTAAATAGACTCTTCATTCATAGTGCAGTACCAAACAAAGTATAACATCCCTCAAGCCCACACAATATCCCTTTAGTAGCCTTCCTTCAAAAACTTATTTTATATCAGTTCTAGCTTTAGTTGAATAACACAATTTACCCTGCAAATGCAAAGGAACAGTGAATGACAGTGTGCATTGCGAATAGCACAGGTCACAATTTGAACTATAATGTCCCTGAAACCTACATATTTCGACAACGTATTCCATATATGTTTCGTCTTTTATTTGAATCATGATTACAGATGATGCAGTCCATTAGGCAGCAGACAATGCTTCCAGTGCAGCCCATTCAGACCACGCATCATCGGAGGGTGAGCACACACTGAGCACCAGGCATACCACTAACTCAGTACACCATAACTAATCACCACGTGGCCTTATTAAGGCAAAATTCAGTAGAGAAAAGACATTGTTACCAATGCGGTCTGCCTGGACCATGCATCATCGCCGGCTCCACACAAACTGCCCCTACCTCAGTGCACCACAATTTATGAACCTTTTACGATAGAATCTTCTGTGTATTATTTCACATGTAGTGTTCCTATTTTTCTACAGCAGAAGTCATAAACCATTTATAATGGAATATTTGTGTATGGTATGATAATTACTATTGTACCTGTTACCAACAGCAACATAATAAAATGGAGTCCAGTGCATACGCCCGTACCCACTTCAACTATCTATCTGTGTCTGTGTATTCATTATGTTTCTAAAATGCTGCCCCTGGGCCCTACCACATTATATTGTACTGTAAACAACGTATGCAACCATCATACCTCTGGCAGTAACAAAAACTTCAGTTATATAACTTTCATTCGCTCATTCTAAAAATACGAACGTAGAAACAGGATCATTACAATACTACAAGCAAAGTGTATAGTAAATTTATAAGTGTATGCTTTTGCTCAAGTTTATTTTTGTAGCATATTTATATAGCGCGAAGTCGACCCAAAACTATATCAGCGATTTACATGAGCACCGTTTTACAGTACATTTTCAGGCACGTATACATTATATGATTTGTCTACATTATCAGGATGTGGACGCGTCCCAGAAGCTCGAACACAGATTTCCAGCATCAAGTTTTACAGTATACCCGAATGACCACATATGAATATATATTAGCTGCCCTACATGTGGCAAAAACTGCAACCTAAAGCTTTCAAAGCCCTGTATTACTACAGCTACAACACTCCAATGAATGTACAAAAAACATATATATTCGCAGAAATGCGTCATGTCCACCATATTTTATGGGTGCAACTATGGATAAATGTAGGATCAGTGACTCCCCATACCTTCCATGTTGGCCATGTTGCGAGACTTCTACAACACATACACCCAAATCAGTTGATTTCTCATATAGCTCACGACGGAGCCACGCCCATAGCTCCAGAGTCATTGTTCACAGCCTCGCGTAGCACTGGCATACGTCAGGCCAGCCCACTCCACTTACACTTCCAGGAAAACACAACAATGCTACATGGCCCAGATTTACATTGTAGTGATTTCTTAGTTCCAGGTCTAGTTGTCAGAACGGCACACACCACACACTCCCTCATGGCTGGTATACACCCACACCACACCCATCCAGCACAGGTGTCACAACACACATGATCCTACCAATAAAAAAGACAGAGTGCACGTGCTCTCCGCCATTTTAGAGTTGCTCCCATTGCAAGCGCTGTGATGACCCGACCTGGTGGTTCGGAAGTCTCATGTAGGCTCAAACTACCGAACTGTTACTATGGTAACAGGCAGTCAGCAGTTTGGGGGTATGGTTCAAAGGTGTTGGCTGTACAGAAACAGTCATATTTACCCAAAGTACTCTACGTGACAGAGGAGAAAGCAAACAGAGACGACAGAACACTGTGTACATTAGAAGTACACAACTCTTCAAATTAACTTCAAGAGAGGGCGCGAGCAATAGCCACTGGCGTTACAAAACCCCATGTACAATTTGCCTACGCTGTACTCAACAATGCGCATATCTTTATCAATCCCAATCACACACTGCTACTTCATGTTTCACATTGCGCACTTCAATAAATACATTGTGGCTACATAAATGGAAGACGGGATTGTCGACATTCCAAAACTTAGGGGCATATTTACAAGGACGGCATTAAAATTATCGCTGCTGTAGCGGCACAAACTTCTCCTAAAACGGCGATAATGGGCTTGCTAATATGCGTGCAGTAATTTCTAACCTGGGCTTCTATTGGAATTCTATAACGCATATTAGCAAGCACATTATCAGCATTTTAGCGGCAGTTTCCTGCCGCTAAAACAGCGATAATTTTAATGAGGTTGTTGCTAATATGCCTCTTGGTTTGGATTTTGAAAGAGAGAACAGGGAAACCTGATCACTCTTTCAAAATGCAAAGCAGATTGCTTTTTCCCATGGGGAGCTGCATATTAGCAGGTCCCTGTGTGGAAAAGTAATGGTGGCTTCAGAAGGACGTGGAGAGCTGGCTAGAACCATAGAGACATTGGGGCTCCACACATGGTCCCCAACCTTATATATACGCCTAAACAGTAAACAGCACGATATAATTTTCGCCACATTTTTGCCTTTTTTTTAAATCACGACAAAATAGCCCTTTTTAATATGCCCTCAAGTTTGCTATGACAGAGCGGGAACCTCTACTCCCGCCCTGCCATACCAAACATCAGTGTTCCGGGGGTAAGCACCCAGAGACTCAGCAGGAGCCGGCCGTGGGTAGTGCACCAGAGGCCCTCGACTGCACCAGAATGGGGGCCACGAGGCCCTTTTCCCAAAATATAAAAAGCCCTGGAGGGTGGTGATCACCGGAGTTTAGAGGGACCTTTGAGCCCTCCGAGCAATTTTTTTCAAAGCCCCGAAGAGTAGCGGTCCCCTGGGCTGGAGAGGGCCTTTAAGCCCCCCCTACCCAAGTATTTTACTGAGAGAGTAACTTTGAGCCTCCCCACCCGTTTATTTTGTAGCATCGAGGGATGGCGGTCCCTGAGCTACAGGGCCCCACTAGACCCCCATCAAATGTAATGTTTTAGACCCCGGGATTTGGCCATCCCAGGTAGCTAATTTTTAAACAAGCATATATATATATATATATATATATATATATATATATATATATATATACATATATATGCTTACACTCTCCGCGGCTCATTTCAGGGGGAACCGCTCGTAGTCTGGTGGTGCGTCGGACTGGCAGAGCCCCGCCAGATATTCAATTTTCAATAACATCCAATAACATGCAATAAAGCAACACTGTGTACAATCCTGGCTTCTGAGAGTGCGTTAAAACTTGGATGTTATTGAAAAAAAAAAATATATATATATATATATATATATCTATATATAATATATATATATCAAAACCAATCCTCTTCTCTTAAGACAGAAGGGGCCGACACATGCTCGGTGAGGTAAGGGACTTTTAATTGCCAGTTTCCATCAGCGCACAACACAAGTATTTACAGCAGCGAAACGCTAGAATATATATATATAAAACATTTTTAATCTTTACAGAAACACATACTCACTGGATGATGTCACCAGTGATGTCATATGAGATGTCATCAGTGATGTCACTGACCATGTCATGAAAGATGTAATATGTGACATCATCAGCAGCGCATTGCGGGGGCGCGAGTTATAGTTAGCTCAACTAGCCATAACAGTCAAATTGATCTGGTTTTTGTACGAGTGAAATGTCCAACTAACTATAATGTTCCTGAAACCTGTGGTTTTATAGTGCTAATTACATGAAAAAAGTCACTGCTGAGCCACCCACCACCCCAGCTGCCTCACACCAACAAAACATAACACAAGTAACTTGTATAAGAGCAACCTTAACCATTGTGAAATAATTGCCAAATGTTCTGAACAAACATAGTATCTATAGCTCTCCTGATTGGGTAACCAGTTATGTCCAATTAACCACGTTATGCTGGACATGGTCAGGAGTTGTGAGAATAAGCTACCATAAAGGGCTATACAATTCCAGCCCATGTTAAATCACGTGATCAACTACAATTTCTCATCAAAAGCTACTTTTAGAGGGCTAATTGCACAATGGCCGGCATCTCACAAGCTAACTATTCATGTCTGAGATAGATAATGCAATGTTTCAATAAGTGTGTGTCGTAGCATTACCACTTAAATCTGTCCTAGTTTCCACTGAATGGCTTAGTCCAACACCAAATCATAAGTCAGCTAAACCTATGCCATGATACTTCCCACATCAGTTTAAGTTGTTGCATATTTTAAATATAACGATAATTCAGATTGCCATTATTGCAAAAATATAAGGCTTTTACTTTATTCATAAAATCAGGAAAAGCGTTCAACCAATACTTGTTTCACATTATGAACTGGCTTTTACAAGGCTATAATGTGACAAAAAGAAATGTAAAATGTATACTATTTAAACCACGTTAAAACAATATAATACTGATAATCATTGGCAGACTTCTCAGATATGAATGTAAATTTCACAGTCACATTAACGTTTTGGCTAATCACCCTTATGTAGTTAATGAGGTTGCCTGCATACACAACATTTCAGACACCAAGAACCATTGAACATCTGCTTTATAATTGCTACCAGTAGCACTCTATCAATGCACAGCTCATGCAAAATGCCAGGGGGCACATCAAGCACGTGTTTTCCAATTTACCGGGTGCAACACATGGCAGCCACAATTTAACGGTGACGGTCAGTGATTGCTGACTAAATAAAGGAGATCACAGTGATGCGCAGCTTCAGTTGAACAGCATCATAACGGAAAATTTATTTACGTGTGAATTTGCTGCCATACATATGTTTTAGCATTCACAAATTTGAGTAGCCAAAGGGAACTTGAAATTTATTAAGACTTACAAGCCATGATGATATTTAGTTCTAAATGAAGGAAGGGGTAGTGCACCATTGATTGTTTTGCCTGATATTGGCTAAACGTTAAGTTCTGTAATACCCCTGTTGGACAAGGCCCTATTTGCAATACATACCCACAACAACAGAATAATTTAGGGCCATATGTAGGTGGCCAAATACCGGTCGTAAAGCCGAAATTCGGTACATTTTGGCTTTACCGACCGGTATTTGGCCCTGTGCGATGTACATATTACCGAATGCCATCGGTAATAACGAATCGGTAAATATTTCCCGATTCCTTATTTACCGATCGGTGAGCACCGAAACAAACAATACCTAATCGGTAAATAACCAATCGGTAAAAATCCCAAGATGCGATCTAGCAAAAATCGGTAATACCGAATTTGACCAAATTCGGTTTTAACGATTCGTTATTTACCACTGATCCAGAGCAGGTGGTAATCAGGTGCAGTGCTTAAAAAGAGCCCCAAAATGCAACAGTGTGAACACAATGGCGGACCTCTACCACTTAGCAAGGCGGCTACGTTTGAGAGCAGCAGGAGTGAGGATTTGGAGACAGGAAGAGCGGGTGTACAGACTGCGCGTCACATTGTTCCAATTGACTGAACCAGAAATCCATGAGAGGTACAGGCTGCACCCAAACACCATCCTTGACCTCATACGGGACCTGAAACCATATCTTGAGCATCAGACACCAAGGGCGCACGCAATACCCACCCATGTACAGGTGCTCTGTTGCCTGCACCTCCTGGCATCAGGAAGCTACCAGGGTGTGATAGCCGCATTAGGTGGTGTGTCACAGAGCTGCCTATCCAAATTTTTCAACACCTTCCTGGACGCCATGATGGACCGAATGCATCATTACATAGCCTTCCCCAGTACACAGGCGGAGCTGAGGAAGACCAAGCTGGATTTCTACCAAATGGCACAGTTTCCACACATCATTGGCTGCATCGACAGGACCCACATACAAATCTGCCCACCTGCAGCAACAGAATACATTTATCGCAACCGCAAATCCACTCACTCCTTAAATGTGCAGGTGATATGTGATGCAAAATTCATCATAACTGACATTGTGGCAAAATTCCCAGGGAGTACCCACGACTCGTACATATTCAGGAACAGTGGTATCCATACACGTCTGGCTGCTGGTGAATTTGGCAAAGGATACCTACTAGGTAAAACAATATCACACAACCTGATGTATTCCTTGGCTCAACCTATTGGTGACACAAATTAATGGCACTTTCTTTTGCATTTCAGCGCATATGCCCTCCGGTCCTACCTACTCACACCATACCTCAACCCAACCACACCAAGGGAGAGGAGATACAATGTGGCACATAAGAGCACACGCAACATGGTGGAGTGCACCTTTGGACTGTTTAAAAGCAGATTCCGTTGCCTCCACAAAAGTTGAGGTGCACGTCAGTACTGTCCCATCAAATGCTGCAAAATAATTGCAACATGTGCAATGCTTCATAATCTAGCCACCAAACAAGGAACAGCAGTGGAACTAACTGACTCTGAGAATGACGGCGAGTATGATCCCCAGCCAGAGCCCTGCGCAGCTGGTGTTGCAGTAGAACAGGATGGGAGACACAGACGGGCAGAGATAACGTCCAACTATTTCTGAGTGAGTAACGACACAGAGCCAGTAACAGTTTTAGTGCAATGGTGTTTAATCAGCACACCACCAGGATTGGAAGCAGTGTCCATAAAGACATGGGTTACATCACCCATCTAATGATTGCCAAATAGCAGTTGGCCCTATTTTCTGTCACCACGCGCTGCATGTGCACGTTTCCTGGCAACACTGTCTGTAGTGTCAGATTGATCCTGGGCAGCGCTGTGGCGTTCGCTGGGCCTCCTGCCCTCGGTGGGAGAGGGCGGAATGCTACCACGGCTGGTAGCCTCCTCACTGTACCCCCCCTTCCATTGTGGCCGCCTTCACGTTCTGCAGCAGTTCTAATGCAGAGGTCATCGAGACCATGCCCCTGGCCACGTCCCTGCTACAATGCGCCATCTCCTCCTGCATGGCGATAGACCTGCGACACATGAGGGAGGTAGGAGTGGCCAGCCGGTTCACTGCCTTGGTATAGGCCTGGATTCTCTGTCTCTCCCTGCGCCTACAATGACGGTCCTGCTCCAATTGGCTGCATAGGTTGTCTACAGAGGTTGCAATTCCCATCATTCCCTCACACATGTTGTCGCCCATTAAACTAATGCCCTTTTCAATGCTGTACATGTGTTTGTTCATGTGGGCCACCTCTCTGTTCAATGTACGCATCTCCCTCCATTGCAGGCGCTGGATCTTGAGCATGTTGCCTTCCAGTCCAGCGAAGACACTTTCTTCCTGTTTGGAGCCTTGAAGACTGGCTGGCCTTGCCCTGCGGTGTCTTGATGAAGTGTGGGCGCCCTCAGATGGAGTACCAGCCCTCACTATGTTGCTCTCCTCATAGATTGGAGACTGTTGGCCCCCTGTGCCCTCCACCTCCGACTCCTCCATCTGCTGGAAGGTGGCCACGGCATGCCTCCTGCCTGACTGTGGTGGTGGTGATTGTTGCAGTGGTGATTGCGCATGAGGAGATGGCGGCATTCCCTGGCGCTGTGGTGATGTCGGTGATGGAGTAGTTGGTGGTGGTGGTGGTTGTGCGGAGCTTGTGTGCCCTGCAGGCAATCTCCCTTCATCATGTTGCCTCCCCACTGGCCTGGCTGTCTTTGTTCTGGTCCCCTCTGCAGCACTGCGAGATGTCTCGCCTGTAATGACAGAATGTAAATGTACTCACTTATCTGGCTACATTTGAATTGCATTAAACATCATGCCTAATGATCACAGTGACTGTCCTGAACTTGCCAATTACTTTCACATGCTATTGTTTTCCCTAGGACTACATCTCCCACAATGCATAGCAGGTAATGAGTAAGACATCAAGTGGAGTGGGAGCCCCTATGCCACTATGGGGATTGGGGTTGGGGAGGGGGTAGCACAACATGCTGGGCATGCATCTTACCTTGTTTCCTTGCTGCTCTGGCAGAGCTGTCTGCGTCTCCCACACCACTCACACTCTCCGGCTGGAGGGTGGACTCTACCATCAGTTCCAGTGGTGTTGGTGCAGGTGCTTTGTTCTTCCCTCTGCCAGTTTTGCCAGCCTGCCTCTCAGCCATCCTTGCCTTTGCCGTCTTCCTAAGGTCGTACCACCTCTTCTTGATGTCCTCAATGGACCGCTGGGGGACACCAATTCCATTGATCTTGCTCTGTATCCCACTCCAGATCTGTCTCTTCTCAGGCTCGGGCACATGGAGGGACTACTTCCCAAACAGCTTGTCGTGGTCCTGGCTGGGGGTGGCCACTTCCTGTTTGGGAGGTAATTGGATGACACAGGATTGGCTGATTCATCAAATTATGAATTTTTGAATTACCGAATCGGTATTTACTGATTCGGTAATGGATTCGGTAAATCAGAATCGGTATTGCTGTTTCGTTTTTTTTTTTTTACCAATTTGTTCCGAATCGGTATTTTTTACAGATTTTTAGCGAATCGGTACATTTTTACGATTTTTTACGTACATCACTTTTTCCGATTCCTTAATACCGAATCGGTAATATTCGGTATTAAGGAATCGGTATTCATGGTTTACCTACATATGGCCCTTAATTGGGGAATTGGTCAGGCAGTGAATTATGTAGTGGAACATATTGTGGAAACATATACATTTTTGATTAGCAGAAGGAGGCAGCCTTTCCGAGTCAAATTGTAAAATTGCATTTGCCACAATTTGTGCAAATCTTTTGCTAACAACCATGATGGGCAAAAGAAGACTGATAGAAGGGGGAGGTGGAAGGGTAATAGGGAAAGGGAAAAAAGCAAAAAAAAAACCCTAATGCAGGGTGGTAGTAACTGCATGCTTGACCGCATCGATAGCCTCCTGGTCGAATGCAAAGGCATCTAAGATACACAAATCGTGGTCTCCCGTCTGCCCCAGGTTGTCCCATATCGAGCATATCTCCTAAAAACACAAGCCCTAGCATTACACCAGTCATTCCTAAAATGTAAAAAAAACATGCACACACAGCAATACCGTATAAAACTTGGCTAGCCAACCATCAAGGGCCACTTAATATGTTATGTTGCCACCTCCCAAGTGTAGAAGCGACTGCCTTACTCACGCAAGAACAGAGTCTTCCCAGACAAAAACAAGGGCCTGGTTCATCGGGAACTTGATAGGAGTCCTCCCAAAGAAAACCCCACACCGAACTTGAGGTTGGTAGGGGCAATCCCAGTGAGACAAGTTACAATCTACAATCTGCGGATGGTGGCAAAACCAAGAATGATAGAAAGCCATCAGGCCTTTCCCCAAGAGTCTCCAATGATACCTCTCTCTATGATATATGTACCAAAATTAACAACTCATAGGGGGTACGAAGGGGAGGAATCAATTAAAAACAAAGCAATACACTGGATCCGCCATGTGAAAGCATGCTGTTCCCTTATAAGAGACGACGTCTTAAAGGCAAGGAGATATAAGCCCTATGACTCTATTACTGACAATATAGTAATACTGCTAAAAGGCGAAGGCCTAGTTGAAAATGTTTTAGCCCTTGATATTAGAACTTGCCCACCTGATGTCTAACATTCAATTTAAACAGTGCATACCTACAGGCCAGCCAAATGCAATTCCTCCATGCATAAACGATCACCTAGGCCCAGATTCAACCCTCGGGCAATTGATTGACTTTCAAATGTGGTTCCTCTGACAGATAGTTACTTTCTCAATGAACTACCAAACCTCACCCCCTGCCAACACCCAGAGGATAGATTGGTGATATGCAGAAGTGGCAGGGTCAGCAGGGATCACCCAGTAACCAGCAGTAGAGGTCACACATGGTCTAAGGGGACTCAATTAGGAACCAGTTCTGAGGATTTGAACATGGCAGCAGCTTCCACCATCAGCGATTCAGAAAGCTGGAGTAATGCTATAAATGTTAGCTCAGAATATGAGCCAAATCTAATGCTTGTCTCCTGGAACGTGGTAGGGCTAAGTAATAAATTGTCCCTTCCCCGTTGGAACAACCTTTTAGAAGGTTTGGACATCTGCCTCCTGCAGGAAACTTGGTGTACAGCCCCCATACACAAGGCGGGAATCATGAGTTACTGTCGCCCTGCATTTACAATGGGAAAAGGCTGTCCAGCAGGGGGGCTGTTAATATGGGTCAAAATAGCCCTAGCATGCACGATTACACACCTTCGCTCAGAAAACCTGTATATAATGGGAATTCGCTTGAAGGGTCCACACAGGCAAATCCATTGATATCTACAATATATATACCAGAGGAACAAGGGAGGGGGCAGATCATCAACTACAATCCAACAATTCCAAGAACTGTTGGTTGAGAGGATCACCCCAATTCCACTGCTGATAGCAGTTGACTTGAATGTCACATTTGAGCCCCTTGACAGTAATGACATGATGGAGACAAGTGAGGAAGATGCCAAGTGGTCTGTCCCCCCACCAGATTTCCCTCTGATTAAGAAATGGTTCAAAGTAGCTCTCCAAGTCAAAGCCCTGACCTTGGAGATTGGGCGAAGGGCAGCCACTGGCAGGACAAACTCAGATAGATCAGTGCTATCACCTGCAATAGGGCAAATAGCCTGAGACACATTGCTTATATTATGATAGACTTGGGCGTTGGCGTATTATCAAAAAAAAGTAATCATTGACATGGCTGTGGGAGAAACCACTGATAGCAATCACAATCCACTTAGTTTAATCATGACACAGATTTGGGGACAACCAAATACACAGGCTACTGCACATCAGTTAACAAATGATGTCCAACATTCCGATGACAATTGCTGCCTAAAGTGGCATTAGATAATCATACATGAACATAAATATTCTGGGCTGCACTGAGATCTGTTGGCAAGTACTACTAAACTATAGTTACTAAAAACAGGAGGGTTGGCAGAAGTAGACAATGTTCACACTAATCTTTTTGAACAATTAGGCTCATACTTCAATGTAGCTAGGCACCATTCAGCACTCTGGAACATAAAAAGGGATCCTGGAATACGGTACAACAAATAGTGTAGAACCTCTAGAATCCAGCTAGCTAAGGCAATTAAATCTAAAGACAGAGGGCAAATTAGAATTACAAGGAAGAAATAGACGTCACCCCAACAAAAGTAAAAAGAGATTGAGACAAATCCTGCTGGCAGCTAATTAAGGAAGCTTGTGTTGCTACAGACTCAAAAACACTTTGGCCACTAATTGAATGGGGAGAAGGAGCAGGGGCCACATATCCCCCAAATTATTTTTTGGCATCTCTTTGATATGATAACTTCCAAAAACTTTACTTTGATGCTGACACACCGCCCTCGCCTGGGGTGTCTATTAGAATATCTGAGACCCCAGATAGTGATCTTTTCTACCTGAGTGATATTAAGGCCTCTAATGGCAGAATAGGTCAGGCAAAAGCCCCAGGTCTGGAGGACATACCAGGGGACCTCTTTCTATATGACACTTCGAGTTGGTCTCGTTACATCCTACTACTCTCAGATGCAATAGCAAGAGGTGCCCCGAGGGGCAGAGGAGGTCACCTTATATAAAAAAGGGGACAGAGTACTACCTTGCAACTACAGGCCTATTAGCCTAATAATTGCAAGTCATGGTTATTTTCAAGGGCAGCCTCAGTGCCGTAACGCAGGCCCCCGCAGCCCCCAATGTGTGGGGGGCCCAGCTGTAGGGGGCCCCCCCAGCACATTACTCTGGTCCGAGAGCTCCTGCTAAACCCTGGAGCAGGGGCCCCTCCCTGCACTTTGCAGAGGGGACACTCACATTTCATTATGCCACTGCCTGTATTAGCTTCTATTGCCCTAAAGACAGCTTTCGATTTAGTTCCTAGACAGAAGCTGTGGCAAGTCCTTAAAGACATGGGAATCCCAATCGAACTTCCCAATTTAGTTATAAGGCTTCACAAAGTTAATTTTGCCATGGTGAGGTGGGGTTTGCAGGGGCAACTCACAGACTCAATCAGTACGTCAAGGATGTGTTTTAATGCTCATGTTTTTTTCCCTATATATGAATGAGGTAGTACGATTCCTCGCACAAAAGCCTGCCGATGCTCCAAGCGGAGAAGAAATTGTGACCCTCCTATTTGCAGATAACACATTGTTAGTGTCCAAAACCACAGGTGGATTAGGGCAACTATTAAATAGATTCAAGTTCTTCTGCGACATGTGGGGCTTAGTGAGAAATACCTCCAACTCTACATTTATTACCCTAAACCCCCACACCAAGTGGCCACATGGTGCAGGGAAATGCTGTACCTGCTCTTTTGACATTGCGGACGATGCTGCAGCCAGCAGCACCATCCGCAATGTTAAAAGGCCAGTATGTGCCCACCACTATGGCGGGTGCATCCTAATTGCACTGGTGGGACTGCTGCACGTCTGGCGGATGGTCCCAGCACCGCTATAATGGCGGGCAGACTGATGTCCGCCTGCCATCATAAAGAGCCCCTTACTCTCCATTTGGCTGGCTGGTTAGAATGAGTTAAGAGGAAGGACTTTTCATTTGCAATGCTTATCCCAGCAACACATACTAGCCCTCTCTGCAAAGGTAATCTAACTTTTACAAATGCAGGAGATTGCTAAAAAAACTATCTATTTAATCAGACCTGTAACCTGCCCTGGTCATACCTGCCTCTATTCGCATTCTTTCTTGAGGCCACTGAAACACCCTTCATCCAATAAATTATTCACCAACACTTTCCACCTTTGTAGCAACATGCATAGTCAATTGATTCCTTCAGTTGATCATGCTATTCCACCAGGTGAGCTTTTATTGCCCTCTTCTCTGTATCCAATCCAATGTGCTCATAAGTACTATAGCGCTTTACAAAAAGCTCAGAAAATTGAGGAAAGAGGTTTACCCAATATAGCAATATAGCACTGATGCGAACTGAACAGTGTTGATGACCCATTGTGGTTGCTGATTATTTAATGCAGTCAAGTGGCCTAATAAAATCATCTCACAGAGTATGCCTTTGTCAGTATTGAGTCCGTTTCCCTGCAGGAACTCAAACCCATTTGGAAGCCATAGAGAAGGCAATAAGACTGAAGGTGTGAGGATGTTTGTATGTATGTATGCATCTAGTATTTGTATAGTGCAAACCTTGCCAACAGACAGCAGACCACTGTACAAGATCGAAGGCAAATATAAATTCAATGAGTGATAACAGGGGAAGTGAACGTGGACTGTTACTCAATATTGACATAGTGTTCCTTAATGAGATATGTCTTCAGCTCGTTTCTAAATTGCAATTTCGACATGTACAAAGTTTCAGGTGCCTTTGCAACATAGGTTAATCCTGAGATAAGTAAGTAGCTTGTAGATCATCAGGGTCTGCTTCTGATTTCTTTAAGATAGTATGACGAAGCCTTATTTGAGTTCTTGATCTAAAAGATAATCCTGTATTGACTAGTCAGGTTACAAGCAGTAACCATGTGCAAAACGCATTTTAAGCACTTTTGAAATACAACATCTTGTGCTAGAGATGTTTTTAATTACATCTAGGTTCGTCCATTACCATCACTAACTGTTGAGAACTCATACTTAGAAGTAGAACAATCAAGTACTACTGGGTGAGGATCATCAGGCAAAGGGTGACAAAAAATATGCTTGGTTTTAGAACAAAGGTTTTCTTGGTGAGGTTGGCTAAAAGACTGTCACATATCTCATTTCAATCAATCAATCAATCATTCATTTGTAAAGCGCACTACATACCCACAAGGGTCTCAAGGCGCTGGGGGGGTGCTACTGATCGAACAGCCAGGTCTTGAGAAGCCTTCTGAAGGTCAGCAGGTCTTGGGTCTGTCGTAGGCTCAGTGGGAGGGTGCTCCATGTCTTGGTGGCGAGGTGGGAGAAGTATCTCCCTCCGGTGGTTGTTCTTCGGATGCGCGGGGTGGTGGCGAGTGAGAGGTCAGTGAAGTGTTACTGGCGGATGGGAATGTAGAAGGACAGCCATCTGTTGAGGTAGGCTGGACTAGTCTTGTGGAGTGCCTTGTGTGCGTGGGTAAGGAGCTTGAAGGATATCCTCTTGTTGTCGGGGAGCCCGTGCAGGTTTCTCAGGTGGGGGGTAATGTGGCCGTGGCATGGTACCTCGAGGATCAGTCGTGCCGAGGCATTTTGAATGCATTGTAGTCGTTTGATGAACTTGGTTGGGGCCCTTGCGTAGAGGGTGTTTCCGTAGTCGAGTCTGCTGCTGACGAGGGCCTGGATGACTGTCTTCCTTGTATCTGTCGGGATCCATCTGTAGATCCTGCCGAGCATGCGGAGGGTGTTGAAGCAGGAGGAGGAGACAGCGTTGATTTGCTTTGTCATTGAGAGCGCTGAGTCGAGGATGATTCCCAGGTTGCGTGCGTGGTGGGTGGGTGTCGGATCTGCCCCCAGTGCTGTCGGCCACCAGGAGTCGTCCCAGGCTGAAGGGTTGGAGCCGAGGATGAGGACCTCCGTCTTGTCCAAGTTCTTTCCTTCGTGGAGGTTGGCTTTGGCGGTGATGGGTTCCTTGATGAGAGAGAGGATCAGCTGAGTGTCATCGGCGTTGGAGATTATGTTGAGGTCATGCTGTTGGGCTACGTGTGCGAGCGGGCCATGTAAATGTTGATCAGCGTCAGGCTGAGGGAGGCTCCCTGGGGTACGCCGCAGATGATCTCAGAGGCTTTGGAATGGAATGGGGAGGCGGGAGCTCTGGGTTCTGCCAGTGAGGAAGGAGGTGGTCCAATCCAGAGCCTTGTCTTGGATCCCTGCGGCATGGAGGTGTGTGCGTAGTGTGCGGTGGCAGACGGTGTTGAAGGCGGCAGAGAGGTCTAGGAGGATGAGCGCTGCGTTCTCGCCGTTGTCCAACGGGGTCCTGGTGTCGTTGGTGGCGGCAATGAGGGCAGTCTCTGTGCAGTGGTTGCTTCAGAACCCTGACTGGGAAGGGTACAGGATTCTGTTTTCTTCAAGGTATCGGGTTAGCTGTCTGTTGACGGTTTTCTCGATGACCTTGGCCGGGAAGGGCAGCAGAGAGATGGGCCGGAAGTTCTTGAGGTCTCTTGGGTCTGTCTTAGGTTTTTAAGTAGGGCGTTGATCTCAGAGTGTTTCCAGATCTCTGGGATGGTCGTGGTCTTGAGGGAGAGATTGATGACGCTGCGCAGGTGGGGTGCGATTGACCTGCTTGCTCTGTTGAAGACGCGGTGCAGGAATGGGTCTGACGGAGAGCCAGAGTGGATTGTTGCATGGTCTTGATGGTGTCATCAATGCTGACGCTGGCCCAGGCTAGCAGGGGTTCGTGGTCGATGGTGTGTGGAGGGTCTGTTGTAAGCATGGGCGGATTTTGCGGATTGGCAATCCGCGAACTTGCGTATTTACGGATTCGCAATCCGCGAAGATCCGCGAACTCTAGCGGATTTGCGGATTTTTCCGTTTTTTGTGTTGGCGCGTGTTCGCGCCGATTTTGGGACAAGTTCGCAATTGCGAACTTACTTTTCGGCTTGCAACGGCCGCGACTATGTTGTTTCTACGTCTGGTTTATCATCACAGGTTCACAGCACCCTCTGTTTCACCACTGCCACCCTCTGGGACACCCATGCCACCCTCTAGTACATCCTCACAGGCACCTATTAGGTTTATTTATTACTGTAGATTATGGTGGTTGAAAAAAGCTAGCACACCTGCCCTTCTTCAACTGCCATCAATTAATTTGTGTTTCATTAATGTGTCAGTAATTTTGAAAGTTCCAGTCTGGCTGGCACCTGCTTCCTTCCTTATCTGTAATTTGCTTTTTGTTGCAGTGAAATTTTTTTTTACAGGACCTTTATGGTGCTATTCTATGAGCCTGCTGTTTGGGTCATAGCAGGGTCATAGAATTGTTGCAAACTCTGGAGGGGCCCATCAGGAAGCACTAC
This sequence comes from Lissotriton helveticus, assembly GCF_964261635.1. Taxonomy (NCBI): domain Eukaryota; kingdom Metazoa; phylum Chordata; class Amphibia; order Caudata; family Salamandridae; genus Lissotriton; species Lissotriton helveticus. The sequence goes on from NC_136068.1 coordinate 1,234,408,043, forward strand.
CTTGAATGTTACTAATGTTAAGTTTGAACTTTTGCACCTGCTCATTGCTTTCATTTTAGCTAAAATCGTTTTTTTTGCAATTTAGCGCGATATTTGGGGCGCGAATCCGTGCGAGATCGATTTCGGAAGCCGCGAATACGTGCGAATACAAAATTGTTTTTGTTGCGACGTGTATGTTCGCGTGATCTTGCGCGTGTTCGCGAGGCGCTTCTAGCTATTCGTTTGCCAAGTTACCCTATCGGTCGTACACGGGCGCGGCCATCTTGTTGGCGTGACGTAATTCCGTTTCCGCCCGCTATGTGTAATCTCGCAAAGTGTGCTGCTCGCGAGTACAATTTCGCGCGTACTCGCAAGGAAAATCTCGCGCGAACTTACCCACGCGGTCGTGAACGGGCGCGGCCATCTTGTTTCTCATTCATTGCTATGGTTCTGGGCATGCTTTCTGTATCCTCTCTCAATCTCTGCCATCCTTTGCTTGTTTGAAGTTTTTTTGATCTAATTTTACTTATTATCTAACCCTCTATTTTTCTAGCTCTATATTTTTGTGTTTTCTGCAGCTTTTATTTACTTTTAAACTACTTTTTTAAACTCTTTTCTTTTCTTCTTCACTATTCTATTTCTTCTTTATCATTTAAGTTTATTTCTGCCCAGACCATGGTAAAGGGAGCCGGGAAGCACCCTGAGAAGGGGAAGGGTCCCGCACCCCGTGCCCGGCTCCCGTGCGGGCGTTTAAGGGGGGAGCAAGTGGTCCCGAGGGAGATCTTCAGCGCGGAGGAAGTGGCGGCACTGATCTTCCATGTCCAGCGCCGCCTCCCCAAGACGATCCTGGGAGGCGGCAAGATCGCGACCGGCTATGGCATCCGGGAGCGCCGCCAGCGGTGGGAGAAGGTGTGCCGGGCCATGTACAAGATCTCTGGGGTCCGGCGCACATATAACCAGGCCACCCACCGCTGGACCGATGTCATGGACCGGGAGCGGGACTTGCTGGACGCGCTCGGCGTAGAGGTCCCCGGGCTTGGTGAGTAGTAGTAGTAGTACATTTACTACTCTGTTTTATCCTGCTCTGGTATTTGCAAATCTTTGTTCTTTACCAAGAGCAATAATGCTGCCGATTACATTGAGGTAAATTATATTTCAAAATCTTCTATGCATTTCATTTTCAGGTGCACTGCTCTCCTTCTCAGTAGCCTTGCTTGCTACTATGCTTCTTTGTTTTGTATGTTGTGTTCAGAAGCATTTCATTGGCCTGAGAAATTATGTATCAGTGTACTGTAAAGAAAAGAACTGCGTAATGCTAGACAGTAAGGGTCATATTTTCAATTACCGGCGCATCCCTGCAAAGTAGCAGGGATGCGGCAGTAATTGTGTGCCATGCCACCACCACCCATTGGCCCAAAACGTCACAGAAGCCTTACGCATCTGTGCCGTAAAGGCAGCGCATTGCTGGAGTTGCGTGCCAACGATGGCGCAGCTCCAGCAATGCTCTGGGGTACCCTATCTCCCCAATGCTGCATCAAGCCGTACGTCGGCTTCAAGCGCGCAGGGTTTGAGTCATGCATCATTGTCCTAAAAATGACTGATTGACATCTTGTAGATTTCCCTCAGCCACTTTTAGGATTCGTTCCTGCGCAGGTACGCCCTCCCTTGCGCCGGAACGCCCCCTGATGGCGCAGGGCTTTACAACGTGATGCATCGCCCATATGCCCATATGTGTTTTTTTTTTTAATATATACGCCGCACCAACACCATGGCGAGTCTTTTGTTCTGCCGCTGCGTCAGAAAAGGCACGCAACAATGGAGGAAAATCAGCCGCAACTTCCGCAAGGGACTTATAAATCAGCCCCAACAGACTGAAGTCCAGTGTCCTTCCTTTAGACAGTCACATGGCTATCAGAAGAAATAGTGGCGGTGGTGGCGGGTGGATTGATAGTTTGAGTATTCACTGATCTGCAAGCAGGATGGACTTTGTCTGTCACGTGTTGCGCACTACTGCCTGCAGTGCCAGGCCTAGGCAAACCTCTTTAGTAGTCTGTTTATTGAGTTACATAGGAACTTTCTAAGTCAACGTTCCGCAAATCAGGCAATACGAATAACGTAGTATACCACATGAGATAGATCCCGTGGAATAGTTGTCTATCTATTTGCTATTTTTCCAAAATATGTTGTTATTGTTCTTTTGAAATGTTTGATTTGGTTGAAAAATCTCATCCATGTTTTATGGTTTTTCTTTCTTTCATGTTGTACATCAGCTCCCCCCAAGGGCAAGAGGACACAGGAGGAGGGTGCTGAGGATGCAGGCCAGGATCGGGCAGGCGAGGGCTCCTTTGCTGGCCCCAGTAAGTTTACATTTTACTAAACAGTACCTATTTTTTCCTAGCGTTCCTCATTCGATTTTTTCTAAATCGTCTTTGATCTTCTTGTAGACTGGATATAAATTCTTATCCTGCCTCGAATATGACTCCCTGTGGTATTACTAGACTATTCTTATTAGTCTGTCTGTGTAGCTAACTAAGATTGGACATTTGGCAATTCCATTGGACTCCCATTATATTCAGCAATACCTCTATGCACTGTCTCCTTACTGACTAGATAGTGTGGCAGAGTCATTCAGCTCCCGAAGTCACCGATTATAGATCCCCAATGATCTCTAGATTATCGTACGCAGGACAAGAGAGTAGTACGGAGTCACAGCACAGTCAAGAAGTGTCAGAGGCACTCATGCTTGCAAAAATTCCAAAACCTTTAGCTCATCCACTCTAGTCTAGAGGAACAAAAACCACAGAGTCTATTTAAGTGTAAAAGCTTTATTAAAAGTAAACACATTTATTAAAATCTACTTTGTCATAAAACTATTTAACTGTAAACGGAAAAGTGGTTAGTGCTGACGATTAATTGGACACATTTCTTGTGGTCGAGCCGAACTCTCACCTACTTTGAACTTGATCCTGGTCGTGTTTTTAGGACTCAGGAGTCAAGCTTCTGTCTGTTAGGAGAAAAAGTGGTGCGTGTTAAAAATCAAAAGCAAGCATTCATCAGTTGTGCATAAAAGTGCAGCAAGACAACAGCCTTCCCTGGAAAATGGGACATTTTTACTATGGAGTAGACAGTCACAAATTATTACATTGTATTCTGTTTTTTTAACATTTCTCCTAGACCAAATATTATATAGTAGTGAGTGGTGTATTCTAACTTTCTTAAATGTACTTTGTAGGTGTAACATCTGGTGACGGGGCCAGCGCGGAGGTGGCTGTGTTGGACTTGGACTCGGAGGCCTCTGGGGAGGATGCGGCGTTAGAAGAGCTGGTGGCCGTTCCTGTGGGGGATCAAACGGTGGTGGCGGAAACAGGTAAGCTATATATTCCTTACTTATTGAGATTGAAGACTGCATAGTGTGCTTTCTGCACGGGTGTATTACAATTACAAATCAACCAGGTAGTAGCCTCCTCGAAATGTACTTCGACTTAGCTGTGAAGTTTTTGGTGAGAAGAATCCCAATAAGTTCTTAGACGAACGTGATGGATGGGATGAACGAAAAGCGAAAGAAGGGTGTAAGTAAGTGGGACGCGAACTTGTATGATGGCTGGCAAAGAAGAACGATATGTGTTTGCTTGGACCCAGAGGTGGCTGGGAAGGAAAGAATATGGTATGGTGCATGGCTGGGTCAATGATGAAGCAAGGATGGGTGGAAGGACAGCAGCCTGGGTGGGTGAAACAGAAACTGTATGTGTGCGTATACTTTGAATGAATGGATGCCTGGAGCATGGTATTCTCTGACTCTTACATAGCAAATGTGTATCTAGAGAGAGTAGATGGTCGCCAGGTGAAGTAAGTGTTACCTTGAAGAGCATGTACCACCGCACCCGCACGTCCGTCCCAGTGCAGGGAAGGCAAGGAAAAGAAATTGTAAATGTGTCCAATACTACCATGAATAGTAGCAGTACTTTGTATTGCGTTTGCATTCACAGCATATATCTGGTTATTACGGTGGACACTCCGTACCTCTCTTAATAACTTTAGTTTACTTGTAGTACGTCATTCATGTGTGGGTGTATCACTGTGTTCACTCAATATTAAGCAAAGCACCTAAAGTCATCTCATCTGTCATTAAATACGTCCCATGTGAAGTGATAGATAATCAAATTAGTTAGCTTCTTCAGTTTCCTTTTCTAGTACTCATTTGCACTGTAGGGTGAAAGGTAAATTAATTAAGCAGTAGCCCTTGTAACAGAGTATTCTCAGTGCCACCCGTAATAGAAAAGTAATAGCTTCACCACCTGCATGTACTGGACCGGTACAGTAACGCAAGTCTGTCTCCATCATCATGGTGTGCAACTTTTTTTCTCGGGTGCAACTTCACTGTGCTGTGTCCATGTCATTCTGCCGGCTTGCATAAGATAACGTACCCATTTCCCTAAACAAGAGAGAAGAAGAAGAATAAGACTGGTGTACTGTCATAGTCGACTGTAATGGAAGTCCATAGTGGTCGTAGAATTAGTTCATTAAACTACCACTACTGTTAGAGCAAGGATGCAGAAGTGGGAGGTTACATAGATACTGTCCTCAATAGTTATGTACTGTGCTTTCAATTTGCTACTTGTACTCTGTGACCCAACTTTCGGCTCAATCACTTTTTGTTATTAATAAGGAGCATTGGTTACAGACTATGTCTTTCTTTCTTCATATAGTTGCTCCTTCCAAATCAACAACAAGGAGGGAGCAGGCTAGATTGGCCCGGCAACGGAGGCTGGAGGCCACAGTCGCCGAGTATCGGCGGCTGGTGGCCCTGGAGGAGGAGGAGGACACGCAGTCGAGCGGGGCAACATCTTCGACTGTGACCACTGCATCCTCCTCCGTGACTAAACCAGCGGGACCGAGCCGGGCTAAGAAAGCCGACCGCCACCGCCAAGCACCCGAAATACCAGCTGCCCCCCACAGGAGCTGCAAGGAACGCCAACGCCGCCTACGAGTCCGCATGTCCAACCTGGAGCAGGAGGTCCTGAGGTATAAGACCTTGGTTAAGGGCCTCCGCTCCGAGCTTGCCACCCTCCGCAAGGAGTATGATGCCCATGCCGCATCATGCACCAGCACCAGCACCCTCCAGTAGTGGAGTGTCCCTTGCCCTTTTTTTATAGACTTTTGGGGGGTGGGATTTGGGAGTTGGGATCGTTTTGGGACGTTTCAGAGACAATCGTTGGGGTTAGGGTGGGTGAGGGAGATTATTTTGTTAGGGATAAATAAATATATTTTTCAACTTTATCTGACCATACCTGTTTTTTACTGCTTTTCAGTCTGGTGGGTGGGGGGCGGGGGTGTAACAGTAACTTTGTTTTCATGAACAGTCGTAGGACTTTAGTAGTACAACCGTCAATCTCTTGTCTACTCCGAAATAATACTCCATTATACTACCTCCCACCAAACGCTTATCTTACCTGTAATTTGTGTTAGAAATTAGGGCTAGGCCCAGGGCTGGCTCCAGGTGAAATGGGGATTAACGTTGTCATTCCTGGGCGGGTGACATTTCCTCATTGCGGTGTTACTAGTGGTGTGACACAGTGGCAGTTGCATGCCTATGGAAAAAAAGAAAACGAAACCTTGTTTGTACTCCTTACTGTAGCATTACAACGGTTACGGTACGATCGAGAAAATAGCAGGTGACAGTACACTAGAACAGTGCCATAATGTAGCCTAACAAATGGTAAAGTATTGCAAGTATAACTAGTACTTGCGTTGAATTTATTTGACATTGGCTACTACTACTAGAAGATATAGTACTGAAGCTGAGTAAGTCTAGAAGATATCCTCGTATTCCTTCACCAGCCTGTTGCTGCTATCACCTTATCCTCCCCAGCAAGTGTGTGGAATTATTGATGTCATTTTAGTCAGACATCAAGCAAAACAACACAGCCCGGGGGAAGAGGGTTAGGGTTTGTAAAATGGATGGGAATGGGGGTTTCTTTTTGGGTAGGTTTTGTTGAGAGAAGAAAAAAAAAGCAGAGCATGGACAAACAATAATTGAAGATACAGAGTTTACAGACAATCTTTGGTTACAAAGTAAAGGTAAGCACATGCAGCAGTCACACTCATAGAATAAAAGACAACAATGGATACTGTATCTGTATTGCGTATGTTGTTGGAGTTGTCCTGTTGAAATTGGTAAGTAAGTTGCATGCAGCAAACAATTCCTCTTATTGGCGGCACTCCTCCATTCCAGCTGACGCTTCGTCCATCAATGTGGTGGTGAACACTGACAGAAGAGACACCCTGTCCACTGCCTGCCTGGCGGATGTTGACTGAAACCCGGCCTGTAATTATTGAACGGAAAACAGGAAGTGCTATTACAATACCACTGATAAATAAATAAAAGGTATGTACGCTGTGTGGTTCAAAAAGTGACACTTTGATTTCCCTAATAGACAGTACAATATTTTTGAAATTGCGTGCTCTGTCTGAGTCACCTTTTTAAGGATCAATAAGTATGGCCAAAATATTATAGCGGATCTTTCCCCTCAAGGTGGGTGTACTACTGTGTTTTAGAACAAAATTTGACCTTCCCAGCAATGCTCCCACCAAGACCCTTACTAAAGCCAGTCGCAAAAATGTAGAAGAACCCAATCATATCTCCAAAAACGATGCCTAGCAGAAAAATGGTTACAAAACGTACTTTGAAAGTAACAGTAGACCCAAATACAGACCGTGGATTGTATTCAAACCACTTGCCTGCAAGCAAAAGTATCCATAGCCAGCATCGCTCCAACAGTGCTCTACAACAACAGAACCGCGTTGCAATAGAACCCCCCTAAACACATGCAATCCTGCTGCTAGGGCTAACCCTAACGAACCCTAACTTACAAAAAGTGCAAAAACTGGTGTTTCCTTATGGATTTTGTCCAACAAACTTCTAGCCGGTATTAGACCTTCCCAGGAATGCCCCAGGCAAGACCCGCCAACCCACCCGCAAAAAAACACGCGACACAACACCACCAAACAGCGAAAAAGCTAAATCTCATACTTACAATGTCTCTCGGCCTTCGGTCCAAACGCGGCGCTGTGCAGCTAGGTCGTCATCATCATCAATCATCATAACTCCTGTTTTCCACCACGGATTTCCTGAAAAGCAAATGCAATCAAGATTAGACTGTCGCAGCAGTGCTTCGACAGAGACCCCGGCCGCAACCCACCCACGAACAGCAGGAAGCCCCCCAAAACGCTACATTGAGCAAGATGTCTGAAGAAATGGCAAAAAAAAGGCTTTTCCTTAAGGATTTTGTCCAAAACACTTCTATCCGGCATTAGACCTTCCCAGGAATGCCCCAGCCAAGACCCGCCAACCCACCCGCAAAAAAACACGCGACAACACCCCCAAACAGCGAAAAAGCTAAATCTCATACTTACAATATCTCTCGGCCTTCGGTCCAAAGTAACGCGCTGTGCAGCTAGGTCATCATCAATCATCATAACTCCTGTTTTCCACCACGGATTTCCTGAAAAGCAAATGCAATCAAGATTAGACTGTCGCAGCAGTGCTTCGACAGAGACCCCGGCCGCAACCCACCCACGAACAGCAGGAAGCCCCCCAAAACGCTACATTGAGCAAGATGTCTGAAGAAATGGCAAAAAAAAGGCTGTTCCTTATGGATTTTGTCCAAAACACTTGTATCCGGTATTAGACCTTCCCAGGAATGCCCCAGGCAAGACCCGCCGGCGCCAACCCACCCGCAAAAAAACACCCGACAACACCCCCAAACAGCGAAAAAGCTAAATCTCATACTTACAATATCTCTCGGCCTTCGTTCCAAATGCCGCGCTGTTCAGCTAGGTCATCATCATCAATCATCATAACTCCTGTTTTCCACCACGGATTTCCTGAAAAGCAAATGCAATCAAGATTAGACTGTCGCAGCAGTGCTTCGACAGACACCAAAAATTACACACAAACCCCCGGAACCCCGCCAAAGAGCACCTCAAAGGCAAGCAAGTCAGCAAAAACGGCAAGAAATTTCCACCTCATATTTGGTCCAAAACACTTTTGTCCATTATTAGAGCTTCACAGCAATGGGCCCAAAACCGTCAACTCACCCGCAAAGAAGTACAACACCCCCACAAGTGCTGAGTCTTTCTTCATTGTGCGTAATCCAGCACTCTGCTTGGAGGGAAATCGCAGTCTGGAGGAGGAGGATAGAGGAGCATGTTCTTCAGAACTTGTGAACCTGAGGAATGTAGACTGCGGCACCTTCAAATCAATAAGCAAACAAGTGAAGACAGTTCTGATGATGGTCTTGTTTTTGGGATTAGGTGATTAAAGTTTGAATTAAATTAACTGTGCAAAACAAAGAAAGAGAGACACAAAGCACACAGGAATAAAAGTGAATAAGGACGAAAAAGAAAGTTCTTGATTGATTGTCTCATTTTCAGGGCTCGGTGTCAGGGAATAAGAACAAGATTTCGTCATCATACTCTGCGAATTCAGGCTGGATGAGGTCAGTGGCACCGAACAGAGAAAAAATCCCCTCATCTACGTTGCTGTCCTCATCGTCTTCATGTGGCGTGCTTTCTCGCACTTTGTAATCTGGTGGTATGAGGTGCTGATTCATCTTGATCATTGTCAGCCGCTCCACATTTTTGGGCGATAGGCGGCTCCGTTTGGCAGTTACAATGCCACCAGCAGCACTGAAAACACGTTCAGAAGACACACTTGCGAGTGGGCAAGACAAATAGTTTATAGCCAGGTTGTAGAGCTGTGGCCACAATTGTTTTTTGCCATGCCAATACTGCAATGGCTCCTCATTAAGAAAGACCACTGTTGAGTCATTCAGATAGTCCTGCACCATCGACTCAAGGTCATCAACTGTTCCTCCACTTTGCTTACTTTTTGCTGTGCCTGTGACATTTTTTCGAGAACCATACCCCATCAAACTTAGCCAATCCTCCTCCCCAGCCACTGTTAGTGTTGTCATTGTGTGTGGTGCAGATGATCCAGTTGCCGGTGTCTTTAACGGCTGAGAGGTCACTTGTGCCCCAGCCACAGGTGCAGAAGTGGATTCTTGTGACTGCGGATGGCCTGCTGATGCTGATGCTGATGTACTGGCTTCTCCTTCAATAACCTGCCGTTCTTTTTCAAACCTCTTGGCTGACCAGGCTAACCAATGTTTGTACTTTTGAACATCTGCATCAGCGAAAGGAAAGAATGCGTTGTCTGCCAGCGCCTTTTTGTAGCGTGGATCCAGAATAGTAGCACAAATGTAATGCTGATCTGAGTTGATGTTTTTAAGACGTTCATCACCACGTAGGCGATGTAATAATTTCTCAGACAAAATGAAATGGTTTGTTTTTTTTTCATCTTTTTCAAACTCAGAAGAAACCGCCATCAGTTGGTGCTCCAGTATGCACAACAATGGGATAGCTTTTCCCAAATTACAGTCCTCCTGGCTGACTGCACGCGTGAAGAACTCAAAAGGACGAAGCATGTCTGTCAGGCTTTTAACTATGGCCCATTGCGCCTTACTCATCCGCAGGTCCTCCTTCTGAGATGTAGCCTCTGTCAAGAAATAGTGATCGAGTACCGTATACTGCTCATGCAGACGCTCAAGCATGTAGAAGGTTGAGTTCCAACGTGTTGCCACCTCCTGGATGAGTGCTTTCACTGGCATTCCACGTTGAAGTAGCAGTCTCCGCAGATGCTTCCGGGCCTTAAAAGAATGGCTGAAATGGTTGCACATTTTGCGGCAGGTGGCCATTACCTCGAACGCTGGACTCTCTTTATCACTCAAGAATTTTTGAACTACCAGGTTGATACAGTGCGCCAAACACGGCACTCTAACATGGTGACCCTGTAACATGGCCTTAACTACATTGGCGCCATTATCCGTGGAAACATAACCAATCTTGCGTTTTAGGGGGGATAGCATTGACAACACCTTTTTGTCAAACTCTTCCAAAAGGTTTTCTGCTGTGTGACTTTTCTCCAAGGCAAACATGGCTAGTGTTGCATGTTTCCGAGCAGCTTTGAAAACTTGGTCCGGGTCAACACCTGCGTTTAGCTTTGCTATAACACCTGAAAAAGAGACCCAGTGTGCAGTGATGCACATGTAATCATCGCCTGGGCCACTGGTCCACATGTCTGTTGTCAGATGTATTGTGTGAACAGCACTCTTCTGCAAAGCTGCCCCAATCGCCTGCAGCACATCTTCATGTAGTGCTGGAACCGCAACTCTGGCAAAATAGAACCGGCTCGGAACCTTCCATTTAGGGCAGAGCGTTGCAACTAATTCAAGAAAACCTACCGCTTCTACAAAAGAAAAAGGTAGAAGGTCCACAGCTAGCATTTTAGCCAGCTTAGTGTTATACAGACGCGTCAGTGGGTGGTTGCGTTCATATGGCACCTCTGAAGTAAGCATTGTTCTAATGTTGCCCTGGACCAAGCATTTACGGGCTGATAATGACTTCGTTGACCCAATTTTGCCGCTGGTGAACTTTTGTGCGTTGGTGTCTCACTCGCTCCAACACTCTTAGTGTGCCTCACATTGGGTGTGCTGCTGAGAGGGGTACTGGGTGTAAGGGAAGTGTTTGACACGTCTTCTTCCTGCTCGTCAACATCAGATGAAACATCAACGTTTCCTTGATTTTGGCCTTTCTTGATCGCAGCTAGGTGCGCAAACCATTGGACAGCGTGCTTTCTGTCAAGATGACCACTCTGGCCGCCGGTACCATAGTTGCTACCTGGCTTACCACGACTAACTGCAAGCTTACAAAGGGTACAAATGGCAAACCTTGGATTTTTGGGACAAACAGTAAAGAAGTCCCAAACTGGGGACTTGAAGTGTCTGTGGGACCTGGAGGAGGCGGCGATACTGGTGGTGGTGGTGGTCATGAAGCTAATGCCAGATGAAGTGGAGGATCTGGATTGGCCAACTTTTGTACGTTTTCCACTTTCACCGCCACTAATTAAGGTCGAGGTTGACGCAGGTCTCTTCTTGCCAGAAATAAATATGGAAGCGGGACGAGTTGGTGTACTACTTAACTCCAATGATTGTGGGGTTTCCACTGCCTCCTCATCGACAACATCATCATCATCATCACGCGCAGCAGCTCTTCGGGCTAGGGTCAAAATGTCTGTTTGCTGCATGCCCGCTGGGGCTGCAGTGACCTTTATGATGACTGGGTCGTCGTTGGCAGAGTCTTCATCAGCAGCAGTATCCGCCACTTCTTGTTGAGCCTCATCACACTCCATAAGTCTGAGACTTTGGACGAGCTTCCTTTTACGCTTAAGTACCTTTGTTGGATCATGGTGTGCCTCACTCTCAGACGGCTGTGGTGCTGGTTCCCAAGTTTGATCCGTATCATCAGAAGGAGGTGTGCTTGAAGAGGATGTAGACACCACCCTTGATCTCTTCCTTGCTAGGGTTGTGGAAGACAATGAAGGATCATCAGGAGGAGTGGCTTCCTCAAATGATACCTCGCCTTGATTGTCGATTTCCTGATGTGCCCCTACTTCGGGAGGAACAACTATTGTGGGCACTTGTTGTGACCCTCCATGCACCTCTGCATGCGCATCTCCTTGCGCTGCCTCTCCTTCCACATGTACTTGGGCTTGTACTTGCACATGTGATTGTTGTTGCCGCTGTGGTTGTTCAACACTCGTCAGATGAGCTACAACAACCTGTGTTGATTGAGGGACATTGCTGCTGCTTTCTTGCGATGAGCCAACATCACTGGTCGATGGTGATTGAAGAAGTATACTGGCTGCCTCTGCAGCACTCAAGGGCTTGGACTTAAGTTGGCGTGGTGGTGGTGGTGGCACTGAGCCCAATGGAGCGGGGGTGCTGCTGCCAGCTTGGTCCCCAGCAGATCCCGCTGCAGCTGCTGCAGGCATACTTTTTTTTTTACTCACAAAAAAAGGGGCGGGCGGCACACCAGTGTCCTTGGTAACTTGCTTCTTCTGCTCCTTACTGGCACCTTTCTTGCTAGAGGAGCTACGGGTTACTTTTTTTGGGGCCATCTTCTTCAGAGCAGGTCAGCAGGCAGCAGTTGCACGAGTTGCAGAGGGTTCTGTGTCCAGACGTGACGTCGCGTGACGTTATGCTGCACACACCGCTGCAGGACTTCTTCCTGGCACTGGTGGTTCTATTGAGTCTTCTTGTGCACCTAAAAGCAATGGAAGACAGAGGAACATCAGTTCAGTTATACACCCCAAAAAATCGACAAAACACAGAAAAATGAGCACAATCCCATGCCATCCATGATGTTTACATTGAAGACACCCCACAGAAAGACTAGGGACATGCAAGTATGCAACACTCACTACCCCTGGGCATAAGGGATGAAAAGTAGGCAAAATAAGTGCAGGCCTCAGACACTGCCTCTCCTCAAAATGGCCCCCTTACACCCCAAGCACATGTTGCCTGTACCAGCCAGCACTCAAGATGGCCACCACCACCACCCACATGGCCAGTCCACATCAACAGTACACCCCCAAAAAACAGAAAAACAGCCAGAAATCACCACAATCCAATGCCATCCATGATGTTTACATCAAAGAGAGTGAGACAACACCACAGGCACACTCAGTCCATGCACCACCACCACCCCTGGGCAAGCAAAAGGCCACACCAGCAGCCCCCCAAAAACGACAAAAAACAATAAAATAAGCACAATCCCAGCCCATCCATGGCCTCAATTATGTTTAAATTCAAGAAGACACCCCACAGAAAGACTAGGCCCATGCAACACTCACCACCCCTGGGCAAAGGGCCACACCAGCAGCCCCCCAAAAACGACAAAAAACAATAAAATCTGCACAATCCCAGCCCATCCATGGCCTCAATGGTGTTTAAATTCAAGAAGACACCCCACAGAAAGACTAGGCCCATGCAACACTCACCACCCCTGGGCAAAGGGCCACACCAGCAGGCCCAAAAAAACGACAAAAAACAATAAAATCTGCACAATCCCAGTCCATCCATGGCCTCAATGGTGTTTAAATTCAAGAAGACACCCCTCAGAAACACTAGGCCCATGCAACACTCACTACCCCTGGGCATAAGGGATGAAAAGTAGGCAAAATAAGTGCAGGCCTCAGACACTGCCTCTCCTCAAAATGGCCCCCTTACACCCCAAGCACATGTTGCCTGTACCAGCCAGCACTCAAGATGGCCACCACCACCACCCACATGGCCAGTCCACATCAACAGTACACCCCCAAAAAACAGAAAAACAGCCAGAAATCACCACAATCCAATGCCATCCATGATGTTTACATCAAAGAGAGTGAGACAACACCACAGGCACACTCAGTCCATGCACCACCACCACCCCTGGGCAAGCAAAAGGCCACACCAGCAGCCCCCCAAAAACGACAAAAAACAATAAAATAAGCACAATCCCAGCCCATCCATGGCCTCAATTATGTTTAAATTCAAGCAGACACCCCACAGAAAGACTACGCCCATGCAACACTCACCACCCCTGGGCAAAGGGCCACACCAGCAGGCCCAAAAAAACGACAAAAAACAATAAAATCTGCACAATCCCAGTCCATCCATGGCCTCAATGGTGTTTAAATTCAAGAAGACACCCCTCAGAAACACTAGGCCCATGCAACACTCACTACCCCTGGGCATAAGGGATGAAAAGTAGGCAAAATAAGTGCAGGCCTCAGACACTGCCTCTCCTCAAAATGGCCCCCTTACACCCCAAGCACATGTTGCCTGTACCAGCCAGCACTCAAGATGGCCACCACCACCACCCACATGGCCAGTCCACATCAACAGTACACCCCCAAAAAACAGAAAAACAGCCAGAAATCACCACAATCCAATGCCATCCATGATGTTTACATCAAAGAGAGTGAGACAACACCACAGGCACACTCAGTCCATGCACCACCACCACCCCTGGGCAAGCAAAAGGCCACACCAGCAGCCCCCCAAAAACGACAAAAAACAATAAAATAAGCACAATCCCAGCCCATCCATGGCCTCAATTATGTTTAAATTCAAGAAGACACCCCACAGAAAGACTAGGCCCATGCAACACTCACCACCCCTGGGCAAAGGGCCACACCAGCAGGCCCAAAAAAACGACAAAAAACAATAAAATCTGCACAATCCCAGCCCATCCATGGCCTCAATGGTGTTTAAATTCAAGAAGACACCCCTCAGAAACACTAGGCCCATGCAACACTCACTACCCCTGGGCATAAGGGATGAAAAGTAGGCAAAATAAGTGCAGGCCTCAGACACTGCCTCTCCTCAAAATGGCCCCCTTACACCCCAAGCACATGTTGCCTGTACCAGCCAGCACTCAAGATGGCCACCACCACCACCCACATGGCCAGACCACATCAACAGTACACCCCCAAAAAACAGAAAAACAGCCAGAAATCACCACAATCCAATGCCATCCATGATGTTTACATCAAAGAGAGTGAGACAACACCACAGGCACACTCAGTCCATGCACCACCACCACCCCTGGGCAAGCAAAAGGCCACACCAGCAGCCCCCCAAAAACGACAAAAAACAATAAAATAAGCACAATCCCAGCCCATCCATGGCCTCAATTATGTTTAAATTCAAGAAGACACCCCACAGAAAGACTAGGCCCATGCAACACTCACCACCCCTGGGCAAAGGGCCACACCAGCAGCCCCCCAAAAACGACAAAAAACAATAAAATCTGCACAATCCCAGCCCATCCATGGCCTCAATGGTGTTTAAATTCAAGAAGACACCCCACAGAAAGACTAGGCCCATGCAACACTCACCACCCCTGGGCAAAGGGCCACACCAGCAGGCCCAAAAAAACGACAAAAAACAATAAAATCTGCACAATCCCAGTCCATCCATGGCCTCAATGGTGTTTAAATTCAAGAAGACACCCCTCAGAAACACTAGGCCCATGCAACACTCACTACCCCTGGGCATAAGGGATGAAAAGTAGGCAAAATAAGTGCAGGCCTCAGACACTGCCTCTCCTCAAAATGGCCCCCTTACACCCCAAGCACATGTTGCCTGTACCAGCCAGCACTCAAGATGGCCACCACCACCACCCACATGGCCAGTCCACATCAACAGTACACCCCCAAAAAACAGAAAAACAGCCAGAAATCACCACAATCCAATGCCATCCATGATGTTTACATCAAAGAGAGTGAGACAACACCACAGGCACACTCAGTCCATGCACCACCACCACCCCTGGGCAAGCAAAAGGCCACACCAGCAGCCCCCCAAAAACGACAAAAAACAATAAAATAAGCACAATCCCAGCCCATCCATGGCCTCAATTATGTTTAAATTCAAGCAGACACCCCACAGAAAGACTAGGCCCATGCAACACTCACCACCCCTGGGCAAAGGGCCACACCAGCAGGCCCAAAAAAACGACAAAAAACAATAAAATCTGCACAATCCCAGTCCATCCATGGCCTCAATGGTGTTTAAATTCAAGAAGACACCCCTCAGAAACACTAGGCCCATGCAACACTCACTACCCCTGGGCATAAGGGATGAAAAGTAGGCAAAATAAGTGCAGGCCTCAGACACTGCCTCTCCTCAAAATGGCCCCCTTACACCCCAAGCACATGTTGCCTGTACCAGCCAGCACTCAAGATGGCCACCACCACCACCCACATGGCCAGTCCACATCAACAGTACACCCCCAAAAAACAGAAAAACAGCCAGAAATCACCACAATCCAATGCCATCCATGATGTTTACATCAAAGAGAGTGAGACAACACCACAGGCACACTCAGTCCATGCACCACCACCACCCCTGGGCAAGCAAAAGGCCACACCAGCAGCCCCCCAAAAACGACAAAAAACAATAAAATAAGCACAATCCCAGCCCATCCATGGCCTCAATTATGTTTAAATTCAAGAAGACACCCCACAGAAAGACTAGGCCCATGCAACACTCACCACCCCTGGGCAAAGGGCCACACCAGCAGGCCCAAAAAAACGACAAAAAACAATAAAATCTGCACAATCCCAGCCCATCCATGGCCTCAATGGTGTTTAAATTCAAGAAGACACCCCTCAGAAACACTAGGCCCATGCAACACTCACTACCCCTGGGCATAAGGGATGAAAAGTAGGCAAAATAAGTGCAGGCCTCAGACACTGCCTCTCCTCAAAATGGCCCCCTTACACCCCAAGCACATGTTGCCTGTACCAGCCAGCACTCAAGATGGCCACCACCACCACCCACATGGCCAGACCACATCAACAGTACACCCCCAAAAAACAGAAAAACAGCCAGAAATCACCACAATCCAATGCCATCCATGATGTTTACATCAAAGAGAGTGAGACAACACCACAGGCACACTCAGTCCATGCACCACCACCACCCCTGGGCAAGCAAAAGGCCACACCAGCAGCCCCCCAAAAACGACAAAAAACAATAAAATAAGCACAATCCCAGCCCATCCATGGCCTCAATTATGTTTAAATTCAAGAAGACACCCCACAGAAAGACTAGGCCCATGCAACACTCACCACCCCTGGGCAAAGGGCCACACCAGCAGCCCCCCAAAAACGACAAAAAACAATAAAATCTGCACAATCCCAGCCCATCCATGGCCTCAATGGTGTTTAAATTCAAGAAGACACCCCACAGAAAGACTAGGCCCATGCAACACTCACCACCCCTGGGCAAAGGGCCACACCAGCAGGCCCAAAAAAACGACAAAAAACAATAAAATCTGCACAATCCCAGTCCATCCATGGCCTCAATGGTGTTTAAATTCAAGAAGACACCCCTCAGAAACACTAGGCCCATGCAACACTCACTACCCCTGGGCATAAGGGATGAAAAGTAGGCAAAATAAGTGCAGGCCTCAGACACTGCCTCTCCTCAAAATGGCCCCCTTACACCCCAAGCACATGTTGCCTGTACCAGCCAGCACTCAAGATGGCCACCACCACCACCCACATGGCCAGTCCACATCAACAGTACACCCCCAAAAAACAGAAAAACAGCCAGAAATCACCACAATCCAATGCCATCCATGATGTTTACATCAAAGAGAGTGAGACAACACCACAGGCACACTCAGTCCATGCACCACCACCACCCCTGGGCAAGCAAAAGGCCACACCAGCAGCCCCCCAAAAACGACAAAAAACAATAAAATAAGCACAATCCCAGCCCATCCATGGCCTCAATTATGTTTAAATTCAAGAAGACACCCCACAGAAAGACTAGGCCCATGCAACACTCACCACCCCTGGGCAAAGGGCCACACCAGCAGGCCCAAAAAAACGACAAAAAACAATAAAATCTGCACAATCCCAGTCCATCCATGGCCTCAATGGTGTTTAAATTCAAGAAGACACCCCTCAGAAACACTAGGCCCATGCAACACTCACTACCCCTGGGCATAAGGGATGAAAAGTAGGCAAAATAAGTGCAGGCCTCAGACACTGCCTCTCCTCAAAATGGCCCCCTTACACCCCAAGCACATGTTGCCTGTACCAGCCAGCACTCAAGATGGCCACCACCACCACCCACATGGCCAGTCCACATCAACAGTACACCCCCAAAAAACAGAAAAACAGCCAGAAATCACCACAATCCAATGCCATCCATGATGTTTACATCAAAGAGAGTGAGACAACACCACAGGCACACTCAGTCCATGCACCACCACCACCCCTGGGCAAGCAAAAGGCCACACCAGCAGCCCCCCAAAAACGACAAAAAACAATAAAATAAGCACAATCCCAGCCCATCCATGGCCTCAATTATGTTTAAATTCAAGAAGACACCCCACAGAAAGACTAGGCCCATGCAACACTCACCACCCCTGGGCAAAGGGCCACACCAGCAGGCCCAAAAAAACGACAAAAAACAATAAAATCTGCACAATCCCAGCCCATCCATGGCCTCAATGGTGTTTAAATTCAAGAAGACACCCCTCAGAAACACTAGGCCCATGCAACACTCACTACCCCTGGGCATAAGGGATGAAAAGTAGGCAAAATAAGTGCAGGCCTCAGACACTGCCTCTCCTCAAAATGGCCCCCTTACACCCCAAGCACATGTTGCCTGTACCAGCCAGCACTCAAGATGGCCACCACCACCACCCACATGGCCAGACCACATCAACAGTACACCCCCAAAAAACAGAAAAACAGCCAGAAATCACCACAATCCAATGCCATCCATGATGCTTACATCAAAGAGAGTGAGACAACACCACAGGCACACTCAGTCCATGCACCACCACCACCCCTGGGCAAGCAAAAGGCCACACCAGCAGCCCCCCAAAAACGACAAAAAACAATAAAATAAGCACAATCCCAGCCCATCCATGGCCTCAATTATGTTTAAATTCAAGAAGACACCCCACAGAAAGACTAGGCCCATGCAACACTCACCACCCCTGGGCAAAGGGCCACACCAGCAGGCCCAAAAAAACGACAAAAAACAATAAAATCTGCACAATCCCAGCCCATCCATGGCCTCAATGGTGTTTAAATTCAACAAAACAGTTGTATCATGCACCCATAACCAACCCTGGTCCTACTGGATACTGTGGCTACCCACAATATAATTTATTTAATTTTCTGAAAAAGTTCCAAAATTGTACTTGCAGCAACTGTAATGCCCCAAACAAACTTACTTGTGAAAGTTGATTTCTAATCCAAAAGTGATCCAAAGACAGTCAAAAAGGCCTCAAATCCAAATATCCAGCAGCACCCACAAAAAGTAATCCTTCCAGCTCCAGATCCAAATGAAAGTGACCAGGAGATGGACAAAGCACTGGGAGGAGCCTGCTGGACAGGAACAGGAAGTTGGAGACTGTGGGGCACTTCCTTTCCCCCCCCCCCCCCCAAAATGGACTCCTTGCAAAAAAAAAGGCCATGCAAATGTCAACCTGAGGAGTGATTCTGATAAAAATCATAATTTTCTGAAGGTTTATCCTGTTTGCTGGTGATTTTCTTGTGCGAAATTGCAAAATCTCTATTTCGCAAGTGCGAGATTGTTCCTTTCCGCCGCAACTACGTGTTCGCAATTGCGAACTCTCGCGAGGTGTGCTGTGCAAGGTGGCAAGCCGCGAGTACGTATTCGCGGGCGACAAACTCCCGCGGGAACACGCAGCAAGATCTAAAATGGCGCGTCACTCGCAAAGAAAAACAACTCGGCAAACGCTAAAATGACGGAAAGTGAACGCCGTGCACCACGCCGCGCGCCGCAACCAAGCAAAAAATCCGCCGCGAGCGGATTCACGGATTTTCGACAAATTCGCGAGAGTTCGCGGATTGCGGATTTGCCGAAAATCCGAAAAATCCGCGAGCGGAGCGGATTTTACGCCCATGCTTGTTGCTGTCTGTTGGGGCTGTCTGGGTGTTGAACCTGTTGTGGATGTCTGCTATCTTGTGGTGGAAGAAGGTGGCGAGGGAGTCGCACAGGGCTTGCGACGGCAGGATGTTGTTGGTGTTGGAGCTGGGGTTGGAAAGTTCCTTCATGATGTTGAAGAGCTCCTTGCTATTGTGTGCATTGTTGTCGAGGCGGTCTTTGAAGGAGGTCCTCTTGGCCACCGTGATGAGGTGGTGGTGGTTGCGGATGGTGTCCTTGTGTGCTGCGTGGCTGTCCGGAGTTTGTTCACTGTGCCATTTCTTCTCAAGTTTCCGGCAGGCTTGATTGGAGGCTAGGAGTTCTGGGGTGAACCAGCTGGCCCTCTTGCTGGTGTCTCTGTGGGGGGGTTTCTTCAGCGGGTCGAGGGTGTTGGCCCAGTCCTCGATCCAGTGTCTGAGGCTGTGGGCAGCGTCATCGGTGTTGGAGGGTTTGATGGGTGGACTGAGAGCGAGGTTTGCGTATAGTTGAGCTTTGGTGATTTTGCTCCAGCAGTGGCAGGCGATCTGTTGGGTGCGGTGGTGTGTGGTGGGTTGCTGGAAGGCGAAGTGGATGCAGCGGTGGTTGGTCCAGAGGAGTTTGGTGGTGTGGCTGAGCGAGACATGCAGGATTGAGGAGAAGACAGGGTCGAGCGTGTGGCCTGCGGAGTGGGTGGGCGTTGTGACGAGCTGCTTCAGTCCGAGGCTGGCGAGGTTGTCAATCAGGGTTGTGGAGTTGTTGTTGTTGTTGTTGTTCTCAAGGTGACAGTTAAGGTCTCCAAGGAGGATGTCGTCGGTGGAGGTCAGGACGTGCGTGCTGATCAAATCGGCGATGGAGTTACTGAACTGGGGGTGGGGTCCGGGGGTTCGGTAGACAAGGGGGCCCCTGAGGGAGGAGTTAGGGTCTGTGTGGATCTGGAAATGCATGTGATCGGCGGTGCTGAGCGCGTCGTCGGTGCTAGTCCAGACCCTGATGGTGTTCTTGTGGACGATGGCGATTCCTCCTCCGACTCCGTTGGTGCGGTCTCTGCGGGTGATCTTGTAGCCGTATGGGATGGCTATGGCGATATCGGGTGCGGAGGAGTCATTAAACCAGGTCTCTTTCAGGAAGGCGGTGTCCAGGGATTTTTGTGTCGAGCAGGTCCCAGAGCTCGACGGCATGCTTGCGTGCGGAGCGGGTGTTCAGTAGTATGCATCAGGTGGTTGGGGTCTTTCTTGGCGGGTGGTTCATCGCGACTGAGGCTGGTGTAGCTGCAGTTCCGGCAGGTGAAGGGGCCGTGTGTGCGTTTTGGGGCAGACTTTAAGCAGGTGTGGCTCCATCCGGAGTTGAGAGCATGCAGAGTGCTGGCGTTGTAGTGGCGGCAGTTGTCGTGGCGGGGGCCACACAGCGGCCCGCATATATGGTGAGGTGGGAGGGAGGAGCAGCTGGGAGGCGGGAGGCAGGGGCAGCGAATGGGCAGTGGGCAGTCAGTGGGGTGGGGCTGCTGGGGACGAAGCGGCGAGGGCTTTGAGGGACAACGAAGGTAACAGAAGGAAAAAGGGGCACAGAAACTAGGGAAAAAAGAGTGGCACAGAGGGCAGAAGAGAACAAGAAACAAGTGGAATAGAAGGCAAAAGGGCCACAAAAATGAGGGAAAAACGAGTAGCAGAGAGGACAGAAGGGCACAAAAAACGAGTGGAACAGAGGGCAGAAGGGCACAAAAAATGAGTGGAACAGAAGGCAGAAGGGCACAAAAACCGAGGGGAAAACGAGTGGCACAGAGGGCAGAAGGGCACAAAAAAACGAGTGGAATAGAGGGCAGAAGGGCAAAAAAAAACGAGGGAAAAATGAGTGGCACAGAGGGCAGAAGGGCACAAAAACAAGTGGAACAGAAGGCAGAAGGGCACAAAAAACGAGGTAAAAACGAGTGGCACAGAGGGCAGAAGGGCACAAAAAATTAGTGGAACAAAGGGAAGAAGGGCACAAAAAACGAGTGGAACAGAAGCAAAAGAGGCACAAAAACGAGGGAAAAACACGTGGCACAGAAGGCAGACGGGCACAAAAAACAAGTGGAACAGAAGGCAAAAGGGGCACAAAAATGAGGGGAAACGAGTGGCACAGAAGGCAAAATGGGCACAGAAATACTGGTAAAATTAGTGGCACAGAGGCAAAATACAGAATACAGAAATACAGGGGCAGCTAAGAACTGAAGGCAGAACAGGCAGAGAGGCACAGAAGCAGCGAGGGGAACAGAAGGGAAAACTGGGCAGGGACACAGGTGCAGCAAGGGGTACAGAAGGAAAGACCGGGCAGAGAGAGCACGGGGACAGCAAGGGGAATAGAGGGAAGAAAAAAGGGCACGGCTCATGTACAGGCAGCGGGGGAAGACAGACAACAGCAGTCACAGTCACAACAATGAAAATACAGGCAATACAGTGAAAGCAATAAAGCGGAGGATGAACAAACCTACCCACCGCCTACCACTGGCCACCAGGGATGAGGCGAAGGTGGTAGCCTGCAGGTGGTGGAGGGCCTCAAACTTCTTCAGCAGCGGCAGCAGCAGCTGGGGCAGGGAGACACAGGGGGTGCTGTGCGGAGGGGGACCGACCTACATGGTCATTTGAGGGCACCATGATGCTCTTTGTTCTAGAAAAGCATATTTTTTTAACAATCATTTCTTAGCATGTGGAGGTGATAGAGTATCAATAATGCAATGGACTTGAATGTCACATTTGTGGTGTTGTGTAGTTCCTATAAATCTATATACGATCTGGAAATGATTCTAGACACCCCCACTGGATATTTTCGCCTGTACACCAGCTAGCTCACAGTGTCACTATGACGTCCTCTTACCGAGGAGAGAAGAGTTTCTGGCAACTATCGAAGATGACAGCCCTGTCCCCTCAGGAATCGTGGAAACAGTGCAGTACTTTTCGCTTGGTCCCTCGTGCTCACTTGGTCTCAGAGAGATACAAGGAATAAATGATGGGGACGTTTTCAATAAGCATTTATTGAACCAGCACCATTCTAGTGTAAAATATTTGTGCTGTAACAACCATAAGACAGAAACCGATGTATGCAGTTATAAGTACCAACTGAGTAAATAGATGGTAGAATAGTGCTAAAACAGTGAATGTGTACAAGGATATAAAAACATGACAGGAATAATGCGCACTCCTGTGATGCTAACCCTAACTAGATGTACCGATATGTACCTAGCATGTATGTAGGTGTCCAGCCAAGAATCCCCTTAGGATAAAGCTAACCCCATTACTTTATATGAGAGAATGAAGGACCCCATCTTGGTCTCAAGATGGACACCCGCGAGGAATGTCAAAGCATTGCGTGCTGGAGTGTCTGCGTTCAGGAACCTCAGCTTCTCATGTCAGTGTGTCAGCATGGATGTCTTTCTCCATTTCCTGGCCCTGTAAGGATATGGTGCTTATATACCACAAAGGTAACCTCAGGGGCTCTACCTTGCTCTGTCATGTCTGCCGAAGATGCCAATAGCGATCAACCTTATACACAGTTACTATGCAAAAGATGGTAATCCTGCTGTTATTCTGACAATCCTCGTGCATAATAAATTAGCTTAGTTGTGGGAGAAAACCCCACGATGTTTTTGCAGGGCCTAACTAGGTAAAAAGGCAGCCCAAAACCGTTATTTAGTACCATGGCAGCGTAAATGTAGATGAAAGGTTAGCAGACTACCCAGGCCTATATTGGGGAACATTGCAAATCATAACCGTGGTACAATTGTATCCATATATTAGGCACCTTAAGTGTCCAGATATCTTATCGTAGGCAATATGTTTCTTTATGAATGACATAGATTTCTTGCTTACTTCTGCTTAACACTCTGTGTGAATCAAGGGATCAATGTAAAGAGATGGCTATCTCTTCCATCTCGCTTGGCTTCTCTGTTTTTTACAATCCTGAACATCACTAGGTAGACGCTCATCCTTTTTCACCAGCCATCAACTATTTATCCACAAATTTATTCTGGGGATTTTCGAATGGGGTAGATGGTGGTTAGAAGTGTATCAATACTCATCTTCTGTCAAAAAATAACACCAAAGCTACACATTTCTATCATATTTTTCCTTTTTTAGCTTTTGGCTGTGGACATGTATGCAATGTGTTAATAAGTGTATAATTTTTCTTTATTCTCAGGGTAGTCACCAGCTGTTTGCAAAATTGCCCCACTACCAGGCATGACCATATTACATGGGTAAGTAAGTAAGTAAATGTTTATTGATTGATTATTTAAAATCCTTACAAAGAGTGAATGCACAATATACACATGTCAATTACGATAATAGAATAAAAGGAAAGTGTTTTTAAAAAAGAAGTAATAAACTTTTAAAATAGTACATGTGGATTATAAAACTGTTTTAAATGTATAAATTCATATGTTTAAAAGTTGAGAACAGAAAAATATGAACAATATGACAGTTAATAGTTATAAAAATTAAAGTTTTTTCCATGCAATTGTTAAGAATTTTGAGAAGGCAGAGTTAATGAGTATATCGTCTGGGCAAAGACACTGGAGCAGTGCTTGTCTACAAGTCCTTATTGATCTTTTGTTTGAAGAAACTTTTTAACAGTGTTAATCTTTCATTTTTTAGTTCTGGACAGAGGCATAGTAGGTGTATAATGTTTTCTTCTCCTGTGTTACACAGCCGACATGATATGTTATTTTCGAGCTTTTTCCATAGTAATGCATGAGACTCTCCGGGTAATATTCCAAATCGAGCTTTTATGAATATATTTTTATATTTCCAAGTCCATGCTGTATTTAAATATTGTTGCAGGCTCTTTTTTTTTTAACCATTTATTATGGACCAAGCATGTTTCCTTTTAACCGGGGACTCTTTGTCACTTGTCATAGATAGGATATCAGTTGTCTTATTTACAATTTTTTTTAAAAGATTCCTGAGGAATAGTGGTCATCCAAATCTCCTTAAGCCCAAATTCATTCAAAGCCTTCTCAAGATATTTCCAAACATATGATTTGTTATTGCCCTCTATTTCTTTCCATAAAAGCTGTGAAATTAGACTCTCCTTGTCATTTTTTACTCTGTACCATACTTTAATTATGTTACCCATCCGAGCATGTAGTTGGTTGTTCAAGCCGAATTCCAGTCTTATTTGGGATTGTGAAGCATTTTTAGGTAAACAAAAAAGGGATCGGAAAGTTTTTGAGATTTCTTTGTCTATTGTTATTGCATCTTTTCCGTTTAACGCCTCACTACCGTAGGTTAGGGAAGGTAGCAATTTTGCAGATATGACTTTGAGAAGTGGTTGGTAGGTTAAGTTACTGGTGGACTTTTTTATATTTCCAAATGCACCTGTTAGGGAGTTCGCTTTCCTTGCGATGTCCAATTTCTGGGCTTTGAAGTTACCATTGTCATCAAAAACCACTCCCAGGTATCTATAGGTTTTAATTTGCTCCAGTTGTTCCTTACCTAGGAACCATTTTGTATTATACTTCCTTCTTAGTATTTTTGAGACAACCATAACTTTAGATTTTGATTAATTTAATCTAATCAGATATATTAAAGGTTGTGGAATCCCTTGTGCTTGTAACTTATTCCATAATAAATCTCTGTTGACACAGTCAAAAGCTGATTTAAAATCAACAAAACATAGAAATAGTGATTTGTTGTTCGAAATTGCTTTTTCCATTAAAATAGATAGTGCCAGGATATTGGAAGATGTACCAAGTCCTTTAACAAAGCCGGTTTGATTTGGCGGAAGAATGCTATTCGTCTTTACCAAGTCTGATAAGATTGCTAGCAGATGGGCTGCAAATAATTTTGCAACGGTGTCCTGTAACGTTATTAAACAATAGTTTTCCGGAAGCGCCCAATTTCCTTTTTTGAATATTGGGGATATTAAAGAACCTCTCCAGATTTCCGGTATCTCCCCTTTACTAACTACTTCTGTAAAGACCTTTACAAGCAGTTCTGGACATATTTCCGGGTCTTCTTTGTATACAGCAAAGGGTATCCCATTCGGTCCTGGTGCTCCATCTTTCTGTTTTTTATTAGTTTAACAATCTGTTCTTGTGTTATTTCCAGGACTAGTTCTTGCTTTGGTATTGCAATTCCCTTTAACGGCCTGTGCTCCTTGGTTCCCTGTACTGTTGGATGTGGATTTAGATGATGACTTAGAAAATTCACCCATTCAGTTTCGGTCAATACTGATGAAACTACCACTTTATCTGGCCTTGTTAAGCTGTTAATCATCTTCCAGAACTCCCTTGAATTTCCTTGGTTACTAGCATAAAATATACGAATCCAAAGAGTGTTATTAGCTTCAGTTTTTTATTTCCATATTATCTTCTTTAAATGTTTGTTTGCCACTTTTAGGGCGGTTCTAGTTTCTTCTTTATTTGGGAATTTAGTCAGCTCTTTCCTTAATCTATTTCTAGTTCATTTCATTTTCTGTACTTCATATGAAAAATTAATATCGGTTACCTTTTTTATTGCTCGAGTCACTTGGCCATCTCTTAGGATATTGGAATTACCTTTACTGGTAGGCAATCTGGAAGTGAAACTGGCCCATTGTTCGATTACTGATGCAAATGGTGCCTCTTTGGTGCATTCCCTGAGCCGTTTTAGTGCCAGATCGCATGTTAGTCGGTTGTTTCGAGACTCTGTTTCCCAAATAAATTTTTTATGATTAATGGTTCCAATTTGACCTTCAGTTGTTAGATAGATTTGGTAATTTTTATTTTTGAATGTTGTGGTAATGATTTGCTGACAGTGATCACTCTCCGGAGCCTTCTTTAGATGGTAAGATGTACAATTGCCAAAGATATTCAATGATACCATAGTATAGTCGATGCGGGATTTAGTATTGTCGGTATAGTATGACCATGCTGGTGGTGATTCTGTTGGAAATCTTCCATTGAGTGTTCGTAACACTAAGGCTTCCATATCCTTGATACAATTTATACCCATTTGTTGGAGACCTTGTTTATTCGAAGGCTCTGTTACTCGGAACGGGATTGACCATTGGTGGTCTTGTGATTGCGTTACTTCGTCCCTTGTGAATGGTATTAAAAGATTAAGATTGAAATCTCCTGTAATAATAAAATCCATAAAGGGGTCCTCCATCCTTTGCTCAAGCAGGTACGTGGAAAGTACGGCACACATAGTTTTCCTAGAGAAAGACGTAGGAGGGATATATATGTTAACAAGTTCAATGATCTTTTTTGTTCATTCATCCTATACCTCACTAATATAGACTGGACCTTAGTACTGTTTGTGACTATTTCCGCGTGTTCCGCCTTGAGATCAATTGAAATGAAAATTGCTAGGCCGCCTGAGGGGCGTCCATAAGTGCTTTGTTTGATAGCAGGTAGTAGTATCCTTTGTAACCGTGGATTATAAACGGGGCTATTGCCCAGGTCTCTTGTAGCAATATTATTTGATAATTCTTGAGTAGCTCGGTTATTTTATCTAATTTGTTAGTTATACCATTTACATTCCAAGAACAAATTGTTATTCCAGTAGAGAATTTATTTGTATTTTCAGTTGTTATTTCCTGTTTTGCTTGTGCTTGGGTATTGTTTCCATATAGGGCACTTTTAATCCATAAATCATTTATCCCATTTTCAATTCCATCGCTAGTGTCTTTTGCTTGGTCTAGGACTCTTTTATCTAATCGTTGGATTGGATTTCTTAGAACCGAGTAGGTTGGATGGCCTTTTTTGCCTTTTTCAGGACCAAACAGATTTAGTGATTTCAAAAGTGGGGTGGGGTATTCTTTTGGCATAATTCTATTAACCATTATTCCCCATTTACGGAAGGTGTCTTCTTCCTTTATAACATTTTCGGCTATGGCGGGGGAAGCAAGTGTTATTATTGTTATTGGTAATTGTCCGTCGGGATTTTCTAAGAAGCCAACACAATCAATATCTTTAGTTGTCAATTTTTCCAGAGATGGAACTGATGAAAAAAGGCACAATAAGTTGCCTCTATTGAGCGCATCTTGTTGTCCTCTGGACTCATATACTGGTTTAAAAGTTAGTTGTTCCCTCTTCCGGTCTTTTGTATCCCCTGTGTTGTTTGAATTCAACTCCCTTTTGACTATATTTATAAGTCTTTTGTTATTTCCCCTTTTAACAATTTGAATTTGATCTTTTTTTGTTGTTTGGGCCACAACTTGTTAGTGCAATGGGTTCCAAGGGTTTTGCTGGTACAATCAAAGGGAGTTGTCTTGTGTTTATAATAGTTTTATTTGGCGTTTGTTTTTGTATTTGTTTTACCAGCTTAATTGATAAGAGTACATTCCTATTTGCTTCTTCATTTTGAGTTTGAGTCACTGGATGCTGATCCTTTAGTTCAGCATACATTGTACCTGCGTTGTTTTCTTCATGTATAGTATTACCTATATCTTGTGTTATTGGACCATTTGTATTGCAACAATTGAGTAGTATTCGAGTCTGGGTTTTTGCGACTTTATCAGCCGAAAGGTCACTTTTAACACTTAAATGGTCTGCTGTGTCGTTTTTAGGTTTCTTATCTCCGCAGGTGGTATTTTCCATTTTCTTATCCATATTTGTGTTATTTATTTTTTGCGCAAATATATCGTAATACGTTGTTTTTTTTGCATTTGTCTGTGTTAGCGAGTTGTTACATATTTGCCTGGTTGTTTCCCTAATAGGTTGATGTCCTTCGTTTCCATTAAGGGGTGTGTTTTGTAGTGTTTTCTCTAGAGGGCCTTGACCTACTTTATCCACTAGCTTTGCTTTGTTTCGGGCTTTGCGTAACTTTTTCTTGTTCCTTTTTGACATAATAAATGGATTCTGGTCTGTGTCGATTTTTTCCTCCACTTCGATATATCCTTTACTTATCTCTGCTTCTTGTGTAATTGACTTCTCAATTTCAGTATTTTTGGCAATCTCTAGGGTATTAGGTATTACTCTGTCTGTCAATTGTTTAGCGGCTTGCAATTCAATTTGGCATGGGTTGTTCTCTTTTTTATTTTGTTTATTTCCAGTTGTAAAACTCATACCTTTATTTTCATCTACTGTCCAATTTAGGCCTCTATTGAGCATTGTTTTAACATCTTCTAGCATGGTACTAATAACCTCTGGAATAGTTGCTAGTTTATTCATTATTGGAGTATACGAACATTCTACATAGGATGTTGATTTGTCTCCCTGTACTCTAGTTATCAGGGAGTTGAGGTGCTTAAAATGTCAATTTGGATATCCATTTTATTAGACTGAAGTGATAATGCTTCGATAGTAAGTGTTGAAGTTTGATAAAAAAATATCCCAAACCGAGGCCAAGTCCTGATTGTCAATGGTTTTGATTGTTTCACTCCCCTGCAGTTTCAGATCGATGCTATCGAAGTCTTTTGCGTTTTTACTATCATTGTCTTCACAGTATAAAATTATACAGGCTCAGAGTTACATCTTTTTTTGACTCCCACAAGTTGTATTGTCTCCCTGTCCCTGTCCAAATTTGTTTTGACAGATTGTTTTGGTGATTCAGCGGATTTGGGGTTTAATTAATCTTTTATTTGAGTACCTTGTTCTCTACTTTCCTTGTCTTCCATTTCGGATGAATCCATTTGCTCTTTCCTTAGTTGACTCTTAAGTATGCAACTATCCAACGTGTTTAACATAGTTTGATTATTCGTTGTTGGTACCCCCATTTGTGTTGTATTTTTCCTTATTTCAACATTGACTTCTATAGGTAGCCTATATGGCACGGCTAGTATACCTGAATCCCCATGGGAATCAACAAAGGTGTCCCCAGTTTTTATTCCGTCCTTGGTGTCCCCTGTGGTATCAGATTCCTGTGAGTTCGTTATATGTAAATGATCCTGGTCCGAGGCTTTCCTTGATACTTGATTTACAGAATTAACTGAGTTGTTAGATTCTGTGACCACCATGTTTGCTTCATTTATTCCAAGTTGTTGAGTTTTGGTTTCTTGCTTATTAAGTGGTATAACATTAGTAGGTATAATGGGTGACTGTAAGTTACCTATTGTTGGGTCGGCTTGCATTGACAATAAGACTCCTGTTGGATCTTTTAGAAAATCAAATTTTTTAGGCATTTTAGCGGATTTTTCAAACATTCTTGCAATTGGTGAAATGAGTGTTTGACTCAGCTCCTTAGGTTGCGCCTTAGATTTCTTTATGGTATTTGGAGCTTTAGATTTGCGTAATCTACGTGCCGGGGGGGCAGATAGCCTCTCCCTTCCAGAACGCATTGTTAATTGTATAGTACGGTGATATCGATTTAATATGAATTAGGACCAATCAAACTCCCTGGTAGACAAACTGTGTGCAATTCAGTCCGTCTGCGATACCTTATATGCCTTATGTGATGCTTTCTACAATCCAACAATGACGTACTTTTCGGTGTTAGGTTGCAATAAAACTTAGGGTGCTTCCAGCAGGCGTTCAGCAGCAAGTATTGCAGTAGGTACTTCGAACTGCCTCATCTGCCGACCTGTCTGAATAGAGGGCAGATGAGTCTTACACTGGCTTCGCATCCCCCCTTGTCTCACTGATCCAAGCTGTAGACCATCTGCCTCCCAAGCCTGTCTGCTCACTGCCCGTACAATCGTTCCTCAGCCGCAGAAAACCACCAAGACCAACCTGGGTGGCAATATGACCTCAGAGCGGGCCTCAGACAAACCTCAAATGCACAGCTTAGCAGGGCATAATGGCGGCAGGCAGACAGTGATAGGCAACCATGAGCAGCAGCCGTCGGGGAATAGCAGTGGCGCTAGCAGTAGGTAGGGGCGAAATGGGAAGAGATGCGTTTGCAGAACATGTAAGAGCACTGTTTTCAAATGACCCAATGTCACATTGATTGTCTTGTTCAGAAACAGAAAAAACAAAGAGAAAAAGTCCTCTTAAGAATCAGGCAGTAACTGGAAATTTCTTATAGATTTCGTAATTTTTCTAATTGTCCTAATCCAGTTGCGTGTTTTACTGTTGTTTGCTTAAAAAACAAAACCTGAACTGGAAGCATCAATCCTTGGTAATGGCAGGGTGGAAAAGAAAATGGCAAAATGGCAAGGTGACAGTAGCCCCTACCCTTGTTTCACCTCCTTGGTGCTTGGTGCTTGCTGGTGGTGCTGCTACTGCTGGTACTGCTGGTGCTTGCTCCACGCACCCACAGATAGTTGATAGTTGGAGGAGCTGCGTAGAAAATAAAGGATAAGGAGGGGGGCGGGGAGGGGGCAAAGTGTGGACAATGTGGGAGGCAGGTGTGTTGCCCTGCGTCTTTCCAAATTTTCTGGTGCTCAGAAGCCTTCAGTAGCCTTCCATAGCTGTCAATAGCTGCCCGCAGGAGTCCCTGGGCTGTCCCTGGGCTGTCCGCAGGGGTCCCTGTGCTATTGCTACCTCCGCGACTCCCCCTTGCAGCACCTCACCTCTCACCTCTCCTCAATGGCAACCGCCAACTGCCTTGCCGCGTTGTACTGGGTCCCGCAGCACCACTGCAGTGTCTGCAGTATCTCCACAGCGTTTCATCCTCCGCCTCTGAGCCAGCCTACGGACCGCCTCGGGACCTCTGGACCGCTGCTCTGCAGCTGAAGCGGGTATCACCTCCCTCCCTCACTTCCCGGGAAAGAGTAGAGCAGGGGAGAAGATAGACAGGCTCACACACACAGCCGAGCGTGCAAAGCTGGGCAGAGCTGAGTCCGTGAGTCCGTGAGTCCGTGAGCCCGTGAGCTCCGTAAGGTCGAGATTGCTCCACTGCTCCGCCGTGCCGTGCCGTTCCGCTCCGCTCTGTTTCCCCGCCAAGCGTTCGAGAAATCTCGCACAACAGTGCTTCCTCCTCCTCTGGACAACAAGCTCAAAACAGGAAGAGTATAGAGTATAGAGTATAAGTGGTTAACACAGGCTACATATTACATGGAGGAAGTCAGTGCTGTCCTTGAGGTACCCCATGTATTCTTGTGATCTGTTCAAGTATATTTTGTGCAATATTTGAGGGGTAAGCTTAGTATGATGTTGAATTGGTAAAGTGAGTAAGGCAAAATCTTAAATAACTAGTCACTATTTTGTCGTAAACCAATAATCCACTCCACACTGCATCTGTAAACAGAGTCCGATTAATTTCTCATGGATTACTAGGGGTTTCAGTGACTGGTCCTGAAGGACTGCTTTGTAGATGTTGGAAATGGGCTTCCTCCCTGTGTGAGATTGGTGATAGTTGTCACTATAATAGATTTGAGTAGAATCTTACCTAGTACCTCCCTTTGGCATCACTCTGAATTGTCAAGACCACAAAGAGGAACCACAACTAGATGGCTGAGCAAAGATAGCCCTTTACATTGCAGCTATCTGGGTACCTTCTTGCGGGGTGTGATGGGTCTCCTAGAGAAATGCTGTCCTGACATTTTGTCTTCTCATAAAATACACTTCCATCAGCTATTTTGTGTAGTTGTTTTAACCCCCTGACATTCCACATGATCATCTTTGCAGAGATCATAATATATGTTTATCATCACTCAATGCTTGCCTACTCCTGTAATGTGTGGCCCACATGTCTAACGCAACATTTGGGCCCATTCATTACTCCACGTGCGCATTTAACCAGCACGTTGTCTCTCTCTCATTGTACACTATGATAACCAAAGAAGTCACCAATTCAAACTGTAGAAACCTGCAGCCAAAATAGACTCCACAAGCCCACACACTCAGACTGATTGATAAATAATGATTCTTAGTATAATTCAGAACATACATATCTTTGCATGTAGTTTTAACTGTACTTGCATGAGCAGTAA
This sequence comes from Lissotriton helveticus, assembly GCF_964261635.1. Classification (NCBI taxonomy): domain Eukaryota; kingdom Metazoa; phylum Chordata; class Amphibia; order Caudata; family Salamandridae; genus Lissotriton; species Lissotriton helveticus. The sequence goes on from NC_136068.1 coordinate 1,234,440,133, forward strand.
TATAATTTTCATTTACTTCTCCTACTTCAAGTACAATATTTCTTTAGTTCCTGGACCATTCCCACCCATGATCACTAATAAACCCTGAAAAAACAAGATCATGTAACCAGTGAGGGAAATTCCAATTCATGCATCTTGTACACCCTGCCTGACACACTGGTGTATTAAAGGTTGGTTTAGTGTCCAGCATTGTCTTGAATGGGAGACAGAAGGAAGTAGTACTCCAGTGTTAATCTTTGCACTGTTTGCTTTGGGTGGCTATCATTTAAAGGCCTGTTAATTTACAAGTAAATTGCCTTCTAATTCATCAATTCAGTGGACAAATGTCTGTCCACACTGACTTCTGGCCACAGGCTTACAATTTATCAGCACTTTGTGTTCAATTCCCATAATCTTATCAGGATTTACAATGATTCACTTTGGTGTTGATGTTGTTTCTGACAGAGAGATTTCCTGGTCTGGCTGTGATTGAGCTGAGCCTACCATCACCCCCTCTCTAACTTGTGAGGCCCTGGACGCTCCCCTCCATTTAGCTAGTCCCAGGCAATCTCAAGATAGATAAAGCACCAAGTTTTATTTTCTTAATTGTTTTCAGCTTTATAGTAAAAAGCAGTATGTATTTGAGTCCTTGAGTCCCTCATCACAAAGTCTATTCTTCAGTGCCTCAAACAATTTCCTGCTACGCTTGAGCTGATGTGTATAGTTAGAGTAGATCTGGATTGCCAGGCTTCAGCATTGTGTTGTCTGACTTTACTTGCCCAACAGGAGGATGGTGTCTCTGTAATTTAAGAATTGATTCACTAAAGCTTGCTGCGGTGCCCATTCATTACTCCACATGCACATTTAACCAGCACATTGTCTCTCTCTCATTGTACACTATGATAACCAAAGAAGTCACCAATCAATTCAAACTGTAGAAACCTGCAGCCAAAATAGACTCTACAAGCCCACACACAGCTTTCTGCGGGGCTCCTGTTCTATGTGCCGTTTTCACAAAGAAGAGTTTTAAGAGCACTTTTTTCCAGTTTTCAAGATCCAGCCCTCTAGGAAGATGCTAAGCAAATAGGCACTCCATCCTTTCTGGGAAACTGATAAAGGACAGATGTTTGCATCAGTATCTTCCCTCACTGTCTTCAACTATCTCCTCCAATGCTTACGTAGTTTCTTGGAGCTTACGCATGGTGGGACACAACTTAGACATATGGCTTGTGAGTGCTTGCAGATTGTCCTCTGGTACCTTGGTTTGGTTGGTTAATTTCAAGAAGTCAGTCCTTATCATTCACATTTCCACAGATATAGTGTCCATTTGGTTTTCCAGTGCCTGTCTGGAGTCTCTCATAGCTTTCAGTAAATCCACAAGTGTAATTTCTGATGCTTTTATCTGATCCAGGACAGTTGAGGGTAAGGGTGGGCGTAGTTCGCGAAGTAGCGCTACGCAAAGCTATGCGAAGTGCACTTCGCACTACGCAAACTTAACGTAGCACTACGTGAGCTGCGTAGTAGCATGTTCGCACTGTGCAAGATGCATTTTCAATGATTGCACAGTGCGAACAAGCATCGGCACTGTGCAATCATTGAAAAGGGCATCTTGCACAGTGCGAGCTGTAGTTTTCTGCCGCTCAAGTAGATTTTTACTCGAGCGGCAGCTTTCTCAACGCAAACTGGTAGTTTCCCATCGCGAGCGGTCGCGAGCATGCACAACCACTTGCAATGAGAAACCTGACCTCCCCGCGTTGAGAGTCTCGCCGGGATGTCATTTTGCTTTCTTGCGGTCGCGAACATGACGTTAAGGACCGCAAACAAGCAAAAAATGACCGCTGCACTACGCTACGCTGCGCTACGCATGTTCACACTGTGCTACGTGCAGCTCGTGTAGTGCGAAGTTCGCAAACTTCGCAAACTACGCAAGCGTAGCGTAATGCTTCGCCCAGGGTTAGTTGAGGGACTTCTGTCCATAGTTTTGTATTGGAATATTTTGTTCACTTGGGAGATCTTCCGTATTTTGCACTTTTCTTTGTTTTGTGGGCCCTGGGCAGCAGGTCCACATCCTCTGTTGTTGAGCCCAATGGTTCCCGCAACCGAGTCCTGAGGTTCTCTCACAGCAATGTTAATTTCATGAGGAGGCAACTATCTCACCTCAGGATATTTCATGTGCTGGCGGTATCAACTTTTCCAAGCCAGACACAATACTATAAGTCATGTTTTTGTTCAATGACAGTGTATATTTGCCCTTGTCAGAATGCCACTGCAGAAGCTAGGTTGAGGGAGTGGAGGCAGGCACCGTTAACACTATAAGACTCCCACAATGCTACACTGTGGCCAATCAGTGGTCTCTATTCTCTGCAGCAATAACACAAGGCCACTCGAACAGTATCAAGAGGCCCCCACTTCTCCGGCTAGCCGGTATTTGTACTGCAGCACTGATGCCCCCTATAAGATGCCAGTTTATTCTTTTGAAAGAGGGTGCAGATTACTGCTCAGCTTAGTGTCTGGTGGGATGTTATCACCCCAGTTTTCAGGCTGCCAATCTCACTTGACCTCCACCCTCTCTACTTACTTCCTGGGAGGAAGGGAAGGCTCCTTCCTTGTGTGTCATGTCTCCATGTGCGAGAGTGCCACAGCAATGATCAGCCCAACAGTCCCTCCCCATCAGCTATCTCCTTCCTTGCCAGTCCATGACTTTGTATTTCTCCCAGGAGAAAAGCCTGTGTACCCTTCAAACCTGGTCTCAAGCTATAAGGAGTCTGTCATAGCTGCTATCATCCATCTTGGCTGCCCCAGCTGCTCCTGTCAGTGTCCCGCTTCTCTTAGTACCATAAGTCTGCATTGTCCCCTGATGAGGGCTCCATAGGTCACCATCAGAATTACTCAGCATGCATCATCAACCTTCTTTTTTCACAGAGCAGTGCATGGCGGCCACCGTCTTTTCTTCTGAGTGTGGGCCGCCTGCAGCCTCTGAGGTACATGACAACCATTTTGAGACACTTCCCACATCTCTTCCCAAGACGCGCGCTCTATCTAAAATGGCAGCGCGACCTGCATTGTGTGAAATAGACTGTGTTCCGTGTTCTGCTGATTTTTAATAATACAAACTCTCACTGTTTTTAAAATTGAATTACTGGGCACTTACTGGCACTTGTATCTCTCGCCTTAGTTACCCCAGTCCACCGCAAGCGTTAGGCTTGTTTGTTGTGGAGGGTGCAGGGCGGTACCTTTCTTCTCTGGGGACTGATGTCATTGGGCTAGCGTGGTTAGGCGGTGCTCGGACGGTCATCTGGCTTAGAGCCCATCCCTACTTTAATCCGATGTCATGCAGTACGCGCAGCGGACGCGTGCAGTGCTCGCGCCATCGTCATGCCGAAGACGAGCCAAAGACCAGCCCGTCTGTGCCCGTGCGGGCCCAGACGGGGCTAGGGGCCAAGACCCCTGCTCCAACAGTCTCAAATTTTCAGGTATTTACATCTGAACAATTATTGACTTTACGCCCCCCTAAACAAAAAGGATGCATTATACTTAAAGCCCACCTGGCAAATAGCGCAATTTGCCCTAACTGCAAACTTTCACTTCTAAATGTCCAACCATACCCCCCTAATGAAATAAATCAGACACTGTATGATCCGCACATTGTACGCACTGCTGATCATTTTCGGTTTTGTAGTTTAAATTGTCGCTCTCTGCCAAAACATGAACTGGACATTTTTAACCTTCTACGGGATGAGCAGGCAGATGCTCTCTTTCTGACGGAAACGTGGCAACACGACAGTGCTGGCCCTGATATAGCAACAGCTCTTCCTACCAATTACGCTATGGTACGGAGAGACAGAGCCATGAAAACAGGAGGTGGTATTGCTATCATCTTAGAAAATCACCTGAAATGTAGTTTTGATCCTGTAAACATCCCTGATTGTGAAGCAGCTACTTTTAAATTAACACTGACCCCTAACTTCACCTTGTCTGGCTTGTTGATTTATCGGCCTCCAGGAAATTCTACCCAGTGGGCTAATACCACTTTACCCGGGCTAAAAAATCTTTTCTCTTACAGTGGATTTTAATCTTCATTTAGTAGACCCTTCAATCTCTATTTGTACTAATTTGATCGATGATCTAGCAGCCATGAATATTAAGCTTCTTAATTCCGGCCCTACTCATGGAGCGGGACACTTGTTGGACCCTATGGTATGTCACCCCGCAATCCCCTTATGCTGGTCCGATCATTTTTTAGTTAAATTTACTCTCGAATTACCTGCCCCATTAGTACCGCATCTTTTTTCACAGACTACATCAAGGAAAAACTGGAAAAAGCTGGATCTCTCAGCTTTCAATAAAGCACTTTGTGAAAATCCACCCCCTAATGGCCTAAATATGGAAAGTGCAGCTAAGGCCACTCAAACCTGGCTTTCCGAAGCTGTCCAATCATGCCTGCCCGCACGACACCTAAAATTCAATAACCATCGTCTCCCAGCCCCCTGGTACAATGACGCATTAAAAATTGAAAAATCAAAGTGCAAAGCACTGGAGAGAAAATGGCATAAAAACTACGCACCTGAGAAGAAGGCTATATATACTGAAGCAAGAAATATCTATAACACTTCTTTTTTAAAAACAAAAGCCTTGTATGTCTCCAAAACCATCACAGAAGCGACCAACCGATCAAAAACCGTGTTTAATATGGTCAAGGAATTAGCAGGCTCCCAAACAGTTGCAACTCCTCGATCTCTAAATGAGCAACAGTGCGATAATCTCGCTCAATTTATTATAGGGAAAATTGACAAGTTTATTCTGGAAATGAATAGCTCATATCCTGTCATCAATAGCCAAGAAGCAACTAAAAACGTCCCTGCCCCTATCGGCACTTTAGATTGTTGGCCTCCTATTAAAATGGATGAATTTATGATCATTCTCAATAGTATTAAATCAGGATCCCCCATGGATCCAGTTCCAATCAATATCTTAAAACAACTGGAATCTTCCCATCTGGAGGTAATCCTCGATACCCTCAATACTTCCTTCCTACAATCTACTGTACCCACTCTTTGGAAGCATGCAATGGTGAACCTGTTATTAAAAAAACCAATGGCCGATCGAGGGTACTGCCCAACTACAGACCCATCTCTCTCATACCAGTGTTCCCAAAAATTTTAGAAAGACATGTCCATTCATTTCTAACACATTTTACAGAAACTAATAATTGCCTCCACTCTTCCCTATCCGGCTTTAAAGCCGGCTACTCCACCGAAACAGCACTTTTAGGAGTTACCGAAAAGATCCGTAAGCTCCTGGATGATGGCCAAACAGTTGCCCTTATCCTATTAGATCTTAGTGCGGCCTTTGATACCATCTCGCACAAAAGGCTGATTAACACCTTGAAAAACACTGGTGTATGTGGTGCAGCACTTGAATGGATTTGTTCTTTTCTGGAAAATCGCACTTTTCAAATTATGTCAGCATCCGCCTGTTCAAAAAGCTTTATTTCACCACATGGAGTACACCAGGGCTCAATTCTTTGTCCTCTGCTTTTTAATCTATATGTTAAACCTTTAGCAGATATAGCTGACAAAGTGGGTCTTACCCTTATGACCTATGCAGATGATTCTCAAATCATCTTCCCCCTTTCTGATTCCAGTTTATCTGCTCCTTCCAACCTTAAACTGGGTCTTACGGATATTTTTGACTGGATGACTGTAAACCAGTTAAAGCTTAACGGAGACGAGATGGAGGTTCTTGTCTTAGGACAACATAAAGACCTTTGAAAATCCTCCCATTGGCCTACTCAAATGGGAAATCTCTCAATTCCGACCAGTCATGTTCGTAGCCTTGGTGTGATTGTGGACAGTACTTTATCTATGAACCAACAAATTGGCAAAGTGTAGCAGCCCTATGTTTCACCATTTTGAAATGGCTAAAGAAAATTCTTTGGTTGCTACCTGTTTCTACCCAAAAGACCGTAGTCAATGCTCTTATAACATCACGCCTTGACTACGGTAACATCCTCTATCTTGGGTCAAAAAGGCCGTGGTACGTAGATTGCAACTGATACAAAACTCTGCGGCCAGGCTGCTCTGCAAGGTTTCTAAAACATCTAGCATTTCTGGTCATCTACGTGACCTACACTGGCTCAGGGTGGAGAATCGTATTAAATTCAAAGCCCTGAGCTATATGTTCAAGATAAAAGCTGGTACTGCTCCAAAATACCTTCAAGCACTAGTGCATCCTTATGTACCCACGTGTCATCTATGATTTCAAACCGCGTCAATTTTCTGTGTGCCGATGTTTAAACTTTCTAGAGTGGGTGGGAGATGTTTCTCCTATTTAGGTCCATCTATCTGGAATACACTTCCCACCTTCATATGGAAAGAAACCAACTATGTGCGCTTCCAAAAAAATGTCAAGACATGGCTATTTGATCAGTAACATCTATGATAGGTTCTGCTCTGCTGTTTTGCTCCGTCTTGGCGCCGGGAAACCCTTTTTGGGTAGCTGGGCGCCTTATAAACTTAACAAATAAATAAATAAAGGGCTTCAATCTTATATTGACCAGTGACTACCTGTGTACATTGACACTTCTATGGTCTAGATTGCAACAGGAAAACAGCATTTGTTAAGGATACTATCTACAGCCTGGCAGAGCAATGAAAACTCTTGTCAGTTTTGCCATAGTGCTGGCTATGCTACACCCCCCACCCCCTGCACCAGGATTCTTGTTGTTTTTTGGGGGGCTTACCTTCTCCTAACCAATAGAAAAAAAGTACTTTGGTTGAATTATCTGCCTCAGAAATGTGGCTTTTTAGTTTTGCTGTAAGCAGATTTGTATCCCCTGGAGTCCAACCAAACTGATGATAACATTTTGCTTCATTCCACTGTTCCTTAGGATTCCTGCCATAATATTATAATTGGTGGTGGTTATCTGTGGACCATGTATTGGTGTTTGTGGAATTAGGCTTGAGAGTGGATAAGGAGTAAAACTACATATTGATTAACATTGACTAGTATTTTATTATGTGTTTACAAATGGGGTGTGGTGAGTCCTGGAGCATTTTCTGAAATTGGCAGGAAAACATTTGTTTTCAGTTCTCTAAGGACTTTCTCACAAACGTGACTATCTTGTCCACCAAATTAGAAGTATCATTGGATATAATACACTTAAAATAGGGCAGACATGATATCTGTTCTGTTTGTGAAGTAGTAATTCATCTGCTGAACTCTGAATCAGGCCCTAAATTGGCAACAAGCTGATTTAACACCTTCGCCGTAGGGGTAATTACCCAAGGACGTGGCGGGGACGGACCACTGCGCCGCGGTGCTCGTGACGAGCCCAGCTCATCATGAGTCACAGTGGAGCTGTGATCATGATGAGCTGGGCTCGTCACAACCCCGCCCACTGATTGATTCTCCCACACAGGCGGGGATTGAATCACACGTGGGAGGGCCGTGGCCGTTATGCTGACCCCAGCTCATCATGAGCACAGCTCCACTGTGACTCATGACGAGCTGGGCTCTTCATGAGCATGGAAGGGGTTAACCAGTTTACCTTCTGGTTACCCTCAGTTTACAAATAGCAACAATGATCTCAAGGTATTTTAATAGCTAAAGCTACTAGTAAATGTATTTATTGATAAGCAAGTTTATGACATAGAGAGTTAAGCGACATTGTACGTAACTTGCAATTCACATGCTTGAATCCTAATAAGATGGCACAGTCACCTGTAATCTCTTAGGTGGACAGCAGAGGTAGAGAAGTGGGACCAGGAGAGTGTAAATTAAGTGGAGAAGATTGAGGGAATGAAGGTGGTGTGTTCGGATGCTCACACTGATAGAAGCATTGATGGTGCAATAGCATGTTGTGGGTGAAAGATATGGGATTTGTTCATTTTTTTCTTTCTTTTGAATAGAGAGCAACAATACTATTGCCTTCTCTAATGATATCACAGCCGCAAGCGTGAATACGTGTGGTCTCCCACACCTCGCAAAACACCTAAACAGCATTCCCCGTTCTACAAATGTGTGGCATTTAGGATCACTCAAATGAAATCTGCACACAAGCGTAGGCTGCCGTCCCCTTCCTACATTTCACGGATGTGGGGAATTCAGATATTCGCCATTCTTGATCTGCCCTCGAGGTCAAAACACTTCTCACAGAGTTGAGCCATTTCAGCCCCAAACTTTACTGCTAAGTATTGCAGTTTTTCAATGTCCTGGCTCATGTTTATACTGTCATCTTCACTGGTTGCGACATATTCGCCCTGTGCTTGTACCTTCTTTGTAACTACTGCCAGTCCAGATGCCAGGTCAGCCACCAAGGCCTGCATTTCATTTGAATGGTCATTATAATAGAAAGATTACTATAAAGATCAGGCAGATGCATTAGTTCTTCCTTCGTTAAGGCAACCCACACCCTTCTTCATAGACAAGGTGGCCATTAGTTGTTCGTCTTGAGTAGGGAGCTCCCAGTACTCTAGGAAATACTTTTGGTGTTTCAGCTGCCTTCTTATAAGCCAGCCAGAGGCCTGGGAGATCAAGCCTGCACATTTCCTGCAGCTAGGGAATCATAGTCACTATCCAGGTTAAACAACGGACACTTCAGAGCAAACTGGAGGAGCAATGGGTTGAGGTCCAAGAGTAACAGTGAGATGCGAGGGTGACACACATATGAACAATGGAGGCAGTTAATTTGGACTCTCTGGTTTATGAGTCCACAGTCTGTCGGCTTTACAGTAGTAGGCCCCTATTTATCACTGGGGTTTGGGTCTGAACTCCCTTTTATTCTGGATTGCAGGCACTCACCCCGAAGGCCTGGTAATCTCTAGACCACATCTGGCAAGCAATCGCCCCAGGGATGCCCGACACACAAGCACCGCCTCGCAATGGCAATTACAATTCTGTAGGAGGCCCAAGATGACTACCAACACTCACCAGCTCCTCTGGGGCTTGCTCCATCTGTTGCTGGCCTTAAACTGCGCAGAATGCTGAGAACAGTGCCATCATCGGTGTCTACGCCATTCCCAACATCTCTGTTGTCAGTTTTGCCTGTGTCTGTGCTGTTTATGTGGGGAGCCCTGACATGACATGCCCACTTTGGCTGCACGCCTCTGCCCTTGTCCTTTTTTGGTCTCGCCTAGACAGCGCTTGCACTATCTGTTTGAAACATGTTGTATAGAGCTCTGCCTACTTCCCACCCAAATTTTTTAATTGGCTCCTGTTCCTCTCCTATGTAAATGATCGCTTTTCATTGGTCATTAGGCTTTGTAGTCCCTCCTTAGTTCCACCTTGTCTCTTCTTGTAACCTCCCATGAGGACACCTCCTGTTATATGTGTTGTTACGCCCTAGGTTTTAATTACAGCCTCAATGCACTATTTTCGTAACCTTTTAAATGCGTCAGATGGCCGACGGCCATCCGACGTCACAGTGGGCATGTGTGGAGGACGACTGCTGGCCGTCCAAACTGTGCATGTGTCTTTTTTTTTCCGCACTGCGGCGGAATGTCCGCCGCAGCGAAGCGGTTAAAGCTCTTAAGACAGGACACTTACTTGGTCCTATACTAGGCTGTCAGTGGTTACTTTACTTGCTAGCACATCTCAAATTTATATTAGTCCTTCTATAAACTTCCCTTCATCAGCTCCACATAGAGTACAACCTAATCCAGAATGAATATAATAATTGTTTTGTCACATTTCAAAGCTACTAATTGTATATATGGACATAGCTATTTGTATGTACTCTGAGTACTGTCTTGCATGCAATAGCAATGGATTATGTGTAGGGTGGATTTTGCAAAAGTGACCAAAGGTTTATTATGCTCACTAGAGACCTCTACGAGCAGCTGGCAGTACTGCACCTAACACATTGCACATTTATATTAGAACTTCTATAAATTTCCCTTCTTCATCTCCATATAGAGTACAACCTAATCTGGAATTAATATAATGATTGTTTTTTCAGATTTCAACACTACTAATTGTGTATATGGACATAGCTATGTGAATGTACTCATGGTACTGTCTTGCATGCAATGCATTATGGGTATGTTGGATTTACAATACCTTTTAATTTCATGATGCTCACTGGGGACGTCTATGAGCAGATTGTGGTACTACACTTTCGACAAGCATTGCTGGTGACCTGCTCACTAGGGACCATTAGGAGCAGCTTGCAGTACTGCACCTACCAAATCTCACATTTATATTAGACATTCTATAAATTTCCTTTCATCAGCTTCACATAGAGTACAACCTAATCCGGAATTATTTTAATAATTCTTTTGTCACATTTCAAAGATACCAATTATATATATGGACATAGCTATTTGAATGTACTTGGGGTACTGTCTTGCCTGCAATGCATTATGGGTAGGGTGGATTTTGTTCTTTTTTTTCCTCTTGTCAGGGCATCTTTTCTTTTTCAGATACATCAATCGTCACCTTCCACAACACCCTATTTATTCATCAGTCATTGGTAACAAACTTGGCAACAAGTTTGCAAGCTATCCCATCGAGCTTTTACCTGTGAAGAGAAAAAGTCACGTGAGTCAAATACATACAGTAAATAACTACATTTACTCCACCTTTCTTCATCTGCCTTCATCTCTCCCTTGTCGCCAACAGGTTCCTAGGTTAAAGAAAGATTGACAAACACAGGTTAGTGGCCCCTCCAGGGTCCCTTTGTGCCAGGGTAAAAAGGGACCCCTTTGGGTCCTCAGTCATCATCTTCACCTGATCCGTCGATTTCAGTGTAGTCAAGCAGGAGGCTGTGGATCATCGTACACCACACCAGGGTCGATGTCTCCTTCTTCCCTACTACCAGCCGGTTACTGGAAAACAGAAAAAAAAAAATGTAAACAGCACAGTAGCCTCCAGCAGAGTCCAAGGTGATGCATGAAGTAGGTATCAAGGCCCTAAGCTCCGTGCCTAGGGCCTTCAGCAGGTCCTGTGAGTATGTGTACTCCCAGAAGAGATGGTATGTCGGGCAGGACCTGTATCAGTTGACTTCTTTTGGGTTCATGACGGCTCTCACAAGAAGCCCTCCTTGGATGGCCATCCAGACAATGTCTCTTTATGATGTTCACTAGAGACCTATAGGAGCAGCTTGCGGTTCTGCGCCTACCACATCTCACATTTATATTAGACCTTCTTTAAATTTCCCTTCATCAGCTCCACATAGAGTACTACCTAATCTGGAATTAATATAATAATTGTTTTTTCACATTTCAATGCTACTAATTGTATATATGGTCATACTATTTGAATATACCTGGGGTACTGTCTTGCATGCAACGCATTATGGGTAAGGTGGATTTTGCATATGTGACCAAAAGTGTATGATGCTCACTGGGGACCTCTCCGATCAGTTTGCGGTACTGCACCTACGACATCTCGCATTTATATTACACCTTCTATAAATTGCCCTTCATCAGCTCCACATAGAGTGCAACCTAATCCGGAATTAACGTAATAATTGTTTGGTCACATTTCAAAGCTAATTGTATATATGGACATAGCTATTTGAATGTACCCCGGGTACAATGCAATGCATTATGGGGAGGCTGATTTTACCGTATCTTCAAAGTTTATGAGCCTCACTAGGTACCTCTAGGAGCAGCTTGCGGTACTGCACCTAGATAAGTAGTGCTGGTGCCATGCTCACTAGGGACCTCTAGGAGCAGCTTGCGCTAGTGCACCTAGACATGCAGTGCTGGTGCCTTGCTCACTAGGGAGCTGCAGGAGCAGCTTGCGATAGTGCACTACTAAGACATACAATGCTGATTCCTGGCTCACTACGTAACCCTTTGCAATGCACTAGGACTTGCATTACTGAAAGTATGAGCTATTGGTGTTGGATTATTAATTGCAATGCCAATACCTCAAACTATCAGTAATGCAAGACCTATCACATTGCACTTGCTTGTTTTTAGTGTTGTCTGGCATTGGGCTGTTGCTAGTACCAAAATACAGATTTGAGGACATTACATAAATAAAACCAATGAAAAGCATCAGTCATTTAATGTACATTTATTCAATTTGTAGGCATGTCTGGACAGAGGCTTTAAGAGGTATTCAATATCTCCCCTCCTGCTTGTACTTAAAATCATTCGACCTTATGATATTTTTTAATGCATTATTAGTGACCTAAACTAAGCCGCAACCGTAATGATAAGTTGAGGTGCACTTCAGAGAGAAATAATGTATGTGTCGACACTTTGATGAGCAGGAAGCATTTGTTAAAACCGCATCCTAAATAGAAGGTAATCAGCTTAGCTGCGAGTGATTGCAACTCTTGTATGACACCTTTAACAAGCCCTGCTTTTTAAACCAGCAGTAGTTTTGTTTCTGATACTTGCAATTTCTGATTTTCCATTATAGGTGTGGGCCTAAAAGCCCTATCACTTAAAGTGATTTTAGCTAAAAAGCTAGGATTGCCACATAGCATGAGGTCGCACAACGGCTACGGCTACGTCACAGTCATCACTGTACAGCATATTGCAGAAAAAATATCTGACTCGGAATCGTAACAAGTACCATCAGACTACATTTCTTTTTTTAAAATTTAAACTCGACCTTTATTGACATCAGTGAGGTGACACAGCCTGGTGCCTACATCTCTTCGGGCCAGCACTGCAATATATGTCATTCTATCCATAAGATAGTGGGGGGATGCATAAACAGCAAGACGCCTACAAATCAAAGGGCCGGCAGCGTTGGGAAATCAAATAAAGCAAATAGCAGTCAATTTAGGTCTCTTAAAAAGTAACAAAAACCAAATCCCTTCTAATAAAAGAATCCGTGCAAGGGACCAACAGTCACAGTAGCCACATCTCCATACAATATCTTAGTCCAGTTACCACTCGGGGCCACAGGCAATTAAATATGACCAAGTATTCCCACCCCCTGTGTCCCGTCCTCCATCCCAATGTCCCTCCCTAGAATCGTATTGTCCCCCCCCGTAAAAACTCCCTCCTCTACAAGCTCCTCCCGGTCCCCCTCCCATCCCCCTCCCACTCCGGACTCAGTTCTGTTCCCTCATTGTCAGAATGTGCCAGAAGATATGCTCTGAGAGGGCCCCAAACATCCTTAGGGCGTGAAGAAGGTGGCATAAGGTCAGCATAAATATCCAGTTGTTCATGGCAGTATACGAGATCAGTAAGCCACTCTTTGAATTTGGGAGCCCTACTGCGTCCCCAATGACAGGCTATGCGCCGTTTTGCCATCAGAAGAGCTAGGGAGGTGAACTTCAGGACCTTAGCGGGAATTTGCTCCGTATATCCCAGCAAAGCATTGAGGGGATCATCAGGCACATGTAATGCAGTCATTTCTCCCAGCGCTTGTAGTACCTCCCCCAGTATTTCCGAACAACTGGGCAGCCCCATGCTAGGTTTCCAAAGTCAGCGCCAGCAGTCCTGCATCTTTCGTAGTGATCCGTGTCACACAAGTGTAACTGGTGTAACCTGTATAGACGATGTACGTACTTATAGTGTATCAAACGTAATCTAATATTTGCAGAGATGACTCCCGCTTGCGACAGCAAAAGGCCCATTGCTCCTCCGAGATGGGAGAACCCAACTCCTCCTCCCATTTCTCTTCAGCAGGAGCAGGACCCCTTCCCTATTCTCTTTTAGTGGAACCGTATAGACTCGATACCAAGTGTTCAGGGGGTTCTGTTGCATGTTGCAATAAAGTGTATAAGGGGGCCATAATGGGGGGGTTCTGACGGGAAGTCCTGGGTTATTGATCGTATATCCTGCCTAAGGCATACATAATAAAAGCATTCTAAGGGAGTAGGGTTGCAGGCAGAAAAGAACTCCTCACTCGTTTTCAATGTCCCATTTTTATATAATTGGCCCCAGGTCAGATAGGACAGTTTCCGCAACATGCGACAACACATACCCTCCGTAGCGACCGGTATATCCTGCCTCCCCTGCAAGGGCACTAGAGGCGAGTAAAGAAGGGGGCACTGAAGCATACGTGCTAGATCGCGGCGGGCACTGGTCATGCATTGGAACGTGGTGGCCGCCAGGTGTCTGGGCACCGCGGTCGCACTAAGATATGCTGTGCACAGCATGGATGCCATATATCCGCCCTCAACAGCCAGATGGGGCATATAGGGGGAGTGGAACCAGTACGAGGCAAAATGCACTTGAGCACAATCAAAATATAGTTCCATATCCGGTACCTCGAACCCACCATCTTCATAGGGTCGGGTCAAAATCCCCCAGGCCAATCTGGGCTGTTTACCCTCCATGTTAATCACAACAGTTGCCTCTTAAGGCATTTAAAGAAGAACTAGCTCGGAGCGTAAGGGATATTAGTAAAAAGATAAAGGAGTTTTGGTAAGATGATCATCTTAATCAATGACAGTCTAGCTGCCATGGAAAGAGGCATCGAGACCCATCTTGTCTGTGATGGCATAGAGAGCGCGACAGTAGTGGGAATGCATCAATTCGATAGCCAGGAAGGTAATGGTGTCTCTGCACCATTTCAGTGGAAAGTCAGGCGCAAATTCCTCTGTAGAATCTGTAAGGGGAAACATTTACGATTTACCCCAATTCACATTTACTCTGGAGAGCTGTCCAAAGAGGATGAAATTATTTACAACAAGGGGTGGTGATGGACAGAGTCTCTGAATTAAGCAGAGTACTCTCACCCAGTCAAGAGATCAGGGCTAGATCCAACACCGTTTTTTAGCTCATTGCACCATCCCAGTTTCAGAACCTGGCTGTATGCAAATTAGTCTGTCCCTGGCCCAGTGCATCATGGGAACAGGGCAGACCAGACTACAAAAGCCAATTCTTACACTGGGAAGGAAACAAGCTTCCGGGGACTGGTTTCTGCCATTTCAGGCGTCTTCGGCCCGGCTTGCTTGAATCCTGATGGTGCAATGAGCAAGGGACTCACATCTGAGTATACCCTTCCACGCTTAGGGTGGACAAAATTATTTACAACAAGGGGTGGTGATGGACAGAGTCTCTGAATTAAGCAGAGTACTCTCACCCAGTCAAGAGATCAGGGCTAGATCCAACACCGTTTTTTAGCTCATTGCACCATCCCAGTTTCAGAACCTGGCTGTATGCAAATTAGTCTGTCCCTGGCCCAGTGCATCATGGGAACAGGGCAGACCAGACTACAAAAGCCAATTCTTACACTGGGAAGGAAACAAGCTTCCGGGGACCGGTTTCTGCCATTTCAGGCGTCTTCGGCCCGGCTTGCTTGAATCCTGATGGTGTAATGAGCAAGGGACTCACATCTGAGTATACCCTTCCACGCTTAGGGTGGACAAAATTATTTACAACAAGGGGTGGTGATGGACAGAGTCTCTGAATTAAGCAGAGTACTCTCACCCAGTCAAGAGATCAGGGCTAGATCCAACACCGTTTTTTAGCTCATTGCACCATCCCAGTTACAGAACCTGGCTGTATGCAAATTAGTCTGTCCCTGGCCCAGTGCATCATGGGAACAGGGCAGACCAGACTACAAAAGCCAATTCTTACACTGGGAAGGAAACAAGCTTCCGGGGACCGGTTTCTGCCATTTCAGGCGTCTTCGGCCCGGCTTGCTTGAATCCTGATGGTGCAATGAGCAAGGGACTCACATCTGAGTATACCCTTCCACGCTTGGGGTGGACAAAATTATTTACAACAAGGGGTGGTGATGGACAGAGTCTCTGAATTAAGCAGAGTACTCTCACCCAGTCAAGAGATCAGGGCTAGATCCAACACCGTTTTTTAGCTCATTGCACCATCCCAGTTTCAGAACCTGGCTGTATGCAAATTAGTCTGTCCCTGGCCCAGTGCATCATGGGAACAGGGCAGACCAGACTACAAAAGCCAATTCTTACACTGGGAAGGAAACAAGCTTCCGGGGACTGGTTTCTGCCATTTCAGGCGTCTTCGGCCCGGCTTGCTTGAATCCTGATGGTGCAATGAGCAAGGGACTCACATCTGAGTATACCCTTCCACGCTTAGGGTGGACAAAATTATTTACAACAAGGGGTGGTGATGGACAGAGTCTCTGAATTAAGTAGAGTACTCTCACCCAGTCAAGAGATCAGGGCTAGATCCAACACCGTTTTTTAGCTCATTGCACCATCCCAGTTTCAGTACCTGGCTGTATGCAAATTAGTCTGTCCCTGGCCCAGTGCATCATGGGAACAGGGCAGACCAGACTACAAAAGCCAATTCTTACACTGGGAAGGAAACAAGCTTCCGGGGACCGGTTTCTGCCATTTCAGGCGTCTTCGGCCCGGCTTGCTTGAATCCTGATGGTGCAATGAGCAAGGGACTCACATCTGAGTATACCCTTCCACGCTTAGGGTGGACAAAATTATTTACAACAAGGGGTGGTGATGGACAGAGTCTCTGAATTAAGCAGAGTACTCTCACCCAGTAAAGAGATCAGGGCTAGATTCAACACCGTTTTTTAGCTCATTGCACCATCCCAGTTTCAGAACCTGGCTGTATGCAAATTAGTCTGTCCCTGGCCCAGTGCATCATGGGAACAGGGAAGACCGGACTACAAAAGCCAATTCTTACACTGGGAAGGAAACAAGCTTCCGGGGACCGGTTTCTGCCATTTCAGGCGTCTTTGGCCCGGCTTGCTTGAATCCTGATGGTGCAATGAGCAAGGGACTCACATCTGAGTATACCCTTCCACGCTTAGGGTGGACAAAATTATTTACAACAAGGGGTGGTGATGGACAGAGTCTCTGAATTAAGCAGAGTACTCTCACCCAGTCAAGAGATCAGGGCTAGATCCAACACCGTTTTTTAGCTCATTGCACCATCCCAGTTTCAGAACCTGGCTGTATGCAAATTAGTCTGTCCCTGGCCCAGTGCATCATGGGAACAGGGCAGACCAGACTACAAAAGCCAATTCTTACACTGGGAAGGAAACAAGCTTCCGGGGACCGGTTTCTGCCATTTCAGGCGTCTTCGGCCCGGCTTGCTTGAATCCTGATGGTGCAATGAGCAAGGGACTCACATCTGAGTATACCCTTCCACGCTTGCTCATTGCACCATCCCTTGCTCATTGCACCATCAGGATTCAAGCAAGCCGGGCCGAAGACGGCTGTAATGCCAGAAACCGGTCCCCGGAAGCTTGTTTCCTTCCCAATGTAATAATTGGTTTTTGTAGTTTGGTTTGCCCTGTTCCCATCATGCACTGGGACAGGAACAGACTAATTTGCATACAGCCAGGTTCTGAAACTGGGATGGTGCAGTGAGCTAAAAAACGGTGTTGGATCTAGCCCTGATCTCTTGACTGGGTGAGAGTATTCTGCTTAATTCAGAGACTCTGTCCCTCACCACCCCTTGTTGTAAATATTTTTGTCCACCCTAAGCGTGGAAGGGTATACTCAGACATGAGTCCCTTGCTCATTGCACCATCAGGATTCAAGCAAGCCGGGCCGAAGACGGCTGTAATGCC
Source organism: Lissotriton helveticus (assembly GCF_964261635.1). Classification (NCBI taxonomy): domain Eukaryota; kingdom Metazoa; phylum Chordata; class Amphibia; order Caudata; family Salamandridae; genus Lissotriton; species Lissotriton helveticus. The sequence goes on from NC_136068.1 coordinate 1,234,457,542, forward strand.
AGAAACCGGTCCCCGGAAGCTTGTTTCCTTCCCAGTGTAAGAATTGGCTTTTGTAGTTTGGTTTGCCCTGTTCCCATCATGCACTGGGACAGGAACAGACTAATTTGCATACAGCCAGGTTCTGAAACTGGGATGGTGCAGTGAGCTAAAAAACGGTGTTGGATCTAGCCCTGATCTCTTGACTGGGTGAGAGTATTCTGCTTAATTCAGAGACTCTGTCCCTCACCACCCCTTGTTGTAAATATTTTTGTCCACCCTAAGCGTGGAAGGGTATACTCAGACATGAGTCCCTTGCTCATTGCACCATCAGGATTCAAGCAAGCCGGGCCGAAGACGGCCGTAATGCCAGAAACCGGTCCCCGGAAGCTTGTTTCCTTCCCAGTGTAAGAATTGGCTTTTGTAGTTTGGTTTGCCCTGTTCCCATCATGCACTGGGACAGGAACAGACTAATTTGCATACAGCCAGGTTCTGAAACTGGGATGGTGCAGTGAGCTAAAAAACGGTGTTGGATCTAGCCCTGATCTCTTGACTGGGTGAGAGTATTCTGCTTAATTCAGAGACTCTGTCCCTCACCACCCCTTGTTGTAAATATTTTTGTCCACCCTAAGCGTGGAAGGGTATACTCAGACATGAGTCCCTTGCTCATTGCACCATCAGGATTCAAGCAAGCCGGGCCGAAGACGGCTGTAATGCCAGAAACCGGTCCCCGGAAGCTTGTTTCCTTCCCAGTGTAAGAATTGGCTTTTGTAGTTTGGTTTGCCCTGTTCCCATCATGCACTGGGACAGGAACAGACTAATTTGCATACAGCCAGGTTCTGAAACTGGGATGGTGCAGTGAGCTAAAAAACGGTGTTGGATCTAGCCCTGATCTCTTGACTGGGTGAGAGTATTCTGCTTAATTCAGAGACTCTGTCCCTCACCACCCCTTGTTGTAAATAGTTTTGTCCACCCTAAGCGTGGAAGGGTATACTCAGACATGAGTCCCTTGCTCATTGCACCATCAGGATTCAAGCAAGCCGGGCCGAAGACGGCTGTAATGCCAGAAACCGGTCCCCGGAAGCTTGTTTCCTTCCCAGTGTAATAATTGGTTTTTGTAGTTTGGTTTGCCCTGTTCCCATCATGCACTGGGACAGGAACAGACTAATTTGCATACAGCCAGGTTCTGAAACTGGGATGGTGCAGTGAGCTAAAAAACGGTGTTGGATCTAGCCCTGATCTCTTGACTGGGGGAGAGTATTCTGCTTAATTCAGAGACTCTGTCCCTCACCACCCCTTGTTGTAAATATTTTTGTCCACCCTAAGCGTGGAAGGGTATACTCAGACATGAGTCCCTTGCTCATTGCACCATCAGGATTCAAGCAAGCCGGGCCGAAGACGGCTGTAATGCCAGAAACCGGTCCCCGGAAGCTTGTTTCCTTCCCAGTGTAAGAATTGGCTTTTGTAGTCTGGTTTGCCCTGTTCCCATCATGCATTGGGACAGGAACAGACTAATTTGCATACAGCCAGGTTCTGAAACTGGGATGGTGCAGTGAGCTAAAAAACGGTGTTGGATCTAGCCCTGATCTCTTGACTGGGTGAGAGTATTCTGCTTAATTCAGAGACTCTGTCCCTCACCACCCCTTGTTGTAAATATTTTTGTCCAAAGAGGATGAGCAGACGAAGGATGGGATTAAGACTGATCGCGGAGTCCCGTAGGTAGAGTGTAAGATCATCTGCGTATAAAGAAGTTAGAATTTGCCTCTCAAGATATATTAAGGCATGCTCTGGATAGTGCTGCCGTATCTTCGCTGCCAAGGGCTCAATAGCAATAGCAAAAAGCAGCGGCGACAAGGGGCAATCCTGCTGGGTGCCCCGCGTGGTAGAAAAGGGCGCCAACTGAATGTCATTCACCACCACCCTGGCGCGCACCCCAGAGTAAAGCAAGTTGATCCACTTCAGGAAGGGCAACGGAAACCCGATGCGCTGAAGGACAAAAGCAAGGTAGTTCCACTCCAGGGAGTCGAACGCCTTAGTGACATCCAGAAATACTTCTGCAGCGTTGACATCCGGATCAATATCCTGAAGGAGCGCAAAGAGCGTCCACAAGTTGTGGGACGTGCCTCTAGTGGGCACGAAGCCTGATTGGTCTGGCAGCTCCAGCATCGTCATAAGGGGGCTGATACGATTAGCAATAAGTTTGGCCAGGATCTTGGCATCGCGATACAAAAGGGGGGGGATGATGGATGGAGCGTTTGAGCAAATCAAACACTCACCCCCAGTCAACTGATCTGGGTTTAATCCATCACCATTCTTTAGCCCACTCAGCCACCCCTGTTCAGACATGGCTATATGCAAATCAGTCTGACCCTGTGGCTCAGGGGAACAGTCCAGCCCGAACTGCCAAGCCATGTCTTCCCTGGACCGGAAACAAGCATCCTGGGACCGGTTTCGGATTCATAATCCTCATCAGCCAGGCTATCTTGAATCCAGTGGCCAAGTGAGCAAGAGACTCACGTCTGAGCATACCCTGCCACACTTAGGGCGAACAAAGTGATACAAAAGGGGATGATGGACGGAGCGTTTGAGCAAATCAAACACTCACCCCCAGTCAACTGATCTGGGTTTAATCCATCACCATTCTTTAGCCCACTCAGCCAACCCAGTTCAGACATGGCTGTATGCAAATCAGTCTGAACCTGTGCCTCATGGGAACAGTCCAGCCCGAACTGCCAAGCCTTGTCTTCCCTGGACCGGAAGCAACCATCCTGGGACCGGTTTCGGATTCATAATCCTCATCAGCCAGGCTATCTTGAATCCAGTGGCCAAGTGAGCAAGGGGCTCACGTCTGAGCATACCCTGCCACACTTAGGGTGAACAAAGCGATACAAAAGGGGATGATGGACGGAGCGTTTGAGCAAATCAAACACTCACCCCCAGTCAACTGATCTGGGATTAATCCATCACCATTCTTTAGCCCACTCAGCCACCCCAGTTCAGACATGGCTATATGCAAATCAGTCTGACCCTGTGCCTCATGGGAACAGTCCAGCCCGAACTGCCAAGCCATGTCTTCCCTGGACCGGAAGCAAGCATCCTGGGACCGGTTTCGGATTCATAATCCTCATCAGCCAGGCTATCTTGAATCCAGTGGCCAAGTGAGCAAGGGACTCACGTCTGAGCATACCCTGCCACACTTAGGGCGAACAAAGCGATGCAAAAGGGGATGATGGACGGATCAGTTGAGCAAATCAAACACTCACCCCCAGTCAACTGATCTGGGTTTAATCCATCACCATTCTTTAGCCCACTCAGCCACCCCAGTTCAGACATGGCTATATGCAAATCAGTTTGACCCTGTGCCTCATTGGAACAGTCCAGCCCGAACTGCCAAGCCATGTCTTTCCTGGACCGGAAACAAGCATCCTGGGACCGGTTTCGGATTCATAATCCTCATCAGCCAGGCTATCTTGAATCCAGTGGCCAAGTGAGCAATGGACTCACGTCTGAGCATACCCTGCCACACTTAGGGCGAACAAAGCGATACAAAAGGGGCTGATGGACGGAGCGTTTGAGCAAATAAAACACACAGCCCCAGTCAACTGATCTGGGTTTAATCTATCACCATTCTTTAGCCCACTCAGCCACCCCAGTTCAGATATGGCTATATGCAAATCAGTCTGACCCTGTGCCTCATGGGAACAGTCCAGCCCGAACTGCCAAGCCATGTCTTCCCTGGACCGGAAACAAGCATCCTGGGACCAGTTTCGGATTCATAATCCTCATCAGCCAGGCTATCTTGAATCCAGTGGCCAAGTGAGCAAGGGACTCATGTCTGAGCATACCCTGCCACACTTAGGGCGAACAAAGCGATACAAAAGGGGATGATGGACAGAGCGTTTGAGCAAATCAAACACTCACCCCCAGTCTACTGATCTGGGTTTAATCCATCACCATTCTTTAGCCCACTCAGCCACCCCAGTTCAGACATGGCTATATGCAAATCAGTCTGACCCTGTGCCTCATGGGAACAGTCCAGCCCGAACTGCCAAGCCATGTCTTCCCTGGACTGGAAACAAGCATCCTGGGACCGGTTTCGGATTCATAATCCTCATCAGCCAGGCTATCTTGAATCCAGTAGCCAAGTGAGCAAGGGACTCACGTTTGAGCATTCCCTGCCACACTTAGGGCGAACAAAGCGATACAAAAGGGGATGATGGATGGAGCATTTGAGCAAATCAAACACCCACCCCCAGTCAACTGATCTGGGTTTAATCCATCACCATTCTTTATCCCACTCAGCCACCCCAGTTCAGACATGGCTATATGCAAATCAGTCTAACCCTGTGCCTCATGGGAACAGTCCAGCCCGAACTGCCAAGCCATGTCTTCCCTGGACCGGAATCAAGCATCCAAGGACCGGTTTCGGATTCATAATCCTCATCAGCCAGGCTATCTTGATGGGATGGGTATGCTCAGACGTGAGTCCCATGCTCTCCACACCACTGGCGTCAAGCTATCCAGGCTGATGAAGGCTGATAGCCAGAAACCGGTCCTTGGATTCTTGATTCCGGTCCAGGAAAGACATGGCTTGGCAGTTCGGGCTGGACTGTTCCCATGAGGCACAGGGTCAAGGCTGATTTGCATATGGCCATGTCTGACCTGGGGTGGTGTGGAGTGCAAAAAAACGATGGATTTAGGCCCAGATCTCTGTACTGGGGTGAATGTATGACATTGTTCTGCATTCTGTCCATCAATTGTTGTTTTTGCATTCATCACCCCGAGTGGGATGGGTATGCTCAGACATGAGTCCCATGCTCTCCACACCACTGGAGTCAAGCTATCCAGGCTGATGAAGGCTGATAGCCAGAAACTGGTCCTTGGATGCTTGATTCCGGTCCAGGAAAGACATGGCTTGGCAGTTGGGGCTGGACTGTTCCCATGAGGCACAGGGTCAAGGCTGATTTGCATATGGCCATGTCTGACCTGGGGTGGTGTGGAGTGCAACAAAACGATGGATTTAGGCCCAGATCTCTGTACTGGGGTGAATGTATGACATTGTTCTGCATTCTGTCCATCAATTGTTGTTTTTGTATTTATCACCCAGAGTGGGATGGGTATGCTCAGACGTGAGTCCCATGCTCTCCACACCACTGGAGTCAAGCTATCCAGGCTGATGAAGGCTGATAGCCAGAAACCGGTCCTTGGATGCTTGATTCCGGTCCAGGAAAGACATGGCTTGGCAGTTCGGGCTGGACTGTTCCCATGAGGCACAGGGTCAAGGCTGATTTGCATATGGCCATGTCTGACCTGGGGTGGTGTGGAGTGCAAAAAAACGATGTATTTAGGCTCAGATCTCTGTACTGGGGTGAATGTATGACATTGTTCTGCATTCTGTCCATCAATTGTTGTTTTTGCATTTATCACCCCGAGTGGGATGGGTATGCTCAGACGTGAGTCCCATGCTCTCCACACCAATGGAGTCAAGCTATCCAGGCTGATGAAGGCTGATGGCCAGAAACCGGTCCTTGGATGCTTGATTCCGGTCCAGGAAAGGCATGGCTTGGCAGTTCGGGCTGAACTGTTCCCATGAGGCACAGGGTCAAGGCTGATTTGCATATGGCCATGTCTGACCTGGGGTGGTGTGGAGTGCAAAAAAACTATGGATTTAGGCCCAGATCTCTGTACTGGGGTGAATGTATGACATTGTTCTGCATTCTGTCCATCAATTGTTGTTTTTGCATTTATCACCCCGAGTGGGATGGGTATGCTCAGACGTGAGTCCCATGCTCTCCACACCACTGGAGTCAAGCTATCCAGGCTGATGAAGGCTGATAGCTAGAAACCAGTCTTTGGATGCTTGATTCCGGTCCAGGAAAGATATGGCTTGGCAGTTCGGGGTGGACTGTTCCCATGAGGCACAGGGTCAAGGCTGATTTGCATATGGCCATGTCTGACCTGGGGTGGTGTGGAGTGCAAAAAAAAGATGGATTTAGGCCCAGATCTCTGTACTGGGGTGAATGTACGACACTGTCCTTCATTCTGTCCATCAATTGTTGTTTTTGCATTTATCACCCCGAGTGGGATTGATATGCTCAGATGTGAGTCCCATGCTCTCCACACCACTGGAGTCAAGCTATCCAGGCTGATGAAGGCTGATAGCCAGAAACCGGTACTTGGATGCTTAATTCCGGTCCAGGAAAGACATGGCTTGGCAGTTCGGGATGGACTGTTCCCATGAGGCACAGGTCAAGGCTGATTTGCATATGGCCATGTCTGACCTGGGGTGTTGTGGAGTGCAAAAAAACGATGGATTTAGGCCCAGATCTCTGTACTGGGGTGAATGTATGACATTGTTCTGCATTCTGTCCATCAATTGTTGTTTTTGCATTCATCACCCCGAGTGGGATAGTTATGCTCAGACGTGAGTCCCATGCTCTCCACACCACTGGAGTCAAGCTATCCAGGCTGATGAAGGCTGATAGCCAGAAACTGTTCCTTGGATGCTTGATTTTGGTCCAGGAAAGACATGGCTTGGCAGTTGGGGCTGGACTGTTCCCATGAGGCACAGGGTCAAGGCTGATTTGCATATGGCCATGTTTGACCTGGGGTGGTGTGGTGTGGAGTTCAAAAAAACCGATGGATTTAGGCCCAGATCTCTGTACTGGGGTGAATGTATGACATTGTTCTGCATTCTGTCCATCAATTGTTGTTTTTGCATTTATCACCCCGAGTGGGATGGGTATGCTCAGACGTGAGTCCCATGCTCTCCACACCACTGGAGTCAAGCAATCCAGGCTGATGAAGGCTGATAGCCAGAAACCGGTCCTTGGATGCTTGATTCCGGTCCAGGAAAGACATGGCTTGGCAGTTCGGGCTGGACTGTTCCCATGAGGGAAAGGGTCAAGGCTGATTTGCATATGGCCATGTCTGACCTGGGGTGGTGTGGAGTGCAAAAAAACGATGGATTTAGGCCGAGATCTCTGTACTGGGGTGAATGTATGACATTGTTCTGCATTCTGTCCATCAATTGTTGTTTTTGTATTTATCACCCAGAGTGGGATGGGTATGCTCAGACGTGAGTCCCATGCTCTACACACCACTGGAGTCAAGCTATCCAGGCTGATGAAGGCTGATAGCCAGAAACCGGTCCTTGGATGCTTGATTCCGGTCCAGGAAAGACATGGCTTGGCAGTTCGGGCTGGACTGTTCCCATGAGGCACAGGGTCAAGGCTGATTTGCATATGGCCATGTCTGACCTGGGGTGGTGTGGAGTGCAAAAAAACGATGTATTTAGGCTCAGATCTCTGTACTGGGGTGAATGTATGACATTGTTCTGCATTCTGTCCATCAATTGTTGTTTTTGCATTTATCACCCCGAGTGGGATGGGTATGCTCAGACGTGAGTCCCATGCTCTCCACACCAATGGAGTCAAGCTATCCAGGCTGATGAAGGCTGATGGCCAGAAACCGGTCCTTGGATGCTTGATTCCGGTCCAGGAAAGACATGGCTTGGCAGTGTGGGCTGAACTGTTCCCATGAGGCACAGGGTCAAGGCTGATTTGCATATGGCCATGTCTGACCTGGGGTGGTGTGGGGTGCAAAAAAATGATGGATTTAGGCCCAGATCTCTGTACTGGGGTGAATGTATGACATTGTTCTGCATTCTGTCCATCAATTGTTGTTTTTGCATTTATCACCCCGAGTGGGATGGGTATGCTCAGACGTGAGTCCCATGCTCTCCACACCACTGGAGTCAAGCTATCCAGGCTGATGAAGGCTGATAGCTAGAAACCGGTCTTTGGATGCTTGATTCCGGTCCAGGAAAGACATGGCTTGGCAGTTCAGGCTGGACTGTTCCCATGAGGCACAGGGTCAAGGCTGATTTGCATATGGCCATGTCTGACCTGGGGTGGTGTGGAGTGCAAAAAAACGATGGATTTAGGCCCAGATCTCTGTACTGGGGTGAATGTATGACACTGTCCTTCATTCTGTCCATCAATTGTTGTTTTTGCATTTATCACCCCGAGTGGGATTGGTATGCTCAGATGTGAGTCCCATGCTCTCCACACCACTGGAATCAAGCTATCCAGGCTGATGAAGGCTGATAGCCAGAAACCGGTCCTTGGATGCTTGATTCCGGTCCAGGAAAGACATGGCTTGGCAGTTCGGGATGGACTGTTCCCATGAGGCACAGGTCAAGGCTGATTTGCATATGGCCATGTCTGACCTGGGGTGTTGTGGAGTGCAAAAAAACGATGGATTTAGGCCCAGATCTCTGTACTGGGGTGAATGTATGACATTGTTCTGCATTCTGTCCATCAATTGTTGTTTTTGCATTCATCACCCCGAGTGGGATGGGTATGCTCAGACGTGAGTCCCATGCTCTCCACACCACTGGAGTCAAGCTATCCAGGCTGATGAAGGCTGATAGCCAGAAACTGTTCCTTGGATGCTTGATTCTGGTCCAGGAAAGACATAGCTTGGCAGTTCGGGCTGGACTGTTCCCATGAGGCACAGGGTCAAGGCTGATTTGCATATGGCCATGTCTGACCTGGGGTGGTGTGGAGTGCAAAAAAACTATGGATTTAGGCCCAGATCTCTGTACTGGGGTGAATGTATGACATTGTTCTGCATTCTATCCATCAATTGTTTTTGCATTTATCACCCCGAGTGGGATGGGTATGCTCAGACGTGAGTCCCATGCTCTCCACACCACTGGAGTCAAGCTATCCAGGCTGATGAAGGCTGATAGCTAGAAACCGGTCCTTGGATGCTTGATTCCGGTCCAGGAAAGACATGGCTTGGCAGTTCGGGCTGGACTGTTCCCATGACGCACAGGGTCACGGCTGATTTGCATATGGCCATGTCTGACCTGGGGTGGTGTGCAGTGCAAAAAAACGATGGATTTAGGCACAGATCTCTGTACTGGGGTGAATGTATTACATTGTTCTGCATTCTGTCCATCAATTGTTGTTTTTGCATTTATCACCCCGAGTGGGATGGGTATGCTCAGACGTGAGTCCCATGCTCTCCACAGCACTGGAGTCAAGCTATCTAGGCTGATGAAGACTGATAGCCAGAAACTGGTCCTTGTAGGCTTGATTCCAGTCCAGGAAAGACATGGCTTGGCAGTTCGGGCTGGACTGTTCACATGAGGCACAGGGTCAAGGATGATTTGCATATGGCCATGTCTGACCTGGGGTGGTGAGGAGTGCAAAAAAACGATGGATTTAGGCCCAGATCTCTGTACTGGGGTGAATGTATTACATTGTTCTGCATTCTGTCCATCAATTGTTGTTTTTGCATTTATCACCCCGAGTGGGATGGGTATGCTCAGACGTGAGTCCCATGCTCTCCACACCACTGGAGTCAAGCTGTCCAGGCTGATGAAGGCTGATAGCCAGAAACCGGTCCTTGGATGCTTGATTCCGGTCCAGGAAAGACATGGCTTGGCAGTTCTGGCTGGACTGTTCCCATGAGGCACAGGGTCAAGGCTGATTTGCATATGGCCATGTCTGAGCTGGGGTGGTGTGGAGTGCAAAAAACAATGGATTTAGGCCCAGATCTCTGTACTGGGGCGAATGTATGACATTGTTCTGCATTCTGTCCATCAATTGTTGTTTTTGCATTCATCACCCCGAGTGGGATGGGTATGCTCAGACGTGAGTCCCATGCTCTCCACACCACTGGAGTCAAGCTATCCAGGCTGATGAAGGCTGATAGCCAGAAACTGTTCCTTGGATGCTTGATTCTGGTCCAGGAAAGACATAGCTTGGCAGTTCGGGCTGGACTGTTCCCATGAGGCACAGGGTCAAGGCTGATTTGCATATGGCCATGTCTGACCTGGGGTGGTGTGGAGTGCAAAAAAACTATGGATTTAGGCCCAGATCTCTGTACTGGGGTGAATGTATGACATTGTTCTGCATTCTATCCATCAATTGTTTTTGCATTTATCACCCCGAGTGGGATGGGTATGCTCAGACGTGAGTCCCATGCTCTCCACACCACTGGAGTCAAGCTATCCAGGCTGATGAAGGCTGATAGCTAGAAACCGGTCCTTGGATGCTTGATTCCGGTCCAGGAAAGACATGGCTTGGCAGTTCGGGCTGGACTGTTCCCATGACGCACAGGGTCACGGCTGATTTGCATATGGCCATGTCTGACCTGGGGTGGTGTGCAGTGCAAAAAAACGATGGATTTAGGCACAGATCTCTGTACTGGGGTGAATGTATGACATTGTTCTGCATTCTGTCCATCAATTGTTGTTTTTGCATTTATCACCCCGAGTGGGATGGGTATGCTCAGGCGTGAGTCCCATGCTCTCCACAGCACTGGAGTCAAGCTATCTAGGCTGATGAAGACTGATAGCCAGAAACTGGTCCTTGTATGCTTGATTCCAGTCCAGGAAAGACATGGCTTGGCAGTTCGGGCTGGACTGTTCCCATGAGGCACAGGGTCAAGGCTGATTTGCATATTGCCATGTCTGACCTGGGGTGGTGAGGAGTGCAAAAAAACGATGGATTTAGGCCCAGATCTCTGTACTGGGGTGAATGTATGACATTGTTCTGCATTCTGTCCATCAATTGTTGTTTTTGCATTTATCACCCCGAGTGGGATGGGTATGCTCAGACGTGAGTCCCATGCTCTCCACACCACTGGAGTCAAGCTGTCCAGGCTGATGAAGGCTGATAGCCAGAAACCGGTCCTTGGATGCTTGATTCCGGTCCAGGAAAGACATGGCTTGGCAGTTCTGGCTGGACTGTTCCCATGAGGCACAGGGTCAAGGCTGATTTGCATATGGCCATGTCTGACCTGGGGTGGTGTGGAGTGCAAAAAAACAATGGATTTAGGCCCAGATCTCTGTACTGGGGTGAATGTATGACATTGTTCTGCATTCTGTCCATCAATTGTTGTTTTTGCATTCATCACCCCGAGTGGGATGGGTATGCTCAGACGTGAGTCCCATGCTCTCCACGCCACTGGAGTCAAGCTATCCAGGCTGATGAAGGCTGATAGCTAGAAACCGGTCCTTGGATGCTTGATTCCGGTCCAGGAAAGACATGGCTGGCAGTTCAGGCTGGACTGCTCCCATGAGGCACAGGGTCAAGGCTGATTTGCATATGGCCAAGTCTGACCTGGGGTGTTGTGGAGAGCGAAAAAACGATGGATTTAGGCCCAGATCTTTGTACTGGGGTGAATGTATGACATTGTTCTGCATTCTGTCCATCAATTGTTGTTTTTGCATTTATCACCCCGAGTGGGATGGGTATGCTCAGACGTGAGTCCCATGCTCTCCACGCCACTGGAGTCAATCTATCCAGGCTGATGAAGGCTGATAGCTAGAAACCGGTCCTTGGATGCTTGAATCAAGTCCAGGAAAGACATGGCTGGCAGTTCAGGCTGGACTGCTCTCATGAGGCACCGGGTCAAGGCTGATTTGCATATGGCCAAGTCTGACCTGGGGTGGTATGGAGAGCAAAAAAACGATGGATTTAGGCCCAGATCTCTGTACTGGAGTGAATGTATGACATTGTTCTGCATTCTGTCCATCAATTGTTGTTTTTGCATTTATCACTCCGAGTGGGATGGGTATGCTCAGACGTGAGTCCCATGCTCTCCACACCACTGGAGTCAAGCTATCCAGGCTGATGATGGCTGATAGCCAGAAACCGGTCCTTGGATGCTTGATTCCGGTCCAGGAAAGACATGGCTTGGCAGTTCGGGCTGGACTGTTCCCATGAGGCACAGGGTCAAGGCTGATTTGCTTATGGCAATGTCTGAACGGGGGTGGTGTGGAGTGCAAAAAAACGATGAATTTAAGCCCAGATCTCTGTACTGGGGTGAATGTATGACATTGTTCTGCATTCTGTCCATCAATTGTTGTTTTTGCATTCATCACCCCGAGTGGGATGGGTATGCTCAGACTTGAGTCCTATGCTCTCCATAGCACTGGAGTCAAGCTATCCAGGCTGATGAAGGCTGTTAGCCAGAAACCGATCCTTGGATGATTGATTCCGGTCCAGGAAAGACATGGCTTGGCAGTTCGGGCTGGACTGTTCCTATGAGGCACAGGGTCAAGGCTAATTTGCATATGGCCATGTCTGACCTGGGGTGGTGTGGAGTGCAAAATAACGATGGATTTAGGCCCAGATATCTGTACTGGGGTGAATGTATGACATTGTTCTGCATTCTGTCCATCAATTGTTGTTTTTGCATTTATCACCCCGAGTGGGATGGGTATGCTCAGACGTGAGTCCCATGCTCTCCACACCACTGGAGTCAAGCTGTCCAGGCTGATGAAGGCTGATAGCCAGAAACCGGTCCTTGGATGCTTGATTCCGGTCCAGGAAAGACATGGCTTGGCAGTTCGGGCTGGACTGTTCCCATGAGGCACAGGGTCAAGGCTGATTTGCATATGGCCATGTCTGAACGGGGGTGGTGTGGAGTGCAAAAAAACGATGGATTTAGGCCCTGATCTCTGTACTGGGGTGAATGTATGACATTGTTCTGCATTCTGTCCATCAATTGTTGTTTTTGCATTCATCACCCCGAGTGGGATGGGTATGCTCAGACGTGAGTCCCATGCTCTCCACGCCACTGGAGTCAAGCTATCCAGGCTGATGAAGGCTGATAGCTAGAAACCGGTCTTTGGATGCTTGATTCAAGTCCAGGAAAGACATGGCTGGCAGTTCAGGCTGGACTGATCCCATGAGGCACAGGGTCAAGGCTGATTTGCTTATGACCATGTCTGACCTGGGGTGGTGTGGAGAGCAAAAAAACGATGGATTTAGGCCCAGATCTCTGTACTGGGGTGAATGTATGACACTGTCCTTCATTCTGTCCATCAATTGTTGTTTTTGCATTTATCACCCCTAGTGGGATGGGTATGCTCAGACGTGAGTCCCATGCTCTCCACACCACTGGAGTCAAGCTATCCAGGCTGATGAAGGCTGATAGCCAGAAACCGGTCCTTGGATGCTTGATTCCGGTCCAGGAAAGACCTGGCTTGGCAGTTCGGGATGGACTGTTCCCATGAGGCACAGGTCAAGGCTGATTTGCATATGGCCATGTCTGACATGGGGTGTTGTGGAGTGCAAAAAAACGCTGGATTTAGGCCCAGATCTCTGTACTGGGGTGAATGTATGACATTGTTCTGCATTCTGTCCATCAATTGTTGTTTTTGCATTCATCACCCCGAGTGGGATGGGTATGCTCAGACGTGAGTCCCATGCTCTCCACACCACTGGAGTCAAGCTATCCAGGCTGATGAAGGCTGATAGCCAGAAACTGTTCCTTGGATGCTTGATTCTGGTCCAGGAAAGACATAGCTTGGCAGTTCGGGCTGGACTGTTCCCATGAGGCACAGGGTCAAGGCTGATTTGCATATGGCCATGTCTGACCTGGGGTGGTGTGGAGTGCAAAAAAACGATGGATTTAGGCCCAGATCTCTGTACTGGGGTGAATGTATGACATTGTTCTGCATTCTATCCATCAATTGTTTTTGCATTTATCACCCCGAGTGGGATGGGTATGCTCAGACGTGAGTCCCATGCTCTCCACACCACTGGAGTCAAGCTATCCAGGCTGATGAAGGCTGATAGCTGGAAACCGGTCCTTGGATGCTTGATTCCGGTCCAGGAAAGACATGGCTTGGCAGTTCGGGCTGGACTGTTCCCATGACGCACAGGGTCACGGCTGATTTGCATATGGCCATGTCTGACCTGGGGTGGTGTGCAGTGCAAAAAAACGATGGATTTAGGCACAGATCTCTGTACTGGGGTGAATGTATGACATTGTTCTGCATTCTGTCCATCAATTGTTGTTTTTGCATTTATCACCCCGAGTGGGATGGGTATGCTCAGACGTGAGTCCCATGCTCTCCACAGCACTGGAGTCAAGCTATCTAGGCTGATGAAGACTGATAGCCAGAAACTGTTCCTTGGATGCTTGATTTTGGTCCAGGAAAGACATGGCTTGGCAATTGGGGCTGGACTGTTCCCATGAGGCACAGGGTCAAGGCTGATTTGCATATGGCCATGTCTGACCTGGGGTGGTGTGGTGTGGAGTGCAAAAAAAACGATGGATTTAGGCCCAGATCTCTGTACTGGGGTGAATGTATGACATTGTTCTGCATTCTGTCCATCAATTGTTGTTTTTGCATTTATCACCCCGAGTGGGATGGGTATGCTCAGACGTGAGTCCCATGCTCTCCGCACCACTGGAGTCAAGCAATCCAGGCTGATGAAGGCTGATAGCCAGAAACCGGTCCTTGGATGCTTGATTCCGGTCCAGGAAAGACATGGCTTGGCAGTTCGGGCTGGACTGTTCCCATGAGGGAAAGGGTCAAGGCTGATTTGCATATGGCCATGTCTGACCTGGGGTGGTGTGGAGTGCAAAAAAACGATGGATTTAGGCCCAGATCTCTGTACTGGGGTGAATGTATGACATTGTTCTGCATTCTGTCCATCAATTGTTGTTTTTGTATTTATCACCCAGAGTGGGATGGGTATGCTCAGACGTGAGTCCCATGCTCTACACACCACTGGAGTCAAGCTATCCAGGCTGATGAAGGCTGATAGCCAGAAACCGGTCCTTGGATGCTTGATTCCGGTCCAGGAAAGACATGGCTTGGCAGTTCGGGCTGGACTGTTCCCATGAGGCACAGGGTCAAGGCTGATTTGCATATGGCCATGTCTGACCTGGGGTGGTGTGGAGTGCAAAAAAACGATGTATTTAGGCTCAGATCTCTGTACTGGGGTGAATGTATGACATTGTTCTGCATTCTGTCCATCAATTGTTGTTTTTGCATTTATCACCCCGAGTGGGATGGGTATGCTCAGACGTGAGTCCCATGCTCTCCACACCAATGGAGTCAAGCTATCCAGGCTGATGAAGGCTGATGGCCAGAAACCGGTCCTTGGATGCTTGATTCCGGTCCAGGAAAGACATGGCTTGGCAGTTCGGGCTGAACTGTTCCCATGAGGCACAGGGTCAAGGCTGATTTGCATATGGCCATGTCTGACCTGGGGTGGTGTGGAGTGCAAAAAAACGATGGATTTAGGCCCAGATCTCTGTACTGGGGTGAATGTATGACATTGTTCTGCATTCTGTCCATCAATTGTTGTTTTTGCATTTATCACCCCGAGTGGGATGGGTATGCTCAGACGTGAGTCCCATGCTCTCCACACCACTGGAGTCAAGCTATCCAGGCTGATGAAGGCTGATAGCTAGAAACCGGTCTTTGGATGCTTGATTCCGGTCCAGGAAAGACATGGCTTGGCAGTTCGGGCTGGACTGTTCCCATGAGGCACAGGGTCAAGGCTGATTTGCATATGGCCATGTCTGACCTGGGGTGGTGTGGAGTGCAAAAAAACGATGGATTTAGGCCCAGATCTCTGTACTGGGGTGAATGTATGACACTGTCCTTCATTCTGTCCATCAATTGTTGTTTTTGCATTTATCACCCCGAGTGGGATTGGTATGCTCAGATGTGAGTCCCATGCTCTCCACACCACTGGAGTCAAGCTATCCAGGCTGATGAAGGCTGATAGCCAGAAACCGGTCCTTGGATGCTTGATTCCGGTCCAGGAAAGACATGGCTTGGCAGTTCGGGATGGACTGTTCCCATGAGGCACAGGTCAAGGCTGATTTGCATATGGCCATGTCTGACCTGGGGTGTTGTGGAGTGCAAAAAAACGATGGATTTAGGCCCAGATCTCTGTACTGGGGTGAATGTATGACATTGTTCTGCATTCTGTCCATCAATTGTTGTTTTTGCATTCATCACCCCGAGTGGGATGGGTATGCTCAGACGTGAGTCCCATGCTCTCCACACCACTGGAGTCAAGCTATCCAGGCTGATGAAGGCTGATAGCCAGAAACTGTTCCTTGGATGCTTGATTCTGGTCCAGGAAAGACATAGCTTGGCAGTTCGGGCTGGACTGTTCCCATGAAGCATAGGGTCAAGGCTGATTTGCATATGGCCATGTCTGACCTGGGGTGGTGTGGAGTGCAAAAAAACTATGGATTTAGGCCCAGATCTCTGTACTGGGGTGAATGTATGACATTGTTCTGCATTCTATCCATCAATTGTTTTTGCATTTATCACCCCGAGTGGGATGGGTATGCTCAGACGTGAGTCCCATGCTCTCCACACCACTGGAGTCAAGCTATCCAGGCTGATGAAGGCTGATAGCTGGAAACCGGTCCTTGGATGCTTGATTCCGGTCCAGGAAAGACATGGCTTGGCAGTTCGGGCTGGACTGTTCCCATGACGCACAGGGTCACGGCTGATTTGCATATGGCCATGTCTGACCTGGGGTGGTGTGGAGTGCAAAAAAACGATGGATTTAGGCCCAGATCTCTGTACTGGGGTGAATGTATGACATTGTTCTGCATTCTGTCCATCAATTGTTGTTTTTGCATTTATCACCCCGAGTGGGATGGGTATGCTCAGACGTGAGTCACATGCTCTCCACACCACTGGAGTCAAGCTATCCAGGCTGATGAAGGCTGATAGCTAGAAACCGGTCTTTGGATGCTTGATTCCGGTCCAGGAAAGACATGGCTTGGCAGTTCGGGCTGGACTGTTCCCATGAGGCACAGGGTCAAGGCTGATTTGCATATGGCCATGTCTGACCTGGGGTGGTGTGGAGTGCAAAAAAACGATGGATTTAGGCCCAGATCTCTGTACTGGGGTGAATGTATGACACTGTCCTTCATTCTGTCCATCAATTGTTGTTTTTGCATTTATCACCCCGAGTGGGATTGGTATGCTCAGATGTGAGTCCCATGCTCTCCACACCACTGGAGTCAAGCTATCCAGGCTGATGAAGGCTGATAGCCAGAAACCGGTCCTTGGATGCTTGATTCCGGTCCAGGAAAGACATGGCTTGGCAGTTCGGGATGGACTGTTCCCATGAGGCACAGGTCAAGGCTGATTTGCATATGGCCATGTCTGACCTGGGGTGTTGTGGAGTGCAAAAAAACGATGGATTTAGGCCCAGATCTCTGTACTGGGGTGAATGTATGACATTGTTCTGCATTCTGTCCATCAATTGTTGTTTTTGCATTTATCACCCCGAGTGGGATGGGTATGCTCAGACGTGAGTCCCATGCTCTCCACACCACTGGAGTCAAGCTGTCCAGGCTGATGAAGGCTGATAGCCAGAAACCGGTCCTTGGATGCTTGATTCCGGTCCAGGAAAGACATGGCTTGGCAGTTCTGGCTGGACTGTTCCCATGAGGCACAGGGTCAAGGCTGATTTGCATATGGCCATGTCTGACCTGGGGTGGTGTGGAGTGCAAAAAAACAATGGATTTAGGCCCAGATCTCTGTACTGGGGTGAATGTATGACATTGGTCTGCATTCTGTCCATCAATTGTTGTTTTTGCATTCATCACCCCGAGTGGGATGGATATGCTCAGACGTGAGTCCCATGCTCTCCACACCACTGGAGTCAAGCTATCCAGGCTGATGAAGGCTGATAGCCAGAAACTGTTCCTTGGATGCTTGATTCTGGTCCAGGAAAGACATAGCTTGGCAGTTCGGGCTGGACTGTTCCCATGAGGCACAGGGTCAAGGCTGATTTGCATATGGCCATGTCTGACCTGGGGTGGTGTGGAGTGCAAAAAAACTATGGATTTAGGCCCAGATATCTGTACTGGGGTGAATGTATGACATTGTTCTGCATTCTATCCATCAATTGTTTTTGCATTTATCACCCCGAGTGGGATGGGTATGCTCAGACGTGAGTCCCATGCTCTCCACACCACTGGAGTCAAGCTATCCAGGCTGATGAAGGCTGATAGCTAGAAACCGGTCCTTGGATGCTTGATTCCGGTCCAGGAAAGCCATGGCTTGGCAGTTCGGGCTGGACTGTTCCCATGACGCACAGGGTCACGGCTGATTTGCATATGGCCATGTCTGACCTGGGGTGGTGTGCAGTGCAAAAAAACGATGGATTTAGGCACAGATCTCTGTACTGGGGTGAATGTATGACATTGTTCTGCATTCTGTCCATCAATTGTTGTTTTTGCATTTATCACCCCGAGTGGGATGGGTATGCTCAGACGTGAGTCCCATGCTCTCCACAGCACTGGAGTCAAGCTATCTAGGCTGATGAAGACTGATAGCCAGAAACTGGTCCATGTATGCTTGATTCCAGTCCAGGAAAGACATGGCTTGGCAGTTCGGGCTGGACTGTTCCCATGAGGCACAGGGTCAAGGCTGATTTGCATATGGCCATGTCTGACCTGGGGTGGTGAGGAGTGCAAAAAAATGATGGATTTAGGCCCAGATCTCTGTACTGGGGTGAATGTATGACATTGTTCTGCATTCTGTCCATCAATTGTTGTTTTTGCATTTATCACCCCGAGTGGGATGGGTATGCTCAGACGTGAGTCCCATGCTCTCCACACCACTGGAGTCAAGCTGTCCAGGCTGATGAAGGCTGATAGCCAGAAACCGGTCCTTGGATGCTTGATTCCGGTCCAGGAAAGACATGGCTTGGCAGTTCTGGCTGGACTGTTCCCATGAGGCACAGGGTCAAGGCTGATTTGCATATGGCCATGTCTGACCTGGGGTGGTGTGGAGTGCAAAAAAACAATGGATTTAGGCCCAGATCTCTGTACTGGGGTGAATGTATGACATTGTTCTGCATTCTGTCCATCAATTGTTGTTTTTGCATTCATCACCCCGAGTGGGATGGGTATGCTCAGACGTGAGTCCCATGCTCTCCACGCCACTGGAGTCAAGCTATCCAGGCTGATGAAGGCTGATAGCTAGAAACCGGTCCTTGGATGCTTGATTCCGGTCCAGGAAAGACATGGCTGGCAGTTCAGGCTGGACTGCTCCCATGAGGCACAGGGTCAAGGCTGATTTGCATATGGCCAAGTCTGACCTGGGGTGTTGTGGAGAGCGAAAAAACGATGGATTTAGGCCCAGATCTTTGTACTGGGGTGAATGTATGACATTGTTCTGCATTCTGTCCATCAATTGTTGTTTTTGCATTTATCACCCCGAGTGGGATGGGTATGCTCAGACGTGAGTCCCATGCTCTCCACACCACTGGAGTCAATCTATCCAGGCTGATGAAGGCTGATAGCTAGAAACCGGTCCTTGGATGCTTGATTCCGGTCCAGGAAAGACATGGCTGGCAGTTCAGGCTGGACTGTTCCCATGACGCACAGGGTCACGGCTGATTTGCATATGGCCATGTCTGACCTGGGGTGGTGTGCAGTGCAAAAAAACGATGGATTTAGGCACAGATCTCTGTACTGGGGTGAATGTATGACATTGTTCTGCATTCTGTCCATCAATTGTTGTTTTTGCATTTATCACCCCGAGTGGGATGGGTATGCTCAGACGTGAGTCCCATGCTCTCCACAGCACTGGAGTCAAGCTATCTAGGCTGATGAAGACTGATAGCCAGAAACTGGTCCTTGTATGCTTGATTCCAGTCCAGGAAAGACATGGCTTGGCAGTTCGGGCTGGACTGTTCACATGAGGCACAGGGTCAAGGCTGATTTGCATATGGCCATGTCTGACCTGGGGTGGTGAGGAGTGCAAAAAAACGATGGATTTAGACCCAGATCTCTGTACTGGGGTGAATGTATGACATTGTTCTGCATTCTGTCCATCAATTGTTGTTTTTGCATTTATCACCCCGAGTGGGATGGGTATGCTCAGACGTGAGTCCCATGCTCTCCACACCACTGGAGTCAAGCTGTCCAGGCTGATGAAGGCTGATAGCCAGAAACCGGTCCTTGGATGCTTGATTCCGGTCCAGGAAAGACATGGCTTGGCAGTTCTGGCTGGACTGTTCCCATGAGGCACAGGGTCAAGGCTGATTTGCATATGGCCATGTCTGACCTGGGGTGGTGTGGAGTGCAAAAAAACAATGGATTTAGGCCCAGATCTCTGTACTGGGGTGAATGTATGACATTGTTCTGCATTCTGTCCATCAATTGTTGTTTTTGCATTCATCACCCCGAGTGGGATGGGTATGCTCAGACGTGAGTCCCATGCTCTCCACACCACTGGAGTCAATCTATCCAGGCTGATGAAGGCTGATAGCTAGAAACCTGTCCTTGGATGCTTGATTCCGGTCCAGGAAAGACATGGCTGGCAGTTCAGGCTGGACTGTTCCCATGACGCACAGGGTCACGGCTGATTTGCATATGGCCATGTCTGACCTGGGGTGGTGTGCAGTGCAAAAAAACGATGGATTTAGGCACAGATCTCTGTACTGGGGTGAATGTATGACATTGTTCTGCATTCTGTCCATCAATTGTTGTTTTTGCATTTATCACCCCGAGTGGGATGGGTATGCTCAGACGTGAGTCCCATGCTCTCCACAGCACTGGAGTCAAGCTATCTAGGCTGATGAAGACTGATAGCCAGAAACTGGTCCTTGTATGCTTGATTCCAGTCCAGGAAAGACATGGCTTGGCAGTTCGGGCTGGA
Source organism: Lissotriton helveticus (assembly GCF_964261635.1). Classification (NCBI taxonomy): domain Eukaryota; kingdom Metazoa; phylum Chordata; class Amphibia; order Caudata; family Salamandridae; genus Lissotriton; species Lissotriton helveticus. Next base: position 1,234,477,988 of record NC_136068.1, read on the forward strand.
CTGTTCACATGAGGCACAGGGTCAAGGCTGATTTGCATATGGCCATGTCTGACCTGGGGTGGTGAGGAGTGCAAAAAAACGATGGATTTAGACCCAGATCTCTGTACTGGGGTGAATGTATGACATTGTTCTGCATTCTGTCCATCAATTGTTGTTTTTGCATTTATCACCCCGAGTGGGATGGGTATGCTCAGACGTGAGTCCCATGCTCTCCACACCACTGGAGTCAAGCTGTCCAGGCTGATGAAGGCTGATAGCCAGAAACCGGTCCTTGGATGCTTGATTCCGGTCCAGGAAAGACATGGCTTGGCAGTTCTGGCTGGACTGTTCCCATGAGGCACAGGGTCAAGGCTGATTTGCATATGGCCATGTCTGACCTGGGGTGGTGTGGAGTGCAAAAAAACAATGGATTTAGGCCCAGATCTCTGTACTGGGGTGAATGTATGACATTGTTCTGCATTCTGTCCATCAATTGTTGTTTTTGCATTCATCACCCCGAGTGGGATGGGTATGCTCAGACGTGAGTCCCATGCTCTCCACACCACTGGAGTCAAGCTATCCAGGCTGATGAAGGCTGATAGCCAGAAACTGTTCCTTGGATGCTTGATTCTGGTCCAGGAAAGACATAGCTTGGCAGTTCGGGCTGGACTGTTCCCATGAGGCACAGGGTCAAGGCTGATTTGCATATGGCCATGTCTGACCTAGGGTGGTGTGGAGTGCAAAAAAACTATGGATTTAGGCCCAGATCTCTGTACTGGGGTGAATGTATGACATTGTTCTGCATTCGATCCATCAATTGTTTTTGCATTTATCACCCCGAGTGGGATGGGTATGCTCAGACGTGAGTCCCATGCTCTCCTCACCACTGGAGTCAAGCTATCCAGGCTGATGAAGGCTGATAGCTAGAAACCGGTCCTTGGATGCTTGATTCCGGTCCAGGAAAGACATGGCTTGGCAGTTCGGGCTGGACTGTTCCCATGACGCACAGGGTCACGGCTGATTTGCATATGGCCATGTCTGACCTGGGGTGGTGTGGAGTGCAAAAAAACGATGGATTTAGGCACAGATCTCTGTACTGGGGTGAATGTATGACATTGTTCTGCATTCTGTCCATCAATTGTTGTTTTTGCATTCATCACCCCGAGTGGGATGGGTATGCTCAGACGTGAGTCCCATGCTCTCCACGCCACTGGAGTCAAGCTATCCAGGCTGATGAAGGCTGATAGCTAGAAACCGGTCCTTGGATGCTTGATTCCGGTCCAGGAAAGACATGGCTGGCAGTTCAGGCTGGACTGCTCCCATGAGGCACAGGGTCAAGGCTGATTTGCATATGGCCAAGTCTGACCTGGGGTGGTGTGGAGAGCGAAAAAACGATGGATTTAGGCCCAGATCTTTGTACTGGGGTGAATGTATGACATTGTTCTGCATTCTGTCCATCAATTGTTGTTTTTGCATTTATCACCCCGAGTGGGATGGGTATGCTCAGACGTGAGTCCCATGCTCTCCACGCCACTGGAGTCAATCTATCCAGGCTGATGAAGGCTGATAGCTAGAAACCGGTCCTTAGATGCTTGATTCAAGTCCAGGAAAGACATGGCTGGCAGTTCAGGCTGGACTGCTCCCATGAGGCACAGGGTCAAGGCTGATTTGCATATGGCCAAGTCTGACCTGGGGTGGTGTGGAGAGCAAAAAAACGATGGATTTAGGCCCAGATCTCTGTACTGGAGTGAATGTATGACATTGTTCCGCATTCTGTCCATCAATTGTTGTTTTTGCATTTATCACTCCGAGTGGGATGGGTATGCTCAGACGTGAGTCCCATGCTCTCCACACCACTGGAGTCAAGCTATCCAGGCTGATGATGGCTGATAGCCAGAAACCGGTCCTTGGATGCTTGATTCCGGTCCAGGAAAGACATGGCTTGGCAGTTCGGGCTGGACTGTTCCCATGAGGCACAGGGTCAAGGCTGATTTGCTTATGGCAATGTCTGAACGGGGGTGGTGTGGAGTGCAAAAAAACGATGAATTTAAGCCCAGATCTCTGTACTGGGGTGAATGTATGACATTGTTCTGCATTCTGTCCATCAATTGTTGTTTTTGCATTCATCACCCCGAGTGGGATGGGTATGCTCAGACTTGAGTCCTATGCTCTCCATACCACTGGAGTCAAGCTATCCAGGCTGATGAAGGCTGTTAGCCAGAAACCGATCCTTGGATGGTTGATTCCGGTCCAGGAAAGACATGGCTTGGCAGTTCGGGCTGGACTGTTCCTATGAGGCACAGGGTCAAGGCTAATTTGCATATGGCCATGTCTGACCTGGGGTGGTGTGGAGTGCAAAATAACGATGGATTTAGGCCCAGATATCTGTACTGGGGTGAATGTATGACATTGTTCTGCATTCTGTCCATCAATTGTTGTTTTTGCATTTATCACCCCGAGTGGGATGGGTATGCTCAACCGTGAGTCCCATGCTCTCCACACCACTGGAGTCAAGCTGTCCAGGCTGATGAAGGCTGATAGCCAGAAACCGGTCCTTGGATGCTTGATTCCGGTCCAGGAAAGACATGGCTTGGCAGTTCGGGCTGGACTGTTCCCATGAGGCACAGGGTCAAGGCTGATTTGCATATGGCCATGTCTGACCTGGGGTGGTGTGGAGTGCAAAAAAACGATGGATTTAGGCCCTGATCTCTGTACTGGGGTGAATGTATGACATTGTTCTGCATTCTGTCCATCAATTGTTGTTTTTGCATTTATCACCCCGAGTGGGATGGGTATGCTCAGACGTGAGTCCCATGCTCTCCACGCCACTGGAGTCAAGCTATCCAGGCTGATGAAGGCTGATAGCTAGAAACCGGTCCTTGGATGCTTGATTCAAGTCCAGGAAAGACATGGCTGGCAGTTCAGGCTGGACTGATCCCATGAGGCACAGGGTCAAGGCTGATTTGCTTATGACCATGTCTGACCTGGGGTGGTGTGGAGAGCAAAAAAACGATGGATTTAGGCCCAGATCTCTGTACTGGGGTGAATGTATGACATTGTTCTGCATTCTGTCCAACAATTGTTTTTGCAATTATCACTCCGAGTGGGATGGGTATGCTCAGACGTGAGTCCCATGCTCTCCACACCACTGGAGTCAAGCTATCCAGGCTGATGATGGCTGATAGCCAGAAACCGGTCCTTGGATGCTTGATTCCGGTCCAGGAAGGACATGGCTTGGCAGTTCGGGCTGGACTGTTCCCATGAGGCACAGGGTCAAGGCTGATTTGCTTATGGCAATGTCTGAACGGGGGTGGTGTGGAGTACAAAAAAACGATGAATTTAGGCCCAGATCTCTGTACTGGGGTGAATGTATGACATTGTTCTGCATTCTGTCCATCAATTGTTGTTTTTGCATTTATCACCCCGAGTGGGATGGGTATGCTCAGACGTGAGTCCCATGCTCTCCACACCACTGGAGTCAAGCTATCCAGGCTGATGAAGGCTGATAGCCAGAAACTGGTCCTTGGATGCTTGATTCCAGTCCAGGAAAGCCATGGCTTGGCAGTTCGGGCAGGACTGTTCCCATGAGGCACAGGGTCAAGGCTGATTTGCATATGGCCATGTCTGACCTGGGGTGGTGTGGAGTGCAAAAAAACGATGGATTTAGGCCCAGATCTCTGTACTGGGGTGAATGTATGACATTGTTCTGCATTCTGTCCATCAATTGTTGTTTTTGCATTTATCACCCCGAGTGGAATGGGTATGCTCAGACGTGAGTCCCATGCTCTCCACACCTCTGGAGTCAAGCTATCCAGGCTGATGAAGGCTGATAGCCAGAAACCGGTCCTTGGATGCTTGATTCCGGTCCAGAAAAGACATGGCTTGGCAGTTCGGGCTTGACTGTTCCCATGAGGCACAGGGTCAAGGCTGATTTGCATATGGCCATGTCTGACCTGGGGTGGTGTGGAGTGCAGTGCAAAAAAACGATGGATTTAGGCCCAGATCTCTGTACTGCGGTTAATGTATGACATTGTTCTGCATTCTGTCCATCAATTGTTGTTTTTGCATTTATCACCCCGAGTGGGATGGGTATGCTCAGACGTGAGTCCCATGCTCTCCACACGACTGGAGTCAAGCTATCCAGGCTGATGAAGGCTGATAGCCAGAAACCGGTCCTTGGATGCTTGATTCCGGTCCAGGAAAGACATGGCTTGGCAGTTCGGGCTGGACTGTTCCCATGAGGCACAGGGTCAAGGCTGATTTGCATATGGCCATGTCTGACCTGGGGTGGTATGGAGTGCAAAAAAACGATGGATTTAGGCCCAGATCTCTGTACTGGGGTGAATGTATGACATTGTTCTGCATTCTGTCCATCAATTGTTGTTTTGTGCATTTATCACCCCGAGTGGGATGGGTATGCTCAGACGTGAGTCCCATGCTCTCCACGCCACTGGAGTCAAGCTATCCAGGTTGATGAAGGCTGATAGCTAGAAACCGGTCCTTGGATGCTTGATTCCGGTCCTGGAAAGACATGGCTGGCAGTTCAGGCTGGACTGCTCCCATGAGGCACCGGGTCAAGGCTGATTTGCATATGGCCATGTCTGACCTGGGGTGGTGTGGAGAGCAAAACAACGATGGATTCAGACCCAGATCTCTGTACTGGGGTGAATGTATGACATTGTTCTGCATTCTGTCCATCAATTGTTGTTTTTGCATTTATCACCCCGAGTGGGATGGGTATGCTCAGACGTGAGTCCCATGCTCTCCACACCACTGGAGTCAATCTATCCAGGCTGATGAAGGCTGATAGCTAGAAACCGGTCCTTGGATGCTTGATTCCGGTCCAGGAAAGACATGGCTGGCAGTTCAGGCTGGACTGTTCCCATGACGCACAGGGTCACGGCTGATTTGCATATGGCCATGTCTGACCTGGGGTGGTGTGCAGTGCAAAAAAACGATGGATTTAGGCACAGATCTCTGTACTGGGGTGAATGTATGACATTGTTCTGCATTCTGTCCATCAATTGTTGTTTTTGCATTTATCACCCCGAGTGGGATGGGTATGCTCAGACGTGAGTCCCATGCTCTCCACAGCACTGGAGTCAAGCTATCTAGGCTGATGAAGACTGATAGCCAGAAACTGGTCCTTGTATGCTTGATTCCAGTCCAGGAAAGACATGGCTTGGCAGTTCGGGCTGGACTGTTCACATGAGGCACAGGGTCAAGGCTGATTTGCATATGGCCATGTCTGACCTGAGGTGGTGAGGAGTGCAAAAAAACGATGGATTTAGACCCAGATCTCTGTACTGGGGTGAATGTATGACATTGTTCTGCATTCTGTCCATCAATTGTTGTTTTTGCATTTATCACCCCGAGTGGGATGGGTATGCTCAGACGTGAGTCCCATGCTCTCCACACCACTGGAGTCAAGCTGTCCAGGCTGATGAAGGCTGATAGCCAGAAACCGGTCCTTGGATGCTTGATTCCGGTCCAGGAAAGACATGGCTTGGCAGTTCTGGCTGGACTGTTCCCATGAGGCACAGGGTCAAGGCTGATTTGCATATGGCCATGTCTGACCTGGGGTGGTGTGGAGTGCAAAAAAACAATGGATTTAGGCCCAGATCTCTGTACTGGGGTGAATGTATGACATTGTTCTGCATTCTGTCCATCAATTGTTGTTTTTGCATTCATCACCCCGAGTGGGATGGGTATGCTCAGACGTGAGTCCCATGCTCTCCACACCACTGGAGTCAATCTATCCAGGCTGATGAAGGCTGATAGCTAGAAACCGGTCCTTGGATGCTTGATTCCGGTCCAGGAAAGACATGGCTGGCAGTTCAGGCTGGACTGTTCCCATGACGCACAGGGTCACGGCTGATTTGCATATGGCCATGTCTGACCTGGGGTGGTGTGCAGTGCAAAAAAACGATGGATTTAGGCACAGATCTCTGTACTGGGGTGAATGTATGACATTGTTCTGCATTCTGTCCATCAATTGTTGTTTTTGCATTTATCACCCCGAGTGGGATGGGTATGCTCAGACGTGAGTCCCATGCTCTCCACAGCACTGGAGTCAAGCTATCTAGGCTGATGAAGACTGATAGCCAGAAACTGGTCCTTGTATGCTTGATTCCAGTCCAGGAAAGACATGGCTTGGCAGTTCGGGCTGGACTGTTCACATGAGGCACAGGGTCAAGGCTGATTTGCATATGGCCATGTCTGACCTGGGGTGGTGAGGAGTGCAAAAAAACGATGGATTTAGACCCAGATCTCTGTACTGGGGTGAATGTATGACATTGTTCTGCATTCTGTCCATCAATTGTTGTTTTTGCATTTATCACCCCGAGTGGGATGGGTATGCTCAGACGTGAGTCCCATGCTCTCCACACCACTGGAGTCAAGCTGTCCAGGCTGATGAAGGCTGATAGCCAGAAACCGGTCCTTGGATGCTTGATTCCGGTCCAGGAAAGACATGGCTTGGCAGTTCTGGCTGGACTGTTCCCATGAGGCACAGGGTCAAGGCTGATTTGCATATGGCCATGTCTGACCTGGGGTGGTGTGGAGTGCAAAAAAACAATGGATTTAGGCCCAGATCTCTGTACTGGGGTGAATGTATGACATTGTTCTGCATTCTGTCCATCAATTGTTGTTTTTGCATTCATCACCCCGAGTGGGATGGGTATGCTCAGACGTGAGTCCCATGCTCTCCACACCACTGGAGTCAAGCTATCCAGGCTGATGAAGGCTGATAGCCAGAAACTGTTCCTTGGATGCTTGATTCTGGTCCAGGAAAGACATAGCTTGGCAGTTCGGGCTGGACTGTTCCCATGAGGCACAGGGTCAAGGCTGATTTGCATATGGCCATGTCTGACCTAGGGTGGTGTGGAGTGCAAAAAAACTATGGATTTAGGCCCAGATCTCTGTACTGGGGTGAATGTATGACATTGTTCTGCATTCGATCCATCAATTGTTTTTGCATTTATCACCCCGAGTGGGATGGGTATGCTCAGACGTGAGTCCCATGCTCTCCTCACCACTGGAGTCAAGCTATCCAGGCTGATGAAGGCTGATAGCTAGAAACCGGTCCTTGGATGCTTGATTCCGGTCCAGGAAAGACATGGCTTGGCAGTTCGGGCTGGACTGTTCCCATGACGCACAGGGTCACGGCTGATTTGCATATGGCCATGTCTGACCTGGGGTGGTGTGGAGTGCAAAAAAACGATGGATTTAGGCACAGATCTCTGTACTGGGGTGAATGTATGACATTGTTCTGCATTCTGTCCATCAATTGTTGTTTTTGCATTCATCACCCCGAGTGGGATGGGTATGCTCAGACGTGAGTGCCATGCTCTCCACGCCACTGGAGTCAAGCTATCCAGGCTGATGAAGGCTGATAGCTAGAAACCGGTCCTTGGATGCTTGATTCCGGTCCAGGAAAGACATGGCTGGCAGTTCAGGCTGGACTGCTCCCATGAGGCACAGGGTCAAGGCTGATTTGCATATGGCCAAGTCTGACCTGGGGTGGTGTGGAGAGCGAAAAAACGATGGATTTAGGCCCAGATCTTTGTACTGGGGTGAATGTATGACATTGTTCTGCATTCTGTCCATCAATTGTTGTTTTTGCATTTATCACCCCGAGTGGGATGGGTATGCTCAGACGTGAGTCCCATGCTCTCCACGCCACTGGAGTCAATCTATCCAGGCTGATGAAGGCTGATAGCTAGAAACCGGTCCTTGGATGCTTGATTCAAGTCCAGGAAAGACATGGCTGGCAGTTCAGGCTGGACTGCTCCCATGAGGCACAGGGTCAAGGCTGATTTGCATATGGCCAAGTCTGACCTGGGGTGGTGTGGAGAGCAAAAAAACGATGGATTTAGGCCCAGATCTCTGTACTGGAGTGAATGTATGACATTGTTCCGCATTCTGTCCATCAATTGTTGTTTTTGCATTTATCACTCCGAGTGGGATGGGTATGCTCAGACGTGAGTCCCATGCTCTCCACACCACTGGAGTCAAGCTATCCAGGCTGATGATGGCTGATAGCCAGAAACCGGTCCTTGGATGCTTGATTCCGGTCCAGGAAAGACATGGCTTGGCAGTTCGGGCTGGACTGTTCCCATGAGGCACAGGGTCAAGGCTGATTTGCTTATGGCAATGTCTGAACGGGGGTGGTGTGGAGTGCAAAAAAACGATGAATTTAAGCCCAGATCTCTGTACTGGGGTGAATGTATGACATTGTTCTGCATTCTGTCCATCAATTGTTGTTTTTGCATTCATCACCCCGAGTGGGATGGGTATGCTCAGACTTGAGTCCTATGCTCTCCATACCACTGGAGTCAAGCTATCCAGGCTGATGAAGGCTGTTAGCCAGAAACCGATCCTTGGATGGTTGATTCCGGTCCAGGAAAGACATGGCTTGGCAGTTCGGGCTGGACTGTTCCTATGAGGCACAGGGTCAAGGCTAATTTGCATATGGCCATGTCTGACCTGGGGTGGTGTGGAGTGCAAAATAACGATGGATTTAGGCCCAGATATCTGTACTGGGGTGAATGTATGACATTGTTCTGCATTCTGTCCATCAATTGTTGTTTTTGCATTTATCACCCCGAGTGGGATGGGTATGCTCAACCGTGAGTCCCATGCTCTCCACACCACTGGAGTCAAGCTGTCCAGGCTGATGAAGGCTGATAGCCAGAAACCGGTCCTTGGATGCTTGATTCCGGTCCAGGAAAGACATGGCTTGGCAGTTCGGGCTGGACTGTTCCCATGAGGCACAGGGTCAAGGCTGATTTGCATATGGCCATGTCTGACCTGGGGTGGTGTGGAGTGCAAAAAAACGATGGATTTAGGCCCTGATCTCTGTACTGGGGTGAATGTATGACATTGTTCTGCATTCTGTCCATCAATTGTTGTTTTTGCATTTATCACCCCGAGTGGGATGGGTATGCTCAGACGTGAGTCCCATGCTCTCCACGCCACTGGAGTCAAGCTATCCAGGCTGATGAAGGCTGATAGCTAGAAACCGGTCCTTGGATGCTTGATTCAAGTCCAGGAAAACATGGCTGGCAGTTCAGGCTGGACTGATCCCATGAGGCACAGGGTCAAGGCTGATTTGCTTATGACCATGTCTGACCTGGGGTGGTGTGGAGAGCAAAAAAACAATGGATTTAGGCCCAGATCTCTGTACTGGGGTGAATGTATGACATTGTTCTGCATTCTGTCCAACAATTGTTTTTGCAATTATCACTCCGAGTGGGATGGGTATGCTCAGACGTGAGTCCCATGCTCTCCACACCACTGGAGTCAAGCTATCCAGGCTGATGATGGCTGATAGCCAGAAACCGGTCCTTGGATGCTTGATTCCGGTCCAGGAAGGACATGGCTTGGCAGTTCGGGCTGGACTGTTCCCATGAGGCACAGGGTCAAGGCTGATTTGCTTATGGCAATGTCTGAACGGGGGTGGTGTGGAGTACAAAAAAACGATGAATTTAGGCCCAGATCTCTGTACTGGGGTGAATGTATGACATTGTTCTGCATTCTGTCCATCAATTGTTGTTTTTGCATTTATCACCCCGAGTGGGATGGGTATGCTCAGACGTGAGTCCCATGCTCTCCACACCACTGGAGTCAAGCTATCCAGGCTGATGAAGGCTGATAGCCAGAAACTGGTCCTTGGATGCTTGATTCCAGTCCAGGAAAGCCATGGCTTGGCAGTTCGGGCAGGACTGTTCCCATGAGGCACAGGGTCAAGGCTGATTTGCATATGGCCATGTCTGACCTGGGGTGGTGTGGAGTGCAAAAAAACGATGGATTTAGGCCCAGATCTCTGTACTGGGGTGAATGTATGACATTGTTCTGCATTCTGTCCATCAATTGTTGTTTTTGCATTTATCACCCCGAGTGGAATGGGTATGCTCAGACGTGAGTCCCATGCTCTCCACACCTCTGGAGTCAAGCTATCCAGGCTGATGAAGGCTGATAGCCAGAAACCGGTCCTTGGATGCTTGATTCCGGTCCAGAAAAGACATGGCTTGGCAGTTCGGGCTTGACTGTTCCCATGAGGCACAGGGTCAAGGCTGATTTGCATATGGCCATGTCTGACCTGGGGTGGTGTGGAGTGCAGTGCAAAAAAACGATGGATTTAGGCCCAGATCTCTGTACTGCGGTGAATGTATGACATTGTTCTGCATTCTGTCCATCAATTGTTGTTTTTGCATTTATCACCCCGAGTGGGATGGGTATGCTCAGACGTGAGTCCCATGCTCTCCACACGACTGGAGTCAAGCTATCCAGGCTGATGAAGGCTGATAGCCAGAAACCGGTCCTTGGATGCTTGATTCCGGTCCAGGAAAGACATGGCTTGGCAGTTCGGGCTGGACTGTTCCCATGAGGCACAGGGTCAAGGCTGATTTGCATATGGCCATGTCTGACCTGGGGTGGTATGGAGTGCAAAAAAACGATGGATTTAGGCCCAGATCTCTGTACTGGGGTGAATGTATGACATTGTTCTGCATTCTGTCCATCAATTGTTGTTTTGTGCATTTATCACCCCGAGTGGGATGGGTATGCTCAGACGTGAGTCCCATGCTCTCCACGCCACTGGAGTCAAGCTATCCAGGTTGATGAAGGCTGATAGCTAGAAACCGGTCCTTGGATGCTTGATTCCGGTCCTGGAAAGACATGGCTGGCAGTTCAGGCTGGACTGCTCCCATGAGGCACCGGGTCAAGGCTGATTTGCATATGGCCATGTCTGACCTGGGGTGGTGTGGAGAGCAAAACAACGATGGATTCAGACCCAGATCTCTGTACTGGGGTGAATGTATGACATTGTTCTGCATTCTGTCCATCAATTGTTGTTTTTGCATTTATCACCCCGAGTGGGATGGGTATGCTCAGACGTGAGTCCCATGCTCTCCACACCACTGGAGTCAATCTATCCAGGCTGATGAAGGCTGATAGCTAGAAACCGGTCCTTGGATGCTTGATTCCGGTCCAGGAAAGACATGGCTGGCAGTTCAGGCTGGACTGTTCCCATGACGCACAGGGTCACGGCTGATTTGCATATGGCCATGTCTGACCTGGGGTGGTGTGCAGTGCAAAAAAACGATGGATTTAGGCACAGATCTCTGTACTGGGGTGAATGTATGACATTGTTCTGCATTCTGTCCATCAATTGTTGTTTTTGCATTTATCACCCCGAGTGGGATGGGTATGCTCAGACGTGAGTCCCATGCTCTCCACAGCACTGGAGTCAAGCTATCTAGGCTGATGAAGACTGATAGCCAGAAACTGGTCCTTGTATGCTTGATTCCAGTCCAGGAAAGACATGGCTTGGCAGTTCGGGCTGGACTGTTCACATGAGGCACAGGGTCAAGGCTGATTTGCATATGGCCATGTCTGACCTGGGGTGGTGAGGAGTGCAAAAAAACGATGGATTTAGACCCAGATCTCTGTACTGGGGTGAATGTATGACATTGTTCTGCATTCTGTCCATCAATTGTTGTTTTTGCATTTATCACCCCGAGTGGGATGGGTATGCTCAGACGTGAGTCCCATGCTCTCCACACCACTGGAGTCAAGCTGTCCAGGCTGATGAAGGCTGATAGCCAGAAACCGGTCCTTGGATGCTTGATTCCGGTCCAGGAAAGACATGGCTTGGCAGTTCTGGCTGGACTGTTCCCATGAGGCACAGGGTCAAGGCTGATTTGCATATGGCCATGTCTGACCTGGGGTGGTGTGGAGTGCAAAAAAACAATGGATTTAGGCCCAGATCTCTGTACTGGGGTGAATGTATGACATTGTTCTGCATTCTGTCCATCAATTGTTGTTTTTGCATTCATCACCCCGAGTGGGATGGGTATGCTCAGACGTGAGTCCCATGCTCTCCACACCACTGGAGTCAATCTATCCAGGCTGATGAAGGCTGATAGCTAGAAACCGGTCCTTGGATGCTTGATTCCGGTCCAGGAAAGACATGGCTGGCAGTTCAGGCTGGACTGTTCCCATGACGCACAGGGTCACGGCTGATTTGCATATGGCCATGTCTGACCTGGGGTGGTGTGCAGTGCAAAAAAACGATGGATTTAGGCACAGATCTCTGTACTGGGGTGAATGTATGACATTGTTCTGCATTCTGTCCATCAATTGTTGTTTTTGCATTTATCACCCCGAGTGGGATGGGTATGCTCAGACGTGAGTCCCATGCTCTCCACAGCACTGGAGTCAAGCTATCTAGGCTGATGAAGACTGATAGCCAGAAACTGGTCCTTGTATGCTTGATTCCAGTCCAGGAAAGACATGGCTTGGCAGTTCGGGCTGGACTGTTCACATGAGGCACAGGGTCAAGGCTGATTTGCATATGGCCATGTCTGACCTGGGGTGGTGAGGAGTGCAAAAAAACGATGGATTTAGACCCAGATCTCTGTACTGGGGTGAATGTATGACATTGTTCTGCATTCTGTCCATCAATTGTTGTTTTTGCATTTATCACCCCGAGTGGGATGGGTATGCTCAGACGTGAGTCCCATGCTCTCCACACCACTGGAGTCAAGCTGTCCAGGCTGATGAAGGCTGATAGCCAGAAACCGGTCCTTGGATGCTTGATTCCGGTCCAGGAAAGACATGGCTTGGCAGTTCTGGCTGGACTGTTCCCATGAGGCACAGGGTCAAGGCTGATTTGCATATGGCCATGTCTGACCTGGGGTGGTGTGGAGTGCAAAAAAACAATGGATTTAGGCCCAGATCTCTGTACTGGGGTGAATGTATGACATTGTTCTGCATTCTGTCCATCAATTGTTGTTTTTGCATTCATCACCCCGAGTGGGATGGGTATGCTCAGACGTGAGTCCCATGCTCTCCACACCACTGGAGTCAAGCTATCCAGGCTGATGAAGGCTGATAGCCAGAAACTGTTCCTTGGATGCTTGATTCTGGTCCAGGAAAGACATAGCTTGGCAGTTCGGGCTGGACTGTTCCCATGAGGCACAGGGTCAAGGCTGATTTGCATATGGCCATGTCTGACCTAGGGTGGTGTGGAGTGCAAAAAAACTATGGATTTAGGCCCAGATCTCTGTACTGGGGTGAATGTATGACATTGTTCTGCATTCGATCCATCAATTGTTTTTGCATTTATCACCCCGAGTGGGATGGGTATGCTCAGACGTGAGTCCCATGCTCTCCTCACCACTGGAGTCAAGCTATCCAGGCTGATGAAGGCTGATAGCTAGAAACCGGTCCTTGGATGCTTGATTCCGGTCCAGGAAAGACATGGCTTGGCAGTTCGGGCTGGACTGTTCCCATGACGCACAGGGTCACGGCTGATTTGCATATGGCCGTGTCTGACCTGGGGTGGTGTGGAGTGCAAAAAAACGATGGATTTAGGCACAGATCTCTGTACTGGGGTGAATGTATGACATTGTTCTGCATTCTGTCCATCAATTGTTGTTTTTGCATTCATCACCCCGAGTGGGATGGGTATGCTCAGACGTGAGTCCCATGCTCTCCACGCCACTGGAGTCAAGCTATCCAGGCTGATGAAGGCTGATAGCTAGAAACCGGTCCTTGGATGCTTGATTCCGGTCCAGGAAAGACATGGCTGGCAGTTCAGGCTGGACTGCTCCCATGAGGCACAGGGTCAAGGCTGATTTGCATATGGCCAAGTCTGACCTGGGGTGGTGTGGAGAGCGAAAAAACGATGGATTTAGGCCCAGATCTTTGTACTGGGGTGAATGTATGACATTGTTCTGCATTCTGTCCATCAATTGTTGTTTTTGCATTTATCACCCCGAGTGGGATGGGTATGCTCAGACGTGAGTCCCATGCTCTCCACGCCACTGGAGTCAATCTATCCAGGCTGATGAAGGCTGATAGCTAGAAACCGGTCCTTGGATGCTTGATTCAAGTCCAGGAAAGACATGGCTGGCAGTTCAGGCTGGACTGCTCCCATGAGGCACAGGGTCAAGGCTGATTTGCATATGGCCAAGTCTGACCTGGGGTGGTGTGGAGAGCAAAAAAACGATGGATTTAGGCCCAGATCTCTGTACTGGAGTGAATGTATGACATTGTTCCGCATTCTGTCCATCAATTGTTGTTTTTGCATTTATCACTCCGAGTGGGATGGGTATGCTCAGACGTGAGTCCCATGCTCTCCACACCACTGGAGTCAAGCTATCCAGGCTGATGATGGCTGATAGCCAGAAACCGGTCCTTGGATGCTTGATTCCGGTCCAGGAAAGACATGGCTTGGCAGTTCGGGCTGGACTGTTCCCATGAGGCACAGGGTCAAGGCTGATTTGCTTATGGCAATGTCTGAACGGGGGTGGTGTGGAGTGCAAAAAAACGATGAATTTAAGCCCAGATCTCTGTACTGGGGTGAATGTATGACATTGTTCTGCATTCTGTCCATCAATTGTTGTTTTTGCATTCATCACCCCGAGTGGGATGGGTATGCTCAGACTTGAGTCCTATGCTCTCCATACCACTGGAGTCAAGCTATCCAGGCTGATGAAGGCTGTTAGCCAGAAACCGATCCTTGGATGGTTGATTCCGGTCCAGGAAAGACATGGCTTGGCAGTTCGGGCTGGACTGTTCCTATGAGGCACAGGGTCAAGGCTAATTTGCATATGGCCATGTCTGACCTGGGGTGATGTGGAGTGCAAAATAACGATGGATTTAGGCCCAGATATCTGTACTGGGGTGAATGTATGACATTGTTCTGCATTCTGTCCATCAATTGTTGTTTTTGCATTTATCACCCCGAGTGGGATGGGTATGCTCAACCGTGAGTCCCATGCTCTCCACACCACTGGAGTCAAGCTGTCCAGGCTGATGAAGGCTGATAGCCAGAAACCGGTCCTTGGATGCTTGATTCCGGTCCAGGAAAGACATGGCTTGGCAGTTCGGGCTGGACTGTTCCCATGAGGCACAGGGTCAAGGCTGATTTGCATATGGCCATGTCTGACCTGGGGTGGTGTGGAGTGCAAAAAAACGATGGATTTAGGCCCTGATCTCTGTACTGGGGTGAATGTATGACATTGTTCTGCATTCTGTCCATCAATTGTTGTTTTTGCATTTATCACCCCGAGTGGGATGGGTATGCTCAGACGTGAGTCCCATGCTCTCCACGCCACTGGAGTCAAGCTATCCAGGCTGATGAAGGCTGATAGCTAGAAACCGGTCCTTGGATGCTTGATTCAAGTCCAGGAAAGACATGGCTGGCAGTTCAGGCTGGACTGATCCCATGAGGCACAGGGTCAAGGCTGATTTGCTTATGACCATGTCTGACCTGGGGTGGTGTGGAGAGCAAAAAAACGATGGATTTAGGCCCAGGTCTCTGTACTGGGGTGAATGTATGACATTGTTCTGCATTCTGTCCAACAATTGTTTTTGCAATTATCACTCCGAGTGGGATGGGTATGCTCAGACGTGAGTCCCATGCTCTCCACACCACTGGAGTCAAGCTATCCAGGCTGATGATGGCTGATAGCCAGAAACCGGTCCTTGGATGCTTGATTCCGGTCCAGGAAGGACATGGCTTGGCAGTTCGGGCTGGACTGTTCCCATGAGGCACAGGGTCAAGGCTGATTTGCTTATGGCAATGTCTGAACGGGGGTGGTGTGGAGTACAAAAAAACGATGAATTTAGGCCCAGATCTCTGTACTGGGGTGAATGTATGACATTGTTCTGCATTCTGTCCATCAATTGTTGTTTTTGCATTTATCACCCCGAGAGGGATGGGTATGCTCAGACGTGAGTCCCATGCTCTCCACACGACTGGAGTCAAGCTATCCAGGCTGATGAAGGCTGATAGCCAGAAACCGGTCCTTGGATGCTTGATTCCGGTCCAGGAAAGACATGGCTTGGCAGTTCGGGCTGGACTGTTCCCATGAGGCACAGGGTCAAGGCTGATTTGCATATGGCCATGTCTGACCTGGGGTGGTATGGAGTGCAAAAAAACGATGGATTTAGGCCCAGATCTCTGTACTGGGGTGAATGTATGACATTGTTCTGCATTCTGTCCATCAATTGTTGTTTTGTGCATTTATCACCCCGAGTGGGATGGGTATGCTCAGACGTGAGTCCCATGCTCTCCACGCCACTGGAGTCAAGCTATCCAGGTTGATGAAGGCTGATAGCTAGAAACCGGTCCTTGGATGCTTGATTCCGGTCCTGGAAAGACATGGCTGGCAGTTCAGGCTGGACTGCTCCCATGAGGCACCGGGTCAAGGCTGATTTGCATATGGCCATGTCTGACCTGGGGTGGTGTGGAGAGCAAAACAACGATGGATTCAGACCCAGATCTCTGTACTGGGGTGAATGTATGACATTGTTCTGCATTCTGTCCATCAATTGTTGTTTTTGCATTTATCACCCCGAGTGGGATGGGTATGCTCAGACCTGAGTCCCATGCTCTCCACACCACTGGAGTCAATCTATCCAGGCTGATGAAGGCTGATAGCTAGAAACCGGTCCTTGGATGCTTGATTCCGGTCCAGGAAAGACATGGCTGGCAGTTCAGGCTGGACTGTTCCCATGACGCACAGGGTCACGGCTGATTTGCATATGGCCATGTCTGACCTGGGGTGGTGTGCAGTGCAAAAAAACGATGGATTTAGGCACAGATCTCTGTACTGGGGTGAATGTATGACATTGTTCTGCATTCTGTCCATCAATTGTTGTTTTTGCATTTATCACCCCGAGTGGGATGGGTATGCTCAGACGTGAGTCCCATGCTCTCCACAGCACTGGAGTCAAGCTATCTAGGCTGATGAAGACTGATAGCCAGAAACTGGTCCTTGTATGCTTGATTCCAGTCCAGGAAAGACATGGCTTGGCAGTTCGGGCTGGACTGTTCACATGAGGCACAGGGTCAAGGCTGATTTGCATATGGCCATGTCTGACCTGGGGTGGTGAGGAGTGCAAAAAAACGATGGATTTAGACCCAGATCTCTGTACTGGGGTGAATGTATGACATTGTTCTGCATTCTGTCCATCAATTGTTGTTTTTGCATTTATCACCCCGAGTGGGATGGGTATGCTCAGACGTGAGTCCCATGCTCTCCACACCACTGGAGTCAAGCTGTCCAGGCTGATGAAGGCTGATAGCCAGAAACCGGTCCTTGGATGCTTGATTCCGGTCCAGGAAAGACATGGCTTGGCAGTTCTGGCTGGACTGTTCCCATGAGGCACAGGGTCAAGGCTGATTTGCATATGGCCATGTCTGACCTGGGGTGGTGTGGAGTGCAAAAAAACAATGGATTTAGGCCCAGATCTCTGTACTGGGGTGAATGTATGACATTGTTCTGCATTCTGTCCATCAATTGTTGTTTTTGCATTCATCACCCCGAGTGGGATGGGTATGCTCAGACGTGAGTCCCATGCTCTCCACACCACTGGAGTCAATCTATCCAGGCTGATGAAGGCTGATAGCTAGAAACCGGTCCTTGGATGCTTGATTCCGGTCCAGGAAAGACATGGCTGGCAGTTCAGGCTGGACTGTTCCCATGACGCACAGGGTCACGGCTGATTTGCATATGGCCATGTCTGACCTGGGGTGGTGTGCAGTGCAAAAAAACGATGGATTTAGGCACAGATCTCTGTACTGGGGTGAATGTATGACATTGTTCTGCATTCTGTCCATCAATTGTTGTTTTTGCATTTATCACCCCGAGTGGGATGGGTATGCTCAGACGTGAGTCCCATGCTCTCCACAGCACTGGAGTCAAGCTATCTAGGCTGATGAAGACTGATAGCCAGAAACTGGTCCTTGTATGCTTGATTCCAGTCCAGGAAAGACATGGCTTGGCAGTTCGGGCTGGACTGTTCACATGAGGCACAGGGTCAAGGCTGATTTGCATATGGCCATGTCTGACCTGGGGTGGTGAGGAGTGCAAAAAAACGATGGATTTAGACCCAGATCTCTGTACTGGGGTGAATGTATGACATTGTTCTGCATTCTGTCCATCAATTGTTGTTTTTGCATTTATCACCCCGAGTGGGATGGGTATGCTCAGACGTGAGTCCCATGCTCTCCACACCACTGGAGTCAAGCTGTCCAGGCTGATGAAGGCTGATAGCCAGAAACCGGTCCTTGGATGCTTGATTCCGGTCCAGGAAAGACATGGCTTGGCAGTTCTGGCTGGACTGTTCCCATGAGGCACAGGGTCAAGGCTGATTTGCATATGGCCATGTCTGACCTGGGGTGGTGTGGAGTGCAAAAAAACAATGGATTTAGGCCCAGATCTCTGTACTGGGGTGAATGTATGACATTGTTCTGCATTCTGTCCATCAATTGTTGTTTTTGCATTCATCACCCCGAGTGGGATGGGTATGCTCAGACGTGAGTCCCATGCTCTCCACACCACTGGAGTCAAGCTATCCAGGCTGATGAAGGCTGATAGCCAGAAACTGTTCCTTGGATGCTTGATTCTGGTCCAGGAAAGACATAGCTTGGCAGTTCGGGCTGGACTGTTCCCATGAGGCACAGGGTCAAGGCTGATTTGCATATGGCCATGTCTGACCTAGGGTGGTGTGGAGTGCAAAAAAACTATGGATTTAGGCCCAGATCTCTGTACTGGGGTGAATGTATGACATTGTTCTGCATTCGATCCATCAATTGTTTTTGCATTTATCACCCCGAGTGGGATGGGTATGCTCAGACGTGAGTCCCATGCTCTCCTCACCACTGGAGTCAAGCTATCCAGGCTGATGAAGGCTGATAGCTAGAAACCGGTCCTTGGATGCTTGATTCCGGTCCAGGAAAGACATGGCTTGGCAGTTCGGGCTGGACTGTTCCCATGACGCACAGGGTCACGGCTGATTTGCATATGGCCATGTCTGACCTGGGGTGGTGTGGAGTGCAAAAAAACGATGGATTTAGGCACAGATCTCTGTACTGGGGTGAATGTATGACATTGTTCTGCATTCTGTCCATCAATTGTTGTTTTTGCATTCATCACCCCGAGTGGGATGGGTATGCTCAGACGTGAGTCCCATGCTCTCCACGCCACTGGAGTCAAGCTATCCAGGCTGATGAAGGCTGATAGCTAGAAACCGGTCCTTGGATGCTTGATTCCGGTCCAGGAAAGACATGGCTGGCAGTTCAGGCTGGACTGCTCCCATGAGGCACAGGGTCAAGGCTGATTTGCATATGGCCAAGTCTGACCTGGGGTGGTGTGGAGAGCGAAAAAACGATGGATTTAGGCCCAGATCTTTGTACTGGGGTGAATGTATGACATTGTTCTGCATTCTGTCCATCAATTGTTGTTTTTGCATTTATCACCCCGAGTGGGATGGGTATGCTCAGACGTGAGTCCCATGCTCTCCACGCCACTGGAGTCAATCTATCCAGGCTGATGAAGGCTGATAGCTAGAAACCGGTCCTTGGATGCTTGATTCAAGTCCAGGAAAGACATGGCTGGCAGTTCAGGCTGGACTGCTCCCATGAGGCACAGGGTCAAGGCTGATTTGCATATGGCCAAGTCTGACCTGGGGTGGTGTGGAGAGCAAAAAAACGATGGATTTAGGCCCAGATCTCTGTACTGGAGTGAATGTATGACATTGTTCCGCATTCTGTCCATCAATTGTTGTTTTTGCATTTATCACTCCGAGTGGGATGGGTATGCTCAGACGTGAGTCCCATGCTCTCCACACCACTGGAGTCAAGCTATCCAGGCTGATGATGGCTGATAGCCAGAAACCGGTCCTTGGATGCTTGATTCCGGTCCAGGAAAGACATGGCTTGGCAGTTCGGGCTGGACTGTTCCCATGAGGCACAGGGTCAAGGCTGATTTGCTTATGGCAATGTCTGAACGGGGGTGGTGTGGAGTGCAAAAAAACGATGAATTTAAGCCCAGATCTCTGTACTGGGGTGAATGTATGACATTGTTCTGCATTCTGTCCATCAATTGTTGTTTTTGCATTCATCACCCCGAGTGGGATGGGTATGCTCAGACTTGAGTCCTATGCTCTCCATACCACTGGAGTCAAGCTATCCAGGCTGATGAAGGCTGTTAGCCAGAAACCGATCCTTGGATGGTTGATTCCGGTCCAGGAAAGACATGGCTTGGCAGTTCGGGCTGGACTGTTCCTATGAGGCACAGGGTCAAGGCTAATTTGCATATGGCCATGTCTGACCTGGGGTGGTGTGGAGTGCAAAATAACGATGGATTTAGGCCCAGATATCTGTACTGGGGTGAATGTATGACATTGTTCTGCATTCTGTCCATCAATTGTTGTTTTTGCATTTATCACCCCGAGTGGGATGGGTATGCTCAACCGTGAGTCCCATGCTCTCCACACCACTGGAGTCAAGCTGTCCAGGCTGATGAAGGCTGATAGCTAGAAACCGGTCCTTGGATGCTTGATTCCGGTCCAGGAAAGACATGGCTGGCAGTTCAGGCTGGACTGTTCCCATGACGCACAGGGTCAAGGCTGATTTGCATATGGCCATGTCTGACCTGGGGTGGTGTGGAGTGCAGTGCAAAAAACGATGGATTTAGGCCCAGATCTCTGTACTGCGGTGAATGTATGACATTGTTCTGCATTCTGTCCATCAATTGTTGTTTTTGCATTTATCACCCCGAGTGGGATGGGTATGCTCAGACGTGAGTCCCATGCTCTCCACACGACTGGAGTCAAGCTATCCAGGCTGATGAAGGCTGATAGCCAGAAACCGGTCCTTGGATGCTTGATTCCGGTCCAGGAAAGACATGGCTTGGCAGTTCGGGCTGGACTGTTCCCATGAGGCACAGGGTCAAGGCTGATTTGCATATGGCCATGTCTGACCTGGGGTGGTATGGAGTGCAAAAAAACGATGGATTTAGGCCCAGATCTCTGTACTGGGGTGAATGTATGACATTGTTCTGCATTCTGTCCATCAATTGTTGTTTTGTGCATTTATCACCCCGAGTGGGATGGGTATGCTCAGACGTGAGTCCCATGCTCTCCACGCCACTGGAGTCAAGCTATCCAGGTTGATGAAGGCTGATAGCTAGAAACCGGTCCTTGGATGCTTGATTCCGGTCCTGGAAAGACATGGCTGGCAGTTCAGGCTGGACTGCTCCCATGAGGCACCGGGTCAAGGCTGATTTGCATATGGCCATGTCTGACCTGGGGTGGTGTGGAGAGCAAAACAACGATGGATTCAGACCCAGATCTCTGTACTGGGGTGAATGTATGACATTGTTCTGCATTCTGTCCATCAATTGTTGTTTTTGCATTTATCACCCCGAGTGGGATGGGTATGCTCAGACGTGAGTCCCATGCTCTCCACACCACTGGAGTCAATCTATCCAGGCTGATGAAGGCTGATAGCTAGAAACCGGTCCTTGGATGCTTGATTCCGGTCCAGGAAAGACATGGCTGGCAGTTCAGGCTGGACTGTTCCCATGACGCACAGGGTCACGGCTGATTTGCATATGGCCATGTCTGACCTGGGGTGGTGTGCAGTGCAAAAAAACGATGGATTTAGGCACAGATCTCTGTACTGGGGTGAATGTATGACATTGTTCTGCATTCTGTCCATCAATTGTTGTTTTTGCATTTATCACCCCGAGTGGGATGGGTATGCTCAGACGTGAGTCCCATGCTCTCCACAGCACTGGAGTCAAGCTATCTAGGCTGATGAAGACTGATAGCCAGAAACTGGTCCTTGTATGCTTGATTCCAGTCCAGGAAAGACATGGCTTGGCAGTTCGGGCTGGACTGTTCACATGAGGCACAGGGTCAAGGCTGATTTGCATATGGCCATGTCTGACCTGGGGTGGTGAGGAGTGCAAAAAAACGATGGATTTAGACCCAGATCTCTGTACTGGGGTGAATGTATGACATTGTTCTGCATTCTGTCCATCAATTGTTGTTTTTGCATTTATCACCCCGAGTGGGATGGGTATGCTCAGACGTGAGTCCCATGCTCTCCACACCACTGAAGTCAAGCTGTCCAGGCTGATGAAGGCTGATAGCCAGAAACCGGTCCTTGGATGCTTGATTCCGGTCCAGGAAAGACATGGCTTGGCAGTTCTGGCTGGACTGTTCCCATGAGGCACAGGGTCAAGGCTGATTTGCATATGGCCATGTCTGACTTGGGGTGGTGTGGAGTGCAAAAAAACAATGGATTTAGGCCCAGATCTCTGTACTGGGGTGAATGTATGACATTGTTCTGCATTCTGTCCATCAATTGTTGTTTTTGCATTCATCACCCCGAGTGGGATGGGTATGCTCAGACGTGAGTCCCATGCTCTCCACACCACTGGAGTCAATCTATCCAGGCTGATGAAGGCTGATAGCTAGAAACCGGTCCTTGGATGCTTGATTCCGGTCCAGGAAAGACATGGCTGGCAGTTCAGGCTGGACTGTTCCCATGACGCACAGGGTCACGGCTGATTTGCATATGGCCATGTCTGACCTGGGGTGGTGTGCAGTGCAAAAAAACGATGGATTTAGGCACAGATCTCTGTACTGGGGTGAATGTATGACATTGTTCTGCATTCTGTCCATCAATTGTTGTTTTTGCATTTATCACCCCGAGTGGGATGGGTATGCTCAGACGTGAGTCCCATGCTCTCCACACCACTGGAGTCAATCTATCCAGGCTGATGAAGGCTGATAGCTAGAAACCGGTCCTTGGATGCTTGATTCCGGTCCAGGAAAGACATGGCTGGCAGTTCAGGCTGGACTGTTCCCATGACGCACAGGGTCACGGCTGATTTGCATATGGCCATGTCTGACCTGGGGTGGTGTGCAGTGCAAAAAAACGATGGATTTAGGCACAGATCTCTGTACTGGGGTGAATGTATGACATTGTTCTGCATTCTGTCCATCAATTGTTGTTTTTGCATTTATCACCCCGAGTGGGATGGGTATGCTCAGACGTGAGTCCCATGCTCTCCACAGCACTGGAGTCAAGCTATCTAGGCTGATGAAGACTGATAGCCAGAAACTGGTCCTTGTATGCTTGATTCCAGTCCAGGAAAGACATGGCTTGGCAGTTCGGGCTGGACTGTTCACATGAGGCACAGGGTCAAGGCTGATTTGCATATGGCCATGTCTGACCTGGGGTGGTGAGGAGTGCAAAAAAACGATGGATTTAGACCCAGATCTCTGTACTGGGGTGAATGTATGACATTGTTCTGCATTCTGTCCATCAATTGTTGTTTTTGCATTTATCACCCCGAGTGGGATGGGTATGCTCAGACGTGAGTCCCATGCTCTCCACACCACTGAAGTCAAGCTGTCCAGGCTGATGAAGGCTGATAGCCAGAAACCGGTCCTTGGATGCTTGATTCCGGTCCAGGAAAGACATGGCTTGGCAGTTCTGGCTGGACTGTTCCCATGAGGCACAGGGTCAAGGCTGATTTGCATATGGCCATGTCTGACTTGGGGTGGTGTGGAGTGCAAAAAAACAATGGATTTAGGCCCAGATCTCTGTACTGGGGTGAATGTATGACATTGTTCTGCATTCTGTCCATCAATTGTTGTTTTTGCATTCATCACCCCGAGTGGGATGGGTATGCTCAGACGTGAGTCCCATGCTCTCCACACCACTGGAGTCAATCTATCCAGGCTGATGAAGGCTGATAGCTAGAAACCGGTCCTTGGATGCTTGATTCCGGTCCAGGAAAGACATGGCTGGCAGTTCAGGCTGGACTGTTCCCATGACGCACAGGGTCACGGCTGATTTGCATATGGCCATGTCTGACCTGGGGTGGTGTGCAGTGCAAAAAAACGATGGATTTAGGCACAGATCTCTGTACTGGGGTGAATGTATGACATTGTTCTGCATTCTGTCCATCAATTGTTGTTTTTGCATTTATCACCCCGAGTGGGATGGGTATGCTCAGACGTGAGTCCCATGCTCTCCACAGCACTGGAGTCAAGCTATCTAGGCTGATGAAGACTGATAGCCAGAAACTGGTCCTTGTATGCTTGATTCCAGTCCAGGAAAGACATGGCTTGGCAGTTCGGGCTGGACTGTTCACATGAGGCACAGGGTCAAGGCTGATTTGCATATGGCCATGTCTGACCTGGGGTGGTGAGGAGTGCAAAAAAACGATGGATTTAGACCCAGATCTCTGTACTGGGGTGAATGTATGACATTGTTCTGCATTCTGTCCATCAATTGTTGTTTTTGCATTTATCACCCCGAGTGGGATGGGTATGCTCAGACGTGAGTCCCATGCTCTCCACACCACTGGAGTCAAGCTGTCCAGGCTGATGAAGGCTGATAGCCAGAAACCGGTCCTTGGATGCTTGATTCCGGTCCAGGAAAGACATGGCTTGGCAGTTCTGGCTGGACTGTTCCCATGAGGCACAGGGTCAAGGCTGATTTGCATATGGCCATGTCTGACCTGGGGTGGTGTGGAGTGCAAAAAAACAATGGATTTAGGCCCAGATCTCTGTACTGGGGTGAATGTATGACATTGTTCTGCATTCTGTCCATCAATTGTTGTTTTTGCATTCATCACCCCGAGTGGGATGGGTATGCTCAGACGTGAGTCCCATGCTCTCCACACCACTGGAGTCAAGCTATCCAGGCTGATGAAGGCTGATAGCCAGAAACTGTTCCTTGGATGCTTGATTCTGGTCCAGGAAAGACATAGCTTGGCAGTTCGGGCTGGACTGTTCCCATGAGGCACAGGGTCAAGGCTGATTTGCATATGGCCATGTCTGACCTAGGGTGGTGTGGAGTGCAAAAAAACTATGGATTTAGGCCCAGATCTCTGTACTGGGGTGAATGTATGACATTGTTCTGCATTCGATCCATCAATTGTTTTTGCATTTATCACCCCGAGTGGGATGGGTATGCTCAGACGTGAGTCCCATGCTCTCCTCACCACTGGAGTCAAGCTATCCAGGCTGATGAAGGCTGATAGCTAGAAACCGGTCCTTGGATGCTTGATTCCGGTCCAGGAAAGACATGGCTTGGCAGTTCGGGCTGGACTGTTCCCATGACGCACAGGGTCACGGCTGATTTGCATATGGCCATGTCTGACCTGGGGTGGTGTGGAGTGCAAAAAAACGATGGATTTAGGCACAGATCTCTGTACTGGGGTGAATGTATGACATTGTTCTGCATTCTGTCCATCAATTGTTGTTTTTGCATTCATCACCCCGAGTGGGATGGGTATGCTCAGACGTGAGTCCCATGCTCTCCACGCCACTGGAGTCAAGCTATCCAGGCTGATGAAGGCTGATAGCTAGAAACCGGTCCTTGGATGCTTGATTCCGGTCCAGGAAAGACATGGCTGGCAGTTCAGGCTGGACTGCTCCCATGAGGCACAGGGTCAAGGCTGATTTGCATATGGCCAAGTCTGACCTGGGGTGGTGTGGAGAGCGAAAAAACGATGGATTTAGGCCCAGATCTTTGTACTGGGGTGAATGTATGACATTGTTCTGCATTCTGTCCATCAATTGTTGTTTTTGCATTTATCACCCCGAGTGGGATGGGTATGCTCAGACGTGAGTCCCATGCTCTCCACGCCACTGGAGTCAATCTATCCAGGCTGATGAAGGCTGATAGCTAGAAACCGGTCCTTGGATGCTTGATTCAAGTCCAGGAAAGACATGGCTGGCAGTTCAGGCTGGACTGCTCCCATGAGGCACAGGGTCAAGGCTGATTTGCATATGGCCAAGTCTGACCTGGGGTGGTGTGGAGAGCAAAAAAACGATGGATTTAGGCCCAGATCTCTGTACTGGAGTGAATGTATGACATTGTTCCGCATTCTGTCCATCAATTGTTGTTTTTGCATTTATCACTCCGAGTGGGATGGGTATGCTCAGACGTGAGTCCCATGCTCTCCACACCACTGGAGTCAAGCTATCCAGGCTGATGATGGCTGATAGCCAGAAACCGGTCCTTGGATGCTTGATTCCGGTCCAGGAAAGACATGGCTTGGCAGTTCGGGCTGGACTGTTCCCATGAGGCACAGGGTCAAGGCTGATTTGCTTATGGCAATGTCTGAACGGGGGTGGTGTGGAGTGCAAAAAAACGATGAATTTAAGCCCAGATCTCTGTACTGGGGTGAATGTATGACATTGTTCTGCATTCTGTCCATCAATTGTTGTTTTTGCATTCATCACCCCGAGTGGGATGGGTATGCTCAGACTTGAGTCCTATGCTCTCCATACCACTGGAGTCAAGCTATCCAGGCTGATGAAGGCTGTTAGCCAGAAACCGATCCTTGGATGGTTGATTCCGGTCCAGGAAAGACATGGCTTGGCAGTTCGGGCTGGACTGTTCCTATGAGGCACAGGGTCAAGGCTAATTTGCATATGGCCATGTCTGACCTGGGGTGGTGTGGAGTGCAAAATAACGATGGATTTAGGGCCAGATATCTGTACTGGGGTGAATGTATGACATTGTTCTGCATTCTGTCCATCAATTGTTGTTTTTGCATTTATCACCCCGAGTGGGATGGGTATGCTCAACCGTGAGTCCCATGCTCTCCACACCACTGGAGTCAAGCTGTCCAGGCTGATGAAGGCTGATAGCCAGAAACCGGTCCTTGGATGCTTGATTCCGGTCCAGGAAAGACATGGCTTGGCAGTTCGGGCTGGACTGTTCCCATGAGGCACAGGGTCAAGGCTGATTTGCATATGGCCATGTCTGACCTGGGGTGGTGTGGAGTGCAAAAAAACGATGGATTTAGGCCCTGATCTCTGTACTGGGGTGAATGTATGACATTGTTCTGCATTCTGTCCATCAATTGTTGTTTTTGCATTTATCACCCCGAGTGGGATGGGTATGCTCAGACGTGAGTCCCATGCTCTCCACGCCACTGGAGTCAAGCTATCCAGGCTGATGAAGGCTGATAGCTAGAAACCGGTCCTTGGATGCTTGATTCAAGTCCAGGAAAGACATGGCTGGCAGTTCAGGCTGGACTGATCCCATGAGGCACAGGGTCAAGGCTGATTTGCTTATGACCATGTCTGACCTGGGGTGGTGTGGAGAGCAAAAAAACGATGGATTTAGGCCCAGATCTCTGTACTGGGGTGAATGTATGACATTGTTCTGCATTCTGTCCAACAATTGTTTTTGCAATTATCACTCCGAGTGGGATGGGTATGCTCAGACGTGAGTCCCATGCTCTCCACACCACTGGAGTCAAGCTATCCAGGCTGATGATGGCTGATAGCCAGAAACCGGTCCTTGGATGCTTGATTCTGGTCCAGGAAGGACATGGCTTGGCAGTTCGGGCTGGACTGTTCCCATGAGGCACAGGGTCAAGGCTGATTTGCTTATGGCAATGTCTGAACGGGGGTGGTGTGGAGTACAAAAAAACGATGAATTTAGGCCCAGATCTCTGTACTGGGGTGAATGTATGACATTGTTCTGCATTCTGTCCATCAATTGTTGTTTTTGCATTTATCACCCCGAGTGGGATGGGTATGCTCAGACGTGAGTCCCATGCTCTCCACACCACTGGAGTCAAGCTATCCAGGCTGATGAAGGCTGATAGCCAGAAACTGGTCCTTGGATGCTTGATTCCAGTCCAGGAAAGCCATGGCTTGGCAGTTCGGGCAGGACTGTTCCCATGAGGCACAGGGTCAAGGCTGATTTGCATATGGCCATGTCTGACCTGGGGTGGTGTGGAGTGCAAAAAAACGATGGATTTAGGCCCAGATCTCTGTACTGGGGTGAATGTATGACATTGTTCTGCATTCTGTCCATCAATTGTTGTTTTTGCATTTATCACCCCGAGTGGAATGGGTATGCTCAGACGTGAGTCCCATGCTCTCCACACCTCTGGAGTCAAGCTATCCAGGCTGATGAAGGCTGATAGCCAGAAACCGGTCCTTGGATGCTTGATTCCGGTCCAGAAAAGACATGGCTTGGCAGTTCGGGCTTGACTGTTCCCATGAGGCACAGGGTCAAGGCTGATTTGCATATGGCCATGTCTGACCTGGGGTGGTGTGGAGTGCAGTGCAAAAAAACGATGGATTTAGGCCCAGATCTCTGTACTGCGGTGAATGTATGACATTGTTCTGCATTCTGTCCATCAATTGTTGTTTTTGCATTTATCACCCCGAGTGGGATGGGTATGCTCAGACGTGAGTCCCATGCTCTCCACACGACTGGAGTCAAGCTATCCAGGCTGATGAAGGCTGATAGCCAGAAACCGGTCCTTGGATGCTTGATTCCGGTCCAGGAAAGACATGGCTTGGCAGTTCGGGCTGGACTGTTCCCATGAGGCACAGGTCAAGGCTGATTTGCATATGGCCATGTCTGACCTGGGGTGGTATGGAGTGCAAAAAAACGATGGATTTAGGCCCAGATCTCTGTACTGGGGTGAATGTATGACATTGTTCTGCATTCTGTCCATCAATTGTTGTTTTGTGCATTTATCACCCCGAGTGGGATGGGTATGCTCAGACGTGAGTCCCATGCTCTCCACGCCACTGGAGTCAAGCTATCCAGGTTGATGAAGGCTGATAGCTAGAAACCGGTCCTTGGATGCTTGATTCCGGTCCTGGAAAGACATGGCTGGCAGTTCAGGCTGGACTGCTCCCATGAGGCACCGGGTCAAGGCTGATTTGCATATGGCCATGTCTGACCTGGGGTGGTGTGGAGAGCAAAACAACGATGGATTCAGACCCAGATCTCTGTACTGGGGTGAATGTATGACATTGTTCTGCATTCTGTCCATCAATTGTTGTTTTTGCATTTATCACCCCGAGTGGGATGGGTATGCTCAGACGTGAGTCCCATGCTCTCCACACCACTGGAGTCAATCTATCCAGGCTGATGAAGGCTGATAGCTAGAAACCGGTCCTTGGATGCTTGATTCCGGTCCAGGAAAGACATGGCTGGCAGTTCAGGCTGGACTGTTCCCATGACGCACAGGGTCACGGCTGATTTGCATATGGCCATGTCTGACCTGGGGTGGTGTGCAGTGCAAAAAACCGATGGATTTAGGCACAGATCTCTGTACTGGGGTGAATGTATGACATTGTTCTGCATTCTGTCCATCAATTGTTGTTTTTGCATTTATCACCCCGAGTGGGATGGGTATGCTCAGACGTGAGTCCCATGCTCTCCACACCACTGGAGTCAAGCTGTCCAGGCTGATGAAGGCTGATAGCCAGAAACCGGTCCTTGGATGCTTGATTCCGGTCCAGGAAAGACATGGCTTGGCAGTTCTGGCTGGACTGTTCCCATGAGGCACAGGGTCAAGGCTGATTTGCATATGGCCATGTCTGACCTGGGGTGGTGTGGAGTGCAAAAAAACAATGGATTTAGGCCCAGATCTCTGTACTGGGGTGAATGTATGACATTGTTCTGCATTCTGTCCATCAATTGTTGTTTTTGCATTCATCACCCCGAGTGGGATGGGTATGCTCAGACGTGAGTCCCATGCTCTCCACACCACTGGAGTCAATCTATCCAGGCTGATGAAGGCTGATAGCTAGAAACCGGTCCTTGGATGCTTGATTCCGGTCCAGGAAAGACATGGCTGGCAGTTCAGGCTGGACTGTTCCCATGACGCACAGGGTCACGGCTGATTTGCATATGGCCATGTCTGACCTGGGGTGGTGTGCAGTGCAAAAAAACGATGGATTTAGGCACAGATCTCTGTACTGGGGTGAATGTATGACATTGTTCTGCATTCTGTCCATCAATTGTTGTTTTGTGCATTTATCACCCCGAGTGGGATGGGTATGCTCAGACGTGAGTCCCATGCTCTCCACGCCACTGGAGTCAAGCTATCCAGGTTGATGAAGGCTGATAGCTAGAAACCGGTCCTTGGATGCTTGATTCCGGTCCTGGAAAGACATGGCTGGCAGTTCAGGCTGGACTGCTCCCATGAGGCACCGGGTCAAGGCTGATTTGCATATGGCCATGTCTGACCTGGGGTGGTGTGGAGAGCAAAACAACGATGGATTCAGACCCAGATCTCTGTACTGGGGTGAATGTATGACATTGTTCTGCATTCTGTCCATCAATTGTTGTTTTTGCATTTATCACCCCGAGTGGGATGGGTATGCTCAGACGTGAGTCCCATGCTCTCCACACCACTGGAGTCAATCTATCCAGGCTGATGAAGGCTGATAGCTAGAAACCGGTCCTTGGATGCTTGATTCCGGTCCAGGAAAGACATGGCTGGCAGTTCAGGCTGGACTGTTCCCATGACGCACAGGGTCACGGCTGATTTGCATATGGCCATGTCTGACCTGGGGTGGTGTGCAGTGCAAAAAAACGATGGATTTAGGCACAGATCTCTGTACTGGGGTGAATGTATGACATTGTTCTGCATTCTGTCCATCAATTGTTGTTTTTGCATTTATCACCCCGAGTGGGATGGGTATGCTCAGACGTGAGTCCCATGCTCTCCACAGCACTGGAGTCAAGCTATCTAGGCTGATGAAGACTGATAGCCAGAAACTGGTCCTTGTATGCTTGATTCCAGTCCAGGAAAGACATGGCTTGGCAGTTCGGGCTGGACTGTTCACATGAGGCACAGGGTCAAGGCTGATTTGCATATGGCCATGTCTGACCTGGGGTGGTGAGGAGTGCAAAAAAACGATGGATTTAGACCCAGATCTCTGTACTGGGGTGAATGTATGACATTGTTCTGCATTCTGTCCATCAATTGTTGTTTTTGCATTTATCACCCCGAGTGGGATGGGTATGCTCAGACGTGAGTCCCATGCTCTCCACACCACTGGAGTCAAGCTGTCCAGGCTGATGAAGGCTGATAGCCAGAAACCGGTCCTTGGATGCTTGATTCCGGTCCAGGAAAGACATGGCTTGGCAGTTCTGGCTGGACTGTTCCCATGAGGCACAGGGTCAAGGCTGATTTGCATATGGCCATGTCTGACCTGGGGTGGTGTGGAGTGCAAAAAAACAATGGATTTAGGCCCAGATCTCTGTACTGGGGTGAATGTATGACATTGTTCTGCATTCTGTCCATCAATTGTTGTTTTGTGCATTTATCACCCCGAGTGGGATGGGTATGCTCAGACGTGAGTCCCATGCTCTCCACGCCACTGGAGTCAAGCTATCCAGGTTGATGAAGGCTGATAGCTAGAAACCGGTCCTTGGATGCTTGATTCCGGTCCTGGAAAGACATGGCTGGCAGTTCAGGCTGGACTGCTCCCATGAGGCACCGGGTCAAGGCTGATTTGCATATGGCCATGTCTGACCTGGGGTGGTGTGGAGAGCAAAACAACGATGGATTCAGACCCAGATCTCTGTACTGGGGTGAATGTATGACATTGTTCCGCATTCTGTCCATCAATTGTTGTTTTTGCATTTATCACTCCGAGTGGGATGGGTATGCTCAGACGTGAGTCCCATGCTCTCCACACCACTGGAGTCAAGCTATCCAGGCTGATGATGGCTGATAGCCAGAAACCGGTCCTTGGATGCTTGATTCCGGTCCAGGAAAGACATGGCTTGGCAGTTCGGGCTGGACTGTTCCCATGAGGCACAGGGTCAAGGCTGATTTGCTTATGGCAATGTCTGAACGGGGGTGGTGTGGAGTGCAAAAAAACGATGAATTTAAGCCCAGATCTCTGTACTGGGGTGAATGTATGACATTGTTCTGCATTCTGTCCATCAATTGTTGTTTTTGCATTCATCACCCCGAGTGGGATGGGTATGCTCAGACTTGAGTCCTATGCTCTCCATACCACTGGAGTCAAGCTATCCAGGCTGATGAAGGCTGTTAGCCAGAAACCGATCCTTGGATGGTTGATTCCGGTCCAGGAAAGACATGGCTTGGCAGTTCGGGCTGGACTGTTCCTATGAGGCACAGGGTCAAGGCTAATTTGCATATGGCCATGTCTGACCTGGGGTGGTGTGGAGTGCAAAATAACGATGGATTTAGGCCCAGATATCTGTACTGGGGTGAATGTATGACATTGTTCTGCATTCTGTCCATCAATTGTTGTTTTTGCATTTATCACCCCGAGTGGGATGGGTATGCTCAACCGTGAGTCCCATGCTCTCCACACCACTGGAGTCAAGCTGTCCAGGCTGATGAAGGCTGATAGCCAGAAACCGGTCCTTGGATGCTTGATTCCGGTCCAGGAAAGACATGGCTTGGCAGTTCGGGCTGGACTGTTCCCATGAGGCACAGGGTCAAGGCTGATTTGCATATGGCCATGTCTGACCTGGGGTGGTGTGGAGTGCAAAAAAACGATGGATTTAGGCCCTGATCTCTGTACTGGGGTGAATGTATGACATTGTTCTGCATTCTGTCCATCAATTGTTGTTTTTGCATTTATCACCCCGAGTGGGATGGGTATGCTCAGACGTGAGTCCCATGCTCTCCACGCCACTGGAGTCAAGCTATCCAGGCTGATGAAGGCTGATAGCTAGAAACCGGTCCTTGGATGCTTGATTCAAGTCCAGGAAAGACATGGCTGGCAGTTCAGGCTGGACTGATCCCATGAGGCACAGGGTCAAGGCTGATTTGCTTATGACCATGTCTGACCTGGGGTGGTGTGGAGAGCAAAAAAACGATGGATTTAGGCCCAGATCTCTGTACTGGGGTGAATGTATGACATTGTTCTGCATTCTGTCCAACAATTGTTTTTGCAATTATCACTCCGAGTGGGATGGGTATGCTCAGACGTGAGTCCCATGCTCTCCACACCACTGGAGTCAAGCTATCCAGGCTGATGATGGCTGATAGCCAGAAACCGGTCCTTGGATGCTTGATTCCGGTCCAGGAAGGACATGGCTTGGCAGTTCGGGCTGGACTGTTCCCATGAGGCACAGGGTCAAGGCTGATTTGCTTATGGCAATGTCTGAACGGGGGTGGTGTGGAGTACAAAAAAACGATGAATTTAGGCCCAGATCTCTGTACTGGGGTGAATGTATGACATTGTTCTGCATTCTGTCCATCAATTGTTGTTTTTGCATTTATCACCCCGAGTGGGATGGGTATGCTCAGACGTGAGTCCCATGCTCTCCACACCACTGGAGTCAAGCTATCCAGGCTGATGAAGGCTGATAGCCAGAAACTGGTCCTTGGATGCTTGATTCCAGTCCAGGAAAGCCATGGCTTGGCAGTTCGGGCAGGACTGTTCCCATGAGGCACAGGGTCAAGGCTGATTTGCATATGGCCATGTCTGACCTGGGGTGGTGTGGAGTGCAAAAAAACGATGGATTTAGGCCCAGATCTCTGTACTGGGGTGAATGTATGACATTGTTCTGCATTCTGTCCATCAATTGTTGTTTTTGCATTTATCACCCCGAGTGGAATGGGTATGCTCAGACGTGAGTCCCATGCTCTCCACACCTCTGCAGTCAAGCTATCCAGGCTGATGAAGGCTGATAGCCAGAAACTGGTCCTTGGATGCTTGATTCCGGTCCAGAAAAGACATGGCTTGGCAGTTCGGGCTTGACTGTTCCCATGAGGCACAGGGTCAAGGCTGATTTGCATATGGCCATGTCTGACCTGGGGTGGTGTGGAGTGCAGTGCAAAAAAACGATGGATTTAGGCCCAGATCTCTGTACTGCGGTGAATGTATGACATTGTTCTGCATTCTGTCCATCAATTGTTGTTTTTGCATTTATCACCCCGAGTGGGATGGGTATGCTCAGACGTGAGTCCCATGCTCTCCACACGACTGGAGTCAAGCTATCCAGGCTGATGAAGGCTGATAGCCAGAAACCGGTCCTTGGATGCTTGATTCCGGTCCAGGAAAGACATGGCTTGGCAGTTCGGGCTGGACTGTTCCCATGAGGCACAGGGTCAAGGCTGATTTGCATATGGCCATGTCTGACCTGGGGTGGTATGGAGTGCAAAAAAACGATGGATTTAGGCCCAGATCTCTGTACTGGGGTGAATGTATGACATTGTTCTGCATTCTGTCCATCAATTGTTGTTTTGTGCATTTATCACCCCGAGTGGGATGGGTATGCTCAGACGTGAGTCCCATGCTCTCCACGCCACTGGAGTCAAGCTATCCAGGTTGATGAAGGCTGATAGCTAGAAACCGGTCCTTGGATGCTTGATTCCGGTCCTGGA
Organism: Lissotriton helveticus; assembly: GCF_964261635.1. Classification (NCBI taxonomy): domain Eukaryota; kingdom Metazoa; phylum Chordata; class Amphibia; order Caudata; family Salamandridae; genus Lissotriton; species Lissotriton helveticus. Next base: position 1,234,511,944 of record NC_136068.1, read on the forward strand.
AAGACATGGCTGGCAGTTCAGGCTGGACTGCTCCCATGAGGCACCGGGTCAAGGCTGATTTGCATATGGCCATGTCTGACCTGGGGTGGTGTGGAGAGCAAAACAACGATGGATTCAGACCCAGATCTCTGTACTGGGGTGAATGTATGACATTGTTCTGCATTCTGTCCATCAATTGTTGTTTTTGCATTTATCACCCCGAGTGGGATGGGTATGCTCAGACGTGAGTCCCATGCTCTCCACACCACTGGAGTCAATCTATCCAGGCTGATGAAGGCTGATAGCTAGAAACCGGTCCTTGGATGCTTGATTCCGGTCCAGGAAAGACATGGCTGGCAGTTCAGGCTGGACTGTTCCCATGACGCACAGGGTCACGGCTGATTTGCATATGGCCATGTCTGACCTGGGGTGGTGTGCAGTGCAAAAAAACGATGGATTTAGGCACAGATCTCTGTACTGGGGTGAATGTATGACATTGTTCTGCATTCTGTCCATCAATTGTTGTTTTTGCATTTATCACCCCGAGTGGGATGGGTATGCTCAGACGTGAGTCCCATGCTCTCCACAGCACTGGAGTCAAGCTATCTAGGCTGATGAAGACTGATAGCCAGAAACTGGTCCTTGTATGCTTGATTCCAGTCCAGGAAAGACATGGCTTGGCAGTTCGGGCTGGACTGTTCACATGAGGCACAGGGTCAAGGCTGATTTGCATATGGCCATGTCTGACCTGGGGTGGTGAGGAGTGCAAAAAAACGATGGATTTAGACCCAGATCTCTGTACTGGGGTGAATGTATGACATTGTTCTGCATTCTGTCCATCAATTGTTGTTTTTGCATTTATCACCCCGAGTGGGATGGGTATGCTCAGACGTGAGTCCCATGCTCTCCACACCACTGGAGTCAAGCTGTCCAGGCTGATGAAGGCTGATAGCCAGAAACCGGTCCTTGGATGCTTGATTCCGGTCCAGGAAAGACATGGCTTGGCAGTTCTGGCTGGACTGTTCCCATGAGGCACAGGGTCAAGGCTGATTTGCATATGGCCATGTCTGACCTGGGGTGGTGTGGAGTGCAAAAAAACAATGGATTTAGGCCCAGATCTCTGTACTGGGGTGAATGTATGACATTGTTCTGCATTCTGTCCATCAATTGTTGTTTTTGCATTCATCACCCCGAGTGGGATGGGTATGCTCAGACGTGAGTCCCATGCTCTCCACACCACTGGAGTCAATCTATCCAGGCTGATGAAGGCTGATAGCTAGAAACCGGTCCTTGGATGCTTGATTCCGGTCCAGGAAAGACATGGCTGGCAGTTCAGGCTGGACTGTTCCCATGACGCACAGGGTCACGGCTGATTTGCATATGGCCATGTCTGACCTGGGGTGGTGTGCAGTGCAAAAAAACGATGGATTTAGGCACAGATCTCTGTACTGGGGTGAATGTATGACATTGTTCTGCATTCTGTCCATCAATTGTTGTTTTGTGCATTTATCACCCCGAGTGGGATGGGTATGCTCAGACGTGAGTCCCATGCTCTCCACGCCACTGGAGTCAAGCTATCCAGGTTGATGAAGGCTGATAGCTAGAAACCGGTCCTTGGATGCTTGATTCCGGTCCTGGAAAGACATGGCTGGCAGTTCAGGCTGGACTGCTCCCATGAGGCACCGGGTCAAGGCTGATTTGCATATGGCCATGTCTGACCTGGGGTGGTGTGGAGAGCAAAACAACGATGGATTCAGACCCAGATCTCTGTACTGGGGTGAATGTATGACATTGTTCCGCATTCTGTCCATCAATTGTTGTTTTTGCATTTATCACTCCGAGTGGGATGGGTATGCTCAGACGTGAGTCCCATGCTCTCCACACCACTGGAGTCAAGCTATCCAGGCTGATGATGGCTGATAGCCAGAAACCGGTCCTTGGATGCTTGATTCCGGTCCAGGAAAGACATGGCTTGGCAGTTCGGGCTGGACTGTTCCCATGAGGCACAGGGTCAAGGCTGATTTGCTTATGGCAATGTCTGAACGGGGGTGGTGTGGAGTGCAAAAAAACGATGAATTTAAGCCCAGATCTCTGTACTGGGGTGAATGTATGACATTGTTCTGCATTCTGTCCATCAATTGTTGTTTTTGCATTCATCACCCCGAGTGGGATGGGTATGCTCAGACTTGAGTCCTATGCTCTCCATACCACTGGAGTCAAGCTATCCAGGCTGATGAAGGCTGTTAGCCAGAAACCGATCCTTGGATGGTTGATTCCGGTCCAGGAAAGACATGGCTTGGCAGTTCGGGCTGGACTGTTCCTATGAGGCACAGGGTCAAGGCTAATTTGCATATGGCCATGTCTGACCTGGGGTGGTGTGGAGTGCAAAATAACGATGGATTTAGGCCCAGATATCTGTACTGGGGTGAATGTATGACATTGTTCTGCATTCTGTCCATCAATTGTTGTTTTTGCATTTATCACCCCGAGTGGGATGGGTATGCTCAACCGTGAGTCCCATGCTCTCCACACCACTGGAGTCAAGCTGTCCAGGCTGATGAAGGCTGATAGCCAGAAACCGGTCCTTGGATGCTTGATTCCGGTCCAGGAAAGACATGGCTTGGCAGTTCGGGCTGGACTGTTCCCATGAGGCACAGGGTCAAGGCTGATTTGCATATGGCCATGTCTGACCTGGGGTGGTGTGGAGTGCAAAAAAACGATGGATTTAGGCCCTGATCTCTGTACTGGGGTGAATGTATGACATTGTTCTGCATTCTGTCCATCAATTGTTGTTTTTGCATTTATCACCCCGAGTGGGATGGGTATGCTCAGACGTGAGTCCCATGCTCTCCACGCCACTGGAGTCAAGCTATCCAGGCTGATGAAGGCTGATAGCTAGAAACCGGTCCTTGGATGCTTGATTCAAGTCCAGGAAAGACATGGCTGGCAGTTCAGGCTGGACTGATCCCATGAGGCACAGGGTCAAGGCTGATTTGCTTATGACCATGTCTGACCTGGGGTGGTGTGGAGAGCAAAAAAACGATGGATTTAGGCCCAGATCTCTGTACTGGGGTGAATGTATGACATTGTTCTGCATTCTGTCCAACAATTGTTTTTGCAATTATCACTCCGAGTGGGATGGGTATGCTCAGACGTGAGTCCCATGCTCTCCACACCACTGGAGTCAAGCTATCCAGGCTGATGATGGCTGATAGCCAGAAACCGGTCCTTGGATGCTTGATTCCGGTCCAGGAAGGACATGGCTTGGCAGTTCGGGCTGGACTGTTCCCATGAGGCACAAGGTCAAGGCTGATTTGCTTATGGCAATGTCTGAACGGGGGTGGTGTGGAGTACAAAAAAACGATGAATTTAGGCCCAGATCTCTGTACTGGGGTGAATGTATGACATTGTTCTGCATTCTGTCCATCAATTGTTGTTTTTGCATTTATCACCCCGAGTGGGATGGGTATGCTCAGACGTGAGTCCCATGCTCTCCACACCACTGGAGTCAAGCTATCCAGGCTGATGAAGGCTGATAGCCAGAAACTGGTCCTTGGATGCTTGATTCCAGTCCAGGAAAGCCATGGCTTGGCAGTTCGGGCAGGACTGTTCCCATGAGGCACAGGGTCAAGGCTGATTTGCATATGGCCATGTCTGACCTGGGGTGGTGTGGAGTGCAAAAAAACGATGGATTTAGGCCCAGATCTCTGTACTGGGGTGAATGTATGACATTGTTCTGCATTCTGTCCATCAATTGTTGTTTTTGCATTTATCACCCCGAGTGGAATGGGTATGCTCAGACGTGAGTCCCATGCTCTCCACACCTCTGGAGTCAAGCTATCCAGGCTGATGAAGGCTGATAGCCAGAAACCGGTCCTTGGATGCTTGATTCCGGTCCAGAAAAGACATGGCTTGGCAGTTCGGGCTTGACTGTTCCCATGAGGCACAGGGTCAAGGCTGATTTGCATATGGCCATGTCTGACCTGGGGTGGTGTGGAGTGCAGTGCAAAAAAACGATGGATTTAGGCCCAGATCTCTGTACTGCGGTGAATGTATGACATTGTTCTGCATTCTGTCCATCAATTGTTGTTTTTGCATTTATCACCCCGAGTGGGATGGGTATGCTCAGACGTGAGTCCCATGCTCTCCACACGACTGGAGTCAAGCTATCCAGGCTGATGAAGGCTGATAGCCAGAAACCGGTCCTTGGATGCTTGATTCCGGTCCAGGAAAGACATGGCTTGGCAGTTCGGGCTGGACTGTTCCCATGAGGCACAGGGTCAAGGCTGATTTGCATATGGCCATGTCTGACCTGGGGTGGTATGGAGTGCAAAAAAACGATGGATTTAGGCCCAGATCTCTGTACTGGGGTGAATGTATGACAGTGTTCTGCATTCTGTCCATCAATTGTTGTTTTGTGCATTTATCACCCCGAGTGGGATGGGTATGCTCAGACGTGAGTCCCATGCTCTCCACGCCACTGGAGTCAAGCTATCCAGGTTGATGAAGGCTGATAGCTAGAAACCGGTCCTTGGATGCTTGATTCCGGTCCTGGAAAGACATGGCTGGCAGTTCAGGCTGGACTGCTCCCATGAGGCACCGGGTCAAGGCTGATTTGCATATGGCCATGTCTGACCTGGGGTGGTGTGGAGAGCAAAACAACGATGGATTCAGACCCAGATCTCTGTACTGGGGTGAATGTATGACATTGTTCTGCATTCTGTCCATCAATTGTTGTTTTTGCATTTATCACCCCGAGTGGGATGGGTAAAACAACATCTACCATGATGCTCCTGGGGTACACACGCTGTAATGGTGGAGTAGCGTGCGACCTATGAACTTTGTACGTAACTACGGCTCCCTTGAGCCTTCGAGCTGACGAGCTCAGGTTAACGCCCTACGCGCCTGGAGAGGTACCATACCTGATAACACTTTGGCAGCCTGCACAGCAACCCCTGACACTCATCCTACACTCTGCTGATGAAGGACAAAAATCCAGAAACACCGGTGTCCAGAGTTGGCCTGCAACCATGCATCACACTTCGGAACTTTGTTAAGCGCACCCGCTTTGATAAAACAACATCTACCATGATGCTCCTGGGGTACACACGCTGTAATGGTGGAGTAGCGTGCGACCTATGAACTTTGTACGTAACTACGGCTCCCTTGAGCCTTCGAGCTGACGAGCTCAGGTTAACGCCCTACGCGCCTGGAGAGGTACCATACCTGATAACACTTTGGCAGCCTGCACAGCAACCCCTGACACTCATCCTACACTCTGCTGATGAAGGACAAAAATCCAGAAACACCGGTGTCCAGAGTTGGCCTGCAACCATGCATCACACTTCGGAACTTTGTTAAGCGCACCCGCTTTGATAAAACAACATCTACCATGATGCTCCTGGGGTACACACGCTGTAATGGTGGAGTAGCGTGCGACCTATGAACCTTTCTCTGTACTGGGGTGAATGTATGACATTGTTCTGCATTCTGTCCATCAATTGTTGTTTTTGCATTTATCACCCCGAGTGGGATGGGTATGCTCAGACGTGAGTCCCATGCTCTCCACACCACTGGAGTCAAGCTGTCCAGGCTGATGAAGGCTGATAGCCAGAAACCGGTCCTTGGATGCTTGATTCCGGTCCAGGAAAGACATGGCTTGGCAGTTCTGGCTGGACTGTTCCCATGAGGCACAGGGTCAAGGCTGATTTGCATATGGCCATGTCTGACCTGGGGTGGTGTGGAGTGCAAAAAAACAATGGATTTAGGCCCAGATCTCTGTACTGGGGTGAATGTATGACATTGTTCTGCATTCTGTCCATCAATTGTTGTTTTTGCATTCATCACCCCGAGTGGGATGGGTATGCTCAGACGTGAGTCCCATGCTCTCCACACCACTGGAGTCAATCTATCCAGGCTGATGAAGGCTGATAGCTAGAAACCGGTCCTTGGATGCTTGATTCCGGTCCAGGAAAGACATGGCTGGCAGTTCAGGCTGGACTGTTCCCATGACGCACAGGGTCACGGCTGATTTGCATATGGCCATGTCTGACCTGGGGTGGTGTGCAGTGCAAAAAAACGATGGATTTAGGCACAGATCTCTGTACTGGGGTGAATGTATGACATTGTTCTGCATTCTGTCCATCAATTGTTGTTTTTGCATTTATCACCCCGAGTGGGATGGGTATGCTCAGACGTGAGTCCCATGCTCTCCACAGCACTGGAGTCAAGCTATCTAGGCTGATGAAGACTGATAGCCAGAAACTGGTCCTTGTATGCTTGATTCCAGTCCAGGAAAGACATGGCTTGGCAGTTCGGGCTGGACTGTTCACATGAGGCACAGGGTCAAGGCTGATTTGCATATGGCCATGTCTGACCTGGGGTGGTGAGGAGTGCAAAAAAACGATGGATTTAGACCCAGATCTCTGTACTGGGGTGAATGTATGACATTGTTCTGCATTCTGTCCATCAATTGTTGTTTTTGCATTTATCACCCCGAGTGGGATGGGTATGCTCAGACGTGAGTCCCATGCTCTCCACACCACTGGAGTCAAGCTGTCCAGGCTGATGAAGGCTGATAGCCAGAAACCGGTCCTTGGATGCTTGATTCCGGTCCAGGAAAGACATGGCTTGGCAGTTCTGGCTGGACTGTTCCCATGAGGCACAGGGTCAAGGCTGATTTGCATATGGCCATGTCTGACCTGGGGTGGTGTGGAGTGCAAAAAAACAATGGATTTAGGCCCAGATCTCTGTACTGGGGTGAATGTATGACATTGTTCTGCATTCTGTCCATCAATTGTTGTTTTTGCATTCATCACCCCGAGTGGGATGGGTATGCTCAGACGTGAGTCCCATGCTCTCCACACGACTGGAGTCAAGCTATCCAGGCTGATGAAGGCTGATAGCCAGAAACCGGTCCTTGGATGCTTGATTCCGGTCCAGGAAAGACATGGCTTGGCAGTTCGGGCTGGACTGTTCCCATGAGGCACAGGGTCAAGGCTGATTTGCATATGGCCATGTCTGACCTGGGGTGGTATGGAGTGCAAAAAAACGATGGATTTAGGCCCAGATCTCTGTACTGGGGTGAATGTATGACATTGTTCTGCATTCTGTCCATCAATTGTTGTTTTGTGCATTTATCACCCCGAGTGGGATGGGTATGCTCAGACGTGAGTCCCATGCTCTCCACGCCACTGGAGTCAAGCTATCCAGGTTGATGAAGGCTGATAGCTAGAAACCGGTCCTTGGATGCTTGATTCCGGTCCTGGAAAGACATGGCTGGCAGTTCAGGCTGGACTGCTCCCATGAGGCACCGGGTCAAGGCTGATTTGCATATGGCCATGTCTGACCTGGGGTGGTGTGGAGAGCAAAACAACGATGGATTCAGACCCAGATCTCTGTACTGGGGTGAATGTATGACATTGTTCTGCATTCTGTCCATCAATTGTTGTTTTTGCATTTATCACCCCGAGTGGGATGGGTATGCTCAGACGTGAGTCCCATGCTCTCCACACCACTGGAGTCAATCTATCCAGGCTGATGAAGGCTGATAGCTAGAAACCGGTCCTTGGATGCTTGATTCCGGTCCAGGAAAGACATGGCTGGCAGTTCAGGCTGGACTGTTCCCATGACGCACAGGGTCACGGCTGATTTGCATATGGCCATGTCTGACCTGGGGTGGTGTGCAGTGCAAAAAAACGATGGATTTAGGCACAGATCTCTGTACTGGGGTGAATGTATGACATTGTTCTGCATTCTGTCCATCAATTGTTGTTTTTGCATTTATCACCCCGAGTGGGATGGGTATGCTCAGACGTGAGTCCCATGCTCTCCACAGCACTGGAGTCAAGCTATCTAGGCTGATGAAGACTGATAGCCAGAAACTGGTCCTTGTATGCTTGATTCCAGTCCAGGAAAGACATGGCTTGGCAGTTCGGGCTGGACTGTTCACATGAGGCACAGGGTCAAGGCTGATTTGCATATGGCCATGTCTGACCTGGGGTGGTGAGGAGTGCAAAAAAACGATGGATTTAGACCCAGATCTCTGTACTGGGGTGAATGTATGACATTGTTCTGCATTCTGTCCATCAATTGTTGTTTTTGCATTTATCACCCCGAGTGGGATGGGTATGCTCAGACGTGAGTCCCATGCTCTCCACACCACTGGAGTCAAGCTGTCCAGGCTGATGAAGGCTGATAGCCAGAAACCGGTCCTTGGATGCTTGATTCCGGTCCAGGAAAGACATGGCTTGGCAGTTCTGGCTGGACTGTTCCCATGAGGCACAGGGTCAAGGCTGATTTGCATATGGCCATGTCTGACCTGGGGTGGTGTGGAGTGCAAAAAAACAATGGATTTAGGCCCAGATCTCTGTACTGGGGTGAATGTATGACATTGTTCTGCATTCTGTCCATCAATTGTTGTTTTTGCATTCATCACCCCGAGTGGGATGGGTATGCTCAGACGTGAGTCCCATGCTCTCCACACCACTGGAGTCAATCTATCCAGGCTGATGAAGGCTGATAGCTAGAAACCGGTCCTTGGATGCTTGATTCCGGTCCAGGAAAGACATGGCTGGCAGTTCAGGCTGGACTGTTCCCATGACGCACAGGGTCACGGCTGATTTGCATATGGCCATGTCTGACCTGGGGTGGTGTGCAGTGCAAAAAAACGATGGATTTAGGCACAGATCTCTGTACTGGGGTGAATGTATGACATTGTTCTGCATTCTGTCCATCAATTGTTGTTTTTGCATTTATCACCCCGAGTGGGATGGGTATGCTCAGACGTGAGTCCCATGCTCTCCACAGCACTGGAGTCAAGCTATCTAGGCTGATGAAGACTGATAGCCAGAAACTGGTCCTTGTATGCTTGATTCCAGTCCAGGAAAGACATGGCTTGGCAGTTCGGGCTGGACTGTTCACATGAGGCACAGGGTCAAGGCTGATTTGCATATGGCCATGTCTGACCTGGGGTGGTGAGGAGTGCAAAAAAACGATGGATTTAGACCCAGATCTCTGTACTGGGGTGAATGTATGACATTGTTCTGCATTCTGTCCATCAATTGTTGTTTTTGCATTTATCACCCCGAGTGGGATGGGTATGCTCAGACGTGAGTCCCATGCTCTCCACACCACTGGAGTCAAGCTGTCCAGGCTGATGAAGGCTGATAGCCAGAAACCGGTCCTTGGATGCTTGATTCCGGTCCAGGAAAGACATGGCTTGGCAGTTCTGGCTGGACTGTTCCCATGAGGCACAGGGTCAAGGCTGATTTGCATATGGCCATGTCTGACCTGGGGTGGTGTGGAGTGCAAAAAAACAATGGATTTAGGCCCAGATCTCTGTACTGGGGTGAATGTATGACATTGTTCTGCATTCTGTCCATCAATTGTTGTTTTTGCATTCATCACCCCGAGTGGGATGGGTATGCTCAGACGTGAGTCCCATGCTCTCCACACCACTGGAGTCAAGCTATCCAGGCTGATGAAGGCTGATAGCCAGAAACTGTTCCTTGGATGCTTGATTCTGGTCCAGGAAAGACATAGCTTGGCAGTTCGGGCTGGACTGTTCCCATGAGGCACAGGGTCAAGGCTGATTTGCATATGGCCATGTCTGACCTAGGGTGGTGTGGAGTGCAAAAAAACTATGGATTTAGGCCCAGATCTCTGTACTGGGGTGAATGTATGACATTGTTCTGCATTCGATCCATCAATTGTTTTTGCATTTATCACCCCGAGTGGGATGGGTATGCTCAGACGTGAGTCCCATGCTCTCCTCACCACTGGAGTCAAGCTATCCAGGCTGATGAAGGCTGATAGCTAGAAACCGGTCCTTGGATGCTTGATTCCGGTCCAGGAAAGACATGGCTTGGCAGTTCGGGCTGGACTGTTCCCATGACGCACAGGGTCACGGCTGATTTGCATATGGCCATGTCTGACCTGGGGTGGTGTGGAGTGCAAAAAAACGATGGATTTAGGCACAGATCTCTGTACTGGGGTGAATGTATGACATTGTTCTGCATTCTGTCCATCAATTGTTGTTTTTGCATTCATCACCCCGAGTGGGATGGGTATGCTCAGACGTGAGTCCCATGCTCTCCACGCCACTGGAGTCAAGCTATCCAGGCTGATGAAGGCTGATAGCTAGAAACCGGTCCTTGGATGCTTGATTCCGGTCCAGGAAAGACATGGCTGGCAGTTCAGGCTGGACTGCTCCCATGAGGCACAGGGTCAAGGCTGATTTGCATATGGCCAAGTCTGACCTGGGGTGGTGTGGAGAGCGAAAACACGATGGATTTAGGCCCAGATCTTTGTACTGGGGTGAATGTATGACATTGTTCTGCATTCTGTCCATCAATTGTTGTTTTTGCATTTATCACCCCGAGTGGGATGGGTATGCTCAGACGTGAGTCTCATGCTCTCCACGCCACTGGAGTCAATCTATCCAGGCTGATGAAGGCTGATAGCTAGAAACCGGTCCTTGGATGCTTGATTCAAGTCCAGGAAAGACATGGCTGGCAGTTCAGGCTGGACTGCTCCCATGAGGCACAGGGTCAAGGCTGATTTGCATATGGCCAAGTCTGACCTGGGGTGGTGTGGAGAGCAAAAAAACGATGGATTTAGGCCCAGATCTCTGTACTGGAGTGAATGTATGACATTGTTCCGCATTCTGTCCATCAATTGTTGTTTTTGCATTTATCACCCCGAGTGGGATGGGTATGCTCAGACGTGAGTCCCATGCTCTCCACATCACTGGAGTCAAGCTATCCAGGCTGATGAAGGCTGATAGCCAGAAACCGGTCCTTGGATGCTTGATTCCGGTCCAGGAAAGACATGGCTTGGCAGTTCGGGCTGGACTGTTCCCATGAGGCACAGGGTCAAGGCTGATTTGCATATGGCCATGTCTGACCTGGGGTGGTGTGGAGTGTAAAAAAACGATGGATTTAGGCCCAGATCTCTGTACTGGGGTGAATGTATGACATTGTTCTGCATTCTGTACATCAATTGTTGTTTTTGCATGTATCACCCCGAGTGGGATGGGTATGATCAGACGTGAGTCCCATGCTCTCCACACCACTGGAGTCAAGCTATCCAGGCTGAAGAAGGCTGATAGCTAGAAACCGGTCCTTGGATGCTTGATTCCGGTCCAGGAAAGACATGGCTTGGCAGTTCGGGCTGGACTGTTCCCATGAGGCATAGGGTCAAGGCTGATTTGCATATGGCCATGTCTGACCTGGGGTGGTGTGGAGTGCAAAAAAACGATGGATTTAGGCCCAGATCTCTGATATGGGGTGAATCTATGACATTGTTCTGCATTCTGTCCATCAATTGTTGTTTTTGCATTTATCACCCCGAGTGGGATGGGTATGCTCAGACGTGAGTCCCATGCTCTCCCCACCACTGGAGTCAAGCTATCCAGGCTGATGAAGGCTGATAGCTAGAAATCGGTCCTTGGATGCTTGATTCCGGTCCAGGAAAGACATGGCTTGGCAGTTCGGGCTGGACTGTTTCTATGAGGCACAGGGTCAATGCTGATTTGCATATGGCCATGTCTGACCTGGGGTGGTGTGGAGTGCAAAAAAATGATGGATTTAGGCCCAGATCTTTGTACAGGGGTGAATGTATGACATTGTTCTCCATTCTGTCCATCAATTGTTGTTTTTGCATTCATCACCCCGAGTGGGATGGGTATGCTCAGACGTGAGTCCCATGCTCTCCACACCCCTGGAGTCAAGCTATCCAGGCTGATGAAGGCTGATAGCTAGAAACCGGTCCTTGGATGCTTGATTCCGGTCCAGGAAAGACATGGCTCAGCAGTTCGGGCTGGACTGTTCCCATGAGGCACAGGGTCAAGGCTGATTTGCATATGGCCATGTCTGACCTGGGGTGGTGTGGAGTGCAAAAAAACGATGAATTTAGGCCCAGATCTCTGTACTGGGGTGAATGTATGACATTGTTCTGCATTCTGTCCATCAACTGTTGTTTTTGCATTTATCACCCCGAGTGGAATAGGTATGCTCAGACGTGAGTCCCATGCTCTCCACACCACTGGAGTCAAGCTATCCAGGCTGATGAAGGCTGATAGCCAGAAACCGGTCCTTGGATGCTTGATTCCGGTCCAGAAAAGACATGGCTTGGCAGTTCGGGCTGGACTGTTCCCATGAGGCACAGGGTCAAGGCTGATTTGCATATTGCCATGTCTGACCTGGGGTGGTGTGGAGTGCAAAAAAACGATGGATTTAGGCTCAGATCTCTGTACTGGGTGAATGTATGACATTGTTCTGCATTCTGTCCATCAATTGTTGTTTTTGCATTTATCACCCCGAGTGGGATGGGTAACCAGCCTGTCTCCGGATTTAGCGGTTGCTCCCCCTCGCCTCCTTCAGCTTCTGGTATCGTAGCGCTGCTCTCCTCCTCAAGCGCCTCGCACTGCTGCTGTTTTATTGACTGATTGTGCCGAGTAATCGTAGCGCTGCTCTCCTCATCAAGCGCCTCTCACTGCTGCTGTTTTTATTGCACTCAAAACCACCTAGCCTTCAGAAAACAACTTAAAACATGGATATTCGATAAGTAAACCTCCCCCCCCTTCCTCAAGCGCCTTGAGACCCTATGGGTATGTAGTGCGCTATATAAATTCTGACTTGACTTGACTTGACTATGCTCAGACGTGACTCCCATGCTCTCCACACCACTGGAGGCAAGCTATCCAGGCTGATGAAGGCTGATAGCTAGAAACCGGTCCTTGGATGCTTGATTCCGGTCCAGGAAAGACATGGCTGGCAGTTCTGGCTGGACTGCTCCCATGAGGCACAGGGTCAAGGCTGATTTGCATATGGCCATGTCTGACCTGGGGTGGTGTGGAGAGCAAAAAAACGATGGATTTAGGCCCAGATCTCTCTACTGGGGTGAATGTATGACATTGTTCTGCATTCTGTCCATCAATTGTTGTTTTTGCATTTATCACTCCAAATGGGATGGGTATACTCAGACGTGAGTCCCATGCTCTCCACACCACTGGAGTCAAGCTATCCAGGCTGATAGCCAGAAACCGGTCCTTGGATGCTTGATTCCGGTCCAGGAAATACATGGCTTGGCCGTTCGGGCTGGACTGTTCCCATGAGGCACAGGGTCAAGGCTGATTTGCATATGACCGATTCTGACCTGGGGTGGTGTGGAGTGCAAAAAAACGATGGATTTAGGCCCAGATCTCTGTACTGGGGTGAATGTGTGACATTGTTCTGCATTCTGTCCATCAATTGTTGTTTTTGCATTAATCACCCCGAGTGGGATGGGTATGCTCAGACGTGAGTCCCATGCTCTCCACACGACTGGAGTCAAGCTATCCAGGCTGATGAAGGCTGATAGCCAGAAACCGGTCCTTGGATGCTTGATTCCGGTCCAGGAAAGACATGGCTTGGCAGTTCGGGCTGGACTGTTCCCATGAGGCACAGGGTCAAGGCTGATTTGCATATGGCCATGTCTGACCTGGGGTGGTGTGGAGTGCAAAAAACGATGGAGTTAGGCCCAGATCTCTGATCTGGGGTGAATCTATGACATTGTTCTGCATTCTGTCCATCAATTGTTTTTGCATTCATCACCCCGAGTGGGATGGGTATGCTCAGATGTGAGTCCCATGCTCTCCACACCACTGGATTCACTGGAGTCGATGAAGGCTGATAGCCAGAAACCGGTCCTTGGATGCTTGATTCCGGTCCCGGAAAGACATGGCTTGGCAGTTCAGGCTGGACTGTTCCCATGAGGCACAGGGTCAAGGCTGATTTGCATATGGCCGATTATGACCTGGGGTGGTGTGGAGTGCAAAAAAACGATGGATTTAGGCCCAGATCTCTGTACTGGGGTGAATGTATGACATTGTTCTGCATTCTGTCCATCAATTGTTGTTTTTGCATTTATCACCCTGAGTGGGATGGGTATGCTCAGACGTGAGTCCCATGCTCTCCACACCACTGGAGTCAAGCTATCCAGGCTGATGAAGGCTGATAGCTAGAATCCGGTCCTTGGATGCTTGATTCCGGTCCAGGAAAGACATGGTTTGGCAGTTCAGGCTGGACTGTTCCCATGAGGCACAGGGTCACAGCTGATTTGCCTATGGCCATGTCTGACCTGGGGCGGTGTGGAGTGCAGTGCAAAAAAACGATGGATTTAGGCCCAGATCTCTGTACTGCGGTGAATGTATGACATTGTTCTGCATTCTGTCCATCAATTGTTGTTTTTGCATTTATCACCCCGAGTGGGATGGGTATGCTCAGACGTGAGTCCCATGCTCTCCACACCACTGGAGTCAAGCTATCCAGGCTGATGAAGGCTGATTGCCAGAAACCGGTCCTTGGATGCTTGATTCCAGTCCAGGAAAGACATGGCTTGGTAGTTCGGGCAGGACTGTTCCCATGAGGCACAGGGTCAAGGCTGATTTGCATATGGCCATGTCTGACCTGGGGTGGTGTGGAGTGCAAAAAAACGACGGATTTAGGCCCAGATCTCTGTACTGGGGTGAATGCATGACATTGTTCTGCATTCTGTCCATCAATTGTTGTTTTTGCATTTATCACCCCGAGTGGGATGGGTATGCTCAGACGTGAGTCCCATGCTCTCCACACCACTGGAGTCAAGCTATCCAGGCTGATGAAGGCTGATAGCCAGAAACCGGTCCTTGGATGCTTGATTCCGGTCCAGGAAAGACATGGCTTGGCAGTTCGGGCTATACTGTTCCCATGAGGCACAGGGTCAAGGCTGATTTGCATATGGCCATGTCTGACCTGGGGTGGTGTGGAGTGCAAAAAAACGATGGATTTAGGCCCAGATCTCTGTACTGGGGTGAATGTATGACATTGTTCTGCATTCTGTACATCAATTGTTGTTTTTGCATTTATCACCCCGAGTGGGATGGGTATGCTCAGACGTGAGTCCAATGCTCTCCACACCACTGGAGTCAAGCTATCCAGGCTGAAGAAAGCTGATAGCTAGAAACCGGTCCTTGGATGCTTGATTCCGGTCCAGGAAAGACATGGCTTGGCAGTTCGGGCTGGACTGTTCCCATGAGGCATAGGGTCAAGGCTGATTTGCATATGGCCATGTCTGACCTGGGGTGGTGTGGAGTGCAAAAAAACGATGGATTTAGGCCCAGATCTCTGATCTGGGGTGAATCTATGACATTGTTCTGCATTCTGTCCGTCAATTGTTGTTTTTGCATTTATCACCCCGAGTGGAATGGGTATGCTCAGACGTGAGTCCCATGCTCTCCACACCACTGGAGTCAAGCTATCCAGGTCGATGAAGGCTGATAGCCAGAAACCGGTCCTTGGATGCTTGATTCCGGTCCCGGAAAGACATGGCTTGGCAGTTCAGGCTGGACTGTTCCCATGAGGCACAGGGTCAAGGCTGATTTGCATATGGCCGATTCTGACCTGGGGTGGTGTGGAGTGCAAAAAAACGATGGATTTAGGCCCAGATCTCTGTACTGGGGTGAATGTATGACATTGTTCTGCATTCTGTCCATCAATTGTTGTTTTTGCATTAATCACCCTGAGTGGGATGGGTATGCTCAGACGTGAGTCCCATGCTCTCCACACCACTGGAGTCAAGCTATCCAGGCTGATGAAGGCTGATAGCTAGAATCCGGTCCTTGGATGCTTGATTCCGGTCCAGGAAAGACATGGTTTGGCAGTTCAGGCTGGACTGTTCCCATGAGGCACAGGGTCACAGCTGATTTGCCTATGGCCATGTCTGACCTGGGGCGGTGTGGAGTGCAGTGCAAAAAAACGATGGATTTAGGCCCAGATCTCTGTACTGCGGTGAATGTATGACATTGTTCTGCATTCTGTCCATCAATTGTTGTTTTTGCATTTATCACCCCGAGTGGGATGGGTATGCTCAGACGTGAGTCCCATGCTCTCCACACCACTGGAGTCAAGCTATCCAGGCTGATGAAGGCTGATTGCCAGAAACCGATCCTTGGATGCTTGATTCCAGTCCAGGAAAGACATGGCTTGGTAGTTCGGGCTGGACTGTTCCCATGAGGCACAGGGTCAAGGCTGATTTGCATATGGCCATGTCTGACCTGGGGTGGTGTGGAGTGCAAAAAAACGATGGATTTAGGCCCAGATCTCTGTACTGGGGTGAATGCATGACATTGTTCTGCATTCTGTCCATCAATTGTTGTTTTTGCATTTATCACCCCGAGTGGGATGGGTATGCTCAGACGTGAGTCCCATGCTCTCCACACCACTGGAGTCAAGCTATCCAGGCTGATGAAGGCTGATAGCCAGAAACCGGTCCTTGGATGCTTGATTCCGGTCCAGGAAAGACATGGCTTGGCAGTTCGGGCTGGACTGTTCCCATGAGGCACAGGGTCAAGGCTGATTTGCATATGGCCATGTCTGACCTGGGGTGGTGTGGAGTGCAAAAAAACGATGGATTTAGGCCCAGATCTCTCTACTGGGGTGAATGTATGACATTGTTCTGCATTCTGTACATCAATTGTTGTTTTTGCATTTATCACCCCGAGTGGGATGGGTATGCTCAGACGTGAGTCCAATGCTCTCCACACCACTGGAGTCAAGCTATCCAGGCTGAAGAAAGCTGATAGCTAGAAACCGGTCCTTGGATGCTTGATTCCGGTCCAGGAAAGACATGGCTTGGCAGTTCGGGCTGGACTGTTCCCATGAGGCATAGGGTCAAGGCTGATTTGCATATGGCCATGTCTGACCTGGGGTGGTGTGGAGTGCAAAAAAACGATGGATTTAGGCCCAGATCTCTGATCTGGGGTGAATCTATGACATTGTTCTGCATTCTGTCCATCAATTGTTGTTTTTGCATTTATCACCCCGAGTGGGATGGGTATGCTCAGACGTGAGTCCCATGCTCTCCCCACCACTGGAGTCAAGCTATCCAGGCTGATGAAGGCTGATAGCTAGAAATCGGTCCTTGGATGCTTGATTCCGGTCCAGGAAAGACATGGCTTGGCAGTTCGGGCTGGACTGTTTCTATGAGGCACAGGGTCAAGGCTGATTTGCATATGGTCATGTCTGACCTGGGGTGGTGTGGAGTGCAAAAAAATGATGGACTTAGGCCCAGATCTTTGTACTGGGGTGAATGTATGACATTGTTCTGCATTCTGTCCGTCAATTGTTGTTTTTGCATTTATCACCCCGAGTGGAATGGGTATGCTCAGACGTGAGTCCCATGCTCTCCACACCACTGGAGTCAAGCTATCCAGGCTGATGAAGGCTGATAGCCAGAAACCGGTCCTTGGATGCTTGATTCCGGTCCAGAAAAGACATGGCTTGGCAGTTCGGGCTGGACTGTTCCCATGAGTCACAGGGTCAAGGCTGATTTGCATATGGCCATGTCTGACCTGGGGTGGTGTGGAGTGCAAAAAAACGATGGATTTAGGCCCAGATCTCTGTACTGGGGTGAATGTATGACATTGTTCTGCATTCTGTCCATCAAGTGTTGTTTTTGCATTTATCACCCCGAGTGGGATGGGTATGCTCAGACGTGAGTCCCATGCTCTCCACGCCACTGGAGTCAAGCTATCCAGGCTGATGAAGGCTGATAGCTAGAAACCGGTCCTTGGATGCTTGATTCCGGTCCTGGAAAGACATGGCTGGCAGTTCAGGCTGGACTGCTCCCATGAGGCACAGGGTCAAGGCTGATTTGCATATGGCCATGTCTGACCTGGGGTGGTGTGGAGAGCAAAAAAACGATGGATTTAGACCCAGATCTCTGTACTGGGGTGAATGTATGACATTGTTCTGCATTCTGTCCATCAATTGTTGTATTTGCATTTATCACCCTGAGTGGGATGGGTATGCTCAGACGTGAGTCCCATGCTCTCCACACCACTGGAGTCAAGCTATCCAGGCTGATGAAGGCTGATTGCCAGAAACTGGTCCTTGGATGCTTGATTCCAGTCCAGGAAAGACATGGCTTGGCAGTTCGAGCTGGACTGTTCCCATGAGGCACAGGGTCAAGGCTGATTTGCATATGGCCATGTCTGACCTGGGGTGGTGTGGAGTGCAAAAAAACGATGGAGTTAGGCCCAGATCTCTGATCTGGGGTGAATCTATGACATTGTTCTGCATTCTGTCCATCAATTGTTGTTTTTGCATTTATCACCCCGAGTGGGATGGGTATGCTCAGATGTGAGTCCCATGCTCTCCACACCACTGGAGTCAAGCTATCCAGGTCGATGAAGGCTGATAGCCAGAAACTGGTCCTTGGATGCTTGATTCCGGTCCAGGAAAGACATGGCTTGGCAGTTCAGGCTGGACTGTTCCCATGAGGCACAGGGTCAAGGCTGATTTGCATATGGCCGATTCTGACCTGGGGTGGTGTGGAGTGCAAAAAAACGATGGATTTAGGCCCAGATCTCTGTACTGGGGTGAATGTATGACATTGTTCTGCATTCTGTCCATCAATTGTTGTTTTTGCATTTATCACCCTGAGTGGGATGGGTATGCTCAGACATGAGTCCCATGCTCTCCACACCACTGGAGTCAAGCTATCCAGGCTGAAGAAGGCTGATAGCTATAATCCGGTCCTTGGATGCTTGATTCCGGTCCAGGAAAGACATGGTTTGGCAGTTCGGGCTGGACTGTTCCCATGAGGCACAGGGTCAAGGCTGATTTGCATATGGCCATGTCTGACCTGGGGTGGTGTGGAGTGCAAAAAAACGATGGATTTAGGCCCAGATCTCTGTACTGGGGTGAATGTATGACATTGTTCTGTATTCTGTCCATCAATTGTTGTTTTTGAATTTATCACCCTGAGTGGGATGGGTATGCTCCAACGTGAGTCCCATGCTCTCCACACCACTGGAGTCAAGCTATCCAGGCTGATGAAGGCTGAGTGCCAGAAACTGGTCCTTGGATGCTTGATTCCAGTCCAGGAAAGACATGGCTTGGCAGTACGGGCTGGACTGTTCCCATGAGGCTCAGGGTCAAGGCTGATTTGCATATGGCCATGTCTGACCTGGGGTGGTGTGGAGTGCAAAAAAACGATGGATTTAGGCCCAGATCTCTGTACTGGGGTGAATGTATGACATTGTTCTGCATTCTGTCCATCAATTGTTGTTTTTGCATTTATCACCCCGAGTGGGATGGGTATGCTCAGACGTGAGTCCCATGCTCTCCACACCACTGGAGTCAAGCTATCCAGGCTGATGAAGGCTGATAGCCAGAAACTGGTCCTTGGATGCTTGATTCCGGTCCAGGAAAGACATGGCTTGGCAGTTCGGGCTGGACTGTTCCCATGAGGCACAGGGTCAAGGCTGATTTGCATATTGCCATGTCTGACCTGGGGTGGTGTGGAGTGCAAAAAAACGATGGATTTGGGCCCAGATCTCTGTACTGGGGTGAATGTATGACATTGTTCTGCATTCTGTCCATCAATTGTTGTTTTTGCATTTATCACTCCAAATGGGATGGGTATGCTCAGACGTGAGTCCCATGCTCTCCACACCACTGGAGTCAAGCTATCCAGGCTGATAGCCAGAAACCGGTCCTTGGATGCTTAATTCCGGTCCAGGAAATACATGGCTTGGCCGTTCGGGCTGGACTGTTCCCATGAGGCACAGGGTCAAGGCTGATTTGCATATGGCCATTTCTGACCTGGGGTGGTGTGGAGTGCAAAAAAACGATGGATTTAGGCCCAGATCTCTGTACTGGGGTGAATGTATGACATTGTTCTGCATTCTGTCCATCAATTGTTGTTTTTGCATTTATCACCCCGAGTGGGATGGGTATGCTCAGACGTGAGTCCCATGCTCTCCACACGACTTGAGTCAAGCTATCCAGGCTGATGAAGGCTGATAGCCAGAAACCGGTCCTTGGATGCTTGATTCCGGTCCAGGAAAGACATGGCTTGGCAGTTCGGGCTGGACTGTTCCCATGAGGCACAGGGTCAAGGCTGATTTGCATATGGCCATGTCTGACCTGGGGTGGTGTGGAGTGCAAAAAAACGATGGATTTAGGCCCAGATCTCTGATCTGGGGTGAATCTATGACATTGTTCTGCATTCTGTCCATCAATTGTTGTTTTTGCATTTATCACCCCGAGTGGGATGGGTATGCTCAGATGTGAGTCCCATGCTCTCCACACCACTGGAGTCAAGCTATCCAGGTCAATGAAGGCTGATAGCCAGAAACCGGTCCTTGGATGCTTGATTCCGGTCCAGGAAAGACATGGCTTGGCAGTTCGGGCTGGACTGTTCCCATGAGGCACAGGGTCAAGGCTGATTTGCATATGGCCATGTCTGACCTGGGGTGGTGTGGAGTGCAAAAAAACGATGGAGTTAGCCCAGATCTCTGATCTGGGGTGAATCTATGACATTGTTCTGCATTCTGTCCATCAATTGTTGTTTGTGCATTTATCACCCCGAGTGGGATGGGTATGCTCAGATGTGAGTTCTATGCTCTCCACACCACAGGAGTCAAGCTATCCAGGTCGATGAAGGCTGATAGCCAGAAACCGGTCCTTGGATGCTTGATTCCGGTCCAGGAAAGACATGGCTTGGCAGTTCAGGCTTGACTGTTCCCATGAGGCACAGGGTCAAGGCTGATTTGCATATGGCCATGTCTGACCTGGGGTGGTGTGGAGTGCAAAAAAACGATGGATTTAGGCCCTGATCTCTGTACTGGGGTGAATGTATGACATTAATCTGCATTCTGTCCATCAATTGTTGTTTTTGCATTTATCACCCTGAGTGGGATGGGTATGCTCAGACGTGAGTCTTATGCTCTCCACACCACTGGAGTCAAGCTATCCAGGCTGATGAAGGCTGATAGCTAGAATCCGGTACTTGGATGCTTGATTCCAGTCCAGGAAAGACATGGTTTGGCAGTTCGGGCTGGACTGTTCCCATGAGGCACAGGGTCACAGCTGATTTGCCTATGGCCATGTCTGACCTGGGGTGGTGTTGAGTGCAGTGCAAAAAACCGATGGATTTAGGCCCAGATCTCTGATCTGGGGTGAATCTATGACATTGTTCTGCATTCTGTCCATCAATTGTTGTTTTTGCATTTATCACCCCGATTGGGATGGGTATGCTCAGATGTGAGTCCCATGCTCTCCACACCACTGGAGTCAAGCTATCCAGGTCGATGAAGGCTGATAGCCAGAAACCGGTCCTTGGATGCTTGATTCCGGTCCAGGAAAGACATGGCTTGGCAGTTCAGGCTGGACTGTTCCCATGAGGCACAGGGTCAAGGCTGATTTGCATATGGCCATGTCTGACCTGGGGTTGTGTGGAGTGCAAAAAAACAATGGATTTAGGCCCAGATCTCTGTACTGGGGTGAATGTATGACATTGTTCTGCATTCTGTCCATCAATTGTTGTTTTTGCATTCATCACCCTGAGTAGGATGGGTATGCTCAGACGTGAGTCCCATGCTCTCCACACCACTGGAGTCAAGCTATCCAGGCTGATGAAGGCTGATTGCCAGAAACTGGTCCTTGGATGCTTGATTCCAGTCCAGGAAAGACATGGCTTGGCAGTTTGGGCTGGACTGTTCCCATGAGGCACAGGGTCAAGGCTGATTTGCATATGGCAATGTCTGACCTGGGGTGGTGTGGAGTGCAAAAAAACGATGGATTTAGGCCCAGATCTCTGTACTGGGGTGAATGTATGACATTGTTCTGCATTCTGTCCATCAATTGTTGTTTTTGCATTTATCACCCCGAGTGGGATGGGTATGCTCAGACGTGAGTCCCATGCTCTCCACACCACTGGAGTCAAGCTATCCAGGCTGATGAAGGCTGATAGCCAGAAACCGGTCCTTGGATGCTTGATTCCGGTCCAGGAAAGACATGGCTTGGCAGTTCGGGCTGGACTGTTCCCATGAGGCACAGGGTCAAGGCTGATTTGCATATTGCCATGTCTGACCTGGGGTGGTGTGGAGTGCAAAAAAACGATGGATTTAGGCCCAGATCTCTGTACTGGGGTGAATGTATGACATTGTTCTGCATTCTGTCCATCAATTGTTGTTTTTGCATTTATCACCCCGAGTGGGATGGGTATGCTCAGACGTGAGTCCCATGCTCTCCACACCACTGGAGGCAAGCTATCCAGGTTGATGAAGGCTGATAGCTAGAACCGGTCCTTGGATGCTTGATTCTGGTCCAGGAAAGACATGGCTGGCAGTTCGGGCTGGACTGCTCCCATGAGGCACAGGGTCAAGGCTGATTTGCATATGGCCATGTCTGACCTGGGGTGGTGTGGAGAGCAAAAAAACGATGGATTTAGGCCCAGATCTCTGTACTGGGGTGAATGTATGACATTGTTCTGCATTCTGTCCATCAATTGTTGTTTTTGCATTTATCACTCCAAATGGGATGGGTATGCTCAGACGTAAGTCCCATGCTCTCCACACCACTTGAGTCAAGCTATCCAGGCTGATAGCCAGAAACCGGTCCTTGGATGCTTGATTCCGGTCCAGGAAATACATGGCTTGGCCGTTCGGGCTGGACTGTTCCCATGAGGCACAGGGTCAAGGCTGATTTGCATATGGCCATTTCTGACCTGGGGTGGTGTGGAGTGCAAAAAAACGATGGATTTAGGCCCAGATCTCTGTACTGGGGTGAATGTATGACATTGTTCTGCATTCTGTCCATCAATTGTTGTTTTTGCATTTATCACCCCGAGTGGGATGGGTATGCTCAGACGTGAGTCCCATGCTCTCCACACGACTGGAGTCAAGCTATCCAGGCTGATGAAGGCTGATAGCCAGAAACCGGTCCTTGGATGCTTGATTCCGGTCCAGGAAAGACATGGCTTGGCAGTTCGGGCTGGACTGTTCCCATGAGGCACAGGGTCAAGGCTGATTTGCATATGACCATGTCTGACCTGGGGTGGTGTGGAGTGCAAAAAAACGATGGAGTTAGGCCCAGATCTCTGATCTGGGGTGAATCTATGACATTGTTCTGCATTCTGTCCGTCAATTGTTGTTTTTGCATTTATCACCCCGAGTGGGATGGGTATGCTCAGATGTGAGTCCCATGCTCTCCACACCACTGGAGTCAAGCTATCCAGGTCGATGAAGGCTGATAGCCAGAAAACGGTCCTTGGATGCTTGATTCCGGTCCAGGAAAGACATGGCTTGGCAGTTCAGGCTGGACTGTTCCCATGAGGCACAGGGTCAAGGCTGATTTGCATATGGCCATGTCTGACCTGGGGTGGTGTGGAGTGCAAAAAAACAATGGATTTAGGCCCAGATCTCTGTACTGGGGTGAATGTATGACATTAATCTGCATTCTGTCCATCAATTGTTGTTTTTGCATTTATCACCCTGAGTGGGATGGGTATGCTCAGACGTGAGTCCCATGCTCTCCACACCACTGGAGTCAAGCTATCCAGGCTGATGAAGGCTGATAGCTAGAATCCGGTCCTTGGATGCTTGATTCCGGTCCAGGAAAGACATGGTTTGGCAGTTCGGGCTGGACTGTTCCCATGAGGCACAGGGTCACAGTTGATTTGCCTATGGCCATGTCTGACCTGGGGTGGTGTGGAGTGCAGTGCAATAAAATGATGGATTTAGGCCCAGATCTCTGTACTGCGGTGAATGTATGGCATTGTTCTGCATTCTGTCCATCAATTGTTGTTTTTGCATTTATCACCCCGAGTGGGATGGGTATGCTCAGACGTGAGTCCCATGCTCTCCACACGACTGGAGTCAAGCTATCCAGGCTGATGAAGGCTGATAGCCGGAAACCGGTCTTGGATGCTTGATTCCGGTCCAGGAAAGACATGGCTTGGCAGTACGGGATGGACTGTTCCCATGAGGCACAGGGTCAAGGTTGATTTGCATATGGCCATGTCTGCCCTGGGGTGGTGTGGAGTGCAAAAAAACGATGGAGTTAGGCCCAGATCTCTGATCTGGGGTGAATCTATGACATTGTTCTGCATTCTGTCCATCAATTGTTGTTTTTGCATTTATCACCCCGAGTGGAATGGGTATGCTCAGATGTGAGTCCCATGCTCTCCACACCACTGGAGTCAAGCTATCCAGGTCGATGAAGGCTGATAGCCAGAAACCGGTCCTTGGATGCTTGATTCCGGTCCAGGAAAGACATGACTTGGCAGTTCAGGCTGGACTGTTCCCATGAGGCACAGGGTCAAGGCTGATTTGCATATGGCCAAGTCTGACCTGGGGTGGTGTGGAGTGCAAAAAAACGATGGATTTAGGCCCAGATCTCTGTACTGGGGTGAATGTATGACATTGTTCTGCATTCTGTCCATCAATTGTTGTTTTTGCATTTATCACCCTGAGTGGGATTGGTATGCTCAGACGTGAGTCCCATGCTCTCCACACCACTGGAGTCAAGCTATCCAGGCCGATGAAGGATGATTGCCAGAAACCGGTCCTTGGATGCTTGATTCCGGTCCAGGAAAGACATGGCTTAGCAGTTCGGGCTGGACTGTTCCCATGAGGCACAGGGTCAAGGCTGATTTGCATATGGCCATGTCTGACCTAGGGTGGTGTGGAGTGCAAAAAAACGATGGATTTAGGCCCAGATCTCTGTACTGGGGTGAATGTATGACATTGTTCTGCATTCTGTACATCAATTGTTGTTTTTGCATTTATCACCCCGAGTGGGATGGGTATGCTCAGACGTGAGTCCCATGCTCTCCACACCACTGGAGTCAAGCTATCCAGGCTGAAGAAGGCTGATAGCTAGAAACCGGTCCTTGGATGCTTGATTCCGGTCCAGGAAAGACATGGCTTGGCAGTTCGGGCTGGACTGTTCCCATGAGGCATAGGGTCAAGGCTGATTTGCATATGGCCATGTCTGACCTGGGGTGATGTGGAGTGCAAAAAAACTATGGATTTAGGCCCAGATCTCTGATCTGGGGTGAATCTATGACATTGTTCTGCATTCTGTCCATCAATTGTTGTTTTTGAATTTATCACCCCGAGTGGGATGGGTATGCTCAGACGTGAGTCCCATGCTCTCCCCACCACTGGAGTCAAGCTATCCAGGCTGATGAAGGCTGATAGCTAGAAATCAGTCCTTGGATGCTTGATTCCGGTCCAGGAAAGACATGGCTTGGTAGTTCGGGCTGGACTGTTTCTATGAGGCACAGGGTCAAGGCTGATTTGCATATGGCCATGTCTGACCTGGGGTGGTGTGGAGTGCAAACAAATGATGGATATAGGCCCAGATCTTTGTACTGGGGTGAATGTATGACATTGTTCTGCATTCTGTCCGTCAATTGTTGTTTTTGCATTTATCACCCCGAGTGGGATGGGTATGCTCAGATGTGAGTCCCATGCTCTCCACACCACTGGAGTCAAGCTATCCAGGTCGATGAAGGCTGATAGCCAGAAACCGGTCCTTGGATGCTTGATTCGGGTCCAGGAAAGACATGGCTTGGCAGTTCGGGCTGGACTGTTCCCATGAGGCACGGGGTCGAGGCTGATTTGCATATGGCCATGTCTGACCTGGGGTGGTGTGGAGTGCAAAAAAATTATGGATTTAGGCCCAGATTTCTGTACTGGGGTGAATGTATGACATTGTTATGCATTCTGTCCATCAATTGTTGTTTTTGCATTTATCACCCCGAGTGGGATGGGTATGCTCAGACGTGAGTCCCATGCTCTCCACACCACTGGAGTCAAGCTATCCAGGCTGATGAAGGCTGATAGCCAGAAACCGGTCCCTGGATGCTTGATTCCGGTCCAGGAAAGACATTGCATTGGCAGTTCGGGCTGGACGGTTCCCATGAGGCAGAGGGTCAAGGCTGATTTGCATATGGCCATGTCTGACCTGGGGTGGTGTGGAGTGCAAAAAAACGATGGATTTAGGCCCAGATCTCTGTACTTGGGTGAATGTATGACATTGTTCTGCATTCTGTCCATCAATTGTTGTTTTTGCATTCATCACCCCGAGTGGGATGGGTATGCTCAGACGTGAGTCCCATGCTTTCCACACCCCTGGAGTCAAGCTATCCAGGCTGATGAAGGCTGATAGCTAGAAACCGGTCCTTGGATGCTTGATTCCGGTCCAGGAAAGACATGGCTCGGCAGTTCGGGCTGGACTGTTCCCATGAGGCACAGGGTCAATGCTGATTTGCATATGGCCATGTCTGACCTGGGGTGGTGTGGAGTGCACAAAAACGATGGATTTAGGCCCAGATCTCTGTACTGGGGTGAATGTATGACATTGTTCTGCATTCTGTCCATCAATTGTTGTTTTTGTATTTATCACCCCGAGAGGAATGGGTATGCTCAGACGTGAGTCCCATGCTCTCCACACCACTGGAGTCAAGCTATCCAGGCTGATGAAGGCTGATAGCTAGAAACCGGTCCTTGGATGCTTGATTCCGGTCCAGGAAAGACATGGCTGGCAGTTCGGGCTGGACTGCTCCCATGAGGCACAGGGTCAAGGCTGATTTGCATATGGCCATTTCTGACCTGGGGTGGTGTGGAGAGCAAAAAAACGATGGATTTAGGCCCAGATCTCTGTACTGGGGTGAATGTATGACATTGTTCTGCATTCTGTCCATCAATTGTTGTTTTTGCATTTATCACTCCAAATGGGATGGGTATGCTCTAACGTGAGTCCCATGCTCTCCACACCACTGGAGTCAAGCTATCCAGGCTGATAGCCAGAAACCGGTCCTTGGATGCTTGATTCCGGTCCAGGAAATACATGGCTTGGCCGTTCGGGCTGGACTGTTCCCATGAGGCACAGGGTCAAGGCTGATTTGCATATGGCCGATTCTGACCTGGGGTGGTGTGGAGTGCAAAAAAACGATGGATTTAGGCCCAGATCTCTGTACTGGGGTGAATGTATGACATTGTTCTGCATTCTGTCCATCAATTGTTGTTTTTGCATTTATCCCCCCGAGTGGGATGGGTATGCTCAGACGTGAGTCCCATGCTCTCCACACGACTGGAGTCAAGCTATCCAGGCTGATGAAGGCTGATAGCCAGAAACCGGTCCTTGGATGCTTGATTCCGGTCCAGGAAAGACATGGCTTGGCAGTTTGGGCTGGACTGTTCCCATGAGGCACAGGGTCAAGGCTGATTTGCATATGGCCATGTCTGACCTGGGGTGGTGTGGAGTGCAAAAAAATGATGGACTTAGGCCCAGATCTCTGATCTGGGGTGAATCTATGACATTGTTCTGCATTCTGTCCATCAATTGTTGTTTTTGCATTTATCACAACGAGTGGGATGGGTATGCTCAGATGTGAGTCCCATGCTCTCCACACGACTGGAGTCAAGCTATCCAGGCTGATGAAGGCTGATAGCCAGAAACCGGTCCTTGGATGCTTGATTCCGGTCCAGGAAAGACATGACTTGGCAGTTCGGGCTGGACTGTTCCCATGAGGCACAGGGTCAAGGCTGATTTGCATATGGCCATGTCTGACCTGGGGTGGTGTGGAGTGCAAAAAAATGATGGATTTAGGCCCAGATCTCTGTACTGGGGTGAATGTATGACATTGTTCTGCATTCTGTCCATCAATTGTTGTTTTGCATTTATCACCCTGAGTGGGATGGGTATGCTCAGACGTGAGTCCCATGCTCTCCACACCACTGAAGTCAAGCTATCCAGGCTGATGAAGGCTGATAGCTAGATACTGGTCCTTGGATGCTTGATTTCGGTCCAGGAAAGACATGGTTTGGCAGTTCGGGCTGGACTGTTCCCATGAGGCACAGGGTCACAGCTGATTTGCCAATGGCCATGTCTGACCTGGGGTGGTGTGGAGTGCAGTGCAAAAAAACGATGGATTTAGGCCCAGATCTCTGTACTGCGGTGAATGTTTGACATTGTTCTGCATTCTGTCCATCAATTGTTGTTTTTGCATTTATTACCCCGAGTGGGATGGGTATGCTCAGACGTGAGTCCCATGCTCTCCACACCACTGGAGTCAAGCTATCCAGGCTGATGAAGGCTGATTGCCAGAAACCGGTCCTTGGATGCTTGATTCCTGTCCAGGAAAGATATGGCTTGGCAGTTCGGGCTGGACTGTTCCCATGAGGCACAGGGTCAAGGCTGATTTGCATATGGCCATGTCTGACCTGGGGTGGTGTGGAGTGCAAAAAAACGATGGATTTAGGCCCAGATCTCTGTACTGGGGTGAATGTATGACATTGTTCTGCATTCTGTCCATCAATTGTTGTTTTTGCATTTATCACCCCGAGTGGGATGGGTATGCTCAGACGTGAGTCCCATGCTCTCCACACCACTGGAGTCAAGCTATCCAGGCTGATGAAGGCTGATAGCCAGAAACCGGTCCTTGGATGCTTGATTCCGGTTCAGGAAAGACATGGCTTGGCAGTTCGGGCTGGACTGTTCCCATGAGGCACAGGGTCAAGGCTGATTTGCATATGGCCATGTCTGACCTGGGGTGGTTTGGAGTGCAAAAAAACAATGGATTTAGTCCCAGATCTCTGTACTGGGGTGAATGTATGACATTGTTCTGCATTCTGTACATCAATTGTTGTTTTTGCATTTATCACCACGAGTGGGATGGGTATGCTCAGACGTGAGTCCCATGCTCTCCACACCACTGGAGTCAAGCTATCCAGGCTGAAGAAGGCTGATAGCTAGAAACCGGTCCTTGGATGCTTGATTCCGGTCCAGGAAAGACATGGCTTGGCAGTTCGGGCTGGACTGTTCCCATGAGGCATAGGGTCAAGGCTGATTTGCATATGGCCATGTCTGACCTGGGGTGGTGTGGAGTGCAAAAAAACAATGGATTTAGGCCCAGATCTCTGATCTGGGGTGAATCTATGACAGTGTTCTGCATTCTGTCCATCAATTGTTGTTTTTGCATTTATCACCCCGAGTGGGATGGGTATGCTCAGACGTGAGTCCCATGCTCTCCCCACCACTGGAGTCAAGCTATCCAGGCTGATGAAGGCTGATAGCTAGAAATCGGTCCTTGGATGCTTGATTCCGGTCCAGGAAAGACATGGCTTGGCAGTTCGGGCTGGACTGTTTCTATGAGGCACAGGGTCAAGGCTGATTTGCATATGGTCATGTCTGACCTGGGGTGGTGTGGAGTGCAAAAAAATGATGGATTTAGGCCCAGATCTTTGTACTGGGGTGAATGTATGACATTGTTCTGCATTCTGTCCGTCAATTGTTGTTTTTGCATTTATCTCCCCGAGTGGGATGAGTATGCTCAGACGTGAGTCCCATGCTCTCCACACCACTGGAGTCAAGCTATCCAGGCTGATGAAGGCTGATAGCCAGAAACCGGTCCTTGGATGCTTGATTTATGTCCAGGAAAGACATGGCTTGGCAGTTCGGGCTGGACTGTTCCCATGAGGCACGGGGTCGAGGCTGATTTGCATATGGCCATGTCTGACCTGGGGTGGTGTGGAGTGCAAAAAAACGATGGAGTTAGGCCCAGATCTCTGATCTGGGGTGAATCTATGACATTGTTCTGCATTCTGTCCATCAATTGTTGTTTTTGCATTTATCACCCCGAGTGGAATGGGTATGCTCAGATGTGAGTCCCATGCTCTCCACACCACTGGAGTCAAGCTATCCAGGTCGATGAAGGCTGATAGCCAGAAACCGGTCCTTGGATGCTTGATTCCGGTACAGGAAAGACATGACTTGGCAGTTCAGGTTGGACTGTTCCCATGAGGCACAGGGTCAAGGCTGATTTGCATATGGCCAAGTCTGACCTGGGGTGGTGTGGAGTGCAAAAAAACGATGGATTTAGGCCCAGATCTCTGTACTGGGGTGAATGTATGACATTGTTCTGCATTCTGTCCATCAATTGTTGTTTTTGCATTTATCACCCTGAGTGGGATTGGTATGCTCAGACGTGAGTCCCATGCTCTCCACACCACTGGAGTCAAGCTATCCAGGCTGATGAAGGCTGATTGCCAGAAACCGGTCCTTGGATGCTTGATTCCGGTCCAGGAAAGACATGGCTTAGCAGTTCGGGCTGGACTGTTCCCATGAGGCACAGGGTCAAGGCTGATTTGCATATGGCCATGTCTGACCTGGGGTGGTGTGGAGTGCAAAAAAACGATGGATTTAGGCCCAGATCTCTGTACTGGGGTGAATGTATGACATTGTTCTGCATTCTGTACATCAATTGTTGTTTTTGCATTTATCACCCCGAGTGGGATGGGTATGCTCAGACGTGAGTCCCATGCTCTCCACACCACTGGAGTCAAGCTATCCAGGCTGAAGAAGGCTGATAGCTAGAAACCGGTCCTTGGATGCTTGATTCCGGTCCAGGAAAGACATGGCTTGGCAGTTCGGGCTGGACTGTTCCCATGAGGCATAGGGTCAAGGCTGATTTGCATATGGCCATGTCTGACCTGGGGTGGTGTGGAGTGCAAACAAATGATGGATTTAGGCCCAGATCTTTGTACTGGGGTGAATGTATGACATTGTTCTGCATTCTGTCCGTCAATTGTTGTTTTTGCATTTATCACCCCGAGTGGGATGGGTATGCTCAGATGTGAGTCCCATGCTCTCCACACCACTGGAGTCAAGCTATCCAGGTCGATGAAGGCTGATAGCCAGAAACCGGTCCTTGGATGCTTGATTCGGGTCCAGGAAAGACATGGCTTGGCAGTTCGGGCTGGACTGTTCCCATGAGGCACGGGGTCGAGGCTGATTTGCATATGGCCATGTCTGACCTGGGGTGGTGTGGAGTGCAAAAAAATGATGGATTTAGGCCCAGATTTCTATACTGGGGTGAATGTATGACATTGTTATGCATTCTGTCCATCAATTGTTGTTTTTGCATTTATCACCCCGAGTGGGATGGGTATGCTCAGACGTGAGTCCCATGCTCTCCACACCACTGGAGTCAAGCTATCCAGGCTGATGAAGGCTGATAGCCAGAAACCGGTCCCTGGATGCTTGATTCCGGTCCAGGAAAGACATTGCATTGGCAGTTCGGGCTGGACGGTTCCCATGAGGCAGAGGGTCAAGGCTGATTTGCATATGGCCATGTCTGACCTGGGGTGGTGTGGAGTGCAAAAAAACGATGGATTTAAGCCCAGATCTCTGTACTTGGGTGAATGTATGACATTGTTCTGCATTCTGTCCATCAATTGTTGTTTTTGCATTCATCACCCCGAGTGGGATGGGTATGCTCAGACGTGAGTCCCATGCTTTCCACACCCCTGGAGTCAAGCTATCCAGGCTGATGAAGGCTGATAGCTAGAAACCGGTCCTTGGATGCTTGATTCCGGTCCAGGAAAGACATGGCTCGGCAGTTCGGGCTGGACTGTTCCCATGAGGCACAGGGTCAAGGCTGATTTGCATATGGCCATGTCTGACCTGGGGTGGTGTGGAGTGCAAAAAAACGATGGATTTAGGCCCAGATCTCTGTACTGGGGTAAATGTATGACATTGTTCTGCATTCTGTCCATCAATTGTTGTTTTTGTATTTATCACCCCGAGAGGAATGGGTATGCTCAGACGTGAGTCCCATGCTCTCCACACCACTGGAGTCAAGCTATCCAGGCTGATGAAGGCTGATAGCCAGAAACCGGTCCTTGGATACTTGATTCCGGTCCAGAAAAGACATGGCTTGGCAGTTCGGGCTGGACTGTTCCCATGAGGCACAGGGTCAAGGCTGATTTGCATATTGCCATGTCTGACCTGGGGTGGTGTGGAGTGCAAAGAAACAATGGATTTAGGCCCAGATCTCTGTACTGGGGTGAATGTATAACATTGTTCTGCATTCTGTCCATCAATTGTTGTTTTTGCATTTATCACCCCGAGTGGGATGGGTATGCTCAGACGTGAGTCCCATGCTCTCCACACCACTGGAGGCAAGCTATCCAGGCTGATGAAGGCTGATAGCTAGAAACCGGTCCTTGGATGCTTGATTCCGGTCCAGGAAAGACATGGCTGGCAGTTCGGGCTGGACTGCTCCCATGAGGCACAGGGTCAAGGCTGATTTGCATATGGCCATGTCTGACCTGGGGTGGTGTGGAGAGCAAAAAAACGATGGATTTAGGCCCAGATCTCTGTACTGGGGTGAATGTATGACATTGTTCTGCATTCTGTCCATCAATTGTTGTTTTTGCATTTATCACTCCAAATGGGATGGGTATGCTCTAACGTGAGTCCCATGCTCTCCACACCACTGGAGTCAAGCTATCCAGGCTGATAGCCAGAAACCGGTCCTTGGATGCTTGATTCCGGTCCAGGAAATACATGGCTTGGCCGTTCGGGCTGGACTGTTCCCATGAGGCACAGGGTCAAGGCTGATTTGCATATGGCCGATTCTGACCTGGGGTGGTGTGGAGTGCAAAAAAACGATGGATTTAGGCCCAGATCTCTGTACTGGGGTGAATGTATGACATTGTTCTGCATTCTGTCCATCAATTGTTGTTTTTGCATCTATCCCCCCGAGTGGGATGGGTATGCTCAGACGTGAGTCCCATGCTCTCCACATGACTGGAGTCAAGCTATCCAGGCTGATGAAGGCTGATAGCCAGAAACCGGTCCTTGGATGCTTGATTCCGGTCCAGGAAAGACATGGCTTGGCAGTTCGGGCTGGACTGTTCCCATGAGGCACAGGGTCAAGGCTGATTTGCATATGGCCATGTCTGACCTGGGGTGGTGTGGAGTGCAAAAAAACGATGGATTTAGGCCCAGATCTCTGTACTGGGGTGAATGTATGACATTGTTCTGCATTCTGTCCATCAATTGTTGTTTTTGCATTTATCACCCCGAGTGGGATGGGTATGCTCAGACGTGAGTCCCATGCTCTCCACACCACTGGAGTCAAGCTATCCAGGCTGATGAAGGCTGATAGCCAGAAACCGGTCCTTGGATGCTTGATTCCGGTTCAGGAAAGACATGGCTTGGCAGTTCGGGCTGGACTGTTCCCATGAGGCACAGGGTCAAGGCTGATTTGCATATGGCCATGTCTGACCTGGGGTGGTTTGGAGTGCAAAAAAACAATGGATTTAGTCCCAGATCTCTGTACTGGGGTGAATGTATGACATTGTTCTGCATTCTGTACATCAATTGTTGTTTTTGCATTTATCACCACGAGTGGGATGGGTATGCTCAGACGTGAGTCCCATGCTCTCCACACCACTGGAGTCAAGCTATCCAGGCTGAAGAAGGCTGATAGCTAGAAACCGGTCCTTCGATGCTTGATTCCGGTCCAGGAAAGACATGGCTTGGCAGTTCGGGCTGGACTGTTCCCATGAGGCATAGGGTCAAGGCTGATTTGCATATGGCCATGTCTGACCTGGGGTGGTGTGGAGTGCAAAAAAACGATGGATTTAGGCCCAGATCTCTGATCTGGGGTGAATCTATGACAGTGTTCTGCATTCTGTCCATCAATTGTTGTTTTTGCATTTATCACCCCGAGTGGGATGGGTATGCTCAGACGTGAGTCCCATGCTCTCCCCACCACTGGAGTCAAGCTATCCAGGCTGATGAAGGCTGATAGCTAGAAATCGGTCCTTGGGTGCTTGATTCCGGTCCAGGAAAGACATGGCTTGGCAGTTCGGGCTGGACTGTTTCTATGAGGCACAGGGTCAAGGCTGATTTGCATATGGTCATGTCTGACCTGGGGTGGTGTGGAGTGCAAAAAAATGATGGATTTAGGCCCAGATCTTTGTACTGGGGTGAATGTATGACATTGTTCTGCATTCTGTCCGTCAATTGTTGTTTTTGCATTTATCTCCCCGAGTGGGATGAGTATGCTCAGACGTGAGTCCCATGCTCTCCACACCACTGGAGTCAAGCTATCCAGGCTGATGAAGGCTGATAGCCAGAAACCGGTCCTTGGATGCTTGATTGATGTCCAGGAAAGACATGGCTTGGCAGTTCGGGCTGGACTGTTCCCATGAGGCACGGGGTCGAGGCTGATTTGCATATGGCCATGTCTGACCTGGGGTGGTGTGGAGTGCAAAAAAACGATGGAGTTAGGCCCAGATCTCTGATCTGGGGTGAATCTATGACATTGTTCTGCATTCTGTCCATCAATTGTTGTTTTTGCATTTATCACCCCGAGTGGAATGGGTATGCTCAGATGTGAGTCCCATGCTCTCCACACCACTGGAGTCAAGCTATCCAGGTCGATGAAGGCTGATAGCCAGAAACCGGTCCTTGGATGCTTGATTCCGGTACAGGAAAGACATGACTTGGCAGTTCAGGCTGGACTGTTCCCATGAGGCACAGGGTCAAGGCTGATTTGCATATGGCCAAGTCTGACCTGGGGTGGTGTGGAGTGCAAAAAAACGATGGATTTAGGCCCAGATCTCTGTACTGGGGTGAATGTATGACATTGTTCTGCATTCTGTCCATCAATTGTTGTTTTTGCATTTATCACCCGGAGTGGGATTGGTATGCTCAGACGTGAGTCCCATGCTCTCCACACCACTGGAGTCAAGCTATCCAGGCTGATGAAGGCTGATTGCCAGAAACCGGTCCTTGGATGCTTGATTCCGGTCCAGGAAAGACATGGCTTAGCAGTTCGGGCTGGACTGTTCCCATGAGGCACAGGGTCAAGGCTGATTTGCATATGGCCATGTCTGACCTGGGGTGGTGTGGAGTGCAAAAAAACGATGGATTTAGGCCCAGATCTCTGTACTGGGGTGAATGTATGACATTGTTCTGCATTCTGTACATCAATTGTTGTTTTTGCATTGATCACCCCGAGTGGGATGGGTATGCTCAGACGTGAGTCCCATGCTCTCCACACCACTGGAGTCAAGCTATCCAGGCTGAAGAAGGCTGATAGCTAGAAACCGGTCCTTGGATGCTTGATTCCGGTCCAGGAAAGACATGGCTTGGCAGTTCGGGCTGGACTGTTCCCATGAGGCATAGGGTCAAGGCTGATTTGCATATGGCCATGTCTGACCTGGGGTGGTGTGGAGTGCAAACAAATGATGGATTTAGGCCCAGATCTTTGTACTGGGGTGAATGTATGACATTGTTCTGCATTCTGTCCGTCAATTGTTGTTTTTGCATTTATCACCCCGAGTGGGATGGGTATGCTCAGATGTGAGTCCCATGCTCTCCACACCACTGGAGTCAAGCTATCCAGGTCGATGAAGGCTGATAGCCAGAAACCGGTCCTTGGATGCTTGATTCGGGTCCAGGAAAGACATGGCTTGGCAGTTCGGGCTGGACTGTTCCCATGAGGCACGGGGTCGAGGCTGATTTGCATATGGCCATGTCTGACCTGGGGTGGTGTGGAGTGCAAAAAAATGATGGATTTAGGCCCAGATTTCTGTACTGGGGTGAATGTATGACATTGTTATGCATTCTGTCCATCAATTGTTGTTTTTGCATTTATCACCCCGAGTGGGATGGGTATGCTCAGACGTGAGTCCCATGCTCTCCACACCACTGGAGTCAAGCTATCCAGGCTGATGAAGGCTGATAGCCAGAAACCGGTCCTTGGATACTTGATTCCGGTCCAGAAAAGACATGGCTTGGCAGTTCGGGCTGGACTGTTCCCATGAGGCACAGGGTCAAGGCTGATTTGCATATTGCCATGTCTGACCTGGGGTGGTGTGGAGTGCAAAAAAATGATGGATTTAGGCCCAGATCTTTGTACTGGGGTGAATGTATGACATTGTTCTGCATTCTGTCCGTCAATTGTTGTTTTTGCATTTATCTCCCCGAGTGGGATGAGTATGCTCAGACGTGAGTCCCATGCTCTCCACACCACTGGAGTCAAGCTATCCAGGCTGATGAAGGCTGATAGCCAGAAACCGGTCCTTGGATGCTTGATTGATGTCCAGGAAAGACATGGCTTGGCAGTTCGGGCTGGACTGTTCCCATGAGGCACGGGGTCGAGGCTGATTTGCATATGGCCATGTCTGACCTGGGGTGGTGTGGAGTGCAAAAAAACGATGGAGTTAGGCCCAGATCTCTGATCTGGGGTGAATCTATGACATTGTTCTGCATTCTGTCCATCAATTGTTGTTTTTGCATTTATCACCCCGAGTGGAATGGGTATGCTCAGATGTGAGTCCCATGCTCTCCATACCACTGGAGTCAAGCTATCCAGGTCGATGAAGGCTGATAGCCAGAAACCGGTCCTTGGATGCTTGATTCCGGTACAGGAAAGACATGACTTGGCAGTTCAGGCTGGACTGTTCCCATGAGGCACAGGGTCAAGGCTGATTTGCATATGGCCAAGTCTGACCTGGGGTGGTGTGGAGTGCAAAAAAACGATGGATTTAGGCCCAGATCTCTGTACTGGGGTGAATGTATGACATTGTTCTGCATTCTGTCCATCAATTGTTGTTTTTGCATTTATCACCCGGAGTGGGATTGGTATGCTCAGACGTGAGTCCCATGCTCTCCACACCACTGGAGTCAAGCTATCCAGGCTGATGAAGGCTGATTGCCAGAAACCGGTCCTTGGATGCTTGATTCCGGTCCAGGAAAGACATGGCTTAGCAGTTCGGGCTGGACTGTTCCCATGAGGCACAGGGTCAAGGCTGATTTGCATATGGCCATGTCTGACCTGGGGTGGTGTGGAGTGCAAAAAAACGATGGATTTAGGCCCAGATCTCTGTACTGGGGTGAATGTATGACATTGTTCTGCATTCTGTACATCAATTGTTGTTTTTGCATTGATCACCCCGAGTGGGATGGGTATGCTCAGACGTGAGTCCCATGCTCTCCACACCACTGGAGTCAAGCTATCCAGGCTGAAGAAGGCTGATAGCTAGAAACCGGTCCTTGGATGCTTGATTCCGGTCCAGGAAAGACATGGCTTGGCAGTTCGGGCTGGACTGTTCCCA
This sequence comes from Lissotriton helveticus, assembly GCF_964261635.1. Classification (NCBI taxonomy): domain Eukaryota; kingdom Metazoa; phylum Chordata; class Amphibia; order Caudata; family Salamandridae; genus Lissotriton; species Lissotriton helveticus. The sequence goes on from NC_136068.1 coordinate 1,234,548,659, forward strand.
TGAGGCATAGGGTCAAGGCTGATTTGCATATGGCCATGTCTGACCTGGGGTGGTGTGGAGTGCAAACAAATGATGGATTTAGGCCCAGATCTTTGTACTGGGGTGAATGTATGACATTGTTCTGCATTCTGTCCGTCAATTGTTGTTTTTGCATTTATCACCCCGAGTGGGATGGGTATGCTCAGATGTGAGTCCCATGCTCTCCACACCACTGGAGTCAAGCTATCCAGGTCGATGAAGGCTGATAGCCAGAAACCGGTCCTTGGATGCTTGATTCGGGTCCAGGAAAGACATGGCTTGGCAGTTCGGGCTGGACTGTTCCCATGAGGCACGGGGTCGAGGCTGATTTGCATATGGCCATGTCTGACCTGGGGTGGTGTGGAGTGCAAAAAAATGATGGATTTAGGCCCAGATTTCTGTACTGGGGTGAATGTATGACATTGTTATGCATTCTGTCCATCAATTGTTGTTTTTGCATTCATCACCCCGAGTGGGATGGGTATGCTCAGACGTGAGTCCCATGCTTTCCACACCCCTGGAGTCAAGCTATCCAGGCTGATGAAGGCTGATAGCTAGAAACCGGTCCTTGGATGCTTGATTCCGGTCCAGGAAAGACATGGCTCGGCAGTTCGGGCTGGACTGTTCCCATGAGGCACAGGGTCAAGGCTGATTTGCATATGGCCATGTCTGACCTGGGGTGGTGTGGAGTGCAAAAAAACGATGGATTTAGGCCCAGATCTCTGTACTGGGGTGAATGTATGACATTGTTCTGCATTCTGTCCATCAATTGTTGTTTTTGTATTTATCACCCCGAGAGGAATGGGTATGCTCAGACGTGAGTCCCATGCTCTCCACACCACTGGAGTCAAGCTATCCAGGCTGATGAAGGCTGATAGCCAGAAACCGGTCCTTGGATACTTGATTCCGGTCCAGAAAAGACATGGCTTGGCAGTTCGGGCTGGACTGTTCCCATGAGGCACAGGGTCAAGGCTGATTTGCATATTGCCATGTCTGACCTGGGGTGGTGTGGAGTGCAAAGAAACAATGGATTTAGGCCCAGATCTCTGTACTGGGGTGAATGTATAACATTGTTCTGCATTCTGTCCATCAATTGTTGTTTTTGCATTTATCACCCCGAGTGGGATGGGTATGCTCAGACGTGAGTCCCATGCTCTCCACACCACTGGAGGCAAGCTATCCAGGCTGATGAAGGCTGATAGCTAGAAACCGGTCCTTGGATGCTTGATTCCGGTCCAGGAAAGACATGGCTGGCAGTTCGGGCTGGACTGCTCCCATGAGGCACAGGGTCAAGGCTGATTTGCATATGGCCATGTCTGACCTGGGGTGGTGTGGAGAGCAAAAAAACGATGGATTTAGGCCCAGATCTCTGTACTGGGGTGAATGTATGACATTGTTCTGCATTCTGTCCATCAATTGTTGTTTTTGCATTTATCACTCCAAATGGGATGGGTATGCTCTAACGTGAGTCCCATGCTCTCCACACCACTGGAGTCAAGCTATCCAGGCTGATAGCCAGAAACCGGTCCTTGGATGCTTGATTCCGGTCCAGGAAATACATGGCTTGGCCGTTCGGGCTGGACTGTTCCCATGAGGCACAGGGTCAAGGCTGATTTGCATATGGCCGATTCTGACCTGGGGTGGTGTGGAGTGCAAAAAAACGATGGATTTAGGCCCAGATCTCTGTACTGGGGTGAATGTATGACATTGTTCTGCATTCTGTCCATCAATTGTTGTTTTTGCATTTATCCCCCCGAGTGGGATGGGTATGCTCAGACGTGAGTCCCATGCTCTCCACATGACTGGAGTCAAGCTATCCAGGCTGATGAAGGCTGATAGCCAGAAACCGGTCCTTGGATGCTTGATTCCGGTCCAGGAAAGACATGGCTTGGCAGTTCGGGCTGGACTGTTCCCATGAGGCACAGGGTCAAGGCTGATTTGCATATGGCCATGTCTGACCTGGGGTGGTGTGGAGTGCAAAAAAACGATGGACTTAGGCCCAGATCTCTGATCTGGGGTGAATCTATGACATTGTTCTGCATTCTGTCCATCAATTGTTGTTTTTGCATTTATCACAACGAGTGGGATGGGTATGCTCAGATGTGAGTCCCATGCTCTCCACACGACTGGAGTCAAGCTATCCAGGCTGATGAAGGCTGATAGCCAGAAACCGGTCCTTGGATGCTTGATTCCGGTCCAGGAAAGACATGGCTTGGCAGTTCGGGCTGGACTGTTCCCATGAGGCACAGGGTCAAGGCTGATTTGCATATGGCCATGTCTGACCTGGGGTGATGTGGAGTGCAAAAAAATGATGGATTTAGGCCCAGATCTCTGTACTGGGGTGAATGTATGACATTGTTCTGCATTCTGTCCATCAATTGTTGTTTTGCATTTATCACCCTGAGTGGGATGGGTATGCTCAGACGTGAGTCCCATGCTCTCCACACCACTGGAGTCAAGCTATCCAGGCTGATGAAGGCTGATAGCTAGATACCGGTCCTTGGATGCTTGATTTCGGTCCAGGAAAGACATGGTTTGGCAGTTCGGGCTGGACTGTTCCCATGAGGCACAGGGTCACAGCTGATTTGCCAATGGCCATGTCTGACCTGGGGTGGTGTGGAGTGCAGTGCAAAAAAACGATGGATTTAGGCCCAGATCTCTGTACTGCGGTGAATGTTTGACATTGTTCTGCATTCTGTCCATCAATTGTTGTTTTTGCATTTATTACCCCGAGTGGGATGGGTATGCTCAGACGTGAGTCCCATGCTCTCCACACCACTGGAGTCAAGCTATCCAGGCTGATGAAGGCTGATTGCCAGAAACCGGTCCTTGGATGCTTGATTCCAGTCCAGGAAAGATATGGCTTGGCAGTTCGGGCTGGACTGTTCCCATGAGGCACAGGGTCAAGGCTGATTTGCATATGGCCATGTCTGACCTGGGGTGGTGTGGAGTGCAAAAAAACGATGGATTTAGGCCCAGATCTCTGTACTGGGGTGAATGTATGACATTGTTCTGCATTCTGTCCATCAATTGTTGTTTTTGCATTTATCACCCCGAGTGGGATGGGTATGCTCAGACGTTAGTCCCATGCTCTCCACACCACTGGAGTCAAGCTATCCAGGCTGATGAAGGCTGATAGCCAGAAACCGGTCCTTGGATGCTTGATTCCGGTTCAGGAAAGACATGGCTTGGCAGTTCGGGCTGGACTGTTCCCATGAGGCACAGGGTCAAGGCTGATTTGCATATGGCCATGTCTGACCTGGGGTGGTTTGGAGTGCAAAAAAACAATGGATTTAGTCCCAGATCTCTGTACTGGGGTGAATGTATGACATTGTTCTGCATTCTGTACATCAATTGTTGTTTTTGCATTTATCACCACGAGTGGGATGGGTATGCTCAGACGTGAGTCCCATGCTCTCCACACCACTGGAGTCAAGCTATCCAGGCTGAAGAAGGCTGATAGCTAGAAACCGGTCCTTGGATGCTTGATTCCGGTCCAGGAAAGACATGGCTTGGCAGTTCGGGCTGGACTGTTCCCATGAGGCATAGGGTCAAGGCTGATTTGCATATGGCCATGTCTGACCTGGGGTGGTGTGGAGTGCAAAAAAACGATGGATTTAGGCCCAGATCTCTGATCTGGGGTGAATCTATGACATTGTTCTGCATTCTGTCCATCAATTGTTGTTTTTGCATTTATCACCCCGAGTGGGATGGGTATGCTCAGACGTGAGTCCCATGCTCTCCCCACCACTGGAGTCAAGCTATCCAGGCTGATGAAGGCTGATAGCTAGAAATCGGTCCTTGGATGCTTGATTCCGGTCCAGGAAAGACATGGCTTGGCAGTTCGGGCTGGACTGTTTCTATGAGGCACAGGGTCAAGGCTGATTTGCATATGGTCATGTCTGACCTGGGGTGGTGTGGAGTGCAAAAAAATGATGGATTTAGGCCCAGATCTTTGCACTGGGGTGAATGTATGACATTGTTCTGCATTCTGTCCGTCAATTGTTGTTTTTGCATTTATCACCCCGAGTGGGATGAGTATGCTCAGACGTGAGTCCCATGCTCTCCACACCACTGGAGTCAAGCTATCCAGGCTGATGAAGGCTGATAGCCAGAAACCGGTCCTTGGATGCTTGATTTATGTCCAGGAAAGACATGGCTTGGCAGTTCGGGCTGGACTGTTCCCATGAGGCACGGGGTCGAGGCTGATTTGCATATGGCCATGTCTGACCTGGAGTGGTGTGGAGTGCAAAAAAACGATGGATTTAGGCCCAGATTTCTGTACTGGGGTGAATGTATGACATTGTTATGCATTCTGTCCATCAATTGTTGTTTTTGCATTTATCACCCCGAGTGGGATGGGTATGCTCAGACGTGAGTCCCATGCTCTCCACACCACTGGAGTCAAGCTATCCAGGCTGATGAAGGCTGATAGCCAGAAACCGGTCCCTGGATGCTTGATTCCGGTCCAGGAAAGACATTGCATTGGCAGTTCGGGCTGGACGGTTCCCATGAGGCAGAGGGTCAAGGCTGATTTGCATATGGCCATGTCTGACCTGGGGTGGTGTGGAGTGCAAAAAAACGATGGATTTAAGCCCAGATCTCTGTACTTGGGTGAATGTATGACATTGTTCTGCATTCTGTCCATCAATTGTTGTTTTTGCATTCATCACCCCGAGTGGGATGGGTATGCTCAGACGTGAGTCCCATGCTTTCCACACCCCTGGAGTCAAGCTATCCAGGCTGATGAAGGCTGATAGCTAGAAACCGGTCCTTGGATGCTTGATTCCGGTCCAGGAAAGACATGGCTCGGCAGTTCGGGCTGGACTGTTCCCATGAGGCACAGGGTCAAGGCTGATTTGCATATGGCCATGTCTGACCTGGGGTGGTGTGGAGTGCAAAAAAACGATGGATTTAGGCCCAGATCTCTGTACTGGGGTGAATGTATGACATTGTTCTGCATTCTGTCCATCAATTGTTGTTTTTGTATTTATCACCCCGAGAGGAATGGGTATGCTCAGACGTGAGTCCCATGCTCTCCACACCACTGGAGTCAAGCTATCCAGGCTGATGAAGGCTGATAGCCAGAAACCGGTCCTTGGATACTTGATTCCGGTCCAGAAAAGACATGGCTTGGCAGTTCGGGCTGGACTGTTCCCATGAGGCACAGGGTCAAGGCTGATTTGCATATTGCCATGTCTGACCTGGGGTGGTGTGGAGTGCAAAGAAACAATGGATTTAGGCCCAGATCTCTGTACTGGGGTGAATGTATAACATTGTTCTGCATTCTGTCCATCAATTGTTGTTTTTGCATTTATCACCCCGAGTGGGATGGGTATGCTCAGACGTGAGTCCCATGCTCTCCACACCACTGGAGGCAAGCTATCCAGGCTGATGAAGGCTGATAGCTAGAAACCGGTCCTTGGATGCTTGATTCCGGTCCAGGAAAGACATGGCTGGCAGTTCGGGCTGGACTGCTCCCATGAGGCACAGGGTCAAGGCTGATTTGCATATGGCCATGTCTGACCTGGGGTGGTGTGGAGAGCAAAAAAACGATGGATTTAGGCCCAGATCTCTGTACTGGGGTGAATGTATGACATTGTTCTGCATTCTGTCCATCAATTGTTGTTTTTGCATTTATCACTCCAAATGGGATGGGTATGCTCTAACGTGAGTCCCATGCTCTCCACACCACTGGAGTCAAGCTATCCAGGCTGATAGCCAGAAACCGGTCCTTGGATGCTTGATTCCGGTCCAGGAAATACATGGCTTGGCCGTTCGGGCTGGACTGTTCCCATGAGGCACAGGGTCAAGGCTGATTTGCATATGGCCGATTCTGACCTGGGGTGGTGTGGAGTGCAAAAAAACGATGGATTTAGGCCCAGATCTCTGTACTGGGGTGAATGTATGACATTGTTCTGCATTCTGTCCATCAATTGTTGTTTTTGCATTTATCCCCCCGAGTGGGATGGGTATGCTCAGACGTGAGTCCCATGCTCTCCACATGACTGGAGTCAAGCTATCCAGGCTGATGAAGGCTGATAGCCAGAAACCGGTCCTTGGATGCTTGATTCCGGTCCAGGAAAGACATGGCTTGGCAGTTCGGGCTGGACTGTTCCCATGAGGCACAGGGTCAAGGCTGATTTGCATATGGCCATGTCTGACCTGGGGTGGTGTGGAGTGCAAAAAAAACGATGGACTTAGGCCCAGATCTCTGATCTGGGGTGAATCTATGACATTGTTCTGCATTCTGTCCATCAATTGTTGTTTTTGCATTTATCACAACGAGTGGGATGGGTATGCTCAGATGTGAGTCCCATGCTCTCCACACGACTGGAGTCAAGCTATCCAGGCTGATGAAGGCTGATAGCCAGAAACCGGTCCTTGGATGCTTGATTCCGGTCCAGGAAAGACATGGCTTGGCAGTTCGGGCTGGACTGTTCCCATGAGGCACAGGGTCAAGGCTGATTTGCATATGGCCATGTCTGACCTGGGGTGGTGTGGAGTGCAAAAAAATGATGGATTTAGGCCCAGATCTCTGTACTGGGGTGAATGTATGACATTGTTCTGCATTCTGTCCATCAATTGTTGTTTTGCATTTATCACCCTGAGTGGGATGGGTATGCTCAGACGTGAGTCCCATGCTCTCCACACCACTGGAGTCAAGCTATCCAGGCTGATGAAGGCTGATAGCTAGATACCGGTCCTTGGATGCTTGATTTCGGTCCAGGAAAGACATGGTTTGGCAGTTCGGGCTGGACTGTTCCCATGAGGCACAGGGTCACAGCTGATTTGCCAATGGCCATGTCTGACCTGGGGTGGTGTGGAGTGCAGTGCAAAAAAACGATGGATTTAGGCCCAGATCTCTGTACTGCGGTGAATGTTTGACATTGTTCTGCATTCTGTCCATCAATTGTTGTTTTTGCATTTATTACCCCGAGTGGGATGGGTATGCTCAGACGTGAGTCCCATGCTCTCCACACCACTGGAGTCAAGCTATCCAGGCTGATGAAGGCTGATTGCCAGAAACCGGTCCTTGGATGCTTGATTCCAGTCCAGGAAAGATATGGCTTGGCAGTTCGGGCTGGACTGTTCCCATGAGGCACAGGGTCAAGGCTGATTTGCATATGGCCATGTCTGACCTGGGGTGGTGTGGAGTGCAAAAAAACGATGGATTTAGGCCCAGATCTCTGTACTGGGGTGAATGTATGACATTGTTCTGCATTCTGTCCATCAATTGTTGTTTTTGCATTTATCACCCCGAGTGGGATGGGTATGCTCAGACGTGAGTCCCATGCTCTCCACACCACTGGAGTCAAGCTATCCAGGCTGATGAAGGCTGATAGCCAAAAACCGGTCCTTGGATGCTTGATTCCGGTTCAGGAAAGACATGGCTTGGCAGTTCGGGCTGGACTGTTCCCATGAGGCATAGGGTCAAGGCTGATTTGCATATGGCCATGTCTGACCTGGGGTGGTGTGGAGTGCAAAAAAACGATGGATTTAGGCCCAGATCTCTGATCTGGGGTGAATCTATGACATTGTTCTGCATTCTGTCCATCAATTGTTGTTTTTGCATTTATCACCCCGAGTGGGATGGGTATGCTCAGACGTGAGTCCCATGCTCTCCCCACCACTGGAGTCAAGCTATCCAGGCTGATGAAGGCTGATAGCTAGAAATCGGTCCTTGGATGCTTGATTCCGGTCCAGGAAAGACATGGCTTGGCAGTTCGGGCTGGACTGTTTCTATGAGGCACAGGGTCAAGGCTGATTTGCATATGGTCATGTCTGACCTGGGGTGGTGTGGAGTGCAAAAAAATGATGGATTTAGGCCCAGATCTTTGTACTGGGGTGAATGTATGACATTGTTCTGCATTCTGTCCGTCAATTGTTGTTTTTGCATTTATCACCCCGAGTGGGATGAGTATGCTCAGACGTGAGTCCCATGCTCTCCACACCACTGGAGTCAAGCTATCCAGGCTGATGAAGGCTGATAGCCAGAAACCGGTCCTTGGATGCTTGATTTATGTCCAGGAAAGACATGGCTTGGCAGTTCGGGCTGGACTGTTCCCATGAGGCACGGGGTCGAGGCTGATTTGCATATGGCCATGTCTGACCTGGAGTGGTGTGGAGTGCAAAAAAACGATGGATTTAGGCCCAGATTTCTGTACTGGGGTGAATGTATGACATTGTTATGCATTCTGTCCATCAATTGTTGTTTTTGCATTTATCACCCCGAGTGGGATGGGTATGCTCAGACGTGAGTCCCATGCTCTCCACACCACTGGAGTCAAGCTATCCAGGCTGATGAAGGCTGATAGCCAGAAACCCGTCCCTGGATGCTTGATTCCGGTCCAGGAAAGACATGGCTTGGCAGTTCGGGCTGGACTGTTCCCATGAGGCAGAGGGTCAAGGCTGATTTGCATATGGCCATGTCTGACCTGGTGTGGTGTGGAGTGCAAAAAAACGATGGATTTAGGCCCAGATCTCTGTACTTGGGTGAATGTATGACATTGTTCTGCATTCTGTCCATCAATTGTTGTTTTTGCATTTATCACCCCGAGTGGGATGGGTATGCTCAGACGTGAGTCCCATGCTCTCCACACCACTGAAGTCAAGCTATCCAGGCTGATGAAGGCCTATAGCCAGAAACCGGTCCTTGGATGCTTGATTCCGGTCCAGGAAAGACATGGCTTGGCAGTTCGGGCTGGACTGTTCTCATGAGGCACAGTGTCTAGGCTGATTTGCATATGGCCATGTCTGACCTGTGGTGGCGTGGAGTGCAAAAAAACGATGGATTTAGGCCCAGATCTCTGTACTGGGGTGAATGTATGACATTGTTCTGCATTCTGTCCATTAATTGTTGTTTTTGCATTTATCACCCCGAGTGGGATGGGTATGCTCAGACGTGAGACCCATACTCTCCACACCACTGGAGTCAAGCTATCCAGGCTGATGAAGGCTGAGAGCCAGAAACCGGTCCTTGGATGCTTGATTCCGGTCCAGGAAAGACATGGCTTGGCAGTTCGGGCTGGACTGTTCCCACGAGGCACAGGGTCAAGGCTGATTTGCATATGGCCATGTCTGACCTGGGGTGGTGTGGAGTGCAAAAAAACGATGGATTTAGGCCTAGATCTCTGTACTGGGGTGAATGTATGACATTGTTCTGCATTCTGTCCATCAATTGTTGTTTTTGCATTTATCACCCCGAGTGGGATAGGTATGCTCAGACGTGAGTCCCATGCTCTCCACACCACTGGAGTCAAGCTATCCAGGCTGATGAAGGCTGATAGCCAGAAACCGGTCCTTGGATGCTTGATTCCGGTCCAGGAAAGACATGGCTTCGCAGTTCGGGCTGGACTGTTCCCATGAGGCACAGGGTCAAGGCTGATTTGCATATGGCCATGTCTGACCTGGGGTGGTGTGGAGTGCAAAAAAACGATGGATTTAGGCCCAGATCTCTGTACTGGGGTGAATGTATGACATTGTTCTGCATTCTGTACATCAATTGTTGTTTTTGCATTTATCACCCCGAGTGGGATGGGTATGCTCAGACGTGAGTCCCATGCTCTCCACACCACTGGAGTCAAGCTATCCAGGCAGAAGAAGGCTGATAGCTAGAAACCGGTCCTTGGATGCTTGATTCCGGTCCAGGAAAGACATGGCTTGGCAGTTCGGGCTGGACTGTTCCCATGAGGCATAGGGTCAAGGCTGATTTGCATATGGCCATGTCTGACCTGGGGTGGTGTGGAGTGCAAAAAAAGATGGATTTAGGCCCAGATCTCTGATCTGGGGTGGATCTATGACATTGTTCTGCATTCTGTCCATCAATATTTGTTTTTGCATTTATCACCCCGAGTGGGATGGGTATGCTCAGACGTGAGTCCCATGCTCTCCCCACCACTGGAGTCAAGCTATCCAGGCTGATGAAGGCTGATAGCTAGAAATCGGTCCTTGGATGATTGATTCCGGTCCAGGAAAAACATGGCTTGGCAGTTCGGGCTGGACTGTTTCTATGAGGCACAGGGTCAAGGCTGATTTGCATATGGCCATGTCTGACCTGGGGTGGTGTGGAGTGCAAAAAAATGATGGATTTAGGCCCAGATCTTTGTACTGGGGTGAATGTATGACATTGTTCTGCATTCTGTCCGTCAATTGTTGTTTTTGCATTTATCACCCCGAGTGGGATGAGTTTGCTCAGACGTGAGTCCCATGCTCTCCACACCACTGGAGTCAAGCTATCCAGGCTGATGAAGGCTGATAGCCAGAAACCGGTCCTTGGATGCTTGATTCCGGTCCAGGAAAGACATGGCTTGGCAGTTCGGGCTGGACTGTTCCCATGAGGCACGGGGTCGAGGCTGATTTGCATATGGCCATGTCTGACCTGGGGTGGTGTGGAGTGCAAAAAAACGATGGATTTAGTCCCAGATTTCTGTACTGGGGTGAATGTATGACATTGTTATGCATTCTGTCCATCAATTGTTGTTTTTGCATTTATCACCCCGAGTGGGATGGGTATGCTCAGACGTGAGTCCCATGCTCTCCACACCACTGGAGTCAAGCTATCCAGGCTGATGAAGGCTGATAGCCAGAATCCGGTCCCTGGATGCTTGATTCCGGTCCAGGAAAGACATGGCTTGGCAGTTCGGGCTGGACTGTTCCCATGAGGCAGAGGGTCAAAGCTGATTTGCATATGGCCATGTCTGACCTGGGGTGGTGTGGAGTGCAAAAAAACGATGGATTTAGGCCCAGATCTCTGTACTTGGGTGAATGTATGACATTGTTCTGCATTCTGTCCATCAATTGTTGTTTTTGCATTCATCACCCCGAGTGGGATGGGTATGCTCAGACGTGAGTCCCATGCTCTCCACACCCCTGGAGTCAAGCTATCCAGGCTAATGAAGGCTGATAGCTAGAAACCGGTCCTTGGATGCTTGATTCCGGTCCAGGAAAGACATGGCTCGGCATTTCGGTCTGGACTGTTCCCATGAGGCACAGGGTCAAGGCTGATTTGCATATGGCCATGTCTGACCTGGGGTGGTGTGGAGTGCAAAAAAAATGGATTTAGGCCCAGTTCTTTGTACTGGGGTGAATGTATGACATTGTTCTGCATTCTGTCCGTCAATTGTTGTTTTTGCATTAATCACCCCGAGTGGGATGGGTATGCTCAGACGTGAGTCCCATGCTCTCTACACCACTGGAGTCAAGCTATCCAGGCTGATGAAGGCTGATAGCCAGAAACCGGTCCTTGGATGCTTGATTCCGGTCCAGGAAAGACATGGCTTGGCAGTTCGGGCTGGACTGTTCCCATGAGGCACATGGTCAAGGCTGATTTGCATATGGCCTTGTCTGACCTGGGGCGGTGTGGAGTGCAAAAAAACAATGGATTTAGGCCCAGATCTCTGTACGGGGGTGTATGTATGACATTGTTCTGCATTCTGTCTATCAATTGTTGTTTTTGTATTTTTCACCCCGAGTGGGATGGGTATGCTCAGACGTGAGTCCCATGCTCTCCACACCACTGGAGTCAAGCTATCCAGGCTGATGAAGGCCGATAGCCAGAAACCGGTCCTTGGATGCTTGATTCCGGTCCAGGAAAGACATGGCTTGGCAGTTCGGGCTGGACTGTTCCCATGAGGCACAGGGTCAAGGCTGATTTGCATATGGCCATGTCTGACCTGGGGTGGTGTGGAGTGCAAAAAAACGATGGATTTAGGCCCAGATCTCTGTACTGGGGTGAATGTATGACATTGTTCTGCATTCTGTCCATCAATTGTTGTTTTTGCATTTATCACCCCGAGTGGGATAGGTATGCTCAGACGTAAGTCCCATGCTCTCCACACCACTGGAGTCAAGCTATCCAGGCTGATGAAGGCTGATAGCCAGAAACCGGTCCTTGGATGCTTGATTCCGGTCCAGGAAAGACATGACTTGGCAGTTCGGGCTGGACTGTTCCCATGAGGCACAGGGTCAAGGCTGATTTGCATATGGCCATGTCTGACCTGTGGTGCTGTGGAGTGCAAAAAAATGATGGATTTAGGCCCAGATCTCTGTACTTGGGTGAATGTATGACATTGTTCTGCATTCTGTCCATCAATTGTTGTTTTTGCATTTATCACCCCGAGTGGGATGGGTATGCTCAGACGTGAGACCCATACTCTCCACACCACTGGAGTCAAGCTATCCAGGATGATGAAGGCTGAGAGCCAGAAACCGGTCCTTGGATGCTTGATTCCGGTCCAGGAAAGACATGGCTTGGCAGTTCGGGCTGGACTGTTCCCACGAGGCACAGGGTCAAGGCTGATTTGCATATGGCCATGTCTGACCTGGGGTGGTGTGGAGTGCAAAAAAACGATGGATTTAGGCCCAGATCTCTGTACTGGGGTGAATGTATGACATTGTTCTGCATTCTGTCCATCAATTGTTGTTTTTGCATTTATCAACCCGAGTTGGATAGGTATGCTCAGACGTGAGTCCCATGCTCTCCACACCACTGGAGTCAAGCTATCCAGGCTGATGAAGGCTGATAGCCAGAAACCGGTCCTTGGATGCTTGATTCCGGTCCAGGAAAGACATGACTTGGCAGTTCGGGCTGGACTGTTCCCATGAGGCACAGGGTCAAGGCTGATTTGCATATGGCCATGTCTGACCTGGGGTGGTGTGGAGTGCAAAAAAACGATGGATTTAGGCCCAGATATCTGTACTGGGGTGAATGTATGACATTGTTCTGCATTCTGTCCATGAATTGTTGTTATTGCATTTATCACCCCGAGTGGGATGGGTATGCTCAGACGTGAGACCCATGCTCTCCACACCACTGGAGTCAAGCTATCCAGGATGATGAAGGCTGATAGCCAGAAACCGGTCCTTGGATGCTTGATTCCGGTCCAGGAAAGACATGGCTTGGCAGTTCGGGCTGGACTGTTTCCATGAGGCACAGGGTCAAGGCTGATTTGCATATGGCCATGTTTGACCTGGGGTGGTGTGGAGTGCAAAAAAACGATGGATTTAGGCCCAGATCTCTGTTCTGGGGTGAATGTATGACATTGATCTGCATTCTGTCCATCAATTGTTGTTTTTGCATCTATCACCCCGAGTGGGATGGGTATGCTGAGACGTGAGTCCCATGCTCTCCACACCACTGGATTCAAGCTATCCAGGCTGATGAAGGCTGATAGCCAGAAACTGGTCCTTGGATGCTTGATTCCGGTCCAGGAAAGACATGACTTGGCAGTTCGGGCTGGACTGTTCCCATGAGGCACAGGGTCAAGGCTGATTTGCATATGGCCATGTCTGACCTGGGGTGGTGTGGAGTGCAAAAAAACGATGGATTTAGGCCCAGATATCTGTACTGGGGTGAATGTATGACATTGTTCTGCATTCTGTCCATGAATTGTTGTTATTGCATTTATCACCCCGAGTGGGATGGGTATGCTCAGACGTGAGACCCATGCTCTCCACACCACTGGAGTCAAGCTATCCAGGATGATGAAGGCTGATAGCCAGAAACCGGTCCTTGGATGCTTGATTCCGGTCCAGGAAAGACATGGCTTGGCAGTTCGGGCTGGACTGTTTCCATGAGGCACAGGGTCAATGCTGATTTGCATATGGCCATGTCTGACCTGGGTTGGTGTGGAGTGCAAAAAAACGATGGATTTAGGCCCAGATCTCTGTACTGGGGTGAATGTATGACATTGTTCTGCATTCTGTCCATCAATTGTTGTTTTTGCATTCATCACTCCAAATGGGATTGGTATGCTCAGACGTGAGTCCCATGCTCTCCACAGCACTGGAGTCAAGCTATCCAGGCTGATAGCCAGAAACCGGTCCTTGGATGCTTGATTCCGGTCCAGGAAATACATGGCTTGGCCGTTCGGGCTGGACTGTTCCCATGAGGCACAGGGTCAAGGCTGATTTGCATATGGCCATTTCTGACCTGGGGTGGTGTGGAGTGCAAAAAAACGATGGATTTAGGCCCAGATCTCTGTACTGGGGTGAATGTATGACATTGTTCTGCATTCTGTCCATCAATTGTTGTTTTTGCATTTCTCACCCCGAGTGGGATGGGTATGCTCAGACGTGAGTCCCATGCTCTCCACACCACTGGAGTCAAGCTATCCAGGTCGATGAAGGCTGATAGCCAGAAACCGGTCCTTGGATGCTTGATTCCGGTCCAGGAAAGACATGGCTTGGCAGTTCAGGCTGGACTGTTCCCATGAGGCACAGGGTCAAGGCTGATTTGCATATGGCCATGTCTGACCTGGGGTGGTGTTGAGTGCAAAAAAACGATGGATTTAGGCCCAGATCTCTGTACTGGGGTGAATATATGACATTGTTCTGCATTCTGTCCATCAATTGTTGTTTTTGCATTTATCACCCTGAGTGGGATGGGTATGCTCAGACGTGAGTCCCATGCTCTCCACACCACTGGAGTCAAGCTATCCAGGCTGATGAAGGCTGATAGCTAGAATCCGGTCCTTGTATGCTTGATTCCGGTCCAGGAAAGACATGGTTTGGCAGTTCGGGCTGGACTGTTCCCATGAGGCACAGGGTCACGGCTGATTTGCCTATGGCCATGTCTGACCTGGGGTGGTGTGGAGTGCAGTGCAAAAAAACGATGGATTTAGGCCCAGATCTCTGTACTGCGGTGAATGTATGACATTGTTCTGCATTCTGTCCATCAATTGTTGTTTTTGCATTTATCACCCCGAGTTGGATGGGTATGCTCAGACGTGAGTCCCATGCTCTCCACACCACTGGAGTCAAGCTATCCAGGCTGATGGAGGCTGATTGCCATAAACCGGTCCTTGAATGCTTGATTCCAGTCCAGGAAAGACATGGCTTGGCAGTTCGGGCTGGACTGTTCCCATGAGGCACAGGGTCAAGGCTGATTTGTATATGGCCATGTCTGACCTGGGGTGGTGTGGAGTGCAAAAAAATGATGGATTTAGGCCCAGATCTCTGTACTGGGGTGAATGTATGATATTGTTCTGCATTCTGTCCATCAATTGTTGTTTTTGCATTTATCACCCCGAGTGGGATGGGTATGCTCAGACGTGAGTCCCATGCTCTCCACACCACTGGAGTCAAGCTATCCAGGCTGATGAAGGCTGATAGCCAGAAACCGGTCCTTGGATGCTTGATTCCGGTCCAGGAAAGACATGGCTTGGCAGTTCGGGCTGGACTGTTCCCATGAGGCACAGGGTCAAGGCTGATTTGCATATGGCCATGTCTGACCTGGGGTGGTGTGGAGTGCAAAAAAACGATGGATTTAGGCCCAGATCTCTGTACTGGGGTGAATGTATGACATTGTTCTGCATTCTGTACATCAATTGTTGTTTTGGCATTTATCACCCCGAGTGGGATGGGTATGCTCAGACGTGAGTCCCATGCTCTCCACACCACTGGAGTCAAGCTATCCAGGCTGATGAAGGCTGATAGCTAGAAACCGGTCCTTGGATGCTTGATTCCGGTCCAGGAAAGACATGGCTGGCAGTTCGGGCTGGACTGCTCCCATGAGGCACAGGGTCAAGGCTGATTTGCATATGTCCATGTCTGACTTGGGGTGGTGTGGAGAGCAAAAAAACGATGGAGTTAGGCCCAGATCTCTGTACTGGGGTGAATGTATGACATTGTTCTGCATTCTGTCCATCAATTGTTGTTTTTGCATTTATCACTCCAAATGGGATTGGTATGCTCAGACGTGAGTCCCATGCTCTCCACACCACTGGAGTCAAGCTATCCAGGCTGATAGCCAGAAACCGGTCCTTGGATGCTTGATTCCGGTCCAGGAAATACATGGCTTGGCCGTTCGGGCTGGACTGTTCCCATGAGGCACAGGGTCAAGGCTGATTTGCATATGGCCATTTCTGACCTGGGGTGGTGTGGAGTGCAAAAAAACGATGGATTTAGGCCCAGATCTCTGTACTGGGGTGAATGTATGACATTGTTCTGCATTCTGTCCATCAATTGTTGTTTTTGCATTTCTCACCCCGAGTGGGATGGGTATGCTCAGACGTGAGTCCCATGCTCTCCACACGACTGGAGTCAAGCTATCCAGGCTGATGAAGGCTGATAGCCAGAAACCGGTCCTTGGATGCTTGATTCCGGTCCAGGAAAGGCATGGCTTGGCAGTTCGGGCTGGACTGTTCCCATGAGGCACAGGGTCAAGGCTGATTTGCATATGGCCATGTCTGACCTGGGGTGGTGTGGAGTGCAAAAAAACGATGGAGTTAGGCCCAGATCTCTGATCTGGGGTGAATCTATGACATTGTTCTGCATTCTGTCCATCAATTGTTGTTTTTGCATTCATCACCCCGAGTGGGATAGGTATGCTCAGATGTGAGTCCCATGCTCTCCACACCACTGGAGTATAGCTATCCAGGTCGATGAAGGCTGATAGCCAGAAACCGGCCCTTGGATGCTTGATTCCGGTCCAGGAAAGACATGGCTTGGCAGTTCAGGCTGGACTGTTCCCATGAGGCACAGGGTCAAGGCTGATTTGCATATGGCCATGTCTGACCTTGGGTGGTGTGGAGTGCAAAAAAACGATGGATTTAGGCCCAGATCTCTGTACTGGGGTGAATGTATGACATTGTTCTGCATTCTGTCCATCAATTGTTGTTTTTGCATTTATCACCCTGAGTGGGATGGGTATGCTCAGACGTGAGTCCCATGCTCTCCACACCACTGGAGTCAAGCTATCCAGGCTGATGAAGGCTGATAGCTAGAATCCGGTCCTTGTATGCTTGATTCCGGTCCAGGAAAGACATGGTTTGGCAATTCGGGCTGGACTGTTCCCATGAGGCACAGGGTCACGGCTGATTTGCCTATGGCCATGTCTGACCTGGGGTGGTGTGGAGTGCAGTGCAAAAAAACGATGGATTTAGGCCCAGATCTCTGTACTGCGGTGAATGTATGACATTGTTCTGCATTCTGTCCATCAATTGTTGTTTTTGCATTTATCACCCCGAGTGGGATGGGTATGCTCAGACGTGAGTCCCACGCTCTCCACACCACTGGAGTCAAGCTATCCAGGCTGATGGAGGCTGATTGCCATAAACCGGTCCTTGAATGCTTGATTCCAGTCCAGGAAAGACATGGCTTGGCAGTTCGGGCTGGACTGTTCCCATGAGGCACAGGGTCAAGGCCGATTTGCATATGGCCATGTCTGACCTGGGGTGGTGTGGAGTGCAAAAAAATGATGGATTCAGGCCCAGATCTCTGTACTGGGGTGAATGTATGATATTGTTCTGCATTCTGTCCATCAATTGTTGTTTTTGCATTTATCACCCCGAGTGGGATGGGTATGCTCAGACGTGAGTCCCATGCTCTCCACACCACTGGAGTCAAGCTATCCAGGCTGATGAAGGCTGATAGCCAGAAACCGGTCCTTGGATGCTTGATTCCGGTCCAGGAAAGACATGGCTTGGCAGTTCGGGCTGGACTGTTCCCATGAGGCACAGGGTCAAGGCTGATTTGCATATGGCCATGTCTGACCTGGGGTGGTGTGGAGTGCAAAAAAACGATGGATTTAGGCCCAGATCTCTGTACTGGGGTGAATGTATGACATTGTTCTGCATTCTGTCCATCAATTGTTGTTTTTGCATTTCTCACCCCGAGTGGGATGGGTATGCTCAGACGTGAGTCCCATGCTCTCCACACGACTGGAGTCAAGCTATCCAGGCTGATGAAGGCTGATAGCCAGAAACCGGTCCTTGGATGCTTGATTCCGGTCCAGGAAAGGCATGGCTTGGCAGTTCGGGCTGGACTGTTCCCATGAGGCACAGGGTCAAGGCTGATTTGCATATGGCCATGTCTGACCTGGGGTGGTGTGGAGTGCAAAAAAACGATGGAGTTAGGCCCAGATCTCTGATCTGGGGTGAATCTATGACATTGTTCTGCATTCTGTCCATCAATTGTTGTTTTTGCATTCATCACCCCGAGTGGGATAGGTATGCTCAGATGTGAGTCCCATGCTCTCCACACCACTGGAGTATAGCTATCCAGGTCGATGAAGGCTGATAGCCAGAAACCGGCCCTTGGATGCTTGATTCCGGTCCAGGAAAGACATGGCTTGGCAGTTCAGGCTGGACTGTTCCCATGAGGCACAGGGTCAAGGCTGATTTGCATATGGCCATGTCTGACCTTGGGTGGTGTGGAGTGCAAAAAAACGATGGATTTAGGCCCAGATCTCTGTACTGGGGTGAATGTATGACATTGTTCTGCATTCTGTCCATCAATTGTTGTTTTTGCATTTATCACCCTGAGTGGGATGGGTATGCTCAGACGTGAGTCCCATGCTCTCCACACCACTGGAGTCAAGCTATCCAGGCTGATGAAGGCTGATAGCTAGAATCCGGTCCTTGTATGCTTGATTCCGGTCCAGGAAAGACATGGTTTGGCAATTCGGGCTGGACTGTTCCCATGAGGCACAGGGTCACGGCTGATTTGCCTATGGCCATGTCTGACCTGGGGTGGTGTGGAGTGCAGTGCAAAAAAACGATGGATTTAGGCCCAGATCTCTGTACTGCGGTGAATGTATGACATTGTTCTGCATTCTGTCCATCAATTGTTGTTTTTGCATTTATCACCCCGAGTGGGATGGGTATGCTCAGACGTGAGTCCCACGCTCTCCACACCACTGGAGTCAAGCTATCCAGGCTGATGGAGGCTGATTGCCATAAACCGGTCCTTGAATGCTTGATTCCAGTCCAGGAAAGACATGGCTTGGCAGTTCGGGCTGGACTGTTCCCATGAGGCACAGGGTCAAGGCCGATTTGCATATGGCCATGTCTGACCTGGGGTGGTGTGGAGTGCAAAAAAATGATGGA
Organism: Lissotriton helveticus; assembly: GCF_964261635.1. Lineage (NCBI taxonomy): Eukaryota > Metazoa > Chordata > Amphibia > Caudata > Salamandridae > Lissotriton > Lissotriton helveticus. The sequence goes on from NC_136068.1 coordinate 1,234,567,507, forward strand.
TTCAGGCCCAGATCTCTGTACTGGGGTGAATGTATGATATTGTTCTGCATTCTGTCCATCAATTGTTGTTTTTGCATTTATCACCCCGAGTGGGATGGGTATGCTCAGACGTGAGTCCCATGCTCTCCACACCACTGGAGTCAAGCTATCCAGGCTGATGAAGGCTGATAGCCAGAAACCGGTCCTTGGATGCTTGATTCCGGTCCAGGAAAGACATGGCTTGGCAGTTCGGGCTGGACTGTTCCCATGAGGCACAGGGTCAAGGCTGATTTGCATATGGCCATGTCTGACCTGGGGTGGTGTGGAGTGCAAAAAAACGATGGATTTAGGCCCAGATCTCTGTACTGGGGTGAATGTATGACATTGTTCTGCATTCTGTACATCAATTGTTGTTTTTGCATTTATCACCCCGAGTGGGATGGGTATGCTCAGACGTGAGTCCCATGCTCTCCACACCACTGGAGTCAAGCTATCCAGGCTGAAGAAGGCTGATAGCTAGAAACCGGTCCTTGGATGCTTGATTCCGGTCCAGGAAAGACATGGCTTGGCAGTTCGGGCTGGACTGTTCCCATGAGGCACAGGGTCAAGGCTGATTTGCATATGGCCATGTCTGACCTGGGGTGGTGTGGAGTGCAAAAAAATGATGGATTTAGGCCCAGATCTCTGATCTGGGGTGAATGTATGACATTGTTCTGCATTCTGTACATCAATTGTTGTTTTTGCATTTATCACCCCGAGTGGGATGGGTATGCTCAGACGTGAGTCCCATGCTCTCCCCACCACTGGAGTCAAGCTATCTAGGCTGAAGAAGGCTGATAGCTAGAAACCGGTCTTTGGATGCTTGATTCCGGTCCAGGAAAGACATGGCTTGGCAGTTCGGGCTGGACTGTTCCCATGAGGCACAGGGTCAAGGCTGATTTGCATATGGCCATGTCTGACCTGGGGTGGTGTGGAGTGCAAAAAACCGATGGATTTAGGCCCAGATCTCTGATCTGGGGTGAATCTATGACATTGTTCTGCATTCTGTCCATCAATTGTTGTTTTTGCATTTATCACCCCGAGTGGGATGGGTATGCTCAGACGTGAGTCCCATGCTCTCCCCACCACTGGAGTCAAGCTATCCAGGCTGATGAAGGCTGATAGCTAGAAATCGGTCCTTGGATGCTTGATTCCGGTCCAGGAAAGACATGGCTTGGCAGTTCGGGCTGGACTGTTTCTATGAGGCACAGGGTCAAGGCTGATTTGCATATGGCCATGTCTGACCTGGGGTGGTGTGGAGTGCAACAAAATGATGGATTTAGGCCCAGATCTTTGTACTGGGGTGAATGTATGACATTGTTCTGCATTCTGTCCGTCAATTGCTGTTTTTGCATTTATCACCCCGAGTGGGATGAGTATGCTCAGACGTGAGTCCCATGCTCTCCACACCACTGGAGTCAAGCTATCCAGGCTGATGAAGGCTGATAGCCAGAAACCGGTCCTTGGATGCTTGATTCCGGTCCAGGAAAGACATTGTTTGGCAGTTCGGGCTGAACTGTTCCCATGAGGCACAGGGTCAAGGCTGATTTGCATATGGCCATGTCTGACCTGGGGTGGTGTGGAGTGCAAAAAAACGATGGATTTAGGGCCAGATCTCTGTACTGGGGTGAATGTATGACATTGTTCTGCATTCTGTTCATCAATTGTTGTTTTTAGGATTTTGGCATCAGCATTTATTAAGGGGAAAGGCCTATATGAATTGCACAAATGAGGCAATTTGCCAGGTTTAGGTATGGAGGTGATACGCACCTCCCTCATAGTAGGGGGGGTGTATGCCGCTCTCCTGGGCTTCTTCAACCCTGGGATAAGGAGATGATGAAAGACGTTATAAAATTCAGCGGGGAGGCCATCTGGTCTCGGGACCTTCCTGGACTGCAATTGCATGATCGCTGTAATAATTTCCTCATCCTCATGGTGTCGCAACAGAAACTCCCTCTGCCCATATCCCAGCCAGGCAATCACCATATCTTCAAAGATAGGGGCAAAGTCCATAGCCTGAGTTCTGTGAGTTTTATATAACTGTTTATAAGACCGCCGAAAAATGTCTACAATCTCAGTCGCATCACTATGCATTTGTCCCTTTTCACTCTCTATCTCCAACACCATGTTCTAAAAGCGGGGAGACCGGACCAAAGCTGCCAACATCTTCCTAGGTCTGTCTCCCTCCCCATACTGTCGTGCTCTATGATATTTCCCTCTATATTTACATTCCGTCTCTGCTGTTTCTTGATATTCACTAAGGGCACTGAGTAGCTTGGCTTGCAATGCAGGGGTGGGATCTCGGCGCAACTCAGTCTCAATGTTCCCAATTTCTGTTTCCAGATGACGCAAGTTGGAACGGATGTCCTTCAGCACTCCACCACTCTTCACAATGCATATTCCCTACACTGTAGCCTTGAAGGCGTCCCATATTGTGGAATATTGTGCTACCGAGCCCTAATTTCTAGAGAAGTAGTCTGCAATCTCCTGCTCCAACTCCTGCTTAAAAACTGGGTCTAATAGGGAGAGAGGATTAAAGCGCCAGAACTGAAAAGGGGAGTCCATGCCCAGGAGAGTCACGGCGACCAAACAGGGGAATGGTCTGAGTAGGTCTGAGACAAATGGGAAGACTGCATAGCCCATGGGGCAAGGCCATTCGAAACAAGCCATACATCTATCCTTGACCATGACGCCCAGGCTGTAGTGTAACAAGTGCCCTCCCGCTTAGTCAGATGCACCTGCCGCTAAATATCAACCAACTCATAGTCCTCAAGTAACGACTTAAGGACAGCCTGCGAACGGGTGTAATGGTGTGGTTGCGGGTGAGAGCGATCCATACCAGGGGCTATTGTCACATTCAGATATCCCCCCATAACAAATGTGTTAACCCAATATCCAATATCTTCCCCCATAGCACTCGTAAAAAATTGGGATCATCAGCATTAGGTCCATAGCAGGACACCAGGGTGAAGGTTTGGTTAGCTATCCATCCCCAAAGGATGGCATATCGCCCCTGCTTATCAGCAACATTTCCTAATGGGGTATATGGAAGGGACTTTCTCACCAGTATGCACGTGCCCCTGGCATACGTAGAATAGGAAGAAAAGCATGTGTGACTGGCCCATTGAGCAGCAAAGGTTCGGGGGACAGGAGGGTTAAAATGTGTCTCCTGTAACATTGCACAGTGTATGTTATGTCTGTCTAAATATGATAGTATGTGCCTCCGTTTACGGGCATCTCCTATCCCTTTATTTCTTTTAGCTTATAGCATCGCATTAACTGGCTGCTATTGCTACGCATCCAACACGCAACCATTATGGTGCCATTTGAGCTGCCACAAGAAACTATATTGAGGTGATTTGTGGTCAGTACATTATTTCATTAAAGTTTATGGCCCATAATTGCCCAGTCCAACTGAGATTTACACATTAACCTTGCCAAGATACTTTTCCCAATGTAGTAAAATGGATTTAATTCATTTCCAAAATATTAGCATGAGGTTTATTTCATAGATCTATGCAAGGCATCAAATGAAGGTTAGCATGACCCTCCCACTCCCATATATTGTTTTTTTTTTTTGTCCTCATTTGCCTGTACCTCATGGCCAGAAACTCTATAGCCAACCACCTATTCGTGCGACCAAGAATGGAGTGCACACTCCACCACCATAACCTTGTACACCAGCCTGGCGGGAGACTAGATCTGGGTTTACTGAGGCATTGATGGCGAGTGGCATACTGCACAAACCCATCCCAGACTCCGTCAAGGTAGAAACTACCGCCAGGCCCAGCTCATATCTAACGGAACCACCACAATGGACCATGGAGTTTGGAGGCATGATCATAGGACGCGGGGAAAAAATAAAAAAAAAACCCGGTGTTAAACATACGACCACTAACTCCAAGAAATCAAAAGATTCCAAAAGGTGAGGTTGTTACTACTACAGGATCTGGCCAGATCGACTTTTGATGTTTCAAATAGGGATGATAACCAACTGGCATGTGTTGGCACCTTGGAGTCGACCCAAAATTTACATGTCTGTCGCCGCGTGAGTAAAATTGCATAAAACAACAGCTGCCTTGCTGGGCCAGTAACATTATCATCCATCCCAGAGATTACCAGAGTTAGTGTGCAGGGTAAGGTTACATTGAGTATCGAGCCCAATGTAAACAGGACTTCTGCCCAGAAAGCCTTGATTGGGGGACATTCCATAAACATGTGAACATCTGATGCGCCCTGGAGACTGCACTTGTTGCAGCATTTTCCGGATTGAAACTTCGCAAGCCTTTGTGGTGACCAATAGGCTCGATGAACCGAGAACAAGTCGTTCCGCCTCAACCAAGCAGGCTTGACAGTTTTATAAAGAAGAGCGAATGATCTTGTCCACCATTCCTCCCCTCGAAGATCCATGTCCACGGCCCATAGTTCATCCGGGAGGTCAAAGTCTCCATCCACCTCCTCCAAGATTGCCCAATACCAGTGTGCTACCTCCTTGCCCCCGGAGGTTTCTCCACAAGCTGTTGTTCTAGCACACTATGCCTCCCCACTAGGGTATTCTTTTGAAGGAGCTCTCTAGACCAGCTTACAAGTTGTATGTATTTAAACCTTGATAATCTTGGGCCGACCCTTTCATACAATTTATCCCACTGTATTAGTGTCCCGTCTGCCAACAAGTCGCCCCATCTCAGTATCCCCCCTCTCTTAGGGGTATCGATAGGTTGTCACCCAAGCACGGGGGGAGCCCCGGAGACCCCCAGATTGGAGCCAGATTTGAATAGTAGGCCAGCCCTGCAATCCTGCTAATCCTTGTCCAGGCACTGGCCAGCGACTGCAAGACCTTCAGCCTCACCTTTTTGAAGAACTTCTGTTCCCCGAATTTAAATAAAAAACCGTCCATTGGCAAACCCGTTCCAGTTAACATGGCCTTAAACATTCTCCCTGCTGATGAATCTGTTGGAGTTTTCAGTAGCATTCTGGAGAATGACAACTGAAAGGCCCAAGCGTAATATTGTATGTCTGGAAGAGAGAGCCCGCCCTTTTCCCTCCTCCTCCTCAGTTTCTTCCAAGCTATCCTGGTGGACTTGTAGTTCCAAATAAATGAGTTAATCTCCTGTTGACATTTCATGATTTGCTTTGATTCAAAGGCTAGAGGAATGCTGTTAAAAATGAATGTGAGCTTAGGTAGAATTGACATTTTTATTAGACTCACTCTCCCATAGATAGTCAGAGGAAGAAAGGTCCATGCCTTTAAAAGCGCCCGACATTCTCGGGAAACCCGATCCAAATTGACCTGTGGTATGTTCCCAACCTCCTGGGTGATCTTCATTCCCAAATAGCGCATTGAGGAGGTTATGTCCAGTTGTGTGTTGTTGATATTCCACACCATTATTTCTGTTTTCCCCACATTTATCTCATACCCCAAAATCTGCCCGAATTCTTCTGCTCTCCTGATTACTGTCGGGAAGGCCTGAAGGGGGTCTGACGTATAGATAAGGATGTCATCCGCATACATGCCCAGACACTTCGCCCATCCGCTATACTCAAAAGGGGTGATACTATGTTCCTCTCTCAGTGTCTGCGCAAAAGGCTCTAGATATAGGTTAAACAGGAGGGGTGAAAGGGGACAACCCTGCCTGGTTCCCCGTGAAATTTTAAATGGCTCTGTAAGTGTGTCATTGACTAAAAGCTTGGCGGTGGGGGCTCTGTACAGGAGCTGGATGGTTCGACAGAAGTTCTCACCAAGCTGAAACTTCCTTAATACTGCCGCCAGGTATGGCCAGTTGACCCTATCAAAGGCCTTAGTGGCGTCTAGGGTTAATGTAGCCAAGGGTAAGGAAAAAGTTGTGGCAATATCTATCGCTGCACCCAAGTCCCGGGTTAAGTCTGCCAACTGGCGCCCCCTAATGAAGCCCTTTTGGTCATGAATTATCGAGCCGATCTCTCTTGCCAGCCGTGCTGATAACACTGCGGCGAAGATCTTATAATCATTGTTTAATAGCCGATAGGACCCGCAATCAGTTGGATCCTTACCCGGTTTCGGAATAAGAACTATGGTTGCTTCACTCCACGAGTGCGGAGGCACTAACCCATTCATGAAAATGTCATTGAATAGCGCCGTCATTGTTGTTACTAGGACCGGACACAAAACCCGGTATAATTCCCCGGGAAGGCCATCTGGCCCTGCCGCCTTCCCTTGCTTCAGTTGACCTATCGCCTTGCTTACTTCAACCTCCGATATGTCCCTATCGAGGCGTTCTGTCTGATCGCCCGTAAGGGTGGGCAGTTGGATCCTGCCTAGCCATGAGTTTCTTGCCAGGGGGTCATCTTCGATGTCTTCGGTGTAAATGTTTTGAAAGAAATCCTGAAAAGCGCTACCGATCTCCGTATTGGAAGTCCTGACAGTAGGGTCCCCCTCCTTTCGAATTCCCTTTATAAACTTTTTAGATTGTTCAGTTTTAATCTTCCACGCTAAAACCTTACCAGCTGCCTCCCCATATTCGAAATTCGAGATCTTACTTCCCGCCCACCTCCTCTCCACTCTTTCCTGTAATACTTTATCCAACTCTGACTTCACCTTAGCCCGCTCTTCTTGCTCGACAGAGGTTCCCCCTGAGGTACCGCACCTCCTATCCAAGCTGTCCAGTTCTCGTTCTAAAATCCTGATTTTCTCGCTATAGGCCTTTCCTCTGTATGAAGCTCGATTCGTAATATACCCTCTTAAAAAAGCTTTAAGAGTTTCCCATACAGTGCTGATTCCCGCTGAATCCAAATTGATTTCTTGGAATTTAGACACCTCTTCTGACAGCAGGTTGGTCTCCGCCTGATCTAACAAAATCGTCCGATCAAAAGACCACGACAAATATTTTTTCTGTTGAGTAACAGTCAGGGAGAAGACTATCGCAGAGTGATCTGAGAGATGGGGGGTAGATACCGTAACCCCTTCACCTCCTTTTTAATATTATAGCTAAAGAGGGCATAACCAATCCTTGAGCTGTGTCTATACTTAAGGTTCCTGTAGGAGACCCTGGGAGCGATACCCGTCCTTTCTCTCCAAACGTCTGCCAACCCCAAAGACGACATAATGGACAGCAGAATGGGCCTTGACTTGGATGATACCATCGCTCTGGAGTTTGAGGATTTGTCAAGCTTGGGGTACAAAACGATATTAAAATCCCCCACCCATATAATAGGGTCGTTCAGAGTGACTAAGGCCCCTTGGATTTTTTGAAGGTAGGACAGTTCGTCCTGGTTTGGACCGTAATAACCTACCAGAATATATTGTTGACCGTCTAACGTCATTTTACACACCAGGCACCTCCCACTAAGGTCCTCCTCATAGGCCAAAATCTGTGCCTTTGCTGATTTTTTAAACATAATGAGTATCCCGCGGATGTTAGCGGCCTGATTTGTGCAGATGAATTTGTCCACCCACCTCTGCGTTTTCATGATTGTTTCAACCTCCTGTTTGAGTAGGTGTGTCTCCTGTAACACTATGACCTGCGCTGGGGAGTCCCTGTAATATTGCAAGATTCTATGCCTCCTCCCCTTCACTCGCAGACCATTAATGTTCCAGGATAAAAATTGCACTTCCGTCATGTTTCGTTCCTTCTTCTACCTCTCCACATCTTTTTATACCCCCTACCGTTAGCTGGATAAAACTCTCTCAGAAAGTGGTTGTGGTGGTTGGAAATTAGCTTGGAATTAAAAAAATAGGAACAGGCTTATGAGGATTTTTTTTTCTTTGCACCCCCCTTCCCTCCCCCCCGCCCCCTGGAAACCCCCCCCTCACTTCTCCTGGCATGTTGGTTCGCCAGGTTTACGTTGGTGTGTTAGTCTCTAACTCCATCTACCCCCTATAGAAAATCTATTTACCTGCTATTCTTTATATTTTTATGTATTCGCTTGTCCCCTATTACAGATGTGCGGAGAGAGAAGGGAAAAAAAAACCAAACAGAATCCCCTTTTCTTCATTTTTCATTCTTCTCTCTTCTTCCCTCTCCTTCAACTTTGATCTGGATTTTCTCCTTGTTTTTAAATGTTGTCATAGCTTTTATTCAATTCTATTGTATTTTTCTTTCTCTCTTTCCTATTCTTCTCTTTCGCTGATAAATGTAAAGGCCCATGGACTTTATTCCTCATGATTTTTTTTTAATGCTGTTTTTCTTACATTTTTCTTACATTTAAGTTTTTTTTTTGTTAACTGTCAAACCCAAATCTGACTAACTTGACATTGATTCTTACTAGTTAATACTTCACCCCCTACCATTGGCTGGAAGAAATGTTAGGGTTACTGGGGCTTATTTCCCCCCTTGTGAGTGCTCAGAAATGGAGCTAATTAGCTCATCCGCTTCCCTAGGGGAACGAATGTTGTACATCTTGTTGTTGTACATTACTTTTAGGAAGGCGGGAAACCTCATTTGTACTGTTGCCCCCGCTGCCCTAAATTTATCAATTTTTTGCCCCAACTCCCACTGTCTTTCGAGGGTGACCTTCGAAAGGTCCGACCGAACCTCAAAGGAAAAGTCTGGGGCTTTCAATGATTTCGCCTTCAGGGCAAGATTAAGAATCTTTTCTTTCAGGGAGTATGTCAAAAAGTTCAAGAGTATATTCCTTGGCTTTACTCTCCCTGAATTGAGGCGGAACGGATCCCTGTGGATTCCCTGAATATCTTTGGCTAGCTCTTCCTCTGTTTCTTACAGGTTAAGGGCACTTTTTAATAAAGACACCACAAAAGTCTTAAGGTCTCCCCCTTCTTTCGTCTCTGGGATCTTTAAGAGACGTAGATTATTTCTTCTAGAAAAATTCTCCAGAGACTCGACCCTGTCCCTCATCTCATCCCCCTCCTTCCTTAGGGATTGAATCCGGGAATGTGCTGCTTCCAGGTTGGCTTTTAGCTCACCTACAGATCCTTCCAGATTCTCAGTTCTCTCCGAGAGCCCGTCCACTTTGCGTTCCAAGGTATCACATGCTATCCTGATCTCACTCTGGTTTTGTTTACATTCTGCGAATCCCGTCTTTATCTCCTCTCTCATGGCGATTAGCAGTTCCTCCGGGGGGTCCCTCCCTGCTCTTTCTCAGTATACATTATACCCCCCTCTGCTCCATCCCCTGCACACTCTTCAGCCAGCCCCCCGGAGCCTCTGTTGGCAATGTATTCACAGCAGGTGCAGGTGCATCTAGCGGAGTCCCACCTGGAGCCCCCAAATCTGCCATCATCTGTGTGAAACAACCTGCAGGCTCCAGGCCTTGTATATCTGGGCTATGAGTCACCTCCAACACCTGTGGTAGTACCTTGAAAAAAGCACGCAACGAGGGTGTTATTCGTGACACCTGGGCCCCCTTGCGTTTACCCCTCGCCTGAATATAGGAATCGGGAACCACTTTACCCCCCTGATTTTTGGGGGATTTTAAATCGGGAAATGTCTTTGAACCACCACCTTCCTTTCGAGTCATCCGTCCAGCCCCTCTCCTTACTGACACCGTTGCTGGAACTGTTGCTGCCGCCGGTATCAAGATCGCCACCAGGGGGTTCGGCTACAGTGGGTCTCTGCCTTCTCCCTTCTCCTACTGCTTCTGCCTTCAGTTTCAGCCTCCGCGCAGCGTCCTTAACTGCCTCGAGATCTCCGTCCTTGCCCGACTGGGTGCGGGGGGGTGCAAATATCGGGTGGATCTTTTCACGCCCTTCTCCCTTCCCCCCGATCCTGAGTCCTGAGGCATCCACGAGCCACCACCCGGCGTCCACGTCGCAGCTCCACGGCTGCTTGGAACCACTGCTTCAACGAGATGGGGGGGCGGGCAACGCCGGAGCAGAAACCGTGGCCAAACACATCTGCGCCTGGCCACTTTACTTCAAAAAGCGGAAAATATCAGGATTCAACACGCTTCCAGGGGATTTGAAGCAAGTTTTACAGGTATTTCGCCTACTTCTAGCCCGATGGGGAAGAGACCATCACCTCCGTGCGAGCCGCTCTAACTCGCGGCCGCCATGTTTGCCAGACTCCTATGAGATGAGAGATAGCTGCCTCCCATATATTGTTTGAAGCAGGCTTTTCCAACGCGTGGCATGCTCTCCAGCTCCATGCAAGTAACTCTCCAGTGTGCAGACCAGTCTACTAAATTAGACGATTTTGCTTGGGTGAATTAATATATGTATGTTAGAATTGAAAGTGTGTACTTGAGATGAAAATTTATATATTTTCAAAACTCATAATTTAATGTTTGGAGAAAAATGACTGACATTTTAAAATATGTTTAAAACTGATATTTAAGTCATATATTGTGGTGTTCGGGAGACTTATTACTGCTATTATTACCTTGGTCCCATGGGCTTTGAAACTATGACTGTAGAGTATTACCCATGTAGAAGCATTCCAATTGGTATTTCTTACATGTGGATGCCACTAATGTAATTGTGTCTGATGTGGACACTATTACAACATTAACAATATTAGTAGCTCAGTATGCTTGTCCTTGATCAAAAGTAGCTCTTATTATAGAAAAGGTTGACGACCCCTGGTTTAAAGAGCAAATACAACCATTTGTTGCAGGATCACCATCTTTCCAGCTTTCAGGAACAAGCAGAGTTGTATCATAAAAGCAATTTTTTTTACCATACAAGGAGATGATGGATGGAGTGCTAAAACTGTTCAGACACTCACCGCAGTCACAGATCTGGGTTGAATCCATCATTGTTCTTTATCTCAATTAACCACCTCAGTTCAGAACCAGTCATATGCAAATCAGTCTTGACCCTGTTCTTCATGAGAACAGTCCAGCCCAAACTGCTAAGCCAGATCTTCCTGGGACCGGTTTCGGGAATGCGACCCTCATCAGCCAGGCGAGCTTGAATCCAGTGGCAAAGTGAGCATGGAACCTGCATCTGGGCATACCCAGTAGAGAAGAAAGCAAGCTATATGTGACATTTTAATAACTTCTTATCATAATGGCTGAATTACAAAAGCAATATACCATTAAGTCCAACTGACTCTCCTAGTAGTGTGTATATTTATGGTGTGTAGGTTCAGCAAGAACACATGATAGCCAGAGCCAGCAACTGAGCTACACCTGACAATGATTTTTCATTGTCTACCAACTATACAGAAATGAATATGGTAAAATATAAAGAATGAAAAGAGGGTATGCAGGAAATCTAAATATTTCTGGAATATACACAGGATACTGAGTTTAGGAACAGCTGTTATTTTCACACCTTCAATTTTGTGGTTGCCTATACTATCGTGTTTCAGAGGGCATTTTGAAACATGTCTTCTATATTGCACACTGGCCTACATTTGGAAGTCACAAATACAGAGAAATCTAAATGGTAATAACAAATGGTCTGCTTTTTGGTGTTTCCACATGTCTCCTTATTAAACAGACCCCTACTTGTTTTGGTGAGCTTTGTGCCTGAAAGAGAAAGGGCACCAAGACACAACATGAACACAAAAAATGATTCTCCTCAAAACCAACCCTTTTTTGCATTTCAGGGAGCTGTATATTTCTGGCCCTAGCTCAGACAACACCCAGTAAAAGCTGCCAAACCACAAACATTTTGATAACTTAACACTAGGGGAGGGATCAATGTTGGTTTGACATGTACAGTTCTCATAAGATTATGTTTACCCAGAATCCCTTGCAATCTGTAAATCTTGGCTAAAAACACATTTTCCTCACAGTTGTTTGGCTGAAAGTTCTAGAATCTGTGCGGACCCACAAATTTCCAACCACCCACTGTTCCCACACATCTCCCTATACAAACACTGTAGGTGGGCCTATCTCTCATGATAGGAAATCCGCAATCTTAAAATGAACAGAAGATACTTTTGCCCTCAAAACCAACATTTTGCCATGTGGACAGCTGTAGATTTTGTGCCCCTATCTCGGCTGACACCTTAAGAAACCTACCAATCTTTGACATTTCTGAAAACTAGACACCAGGGAACTCCAGGGTGGTGTGACTTGAATGGATCTCATTAGGTTTTTCAACTCAAAAGTTCTGTGAGGAAATGTTCCAGAATCTGTGAAGATCCACACATTTCTCAGCGCTAAGTGTTTCCAATGGCGTCCAATTAAATCAGTGCCTCAACTGTGTGTGTTGACGTATTGTCCGCAACACAAAGTAGCCCAAAATGCAATCTGATAGGTTGGCAATAGGCCTGATGTGGTATGGGCCTGGGCTCAGCCACCACAGTTGGGAATCCCGTGCACTCCCTCTGACCCTAGTTTGATTTGTTCCTTTCATGGGCACTAGGCGTGTTTATTGGGACAGGAGGGGAAACATTGGATGGTAGGAATTATTTGCATCCCTGTGGATTCCGGAAGCTTATGTCACACAAATGCAAAGAATATATGTGATTTTCAGTGACGTTTGAGGGTTCCAGGGCATTGTGGGTAAGAAAACTTTGAGGGGTCTAGGCAAGGTACACAACCTTGAACTCTCATGGGTTCCTAGTTTTCAGAAATGTCTGGATTTGGTAGGTTTCTCTAGGTGGGGTAGAGTTTTCATCAGAACAAGTGGGGGAACACTGAGTGATAGGAAGTCTGTGGATCACTGTGGACAAGATCATGTCACAGATACTTATGGAAAATGGTTGATTTTGTGCAAAGACTGAGGTTTGCAGGACAATGTGAGTAAGAAAATATTGCAGAAGCCATGCAGGGTATAACACCGTGGACTCCCCTCAATGTCTACAATTCAGAAATGTCTGGGTTTGGTAGGTTTCCCCAGGCCAGCGCACCCAAGCCGAAAAAGTGCAGAAATTTATCATGGCAAGTGTGCCAATATTTGGATTTATTTCCACTCTGCTTGTGTAGATGTGAAAAATAACCAAACATTTGCGAGAATGGGCATATGGTCATCCTCGTTGTGTCACCATGGTTGGAACCAAAAGGGGAAATTTTTCCACATGATCTGGAAGTGCACTACCATTCAAATCTATTAGAGCACTGCGAATGCACGCTTGAATGAGGTGTACTGGGGCAAAGAGTAGGTTTCTACTTAATGTTTGGGAGGCCACAGATCTCACCCGCATGGACCAAATCTATATGATTGTTGGGTTGATAGAGATGAAGCACAACATTTAGCGTGAGTGCAGAGCTATCCAGGTGGCCCGTCTGAGTGCCTGGAAAAATGACATGGACTGGTGCATGTTGGCGGAGAGACCATCCATGAAGGAAGAGATTGCCCCAAAAAAAGGGGCAAAATTTGGGGGAAGTGGAACGATTTCTGAGGTGGTATATGTACAGCAATAACAAGATTTAAAAAAAACAATGCATGCCTGTAGGGCCAGTACATTTGAAGGAAAAACACCCCACTACAAGTAATTTTGAATACATTTCTCTTGATGAATTGTAACCTGCTTGAAATCCAAAGGTGAATATAAGGGACTGTGTCGTTACAGTGCAGTATATGGAGTTTCTTTAGGCTACTACAATTATTTTATTTTGGGCAGCAGATGAAGTGTTTCCGAGCGCAGAGGGTCATAAAATGTTATGCCATCAAGTGGAAAGCAACATGAGCTTGGTTTTGTCTGTGTCACGCTTAAGAAAATGAGTACTTGTCTACTGTTGTATGACAATCAGTACGTCTTTCACTGTTAATGGCAATTTTAGGTGCGCCTCCTGTGCGTCCTCCTCTTGACTTTCACTGACACCCTGCCTATGCACAATTCAGCTGTAGTAGACTGGTGAACAAACCTACTGACAACCAGAGGGTGGTTGTGGTGCCGAGGCCACCTGCGGTACAAATTAAGACAAGCCCCAATCCCCCTTTGAAATTTTAGTGACACAGCAAGATCTGGAATACTTAAAGTCAGGATAAAATGGCTCAACAGCTACTAAGTTGACATTCTTATTCCTTTTGCAACTTTCCTGCACATGCTCCCTACAGCTGCTGATCACTGGTGTGATGACCAACTAGAACTGAAGATTGCATTCACAACTCCCAGCCAACCCACGGTAAAAGAAAATGAAAGGAGTGCACCCAATACATAACATTGGCCATCTATGCAGTGCACCATATAACCCTTCAACCCTCAATCATCTAGCTCGCCACTTTCGTGTTCTGAAGCCTCACCTCTCTATACAGGCTCTTTCTTCTACTGAGCATCTGCCATCCATGTTTTAAAACTGATAATGTCGTGCCATTACTGGAAATATCACAGTGGGTCTCTCGTCCTCCACTTCGCCCACCTCCCACTATCAACTGATCTCTTAAATTCACTTATTTCCAAGACTGCAAGAATGTAATTGGTCCTCTGGTCTCCCTTCCAAGTACTTCATTTGTCTTAGCAATTCTTTTCTAATGTATGTAATGTTAGCAGCTGAGTGCATCATGACATCTGTCTTTGATTCTCATTCTCCTTGACAACTCAGCATTATTCTGCACTGTCAGTAATCTCTTCTACTCTCAACCGTCACCATTTGTGGAAATGTGGGGATTTACTCATAATTCTGACACATCCAGAGACGTTTCCAGGTGTTGCACTCTCAATCCATATATCTCCCTCTTGGCATTTCCTAAAGCCCAGTATTGATATTATCTATTTTCTGCTATATTTTCCTTAGTAAGTGATATATGTCCCTTATTACTATTTACCATTCATCTTTATGACCATGATACTTAAATACTTTTCCATGTTCCAACCTCCCTGCAGCACCCAGGGTCATATTGATGCCACGCGGGATTACCTGCTCAATTTACCATACTCACCTGGGCTCATAAACATTCACACTTAGAAACTTGTAATCCTGCTTCTACTTTCAGCTTATCAGTTCCTTTATTCCTTTTAGGAATTACCAATCCTTTGTCACCTATGCTATAAGTCCTAGTGATCAAATACCATAATAAGTAGTATTTAACAATTTAACTTTGCCTGTAATAACCACAGACTCCAAAGAAGTTTTAAACACTTTATCTATGCACGTTTTGATGAATCAGTGTCCATAATACAGTGACCATAAATTTTACAAGTAAGAATATGATTAATAGGACATAAAGTTTGCAAGAAATCACAGTAACACCTTTAGACATTGGTACCTGGGAAAGGTGAGAAAGGGAACTAGCACAAGAACATACCACATGGATTATATTTACCTAGAATGATGTGAGGACCAACCCTGGCCACGGGCTGGGGCAAAGATTGGGCTGCCGATTAATCAGGTGCCAACAGGACAGGTGCAGATCAGGACAGGTGACCTCCGCTAAGTGCAAAGCCTTTGTCACACCCCTCTCTATGACAAATTCTGATACCCCGATAGGGTAATCGATAATTCTCCCTAAGCAACACCCCGATTCTTCTCACAGAGTGCTCCGCCAGCACCTCTGCTCTCGATCTCCTATAGCATGCATTGGGTCAGTGACAGGTCAGATAATCGGACAAGTCGGACACTGTTCTCTAACTAAACGTACCTTAGTTAAACCATTTCCAGGGCAATGTACCACCCCTAAATGTTGCAAATCTAGGTGTTCCCCTTCAGTGATTGGTCAGAAAGGCAAGGAGAGGTCATCACACCATACTAAGATGAGGTAATTTCTCATTGAGTTATATTGATCAAGTTCACGCCCATAATGTACTTTCCCATGAGTTTTATTCCACGCAGCAATATTATTTCATTTAGCATACAATGTTTAGAAATTGTGCCAGTTGTCTTCCTTTTCCCAGGTCAGGGGGTGAGGTTCCCAGGAGCATCGCGAGTAAGACAGTCTTTGGCAAGGTTTCAATGCCATTGCTCAAGGTCTTTCAGTGCTCCTGGCAAATGCGCAGAATAAATTCAATATGGCGATTCAAGTCACCCTTCAGGCCCAAATACGAGCTAATAACAAAGTCAAAGAAAAACACATTAGAATACATAAATAAATGAATGCACTGTATACCACTTATCCCTACTCTAACCCCATCACTTTATTTATGTTAAGCATTAAAAGTTAAGCAGAATGAACAAAGTTTCGTACAAGCAGCAGCAGATGCTTAACTGTGTGCGACACAAAGCGGCCATCTTGGCACTAGTGCGCAGAAGCAAGAATTCCCACCAAAAGCGAAAGACGTCACACCACGTAGATGTGGCAGACGCATGTGCAGAAGAGATCCTGCATTTGCAGATGCCATTTTAGGACTCTCAGGTAACTGTTAGTAAAAGCTCGAAGTCGTTTCTGGCCAAAGCGGGACGCGCTTATTGTTTCTGTGACTCCAATTGCTGCTGTGGAACTGTGTGTAACAGCGGGAGCCGGCGTGCTCCACTCCGGGTTTCCCTGACCCCAACCACAGGCAGAGGACTACTCCAGCGTGAGCGGGACTGCGAGGCCCACAGATGATTGCGCCGGACCAGCGCGCACACCTGCTGCCTCTTCCCGCTCACTCCTCCCTGAAGGCGCTTAAATACGACTCGCGGTCCCCGCTCCGCGGGTGCCGCTCCGCGGGTGCCGCTCGAAGTCGTTTCTGGCCAAAGCGGGACACGCTTATTGTTTCTGTGACTCCAATTGCTGCTGTGGAACTGTGTGTAACAGCGGGAGCCGGCGTGCTCCACTCCGGGTTTCCCTGACCCCAACCACAGGCAGAGGACTACTCCAGCGTGAGTGGGACTGCGAGGCCCACAGGTGATTGCGCCGGACCAGCGCGCACACCTGCTGCCTCTTCCCGCTCACTCCTCCTCCTACTAAACCCCGCCCACCAGCGCGAACGCGGGACGCGCGCGGCTGAAGCGCGGGCGAAGACCGGGCAAAGAGCGGGCCGTTTGAGGCCGTTCGAGAACGTTAGAGACTGGACTGGGCCCCCCCTTTTTTATATCTTGATTGACCCCACTATTTATTTGTCTATCTGCACCCTAAAGACATACTGCCTACTATGAGTAAAATGGAGACGAGGAGCAAAGCAAACTTGGCAGCCACTGGATCTACGACAAATGCTCCTGCCCAAGGTAAAATTGATAATTATTTTCTCAAGGCAGGATCTCTGCTGATTGACGATATCACTCTTTTCGAAAGACGTATTTCGCAAGAAATAGAGAGGGTTCGGAGGTCGTCGATGGGTAATATAGCGATTGCAAAAACTCCTGAGGACAGACGGATTATAGACGGTTCGCAACTTGGAGCATGTGGAGAGGTTCACCCAAGGCCCAGCATAGATTTCTCAGAAGAAACCCTAACCGACCTTGAAGATATGAGTCTTCTCTCATTGCCATTGACACAAATTACGCAACCGCCTAATAAATCAAACACGGGTGATGATATTGAATTTACCACATATACCCCTACTCCACCAAGGGAAGAACCTCCACCTACAACAAACACCCCAAATTTAACAGGGCTATTAAACACCGATCGGGGTTTGAGGGAAGGCGCAATTCAAAAAAGAAAAAAAGGGAAAGAGAGCAACAAGGAAAGGAGAGCAGAAAAATTAAATACAGGGGTAACACACAACATACCCAGCACTGACAATACTACACAGGTCAGACTGCCATCCGAAATATTGAACCCCCCTCTCCTGGAAGCCGGCAGCAATATTACTTCTGACCTGCCAGATTCTGTACCAGAACATAATATCGAGCTAGCTGAAGAGGATATAACATTAGCAGACATAGGAAATCTCCTCAAGTCAATCCCAAGTCCCCTAGAAGCCCGTCTTATAAAAATAGAAGCGAGGCTAATTAAAATTGAAAAAACTGCCTCACAGATTATGGATTGCTGGAAACCCGGGGTTTCTTGTCCCACAGCCCCTACTACGGACTCGAAACACAAAAACAACCCTGACCCTCTGAAAATTGCTAAAACCAATGAGGCCGTAAAAACATCAATAGGCACTAAAAATTCTAAACCACCCAGTCACCAACCATTTAGCCTAAAAGCCAATCCATCTATCCCAACGACCCCAGCAGGTGTCCCTAATAACCATCCTTCTAGTGCACAACAGACATCTTCAGCCACCGATATCAGGCACTCCCACCTACATCATAAAAGTCCACCTAAATCTTCATCAACTACTAACCATAATTCTCAGGACCCCAAAAACATCGCGCCAAAATTACAAAAAACAGTTACTGTCAATCTCCCGCCAGAGGTAGCTCCATATACTGTCATCCTAGCTGGGGTACCTGAACTAAAATCGGCTGCAAGCGAGACAGGGATATCACTGAAAAACAAAGTAATCAATTGGCTATCCATACATAGACCGCTTCCTAGAGGAATGACCAGCAATATTCGCATGGTAAGAAGAGTATCGTGGGTAGGAAAGAGACCTAAAACAATCAGTGGTGACTGTATACTGGTGAGCTTCAAAGAACCAGGAACAGTCTTATATATTTGTGGTTCCTTCTTAGAGGATGAGGGGAATAACATCCATCCACTCCCACTTTTGTTTTTTTACCCAATAAACACTCACATAAACAATGATCATAGACGAGGGTACCATCAGAACCCGCGAGAGAATCAGGGGGGTAACCAGGGAGGGAGGAGGACCCATCACAATCAAATGCGAATACCTCTTGACTATCCAACAACTTATGATGATCTCCAGGGGTGGGAGACGGTAAATAGAAGAGGAATGGGATTGGGTGGTTTTGACAGAGAAGTAACCTGGCCCCCAGACATTATCAGCCACCGTTTCTATCGCTTTCAAACCGTTACGATTGTCTTGAAATAGTGGACTGACTAATGCCCCCCAAAGAAAGGGTATATAGGCAAACATCAGGGCAGGATGAGGGTATCCTAAATACCCACAACTCCATCGATGGGGGGGTGAACACTCCTGTCAGAAATGTAGGTACTTCCCACCGGAGAGATGAAAAGGGAATCACTCTCGAGGGATCACATAGGGGTCAAGTTCAAACACAAAGGCTATCCCAACCAGACCGTACAATACAAACCCCAAACCAAACCACGTTGCAGATTGGGCACCGCGCCCCCCAAATAATGAAACTGCTTTCATGGAATCTGGCAGGCCTGGCAAACAAAATAGACTCAGACTCATGGGCTGAACTAATAAACTCACACAGTATTTGTCTCTTTCAAGAGACCTGGGCAAGGGAGGAGACCATGTACAGGGGCTTCCAGACATTTTCGATACAAGCTAGCTAGGGAGGGAGAGGTCGACCATCAGGAGGGCTGGCAACCTGGGTGACTTCTGACCTAGGCTGCTCAGCTTCACGATACACCGTGGACTCGGTGGACTCGGAGGACATATTGGCAGTTCTACTTGAATGGCCAGGACTTTACAAATTACTTGTAATAAATATTTACTCTAGGCCAGTCCCAATAGCTGCCTCCTCCAAAACCATTGAGGCACTGTCCCGCCTCCTAGAAACCATCTCAGAGGATATACCATACCTAATAGGAGGGGATTTTAACTCACATTTTGAGCCGTTACCTGGACTACTTGATGGACCCTCCCTAGAGGAGGATTCAAGTTGGCAGGTTCCCTCTACAGTGGCCCCACCTCCTAGAGCATGGACACCGCTGGCCGTTCAAATAAACACACTAAATCTCACCTACGGTTTGAGAGCCTGTAACGGCCGCACTAGGTCTGATATCCCGTGTAAATGTACGTTCAACAAAGCAGGGAGAGAATCTAGATTAGATTACTTTCTGGTACAGTTACACGCTTGGAAAAAGGTGATGGATTTCAGAGTAACGCCGAGACAGGACAGTGATCACAACGCACTAATATTAGAGTTTGCCATTCCCGGTTTGGAGGAGAGTGCGTCAAGTGAGCAAGAGCCCAGAGTGGGACACCTCTTGGAAAACAACAAGAGGAGGATAAGATGGGAATATATTGTATCCAGCGAAGATAAGTTAGCCTCCCTATATGCCGGAATTATTCCAACCCTAGAGGAGGCCTTCCATCTATGGAACTTAGATTCCCTTAAGGAAACTAGTGAGGACCTCGCGCAGGTACACGAACATCTAATCAGGAAGCTTGAAGCCTACCTTTTCAGCACCAGACCATCTAGAACTCAGGGACTGAATAAAGGCACTTGGTTCAACAGTGCTTGCCGAGCTGCAAAACGTGACCTCCTATCTACCATAAAAGCAGGTGGCCCAAGGGAAGAGATCTCCTCCAGAAGAAGGGCCTACAAAACACTAATAGCTAATGCTAAGATAGAGTGGGACATACAGTACTGGGAGAATCTATCGGAGTCCCTAGCAACAAGAGACTCCCATAGATTCTGGAGAATAATTAACCACGGAAGTAGGGATCTTCCCACGGCTATTGAACCTAACATTGCTGCAAATGTCTGGCAAAAACACTTCGAGCAGTTATACTCCCTAGAGAACGAGGGGACAGAACCAATACTGCCTATTACCCCTCAGGCACTGACCGCCGAACCCTTCACTATAAAAGATATTAGGATGGCGATAGTTGGGCTATCCTCTGGGAAGGCACCGGGCCTGGATGGGCTGCCGGGCGACCTCTTCAAGCACTAACCTGGAATCTGGGCACCCTACCTCATGATTGTATTCAATGTAGTGCTGGGGGGAATGAAAATACCAGATACTTGGCTGGGAGCAGAGGTGGTCCCGATATTTAAAAAGGGGTCGCCCCTGCTCCCAGCCAACTATCGCCCAATCAGCCTCATTGATGTGTCTCAAAAGTTGTTTGGCAGATTAATTCTTAACAGGTTGTTAAGCTGGATGGAGGAGACTGACATTTTAAGCCCAGGCGGGATTTAGAAAAGGAGTCTCAACAGTCGACCAAATACTTAGATTGAATATTATATATTGGAAGACGGTGCTCTTAGAAGGTGGGACACTGTATGCGGTATTTGTGGACCTCCGCGCCGCCTTCGATTTAGTTCCCCGTGCTAGATTGTGGGCGGTGCTGGCTGATTTGGGTGTCCCGGGAGACATCCTCCATGTCTTAATCAGGCTGCACTCCAACAACTATGCCCGAGTCAGATATGGAAAGGGCGGCAGGCTGACTGATAGATTCCCCGTCCGCAGAGGGGTGAGGCAGGGCTGTGTACTGGCCCCGACCCTGTTTTGCCTCTTCGTGAACGGGGTGATAGAGTTCCTGAACAGGATCACTAACATCGATGCTCCAAAACTGAACGGCAGCAGGGTGCCAGCAATCATGTTTGCGGATGACACCCTGCTGCTGTCAAAAACACCAATGGGGCTTCAGAGGGTCCTGAACGGGTTCTTGGGGTTTTGCAATGAAAGAGGTCTAGAAATAAATCCAACTAAGACCAAATTTATGATTCTCAGCCCCAAACCCAAAACCTGCCCAAATCCTCGCCTGGGACTCACAACCCTAGAAAGAGTCCAAGTAATAGAATATCTTGGCATAACCCTCAACCAGAACTTGACTTGGCTGCCACATAAAATAAAAGCAACGACAAAACTGGTCCAGAGGGCAGGTGCCATTACAAGAATCGCCAAAAAATCACCCTTACGCCCATTGACACCCGCCATCCATATTTACAAAACCCAAGCCAGGGGGGGCATTATCTATGGGGGTGAGTTATGGGGACATATACCCTTACACACGGTACAGGTCTCAGAAAACAACTTCATAAGACAACTGGCTGCTCTCCCCCCGAGCACTCCACTACTCCCCCTAAGAATGGACTTGGCTCTACGACCAATCACGGAGGAATTGGGTTTTAAACCTCTGGCCTACTGGAGGCGTTTGTGGAGTAGTGAGGACCTGCTGCACTACAGAACTGAACTGCAGGAACTCCTTAGATTAACCCATGTCACCAAAATCCCGTGGATAAAGTACATTAGGGACATGTGTATCTATCTCGGAGTTCCAGAGCTATGGACCAACCCGGAAGTAGTGTCCGTAAGGCTCTCTAGAAAAGAACTCTCAAATCTACTTTACAGCGCTATGCTTCAGAAAGCTATGAATTCTCTCCGGGAAGGATCTTTAACCGACATTTTCACTAAGATAAAAGATTCTTACAGTCCTGAGTATGTACTGGACACTATGGTACCCGTGTCTGCACGGAAGATCTACATGCAATGGAGGTACGGCTCTCTTCCCCTGAGGTCCCTTACTAAATCTTGGGAAGGCAATTTGGACTCAGGGGCGTGCCCAGCATGTAACTACAAACTGGAAAGTGATCTTCACGTGGTCCTGTTTTGCAGAGCCTATAGCAGAATTAGGAGTTATTGGTTGGTCCCTCACTAAAGGAACTTGGGCTTCCGAACTTTTGCACCGGCCTACAGAGTCCTCAAGACAGACTTATCAGTTCCAACTGTGTTCGTAATGGCAAAATTCCTGACGGCAATGTGGCGAACACGTGCATTGATTATCAGAGACACTAAAGCTATATGAACACCACCCTTTCTTCCTTTTTCTATACCATAATGTACTTTTTAGTAATCAGATTTTAACTATGAGTTCTTTATAGCATACTGTTATAAGTTTTTAAATGACAAAATTATTTGTATATCTTTTATGACCTTTTATGGTCGAAATAAAGATTTTGAAGAAGAGTAAAAGCACATATGCAAGCTTCCCCAGCTTACTAAAAATGTCATGTAATGCAAATATTAGTAAACAAAACATGTTGATTAATTATATGTTATTTCGAGAGTCTGATTACAAGCAAATTTCTGTATGTATGAATCCTTGATCCATCAATCCCCTCGTTGATGATATTTTATATCATCACTAATTACGGAACCAGATGCCAACTTTAGCATTCTCCCAATTCTATTTACTCTATTTGTTTAGGATTTCCTTTATCTCTTTTCTTTTGAAATCCTTTCATCATTCTTTTATAAATGTCCCCTTTCAACTCCTCCTTTTGAATTTCATCAAATTTTCGTTTCTTTCTTTTCTCATTAACTGCATATCCTTTTCTGTTTCTGCAGCATTTGCACCAAATCATTATCACCAAAATTAATATTGATAGTCCCATTATTGGCATCAGTACTTTACCTAGGATGCTTCAACCACCATTAAAAATCCAAATATCTACTGAGGAGAGGCCATCAGTTAGTCTTTTCCATGACCTATCAACCTCCAGTGGTTTTAGTTCTTCTTCCAAATGAGTAATATTTCTTACATACCTTCCAATTTTAACACTTTTATCAGGTATGTAAGTTCAACAATGTTGCGCCTTCAACATTCTACAGACTCTACCCTCTATTGCCAATAATATATCAAGAGCAAGATGATTTTGTAAAACCATTGATATGATCGCAACTAATTCAGTATTGATCAATAAGAATCCTCCAGCAGTGTCAGTCGACAAGTGATCCACCACTGTAGACAATTTACAAATTCTTTGAGTGTTCAGAATTACTCCCACTGAAGGTATCAATACACTAATTATATCACCTACAATTTCTGAAAAACTAGCTCTTCTATGTCGTGTTAGTTCATTATCGGTTTCATTGCTTCCAGTGATTCTTTTTACATGGTATACCTTTGGGAATAGTATTCCGAAATAGCAACTCCCATACCAATGATCAGGCAGCTTAAAATAAGCTTTGTTGCCATAAATATAATAGACTCCAGGAAATACTGGATCAGTTTCCCCTTTTAGTCCCCAACCCCCAATTATGAAAAACTTGTGTTCACATTCACTGGAACCAATCAGTATATTGTTGTACTGTTTTTAACCCACGGAGACACATTTTCCCCTTCTTTTCAAAAATCCAGAGACATCGCAGCATGAGTTTTGCCAGTTGGCATAAATTCTTTCCTTTCAGCCCATTTGGGTATTTGGGGATTCGGTTCAGTGGCTTTTCTATGGAAATCCTGTCTCCTTTTCTCTGCTAAATTCAAAAATATTTTCTCTTTTTCATGTAATCTGAAATTTAAATTGTCTTTTTGTGCTTCAGCTATATCTATTGTTTTCATTGTTAGAAAATATTCACCCATGAACTGTGAGTCTCTACTGCTAAGGACAAGATTCAGTTTTATGCATATAGGAATTTCAGAAAAAACCCCATATAGATTGGAATAATAATACTGTAACTTTATAGTTTTATAAAACAGACTAGTTAATATACTACATGAAATACCATAAGTAAGTGTTAAATGATGGTAAGTAACCCCTTCAGCTACGGATGCCGGTAATATCATACAGACATAGCAATCAGTAATTTGCATTGTCTCTACATAATGTACTAATAGGTGAGCAAATACATTCATATCTGTTTCATTTCTATTTCTAAAATGATGTAATTCTATCTCATCTGGTGCTTCTAAATCTACTCTATCTTGTTTGTGGTGTGCTACCTTTCCGTGTATACTAGTGTCATTCTGTTTAGCAGCCATCAAGTAAGGTATTGCTATTGTCAGTCCTAGCCATACTTTAAGTACTATTAATACACTGCATATGCATATCCTACAGCATGTCTTAATACAATTTCTTTTCGAGTTTCCAGTAACTCTAGTATCAGCCATTTTCAACTTAGGAGTCTTTGCCCCGCTTTGTAAACTTTACACAGAATATAACTGTGAATTTATCTCAAGTTGGTCTCACTTCTTTGATAGATTGATCAGCAATCTATTTCTTCATCACTTTCATCACTGATTTCCAGATTATCGAATTCTTCGAGAATAACGTAAGTCCATTCAGGATCTTTGAATTTATTGTTCAATCTTTTCAAGCGTGGACTTCTTCTCCTTTGATTACTTGTTGACGGTTCAGTTTGACTGGTTACTTCGTCCACTTGTTCAGGTTCTTCATTTATTGTGACTAGGCAATATTTCAGTCTTTTAACAATACCAGGCTATTTATTGCCTTTTCTGAGTCTTTTATCTGGCACTGTGCTTTCAGTTTCTTGAGATGTTCTTTTGTTATCTTTGAGTTGTGGCACTGTTTGATTTTCGTCGTCTTCAGGTATCCTCTCCATCTGATCTTATCCAGGGCTTAATACCTTTGACGTTTCTGCCTGGATGGGTTCTTCTACACTAGCCTGACCTGGTTCAGGATATTGCTTTGCTGGGCCTCAAGTATGTTCTTTTTCCTGAACCAGTTTTTCGAATCCTGTCTGGTCCTGCAGATTCTTGCAATTTCTTGATTGTCTTCTGCCTGTGCATTTTCTCTAGATCGTATCTGTCCATCCTCAGACAGAGGTGTTCTGATTGGTGTTTCGTTGGTCTGAGTATATTGTTCTTTCCTTATCTGGTCCTCCTCAAGATTACCATTGGCTTGGATTTCTGTAATCTGAGTGTGTTCCTCTATTCCTGTCCCATCCTCACAATCACTTCTTATTTCAGGTATATCGACCACTGGAATCCATTCATCCTGACTGGTGCTCGGTTGTTCTTTGTCAACTACTTCTGGATCAACTTCTTGAGACCCTTCAGCTGCGCAACCTTCAGCCTCTACTTCATCATGTTCTGTTACCCTCTTGGTATGGCTGGCATGGATCCAGTTTGGAATTCCCTTGCACTTTACAGCTGTGGTGGTAACCAGTATCACTTTGCGTGGCTCTCCCCACCTTGGTGCTAGGAAAGATTCCCGGGTGTGATCTTTTATCACTACTCAATCTCCAGGGTTCAAATCATGTGCTGGAGTTGATTGTCTGGCCACAGCTTCTTCCCCAACCTGGTGAGAGATCGAACGCACTTGATCAGCCAATTCTTTGCAGTACTCCAACACTAAGTCATCAGATATAGTTAACAGGTTGTGTCCTGGCACACATGCCTGTCTCATTGCCCTTCCCATGAATATTTCATGGGGACTCAAGCCTGTTTTCTTGTCTGGAATGCTTCGGAGTCCCATCAGGACAAGAGGTAAAGCATCAGGCCATTTCAATTGGGTAGATTCACACATCTTTCCCAATCTTGCTTTGATTGTGCCATTCAGTTGTTCTACCACTCTAGAAGCCTCTGGGTGATATGCACAGTGCAGCTTTTATTCGATTTTTAATGCTTCACAAATCAGTCTAATTATTTCATTATTAAAATGAGACCCTAGGTCTGATTCAATCGTTACTGGAAAACCTAACCGAGAAATGAGCTCTCTTAAAAAGAGTTTGTTTACAGTTAAGCCGTCATTCCTTCTGGTCGAATATGCTTCTACCCATTTGAAAAATAGGCAAACGATGACAACAACATATTTTAATCCTTGACAAACAGGTAACTAAATGAAATCAAGTTGTAGTCTGATAAATGGGCCTTCTGCCTTCGCAATTTTTCCAGGACAAACCACAGTTTTCCTACCAGGGTTCATTCGCTGACAAATTAAGCATCTCTGGCAAAGATTCTCTGCTATGTTCCTGAACCGTGCATTAAATCAATCCTGTCTGAACAACCTTATCATAGTGTCTCTGCCTATGTGAGAGTCCCCATGGTAAATTCTGGCCATTGGTAAAAGCATACAATCAGGTAGTACTGGTCTCCCATCTTATCTGACACCCTATTTTCTCCGAGTTGTCCTTTTTTTTGGGTTCAGCTTCGCTTTGCACATCTTTCACTTCCTCCCATATATTCACTCCTCTCAACAGCATAAGTTGGCAGCTGATTCCACATGCATAGTTTTTCTTGTTTACTGCCATTTTGTATCTGGCACAATGTTGGGCCACTTGGTCAGCATAACGATTACCAGCTGTCACTTTGTCATTTCCAGATTGGTGAGCAGCACACTTGACCACAGCCAATTCTTTTGGCAATTGAATTGCTTCAAGTAATTCTTTTACAAATTGTCCATTTTTAATAGGGGTTCCTAAAGAAGTCAAGACCTCCCATTGCATCCATAGTTGGCCAAGGTCATGCACAACCCCGTAACCATACTGACTATCAGTGTAAATGGTTACTCTACAATTTCTCCCAATTTTGCACGATTTTATTAAAGCAATTAATTTGGCTACTTGTGCAGACTTGACGCCTGGTAAATAGGATGCTTCGACTATACCAGATAATGTGCACACAGCATAAGCAGTGCTTAGTACTCCTTACTTATGGCGCATACACGAGCCATCTACAAATAGCTCATGTTCTGGGTCTGTTAAAGGTTCTTCTTGTATTGTCTGTGCGTGGTTTAGTACTGAATTCAGTGAGGTCGATACAATCATGTTCGACTTCTTCCCTTACTACCTCAAAGTGGGAATTTGGCAATAGGGTTGCTCGATTTAGAATAGTACACCTGACTATTGTCACGTTCTCTGAACCAAGGATAATTCTTTCATATTTAGTCATCCAACTAGGAGTTAAATATTGAGTTTGTGTTCGAGTTAACAGAATCACAACTGCATGTGGGACATATACCGTTACAGGGTGTCCCATGACAATGGATTCACTTTGCTCAAGACTCATGCAAGTTACAGCTACTGATTTTAGGCAACCTGGCAATGCTGATTCTACTGGGTCCAATGTGGCAGAAAAAGTACGCCACAGGACGTCACATTAACCCATAGGTCTGGGTTAGAACTGAGAGAGCACAATTGTCTCTTGTGTCACAAAATAGTGCAAACTCTTTTGAGTAATCAGGCATTCCTAATGCTTCACACAGGCAGTTGCGTAATTTAAGGAAATCAGTCATACTTTCATCATCCCTTTCGACAGGATCTTTTTCCCGTTTCTTTGTCAGCTGAATCAATGGTTTGGCTAGCACTGCAAATCCCACAATCCACTGCCTGCAGTAACCTACAACTCCGAGAAACATTCTGATTTCTCTCTGAGTTTGGGATAGTTTCATGTTTTGAATTATTTTGATTCTTTCAGATGTCACTCTTCTTTCTATCTGGTGTCCCAGATACTTGACTGAAGTTGTACAGTATTGCAATTTTTCAGGGGACACTTTATGTCCACCCTTTGCTAAATGATTAAATAATGCCATGGAATCAATCATGCAGTTATCTCGGGTTCTCGATGCTAATAATAGATCATCGATATACTGCACAAGAACAGATTGTCCGGGCAGCACCAGTGATTCAAGACATTTTTTCAGAATTTGATTAAAAATGGATGGGCTTTCCGTGTACCCCTGTGGAACACGATTTCAAACGTAAACATGCTTGCAAATTTGAACAAAAATCAAAACTTTCTGTCTGGATGCAATGGAATGGAAAAGAAGGCATGGCATAAATCAATTACATTGAACCATTCTGCTCTCCATGGTATTTGATACAGAATTACTGCTGGATTCGGTACTACTGGACAACATGGGACAACATTGTTATTAATATTTCGAAGGTCTTGGACCACCCTGTACTTTCCGTTTGGTTTCTTTATGCAAATTATAGGTGAATAGCAAGGACTGCTCATTATTTCGTCTAGAATGCCTTGTTCAACCAAACGATCTATTTCTTTTGCGACACCTGGTTTTATTTCTGGACACATTTTATACTGTCCAACATTTGGGTAAACTGCACCTTCTTTCACTGTCACTTTTATGGGATTGACATCTGCCATCAAACCTACTTCTTTTCCAGAAAAATCCCACACATCAGGATTCACAAAGATGTTCAGTTTGTCTGTTAAATCCTCTACGAACATCTTTTTAACTTCAGTTTCTTATTTAGCTAACATAATTTTGTACACTTCGTCTTCACCTGGAGTCTGATTTTCAACACCATTGGGTGTGCAAAAGATTGTGCAATTCATCTTGCACAGTAAATCCCTCCCTAGTAAGTTTGCAGGGCTAGAGTCGCACACTACAAACTTGTGCATCTCTCTAAAATTATCGATACAGACTTCCATTGGCTCTGTGACAGGGATCCTAATTTTTTTATTAGAAATGCCCACTACTTGGATCGCTTCTCCCGAGAGGGGTAGGTTTGGGATGTCTGCTGTGTAGAACGGGTAGGACCAGTGTTTAATAAAAAGATAACATCATTTCCCTCCACTTTCTCTCAATGTAAGGACCTGACTGATCCACCGGTAAGGATGCACCAAGTACGCATTCCTCTTGCCCCCTCTCAGGCACTGTCAGAAATTCTCTGTTTTGAAAAATGTGTCCTGCAAAAGAAACTGTGGTGTTACCATATTTTTCTTACCACTTCCATCCCGAAAACCTGTTTACACACTGTAATTGGCTTGACTCACAAAATCTGGCATAGGGGCATGAGGTAACTGAATCTGTATTACCTGTGAGGCTGTCTCATTGACACCTCATTCTGCGTCTGTGGATTTAAATTTTGATTTTGGACATTATTATTCTGAATTAATTTACATTCGTTTCTCCAATGCCCCAGTTTTCTGCACCCATGGCAGGGAAACTTTTTCTTTGCCTCTTCTCTAGTCATTTTTCCTCTGGGTTTGTCTACACTTCCTTCACTTTGGCCTTCCCCTCTTTTCTGATTATTTGCTTGCTGACTTAACTGAAGTTTCTGTTGTTCTGCCATTTTTATTTGAGCCCACATTACCTTTTCTCTCATGTCTTTAGTTTATTATCAATTTCATCGTCACAGTATTTTGCATACTTGAGAATCTCGCCGACAGGCTTCGCTTGCCAACATAATTTATGTTCTTTAATTGCTTGAGAGATCTCTGGTTTGAGTCCGGACACAAAACGATATATCATGTCCTTTTTAGCAAGGTTTTCTAAACCACTGTACTGTTTAAATACCTGCAATAGGCGTTCATAATAATCATGTACAGATTCATCCTTATTTTGAGTGGTTCTGTCTATTTTAGTCGTGTCTGTTTCTTTTGGGGGAATTGTTCCCTTTAAATAGGTTATTATCTGATTATACCTTTTCATTACTTCTTCTGACGGGCCTCCTGTCTTTGGATCTCCAGGGTATTCCTCATTTGGCCAATCTACTGTAATTATACACTCAGTCCACAAATCAGCTGGGACAACAATGTCAAATAACCCATCTAAATCTTTTAACAGTACCTTCAAAACCTTCACAAACCTTACAACTTGCCGGTACCATTCAACAGGTTTTTCTCTAAGCATTGGGAAGTCATTAGTAAATGATAAAATATCTTGTCGGGACCATGAGACATGTACATAACCTCCTCCTGGCACTTCTCTCATTGGACACAACCTTTCAACCTTTTCTGTTTTTTTTGTAAATATTCTGATACATTTCTATTTGCCTGCCCTTCTTCCTTTCCCTTTGTCCATCTGGCTTTCCATTTGTCTAAATCTCCCCATTTTTGCAACAACGACAACAATTCTTTTATTTGCAATTTACGTCCTGACACATTCATGTTTTCCAAATCTTTGCCAGAAAATTCAGCTCAATATGTTTTCTACAATACCTTTTATTTGCCAATGTCATTTCCCATTTCTTGAGCAAAATTCATAAATTTCTTATGATATATTTTTGTATTTCGAGTAATACTTTTGCATATAAACAACAATTCTTCTTCATTAATAGAATGTAACCTTTCCAATTCAACATTTCCAGCTACCATTTATTCTAATTCTACCCTTAATTTGAATATGCCCAATACCTTTGGCTGTGATTTTGGCTTTTCTATGACTTGGGTGCACCTTTCCAATTCGTCTGGGCTTACTGCAGTTGCACTTCTCATTCCTGAGGATGTTTCAATCTGAACTTCCTTTCAACATTGAGGAGTAATTGTCCTGATTGAGTCACCCACTGATTCTCGTATAGGTGAATCCTTTAAGTAAATTACGAACTCGCATTCACTTGCTTGGTCATCAACTATTAGGGATTCTTTCCTGGACTGGACTATGGCTGTGGTTAGAACGGGAGTTTAAGGACTAGGTTGCTTATCTCCATATAAAGGAACTAAGGGACCTATGGTTTGGTATTAGCAGGGCTTCAGGACTCGTATTTAATTGAGAGATTTTTTGTATTAACTCACTACGCTGTTTTTTTAATGCTTCTTTCTCTCTTTCTTGTAGTATATTTTCCAATAAAGTTTTATGTATAATATGTGGAACCAAAGTGTCATGTATTCCTATAGGTTCTGAATCGATCCCCCTATTCCTGACCCTATTCTGGTTAAACTAACTATCAAGTTAACTAACAGTCAGCCCATGAGGCAAGAACAGCCCCCATGATGCAGATACCGTTATCTGACGCAGTCACACTACGGCACAGGAACGTGTTATCTGATTAGGTCATAACGCTTGAGATCTAATTAGACAAGCGACATTCCTCCAGCCCCTGATAAGGCGTACGACGTTCTCATAACAAATCAAACCTATGACAACCTGGAAAATCCGTGCGGCCATTGTTTTGATTTCACAGAGAACTTTAGTAAAGAATGTGCTAACGAGCAAGTCGTATGACATCTTTATTGACGTATCTATGTCCATCCTTACGTCAATCTCGGCACCTTTAGGTATAAATATTGCCGATCTTGCCCTATGCAAACACACGCGTGGTGACAAGACGGAGCAGCCATACTTGCCGAAGCCGAGAGCAGAAGCAGACCCCGCTGGCAGCAGCCCCGCCTTCCTGACGCGCTGAGAGACGCGCTGCTATCTCAAGCCGAGAGACCCAGCACCGGCGTTTCTGGGCAGCCCTCGCAGGCAGCCTGGAATATCGAGAGCAGAGAAAGAGATACCATTCCTCATTCATCCTAACTTCCAGGTACAGAACTGAATAACCCCTCACAGAGAATTCTTTAGTTATTCACTTGGCAAAAACAAACTTAACTTAAACTGTAACTTTCTATTCCCGCCCACGCATTAGACTTAGGTCAGGTACACGGGGTAGGCGTATTTAGAAACACCAGTTGAGTACGTTTAGTCAAATGTATATGTGTATGTAAATATATTTTAATCATTTTAAACATCATATGGCTCAGAAACCATATCAATGTTTTTACAGTATTATTTTATACTATTGCTTTTAATGTATGCACTTTACTTAACTATAAGTATTGCAATAATATCGATCCATTTCTCATGTATGAGAAAAGAGACTGATCAATAAATAACACCTTTTTATTGAACACGCCCGTCTCTTCCTTTTCTCTACAATCTGATGAGACTAAGAATGCACCTACTGACTGAGTAAAATAATTGCCTTGTGCTCACACGACTCTCGAGATTGACTCTTGATTAGGGGAGAGCAAAGTTGTCATGTTCTATGGTTGTCAGAAACTAAATCCCTTCTTGTCTAATCAGGGAAGTTAATTCCTCCTTGAACATTTGAGAAAGTTTCTAGCGAACTCTGAGCTACGCTGGCAAACACAAAAATTAAGTCTAGTATCGACAGTAGTAGACCTAGTTAACGTCTGGTCTAGGCCTTTACTGCTGTAGGTATTATTCCAATGCGCAGAGCCTATTGGGAAAATAGGAGCTACACTACATGGTGCCCAACGCGTTTGGAAAGGGCGATAAAACTAACGTAAGACATTTAGAGTAACTCAGTCGTGCTTTCTCACTCAGACCCCTTTTTCCATTATACTCCAAAGACGTCTGGAGTGGGTGAAAGGTAATATCCTCCAAAACCTCGCAGGAGGGAACTCCTATGTATGGTTCTTGGTATAGTCAACGTTGAAGGATAAAAACATTCCCAAAATATTGTGCATCTAATCTCTGTTTCCATAAAGAAACCTGATCTGCAAACAAACATAATACCATCCTGTCTGTAAAATGGCAGAGAGTGATGATGAAAGAGAGGCAGTTAGATTAGCAACTGAACTCGCAGATGCTGATGCTACCATGCAAGCAGCAGACCCGAATATAACACTCATTCCGGTCATTAAAAGGAGATCTATAACCTTAAAACTTATAGAAAATGGACTGACACCTAGAGGTGGCACAGTCATATTCGTAATCGAGGCACACGAATATCGGCAGACAGAGGTATACTATTCATGGATACATTTTCCAGCAGCAAATGCTGTAACAAAGTACTTCCACTATTACAAAGTAGAGGAACCTCCTGAAACGTACACTCCTTTCGAGGAGGTGGAAGTACCACTCAAATTCCAAGAGCATTTGCTCTTATTTGATGGCGCCCTAATACATAACAATCACATTACAAGGCTCGGTCCTTTAGGAAGACCAGGAGCAACGTGGCCGGTCTTAGCCGGATACACACCACATCCAGACATCGAAAGAATGCCTGCAGCAGAGCTGTTAATACAGCTAAAACAACTACTAAAAATTCATAGACAATTAGTTCAGTATGTAATGCGGACTTCAACAATTCAGCCAGCGATTAAACTTCCACAGCTGACCCCTCACCAAGGGAACACAAATAAAATTACACCACAGAACATCCAATCCTGCCTAGGTAAAGTTCCAGCTAAACGGGAACAGATACCATTCTGGTTGGCACAGAAAATTACCCAAATAGAGGCGGTGTTTCCTGACACCACCCCATTAGAAAAACACAGGATTCTGACTATATGTCTCCCAATGGGAATCGCACCACACATTGAGGACTGTGACACTTGGGGTACAGTCTTTGCTTCCATCTACACAAAAACGCACGGTGTTCCATCCATTTCGGTAATACCAGATGTGCTAAAACAAATTCAGGATGAATACGGTCCAGAACCTGCTTTAACCCTTGGTATGAAATTACTAAAAGACTTCAAGCAGGTCTCGGCTATATTATTAGCCAACATAAAAGGTGAGGCAGCAAACGTGGCGATCCGCCAGAGGTTAAAAGAGACAGATATAGCAGACCAACCAGCTGAAATTGCCAGAATCATAGAAAAATCCTATGAAGAACTAGGCAGAGATAGTCTAGGTGGAATACCAGTAAAACCGCAACTGACTACAAGTCCAGAAAAAATATTTTTTAATAATAATTCACCAAAAAAGAACTGGGATGGAAACAAACAATCCAATCCTAAAGAAAAGAAATTCCAGTCCCGAGGGAGGTCTCCCAGGCGAAGAGAGAAATCTCCAAACCAAAGACAGAGGTCACCGCAGAGTGACCCCTCTGGGAATAGATATAACCTTAGAAATAGGGATAATATTAAAAAACCTGATAGATATCAAGACATTGATACACGTCCCTCTCAATCTTTTCAGACTTCCTCGCAGAAATCGGAAAGAAGAGGACGATCAGAAGAGCACGCCAAGTCCAAAGACAAGGAACCTGCTCAGCTAAAAAAGAAATTACAATTTCCAAAAAAGAAGGTAGCCAGTATCAAGGTAGTTAAAAATGCCGAGAATACTGAGGACACAACTGAAAAACGGAGAATGGGCTCAGACAATGCTAGACAGCGCAGCAGAGGTGAGCATAGCTCGCAAAGTCCTTATGAATCATCTGGAGACAGTGGACACGAATGAATACCTTCAAGTGGAAACTGCAGACACCAGAGTTAGCAAGCCCCACAAGATATACGAGATAACATTACGTATAGAGGGAGATAAGACTAGGAAAATAAGGGGACTATTTTGGGATAACCTCTCAAAGGGTTATGACATCCTTCTAGCTGAAAAAGACTGGCCACCAGAGTTTGTCAGGGAGTGCCCTCATGGCGAAGAAGTAATTATGCCTGCCTTCTTTAATCAAATCCCGATTCATAAAAAATACACACTTGCTAGAAAGTGGGCAGTGGCCTTAGCACCTGCTTTATATAAAAATCATGTAGGATGGGATGAGGACTCCCCTCCTCACAAAATCCAGTTAAAATCACAACCTACTGCACAAAGGCAGTACCCAATTAAGCAAGAAGCTAAAAAACAGGTAAATGAAATACTAGATCAGCTAGAATACCAGGGGGTGATTGAAACTTGCCCCTCACAAATGAACAATCCTTTGTTTCCGGTCTCCAAACCAGACAATTCATATCGTCTAGTTTTGGATTACCGACACCTTAACACATGTTGCAAAACCTTTGCAGTGCAAAACTCACACAGTGCTGCACTAATGAATAACATAGTGCGCAAAAAATACAAAACAACCTTGGACATCTCCAATGGATTCTTTTGTCAAAACATAGCACTAGAGAGCAGATATTTAACTGCATTCTCAGTAAATGGCACTCAAAAACAATTCTGTCGGTTAGCCCACGGGTACAAGAACAGCCCGGGGGTATTCTCAGCGAGAGTAACAGAATTACTACAACTATATGATGATGAAGCATTATCTTATGTCGATGACATTTACTTAACAGATGATGACTTGGAGACTCACTTGAAAAGGGTGAACACCATAATACTTGGGTTCGCTGCAGAGGGTTACAAATTCAACTTTAAAAAATCCAGAATTGCCCATCTGACGGTCCTATTCTTAGGATATGAGTTATCAAGTGAAGGCAAAAGCTTGGCTGACAATTTCCTAGAGAAATGTGCCGTAATCCAAGCTCCTAAAACACTAAAAAACCTACAGTCAATTCTAGGTTTCCTAAATTTCGGAAGAACATACATTGCAAATTACGCAGAAAGGGTCAAACCCCTTTATGATCTAATTAAACCAGACTTTAAAAGATCCAATTGGACTCAAACACACACAGAAATTTTGAGATCCTTACAAACAGACATGCTAATTAAAACAAAATTAGAAACACGTGATAACACACGCAATCTTGTGATTCGAGTCATCCCAGGGAGATGCGGATTCACATACCTGACTTCTAATGAAGGAGAAAAGGTACCAATTGCATTCAAATCACACTTGTACACAGAAGCTGAACAGAAATTCAGTAATACAGAAAAAATCATTCGTGCAGTTCAAACCGCAATAGCTAGAGAAAAAGACATAGCTGACGGTAGACATATCACAGTCAGAACAGCAGAATCAGCCTTTGAGGCATTAACAACACCGTGTAATTTACCAACAACAACATTGAATCCGGAATGGATACAATGGGTGAATTCAATCACAACGGACAAAGTATACTACTACTTTGATCCAGAACTAGAAGAATTAAAAAATCTAAAATATGAAAAGACGTATCCTCTGCCAATCGACATTCTGCCTCTACGACATTACGCCTGTGTAATCTATACAGACGGACATGCTCAACCCTCCGTTTGGGGAGAACAAGCATACAACCCCACATGTGAGATTACAAAAGAAGTGTGGCGGGGAGGTAAACTAAGACCTCTATTAACAAAATCACACTCAGTAGAAACAAATTCAGAACTACAAACTGAAATAATAGCTTTGAAAATGGCGCTAGATAATGCGGATCGCGAATTCCCGACACTTATAGTGTCAGATTCATATTACTGCGTCAAAGCATATAACAAGGATTTGCAGACATGGATTCAGAACGGTTACAAAGATGACACAGATGCACCAATAAAGCAGAAACTGCTCTGGGAACAAGTAGCTCTTTTGAAAAAAGAACTACCAAAGACTCACGTGACACACTCACTGAGTCATCAGCGTGATGGCGTTCACGTTGTGGGGAATTCATTGGCTGAAGCAGCCGCAGCGGCAGCCACTAAACCGGCTCCCGTAGATCGAAAAAAGCGTACATTAAAATACATTGACGGTGAAACGATGCTGGCGGTGAAAACGTCATCAAAAGGCGACTGCTCAGCGTTACCGATCAACTATCCACTCAATTATACATACATAATCGATGCAAACTCCGTCCCTTTTGCTCGAATCCCTGGAGTGGGGGATAGAGTGATTCCAAACATGGACAGGAGAAACTTGTTAATCGCAGACGCACACATGGGCGAGGGTCTCAGACACCTTAAATTAAAAGATTCTCTGGAAGAATTACAATCACGGTACTGGTGGCCAGGCATGAGCCTGCATTACACCATGTTTGTAAAAAACTGCCCAAACTGCAACAGAGATCGCAGTGGGGAGAGAAACAGTTTAATACCTCGTCGTATCAAGGCAGATAATATTACCAGCAAAAAGAATGGCTTGCGATTAACATATACAGGCTAGTTTCCACTTATAATGTAGATCACCAGCACTCGGCTGACGTCCGGACTATTATACAAGATTTGCGAGTCTAAATGGCATATACGCTAAGAGCATGTTACGTTCGACCATTGTTTTCACTCTGGCACACCAGCCTGGGGGGAAACATGGCCAAATGAGCACAGCCCAGCGGGAATCTTCTCACTTCCTTCCTGAGGGTACTGGATGGTGTAAAGAAAAAACCAAGGCAGAAAGCAATCTACAATGGAAAGGATATTAGGTTCGGGAGCTGGGTGGGTCAAACATCTAATAAGTGTCCAACGTAGTCTAAATAACTTGCCAAGAAATTCTCTGAAGGGATTCAGTCCGTACGAATTATTATTTGGAACTAGGATGTTGATCTCTGACCTTGATAGTCAGACTTCAGTGGTTAAAGAAAAAACCTTTGATGTCAAAGACCGTTTGGCTATTTTGCAGGACTTAAACAAAACAAGAAAAGACCTGAGCAACATACAGTTGAAACAACAGCCAACGACCACTGAAGAATCACCACCTGTCCCAGCAAGACCTGTCTGGATTCCAAAAGTCGGGGATCTAGTCAGGGAAAAGATCGCGGTAAAGAAGGAATTTGGGCCTTCCTACAGAAAAGCAGTTCCTGTCTTGTCTGTCAACGGGACAAGATCAGTTATACTACCGCCACTTGCTGGTAAAAAGGAGAACCGAGTTGTATCCATCGACCTGGTAAAACCACAACATGTGGCCGATAACAAACAGTAGGCCAAGTGGACTCCCAATAAGTAGCAGAACACCAAGGTTTGCTACCAGCACAGAGGTCCTAACAAAAAGGCTCATCACATTCGAAACGCCTAAAGAAGAACAAGAAGGACTATGCAACAATGCAATAGAACTCAGACCTCTGAAAACCCAAATAAAGACATTTAGCAGAGACACACCAATCTATACTGAAGTACCAAGTGAAAATGCAAAAAACAGAAATCCTGAACCAATTGGAACAATTGACAGAACTGCATCCGGTTACTTCATCAACTTCGATGATTCCTCTGACGGCTTCAGTGAATCAAAGACACAGCCATCATCAAAATCCTTTAAAGACAAAGCTAAGGAACTTTTGAAACATCTGAAAGAAACATATCTGGTTTCTCCATGGATTGAATTTTGGGTGGGTTTTGGTGCATTTATCCTCATACTTTGGCTCATCATGGTATTTACTTTGGGACGCTTCATTGAGGGAAAATATGCTAAAATGGACACAGCAAGTCAGAACATCAACTTGGTCCTCAAACCACACACATCTTCACACGTCGAGAAAAGAGAACTTTCTTCAGCCAACTTCACAGCCAATCCTATACCTGGTGGGGTAGCCTGGGACAACACTGACTATGAAATTTATGGTCCGGTCGAGATCCTGAAATATCCACACCAAATCAAGATCTCCTTGAGTGACTTTGCAAAACCAAACTCATTTGCTGATGATTGGGACTTCGAAAGTATTAACAACATGATGTCTGACTTAGTAATGTCTGCTAAATTTACAAAACATGATTATTTGCAAGGTTCTACAAATTATGATAGTATGTATTGCTATAACCATTATGGTAACCATTTTTTACATAAATCTGCACAACCTAGAAATGTTTTAAGTTATAATCAATGGGAACATTGTGCTACACCTCCAAAAGGAAGCTCTAGAACCGTATATGACAAATATTCATATTTTTCAGGTTTTAACATAAGTAATGCTGAAACATTTTATTTTAAATTGTCAAACAAGACAGGGATGAAAACCATGATAACCAACACAAAATTGATATATTCAGATTCATTCTTTGAAAAAATGAATACATTTGGATTTGATTATTGGGACAAAAATGTTGATTTGAAAAGTGTTTGGGGTACAAAAGAATGGCAAGTACAGGGTATAGAAGCTTTGTTTAGAGCCTGCATGATCCCAGAACAAATGATATTTTTAAATGACACTGTTCAACAAACCACCTGTCTTGGCTTAGCCAAAATCAAAGATTTAATTAAACCGTCTATTCCAAAGCCAACAATGTTTAGCAATAGCTCTGATACAGTTGAAGAGATAGACGTAAACCATATACTAAACCAAAACAGAACACATCCTGATTGGAAACAATGGTTGATCTGGCCCACAGATACAAATAACTGTCAAGATAGATTCCTGAATAAAACACAGGGTTTCAAAATGACCAGGCCAGACCCTAGATATCCCCAAAGACATCACCCAGGGATAATAACAACCTACAGTGTGGGCAAATTATGCCTTCAATGGCTACAAACTTCCACACTGCCTGAAATTAAGCAACACCTAACTTTACTTACTGATGGTGCTGACTTGCGTGATTTCATAATGGGACCACGCAAACAGCGTCAAAAGCGTTTCATAGCAGCCTCTGTATATGCAGCATACAATGAGGCCTGGAAGGTTACTCAAATTGAGACAGCAGAAAGAATACGGGAAATTGACCGTATTAATTTGGAAAAATCACTATCTGTAGTGGACAATGGGTTAATGACTCTGTCCTCCAGAATTGTTTCATTGGACAGCATTGTGTCTTCAGCAATCGATATATTATCGCAAGACTTACTGTTATTACAACATGGTCAGTCACAATTGCGTTCCATTGTACAGCTTGGCTGGACGTTACAAAATCTGCGTTCAGGCTATGTGCCTTGGCGTTTAATCAACACAACGTCACTATTCCAAATCTTTAACCTTACTGATAGACAAATCGGTATGGCGCAAAAGGGTGCTGATTATACAATCTTGAGCATTGAAAAACTAGAAAGATTACCAATGACAATGTCAGAACGACCTGTCAGTGAATGGATAATCCACGGAATCATAAATATTCCAATCTCAACCTTCAGGTTTCAATACTACCAAAAATATATACAGGCTGGCATGTACGAGAAATTGGGAAAGGGGTACCTTAAAACAACTTGGAACCTGCCCTATTCACATGCATGTGTCAGTAATAAAGGACAGAAAGTGTTTCTTAGTGGCAACAATTGTGCTATGTCACTAAGCGGCACGCTTCTGTGTAACGGTATTAGTTTGCACGGAGCCTGTGAAGGGAATTCATACAACCTTTCATGTCACCAGCAAGGCGCACCTGCAACTGAAATAGAACCATTCTTTCAAAGACTCTATAATGGGAGTTACATTCTTATTGTAGACCGCAGATGTTGTAGTCTTATGCCCGGGACTCCTTATCTAGTCACTACGACGGCGAAGGTCAAGTGCTGTGGACGTTCTTTATTCCCCAGCTCCTTTCCAGACAGGGAGGCAAGGGCATGGCCCAGTTTGAAAATTACTTCTATTCGAATAGATACTTTAAGCAGAATGAAAACAGTGCTTCTTCAGACGCCTACAAGGCTCACGTCATCAAAAGAAACGTATGATCTACAAGTCGCAAGGACGACTGCAGAGATACATACATTATTATCAACTAATTCCCCCGTACATTTCGTGGAAATCCTGAGCGAAATCTTAAATATTTCTGATACCAATGGGATCTCAGGGGTATTTAAGACAGTATTTTCGATGGCATTAACACCATTCAAAGCCATACTGGGTATTTTTCCAGATTTCGTCC
Organism: Lissotriton helveticus; assembly: GCF_964261635.1. Lineage (NCBI taxonomy): Eukaryota > Metazoa > Chordata > Amphibia > Caudata > Salamandridae > Lissotriton > Lissotriton helveticus. The sequence goes on from NC_136068.1 coordinate 1,234,607,794, forward strand.
ATTCGATTTTTGGCGGACTTCCCCTGATCCTGGGACTAATTGCAGGAATCCTATTCTTAGTCCTTATTTTTCGTTTTGGCAACCCATGTCACAGATCAAACTCTCGCGACAGTGGAAGATACGATCCTAGCCATTGGATACCGGGACTGGATATCAAAAATCCTGGGACTCTCCCGGCTTAGAGACCTAAACATGACTTGGTTTCTATCATTTCGACCAATGTGGCAAAGGTGTGTTTTACCTGTACTAAGGTGTCTGCTATGCGGAGAAGAATGCGTGTTAGACACCTGTCTGACGCTACAATCGGATGCGCCAGTGGATGCAGATACACTGTTCGTTCCTACCAAGGTTCACGCTTTGTGCTGCCCTCAAAGGCTGCCAATCCTGATGACGGCATTCCTGGAATCTTCACCACTGCGATTGAAGAGTAGTGAAGTTCAAGATGAAAGCAGCATCGAACAGGTACGACCTTCTGTCAGCAATGCGAATCAGAATGTCAATGCAGACAATCATGCGCACGAATGCATGGTTACCCCTATTTCCGACTTAGTGGAACTTTCCCATGAAGCTGTTGACAGTTTTTTCGAAAGCCTGAATGATATGATGTTCTCTCCAGAACAGAAATAGAGACTTTTGAGCAAGCTCGCACACGGCGTTCCCTGAATTCGGCCTTCAACTTTAAAAATAAAGTCACATGAACAATTCTTCCCACCAGTTCACGGACAACAATTTTTTAGCAGCCCCAAATTATTTTTCACAAATTTTTCGGGACACTTATCTTCTGCTTAAAGTAAGAAACTATTCCTAGAGAACTAAGATTTCTATTTTTAGATACTTTATAAACTTTAGTTGCCCGCTGGGATGTTCACAAATATTTTATTATGTGATGAGATGGTCTCGAACTTCCTTTCTGTATAGCTATATTAAGAGCCATTTCATGTGTATTTTTCAAATACCAAATTAGCAATAATGCATACAAATGCGTGTTTACTTTTGCATTTAATTCATAGCTTAAGTGCATACAATATATATGACTGCAATTTTTCAGTATATTTGAAAGTTTCAAAATGCATTTATGTATTTTGGGGTGGTAAGGTATACACTATACGCTATAGTATGTTGTACTATGTTATACTATGCATAGATTAGTAAATATGACCATAGTTAGCGTGGAGTGGGTGTCATGTATTCCTATAGGTTCTGAATCGATCCCCCTATTCCTGACCCTATTCTGGTTAAACTAACTATCAAGTTAACTAACAGTCAGCCCATGAGGCAAGAACAGCCCCCATGATGCAGATACCGTTATCTGACGCAGTCACACTACGGCACAGGAACGTGTTATCTGATTAGGTCATAACGCTTGAGATCTAATTAGACAAGCGACATTCCTCCAGCCCCTGATAAGGCATACGACGTTCTCATAACAAATCAAACCTATGACAACCTGGAAAATCCGTGCGGCCATTGTTTTGATTTCACAGAGAACTTTAGTAAAGAATGTGCTAACGAGCAAGTCGTATGACATCTTTATTGACGTATCTATGTCCATCCTTACGTCAATCTCGGCACCTTTAAGGTATAAATATTGCCGATCTTACCCTATGCAAACACACGCGTGGTGACAAGACGGAGCAGCCATACTTGCCGAAGCCGAGAGCAGAAGAAGACCCCGCTGGCAGCAGCCCCGCCTTCCTGACGCGCTGAGAGACGCGCTGCTATCTCAAGCCGAGAGACCCAGCACCGGCGTTTCTGGGCAGCCCTCGCAGGCAGCCTGGAATATCGAGAGCAGAGAAAGAGATACCATTCCTCATTCATCCTAACTTCCAGGTACAGAACTGAATAACCCCTCACAGAGAATTCTTTAGTTATTCACTTGGCAAAAACAAACTTAACTTAAACTGTAACTTTCTATTCCCGCCCACGCATTAGACTTAGGTCAGGTACACGGGGTAGGCATATTTAGAAACACCAGTTGAGTACGTTTAGTCAAATGTATATGTGTATGTAAATATATTTTAATCATTTTAAACATCATATGGCTCAGAAACCATATCAATGTTTTTACAGTATTATTTTATACTATTGCTTTTAATGTATGCACTTTACTTAACTATAAGTATTGCAATAATATCGATCCATTTCTCATGTATGAGAAAAGAGACTGATCAATAAATAACACCTTTTTATTGAACACGCCCGTCTCTTCCTTTTCTCTACAATCTGATGAGACTAAGAATGCACGTACTGACTGAGTAAAATAATTGCCTTGTGCTCACACGACTCTCGAGATTGACTCTTGATTAGGGGAGAGCAAAGTTGTCATGTTCTATGGTTGTCAGAAACTAAATCCCTTCTTGTCTAATCAGGGAAGTTAATTCCTCCTTGAACATTCGAGAAAGTTTCTAGCGAACTCTGAGCTACGCTGGCAAACCCCAAAATTAAGTCTAGTATCGACAGTAGTAGACCTAGTTAACGTCTGGTCTAGGCCTTTACTGCTGTAGGTATTATTCCAATGCGCAGAGCCTATTGGGAAAATAGGAGCTACACTACAAAAGGAAGTTGTAGAAATGGAGCACTAGAGACAGTTCTATTTGTCTCTTCTTGATAAGGTGGAAGATTTTTCATGAATAAATCCTCTAAATAGTCATCATCTGAATCACCACCACTTGTCATTAAACGTTTTGTTTTCTCAGTACTTTTACTTCCAGTCGATTCTTCTGTGGTAAAGACAGGATATAATCCTTCCACTAGCATAGACTGTCTCCATTATTTCATCTGTTTATCTTGAGTTTCTTTTGGAAATCTGGGACAAAATCTGCTAAAACTTCAGTCACCTCAAGATCTAGCTCGCTCAAAAGCCTTTGTCTCCCACTCTTCTAGGCCTTCATATTGCGTTAATCTTGGTCTGGGGTCTAATTCATTCATGTGAAATTCTACCATTAAATGTACCATGTTCTGGAAATGCTAAAATGCCATCGTCTTTGGTATATTCTATCCAATTCTCTAACCACACACAAGTGTGGTAGCTTCTTTCTACCATCATATATAATGCCAGCATTTTTGTTGGTGGAATAATAATTCCTTCTATCGTTTTTACTGGTTTATCTTTCTTAAAGTAATTCTTAATTTTCTGCGTAAATGACATTTTTCACTTTTCCCATTACATGTTATATGGTCTTCCTCTAATACTCTGCTCTTGGGCAAAACCTAAATGTTTTCTATCTGGGCGATTTCCTATGATTGCTGGATGTAAATGCCACATATAATGCTGTCTAAATTTCTACGAAATTCTAATTAAATTAATTAACGTGATTTGTTTAATTTGCCAAAAAATCTTCTCAAATACCAGCGCGTCTTTTATTTTCAATGACCAATCAATATTTGACTTACAAACAGCGTTCACAAATGATTATGTGGCTTTTCGGTAACGTGAGTCTCACTCTCTGCACTTACCCCTCCTTTACAACTTTCACACAGTTACACACCCACTGTTTCTACCAATCCCAGTGCGGCTCTCTATGACATCAGTGCAGCGCCTGCGACTGACTCCCTTCTTTGCAAGGTAATACAACAACTCAATTCATTTTCATTTAAATGCACATGTTAATATTAAACAACATAGAAACATTTGCTACTGTGCCTGATTGACTAAATTCAAAAGAAAAGATAATTTCTTTCACAACGAGTAAACCTTTTTCCGTCTACCCTTCATACACTACGAGTAAAACAACTTTCCGCTTACTCTTCACTCAAGCAAAAAGAATCTGTTACTCCTTCACACTTACCCTTTCTAGGTGATATGATACCAAAGTTTCACCAGCAAACTTCTTGGCTACCAATCACTCTCAATTTTATACTAGAAAATTATCCCTAACTAGTACTTTAACCCCTTCTGTGCTAATGACGAGCTGAGCTCGTCATGGCACACAGTCGCAGTGTGCTCATGACGAGCTCAGCTCCCCCCCATGGGGGGTCAATCAGCGTGTTTGCATCGGGGAAGGCAGGGGAAGACTTTCCCCTGCCTTCCCCGCCCCCCCTCCACATCATCAATGACGTCAGCGCACGAAGTGTTTGTTGTTGTTGACTTGTTTGACAAGTTACCTTTATTAGTAATCATTATGGATAGCCGGAGTATGACTGCTCAGCAAGTGGTTGGTATGCTTCTTGAATCTTCCTCTGAGCCGGATTAAGAGACTGACAGTGCGTCTGAGGGAGAGGAGGGAGGGGAACATTCTGGCAGTGAGTTTTCTCTCCATATGAAATCATCGGATGAATAAGGTTCTCTCAGTGCAAATGAAGTGCCTGTTTTAGAGGAGGATACTGCTGTGCCGTTGGTGCAAGAGGCATCTGGATTACAGCCTGAGGCTGCTAGGCTTCCTACTGGAAGTGCTGGACTCTGGGTTGATCCAAACATGGTGCAGCCGGTGTTGCCTGCCTTTAGCGGTGATACAGGGTGTAGAGTGGATTGTGAAAATATTTTGCCTATAAAGTTTTTTCAGTTATTTATGGATGATGTATTTTTGGGTGAGATTGTTGAGCAGACTAATTTGTATGCTGAAATTTTTTTTAGGGACAACAGCGACAACATAGGCTCTACTCTAGAGCTACCCGGTGTACTCCGACAAATCTGGAAGAGATTAAGAAGTTTTTGGGTTTGACTTTATTGATGGGTTTGCCAAGGAAGCCGAACCTGGCTTCATATTGGTCTACCAGCCCCTTGATGGCAACAGCCATATTTCCTGCAGTTATGACTCGTGATCGGTATTTACTTTTGCTATGCATGCTGCATTTTGTTGATAATTCTTTGGCGTTGACACGTATTCACCCTGACTGTGACCGTCATTTTAAGATCCGGCCTGTTCTTGATCCCTTTGTAGATCGATTTTCAGAGATCTATACTCCAGGGAAATAAATATCTATTGATGAGTCTTTGGTTTTGTTCAAGAGTCGTTTGGTTTTTAGGCAGTACATCCCCAGCAAGAGGGCACGCTATGGAATTAAGCTGTATATGTTGTCTAGAGTAGGACAGGATATGTTTTTATATTTTTTGTGTATACTGGTAGAGATTCCACTATTGACCCCCAGTTTGTCTGTCCACTTTTGGAGTTTCTGATAAAATTGTGTGAGACCTTGCTAGAAGACTGTTCAACAGAGGCCACCATTTGTACCTTGATACCTTCTGCACTGCTGTGCAATTATTTAAGGAATTGTTTAAAGTGGACACTTTTGCATGTGGCACAATCCGCTCTAACCGCAAAGATTATCCGAAAGAGCTTGTTTGCAAAAAAGGGGTGTCAGTGCAGTTCCTTGCGTAGTGATGATTTACTAGCTGTGAAATTTGTGGACAGGAGGGATGTGTACATGCTGACTAACATCCATGATGAGATTACTTTACCTATGCCCGTTTGGGGTCAGGTTGCTGCAGTGCACACAACTGTGTACATTCTAAACTACAATAAGCACATGGGTGGTGTTCACAGAGTAGATCAGAGGTTGGAACCTTACACTGCTATTCGGAAGGCTGATGTTTGGTATTAGAAGTTGCCCATCCATTTCTTCAACTTAGCAATTTTAAATGCTTTTATTGTGTTCAAAGAGTGTTCTCCAGCGTCAAAGTTGAAATTTCTTCAGTTTCAGCACTCTGTGATAGCTAGCCTTGTTGTTGTGGATCAGGTAAGTGTTCCTAGATCTGGAGTGGTGGAGGATGTGGCTCGATTGAAAGATCGCCACTTTCCTGATTACATTCCTCCCACATCTTCAAAAGACTTTCCCACTAGGAGATGTAGAGTCAGTTGGCGTAGAGGTTTGCGGAAGGAGACTCGTCTTTTCTGCCATGATTGTCCTTCTAACCCTGGGCTGTGTGTGTGTGCCTGCTTGTTTTAGAGTGTACCACATGCAAAATAATTTTTGGGAGCTTCCATGAGTGGTAAAGTGAACTGCCTGGTCTGTATTGTTTAAAAATGTATATTCTGTTTCAAGGTTGGCATTAGTGCAATGTATTTAGTTTCAGATTTTATGTTAGTAGGTTTGTATCTCTTTGCAATTTGTTTGTGTTTTATTTGTCTAAAAAATACAAAATGTGATGGCGGTGTCTGTAGGTTGGCACTTGGCTGGTGGTATGCGTGGACAGGCGCTTGGCTGGCTGTGTGCGTGGACTGGCGCTTGGCTGGCGGTGTGCGTGGACTGGTGCTTGGCTGGCGGTGTGCGTTGACTGGCGCTTGGCTGGGGGTGTGCGTGGATTGGCGCTTGGCTGGTGTTGGTGGATGGACTGGTGCTTGGCTGGAGGTGTGTGTGAACTGGCACTTGGCTGGTGGTGTGCGTGGGCTGGCGCTTGACTGGCGGTGTGTGTGGACTGGTACTTGGCTGGCGGTGTGCGTTAACTGGCGCTTCGCTGGCGGTGTGCGTGGAGTGGCACTCGGCTGGTGGTGTGTGAGTAGTGACTTGCTGCTGGTCACTACAAACACTGCTAGCTGAGCGCCACTCCACGCAATCCATCAGTTTGTGTAGTTGCTGTGTCAGGAATGTGGGCATGTGAAAGTGATGGGCCCTTGAATGGTGCTGTCTGCTGGTGTGAGTGTTGTAATGTGATGGTCCCGCGGCTTGCGGTGTGAATGTTTTGTTTGTGTCACACGTATGAAAGGTGTATGAATGGCCTGTAAAGAGGTTGGTGCCTTGTCCTGGCTTTACAGCTCACGCGCTGTGAGTCAATGGTGCAGTTTCTCATCCTTTCAATTATTAACAGTGTATTTATTTTTTGTGAAATCACTTGTTAATACAATTGTATATACTGAACCATCACTCACCCTCGTGCCAAATCCAACCAGTATGTGTGTGTGCTAGAGGATTAGATGGATGTGCTGTAATATTTGTCTTTTTTGTCTTCCTGAAGCAGGGTGTACCTTGTCCCTTTTTGTGAATGTTGTAATGTGTTGGTTTGAACGTATGAAAGGTGTGTGAATGGCCTGTAAAACTGTTGGTGCCATGTCGTGGCTTTACAGCTTAAATACTGCGAGTCACTGTTTTGTTTTTTTGTGCATTTATTGACAGTGCATTTTATTTTTGTGAACTCTCTTGTTAATAACATTTTATGTACTGAACCATCACTCGCCCTCGCGCCAAATCCAACCAGTATTTGTGTGAGTTTGAGGAACAGATGGCTGTGCTGGAATCTTTGTCTTTTGAGTCTCTCTGCCAAGGTGTACATTCCATATAAGAATAACCTACCAACTATTTTATCCACAATGTCCTGCAAACTTAAAAAAGTCTATCACATTTTCCTTGCAATATTGTGCCAAAAATCTCACGCTGCATAAATAAACACATAATTATGTCAAAATGATTTGGTTTTGTAAGGGAGGTCAGTCACCTGGGCTTTTGGTCCTGTGCTCGGCGCCCATCGCGGGTACTTGGGCCTCCCACACAAGTGAGGCACCATTTTTATCGGGAGACCTGGTGGAACGTTGGGTGGTAGGAAATTTGTGTGAGCCTGGTGATGCCACACTTTCCCACACAAAAAATGTGTGAAAAAACTGATTTTTTCAGATAAATTGAGGTTTGCAAGAGATTCTGGGTAAGGAAACGTTGGGGATCCATACCACCTTGGAAGCCTCCGGGTGTCTAATTTTCAGAAATGTGTGGGTTTCCCTAGATGGCTGGCGAGCACGGGGCCAAAAACCCAGGAGACCCCCCTTGCAAAAGCAGGTGGTTTTGAGATAGGCAATTTTGATGTCACCTCACTACGTTTTGGGCCCTTGCCCTTGCCTGTCGCGGGTACATGGGCTTCCCACACAAGTGAGGCACCATTTATATTGGGATGCCTGAGGGAACGCTGGGTGGTAGGAAATTTGTTTGAGCCCGGTGATGCCACACTTTCCAAAACAAAAATGTGTGAAAAAAACTGATTTTTTTAGCTAAAATTGAGGTTTGCAAAGGATTCTGGGTAAGAAAATGTTGGGGGATCCATGCAAGCAATACCTCCTTAGAATCACCAGTGTGTATACTTTCCAGAAATGTGTGTGTTTGGTAGGTTTCCCTAGGTGCCGGCAGAGCTAGGGTTCACAAACTACAGCTAGGCACTTTGCCAAAAAAGGGTCATTTTTCCCTGCGAAATTGAGGTATGACCACGTTGCGTTTTCCACCGTTTCCTGTCTTTGGCACCAGGCCGAACCACAAAAGTGAGGTACCATTTTTCTTGTAAGACTTTGGGGAATGTGGGGTGCATGGAAATTGGTGGATCCACATAGATTCCAGACTTTTCCACCACAGAAATGGGGGGAAAATGTGTTTTTTGGACAATTTTTTAGGTTTGCAAGGAATTCTGGGTGACAGAACCTGGTGGGAGGCAGTCAAGTCACCCCATCCTGGATTCTTCTGGGTGTTTAATTTAAAAAAATGTATAGGTTTGCTATGTTTCCCTAGGTGGCGGCAGAGCTAGGGTTCAAAAACGACAGCTAGGTACTTTGCCAAAAAAGGGTCGTTTTTCACTGTGAAATTGAGCTGTGACCACGTTGCGTTTTGCACCGTTTCCTGTCGCAGGCACTAGGCCGACCCTCACAAGTGAGGTACCATTTTTCTCAGAAGACTTTGAGAAATGCGGGTTGTGTGGAAATTTCGGGATCTTCACAGATTCCAGAACTTTCCTCCACAGAAATGTGGGAAAAATGTGTTTTTTTGACAATTTTTTAGCAAGCAAAGGGATTCTGGGTAACAGAACCTGATGGGAGGCAGTGATGTCACCCCATCCAGGATTCCCCTGGGTGTCTAGTTTCCACAAATGTATAGTTTTGCTGAGTTTCTGTAGCTGCCGATGCTAGGGTTCAAAAACTACAGCAATGCACTTTGCAAAAAAAGGGTATTTTTCCCTGCGAAATTGAGGTGTGACCACGTTGCGTTTTGCGCCGTTCCCTGTCGCAGGCCAACCCACACAAGTGAGGTACCATTTTTCTTTTAAGACTTTGGGGAACTTGGGATGGGTGGAAAGTTGTGGATCCATGCAGATTCCAGAACTTTCCACCGCAGAAATTTGGGGAAAATGTATTTTTTTGACAATTTTTTAGGTTTGCAAGGGATTTTGGGTAACATAACCTGGTGGGAGGCAGTCAAGTCACCCCATCCTGGATTCCTCTGGGTGTCTAGCTTTCAGAAATGTATAGCTTTGCTAGCTGTCTAGTCACTTGGCCAAAAACGGGTAATTTTTCACTGCGAAATTGAGGTGTGACCATGTTGCCTTTTGCGCCGTTTTCTGTCGCGGGCACAAGGCCGACCCATAGAAGTGAGGTACCATTTTTCTTGGAAGACTTAGGGAAATGCTGGCTGAGTAGAAATTTGTTGATCCATGCAGATTCCAGAACTTTCCACCACAGAAATTTAGACAAAATGTTTTTTTTTTAAACAATTTTTTATGTTTGGGTAACAGAACCTGGTGGGAGACAGTGAATTCACCCCATCCTGTATTTCCTTGGGTGTCTAGTTTTTAATAATATATAGGTTAGCTAGGTTTCCCTAGGTGCCGGCAGAGCTTGTGTTAAAAAACTACAGCTAGGCACTTTGCAAAAAAAGGGTCATTTTTCAATGCGAAATTGAGGTGTGACCACGTTGCGTTTTGTGCCGTTTCCTGTCGCCGGCAATAGGCCGACCCGCACAAGTGAGGTACAATTTTTTTTGTAAGGCTTCGTGGAACGTGGGGTGGGTAGAAATTTGTGGATCCACGCAGATTCTGTAACTTTTCACCACAGAAATGTGGGGGAAATGATTTTTTTGGGACAATATTTTAGGTTTGCAAGGGATTCTGGGTAACAGAACCTGGTGCGAGGCAGTCAAGTCACCCTATCCTAGATTTCATTGGTTGTCTAGTTTTCAAAAATTTATAGGTTTTCTAGGGTTTTCTAGGTGCAAGCAGAGCTAGGGTTAAAAAACGACAGCTACACACTTCACAAAAAAAGGGTAAATTTTAATTGTGAAAATGTGGTGTGTTTATGTTGGTTTTTGAGCCCTTTCCGCTCGTGGACACTATGCCTACCCACACAAGTGTGGTACTATTTTTATTGGGAGATTTAGGGTAATTCAGATTTGTAAAGCAATTATTATTACCTATTAATTTTTGACGCATTTCTACCTTCCAAATGAAAGACATTGTGTAAAAAAGAAGTAATATTGAAAAATGACCAACAATTCTCATGCTAGTATGAGTATTCCCAATTTTGAAAATGTGCAAATATGTACTGTTTCTATAGGTTTCCATTTCAGAAAAATCATAGGTATCTTTCATACTGATTTTTCCATGTATACATTTTCACACAATAATTGCTATATACCCGCTACATAATAAAAAGGCATTGCAAATTGCTACTCAGTTTTTGACTCTGCGTTTGTTTGTTTCGTGATGAACTTACAAGTCCTATATATATCCCACAACCAGGAAGGTCCAGCAGATGTAACGGTATATTGCTTTGAAAGAGCTGTCATAATTAGGAGAAGTTACAGGTGAAAACGTTGACACAAAAGGCTGTTTTGTTCAACTAATATTCAATGTTTTCAATATTTAACTGTTAGTTTCTATAAAGAAACCTTGATGGAGCTACACAAATGACCCCTTGCTGTTTTTAAAATGTTTTCTACTTTACTAAAATGTATAGCTTTTCAGGATCCATTATTGCTTTCATACTCATTTTAAAAATTAACTGGAAGGAGGTTGAAAGCACAGAATATTGGAAAAATAGCCTATGTTCCAGAAAAATGCCAAAACTGTGGAAAACATTTTGATTTTCCCACAAACCCTTTTTTGATAACATTTGCAGGAAAAAACCCAGATGCTTTCATTTGTAGCCCATTTTTCCCATTTTTCCAAAAAAAACAAAATGTTGCTATATTTTGTCTAATTTCTAGCTTCCCTCCAAGGGAATCTACAAACCCTGAGTACCTTTAGAATCCCCATGATGTTGGAAGATAAGGACGCAAAATTGGCATGGATACCTTATGTGGTTAAAAAGTTACAGGGGCCTAAGCGTGCACTATCCGAAATAGCCTTGCACAGTGGGAAAAGGCCTAGCAGCGAAGGGGTTAAGTTTTACCAAACTTTCCGCATCTATTCCATCAAGGCAAGTAACCTCACTGCAGTGTAGCTTTCATTTACCACCCGCTATTCAATATCACAGGATTTCTAAACAACAAATAACAATACAAACAGGTTTTGGTTAGTACATAAACTCAATAATCAATAAACAATCAATAAACAATATACAAACTACTTATCTTTAACTAAACCCTAACCGTCGCTCTGCTATCAGAAAAGTATACTGATGGCATGCAGGATTACCAGCTCAATTTACCATACTCACCTGGGCCCATAAACAATCACACTTAGAAACTAGTAATCCTGCTTCTACTTTCAGCCTATCAGTTCCTTTATTCCTTTTAGGACTTATACCTGTAAACCATGACTCACCAATCCTTTGTCACCTATGCTATAAGTCCTAGGCATCGAAAAGGGAGTTAACATAATAACATTTATTATTTAACAATTTTACTTTCCCTGTAATGACCACAGACTCGGGAGAAGTTTTAAACATTTTATCTATGCAAGTTTTGATGAGTCTGTGTCCATAATACAGTGACCATAAATTTTACAGATAAGAATATGATTAATAGGACATAAAGTTTGCAAGAAACCACATTAACACTTTTAGACATTGGTACCTGGGAAAGGTGAGAAAGGGAACTAGCAGAAGGACATACCACATGGATTACATTTACCTAGAATGATGTGAGGACCAACACTGGCCACGGGCTGGAGCAAAGATAGGGCTTCCGACTAATCAGGTGCCAACAGGACTGAACAGGTGCAGATCAGGACAGGTGACCTCCACTAAGTGCAACGCCAGCGTCACACCCCTCTCTATGCCAAATTCTGATACCCTGAATGGGTAATCGATAATTCTCCCTCAGCAACACCCCGACTTTTCGGACAGAGTGCTCCGCCAGCACCTCTGCTCTCGATCTTCTAAAGCATGCGTTGGGTCAGTGATAGATCAGATAATCGGACAAGTCAGACAATTTTCTCAAACTAAACCTAACTTAGTTATACCATTTCCAGGGCAATGTACCACCCCTAAATGTTACAAAATCTATGTGTTCCCCTTCAGTGATTGGTCAGAAAGACAAGGAGAGGTCATCACACCATACTAAGATGAGGTAATTTCTCATTGAATTCTTTTGATCAAGTTCTCGCCCATAATATATTTTCCCATGAGTTTTATTCCACCCAGCAATAATATTTCATTTAGTATACAATGTTTAGAAATTTTGCAAGTTATCTTCCTTTTCCCAGGTCAGGGGGTGAGGTTCCCAGGCGCATCCAGTGTAAGACAGTCTTTGGCAAGGTTTCAATGTCACTGCTCGAGGTCTTTCAGTGCTCCCGGCACATGCGCAGAATAAATTCAATATGGCGATTCAAGTCACCCTATAGGCCCAAATACGAGCTAATAACAAAGTCAAAGAAAAACACATTAGAATACAAGAAGTAAATGAATGCTCTGTATACCACTTATCTCTACTCTAGCCCCATTGCTTTCTTTATACTATAGTATTAATAGTTAAGCAGAACGAACAAAGTTTAGTACAAGCAGCAGCAGATGCTTAAATGTATGAGACATGAGGCGGCCATCTTGGCACTAGTGCGCAGAAACAAGAATTTTCCACCAAAAACGAAGGACGTCACACCACGTAGATGTGGCAGATGCATGCACAGAAGAGTTCCTGCGTTTGCAGCGGCCATTTTAGGACACTCGGGTTACTGTTAGTGAAAGCACATATGCAAGCTTCCCCAGATTACTAAAAATGTTGTGTAATGCAAATATGAGTAAACAAAACATGTTGATTAATTAATTATATGTTATTTCATGTTATTTCGAGAGGACAAGTTTCTGTACATATGAAACCTTGCTCCATCAATATTGAAAACTAACTCAAGGCAACTCATCCCATCCAATTGTTGGATTTGAGAGCTACTCTGAGTGACTGCGAGCAGCTAGAGTTATTGCAAGCATGCCTCCTGTCCAATTGTATGTGTTTGTTTTAACACCCTTATGTTCAGGGTTATGCCAAGATGAGGGTCCCTTGCTCTCTGTGCCACTAGAACCAAACTACACCCAACTGAAGCGACCCAATCAGGCTGAAACCAGTCTTTGGTTGTTTCTGTTTCAGTTAGGAAAGGACCTGGCTTGGCAGTTTGGGCTGGAATGCTTCTATTGGAGCAAGAATAAGATTGATTTCCGTATGGCTGGGTCTGATCTGAGGTGGTATTGTGGGCAAAAGAGCTGTGATTGGAATTCCACCATGAGGGATTGCTGCTATTGGTAAGACGTATTGCAAGTATTCCTCCTATCACCTTTTCTGTGCTTCATTCTTACCATTAAATCATCCAATTCAACTTCTCCTTCATAACATACAAGTATACCACCCTTCTCCTCCAGTACAACCTGACAATTATAATCTACTTGCCAGACTTATACCTTCTGGAGTTCAACCACATTACAGTAGCTCAGCTTTCAAGCCTCATTGAAGTGTTCTATCACCAATTGACCAGCTTCTTCATTCCCCCACACCATTAATATCTGAATGTGCTCACTTATTGTCATATGTCAGCTGTTTCAATATTTGGAAATTCTTCCTTTGCTATATCAACATTATCAAATCACTGATTACACCACATCTACATTTGTTCCTGACCTTGGTCTAAAACATGGTATCTTTATGTACACGTATTTTAATCCAAATGTTTCTGCTTCATCTTTGATCAAAACACAAGATACAAGAGGAGAGAGGTACCACTCCTCTTCCGTCCTCACTAACAAGTAACCTAAAAGAAAAAACATGGTAATCTTAATGGGATTTTACTCTCTGTGGGACAGCAAAAAAGTGTTTAAATTGCCCTCACCCTCTAATAGTGGAATGCCTCATCAGTGGATGTGGTACACCATCCCTGCACAAGCCAATGCTAGGTGTGCAGCAAAGGGTTTTTTGGGTGGCTATTTTGGGGAGAATAAAAAAAGGGATCAACTGCTCAGACTATAGAGCTAAAAGTACCTTAGGGATTTCCCTTATTCCTATTTAATTCTGGGTCTCCTTGGCAAGGTTAAAACATATCTCCTGCGATGAATTGGGGAGATTAGTTCCCCATCATGGCATCTGCTTCAACATGTTTCGGCCTAGTTATCGCCCCTATATGTCATCTGACCTTCTTCAGAACTAAGATCCTACTGCTCCCACACACACCACACCTCGTTCTCAGTAATATGCTCAGTGGCCTATACTAACTACCACATTTCCCGATCATCACGGGTACCTGCAAACCTGCATTCACAAGGCAAAAAATGTACACTGGCTAGTGGCCTCCAGCTGTCTGCATGGTACTGTATAGTACATAGTGACAGGAGGTCAGGTATTTTTGGTCAATTTGTGTAGGTGTGTATTTGCAGAGTTTTGAGGTTTGTTTTCAGGAACAAGGTCATTTTATATATATCTGGAAGTAAGAGGGATGCAGGAGGGCTGGAGAAAGTGGGGTGTAAGTGGGTGGCAGGAATCTAGGCTTTTTTGTTTTCCCTCGGTATGGAGAGGCCAAGTTATTTATATCTCCCACAATATTTTCCTGGACCTGTGTAGATGTTAAAAGCAGAGGCGGATGATTTGAGGGCCATACATAACACAAAAATTAGAGATGGGTGTAGGAAATCCCTCATTTCTGCGTGGTCACCCCAGATGTTTCACTTTTTCTGACCCCTATACTTTTGCTAACTTTAGAACTCTGAGCACTTTATCCCTTCTAGCCTATTGTAAAATGCCTGTGCTTCCCCTTTAAATATGGTTAAATTGGCATCTGCCTAACTGGCATATTTACCCTAGCTATAAGTCACTGGTGTATTGCAGAAAATGTACCCATGACCAGGAAGATAGATGTCACTAGTGGACTGCAGCACCTATTGTGCCAAATATTACAGTGACAGTGCAAACATGGCCTCAGGCCTACCATTGTAACCTGACTGTAGCTGTGTAAAATAGTAATATGACTTAAAAATAACCATTTTCACAGGTCAAAGCCTTTCTTTTGAATATTAATAAGGCAGCCATATGTAGGCCTTTTAGCCCACAAAGTATGGAATGGAAGTTAAAAGTAGGACATGTACAAATTTAATGTTAACAGTTCCTTACAGTAACTAGCACCCAAAAGTTATTTTCAGTGGAAAAAGGCTGGCTTGCCTATAGAAAAACACTAGGAAGCAACATTAAATACCTATACAATATTTCAAAAATGAAAAAATCTACCAAAATAATTAAGCAACTATATTTAATAGTTTTTACATTTCCAATTTAATGGTGGATTCCCATTTTAAGAGATTTTGAGAAAAGTAACTTTTAAAAATGTATCAATCAATCAATCAATCAGGGAATTGTGAAGCGCACTATTCACGTGTGAGGGCCTCAAGGCACTGGAGGCGGGGGGTGCAGCTCAGAGTTAGCCGAAAAGTCAGGTCTTGAAGATGTGCAGAGTAGGAGAGCATCTGATGTTGACCAGGAGCTCATTCCAGGCCTTGGCTGAGACATAGCAGAAGGCTCTTCCACCCCCTCTGGTTCTGTGGATGCATAGGGTTTCCACTAGCGCGAGGTCAGCAGAGTGTAGGTTTCTTTTTGGTACGTGGAAGGAGACTCTTTTATTGAGTTCTTTGGGTCTAGTGTTGTGGAGAGATTTGTAGGCGTGGGTGAGTATCTTGAAGATTACTCTCCTCTCGATGGGGAGCCAGTGAAGGTCTTGCAGATGTTCGGTTATATGCTCATGTCTTCGGAAGCCACGAATGAGTCTGGCCGCGGAGTTCTGGATGGTCTTGAGTTTGCGTAGCAGGGATTTGTTGACTCCAGCTTAGAGGGCGTTCCTGTAGTGCAGTCTGCTAGTTATGAGTGCATGGGTGACGGTCTTTCTTGCTTCTGGGGGATCCACTTGAAAGTCTTGCGAAGGATGCAGAGGGTGTGGAAGCAGGTGGAGGCGACGATGTTGATCTGGCAGGACATCGTGAGGGAAAAGTCGAGTATGATGCCAAGGTTCCTGGTGTGGTTCATGGGGGTGGGGGGTTGATGAGGCGGTGGGCCACCAAAGTGTTGTCCAAGGCTGAGGGGTGAGTACAAGGAAGAAGACTTCTGTCTTCTCTGAGATGAGCTTCAGACTTCTGCTGCTTATCCAAGCTGTGACATCTTTCATTCCTTCATGGAACCTGAGTGTGGTGTCTTTGGGGTTCTTTGTGAGGTAGGGGATGAGCTGGGTATCGTCGGTTTAGGATACTATGTTGAGTCCATGCTGTCTGACAATGGAGCGAGGGGGGCCATGTAGATGTTGAAGAGCATGGGACTGAGCGACGATCCTTGGGGAACTCCGCAGTTGATCTCTGTGGGTTCAGAGAGGAAGGGCAGTAGTCTGATCCTTTGGGTTCTTCCAGCGAGGAAAGAGCGGAGCCAGTTGAGGACGGTTCCCTGTATGCCACCGTTGTGTGTCTGGCTGTGAGAGTGCAGTGGGAGACAGTGTTGAAGGCTGCGTAGAGGTCTAGAAGAATGAGGGCTGCAGTGTGGCCTTGGTCAAGGAATATGAAGATTTTGTCAGTGGCTGCGAGGAGGGTGGTCTCAAAGCTGTGGTAACTGCGGAATCCGGATTGGGAGGAGTTGAGGATGGCGTTCTCTTCGATGAAGTTTGTCAGCTCAGCGTTGACAATCTTCTCGGTGACTTTGGTTGCGAAGGGAAGGAGAGAGCTGGGTCGGTAAATTTTCAGGTCCGTCGGGTCTGCAGAGGGCTTCTTGAGGAGGGGCTTGACTTCTGCATGTTTCCAGTTTTCGGGGAATGTGGCGGATTCGAAGGTGACGTTGATGGTGCGATGGAGCATGGGCGCTAGGGCAGCTCAGTGGAAGATTTGTGGTGGGCAGGGATCCGTAGGGGCTCCTGAGTGGGTGCGCTTCATGGTCGAGGTGGTATCTTTGGTGCTGACCGGGGTACAGGCAGTGATGGTGCGCTGGCTGTCATTGCTGGTGGAAAGGGTGGTTTCTGGAGTCTGTTCACTGAAGTTGTCGTAGAGGACCTTGATCTTTAGGTGGAAGTAGGAGCCGAGTTTGTTGCAGAGGTCCTGGAAGAGTGTGATGTGTGTGGCTTAACTGGGGGACTTTGGTGAATTGCTAAATGGTACTGAAGTGTTCCTTTGAGTTGCTGTTTGGTGAGGAATTTGTTCCGGATGAAGGTCCATTTCGTGAATCTTATGAGTTGGTATTCTGTCATGGCATTCTTGTAGGTGTTCTGATCGTGTATGCTTTTGCTGTTCCTCCATTGTTTTTTGAGCTGTCTGCAAATGCTTCAAGATTCTTGGAGGTCGGTGATTAACCAGGTGACCTTCAAGGGGCATTGTCTGTAACGGTTGCAGAGGGCTGCGGAGGGGTGCGAGGTTGTCTGCGCAGGTGGTGATCCATCGGTGTAGTTCCTTGACAGCAGGATTAGCGTCGGTCAAGGCAGGGAGGTCGCGGATGAGGGTGGAGTTGAGGTGCTCCTCTGTGAACTTGCTCCAGTTCCTTTGCAGTGCGCGTGGATTGGGTTTGTGAGTGGTGGCAGCATTGAAGGAGAAGTGTACCCAGTGGTGGTCTGTCCAAAGGGGCTGCGTGGTGTGGCTGAAGTGGATGTTGTTCCATCCTGCGAAGAGGGGGTTGAGGGTGTGTCCTGCCTTGTGAGTGGGTCTGCAAATGAGCTGCTTCAGTCCGATGTTGGCGAGGTTGTCCAGGAGGGAGTTGGAGTTGGGGTCGCTGAGGTTGTCGAGAGGTCTCCCATGAGCATGTAGTCCATGGAGGCAATGGTGCGGGAGCAAGGAGGCTGGTGATGGTAGTGGTGAACGAAGCGCGAGGCTCAGGTGTCTGTAGGCGAGGGTGCCACAAAGCATTGTTCAGGGGCTGGGCTGGATCTGGAAGTGAAGGTGTTCGGTGGTGGAAGGGGAGTTGCTGGTGCTGAAGGTGGAGAGTTGGAGTGAGCTTTTGTGTGAGATGGCAAGTCCCCCTCCTGGGAAGTTTGGGCGGTCCTTCCTCTGGAAATTGTATCCATCAGGAATGGCAATGGCAATGTAGGGGCGGAGGAGGCATTGGTCCAAGTTTCCGTTAAGAAGGCGACGTCAGGTAAGAGGGTGTCAAGGAGGTCCTAGATCTCTACAGTGTATCTGAAAAGTTACCTTTTCCCTGGCTGAAATTAATTGAGGCTAATTTGCATTGTCTCTCCTTCTTCTCCCAGCCACTAATTTGCCTTGAATAGGTGTGAATATGTCTGAAAAGCCTCCAAGGAGAATAAAACAATATTCTGACCAGAAGGGTTAGAAATGATCCTCTTAATTTTATAGAAAATATAGTGTGTGGCTTTGAGAATCCTTTTTGATACCACAGTGTCAAATCCTGCTTGAGACGTCAAATCTCACGTGACAGGACAGGTAGTTTCACATATTACTCTTAGGCCACACTTGAAAAGGGATGAACAGGATGGCAAGACAATAATTCTTGTGGATCCACTGTCTGATTGCAGGAGGATTCAGCTTTTGTCATACTAGACTTCGGTCTCTGGGGTTACTGATAACCCGTTGGCCACGCTTGAAAGAGGATGTAACAGATGCCAAGATGATTCTTGTGGATCCACTGGCTGGTTGCTGATGGACTCTGCCTTTGCCCCGTCCAGATTTCTAACATGGGGTTGCTGTGATTACTGTGGCTGCCTCAAACTGAATTTCAGTGTTAGATGTGGGAAGGCACTAGGATTATCATAAGACACTCTCCACACACTCCTAGTACTCAGAGCTGAAGTTAGGCATGTACAAAAACTTTCACAATCCTGAAAATGCCCAAAGTGAGTAGGGTTGACCCTGGGAACTTTTCCCTGCAAGTGTAGGGCATACCCAAAATCATTCCCACCCACTAGTTAGACACAGGCATAAATGTGGCACTTCCAGGCACCAATTTAAGATTACTTTCCTGAACTGCGGGTGAACAGAAGAGGACTGAATCCTGCTTACTGTGATCTGAGAGTAGCCCGAAGTACTGGACCTACTCCCACTGGTATCAATGATAAAGACGTAGACTCCCAGGGTCAGTAGCATACCTCCTGTGTGACTACAGTGGGGCAATAAGCTGCAAGGCGCTTTTCCTGAAAGTACCCAGCTGACAATTGGCAACTGGCCCTGCACTGTACTCTTCTCTTGGCTTATACCCGAGACCCTGTCCCATGAGGTTCTGAAGGGGTTTAAAAGTATACTCCGTGGTGGATTGAGACTTAAAGGACTAAGTCAGAAGGTAAAATGTTTTACCAGGTTGAACCTGGTTAACATATCCGACCTACGCTCTATCATGGTCAGCCTCAAATTGAGCCTAGGTTCCACTCTACAGTGACCATCAACTTCATTCACACCCTGTCTTTTTAGTGTTATTTCTTGTTAAACCTCTAAAAACTCTTTTCTCCATTTCCCCTTATTGTTTTTTTTTGTCATTTTGTTTAATAAATTCTGCTCTATTTTTCATATTCAGCTTAGGATTTTTTTGTTGTATTTTGACTTTATCTATGTTTGGTGTTACAAATAATTTACGCATTGACCTAAGTTAAACCTTTCTGTTCTGTGTACTAGCTAGCACGGGGTTGATCCCAAGTTCATGAAGTGACTCTGAGAGTTCACCCTGACAAGCGTTCTTATTATTCTTTAAGGTGGTTAAATAGCTGAGATGATTTTCACCTCAGCATTCTGTGTGACAGCAAAGATAAACTGCAGGTTCACTATTGTGTATTTGATGTCTACTCAGAAATCCTCAGAGAATAACAAAACTATTATCCAATGTTGCTCACATATAAAACTATCAATCTTTCTCATCACATGAATACATTCACGTTATAAGCCGGTTTGAATTCTGAAAACCGAACTGTTGCTGGTAAAACTATACGGTTAGCCTCAGTGCCTTTTCATTCAATTCAGCACGTTAATACACTTTTGCTTAACTACGACGTATTTAGAGAAGTGAAAATCAGGGTTTTCTAGATACAATATCAACGGTATATGTGCTATCGAGCACAGAGAACAGCATATAGTTTACATTCTTCACTAAGTTTACACAATTTAAGCCTATTACATGTCGAAATGTTTGTGACCTTGATGGGAAGGCTGTGAGTGATTAAATGCAACAGGTTATGCTTTCAGCTTTATTGAATCCAACCAAGTGTGGGCAGACACACAGGCTGGTGAAATTGAGAGTAACAAAGCATTGAAATGGAGATTGTGTTGGCCATGCTTGAAGTCATCACTCCATTTGAAATCAGCAACTGGAAGCAGATGCACGACTTTATTTTGCCAACATGCAGTCAGAGTGAGCCAATTTGCATGATGTTAAGGGCATCTCCACCTGCCAAGGCTGAAATACCAGCTAAGTGGGAATTCTCTCAGATGCATGGTATAAAGCTGTGTAATGTGAATGCGAAATTTTATCCTGGACAGTTTTCAGGTATTACATCGTCGTTGTGTGTATTTGCATGCTGCACAATGCTTGCTAGCCCCAGCACGCGGCAGTAATTATTGGAGTAGGCGTTATGTCTGCCAGGATTTAAGTCACAAACGCATCGTTTTCATGGTATAACGCGTCACCTAATAAAGAAAAGAAGAGCTATATTGGCAATACCGACATCTTTTAGTGTCTGAACAGTAGCACAGATAAAACTGACTTGTGATAGCAGAATCCAGATTCCGACTGGGATAATAAATAGGCACGGGCACCAAAATAAAAGAGGCCCTCAATAGCAAAGTTAGAGATAGTTTAAAGTTGTCCATGCTTGCATATTGGGACAGTTTTACAATTGTAAGAGCCTGTTGTGTAAGTGTTTTGCAAGCAATTTGGAAGTCTGCATGGATTTTAGCTTGATGCAGGCACTGTTTGTTTTAATACAAAGGAAATCAACAGTAAAATTCTGCCCTTCAGGACATCAAACAGGTCAACAAACAGTCTAAAAAACGGCTCACACACTGACCTGTCAAGCCAGCACTTCGGGCACTGCCTGTTTGCCTTATAAGCCAGTCTGAACCCGAGTCATCATCATATTAATATGGCCTTTTAACATATGAGTCTCAGTGTTTCAGGTCTTTTAAAAAACGAAAAAGGCAAAAATTGTGAAAATTATATTTTTGCTAGATTTCAATTCGTTAGAAACATATTTTTTTTCTCTAAAAATGTGTCGCATTAATCTAAATGCTACTGATCTTGTTTTTTCAGCGGCTCCAATAGGAGACCATAAATAAGGCCTGGAGCACAGATAGGTCACCCTTTCTAGATGATGTTTCTCGCGTCGATACAAGACAAACATACATTTTTTGTTACCAAAAAATACCTTCTAGGAAGAGCTACGCTAGCAACCAAGATGGCCGCATAAGCTCCCGGCTCCGTCGACCTCCGTCGCTGGCGGACTTATCCTGAAATTCATCCTGGCCTCCCGCCCGACTCCCGTGTGTCTGAATCGTTGCTGAGCCCAGGGGGGCAATCCCGGACTTTTTATCACTCTTATTGACGAAGTTACACCGTCTTTTATTTTCGGGCCTACTCCAGTGTGTGAGCCGGGGCCTCGAGTACTGACCCAGCTGGGTTTCAGTTGAACAACATCGGCCGCGGGTACCTGGCGGAGTCTGGTCTCATCGGAGTGAAACTTATTCTCGATCCTGGTGGTGGTCTTTGGTCCCGGCGAATACTAGACAGACGGCGACGAGACATGATTGCTGCGGTGGGTGGGGGACCAGGTCCCGGGACCCTGTTGCACCCCTCGGGGTCCACGGGGGGGCCCCTGATCACGGCAGCGGTGTAAAGAGCGCCAAGCCTGCAAGTCGCCCGTCGCCTCCGTCCATCCCGCTCCTGTCTGTTTCCCCGGAGTAGACAGCCTCTGGGGTTGAGGACCTGCTTTGTTATTGTGCAAGCGGAAATGGATCGGACGATGTGTGGACCAACACTGGGGACCGTAATGGCCGCCATCGGGGCTCTTCACCTGCAAATGGAGGCTGCTCTCCACAAATTGACTGTAAGCATCGAAACTGTATGTTTGAGACCGGACTCCAGCCCTGTGTCAGACCTGCAACATACGGTGACCCCCGCGAAGCTCGATCTACCTCGAGAGGAGAACCCCTAACATAATCAACACCTGGTGCCATTTGTATATGCACGACTACAGCGGTACGTTACTGGAGCCCCTGAACAACTAGCAAGATCGGCAGAGTCATCGCCCGAGCAGGACTCAGTTCTTCCTTCGCTTCTGGAGACTTCCATTAATACTTTTTGGACTGACTTTCGTGTATCTGGTAGACTTCGAGACTTAACATTTTTTACCCTTTCAGGATAAATTGATTTCCTTTTTCTACAACGTTTTGACTCTTTTGCTACTATGTTGGTCCTACTGGATGGGGTTTGTGAAATGGATCGTAAGGGCCAGGGCTGAATTTGACTGTCTGAGTTTGGTACAGTGACTTTCTTTTGGCTCTGCTGGGTTGTAACCGTGAGCCTAGGGGCCAGATGGAAGTCTGATTGTCTGGGTTTGGTACAATGGCTATGTTCGAACAGGGATTTGCTGCCTCTGTGGTGCCGGGGGTTGGGCGGGAAGGTCTTTTCTCTTTCTGTGACTCCCCTATCTGTTTGCTTATTAGTCTGCTTTAATTTGCTTAGTACGACGGTAGGGGATGTCTGCTTTTGGCGGGGGGAGGGGAGTCCGGGAGCCCGTATCGTATTGTATGACATTTCCTCCTTCATCTTTTCCCTTCCTTGGGGTTTAGTTTAGTGGGCGACAGGCACGCTGCTAGTGGGGTTAGGTCGTAGCCATTTGCAGGGGTGCAGGGTGGGGGGCTGAGGGTTTTTATTTTTTTATTTTTTTGTTTTTCCTTTATTTTGTTCTATGACCTTTCTTTTTCCCTTTTCCCTTCTTCACAAGAGATGTGGCATATTCTCCTGAGCCCTTTGTTCCTCATATCCGGGTGTCGAATGTCTGATCTTCATATCCTGTATCCTGGGTGGGCGGGTTCCGATGATGTTTGCTTAAGGTCATCTGTACCGTATTGTTTTGCCCCAGCTCTAAGCTGGTATTGATGACTTTCAGATGCCTATAATTGTTGTGTATTTCCTCAATTCATTTGGCCGTTCACCACTACAATATGTTCCACCAAATGATACCCGATATGTACATTTCTACTCTTGTGTTATAATCAATAAAAATACATTTTAAAAAAAAAGAAATACCTTCAAAACGGTACATACGTACTGACGGATAAGTGGAAAAGTGCTGCCTAAATAATGAAATGAGAATTCAGCCCTTGATATGGTGTGGACATATAACATTTTAAACGCCGTCAGAGATATACATGCGAAATAGACTGCCGTGGTCTGCACCACTGGCAAAACGTACATATAGGGATGCATCATGTTTTTAGCATTTTTCACAATTTAAGGAATCGCTAAAATTTTAGCGATTCCTTAAAAAAATCGCAAAAAGTAGGAATCTCAAATTTAGTTAAAAAAAAGTACATGCATGAAAAATCGCTATTTGCGATTCTTTAAAAAATCGCAAATTAGAATTCTTAAATTTAGAAGAAGTCAGACCAGGTGGTAAATTAGGAAAAAAATAAAATGCACAGGTGGAAATCATTTTCATGGTATATAAGACATCCTTGACTGACTCCAAACATTTTCCCACAATGGCAGCACTATTTTTTGCGGCAAGGAGGCTGAGGCTGAGAGCTGCAGCAAGGAGGAGAAGGAGGATACATGATAGGATATTTAGACTACGCGTCACCTTACTTGGGCAGACAGAAGGAGAAATATATGATAAGTATAGACTGAATGCTGATGCAATTTTGTATTAGACCCAATCTTGCAGAGACAGACACGCAGGACACAAGCCGTACCAACCCATGTACAGGTCTTGTTATCCCTACAACTCCTTGCGTCAGGGTCCTTCCAGGGTGTCATAGCGACAGCTGGAGGTGTGTCCCAGAGTTCCCTATCGCGTTTCTTTAAAGCTTTCCTCAATACAATGTTGCTAAGGATTAGGCATTACATTTCATTTCCCTAAACTCAACAGGAATTGCTGCAAACAAAATTAGATTTCTACAACATGGCACATTTTCCACATGTGATTGGCTGTGTAGATGGCACACATGTCCCCATTTGTCCACCATCAGAATATGAGTACATTTACCGTAACAGGAAATGTTACCATTCTCTAAAAAATTAGGTAATTTGCAATTCAAAGACTATCATCACTGACTTAGTTGCGAGTTACCCTGGTAGTGCCCATGATTCTTACATTTTTAGACATAGTGCCATACATGGACGATTGCTTGCTGGAGAATTTGGAGATGGCTATTTGCTTGGTAAATATATTTGCCTTAAAATATTATACATCTCTAAACCTTGATGCCACATTGTACTCATAATGTGTATCTTCCATCTAATTGTTTAGGTGACAGTGCATACGCTATAAGGTCCTACATCCTCACACCCTATTTGAATCCAGCAACTAGGAAAGAACAGCAATACAACCATGCCCACATTTCAACCCGCAACGTCATTGGGAGAACATTTGGAGTTATGAAATCCAGGTTTCGTATACTGCACAAAACTGGTGGTGCTTTACAATATCACCCAGACATTTGTTGTAAAATTTTTGCCACATGTGCCATGTTGCATAATTTGGCCACTAGAAGAGGCATAGGTTTGGAAGAGGAGGATGTACTACCTTACAATGATAACCAGCCTCAACAACCTCAACCAGGTCTACATGGACCAGATGCAGCAGAGGGGAGAAGGAGAAGGGCTGAGATAACTCAACATTACTTTTAATTGAGGTAAGAATTACACAACACATTTTTTTTCTTAACTGAAAAGTTTAATTTTTAAATGTTTAGTGGCACGGATTAAGGGTTCAAAACACATCTTTGTGCATGCAGTGTGTGAACAGAAAATTAAAATGCATTTACTGTTCATATTATTTGCAATGCTTTTTCTGTAGATGTTTCATTTACAAAAGCTTTGTATGGAATAAAGTCATTTCCTATTTCTTGCGTCCACGCACCCCTAATGCCTTAGCAGAATTTTTGGAATCAGCCAAAGTTTCCTTCTCAGTAATTTCTACACTTTTGGTGCTTCTTCGTACCCCAGTTACACAAGGATCACTCTTGCTACTTGAATTTGAGCCACCTACAATTCCTACAACATCTACTAGTCTCCCACTTGAAGTTTCACTTTGCATGCCCTCCACAACTTTCATGAGTGTCATCATGCCCTTGGAAACTTCACTACAGCATTGTGACATTTGGATTTGCATGGCAACTGTTTTATTTGTAAGATGAGATGTGGTATTGCAAAGACGTTGCATTGCCCTGCTATACCCTTGCATGATTAACATTGCCCTATGATGTCTGCGGTCACTAGCTAATTGCTGGGCAGGTATTGTTGTGCACATTGTCTCAATTGCTGTTGCAACACGGTCAAGTTTCTGGGATGTCGCTTTCTGTCCATGCTTAAAGATATTTGACATTTTCTGAATGCAGTTATGTATACCTGCAATGTCTTGACTCATTTTGATAATTTTGCCCTTTATGACACGGATGTCTTTTCCTTGCAGGTGCTGAACTTTAAGGATTTTCACCTCAACATCACTGGCATTCATATCATGCTCTCCTGGCCTTTGGTTCTGTTATGGTCGTGGTCTGCGCCTATAAAACTATTGCAGCCTACTACGCCTGTTCTGCTGTATGTTAACGGTTGCAGGAGTTTGAGCAGCCTCTGGTTGTTGGACTGATACAATAACATCATCTTCACTATGTGAGTGTTGTAGTTGGCACACTCTGCTTGTTTGTCTCCTACGTGCAATTGTGGGGGAAGATGTAGCTGCATTAGGTTCATCAGTTTCTTGCAAGTCCTGACTCTGGAACTCAGACTATTCATTTTCATTTCTGTTCAGCTCTGTATCTATGATTGAAATAGTGCAAACAGTCTGTTATTTCCTTTTTAATTTGCACTTAAGAATGTTTAATTTCAACATTAAACCTACATATTGCAATACAGGTGTCCTGCTTTTTCTTTTGAAAATGTAAACATTTCCATTTCCAGATTTTGCAATTGCACTTCTGCCCAATACATTTAAATAACTACAACTCCCATGATGCACTGGTGCAGTAATAGTAAGTATTAGTAAAAGCTGCACTTGCAGACACTTTAATTTCTGTATTGTGAATACTACTTTCTCAAAACTAAAAATAACTTTGTGATCTCAATCACTCACATTCACATGCAACATACATGTAGTTTCCTTACCTTGAGATGTATGGGCATACTCAGAGGTGTCAATATCAATTACGCCAACAACTGCCTCTGGGGTAAGGGTGCCTTCCACCAAGTCCTCAAGGGGGGTATTAGGCCTGTCCCTGGGTGTTCCTCCACCTGTTTTCTTGGCTGCCTTCATCCTATTGGCAATCCTTTCCTTGGCACGACTGCGCAGGTCATACCATCACTTTTGTAAATTTGTATTGTCACAGTGTGCAACACCAACAGCGTTCACTTTTGCTTGAATAGCAAGCCATACTTTTCTTTTTGCAGCCACAGGAACCTTCAAAGATTGCTTCCCAAAAAGCTGCTCCTGCCTCTGAGTAACTTCCTCTATTAAGATTTCCAATTCTTAGTCATTGAATTTTTTCTTTCTTTTTCTGGCTTGTAAATCTGCTCCTGCATTTTCAGAAGCCATTTCCCCTTGAGCTGCAGGCTCCCAGTCAGCTCCAGTTCCTCCTAGCTGAGCACCAACTGCCAACTGCCTCTCCAACACCACTCCCTAGAAGCAGGTGTGGGCAATTAGTAGCTTGCTTCCTGGTTGTGATGTCATGGAATTCAGCATCACAGGAAAATCGTAATTTGCGAATTCGCAATTTGCGAATTCGCAAATAAGAATTCGCAAAAACAATGAGATTCGGTAAAAATTGCGATTTTTACCGAATCGCAAAAAAAAATGCAATTTTCATGATGAATTTCATTTTGCGATTCCTTAATTGCGATTTCTTAAAATTCGCAATTAAGAAATCCCAAAATGATACAATGATGCGTGTGCCCCATAGTCTTTGTAAATCCTAACGAATGGTCCATCAATACTGATCACCAAATAAATGAAGCTTAATCCAGTGTACATATGGAAATTGTGTAACATGGGCGGCCTTCTATAATTGCATTTTGCTGAATTTTACCAGAGTATATACATTATTGACAATAGAGAGGATGTGGTCTGACTGCTAGGATGCTGACTTTGGTGCTGGAAACCAAGGTTCGAGCCTCGGGATCGCGTCCACATTCTGTGATTCTAGGCAAATCACTTAATCTCCCGTGCCTGAAGGTGTCCTTGTGTAAGGTAACCGGTGCTCATGTAAAGCGCTCCAGTACCTTTGGGTCCAGATCGCGCTATATTAATCTGCATTAAAAAAAATATGTAACCCTCTGCCATTGTAACATATCTAATCTAGTTCTCATTATATGTATCGCCGTTGCTATGTACAGGTCTTTGCTGCCTCACAATACTAGTTTCACACTTATCAAATGTAATTATTAAAAGAAGAGAAAAGTTATTTAACTTCTATCAGTAGTTCGTCTTTCTTTTTCACTCTGGAAATAAAATGATCAAATTAGGTGTGATTCTTGACATAGTGTAAGTGGCAGGCATACTTTGCATACAGCAACTTATTCATTTTCTATATTATTCAACAGGCTGCTATAAAGCATGCTGTCTTGCTGCCTCTTCCTATGTTCCTTGTCTGCAGATGTTTAAAAAAAAATAAGCATTGAAGGGTAAAACAGTTTTTTTGTTTTTCATAGCCTGTGTCGAATTTCTTTTAAATCAAAACAACATAAGAGTACCCAATAATAGGAGACTAGCTCAGAATAAAACTAAAAATTGGAGGGATAAAAAGCTAATTACCACCACCATAGAATAGAAGAGATATACCAAGGGATGTAAACAAAGTGGGATAGAGAAACCTCAGTGAGGAAGAAGAACCCTCAGGCACCAACTAAATAGTTGTTTACCGGTTGTCTTCATTGGGTCCTCATTGTGAGTATGTGAAACACTACGTAGCAGAAAAAAGAAGTGCACAGTTAAAAAGAGTATGGACTACTCCCCAGACTAGAAAATTCTTTTAATATAGGGGTAGCTCTAACTCTATTAAAAACAATAGTGCAAAGTCGGACAAATAAGAGGTTGAGTTAATTTGAACCAAAGGTCCTAAAAGGTCGACATGTTTCTTGCAAGAGACTAACATCAGCTCAGCATTCCTCAGGACCACATAGACCCTAGCCTCACGAGAAGCGCTCACTGAGGCGCCAAATCCATGAGAGGCGGGGTGAAAAAAACGAAAGATTAAAATTACAAACTTATCTGTAATTTCATGCACGCAAACTTCCGCCCAAAACCCCCTTCAAAGTTGAGGGATGATCAATCTGAAAAAAATAAATGTTTTACATGTAAATCATTCAACAGAATCATCTGTAACTGCTAGTGGGATAGCTTCCAAAAGGTAACCGAAGCTACATGCACATAGCAGAACCCACCAACCCAGTGTATAAGTTCTTCCAGACACTCTTTTAGTTCAGCATGTATAGTTACAATACATATCTAAATAAACAAAAATCATTGGAATAAAATCAGTCCCAATTAAATCTAAAGGAACTGCTACACCATTTGTGGCAATAACAGCAAGAGCACTAAATCAATATTTTTAGAGCTCTGCTAGGTATGCATTGACCGTATTGCGATTAACTTTCACGAGCCTAACATTAATTACAATGTAAAAAGGCCCTCAAGTATTTCTTTACTTTGAGAGTGCCCATTAAAAGTACCAAATGATTAAATACACCTTCAATCTGGAAATAATACGAAACGCCATAAAAAAGAGACCACTCACTTCACAATAGCAGGAGAATTGCCCCATAGACACGTGGCAGGGGAAACCTTCACATTCAGAAAACCTGCAAAAACACAACCAGGAAAGAAAAGCATGTCACTCTCCCTGTGTTCGGCCTTGTTAACTCAGAACCAAGGTTTCCAGGACATACCACGCTGACAAAATATCCCGCACTCGTATTCCAAAAGCCACTTACTTTCATCTAAACGACTCCCCACAGGAGCACCTATTCAGCGCACGTCCACGGCCTGTAAACACTGGGCCAGTGGAGGCGTCTTGTTTAAATAAACATGTAGACGGCGTTCACTACATTACTCAAGACCATGTGACCGCCGTTCTGGAGTGCCCATATCTTAAAGGGGCAGATACTTAGTCATACAACAGCATCCCCTTCGTTTTTCGAATTCAATTTGCAGAAAACTTTGTCTGCCTCACAAACAAGTCCACAACATAAAATTAAATCCCACGTCTATAAATGAAAAATAACGTGTTCAAGAGCAGAATGTCTTCATTGGAAGATCTAACTGTCATAAATGCTCTCGTTGTTTAACAGACCCTAACAACAACGAAAATGTGGAGTATGCATGTGGAAGCCTCAATTGATATGGAACACTTTAAAATATTTCACTTCTTGATGTGAGTAGCCATTGAAGGTGGAACAACAAATTGTTGAAAAATGCCCTTTCTTAAATAGCTTGAAAATCACAAAGGGACAGTCTCACTTCGGCTCTATCACTAGACACTGTTAAAGAACAAGCTGATCTATCGTCGCATCACAGAGCCCCGTGGTATATCATCATTTAACCCTTGTGAATGCGTGGACAAACGATAGATCCATCTTTGTTCTTTTTCAAAGATGGATCTATCATTTGTCCACGCATTCACAAGGGTTAAATGATGATATACCGTGGGGCTCTGTGATGCGACAATAGATATTATAGACGTGGGATTTAATTTTATGTTGTGGACTTGTTTGTGAGGCAGAAATAAAGTTTTCTGCAAATTGAATTCGAAAAACAAAGGGGAAGCTGTGTATGACTATGTATATGCCCCTTTAAGATATGGGCACTCCTGAACGGCGGTCACATGGTCTTGAGTAACGTAGTTGAACGCCGTCTACACGTTTATTTAAACAAGACGCCTCCACGGGCCCAGTGTTTACAGGCCGTGGACGTGCGCTGAATAGGTGCTCGTGTGGGGAGTCGTTTAGATGAAAGAAAGTGACTTTTGGAATACGAGTGCGGGATATTTTGTCAGCGTGGTATGTACTGGAAACCTTGGTTCTGAGTTAACACGGCCGAACACAGGGAGAGTGACATGCTTTTCTTTCCTGGTTGTGTTTTTGCAGTTCTTCTGAACGTGAAGGTTTTCCCTGCCACGTGCCTATGGGGCAATTCTCCTGCTATTGTGAAGTGAGTGGCCTCTTTTTTATGGCGTTTCGTATTCTTTCCAGATTGAAGGTGTATTTAATCATTTGGTACTTTTAACGGGCACTCTCAAAGTAAAGAAATACTTCGGGGCCTTTTTACATTGTAATTAATGTTAGGCTCGTGAAAGTTAATCGCAATACGGTCAATGCATACCTAGCAGAGCTCTAAAAATATTGATTTAGTGCTCTTGCTGTTATTGCCACAAATGGTGTAGCAGTTCCTTTAGATTTAATTGGGACTGATTTTATTCCAATGATTTTTGTTTATTTATATATGTATTGTAACTATACATGCTGAACTAAAAGAGTGTCTGGAAGAACTTATACACTGGGTTGGTGGGTTCTGCTATGTGCATGTAGCTTCGGTTACCTTTTGTAAGCTATCCCACTAGCAGTTACAGATGATTCTGTTGAATGATTTACATGCAAAACATTTATTTTTTTCAGATTGATCATCCCTCAACTGTGAAGGAGGTTTTGCGCGGAAGTTTGCGTGCATGAAATTACAGATAAGTTTGTAAGTTTAATCTTTCGTTTTTTTCACCTTGCCTCTCATGGATTTGGCGCCTCGGTGAGCGCTTCTCATGAGGCTAGGGTCTATGTGGTCCTGAGGAATGCTGAGCTGATGTTAGGCTCTTGCAAGAAACATGTCGACCTTTTAGGACATTTGGTTCAAATTAACTCAACCTCTTATATGTCCGACTTTGCACTATTGTTTTTAATAGAGTTAGAGCTACCCCTATATTAAAAGAATTTTCTAGTCTGGGGAGTAGTCCATACTCTTTTTAACTGTGCACTTCTTTTTCTGCTACGTAGTGTTTCACGTACTCACAATGAGGACCCAATGAAGACAACTGGCAACCAACTATTTAGTTGGTGCCTGAGGGTTCTTTTTCCTCACTGAGGTTTCTCTATCCCACTTTGTTTACATCCCTTGATATATCTCTTCTATTCTATGGTGGTGGTAATTAGCTTTTTATCCCTCCAATTTTTAGTTTTATTCTGAGCTAGTCTCCTATTATTGGGTAGTCTTATGTTGTTTTGATATATTAGCTCCAAGGGGTATAAGAGTGGCCTATTGACCCTTTGTCTCTTGTTGTTGGTTTATGAATTTCTTTTAAAAACAATAAGCTTGAAGCAGAGATGCCCTTATGTACCTCAAGTGAAGAGCAGTGAAACTTAATGATATGTGAAATTTGGCATTTGATTGAAATTACATTTGAAAGCTGCATTACATATGAGCCATATTCCTGCATTATATTTCAACTTTTCCTTTTCTACGGCACAATATTAATCTATAGTGGCAGAGTTAATCACAGGTTTTACTAATGTAATTCTCGCAAGGCAAAGTGTCCACGAGATAAGGCAACTTACTCCATATTAGATGCAACTAATTAAGTGAGGACAAACATGATAAG